>NC_084883.1:17945000-22945000 GCF_023558435.1 Drosophila sulfurigaster albostrigata | reverse complement strand
ACAACTGCTCAAGGCTTTAACTTACTTCAGAAACTACTTATGTGTGCAAATGTAGACATAAGTATAAATAAATGAGTTAAAGAGGAAGTTCAAACTAATTTTAAATATTGAATTTGAAAATTAAAGTTCAGAAATACAAATTTGTTTGACAATCATGCATATACCCATTGTCAAGCTATAGTTAGTTGGGTACAAAAATGCTTATGCATAGTAAAAACTGAGTTGTCAGCTAGAGATTTATACAAATGATAAGCCCTGTGTCAGTTGATCTGTGAATACGCCATGCGAGCAGTGTTAATTAAAGGCAAACTAAGGCTTTAAAGCCCCCAACTAATGCCAAAACTTGTTCTAGCTGAAACAGAAGCTGAAGCAGTTGTTGGATAAAGCAACAGCCGCTGAAGTTGGACACATATATGAGGATAGAAATATATAGACACACACATGCACATAGAGAAGAACACGTACTCGCACTCTGCCACTTATGTATGTTGCATTTGCAGATCCTTGCGTCTTATGTCTAAATTGTGGTGCACTTTAGGTTGGGGTATTGAAAGCATGCCAGGAGCCAGCAGCGTGCAGCAAGACGATGCGAAGACGAGGCTGCAGCTGCCTCCAAACAGCAAAAGGCAGTTTAAGCCCTCCAAAACATAGACACACACACACACACAGAAGAGAGAGTGAGAGAGAGAGAGAGAGTCATGTGGCAGCCTCGTTATTATTAGCATAATTACAGGCGCATTAGCGAGTTGCGGCTTGGGCATCAGGTTCCTGGGCAATTTGCGTGGTTGCCTGATTATGACAGCCTAAAAGTATGCCACACACACACATACACACACTTATACCGAGGGGAGTTTGTTGCAACTTGTCGAGCACTTTAATGCTAGCTTTATGTAAATGTACAAATTTATACAAGAATACATTTCCTAGAGCTAGAGAGAACTGTGCTATCTGTTTAATAATACTACTTGCTATACTCGTACATATATATTTTCTAGAGCATTTTCATTAACATTGCATTAATTAGTTTTTCATTTTACTTTTCAGCTCTTGACGCTCGCTTCATGTTTACGCAAGCGACGCTGACGTCCGAGCTTCAACATTAAACAGCCAACAACTACGACCCAAAGCTGGCCCGAAAAGGTCACGCGGCTAAGAACAATTTTTAGATAAGACTCAAGCTCAAATAAAAACAGAAAAACAGCAAGCGAAAAGAAAAACAGGAGCTGCTGAGTGGGAGAGACAACAAACAATCAGAACAGACAGCAACAGGGAGAGAGCGAGAAAGAGGAGAGTGGAAAGAAGCTGAGAGCAGAGGACTGGAGGACTCTAGGCAGGAAACAATGCGTTCCCTGCGCAGTTTACAGCCGCTTGGGCTGCTGTGCCTGTGCCTGGTGCTGGGTGAACTCGTCGTTGTCGCGGCCTATCCCAAGACCAGCAGCACCCCAGCAGCAGCACATCAGACGAAGCAGCAGCCTATCTACACCTATCTGACCACATCGAGTGTGTCCAGCCACGGGAATGATGCCGCCGCTGCTGCTGCTATGCAACCAGCCATTGTGTACGAGGCAGTTATGCCAAAGCAGGAGGAGAAGTTGCCGCATGCCACGGCCACAACATCCGCAACATTCACGTCGCCGGATGAGGCATCAAAGAAAGTCATCGGTTCCAGGTGAGTGCACAGACTCTTTTGGCTGACGTGAGCGCGATTTTAACTTTTATGGAGGGGTTGCAAGGCAGTCGAGACTCCTCGTCCTCATCCTCATCCTCCCTCTTGTCTCCCTCTGCATTTGCTTTGGCATTGTTTGTGCTTGTTGTTGTCGCTGCTGTTGTTAGGCAAAAGTCTTTTGTTTGTACAGCTTTTTGCAATTTTTCCCACTAATTGAAATAGAATTTCTCTTTTGTTGTTGGCCCGCTGTTCGTGGACGTAGGCGTGGGTGTGGGCGTGGGATGAAGGTCTGGGCTGAGGGTCTAAGTCTGGTCAGTTGGCAAATGCCTTAGTATTTTAATTAATTTGCTCAACAGGCGCCGCACCGCATCACGCCACTTGATGGCAAAGCAGCAATAAAACACGTGGCATACCTTGCGGCGCTCTGTTTAAAATCCAACAACGTTCAAACCGAAAAACCGGGATGGGAAAATAGAATATAATAGAACGGGCAAGAATACAACGAAAAACCAAAAAAAAATAAACATAATAGCAGGCGAGGCACAAATTGAGTGCTCATTAACTTCAAATCAATGCTAATCAGTGTGGCTGTGTGGCAGTGTGGCCTTCGGTTTGGGGCAACTAAGTGGTGGTGTTGGTGCTGCAGACCCCAAGAGTGCAGCTAAAGGCAACAGCGAACTCTGGCCCAAAACAATTTTTGCACATAAAAAAAATACATGTATTGAAGTGCAAAGGCAAAAAGTAAGTGGGAAAAAAGCGAAGGAAAAGCAAAAGCTAAAAGCAAAATGAAAATGAAAATTAATATTTTGTTTTCGTTATGAATTTCGTTAACCTTCAGGGCAAGGTTCTCTCAACCTCTCCTTTAGCTCCTCCTCATCCTCCTGCTTTCACATTAATTCAGAGCGTAAACAAATTCACAGCCAGCGGCATATGGTAGTCAATCTGTCTGTCTGTCTGTCTGTCTCTCTATCTGTCTGTCCGTTAGTCGGAAGATAATGATTACGAGCAGCTGCCACATAGATAATACTGATGATGTTTAAGTTGATATCGGAGTAAGGGCAATCTGTGTATTATAACCCTCAGTCGACTACCCCAAGGGTTACACACTATATACAGCACTTGGATATGCAATGCATAAATTACGTTGCTTTGCCAACAAATTGTATTTAATTTATTGGCAATTTAATGCATTTTCTGTCATTGCCGTTGGCACAAATTCTTACGTACAATAATATCCTTTGGCTACGCCAAAAACATTCAACAACGCAAAAAAAGAAAGAGCCGAAAATGTAAATGTAAATCTGCTATTCAAATTATACTTGTTATTTTTTCTCCATCTCTGTTTCAATTTCGCTTTTGAATTTCATCTGAATTCGTCAGCCAAATTATATATAGCAATACATTAATATATACGTATTGTATATAGAGAAAGTAAATTACAATTTCTGTTTTTGGCAGATAAATATTTAAACCCCTTCGCTGAGAAAGTATTTGCAATTTCAATTTAACGTAGTAATATAATACCGCTCAAAGACCTCTCATTTTGTTTGCACTTTAATTTATTTTCCCTGTCATTTTTAATTATTAACCTTTGTTATTACAATAATCATAATTAAAGTAATACTCTTTTGGTATAAAGAGACAGTTTTCACACAAGTAATCGAGGTTAATCAGTTAAATTCTGCGATTTTATTTCACAATAAACAAAACGAACATAATATTTTAGTAATTATATTCATTGAATTAAAATATGTAAATCTAGATAAAAGGTTGAAAGGCTAAACCCAAAGTGTTTAAATATTCGCAAATGATTATACATAATTTTGGCGAATTATTTAGATTTTTGCCACTCATGCGGCAGCTGTGATTTGAGCTGGGATAATGAAGAGCGCGTTAGACAGACAGACAGACAGGCAGCGCAGATAGATAGACATAACTCTGACATGCACTTAGCTATTCAGCTAGATCCTACTGCTAGTACAACAACAACAACAACAACAAAGACAGTAGTAGTAGCAACAACAGCAATTGGGGCAGCAGCTGCATATGACGAGGCATGCCTCGGCTCACGTGCAGAAATGTTAATGATGTGCTCGCTGTCATTCACAGTGAGAGATTGTAGGAGTACATATACGAGTATGTGTTTATGTGTGCGCTGTGCTGCATGTAAATATGTTAACTAACTACCGCGCGAGATGGTTGCCAATGCAACCAGCATGGGGGGGGGAGGGGGAGGGGAGATAAAAAACGGGGAGTTGCGGCGGCATCATCAGAGCGTGACTCTGTGACTTTTTGCAACGATTGCATACCATTCAATTTCCATTAAAATGCCAAGCGAATGCGCCGCAAAGTATGCAGCATGACTTGCGTCCAACATTTCTTTTGCCTGTTCGTTATTATACCCGGTACACGCAAAGTGCAAGGGTATAATAACTTGTTGATATGTATACTTATAATTTGAAAATTTTAATATTTGTTACCTCTTACCTCACAATAAGAAAATAAGTAGTTATTCAATAAATTCTTTACTTACTTATTTTTTTTTTGGAAAGTAACTTACAGTAAATCACTCCCAGCACACAACTTCAGCGTTCTTCCGCGGTTTTTTTGTTGCAAGCACAGCATAATCGCATTTATTTGTCATTAATCATTGTCTGACACTCGATAACATATGCTCTGTCTTTTTCTTCTCTTTGTCTCTCTGTCTGTGTCATTTAGCGTGGTTTCCTCGGTCTCCGTGGTGCTCGACGGCAATGAGCCACAGTTTACGGATGCACTGGGCCATAAAGTGCCAAAGCCGCAGCCCTCGTTGCAAGTTGCCAGTCCCATTGATCTGCTGAATCCCGATCGCTATGAGTTCTACACTTTCGATGAGCACGGCGAACTGGTGAAGCGTCTGATGACCATGCAAGAGATCCAGAGCATTGTGGCGAACGGTGATGGCGAAGGACCATCAATTATACACACACCACCACAAACCGAACATGAGCCGGAAAAGAATGTCCAGGATATTGTGAATCGAGTGCAGAATGTGCTCAACAAAGAGGTGGCCAGCAGCTCCACAAAAAAACAACTCTGCCGAGCAGTTCCTGCCAGTGCTGGACACACCTGATGTTTCCTCATCATGGTCGCTTATATTGCCAGCTATCTTTGGGAACACAGGTGGCGACATCTTTTCCCAAGCCGCAACAGGTTGTGATGACACCCGAATCCGAACTGCTGGACACGTCAACACGAGCTGTGCCCACAACGCAGCGTGTAACGAAGAAACCGAAGCCGTCGAAGCGCAAGCCAGGCAACAAACGCAAGCCCAGCACCACCAAGAGCACCACTGAGATGACACCACAAGTGGTGCAAGAGGAACTCGATCCCATGGAATCTGTCTACGCGGGCATTGAGCAGTATCAACAGTCGGCGGCCAATATGCATGATTTCGATGTGGTGAACATGCAACCCATCTACCAGAAGCGTCCCATCACCACTGTGAAGCCTCGGCCAGAGACAACCACGCGCCGTGTGTTCTACAACAATCAGGAGATTATACACACGCCCACATCATCGACGAGTGCAGCAAGTCATTCCAGCACCACTGAGAAGATTGTCTCCAATCATCAGCTGGCCAAGAAACCCGCTAATGTGCAGCGCAAACCCACTCAACCACATCGTGTGAAGAAACCCAGTGGAGCGCAGGGAAATAGCACCGTTAACACCACAAGCGGCACAACGCATCACAGTGGCAACAAGCAGAAGAACAAGAAGAAGACAACCACCACGACGACCACAACAACCACGACAGTGGCACCAACAACCACAACCACAGCTGCAGCTCCTGCAGAGGAAGATCCCGCTGCTCAAGAGGCAACGTCAACAACCACCCAAGCACCAGTGTCCACCACGCACAAGAAGAAGAAGCGTAAGCCAACACGCACGCCAGGACTAGCCACTAGCACAACCAGCAGCAGCAGCAGCGGCACTGCCTCCAGCAGCAGCGCTAGCAGCAGCAGCAGCAGTAGCAAACCCAGCAAGCCCAAGCGTAAGCCAACCACTAAGCCGAAACCACCGGCTGTATCCACGGACCCCGCTGCAGCAGCCTCTGCACCACACCACCAGGAAGTCAGCACTGTGAAGCCACCACGTCCACATCGTCCACACAAGAAGCCCAAGCCAACCACCACCACAACAACAACAACAACAACATCCACAACACCGACACCTACAACCACTACGGAACCTTCTGTGGAGGCAGAGCCTGCACAACCACAAGATCCCGCCGAGGATCCACATGGCGAATCTCAGAAGCCCGAAGCAGCAGCAGAAGATCCCCATCAGCCACAGTCAGAGCCAGAAGCAACCACAGCTGCGCCGACAACAACCACAACCGCTGCGCCAACCACAACAACCACCGCTGAGCCAACGACAACCACAAGCAGGCGGCCTGCATTGCATCATCAGAAGCTGCACAACAAACCAACGCACTCGAGCACCACCAGCACCAGCACAACAACAACCAAGCGACCAACCACGCAGCACCAACACAAGCACCATCAAAAGCCACAGAATGAGCCCACAAACGAAGTGAACAACAAACCGAGCCACAAACCAATTCACTCCTATGGCTATGTGAATGCGGTGCCCTCAAAGACAACCACCACCACCACCACTAGCACCACTCATGCACCTGTCTACCCCGTGCCCAGCTACGATGCCGAGGCCAGCGAACAGCTGCCCGTGCTTATTGCCCAACCCGATGCAACACAGCTGAAAAAGACGCCACATCCATTGCCATCGTTGGCAATGATTCAACAGCAACTGCAGCACAGCTCGCCATCGCCTGCACCACAGCTATCGCCGGATCAGATACTCTCGATGGATCAGATTGTACAGAGCCTCACACAGGATCTGTTGGCGAGCGACAAGAAGGATGAGGCGCCCGTGCCCGTGAAATACGACAGTGCGGAGAACAATGAGCAAATGCAGACGTTGGCCAACAAAAAGAAGACGCAAGTGAGCAGCACCAGCACCGCAGCCATCACCACTTCAACCACAATTCCCACAACAACCACGACGTCAACAACTCCCACAACCTCAAGCTCAACAACTTCGACAACCACAATAACAACTCCCAAGACAACCACAACTATCATAAATACCCCAAGACCTTTGGCAGCCAACTATGGCGGCAGCACGCTGGCCACTATGCTTGACGAGGAGGATGCCAGCACTAGTCTGGAGCACTTGGATTTAGGCGAGCAGCACAAGCAACCATCGGAGACAACGCACAGCAGCATTGAGGTGGAGCCAGAGCAGGAAACAACGGTGGTATTGATAACCGCAAGACCGCAATACTTTGCTTCGACCAGCTCACCACCAATGGAGCTACTGCCACAGCAACCCGTAAAGACAGACCAGCCCCTGGAGGAACCAGAGACAACAGAGCTGCCCTATAATACCCAATTCCTGCTGACCACGCCCATGGCACCATTGGATGAAACCGAAAACGATTCCGATATGGAAACTGAGACAGAGTCTGAGAAGATGAAGGAGTTGGAAAAAGAGTTGGAGAGACAGAAGGAATTGGAGAAACAGAAGGAGCTGGAGAAACAGAAAGAGTTGGAGAGGCAGCAGGAGATGGAGAGGCAGAGGGAAATGGAGAAGCAGAAAAATCTGGAAAGGCAAAAGGAACTGGAGAGGCTAAAGGAGTTGGAGAGGCAGAAGGAAATGGAAAAAGAGTTGGAGAAGCAAAAGCAATTCTTGAAGGACTTAGAGAAGCAGAAACAAGCCCAACTGGAAGCACAAAAGCAGGCAGAGAAGCTTGCCGCAATCGCAGCTGCCACCACGACCTCAAAGCCCATTTCGGAAGCCAATCATGTGGTGAAGTTTGAGCCACTTTATGCCGAAGTGCCCGAAGCCGTGATTGCTGAGCTAACCGAGCAGCCAGAAGAGTCCACAGCACCCACGACCAGTGGCTACTATCAGCAAACGGATTCCGAAAGCGAAGAGGCAACTACTGAGCTTGTGGCACGATTACCAGTATCGGAAAGCACCACGGCAGCTGATGACGACGATGATAGCACAGAGGTAACGCCCATGATTGCCAATCTGGTGCAACAGCTCAATCTGGAGGTACTCAAGCCAACCGATCAAATCTCTATGGCCAATTTCCAGACACAGGCGGCAACAGTTGCCTCCACACTTGTCGATGGCAGCAACACGCTCGTTTCTGATATACATATGAACTCCAACGAGACGAAAGATGAGCTGGAGTTCCTTATGTCCGATGTGATACAACAGATCACCCAGCAGGAGCAATACAATCCCAGTCAGTTGCACGATGACGCTGATGATGATTCGCATCGCTTGACGAACTTTGCGCAGCTAAACACCTCGTTCCTGTTACAGCCACCGAAGCCACCAAAGCAGCAACTAAAGGCAACAACAACAACATCGACGACGACGACGACGACAACAGAATCAGCACCAGCTCAGGAAATCACGACCATCATACCCAGCAATGAGGAGCTCATCAAACAGGAAGCTGCATATCTTAATACCCTGCCACTTAGCGAGATGCAGGAAGAGCACGAGGAGAGCACCACATACAAGGTACCAGTGCTGTCGCTATCACAAATCTATGCACAGCAGCAACAGGACGAGGATGATGAGCAGGAGCAGTTCGAGCTGCAGCGACTAGAACTCTTGGCCGCCACAAAGCCAAGCGAAGCGCCACTTAAACAGGAAGTCAACAAGCAGCAGGAGGAAAAGGAGGAGCAGCAGGCGCTTGAGCAGGAAAAGGAGCCAGAGCAGTATCAGGAGAAGGAGCAAGCGACAGAGCAGGCAACAGAGACGACAGTGAGCGTGGAGGCAACCACCGAGCAACAGCAGCTGTCAGAGGAGGAAGCGGAGCAGAGCAAAGAGACCACCGTCAATGAGGAGGAGACAACGTCGACCAGCGTCGAGCAAAACGACAACGAAAAGCCCGATGCACCGGACACCAATGGCAACGAGAGCGAAGAGGAGCAAATGCCCGAAATGTTGACAAATGGTTACAACGAACAAATCCTCGCGGAAGCCAGCGAAACGTCCACGACAGCCAACTACGAAGAGACACAAACGCAGGTGCCGCTTGCCGTTGAGAAGGAGGAGGAGGAAAAACCGACCGAAGAGGAGCTAACGACAACAAGAACAACGAGCACAACTGGGGCAGCGGCATCAACGATTGTTTACCAGGACGCACAAGAGCAAACATCAACGGAGCAGCAGCTGCAACAGGAGGAAGAGACGCAGAAGGAAGAGACGACACAAACAGAACTGGAGCCGATGCAAAGTGTCGAGGATAGTGTAACCAATGCAGCGCAGTTGCAGCCACAGTACACAGCTCAACCAGAGTCAGATGCGACCGAGGAGCAGACCGAAAGCAGCAAGGAGGGTGAACAGCAAGTGACTTCTGAAGAAACGATTACAGAAATCCCCGGCGATATGACTGTGGTATCATCCGAATCAGACATGTCGCTTAGCTCCGAACAAGTGACGGAAAAAATCGAGCTAAGCACGGTCAAAACACTGGAATTGAATGAGGAATCCATGGAAGACATATCCGATGAATTGACAGCCACCATAACCGAAGAGGATACGACAAGCTCACAGAAATATCAGCTGGACGATGAAGATCCCTACGTGAAGTTGGGAGAGACAACGGCCAGCGTGGTGGTTAGACCCCAAGTCGGCGAGCATGACAAAAGCGCAGTCAAGTCCACGGAGCAGTCAACAGAAGATGAGAAGGAAGAGCAAAACTACAAGGTGAGCTTGCCATTGGCCAGCTATGGCAATCAGGGCAATGAGCAACCGGATGAGGAAGATGACGAAGATCAAACCAGCTACCAGCTGCCCATTTTGTTGCCCAGCAGCACGTCAACAACCTCAGAGCAACCACTGAGTAGCAGCACCACAACAACAACAACGACATCAACTACAACAACTTCGACGACTACAACAACAGCTCCAGCAACAACGAAGCGTCTGCACACCTTGAAGCCTGTCTCGTATTATGTGCAGCCTTCGCTGCTGGGCGGCTACAATAATCAGCTGGAGCCCCAGCCACCCAAGGTGCTGCCCTACAATGCCAACACCAACTCCCAGCAGCAACAGCTACTACAACAGCAGCAACAACGACCAATGCTGCGTCCAGCCTCCTTGACCAATCTTATGGCCGCCTCAACACAAGCAACACGACCACCCGTTAAACTAGAGCCAAGCCCGCAAAGCTCACAGGGCTTAGAGGCATCAACAGTGCGACTCGATGAAGACGTTGTCTCCTTTGCCCGTCTATGCAATGAACTCGCTTTCAGCTACTGGAAGGCCATTACCTCAGAGAAGATTAGTTCGGCCAGAAGTCTGGTTATTTCACCTTTTGCTATGACCTCTATGTTGTCTATGGTTTTCCTCGGCGCACGTGGCAGCACTTCGGGTGAAATGAACGAAATACTCAAGCTAGACGATATGGTTACATTCAATCCACATTTGATCTTCCGCAACATCACAAACTCGGTGGAACAGTCGATGGAGGGTGATATTGCAACAGCGGCATTTGTGCGCGAAATCTTTAGTGATCGTGCCAATGGCAAGATTTTACCGTTCTTCAAGGAGAAGACACAGCAACTGTATGCCGGACATGTGGAGGAGGTGAATTTTCATGTGGTCAACGATATTGTGCGAAGACGCACCAATCTTTTGGTTAAGCGTCATACCATGGGCAAAGTGCTGGAATATCTGCGTACAAATAGCGTTTGGGTCAATGGCCCATTGGCCACTGTATCGGCCAATCTCTTCCAGACGGATTGCTCGCGTGGTTCCACAATAGATCGCGACGGTGAAATGTTCTTCCAGGTTCATCCCACAGTGCGTCAACGTCGTCTTGTGCCAATTCCCGCTGTGCTCTATCGCTCCGGCTTTACGGCAGGCTATGAACCAAAGCTGGATGCCACAATTGTGGCCTTCGGACGTATTCAGGACACCGTTAGCACCATCTATGTAATGCCCGGACACCAGAGCTCGGTGGCGCCCACCGACAACCTGGATCGATTGGAACGCAACCTCGTGGAGCAGGCATTCAGCAAAGAGAACGCTTGGAGCAATCTGCTTACCTCATTAATGGATCGCCCAGGCATGGAGGTGCAACTGCCGCGTTTCTCTCATCGCTCGTTTGTGAATGCCTCGCTGGGTTTGCAGAAGATGGGACTCAAGGGACTGTTCAAGTCGGACTTCGCTGATCTGCGAGGTTTGACGGGTAATGGCAATCGGGATATCTTCTTGTCGGACATGACACAAATCAATACGTTCAGCACTTGTGGCGAGGAGAAGATCTCCGATCATCATCATGTTGAAATGTATCCAGCACCGCCATTGCGTAAGCGTAACAAGGATGTGGATACAACCGATGATGATGCCTACGATTCGTCTGAGGCAATTGTGGACTTTGGTTCGCTGGTGCAGGAGTCGGCATTGGGTCGTGGCTTTTACGATGATCTGCTGGATCCTAAGTTTTTGGAATTGCCGCTCCCATTGCGTCCTCGTCAGGCACGTGTGCCAGATGCTCCTCGGCTGCGCTTCGATAAGCCATTCCTCTATTTCGTGCGCCACAATCCGACGGGCATGATCCTGTTCATGGGTCGCTTCAATCCCCGTCTGCTGCCATGAACAGGTCCCCTTACATGTTTTAAGTAAGCCAAACATTTATGAAATTTTGTTAAAACTTTCAATTAATAGTGAATTTATTTTGCCAATCTGCAAAATGCCCGCAATTAAGTTAATACTATTTTTAATGTTCTTATTGCTGTGCCTTAATCCCGCGTCCTCAGTCCAGCCCAGCGTCCGACTCAATGATACGAGATTGATGTGCAGCAAACTGAAAATATTATTCAGCAATACATACATATATACAAACGATATATATATATATAAATATGCGTTTTTTTCATGCCCAATTTTATTAAATAAATACGTGAATACGAATTCCAAATATTTTAAATGCAGTTTGCCGTTTGCAGTTTGCAAATTTAGGCATAAAAAAAATTATATTCAATTGTTATGGGGCGCATTTTTTTGCCTCTTGCCGCAAACAAATGAAATAAAAATTAAAATCCAAATGAAAATAAAAATATAAAGCATATATACATATTTATATAAATAAAGTTAAACAAATTGGCTGCGAATGCAAATGCAAATGCAATCAAAATGTGCGTTCATGTTTTGGCAACAAACCCGAACACAAACACAACAAGAACAAAACGAACAACAACAATACAAATGTAATTTAGTAAAATAAACTTTAACACTACGCAAACTCAAAGTTATGTATGCTAATATGTAAGTTTAAAAATCTAAATAAATACATAAATAAATGAAATAAACAAAAAGGCTCAAATCTCTTGCAAAATGATTGGTAAATACATCAGCAGCCTAAAAGTAGGCAACACGATTGCGGTTGCACTGCTTGCCAGTGCAGTGCACTGCTTCGAGGCAAACAAGCAGAGTGGAGCATGTTTTTGCCAATAACAACAAAATGAAGTAACAAGTTATCTCACACAGCATAGACACACAAACACACTTAATACACATTGTTCTACACATAACAGACGTTCCAATCGTTGCTTTAGAAAAGCAATTCAGCTCAAGTTAGTATATAGTTTTACAGGGTGTATGAAGTTTTATGTAGGCCAAAGGCAGGCAACAGAGCCAAACACGCACAGACATGCCGAAAACCAACAACAACAACAAGAATTGCACATATTTTAATTAATATTTAACAAGAATACACATAAGCGATGCTTATAATGAAATCTGAACAGCAATGTGCGAATGTGCGTGAGTGAAATAGTGAGAGAGTGAACGAGAGAGCGAAAGGCGTTGTTTGTGGGGCAGTGTGTGTTTGTTGCACGTTTGGGAGTTGTTGTGGGCATGAAACGACTGGCTGCAACTTTGTCAAACTTTTGTGTACACGACTTGGTTGCTCTTGTCGCTTGTTGTAGTTGTTGCTCAAGTTGTTGTTGTTGTTGTTGCTGTTGCTGTTCAGGGAACCCTGCGGTTGCGTTGGCAACTTCGACGTCGACAACTGCGGACGCTTGCTCACTTGCATGTCGTACTTGTTGTTAGTGTTTTTTTAAAAGCTCTATGCGGTTTTTGCAGCTATCACGTGCCTGTGTGTGTGTGTGGGTACGAAATCACTGAAACAAGTAGCATACTTTTAGGCCAAACAATTGCCAGGCAGCCAACTGTGGCAAACTCAAAAAACGCAGAAAAACATAACAACAACAACGAGAACGACAACAACAATAGGAACAGCAAAAAAAGGCAAAACGACTCAGGACTAACGACTGCGGGCAGCCACAAGCTGAATATATAGCATACACACAGGCGCCGCTTTATAAGTACGCACACCAACACACACGCACACATGCACACATGCTATATACAGTGTCAATGGGCGACTACCAACTGTCTCTGCCAACGCAACGCAACATACAGCACAGCCAAGCACAACACAGCAATAGAAACAGCAACAGAAGCCACTGAAATGCAGCGCGCTCTCTAAATCTGTGTAGATGTTAGACAGTTGTTGGTCTATATATAGATACTTATATACCCTAAGAGCGGATATTTGAACAGTTGTATTAACTAAGTAAAGCATTTATATTTATTTATTTATAATTGGAATGCATAAAGTTGAGTATTGAGTTGAGTATCTCTGTTTATTCCGCATCCTCCGAAACATAACTTATTTTGAATTTTCTCAATTTTATTTATTGAGTGAAATATATCTGTTGAAGCACAAACAAACCAATTTAAGCCTTAAAGAATTACTACAATAAAGAATATAATGGAAGCAAAAATAAACTAAATAATAAATGGTTTAAATAGAAACAAATAAAGAAAATGCAAAGACAACTAAAGACAACTTTATCGAATTGAAAATTGTTTCAAATTCACACATAATAAAACAAATATGAAAATAGACTGTTAGGCAAGAGTATGCAATCGTCAACAATCCAAATATGGCTTCACTTCCTAGTTCTTTTTTTGTGTTTTTATGTTGAATATAAAGCATGAAATGCTGCGTATTATCCTTACAATACTTATGTACAGTGGAGTGGACCACTTTATTATGCTGCTAATTTGTCATGCAGTAGCGAGTCGCAAGTTGCGAGTCGCGACGCTTTATGCACTAAATAACACTAAAGTGCAACTAATTTGCAAAAATTTGTATTGCTGTCAGTTGTTTGGAAGCTGCCTCCATTGCGTTGCCATCGTTGTTGTTTACAACAAAATGCTTCCGCTGGTTATTTCCCTCGTTTCGGTAATTTTTTTTCTCTCCTTTCTCGCAGTTGTTATGGCAAAGTCGCAATTTATTTCCGCACGTGTTGCGTCAACAATAACTACAAATATAACAGCAGCACACAACAACAACAACGACGACGACGAAAAAAAAGGGGGAAGACAAATCTGTCATTGTGTGCCACGCTTGTAACTATTATTATTATTATTATTTTTTTATTATTATTTTTATTGTATTGTGTAATAAGAAAAGTATTTTTTGTTGCTGCCACTGCCGCTGCTGCTGCTACTGCTGCTGGAACAATGCGACAGCTGCACAATGTCCAAGGCAAGCCAAGGCAACAAGCATTCGACCCGTTGGCCCAACGTCTGCCCATCATCCGCTCATTGTAATTGTTGTTCAACGAACTTTTCCTTTTTCCGTTTCTTTTTTACTTCCAACTGCTTTCTGCCAAGGTTTCGCTTACGTTTTCGGCAACTGCTTCTCCTTGAGTTTCGGCTTCGGCTACGACTTCGACTTGAGCTTGGGCTGGTCTTTGGATCGTGCTTTGGCTGAACGTTTTCCATGCCGTTTTACCTTTTGTTTTCGTTAACGCTTTTGTGTGTGAAGTGTCGTCTTTTGCTTTCTTAGCACCTGTCGAAATTACGCAAGTGTCACTTAAAACGGGAAGCGGCAACAATAACAACAAGTGTAAGAAGAAGAAGAAGGACAACAACAGCAAAAAGAATAACAATATTGTTCATGTCTTTAACCCTTTCAAGTACAATGGAATTTGATGTTGTCTGTGTTCCTGTGGTAACTCTTGTTATTGCTGTCCCCCGGTGCTAATGTTATTTGCATTTCATGCTTTTCGCTTTTGTTTGCCCATCCTTCGGCACCTTCTTGAATGCTTTGCTCGTATTTATTTTCCTCCACGTGTCGTATACTTAATGCGATTTTCGGATTTTTGATTTCCACCTTCCTAATGAATTGTTGTTGTTGTTCGCTGTCGCCGTTGCTGTCGCTGCTGTTCATTATGTATATTAGATAATGCAAAATACAAACCAACTCCAATATATGCGCAGAACTTTTTACAATGTCCAACTTTTAGTGCTGGCCACAAAAAACATCATCGGGGGAAATAGGAAAAGCAAAAAAAAAAACTTTGACGCTTAATGAACTGGTGACCACAGAAACCGACTCTGGGGTTACAACTGCTAATTAATTTACATTAGCAAATTGCAAGCATGTAATTGACTTTTATTGGCGTTTACACTGCACCACCAGCAACAGAAATAGCAGCAGCAACAGCAACAGCAATACAAATACAAATACATTGCATGTACTTTATGCTATATACCATAGTTTATATAAAGTTATGCGCTAATCACACAATGGAGACGCATTTGGTGGCCACTTTTGTCAACGTGGCTTAATTAGAAAACCACCACTAACACCACCGCCACCGCCAAGCTCACAGCAAATGGCACCACGAGGCGGAATACCTAAATAAGATATACATTTGTATATATAACTTGGCCAAAGTAACAGATATCGAAGTGCAGGCAATGCAATTGGGTCAATTGAGCTACAGTACAATGGCAAGCAGCAGCTAAAAACTAATTAAAAAGAAAAATAGCAGCAGCATTTATTCAGCTTATCTGAGAATAAAGAAAAATGAATCCAATCATCAAATGAATTCACCTAAACTTTAATAGCATTTAAAACTTAATAAAGTCACTGAAAAAATTAAAATTAAGCATAAAGCGAAAGATATCTAAATTGAAAAGTAGATTGTAAATCTTGATTTAAGATTTTTTTATCTTAGAAACCAATCATAAAATAACAACAACTTAACAACTTGCTTCACGAATGTTTTATTCTGGGTCGAAATGAAAATCGAAAATCTTAATTTAAGAGCTTTTCGAAATTTATTTTCATTCAATTTTGGCATCATAATTCAAGATTTTATTCTTGAATTTAGCACATGTTTTCTTTCTGTTTGCAAATAATGTTTAATTGAAATTCATTAAAGTAAAAGTCAAAACAAAGCCAAATCATGTACAAGCATTAAGCTAAAATATAATTTCTAAATTGAAATTTAATAAAGTCGAAGCAAAGCGTAGTTAATTAAGTTTTATACCACTCACTCTCTAAATGATAGCAGCTATAAGTAATGCACAATCATTATTTAAATGAATGTTTGCTTGATTGAATTTAATTTGCAATAAAGAATTCTATTTGTTGCGGCATTAAAAGCTTTATTACAAAAATTATGCAATATACATTGTAACTTTTAATAGAATTTAAAGCTTAAATCAAACACGTTTCATTTGAATGATGGCAATTAGCAATTGAGTCGTGATAATTCCATGTGAGTTAATGCCAAGTCATACAATTGAAATTTACATATAAATAATATTTGAAAACCTGAATTTACTTTGCTTCTATGAGGTAAGGATTATTCAATTCATTTGCTGCCCATGGTAAATGCAACTGCTGCAATCAGTCTAGAAAAATTACGATGCAAAACACACAGAGAAAAAGAGAGAAAGAGAGAGAGAGAGACCGACAACTAGATGAAAGTGAGGAACACAATTTTCATGGCAAGTAGTTTAGAGACCTGGCACATTTGTCTACACAACTTGGGAACGATAATTTGAAAAAAGCAAAAAGCTAAAGGCAGGCAACACTCCAAGGATTAATTTGAGCGCGAAAAGTGAAAGCGCAGTTACACTGTTTTCTCTCCCATTTCCCTATTTCCCCATTTCCCTCAGCAACCCAACTCAGCTCAGCAGCAGCAGTCGAGTCAAAGGCAACTTGTGGAAATTTATGTTATATATTTTGAGAATTATGTATTTGGCTTTGTGGTTTGGGACCATTGAAATGAGAACACTTGAAGCAGCCACAACAACGTCAACGTCAACAGCAACAACAACAAGAACAGTAAAAACAACAGCATCTGGCACAGTCAAATGCTGTGAACTAAATCCGAGAGAATCAACCTGAAATTGAAATCATTTGCAACACGCAGCGCAGCGTCCAGTTGACGTGCGATAAATATTGCCACTAGCCGTTGGCCAAATGGCGACAAGAGTTGGCCACAAGAAAACGCCAGACATGACTCTGCATGCATGCCCCATGGGGTAGCCCACTGACACGCACACACACCACACACACTTACACACACATACTTACTTTGTTATACTGTGTGTATACACACACATATATGTATATAAATGTATGTAAACAATTTTAGACATCAGCTCCGCATGGCGCCGCCACTACATCGAAAAAGAGACAGAGACACAAAGAGAGAGAGGGAGAAAGAGTGGGTTCCAAGTCTGGGTCTGGGTCTCGTTCTGAGTCTGGCTCTGGGTCTGGGTCTGGGCCAGTTAGTGAGTCTCATGTCCATGTCCATGTGGATGTCGGCAGGCTGCCGCCTGTATGTATATGTGTGGACAACCGGCAGCGTTGCCAAACGATAAAGCAGCAACACTACAAACAACAACGACAACAACAAGGCAAAAGTACCGCACAACCAAAAATGGTTGCTAAACAAGTTTTTGTTATCTACACGAGCTTCGTTTTTGTATCGAGTGTTTATAAATGTCTATATACCATGCACTCACAACCACTTAAAGGGTGTATTCAAAAGGCGAATTGATTGCGAATTCAGTTGAAACTTGCACGGAAAATTGGCTTAGTTTATAATTAAGTTTAAAACAATATAATCAAATTGAACTCACATATTTCTTATTAAAGTTTTCGCCGTCTGTTAGCAAAATAAATAAACGTCTGTTTGTCTGTGCTGTTTAGGTGTTAACAAGTAGCTTTAAAAGTTCTTAGTTCTTCTTAGTTTGATAAACAGATTTATCTTAAGCGCTGGTATTAAATCTTTTACAGCTTTCATTCACTAAATAACTAAAGTTTTTGTTTTTGAAATCATAGTTGTTGCATTTAACGGCCAACAAACTTTTGTTTGTTTACGACATCAGCTTTTTAATATGCTTTAAAATAAAATGAATTTTTGCATCTAATTTAGCGTAAAAGCTCTCCATTGGTTTTTCTATATATTTTTTTAATGCTGTGTGCATACGTATTTATTTTTTTGTATTTCCTAATTATAGGTTTGCTGGCAAATGTTTGACAATTTAAATAAATTATTGTGAATTCCCAGCTGCTTTGTATAGAGCATATTGTGTTCTGGCAGCGCATGGCTGTTGCATTTGACCATATTTTCTAAATGTGTGTTGGTGAATATTGGTGTGTGTGTAAGCCTTGCATGTTTTACGCTGGACCGCAAATTCTGATTTAAATTTTGCATTTTTTTTTTGTTTTTGTTTTTGTAAGCTGCTTCCCTTTTTGTGTTGGATGCTCGAAACGCTTGCATTTAAAATTAGTCGCTTGTAGTCGCTGCGGTTGTCAAATTGTTGCTGTAGTTGTTGGTGTTGTTGTTGGTGTTGCTGTCACAGCTACCCAACTGTTTTCATTTGCAACTCTTTGCCAACTTGTTTATGCGACACATATTTCAGTAATTAAATTTAACATGTCCGACGACAGCAGGCGATTTAAAAGTCATGTAAGTATACAAATTTAATTAGATGGATACACTGCTGATGATGAGCTACGCTCTGATGATGATGATGATGATGATTACGGTGGTGATACAGTTGCCTTGGGCAAAGTTTTTTGCACCCACTCAAAGATGTCGGAACACTTAACCTGTTTAACCATTCAACAGAAATCAACTTAGCAATAAATAATTTAAATACCTACGAGTTATATGGCATAAAAGGAAATTTTACCTGAGAGTATTCTTAATGAAATCAAGTTAACTGCTGAAATGAATTTACTAGAATTCTTGATTTGTATCTAACTTTGAATGCTAAGTTTTAACATGGGAAAAGTAGTCAGCTTTAAAAAAAGCGTTGCAAAATAAATAATTTTTATGTCTACGACTTATTTCGATTATGACGAAACTTAATCCGAAAGTATTCGTATTTAAGTCAAGTTAACTGCTAAAATGAATTTACTAGAATTCTTGATTTGTACCTTACTTTCAAGTGAATCTTTTAAAATAGCAAATAGTCACTCTTAAGTGAAATTGAAGTCAGCAATAAAATATTGCAAATGGGTGAACTAGAATTCTTAATTTATCTTTTACTTTGAATTCACTATTTTAGCTGGAGGAAAGCAGTCAGATTTAACATAGAGTAAAGTCAGAAAATGGGAGAATATATCAACTATTATTTTATATATTTACTTTTTATTTGGTTTATAACGAACTGTAAAGTATTCTAACTTAAATTCGGGATTTGTACCATCATTTGAATTGATTGTTTAAACTGGTAGAAGGGAATCAGTTTTAACAGAAATATATGCAATAAAGTATTGCAAATGGGTGAGCACAATAAATAAATAATATATCTACTACTTGTTTCGATTATCAACTAACTTAGCCTGAGAATATTCTCACTTAAAGTCAATGCTTGATTTGTAGCGTAATTTGCATTGAATGTTTCAACTGGTGGAAAGCAATCTGTTTTAACAGAAATGTGAGCAATAAAGTATTGCAAATGGTTGAGCGCAATTAATGGGAAAATGCGAATTATCAAAATAAATTTGTATGCGAACTGTGTTTTATTTGGCGCATATTGCATTGCGCCCAATTACGGCCTACAAAACAAATACGTATTTAAGCACACACACTTACACACAGAGCGAACGGGGAAAAAATTGAATAGATGTGAGAGAGAGAAAGAGAGAGAGAAAGAGAGAGAGATAGAGAGAGAGGCAGGCTACATAAACATAAACTAACCTACAAGTTAAATATATGAGAAAACATCTAAACATACTCAGTGAGAGTGTGAAAGGGTGTGTGTTAGTGTTATGTGTGTGTGTGTGTGGTGTGGTGTGGTTCTGCGGCAACTCGAACCCGTAAAAGCAAGCGCCGTTTTCATGCCAAATAAGCTTTCATAAATAATGAAAAGTGGCACTGCGGGCGAACGCTAAAACTCTCTGAACGTGTGTAATAAGCAACAGCAGCAAACACCAACAACACCAGCAAACACTAGCAACAATCAGAGCAGCAGCAACAACAACAACAACTACAGCATGAACACCAGCAACGAAGCGTGCACAAATTAGTAGCCAAGGATTACCGGCAATTATTTTCATTGTATGCATTTGGCGCCATTATTTTGATTGCTTCGTTTGCTTTTGATGTCTGCTTTCCCTTTTTCCCTACGCGCCTCCCTCCCCTACGCCACCCTTTCTACTACAGCTTCCTCTTTCCCCCACCACCTCGGAATGGTCAGCAAAGTTTAGTTATTGCCGGTTTCCAGTTGTGGATATGCGTCGACTAACAGCTGACTGCTGCGTGGGTAAACTAAATGGGGAACACGCATTGTAAGATCGACTATAGAACAAATGTGTGAAATTCAGATTCATTTTCACATGATATTATCCACACTAATAATATATGTATGTATATTTTCTAAAAAAAAAACTATTCTCTTTTCTTCACTAGAAAATGCTGTTAATATTTTTTTTTAATTAAAATTAAAACATCGACTTTAAAGTAAGAATTTTTTTATAAGATTTATTAAATTATTTCTTAGAAACCAAACGAAAAATATATACATATATTGTGAATCCAAACAATTTATTAGCAGCACTTCAATAATAAGTAGAAAATGTTATTAATAATATTTGGAGATTATTACACCAAATAGAGGAAAACAAAACTATGCAAACTATGTAAAAACTATCTTTTATAGTACAATAGTAATATTAATATATATATAATACATTTAAGACTAAAGTCCATTGCACCTGATAAATAAATACTAGTCGTTTAATCTTAACTTAAATACCTTAATGCAAAAATAACATAAAATATTAACAAATACATGTAATGTTGGTTGTAGAAATAACCTTTGATTATTTAATATGTGGGCTAATATGGCTAATAACTCAAATAATACTGCTTCCTACTGGTGATAAAGATAAAGTCTATTGACTAGACGCTACCTCTGTTTAAAATATTATATCGTTTTATATCTTTATGTAAAGTTTAACAAGCCCAGAAAAAACATTTTCAAATATTTATATTTTTTATGTATATTTATTATCATCTATTATAGTTAATAAATAAATAAATAATACAACATTAAACGAAATAAGCACAAAACATAGCTTAAGTTTAACACGTGAATATATTTAAGCGAAATTTCATTTGTTTGCAATGCCTAATGATATGATAATAAATAATTTAAGTTTTCTTAATACCTGAACATATTGAAGAGTTATGTCAATTGCAGTTAATTTAATTTGAAAGCAATTGAATGTGAATCATATTAATAACACCGATTGATTAAGGTATTCAGCCTCGCCATTTTAAACGGTATCACTCAGTCGAATATCTGTTGTGGCTGACACAAAATGCAGCTCATTCACAATAGCCATTGGTTAGCGTACAACGGGAACAATGTACGCATCATTGCATATGGAATGAAAGGTTTATTTATATTTATGAATTCATCATGTTCATACGGTTGTTATGCGCTCGCTGAACAAATTTAAGCAGCGCCGTTATGCTGGGCTTTTGTTGTGGCCACTCGATGGGCAAAATACACTCATGCTCATACTCATATTCATATTCCATACACTCATACTCATACTCATACGCATACGCATACTCATACTCACTTGCACACATAAAAATCATGCATTTCAAATCAAACTCGTCACTCACGTCAGGGGGCACACATTCGGGCCACAGAGAATGACAATGAATGCGTTACTGTTGCATGTAAATCCTTTCAAAATGAAATGCAATGCCCACTGAAAGCATATGCGATATTTAAATCAATGTTTTATACCCTCTTGCGATATATGTGCAAAAATACAGGCATTAAAGCCATCACACAGTTTGTTATGATTTACAAATAATGCATGCATATTTTATGATATTAAACTAATAATAACTAATAACAATTTATAACTGAAATGGTGTGAAAAACTAAAACAAATAATTTATCTAATCTTTCATCTCATATGATTCTAAGATTTAGATTCATATTCCCAAAATTCTTAAAGATTTGAACTCATAAATTTTAATGTTTTTATTAAATCTCTAACAGCTAAGAGTGCTTTATGGCACATATCATTTTATTTGTGTTATCTAAAAAGCGAGAGGTTTTTAAGTCATTCGAATTATAGTTATTAGTTGGCAATCATCAAATGTCAAATATCATATGTTTATGGCCAACTGACAAATATAATTCAATTGAAAAGCCTTTCTTTTATTAGATAATTTAAATAGTATGAAAGAAAACTCAAGAAAACACTGAAAACTCTAAGGCTCGGAGGGAATTTACAGAAATATACAATATTTAATTTAATATTCAAATTGCAAGACTCTTTTAAGTTATTAATTATGAAATTTTTAATTTAAAAGTCATTTTTTTCTATGTCTATTTCTCATAGTTGACTTCAAAATAAAGTAAAAATAACCTTTCATTAATAGAAGCAAATAGAAAAATTGAATGTTGTAAAATAAGTTAAATAAATACCTTGTTAGCAAACCTTATAAGCACGAAAAGTCCAACGGAAGTTAGCCAATTATAACATTTTTGGCTTCTCGCATAAGTTAAGTGCATTTGTCGTTGATTTATCATTTCGGGGTTTTCATTAGTCGTACTTTTGGCTGGGGCTTATCTCCTCATACTCGGAATACCTAAAAATAAAAGGGGCGAAAGTAAAAACTAATTTGTAACTACTTGAAAACTTTGTTAACCGGAGCCTTTGACATGTGCCTAAAATACGTTAACTAAGTCCTTTTGGCCTCAAGCCCCAAAGCGGTCGCTTGTTATCGGCTGGCGCCAAAAAGACACCCACGCACACACCCTCCAACCCTCCCACACACACACAAATACACACATCCACTGGCACACACAAACACATGTGGATAGAGCAAGCAGATTAAAAAAGTTTGAAATTTAAACCAGACGGCGTATTAATTTATTTAAGACCCCTAAATTATATCCTTTGATGTAAAGCATACATTTCTTTGCTTCGCTCGCATTTCGCCATCTTCTACTCGTTGTATTTTTTCCCCCATTATTATCGTTGTTGTTGTTGTTGTTGTTGGCACTGTTGTTGTGCTTAGAGCACAGCCCTCTTACTGCAGTCGTGCAACTACTACTTTTGGCGTATGTAATTACATTTTTTCCACATAAGAAAATCAAAAACAAAAAAGAGAAAAACGAGAAAAAGCAACAAAAAAAAACTAGATGCCGCCTAGGACACATGAAAAAGCGTAAAAATTACACATGCAGCACTTTTCTGGCCTTTTTATAGACAAAACCCAAGCAAAAAGAAAGCTGAATCACAAAAAAAAAAATAAAATAACTGTAACGACGTTTTTATGCTCTCCAAAAAAATATAAATAATTGCCAGAGGCGAAAAATGAATGTGAAGTATTTCTGTGCGTTGGAACATCAAATCAAAAGCTTTAATAAATATCAAATTATCGATTGTAATTCCATTTGTTTGAACGATTGATTAATCCATTTGATGGCTTGGCATTTCATTGACATTTTAATGGACGCCAGTTGAAGCGAAGAATGTCTCGAATTTGCGATAATCCAATGTAAGGGTATTTTGAAACTGAGCCGGGCAATGTCCGAAGTCAGAAGAGCAAAGCCTGCAAGCCACACATATGTGCGCGCATACCACTTTATGTGTTTGAGTGTGTGTATGTGTGTGTGTGTGTGGGGTGCAGCGTAGCGGATATAATGAAATTATTAACACTTGAGCAACTTCCGGCTAAAAAACAAAAGCGCTGCAACGAGCTACGCCATCGTCGTCGTCGTCGTCGTCGTCGTCGTCAGCAGCATCGCTGTCGACGTTGGCGGCTGCCAAACAAAAAACGCCAGCTGCAAGACAAAAAAAAAAAAAAGAAAAAATAGGAAAAAACTTACGAATACATTAAATGAGCGAAGAAGGCATGTAAACGGCCGCAAAGAGAAGTGCTGCATGATAGTGTTGGAGGGGGGTATATAGCTGAAGGGGGTTTGTGGCATTGGGGGGCGTGCAGAAATCATAATTGCAGTGCAAACTTGGCTACGGTTTGCCACAAAACAGAAAAACGAGCGAACAACTAGAGGAAAGGCAAAAGAGAAAAATTTTCTACATGCTAGAGAGTATGAGTGAATGCATGTGAGAGTGTGAGTGTGTGTGTGTGTGTGCGACTGTGTGTGTTTGCAATATAAAAACGCTTCTTCCATTTTACGCCAAGCAACAGACTGTAAATTTTGAAGAAGTCATAATAGAGCCGTTGGCATATTTTGCTATAAACGAATTGTGCTCTCTGCTCCATACTCGTTAAGTATACGTCTCGTTGTACAGACAATAAACATTGAACAAACAAAAAAATACTATATGATGGAGCACATCACCCTAGCGACTCGGCAACAACTTCACATTATATGCGCATGCATGAATTCTGCCAGCAAAACTCTTCACTTGTAACTCGCAACTCGCAACTCGCAACTCGTGTAATTAAAAGACAGTTGTCTGGTTGACTGCCCAGTTAGCCAACTGGCAGATCAACACGCAGACAAAGTAAAGGCAGCCTGAACAGCCACTAGAAGTTCAAGTTGTCCACACCGCACCAAAAACGCACACAGCCCAAAGGGCGTGTCGAGTACTTAGATAAATTCAGTCGGCAGCAATGCCAAAGCAGAAAAAACGAAAATAGAAAAGAGCATGGGTTGCGAATCCTTTTCTATGTTTTTGCTTAATATACGTGATTATATTTGAAGCATATGCGAATTTTTTGCTTCTTTTGTCTTTGTCGTGCCACCCGAAACGCAGCCAAAGAGTTGCGTATTTATTCCATTTTTTTTTATATTACTTTATTTTCTATTTTTTTTCACTACTTCTACACATCGCTTTTCTTGCCTTGCCGCAATTTCTCTTTTGCTGAGCAGCTTAAAACGAGGCGTCGCAAAAAGGGCACAAGGAGTGGCGAGTGCGGCTTAAAAGGCGTCCTAAAATGTTAAGCCATACGTGTACTGTGTTCATGCCGGTTTAGTCAAAGACAAATTCAGCAATAGAAGAAGAATTTCCACAAATTGTGCTGTGGTGAACTACGGCTTCGGGTCGCTTTCAACAAGTATTTTTTCTGACTGGCAGTCGCAATTTAAACGCTATGAAATACAATTGTTTGGATATTGTTTTTCGATTTAGGTAAAAACTAATCGGATGAAAGAAATAAATTGCATACGAGAGGTTAATATACATATGTTCGGATCTATGAAAACTATTAGCTTATGCTGCTGAAATTTGGCTACAATAATAACTACATTATTTGTAATTCCTGAAATTTATATTGTGATCAGATAGAAATTATAAAAGTTATTGAAGAAATAGTTTTGTATGGCATCTGGTATATTTTGCACTCTATGGTATTTTGGTACTTTATGGTTTATTTTGCATGTAATACTATAGCAATATACTAAATTTTGATATAATTTTAGAATATGGATTTATTTAAAATGAGTAGCGGATATCTCGCAGTCGAGCTTTCATACTTGTTAGTATTAAAATGGAAAGGTTTTAAAAAAACTTTAGATTTATGAATAAATTAAACAGACGAAATCTGCATTTTAATTAAAATGTAAATTATATATTTACTTAGTATTTTTTAATTTTAAAACTTGAAAATTAAATCAATGAAATAATTTTAAATAGTAGGAAATGCAGTTGATTTTCAATTTATTAACCTTCATGTGAAATCATTGTTCACTTTTCTGTTATCCCAGCGAACGGTGTGTGCCGATCTGTGGTATTTTTTACCGAACAGAAGCCAGCATTAAATGTCGCGCAGATGCCATAAATTACTCATACGCAGTATATGAAGTGCAAAATGATTCATAAATAACATTAACCCCATAGCAAATTGTATGGTGACGCGGCAATACAAATAGCATAACTTTTGAAATTATTTCTGCACACTCATTTTGTGCGCATTTTCAGAACATTTTCAGAGTTTTCTTCCTGCTCCTGCTCTTGCTCCCTCCTCCCGATGACGTTGTCGCTGCTGCTGTTGTTGTCGTTGTTGTTGCTGTCGTTTCATTTCTGAGTGCATTTTCCCGTTGCGCCAAACTTTTGACTTCCCGTTTCACCAGCCACCACCCACCAAACCATGCTCAGTGTCACACACCCGTCCCGCTTTAGCATTTGTTTATCTTTTTATAGAGCGACAATTTTGTAATGAATTTATTACTGTGCCATGCAGGCACGAGGGTTATGCATAAAGCAAGGCACACAAGAGCACAAGAGTTCGACCAAAAATACAACGATAAAAATGCTGCAAATAAACAAAAAAAAAAAAAATTGTTGAAAATAAACTTAAATTAACTTGCAATGCATTGCCAAAGGACGCGCCGCGGGCATAAAGGAACAGCTAAAAAGGGAAAATGGGGCCAATGGGCCACACACACACAAACACACACACACGAATCTCCGACTACGGCAGGATAGTATATTTCCCTAGAAATTTGTCAAGTAACCAACTACGCACAACTTTTTGGAGTGCACTTTTCGCATCACACTGAGCGTATCAAATATGTTATTGCATTCGCAATGCCCTCAGGATGATCAAACAGCAAGCCTTATAGAGTTTTAAATATTTATAAAAACGACAACGTAAAACTTGAACACACACACAAAAAAAGGCAAGTGTGTAACAAGTATTGCAATCATTTTGCACAACAACAACAAAAATCTTTAAAAGTTTTCTGGTTTGAATTCCCAAGAATTCTAAGAGTATCGCAAAGTCCGCTTTAAACATTTTGCTTATATGGATTTTGTTGGCATATAATGCTAATTTTTTGTTCTGCAGCCAAAAGCCAATTTAAATTACATAAATTATTCATTTTAACCCGGACTTAAATTTGGCTAATAAAACTTTCGACGATTTCGTTGGCTTTGATCTCAGTTAATTGCATGCGTATACTTAATATTTAAGTGCAGTGCGTGAAAGCTCGTTTGACTTAAATTAGTTTTGCTGAAGCTTCACAAAACATCGAACAATTTGTGCATGCCCCATTTGCTGCAAGTTTTCTCCCGTTAGCGATGGAAGGGCCAAGAAGTTATAGGGTCATTATTGTCATTGTCCTTTAGCTGAATGATAATGCTGATGGTTACTATGCGTGTGTGGGTGTGTGTTGTGTGTGTGTCAACGCTTTTACACTTAATTAATTAAACGTAATTGAAAATCAAATAAAATGAAAGACATCTGAGAGACAATAGAAATGCAAGACAATGGGCGTAAAATAGCAATTGATATTGTCATTAAGAGGAAATGAGCAAAATAATGAACTGCATTGCAACACACACATACACGGAAGCACACACACACAGTGGACACCCACACACGTTCGCTATCATTGCTGCCAATGGGTTCATGTTCATGTTCACAGCTGCTGCCAAAGGCTTTATGAACTGCAACAGCAAAAGACAACTTGCAGACAATTCTCGGTGCATAGTTTTGCTTAAGCTGCCCGACTACAAGATACCAATTAGTTGCAAATAGAATTGAAATGTTTTGCTGTCCAGGAATGCATTTAATGAAATTCTGTATTAAGTTATTACTCGCATTTTAGACATTGCATTCCAATGTGATGCGTCGCATAGGCCCCACAGAGATTGTGGGTAACATAAACTACAACAACGAGTGGCAGCTCGCGAGCAAGCGAACGAGGCATGCTGCAACAATTGTCTTGTAGCCGCCATAATAATAATAAGGCGCGAGTGGATGATGTCGGTTGCTGGGTGGCTGATGGCTGCTGGCGGATGGCGGATGGTGGGAGGCACTTGAACATCCAAGACCAAAACAGGGCCTGTCGAGTGCACTTGGCGGCAATCTGGCACTTACTCGGTCAGGGCATGTCTCTCCATCTGTTGTCGGTCTGTCCCTCTGTCCGAATGTACTCGCATTGTATGCATTGCATTGTATTTGGCGTGCCATTTGCGTTAAACGATGACAATTTCAATTGCTGTGTTCAGCTTGTAAAATGGCAATGCAAACATTCACGCGAGCGGTAAGGAAGAGGGAGGAGGGGTGCTAAAAGAGTAAATGCAAGAGTTGTCTAGTTGTTAAGGGTTGGGTAATTAATAGCATGCAATGGCAGCTGATTGATACAGAGACGGACGTCAACAGGTAAACTAGTTAACAGGCTGCCACACAAACTGCAGTTGATTGGCTTTAAGCTCCAAGAGAGAGAGTCAGAGCTAGCAAGATAGAGAGAGTTAGAGCTTGAGTGTTGCCTTTAAAACGCAATCAGCAATTTGGCAAATGACAAGTGAAAAGAACAAAAGAAAAAGCGTATCTAAAAACCCCAAAAGAAAAGGGTGACTACAGCAGCAATGCAAAATTAATTACCAGAATGCAAATTAATTGCTGTCCGTTTGCTTGCTTGCAGCTTTGGCAAGCGCATAAATCTTCTGTCTGGCCGCAGCGAACACAGGCGCTGACGATTGCCCCGAGCAGCAGCAGCAGTAGCAAGAGCAGCAGCGACAGCAGCAGACGGAACGTGGCAGCCAAAAGAAAATGTCACACACAGAAGCACACACACACTAATACATCAACACACATGTTTGCTGTGCTCTGTGCACAGTGCAATGACAAACAAATTGCCTAGTGCCACATAGCAACCAAGGCGATGGCAACCAAAAATCTAGTTGCGGAGACGAGCGGTCTCGTTATTCGGGGTGGCAATAATGCCAGAACAAGCTCAAATGAATTGCTTGCTAGCCAGCCAGCCGACTAGGGGAGTGTCAAGACATCCAATTCCCCTCTTACTAGTTCCATCATCATCCTATCGCCGTTTTGCCCATGGCGATTCTTGCAACTGCTCCTGCATCCAGCTCCAGCTCCACATTTCTCGCTTACCATCGACTCTAAAAGCATCAGTTGTACGAGGCTATTTGCAAAAAACTTGAAACGTATTAGCTAGACAAGTGTAGCTTCAATCCCCTACAATTTATACAGCCAGCGTACAAACGGAATATTAGCTTTAAGAATAAATTTGAAGGGAACAACAGTGAATAAATAATTACAAAAAAAGTAAAATAAAAAAAAAATTTATTAAAATAACTGATTATAATTCCATTTTTTGGTTCCAGTTTAACATAAATATTTGTAAGAAAACTTAAAATGAATTAGCTAGACAAGTGGAGCTTACAAAAGAAATATTAGCTTTAAGCATAAATTTTATAGGACTACAAAAAGCTTTTTTAACTCTGGTATAATTGTAAACAAAAGATAATGAGTTCTTACAAAAAGAAGTGCATAAAATTACAAATTTTGAATAATTTCTAATGTATACCAGCTTTTTTTATATGCAGTTTAACATGTTATTTATTTAAACAAAGTAAAAAATTAATTAGCTCAACAAGTGAAGTTTCGTTTCCACAAATTTTAAACAGTTAGTTTGTACGCTTTGTACGTTTGCATTAACTTTACGACTAAATTTGATAGACCAATGAAAAGTTTCATTATTTCGTGTTTAAACGTATGACTGTAAAGAAAAAATTTTAAGTATTTACAAAAAAAAGTAATTCATAGAAAAATTAAAATAATTTCAAATTTAAACTTATTTACAAACGGATAATTTAACTAAATTGAATAGTTTGTTATCGTAACTAAAACCAGAACTTTGCAAAACTTCATTAGTGATTTTTTCGACAGTGAAATATTAGCTAAATGGGTAAATTTGATAATCAAAAATAAACTACGAATATTTCAGCATATTTCAATTTTAGCCTAAGTAATTATTTATATTTATTCGGTGCAAAAACTGTAAACTTAAATATTCAAAAATATAATTTTTATTGCGTTATTATAGTAATTGGGAACAGAAAGTGAAACAGAAAAATTGTATAAATTGTATTGCAGTGTATCGCATAAAGTGAAATGATAAAATAAATATAAATATTTCAAAACTAATTTTATAATAATAATATAATTTAGAGCATCAAATTAATTTGAATTTGATAACCAAATTTGCTGATCATTTGAGCACCGAAAATGTTTGCGTTTAAAATTACTATAAATTCTGATTTTGATTCAATTTTATGTGAACTGAATTATTATTCATTATTTTTACCAGCTTAGGCTGAAAACTCTCTTGACATTTCCCTTTGGCACATATGAATTTAAAACATTTTTATTTACATATTTTTTATCGTTGCGAGTGCCTTTTTTTGTTTTTTTTTTTTTTTTTGGTTTTTTGCTTTTGGATTTACGCAGTTGATTTAAAAGCAGCCTTAAATTAGCCGCTAGGCTTATAGGCATTATATGCGCTATAGAGTGTATATATGTATATATACAGTTATAACTGAAGCATGTAAGATTGTTGTTGTTATTCCTGCGACAGATCCAAAATAATAACAACATTTATCCCAACGGGGACCAAAAAACATAAGCCGCGCGGCAAATTTAAATACACATGTCGCTGGTGTTGCAGCTGCTCGTGTTGTTCTTCTTACAGCTTGTTGTTACTGCTGCTGTTGCTGCTGTTGGCTATTTATGTGGCTTTATGCGGCAGTTGTTGTTATTATTGTTGTTGCTGCCGCTACTGAGCGGAAATTGTATTGCGGCCAATATGGTAAATTGCCTTGAATCTACCTTAAAACCATATTTCAACACTAGATTACACAAACAGGCAATGCTGTGGTTGTAGCTACAGCAGCAGCTGTTGCTGTTGTTGCTGTTGCTGCTGTAGTTGTTGTTGCTGCAACACTGCGGTACACCATTACACCAAAATACTATCATAAAATTTCGCGCAAGCGTGTGTCTCGGCATTTTAACCAACAGTTTTGGGCCAAAGCAACACCGACAGCAGCAACAGCAGCAGCAGCAACTCGCGGTGGGCGCCGCGAACAAGCAACACACACACACACACATTGAATACAACATGCAGAACAGTACATAAAATGCACACATGCAAGCCTCACACACACACACACACACTATCACTTATACACACTCAGCTAGCCAGATGCACATTCGCTGTGTTATTCTGGCCATGCCTCGTTGTAGTTACGAGTTGCGGTTGCGCTTAAATGTGTCATTAAACTAACAACAACAACAAATTATTTAAGAAAAGGTAAAACACAACGACTCTCTGGTAATGCCAATGCTTAGATTTCGTCCACACAACAAAAAAGCACTGTGAATGCGGCTTTATAAATCAAGCCAATGCTGACAGAATGCGACTTCGTGTTACTTTATTCTTCCCCCATTTTCCTTGGACTGTCGGCAAATCATTCATAGGGACAAAAGCTTAAGCAATCCTTCATAAAAAGCGTGCGAGAGAGCGAGTAAAAAAAAAATGAAAAATATTGAGCTGCAAATATGCAGCATAACAAATGCCTCATTAGCATGTCCCAGTCCGGTTGGCAAAACACATGCAGAACGTTTTGAACTGCAAAGTCACAAAGCAAAATTGTCTTTTGTTGCTTTTCTCAGTTTTGTCTTTCCCTCACTCTTTTTCTCTATCATTTCTCTGTCCCTACATTTTTTTCGCATTGTAATTCGTTCACTTTTTGTCATCAGTGTTGAATTTTTTGCATAGAAAATTGAGCTTTTGCCAAACTAACGATGAACTAAAATATGCAAATTTATTTAACATGCTCTGCACAGACACGAGTCGACAGTCGAACGCAGGGGGTGTACTATATAGATTAAGGAACGTAAAGAGGATGGCGGGGCGGGAAGTTGCGATGCGGGCAGAGTTGTCGAAATGTATGCAGCTACATGTACAATAAACAATCAACTCCGAGCACAATGCACACTCTGCCTGAGAAATGTCTGCGTCTGCTTTACTGTAAATATGTTAACAAAAAATAATAATCGAAATGAATTTCGCTATTTGAATATACAACAAAATAAAGAAAACTCATGTATGGGTTAAAAAAATGATTGAAATAAATTTAAAATTGAAATTATATATTATATATTATATTACTTGAAGTATTTTAATATTTTAAATATTTATATGTAATAACCTTTCCATTATTGTCATTAATAGTTTTGGACATTTTAATTTTATTGTGTTTTAAATGAAAATTGATGCGTCTGTAGATATACAAAAAATAATTTAACAGAGTTTCACTTTTCGCTATTGGAATTAAAGAAAATACATGTTGTGCTTATAAAAACCACAGTTGAAATAAAATACAATTCAATTAAAAGTGTTTTCAGTATGTATAAATTACATTGCAATTATAAATCATTAAATATTGCCTTTTTCATGTTCTCTTATATTTAACTTATCTATAAAACTAGTATATTTTTTAACAAAAGGAAACATAAAATATATATAATATATGTACATAAATATACTTTTAATATCAAGCAATTTCATTAAAAACTAAATATAAGTGCCACAAAAGTATGTTTAACTAATAAAATAACAACAAATTTAACTTACTTTAAGACTTAGGTGCAGTTAAGAAATAAAAAAAAGGATATTATAATATTATCTGTATTGTTTTATATTATTTTAAATTTCTTTATTTATACAAAAGTGAAAATTTAATTTACATTTTAGTGGAAATCTATTTCATTTTTATATTTTTCAACCTCTTTTTGTACAGCAAAGCTGTGAAAATCCAACATAACATATGTGAGACACTTCACGAAAGAATTTAAAATTTCGTTGTAGTATTTTTGGCGTCAGCTTTTCATGTTAAGCAATCAAATTGCCGACAAGAATCTTATTGCTGAGCGCACACTTTTCATTCTCACTATCTCTGGCATTTGGCATACGGTAAGCAAAGCTGGCGTTAGCAGTTAGCGAGAAATCTGCTCGAGCTGTGGAGCTGGAGCCCTATTTCATATTGTCGGCACCTGTAAGGTGTGTCTGTGTATGTGTGTGTGTGTGTGTGCACACACAAACACTGCAAACTCACTTATACAAAGAAACCGCTTAACGACACTACAACATGCAGATGCACACAGACAGAGACGTACGTATGTGTGTTTGTATTGGTGTGCGCGCACATGCATATGAAAACCGCTTTCGTTTCCGTTTCAAGAAACAACTTGAAAATGGCGCGCGACATGGCGTCTGCTCCCTCGTTCTTGTTGTTGTTGTTGTTACTACCTGTCGTTGTTGTTTGTGCTGCTGCTGTTGCAGCCATCAGATAGAGATAGGTGCAAAAAAGTAGCAACTGTGGCGCTGTAGTCCGCACAACAACAGCAACAACAACAACCAGGCAACGAGATGACAATCAGGCAGACAGTGAGAGCCGGCAATGGTGAGAAGTGAAATGCAAAAAAAAAACCAAGAAAGAAAAAATAATAAATAAAGCAAGCCAGCGGCTTTACAAGCAGGATTTGCAGAACTATGGAATATCCTGTAAAACAATTCGATTGCAATTGCTTTGCTGGCTCCAGTTTGTCATACCCTTTGGACAGTGTTTATGGCTGCAGGGTATAATAAATACAAGCAACGCCCATTCGTACATGGCTGAGAAATAAACAGGAGCACAGGATTTTCATTTGCTTTGCTTGTTGGCAGTTGCTGTTGCTGTTGGGATACAAGTTGCAATTGTTGTAGTTACTACAGCAGTAGTGATTGTTGTTGCTGCAGTTTTTTACTGTCGTGCAGGTAAAGTAAATTATGCGACGTGCAAAATCAATAAATCAACACGTTTATTGCCGTAAACGTATTTTGGGCTCCCGATGTTCTTAGTTCGCCGTCAACACCGAGATAGCGTAGATTTCACTTGGTCAACTTGAATATTGCCATCAAAAAATATGTAGCACAATTTAAATTTAAACAAAAAAGCAAAAGCTGCTCCAGTTTTGCCGCATATGCCAATGAATTGCAAATCCTGCTGAAGCTGTTGAAGCTGCTGTTGCTGCTAACTCCGCCTGCAACAGCTGCGATTCATTACAAATGTGATTTTCCCTGCTTTAGCATCAGCGCGGAAAACTTTCCTCAATTTTCAGCGCAATTTTCAAGCTCGTTGAACGCAAGCAAGCATGTATATAATGTATATCGTATTAGAGGGGGTAAGCAACGACTATACTATGTTATGTTATGTGTGTACCTTTGGCTCCATTTGGAACATGGCAGATCTTGAGTGCTTTATTGTTATGTTTTAAAATTCAATGAATTCTAAAAATTCCTTTGCAGCTCCGTCGCTGTTTGGCATTGCATTTTGTTGGCTTGCACTTTGGCTTCGGGCCCCGGGTCTGAGCTGAGCTGCATTTGCCAAACGACAAGTCGACAGAATTTTGTAGTCATCGCATTAACAATATAATGTGGCGCCACCTAGAGAGAGAGAGAGGGACAGAGAGAGCTAGAGAGTGTTGCATGTTGCCATTGCCGTTGCTTGGAAAACCCTTTGATCTGTTCTCATTTATTTAAAACGTAACTGTGTGCATGGGAAAGGTGCCAGCTCTCGAAACAAGGTCAAACAGTAAGACAGAGGCAGTAAAAGTGTAAGAAAAGTACTGCAAAAATGAAGGGAAAAAAATTGTTGAATGTTGAATGGTGAATGGTAAATGGTAAATGGGAAAAATGCAAATGCAAATGAAATTGAAAATGTGGCAGCCCAAGCATCAGGAATAAAAACGAACAAAACTTAGCAATTTAATATTTTAATAGCTTTGGCAAAAGTCACAGGCAAAAATTAATAATCTATGTACATTGACCTGATTGCGATTGAAATTTTGCAATATCTTTGCCATTTTATTGGCAAATATTTGGAGTCCCTTACAAAACACTAAACATTTATTGCACATTCCAAAAATATTTGTGCCATTTTTATTGTATATTCCAAAAGAGTTGATTGTCATTTTGCAATAATAAAAGTTCATAATAGTCCTTTGCTGAGATAAGGATGGGGTTCGTTAACTTAATGTCTAAAGAAACAGTTCGTTGTGCATATTAAGTATACGCTCCGGTTACATATAGATTCTGTGGCATTTGACTTTTAATTCTCGCCTGCATTCGAAAGTTGAATCGTTGACATGGCAACACCATGTCAAAGAAGTCTATCGGACAATAGACTGCAATTGACCATTGAACAGATTGAAGCAGTAAAGCTCTGACCATTGACATTTGCATAAAAATATGCCGAATGTCCTTTCACGCGACTCTGAAGTGGAAAAAAGACATCACTCATTGCACACGATAAACACAAAAGAAGCCCAACGCATAAATTTCGATAGTGTGCAAGACACAATAACCTCGACTGGGACGGAGATGAACATAATTATGGGCAGTGCAGTGCACAAGAGGAAAAGGACAACAGCTGCTGCTGCTGCAGAGTCTGCGCCTGCGCTTATGCAATATTAATTAAGCGAAGAAAAGCAACTGCAACTGGACATGGACATGAGCATGGACATGGGAACCAGAGGGCAAGTGACTGGGGACATTGAAAATTGGGCAACGCATGATGGCATTGACTTATTGTCCGGCAGAAAGCAGCGACTAAAGGCCAAGGATGAGCAGACAACAGAGACCTCAGCGCAGTGGAGCATTGCGATGGAGCGTCAAGAGACACCAACCCCGGGTACCACATGTCTCTTTTGTGCCTGTTAATTTCCAGCTATTGTTGGTCATGGCACGCCAGCATCTGTCCCCCGGTTCTTCATTCCCGCCGACTCTTGATCAATTGAAAGCGCCAGGCATAAATTAAATTCTCAAGCAACTGCTGTACTTGACGGCAGGCACTTGCTTCACTTTGACGTGCGTTTTGTATTGTCCATGCGGTTGCGTGGTTCATATCAAACGAGACCAGAGCAGAGCAGATCAGACCAGACACTGACCATCCGTCGTACCATCCACAGACTATTACTGTGACCCCCGGGTCGGACCACTCGGCCATTGTTGTTGGCTCCACCAGCAAGTTGCTTCAATTATAATTCGTAAATTTACGCCCTGCGCATCATAATTGCAAGTGAAACGTAAGAGTCTGAGAACGATTACACAAGTGCCCAGTTGGAAGTACTATATATGAATGTGTTGCATTCACATTAGATACAACTACAACTCTCAAATTACATGCATCAATTTAAACCACCAACTGCGTCTTCTATAATAGTTGCCAGCACACACACACACAAACAGAAGCTTTTGCCTCCACATGCTGCAGACACTTAACAATACATGCCTCTCTCTGTCTCATGTTGTTAACTGTCTAACAATTTGCTTGCCTCATGCACTCTTAGTGCTTAATGAAGTGCACATAATATGCATTCAAATTGCAACTCTTGCGGTCATCTCATTAAAATGAATTTCATCTCAACATTGAATCTCTTTCAACTAATAATGATTTTCGGCAGCAACCCTCTCTCAATTACGTATACGAAGAGTAGACATATGGAGTATTGTAAGTAGTAGTATATTGTTCAATATTTGTTATACTTGCAGGGCATCTAAGTACTTCAAATGCATATATTATTAAACTCTATTATTTGTAGTTGGTATAATTAGCAATATTCATCATTTGGCATCACCTGAAAGCAGCCCAAGTGGATTAAGGACTACATATAGACTTTTTTGGTTTCGTCACAACTAAATTTAATTGAATTGAAGTGTTTTGTGCAGGTAATTTAATTCATAATATATTTCACAATTATAGAAGCCCTAATCATGTTTATTGATCAAGAAAATGTAATATGAAAGCAACTAAAAGCAGATCAATGTGAAAACACCATTATCATTAATACTCGTATATATTGAATTCAAATAAAAAATTACCCCAAAAATATATTATATATTAATAAACTACTATATATATTCAAACTATACCGTGGAATGGGTAATTCTCTCCAAAAATAAAAGAATTCCTACGCAAACTAAAAAATTTACGGTAGGTTATAATTTTATTTGTACTCTATGCATTTAGTGAGGACATACGGTTACAAATTTAATAGTTTTAAACATTAAATTTTAATTTATAAGGGTTCAGAAAACTATATCATTGGTTGCGAATATAATTTTTTTATTTATTCTAACGGAAAACAAGTTGTGCTTAACACACTTAACCACTGTAAAAAAAGAAACTCTTTTCTTCATCAATTTTTAAAGTAATGCCAAAACCCGATTTGGCTGGCATGTTAAGTCTGTTTCAATATCAAAAGCATTCGATTCAAGGCAACATTCGTGATAAATTCGTGTAGTTGCATTCAATTCAGACTTTACTATATCGAACGCGAGGCCCATTTATGACTTGTCTTTGCCTGCCTGTCCGCTGTGGGCAATTCAAATGAATATTTGCGCGTTGCTCAACGTTTTTAATTGAAAAACATGTTCGTTTTTGGTTTTGCGTTTCGGTTTCAGTTTTGGTTTCAGTTTGGTTTTAGGTTTGGGTTTGCGCCACACACGCCTCTGGAAAAACCGCCGCATGCCACTTGGCGGCTGTAAGCCGCTGTAACTACGCAGACCGACGACTCTGGCTGTGACTGCGAGGCGAAAAGGGACTAACTGTGGCTTGGCCTTGCCTCTGGATGTGTCTCTCTCTCTCTTTTTCTCCCTCTCTCTCAGTGTCTCTGTCTCTGTTATTGCCAGGCCCCGCTGGCCAAACAATTCCCTGGACCAGCGTACTGTGCGCACGCGTTCGTGCATAAATTCCGCCAAGTGTCCATTTTTCTGATTTGTGTGCAAAGTTTTTTCTGTTTTTTTTTCTTTATATTCTTTTTTTTTTTTGTTACCCCATCGCGTTGACTGACTGGAAGGCTGGTTGCCTTGCTTCGACTGCTGTTGTTGGCCATGCAAATGCGAGGGGGCCAAAAATAGAAAATGAATTCATTCAAAGAAAATAGTAGTAAGAATTTTCTATTACATTTTGCGGCGGCCAGAAAAGAAACGAAAGAAATTGCGCGCAAACAAGAAATTAAAATACACGCAAAAACGTTTTAAGAATTTTTAATTAAAATCAACGGCTCAGCCACATAGCCAAAAATGTCTACAATTCGTTTAATCAAAAGCCTAACCACATTTTGGCCAACATTGCGCTAAGTACAAAATGCGACTACATTGCGTATACGCGGCGTACGCCGCGTACCGCGAACCGCATTTTGAGTTATTCCTAATTAATTCCTACTTACAAGTATATCGAGAGTTCGCTAAGCTAATACTCAAGTTGTTTGCTCGGCACGTCCTTCGCCTGTTTTGATGATGACTTCAATTCACTTGGACTTCTTTCCACATCGCGTGACTTTAAAAAGTCGACAGCATCCCAACGCTGCAGATCTGTTGATCCCCAAATAATGTACACCAGATTCCCCACAAAGAGAATAGCGGCAGTCAAGCCGAAGATAATTTGCCACTGAATGCGGGAACTCTGCGAGAACAAAAGTATGAATTTAATGGAAGTCTCATTAAAGATGAGTTCAACTTACGGTATCGGTGACAACAACGCCCACCACAAGTGGTGTAAGCAACGACAATATTGTTGATAAGCCATTCACAATGGCCATAACCATGCCAGCGTGATTGGGCGACATGTCGATAACAGTGATGATGCTGCCAAGCCCGTCACCCGCACCAATTCCCGACTTGATGGTCATCAGGGCAATGGCCAATGTCGTCTGCTCCTTGTCCAGGAAACCAATCCAAACCAGCAGGGCAGCCGGTCCCCAGGATGACACCGTATTGAGCGACTTGCGCATCATGTTCAGCGTCATCCATTTCTTGGCCATAATTAAATCGGCGATGATCAAGTACACAAAGGACATGCCCCACATGGCCAAATACGGCAGCGCCGAGTACAACGCATTGCTCTTGATATCCATATCGAGTACACCACGCATATACGCTGGCGTTTGTTGATTCATCGTTGAACCGCTCCAGCTTTGCGAAGCGCTCACTGTGAGCAGCGCATAGAAGGGCACCGATGTCCAAATGGCACGCCACGGTATCGGTATCTTCTGGGCATGGAATCCATCTGTGCGCTGCATCGAACGCTCGATTAACTCGCACTCTGCTCGCGTAATCCATCGCGAGCTGGGTGCATTGTCGGCGGCCAGCACAAGCCAAAGTACGCACCATACACCACAAAGGCCGGCAGTAATATAATAGATACCCGGCCAACCCATCGGACCCTCGGCAATCAGTCCACTTATTGCCATGGCCAAGAGTAAGCCACACGCGGCACCCGCATACGTGATAACGCCAATCCTATTGCGATCCTTGGGCGGCGACCATTTGGCTATATGCGCCAGTAGTCCGGGAAACATGAGACCCTGGGATAATCCCACACTGACGCGCAGCACGCAGAATGCCTGCCAGCCGCCCCAGCTGATGAAGTAAGGTGTCAGAGCGCTCAGCACAGTGGTCAACACAGTACAAATCATCAACACATTCTTCGCACCAATGCGACGCACCAGAAATCCAGCAGGAAACTGGGTGATAACATAGCCCCAGTAGAAGCTTGAGAGTATATACGATTTTTGCACCTCAGTCCAGTCATATTCCTGCAATGGAAATTGTATTTAAAACTCCCTTTGAAAATTGGTGTACAGCGTCTTTACCGGAAAGTCCGGATTGGTGGTTGCCGCGTTTGTCATGGCCACAAGAGCAACACTGACATTATTTCGACCAATATAATTGACGCAAATGCACAAGAAGAGCAGCGCAGCCTGCAGATGTCTTATGCCAATAATCGGACCTAAGAAGTATACATAAATATTACATATAAACAAGTAAGAAAGCTACAGTCGAGTGTACTCGACTGTGAGATACTCGCTAGTATACCAAATTAATATATTATACCTCCATAATACTAAAATTCTACATTCCATATTTGGTATATCATAAAAGTTCGAATTTAAAATATAAAATACCATAAAATATACAATTCCATATAGTCAGCCAAACAACGAATATCCTAGTAGATAGACTTTTTTACTCATATCATAGTGGGTATAAAATTACCACTTAGTACTACTGAAGCATTCATTTGATTACTAACGCAACGAAGGAAAATTTTAACATAATTCTTAATTTAAAATAAAAACTCAAATGCTCAATTTCATATAAGCAAAAATTCTTTCTATTAATTTTATTACAAATTCGTAATTTTTTTTATTATTTTAGTTTTTAATAAATATATCAAAACAATGTGATTTTTTGAAGACTAGATTTTATTCCGTTTACAATTTGTTCTACAAAATGTTTGCTATTGATTTTAAAATTCCAAATACTCCATATATAATATATATACACTTTAATTACATCTAATTTATTGGAATGCAGAAAAACTCTAATTAAATTCTTGAACGTTTTTTTGTGCAGACAATTTGTAATTTCTAGTTATTCTGCATCGCAATCGCATTAATTAATTTAATTTTGTAAATTTATTAGGCACATTTATCACAATTAAATATATTTATGTAAATTCATATAAAATATTTAATAATTTAATATATTTATGTACGTTTTTATGAAATATTAACCTTTATCAGCAGTTTCTGAACTCATTTTAGGCACAATTTACACTTTTCCTTTAGAAGAACTCTTAAATTCAGAACTTCGCTTGTCAATGCAAGAAATACATCTGCTCGCTTTTGTCGTTTTTATCCAAAAATTATAGCTACATTTTAATTATGATTTTACAACCGTAATACTTATTTAATTATCAGATGTTGTGGTTTACTTCTTTCATAAATTTTATAAACCAAATGATAAGCAAAGTACTTCTTAGTAACAAAGAAAAATGTTTCTATGCGACAATTGGTTACCCTTCATATTCAAGAAAAAAATATACACATTTTCGATAATGCATATCAAAAATTAAGTTACTCATATAGAAGGGAATATTACAATTTTTTTTGAGCCTTAAATGTTACATGTTGTCTTATTAAATAAATATTCTCTTCAGTTCGTATGTTTAAAAGGTCAAGTATCTTTATTTGGGTTTCGCTTTCAAGAACACATCTGTCAAATATTCGAAGGTTTAAGATAAGATTAAAAATACAACTGGAAGAACCTGAAGATAATAAACATACTTATTACAAAAGAATCGTGCCTGTTGACTCTACAAAAAGCTAAACTTGATTGTAAGATTGTACGCAATTATATGTGAACCACCATAATTAATTGCTGACAAAATTAATGACATAATTTGGCTGTTCCACGATTTGCTTGATACTGATTTATGATTTGTCCAATCGATTTATTTCCATTTATATTTTTTAAATCAAGATGTTTGATTAGATATGACAGATTTAAATGGCACAAGCCAGACGGTTGAGATAAGATAAGAAGGAAAACTCACTCAGTTTAATGTAAGATAATCAAATATCTAAGCTCAACTACATATACGTGTGTAAACCATCATAATTAATTTAATTTCAAATTAATTGATTTGTTTGATACTGATTTGTGGTTTTGACCAATCGATTTATTTTCAATTATAATTATATTTAAATCAAAATCTCAAGATAAGATAATCAAATATCTAAAACGTGTGTAAGCCATAATTAATTTCTTTGTTTGATGTTGATTTTTGGTATTGACTAATCGATTTATATCCAATTATATTTTTTAAATCAAGATCTACGATAAGATATGACAGATTAAAATGGCACAAGGGAGAAGATTGAGATAAGATAACAAGTAAAATTGACACATTTTAGTTTATTGTAAGATAATCAAATTAACAATTTGGGTAAATACTAATTGAGCATCGACTAGAAGTTACCCTATACTTAATAATCTAGTTAACAGTTTCGTTTCTGCGATTTGGCTGAGGTTAATCAAGTTCTCGTTTGTCCCAGAATTAAAAATAAATTCCCACAAACTCGAATAACTTGTTGGCTTATCAACAAGTCCAAAAAATTATTTGCATTCTTAATTATTTGTTTTATGTGGAGTTCGAAGCACTTGACGCCAAGCTGAATTGAGCTTCACATGGTTTTCTCTAACACTTTATGCCCAGCTTCTGGTTTTTTGTCAGAGACTGCATCTTGATTCAGTTCGGCGTCGGGCAGCGGCTTCAAGAAGTCCACAGCATCCCAAGGCTGTTGGTCCGTGGTGCCCCAAATGAGATACACTAGATTGCCAACGATGAAGACAAAGGCCGTCATGCCAAACACAATTTGCCACTGACTTCGAGAGCTCTGCAAAAAGAGACGGAGGAAAGTAGTTAATAGTTGCGGCATTTCGAGATAAGCATTCAATACTTACGGGTTCCGTGACAATGACGCCCACTAGCAGAGGAGTTAGCAGGGGAAAAATATTGCCAACTCCATTCACAATGGCCATAACTATGCCCGAATGATTGGGGCTCATATCGATGATGGTCAAAATGCTGCCAATGCCAGAGCCCGCATTTAAGCCAGCATTAATGGTCATCAGAGCAATGGCTAATTCCGTCTGCGACTTGTCCAAAAAGCCGATGCCAATCAGCGCCGCAGCCGGACCCCAATACGCCACCGTGTTGATGGACTTACGCATCGTGGTCAACGTCAACCACTTACGGGACATGATCACATCCGCAATGGCCAGATACACATACGACATGCACCACATGGCCAAAAACGGCAAAGCCGAGAACAAGGCATTGCTCTTGATGTCCATCTCTAGTACACCATGCATATACGCTGGCGTCTGCAGCTGCATAGTCGAGTTGGCCCATCCCTGAGCGCTGCGCACAACGAGCAGTGCATAGAACGGCGCCGATGTCCACATTGCACGCCAGGGTATCGGTATTTTCTGTACATGGAATCCATCCTCTCGCTTCATCGACCGCTCAATGTAATCACGTTCACTTTCACCAACCATCCACGAGCTAGGCGCATTGTTGGAGCCAAACACCAGCCAAAGTACACACCAGATGAGACACAATCCCGCCGAGACATACGATATGCCCGGCCAGCCCATCGAACTGTCCGCAATGAGTCCGCTAATGCCCATTGCCAGCACCGAGCCACAATCGGCACCCGAATAGGCGATAACACCCAAACGATTGCGATCCTTGGGTGGTGACCATTTGGCCAAATGCTCATGTATGCAGGGAAATATGAGACCCTGGAAGAGTCCCATAACGATGCGAAGCACACTGAACGCCACCCAGCCGCCCCAGCTAATGAAATAAGGTGTCACTGCGCTCAGCACAGCCGAGGCGAAGGTGGGAATGAATAACACAGCTTTGGCGCCAAACATTCGCACCAGAAATCCGGCTGGAAACTGGGTCAAAATGTAGCCCCAATAGAAGCTGGACAAGATGTAGGATCGCTCAGCCTCTGTCCAGTCATATACCTATAACAAAAATAGTTAATCTTTAAGTTCAATGTTCAGGAATTTGCTGCAATTACGGGAAAATCCGAATTGGTTGTCTCCGCATCCGTCATGGCCACAACGGCGACGCTCACATTTAGCCGGGCTATATAATTGACGCAAATCGCCAGGAAGAGCAGCACGGCCTGCAGATATCGTATGCCGATAACGGGACCTTGGGAGTATCACAAATGCAGGTAATATAATTCCAAATCGTTATCATGCAACAATTTTAAATAGACGCTTAGCTTATTGACCAAAAGCTTTTTTGGGGTAATTTTGTGGCTAGTATCTTGATATTTATGGAGCCCTAATTGGGTTTTCAAATCAATGGTTCTGAACAATATTTCAATTAAGTATATTTTTATGACAACTATGGTATAAACAGTTCAAAATGCGGGTTTCTATCTTATCGTGAGAAAAATTACTAGAAGTCAACTCAATGACGGTGGCTACGATAATTTTTGACCAACTCATTATTTTCAAATTCCATTTCGAAGTATTTACTATTATTTATTACTCAAAACACTTTATGCTGTTTTAAAAACTTGTTAAGCTGGTTTGCGCTGATTTACAAAAACTGGAGCTTCTGATAAATATTTATTCGGGCTTTCACTTGAATGAATTTGTACAACATTTTTAAAAACGAACTCGCATATTTGCATATTTCAGCGTTTTACTAAATTTATATTTTCCTGACTTTAATCAAAGAATTTGTTTTTATTTAATTAATTAATGTTTCGATTAATTTTCAATTTAAGTATATATATCAATTAGTTAAATATGCGAAAAGTATTTAGTTATCATCGATTTTGTTAGAGTTATTTATATTATACTCATAGCATGCCATTGACACATTTATTAAATACTCGCGTTTTCCGGTGCATTTTTTGTATCACAGAAAATAAACACGAAATTTATTAATGCTTTGCATGTAAATTTCAGTAATGTCCGAACAATTTATATAATTTATAAACAGCAATTAAAAATGCATTTAGCAAAGCACAATTAGGAAATTCAATTTATTTCGTCCACTCGATATACGGAATTCGCACACAAACAACAACAACAAATTCATAACACACTCTGGGGTCATCTTGTAATTAAATATTCATTCCGATATTCACCTGTATTTTCAACAGAGGCACTCATTATTTTTGGCAATGAGATAAACTTTTTATTAACTAATTAGCCTCAAAACACACAGCAAAACAGATATTGCTTTTATTATTATCACACACACGTATGAAGTGTTTAACTGGCATTTAAAACGGCTTCCCGTTCACCCATTCCCAGTGAGGCAAACAGCAATACGAAGCGAGATGATAGCCGTCCACGCTTGTCAATATCTGAAATACGTCTGAGCATTCATTCGAAAGCTGTTGCCGCCATATAGCAGAAATACACAACGACGTCTGGGCATGAGGTTGGAGTAAGTCAGCGTACAACGCGTCGTATGAGTACTACGAGTAGTGCGAGCAATAAGCGATTATTGCTGCAATTAGACGTATAGTAGGGTTCTGGTTCTATTCTGTTCTTTCATAAGTTGATTAACGCTGACGGTAATCGTGGCTACTAGCGTCTGATGATGATATGATATGCTGTATGATATTGTATAATATAAATGATTATACAACGGGGTTCTGCATGACTGGCATTTCTATATCTCGCCTACAATTGCATTGTTACTTTCTACTAAGCGATGTTGATTACACAGCGAAATTCCACAGTAATTAAATGCATGCACTGCCATTCATTCTAATCAAATGCATCCGAAAAATTCAGAATCGTGAATTAGAATTATGTAATGTGGCAATGTGATAAGAAATAAATAACTGTCGGAAATTGGATTTAAGACTGGTGTTAATAATCACTATTATTTTTTAATGTGGCAATGTGATAAGAAATAAATAACTGTCGGAAGTTGGATTTAAGACTAGTGTTAATAATCACTATTATTTTTTATTGACTAAAACAGAACTCGTTATTTATACCCTGTACCTGTACTGCACCTGTAGTACTTTTACGACTTTTCAAAAGAAAAACAAGTAAGAAAGTTACAGTCGAGTGTGCTCGCTATCCATTTTGAATAAAAGCAAAATATTGCGGTATTATTTTTAAAATATTCCGAAAATACTACAAAAATACTATAAAAAATACCAAATGGTATATCTGGTATATCGATATGGTACCACATTCAAAATATACCACAGACGGCACAATATACCAGATTCTCGAATAAAACAACTCAGACCCCCAGTAAGAAGGCGTTTTTGCCAATACAAAAGTATTTCGTTAATATCTTCCACAATTCTGATCTGATCGTTTTTTTTGATTTGCAGTAACGGAAGGGGGCGTGGCAAAAATTTGAAACAAGCTGATTATAGCTCTATCTCATATAGTCTCTGAGATCTAGGTGTTCATACGGACGGACGGACAGACACACAGACGGACAGACAGACAGACGGACATGGCTATATCGTCTCGGCTGTTGACGCTGATCAAGAATATATATACTTTGTAGGGTCGGAGATGCCTCCTTCTACCTGTTACATACATTTCCTGTCGGCACAAAGTCATAACACCCTTCTACCCTATGGGTAGCGGGTATAAACTTACCCAAAAAATTTTATATATTGATAAACTACTATACGAATATTCAAAATATACCGTGGAATAACGTGTTGGCCTCTATATACATATGTATGTTATGGGTAATTCTCTCCAAAAATTAAGGAATTCCTACGCAAACTAAAAAATGATCGAATTTACATTATATATTTTATCATGAAAAAGAAAAACGTCCTAAAATCAATCTTAGCTGAATATATAGTGCAAATCCAAAGATATAAGAATAACCTTTTAAAATTGTTTCAGGTTATTTTTTTTCACTGCAAATCGTGTCGCGTTGCGTACCCATATTTTAAAGTCTCTGAGGTTAGTCACAGGCCAAAACAGCCTCCGCGAGTAAATTTACTCTAGGTTATAAATTTATTGTAATCTAATTTTTTTTTTAATTTTAATTTTTAAGGGTTTAGAAAACTGTCTCATTGGTTGCGAATAATATTTATTTATTTATTCTAACTGAAAACAAGTTGTGCTTAGCACACTTAACTACTGTAAAACAAGTAAGAAAGTTACTGTCGAGTGTGCTCGACTGTAAGATACCCGCTACCCATTTTGAATAAAACAAAATATTGCGGTATTTTTCCAAAAAAATTTATTTTTAAAATATTCCGAAAATACTACAAAAATACTAAAAATATACCAAATTGTATATTTGGTATATCAATATACTACCATATTCAAAATATACCATAGACGACACAATATACCAGACTGTCGGCCAAAGCATCTATGACCCCTAGTAAATAGGCGTTTTTTATACCCGCTACCCATAGGGTATAAGGGTATTATAACTTTGTGCCGGCAGGAAATGTATGTAACAGGTAGAAGGAGGCATCTCCGACCCTATAAAGTATATATATTCTTGATCAGCGTCAACAGCCGAGACGATATAGCCATGTCCGTCTGTCTGTCTGTCCGTCTGTGTGTCTGTCCGTCCGTCCGTATGAACACCTAGATCTCAGAGACTATAAGAGATAGAACTATAATTTTTTTTCGACAGCATTTGTTATGTTTGCACGCAGATCAAGTTTATTTCAAATGGTTGCACGCCCACTTCCGCCCCCGCAAATCAAAAAAATTGAATAACAAGCGAAATTTTAAAGCTAGAGTTGCGAATTTTGGTATATACTATAACTACTATAGTAGTTATGATTCCTGAAAATTTGGTTGCGATCAGATAAAAATTGTCGAAGTTATTAAAGAAATACTTTTGTATGGGCAAAAACGCCTACTTACTAGGAGTCTAATTTGCCTTGGCTGACAATCTGATATATTGTGCCGTCTATGGTATATTTTGAATGCGGTACTATATCGATATACCAAACATACCATTTGGTATATTTTCAGTATTTTTTCAGTATATTCAGCATATTTCGAGAAAAATACCGCAAAATATATTTATTTTATTCAAAATGGGTAGCGGGTATCTCAGAGTCGAGTACACTCGACTGTAGCTTTCTTACTTGTTTAATAACTTCCTTCTACCCTATGGGTAGCGGGTATTAAAATGCTGTAGAAAAAAATTATAGCTCTATCTCTTATAGTCTCTGAGATCTAGTGTTTCATACGGACAGACGGACAGACAGACAGACGGACTCGGCTATTGATGCTGATCAAAAATATATGTATATACTTTATAGGGTCAGAGATGCCTCTGAGTAGCGGGTATAAAAACGTGCATATTCACTATACAAGTAGCTAAGCGTGATTGTAAGATTGTACGTAATTATATGTGAACCACCAAATTTATGATTTGTTCAATCGATTTATTTCCAATTATATTTTTTTAATCAAGATGTTTGATTAGATATGACCGATTAAAATGAAACAAGCCAGACGGTTGGGATATGATAAGAAGAAAAACTCACTCAGTTTAATGTAAGACAAGTTAAAAAGCTACAGTCGAGTGTGCTCGACTGTAGAATACCCGCTACCCATTTTGAATAAAAGCAAAATATTGCAGTATTATTTTCAAAATATATCGAAAATACTAAAAAATATTTGATTTGCGGGGACGGAAATGGGCGTGGCAAACATTTTAAACAAACTTGATCTGCGTGCAAACATAACAAATGATGTTGAAAAAAATTATAGCTCTATCTCTTATAGTCCCTGAGATCTAGGTGTTCATACGGACAGACGGACATGGCTAGATCGTTTCGGCTGTTGACGCTGATCAAAAATATATATATTTTGTAGGGTCGGAGATGCCTCCTTCTAACTGTTGCATAAATTTCCTGTCGGCACAAAGTTATAATACCCTTATACCCCATGGGTAGCGGGTATAAAAAACAAATATCTAAGCTCAACTACATATGAGAGTGTGAACCATAATAATTAATTTCATTTCAAATTAATTGAATTGATTGATAATGATTTATGGTTTTGACCAATCGATTTATTTGCAATTATAATTATATTTAAATCAAGATCTCCGATATGGTGTGACATATTTAAAAAGTTAAAGGCGAGAAAATTGAGATAAAATAACAAGTAAAATTCACAAATTTTAGTTTATTGTAAGATAATCAAGTTAACAATTTGGGTAAATACTAATTGAGCATCGACTAGAAGTTACCCTATACTTAATAATCTAGTTAACAGTTTCGTTTCTGCTGAAGTTAATCAAATTTTCATTTCTCCTAGAATTAAAAAATGAGCTTCACATGGTTTTCTCTAACACTTTATGCCCAGCTTCTGGTTTTTTGTCAGAGACTGCATCTTGGTTCAGTTCGGCGTCGGGCAGCGGCTTCAAGAAGTCCACAGCATCCCAAGGCTGTTGGTCTGTGGTGCCCCAAATGAGATACACTAGATTGCCAACGATGAAGACAAAGGCCGTTATGCCAAACACAATTTGCCACTGACTTCGAGAGCTCTACAACAAGAGATGGAGTAAAGCAGTTAATAGTTGCGGCATTTCGAGAGAAGCATTCGATACTTACGGGATCCGTGACAATGACGCCCACCAACAACGGGTTTGGCAGGTTAATAATATTGCCAATTCCATTCACAATGGCCATAAGTAGGCCCGAATGATTGGGGCTCATATCGATGATGGTCAAAAGGCTGCCAATGCTCGAGCCCGCATTTAAGCCAGCATTAATGGTCATCAGAGCAATGGCCAATTCCGTCTGCGACTTGTCCAAAAACCCGATGCCAATCAGCGCCGCAGCCGGACCCCAATACGCCACCGTGTTGATGGACTTACGCATCGTGTTCAACGACAACCACTTACGGGACATGATCACATCCGCAATGGCCAGATACACATACGACATGCACCACATAGCCAAAAATGGCAGAGCGGAGAACAAGGCATTGCTCTTGATGTCCATCTCCAGAACCCCGTGCATATACGCTGGCGTCTGCAGCTGCATGGTCGAGAAGGCGCATCCCTGAGCGGCGCGCACAATGAGCAGTGCATAGAACGGGGCCGATGTCCACATTGCACGCCAGGGTATCGGTATTTTCTGTACATGGAATCCATCCTCTCGCTTCATCGACCGCTCGATGTAATCACGTTCACTTTCACCAACCATCCACGAGCTAGGCGCATTGTTGGAGCCAAACACCAGCCAAAGTACACACCAGATGAGACACAATCCCGCCGAGACATACGATATGCCCGGCCAGCCCATCGAACTGTCCGCAATGAGTCCGCTAATGCCCATTGCCAGCACCGAGCCACAATCGGCACCCGAATAGGCGATAACACCCAAACGATTGCGATCCTTGGGTGGCGACCATTTGGCCAAATGCTCATGTATGCAGGGAAATATGAGGCCCTGGAAGAGTCCCATTACGATGCGAAGTACACTGAACGCCACCCAGCCGCCCCAGCTGACGAAGTAAGGTGTCAGAGCGCTCAACACTGCCGAAGCCAAAGTGGGAATGAACAACACAGCTTTGGCGCCAAACATTCGCACCAGAAATCCGGCTGGAAACTGGGTCAAAATGTAGCCCCAACTAAAGCTGGAGAGGATGTAGGATCGCTCAGCCTCTGTCCAGTCATATACCTATAACAAATATATATAGTCTTTAAGTTCAATGTTTAAGAATTTGCTGTACTTACTGGAAAATCCGAATTGGTTGTCTCCGCATCCGTCATGGCCACAACGGCGATACTCACATTTAGCCGGGCTATATAATTGACGCAAATGCCCAGGAAGAGCAGCACAGCTTGCAGATGTCGTATGCCGATAACGGGACCTTGGGAATATCACAAATGTAGGTAATATAATTCCAAATCGTTATCATACAAAACTTTAAATAGACGCTTAGCTTATTGACCAAAAGCTCCTTTGGGGTAATTTTGTGGATAGCATCTTGATATTTATGGAGCCCTAATTGGGTTTTCAAATCAATGGCGCTGAACAATGTTTCAATTAAGTATATTTTTATGACAACTACGGTATAAACAGTTTGGTACAAATGGTTTTTTCTATCTTATCGTGAGAAAAATTACTAGAACTCAACTCAATGACGACGGCTACGATAAGTTCTGACCAAATTATTATTTTCAAATTCCATTTCGAAGTATTTACTTTTATTTATTACTCGAAACATTTTATGATGCCTTAGAAACTTGTTAAGATGGTTTGCGCTGATTTACAAAAACTGGAGCTTCTGATAAATATTTATCCGGTGCATTTTTTGTATCACAGAAAATAAACACGAAATTTATTAGTGCTGTGCATGTAAATTTCAGTAACGTCCGAACAAATTTATATAATTTATAAACAGCAATAAAAAATGCATTAAGCAAAGCACAATTAGGAAATTAAATTTTTTTCGTTTAATCGATACACTCATAACACACGATGGGGTCATCTTGTTATTAAATATTCAATCCGATATTCACCTGTATTTTCAACGAAGGCACTCATTATTTTTGGCAATAAGATAAACTTTTTATTAACTAATTAGCCAAAAAACAGATATTCCTTTTATTATTATCACACACACGTATGAAAGTGTTTAACTGGCATTTAAAACAGCTTCCCGTAGGGCAGACAGTGAGGCAAACAGCAATACGACGCGAGACACGCCTGTCAATAACTGAAATACGTCTGAACATACATTCGAAAGCTGTTGCTGCCATAACATATAGCAGCCATACACAACGACGTCTGGGCATGAGATAGGAGTAAGTCAGCGTACAACGCGTCGTATGAGTACTCCGATTATAAACGATTATTGCTGCAATTAGACGTAGAGTACGGTTCTGGTTTTATTCTGTTCTTTTATAAGTTGATTAACTCTGACGGTAATCGTGGCTACTATGTAGCGTCTGATGATGTAATGATATGCCATATGATTATACAAAGGGGTTCAGCATAATATTGTTAATTTTTACACTGCGAAATTGCACAGTAATTAAATATATTCATTTCCATTCATTCTAGTCAAATTTATCCGAAAAATTCGGATTTGTCAATTATTATTATGTAATCTTGCTGAGTTATAAATTAAATAAATACCTGCTAGTATTTGGACTTAACACTTGTGTTAATAATTTTTATTATTTTTTATTGTCTGAAAGGAAAGTAAATTAATTATTCCATATTAATGTGTTGATCTAGTTTGTTATTTAAAAAATAATTGTAAATTCATAGTCTTAAATAAAGCCTCTCCTTAGAGCAGGAAATACATTTTTGTATTCTTCCATAATAAGCACGAATTTACAAAAGTATTTCTTAAATCTAGCCGGCTTAAAAAACATAGTTTAAATATGATATACTATAAAGAACAATACTTTCATAGCACTTTCATCAAATAAGTTATTAAGCAATTAGAAGACACTCAATAGAATTCATTTTAGCAAAGACACACAATATACTTTTAAAAAATATCAAAATTAATAAAGGTTCTGAGTTCCAAAACTAACTAACTTAGTTAATTAAGGCAACAGTTCAGTTGGCAATAAAAGTCGGAAAAGATAAAGCCAAATAGTAGCATGCAAGAATTTGCATTACAATATGCACACTCAAGAATAATAGTTTGTGAACTCATTGTTTCGTTAACTGGGTTTTCTTTGAAAAACCATCTGCCAAAACTCAGCAGCAGCAGCAGCAACAACAACACACGGCTGAAACAGGCTGCCAAACAACTTATTGTTACTTGACCTATACTCAAGTTTTGCTTGTGTGCATCGAGTTTGCTTGCAGTTTTCTAATCTGCAGTTCATTTCAGAGCAACTCGTATAGCAAAACATTGAACTAACTTACACACATGCAACGTACATACATACATGTGTATTTGTGTGTGTGTGTTTGTGTGCTTTTGGCCAATGAGGCGTTTCGTGTTAAGGGGCTGCTAGAGGAAACGCTAGACGCCCGCGTTGGGTTTTTTGCCCCAAGAGCAGCTGTAAAATAAATGTGAATTTCATGAAATAATGGTGCAAAAATACTTTATGATGCAAAATGCATGACGGCATCGGCAATAGACCCCAACCGCCCAAAAAAAAAGGCTTAAGAGGAGTTTGCCGGGATGCTGCTAAGCTGTGCATCAGCAGCAGCAGCAACTGCAAAATGGTTTGGGGAAGTGGAGCTAAGCGGCAAGCAGCTGCCACAATCAAGTCAACAGGAGTCGAAAAATGGTGCACAGAGCAAAAACAACAACAACAACAAGGATGACATGGTAAATGGACAGTGTTCGTTGCATGTTGTAAATGTGTATGTGTCAGGGTCTAAGGTCATTTTCAATTTGCATAAATCATGTATATCCATGTGAGACCCCGACTACTGTGTGAGCATGATTGCGTGTGTGTGTGCCCTCAAATAAAGCCACAACAATTGCTTGATAAATAAAATTGCAAACTTATCCAGCACACAGCTGCTTTAAATATATATATGCCAAATACTCAAATGCCGTCTCTTTCTATTTTGGGTATATTTATATTTAATCTTTAGAATAACTTAGAGCTATGCATGTATTTACCGAGAATGGTCGAGTTCACATATGGCCTCTGCATATGGGTCGTATACGCAATTTGTGCTTAGTTTTCGGCTTTGCCAATCAAATTTTTTGACAAACTACAAGGCACTCGGACTCGGCCGAATTTGTGCAAACTTTGCAGTCGAAAAGTCAACCGCATGCATTGCCCATGCTTGGTGGAGTGAGGAGCTTAGACCCAGTTACCAACTAGCAACTAGCAGTTACCGCGATGCAAACATAGCACAAAGTTGATTTATAAGACTTTCATATGGCGTCCAGCACTTGGTGCAGAGCACCAAGGGTAGTGAGCTTCTGCGCCCGTTTTGATCATTTGTGAATCATGTCTAGCTCGGTTGTGACTTTGATTTATATGCTGTGCATATGCCCGACCACAGGCCATGGGACAATTGTGACCGGCATAACGCAAGCGACATCAGCGACATGGCCGGAAACGAATATAGCATCGGTTAGCATCGTCCGAGTGCAGGCCAAACAGGAACGACAAAAAGGCCTCTAAAAATGCGTGTACAATTCCAAAATTCAAATACAAATGGCGCCAGCTAGTTTCACTCTTCCCTCTCGATCCCCGCAAAAACGCAACCATTCATCCAGTAAAATACTCGCGTTGTAAACCAAATTATTTGATTCAACCAAAAATTGCATTGCACTCGAATTGAGTGGGTTATTGGGTAAGCTATGATGCGGAGAGCAGGCAGGGTGCCCGGAGGGGGTGGAAGTGTGGCAGCGGAAGTGGGCGAGATGGCAGCACAGAGCATTTTGGTTTTGCTGGATTCGGTTCGATGCGATTCGGTTAATGCTCGGACGCCGCATTGTAAAATTTACGTAAAACCGCTTAATTGGGTCGAAATTATTTTGTTTATACGCGAGTTGCTCGTAAACCGACTGAAAGTTTAAAACGACCGCGACTATTATAATGGCACAAAGTGTGCAATTGCGGTCATTAAAGGATGCATTTCAATGTTGCGTGCCGCCAAATGAAAATAAGGAAATATGAAAACGAAATGGCATAGAACCTGCATATTCACAACATATTTATCAACGCAAAAAAGTGCTGTTTTTATTAGGAATATTTTTGAGGCTGAAAACAGTATCTTAAATTTAAACACTTGACTAAATTAAGCTCTAGACTAAGGTTTCCTCTGCATGACCATATTAAACTTGGCTATGGCCGCCTCCACATATTTCTCCTTTTCGGCCAAGTCGGATTTGAGCAACGTTTTCAAATCCTGTAAATTGGGCATGCTTTGGCAATCGCGCACATTGAGCAGCGCCCGGAAGACCGACTCCCATGTCTGGCGATTGAAATAACGTGGAAATGCCTGTTTGGGCATCCAAATGCCGCCCGCCTGACGTTGGCCCACCTCCATGTGGCGGCCAAAGAGCAGCACATGCATCACTCCAGCGAGTCCAAACAAATCCAATTGATACGTCCAGCGACGCTGAGTGCGCATCTCAATGCACTTGAAGTCATCATCATTGTGGACATAGTCGAATGTTTGCTTAGGCGGAAACAGTTTGGTGTCAATGGACACCCCAAAGTCAATCAACTGCAAACTGAGCTCCTTTGCTTGCGTACTGACGCTGTAAACAAAACGAGTAAACCATACTTTAAATTGCGTTACGTTTTGAACTTTAAAAGCAATCAAATTGATGAGGATTTTACAAGTTGTATGACAACTTAAGATGATAGTTTAAGTACGAGTCGACTTACGGTTTCATAAGCAGAATATTGTCTGCCTTGATGTCGGCATGAATGATGCCCATCGCATGCAAATGATCGACGATATCAAGCAGCTGACAGCACAGCATCATAACGACATATTCATCCACATTCTTGTTGGTGTACTTCTTATATTTGTTACAAACGGTGATGAGTGAACCATACTCGGAGAATTCAGAGATATAAACACTGCAGTTGTTGCCCACAAGCGCATAGTCGATGTGCATAAAGCCGCCAATCTGTAGATTGAATCGGTTAAGATTTTAATTCAACGAGATCGCTTTTCTCTTACCATTTCCTCGTTGGCCAGCCGTGAATGCACCTCAAGACATATGTAATATTCCCAATAGTTAGTGGGTTTCTCCTGTTTGAGTGCAACCTTATTGCCCGACGCCTTGTGCTCCCCAATGAACACAGCTCCATATGCGCCCTTGCCAATCATTTTGTTCACATCAAACTGTTCGCCACACACTTCCAGCACTGACTGTGGCGCCAAACGCTTCACATGTCCCATAAGCTGGCAATTGGGCAACTTTTCGATGTACTGCGAGAACTCAATGGAATCAAGCAGCGAGTTGATAATATCCGCATTAAAAGGATTCACATTGTTTTGAGCCAGCGTGCTATTTAACACAGACTCATTCATGTTGGGCGTGCGATGCTCATACGTCTCCCTTGGCGGCGTGCACGCGCTCGTCTGATGCCACGTAGTATGCGATTGTTTTGGCGACAACGGCGTTGTCTTGTAGTAAATGGATCTATCATCGCCGTGGTCGTGGGTCTTCTCAATGGTGATGTGCGGCAACTCGGTGACAGCAACAGGCTTCAACTGCTCCACAGGCGAATTGCTTCGCTTGCTTGTCGTCGGCAGCAATGTGGAGTTCTTAATTATGCTCAAATCGCTGGCAAACATTTCGGTGGCTGCATTCAATTCAAAGTAATCACAGTCCGCTGGTTGCCCAGACGATGTCTTTGAGGATTTGTCCGCTGACTCGTCGAGTACCTTCAGTTTCATTGAAGGCGAAGGATTTCCCAGCTTGGTGCAATCCTTCATAAACGATGCAGTTAAGTGGGCTGGTCCAATTGTCTCCAGCTTATCGACGAGAGCATGACTGCCTCCCTTCGACTGGCTGGTGTCTGCTACAACGATTGCTGGTGGCTTAGACGGTGGTGGCATCGTCTCATCGAGAAAGATTTCAAATTTTGGTGGTGGACTCTTCGGGGCCCCCGGCAATTGCAGCGGGCAAATACTTAACTCAGTGCAATCCTTCATAAAGGAAGCGGTTAAATGCGCCAATCCAGCGGTTTGCTGATGCTGTGTCTCTGGCTGCGTCTCCGGCAGTGTGCAGTCCAACATTGGCGGCAAAGCTGGCGGTGGCGGCGGCAGCATACTGTCATCCAGAAATAATTCGAAATTTTTTTGCGCTGGCTGAATTTTGGGAGCCGCCTGTGTATCGGGGACCAGCGACAGATCTGCCATAAAGGATTCGGTCTTGTTCGGCATTGTTGGTTTGGTTGTTGGCCCCGAGCTGGCGACCTCATCGAACATATCAAGCGAATGCTTTGCAGCGAGCTGCGTCTGCTTAATGGAACTCTTGCTAAACTCGGGAGTCTGTTGATTGCATGGCCGCTTCGATGTGACCGCAAACGCTGGCGAACCACCGACGAACGCCTTCGATTTGGCTGGCGTTTTGCAAAACAAACTGTTTAGCTCATCATCCTCATCATGGCGCAGCTGCGGCATTGCTGGCTGTTGGAACAGCTTCGATGCGTTCGCTGTGCTCTGAAGCAGCGACATCTCAGGCACTGCCATTGGCATCTTGGGCAATGTTTCTGTTCTATCCTCCTGATAGCAGGCCATCAAAGGTCGCGGCACCGTCTCTGTTTTGTCTTCTTGGAAATGCAGTGATTTCAGCAGCGGCACACTGGGCGCATTTGGCTCCCACAGTTGCAAACGCTCGAAATTGCCAACGGGTGGCTCTTCTTCTTCGGATAATTCCGCAACCATTTGACGCTGCAGTCGCGTCAGATACGGCGTGGACGCGCCCTGTAGTCGGCCGCCCTGCAGCGTGTCCGATGATGCTGTTGTGGCCGACACAATGGTGGACTTTGTGGTCGCATTTGTCCCCCCAGAGCTGCCGTGTCCGCCATGTTCGGACGTCTCCAAGATGGTCGAAAGTTGCTTACGCATCATGGGCGACACAGGCTGAGCAATAGCCTCGCCGCTTGCCTCCTCCACAGTCGCAGCAGGAGCGGGCGGCAGTGGCGATGCGGTGTCCTTGAGCAGCGTGCCAAATTGACGAACTGGCGCCTGTTTTTGTGTCATCTTTGGCGTGCTCACGGCCTGCGATTTCAGGAATATGTTGAACGTTTGCGTCGAACACGTTTCGTCGGCATCAAAGAAGGCGCTGGGCGCTGGGTTCAATTGAGATGCGGGCGCTGGCAATGCATCATCTTCATGTATCGCAAATTTACTCACTGGCGGTGCAGGCGCCACAAATTTGTCCTCAAAAGCTGGCGAAACTGCGGTTGCAGCTTTTGATGCAATTGTCGATGCCTTTGACGAGGTCGTTGGCGCCTCAGCTGCTGGGTCTACCCATATTTTTATTGCACTTGATTCTGGCGCCTTCTTTTCTGCAGGTTGCTGTTGCTCCTCATCCTCTTCATCGTTTTCCTCAGAAATATGCGACATATGCGGCATAACCGACTTGCGAATGGAGCCCGGTGGCCCGCCCTCCGGAAAGAAACTCTTGCGCCTGGGCATCTTATCCTGCGGCATCAAAACCGTCTCCTCCATATCCATTTCACCACGCATTTGATTGCGTTTCGTGCGCCACTTTATGGCCAATATCTCCTCCATTTGATACTCTTGCTCCTCCTCATCGTTGTAGAGCTGCTCTAGCATTGGCCGCATTGATGGCACCTCTGGCAACTTCAGATAACCATCGTTAGGATCGATTGTCTGTGGCTTAGAGGCAGTGGCAAAATTAGGATAACGACGAACTCCATGCGTTGCTCCATTGCCCCACCATTCGTTGTTGCGCAGCACAAACGGATGCTGATCGTTACGCTTCTTAAACCAGCGATAAGCCAAATACTCCTCCGGCGAGAATTCCATGTTGGGACGCGGATAAGTCAGGCATTTGTCGTAACACGGCAGCGCACTGCTGTTAGGCTCATCCTCGATGGTTACTGGCGTCACCCAAGGCTTTTGTGGTGCACTCTTTGCCACAAAATTCGGCGGTCGCTTGAAGGGTTTATCGAAATTGCGTTCATAGTTCGTGATGGGTGGCAATGTCTGTTCGTCCACATGGATGGCAAATGCCGGATCGTGGGCAGCAGTTGCAGCAAAAATTTTACCATGATTATGCGGCTTGCTCCACGCAATTGGCTCCTTTAGATTCTCCTGTTCGCGTGCCGAATCAATAATGGAACGCAAGCTGGTCTTGGCTGGCTCTGCTTCATCCGTTGTTGGAGCTGGCGGTGGTGGCATGTTAACAACATCAGCATTCTCGTCATTAAAGACTTCCAGCTGGCGGTTGGCATTGCGACTGGCTCGACTCGTGCTCGGTGCATCGTTCTGCAAATAAAGAAATGTCTGATGCTGTACATCATTATAACAGATTGGAAGTCTAACCTGTACCACACCCGGCACATTACTCTTAATCGCCGCTCCTGTTCGTACGCTGCCCACTGTGATGGTATTGTTTCGCTTCTGGCCATGCAGCGAACGCAGCGCCAGGCGACGATCATTTAACTCTTGTGTGGCGACTGCAGACTCTTCGCCATCTGTGTACATCATTCGTTGGGCAACCGTGAAATTGAAATGTTGGTGCGCCTCCTTCAGTTCCTCCAGCGGTTCGGCCCGGCATTTGATGCCCAATTGAAAAATGTCATTCGCTTTACGCATATTGCCGCCCAGATCGTAGCTATAGGCCCAAGCAATATAGAAATCGGCAAGCATGGTGCCAATTCCACAATTGTACATCTCCTGATAGCACTCGATCTTATCGCCCTGGTTGCCCATCTGCAAAAACGCATTAAGTCACGACTGTTAAATCAAAACATAACTTTCAAAGTCTGCAAACTTACAAACTTGATAAACAACTTAATGAGACGTCGATCCTGTTTGTAGCGTTCATCGCGATCAAAGTTTGTTAGACATTTGTGCATGACTTTCTGCAGGCCCGAGTTGCTGCCACCCGCCGGATAGCTCTGTTCAATCCAGCAGATGTAGTTGTACCACGGCTCCAGCGGATCATCGCCACTATAGTTTTTAATATCCAATTCCAGCTGCTTTCGTTGGGCGTTCAACTCTTGTGAGGCATCTTGACACAGCGATGCCTGCAACAGGCTCACATTGCGTCCACTTGCTAAGGGCTGGATATTCTCCTTGGCATTATCGAAATCCATTATTTATTATTTTACTAATCTAAAACAACAATGTAACGAAATAACACTCAGAATTCAACGAAAAATAAGTAAGATTACGGAATTAAAACGGCGCGAATAGCAAGTGACGCTACAATTGAATGGCGGCGCTGAAACTGTAGAACTCTCGATACATTTTAGATATCGCTTGTGCCAGCAGTGTTGTGGGGTTATCGATATATCGCGTGCCGATAATAAGGGGTACGAGATGGCAACTCCAGAGGAGGGAGGGAGTTTTAAGCTGCAGGAGCATGCTCCTTAGAGTTGGGCGCGTGTCGTGTTAATTCTCGTGTCACATCGTGACACGACTCAACACGCGTGTTCGTGTTGCACGCAATCAAATTTCGCGTGTTCGTGCGTGCTCGTGCTGCGCACTCCAACACGACAACACGAAACAACACGACAACACGAAGCAAAAAATTTGATTTTTTTTGCCTTATTGGCAATATTGCTCGACTGCACTATTTTTTAGTATATTTCCTCAGCAAGAATTGGCCACACTGTAGACCACATACGATCACATTGTTTCTTTGAGCTGGATGCTAGAAAGATAAAAATGGAGAGGCGCATTCAAATTCAAGAAGCGATTGCCAAAGGGGACGAAAAATACAAATTAATTAACAATTCGAAAGCCAAAAGTCTTATTTGGCAGACGTTTAATTTAATTGAATGCTGTGGTGAGATCCTAAACTTTGTGTGCTGCAAAAAGTGCAAAGTTGTATTCGCATACACGCCGAAGACCGGAACCGGCGTATTAAATCGTCACAAATGTGCCGTTCAAGCGGACGCACGCCAACCTACTTTGCCGTCTTTTGTGCATAAAAAAGTTCCGCAAAATGTCATAAATAACCTGGCCATCAAACAGTTGGCTTTCGTGGCTAAGGATTTACAGCCTCTCAGCGTCACCGAAGGTGAGTTAAAATATATGCAATATATGTACACATATACATTTACACACATTCATATGTACAGTGCCGAGTTTATTTGTGTGAATATGAGTGTTAAATTAGTGGTACCCAAGCTCATAACTCGCTGTTTTTGTATCATCGGATCAATGTTTTTTATTTGTGTGTATTGTGGAAAAGAGCTACTGAGCTTGGGCACCTGTGGATTAAATATTAATTAATATGTATATATATGTAATTACTTTTTATTTTGTTTAGGCGAAGGATTCCAGGAGTATGCTCAAGCCCTTATAAATCTAGGAGCTGCATATGGCGTTCAAAAATATAAGGATGTATCCGTATCGAGAAAAACTCTTACTTACTCCGTCATGATAAAGGAATACGAGCGTATACATAAGGAGCTAAGCACAGCGCTTATAGAACAACAATTAGCCTTCACAACGGATATGTGGACCGACTCGTACACGCAGCGGAGTTTTGTAAGCTTAAGCGCTCATTATATATGTGCTGAATTTAAGTTAAATGTTAAAATATTGGGTGTTAAAGAATTCGAGGCAGAGAAAAAAACCGGAGCTAATATTTTATTGCATGTAACCGACATTTTAAAACAATTTAACATCGATAATAAGTTGATAAACTCTGTAATTGTCACCGACAACGGAGCAAATGTTGTTTCGGCTTTTAATAATTTTAAGAGACTATCGTGCGCATGCCACAATTTGAATCTTTTAATGACCGATGTCCTCGAAAAGGATCCAATTTATGAAATTAGGCAGCTTATTGATACGTCGAAGAAATTGGTTAAATATTTCAAGCATTCAGAGTTGAACAATAAATTAAGCAAGTCACTAAAACAAGATGTACAAACTAGATGGAACTCGGTGTATATTATGCTTCAAAGTATATTTGACGTTAAGGATGAAATAAAATATCTTTTAAGTGAAAAAAATCAATCGAATCGAATTGCTGATATTGACTTTGAAATTATAAATCAAGTTCTAGAATTCTTAAAACCTTTTAAAGAATGTTCTGAAAAATTTAGTTCCGAAAAAGAACCCACCATACATATTTATGTTCTTTGGTACAACAAATTAAAATCACACTGTAATCAAAAAATGTTAGATTCATTTGTTATATCTCAACTTAAAACTAATACTCTCTTACAACTTGATAAGCGTCTTAAGCCAACCAACCTGCATTACGTCGGTCTTTTTTTAAACCCGCCGTTTAGGCAGCTTAATTTTTTAACAGAAACGGAAAGAAATGACACTTTTGCTACGATCAAAGGCATATTATCTGAATATTCAATTGAAAATACCAGTCCTGAGAAAAGCACATCGGCTAATGAAGCCCAGGATTTTTTTGAATTTAGAGATGAAACCAATGCTAAAAGGTTAAATTAGAGCGCAGCGCTGTCGACATTGAAATAGATAACTATTACAAATGCGGCAAAGAAAATGAAAACAATGTTTTAGAGTTTTGGAGAAACGCTAATAACCTTAAGTGTCTTCAAAAACTGGCAAAGCAAATTTTAAATATACCAATCAGCTCAGCTACGAGCGAAAGAGTGTTCTCAACGTCTGGCATGGTTCTGTGCGAGCGCAGAACAAGATTGCTCAGCAGCAATTTGGATAAACTGGTATTTTTATACAAAAATATGAATTAATTTTAATGTTTTTTTATGTTAACTTTCGCCATGCGCATTTACCTTTAATGTAATAAAAAGTGAATAAAGTACCATTACTTTTAATAAGAAATTTAGCGCGTCTTTTTATTTATCCGGGCTCCAACAAAGGTTATTGTTAATAAAAGCTCACTGACTCAAAATAATCATTACATTGTAATGTAATATGATACAAAATTGAAATAAATATGAAAAAAAAATTTCGTGTTGTTCGTGCGTGTTTCGTGCGTGTTCGTGTTGGACCAAAATCGACCGTGCGTGTTCGTGTTACACAAAAAAAATTTTTTCGTGTTCGTGTTGTGTCGTGTTGAAAATTTTAGACACGCGCATTGCTCCTCCTGGTAAAGAGGAGATTAAAAGGAAACGTCAATTTTTTTTCGCTGGAGGTTTGCTGGCATGTGGATTTTTGTTTGATCGAGGATTTGAAATTAGATCGAGGTTGGAGACGGTCGGCCTGAAGATCGTGCTAGACGATCTTGGTTGGATTTTTAGTTGCGTCATCGAAAAGTTGGATTGAGATCAAGGTTGGAGACGGTCCACGCGAGTCGAATGTTAAATCGTGCGTTCTCGTAATTTGAAAGTGGCATCGCATATCCCGAATAAAAATCTAACGCCCAAACACTAACGACGAAACCGACAACAATCGGCGCTGGGCAGAAGCCCAAGTGAAGACAATCGTCACGGCGAGACGACACACGGTAGGACGGAGTACCACCAGCCGGAGCAACAGCAACGAACGTCAGACGACGCAGCCAATGCTGAGCCAGGAGGAGGACCCCTTTTGAGCTGCAGTAGAGCTAAAGTGTCACCAGGCCCGGACCGTGCGCCGTCTAATTTTTTATACACTCTCGCTCAACAAAGTCAAAATAAAAAGATTATTAAAAATATGTAGAAACAAATATTATATATTTATATGAAATACTGCATTACACAACATTAAAAATAAATAAATTGTATTTAGGGGTAAAAAAAAATAGAAAAAAGAAAATTTTAAAACTCACTTAAAAACTAAATAAAAACTTAAAAGACTAGAGTAAAATTTAAATTAAATTAAAATAAAAAATAAATCATTGTGGGGAAATCCACAGCACTACGGCGGATGAGGAGCAGTCAATGATGAGCGGCCAACGCAAGGGAGATGGCGCCGATGTGGCCATCTCAGGCAAGGTGAGTACGCCGGGGTCCAACTATTCTATTCCTATTTCCCCTATTCCTATATAATATTCAAACATAAAAATGGATCAGTGAGTGTATTTATTGTTGTTTTCTTTGTAATTACCGTCGTCAATAGTTTGTTTCTTATTTCCTTTTGTTTGGCGCAACTTTGAATTGCGCGGCAGCTGTTTTCTTTTGTTAGTGATGCGTTTCTTCTGCTTTAAAGCAGCTGCTTTGAATCGGTGGAGTTATCAATTATGAGGACTGGGGGCCAGGGATGGAACTCCACCTGAGTACCGATGAGACAGCCGGCGCGGCCCCAGGGAGGACAAACAGTCTGTAACATGTATAATAAACAAATGTAAATAAATAATATGGTGGTAATTACAGTAAATTACAAAGAATAAGTACGTCTGAGACCAAGTGCAAGAAATAATAAGAAATACATTTAACCGACAAAGCAGATTATGGATTTTACGCAGCCCTGGCAATTTAGTTAACAGCACGCAGTTTGATTATAACGGCTAGCTGTAAACTATTTCGAAACATATCGAAGCTGTAAGTTATCATTTTACTGTAGCCCTAGCAATTCTATTAACAGAGCTTTCAGAAACCCTCACTCGAAACTAACGGCATTGCGCGGTCATCTGTTTCAAAAAAAAAAAAAGAATTAAATGACAAATGCCGAATATCATTATGCAAAGCGATATATGTGGCGTATCAATATGTGATTCCGATGACACCATTCCGTTCTACTATATGCCGGAGTACTCAAGTATACAAAATCCGACTAAAGATGCAGCTTCCACGCCAAAGACAAAAAGCGCCACCGACATAAGTGAGTTACTGAATCGGGAGCAGGATTTTCTTGAGCATTATTATAACTGGAAAAATCTGGCCGATAAGCTAACAACTGCAGACAACTCGGAAACAAACGAAAGGAACTTGGTTTTCGTAAAACAAATGTTCCAGCAGTGGGATGAAGAAGTACGCCTGATTCGCACTCATCGCCGCCAACTGCACCAAGGAAATCACTTAACACCCGACGAGTTGCTGGCCAACATCAAGCGTCAACGTTGGTGCTACAGTTGCTTTAATACGGCAAGCATCCAGGAGGATGGGTTCCAGGGCAAATACTTCTGCAGCGTGGAGTGTCAATTAAATTATTATGATTCCTAGCTCTTATTTTGACTAAATACACGCTTGTAAATGGTAGCTATGTTTATTTGAAGACGTAATTGTAATTGGTAACAAAGAAATCTTAAATTTTAAAAGCCTCGTTGATTGGAAAATCTTCCTTGACTGCCGCCGCCTCCCGAATTGATGGCACTATTGTCACCTCCGTAGCTGTTGTTCCCAAAGCTGTCTCCTCCTCCATAATTATTACCACCAGCTCCACGGTTATTGAATCCTCCGCCGCCTCCTTGATTACCGTAACCTCCGTTGTTGTCACCCTGATTGCCATAACGACCTCTGCCACCTTGATTACCTTGATAGTGTCTACCTCCTCCGCCAAAGTTTCTACCTCCGCCTTGGTTTCCAAAGCCTCCGCCGTTGTTGCCTGCAAATCTGCCCCTACTTCCGCCTCCAAAGTTGCCACCGCCGTTTTCGAACCGACCACGTTTTGTTGGTGGTCCTCCTCCGCTACCACCGCCACTATTGCTATTGCTTTCTCCGCCGATGCGACTCATATGCGGCAATATGCCAGTCTCACGGTTCAGTTGGTAATCGCCTGCATTCTGCACGCACAGATCACGAATGACGCGTACCAGCTTGGCGTATCGATCATCCAGTTGCAGCACCTGGGCAGGATTATCACAGGCCATGGTAATAAGATCCTCCAGGGCCGGCTTTAGTGCACCAATTTTGGCCGCATGCTCGGGATTCATCTCAAAATTAAGCCAGTTATCTACGCGCACCGTATTATTGGGACCCAAATCGATTTTACGCGAGCCAAAGATCATTACTTGCAGTGGCGTCACCATCGACATTTGCTTGCAGGAAACAGCGCGTGTGCGTATCTTTTCGCCGAAGACGAAGAATGGATATTGAAAGGATACACCCAGATTGCTGCAGTTCACCGATGTCTTGTGGATCAACGCTGCTCTCGATTCAGTGGTCAGCACCTTGCGCTTCTCCTTGTGCACACAGATGTTGGGATAGAGACCCTGGCAGAGCAGTGCCACCGATAAATCCAGCATGGCATCAGCCTTATTTGCGTCCACCTTATAGGATAGCATGCACTCTTCGGGGAAGCCAGCTTGCTGCAAGAGATCGAGCAGCTGCATTTTGGCCTCGTACATCACATTCATGGTGGACATCTGTACTCCCTTCCAATCACAGAAGCGTATCTCATCCGAAAGGCCACGCACTTTGGCAGCGTGCCACATCTGTGAGGCAACAATCATGGCCACATGATCAGAGCACTTCAAGCCGCTCAGCGCCTTCTGATGATTGGCCAAGCGCCGCTGACCGATATCCAAAGCAAACACCTCGGCGAACGTGCTCGAATAGGAGGCCATGCTGGCCACGAGATCAGCGCAACCAAAGACCGAGCCTAGCACCAGCATCTTGCCCAGCCGCGGCTCAATTGGCAGACGTGCCAGCAGCCGGCCCAGCGGCGTGAGATTATCGTTTCCATCCAGACAACGCATTTCACGCAACAAGACCTCTGCTTCGATGACCGCGTCCACTGGCGGCGGTTCCAGTGCCTTGGACAGGAAATGATGTATGGCGCCAAGGCGCAACAGCTTCACAGTTAATGCAATCTCGTGGAGCGGTGTGCGGAACATTTCCGGTGTCAGGTTCTCCTCCAGTTGAGCAAAGCGCGCCCGTGAACAGAGAGTAAAGCAGAAACCAGGACGCACACGACCAGCGCGACCCTTGCGCTGTTCCAGATTGGTTTTGCTGGCCCATACGGTGGCATAGCTGGTGAGATTGTTGTGCGAAGTGAAGAGTTTCATGCGTGCCTTGCAAATGTCCACCACAAAGACAATGTCATCGATGGTAATAGATGTCTCCGCAATGTTTGTGGACAATATGATCTTGGTGACGCCATCGGGCACAGGTTCGAAGACCTTTCGCTGATCATCGCGTGGTATCTGCGAGTGGCAGGGCAGAATGAGATAGCTATCGTTGCCGAAAGTTGTAGTGCTCTGCAAAAACTTCATCAGCGCAAAGATTAAGTTCCAGCCAGGCAAAAAGACCAAAATAGCACCGGGAATATTCTTCGATTTGATGTGTATCAAAAGGGATTCGAGCAGCTCAAAGCTAACATCCGATTCCGAGAGCATGGCCATGGAATTGCGCGTCTGATCCGAATACTTGTCTTCGCACACTTTATTCAGATTCTGTTCCATTTCGCCGTTTTCGTTGGCCATTGTTTCCTCTTCGTCAACGGCATCGCGACGCTTGCGGCGCAACTCGGGCGTAGGCACAAACTGTGTCATCTGCAAGATGTCCTCCAGGAAGAATTGCTGCACTGGAAAACCGCGACCAGGCACCTCCAGCACCGGACAGCCATTGAAGTAATTGGAGAAGAGAGTCGTATCAATTGTAGCCGACATCAAAATTACTGCAAATCAAAAGTAAATATTTATCTCAAATAAAAATCCAAATAATATTTAACAACTCACGATGCAAGTCCGGATAAGTGGCGACCATGTCACGTAATATAACAAGTAGAAAGTCAGTGTTGACATCGCGTTCGTGAATCTCGTCTACAATGATGTGGGAAATGCCACGCAAACCCGCCTCCAGCTTGCGCAAAAGAACGCCCACAGTACAAAACAATATGGAGCCATATGGACGGGGAATCACCGATTCAAAGCGCACCGAATATCCAACAGTTTCTCCCAAATGCTCGCACCGTTCGCGGGCCACACGCTCGGCCACCGAGATGGCCGAAATTCGCCGTGGTTGAGTCACATAGATGTTGGCATAGCCACCCTGACCGGATGCAATGTAATCATCGAGTATATACTGGGCAATCTGTGTGGTCTTGCCGCAACCGGTGTTGCCGCGTATGATGACCACGGGATTCTCATTTATGGCGGTCATGATCTCGCCTCGCATGGCTGCAATGGGCAACTTGTCACGAAACTCTAGAAACTTTCCATATTCGGCATTATTGTGGCGGCGATTATGTATTTGACGTTCATACTCCATCGACAGTTGGTCAATGGAAGCGGTGGCCAATTCGCCCTCATCAATGTTACAGGCATGCCAGGCATTCCAGTTAGGTTGCGGTGGTGCCCACGGTATGACAGTAGCAACCTCTGGGCGGCCATCGTTCTGCCCTTGATTATCCGGGCGACTCTGATTCACCTGCAAATGAGGAAATTTTGTGATTAAATGTTTCTGAACTGGGCTGCAAAACTTACAATCAGGGAAATAGGAGCTCCGTCAACCTCGAGTTTAATACTGGAGGGATTAACCACGGGTAATTCCAACTCTTTGATGACTTCATCCACTTTGTTGATGAGTCCTTCCTCAACTTTAACGGGATACGGCTTCATTTCCCCATCCTTTTTCTTTTTCAGGGTGCCGTTAAAGGCCTCAATCACTTTCAGATGGAACAATTGGCGTACCAGCGAAAGAGCACAAGATTTGCTAGCCGATTTCTTATTTGAGCCCGTCTCTCGAGCCGTCACTTTGCGCTTCAGCGCCGGCACATAGATCGACAATTCCGCCATGAAGCTCCTAAATGAAGAGGATCGATTAAATGACGTTGTAAAGGAGTATATCGGCTCGGAAGCAGCCGGACTTACCGTGACGGTCAGAGCAATCAATAAGAGACAGCAAAAGTCAACCTTGCTGTGCGCAACTACTTTCAAATACTCGATAATCGAATGACAGCATCGAAAATCAGATTTAACAATCCTAATCGTTAATTGATTACCAGACCTTCAGAGCCACAAGGTGCACATACAGCGTCCAGCATAATGATGGACCGATGAACTCCAATGCAGTTTCTGCCATAATAGGAGTTTCGTCGTCATCGTTTACCGATATCTCTCTTTCGTTGCAATTCTTGTTTGTGCGCGAAGTCGCTCTGAAAGTCCCGTTTAGTTGTCACGGTTCTATTCATATACAGTATACATAGGATTTGAACTAAACACACTCGCAGCTTAAATGTGCGATGCACGAAGTACAGTGAACGTTGGATTGAGGTGAAAGTTAGTCTGTGCTTACTCCTTGCTTAATCAATCATTTTAAGGAGTAAATTCAGCAATCAATAAGAACATTCTCTATTATTGCATATTCACAGCATCGACAATTGACTGTACATCGAATTTAATGAGCCTTTACATTGATTTGGTTCAAATGTATACTGCATACGAGCACTTGCTTTAGGTTTCCAATCATTCAATCATTAATTGCGCACAGCAGGTCAATAAATCTTTCAAAAACTACGAGCTGCGCTCCAGATTTAGAACCAGTTAAAGCTAAATCCAGTGCGCAGCTTATCATTCAACAAAAAACAATGAAATGATTCAAATGAAGAAGAAATCAAGATATAAAATAGTGTGGGGCGGTGATGAGAGTGCCACTCACACTTACCTAGCATGATCTGGACCCACTGGAGTGTACTTGTAATCATCGCGAATGTTATTTGATTGCTTGTAGATGTTCAGGCGATCTTTGGCATTCTCAATGGTCCAGTTACCATGGATAACGGCATTCATGTCAATGGACTCGGCCTCGTTCATATCCTTCTGCTCCTGCACGCGATCAATAATGTTGAAGCTGTCGCGCCCGCCCATCTGATGGTTCAAGGGCCGATATGCCTCGCCTAAGTCCTGCGGACCGGACGCGCCACCAAAGACACGCCGCTGCTGCTCGCCGGCAGCACGTCCGCCAGCATCGCCGCTTGCGTCTGCTGCCTGGCCAGCCATGTCCATAGGCACATCCTTGGCATTAATTTTGCCCGTGCGCACCAAGTAATTAACGTAATCCCGTGAAGCATTTTTCTCCGCATCCTTTTTGTTAGTGGAGTTGCCCACAGCAATATAAGTGCACGGCTCGACACGCACTTCACACAAAAAACGCTGTCGATGCTTAGGCCCTATAATTTCAATAATTAATTAATTTCATTAATTTCAAAAGTTCGAAAAAGAATTTTGGTTTCTTGTGCATACACAAAAAACCGGCGCCTCAATTTATTTCTTTCTTACCGGTCGGACGAACTTCAAACTTTGGTTCCGTTTGATTCTTTGCACAATATGAAAATAAAAATGATTTTATATCCATTTTGATAAAATAAAAATAATTTTATTTAATTTGTTCAGAAGTTTTCAGAGATGAAATGCTCTCCACCGAATTCTAACACAAAATGATACAAAATTTAAGGGGGTCAGTAGACAAGTAAAATATTTAGCTAGAGGTGAATAAAATTCGATGACAATATCGAGAAATCAACATTTTAATCGTTTTCTATCGCAACCGTCTCTCCCGAAATCAAGTATCATAAATGCATTGTAGTGAATTATATATTCAATATGTAATAGATTTATTTAAAGCTGATTTAACCGACGTCTGTGTTAAAGCTTATCACAATGAAAATTTATATTATTTACCCTTGAGATATAAAAAATACAACTACATTTAGTTGCAATTTGCACACACAATGAGCGCGTGATTTGAGTGCTTTTGTTACTTCTGGGTCCACCCAAAACAAAACGCAACAAACGAGTTTACTTCTCACATTGGTTTCATTTCTGTTAAAACTTGAAATCGAATAGTAGAAATTAGTTTTTTTTTAAATTATGACGCTGGATATAATATTAACAAAATATTAATGTTTCCTATAAAAACAATGCCTCTATTTAACATAACAGTCACAGCTGTTTATTACAGCGTTCACAAATACAGCATTGCCAGCTATAATTGGAAAATACAGCTCTGCTTTTGTATCGATGTGCAAACCTGCGAGGCAGCCAATGTATCGCGATAATCGATGCTATCGCTTCAGAGTGATATCGACTGTCGCGCAGGTTTTCATCGGGGAGCCATTTTCGCTGCAGCTGAAAAACGCAAATTAAATAACTTAAAAATGTAAAAGAAATGCAATAAATGGTGGAAAATAGTAGAAGAATAATGTGTGCATGTGCTTCAATAGTTTACCAGTGTTTTTAAATTGTTTTCGTTGGCCGCGTCCGTCTTGTTTGGCCACCAGCATCACATACACATACACCATATCCATATATATGTATATGTACACATGCAAAAGAGCCAGAAAAATACATACATACGCAAACACACTCACAACATTGCCAGCCGTGTGTGTAAGCATTTAATTTAGTAGTGAAGAGTGCTTCAATAATTAATACAGTAGTGCAGCAGTTTCAGTTATGCAGTGAGTGGCCAATGCGTGTTGTCATAAATGCAAAACAATAAGGCATCACAAATTAATTAATTAACTGACGACGCGCGACGTTTCAGTCGCAACAAACACAGTAAAATAAAAGAGCGAGAGAGATAAGTGCCAACACCCCATGTTGATCGCGACTCGCGAGTGAGCAAATAAACAACAACAACACTACTAACAAATAGTGTGCATTTGTGTGTGTGCGTTTGTGTGAGTCGTCCTCGCATAAACAACCGAGTGCAATTGAATTGTAATTGCTGACTCTGTTTTAGTGTTAGTGTTCAAGCTGCCACTGTCTGTGTGTGAGTGAAAGTAACAGTAAAACTCCGCACACAAGCAAAACTTGGCTTCCATTCATACTGCATTTAAAATATACGTCACAACTGACGCACACACTGGACTGAGTTGATTCCACTACCTCCTCCAAATCCGTTATCATGGGCAACTGTTTACGCACACAGAAGGCGGACGAGAAGCCGCATGCCGGCGATGTTCGCAATCCCCTCGAAGATCCCGGCGCTGGGATCAGCGGCGTCGGCGTTGGCGTCAGCGTTCCACAGATCGTGATGCCCATGCCCGGGCAGCCAGAGCAAATACGTCCGGTGCCACAAATCCCCGAAAGTGATGCTGCCAATGCGAACGCCAAGATATTTGTGGCCCTCTACGATTATGATGCGCGGACCGACGAGGATTTGAGCTTCCGCAAGGGCGAGCACTTGGAGATATTGAATGACACACAGGTGAGTGAATCATGTGGCCAAAGAGTTGAAAGAGGCAGAGAGAGAGCGCAAAAAAGCAGAAGCAAAGCACTGATAACAGTTTTGCTCTCTCTATGTCTCTTATTCTCTCTCGTTTTGCCAATTAAATATCTTATCAAAAAAAAAAACACACACATACATACATATGTACATGTATATGTGTGTATAAGTATACACACACTAATAGACATTTGTTTGAAAGCCATAAATCCTATTGGAACCGTCGCGCATTTGCCGAACTATGCATAAATTACGAGTTTATTAAAAAGTTCGTGAGCATTTTAATTATTCGATTCATTGGAGCTCCAAGGCATCGCATGCCATTTTAATGTTTCTTTTATCATGAAAACTTTTCTTCATGCAAATTCCATGTTAAATATGGAATATGTTCAGCTGACTGCAATGACTTTTCATGAGAAGCTGATGTGATTAATTAACAGCTCTTGGTTAATCTCACTGAACTTTAGAGTGACCATATTTCTGGTTTTGTTAAACAGAATTCATTTCCAATAGTGTTTTAATAGCTGATTTAAAATCGCACATATTCTCAATATCTCGATTTATTTTAAGGTGATCATACTTATTATTTGCATATTTCGTATTATATTAGAGAAAACATATATCTTCTTTATATGGTCGCAATTCTTTATCAATAACAATTTAATACTTAAATTTGTTTTTAGAGTACCCATATTCTTTTATTGATATATCCCATTTGTAACAAGCTAATTTTTATAAACATTGAAAATATTGAAAATAACTACGTTTATTTTGGAGTGACCATAGTACCGCCCTGTTTCTCGAAATACATATCAAAATATACGTGTTTTGATATTTTCATAACATATAATTATCGTTAATTTGTGAGAAAATTAACAGACTACAAATGTATTGAATTATACTTTCATCAACTATTTGTTGTTGGTTGTATAAAAATCAGTTTTCTATTGAGTAATTTACTTTGTTATGTGCAATTCTTTGTTATTTTGGTTTGGCAATCGCATATTGTTCGTTCGTGTTCAACGTTGAACGTCTTTCACATCAAATTTCTGTATTTTCAATTGGCACTTTAAGCATTGAGCTATGTGTATGCGTCACGATAGTTAAAACCATAACAAATCCCCAACAACAATTTTGCAAACTCTTTATTTTCTCTTTTGATATTTTTTTCTCTCGACTGTTTCAATGTCATCGTCGTTTTTTTTTTTGCGCTTCTGTGGGTGGAGGAAGCAGAGAAGGAGGAGGTTGGGGAATTGAGTTGGCAGTAAAACCAGACACTGTAATTGCGGCCAACGCAGTCGCCACTTGCCACTTGAACCACGCTCTGAAAAAGCAGTCAACGAAACCCCAAACTGCTGCAACCCCAACTTTGAAGCCAGACTGCATTTTCCATGCACAAGCGCTTGGCAATTTTCAAGCTGGTTGGTTTTTTTTATTTGCTCTCTAGTTTGAATACGCTTACTAAGAGTAGCATTACAACTGCTTTCTAGTTACTGTAAGAATATAATATAATTGTTTACATACATACATACTAAAAACAATATATAGTATATACTAAACAGCTTATCTAGTATTCCGGTTATACTATACAATTAAAGGGAAATCGATTTGAAGTAAAGATAAACTCAGTTTGTTTACATAACTAAAAGAGAGACGACATTCTTATCTCACATTCTAATCATAAAGAGTGCAAGTTTATGACTCACAAATAGATTACACATCTTAGTTTAACTCGAGTTAACTCGACTCGTTAAGTCATTAGAAAACGTAATAGTTAAGGCATAATAGTTAATTAGTTGTAGTAGTTGACAGCTGGAAAAACTTGTTGGCACATAGCGAAAAACCAAATACATATAATAAATGTAATAGATTTTTATGCAATATTCATTTGTGACAACTCCTGAAAAGGGCATTCAGCTTTCGACTGTCGACAGTTGTTTAATTTCTGGTTATTTTCAAGCTGTAATTAAAGCAGCAACTGCAACTCCACTTGAAAAACCAGACCAGACAGACTCTGAGACTGAGACTGAGGCTGAGAGCGTGCACTCAGCGAACAGTCGGCATTGAGTCAGAGATGTTTGGCATATTTCTATAAATTCTATGATTAGGCCCCATGGAGGTCACACCTCCCGACCGCCCACATAACGATCTAGTGCCGGCCAATTCAGATTGTGTTGTGACAGAAGAGGGCGCATTCAACTCAGATGTACAAACATTTTCTATTTATTTGTGCATGCATATTTAAAGAGGTTTACGTCAGCACAGCCATGACCACCTTCAGATAAGATAGATGGGAAATGGGGGAATAGGATGATCTGACTAAAAGCAGAGCAGCGCAGAGCAGAGCGGCGAGTGTGGGAGGAAGGGAGGCGAGAGGCGGAAGGTAGTTGGTCGCCTCGCTGACTCGGTGACTGCTCAGACAAGTGGCAGCAGCGGCGCCTAAAAGCATGACGTCCACCTTTGGCTCTGGGCCAAGTGTTGCGCACTTGCTGTGGAATGGCCAACAACGGTTTTTTTTCTGTTGTTTTTTTTTGGTATCATTCACGTTGCAGCATTTTCGTAGCGCTGTAATAATTGAACGCACAGCATAGCCATAAAGACGTACGCTTTCCCCTCTCTCTCTCTCTCTCTCTCTATCTCGCTTGCTTGCTGTCTCTTTGGTTGTGGCAGCTGTCGCCAACAAAGTAGAGTAATCAGCCAGCAGCTCGCGGCTGTTTCCGGTAGCTATGTGGGGACAGCAGCATTTACAGCGTTTAATTAAAGTACAAGTACACCAACAACAACTATTGCTGCTGCTGTTGTTGCTGCCGTTGTTTCGACAACAACAGCAAGACTTTCAACTTGCCATAGCGGCTGCAAACAAAACAAAACACAAAAAAAAAAGCTGTCCCGGCTTCCTTTTATAAACTTTTTCTACAACAACACCAAACATCTTGAGTTGAGCTCAACGTCATGCATAGAAATCAAAATTGTATGTTAAAATATTTTATGGGTGTGCCTCGTCAGCGACGTCGTTTGCCGCCGTCTCTTCTGTTCATTGTCATTTGCGAACCAACAACAGCAACATCACCAACAACAACAACAACAACCTCACCATCACCATCACATAAGCACACAACACACTCATCTCACACACTCTCTCACTCACTCACTCATTCGCTCACTCACTCAGTCAGTCACTTGTGCAGTTTTGTCGCTTGCACATTGCATTCTTTGTGAAGCTCTCTCGACTCTCAGCTCAGCCAAAGAGGAGAATCGCTTTCATATTTTTACACCAAAAAAGCAAAAAAAAAAAGAAGAAATAACTCACTTGGCGACTCATATGGGTTCGGCTTTGGCTCTTTTGTGGCAAAACAGCAGGAAGCGAAATGAAACCCTTCAAGGATTGCTTCCCCCAACTAGATAGAGATTACCCTAAATACCGTTGCACTCCCTTTTTGCCAAGCTGACAAGTTATTGGCTATTCAACTTCTTAGCCAGGGATTATGCAGAGACGTGTGGAACATGTTAATGTGACTTGAAATTCTTCAGACTCCAGACTAAAAATGAGTAAACTTTTTACTTACGAAAAACTAATGTTAAAGAACGCTTCTCAATCGCTTTATCTTGGAATTTTAACTGCTGAGATTATGCTCAAGGGCTAATAAAACAAACCAGCTGCTTACCGCTAACAGCTATAGAGAAAAAAAAAAGATTGCTACCAGAACTGATTTTAATCGCCGGCAATTCTTTTCAAGTTCGTCAATGACAGCCAAGAAAGAGAAATAGAATGTTGTCTAAGTGGTCGTCGTCGTCGTCGTCCATTTGGGTCAACTTGGGAGCTTATCTGGCATGGGGGGCTAGCTGTAAAAATCTGCGGCTCGCTCAATCATTATGAAAGGCAGCGAACAGTCCGTGAAGTGAAAAGAGTTCTGCAACAAAATAAATAATTCGTCATGTGTGCCCAATTTGAAATATAATCTGTATTTCACTTTCAACAGCGAACAGCGAAAAAATCAATTTAATTTTCATCGGAATCAAGGCGTAATTTGCGAGTACAAATATAGATATCGATTGTATATATATAGCTGCAGACATGATCATGAGCAACCGATTATGAAATGCATTTTTAGATGGAAAGAAATGTTTACAACTAACCACACAGCATAGGCGAGAAAGAGATGGGGACAGCAGCAGAAGCGGGAGGAAAGTTGTGAAGAAGAGTGAGTGAAAGAAAAAGCGTGAAAAAATCAAAGCAGCAGCAACAGCAGCGAGCAAATAAACAATGAACCCTAAAAATGTCTGTTCATTGACCTTCCCGCAGACATAATCATGTCGCAGGCTAATGATAGCACAGCACTTGACTTGGGCGGTTCACGCCTTCCCGTCCCCCGCTCTCTTTTGGTTTTGTTGTGGACGAGATACGAAACTCAATTACATTTTAGTGTTAATAATATTAAAACCAAAAAAACAAGAAAGAAAGAAACAAAACTACATCAATAAAAAAAAACAAGTTTGCTCTTTGATATTCGGGTGAATATGTGAATATATCTAACTGTTTTGCTTTTATCTTGTCCAATCGAAAACCAAAAACGCTGCACAAATTTGGCAAAAGCCAGTTTCAGTTATTGTGGTCGCTGTTGTATTTGTTGTTGTTGTTGTTGTTGTTGGTATTGTTGTTAATGTTGTTGCTGTTAGTTGTGTTAAGCTTGAACAAAAAAGCAAAACTGGGAAAGCGCGTAACCAAACAAAACGTACGAACTGCCAAATGAATAAAGTTTTAATTTAATTTTCGTTTTTTCCTTCAACTTTTATTTTCTTTCTTTTCATTTATTTTTGTTTCGCCAATTGTAACGAAGCAAAACCAATGCGTGAATGGTAAATTACACGAACCTACAGCACAATATGTAATAAAAATTTGCAGAGAAAAACCAAACTGAGCGAAATAGGAGCAGTGTTGATAGAATATCAAATACCCTGGCAAAATACCGAACGTTGCATTGTAAACATTTCTCGTTATGAACATGGAAATATATTATTACTATTATTTATTTATTTATATTTATACTTAGGAATATTTTCAAATGTTCAGATATTAACTGTTCATTTATTTTAGTAAAATCATTAATCCTTAACATGTATTTAAACCATTTGAAATTATTGAAATTTGTTTTATTTATTTTAATAATTTCTATAGTGAATGAAATAAGGTCATTTTGATTCATTTGCTTTCTATGGTCTTGTAGGGTATAACGAAATTGTGGTTTACCCAGTCCGTGTTTGTTTGTTGTTACTGTTATTGTAGTTGTTTTATGTTTATGTATTGTTGATTGTTATTGCTGGTCGCAGGTTGCGTGAGTGCGACTTTTTAACAGCTGTGCTTTTGCCATCGTCGTCGTCGTCACCGTCGGCGTCGCCCACTGCAAATTGATAGTCAACAATCAAGAGAATTTTTATTACCAACCCATACAAATATGAACTATGTCCAACTACTGGGAATGGGAATGCGAATGCGAATGGCAAGTGCCCATGCCGTCGATAGCCAAAGTGGTGTCGAGAAAAGTGTGTGTGGAGAGTGTGTTCAACCTCAACTCACCTCAACCGATGGCTGCCCAAAAAAAAAACATAACTCTCTATATAGCTGTTGTAGTTGCTATTAACGTTGGCCCCCATCAAATGACTGCAAAACACGTTTCGCATTTGTGGCCAACAACGCTGCCAACGGCCATAACAATTTTCTGTTGAGATGGAAGCCACGAAATAATATACGAATGAGTGTTAATTCATTCGGATTTCGCATTCGTTTTTAATTTTTTATTTCCCTTGACGACAGCCAAATTAATTATTGTTTAAGCCTCGTGTAAAATGTTGTTCAATGCAACAGCCGCAACAACACAATGATAGTAGAAATAGCAATCAAAACAACCCGGCAGCCAGTTGAGTTGCCAGTTAATTAATCACTAAATTGTTAAATTTCAGCGAAAACACAAGAAATATATTTTCTGGTGAAATATAGTTTGTTGACGTATCTTTCGCATTCCCCCCAAAAGACATATTTCAACTCAAAGCCAAATATAGTTTGGGGGAAGACATTTAATTTAAGCATACGATAAATTAAATAATTAAATGATGCACACAATTGTATCAAACGCTGATCGTTTCTTTTTTGATTTTGCCAACGATTATAGTATACTTGAAATAAATGTATGTAGCTACAATCTCTATAAGGAAATTCGCCGTTGAGTCAGTTAGTTAGTTAGTCTGTTTTGTCTGCTATGAGTCGTAAAGCTCATTCGTGTATCTAAAAATAAACACAATGCTTATTGAAGCTGTTATCTCGTGCAATTAAATGGCAAATAAATAACAATTCCCTCGATAACTGGCCACTTAGCGTGGTTTATCTCATTGTTTGTTTCATGCTAAATAAGCTACCATACAAATTTTTGATATCGCATATTGATGTATTGATTTATTTACAGGGTGACTGGTGGCTAGCGCGTAGCAAGAAGTCGCGCCAAGAGGGCTATATACCATCCAACTATGTGGCCAAATTGAAATCCATCGAAGCAGAACCGTAAGTTAACAAAACAAACTCCACAGATTACGTATGAGCTGTTGCCAAGTTTTCATTCTCCACTCTCTCGCCGGGGGTTTGTGTCTTTGCTAAGCCTACTGGCAAATTGTGGCGGCCTGAAAGTATGCAACATTTATTTTTATTACGCTGAAATTGAAAATTGAATTTGTGTAGCGTCTCTCATTTGCATACATCTATGTTATTTGTTTTTGTTATGTTGCTATAACAAAAAACGATGTGCGTGTGTCTTGTGCCTGGCGCCACACACACACACACACGTTATTTTTATATGGCTCTATGGCATGCATATTCATATCAACAAACAACCAAATAAACTCAGTCAACAGCTGCTTGCTGCCTTTGATATTTAGCGGAATCTCAATGATGATATTTTCTTTCGACAAAATACAATACCAACCAACAAATAAGCAACACAACTATGTATGCCAATTTTTGCAGCATTGTCTCATATTTTAGAATCGTTCAGTTCAGGGTTGCTTACAAGTTGAAAGACCAAAATTACCAAAAATTAGTAAGCCCAACAGTGCGTTGAGTGTTTTTAGCAATGAATTTTAATGCGTTACTACTTTGGGCATTTAATGTTTTTTTATTCGGGTGTGCAATCATAACTATTACACATATGGATTATTCTTACAAGTTCACTGACATTTTATGATTACTCGGTATCATAGACAATTAATTAGCTTCCATGTGATTACGAACGACCCTCGCTTATGTGCGGCATTAGTCAAAGCCAAAGTCATTAAGAATTGACGAGCGCAATCAGACAGATGGTCTGTTACATATCAATTGCTTAGCCATAACGTAAACATTAGATACAATTACAGCAATAAACAGTTTCACGGCTTGTTTATTAATTGAATCAAATGTTCTGCTTGATTTTTCCATAAAACCGTTCATTGTCACTCGTTAATGGCTAATAAAACTGCACACACTTGACCCAATTTCTGTGTGGGGCTTTAGCAAACACTTGATAGTGTATTCAAAACAGCAAGGATTATTTGTAGAGCCTTTGACACACATTTCTTGTGGTGCAAACAACAGAATGAAGGAATGGAGGAAGGTGGAGGGAGGGAAGGAGAAGCCGCAAATCAGAGAAATGCATTTCACAAAACTGAAACCGAAACGAAATGAACAAGAAACAGCTGCATAAATTAAAAGAGATGGAGAGAGTCTCTGTACGTGTGAGCAAGAACGAGATGCTGATAAAGAGACAGCAAGAGAAAGAGCGAGAGAGAGAGAGAAACTGAGATACTACTACTGGGGCGTAGGGAAAAGTTCAAAAACCGGTAAATCGAACGAAAATACAACAAAAATCATCATTAATTAAATTTATCTTGAAGCTGCGGCTGGTTAACCGCCGCCACCCGTCTGCGCCGTCTGTGAATAACTGTACATTTAGACCGCTCGAAGCCACTTCAATTGGCATGCAGCACTTGGGGCCAAAACCACAAATATTTACACAAATCAAGGAATACGAACGAGTGAGTTCGTAATCCCAGAGGCGAAGCTCAGCTGCTGCTGCTGCTCTATTGTGTATTGTATTAGTATTTATCTGCATTAGTTTTATGCATTTCATGTAGCATTTCCCAAGTATTTCAAGGCCGAATATGACGCTTTTTTTTGCCCACAACAATGGCTAATATTATTTTGGCCTAATTCGTGGACGATTGTTGCTGCTACAGCTGCGACTCCGGCTGGTTGCTTTGCTGTGCTGTGCTGTGCCATGTTGTTGATGCTTTTGTCATTTAATTGTATGCATAAGTCAGCATTAACACTCCGGTAATTTCTTTTATTTATTTGCAATGCAATAAATTGCACATAACTGTAACCAGCCAGAGCTTTCTTCTTGTTAATGATACTTAACAATTTTCGATTGTCTGTTGTCTGTTGTCTGTTGTCATCTCTTTTTCTTCTTACTTTGCTTGGTTCGGCTTAAGCTCACATTAACTGAGCTGTGAAACTTCTGAGAAGTGTGCCTCTTACACATTAATTTTTGGTTGCTCATTGCATAATTTAAGCAGCTTTCTTGTTATTTTTATTGGGATTTTTTAAAGCACTCATTGGCTTTAATTCCTCTGGTGTATTTCTGAGATTATTATTATTATTATTCATTTTTTTGTGGTCATCTTTACGCAAGTGTAACATATAAATGTTGTGTGAGTCGCCTACTTCCGCGTAATCATGAGAAAACTGGGTTTATGCATATTTATTATAATTTGGAAATCAATTGCAAAACAAACGATGACAGAGAAAAATAATCAATAAATTTTATAAATGAAAGTTTTTATTTCTGCGTAAACCGGACCCTAAATACTTTGATCAAAGACTTTTCTTGAACAAACAGATTAAATATTATTTGCAATTACAAAAAAACCTCAACTAAAGTAAGATAAACTTTAGTTAAACATTTCAACTATTCGTAGAATATTCAGTTCAAATGAACCCTAAAAAATGTATTGTATTGTTTAATTTAATACTCAAATAAACGACAAACTTTGGTACTCACCTTATAGGGACAGGTTGATGTTTGAATAGGCTTTAAAAAGTGTAAATATCAAAATTGCAATTAGATTCTAAGGCTTCTTTGCGAATATACAATATTCGATACTTCTATTGTAAAGCCATTAGCTTTCTTAAATATCTTGACCCCGTATAACAACATCATTCAGAAGTTGATGTAATGTTGAAACAGCCTCCTGCAAAGTTCATTTGCAATATTTGATGAATCAAATATCAGAAGCAAAAACACCACGTAGTTGTTCAACATATTAATGAGTTTTAAATAAAGTTTGCAATTTTTTTAAAAAGCATTTAATGAATTTTTTCGCTTTACTTCATTAGCAGAAATTGATGAGTTTGTTTTAACAAATAAATGTTTATATTTATAAACATTTGATACATAATATTCATATTAAATTCTCAACGAACGTCCAATACGCTTTTATATAGAGCATTACGTTTTTTCCAAATATCCAATCCAATACTAGTAAATAGTCTCCCGTTGGAAGATAATTTGGTAAGAGTTTGCTGTTAAGATAAACACCTTTTACGTATGCTGGACCCTAAACAAGAAAATATTATAGACAATAAAAAGTTATAGTAACATTTACTCACTCCGTAGGGACATGTGTGGTTAAAGTTGGAGTAATTCTTAAAAAGTCGAAAAATTATAATTGCGATTGGATTGTATGGCTTACTTATAAAACGACAGGCCTCAATTTCGAACTTCTAGAGCCATGGCTTATAGCCATTTGCTTTCTTGAATACTTCACCGCGAAGAATCATATTATTGTAGTAATGATAAAAAGTAGCATTAAAATTTAACACAGCCCGATTGCGAGCAACGGCCTTTAGACGACATTCGTGTATGGTATACTCGGTTTTATTGGGATTTTCGCATACAAGATTCGTTAATGTGAATATCAAAGCTTCCTGCAGTAGTTAGTATTGTAAAATACTGAAATTATTAATAATTCTTGCTTGGATACTTACATTGTAGCAGATATTTAAAAGTACAAAATTCAACAGAACTCCCATGTAGATAGACATAGCGCTGTTTCGTTTGAAGATTCAAAATGCATTTATCTGAAATTACTTTATTCGTACAATTAAAAAGCTTTTTATTGCAAGTGGTATACTGTGTACAAAGCGTTTTTTAATATGCAAAATTCGATTAATTAACCTTTCATCCAAATATTAAAATGTTCATATTAAGTTCTCAACAAATGAAAAATACAGATTTAAAGTAAAGTGCAAATTATTATAGAAAAACCATTTGAGTACGACCAAATAGTCTCCAGTTGGTATATTATGTGGTAATATACTTAATCGGAGATAGAATCCCTTTACAAGTATCAGACCCTTTAGAATATACAACGAATATTTATTTTGTTTGCTGTTAATTCAGGGAATGCGACTTACCTCATAAGGACATGTGTGATTAAAGTTGCAAAAGTCCTTAAAAAGTTTAAAGACTATAATAGCCAGTGGATTATATGGTTTCTTTATGAACCGACATGCGTCAACTTCAATCTTGTAAAGCCATGGCTTATATCCATTGGCCTTCCGAAACATTTGCGCTTGAATCACAATATTATTAAGGCTATGATGCAACGTCGCATTAAAATTCATAATGGTTCTATTGCGACTAACAGCCCGTAAACGACACTCGTTCAGAGTAACCCACGATTCGTTGTAATTTTCGCAAACAAAATTCGTGAATTTGAATTCAACAGCGTCCTTTGAGAACGATTAAATGACTTATTAACGGAGTAAAACCAAATTTAGAATACTCACATGATAGTTTAGATTTAATAATATTAATTGTAGAAGGACGAGAATAAAGTTGATGCGCATTACGATGAATTCCACTTGAACTGAGAATATTGATTAGAAATTTAAATTCCATTTCTATTTCAATATACATAAAAAATATCGTTGCATTTTGATATATATTGAAATTTTAATTCAAGCTTAAGTTTATTTTAATTGCAAACATGCAATTATAATTTCATTAATATTCCATTTTCATTTATGTTGATTGTTCTTATACCTTCTAAAAAGGGTAAAAGGGTATTTTAACTTTGTGCCTACAGGAAATATATGTAACAGGGATAAGGAGGCATCTCCGACTCTGTAAAGAATATATGTACATATATTCTTGATCAGCGTCCGTGTTTATGGATTCCTGAAAATTTCGTTGCGATCAGATAAAAATTGTAGAAATTATTTAAGCGATACTTTAGCAAGATCAAATACGCCAACATACTACGGGTCTTAGTTGCTATGACTGACAATACGGTATATTTTGCCCTCTATGGTATATTTAGCATATGTTGGTATAATAATATACCAAATACATAACTTGATATCACGTTTTTTTGGCTTTCATTAATAATGGGTATTGGGTATCTCAGAGTCGACCACAATTGACTGTAGCTTTCTTACTTGTTTAATTCATATTATCCATACTGAGTTTTGTAACTTGACCCAGTGGAAGTTTCAGGTCATCAGCCAATTGGGAGCAGTTAATTCGCTTTTAAAGATGTCCTGCCAATCCTAAAATTACACATGTAGGTCACAGAAAATGAAAGAGGAAAGAGGCATGACTGGGCCGAGGGACGGTCAATGACGTCAAGCGTTGTCATCGATTTCCAAAGTGAACAAGAGTCAACAAGACCGAGGCTACAAAAATTCAAAACTCGAATTAATTCAAGTGAATTTTGTCCATTGAGTCTGTCGCATTTTTTTCGGGGAAATACCTGGTAGCGCTTTCGTTATTCGTGTATTTAACTTTTTGTTATACAGTTTTGTTTTCGGTAACTTCCGTTGCTGGGAAAAACAGCGTGAATGCAAACTATTTGCCAAGTGATTGTGCGTTTTAGCCGTAAAATCACAAATAGCCATTATCTAGACACATAAATCGTTAATAATATGTCATACCTCCTGACTGCCAATGAGCCAGCGAGGAGGAGGCGCATCCGAAATCATGTCCGACTCGGAAGTTCTCCATAGTAGGCGCATTGAACCCAAACAATAATGATTTGCGAAATTGAAATGCGCGGTTACCGGACCATACAGCACCACCCACAAACCTAAAAAACATCGTTAAGAATATTATTAGATACTGATAAACACTATAAAAACACTATAGCCTACTACACTAGACTTTGTTTGCTTCATTTTCTTTGCTGATTTTGTAGGCGTTGTGCGTTTCAATTGAAATGCAAAACTTACGCAAGTGCAAAATGTATATATTCCGATCTAACAATTGTGCGCTTTAGTCTCGTCTTCGATTTCTATTGTGATTGTTATTGTTATTGTTATATATTATACATTATCGCTATCCATTTGATAGTCTCTCTAGCTAAGTTCGATTCGATTGGCTGCGTGTGTGATTTGTGTTTTTATTATTATTATACACACACTAATCGCCACATGTGTGTGTCACTCTGTTTGTATTTGATGAGCAAACCTCATCTTCCGACACGGAAGGCGACGCCAGACGAAGCTGTTCGATTTCGGTTGTAGTTGCTTTTCAAATTGTCGCAGCGAAATTTTATATATTGTGTGTGATTTTTTTTTTCTCTTCTTTTTGTTTGCCAAATTTCAATGTCAGTAGCACTAAGCAATTGTTTGCATATTAATGACATAATTTAATTGCTCGCATCCATTCCAAATGAGCACTTCAATTGAATTTGTCTCACAAGTGAATATCACAAATTTAAATGTCAAAAATAGGTAATAACGTTACGTGAAATTTATATACTTTTGTATCTTCTAAAGTGTTTATAATAAACAACTAATTGGTGCTAAACATTGCAGTGAATACTTTTTACTTTGTTTATAAATATATTAATATATATTTTTGTTACAACTTTCAATGCATGTAAAACTGATTAGCTCAGTTCATTTAAGTGTGTCAATCTCTAGATGATCTCATGTAATATAATCGTAACTTTGTACAACTTTATTGTACATCTGTTTTTTGTTTACTCTAAAGAAATAAATAAATCAAGCAAATCAGATATATCTAGCAATAGTAATTCAATCATTCCAATAAACTATATTTTAAGCATTTTATTAAATGCCAATTGCAATTGTCGTAAATTGAATTAATTAATAAATACACACGCAAAATATTTGGTAAACAATTTTGTGTTGGCAGTTGCAATTGTTGTTATTGAACATGAAACAAAGTGTCATTGAACTGTTGGACAATTGAAGTGGATGTTGCTGTTGTTGATTATGCATTGCGTGTCTGCCTTTTTTCATATTTTCTATATATACGTATATTATATATTTATACCAATACTACAAGTATATGTACTTATGAATACGTTTTAATTCAATTTTATTTCTTTCGATTCGATTCGATTTCGATTCATGCTTTGCTGTTTTGTATTCGCAAACATTCGATGACGTTGACAGACAGATCGTAATGTTCAATTATTTGTGGCATGTTAACAACATTCAATAGAAGCGCGTTTTTTATAAATACATACATAAAACAAAAACGACAAATCGGAAAACAATTGTTTAAATAATGTTGTCAGCTGTAGTTGAAGATACGCGAAGTGCGGGCAATGCCTTTAAAGAAGGTCATGATTATGATTTTTTTATTAACAATATTTTTGTGTTGCTACCGAATGAATTTAATCAAAGACCTTTAACGGTTAGTTTGATTTCCCAAAATTGCACAGGAAGTTTAGAAATTACACGAAAATCAATTGAAACAAGTTTCAAAACAATTTACTGTTTGATGAGACCAATTAACAAATTAACTAAATCATCTATTCAATGTGCTTGAATATGAACTGTTAAACGGAAGGCGGCGAATTGAGATATCAAATTTGTTAAGTTGATGTTACAATTTCGAGTGCAATTTGTTTAATCGATTTGGAGGATTTTGCATGACCAGCATTTGCATTAACTTTTGGTATTTGATTCGAATTTTTATTGCTTTCCTGATGGCCTCCACACACACTCAGATAATTATCGGGGTAACTAGTGCCATACAACTGTAGTTTTACGATCGTTTAAAATGATAGCTTATGAGTCATTAATTTACACACTCAGCCACAATACGTATTCAGGTTAAATTGTTTCCGATTTATCATTCCGTAATGCACTCTCAGTTCCTTTGATAGGGTTCTATATTTGTATGTTAATTAATTGCACAATATTTATTAATATTCAACAAAAACAAAAATATATTTACGATTTAGATCATACAGTAAAATGAAGTTGAATATTTAGTTGGTTTATATTTCGGTTCAGAAATGAATTACCATAAGAATAGTAAAACTTATCACAAATCCTCAGCAAACATAAAATATGCATTAGTTGTAAATTTCGTCTTGTTATCAAGTGACCAAGTTAATGCCAACATATAATCGCCAGTTGGCAATGCATTTGGTAATGCGCCGAATCTAAGATAAAGTCCTTTAATAATTACCGCTCCCTAAAAAAACGAAATACGAATTGAAGAGTTGTAAATTAAATAGTTTCGGTACTCACCTTATAGGGACAACTATGGTTCATATTTGAATAGTTTTTTATAAACCTATAGATAATAATGGCAATAGGATTATATGTCTTCCTCATAAAACGACAGCATTCAATTTGAACATTATAAAGCCAAGGCTTGTAACCATTGGTTTTGTAAAACATTTGTCCTCTCACATGAAACTCCGTGACGGTTTGATGAAAAGTTCCATTCAAATTTAAAATAGTCTTATTACGACTGATCGCCCGCAATCGACATTCATGGAAAGTAAACCACGTTTCGTCATTATTTTGACAAACAAAGTTTGTGAGCCTAAAAATGATGGCTTCCTTTAAGGATTCAGTTAGTTTGCTTTATAATTAATAAAATATACTTACATTATAGCAAGGGTTTAGTGCTACAAACATTAACAGAATTCCAATGACACTCAACCTGATAGGCATAGCGATGAGATCAAAATGGAATACAACTCTTAACCGGCTAATATTATTTTTGAACTAGAGTTAAATGTTTTACACGCTTGAATAAATCAATCAATTGTTTAAATAATATGATATAATATTTATAATAACTTGAAATTATTTTTTTCTCTTTTATTCTAGGTAAGTTTATTGCCATTTATACTATGATAATCTACAAATCTGGAGCACTTTTGAAACGCATTTAAAGTCTGGTAATTGTAACTTTTTTGCTTAATCCTTGCTGATACGATCATTATTACGATTGGTTCAACGCGATTTTCACTGAAATTGCGGGACCATAAATTTTCACTTGAAACGTGGATCGATTAATATTCCAGGGGAGGCCTAAACACACACACTTGATGAGTTTTAGCATTCTTTAACCATTACGAGTTCAATAGCGTTCACAAGAACTCAACAGTTGGCATTTAAAGCGCATGCTTTGATTCCAGCGATCATTGAGTGATATGTTTTTTATTTTTCGTTGATATTTATAAACAAAACAAATGCCGGAGTACTTGACAAAATGTCAAACAACAAAAGCAAAGCAAAACAAAAACAACAACAATTTAATTACACTAAACTCTCAGTTGATCTTTACAATAATCGACTCGACGCACTTTATGACTAATTGCTGTCGTAATTGTCAGGTAAAGTAATCTCATTTATCTTGTCAGCACCTCAGCAGCTGCTAAGAGCACGACGAAATCGTCAAGCAGTCAAAGAGACGAAGCCAAAAAGAGAGCACTGTGAAGAGAGATTAGAAGAGAGCAGACAATCAGCTGTTTCAATTGTGTGTATGGCAAAGCATGGATCTTATTGAGACCAAGAGATGGCCAAAGTTGGTCGACTTCTTACCAAAGTGCGAACGTATAAGAGCTGACGACGACGACGGCTAACAAAAGAGCTTGAAAAGCAGTATCGACTCACATACAAGCACACACACACACTGTCAAAAGCTTGGCTCAAATGGCACTCGATGCGCACATAGATACACACACACATACACGAAGCGACTCGCGCTTTTCACTGTGTGCTGAACTTGTGTGCGCTTATGTGAGCGTGTGTGTGTGAGTGTAAGACGGATCGCCGCTTCGTGTGTCGCGCGGTTTAAAACCTTTCTATAAAAATTTCATAAACGTATCAGTTGTCTGCGAAGCGGTGCACAAAACGGACGTCAAACGGAAGGTGGCAAAAAAGCAAAAAAAAAAAAATAAAATAAAACAACGCATTGGGAAAATACAAAAAATATTCAAAGCAACAACAAATATAACGTGATTTTTATTAATGCCAATTGCATGTCGATATATAAATTCAATATAGTTTAACGTATATAGGAAATCAAATATCTATCGAATGCGCCAGTGCAATATAATAAAAAAAATTTATGATACGCGAAATAAAGAAAAATGAATTAAAAAACTCGCGCGGGAGCAAACAACCGAAAGCCAACAAAATATAAAGCGACAACAAATAGATGTACAAATACTAATCTATATATATCCCAACATCGATAGATATATATTTAGATAAACTTGTTGCACGCGTGCGCGGCATGTTGGCATACTTTTAGCAGCGACTGTTTTCTTTGTTCAACATTTCTGCTGCACAGCGCTGTAAAGTGCCTCGTTTGTGTTTCGTGTTTCGTGTGTCTATGTGTTTTGTGTGTATATTCATGCATACATATGTATAATGTGCACTTACAATGTAATATGGAGCGGCATCAAGCAGCGTATCAGCAACATTGAATACTAGTTTTAGCTACATGTTGCTGCAACATACGAGAAAAGGTACCAAAAACGAATTTGGCCAGCAAACAGTAACAACTACAACAAAATACAGCAAATGTGCAACACAACAACATGTTTATATTTATAGCTATTGTTGTTTGTCTTGTTGCTGTTGTTGTTGTTGTTGTTACTGTCTGTTTTGCCGTTTTTGTCAAGTTGCGCGCTGGCGCAGAACTTTCTATTTTCTTTGCTGTTTCGTGATGTGCTTTTTGTATTGTATTTGTATATGGCTTAGCTCTACAGTGTAGTATTCACCCACAAAATCTATATATATGTATATACCATATACATATATCTGACTGCCATTAGAATATCAATGAATGGGAATTTCGTAAGAAAAAAGCTGCCACTGCGCGCACATTTACCGTTGACAGCGCCTGTTAAGAATTAAATTGAAATTGCCATTGCCATTGCCCTTTGATTTGTTGTGTCTTTTACATAACATTGTGTTAACAAATGTATGCGAGAGTGTGTGGTTCATTAACATCCTCGAGAAGTGAACCAAAACCGAAACAGAACTCTTCTTATCGTTTGCTATGTGCTAAAATGCGAATTTCTACCCACATTTCCACACTCCGTGTCGCTTTGCTTTGCTGCCATCTCAGTCTCGTGAGATGGGAAGGTGAAGTGTGAGTGTGAGTGAGTGTGCCTGTCCGCAAAAAAATAAATAACGAAATAGTAAAACTGGTGATATAAATATTTAGTTAATGGCCAGTTACCAGTTACCAACTGGCAACAGTTGGCAGCCAGTTGTTGGCAGTGGCCACTTGACACATGGTCTCAGTCAGTTTTCGTTATTTGCGCTTAACTTTGAATTTTTGCGAATTGGTTTGTTAACTTAAAGTTTAGTTTATTTCTTATTTTTTATTTTTTTTTTTTTGCTGTGCTGCAACCTGCACCATATCAATTTGAACTTACGTGACTTGAACAAATTGCATTATTTTGCACATATTGTACAATGTGTGCAATATAAATGTATTCATCTACTCACATATAATACTATATTTAATTCGCAGCGGGTTCCACATGTTGTTGTCATAATTCTTGGTCGTCATTTAAGCGCGTTTTCGCTTATCGCCAGCTCAACTGTGGTATAAGACGATCGCCGCCAGTCATTTTCTATATTAACTTTCAATGAAGCTACAACAATGTTTTCGCAGTCTTCAAATTATTGTGTTTGCTTATTTTTATTGAATGAAAATTTGGCTTAAGAAGTGTATGTTCTAGTCGTGGTTGAAGCTCAAGTTGAGATACAGATTTTGTTACTTATTCGCACATACTCCTCTTACAGTCTTTTTTGTTTTTTTTTTATTGCTGTTTTTTCTTAGCTACCTCGGCGTGTGGCAGCGCTCTTGTTGCTGTTGCTGTTGCTGTGGCTGTCGCAGTTGTTGTCTCTTCTCTTTGAACCGTAAATTTCCTGTCTATGACTCATACACGCGTCAGCAGCAAAACCGATAAAGATACAGATACACACACACACAGACACACACATCATATATTTTACTTGAAAACAAATGAAAATTTGCTTTCAAGTCGAATGACTGAAAACAAAACAAAAGCGGGGGAAAAGCAGTTCAATTGTTTTGCAGCTTGGCTGTTGACATTTTGCAACAGTTTTATCTGTGAACAGTGTTAAATTTAATGCATATGAGCTTTTCAGACCGTATATTATGTGTGCAAAACAAAAGTGCTTGTTTCCTACATAAAGATACGAGCACAATTCATTTATATAATGTCCACTTTTCAAGAAGTTCTTTTTTGTGGCATAACAATTTGCTCTGACTAAGCAAAATGCGAGTCGTAAATACATTCTAGGTTAAAGTCTTTTGGCATTTATAACTAAAGCTTAGGAACAAGGTTTCGGAGTTTTACAAAGAAGACTTTTTTGTTTTTGATGGTGATAATGGTAATGCTTCATTTGTTTTATGCGTCGTGGAAATTTCCCACAATGACGTTTACTTCTTGGAATTCAACGCCAATACATATATATATATATTTTTTTTTTCTCATCTTCTGCATAAATATATTTTGTAGTTTTTTTTTTTTTTTTTTGGGGTATTTCATGCTTGAACACCACTCAAACTGGTTGTCGAAGGAGCTTCACTTTTATTCCATATACTTTTGGCATCAGTTTTGTGTAGCTTTCGGTTTTTATTTTTTTTTCTTTCCTTGATTTTTTCATCTTTTTTTTTTTGTTGAAGCTAGCTGAAATGGTTTCCAAGCCATTTGCAATAATTACATCCGAGTCTGCCCAAAATGTCTGCTGTGAATAATTTTTTTTGTTTTTTATTTTTTTACTTTTCTGTTAATTTATTTATATTTTTTTTGGGGTGTAACAGCAACAGATCTGTGTTGGTGGGGCTGGTGAACTCGTCTCGCGCGGTTGAAGTTATTTGGCGCTACTAAATTTAGTCGACGCTCTCGTTACCATTGTGCAATGACCCAAATCAAAGCCCAAGCTCATTTCTGCGTTTTTGCCTATGTTTTGTGAACAGTTTTTGCCAACGCGCGCGCTCTGTTTTAATAGTATTATTTTTCAACTTTTAGCTTAGTCTTAATTTGCACATAAATGGACGGAGTTGTGGTGGAGTTGGCACAAAGTTCAGTTTATTTTTGTGTGCAGAGAAAGTATGATATACAACAATTCCGAGTGTTCGAACCAATAACTTAAAGTTTTAGTTCAAATGTCTGAAAATCAGTTGATTGATATTGATTTGAATTGGGCGTGTCAGGGGCTGCTGCTGCTGCTTACCTCGGCAAGTGGCAACGATTTATGTTTTTTTTTTGTGTTTTCTCGCAGTTCGTTGCTCGCGCTGTTCGGTTTCATAATTTGCTTAGCAACAAATGCTTGGCAACAAAGTTGCCAACATCAACAACAACAAAAAAACGGCAAATCGTTTGCTTTTGACTTGGCTCACACATAAGACAATGAGCAAAAAAGCCAAAGAAGAAAAATGAAAAAAACCAAAACCAAAAAAAAAAAAAAAAAAAAAAACAAACCGGTTCAAATTGGGTCGTAGTACTTTTGAGTGCAATTGTTACCTTTGAGCAGCAACAGCAGCAGCAACAGCAACACAGCTACAACAATCGACAACAACAATAGGCTCTCCACTCGTTTGGCCTGGCTCATTATGGTGGTTATTATGTTGGTCTTGTTCAGTTTTCTTGGCACGCGCTACAAAGCCCCCAACACCCACACACACACATACACACACATTTGCTGTGAATTCAATGATTTTGTAACGAATTTCGGATTCGGTTAGCATAGGTCAGTCTCAGTCTCTCACAGACTTTTGAAGACTGTCTTCTCTCTCTGTGGAAGAGAAGAGAGTCCAGCACTATGCTTTGCTCTCAGAGGGCGACCCTTAAGGCCTTCCGAACTAACCTTGTGGGTTCTAATGCCAAAGCATTTGGCATTCCAATAGAAACACAACGAAAATGAACATGAAAACCTAGAAACAAATTGTTTATTAAACATCTATTAACGGGCATTTTGCATACTCACAGCGCCAATGATTAGCTGCCTGCCACTGTGTGTTAGCCTTCCGAATCGTGCTTTTTGTGTATTAATTTATTGTTATATTCAATGTTTTCACTTTTAATTTCATTGTCTTTGCCCCTGTGCTAACGGTATGCGTTGAGGCATTGTTGAGAGACCAAAGTGCATTCCTACGAGTTCTCACACAATAAAAATAAATGCAAAAAAAAAAACAAAAGAGCAAGAGCAAGAACAGCAACTGCCACGCCTGACTGACTAGTTCTTCTGACAAAATCCAGCTAATAAATAAATAAATACACATATGTGCACATACACACAAGTGTATTATAAATATATAATAAAATGCACACACTTTTGTCTTATCGCCGCGGCACAGAGACTTTCGTCTGGGGTCTGGTTCAACAGGTTTGAGCTTTGTGCGTGCTTAATAATAATAATATAATGCATTTGCTGTTGTGTTTTAGCCACAGCTGTTTTATTTTCTAAGACTGTATTTAAATCAAAAAAATAAATACACTCTTCTCAATCGAGTAATTTATATACACTTGCGTACGAGAACATGCTTTTATCATAATTTCGCTAATTATTGATTTTTGTTCGCATTCTCTGATCTTTTCAAAACAGAAGCCAAAATAAAAAAAGTTAAAATTCGCCGAACTCGTGCCAATAAAAAGTTTAATGCATTATATACTCTACTTTCAGTTTTATTGATAATATGCATAAAAATACTGTTCATTTATTATCAATCTTTTCTCATTCTCTGAATTACGAGCGCTAATGCAATCAATGATCTTCTAAATAATACTCTTCTTTTTTATATGTTTGTTAATCTCTGATGCGCAATCGAATTTTAAAACCCGAATTTAGTTATCTCAGCTTAGCCCATCTCGCACGTGTTGGAAAAGCAATAATATATGTATTTTCACCTTTTTGCCTGAGACAACTTTCATGTTTGAATGCTTATGTATTAACAAATCTTCGATCGAAATTCATCGATCGCTGAGTATGCTAATGAACTGCAGCTTTTAGAATGGCTTGAAATTGAATAACATCTGAAAGGGATCAAAAGGGAAATCAATCATTTTAATGATTATAATCGAGATGTATCATAATCTGTAATCATGACTAATGCGCTTGACAGAATGAATTATCGTGCACATTGAGTAATCTATCATAAAGTAGAACTCTTACGATACAATTATAAAATAACACACTATTCATGCATAATTTCCCGTGAGTAATTTCAAAGTTTCACAGCGTAGCAATGATTCGTTGTGTGTGGCTTTTCTTATGCATCATTTTTTGTATGAGGTATATTTATTTATGTTATATTTTAGATGTAGTGTAGCCCATAGCATATTTTTAGTATTTTGCGGTTGCTTATTTTGGTATTTTTTAAAACTAAGTAGCGGGTATCTGACAGTCGAACACACTCTCGACTGTAGTTTTCTGACTTGTTTTAAAGTTGGCCTTTCGATTAAGCGATCTTTTGAAATGCCAAGTGAGTCATAACTCACTTTGTGCTTATCAATGGCTGATAATGAATTCCAGATGATTCTCAAGTTATAATCCAAAAAAACAGCGACAAAAACTGTGACGTTGCCTTGATGCAGTTTTTCCTTTTTTTTATTATTACTCGTATTTTATTTTTTTTGGTTATATCGTTGGCTATTTTCGGTTTCTTTATGGCCTGACATTGACATTTGCTGATGCTGATGCTGGCAATATTGTATCGCCGATGCGGTTGTGTTTATATATGGACTGTTGTTGTTTTATGACCAGCCTCCGATTCTGTGTGCTGACTGTGCATAAGATAGATGTAAAGTCAAAAGCCATTTGTCTCCATTCTGTCTCCAGGATGTCCACTTCAATGCATGTATTGCAATGCTCCCAGTGTGAGTCTCTAAATCGTTTTGTCTCAAGTGGTTGACTATTCCAATCCCTCCCTCAATGACTTCTCGCAGTTTGTTTGCTTTGTCGGCAAAAGTTGTCAGGCATTCAGTCAGTCAGTCAGTCATTCAGTCACCGTAAACTTGAACTGCTCTGCGACTGCTGCCAAGTCCAAGTTGTTTCCATTTCCATTTGCGGCAATGCAGCCTTGAAGTCAGTCGCATACACTTATTTACATACTCACACACTCACACTCATACACCCAATGCGTACTCACTCTTATGCACTTACATGGCATAAAAAGTTCAATGGTCAGCTAATGAAGCCACCTTCAGAGAGCTTGTTGTTATTGTTGCTTTTGCTACACTTGACCATAACCATCTGGTTATTGGCCGAATTCAACTCTGTCATAATTGTTACCAATAATTTCAAGCTCAAACTGCCCACAGCCGCCGCGTAATCGAGAAATTAACAAACTGTTTTTTATGAATATTCATTCCAACCATAATTCGTCACTCATAAATCTCAGACAAGAATCTCTCTCCCTCTCGGAGTCTCAGACGTTGACGCAGACGCAGAACGATAATAAAACTTGTTTACTCAGCTGATTGCATACTTCAAGTTTGTCAAAAAAATCAAGCAGCCATCAGACGAAACTCTCCATGAGTGTTTTGTGACATCTTTCAACTGGCACCATTAAACTCTTTTTAACTTTATCTCCCTTCCCATTTTTCATACACTTTTATCTTAAATAATTGCCGAAACTAACATTAGTTAAATTGTCTACAATTCGATATGTTTACCGCAATATGAATCCCTCAATTTTTTGATGAAATCAAATTAATTGAGTTGCCATTTCTTAGAAATCAATTTGCCAAATCATGCTCAAGGTCTTTTCACGCTTTTATAATCTGCAAATACTTCGAAATACCGCAAATACTTCAGAACAACTCCCAGAGACGAACTCGTTAAGCTTCCAATTTTTTTTATTTGTTAGAACACATTTGGCTGCCATCAGCGGAAATGAATTTAGCTAATTTATTTAATTTCGCACAACAAAATTTCCCCTTAATGAACAAAGAAATATTCCAACAAATGATGAATGGGGATTTACTTTTTTCAAACATTTATGTTATCTTACAATTATCAGTGTTTGCAATGTCAAATGTTAAAATAAAAACGCAACTGACAATTGACAAATTCCGAGTGTGAGTTCGTTCGATTTATTTGAAATTCTATTTGCATGAATATTGCATTTTTTACTCGCGCACTATAAAAAAAAAACGACTCAATTTGATAGCACTCCCAATTCCATCACATGCAAATCCCATAAAACATTCAAAATTGGACAAAGTGCCATCATTTTGAATGGCGTGCACACGACTCACAATCATTTGAATTTTGTTTTCAATTTATACCAAAAAAAAGTGGCGGAAAAAAACTAAACTGTGAAACATACTCGTATATTTGAATTCCCTGTAATTGTTTTTGCTTTTATATCTCTTTTATTTTGGTCGGATTGAAGAAATCAAGGTTGTCGCCATATGTAGCGGGTGTAAATTGAAAATGAAAATCACAAAAACAATTTGCACAGACTTATTGCAAAAGCATTCAAAATAAAAGCGGAGCAGATTTGAAAAACGATTTCGGCATGTGTGAATTGCATTAACTGCGAACAGTTTTGTGAGCCAGAAAATGAGCCATAAATCAGCTTATTAGCCGCTGCGCTTTACAATTAAGCTGCCAAGTGCTCAGTTAAGTGTGTAGACTATTAAAATCTCTTTCCTATTTCTCTCTTTTTTGTTAGAACCTGATTCTAAATATATATTCTTTCTCCACTCTCATTTGAATATGGCATTTAACTTTCACGTTAGTTTCGAAATTACTGGAAATTACGCTTAAGTCCAGGGGCGTGACGTCAATTCCTCAGAGGCGGAAACTAGTTGCACTCGTAGTAGACAATAAACTATTATTAAATGTGAGAAAGCACACACACGAAACAGTTCAAAAGAAAAGTACTTACGAAAGTTCAAGCGAAGTGCGAAACTTGAATACAACCTAAAGAAAAGAAAAGAAAAAAAAACTTAAACTGAAATGCTTTTTTGCTTTCTTTCAAAACAGTTTTTTCGACGCATTCGCTCATCGTCTCTCCACGCAGAGAGACAATTGGCGATTAATCGAAGAAAACCAAAAACGTAGTAGGAGAAATAAAAACAGGAATAACACTCAGATTTATTCAGTTGTGTAATAATCACATTCAAAAGGAGGAAGATGACCACCATGCCGGTGGTGTGGTGCACCGATCCCAATTCGGTGAACAATAAGCCAACAGCCTTTGCCCTGCATGGCATACAGCTGCAGGGAAATGTGACCGAGAAGCAGGTTAATGCCTTGCGTGAACTGGTCAATGCAGCGGCAGAGGGACGTCTTATCCTGCCATCGGATGGCACATTTATGCTCTTGGACAGTGGCCTGAGCATCGAGAGTTCGATACTGGCTGGCGGCAATGGGGGCAACAACAAGGAAACACTTGCTGTCGCTGGGACAGCAGCTGGCAACAATGACATTCATGTGGTGGACAAAAGTCCCAAGAACACATACATACTGATGCCGGTGAGCAACAACAAAGCAACGGCAGCAACAACGACAGCAGCAACCACTGCAACGGCAACCAGCAATGAGCAGTGCACGCCGGCAGCGATTGCAGCGGCGGCAGCACAATTGGAATTCCTGCTGGAACCCAAATACTCGACATTCACACCGCCAAGCTCAACGCCCAGCTCGCTGGCCGACGTGGAGGTGGCTGGCGCCGATGGCTATGAAGATGGTGACTTGGTGAATGCGGGAGACGAGGAGGAGGGCGATGGCGAAGGCGATGATGCTGGTGAGATACTTTATGAGTTTCTGTGCTGTGCCAAGTGCATGAATGAGCAGCGTGCTGGACATAACGGCACTTGTGCCAGTGCCAACCGGCGATTGCAACGTTTTTTAAGGCATTGCAGCGGCAACAGCAGCGAGTCACAGCAGCAACAGCAACAACAACAGCGACAGCAACAGGTCAATGAACCCAACACAATGTTGGACGATCCTGTTAGCAGCATTGCCAGCAAATATGCGCGACGCCACCATCAGCAGCAGCAGCGGCAGCGACACAAGCAGCATGCCACAGTGTCAATGGGCATTGCACGTAATCGGCCCAACAATCGTCATCATCACCACCATCATCATCATAATCATCACAACAGCAGTAGCAAATTACCCATGCACAGTGTGAAAATCTTTCATAATCGCAGCAGTTACAATCCGCTCAGCGGCGCGTGTACTATACCGACATCACCGCTCACTGTGGGCGTGGGCGTGCCCCCAGCGACATGTTCCATACCCGATCCCAGTGCCAGTTCCCAAACAACGACAACAACAACAGCAGCAATGACGCGAACGACGACTGCGAATACAGTGACGAGCGTTAACGTTGAGGCGGCCAGTTTGTCGGTGACAGCGGCACTGTCAACATCGCTGCCGATCTATGCGATTGTGAGCAAAAAGCGTGACGCGAACGTTGAAAAGACTGAAACGACGATAACACAAACAACAGCAACGACGGTTAACAATAACAACGCCATGTTAGCTGCCGTGCCCGAGGAGCCAACAATTGCCACAGTGCAGGATTTGATCAGTTTCGATGACGATGACAACAACAGTCAACAACAATCACAACAGCAACATCAACAAAATGACAACTTAGCCATAAACCACCAATCAAACAATCCAGCCAGAGACAATATCTGTGATAATAACAATCATGTGGATTTGCTGTGTGCTCCCAATGATCAACTGTGCGAGGATGCCAATCTGTTGTCGCTGCTCGTTACACCGCCACCCACACCGCCCAAACCCAATTCACCGGGCAGCAATAATTCGAGTCGCAAGACTAGCTTTGATTCCACCTGCACAATCAGTTCCATGGACTCGGGTTTCATGGAGATGCAAAACAAATTGGACGCGCTGGCTGCTGCTGCAGCTGCGGCCAGTGGCGGTGGCGGTGGCAATGGCGAGAAGATTGCGCGACGCAACTACAAGGAATGCTTGACGCAGTCGCGGAATCGTCGCAAATCCTATGAAGAGTTTAAGGCCATGTTTGCCGATGTCGCACAGCCGGATGCGTCGCGCTTGACGCGACGACGTTGCGGTATGCTGCAGGAGCATAATGTGGGAGGAGCTGCTGTTGTTGCTGCTGTTGAGGCAGCAACATCCACAATACCAACGGCAGCAATGCCAATCGGGACAGCGGTTGATGACGCAACAACAACTGCAAACAACAACAACATCAGCAGCAGCAATAACACTGTGATGACAACGCTCGCCTCAATATCAGAACAAGAAACCACAAACACGAGCAGCAACATCAACAGCAGCAACAACATCAAACCGGATTGCGCAAACGAGTTTGCTGCTGGTGCGACAACAACGGATGAAATGGATACCGGCGACGATCTAACAACAGTAACAGCAACAACAAGCTTTGCCAATGCCGCCGCAACAGCAACAGCAACCACCAACACCACTACAGAAGCAATGCGAAAGAATTCAGATTTTCTATCGCAGATACTCGATCATCATTTGGCGGCCAAGGAGCAGCGGGAAAAAGCGCACAAGCGACGCACATCATACGAGGAGTTCAAGCGTTTGGTGCGCGAGATTGATGGAGCCGCCGTTCATGGGGGTGTGGTGGAGCAGCCGCGTCCACTCATGGAATGTCCGCTGGACACACCCACAACAACAGCAATAACAGCAACAACAACTCCAGGAACAGTAACTCCAGCCACACCAGCTACAACAGTAACAACAACAACCACATCACCACTTAAACGTCAGAATTCGCGACAGCGCAAAAGTTTTGCCTCCTACTTTTTGCCCCGTCGCAACTCGACCAAAGAGCCAAAGACTGAGCTGGAATTGGAAACGGTGGTAAGCAAGCCAGACTTGGAGTTGCAGGCATATGCCAAAATGGCTGGCAACAGCAGCATCAGCAGCAGCAACAGCGTGAGTTCAAGTGCCAACTATAGGCGTAACTTTAAGATCTACGATAAGCTCGTGTATGGCACCATCTATGACATCATCCAGCGTAAGAACGATATCTATCAGCTGACATACCAGAAGTACGACAAGTACATGACCTATGGCACCATCTATGAGATACTGCATCGCAAAACGTCGACATCGTCGCAAGGCAGCAGCAATTCCCTAACCAGCGGCAGCGGCTGCGACAAATGGCAGCGAAAAAGTCTCAGCTCGATTTTAGAACGCGACACAGCGACGTCTGTCAAAATGCATAAATCAAACGATGTGATTTATGATATAATACAAAAGCAGCAGCAAAAGCGCGAAAAGGAACGTCAAGAGGAGCAGGAACGAGTACGGCAACAACAACAACAGCAGCAACAGAGTGAACAGCAACAACAGGATGCAACAACTGACACAACTGCAAATTTGGGCACACATGTCACGCACAAATATGGCACAATTTATGACATCCTACAAGGAGAGAAATTGGATGCCGGCTGCGGCGACGAGGCAATTGCCGAGAGCAAACCAGTTGCTGCGGCGGCGGCAACCACGACGCGTTTCGTGGTCAGCCATGTGGATGAGCAACAACAGCTCACGGACAACAACAACATGTTGCATGCCACTCCGGCTGTGACACCTGCAACAACTGTTGCCGCCGTGGAGCAACCACAACAGGCCAGCAAATGCAGCAAAATGCGACGTTTGTCCAACATTCTTAGCTACAGTAAATCAAGCAACAGCCATGCTACACAGGAGTCAACAACAGCCAACAATGAGCAACAACAGCAGCAGCAGCAGCAACAACATCAGACCAAACGCAGTCAGGCCAAGCGACGTGTTGGCGTTAGCAATCTGCTGTTGCCTCTCGACTCCGAGGAGCTCTACACCCGCATCATTGCCCAGCAGCGACGCGAGGGCAGCACCAGCAGCAATTCGAGCAGCGACGCCGATTGCCAAAAGGGTTTGATGAAATCCAATTCCTTGGATGCCATCTCCATGTCTGTGGCCATTTCGCCACCGGCAACACCTTCGCCACCGCGTCCACGACGCAGCCTCAAGCAACACAAATGCCTGCAACAGCAACAGCAACAACAAATGCGACAGTTGCCGCCGCTGATGAAGAAGCATTCGCTGGACAATTGTCCGGTGCCAAAGCAGCCGCTGCGCCGTTGGTCCAATCAAACGATACTCAAATGCACCTGCCAAGCGCCAGAGCCAGAGTCACTGCTCATCCATTGCACTTGTCCAACGGCAGCGACAACAGCAACCACAGCAACCACCACTGCATTGTCTGTCATTGAGAAGTGCCGCTCGCTGCCCGCCGCCTGTTCGCATACGTGCGTTAATTTAATTGCCGCCGTTGCCGGTTGCCGTTGCGATGCGACGGCGGCCACACCAATAGTCAAGTCTAACAGCAAAAATCCAGCAACAAACACGAAATCCACAACAACGAATACAACAACATCACCAACGACAACAAAAACAACAACGACGACGACGAGCAAGAAAGGCAAATCGCGTCGACTTTCGGAATTTACGCGTGGTGAATTTTTAAATGAAAAATCGTAAGTTTTAACTCCTCACACACACACATACGCACACACACAATTTGTATTCATTAATTTATGATTAGAGTTTATGTGTATACTACGACTATACTGCGGTTTTTTTTATAGACTGCGATTTGATTTCGTTTCATTTCATTCAGTAAATTTGCAACAGTCAAGCAAACTGCGCAGTGCGCATAACGAAATGAAACAGAGTTGCAAAATCCTTTTGAAATACACGACCTATAGTAAAAAAGATTTCAATGAAAAGCAGTGATCTAAAATATGCTCTTGAGTTACTAGAAATGAACTGAAAATCTAAGGGAATCTCTACTCGATAGTTCGTTACAGATTTTGGAGTTAGCTACCAGCCTCTTTTTGCAAATTCTGGCAACTTAAAATATTGAGTGCTCAAATTATCGCTACATATCGATCTTATTTAGACAATTACTACTCCAAAAATTAGTTCTGAATATACAAAAAGAAAACTGTAAAAGAAAAAGTAGAAAATGTTCTCTTGGGTCTTCTTGTCTGCTTATCACTGATGATATTATTATTCCAACATGATTCGATTTACCATATGCGCCACTGTGTTTTAAAATACTGTTAGCCAAGTCTTGTAAACTTTTGTCTCTTGACAACACTAAGTACGTGTCTTTATCAAATTCTTAACATATTTTACTGTTAATCTGCCCTGTATTTTTTGGGCGCTGTGTGTATCTGGCGAAGACCTTTCTCATTATTATGCAGAAATTTGCTGTCAAACAAATTGAATTGAATTTGACGCGAGTCGACTTCAAGGCCAAAACATTTCAAATTGGTTCAGTTCCAATTTGCATATCAATACCCACAGCAACAACAACAACAACAAACAAAATGTACAAACTTTTGTACTTGGGGCACACGTGCTATCCACTTGAGCAAAACCCAAACGCAAACTCAAAACTCGAATCCCAACCCGAACCAAATTTCAAGAGACAAGCGCCAGACGGAGCAAACAAAAAACACAACAACGAAAAGCCAATAACCAAAAGCAAAAAACTCGTCGATAACTCAAAGAAACGAGTAAACTGCAACACTTGACACAAAACCACAAACAACCAAATCGCAAAGGCAAATACAAATACAAAAAAAAAGCTGGAAAAAGGAAAAAAAAATTAAAAATGTGTAGAGCAATGTTTGTTTAACGCTTAATTAAAACCATCGTGTCATAAAAATTGTCACGACTTTTATTTTTTCGGTTTTTTGTTTTTGCTATCATCGCAAGTCTAATAAACATTTGTGGGCATGGCAACAGCTAAAAAGTAAAAGAAATACAAAAAAAAAAACAAAAAAAATGACGGTACAAATACCCCAAGGCACTTATAATGAGCAGGTGGATAAAGTAAAGCAGGAGGATGGGAGGAGGAGGGGGTGGGAGCTCTCTTTTGGGCCACGTACCAGACGATTTGTGCATTTATTTGATAGTCAAATAATTGGCAGGTTAATAACATAAAGACGTGACGTTAAACGCGATTACAACACTGCATAAACCTATCGAGCAAAATCGAGCAATGCAACACAGAAAGAGAGAGAGACAGAAAGAGCGATAAAGAGACAGACAGAAGCTGTTTTGTTATTAACTATTTATCAATAATTTTACTCGATCTTTGATGACGATTGCCATTCATTAACAATTATTTGCAATAACAATTAGATATTGGTTTTTTTCTTCTTTTTTTCTATTGGTCAAAGTACGTAGCTTGTTATTGTTAATTGCAGTTTGATTAGTCACTCACCTATTGATTGTCTCCTAACAGAATGAAAGTCATATTATAAACAAAGTTTTTACATACGCTTTTGGACTAGACGTTTGTGGCATGACAACAACGTCAGCCGATAGACAGACAGACAGTTGTGTGTATGTGCGTCTGGGTTTTAGCACATTTGGAATTGTGGCCTGGCCTGAATAATATGTATGCATGTAGGTGTGACGATGACGCTTATTGGCAGCTAAACTATTTCTACCCATAAATCCTTCAAGTGCGATGTTTTGAAATGATCTCGAAACATCGGGCAAAAGTCCGAAACCTTGGGCATCATTGAACGATGCTTTCATAAAGTATTGCATTTAATTGTGGTTGCTAGAAATTTGCATAATTTCAAGCAACTCTTGCCACCCACCAAATAATGTATACAAATTTATTTATTTACTCGAGAGACCTTCAATTAAAAGCTCATTAAATGTAGTTTCGACATGCTTCAGTGCAATTTCGTTGACAACTTTCAGTTGCAGTCGCAGTCGCAGTAGCTCTTCTGTTCTAGTGTGTACTCTAGAGTATATACTTTATATATTTTTGTGCTTTGTATGCTTCCAAGTCGATGTCAAACCGTTAATTTACAGCCACTGCAAATTGCCAGGGTGCGGTTGATGTCATTGTCTCTTGTGTATGTGGCGAACCGAGCGTGTGTGCAAAGCCAACCCACAATGGAATTGTAACGCCTTCGCCTCGCTCTTCCCCAAATTGTTGGTCATTAGCCTATGCGTTTAAACCTTTATCGGGTTGTGTGGCTTATATAAGCTTGCGAATTGCAACGTGCTGCACGTGATGATTTCATTTCAAACGTATAAATATTAGATAGGTGAATAGCTTTGCCTATAGACGTATACTTGATAATTGTTTTCAAACTGCATTCATGCGTTGCCACAATAATAACTACAATATCCAACGCCCTTCGAGCCTGCCCAAATTCAGTTGTTGTGGGGCTAACGTACTGCTTCAATTTTATAATTGATTTCAATTTATTAACAACGATTTATTGTAGAAGCAGCAAGGCCAAAACGCAGTTGGATTATGCTACTTAAATATCTATTTTTTACATTCTTAATTGAAAATGAATTGAAAGTGTTTGTTATGCACTCATCAAGCTGCAAGTCTGTCTACAGGGTATCTCCGCTATGGTAATGTCAACTAATCAAGTAATTGTTTAGCACCTACAGAATACAATAAACCACAGCTTCAATATAGAGAGAGATCTCCAAGTGTTTGTTTGCTCATGAAAAACCTTGCTACTAACTTTGCCTTTCTATTGCCACAGACACAATGCATGTAATTGACATTGAACGACACAGTTTTGGTTAAGATCTAAGTTCCGAGTCATTATGATAATAATAATAAAATAATGACTGACTTTTCAAATAGATACAGAAATTGTTTAGAAATAAATGCCTGACATTCTCCAGCTATTATTTGCTAGTCAAAATCTCGATATCAGTCGCAAAGATACTCAAATTACATTTGCGTGTTTTCTGCTTTGGGAACTGCGAATTGTGCATGTGCTACAAGCCAATGTGCTTTTTATATTTGTGTGATTTTATCTGGAAAGTGTGCATTCTCTGTGCATATGGGGAAAAATGTTGATGGCAAAACGGTGCTTGATGCCGGAACTTGATAATTTCTTCTTGGCTTGCTTTGACTCCGCTTGGCCTTTTACTTACATACAATGCAACGCATTTTATGGCCGGCCGTGTAGCCATTTTCTATTTGCACATTTTCACTGCTAGAAATGGTCAGAGATGAGATGGCTGGCAACAGCTACCAGTCTGAAAATTCTAAAACGTTTACCAGCCGCATTAGCAGCATTAGCTTGGCGCTCACCATTCGCATCGCATCGCATCACCATCTCTCAGCCACCTAAACCATTTGCAGGTGGTGCAAAATCGAAAGCCTGGCATTAACAAATTATTTCTGCATAAAATTGTGCTTGGAACTAAGACACGCCTGCTGCTGCCCATATACGACCATACGACCACGAGCATGAGCACGAATAGTAGCTGCGCAGGATGGGTTGGTAAATGGTTTATGTCTATTTTTAGATGGACTCGCAACTCCCCAGCTCAGCTCTATGGCAATTTTGCCCATTACCCACCACCCCGCGGCTGTCTCTCTGTTGTCTCTGCGCATTGATTTGAAATTTGTTTCGCACGAAATCCGTATGCTTCGTTGCTTGGTTCGCTGTTGCTTCGTTGGTTCGTGGTTAGTTGGTTGCTCTGCCCCGATGGGGCCTAAAATAAACAAGTGTCGTTTGTTAGCCTAGCCGCGTGTTAGGCACTCAACTAACTAACTCTCTGCATCTCTGGGCATCCTGTCCAGCAGCCTGCGGCAAAGAAACACAACAGCAACAACAACAGAAAAACAATTAAATAAACGCCACGCCGGCAACGGGGCAACCTCGTGTTGTTCGTTGTTCACATTGTTGTTAAGTGGTGCTCTGCAGCAGCAGCACCAGGAGCAGCAACATCGGCAGCAGCAGCAACCAAACAATAACTAGAAAAACAGCATTGCCCATTGCTAGTTTAGTTTGTTATTATTCCAATTTTTTTTCCTTGGTTTGCCTTGCCTGTGCTTATTCAACCAACTTTTGCAGCAGCTCCTCCGGCTGTTCCCTGGAATGAAAAATTGCATTTGGCGCCATCAACAATTATCTATGGCACAGCTTCAATACACTTGTGGTGTTCAGCTGAGTTTGGTTTTATAAATAGACACACAGTTGCTCCCATTGTGGTCCACAACTGTCAATTGTGGTGCGTGTCCATGTCTTTTGATTGGCAGCGTTAGCCTAACGCTTAAATGCGGCAATTTCCAATGCAGGAAATGAATTGAAAACGCTTCGAATAAATTCGCAACAACAAAAAACGCTGCCGAGAATACGAGTTTACTACAAAGAAATCTAGTTGCAGCTGTTTATGTGAACAAACAATTATTATATAAGGACAGCAATTGTTTAATACATACGATGTACAACCAATTTCGTGACCTAATTTTAGTTTAATTCAATGCAAAAACAACTAAAATCACGAATTGATTTCTCGACTGAGTTAATAAAGTTATTGTTGCATTTCATTCATTTTATTTTGCACTTTGAAACATTTGTTCTTAATAGTAGTAACATATGAACAGTAAAAAAGTTACAGTCGAGTGTGCTCGACTGTGAGATACCCGATATGAATTTTGAATAAAACCTAAACATTGCATTATTGACTTTAAAGTATACCAAAATAATATATCAAAGACTATATTTGGTATATTGTTCTAGTGCTACATTCAACATATACCATCACTACTATAGCAATATAGCATTTTATAGCAGGTGTAAAAACCACTTTCGATTTCTCTTGTTACCAACGATTATTTGTTGTTTGGCAAAGAGAGAAGGCAAATATTCGACCTTAATGACGTGCGTCTTCAGCCTCCCTCTAGACATTGCCCTAATTAAATGTGTATTTTACAAACTCTAAACTCTATCTATGCACTGTTTATCTGACTGGCATGACTTGTATTAGATATAGTACACGTATTTGCATAGCTGTTGTACGTACAAACAAGTATCTAATAGTAGAGAGATACTCAACAAGTTCATTCATATGTCCAGAGATCGGATCAAGCAGCTCCATTAACATATTGCCTTACATGCATCAATCAATATATCTCTGCTGAGCAAGTTCACAAGAGAGGGAGAACAGCAACACTTTTGCTATTGTACTTATAAATAATTCATTTATTCGCTTGATTTATACACACAGACACACACACACACAAGTGTCGCGTGTCAAAAGTGCTTCAGATGATTTCTCAGCGCCATAGAATGCAAATTGATTGCACTAATGGCCAACAGCTTAACTGATTATACTAAACAATTCCTTTCAATTCTTTTTGTTTTTCAGGTAAGTGTACACTTGACATGAAAACAGCATTCGCACTTTGGCTAAGTATTCAACATAAAACTGAAATCATACAACATTCTTATATTACTCATACGCAACGTATACGAAAGTTGATTAATTCCAATTGATGTTGTGTAAACATCAGCTGGACTTTAATGTTTCTAATTAAATATTTAAAAATAAATGCATACAGTATGCGTTGTATGCACGTGTCAGGCAGCGGATGTCGGAACAAGCATGTTGAAAAACAAAAACAAAAAACAAACTTACATATATTTAAAAATAAATATAAATAAAATGGGAAACATGACCAAGACAACAATTATAGAGAAAGTGACAGGCCGGCAGCCAGTGGCTGCATTTTAGTCGTGCGCCACTGCAACACAAACAAAGCAAGAAAAAAAAGAGAAATAAAATTGACTACATACTCCAATTAATATGCATAAAAAAATGCATTGGCAGTCGGCAATTGGAAAACACACTTATCAGGAATTAAAGCTAAAGCTCAGCCATGTTCGTTCGTTATGTGAAAATGAAGTGGAAATGTATTTCACATACACCATAATCAAATTGGCCTCGAGGCGTGTTCCGAGGAAAAGTTTAAACAGCTAATTAACAGTTTGTGAATTAATGGCATTTCGGTGATTTTGGCTTTTGAGGCTTTTTGCCAAAACACCTGAACTCAAACAACTCTTACGTCGAGCCTCGTCCGGGTTGTTGTCCAAGCTTGTGGCTCGGGCTCGGGCTCGTCAATAATCTTCTGAGGTAATCCACAGTTAATTCACAGCCTCTGAATCATGCGTGACGTTTTAACAAAATGCGCTCGAAACCCGTTTAGTTGTGAGCTGGCAGGTTGGCTGGCTGGCTGCCTGGAAAGCGCAAATTACATGTGTACATATGTATATTTGGTTATAATATATGGTTAATTGCACAAAACAATACAACAACAAACAACAAAAGTAACAAACAAACAGCAAACAACAACATCATGACCTGCTTCAATAAATCCAAAGCAATTGAACAGCCAGCTGGCTGACTGGCTGGCAATTGGCAATTGGGGCAGCCGCAAACAATTGACAGTGGAACGTCTAAACCGTTGCATGGATTAGTTTCTGTTGCTGCCGCTGCTGCTCTTTTTTTTCTGTTTGTGTTTTTATTACTGCCAAAGTTAGTTAGTGAGCAGCCAGTTAGGCAGTCTCAACCTGGCACAATTTGGCTGAATTGTATAGAATTGGGCACGGTGAAAACAACAAGCTCAAAACAACATGCTCTCGCATAGCCAAAGTGTCAATCAAACTAGACGGGACTAGGGGCTCGAGACCAGGGACAATCAAGTGTGGGCACGTCAAGTGCCGTAACTGGAGGCAAATTGGAGCAGCCTCAACTGAACTGAATGCCAGACAACAGCCAACAAGAACAACTTCACTTGAGCATTTTTGACCAAATTGTAAATGAAGATGTGAACCGAGATTCGCCAATATATACATTAGTATATAGTATGCACACACAAATATGTATATTGATGTAGACCGGACATGGTCTGGCCGACGGCCGCCGGCTGCTGGCATGTTGAATCTAATCTAATTTTAACTCAAAAGTGCATGTCCATGGCAGGCAGCCTTGTTTGTGCATGAAATGCAACGCCGCAATTAAGTTAACAGCCAAAACAAGCCAAACATGTTAGCCCAAAGATAGTGGCAGCATCTCAGCATCGATGGTCCTCATCGTCATCGCCATCGTCGACGGTGTTGTTGTGGTTGTTGTTGTTGTCGTTCCACTAACCATGGCCAAAAACCAACACACAAAACTAGCCACTAAACTATGGTCTGACGTAGAAAAATTGTAGAAAAAAAAATACGAGCTAAAGGAAAAACAACATGTAGCAAGTATCTTTGGCTCGTTGTTGCAGCGGCAGCTTGTGGATATTTTTAGACATTACGTTGCATTTGCGTTGTTTAAAAATAGTTGGGCCAGTCTCACAAGACACACGAGCTGCAACTACAACAACAACAACCAGCAACCAGCAGAGGAGCAACCATTTGAGGCGGCTGCTGCGACTGCGCCTTGCTTGGCATTTGATTTTGGCTTTGTGGCATGCGTATACTGCGTCCCCCCCTCTCCAACTCCGCCTTCGTCTCCTTCTACAGCTGCATAGACTGTCTATACTTGTAACCATTTGGTTGTGTCTATAAATAACACTTTAGTTCTTAGTAGAACAATTTTTCATATTATGGCCCGCACTGCAATCAGTCTATAATATATTGATATCGATATGTCGGGCAGACGATCAAAGATATGGCCCACAATTTGCCAATTGTAACAAATATTTCCAAGCCATAATTTTGTTTGCAATATTGCTAGGAAATTTTACAAGTTTAATGCAGTATTATTGGCAGCTAATTTCATTAAATTATTGATAAAATATAATTCGATTCTCAATCATAGCTTTTAAACTCTATCGAAGTTGTGTGAGCATCACTTTTTGTAGTACAATTTATTTGAGGGTATAAGATACTTTACCTTATAAGTAATGGCTGCGTGTCAGGAGAACATTGTGTAGACAAAATCCAGAGCAGAGCAATTCCTAAACGCCCACAATTTACCAACAGTAATGTTTATTTTAAAGCCATAATTTTGATTCCCAAACATGTTTATTGAATTAACAATATTATTGACAGTTAATAAGTCGGTTCAAGTCGTATATTTTATTTGAGTGTATAAGATACTTTATCTTATAAGTGATAGCTGCGTGTCAGAAGATCGTTGAGTAGCCAAAGTCCAGAGCAGTGCCTAACAAAGGATGCGAATCTCTGTAGTTCTCTCTCTTTGACTTTGTAATTAAAGTGTTGCATATTTATGAAAGTCATGCCATGCATGCATTGCCCCTTAAATGGACATTAATCGATGGATCTATAAATAGGACAGACACTGTGCTGTGTTAGCCTGTTGCTTTGGCAAAGAAAAAAGCAAACAAAAAAGTTCAGTTTCAAAGTGGGTTTAATGGCGTCTAATAAAGGCTCTCATTGGCATAATAGACACGTGCTGCAATGAATGTGCACCATGAACGAGTGCTCATATCAATCAATCAAATTGTATGCACTTGAGGTCCATTCATAAGCAGACAAAGTAGCAGGCTTCTAACTAATGTTGGCCGTAATGTTGCCTGGCATCCTGCTGACTGCCAACTGCCTGCTGTTGACTAGTAAATTACTGGCCAACAAACGGCAGCGGCAGCAGCAGTAAGTTTGTTGCAAAATCTGATGATGATGATGGCGATGGCGATGGTGATGGCAGACAACCGTTTGTTGATGACAACAAAACAGCAACAACAACAACGACAGCAAAAGAAAAAAAAACATCTCTCAACACACAGACAACTCCCCAACGTTGCCGCCCTCCCATTGAAACAAGGCAGACAGCCAATTAAAAGTGCCAGCCAAGTTAAGAGTCGCGTTGTGTTGTGTTGTGCTGTGCTGTGTTGTCCGAGCCACAAGTTCTTTTAATAATAGCTTTAAATGGCTTTGCGCAATCAGATTACTTGCAGCTTTGCCCGTTGAATTCCAGCTAACTAAATGGCTCTAGGCCGAGCCAAAGCAAGCCAAGCCAGAGCTAGAGTCATCGCAGAAATAACAAAATAAAATGGAAATGGAAATGAAAAGAAATAAAAGCAATGAAGAAGAACACACCAACAGAGTCAGCTCTGCGCCTCGCTGTTCTCGGGACTCTCGTGTCTGTTTGCATTCTAAGCCAAAGTGAAATTCAATAGAACTGGCAAATGCCATTTGCAAACTGTGCATGCCATCAAGCCAGGCCCATCTAGAATTGCGTCCTGTCTTGCCAATTGCTATGTGCATGTTGCAAATACCTCATGAAGTATTAAATGAATGGGGTATATCTGTTTTAGAGGCAATTAACTAGAAAAAATCTTTATTTTTTCTATTTAACACCTTTTCAAATTTAGTTAAATTACTCTAGAATAAATCTTTTTTTAAAATTGCATTATTTTCCTGCATGAAACTTCACATCAGTTAAAAGTATTTCCTTAGTTTATCATGCTCCATTTTCAGTTTGTTCTAACTGCAACGGAAACCTGCATTTGGCGAATAGAGCCAGAGTCGAGAGCTATCTTACTCACCTCACCAGGTGCTCAGAGGCTGTGGATCTGGTCTTGGGGTTGTTATTGCTGCAAGTTGTCTTTTTTATGTAGTGTGCATACAAAATGCAGTTGGGGTTTTTATCTTTGTGGTTTGGGCATTCCAGGCTTTGGCTTGCTTATTCCTGTGCATGCACAAGAGTCCAACACGAGAAGCTGTCACTGCATCGTACACACACACATATGGCATGGAAACATGTCCTTGTCCACCAATTTTTTGTTTTCACTTTTTTTTTCCCCCACTTTGGCCACGTTTCAAGATTCAACACGCCCCCAGCTCGTAGTTGTTGTTGTTGTTGTTGGTGTTGCTGTTGTCGTATGCATTGAAATGAAAAGTTTTGCGAGCCTCTATTTTTTGTGTGTTTCGCTCGCCCGGAAAATGTTTTGCACAGCACAGCAGCTCGTTGGTTGGTTACTTGGTTGGTTGGCTGGCTGCTGATGAGTTTCCTTTATCGCGCATTGACGCCAGCAAAATCGTGAGGGGAGCATAAAAACCGCATTGAATGTTGAGACAAAAGCCCATAAATGGCTTCGTTTCCACATAACCCACATAAAAGTTGACTATACTTACAAATAATGCATGTATATAGACATACATACATATATGTATGTACTTTAATATGCAAATGTCTCTGCATCTGTGTGTGTTTGAGCGATGCAACTATTAAGTTGTCTCTACTCTCTTGACATCTCTCTATCGTGTTTTTCTGTGCTGTCGTCTGCGTGTGTATCTTTTTTCACAATACATTTTTTATGCATTTTTTATGATGTCGTCGCCTCTCGTATGACATATTTTGGCCACGCTTTTGACATCTTCTCTGTGTTGACACGAACTTCACAAAAAAAACAGAAATTTGAATTGGACTGGAAATAAGACTGTTATATAAGAAATCTCTTTCACACACTTTAATTGTAATTACAGTTGTTCGAAGCAGTAGGAAAGAGACTGAGAGAAAGAGAAATATGAACAACAATGGCATCAGCTAGCTTTTTATATTAAGGTCAATGTTAATGCCACACTGAGATATGGTTTGACAGCCATTTCATTGATGTTTTTCCGCATTTTTTTTGCTGCTGGCCAATGACGGTTGCAGATTTTGGATATTAAAGAGATGAGGAAACGGAGAATATAGCGGAATTCCCCATAGAAAGCCGCACAAAACAAAATGTTCAAACAGAATTTCTGTCATGTGACTGAACACGGCTTTCAAATATAATTTCAAATAGATAATAACCAACCATTTTAAATTGTTGCACATAAATATTAAATAAATAACAACAGCAGCAGCGGCAGCGGCAAAGTTTTTAACCGAGTTCCGCAATTTTTCGATTCGGAAGCGCAATTAAAATGGAATTTAAAGTGTTCATAAAATGCATAAATAAATTCAAAGTGTCGCTAAAATTGTGTGAGCAAGAAAAACAAATGTTCAATGGGTGCATAAATTACAAGTGTTTTCAATTTCCAGTTGAAAACAAAAATTAAAATTAATTTGAAAAGATAATTTAAATAAGCACATTTCAGAATCAACTCAAAATGATGTTGATGATAATGATTTAATAACGCTGTGCTCAAAATATAAATTTCTATAACGTTTTTATAGAAAACTGGAAAAGAGAACAGCTTTTGCTTTGTCTATACCGAAAGTGTGATACACTTTTTAAATATAGATTTAAAAATGTGCTACATATGTCGTACTCAAATTATCATGGCCTTATGGCAGAGTATTCGTATACATGCATATTTAATGCGAAAGCGAAACACGTTTTTAAAAATTAAACTTAATTTCCACTTGATGCTTGAACAAATGACTCAATTGAGGTGAAATAAATAATCGAAAGCAAGCCTGTTGAAGGGAGAGTTGAATGAAGGTGGCACGTGCCTCCTTTTGCCTGATCTGATGGAAATAAAATTTGTTAGCCTTGGTGTGTGGCAGCAGTTTCCTTAATAAACCTAACCATTTAATGGCTAGAGTTGTAATATTTTCATTTATATAGTATTACACTAGCTACGCATACGATGACTTCCTTTTTGCATTTATTAATTGTTTTCAACGTTGTTGTTTTTGTTGTTTTTTACAGCTGGTACTTCCGCAAAATCAAACGCATTGAGGCTGAGAAAAAACTGTTACTGCCAGAGAACGAGCACGGTGCATTTTTAATTCGCGATTCCGAGAGCCGCCACAATGACTACTCGCTATCAGGTGGGTGTCACACATCAGGCATACTAATGCCATTATAATTTATAACAATTTAAATATCCATATATGTGTGTGAGTGACTATATTACAATACTTTTTTGTATGTGCTTCTTTGCAGTGCGCGATGGCGATACGGTTAAGCATTACCGCATCAGACAATTGGATGAAGGCGGTTTCTTCATTGCCAGACGCACAACATTCAGGTGAGTTCATGCAGCATGTTTCACACATTAGTCAGAGATTAATCTGTATCTATATGTATTCGAAAACAGAACCCTACAAGAGCTTGTCGAGCACTATTCCAAGGATTCGGATGGCCTGTGTGTCAATCTCTGCAAACCTTGTGTACAGGTAAGCTAATACTGCACCGATCAATTGACTATTTAGAATGGAACTCATTGTATGCCTTATTGTTTATTCGTACATGCATTTAACATGCACTTAACATGCATTTGACATTACGTATGTATTTGCTGTCGCCAACATCAACATCAACAACAACATTAACATAATCACATAACATGTCATTTCACATCAAGACTCATTATTATTGTTATGTATTGATCATGATTTCATTATTTACGAATACTTAACGAAAACGATTACAAATTTTTCTTTATATATATCTCTTATATTTGTTTCTTTGATTAATATACTACTAACTAACGAAATTACTATATAAAATACCAAAATACTAACAAATAAAAGACTAATTCATTTTCGGGTATTTTTGAGGTAGGATTTTGTATTTAACGTTAACGTTATTCTCCTCTATTCATATGTGTGTGTGTGTGTGTGTGTATGTGTGCCACTGCCAGTAACCACAATCACAACGCCAAATAATAAATTAACCGAAAAAAAAAACCATAACTAACAACAACTCCCATTCATATTTCATCAATTTCAAAAACAATTCCATAATCGCCAAAGTACAAAGTGCAATCAGATGACTAACAAAACAAATTATTCGAAATTGGTGTCATAAATCTCTGCTCTAACTAAAACTACACATTTCATTTAATTCCCTAATTTTGGGTATTAAAATAGTAGTCAAATATCATTATATGAAAATGATTTCACACGTTGTTAAAAATGATTCAGACTTTAGAAATTTCCCCAAATAATGAAATCTAAATTTAAATTCTGAGTTAAGAAGTGCCTTTAAGCAATAAAGTGTCATAAATTTTGAATAATTTGTATCATAAAAATTCCATTTAATTATTTAATATATACCTTCAAAATTACTTATCGCCTTATGACGTGCGAGCGCACTCTTAAATCTAGTGCGAGAAGCAAATCGCGTGTCTGAAGCGTTAATTTATTGAAAAGCTCACCGAAGGGCAACCAAAAATTGCACAACAATTGAAAAGTTCAAACAATGCACTTTCAAATTTAAGACGCTCTTGTGACTCAGCGCCTGCGAATTTGCGAAAAAGCACACCAAGAAAATATATGTATAAAATGTAATTGACAAATTCCACCAAGTACTTCGCTGCACTTTGACTTTGCGTTAAGGCCAACAATTACTGGTCAAATTACAGTGTTAATTATTGTTAACATCTCCGCTCTATTTACCTACACAATTAACAATCTAACAACCAACAGACACAACCAAGCCGCAACAGCAACACTGAATCAATTTTGTACATAATGCCTAAATGTATGCTACAAAAATCCATTAAACAATTGGCACATTCATCAAAACGAGCCTAAAAAACACATACAGAAAGTTTACCAGTTAAAGCTTTTAAATTCGACAATGTTTTGATCGCTAACTAATTGAGATTTTCTACACTTTTTTTGTGTTGAAATAACGACAACTCACAGATTGAGAAACCTGTCACCGAGGGCCTATCACATCGAACTCGCGATCAGTGGGAAATCGACAGAACATCGTTGAAATTCGTACGTAAATTGGGATCTGGACAGTTCGGTGATGTCTGGGAGGGACTGTGGAACAACACAACGCCCGTGGCGATTAAAACGCTGAAATCAGGTAAGACGAAGATTAATCCAAGCTTTGATACAGATCATTAACATTTTCTATTAATGCCAGGCACAATGGATCCCAAGGACTTTTTGGCCGAGGCTCAAATAATGAAGAAACTGCGTCACACAAAGCTCATTCAGCTGTATGCTGTGTGCACCGTTGAGGAGCCCATCTACATCATTACGGAGCTAATGAAGCACGGCTCCCTCTTGGAATATCTGCAAGGTATGTTACTGAGAACTAATAAATAATGTGACTAATAAACACTTTTATAAATTTGACTAACGCTTGCATTAATCAAATTAAGCAAAACCAAGAACTAAAACATCAAATAATTATAACGCCCGCTCGTCCAGCTTTCATCATGTCATTCTAATTTCTTATGAAAATGTGTTTTTTAATATCTTATAGCAATTGCAGGCAAAGGTCGTAGTATCAAAATGCAAACGCTCATCGATATGGCTGCCCAAATAGCCGCTGGCATGGCATATTTGGAGTCACAGAATTACATCCACAGAGATTTGGCAGCTCGAAACGTTCTTGTGGGCGACGGCAACATCGTGAAGATTGCCGATTTCGGTTTGGCACGGTTAGTTACGATTAATCAGTTGTAATTTCTTTAAGCGTATCATTATAAATGCTTTGTATTCCACAGACTAATCAAGGAGGATGAATACGAGGCACGTGTCGGTGCCCGCTTCCCCATTAAATGGACTGCGCCGGAGGCGGCCAATTATAGCAAATTCTCAATCAAATCAGATGTGTGGAGCTTTGGCATTCTACTCACCGAACTGGTCACCTATGGTCGTATACCCTATCCCGGTAAGTTATTTAACGACTTTAGATCTTTCGATCACTTTGCTAATCATTAAATCATCTCTATTTGCAGGCATGACCAATGCCGAAGTATTAACCCAGGTGGAGCATGGATATCGCATGCCCATGCCACCGAACTGTGAACAGCGTTTGTATGAGATAATGCTGGAGTGCTGGCACAAGGATCCCATGCGCAGACCCACATTCGAGACCCTGCAATGGAAGCTGGAGGACTTCTACACATCCGACCAGAGCGACTACAAAGAAGCACAGGCTTACTGATAAATGCTTTATGCGCCCGCTGGCAAACGCAGCAGCTGCAATAAGGTGGCGCCAGGAGCTGCAGCAGCTGGCCAAGTGGAGCAAGGCAACTATGTCAAAACAAATGCATAAACGACGACTGCGCCAACCATCCCAACACGGACAATTCTTATTTAGTTACTTACTTCAGTTTTGCACAGATTTTCTACCGCATTATACAAAAGAGAAAATAACACAAAAAAAAAAACAAACAAAAAACAAATGCAAAAAAAACAGAACCCCTAAACTGCATGGGTTAAATGTATGTTTAGGTATCAATATAGGAATTACTTAAATGTTATTAATGTTTAAGCAAGCATATTTTAGTGTCTAAAGCAGTGTGCTAAGATGGAGGAGAAACGAGAGAAAAAAAACGTATGTGTAATAATTACTTGTATTTCAATTACAAACCGTTTTCTTTAAATACATGTATATCGCCAACAATTTGGAAATGATTTATGTTTATATAAATAACGTTTAATGCATACACATACAACAAAATACGTATATGTATATCGGATGTATTAAATTTCTGTTTACACAATTGCAATGATATGAAGTGCAAGTGTACCGATTATTTTTATATTTAAATTGCAAAACATTTTGTTTTGTTTCGTTCAATATACATTATTATATCGTATATTCAGTGGAATGCGATGAATCATTTAAATCATATATACATGCTAGTATGTATATACATCATAATATATAAATATACATATATATGAGAACGCATAAAGTCACAGTTTATATAGGATCTTCAAATATATATACATATATACATTTCTTTTAGTTAATAGCCATTTATAAACGATATTTAAATACATATACATATTTATGCTTTTAGTTAAAACATTACGTGTCTTACCTTATATATTCAAAAAGAAAAAAAACACACTCAACATAATCAACGACATATATGCTTTATCTTTATCGTGTATTCTTAAAAAACAAAGCAAAACAAAACAAAATGAAACAAAAACGACACACAAATACCAGAAAAGAAGTGCTAGCAAAAAGAAAAAAAAAGTAATACTAATGCAATGCAATAAAGTAAACTCCATATTATTAATGTTATGCATTTTAATTGTAATTTTTAACCATTAAATTATATATATTTAAAAATATAAACAGCATATACATTCATACATACAAAACCACATACACACACCCACACAAATCCATGTACATTTAGAACAAAAACATCAAAATAAAATTTATTATCGTAATTTATGAATCAAACCCGCATTAATTCGTCATTATTCGTTTTCCGCAAAGTTTTGATTATTTATCGATTTTAATTTGGTGAGTATTTCATTCATTTTTATTTCAGTGTCTTTATTTGTTGTTAATGTCAAGTGCAATATTGTTATTAACATAAATCCCAAAACTTATTATTATATACCACCCCATCTACGTACATCTATACCAATTGAAGGCTGATTTTATAATGCTAAACTTAGTCATAATTATGAGTTGTTCTTCTTATCAAGAATCCGTTTTCTTCTCTACTGGAAATTGCACAAATTGCTAATAATAATCAACGTGACTGTAATCGTTGTAAGAATTATGATAAAAGTAATAGAAACAAAGAATTTGTCTTTATCTGAATATTTGTGCATTTGTAATTAGATGAAAATTCATATAAAATATGTATGTAAACAAATTTAGATTATTCTTTTAAAGGCATTTAAATTTAACAAATTATACCATGTATAACGATTGCAAACAACAATAACAAACTCTATTAACACACAACACACTCCCCACACACTCTAATACATTTATGAACTCTAATATTTAAGAAAATAACAACATAATATGCAAAAATTTGACAATTCGATGATATAATAATAATAATAAAGCAAAGCATATACATATTTATATGTGCATGTATATATACACAAATGAACATATACGTCTTTTATATATACCATATACATATATAAGGCGATAGCTTTTGATCTTTGAAGCTGGAAGCCCCTAAGCATCCAAATATGGGCGTGTGAAGCCGAAAGTGGTCAAAAGTTGATTGAATTTGGTCAATACGAGTTTTACTTTTTTTGTCTTTCAGTTTTGCGATCAAAACAAAAAACAAACGCATTGAATAGCCCTGCCTAAAATGTCGTCTGATTGAATGTATGTTTGTAGTTGTCGTTGTTGTTGCTGTTGTTGTTGTTGCTGTCATTGTCATCGCCGTTGTTGTTGTCTGACTGATATGCGGCGCTCTTCCCCATGACATTGGGAGTGCCACCCTAAATGGCTGCAAGTGGGCAACAAACCAAAAGCAAAAACAAAAACAAAAACAAAAACAAAAACAATGCCAATTGATGACGATTCCGTTTCCAAACATTTTGTGGGTGAGTCAGTCGAGCAGAGCGGCGCACTCACTCAATTGTTTTTCATTTTTTATTTATTTACAGTCGCTGATTAATTCGGGCATAAACTAAAATACACACTGCCACTCACACTTGTGTCTGTGACTGTGGCTGTCGCTGTGCTTGATATTGGCTATAATGTTACCTTATAAGGTATTCGACTGCGACTTCGACTGCGACTGCGGCAACAGCTGTTTTTGGGGTGCTTGCTGCTTACAGCAATCGATCAACTTGCAAACGCCGGCTAAAAAGGGGCGTGGTGATTTCCGACACGTTCACTGATAAGCCAAGTACATACATACATACTTATGTATATACATGATGCACACCCAAAATATGTCCCGCATGTGTGCTGCACCAGAAATCGCAGTTAAACAAAACAAAAACAATGAAAATAAAATGAATTTGTTTATCATTCGACTTCCTGCGAATGTGAATGTGATTTCCCCTTATTTGTATTTTGTTGAAAAACAAAACATATTTGGTTTTCTTCTTAAAAGATTAGTAAGCAACATCTTATCGCCCCCATTGACCATTGTATCGTCATCACCATGATTCATTCGTATCTCGATTAATATTCATAAGAAAACTAGTTGATTTTTTTCAGTTCTTCATCGCTTTTTATTGGTTTCAAGCGGTTACAAATACTTTTTATCTTTTTTTTTCATTTCATTTTATGGTAATGTGTACTACAATATGTATGTAGGAATGTTTTGGGTAGGAATGATTAATGCCGAATATAAATATTAAATATTACCAATGTGCGTATGAACTCGTGAATTTCGATAGAACACAAAACTGGCTAATTGCTTATGTGTAATATGTATGTAGTATGTGGTAAATGGTATGTTTCTTTTCGTATAAAAATGTTACAAAAAAAATGTAGTTTATCTTTGTTTTGTCTCTTTGTTGTTGTTGTGGTTGTTGCGCCGCCAATGCATGTATCGATGCCTCTAACCCCGTCTTTTTGTCTTTGTTGTCTGCATCTCCCTCCATTCTAATGCGAAGGGCGAAACAATGGATGGTTTTTTCTCGGGGGTGAGGCGTAACACAGACAGGACACGCCCAACGTCAGCGGCTGCTTAGAAACATTTGCGATGAACAATAGATGGGCCGGACTCATCGTATTCCTGCTTCGAGATCCACATCTGTTGGAAGGTGGAGAGCGAGGCCAAAATGGAGCCACCGATCCATACGGAGTACTTGCGCTCTGGTGGTGCCACAATCTTGATCTTCATGGTGGACGGAGCCAAGGCTGTGATCTCCTTCTGCATGCGATCAGCGATGCCCGGGTACATGGTGGTGCCACCAGACAGCACAGTGTTGGCATACAAATCCTTACGGATATCGACATCACACTTCATGATCGAATTGTAGGTGGTCTCGTGAATGCCACAGGCCTCCATGCCCAGGAATGAAGGCTGGAACAGCGACTCGGGGCAACGGAAACGTTCGTTGCCAATGGTAATGACCTGTCCATCGGGCAACTCGTACGATTTCTCCAGCGATGAGCTGGAGGCGGCGGTTGCCATCTCTTGCTCAAAGTCGAGTGCCACATAGCACAGTTTCTCCTTGATGTCACGCACAATTTCACGCTCGGCTGTGGTGGTGAATGAGTAGCCACGCTCGGTCAAGATCTTCATCAAATAGTCGGTCAAATCACGACCAGCCAAATCCAAACGCAAGATAGCGTGTGGCAAGGCGTAACCCTCATATATGGGCACAGTGTGAGTGACACCATCACCAGAGTCCAAAACAATACCAGTGGTACGACCAGAGGCGTACAGTGAAAGCACAGCCTGAATGGCCACGTACATGGCTGGTGTGTTGAAGGTTTCGAACATGATTTGAGTCATCTTCTCACGGTTGGCCTTGGGATTCAAGGGGGCCTCGGTCAACAGGACGGGATGTTCCTCGGGAGCCACACGCAGCTCGTTGTAGAAAGTGTGATGCCAGATCTTCTCCATATCATCCCAGTTGGTCACAATGCCGTGCTCAATAGGGTATTTCAGCGTCAGGATACCACGCTTGGACTGTGCCTCATCGCCGACATACGAGTCCTTCTGACCCATGCCAACCATCACGCCCTGATGGCGAGGACGACCAACAATTGATGGAAATACGGCGCGTGGTGCGTCATCACCGGCGAAGCCGGCTTTGCACATGCCGGAACCGTTATCGACAACCAAAGCGGCAACTTCTTCGTCACACATGATGCTGTAGATTGATTTGAGTTACTGCAATTGGAGAAAAAAAGACACGCCGAATATGTACACTTAAATCGACAAATCCACAAAACTCAGACAACCGCTAACTACTGACTGCTGTCTGCTGACTACTGACTACTGACTGCAACAACTACGAAGTGCTATTGCTATACCCAGACTTGAAAGCCGCGTACAACGCACACGCACAAAGAAAGACTCAATTATTACCTTTTAAGGAAATATAAGAGACGAATGAAGTTTTTTCAGATTCTCTGAATTTACCGCTGCGCAAACTTTGCACAATGACTGACGCTTCACAATTGAACCGACGCCTACTTATTTCAAAAGTGGTTGAATTTTGACTAGTAGAGATAGAGATATATCGATGGCACTATCGATGTTTTTAAATTTTTTTACATATCGATTTGCAACGGCAAATATCGGTGTTACAAATTATTGAATTCTTTATAACTGAACATATTATTACTTAATACTTTTGTTTGTTATAAAAATGGCTTTATTTAAAGTAAGGGTAAGCGAAATTTGTAGTATATCGGTTTTAATAGGGAAATATACCAAAATGTAAAAATGCCACCTGGTTACACTTTTTGGCATTCATTGGTATATTTCTCAAATGCGTGTAAATAGGCGCGTCATTTCAAACACAAGTTATTTTTCCGCCCTTTTCCAAAAATCTAGACTCTTTCAAGAACTTTTTTTTGTGTAACATCCTTGGGTTCTCATTGGACATAACAGACTTTTGTTGAAAGAAAATTTTTTTCCGACAAATACAAAATTAAAATCACATCAGCATTAACAAGATGACGTTGCCACTCTTCTAAAAATTAATCATTGATCGATAACAGATAAGACAGCAAGTGTGAAACAGCTGCTCAAGCCACCGAACAAAACGCTGTTTGTTTTTAATTATTCATAATAACCTGTGCAATTATTAGTGTTTTACCATATAATTAAGAGTTATTTCCTTTGGCTTCCGATATAAGCTAACAAACATCGCTCATCTCTAGTCTTACACCAAAACCATATCACCTACTTCCACCCACAAGACAAAGCGGCATTGTGACTTTGTACATTTGGTGTTAATAATATGGTTGACATAAATCTTGAATGTGTGGCGTTGATTGAGCCGCGATCATCGACATCCACGGAACAACAGCAGCAGCAGTATCTCGAAGCGGCGCGCATTCTGCTAGTGCTGTTAGAAAATGTACTGAGCCAGCCAAATAACCTTAAGTTTCGCACGATTCGACTAGAGAACAAAGCGATCAAGGAGAAACTTCTGTCGTTGTCGGGTAGCGAACGATTGCTAGCCGCAATTGGATTCAAACGCACGGCAGCCTCCAATGAATACACATTGCCCAGTGAGGTACCGCTGCAACATATACAAAAGTACCGGGACGAACTGCGTAAGCGGCGGGAGGCGTGGCTTAACGGCGCAGCGCCAAAGAGTAAGTAAAACTGGATTTTATATATGCAATTGTAATTTATTCACTTTCCATTGTGCAGGCCCGCTTAATAATCATGCAAAACCCGTGTCAACAACACAGCCAGAAATGCCAGGTGTATGTGCAACGCCTTTGTTCATAAAACCTTCAGTGCCCTATCAGCAACGCATACGGTTTCCACGGGTCCTGGTAGGTACATTCTCTTAAATATCGAATTGCATGCTAATACGGAATTCCTCTACCAGCGCACTGCCAACCGATTTCTACAATCCTTGGAGCTGTATAGCGATGCAGTTATGCAGTATGAGGATAAGGCGCTGCTGGCCAGCGGCCTCAGCCTGATTCCCGTCGATACGCTGACCTCCAATGCCAACGAGAAGCTCGTTGGTATGCAAGAAATGATTGCGTCTGGTCAGTGTCAGGAGAAGGAACCTTGTTTTCGAGATCTGTTGCTGGTGGAGCTGGTCAATTGGTTCAAAACCGAATTCTTCGAGTGGGTCAACACAATACCATGTAAGGTATGTGGCAGTGAGGACGGCAAATTGCGTCGCACCCAGACCGAAGGTGATGTGCGCGTAGAGATTACTGTTTGCTGTGGTCAGGAGACAAAGTTCTATCGCTACAACGACATATCGCAGCTTTTGGTGACTCGCAAGGGACGCTGCGGTGAATTTGCCAATTGTTTCACATTCCTCTGTCGATGCCTGGACTACGATGCCCGTCTAGTGCACTCGCACTTCGATCACGTGTGGACCGAGGTATATTCGGAGACGCAATTGCGTTGGCTTCACGTTGACCCATCGGACAATGTGGTGGACTCGCCGCTAATGTATCAGCATGGCTGGAAACGTAATATCGATTATGTTTTTGCTTACTCACGGGACGATGCCCAGGATGTGACTTGGCGCTACACTAATAATCATAAGCAAATCCTGCAAATACGCAAGCTGTGCTCGGAAAAAGAGCTTATCAATGCATTGAATGACATTCGAGGAAAACGCCAGCAATTTGTGAGTGATGAACGCAAAAAATTCCTAAGTCAGCGGAATTTATTCGAGGTCATTGAGATGACCCTGGAGCGGTAAGCATTTGAAAACAGTGTACTAATTTATTGTTAAAATGTTTTTATTCTATAATTCTTGAAATTGCGCAGCACGCCGACTGAGAACGAGCTGAAAGGCAGGAGCTCTGGCAGTTTGACGTGGCGACAGTCGCGTGGCGAAAACTCATTCAGCAATGTGAGTCACACTGCTTGTTAATTGATATTGTCTATATGACGAGACGATTTGTGCATTTATTTAATTGCAGATTTTTGTATTTACCCCCAACGACAACGAACTGGAAAAGCGTCAATTTAATTTACGCTACTGTTGTTCCAGTGATACATACGAACGATTTATCAAAGGTTTGCGGCGCAATAATTACCAAGTGTATCTAATCTAATCGCAGTTTATGACCGATCACTTTCTTTTTTTTAGATGGAAGTAGGGTGAATATACTCGAAACTTACAAGACTTGGCAGAGCGCGCAATTCGCCTCAAAGAACATATTTCGCAAAGTGGAACACGATTGGAAGGTCACATATTTGGCCAGATTAGGTAGATTTGCACTTAGATTACTCTCTTATCCACATACTAATTATAACCAAATATATTTACAGAGGATACGGACAGCGCTGAAATAATATGGAAATTCGATTTGAGTAAATCAAATCTGAGAGTAAAACAATACAATTTGATTTTTGAGACAAAAACCTTTGGCGAAGGGAAAATTGATGTTAGCATTGAAACAAGTAACGGAAACAAAAATATTGAAAACTCAAATCAATTCCAAATTGTGGCCAAATTAAGTGGTGGGGTGTCTTGGCAACACTCACAGCTCTTCAGACAAGCCTTGAACTCAAGGGAGTATCCTTTTGAACTTCACGTTGTGCTGCACTAGCGATATATCCAAAAAAAAACATGATATCCTACAGAACAATTCCAAATGCATTGTAAGTGTAAATAAGACAACCATATATACTATATACATATATATATATTTATATACAATGTACAAAGTTTCAATGAAACATTAACGACTATGTACGTCCAAAGTACGCAGGATAATAAAGTCACAAAATGAAGACAAAACTTGCCAGTCAAAAATAAAACTATCGACTTAAAAAGTTATTCTTCAAGTGTGTGCAATAAAATATAAAAAAAATCAATTGAAATATTATTTCACTTTTAACTTAAAGTAGAGTGTACAAGCTGGTCGGAATAGAATATAGGACTCAATTGTAACATGATTAAATATAAGAACTAAATTACAATTCACTATTGACTAATTCGAACCATTGTCTCATGGCCTCGCTTAGGACAAGCGGCAGTTGGTTTAGATCCCGCACAATCACGTAGTATGGAAAAGGAAAACTGTCTAGATATGAGTTAATATTAACCGAACCATCCTTGTTCACTTCCACGTGTTGTATATCAAGAATGGAATTCTGAAAAATAGCACACGATTAAAACCGCCTCCAACTCAACTAAGAGATTCTATGTACATACCTTATTATCTGGATTATCGATGATAATGTAGACGAGGAAGATACGTTGCAAGCGAGCCAATTTGATGGCGTTTTTCACCTTTTGGTTACCCTCGCTAAATATGTTGCGCCCGTCGCTCAGTACGAGTAGCAGATTCTCAAATAGACCGTTATCGCCACCAAGTCCGCTCTCCTCGATATTGACGGTGCGTATAAAATCGAGTAGACCAGCTATCTTCGTTTTATCCTGATCAAAATTGAGGGCACTGACCAAACGCGGTCCATCAAACTGTTCGGTGTGATTTAGAATGATTTTGGGCGCTTCTCCAAAGGAAATGATGCTTAGCCGACCACTTTCGAGCAGCGTCAGTGCTTGTGACACCAATGAGATAGCCTCTAGTGTGAGTGTCTTGGAATTGTTGTGATGCATCGACTTTGAATCGTCAATGGCAATGGTAATCTTATAGTCGCGCTGTGCCGGCTTCGTGCGACGTAACCAGATCTTGTCTTTGCGGAATTGTGATGCAATATATGGTATAATCTTCTTCATATTAATGCGACGTCCCGTTCGATAATCGCCCTTGAGTCGTGTGCATTTCGTTGGCTCTAAGATAAGACGCAACTGTTCGCACAGCTCGCGAGCGTTCTGGGTCATGCGATTCGATATACTCGACCAACTCTCGTAATCCTCGTGCTGCGGCAGGGTGGCACTGGCACTGGTCAACTGTTGTTGATACATTTGACGCAGCTCGATTTGTTCGGCTGTGCTCAGATCCTGTGCATTTGTGCTCTTATCCAGCAGAAGCTCAGTGTTGCTGTGCGCTGTGGTCTCGGCACTCCGTGGTACTGTCATTGTAGGCACCACTTCACCCTCAATTTCCATTTGCTCGGGTGGTGTTTCGAGGCGTTCCTTTGATTGTTCCGTCTTGGAAGGTTTGTCCGACTTCTGATCTGTCTTTTCAGAACTCAGTTGTTCAAGTTGTGGGTCTTCTTCTGGATTAACTGCAGGTTCGTCCTCTTCCATAAGCTGATCGGCGTTTTCGGCATCTGCATTTTCGTCATCCTTCTGCTCCTCATCCTCTTGGTGTTTGATTTGCTTTGATTGCTCCTCTGTTGCATTGTCTAATGTGGTTTTATCGCTGTTCTTCGGCTCCTTCACATGCTGATATTCCTCGGCTTCTGCATCCTGTTCCGCTTGATCCTCTTTTTCGCCCTCGTTCTGCTTGGACTCCTTCAGCTGATCAATCGTTTTCAGCTGCTTGAGTTTGTTTTTCTCGGCTTCACCTGTATGGAGAAAAAGATATTAGAGATTTGTCTGTTTAAGAATACATTCATTGACTAATTACCTAGTGAGCGTTCTTCATTAGTGCGTCCTTGTTTACGTTTCTCCTGAGTTTCCTTTTCATTCTTTCGATCCTCCTGGGAAACAGTTTCCTTGGTCTCAGCCACACCTTGGTGACCTCCATCGTTTGTCTAAAATTTAGGTAATTACAGTTTGAATTTGTTGCTTTTAATATGTGCAAATAAGTAATATCGAAACTTACATCATTTTCAGCCTGTCCAACGCCATCCTTCTCTTCACCAGTTTCCTGCTCGTCCATCTTCTGTTCCTGTTTAACATCTTCTTCCTGCTGCTGCTGCACCTGATCCGCTGAGCTGTTTTGCTCCGTATCCGGAACAGATTGCACATTTTCTTCTTTGCTAGACTTATCCTTTGACTGCGTGTGCTCCTCCGGTTTCTCTTCGCGAGTTTCTGGCTCAGCAGGTGCATCATCTGGCTTCTCTTCTTCCTCCTTATCGAGCTCGCCGCGAGTTTGAGTTTCTGGCTCCTCGTTTTCTTTCTCCTCTTCAGCAGCGGCGTCTTCATCTTCTGCTTCGTCTTTGCCGGTTTGCGTTTTGTCCTTTTCTGTCGATGTTTCCTCTGCCTCCGAGTCGCTGTCATCAGATTGTGGCTGATCTTCTTTGGTCTCTTCCTCCGCAGCATCTTCCTCTGCCTCTTCGGCTGGCTGCATGTTCTCTTTCATTGCATCAATATCAAATGGATTCTCATCGTTCGCCTGTTCGTCTTCATTGTCATGACCCTCGTCCACATTGTTCATATCGCCTAGATCCATTTCTTCAGGTTCTGGCGGCTCTTCCAATTCATTGTGCATGGCATTCGTTTGTTCTTCATCGAGCTCTGGTTCCTTCATGTCATCAATATCCTTGGCTTGCTCTTTGCGTTTATCTTCACCACTTGGTTCGTTTGTGGCATCCAATCCATCCTTCTCATGCTCGTCCTTGCCATCCTCTTTGGCCGCATCGTTTTTGGTGTCCAGATCGTTGTGCTCATCCTTCTCATCCTTGGTGCCTTTTCCCTGATCCTCTTCATTCATGTCAGGTTCCTCTTCTTCCTCTTCAGGTTTCTCCTCGTCATCGCCCCAGATCTGTTCGTCCAACTTCTCGGCACCATCTTCTGTTTCACCCATCTCTTTGTTGAGCTCGTCCTCCTCTTCGGACTCCCCACTGTCATCCTCCTCTGGCTTGTCCACGTCCTGCATTTTGGCGTCAAAATCTTCGCTCATATCGATACCCTTCTCCTCCTTGCAGTCGGGCTCTTCCTTATCGCCCTCATCCTTGCGATCCTCTGGCCGTTTTGCATCGTCCAGTTGATCCTCGGACTCAATCTTATCGGATGCATCGTTCTCGCCAGTGCCATCTTCCAGACCAAAGCCTTCGCCATTCTTTGACTCCTGTTTGGCTTGACCTTCCTCGTCCTGCATTAGATCCGGTGGCACACAGAAACCCTTGCTGCCAATCTCAACGAATGCGGTCAGCATAATGGACAGCATCTTGGCGGAGATCTTGTGGGTGCCGAGCTGCTGTAACAGCATGTAATCAGCCAGTAATTGATACTGCTCCAGTACGGGCAACAATGCCACAGCGCGGCGCAAACAAAGCAGCTTCTCCGCGCTGGGATCGGCATGCTTCAGCACCAGCAGCACATTCGAGAGCTTTTGTAGAGTGCGTGGCATACTCAGCAGTTCCCAATCCGCATCCAGTTGGCCAGTCAAATGTTGCTTCAGATGCTGCTCCTTCAGTTCGGTGCCATTTTCCGATTCGTTTTCCTTGTCAGGCTGTTGGCCATGTTCCTTGTAGATCTTTTGCAGTGCCAAGAGGACTGCATGCGCAATGTTTGCAAGCTCGGCATCCACATTAGTCAGCTCAATGGGCTCTCCCTCAGTGGCTGACGGCGCTGCAGTGCTATCCAATGTGGTTAGCAGTGTGAGCAGTGGTTGAGCCAACGGCAAGTGCTCCTCATGTTTATCCTCTAGCTGCACCAACACTTGATTAATGTTGTCAATGATTTTCTGGTAACTGTGCTGATAATGCTGCAATTTGATGCTGTCCAGGAAGTCTGTACTCGCACGCTCCAGCTCCTGCAACAGCATTTGGCTGCTACGTAGGACTTGACTGCAAAGTTCGAAAAGTTCAGGCAAACGCAGCGACTGACGTTGAAGCAACAAACTATTTTCACTGCTCTCCTGACCGGGTGCACAATGGAGTAGCAATTGCCATTGGCGCAGTACATACTGGATTTGACAGAGCTTATGCTTCAGCTGGACGCATTCATCCGCATTGCGGGCAAAACTCAACTGAACAGCTGTCGCCTGCTCTGGCAACACAATATCTGCTACTTGTCGAAGCTTTTCCAAGGAATTCCGCAGCTCATGCAATTGTCTTGTTGAACTGGACAGCTGCTCTCGCTGCTGCTGCACCAGGAGGAACATATCAACAGCGAAACCCTTGATACGCTCGATATTTGGGGGACCCAACTCCGACAGAGGAGTGAGCATAATGTTCTGCAGCAGCTTTAGTTTAAACACGCTCTTCATGTAGTACAGATCCAGCTGCTGGTTGAGCTGTCGCCAATTGCCATGGAGTGAGGGCAGCATGGCTTTGATGCTGAATGGCGGCAGCTGGAAGTTCTCGAATTCGTTGCGCAGCGACAGCTCCATGAGACCAGTCTTGTAGTTGAGGCCCAGGCGTGAGAGCAGCTTGAAGAGATCGATTAATGCCTTGCGTTTCTGCTGCAAGATCTGCTTGGCCTGCAGCTTCTGTTGTGGCCGTTCCTTGCTGCGATCCACGTTGAGGTTGCGCAGATGCTCACAACGCTCTAGCTGCTGATCCACCAGCTCATCCAGCTCAGCAATCAACGGACCAAAACCAGTGTTTGCGAGAGTTTCCCGCACAATGGTGCGAGCGGTGCCAAAATGTTTGCCCAACTTTTGCAAGATTGACGCATTTTCCTCACCCAGATCCTGAGCATTGTACTTTTGACGCAACTGCTCGCTGGCCACAAAGTGTTTGCTGTCCGTTAGATAAGGCATAGGTTTATTTTTAGTCGACTTGCTCTTGTCCAAGCTGTAGTCCTTGACGGTGGCGTCCTTCGGTTGGAAAACATCACTGATCTTCTGCTCGAGCTGCAGACGATGTTCCTTAAGGAACTTGTTCAAATTGCGGTGCACAGTGGCCACATTGTTGCGCATGCTAAAGTAACTCAGATCCTTGTTGTAGCTCTGGATCTTCACGAACTCTCGCAGCTTCTTCTCGATGGGCGAGCGACGCGTCTTCACGGTTTCAGCCACCTCGTTTGCGAACTGTGCAAAATACAATTGTAGATTGTGCAACGCTGCAATCAGCGGTTGAATTTGTGCCTCCTCTTGCTTTCCGCCGCGCTCCCGATTGTGTAGATACATCTCGAAACCGTGCAACAGCTGAAGACGCACATGGAAGTCGCCATAGCTGGAAGCCTCCACAAACTGTCGCAGTGTGCGTATCAACTCGGGCAACTCGGCTCCAGTTTGCAGCAGATTGTAGATGAAGAACCAATAGCGATATGCTTGTAGCTCCACTTGTTGCCCCGTCTGATTGAGACAGTTGCGCCAATGTTGCAACTCCAGTTTCGTCCAGCGCTGTACAAACTCAGCGACCTCAATCTCCTCCGCCACCAGATTGTTGTTCTTGTGAGCCACCTCGTTCCAGAGTGACAATTTCTGACGCAGCAGCTGGAAGCCAGTGTTGAAGCGACCCACACTGGCATTGGCGGGCAGCTTGCGGATGCGTCCAATGACCAGTTTAATGTCCGCGAGACCAGCGTGCTCGGGATATAGTTCAAGTTGCTCCAGCACACGCTTCTCTATGCGCTCCATGACTCCCATGCAGCCGCCGACCTCTGAGATATTCGAGTCCTTGTAATAGTCGTAACTGCGATTTGCCTGAATGTCCTCCAGCTCAATGTCCTTCAGCTGACGCTGCTGTAACGCCAAGGCAAAGGCCAAACCATTGTATATGGTGCTATCCAGTTGAGGACTCAACGCTGTCTTGTAGTGTCCATGCAACTGAGCAAAGACCTGAAGACGCGCCTGATAGGGTGAAATTAATTGGAGCTCTGAGCGATGGGATTGCTGTTCTTGATCCTTGTAGTTGACTGGCGTATGGCTGCTCATCACTTCAATGAAATTGCGCACTAGGAACACGTAATCCTGTTCGTTCACAATCTCTGCCAGCTTAGCTTTGGTGTTGGCTTTCTTATCCAGTTTTAGAACCTGCTCTAACGTTGGTTGATCGACGAATTCAGCAAAGTCCTCGTCCAAATGAGTCGGGAAGTTCTCTTCAATTTCTTGAAGTTCCACCACCTCATCGTCTTCAATGCCACCAATTGTTTTAGTCTTGTAGAGACTTTCTTCCTCGGCACGCTTATCATTGCGACGCTTCTCCTCCAACTGCCAGGTCTGATTGCAGATGCTCAATGCATCGTCGTAGGCAACAAAGATCGTCTCATCAATGGTTGAGGCAATGGTGATGAAGTTCCGCAACTCGCTGAGTTTTGCCTTGAGCAGGCGGAAGTACTCGTGCTCGCAGTGCGGCAACTTGGCCAGCAATCCGTAGACATGACTATTCCTAATGGCCAATGGACGCTGCGAGGGGAACTGCACAATCTGACTGATGGTATGCTCCAATCTCTGTGCTTCACTTGAGCTACCCGCCACCAAGAGACGAGAGAAGAGCACCTTTAGTTGCTCGAGGCCGAAACGCATTTGATTCACAGCACATTTAATGGGCAGCACAAAGTCCTGATAGTAGGCAGCGTAACGGGCGAGCGTGTGATGCACAAAACGTTGAGCATTTGCCAGCCACAGTTCCAGTTTGTTGAGCAGCTCGGCGCCGCTTTTTAGCTGCGCTGCATCCGCCAACTGTGGACCCATAAAGTGAGACCAATTTTCTCGGATGGATGTGATTATTTTGTGCAACGCATTGCAGTCGCAATTTGACTTGAGGAAGTGCGTCAGATCCTGCACAAGTGAAGCATAGAGACACTGTTCTGGACGCAGCGCCAGTTTTTGATTGAGTTGCTGTTGTTGCTGTCGGGCCAAGAGCAACTGCTGCTGCAACTGCTCATAGATTTGCTGGCCAAAGTGTTTGTACTTCATGATGATCTTCATGAAGTCGTAGGCAGTGCTCAAATGACTAAGGCAATCAATGTCCTCAGCTATGTACAGATTCTTCAGTCTGTTCTTTTCCACAGGATCGATTAGGGGCGCATGTGTGAGCACACTCAACTCCAAGGCGCCAATCAGCGTGGTTGCCAGTGCAGCATCAAAGACGCTGTTCAAAGACTGCTGAGTGTCAAATTGCAACTGCTGCAGCAACAGTTTCAGGTCTGTGATGCAGCTCTCAAAGCCAACGTCAGTCTGCTGCAGCTGCTGTTGGCTTTTCTTAATGTATTCCAATTCCTGGAGCAGTTGACTGGCGTTCTGCTGCGCCAACTGTTTATTGTTCAGCTCTGGACTGTGACGACGACTCACAAGCTCCGCATTCTGCCAGAGCAATTGACGCGTCTCTTGCAATGACTGTCGCCAAGGCTGCAGATCGCTAAGTGGCACCGACAGCAGTTGGCCATTTGACTGGCAAATCAAGGCGAGCAACGCATTGGTCAATGGCGGACCTTGATAGTTATAGCGACTTGAGAGCTCCGTCTCCGTTGGCGTCTGGGCGCAATCGATGCGTGTGGCAATATTCTCCAGTTGATAGCTTTGTAGTGCATTCAAATACTGACGTTGATAGCTTCGCAATGACCTGTAGCAGCTGCTGCCATTAAGTTGCTCCTGCAGTTGCTCAAAATCAGCCTGTTGTAGTTGCTTGGCCGCTGACAAGATCTTGCCATGAGTTGAACTATTAAGAGTATTTAGACATCTCCAGAGCTGGCTATTGAGTGTAATTATTTGCTCGCTGTAGTCTCGATTCAATTGCTCATCAAAGTCAGCGTTGAGGGATCGGCTAAGCACGCGATCCATGAAATATTCACGCAATGCTGGCACCAACATCTGATACAGCTGCAGCTGCTTGACGTCTAGGTCAACGACGTGCTCATCGCTCGGCTCCAGCTTGCCTCCAGACAATGTAAGCTGGAGCTGCGTCATGTCTATGCCCACCTCCAAAAGCGTTTCTGGTTCACTGTCCTGTTTGTCCTTTAGTTCAGTTTGTAATTGCAGCAGCTGCGTTTTCAATTCATTCTCGTTCAGGCTGGAAGTCAGCTCAAACTGCTTGAGCTTGAAACTCTCAGTGTGTGCTCGTTGGAAAGCACGCCATTTGTGGGCATCATCGGACTGCAGAACCAACCACTTCTGCAACCAGAGTTTGCTGTCCATGCCACCATATTGCGGCACCACATTCAGTAGCTGATTCAGCTGCTCCGTTTGCTCAAACAGTGCAATCTGAAATAGATTAAGGATTAATAATTGAAGGAATTAGAAGAAATACAATGAACTCGTTTCACTCACCTGCTGTTCTAGGTAGTAAGGTTGGAATTGTGTAAACTGCTTGGCATACAATTTGCTGGCAGCATTGATTGGTCGCTTCGTCTGCTGAACGTAGTTGCTCAATTTCTCCAGACTGAGACGCAGCGATTTGTGAACTTTCAGGAATTCAGGCCAAGCCTTTAGAATGCCTGCGAGCAGATGTTTCTCCAACCACTTGAAGTGCAGCACCAGTTTGTGCATCAATGGAATATGCAATTCGTTGTTTTGCAGCAATAACTGCTGCGATGTGGCCAACAAACGATTAAACCAATGGAATTTGTTCAAGAACTTTGCATAATGCGACAGCTCGAACTTAGCAGAGCTCAAATGCTGCTGCAGTGCTTCAAGCAGTGCATCGAGGAAAGTCGAGAGGTTGAGTAAAAATTCGTTACTGTATTTGTCGGTGATTTGGTCTTTCAGCAATGCCTGGGAATACTGTAAGGCATCCAGCTGCTGTAATTTGGTTACTGGTCGTCTGGGAATCTTCTCGAGCAGCAGTTGCGCCCACAAAGCTGTACTCAGCGCCAATGCGTTGTCATCGGCAGCATTGCCAGGTTGCTGCGTTGTTGCATAGTCACGCAGTCGTGGAAATAGTCTTCTATGCCAGGGTAGATCAGTCAACGATAGATGGAAGCGTTGTCCTTGCAAGCGCAAGCAATCAAAGAGACTCGAGGACAATTGCTGCAGTTCAGGTTGCTCCGAGAGCAATTGGTGTATGTAAAGATGTCTCAATTGCAGATCTCCAAAGGTGCTAGCCTCATACAGCATGTATAGGAAAAAGCGACGTAGCTGCTCCAGATTCAGTTGATCCAAGTTTAGCGATTCCATGCGCTGGAAGAGCGATACCAACTGCTCCTTGGGCACCTCGTCTTTGTTCGTTGTTTGTAACAGTAGCTTCAACGTTGCCGCTTGCAGTTTGATAAGTGTCAATTCGTTAAGATCATCCGTGCAAAGTATGACATCACTAAGATAATCGTCCTGCTGCACTGCATCGGTCTCTTCTTTGCCGTAAGCTTCCGTTTGTGTTAGCACCACATCGCGCAGTTTGTTCTGATAGTAAGACAGGCCAAAGCCCATTAAATCCATGTTAGCTGCATACACATAAACTTCCATGGCGGCCACGTAGATGGCTCGTTTCAACTCGTATCCAATGTGCTTGTAGGCAGCGCTAAGGAACGCAAACTGCGTCAGATGTGAGATGGTATATGCATTGAACTCTGTGAGCTGAGTGATCTGACGATGAATGCTCAACATGCAGTTAATGGCTGCAATTTGATGCACGCCTTGACCGTGGACAATCGCACGCATATCATCAATGCTGTAGGCATCCTTGGCCACGGATAGGGACAGTTCTACACATCGATTGCGCATGGCACGCGACAATTCACCATTCTTGGGGTCCACTGTGAGAAAGGCGCGGAAGTTGGGAGATTTTCGCACCACCTCGGCGCTATCCTGGGCATTGATACCCTTCTCCGCGATCAGTAGACTGCCATTGGGCTCGAAGACCGGATTTAGACGATCCAGCACTGCTGAAGAGCATAGATTCACATGCTCCAACAATATATATTGACCGCATTTTAACGATGTCACAATACGTGAATCAACCCACTCGAAGGAGCCGCCAGTGTTGAGGGAATCAGTTGACTTGAGGTACGACTGGAGTAGGGAGAGTTGGGATTTATTCTGTGGCAACTGCTGGAACAAAGCAATGCGACATTGTTGTGGCGTTTCCAGCAACTTGTTGATGATCTCGTCAAGTGCCGTCAGACGCTGTTCAAATAATTGCAGCTCCTCTGCTACGCTTTGTTGCTGTGAGTCTGCACATACAAATAAAATTAACAGTAGCAATTTAAGGATTATCAAAGCAGTTACTCACCTGTGGTAGGTCGCACCAGTTGATTATATTTACTCCAAGTGCGCCACAGTTGCTCCACAAACTTTGACTCCTTCTGCAGTAGAAAAGCCTTTTGCACAACGCCAAACACCAATGCCTGCACATTTTTGTAAATCTCCTCCAGATGACGATTGAGATCAATCTGAGAAGCAAATAATTTATTAGCTAGTCAAAGTTAATAGTCAAAAATTGAACATACCTGTTGAAAACTGCCCGTAACAGAATCATCGATGTTATCCGAATTGCAGACACGATTTGAGAGCACACACAGGGCATCAATCAACTTGGTCTTGCCACTGTCTGTGGCACCGCAAAGCAGCAGAGGCTTCTCCATATGCACCGTCTCCACAATTTGCTTGAGCAACTGTCGCTGTGTGGACAAAAGAAGCGGCGCCTTCTCCTGACGTTGAGCTGCACCCAAAGCCACTTGCTCACGTTGCAAAACAACATCATTAAGATACACCTTGTCCGCTGTCCAATAGAGCGCCACATCCTCAGCAATGGCATTCAACTGCTCAGCATCGCAATTGAAAACGCTGGCAAAGATGTTCCTAATGTACAGTTTGTCTTGGTCACAACGCATGCGCTGATAGTAAACCAGTTGCATGCGCTCGTAGAGAGTGAGTAAAAAGTCCTTAAAGGCCACTTGGAACGTAGTTGATTCGGTTAACATTAGGTAGCCAGTCTCAGGATTGTGTAGCAGATCACACCATCGCAGAATGTCACGCAAATTGAACTCGTAGGGACCGCCCTTGTAGCCAAATTCCATGGTGGCCACACCACGATCCAGTTGCTCCGAGAAGCGCACCAGACGAGCAGCCAAATCGAAGCTAACTTCACCAGCAACTTCTGCTGTAGATTGTTTGCTGTAGAGCTCAAAGAGATTGCCCTTGGGCAGTTGTTCCGATTCCAAAAGAGCGCCAAAGTGTTTGCTAAGTTGTTCAAAGTAATTCGCATACTTGATATTCACCACATGCAGCAGATCCTCGGTGCTCAGCTTGCGCAGATAAACCTTGTTGAAGCGATTGAGGAATGATTGTGGCAATCCTTTGCGCCCGCCGCCCTGTTTCAAGGGATTCTGACAGGCAAAGATGCGCGTTGAAGCCGTTAACTGGAAACTCTTATTAAGCTCTGGGATGTAGACTTCGCCACGATGATCGAGCACCGCATTGAGACCCTCCAGCACCGATTGTGGTGCCAGATTCAGTTCATCGAGTAGTATCCAAGTGTTTGGCGCCTTCAGGGCAGCCAGCAACGGTCCATCGCGCCACACAAAGCTGCCAAGCTGACTTTGTGCCTCAACACGTTCCAGCAGATTATCTTCAGCGGGCAGATCGGTGCCGAAGAGATCGGCTAGATCTGTGTGCTCGCAAAGATTGATGCGCACAATCTGGTAGCCAATTGCATGCGCTATGCTCTCCACAATCGAGGTCTTGCCCACTCCAGGTGGTCCCTCTAGTAACACCGGTTTCTGCAGCGAGAGAGCAGACAACAGACGGAATAGATTCTGTTTGGTAGTCGGTGCATCGAAGAGGAAATCCGCATTGGCCGGCGTTAAGCGTTCTCTATTGACATCAATGAAAAATGGACGTATACCAAAGCTGCGTTCATCGAGTTCCACTTGCTGGCCACGTTTCTGGGTCACGTGTGACAGCTCAAAGTGTTCGTCGAGTATCTCTCCCGCCTTTTTGATGGCATACTCAATGATCGTATCCTTGAGTGCCTCGATTTGTGTCTGTGACTCATGCGGCAGCATCTCCAGCGCATCCAGGAAGATGGTCTCCAGTCCAAAGATGGCCTGCTCCGCAAATGTGAGCTGCGCATTGCTCACCATATAGTTGGCCCATGCCAATATGTCGCGCACAGAAAACTTGAACTTCTCGTTGGAGTCGCGTATGAACAGCACAATTTCTACCAAATACTCGGCTATTTTGTGCGTGTTCTTCAAGGAGCTGCTATTGGATTCACCACGATGCATGCAATTGTACGCAATCTCGATGAGATCCGCCTTGTTGTCCGAGGGCACACACCAAACTTCAGTGAAGCGATTCCTCAGCGCTGGCGACAATTCCTTCTTGCCGAAGTCACCGCCTGGATTCATAGTGGCCAGAAACTGGAAGCCCACCTTTGCCTGAACCACAAAGTCCTTGTTAATATTGTTAGCTTCATTTTGCACTATATCCTCCTCTACAACGCCGCCCTTCTCGGCCAGAAGCACACTACGCTCTGGCTCCAATATGCAATTAAGACGTTCGAGCACTGAATCCTCGGCGAGGGAGATTTCATCGGCCATAAAGTAGGAACCCTCCTGCATGGCATAGATGAGCGGTCCATCAGCCCATTCAAAAAGTTTCTGGGTTTGATTCTCCTGGCTGCGACAGGGACGCAATCCGCCCAAGAAATCCGCTCCCTCCGTGTGCATGTGGCAATTAAGAATACGCAGCTGCACATTCGCAATGCTTGCGAGCAGTTGGCAGACTGTAGTCTTGCCACAACCAGTTGGACCCACCAGCAACACTGGTTCATCGAACTGCAACGCCTTGGCCGTCAGCACCGCCATCCGGGTCATGTTGCGAGTCCACACAATATCGCCGCGTTGTTTGAAATTCCTTATGGCCGCAAGGATGTCGCGACTCACAGCAGAGCTCTCGCGCTTGCTGTGAATGTCAAAGAGCAGTTCCAGATCGACACGCTTCTTGAAGTTGCCGTACAACGTCTTCTCAATGAGCTCCAGCTCTTCCGATGTGCGTACTTTAGCCGAGAGAACCAGGTAGCCTTCCTCGATTAAATGCTGATTCCAATCGTACTTCGTATCCAGCTGCAGTGACTTATCCGCTAGCGTATACCGATTGCCCCAACGGAAGAGATCACGCAGCGTAAACACTTGTTTGGAAGTGTTCTTGCGATGCTGCTGTAACTGTGTCATGCACTGCACCATCTTGCGCGCATAGGAAGCGGGAATAAGGCAACGCTTCTCCAATATGGTCTCAAGCTCGGCACGCGGTATATCCGCAAAGTGCAGCTCAATGAAACGGTTCTTGAAGGCACGCGACAGCGTCTTCCTGCCACCATAAAGTCCTGGGGGATTCTGTGTGGCAAAGAGCATGAAATTGGGATGCGCCTTGACCAGCGTTTGAGTTTCGGCAATATACAGCTCGCGATTATCATCGAGCACACGATTCAAAGCCTCCAGGATATCCGTCGAGGCCAAGTTCAGTTCATCCAAAATGATCCAATAACCATGGCGCATTGCCTGCACCAAGACACCTTCGCGGAAGCTCAACTTGCCGGTCACATCGGCGGCATAGGTGCCAATATACTCCTGCAGATCGGTGTGCTCGTGATTGTTGATGCGTAGACAACGATTGCCACTCCTCCGGGCCACATAGTCAATTAAACTGGTCTTGCCCGCACTTGTGGGTCCCTGCAGCAGAATGGGTAGCTTTCCAATCGAAATGATACGCGCCAAATCCTGTAGATTCTTCTTGACGCTGTCCGTCAGAATGTAGTGCTCGCATGACTGCACCTCAAGACCGCCTTCCTGTATCCAGTAGCCTTCAAATTGAAGGTAATTCTCACCCAGCTGTGGCAGTGAATGATTTAACACAACTTTAGCATTGTGCAGCAGTGCATCTCGAATGAGCAGCAGCACAATTTGATGTGATTCAGGATCCAGTTGAGTGAGGAAACTCAAACAGAAGCTCTCGTACAGATTACGCTCAATGGAACCGCATAAATTCCGAGCGCAAATCCTCAAGCTGCGACAGAGTGTACGAAGAGAGTAAACTGGACGGTTGCCGAGGCCATCGTTGAGCTGGAGCTCAGAGAGACGCCGCAGATTTTTGTATAGCTGGACAATGCTGTGCACAGCTTTGCGTTGTATGCCCGAATTGGCTAGATAGTCGCCCACGAGAAGACTCAGATCCGCATCTGTAGTCAGTTCGTCCACGAAGAATTCGGTAAAACGATTGCGTATACCAACAGGCAAATCCTTTTTGCCAATATCTGTGTTGGGATTCATGCAGGCGAATATACGAAAGTCGGGATGTCGCTTCACCGGCATAAAGTCGCCACGTTCCAGCAAAACCACCGATCCCTCTGGTTCTAAAATGGTGGACAAACACTCTAGTGTCTCTGCGGAAGCCAAATTGATCTCGTCCAGCAGCACCCAATCGCCGTTACTGATGCTATTGACCAGGGAGCCGGGTATGAAGGCAAACGATATATTAATGCTCTTGTCGAGCTGCGTCTGCAACCGTTGCAGCTTCTCACGCAGCGTTTGCCAGCGTGGCAGCAATGGATTGTGCTTGTGCTCTGCCTTGGTAAACATACCATTGCACACGTTGAGCATGGTGCGTATGATGACGCTGTGGCGTCCACTGTTGAAATGCTTGGCAAAGATCAGCAGAAACTGTTGATTCTTTTCCGCATTGAAAGTTTCACTGAACAGATGCTCAAACTCGTAGCGCAATGGAGCAAGCACATAGTTCAGTTCTACAGGTTTAAAGCCACCAACGAGATCAGAAACATCCGATTGATTGTTCATGTTGATGGCCACAAGTTTGTGCTCCGTACGCTCCGCCAAATACTGTACCGATGACGTCTTGCCCACACCAGTCTCTCCCACCAGCAGCACTGGCTCCGAGTGGCTGACACATACGGCAATACGTTCCAGAATGCAGCTGGCTAGCCGCGTAAAGGAGAACGTCGCTCTCTTAGCCTGGAACTTGGGTATAGCTCTCTTAGTCTCCGTAGTTAGCTTCTGTCGTTTTGTTGCACTTTGCTGACCATTGATTTCCTCTTCCTCGAGCTTTGCCGGCAATGATGCACGTCCAATTTTAAAGAATTCTTTGCCGAATTCTACATCCGGTTTGTAGTCATTGGCAAAGTGCTCGCATCGTGATCTTATAATGCCCAGCTTAGCACCAATATTTGTGATCAACGCTGTTTTCTCCTTGCTATTCGGCAAGTACGAACAAAACACATCGACGGCATTTTGGAAGACAAAGTAAGCACATTCGGAGCTCGTCACGGAGAACTGAGCATTCGCACGTTGACACAGTTTAACAAGATCACGCGTGGATACCAGACGTCCGGAGTTCGGCATGGAAGACAGGGTCACCTGCTCGAATGGCAATGCTACATAGTTTTCAGTGGTGTCGGCCTTGTCATTGCTCTCCTGCTGGCGCAAATTATCAGCTGATGTGTGATCGCCACTGGAGAAGGTCAGAAACACATCGACAATGCGATTGGCAACAGTTGCCAGTTTGGAATAGTTGGTGCTCACAACTTTGCACAGTTCATTGCGAGAAAGTGGCAGAATGTTGATGGTATACAAGTATTTCTCCAGCAAAGAGTAAAGAGACTTTTGACTCGAGTTGCTTGACGATTTATTGGTGCTGTTAAGAGACAAAATCATATAGTTTATTTAATTAATAATGATAGGTGTCTCAACTTACCGCACCGTGACAAACAGCTGAAAGCCTGGCTCAATCTTGACGCAATCCCTAAAGCCAGGCACGCTCAGGGAATTCCGTTCCAGCAGACTGCTTAATATCGTATAAGTGTCCTGTGTGGCTGCATCCAGATCCTCCAATAGCAGCCAATAGCCATGCATAACAGCCTGTGAAAAATAGTCCATAAATGAGGAAATACATTCAAGAGCGTTAACATGCCACACTTATTTACCTGAGTCAACACTCCGGGCAACCAAACAAATTCGCCGGGCACATCTGTACAACGATATTGACCCAATAGCATTTTACTGTCAGTCTGATCACCCAACTGTATACGTAAGAATCCATTTCTTTTGGCAAGAGCATCGCCATCCTCCAATACCATTAAATCTTCCAATGGTTGCTCATCGGCTTTTCTCTTGCCGCTTACATTTTTCGGTGCTTTCGGTTTCTTTTTCGGCTTCAGTAATTCATCCTCTTCCTGCGCCTCACGCAATGCTTTATCACGCATTTCAAACTCTTTGGGCTTGGGACAAATGCGCCCAGTCTTACGTGCCAAGTACTCAATTAGAGTAGTCTTGCCGCATCCAACGGGGCCAGAAAGACAAATGGGTTTTGCCGCGGCCACTCCCAGCGCAATACTGCGAAGATTGACAATGGTTGAGTCGACTTTTACGATACGATCGTAACAGCCATCAGTCTCGACATAGAAATTCTGATTCTCCTTGTTGAAGATGGGCATCAGGACGCCTTCGATATTGGTTACGCTCTGATGCGCCTTCTCCAGCTTTATGGTCAGCTGTTGTTCCGCCAAATCAGGTAAATATTCACATTCCGGGCACGTGGCGGCCAGGCGCTGTTGCTCTTCAAACTTCAGCTGTATCTTGGCTGGAATTTGTGTATTCAGTTGATACAACTGTGTGGCTGTCATATCCGTTAGCATGGCCATGATGTGATTGCAGTAAAGGGTTGTCAGTTGACAGTCAAAGTCATGTTGCGAGTAATTAGCAAGAAACTGTGACCAGTCCCAGAGTTCTCTGTAGTAGACGACATCACTCTTTAACAATTGGAAGCAGCACTGCACGATTTCTATCACTGATTTGTCTTCTTTTACGGCTGCAGCACCATTTGCTTGTGACTTCTTTGCCTTTTTACTTGGGTTCTGACTAACCAGATTCTCTTCAAACGGCGCTGGCTTGTTGCGAAAGTAGCTCTTTGAAAATCTAAGCGAGATGTGGAAGTCGTAAATTATTTGCAGACTTACCGAGTACCGTAACTTACCTCTTTGCATCCATGGACAGATGCAACAACTTGGCCAACGCAATTGCCTCCAATCTATATTGCTGCACGTGCTCAGCTGGATCACATTGCAGCGACATCGTAAGCAGGAGCAACAATTGCTCCTCAAAACTAGTGGCAATGGGCACGGTGTAGTCAGAGACCGTCAACTGTTGGCTGAGACTGCCGAACAGTCGCTCCACATCTTGTTCTACATAGCGCTTGAATTTACAAGGTATATAATGAATATATTATCTTTACTTCATTTAGCATGTTTTGATAAAACGTGCTCACTTACTTTCTTCTTGAGAAACTTTTGCAAACTTAAGACAAACACATCCTCTTGAGGCTGACTGGCGGTTAGTTGTAATAACTGTTGCGCACTGCGCCGCAGCTTGTTGACATTCACGTCCATAACGTTGATTTTAAGTGCATTAATATTAAAATTCAACGCACTGTAATTTCGAACGACGTATCAACAATGCGAATTTTTAAAACACGTGCAGTGCAGTTGCCCGGTTGAAGTGTGACCGCACTTGTAGAACCTAAAAATTACATTAATATTTATTTTCAATATGTATGCAACAGTTTGTTTACAATTTCGTTGTGAATGTTTAGACAAGTGAAGAAGAAAAATATAGCGGTTCATTCAAAATCAACCAGCTGCTGCAGAGGCCGTATATAAAAAAAAAGATATGTATTCCAATTATAAACTATTAAATGTTAAACTACGCATGCCCAAAGATCAAGAACTATTTCCCGATGTGTCAAGACCAAAAAATGTCGGTGTATACAGTGTGTCGCCCGAGGGAGAATTTGAGAATTTCAACAAACGTATGCGATTCTTTCAACCGTCAGTCACGTGTCCCTTCGCCCTAGGAGCCAACGAGAATCTACTTCAGGATGAAGATGTCGCAAATCGAAGTTATTTGGATACGCTGCTCTTATTCCTGACATCCACACATGAAAGACGTCAATTGATTATGGAAACCGAATTTGTCTGCAGTCGCGATGTCTTAGTCCTGCTCTTGTGCACTCCTTTCGATCGAAAAAAGAAATGGTCCATTGCGGTCAGTAAATATCGCAATACCATCTATATGTGTCTGGTACCAGACGAGGACGTCGTCGAACAATTGGACAATACACGCTTTCAGATATTATACAAAAACTCTTTGCTGAAAAACTTGAAAGAACACTGTCTGGTATCAAGAGGTAACTAAAACATCATTAGACCAAATTTTTATATTACCCTCAAATTCCAAATTAATAACTAAAATCCGAGCTCGAATCCAATAGTACAGAATGCTTCTCAGTCCAAAATTGACTGTAACCTGCTTATTTGTTTTATATATTAACTGATCTTACCCGCATTGCAGTTGAAGATTTGGATCGAATTGAAGATTATGAACAGAGAACGGAAAATGGTCAACTCTATGGTGTATTTAAGACGACTTTTGATGGCTCGATTCTCTTATTTGATGCTCCTGTCACCGCCGAGAAAACTAATAATTACGCACTTAATGGAAAATTTAAGAATTGTTCTTTAACTAATACTGGCAGTTTTGGGCAACCCACAACGTTTGTGGATCTGCGTCTGCGCCAGGATACAATGAGTGGTCCTGAATGGGCAGCACACCATACAAATGAGATGATTTTGTGGTGGGCGGAATGCTTCTTGACTGGCATCGAAACAATACACGTTGCCCACTATGATAAAAATTTGATTGTGAATCGGTTTCATGACTTGGTGGTGCTTGATCTTCATCTGGAGTGCGTAAGTCACCTGAGGAGTTTTTTATGGCGGCAGAAAATTAACTCTCTTTTATTATGTGCAGAAGAAACACTGGTCGCCGAGCGCTTGTGCCAATTTCTTGTCACGTTTCTTGATGGACATCAAAAAGCTAATGTCTCACGTGGACAGCTCTAGTGCCGTTTATATGGTGGAATACGACCCAAAGGGCGAAGGGATCACCTACACGGTAGAGGCGGAACGTAATGAGCATACATTCATACCCGATTGGTATACAAAAAAGTTCAATCTGAACGGGAGTAGTAGCATGCCTTTTGAATATTCCGTATAAAGTTGAACATTTGTCTCTATTGATAAGTGAGGAGAGTTATGTTTATTGACAGCAGTAATTGAAATTTATGTAATCACACTATTAAATAATTTAATACAAGTTTTGTTTACATTTTGTTTCATTTTTTGTTTCTGAGAATGCATTCGATTTTACAAAAATATGGAAATGCTACTTAGTTACAGACTAAATTTAGACGCAGACACAGCTGTGTGTTGTTGGCTTACAGCTCGGTCTTCTTGGGCTTGGCGCTGCGATCGAAGCCCTTCAGTTCTGTGGTCGCCTCCTTGGCAATGTACTTGATGAAATCATCAAGTTCGCGACCGCCATTGTAGCTAACAGGCTTGTTCTTTGAATCCTTGGGCAGCCAGAAGAGCGTTGGGAAGCCGCGCACATTGAACTCTGGTGGCACATCGTTGGCCGTGGCATCCATCTTCACAATGGCAACATCTTCGTCCTGCAGCTTCTCGGCCAACTCATCGTAAATGGGAGTCAATTTCTTGCAGTGACCGCACCATGGGGCATAGAACTCGACCAGCGTATCCTTGCCGTTGTTGATGACAACTTCATCGAAGTTCTTGGCGACGGCAATCTTGACAGGTGCATCATTGGACTCGGGCACGGGTTCGCTCTTAATGTATGGCTCCAATTCGTTGGCCAGCAGCTTCTCAACGAAATCGTTCAGATTGTCGACGGAGAACTCTTCCTTGAGCGCATACTTGAGATTCTTGGCATCGCGAGCCAAAATGACGGGCTTATCACCGACAAAGTCATAGCCGAACTCATTCAATTCATGTTGGAAGTCATCCTTGGAGCTGATAGCGAATGTCAGCTGGCCGACGAACTCCTTGGCCACCTTAAGCACTCGGTTACGCCAGTAGTTGGTGCCCTTGGGGTTCTTCTGATAATCGACGCTGTAGTAAGCGGTGATCAACGGATTCTGGAAATCTTTGGATGTGTCCTGGGTGCGGTGACCAACCAAGCCATGGCTATAAAATAAATTGTTAGCAATCTGCTGAGATATTATTATTACCACACTTACAAGTTCTCCTTGATAAATGTGGTTAGATCAGACTCGGAGCTGCCCTCAAACTTGATGGTAGAGGCCTCAAATTTATTGCTCAGATGTGGGGCGCGGATGAGCACAATCTTATCGCTGTGTGGAGAAAATAACAAGACAAGTGTTATGTTATTAAATGTTGGGTAAACATATCTTAACGACTAGACTAGATGAGAATTCACATCTACCAATTAAACACACGCTCGCAATGAAATGGAAAATGAAGATGTTGATCTTACGAAATGGAAAATGAGCAACTATTTATTATTAATTAAAAAATATATGAATGGCACGATAGATGTATAAATGCAATCCCCATCTTGTTTGTTCCCATTCTTCGCTCCCTCACTTACGTTTCGCCCTGCTGCTTAAGAACATCCTTGTCCTCGCTGTGGCCAAAGCGATACTTCTCGCGATTCTTGTCGGCGAACTTCAGGAATGTCTTAGCCAGCTTTGAGTCCACATCGCTGAAGTAGCCAAAGATTGTGGTATCTTTGGTGTCCAGGAACTTGGCAAGTTCCTCCACGCTACGCACCTGCTTCGAAGCAGGGCCAACCTGAGCGCGCATATACTTGACAATGCCATTAGCCTCACGTGGTCCATTGTAGTCCTGTGACACCTCATCCTGGCGGAAGATCTTCAGGGTTGGATAACCGTTCACCGAGAACTTGCTGCACGTATCCTTGCCCGCCTCGGTACAGTCGACCTGTGAGATTGGAGAGAAGCTTAATAAAAGCTTTTCTCTTTATGTGAATGTTTAGCTTACCTTGGCCAATTTGATTGGAGGATCGTCATCCTTCACCAGCTCAGCTGCCTTGGCATATTCGGGCTTCAAGCGCTTGCAATGGCCGCACCTATAAAAAAAGGAAAGTAAAATAAAGACACGTCACAAATGTTCTAGAAAATGTGAGTAATTTTGTTTTTTTTTTATCAAGACGCTTACAACTTCCTCAAGAGTTCGCGGTCCTTATCAGGTCATAGTTTTAATGTTAATGTTTTGCCTTATCGCAATCTAAACGAAATGCGGCGCAATTAAAAACGCTTGTTCTGTGCTTATGTTGTAGCTGATAACGTCTGCCTTCCCTACCCCCATTACCAACCAAAAAAGGCTCAATTAGACAAGACACACACTTTCAAAATTTAGATAGAGAACTTGCTTTGCCGGCCGGCATTTTGTGCCAAGAAACTATTAATCGCTTTACTCTTTGTCTACGCACACATGCAAACATAGCACGAAAGTACGTTTCCACACATACAGCCATAAAGAAATTCATTGCAGACAAGTTTACAGCATTCTCTACTATCAGCTCACACACACATAGACGAAAGCTTACATTTTTACATATAAACGTATTTACACACACATTTCCATACATCCATTTGTATATAAGTGTGCACACATTCACCCACTAAAATGGCTGTCTCTTGCAATGTTAATCCCGGTACGCCGTTTTTTCACACGCCATCGCTGACGTGTACATTTGATTCGATTAAAATCGCCACAAGTACATTGATAGACACTCAACAATGAGAGCGCTTAATGCGATTGGTAATTCGCAAATGCAATTGCACGCCAACTCATGCCACACCCACCCTTCAACCCCCACCCAAACACTTACCATGGTGCATAGAACATAACCAATGTTGTTTCATGCTGCTTCAGAGTCGACACAAAATTGTCATCACCGAGTTCCAGCACATCCTGTTCACCGGCATTTGCAATTGCAATTAAGCCAACAATAAATACTGTAGCAACTGAGCGCCACATTTTGTTCGATTTTATTAAACAACTCGCGTTAATATAAAATATATTAGAGTATGAATACTGTCTAAACACCGCCTGCTAAATTTTTTCCGTCTAGGCCGGTCAACTGCGTTACTACAATTGAACTCTTCACATTAATAGCCACGTCATTGACATTTTATAACACTGCTGTTACTCAGTGTTGCCAGGTTTTAACAGAGAAGTGAAATAGATTAAAAAAGCCAAACATAAGAATAAAAAGAAAATGTATACAAATAAAATCAAATTTACATCAAATAATTGGAGTTTCAATAAAAATAGTATGTTTCAATTACTGCGCAATACACACGCAAATAAAAATATATAAAAATGAGAATAATAATAATAATAATAATTTATTTATGAGCTGATTTTGGATTATATCATATATATTTGAAACTTATAAAATACATAAATACATATATAGGGGCAGCATACAAATTAAGTTTGTTACATTTTTATGTTTCTCTGTTGTTGGAAATAAAATTTTTTCTCTTTCTATTTTGAAAGCATATTGACTTGCTTATAATATATCAAAAACGTCGATGCTTTCTCGTTAACATTATTTACTCCTCATTTTTAACTGCTTGCCCTGCTTTTTTTTACGCAGACGCATGGTCACACTGATGATGGTGGAAATAGACATATTCGATATTTAAAAAGCAGCTCTTATATTAACTCGATAATAAATTAAAAACGGTTAATATTTTTATTAGAAAAACCTCGTAATATAAATCGGTGAAGGGAATGACATATTTATTCACGTATATAATAAAAAATATAGTACCGTTAATGTAGTGTAACCAAATATAAATTATCATGTAGTGTAATTTGGTATATTTGTCAACGTTAGTATATTGTGAAATTCAACTTCAACACACTGAACGCCACGCTTGCAGTGACGAGGCTACAAGTTTCCTGTCTTGCCGAACACTCGTTCACTTTGTTCAAGTCTGTCGCCGTGTTAGCATAGACTTTGTGATTTCTCATTCAATTTATTCGAGAGTAAGTTTTAGTACCAAGTGAAAAATAAAATTTTTGTGTATATTTAATAAACATGGCAGTACAAGTGCAATGGAAATTCGCAGTGCATTTAATAATAAGTTTATAAACAAATATGCAGTTGGACTTTACATTTTGCATATTTTTAACATGTGGAAATATGTGTGTGTGCGTCACTGAAATAACCTATAAGAAAGCGCAAAGTGAAAGGTGACGACGCGACACAAACACGTGGCAAGCAGCACATAAAGATTGCACCATAAAATGTTGCTAATAATATTTGTCTAAATGATTCATATTGCAATCTGCAATAGCAATATGGTGTAATTACCGTTGACGCCACGCCCACTTGCTCGTGTCATCACCCGGTATTTGTCTATTAGTGATGCTAATTGGAGTTTAAATCCATATTGTTTCGGTATAATATGTTTTAGTTCATGAAACAATTAGTTCATCAACAAATGCAGCAAAATATACATTTTTGCACATGTGCCGAAAACGTGGTTTTTTTTTGCATGCGCAAAATTTCCGGCCGCTTTCTCTATACATATGGCATAGAATTTCAAGATGGCGACGCAATGGTGTGACTGAATACTTGCAGCAACAAAAAGTCGATTAACTTTTCTCGTTGTGTAGACGAAATAATTTGGTACGACTTTGTGTGACATTTCAAAGTTTTATAATTTCGATTAATGTGAAATTCACTATCTATTGCAAGTACAAGTAAATGTGATTCAAAATGGCCGGCTTGGACTGCACTTTATTTCTTGATCATTGCCTCTCGCTCTGCCAGCCATTACTAGCTTGATCGTATATCTGCCTTTGTTCGAATCATTGTGTGCAGTCGCCATTTTAGTTCGCCCTCTCTCGCTCACACTCTTGATTAGTGAAGCGGCCGGCAACAGCGTCACACACACACAAATGCCACATGCTTAGATTAAATTTGCTGGAAATTTCCCTGCACGAATGTATTGAAGTAGGTGTGTATGTGAGCATACATATACGCATTTAATTTTTTCTTTTAATTTAATGAACTCGATTTTCCATGATGATATTTATTCAGTTCTGCTACTGAAGAATTTTGACGAAAGCAAAAATACCAAAATCACTGAAAGAAAATCGAGCATCAAAAGCTAGTTATTATTTTTGGCAAATTGTAAAATTTAAATTTTTTGCTCTTTGCACGTTTCTTTTTGTAACCAGTTTCGTTTGTGCCTTTGTTACACACATCCACCACCAAGACATGCGGCGGCTGCAGACAAACCTAACCTCAACAGAGCGAACGTTCGACAACAGCAAAATGCTTAAAATGCGGACGCAAACACGTTTTGATTTGAGGTTAGGTTGACCTGCTGGGCACGCAAACAAATGTCATAAATCAAACATTTTCAAATATAAAGGAATTTTGTGTCATTTTAAGACAATCCCCCGCTCTGACTACTAATGTTTGCCCAAATAATTATTTTTTTGCTAACAAATTTTGTTTACCCATCTGTTTCTCCCTAAATTGCGATTTGTACCTGTGTGAACCCAATTACACACAAACCAATACACACCTGATGCACGTTGTACTCAATACATCCCACAACAACAACCAACAACATCAACCACTTATAGCTATCCTATAAACCAACATGGGCAAGGAAAAGATTCACATCAACATCGTCGTGATTGGACACGTCGATTCCGGCAAGTCCACCACCACCGGTCACTTGATCTACAAGTGCGGTGGTATCGACAAGCGTACCATTGAGAAGTTCGAGAAGGAAGCTCAGGAAATGGGCAAGGGCTCCTTCAAGTACGCATGGGTTTTGGATAAATTGAAGGCCGAGCGTGAGCGTGGTATCACCATTGATATCGCTCTGTGGAAGTTCGAGACTGCCAAGTACTACGTGACCATCATCGATGCTCCCGGCCACAGAGATTTCATCAAGAACATGATCACTGGTACCTCCCAGGCTGATTGTGCCGTCTTGATTGTTGCTGCTGGTACTGGTGAATTCGAGGCCGGTATCTCCAAGAACGGCCAGACCCGCGAGCACGCTCTGCTTGCCTTCACCCTGGGTGTCAAGCAGTTGATCGTTGGTGTCAACAAGATGGACTCTTCTGAGCCACCATACAGCGAGGCCCGTTATGAGGAAATCAAGAAGGAAGTGTCTTCATACATCAAGAAGATCGGCTACAACCCAGCTGCCGTTGCTTTCGTGCCCATTTCCGGATGGCACGGCGACAACATGTTGGAACCATCGACCAACATGAACTGGTTCAAGGGATGGAAGGTGGAGCGCAAGGAGGGTAACGCTGATGGCAAGACCCTGATCGATGCTCTCGATGCCATTCTGCCACCCAGCCGTCCCACTGAGAAGCCTCTGCGTCTGCCCCTGCAGGATGTCTACAAAATTGGTGGTATCGGAACAGTACCCGTCGGTCGTGTGGAGACTGGTGTCCTGAAGCCTGGCTGCGTTGTCGTCTTCGCCCCAGCTAACATCACCACTGAGGTTAAGTCCGTGGAGATGCACCACGAAGCCCTCACTGAGGCTGTTCCCGGAGACAACGTTGGTTTCAACGTTAAGAACGTGTCCGTCAAGGAATTGCGTCGTGGCTACGTTGCCGGTGACTCCAAGGCCAGCCCACCCAAGGGTGCTGCTGACTTCACCGCTCAGGTCATCGTGCTGAACCACCCTGGCCAGATCGCCAACGGTTACACTCCAGTGTTGGATTGCCACACCGCTCACATTGCTTGCAAGTTCGCTGAGATCAAGGAGAAGGTCGACCGTCGTTCCGGCAAGACCACCGAGGAGAACCCCAAGTTCATCAAGTCTGGTGATGCTGCCATCGTCAACTTGGTGCCCTCCAAGCCTCTGTGCGTTGAGTCCTTCCAGGAGTTCCCTCCTTTGGGTCGTTTCGCTGTCCGTGACATGAGACAGACCGTCGCTGTCGGTGTCATCAAGGCTGTTAACTTCAAGGATGCTTCCGGTGGCAAGGTCACCAAGGCCGCCGAGAAGGCCACCAAGGGCAAGAAGTAGCTGGTTTCCTTCGATACTATTAACAACAACATCAACGCAAACAATATGATACAGCAGCCACCAACACTCAGCAACAACAGTAAGCAAACGAGTAGAACACAAACACCTGTCCTGGGCAAGATGAACGATAAGATGATGTTCCAGCAAAAGCAAAAGTTTAATTTTTTCCATCGCAAAGAATTTCGTCGGATACGAATGTTTGACGCCATCGAAGCTGCCTAAGCGATTGAGTGGAGAGGAGAGCAGCTACAAAGCAGAAAAAGAAGACGGAAGACTTTAATCAAACCAACCCCCCTCAATCTTAAGTTTACCTACGTGTATAATATTATAATGAATAGATTTCATTGTAATATTATATTTAGTTCGTATAATTGCGTAGCAGTAGCGCAGGCGTATAAGCATTTATGTATTCATTCGTATAAATTAAAATTTTGATTTTATATCTTATCTTACTTTTGCACCAACTACTTTGTACACTATAATTTGAAACAAAAACACTAGAAGAAACAAAAAGATAAATAACTTTATTTACAAGAAATAAAACCGCATCATTTTGTATTTATTCGTTTTTCACGCATTTTCAGCACTTTTTAGGTTGCCATCTTTTTATTTACAGCGCCAATTTAGATTATGATTTTAATTTTCCATCAACCTGCAGCGATTTATTCCCAAAATAGTATCATTAGACGCTCGATTCATTAGCCCTAAATGGGAACTGTTAAAAGTACAAACCTACAACAAACAGTACAAGGAAAATGCAAACAATACAACTCAATTTACCTCATTTACTTGCAAAGTAAAATGCAAACGATATTTCAAATAAAGCGAACGATTGCTAAATGGATTCAATGTGTGTTTAATCTTCGTCTTGGGTTCAGAATATTTAAACAATAATATATATAATACAATTAAAATTTGGAAAAAATTCAAACCAACCCGAATTGAAACTCAACGAAACAAGTCTATTTGTTGATCACCAATGCCGGGTCTTTATAGCAGACTTTTAGGTTCTTTCTATTCGGTCTCTCGGGTTCCTCACGCGGATCCTCGTAGCGAATGCCATAGGGGGTGACTATAGCGCTCTTCATCAAATATTTACTAAACTTTTGAATTTGCATAGCCGTTATGCTGTCCAAAACCCAAGCGGGCGTTAGGTAAATGCGATCATCTTCGGCGCGTCGCTTATCGCCAACGATGAACTTGGCCTTATAGCGATTCTCAGTTATCTTAGCGCCCCCTAGAAACAGCAGCTCCTTGATGTTATTGAAGGTTATAGGTCGGCAGAGAGATGAAACGTAAAAAGTTTCCATATAACGGAAAAGTTCACACTTATAGGATATGCCAAACGCTTGACGCTCCGTGCGACAAATCTGTCAAATGAAAATTTGATGATAAACGGAATGAGATTTCATTATTCGGATGTCCGACTCACCTCAATGGCACGTGAGAATGAAGTGAGTTCATATTTCTCCTCGTTTAGCCATTTACCTGCACGCATCGAATCCAGAATCCATTTGTAGTTCACAATCCAAACGCCACGCATCAAGCCACGTAAAAGATTAAGAGTGCGGCGAGGCTCCAGGCTAACCAGGTGAGTGGTATTCTTGGTGACTGTAGGATCCAGGCGCATTCCACGTAATTTGCGTATGGCCTGAGATTGCGTGTTGAAACAGAAGGTCAATTGGCAATGGGAACGGGCAGACGATGTACAACAAGCAAGGACAAATTAATGCGATTGAACTTTTTGTATTTTTGCAATATTTATATGTGGTTTATTTGTGTAAGTGTATAAAAGTATGTCAATTAACAAGAACTGCGTGTCAACTAATAATGTTTAATCAATACTTATTGAATTTGAAAACACAACTTTGAAAAACTAATACTACTTTCGATTATGTGATTACAAATGGATGAGGGATATGCTCTTCCTCTAATTAATTCACAATTAAAAACATTGCATAAACGTGTATAACTACATAACTACAGAATAAAGAGTATAAAAGATGTATGGATCTAAACGTCCTGCATAAAATTGTCAAAAGTATGTTATCTAACGTTCGGTCGATGTGCTACCAACCTTGTGGATGACCTGCACCTGATCCTTATGCATGTTGGTGTGCACTAAAGTATGCAATATAGGCTGTTTTTTAAGCGAAGATCTTCTGCGCATAACTATCGGGGTTGTGCTTTCAGCGCTATTAACATCGCCTTCCTTTTGTAGATTGGGTCCAACTGCAGCCGTCGGTTTAGGCGTTGCCAAAGTTCGTCGGCGTTTCAGGGTACCGCTTGAAGATGTGCTTCCAATTGAACTGCGACGTCCTTTCTTGCTTGATTTCGGAGGTGTGACAATCACCTCTTCATTGGGTGTAAAAAGTTTTCGCTTTTTTGGTTCAGTCTTTTCCGTCTGCTTGTCAGCAGTATTAATTGCATCAACAGCCACCGCCTGCAGTGGCACTAAAGGGCGAGGCTCGTCATTCTCCATGTCAGGGACCAAGGCCAGAGATCGCCGCTTGGATGTGGTATTAATATGATTGATACGATCGTTTATCAACTCCATATCTACGCTAAAGATCGTTCGACGTCGATTTGCGCTGGAACTCGAGTTGGAGCTACCTGGCAAACGAGTTGAGCTGAAGATTGGCACTGGTGTTTCGGAGCTGTCTGGCGACGTTTTGGTGGTTACGAAGCTATCTTTTGACGTTTGTGGCGTTGTGTCTACCAGCATGCTACTCGAACTTTTTGATCCCAAATAAGGATTAACATTCTCGTTGTTCATCTCACTGATTTCCATATGTTCGCTTACATACATTGTACGGCGTCCCTTTACTTTTGATATAACGTGAGCACACGTCGGAGTAACGTCCATCGATTGTTCAACATGATTGGTTTTGTTTTCATTTGTTTGCTCGGCCAACGTCTCTTCGGCGATCGATTGAAACGATGGTTTCTTCAGCACCTTTGGTGTGCTAAGCTCTACTGTCGTCGAAATGTGGGTTAAGCTACGACGACGCGTTATCCTCGACTCACTCACTGCCGGTGACTGCAGGTCAGTTGCCTGCAAGGACGAGCGACGACGCGTTCTGGGCTCATCCGGCTCCGATGTGGGCGGTGGTGTGGAACACTCTTCGTGAGCTGTTGACTTGGTTATTAGGCTGCGTCGTCGCGTCATTCGCGGTTCTGATTGCACTTTGTCGCTGGCAATGTCAATTGTATTCACGGAGCTGCTGCGACGAGGAGTCCGAACTTGTGGTCTTTGAACGTGTGCTGGTTCCACACTAATGGAACTGCTCCGTGGCTTGCTAGCTCGTTTCTCTTGGCTGAAGTTCAAACTCTTTGGGGCCATTGAATTTTCCCTTGCCACATCGCCAATGGCATTGAAATCGACTTCATTTGGATTGGCATTGGGTTCCTTCGATTCCGTTCTTTGTGGAGTGTTGAAGAATCCATTTGTGATTCTGTGAATGATGAACAAATATTAGTAATCAATTAAATAAATTTTAGGCGACGTTCATTACTTACCTATTTAGTAGCTTGGTAGCTGGCGATTCTGTGACCTCGTCTTCCACAAGATGTTTGTTTTGGCTCAAAGGTTTAAAGAAGCGTGTGATGTCATTCTGCTAAATAAATAAAATTCGATTACAAATGTATTGAAATCAATGCTCAATAGCTTACCTTAGGCGTAGAAGTTGGAGTTCTTGCTGCTGCCGTGGCTGCCTTCTTGCTTTTCTCTTGATCCTTTACGCCAGTTGGTGTTGCTGGCCGCTTGCGTCGTTTATTCAGCTCCGAGTCTGGTTGCATATAACGAGCGCGCTGAAAAAAGGATTTATCATTGGATTGATTGTAAAGACGCAACGTCAACTGATAAATGTTTCGTTTGTTATTGCTGCTGCTGTTGCTGTCGCTCGTTTCGTTTCGCAACTGCTTCTGTCAGTCACATTTAGCTAAAATCACTGTTTTATTTGTTTATTATGTACGTGATATCAGCACCGTTGTTCGCAGATGCTTTAAATGTTTATATTGGCGAGACTATTATCTTCATCACGAATCTCTCGTTCGCTCTCGCTCTCTTTACGAAGTGGAAGAAACCAGTTTTAACTGTTCTATATACGAAATATAAATTTACAAAAATTACATTTCAGATGTTTTGTTTTTTTTTAAACAAAAAAAAGAAATGTATTGAAACCATTTACATTCAAATCGAATATAAATTGCGCCTTTAAATTGTATATTTGTATTTTTCATCTAAAAATAGGTGTGGTAACATTGGTCGCCATTTGCGTATGCAGCCCTGTTCTCTCGTTCGATCTTTCGCTCTCGTCTGTCTCTCTCGCTCTCAGCGCTTGCGCTGTTTGAGCAGCAAGATAGAGCAACCCCCCGTTGTCGTATAAAAATTGCTTCAACACAGCCGTTAGCTTCAGTCTGCGGCTCATTCAATGCTTGTCATCGCGCTCAATCAACATTCTCTAGCTGTTGAAAAGAACCCAATTAAACGAACAGTATTACGCGTTCTGATAGTATATAGTCAATTCATTAAACTATAAACAATTCCATGCATTGGCACGCATCCGCCATACAGCGATAAGCAACAAGTGTGACCCTCTTACGCCCCCTCGCTGCCGGCTAACAACAAATTAAGAGAGCCAAAAAATAGCAAAAATAAAAAACTAAATGTGAAACTTTGTTTGTTTTGCTATTACTGTCAACAGAAGTACAAAAAACTAAACGAGCTGAATCAGTGCAAAGAAGAACTTAGAACGTGGCACTTTCCATAGAGCAGCGTCGATGAAGTATCGTCTGCTTGAGCAGTCTTGGAAAAATAATTAAGAAAACTTGTTTTCCCCCCACACAGACTGACATTGTATTGCGATAAGACGTACATAAATTACAAAGACGGTGCAATTATAGAACAATTATAATATCAGCAGAGCCAGAGTCAGAACCAGACTGAGACAGGCACCAAAGTAAACAAAACAAAAGCAAAAGCAAAGATGATACCTGGTTATGGACCCGTGACACAAGCCCTATTGGGCACGCTTCTCACCTGGGGCCTCACGGCAGCAGGTGCAGCATTGGTCATCTTCGTGCGCGGTAACCAGCGACGCTCATTGGATGCAGCTCTGGGCTTTGCAGCTGGCGTCATGATCGCCGCCTCGTTCTGGTCACTGCTCAGCCCTGCTATTGAAATGGCCGAGACCTCAAATTTGTATGGCATTTACTCGTTTCTACCTGTCGCCGGTGGCTTTCTGCTTGGATCAATCTTTGTGTATGGCTGCGACAAACTGATGTCGTATCTGGGCCTCAACAGCACCAATATGATGATACAAATGACCCAAAGCAAGGATAAGGCCGATATAGCCATTGATGAACTCAAGCAGAACGGCGGCGCCAAGGCACGTCAGACATCCAAAAGCTTGGACAGCTTCTCCGATTGCCTGAGTGTCCAGCATAGCGGTGGTGAGTCAAGACGCCGCAAGAAGGGCAGCATTAGTGAGGTCGAGCAATGCACGTACACCGCTGAGGCTGCATTGGAGCAGCAGCGGGCACAGGAAGCGCTGTCACAATGGAAGCGCATCATGTTGCTGGTGGTGGCTATAACGGTGCACAATATACCCGAGGGTTTGGCAGTGGGTGTCAGTTTTGGTGCCGTGGGCACCACAAACTCATCGACATTCGAGAGTGCCAGAAACCTGGCCATTGGCATCGGCATTCAAAACTTTCCCGAGGGATTAGCGGTCAGTTTGCCGTTGCATGCCGCCGGTTTCAGTGTGTTGCGTGCCTTCTGGTATGGACAATTGTCGGGCATGGTGGAGCCCATCTTTGGCGTTCTAGGAGCTGTGGCGGTCACCTTCGCTAATCTCATACTGCCCTATGCACTGTCGTTTGCGGCTGGCGCCATGATTTACATTGTTGCCGATGATATATTGCCCGAGGCACATGCTAGCGGCAATGGCACGATTGCGACATGGGGAACAGTCTCTGGATTCTTGATAATGATGTGCCTGGAGGTTGCACTATCCTGATGTGGCCCCCTTCACCACCACCTCCACCTGCATTTCCCACACTCCCAGAAAATCCTCAACAATGTTCCTACGTGTGATAGTTATTGCATACAGCGAGGACTCATAAATCATCAGTGTGTAAATTTGAAAATTCGAACGTACTTAATGCGCATTTCTTGTATGTAAATAGCAGAAGCAGCCGCAGAACAGGCTTTATATGATATTTTGTATGTTTAAATTGTCTAGTACTTTTATTATATATAGCTATTTATATATATACTTCACTGTTTGTACATATGTACATATATGTGTATGTATTTGTTAAAATCTCAGAAAAACACATAACGTTGCCTGTAGCGCGTTTAACGCCAGCCCCAAAACGAAATGCAAAACCCTACACAAGTATTTTTTATAAGTAACTTGAACATTTTATGTACTGACGACGACGCAGCCGCCGCCTCGCAACGTCTTGCCTTGCCCCTAAAGTCGACGTGCATCCATCTATCGAGTTATGTAAATGAATGCGAATAATAATAATAGCGTATAAATTGTATTCTTGTGAAGCGGCGGTAAACAGACGTGTGCATGTGAAATAGGTTTTAAGTTGTCATCGTTGATCAGCTTGTCTTTTAAACTGTCGTAATATTTAAGTAATAAAACATAATGTATGCATATACTGTTGTATATATAATAAGAAACTGCACTTTTTTACTCTCGGCTCTTAGCTATGCCTGTTGCCAACTTCCTGCTAGTTTGTGTTGATAAACAGGCAAAAGACACAACACAACTCGACAACGTTACACGCAAATTGAATTAGATAACACAAGTTGGCCAAACAAAAACAATAATAACATTTGTCGTCCCTTGATAAGAATCTGTCAGGCTGAAAGCCCAAATGATGTGAAATGAAATACGTGAACTTGCAGACGGCACTCAGAACTGCGCTACGAATAGCAGAATGTTTTCATGCGACTTTTTGTTGCCATACCCTGTACTTCAAAGATATCAAGAGTCGTAGAACGTGCATGGCTAGCAAATTTGATATACAAACTAATGCAGGTAATCTTATGAACTATGCTCGAGTAAACGTAATTGAAAAGAGCCCGTAAGCTTATCTGAGTCATTGCCTAGGTTTTTTTTGTTCTTCATTTTTGATAATGCAGTGCTTCTTATCAAAGCCATGTTGTCAACTAAACAATTAATCAATTTGCAAGTACTCTAGTACTTCTGTGTACTATGTTATATGGGTTCTTTTATGGCGCTCATAAACCAATTAAATTGCTACTAGCAGTGAGTGGAATGGATCAATTAAAACGTAAAATTGTACTATGTAAATATCGAAAAATGAATGAACGTACACTACGCAACCAAGTGGGGGAGAATCTAAAGTATTAAGTGACCCATTTAATTGCTGATCACTTACCGTCAATTTACCGTAGAGCTCCGGATATTCATACATATGGATATTACTAATGGGAAACTGTTTTGGCTCACAGAGGCGACGCTGCACTTTGCATGCCTCAATCCACAATATGGACACAATGGGTATATTCCAGCTCTGAGCACGTTTATATGTTGATAACAAGCCGTCCTTGAAGACCACGTGTGTGGTAGTGCTGTCAGATCGTACATAGATTGCATATAATTAAGTAATATAATCGCTTATAAAATGGGCAACATACCGCAATAGACGATCATTCACTTGGGCGCCCAGTTTGGAAATGATGGATTTGACGCCCTCAGAGCGATTGTCGTTGCCAGTGCGTACTTCAACGTAGACAATTACATCCTTTAAAATATCGGATAGACTTGTCTCTGGAACCGGATTACGTTCATCTGCTGTAATAATGCTTTGTTCGGCAAGTGGTACATCAAAATTGGAATATGCTTTATTTGGACTCCTGTTAAGATAATCTTATTATACCTTTTGCCTGTAAAGTGAAATTGTTTGCTTACCTTAAGGCACGTAGGGCACGCATGCGCAAAGAGGCGCTGGGACTATTGAGATCTCTTTGCATGCGTAAAACATTGGCATCCTGGTGGGGCATCATTCTTCGTAAATGTTCTGAAGGGCTGACTGGTTTGCTTGCATCCCTGGATTTGGGCGTCATTAGCATGTGTGCAATCGCTGGTGCAGTTCCAATTTGCGCCGTCGACATTGTATCAGGGACAGAAGACTGCGAGGTGCACAAGTCCACAAAGTTTTCCTTTATCTCTGAATGCATTAAAAATATAAATTGAATTGTAATCTAAAATAATATTACGCACGTTCAGACATTGTTTTTTGTTGTTATGTTGTGTGCAGTTTGCGAACACAATGGTAATTTTTAACAATCACTTTAAATTTTGAGCTTTCTAAATAAAAATAAAATATCTGGGTAATAATTAATAAAATAACAAAGCTAACCTGATGCAGCAACAAGCGTCGCCTTTGAATGCCAACGGAACTTGTTTGTTTGCCTATATATCGCCTCTGCTTATTATATCATACAGATAAGTTTTCTAACTGTTTATGATTTATTTAATAATATTGCTTTAATTTTATTGATATATTTTTAGATTTATAAATACAATTTATAAAATCACTTGGCGGCTACCTAGTGTTAGCATCAGTGTGACCACAAAACTAATTTTGAAATATACTAGTTCCCCTAAATGTAAAGAAATATACTGATTTAGCGGTTTGGCTACACTATATTTTCCTAATTTCCAACAAAAGTAGCTATATTTTAATTGATTTTAATTTCATTAATGTTAAAAAGCGTTGCGTTGCCGTTCTACGAGTTTTGCCTCGTTCTGATCAGATTGATATGAAAAAACAACAATTTTTCTTATAAAAAAATAAACTTGACCGATATGGAATGAAAGTTAGAATTCAAATTATATACCAGATGACAATTATTGGGCTTTTAGTACTATGTTATATTTCCATCGGTTTTACAGCAGGAAAATGTTTCATTTAATTTAAGATCATTAAAATAAAAAGATTTATAAAACTACGTGACTGCAAATAAATGCTGACGTTGAAAATAATAAATCGATTTTATAAAATGTCCAAAGCATCGATAGTACCATCGATGATTCTCCACACCCAAAATAATAAACACGTTTGCTTGGGAAATTTTCTTTTAATATTTAATTGTTTACATAGTGTTCACATGTGTGTAATATTCGAACTTATTTACATATGAAATGTATTTACAGGAAATAAAACAATAAATGTTACTTGCCTAAAGTAGCAAACAATTGCTCATGACAATTCTCACACTTTTATTTTGCTAACAAAATGTGCTTATTATCGCTTATTATTGTGCACAACTCAACTCTAGGACGTTCTCAGTCTTAAACGATTTAAAAACTATGGCAAAATTTTAATTAATTATTACAAATTGCATAATCATTAAATCTCTTCTCATGTCTAATCATTAATTGCTGTAAATTATGGTTAATATTATGGTTAATGCGTATTTTTAGTGACGCGCCCAAAAGTATGCTCATAATAATGGCTGCATTCCGCATATTCAATCATCACAAAAGAGCGAGCGAAATGCACTCCACCGACGAAAAATGTAATACGTTGACTTTTGACTAAATACTTGTAAGATGTAATGCTAGGCGATGAATAAATTAGGGCCTGCTCGTATTACTCATTCTGCAAGAAAAGAAAAAAAATGTTGATTAGTAAAAGTTATTGTATTATGGATTAATATCTTCTTACCATGTGCGCTGATTAGACTACGCGCATCCCAGAGTGACAGCTGCGACTGCGAGAGTCGGTGCTGCGGCTGATAGAGCTTATAGGGGAAGTATGAGTGATGGAAAGTGGCTATTGGAATAGGCGCCTGCGGTTGCAGTTGCTGCTGCTGTTGTTGTTGCTGGGCGGCCAAAAGGAATTGATGATGCTGCGCCGAAATCTTACGTGAGATTTTCGGTTCCTTCTTGGGCTTACTGGCGCATGGCTGTTTAGATGACTTGATAAAGTTGGGAATGCGTGCCAGGAGGCCACAGTAGTAGGGATCGTCCTGCTTCTTGCGCTGTTGCGTGTTTTTCGGGCGTTTCTTTTCCGCATAAATTGGAGCCAAGGAAGCGCCTGCTTCGTAGTCCGGCTACAAAAATTAAAAAAAATTATAATCAGCTACCTAGAGGATTTATCTTTGAACTTACCTTGGGAACATATGGACTCTCGTTGAGGAAAGCTGCACTAAAGACACTGCGTCGACCCTTGCTGGAGTTACTCGAGTTTTGCGAATCATCCGATGCTGCCGGAGTGGGATAAATGAGACCCACTTGGCTCTCAATGGTGGAGTATGGATCCTCGCTGGAATGTGTGAGTGGCACTCGCAAGCCAAGTGAATCCACCGACTTGGGCAGCGCTTGCAAGCGATTCTTCAGCATATCCATGGCAACCACATTGATAACCATTATCCACAATGGTGTATTGATTAGATTATTATTTGACTTGACCAGCGACACGGCTGACAAACACTGACGCTCCAAGCGGCTGCGTTCCGGATAGTTGCGTGCGAATTCACGATTGATATTCGTCTGAAACTTCTTCATGTCAAATAGTTTGGACGAGGTGCCGGCTGTGAGTGACATCTGTGGCATTTGAATAATGTCTCCACCAATCACGGTCTCCTCGTTGGCGAACGAAGTGTTGTTCACGTAAATGCTGCTCTTCCCGTAACGCTTGATGAATATGTTGCCAGTGTCGTCCATTTTGATCTTGAAGCCATCGCCGATAGCCTTCTTAATGACCTTTGTTTCTGCATCACGCATGGGATTCTCGAAACCGTTAAGACCAATACTAGATAGAGAGAAAGATAAATAAGTTGATTCAAAATGAAGTATTCTTATGCACTCACCGTACGCCATCGAAGCCATGCTTGGAACCATTGATAGTTATCACAGAGGAGCGGGCATAGGCCTTGGCTACACGTCGATTCTTCTCGAAGACAATAATCTTGGCCCAAATCTCATCATCGATTTGCTCCCACTTGGTCAGCACTTCATTGATATGATCCTGATGGTAAAAGATAGTTAATGCTTTAGAATTAGAAGCGCATTAAAAATGAAGTCATACTTACGCGGAATAACTTTTCGCGATCGTGCCAAACATCTTCCTCCTGCTCGTCTTGCCCAATGGCGTCCAAATTGTCCAGGGAACGCGATATAATCTTGCGGCGCGAAATCATTTTTGTGTGGGTGTTCGTTGTATTCTATTCTGAAAAGAGCGTTTTTCCAAATTATTATTGACAGCACAAACACACACATGGATATAATTACAACAATTAATTTGTCGTTGTTGCTAGCGGTGCGAATGGCTCTTTGAGCGCCATTTGAAATGATTAGATCTGGACTGGGGGCATGTGGACTGTAGACTGTTGACTGTGGCTGACGACTAAATTGTTTGGCGTGTAAGGAATCAAATTATGTTTTATAGAGAAAATCTTAATCCGGTATAAGATTATTAAGCAATCAGCCAATCAATCTGCAAGCCAATGAACTTCATCAACTTTTTTTTTATATATATTTCTTTTTATTTTGCTTGCTGAGTTTGTCGCTCAAGTCATTTGATTTTGAAATTGAATTTGTTTTGTATTTAGTGTTCATAGAAATGTTTGTATAGCTGAAATAATGAAATGATCAATGTCACTGCCTCTAATTGCGTGTGCCTTGGCGACAATTTGTTCAACTTTTTATTTTGCATTTTTCGTCAGCAAGACTTGCAATGCATTTCAATTGCCTGCTTGGTTTTTCTCGACTTCTTTTTGGGTTTTTATTTTGTTGAAAACGGTTTCAAAGTCAAGTAGCCTGATTTGTTTATGCGCATTGTCAACGTTTTGTGACAAAATTCCAGCTACCAAGCAGCAAACCAACTTGGATATCAGGTGTAGTGGCGGTCATGCACGTGATTGGCATTCAATTGGCTCAGCCAAATGCGATTTATCAATAAATGCGTCAACGTATGTATGTCACACGACTTGAATGGGCATTGAAAGTGAGTCTGAGAACCAAATCATGCAGACCATACTTTAACACTTCCTAGCCAAAGTTAATTGCCCACCCAAGACCCAAAAGGCATTGCTATGCGTTTAGCATCATTTCAGGTACTTATCGGTCGTCTAATGACACACATCAAGGGAGCCAGCCAGTGATACATTAAGGGCACAACACGCACTGCAAGCCAAATGAGCTGCACTCGTGATCTAATTGAAGTGAAGTGCGTTTCCTAATAGCTTAGAATCGTTTAATGGCTTTGGGGTCGGTGAGCATGCTAAGTGCTAAGCGGTCAAACCGGTCAGCTCGATTGAAGTCATCGGTCTTTGTTGGCTGTTGGCTTTCTATTTGCGTTGGCGTTGCTCTTAATTAGCAGGCAGATTGGCCATAAAACTGATATATGTCACGCACCAAAAGTCCGTTACCTGACTGATAAATTTCTAATTCCAACTGGTTTTTATGTTTCTGTTTCTGTACATTTGAGAACGCAGAACTTGTTGCTAATTTGCTGTTAATGTTGTCGCACCCACAATCTGATGGAAGTCTAGCCTTGTACCACATATGAGTAGATACACATGTTCACTTACAACTTTTGGTATTATATGCTTCGATTATTCAGATACTTTGTTTCAATGTTCTGCACAATTCCCCCAGTTAATATAGTTCATGTTCATTCATGAGTCAACTCCGCTTAATGGCCACAAATTTGACCTCCTCTGCGGAGTTAAAAAATACCCAAATACCCAAAGGGAAGCTTTGAGTGTTTCATATTCTATTTTAGAGTATTGTGATTAAGTTCGCCAGAATGCTGAAGTTTCTGTTGCTCAGCTGATGTATTGCTATTGTTGTTGCCTCTTTATTATTATCTTGTATAATATATACGCGTAACATTTCGTTCTTTTCTCCATTTGCTGTTTTCGCTCCCTGACAGTTCTTTGCCTTGTTGTTGTTGTTGTTGCTGGCATTTTGGCTTTTAACTAATATATAAAATTTTTTTGTATGCCGAACGTGCTGTTGATTTTTTAGCGATGATCACATGGCACACCAATACCAACATCAACACACGCACACACATGCAAATAAATTCATGAAATTTAATTAGCTAGCTGGCCTTTTGGTCGTCTTGCTGTTGTTACCAACATGTGGAAGTGCATTAAAATTAACCAATTATTACACAGACAAAAAACCTTATTTATCTTAACGCCGATTTATTTGTACTTCATATTATGATACTTCGCTATAATCTGACAGTTAAAAACTATATGTAAAAAGATAATAAACTATGTGCGTACCTACAACAAATCTAGTAAATATTTAAACGTCGGTGTTTATATATGTATATTTTTTTTTTGTGGGTTTTATTAATCAGCGGGCAGTTAAAAAAAGGTTGCTTGAACTACGCACTGAGAGAGCTGTTAAAACTGCATTAAATGTTAATTGAGAAGCTGTCGTGTCGCTTTGCGATTGATGTGCGTCACAATGCGTTGCAATTCGCACTCAGAGTCAAGTTCGTGTCTTAAGTCTTTCGTTTGCACGCGCACATTTTCCGCATGCCAGTCCAGCAATCAAGCTTAAATACATTTCTATAGTCTATATAGCGTATGTATGTATGTGTGTATATGTGACCGCCTAGCCTCAACTTCAGCTGCAATTAATTATGTAAGCTGCTGGTCCGTTTTCAAGGCCGCAACGGGCCAGTTTTAGCTCGATGTTTATTTTTAGCCACAACGCATTCTGAAACTGTTCTCTGCGTACGTAAAACTCTTCTGGCTCTCGACTTCGCTCGTTCTCTATAGCGTACGTCTGCCAAGGTCGTTCGGTTCCTGCGCAGAAGGAAGTCTTTTAGTTATCGCTAGTCGCCTTTGTCTGCTGCTACTAAGCGGCTTAAGTGAAAAACTTGCTGAGTGGCCACGGAATGGCACAAAACAGTGGCATTGTTTTATTTGTTTAATTAGTTTTTATGAATCATGCCACAAATTGCGCAACTGCTGGCCACTTGGCATGTGCCACACTCACACACACACACCAACAAAGACACAAACTCTTAACTCAAACTAGTTGCAATTTGGTTTTTTTTTGTACGCCTTTCAAAATGTTGGCGCTGCCAGTCTGCGTGTATATGTCTGTGTATGTATGTGTATGAGCTGACTTGTCAACCTCAAGTGGACAAAGTGGGGCGTACGACAGACCCACACCCAAATGCACTGCATAATGTATTGTACAAGCTGCTGCCTTTCTGTTTGTTCTGTTTCATTATTTTTGCGCAAGTTCTTGGCGTGTGCTGCAACCTTGAAAGTGGAAACCTAAACGACTTGAACTGTGAGCGCATTTATGCCTCATGCGTTATGTGTTGTAGGCGAGATGGGGTAGCTGGGGGGAGGGGGAAGGCCTTACATGTCCGGCTGTGATTCCGGCTTGTCTCTTGACTAAAACAAGTTTGCCTTTGTTCGCGAAATATAACAAAAATTCTATGCAATGCGCTCACTTTTATTTTTCGTCTTTTTTTTTGGGCTTTTTTTTGTGTTTTTATGGGGGCTATCAATTTTAGGAACAATATGCAAAAATATTGCAAAAAAACGCCGCTGTTAACAAGTGTGTTTATGTGATGCATTCTAATTAAAAAAGTAACGCGTCAAACAATTGACTTAATTAATTATAAGACTTACTTCTAAAGATTTATAACATGAATTCTGTTTCTTTTAATGCTGCAAATGAAAACAGCAAATATATATGGATTGTGTATTGTTTTGCACAATCATGAGAGGTGGTACACGGGGTGACAGTGTGACTTGTGATTGCTGCTCCCGCTGCTGCTGCTGTTGCTGCTGCTGCTGTTGTTTCCAACGCAACTGTAACAAACAACAATGACAACGACAACGACAACTTACAGCAACAATAACTGTGGTTAACATTATTTTTATGAGTTGGCATTTTATTTTCTAGTCTTTTTTTGTTTTTGTCTTTTGTTATTCACTTTTTGTTTCATGTGAGCTGAGCACATAAATTGAAATAACATACAGTACGACTTGAAGTACGAGTACCTGCTGACAAAAAAAAGGGGCACGCAATATCATGAAAAGCCAAGTACTATGCCATATACTTAGCCATGGGTGTTGTACGTTTATGGCCAAGATACAGTTTTAGTTTTATTTTTAGGTCGCTCAGCACGTGCATATGTCAAAATAATGTGGCAGAAGTAACAGATTGTTGCATGTTTATAACGTAGTTTGTAGTGTAGAGATTGCTGCAAAAATATTTGGGGTATTATGGACTAAAAGTAAGCAAATTAGGGTTCCACAGTTGACTTTTAAGTAGCTTAGCAATTAATTTTGTTATATGAAATTCGTTTTAGTTTTCTTCTTATAAGAGTCTTTGCACTTCGTTGTGCATTCTGATTTAGTTTTAAAGGTTTTTAGGTCAATTCTTTGTGATGTGATCAAGCAGAAGCTGCAACAATCCATCTGCTCTGCATTGCTTGGCTTTCGACCTGTTCGAGTGTTGTGAGTTTTGCACTCGGCGCAAGTACAATGCGGCGTATGCGCAACTTTTGCTCTGTCACTTGATGTGCATGTCGCTCATTACATCATCATCAGCTAACATCATCATCAGTAGCGACTGCAGCAGCAGCAGCAGCAGAAGCAATAGAAATAGCAATAGCAACTTCAGTGACAAGTGCCAGGTCTGTCGACAAAAATGCATCCATGGATCACATGGCGGGGGTCGGCGGGTGCTTTTTTCATTTGCGGTTGAAAATCGGCCGCGCTGCATGGCACGAAATTATAAATTCCAATTTTCACTTGCAGTTTTTTTTTTGTTTTTATAGCGCAGAGCGCGCGACGCGCGGCTTTCATAATATTTTCGCTTAGTTATTTCTCTATCGGCTGTCTGGCTGTCTGCCTGCCTGCCTACCTTTTGCAACTGTTGAGAATTCTCACAAAAATATTCATATTCGCATTCGTATTCGTATTCGCATTCGTGCCAGGAAGGCGCGAAAGAGAAAAGACAAAAATTACACAGCGCTTTCGTGTGGCTTCGAAGGCGACTTTAACTTCCGCTTTTGTTATATATTTTGTTGTTGCTGTTGTTGTTGCTATTATTTGTTGATGTTATTGTTATTGTTATTGCTATTGAGTGATTATTTTTTATACAGCCGCCAAGGCATTGTTTCAATGTGTGTGCACAACAAAATTACTTGCAAAATTTTTGTGAACGTGCGCGCTTTGGGCCTTGGTTGTTATGTTTTTATTTTTGGCTATTCTTAGGCTTTGACAAGTGCCGCAAAATAATAATAATAATAATAAAAAGCCACAAAAAGTGAGAATGAAGAATCTATGATCAACAGGCAGAACAATGCAAATGCGAACATTTCGATTATGTTTGCTTTATGAATTTCATGTTTAACGTGGCTGCTAATTAAATGTGTCTCGTTATGCTCAAACTTTGACAGCATCTCAATTCAATTAGTCATTCATCATCGTTCATTTACTCAACCGTGCAGTCTCCGTCTCAGTCTCAGTCAGCTAGTCAATTGCCAATTTGACTATGTTAATTTTTCTCCATTAACCCGTACCATTTTTATACAGTTTTATGATTCATAAACTTTGCTCAGATTGATGCTGTTGCATGTACTGCTCAAGTTACAAGTTGAAATTACATCATTATAGCGATCGCATACGCCTTTTCAGTTGCCAATCAATAGCAGACGAGATGACAGTCCAACCTGTCGGTGTATCATTAAAAAACAAACTCGAAACTACAATATACAACTATATAAATACAATTTAATATAATAATAATAATAAAGCAACAAAAACAACGTCAACCCGTATCGACAAACAACAAAAGGCCTTTGCGATACGAGCATTTTCAATAGTTGAGTTTTTTCGTTTATTTCTTTCTGATTTCTGCTTAATTGGAGTTCATTAATATCAGTTTCAAATTGAAATTGAGCTGTGAATCGAGTTCCTAATTAAATATGAAATGGCCTGTCATTTATTTAGCTACATATTGTATCATTAAAAACATATAAGTTGCGTACTTGCGTTGTTGATAATTTAGTGTAAAATTCTGGCAAGTAATTGTATAATAGAAATAAATTCATCAATTCAGGGGCAAAAGACTTAAGGCACGAACGAACTGGTTTCGCTTTTGGTAACAGACAAATAAAAATGCGTTGAAAAGAAGCAAAATTAATCCAGCGTTAGTTTCAAGTTTGATTCATTAGGGATCGTCTATACATAGTATAGTGTATATAGATTGTGTATCCATGACCATTCACAGAGCTGAACAAAGCGCGACCATGCAAATTGGGTCGCATGCAAATGAGCGTGAGATAAACCAAATTCTATATATATCTACTATATGCAGTTTTTTGGCGAAAGCCCCCAAAATCTGTGATTCTGCGTGATTGTCTGTGCGGTGGAAAGAACCCATTCAAAGTCGGCTTTCTTCTTATCTGCCAAATTGATGGCGAATTTCATAACAAACTATAGGCCAAAGACCCCAGAGAGACTACGTTGAGCTTTTCGATAAACATCTGTCACAGGTAACAAACAAAAAAAACCGACACTATGATTCTAAAAGCGGACAAGTATTACGCATCTGATTTGTGTGCTCTTCACTTTATTTTTGGCCATTTTTGGGACTGTTGCGGTCGAACTGCAGATTACATCGACCGGCATATCTTACCTGGCCTGGCTTGACTTGACTTTATTGGCTTGGCTAACGCACGCAGAACTCTGTCAAGGCAAACCGAAAAAATATATACGCTTTACTCTCTGACATTTTGTTAATAAAAATGTGAAATTATATTAATGTAAATGCTAATCTGGGCGTAAATTAAGCACACGCAGTCCAACTTGATGTCGAGCGGGTTTCGTTGTTGTTGTTGTTGTTGTTGCTGTTGCTGTGGTGTGTGCTGTTTTTCATACATTGAAGGTTGCAAAGCAACAATAAAAATAATCGCTGCACAACAATTTTTATCCACTTTGCATTGTGTGTATGATATGGTATGGTTTGGTATGCTAGCTAGCATTATTATGATTATTAAATGCGTTGGCTTAGTTTCTATTTCATGCTTAAGAACCTTTTGTGCCTACTGCAAACAAAAGACTCAAGCAACGAACTTGATTTTGTAATTTACATGCCTACAATGCCTTAGCAGTTGCCGCTGCCGCTGCCGTTGCTCTTTAGTTTTTATTTCACACTCACGGACAGCAAGAGTAACAACAACAACAACAACAACAACAACAACAACAACAACAACAGCAACAACTAATGCTATTTGTTGAAGTGGCCTTTGGCGTTTAGCACATCCAACACTCACACATGCGCACATGCACTATAAAACCACAGCCCAGACATGTTTATTTATAAGCCACAGCAAAACGCTAATTAAACGCCAAAGCGTCAAACCAACCAACAAACAACAACAATGAACAAAAAAATGTCTTAAACACTTTCAGAAATTATTGCACAATTTAGCTGCCAATCAAAAGCAGTTGGACGTGCTGTGATTTTAATTAACAAAGAATGACAAATTAATTGTAGTATTTCCCCCTAAATGTCAAGGTTGCAGCTGCATCAGCAGCATCATTGATGATTAATTAGAATTTGGTTCACTTACCGTCTCTCTGGCAATGTGCAACGCAGCGTATGCGTGATTTTTTTTCTTGTCGATTATCCAAGCACGCACCTTTAAAAGATGCTTTCTTCGATGTTGATGATGCGACGCACTGAAGTTGTCCGGATGATTCAATATTCTATTTGGCTTTCACACCCACAATCAATCAACGTAGTATATATTTATTACTATATACTTTTAAAGTTTTTATTTGTTTCTTTCGTGTTTAACTCGCTTTACGATTGGTTTAAATCTATTGTGGGCTTAAGCGTGAGCCGTTAATTTTGTTTTTTGTTTGTTTTTATTTTTTGATTTGTTTTTATTTTTTGTCTATTTGCACAACACTCTCCGAGGTTTAGAACGGTTGACGACGACGCGACAGTTGACGACGTGCTGCTGTGTGTCTTTGCTCGATGTGTTCTTTCTGTTAGTAGTTTTAGTATCTGTTGCTAGCTGTGAGCTTTGGAAGAAGCGCGCGCTAGAACCGTTCGCCCCAAGCTGCGTATTTCAACTGGCCAAGTAACGGTGTGGCAGGCCAAAAGACAGCAACAGCTACCAAACGTTGAGACGGCCAAAAACGAACGCGATACGAGTGCCAAAAAAAAAGCTGCCAGACGAGCCGCAGAGCCGAAGACATTACCCGAAGTCGAGTGGAGGCGCTTGCAGTTGTCTCTCGCTTCGGAACTTGGCTTTCAGAAGATTGCCAACAGCTCAGCAGCGAGGTTGTGCGCTATTCCTTTGCCAAAAAAATTCAAAAAACGAATTTTTCCCATTGTCATGGAATGACGCACGTAAATCCAGCATTTATGCTAATGTGCACAACATTAAGAACTTTGCTAACACGCCCCAAAAAAAGAAACTGAAATAAGACTTCCATAAACATAACATACGCCGGCGCTTTCAATTTAGCATAAATAATTCACAGCTCGTTCAATTGCCCCGCAATTTGTAGCTACAATTTACAATTTTTCTTGGGTCTTTTTTTATATTTTCGGTTTATTTTGGGCGTGTGAATTAGTTTTGATTTATATTCGAATGGACTCAGCTGCTCAGTTTGCGGATGTTGAAGCTGATTTCTGTTAGTGATTCAGTTTCTTAACTCTGTTTCTTCTCGGGTATTTCCCGGCAGCAAAAGTTCTCTATACGAAACCACTTCAAGCTTCTTTATTTGGCAGCAGCTTTTTGATTAACTCAACGAGCGACATAATTCAGTTCATTTATGGCATTTGACTTATATGGTTTATACAGCTAAATGCAATTTACCCGTATTTCATAGCTCAAACTATGCACTATGCAAACAGTTGACATCTATGTGGAATTATTGCGTGATTCATGTTGCATGTAGGTGTGGCAAGTTACCATTGTTTGCTGCAATTGAGCCACCAAAATTGTCAGCTGTTCAATTGCAAATATTGAACGGAATTTAATTCCTTGATTCGCTAAGAGACCTTCTGACTCTATCGACTCGATATCTTGAGTCAAATTTTGTTTTCGTAGCCAAAAGAATATTATGCCAATGCCTTTCTACATATTGGATAGTATATAGTAGTATATGCTAATTAATTCAAATTTAATTATCATTTAAGCAAACATTATGAAAGTCGTTCTAGTAAATTCAAGCAATCAATAAAACGTTATGAATCTACACAAAGTAAAAGAGAAATAAAATTTGCAATTCAATAGAAAAAGCATAATAAATATTAAAAGCTAAATACTATTGGAAATTTGTTTCAAAATATCCAGTTTTTGTCTAATATATACATTGATAATATCTAATTATTTGTCTACGATATAAACTTTAACCTTAACCGCAAAGCAAATTGGAATATGTTAAATATTCGACTAATTGAATTAAATGCAATAAATTCAATTCGGTAACAATGACAAATTTCTGGTTTTGCAACAGCGAAAGTTATTTCATTGTTAGATTGAAAAAAGTTGAAAATTGTGCTTAAAATCAAGTGTTGAGTTTATTTTGTGATACAGTTCTCGTTCGGTGCTCGGTGGAGGAATGTCTAAACCTGCTGCTTCTGGCTATGGAACTTCTCAAGTGACCGACCGTCTGTCATAAGCGTAATCAATGTTCATGGATATTCAATCAGAACGCAAACACAAAAAAAAAATACAACACGGTAAAAAAATGTGGTAATAATTGCCCAAGAATAATGCGAGCAGAGCAGAGAGCAATTGTTTTTGAGGAGGGAATTGAAGGGGTGTCTGCTGAACTGGTCATGTTGTAATCCAATATAATTTTAGCTGCTGCTGCTGCTTTGTTATTATTATCTGACTGGCTCTTTGTTATTGTATTCAATTAAAATGGTAACAACAACAGTTTAGCGCTTGGTGAATGGTTAGCACTGAAATCCACGTAAATGTACAAATTTATAACGAAAAAACCAAATAAAATATAGTATGGCTTGTTTAGCATGGGTATCATGGGTATGTCGAGGCATGCCAAGTGGGCCCGTTGTTTTAATAATCATTACAAATTGCTTTGGCGTCGCACGGCAAAAAGCAGCAACAACTTCGGACCAACGAACGACCTTGCTACACAAGAAACTTGATAAACAAAACGAAAGAGAAACGGCCACAAAATTTGCGACAGACAACAACACAACAAAACAAAATAGTCTGAAAAAGGGTTTCGTAAAATTACAAGCCAAAGCTTTGGCTTGGGAAATAGGCGAATAGAAAAACCAAATGGCAAACTAACAAAAAACAGAAAAGAGAAAACGTCAACGCGACGCGTCAACTTGAGTGATATGGAAGTCTAACTAAAAAGATAAGAACCAACATATAAGCAACTTGAGTACACCGAAATATGTACACTCTACAAAAGATTTATTAGTGCAATTAATAACTAAATTAGATTGGAATGATATATAAATCAATAGAGCGAGACGATGACAGTCAGAGATATCGCGACAAAAAACTGACGTATACTAAATCGAAGTTCCATTCCAATTTTGGAACTCTTCCTTTATTCGAAATCTACAAATTAACATTAACAACTGACGTTAAAATTAGCAAATAAATCAATACAGTTAATCGATTGCAGATTAAGATAAACTACGAAATTATTTTCTAATTTTAGTTCCTTGCCATTTTCAGCAGCTACATTTTTTTATTGTGTTGACTAAAGATTCTAGATCCATAATAAATTAAGTTCTACGTATTTTAGCAGAATTAAATTAAACTCTAATACATCCTTTGTTCAATAACTCCTAAAAGGTTAAACACAAATAATATCATTCGTAGATTCGTAGATAAGTTATTCATACCCTCGATGCGTAACACGAGTCATGACAAATTTGTGCTACACTCGCAAAATAATTTTTTATTGCAGCGTTCGTATGCAAATTTGAAGACCTCGCATAGTTATTGTCTGTCAGTGCTCTGTGGCATTTTGTAGCTACAAGTTGGAAACATTTGTAAATTCTGATCAACGTGTCTAATCGGATGGACAGACAGACGAACAGACAGACAGTCGGGCGAAGCAATGCATAATTCAATCGAGTTCGACTTGGACTTCGAAGTGAATTTAAATCTGACTTCACAAAAGTGAATTTCGATGGCCGCTGGGCAAAGCGAAGCTTAGACGACGATTTATGTTTAATTATTTGCTGATGCTGTCGCTGCTGTTGCTATTACTGTTGCTGCTGCTGCTGTAGCTGCTGCTGCTGTAGCTGCTGCTGCTGTTATTGCTCCTCTGGCGCAATAATAATAATAATAGAAATAATGAATTGTTCGCTAGTGTTATTTGCGCGTGTTTGGGCGCTTTGTTTTTTTGCATGTTCCACAACAAATACTACAAGCAATTTCCGCATGGCACTAGAACAGCTTCAACAGTTAAGCGATCGTTTTGTGCGTGTATTGTACTTATTTGCTCGTCTCGTCTCTTGTCTTGTCTTGTCTTGTGTTGTCTTGTCTTGTTTGTTCATCTTGCGATTTAAGCCATAATTCGTGCGGCGCTGACACACAAAAATTCTTGGCGCAAACTCAAGTGCACAGCGTGGGCAGCAGCAGCTATATAAAAAAATAGCAAAATCAAGCGTAACAACGCTGCGTATGATTGATAAGCAAATTACGTTTGTATGGGCGTCTTGAGAACATATTGCGCATACGTCATGTATGCACAAAAGAATTCTATTTCTATTTTTAATGTTGTTTGTGACACGCCAGGCCCTTTTCACGCCTCGCTCAATCAACTGAATTAATCGATCAATCACAAGTCCTTCACTCAAACGGAAGTACTCAATGCCTGTTACACAATACAAGCATAAGCACAAGCATAAGAAAGGTAACTGAAATCGAAAGAGTAACAGCACATGATTCACGTCACCTGCAAAATGACGTAACATAAATTGGAGTTGATACAAAATGAACGGGCCAAGAGATGTCAACGACACCTTCAAAATAAAGAGATACCAAAGTAAAGGTCAAAGCTGTTTGATTCAGCTACAGGTTGTCAACGCAGTCCAAAGACCTTGATGCTGCTAATTTCACAACATTTTGCGCTTGTTGGCATGCAAGACGACGCATTGCAATTCCACTTCTGACTGGGTATGGAATGGGTTTGTTTACGCCTAAAAAGTCAGGTATGTAATTCATGTTCGATTCCCAGCCAGATTGCAAAAAACTGAATGAGTAAATGACTACAAAATACCCTGTGTAAAAACTAAGAGCCGTGATTCACTTATATTTCTTATTTACACAACAAACAGGCTCAGCAAATTAGTTAAAGTTGAAGAACACATATTATTATTTTATAATTAATAAAGTATTATTTTATAATATAAATTAGTTTATCTTAAAAACTAACAAACTTGTAAAGTTCTTCGCAGTGAATGGAAGGGAGTACAGAGTCTGTACCAAAGATTGAAAAACGGATCGGCATATTTCTCTAAATTGAATAATAAACCCACAGCCAAATCTTAAGATATGGTAATGATTAATCAGATCAACAATCATTATAAAACAAAGAACACTTCAGTATAAATTTAATATTTGAAATAGTTATTCCAGCTTCAATGAATCTGATGTTGTGTTTGCCAATATCATCTAGAATTTATTCGGCATTCCCTTAAAGCATTCACTTTATAGGGTAGCACAAACAGTAGCATTTTTGATTGCCGTGAATTGTTGAATTTTTGTTTGATGGGAAACAGATTTCTGGGGCGTTAATTGAACGGAGTGGAGCACTTTGGTCGACTGCTTTGAGTTATTTGCAATTTCCGCGTTTGGAAATCAACTTATTAGCTGGCGTACTTAACCTTGGCGCTTGGGAAACCTGCAAAAGAGTTACCTCGGCCCGTCTCTGTTCTGGGCGCGTGTAAATCTAGCTTGTTATAATTTAAAACACAATTTGCTTGCACATTAAGCAAATGTGTTAAAAAAATTACAATTGTTTTCGAACCTGAACCCGAACCAATGGCGATGACGTAGCACAAGTTGAAAGTGTTTAAATAAAGTCTTAGTCTCAGTCTCAGTCTCAGATGTGTGCCGCTGTTTCATACGCTAATTGATGAAATTGTGATGTGTGCCATTGCCCAGAATGGGTATTAATTAGCTGACAAGTGTTCTAACAAGACGTGGTAGATACATACAGCCTTGACTTGCGTCTTGTCAAAAGTTGGCCACAGATTATGATGATGCTGACTCAGTCAGCAGCGACTTTTCACATATCACAAAACAAAACGAGACAGAGATGGCGATGGTGACGGCGAGATAGCGATGGCTATCGTTGCATTGCAGGCCAGCAAAGGTTGTTCGATGATATCAACAACATGCACCAAACGCGATGACAGCCAACATTCATTTCACACGGCAATCGGCAAGCTGAACAAACTGCAAAATGCAGCGTGCGAGGCAACACGCTGACTTGCAACATGGCCAACAAGCTGTAATTAAGTGCCAACGATGCTGACTCTATCCAAGAGAGCCTCCGGCTGGACCAACCACCAATCGTCGCCATGTGGCGCCATTAGAAAGAAGACAGGCACAGTTGCAGTTGCACAGCGCAGACACTCAGAGAAGCACACGCAACAAGTGGCACACTTCCATAATCGTAACTGGCAACTTGCACTTTTACTTGGCATTAGAACTGCAGCAGCAGCAGCAAGAGCAGTTGAGACTGAAACAGAGCATCGCAGACAGATGAAAGCTACAACGATCTTCTCAAAGTGTCTGTGTGGCTGTAGTGTGGAGGGGCAGGCATGACAACCTGAAGAGTAATTGCACACATAATTCATGCTCAAGGCCGCGTTGCAGCCAAATGAATTTCGTTTTCAGCACCTCACAAAGATCGCTCGCCACTCGCCGCAATTGGCGGCAGCTGAAGGAACTTGGAACAACTTAAGAACGTGGCGATGCTCTTTTGTCTAGAAGATGAATGGTCTCGAGTTTGTGGCTGCTGTTTTGTGATAGCAACTTATGGCGGCTTATTAATCAAGTTGCAAGCAAATTAGCACAGCTATAGAAAAAGTCCAAGTCCAAGAACGCAAGAACGACGAAACTGAGCCAAGACAAGACAACAGACACAGAGAATGCAGCTTGTAACTCTAATTATAATAAATGTCAGCTTTAAATATATAATTAAGCCAAATGCAATACTACTTATATACCACATACATATGTATATATTATATATACGATTATTCGAAGAACTGAGCAAGTTCTTTCTGGTTCCAAACGATTTCAATTGTGAATGACAACAGTTCCGCTTGAATATTTCGGTTCGGTTTCATTCTACAATTTAATTAACTTTTTGATGAGCTTGGAGTTAATAAAAAGTCAATTATTAATGAATTTCTCTACAATTAAAATACAGGAAATCTGCATAAAATTAAACCAGTTTGTGGTATTCTTCTCTTTGTTGTTGCTATTTTTGATTTTTGACATTTAGACAAACAGTTATAAACGAATCAGTTTGTCATAAAAATGTTGCCATAAAATGTCGATTACTGTTTGTCGATACATATTCATTATTCTTGAAAAATTCGCTAGATAAATGTCAGTAAGCCGCCGTAACCTTCTATAATTCATTAATACTAACTAATAAAAAGATTGCATATCTCTGGCTTAATTGCCGTAAATTATTTCTTTTGTTATCTTATGCTCTAATCAATCTTCAGACAATTTTATATCGGAACTAGCTCAGAATGCATTCAGGTTTCAGCTCTCGTTTTCAACATTTCGATATGGCTACAAATAATCTAATGCGTAATTAACGCAATTAAGTTGTCCAGTATGCAATAAGCTGCAATGAAATCAACGGCAAGTCACTTTAAGTAAGCTAATTAATGTTCTTAGATTAAAAATGTTGATTGTGTTAATTGCAGTTTCAACGCTTGCCTTGATTGCCATCTCATGAGATGCATAGATACTTATTATTGCGATGGGGGCGAAGGCGGCAACTGCAGAGCATAACATCATCATATCATAGTCAAGCTGAAGCTGGGAGCACATTCGATGATTTATTCAGCAACAGTGTTGCAAAAAAATATATCTGCGCCATTAGAGCGCATCCCATGGCAGGCGTGGGCGTGGGCGTTCTCACTTGGTCTTTTAGTGGCCCCTGATTAATGTGTCCACTTGCGAGCTCCCCTGCCGGGCGTCGGGCAGACAGAAAGCGAAAACGATAAGGCACCTCAGAACTGTGGCTACTGCACATAAATATAAATTTATTGCTAGTCCGGCAAATACACAAACAGCACGTAAATCAATTATACACACCAAGCCGGCCAAATGGCATAAAAATGTCATACAATTTGTGGCAATTACAAGTAGCAGACGATAAATAAATAGAAGCTACACTCAACGAATTCTAATAGTTATAACTGAATGACATTTATTTAAATAGGGGAAGTCAAGTACACTTATACCTAAATAAAATGAAATTTTGAACAATAGGAAAGTTTTCTTGCATAGTAAATATTATCTTTTACCTTTTTTCTTGACATTCTCAAAGTTCTTAATTTAAATAATAATTCATAACTTGATTTTTGGGTTAGCCTAATTTTACATATGGGTATGCTAATATGCTAATGTAAAAGTATATATCGTTGCCAAGCTGTATATGAGATATTGGATATTTCAGAAATGTTTTCACTTAGAGAGCAAAAACCTTTTATTTTAACTCGTTTAATGTTTTATTTATATTTAATATCCAATAAGGTGAAAGGGTGTTTACCTTTGTGACAACAGGAAATGTAACAGCTCTTTCCATCGACCTATGAATAATAATTCTATAGTATTTCTTCAATGATAAAGTATTTCCTTATACCAAATGTAAAACTTCGAATAGTTTGTATTTGATATGTTATATTGTATTTGATATGTTATATATTGAATGTAAAAGTATTACGTTATACCAAATGTAGCAGATGGAATATTTAAATATTTTTTTGACATAATGTAACGATTATACTGCTTTTGCTTTTATTGAAAATGTGTCCAACAGTCAACAATTTTAACTTTAACATCCAATTAAATTTTTTTGCAGTGCAGTTATGTGTACGAGTTTATTGGCTGGCGTTAGGCCATTCCAGTCATAGTGTCGCACTGCCATAAAATTATGAGCAAGGACATTTTGAACCTGCCAGTAATATTTTACTGCCGCCTCTATAAATAGTTATGTGAGTGATTATGGCGCGTTATCAACTCGAACTTATACGCGGCTACGCTAGTTCTCTGCTATGGGTTTTAGACCATTAACTTTGACTTATTTATAGTCGCTTGATTTATGAAGCTGCATTTAGTCGTTCGCTCTGGCCAGCAACAGCGCGTGGATAAGTTGATCTCTGAATGCAGTGCACATTATTACATTATTTACTGGTTCTATTGGAGGCTTAGATCACGCGAGCTGCTAACACGTTCTAAGCTTGTGATTGCTTAATCTGCATACTAGTAGCTAAATCTGATCTATAACATGCTTGTGTATGCTTAAATAGTATGTAAGTTGTTCTAAGCCCCTCAATGTGTGTGAGTATGCAAATAACAGGCTGGCCTGCCCTGACTTGGCCTGGTCTGCTCTGGGCTGACATGGACAGGCCTGGCCTGGCATGTCTTGGCTTGGCCTGTGGTATGGCCTTGAATAAACATGAAGAAATCACAAACAATACGATCTTTTTTTATATGAAAATCAGCGACAAAAGTTTAAATTTTATGACATCCAACAGCAGCAGCGGCAACGACGTCGGCGACGGCAGCCAAAATTTTGAAATCTTACAATTAGAATCTGGCTGCTTTTTGTAACCAGTTTTTTGTGTGGTCTCGCTGCTTACGTCAAGGCATTCAGCTGGAGAAGTCAACGAATATAAACAACAGCTACTATGCTAGTTAGTTATCCGATCCGGCATCAGGCAATGATATCAATCTTTATAGTTCATATATATTCGTTCTTAAGAATGACCGAACTAAGAAACCGAAAGGTGTGTATACATTTTTTTTTCTTTTTTTTTTGACTTGAACTCCTGACGCTTTTGATGGTTTGCTGCTTACTTTTGGTTTCACATGAGCACAGAGCTTAAAAATAACCAAGTGAGGAACTGGAACCGTCAGCGAAGCAAAATCTGTGGGTATTATTAATTCTTTTTAATGTTGCTGCTGCTCTCCAGCTACCCAGGCGATGTAGTTGTTGGCAACTGAAAATAAAAGTGATTTGTTTTCGGTTTTTAATACAAGTAGATTCCAGTTTTGTTGCCTTTTTTCTTTAAAGTTCTGATGGCACCAACAAATTAACTAGTTTTTGACTATTTGATGAATGCGTTGTGTTGAGCACAATTTAATTGTTATTAATTTGTTACTATTTAATGGCATAATTTAAAAGAATTCTCGTCGTAAGGCTCGTCAGCTCAGCTCGACAAATGCGGCATAACTGGAAATCTAAGTCTCTGGCTGCCCATTGACCATTTGACTTGATTGAGCATCATTTGGCCAACGTAATCTACATACAATGATCGATCCAATCCGATCCAAGTTGAGCCGAGCTTAGGCGTGGGCATATTGAATCGACGACGCTTGCTTGATCTTAAACAAAATAAGAAAAAAGCGACGCCAAGCAATTAGCGCGATTTCCTATTTGGTTAATATGCAGAAAATTAAAACGGGTGTGCTTTGACTCTGGCTTTTTGGCTTTGTTATTTATAAACAAAATATATATTTAAATAGATTTTTGTTTTTGGTTTTTATGTCTGTACATGTGTTTATCTTGTGTGTGCACCAAATTAAGCAAAAACAACAAACAAAACGGAAGATTAATGAAACTCGAGTACATATCTGTACCATCAGAGTCATAGTCCAATGTTAATGGCTTTAACCCACCCAAGCATCAAACATGGACCGTCTGTCTGCCTGTCTGGCTGTCTGTCTTCTGACTCTGACTCTTTTGCTGTCTCTCAATCGACTGCCTCCTGCAGTTTGTCTATCCGTTTGCTTTTACTTCCGCCAGACGAATACGAATACGAATAAGAATTTTGAATTGTTTAATTGATTTGAAGCTGTCGATTATTTTCTGCACACTCGAATGCGACATTAATTGCTCGTAGGCCTGCTCAAGTAGCATTAGTTGTCTCGCACCTCGACGATAATCGTATTGCACCAGCAAATATTTCGCCAATAATATAATGTTTTTTTTTTCCTTTTTTAACACTTAATTGTGTGTTTGTTTAATGTTAATGTTTAATCGCACAAAGAACGTATCGACTCAAATTCTATAATTATTATACGCGATTATTGCTTTTGCCTTCGGGGCAAATCGTAAAGCTTCATTTATTAATTGAATTAACCATCCATGCGAAATTATGCTGCATTTAACAAATTTGCATGAGCATCGATCGATCAATCATTATTATCTTCTTAATAATATTGTTGTGCTGAAATTTCACTTTTCTTGAGAACGCACATTGAAGTGGTTTCACTTTTAGCCAACTAGTTTTTGACCAACATGACTTAGACACTTATCTCATGACATAATGCTATACTTGATTAATACTACTATACACATACACATATATAGTATATACGAGTATTATACTCGTTTACGAGTGTTAGCATGAACCCTAAGTCTATATCCGGTTCGGTATCAAGACTCACTGTGAGACTGAGTGAAACATTTGAAATGTATTCTTAAATATAAATAAATTATCAGCTCACACAAAAACACAATATTTAATTATTAAATCCTATGCTGTATTCGCTAAAAAGTGTTTAGTATGTTATTATTTATTTAGTGTCTGCCTAAACCTGTTCGACACATTTTTTAAAAATGCCAAATGTACACGCAAAAAGCCGCCGCCGCTTGCCAAGTATTTTTCGGGTGTGTGTGCTCTACAATTGGTAACTGGAACTGACAAGTACCAAACAATATTATTATTTTATTTTGTTTTTTGCCCAAGCTGAAGTTCACTTTTTGACCTGTGCCCAAACACGACTTTTACGCACCAAGTTCAATGATCGGTTTTTGTTGTTGTTGAGTTTTTCCCTCACTTTGTGTTTGTATACCCTATCATATAAAAATAGCTCCCAGAAAGAGTCCATACATTTTAAATTGAAGTCGTTCATAAATCTAATTACCACTAAAAATGTAAGATTTATGCAAAGCAATATGATTTAAGATGACTATGTATTACAAGTCATTAAAATATTTTGTATTAATTGTAGAAGAAGTCAGTCCCATATAAATATAAAGAGCATTTATTAATGTTATAAATTAGAATTACCAAAATAGATTAGGAGTGTAACATGTTTAATTCGTAAGCTTATATATAGGGTATTGGCTTGTCAAACACTACAGCCAGAAGCAGTTCGGCATGTTTCTATTTATAACAAGTAAGAAAGCTACAGTCGAGTGTGCTCGACTGTAAGATACCCGTAACCCATTCTGAATAAAAGCAAAACAGTGCGGTATTATTCGTAAAGTATTCCAAATAATATACCATAAAAAGACTACAATAACCACAGAAGTGAAAATATACATGATTGTCAGCCAAAGCAGCTAAGACCCGATTGCAGTAGGCGTCTTTATTATATTACAATAGATTATATACTTTATTTGGTCGGAGTTGCGTCCTTTTGCCTGTTACATGCATTTCCTACCGGCACCAAGATAAAATACCCTTCTACTCTATGGGTAGCGGGTATAAAAACGGCTTAAGGAAAAAATCAAAAAAATAATTATAAATTTAAATGATGCCTCTCGTATTTGAAAGAGTGAGGGAGAAACAATGTCATAAAGTTGCACTTGAAATGATAATCCAAAATGTCAATGCAGCAATATATTAAAAAGCAAATCTGCCTTAATTATCATTAATATGTAAAATGTATTTAAGATTTACCGTTAAGCACGTCCGAAAGTTGCAAACAAGTTTAACCCGATCACAACACAATTAATATACTTATGTATCTGTCTGACTGTGTGTATTAAGAATAATATTGTGGCTAGCCAAAAAAATGTTGCTCGAAGCTCGCTCGATAAATGCGATTCATTCCTTGGTAACAGGCAGCTGTGAAAAAATCACAAATTATAAATATATATGGATGGAATATTTATTGTTATATATCATGCTATATAAGCTGTGGTTACTTCACAGGAATTTCCACAATCAATGGCAATGCCATTCGACGACCTTGTGACGTCACATCAACATCATCATCATCTAGATATTGTGGCAGATCTCGATCTGCGTCGATCTTAGCTGAGTGTGGATTACCTGTTCTTCAGCATGCGGGTATGTTCGCTGCTAGTATGTTCGCTGCAAATGATGATGTTGATGATGTTGATGAGTCACGAGATACGAATAACTGCAACAATTTCATGTTGATTATGACGCAAAATTCAGAATTTCCATGCAAAATGTGAAGGACTTTTAGTTTGTGTTTTTTTTTTGCGGCTTTTGGGTCAGAATTTGTGTGGTGATTGTGACTTTGCTGATTTGCTGCTGAACTGAACTGCTGCCCACTCATAGACGATGTCGTTTAAGTTGTTTATTGCAGTCGCTAGTCGCTGCCCAAGTCCTAGAGTTCTATGTAGTTGCAATGTAGCCCTGCGGGCTCGTTTACATTGTTGATGGGTTTTGCAGAGGGTTTGCCAACGTGCTGAGTTGGCGTTGGGATCCAACCAAGTGCTTGTTAACATGATGGGCAGCAAATGGGGCTGCAAACAATGGCAGCCTGAAAGTGAAACTGAAATCGAAAACTGCAGCAAACGCGCGAAAATAGAGCAATAAGTTGCACGTTGCACGTCCAGTACAAGATGCGTGGACAACGATACTGCCGAGGACAAAGTTATTAAAGCAGGCGTGACACAGACAGAGTCAGAGACTGAGACTGAGGCTGAGACTGAGGCTGAGACTAAGGTAGAGAGAGGCCTGTGCATTATTTTATTTTCAATTTAATGATGGCTAGAAAAACTCTTGTTGTCCTCCTGATTGGCTTCATTTGCAACATGCCCCGCCGCAGGCAACAAATTTTCGTTGTTGGCCGCAAACGAAAACGAAAATGAAAACACAGCCTGCAGCTCCCAGAAGCAGAGCTCCAGCTCCAGTTTTGTTGTCAGTCAGTTGTGACAGTGTTTAGTTGTCGTGCAATTGTTGATTGCGGGTGTTGTTGTTGCTGTTGTTGCTGCTGCTGCTGCTGCTGTTGTTGCTGTCAGTTGCGTGCCGATGACGTCGGCGGTGTTGGAGGCGTTGCCTTTGCGCCGCTTACAATCAAGAGAAGTGATCGCGATTGCGCCGAACTCCAAAGAAAAACACGCAGCAACCAGCAACAATAACAGCAACTACAACAAATGAGAAGAAGAAATATAAAAATAAAAGGGAAAAGCAGAGAGAAACACAGAAACAGAGAAACAGCAACCGAAACTCACACAACATACAACTAACTAACAAGGTTGCAAACAAAGTTGAAGGTCGATTTAGCGACACAGGCCACGTTGTGCTCGTACTACTATACTATATAGTACTATATATAACATACTAACTATGCAAGAGTGTGCTTTAGTGTGTGTGTGTGTGTGTGTGAGTGATCTGTATGGTGGAGCAAACAATATCGATATCGGTCGCCCCAGTCGCATGTAATAAGTAACAAACGCCGCACGACATTCGACATTTTTATGCAAAAACTTTGTGTGCAGCGGGGCGTGAGATGGGCGGGGGAACGTTCGATCTTTGGAGCCTGTGTGCCTTATCGCCATAATTGTAGTTGCATTGTCTATAAATTCTTGCTCAGCTACGTGGGCAGGCGGCAAATGCTTTGACTTTGACTAGTTGTTGTTGCTGTTGTCAATGCGTACGCAAAAATATGTAAAAAATGTAATTAAAAGTCGCAGCGAGAGTATCACTGCGTGTGGAATTCTCTCTCACTCTTTGGGCAGGAATAGAAGAGAGTGTGCTGGCTGGCTGGCCAGGAAGTGCCGCACAAATCACGCCATCATTGACAACTACTAATGACCTGCCAAGTCAGCATCTAGTTCAAGTTCTAACTGCAAACAAATGCTGCTGAGATGTTGCTACCTCAGCTGCTGCTTCCTGCTGCACAGCTGCAACACAGAGAATGGAAGAAAATGAGAATGTGGCATGAAGTTGAAGTCGAAGTTGGAGTCCATTGATTGTGAAATTTACTTGCACTTAAGTGAAAACATTCGATTGCATTTTCGCCCGCTTAATTAGCCGCCTTGACTGATGACAATGCAAAAAGGGAAAATGGCGAAACAATCAGTTGCTTATCAGTGGCGCGAGTTGTATTGTATCGCATTGGGGTGGAGCAGAAGCTGCAGCACACACACTTTTTAGTGGGCCAGCGTTCGTTAGAGTTAGAGAGGCAGGCAGACAGAAGGAAAACCAAGGCAGTAGCTATCGTCTTGCATGCATCGCAAATTTATGTGTCAATCAAGCAAAAGTATGAAGCCAGCGAGCGCATAAACTACACATAATTGCATTTACTTTGGCCACAAGGATTAGTTTGCTCTGATAAGCCAGTCAGAGCGAACAGAACACAAAAAACAAGCTCTGCTTAGCTCAACTTCAACCTTCGAGTTTGAAATGCACTCGTAATAAATTGAATTCACCTTTCAGTGTCCGCTTGTATTTGCGCCAAAGTGCAAGCGGCCATAAGAAGCAACAGCATCAGCAGCAGCAAATGTTGCAGCTACATCAGCAACTGTTGCCCTATGCTTATGCCCATGTGGTGCTATCCCTGGCCACATCTACTGGCACTTCTAAGACCCACACACACACACGCATTTAGATTCACATTCGCATTCGCATGTAGCTGGTCAGTTTTATAAGCTAGCAATTGGCATAAATATCACTTTGTTGCTCCCTTGAGCGTGTGGCAGCCCAGCCAGTCAGTCCTTGTTCTTACATCTACGGTGGCTGCTGCTGCCCTTTGTGACTGTGCTATGCTGTGCTCTGGAGCCGTGGAGCCAGTCCCTATGGTAGCCTTGATAAATTTCATACATGTTATTCTAACATTTTTACTATTGCCGACCGACACGTTGCCCTTGCCCAGGCCCATGATTGAGTTAACTTCATTTGCTCGTCCGACACGTGCGATCTCTGGGCGAGTTGATTGTCTGTCTGGTTGGTTGGCTGTCTCTGCTTGGGATACTTGGACAGTGGACGCGTTGTCCAGTTGGCTTTGTGTTTAGTTTGGGATTTATTTTATTGCCTCTTAGGCAAACATGTCAGTTATGTTTGCGAAAGTACATATCATCAGGCTGGACATGCGTGTAGGTTTCCACATTCAGCAACAGCAACAATAACAACAACAGCAACAACAACAATGAGAGTAACATCGCGCACACAACAACAAGTAACAAGCAAGGGCACAGCCTCCATAGACAAGCACCTCAATAAGACTCAAATACGTACATAGAGACACCCGTTGCGGCACTTATTTATGGCAAATTTTTTAAGTAAAATCTTGAAAGTGTCGAAATTGCACAGAGAGAAAAAGAGAGCAGCAACAGTGTTCGAGACACAAAGAGAGAGAGAGAGAGAAAGAGTATTATCGCAGGCGTTAAGGGAATCCAACGAGGCGGCAACAGCGCCGCGGCTTGTTGTGAGGTCAGGGCGATTGCAATTGCGCTGCCCATGTACACGAAGTACACGCCACTCTTCTTCTGGTCGTGGTTAGCCTTTGCCTCCAAACTTTCCTCGTTCAACTCCAACTCGTGCCAAAGCCGGACGACGAGCTGCTTGTACTCGATAACGTGGTTGTTGTAATTTAAGATCTTATTGCAGGCGATGTGCTTTCTATGCTAGAAGTTCGAATGCGTGTGGCGGCCTAATAGTTAAATCAATAAACATTTTACACCACATTTTTGCAACAATTAAAATACGAACTAACACTAGTATTGCTAAAGTAACATTATAAGTTCCTCGATTACATTTCATTAGGATTCTTAAATAAAGGAAATTTTGCAAATATTTCCCTCTTATTTACATAAAGTATTGGGTAATAACACCAGCTAAAAGTGCAAATATTCTCCTCTTATTTAAATATTTCTCAACTAAACTGAACTTTTAATTCGTTTCCTCTTTATTATTTAACAACTGATATATTTAGCTTTCACTTGAAGAATGAAATAATACCACGAGTTAAAAATTCCGTTAGATTTGTGATTTTGTTTCTAAACACAAAACAGTTTTTTCCCATGAATAGAATCTTAATTATAGCTTGAATTTCGAATAGCAGCTAAACAATTAAATATGCAATTTACCCATTCTATAGATACATTTAACTTTTGCTTGAATTTTGAATAACAACCATACAATTAAATATGCAATTTATATATAGATTTAACTTTTACTTATTGTCATAAATTATAACAATCTTATTCATATGTCAAATTCAAGTTTTTGTGTGAAAGTGAATTGAAGAGACAGTAATTACTCAAGAGCACCTAACAATAAAAAATACTTTACTCTCGTGTTGAATTATGGTTTAATAAATTACTTTAAAGTAAATAATTAATATGTTATCTATACAAAAATTATATAAATCTATTGATGTCATATGCTCAACAATGCCGGAATGAATGGGAAAAAGGAAGAATTTATTAAAAAAAGATATTTGAATTTAAACATAAATTCACACATTTGGAGATCTGGTTTGATCATGAAAATCGGGAATTTTTTTCTCAGTAGCAATTTTTTCGTTTTAAATTGAGCATGTTTATAAGTATTTTTAGATGTTTCTTAAATGTTTTTCTATTAAATAATTTTGTTTAAAAATGATAACTAAATTCCATAGATTGTCAACATAAATTTTCAACGTTTAGTGCGATGTGTCATAAAACTATATTAAGATTCTGCTACGTATAATATTTAAATATAAATGATTCAGAAAACGATTATAAAGTTTTTACCTTGATCTGTGTCTTCTTAGTTTTATTACAGTTTAGATCAGCCTTCAAATTAACCATGACAGCGACACACAAAAAAGAAACCAATCACAAAGGCCGACGCGGCATATGCAAATGGCCTAAACACCTTCAGCACCTAAATGCAGCAGGGGGCATCGAAGAGCTGATGTGCTGTGGCTGCTGTTATTGCTGTTGTTGTTGATGTGGCATCAAATTGGCGCGTATAAAACTGTCATAGCATGTCAAATGCATCGATGGACGCAGCTGAGTGCAAAACTCCTCCACAGATTCTTTTTAGCTGTTTGACGGTTTCTGACAGAGTGTTGACCCAGTTTCGCCAGTTGGCTTTGGGCCGCTCGATTCTTCGATGACAATGCAAGAGCAATGCAACTCGAGCTTAAGTATTTTGACCAAGTTTCTTCAAAAGGATTTGGAGCAGTCGTTCTTGCTGCTGTTGTTGTTGTTGTCGTTGCTGTTGGTATTGAACTTTGCATAAACTTGTCGCTGCCGGACAAAAAATGCTAATTGCATAGCTGTTGGCCACTTTGTAGTCGCAAGTCGACGGTCGACGGTCGACAGTCGTCAGTTCTCAGTTGTCATAGGTGGGCGTGAACGTGGGCGTGGGCGTAGGCGTGGACATGAACGAGTGCTCTGTGTACTCGTGTACCGCAAGTTGTCATTTTGATTTTGAGCTGCGTTGACAGGTTGCTCGCTATGCTCTGGCATTAATTACGTCGCATTTGCTTAGCGAGCATTCTAATTTGCAATGGCTATGGCTCATTGTATGACCATTAAAATGCGGATGTTATCCCGGGGCCAACCCCAAAACCTAACCCACACGGCATCAGCAGCAGCAGCAGCAGCAACAGCAGCTCATTCTTATCTTGTGCAATATTTTCATGTACGTGCCAAGTTGAAGTTAAACACGTGTTCTTCGCTTGTGTACTCTGCGGGCATTCATGTCCTTAACTTGTTGCCAGAATCAGAATCACAATCGATGTACCTGTTGCCCAAACGCAAGCTCAAGCTCAGCCCAGCACTTCCTGGCTTCGTCGAAGAGAAATGTAGATTCGCGGGAAACGATGCTGGCAACTTGAGTAGCAAATACGTATTGGCAAATGCGCCGTTTAATTGATTTATTAAAATGCTAGTCGCCACATTTTATTTATGATGTGAAACATGGCCCAGAGGGTCTAGGCTACGATTTCCAAGTGTTGTGCGCTATTGGTTTGGTTGGTTCTCAACACTTGGCCCTGGCATTGGCACTGACATCGGGTCCCTGACCTAACAACAACCGCAATAGCAAAAGCAAAACAGCAACAACAGCAACGGCAACGACAACGAATGCAATGCGCTGATTGGTTTTGAAATGGAAAAATTAGAACAAGTGGCACTTGACGGGCGGCAGATATGCTCTGCAAAATCAACAATGAAAACATTTCGAGGCCCCACCACATCCACGAGCACACGAACAAGTCGCAGCCAGTTCTCAGTTCTTCATGCCAACAAATGCAAATGCTGCCACGTCAGCAATAAATTAAAGGCAATTTTAGTCAAATAAAATGTTAACGGTGTTTTGCAGCCTGTCCAGCCAGGCAGTCGAACAACGTTGGCGGCGTTGCAACGCGTTTGCCCTTTTGGCAAAAAAAGTTGCTTTGCCTGCCGCCAGCTTTTTTGCCTAGGAATGATGGACAATGTGATGTTGCTGGCCGTTTGGCTGTTGCGATTGCTGCAGCAGCAGCTGCTTATGCAAACATTCGGAGGAGGGAGTTGGATCGACGCTGTGTAACCTGGACCGATGCCTGGCTTTTTGGTATTTGTCACGTTCGTCCATTTTCAGAGTTCACGTACATGTTGGCGCATTGTTAATAACTTTATTTGTCGTCGTAGTCATCGTCTTAGTCGTCGTCTTCGTCGTCGTCCTACTTGTTGGCTAACAACCATTTGACAATGACACTGCACCGTTATTTATGAGCTGTGTGCGCCATGCTCAATTATTGACATTGAACTCCTGGCGCCCGCATCACACACACACACTCACACACACACAGATGGACAGAAATACGATTGTGTGCTCTAATGTTTGCATTGCCTAATCAGCAATCAGCCCAAATCGTACAATTGTGTCAGGGGAGGGCAGCAATTAAGTCACAATTGCCGTTATGCAAATGCCTGCGACTAAGCAGCAAGGTCAAGCCATTGGCTCTCTCTGGAACAGGAATACGGCAATGTCATTACCCAAAGAGTTGAGCACCAAAAAAGGGGGCAGACTGAGTCTGGCGACTGGAACTCAGACATAGACATTAGTCGTTGGCTGATTTTTGGGAATGCGCTGCATCATGCGCACAAATTATGAAATCGATTTATTGATTCTGAGAGACGATGGGGTGCCAGTCCCGTTGCCCGCTTTATTAGCATTAGCATTCGCATTAGAAATTAGAACAAATTGTTCATGATCATGTTTACCTTATTTTGTTCTTGTTTGTTGTCAATATCGTTTTGTGTTTCATTTGCCCGAAAGATACAAGCGCCGCTGCTTGTTGCTGTTGCCGTGGCTGTTTTCTGACTTGACCTGATTTCCGCTTTTTGTAAACACAGTCATTGCTCTCTCAGTACCAAGTTTTCTCTCTCAGCTGGAAAGCCCACTGGCCACACAGTTCTAACCGCAATTATTGTGACTTCACTCCGCTCATTTGTATAGTATTTACATATGTCTATATATGTATGCTTATTATGATGGCGCATTCATTAAATTCGAATGGGTATTTTTTTGATTTTTTGAGCACTCTTTAAGCAAAAGAACCACTGAATCATCAGCTGAGGCTGCGGAGTTACACTTCTGCGGTGAAAGTTCTATAAATGCGATGAGGCATATTTGCGTTGAGTAGTTTAAAAAGCGATAAACCTGGGTAAGCAGGTGAAGCCAGCCAAAAGGTGATAAAGACAATGCTCGAATTTGTGACACATATTCTGACTAACTGACGTGGATAGTTACAATTATGGCGGCAAGGTCAATTGAGTCAACGCGTCCAACCACATTGCAGTGCCTTTGGCCAAGACAACAAATCTCTTGGCTAGCTGATGAAGCTGACGCATGGACGCGTCCTTGACGCAGTCGCGCAGAATTGGCGGGAAAACAATGGAAATTAAATCATTATTAATGGCAACACACAAAGGCGATACCAGAAAAAAACTGCAACTAAACCAAGTGCTTGGCTGCTGCCAAGTTGACGGCAAGTGTAACAAAAAAACCAAAAGGCAAAAAAAAAAAAACAAAAACACACAAAGGCAACGGCGCAATTGTCTGCTGGTTTTGCACCTAACAATTATTATTATTATTATTATATTTTATAGTTTTGTGTGCTATTATTTCGCGCATGACTAACCAAATGCAATTTCAGATGCCATTCTTTTTGTTTTCGATTTCAGAGAATTGTGTGTATATGTGCAGCTTTTGGACTTTTGAGGTCTTGTTCCTCTTGGTCTTTTGTTCCACTTGGCGGCGGGCGAGTGTTGCAATAAAATGCACATTAAAGACCTGGCAAAATGAAACAAAAAATCGACAGTAAACGTACAAAGTATGTAGTATATATAATCCTATAATCGTATACAATCGTAAATTTGTAATCAGTTGCAAGAACATGTGTTTACACAGTCGGCGCTCTGGGTTCCACATGGCTGCCAAAAAAACAAAAAACAAAAAAAAACGCAACAGTTCTCGACATTCTGGCTCACCTGCCAAATAGCGGTCATGTGTTAATTGAATCGTTGCTAAATGCAGCGCTTTTAAATGTTTAAGCTGACACACTTCTTATTTACTCAGTTTATTCCGTTTTTAAGCGTTCTTAACGGCTATTAGAAAGCGACAGGCACAATGAAAGCGAAACAATCGTGCGAAGACAAGCCGAAAAGGCTGAGAAATTGTTACAAGGTCCCGACAAAATACAATATCATAAATACCTTGCTTTATCTTAAGCGATGTTAAACATTTATGTTATAAATTTCATTTATAAATTCCTCTTGTTATACCCGCTATCCACAGGGTAGAACAAGAGATAGAGCAATATTTTTTTTCGACAGCATTTGCTATGTTTGCACGCAGATCAAGTTTGTTTCAATTTGTTGCCACGCCCACTTCCATCCACACAAATCAAAAAAAATCGAATAACAAGCGTAATTTTAAAGCTAGTGTATACAATAATAACCATAGTAGTTACGATTCCTGAAAATTTGGTTGCGATCAGATAAAAATTGTGGAAGTTATTAAAGAAATAGGGGCAAAAACGCCTACTTACTAGGGGTCTTAGTTGCTTTGGCTGACAATCTATATTTTGAATGTGGTACTATATCGACATAGCATTTGGTATATTTTTAGTATTTTTGTAGTATTTTCGGTATATTTTGAAAATAATATAGGAATATTTTGCTTTTATTCAAAATGGGTAGCGAGTATCTCACAGTCGAGCTTCTAACTTGTTGATTTATTGTATTTGTTCTCATTGCGTAAATGGAATGCATGTTTGAAAGTATTTAGAATAATTTAAATTCGATTTCAGCGTTAAATTCGTTAATAAATTATTATTTTTATGGCTGATATTATAATATTAAAACATTCCGAAAACTTGTTTTTAGAACTAATTATAAAATTTTAGCAAATTCGTTATTCGCAAGAAAATTATAATATTCAAATTTCGGAAATTATATTGTTTTTATTTTTCATTGCAATTTTGGCGAAATCCATTTACTAAACAATCAAAAATTATTATTTATGCTACTTTACAAGAGCTTCAAAATATTTCGCCGCCTAAAACTATGCAATGATAAATACAAAGACAACTTTACAAGCAGGCGCGGCCAACTGTTAATTTTGAATGCAAACAATTAAAAATTAAGCAAACACGATGGTAAAATCGAATGCAGCGAACGCAACTTAAGAGCGCATCAAAGAGCACAAAAGCTGGAAAAGCTCTCTGCGGGAGCGAGAGACAGAGTGAGAGAGAGAGAGAGCGCTTGGCTCACAACTGGCAACTGACCGAACCACTCTCACTTTTCAGCTGCAATTGCAGTGTGCAAGTGGCAGACTCTTTTTTTGCTGAAGCTTTGGGCAGTCGACGAAGCTTTAGTTCCCGTTGACCACGCCGCTTTGGAGCGAGCTTGTTTTACCAGTTTATGGTCGACTTCGTTTCGACTTCGGCCCATGAACACTTTTAACATTATCGATTTGATATTAATTTTATTATTATTATTTTTGCACAATTTTGCAATGCAAGCGCTAACCGGGGGGGAATTTTTGTAGCGAGTGTGTTTTAGCTGGAACTGTTGCTAAAAGTTGCTTAGCTGCGCATGTTAATTAAATGTCTAAACAGCAACAGCAACAGAAACAGAAACAGCTCAGCGACCAGGCGTTTAATTGCAAATTGCGGCATGCGACTTAATTATACACTTAAAATGACCATATGCTATGCCTTGAACTTCCATTAGCCAACCAACCATCGATTGCTGTTTGCATTGGCTGTGTGATCGTGTTGCTCGCCCTGCGGACACGACATGTCGATGGATCGAGTAGTTGTGGAGGCATAATTTAAATAACGCTCTGATAACACATTTGCTGTCTTAATTTGAGTTTTTCTAAGCTCGCGTTTTGGAGTGACAGTTGCGTCGACAGACGACTGACAGCGGAACATGGGGAGCTCTTGTTGGTGCCCTGGTCAGCAATCGGCAGTGGCAAGCTGTTGTGACATGTGAGACATGTGTTGTGCTGGCTGCCCAGTTTAATTGACAGACATTGATAGTGGCAGACGCAGACGTCGATTGCACAAATCCCAGCTGATTAGTCACAGAGCCCACGCAACAATCAGACTCGAATCGAATCCTTTCGCAATCGCAGCTGATGAATGGGGCGGAATGCAGCAAATTATGGGGCGATGGTCGTTGGACTTTAAGGCTGAAAACAAAATTTGACATTAGTCCGTAATTAATCACAGCGAGAGCACAAAACACAACTTGAGGCTTTTTGATGTGAAATGAAGCACGGCGAAATTCCAGTGAAACGCTTTTGTCAGCAGGACAACACGAGAGCGGCATCTGTAAAGAAGCCCAAGCCTCTGCCTCTGCTTCTGACACTCAGAGTTCGCACTGCTTTTGCTCTGCTCTGCTCTGCTCGACTCAACTCTGCTCTGACATGGGCTGGAGCATGTGCGAGGCTTCAAGGCCATTTGGTCTGTGGTCGCACAAGATTTATGAGTTAAGTGACACCCGCATTCACTTGGCCAACAAACTGGTTTCAACTTTAGAGCCACAGCGGCGCAGCAACGTTGGCGGCAAGTTCTTCATTAAACTTGTTGTTGCGACTGCGACTGCTGTTGCTGTTGCTGTTAATGTTAATGTTGTTGTTGTGTAGTTTAAGTCGCTTTGCCCGCTTATCTGAATTAATTATCAATAAAAGTATCAAAGTATCAACTTGATTAATTTCAAATAACATGCATAAAAGCAGTCACTAGTTAAATGAATCTGGCCAAAAATACCAAGCAAATAAATTTTTTCACTTGCCCCAATTCGTCTTCATTAATGTTCGCCACTCGGAGGTGCTGCTGCTAGCGGGGGAAACGGATGTGGAGGGAGTGCCACCTTCAGTGGCACTGCGTGTGCATTGACAAACAAATGGCAAAGTGTGCTGCAAGTCGCTCTAATTTGTTAATTTGTTTAACTAGTGACAAGACTCTAATTTGTTGCATATATTAAACGAAAGACTTAGGCAACGAACTTTGCGAGCTGCAAAATATTTGAGCAAACAATTCAACTTGTGGAGCTCTCTCACACGCATCCATCAAGCTCACCGAATGAACACATCAATGCCCATTTAAAGCCAGATTGCCCGACTGGGCCTGAAAGTCAACATTTGATATGCCGCGACGACTGCCCAAAAATTAAACCTTGGCGCATAAATTAGTCACAGCAGCCGGTGGAGCTGCCACTAATGTCCACGCGTAGTACGAAAAAAATGCTTCATTTTATTTGTGTTGTATTTTGTTGTATTATGGCCAACGCATTTGTGGCATTTTCACATGAAAAACTGAACGCAAAAATAAAGTGAGAGAAATAAAATCGCCAGAGATTACGCAATCTCACATAAATTAGACGTCTGTTTAGGATGACGTCGACGACGGCGACGAGTAGACGACTATGTTGCCGCCTCTAATCACTGCTTAAATCAAGCGTGGCAAATTGGAGCAGTAACAAGTGCGCACACTGCTAACCGCCAACCATCAACCAGCAGTCAGCAGTCAGCAAAACCACCAAGCAACCACGTTTAACCGCAACGAGCAAAAATAAAAAAAAAAAAATGAAAAGTACTCTATTCGTAACCGTAGTGCAAATCAGCAAGAAATCAACATTTTGCACTAGAAGCGAAAGCAAAAGTAAAGCAACTAAACTGGACAACATTTGCACAGGCTGGAAAACTGGAACTGTAAATACTAAACTACAGACTAAAAAAAAAAAAATTGTAACTGAAACTGAAACTGGACTTGAGCTCTGTGCTGTGCTGGTTCGACAAGACAAGAATTGCGCAAAGTGAGCTGAAATTACTAAAGAAGGCGATCCGCGTCCATATCTGTTTATTGCTCATAGTCGTCGCGTGAATACTCGCCATAGGTTTGGCCTGTATGTAAGCGAGTAAGTGAGTAGTATTCGTATTCCTGGCTGGGTAGCAAGCGAGCCGCTCACTTATAGCCCATAACCGTTCGTGCCGCATGCCGCATGCCAAGACAATGCCGAGACAACAACACAGAAAAAAATTAAACTTGATTAAACAAAATTGTTTAACTTTTTCGGGGGGTTGGCTGCTGAACTGTGGTTCAAAGGCGAATGCGGGTTAAATTTGATATAAATTGATTGAGGCGCGCATTTTGCGAATAACTGAATAGCTGGGCCGGAAAAGACTTATGAATATGAGGCCCGACAAAAGTGAGGCCTTAAGTAATGTGCCCCTAAATAGGCCTGCCTAAGGTCGTCAGCTTGCCAGTTTCCCATGCTTGTGGAGCAAGCGTACAGTTCAGTTCACTTTCCAATTAACTGAGTGCATACTGTGCATTTTGCTGTGCTGCTAATTTACGGCACGTCCAAGTGGCAAAACAGCTGCCCAAAATGCCTGCTTAGGCACAAACTTACTAGCTAGTGGCAACGCGGCAGCGGCAGCCGTTTCAATTTCAAATTAAATTTGTATTCAAATAGTAGACCAACATCACATCGCGTCGCGTCGCCTCGCTAAGTCAGAGTTTGTCGAGCCGCCACTCAACTGGGCAATGACAAGCAAATTAACCACAACTGCTGCGAGAGCTCAAATCTAGAGGTTGCACCACAGCAGCAGCAACCAGCTCTATACCTGGACAATCAGCACCCAACCAACTTCAACTGTCTCTTTGTCTGAGTGTTTGGTTGCTGCTGCTGCTGCTGCTGATGTTGTTGCTGTTGCTGGTTAACGTTAACTACGTCCATCTAGCTATCCACACGGCAGTCAAACCCAACCCATATTCTGAAACAGATGCTTAGACTCAGTCACTACTTGTATTCACATTCGTATTCATAGTTTTCCACGTGTGTTAACCTTGAGTAAAATGAAATTTCACAGCGCTTTGCTCGAGTTTTGATTTGAATTTTTTGGGCTGTTGTTGTTGCAGCCCCACAGTTACACACATAAATCTCTGTTATTGCCTCCCCTCGTTTGTAATTAGTTTCAAAGGGCCACAGCCATGAGGCCCACCTGTTGAGCTGTCGATCTGTTAGATTTTGGGGTTTGCCACTCAGTCAGTCAGTCATTCAGTCTTCTAATGTATTTAGAGCGGCAAACGATTGGCATTCAATTGCAGCCACACAATGTGTAATTAAAAGCCCATATTTTGGTCAATTATGGCCTGCCAAATTGGCAAGTATAAAATATATATCTACTATATATAACAACAACAAATAAAAGGCAAATTAATTGGCTTACATTTTGCTGCTGCTGCGGCTGCGGTGATTGAGCAAACGAGGTGCAGAGTCAATGGATATGGGCTTAGGAGCAGCAGCGCAGCAGCGAATGCCTGCCTTTTGTACCAACCATATGGTTGCAACTGAATTCAGCTTCGCAGCTGCTTGAATTGTTTTTATTATTATTGTTGCTATTGCTGTGCTCTTTTTGTGGCGCGGGCGGTCGCGCATTGTTCAACGATAATTTTCTATAACAATTTGTTGTAGCCGGCGCCGTCGTTGTTTTTAATTGCACTCTGGGCACATGGGTCACTCGGTTGCTGGGCTGCTCGACTTTTTGCCCAGTTTTCGGTTTACTTTGGTTTGTATATTGTTGATTGTATAATGACCGCAGGCCTTTCACTTGCAACAGCAAGCGACAGCGACAAACAAAAAGCCAACTCATTTTTGGCTATTATTTTATTTGTCTACCCGTTTGAAATTAGTTCAGAAAAGAAACAGCATTCAAAACGCCCACCCCATGAAGGAAAAAATGTTGAGCACTTGACAACGGTTCCAACAAGGAAAAATTGTGCAATTAGTGCAACAGCGGTACAGAAAAAGTGCAGCACAGGTGAAAGGCAACGACTGCGGCAGTCTACAAAGCCATTTAAACAAACTCCATAAGTCACAAAATCCTGTCTGGCCAAAAACACACACCACTGACAAACAATGAACTGCTCTGATCAAATGGCGCTGGCAGCGCACGCGCGTACCACAAAATCCGCATAGATATGCGAGTATTTATATATATATACATATATATTGTATATATAGTATATCTATTGAATATCACTTAACAAGCGCAGCTGTCAGCAACCAGTTGGCGGCTTATAATGAATTGTTCGGCCACATTGTTTCAAATTACATGATATCATTCCCCAAAAGCAACATCAACAGCAACAGCGGCCACAGCAGCAGCCACAGGAACAACAGCGAACAAAACACATACAGAAAAAAATTTGATGAAAAAAACATGCACGCGACAAAGCGTAGATCAGATAGCAACATTTGGAGTCGAAGTACATTTTTGGTAACCAAAAAAAAAAACAAAAACACAGACAGAAAAATTTAAAATAAAGCAAAACAGTAGCCAGGAAAACGAAAGACTCAAGCGACAAACTTGGCCAAATAGTTTTGGCATCGTCATGGCAAAGAATTCTGCCAGCGCAGTTACACGGAATGCTACTTAAGCTGCTAGTTAAGCCAATGGTGTGGCACTGGCAAGTGGCAAGAGATGCTGCCACAAGTTGTTGTCAAAGGTCGTGTCGTCGGCAGCGAAAGTGCGTCGAATGCGACTGCTGTGTGGCAGTTGCTATTGCCTCGCCCTTTTTGTCGTTGACGTTTTTTCTTTTCCTCTTTATTTTTTGCGTCTTTGGTGCAGCTGGCGAAACTTGTTTCTGGGGTTTCCTGTTGTGGCATGCCACAAAAACATGCATAAATCAGCTGCAAGAGGCGTGCTCCACGCTTAACCACATTAGCCCCCGACGACTCGACCGAACTGACCTACATAATACATTCAAGCAAAAGGGTTTTTTTATTGGCCATTGCGCAATAGTTGAGCTGCTGTTGATGCTAGTGTTGATGGCGGTGCTGATGTTTGTTGGTATTGGTCTTGGTTATGCTCTTAGCCAGGCCCAAAAGCTCAGAGCTGTGCTGTGCTGTGCTTGGAGTCTATTGATGTTAGCCTTCGCATTGAGCCAATGACATCAAATGCCAAAATAGCGCACAATCATTTCAGTAAATGATTTAATTAAGCTAAACAGCCAGAGTTTTGTATCTCGTTGTCGCCTGCTGCTCGCTTCATATTCCCCTTTACGAAAAAAATACCCATTCATATCTTTTCTGTGCAGACGTGACAAAGTACGTGTGTTGCCATTAACGCCAATCGGTTCGAGTGCTTTTCGAGTGTGTGACATATTGGCGTCAAGTTCACAACCTGCCCTCAAACAAAAGGCAACCAAAGTGGCGCTGATCGAGCGACATTGATTACCTGTTGGCTTCAGACTTTTTTTTATCGTTTTCTTTTGGCTTTAGCTATGGCTTATGGCCCACAAGAACGCACTTGAGTTATTAGCGGCTTATAAACCAATGAATACGCGTCGCATACACACATATCGCCGAGTCATATATCATGCATATATAGTCTTAAACCCATTGTTGAACTTTTGCAGAACTCAAATCATTTGAAGTGTTTCCGTTTTGTAATTGTATTTGCCAATCGCTGAAGCTGAAACTGAAGCTGATTGCTGGAAGGGAAGTGCGCGTTTGTGTCTCAAGTCTTTTGTTGTTGCCATCACAAGAATAATTTGCCAAAAAATTAATAAGAAATCTGCTCGTATGTCTTTAGCTATTTATGAGTGTGAATTGACATTGATGTATGTACGAGTAAAGCCAAGATCCGTCGCTTTATGAATGAGTTGCAGCTAACTCTAGCTTCGACGGATAACCGACGATAACCGTAGCGGGTCAATGTTACCAACATCTTCTGTGGACTTGAACTTTGTATATATATATACATTTTTTTTAATTTTTTGGGTCTTTGTCTGTTGTTTTTTCCCCTATGCGTCTTTTTTTCTTGTTTTGACAAAGTGCAAACATTAAGTAAAGATAAGTAAAGCCAAGGCTCAGCTTGAGTTTAATGACAGTCGTTGACAGCTAACAAACCAACCTCCAAATTGCAGGTACTTATGTGTTGCATATCGTAAATAGTTTTATTAGATTATTGCATACAAAATTACGCATAATTCAAGCCTTGTTTTGTCTGGCATCTAAATAATTATTAATATGTTAAGCATTGTTTTTCGGTCGGAGCTTTTAGTTTTTAGTTGACCGCAGGCGTTGCGCAGGTTTTTTTTACACATTGGATTTCTTTTGCGCTCCCTCTTTTCTCTATTTTGTTAGCAAATTTTCAACGCTCGCCCAATTTTAATTACAGATACACGAGGCTGATTTTTTAATTTTTTGTTTTGTCGGTACACACTACTTTTGTTGTGCCACGACACGAGGTGCGCCATTTGAACTTGACTTTAATTGGCTTTCAATAAAAACAATTATGTGTTTCTCTATAGCGTTTATATCTAATTAGATTGCCGCTTTGGGCCATGTTGGGCTTAGTCTTTCACTTGGATGGATGGCGTCGCAAAAAAAAATCTTTCACTTTTCGATTTCATTAACGCGTCCAATCGATTTCGGGCCTCAAAGTCGAATTATATAATGCCGCATACCATGCGACTGCATATTATTGTGAATGCCAAACGTGTGTGTAAGCTTAACGTTTTTGGATTTCACAGTTAACGCCCAACCGCAGTGAATATGGACGACGATTGTGCTGCCAAAGTATAACAAGTGCAAAATGAAGAAACTACAACTTGATGATGGCTACACTTTGTGTATGTGCCATGCCCTGCATGTTAAACTCATCATAATTTCCAGTTAAGTCGAGGCATTTCGCCAAATGTTTTTGACCATTGTGTATGCTGGACATGCTCCACGCCCACTCACAGTCGTAGCGTTTATGATGCCATCATGAGTGCGCTCAGTTCATAATTTGATAATAGCGACCATTAAACTAAACAAAAAGTGCGCATAAAACTTCTGCCTAGCGACTGGACAGCTGCTATTTGTTGTTGTTGTTGTCTGGCATAATTAGCACCCAACTAAATGATTATAAAGTGGTTTGTGCTTCGCTTTGTGCGCTGGTGTCAAAACACAAACACACTGAGTAGATAGTGTACAAACAGTGTCATTAGCTGGGAAATGAAGCTACATTTCGGACTCTGTCTGTTATTACTCGATGTGGGATTAGGTAATACTGGGCCAAAAATGAAGTCATTTACTTGCTATGTGTGTGTATGTTTGATATTTATTTAAACAAATTAAATGTGTGTGAAAAATGTGTGCACATGTTTATTATTGATAGACCAAACAAAGGCAGACAAACACACAACACAGCACAACACAAACAAAAGACTTAGGCAACGAACTTGGCGGACTCACAGCAACCACAGCAACACATGAATTTATTATTATTATAATTTAACTGGCTACAATTTCTAGACATTCCCAGCATTGTTGCTGATGCTGCTGTTGCTGTTGCTGCTGCTGCTGCTGCGTCAATCATGCCTGCCTAGAACTTCATTTTATTTGCAGTTTCAATTGGATATCTTTTGCGCGCTTGCCCCATGTGGCTGTGGCCAGTGCGCTGGGTGGGTGCAGCCAGCTTTATAAAATGTTAACCAGTTAGAATTAAAAAATGCATTGGGTAGACTTTCAGATACTCAGTAGTTGCATAACAAAATGTGGGTAAATGCTAGAATTCGTTCACAAAGCAAAAAATAACGAATTTTTAAATTTTCATCATAAAACAGAATAAGTTTCTATGCAAAACAATCTATGCTATAAATAAAGTGCTCATCCAGAGCAATAGCATACAAATAAATAATCTTTTCTTATTTTTAAAAATTTATTTACTGTAAATAGTGTCGCACGAGACAAATTCCGTCAAAGAATTGCCCATATATATTTTTTGTTACACTTTTTTTACTCTTTTTTTTTCAATAAAAAAAGCGAGCGGCAGATGGAATAATTTGCTCTGATCGTCAAAAATCTGCACAGCTCAGCTTATTATACCCTTTTCATAGCTGCAGGCTTCAAAAATCCATTAATCTCATGAAATGTTGCACTGCATTTGCAGCCACAGCAACAACAACAACATCGAACAACAACAGAGGCGGCAACAACTATGATCAGCAATGGCAAGTTGTTAGTTAGTTGTTGGCTTTTGGTCTGGCATTTTTAATTGACGCGCTGCCAGCATATATTTACTTTGATTTTGTAATTATTTTTTCTTTGCAGTCGAACAGGTTCATGAGAGACACAGCTCAGGTCGCCAAAGACCTGACTGTTGCAGCCAAAGACTGTTACAGTTCTTTGCATTTTTTATGCAAATGCGCTGCACTTGTTGCAGTCTTTTAATAAGCCATTTTATTTATTTATTTTGGTCGACAATAGCGTAATTGTTCTGCACGTTTAATTGCCGTCACATAAATCGTTGGCAAATCGCTGAGCCGTGTGCTCTGATTTATGACTTTGTCAGGTGTCGCGTTTGTCGCCTAAGTCTTTTGTTTTTTAGTTGTGGGCGTAATGTAAGAGCGCGCTCAATTAAAAGCTTGCTGACATTTTACGCGAATTAACAACACTTTGACCTTCACAATGCCATTAGAATAACGCAGCGCATCAATATACAATTTACCGTTATCCACATGCCCGTATGAATGCACTTGTATGTGTGTAAGTCAGGCTTCATCTGTTTCTGGTTATTGGCGACGTTGTTGTCGGCAAAAGCTTTCAAGTAATACACACAAAAAAGAAACGAAATGATAAATAAACGTACACGGTCCGAAAAAACCAACTTAATTTGTAAAAAAGAAATGCCGATGAAGTTGACGATCATCGCAATGATGATGATGGCTTTGCCTCGCTCTGATGATGTAATTATCACGTAGTAGAAAGCTGTAGACACAAACACTATGCGAGTTGTATCTCTCTTCTCTCGGCGAGATTGATGATCGAAATATGCAAATTAGCGGCGCGTTCACCAAGAATTATTGCTTTTTGGTTAACAGCCTTTTGACCTGTCCAAGAATTTATTGCAGTTTTTTTTTCTTGATTTTTCTGCTTGTCACACAGGCATAAGAGTTAAGAGAGTGACCAAAGAGAATACCTTAAGCTCAGCTGTTTATTGGGCAAATGTAAAAGAGTTGCTTAGTTAAGCTTGGCTCGGTGCAAAAGCTTCGCTTTCAGCTTGGCACTCTGCAAGCTTCGACACGCTAAATGCTATTAAACCAAGTTAAAGCCATGAGCAAAAGTTTTTTTCGTGCACGAACACACGAAAAAAAACCCGAACAACGAACAGCGAACAACGAATCGAGCAACGGCCAACGTAACCGAACTTACGGTAAGGCCAACAACAAGCCAGCTGAAGCCAGATCCAAAGCGAGACCCAAGACCGTCTTGGCCGTCAACGGCCGTCGTCAGTCGAGTCGCGAAAGTCGTCGAGTGCGTTTGTTGCCAGTTGCTTTTGTTGCTGTCGGTGCGGCACAGTGAAAACACACACACACATACACCACATAGCACACAGTTGAAGCAAAGCAGAGCAAAAGTTGTGAGTAAGCTGTGGAGCCCATGGTGCCCTGGTGCTGTCGAGCAGTGGCTAAAAGCAAAACAAACAAATATCAAAGAAAGAAAGAAAAAACAACCTCCTCATCATTATTATTATTATCATCGTCATCGTCATCGTCATCATCATTTTTTTGTGCGCGCAGTCGTTATGCAATTTGAAGTGCGTCCAAAATAATATTGAAATAGCAAGCGAAAACCAAAACAAATAATAAGTAAAAAGTTTGTTAACGATCACGAAAAAAAATAAACCAAAACATCAACACACATTCTTTTTTCGGCTATAATTAATTAATGAAATTCACAAAATTTGTGCGACAGACACTTTGCATTAAAAACTACAACGAAAATTAATTGGTTGCTAGCAAATTCTGTGGCCAAATTTTGAAACGAAATATTTGAAAAATTATTAGAAACACGTTTGCAAATAAGATAACAAAAACACAGTCAAAGTGAAATTAATGCAACAACAAACAGCAAACACGCATAAATTGTCACGACAACAACAAAAAAAAAAACCGAAAACCAAAGTCGTAAAGTGAAAAGCGCACGCGACTTGGCAAAAAAGAAATTGAATTGAAAATCAATAAGAAAAATAATATAAAAAGTACATAAATAATAATTATAGAAAATCATTGTTACAGCATTAAAAGTGCATAAAAAGCATAGCAGCAGCAGCAGCAACAACAACAGCAGCTACGGTAGCAGCAACTGGCGTCTGCTACGTAATCATTGGGAAAATATCTGCAATTTTGCAACAATTTCGACATTGCAGCAGCAGCAACAACAACAACAACAACAGCAGCAGCAGCAGCGGCAACTGCAACAAAAGTAATTGAGCAAAAGGTGAGTAGCATGTCAGACACGCATGCAACAATAACGTGTAGCTGCATGCAACACAGCTGCAGCAGCAGCACCACCACCACCAACAACAACAGTCAGCCCTCGCCCTGTAAAACGTGGCGTATGCGTAACATTTAGCCAAATACCAAATGCATTCATATTCACACGCCCCACAGCAGTCGCTGTCTCTGAGTCTCTGAGTGTGCGTATTGTTGTGCACTTCCTGTTTTGTTGTTGTTTTGCTACATTTATTTCCAAGTCAAGCTTTGGTTTCGTTTTCATTTTCATTTAAATACAAAATAATATGAAGGCAGCAAGTGTACGACGGCGACGATACGATACAAGCCGGAGACGACGAGCTCAGCTCAAGGTTGTCATCATTGTTTTTGTTGTTGTTGATCGTTGTTGTTGTCGAAAAAGATCAGACTGAATATATATGTTGAAAACGAGCGATTTGCGTCTATTTTATGTATATTTATGAAGTTTAACATACCAAACTGGAAATGTTTTTAGGACTAATTAAAACTATTAGTGCAGAATTAACGATACAATGTCAAATTGTGACTTAGGCATCGCTCTAGTTAGGCACAGTTGTATTATGGCCCTGAAACACAACCAAAACGAAAAGCAAAACAACTGTTGGCAATGCTGACAAAACTGACTGATGAGTCGTCATCACGCCTCCGAAACAAATGCAGTTAATAAACTAAAAGACGTGCCTCAAAACAAAACAAAAAAAAGCAAATCGAAACAAAAAAAATGTAATGCAGTAGGTGTTGCGACAATTGTCGGGGAAGGAAGTCGCCGTGAGTTGCAGTTTGGCTTGGCTGCCTCTCGTCTCTCTCGTTTTCTCTCTCAGTTCTTGGTGGGAGTCAATTAGTGTGCAAAAATTTAAATGCAGCAACAACTGGCAACAGTTACAGACGCAGCCGCAGCATCAGGGCAGCAGGGATAGGGGCAGGGGCAGGGGCTGAGGCACCCAATTATGCAGCCATAAATGTAAACAATCGCGTAAAAGACCTTAAAGTGTTCAGGCAGAAGAAGACGAAGCTGCAGACAACCAGACGAACAGACAACTAGACAGACACTCAGCAAGACGTGTTGAAAATGCAGTAACCAAATATGCAAAGTTCAGTTGGTCTTGCTCAGCGCCTCCCTCCTTCGACTTGTGCTATTGCAAGAACCTCAAATGCACACACTACGACTTTAGACAATAACGTGGCAATTTAATGGGAAATGTCAGTCACAAGCGTACAGCAACAGCAACAGCAATAGTTGACTTCATTTTCTCAGAAGCAACAAAAGAAAAACTACAAAAACAACACTGCAACTTATGCATGAACAAATGAGTTTTCGTGCGCACAGACACAAAAAAAAGGTCGTGGCAAAGTTACAAACGCAATGACAGAACAACAACAACAGCAACAACAACAACTGCGGCAACAACAAAACAATGACGACAACGCGGCGTATGCGCAATACGCCAAAGCAAAGACAATCGACATATATATTTCATTGAATCCCAACTTGAACTGTGCCAAAGAGGCATGACTACAGAAATTCCCTTCACTCCACACTCCACAGTTAAAGATCTCTGCTATCTATTAATATTTTGTATCGACAACAAAAATATATTCAGATTTCTTGTCAATTGAAATGTCTTTCCAATGTATACACAGAACGGTGTCGCTCTTTTGTTTTCTTCTTCTGGCATTTCTTTCGTTGCTGTTTACAAATGCGTTGCGCATTTTTATGAGCTGCCAATTTGTTATCCATTCCATTGATTTGTTATATATGTGGCTATATACGTATGTGTGTGTGTATGTGTGTGGGTTCCCAAAGTACAATTTATGGCGTTTGTTCATTAGTGAAATTAGGAAATGGGTTAATCATATGCCTGGAACATGCTAATTTCTCCTCATAGCAGTCAAAAAGAATGCGTATTGTGTGGCTAAAAGTTCAATGATATCTCGGAAATGAGGCGCATTCATTTAGCCACTTGAACGTCAGCACGCAAGATATTAAAAGTTAATTAAATTGTTGATGCTTACATTACGCTCGTGTTCGCTGTTGTTATTATTGTTGTTAACGATTAGCCCGATAGTGTCGGTATTAGCTGATGGCCTTTAATGTCTTATCGCACAGCACAACACAACAACAGTCATAGACCCAACCTTAAACAGCCTCTGGCGTTGGTCGGTGTCTTTATTAAAACATTATTTCATTCATTTGGCATTGTTTTCTCGAATATAAATTGCATTTTAAGTGCACGCGTAGGCCACAAAAAAAAAGGTATTTGTAGCTGCTGCTGCTGTTGCTCGATTCAATCTGGTAGACAAAACGCTTGTTAAACAAAACACAGACAATATTATGATCTCTCTGTCGTGTTACTTCACATTTCCGCTCTTCATCAACATCAACAGCAGCATTCAGCAGCAGCTTCAGCAATGTGTAATAAATAAAAGCAACTTTCGTGGCTTTCGAGGGCCGTCGTCGCATTTGAAAAGTGAAAAGCAGCTGCTGGCTAGCTAGCAGCTAGCTGGTCTCTTGATTGCAGGCGTGTGATAAGCACCAGAAATCGCCAACCTAAACTTCAATTCAAAGTCTTAAATAGCCACTGCTTTCATTCAGTTTTACTTCATTTATTTAGCCAAAACTAATGATGCTCAGACAGACGGAGAAAGAGAGAGAAAGATGCCAACAAAAAAAGAAAGAAAGAAAGAAAATTCGTTTGATTTTCAAAATCACTCGCTCGTGGAAAATTTAGTGTACTTCGACGCTCTCATGTGTGTGTGCGAGTGAGTGTGTATTGTAGGTTTGCTTAAATTGCTATGGTTTACATTGCAATGGGTTGGCTGCACGCCACATCTCTACGAGACACCGACATGGATGCCACAGAGCAGACAGGCTCTCTAGCCAGTTGAAGCGTGCAGACCAAATGGAAACTGAAAACTGTTAACTTGAAACTGTAAACTGTAAACTGAGATTCAAACTGAAAACGAAAGCAGCCGCCAACTCGTGTTGTTGTTGCTGTTTTTTTGCAAGTAATTTCTGTGTTGTTCGCTTTGGTTTTTGCTTTGCTTTTCACTCCGCAAAACTAATAGTTGTTGTTTGGGTTTTTGGCCAGCCAAAAGTTGCACTCGTCTCTTTTGGACAGTGCAAGTTTCTTGTTATTGTTGTTGCTGTTGGTGCTATGGATAAAACGTAACGAATCTAAAATACGCGCCAAAAATGCGGAACACTATTCGAGGCATAATGAAAGTGTCAACTTGTTTGCTGCTGCTGCCAACGTTAGACAGCCCTGAACCAGTTTGATATCACCTGCAACATGATGTCTTCGACAGTCTAACTTCAGTTTCAGTTGAATGTAAATGCAGCTGCAATCAAAAGCAACTCAGCAACCAACCAACCAGTTAGAGCCCCTTCTCCCGGTGCAATACTTTTCATCTATCATATTGATTAATTGTAAGAGCGTTCGGCAATCGGCCTAAAAAGCATTAGTTGATGATGCAACCGAAATACTTAACTAATGAATGGCTCAACTGCTCAAAAAAATATTAACTTGGATTAGTCGATTAGTGTAGCAGAGAATTAGGTAGAAATTAAGTGTGTACGAATGTCATTTGCTGTTATGCTGCGAGTTCGTCACTTAAGTCATTCGATTTGTGGTGTCCACATTTGCATTTGGAAGCGTGTCAAGTAATTTGTAAATTTACATTTTTGAGAAGAAAAACATTGAAAACAGAAAACTGAAAACCAATATCAATCAAATCTACAGCGAAGTCAAATTTAAAAATTGAAATGTTAACTTTTTGGTTAGCTCTCGGATTTCTTGTCTTTAGTTTATTTGTGTTTGTCGCTTTTTTGTGTTGTGTTGCGCAAAGTCAAAACGCTGACAGTTACATGACTTTAAAATACATATGCGCGAGTGTATTGTTAAACCTTATGATTTAACAGAAACTCGTTCAATAATTGCGTGAATGATGGAACGATGAGCGCCAAACATAGTCAGAGATGTGCGTGTTGTGTGTTGTCTGTTGGGTCTGTGAAGATGGGAAATATGAGTGATCTTGCGAAATGCAATATGCATATACTTATGCATATTTATGTTTGTTGTTTAATGATATATGTGTGTATAGTATTATATATATACGCTCTTAATGTGTTTGTTCGATTCGGTTGTTGGTGTCGCTTACTGATGGCGATAATGATGCTTTCTACGCTTGGCGCGCTCAGGTGTTAAATCGCCAAAAAAAAAAACAAACACACAAAACTCTTTTAACAAAAATAAAGACAAGCAGCAAGCGGCAAGTTTCAAGTTCCGCAAGACATTGTTTTGGCCGCCGCCTTTTGAATTTTGCACTATTAGCTTCCTATTTGCACACGCGATATATCTATTTGCAAAACATATACTTAGATATATATATAAATATCTCCGTCTGTATACGATTTGCATAATGAAAACCTTAACCCCAACAATAGATGCGGCCAAGTAACTGAACCATGCCAATGCGGAGCACTTTCACGGCGTTGTTATGCAAATTAAAGCATTTGATTAGCCATAGCCACAGCTACAACAGGGTTGGAGTCGAGAGTCAGAGTCAGAGCCAAAAGTCGAGTACCTCTAAACAATACGCATTAAACCGATAAATATGTATTATGAATATCTTTTCCATTATGCGTATGTGTACCCACATAGATCTCCCTCTTCGCTCCCCTTTTGCGCCATGGCTTAAAAGTCAATGACTGCTTAATTTAATTTGGCAACAAATCAATGGCCACGCTCATCTCAATGGCTTGAACTTCTTCTCTCGCTCGGCTTGACCTCAGCGTGAATTTCGAGCAGACTGTAAAAACAATTTCGTTTTGGGATATTTTCTTTTGCGGCATAGCCAACACCAAAAAAAAAAAAACACTGAAAGAGGTTTGTTTATTTCTGGCCATAGCCAATCAATCAAATTCTTGCCAGAGCAAAACACAAATTCTTCTTCAAGCTTGTCACAAGCGCAAAAGAAGAAGTTGAAGTCGACGAAAGTATCAAATGTTGTGTGGCACGTTAAAGAAGCGCTTCATTAGCGCGACTTTCATGTCGGTTCTGGTTACATAATGAGCCCTAAGGCGAAAAAAACACGAAAAATAATGGAATTACTTTCTAACCTGATCTGACCTTAACATCATTGGGCTCGGCTACTTTTGGCAAATGATTTTGCGAAATTTTTGTTTAGGCTTTCGAACCTTAAACCTGTTGCAATATTGCGTGGTTGTCAACTGCCAAATGTGATGGATTTCAATGCAACAAACAACGCCCACACATCGTCGTGTTGTTAACTAGTCTTCACATGAAGGTGCCCACATCTTGACGAGTGTAAACAAATGAGCTACAACAGCTGCTGCGACGCTTCCAACTAGCCAAACATTGCCAAACACTCACACAGAGAGGAAGAAAGAGAGAGAGAGAGAAAGACAGGGGGAAACACACGTGCTGTCTGTTTACAGCTAAAATAGTAAATCTCGTGACGCATTCGCAGTGCATTTGAACTCTGCTTAAACAATGACAACGTTAGGTAAACGAACTGAAAACTATTTGCAGTTGGCAGTCGGCTGTCGACTCTCAACTCTCGACAACAGCAGCCGGCAAATGTTAAGTGAAAAAGTGGCCATCATAATGTGAGCGACGTCGCTGTTGCAGTCGCAGCCAATGACCGACACGTTGCAAGCAGTCAAAGTCATCATAAGCAACAACAACAACGGCCACGGCAACGACAACGTTGTTTGTCAATGCAGCATTAGAATTTTCATGCAGGCAGCCCACTTCACACCCATTTAAGTAAATTTACATGGCTGATAATTAATATGCAAGCGCTGTCTGGGCTATGACTACGATTCTACATACATACATATCTGACGGTTTGTCATCATCAAAATTCTTTATTGATTTTCCGTCCCCCACGTAAAACAACTGAAAATACTCGTGCTCATTGTTAATGACGTCGTTGACGCTGTCGTTGTCGTTGACTTTCATTCATAAAACGCGGCAAGTTATCGTTGCTAGTTAATATGCAGCAAGTACGCTTATAATTTATAATTAATGCATATATTCCTTTGCTAGACTGGCAACCCAAAGAAAGTTCTATTCGAAAGTCAGAGAGCCGCCCGCCAATCGAAAGACTTGTACGCAGACAACAAACTCGTATCGCGCATGCACATCAATTTTCCATTCGTTTTGCTTGTTGTTGAAGATTTTTCACAGTTGTCCAAAATCGAATTGCGAACGCAACACGAAATAGTTTACTTTCTATTTCTTCGGTGCTCATCAATTTCATGATGCAAAAGATATTTCATCAACGGCGAAAGCATTTTTATTGCTTGCAGCTTCAAAAAACTGTCAATGATAGCGGCAGATGTAGCTGCTTTGATGTTAATGAACTCGTCGAATATATTGCGGAAAAAATGTATATTAATAATTGAATAATCTATTCACTTAAGTCGCTTAATGTCTTTATTAATGTACGAGTATGTGGAAGCATTACGCTTTAAAATAATTTCAAAACTCGCATTTAATTGTGAAAGTTCATCGCCGCAGCAGTTAGCATTCAAATTGAGTTGTAGTTGGCTATTTGGCCATAAAGCACTAACTGGCACTTATAAATTCCAGTATCTTATGTCAAAGTCTGATTAATTGGCATTATTTTAATAACACTAAATTTGCCAACAGATCTCAAAGACAAAGGTTATTTACTGCGATTTTTTGTGAAAGTCTTTGTGATTTTTGTGCGTGCAAAACAAAAAGAAAAAAAAGCGAGAAAACAATTTGAAAGTGAATGCGAGTTTAGCGATGACATTGGCAAATGCATGGCTTAATGTTCACAATTTTAATTCCTGCAGTCAACAGTGAAATATAACAGTAAAAGTGCTTGAAGCTATGCAGACAAATCAGCAAAATCAACACACACACAGCAGAAACGATGCCACCGTTGATGACTTCATTTCACGATGCCATCAAGTGGCCATCAACATCTCAACACTCTCCAGCAGTCCAACGGCTGTTTCAACAACAACAAAGCCAACGACAAAGAACCTGCGCTGAGAGAACCCATTAGCAAAGACAGTGTGCATAGTTGTTGCTGCTGTTGATGCTGTTGCGGCCGTTGCAGTTTCCCTTTAGCTGTACTTTTGACAGATTCCATACCTTCCATCCGCTATGAGTCTGCAGGATCTGTGTGTGTGGAGCACCACTTGACACCACTTCAGCATCAGCATCGCAGCAGAGGTGCAGTTATCGGCTGCAGACATCTGAGCTCGTCCCCATTCAGTGTGTCATATAAAGTTTTTTGATATGTCAGCATTTCGTTGTCAAAGAAATCTTCCAAGAACAAGTTGCAATATAAGCATTTTTAATTTCGCGTGTTCCATAAACAATGTGCATTAAAATGCACCAAAATTGCCAGGTAATTTAATTGCGACAGCCACAGGCTGCGATAATCAAATGTTCTTAAATGGCAAGACTTGGGTATAGATAAAAATCAAGGTAAACTTTATGACAAGTCGTTTCTTATATACTCTACACCGTTTAATACACATAATATTGCAAGAATTATTTCAGCGAAGTTAAAACATAAATATATCCTGTCGATAAGAGTCATTAAACTCTATGTTAAACATTTACCTTACAACTAATATCGATTAAGAACGATGTGCTCTCACTTTTTCAAACATTTACTTTGCTTTAAAAATGTTATCGAAAATTATTGGAAGCTGTCAAAAAATTCTCTTAGCAATGTTATTGGTAAATATCGAAAAACTCTCATTGGAAGCTGTCTAACTTTGAACTTAGAACTTCACGTCGTTTTTGTCGCATTCCCAATGTGTTGAGAGAACTATGCTAGCCACATTTTAGGGTATGGTAATATATGCATCTATGCTATAACCAATTGCTCATATCATTGGCAAGCTGTACACGTAATTGCTCGTCGAGTCAAACTAGAACACGTCTGCCTGGAGAGCTTGTTCGCTGTGTACGTGTCATGTCAGAACAGGCGAACGGGAGTAGACATGGTGTTCTATATAGTAGTTGAAGTACGAGTACGAACAAGTCGTAAGTAGGTAGCTCATGTGTCGGATGCATAAATAACAATAGAGCTGGGACGGACATCATCTGGGAGTACAGCATAAAATACAACAAACCGTGCAACACAATGGCAAAATCAGCCAAAATCGAAAGGTGCAAAAAATGCAGCACTTAATGCAGCTCAATAAACAAGCAGAAAACTGGCGACAAGAGACACACAAACACTTACACAGAGACACAGACATGAATACAAGCTGAGATTCAGATACAGATGCAGATGCAGATGGAGATGGAGACAACGAATGGTGCAAAGAAAAAATTGTCAGACATTCGTACAATTTAACGGCTTTTGTTGCATAAATCCAACAGGCAACATTTGTTATGCGATTGCAATCTATCGCACAAAATGGCGTCGATTGTTGACAATACGAATCGAGTAGGTACACGAGTACGTTCCAAACGGAAAATGGAAAATGTTAAAATGGCGTTGGATGTCAAATTGCGCAAAGGGTGTCAAAGATTTATGGGTAGCATCCCAAAGTTTTGAGGCCGTCAATCAGTCAATCAGGCACTCAGTCACTCAGCCATTTCGGCAAAAGAAAGCTGACAGACAATTATAGACTCTAATAATAATAATAATGATAATAACAACACAACAAAGCGTGTAAATATGACAACAGGTTAGCGAACCTCATACATTTGCATATACTCAGAGGGAGAGAAAGAAAAGAAACAAAGAGAGTGTAATAGAGAGAGTAGCCAAAGAGAGAGAGAGAGAGCAATAGAGATTGCCGCTACACGCGTCAGAGATTCAGCGAGAGACCAGCCCCAAGAGGTGTTTATTATGCAATGAACGTTTTTTTCATCAACTTGACAAACTGAGCCATGAAAAAACAAACGACTTGGCTGGCGTTTGCTTTGTTTTATCTTCTTGCTTTGCTTTGTTATTTTCCCTTTGTCAGCTCCTTAGGCCTACAGGTGCTTTTCAAGTTTTCAGTTTCCATATGTCTGCGATGTGCTCTTTCGGTTTCAGTATCTCAGTATCGTGATATCTGTATCTTCAGTGCGTATCCAGACAAAACGACAAGTAATTCAATAAAAATTGCATGTTTTACATAAATTCTGTGGCTGGTCATAAATATGCCACACTCACATAGTGCACACTGATCCAACAGCATGCGAAAATGCCATAAAAAAATAATCATATATAACAAGAAGTTATAATGAAATAGATTTATGCCAATTATCATGTTAACCTCCGCATATAGTTAAGCACAATTTGTGGCTTTAATATTCGCAGCTAACATGTTAGAATTAAATTAAATAATAAAGATAAATAACATTTTAAGTGGATGCTCTTTTGCATATTTGAATAAAATTAATATATCTATGTAGTTTCATTTGCTTATGCAAAAGACTAATAGAATTATAATGTATTAAATAACAAGTTGGAGTCGGAAATATATTTCGATAAATTATTTTGCAGTCTGCAACAAGTGTAGCTCTTGGGCGGAATGCATTTTACCAGCTGTAGGCGCATCAACCGTTGAGTTTTAGGCTTTTTTTATTGGGTAACCGCAAAGTTTACACAGCTGAGGCCGCCTGTGGATGACTTGTAAAAAGGAAGTCAGGTCATAAACAATACTTGTTGTTATTGTGCTTGGGTGCGTTGAACCTTCGCGTTTTCTTTTTTTTTTTGGGTTCTGTTTGGTTTGCAATTTGACGCTTGCACAGTTTGAGACCTGTCAGCATAAAGGTCTTCACTCTTCAGTCATCAAACATAAAGAATTTTTGACGTACATATGTAGAATGTACAGTTAGATGGTTAAATACTTGCCAAAAAAGTTCTGTATCTTCCAAAACAGGCGGCGCACATAAAAGCTAAATACATACAATATACGAATGATTGTATTCCCAAACAGTTTATGACTTACTCGTATCTTTTTTTTCGCAGACTCTCCCATACCCATTACCCGGAGCACACACATCCACACTTGGACCGGCGACTCACAACAAAATGGTATCGCGAAGAAAAATATTATCACGTTCACGCGATGATCTAAACCTGGATCAGACATTCACTCAGCAGGAGGAGGAGGAAGATGTTTGGTATCAGAAAGACAAACTTTATAAGGTAAGTCACAAATTAAAGAAGATGATTATTATCTGGCCATAAGATTAAATGCAACTCATTAGCATACAAACTCATAGTCTAAGGCATTCTCAATGGTGTGTGTCAACGTGCAATTAGAAGCTACCGGAATGATACAAAGAAACAAACAAAAAGTCAAGTCAGATGGAGGCCATAGCACGACGACCACGATTCGAACAAGCTGACAGCGCAAAAGACTTTTGACTTCCGCTTTGCCACAGTTGGTTTTGCTATGATTTGTGGCCATTTTCCTCAATGGTTTATTCTCGACACGTGCAGCGGCCACATTGAGGTCAGCGTCAGCATAAAACGCACTAAACCGCAGCCACAATATGTATTTTGTTGTTGTTGTTGTTGTTTTGGCTAGTACAGAGAGTAGTTGTTGTTGTATTGACCAATTGCATTAATTACCGTTAGGCCATCGGATTGCGTTGTGCATTTTTAATTTGCCTATGGCCATTTGGCAGTTGCTGCAACAAAAACACCTAGCGACGAAAAACAAAAAAACAACAACAAAAAAATGAAGACGCTGAGCAACAACAACATTCATAAAATACAAACGTAACCCTAATGTACAAGCCCAGCACGAGCTTAACTTTATATGAGTGAACGTGACGTGTCTCTGTCTATGTTTACGAATCTCTGTTTGTTTGTGTGTGTGGGCATTTCATTGATTTTAGCATTTAGGCAACAAAATACTCGCAGACAACAAAAGCAACGTTAATATTGTTTTCATAGCTCGCATCACATTTTATTCACGTTCATGCATTCCAAATCATGATATCGTTCATCATACGACAAAAGTAGTTATTGAAGTCCAAATTTACTGCAATAAATCAATCGATTTCTGTAAAGCTATTGAATTGACTTCAATTTCGCTTTGAACCTAATTTTCCAGTATTTATTATCTCCATAAATCTATTTAACGAATTCGGGTATGCCTACAGTTTGCTTAATATTTTTTATTATTTGTTAATTCTATAAATTTTTGAAAGATTTCTATATTAACTGCAAAATTCTTATAACAGAATTTTTATCGAAATATTAACCAATTTTTGTAATGCATTTGAGCTGAATTCGATTCTGGTTATGCTTTTAGTTTGATTAATATTTTTCGATTTAATCTATTTAACGAATTTTATCTTAACTGTAAAACCGGTATATTACATATTGTATATCTGCCATTCCACAGAAATTAATTATTCAAATTATATCCATACATTTTTGTAATGCTTTTGCATTGAATTCAATTTCTCCTATGCTGTCAGTTTGAACATTATTTTTCAGTATTTATTAACTCCATAAATCTATTGAACGATTTATATAATAACTATTTAAAACAGTTATTTTAATTCTGCTTTTAACGATGCTATGCTATAGCAAACAGCATTTTTATTTTATTTTGAAATTTTCCTTTTTTTTAATTTAGCCTCATAATAATGAACTCATAAATTATTCACAAACTCAAGCACCGTGTAAACGTAGCAGTTGTCAGTAGCTATTCAGCTTTATATTTTTTTGGCAAATGCCGTTGCGGCCCACACACTCTCGCATACACTCAAACAAACTACCATTGTTGTCATAAATAAATATTATGAGCATTATTTAACTAGGTTAACTGCAGCCAGTGAACAGCTAAAACCAATCAAAACCGAAAACTGAGCCGCCCCACAGTCTGATCAAATAGATTTGCATAAATTGTGAATACGGTTAGCAAACAGCAGCCTCACCCAAAAAAAAAAGAGTGTGTCGCAAAAAAGTGAAAAGTTTGGCGACACTTTTCTTCGCATGCGAGTGAACGACAAACCTTTTTTGGCTTGGAAAATGTGGCCGCCCACGCGTTTTGCGTTTTGGGTTTTCAAGCGCCGCAACCGTTGTGCAATTGGCGTGAGCGTCTATATAATTCCATTTAGCATTACAAAGGCGTCTAATTTTTCCCATGAAGTACTATAAACCACAAACAACAACAGACAAAAACTGAGCATAGAAACAAATTATGGCAGTATTTTCCTATTGTCGTTGCTCAGCTTTTGGGGACCCTTTGAATTGCTCTGACTAACGTTTTTTTGTGTTTTTTTCTTTTGGCTGCCAGGCATTTATTGAGCAATCTTTGTTGTTGTTGTCGTTGCTGTTATTGGGTCTGTACTATTTTCAATATTGTTTACAAATTTATTAGCTGGGAACAATGCCAACAACAAGGCGAGCACAAAACACAAAAGACTTCACTTGCAATTGAACACATGCAACGACAACATAGGAACAAAAGACTCAGGCAACGAACTCGTTTCGGGCAGAACGTTCAGCTGAGAGTGAGGCAGAGGCAGAGGCAGAGACTGCACACGACTGCAGCTGCAGCTGCTTCTTCTAACCACTTTTCCAAACATACGAAAGTAGCATGAAAATGAAAGTTTTTACGTACTTTTCGGCAAAGCTGACAAGTTTTCGCTTCGCTTCGCCTCGCATCGCCTCGCCTGCTTGCTGTTGTTGTTACTGTTGTTGTTTATGCTGTTTTTCCACTTCCACTTCCATGCGCATGTTTGGCCACTCGTTCACCTGGTTTCGGTTTCGTTTTTTCGCTGGCACACGTTCCCCAGAGTTGTACAACAGGATTGTTCGCCATGAAAACGCGTTGGCGCAAGCAGGAAAAACCGCACTCACACACACATACACACACACACATGCGCTTACACACATGTCACTTGGCGCGTAATTTAACTATTAAACGCAAAGTTGAAAAATTCGCCGCCACATTTTGAAAACCTTATAAAAGAGTCTTTCTTACTAACAAACAAGACTGACAGATTTTCTTATAAAACCGCTGCCTGGATTGAATTTCCTGCTCGAGTGAAAACTTATTGATTGATTTGCATTTGGTGGCGCTGACGGAAGATACCGCCAGCTATTATTATATGGTATGTCAGCTCCTAACCTGGCGAGACAAAACTATGCATGAAATTAGCATAAATTTGTGTGTGCGGATTTCAAAAACAGAAAAATGCCAAAAAACTTGACTTGGCAAAAACAATATTTATTTTGCCATCATCGATTGGGGGAAGATATTTCTTTCGGGGAAATGGGGTCAAACATTTCAGACATTTCAAGTTTTGAGCCCGCGGCGGTCAATCAATTGAAAATAAACATATCAATGAACTTTTTTTGCCATCAGCGAGCAGATTGAACATTGCAATTTCTTTTCTGCTGCTGCTGCTGCAACCTGTCACAAAACAAATTTATCAAGTCCATAATAATTTGAAATAATGATTATATCTATTACAACAAAGACTGCCGCTTGTGCTTGTGCTTGTACTGGCGCGCTTGATCACCGGCAAATTCATTTTATTAAATGTCAACTCAGAGCGCTAGGTGCATCTGTTGCCATCCTCAGCGACGGCTTCGTTCGCCTCGCTGCTGTGCCAAAATCGTGACTACAAAAGTTCAACAGCATTTTACACAAAAAGTGCAAACTTAATAAACAACAACAAAAGTAACAACAACGAGCAGATCGAACAAAAACCAAAAAAAGATTCTCAAGAGTGCCTGAAACATCGACCTGAGCCAAACTTCCGTGGTGTTTGCACTTGTGCACGTGTTTTCTGCTACTTGTGTCGCTTCTTTTTTGACTGCTGTTATTATTGTTGCTTTTGCTTTTTCTGTTGATGTTGCTTTTGTTCGGTGTCAATTATAGAACTTATTGAACCCATTAATGGCGCTGTGGCAGACAGCTTCTTTAATTACACCTTTAATGACATTTGTGCGCTTCGCAGAAAAACAGAAATAACTTGAAGCTTGCAACATACGGGGCGTGACAGAACACAATAATATTATTTCATACACGTCTGACACAGTCTCAAATTATGGGGGGAAAAAACCCAAAAATGACAGATACTGTTGCTATGCCATTTTGTGGTTTTGTTCAACTTTGCAAATTGCATTTTGAAAGGGTATTTAAAATTATTTATAGAAATTTAGAAGAATTGCAAACTTGAAAAGTTAGCAAGTCAACAAAAAGCAAAAATTAAAAAACATTAAATACTTTCGACTTCGATTATGACTGTGTATATAATCATTATCATCATTGTTTGTTTTATGACTCTGTTGTCAGGTTTCATTATTTATTTTTTTGTTTTGCTTACGGTCTCTATATATGGTAGTTCGGACACCTTTGGCAGCATTCTTACTATTTCGCTCGATAATCGATTTACGTCAGAGTCTCAAAAAAAATTTGGTATACAGTATACAGTATTTTTTGCTTAATTTCATGCTGTAGATATTCGGTAATAATTTGCATAATAAATGTGTGCTTAAAAAACCAGTTCAGTTGCTTTTCAAGAATCGATTGGCATTTTGGTTAACACACAACCCAACAACGCTTATGAAATGTATTTTCAAAGCTGTGCTAATTTTCATGCACAAATAAAATATTACGTATACGTAGCAAGCACACGCGCCATTGGTTCGCAGCGTGCCCAAGCCCCAGACTAAACTAAGCTAATTAAAAGCAGCAACACAGCAACACATACAGAGAACTGCAGTCAGTGAAGAAACTAAGTAACTAACTAACCGCATTAGCTTGCCATGATGAACTTCGACATTTTGAGGTCGAGTCATATAACGTTTTGTGTTGTTTTGTTTTGTTTTTGGGCTGAAGCAGAAGATGACGGCCTAGAAATAGTATAAACTACAACATCAGTTAACTTGTAACTTGTTTGGCCATACGACAACACTTGAGCCTACAAGATTCTTCTTTCATGACAGCCAAAAAAAGCTGAAAAAAATATAAATAAAAATGAAAACCTGTACAACAAAAGTGAATCTGCCCAGACCAGACAGACGGCTAGAGCCAAGCCAAGAATTCTGAAAGACTTTGAAGTGAAATCAAAAGTGCTGAATACTCGCACAACCAGCAGCTAAAATTAAAGCTAAAGTGCGCACCGCACACACACACACAAAAACTCAGACAAACGAACCTTATACATATGTATGTATTTATAAAAAATAAAGCCAAAAAGCATACGAAAAGGTTAACAAGTTTTACTACATGATTTATTTGCATTTTTAATGTTCGGGCCTGTTCATGAAGTGGCAGCAGCTTCAGTCTCAGCCTCTGCCTCAGCCTCACTCGCAGCCAGACAAGTTTACCACTCGATTTGCTGTCTGTGGCCCACTGTATGTAGAACTAAACCAAAAGAGAGACGTTAGATATATATTTGCTTACCTGGTTTTCCATATTTTTTCATTATTATAAAGGCAGCGCTTCAATTTGTACGCTGAACTTTGCCCAAAAAAATAATACTACAAACAACTACGAACTCAAATAAATAACAACTGTGGGCATGTTGGTTACTGGGCTAATGGCTTTGCTTACGACCCTGTTCTTTGTTCAAGTTAATTGAACTCTTTTTTTTTTTTGTGTTGTGTGCCTTAACGTTCTCTCTGAACTGAACGAACATATGATAATATGGCGCCATTAAATTGCCAGCTGTGTGGCATATAAAGCCTTGATAATACGAGAGAGCAGTACAACAAGTACGATACGAATACACAAAACAAATTCAAATAAAAGTCAAGAACCCGTTCTATACACACATTCGTGCCATCAGTTAGAGGTTACCTGCCAAATATGCAGATTTTTATATGAACCAGTTACATGTGCGGTTTGTCCTTGAATAAAATCACAATTGATAAGTAATTATTATAAGAGATAAAAATTGTAGAAGCTGTTTAAGAAATACTTTTGTGTGGAAAGAAACATTTACTTAGCGGGTATCTCACTGATGAGCACACTCGAAAGTAGCTTATTTACTGACTGTTTATTTTAGTACATTTTGAGCTATCCATTTTATATATAAATTATAAATTATTTTTATATAATTTTATATTTAACTTTTTTTATTTACTCTTAAAATGTTGAATACTTGTCGAGTTACCCATTTGATAGAAAACTATATCAAAATATAAAAATATGCGCTGTGCACTTAAGCATGACGCAAGCGCAAGTTGCATTTTCATTTCTTAGTGCAATCGAAAGCCTTGCAGCACTTTAAATATCTGTGCACACACACACACAGACACAGGCAGGCGCACATAAATAAGTAGAGATATAAAATAGCAACAATAAAAGCAGTAAACGCCGTTGTCTATAATTTTATATGTCTTACTGCAACACGATTCGCTATCGCGCTTCGTGCCAGCATTTGCTCCGATTTGATTTTAACTTTTATTTAACAACAACAAAAACAACAACGACAACTACATCAGCAGCAGCGGCAGCAGCAGCAACAACAACAACTTGTAATGGCAGCCAGCAGCAACACAAAACACAAAAGAAGAGAAAAAAAAAATATATAAATAGTAAAAGTAAAGTGAGTGAAAAACAACAAGAAAAATAAAAGCACTAACGCAAGCGCCCAACAAGGCCGTTCACTTTGGCTGGCAAAAAGTACACACACACACACACACACACACACATAGAGAAGAGACACACACACAGACGTACATGTAGCTAGTAACCATTAGATACAATCACAGACATATATAGAGACTTTGATGGAAAGTGAAAATTGCTGGCATTAGTTGCATTTGCAGTTGAAGTTGGAGTTGGAAGTTTTTTTTTTTGGTTTCTTTTGTTTGGCAGCGGCAGCAGCAAGTTGCTCGCTTAAGTCTTTTGTGTATTGCCAAAGCAAAGTTGTTGCCATTTTCACGCCATTTTCTCACTCTTTCTCTCTCTCTCTCTGTCTGTCTCTGCCTTTTTTGCAGGAACACATACAGGAAGTGCTGGACAAATGGACGCAAATCGACGACGAGATCTGGGCCAAAGTAATTGTGTTCGAACGCAATCGCCGTGTGGCCAAAGCGTACGCACGTGCTCCGGTGCTGACCATCAATGGCTCTGATGATGGCTTCGATGGCATGCGGTAAGTACCCAGCAGCATATGCAAATAATTAAGCCTTGTTTGTTTATAATTGCTGCCTGCATTGAGCAAAGTAAATAAACAAAGTATTCAAAACAAATATACAAATCTACAAGAGGCTAAATATTTATAGAAAGAAAAAAAAAAACGCGTAAATGATGCCTTTGAACTTTTGCGCAAATCGGTTTGCCGTGAATGCCCTTGACCCACTGGCAACGAAAAAAAAAAAAAAAATCAGCAACAGGAGATGCGAATGGAGTGTTTTTTCTGTTTTTGTTTTTGCTCTTGTCGTATTGTAATAATAAATTACTAAATTACACCTGATGTGCTCCCAAATGGCCGATGAATGAATGAATGAATAAAACTGAACGTTGGCAGACTCTGACTCTCTGTCAGAGATGCCTTGGTCCAACGCCCATCAAATTGATGGCTTTTGGTATTACGATTTAATTGCCAAGCTGAACTTGTAATGCCAAGCAGCGGTACGTAATAGGAAAAAAGAACCTTCGGCACCGTATGCGAATGCAAATTACGACATTTGTGACCTCACTGCGGCAATTTGTATCATGAGAAAAATGCCCAAAAAAATAGCAATACCAGCAATAGCAAGAACAAGTGAAAATGTTTTAATAATTGCGCGTATTTCTATAAAATGAGCGATTTCCGTTGCGGGCCAATTTAAGTTGTTTTCCAAGAATTCTAGTTTTTCGGTTGTTTTCTGTTTTTTTGGCGGTCTCCTCTACCAACAAAGATAACTATGCTAAGCTTGGCTTTGATTGTGGTTGCGGTTGTGGTTGCAGTTTTTGGGGCCAGCGCACTGCAGTTTATGGCTAATTAACATATTCCGTCTCAAAATGATTTCGCAGTTGCGTGCCAGAAATTGCAAATGCCAAACGCTTTTGGCTCAATTGCTGTGGCAATTTCGCTTTTTTGAACCGCCTGAAAGCAGCCCACACATTGCTCGTATAGCAGCAGCAGCAGCAGCAGCCACTTGGCTTGGTGTCGAGTGTTTTGGGGCCGTACTCGAAGCTAAATGTCAAGAAGTCTGCGCATAATATGAGATGAGTGGAGAGAAGAGAAGAGGAGAGGAGAGTCTCTTTTGTACTTAGGAGTATGGTGATGACCACTACAATGACCAGATCGAATGCATAATGTATTATGTATTAGTCCATAAATGTGCTGATTAAAACGCACACCACCACCACCAACCGTCATCATCGATCCGAACGTTAAAGCTCAATTCGTAATCTGGTTAACAGCAGCAGCAGCAGCAGCAGCAGTTGATGCCCAAAAAGGGCAACGTTTGCATTGTTATACGACGACGACGACGATGGCGGCATCGTTTGTTGCCTTTGCAAAATGAAGATGCTGCCAGTAAAATGTCAACGGAGAAAAAACTGAACAACTAGCTTCAATGGATGCTGCTTATGTTCGATATTATTATAGGCGATAAACAAAAAAAAAATTCAAGAAAAAAGCGAATCAAATGAAATTGAAAATAATAACGAAAGTCATTCGATTCATTCGTGACGAGGTCATCGCAGATTACCAATGCAAATTGCAGTTCGACTACGTTTTCAACTCCTGGTCTAACTTCAGCTCCTCTCTTCCTGCTTTCGGCTAACAACGAAACGTTGTTTGGTTGTCAATGTGGCTACCTGTTTATGTCAATTGCGAGGTTAAATATGCATTTTGTCCCGCGGCCGCGGACAAAACTGATTTTGCGAGTTGAGAGTGTCAAGTTAATCAATTGGCATGCCGCTGACATCAAACAAACGGCAATTGCCTCGCGTGTGTGGCCTCTTGTTGTCGTTCCCTGCCTACCCCTCCACCCCTTCTTACTTCTTAGGTGTAACAATTCTGCTTGTTTTTGTAATTAGCCACAATTGCTGCTGAAGCTACTACTGCCACGGCTTCCGTCAGTCCTCGTTAACTTATATTTCCCTTTGCCATCTTCAAATTAAAAATAGCCATTGCTGCATTTGACTGCGACTTTGCTATGGGATGCGGCTATCATATGCATAGAACATTTTATTCCACACGCAACGTTTTTAGCTGGAAATCTGGCAAAATGCAAATGAATCGACAGCGCAATAACAACAGTCAGAGTATTGCGAACTTCTTGTTGGCTTTGACAATGCATTGAAATCATTTAAGATATTTCACTATACTTGATTTCAAATGTTAAATGCAAATACAAATTTATAGAAAGTAATTTCAATGTTTGTAAAGTTTTTTGACAGCATATTGAATATAGTAATTAACTTATTAAGATTTCATATTTCTTTGCAGTTGATTAAATTTCAAAAATATAAATACAAATTTAGAGAAAGTTGAATTTAATTGCATTTGTGCAACCAGTTTGACACGTTAGTTTCGGTTAGAAATATTCTTCTTTGCACTGATTATTCCTCTGCGCATTGAAATACATAAAATATTTAATTGATTTAAACATTTCCAAATGTTATTTCACTTTTATAAATTTCATACTTCATTGCAGTTGTTCAGAAATATTAATACAAACTTTAGAGAAAGTTCAATTTAATTGCGTTTTGCAACCAGTTTGACACGTTAGCTTTGGTTAGAATTTCACTTAATGTTTGCCAACTTCTTATGCAGACCAATTACCATAATAATTTAAATACTTTTAGTGCTCCACTCACTTTTCAGTTGCACGTTTGCAAACTCGTTTCAGCGAACGTGTTTATTTTATGCTCAGCTCTTAAATTGTTTTTTTTTTATGCACATTTATTTTGCTGTCTTATGCGCATTAAATTAAGGGTAACTCAAGTTCGGTGTGTGTTAATTGAAAAGTGCAGCGCGGTTGCATGCTGCGGTTTGGCAATTTATCTAGCTTGAAGCTATAGCTATAGATGTTGCATGTAAATTAATTAATTAGACTGTTGTGTGTTGGCGTCGCGTTAAGTGACACGCAGCAGATGCAAAGGACCACACGGCAGCAACACTCACAACTGCAACAGCAACAGCAACGCCAGCAACTGCAGCACAACAAGCGCATTTAATTAATGGCAAACCCTAAACACTCATGGCCAGACCACTTACATGTCTGCCATTATCTTGGGCAACAATTGAAATGGCGCCAATATAAATTTTGTTGCTTATGACAGTTTGTGCCACTATCCTGAGTTGTTGTTGTTGTTGTTGCTGTTGGTGTTGCTATTGCGTGGGCGTTGCCAATCAAATTTGCATGTCGCTGGCAACAGTTGAAATCAAATCATAATAGCCGGCGGCGATATCGCAGGCGCAGCGTGATATAAACAGAGCACTGACAAACCATTTGATTGCAACATTTCATTTCGTGCGGATAAAAAGTGAGGCACAAAAAAAGGCGCGACCCGCGGCTAGCCAAGGCCATGCTTTAATTTACAGCACACAAAAGACAGTTTTCGATTGGGAACTGGGGGGACTGGCAGACTGATTGCGAAACAAGCCATTTGCTGCCTGGCTGCTGTTTAGCGTGCCACCAGTTATTTTTGTTTTTTTGTTTTTTGCAAGCCAAGAACAAAGACAGAGTTTGGCCTTGGCAGAGTTTTTAGGTGCGACCAGAAGTTGTCTGCAATTAATTTATCTAATTGGAGCATAGAATAATGTTAACTAGACTTCTAAGACCGCTGAGTGCATGCTTAACGAGCTGAACTTAAATTTATACGTTTATAAACATAGCTACCTCTGACCGCAAGTTCGTTGCCTAAGTCTTTCGTTATGAGACTTTTACTTCGGTTGATTTACGCGCCGGACTTTGTCTCTGAATATGTTTTACATTATTTTTAGCTCAACCGGTTGTTTCTGTTGTTTTCGTCAGTTTTGCGTTGTTGTTTTTTTGTTTTTTCTGAAACTAGCCGCGGGTCAAAGCGTTGCTGGTGCCAGTTTTGGACTTCTCGCAAACCAGTCGCCGTTAACTGCATTTTTGCTGCCGCTTCCTTGAAGAAGCAGCAAGTGAGCAAGCGAGCAACATCAGTTCCCCCCCATTGCAAGGTTTGACCCACTGCACACGTTTAACTTGAACTCCAAATGACGCTTAAAAACCCGCTACAAGTTGGACTCTCGCTTTCATTGGCATCGACATCGTCAGCCAAAGCCGCAGCCGCAAAACTGCAACTCAGACGGTGCAGTGCCTTTTTGCCTTTCGCATTTTTAGCTCATTTAGGCGTGTCAGGTCCAGTTTTGTTTTTGGTTTTTTTTTATGTTGTTTTATGCATTTATTTTTTTTTTTGTTTTACTGGACGACCTTGCAACCGATATGTATATAAGTAAAGCAACATACAACGTATGCTAGCCACATCGAAGTGAATGCAACTTTGTGCCAGGCCATGAATTGGTAACTGAATATGTGATTGGCAGTGGGATTGCCTGGCTTCGTTGGCTAACTGGCTGCTTGATTGGGGACTGCAAGAGCGATAATACCGGTTCATCTTTTTTTTTTTTGCTGCTGTTGTTGTTGTTGTAACGTTCAATTTTAATAACGCATTTTGATAGCCTGCATTAAGCGAAGCATTTAGAAACAAAAGAACTGCAAATCCGCTTCATGTAGAGGGCAACCTTGAAAGCCACATACTGAGTACGAGAGCAGCTCGGCAGAAAACAGCCAGTAGCAGCAGTCCATGTCGATTTCATTTCATGGAAAACTTTGACACACATTTCAACGGTTTTTACAAGCGTTTAGCCAATAAATCAACGCCAAGCAGCAGCGATGTTAGACGCAGAACTAAGGCACATGGCCAAATGCCAACGGCAATTGTTGCCGTTCGTTCTACTGGTGGCTTCTGCTTTTGCTTTGGCTGTGTGGCAGGCACTGGCAGTGGCAGCGCTTCATTATACAAATTAACATAAAACATAATAGTGACAGAGCGGCGTCAAGTGAGCTTGGCAGCAGAGACAGGAGCAGTGCAGATAACAACAACAACAACAACAAAAACAACCGTCGACGAGCAGCAGCAAACAACGTTTGTGGCAACCTCAGTCATGCGGTGGCCTTTTTACGAACGACAATTACAATTAGCTTCGTTTCATTGTTTGCTGCTGCTGCTGCTGCTGGCGGTTTGCCGTTTGCGGCTTCCTCTGCAGCTTCTTGTTAGCATTTTAGCCCGACATTTTAGGCGACCTTAAGCACAAAAATCTCAACCCAACTGAGCTGAGCCAAGCCACAACTCTTCCTTGGCATCTACAGCAAAATTTTTGTTTCCTATGTATAGAGAGTTGAAAAAACAAAACAACTTGACTTGACAGTTCTTGTATTGCTTTGGGAAACAAATCTGGCAAATGCTTGTAGCATGGCCAAAAAAAGAAACAAAAAGTGAGTCAGACCCCAAAGTCTTGTTCGGCAATTAAGCAAGTCGATGGAAAAATATGAAATGTTTATTATATATTTTTTGGCTGCAGCTGCCACACTTTGCACCAACCACATAAATCACTGTCAATGCGAATTTGTGGCAGGCGAATGCACATTTCGGTTGCTCTTGTTGTTGTTGCTATTGTTGCCACACTTTTTGCTGCGGCTGCGCCAACAACTGTCTGGGGTGGTGTTGCTTTATGCACCGCCTGTTTGGCCAAATGTTTTGTCAAACGTTTATTGTAACAAAATGCTGATCCAGCCTGATGACTCATAGAAACGCTCGAATTTATTGGAAGTTCGAGTCGCCCCACTCCATTGAAAGTGAATGGAGTTGACTGTGACAACAAACGAGTCTTATTTATTATTTGTTATTTCTGTTCAACGCGGCAGCTGATTGATTTGCAATTAATAAAGTGCTGTTCGCAATCATAATAATTATGCGATTATAATGGTTTTACCTTCTTCTTCTTCTTGTAGCATTGGACTGTGCGGCTTTGACAATCCCATGCGAGATCAGAAGACCGACGAACTGAAACGCGTCATCGGTCAGGTAAGCGTGAAATAAAGTTTATAGCTCATTAAAGTGTGTCGTACACACATAACGATTCGAAAAGTGGGCCTGCCTAAATTTGTTTACATATTGATAACAATAAACAGAATTGATGGCAGCCAAGTACAACAAACAGCCATTAGCCTCGTCACCTGTTAATGTGTGATTGGAATAACAACAATAAATAAAAGTACAGCTATTTGTTAAGTACTCGAATTAATTTTGCGTGTTATTTTTGTATTTAAGGGCGTCAAAATCAAAATGGATGATGCTGGCAATATACTCGTACGTCGCTATGCCAAGAGCAATGTATTTGTTAAGAGCACCGCCAGCAATCCCAACGAGGAGACATCCATTGGTGCCGAGATCTTGAAGCTGCCAAATCAGGCGCTCGAAAGCGAAAAAATAGTCAAGGTAAAAAGCATTGCTGTAGTGAATCTACTACTACTACACATAGCATTCAAATGTGAACAAATACGAGTACTTATTACAATATGCAAATTGTTTGTATTGTTTACTAATTCGCTGTCGCCTGATTTCTAACCAACTTATTTCTCCCCCTCTTCTGCTCTGCTCTGCTCTCAGCTCTTCGATATGAAGAAGTTTCAGTCGAACGTAAATCGTGAACTGCGCCGTGCCTATCCAGATCGTCGACGCTTGGAGACGCAATGCCTATCGGCAGTGGCCTTTGTCAAATCGGAGAATGACATTTTGGAGTGCCCCATTTGGGTGCTCATTGTGAATGTGGTAGCCATGGATATGCTAAAGAGCAAACTGCCGCCAGGTGAGTTACAAGTGTGCTGTCTCAATGCAAAGTTATTTTATGTTTTTGCCATTATGTGAAGTTCTAGAGATGGGCGAGAATCAAATTGCGGCTAGCCAAGATGCAAATAAGCAAATTTTAATCTAATTGTAATTAAGCTAATTACTCGCAAAAACAAAACTGCTTAGTTAATATATCGATTATCGAAAATACTAGATGCAGTTATTGGTTTTCGATTTCCATTTTAAAATATATCGTATTATAAGTAGCAGCAGGTTCTCTTTATTGATTTGGAATACAAAAATTAACTGCTGATCTGTTTATCGATTTGGCTTAAGCTCATCTCTAGTTCCGTCCGTTGATGTTCTAGTTCCTATTGTTTGAATGTGCGTGCTGCGGTTGAGTTCGCTTTTAATTTATTGCAGCGAGTACTCAAATATTTGTTTAATCTTTTTTCGCAGTGCAACGTCCCATTGTGGACATCAAGAATCGCCCGCGCATACCTATACCCGATGAGGATCCCTACAGCGTGGCCGGCAATGGCAGCAATGGTAGCTCGGGCAGCTCTGGCTTTGGCAGCGGCCACCAGCAGCAACAGCAGCTGCAACAACAACACCAGCAACAGCAGCAGCAGCTTGGCAAGCATTTGAATAATGGCAACAACGGTCATGTGGCTGCCACACGAGAACAATTGCTGCTGCAGACGCAACAATTGGCGCACAAGCGCAGCGAGAAGCCACCCAAATTGCCGCCCAGGGATAATGTCTATGCGCACGATCTAATTCCAAAGGTGAGTCAATTAGCGGCAACCTGTAGACCTGCAACCTGCAACCCGTGTTGCCCAAGTGTGTTTTGCTACCAAGTGTTGGAACAGTTGTTGAAGTCAAAGTGGAGTACACTATGGGTGCGCGTAATAAAAATACAAAATTACGAAGAGAAAAACAACATTTTGGGAGCACTAAAACACATATAATACTTACAACCGAGAAGTGTGGCAACTAGTCCAGCAACAGCAATGAAAATATATAACGGGTGGCTGGCTATGCTTGGCTACGTGCGCAACGCGGGCACTTGCAAAATGCTTTATGACTCTTGTGCCCTCCTCTCTGGTCGTCATCCCGTCCGCCGACGTCTCTCGGTATTCAGTTCTGGCAGCCAGGCCAGTGGCTAAAAATACCAGGCCACTTGTTGCGGCGACGATTTCGCTTTGGACATTGTTGCCGTTGTCGATGTCGTTGTGCCGTTGCCGTTGCCGTTGTCGTTGTGCTTCAACAAGCATTTGGCTTGCATTCAATAATATTCGAATTTCAGCAGCAGCAGCGGCAGCGACAGGCCAACAAATAACTGCAAACGAATCGCGTGTAATTAATATGCACGGAATGTTGCCAATGGTTTGCCAATGGGCCCAACGACCGAGCTGCGACTTGGGGGCTAATGCTTTGGGCTCTGCCTATGCATAACGCATACATACATACATATACTCAAAAGTATATATATGTATGTATGTCTCTCTCTCTCTCTCTCTTTCTGGCTCTGCACTGTTATGGCTAACTGTAAGCCGCGCACACAAAGACACTTATACATGAGATATGTGTATGTAGATATGGCGACGTGTGCAGCCATTGCTGGCGCACCTTGCGCAAAGTGAAGCCGAAGCCGAAGCTGACGCTAAAGCTGAAGCTGAAGACTGCGCGTTCGTTGCCTAAGTCTTTTGATTTTGATGAGCTCGCGGCATTTTGAAAATAAATATTTAAAATAAATGCTTGTTGCTGATGTTTTACTATTAAGTCAAATACATGGGCCATCAATCTCAATTACATAATAAATGTAATTAAATCACGTATACGCAACATTCTCCCCAGATTATTGATTATTTAATATGCAATGTTACAATCAATTATTTCGTGTACACATTAATACATGTATTTATTCACTCTGTAGCCGGACTATGATGATATTGATTTGGAGACCAGAATCAAGCTCTCTCGTGGCAAATCCGATAAGGGCAAGGATAACAAGAAATATGGTAAGACAGTGTGAAACAACTTTAGAAGCATGCTAAATACATTGATTGGCCTTTTGCAGATGATCCTTACTACTGTGGATTGCGTGCACGTGTGCCGAACTTTGTCAAGTCATCAAAGTCAGGATCAAAGGATCAGAGGGACGGCAACGGTAACAACATCATCATGAATGGCAATGGCAATGGCAACAGCGACGGCATGAGCACGCTCACACAAAAGAAGACTTCGATGATACACAACCATATGGCTGGCATGCATCCGCATCACATTCAGCAGCAACAGCAGCAACAACTGATGGCAGCGGCAGCGGCTGCCGCGCATGCTGTACACCATCAGCAGCCGGGCCATCATCAGCATCAGATCTGGCAGACGCGCAGTTATGAGAGTGGCATAGGTATTTATAAACAGGGCGGCTATCAACCACAACCACCACAACAACAACAACAACAATCACATCAACTGCAACAACAACAACACAAAACGCACGCTCTGCAATTGCAAATGCAAATGCAACAACAGCAACAACCACAATCACTGCCAACGGACCTTACAGCTACAACAGCAACAAAGACACAAAGCACAGCTAAGCACCATCACAACCACAACAACCAGAACAACAACAAAGCACGTAGCAACCAGCAGAAGCAACTGCAGCAGCAGCACTTGCACTCTCACTTGCACCCACACAGCACAGCACATGGGCATGCCCATCATCGACACCAGCATCAGCATCAGCACAACCACCGTTGCCATCGGCTGCACCACCCAAGTCACAAAGGTGCAGCAGCTGCCGCTGGCGGCTACTTTCCGCCGCCAACCCAATACTACGATGACCTGGAAGAGGTGGCTGTGCGACAAGGTGCACGTCGTTTGTCCACACGTCGCACACCGCTGACGACTGAGACTGCCTGCAACTGTGTCAGTTGTTATGCTCTGGCACCGCTTTGCGGCGAAGTGCCCGCGCCACGGCCGCAGCGCAGTCTCAGCCAGCAGCAGCTGCGACGGCATCAGCGTCTCAGTGGCGGGCTGCTGGACAAGCATGCCGGTGTGGCCAAGTGGTGTAGTGAGAGTGACATTTCAGTGCTCGAACAGGTGCAGGAGGACGAACCCATACTGCACACGGACGAGCGTTACGACAGCTACGAGTACGATGACTTCGACATGGACTTTGACATTGACGACAACAACAACAACAACGGAAACTATATGCGCCAGCTGCACCGTTTGCTGCGTCCGCGTGCTGCGCACAGCAACGAGGAGACGGACGTGTATGTGGATCGTGCTCAGCTGCGACAGTTGACAGCACCGACGCTGCTGACGGCACGCAACAAGTCCCAGTCCACAGAGAGTTTCTTTGAGCAGCCCAACGAGGAGGGCTCGCTGTATATGTACGGCGGACGCCGGCGCATTGTGGCCAAAGCGCCCGCTGCACCGGTCAACATATATGAGCGTGTGCCGAACTCTGTGAGCTCAGACATTAGCTACAACGGCGGCAAGTTGCAGGCAAATACGAAGCGATCGCAGTACTATAATAATAACAATAATAACAACAATAAGCCGCAGCTGCCAGTGCCAAGTTGGCGGGGCAAGCGACAGCAGGCGGCGACACTTTTGCAAAAAACTGACAAAAAACTCTATGACAATACGACTAACAGCAACGGCAACTACAACAATAAACGACAGCTAACGAACAACAGCAGCAGCAGCCAGAACAGCAAGAACAACAGCAACAACCACAATAATGGCAATGCCAAGAGAAACAATGATGACGTCTTGAAGAACAAAAATAATTTCAATAGTAAAAACAAAATTATAACAACTGCGACAGCAGCAACAAAGAGTTTAGCAATAGCAACATCCACAGTAGCAGCAACACCAACAGCAGCGGCGGCAGCATCGGCAACAACATCAACTGCGGCAGCAGCATCAGCAACAGGCAATGCTTTAACAACAACAGCAACATCGGTAGCAGCAACAAACAATGCACTGCCTCAATTGCAGGCGCAGACACAAAGAACTGGGCGCACTGCCAGCCGCCTTGACATCAGCGACATGGAATCCATTTATGGCTACCTAAAGCCGCGCAAGCCGCGCAGTCTCAGCCTCAAGAAAATCCAAATACTTGACTATTGAAACTGAAAATGTGCTCTGCGAAATGAGGTTATTTGGCCAACACGAGATTTAGATTTAATGTTAATATTTGTTGTTTTTACATACATACATATACTATGGTTACGAGTTATTCCCCGGCAACAGATATCGGATATTGGATTTAGGATATGCGCTGTGTATATATAAAAAAAATGCGAATTTTGCCTTTTTGGTTATTAGTAGCACCTTTTGTACCTTTGGTATTACCTAAACTGTACGATTTGATACTAACTCTACTTTAACTTGGACCCTGGACGGCAACAGTTTACCATACAACCACCTTACCTTACCTTACCATACCTTTTACCTTACCTTACCCAACCTCAACCGTTAACATTGTACATACTATATACCCTACCCACAAACTGGTCATTGTCCATTCCATTGTTTATCATAAATATAATCACCAAACAACAACGATCTGTACTTATATGTGTACATCAAATATGCTAATATCACTCTATCTACGCTTCTTGTAGATTCCGAGCTTGTCGAATCTCCTTACAATCACATCTATGGACGCCATTTACCGCTGCCCACCCGCGGCTATGTACCCACACCACGCATGTTTATCGGGGAATGGGACTGAGAGAGGAGAGGTGACAGATAAACGAGGGCAAACAAAATGCTTCGCTTGAATCACAACGCACTACATGAGCCTACCGCCACCCCAAGCAGCCAAGGCACAAATCATTTTCTATGTATAACCTAAACAAAAAAACAGAAATTATTATAATGCCCCAAACATCATACATCGAGATGATGGGAATAAACAATAATTTAAGTCAACCAGCTGAACAGCAAGAACATTACGAGCTTCACTGACCCACACGGGAAGTTCAATAATTAATTAATTTAGCAAAATATTATGGTAATATAATATTAGGCTAGGCATAAATGAACCACACAAAACATACATATGTATATGTAATATAATAATTATACCTATTATTAGCTGCGCGCATATTCAGTTTCAGTTGACTTCCGTAGCAATTTCTTGAGATTATATGACGCAATTACTTTCAAGCGCACTTTTATTTTTTATACTAGACGAGTATATAACATATACAACATATAAAAAAAAATTGATATTTTTTGCGCAATAACACGCCATTACATTGTATAGCTATAGGGTTTTTTGTAAATTTATCGCCTTGTGTAAAAGTTGTCGCAGTTGTCTGCGACATATACTACATAATAATATATGTTTATCCAAAACTGCCCAACTGCAGCAGCCTAATCACAAATCTATGGAGTAGAGAGTTTATAAATGTCACATACGAGTATGTATTACATTTAACCACGATTTTAGGCTGATTTTGTCTGTTCTTATCGTAATATTCTGTATCGCATATGAGCAACAATAAAATTATATTTTAGTTACAATCAAATAATAATGCATTTATCCTCTATTTTTCATCTTTTGGATTTATAAATTAGTTTCCGTATAACTCTCGATTTTATAAGCCTTAAGATCTACATTTGGCTTTGTGTTTACATGTAGTAATCTGGGTTCCAATTAGGTGGGCGCATGTGATCTGGATTCGGTCCCATGCTGCCCGGTCCACGGGGTGGAAGAGGACTAAACGGATCGAAACGAGCCAAGCCTGGATTTTGGCCAAACGGAAACAGGTTGCCAGAACCACGACCCAAAGGATCTAGATCACCGCGACCGATATCTGGGAATCCAAATGGTCGTGGCTCAAATCCGTGCGGCATAAAAGATCTACAATGTCATCAATTTCTTAATAAAGCAAACAGCCGCACTAATTATTTCTAACTTACCCTGGGCGATTAGGTTCACCAACACGCAGGGGATCCGGGTTTAATGCCGGGTTTGGAGCCGGGGGCTGAGCTGCCTGGGTCTGTGTAGTTACCTCACGCGAGTTGCCAGTAAATATCTACAAATCGAAAATAATTCTATTTAATCTTGATCCCTAAATGAACATAAGACGACTGCTCTTACCGGATCACACAGTTCATTGCGAAAGCGTTGAACAATATCATTTGCTGTGGGCATTATTTTAGTGATGCTGCCTTTGACTTCGGCAACCAACGATTCTGGGGTGAGACAAATGTTGGACACATTTTTGGTGTTAATGTCCAAGAGATTGAGAATCAAAGCATCTTCTGTAATATGTCCCAGCAGGAGGTAAAGCACATTATTGTGCACATAACGCAATGAGTACTTGGTGTTATCGCTGTTCCAATAATCTGGCAACAGTTCACTTCCCTCCTCATCCTCGCTCAACGTTTTCTATTAAAGACAATTAAGATTATAGTGAATTTATTTACTATGTTCTGCAGGTAACTTCTACTCACATCGTCTCCAATACCAATGCAACGAAATTTGTAGTGCTTAGTAAGTAAAAAATGTGCAAGGACTATCATAACATCAGCCTTCTTGTTTATTATTCCATCTACAGTCTTGTATAGTAAATCCCAGCCATAAAAGAAGTCCGATTTTGACGAACTGGCAAGTGAATTTGAAGTTGACGCCTCCATTTTGTTGAAAACTGTTTTAGAGATGATTAGAACACAGATTACAAATGATGTGGAAACATATTTTACAAAATACAAAAACAAAATATATTGTTAAAGTCAGAGAATAATGATTATTTACAAAAAGAGCCGACGACAATAAGTTTTTATTAGGGTGACCGTAACTTATATTTGAAAAAGGCGATTAATATACCAAACATACATATACTACTAAGATAGTTTATCACTGTTATACTGCATTAAGATAGGGAACAAAATAAAAGCTGAAATTATTATTTTTCAAAACTTGTGGACTATAAGTCCATAGGCATGTGAATTTATTATCAAGCGATATAGTGATTTTAAACGATGTCAAAGCACAAAAATATATTGTACATCGATTATCGCTATACACTTTTATTACGGGTATTCCCCAAATTGTTCACAATGTCCAAAGTTGTTTATATATTATATTTCATGAAATAAGTGGAGTTTTCTTTTTAACAACTTTGTATTTATAGGACTTAATTTAAAATGTGTGTATAGGGTATTGCTTTTTAATCTTTCTCGACAAAGTAGAATAATCTAGAAAACTGAAAGCCGCGTATAATATTATTGAGAGTAAAGTGCAAGTCACTTTTATAAATTCCACTTTACATCCACTCTTTTAATGGCGTAAGTTGAATATCAAATTTTGTATTTATAATAAATTTTACTTTTTTTAAAATGCATATTTATATACATATGTAAATAATATACCTGTTTATTTATATACGTTCCTTTTGCAATCTCAAGTGAAATGGACAATTCAGTGTTGAAAACAATTTAATTAGTGTTGCATTCGTAACCAGTGTTCAGTAACTTGAAGCATGCTCAATCGTATAAAAAAATTAGTTTTAATTTTAAAATTTGTTTCAATGTAACAAAATTACCTATCAAATACTTTTTATTTGACTGAACAATTTGGCAATTGTATTTTTTTTTACTAAATATTTACAATTTTAGTTGAAGTTCGGGTTTAAATTAGATTTACATTAGTGCGAAAGAGATGACTAGATGTTGATAGGGTTGTCGAGTGAACATAAATATATTATGGAAAAATATGTAAATAGAGATTTTTAAATTGTATTTTATATAAGGTAATGTTTATTGGAAAAGTCGTTTGTTTTTGTCGTTTTTTTTTTTAGCAAAAAATTATACTTAATTATAACCGATCGTAAGTTGGGCTTTATATATAGCATTAATTAGCTAGAATCTGAAATAAATATAGGATTTGAATGTTAATGATCACAACTAAATGAAACGTGGGCTTTATCGTCAAATAGAATTTACTTTATATTCCATTATCGGTTCTAAAAGTCGAGTCAAAAGTTATGTATACTTCGTGCATTCGGTTCGCTTCGTGTGAAGACACGAAGTGGCTGCCATGTTGGAAACCGAGATAGTATTCGTATTGCTGTCGCGTGAAAAATACATTTTTAATCTAGCATAGAAGCAACACAAAATATTAAAAGAAATATATTTTAATAACTTAACTGCTAAACAGCAGAGATCATTTGCCGCGCGTTGGAAGCTTTATATTTTGTACACACATTGGTCATGCTTCTGTGTTAGTGTCATTAGTTGTTGCAGAAAAAGAAACAAGAAATAGCGCGACGCTGCTGTTGCGTCCACTGCGTTTGGCATTGTAGACTGTGTGTGTATATGCATGTGTGCATGTGTGTAAAAGAAGATATTCCCTGATTGCAAATCCCACGTGCGGTGGTAAAATCGGCTTAAAGTTACCGGTGTTCAGAGGAACCAACATGAGCAGTACATCAATAAATAGCGATGCCGGCGGCTCTAAAATGGCTGTGGCAGTTACAACCGCGAAGCCAGCAACTCCTTCGCCCTCCCTGAAAGTATACGACTTCGATTTTGCGGGTAAGTTGCCGGATCCATTTCCTCCTGTCTTCGCCCGGACTAATATGTGGTCGTTTCTTAGGCACAAAATTCGAAATGGACGCTAGCGTTTCAGAGGAGGAGCGGCGCTTTTATCTCAAAATGTATCCCACCGTGGATGTGGTCAATCAGCGAAAGGTCCATTGCACCGTCTGTCGTTCACATCTTGGCACGGCACCCAGCACGGAGAGCAACATCAAAATGCACCCCATATTGCGAGTCACACACTGTGTCAAGTGCCACGATTTCTACAACAGCGGCGAATTCTCCAAGGGAGAAGATGGCTCTGAGCTGTATTGTCGCTGGTGTGGTCAAGGTGGCGAGGTCTATTGCTGTTCCACTTGTCCATTTGTGTTCTGCAAATCGTGCATCATTAAGAACCTCTCACGTGGCGTCATCGTTGACATTGAACAGAACGAGAACTGGAACTGTTTTAGATGTACCCCAAAGATATTGTGGCCGCTCCGTGCCCAACATTGGGCTCTAATTAATTACATTGAGACACAAAAGAAGTAAGTGCTGCAAATGCAATCGAAACCATCACTAATTACTCTTTTACTTTGTTATAGTGGACTGCAAGCGATGCCGCTGTCTGGTGATGAGATGCGGCGTTTGATGAACAAGGACAGCAGCTCTTGCTGTCGGCTAGCCAAGGCGAAAGCCAATAGTTTGTCCGACTCAATGGAGAGCTTAGAATCGAATGCGTCTAAGCGTAGCCATAACAGTTCCATCACATCGGTCAAGAAATATTCAAAGCCGCAGGGACCGCCAGCGAAACGTCCCAAGTCTTCTAACGATGAAGTTGTTTGTACACCAGATCTGCTGAGCATGTTGGAGCCGGACTGCCAAATCTCAGTTGCCCAAAAGTCTTCGCCACGCACTGTCCCCAGTGCCTCATCTGGGACAACTATCACAACAACACCGCGCATTACGAGCGTACAGCAGAATTACACTGGACCCAGTCCCAGTAGCAGCGGCAGCAACAACAACAACAGCAATGGCAACTCATCTGTCGCTCCGCGTAGCAGTTTACCCCCGCCACTCGTATTGAGCAGCTCGGGCATGCGTTATCGCCAAAGCACGCCCATTTCCAGTCCCGTGGTGCGACGCACCGTAGTGCCCAATGCGGTGCGTAGTGCTGGACCCGTTTTCCATACCATTAACGGATTTCGTGTCGATCTTAATACTGCAGCTCAACAGGACTCCTATCGTCTGCCCAACGGTCGCCTTATACAAGTAAATAGATGCATTTTTGTATAGGTTACCAATATTAATAGTAAAATCTTCTAAGGTGAAACGTCAAGTACCACTTGGAGGTCAACCGTCGACATCACTTTCTTCTGCTCCCATGCCGGTGACACCGCAGGTTATTATTCGTCAGCGCTTAGCAGCACCCCAGCGCATGATGCACAACAATCCCAGCTACGGCTCCAACATCGGCATCTACAATCCGCAAACCAATCCACAGCAACAGCCACGCACTTCACAAATCGTTCGAGTTAACAATGGCAGCCAAATGCAATCCGTTAACATGCCAACACCTCCAGCGCCGGCTGCCAATAGTAATGGCGGCACAACGATTATGATGACTCCAGCGGCAGCAGCGAAACCACAGCCGAGCCTTGTGCGGCATGTGTTCCCCAACACGTCGATTGGTACGGCGCGCACTCAGCTGCAAGAGCAGATCTTCAATGCCATGGAAATATGTACGCACTTAACGGGGAAAGTTCAAACGCTAACACACTCCAATGCATACAATCAGGCTCGCAGTTATATGGATCTCAAGGAGTTGTACATACATTTGTCCTATCTAATGACCTATGCGATTGGACGGTTCAAGCAGCTGCAGGAAAAATGCTTGGTTGATATGCGAGAAATGGGCTTTAAGAACGATGCCAACAGCTTGGAGAACGGACAATTAGCAGCAGGTAAGTTCTAAGCTAAGGAAGAATAATAGATCCCATAAGAAGTGTTATGGTCACAAATCTATTTGAAATTTGAATCTTCAATGTATCGCGTTTAAACGGCAAACATAGCATCCGGATGCTTGTGAATGCAAAGCGCAAAAAATATGTTAATTTTAAAACTAGTGGTGTTCATTGTCTTTTGTGAATATTTTAACACATGGACGAGAAACGGGCAACGAAAAGAAATCCATATAAATATACATATACGAGTATACATTTGAATGTGGTGTGCTGCATGTAAGTATAGTATATTGTATTGTGTTTATGAAAAACTCTGCGAGTTCCATTTCCTTTGGCTTTTTAAATACAGCCTTGTGATGATTAAATTGAACTCTTGGTCCATGTGTTTGCAAAATATCCAAAAAGGCAATGGAATCGAATTCAGCAGCAGTTTTTCGATAAACATTAATATGCCTTTCCTTCTCTCTCTCACTTTTTTTTATTTGTAGCTGTGGATTATGTTTGCTATGGACAGTTGGACGATGTCGATCTCTTTAATACCGGCTGTAATAGTTTTCATAATCAAGTCTACGAGTATCGCAAGAGCTTACATGCAAATCTCAAGGATGGAGACTCAACGGAACCACTGCCTCCATTGTTGCCAATCGGCGTACGCGCGGAAGGTGATCCGAAAGATGAGGATGATGATCAAGACACTAATCAGGATGTGGACAATGAGAATGAAGGTCCAGATGATTACGAAGATGATCAGAACGATGATGTTGACGATATCGATGATGATGATGATTTGGATGATGAATACGATGCCCTTGGCACCGAGGAAAGCATGAATCGTAACGAGCAGGCGCATGCCTACGATCGAAAACTAACTCGCTTACTGCGTGAATATCCTTCAATTTGGTGCACGCGTCATCCCGACTATGGCAAAATGGAGGTCACACGCAAGCAGTGGCGCGTTATTGCCAGCCACTTTCCACGCGGTGATGACATAAAGCTGCGCTGGAAGAATGTACGCAAACGATACGTTCGCATTGAACGTTTGGTGAAATTGGGACGACGCTTTAAGGGATACTTTGACAAGGCAACAAACTATTTGGCCAATAGAGACTTGCCACGCAGTGATTGGCTGGCAGTGGATTGTGGCGAAGATGATGGTGATGGGTTCGAGCGCAAGCAATTGGATGCCATCGAAAATACCTTTCACAAAGACTCACCGAACATGGCTAGTGGTAAACGACTAACTACAAAGCCAATTAATCGCTTGCCAGTTCGACCTCTTGATGTGCGTCCTATTGACCTGCGCATCATTAACTTTGCCAAAAGCCATCCTGTGCTCTGGAGAAAGTCAGCGGATCCTGAATTTAACAGCATTGACGAGCAGACTCGCAAGTCTCTGTGGCAAAACTTTTGGAAATCTGCGCCCAGTAAGTAGTCTGTCAGTCATTTATTGAACTATTATTAAATTGTAATATTCTTGCAGACTATCGCTACGAGTATATTGTGGAGCGTTGGCAACAAATGTACGAGATGTACAAATCATTCCGTCTGAAAACCATCAAGGACAAGCGCACATTTGCCAATCTTGAGCTAAAATACTCCAAATATCTGGCCAGTTTATATTTTCTATATAAGATTGATGAACAAGATTTACGTGATGAATTTGAGCCACTGCAGGATTGTGGCCAGCAGGGATCAGAGAATAGCTCATCTGGTGAATCGGCTGGCAAGCTCAAGGATATGCCCGACGATAAACAGTTTGTACAACAACTTGTGCAAGCAATGCGAGCTTATCCCACGCTTTGGAATCCGCGACATGTCGATTACAATGATGTCGGTGCCCGCGAAAGACTCTGGGCAGAAGTAGCCAGACGTCTGCCACGATTCAGACGTGAAGCGAGTGCCTGTAAGCTTCGCTGGCAAATGGCAAAGTTTGCCTATGAGTGCTACTGTCGAGAACTGGAACGACAGCCAAGACCAAATGAAAAGACGCTGCAAAAGTTACGCACCAATTTTCCGCTAGAGGAAATGCGGTTTCTCAATATTTAAGCTTCGAATATTACTGACTAGACTAAGTTAAATTTATGCCATACTTCAATGCATTCTTCAATAAACCACCTTAAGATTCTCACTCAATTCAATTTGTTAAGCTTAAAATTCAACAATATTTTACCGTGATACGATTATATTATTCTTTTTTGAATTTTATTCATAATTATCAATATAAAATCGATTTTATTCTTACAGAGAAACAAGCCAGCGACGATGAGGACAATGAAATCGAGATTGTAGAGCCTAAAACTGACACTATTACTATTGATTCGGACAACGAGGAAGAGAGACCGTCAACATCTGCCCAATCCCCGTCAAAAGGCTTGAAAATAACTGCGGTTAAATCAACAGCCCCTGAACCTGAATTGCCCAAAGCGGACCCAGTGACAGCCATTATTGATCCAGCCATGGACATTGATGTAAATGCTTTTAGCTCATCTATACTAGCCAGCCTGCTTGAGGTCGATATAACTGAAGGTGTAGCTGAAGTGAAAACCAAGTCATCACCTGGCGGCGCAGTACAAAAAAAGCAGCCCCGCAAGAAGACAACTAACAAACCAAATCCAGCCTTGCTTCATTTAGAACGTCAGCGAATGGAGGAAATCAAAATGAATGATGCCAAGCTCAAAATGAGAGTTGCTGTCAAATTACGACGCGCAGAAGATGAGTTTGAAGTAGCACGTCTATGGATCGAGGAGCAAAAAAAGCTTTCTAAAGAATCCCAAGGGTCCATCGATGACACGGAGAAACAGTCTGAAAATGTAGACGGTATGGAACCAATGCCATCAAAAGACGAGAGTGATATTGCCAGTAAAGATGCGAGTGAAGTGGATCATATAAACTTAGATGGTAACGAAGATATGAACAGATCAAGAGACCCCGAAAATAATAATAGTGAAAACCCTGATGTTAATACAGAAGAACCCAGAATTGTAGCAGATAATCAGATAAGCACTGATTTTAATTCAATAATCGATGAAAATGAAGTTATGGCAGAAATTAATAAGAATTCAAGTACTATAGAAACTAAAGAACAAACTAAAACTGCAGAAACTCAAAATGATAAAACAGACTCAGTAATTGAAAACCACTCAAATGAAGATAAAGAGTCTGAAAAGTTAAACGGAGACACAATTGGAATAACTGAAAACTCAACCATGGAAAGTAATGAATTAAATTCGTCTAACATTGTCGAAAGCGATAATATATTAGCTATAGTTACTGATTCAGATAAAGTAGAAAGCCATGTCGATTCACCAGAACCCGCATGCACAGAAGTTGATAAAAGTGCAACTATTCAAACTGCGAGTGAAGACAGTTCAAAGACTGATGCCATATTGTCTGCGGAAGAGGAAATTGAGAACGATAAGAATTCTGGAGAATTTAAGAAGACGGAATCCGAAACCAAATCAGTTATCGAACCCACAGAAGTCACAAGCACTCAGCATACAGAAGCTGAACCCAATAAAATTTCGTCAACAGTCGATGAACTTTTACTGACAGAATTGCCAGATAATGAGAGCGAAGTCAGGCAGATACCACAGTCGGACAGTAATGTTGAAGCTTTTTAAGTGTATTCATAAAATTCACTTTTGCTATAATCTGTTCGAAGTGAAAGTAAATTTTTCATGGACATTTACGCTAAACTCGAATGTAATTTGTTATTATAGTTATAGAAACTTGCTATTGTAATGACACTATTTATACAGCAAATATCTTGTATAAAAATGCTACGCTTAGTCATAAGACGAGCCATTTTTGATTGGCTCTCCACATTTTCATTTCAATTATCTTGTTTTTGTTTTTCCATGGTACATAAACATAAATCCAATCATTGACATTATATAGTTAATATATCTAAGTTTTTTGATATTATAATAATTTCATTTATTCTTTAATTTTAGAAAAATAAATACTTGGCGCAATGAGATTATATTCATTTATATATATATATATATTTCTATATGTATATTAATGGTAAACAAAATAAACAGAACGCTTAGCGGCTATGTTTACAAAAAAAACTACCCACGACGATATGATATAACAATTTTCCTTAACGCTCTAAAAGAAGTACATTTCTTCAAGCTGCCAATCCTAGCTGCAACTAGTAAATTTTTCTTTTTTGTGCTAAATTTCTACATTAAACCTAGATATGTGTAATATAATTAGGGGTAATTAAGAGCATTGATTTTTAATAGTATTACTAGCTGTTTTTTGTTGGACATACATAAATGTACGTTTGTGTATAAAGTGTATAATTTAATTAAATTGGACATAATGAAGGATCTTTTGATAAAACTCTTATCTCTTTAGGTTTCATGCATGACTCTTTAGTCATCTTAAAATTCTCTGTAAGGTATTGTGGAAAAACACTGATTGAACAATCTAATTGAATGAATAATAATTTTAAAAACGTAAAATTCAATTTTAGTTTGTTCTACAGCTTGGATATGTAAATTGAGCAATTTTAATACATAATTGGTTTTGTCTATTCGGTAAAATATTGATCAGCTGACTTAGATTATATGATTATCAAGTGCGCGATTTCCACAATCCTTATGCAGGAAGCATTTAGAAATATATTGCAAACATTCGAAAATAAACTGGACAGGGTAGGAACAAAAGTTTCTAATAATTAATGTTAGTGTGATTGAGTCTTCTTGTGCGTTGAAAGCACATGCAACATAAATAGGATGTATACTTCCAATACATGCAACTAAGAAAATTATATCGTTCAGATATGTGCTACGTATACATTTTAGCAGCCTTTGTTACACAGGGAGGCAGATTCACAGCTCATTTTCTCTTAACAATTCATACGATTACGCAATCGCATATGGTTTAAGTAATTACCCGGGGGCGGACATTTAATAGTATAATTAGATACATAACGCCACGCCTCGACCATAGTCTCCTCCTTCACCTGGTGCTGTGTTATGCTGCCTTTAAAGGCACACAAATGTTGTGAGTGTGCAAAACTAAATAGTGAATGATGCTGCCGCTTGATATTTGCCCGATCTGCACATAGACCGGTAATATATACATCCTCCAAGTATAGGAGAGATGTATTTAACGCTGCCTCATAGAGACGATCCACCACATCGATGGACATTAGATAACCAGCACCCGAAAGATACTGTGGATATGCATCTGCTTGATACATGTAATAGGGCATGTACCATTTGCTGCTCACCTCGCTCACGGGCATCACATTGCAAAACTGATGACCACGCATTATGCCCGTGGTGGCATTCAGACTATTGTGTGGCATCATGACGAGAAACGACCTGCGATCATAATAGTCCAAGGTATCATTGTACAGCGGTACTGTGCCTCCCAGCAAATAGTGCAAGAGATTTGGCACATTGACAAACGTATCATCATCGCATTTGAGAAAGTATGCGCAAGACTTGGCGCAACTTCTGCTAATGTGTTTCAGTGCCATGACGGATTTTATTGTTAGATTGTTGTACGTGTCAATGAAATTATCCTGAATAATATCGTTGTACATTTCGGCTTCGTTGTTCAGGCGTATCAGCGTTTCGTTGCCCAGATGTGATTCATAACTGCTGCGCCCAACAATAAAAATGATACGCACTGTGGCAGTCAATGAATCACCCTCGCCAGTTAGATAATCGGCATAAAGACGCAGACGATCTGGCTTTGCCGGCAGGTAGCGTCCTTTCATATGGCCATGCAGCTTGCCAAATGCTGAATAGTTGAATTCTGTTGTATTTCCCCATGTCTCACGTATTGTCTGGCGTTCTACGAAATTGTTCAAGTTCGTACTGACGGCAATGATGAGAAAGGTCTTGTTTGTGCAGAAACCCCGAGGCATAATCAGGGCCGTATCCTGCTGGGGCGAAATATAATCCTTGATGTCCAAGGATGTGTTCGCCGACCAGTCCGACAATGGCACTGAAAAAATATTGAGGGTTATTGTATATATGTATGTACATACTGTGTGTACATAGAAGATTGTGGATTCAAACCACATCCTACGCACTGTGTCGTTTTTGTACATCCAAGTAGATATTCGGCAGGTAATTGTATAGCATTAAAAATACAATAAACAAACTGAGCGTATAGCAGCCACATCGTCTCATGCTCCTGGGCAAATGGTAACGCGAACGCTGCCTTCGCTGCAATTTTCTGTAACCGCGCAGCCTTTGTTTAGGTTGTGTATCATCTTCTGAGCCTGATGCAGGTGTGCTACTGCTTGAATTTAAAAGCGAAGAAGACAGCTCGTCCTCGTCCAAAATATCATGTGATGAGTGCGGCATTTTTACATCCATTTAAGCCGCCACGAATCGACCGCGGCAGCCGTTTACTTTTCCGTTCTTACATGCACAACGACTGATGCCAAGCAAATATGATCTTTTCAGGTATGTCGAGCCGTACGTTTGAAGCACATACTGATAACAAGACACGTGACATATTAATTGACACATTTGCACAACAATTGAACAAAACAAAACATATTTTGTAATTAAGTGATAATAATTATTAGCTTACATTATATGTCCCCCACACACACACACGGCAGCTCGCAGTCGTTTAAATGCAAGAACCAGCTGTTTAATATTCCGATGACGATTACAATTGTAGTCGCTGCAATCGAATTTTCTGTTTCAGGGATGTAAAACATTAATGTAACCAGTGTTGCGAATGTAGCTTTTTTCACGTCAGATCTGGCTAGTTTAGCTATTTTACGTTAGAGTTGGTTATTTAAAAGAGATACATTATTGTAAATTGTATGTACCTACAAGATTTTAAGTCTTTACGAATGCAACAAAATATTATTTCCAAATCGACTAAAAAAATTACGCGATTGGCAGCGCGACGAACACCGCCTTGGAAATGCCAAGTCGAAGCAATAAATACATAAGCAGATTTATTTAGCTCATTTCGAAGTCCCATTTACCTACAATAGACACAAGACTGTTAGATAAGAATACACATACATACATACATAACTATGTATGTATATTCGTCAGGTACCACATAAAAATGGAAATGCAAAGATGAGGCATAAATATTAAGTATAATAAAAATTTATTTAAAATGTTATGTACAATGTTATGATAATTGAATAGGTACAAATAAAATGTTCTCATGGAAGTCAAGTAGTATGTCTGATGTGATTAAAAAATATGTAAAACGACGATTTTTTGGTAAGAGGAATGACAATGATAATCAATTAATGTGTCAAATTTTGTGAACTTACATACTAAAAGAAAGTTAAGGAGATATAATTAAAAGTATCTAAATAACACCTGGAACCAGCAGCTGTGAGGAAAGCGAATAGATTCGTTTTAAAAATCCGCATCTAATGTAAACACATTGTCCAAACGATTCGATGTAACTCCCATGCGCTGATATTCACCCACTTTCTTCTCGAAGAAGTTGGTTTTGCCATCCAAAGAGATCATCTCCATGAAAGAGAATGGATTCTTTGTGTTGTAAATCTTGCCCACACCAAGCTCAACCAATAGGCGATCAGCGACAAACTCGATATATTCGGACATCAGAGCACAGTTCATGCCAATCAAGTTGACGGGCAGCGCATCGGTGAGGAACTCCTGTTCAATGGTCACAGCATCCGTTATGATTTCAATGATGCGTTCCCGACTAGGCCGCTGCACCAAATGTTGGAACATAAGCACCGCAAAGTCACAATGCAGACCTTCATCACGAGAGATCAGTTCGTTGGAGAACGTAAGTCCAGGCATAAGCCCACGCTTCTTCAGCCAGAAGATGGATGCAAAGCTCCCACTGAAGAAGATGCCTTCCACAGCAGCAAAAGCAATAATCCGTTCACCAAAGTTGGCAGCCTTCGAAGAGATCCAAGACAGAGCCCAGTCTGCCTTCCGCTTAACAGCCGGCATCGTTTCAATGGCATTGAAGAGATAGTCTCGCTGATGAGGATCCCTGATATAGGTGTCAATAAGCACACTGTACATTTCGGAATGCACATTCTCCATGGCAATCTGGAAGCCATAAAAGCAACGTGCCTCGGTCACCTGCACTTCTTGGCTAAAACGTTCGACCAGATTTTCGTTAACAATTCCATCAGAAGCAGCAAAGAAGGCCAACACATGCGATATGAAATGACGCTCATTATCCGTTAGCTTGGCCCAATCAGTCATGTCCTTGGACAGATCCACTTCCTCGACGGTCCAGAAAGATGCTTCAGCCTGCCGAGATAATTAGGAAAAAAAAACATGTTTTAATTATATACATATTTATAATAAATGTCCATGATTTCCTTGGAAATGCAATTTCATCATAACTGCAATCTAATTCCCCATCATTTTATTGTTTGTTTAGATTGGTTAAATATTACTAATGCTATGCTATCTGACACGTCTGCGACGTGACCTGTTTTGCCGCGCTTTATCAAGAAATTTCCCGCCCAATTCACAAAGTCAATGCTTACAAGCTGTTTACAATCACATATACATATGTACATATTTATATGTATGTATATGAGTAAGCCCAATGATGTACTGTGTACATATGCATGTGTATGAAGATCTTGTTTCTCACCTTTTTGTACATTTGCCAAATGTCATGGTATTGAATGGGGAAAATGACAAACCGACGGGGATTCTCTCGCAGCAATGGCTCCAAACTGGGATCAAAAGGGGCGGCAGTCTTCTCCATGATGGTCTGGACTGCTTTGATTGCGTCCTTGTCTTCATTTGTTACCGACATTTTACGAACGTTGCTTGCGCTTTCTGTCAAAATTTTCTTGCTGGGGCTCTGCAAAGAAATTTCAATGTGAAGGTTACTGCAAAATCGTAATATGCAAATGCCAATCATTGTGCAATTTACGAGCATTTTAAGATATTTTACAAAAACTCGAATTGCCGTAAATTGGTATCTAATAATCAAATTGCATCTAATTAACTCGTTTCATTTAATCTGTTTCTCTTAATTTATCATGCGTTGTATATAATTGCATTGTATGTGTGTATATAACATGCGCTTCTATGTATAAAACGTGTCATTTACCTTAAGCGAGAATTTTTCCATGTTGTCCGTAATGTTTTCCTTGCCGGCAATTTGAGATTGAGCCATGTTGCACTTTTTTTATAAGTATTTCACACTTTTTTTAAATAATAACACGCTATATTCACTTCCGAGCGTACGTAACTTCTCTCTTCGAATTTTCGAGGGTCAATGAATGAAAAATATCTTCATTTGTGCCTTTTATGCAAGGCGGGTATTTCTGGCCTATAGATCTTGTTTCCCGCCATCACATTTCCACAACAGCTGTGTGCACGCAACAAGTGACTGCCAAATTAGTGTTGTAAAGTGGTAAGATCCTTGCATTTTCCAACATACAAAATCCAAACAATTGAGATTTTAAAGGAGGCAGCAATTTGTTGATGTGATTCTAAATAATTAAAATATATGATTAAAGTGGTATTGATTTAAAAATATGGAGCCTGTTGAACATCACAAACGCTTTGAGTACTGCACAACGAGATTGCAATACAGACAGGGACGTGAATTAAAGGCAGTTAAAGTATGAGTTTAATAGTCTGTTATTGTAATTTTAAATAATGCTAATTGTTTTCAGGTCTATTCCGTTGCTACGGAGTCCAAGCACTTGATGGTTTTCGGCGTACCCAAGGTTAATCTACATGCGAACATTAAGAATAAATTACAGGGCTTTGGGAAATTACTGTCCTGCATTTGTGTGACATCGGAAATGGCTAAGAAGAGTGGGTAATCGGAGGAATCTGCATTAACAGACAATCTCTAAAGGATGTTTTATTGCTTACAGTGGATCTTGAAGCATTCACAGATGTCTTTGCTGTACATTTCGAGCGAGTAGAGCAGGCTCGTCGTGCTAAGAGGCAACTAGATGCGAAGCAATTCTTTGGTGGCATTTTGCACATATCTTATGCACCTGAGAGAGAAACACCCCAAGAGCTAAGGGAGAAATTTGTGCAGCGTCGCAAAGAGATTGGTCATCGCATACAGCGGAATCTGGCAGAGCAACCACTTAAGCCTAAGCAGACGAAGCAGAACGAAGTGGTAGATATTTAATAATTTATAGTTGTGGCGCTTTATTGAACCTAATCCAGGATAACACGAGCCTCTACGGCCCAACAATCTTTTTTTTAGATTCGCTAGTGCAATGTGTGTATTTCACAAAATTTTGTACAATTGCATATTGTCACTTGTATTACTTTTGTTTCGTTCTGCGGAGTTCGTGGTAATAGTTCAGCAGACTAATACGTTTCGCCCACAATTGGGATCCATAGTGGGCCCAGAAACTGCAAAAGATTGCATATTAACAGATAATTCAAAAGTAACCCATAACAAAGTATACTTACATGCCGAACATGGCACCACCTAAATGCGCTGCATGATCAAAGAACTTCCAGCCCATAACACAGCCTGCAAAGTCAATGCCCATGATCACTTTAATAGCTGCGCCGGCAGAGAATGTAACTGTAGGCAGGAACAATATGCTCAACTGGGTTTCAGGATACTGTGCACAAACATAGGCCAAGACGGTCATGATGGCTCCCGACTGCATGAACGCGGAATTAGAGACTCGGTAATTGAGAATGTGTAGATGAAATGGATAATTGAACGTACCGCACCCAAAGACATGCCCGGATGTTTTGTGCCCGCCTTGTAAAGAACGCTCATCAAGCTGGAGAAGACGCCGGCACTCAAATAGACGGCCATGAATTGCTCTTTGCCCAAGGACAAAACGGCTGCATTGGAAAAGCTGTGGAGAACATACATATTGGCAAATATATGCATAACTGAGTAGTGACTGAATGTCGACAGGAACATTGGCCAGCAAACGATACCTGCAATAAAATAATTAAAATACAATTTAAAAAAAAACTGTAATTATGTAATCTTATCGATTTAAATGTGATTGAACTCACGCGCTGCCGGATTTGATGTGAAATATGTTAACATTGTGGTGCGCAAAGCTGGAACACGCCACAGACCAAACGCCAACAAGTTAGCTACTAGGATTGGTGCAAATGTCTTATCGCCAGGCGATAGGGAATCCCAAAAGCGTCGCACATCCTGTTTCAACTGCCACCAGCTATCACGATCCGCTATCGATCGATTTTGAAACCACCCGAAACGTGCCTGCTTTGCCTTTGATATAATCATGCTACGTGTATTCTCGTACTCCATTATGGTCGCTCCAGCAAAACAGCCGACACTGAACTAAAATTCAAACAATGAATTAAAACACAGATCATATGTGGCTTAAGAATAGAATTCACTTACTGCTCCTGTGAACGCCACCGCTTTGATAACATTATTTACCGGCACCGAATTGCCATCTGTCGCCGGTTCTCCAACATTGGGTTTTATGTTACTACTCCTCGTTCTCTGTGCGTGGAAATGACGAACTGGCGGCTGCCAAAATCTTTGATTGGGCTGGATGTGTCTGCTAGCAATATTTGCATGAAATCTGTAACTAAGGTTCCCCCAATCCCATCGATTAGATGACATATATTATGTGGCCGGCCGGCTCTTTGAGCGCTTACTTACGTCACCTGTGATAGCCAGCTTTGACATAGCGCGCGATGAACAAGCATAATAATTCGGAAATCAAGAATTTTGCATAAAATAAGTAATGTTTTTGTTTTTGACAAAAGGCAAAGCAAGCGTGACCGCAAGATGTTTTTTTAAAAGATACTTATCGAAATATAGGACAAAATAAAGCATTTTCACATTAGAAACTTGGTCACATCTTATTAGAAATGGGACAATATTTCAACAAATATTCAAGTTTATTTAAAAGCAATTTTGATTTTCCAATCATCTGTTATGAATATTTGTTCTGCAGCAATTGTTTAAATTTAAATTTAAATATTCATGAAAAAAGAAATTGACATTGTCAGCTGATAACATAATTTTCGTAGGGAATACCACTGTAATGTACGTAACATTTCGATGAATGGAATCGATAATAATCAACTGTTTCACCATAAATAAAAACATGGAACATGTGGAGCCGGTAAATATTGTTTATTTTTGTTTTTATTTATAGAGTTAATTGGTCGATTTTGTAGCCCAACGAAACCAACGACATTCTGCAACAAATTGCTAGTCTGAACGTGGCTGAGAATGAGCCAGAAATTACAACGCTACTGAAACGCGTTCGCTTGCTGCTCACTCAAGGCAGTGCCAACCAAGAGACGTTGGCTAAAAATGCTCGGTTTGCACAGTTTGTGCAAACTGTTGTGTTCAACCCAGTAGTGCGAGCACAACAACCAACGCTGCACAATGTGACGCTTCAGGTGCTGGCCAATAGCGTGGTAAACAATAAAAGCACACAGGAAGCGATTTGGAAAACACATGGCGCACAGATTTCGGAACAGGTCTCTGCGACGCCATTGGGCAGCTCTAATAATATTCTGCTGATGATCATGTACAACATCTATTTGGGACTAGGTGCGCACGTGGTCAGCGATCAGGTAGTGTTCGAGACATGTGTACGCCTGTGGCGCGCAATCATCGAGACGGAATCGAATTACAATTTCGAATATTTGCACTTTTTACTGGAGCACTACATTGTAGAACATGGACGAAACTGTGTGCAATGTTATCAGCGATTGGCAACTGTCGAGGAGCGCATCGCATTTCTAGACTATGTCACACACTATCTGCGAGAAAACAGTCCCAATGGTGTACTTCACAACTTGTTGTTGCAGTATATAGCCAAGGAATTTCGAATGAAATCGGATTGCATATTGCGTGAGACCATGAAACTACGCCACGAACTGCATCCACGTGAGGTGCACACGTTGCTGCGCATTATAGCAAGCGCCAGTGGCTCGGAAAAGTATGCCAAAATCTATGCGGACGATCAATCGCTGTTCATCAACGTTAGCAGCTTGCTGCGATGCGTGGTCGCCGCTGGCAAAGAGCCCATTGGCGTAGGCAGCTTGGATAAACCTATGACAAAACTGGAGGAAGTGGCTCTGACCTCGAACATTGATGCAGACTACGAATCAAAGGTTTCCTTTGAGCTAAAGACGCTTCTGGTGCGATGCACTGCCAATTTATTGTATGAGAATGCGGCGAACAGAGGCTATGCCGTCGACACACAACTGCTGCCCGCACTACTCGAGTGTACTGTGATGGATGCACGTAATCCATGTAAGTTACTATTGCATTGCTGCTTAGAATATTTTCTTACTTGCTTTACGTTCTGCAGTGATGCGTGAGTGGAGCATTCTGGCCATACGGAATGCCTGTGTGAATTGTCCGGAAGCGCAACAAATTATCGCTGGACTAACGATGCAAGGTTCTGCTCCCAACGATATACTTAGTGAATTGAATCTGGATATGGGCGCATTGCGCATCACAGACAGACAGCAATAGACGGAATACACACACCACATCCATTCACACTAACAGCGGGCTGCGAAGCGCTGTCCATTTGCCAAATAAGCATTAACAAGTGGTTTAGCTGTATAGATCCGCACCACATGGCAACGTCATGCGCGTGGCACGCCTCCCCGTTTGCTTGAATGATGCGCTAATGGTATGCCAAAAAGATCTAACAGCATTCATAAACTCGTTGTCAACGTTTAATAGCATTTTGGGCCAAAAACGCTTGCTGGCCCGCCTCGATGCCATGGTATTATTAGCGGGACGAGGAGGAGCAGACAACGATGTGCCTGGTGATGAGCGCTGGCATGCGGCTGGCTGGCTGACTGACTGACTGACTGGCTGGCTAGCTGCTATAGTATATACTATATAGTATGAGTATGAATACGAATAAAGAGTATGCATATATAAATAGCTGCCCATGGCTCTGTATCATTAAAAAAAGAGAGATGCCTAAATTCATCAATTTCTAAATTTAAGCACTTTCGGATACACACACACACACACACAGGCACAGACATTGCTCTAACGCACTGCCACTGCCACAAGGCACTGGCTATTGTTTTTATGGTGCAATTAAAAAACGATGACGCAAAGATTCACGACAATGCAGAGTTCATGCGTCGCGATTATTCGGGATATGCTGTTCTCATGTCTTATATGCTTTGTTGGGCTTAAGACCATTCCATTACCAATGCCTTCTGCAGGTGGCATGCACTGGTTTTATTTATTTATACACGCATGCTACACACATGTGCCATAATGACAAAAAAGAAAAACTGAAATAAAAGCAAGCAACAAAGTCTGTCTGTGTCTGTCTGGTGCCACCCCGAAATTGTATATCAAAATTCTTGTATGTAGAACGCGCGCCGCCAACGCCGCAATTATGTTTATGTTGCGGGGCCTTTTTACGCTCGCAAATCAGAGCCGCCGGCCAAACGCAAGCAACAATAGAAACGTAGATGGGGTGCTTCGCTCCTTGGCTGCTCATGCCTTCTTTTGTTTTATCGTGCTCCCACCATCGACGCCATCGCGACCAGGGCAACCACTGGCGCTGCTTCTGCCTGGCTCTGTTGCCGTTGTTTCGCTGTTTCTGCTTGTTGCTTGTTGCTCGTCGCTAGTAGAGTAGTCAGTCAGTCTGTGATTGTGCTCTGCATTAGCCAGCAGGCAGGCAGCAGTAGCAGCAGCATCAGCAGTAGTAGTAGTCAGCGGCTGTGTTTTGCGGCGATCGCCAAATCTCTCCCAACGTCCGTCGTCTTCTGTGTGCGCATTTTGATTTGTATTGTGGAAAATCCGTATACGTGAACGTGAATGTGAACGTGAACGCCATCGCCTCCTCCATCGCTTTTATATTTTTAAACGTCTTCGTTTAGCTCTAGTATTCGTATATAGTATATTTATTTATTTGTTATCGCATTGGTTTTTAGTTGAGAGACTAGCCAACAATTTCACATTTTCAAATCGTGCGCGCTTTGAACGATAAGCTAAACAAATCAAAAGAAAATCCAGCGAATCGATCGACCGTAACTTATAACTTTTGTGCAAGATCGGAAGCTTTAATGGTAAACAATGTTGCAGTCATTATTCTAACGCATTCTTCGCTTTATGTTTTGTGTGTCTGCACTTATATAACGATAAAAATCTAAACTGTAAACACATTCGAGACAGTTAAAATCGAGACGTGGCGATTTACGATTTACGATGCATTCAAAAACTTGTAATTTAAAATTCGAATTTAATGCAACGCACAGATAGACCTTGATTTATACAAAGTTTTAACTGAAACAAAAATAAATCAAATTAAGTGCAGCATCGCGACAATTGCAATGAATGAATCTTGACCACAATCTTTTTTGCATAAGATTTATTTTATTTTCGATTGAGATGCAAGAGTGTGTTTGTGTGTGCGATTGTGTGGGCGAGCTCAAAATACATATAATTCAAACATTACAAATCCTACATACATATAAATAAATAAAAAATTGCCCTGTCAAAAGTGTCAATATGTGAAAAGCAGCCCCAAGCAAACAATGAGACAACGAGATGTGAAAAATGAGCATTTCGGCGGTTTTGTCAGGCAGTCAGTCAATCCGCCAGGTCGAAAGATATATGCACATTGTACAATACATTACGCTGAGAGTGTATTCAGACTTTTAACTGTACATTTTGTCTAAAAATACGTGAATGTTAAGACAAATTTGTTTAAAACAAATGGCGAGCGCGCCAAACGCGTAAAGTAAAATTTTGGTACCGAACACAAAATAAAATAAACGAGAAAATAAACCACGAACAAAAAAAAACAAAAGTAAAAAAGCTATGCTAAATTATATACGACGGCGAGATACCTCATCATTTCATCATGGATACATACATTGATACAGGATTACAATTAATACGCTAAGGCTTAGCGGCTAAGCCAAGGAATTTTTGGGTTTTAATTTTTTTAATTTACAAATGTGATCTATGTTCAAGTCCTAACATTGATTTTGAATGGCAGAGTAATTGTGTTAAATATGTACATACATAGATGTATTCCTTATTTTATCTCTTACACAAATTAGTCATCATGTCCTCATACCCTTGCACCTTAAGGGTCCCGGGTATACAAATCTGTGGCACTCGTGGGTGTAATCTTTATACACAAACACACGTGCATAGAACTCTGCCACAAAAAGATGGAGAGCGAGTGAGATCTCGCTGCCTATTTAAATGTGGCAAATGACGCACTTCAACCGAATGACGTAAATGCAACTCCACTGCAGTTTGTTTAAAAATACATTGCGGAAGCGATCTTGGATCCCCACTGAAAGTGTGGCATGCAACGTATCCGTAGCACGACGTATCAACAAGAACGCATCACTAGAGAATGAAGTCAGAGAAGAGAATGTTTTGCAATTAATTGTGTCATTAAAACCAAATACAAATGGGATCATAACTTTTTCTTAATGGCCATTATTAATGCAAATTGTGCGAGGGGGTTTTCCCCATGTTTAAAATGACATCTTTTGGCTGCGAAATGCGCAGCACATTTCACATTTTATTATGTACACATTCTTCCCAGATCTTTATATATGTATGTATATTCTTTATTATCTTGATGGGAAAACAAAGCAATTTAAGTATATTCATATTATAAATAAAAAGGAAAAAGGAAAAACCTGACTATGTGCACGTTATGTACACATGCCTTTTGACTGTATGGCACTTTCACACGCATACGACAGCTCCTCCGTCCTGTTCCCCGCTGTCACCGTAGACTCCCACGCTGGCGCACCTAATTCTCGACAAATATTTTCAAACACAAAAAAATAAGAAAAAATACAAAATATTAAAATTTAAGAAAAATAATAAATATGTAGTATGGAACATTATTTCAAAGAATTCGCATTATTTCTTCTCATTTTTCAATTTGTTGTTTTTTGGTTTTTCTGAATGTCTTCACTAATTTGCTTAATTTCTGTCAGAGTGAAAGAAAAAAGTGAAAAATAAAACGAAAAAAACCACCATAGAACGGTTTTCAAATCGTTTTCGTTGGCAAAGCGTCAACGCCAGAGTCAACATGTAAATAAATAAATTCTCCAAAGCAGCATAATTAATGGTTAGTGCCAGACAAAATGTGCGTAAAATATGATGTTTTAAATATTGAGCTTGCGAACTAAAAATAGTCTATAGCGAGAATCCGTTCGAAGAGAAACAGCGGAAAAAAGTGGTAAAATATAAAAGAAAATCGCGTAAATTCCGCCAAACACCTGCTGAATTATAATTATGACGATGTGAGAGAATAAACGCGAACGCACACACACACACACACACCGAAAAGCATACGCGAGCACGAGCAGCACAAATTGCTGTGTGGCTTGTACAACGATGCGTATACGCAATGTGACTTCATTTACTCAGCGACAGCAATACGTATACTTAATGTGCTTCATTTGTTTAACTAACTTACTTTGTGGCGCCTTACACTCATTCATGACATTCAACAGGAACGTGCCCTGTCCCATGTGCGTGTGGATTTCCCATTGGTATCGTCCGGAGACCGCAAACAGTCGGCCACACAACTGCTAAGCCCGTAGAAAGTAGTGGAAGGTGGATGAAAAATGATACGCGACGTTTCAACCTCGACCATTGGCCGAGATGAGGCCAGACGACCTCTTATGGAGGCATACATGTTTCAGCGTCGTGTCCTCCTCGGCTGTAGCTTGTTGATGGTTCTCTCGCTCATCATTTGGATTGTGGCCATTTCAACGGATCACTGGATTATCATATCTGGCGGCACAGGTATGTATACAATTGCACAATCACTTTACTTGCGTTAATCATTTTGATCCTTCACAGGCATCTTCATACCGGAATCGAGACGCTTCTTTATGTCTTCACACTCAGGACTGTGGCGCCATTGTCGGAACTCGATCGTTCCGAATGCCTTGAGCAATGCCCAGGTGGTGCGCAACTTTAGCTCCATGTCGTATACCTCGCAAACATTAATCAACGATGCCAAGCGCAATCTCTCGCACATGGAGTTCATTCGAAATTTCGCTGCAGAAAAGTTAGAGCCATCGGATAATTTTACTGAGGCTGCAAGACGTCACATGTTTGCCCATTGGGCACGTGGCGAAGAAGAGGAGTTCCAAACTTATCGTACAGCCTTCCATAAGCTCGTCATATCCGCAGAGCTGGGTCAGCACGAGTTAAATGCGACCTTAGCCAAACCCATTGAAATCAATCCGCTCGACGTTAAGGGCATCATTGATAGGAAAACATTTGGAACAGCTCTGCAGAAGGTCAAGTATAACAACACCTGGTCATACTATGTAATACCAGAGGTGGCACAGCTGTCCATATTTGGCAACTGGACGGAGTATCCGCTGGTGGTGCGCCTGTTGGGCACCTACATTCGAGACATTGGCATTCCCGCCTATGTGCTCAACGATGAGCGTGTCATATTGATACTGGTGCCACCGAAGCCGCCCAAGGGAGGCGGGCAGACTAACTTCTACAGCTATATACCCTACCGTAAGTAATTCCAAATGATGTAAGTTCATCTATTAATTACCCACTTGAATAGCGCGTTGCAAGTACATCGACATGTTCCCCAACTCCAACACGCTACGCAGTGAACCAGGTTTCGATGACGAGTTAATGGGTAAGTACATCAAGAATATAGCAAAGATGTTTGCAGTTTTTTATTGGTAGTGATGTGGTACCCCATTGCAGATTACATACGGACGCAGGCATCTTTTGCCTGCATCACGCTATTCGTCATGAGCCTGGGAGCAGTGTTCTCCTTTTATACGTTTATGAATCCACGCTACATGTTTAAGCGTCTAGCTGGTGGCATTCATTTGGTAGCTGCATCCACAGCTCTGGTAGTATTGCAAGTGTTGTTCTCCTCTCTCGACTACACCCGTACACATTTGTTCTATGCATATCCGGATGGTGCGAAATTGACGTAAGTATATTTTTAATATTCAAATTTATTGTTATTGACAAAATTAATTTTATTTTTCTAGCTGGGGCTACGGCGTTTTTCTGGCGTGGTTCACATTTGGGGTTAATATTCTGTGCGGTTTAATGTTCCTGTGGTATTCGGGTAAGAAGAAGGGTGCTAAGGCACCCAATGATGAACTTGCCATGGCGGATGAACCCACCATAATGGGAAGATAAGATCGGTCATCTTCTTCACCTGGCCATCAAAGACCATTGAAATCGACACTACTGTTGTAGTTTCACTTTTGTTACTTGTTATCTTCTTAATAATACATACATATAATTCGAGACTTTAGTTATTAATAATTCACAGCCCAATAAATAAATCTCACGTTTAACTGTAATTATATTTAAATTTGAATTTTATTTTCCAACGGTCTTTTTATTAAATCGAAGTGAATATCGATTAAAACTACAAATTATGATTTCGATAAATAATAAACACATGGGTGCGTTGAGGAATTCTCGATTAGCCGATATTGTGCGGCATAGGAAAAAAAATTCACAAGATAGCGCAACACATAATTAATTTCCTCTTTGCTTTACTGGAGTGTAAAAACAATAATGATAGATATTGATTGTTATTGGATGTTGATAATGGCTGCAGAGCTTTATCAAATGAGTCCAGAGCGGATGAAATATTTAAAAAATGTTCTCAAATATGAAATTGTGACGTAAACAAACAATGTATGAGCGGGCTATCGCAATAGTGTTTTGGCCACACAGCACATGCTGTTTATTGTATTCGGGTTATAATCCAACCGTATTATTTAAAACCTAAATGAAATGGAACCTGATATAATTACTAATCGAACGAAAGAGCTAACTGCTGACGAAAGAGATAAGCTAGAAGAGCAAAACAAGCGCCTGGTGCCTGAGTTCAAAGCGAATAAATTGGAAATTGATGCCCAGAGACACTGGGACTTATTCTACAAGAGAAATGAAACGCGGTTTTTTAAAGATCGTCATTGGACAACGCGTGAATTCCAGGAACTGCTGGCTGACCAGGCGAGTGCAGAAACTGGTCCACAGGAGAAGCGTACCCTCTTGGAAATAGGTTGCGGTGTTGGAAATCTAGTATTTCCATTACTAGAGGAACAGATGAAGGAGCAAACAAATGCTGGATTCTATTTCTATGCTTGTGACTTTTCTCCACGTGCTGTGGAATTTGTGCGTTCCAATTCCCTCTACGATACCAAGCACATAACAGCGTTTCAATGTGACATTACGACGCAACAGGTTCATGAGCACATTGCACCCGAAAGCTTGGATGTGTGCACAATGATTTTTGTACTGTCCGCCATTCATCCGGATAAATTCAAAGCGGTAATTGCGAACCTTGGGAAATTGCTCAAACCTGGTGGCTTGGTGTTGTTCCGAGATTATGGGCTCTACGATATGGCACAACTGCGCTTCAAGCCGGGCCACAAAATTGCCGAAAATCTCTATATGCGGCAGGACGGCACACGCAGTTACTACTTCGCTGAGCAGGAATTGGCACAGCTCTTCAACGACAGCGATTTCGAGGTGATTAGCAATAACTATGTGCATCGACGAACCTTAAATCTGAAAGAGGGAATCGATGTGCCGCGCATCTTTCTGCAGGGAAAATTCAGAAAGCGGATAAAGTCGCAATGATTAAGTAGCATAACACTCATTCGTCAGTTCCCTTTCATTTAGGTATACATATATATATTTCTTTAGTTTAAATCAATATTAACATTGGTTGTAAGTCAACGTTCAATAAATATTTTGTATGTATTTGAATTGTATATGTTAATACATATGTAATTTTTGTATATACGGATTATGGTATGTCTTGTATACGTTGCAATTGCTTAACAAATGTGTTTTTTTTTTTGGAACCTGCTCCTGGAAAAGGATACATACATTCTGTACCCAAGGATTACATTCATTATAACGAATTCTTGAACCAGATAATTGCACAATTAAATTCATCAAGGAAATGCTATTCGTTGTAGCATTTTGGAATTAGTAAACTTTCATTTAAATGAGTAGCTGCACAGCTGCGGTTACTTGGCTATATTAGTTGTATGTATAATTGTTTATTTATGTGTGGGGTGTATGTTTTGTGTATGTGTGTAAGACTTTGAACGCTTAAACCTAAACGAAAATTACATAATTAGTAATGTACATTTTACCAACAATTAGAATACAATACAATAATACAATGCGTACATGCGCCACATACGAACAACTAAGAGTGACAATAAACTTTAACAAATTCAAACATTTTAAGTATTACTCTGCGATAAACAGCGATTTACAATTACACAGTTCATAACTCCCCAACATAGCCCCTGTTTTGTTCGTCAGTTAATACCCAAAAGGTAACGTGCGAATATCGTAATATATAGCATACATATGTAGTAATGATGTACATAATAAATATACATGTATTTTGGCTACACTTGGCTTGTTAATGAACTCGGAATGGTTGCACACAGACACGCACACTATTCCAGACCATGTTCGGCCAGTTTGCCACCATTGCTATTGCTGTGACCCATCGGTGTCATCTCGACGCTGGAATCAAAGCTTTTGGTCAACAAATCACTGCTCGTGATGGACGTTGTGTTGCTGTTCATCGAGGCCATGGTACCGGCTGGAACGTTGTTGCCCTGGCCAGCCAGGACAGCAGCAATGCCATCATTCATGTCGCTATCGATGCTGAAGCTATTGCTGCCATTCTCATTGATCAGCGAGAGCGTTTGTATTGGCAGCATGTCGGTGGGTTGCGGATCCCCGACGGCATCGTATGTCTTCGACTTGCTCACCGTCAGCGGACTCTTCTCGTAATCATCCGTTGTCTGAGACTGCAGCTGCAGCAGTGAGTTCCTCTGCGTGTGCTTGTCAAACTTACGTTGTGGTGGTTTCGGCGGCTCCTTATCCTTTTCCTTCTCCTTATCCTTGGACTTCTTGAAGCCAGCAATAAGTGCCTTGTGTGCCTGCGCTTTTATACCCTCCATGCTTGGCCTAATGATCGAAGTGCGTGTGCCGCTGCTTTCCTTGGTCGATGGCGACTCCTTAGCACCCGGCTCCGTTTCCTCTGATACACTAGCCAGCTGCTGTGGGGCCTGTGGCATTGTGAGATCCTGTACTTGGATGGGTATGTCATCGGGCAGTTTTTTCGTACGGAATGATGCGTTTGTGATCATTGACTTCGAGACAGATGTGGTCACCGTGTTGGTGGCCGGCGTCAGCGCTACACTCAGACCCATTGGTCCATCATTGGGCTGACCAGATGGATTGGCGTGCAGCGAATTTCGCACCGCATTTGTTACCAGTATCAATTCCGTATACATCTCGTAGCTGGCACGATTGTGTATGTCCTCTAGTGTCTGTATGGCAATCGTGCCATAGCCATTGAACATCGCATAGTAGATGGCGTGCACCAGTTCGATTAGAAAGGATGCAGAGAGCGGTATGCGCGGTGAGGAAGGCTTAGGAAATGTCGCACCTGTAGCTGGATCCGATCTACAAAAGCAATATTCAGTTAATCAATTTTTTCTAGTAGCTAACTGAAATACAAATTGGCTTCTCAAAAAGTAATTTGCACGATACAAATGGGTTTGTAGGTGAGTCATGTAATTAGCAAGCCACTTGGCTTGCACTTGAGCAAAGGTGAGTCGTGGCAATGGCTTAGTTTTATGTGCTTACCCATAGCTCATGCGATGACCATGACCCGACTTAGTGGTGAAGCCCTGATTCACCAGCTGCGATGTCACACGGCATAGATGCAGCAACGACGACTTTTGGGTGAGGCTCACCTGCTGATTGTAACAGAAAAGGAGCGCTGTCAAGATACGCATCCGGTTCTGAGCATTGATCGATTCAATGCGCAAGTGTGGCCCCCATTTGACCTCCCGATTGCAATTCTCCTCCCAGCGCCTCAGATCCGTCATTGGCAGATTCTTTACCTCATGGTAGACGGACGCTTGGGCCAGTATTGGCATCCGAAAGGCAACTACCTTCTGGCCGCCATCATCGGTGGACACCTCGCCATTGTAAATGCATATTAGCAGTGTCTCGACGCCACGGGACGCCTTCTTGTCACCAGCGGCCACCGCATGAAGGTACGTGTATATCAAAACGGGTATGAATTGCAATGGGAATTTATGTAGCGCTACCTCGGGGGCGCGATAGAAGGCCAAGAGCTGCTGGCATATATCGTGGATCAGGTCCTCGTTGCGTTGCCGTTCATTAAATATCGTAAAGATGGCCTCGGCAATTTCGGGATCCGTTTCATGCTCCACAACAAATGCCTCGGACTCGGCTGGCTGACGGCGAGCGCGCTGATAATCCGCCAGCCAGTCTTTCACCAATTCGGCCATTGTTATGTATGTTATGTATGGAGTAATATGCTTAATTAATGTGCTCTATCTGCTTTCGTCTAATTTTTTTTCTTTCACACATAAACCTTGCATATCTGCGCAGGGCTGCATGCGCGACACTAACATTAACTCAGCGGAACCGGCTCAAATGATTTAACTTCTTCGATTTGATAAATTTAATTGAAAATAAAAGTTTACTTTCAATATATGACTATATATATTATTCAGTTCCTTCTGTTTTGCATAAGATTTGTTTAACGGAGATATCAAATCAATTTTAAAACTAGCAGTATTTGCCGCCCTGGTCGATAACAATTTGTCATGCGACACTGTAACGTTCTTGCCAAATGAATCAGTAGTCCAATTGGAGCTGCAAATACACACAAACATATCTACGGACATAAATGACATACATATATGTGCACACACATATGTAGTTAGTTGTAATTATAATTAGCCATTTTACGACGAAAACAAACTATTAAATAATACGACAAAAAAATCAAAGTTAAATTGCCAAATATTGTCTACAACGAATAATAATAATACTACGCAAACATCTTTTATACGAACGCGGAAACGCAACAACATTGAAAACAATAAACGGAAGGTGAAGTAAAACAAAGTGCCAAAAAAACAAACGTCCAATATTAAATGCTTTAAGTAACCTCCAAAAGAGAGAGAGAGCGCGCTTTAAGAGAGCGACTACGATTTAGCAAGTGCTGCATCAAGCAATATGGGAAACGCGGGCAGCTCGACTGTGCATATGCATCGAGAGCGTCACAAGTCGACCGACCTCTCAACGCCGAGTTCTCCCGCACATTTTCGCGACTCGGTACTGGCAAGTGGCGGCGGTGGGGCCGGAGGGGGCAACGGGGGCGGGGGAAGCGCGGGCGCAGCAGCAGCAGCTTTGGGCGGTATTGGAGCAGGCGGCGGGCAAGCATTCTCGTTCGATAAAAAACATACGGCAGTCTTAACCGAGGGTTCGTCGCAAGAAGACGAAGACCCGTATTATACGAGAGCAGCAGCTGGCGCTAAGCGCACATCAGATAACGATACAATAACAACAGCAGCAACAGCTGAGCGAGACAACAACAATTTACTAATGGACGAAAACAACGACGACGAACTGGCGCAGGCAACAGGATCACTTGGTCTAGGCGACCCTGATGCTGAGCCAAAGAAAACAGCGCTGCCGACAGTGTTGCGTTGGGATTACGGTGGCAAGAATGTCACCATATCGGGCACATTCTCCAAGTGGAAACCCATACCGATGGTACGCAGTCACGGCAATTTTGTGACCATCATTGACTTACCCGAAGGCGATCACCAGTACAAGTTCTGTGTGGATGGCGAATGGAAGCACGATCCCAAATTGGTAAGTTTTGCAATCTCAAGTGGGGGGAAAATCGATATGAGAGCGAGAATGTTTACAATTGATGACGCAGTTGACTATTTTTCCACTATTGAGTGTGTGTTGTGTAATCAACGAGCCGCTGGACTGTAAACAAAGCTGAGAGAAGCGACGACACATCAGTGTTTTGGATTTCAGTTGGGTTGGCAATGCCACAAATATTGAACACCCGAAACTGCACTAATTGCTTGGCTTTGCTTTGTGCTCTAATTACAAGTTTATTGCCCGCTTCAATTTCGTTGTGTCATATAGAAAAGTGTGGAGAACGACGAGGGCGAAAAGAACAATTTGGTGTCGGTACGTGCCTCCGATTTTGAGGTATTCCAAGCACTGGCCAAAGACAGCGAGAACGTGCCCAACTATGCGGAAAGAGAGTACTCACAGGAGGTGCCGCAGGTGAAGCCCTGGGAGAAGGTATCGGGTCCGCCTGTGCTGCCGCCACATCTGCTTCAGGTTATACTCAACAAAGACACTCCGCTATCGGTGAGTACTTGAGCTTAGCCAAGTTTATACACTACTGACAATTCCATCATTTGTTGCAGTGCGAGCCAACTTTGTTGCCCGAACCCAACCATGTCATGTTGAACCACTTGTATGCGCTCTCCATCAAAGACGGCGTCATGGTGCTCAGTGCCACACATCGTTATCGCAAGAAATACGTAACCACGCTGCTCTACAAGCCCATTTAGGCAGATTCAACCCAAATAACTCTCTTTTTTATATACATATACATATATACTATATAGTACATAATACGTACGTGTTTTAGCTGTAAATGGTTTTTTCAAGTCGCTCGCTCTTTGTTTTCGTTTTTACAATTTGGAGATAGCGGAATACGCGCATACACTTTGTTCAAAACTGAGAGTACTATCGTTAAGCGTTGTATTTTTTATTATTATTATTATTATTAATTAAATATATATATATTGAATTTTAAAAAAATAGATGTTTTGAGTAAGATTATTGTTCTGTGTCATAGTTATTACTTTTCCGTTCGCGATTAATCTACTAAAATATAAATATTTTTATGTATTATTATTATCATTAATTATAAAGCTTTTGTTGGTTCACTGTTCCAATTTGATATGTGACTAATATTTTTGCTCTAGCGATAATTTTGGTATAGTTTCTAACGGCTGTCGAAATGTTGAATATCTAATTAGTTAATTGTTCAAGTACAAGTTCAATTTAACCCATTGGATTATTGTTCAATTCATAGTATCACAAGTCTCCAGCTAAACTCTACAACACTGGCAATCGGAATACATACGCGCAGATATTTTCTATATATATATCTAGTTAATAAGTTGTTTTTGATGCTTCTTGTGTTTGGCCGTTGCCAATCTACATCAGCTTCACCTTGTGCTCCAGCTGCTCGACCGGTTTGTCCACCAATAGAACTGCTGGTGGCACATTAGCATCCGAGCCCAGCTCAACAGTGCGTTTGGCAAGAAAATGCTCGTGCATTTTGTTGGCGGTTCTTTCAAATTCACCATCCTCGTCGAAGAGCGCCTTGGTGAAGTACTCGGTGAATAGCCGGCACATGTACTGATCTTTGGTTGATGGCCACCAGCCCTCAAGGAAACCGATATGACCGCCGCGGGCCGTAATTATAATTGCCACATGAGTGCATTGATTGGCCGCCTTAATGGGTATGGCATCCAATGGCTGGAACGGATCATCAGCTGCACTCAAGCAGAGCAATGGCACCGAAATGTGATCCAACTTATTGTGCAGAGTGGCATCCGCGTAGTAATCATTGACATGGGCGTATCCAAATTGCTTGGCCGTAAACAGCTGATCGAACTCTTTAATCGTCTTGCACTAGTGGCAAATAAGTATTCATTTTATTATTGCTGGAAGTGCTTTAAAATAGTACTTACACGTAGTATGCGTTGTATATCTATGTCAGAGTCCTGATAGATATCTCTGTAGACTTCCAAATGATTGCGCAAAGTGCGGCACAAGCTACCCGCAAGATGACGTCCTAGCAAGTTATTGATGACTGGCTTCTCAATGCTGTCGCTGCCTTTGTGCACATCCCAAGGCACCGATATAATCTTGGCAGCCGAAAGATTGATACGCGCCTCGTCACTCTTGCGTGCCAAATAGTTGCCTGAATAAAGCCAACACATGTGTTACCACATAGTAAACAATTTGGTTATTGTTTATGTTCATACCGAGTATGAGGCCACCCATGGATATTCCGGTGGCGCCCAGTTTACAGTGGGCGGGCAGCGTGCGTCGCACATGTTGCACAACCTCACATAGATCCTCACAGTTGGCAGCGCAGTAAAGTCTTGGCGTCTTCAGTTCGATGCCGCCAAGACCGCGATTGTTGAATACAACAACCCGCATGCCAGCCTGTTGAGCAGCAAAGACTAGGCACTTGATGTACTCCGCCTGACTCTCACCTGTCAGTCCGGGCAATATTAGCACACAGGGAGCACTCTCGTCACAGCCCTCTTCCATCCAGTCCAGAGCAACCTCGCCGCCATCCTTGAGGCTCAAAATTTCTCTAAAAAAAAGGTAATTTACATATACAAAATTAGAAACTGGCTTTTATTCTATAATTAATTTGGATTTATAATAGTTGGACAACAATAATTGGAAGTACGCTTCATTGCACATCCACCATAATCGTATAAAGATGTTTGTCAATTAAAAAGTTTGCTCTAAATCTGTTCAATTAATTTTATCTAAATTAAATGAACACAATTTCAAAAATCTGATTATTGAAAACTATTCACTAAAAGCCCAACAGTCGTTTAAAAAATATTATATTGTATATTATATTGTATTGTATATTTTATGAAAAGATTCAGTTAAACGCAAATCAACTGTTAGGTTGCACCAATTAGGGAAAAATTAGCACGATCATTGTGATTGTGAAATGTTAATGAGTCTCCCAAACATTTTTATATATTAATTGCATATTCCATACAATTGCATCATTTTCAATAACCGATTAAAATCGCTGGGTAATCTATTTTCTATATGTACATATATAAATACTATACATCTTTCTGAGGTTCTAAAGTATTTCAAATTATAAATACCCAAGATTGTAAATGGGTTGAAGGCCATCGCGAATTGTGTTTAATCAAGATTTAAAACCGCTTCGCTTTAAACTTCTGCTCTCATACATATGTATAAAGCGCATCAAATTGATGTACTATAAATCGAAAAGGGTCATCAAGATCATTACCTGCGGTAGTTGACGCGCGGCAAACTTTGGGAGCGCAGCAGGCTCGCAAGAACTGTCTGAGCACGACTTTCCACACACCAGAAAGTTGGCCAATACTTGTTCTCCAGCGTGGGCATCTTGCGTATCAGATACTTCTTGAATGGTCCCTCAGAGCAGGCAATAATCGGTCGCTATAGTTACATATATAGTTGTGAGGTGACATGCAGTTTAAATATCATCTTGCGATTTAGATATCATTCAAACGAGATTACGTAATAAACGATATGAGAAAGACTCACCTTTACCACCTGAATGAGGTAATACACGACATAAGCGAATATCGCAATACCGAGCGCATGGAGACGAGGTATATGCGAGAGATACGCGTACATGGAATAGAACATGCTGACTGACATTGCCTCTGTTTGAATGCCCCGAACTGATAATTTGGTACTTTGAACCCTAGGGCGACTGCAATTGAGAAAAAGACGTGCAAATTACAATTTATAAACGAAGGCTGCGGAATTTGCTGAATGAATGAATAATATGCAGAGTGTGTCGAAGTCATTTTCGTCGGGTTTTTGTGATATAGTATGTATGTGTATATACACATACATATACTACTCGTATAATTGCGAGGTATATCTTATCGCACATCGTCGGCTCATAGTAATCACTATACATATGTATATGTTTTGATTGAGAACTACTAACTGGCCAGAAGAGACGGCGTGCACTCGAACTCGAGTCTCGCCTCGCGTTCTGTTCGTTATCACGAAGACACTCAGATGACAACGCAGATAATACATAGAGTACACATAGAACTTATTCCAAAATAAAGGGCTTATCACATTCGCACTCACAGCAGTTCCTTTTTAAATTGTAGACCGCATCGTTGATGATAATGATGTAGAAGTCGTTGTTGTTGTTGTTGTTGCTGTTTTTGCTGCTGTTGGTATCGTTGTTGTAGTTGATGGGCTACAGCTGCATTCATCATGCTTCTGTTAATAGTATCATTATGACTAATCACAAGCGTGCTTCGGGCAAAGTTTCGCAACTCGGCAAAATTGAATTTTTGAATTTGATTTGCCGCTTTGGGCGGCATCTGACCGAAGGCGTACAACATGGCTCGGGGACTTTTAAAGTTGTGTGTTGTCAGGAAGGGACAGATATCTTAACTATGGTATGGCTTGCTTATCAAACAAGTTGGGTACACATATAGAATAGTGTATAAATTCGTTTATCGTTCGACTACCAACAAAGAGGTAACTAAACACGTTTGACACTTTTATTGTTGTTTTTCTTGCATAATTTTTAACAATCCATGAAACGAGTATTTTGCGCTTACCTTGAAAAGAAATGTAAAATAACGGATAATTTCAAAAATAATAAATTTTGGATAATTTTTTGTAATGTATTCTAAATGACACAGTTTAAACAAATAAATTTTGATGCTTATCCAGTGGCTCACAAAGCAGCAATGAGCTGTGCTTGCTTCACTTCTAGGCCGGTAGGTCGCGTTCTCTAGCCAAAATGGCCGTTGAATTGTAATGCGAACATTTGCTCACACATGCACAACATCGCATAGTCACACACACAGATATTATTGAGTTTTGTCTTGGCATCACGTGCAACAACAAAATCAATAGCCAGGGTCAAGGGGATGGGATGTCAACCCTTGTGCTATTTTGGTGTGCATGTGGAGGAAGTGGGTGGCGTAATTACCTTACCAATTATGACGCACGCATTTTTAACCAATATATACACAATAATAACTTGCCTCTCTACAAGAAGTAAACAAAGCGAAGCGTTAGTTGTTGTTGCTGTTGCTGCCGCCAGAAAAGGAACTTTCAGTAATTGTTAGTCGATTATCGTTTGGAAGCAAATATAATTATATAATAACAGCAATGATTACAGCCATTTTATGGTATTTTTTCTATGCATTCACAACCGGGGTAAGAGGATAATAATTTAAATGTAACGAAACTGGATTGTAAACAAAAACAATTTTAGCGCAACTAAAACGTGACAGCTGGCGTCTGTCGGACACAACTTGAAACAACAAAGTTTTACATTTTACTGTAATGTAAATTAACAGTGGTGCATCAGGAACTTTCGCATTACTTATTTATTTTTAGATTGAGTTGATTACTTAAATATATCTTAAAAATTAGAGTGTTTTCTAAAATTTTTTTTAAATTGGAGGCGGTCTATCTTAAAATGTTGCTTGAGCTCGAATTAAATCAACGTCAGGTACTCCAATTTAAAACGCCTAACAGATTCATTTGAGTTAACAGGAACTAGTTAAGCACAGCTGACCCCTTCAATCGGTTATCGAATAGAACACCAATCATGAGAAATGTGGCCGTTATTCGTATGATAATCGTTTTTCGATTTCTCTGGTTGCCGAAAAGTATGTTTTTTTGAGGAATAAGTGCAGGCCAAACACACAAATATTATCATGAATATATTGTAGATGATGTCCAAAGCTTTAGGAAATGAAGAAAAATTAAACTGCATGTTTAAAAACTTACCTGATTCGTAAATGTAGTGTGGCCAAATGACAGGTTTCTGTATTTTAGTATATCTAAACAACATTAAAGTGCATGTATTTAAAGTCTTGCGTTTGGTAACATTCCGACAAATAAAATAGCTTTAAAAAAGCTCTATTTTTTAAGAAACAAAAACAAAAATCCACCTAAAAAATTAAAAATACGAAGATTATTATTACATTACATTACATTACAAATAACATTAAAGTTTTCCATAAAAAATCGATATTTTGGAACATTTTAAATACATCCATCGATGCATCGATGTTGGCGTCAATGTTCCTCCACCTAAGTCAGTACAAGTGCAACTGCTGTCTGGGTCGGTCGCGTTCGTCCGCGTGAGTCTCTTTGTTGGTGTTTTGTCGGTCGAATTGTTTTTGTTCGATAATATTGCAGATTAATAAATGTGTGCTAAGTGTATTATTAATAATTGGGGCTAGAGCACTTGCCCAGAATCAAATATACAGTGGCCTTGAATAGTTTCAAAAAATTGCATACGCAATAGCGAGAGAAAAACAATGAAAAATATGATTCAATGACGTCGCGAATCCAAATCGTGAATCGACAAAGAGAAACAGCAAGAGCAAGGCAGCTGAAGTGAAGAGAAGGGCGCAGTGACAGTAGTGAATGTTTATGCGGGCTGCTGCTGCTGTTCGCTCGTTGTGTGATTGAGTGACAAAACAAATCCAAATTAAAAATACGACATATGAAAATAGCAGATCGGAGTAGTAGAAAACAACAGATAAAAACACACAAATTAAATTGATTGAAACATGTGCTAGAAAAGAAAACTGGCAGCAAATACAACATCCAGAAAATGGGTTCGCGTATCAAGTGAGTATTTCATATTCTCTGAGATTTCCATCTGCTGGGAATAGAAAAAACTACATACAATATGTGCAGTGGGCGTAACGCTTGGCTGAGCAGTGAAATTTACATCAGCTGCTCGTATTTTATAAACTACAACTACTTCTACTGCTACTACTACATGTTTATTATAAGCTAGCTTACCTAATGAATGTTCTGCTATTGACAGAAATGATGTGAAAAAACTCTTTGAGTTTTGGTGCGAAGTGAAACCCACGCGAGGCATTGATCGTGGCACTATCAGTCGAAATGGAGGAGGCACAGCGACGCCCGCTGGCGTTATTATCGAGAGTTTCCCAGAGGGATTTCGCGATAAGGAGGTGCTCACCGGCATACCATCGTTTGCCTTTCCCTGCGACATCGAAAGGTGAGTTTCATGCAATCATCTGTTACAAATTCCCCACGAAACATTGCATCAGTATGTGTGTGTATTTGTTTCCGGTTACTCTACGTTAGTCATATACACGAGCCATAGACAAACAACAACAACAAATAGAACCAACAACAACCGTTTGATGTTCGGTTTGATATTTACAGTCTGACTGGGTGAATGGTCGACAACGACGACGCTGACGTTGACGTCGACGCTGATGAATCATGGCATCAGCAGCAGCAGCGACTGCGACCACTTCAAGTTTGTCCATGAATTGTATAACCTGTTGTGTTGTAGTTTTATGTTTGTTTACATGTGCGCCAGATTGTATGGCGCATTGTGATGGATTATTTCATTCGCATTTTGCTGAGCGCAATTCATTTTCGCACTTTACGCTGTTCGCTGCTGCTGTTGTTGTTTTTTCTCTTTTATAGTAAATATTTCCTCACTCTGGTTACTATATCAGTTACATACATATGGTGAATATCGTATATATGTATGTATGGCCAATTGAATTGTCTTTTGTGGAGTGCCTTGTTAGTCACGCCGAAAACATTTCTGGTTTATCTGTTGTGTGCAGCTGCTCAAAACTCAAAACTGGGCAATAAGTTGTCTTTGGTTTCGCCCCTCGTCTCCCTTTCCCATTCCATTTGCCCTCTATGCCATAATTATCGCAGGGAAAACACTGATAAACTTGAGTTTTCGAAAGCGGCGAACAAATGTTGCTCATGTTCAAAGTAAAATTAATAATAATTGCAAATATTAGCCAGTGGCAATGATTTTAGGAATTAGCTCATCAACAATAAAGAGATAGAGAGAGTCATACAACAACGATAACAATTCGCCTGCAGCTCCCTTTCTTTTTCTTTCATTTGTTGTCTGTCTGTCTTAATTCAAACAAAAGTCTTATTCTCCTCTCGCTCTCTCGCAGAATACTAGCATTGTTGTAATTAACTGTTATCGGCAAAGTCAATGCACCGACATGCTAAGCTTGGGGAATGTCACCGCCACTTCCTCCTTGGCCGCACAATAAAAAAAAAACAACAACAGCAAGAAGACGCGCATTGCGATTTTGTCGCTCCGCCTGCTTTGCATATTTTATTAAATAAACTGCGCGCATCGCATCTAACGACTTTACGTAATCCGCAAACGCCAAGAAAAATGCCCGCGAAATGCGAAAGAGCTGTAAAAAAAAAATAAAATAAAAGCAAAACACAACTCAAAACGGAGGCCAAAGCAAAAGACGCAACGCGTCGCATTGAAAGTGAGCTAAGTGGGAGTAAATATTATGTTTGTTATTGTTGTTGTTGTCGTTGCTGTTGCTGCAAATTGTGCGTTGTTTAAATTGCTAATAAGCTATTTCCACACACACACACTCACGTACACACAATAACAAGACTTGAGCCGAAAGCAAAAAAATGTATTGCATAAATTTACATATAATTTATGTTTAGTCTTTAATATGTTTTAAATGGCTTATATGCTATAAAATGCCTCATAAAATATAGATTTTATTGTTTGCCTCCTAATTGTTTATTATGTGGATTAAGAGACAGTTCACAGAAATGGCAAATCAACTTTTCTCGCGTCAATGAACAACGGCATTAGTCATTCTCAGGCAGCAAACCAGAAGAAAGAGCAATGAATAGCTGTCTAATTTTGGTAGATACTATAACACAAGTAATGCTGTATATACTATGTAAGTAATCTGTACAAACAGAGATGCAATGAAGCACAGCATGGAGCACGCGCCTCTTACTATTGTTGTTGATATCAAGGTCATTCAGCATCGAATCGTGCCACCGTTGCTTGTTCGCCGTTGTCGACCGGATGCTCTTTAATAATCTTTATATTGTATACACAACAGACCAGAGAATGCTTGCCCACTCCTGACCGCAAATGGTCCATGTGAAGCAAATATAGCCGTATTTGATGAAATGGCTAATTGTATACAATTACATAATTTGTCTTATTCCAAGAATAAGTCGATAAAATGGAAGAATAATTGTTTGCTTTTATTTTCGAATATTTGCAGCGTACAGACTATTTATGTGGTTATATTGGCATTCCCAGTATATGTTTTAATCTCTGAATAATTTTCGCTGGAAATTTGCAATTCCATCGACTTATCTGTAGTTCAAAGGTCTATGAAAATAAATTGGCACGAAAATAATATATAACATATACAAGGTGGGGTGAAAAGGAAGCTCCTTAAGCTCCTTGGTGGTTCTTATATGCAGATATGGTAAAATTATGCGATTTTATAGGTGGTCATTCATAGACCTATTAAATTTCAGCATGGCGTAATTTTCGTCATGGGAAAAATACTTTTTTGAGAATAAAAATAAGATAAGAAATCCACTTCCACTTTGGTTATTAAAACTTGGGAAAATTTGCTGGCATAGGTTAATCGATTTAAAGGACAAAAGTCAAACGCATAATTTCGAGGATAAATTCAGCAACGAGACTAATTACATATATTAAATTGTACACTCTTTATTTTACAGGGGATCAGTGCAATCGTATTCATTTGTACATACCACCGGCGACTCGAAATGGCGATTTGGCTTCTGTCGACACGATCCTAAAACGGATACGGCGATGGTGCTGATCACCTATCTGCCCTGGCACGACACCTTCCTCAAGCTGTTGATTGTACTGGCCGAACTGCGGCGTACGGATCGAAATGGCTTTCGAACCTTCCTATCGGAGGCTTACAACAGAGGCGTGCCCGATTCGGGCGGCAGTTTAACGGTATTCTACAGTAGCGGACAGAGCGTAAGTTGAATGAAAATTAATGCTGTTGACATGTGTGACAATAATTTTCTCGATTATCTTGCAGCATTTTACGTTTGAACGTCCGTTGCAGTTTCAGCTGCCTAGCATACCAGAAAATGTAAGCGTTGACTTTGTCTAATCAACCTTGCTAATTAAGTGAATAAATGGTGATTTATTTCATTACAGCATAACCTAAATCTGTATTACAATTTTGTGGATCCGAAGGAGATGATCTGTGTATTTGCTGCCATGCTTGCCGAACGGCGAATCATATTCACTTCCAGCCACTTGGATAGGCTCTCCTCTTGCATTCAAGCAGCCAATGCATTCCTCTATCCTATGGTCTGGCAGCACATATTCATACCGGTGTTGCCTTGGGAATTTAAGGATTACCTGGGTGCACCCATGCCATATCTAATTGGTGTGCCAAAGCCAGTACTCGACACTGTAAGCATTGAGCTAAAGCTAACCACGTTTCCTTATTAAAGATATATACATTTTTAATGTAGGTTTCCGACGATGAGCTCGGAGAAGTTGTGATCTTAAACTGTGATACAAAGATATTCGAAAGCCCCTTTGATGATGTGCGTTCGCTGCCGCCGGAGATTGTGTCGCAACTTAAGAAATATCTGAGCCACACGCAGGATCACATTGGGGATCGTGTATCGAAAATATTTCTAGGTGCACTGGTGCAGCTGATTGGCGGCTATCGGGATGCTGTTGAGTTTCACGACACCTGCAAGACGTTCAATCACGCCAAATTCATTGAATCTCGGCCCGCACATTTGCGTCCCTTTCTAACCAAAATGATGGAGTTGCAGATCTTTGCGCAATTCGTCGACGATCGACTCAAAATGCTCAATAGCGGTTTGGGATTCTCCGATGAATTCGAACTGGAAACTGTGCGCTATGCGGAAAAGATGAAGAAACGCGGTCGCAACTATGTATTCCTAAAGCAAATGAAGGACAAGGTGAGTGATGCTGCTGATGCAAATGTAATGCTTTTTTGGCTTAGCTATGGCCTTGGTCGGTGTCTCTGTTGCCTTAACCCACTCATTGAGCAATTCCGACATACACCCATTCCACAATCCATACTTCCCACTTTTTAGTTGTGCTACACTTTTTGGGTCTTATTGTACATACATATATACGTAATTGTATTTAAATATACATATATATATTTATTTCTATTTGGTTTGGAGAGCATACATGGATGAAAGAGAGTTCCCCCTGCGCTGTCCCACTACAACTCCCGATAAATGTTGTGCCGTATTTTATAAGAATTGCTAAAACTTTGCTGTTTTCTCTTTATTTATTGATTTTGATCAACCATATTATCTTTAATTTAATTTCGATTTATTTCGCAGTATTATTTGGGAAAGCGCAGTGTTTCGCGAGTGTTTGCCAAGAACTATATTTAAACTGAATGCCATCCGTCCATCACCAAAATACGAGTAGAATTTCCACACACACAAAAACACCTTTTCACATCAAAATGTTAGTTTTATTGAATCTTCCTTTCTCTCTTTTTAATCTAGTACTGCACTTAATACTTTAATTCACGGCAAAAATAATTCTTTTTTTAGTTCCTTTTTTTTTATTATTTTCGTATATATTTTTTGTGTTTTTAACTTAATTATTTTTTCCTTAATTGTAGTTTCAATGTTTTTGTTAGAGATCATCATCAAATACTGGGCGCGCTCTTAATGTCAATTATGGGCAATTCCAAAACAAAAAGAAAATAATTATATAATACAATGCAGGAACACATTTTAAGCTTTTCGGGCTTGATTTAATTGATTTAATTATTTTTTATCTGATATTTTTCTAAACGAAACCTTCTACTAAAAGAGCAGAAATTAAATTAATATAAATATGATGATTCTTGCGGAATCTTGTTGGGTAAAAATGAAGTTCAACGTTTTCCGCAGAAACCATTTTTTCACGTTCTTAACTCTTCTCGCTTTGAATTATGGAATTGCCTATATACTATGTCTAACGCTAACCGCGCGTCATTTACTTACAACCTCAAATGATAACAAATGTTAGCCTTGGACATATGCAAACATAACGAATGAAATTTTTATCAACCGGGGTAGTTACACAAATATATCATTATTATCCAGACACCTTGAATACTGCACACTCGACTAATCGACCCACAAATCTCGCAAATATAATTTTTAACAACCTTGAACCGAAATCATTATGGAAGATCATCAGCATTTTCAAGCCTCATTGCACTAACCCATCATTATTACGTATATATCAGCATTGTCATCGCCTTCATAATTAACAATTAAGTAGTAATTAGTTGTAATTTTCATTGTATTCATTGTATTGCTGCGGCGGCTTATTTTCATATACATATTTCTCATTAATGTATTGTATGTCTGTCGCGTGAATCGTGAATCTCTTTCATATGCTACTTTGGGACTCACGTTGTGTGCTTCTGTGCTTTATGCTCGCTCGCTCGTTCTGGCTTTGAATCGATAATATATCAATCGATCCTACCTACTACTGTATTACTGTATTATCCAAACATGCGCCTAACTTTTGCAGACTAATCCAGCTGTTAAGTCTGCCGTCAAATCGGTGAGTGGTTTAGCTCTATTTTATCTTAATCTCGTAATTCATATACGTTCGATCTGTGTTTCATTTTTGATATATGCCTCTAATTAAACGGCTTGGATTGATCCAATCTCTGTTTGATATTCCGCTAAAGGTCAAGGAGAGTTCGCGTGGCGTTAAGACCGCCTACAAGAAGTGGCGCGACAACGGCAGCCACAATCCCAATCATCAGTTCCACTTTGGCCTCGGCTCGCCACAGCACTCGGATCGACCGGACGGCAGCAACGGTGCTGCATTTGGGCGGAAGGTCACCCATCGTTCGGCGCCCAGTTCACCGGTTTGCAGTAAACGGCTGGAGGGCGAGATTAGCGTGAATGGAGGAGGAGGAATCGCGACTCGGGAGCAAACGTCGCTGCAATTGCATCCAGCGCATGGCCAGCCACGTCGTGGCCCCGTTTCGCTGGCCATGTCGAGCTCAAGTAGTCACATACCCGCGAATGGTTCTACGCTGGGTGCGTCGATGCGTGGTAATTGTGATCATCTTGTGGGTGCGTCTCCTGCTGTTAGCTCGGCAAGCTCGATCTGCTCATCGGAGATGAATCTGTCGCAGGAGCTGCAGAATCATCCGCTCTTTAAGACGCCCGCCGTTGATCGCAGCGTAAGTAGCATGGTGCGTGCATACGAGAGTCGGCTGCTGCAGCTCTGAAATGTGTCGCGTTGCATTTGCGTTGCACTGCGTCGCTTGCTTATGTGGCATACAGCTTGTTTATTGTCTCTTTTATCACAAACACTCGTTAATATTAATTTGTGCATTATTGATGTTGTTTCTATACTACGTGAATAGCGAAACAAAAATATTGATGTTACGTTCATTCTTTTCATTGCCTTTTCATGTGTTTTTTTTTTCTATGTGTGTTGTCTCGTCTCGCCTCGTCTCCTTGTGTCTGTCTGTGTGTATCTCTTGTGTATGTACAACTCGATTGTGTTTGCTCATCTTCTTGCAACTTGCACCACCAAAACAACACAAAAAACACCGCCACCAATCACCGCCACTCGTCATTCGCCATCCGCCATGTGCAGCTTAAGCCAAATGCCGAACACCACAGCACACGATCGCGCATCGCCGCTGCAAATACAAATGGAGCACCGCCCGCACGTCCTCCGCCGCCAACCACACAGCCCGTCTCCTACTACAATCATCCGTATGCGCCCAGCAATTCAACGCCCTCGCATGTTGTGGTGGAGTCAAAGCCACCGCGGCACACATCGACGCCTGCGAAGGGACGTCAACTGGCGACCACAGACTCCAGTTTTGACAATCCACCGGATATGCAATCACCACCGATACCGCCAAGGCGTCAGTGCAGCGCTAATGCTGTGGTGGCGGCCACAGCTGCCGCAGTGACGGCTGGCATTAATCGACTGGAGCGTAATTGCTGGCAGGATGAGCAGAATGATTCGTTGCGCTGCTCAAACACGTCAACAGGATCGGCGTCATCGTCGTCGGCGTCGTCGTCATCCTGCTCGTCGGGTGCCTCGTTTGTAACGGCTGCCTCAAGGTTCTCGCAGCTAAATATGTCCTCGCCGAACGGCTCCGAGCCGGCGCCGATACCAACGCCGCGGGCCAAAAGAGAGGTACATCAGCTGCGCGTCTAGTTGTCTAAGAACGTCCTGGTTGCGGCCCCATAACACATTTACTAACACATTTAGCTCTGCTTATCTATCATTTAATAAGACCCGGCCATTGTTTTGCACCCCTTCCTTGTAGTAGTTGCGTTGCAATCAATCACTAATCCGCATTTTTCTGCCTGTCATTTAGTAGCCTAACCATTCGCATAATCTGCTTTACAATTTGCTTACAATCAAAATAATTGTAAATTCGTTTGTTTATTTACACAGTCACCGCGGAGCAATAGTAGCGCACAACCCCAACCAGAGGATAGCATGAATGATCTGATATCGCTGGACGATAGCAACAACACTAGCTTCGATCTGGAGGACTTCGATCCGCTCAATCAGAATGCAAGACCCTTGCCACCGCTGGGCAGCAAACATTTCAACAGCAACAAGACGAAGTCAAGCACACTGCCCGCCGGCGTCACCAGCAGCGTGGTTATGCAGGCCAATAATAGTGTCAACAATCCGCTGTATCCATACTTTGCGCCCAAGCACATGGCCACTGTGGCTGCGGTCACAAATCGAGTGACTCCGTTGCCCCCACAAATACAACGCAACAATATGACAGGTGTGAAGCCGGATGATGACTTTGAGCTGTTGCGAAAATATGGGTTAGATCAGTTCTCATTAAATGTAACCACGACGACAACGACTCCGAGCAATACCACAGCGCCAGCATTAACCGCAGGCACAGGCGTTGGCAAGGGAATGAATAACTGGACGACCTTTGACTAATGATATAAGAAAGGAGACGTTTTCGTCGTCGTGTGTTTGCTGGGAAAGTATACCAAAATAAGTGTGATTAGGTTTATGATTGTGTTGTATATAGCTAGATATAGAAGAAGGAGTAGTAGGCAAGTTACCTGCGATAACAAACTATGATATCAGACAAAACCTTAAATATTATTATTCTTGCATACAAACAAATACATACATAAATATACCGTTATATATACGTCGTATTCTAGTTATACACATGTTTGGTAGTTCAGTGACCGTTTCAAAATCAAAACTTTTGTTTCAAAATCAAAACTTTTGCTTATATATCGATGAAAACAAACAACAAATGCATCAAAAGAAAACTCACAACGAGCAACTTATTTCACATGAATACCAACATTTGACTTCCAAATCAAAAGACACATGAGAATTTAGTGTAGCCAGAATTTAATCCAATTAGCTTATAAACAAATTAATTCAAATTGCAAATACATATTATATATATGAACAAATCAAACACAAACATTGAACAATTAATTATTTGCCTTGTGTTCGGCCATGCAGTTTAGAATACGTTGCTGCAGAGCCTTCGCACCCTTTAGATTAATCTCTTCATAGTCTGGCAGCAATTTCTGCATTCGCTGTAGCCATCCGTTAATCTCCGGATACCGTTCCTGGTCTATAGGAACAAGCAACTCCAGTGTAATCAGTGTCGTGTGAATGGATATATCAGCCACGCTTAATTCATTGCCAACAACGAAGCTGCCCTGATTCAAAAATTGCTCTAACGAGGCATATGCATTGTGACAAAGTTCTAAGGAGCGCGCATTGAACTCCGCCTCGCCACCGTATATATTCCGTGCCACAATGTCTTTGATCACCTGAAAGAGCACGCCGTTCTCATAGTGCATGCGATGATCAATGTGTGCACGACGCTTCAAGTCTTTCGAATACAATTGATCATCTTTAGCATACTTGGCCACCATGAAGCACATAATTGCATGACTAAGAACAAGCACTTTGAAAACGAGTTTCTTAATTGATCCAGTTTCGTACGCACCTATCCACATAGACCTCTCCGTCTGTGTCCACGAACACGGGAATCTGATGCTGCGGATTGAGCTGTTGAGAAAATTGCATAAGTACGATTGAAAAATATATGTAAATAGTGTATGCTTGTACCTTTAGAAACTCCGGACTCAAGTGCTCCTTTTTGGAAAAGTCAACAGCACTGTTTAAAAAGAAAACAAAAGTGAAAATGATCTAAATATATACAGTATAAGACTCACATAAGATCTAAGTCTAGTCCAATAAGCTTTGCAGTTAGAATGCAGGCCCGTGCCGGAGGACTAAATAGAGCGTAGTACAAAGATGGCTTTTCAGGCATTGTAAGACTGCAATAACAGGACGTTTATTATTGAATAAATTATATTTTTTAGATCAGTTCAGACCTTGTTTATTAAAAAAAAAACTGTTAAAAAAAATCTGTGCGACCGCACGCCGAACTTTTATAATAAACAAAAACGCTAATAATTGCCACCTCGTTAGTTATTAGTATTTTTATTAGTATATTTCTACAACGCGCAAGAAACCGCGACATTTAAAACAACTGATTTACTTTTTAAACGATTTCTAGCTTTTGGGCATTTTTACCATTGATCAAACTTAAGTTAGAAACACACATTTGGAAAAATAATTTAAATGACAAAACGAGTAATCGAATTATATATAGCAACATACAAAGGTGCCTATTTTTATATCAAAGGTATTATAGCCTATTTCCACTGCATCAAAAAACCTCGGTTTTTTCCCGTTCAGGTCGAATGCTACGTTCTCCTCATGTAAAACCCTTATGAAAAAAGTCGGTTCAAAACGTTAAAAAAAACTGAGTGGCAGTGGAAATAGGCTATTACTCTGTTTACAGTATATCATAATTTAATTTTCATTATTACATTAAAATCATAATTTAAAAACCAAGTATATATTTATAAAATAGCATTCAGTATATTCAAGTAGGGCTGCACAACAGCCGATCAGCTGTTAAGTTTTACAAATAGCCGGAGCTGCCAACCGGTTAGAAATAAAAATGCAAATTACTGGCAGCGCTTATATATATCTAGGCGCCAAGTGCGAGCTGAGATTTAAATTTCAATATTGTATTTATTTACGTGTATTTTATTCGTCATTTTGTACTCAATTAATATTAAATGTATACATTAGGTCTTGAAGTTACTAAAGTAAATGATAAATTGTCAAATGTGTTTATGTTTGAAAGTCCAAAAACAGAAAAAAACTTTTCGGCGTGCATAAATTCTTTGGGGCTTGTCGCCTTTTGCTAAATATGTTTATGGCGAGTCAGAAAGCTCAATAACCGAAACTTCTTTTTTATCCACCGGTAATTCTTCTTCATCTGCAAAAAAGAAATTAATTAAAATGAAAAACACTACGAAAATGAAAGATCGAAGTAGAAAATTATAACTAAAACTTAAAAAATTACATTAATATGTAAAAAAAGTTTCCAAGTGCGTTGCACAACAAATAAAAGACAACCGTTTTTCAAAATATTTAGTTTTAATTGCAGATTAAAATTACTTATAAATAATGTACTTATGTATTAAACCCCTCATGCAATGGTTCCTTGATTCTTGTTTCAAATTATAATCTCGGCAGCACGTTGCTTATATATACAAAGGTTTAATGTGTTTTTAACTTTTGGTCATTGGTAGATCGTGCATACGCATAGCTGGCGTGCCTAAATAAATAATTACAAAGATGAAACAGTATTATACGATATTTTTGCTTTATTATTGAGAGAAATTTACGCGTTACTTATGTTCCAGTTGTGAAATTTGTAAATTTATTTTTATCTTCGTTTTCAAAAAGATAACATACATATGCAGTGTTAAAAATACAACTGAAGAACAATGCTCCTTGTTTTTTATGATAGAAATTGAAAAACAATATTAGAATGCAAGTGAGTTAAGCATTCAAGAAATTACGATAACTTAGCATCTAAATTATTCCCGAACATAACTTAAAATTGAAGCGATTCCGATTTTATTTCGTACGTAGTTATCTGAATAGGAATTACTGTACGCTTAATAATTAACATTTGATTTATGATTTAATATTAAACTAGTGGGTAATGCATAGGTCTATTTGTTTTTGTGTGTATTGTTCTCTAAAATGATATACTAATACGAAAAGGGTATGTGGCGTATACAACCCAATAAATTAAGTAAGTGTTGTTCTATCGTAGTTGTTGTGTGGGTGTTTAATAAAATTAAATCTGGCTAAGAAGCGTAAACTGTGTGAAATTTCTTATATATAAGTATTTATATATATGGATGTGTGTGTTTGTGTTTGTAATCAAATAAAGACAGGCAAAGAAACAGAAATAAAAGTCTACATAGAGAAGAGATGAAATCAATCAAAATATAAATAGATTAAGTTGGAGGCCTCAAAGTTACCAAGTATAAAGTATTTAAACTGTTGACTTTAGGTATAGTATATGTAGGAACAGTAACAACCGGGCAGCAAGCAACACGTTTCAAGTATTGCAAGCGAACAACAGACCATTTGTGTATGCGCAACTTCAACAGCAAGAGCAACAGCATTTGCTACTTAACTGCGATTACATTACAGTGCAACAATCTAATTGAATTTGTATATAAAAATATATATATATTAAAAAATGTATACGAAAGATGTGATGAAAGTGAATTAAATAGCCTCTGAGATTGTGAAATGAGTGTTGTACTCAATAAATGCCAACGAACAGAAATTGGTCGAAAGAGTGAAAGGCAAACCAAAAATCGAAACAAAACAAAACAAAATTATATGTTAAAAAAGTAAACAAAAAGATGGTTTGTGTGTAGGTGTGTGATTTTGTGAGTGAAGGTGTGTGTGTGTGTGAGTGTGAGTGAGTGGTGAGTGTTTGTTTACAATTGTTACATTTTCTTCTGTTACAGAAAGAGAAACAAAGAGAGTGAGAGAGACTCTATGGGCCCGCATTTGGATTCTGAGCTGAGGCGGACGCCGTGGCAGCAGCAGCCGCCGCCACTGCAGCCAGATCCAATAGTTGAAAATGCTTTTGATCCGCAACCGCAGCAGCCAGGGACTCCAATAGACTGGCATGAACTGCTGCTGATGGCTGATCTCCAAGCAGCATTTGCTGCTGTTGCTCATGCGTTTCAGGTGACAGCGATGCTCGCAGTGCTTGCTGCTCGGGGGAATCTTTTCATGGAAGCACACAAGGAAGAGAAGAGAATAGAATATACATATATTTTCAATATATATATTTTGAAAAATAGAGAGTAGAGAGATAGAGTTGGAGAAAGTAGAGAAAAATTCACAAGTTATTACTAAAAAACGTTATCATTTTTATTGCATAACACGCGCGATTCAAATTTTGGGCAGAAAACACGGTCTATCTGTGGAAATTCGCTGTTCATCTGCATTAACTACAAATAATTATTGCGAGTACATTGTGTGTATATTTGGTGCTTGACAAAAAATAAATACAGATTACAATAAGAGGAAAACAAATTAATTTGAACATAATATGATAGCAAAAACGACAAAGAATATTGAAAACTATTAATATAGAATTTTGAAATCAGTCAAACGCCCATCATACGATTGTCACAACTTATCCATCTTACTGCAAGTAATATTCACAATAGAGAGATATTGAGTTCGAGTTATATTTTTTATTAACCCAGCAAGACAACCTACCGTGACTGTATAGTTTTGTAAGAAATGCGTGTGTATGGTAGAGGAAGGTTTGACTTTTTGAAAAGAGCTACGAGAATAAAAAAAAATTGCATAGTAAAAGGTAATTGATTGTGTTAGTCACCTAAAATTGCAAATCGGTGATTTCACTTACATATACCAGATATGTATTGTAGAAGATGAATGAACTATGTTCTTAGATGTTTTCGACCTTATTTAACCCAAATGTTATGAAAACTGCAACGGATAAACTAAGCGAGGAAATAGAACACAGAATGATTCGAGTCTATCGTCTTTTTGGAAAGCGGCAGTGTCAAAAACGTGTATGTGGATAAATGTGTGTGATGAATGATATATGGATATTGCCTTACGTCTGTGTATAGTTAACCTATTCAGCGATTTCTACATTTTGAACGTTTAAATGTTGCCTGTTTGTTGCTTTACTGCATTCTACAAATATGGATCCAACGTACCAGTTTTTTGCGGCTGCTGCGATGAGGGATAGGCACGTTGAGCAGCGCCAGTACCGTTCGATGTGGAGGTGGCAGCCGCTTGTTTAGCTGGAGGACGCCGTTTGGCCAGCGGCATATCATCATCAGAATCACTTAGGGTAAGGTCAACCTGCATTAAATCATAAAACATTTTAAATTGACACTTGGTTTGGTTTTAATAGCATTCAAAACTTACTGTTTCGCTATTGGATGTAGAGGTTGGTTGATCCTCAGGCGCTGGTGACAAATCAGACTTCATCGGCTTGCTGTCATCGATCAGCTCTATACAAGTAGAATGAAATGTAGTAGATATAGTTTGCAAGGTAAATTTACTATGAATGTATATAGAATACTAACCAACATCGTCTGATATGACCTCAACCTTGGTTGGTTTTGATGGTGTGTCTAAAATCTGAGTTTCACTACGCAGCCCTGGTGTGCTCCAAGAGCCGTCTTGATGCAGCTGAATCTCAGTGTCATCGCTCTTTAGCAGCGATGAGCCTAATACCTCTTGGAAATAGCTGTGAGCAAGAGAAGCAAATGCATTTACAATTTATACAAATGTGGCGTGTTGATATGAGGAAAACCTACCCATCGATTACCAAACTGTCATAGATGGCTGGTTTATCGCAAACCGGACAATTCCAGGTGGGCTTGCGCTCGTTCATTTGCAGGTAGAGACTGGCATCAAAGCACTGAAGATGCGAGCAGGTTGAGGCGCGACACGGCAACGACATTTTCATCTTGCCCAATGGACAAATTAGCGATACCTTTAGCATGGTGGTTGCGATTTCACAGTCCGCATCCTCTGTAAGCTTCTCCTTAACTGCAAATCAGAAACATGTAACTCTTGCCCAACAATTTGAATTGAAATGAATTTAACGTACTCAGACCACGTGTGTAATCCGCGTGCTTTACGCCCTTTGTTTTCATGCGATGCAATAATTGTGTGGATGTAAGTTTCTTTACTAAATATACAGCTAGGCAGTAGCTACGAGTGTAGTCCGGGCACCATTGCACCATTATTGTGTTGGTTACTGTGGGCGACAGTTTCACATTGGATGTAACGTTCACCGGGCGTGGCGGACGTTTTGGTTCCACATTTGGGCGATTTGTAGGAATGACATTCTAAAGGGATACAGAAAGAAAGTAAAAGAGAGAAAATAAAGAATGTAGTCAAATATACTTACAGGTAGCTGACACATTTTGTTATTAACTTTAACATTAACACTGGGCGGAAAACAGTCCTCTTGGTCACACGATGTCTCGACAAGACAGAAACGGAGCTGCACTTGAATGGCATGCTCAATCTTTGAACTGTTGCGTATGTCGCGATTCGTTGCAATCTCTGTAGCCTGCTGTGGCGTCAGTGTAAAGTAAAAAGGCACCTCTTGCACACGCTGTGTGTTGCGCGGCACTAGCGTCGATGGCTTGATCAGGGTGCCGAGCACATCGTAGAATGCCAGCTTTTTCAGGCGCACATCCGGATGGATGGGCATCTGGCTGTTGATGCTGTGCGTGTGCAGGAATGGCATTAGATTGCCGGGCGCACCGCCAGCGCCCACGGGCATCTGGGCGGGATTGCCAGCACCGCCGGGTGGCACTTGGGCGGCTGCAGCAGCTGCTGCGGCGGCGGCGGCACCGCCAACGAGACTCGCATTATTTTGCTGCACGCCGGGCAGCTGCATGTGCGAGTACATTCTGGTTGGATCTATGTACTGCAGCGTGGCGCTTTGTTCTTGTACGGATAGAGCGTAAACTTCTTGTATCTTGGGTGCGAGCAGGTCCAGATTAGTGCGCAGGAACGATACGATGCGACTTTGCAGATCGGTTTTTCGTCCAGCGAAGGAAATGTTCAGAAACGATAAGATCTTTTGCAGCTCTACGACGCGTAGCATCTGCACCATCTGCTCACATTCCTACAAAACAAAAATGGGGAATTTAAGAGTAAGAGAAAATCTTGGTTAGAGTGTAGGCGGGGGCTGATAAAATAACTGTTTCAAAAAGCACGACGCCGCGTATATACACACAATACACAAACACACACGCACATTCACACAATCGCTTGTATAGATATGCATACACATGTAGACAATGACAATTCTGTATGCATTACATGTGAGTTTGTATACAAGTATGTGTGTGCGTACATACACCAAACAGTATATAAAACATTAATACATATGTAAGTACATACATATGCATATAATGTAATGAGAATGTGCTTTAACTCAACAATTCCAAACTTTGCACACTCCAATAATACCGGTAGTACGAGCATTAATTCTTTTGCAAAAAAAAACGAAAAACCACCGACATAGACATTGCTGAGAGATACGCCGACCGCACAGTGGACACAAAATTGCATGTCCCAAATTGTACATTACCTTGAACGGCACGATAGAAAATGCGATTCAAAGGAAGCGGCATTTTTATAATTAAGTTGACCACGTTCTAATACTAGTATTAAGTTAACTAACTACAAATATCTGAAGATGATATTTAACTAAAATGCTATTTTAATTTCCCCGCATTTATCTTTTTAATCACACAAAATTTGTTGTGTCGGAGGAAATATGGCGGATGACAGTGTTGTAAAACATTGAATCCGTTCAACAAATGTTCAACTATTTTGCAATAGATGGCGCTACAATTCAAAGAATGCCTGCCCACATTGGTCACATTGTTTTTACTTATCAATTGTTTTTTTTATGAATGTAAAAATTTATGTTTTGCTAAACTTTCTAGTGCTAAAAGAAACATATTACAGTAGACTTACCTTAAATTTGTTCGCATCAAATGTGTTCACTGCTGTTGGCGCTGAAGATGTCGATTGTTGCTGTGTGGTAGAAGCGGCATTTTCCGCCTGTGTTTGCGAGCGGGTTTTTCGCATTACAATTCCTGTTTTTATTTATTCCAGCACAAAATTTGCGGGTCTTACGAATGTGGACATGAAACTTTAGATTCACTTGAATATAAACACTTTTTCAGCATGTTAAAATAATAAAAAATATATAAGAATTTTCCGTAGCGTTAGCGTCTGACTCTTATTATAGATCAATGTGACCGCTTTCTGAAATGTCGAAAATAATCTAAAACAATACTTTGAATTGGTTGAAAGTACAGCATACTTTTGCTTAATAGTAAGGTGGTCACGCATCAACAATTAAAAAATATATATTTTTTTAATTTGTGGACTAATCATTTTTTTTTAATTTTACTGTTTTCTGTAAATAAAATAAATATAAACATTTTTTTTTTTTGGTTTTCTCGCTCATTTATTTCTCATGCATTTCAAATTGTATTTGAACTATTTAAATGTACATTATTGTGTTTAGAATTTATAAATATTTGTGTTTCAACGCGTTATATAAATATTTTCTTAAATTGTGCTTAAATTGCCTTATGTGTAAGATTTAAGAAATGTTACTGTTGTTGATGCTGTTGGTTTGCTGTCCACAAAATTGAGTACAATAATTAATAATTGTTAAAATTTCAAATATATTTCTAGTACTATACTTTTAAAAAATTTAGCATATTTTATGCATCTCATTCGAGTTTAAACTATTTTCACTGATTGTTATTGAGTTACAGTTTTTGTTTTGTTTTTATTTTCACGGTTCACATAAAATGTTAAAAAAATTACCATCAACTTGAGTGAGAACTTCGGTGAGTTGTACAATAATATTTCAAAATGTGCAACAATTAAAATTCCTAATTCAAATTACATGCATTTGTGCGTGAAAATGTTGTAGTTTGTTTTTTTCTTTGTTTCTTTTTTGTTAGTTGTTTTAAGTTGTTCTTTTTGGTGTGTGCCAACGAATGTTTTGTATAAAGTTGCAATTAGAAATTATAAGTACAATACGTAAAATACATTTAGTTAATATATTTAGCGATATCACCACGATTTGTTGTTATTGTGCTCTTAAAAATCATGTAACAGAAAAGTTTTTATATGCTAAATTATTAAATATATATACTCATATATATTTATAAATATAAATATATATAGTATATACATAAATGTTTGTATATGTATATATATATATATAGTATATATGTTATATGCATGTAAATTTAATTAATTATACGTTGTATCGTAAATGCAGTAAAAATACGCTTGCGTCTAAAAAATACATTCCCGTTTCATCTTTTCTGTTCATCTGTTTTTTCACGTTTGCTGTGATTGTTGTGTGTGTATGTGTGTGTTGTGTGTTGCATCTACAATCAAGTCTAATTCTGAATCGTTGCTCTAAGGTGGAATCTACATGATGGGCCAAAAGTTGATGTTCGACTTGTGGTCAAAAAGGTAATTCTATCGGTCTATCATTTGTGAGTGTTTGTGCTCGGATTAGGCAACTGGCGGTGCTTTTGGACAGCGAGGGGTCAATACTCGGTATAAATGCAGTGTAGTGCAGTGCAGAGCGACTCTCAACACAATCAGTCGCCACATGCCTTACAAGGTGCAATATTCCGTTAGAATTGGTATGGATTTCAGCAGCTCATTGATGTTGTGCTGCTCGAGATGCGGCACAAGTTTCTCGGCTGTTTTCAACAGATTTATGCAGTTCTGCAAGTTCTCGACAATCTCTTTCGTCATGCTATCCGATGACTTGGTAATCAACTCGGCCAGCTTAGCGCCCACATTACACTCAATCAATTGATCCTGCAGCCTTTGCGCTTGCTCCGGCTCGCCAGACTTCGACAAATACACAACCGAGAGTATACACAGGGCAATCAAGGCTTCGTTCTGCATAACCAGATGCTGGGCCGTCAGCATGCTAACCATGGCTTCCACGGTGCCCTCGTTGGCCAGGAATTCATTTAGACTGCTGCGATCGTAGTCCTGACTGAGTGGAATTTTGTCTGCAATTTGCTCGGCTGGAGCGTCACCCTTGCGTGGAAGAGCATAAGCGATCTTATTGAGATACGCATGCTTAATTAGCCAGGCCATCAGACGAAGCGATTCGCCAGTGACGCCCGCATAGTCGGACGATTTGCTCCAGTGCACCAACTGCTCAATGAGCGTCTTGTTCTTCAGCAGCTCCAAAGCGAGTTTCTCTGCGAAATATAATAGCCATGACTGTCACATGCTGCTGCAACTGCTGTTTAACTTGCACTTACCCTGACCATCTACGGTCATGCGAAGCGTGCCGAGCAGCTTGAAGACAACCGGTGGCTGATGTATTTCCAGCATTGGCAGAATGGTTTGCACCAGACCCGCCTGAATGACAGCATTCTTGTTCGGCTTGGGTATGACGAGATTGCGCAATGCACTGAGCAACGCATGCTGCAGACGCACATCGTCCTTGACGCCATTGTTTTTGGCCAACACCTGGAGCAGTTTGTTCATCGTCTGCTGTTCCACAAAGTAAATGCAGTGGCTGTCGGTGCGCGCAAAATTGCCCAACGCCAACACTCCGGTGGTCAAGAGATCAATGTCTGTGGAGTCCAGCCAATCGACCATATTCTTTAGCAACGGCGTCGTGTACAAATAGTGCATGGACTCATCTACAATAAAGAGATTAGATTAAAAGGACAGTCCATAATGCATGTGCGTGCATCAGCTTACCGCCAGTGAGAACGAGCACAATTAGCTCGCAGGCCAATTTCATGAGCGCACGCGCTTCGCTGGTGCTGGCCAGCGTCTTGTACTTCTCCAGAAGATTGTAGATGGTTTCGCAGAGTCCATCCTTGGCCAGCAACAGCTTGACTTCGTCACTCTCCGCCTGGTAGTGCAACAGCTCCAGACACATCTCGGCTAAATCCGGATTTGTGGAAGCAGCCAAAATGCGCGACAATTGTATATTCAATTGGGCCTCAAAGTTCAGATCGGCCACATTCTCGGTGAGTATGCTGAGCAACGGCAATGTGTTCAACAACAGATCCTCATGCTGTTCCACATTGCTGGCGCCGTTGTCAATCATGGTCTGGAGCTTCTGCATAATGCCCAGCTCCATGGCACGCTTCGCCAATCCCTCGCCGCCCAACAGATAATTGGAGAGCAGACCGCCGCGAACTTTGATGAACTGTGGCGCATTGGCGGCATCCTCAATGGTGGCAATGTCGAGCAACTGCAGCAGTACAGCATCGCCCTGAAGATCGAGTATGAGATCACGCGCCTCATCGTTCAGATAGCAAATGTTGCCAAGGGCGCGACATATCTGTATCGGCAGCTCCATGCTGCCATCTTCGGTGGGCACATGACGCAGGCACTCAAGGAAGGCGGCAATGATTTCACGTTTGGTGAACTTCTTGCGTTGCACCTCCGATTTGGTGATTTCGGCAATGCATTTGGCCGCCTCCTTGCGCACATTTGTGTCCTCGGACTGTGTGAGACGCAGAAAGCATTCGGCCAGCTCGTGTTTGTCAAACAGCTTGGGATCCTTTGTGGCCGAGATCTCGCAGAGTAGCGTCGTTGTCGCATCGCCCTGACTCACGCTCGTCGTCTTCAGCTGCTCGATGAGCTCGTCCATTTCGGCTGGAATCACAATAGAGAAAGAAGAGAAAGCACAATGCAGAAAAACGATTCGTTAAACGTCCAAATAGTAAACAGTAAACAGTAAATAGTAGTAAACAGCAAACAGAAGTAGTTGCGTCTATTTTTGGCCATTATCTGGGTTAAGTCGAACGACACAATTAAAGGGCGGCGCAATGGCACGCAAGGCACGAGTCTGCCATTTGGGGTTGGGGGCCACATCCTGGCCATTGTTTGCCTTGCAAAATTTATTGCTGACGATTCCGGTTTAGCCCATCATTCGCCGCCCCATCCCTCACTCAACTAATCCCATTTATTTGCGAATTGTCAGTCAAACGCAATTTACTCAAAAATTATGTGCAAATGCTTTAAGCGTGCCACATTAAATGCTCATTTTGCGCCCAGGACTCCGCTGGAGTCCACGTTCCATTCTCTACCCGTGGCAGTCGGACAGTCAATTTGCATAAATTCCCGCAGCTGGCAAAGTCAACGCCAAAAAGAAAAACAATGCCAAGGATGCGCGAAAAAAAGCAAAGGTCAAACAACGAGCATTAAATACGCTTCTTTTAATCCTAAATCCTTTCTTAAAAAAAGAAACTTCATAATAATTTGAGTAACATAAATGAATAATTTCAAATTTGATTAATTTTAATAAATTAATAAAATTTACATTCATCTTTACTTTCTGTTACTCTCTTTTTCGAAATATTCGAATTCAATTAATTGTTGATATTAACTAGTTCATATTATATTTATAAAAATCCTTTCTTAAAAAAAAGAAACTTCCTAATAATTTGAGTAACATAAATTAATAATTTAATAAAATTTACGTTCATCTTTACTTTTCATTACACAATGTTTTGAAATATTCGAATTCAATTAATTGTTCATATTATATTCATTGAAATAAATTTGCTGAATTTATATATAAGAAAATGTATGTCAATATTGAATATATGTATTTGTATTTATGTTTATTAAACTATTATTAAAGTTGAAGTATTTTAATATTTTATTATCATAACTTATCAACTTGACTTAAACTTGCTCATAGAAAATGTTTAAAGACATGTTTACCTATTTATGATTGTTAAATTAATCACGCTCAGCTTTTTGAGCTTTTCAAGTCTTTTTGAGTTAGTTTATCATGTAGTTTTTTGTGGCATTAATTCAGTGACAGCTCATACACACGCCATATGCCACATGCCACATGCCGCATGCCACATGGCACATGCTGCATGCCACGTAAGTCCTTAGCCCTTGGCTCTCTTTAGGACATAAACTGGAAAAGCAAACACATGGCCACAAACCCCTCCTAATGCCATTCTGATAAGCTTTTCTGCTCGGCATCCCATCCAGATCCCAGGGACGAGAGTCGCGAGGCAAAGCAAAGGGCAAGGGCCACAACTCGAGCCGGATCCAAGTTGAAAAGTGGCAAATGGCAACTGGTAACTGCTAACAACAACATCAACAATAACGATGAGAGAACTATATAGAGCGGGCCACATTGAGTCGACTTTGTGGAGCATAAATAATGAATAAAAAGTTGCCGGGGCGAAAGAAAAATAAAAAAAAAAATACAAAACGTAAAGAGAAAAACCCTTCAAGTGGTGCTGCATTTGGCATAGAAACAGCTTCTGTCCTGTGGCTGCAACACATTGAAAGCGTGGCAGCGGCAGCGGGAGGGAGGGAGGTAGGGAAGTGTGCACCACTTGAATGCAGACCACACAGACCATAGAGAAATTGTTGCATTTGTCGCAGAGTCGCGTTGAATGCAATTGGAATTGGACAGTCGCTGGGAACAATAACGATGTAGTTTGGTTGCAGCAGTCTGCTGCTGTTGCCACACAACAACGCAACAACAACATCAACATCACATCAAGTATTTGAGTGACAGACATGGCAGGTGCACAGTGCCACTTCCGCCTGGCTACCTCATTCGCTTCCGTCTGCCTTCTGCCTTCATCCTCCTGCCGCGTGCCTCGTGCCACGTGACTCCTTTTATGCGACCGATTCGAACGCTGCCTTTTGCGTGCGTTGGCATTTCATTTGGATTACGGTTTGGGTTTGAGTTAGGAGTAACTGCTGTAACTGGTACTCGTTGGTATTCAGAGTATGCTGCCATGCAATGTGGCAAGTTCGTTAGCTTTTCACCAAGGGGCAAAGCATGCTGTTACTCTCTCTCTCTCGCTCTCTTTTCTGCCCTTCCCTTTCCCTCTCGCTGTCTGACTGTCTGCAGGAATTTGAATTTGCCTGACTTCAAATTTGTGGGGCAATTGCTTTTGGGCCATATTTTCCTTTATTTTCCATTTTTATTTTTGTTTTTCTTTGTATTTGTAGTTTGGTAGTTGCTGCGCTGCTGTTGTGGGCGTGTTTGTTGCCCCCTGTTGTTGCATATTGGTTTCATGTGCAATTTTGCGCTGTTGGCAACCCAAAAACTGGGTTAAGCGAACATCAACACACACAACACAACACATCACGCTAAGCGCCTGACAAAACCCAAGGCTGCTTTTGCAAATTGTTCGGCCCAATTCAACAGTTGTAGCCTAAACATTTCCCCAACTATGCCCGAAATTAAACCAGTTGAAAATACATCTAAATATGTATAAAATGCTCTAGCCTAAGTTTACTCTTTAAGTCAAATATTTCTGAACTAAATTTAGATAAAAGATAGCCGCTAACCTTTTGCATAAAAAGCAAAACTACGGTATTATCTTTAAAATATACCGAAATGTATATTTAGTATATCAATAAGCTACTATAAAATATATCATAGACTACAAAATAAACCAGATTTGTTCTAATTTTTAAGATTTTTTTCTAATTACTACCATAATTTGACCAGTTTTTATTGCATGTACCAAAATTCGAGACTCGAGTTTTGAAATTACACATTCTAAAAGTTTTTTAGATTTGCATGGGAAAAAGGGGGCATGACGTAAATCTAAAACAATCTACATCTGCTTGCAACTTTAGTCAACCATCTCTTATAGTCTCTAAGATGTGGGCAGACAGATAAAGAATATATATACTTTGTAAAAGACTTCTTATTTCTGCCTGTATGTACATATGTATGAAACATTGTACAATATTATAATACCTTTATATTTTACGGACAGCGGGTATAACTAAATTATAACTTTAATTTTTCTCAAAATAAAACAACTTATTTGTTAGTTTAGGATCATTATAGTTTTTGTTTGCAATTCACTGAGAGAAGACTCAGGATCTTTACATACAATTTATTTGTATATTAAGCATTTGTTACATTTTCATAATCAATTCACTAAAACTTGGCATAGATTCAGCACAATTCATTTCTAATTTATTTGACTTGCTCAGTTCCATTCCTCATTGGCGCCAGGATCGTAATTATCGATGATTAGCGGTTTGTACTTGGCCTGATCGATCTTGACGAGAGCATGACAAGCGGGCGTTGGCATCTTTAGAGCGTGATCCCGCAAGTTGCGATTGTTTGCGTTGCGTGCGCGATTGAGCAACTTGTCGCCTGCAAAAGCAACTGGATGAATAACACAGCACAAATACAAACACTCACACACAGAGAGAGAAAAAGAACTGGAAACGAACTCACGCATCTTGCGCTCCTGCTTGCAACTGTACTTCAGATCCGTCAGATACATCTCCTCGATCTGCTCCTCCATGCGCTGCAGTTGCTCCGGCGTTTGTTCGCTGCTCGCAAACTCGGGCGTCACAAAGTAGGGCACTTGATTGATGCTGCTCGTCAGCTGCACGCTGTGGGTGCTGCGAGGCGAGATTTGAAGACGAGATTGTGTGTTTGTTGATTGCTTTGCTTTGCTTGGTTGGTTGATTGGGTTGGGCATCATGTGGCACATGCGCTGGCACTCACCTGGTGGGCGTGAAACTAAAGTTCGGCGCTTTGGCCATGTACTGCAGCGTTATAACTATGAACACCACCGAGGCAGCGAGGCCAATGACCAGCTGCTCGGTCTGGTAGAGCGACTGTGACTGCGGCACACGTTGATTCGCTGGCTGATATGATGGACGACGCTGCTGACTGTATTCCTCCTCCGCATCAAATTCCCCCTCCATTTGCTCAGCATACTCTTCCACCTCATCGTCCTCGTCCGCTTCTCCGCTGCTCCAACGTCGTTTTCTCGCCCCAAAACAATCGCCAATTACCGTCAGCATATTGTAATCGATGCGCTTCTGATTGTCGGTCAATGTGTCGGCTGCCTCATTGATGCGTTGAAAGGCTTCGTCGGCGCCAGGCGCTCGATTCTTGTCCGGATGCAGACGCAGTGCCAAACGTTTGTAGGCACGCTTCACCTCCGAATAGGTGGCATGATGCGAGATGCGCAACACTTCGTAGTGGCTGCGACAACGCAACACCTTCTGCACCACGTCCAGCATCTCGATGCTAAAGCTGTGTGGCAAAGCATTCGATTTCAGTGTGGGTCCAAATGTCTGATCTGGTGATTCGCCTTTCAGTCGCAGACGCACCAAAATGTTCTTCAGCTCCAGCAATGCCATAACATGGTCTTGATTGCTCTCGCTGCTCTTCTTGCCGCTGGCAAGGCCTTTGTTGATCAGGCGCATGGCCAGCTCATAGTTGCCCTCGCTAATCTCAGTTGTGATGCTCCGCAGGTTGGCGGACATTAATGATTTCATGCTGTTGTTGATGTTGTTGTGTTCCTCGTCGTCAGCAGCTTGCGTAAGCAGAAATGTGGACTTGATATACATATGTACTTAACAAAAAACACACAGCTGAAGCAAACTTCAGAACATATAATTTGGGCCAGTTAGCACGACATTAAAGCTGCACGCTCGTTTTAATATAACTTAAACTTATTAAAAATGTATTTACAAATTTGTAAAAACGAAAATCTAGCAAAGATCTGCTAAGCTTACTTGGCAGTCAATGTCTCTTATTAATATTATCATTTTAATTCTTATTATTTCGTTTGAACTATAAAATAAAAGTTTATTTTGTTGTCACTCCCAAAAGTATGCAATGTTTTGTATTGTGATGAAGAAAACTCTAATTTTCACCAGGACTTGAACTTCTTGAGCCTTGGCAATTCCACAAAGTGAGTGCTTGGCCCGGAAGTACACACTTTAAGACAAAGCAAAGATGCTGGCAAAGCTCCAACAAACAAAAAGCCAAAAAAAAAACACTGACAACACTTCAATCCCAAAAGTATGCTTCAAACTTTGTGCGTCCTTCGGGCAAGTGAAACAAACACTGCCAAAGACGTGTCCTTGTGTCTGTAACTCAAAACTTGAGTTAATTGAAATTAATTTCTATGCCAATTTGAATGGGGACAGAACTCAATTAAAACGCCACCCCCACCCTTCAAAGGACGCATCATTCAGCCCATAGTCAAGGCCATTAAGTGCAGACCAAAATCTTATTAGCAGTAAAGCAAAAATAGGAAAGGGCAAGAAAACGAAAAATCACAAGTTAACAGAGAGGGAGAACGAACGAAGGAGAGAGAGAGCGAGCGAGGGCCAATAAATTGGGGCATGGGGAAAAACTAGAAAAATTGTGTGTAGGCTAATCTGGGGTAAAGCTGCGTGAAACGAATGCAAAGCCCGAAAATAATAATAATAACAATAAAGAAGAAAAGGCATTCAGTGAAATATTTCTAGCACAGGGTGTTTCTGTAAGCGATATGCCTTATCAGCCACACATTGGGGGGTGGTTGTGGGTTGTGGGTGGCTTGCTTGAAGTGTCGGAGGACGCGAGACACAAAGGACCAATTAAAATCTAAAGTGAGTTTGGGGCGCAGCTGCCGCTTGTGGGCGACACGAACTCAAAGCGGGTGACGGTGGTGTGTGTGTGTGTGCGTCTCTGTTTGTCTCAAATGTGCGCTGGCACGTACAACTTGTGTTTGTTGATGTTGATGTTGTCGCGCCTGTTATTCTTGTTGTTGTTTTCTTCCCTTTTTTGCGCCAAGGGGGTTGCATGTTAGTGTAATGCCGGTAAAGCAGGCACCTCATGTGCCGCACAGGGGCATATTCATTTATTAATGGGGAGTCGACAGTGTTGTTGGGTTGCTTGGGTGGTTGCTGAAAGGTGGTTGTCAGTTAATGGATCCGAATTGCGGATGAGAAATGGAAATTCTGATTGGAATAGACTTAGGCACAGGGTGTAATATGCAAATGGCGATCTAACCAAGTGTGACCATGTGTAAGCGATCCATGTGTGGCCATCTTTGCTGAACAAGTGCAGACCAAAACATCATTATCAACAACAACAACGAAAGGAAGGAAGAAAGGCAACAAATGAGGGAAAAGCGCGTAAATATTGATTTTTCACACATGACTCCCCGACACAAACGGCAGCCTGCAGCTGCAACACAGCAACGTCTGCAACAGCCTCCGACTGCTGCCACTTTACACAACTTTTGTAGCCGGCAGCAGACAGACATACACTCCAAAAGCACCTGGAGAGTGGTGTCGACGATGTGGGAGGGGGGATGGCAGGTCGGAATCTGTTGTGCATTCAGTGCAGTTCGTAAAATATTAAGACGCACATAAAATGTACACATTCTCATACTTTACTTTAGTTGCCACATTTGATTGCACACACACACACACACACACACACATGGGGAGGTGAACATTACAAACAGACACACACAATGACACGCATGAGTTGCATTTGTTTATACTAGGCATAAAATAAACGTGCGTCTAAAACGTTTTTAGATCTGCTTTGTTGCTCGAGTTGAACACAGCACATGAATTAAGTTCAACATGAATAATTTTATGTTTTTTCTTTTGCTATTTATTACTCACTCGCCATGATTGTTGTTATTTATTGGGTGCTGTCGCCGGGGTTGTTGCTCTGTTCTTCTTCTTCTGCTATTGCTGCTGCGCTTAGCCGCCTTTAGTGTTATGAGTTTATTCCAATTTCCCTGACGAGAACGCTTTAGATTTACTTATTGGGAGGCACACAAATTAACTTGAATTTAAGGTGACTCAAGTGTTTAAACAATGCAATGTGGGTTAATCACAAAATTGAACACATTTCACAGCATTTGTACGATTGAACATGCAATCTGTTGTCGACCCGCGTTTTTGCACAAAATACCCGCATTGACTGCGGATTCACGAACTATTTTTAATATATAATTAGTAAGCGTTCTTTAATATTTGTATTTTTTGCGTTTTTTCCGACGACCATCTAACCGCGCACCAACAAGACTAGCAGCAGTGTGACCGCAAGCTGTAAACCAAAAATATGTTTATAAAACTGACTAAAGAAATACCATTTTTACAGGGCAGATCAGAGTGACCACGTTCATTTCAGAATAAAATCTAATACTTTGAGAAATAGTTTTCCAAAAACCATTTTTTCTTTGAAAATGAAAAAAGAAAATCCAATTTTGTGTGTCTACTAAACGATCTTTTCCAAATAGTATCTCATCCAATTTAACTACAACAGCTGGTCTCTTCATTGTTGTCATTATCGATATTTAGTGAAAAAGGTGCCCGTACTTCAACCAGCTGTTTGCATGAAAGAGATAACTATACAGCTCGATTACGTAGAGTTGCCAAACACATTTACTGCACACAACAAATTGTTTATTATTTAGTCGAAAGCTACACTTAAATACAAAGTGCATTTAAACAACAAACCATATTCAAATAATTGTTAAATATATTGTTACACAAGTAACTCAAGCATTGTTAGCGAAGAAAACAAAAAGCGGCGTGCGCTCAAGAACTAGACAAATAAATACCACGCGACTCAATTTCGGCATACAAATTGTTTTGTTTGCGCTACGGCATTTTGCCCATTTATTTTATTTTCCTCAATTGTATTTCAAAATTGCAAAGCTGTCACTAAAAGCATATAAAATTGGCAAGATAAATAAGCACAGCTCAAAGATGCCGCCAGCGTCTGCGGTAAATAATAATAATGCAGCTGCACAAGCGGCAGCTGCCGAACGAGCCGAAAAATTGCGAGGGTCACTCAAAGGGTTCATATTAGCGGATCGACAGAGAAGACAAGAAGGTAGCTATATGAAGGGCATCAACAGGCTATAAATAATACTAATACTAATACAATCATTTGCAGAGTATGAACGACAGGTGGAGGAGTTGCGACTGCGACGCGAGCAGGAAGCACGTGAACGCGAGAACAACTTGTCGTTGGAGGACACACGTGGACAGATCACCAGACTGGATGAACAATTGGCCGACTTGCATCAGAAGAAGCATCAGCTAGTGGTGCAGCTTAAGAAGGTGCTGAACGATGACGAGACGCGCAAAAAGCAGGCCAAGGAGAATGAATTATTTGCGCTGCAGCAAGCACAAGCTCTGCAGGCCCAAGCAAGTGTTGCAACTGCGCAGGTGTTTATGCCACCTGTGCGCTTGCAGCACCATCAAATGCCCATGCTGCAGAAGGCAAGTACAAATAGAAATCAATATTTTTTACATTTTTTTAACCTATAATTCCTAACCACAGCCACCTGGCAGCCAATCTACATCTGTAAAACGTGGTCGCAGCCCCTCGCCGCCTAGCCAACAACAGCAGCAGCATCAGGCGTACTACAAGAGTCCCGCCAGCTATGCGCCACAACAGCAGAGTAAGCATTGCTTTCAAGATAGTCAAACACACCTTCTTGTTTTTTGATTAACTGCTTTCTCAGTTGACTAACCAAGATACAAAAGCGGTTATCACTCATTTTTGATTAGCACACGCTCACACACACAAGAACTACTAATCCTCCTTACTAAAACACACATGCACAAGACACATAATTTATTTTCATTTCGTTATTTGTTTACAATTGATTCGCAGAACACGATGACTACCGTCGTGCCGCGGACTATGCTAAAATGTCATGGAACAGTAAGAACAACACATTAATCGTTTTACCCCCTAAGTAGTTAACATCCAAAAAAAAGCAAATTCATCAGCAAATCGTTGATCCAACCGATTGCCCTTTATCTATCTTTTATCTGTTTGATTTGCAGAGCAAACGCCACAATATCCAAGCTCTGGCACCTTGTTCTATCAGACGACAGCGGCGCCACCAACGACACAGGCTCATCAGGTGGCCGATGCACGGCTGCAGTCCATCTACAATTACAGTCTGCCACTGCGACCCGCTTACCACGTAGAGTTGCAGTCGGGTCCAAGTGCAACGGTCAGCAAAGCGCCGCCCGGTTCGCAGTCCCCATCCCCATCATCATCACAAGCAGCTAAAGTGGCGCAGCAGCCGATGCAGGTGCTGCACATCAATTTGGATCAACCGCCGCCCATTTCACAGGCCGACCTCGTGCAGGTGCAATCTGTGCAAACGTCCAAGCCGCAGGTGACCATGGAGAAGCTGTCGGATCGCTATCACATTGAAGTGAAGCACGATGGTGTCGGAGTGGGCGTGGCACCTCCGCCGCCACCGCATCTTCTGTCCGAGGGTGTTATCTATAAGCCGCACTTGGGAGAGCTGCCGCTGCACCCGAATGTGCTGCAGATAAGCACAAGCTCAGCACAGGTGAGCAGCCAACGTATAACATTCGTTTACGCAATTTAATTCAATTTATTTTTGGGGCTGCAGAATCCCAAGGCGACGGGCAGCATTACGCAGGGATATGCGCCAGGACGTGGCGCAAGCGCTTATGATCAGCAGTTGGCCAGACAACAACAGTTGGCCATGCTGCCAGGACAACCAGGCGCCGCATCCGGAGCTGGACAGCCGCCACATGGCCAACAGTTGCAGTACTCGCGCCGTTTGTATTAATTCTACTACGTTAATTGCTAAGCTCACGCGTAATTTTACAATTTTAATAAGGATATAATTTTGATTTGATTTAATTCAATTGATTGATTGACTAACGCGCTGCTTTGCAGCAGCAACGAATAAAGCACACAACTATGGCGTCCCTATTTTCCAATGCAATGCTTTTTTTGTTTACATTCACATTCCAGTGCATAACTGGAAGCAGTGTCAGTGTGTGTGCTGCAAAAATATCAACGTCCGGTGTGTAGTGCTAAAGTGCCGTTATAAACGAACCGGTTACGCATGCCTGTGAGAAAGTGTTGTGATTGCCTTGCAGTTTATGAAGTACACGAACTCATACACATGCATAAATGCATACTCACATATATAATGCATACATAACAGACTTGTTCCACCCACCAACCGAGCTTATTTATTGCCCAAGTGTGTATGTCTGTGTGCATGTGCTTTTGCATTGATTGGATATGCAAACTTAATCTTTATGTAAAAAAAAAAATGATCGTTATTCTACGAAATCCTACTGATAGCAGCAAAACTTGTCAAATTGTTTGCGCAGCTGTGTTAAATTTGCGGAAACATTTGAACGCTTTATAAGTAGCTGTGGGTGCTGTTACTTGAATACACATACAGACATATGGATGTACATATATGTACATACTTAAATGTACTTGGGATGTTCAAACTTGGGAAAGCAATTTGCGTATTAAACGAAGCGAAATTATTCGCATTTGACGTAAGCACAATCATTATGAGATGGGAAATCTCAATCTCTACTAAATTCGTGGGAAATTAGATGCACTCTCGCAGGGTTAATTTAAGTACACATGTAAAACGTCAATTAAATGCTAATCTCATTTGATGTCAAGCACTTTGAATAGTATAAAATATTTCCCATTTTTTAGTTGTTCCGAAATCGTAAACAAATGATTCATGAAATGCGTGCGGACATCATGGAAATTCATTTACATATGGCCCAGGGTTAATTGTACAGTGCGATCTCGTTAATTGGATTTGGCGACTGTGACGCCGCGACACCAAAATAATGAAAATATGTACATACATAGATACTTGTTTATCTGCATACTATATATGTACACATATTTTATACATAAATATCTATCTATATATAGATACATACATCAAAACAACTGTGCTTATGCTGAACGTGACGAGAGCAAAACAAATATGTTTTCAAGCCACGTTTTGTGGGATTGGATTACGCAAGTTACAATAGCTTGTAAACCAGTTTTTGTTGTTGTATTCACGGTATTGTTCTTATTGTTGTTGCAACAATTATTGTTGTTTTGATGTCAAGGAAAACGAAACCCCAACGATTGCAATTCCAAATATCAAGTTCGAGCCTAATGCAATTAAAAGCGGAAGCCGAGCTTTAATTGAAACCCAAGTTATCTATTGTGGGTGAAATTGTAATTAATATTTTGGTACAACATATTGGTTACAAAAGCTTTATCAACAAGCAAAACACGTTTTCTAACTTGGCGCCCAAGTCTGCAGAAATCACGTTCAAATAAACCACAATAAAACGATGTACTGCTGCATCATATGAAACGAATTAACATAAATAAACAAATAAACAACAACAGTGTTGTTGTTTGGTAAGACAAACGCAAAAGTAACGTATTTCTACGTTCAAATTATGACGTGACAAAAAAGGGCTAATGCAATTAAAAAGTACAGCAACGATGTCAATGGCTGTGTGTGTGTGTGAATGTTTTGGGGTTGGGGAAGCCATGAATACAATCAAAATAAATACCTAGTGGGAGCCGAATGCCGAAAACGCCGACGTTTCACGTTGGCCGTGTCGTTGGTGTGAGAGTCTGTGTGTCCGACCGACCCAACGGCCAAACGACCGACCGCATGAAGCAACAGGCGGTTGTTGTGGTTGGTGTCTGGCGGCTGATCTCAGTCTGTAACGACATCGACAACAGTTCATAACGTAGCGCGCGCAAAAACAAATCGAAAAAACAAACGGAATAAGGTGTGTGTGAGTTTTAAAAACCGTTGGAGCTTGTGTTGGTGTTGGTGTGCGTGTGTGTGTGTGTGTGCGTACGTGCGTCTGTATGATCCTTAAGTGTTGCAAGACGTTCAAGTTTTCAAGTGTTGAAAAATTTAGTTAGATCACCAAGCATTCATTTGCCATCCCACTTGCACTTAGGCGTCGCCGGCAAGCGTGAATGTCAAATTGTGTTCAACTGACTTGTCGCTTGCTTCGTGTATTCATTCTCCCAAGCAAAACATTAAGTCAAACCAAAACGGATGACAACAAAAATCCCAAATATACTTGTGTATAGATAGATATATATGTATATCTTATAAGAATAGAGCGTATATATAACCAAACGACGCGAGACTGTTGGAGGACGTTGTGTTTTTGCGTTGCCGCTTTGCAGATTATTTAAAAGTAAAATGATGTCATTACAAATTGCATAAAATACTCTCAACGTTCCACTCCTCCTCCCTTCCCCCATGAACTAGGCGCAAGTGTACTTAATTGAATACCCATAACGAAATGGAGTCTGCGAAAAGCTTGTTGTTGGAGAAGTACCATGGATTATGTAATTACCTGGAGCGCGACACCGTGGGCAGCGAACTGGCGATCTACGGCACCTCAACGCTAATGTTGCTGGTTGCGTATATGAAGCGAAAGCCCGCTTATCTCGTGCGTCAGTTCAAGCAGCCGTCGCACATTCCCGAGCGGATTATCAATGAACGCATCATGCACACCGGCACCATACGTGGAGTGCAGCAACGGGATCAGGACACGCTGCTGTTGATCAAGCACCGACCGCTCATACCGATCTTTACCAGTCGCGATCGCTTGCTGCCCGTCAAGCTGCCGGGAGTGCGCGTCAATGCCAACGGCTATTCGTGGCTGCAGCAGTGTCTGGTTGGACGTGAGGCAACATTTTTACCACTAAATAAGAGTGCCAAGTCGCAGGATTATGTTGTGTGCCAGCTATGCCTGGTGCATCCTCCAAAGGGCAACAACCAGCTGTTGGATGTGTCCGAGACATTGTTGAAACTACGTTTCGCAAAATACGCTCAGGATGTGGCGGCCGCAGTCAAGCGGAATAACAAATACTATCAGCATCTACGTCAGGTGGAGCAAACCACAGCCAGCAAAGAGGCGTGGCTGGCGTTTATATCGCGTTATCCGTACCTCTGGCAGCGTTTCAATGAACTGAAGGCATCACTGCTGCCCAAGCAGAAGCTGTTGCCGGAGTTGGTGCGCTGATCTCAGTGATCACACACGTCTCCCCCCCCATCATTAGTCATTAAGTGAAGACAATGTTGAACGTACATTAAATATTTGTTAATTTAATTATAAGACGACTTCCCGCGTAGTGTCGCACAAATCCAACTTGATCCCAATCGAAACTGAGAACGTGACATTCTCATGATTTTCACAGGAGTGCAAAACGACGCAACGAACACATGAATTTGGTATAAACAATTGTTGCTATTGTTGTTTTGCTGTATGACATAAAAGCTCGCGTATATGTGTGAGTCCGTGTGTGTGTATGTGTGTGACGTGCGTACGTGAGCGAGTGCATTTTACTTTATATACACTGTATATATATATGTATGTATGCTTGAACAAATAAAATGTATCACTATGTATATCATACTATGCCATACATAACGTATACTTGATATTTCATTTCGTATACTACATTTCTGTGCTCTCCTCAAACAACAGTAAACAGTTCGTAGCTCTTCAGTTCTTCAGTTGCATCAACGAATCTCAAACTCAATCAAAATGAGCTGCGGAATCTCTATGGTCAAATATATACTATTTATATTCAATTTGCTGTGTTCGGTGAGTAAGAAAAGTGTTTTTATTTTCATTTATATTCTATGCTTATTTTGCTATGTGTGAGCCAAACACAATTTTTATAATTATGATATCATTAGCTGCTTTAGAACAGGTTTTCTTACAAATATTTGCTTACAAATACAGTAAAACCAATAAAAGCAGTTAACTATTTTAAGATTGTGTTAGTTGATTTATATCTTCTTAGCTATAAATAGATATTTGCAAATGAAATAAAAAAGCGTTCATTTTTATTTTTAACACAGTGAACGTTTTAGTTGTCGCGAGGTTTCACTGTACGTTGTTTATCTTAGGAGCACTCAAGAAAGTGAAGGCAGGCCTACAACGCACAACGAGTAATTTGACAAACCGGTTTTACCCGAAGAATGTGGCAATTCACAAAATGTTTGTTTCGGGGCTGTTGCCCGCAGCTCATCCGAATGCAGAACTCGTTATTAAAATTGGGCTAAAGCTGAACTAAATATGTATACATACAATACAATACAGCTACTTTTTGCTTATATTATTTATTTTGATGTCGTTTATTTTGATTCTGGTGATTCTAGAATTAAACAGCTTGTTGCACGAGGTTAACCAGTAGCTGCAACAGGTTTCTAACAATGGCATTTCCATTTGTTTTGCAATTGTTGTGCGCTTAGCTTCCATGACGACTGAGAACTGTACAGTGTACACAAACAACAAAACCAGTTCCAAGTCCATGCGACATGAAAATATTTATTGTGGGCTGGGAAACTTACATATGTATGTATGTGTATTACAAAGTAAAATAATTTATAGTCAAGTCACGTAAAAGCAGCCAAATATTGTGCAACGGAAAATGGAAAATTGCGCAATTATAGGGCGAGGGCGTCTCTGAAACGTCAGCGCTTAAAATAGCTATAGCTGCCTTAATTAAATGTGAACTTGGCGTATATAATCTATCCATCTATTTCTCTTTCTCTCAGTCAGTTTGACGGATAGTTGAAAAGTTTTGGGGCTGAAAAACATTTGCATTTCTCAACGCATTATGGGGGAGGGGCAAATGAAATGTGGAAATGAAAATTGGGCGGCGCCGCTTTGGACGTTGACAGCACCCTTGAACTCATTTGGTATGAACTGTGGGTTACGAGTATTCGTGATTATAGAGTGCCATTCCATTCATTTATGAGTGCTTAGTTATTCCGTCATCATCCCACTGATCTCAATTCAATGTGAGCATATGTACATAAATTGGGCGAAATAATCATCATTTAATATAGGTCAACATGCGAGTTCATGTTCTTTAATTAATTACTGTGCTTATCAGTCGGATATCTTAGAATATCTTTTACTCTTAGCGACTCTTCACTAGCTCAATATACGAAATGTTTAGTTGCTGACGTCTGTCACGCCAAATCAATGCAAACAGTTGCCCTTAGCATATTTATTTGTTACGGTTATCATTTAATCTAAATTGCCTAATTCAATAGCCTTAGTATTGATTAGATATGCCCGATGATAAGTTGTTCGAACTATTCATAATTGTTGTTGGTGCCATGCACTGCAACAAAATGATAACGTTTAACGAGACAAAACAATTCAGTTACTTTTGTTTAGAATTTAATCGAAACTACTTAGTTCTTTGCGTGAGTATGCAGTATGCAGTTGTTAAAAATAAATAAGCAGTCAATTTATGTTATTAATACTCTAGAGAATTTAGCCGAATTGAAATAATTTATTGTTTAATGATATCATTCAATTTGAATTTTGCGCTCTGCATAGCAATTGAAAGCTTTAATGCGAAAGCTTTCATGTCTAGCGGCTACCCAATGAGCATTTTGTGTTGTTCGAAAATAAAAAAGTTTCTATTTATTCTATTTCCCCACAGATATGCGGCATCTTGTTGATAGTTTTTGGAGCACTGCTCTTCAGCAATATCCACAACTTTGATGACTTTAACGAGGCTTTGCGCACCCAACAGGTGCCAGTTACAATGATTGTGCTGGGCGCGATTATATTGTTGATCTCATGGTTTGGCTGCTGCGGCGCCATTCGCGAATCTTACTGCATGTCCATGACGGTAATTTCACTTCTCAATTCTTTTGCAATATTTATATTTAAAATTATTCTCGATTTGTGTAGTACTCCATTCTGCTGTTTGTGCTGATGATTGGACAGCTGGCCCTGGTCATTTATATGTGGCTGCAGAAGGATAAATATCTGGTGTTCATGGGCGAAGTGGTGGAGAAGGCCTGGGATCGTCGCACACGTCGTGCCGACTACATGGATGCCATTCAGATTAGCGTAAGTTCAACGGTTTTTGTAAATATTCAATATGATATCTTCATGCGTTTTCGTTTTGATCATTTCAGATGAAGTGCTGTGGTCGCAGCAGCTTTGCTGATTACTCCTTCCAAGGCTACTTCCCACCCTCATGCTGTCAGGATCCCAACAACTGTCGCCAGGAGACCGTCTTCCGTCGTGGCTGCAAACAGGTCTTTGTCGAGTACTGGGACAGAAATAGTGACATCATCAAGTACGCCGGTCTCGTTATTGCCGCCATTGAGGTAAGTTGCAAGCAACAGCATCTAGACATCGGGTTCGTGACTCATTTTGATTCATTTGCAGTTTGTTGGCTTCGTGTTTGCCTGCTGTTTGGCGAACAGCATTCGAAACTATAGACGTCGAGTGGACTACTAAGGGACTTCGCTTAACATCCGGCATTAGGGGATGAAATTGTGGCCTTACTAATTTTAATTGAAACCGAAAGTACGAATCATGTTGCCCAATTTTTTACAAATTATACATATAATTAATGCATAAAATCAATGAATCCGATGGCCATTACATTATTGACATTTACTCTTATTTTTTTTTACAACGCACATTTTATTGAAAATATATGTTGAAATTTATATATTTTATTTGTAATTTGCACTGTTTTCCATATGATTGTGCTACCCATTAACTGTACAAATTAAATGTATGCGTAACGAATATTTTTATTTATACAGAATGCAATAAAAACATAAATTTATTATATACGATGTATTCTTGAACTACGTTTTAAATTATAGATGACCCAATCTTGAGGTGGCTAGAAAATGTTGATATTGTCTTATCTAATTCCGTTCGATCTATTTTATTAGTAACTAAAAGGCTAGGCGTAGGTGCTCTTATCTATTTGAAGAAGTTTACCAAATAAGGGGAATAATATTTATATTGGAAAAATTCCGAAATAATTGATGGGTTAGAGCTACTCATCAACTAAAATATTTATTGGAACTTCTATTTGTGGAATGTTGATTCATTTTGTATGTACTATTGCTATTATTTAGTATTTATTTATTTTTTTTTACCATAACATGATAATCCCTTTAGTATCAGTCGCATCTAGTATCAGCTTCGACAAGCTGCCACTCGAGTAGTTAAATCAATATATTAGTGACCATTGACAGGCTATTTCGCCATTGGGAATAATTTGTCTACTTATTTATAAATCTAGTAGATTGGGTTGGGGACTCCCATCGTGTTGGTTTTTTGTCATTTCCAGCATTATTGTACTTGGCAATCGAAATTTGAGTCATGCACTAGGCTTGGCCATCGGAAAGCCGGTTGATGTAGTGCACGATAACTCGATTATTGGGCGATAATTGACCGCGAGAAAAAGCTGGAAGAAATGTACTTGGAATATCAATTAACGGAAGCGTAAAATTCGAATGAATCAACCTAAGTGTCAATATAGACAATGGCCCCCCAATGACAAGGTTGTCTACTTCTAAGATAAATGCTGATACAGAGTGTCCATGAGTCAGAGATGCTATCTGCTATATGGGTGCAAGTACCCCTAAAATGTGTGCACAAACAAATGACTGTGACAATAAACATATGACGGTTCTACTATATGGCAGGTTGGAGTATATACTCCAAGAGTCGAATTGCTACGCTCTCTATCTGGGTACAATCCGATAAGGTCCATTGATAAGGCCAGAGTAGTACATAGTTGGCACGTTATTCACATATGGATCCCAGCCGTATTGGCCGCAAATTGTTGTTATGTGGCCTGATAAACTTATCAGAAATTTTGTGGCGCAAAAATTTCATTATTAATGGCTAGATCTGAGCACAAGTATTTTACTTAGACTCGAGCAGTCGAAACGAACGGACTTAAAATTAAATCGAATCAACGAGTTGACGAATTAACGAATTTATCAAAATGAATTGCCTATCCGCAATGTTCAAGTACCTTCTGTACATCCTCAATATAATCTTTGTCGTAAGTATTCGCACCTGGACTATCCGCAGCTAATTGAATTGGATTGCACAATAAATGGATTGATTGTAATTAAATTGTAAAATTTAACAATTTACAGGCCGGTGGCATACTGATGATTGTGGTCGGTTCCATCATGGTGTCCAGCATTGGCACCTTTGGATCGTTCAGTGATTCGGTCAATGCTCAGACGATTCCCATTTCCATCATTGTCATTGGCTGCGTCATTTTCCTAGTCTCCTTCTTCGGCTGCTGTGGCACCATTCGCGAGAATGCCTGTTGCACGACAATTGTAAGTAGAGAATCGACAAGTGCTCTGGATATAAGGATATATCTAAATCACATATTTTGACTCTTGTAGTATGCCGTTTGTATGTTCATTCTCTTCGCTCTGCAATTGGCTCTGTCCATCTGGATCTTTGTGGAGAATGAGAACTTCTTGAACACAATGAATGATCTGGTTGATAAGGCTTGGTCGGAAAACGATTCCGCCAATGGATATCCCATGGATGCCCTGCAACTATCCGTAAGTGATGAATTAAAAATTATTTCTGCATCGATGCTAACATTAGATTTCCACTATAGTTCCAATGCTGTGGCAAGGATAGCTACACGGACTGGGGAACGTCTGTTCCCGCCTCTTGCTGTGGCTACGCCGATCGCTCTCGTACCTGTGAAGCAGCTATCTATACGACACGTCCACCATGCATTTCGAAATTCAATGATTTCTGGTCCTCCAACACGGATCTCATTCGCTGGAGCAGTCTGATCATTGCGCTCTTCGAGTTGGCCATCTTTATCATTGCCTGCTGCTTGGCCAGCGCCATGAGGAAGCAGCGTTAAGCTAACAAGACGCTTTTCATCATTCACAGATCACCAAAGAAAATGTTCATCAAAGCCATAGAGAATCAATAAACAAATAGTTTTAATACTTATAAAGTAACTGTATAAAGTGTGCTGTCATTTTAATGATCTATCGCAAAGCTGGTTGGTTGGCTATCTTATCGCAATATAGTATTTTTGTATTTTTTTAGTAGTGGGATAGTTCTTGGCTAATAGTATTAGGCACTACTGCGATAATTTTGAGTACAGCGTTGAGCAAAGTTTCCCAGAAACTCATTATCAATTGTGTTGTTTTATTTTGGAGCTGATACGGGCAGAAATCGGTTTTCGGTGCGACTGGATGAATCAGACACTATCAATGAAGCTATCTATTCCGCCCACTCATGAACCCAAAAATTTTTTGTTTTGTTATTCACAAAGGCCTAGCCCAATGCTTTGGTGTGTGTACGTTATCAACACAAATGGGACTTTTTGATAAGATACCCAAATCCGAATATCTAGATATGAGTATGTCTCATTTCATTTAAGAACGGTAGCTCTAAACAATGCCCAGTCTAATCGAACTGCAGTAAACGACGCGTTAACAAAGCGCGATAAAATCATAAAACAAAATTTGGAAACTGTGTTTTAAATTGATTTATTTAACCCAAAGGATACAAAAAACAGCAACAAAATGAATTGCCTAGCTGCAACCTTAAATTTTCTACTATATCTAATTAATATAGTGTTTTTGGTGAGTTGCATTCAAAAAGGATTTATGGAATTACTATTCAAATGGATATCATGCAAAAAAGGAGTATTCTATATATTGGTTTTAGTTGTTGATAATGCAGTTTCTATTTTACTAAAGCGGAAGCTTATGAACAAATGAACTGGTTAATTGTGAAATATTTGAAAAATGTGCGGAAAATCTTAGAAATTCAATGAAATTTATCATGAAATCATTACGAATGCCCTTAATATAAAGAGAATTTTATTAGTCCAACTCTATAATAGAATTTTGATAAATTTGTGTAAAATATTTTGGACACTAATTTTAGGCTTGGGATTGGAGAAAATCCTTTTTCGTAAATATGAGAACAATTACAAAATAAAGAAACAATTTTAAAATTGTACTTTTTTAACTGTCTAGCAAACTTAAACTTCTACTATCTACATATATTGATGAGTTCCGGCGACTAAAAAAATTTGCATATATTTCGCAGTTCATATTTACCAATATAGTATAAATCGTCTATTAATGTCGCATGCGCCAGAGCTTAGAGGATTATTGATTGTCATTATACAATAGAGAAACACATTGCGTCCATTGTTCTTATCGCTGGTCTAAAGAGACACGAATGTACCTGAGTCATTGGGGAAATACATGTTTGTAACGGAGCTGTGATATGATATGATAAATGTGTGCGGCGATAAATGTTTAGATATGCGGGTACATGATGTATTATTAATGTCTGTTGTGTTACAATGATAAGGAAGAAAACTCCAGAGCTATTAGCCTTGATTAATTTGCTATGTTTTTTTTAGGTCATCACTTTGTTTATAACATATGTTAATAAATATAAATAACATTTGTAATAATATATAAATAAATATAAATTGTTATATTAATGACACCATTATTATTATTTCGTTTTAAAGATCGTCGGCATTCTGTTGATTGTGCTGGGGTCAATTATGCTCTCGCACATCAATCAGTTCTATGGCATCGAAGAACTGATTGAGACCAATGCGATTCCCATATGCATAACTGTTTTGGGCGTGCTCATCTTCATCGTTTCCTTCTTCGGCTGCTGTGGCACTTGGCGTCAGAGTGCCTGCTTGACCGGCACGGTGAGTTATAACTCTCAAACATTAATTAAATAGGACATAACAAATTTGGATTTACATTTCAGTATGCTACGCTGATGTTTATACTCTTTTTGCTGCAATTGGTGCTCACCTGCTGGGTGGCTGTCAACCGTCAGGGCTTCCTGAACGATATGCGTGATCTGGTGAACACAATTTGGGCGGAGAACGATGCGGCTAACGATTACCCAATGGGCGCAATTGAGCTGACATTCAATTGCTGCGGTGACACCAACTACTTGGACTATAACACCAGAAACCAGACGGTGCCTGGCACTTGCTGTGGCTACACCAACCGCACTCAGGCCTGCTCTCCAGCAATCTATGAGAATCTTGAGGGATGCAATGCTAAGTTTGAGAACTTCTGGGTCAAAAACACAGATCTCATTCGTTGGTCGGGCCTAGGCATCTGTTTATATGAGTTTATCGTCTTCTTGCTTGCTGCTGCTTTGACCCATTCAATGCGCAAATCAAATTCAGGCAGACAAGTTTCGGCTTAGATGATGTGGAGTAGCTAAAGCTGTTGAACTATATATTGCATTGATTAATTGAGTTATTTAATAAATATTATTACCTAGACTCAATAATTGTTTTCTTTTAATTAACAATTAATAGGTGAGGATGTTATCTGGCAACCCATCAAATGTACACCGTTTATTAACCGGCCAATACTTTAAGTAGGTGAAGGCCATATTATAATCATAGATGGACTGCAGCTTTTTTATTTTCTTTGTTGTATTAAGTTAATAACTTTGCTGTTGCTATGGCTGCGTTATAGAAAGTCTTGAGTATGGGATTCCCCTTCGATTACCTTTGCAAGCTTTCATATTTTATTCGCTGCCAAAAAGTATACTACATTTACTGGAGCTCATTTTCGATGTCGAAAAGTTAACTACAGTCAGTGCGATAAGAGGCCCACTCAACGAATCGTACAAAACAGTTGTATTCATTCGAAAAAGAAAATCAGTTCGAGTTTGACACTGAAACTATTCAGTTGTAATTATAATAACCGCTTTCGTTTCGAGAAAGAATATATATATCCAATATGGATTGCGGCGGAGTCTTTGTTAAATATGTGCTCTTCATATTTAATATATTATTTGTGGTAAGTTCCGAAATATTTGTTATTGTGTACCATTAAATAATATGTACCGGTCTGATATTTTTTTGCAAATAAAAAGACTCCGTATAAATGTATTGTTCATATACTGAGTGCATGTGTGAATCTTATCTCGAGGAAAAATTAAGTATACTCGAGATCGTCGACACAAACATGTGTTCATGTATGAATTCACAAATATATGTGTGTATGGGTGTATATCGAGTAAGGGTTTTTAAATTGTACGTATATATCATTTTATATATGTATATATACGGCATACATATCTATAAGTTTTGGAAAGTGGTTCGCAGTTTATCTTATCTAATGATGACTGAAAAAGCTTCTTCATAACGGCTAGGGAATGTCGTGATTTTCACGTATTCGTTTACATGTCAATGTTCAATGTAATTACAGCTAATGAAATGTGGTCGAGTAGAATGTTTTGCAAGACCAAATGATTGGCTTATGATGAGTAATACCATTGCATTGCATGAATTGATGACTGGGCCGCTTAAAAGTAGATTGCATTTCTTCTATATTGAGTACCCTTATTGCATGTTAACGCTGTTTTCTTTAAATACTGTTTTCTTGGAAATTGTTTTCATAAATCGATAATATAATATAATTGAAATAATAGTAACAATAGTATATATAATATATGTGGTGTAATTTTTTAGCAAGATAAAGTTGTTAATCATTAAATACTTTCTTACTGTAACATATTTTTAATAATTCATTAAAATCGAACCTTTTTCAGATATGCGGCATTTTACTTATTGTATTTGGCTCCCTTATGGTCGCAGAAATCAAGAACTTTTCGAGTGTTGACGAGACCTTTACTGCAAATAGTGTGGCTATTGTAATATTGATCCTAGGATGTATCATTTTCTTGGTCTCATTCCTTGGATGCTGTGGAGCGATTCGCGAGAATTCTTGCGGACTTACAACTGTAAATTTCATTTTATATTAACAAATGTTAAATTTTAAAGATCTATTATTAATTTTTTTATAGTACTCAATCGTGATGCTGGGCTTGCTCTTGTGTCAAATAGCTCTCATCATCTACATTTGGATCAATCACGTCCAAATCCGACAGTCACTAGACACAGTGGTGCAAAAAATTTGGGACCAACGCAATACCGATAAACTCTTAATGGATACTCTGCAAAAATCGGTTAGTTCTGTTTAATAATATCAAATGCAATTTTACTAAATAAGTTTAAATTTCTAATAGCTGAAATGCTGTGGACTGCACGGATTTGCCGATTACGGTACTTCTTATCCAGCTTCGTGTTGTGATTCACCTTCGAATGGATCTTGCAGTTTCACTTCCGTTATGCTTAGACCCGGTTGCAAGTCGGCTGTTGATTCCTTGTGGGACACAAATGTGAACATAATTAAGTATGCTGGCTTGGGTGTGCTTGCAGTTGAGGTACAGTATATAGACAAATTAATATTTGCAGTAGCGTAATAATTAAGTTTCTTATTTTAGCTGACCGCCTTCATTTTTGCCTGCTGCCTGGCCAACCAAACGCGCAACAACCTAAGACGTCAAAATTATTAAAAATAATTTAATAATGATTAAGACGTCAAAAATTATGTCTTGAATGAAAATTTGTAATGTATCTCCTTATATTTTTTGTTGTCACATGTAATGATTAACATACTTCTACTTATATTTACTTATTTGCAAATGTAATAATTATTGAAACTGTATTTCTATAAATAAACTTAGCTTATCGAGGTTGCAAAACGATAATTACATCACGGTTTATTACATACATATAAGTAATTTATTCAGTTGGTATAGTTAACCACTTTATAGGATTTAATGTGCTTGTGACTAATAGATTAAAAAGCGATGTAAAACAAAATTAAGCGGTTAATTATTTTCAAATTTAACGGTAATTTTCAAATTGAAAATATTTTGTTTATTTTTCGGAAGTGTTTTATAGTGTAGCCCCACTCCGAAAAATGGATATACATATGTATCTATGGAAAGGAAACTCTGTTGCTTGGTATATTTATTTGGGCATGTTGGTATATTTTAACGGTCTAGCAGCAAAATACTGCTGGTATTGCTATGACTTCCAAGTTTGGTCACACTGTGTATCCGTTTGACGTCTGATACTTTTTGCGTTCCTTTTCAATTTAAAAACAGTTTCTCGTCGAGGTGGACGTGTCGCGTGTGTTAAAGAAACCTTGAACAAATCAGAAAAGGTAATTGCAGTAATAGGTGGCAAAGTGCAGCAAACTGAATAAGTTAAAACAATACGCTTCACACATATGCACATGTATGTGATTTCTCTCGTTTATTTGTCGACTACCTGAGGATGCTCAAATAGAATGCAGCTGCTGAGAAGGCAGCTGTCTGAAGAAAGACGCATGAGTAAAAGTGGTTGAAAACGGAAAGTGTAAAAGCACAATAAAGGAGAGATGCAAAACATACGACGCACTTCGAACCGTATGCTTCTGTGTGAATAAAGAGAAAGAAACAAGGAACACGAAATTTCTATAAGAATGAAATGACTATGTGATGTTGGTGTTGTTGACTTTGAATAAGTGCAGTGAACTTTTCCTTTTTCCCATCAATATTATACATAATAGATGCATAACAAAACATTGTTGCGTTGTTGCTGCTAGCTTTCTATGTAAACATTTCTTGTTTTGTCCACGGTCGCTGTGGCGACCCAGATGAAATCCGGCGATGTTTTTACGGCGTCAATGCGTGAATAATGCGAACAGATGCAAATTGTTTTATACACAAAAAAAAAAAATTAAACAAGCGGACATTTATACGTTTAAAAAATTAAATTACCGCATCATGAGTTCAAAAAGATAAAACATAAACCTGTTAACGAGTTTTTTATATCCATTATTATTCATGCTATATTCAGTGTTACGAATATCACCTGTGACTAAGAAGGAAATAAGTCACAAAAAAAAACATTATTCATATAAAAGATTGAAAAGAAATAATAAGGTTTCTAAGATAAATCATTTTGAAATATTTTTATGATGGGCGTATTTAGCTTAGGGATCGTCAAAGTCAGGTTTCCATAGTAAATACACTCTAGCCGCATAAAATTAATTAACGCAATCCGTATAAAACAAGTTCAACACATGCAACGGTCGTGGAGAGTTATATAAACTAACTTGAAACTGTTTCGACTAATCGATGGTCGATTGATGATCAATTAATTCACCTATTTTGCGTAATTCGAACTTGTTTGATTGCAAAACTTAAAAATGATATCTCTTTTTATTATATCATTTACCTTTTATGCATTTACAGGAAACTGAAACTTCAGCAATATGGATTGTGGAACGTCTATGGTTAAATATATACTCTTTATATTCAATACGATCGTGTCGGTAAGTGAATTCAAGATTTCAAGACAAAACAAAAAGAAACATGTATAGTAAATTATAAAATTCTGCAGAAATTTAGCAGATATTAATGCTTTGCAAGCATGCAATTTATTATGCCATTCATAGAATTGAGAGGCATGCATTTCAAAATAAAAATCGCATCAGGTCGGATCAGTTTCGCTTTAGCAAAGTGTTCACCTAAAAAATCACAACTTGTTTTCCGTCCTCTCCGATGACATCATCGAGAGTATGTAGTAATATAATAAGTGTGCGTGTAGTCAGCTTCCAAGCCAAACCGCCGACAGAGATACGCAAACTTATACATGTATACTAATGCGTATGTGTGTGTGTGTGCGGTTTTATCTGCGACTGAGCTGCTGTGCACATTAAGAGAGTATAATAGATGGTGTCATGAGGCGGCTTAATCAATTTCAATGTTTATGAGCTGTTATTCCAATGGTTTGTTTGTTTCTTGTTGCTGTAGCTACCAATAGATGCTCAAGCTAGAGATTTGTTTACACAGCATAAGAATATAATACTTTCGCTCTCTCTCTCTCTCTCACTCACTCACACAAAACAGAATTCAAGATGTTGGGGATGCGTGATGTCATTTTGGCAAAGAGTGAATCAGTTTCCCAGAAATGTGCACCTCCGATTGATAAAATGACGAAGAATTGTATAGAAACGGGGACTACTACATTGATATGTATGCACACTTACAAGTAATATAATTGACAATTGACGTGCTAGTTTTTGATCAACAGATGCATGACTCAACACAGCAAGCACAGCTGAAAACTAAGTCAGGTATAACAACGACAACCTTGTTGCCGACCTGCTCGAGACCTTAAACAAAATGGCGACGCGTCCACAACGCATTTGAAATATTAATTAAAGCAAATATTTATGCATACGAGCAATAAAAAAAAGCGCACCTTCAAGATATAGGCGACCAAAAATGAAGAAAAATATATAAATGAAAACAATATTCGTTTGGAATATGCATATTGTATATATATGTATTTTTAACTGTACATATATATTTTATCAACTTTTGCAAATTCACGCCTTGGGAATCGTCAAGCGCAACAGAAAACATTAAAAAAATAGCGACAAATAAACAGCAAAACAACAAAGTAAATACAAAATGCGAACGACATAAAAAACACAATCGTCGGCGAAAAAAGCCAACTTGTTGCTTTGGTCATAGCAACTGGTGGAGTAACTACTACAGATTATTTACATAGCTAACGCACACGTGTTCGTTCTCCCGGCTCAGGTGTAGATACAATTTGTAGCTGAATCGGACGCAAAATGCGAATGGAGTATATAGCATTCTTCTGTTTCAGCTAAAGCAACAAATTGCAGGCCACAACAATAAGCCGCCTTTGAGCGTCACTCGGCCAGACAAAAAAGAGTACAAAACAAAAATGAAAAAAAAAAATGTATACACAAAAAACAAACAGGAAAAACCACTTTAGACACATTGTCGAACTTTTAATACTCTTGCAATAAATTGTATATAGTATGTTTCCAAGTGCAAATTTCTTTTTAACTGATTGATATGTTAAGCTGTGTTTATCATGTTTTCACTTAAATTGAGAATGTCGCAGATATTTAAGTTTTGTGTGTTTAACTTGATAAACAGTTTTACTGTAACGCATGCGATAAGAGAATCTGTATACCCAAGATACAACGACGAAACACATCGCAACGGTCGAGAAAGCAGCAAAAAAAAAAAAAAAATACATTGTGCAATTCGGTTGGTTAAATACAAAAGGGAAACTACGGTAATACTTGTATGGATACACTCACTCACTCATACTTCTCTACCCTTGAGTACAAGCCAGACAGGGAGTCATGTGTGTTGTACCCAGATTCATTTGAGGGTTCGAGTATGTTTGTTTTGTATTTCAAACACGTCTCTGTGTGTGGAGTGTCGACCGCCAGTTAGAACTTGAGTTTCAAAGTATTTTTGTTCCCATTGCCAGTGCTTAAAATTGCTTTAGATACATACAGATATATCTATATAGTATGTAGGTAGATACAAGTACAAACTGGTTAAGTGATGATTAACGTGTTAGGCGTATTCATTAATTTCAATTTAACAATACGAATTCTGAATATTGTTCAGCAAGTTTATTATCTGAGACGTAATATCAACCTTGATTTGCGTCCACAACTCCATAGAAAGACAGTTAATTTTTAATTAACATTTTTAACATTTTATTAACAATTTCTGCGAATTGATTTTAACTTCTGATGCATTAACTGACATGAGTCAATATTCTTCACACAGAGCAGGGTGTTTAACCTTTATTCCACATGCAGTAAAGTTAATGCTCTTTCAAATGATCGGAACAATTGACGTTAATTGAGTTTTGCTCCATTTATTGTTGTAACCCAATGCACAACTTATATATGCAAGTTTCAGTTGTATATTTCTGATGTGTGTTCGTAATTGAGTTATAAATAATTTCATTAGCTGTGTTTAACACGCTGGGGAAATTAAACTAAAACTATTTTAATAACCCTCAGGAGTTTTGTTGTTGTTGTTGTTGTTTTATTTTGTTGTCACGAAATGTAAAACACATCAGAAATTACGTTATTGATCCCATATGACTTGTTGGAAACACGATCAGCCTAATGATCTCAGCATTTTCGCCAGTTTGAATACAAGTTTTTGGCTGTCGGCAATGTTGAAACTCGATTTTACGTATGTGGCCATATTTTGTTTATATAATTAAGTAGTATTTATTTATTCATCACAACTGTTGAATTTCAGTTCAATATAATGTTTAGATTTGTATCAAATTACAAAGAATTCAGAACTGTCGATATAAATTACAACCAAAGTAAAGGTCAAAGGGATTTCAAGAACTATAATTTTATTGAGAAACCAGTTTAAAAAGTTACTTGGAAACTTCAGTGGCCCTTCTATAATTAAGTGGACCCTAGTGTGTCTCTATAAATAAATGTTTCGTGTACGTATTTTATAAATTGCGATACGATTTCAATCAAAATGTCACATGTTGCTCGCTCGTAGCACGCATACGTCCTGTTGCACAAGCATGTGTTTTATTTTCTCGTATCTCGTATCTCGTATCTCGTTGTCGTCACTTGTTGTGTGTTCTCTTGTTGCTGCGATAACTGCGAGATATAAGAGATCGCGGTTTGCTTTTATTTCTTTTTTTGGGTGCGGTTTCATTGACTCTCTTCCATTCACATTATGCGTATTTATTTCATTGCAAATGCTGCTTATGATGAGGGTTGTTTGTTCATGGATTCTGTATGGTTTTATTCAGCAATTTTTATTCAACCAACTTTCCAATGCAGTTGTGATGACGTCAGACGAGCGTGCCAGTTACTTGTGGAATATGATGTAGATATAATCTGTCGACTAGTACTCAAAAAAAAGCAGGGAATTTATATATAGTAAACCGAGACAGACTTTAATCATTCGAGTTGTTTGCACGTGATGCCTTTCATTAGGAAATGCTTTTGTTTTTGTGAAAGTGGAGCAATTAGCAGACGGAATAGGCGAATACGCTGTCTTTGTGTGCGGCCAGAGTAAACTCGTAGTCGCAGCTTATTTGGGTCAATTATGCCAGAGATTTGGACAACTTAAATGTTCTTAGCTTTCGACGTTCGCTTCAATTCAATACAATGTACAATATTTAATTTTAGACCGCCCACAAATAATGCCATATAAGAATTTCAGACACTGTGTGTGCTTAATGAGTGAAATGAAGCAGCAGCCCACTCAATGCTAAAGCAACAGATTCACATGAATACAATGTGTATACGTATGTATTTATGTTCATGCAGATGTAGACACAATTAAATCAAGTAAATTCAATTAATTGGCGAGCATTTATTCCCATTGCGACAGAATAGCATGCATTTGTTGCTCTCTTCTTTGTGTGCAATAACAACAATAATATTACAAAATTTCGCAATTGGCATAAATTTGACGTACATTACTTGGCACCTTGAACTTTAAGCGTCTCGGCTTTTTGTCGGTCGTCAGATTTCCGGGCTTTAGTTTCTAAGGTTATCAAGTCTTATCTAAATGTTCTTCATAATGTGTATGTTGATGATTATGTTGTTTGGTTTAGTCTATGGTAAATAGAACTACTGTGCGTGCAAAAGAAATTAAATTAACACTAAAATAACGCGAATTAAAGCATAAAGTGTTAGTTGCATTACGTAAGCTTTGCGTTACTTTGAATCTTAATAGTCATTTGCCACGACTACCTTCTGCTTGTTATGCTATGTTATCATCCCTGAGGTCAGTCCACGAGGGCTCAGCACTAATTAAGGCTTGTAATAATTTATCTTTGCCATATGAATGCCCAGGCCAGTCTTTTAATTAAACAAAATTAACACAAGCATTGCAATTGTTAATGTGAGTGAGTGCCATTTATTGCATTTATTATGTATCCATTTACAAAAGCGGTCATTGTGGTGGCAAACATTGCCAGTTGTTCTCAAAGAACTCTTGATCATGATTCATATTCTACTGCTTCATTGTTGGACTAATACAATTCAAATCGTGTGTGGTATTTTACATAAAACCACTAGGTGCTGATAAATAAGATTAATATGGCGACAAATACTTAAATGAATTAATTTACTGATAAAACCATATAATTTTTAAGCGAAAATATATATGTTATTAAAGCGATTGCAAATACCTGAAAAAGTCAAGTCAAAAAGATAAATAATGTAGTAATAAGAATAACAAAAGAATATACTTTAATAAACTTTTTTGATTGTTCCAGATTGTTGGCATATTAGGTGTTGTCTATGGCGTATTGATCCTGAAGACCATTGGCACCATCGAGGTGAATGGACAGGTCGGTTTCCCCCCACAGGCAATACTGCCAATTGGACTGATCACTCTTGGCTCGATCGTGTTGTTCATCTCATTCCTGGGATGTTGTGGAGCTATTCGTGAATCCGTTTGCATGACTATGAGCTATGCTGTCTGCTTGCTGGTCCTTCTTATTCTGCAGCTGACTCTTATTGTGCTTTTGTTCACCAATAAGGAGAACTACGATCAAGCCATGGGCAATGTTATCGATAAGGCCTGGGAGAATCGCGATAAGGGTGAAGGAGGTGTCTTTGACAACATTCAGCGTTCGGTAAGCGACTGCTGCTATTCAATGATAGTCTCTTGACAGTTTTTAAACCTTTGATATATTTTTGTTTTAGCTCAAGTGCTGTGGTCGCAATGGTGCCATTGATTATCCATTCGCTTTCCAAGGACTGCCCGCTAGCTGTTGTGAAGGTTCCTGCATCAACGTTTCCAACATCTACGGCGGTTGCCGTGACAAGTTTATTTCTCTTGTGTCCGGTGATACTGATAAGTCAAAATATTTCGGTCTCGGCCTGATTGGTGTTGAGGTGAGTTGAATCTCCTCATTTAAATTAATTCATTCTAATCAACTTATTCCTTTTTCTTTTAGCTGGTTGGTTTCATCTTTGCCTGTTGCTTGGCCAACAATATTCGCAATTACAAGCGACGCAATGGTGTCTACTAAACAAATGCCATGACACATAAAATCGCACACAACTTCACACACATACACACAACAAAACACAACATTCGCATTAATTTTTATAATATGTATTGTCGTAGAACGCACATAACGAAAATAATTAAAGTAAACCATTAGGTTGCAAAAATGAACATTTAAGTTATTCGTATAAAACACAATTTTTCAAACGAATGAAAATGAAAAGCAAAGAAACATGAACATGAAAAACGAAAAATACTTAGTATAAGTCGCTTAAATGCTTTTCAATTATTGTTTTTGTATTTTATTGCTCTTAAAACTTACTCACGCGATAATTAAATGAATCCAAAGTCGTTGTACAAAGCTAAAAACAAAACCAATAGACAGACACTGTTACAATAAACTTACAACTTGATAAGCGCAATCTTAATGTTACACTTACACTTATTTTGTTGTATAAGATATTAAAAGCAGACTATGTAAATGCTAATTTTTACCTGTTGAAAACGAAATGATATAAACAAGTGTCTAAATGAAAGATAATATATATATATTCAGATATATAAAGATTCAAAAACATGATGTATACATTGAAAGCTGTTCATCAATATATTTGTAAATTGGAATCTCTTGAAGTTTTAACAATTTAATAATGTAAACCCAAACTCGAATTGAAGACAACGTGGATGAATAAAGCATTTAAAACGTATTTATATATACATATACAATAAAAAACCAAATACCCCTAATAATTTTAGTCTTTTGTACTTGCTATAATAAAAGGTTGTGATTCAAGTTGCCATCACTGCCGTTGAAAGTTGTTGCAATTAAATTGGCATGCAAATTGTACGCGCAGTGCAGCCTTTGTTGTGCCTCGAGCCGATGGCATGGCAACGTGCCACAGTAGTTTCATACTATGTACTATGTATGTATGTATAGTATGTATAGAGTAAATATTTTGTTTACCATGCGATTGACATGTAATAAGTCCGTTGTGGTTTCACTTGGGGTATGTACCACAAACACCAGAATTGTTGATATTTCGCAGCAATTTTCTTGAACTTGACCCAGTCTGGGGCCAACTGAACTGCTCCACTGACTTTAATCCTTGTTTGTCATGCAGCCAACGTCGAATGTTTGCTTTTTCATGCCTTCACCCAGTAGAGACTACTAAAATGATGCATAAAATAAATAGACCTAGCTGATTACTTAATTTATAAACTGAATGTATTCGTATTAACTAAATGATCTTTAGTTTATTCAGCTGATGTGGAGAATAGCTTTTTTTTTGGCATTTATTGTGTAAACGTTTGGGATTATAGACATATACGCGACTCAATAAAAATGTGTTCGTTTTGGAAAACTGCGGGCGTAGTTGCGTTTTATATCTCCATAGTTTATAATTTTTTGCTATTTTTTGTAATTCTTACATTTGTGCTTCGGTGTTACGATGACTGCGATGTGGACGAGTTGCCTGAAGGTATATTTTAAAATATCTTTATATATAATTTTTTGAAATCTATTGAGCATAGCGGAGTAATCACTTCATGAGTCAGCAAATTTAAATACAAATTCTACAAATTGTGTATTTAACACAATATAACATACAATATACTCATTTGAGAAACTTTTTGTTGACTTCGTTGGATAGTAAATCTACGAGACTCTCATATTATTTTAAAATACCTTTAATTTCTATATCAAAGGTGAGGCGATTGATAAGGACTGCTTCGAAGCGTATGCCTTATATACATTATATGTTCCATCCCTGGTTGCAGCTCCAATTTTTGTATTGACTGATTTTCGTGTAAGTAGCAAAGCTGTGAAAGTTTTGTGCGATTTTTCATGGCCTTTTCTTTTTGTAGAATGTTATCAATTTGGAATGGTGGCTTCTGTTTCAAGCATTAATCACTTGTTGCAGTTGTCTTACATTCATTTGTTACAATTCATTTTATACCTTTTATAATATTATCTTCAATGGTCTTGGCGTAGGTAAGTTTGCGTTGTATATTTTATTCCTGTGATAAGTATTTAATCTTAAATAACTTTCAGCTGCACTTATAATTTCGTTTATAATCGTGACCAATCATCTCTTTAAAGTGAGGCGGACTCCAGCACCAGATGTCACTACAAATCCAGAATCTATACAATCGGTTGGCTAAGTTGTAATCAAAAAATATTAAAATTTTTATGTTCATTAATTATTCTGTAATTTATTTATACTCCCTACAAAAAATTCTATATTATTTCCATATCGTTGTATTACTAGGAATCACCTTGTTTTATTATGAATGGGAAACAATTATAGTTATATATAGTTATATTCATGCGTTTATTTTTTAAATCACTTAAAAAGCATTAATGAAATTTTTAAATTTAAATTTGATAATAAAATTTACTTGATAAAAAACTATTATACACAAGATCCAAGTTTGATATTCTTTCAACCTTTATATTTTTATTTTTAATTTATGTTTTAATTTTTTTATACTTCTATATATATCAATGACATTAGTATTCATTAGGTTCGTATTTCTAATACAATAAAGATCTACTTTTGTAATCATATAGTTACAAACATTTAAAACACGATTTTAAGCAATTATTAAATTTATAATTGGCACCATAATAAGATAACGTAAAATGGCTTATATATAAATTCTTAATATAAAAATATCAGCACTTTTAAATCCGACTTTTTTCTAAGCTTGCTCGTGAGGAGCATTGAGCACAGAAAAGGTTACAACTGTTAACTTGACGAACTCAACAAGTGGCTGACTTTGTAAGCTCTCTCGAATGCTGTGCGTGCGTACGAGGTATGTGCATAGCTGACGTCACAGCTGACAGGCCAACGAAAAGCTATAAAAGCTATAAAAGCTCGCATGCCGGCTGGCTGGCTGGCTGGCTATGCACGCAACAGATAACTGGGTTCGCTCAGTAAGCTATTGGTCGCGAGAGAGAGCTGTCGGAGACACTTTCAAATATAAAACAATCGTCGCGTGAAATTTATTTACATATATATGTATCTAGTTCATCATAGAAACTATTGACGATCTTCTTAAATATTCTGATATATTCATATATATTATATATTTATATATATACATATATGAGGGGGCGCTAGGCAAAGTTCGTCATTAATTATAAATAAGATGTCGTCATAGATCGCGATATTGTGAATATTCAAAATAAAAAATTGGTATGGTCAAACTTGTATTATAAGGTTGTCTCATGATCTCATGTCATCATCAAAATTGCTGAGAGTATTACTCATGCTAAAGGTGAAGTGAGAGAGTTTCAAAACATAAAAACGTAGAAGAAACGGCGGGAAACATAATAAAAAAACAAGTCTCTTTGATTGCTTTCAAAGCTAAGAGAAGTTGCTACCGAATAGACGAATTTAAAGAATTTTTAACATCGAGCTGGAATAATAAAGCTCACCATGGCATCAACATCATCACTAAAAGTGTTTGCATATGCACTGCATATACTGTGTACGGTGAGTCAAATAATTTTAATCTAAAGACGCCCATCTTCTCTTTCGGTTTGTTTACAATGACAGTTGTGTTAATAGCCTCAATTAGTCTGGCGGTATTGTTGAGGAATTGAAGGTGCACACTGAACACTAAACACTTAAGGTCAATTTTCTCTTAGAATTGTTACTTGTTTATTTATGAAAGAGAGTTACTACCATTCATAATTTCAAGATATTATCAAAGTAATTTAAAGTTCATATCAGGATTTAAAACGTACGAAAGTACTTTGCTGATAACACTTAGAAACTTGGTTACTCTTATATGTTTATCTACATGTATTGCTCTGAAACTCTGGAGCAACGTGTTGCCATGTGCAATGAACTCTGCGGTTGGCACAATTAAAGAGAGAGCACTAGAAATTCATATGATTATTTTTCGTTGCTCGATTGTTAGTTTATTTAACAAAATTTTATTATAAGCCAATGGTGAGAATAGCCACATGTTAGTAAGGCCTCAATATGGCTTGCATGCGGTGTAAGGCCTTTCACCGCTTTTACGTGATTATTAATGATAAATAGGTCTTGCACTTATCATGTGTCTGTTATTAAATTAAAATTTCCAGATGAAAAATTCTATATACATATGTATGTGGGGTATTCAATATTGGGAATTGAGTTCAATTAAATTGTTTTGCACTACGTGACTCAAAATATGCGATGTCTATGTCCATTTCAATTAAAGACTTATTAGGAGAATATTTATAGAAAGATTGCAAAAAACAGATGGGTCACATACCTGCGATTGACGTGCTTGAACTAAGTAATGACTACTTTTCCAAGTCGTTTCTTATTTACTTATGATTAGGCTGTTGTTCGGTTGGCAAACAATAATCAAACGACGCACCCAACAGAGACGATAAAAAAAGAATAGACACTGAATCTGAGAGAAAAATATGACCAAGAAGATTTATATGTATTCTAAAAAAACATTAAAATGAACATATGGGAAATATATAATACTATGTTTATAGCAAACTACAGAGAAGAAATCCAGAGATTTAAATCTCGCATCTCCATGAATGTCAACATTAATTAACAGTGCGTATGATTTTGAGTCCCATTATAATCTATTATTTTTATACTCATTGAATACTTTGTGAGCAAATAACAACAAATTGAGACAGTAACTAAAGCCCCTTTTGTTTATCAAGTTCTTCTTCATCGTAACTGTTGCTATTGTCGCCTATTTTTCGCTGCTGACGTCTTTCTCGTCGCCAGACAGACTAGTCTCTAGGTCGCCAATGCGTACTTGCTCGGGTTGATGGAGTAAGGTCAAAAACATTAAAGAGTAGGCGAAAGTTCTGTAGGAATAGGATAAAGTGATTCTCTAGTGTTGCGGAGTGTGATAATTGTTGTTTACTTGCAGCTGCTGGGACTGGTTTTGATTGGCTTTAGCGCATACGTGGTGATATCCTACGATCTCACCGACAAAAGTAAGTTTATTGCGGCATGTTATGCAGTCGTTGGAGGAGCTGCTTTAATCATCGTTCTCTGGGGCTATCTGGCTGCTTGGCGAGAGCATGTTTGCTGCACCGTGACCGTAAGTAGATGCAAGATGACATCAACTTGGAATTCAATTAATGATTCAACATTTGCTTTGCAGTTTGCTGTACTTTTATTCCTCATAATTCTGGTTCAGGGTCTATTCTTATACGTGGCTACTACAAAGGTGAACGATTTTGCGACGGAGTTTGCTCATTCCTTGGAAGTAACCTGGGAACAGGAGCTCGATAGTCCTGGCGCCATGTCATTGTATGAGAATTGGGTGAGAAAAATACAAGAAGCCGGAATAATACAATACAATACATAATGCAATTAATAAATTCATTTGCAGTTCCAATGCTGTGGTCGAGGAAGTCCTCAGGATTATGTTGTTAACGAACGTCTACCGCCAGCATCGTGTTTCAGAGACCATGACCAGGAAAATCCCGATAATCTCATCCATAAAGGTTGCCGCATCGAGTTTGAAAACTACTGGGTGCATCTTCTGCATATTTTCAACATCATTGGCTGGGTGCTCGTTGCAGTTGAGGTGGGTTCCTTAAAAATATTAATTAACTTAAAAATGACATATAACTCTTTGTGTCTTCTTTTACAGGTGTTACTGATTTTTGTCTCCTGTAGTCTGTGCAACAGTATTCGGAATGTTAGTCGACGCACTTATTTTTAAGGAGATGTTTGCTCTAAAATGGCATTTCTATGATTTAAATGGCTCCAATTACCTTACTCAATGACGATTATTACTATATTATTATTTTTTTATACGAAATTTATACCTCTGTGTTAATATGCTTTAGAATATAATCAACTGTTACAAGCTCTCTCATTTTTCGACTTGCATTACAATATATGACTTTGATATGTTTGCTTTTCGATGTTGTAAGGGTATTGTTGCATTGTGAGCATTTTTAAAACAGACAAACTTAGTTTTTAGTACTGTGAACTAACTTATTATGAATTTAATTTATAATAAATACACATGTTGTCAATTGAATCTTTTGGGAAATTGTGTTTGTTATTATTTTGCCACTCAAAGTGTAAAGTAAAGCTCCTGTAAAATTTTAATGTTAAATTCAATATTTTGCTTAAAGATATTTAAGAGTTTAAGATAAAAAACTCACTTTTATAGAACTGTTAATTCAGTGCTTCGTAAAGTGGGGATTTAAACAATATTTTTAATCTCTTGCCAAGTTGACCTAATATATACAATTACATGCTTCCCATGAATCATTCGCTTACAACATGAGACTGGGAAATAGAAGAATATTCTATTCTTCTCTCTTGCAAAAATATCGATGTGAGTGCGCTAAAAAGTATGTAAACTATTATAAAAATAGCGCGGCACAATAGTTGTTGTCGTCTTGGCTTTTCATTTAAATCTATACGTAGTACGTATTACGTACTCCACGTACTCTTCGTACTAGCTGCAACGCAATGGAATCGAAACACTACGAACCCCTTTGAGTGACGCTCATGCATAGCGGCGGCAACCGCACGCGCGAGTTTCTGTTTCATTTCAGCTCGTTCCGACCGGCCGTTTCATTTTCAAAAAGTTGTGTGTTGGTTTTCGCTAAAAGTTTTCGCTATCAACAAATCAGTTAACATTCGTGCGCGAACATGACGGTTTGGTTTCCAGAGCGACCGTTAAACTAAATATTTTGAATTTCAAACAAGTGTTCTATTGTGGCCCGTGCGGTGCCAACGCGTTGCCAAGAGCTTCGGGAAAACTAAGTGCACAAGGCAGTGAAAACAATACAAAATCGAAAAGAAAGAACTAAGCACAGTTCTTCTCAGTATCGCGTCGGAAAGATACGTGACTAAAAATAGTTGTTAGTAAAGAGTGCATTTTGGCAAAGCAAAAATTTACAGAGCAACAGCAACAGCAAAATGGCGTGTTCCACAAAGCTACTGAAAGTGTTTGCACTGATATGCGACATAATATATGCGGTGAGTCTTCGAATAATGTGATTATGATTATGAAATTTATTGACGGTAACCTGAGAGGAGCCAACGACAACAATAGGCAATGGGATTAGTTGTGCTTTGTTGGCGGAAGTCGCGTATGTAAATTAAGTCTCTTACATTTGGCCACGAGTGTTGCCAAGTCTTGTAAATGCTATTAAAACTTATAATTATAATAGCATTAAAAGATATAATTACAGATGGAAAGACTAGTTTCATTAGTTGCGAAGTTCATTCACAACTACAAAAGTTTTCTAACCCCAACTAAAGTCCAACTAATTGAAGGTCTAGACTCTAGAGTGATACTAACGACAGAAGCTGTTTACAAATCAACGAAACACTCATCAAAATGGTCGAACATTATCTTTTTAGGTGCTTCCAATTTATAAGTTGTTCAAAGTATTATTCACACTCTTCTTTATCAGCAGGTTAGCGCTTTGATGTTCAACAAATGGGGAAAACATCGGCAATTGTTTATGTGATACAAGTATATAAAACAAACCTTGACTTATCAACATCGTATAAATATTTATTGTTGTGCAATTAATGCGGCTGAGCATTGAATCCGATAGGAGTATCCAATGGATATGGACATCCAGATAGTCTTTCAGTTTGATTGAATAGCTAAATGCTTTCGGCAGCATTTCAATTACATTTGAAGGTTTTCATTCAGTTTTAGTGCTCAGTATCGTATATAAAAAAAAAATGAAAATGCTCTACGTTATTCTTATGTTAATTGGCTAATCGCACTGCTGACTCGAACTGGGCGCAGCTCATCAAATTTAGGCATAACATTTAAAACAAATGTTCAAGTTCAGTTTTTATGTGCACGAACAGATCAAGTTGAGAATTCATACGAATAAAGTATATATATATATTGATTTCGATACGGATTCTTTCGAAATGTTGTCCAGGCTTGTTTTTTTTTTATATTATTTTTATAATGTTTGCCATCTTTCCAAATATTAAACCATATGCCCGAAGATTTCATTTAATTTATTGTTTTTTGTTTTAATTTGTTTTAAAATAAAAACAAAAACAGGAGAAAAATTTGCTTATGCGTGCAGCGGCAAAAATAACATTATAAAACTTGGTCACCCACGCCACAAAACTTGGCCCTGAGCAAAAGGCGGTCATAGCTTCTAGCCAAATACACACATAGAATTTTTAGTTTATTTTACTTTTTGCGCCAACAATTTTTGTGTATTTTGTTTTCGTTTTCGTTTTGTTGTTTTGGTTTTTGTTCTTATTCCTATTTTCATTTTCATCAACTAAAATTTGTTGATGTCATTTTCAGACGCGCAGGCATTACAAAATTGAAAATATAAATATTTTTCGGCAATAACCTTAAAGCACAAAAAAAAGAAAAAAATGTGGAAATGTGGAACACTGAGAATGCGAAAAGGAAATGTCGAAAAGAAACGCGCACACAACGTGGCGTATGCGCAATTTTCCGCATTGGTTCCATCCGAGTAAACTTTGATTTACTGATGAGCAAGCAGTTCACTCTGTGCTTAAAAATTACTTCATTTGGTGCGGCCGCGTGTTTTTAATTAAATGCCAGTTGTGCCTATGGGCCTCCCATGCATTTGAGGTAGGGCACAACCTTTTTTTAAGTTTATTGTTTTTGTAGTTTTCCCAAGCGGCAACAACAACATGTACATGGGCATTTATGTTGTCAAGTTGTCGCTGTCGGAGTTTTGTAAACCCACATAAATCTCAGCAAACGTTTAGCTCAGCTCTGCTCCGCTCCGCATTCAATGACAGCCGTGTAGTTATTCTAGTTTCCATTTACCACATGCTGTTCGCATTCCTCTCTTTGAAGCGTCGATCGGGGATCAGAAACTCGCCCAAGCCTAATCAGTTGTCTATTTGTCTCTTATCATCGAGCGTAAAGTATGTGCAAATATGTATTTGCTACTTGCCTCTGGCCTTGCCTTTAATTACATTTAATTGCTTGTCTACTGGACAAATTAGAGCGAATCATATATGCATAATTCTATATGCTATCTGGTTTAAATTACTTGTATCTTTTCGCTGTTGCCGCGGCACATTTGGCACTTTTAACTCGTTATCGTGAAGCAGCCAAGTGATAATTGCTAAAAGTATCGCATGTGACATTATGTGAGTTATCTAATATTTGCTTATGATTTTGCGAATGAATTGTTAAGTAAGTTAAGTGCTGACTAACTACGAGTGCTCTGTGCCCCATGAAGCATGGCGTGTACTTAGATTCATTGTCATTGTCACTTTGATTCTATGGGTTATGCTCGGTTTGTCTGTCGCCCCTTTGAACTCTGAAGTTGTTGGCACAACATACTTTGCTATCATGACTCGTCTCTAAAAGTAATGTAAAAATTGGGTGCCATGTGTAATAAATTACAATTAAATAGCGTAGTTCATTCAACGTAATGCCAGATGCCACAGTTCTAAGACTGACAAGTGTTGAGTTGTTTGTTATCTGCAGAGCGTTGTAAACACTTTATCAGACTCTAATTTATGGCTTTGTCTAGGCTGCTAATGATTTGTCAACATAAACTAGCATACAAATAGGGCGTTTAACCACATAAAATAACTCTATTAATGTTTTATAGCCAACAAATGCAAATACTTTTACTTACATTACCATATCTAAAAGTGTTTTTCATTTGTATGTACAACGTTAACGGCTCGCTATTAAATTTGTCTGTACTAGCCACTCGATCATTTGCATAATTGTAATTTAACAGAGCGAGAGAGAAAGAGTGAGAGAGACATCAGCTAATTTATTAATCGTCGACCTTAATTCAATTACACTTGAGAGCCTTAAAAGGCGTAGCTAAGTAAAGATAAACTTTGTCGACATCGAAACCAGTTATGGTCATGAATTACAGTAAATGCCAAATGCGTTTGGGCTAGACAAACCCAAAAAAAAAAAAAAAAACAGAATGGAAAGACAAATCGAGAAAAATAAACATGAGCATGATAAATCGCACAAATCAGTCATAATTACCTCATGCTTAGGAAAATCTGAAAGCCGATGAGGCGGCTACTTAACGTGACATCGATTTGTGCGGAAGTTTGCCATGGCCCAAAGTGACAACACGTCGCGACTGGTTTCAAACAATTTACAATTTACAATTGTTATTCACAATTGAGCTGCCAACAGGTTGGCAAGCAAACAATGTTTGCAGGTGATAAAAAAATATCAGTGTTAATATAATTATTGCGCATTTATTCAACTATTTTGCATGTATATGCTGATTGCACGATTGCTCGGCAAAACTATTGTATATACTTGCCAAATTCGCAGTTGTTTACATTTGCGAACATTTTGCTCGCTCTGTGAGCAAGCCAAATGATTCATTGTTTAAATTATAATTGCAATTGCATTTGGCTAACGGCGCATGCAACTAATTTGAGCTAATTGTGCAGCCACAAGCGAAAAGTAGTGAAAGGGAAAGGCTGTGCGAAAAACGCGCGACAACGTTGCGTATGAGTGATGTCAGCTAAGAGAACAAATTGTGCGAAGGCCAACTTGTTGAATGTGGTGGCATGACAGCTGAATCAACTACAAAATATTTGCCTAGCACACAATTTTGGCAACAACTTGTAAATCGTATTTGCATATTACGCATACGCACTGTCTGTCTATCAATAAAGCCGCCAATTGAAATTCACGACACATTTGAAGGTCATAATAGGTAATTGAATTTTAATTTGTTCTTACACCTTTTTCAGCTACTTGGCATCGCAGTCATTTTGGTTGGTCTGCACATCATAATCCAATTTGAAGTCTTTCAATCTGCCGGCTTCATCACCATTGCCATTGGCATCGTCCTGCTGCTAACCGCGATCTTTGGTGTTTTGGGCGCATGGCGCGAGAGCAGTCGCATGGTCAAATCGGTAAGCGTAAAGTAATGCGATTTCCGTCAAGCAACAATTATTAATTTATGTTTATTTTCTCCATAGTTCACGGTCATTTTGATTGTGCTGATCGTGCTGCAAGTGCTGACGGTGGGTTTCCTTTTGATATTCCGTGAATCGCTGCTTATCTCAGTGGACAGAAGGTTCGATGAAATCTGGCATGATCAGCCTTTGCCAGTTAAGCCAGCAAATTCCAGCCAAATTTCGAGCATAGAGTCTTGGGTAAGAGTAACATATCAATTGATATCGAGTGATATTTCACATACTGATTGATTGTTTTTTCTTCATTTTTTTTTTTTAGCTCGAGTGTTGCGGCAATGCTGGCTACCAGGATTATCTGTTGCAGCCGAAGAGCTGCTACAATCCCGATTCGGGTAAAATGAATCTTGAAGGTTGTCGGCAAAAATTCTTGGACTTCATTGCGGACAGATGGGTAGATTCCAATATATTCGCGCTGGCGATTGTGGGCGTTGAGGTCATTAATTAATTAACTTTATTATTTTTTAATATATAAATTAATACATTTTTTTTATTGTTTCTCAGGTAATTTGTGCGCTGCTCGCCTATGTGCTAGCCAATAGCATTGTGAATCGCTGGAGACGCTCGAAGTACTTTCCAAAATAAGTTCAGCAATAATTTGGAGCACTCTTCATAAGGCGCGCATACTCTAAAGAAAGGCCAAAGAATTCTCAATACTGTGCAAATACTTACAAATAATCTAATACTAAGCACAACAAATATGTTTTTGCGGCAATTGCTAGTCTACCTCATGTTCATCCATCGACAAAATCAAACAGCACAACTGATAAACTGATAAAAATCACTAAAAATAAAACTAATTTCGATTCCGATTCTGCAGTCAGCGAAGAGAGCTCAACGAAAGGTGCCAAAAACAAAAAGAAAAGCAAAAACAGTGTTCAAGCCGATTTCGATGTCTTATTTCTTACGTATTTATATGCATGTATTTATTTTTGATAAGATTTGTCACAAAGTGTTCACACAGTGCCTACCATAAGTAACTGTGTGTGTGAATGTTTTATTTTTTGTATGGTCAATGCAATTTGTAACATTTCGAGCAATAAAGTACAACTATGTAGAATTGTACTTATTAATTACAATAAATTCCTAATAAATCATACTGATTTAAATGCTTATTAGAATTGACTTCGACGGAGAAAACATACCAAGATGTCAGCTTAGTTCAATATTTATGGGAAGAGACGTTGGCCACCCGTTGGCTGCATTGAAGGGCAATTTCAATGCTAAATAGCCACAGAATTTGTGGTTGTAAGATCAAATTTGTTTGTTGACATCATTGTTTCTGTTTCGATGTTGACCAAATTGTGTCTGAGTTTGCCTCTCTCGTTCTTTCATCTTTGTCAGCCCGCAGTTTCCGTTCTTTGGCATGCATACGAGTATCTAAAATACACACATTATAGATGAATTTTTCTACTTGTATCTGTATCTGTATCTCTATCTGTCTCCACATGTGTGCTCTGCTTTTCCGCGTGGGCGCCATACGCTAATTTTTGATTCTTTGTGTGCTGAGTTTTTCTTTGATATTGACTTTATGTATATGACTAGACAACGGACTACTCTCTGAGGCATTTGTATATTTTTTTTTTTTGGCTATTGCATTGGCGACAACAAGAACTGTGGGTTAATCGTACAACTGACGGCGAAGCGTCGCAACAAGATGCGGCCAAACAAAATCAGATTATGATGAGTCGGTGCCGAGTATTTGCCGTGCGACCATTGCCGATGCCTCAAGGTGTGCCGTAACCGAAAAAAAAAAAAAACGTATTGAAAAGCAAACATTGTTTTGGTGCGAAACGATTAACGCAAACTAATTAAAAGTGTCATCAGTGTGCGTGAGTGTCTCTATTTTATTTTGGTGTTTAGTGTATCATGTTGTATAGTGTAATCTAAACGAAAAATGTACTGCACAACGCGACTGCTCAGATACGCTCTATGTGTCATCAATTTGATCTACGCTGTAAGTTTTGACGATTCTCCCAAAAATACACGATTACGTCGCTTGTTGTTTTATGGCTGTGTGTGTATGTGTGTGTGACATTGACGTAAGAATTTCAAAACAAAATTCGAAATTCATTTCCAAATCTTATAGCTTAATGGCTGTCTGCTCATCTGGTATGGCACCTGGCTGCTGGACACCATTGTGGAGCAGCCAAATCCAATCGATGAGGGCGAGAGAATGGCAGCCATACTTTGTATTCTGCTTGGCTCCGTCATCATTTTGGCCAGCATTTTTGGCACTGTTGCTTTGGCCAAGGAGTGCAAGAAAATGCTCATAAGTGTGAGTTCAAATTTAAATTCGAATTTCGCACACAAAACTAATTCTTATTTAACTGCAGTATGCAGTTCTTTTGTTGCTGCTATTGGTCATACAATTCATCATGTTCAGCATCAGCTTTTCAGCCAGCAGAGATGCATTGCCAGAGAGTCTGCGTCAGGGATTCGACGAGCTTTGGGATACAAACTCGATGCGAAGCAACAGCACACTGAACGTCTACGAGGAATGGGTGAGTGCCTTGAAGGGGTTTCATTTCAATTAGCCATCAATCAACAATTGTATTTGTTTAGCTTCATTGCTGCGGTCGAAATAGCGCCGAGGATTACATCATGCTGGACAGAGAATATCCTCCGAGTTGCTGCTTACAACAGGATTGCACAAATCCGCAAAATCTCTTTATGGATGGCTGTGAAAATAAATTCAAGCATTATGTGAGCACAAAGACGGCAAATTTCCATACACTCAGCTGGCTTTTAATAATCATTGAGGTAAGCAAAAATACTTAAAAATGAATTAACTAATTTGACTTTTAATTATCAATTGTTCTTTGCAGTTTGTTGGCTCCGTAGCTACCTGTTATTTGGTGGATAGCATACGAAATCATCGCGATCGCGTGCGATTTTATAATTAATGCAAAATTAATATTTAATTGTTGACACTGTATCCTGTATTATTATCATATTCTTACTTCTATGTTTAGTTAGTTTTTTTTGTGATTGTACATTTTTAAATAGTTAACGAAATATTTTACTATTTTACTATCTTGCATTAATTGATAAAAATATCAATGCCAGCTCACGGCATTCAATAAAAAGAAAAAATCACGTTGCGGCGTTGTAAAATGACTCCTACGCAACATTGCAATAACAACAAACTATAAAATAAACCTGTTGGTATTGACTAATTTGCTGTAGACTGCAAGATAAATATAATAAATACAGCGAGAAATATCTGAAAACGAGTAGGATTGAGACTTTTTTTTTTTGGGATGGAAACAATAACAAGCCGAAACGAGAATGCCAACAGATAAAATAGAAAAACAAAAAACGCAGACTCTCGTATACGCTTTTGCTCAGTGAGATACTGAGATGGGGGGAGCGCCTTCGCCTTTTTCCCAATAAGAGGCAGCGATGTGGGCGGTTCAACGCTCTCGATTTTCTCGATGTTATACATAGATCGTTAGATGAGATGAAAAACACAGTGAGTGTGTCTGTGTGAGGCTAGAATCTTGTTGTAGTGCTACAAAGCAACGCGCGTTTTTCTGAAAACACACACAAAAATAGTGGCTGGCAGTTTCAGTTGATTCACGCCACTGAAAGACAGCGGTCAGCAAACAAGTCAGCAAGCAGCAGCAGAGAGACAGAGATACAAAAGTATCTTACGGATACGGCGTAGTCGCAGTCCAAAACTGGCTATTGCCATATACGTAACACCTATTTAATGCATTCAGCTCATTTTCGCTGATTTAAATAGCAAAACCACAAAACACACGCCAAGCAGTTAGTCTGTTTGCTCGTCGAATCGGAGAGACAGCTGCTGTGTTGTGTCTCTTACATTATTGTCGCAGTTTCGTTTGTTGCATTGCCACAGCAACATCAACAGCAGACGAGCAAAATAGGAGAAAAGAACGCAAGATGGGTCTGTCGGACACTACAGTGAAGCATCTGCTGCTTTTACTCAACTTTGTGTATGCGGTGAGTCAAAGTAGCTGCACTGAGAGAAACATCAAGTACTTTCGTAGTTGAATTAAGAATTTGCGGTGTTCTAACAAAAAAATTTCTGATCCAGAAACGAATTTTTATAGTTAAGAACTTTCTTGAAATGCGCAGAATTTTAAGTGCGCTTTAGATTTATCTCAAGAGTGATATGTTTCTGAATTAATAACTTTTAGAATTAAAAATTCAATATTTTTTATATTTTTGGTTTTTATTTTGCAATTGCTATTTGTAAACATTTTTACATATTTATATGTAGTTACGAACTTTTTGTTTTTAATACTTATTAGGTAAATTATACGAACTAAACTTTAAACCTATCTATTATTTTAAATGAGTAATTCTGATTTAAATTTCTCATTTTGAAATTAAAAACGAACGATTAAACTTTTGAAGAACGATTAATTTAAGATAATTTAAGAGTGATTACTTTAAAAAAATGCTGACCCAAAAAATGGAATTTCATTAAACAAATTTCACATATTTTTCCTGAGTGTATTGCTATTTCTATAATTTACTAAAATACGCACACCTGTGTGCTTTGATTTGCTATTTTCTTTTTGCAGGTGCTTGGATTGGCTCTCGTTGCTTTTGGCATATATTTTCTGTGAGTGAATGTGGATAATCCTCCATAATACCTAATAACTAACTAAGCCGTTTAACTTTTAAGCGCATATGTGACGTATTCAGTCAGCATCGGAGAGAATGTGGCCGGCGGTCTGATAATCGGCTTGGGTGTCGTCATAGTGATCATTGCGGTCTTTGGCTGCTTGGCCGCCATACACGAGGCGCCAAGGCGACTGTTGATTGTGAGTGAATTCTATATACTAAATAATATTATCCGAAAGTAAACAAATTTATTCACTTTTTCTGCAGTATGTGGTGGCAATTGTGGTGCTCATACTCATACAGCTGATGTTCCTCAGCATGATATCGCATGGCACCAAGGATGGACTCTCTGGCAGTATCAACGAAGGCTTTGAACAACTATGGGATGCTGAGCGCAATGAAACTGGCGCCTTGCAGTACTATGAGACCTGGCTACACTGCTGTGGCGTCAACAATGCCGAGGACTATGCGGTCATACATCATGCTGTGCCCAAGAGTTGTTGCATTGACCTCAAGTGCGTCGACAGTTCCAGCATCTACAAAGTTGGTTGCAAATCGCAGTTCGTGGAGTACTTGGATGACAGGCTTTTGGTTTTCAAGATCGTATGTTGGCTGTTGGTTCTGAGCGAGGTAAGTGGGGGTATATTTTGATACCCGTTACCCATAGGGTAAAAGGGTATTAAAACTTTTTATAGAAAATGTAGGTAACAGAAGAAGGAGGCATCTCCGGTCCCTTAATCCCTTTTATATTCTTGATAAGCATCACTAGTCGAGACGGTTTAGTCATGTCCGTTTGTCTGTTCTTATGAATATCTAGATCTCAGAGTCAATAAGGATATAGATATAATTTTGATTGCACGCACATCAAATTTGATTCAAATTATTGCCACGCCTCCGTACATGAAAATTTGCGATCAGATAAAAATTGTAGAAGTTATTTCCGAAATACATCGCCAACTGATTGGGCTGGTATGTTTAGTATTCTATATATATATTTAATGTATATATTTTGAATGTTGTACTATATCAATATACCAAATACAGTATATAGTAGGTATTAATTTGATATAATTTAAGAATAATATCGCCCTTTTGTGCACACTCGTCTGTAGCTTTCTTACTTGATTAAGAATAATACCTGTATGGTTTATTTAAATTGGGTAGGAGCTCTCTTATAGTCGAGGACACCAGCCTTAACAGCCTTTCTTACTTGTATTATTATTACGGCTAATCTCTATATGATTTCACAGGCTGTTGGCGCCTTCTTTGGCTGGCTGCTCTTAACTGGACTGAAGAACCAAGATCGGCGCAATAATGCCGGCTGGATGTAAATAAATTTAACACTAGAATTTAAGTATTATTTATATTAAAATACACTAATATTTAATTGTTTTATAATTAAACCATATAGTACATTGAAAGATTGTTATTAATATATTGTACAAATATTAAATACGTCAATAGCTTGCTCAATAATACATGTCAATGTTGAAATATTTATACTCTCTGAAGTTAAACCTTTAAAACCTCAAAGTATATTTTTGCCCGAACACGCGATACATTTCTCCAAGACCATTCAGCGTTCAGCGCATAAAGTCCTTTGCCAAAGGGAAGTCCGCCAATTTTTTGAGATATATCCGTATTCATAAGGTTATCAATAAATATGTACTTCTCATCCTGAAAGTTACGACATTAATTTTCAATCTAATGTGCGAAACTATTTCATACCTTATAGGGACAACTGTGATTAATGTTTGTATGACCATCGATAAGGGAAAAAACGAGTTTGGCAATGGCATTGTAATTTGATTTCCAAAAACGACACATGTCGATATCAATGCCATAGAGAAATGGTTTCCAACCATTGCTTCGTTTCATTAATTGCAAGTGAAACTGCTGAAAATTAAAAGAAAGTTTGAACCAAAAGTATGTGAATACTTACGCCAATATCCTTTATGATCGGTTTTCTGAGGGCGTAACGCAAGCTCATATAGTTTTTCAGTTCATTTACGTGGCCTATGTAACAATACTCGATGGTACTTATAGTTGTATCCATTGTTTCGCAGGTAATATTGGTAAAATTAATAAATTTAAGCTGAGCAAGGAGAAATAAAAATCACGTTTTAAAATATTTGTGTATAGAGAAGAAAGAAAAAAGTACAGGTAATTTTGGTTTTTTCTACTTAAATAGATTAACTTGACGATAAAAAATATATTGTACGAGTTGTAATTATTGGTTACTGAAGCTAGTGAAGTAAGTATTTGCGAATAAATTGATCACTTTATTGCCAATAACAGAATATAGAGTGTTACATGTTCATAATAAGGAATAAGAAATAAGGAAGGAATATGGAATAATAATAAGAAATATAACAACAAATTTGTGCGTCAAAAAAATATAAAAATTATAAATTATGTATGTACTTACATTTGCATAGTTTATATTTAACAAGCAAATAATTTGCAGCAGCCATGTTAATTGCATCTTGTCACCTTGTTCCACACAGAACGAATAAATTGTAAATTGTCATGTTTAATAATTGGAGTATCTTCGAAAGTTGCTTGCTCATAAATTGATTTTTAATTGTTCAATTTGTGGCACACTTTTTTCACCAAGTGGGTAACACCCTGTATCTCGAAGTCGAAGCGCCTGCGCCGGCGTTAACTTTTCCAACTGAGAAGCCGAAATTGAAACCAGGTCTGCGGCTGTCAGTCGACTGCCAGCACTCGGGCCATAAGTGACGACGCTGCCGCTTCCGTACTTGGCTTCGTTGGTGCCGCATAAACAATGCCACTCCCCCAAGCATAAATACGTGGGTCAGTGTTTTATATATAATACCAGTTGCAATTGTTGGTTAAAAATAAACCAGCTCCCATTAAAGAATACAACGGAGTCTAAAAATAAACTAGAAGCTAGTGAAAATTGACAGTAAGTGTGAATAAATAGATCAATTTATGGTCAATAACTGAATGTCGAGTGTTACATGTATAATTTTATTTCGTTTCACAGATTGCATCATGGAGAAAACATTCGCCATAACACCCTGGAAATATGCACTACTTACCACATGCATTCTAATCTCTGTAAGTTAAATTCAAGTCAATGACCAAGTCACGCCTCCTGGGAACGTTTGATGACCTGACAAGCCAAACCGAAGCAGACAGTTTGTAGCCAAAATTTACGAGTATTTCCGCACTCATGTAAGCGCAAAAAATCGATAATACGTGAATGTGGAATGTTTATCAGAGCATCACACAATTTGCAATGCGCTCAGCAGCTGGCAACAATTGGCAATCAATTAGTATTTAAATATGATTGTTTACTTTCGCCTTCAGTTGGCCTACATGTGGTATACTTAACATGCGCAAATGTTTGCATATTTCTTCATTTTATATGCCTACAGCGAAGAACAACAACGCGAATGGTCAGCTTTGGCTAAGCTGCCTGGTCGATTTTGGTTTTTTGTTTACGTTAGCCATTGCGTTCTGCCAATATGATGAATCGCTTGGGGTCTAGGACGCGTGACTAAGAGATGAGTTTGTCTGTTTACATTTTTATTAGTGCGCGACTCGTGAATGCTCTACTTGGAGTATTAAATCATTTTTTGTTTTCGTTTTTTTCAGGCACTTAACGTATTATTCTTTTCCTGTGGCGTCGTCACTTGGGGCGCCTCCTTATGCGTCTATGGCGGCTATGCAGTTGCCCTGCTTGGTGCATCTATTTTCGCAGCCGCCTTTTTGGGTGTCTATGTTTCGCTCAAGGAGTCCTACAAGTATTCCATTTATGTGAGTGCACAATTGAGTACTAAATTCACCAGCTAATCCAACGAAACCTTACAGTTCCTAATCAGCACTGTCTTGGTAATGACTATGTTGACCGCATACTTCTTTACCTTCTCGTCGCTGAAGGGCACTTTGTTGCGACAGTTCGATGATCGCGTCAAGCGTTTGTTTGAGGAGAAATCCGTCAACGATGATACTATGCAGCCCATACACAGTTTGTTCCGTTGCTGTGGCTTGGATGGACCACAGGATTATCTGGGCAAGGAGGAGGGCGCTCTGCCAGCCAGCTGCTGCTATTCAGCTGATTGCACCAAACCCTCGAACATTAATGATGAGGGCTGCGCCACAAAGGCGCCTCGATTCCTACTTCTGCAAGCAGATATCAATTACTACGCTTCCATTGCTATATTCATACTGCAGGTTGGTAAAAAGAAATACATAAAGAAGAGAGACTCTCTAATATAATTTACTTATTTCAGGTACTCAGCTTGTTTGCCGCCTTTTTCATGGGCAAGGCACGCAAGTTGATCAAGACAAAGGATGACGAGACTCCCATTAATGAGAACTAACAAGCGAAAGCAATAGATGCTTAGTCCAATTAGTTGTTAATTATAGTAGGAAAATGCGAAAACGAAATAACGTCGAACCGTGGCAAATAGTCAAATTATGAATTTTATGATCACTCAATAAAATTAATAAGAAATACGTTACGTTATTGATTGTTTGAATTCGCCAAATAATCCCCCCAAAAAATAATACGCCTTCCAGCACTGGCTGGACCCGAAGAGTCGAACACGAACGCACCTTCCATTGTTTCTCATCATTTTGACTTTGATCATTCGTAGAATCGACGCCGATCTGATCGGTTCTGTTATATACGCCAATTAACTTTTAACTCAGCGTCTCAACATGGGCTGTACTTCCGGTTGCTTTAAGTGTTTTCTCAACATTCTCAACACACTCTTTGCGGTAAGTTTGTGAACTTGAATATTCGTATTGAACAAATATTTGTGTATGTGCTCTTGAAATGCACATTATTCATCGTTCATAACATATTCGATTCGTTCGTGTTGTTTGTGCATTATTTGCTTTGAAGTATATAAGTGAATTCATCGAGTATACATATAGATTTAACAAATGTGTACGAATGTGCTAGAATGAAGGAGTCAAAAATATACAAATAGCCGGTTTTATGATGAAGTATTTAGCGATAAATCTGATACCAGAATGCTTATGCTTTATATATTTATATGCATGCAAATGATTTAACAAATAATGAAGAGAATCGTTTAAGTTTATATTGAGAAGTAAGAATCGTTTCATTGCAAGGAAATGCTTATCTGCAAAATATTTTTATTTAAAATTTGATATATTTAAAATTAACATTAACGTATTTCTAAATAACCGCTAACGCCTTCGGCCTAGGCTGTAAAATAATAAGTATACGACTTATAGTATAACAAGATTTATAAATATATCTTGTGCGCAGAAGATCTATTATACTACATTAGAGAAAATATATCGTAATGGTTCTTATAAATCTCAGTTATATTTTAATGCCTCCATTATTTGCTTAATGTTGCTTTTGTAATTAATTCAGACGTCAGCCTTTTATTTTTAATTGATCAACAATTTTGTAGACAACTACAATCTCTATTACGAATATAGAATATTTAATGAATTAAATTTAAATTTTGTTTTGCAACATGCACTTTATGCCTCTGAGTCATGCGAATGACTTTTGCAAGCGAACAACAGAATGCATATTGATTGTGATAAGTCGCTCTTTGATTGCAGCTCTTTGGCCTGTTGATAATTGGAATAGCCACGTTGAGTCTACAGCAAGCGCCAACGGTTTACATTACCTATCTGTATGTTGTTGGCGGGATTGTGTTTGTTGCATCTATTATCGGCTGCTGTGGGGTCTGTCAGGAGAGTGTCTGTATGACCACAACGGTGAGTGAACTTGATAAATAAAAAAATAAAAATATGCCAGCAGATTGTTAATCACACGCACAAACAATTTATATTCTCGCATTCGAGCAGTATGGATTCATATTGTTGGCATTGCTCGTTGTGCAATTGTTGGGCCTCTTTGGAAAGAACTTTGATGAGGATTACATAAAACAGTTTGCGGTCGACGATGTGGATGCCAAATGGAACTTGGAGGTCATCAAACCAGGTGCCATGGACAAGATACAGCGCACAGTGAGCGATCAATGTCAATATACTTGAAATTGAATAGAGTCATAACAGATGTTCAACTCATCTCTTTCAGTACGAATGCTGCGGCCGCAATGGACCAGATGATTACGTTATCATTCAACGAACCAATCTTCCATTGAGTTGCTATCCCGAGGGAAATACTAATGTGCCATATTATACAACGGGCTGTGTCACTGCAGCTGCCGATGTATTCCTCAGATATTTCAACTATGTGAATACCAGCAAATGGGGCTCATTCGGAATTACAGTACGTCATTGTTGTTCGAATATTACTCTTATTTCCTGCTGACATCACTAATCACTATTTGATGTAATTTCAGGCTTTGTTGTGCTTCTGCTCATTCTATTTGGCACGACGCTTTCGCAAGGAGCGCCAAACATATTCGTATCACTATTAAAACGAACTGATTCTAATAACCCAATAATAATACTCAATCGAATCGAAATGAATGTTTATATAGACACCGTGTTGTCAACATTTTACAAATACATATGCGTTAATCTTGTAATGATAATTGATAGACTCCAATTATAAAGTATCTGCTGGGCTGGCGTCATTCCAGCTACTCAATCATGACGCAATGCGTGTTCGATAATCGCATCGCATTAGTTTCCCCGACAGCAAGAGAAGTAACAAAAAAGACAAAACAAAAAATGAGGGAGCGATCGCATCTAGAGAGTCGATTACTCTCTCTCTCGTGGGGTGCTAACATCTGGTTACATTTTACAGTTGTAGCGCCAGAGTCTATTTAGAATCATTCGCGGCCCCTAGACCTACATAGATCCCAAGTACACCACTTTGGAGCCCGCTCAGTCAGTCAGTCAGTCAGTCAGTCATTGAGTTGCGTTGCTCTCTCTGGAGCAACAGACCGCCCGGCTGTTTATTTATTTGTGTTTTTTGTTTGTTTGGCTTCCGACATCAGCGAGGCTTTCGTATATGTACACACAAACACACACATTGACTTTTGATTTTGGCTTTTTTTTCTTTGCTTTTGCTTTTCATGTTTGTTTACTGTCTTTTTGTTTGCTTCGTTGCGCTAGTGTTAGTGTGGTTATGCGGTGCTTTGGTGCTTCGCTGCTTCACTGTGTTTTTCTGTGTGTGGAGCGCCAAAGCAAAGGCAAACGCTGCTCGCCGCCGCCGCCGTCGCCGTCGCCGACAGCTTCGGATTTTGGCCTGAGTTTCAGTCATCGGTCTGCTGTCTGTGTGTTTCTGTGTCGGTTTCTGTTTCAGTTTCAGTTCGTTCGTGACCGTGTTCGCTCTAGCTCTAGCTCTCCGAACGAGCAGTTGCCGCCTTCCAATTTGAAAATAGACAAAAAACCTCTCAGGAGATCGAAGTACACGTAATTTTTGTTATTGTTTTCCAAACTGTTGCTGTTGCTCTTGCACGTGTCAAGTGCCAACAACAATTACAATTATTTACATTACATCTCAAACAAAACAATTCGAAGAAGCATATATTTTGGTTGAAAAATGGGCTGCGCAACGGGCACCATTAAGTACTCACTGTTCCTCTTCAATGCATTATGGGCGGTAAGTATTCAAATTTGAAATATTTTCAAAAATATATTGAGATGAACCATATGGCAGACTTGAAAATTTTGATTAGATATTGCAGTTGTTTTTGGTTTTATTTGAAATATTTTGCATACGTTTGCAAGCAGAACCTCTTTTTAGCGCTCTACCTAGCGGCAGATGATATCATCTTGTATGACTCTACCGTCCGTCCATATGCGTGCTTAGTTCACGACTATTATTGCTAGTCAAAAACACAAATACCTTCACATTCTCTCTGTGTGTGTGTGTGTGTTGTGTGCGTGTGTTTTTCTGCTGTGCTTGTGTGTCTATTGTCTGTGGCTTTTTGCATTCCTTGAGCCGCGTGGAAAGCTTCTTTTGTTAACAAAGAGCTAACAACACCAACGACAACGACGTCATGCCTTTAGATTTAGTATAATAATTAAAAAAAAAAAAATTATAAACCGGATTAGAAAACATACGCACACAAGACACCAAAGGCAATGTCAACACACCTGGTGTCGAAAGCAGATAAAGGTTTTTCATGTTTTTCTTTGATTCGTTGACAATCCGCCTAACAAATTAGATGCTCTTATGTTTCATATTTCACAAAAGAAACTCTTCGTTTAATTGGAATGAAAAAATCTTGGCAACAAAGCTTCAGACTTCTAGATGACATCAGATATCGCTAGTCATCAAATAATATGGCAATTAGTTTTCTACCATTCTGATCTCGTAATTTCTACCTAACACAATGCATAATAGAGACCGGTATGAAATCATCAACAATCCGGAGGAGTGATTTCTATACGCCCCCAATTGTTGGTGATTCAAAAGTGGACAATTTCACAACAGTCAGATAAGATCTTGACTTATTCAGGAATTAACAATATTTTGACATTGCAAAGATTTATGAATGTTTAATTTTTTGTTGTTAAACATCCTCCAATTTGTTATGAGCAGACAATTTTATTGCTGGCTAAGATAAAAGAGAATATAAGTGAAGCAAACACGAAGAGTGCAAGGAGTTTAGTTAAATAATGGAATAATGGAAATTCTAGATGTGGATAATTCTTTGATTTTTGTATAAAATATTATATATAAATTCCAAAATTTTTGATGAGAGTTAGAATTTGTTAATTTTTGCAATTATCTTAAAACAGAAAAATAATTCCAAAATCATTCTAAGCTCTAATTATTACCCATATATACATAAGTGATATTTGATTTTTAAATCGTTTCTGAACATTGCAGATACTTGGCATAGTGGTTATAGTATTTGGCGGCCTTGGCGTTGGGGCAATGCCTCAGTATTATGCCATAGGCATCATGGTACTGGGCGGCGTTATACTGCTAATTTCACTATTTGGCTGCTGTGGCGCTATTCGTGAATCTTGCCGCATGTTGTGGACGGTAAGAATTACTTGCTCATTTATCTGATGCTAGTCAAGCACTAACCTTTAATGCAATTAATAGTATGTGACGCTGTTACTGATCCTGCTTGTGCTGATAATCGCGTTCATCGTCCTCAATCCCCGCGACACGTTCAAGAAGTATGCGATCCAGCTGGTGGAGCAGCAATGGCAACAAGAGCTAACCAAGCCAGGCAGCATGGATTTTATTCAGAAGACCGTAAGTGTTGAAGGTGGCAGGCAAACAGTCTGGCGAAAACTTTCAACTAACTTGATTGCTTCTTCTTTTCGCTTTGTTTTGTTAGAACTCTTGCTGTGGACGCAATGGACCCGAGGACTACAAAACCATTGGTCATGTGACTGACATTGTGCCCTCGAGCTGTTGCAAGGGCAACAATTGCATGAATCCATCGTATGTGTATACCGAAGGCTGCCTCAGCCGGGTGGAGAAGGTCTTTGCTGATGAGGCCATAACATGGCAATACTGCGAATGGGGCCTGCTGGGATTCGATGTGAGTTGTGCTTCCAGATGGCCACCCGCGATGTGTTTGCTTGAATGATTTGAGTTAACCATTTCTATATATTTGCAGGTGATAATACTGACACTAGCCATCATACTAGCCATACATTATTCGAATCGCAGACGCCGCTATAACTATTAATGCTAACTTTTAGTCAATTCTGTATTTGTACCTCAACTTAAAATGTCACCAATGTACCTATGCCACTTTTGGGCTGAGCACAAAGCCATGTGTTCCCTTGCCAAGCAAAAATCAAAGCAAAAAACCAGTGCCTAAAATAAAACTAATCTCGAATATACATAAACAATATTGTTCGATGTGTTTTTATTTGTTGTTTGCTGTTGAAGCAATTTTGACTCAAAATTCGAAAGCTTTCAAAATCAATTAGGTGAACTAATCGTGAACGTGGGAGTTGAAGCTCAACTGATATTCAAACACACAATTAAGCTCTAATGACGACATGTTTAATGAGCTTTCTGCGGTCAGGCCGACCAGCCAGCTGCACAGCATCGGCAGGCAACGCTCCCAAGCTCAAAAGCCACTTATTACAACAACACAAATGTTGGATATTGCACCACTTTAATGCCCTAGGCAAACAGGCAGCGAGATGGAGAAAGAGAATGAGCCAAAGAAAAGGTATCACTATTAAAGTTTATTAGAGAAGCAATATCAATAAGTGAAAGCTGCTTAACTGCTCAGTTTTAATCGAGGAATTAATTTTCATGAAATTTAATTAGTGAGTTATAGTAATTTTCTATAAGACAATATTTATGGTAATTATAATACGTAATAAACATTTCCATATTAGATCAATCAAAATGTTATTTGCTGTATGAAGTATTAACTTACCTCAATTCTATATGAAGCTATGGGAATGAATTTAAAAAGGTATTATTACAGTTCATCAATGAGTAAAAGCATTTCAACTCATCAACTTTAATTTCCATAGAATTTAATTAGTCAGTTATGGTAAGTTGATATAATACAATAATTTAATATATGGTAATTACAATGCGTAAGCGTTGTCATATTATGATTAATGCGACATCCTTTCTCTAAGGGAAAATGTCAAAAGTATTGCTCGCAAAAGTTTAAGTTGTTTTTTTTTAAATATAAAAGATTATTCTAAAATTTGAATACTATTAGCTGTTTGATGTTAAGACATTAATAAAACAATTTAATACAATTTTAATTTTCACGTAAAAAATATATCGCACAAAGGTAAATAAAACAAAATATCAAAAATATCATGCGATTGAAACAATTCAATGATAACCAAAGGGTTAAGACAAGTTGTATGAGTATGAGTTGTTACGCCGGGCTTTGTGACGTATTGCAATTGGAAGTAAAGTGATAGTGACGTCACTGTGTGGAGCGTTAATATGCGCGAGCGCATTAACTCTCTTTAGCATGCGCTTGCTTGCGCTCTCGCGCTCTCTGTGGTTCTTGCTCTCATTCTTATTCGCGTGCTCTGAATTTGTGTCTGTGAGTGGTGTCTTCTGAGCATGTGCGTGTGTGTGCGTGCGAGTGCCTCAGTCGCATTCAATGAACAAAATAACAATCTTTTTTGTTTGTTTGGATTCAGTTTGCATGCAAACGCAGAACGTGAAAGTCTCCGGAACGGATTCAACTGAGAAAAATTATTCAAATCAAATAAGAAGAGGGCAACGTACAGCAAACTTTTGTATTGTTATTAAAAAATAAACAACCGATTTTTTTATTGGAAGTCAAAAGGTTAAACAACTTTAGTGATGTGATATTTGTGACATGTGCAGGGCTAATTTCGAACAAAACGAACTTAAATAAGATTCAATTTCGAGTAATTAAAAGTCATCAGAATGCACACTTCCGCATCTTGTATTAAAGAAATGTTCTCGCTATAAAAATACAATTTTCGATAGTGCATTTTCAGTATTAGCTAATTATTATTTAATTTTCAGATATTCAAAGTAAATTTTGAAAATGGGTTGCGCCACAACTGCCGTTAAAATTATCTCGATTGCGCTGAATGTCATTTTGGCGGTAAGTTTCATATATGGATAAACAGGAAATTTTATATTTGCATGTGTGCAAATCGAAAAAAAGGCAATTGAAATAATTTCATTGTTGTTGCATTTAATTAAAAACAACAACAAAACCAAAAAAGAAATAAATAAACTGCAGGCAATGATGTCATGAACCGTCACACAACGCGAAAGCCAATTTCAAATGGCTTACAAAAATAATTTTTTGAAACAAGTATAGTGGCAATCAAGAGGATTCTAACATATTATATATCCATAGAAGAGTTCTGCAAGACACAAGAAATATTCTCAAATATTCTCATGCACATGGCCCCAATGATGTTGGACTAATTGTAGTTGTAGCTGACTGCGCTCCCCACTTATATCTGGCCATGTTGTATTTTTAATATTTTGTCATTTGTCAGTTTCACACACTATGGCCACGTCGACGACAGGTCTTGCCCCAGAAGCCACTTGCAACTAGCCACCACTTCCCAACCCCCTCTGTGATGACAGTCTGGTAACCATGACAAACATGTTTACGCTTTAAGCATTTGTTTTGTTTTGACTGTCCTGGGAATCTAGTAACGGACTTGCCTGAAAATTGAAGGAATTGTGTGTGCCACTTTTTAACTGCTACGCCAGATGATGTCATACTCTCTTACTACTTACTTGCAATTTGACCTATATAAGAAAAGAGGTCCCCAAATCAGTCGGTCGGGGTGTTTTTGCAACAACAACAACAACAATTCATCCGCCACTCATTCCAACTGTATAAGAAGCTATAAAAGTGAGCAAGCAATTGACAGAATGTCTTGAAAAAATCACTCATATTATTATAGGTTGGGATTATGCTATAAATTGGATAATTCGAAACACTTATTTAAAACGAATATTCATTTAATTCTCAATTGTACACATGTGACGATGCTTTGTTATCGTTTATTGTTTATGCTTAATTGTCATGCGAATGAGTCGCGAATTGTGAATTTCCACATATGAATTTCCGTTATACATTTCAGTTGTTGGCACTCGGCTCCATCGGGTGGATAGCCTTTAACTCAGATACGGGCACCGATGAGACAATTATCGCCAGCTATGTGGCCAGTGTCCTGATTGTGTTGCTCGCATTCACTGGCATCTACGCTGCGATACGTGAGTCAGTCTGCTTAACCGCAACGGTAGGTCATTGCCTTGATGGTGTATATACATATATGTACATAATAATATCGGCTTTCATTCGACCTTTGGTAGGTGGCTGTGCTGCTGCTTGTGCTCGCCATACTGCAAATCTTGACAACATGCCTCTTCTTACATCCGATGAAGGTGGAGAGCGCCCAGAAGCAAATCGATGTCGCCTGGCAAACTCACAATATGGATGGCAACCAGCAGATTTATGAATGCTGCGGCAAATCCAGTGCCCAGGATTATGTGCATCTCAATCAAGTGATCCCACCCAGTTGCTATGCCGATCTACAGCAAACAGTCAACGCTATGTTCATCAAAGGTTGCGTGAATGAGATGCAAAATCATTACGACAATGGAAAGTTTGCCATAATAGTTGCATCTTGGGTGTTGGCTGCCTTCGAGGTGAGTCGATCGATTGGCGTTAATGTTTAATTCAATTTGAAATTCGATGATAATAATCTGGGAATATTCACAGCTGGGTTGCTTTGCCGTTGCCGTATTTCTTGGCATTAGTTTCCGCAACAAACAGAGGCGCATGCAATTTTAATGAGCGGCTAATGATATAGCTACGCCTCAAGTACAAAACCGTGTCCGGGAAGGACGACAAGGAAATGTATTGGATTTGTGCTCGATGAAAAGCATAAATAACATTTACATCACGTAACCAAAAATTATGAAACTTAATACTATTCTAATGAACATTTTAATTCGTATGCTGAAATCCTAAGCTAGTTAATTTATGTACGAGTAGCCTTTAACTACATATATTTATAAAGCCAATAAATTGATATTTATGTGTGTTTCAAATACGATTGCGTTTACATAGTGCGCATACCACATGTGGTACGCGTTCGCCCTTAGGTAGGCCCCTGTTTTCGTCAGATTATAAATAGAGCTACGTCACGTACTCACCGTCGAGAAAAGCAAAAGGCAAAACTGCTAGACAACTTGTTGCTCATCTGCCTCTATCTCATTTGTAGAATTATTTTTTGTTTTTGTTTTTTTTATTGTCATATCAATGTTTTGCTTTTGGCACGAGGGTTGGCCAATTCGTAAACATGGCACGTAGATTGTGAAATTCATCGAGTAATGAACTCGCCAACTAATATGGTAATGCTATTTGGTCAATTCCTATGTTAACGTTATATTAATACGTTCCAATTATTTATTTTTCCGAGCACAAATTATGATCATAAAATTAATGCTTTTTCTTTGTCCAATCCTTGACGGTGGACACACGATAGATGATTGAGTCTCTGCCCGGATCAATTGTCGCAATTGCGTAGCAAATAATCGTGATCACAAGGGCAAACACGACACAGAACCAAATTATAATATTGGCAAGAATTGGATGATCCACATTATCATTCATTTTCTCAAAGGGACTCTTATTTATTTTCTCTCTTGTATGACTCTTCGTAAGCAATTGTGTTTTCTGTCCAAGGGTCACTTGCACCAAGAGCACAGACTCATTACGTTCTCTGATAACATTCAGTAAATTTGCAATGATTGTGGCAAGTAATGCTTTGGCTTCACTTATCGGTGCATATCGTGCCACTTTGACAATGCGATCCAATGATATGCGATAGATCAGCACATGCGACGGCTTCAGAATGACATCCAACTTCTGCGTAGCAAGTTTGATCAGACCTAATTGATCAAGAAAATGCTTATGGCTCCAGTATTGCTTAGGACGAAGATACTGTACGGAGTGCACAACGGGTGTATCCAGTGTGCCAAAGCATTCTTCAAATTTGCGCAGTCCCTCCTTGTGATTCGTAAAGTTGATATCATTCACCGTTTCTTTGGGCAACTGGCTAACCATATAATTCAACGAATCCTCTACACCAATACCTTTCAATTCATAGTTGCCCGCACCTTGTGGAGTCGTCATATTCAGCACACCGCGTACCAATAACACAATGATCGACGTTTGCGCCAAGCTAAAAGGATCGCGTACAGACATGCCCGTCCATTTACTTGATCCAGCTATAGCATTTCCCAGTGCAGCAAGGAGTACATCGCCCACATAAGCGCTCTCTAGTTTATCATCTCCAGTAAACTCTAAAGACTTGGGACTCAGCAGCACAGAGAACTGGCCAAAGCCTTGAACTATCGTAGAAATTAAGCAGAGAAATACAATAACTCGAAGCATTTTCTGTTTAATTTCATTACTAAGTGCGACGCTTCGTATATGTTAAATTTCGCTTCAGATTGATGTGTCAGAATTTTCAAAAGCTGCTGCGTTTTACTTCATATCCTGCCGCTTATCACTGATTAATACACGCAACAAGGGGGGAATGGAATACTGTTGCGCACTTTATCATCGACGAGTAAAAGCTCCTTTGGGAGAGCCGAGCATAGCGGAAATGCGAAAAAGCTTTTGTCGACGTCGCGACGTCGTGACATCATACCACCCACAAATGCCAACAGACACAACACTAATAGCACAACAAGTAAGTTTGACCTAGTCTGCAGTGATTGGCTGTTAGATACTCAGCAAGTTAATAAAAATGCCCGATTGATACGAACATCAACTACAATTTTAATGAGATTCTGCGTATACGTAATATTTCACTCGTAATCCTATCACAATTTTCTATGCGTATACGTAATATTTCAGTACTATTACTATGCTATGCTATTACTAGGTGTATTCTTAATCTTTTACTTTAAATACTATTTCTTTGCTATGCAATGTGAAATGTATGTTGTATGCGTATACTTAATATTTCATACTCAATGAATTGAATTCAAAGTATGGCATCAATATCATCAATATATCAATTTTGATGCTATTTTACACTATGAAATGTTCAACATAAGATACATGCGTATACTTAATATTTCACATTTAATCACAGGAATGCGTATACGTAATATTTCATATCTGATACTATGAATTATTTTATATGCTCTGTAAACTTAAATGTAGAAGATTGCAAGTTGATTATACCCGTGTTGTACAACTTAATTGATATAGGGTATAACCACAACAACAGCACTGAGTGTTGGAACGTGGATTTCTTACGAGAACCCACCAATTCAAAACGGCTAGGCTACGAGACTATGAGACAGTCGCTGGCCTTTTTGGAGCGCCATAATTTCAAAATAAAAGCGCGTCGTTTAGTCGCACTTCATCGTGTACGGCAAAAGGGCTGAAATATTTGTGCGAGCGTGTTCATTAGGCAAAGTATTTCATTCGGTTGTCCAAATCCCCAACTGCGCAGCACACAATTAGAGAAGTGAAGTCAAGCTAAGTCGAATATAAAACGCAATTGGACGCACTATCGATTGATTTGGTAAAATCATGGCCTGCCGCACATCCTTCCTCAAAGCCATACTCATCATTCTGAATGTGCTGCTTTCGGTGCGTATGCGTAATATATCGTTGATTATTATTTCTGTCTTATGGGCACGGTTTGTTTGCAGTTAATTGGCGTGACACTAATAGCTTTGTCTGTATACGAGCTGAACAGCTCCTCGCCGGGCACCTTTGAGCACATTGCCATCGTGGTCCAAATATTCGTGGGCTCATTTGTGGTGCTCAGCTCTTTCCTGGGCTGCTTTGCAGCCGGACGCGTCTCGTTGGGACTCATTTGGAGTGTAAGTAGGAAGTATTTTACAGTGACTTTAATTCGCTAAAAGGTATTTTCAGTTTGTTAGTTGCATGCTGCTGCTGATCGGGTTGCAAATCTATATCATTGCTGCCGCACATTCCACCGATTATGTGCAACGTGCACGCACCGACTTTCTGGCACTCTGGACGGATCAGCGACGCAGTATTGAGCGCATAGCGTACTTGGAACACAAGGTAAGCTAGTTATACACTGTAGAAATTACTTTTAATTTATAAATTTCTCTTGCAGTACTCGTGCTGTGGTCAGGACGGACCGCAGGATTACATACTACAAGGAGGCGCGTATCCGCTCAGCTGCTATAAGAATCGCGAGCGTGTTCAGAGTCAACTGTTTGGCGAAGGTTGCTTGGTGGCTGTGGAGGCGCATGCCACAGACAATGTCATGAACGGACTGATCATCAAGTGGCTGCTGCTGGTGGTGGAGGCAAGTTATGCGCACTGACCTTGACAAAATATCTCATAATTTATGGCAGGCTTACGAAAGCCAAGAATAGACATTTCAAAAATATTTGGAGCGTAGCACTCAGTGAATGGCATTTAATCGATTCTCCCTACTCTCTATTTATCATTCGCACACACAGCTCCTCGCTCTGATCTCGGCCACCCACCTGGGCGTCACAGTACGAAATAAATTGCGACGAGAGCGTTTCTGAAAGGTTCGCCCCAATTAGTCATTTGGAGCAGCGCGATCGATAAAAATTGGATATAACGCAAATATTGTATACTTAAGTGTGTGTGTAGTAGCATCCCTAAGTGTTGGCATTTTACAAAATAAATCGTGTGAAACTGTTGTAAACAAAAACAGAAAAGCATTTGAAAACACTTTCTCAATTGATGCGATCAAATGGTCAATGTGTCGGATACTCTATTCTAGTATTAATGCTATAAATTTTGGCATTTCTCCTTGTCCAAAACTACTTATACTCGTATAACATATAAGCGGATAAGTAGATAAATAGATAGATAAATATATAGCTGCCTATAAAGACGCATATAAAAATACATACAAAACTTTTTGGGCCCGTCTGATGGCTGCCTTCGCCAGTTCGTCGGTCTGTCCGTCCGTCCGTCCGTCTGTCTGCCTGTCGTGGGGCAGAGGAGGGATGTCTCTTGAGTAACGACCAAAACCGCCTGTCCGGCCCGAGCAGGCGGCAACCACTCAGCGGATTTGTAAACATTTCGCAGTTTTTCTTCTTCATGTTGAACGAGTTGAGTTCTCTTAGCAGCATCAGCAAAAGCAGAAGCAGAAGCAACAGCAGCAGCCAAAAAACATTAACAGTTTGAGGCACGAGAAACGCGCGTCTCAGTCGGCAAACGTTGGACCAACACGAGCGAATGGCAAATGTTTAACAAGAAAAAAATAATAAATAATATAAAAATATTGCCATCATTTTTAGTACAATAAGTATATACAAAGTTAACTCAACAAAATGCCCACAGTGCAGGTGTGTCTGCAATGGGCAGCGGTGGTTTTCAATGCGTTTACTCTGGTAAGTTTTGTCAACACTCACGGAACACAGCGAATTTATCTCATTTTTTACGTATGAGTAATTGACGGAATAACAAAAGAAAATCTGTGTTTATATAGTATTCTTCGTATGCTGACAGTCTGTCGGTTAATTTCGTTGGATTTAATAAGTTGCATCGAGTACTTTTAATTAATAACTAGTTGACTCACATGTCGTATGAGCAATGTTTGGATGCAGCTCATTAACTTACACCTACTCGCGTATGTTTTCTGCAGTTGACTTGGCATGCTTAAAACGTTTCATTAAATTCTCAATACGTTTCGGTTGGTTTTAATTGTTAAATGTAATTTTGTATACGGGCAATTTGGCAGCAAACAAATCTCCTGCTTCCATTCTGCCAGACAACATGTCACTTTACTTATTTTTAATTATTGCTGCTAAGATTTCGCACTCGCGAACTTAAAACATTCAATACTAGCGCATGTGTTCAATTGTCTGCCTGTGTGTGTATGTGTGTGTGTGTGTGTAGATATATACGTCTGCCATTTAAAAATAAAGCCGAAAGTAATGTTGTTGTTCTTGTCTTTGACTTTTTTGTGAACCAAATTAAATTTTATTTATATTCAAGCATTTGTTATTATTTTGAATATTAGATTATATTTATTTTAGCTTTTTCTTTTGATTTTTTTTTTATGCGCTATGACGTTGTTAATTAGCAAATCGTTAATCCCATGATACTATTTTATTTTATCACTTGACGCACGCAGCTAATCGGCATCCTGGCCACGCTGGCTGGCGCCTACGATTTGCTCCACAAATTGGAGGAGGGATCAATGGAGCACATTGATATCGACAAAATCGTTCAATTGTCCATCACGGGGACGCTCATCCTGGCTGCTCTCATTGGCTGCTCGGGCGCCTTTCTGGGCTCCATTAAAGTGCTTGTTGTGGTGAGTAATAAAGTGAACCGTTTAATAACTTCGATTGCTAATGTTACACACAGCACTTGACGTTATTCGCTTTGGTGATCGGTGCTCATGGCTGGAAGCTGAGCACCTACAATGAGCACAGGCAACAGGACACTACAGAAGTGTTTGTCATGGGCATTTGGATGAAGGAGCTGGCACATCCCGGTGCCATGTATCAACTGCAACGCAGAGTGAGTAGATAAGATACCAATAAATATTGAAATATTTATATTGAATTGCATTTGGTGTGATCAGTATGAATGCTGCGGTGACAAAGGCTACGCGGACTACACCAGTCTGAAGCTGAAGGTGCCGCCAAGCTGCTTTCACACCGAGGAGGGTGTCCACGCCTTGAATCCCTATAGCAACGGCTGCATGTCGGCAGTGAAGAGCGATCATTTGAAATTCTATCGGTTTGAGAAGTGGGCACACATCGGACTCATTGCCTATGAGGTGAGCAACAGCAGCAATCTTTTAGCTTTGTTTTAATGTGCTTTATACGCTTTCAATTTCAGATTGTGGGCATTATTTTGGCCATAACGCTAAGCTGTCAGCTGACTACTAAAACACGACGGTATACCTACTAAAAGAGAACTTAGATTTATACCATGCATTTGACAAACTCATATAATAAACACTACACAACACACGACGCATAATGATGATGATGATGAATGGCTTTCAAACATTGTCCAGCAGCTGGGCTCTGGAGCCCACATGATTGGCACGTGGCTCGCGACGCACACCTGGCGGCACTTGTTGCCTTGCCTGTCTGTCGCGTTGGCGCAACTTGTAGAGCAGCAGACTCAATGAAATTGTTTGGACCAGTATAAAGACCTACGAAATACAGAAATGCCGTTTGTTATTTTGTCTCAATGCTGATGATGATCAATGAACCGCAGCTGCAACTGTTTTGCGGCTGCATTTAGCGGTTAAGGTGTCAATTGCCTACCTCAAGGCCAACAATGCACCACATGAATAGCTTATCGCGATGCAGAATTCCGCGCTTGGTGTTGCTCAAAGTTGCCAAGCAGCCACGCGAAATCAACTTGACTTTTGTGCTGCCATCGCTTTGCGGCGACTGCTGATAACAGCTCGATGGCAATGGCAAATGTAAATTCTTGTAGTCCTCGGCATTGTTGTAGCCACAGCAGTGTTGCTGTTGTTCCAAGTGCTGCATCAGCTCTGGCTGCTTGTCCAAGTTTTGCCAAGCCAGTGACAACTCCAACTGTTGCCAGGCATCACTGTAACGAGTGTGCGGCTGATAGTTGTGCACCTGCAGATACTCCACGGCCAGCACGATCAGTATGAAGAAGGTGAACTATAGAAGTGTGCAACATTAGCATAAACAAAATAATACTAAGTGTAGGCTGAACTCACAATAAGATTAACACTAAGTAGATCACAGACCATGCCGTAGCAGCCAAATATGACAATCATACAGATGGTTGCACCCAGCACAAGGCTCTCCACGAAGTATGTGTGCTCCGGCGTATTCGGCTCCACAATTTGCAGTCCCAGACCCGCTGCAGACATGACGCCAATCGCCAGCAACTGCAAGGGAAGTTAACTTATTCAATAGAAAGGTTTACAATAGCTTAATTGGGTTCTCACCATGTATATAAAATTGGACAGAAGTCCGGTGTACTTGATTGTGTTGTAGTAGACGATCATGTTGAGAATGCTGCAATCTGCAGCAGATTCACAAAATTTAAAGCAAGTGTAACGTTAATGAACTGTCAAGCCGATAAGCGGAACCGAGATTGACATGAATGTATAATATGTGTAATAGAGATAGGAGAAATGCACAGAGAGAGACTTTGTTTTTTTGTTTTATTAAAGTTGTTATAAAATGTCAAAAGTATTAAGTACTTTCTAATTGTGGTTGTCTTAAAATTGCCTAAATATTTGCTTAATAAATATGACATAGAATTGCATAGAGTTTCATCAAGTCGCAACGCAAAGGGAAAAAACGTCCCTATGCATTCATAATAATGTTTCACAAACAATTCTTGTGGGCGTTTCTCGGTGTATGTGTTTAGGTGTGTGTGTATGGGAAGAGGGGGGATTTTACAGCGTGTCATATGTAAAAACGAGTGGGGCGGGTGCATTAAACAATTTCAATAAATATCACATTGCGTAAGATCGCTGGCAGGGAATTTTTGTGGATAGCATTACATGCGCCATGGCAATGGTATAAGACCCCATTTTTGTGTTATATCTTTGAAGTTACAATCCGATATTAGCACCACTTTCTCCGTCTTCTGCGTTCGCGTATTTGTGGCCGACTTAAGTGTAAGGCATAGCTTCGATTCACGATGCGAAATTTGTTGCGACTGCAAATGAAATATTTTGTGTTAAGCGTTGCAAATTATTTAGAAAATTATCTACTTACGTCCATGTCGTAGGTCCACAATTGACTTGACTCAATGGCACACTGCATTAGCATAACATTCGATGTGGTTGCATTGCGGCTCACAAGCAGCTTCAAAGTGCCTTGCTTTGGCGGGCGATAGGTGAGACAGACATTCTCATTGGTCATTATTTGACCCTTGGGTGTAATCACAAACATGTCCATGCTCTGCGAATGAGATGTGCAATCGCCCACTGTAACAGGATGCAATGAGGTGCGTGGCGTTTCGTTATTCAACGGACGCAGACACTTATCACGCTCCAAGTCGATCAACGACATAAATTCCTCGGCCTTGTTATCAATTTGTTCGAAAGCGCGTTTCCATTCACGTGACAAAGCCCGACCAGGTAAGTTCTTCATATAATTGCTGTAGGCCTGTGCACACTCTGTTTCACCATCCAGCCAAATGATCTTGCCAAAGAAACGGTCCGGTGCCGGGAAGAAATGCTCTGGCCAAATGTTCTCCAGATACCATGCAAATGGTTTGCACTGCAGTTTTTTCGCGCAGCGCCAGACGCTCTGTCACATTCACCTTATCGCGTGCACCGAGCGACAGTCCAGCTGTGTAGAGCATCACAAAGTACTGCCAATCGTCCATCCATACGGTGGCAGCTCTGGCCAGATTTGCAGTGAGCACCTCACTCATGCCGCCAGGGGAAAGTGTACGGAGTGCTGCTGCGGAAGATGTGTCCCACATGCGAGCAGGGACTAATCTCGATGCGGCCACCGCACTGCCAAATGCGGAATGACATCTCCACATTCTCACCGCCCCAGATACGCATGTCACTGTCGTAGGCGCCCATTTCGTAAAAGTACTTACGATCTATGGCAAACAGACCACCAGCCATGCCAGGCGTTGCTGTGGGTGCTGTGCTGTCCGCTGGCTTGGCGCTGGTTTGTCGCTTGCGATTCGAGGAGAACCAGCGGAAGCTTAATTGCCAATTGAAGGCACCCCAGTGATTCTCAAAGGTCTTCGTATAGCTGAAATTGTCATCGGATATTATATCTATCACTGGGCAAATGACCACTTCACGTGACTCCTGAATTCGCGCCAACAATGGCTCCAGCCAGCCACGAGAGCATTCGCAATGCGCATCCAGAAAGGTGAGTACATCGCCTCGGGCATGCTGAGCGCCCATAAGACGAGCAGGCACTAAACCGCTGCGTTCTTTCATGCGATACAGGCGCGTTGGAACCGCCAGAACCTGTATGTATGCCTCCAGTTGTTTCTTTAAAAACGCTGTAAAAGCAAACGAACATTATCGGTGATGATCAGACGGAGTAAAATCAATAAGGAAACACTCACATCGATCGCTAGCATCGTCCACCAAGATGACCTCCTCAAGCAGATGACGAGGTGACCGATTAATCACGCTTGTAATGGTGCGCAGCAGGACGGACCAAGCTTCATTATGGAAAACAATAATGACGGACGTTGTGGGCAGGTTATTAGCATATCTCTTGTCGCGACATCTGCAAAATGAATTAATTATTCACATAAAATGCGAAATTTAAATGCTTTTTTAGACAGACGACGGTTGCTTACTCTGGGGTTCTGTAGTCCTTGAGTGTTCGATTAAGGGGTATACGATCACTGGCCAGTATATTGAAGCTGTTTAGCTTAAAGAAGCGCTGCATTCGAAAGCGATCGCGCGGTGGAATAATCACAGGTCGTCCATCGGCGCCCTCGCCCTGTTTAGGCTCGAACTGGTTAATGTTGTAATCGTCTGCAAATGAATCGGTGAATGCTTGTGTCATTTGTTATGTGCCTTTAATAATAACCTGCAGTCATGTTGCCGAAGATGTCTCCCTTGCCAATATAGTGAGCCACAATGTTTTTGTACGGCCAGAGCGATCGCCGTTTGGGCGGCGGTTTTGGATGACTTTGCGCAAAAGACGATATACGAAAGACAGGCAGCCAAATTGATCCAAAAAAAGCGAAAACGACAAAAAAAATAGATAAATAAAAACAAACAATGGAGATGACACTGGCAATAATTTGTAGTATGTATTTAACAGTCATTCAGTCGCATCGGGCAGCGTTAAATGAATTCAAAGAGGAAAAAACAAAATGCTAGAAATAAGAAATAATAAAAACGAAAAAAAACAAATGCAAAGTAGCTATAAAAATCGAAAGCAAGGCTAGATAGACCATAGACTATTATAGACCATAGACCCAGACCCAGAGCCAGAGTCAGAGACCCGTCCAGTCAACTTACTCGAGTGTAACATCAGCAGCAGCGCCGGCAGCGACAATGCCGCCAACGCCACTTGCAACACCATCGAATCGAATCAAGTCGAGCCGAGTCGAGTTGTGTGGAGTTGAGTTTTTTTGCCTTGAAGGAAATTATGCAATGACACTGCAACGCAACGGTTATTTAGCAGACGAGTTGCACGTTGCTTTGATAGTGGCGGTTGCATCTTTATGCCAAATTCCAGCACATTAACTTCCTTCACAACCAGTAATTGTTTAGATAGCACACAATAATACTCAACTGTTTTCATTATGTTGTTGTTAAATTATTTGTGTTTTTTTGTGTTGTTTACTCACCGCGGCTGTGCGTCAGTGTTTTGAATGCTTGACACATATAAGTTTATGCTAATTGCAAACATGAAGAATGCAAAAAACAACAAGAACAGGTATAACAACCATAGCTTCTTCAGCTGCTGGAATCGAAGACCCATTTTGATCGACTACTATTTGGACACCCAATGGTCAATACTGTTGTTGTCGTTGTCTTTTGTTTGCGCCCGTCTTCGTGTTGTTGTTGTCGCTGATGTTGTTGCAGCCTTCGGCTACGCTGTGTTAATGACCGGCAACAATTCCGAGCCCCAAACTCCAAGCCCACACTTGCTCGGCAGCTCTCTTCGATGCCAACTAAGCGTCGGCTAAGAAATTTGGTATCTCTTATTTGTTGTTTTGATGACACGCCGCTGCCACCGCAAAGCAGCAACCAACCAAATGAATGGGTCGTTTAAATACTTAGGTAGCCGTTATTTGCCGCGACGGTTTGCGCGAACCGAGTGCCAACTGTGCAGAATTACTTATGAATGCATTTTGCTTGTTCGAAATTTCGCTATTTATCTAGAAAACTAGTTATCTGGGCCACAGCTCGTTGATTCATTTCATAAAATTCGTAAACACTGACTAAAGAATAGCGTGACCGCACAGATAACGATAAAAATACCAAACGACCAATGAATTATAACGTAAAATACCATATACTGTGTTTCTTAAAAAATGGAAGCTTTCAAAAGTATTTCATAATTGTTATCAGCTTCCAGCTTCCTTCTCTCATTAATTAAATTTAAATTAGAAAATATAATAATTTTCCGTAAATAAATTTACAAAATCTGCAGGTTTGATTATTTGTGGCGGCCCGTCGATAAATCGAAGTGCGGTATATTCTATAAAATCCACAGTGCATAGTAGTTCACAAAAATTCCGCTAGGAGTGGGAGCGCTTTATTTAAAATTCGAAAATATATTTGTTTATGATGGCATAAAATTTTTAAAAATTAACAAATCATAAATAGTATATTTGTACAATTAGCAATATTTGTAAAATTACAATTTGACTTAGAATAAAAGTTAACAAATTATCAATGCAATATTTGTACAAGTGCAATACTGTTTACAATTTGATTAGAATCGGATTAACGATAAAGTCGTCTACGTTCCGCATTTTGCAAGTTGATTGCAAAGAGCCCAGTCAAAATCATCGTAAGTAGCTGTTAAATAAATTTAAACGAATTTGTTAATCCAAGGTAAACAAATAAAGAATATGAAAACACACCTCTATGCCAATAACACTCCAATCACAGGCGCGTTCATAACTCGTGCCCTTCACATACGCGATAGCAAGTTTCTTATTGCAGCCAACAGTGAACAGATCTGGCACGATGCTCGAGTTCTGATTCAAGTAGCAGCTCTGTGGAATTGTAATTCCGCTCTCCATATAATTCATTGGGCCTGACATGCCACAACAATGATACTAAAAAGGTATTGTTGAATTAGTTAAACAACAAAATTCAGATACTTACCTTGATCTCAAAGTATGACATGCTGCCATTATTATACAGCTGATTATTCCAGGCATTGCCTACGGTCTCATTTGCGAGCAGTGGGAAATCGATTGGCTCGGCGAATACGACGGTGATTTGTGCGAATACCAAAGCCATTAAAATCGCAGTATACTTTTAGGCGGAGCATATGAAATGGATAGAAATAAACGGTTTGAACTGTTTGTGTACTTATTGCGCAGCTTGCAAGTATTCTACTTACAATCCAGCTAAGACGAATGTTTTCGCGCAGAGCCGCAATGCATCCAAAGATGGTGCTGCCAAAGATCAGCACACCAAGGACAATGCCAAAAATACATGGCAAACGAATGGCGACACTGTGAGGAAACACTATCAGGGCATAAGAACATGCGGCAATAGATAAAGCGGCAAATACCTAGAAAATAATGCAAATTAATTCGATTTAATGATAACCATATGCGAAATCTATCTGCAGCAACTCACACAACAAAGAAAGTCCAAAACAAATGAGGAGATCTTCAATACTTTGATGCTACTCGGCATTTTGCAAAATTCAATATTCGATCTACTGTCTCGTCAATGCGCAGCGCTTTAAAGCAACTGAGTGGCAAGAAAAATAAAATAACAAGAAACCGAAATCAAACATTAGCCATGAGTGAGTGATTGCGAGTGTGTCTGGGTGTGTGCGAGTGCGTCTATGGGTGTGAGTGTGAGTGTTAGTGTGAGCATGAGTATGTTGTCCATTGAAGCTTAGGTAGGCATTCAGCACTGATAGTGGAGGCAAGCTCCATCTAGCCGATAAGGTTTTGCCTAACAGCTGTTGAGTGGCAGCGTCACGCGGGGAAAGCAAAGTTTATCGCAAAAGTATTTGAATTGGAGTACACCTCCAATCTCCACTATCAACAGCAGTTGCAACTGCAGTCAATTAAGCAACATGTTTGATCTGCACTCAACGGCGACAGCTGCAAGTTTCATTTTGCATACACACACACACCTACATATATAGTAGGGGAAGTGAGTCAAAGTATCTCATTTAGTGAGCATTGACAACTGATACTATTGCTGATAAGTTTCAGTTTGTGGTATTAGCTGTTTCTTGTTCTCTTATCAGCAAATTAGCTTACATTACACTCACTCACTATGTGCTTCAGGGTCACTCACTATGCTCATCGACAAGACTTCCCTAATACCCTAGATAAGCGAAGTATATAGCAAAACATTTTCTTTTAGTAGGTGCAACTGTTTGCTTAAACTTTTAATGGGTAGCACATAGAACAATGAGTTGTTTGTTATTATTAAATGAAATAACTCATTTGGCCAGTTACCAAGTTGCCAAATTCACTATCAGTGAGATAGGAGATTTATGATAGTATCACTGAGGATTAAGGTAGCACTCGCTCATTTCTCTCAGTGTAGGTGAGCGCTTATTATCGTTATTATTGTTATATTTATTGTACACCTTCGTCGTCGTCGTCGTCGTCACACAAAAACTTCCCATACAATTATTATCGCAACTAACAGCCCAAGCAGCCGGTGTCGGTTGGAACGGGAAAGCGACTTTAGTTAATATTTAGTCTAAAAAAAGTCGTCAACGGGCTAACATCGAAGTTTGGTCAGAAAACAGAAAAGAGAACAAAGTAAAATGGGTTGTGCAACGGCAACGATCAAATATCTAGTATTCCTGTTCAACGCTTTATGCGCGGTGAGTAAACACAATGCTCTCGTGAGTTAGTCAGAGCGTCAAAGTTCAGTTGTGTTGACTGTATTAACATACTACAAGTATATTGTGAGAGTAGTTCACTGGTTCAGTGGTTGTTATTATCGGCAGTCAAGCGTGGATGATGTATGAGTGAGCTGAGTGTGTACTTACCTAGATACGATTGGGTGCGGCACGCTAGATACTTGTTGCCCCTATCTATATAGCTTGATTTGTGTACTTACCTATGAGTCGACATCTTTATAAATATATGTATGTTTCATAACCCCCTTTTTGCCATTTCAGTTGCTCGGCATTGGTGTGATTGTGGTCAATTCGATTGCACTCAAAGATGTCGCCAATGAGACACGTCCCGTACTCATATTCTTCATTGTGATCGGTTCGATTGTATTTCTGATTTCCTTCTTCGGTTGCTGTGGTGCCATCAAAGAGAGCTCTTGTCTAACATGGATGGTGAGTATTTATTTAATCTTTATCTATACTGTAATTAAACCCGTTTTCTTTCCCCTTTAGTATGCCATTATTATGCTGATCATACTGATCCTCTCCTGCGTGCTGTGCTTCGTTTATGTCCACCACATTGACGATGAGCAGTTGGCAAGGAGTCAATTGAACAACGCCTGGGCTCAGCAAAAGAATGGCACCGATGCCATGACCTTCTATCAGAAGACTGTAAGCATTGACTTTCTACCTCTCTTCGATCATATAATTTATCTATTTATTTTGGAATCCTGCAGTTCAAGTGCTGTGGTATTACTGGCCCCAATGACTATACCAAGGCCAATCTGACGACACCCGAAAGTTGTTATGCTGCCAACACTAATGGAACCGCAACAACAAGTCACTCGGTTTACCCCGACGGCTGTTTAACTAAATTGATCGCTTTCTATGACGACGCCTTGAAGTTCGTTAGGGTCTTTGGCTGGATTTTGATAGCCGTTGAGGTAAGTTAACTTATCTATATTAAATATTTGGTATAAGCTTTTTAGCATTGACTCAACCTCTACCGTTCATTATTCATAGGGTGCCGCCTTCGTCTTTGCCACCGTTTTGGGTATCACATTCAACAACGAGCAACGTCGTTCCAGATATTAAGTACTTTTTACTTTTATGTAATACAAATCGACAATATGTATATATGCGGAAGCATTCACCAAAATGTTATTAGTGTAAATCAAGTATTAGCTAATAAAAAATTTGTAATTAAAATGTTCAAATTCCATATCATTGGAAAATCCTAATGTTTGTCGAAGAGGCACCCTGTTTTCTGTTCTAGATTGCCGGAAATAGAATCTAACTTTTAAATAACGATAAGAAAAAACAATTGATAGCGCAGACTTTGAATTGCACCACGATATTCCGAATAAACTAACTAACTAAAAAAGCGAATCATTTTAGAAAAACAAATCGGTTGAAATCGCATTTCTTCATAACGAAATATGACGAAAGAGCTTATCCAATTAGATTTGTTTTTTCATTACACTCAAGCTTAGGAGTAAATGGTTGTTTATTTGTGGATATTAAAATATTTATAACAATGTGTCAATGTGCCACTTGGGCCAAACAATTTGGCTAACAAAGCTAAACGGTTCTCACGTGTACAGTTCCGATTTCTGTGGATTTTTAAATGCAATTCTTAAGTGGACATGTTCAACGCGAATTTGGCACGCGATCTCTTTCTCTTACACACACACATAGAGTCAACTTGGATACCAGCACACACACACATACACACATGGAAAAGCTGTCAGAGTAAATCGGTTGCATGCAGCCGCGTCGACAGTTTGTAACCTAAGTTTTTAATTGCCTCACTGCCAGCTGATGGTGCTGATGTGAATGAGAGTGTGTGTGTGTTTGTTCTATATGTGTATCTCAGATATGAAGCAAATTACTGAAAATAAATACAATTTAGAATACACACATACATGTGTTAGATGCTAGTGTTTCTGTGTGTGTGTGTGTGTGTGTCGAAGTGAAGCGATGGGGTTGCTAATAAAAAAACTCAGAGTTGTCCTTAGACATGCCACTGAAACCGAAGCTTGGCAGCGAGAGTTTCAGAGAATACCAGCTGCAAAGTGGGCGGCGAGGTGTGGTGCGGTGTTTTTGGAGGCGTGCTATATCGTGAAACAATCACCTTTAGAGCGTACACCTTGTCAGCGGAATCAGTTAGAGAGCTGCTTCCTCTTCTCTGGTTTTGGGCAATGTTCAGCGCTAGTTTTGCGCTTTTATGTTTTGAGAAACCAAAGCCAGTTTCATTCGGGACGAGCGTACGTGCAGTTTTGCCAAATATTCTGAGCGGGCTAACAACTAACAGCCATCAGCTAACAGCTAACAGCTAACACCGAACGGGTAACAGCAACAACAGAACAATTCAAGCGGAAAATCGTAGCATAATTTCAGGCGCCTCATGAGTCGCATGCAAGCGTAAGTTAATGCAAATAATGAAAGGCGTGTATTTTGTGTTTTGCTTTATTTCCTTTTTCCTTTCTGTTTTGATTTTCATATTTGTTTACATACTGTTTCGCGTTTAACGTTCGTTCGTTAGTTCGTGCACCCGGGTGCTAATAACCTGCCCCACCGCCACCGTCATCGCCACCGCCATCAATAGCAACAGCCGAGACGAGCTGCCTTTGTGGCAAATGGCAAAAGTGTTACCCTTGTGGGTGTCGCCACCTACAAATTGCTTAATTTGTTGCTACCAACTCCGAATGTGGCAGCCACACAGCAAAATGGATGTGTGGCTGCGGCATTGCCTACTTAATTTTGGCACATATTCACGTGTCGTAAAGTTTGTGCCTGGCAATTAGTAACCAGGTAACTGCCAGTGGCAACCATTACAGTTAAAGTTCTAACCATTTATTGTCGGGGGCGCACATGCGAGTAACTTGCTATCTATAGTATGCCGCATGATGATACGCTTAATTCTACTATCTCTCAGCTCAGTAGTTCTTGCACTTTTGTTACTTTTTTATTGCGTAAGTAATAAAAGATTTACAGCAGCTCCCTCGCTTAGTTTTCGGCACTAAAGTTGCAGCCAAAGCAGCTTCTTTTGCTTTTATTAACTGAACGTGTCGGCAGGGTTACCTCAACCATTTTGTAATTAATCCTGATAGGTAAATTTGTTTAATTTCGTAATTAATATTAATTTAATAAATGTAATAAAAAAATTAGGTGTATGTTAGAAAATTCTTTTCATTCAAAAATAATCTCAATCACTTTTTAAAATGTCTTTGAAGTCTTTACAATTTAGTCAAATAATAATTTGATTTAAAGGAAATTCAATCAACCATGTAAACTTTTACTGCAAGTGTAAAACTCTTGCATATATATGAAAATATGCAACTTTTGAACACCTAAATATTGACTTCAAATATTGTTAATTAAAGAGCATAAATTATGTTAACATATATAAAAGAAAAAGATGCTGTTGCAAGAGAATAAATTAATTATTTAAATTGCAATTAAAATGTGTGATGAAGTTATATAAATTAAATGTATTTATGCAGGTATTAGATTAAATTATATAATCACCAAAACTTAACTAATAAAAAATATAAAATTTAGTCTAGAAATTTAATGTATTCAGCGCAAGTTTGTGATTTTCTTCTTATTCAGATCAGGCTGGATTTTATTAAATTAGTACTTAAAATATGTCATGAAGTTGAATAAATTATATAAAATTATGCTGGTAGTACATATATATATATATCTATTAAATAAAAATTTATTAAGTTCAGCCTGTTTGTGTTGTATAATCAACGTATTGACTGATTAGGCTCATTAAGTAATTCAGATTTGAGTTCTAAGACAAACTAAATTGATTTATCTAACAATTATTTGCAAAACGATTCTATTCGGTTGACACGCGCTGTAGTCTAAGTTCGACACAAGCATGCATTCCATGCACTACCTCAACACAATTAGAGAACTCAGCTTGATGATATAAAAGTATTGGAAACTATTTGGTAGATTCTCGACACGTGACTCTGAGGGTATATCAATTTAATAAATTCAAAACTATAACTGAGTAAATACAAGGTTTCGCAATCGAACGCGAACTTTGAATACGCTTCTGCAGTTGCTTCATAGAAGTAAATATCAGGCAATAAATTGCATAAATGTTGTTAAGAATAGAGTCAAAGAAGAAAAGAGTTTCGCCAAGTGTCGTAAATGCAATCAAACTACTTGAACTTTGGCTGTAAACCGCACAATGGCCGCGATTTCGTCCTTCCGGTGTGCCACGTTGCAGGTGTCGCAAAGTAACCGATCAAAAGTCATAAACTCGAAAGGCTTCGCGTGCCGGCAGTGCTCAAGTAATTTCCCCAGACTGGGGCGCGTTCATATGCCAACACTCTGCCTGACTAGGCTTCGGCTTCGGCCTGGGTCTGGGCCTGGCGATGACACCCACGTCTCCACGTCGCCGTTGTTGCAATTGGAGCGCTGCCTTTGGGTTTATGATAAGCGACACGCAAAGCGGAAGGCCAACAAAAAACGTTTGGCGAAAAACCAACAAAGTCGCCGACAAAAACTTTTCTGTTTTTTTTTCTTTTTTTTTTTGATGATGTGTGGATGCCCGGGGAGGCACCGACAGCGAGTTGAGAGTTAAGGCACATGCCCAGGAACAGGAACAGGCAGAGGCACATGCATAGACATAGGCACAGGCCGAAGCTCCTCGTGTCAGCATGTCAGTGCCGATGTCGTCGTCATTGTTGTTGACGTCGCTCGGTCGTCCTGTCAGTGTGCAGATAGCAGTGCAAGGCATTTGTTTTCCTTTTGCCGGCTGGCCGCGATTTTCCAATCAAACGCGTGTGTCGTCTAAGAAATTGTGATATTAACCAAGATGTCAGGCACTGTAGCGGCGTCCAGTTGGACGTCAATGAAGACGCGGTACGTGAAGCTCTCGGCTGGTGGCAGCAACACTGATTAGTCTTTGTGTTTCATTTGCAGCATCACTGCGTCTGTACGCACCACCAATCGGATGAATGCCTTGCTCTCGGAGTCCATGTTAAGTCGCCGCCGTGCGCTGCAAAACGGCGGAGAGGGCGAGGGCCCGGTGGCCGAGGGAGGCGAACGGAAGGAGAAGCCGAAAAATGATTGGAAATTCTTTCACACCAATTTCAATATGGAACGTGCGCACAAAATCATCGAAGATTGCATTGAGGAGCGTCTGCTGTGGGATCGCTTTAGCCGCAGCTACGACTCGTGGCGCGCTGTTCAACTGGTCGAGGGTCTGTCGGCGGAGATACGGGATCGGGTCAAGAAGCTAAACCACAGACGGTGAGTGGTGCACACTTATTGCCAATTCAATTCCACCACAAAACAAGCCAAGTGACCCCAATTGTAATTTGCAGCCATCGCATTGTCTGTCTCTTGTCGCTGGTAGAGAAGCAGAATCAGGGCATCTATCAGAGAATGTGCCATCTGATGGACGAGAAGCGTGATAATTTCACTCAGCTTGTTTTCGAACGACCCACGTACTTTATGATTGTCGTCTTGTATCTGGTCTACAAGGATTAACCGAAAGTGAAAGTTGCGAAAGCTTGCAAGCTTCTAAAGCTTCGATGTAAAGCTTTTTCCAGCTTATGCACGAACCAGTTGCAATTGTTTGTTTTTTGTTTTATTGTTACTTTTCCGTAGTTAAGACATGCTCCATAGACTTAGAGATTAGTATATAATTTAAAATGTAGTCGAATAATATTAAAAAAAAATTTAACTGCTGAACTGAACAACTTGTCAATTCAAAGGCCCCGGCGAGATTCGAACTCACGATCTCCTGTTTACTAGACAGGCGCTTTAACCAACTAAGCCACGGCGCCGTTGTGTTTTCATCGGGAAAAATAGTCAATTTAAGACAAGAGGCCTACAAAATTGGAGCTGCCTAAAGCTATCTATAGCGTAGTACCTGGAAAGTCCATTGTTTAAATTAATATTTGTTCAAATGTTTTTGGTTTTGGTTTAAACATGAAGATAATGATATCTTTCTCAATGGAGTACACACTTCAATTCTCTAAATTTAGACAATAAAATACCCCATGGAGAGTGTGCGGCATAGATATGATATAATAACATACGGTATGCTGTGTATGTAAGTATAGAAATCTATCTTTAGAAACAGATAAATATAACATTGGTTTAATGAAGCTTTCACTTCGAAACAATTTTTATTAATATTTTGTTTAATTATATATATGATATTTGATTTCATGAAGCTTTGAACATTTTTTTTTCTAGTTTCGTATACTTAACACGTGGGCTGAAAAGTCCCGGGCCTTACACATAGGTGGCGCTAGTTTTATTGCAGTCACCTTTTTTTCAGTTAATACAATCCTTCAGAAGACAGCTGCTAAAATTTCATGATATTCTATTCATTAGTTTGTAAGTTATTGAGCTAAGAGTGACACTACTTTTGCTATTTTCAAAACAATGCATCAAAAGCAATTTCGTGTTCTAATCTTACACTGCTTCTTGGTGGGAAAAAAATACCGTTCAAGCACAGTTTTGGCTTGAATAGTGTTATGGGGACTCCTCTCCATCAGAAACAACAATTAAACGTTGGTTTGCTGAAATCAAACGTGGTCGTAGAGACACCGATGATGCAGACCCCAGTGGACGTCCAAATGGGGAGGTCACACCAGAAAACATCAAAAAAATCCACAAAATCGTTTTGAATGATCGAAAATTAAATTTGCATGAATTAACTAACATCGTAAAGATATCAAAAGAACATGTTGGCCTAATATTGCATGAACATTTGACTATGAGAAAGCTCTCTTCAAAGTGGCTGCCGCGTTTGCTCACTTTTGACCATCAACAAGAATGTGTTCATGATTCAATGACAGTGACAAAACTACATGAATTTAACTTCGAATTGCTCCCACATCCACCGTATTCGCCAGATTAGGCTCCTAGCGACTTCTGGAGGTTCGCAGTCCTGAAAAAATATTCGCCGGTAAAAAAATTTCGTAGGAATGAAGAGGTTATCACTGAAATTGAAGCCTATTTTGAGGCAAAAAATAAAAAGTTCTAAAAAATTTATATTGAAATGTTACAGCGGCTCTGGAATGATTGCGATGCTCTTGATAAAGATTAAATTAATGAGTAACGCCAATTTTGATCCAAAAAAAGTGTGTTTTCTTCGTTAGGCCCGGGACTTTTCAGCCCATGTGTTAATAAGTATTTTTCTAGGGTATGATATATTATATTATTTTATACTGTATTAAATTATGTGTCGACAACGTTGACAATATTTAAGTATATGTAGGGTATGTGGAAGTTGGGCAACTATAACTTCAACACTTATAAATTTATAATATTGATAAGCCCTAAACTTATTGAGTCTTATCAGTTGCCACAGTGATAGGCGATTTACCTGTCTAAAAAAATCGAAACAGTAGTGGGAGCTTTTCCGATTGGAGCTTTTTTTCTACACCCGCGGCACTTTAGCAGTACTTTTAGCAGTTCATGGCACCGGGCAATATTGCTGAATTTAACGATTATTGAAACAATTATTGCGGCAATTGAAACATGTTAATGGCAAGCGCGTCAGTTGGTGTGCAAACGCAACAACAGGAACAACAATAGGAAACTTTAATGGAGCTGCTGTCGGCGGAAGAGGAAACAAACAATAAATGGCGCGCAAATAGCAAATGGCAGCAGAAGGCGCAAACTGTTTGAATTTGCCATTTTGTAATTGGAAAATACGGAAATTAAATTAAACAAGTAAGAAAGTTACAGTCGAGTGTGCTCGACTGTGAGATACCCGCTACCCATTTTTAATAAAGGCAAAATATTGCGGTATCATTTTCAAAATATACCGAAAATACTAAAAAAATACTAAAAATATACCAAATGGTATATTTGGTATATCGATATAGTACACCATTCAAAATATACCATAGACGGCACAATGTACCAGATTGTCGGCTAACACAACCAAGACCCCTAGTAAGTAGGCGTTTTTGCCCATACAAAAGTATTTCTTTAATAACTTCCACAATTTTCTTCTGATCGCAACAAAATTTTCAGGAATCATAACTACTATAGTAATTATTGTATATACCAAAATTCGTAACTCTAGCTTTAAAATTACGCTTGTTATTCGATTTTTTTGATTTGTGGGGGCGGAAGTGGGCGTGGCAAAAATTTGAAACAAACTTGATCTGCGTGCAAACATAACAAATGCTGTCGAAAAAAAATTATAGCTCTATCTCTTATAGTCTCTGAGATCCAGTGTTTCATACGGACGGACGGACAGACGGACAGACACACAGACGGACAGACGGACAGACGGACAGACGGACAGACGGACATGGCTATATCGTCTCGGCTGTTGACGCTGATCAAGAATATATATACTTTATAGGGTCGGAGATGCCTCCTTCTACCTGTTACATACATTTCCTGCCGGCACAAAGTTATAATACCCTTCTACCCTATGGGTAGCGGGTATAAAAAGGCAACCTAACTCCATCAGTTTCCTATATCGTTGGAGTTAGTTGTAGGCCCCGGCGAGATTCGAACTCACGATCTCCTGTTTACTAGACAGGCGCTTTAACCAACTAAGCCACGGCGCCTTGAGAGATGCGCCAGCCAGATAGAGAACAAGAGCTACGGACTGCCGTGCGGAGTTCGGGAAAAATCATAAATAACTGTGCGAGGGCACACAGATACTTAAAAGTATCTCTCACATGTGTGTGTGCCAAGAAAGAAAGCGGCAAAGAAAAAAATAGATACTTATGTTGTCGTCGTCATTGTGGTGCAGAGCAAAAGTTTTATTGTTCGGCCCCCGAACTAGTTATGTAATCTATGCCATATTTATCTACAACTTGTGCCGCATCGTTTTTCGTTTGCCCAGTCGACAAAGTATCTATAAGTAGACATATCTCTCTCGGCTGTACAAATACTCGTACTACCAACCAACAACAACAGCAGCAGCAGCAGCAGCAGTGAGCGCACTAAACGAAGTTTTACTTGATGCTGAAGTTCCAGTTACCGCCTCGCAGGCATGTTTGTCTATATTGTGGGTTTGCTGGAGCTGAAGAAAAATGCAAATGTTGGTGCTGCTGCTTCTGCGGCCAAATGGAAATTATTTGTACTTTTGCGGTCGGCACACACAAGTACAGTGCAAACTCAAGCACTCGAATGTATCTTTGAGATTGCTGCTAAACAGAAACAGCCCAAAGGCAAGAAGCCATCCAGGCAGGCAGTCAGGCAGCCAGCCATTTCCCCTACAGTTTACATTGTCAAAGACTTGAGTAAGTAAAGTAGCAAATACAATACTCAACAACTCACCCGTTTATACTTTCAAAGCAGGTGCGACCACTCTTTCAATAGATCCGCATCTATTCACATAAATCACCAAAACTTCAAACAGTTGCTAAACACATTAACGCTAAATACCATTAGACACAATCCCATTCTCCCCCCGTATTGATTCTGATACCGATGTCAATTGCCATTCCCTGTCAACCCTCATGGACTGGTGCAACAGTTAAGTTAAACAGAAACACGCACGACAACTACGCCAACTCCAACTCCAACTCTCGAACTCTCGAATGCTATAGCAAACTAATTGCCCGAAGTTAGTTGCTCATCAAATTGCCGCATCATTTTACGCAGATTTTTATCGCACATCGAATGTCTGCCACAGCAGCTGAACCAGCAGCAACAGCAGTTGGCCAGTTGACCATGCCCAGACCCAAACCCAGCTAACCGAACCAAAAAGTATCTAATGCGTTTCCTGTGTTACAGCCATGTTCTGATGTCTGATGTGTTTGTTGCCTGTGTATCTAGCAATGTCTATCTCTTTCTCTGTGTGTTTCTATACCCTACGTCATGCGGGCAAAGGAATTTAAGGACTGAAATTAAAACGACACAAAAGTATCTGCAAACAATTGTAGTTAGTAAAGTATCTTTGGGTAGAGCATTACCAGTTCGTTGTGCTGATGTTTGCTGGGATTCTCATGTAACATTGTAATTTGGCATGGCATTGAAGCGAACGCTTATCAGCACATGACTCCAATAAATTCGTTTTTGCCGTTTTCGGCGCTATCTCACTTAGCACAAGGACTGAGGCGCATTTAACCCATGTAGCCTTAGCCCAGAGGGAAGCAGGGCAAACGGGGAGCGCTACTGTAACATAGCTCGATCTCAATCCATAGTTTGTTTGTCTGCCAATGCGCAGCAATTGAGTTTTTACGCATTTCGACAAAAAGGCTCCAAGAGGGAGGATGTGAAAACTGTGGCCGCCAGCTCTCGCTTTGGGCTGTCAGCTCCATGGTTTGTGTCAAGGACTTTTCTGATTCCTCTTACTTCTATTTTCTTTTTTTTTTTTTTTTTAGGGTATTTTCGTGTGTTTTGTGTGGGAGAGACAAATCTGCTTTTGTTTTTATCTGATGCCATTGCGTATTTAGCTGTAGCGTCTTATCCTGGTGGGAATGCGTACATTTGTATGGCGTCGGATTAGTATTTTGTGGAGAGCTCAGGGATGGTAAAAGCAAACGCTGGGATATTTGTAACTTTAACGGGCATTCTCTCAAAATAAAAATGCACGTCATTAATTTGAGGCAATTGCCGCGGCAGAGTTGAAATTTTGTAATTATTACGAAGGGGCCACAAAAGTGCCATAAAAGCCGCCGAGCGCCAATAATGTTAATTGAGCTACATTTCAGACGCAATTAGTAGACGGCAATTTGACCAAGTTGGCCAAACAAATAAAATAAAAATGAAATACATTCATGGCTGGGTGGCTCTTCAATGTTTGTCCACGGGGGGAAGTATAGCTGAGCAGTGCCAATTCCGTCTGTAATTTTGTAAAACAAAGTAGCTTATATTCTAGGAAAGCGAAAATACTTACTCTGTGAAATGGCGTTTGCAGTGATTCCAATCGTCGATCATGTTACTGAACAGCGAGTGTAGAAAGATGCGCATTAGTATCAACTCCACAGAGAGATCATAGTGCAACTGATTGTGGCAACGCATCGGCACCAAATAACGCAGTCTGGCTTGGGTGTGGTTCATCATGGCTTGCACCTTGGCGCCAAAGTGATCGTTGTCCACTTTGCACATCTTCACCTGCTCGTGACGCTCCAGGCAGATGCCAAAGAATTCGATGGCCTTCTGCTGAAAACCCTGAAACTTCTGCACCTCGCTGGTCATCTTGCCGAGACATTTGTTCAGCTGGGCACGCATTGCTTCCAATACTTTGATTTGACTGCGTGTTGTTTGCAAATGTTGCATGAACTTTTGTAGTTGGCACTTGAGCACACAGTTGCTGCGTTGCAGCAACAGCTGCTGGTTGGGTGTACGAAAGGATTCGTCCTCTAGTGGAATAGGATACTTCTGCTCACATGGATCTGGAGGTGTTATTAGCAACTTGCTGCGCAAAAGCAGCAACCGCCCTTTGATGGACTCCAGTTCTTCGTAGGCCAAATCGTAGTCGGGCTCTTCAGCTGCGAAATGTGTGTCTTCATTGCTTTCACTGACTTCGGCCTCCTCTTCGACTATTATGCCAGGGGCGTGGCACTTGCCCTTATACCAAGTGTCTAAATTTCTATGATCCATCACGATAAGAAAACAAAAACTTGAACTCGAACTAAATTGTGGGTGATTAAATGAAACTAAATATGAATTGTTGACAGCAACTGCTGAGATCGTAAAATCAAATTCCATTTTCTACTTTCCCCCCTTTAATTGAGTTAAACAAATCTGTTTTCGCTCGTTTCACTTTCAATTAAATAAACAACTTTTCTCCATCCTTTGATGCCTTTGCCTGCTGTTATGGCATTTTAACCCCTAATTTATTAATGACTGCCGGCATTCGTCAGCGCAACGACAAGGACTCAAAAAGTTCATATTTCAAAAATGGCTGCTTAGCAAGCAACAGCAACAGCCAAAAAAGGATAAAGGATAACAGAAGGGTTGGCAGACGCTGACACGCCGACGATATTATTGGGTACCATTTGATTAATGACACTTGCGGCCCCAAACGCTAGAGGATGGGATGGAGGGAGGAACGCTTTAAGCTCGAATCGTTTTACCCAAAAAATTGCTGTTTGCCTGCACAAAATATTTGCACAGAAAGTTTCACTTTTCGCCGAGTCTTGTCACGTGCAGCGTGTGCAGCCTGTGCAAACTATTTCATCGCATATATCCAAGAGCAAAATTCCCAACCCCCTGCATATCCATCTCCATATCCATATCCATGACGATGTCTCTCTCGCTCTGTTTGGTGGGGTGAAAACAGCTTCCTCCTCGAAGTGGAGTAAGAAAATTTCTGCATGCCGTTGCGCATTGTGACATGGCAGATGAATTTGTCGGAACATGTGTTCCTCCAGCTGTGGCATTGACACAACTCCTCGACTGCCTGCTGACTGCCTTCTGCCACTCTGCCTGTCATCTGAATTTCAGGGCAAGTGGAACTGATACAGATAAATTAAATTTCGTTTGCCAGTCCAGGAAGATGTACATTGAACTTGCATGCCAGCACGAATTTTGATTCCTGTTCAACTTCCCACTCTCTGTCTCCTTCTCCTCTGTGTCTGTCATGTATTAGTTTCTGTTTATTGACGATTGTGCTAAGAAGGAACGGACGGGGGAAACAAGTTCAACGTGTGGGAGCGCCAGGTTATTGGCATTATAAACACGTATCCCGAAATGAGAGCAAAGCGTGTTGCATATTGCTTTAACAACAACGTACAAAATTGGTTTATTTGTGGCCTTAACGGGTGCTGTGATATGTTTTCAATGGTTTAGCTTTTGAAATATGTATAATCAATAGTTCATGGGTGAGATAACTACACATAGTAAAGGTAGCTATGTTAGTTGTGTTGCCAATAACAATGTTGCAAGATTTAGAAATTGTACAGGAATTTCAACTATTAAGTTCGAGTATTTATTGTTAATAAATAGATTATTTGTAGTTTGTTATATTTTAATTTGGAAATAAAGTATGCAAACTATTTTGGTATTTATTCACACGTTTTAAAATAAAGTTAAAGGCCAATCGCCCATCTGTTTGTTTGAGAAAAAATTGCCACTTTAAAATCTTGTACAATTGGAAATAGTATAGCAATTTAATCTGTTAATTCTTATTTCAAGAAATTTGTAAGAATGTTTTATATTTAATAAAAGAATTGTATAGAATTTATCAAAAGAGTATGCGTAATAGTTTTAAATTCAGTTCTAGTTTTAATTAATAAATTAACAAGAAAGAAAGTTACAGTCGAGTACGGAATTATTCTTAACATTTAATAATATACAGCAAAAAATACAAAAATATACATAGAAAACTCTGGAGCAAAAGTGTGATAAAAAGGTTTCTGTTTCATTTTATTTTTTGAAGGACTATATATCTTAAAGCAAATTAAATCAGTTTAAAATATATTTAGAGTGTTGGTAGTAGTAGTGTGTTGGTAGTATATATACATAAATTGTAGAACTAGTTCTTTGATTAAATAAAATTGAAGTTTTTTAAACTAAAAGAGAATCTTAATATTTTTGAAGTGCGTATCAGCTGCTGAAAACCTTCAATACTTAATACATCGTGGCTGCCATACTTTGCTAATATGCAAAGGGGAATATGGTTATCATAAATCACAGAACACACACACACACATTGGCAACATCAATTTGTTTATACTTGCATGTATACGCATATGAATCGACATCGCGGCATAAATCTGAATATGTTACCCAAGCGCATGTAATCCCAGAGCAAACGTGACTCAATTATATGGCCGCCAGTGTAGGGAGCAACACAGCAGTGCAACTGGGAAGAGGACCACCCAACTTTTTATGCCGCCCCCTCCATACGCGCAGCTGCTAGCTGCTAGATGTGTCTCAGATTTCATATGGAATCTTTTGCAAAAAAAACAATGCATAATTCTGTTGAATAACAGAAGCGATGCGAAGCGTAGAAAAAACACAAACAAATTTATGTGAAAAACAATAAAATTAAATTGTTTTCGCATTCGACATTCAGCGCTTGGCACTCAACTCAGCGCTCAGTACTCAGCAGTCAACGGCATTGGCAGCCGCTGCGAAATAATGAACTCATCTAGATGAGAATAATAAATTTTTGAGTAATGTGGCAGCCAGAAGCGGAAATGCTTGCCGCCATTTTATAGCGCAGCCACTTGAGTGTGCGAATGCGTGTATGTGTGTGTGTGTGTGTATGAGTGAGGAAAGGGAGAAAGAGAATTCAAAGAGCTGAAACGCAGAACCAGGTCGTAAACCACAAGTGCTCGCAACTGGCAGCGACTTTGTCACATTGCCACATCCTGCCCGAAGCGCGAGTTGCAGAATGAAGTCGCAGCCGGAGTTGGAGTTGGAGTTGGAGCTGTATTGGAGTGTTTAACTCATGAACGCCCACTTTGATTTCCATTTGAATTGGGCGCGCAGACGGCGCAGGAGCCACTTGTAATGCCAACATATGTTGCTCGATTTATGGCTCTCTGTCATCAAGCGGAATGGCTTTAATAGAAGCAGACACACACGGAAACATTTTCAAATTAAACACAGTAGGTAATAGAAGAAACAAATTACACTAAAAGGAAAACATAAACTCAACTCTCGTTACAGAAGGTGAGGATGATGATCTACCAGCATTCGACTTAATCACAGCTGCCTCTCCGGTTGCAGGTAATGTCCCAAGCATTGACACCACTGCAGCGGCAAGTGGCCGAAGGCATCGTCAAGTTCATCTGTCGTGGCAACTATGACAAGGCGCTGGGCACACTCAACTACATGGCCGGCACATTCCCGCCCCAGGAGGAGAGCACACTGCGTCGGCTGCTGAAGCGTCTGCAGCGCAACAACAAGACGATGGACTCGTTGCCTGTTTACAAAGTGCTGTTGCAAGAGATGCCCGATGTGGATGCGAATCTGATCAGACGCATGGATACGCATATACCGCATGAGGTGCTTGGTGAAATCTACGATCAGATGCACTCGCCTGACTTCGAGCAATTCCAAGTGCAGCTGGAGCACTTGCAGCGGGTGGAGTACAATGTGATGCGGCACACTTTAATTCTTTACGAGCACTGCACCAAGCTGAAGGCGGCGCAGCGGGAGTTGGACAAACATCACTTGATGTCCGGCATCTGTTTGGAGTTGTATGTCCTTTATTGTCTCATTCTACCACTTGGCATTTATTTGCTCACTTTTTTATTTTGAGTGTCCAATGGAAATAGTAAAAAATTGTTTGTTCTGCACACTTTGAAACACTTTCACCTGCTCTTACTCTCTCTTTTTCCCTCTCTTTTCGTCTGTTTCTTTTGTTGTGCTGCTCGGCAGACGTTTCAATTAAATGCTCGCAACGTTTGCCAATTTGCACGCACACATGTGACTGCCTCTGCCCCCTTTGCTTCATCTCTTCCTCATCCCCTGGCCAGACTTGGCATTTGAAAAATAGATTTCTAAAACGTTTAAGCTGCTGCATGTGTCTTGAATTTTAAACTCGCAGCTTCATATTAAAATTGCGGCAAGGTAAATGCAACCTAGACGTTGCCAACTTCCTGTCTCGCCCCTTCTCCTCTCCTCCCACCAACCCTTGTCATATTATAAGATGCTAGCTACCCCAAATGGAGCATATGCCTCCGCCGCCAAATAGCACAAACGTGACCAAACTTTTTGTGACTCTTCTTTGTGCATTGTTGGCAGGCGATCATTTATCTTAAATGCCAACGCCTGGAATGGGGAACGTTTCTTTGTGCTCGAGCTTGCTCTATGCCGAGTGCTGTGTCCTAACGTCTTCTTTTGGCCAGGCACCGAGGCTGGCCATATGCTAGGCAACCAAAGGCATGGTCGCCTGGCAACGCAAGGGAAGTCTCTCAAGGTGCACGCGGGTTGCTTAATAAGCGGACGCTACACCGGAAGCGGATTCATGAACTTAAGCGGCTTTAAAACGCAGGACAACGCTTTGCTGCTGCCCTGAGTTATTATTGGATCCGACTTGGTCGGCGTGACCAATGAGTTTACTAGGGTAAGAATGATTTAGGATAGCGCGTGTCCTGCAATATTACAAAGAAAAGCGAAAACAGGCAAAAGTTCAAATAAAAGAAATACCATAAATAAATTGCAGATTTGTAATAAGCAAAACAAAATATTTATTTACATGTTTAATTGCTGATATTTGTGCAGTAAAACGATGACTGAAAATATTGAAAGGAAAGAATATAAAGAATGTGCAACGAATAAATAATTGAAATAACGACGCAAAATTGACGAGTTAAATAGAAATTAGTTATTTAATTTGTTATATAGAAAAGCGAGAATTTTAATAAGAAAATTGTTTTAAGAGTAGGTAATACAAATATCGTTAAAAGAAAGTGAAAGAAATAAAGAAAATATATTAAAGAGTTGAAAATAATTTAATTGTTTATCATGTAATTTTCTATTTATTTATTATTTTATAAATGCGAGGTGTAAGGAAAATATAAATTGCAGTATACATAGACATATTCTTGCAACACTTTAAAATAAGCAATGAAAAAATGGCTACAATTTAAAGAGTTAAAGCGAATTTCATTATTCATATTATTTGTGCAGAAATATTGACTTAACGATGATAAACTATTAACTACAATTTCAAAGCAAATTGCAAAATATTCAAAGTTATTTCCTACTTATTAAAAATACTTGATAAAATGCTGAAAGTTATAATAAACAAAGAAAAATGTTTAATATTTAATGTTATATTCTTGCCTTTATTTGAAAGGGCAAAATAAAGGCAGTTTGATGTGCTGTGAGATGCCACTTAAATGCAAATCTTTGTGTATTTAGTTTGCGAGTTTGTTGTCTGAAAGTGGCCAAAGGAATTTTGTGCAGTAACTGCTGGAGTTTTCCTATAAACACACAGCTGCTTATAAAACTTTTCGAAAAACAATTACAGAGCAAACATGGACAAGCACAGAGAGAGTTGTTCTATCTTTTGCATATAACTTAAAAGGAACTTTTGAATTTTTGTTGTTTGCCCTACGACTTTGTGTAACGAGAAGTTCTGCTGGCAACCCACGTGAGTACATATATGTGTGTGTGAGTGAGTGTGTATTTCCTGGCAGCACCTTCTTTTTGCCCGGCAACGTATTAAAATTGCAAAAATTTTAATCTTTTTGAAAAGTATTTTACATATTCTATAGATTCAGTAGTAGGACGTAAATGTATAATGTCCCTATTGGGTTTTACTCGAGTATAACCAAGAATTTATGTATGTATTCAGGCATCACAATTTCCCATTCTCGCACAGCAATAAAAGGCATATCCTGTATAACGTTTTTACCTTCCGCTACTTCACCGCCCACCGCCCATCTCTCAATCGACGTTGGCAGGCAACGTTGCTGTTGCCTTTGGCAGAGCCAAGCAAAAGTTTTTGTCCTTGCTCGATGCGAACGACGTAAAATTTTTATAGACACGTAGGTGTATGCTCTATGCATGTGTGTTTGTGTGTGTGTGTGTGTGTGCTTAAATCCCAGTTTACTACTTTAGGTGTTTACCACACAAAGGCCAAAGCCGCTGCTTCACGCTGCAATCGTCGAATTATGCAGAGATCGAGGGAGAAGCTGCTAAATTCGATGGAGAGACTGAGACTGAGATTGTTTTGGCGCTTGACTTGATGAAAGATTTTTATCATGCAAATAGTTGAAGACGTAGACAAAGCGGAAAAGAGAGAGGGAGAGGGAGAGAGAGAGAGAGCGAGGGCGTTTTCACTGGGATTGCTGCTACTTTTATGGTAGCTACTAAATTGGATTTATATCGGCATCTCAGGCAACTGCTGCCTGCTGAGCTTTAAGCCCGCAAAACTTTGCACATTTATCAACTGACGCCGTTTGCCACGCCGCCGCCCCACAATCTTGGGGCTCGACTGGCTACGAAAATATGTTTTAATCATATTTATAAGTCAAAGTTTAATGCCCTGGCTACAGCTCGTTTCGGACGCTCTTCTTTGGCATGCCAGTCACACAGTCACAAAAGGCGGCGGCCGTTTAACGTGACCATGCCCACTTAACTTATTGACATTTGGCTTGGACTCCCTCCCTCTCCCTTCCCACTAAACATTCAAGTATGCTGAGTTTCCTGCAGGATTCTCAATATCCTTACCCGAATGTCTTTTGGTATACTTAACGAACCAGCAAAATCTTCTGTATTCCAATACAAAAGAAATACGAGTATATGTATTTCCATTTGGCCGCAGGCTCTGCTGCGTTGTCCTTTTTTTCGACTGTTGTTGTTATTGGCATTGTTGTGCTGTGCGCTGTGTGTCCTGTTGTAGTAATAATCCTGCGCGTGCTGCGGCTCGCGGCGTTGTCCTGTGCGTTGTTCAGCGCTGTTGCCTTTTGCCTTTATCTAATTTATTTCCCTTTTGCCTGTCGCTGGCTTATTTGCATTTGCTTGTTAATTTAAAGCATCTTCCATCATTTGTTGTGGCTCTGACGTCGCCCTCTCGACTCCCCTCCCACTGCAATTTCTTCATTGTCGATACTTTTGGATTGGGTTGCCGCTTTTCCGTTGCTTGTTTGGCATTGATGATGGCATTATTATTATGTGTTGGCGCCTTGTTCATTCTTTTTGTTGTCGCTCCCTCCTCGTCTCGTTTTCTTATTTGGCATTACTTCCGCTTCCGTTGGCTGCCACCAGTCGCCATCGCCATCGAGTGTTGCTCCACAGCTTCCAGTTTTGTATTTGCATTATGCCATTGTTGCCAGTAGAAAAGTTTTTCGTTTTTCTCTCCTGCTTGATTCGTTGCTTTCTTTCTTTCTTTGACATTTTCATTAAAAATTGTGCGTAAAGTGAATTTCGAGTACGCAGTTTTCAAATTAAATGTGCTCAAATTTATGGCTGCCTCTATTGAATTTTAATGACTTGTAATGCAATATGATTTCTATTCCATTAATTATTGGGTTCACTGCAAATTAGTTGAGTTTGCTTTTTAAATGATTTATGACTGAAACGTGTGTCGCGGAAATAACTTCAAATCAGAAATTCCCCTGTCCCTAAGTGCATTTTAATTAATTGCAAATATCCATAATTTTATTTAATATTCTAAGTCATTTTTTTGTTGTGGGTGTAAATAAATGAAAATTAATATAATTTACACGTTGGCCTCTTTAATTAGTCGCATGCATATTTTTGCGATCATTTTTAGCTGCTGGCTGGCTGACGGGACGTATGCGCAATTAAGGGCTTAAAATAAATACATGCAATTAATGTGCCAAATTATTTATTCAGTTGTAAAATGTTTTGTGGTTCATTATTGGTCGTGTTGCATTTAAATGCATTTACATAATGCTGACAGTCGAAGGCAGAAAAAAAACTGTTATTTCAACGGCTAATTGAAATTCAATATGATGATGAAAAAGGCACTTTAAACTTTTGTTAAAGTTGTCTGACCGCAAAACACCTGCACCACACGCACCGCGTACAACCACAGTCAGCGTCCAGTGTTCGTGCCACGGGAGCATGTGTTAATGACTTGGCCGCCAGCTGCCAGCAAACGCGCCCCCAAACCAATTGTTGTCCTGATTCGGACTGCCGTGAGCAGTCACACATAATCCTTAATGCAAACATGCAACAAACAGACAGACACAGCTGAGCACAGGACATGGCAGGACATAGAGGAGTGTAAAGGACACCGCAGGTACTCAGTACAGAGAGAACTCAGTGGCATTTTGACCACTGTCAGTGCAGAATTTATGCACTACACCCACAACTAACTGCGGCTTTCGGTTTTGGGTTTTGGTTTAGGCAAATGGAATATTTAATTAAAACATGCACAGCACAGTACAGCACAGACAAAGCTCGCTTCATGTTGCGGCACCTGCTTGCTGCAGCCAGCTGATACCCGGAATTACAGACGAGGCGAGGCGAGGTGAGGTGAGCTCAGGTGAGCATTTGCAATTTGTGGTTAGCCCCGGCATATAGAGAGCATTTAATAAAACTGCGGCCACATTTGAAAGTCAACGCCATATGTACATGATACGTGTGTTTTAATAGCAACAGCAACACAGACATCTGACTCAAAACACAGCAAAAAAAAAGCACAAAATTTGTTATAACATTTATGGCAACTCGTGTGAGCCACAGCCCATAACATTTAAATGTTATGCGGCCAAGGCTTTCAACGCCTACCCCGGATATGATGATGACGATGATGATGACGACGATGGCAATGACTATGACTATGACGATGATGATGATGATGTTGCTTTTTTGAAGCAAAGCTCAAGACACTTAGCCACAATAAAAGTGAGCCCATAAAATTATATTGTCCACACTGCGGCACTCGCTGTTGTCCGGCAATCTGCAATCCAAAATCCGCTCCCGGCTTATCCCTCATCACTTCAGCAATGTGTGAGCTTTGGTTGTATTTTTATTATGCTAATAATACGCACTGCAATGGGTATTCGAATGGGCTCTTTACAGCCCAACTTGGAGTATTATGGCAGCCAAGAGAGAGCATTATGTGTTCCATTCGAGTAGAAGTTCACGTGCGCCTAGAAGCAAGCTGTGATTTTTTTTTTTTGGTTGTGCCTTTTTGAATTCTTTTAGTACAGTTTAATGACCTAAATCCGCATCGCAAATTTATGGGCATTTAAATATATATGCTTTTATTATTTATAACAGCTGCTCTGTGCGATTTATGACATGAAATATGAAAGGCCTTTTAAATATTTACAAGTTTCACTTGATACAGCTTTTTGTTCTATGGCATTTGTCGTTTTATTAATGCTCCATTCATTATTATGATGCGGGCGGCTTTTAAACAGCGATAAGTCGACCCTTCTAGAGCCTACAACAGGTTAAGTGGTAGGCACCATCAAAGCGTAAAAGGTGTGAAATTCTGAGAATGCTGGCTCATCACAAAATGCTTTGAAAATTGAGGCTATAAAATATATCTATTGTGGGGGATTTTTACTCAACTTGCTGCTGTTGTTTTTTGCGTTGTCAATATAGATCTCAATTAATCTCTATTTTTTATCTAATTGCGACTGTATCTATAGCAAGATTTTAACTTGTCAAATTTTGAGCTGCGCTGATAGTTGCCTTTGGTTTGGGGATGTTTACTTTGATTCTTTGATTTCTTAATTTGAAATTCAATTGAATTCGGTTGCCAACCCTCGGTTGGTGTGTAGTTAAATCAAGCGTTGTGCTGTCGTTGTATTAACAGTTCATTTTAATAATGGCTCGGCTTACAGGGCAACCCACAGGAACAGAAGGCGGGGAAGAAGTAGCAGCAGCAGGCAATGGCAAGTCCTTGTAATGAAGCCTTAATGCCATCTTGGCTGGCTTTCATGTTTGCCTTAACACGTGTACAAGACGACTCGACGTGCAATAGAGTCGGGGTAGCCTCCTGCTTATTGTTCTGGATTGTAAGGCGCAGTTTCCAAAAGGGGAAGGGGAGGAGAAAGCACTGTTTGCTCGAGTGCGTGGCAAAAGCATGTCAAGATTTATGTCTCAGCTCATTAGGAAGCTAATTTGTCATGTGTTCTTGTGCGTTGTGTGTGACACGACGAACGATGACTTTAAAATTTCAACACTTTAATTGAAAATTGTTCAACGCGCAAAGCAAAACAAAGCAAAAAAGAAAGATGTTGAAATTGCCAAACTTTGTTTTGCCAGCAATGCGGGATTAACTGTGTTTAAGTGCCACCGCCAGGATAACACAAGTAGCTGTAGTAGCAGGACATTCCGCGTAGCTAATTTATGGCCAGACCGTGCCGCGCACCCCTTTCACTTTTCCAGCCAGCAGCAACCAAGGAGACCAACCGGAAGAAAATGCCAAGCGAAAGCGACTTTGCAGTGCATAAATCTTAAACCGCAAGGAATGAGTGCCGCCAAAGCGGATTACTTGCCGTGCATTGAAACAATTTATTTTATTATAGTAGGATTTCTATTCTTTTTTTTTTTTATCCAACGCACAGAATCTTCTGCTGTTTTCCTACTTTTATTTTATCCCTTTTCTCCCCTTTTTTTTTGTCTTTTTTTCACCCCAAACACAAGGACAATTCGCTTTGTAGGCGTTGCCAGTCTTCGCGTTGACAGTTTTAAAACAAAACTTGTCTACTTTGCAGTTCGTAAAATATGCAGACAGTACGGCATTTACATATTGAATGGAGAAAGTGCCGACTGAATAGATATATACATAGTAGAATCCATTCAGACATCCAACCAAAACGAATGCTACTTAATTGCTTTACGGCCTTTGGGGTAAACAGTTGTGGCAACGCATCAGAACTTTTGCGATGACAAACTCCCCACTTAAAATCTTAAGCAAAAATACTTCAAAACTGGTTGGCTAATAAGGCTTCGAAATCGAATACGTAAGCTCAACACAACTGATTAAATACCGCCATATTATTTGCCGTCGAAGCCTGCGAATTTCTGCAATTTCCATCTACAGATAATCGCATAAGTTTATTGCCGTTTATTGAGGTGCATGGTGCTGTGTGTGCTTGTGTCGACTGTCGACTGTCGATTGGTGCCAAGGGCTCAGCTTGAGCTTGACTTATAACAACAATGCACGCACACGGGCTGAAATGGTGATATCTTTTAGGCAAACGACGTGTCGACAGAGTGAGCTCAGCGATAAGATATGGTCCTGTCTAGTTAGTCAAAACGGAATAAAGAACTTGGGGCATGGCCTTTAGGTGGTAAGTTGAGAGAGAGAGAGAGAGAGAATGCTAAGCTAATCTGCTTGCAGCACGCAGTCAAAGTGGGGAGAATGCAGCAACATGCAATTCATTAGCATTAGTTTGCAACTGCAACTGCAACTTCAACTGCAACAACAGCGAAGATTCAGACATGTGTTTTGACTCTGTGGACAATGCGAAATGTGAATGCGATGCGGATATTTTGGTGAGGTGAAGAGAGATGCGTTTGAACATCGCGCATAATTGCCAGAGAATTTACGATAATGTTTTAAATTAAAAAGGATGTTCGTTGTAGCTCTCAGCTCTCAGCTTTCAGTTCTCTGTTCTCAGTCTCCATCTCAGTTCTCAGCTCTGTCCAAAGTTGCTTTCATTTTTATAGTCGCAAAGCGCGCTGTGGACGGGTCGCATTAAAACATCTTGACGCAATTTTTGCGATAAGTCGACAGCCGCGTCCCATCCGCCGCAAGACCTGGTCCAAAGGATGAACCAAAAGGCCGGCACCAGTGGTAGAGCAAAAATAATGGCTGGATTATGTACGAATCATGTCGTCGTCGTCGTCGCTGTCGTTGTTGTTATTGGTCTGTTGGCCATGGTCAGCACATGTCTCGACCAGCAAAGATCATGTACGCCTGAGTAAGGATAAATCAACTGTGGGGCCAACGAGGCCTGAAAACCAGACCAACACATGCTTGTAAGCTTAAAAGGTGTTAAAACTATTTTTGTAAATTTAATGTGCGATAAAAGAAATGAAAATGCTTGCAACCTCGTTCGCTTCTCATGCCACATTCTGTTGCTCGTCTCAGTCTCTCAACAACAAAGAAAGAGCAAAAAAATCGTGACGAATGCCCAGCTCTGCGCTGCTTTAGCAGGCTTAAGCATCTGAGCCATTTCGGCCGCACACCTGTAATAAAAACTCTCAGGCTTTTAAGCTGGGAACACATCGAGTACGGCCAAAATATATGGTACAAATTTAATTTCCCTTAAATGAAGTTTGCTTCATGTTTATGTGAAATTCCCTGTCATTGGCTTAAACGCATTTTAAATTGACTAAATGCAGTGTTCTCATTAGTTGTGGTCTCATTAATATTTATTGCAAAGCTGTGGGCATGTAACTATCTGTGTATTTTGTGTAATTAAATTATTCCATGGTTAAATATTTTGACCGCGAGGAACAATTACATAAATAAATGGCTGAACAATCACGCTTTTCCATCTTAAAAGATGAATTCCAAATTGACAATTTCTTTAAACAAGATTTCGTTCTTCATGTTTTCTTTTAGGCAATCTAAATTTAAAAACGTTCGATTCTTTGTTTTTCACATTTATTGTATATCTTTATTTTACAATATATTCTTGAAATTAAAAAAAAAAGTTCTAATCTTGATTCAAGTATTTGTGTTCTAGGTTAAATTTTTAAGAATGTTTTCTTGATTTTAGCACTTTTTTTTCAAATGAAGAACAATGAATAATATATTTCACTTATACAGGTATTTATTTGAAATATACTCAAATTAGTTAAAGACTATTAACAGGCTATTGAGAAAATTCTCTGTTGCATTTAACAAATTCAATGCGGTTTATACCGTGAACAATCCGAAGTAAGTTTTGGTAAAAGCCTAGAGAATGCTATTTTTATTAGCCAAAAGAGCATTAAAGCCAAATTGGAAGCAACTTGCAATTTGTAATTACGCGTTGTTTGGCTGCCGGTTGCACCTGCCACCAAAGTTGTTTAGGAGCATCGTCATGGTCAGCGCCTGGAACATCGTCTAAGCCAGCGGCTATGCCAATAGAAGTTAACATACGTAGGCCATTAAAATTACTGGTAGTCGGGTTTGGCTCGGCCCATAGACTGGGCTAGCAACCTAATGAGCAGCGGACCATAAATGGCCTAACATTGTCCAGCAGACTCCAGGAGGTAAGCAGCAAAGGCAGCAGCAGAGGCAGCAGCAGCAGCATCTTGTAAGTAAAATTAGAAAGCAATTTAAATTGATGCCCAGCTTTTGGAGAATAGAGGCAAACAGCATGTTTGTGTTTATTAAATGTTTGTGGGCATGGCCGAACATTTATGCTAATCATTGTAATATGCAATTGAACTTGAGACAAAGTCTGGGCGTGGGTTGCACCTGCCTCTTAGCTGAGGCAGTCGACGATATGTGTGTGTATATATAATGTCGACAACTTGTTGTCGGGATATTTATGCAGACTATGTACGTATGCGGCCAGCAGCAGTCAATGGCGTTGCATTTCTCAAACTCACAGTTCCAACGACAGCGACAGGCTGAGATACTACTACATCACATAACATGTGTGTGTGTGCTCTACATCATTATCAATTTGCAGCCACAGCCGCAGTCGATGTCGATGTCTCGTTGAGGCTCTGGTCGTGATTGTGGTTCGCGTTGTCGCCAAGATCAAGTGACGAGGACGTAGACGGATGGCCAAAGGCGTCTGGATAGCAGATCCGTTAGCAGCGACAGCTTTGGGTGCTTCACAGCTTCGGTTCTCTGCTCCAGTTTGTTGTACAGCCTACGGCATTTAGTATGTTAATTTAAATGAGAAAAGAACGGTATTTTACGATTATGGCTTAATTACTTACATCATAAAACATAGACAATGATGATCTGCGACCAAATGGCTGTTACATTTTTATGGCCTGCTCCTTCTTCTGTCAGCTCGTTCCGGTCCCAAGACTATTTGCTGCCTCAACAGGCTGGACTCAGATGATTAACACTATCATTTATCTAATAGCATAACTGCTGCCACGGCTGCTGCGTGAAGGCACAAAACTTTAATCGAGTCAACTTAAAGGTGCTTGGAAATCAATTAAATTATATAGCATAAACTAAAGGCTTGTAATTTTTAATGAGGCTTTTCTATCGCTCTGGGCCAACGCTGGGTAGGGCTGCCATTCAATTGCGATCAGCTCAAGTTGAGTTGAGCCGAGTTGAGTTCATCGGGCCATTAGTGTCTCTATCTATGCTCGGGCTTCACTCAAATTGCATATGAAATATGATGCGTCAAGGTGCACAGCGTTCATCAGATAGCCACAAAGTGGATCGGGCTATAAACTATGGCCAACAACTCGTCTGCTGCTGCTAAGCTGACAGTCGCATTACCAGTTCCAGTCACAGTCCCTGTTTCCATCTAGTTCTAGTTCAGCGTTCCTTGAGCTTAAGAATTGTTATTATCATTTCTGCAGTGAGACAACTGAGGATGATACCTCGTTGCCATCCATTAGTTTCTCAATATTTCTGTTAAGTGGCAACACTGGCACAATGCTATCTTTCTTTAAGTTCTATGCTGCATTCCCAAGTTCGGTTTACAACTCATTGTGATCATGGTCTAGAATTCATATATTAATTTCTGAAGTTCTAAATGAGTGAAACTTCTGAGCATATTATCTCGTTGCTATTCGGTGTTTTTTATTTTTAATACTTCTCAATCATTTGGTTCTATATCGCATTCAGCTTGTAACTTATTTTTTGAATACTTTAGAATTATTATTATAATTTCTCAGTTCGAAATGATTGAGACGGTTGGGGATAATATCTTGACGCCATTGCATTCCCACTTCGGTTTTCAACTTAATATTATTATACTTTACAATTATTATTATCATGTATGTGATTGAAACGATTAAGAAGAATACCTCGATCATTCGTTGCTCTTTTCAATATATCTGATAGGTGGCAACACCAGCAAAACATTGCTCCCTTTCTCCCAGTTCTATGCCGCATTCCCCAGTTCGGTTTGCAACCTGATGGAAGCACAGCAGAAAAACTTGCACGGCGAGTAAAAGAACTTGAGCATTCGCAGTGCACCGGCTCGATGCCCCATCTATCCTCCTATTCCCAAACTCCAGACTGCAAACTCGTTACTCCCAGCAGCGCAGTCGATGGCGACGTCAACGACGACAGCGGCAGCGGCAGAGGCAGCGACTGAGGCAGAGACCGCGCAATTGCTGACAAACATTGGCAGTGCGAAAACAAAGCTCAACGCGAGCAGAACCAAAACACGGATGTGATGCAAAACAAAACAAAAAAAGAAAGAAACAGAGAGTGCAATAAAGAGTGAGACAGCAAGTGAGAGAGAGAGAGAGAGAGAGGAAGAGTGAGAGGGAGTGCGAGTGCGAGTGCGAGCGATCTCCACTAAGATCAGTAATACAACGAACGACTGCAACTACTTAACAGCAGCGCATATTAAAAACGCTGGCCGCGCCAAGCCGACAAAACTGCAATAAATTAAAGCCAAAAACGCCGCGAGGCCGAATGAAATTTGTGAACGCCACAACGCAGCAGTTACACGGTTGCAGTTTCGCGTTCCGTTTGTCGGCTACTTTTTGGAAAGGTAGCAAAACGCAGCTCCGCCCGCGGCCAGGAAGACGGCAGAGACCAGTCTCAGTCTCAGCCTCAGTCTCAGAGTCTCAGTCTCCGCCGCAGTCGGTGTCTCAGTCTTAGTTCTCTCCCGGTTCGTTGGCTGGGGCAACTGCTGCGCATGCGTGGATGTCGATGCCGACGACGACGACGCGACAACGCGTTTCTCTATGTTGCAACCTCAATTGCAGCCTCAGTTGGGGGAACTATTATTAGTCGCCAGTTGCAAGTTGCCGGTTGCCTGGGTAATTAAAGCGTGAAAATCACTGTTTAAATTCTCATAAATTTGTGCATTTAACGCAATTGCAAAGCATTCCAACAACTGACCATCTATCTAAATCTCTACGTGTGTGTGTACCGACAACGACAACGACAACGACTTGCTTATGGATCATTAGTTTTGTGAATTCAATTATAGAGTAGCAGCTGCCACAGTGGATTACCATCCCACAGCCACCAGGTGAGTACTACTAGTATTTGTCCTAGCACATTGCTTTCCTTTGGCTTCGCTTGCATTGTTAATGACGAGGGCGTGTCCAACAATTGCAGTGCGATGGCTGAGCATAAATATCTAGCGAGAATTGCTCGCGTAACTTCTGTGACGCAATTACACGAGTGGCAAAGGAAATAGCCATTCTGAATACACCGAAGATAGTAATACTCTAGCACAGTAAAGTTGCTTTGCATTATGTTGGGAAAAAATATGATTTTGTTGGTCCATATTGACATTCAATGGTGATTATAGAAAAGAGTTATGTGAATTTAATGTAACACTAATTCTTTACTTATTTCACAACTATAACAGTAAAAATATTTATTTACTTTTATATTATTATTACTATTACAATCGAGTGAGCTGGACTGTAGACTCTACCCATTTTGAATTAAAGCAAAACAGTGTGGTATTATTCTTAAAATATACCAAACACTATACCACAAAAATATTAAAATATACCTAAGGTCATATTTGGTATATCGATGAAGTACTTCATTTGAAATATATCAAATATACCAAAAACAGTAAGAACTTCATAAATAACTTTTACAATTTTTATCCTATCGCAATCAAAAACCAAAGTTCCATCTTATAAACAAGACCAAATTATCCAACATATGGAGGCAAAATAATGTTTATTCCCGTAAAGGTTTTTTTTTAAAAAGAAATATAATATAATATTACTACTCAGTTAATAAAGTATTCAGTTTAAGAAAAAGCCAATAAATTAGTTAGACAACGAGCCTTTTCTAGTTAGCACTAAAACAGCTGTCAATAAGATCATACTAAAGTTTATTGCGAAATAAATAATGAAATGGTACTTTAGATGCAAGTAATGAAAGTCAGTTAAAGCTCTAAAATCATTCAAATAAATTAAAATGTTATGTCCACCCCAGACTGAGAGTAAGCATAAAAATAACACACTTATGGTGGATTTGGTTAAATGGAAAAACTGACATTAAAAGTACAGAGCTGATTGAACATTTTCATATGCTTGGTGTACAGCGAAAATAAATGCAATATTTAGTGGCCACGTAAATGCGGTGTTATTAGGCCATTAAATCACTGGCTTTGTGGCTTATAGTTTCATTTGGCCAATTGATTTAAATAGGCGCTTTTGTGGCTCGCTTTAAATTGCCAATTATAAGCAGTTCCCAGATACGAGTGAGATAAAGCTGTTAAAACGAAATGCGAGTTAAAGCGAAACTAAATTAAAGCAAAAATCTTTTGGCTTTTGCTGCATTGTAAATAAACGAGTAATTGGCCACAGCAACAGCAAGAGAAACAACAACAACAATGACATGGATTGTGATTTAATCACAGCTGGTCAATAGCAATAGCCCCAAATGCCAAACACTTTGGCAGCCGCGAGGGAAACCATTCCCAAAATCCATTGAGGTCCAGAGAGCACTTGCTCATTAAAAACGCAAAGAGTGCACCACAGTGACCCTAAAGAGCTTAAACAACCAACACACACATACACACACACTCTAGACAACAATACAAAGTGAAACCCAAAAAAAAAAAAAATTAAAATAAATTGCGAACGAAAATAAAGGAAATACAGAAAAGTCGCGGCATCGAACGAAGAGTTAACAACTTAATTGGATTTGCATGTAATTTTACTGTCCAGATTGAAAAAATCGACAGTTGTTGGCTCGTTCTTGTTGTTGTTGTTATTTCTGCTCGTTGCCAGCATCTGAGATAAGCGGCTACACAAACAAACCGCATCTGCAGGATGCGTAAGGCAAAAACGCGCTTAAAACGCGTGGAAAATCGCACCAAAAAAAGTTGCGCTGACAAATTTAGTTATTTGGACTTATCACAAAGTTAATGTGCATGCTTGTACTTTAGTTTTATGTTAGTCGCTTTTGCACAGCAGTTACCCAAAAACAAATATATGTTAACTGTCTGCAATGTGGTCGAGCAGCTTAAGAAAAAATGCTGAGCAGGCGATAAATGAATTTGGCATAAATTATGTACACTTGACGGTGTTTGTTTGTTTGCTTCCACTGCAAATTGACACTAAAACGACGCTGGCCTGACTCTGTTTTGTGATTGTGCAACAGTTGTGGGGGCATAAAGAGTCAATGGTTAGCGTTGACTGCACCACAGAAAGTCGGCAGCACTTAACGAACGATCGTATCGTGAAACACTTTAAACTCCTTTCGATTTCAATTAACTCACAGCCAGAGACTTTGCCTTAAAGTCACAACTGAATGATAGCAGGAACTGTTGATAAATTCAGTTGCAGCATTTGTCAGCCATTAAGGTAACTCATTTGCTTTCTGGTGGTCCACTTTATTCGCTTTCAACAGGTGTCGTTTAGATCGCCTCGAGAGTTGCTTCAAGAGTTGCAGCTTTACCAGAGAGCAGCGTCGCAACTATTCGATCGCCTCTTGTTTGCATAACAGCAGCAATTCCTTATCGAACACGCCCGAAAATTAAACATGTCAGCGCATTAAGCGACTGATGATAAGCCAAAAGTCCTTCCATGCAAATCGGAGACACTCGCCTTGCGGCGATTGGCAGATTGAAAAGAATTGCGAATTGTGCAAGAGTATAAGAGTGCAGCAAGAGTGTGGCAAGCCTCTTATGGCAACCGTTGCATGCAGCTCTCTGGGCCTGGCCAATTTAGCTGTGTTGCCATAAATTTGACTGCCTTTCTGATTATTTCTATAAAAATAAATACTCATAAGCAGTTCATAAGTTTTGTTGCGTTTTGTGTCTTTGTCTTTAGTTTTTTTTTTGCTTTGGTTTTTTTTTTTTTGCGCTCTTGCTGCCTGGCAGATTCGGAGCTTGTTGCATTTTGGGCTTGTTAGGCTCGGCGAGTGCATGGCGATGCCATAAATTAACGTCAATTGGCGGGCGCAGACGCAACCGACCAGATCACGGAGAGCTGCATACTGCGCATGCTCACATAAATCTCTGGCGCGGCGGTCAACAAAGTTCATGTATTCATTTCTGACATGACTATCTGGTTGCTGGTTGCTGCTTGCCCGTAGGAGGACTTTCTGTCTGTCCGTCTGTCTGTCTGTCTCTCCATGTGTGTGTGTTCGGGGTATTTAAATTGTGAAATAAAAGTAGAAATTGCTAGTTTAATAAACAAAGAATCGTCACAGGAAACATAAAAAGCCAGCGGCCAATTTAGCGGCAATGCTTTTTGTCTCCACATGACTTGCTTTTGTTTGTGTGTGTCTCTCATTTTGATTGAATTCAAATCGCAGTCGCATAACATGCCACCGCCGACAGCAGCAAAAAAAGGGGCAATCATGAAGAGTCATAGAACACGATTTTCAAATACACTTACTACATGTTTAAGCTTAAGCAAACTCTGAAAGAACAACAGGTTCATTTGGGGAAAAAGGCAGTTTAAATTGTCATAAATAAATAAGATTCGGTATTGCAATCTAAATTTATAATACCATTTAATCACACATTAAGGTTATTAGCCAAATTTTTAATATGGATTTCATCATGAAAGTTGAAATGAGTTATCGATTCAAAAGTTTAGCTTTAAAATTCTCATTTCTTCTGCTCATACGATCATAATAAAAAATATAAAACACATTATTCCATTTTAAATTTATGTTGTATTTTATTCTCATTAAAATGCATCACTCAAATTTTAAATTATTAAATGTGTTTATCATTTAAAATTTTGAATACTTTTCTTGCTGAAAAATATGGTAGAGTGCGTTTGTTTAAAATTATATATATTTAACTACATATGAAATAACCTTTTGTCCTTAAAAACATAATATATTTTTATCTTTTAAATTATTGAATTGAACATACAAATGTTTCATTTTATTTCTTTAAGATATGTGATTGTTATCTATATCAATCAATTGTTCTAGTTGGATTTTAATTATGGTTGGATTTTAATTTTGTCATTGTTGCGATAGATTATATGAGTTTCTAATTTTAAATTTTGGCTTTCAAATACTCCTCTTGTTTAGATAGGAAAGAATGCTTTCTTTCTTTTAGAACGAAATGTGTTTAAGTACACCTGCGAATTCTTTCTCTTTTGAAGTATAATTTATGAATGTGCATAATTCCCAAGCATTTATGTAATACTACGCCAGTTGCATGGGAAAGTGATAGTTGCTTGGGTGAAGTGCATGTAAGAGTATGAAAGGAACGTTTGCGGCAAGAATGCGAAAGTCATTTGGGCCGGGGAGTGGTAACGTTAAATGGCTGCAACAACAACAGCAGCAACGACGACAGATACATTTGAGATGGAGATGGCGATGGCGACGGTGACGGCGACGGCGACTTCTACTTGTAGTTGGCCTCGATGGCAGCTACCGTTTGTTTGCCCACGCCTTGGCCAACAACAAGTGCATGGCAAGAAGCCATGGCACTGAATTGTTCATCAAATGAACGCTAAATGCAGTCAACGGCTGCCAGAGCCTCAGCCCAAACATACAATGCAACATTTAAGCAAACAAACAACAGCAGCAGCAGCGGCAACTAAGAACAACAACAAACCAAAAAACAAAACAAAAAAAGACCAACCGAGAGCCCAATTTAAGTTGCAAGTTTGCCTTTTGTCTCTCACAAGCGGCATTCATTCAGAGCCGGTTCCAACTGACCGTCTCATCACATCTTGTTGCTGCTGCTGTTGTTGTTGTTGTTGTTGCTTTGACTGGTTGCGAGGCATCTTCAATTTTTCACATACTCTTCGGATACATCATTGTCAAGTGCCGGGTGCTTAATGAAAGTAACGAGCGACAATGGCCAACAACTTGGGCACATGTCAGCTTCATACACGTACGCGTAGCAGCCATCAAATTACCAACTAGATTGAATTTACAGTCCTCACCGCGCCTCTCCTCGCATTGCAGATCAGACATCCTTTGAATGTCGCTGGGCGAGTCATCGATGTTGTGCCGCGGATTAATGTCCTCTTTTAAAGGCAAATGGATTCCAAGTTTATGCTAATGCCAAACATGCGAACTTCTGCCAACCCTTTTTACTACAACCAATCGCATCAAAACCTTTTGCCACAAGCCCAACAATTCGCATAAAAGTCTTTACGTCTTCCATACCTAAAGGAAGCCCTAGAATTGTAGTTGCAGCTGAAATGTTGAGAGTAATCCTGAGACACCTGTGACCCTCAATTGTCAGCGTTGATCTTCCTAAGAAGTTGCAATTCTCTCAGCAACTCAGTTTCTTAGTTTCTCTCAGTGAGAGAACTAGAATTACCTGATCCTCTATAGGTGGCATTCCGATTAATATGAATTAAGTCATACAGACAATGGGTCATAGTTATAAGATATTTTCTTAGGACACAGACAAAAAGAAAAAAAGACGTTGTAAAAACTATAATTTAAATCGCAAGTTTTAAAACTATTCGATCGAAAAAATTCTTGATGCAAAAATTCCAAAATGAAAAATTCCTCAACTAAATATAGAGATTCATTTTAGAAGTATATATAAATTTGTTAGGTAACGCACCAAAATATAAGACAGACCATAAGAACAAATTTCTTATATATTTTTTTTAAATAATCTAAATTTAAGAACCTTTTCATTTTATATGAGGCGATTCCTTCTGGGTTCAAATTTAGCATTTTTCAAATCTTTAAGAACATTTTCATTATTTATTTTACAATTTTTATTTTGCTATCTTCTTCATTATATTTTGACATTATTTCTTCATGATTAAATAAATTATTCTTGGTTTTAATATAGCCCTTCAGTTTTCTATGCAAAATTAATTATTAAATGCTAAATTCTCGTATATAAAATCTACAATTTATTAAAATTTTCGTCTGAATTTCTAGACCAATTTCGATTCTTGTTTAATGGCTGAAGCTGGATTATGGCATATTTGCCGTAAACTTTCGTACACCAATCTCAACTAACTTATGCAACAACATGCCACAATTTCACACACACGCACACACGTACGTAAATCACGTGTATATAGTGGCAATAAGGGGATTATCTGCAATACCAAAAACAAAAAAAATGAGCACAACAACTTTAGTTGTAGTGGAAAATTTTGTTGAATTTATACGCAAGTTCATAAACAAAGTACTAAAAGGATTTAAGTTTGGCAACAGGAACACCAACAGCAGCAGAGGAGGAGAGAGAAGAGGGAAGGGAAGGGCAACAATGGAGCACAATGATGCCATAAACAATAAACAGGCAAGTTGGGAAGCCTGTAAATTGTTTTGGCTAAAGCTGGCGCAAGCCACAAAACACACAAAACTATGCCGCACTCATTGGGAAGACTTTCCACTCTCTTCCCCTCCACACTCTCGCTCACAGTGTGGCAAAAACTTTACGTGGAGCTCAGCAGAAGGAGTTAAGGGAAGTGGAGGATAGGGAGCAATGCAAGTGGCTGGGATTTGTGCAGCCAAAAAGTTCAAGTGCCTGTGTGAAATTAATTGTTGCCCGTCTATGTAGACGTCTCCAGCTTGAGGCAACTTCTCCTCCACTCCCAATTGCCACTCCTCCTTTGGCAATTCCCACTCCGAATCGGGGCTCTCAATGGCAGCAGCCATATTTAAGCCAAAACAAAGCTATCACTTACAAAGAGCGACTGTGGAGAGCTGGCAAGGATTAGTGCAAAGGACCAAGAGACTGCGTCATGTGAAATTCAATTAGGCGTCCATGACGTGCCACATTGCGCATCAAGGCGAAAGAGTTGTTGTTGCTCGAGTTGTTGTTATTGTTGCTTGCTGGGCAATAAAACACAATGCAGATAATTTGGCGCTTGGTTTGCTTTTTTCAATTTCTTGGAAGCCAAGGCGCTGTAATTTGCCACATAAGTCACAGAGAGTCACAGTCATTGACTGTCTGACAGGCCAAAACCAACAGCTCAATTTTATACCCTGTAAATGTGAGGCAACTGCAGAGGGTATAACAGGAATGAACTCCTTCGCAAGCGAATTCATCAGCAACTAAATAATTTGTATAATAATGAGTAACTATAATGTTGTGCTTACTCCTTGGCTGCTGCTGCTTTTGCTGCTTCTGCTGGATAACCGCAGACTGACCTCATCTGTAGCTGGCTGCGCTTGTTCGGGGCGTGGCCGCTGGCCGTGTTTGGCCCGGCCACACCCACATCCTCTAATGGCGGCCTCCACGGGACACGCAATCGCAGCTGCACTCACACTTTCTGCCGAGCTTCACTGCGAAGCGTATTAAACTAACAAGATTAAAGTTGAAATTGTAAATTGCTTCTTAGTCTAATTACGAGACGCCTTTGTTGTTGCTGCTGTTGTTGTTGCTGCTGATGTTGCAGATGTTTTTGTTGTGGCTGCAGTTGCAGTTGATCACCATGATCATCAAACTGGACTCCCTTGGAGTCTCTGTGTGTTGCTTCGCTTTCAACTCTTCTGCTTCTGCAGAAAATTTTCCTTTTTAATCGCGTGCTTCAATGTATTTCTCTTTGCGTGTATGTGTGTGTGTGCAAGCTTGTATCTTGTTGCAAACCGTCCATTTTCGTACTTTAATTACAACAACTAACAAAACGAGCTGCATAAACAAGACGGGGAGCAACATGAGCGAACGAACGTCTCTCAGAGGCAATTACAAAACCCAGGCCACAAGTTAAGATCTGTTTTCGTTTATGTGTGCAGCTACTTCTCTACTTATTCTCTTCCCCCTCCTTCATCTTCTACCTCTGCTTAGTCTACTTCTACTTGCCACTTATTATGTTATGTTGCGCTTGTTGTAGTTGCTTTATTAAATTTCTAATCATTGGCTAAGATTTACATTCAGATACGTGTTGCATTTTTAGCTCAAGCGAACATGATCGCACTCGGCGCCAATCTTATAGATAGTGTCAAAAAAAAACTACAATAAAAAATTATATAACAGATTTCCTTTCACTAAATAAAATTCGTAAAAGTGGTGGTATAGAATTTATTAAGATATGGCCGTAATAAAATACGTTCATATATATTTATGTTTTGGAAAATAATAAAAGAACGAGCTACAACTACTGCGTTAAATTCCTAACTGTCAATGTAAATATAAATCCAAGGACCGATAAAATGGCTGAAGAATTAAATAGTTGACAACAATATAAAGTTGCTAATCAATGAACTTGCTGAATAATACCGTCCTGTTTGCTTTAACTCGAAATGGCTATAAAAATTGTTCACATTTTAGTGTTAACCTTATATGCCACAACGTTTATGTATCTCACATACTCCTGAAGAAAGTAAGACTCGATTTTGCAATGTTGCTGACGCTTTTTAAGGCAACAGATACGAGTACTTCCTCAAGTGCAGGAAATATGTGGCAATGGCAAAGATTTTTTCAATTTACCAGTCGCAGCTAGAGAGATACATAATATGTATGCATTACAAATGGTTTGGCTGATGATGCTGAAGCATCAAGCTGCGACCGCAGCGCAGTGCAGTGCAGCTTATTGCCAAGTTATGAGTATGCCACCAGACCCTAATCGAGTCCATACAACGGTAATTGCACTCGCAGATAAATATCACTGTTAGAAAACCCACATGACTGCAATTGCAAGGAGGGGCGAGAGAGTGGAGTGAAGAGTGGACAACGACGAACGGCAATAGCAAATGACAACGGCAACAGCAACAGCAACAGCGAGAAGCGAACGACGAACGGCAACTTTCTGGCCAAGTTGATGCTGTTTGTGCGCGCACTCTGGGCAAAAGTGGTCAACAGAAATGGTAAGACGAGCCATAGATTGGCTGCATCTTTGATTCGTCTCTCGTCTCTCCCATATCTCTTCTCTTTTGCTTGTTGTCTCACTCTGCGAGCTGTCTAGAACATTTGTAAGCAGGCGAAAGCAAAACGAATAAAGCCAAGGCAAAAATGCTTTATTAATTTTAACCGTTTGCTGCGTGCTCGAAACTGAACCTGATCCTGGACTTGTGGCTGTGGCTGGGGCGACTCTTGCATCGGGGCATCCAAGCAGCAAGCAGTTGTCGTGAGACAAGTTTATTTGGCTCAGTGCCGTGTTGACGTTTAATAAATTTACGAATTGTGGCCGTGCGCTGCATGTGGCCATCGCATTGCCATTGCCAATGGTCAATGGCATGCTTGGATGCTGCATTGGCAGTTAGACAAAGTACGTGCACTTTGGGGCAGCTGCTGCTCCAACTGTTGCTGCTGCTGCTGCGGTGGCTGCTGACTGCGGTTGCAACTCGTTGGCCCGATAAGCGAAGCGACTGCCGTGCGGCATCATCAATCTTTGGGGCCTTACGAATGCCAGTTGCCGGCGATTTTAATGTGCCATATCAATCGTTGCATTAAGCCCCATCGATGACGAAGGCTCAGCGGCGGCAGCAGCAGCAAACTCTTAATTTCTTTTAAATAAACGCATATTGTAGAACTGGCTGCAACTGCAACTGCAACACTCGAGTGTTGCGCTTTGAGTGGAGCGTAGAGTGCACTTTGTAAAAACAAGAGAGAGAGAGAGAAAAAAACATTTTTGCAGTAATTAAAATCTTTGACTGAAAAAGGCGTCATCGTTCTTCCGTTTGTGACTTTGTTTCGCTTTTCGAGAGGACTTCGAGTGCTTCCAATGCAACAGAACAGAACAGAACAGAAGTAGCAGCAGCAGTTGAAGAAGCAGCAACAATCAAAAGATAAACTGCCGCCAAGTCGCAGGTTGCAGGTTGCAGTCGCCAAGTTGCAAGTTGCCAGTTTGCCCAGTTGCTGCTGCATTCATTGAAGTCCATTTAGACTGCAATTAAAAAACTCACAACTTATGCGACAAGAGCGGGAAGGAAGGCGAAGAGAGAGAGGGGGAGAGAGGGAGCGATAAGGGCAGTCGAAGTCAGTAGCAGAAGCTGAAGCTGAAGACACTGGCTAAAGGCTTCAAGTTCACTTAACTTTGGCATAAATGTGAAGCTTCCAACGAAGGAATGTGCGGCTACTATCTAGACTGAGAGCAAGTGTGTGTACGAGTGTGTATGTGTGTGTGCGAGTGTGTGTGTGTATTGGGTGTACCACCTTAGCAACCTGTTCTCAACTGGCCAAGAGCAAAAAGCCAAGAGCGAGAGACACTGACAGCAAAAAGTGAATTAAGTGAATAAGAAGAACATGTTTGTGAAAATTGTGCGAATGCTTCAAATAATTAAGTAGGTGGACGCAGACATGGAAAAGCCAAAGTCAAAGCCAAATGGCAAACCAAGGAAATGCTTAGGAAAATTGGTAAATGAGAAATGGCAAATGGCAAAGTGGTAAATGGTAAATGGTTAATGAGTTAAAAGGGCAATGTCATGAGAGCTGAGAATGAATGCGAATACCCCACGGGGGTTAACCATATGTAATTTCGTTTTTCTGGCTAATGAGACAAGGCGTAGCAGGAATTCGCATGCCACAAAAGTCTAGCAAATCTAGCATATCTTTTACCTCTTTGCCTTTGCCTTGGCACTTTAATGAGTAGGCAAAAAATAAGTATCTCTAGTCCAAATGTTCATCGAGTCGGACAGAGTGTCGTTTACTTTATACTTTTTATTTTGCCAGCTGCAAGTTGTGGAGAGCTCAGATAACTCTTGTGTCCCTGCTGTTGCTGCTGCTGCTGTCCAATCGATCACTGACGACGATCTGCAATCTCAATCTGTGAACGCTTCGATTCGCCCCTGTACTGCACTACACCGAACACTCACAACACTCAACACGTTTTCAGCACTCAAATGATTCAAAAGAAGACAAATGGCATGCGCTTCTGCTGCTGACAGGGCAACCAACATCCTGCAGCAGCTACAGCTCCAGCTCCAGCTGCAGGTCGACTCAATGCCAACTCAAATTCCAATAAACCATGAGAAAAGTATTTTTATTTAACAGCTTTGCCCAAAAACTTTGGCTTCATAAGGTCGTTTGTCGCACATGTTTACTTGCACTTGCAGTCTCATAAATTAGATTGAAAACGAAGCTGTAACATCGAAAGAGGGCAGCACACAGAGAGAAGGGTCAGTGTCCAAACTGAAATCGACAACAAATCAATTTTTGTGCCATTGCAGCAGAAAATGCTGCCCACATGGCTCCAACCCCAATGAGTGGAAAACTTTTTCCCTTTTCGCCACTAGTTTTCAATTTTCCCCTCCACACACACACACACACATACACACAGCTGGAAGCTTGGACACAATCTGTGCGGCATTTGGAGCTGTAGCTGAGGAACTGTTTAGATGGCCAGTAAAAATGCCATTTCCGCTTGTTGCCGACCGAGCCCGAACGTAAAAACTTTTGCCAAAAGTATTTCGCTCGTAAAATTGCGACTGACACATGCGAACAAAGTGTTGACTACTGAGCCCTTGTTCTTGTTCCTGTTGTTGCAGTTGTTGATGTTATGGGAACTTGGCAATCTTTTATTACTATTTAATAGTAGACAGCTTTTATGACAGACACGGCGCGGCACAGGAAGTCGGCCATTTTGCTGTGCGTTTTTCACACATTAATTTGAGTATTTGGAGTCCACAGCGGGGAATGCAGCTTTCCGAGTTATAAAAGTGCGTTATTGACATTTTTAGCTGACAATAAAAGTCGCCAATGCCAAAAGTAATTTCAATTTCAGATTCAGATTTTCGATTTTGAGAACAACCCCCTCGAGTCACCCCACAAAGGAGAAGAAGAATAAAATAGAAATAGAAGTAGGAAAAAAAAGGCTGCCAAGTCAGAGAAAAAGCATTCAAATCAAATGTGTGATGGGGGAGAATAAAATGCACCTTGAATTGCCTCGAGGGTGCCATGCGATGCCATGTTTCACCTTCTCTCAACGTCGTCGACGTCGCGACGTCATCAGCCAATGTCACTAAGTATGCTCACATTTTATTCATTGGCCTCCTGCCTCCTCGACTCCCCCAAACATATTTCGCAGATCTTCTTACCCTCGTCCCAAATTGGGCAACGGTGCGTAACGCATGCACATTTATAAGAATTGCAAATAACTTTAAGCAAAGTTCTCGGGCACACGACCGAGAGCTCAAGCTCTTTGCCAAGTCACCGCGAAACTGAACTGTGCTGGCCACAAGGCATCTCCCATTCCCGGCTAGAGTCGCAGCAGCCACAACCACTTCTTGCCCACTTGGCCGCACTCCTTGCCTTGTCCCCACCATCATCGTCTTCATCATCATCATCGTCATCGTTGCTGCTTGTTTTCATGGAGTTTGGGTGTAGCCGCAAGGACGATGGAGACGCCTCTCGTAAATGCCAAATCTCAAGGGTGGCATAAATGTTGTCCTTCAACTTGGCTGGCCATGGCTCGTACTTAGTGCTGGTAGTTGTTATTCACATTGTTGTTATTGCTGCTGCTCCTTTCGCTGCTGTCCTGTCCTGGCTGATAGCTTAAGTGGCTGCATTATTGTCGGGGTTTAACTAACACTAAAACTGATTGATTTTAATTTTCATGCATTTACATTCATTAGCTTTTATTGACCCAACTCTGATGTGCCTTGAGCGTGCAACTTGATTGATTGCATTCCATTGCGTTATTAATTAAATTCGAAATTGCTCCGCATTTTTGCGCAAATACAAATTTATGAATGGAATTGAAAGTAAAAAATTAAATTAAATTTGTATTGCTTCACATTTTATTTGACTATTAGTTTCTTGTGCGTGTTTTTAATAAATAACTTTTTTTGAAGAATGAAATACTCAACATTATAAAAACATTACTATACGATTGAATGAACTCTGTACGTAAAAGTTTTTTATCAATTAATTTAATTGAATAAATTCGATATGAAGCTGCGTTTTTTTATTTATTAAAATATTTTTTGTAACCACATGATTACAAACATCATTTTTCTTGTATTGCATATATGAATTTTTAAATATAAACCGACATTCGTGCTTAATTACTATAAATAAATGTGCACGTGGTTGTAATTTCATCATTTATTCAATTTTCGATTTTTATTCAATTATTAATTAATTATATTTCTATTTTCTATTTATTTGCCTTTTTATCGCTACAAGTCAATACTGTCAACACTGTCAAAATAAGTCGACGAGTCATTTATGTTAACATTAATTTAATTCAATTTAACTTATTATTATTTTGAAATCTAAAATTTATTATTAATTCATTTATTTATTTTACATTTATTCTGTTCAAAAGTCGTTAAATAAATGTAGTCTTAACTAACAAAGGATTCATTAATATTTTAATAACTAAAGGCAATGACAACAATTATCACGTCACTTGAAAAGCAAAATAAAAACGAAAGAGAAACGTTCTGATATACACGCTCTTAAGCTAGCGCACGAAATGCGAGTGAAGAGCATGTTTTACTCTGCGCCTGTGCGTATGCAACATGATTTGGTTCGAAGCCGGTTGAAAGGCAAACCAAAACAATGAGCCCAACCACCCACGCCACGAGTTACAAAGTAATGCACACAGACACACACTCACACATAAACACACACATCCATAGACACTTGTTCGATGGCAGACTTGGCGTCTCCAGGCAAGTTGGCCCTGCCAGACAGCGTGTCCTTGTGTCATGCTTTTGGGTCTGGCGAATCAGTTGCGGTTTGCAAACGCGGCACAACACAACGTGCAAGCGGGATTTTATAACGAAAAACAACGGGGCGTTCTCGTTAACGTTAACGTCAACGCTATCGCTATTGCTTCTTTCGCTTGTTCGCTCTGAGTTCGCGTGCGTTTTTTTGGTCGAGCCTTCAAATCAAAATTGTTTGCACTTTTGCAACAGGACGCGACAAATTTCCGCTTCGATGCATAATTTGAGTTTTGCGCCTTTGTGCTGATTTTTCAAGTTCAGCGACTCTGAAATAAAGGGTTGAAGTTGCAAGTTAAAATTCAAGCATCGCATATCATTACGCCTGGTAATTTTCTAATGACGTCGCGTCATCGTCGTTGCTTGTCAACTAAAGCAAAGTGTGAGTCGCGTGTGTCTGCATTTATGCATAATTGAATAACGAAGGTGAAAATTGAAATGTTAACAAATTGAATTTGTACTGTTTCCGACGACCCATCAAATACGTCTCGAAACTGCCCCCAAAGTTTTACTGACTGCGGTGGGGGTCGTAAAGTAAGATTGTAAATTGCTTAACGAGCCAAGTCCAAGACTTTGCAAAACTCTTCGAGTACGTGCTCCAGTAGTAAATTTCTAATTGGATTAGGAGTCAACAACCCGCCAGCGAGGTGAGCATAACATAATGAACTTCACAAGTCCAAGTGGTACTCTCTGTCAATCAAGTTAGCTAAGTATTTGCCGAGACAAAAGATTGTCCAAGGTTCAACGCCAACTAATTGGCCCAGGCCTTTTAATGAGTCGAGGAAGGTGTCATGTGATACGAATGCTTAATTTGTGTTGGCATCCAATTTCACAGGCTGTAACTATCCATCAATGTTGATATCCAGCTTAGGATTCAGTCGAATTTTTGTGTGATGCCTTTGGGGAAGAGTTTGATGTGCCCTTAGACAATTGTGGCACGCAACTTGGCCATGTATCATTAACACTTAACAACTACAACTACGAGCATTAAAATAACAATATTGCAAGCACATTTATTTTAATTTGCTCACTCTGCTTGGCAGCAAACGTGAAATGAGCCACTGTCACGCCCACCGCTCACCGCACTTCACTCTCTATGCTGAGTGGCGTCACCGATAAGCAGTGGCATTATGCAAATGCTGAGAAAAACCACAAGGCTGCTCTAGCATAGCTTATCGCCTGGAGGCGACACCTAATAATGAATACTAATTTGCTCATTAACGCGCTGACACCACAGACAAAAAACATTATTTCAACTTTCAACTTGCTTTGAACACACAACAAGTTGAACAACTTTGCCATGTGTGGGAAATTTGCAAGGTATAAATTATTAAAATTAATTAAATCGCAATGTCAGCTGAGATTTTTCGGCCCAAACTGCAGGTAAAAGCTGAAAGTGCAAATGAAGTTTAATGTGGCTAATCATGTGCCGCCTTCAAGCTAAATATTACAAGAGTTTACGACTCGCTTTCTCTCCTCATATACGTTGTTGCTGTATGTGTTGGGGTTTGAGATAATTAACAATTTAATTATTTACAGAGGAAGGACACAAAACACAGGCACAGACATTTATTAGCCTAGGCACATTCAGTTCTTTGGCTGCATTCAATATTCATAACTCTTCATATTCACAAAAGGCTGAGTCCTCGTTCTCGAGAGCGGAAGTGGAGGATGCTTGCACTTTTGAACCTGTTTGTCCTAATAACGGCAACTGTTTGCTTTTGGACTTAACCGTATTCATTTGTCCATTTCATTTGTTTGCCTTTATGTCAACGTTTGCCTCATTGAGGGTGTTGCCTGTTTAACTGTTTATTGAACCAGCCGGGCAGCATTTCAAAGTGTGGAGACTGGGGCATGCAACACATCATTTAATTGTGTACACAAGAGCTTGTGGCACTTGATGCGTTCGTTGGCTTTTGCTTTCACCTGTCACACAAAAAATACGTAGTTAACTACGTGTCAACAAGTTGCTGCTAAATAAGTAAACATTACTTACAAAAAACTGTTCAATATTCATCATTAGTTTATGTAAATAAAATATGTTGCTGTCATTTATTTAAAATGAGAAAAGTCCTAATTATAATGCTCAATTTTTCACTCCATTGATTCTGAATTTTACATTAATTACCACTAAAAAACGAGGTAATTAATGCATACGCTCTTAATTATTTACCACATAAAAATAATAATTTATGAATAGTCTGTTATTACATTCTAATATTAATCTGTAATTTGAATATTAACATCGATAATTGAACGCAGAACATTATAAGTTTTCCAATGCATTTTAAGAACGTATTCGCCTTTTCCAATAGGAAGTCGAAGATTCAAGCTCTTATCAAACGGCAAATGATCAACAACAAGATCATGCTGCAAATTAATAAAAATATTTATAATAAATCAGTTAAATGTTTACAAAAACTCACATTGTATGGACACGAATGATTCATATTAGTGAATTCATCCATGCGAAAGAATCTGTAGATTGCACTTGCAATTGGATTGCGTCGCTTATTAGTCAAAAACTTGCATCCATCGACAACTGTTTGAAATAGAATCTGTGTGCTGTAACTACGTCGAAAGATTTCAACGTTAATCTGCAATTGACTTCAGAGATTATTTATTCGGACAGGCTTCTCAAACTTACCGTCACATTCGTAATGGGAAGCTTATATAATCTGACTATCATGTTGAGTTCCTTAACGTCGCGACTCTTTGGTTTCAAGACACAGTTTTCAAATTTTATATACACTGGATCCACAGCGATACACCGAAGACCGGTAATTTTCACCAATGTGCACAGTGTTGTGTTATTTGGAAGGATGCCAATCAAGACAACTACCATAAATAATTTCAGTCGCATTTCCAGAAAACTGAACTTACTTTTTTGAACTACAACTTCAATATGCTGAATTATGTTCAGCTTTGTTTTTGAATTATATGGCTGACTAGGCAGCAATAAATTACAATTACTGAAATTCCAATTAATAGGTAATCATCAATGCTAAGCTTTTGACTTTGTTGGTCAGTTTAGATTACTTCAATTAATACAAAATTTGTAAGCCATCAGCACAGTTCACGTATCTGGGAAATGTAAAGATTTAAATAAAATGTAATTCACACTGAATGTGTTGGTTTTGGATAACCTAAAGTTAGCCTATTACTATTAAAGTTATCTTAGTTTTGTATATTCATAATTCTGAATTAATGATAAGCTTTTATCATTGTTCGCTTAGTTGATAATTTATTTATCAATTGTGCTCGACTATGAAATACCCGATACGCAATTTGAATATAAGCAAAAACGTGTGAAATTATTGTTAAAATATAACAAATTAATATTCCAAAAAATACTTAAATATGACAAAAGGTAAATTTGGTTTATCGATATACTACTACATTGCAAATATACCATAGGGTTAAAAATATACCAGACTGGCAACCAAAGCCATTTAGACCCGACTAAAGCAGCCGTTTTTTGTGATATACAAATATTTTTTTAATCAGAAATTATAAATCCTTCCGACTGGTACATACATTACCCTTTTTCCCCATCGTTATCGGGCATAATAATGCATATACAAATATTAGCTGCAGATTTTTTTTTATTAATTTTGTCGACTTTTATATGAAGCTTTAATTAACAACTTCCATTGAAACAATTACAGTTGCGCGAAGTACCTTGTAGGCGAACCAATACATAACCACGTCATAATTTCCATTGCCTAGTGGAACTTGTGTATTTAAATTCGTATCAAAAGGCATATGATTTAAAATAATGTCGTGCTGAAAAGGTAGAAAGTAATTTAATAGAATTTGTCTCTTCAGCTTAAAGTAGTAGAAGCTTACAGAATAGGGACACGAATGATTCACATTGGTGTAGCGATACAAGTTGAACAACTTGTAGATTGCAGTAACAAATGGATTGCGTCGTTTGTTTGACCAATATTGACAGCCATCAAATTCGAAATTGTACAATGATAGGCTGCCACGCCGAAGCTCTGCTCGAATCTACAGAGCAAAGTTTGTAAGTTACTTTACTGACTGATATTTACTATTCACATACCGAAGCATTGGTAACTGGTATTTTGAGCAGTTTGACCACAGCATGGACTTCTTTAGTGTGTCGACTTAAAGTTCTCATTTCACATTTGTCGACGACACAAAACTTTAGATCTTCAGAGTGACACTTAATTGCACTTAATCTTACAATAGTTCCCCAGGTAAACGAATTAATCAGGATTATAATTAGAAGAGCTCCAAGACGTAAATTTCCGATTTTTTGCATTGTTAAAAAAATAGAGCTCGCTGATTCAGTATTTATAACAAACTAAATCAGTTTAAATAACTTTTTTGACAATGGCAACCATTTTGAATGTCATGAAAGCTATAAATATGTGCTTATTATTTTAAATACTGCAATAAACAATAAGAATCAATATTTTTCAAGTGTAATGATTGGAACATGGAAATTAAAAACAAAATTTTATGAGCCTATCGGCATACTTAATTGGACACTTTTGGAAAGTGTTTTGTAAAAAAACAAATTATACCTTTAAAAAAATATATCTAAATCATTTTATGTAAACTACTCAAATTATTCATTGCCATAGTTCTTGTATTTTTGTATTTAATTTATATAAAATACACAATGTTGTTTATAGAATTATTTAGTAAATACAGTTGATGTTAATCAACGATTTGCATTCCAATAGACACAATACCCCGAAGAATATTGTAGGCCAACCAGTAAGAGACTAAAACGTATTCGTCCTTCGGAAGTGGCAAAGGCATATTAAAATACCCAATTAATGGCATTCTATCAAAAATCAGATCATGCTGAAATGCCATAAAATACGTTGATCAGTGGAATGCTTAAAAACATATACTTACATCGTAGGGGCAGGAATGATTCATATTGGTATAGGTATCAACGCGAAAGAAAGTATAAAGAGCTTTTGCGAAAGGATTTTGACGCTTGGTTATCCAAAATTGGCATCCATCCATTTCAAAGCGGTATATTGTTTGCGCATTATGTCCACGACGCTTGATTTCAGCACGTATCTTTAATAGAAAGTGGGCAAAATTTGACTTTCAGTATTTGGGAGTTACCTACCGTTATGTTATCAATCGGTATCTTTAGTAATTTGACCACCAAGCTAAGTTCTCGACGATCTCGATTTTTGGTATTCAGCACACACTTATCAAATCTGCAAAATGATGAGTCTACAGCATTACAGCTGATGCCAGCGGCCTTTATAAGCGTGCCACCCCAAGTATGTTCAACCATATCAATCAGTAGTATAAAAATAACAAATCCAATATAAGAAATCAAGCGCATTTTTGGAGAAAACAAAGCTCTCTGCTCAGCTGTTTGAATCAAACTAAAAAATTAGTCGAAAAATATTTGGTGAATGATTAATTATTTTTAGTCGATAGCAAGTCTATTATTCAAATAATGAAAAATGTTTTCTCTATCAAATAATTGATTCGTATTAAGTTCAAAACAATTAAAACGATATTTGTGCAGCAGGCAGTGCAGTTAAAACCAGTTTCGTTGTGAGTATTGTTTATCATCACATCACATCCTTTCAACTTTAGTAATTCAGTGACTTTTGCAATATAATAAATGGTTTTTATAATAGATATAATTCCATCTTTTGTTATCAAAAGTAGTAATCCTTTTTTTAACAGTGCGGTGTTATTTATAGAATATACCTACTTTATAAACTACAAAAATAGTAATAGAGTGACTTTTGCAATACAATAATTCAATTTGCTAAACTTCAAACCTATTGAAAATATTCGTACATCAATAACTTATTGTTAATTGCATTTAATTTACATAAGCAATTAATGCTACTCTTTTTATTTATTCATGCGTACTCAATAAAATGCAGAATGTCATTTTAGAAAATTTTAACTTCATCTTAGTCAACCACTTGCATAGTAATAGAAAGAATACTGCGTAGAACTTTGAAAGCCGACCAATAAGCTAATATGGTGTAATCGTCCCTAGCGAGTGGCAAAGGCATATTTAAATTCCTATTGATTTGCATTCGATCTACAATGATATCGTGCTGAAAGGTTTAAAGAAAATCACATTCAATTAAATAATCTTTAAAGGATTAGAATGACTTACATTGTAGGGGCAGGAATGATTTATATTAGTAAACTTCTCCAAGTGAAATAACATGTAGAGCGTTTTTGCAATGGGATTACGACGTTTGTTTCTCCAGTATTGACATCCATCGATTTCGAATTGAAGTATTGGTTGTGATGTGTAGCTACGTCGAAAGAATTCAACACGTAGCTACAATACGAAGCAGATATAAATTAATACTCTGATATGTGAAATTCTATTCTAGTTACCGTTATATTATCCACAGGAATCTGAAGCAATCTGACCACCATGCTAAGTTCCTTAAAGTCACGACTTTTTGCTTTCAGAATACAATTTTCATAACGACAAAACGTTGGATCAACAGCTTGACAACTAAGTCCGGTAATCCTGACCAGTTTTCCCAAAGTACGAGTAATCGTATCTATAAGGAGTATAGAAAGGAGTATTCCTATATATGATTTTAGTCTCATTTTGCGAGAGAACAAAGCTAACTGTTGAACTGTTTAAATGAAACTAAGGCAGAAGTACATTAAATAGTTGAAGTTATTAAAAATTCATTTGGCTTTTAATTATCAGAAATGTAAATCGACATAGATATCAACTCAAATTGTTAATATAAAATGTAATTTACTCATATACTATATGTAGATTATTCTGACATTTGAGTGAATGTGTAGCGATTTTTAATTTTTGTCCGCTGCTTCTCGATGTGATTTTGGTAATCATAATGTGTGTTAATACTATGTTTGAATTTATTCGAATTTATTTTCTGTATTATTTCGTTTGAATTAAAAAATGTTTATTGGGATTTTTAATCAGTAACTTCAAGAGTAGCAGTTGTAATAAAGCGGAGGACATTGTAGGCCAACCAATTTGCATTGATAACATAATCACCCTTTCCAATCATGATTCCCGCACCTAACTCCTTCTGTAACTCCAGATGACTTATTATGATGTCATGCTGAAAAGGAAGAGAACAACTTGATTATATTGTTATTGTAGTCATTATTTGTAAAACTCACATCAAAGGGACAAGAATGATTCAAATTGGAGAACGATTCGATGCGTAAGTACTTGTAGATCGCTTTGGCAAAAGGATTGCGCCGTTTGCTCACCATAAATTGGCATCCATCAATTTCGAACTGATAAATTGGCTGAGTGGAGGCTGCAAGACGTCGCACTATTTCTAGACGAACCTGCAATTCAAAGGGCAAATATCATTAGGATTGATAATGAGAACTCGAATCGCACTTACCGTAACATTATTAACTGGTTTCTGAAGTAATCTTACCACCACGTTAAAATCTTTAACATTACGATTTATTGCTTTTATATCACAACGTTCATAATAACAAAATGATGGATCGACAACTCGACACTTAAATCCAGTTACCCTTAGAATATTTCCACTTGTCACTGTGAGGATAGACAAATAAAAACTTGTATATACTATAAGTTTCATTTCTCTCGGGAAAGTGAACTTTCTGCTTGAATGTATGGACGTGACATGAACGGTAGTATTAGATTGCAGTTGGTATAATATAAAAACAATATTATAAGCAACAATTAAAAATCAATAGACTCGCATTATATTATTTTAAAACAGATTAATGCAATCTTTTCAAAATCTGCAATCAAGTGACGTTATCATATCGTTATTGTGTTGCCATTTTAGCCGATTCTAACTTATTCGACGCGATTTGCACATTGTTGAAAATTATTGTCAAAACAAGTAAGAAAGTTACAGTCGAGTGTGCTCGACTGTGAGATACCCGCTACCCATTTTTAATAAAGGCAAAATATTGCGATATCATTTTCAAAATATACCGAAAATACTAAAACAAACTAAAAATATACCAAATGGTATGTTTGGTATATCGATATAGTACACCATTCAAAATATACTATAAACGGCACAATGTACCAGATTGTCGGCCAAAGCAACTCAGACCCCTAGTAAGTAGGCGTTTTTGCCCATACAAAAGTATTTCTTTAATAACTTCGACAATTTTTATCTGATCGCAACCAAAAGAATCAAAACTACTACAGTAGTTATTGTATATACCAAAATTCGTAGCTCTAACTTTAAAATTACACTTGTTATTCGATTTTTTTGATTTGCGGGGGCGGAAGTGGGCGTGGCAAAAATTTGAAACAAACTTGATCTGCGTGCAAATATAACAAATGCTGTCGAAAAAAATCATAGCTCTATTTCTTATAGTCTCTGAGATCTAGGTGTTCATACGGACAGACGGACAGACACACAGACGGACAGGCTAGATCGTTTCGGCTGTTGACGCTGGTGAAGAATATATATACTTTATAGGGTCGGAGATGCCTCCTTCTACCTGTTACATACATTTCCTGTCGGCACAAAGTTATAATACCCTTCTACCCTATGGGTAGTGGGTATAACAATATTATAAGCAACAATTAAAAATCAATAGACTCGCATTATATTATTTTAAAACAGATTAATGCAATCTGTTCAAAATCTGCAATCAAGTGACGTTACTATCGTTATTGTGTTGCCATTTTAGCCGATTTTAACTTACTCGACGCGATTTGCACATTGTTGAAAATTATTGTCAAAAACAACTACACATTTTACTAAACTTTAAAAGCATCTATGAACTAAGGAACTTTAGATTTCATTTTTGAGATTAATAATCATCATGAGTAAATTAATACTACTTCCCTTGCAACTTTGAAGCAGACAAATACAAGTTGTTAGCAAAACATTTGCCCATCTGCTGCTGACAGACGTTGTGGTATTATTGTTGTTGCTGTGTCAAAGTCGAAATTAAAAAAACAGAAACGCAATGACAAAAACAAACCTGACACCGCCCACCTGTCCTTCTGCCCCCCAAGTCTCGCCTCCCTCGAGCTGATGTTTGGCGCGTGAAAAAACGCGCAACGCATCAGCAGGGACGATGGCAACACTGACATCAACACCAACACCCAACACCATCACAGGCAACAGCAGCAGCAGCAGCAGTAGCAACAACATGGGGAACACGAACAATGCTGCCATAAATAACAAAGGCAAATGTTGCGACACACTCGCGAGGGGAGGAAGCTGGGAAGAGACAGGTGCGGCATGGAACTGGTGCATGGGGAGAACTCTTGCCTGTCACTGGGGCTGGGTGAATGTGCCGTTAGAAGCGCAGCAACAGCAGCAACAGTCGTCGCACCATGACAAACAGACACGTTGCGGCCAGAGGGGGCGGGACTGGGTGGTGGCAAGAAAATATTTACAATCAAGTCGATTAACAAAAGGAAACCTTGTGACGCGCACTTTGAGTTCTGTACTGTTCTGTATTCCTCTTTTTTTTTTTTTTTTTTTTCTTTTTTACTTCTGTTGCTGCTGCTTCTTGTTGGTTTTTTAATTAAAAATCAGTAGACCCACGCAGTAGGCAGCAGGCGACTCCCCCATTTTCGTCCCCATCCGTTACCCCAAACGATTCTTGCAACTTTTCCTCAACGACTGTCATCAGCGCCATTTTGCAAATCAACGCAATGATTGCGCCTGGTTGTTTTGTCATCACATTTCGTATACAAAAAACGAATATTTTTCATAAATATTATGGGGCTTCAACTGCTTCTTCTTCTTCTTCTTGTCGGCACTTGAGACTTTTGCCACATTTCCCCAGCAAGCAAACAGTTTTCAAGCAGCGACGTCATCATTAGGGCAACATTGCCGCCGCCTACGCAGGAAGCTGGAAGCTGGAAGCTGCAAACTGAAAACTGGAGACAAGAGCTTTTGCGTTTGGATGCGATTGTTTCGGCTCCCGCTGCTTTTTGCCACAACTCCAGAATTTACACTGTGTGCTTATTGTCTTAAGAGCAGCTTCCCTGAACACAATATGTATGCATGGGGTATACTAGGGGATTGCCATAGGGCTTGGCTCTGGCTCTATACGCACACTGTGCGCCTTTCATATGGAACGGATGAACGGATGTAACGGTGGCCTCATTGCCAACGAATGACTGGCAATATGAGGCACAGTGGAGTAAATGTTTGCTCTGAACTAGATTTATAGTAAATAAACAATACGTTTTGTTTTTCGCATTGAAATCCTTTTTCTCCTGACTTTTATCTTTTGTTCCATAAATACTTTCGAAACTAATTTCCATATCTGATATTCAAATGGAATGTAGTCCACTGTGCGTACTTTCTCTACACAACAATTGCATCGTTTTGAGGCATTGCTCCGCTCCGCCTGCTGTTAGCACTTCAATTCCCCATTCTTATTATATTTTATGCAATTTTTCACTTTACGACTTTCACGTTGTTTATGCAAATAAGCGTCAAATGCTATTTGAATTTAACGAAAAGAATTACGTTAACGCGATTGTCAACGCCCAGGCTCGATATTGTGTTGTTTCCCTGAGATGCGAGCAAGATTATGATTATGACAGTCACAGACTTGGTAGAGAGATGTACATAACATACATACATACATACGTAGTGGGGGATCAGGCGCCATGTTGTGTGCAGATGGAAAAGTTAATAACATGTCAAGAGTGAGAGAACGAGGCAGTTATCCCACAGTGTACGCGCACTAGCTTTATCCCTGTCTACCTTTCAGCTTGGACACGTGCAGGCAACAAGCCACACAACAGTTGTTGCTGTAGTTGCTGCTGCTGCTACTTTTACAAAGTGTAAATTGTTTTAATACTTTTTAGTGCTTTATGACGCCATCTTGGTAGCGATAGCGTTGCTAGCGCTGCTTTAGTCTGCGTCAGCTGCGCCAAAGTGCGCTGCTCTGCTGACTGCTGACTCCTGGCACCAACTCTCTCACTCTCACTCTCGCTCACTCACACTGGCACTTACACTCTCACTCTCACTACTCCACTTGCTACTCTCCACTCCTAGTACTGCAGCGTACACGTGTAGAGCGCACGTTAAAATCTCAACTTTTACGACCTTTGCAGCGGCATCGCGGGGGACACTCGTTGGCAATGTCGTTTTGTCGTTGTCCTACGAATGTTTTTTTTCAGTTGTTTTACGTGTTTTGTTGTTTTCGTTTTCGTTTTTTTTATTTTTTTTTGTATGTGACGTTGACTTTTACCTGTTGCCCTTCCCCAGTCTGTACTTAGCACAAATGGCAATTGTCAGAGATTCTGCACGTAGCAAACGCCTGTCACCCACCCCCCGCTAGCTAACTGCCAACTACATTTGGCTGACATTTCCAACAGCCAGCAGCCAGAAGTAAACAGGCAACAACCAACATTCAACTGCCAACTGCCAACTGTGTGTCGCAGTTTTAATCAAAATTGTTTCGTTCTGCGCTTTCATTTCACTTCATGAATTGTTCAGCTGGAACTGTCAAATAAAGTTTTGACGCACTTTTTCGGCTATGGGCGTGGGCAAGAGGCGTGGCTTGTATTTGACAGTGCAATGCTGGTAATTAAAATACTTTCGCACTCGCTTTGTTTATGTTCCTGACTGTTCTCTGTTTTCCACAATTAGTTGCACATTTTTGGTTAATTTGTTCGCCCGCTCTACAAATATTTAACTTTGAACAACGCATACTAATTTATTTGCTTTTTGGCATTTTACTCTCATTACAGTTTGGCAAACAATTTGTGAATCATTTCCACTGCTGGATGGCAAAAATGTGACCGCTCTTTGGCAAGTTTGCAAAGTAAGTTATGTTTACATTAAATGGTCGACAAAAACCAAAGCTAAATCATAAAAGCATTGATTAGAAAATAAATGAAATTTAGAAAGTCGGAAAAGTTTCACTATTACATACGTGAATTATTACAGATGGCCAAGAGTGAAATTTCTTTGAATTTTCATTCGCCTTCATCGCGAGGTGTTTGTTTCATTTTCGTTTCGTAGCGACCCTTCCGGCTGATAATAATGATCGACTATGACGATGCTAATGTGGCAACAAAACGCTCAAAACTCGAAATTAAACTCGAGCTGAGCTGCTTGCTGTCTTTAAGTTCTCAGTTCCGCTTCACTCCTGCAGCTGTCGCTGTCTCTTGGGTTGATGAAATGGGTCAGCTCACTAAAGTGCTTGAAATGTGTCAAACAGCCTGCAGCCAATCAGGCAACCAGTAGCGCCTGCTTGACGTTCACGACTCACACCAATAACTTGTTAATAAGCGCACAGAATGCGGCCGCCAAACCAGAAATGCACTCAAACACCGAATATAAAAAAACTCATCAGCTCAATAACTCAACCCCCACTCAAATGTGCTCAGTGCTGACTTCGCGCCGGCAGCCGGCACCTGTTTTGTGTTCGTTTCCTCCACTGCACTTGCTCACTGTGAGAGCGAGAGAGTGAGAGAGTGAGCGAACGAATGAGTGGTGAGTTTCAGCCGGTGATCATCATCACCTGTGTTGAGTTTGACCTGCACCAACCTGTCTGCCTCACTTGCTGCTGTTGAAATTTGCTTTGCTCTCAACGCAACAACAATAGCGCTCGCTTACGCTTACGCTCTCGCTCTTTCTCTCTCTGAAGCTCTTTGCTTGTTGCTCAGATCGGGCTAACAACTTTCTACACGCGCCCAACGCGACTTCAGTTGTGAACGCAACTTCAAAGCGAACGGTTCGTTTGACTGCCGTGTGCGCGTTTTTGGAGAATCGCGCGCGTTTCTCGTGCGTTTTCTGCCGTTTGAGTCGAAGTGATTTCTCATTGATTTTGCGCACGTAATTAGAACAAACGGATTGGCCGTTAATTGCAGCTGACAGTAATTGCTGTGCATGCCGCATACCAGCATCGAACTGCACTTGCAACCGCGTTGCACTGTCTCGTTAATGTGTCAATTGATTTGTGATTGTGATTGACGCGTGTGCTGAGCCATTGCCCAAGAAAGGGGTGTGGGCCATGTGCTAATTGGCAACAGCAACATCAACAACAACCAGCAACAGTTCCCATTTTAACCAAATATGTCCAAGTTGCTATCGAAGAAACACTGGTGGAAGAAGTGCCTGCCACACCACAGTGCACAACAAGATGCGGCGAAAAACTATCGCGAAGTCATCATGCACAGCGAATGCGCCTCCGTCTTGGCCATCACCGACATCAGCAGCAGCAGCACCACCAGCAGCAGCGGCAGTCCCAGCAGCAACAGTCTCAGCTGCGACAGTGCCTCAAAGAGTTCGCAGCCGGATGCGGGCAAGTTGTTTCCACGCAACATGCCCAGCATACGACGCAGTCGTCGCCGTTCCGCCTCCGGGGAACGCAAGGACGCAGCAGCAGCTCCTCCTCCTCCTCCTCCAGTGGCTGTGCCCGCCAAACTGCCGCAGCGAAGTGGCCATCAGTCGCGTCTGTCGACGGTGACCAAATTGACGCCTCGCAAAATGAAGGCCAGCTGCTCCAAGAATCGCACCTTGCCCATCAGCAGCTCCAGCTCGCCACGATGCGCTGCCGTAGTCAAGGCAGCGGTAAAGACCAAAACGAAGCCAAAGCAACTTACGCTGGCACCCTACGACATTGCCCTGGAGCTGCCGGCACAGACGAGCCTGGAGCAACCTGCTCCTAGTCTGGCCATGGCGCTGCACTCGCAGCAATCGAGTCTGATCAGCAGCGATCTTTCCAGCCTCGGTTGCAGTCCGCCGGCCAAGAGGCAGCAGGAGGAGCATTTCCATTCATCGGGCATATCGTGCAACGGCGAGACGGATGATGATGTCGAGGTGGCGATGCTCACGGGCAGCCTCAGTGCGTCGCAGTTGCAACGCATGCAACAGCAACAGCAGCAGCACAAACAAAGCATGCCACATGCCTCACAGTTGTTGCCCCTGAATGCGCTGCGTAGTCTGAATGTTTGCCGGAATCGAAGCGCTGTTTGGCTGCACAATGCGGATACGGAACAGCTGCTGCGACGGAGCACGGAATCGCAATTGGAGATGGCTGGAGTCGTTGGATACGTGAATGCGGCCATTGCTGATGATATACAATTAAGCGATATTGAAGAACAATTGGCCAAGTTTGATGGCCACTCAAAGGTGCCGCAACAGCAACAGCAATTGGAACGAGAACGAGAACGCGAGCAACAACATTGCAAAGCTGCCAAAACGTGAGTTCAACTTTCCGAGCCTCAATCTCAATGGCCATAACTCTTTTGGCCAGAACCCTAAGATAAGCCACCAAATTGTGGCAGCAGCAGGTGGAGTGGGGCAGCGGGGGGAAATCGACTTAATTGGAGCGGCAGCCAAAAAGCCTAATTTGAAATGCGTTTGACGCGCTTCACATTCCAATTTCAAACTCAGCTCCAACTCAACTCCAATTCTAATTCCGATTTCAATTTCTGATAAACCTGTGGGAATATCTCAACAGAAATTAACGACGATGACATGGGGAACATTTTTCGAGTTGTATATAGAACAGTTTATGGGCTAGTTTAATGGCTCTTTAATAGCTTTATATGGGCCTGGCTTCTAAATGCTCGTAAAAGCTACCAGAATTGCCTGTCACATTGCTCTGTGGTGTGAGTTGACCAACAGATTCATTTATTACACATTCACTATGAATGTTCGTTTGTATTGTTGAGCTACCATTCAAATTGTTACAAATATCCTTTCGATTTACTTGTAGATTGTCGTTACTAGGAAATCGTAAAAACAACTGGATTAAAGCACAGTCTTGAAATAGAAATGGACTTAAAGTTTCTTTAAGTTTCCAATTGTTTTAAAATGTATTGATTTTTATTATCCAGACTTTTACGATATCATTTTTATTTCAGTAGTAATATAAAATGTTTAAAGAAGTTATGAATTTCAAAATTTGAATCTGCATTTAATTTAAAACTTTATTGAGGCACGTTATTCAAATAGAAATATCTTTACGCTTATTTACATTTTTAGTTGTTTTCAAATATTTTTGGTTTTAATTCCATGACTTTTATAAGCCTCTTGTTTGAAATACTACAAATTGTTTATGGAAGTTATGAATTTAATTAAAAGCTCGATCAAAGCAAAAGTCTTTAAATCGCAACTGACTTGAAGTTTATTTAGATATTCAATTGCTTCAAAATAGATGTCTCTGGCTTTCACAATATTGTTTAGGTTTTTCATTAAAAAAAATACTACACAATGATTTTTGAAGTTTACTTCTCTAACTGAATTTTTATTCTTTGGTATATAAATAAACATCTTAAGATTCATATTGTGATAAATATTGGAATTAAATTTTGAGTTGTTTTAAGATATTGTGCTTTTTAAATTTCTGTCAATATTGTTTAGATTTTTTATTTAGGAAATTGTACAAATAACAGAATTTTAATTCTAACATAGTACTAGAAAAACTAATTTGCCTTTAAGTATTTGCAAATAAAATAATATTTGTGTAAACATATCTCCTCTGTTTAGTAGATAAATCGATTGAAAATTGATGACACTTTATTGTTGTAATATCAGCCTTTAATCACATTAATGACTCATTGAAAGTAATCTTCAGTGGAAATTAATTTCAACTTTCAAGTCTTGCCACATGCCAACAGAACAGAGAGTTTCATATTTCCAAGGCAAGCTGCTTGCCCCAAGCAGGCAAATAAACAACAATGTTGGTACTGAAAGGGCGTTATTAATGCACGGCTATTTGCAAAACTGACACCAAGAGTTATTTATCAAACAGCTCAGTTCAGTTCAGTTCAGCACGTGGCATCCACAAAGAGGAACGCACAACTGCTCTCCAGCTTGCCAGACTTCAGAGACTTCAGAGTGCAGGCTGTGCCTCATTGAAAATCCTGTTGTCAAGTTTTGTTAACAGGCAAATGAATTGCATGCAACTAAGTGGCAACAGCAGTTCTCAAAAGTGGCCCAGACTTAAATAAGTTGCCACAACTTTCGAGGCTCCAACATCGCCTCGGACCTTCCTTAATTCCCTCTTCGCATTTTGCATCTTCTGTTGTCATTTTGTACGAACTCATTCTTTGTTCACGTAAATTCCATATGTCATTTTAATAACCTCTTGCTTAAGGATGCCCTTCGTTAAGAGGCCGCCTTCTGATGCATTGAGACCTCTGCGTTTGCCACATGACTGCGCACACATCACTTCCCATCCTATCGCATCGCATCGCGTCGTTAAGATGCAAAGATCCCGATGTAGCATCCACACTATCTAAAGATGTGAGCTTCATTTATCGCATCATTTGCAGTAGCTGAAAAATCTTTTGTTAGCATGCCACATTGCACTTGCCCCTTGCCAACAACTAATTTATGCCTCGACAGAGTTGTGAAATTGTGAACAGGTAAACTGGCGATATTCATAAATCTGTCAGCTGCTTAATTAGATTTCCGTTTAATGACTCTTGGCCCGGTCATAAAGAACTGATTGAAAGGGCCACTTGCCACTTGCTCGTGTTTCAAAGTGTTGCATAAATTTGCCATCTGATAAAATCAAAAACGTGCCACGAAATTCGAGCTGTCTGCGAATGCTTCTATTTATGTATTTTCATTGAGCCCTGCATTTCATTCGATTTCTTTTCACTTTATCTCTCATTAGCTTAGCATGTTTTTCATCCTCGGAATGAATTCATGCGACTCATTAGCACACTGGACACTGGGTCCTATTGAATTTCCATTGACTACGGCTACTTAAAGTGTAATTAAGCGAAGCAGCAGCAGCAGCAGCAACGGCAGCTCGATCGGCACTTTGCATTGGAATTCCTGTATTATAGTAGCGAAATGTGTACAATAAAATATAAGTACTATATAAATAAGCTATGTGGTAGAGGAATGGGAATGGAGCTAATGGAGCTGCGAGTGACTCGACTCGACTAGACTGGTTGCCTTTTTAGCTGGGTGGTCTTTGGTTGGCGGCAAGGCTTATCGTTTTACGATTTGCTTTGATTTAAAAAGCGGAGCCAAGCATTTGATTTTAATTGCATTCGATGTGCGCACAAAGCGCTGATGATATATGGCATTTTAATTGAAATTGCGAAAGATGGAAGAGAGGGGGAATTTGGGGAGTGAGGATTTGCAGACATATCAAATGACCGCCCCCCAAAAATAGAAAGAAGCGTAACGCAAATAGTTTTCTTTCTTGCAATTAATTTTTTATTTTGGCTTTCTAAAGGGGCGTATGAGTAATTTTTTATTCTTTCTTTATTATTTTGCACGCGGGGCGTTCACATTTGTGCATTCCTTAACTGTCTGCCATTTATCAGCTGTGATTGGCGGCTCAACCTCCACTTTTCCCACCCGACGAAGTAAAATTTCAATTACGCATATTTCATAATTGCCTCTTCTTGTTTTTACGGCCAATCGTAAAACGAGACGTGCCACAATCATCAATACTAGCAAAGCTAGCAAAATAAATGGGAGGACTAGAATTGATGCCAACACACTTCAACAATTAAAGCATAAATTTCTACAATGCCTCGAATCACATTTTGGCCAAAGCAACACAATGATGATGATAACTTAATGGGCGTACCGTTTTGGTCCGCTTCTCGTCTGGCTGACCAGGTGTTGAGGTTGATGTAATGCCCGTCAGCGTTTTGGGCTACAATTTATTGCATAACAGCCCCAGAATCAATAAAATACATTAGCCAAAGAATGACAGAAATTTACAAGTGAATAGAGCGACAGCCAGCGACGACGAGCAGACAACAAGTTGGCTGATTGATTTTGTTGGCTTTGGGAAATTCAATTTGAAATACACACAAAAATCAATCAAAAATGCTGCGAACAAGTCACTGAAGCAGCACGGGCAATAATTGGCAAAAAAAAAAAAAGAAGAAAAGCAAAGTCAAAATGTGTTTATAAAATAAAATCAAAAACCGCAAATGAAATTAGCGTTGAGCTGGGACGGAAAGAGAGCGGGTGTTAAGCAGTAAACAGGAAAATTGAAGGGCGTTGCTGTGAGCTTATTATGTTTCCTGTTCTTTGATTATTGTTATTACAGTCTGTCTACTTCTTCTAACTGCCCAGGCCAGGCCAACACATGTATCTAGACGCAATTTAGTGGCCATAAGTCAGTCAGAGGTCGTGGCTTGTTTAGTACGTGTATCTCGCAGATAAACGCCGATTATGCGGCTATTTTTATGCGGCGGCAAAAGCGACTGAGAAACGAAAATAAAGAAACAAAAGAATAGAGTCGAAAACCAGTTTTGTGGCCACTTTTGTAATCAACGTTTAATTGAAAATTGAGGTAAGGCATTAAGCGAAAATTAATTAATTTAATGGCCATCATTTTGTAATACAAAAGCCCAGCACTTTGCCAAATCAAAAACATACATTCAAGAGAATAAATAAAGCTGTTGGCTGCTTACTGTTTGCTTCTCGCCCACTCTTAAAAATTGGGCCCCCGCATTATCAACTTGAGTTTTGTGGCCAAAAAGTAGCCAAATGTTTTGGCCCGAGGGCAGCGCCGGCAATTAACTGAGAGTAATTGCAGTCGTAAATTGATTTGTCATTGCATTTAAAATCTGAATCGATTAATCTTCAAATCAAAATCTATGAATCTATAAATAAATGTTTATTAAGGCAGCCAACTCTCTTTTTTTCTGTCCGTCCGTCTGTCGAATAGAAATTTCATGCAAATTCTTTGATATCACGGCAAAATGGAACAAATGTCGTCTAAACCATATTTCAGCACTTTTACGCGAATTGTGAAAGTGTCGAAATCGAACTGGAATCACAGCCACGCCACAGCATGCCACCTCAGATCAGCTCAGACCACCGCATACCACACCGCACCGCACCGCACACACACCTTTCCACCCGCACGGTAGCCGAAAAAAAAGATCTCGAGTTGAAAATCGTGATTTTCTTGAAATGTTTCTGCCACTTTGCGGACATCGTTGTGAGCCTAGATTTCGCGTAAAAATTGTTAACAGCAGCTGCGCACAAGACTCTTCCTTCTCTCTCTTCGTCTCTCTCTCTCTCTCTCTCGCTGTAGGCCTGGTCAAAAAGTGCAGTCTAATGCCGCTGAGATCGTTGCATTTGTTATTCAAGTCTGCGCGTTCGCATCACAATTAAGCTGAAGAAACATGTGTAACTCCAACTCGAGTACGAAGTTAACAGGCAGGTCAACAGCGACGTCTTCGAGTGACGCCCACGCGGTCGGTACTTGCCGCTGCAACTGTTGCAAGTGGCACGTTAATGAGCCCCGCAAAGTTGTTGCACTTGATAAATTGCGCAAAATGGACAAAAAGAAAACACAGACGTACTACGAATTATGGCCAGAAAACTGGGCGAGGAACTATGCTATGCTATGTGCTATGTGCGCGTCAACTAACGGCATTTTGTTAACAAGAAAGATCCTGTCCACTAATTCCTATTCAGAAGTGCTCGAGATCTGCGCTTCAGGCTTCATTAGCCAGCGTATGACTTGGACAAATAGTAAAAGTTCCCAACAAGTTGCGATGGCTGGCTTCCTGGTTGTCTGGTTAACTGGCTGCTGTGCTGTGGCTGTGGCTGCTTTGGCTAATGCGATGCACTTGCCTTAGAGAGATGCTCGCGTATGCGTATGATGACTTAATTGCGCATTTTAACAGACAAACCCAGACACCGACTGAGCGAGAGATGCAGACATCTGGCCTTTGAGAGAGCTGTGTTTTGACAGGCGACGATTAGACTTGAGTCAATTCTGTTCCCTAGCATCTTTTGGTTAATTGAAATGTTGCTGTTTGTTTGATGTCCCACACACACACACAGACAGACACAGCTGCACGAGTCCATTAACAGTTAACAAGGAAATGCAATCGGAGCAATGCGGCATTTCAAAGTGTGCTCAAGTTAATCCTTTTATGCCTCACTGCACAACTTTGCAGAACGACTGTGAGAAAGTATTGAAAGTATCTTTCACTCAAAGTTCTATTGCTAGTCGAGTTGTATGTGTGATGCATATGATGCCGTCATTAATTATATGCCACACTTCCGTTTGGCCTGGCCCCCGGCCATGTTGCAAGTGCAACACACATCACACGAAGCGCATCCAACCCATTTGGTCATACTTGGCTGACCCGAGTTGTTGCTTCTAGCTTCATGGTCAGCTGCCTCTTGCGTCGCGTTGCAACCACAAGAACAATGGGGTTGGCCTCCAGGTTCTTCTGCCGCAGGGTTGAGCCTAGCTGTTCCACTCACTTCTTTGCATGTTGTATTTCCTTCTTTTTTTGGTAATTGTCGCGTTTTGTTAGGGGTCGCAAACAGTTTCCAGTTTCCCACGTTACAACAGGTTGTGGCACCTGTAAAGCGCCTCAGTCTCAGTCTGAGTGTGAGTCTCAGTTCAAGTTCCAGACACATCCATCAGCGATGATGTTATACGCTTCGTTGATTCGCTGCCAGCGTTTGTCATACGAGACCAGACAATAAATTTAATGGCATTTTCTGTCTGTGTTTTTGTATCACTTTCTTGTTGTTGTCCGATTTCTTTTCTTCTCGTTTCTACGAAAATTTCTTATTTACTGTGTCAATTATATTTATTTTCTTTGCTGCCCATCTATAACAATTTTTCTGCTTTGCTTTTTCATTCTTAATTTAATCAACTTTGCTTCGCTTTTTATTTCTCTTTTTTTTAATCTTTTTGATGTGCTTTAATTTGATGTGAAGCCAACACAATTACATTTATCATCATCGTCACATCAGCGGCACAGCATCTCTCGCTGCTGTACTCGTATTATTTTTCCTCCATCTCAACTCATCAAATTAAAGAGAAATATCTAATTTATGTCTAAGAACTGTGGGAGTTTTTCCAGCCACGAAATCTACACGTACTTTTCAGTTCGCATATCATTGCCACCCAATCTACAGCAATTACATACTAAGCTGAGAGCTGGCTTCCAATTGTCTTTGGGGGAATGGGAACTAACTGCCATTAATTTAATAAGACTTAAAAGCAGCAGTAACGTTTGTTTTTTTCATTCCAAATTGCCAACTAATTGGCTAACTATTTCACAGCTCGAAAAAAAGAATAAAAACCAAACTATTCATTATAATCCAGTTTATTTGGTAGTTTGATTGTTATAAATTTAAACAATGAAAAAAACTTGGCAATCAAGTTGGTGAAACATGAACTTGAAACTGAATTTCATAGATTGAATTTGGTATTCGAATTTGCAAAAATGTTGAGCTTGTGAGGGGAGATTGAATTACAGCAGAAGAACAAGAACATTTTGCATAAATTAGAGCGAAGCACATGCAACATGGAAATCGCTGAAACGTGTCCAAAGTCGCTGACAAGCAGTCAGTGGCATACAGTGGCGCATGCAGCATTGGGGGCATGGGGCAAGGGCAGTGTTCTTGTTCTCCGTCTTGTTCTTGTTGCAGTGGTTGGAGTCCGCATAAAATTATCCAAAAGCTGTTAATGACAGAGCGAGACTGCGAATCGAGGAATCGCGCTCAACAAAAACTCAACACAGCGGCGAATCGAAACGACTCGATTTGAGTTAAGTTTAGAGAAAGAGAGACTAATGCCACATGGTGCATGCAACAACGCCGACACTCAAGATGCAGTTCTCCACCTCTTCTTCTTCTGCAGTCAGATTAATTATGCATTTTAGCCAATGTTGTTGACTATGCTGAGATGCTGCCGCTGCCGCTGTTGATGCCAAAGCTGATGCCGATGCTGATGCAGCAGTTGCTACATGTTGCGACTGCGCAAATGCAGCTTATCGGCAACCTGCGCCTAGGCTGCTGCTGCTGCCTGTCTAACGGCACTCTTGCACTAAATCACTCGCGGTACTTAAAGAGGCGTTGCTGTTGCTGTTGCTGTTACTGTTGTTGCTGCACACACAAAACTTGTGCAACGGGCTCCAGTTCAGCTACAGGTTGGCGGCCCATGAAGCACTCAAATGTTAGGCGCAGACAGGCAACAAACAACACAACAAACAACGCACACAAAATGTGTGCATGCTCATAAAAAATGCATAAACTTTTGAGCGACATCAACACGTGTTGCACACACACACACAAAGCCACAGCTACAGACGTGGTTGCATGTACAACGCTTATCGCTGCTGTTGTTGTCGCTAGGCCATTGTTCGTGTGTGACGTAAACTCAGTCAAATGCAGCAGTTGCCCCCAAGTCAAAAAAACTATACAACACAAAAAGAGCTTTTTTTTAAATATTATACGCTCGCTTTTTACTACTGCAACTGGTTCCGTTTATTTTTTAATTTTTTGACAGTCAACATGACCCCGCCCACTTTGGGGGCAATTCGGAAAGACAATGAAAGACGGCGAGAAAAAGATAGACTATAAAAAAACAGAGAAACACGCAACAAGGTCAGAGCACTGCGACTAAGGTTAAGACTGTGGCTTAGACTAAGGCCAGCGATTTCGTAATGGGTCTAGAAAGAGAGCGGGAAGGAGGGAATGAAGAAGGGAGGGAGCGAGCAGAAGTAGCCTGCTTTGACACGCCCACAGCACAACATTTTAATTTAACAGCGTTCGATTCTGGAGCAGCCCCCACACTGACGAGGCGTGCTCCATGAAATCTTCTTAAATGGCAGCTACGATCTCTTGAAAGATCGTGTGCTACGCCATGCAGATAATACAGGGATTGGGATTCAGTTCAAGCTTTGGCATTGGCCTTCGAATTCTCATAGTCTTGGCTAAATTGGGAGCTGACGTTTATCTTTTGACCAATTGTGAAAGTAATTTAATGCGGATTGATTCGGTGGCTGCTTCTATCTCTCTCTCTCTCTCTCGTTGTATCTCCCTCTCTTTTTTTTCAATTACAAAGAATTGCATGTTTCGTTTTAATTTCCACGTAGTTCAATTGCCGTCTCAGTCTCCTTCTCCACTTCTCCGTTTCTGCGTGTCGTAGTGCACTTCTTTCTGGGAAACTGGTTGTGTGCCTAAATGATTTTGAACCAGTTACGTGTAACTGCTGCTCCTCCTGCTCCGACTCCGACTTCGTCTACGACTGCTGTTTCCAGTTCTGTGGAAACTGCGTGTCTAAAATTTAATGAAATCGCGGTAATATCCAATAGGAAAGAAAGCAACATTGAAATGCATTCGCGTTGCTTTACTTCAAATGCCCTGCCAATCAGCCTCGATGTTATTGCTGCTGCTGCTGCTGCTGTGGATAATTGAGAGATATTATTATTAGCTATGTATGTATGTTAGGCGGCACGGCATTGGCATTTTGAATTGAACGTGCTGCTGAAATGTTGCCTAATGAGCTATGAATTGAGTTGCATAAGACTACAAATGCTCAAATTAACTCGATGAGTCAATCTTGAATGCAACACAATGACTTTGAGTGTTACGGATTAAACGGATAAGTCAAATTTTATATGCATATAACTCTATTTGCATGTCAAAATGAAGAAATTAGTCTCAAAAGAGTTTATAATAAGTGAGAAAAAAGCAATTAAAGCAGGACAATTGTGAAGCAAAATGACTTCAAGTGTTTTGGATAATACGGATAAGTTAAATTTTTTATGAATACACTTACGTTCAAGTGCAGAAATTTGTTTCAAAGCTGTTAACAATGAGTGAGAATTGGAAAAATGCAATTAGAGCTGCTTAAATAATTCAATTATTAATTAGAGAGCATAATAAGTTTTTTATAAGTTAAGTTTTTTTATGAATAAAATTATGTTCAAATGCAGAAATTAGTTTTAAAGCTGTTAACAATGAGTGAGAATTGCAAAAATTTAATTTAATAAAACTATTTTTGATTAAACAGCTTAAAGAAGCTTTTAAAAGTTTAAAAATAATATTACTTAAAGCGAATAGATAAAAACAAACAGTTTTCATTATCCGAAAAATCTAGAAAATGTTGCTATTGATTTCAATGTGTAGAAAACGGGAAATTTTAATTTTATTAATATCGATAATTTAGGAATAAAAGAAAGATATCAATATATCTTTATGAAACTATTATTATCAAAATATGAATATTAAACTTCCACTATATGTATAAGTTTAAAAAGAACTGTTAAATTTTAATGTTATTTATAGCGTGTTGCATAGGGGAAATTTAAGTATTAAATTAATACTATAATGATAAGTGTAGATAAAACTGTAAGATATCAATAAGAAAGCTGTGAAATGTGCAACGTATCATGTAGACTAAAGACCCAACTGGAGATTTTTCTGTCATTAAATTTGACAGCAAATGTTCATTAAAAAAAAAAAAAACTCAGTTAAGCTGCTCACAACGTTGCAAACTTGTTTCTTGATTCTATTGCCAACTGAATGTATTTGCCATTACCATTAGCAATTAATGGCCAGCAACTTTTAATTATTGTAACGCGAAAGCATCAAGGAAATGACAAACATCAGGCCAAATAAACTGAAAATCTTCTTAACCCAAATTTATGCATGTGTCAGAGATGTGACCATAGTTGGTCAGATGCATGTCGCATTTTGGGGCAGCAAATCAAATTGCATGCCGCATAGAAAATCAAGCGTCAAAGAGTCAACAGGTTTTTTGTTTTTCGGATTTTATTTTGTTTTGATTTTGGCACGAAAAAAGAGAAAACCAGCCAGACAGTAAATCGCCTTAGCCTGGCCAAGAGTTGAGAGTGTCTGGCAAGCCTAAAGCTGCTGCTACTGCGAATATGTCCATACAATCTAAGCCGTATTTGGCAAGGCGGGCTTGGTTTTTGAGATTTGATAGATTTGCTAGATTTGGTAGATTTGAATTGGCCACTGTTTGGCTGCTATCAGAAGTCAATCAACAGTCGCCCAATTCATTTGTGACAGATTATGCCTTGACTATGTTTGCGGCCTCAGACAATGATGACTGTGGACAATCGACGAGCGATTTAGAAAGCATGTAACAGCACGTTGCCAGCCAGCTTTTGATTGATCGCACGCAGATTGTTGAGGCAGACAGGTCTCTGAATACTTTTGGCACACAAAACAAATGAATTTGCATTCGGAATAACTTTCACTAAGCGCCCCACGTATTTACAACGCATGGCGAACACAACAAACTGCCCATCACAATGGCAGCTCGCTGCTCTCTGTTGAACTACATTAGCGTGTTAATGATTGTGGCACTGTCCATCACTCACTTGCAGCATATGTTTACTTGCCACATGCCACTTACTGCCATACTTAGCACTTGCAGCCGTAGCAGCAGCAGCCCATTCACTTTTGCGAGCCCATTAATTTGGCTTAGCCAGCGAAAGGGTCAAAAAATGCGTCTTGGCCTTGTTTGTTGTTGTTGTTGTTATTGTTGTTGTGATGCAGCTTTTCCTTAACTCTATGCAGACATATTTTCATTCATTGTTGTCAATTTGCATAAATTTACAAGTTATGCTGATAAATCGGTTAGCGAGCTGGCAAATTGCCGTCCAACTTTTCAGCTACTATTTCCCACATTGATTAATCCAACTTTGGACTACTACTTTGTTGCTTTGTTATTCATGCTCCAAATGTTGTGCAATTTGATACCAATCAAAATGCTCTATGAATGGAAAAAAAAAGCAGTCGGACAACAAACATGTGTTACAGCTCATCTTTAATTTCAGTTAACAAAACGCATAAAGCACTTGGCGTTAACGCACACAAATGACTTTAATTATACAAAAAACGAAAAACATACTAAAAACAAAATTGTTGCCAGCGGCTAAAAAAACGAAAAAAAATAAAAAAGGCAAATTAAAACTGAGCCGAGTTGAGGTGCCATATGCAGTCGCTGTTGGAATTTCTAAATTGTTTGCTGGTGTTGCTTCTGCTTGGCTGCATAATCGCCGAATCGAGTCGATGCAGAGTGAAAGTACACAGAAAGCAGAAAGAAGATTCCACTGCTCACTGCTGGCCACTACTGGTCGAGGCTTTAACTTTATACGTGTACGAGTTGCTGCTGATGGCCACATGCTGATGGCCGCAACAAAACATGCGCTGGCAATTTCAAAATTTCATAAATTGGACAGCAACACGCATGCGCAGCAGCTGCAACTGCAACTGCCACAGCAACGGCAACAGCAAAAGCAACTGCAACTGAAACTGCTGCAACTCGTTTGCAATTGCAGTCAGAACGCATTAGAAATGGCCAAAACGTTGAATTCGAATGAGTCTTGTATCTCAGCTGGCTAATTGCAAATGGAGTTCGAGTTGTGTCAGCATTCATCATACTCATATGCATATCCGCATGACTACTCCCATTACTTGATGGCGGTGCAACATATTATGTATGATCAATTTTTAAGCTTACAAATTAACATGCCACATGTGGCATGCCAGAAAGCGGGCCAAGCAATTGCAATTTGGCACGACAAAATTGCCGCGGCGAATGTGTGAAGCTCGGATTAAATATTAATTATTTATGCAATTATTGTGTGGTTATTATGTGGTGATTATGTAAAATAAATATGTACAAAACAAATAAGAAATTAATTTAAATAAATAAATAATAATCAAATTTGAAGTAAATTAAAAATCGCAATTATAAAGGAGACGAGCCGGATATAAGAAGCATATCTTAAAACATTTTCTACAATTGTTTTGATGTTATTATATTATATGTTGATTATTTAATATATAAAACATAGGTGATCTTTAAATGAAGAAATATAGGAAATTATAGAAATTATAATTAAATTATTTAAAGAAGGCGAGCCGGATTTAAGAAGCTTGTCTTAACTTATGATTGAATATTATGAGAATTATGTAATTATTATTATAGTATATTTATTTTGATTATTTATGATTTAATGGCAGAACATATTTAAAGCTTTGCTTTTTGTGTACAATAGTCAATTTAAACAAAAAAATGGAAAAATAAATAAAAATATATTTAATACATTTGTATCTAATATTGTGTCGCTGTTCCTGGAAATACAACAGGTCTCCGACAAACTCAAAGCAGCAACAAGCAGCACAAAAATCATCATAAAATTTATTTAAAGAAACTTTCAAGAATCAAACTATTATAATTAAAGCCAGTTAAATTTCAATAATAAATATATTGTTGGTTTGGTGTATACAATAATATACTACATTTTTCATCTAAGCATTGTGAAGGAAACAATGAATAAATGAATAATAATGATGCATGTGCAAAAATATAATCTAAATTAAAAGAAATTTTGTACATAATAAGTTTAATGATCTTTTAGAGAAATAATGAATAAACAATCCTAAAAAATATATATAAGCTTATACTAAAGTGTTGCTTTCTCAATCTTTCAATTGTAGCATCCAGCCAGACAGCAAGTACAAGCCCACTCCAGCTCCCCGCACCGGCACCGGCACCACAAATCCCAGTTGCAGCACCTCAACCGCACAACACCGCAAGATGCAACAGCCCGGCAGCAGTTACTACACGCAAACGGAAAGTGAGCTGTTGCAACTAGAGGCTGGCGGTGGTGCGCCCTTTCCGCCACATCGTGGCGACCAAACGCTGCTCGCATCCACATCACAACATCAGCAGCAGCAACAGCAGCAGCAACAATCTGGTGGCAACAGCCAGGCGACAGTTGCAACAGCCACATGCAACAATTTGGATCCACCATCGACGGCCAGCAGCAGCGGGACGCCAGCGCATTTTGTATCGCCGCTGCAGCGACGCCATTGCCAACCGCCGAATCATTTGCCACTGAACTCGGTGGTGGCATCGCCGCTGCGCACCGCCAGCTACAAATCGGCAGCGGCCACAGCCAGTGTCTATCACCATAGCCACCATCAGCAGTTGGACTTTCAGCGCAACTCGCAGTCGGACGATGACAGCGGCTGTGCGCTGGAGGAGTACACATGGGTGCCGCCGGGTTTGCGGCCAGATCAGGTGAGGAAGCGAGAGAGTCGAGGCATGGGGCATGGGGCAAACCTCTGACAGGGCGTGCCAATGGCAACACATATAGCAATTTGTCACAACTAATTAGGTGAAATCAAAAGTTTTGCCAACGGGGTGCAATTTCCATGTGGTTTTCGGTTTTCGGTTTCCATTTTCGATATTCGTTTTCGTCTTCATTTTCATTTTCGTTTCGCCCGCTTTGATTTTGGCCACCTGCTGTGGTTCATGGGCTGGACTCTTGCTTTCGTTTTTTACGTTTGCGTTTGCGGTGTGTGGAATCCAGTTCAATGCCTGGACAGTGACCACATGCAGCACGTTTAAGGAAATGCAGCGACAACTTTAATTGCGGCGCACTAAGCGTCTTTTTTTTTTGGGCATTTGGAAAATTATCGCTCCAAATCGATTGGCAATCGATCGAAAGCGAAAGCGTTTTGTAATTAAATCGCTGCCGCATTTGGCTGCAATTAGACCCGGTCGAGACCTGGTCGTCGTCGTTGTCGATGTTGTTGTTGTTGTCGGGGTGGTGGCCCAAATGACGTTCAACCAACGAATTGTAACGAAACGAAAAGGAAAAGCCGCTTACATAATGCAAACAGAGAAAAACGCTGGGAAAGAAAAACTGCAATGATTTTTTTTTTTACTTTTTTTTGTGGCTCTTTCGGCTGCATGTTGCAGGCAGCATTCTGTCTGCATCATGACTTTTGCGACATTTTCCACTTTCGCACGTTTCACATCAATTTTTGTAGCTGTTTTTCTGCGATGTTGGCCACGATGTTGTCGTGGTCCAGCTGTGGGCGTTCATTGTTGTTTTTTCGCCAAGTTAGTGAAAGCGTTTTGTCACTTTGATTAATTCGTTATGAGTTGTCAGTCTGTCTATCTGACTGTCTTCTCACAACGTCACAACGAATTAACATGATGTCACGAAATGGCCCTGTCAAATGGGTCAATAAAGTTGGCTAACTAATGGGAAGGGGACAGGGGAGTCTTAGCCCAAGTTTAAGTAACAGCTTATGGCAAATAACTGCAGTTCTTTAGACCACTTTTGCTTATCCAACTCTCTACTTTGTTGCTCTCTGCTCTACTCTGCTCGTTAACAGGTTCGCTTGTACTTCAGCCAGTTGCCGGACGACAAAGTGCCCTACGTCAACAGTCCTGGGGAGAAGTATCGCGTGAAACAATTGCTGCACCAGCTGCCGCCGCAAGATAACGAAGTGAGTATTAGCCAAAAGAGCCAAAGCACCAGGCCAAGAGGGAGCACTCAATAGCAATGGCAATGGCGATGGCGACAAAAGCAAGTTGAAGCATAAAAATGCAGTTAATGTTGCCAAGTTGTAAAAAAAAAGAATCGCGTATATTCAGACAAAAAACAACAAAAGGAAATGGAAAACTGAAATAAATTTGTATAAAAATCAAAGCACGCCCAACGCCACGCGAAAAGGGGCGAGATTAAAAAAGTTGCCATCGCTGTGTTGCCTTTTTGAGTTTGCTGTAAAAGAGATTTTAATTAAAATTTACAATACAAAAAACTTGCTCCTTCTCTTGCCCCATGTTGCAGGTGCGCTATTGCCACTCGCTGAGCGACGAGGAACGCAAGGAGCTGCGCATCTTCTCGGCCCAAAGGAAACGCGAGGCTCTGGGACGTGGTGCGGTGCGATTGCTGTCCGATGAAAGACCCTGCAAGGGGGTAAGTTGTACTCTTCTATACTCTCGCAAGTATTTCATCTTAATTGTGAGCACAAAATTTGCATTTTATTATGCGCAACAAAAGACTTTTCCTTCCCTTTCAAGATGGCGAGTTTCGATTTCATATTTTCGCCAGGCCAAGGCAAAAGTTTTGCGCAAAAGTTTGACAGGTCCGGGGCCAGGTTGCAGCTTAAGAAATCCCTATATATATATTATATATATAGATATATACGTGGGTGGTTCCCAAAAAAAGTAGAAAAGGAATTGACAATGGCGCCTGACAGAAACAATAAGCGAGCCAGCTAACGATGGGGCGATGGTTGAGGCAAGAACTGAAGGCACGTTGCAAGTTGGCAGCATTTCAAATAAAAGATGACAAAAAGATTTCATTAAGTACACTTTTAGCAAACGGCAACGGCAAAGTGCTGTAAGAAAATGAAAAACGTTGTTGCAAAAACAATTGCAGCAACTTTGCTCGCTTGCTCGCTTGCAACACAAAGGCTGCGACTCCAACTTCAACTACTACGACTGTTGCAAGTTGATGTTTTCGTCTGAGCCGGGGTGAAAAGTGAATGTGCACATAACACAGAGAAAACTGTGCAACGCAGTGAAATGGCACTAAAGCACAATGCTTGAAGTGGCATAAAATAGTAGCTGTGGCAGTGGCAGTGGCCGTGGCAGTGAGAGCTACCCTTTCAACCTGCCACTTTTGCTATCTCCCTTCGATTGTCCTCGCACAAAATTTGCATTGTTATTAGCTGGCAGTGTCCCGAGTCCCGAGTTCCGAGTCCCGAGTTCCGAGTCTCGAGTCTCGTCTGGTGCGTGCTGGCTAACCAACTTCAATATCAACTCCCGCTTCAAGTTGTACTGCAACTGACACTGCATCCTCGTTGCTGGCCAGTCTGGGAGTCTGGTTGTCTGGCTGTCTGCCTGCCACAGATAGTTGTGCAGCTTGATTTTATTGTGTTCACATTCGCCACTCGTAAAACTTATTAAAAAGTTTATGCCGCATGCTGCCACGCAGCGAGCTGCGTGTCTGTGTCTGTGTCTGCAACGTGCCGCAACTACTTCGACTACATGCAACGTCCATTTGTCCATTTTGGCTGTGGCATCTTCAACTTCAGTCAGAGTTTGAGCTTGAGCTACGTGCGTGGGCGTTTTGGCCCAAGATGCCAGAGAGGTGTTTGCCGCATTAAAGTTGGGGCCAAGTTTTCAGTGATTTCGTTTGCTTTGGCTTTGCGGACAGCCCAAATTGGCACGAAAGTTGCATTTATTACGCTTTGCCACATCGACTTTTATGGCCAGAACTTGCTGCCTGCAGTTTCGAGTTCATTAGTCGCTGCGACCGTGTGAAGTTTCCAATAAGTTTCTGTGTGGAACTCATGTTGAATGTCAAAGTGCAGCTAAATATTTGAGTTCATGTGTTTGATCAATGATTGTCGGGCCAAGGGTCTTGCATTATTTATGACCGAAAGTTGCCAAAGAAAGTGTCATTAACGAGCGAGTCTCAGTATGATGAAATTATTATATTTGTTTACCACTCTAAACATTTCTTACTAAATCAATCAGTGAGCTAATGAGCAACAGGTGTTCACTATTTCGGTAGCCAATCAACAAGATTAAGTTTGATTAAACATTGGCAAGCCGCATAAAAAATGAGATAACATTCGACTGAGACTGGTTTTAAGATGCCGAAATTATCTTGGCACTTGATAAATGATCTCAGCTCAAGCTAATCTCGAGGCTTAAATTGCGGATAGATTATTTCCATTCGAATTTGGCGTTTAATTGAATTTGTATATGCACATTTGAGTCGTGAATATTTGTCGAATTCGATTGAGTGCGACGCTGAATTTATGCATTATTAATGAAATCTTTGATAAGCCAAATCGGATTTCATGCCTCCCCAAAGAGAGATTGACGAACCAAAGCGAACCACTCGAGTTTGCTGCTTAAAATTCACAGACCATAACCGAGCTGCTAAACGGACGCTAAAATGCGAACAAAGCAAAGGTTGTCCTCCCTTTTTGCGAAGGAGCAGAAATTATACTTAAAGGGAATTTATGAAAACGCTCAATGATCCAGAGAGCGAAGCACTCATATTCAGTCAACTGTAAATGAATCGTGCGTCAGATAGTCAGAGAGCGAACTGCGAACTGTGGCAACTGATTTGGCCAAGTCCGATTTTCCACACGAACAACAATGGAGTCAACAGAATTGAAGCATGGCCAGAGCGGATGTGACAGCACAACTTGACAAGGATGTGACACTAAAGGTCGTCCTGCCAACGATGAAATACAAAATAATTATTAGAAAGCCAGCCAGGCAGCAGCATGAAATATACTTTCACCCGGCAAAGAGGAAGAGCCCAAAAAAAAAAAGAAAAATAATAAGAAATAAGCAAAAAGTTGCCGAACCAAAAAAGGTAGAAACTGAATACACTCGTCTGTCGTCCTTCGCTGGAGCGCTGCCAATGTCTGTGCACGTTAAGCGAAAAGTTTATGTACTGAAAAGGGCACGATAACGAGTGCCATTAATAATTTGAGCCACTGTACAGTGAGCACACGGGGAATGGGTAAAAAGTATGAATCGGCTGGGCAGGAAATTGTCTTGCTTGTCTGCAGGGAAGTTTTGTAAAAGTTGGATTAGGGCGCACACACACACACACACTCACGAAATGGGTTAACAAGGACCAAGCAGCAGCAACAGCAGTTAGGTGGCGCCTCCGCGTGGCAGCCAGCGTCAATTTGTCAATAGCATAATTGTCTGCAGTGCAGGTCGCAATCGTGTTCGGGGTCGACAACTGCGACTTCGACTCCGACTGGGATTAATTGGATTGATAAGATAAATGAGTAGCGATTGTTGTGATTCTCATGACATTTAGCACAGCTGTGTGAAAAATGTCCTTTTAAGTGGACGCAATTGCAATCAATGCTGCGAAAACTTTTGCACTTGCATTGTCGTCACCACAGAAACTACTTAGAGCGCTTTTCCTGCCCAAAAGTTTTCTGCGGAAAACCACAGCAAAGTGCTGACCGACAAGAGTATTAAAAAAAAGAGAAGAACAGTCGTAGACGATGAAAAAGAGAAAATCCGCAACCACAACAGGAAGAGCAACAATTTCAAATACATCATTAGCGTCGACTGAGTGGCAGAAGAACTGAAGCTGAGCCTAATTAAAGTGCCTTGCTTCCTTGGCAAGTTCTTTTTTGGGTGATAAATTCTGGAGTTGGCAACAATTAACGACGCATGCAGTGCGGCCAAGTTTAGGAGCTACTTAAAGTACATGGCAACGGGGGCAAGCTGAATGGGGCGTGGGGCAAGGCCTTAACGTTGCCATGGAAATTATCAACCCTGTAGCAGGCGGGATGGGCATTCGCTGTCAATGTTTAATGGCTTGCAAAAGTAAATGCTGATTGCGGGGGACACTGGTGGAGCGGCACCACACTGAGGTTTAATAGCGTGGAAAGTTAAGAAGCTGCACACAGCACAGCATACAGCCAACGTGTCCTTGCAACGTCTTGTGGCTTTTGTGGCGCTGCTCGCTGCTCGGGTAATTTGCGTGCGCCAAATGAAGACGACGATTCGACGACTTTGCTGGCGGAAGTTCTGGCTAAAATGGCGCAAATTGGCAGAGGCTTTGTCAGGACTCTAAGTGCTGACTGAAGGGAGGGGGATGGGGGAAGTTAGGCCACAAAATGCTGCCAGTTAGAGTCGCATGTGTTAAACTTTTTTGGGCCAAAAGCATTCATAAATCAAGGCAATTGCGCTAATTGCTTTTGCCTCGCTCATAAAACGCAAACCAAAAGCGACTGTGAATACAAGTTGATTTCCTAGCAAATATATTTATATACATAGTATGCTATACCTGTTAGCTGAAACGTCTTTAGGGTTTGCGGGCAAGTCATCAGCTTTGTTGACCCTATTAGGATCCATGCTATACGCAAATGAGTTCATTATGCGAATGCCTTTGGCTTTAACGAGTTGAGGTTGAGTCATTAAAAGCTGCGCTTCCGCCACGGCTCCGTGACAACAACACGAGTGGCAGTAGCATTTTCCATTTTCCATTTTCCTTGCGGCCGTTTTCAGTTCGCCAGTTTAAAGTCTCTTATTTCGCACTCTCTAGGGAGCACTTGGTGGACTTGGCCGCCTTCCACTTTGTTCCTCTCCTCTCTCATGGCCTTCAGCTATTTTTGCATTATTTCCGTTGTGAAAAAGCAAAACCGCAAAGCCGAGGTCGTAGATGGGAACTGTTCTCGTGTTGGTTTGCCATGTCCTCGCTTGGGGGGCTTAAGCGTTTTATTACCGTTATTTAGCATTTATAGCCGCTTAAATATTTTTGGCCAAGCAAAGCAGACGCTGCAGATTTCTATCGCCTGACGTCTGTACAACTTTAGCATATTTCTGTTATTTATACGTTCTTTACCTTTCTCTTCTCTCTTCTCGTTATTCTCTTTATGCTCGGACAGTGCGAGGAGCAGCTATCCGGTGGTGACATTGTGGTCTTTGCCCAGCGACTGGGCGCCCAGTTGTGCTGGCATCCCGGCTGCTTTGTGTGCAGCGTGTGCAAGGAGCTGCTTGTCGACTTGATATACTTTCAGCGCGATGGCAATCTCTACTGTGGCCGCCATCATGCCGAGACCCAGAAGCCGCGTTGCTCCGCATGCGATGAGGTAAGTTTACTTTAAATTACATTACAACATACATATGTACATAGAAAGAGTAGAGCAACATTCGTAAAACTAAAATGTCATTTTTAAGTTTACTAAATGAATATGTTTTTAAAAGAAGAGTCTTCGCATTTAAATGTTAATTTTAAAACGGAAGCAAAGAAATTATAATGTGTTTTATGTTTAATGAAAGATTTTATTTCAAAATTACAAAAATATAAAATTTTCGTGGTATATTATACATATTATAGCCTTCGGTATATATTCAGTATATTTTGGTTAAACTAACTTAGAATAGTTTGACGCAATATTATATTGATATTAATATATCAAATATAACCTTCGGTATTTTTTAGAATTCTTTTGTATACTAATTTCGTACATTTTAACGAAATACCGTATTAATATTGATATGAAATTGGAACTTTCGGTATATTTATAGAATATTTTTCTATATAAATTTGGTACATTTTATGCTATACCCTTTTGGCAATTGGTACGATTCTCACAATTGCTTTACCTTCCTATTTGATACCAACCAAAAATAATTGAAATTGCAACCACCTTTACATATGTCAAATAACTCTTGATTGTAGAAAATATTCCATAAAACACATTTCACTCTTTATTCTCATTGCCAACGCATTGCTTTGCTCTTGCCACACACACAGATTATCTTCTCGGATGAGTGCACGGAGGCCGAAGGTCGCACCTGGCACATGAAGCACTTCGCCTGCCAGGAGTGCGAGCATCAGCTGGGCGGTCAGCGCTACATCATGCGGGATGGCAAACCCTATTGCCTGGGCTGCTTTGACACCATGTTCGCCGAGTACTGTGACTACTGTGGCGAGGTCATCGGCGTCGATCAAGGGCAGATGAGTCACGACGGTCAGCACTGGCATGCGACGGACCAGTGCTTCTCCTGTTGCACGTGTCGGTGCTCGCTGTTGGGTCGCCCATTCCTGCCACGTCGTGGCACCATCTACTGTTCGATTGCCTGCAGCAAGGGCGAGCCACCAACGCCGTCGGACACCAGCTCGGGGCCACAGCTGCGGCCCACGCATCGCGCCTCCACATCCAGTCAGATAGCACGCTCACCCAGGCGCACGGCGGATTCGACGGGGCGTGGCACGGCGGGCAAGAGCAGCAGTCATGGCAACCATGGCCATGCCTATGCGGGTCATGGGGGCAAAAGTGCGGGCAGCGCTGGCGATTTGCTAGAGCGACAGGAGCGCAAGCGAATGGAGGCTGCAGGTGTGGCTGATCTGCTGTTGGGTGGCGGTGTGCCAGGCATGCCACGCCCCGCCCATCCGCCGCCCATTGACCTCACCGAGCTGGGCATTAGTCTGGACAACATTTGCGCCGGCGACAAGTCGATCTTTGGCGATGCACAGCTGACGTCCTCGATGCCAGACATGTTGCTGTCAAAAGCGGAGGATTCACATAGCTATCAGAGCATCGACAAGATCAATCTCAACTCGCCCAGCAACTCGGACATGACGCAGAGTACCCAGGAGTTGGCCAATGAACTGGAGCTGGACAACGAGTCGGTGCGAGAGCAGGAGCTGCCACACGATGGTTACGAGCAGCTGTTTGCCGCCAAGCATCGCAGCAACCGCAGTAACTGCAACGAAGAGCCCGACGAGGAACATCAAGAGCAGCTGGACAATCGACCGCCGCTGAAGGAGGTGCGCTTCCACAGCGTTCAGGATACGATGTCGCGCTCTAAGAGCTACACGGACAACTCGAATGCACGACGTCGTCGCCGGCGTCGCAATCAGTCGCGCAGCTCCTCGGAGATGCAAATCAATCAGACTAATCTGCGACTGCACAATGCTCAGACACAGGCGGGCAGCGGAGCACTCAATCTGCTGAACAATCTGGACAATTGTGATGTGGCCAGCATCTGTTCCACCTGCTCGTCGAGCTCTTCGAGCGACATGGATGATTATGTCTATAGGCTGCCAGCTCGCAAGCACTATGGAGGCGTGAGGGTCGCCTATGTTCCCAACGATGCACTCGCCTATGAACGCAAAAAGAAACAGGCTCAGGCCAGCGATGCCACAATGCTGAGCTCGGGAGCTGGCAGCGGATTGGGGGCACCAGCTGGTGGAATGCCGGCAATTATGCACGAGAGCAAGAACTGCACCATATCATGACCACCTCCCATGTTGCCGCCACCGCCGCTGAATCTCAGCAGCTATTACATCCTGGACACCATACTGGAGGAGCAGAGTCTCAGTCTGTTGCCCGAAAAGAAACCCGGTTGCCTGAGGCGTGTGTGGAACTTCTTTGGCCTCGGCAAATCGCGTGCTGGCAACGGACAGCGCCTGTACACTGTCTAAAAAAAAAAAAGGGGAAGCAAATCAGAAGTCGACTTATCGTTTGCATAATGTAAATAAACACATATCGAATATAATGTATTATAGAGTGGGGTAACTATAGCGTGAGTTTACTGTACATTCCTTTGGCCCTTTTTAATTGTTTCCTACTTGGTTCAAATGTCGTAAGTCACAAGTATTCCAACATATGAGGTAAAAAGTCTCGACTTTTACCAGAACTTTGTACAAAGCAAAAATATATATCAATGATGCATTTACATACAATATTAAACTTTATATACTATATACACTATGATTATACAAATATTAAATGATTAAGTATTGTAGTTGTTAAGCTAAGAATCTGCCACTTTTTAACGCAAAACCAAAAAAACAAGAAACGCAATCAACGAACAATAATCGAATTGATAAACAAATGAGTTAAAGCTAAATCGAAAACAACAACAAACTGCCAACAAAAGAATTTGTAAATGTCCAAGAAATCATTAAGAAACCAACGAAAAAAAGAGAGCGAAAGTCTTCGCTTCGCAAATGTGCAATAACTTTTATCTAACATATATAGTATAAATACACACAGAACGAACTTCCAAAAACTGTCACCCAGTTACAATTTACATAGATAAATATATATATGTATAGATCACAAATCTATATTCAAAGCAAAAAAGATATCTTTTCGGTTTGTTTTGCGGTTTCTTTTTTCGTTTGTTGAGCAGCTTTTGCAGAGAGGTTCTTTTGTTTTTCGGATTTATGTAATTTTCAGCTTTCGCCAAGCGTGAAAGTGAAAGAGTTATATAAAGGCATGTGTCAAGAATGTTTTGAAAGTTTTGTAATAAAATTTATTGCTCGAAAGCACAGCGCACTAAAAATGAGATTTTGTGTTGAAAGTTTTGCTTAAGCCTATAACAAATACGAAGTTTACGATGTTTTGAGCAATGCATGGAACGCATACATATGATGACTTATAGTGTGTACTTGTAATTTATGTTTATCATCTCGACTATCCTCTAAGTTGTATCATTAAAATTAAAGTCAGTGTATATGGAAACATAATCAAAAATAAAATTATATATATACATATATGTGTATTTTAACGTAAAAATCAAAGAATTCAACAAATTGTCTTTTTTTCTGTGGGGAAAGTGAAGCTTTTATCTGGGCACCAGATGCACCCAGTAACCACTCTGAGGAGTCAATTGGAAGCCGCGGGAGTCGCTCATCAGATCCTTGACTGTCTTGGGTGAACGTTCGATTCTGTACTTTAGCAACAGATTGTATATCATAGCCTTGGCCTGCATCAGAGCATAGCGATTGCCTGCATCGAAAAGTAGTATTAAAAATAATGCATTCCGATTAAAAACTATTCTATGGACTTACCAATGCAATTGCGAGGACCCGCTCCAAAGGGTAGATACGTATATGGCACGATGTTGTCTTTGTTTTCGTCACTGAAACGCTCTGGATCAAACTTCGCCGGATTGGGGAAGTAACGATCATCCCAATGCAGACCACCAATGGGAATGTTAATGCGGTCGCCTTGCTTAAACTCAAAGATGACGTTGCCATCGTCATCCTTGAGAGTGTAATCCTTGGAGCACAAGCGATCGGTAGCAGCAGCCAATGCCCACTTTCTCAAAGATTCTGAGACAACCATGTCCATGTATTTCATCTTCATGACAGCATCGTAATTAAGTGGCTGACCCTTCAGTGATTCATGAACTTCTTTGATTTCCTCGTAGAGTTTTTGTTGCACATCTGGATTCAATAGCAACTCGTAAGATGTGGTGCAAATGAGACTGGCATTATTCTCGAATGCAGCAAAGAAGAAGATGAAGCATTGAGCAACCAGCTCATCATCAGTCCAATTTTCCGTTGACTCCTTCTTAGCTTCCATAAGCAACTGAATCATGTCTGGCCTCACAATGTTGTTCTCCTCCCGCTGCTTCATGGTATCGACAACGAGGCGTATGAAATAATCGGTCTTACTCGGATCGAAGACACTGAATCCCAAAAACTGTTGCGAAAATTAGAAATGTAGCAATTAAAGTTATCGCATACTTTAGGAGCTGTCTTACCTTGAAAAGTTGAGGTAAAGTGGCTGACAGTAAAAATTTGTATATAGCCTTGCCACGGAAGAAGGCAATAGATTGACCAATCTTGAAGAACTCATTGTTGGGCTCCTTATAAGAGCTAACCTTTAAACCGAATGCTGTTGTTGCAATCAAATCATTCGACAATCGGTTGCAAACTTCCTTCATCTCCACCTCGAAACCTTCGCCTGACTTGGCAGCTGTTCCCTTCTCCTTCAGATGATCCATACACTCGGCAAAACTCTCGTTCATCAGGCTGAACATGGTGCGCATTTTAGCAGCTGTAAATACTGGAGTCAGAGTGTTTCTCATGTGCTTCCATCGTTGATCCTTCATTATGCTCAACATATCATTGACAAGGCGCTCCTTGGTGCTGAAGAAGACTTGATGATTCGGAAAGTGATCAAAATCCTTGATGGTTATTTTCTTAATAATCTCTGGATCGTTCAATTGAATAACCGGAGTGCGAAAGTTGAAGAGGCCCACGAGTTTGCTGTGATATGAATCTATATTTAATTTTTAGTTACTAAGCATACATTTGACTTTACTCACTGTTGCCTTGTGCGTGCATAGAACTCTGCCATAAGCTTTTGAAACGAACATCTGGCAAGAAAGATATCAAGGTTATTGCCAACCAGAGGATATGGTTTCTCGAATGGCAATCCACGCTTAATAAATTCATCATGGCCAGCAGTTAACCATTTGTAGGCCCATAGGAAAAGCAGGCCCACAATGGGTAAAACAATAAACAGATCCATATTCGTTAAATTGAATATGACCTTGAAAAGTGCGGCAATAATAACTGATTCCAAACAGAATGCTCAAATCGAACTGAATTTCATTAAATGAGCTAACCCGCTTTTATACGTCGGCTCTCTGTGCTTTCAAACATGAAACATATGTACATCCATATATGTACATCCATTATATACCTTTATCTATTCGTTTGTAGATTGGGTTTGTCGCGATAATGTGCGCACTTGAATCGCCTAGTCTCAAGATCGAGGCAACAACAAAAAAAACCTGTTTAGAATTTGTTGATACTTTGTTGTTTCCAAATGTTACTTTATTCTGCCGGCAGAACGCACTCTCGCACAATGTTTTCAAAGCTCTATTTGAAAGAGCCAATCAGAACTTTTCGACTATCTTATACTCTTTGTGTAGTGTCAAATATAGATAAGAGTGTTTGCTACTATTTCTGAATCATTTGACAGGCATTTTATTGAAGATATCAATCAATTCATATCAATATAATTGAAAAATATATTATACAAAATTAAAAATTTGCAATTATATTTATTTGTTTGCAATACACTGTTGCTAAAGGGTATCAGAATGGTTAATTTATGATACTTTTTATCCTTGGTAAGTTATGGCCTTAATCATTGTTGAGCATAGCTAAATTTAATTTAAATCGTATGTATAGGTCATAAATGACTATGCAATGACTGAGCCATAGCTTTTCCCACGTGACTCAAGTGCTCCAACCTCTTGAAGTACTTATAATTGATAATAAATCAGTACATTTGAAATATGTTTTATTTTACTACTATACGATAGCAAATTTATTGATTTCAAAATTTTAAATGTCCCACTTGTTTTATCAGCTACTAGCATTTAAAATAGTTTGGTAAAGAGCAACAAATCGTCGTTCTCACAAATTGATCAATTGCTGCTAGTTAAATAAATTACGAGATCGAGAGAGTTGCTCTCTCATATATGAAACTCTCTGTTGATTGTTGACAACACAAAATTGAGAACACTCATTTAAATTCGCTGTATGTACACATTAGTTTGTTTAAATATAAATTCATTTTACGCGTTAAGAATTCTCAGAATCACCTACGCCTAAGACCCTTTAATTGGCGGGGAAATTACTTGATTATCTACGCAATAACGATTGAGTTTAGATAAAATAAATAATAACTTTATTATCTATTAAATGTAAAACAATGTAATAACATTTACATCCACATTGTAATTGTATATGTAAAGCTATAAAGAAATATCCACATAAATCTAAAATTAGTTTAGTACCTTGCAATTAAGTCCTCTGACAATATACCACTTGAAGCTTTTAATGTTTTGAGTTCAAGAGGTGCTCCAAAACAAAAGAGGTTCACCGATAAGAAAAAAGAAAGAACGATTTTACGATAATAGTAATTTTTTTACTAGCTACAGATAAAATAAATGGCTGATGCAATGGTCAATAGCTTTTTGCAAATTAAATTAAGATAGGTCAGTTTCTAAAATTTCAATTGTGTATTGATTGATAACCAGTTATTGTTGCCAAACAGAAAGTTGCTAATGTGCTATATAGATAGGAGGACTATCACATTATAGTCAACTTTTGGGGATAGTTTGTATATAGCTTAAAGCATTCATATAAGGCCAATGATCTTGAGACAAGTGGGAGCGCTTGTTCTATTCATATGATTAATTGAATTGCAGTTGGAATATGACATTCATCAAAACCTGATTCTAGTTGGCCTTTCTTTCAATTTTCACGCTGATGTAATCTCTGAGAACTTTAAGCTTAAGTTGTGCTATTCATATTATTGACTCTAAAACTATGACATAAACTTCTGCCGAAACAAAACAAATAAAACTAGTCAAGAAACCGCTCAACATTTACGGTTTGAATATTTTAGCATATTGACCGATACCTACCACATGGAATACGTCTTGAATAGGCAATAGCACAAAGACAAACCTAATACAAAGTTGGAGTTGGCAAACGTAAACGTAAACAGTTAACACAGCAAATTAGCCCCGAGCGTTGTAGCAAAATGTGTGTAATTAAATATTTAGTCGGTTTGCTTAGCTGCCCATCGAAAGATGGACGTTTACTCGACTGCTTCGTTGCTGGAGTTTGACTGGCACATTTCGAATTTAGAAATTTACAAACTGCTCTTGTCATGTGTCGCCAGCAGACAAGTTGAGTTGATTATAGGGGAGAAGCAAGTACATTTAAAGTCCATGACATGCTCAAATTTAATGTCGGCAAACAAAACAATTTGCAGCTCTTTATAATAATAAAATATAATTCAAGTTTTGAATGATTGCTTTATAAATGCATTTATTTCCGATTTAATATAACCTAATCCACCAATTACTTATTTTATTATATACTTATTATAATCTTTTACCAGACAGCTATTGTTTTGTATTACCAAGCAATAGGTTGGCAGCTGAATTTTAGTATAGGTAACATATAAGTATCTTAATCAGTCTTCAAGCTGATAAAGTCTATATGTGAATAAACCCCATACTAATTGTCATCGACATCTTCACAATTGTTGGCTTTTTTTTAAGTTTATCGAGGCACAAGATGCACCCAGTAACCATTCTTGGGTCCCAACTGGAATCCAACCGAATCGCTCAACATATCCTTCGATGTCTTGGGAGATCGCTCGATTTTATACTTCAGCACCAAATTAAAGAGCATGGACTTTGCTGTCATCAGGGCGTAACGATTACCTGCATCGTAAGTAAAAAAATAATTATTATAAATATTATTTAGTTAAATTATAAAAGCTCACCAATGCAGAGACGTGGTCCTGAGCCGAAGGGAATGTAAGTATAAGGTATAATTTTATCTTTGTTTTCTTCGTTGAAGCGTTCAGGATCGAATTTATGAGGATTGGGGAAGTATTGCTCATCCAATTGAATACCAGCAATTGGCACAAATATTCTGTCACCTTTCTTGAACTGAAACAGCGTAGAACCATCGTCATCGCGCAGTGTATAATCCTTGGAACAAATACGATCAGTGATCGGGGCCAAAGCCCACTTTCTCAGGGATTCCGACAAGACCATGTCCATGTATTTCATCTTCATGACCACTTCATAGCTAAGTGGCTCCCCATTCAGCGCATCATGGGTCTCTTTCACCTCTTCATAAAGTTTCTGCTGCACATCCGGATTCTGAAGCAACTCAAAAGCTGTTGTGCAAACTGATAAAGAGTTGTTTTCGAAAGCCGCAAAGAAGAAAACGAAACACTGAGCCACAAGCTCATCCTCAGTAAAATCTTTTCCAACCTCCTTCTTGGTTTCCATAAGCATTTGAATCATATCCGGCCTGACGATATTGTTTTCCTCGCGATATTTCATCGTGTCAATGACAAGTTTGGAAAAATAATTAATGCTCTTCGGAGGTAGAACTTTGACACTCAGTAACTGAAATATAAAATTGCCATCTTAAAAAGATGTTATTCTACAAAATTAATAGATTTACTTACGTCAGCTAGCCAGGGCAATGACTGCGCCAACATGAATTTGTAGAATGGCACCCCTCTTAGGAAGATAATCGATTTACCAATTTCATAGAAATCATTTTTGGGTGATTTGTAGGAGTTGACTTTCAGACCGAAAGCAGTCGAAGCTATAATGTCATTGGACATTCGGTTGCACAATTCCTTCATCTCCAATTCGAAGCCTCCGCCAGTCTTGCCAGTTGTCTTGCCCTTCTTGTCCAGGTGTTCCATGCACTCAGCAATACATTCGTTCATCAGGGGAAACATGGTCCGCATCTTGGATGCGGTGAAGGAAGGCGACAGAGTGTTCCGTACATTTTTCCATTTCTGATCGGTTAAGGAGCTCATCATTTCGTGCACCAGGCGTTCTTTCTTTGGGAAAATCGTTTGGTGATTGGGAAAGTGATCAAAGTCCTTGACGGTAACTTTCTTTATAACCTCAGGATCAATCAAAATAATAATCGGTGTAAGAAAGCTGAAGAAGCCAGCTAGTTTGCTAAAATATTTAATCACTTTAGAAATTTTCAAATTTGAATTAAATAAGTAAAAGTGCTTACTGTTCTCTATTGCGGGCATAGAACTCAGATAGGACCTTCTGAAATGAGCCCCTTTCCAGGACTAGGTCCAGGTTATTACCCACAATTGGCAAGGGTTTTTCATAAGGCAATCCTCGCTTTTCGAATACATTATGGTTTGCAGTTATCAATTTGTAAAGCAAAAGCAAAACCCCCACCACAGACAATATAGTAAGTATTTCCATTTTAATTGTTCTTAACGATTTTCTAGTTATTACGCGAACTGTTCAGCTGGAACTGAATTGTAGGTAGGCAGAGGGCTTGCTTTTATAGTCCGACTATATGTACAGCTTTAAGAATTATCAGTAAAAGCATCGATAGATAAAGGTAAAACCTTTCAAGCACAAATTTTGCTGAATAATGTTGGGTAGGCAAGACTGAAAGTCCCACAGCATGTGCTCCTTAGTATCTTGCAAAATATAAATTTATATTTTATTGTACGTCATTGCACCACGTAATAGCGAAATTGATTGGTGCATTCTAACCGGTTTTGTTAACATTTATAAATGAACATCGAACTATATTAAGAACTAATATACCCACCATGTTGAATATGCGTTGGTATTATAGTAAGTGGTATTAGTGGTAGCAAAAAACGTTTTCCTGACGCAACGGTTCATTCATATTTTAGTTTGTTAAATAGGGACCGATTGTTTAGGAAGCAAAGTTCTTTGCGTTAAGTTTTTTTTATTATTAACGTCATTAGGGATATAATACGTCAATATTATTATGAGAGCATTATCTTTCATATCTACATACTTGTAATGAAGCTTTTTAAATGTATATTTTATACTGTTCATTGCAAATCTGGAAATGAACTACATAGCAAAGCCTTGAAATTATACATATATGATTTCGTGTTTTCTGTGATATAGAATAAGCGGCAATTTTGTGTCTTTTTCTTCCCTTTTGGTCAAATATTGTATTACAATATATTTTAAAATTTCTTTCAATTTAAATACATGAATTTCTAATACTTGTTAACCTGCAAACATATAAGAGGCTTAACGACTTCGAAGAGGACCAGTTACCTCACTAGTTATTCCCAGCTATGCTCTCAGCGAGGCTCTCGTTTATTAGACCAAGCAAGTTGCGCATTTGAGCAGAAGTAAAGGTTAAGAACAAGGTGTCTTGCATGTGCTTCCCTCGTTGATATTTTAAGCGCTTTAAAAAAATATGTGCCGGTGCTTCGGAGAGTAATAAAATAATACTAAAAATTAAATGGAAAACTTAAAAAGATAAAGACAACTGGCAGTCGTGTGGCTGTTTAAAACTCAGATAGGACTCAGGACATTCTCTTTTGAAAATAATTGTCATATTGTAACCTTCAATTTTCAATTATATAAAAAAGGAAGGAAATTTGAAAAGTAATTTAAAATTTGTAGAGTATTTTCTAAGATTTTGTAGAAAGTATCTAGAGAATATAAGTAAATATCACCCGCTGTTTTGATTGGCTACCAATAAGCTGTCGAGCTATCTCCGCACTCGTGATATAAAAAACAGAGAGAGAGCACAAAAGTTTACTACACGGTAATATTTGTGCGATTATAAAGTTATCAACCAACTGATAATAATTTGGCTGATGAAATGCAGCACGTGCTTATTAAATATTCGTTGGATAGGTAAAGGTTTTATTAAACATGCTAGAATTCATTATACACCCATTACTAGTTTCTTAAAGAGGTTTCATTGAATTTTTAGAAGGGCCTAAATATGTTTTTTTACTAATTTCATATTCGTAAACTGATTATCTTAACGTCAAGTTTTGGACAATGTCATTCAATCGTTTCAATTTTTCACATTGCCTCCCCTGTGCTAGCAATAGCAATTCAAGTACAGGGTATTTTCCAGTTAATCATTGTTGTGGATATGTAGTAAAAAGTGAATTGAAAGCTAATTGATTATATTTGTGATAACACTTTTTTGCCAATTCATTTCATGCAAGCAAAATGTTGCAATTTTCCATTTCTACTATATAAAATAAGAAAATACACAATATTTCTAATTGTAATTCTTTTGATTACATACAAATAACAAATACACATTTCAGCGATAAGCGAAATGAGCTCGACTGATTGATATGATGGCTTACTGTAAATAGTTGTAACTTTTTTTTTAAATTATGGATACATTTAAAAATATGTAAAATCTCCAAATAGGAATAAACTTATGTTTCTTTCGGTAGAATACATATTAATTGTTTCCATAGTAACAGCTAAGCTCTATTGTTTCAGAAAAAGCTTGATTTTAAGAGTATCAAATATTTAGTATTAAATTTTATATATAGACTTGGATTGACTCCCACATTTTAGTAGCCAATAGTTAAAATGCGCAACACTCTAATTCTTTTTGCGCTTAATTTGGTAATAGCTTTCAACCTATCTTAAAATACGGAAGTAAATAATGAACTAAATTTTAACTAATGAATATTCTTTCAAAGAAAGCCATTTATTCTCAAACTAAAAATGTGAGAGTTGCAATAAATCCTGGTTTCTTATACACAAATGTCTGCTTAAGGCTGGGAATCGAATAGTCAACACATTGCATTTAAATTGATCCAGCCTATCATATTGGTAAGCAGCTTCAAATGTTCAACCAAAAGTTGACTGGCTGTCGTGTGGCTGTATAAAACTCAGATAGGACATAAGAGATTCTCTTTCGAGAATACCTGTCATATCCAGCAATTGTCTATTATACAAAAGAAGAAAGAAATCTGAAGTCCCTTAAAATTTGAAGAGTATTTTTAAAGATTTTGTAGATAGTATCTAGTGAATACAAATAATTATGCCTCGCTTTTTTGATTGGCTACCGCTAAGCTGTTGAGCTATCTCCACACTCATGATATAAAAAAACAGAGAGAGCACAAGAGTTTACTACACGGTAAAATTTTGTGCTCTCTTTCTGTTTTTTAGAGAGCAAAAAAGATTACTACACGGTAACATTTTTTGGATTATAGAGTTATCAAAAAAATAATAATAATAATAATAATATGAAATATACGTTGGCTAGGTAAGGGTTGTATTAAACATGCTGGAATTCAGTATACAAACATTTATATTTTCGTGAAAAGGTTTTACTGAATTTATAGAAGGGCATACATAAGTTTATATTAATTTCATATTCGTATACTATTATCTTAACGTCAAGTTTTGGACAATATCTTTTAATCGCATCATTATATCACAATGCCTCCCCGCGGAAGCGATAGCAATTCAAGTACAGGGTATTTCCCATTTAATCATTGTTGGGATCTGTAGTAATAAGTCAATTGAATGCTGATTGATTATACTATATATGTGATAACACATTTTTGCCAATTTATTTCATGCTAGCAAAATGTTGTAATCTTGGATTTCTTCAACATAGAATATAAAAGTACATAATATCTCTAAATGTAAGTGATTTGGCTCGATTTTTGTTTGGATCAACGTTCGGTTAAATATATATATATTATATTAATTTTTTCATATTAACAAATGAGGTCTATTGATGCAGAAAAAGCTTTTAAGAATTTAATGTCATTATTAAGTGTTATATATAGACTTGGATTGAGTACCCTCAGTTTATTCGCCAGTAGTTAAAATGCGCAGCACAATTATTATTTTTGGAGTTCTCTATCTATGGATAGCTTTCAGGCTATCCCACAATGTAAGGAAAATTGTAAAATACTCAATAAATTTTTAATTAATTAATATTTTTCACAGGAAGCAGTTGAATTTAAATTCACGAACGCAATTTGTGAGACCTACAACGAGTCTTGGTTCATTATACACAAATGTCTGCTAAAAGCTGTAAATCGAACAGTTAATACAATGAATTTAAATGGTACAATTTTACATCCAGCTTATCGTATTGGAGTACAACTGCAAATGTTTAAAAGAGCTAATGGGTACAAGCCTTGGCTAATTAATATCCATCTTGATGCGTGCAGGTTTGTCAAGTCACAGTATAATCCTTTTGCAAAAGTAGTTTTCGGTCTTTTTAAGGAGTTTTCCAACTTTAACCATTCCTGTCCCTATGTGGCAAGTATTTTACGTGAATTATACCCTGAACCAATACAATTTTATAAATAACTCAATCGCAACTTAAGTTTGTAATTTGTTTGTAATTTATTGGTGCAGGGTATTAACATATGCTTGTGATTGCAAATACAATACAATGGTTATTAACAGGGTCATCAAATAGTCGAAGGATTTTACTTGAGGCCGAAATTATTGCCGCATGCAATTCCATCTGGCAATTACTTATTATCCATGACGTGGTATTTTGACAATAGACCACAATTTATAACGAAATTATATTTCATTTATATGGAAGATTTGTAAACTTAAAAATTAAATAAAAAATACAAATATTTATAATATGTTTTATATTTTTAGAATTTATATATATTTAAGAATACTTAAAAGTCAATAGTAAATGAATTTGAATGAGCCAATGTAATATAAAATTATATAATATATTTATCACAGAATACGGTTTGTTGAATTATTAAGATGTGATTATTTGTAGAACCTTTAGTGCTCAGAGATAAATAGTTATTGAAAGTTGAAATACGTATCTACTGCCAGCAGCATCTGAATGATACTATCCATCTGAAATATTGATCAATTATTTGAAGTTCCGATTGCAAAACTAGCAAATAAAGAATTGAGCGATAAGCTCAACGAATTCATTTTTAAATAAAGATGTCAGTTACTTGTCTGTAAATCGTAAATAAATATCCATCTTCTGGATATCATATATATACAATAGAAATATTTGTATGAGTAATTCATTGTTGTAGAGCAACATTCGTTTGAGTACAAATTAAATGCTTTGATATTAAAAAGTAAAGTCTATTGAAGCAGAAAAAGCTTTTAAGAATTAAATGACATTATTAAGTGTTATATATAGACTTGGATTGAGTACCTTCAGTTTATTCGCCAGTAGTTAAAATGCGCAACACAATTATTATTTTTGGAGTTCTCTACCTATGGATAGCTTTCAGGCTATCCTACAATGTAAGGAAAATGGTAAGTTACTCAATAAATTGTGAATTAAATAATATTTTTTCACAGGAAGCAATTGAATTTAAATTCACGAACGCAATTTGTGAGAGCTACAACGAGTCTTGGTTCATTATACACAAATGTCGGCTAAAAGCTGTAAATCGAACAGTTAATACAATGAATGTAAATGGTACAATTTTACATCCAGCTTATCGTATTGGAGTACAACTGCAAATGTTTAAACGGGCTAATGGGTACAAGCCTTGGCTATTTAATATCCATCTTGATGCGTGCAGGTTTATCAAGACACAGTATAATCCTTTTGCAAAAATTGTTTTCGGTCTTTTTAAGGAGTTTTCCAACATTAACCATTCCTGTCCCTATGTGGCAAGTATTTTACGTGAATTATACCCTGAACCAATACAATTTTATGAATAACTCAATCGCAATTTATGTTTGTTAATTATTGGTACAGGGTATTAATATATGTTTGTGATTGTAAAAACAATACAATGGTTATTAACAGGGTCATCAAATAGTCGAAGGATTTTACCTGAGGCCGAAATCATTGCCGCATGCCATTCCATCTGGCAATTACTTATTATCCATGACATGGTATTTTGACAATAGACCACAATTTATAACGAAATTATATTTCATTTATATGGAAGATTTGTAAACTTAAAAATTAAATAAAAAATACAAATATTTATAATATGTTATATATTTTTATATTTCATATATATTTAAGAATCTTTAATTTATGTTGTGGTACTTAAAAGTCAATAGTAAATGAATTTGGATGAGCAAATATAATATAAAATTATATAATATATTTATCACAAAATACGGTATATTTAATTATTAAGAAGTGATTATTTGTAAATCGTAAATAAATATCCATCTTTTGGATATCATATACATACATACAATAGAAATATTTGTATGAGTAATTCATTTTTGTAGATCAACAGTCGGTTGAGTACAAATTAAGTGCTTTGATATTAAAAAGCAAAGTCTATTGAAGCAGAAAAAGCTTTTAAGATTTAAATGTTATTATTAAGTGTTATATATAGACTTGAGTACCGTCAGTTTATTCGCCAGTAGTTAAAATGCGCACCACAAATATTATTTTTGGAGTTCTCTATCTATGGATAGCTTTCAAGCTATCCTACAATGTAAGGAAAATGGTAAGTTACTCAGTAAATTTTAAATTAATTTATATTTTTTCACAGGAAGCAATTGAATTTAAATTCACGAACGTAATTTGTGAGAGCTACAACCAGTCTTGGTTTGTTATACACAAATGTCGGCTAAAAGCTGTAAACCGAACTGTAAATACAATGAATGTGAACAGTACAGTTTTACATCCAGCCAACCATATTGGAATACAAGTCCAAATGTTGAAAAAAGCGAATGGATACAAGCCTTGGCTATTTAACTTCCATCTTGATGTCTGCCGATTTGTGAAGACACAGTATAATCCTTTCGCGAAAATTGTTTTCAATCTGTTTAAGGAATTTACCAACTTTAATCACTCGTGTCCTTATATGGTACGTATTTTATGTGACTTTTACCCAATTCCAGTAATACAATATAATGATCATTTGTAGGGTCCTCAAATAATCGATGGATTTTACCTAAGATGGACGTTTCTGCCGCATGCTATCCCATCTGGCGATTACTTATTATCGCTAATATGGTTTTTTGATAAACGACCACAATTTATAACTAAAATATATTTCACTTATGTAGAGGATTTGTAATATAATAAATTTGTTAACACCCATTTCTACATGCGAGAAAAAGTTTTCTAATCGATTGATAATTAAATCTTGTAATTAAGTAAGGATGAAGATAATATCATGTATGATTAATAGTAGTATTAAGTATTTGAGTATTAAGTATATGTTTGTTAAGAGAGGTACAGTTGAGTGTGGTGAGATAACTGCTACTCATCTTCAAAAAAAGAAAAATAGTACGGAAACGCTGATCAAGAATATATATACTTTATAAAGAGTATATATTCTTCATTTTGCCTGTTACAAACATTTTCTAGAGCAACAAAGTTATAATAACCTTCTACCCTATGCGCAGCGTATAAAAAATATACAAACAAAAAACGCCGATAGCATCTCAATTCAATTCAGAGACATCATTATAATATTATTAAAATAAACCAAGCGGAATGTTTGAAGCTCATTTTATGGGCAGTCACCATGAAAGCTCCTTCTATTATGCTAGTGGTATTTTATACTTGGACAACCTATCAACTCACATTTTATGTATGTTAACTGATGTAAGTTTATATTAACTAGTGAATAATTATGACCTTTGCAGGAGGCAATTGAATTCAAATTTTCCAATGTAGTCTGTAAAAGTTTGGATGAATCGCGTTATATTATAAACCAATGTCGTTTGAAAGCTGTTAGTCGTAATATAACGGCATTTAATTACAATGCAACACTTCTTGTCAGTGCGAATGAAATCAGAGCTAAAGCTGACTCATTCAAAAAGGCAAATGGATATAAGCCTTGGATACTTAATACTGATGTGGATGTTTGCCGATTTCTGAAAAAGTCTTATAATCCACTTGTAGCAATAATATACAATCAATTCAAAGAATTTTCCAACTTTAACCATTCCTGTCCCTATACAGTAAGTAAGATATTGAATTATATTCTTAAATTAAAATAAATTCTTATTTATAATTTGAATTTACAAAATTAGGGCCACACGATCGTTAAAGGATTCTATCTTAGACACACTCTTTTACCCCATACCTTTCCTACTGGCGAATATTTAATGAATATAACGTGGGATGTTAATAAAAAGCCAATTGCTTTGACAAGCTTTTACTTTACATTTAAAGAGAATTTGGTATAGTTTATGAAAGTCTTGATCTTATGCAATATATCTAATGAAATGTTTAATTGTAATGCACTTTCATATCTAGAAATAAGCAAATGAAGATTAAAGTTTTCATAGAAATTTGTGAATTGAGCTCGACAAAACCGAATTTATTTGTTTTTTTATTTACCTAATCTTTGTGACTGGAAGATAGATATCACTCCTGTTAAATGCTTATAAGTTCACAAGAGGAACTCATTTCTATAGTGTTTCTTGCCATTTCATAATATTAAAAAGCGTCTTTGAGTTTCTCTATTCAAATGCAGTGCAGTTTTTATAAATGGCTCGATGAGTTAGGAAACACGCTGCTAAATTTCTTGCTGATGATGGAATCGTTCGCTTTTCATTTTAAAAACCTATTTACAACTTCAAAATTAACCGAACGTTTCTATATTTGCAAAGAAAAATTCATTTATTAAAAAATTTGGTAACATAACACCAGTTAATCAAATATACATTACATTTCTTTAACAATTTAACTACGATCAACATAAAAACCACTTCTAATGTTTATAAATAAAGAAGAGGAAAATTGTTGTTTACTTTTATTGTGTAAAATTAAAACTTATTACCGAAATAAATATATGAATACTACCAAATTTTCCACAGGGACAAATTGTGAACTCTCGAGGTTTTCTCCCAGTGTTACATAAATGTGTGTGTGTGTGTGTGTGTGTAACATAAGGTTTATTCACCCGTTCGCTCGTAACTTTCGTTTGGCAAGCAGTTGTTGCTGGCTTTTATATAAACGCCTTTAACATTTTATGCGCAACTAAAGCGACAGACCCTGTGTGTGTGTGTAAGTGTGAGTTAGTATCTGTGTGTGTATATTGCTGTTGTTGTATGTGTGAGAAAGTGCAGTTTATCAAAGCAAGACAGCGCCCAGTTACCCGTTACCAGTTGCTGTCAGTCTCAGACTCAGTTGGCGTCGAAGTCCTGCTTTATCCTGTTTCTGGTGCTCGTCCTGCTCCTGCTGCTGCTGCTGCTGCTGTTGCTGATGCTAGTCCTGTCTGTGCCATTCTTTTTTTATGCGCAAATCATGCTGCATCATTAAATCTGTTCGCTGTGTGGGTTGTGGAATGTGGTTGTTGCTGCTGTCGCTGGGTTTTCACCATTTCGCTTTTACATTTGCTTTCGTTTTTCTGGCCCGAACAGCGCTCAGTGGCTTTTCATTTCTATTCACAAGAATTTATGGCTTTCATCGTTGATTTTGTTTGGCATTTTTTATGTGTTTTTAAGTAGTCGTAAAGCGTAACACTTGATGAGATATTAAACGTTGTTTATGCGCAGCTCGCTTCGCCTCCCTCATTCCCCTTGAGTATTTTGAATATTTTTGCCCCTATCATTTGACCCAGAGTCACACATTGTTGCACTTTGTTTGATTTAATGGCATTTTAAATATTGGTTTTGCATTTTTCATCATTTCCGCGCGCCGCGAGCGAAGCTCGAGCATTTTGATGTGCGTTTAATAGAATTGATTGTGTGGGTCGTAAATGAAAGAAAATCCTGGCAGCATGTAAATGATTTGGGCTAAGCGAGTGAGCGACACCTGCCACAAATGTCAGACACGAGCATAAAGAGACCACAGAAGCCACAACTGAGGAGCTGAGGACCTTGTCAGTGTCTGCAAACTTGTCAATGAGCACCAACTAAATATTTTATTAGGCTGCCAACGACGACGACAAGGAAAAACAACAACAAGGAAAACTCCATGTGCAGTCGTGATTGCGTGAAATTTAGTAGTGCTTGAGCGTGTGTGTGTGTGAATGTGTGTGTGAATGATTGGAGGGACAGCAAAAACGCCTTAGACATGTTGCTGCTGATGAGACTCATCATCGTCATCATGATGATGACAACGATGCTGCCAAAGCCAAGGCCATAACAAACCGACTGATGAAGTTGCCATTGCCTGGCTGTGGGTCTTGGACTCCCAGGCTCTGGGGAGTTGTCGGCAAAGTTGTTGACTCTACATGTGAATGTGTGTGTGATAGTCTTGGGGCTGCTTTTCTTTGGCCCAGCTCACAATTGGCTGTACGTGTGCAACATTTTTAAGTAGCCTTTCTTTCCGTGTTTGCTGCTGCCTGTTTCAGTTCCTGTTCCTGTTTCCTTGGGCATGAAGTATGTTTGTTTTATGGCGGCGTTTGTTTTAACTTGTCGTCGCAGCATATGAGTGTGCGTGTGTGTGTGGAACATATGTTTTCAATTTGCCAGCAAATGGAAAAACTTGATTGAATTCCATGCTAACCGAAATGAAGATCGATGCGCTGACTCGACTGTCTATGGTCTTCCATAAGTTGGCCTTTAAGTAGCTTTAAGCTTCAAGTTCTTGCCACACTACTATGCAAAGTTCATCAGTCAAAGTCGCTTTCGAACTTTGGTTCCCCAAAGAGTCGCACAAATTACATTTGCGTCGTCTGCCCGGCACACCACAGTGGCACATCCGCATCAATCATACGCACCGTGTTGCCATGCGTAGTGGAAGACTTTTGCATTGCCATGATGCATGCACAGCTGGGGAATTGTCGTCAAGCGTCAACACTGGACTACACACACCCACACACACACTCGCACACACGCATATACTTTGTGGATGCTTCGCCTAATTGTATGCTATATTATTTTTAGCAGCCTTTGCGTTTGCACTAATTGAACGACAGCAACGTCATTCACTTGCTGCAAATTAAAATAAATTGTGAAATTAAATGAAAACTTTTACTTTTGCCAGACAAACACCCAGAGAGAGAGAGAGAGAGAGAGTGGGAGACAGCAAGTGAACGATGTTTGTCTGCTTAGGAATTCAAATGTTGTCGCCTACATGTCTCTGGCTGTGTGCCTTGTCTCTGTCTGTGTGTATGTGTGTGTGTGTGTGTCCTTTGGCTGACATTCATTTGAAATTCGCACAGCGTAATGATGACTTGGCTGTTGTTCGGAGCTGCTGGAGCTGCTGTTGAAGCTCAACTTTTTCCATATTACGCACTTGGTCACGTACGTTTGCCATATTTATTTGCATAAGCTTGAAAACTCGCAGCTTTCGCGACTTGAATTCAACGGAATTAGCTCAATTAGAATGTCGCAACTCAAACCAGCCATATGCATGCCTCGACTATATAGTAGTATATCTGGCAGTTGCAGCTCTGATAAACGCGTCGTCTGATAACACAAGTTTAGTGCCCCCCAAACGAACAAAGGCAATTTCATGGACACAGTAATTGGACAGGGCAGCAGGTCATGAATTATGGCAAGCACTTATGAATTTTTAGTATTTTTTATTTATGCTTCATTTTATTTTGTGTGCCTTGTTTGCAGGGCTTTACAAGTTCAATGGCTGTGCGCTCCGCCCCACCGAAAAATAAAAGCAGGCAGCACAATTTTTCATTTTGCATGTTGCGACGCTAAGTGCTTCCTGCCGCGCCGTCGGGCATGTCCCACTCTTCCCTCCCTCCCTCTCGCTCTCACAAGTGTTGCAAGTGGTCTGAGGTGGCACATCAACTTTTGGTGCCACGCCATAATATTAATTGTGCCTTGCTATTCACAGCAGCAGCAGCAAATAAAAAAGGAAAGCGACGCCAACGGCCACTTAAATGCCATTACATTTTTATACAATTTTATGAATGTCGTGCGTGTGCATATGTAACTGTGTGCGTTTTGTTGTGCTCTGAAATTTTATAATTATTCAGGACTCGCTTCGCGTTCTCTCTGATATAATCGCCTTTGTGGCTGTCCAGGGACTGCGCCTTGCGCCTGCAGCTATTTGGGCAGTTATTAAAGCCGCTTTAAAGCCGCCAAAGAAGTCTCGCAGCTATTTGCATTTCCGCACTTGAGTTTTATTGTTGTTGTCCTCATAGTTGCTTGGGCATTATTATTACTTTTCTGCAACAGCTGCGACCTGTGTGGCGCACGCCCAATCAATGAGGCGTGCCCCACACATGGGGCACAAGCTGAGGGTAACTTTTTTGTGTTCCCTCCACTACATAGTTGGTTGCCATTGTCAGCAAGTGGCAGAAATGTTGAATTGAGACTTGTGCCATGTCGCGTCTGCAACGGCGAATGACAAATTGTCTCATCCGTCAGATGCTTGCAAGAGCGTACCGTGTAACGGTAACAGTTACAGTTAGAGGGAAGTTTTTTCTCCGCCATGATGCAGCAGCAACAGCACAGCAATCATTATCATTGTCTACTTTTAAGGGCGCTGACTGACGCTCCATACGCCACATTGACAGTTATACCGGAGTCATAGCAGACTCATGTGCACCTCAGCACACAGAGAGAAAGACAGACTGACAGACGCATGTGTTCTTGACAAGCTCCTGACATCATTCATTATATTTCATGACTGCAGACATACAAGCGTGTAATGCAAACGTCTTACTTGGCAACCCATAGACAAATATCCCCAAGACCAAGATGAGTAATGGGAGCTCAACTTCTGTCGCCTGTCGTTGGCATGCAAAAATAACAGTCAAGCGGAGAGAGGAATTGAATATGGGATGCTTTCAACAACATTTTAAACTTAATCGATATGTTGCAAATATCTGTCTCTCCTTCTTTAATATGACTCTCGCAAACCACATTTTAAATCTACCCTTTTTATATTCAAGGCTTTCATTGCGATTCCATTGAAAACATTTAATGAGCAAAGTTTCAATTATATTGAAGGCTTTGCACTTGCCTCCGTCTAAGCTCGTTTCCAATCCCTTGCTGAAACAAATCGAAGCAAATACAAACAAAGCTCAGCATCTTCCCACTCTCCCCCCTCTCGAACAGAGAGTTAACAGAGTTTGGGGGAAAACCCCTAAAAGCAATGCCAATAAAATGAAAGCAAAGAGGCAAAAAGTTTATGTGTTTTCCAGCGATTGCTGGCTAAATCACAGCTAAATCTCTGCGAGCATTCGAAAAAAAAACCATCATGGCTTTTATTTGTTTGTCGTATTCTCTTCTCTTTTTTTTTGTTGTTTTGTTACTGTTTTGTTTTTAAATGTAAACTGATAAAAACAATTGAACGCAAACAGAATACTGGACTGAGGAAGGAGGAGAGCAACGCAAGCAGCGGAAAAGTAATCTTTAAATTAAGGGGGAGACCAGGCAGGCAGGCAGGCAGGCAGGGTGTTTGCCACAGACTTCGAGGGGGACATTTGGGGGCATCCCCCAGAGCATGCTTCCCCTCATAAGTATCTTTCACATAAGTAGATCTAAGTAAAGTCATTTCATTTCGATTTGAATTTAAATTGCGACTGCTTTCGTCCTTCGTTTGCTATCACACATTAAAGCATTTACCACAAAGTATCTGAGTGTGAGCTACTTTTTATGGGGCAGCCCACACACACACACATACACTTACGCACGCAGCCCGAAAGTATGCTATGCTTTAATTGATTTTTAGACTCCGACTGCTTGGCTGCATGTTAAATGCTCATTATGTTTTAATTAACTACGCACTATTTTCTCGGTAATTCATATTTAGCCTACATTTAAAACTCACGTACGTGTGCAGCAGTATACTTATATAAGTATATATGTGTGTGTTTGCTCTGCTGTTTGTTTTATAAATTAGGCTCAGGCACTGCATAATTTTCACATTTGCTTTATCTAAATGTGAAATTTAGTTTTTCATTATTTAACACAATTTTGTGGCGTGTTTTGGTAGAATTCTTTTCTATGTTTTGGAGGAGCGTGTTAAGCTTTGAGGAGTGGTCGACCTTGACATTAGTGGCAAATGTTGACGTGCTCTGCGATTCATCAACCGGAAGACAAATGATATCATGCACAATTCATAATTACTCCCCAGTTGTTGAATACTTTCACTGCTGTTTGATACAATTAATCAAACTGAAATAGATTTTTTTACATATTTTATTACGTTTTCATTCCGTTAAGCGTTTTAATTATCTGAGAGTAGCTCAAATGTGAAATGTCCTAAACATGTTTAAGAAGTCTCAAAGTTCTTATACAAGCACGTAAGTTTCTCAATTACATTAATATATTTTGTTATTATTTTTGCCATTATATATTAATACTAGTAAAATCACAACTATTTTTTATATTTTGAGTACTCCACTTTAAAAATAAGACTAGAATTGTTTATGAGTCCTGTCAAATTTAATTCATAGCTAACATTTCATGTAATAACTTGCCATTAATAAACGGCGACAGCAATTGTGTGCAGCCAACAAAATGTGCACAATTTCTATGAATGCCAGCTCCATTTCTGAGCAGTTTTGCGTCACTTTTTACCTGCATCATAATTAAGCCATATAATGGCTTTGTGACAGCCCCCCTCCCTCAACCTCCTAAGCAGTGTGTGTGTGTGTGAGTTGTGTCCATTTATGGCATTTTGCAGTGGCAGCTTTGAGAGAGCTGCGCGCACTAAGCAGCAGCACTTAGCTGCGTATTTTACAGTTCATTGCATTGTTATATAATTTAACAGGCAAACACCTTGCTTGAGTGCACACTCCTCGCACTTGCTTCTTCCCGGAGATTCTGACGAAATCGCCAAGTCCCCGCCCGAGATGCCAGCGGGGTGGCGACAGAATGAAAGGGCAACAATGTGGCAAGTTTATTTGTGCTTAAAAGAGTTCTCCAACCACCCACCCTTGTCTGCACCCATATCAAGTGCTCAACCCAGGCACACACACCCACGCACACACACATGAGTACTTATGAAATGGCTTTTCTTATTTTTCTTTTTTCTTCTCTTTTTTTTTGGAGTGGTATAAAAAAATAGCTACAAAAGATGCCATTAAAAAAATCTTTGTGTTGCCACAAATAAATCCAACAAGAAAACACAGACACACGCTCACACATGCTTGCTCACGCACACACACACACACACACACACACACATACGCACATACACTCACACAACACAATGGGGCTTTACATCCATCAAAGCAAAACTAAGTCGCAGGGCAGCAACAAAAGTTTCTAAGCTTCAAGTGCAGGACCTAGAGGAGGAGGAGGGAGGTGGAGAGATGGGTTCAGCTTTCGTTTTCCCCCATTTCAGTTGGCTTAACACATTTTACACTTTGCAATTGTTAACTTTGCGTGAGTGAGTGGACCACGCCCCCGGAATCCTAAGTCTGCAGCTGTAGCTAACGTTGCATACTTTTAGGCGGCTGCTTTAACTTAAATTTCCGCGGCTAAAAGTCGCCATGCGAATCTCGCACATTAACACATTTCACAGTTTGGGGCACAACACCAAAGTCAGCGTCATAAAACGCACTCTCTAAAACTATTCTCGCAGGCGTGTCACACAATAAATTTCCGCTCCCCACGCCACAACTGCGATGCTCGTAAAAAAAAAGCAGAAAGAACGAGGAAAATAACGCGAGTTGTGTGTGCGGCAATTTTGGAAATCCGCTTTTAAAACGCACATGTGCCGCCGCTGTAGTGAAGCGGCTTTTGTTTCATTCTATTTGCATATTAAGTGGGGGCAGGCAGCGAAGGAGACAGTCCTGGCTCGTTGCCTGGTTACCCATCTGCCTGTCGCCTCGCATAGCTGCCTGCTGTTGACGTTCACACGCTCGCCTAAAATCGTTCTAAAATCGTTGTGAAATCCGTGTGAAAGCACTGCCAATACGTCAATAAATTACACGCTAGAGGGAGGCTACCAAAAAAAGAAACGAGATAGAAAAAAACTAAAACTGACAGTTCAATTTAGGCGCGAGTTGAGCGGTTGCCAAATTGCCTGTCTAGTTGGTGGCGCGCACAAAAAGTGTTGCCTACTTTCAGGCGATGACTTAAAACCGTGTGGAGCAGTTTAATGTAGCAATCTATCTGTCTCATTCTAGCTATCAGGTTTTTACTCTTGCAGATTCTTGGAGCTGTGATCGATGTTTCGACATAAAAATTAGCATACGCAGGGAAAGAGGAATGAATTCCAAGGAGCAGCACCTACATACAGCATCATTTGTTGGAGAGCTGCAAAAAAAAAAGAAGATGATCGCGTGTGCCATTGTTGTGGTTGCAAGCAGCAAGCAGCAAGCAGCAACATTTTCATTTGCAATTCAAAAGCGGAAAACGTTTGAAAGACTGATCGTTACATAAAGTACCACACAAAGTAGGCGCAGCATCTTGATCTTGTCATTGTGGATTGTGTTGCTTTCAGTTTAAGTTTGACTATTGCCTTGTGGCATTGATTCTACAAATACGTAATTTGCCGATGGCCATAAATTGAAGTAGAAAATACGCTGATTTTGATCAGCTAATTGACATTTTATGACAGACTGTTTTCACTGCAGATTGCGACACAAATCAATCGATCGATGGGCAACATCAAATCGATTGAAGGCTGCCCAAAAGCCCAGTCAAATTGATGTTATGAATTCGCTAAATTGATCGATCCGCAGTTGTTGTTGATTTTTTGAGTTCTATGAACCTTTGATGATGCTATCAATTGATTGGGCGTCTGTCAGCTGCCTTAACGGACATTAACAACATGTTGCGTCAGCCTTGTCGCCTTATTTGACTCAGCTAAAGATGTCGCCGATTTCGTAGAAACTGAAAGGATCGCACTGCGAGATGGCGATCAAAACAAATGGCAAGCCAACATGATGCATGCAACGTGCAACGTGCAGCGTGCAGAGTGCAGCGTTCAAGGGTCTCGCCAGTCTCACTTATTTTAGTGCTAATTAACGAGAAGTACAACGAGTTCTAAATACGCATAATGTGGCTCAACTTGTTGTTTTTCTGCTGTTGCTGTTGTTGTTGTTGTTGTTGCAGTTGTACTTGCATTTTTCCAGCTTAATTTGTCGCGGCAACGACTCGAATTGGAAAATCCTGTTCCATGTTGCATGCCGCATGTGGGCAGCGGGTAAGATTGACGTGTCGTTTGTGTCATCCGTGTTGTCGTTCAGTTGTTGTTGTTGTTGTTGTTGCTGCTGCTCTTGTTGCTCTTGTCGTTGTTGCGCTTGTCAGCGACTCTGGCTGGTCGTTCGATTCTCTCCACTGCAGTGGTCAAGTGGTTGAGTGTCTCTCGGTCCCATGTTTGTCGCCGCCTCGTGAAGCGTGGCGACTTTTGGTTTTGCATAAAACTCCATTTGCTTGATTTGTTGTCGTTGCCGTTGTTGTTGCTGTTGTTGCTGCTGTTGTTGTTGTCGTCGTCGTCGTCGTCGTATTGACGGTCGTCGATATCGATATTGATGTTGAAATTGAATGAAAGTTTTTCTGCCTTGTTTTCACTGCAAAGTGCTGGCCAAACTGTCGATTAGATTGCAGCATTGCAGCATTTCAGCAGCCACTGCAATTGGCTAATTATACACAGTCACACACACACACCTTGCACTTGTCTAACAGCAGCAGCAGGCAAGAAAGTTTGTGGCTGGCAATTTACAGTTGTTTTTACTACAGGCGTAATAAGCAATATTAGTTAAAGACATAGCCTGAAGTTGAATTTACCATGATAACAAGATAACGATTGTTGCCTAAAGCTGCAGCTGTATTTATCGCAACAGGAAATCGCAAATGTTGAAGAAATATATAATATATTGTTTAGATTGTCAATTATTTGTATGGCTTCACTTCATTAGCTACAAAAATTTGTAAATAACTCAGTGTTTTTTATGCATGTTAAATGCCATTTAAAATTGTTGACTTGTGTTTTACAACTGTTTGACAAAGTTAACGCTTTGTCATTGAAAATATTTATAAATGCATTTACATATTTGACTAATCCGAAATATTGGAATTTTTATAGGCAATTAAAATTTGCAAGAAAGTATGACAACTTTATGGCAATGTTAAGTGCTAATATTTAAGCCTAAACCATTTTATTAAATCTCAATTTTCAAAGTAATCCCTAATAAGTTTATTATCTACAATTAGGCAATCTATTCACAAGCCACAAAGTAGGTAAGTCTATGCATATCTGTATTGAAGCATTACAGTTATCTATTTAAATTGAATTGTAATCTATTGTAGTTATTTACTTAAACATTATTTATTTATTTTACATTTGGTATGTAATGCGCTGATATCAAAACTAAGACAAAAGGTTATAAACAACCTAAATTATTGGCTCTATTATTTAAAATCTCAATCTTAAAGTAAGTTGGGCGGGAAAAAAAGGCGTGATCCAACTGTAAAAAAAAAAAAAACAAATAAATCCGAAATTCTATTTTTATTTTTTAAGTTCATATGTATATGTACAAAGTTTCATATTTCTATCTTCAAAAGTGGTAATAATGCAAAAAAAAACTGTCTTTTTTGTCTGCACATTGGTACGAAAAGCCATATGAGTGCCTAAACTTATTAATTATTTTATTTATTAACTTTAAATTTTGTTAAATTTTAGAAACTTTTAGTATTCCTATTCAGTAGTAAGCATCAATGAGTGGCACTTTTATTTGAAATCTGTTCTCAGACAACAGATCAAGCTTCTGTCTGTAATCTAAGCAACTCATAATAAAACATCTTTACTTCTCTATTTAAATTAATCCAATGTCTCTTTGGTATGTTTGGCTTAATTGTTGTGGCCAACTTTCTGCACCGCCAACATTTTAATTGTTTGAAGCAACTTTCTGACTAAGTGAATAGCATTTTTCTCCCCCAAAGCGCACAGGACAATCATAATTCTAAATGCTGCGATGAACTCACGCAATGGGGAAACTGATCTTGATGGTTGATTGTTGTTGATCGTGGTTGCTATGCAAATTGCAATTATTTTGTTTGTGTAGTTATGTGAAAATTTATTGTTTGCGCTTAGAGAACAAGAAAAAGGGCAACAGTGTGGGCGAAGAGGGTGAAGGGAGGGGATCTAAGCGATTGCTGCCATTGTTTTGTTTTTGGGCTCGGTTTCTTTCACTTTGGGGGCCTTTGTTTTCTACAGCCTTCTTATTTCTCTCTTTACTTTTTTTTTGTATTTATTTTGTATTTTTTTTTGCTCTATCATCAACTGGTTTTGGGTTACTCTTGCACGCAGGCAAACCCACAACACTCTCTGTGTGTGTCTTGTGCACCGAGAGATGCTTCTTCCATCCATGAGAGATGCTGGAACGATCACATAATTCGTGTTGCTGTTGCTGTTGCTGGCTCATCATTCTTGTGCTTTTCCGCACGGCTCAAAAAAAAAAAAAAAAACGAAGAAGTTTTGTGGCAAGTTATTTTTATCAGCAGCATTTTGCTGCCGTTGCATGCAGCTCAAGCCAAAGCCAAAGCATTAGCTCTGTCGCCAGTTGCCGCCTCTCCCTGCCACTTGCCCCCTGCCTTTTGCCTGTTGTCTGTTGGGTTGTCTCCTGTCTCGTGTCGACCTGCTGCATCAACTTGTGCCTTGTGTCCAGTCGCAAAACTCTTTTATCGGCATTCCGTTTTTATTTTTTGCCTGTTGCTGGCTGCCGTGTTGTGTATCTATAAAGACAACAGCCTGCCGCTTAGCCACAGCAACAGCCACAGCAACAACCACAGCCATAGCCTTAGCCTTAGCTATAGCCTGGCAGCCACAGCGATCACGATCTTTAACATGTTTTGTCTCGATCAGTGAAATCATTCAATCAGAACGGTCAACGCTTTGGCAGCTTCGGTCGTTGCCAGGACCAGCCTCACACACGCACACACACACACACTCACACACATGTGTATAATCGTAGTTATATAAGGCTTTGGCTAATTTGGAATCTGGTTTATCGACTCGTAGAAAGTCGTAAAGTGAGCAACAACGCGACGCCTTCACCCACAATTAATAACAAATCATTCATACGGTAGCCAAGATAATTTTGCGCTACCACATAAAAAAGCAACAGAGAAGAATAAAACAAAGTCGCGGTGGAAAGGCAGACGATATTGGCCAAGTTAAGGTAGTTGGCCTGGTCAAGATTTATATTTATGTTATGTAGTCCTCTCGCAGCATGCCGCGAACCAGGCCATAAAGCATGTTTTTAAAATTCCATTAAAATTTATTAGCATTTCACACAAACTGTGCATAAATAACAAATTTCGGGACTTTGATACCCAACAGCACACTGTGCCTCTTTCCCTCCCCTTCCACTTCCCCTTCCCCTTTCCCCACTCTACTGTTCAACGATAAAACATTGGATAAGACTGAGTGAGTGAGCGAGCGAGACTGTGCGAGGGAGCAAGCGAACAAGCAATTGCTTGGCCCTGCTGCGTTTTTAGTTACTCAGAAATTGATGTGTGCGTGTTGCGTTTAATTGGAACGGTGTGCATGTGTGTGTGTGCATGGACTTGAGGAGTTGGGGGTCAGTCGATAAACAATTTATGAAACTGCCTGTTTGTTTTGCTGCGCTGATATTATGTACTGTGTTTGTGTGTGTGTGTGTTGTTTATGGATGCATTATCTAAACAAATACCAAAAATAGCCTCATTAAAATCAACGCATAAAACACAAAATTAGAGTTCGAGTTAGAGTTTTATGGCATGGGCAGTTTTCTCACATTGATCACACTGTGCGCAGCTTCAATTTGACAGACGAGTGAATCCACGTCGAGCCCTTCCAAACAGCAGCAGAAGCAACAACACTCAAGTGCTCGTTGTGCGACAGAGATAGCACAAAGCAGACAAGTGCAAAAGACAAAACGGTGAACTCAAGTGCGCTGTGAGCAGTGAGAGAGTGATAGAGCGAGAGAAAGAGTGTTCCCAGTATTTCGCACACCCAGAACGAGAACCGCCCAGAAGCAACAGACGATTCCTGCTGTTTGTGCTAGCTAGCCTTTCTTTCTTTTCCACTGTTTCTTTTAGGTTCGCTTTGGCTCGTTTCGTTTCGTTTCTTTTTGTGTGATGTGTGGAGGGAGCTGCTTGAAATGCAAAGCGCATTGCGCAGCCGCGTCGTGATTCTTGCGCTCGATTCCTGGCGCAGCTATAAATGACAGCCTCTGCAGCCTTTTCACTTTTAGTCTCAAGGTGTCAACGCAGGCGCAATGAACAACCACCACTGGCTGAGCTGTAAGTTGGATTCTCTGCTTCTATATATGTATCTCTGTCTGTGTATTCCCTGCAGTGCTTTTGACTAATGATGCCTCGATTTTCATGCAGTTCTGCTGCTGCAGCTGCTGCCACTGCTCTGTGTGGCAAACACCATCAAGGAACGCAATTTGTTTGCCACCGAACTCTTTCAGACCCTGGCCACCGATCGTCAGGATGAGAATGTGATCATCTCGCCCATATCCGTGCAACTCGCCCTGGGTCTCGCCTATTACGGCGCCGAGGGCAAGACGGCCTCCGAGTTGCAGAAGACGTTGCATGCCTCGGCGCAGGAGAGCAAAGACGGGCTGGCCGAGAGCTACCATCGACTGCTGCACTCATACATCAAATCGAAGACGGTGCTGGAGATCGCCAACAAAGTGTACACACGCGAGAATCTCAAGGTGGCGCCACACTTTCGCGATGTGGCCGCAAAGTACTTTGACTCCGAGGTGGAGAGCATGAACTTTGAGCAAGAATCGAAGGCGGTGCAACGCATCAACGACTGGGTGAAGCACAAGACGCAGGAAAAGATCGAGCATGTGGTCGATAAGTTGGAGCCCGATACGAATGTGGCACTCATCAATGCCATCTACTTCAAGGCTCGCTGGGCACGTCCTTTCAATGACGATGACACCAAGGATCGCGACTTCTGGTTGAGTGAAGACAAAGCCGTGCAGGTGCCCACAATGTTTGCCGATAATTGGTATTATTATGCCGACTATCCGGAGTTGGATGCCAAGGCAATTGAGTTGTTCTTCGAGAACATCAACTTGACCATGTGGTTCATTCTGCCCAACCAGCGTAGCGGTCTCCAGCAGCTGGAACAGCAACTCAAGGGCGTGGACTTCAAGCTGCTCGAGGAGCGCTGGCAATGGCAAAGTGTCGCCGTCTATTTGCCCAAGTTCAAGTTTGAGTTCGACACCGATCTGAAGCCCACACTCAATAAGGTAAGTAAATTAGGGGTAAGGGGAATCTTCTAAAGCTCATCCATCATCTTCTCTATAGTTGGGCATCAATGCCATGTTCTCGGCGGGAGCTGACTTCAGCAACATCTTCGAAGAGTCGCCTATTGGCACTCGCATCACCAAGTTGCAGCACAAGACCTTCATCGATGTCAATGAGATTGGCTGCGAGGCAGCAGGCATCAGCTGTAAGTTCATTCAATCTCTCTGCAAAACCCTTCCACTATTATCTTATTTCTCCCTTTAGATGCTGCTGGTGTTCCCATGTCGTTGCCATTGGATCCCAAGACTTTTGTGGCCGATCATCCATTTGTTTTCATCATTCGCGATCAGCATGCGGTTTATTTCACGGGTCATATTGTGAAGTTTTAGGCTAAGCACAACATTCATTTATTCTCACACTTCAATTATATAATCATAATTTGAAAGCATTTTAATAAATTCCAATTATTCGATACTTATTTATAATCAAAGGTTTTGCAAGCAGGTATAAATGATTCTGGGCATTCTCCCTCAGCGACGAATTCGATATCTATGGTGATTAAAAGAGTTAAAGTAGATGTACAGGTCGAATCCATTAGAAATCTTACTGCTGAGTCCCTTTTGCTTGCGTTCACAGTTTAGTAATTCAATATCCTTTTGGTCGATGTTCAGGAAACACCCACTAAAAGCGCAGATAAGCATTGGCTTCAAGCTCACTCTACAGTTTATAGGATTCACTTCTTCTGGCAGAATTCTATGTGCTACAGAGAAGAGATTTAAGTTTATTATTATATGAATTATTTCAAGTATCGAGTATAGACCTAGAAGTGTTAGCAGCAACAGCTCGAACTTCATCTTGAAATCTCAGAGAAAACTATGACTGCTAGCTGGATGAGTGTCCCATATATAATGGGAATTACATTGATTATTTCCACTTTGCAAATCTGTTTTCTTCATAATCAAATTACGTGGTTTGCATAGCGGCGATTATAGCCGACATCTGAAGCCTCTGCTTATGTCAAGCTAAAAATAAACATAAGCAATGGAAACAAAAGAAATTTTTTCGAGTCAAATGGGCTTACGTGCGACCCAAAAAATGAAAAAAACATAAGGTAATAAGGTAAACAAGAAATAAAGGTAAACTCAAAACTCAAACAAAACAAAAGGTAATGCACTCGAAAAGTATTTGCTTAATATTTAAATATGATCAGTCAAGAGGGGAGAGATCTTATATTATTTTTCAGACTGTTACTTCAACCGACTGCGTTCGATATTTGAGCCAAGATCTTAAGCTGGGGGATTGGCTTACACTTCGAAAAGTTGATCGCCCTGACCAAGAAGATATATAGACGCATTGGACATCGGAACCCATTCGATGTTGTCATCCGAGATGCATCTAATTGAATCACTAAGTAGCCAAAGACATTAGGATTAGCTAAGTTGAGGTCAGTTCTGGGGTGTAAACGAGTTTCGGGTTACTTCAGTTCGGAGCGATCAGATAATGGTCTGTCCCTTGAAGCATTTGTGGCATTTGTTGCATTTGTTTTAAAAGCGCCTGCGCCTTTAGCTGCACCTGCTGCAACTGGTGCCTGTTGCTGCCAGTTGATCAAGCAGTGGAGAGAGAGAGAGAGAGAGAGAGAGAGAGAGGGCGTCAGCGAACCCACTTTAAATTCCAGTCACAAAGCGAACATGAAACAAAGAAAAACTTGTCAAGCAATACAAACGAATCTAACAAAAAGGGACACGCGAGGGAGCGAGATGGAGCGCAGACGTGCACTTGGACAGTGCTTGACTGACCGCAGGCGAAGCGAGGGCGCGCTGCAAGAATTACAATTACAACGACAATTACATGCAGCCAGTGCCAGTTGAAGCAACCAGACTGAAGCAAGCGTGCCCAGTATTTGCTCTCAACAGCGCACAGCGCTTAACCAGTATTTCTTGCTCACGAGAGCGAGACGAAAAGAGAGAGCAACTAGTGAGCACAGTGAGCTGCTGTCGGAGTTGCATTTGGCGTTGTTGTTGTTGTTGGTTTGGAGTTGGCGTCGCGCTGCGGCGTTTTGGAGCCACCGCGCTAAAGAGAGCGAGTGCGAGAGAGCGAGAGCTAACGATCGCATCGTTTCGTGCATGCGAATACGAACGAGGATCGTTCGCTCAGTCTGTGTATTGGTGTCAAACGAGACAGACGAATTTGGCTTGGCGGCAAAAGAGTTTTTATCGCGTTCGCTTTGCCGTCGTTTGGCTCGCATTTTCCTGTTGTGCATGTGCGTGCGTGTTGCGCGCAACTAGCGAAAATCGTACTCGTAGAAACGAAAAAAATAAAAACTGCAGCCTGATCTGACCCAACGGTGTCGCTCAGAAGCTGCCTCCCGCCCCCGTTCGCCCCCCTTTGCAGACCTCTAACTGCCGCCCACGCGTGTGTGTTTTGCGTTTATCTCGCCAAAAGAATCGCGGTAGCTGTTTGCTTTGTTTTTGGTGCCGTTTTGCGTGGTTCAAGCTGCCTTATAAAACGGCAGCTAGCCAGGAATTAAATTGCCCAGCAAGCAAAAAATAAGTGACCACTTCGCATGTGTGTGTGTGTGTGTGTGTGTGTTGTGGCAGCAGTAAAAGCGGAAAATGTGCATAAATTATTTGAAATGGTCCTAAAATGTCTTCAACGATTGCCCCGCAATGCGATAATTTCGCATTTAATTGATGTCCATCAAAATGTTGCCAAGCAAAGCTGAAATTAATTTATCGTGTTAATCAAAATTGCTTGTCCCCCTCCGTTTCCCTCTTCACCACTTTTGGATACCCAATTCATATTCAAATTAAAATTTACCAATCATCGCATTACTTTTATATACAATTAAGCTTAACGGCTAACAACCAAACGTAATTCGGCCCGATTGAACCAGTTTCCCATGCCACAGATCGACAGGCAATGAACCAAAATTATTTAACTACACATAAGCACATAAATACTCGGAGAGTATAAAAGAAATAAAAACTGCAAAAAATAAGCAAGATATTAAAAGTAAAACCATAAACGCATTGCCTCAAATTGTTACCAGTTGTCTGTTCGTTGTAGTTGTGAGTTGATTTATGTGCGCGATTAGAAAACCAGCGACAAAAAGTAAATAAATTACTTAAGCACAACAACAACAAGAAAAAAAAGATCAAAAAAGAGAATAAGAAACAAATGTGTTAAAGCAAATGCCAAAAGGCTGCGCCTGCGCACAGTCCAATCTGCAAATTTGCCACAGTCTGTGGCAGGCAAATTAATAAGAAAAATACAAAATAAAATAAATCGCAATCGGTTAATGTTAATTTATGTGTGCATTTGTGCAGAGTGAAAGATAAATGTAAATCAAGCGAAAACAAAACACAAAATCATCTGATAAACCGCTTAGATAGCTATAAAAAGGAGAAAAAGGATTCGCCAAACAACACACACAAAAATGGATAACACAAATCAAATGCCCGTCGAGCTCGAAAGGTGAGTCAAAGCCCGATGCCAAATCTTGATAATTATAAGCTGGGCCTTAAAAGCGCAAATATTAAATGGCAAATTTATAAAATATTTTAGGGTGCCGAAATATCGATGAATCTTTTGACAAAATGTTAATAAATTTATTTTATTGATCTCCAATACCCTTTAAAAATTCAACATTTAGTGATTCTTTTAATAATAACTTAGTTTTAATAATTATTTATACGTTACAGGTTTAATAAATTTTATTTTGCATTTTAAGTGTTAAAATGTTGGTTCAATTTTATTGTTTTGTTAATCGTTTTATAATTTCATTATATAATAAATTTAATATTTTTGCGTTTTTATATTTATGTTAATTAATTGCTCAATTTTCCATTTCCAAAGTGTGTTAATTGACAGTCAATTAAGCATCTTCAAATCAGGCATTAATTTCCGCTGCTATTATTTAATCCAATTTATTATTTAATGTGTTGAATATGCAAAAAAAAAATATTGGCAGCATTTTTATACTTTATCATCATAAATATGAATCTGTTTTGTATTATTGCGAAATTTAATTAACTAGACAACACAATATTTTTAAAAATTTTCGCTTAAAAAAAAACTACCTCTTTTTTTTAGGTGAATATTAATTAATATTTATTTGATGTTGCGCAAAAAGGTTGTCAAAACTTTATTTGAGTGTTGAACAAATTTGCATTCGTTAAGAAAAACAAACATTTAGCGTGATTAATTAACACCTCAGGGGAGGAAAGCGTTAACACTTTACACATAGGCATAGTTGGCGATGTGGCCCATAAAGACAATGGAGTCTTTGTGCTTAATGGCGAACACAAATGGATGATCGGCTTCGAACTTCTTGTTGCGCGAGAACAGACTCTTCAGAACTGCCAAAACGAATTTAAAGATATGTTATTTAATCAGTATTTAGTAGTAATTAAAGTAGCTTACCTCCGGATTCGATGGGCTGCTCCAAGCCTGCCTCAGAGACCTCAACGTGAGCCTTGTGCTCGACGCTGTTGATGAAATGACTGACAAACATGCGGTACATGTTGCCAAAGTCGCCAGAACGTGAGAACATGGTCGTAATACCCAACTGCAGAGTGATAATGTTTGGGTTAAAGAGTGTTCATTTCATTGGGACAACCTTGACTCACCTGCTTGAAGGGCTGCTCCAGACTGAGTCCAAAAGTAACGCTAAACTTGGGCAGCTGCACCTCGACCTTCTGCTGTGACATTTCACCAAGTTCGCTAAGTAGATTCTTGCCAGAAAGACTCTGTTGCAGCGCCCGAAGTCCATCCTTGCGATTGGGCAGCACCAGCAGCATGGAGAACTCAGAATTCTGATACGGCAGCTCCACGACCTTGGCATCCAGACTACGAACCTCGGCATAGTTGAAGTGCTGCAGTGTCCACATGGTCTCCACCTGGACGGACTGACCGTTGCCAGTGCGGAAGGACCGACGCTCGGTTTTGTCCAGCTTGAAGGCCTTTTGCCAGGGTGCCGAATAAGTGACACCGTTGACAATGACGCCTTCGGTGCGATCGTTGAGCAGCTCAGGTTTGAGTATATCCGTGATCTGATCGTTGGTCTTGGTGGCAATGGCACGATTGATGCCCTCAGCGGTGCGCTTGTTGTAGGGCGGATGGAAATCTAGTTTGTCAATGTTTGAGTCGAACTGACGCTGGGCCACTTCACGAAAGGCGCCCTTGAACTCCAGATTCTCGTTGATGTAAATGTTGTTGGCCAGGCGCAGATTGTTGTCGCGTGTCAGCGATTGCTGGTAGCTGCCAAAACGCTGGGCAACCTGATCGCCATCCCCGATACCCAGTCGCATGCCCTCCTTCAACTCGATGGCTGTCTGTCCCTTGGCCCCATAGAAGGCCAATGCCATGGAGGTCTGTATCGCTGCCGGTGAGATCACAATGTTTTCATTGAGATGCTCCGCACCCACGGCATTGTAGAGCTGTGCTGCTAAGAGATTGCGATCCACAGATGCATCCAAGCTGGATGTAGTGCTCGCCTGACAGCAGACGACGATCGTCAAGGAAACTGCAAATAACAACAGAGGAAACATCATCATTTTCACTACGAAAAAAACACATCAAGCACATAATGAGCTGACAAGTATGCGCATTCATTACGAATGAGCTACAATATTTTGGCATAAAAATCCAATTTAATTATGTGTTGGATTCTCTCATATGACAGCACAATACAATGAACCTTGAGATGTGCCAACAGTCGTCTTCTAGTTTATTGAGATTTTACCGAACTGGATTTTGAGCCATAAATATTGTCACTCTTTGTCATGCTCGAGTACAAACTCATATAAAGATCACAGCGATTTTTGTTTTTTTTTTTTTTTTCGCCAAGCTCTAGGCAATAATTGAGGCTTACGTAAGAGGCGCAGTGCCATGATCAGCTAAATGAATATATATATATGTATGTTTCTGTGTGTTTTTTTTTTCTTTATTGTCAATTTGCGCTTTACACTATTTTGATTGGCGTCGTTGAGCGTCTGAATGTGAACTGAATCTAACACTGGCTGGTGAGCAATTGTGGAGGCTAGACCTAGACTTAGATTGAGATTCCGATTCCAATTTCGATTCAAATTCACTCAGAGCACAGCTGAGTTTTTAGTTTTTATGATGAATTGTTTACACGTCATTTATCACCTTTGGCATGTTGTTTATTGAGTCGCTGATAAGGCGATAACCTCTAGCTGTAGCGTACTTGGCCCGGCAGTGGATGTGAAGGTGGAGGTGGAAGTGGAACTATGTCTATGGCTAGATGTCGACCACATGGCCAGCGAGCAGCACAGACTTGCCATTGCCGAGGGCGTAGAAGAACGGATGATTGATCACCAGCGAGAGAGTGCTGCGGAATAGATCGGTAAAGGCTGCCGCTGCAATGGAGGAGCGGGCAGCAGCTGATCAAAGACAGTTCTAAGCTTATGCAATGTGCTGCCTCACTTACCGAATGTTCTATCCTTCTGGCCACCTGCCTCCTTCACCTCAAACAACGCCGTGTGCGGCACAGCCGTCAAATGTGGCGCAGAGCTCGCCAATATCGAGCTGAACACTTTGTGCAGCTGCGCCTCCGAGCTAAAGAGTTTGTCCAGACCCAGCTGTAAGTACAGAGAGGAATAGAGTTGATATTAAAGAGTTACCACACTGCTTCTTGCCACACTTACATGTTGCAGTATCTGGTGCAGTTCCGTGTGCGCCAACAAGCTGAACTTGGGCAGCGTCAAAGCCAACTTGCGTTCGCTCAACGCGTGTCGCAGCTGTTGCAAATCGTAGGTCGACAATTGACGCTCCAGCTTCGCCAAACCCTCCAACTGATTGGGATAGATGATGAACAGACTCAGCTCAGCGCTGGCATAAGGCAACTCAATGATGCAGGCATCGAGCGCTGGCAACTCCGCATACCGGAAGCTGTGTTGCACGAACATGGCATCCACTAACTTCGGGCTGTGGCCATGGCTGAAGAAGTTGATACGCTGCGTCTGCTGCGGATCAAAGCCCTGGGCCCAAGGGGCGTCAAATGTGAGTGCAGAGACATGTAGAAAAGGCGTGTCGCTGCCCGTTGTGGCATGCAACATGGAGCTGGTAACCAGCTCGCCCACGCTGTAGTTGCTGCGCGCGAGGAACTCATAGTTCGGCACATTGTCAAAGTCCAGGCGATGCATGCCAATGCCCAAGGTTGCGGCACGCATCATAAACGCATCGCGATAGTTGAAAGTGTAGCGTTCATCCGTATAGAATTCACTGAGCAGTCGCAATTTGCAACCAATCGCCGACGATTCCTTCAGTTGCGCAATCAGCTGCTGAAACTGTTGCAACGCTTGCTCCCCTGTGCCCAAGTACTGCAAATCCAGTGCCACACGCAGTTGCCGTGCCACAGCTGTGGCATCGTCCGCTACTCCGGTGTAGAGCAGCGTTAAAGCCGATTGCAGTAGCAGTGGCGACACGGCAACATTGCTGTGGGGCTGCGATAATCCCAGACTTGTGGCCAGACGCAGTGCAAATCGCTCACTGGACGAGCTCAACGCTGCCGGATTGCCGCTCGCCGGGCAACTGATGGCGAGCAGTGTCAACAGCGAGGCGGAAACTATTAGAAGTCGTCTCCAGTTGTCGGTGGTCATGCTTAAAGTTGGGTAATTCCAAGCTTTCGTTACTTGGGTTGGCTGCTGTTGCTTCTGTGGCTCGTTCACAACTAAACTGCGACTCACGTTCCACACACAAACACACAACACCACAAGCATCACAACACAGTCACACACAGTCGGGCAATTGGCATTGAGCCGGTTTTAGTCCAAACAAAAAGCTCTCGACATTTGTTTTTAATTGAAATTCTTAGCTGATATGCGAGAGCTGAATGACAGAGATGATAGGCCCCAGAATGAAACAACTTAATCAGAGTGTTCAACGAAAATAAATGACCTAATTGGTAGCACAAGCGAATCTAGATAATTGCAGCTCTCTCGGACTGAGAGAATTCTTGACTTTTATAAGTCAACAGCTTAGGTTGATGGAGTAAGAATAAATCGAAAATTAATTCTTTTGGCAGCTATTTTTTAATTCCATAAGATAGTTAGAAGAGTATAGAAATAATTAAGAATGCTACGGTCGAGAGTGCTCGGCTTTAAGATACACTCTACACATTTTAGATAAATAATACATACACCAAATTTGTATACCAAATTAGTATACTGAAAATACTAAAATGCTATTAAATTGAAAATATACCATATACAAAAATATTCCAGACTGTCGAAAAAAGCATGTGAAACCCGACAGCAAAAATAAAAAAAAATTATTTTTGAGTACTTATTATTCATCGAAATATAAGAAGCATTTCTCAAGCTAAAGTTATATTAAGTGTAATTCATTTCCCATCATAATATTGTCTAATTATGGGTAATGCCGTCGATAACACACGCCAATAAAATATTAGTATTATTATTTATTGGAAGCCACAGGAATGTTTGTTTTGTATACTATTACTTAAAAGAGAAACTGGTTTATTGTTATCAGTGGAATTTTGAAATAAACAAATAAGGCATCACATTATTGTCTCAAGATCGCAGCCTATAGCATGTGAATCTCTCTCTCTCTCTCTCTCTCTCTCTCTCAAGAACTTTGCTCTCGCTCTCCGCAAGTCTCTCACACACATTCTACGTGATATTGTAATTCCTAGTAGTCGTTTATGACGCAATACAACAATACAATGCTAACCAAGTACATTAGTTAAACTGTTGGATTTTCAACGGGATTTTTAGATTACTCATACGACATGTTAACATACTACTCTCGATGAGGCTGGGCTTCCCGACAAGAACCTGAATATGAATATGAGTACGATTTCGACCGTGTTCAATGAGGAAGTTTTTTGTTGTTTCTTAGCTGCCAATGTGATTGAGAAATTTGCATTGGTTAAACGCGGTTGTAGCTTCCATTAGAAGGGGGAGGCGAGACGGGGTGCCCATCACGGCGAACAAAACGGGTTTGCCAGATACAGCAAACAGAAACAGCTCCACATCGTCGTAAACTGAGAGAAACAACAGCAGCAGCAGCTGCATCTGGAAAAGGTACAGAAGCTGAATGAACAATCAGCTGCACAAAGGTTATCAGCCATGAATAAAGACAAGTCGGAATTAAATTTTTTTTTCTTACGTTTTTTTCTTTTTTTTTTTTTTTTCTTTGTGAATTTGTAGAGATGAAATTTTAGTTAAATATTTACGAGTACGTTTATAGAATAGAGTATCAAAATGCGTATAACTTAAGAGCTATTCGATGAGTTCGACCTTTTTCACTGCGCTCCAGTCGGCTGTGTAGGCAGCACCACATGGCCAATGAAGAGCACTGTCTCCGGTGTGCGAATGGCAAAGATGAAGGGATGATCGGCAGTGAATTCGCGCGATTTCAGCGGCAGCGAAAGCGGCACAAATTTGGCATCTATAAAAAGGCAAGAGATTATTAACAAACCGATTGAGAATTGGTTGACTTTTGCTACTCACAGGAAGCGGCGGCTGCTTCAGAGCCCGCCTCGTTCACATCGATGTAAGCCTTCTGCAAGAACTTCGAGATTGTCACCTTTTTCATGAGCATGGCATCGATCTCGGAGTCAACGGTGAACATGCGATTCACGCCCAGCTGCTGCAGTGGACGCATCAAATCCTGCTCCATCTCAATGCGGAACTTGGGCAGACGCACTGTGACCGTTTCGCGACGCAAACGCGAGGCAATCACATTCAGATCATTATCGGGATGGGCCAGCATACGCTCCAGCTGGGGCAGACCTTCCACCTCGTTGGGCAGTATCAGCAGCATGGTGGCCTGAGTGCCAGCATAGGGCAACTCCAATGCCTTGGCATTTAGCTCGGGCAGATCGGCATAGGGGAAAATGTCATCGTTGTACATCATGGGCACTGTGACGACGGCGTTGTTGCTCACGCGGAACTTCTCCGGGTTGGTGTCCATCGAAGAGAATTCGGTGGCCCAGCGGGCCTTGAAGTAGATGGCATTAACCAGCAACGCATGCGTCTGTTCATCAATGTCCGACGCGCTGACGAGCTCACGTATCTTTTGCCTCGTGGCATCCGCTCCCCAGGCATTGATCTTGCGCGCTGTGTTATCTGCACGCCTCATGTCCACAGCCTCAATGTCGGTGCCAAATAATTGATTGGCATAGCGTCTGAAGTCGGGATTCAGGCTGGAGTGTTCACGGTTGTAGAACAATTTGTTGGCCACAATCAACTGAGCTCCATCCAGTTGCTGAAGTTGAGCGTTTAAGCGTTGAAAATCCTTGCCCACGGAGGCCTGATCATCGACAAATTGACCGACGCGACGTAGTTCATTGGCTGTTTCGAAATGTGACACGCAATAGAGCAGACCGAGCATGGCATGAACGGAGGAGGGCGAGTAGACCACATTCCTGCGCTGATTGCTGAGAGCGATGGGCTGAAAGAGCACAGAGCTGAAGCGTTCACGATTGTTGAGTTGTGGTGGCGGACGCGTAGGACCCGCGGGAGCAATCTCGCGGTCGACGCTGCCTTGGCCAGTGAGCACAACGGGTGCGGGAGTTGGGGCTTGATCGGAACGTGGAGCAGCCGCTTGGCGTACATTATTGCGCTGTTCATTGTAGGTTGATTGTTCCGCCTGTGGACGCTGTAAGTCCGCAGCTTGCGCTGCCGGAGCCGAAGCTGCCAATGGAGGACCTACGCCGGATCTGGTCTGAATGCCACTGTTTTCGTTGGGTGCCCAGCTACGGGTGCCGAAGACTACGTTGTTGATGCGGGCATAGATGCCAGTGGAGGCGACAGTTCCGCTTTGCAGACACAGGCAGCAGCTGGCCAGGAGCAGCAACAATGCTGTGGAAGCTGTGAAGCGGACTTGGTTAGAACTCTCAAAAAGCAGCACACAATTGTTGTTGTTGCTTACAATATTTGCACGACATGGCTGCCAATTACTTTGTTACCCTGGGAACTTGTTTATTTTCTTCGTTTTTTTTGCTTGACGAGCTGTGCTTTTTTTTTTCTTCTTTTTAATTTCTGCGTTTGCGTTGCGTTCGTTTGGGCTCCGGCCGTTTGTGAAGTCAGCTCAGCTCGGGCGTAGCTTTAATACGAAACTGATCATTGCAAAAAGTGTCGAGCACAGCCAAAGGCGACTTAGTTCTGAGAGCGTTAAGCAGCAGCAAACAGCACTGAGCACTGAGCACTGAGCAGCAGTTGAAGCTGTGGATGAGCTTGTCGAGATAACCGGTCTAGAACGCTTCGAGCGCTGTTGTCCCATTGCACAGTGGGTGATGCGGTGCGAGTTGCGGGCAAAAAACCAGTTGCCACTTTGCACTTTGCTTCAGCTTTCCAGCTTTCAGCGTTGAGTTGAGTTGAGTGCGAGCTCGTTTTTGCCGGCAGTCGTCATCAGCAGCATTGAGCAGCGTTGAGGCATCAAGTGTATGTTCCAGGTTGCGTTTGGAAAAACCCCGGCATTGTTGATTCTAATTACATAAAGAAAATATATGCACAACGAGTCAACGAGAGTGACTCGAATACAACGAGTATGAATACGAGTACGAGTACGTGTACTTGGAGAGTACTCGAAGTATTGTCATTTGTGATTGTTGTGATTTTCCAGGGCGTTGTCTTCGGAGCTGCTTCTGGTGGTGCTGCTGAAAATCGCGTGGGTTTGCATTTGATACACGTGCAATCTCAATTGCGATTACACGACCAAACCAGCGTGAGTAAGCCGGAGAATGCCAAAGTCGCAGTCGCAGTCGAGTCAACTTGAGTTGAGTGTGTTATCATGTTAGAAAAACCAGCTGAATGCTTGTTAGTTTATTTATAGAATGCTATGAGAGTCACAGATAAAGAAAAGAGAAGGAGAAGGAGATGGAGACACTCATAACTCCTCGATTTCCTGCAATTAATGACTGTGCTGACTAACCCATGACGTCGAATGATTCTTATAAACTGCCTGCTGACATTTTTATGCTATCATCGAGTCGCATGGCAAGTTTAACCTATGATAAATATTACTTAAAGTCGTTTTCCCTATTTCGTAACACTCTCTCGCAGCATTCCCCACCATAAATCGTAGCGCGAGAACTAATTAAGTATTCCAAAAAATCTAAATGTACGATAAAACTCGGTTAGAGACCTCACACGACCCGCGCTCAAGTTGAATGCAGTTCATTCTTCTATCGTTCAACCTTCTTCTGCTTAATTATGTAAAATCAAGCCACAAAATGCAGTTGATATCATAACACACACACACACACACACACACAGTCGCATACACTCACACTCATTCGTGTGTTTAAGTGAGTTGACCTAATTGCACGGCCAAATGTGTAAACATAATTTACTCCAATTAGACGCTGCCAATGTCTCCGCCCCTTGTTGTCAGCCACATGCCGCCGCCTGCAAGAAATTGGGGCAATTGTTCCTACTCCGACTCCAACTCCGACTCGGAATTCGTGTTCCAGTTTGCAGTTGCAAGTTGGGAGATATGAACGAGCATAAAATGCAATCAATTAATTTCGTAGAGGCGCAGTTAGAGCTGACTCCACCTCGGTTAATTACGAGCATACACAGAGCGTCAGGTGGGTCGTCTTTTATTTTTGTATGTGCCGCCAATTGGAGGCTAAAGAATTCCACTGCTCCATACGAAATCGATAAGAAAAAACCGACAGCTGATTGAAGAGTGTTGCAAAAAAACATACACGAAAAAGAGATAATTATAAAGAGGCTGTTGCTGTTGCATGTAGACAAGTGACATACGTAATTGTTTTTTGTTCTCATTGATGTCACATTTTGACAGTAGCCTTCAGCTGTAATGTAAATTCGAGCATTTACTGATACAGTTGCTACACTGTGAGAAATCTATTAAAATATACAGTTGTTAAAAATAAAAACAAATCGAAATCTATAAAACCGGCTAAAAAGTCACAGATTTAGAAATTACCCTAAAAATATTATATCGAAAGCACATTGATATAAAACTGCTAAGAACATCGAGTGGAAGTTACTCCACTGCTACTGTTCTACTTCTGACCACTGATGACATCGATAGCTTCGTGCCTATTGATTTCGTAATGCCACCTGATACCGATATGGTCTAGAGTCCACCTCTATTGCATTTCTTATTATTCATAAGTATTCCCTACAAGCAAGCAACGATTTCTAATATCTGAAAGATTGAAGTATAAAGTTTATTGGTGAATCACAAATCAAGTTTTACTTGATTTAATGACTATTCCTTTTTCATTGCAAAGTGCAATTGCAGTTTAATTGATTACAAATTGTCAAGATCAATCGTCTCCTTTTAGAGCAGAACAATTTCATAAATTGAGTCACCAAAAAAGGAATAAACTTGTCTGCGAATTATATGTAAGTCGCCTAGTTTTGGCATAAAATATTATCAAAATACTCAATAAATTAAATATTAAAACTAATATATGTAGAAAAAGCTAGATAGAATTTAAAATAACATATAATATAAACCCATTTGCGATACAACTTTACTATCATCATCTTACAATTCATGTTATGACTGGAAATGATCGAAATAAAAACAAATAAAATAAAGAAAAAAATGAATTATTTATATAAGCGCGAATCTCGAGCAATTTCACAATTTATTTTTTTTCAACAGCTTCAATGTCAAGGTCAAGATCAACTAACTAAGTGTCACCTTAAGGTTCAAGGCGCACGCAATCACATGGGAATGTTATGAGATGCAATTGCAGCATGCTGCCACAATTTGTACGCAACAATCTGTTGAGTGTCGTTGTTGGTGTTGCACTCTGAGTAACCACAGAGCAATTTGTTGGCAACACAAACACACACATAGTCAAAGCCACAGTCGCAGAGGCAGAGGCAGTCGCATTTAATTAATTTGCGTGTTAAGTCAGTCGAGCATTAAACTGACACTTGGACAGACTGACAGACTTGGAAAGACTGCAGCGGCAACTGGCCGACAATAAAAGGCGCGAAAAGCCATGCACAGGCAACTTTGTCATTTGTGCCCCTGCAGCTTCTCACTCTCTTCGCTCTCCTCCCTCTCCTCGCTCACTGTCTGCCCCTTCGTCTCCTGCTCCTACTCGCAGTCAATGTCGGCGACGTTGTTGGCGTCTCTTACAGCAAAATCGCATTAAATTACACGTTTGCCGCACGATTTGATTTTGCATATGAATACAACGAATACGTTTACGAATACTCGAATATGAATATGATATATTTTAGTGTACATGTATTGTACATATGTGCATATAATTGCGGCAATAAATCAGAAAGCGTATTTGCAATCACAATATTTACACTTGTCCCTCAAATGTGCAATTGCCAATTTGCCTCGTTTGCCAAGTTGCCCAGTTGTAGGCGAAGGCGGACAAGTTGCGACAATTGCAGAGCATGATCGCCAAAGTTGTTGTTCGCTTCCCCATATGAGTGCAACAACAACAACAACAACAACGAGTTTTGCGAGTATGCGTGCCACAACAGCAGCTGCAGCTGCAACAAGAAATAATATATATAAAAATAAAAGCATAAATCCATATAGATATAATGTATAAATAAGGGAAGGTATGTACTCACATATTTTAACTGCTTTCCCATCTTAACGAGCATGTTGAAAGATGGGCTCCAAGTCGAATGCAAGCCTCATGTAGCAAGCAGCAAGCTGTAAAGCTGCATGCTGCGAGCTCATCTGTCAACTCTTGCTTCAGACTTCATAACCGCCTGACGTTGTAGCTAATGCTGTGGACGCTGTGGCCCTCTCTTGGGCAGCTGCCTCTTCCTCCACTCTCTGGACCGCATCCGGAGACGCATCAATTAAAGCGACATAAAAGTTCTAGCGAAACTATAATTTTCATGCAACTTAATCACAGCGGCATTTTGTGAAAGCCCATAAATCCGGCCCAGGCTCCGTCTCCGGGTATGAAACCAACTCAACTCATCGTCATAGTCATTGTTGTTGTTGTTGTTGTTATTGTTGCTCTTGCTGCATTTATGCGTTTAGCTGCAGTTATAGAAATTGCCAGCCCCAAAAGTGGACAGCATCGAACTGACAGCAACACAGCACAGACTAAACTGAGGGGCGAGAGGTGGCTGGGCGGTAATCGCCGTTTAAATTTGTTCTTCGTGATGCAATCATTTTGATGAGCATCCGATGCAACAGCCAGTCCTTGTCCCTAGCTCTGTTTCTATCTCCTTCTCATGCACTTTACTCGTGTGTCTATCTCACTCTCTTCTTTAGGCCGCAGCGAAGTCGCTTGCATCGAGCCTCAAGTCTGTTTCGTGTGCAACGTTTCGTACGTTAGGCGCCATAATGGGTTAAGCTTAACACACAATCACACACACACACATAGATACACACATTTATAGTCTGATACACCCACACACATACACAGTTGGGGAATGCCTCGTCGCACTGAGGTCAGCTTTGCTTTTGGCATTGTTCTGTGCGCTTTTTGGGTTGGTCAGCAGCCAAGTGGTATTAATGCTCTTTCTCAAAGGGTACAATAAATATGTTATTACATTTAAAAAGCATTTAATACTGAAGTAAAAAAGAAATAAAATACACATAAATGATGTAAGGATTTGCTAATATTTATATTCTAGTAGATTAGATGATTTCCCGCATTCAATACATAAAAATCTTTACAGAAAATATGTTATTACATTTAAAAAGTGATAAAATTTTCAATAGAGAAATAAAATGTAATTATTTACACATAAAAACATTTTAAAAGTTGGTTTCATTTTTATTTCTAATCATTGGATAAGAGTCTCACGATTTCCTTACATCAACTTTTGTTTATCGTTTTGTAATAAAAAACCATTCGAATTCATTTTGAGCATATTCAAAGATCGGTGCATATTTATGGCTTCTGTTTCTACTTTTAATTCCCTTTGAATATCTCTTGCTGCGTGTTTTTTATTGATCTAAATTTGAGGCTGTAATTTGGTTACGTAAGCGTTTTCTTATCGCCAGCATTCCTTGGCCATTTGGCCATGGCCTAAGCCCAATGATTGCTGCCCAGCCTCTTTTTCATTTTTTTGTTTTTGTTTTGTTTCCTAACTGCGGTAGAGTCGCTGTAAAGCCTGCAGCATAGGCAATTGCTGTTATTTGGCTGTAGCTGGAGTAAATGCTTATATTTCGATTTAAATAAACAACAAGCAGGCAGCTAAAGCAACGCGCGCCTAATGAGCACAAAGATTTGCTGCAATCATGTGGAATGGCCGTTAGAATTCCAATCAGTTAACGCCTAATTGAGGCGGTGGCTACGACCACGCCCACTAGGCACGCAACACGTCTGAGGCACATGCATAGCATAGCATAGAATACATATGTATGTATGGCTACTTGGAACTCCAGTCATGATTAGCCGGAAGAAATAGATGTGCGACTAGGAGAATACTCGTAACGCTTTTTGTTTTGTTTTCTCCATCTTTTTAATAGTCGTATTTTGCCAATGTTTTGTTGGCCACATAAAAAAGTACTATTGTGTTTGTGTGCGCCGCCAACGATTTCATGTCAATATATCAAAATGCGGAACCCCTTCATTAGAGCCGCAGCAAAGCAAAGTCTGACGTGCAAACATGGCCCAAGAACATAGCCAGCCAGCCAGCCAGACATCCAGACAGTCACAATACAAGTATAATAATGATGAATTGCGGTATTATCGCACGGTAATACCATGGCCTAGGCATAAAAACCGAAATAGATGAATAGAAAAAAGAGAGTAGAAGAGCTCGCAACTGGCAACTCGATCGAAACTAGAGCAGCCGCACGAACATTGGAAAGTGCAGGCCGCCATGGGGCCATGGAGCCAGCCCAAGACAAATATTAAATTGGCAGACACTGGCACGAAGGTTGCGGGTATCGAGAGTAGAGAGCGTACCTCATGCAGGTCTTAGACACGCGGCACGTACTCAAAATGCATCGACATCAACGGCATAGAACTTTTGTATTCTTGTGTTGGCCTTGCGGCAAGCGATGATGATTTATTTAAATTGCAAAGCGAGGCAGCTCACAAAGAAATGGGCGACACGTAGCGTTGGCCAATTTTCCGACAACTTAATTGAATTAGGCCTGGGAAAGGCAGACAACGTGGCGTATACGCAACACGCTGAATAAGTATACGCAAATGCGGCCACAGCTTGAACTAATTCTCATTTGCAGCCGTTGCATGCACACCCAAAAAAAAAAAAAGCAAGAAACGAGACTGCTGTTGCTGTTGTTGCACTTTAACATTTTGCCACAGATCTGAAGATTTGCGCAATTAAAGCTGGAACTGGCCGCAACGCCCAAGAGCAAGGCAAAGGCAATGGCAAAGGCAAAGGCGGCAACGATGGCGGCTTGCCAATGTGCATCCCAAGCGAACTGCAATTGCATTTGACATTTAGACAAACAGCAAAGGCAGCTGGCAGGCCTCTCGACTCTCTGGCAACTCGGCTGGCAACTGCCACAGAGCAAAAGCAATTTAAAAGCTACAGGGATTTGGCCATAACTGTATTAAGGCCGCCAAGACTGAGACTGAGACTGATACAGAGGCTGAAACCGAGATTGTGGTTGAGTTTCAGCCGCACCTTTGGCGGCCCGTCAAACTGGCCAATCAACCTCCAACTTACAGCAGCAGCAGCAGCAGCAGCAACAACAACAACAAACAGCAACAGTTTTGACAATTTAGCAACAACTTCTGACTATTTGTATAATTGGCATTTCTAATTTTTCAAATCTTCAAAATGCGCCGACGTTACCGCACATCGCATTGAGGAATCGCCGGCTACCAACTTAAAGCTCTCTCGCTCGACTAACTTATTATATAGTTGCAATCGGGAGTTGCAGTTGCTGTTGCAGTTGCCGCTGTTGCCGCATAGAATTCACGACCAGCGAGCGAGCGAGCAAGTTCTTGTTTTGTGGCCAGTTGAGCGTGAGTAATCAGAAAGCTAAACGCGTTGCATAAATATCAAAATGTGTACAATAATGAAACTGGTTTGGGCGGCTCGCAAAGAATTGCTGGCAGACACAAACATAGATACAAACACTCTCATACACACACACACTCACACATACTCACTCACACCGTGATAGACGTAATGTGCTCTAGTGAAACCAGTGTTGCCATAATGCTTGTCATAAATTCTCCAAATTACCCAACACGTCGCGCAATGTCGCAGCTTAGTTGGCCTAGGACAGCCATTTGCTCTCGCTGTATCTTGGTATCTGCAGCTCGGTATCTGTATCTACACATCTAGTACGTTGTATCTACTCGTGGCTGATTGCGAATTGTGTGACAGCCTGTGCGCTAAATTGAGTTTATGTACTCTCCCAACTTGCTTAAAGGATTAATTGTTCAGGCTTTGGCGCCTGATTGACTGCGCATGCGCACAATCAAGCTGCGCCACAGCTTTGTGTCAGTGCGTCAATCAAACTAAAACTATAAAAATGAAATGCCTGCAATCTGCACTGCTCTCTCTCTCTCTCACTCTCTTTATCATTTGATACAAACTCCAATCGAATTAAATCGAAGGCAACGACGACATGTTTCGTGTTGTGAAAGCTCTGCACTTGAGTGCGAGTTAAACTCAATTCGAATCGCTTTGAAGAAGAGGACTGAGGGGAGCGAAAGAACGCACTTTGTTGCCTGGGGTCGCCGACAGCGTTCAATTAATGCCAGTTGGAAAAGTTGTTCTCTTGTCAGACCATTGAACTGCTGCCAGGCAATTCGACAGTACTTACAGAGAAAGAATCACAGAGAGAGAGAGACTGAGAGTGAGAGAGTCGGGGGAAAAATCAACTGCGCAATCGTCATGGGGTTTTTGTATCGTTAGCAGCGATTTGAAATTGAACTCACCATAAAATTCCTCAATTTAAACAGCAATATTAATAGCAGTAGAAAATAGCAAAGATCTGAGAAAGAGACAGAAAGAGAGAGAGAGGGAGGGACATTCAACGCGTCGCAGTTGTCGTGAAGTTAACACGAAAGAAACTTGGCTTAAGCATTCCTCTAACAAATTGCTTAAGTTTATGGCCAACACATTTTGTAACTTTGCTTTCGGCCACTTCACAAAACACTTCAGACCTTTTTTTTCTTCTTCTCTCAATATCTGCTGGCTTTTTTTTTTTCATTTATTTGGTAGGCAGTAGCTCAAGTTCCTAGCCAGCGACGTTTTGTTGCCAAGGCCCACGCGCCTTCAAAAAGCTGAAGGCCTGACTAGCGGAACGCTTTACTGTTACTGCCTGTTCTCCTACTTGTTGTTATTGTTGTTGTTGGACTTTTGCATGTGGGCACACATTTAGCCAGCACTGAGTACTGAGCACTGAGCACTGAGTGTATTCATACTTGGCTTCCATGTATCCATCCATATTCATGCGCATTACGCACATTTGCGTAACAGATTCAAGTGCGCGATATGCGAGGGTCTCAAGTGCCAAAGAGCCAAGCACATCCGACCTGACGGTGTTTTTTTTTTTTTTCTGTTCAGTTTATTTCAAAACTCTTGTTGTTATATTTTTATTTTCATGTATGTATTTGGCTGTTATTGTTATTGCTGTTGTTGTTGTTACTCTTGTTGTTGCTGTTGTTGGCAACATTACGCAGCAATTCGAGTTTTCAAGTGCTTACAAACTTTTGAAACTCTGAAATTTTGTTTCATTTTTCACTCGCTCACTCGCTATCGCTGTCTGGGTAATGAGTGTTAGCTATGAACCGGTTTTGCATTTTGAAGCAATTTAAAATTAACTGTGTTTTGATTAATACTCTATTATTGAGGCGCTGCATGTGACTATAAATTATTTGTTGTGTTGTGTTCTTGTCGGCGTTAAACTTCTAATGAATATGTTAAATGATGGTTAGCCTTCTCCTTCTCATTCTCATTCTATATGATGAATGCAGGCAGACAGGCAGCTGCAACAGATATGTACATAGATAGCCTTTAGCTGAAATTCGAGTAATTTATGAGCAGTTTGCCAACTAATTGGGCTAATTATGCTGCAGTTTACCCGCTGCAAACTGCAATAGCAGCCCATAAATTGCACAGTAAGCGGCTTGAAGCGATGGCAATTCACACTTCCGCGATTGCAGCAGCAACAGCAGCATCGACAGCAGCAACAGAGTTTGCAGTTGGCTTTCTTTAGTTTGTTTTTTACAATACCTTCAGTTGGTCTTAACGGCAAACAACAAAGCCAACAAAAGGCAGCAACATCAGCAGCAACAGCAGCAGGCGGCATCGATGGCCAACTCACAAGTCAAGAATCGAGTGCAAGGCACCCAAGACGCCAGTTCAAGACGAAGACGGTGCCAGAGACAGGGTCGAAGATTGCGACTGCGACTGAGACTGAGACACAGAGGACGACGACATCAGCTGGACTGCAGTATGTCTGCCAACATCGTGACTAATTACATGCGACATAAAAGCAATGGCAAAGCCGAAGTAAAAGCCAAGCGCGCGCTCTTCTCGCCGAGATCTGGCAACCAGGTCGTATACGTAATTGTAGCCACACAAAAATGAGCAAAAAGAAAAAGTCAACTGCAGCAACTGCAGCCAACTGCGGCAGCGGTAACAACATTGTCTGGCAGCAGTAATTGGCAGGAAAGGCAGCCAAGAGCAAGTCGATCTCTTGGCCATATATTCCACAAGCTTGACAATTCAATAAAACTGCGACAGTTGGACAGAAGTTACCTTTTGCTATTGCGGCTGCGGTTGCAGTTGCAGTTGCAGTTGCCAGCTGACAACGGCTGGAGTCTAATTATGCTGTTGAGTTTATGTGATTGCCCATTGTCAAATTTCGCCGACGACTTTTGCAAATGAATCTGTGCGCTTTATGGGCGAAAGTTGTCAAGTTGCAGTTGCAGTTGCAGTTGTAGTTGTTGCACCGTTTACCACAACTGGAAACTAATTGAATTACACTTTGCCAAACAATTTGCATGACCCGATCCGCCCACTTCGCTCATTACGTTTGCACTTGGGCGTAACGCGCGCCTCTCACACACAACAACAACAAAATGCAACATGCACCTCCTGCCCCTCAACGTGTGGCAGGCACATCTGGAGATCTGTAGCAGCAGCAGCAGCGGAGTTTGAAACAATTTATGTATTTTTAGCTGAACGCAAAACTCAAACTGTTGTTACCACAGCTTTAGCTGGTTCCGTTCTCTCTCTCTCTTTCTCTCTCTATCTCTCTCTCTCTCTTTCTCTGAGTTGCTTCTTCTTGGACGCCCACTAGCTAAACTAGCATCGCCATCTGCTGCATGAGGCATGTTATATGCCTGGCCTGGCCTGGCCACACGAAAATAGCGCAAAGTAGTGCATCAATAAACAATAACAATGCTGCCGTCGGTGCAAACGAAACAGGAAAAGCATAGTCCCAAAACAGATCCAGATCCCGAGATCTCTGCTGTTGCTGCTGCTGCTGTTGCTGTTGCAAAAGAGACCAACCCATTCCCATTCTCATTTCATGCCACAACAGCAGACTTGTGGACCATGCCACATGTGCGGATGTTGCAGCCGCTGGCAAGCAGGCAAACGTTGCTTCGTTTCGTTCGTTGTTCGCTCGCTCTCAGGAGCGCTGACTGTTCCATGTAACAAGTCTGCCTGTCAATAAAAACTAAATAACAAAAGCAACAAAAAAAAAAAAAAGAGGCGAAAATAAAGCAAAGTGAGTCAAAACATGTGCAAGTTGCAGTGGCCCGCGGTAAAGTGAAAGAAAATCGCCGCCAATAGCGGAAATATTAGCCTGCTGCTTGGCTGCCGATGCAGGCAAAAAAAAAAAGGAAGGCAATAAAATGTGCATCGCCAACGCCAACACCAACAGCAAGAGAGTAAAGACAATGTGTTTATTATTGCATTTTAGCCAAAGCCAAATGGAAAGTGCAGCTGAACGAAGATTTGGCTCAAATCTTTTTCACGCCATTCACGCACATTCAAGTCAATTTTAATTGCTGGCCAAGAATAATAACGAAGTGCATTGCGAGAGTGTGATTCACAACTCATCTTTTGTGTGTTTATATTTACTGGAAATTTTTGTAATTTAATTATGTTATTGCGCACTCGTTTGATTTACGGATGGGGGGAAAACACGCAGCTAGAAAATTCCTAAACTGCGTTATGCCACCCCGAAATGCATTCAACCGTTCGTCAACATCATCATCATCATAATGTGCTTAATCCAATTGTTGCTAAAGGCATGAAGAGCGGCCCCCATATCAAGTTAAGAGTCGGAATGTTATGACCATGCCGATGCCACAACATCAAATGCCTTGACATCAACAAGGGAAACAACAAAAACCCGATTGTGTTAAATCAAATGAAGCGTAATTTTTACTCAATTTATGTGGCAAGTGGCAGAGGCAAGGACTCGTTGTTACCATTTCTAGTGGCGTCGTTCTATAACCCCAATTCCGATTCCTGATGCCAACTTCCAATTCCAGCGGAACGCTTAGGCTGTCAATCCACATTGCGCCCACTTTTCCAACTCCAACACCCACCACACAGACTGAGAGATAGACAGCTTTTCCTCTGTTTTTTGGGGTTGTTGCTTTGACTTTTTGACGTTGATGTGTGCTCTGCAGGTTCTACTTGCGATGGGTACATCATATTTCTATTAATGACTTGCATATTTATGAGCTGAAGAGATTAAGAGAAAGCCAGAGAGGGAGAGAAAGGTAGGCTGGGGGCAAACAAGCTGATTTTAATAATAAACAAACAAACTTACATAAATACAAATAGGCATTAAATGTGTAGCATTTGTTTGAGTTGCGGCTGCGGCTGCTGCTGCTGCTTCTGCTTCTTCTGCTTCTTGGCCGCCAGCTATTTCTGTGGCCAAAAATGCTTTGACTCTCGACTTTGCCTGCAGCAGCAAACAAAGCAAACATTTAACTGGAATTCTAAGCGAGTTGTCCAAATAAATGTCTAGTTAAAGGCGTAATAAATGCTGTCGCTGCTGGGTGGTGAATGGAGGAGGAGAATTCTCGAGGAGGCGGTGGAGGGGGGCTTTCATCAGCAACTAGCGAGTAGCAACGCCTTTGATGTGGTCGGATTGCCCCTGGATTTCGTTACATCAACATGTGGCTGTGTGCTGTCTAACGATGCGTAGAAAGTCTTTAAATAAACAACAACGCCACAAGCTGGAAAGGAAGTTGCCAAACAGACAAGTCAAGCAGTCCAAAAGAAACAACATCAGCTATATGACTATGAGCATTTGCATATGGTTTCTTTTCTTCTTCTCTGTTTTTTTTTTTCTTGCTTTTTGGCACAAAAAACAATTGCGAGCCTCGAGAGTGTAACGACCCACAAAACGGCGACTTAGACCTGAAATAGTACGCCATTAAGAGACAGAGCAACAACAACAACAAAAAAAAAAAGAAAAAAATAGATGAAACTAGTAGTGAGTGCTCAGCGGTTTTTTATGGCAGCCGCTTCTGAATGTGTGTGGCCATCAAAATTGCTGTTGGGCGCAATTTCCCACATCAAGTTGGGGACCCAACAATGGCATATCAAAGTCATGCAAGCAACTCGCAACTAATAGCAGTCCCATAATGAAGTGCTAAGCCATATCAGAGAGCTGCTAATGAAAATGCCGACTGCCGACTGCCAGCTGCCATGTCAACTCACAAGATACTAACTAACTTGGCCACGACAAGACAACAACAGCGATACAAAGCTATTGGCGGGCGACGACACTTCATTAAAGTTGGAGAATTACACGCATCACCGTAATGTGTGTTTAGTTGTCTTGTTTCCTGATAAAAATCACTAAATTCTAGATAATGGTGGGAAATCGGGAACAGCATCGTCGCTCTAACGGAAATTCTTTAAACAATTTGTAGTTTCCAAAATACCGGAAACGCGTTAAGCAAATTTAATTAAAAGTCTTTCGATTGCCAAGCTAAAAGCTACATAAAAAGATCTTAGCTTAAAACCCTTTCGTAAAGTATCTGGTATCTATCTGTATGCATTTTGCGAGTTTCATTTGCAGCCACCACCAAAAGTGTTGTGCAATTTCTGTCACCCACTTGACAACTCTTTAAACTGCATTGCCGCAAAACCAACAAATTACAAAACACCCAACGGCGACAACAACGTGGCAGACAGAGCGACAGACAGACAGACAGGCAGTCAGTCAGTCAGCTGAGTCCAACCCTCGGGGTAAGGGCTAACGAATGGAATTAGGAAATCTTGGCAAATCCAACAAATCATGTTAAAACCGACCCAAACGAAGTCAGTTGTTGGCCGATTGGGCCATTGGCGAGGTAAATTTTGCCGCCGCTGCCGCCGCCGGCCGCTTCGACGGTTGTCGGGCGTGCTGTTTATACCGCTCTCTGGTTTTGCGTGTTTTCAAAACTGTGCGGTTAGTAGATTGTGGGGAGGGGAGTGCGGCGTGTGTGGGCGTTGATTTGGGGAACATTATTCGAGGGTGGAAATGCATAGCAGTTGTCGCTGGTTAACAATCAAAGAATTGCCAGACGGCACGGCAAAGCAAAGGGCATCAAGTTTATATAATTATTTTTATGCCATAAACGAGGAGTGTGCCGCATGGTCTATCTCTGCCATCTCTCGAGGGTTGACACAAGCTGCCCTCTGTCATTTTTCAAGTATTTTGAGCTGTGCTAACTATGCTCGGTTTAGCTATGAATACAAATAGATGCTACAAATGTTGCTAGCAACATGTTGCTGGGTGCATTTTAATTAAAATTTTTGACTGACTGTAATGTATCCACAGGATGCTGCAACGGAAATCGTGTGCGGCTATTGAAGTGTTGTCGGTTGTCGTTTAGGTGTTGCCTCCCACTTCTTTTCTCTGAACTGTGTTTGTTTGTTGTCGCTGGGCTTGTTTGTTGTTGTTATAGCTGGCCGAACGGTTTGGAATGTATGTGTTTGGTCTGTCTGCAGGGTTGATTTGGCAAACGACGCAATTTGTTGCTAGCGACAGCAACCATAACACGTGGAATGGTTGTTGCTGACTGGCTGACATCGAGTGGGGAGTATGAGCTATTTGCACATTAAATACCGTAACCCATGGACTGACTGTAGTCCGTAGTCTGCAACCCGTAACCCGTCGCTTTGACGTCACACAAACAAATTTCACTTTCACTGCCTTGCACGGCCGCGGCCGTGTGTGTGTGTTTCTATTCCCCATGGCCTCGTAAGTGTTGCCAAGTTGATTGTTTTTTACGAGTGCATTGCATACCTTGCGGCGCCCGAGGGTGAACTCGTCTCATCACATGTACAGTACCGTTGAGTCCAAGTCATCCAAAGATACTCGTACATCCAACTTTCAACTTCGTTCGCTAATTGCTGAAAAGCTCAAAGCGAGCAAGTTGTTAGTTGTTGTCTGCATGCCTCGAAGCATAAGCAGCATATGAAATCATAAAAATTTACGATCGTCTGTTTGTCTGCTCTGCTGCAGAGCCACCCCCAGAAGGGGGTTGCCTTGTATTTGTATTGACCAGCAGCAGCAGCTACCACCCATCGACATCGGTGGCAAGGTGAGGATGGCAAACTGAGGGGTGAGGAATGCGCTCAGCTGCTCGGCACGTGTTCAAATTACCGTGAAGACGCTTAGGGGTGAATTCTACAGAACGAGCATGAAAACGAGCACGACATTCAAATTGAGTGAGTGAATTAAAAAAATAAATCCTGGCAATCAAGAGAGCAACACACAGTGCTGAGAGAGCAGTTCACTCTCTCTCTCTCCCAGGTGCTCTCTCGCTCTCTTCCTTACTTTAGCAGATTGAATTTGTAGCAAAATTTGAGCATACGTTCGAGCGTTCACTTCCTTCCTTCCTACTGATGCGATTGTGAATGCCTCTGTTTTTGGGGTTCGCATTGCACGACTGTGCGAGTGTGAGTGAGTGGCCGTAAAAGGTTGCGCTCCTTGTACGTGTTCATCGGTGTGAGTGAGTATGAGTTCACGGGGATCGTGCCGTCAGACCTATGTGTGAGCAGCCGAGCACAGTGGTACAAGTACGATTGAATACGGGAAGTCAAAATTGTCAATGTGGCAACAAAAAGTAAGGAAATATTCGAAGACAAATTGTTTCTACAAAGAAATATTTAAATAATATGAAAACAAATTTTAAGTGTGTTGTTGAGCAAATTTGAATTTGAATTTAAATTAATTTCGAATATATAATATATAAAAAAAAATTGATTTGTTAGTCAATTATTTTGAAGTATGTAAAATGGCTTTTATTATATTTAATTTCAGAATATTATTATAAGATAAAAATTTTCTATTGAGATAATGAAGTTTCAAATTCATTTCGAATACAAGAATGTATTTTGAATATTTTGGGATTTACCAGTTAACTCATGATGAAGCTATTGCTTTTAACTCACTGTGCTAGTTACATTCGAACTTCACTCAAGAGCTTAAAAGGTGAACACTCACCTCCCTGCCTGCTCTTCCCTGCCCACTTGGTTTGTGCCCAAGTCTTTGGCTACATAATTTCAACAATATGCGTGTGTTGAGTACAACACCTCCCCGCCCTGCACGACGAAAACGAAATCAGACATAAAAACATTAAATTACAAACCCTTATTTTGCACACACTAAAAAAGGAAAAAGCAAAAAAAAAAATAAAAGCTGTCGAGCCAGGCGAGCCAAGCAAGGCGAAAGAAAACCGAGACACAAAACTGAAACTGAAACAGAGAATCGGGCAAGGACCAAGGACACGGCACAATGGGGCGACTTCGGTCGCCGAGTTCAGTTCTGTTCTGTTCCACAAGGGATGCAAAAGCGAATGCCAGATATTAACCCCTCACTGTATATGTGTGTGTATATAAGTGTGCATGTGTTTGTGTGCTGCTTTGTGCGATGTGTTTTCGCCGTGCTTGTCAATTTTCCGTGCCAAAACAAACGCAACGAACATTTTCGCCGATTAGAAAGAAACAATTCGTGAGTGCAACGTGAGCGCCGCGCGCCGCTGCCAGCCAAAACGAGGCTCTGTCTGTGACTGATAATAATACTGCAAAAATATAATGTGTTTAAACAAATGCAAAGGGTAAAACCCTAAGAAATTCTACGAAAAGTGTTGCAAGAAAGCAAAAGAAATCAAACGAGAGAAAAAACCCCGGCAAAAGTTCAAGACGCCGGCGAGATTCGTGTTCGTTGTTATTGTTTTGGTGCCAGCAGCAGCTGCTACTTCTGCTGCTTCTTCTTCTTCTTCTTGCAAATAGTTCTTTGTGTCTGTGTCTGTGTCGGTGTCCGTGTGTGTGTATGTGTTTGTGGGTGACTCAGCGCAAATGGATGTGCGCATCTTTGTTTACCTTGGAGCCACAGCGAACTGGCAGTGAAAGCGGCGCCAAAAAATCGAATCGCAGCAAAGACAATGAGCGAATCAATTGATAATTTGCATGCTGATAACAACAGCGGCAGCGGCAACAATAACAACAGCAATAGCAACATTGTTGCAGTAAACAATGATGGCGACTCGGATGTGGAGGTCATCGAGGGCATGGAGCTGCTCGAGGGCAACTATCAAGTGCTGCGCCAATGGGTGCCACCAGCGCCCAACTATTGGGATGCGCCCCCCAAGGCGATCATCAAGTCAGCCGAAGTGAGGTAATTACGAAATCGAATCTGCAACTGCAATATGGAAAATACAGTATATATGCAATATGCAATATGCAGCCTCAACATTGTCGCGCTCAATTGCTGTTGAATGGGCTTTAATTAAGTGCCACCATTTGACAGCACATTCCACTTGCTGCAGCAGCTTGTTGGTGCACAAATTGCACAGCAATTAACTCGCAATACTATCAACTCGATCCAAACACGATCTGTCGGCCATTAAGCCTCTCTAACGGTTCCGTTCAATAAATGTGCAGTTATTTGTAACGCACTTTTTTTTATGACCACACATTGCGATTGGCTGCCGACTTGCCAACCCACATGACTCCGAGCTGGACTCCGTTCCATTGCCTCAATGGATTTGGCCTCTAATGAATTCTGAATATGCAGCGAATTTACAGCGCACAATTCATTCAATAAAATTTTGATTATTATGGGCGTCATCTAATGCAACATTTGCATAAAAAAATCGCAGCTACGGCAGCAAGGCAAAAATAAATAAATCTCTATTTTAACATGTATGGCATAAGAAGCTGACAAAGCTGGCTAGCTGCAGTTAAAGATACTCTACCAAATAAGCAAGGTTAAATGTCGCTTAGTTGAATGAAGCATTATGATCTCAAATTTATTTACTGACATACTCAGAGTATGTTTAATTTTTAACGAAATTGTGCTTCAATAAATGACTATATGTATGTGTATATTGGTCAATTCCCTTAACAGTAATTCAATTTATAATTTTTTTTCCTTATGAAAGTGAAGAAGCTTTAAAAGTTGTTACACTTTATTGAGTATTTATAAGAAAGAGTTTAAAATATTGAGTATAACAATAATTATTCAAATTCAAATCCACTATATATGATACATACATATGTACGTGATGTGATCTATTCCCATAGCAGAAACTTAATTTATAAATATTTTACTTATTCATATTTAACAATACTTTTTAGCAAGAAATTGCAACATAAAAGTAGCTTAACTTTATTAGACGTTTAAAGGAACTCAAATTGATTTGTTAAAAAACTTACAAAATATTTTAAACATGATAAAATTTATATACTTTTTCTTTTGCAAAATTATTTGCTCCTTTCACAGTAATTGAGTTTATACATTTTTAACTTGTTTACAACTGGTTGAATATAAATGATATAAATCACCAATTAATAATTTTCACTTTATATTCACATTTACTCCTATATTGACCCATTCCCTTCGCATTAATGGATTTTGTAATAGATATTGCTATTAATATTTCACTCTTGATATATAAAATGTGCAAATTTAATTATCAATTGCAAATTGAATGCTGAACTGCACGTGTCCCAACGGGATAGAGTATGTATTATGCATTTGTTTGAGTGCCCGTCTTTTCGTCTGTCTTCACTCAACAAGCGCCAACAGTTGCCGTCTGAGAGTTGCTGCTGGCTGGCTGCCTGTCAACAGCACCAAGTGGTATGCAACATGTGCAACATTGGATCAGCATCGCCTAGAGCTGGCTAGAGAGTGGACGAAAGGAATGGGGAGTAGAAAGGAGGAGGGAACGGGCAACGGGCTCGTTCACAAGTGTCTTCGTCTGCAAACGTTGACAACTGCAGCATGAGTCTGCGGAATTGAATTGAGTTGCCTCAGCGTCAGCCTCAGCCGCCTGTTGCCCGTTGCACGTTGCACATTGCACATTGCACGTTGGTGCTGCCTGTTGCCAGGCTTGGTAAATAATAAATGCGTTACTTGAGTGCATGCGAAATGGAAATCAAAATGCAAACGCTGCCAGATTTTTGCTTTTGCTGCTGTTGTTGCTGCCACAGTTGCCACAGCTGCCTCAACTGCCACTGCTGCATCAAGTGCAGCAGCATAAGATGCCGATGCCGACGCCGATGCCAAAGACGAAGCTGATGCCGTTGTTGATGTGGTTGTCGATGTCGATGTCCCCCGGCTCGTTTTTTGTTTTTGTCCGGCGGCCCGTTAAGTGCAGCCAAAGTTTCAGATTGCATGCTGTTTGCTGCTTCTACTGCATTGTGTTGCGTATCTTTTTGCACGTTCTCAATATGCATTTCAGAAATTACAATATGTTGATTGCATTTCGCTCAGGCACGTAAATGAAACACATGCTCCAGAGAGCTCACAGCTCACAGCTCAGCAGAACTCAGAAAACAGAACTCACAGCTCAGAGTTGTGTCTTATAATAATGATGAGTATTGAAATTGCTAACAATAGCAGCAATGCCTTTATTCGCCTCTCTTTGCCCCTCTACCCACGTATTCATCCTTTCAACTCAGTTGTTTCAACGAGCCGTGCTTCCTCGCCTGCGGTTAGTTGGCTTTGCAACTCGGCCAGGATCCGACTGTTGGTCTAAATTACTTTATTTTCTTTTCTTTCCTTGTGTGTTTTGTGTGCTTTTATTTTATATTTCATTGTATTTCATTTCATTGTAGCTGGTTGCCTGGGTAATTGATATGCCTTTTGTTGTACGTCTGCATTTCCGTTGCCAGTTGCCAGTTGACAGCTTACAACAAAAAAAAAAGGTAGAAAGAAAAAGCATTAGCCAAGTATTCTCTCGATAATAGTTACTGCAAATTGTGGCAAGTTTCAATTATTAATGAGCCTAGCGACAATCATGAATATCAAGAGCTGTAGTTGTTGTTAATTTTGCACATGCATTGACAATAAATCAACTTTATTTTCGGCCTTCTTTTGGCTGCAGTAAAGTTCGTTTGTTGTTCCACGCTGACAGCTCAACGATTCCTTTCACTTTGCTATGTTGCCAGTCACAAAACAACAACAACAACAACAAACTACAACAGAAACAACTATCGCAATTTTGAATTGTGTGAAGGCGGCACGTCAATGTCGTCGTTGGGACGCCGCCATAGGGAAATGTAAATGTGGCAACAGGAATGGAAATTCGACATTCAACGTTCGCCGAGCCACAAAAAAAATGCTGATGAAAATTACGATGACTTGTCACACGAGCTGAGTAGGCTTTAATTTGCTTTTGTGAATTGTTTAGCAAATTAGCACAGCTCCCATCAATTTGGGGCACATAAATTGAACTCTGCTCTGGGTTAAGTGGATACACAAGGATTCCTACACACCAATATTAAACGATATATATACTCTTCTATATATACGAATTTGTAGACATTTGTATTTTGTAATTTAGTTGCGTCGAACACGTAAGGCATTTGCGGCTCGTAAACAATCTCTACGATAAATAACAACATGGATCGCGAGGAGGTTAAAGTGAATCCTTCACAAGTCAACTTTCAGCCATTGACCAACAGTGGACGCCTCGAGACGCCAACGTTCTTTGCCGATCAGTTGGTCAATGAAATCTTCGATGCCATGAAGGAGAAGGAGGGCATGGGCAAGTACAGCAGCAGTGCCTGCCTCATTAATATGCCCATTGTCAAGACAAAGCATAAAGTAGCTGATGATGATGACATGATGGATCCGCGTCTTGCATCCTGGCACAAGATGTTGAAGCAACGAAAGGCCATACAGCAACGCATACAAAGTTGCACCGGGAAGCGAGCGGAGGATGTGCTCTTCAATCGTCATGTGACCATCGACAATCAGACCAAGAAAATGTTGCTACATGTGCTCGAGAGTGCCAAGCGCAGTGAGAAACACGCTCCCGATCATGTGTATAGTGTACTGAAGACACGCATTGATCAGCAGACTTGCCGCGAGATTCGGGAACTGCAAGCAACGGATCCCAAGTTGAAGACACTTGAATTCGTCGGTTTGCCACAAGTCGCACAACTCGAATTGGCTGGCGTCGTTGATCCGCCTGAGAGCGGCTTCCAGCGTTCGCAAGTATTGGCCAAGCAGCTGCACAAGAACGAGGAGAACATCAAGCGGGTGTTAAGCTATTGTCCACAGCTCGATAATCTGCAGGTGGCTCCCGGCTTCGAGCCACGCACTGTGCCCCTGATGACCACACAGCTTCTGGGCGAGGATGAGCTGTTGGTGGTGTCGCCCGAGACCAGCGAGCATGCTCTCAAACGCAATTTGCCCAAGCTGAAAGTGGAGAAGAAGCCAGCGCCCATTAAGCATACGCCTTCGTCTAATCAGATCCGGATCAATGGCACTCTGCATGGTTTTGGCGATATGCAGGGCGCATTGAGCAGCGAGCTGCACTTGGTCTTTCAGTGCGATCCATTTCAACGCATGCGCAAGACGATCGTTTATCTGGAGAATATTGGCGATAAGTTTCTTATAGGAAAATGGAAGCAGATCCAAATGCACAACAAGGAGCTAATTCAACATCAAGGAAGCACTGGAGACTTCGTGTTTGATGCCCGTCCCTTTGCTTTGCTGCCAGGCCATGCACGTCGCATCGATGTTATGTATATGCCCATGACGGTGGGCGTGAAGAAGCAGAGCTGGATGCTTCACTTGCAGCGTTCTCCGTTCTGTGGCATGCGTCGCATTACTCTTCGCCTCCATGGTGTCTGTACTGCACCAGCCTGCTTTCGTCAGCGCATCAATAGGGATCAACAGCTGGTGGTTGATAAGCGCAATCAGCAGGTTGCAGACCGATTGACCAAATTCCATGCCGAACTCGCGCCTATTGTGCAGCCACCTCACATGGATTGTCCCTATCAGCGTCGCCTCGACGAGCGTGAACTGTTCAGTGCCCAGAACTTGGGATTCCAGTGTTCGCGCTTTACGGATCTGGAGACTCTGAAGGAACTATATGTGCTGGTGAAAAAGCCGCGTCAACCGGCTTGGGATTACAGCATTGAGACGGTGCGTCAATGCATCTATCAGCATGAGCCGAAGCAGCGTGAAACACTGCAGAAGCTATTGCTGGACATTATTGAACCGATGCGTTGCAGTTCAAAAGAGACCTTCAGCAAGATAGACAACAATGTGGAGAGGCAGCGCACCTGCTTTATCTATGTGCGCGGCATCATCAGCAGCACCTTCGAAGAGTGGCAAGTATTGGCCGAAACACTGGGCGAGCAATTTTACAAATCGGAAGCGCATCGCTTCGTCATTGGCGTCAACGACTTAGGGGAGGAGTTGCCCAATGAAGAGGAGATAGATGCGCATGTCTCGAAACGGGTCAATAGCTGCAAATACTTCAAGGATGCGCTCTACATACAAACCTATACATTACTTTGCGATGCTGCCGAGAATATTGTGAGTGCCATCGAGAGCAATGTCCATCTTTAGGGGTCTTTCGATTTCTATTTCTATTTGTAACCCTTGACATTTTTCTAGGGATTTGTACGAACTTTTATTCTGTCATGAGCTTCCATTCAAAATCATTAACTAAATATATTTGAGATTGTCTTCACTTGAGCTTGTTTTTTATAACAAATTCCACACAAGATGCTGCCGTGCACACAAATTTCGACTTGTGCCAATTCATCGGCCAAAATCACTGAAACTTCCAAGCCTGTGACTTGGGCACCATTAACTTATACAAATCTCTTCACTTTCTATCCATCGTCGTTACAATTGCCGATGCTCGATGGCAAGGCTGGCCCGAGCATCACACACTACAGCGGACGCATTGTGGATGAGATTCTCGATGACATTTTTGCCGAGCGTCGTGGTTTCTTCCCCGAAACATCGTCGACTTGCAAAGTTCATGATACCATTAAGTCAGAACTGCATGTAGACAAACGTCTAAGATATTGGCACGAGGTGCTCGCGAAGCGTCAAGAAATTCAGAAACGACTGCAGATTGAAACGGGCAAAAGTGCACAGGAGATGCTCTTTAATCGACGGTCAACATTCGACAATCGAAATAAGGAAACTATGGTGCGACTGCTTGACTATGCGGATCGCATGAAACCCGAGACGCTATCGACAAAGCCGGTCAGTACGCTTGGACAAATGATTGATCCCGACACCTGCAACATCGTTGATGGCATTGCTGAGACATGGCCAAAGGCAGAACAGGAGAACTTGAAGGATGTGGAGATTATTGGCATACCAAGTGTGATACAAAAGGAGATGATGGGCGCCAAGACTAGGCTAGAGGAACTGCCCAATAGCTGGATGCAATCGGAGGTGTTGCAGGAACGCATCGAGCAGAAGTTCGAGGAGATTCACGGTGTGCTCGAGTTTTTTCCCGATCTAAATACCTTGCAGGTAAAGGGCACTAAAATTGAAAAGAATCCACCAAAGCCCACTTGCACATTTCTTGAGGAGGATCGACTTCTCAAAATCAGTAGCAGCAATCCGGTCGGAACTTCTGAGTATGACGAGCTCTTGGAGGTCCAGGAAACACAGTCACAAACAATATCGAAACCTGAAATCGAGATAACAGAACCGGATTCAAGTGAAGCCGTGATACCCGAAATAGGACTTAAAATCAATGGCAAGGATTACATTGTCGAAGATAAGCCATTCACAGACTGCTTTGAGATGATGACCAAGTTCAAATGTGATCCATTTCAAAAGCGCATCAAACACATACTGCAGCTAACGAATATTGGCAAACAAACGTTGTCATTTAACTGGCAACAGGGCGTATACTTTTACAATAGGCCCACGTTGCTGCTCGCCCAGGATGATGAATTCCTCTTCGACACGGACAGTTTCCGGTTGACACACGGCCAGAGCTACAATTTAATAGTGATGTATCAGCCGCGCAAAGTTCGCATGGCAATGGAACTGTGGCGTCTGCAGAGTGATCCAAAGATCTTCTGCAGCAATCAGGGATCGCTTCAGCTGCGTTTCCACGGTCGCTGCACGCCTCCACAGGAATATATGAATCGATTGAATGAGCTGCAAGCGATAGTCATCGACAAGTCGAATGCCAAAGTTATGACTAATATAATGAATGAACAGGCTTCACTGGCACCGCTTATTGTGCCACCTGCGACCTGTTGTGCCTACGAACGTACCTTGGATGAGCGTGAACTGTTCAACTCGCTAAATCCGGGCTACAATTGTCAGCGCTTCGATGATCTGGAGGTGTTCAAGGCCATGCATAAGCAGCTAAAGAAGCCACGCGAACCGCAGTGGGATCTCCGACTGGACACACTTAAAATGCTGATTATGCGACTCGAAAGCGTAGACTTGCGCAAGAAAATGTTTGCAAACTTTATGGTTGTGCTGGAACCACTTTTGGGTGGTGCACCCAGCTTGGAGTCTCTGGGTCAACTGGAGGTGCAAAAGCATCGCACACGCTTGATTTATGTGCGTGGCGCCATTTGCAATGGCCTCGAAGAGTGGGAGGATCTCATGCTAACCATTGAGGAGTCTTTCTTCAAGTCGGAGATGCAGCAATACTTTATCAATCAATTGGAAGAAGGTGAAGAGGAGGAGGAGGAGGGGGAGGGTGATACTGACATACAGGCGAAAATTGCAGCACTTTTAGCTGGCAAGGATAAAGAGGATAATAACGTATTGGCTGAGGTCCAAAAGAGTCTACGTCACTCGAAATTCTTTCGCGATGCTCTCTATATACAAACCTATTCGCATCTTTGCAACATTGCCGAAAATATTGTGTCGGTCATTGAAAGCACCGAAGATGTTCCCAATTGAAATAGTTATTAATTTTAAATTAATTGCTGTAAAACGAGTATAACTAAAGATTTATTTTACTTCATTTGTATTGCTTTTATTATGGCTTGCTTTTTATTTTCTGTCAGTTCAATATTCGACGACTGACTGACCACACATAAATATAAATAATTTTGGGGCGAATTATGAATTGCCAAAATGGCAATTTAAGTACTGCCAACCTAAAATCGGGTAATGAGTCAAGAAAAAGCGATGACTTGGTCAACGACATTGTGGACGATATCTTGCAGTTGCGTCGTGGTCACTATGAGGAATCCGGTTCGGAAGTTGACTCGCAACCCCTTTCTCACTCCTCAAAGTGCTTTGTAGACAGACGATTGCAGTACTGGAAAAATATGTTGCGCCAACGTCGCATACTGCAAAAAAGACTGACACAGGACATAGGCAAACAACCCCAAAAGATTCTCTTCAATATGGATTATCGAAAACATCAAACTATAAGACGAACTCTGTCTCCTGACTGTGCGGAGTGCTTAGAAATTGTGGGAGTACCTAGACGAACCACCCAAGAGTTACTGGGTGAAGAGGGAACTAGGAGTTCAGAAGTAAGCTCTGATCATTATCCAAAGTCTTCTCCAGTTATTAAAAAGCTGGAGGTAATCGGAAGAAATTGCTGGAGCAAAATGCTACTTGGAAGTGATTCTTTGCACACTATATCCAGTGTAACGTCAAATACAATGCGCTTACATTCAACTCCGTACTCTACGCAAAATAGGGGCACAATGACAGCAACGTTATCAGCCATTATCAATGGCATACATTTTAGTCTAAACGATCCAGGTTATTCGCCGATACTTGAAAAGATGTTTGTCTGCACTCCCTTTGAAAACTTTTTGCGCACTATAATAATTATTGAGAATAATGGTCAGCGACCTATTAATTTCTACTGGAAATCCTCGCAGTTCTTTGCCTACAATGACACACTTATGACTGGTACGGGAGATGAGTTTGTATTTGATACGGAACCATTTCAGCTACGATCGGGAGAAATTCGCAAGGTTAATGTGTTGTTTCGACCGATTAAAGTGGGCATAGTTAAGCAACGCTGGATGCTCACAGCCAAGCCCAAAATATTCCAAGCTCATCCCTACGCTCTTACTTTGGATATGCATGGCAGATGCAAGCCACCATTGGAGTATATGGAACGGATAGATAGCATGATGAAGGTTCCTATTCGAAAGTGTAGGCGCTTCTCTGAAATGCACAGGCTCACTCGATCTCTTCCACCAGATGAGGACACTGGATTATGTCCCTTTACTCGGGAGATCGAGGAGAGGGAGGCGTTCAATCGACGCAATGTTGGCTTCCACTGTGATCGTGTTACTGACTTGTGTGTTATCAAAGACTTCTTTGAACAAGTCAAGCCCAAAACATATGACATTCCGTGGGACTTTAGCGTTAGCATGCTGATTCATTTGGTGTGTTGCAATGAGCAGCAATCACAGCGTATTGCGCTCTTCGCTGAGCTAAAGACTCTCTTAGACAATTTGCGTGGCAGATCATTGCCTCTTAGCTTAAGCGATGAACCAACAAAATTAGCAGAGCGTCGACGTACACGATTTATTTATGTGCGTGGCGTTATTGCCAACAACATTGAGCTGTGGGAGGAAAAGATCTGGGCACTAGGCGCCCAGATGCTGAAGACCGGCCAGTTACAGGGTCTGATATATTCAAAGCGACTTCGAGACTCAATATATATTTACACCTACGAACAGCTGTGCAATGTTGTCGAGGATATTGTATCTGTTATTGAAAGCACTGAGCATGTATAAATAAAAAAATACACACATACACAGAATTACTTTGACAACACACCAATACTTGTTAAAAGTAAATAAAAAATATAACACATAAGCGAAAAAATATAGAAAAACTTGAAAATGCCCTACAGCACGCGTATGATATCATTTTTGCAAACCGTCGAGAAGTCGGGCAATGTATCCAAGGAAAACACTTTCTCCATGAAGTCGACTAGCACCATGGAAATGTACCATGAAACTGGCAGCTTGAAAGAAGTTACATTGCGAGATGGCAAAGTGTTAGTAGAGGGCATTGTTGATGGTATGTTTAACACCAATACAGGCGTGGCAAATGTCTCCAGTTCTCGAGTATCGATCACTGACGCGTTTGAAGGCTCTGAGGATATGGACGATCGCTTAAAGTGTTGGCAGAATGTGCTTAGAGATCGTCTCAAGATTCAGAAGAAAATATGGCACAAGACGGGCAAAAAGCCCAACGAAATGTTATTCAATCTGCCTGTATCTATTGAGCAGCGTGATAAAGGCACAATTCAACGTTTGATGGATTATGCAGCTCGCATGAATCCCGCAGCTTTAAGTCAGAAAGAACCGTCCACTTTGCCGGAGGTATTTAATGAACACACTTGTATGTATGCTCCCAAAGTGATGGAAACGTTGCCCACACCTGAACAAACTGGCGAAGTTAATGTGGAAGTCAGTGGAATACCCAAATCGATTAAAAAAGAATTGTTTTGGCCAGCTCGAGCATTCAGGCAACAGGCTCCCAACGAGAAGAACAAGTGGCTTAACTCAAAAGTACTCGAAGAGGAATTGATAAGAAAGGAAGAGGACATAAAGAGAGTATTACCCCACTGTCCGGATATCAATAAACTTGAGGTTGTTGGCATTCATGGTGTTAGTATCGATGAAACAGAACCTCTTCATCTGATTGATTCTGAAGATCTGAGAACACTTAGTAGCGTAACAACAAGTTCTTCAAGTTCAGACTCGAGACAAGAGAATATTGCTACTCCTGAGTTGTCTCCTATTCCAGAAGAAATTAAAGTGGGCCTGAAGATCAATGGCACGATATATAGCACGAATTCCAAACTTTATCCTCCGGTTGGTGATTTGTATTTCGATTTTGAATGCGAACCGTATCAAATTCAAGTGAAGGAAGTGCTGCGCCTGGAGAATGTTGGCAAAAAAGTGATGGTCTGTGATTGGACAAGAAACTATGATGGTTTGAAGCCAGGATATGCTTGGAACGAATGCGAACGATGTTTTCTATTCGATCACAGTCTAACTATGCTTTTTCCTGGCGAAGTTTACATAGCGAAGGCCATCTTTTGTCCCCGTGTCGTATCGCTAGGCAAACAGCGTTGGGAATTGAAACTCTTTCCAAATATCTTTTGCATACGACGTCCAACATTTTTCATAAATTTGCAAGGCAAGTGCGTGCCATCTGCAATGTATGAGAACAAAATAGAGCGTCTTCATCGGACTGTAGTCGATAAGTGCAATTACCAGTCGCTAAGTAGATTGCCCATTCGACAGGGTAAACTGGCTCCAAGCATCCAGTCGCCGGAGTTACTGTGTCCCTATGAGCGAGCTCTAGATGATCGAGAGATATTCAATGCTCAGAATGTGGGTCACCATTGCGACCGCTATGAAGATCTCGAAGATCTGCGAACGTTGTATAACAGCATTAAAGTACCTCGTGCTCCAGCATGGGATCTGCGTTTGGAAACTATTAGGCAGACTATTCTGCGTCTGCCTGTGGCTGAGGTTCGTGCAGAGTACTTTCAAAAGCTAATCGACATTCAGGAATTAATGAAATCTTGTGGTGATAAACACGTTGACAATTTTGATCATAGCAATGCCCGAAATCGCACACGTTTAATTTATGTGCGAGGCTGCATTGCCAATGGTATTGAGGAATGGGAGGAACTTATGTTGTCCATAGAGAGCAGCTGTTTAAAATCAGAATATGCCAACTTCTTAACGGAGGAAGTCGAAAAGCCATGTCTGCTGCACTTGACATATGAGAATATCCACAAGTGTCTGCTTACGCAACTGCGGGCAAAGAAATACTACAGAGATTCGCTCTATATGCAGACGTATACATTAATGTGTGATATTGCCGAGAACATCGTATCGATCATCGAGAGCACCGAGTATATTTGACTTGAGTAGACTTTATTGTCCCGAATTGTTGTTCTTTTGGCATGTACACAAAAAATGTCTGCGAAGCGAAGTGAAATTGTACCGTGTGCTTAAGGGTTAAGAAAGTATACACTGCACATAAAATGTAGCATACTTTTAGGTGGCCAAAGAAAAATTTTAGAGTAATAAAGAGTAATTTCTATATTTATATTTTTTAAAGTGCAATGGTTATTAATTTCTAATCTTTAACAATTTGTATTTATTGATTTATGCTATTAATCTTTTCTTAAAATGATTCTTAATTCTATATTTAAAAAGATAATTACTCATAAATCACCTTTAATCGAACTTATTTATGCGATTCGGCACACTCCTTGGGGATGGCCTATTGATTTCGTGAGACGGACACAAAAAAAATCTATTAGCGAACAAAGCAAAGGGGAGCAAAAACTATTTCATGCCTAAGGACACACCTGTGTCCTAGAAGCGTGCTGGGGCCCAAACTTTTCCCATTATTACGACGTTTTATGAGCAACAGAATTGCCCATTCTCGTTTAGAGGCTATCCGGGAAGCATACTTCCAATTCCATTCCCATTTTCGACCAAAGCACTTTAATGGCTGTAGCAAATGTTGCACAAAAAAGTTTCGCCTCCCATTTGGGCTTCTGTGTTGTATCTATTATTTTGGGTTGCGATTCCCGCTTCGATTTCTGCTAGTTTGCATTGATTTGATGACACTTTGGGGGTTATTTTATTTGGCTAATAAACGCTCCCACCAAAGCAACTTTGCGTGTCAAAAAGTTGTCTGCACATTTCCGTCCCTCCCTCGATGGGTGTCTGTTGAAATGTGTCGACAAACGAGGCCATTATGCTTGCAATTAGCCAAATTGATTTTTTGATAACGTTAAGACAACCCCATCGGAAATACTCTATACATATTCATACTGATATTTTTTCACTTAATATATACTATTTTCATTTTCTTTTCACTTGCAGGTAAGCTAAGAATTGCATTCCCATTAAAATACTTCAGTACTCTTGGTAAGCCATAAAAGTAGACACCGCCATGATGGGCGGCCCCTTAGGTGCTAGCTTCACACGCTGCACCGCTTTAACAGATGCTCCATAAATCATAAGGCCACTCACAAAATGCTTGGAAAAAAGCACAAATACATCCGCTCACGATCTCAGTGCGTTTGACTACTAATTAACCCACAGACCTCAACAATCATCAAGTGTTAATATCTCGTTTGTGGCTTAATGATCCCATGGCATTTTCTGGGTAATCGTGTAACGCAACTGAGTTGCATTCAAAGAAAATAGTGGCCTTGGCATTTAACATATCTAAAACATAAAATTTACCAGAAATTATTAGAAGTTGTTAGCTTATTTTATTTTTAAATTTAAATATTATTTTTTAAAACGAGAGGGGATATTTTTCTTATTAAATATATTTCTATTCTCTGGCTGGTCGTTTTGCATTCTAAAAAATGGTTTAAAATGATTTTAATTTCGTTTAACATCGATGTAACTTTGATTAATATTCTTTTTGCTTTATACAATTATAAAAGTAATAGTTTACACTCCAATTGATGAAATAATTGAATAGCGTTTATGAACAATTTAACTGTTTTGTTAAATTATTGAACATATTTTAATATGAAATAATAGTTGTTGACCTTAATTTATGTGCGTTTATTAATGTAACTGAAGTTAAATTTGTTGTGATCAGAGAACAAATTTTAATAACATCAATATAGAGATAGTATAAGTTTATCAGACAGCATCCGAAATTAATTTAACTAAAAACACACTACTAATAACTAATGATCCAAATAGTTAATTCTATTTTCTCATATTTGATTGGTCTTCAAATAGGTGGATATTTCGGTCGTTCATAATTAATTATGTCATCATTTTGCAATATGTTTGTGAATGACATATATATTGCTTCTTTAAATAAATTGTATAAATTACTAAGTTATGTTCTCAAATAAACATGCAGCTAAAAAGTATGCAACGTAAATGTGTTTACCACAATAGTTTCAACACCTGACAAACTGAGTGAGGCTAGTCCAGTTGAAGGCGGTAAGCCATCTAAAACCCAAAGTTAAAAATTCAAACAACATTTATATTTTAAAATTATTTAATAATAGTTATACATCTCGACTATAACCGATGAAGGCTCTTCTCGTCATCCAAAGTGTTAAAGTCCTCAATAAATTGAAAAGATATATTTGTATGCGCTGAAAGTTTTTTGTTAAAATGCCATGCTATATATAATAAATAGTCACCCGTTGGCACCGGCAATTGAAGTAATTCAGATCTGAGATAAAAACCGCTTATTATGGCTGGTCCCTATATGATAAATAGAAATAAAGTTAAATTTAAATTATAATACTGGATTATAATATATAATAATCTCACCAGGAGAGGACACCTCATATTCATAAAATTGGAAAAGTTTTTAAATTGCTTGTAGATAATAAGAAATATTGGATTATACGGTCTGCTGAGGAATTTGCAACCATCGATTTGAAAGTTATAAAGCCAAGGTTTATATCCATTGGCTCTTTTGAAAAATTGAACATTAACTCGCTCCTCGTTAATTGGAAAGTGCATTGTTGAGTTCAAGTTAAATGTATTTTTGTATCGATTTACTGCTTTTATATTGCACGTATGTATTTCCCATAACGTTTTATTAAAAGTCGCACACACCGCATTAGTAAATTTGAGCTGCACAGCTTTCTGCAATAATTACAAATTCACTTTGCGTATATATTTTTTAAAAGTCTTGAAAAGTCACTCACACTAGTATATATTTTCAATATAAGAACTGCGCAAAGAAACCCAATCGCTATAAATTTAAACCGCATTATGAAAGAACTTGACAATTTTAAATATTCCTATGATACATGATCCATTTTTATACTCTGAGCTTGTCATGCTTCAATAATTGTAATATAAGTTGCATAATTACACTCCAATTGATGACATAATTGAATAGAGCTTATAAAGAATTTAACTGTTTTGTTAAACTATTGAACATATTTAAATATGTTAATAGTTTTTAATAGTTTTTGACCTTAATTTATGTGCGTTTATTAATGTAATTGAAGTTAAATTTATTGTGATCAGAGAACAAATTTTAATAACATAAATATAAAGATAGTATGAGTTTATCAGACAGAATCCTAAATTAACTTAGCTGAAGACTCAACTAATAACTAATGATCCAAATAGTTGATTATATTTTCTCATATTTGATTGGTCTTCAAATAGGTGGATATTTCGGTCGTTCATAATCAGTTATGTCAACATTTTACGTATATATTGCTTCTTTTAATAAATTATATAAATTACTAATGTGTGGATAACATATGTATATATGTACATACTATACATGTATAAATTGAAAGTTATTGAAAGCTAAATGTGTTTACAACAATAGTTTCAACACCTAAACTGACTGAGCCTAGTCCAGTTGACGGCGGTGAGCCATCTAAAACCCAAACAAAAAATTCAAGCAACTTTTGTATATTAAATTTTTTTTTAATAATAGTGCATCTCGACTAGATCCGAGGAAGGCTCTTCTCGGCATCCATAGGGTTGAAATCGTCGATAAATTGATAAGATATATTTGTATGAGCTGAAAGCTTTTTGTTGAAATGCCATTCCATAAATAATAAATAGTCACCCGTTGGCAACGGGACTCGAAGAAATTCAGATCTGAGATAAAAACCGTGTATTATGGCTGGCCCCTATATGAGAAATAGAAATACAGCTTAATTTAAATTGTAATACTATATTTTTTTATAGTAATCTCACCAGCAGAGGACATCTCATATCCATAAAATTAGAAAAATTTTTAAATTGCTTGTAGATACTTAGAAAAATTGGATTATATGGTCTGCTAAGGAATTTGCAACCATCGATTTGAAAGTTATAAAGCCAAGGTTTATATCCATTGGCTCTTTTGAAAAATTGAGCTTTAACTCGCTCCGTGTAAATTGGCAAGTGCATTGTTGAGTTCAAGTTAAATGTATTTCTGTAACGATTTACTGCTTTTATATTGCACGAATGTATTTCCCACAACAATTTATTAAAGGACACACACACCACATTAGTGAATTTGAGTTGCACAGCTTTCTGAAATAAGTCAAAATTCACGTATATATTTTTTTAAATTCTTCAAAAGTCACTTACACTAGTATACATTTTCAATATAAAAACGGAAAGAATCCCAATCGATATAAATTGAAACCGCATTGTGAAAGAACTTGACAATTTTAAATATTCCTATGCTACATTCAATTTTATACTCAATAATGTTATGCTTCAATAATTCTAATATACGCTTTACAATTAGACGTTTATTTGCGGTGACATTATTTTTTTTAATTGTAGGAAATTTACTTGTTAAAAGTCAAGCGTAAAATTGTCAAGTACATGAATTAATTAAAAGATTATAATAGAGAGCGAAAAACATAATTTTGTAGTAAAGCGAAACGGAGACAATGCATAATTAATAATAGAAAATCGATTTGTTCAATTTAATTGAGTTAATTTCCAAGAGTATTATTTTTAATTGCACATTTAATGAATTCAGCCCAAAAGTATGCAATACATTTGAAGTACATTTAACATTTCTCTTTGAACCCAAACATAATGTGCAGCTGAAAAGTATGCAACAAAAAAGTTAACAGAAGTGCCATTCTGAGAATGAGCTTAACAGTTGCCGTTGCTCGAGAGTGCCCGCAGTTTGAGAGCGACAACGAACGCGAACGGTTTGCACCTGTTGCCAGCGCGCTTTTTTACTCCAACATCATTTGTAGTGGATCGGGTCTCGGGGTCGATCACGCTTCATGTTGTCGTGCGCCAGATCTGTCGTTTACCGTTGGCTTACGTACTTGAGTGCCAAAGTTCATCAGAAGCAGCATAATTGTTATATCTCGAAAAAAGAAAAGAAATAATAATAAGCCCTCCAAATTTCCAATCAAGCAAAACTCATGAAATTTGACCGGAAAATTAAAAATCGTTTACGCCGAATAGTGGCTCAGTGCAGTGTTGTGAAAATCAGCTCTAAGGATATACGAAAACCAGACTCTGGTTAAGGCCTCGCAAATTGAATAGCTGATCCAGTTATTGAAGCCAATTCGATTCGAAGTAACTCGATTCATAAAGCAATACAAGCCGCTTAGCCGCGGCATGGATAAGTCGCTGTCCAGGGGCAAAGTGTTAAAGGTGCGTCGTCCGGGCATTGTCTACATTGTCAACAGTCACAGTATGATACACAAGCACCAACAACATCGACAACACAAACAAGCAACAAAAAAAAGTTCACATAAAAAAAAATTACATTAAAACCAAATGAAATTCGAAACTGATTTGGAATGCCAAGCACAGGCGTCGGCTCGGCTGGCTTAACGATTTTTTTTCTCGTCTTTATCAAGAGCTGAGAATCCAACGATCATTATGAAATTTTGTGTTTTTTTTGGGCTGTGTGTTAGTGTGCACTGGGCAAACGAATAACTTAGGCAACGAACTTGATGTTTAATATTACCACATACAAAAAAACGAAACAAACAGCAGCAGCATCAAGTTAATGACATTCATAAAGCCATGCACATTATGCGCAACGTCAGCGCACTTTATTTGATTTATTTTGATGCGCTCAAATTTTATTTGTAATCATCTCGCGCACTTTCACCGTCAGCAAATGAAGTCATAACCAAATAAGCTAGCGAACTGGACAAGCTATAGCTGAGCTCCATAAAACGATTAAACGACCTGTTACAACAACAACGACAACTAGTCGCTAAGCATGCAGTCCATCCATATAAGTATAAGAGGAGTTTGCAAACGAATAACAAATACGAAAACACAAAATTTGATTATTGCGGCGGCTTTCTCTGGGAATCTTGATCCAATTACACGACGAAAAAACCAAACTCCCACTGGCAATTCGAGGCGAACAGAGTCATGTACTAGCTACAAGCTAAGCAGCTGCCGAATGCAATGACATGGCTAACATGGCTGCAATGTGTCAACAATGCCTTGTTAGCCCAGCAGCCATTGCCAATTGACATGTGTGTACACTGTGCTCTCTGTGTGTGGGCTGCAGTGAAACATGTAAAAGACTTGGAACACCTTATTGACATGGACCCAGACCCCAGACCCGGCAACGGCAACGGCAACGACACAACTACAACAGCGGAAAACTTGACTCAAATCGCAAAATCAACTCAGTTATTCGCGTGTGGGCGCTGAGTAAATTATCTGTGATTTCTAATTGCCTGACATGCCAATTAATGCGGTTTTGACCATTGGCAATTGCCAATAGTTTTATTGGGTTAAATGGCAATGGCACTACACTATATGGCAAGACATTTTCAGCGAGAGTGTGAATTGACTTGAAATAGACTTCTTGCTTATTGCTTATGCAAAATGCAATGCAGACTCTGCTCTGCTATGCGTCCGTCTATTGAGCAACAAGTTGTGAGGCAGGTGGCATGTCCGCCCGCCCCGTATGTGTGTGCGTGAACGGGATGGGAGTCAGCGAAGCCGAAACGCCTTAATTAAAACTGGCAACTGTGGATGCTACCATTTTCTTCTTGGCAACTAACTTTTTAATTAAAAGCAGACACCACGACAACACGACAAGTGCGAGTAGCTGGGCAGCCCGAGTGTAAATCTACAGTAGCAGCCTCTTGGTGTCTATTTGATTGACAAGCGGAACCCATAACAACAGCATCGTGATGGGGTGGAGGAGGGAGAGAGGACTGACCATCGCGCCTAGATACAGGTTAATTGTGTCCATTTAGTGAGGCGACGCCAATAGAGGAAAGTGCCAAGGCAGCTGGCCTGCAATTTGCGACCATATTTTATGCGGCCGCACATTGATTACGCAGCTCCAACACCAGCAGCAGCAGCAGCAACAACAACAACAACTTTTGCTAATAAAAATTTGTGTTGTTTCGCGTTTTGGTCTGCGCTTAATTTAGAAATTCTTTGCGGCAAATGTTTTCGCTTTGGCGATAATTATGCAGCTGATGCCCGCTGCAGCCGCCGGCGAAAAAACCAAAAAAAAAAGCACCGCAAAGCTGTTGTTTATGGCAGCGATCATTGGCTTTAAGTCTTTAAGTTGCCACAACTGGTCGGGGTAGGCAGCCAATTACGGCTGCCGATCGACTTTCTCCGCTTGAGCACCCTCACTTGGTTTGCTTAACCCCAATTGCAGTTGTCTAAGCAGCTGTGTTAATTTGTACGTTTCACGCAATTGCCAGAGCGAAGCGTGAAAAATCTATGGCATTAATTCAACAGATTTATTATCTGACGCCAAACAATCACATTTCAATCGCGAGGCAAACTTTGAAATCGTTTACAGTTATCCATAGTTTTAGCATAACAAAGCGCCCGCTTCTGCGATTGAAAGCGCGAGGTGCAAGAAGTGAGTGTGTGCCTACAGAATCTGAGAGTGTGCGAGTGTGTGTGAATGTGTGATGTATGTTATGTTGAGCATATGTAGAATGTGTGTATGGAGTGGGTCAACAACCGTTTAACAGCAAAAGAGGCAATCTCGTAGCATCGTCATCAAGTTTGTTGCCTAAGTCTTTTGTTTCAGACATCGCATTATTTCTATAAAGAACTCAACAAATTCTTGGCAATCTATAAATGCCACAACGCATTAATCATTTACATATAAAAATTGCTATTGCCATCATATGTGTATGTATGCCTTCTTATTTTTTTCTGACGCTAATTGAGCTGGTCTTTTGGCGTGGCCATCGCAAAACAACAACAACACACGCAATTAGCCAAATATTGTGTTGTCTTTGGCGTTGTTCAACATGTTGCTATTGTTATTTTATTTTTGGTAGCGAATTTCATGAAAACTGCTTTGTGTAGTCATAAATCATAAAGAGAGACCAAAAAAAGACAAAAAAAAAACTGCTCGTAAATTAAATAGGCAACATTACGACTATTTAAATGAGGAAGTTATATCTTATGACCGCTAATGATGCCCCACTATGAGCTGCTGAGAATGGGCGCAAATTTCTAGAGCGATGATAAATGATATTGCAGTCAACTCGAACAAGTTGCCGTTGCTTCAATTGACCAGACTGACCAGCCAACATCATCATCATCATCATCACCGATGCGATGATCATCGCCATTGATGAGTCGAGTGCAATTGTAGCTGTCAAGCTGTCAGCTTGTGTTAGCGTGCAAATCATCTTCCAAATAGATAACAACTGGTTCACATCCATCGCTCTGGGCGGCTTGTGCCGATTTTTGTTTTTTTTGTTGCAAAACGCAAATAGATCGCAAGCAATCTGCTCAAATGTGTAAATGGAGCAGACGCGACTCGGCGCATGTTTTGCAATTTGATTGCAGTTGACATTCTACACGGATGCGCTCGTCTTCCAACAGATAAGAGACTTGCCTAACATTTAATTAAATTAAAACGTGTGCAACGGCAATTGCAATTGCAACAACGCCCACGCTGCACTCGCTGAAAGTGTGAATTTTATTGGATGCGATTTTCCGTATTTGTCTTTTTCTTTAATTCAATTAAAATCCCCGAACTCATTTAAAATGCAATCAATTTGCCAGAACATTAAGCGTTTTGCACGCTGCTACAACTTAATGACCAACTTGGGGGCCTCGGCCATTAGCAGAGGCGTTAGATTATTATCAGCCAAATGAAATATGAGCCAAGAGCAACAAACGCCAGCAAGACAATGGCTCATTAGACCGCTTCAGACGGAAACTAGTTTGGCCAGGCGAGCTAAAAGCATTTTTGGGCCTAAGATTAAGACTAAGCCGATGCCCAAGTCTAAACTGTGCTATTAGAATTTCCACAGCAGACATTCTGTGTATGTGTGTTGGGAGACCAGAGTTGGGCACACTCTTAAATTATAGTTCAAGCAGCGCAGCCACATAAAGTCTACAAACAAGTTAATCCATTAGCGGGCGCGGTTGTCGTCTTCATCTTCAACTCTTCCACTCTGACGATCTGTTCTAGCAAGCAGCAGCTAACTAACTCTGTAGCTTGGGGAGTACAGTTAAGTTATAACTGGAAAATTGTGCATTGTAGCGCCTGTTATTAAATACATATTTCTCTTTGTACTCATGGCATTCGTATGTTAATATCGAATATGTGTCAGCTGGTTGTTTGTAGCGTTCTGTGTGCTGCTGCTGCTGCCACTTTATTCTTATTCTATTCCATACCATTTGGGGGCTCGCAGTTATGACTTTGATCCATCTGCAACTCCACTTCTCTGCGTTGTATACAATTATGAAATTTACAGTTTTACAGAGTATTCCAATGCCGAATGAACGAAAGAGAGAGAGGTCGAGGCTAAATGAGTTGTCATGTCTGCGGCTTTCTACAAATCTAGAGTCACATTGGGCCTAAGCCGATAACTAAACTTGTGCAGCTTGTGGCATTGTCTGACTCGAAAATGAGAGATTTCTGATAACACACAATTTGAGTCAAACATAAGTGCGGCTTTCTAGGTTGCCACTTCACATACTAAGAATTCGACTTTGCGGTTACCATTTTTATACCCGCTACCCATAGGGTAGAAGGGTATTATAACTTTGTGCCGGCAGGAAATGTATGTAACAGGTAGAAGGAGGCATCTCCGACCCTATAAAGTATATATATTCTTGATCAGCGTCAACAGCCGAGACGATCTGGCCATGTCCGTCTGTCCGTCTGTGTGTCTGTGTGTCTGTGTGTCTGTGTGTCTGTGTGTCTGTCCGTCTGTCCGTCCGTCCGTATGAACACCTAGATCTCAGAGACTATAAGAGATAGAGCTATAATTTTTTTTTTTTTCGACAGCATTTGTTATGTTTGCACGCAGATCAAGTTTGTTTCAAATTTTTGCCACGCCCACTTCCGCCCCCGCAAATCAAAAAAAATCGAATAACAAGCGTAATTTTAAAGCTAGAGTTACGAATTTTGGTATATACAATAATTACTATAGTAGTTATGATTCTTGAACATTTGGTTGCGATCAGATAAAAATTGTCGAAGTTATTAAAGAAATTCTTTTGTATGGGCAAAAACGCCTACTTACTAGGGTCTGAGTTGCTTTGGCTGACAATCTGGTATATTGTGCCGTCGATGGTATATTTTGAATGCGGTACTATATCGATATACCACATATACCATTTGGTATATTTTTTTAGTATTTTTGTAGTATATTTGGTATATTTTGAGAAATATACCGCAAAATATATTGCTTTTATTCAAAATGGGTAGCGGGTATCTCACAGTCGAGTACTCTCGACTGTAGCTTTCTTACTTGTTTTTTTTATAGTCAAGTCTGAGGATTGTATTGTTGTCGTTACTCGATGCGGCTTCTGTTGCGCTCTTTGCGTTGGCTGGCGACCATGTTTCGAGTGGGCGTTCGAGACAAAAAACTGCAACAAAAGGGCGTTATTAGTTCAAAGTCGTGAAAAGGCGTGGGCTTCAAATGCTTCAGGTTGCTAGATGTCCTAGATAAGAGAGTGGCTTAGAGAGAGAGAGAGCGAAGAGAGAGTGAATGAGCTGAGATTTCCGGCTTACAATAATAATCTTCAACTGACCTCAAGCTGATGAAGCCACCGTAGATTTCCGGTCTACTCTAAGCTAATCGTTTGTCTGTCTGCCTTAATTTGGCATCATTACGAATGTGGCTGAAAGTAAACCAAGACAAAGCAATTGACTTTATAACCTGCATTGCCACAAATTAAGTGAGCTGCACTTACAGAAATATGCATAAATAACAATAATATTAATTGCCTGTCTGCATTCGCCACGCATTTTTCCACGCAAGGAGAAAACCGCCAGCAGCATTGAACAACTTGAAGCTTGACAAATGTTTCATTTCAGCAGCGGCAGCAGCAGCAGCAACACCAGCAACTGCACAACAACAATTGTAATAATAATAATAAAAGTACAGAATAATAAAAGGCACAATAAAACTAGCCAGACATAGCAGACATGCTGCAATTGCAGCTGGGGATTGATGGCAGCGCCGCCAGCAATGAAGTTGGAGCTAAAGTAGGAGAAAAAAGTTACTAGCCACTGCTTTCAGTTTGCTCTGTCAAAACTTGAGTATCATATTTAGTGCAAATGCAAAATGTTGCATAGCTCATACGACTCGTTGGCAACGGCAACTGTTAAAGCAACAGCAGCATCGATTCCAATCAATTAGTTGGCCGTTGCCGGCCATTGGGTCAACTCACTTAACATAAACTATCGTATTTTATTGATAAATTATGCACTGCCTATCGCGACACCGATCGCGTCGCTTACACATGTTCGTCCGTCCGTCTAGTATCAATAAATACTAACGGTGCCTGCAGTCACCTAACCCCTCCCAATCTCTCTCACACACACTTGGACACACAGCATCGCATCAAGTTGATCGGCATCGACATCGAGATCGACGTAGGCACCGCCGGAAGTCTTTGTGCGGCAAAATGCTCAAGTCGTTTGCTGTTTTTTGTTTGTCTGCTGAGAAGATCACAAAGCACTCGACTCGATTTAGTTGGGCCAGACTGGGTTAAAACAGCTTCATCATTATGTTGGTAACACATTATGTCCAACTTTCTTACCGGATATATACATACGATGCTCAATATTATTTTATTTAATTATTATTTTTGCTGCTGACAGCAATTTTCTCTCAAAGGTATTTCATGTCGATGGTCATTGAAATCGAGCACACACAAAAAGGAACCAAAAGAAATGCCGAGCTATTAATTATTATTATGCTTTTCTTCAAAAATAATTCAATAAATCGAAGAGAGAATAATAGATCGTATTTCACGTAAAGAAATTAACAATAAATATGGCTTTTATATGCGCCGAATTTTCAATCAAATAAATAGCTGCTTTAATGGCATTCTTTGCATTAATGATGTTATAAGCTATGGGAGTGTTTTTTTTTATATTGGTATGGTTTTATTATGGTATGGTTTGGTTTTAAACATCTTTTAAATTTATAGGATGAGATAAGTTGTTTATTAAATTAGTTGCAACATAAAAGTCTGCCATAATCTGCATCTTTTTAAATGAAGTGTGGAAAATATGTTTTTAACGGGAAAATATAAATATCATCTAATGAATTTAAAAGCTTAAAGTGTATTAGTGCTTCGATGTGAAGCGAAGCATACAAATTTTCTTCAAGTTGCCAGTTTTTATATGATTATTGTGTGATCGCGTTTTAATCACATGCAATTGAACGTAGTTGAGACTCTTTTCTGACTCTAAGCTGCATGTGAATGTGAGAGAGATGCCTCCTAGACTGCGGCATTTCTTTGGGAAATCATTGACTGGCAGACTGGCTGTTTGGTTGGTGGATGGGGGATGAACTGGTTTACCAGCCACCAGCAGCAAACAGCTCTCAGCAGCAACAACTCTCGTTCAGCGGGCTAATCACACCCGCTGCGGCAAGTGAAGCTTGTTGCATCGTTCTCTAACTGCGAATTCAAAAAACTGCCCACATTCACATCGCGTGCTGTGGTTTTTTTTTTCCTTCTGTTGCTTGTTCAGCACATTGTTGTTATTGTTGTTGACGTTATTGCTCTCAATGTGGTGGTTGCTGATGTTGTTATTTGAAATGCAGTTGTTTGGCTGGAAATCATCTTCAGTTTCTGTTTTTACCGGAAGCCAAATGCCAGTTTCTGGTTTGTTTATGTAGGCGTCGTCCAGTTATGATTGCATTTGCCGCTCTCTTGTTGTTGTTATTGTTGTTTATAATTCAATTATGTGCACGTATGCCAGCTAACTCGGTTAGACGAGTTCATTTCACAGAAATTAAGTCAGACGCAAACAGAAGTTGAATTCTTTGTTTTGTTTTGTTGTGTCTTGCCTAGATGGGCAGCTGTGTGTCAAACTCACTTCATATCTTATTCACACACAACTTACACATGCTGAGCTGTTAAAGTTTTTCTTCTTGTGGTTGTTGTTGTTGTAGTTGCATTCATAACTCGAAGCTAATGCCAATAATATGAGCTGGATCCATTAGTCGCCTGGACAACGCCTTCTTTGCTGATGGCTCAAAAAGAGAGACTAAGAGCACTAAGCGCAAAGCGGCTTAATGCACACGCTACACACACACACTCACACACACACGCATACACTGGCTGACAGTTGCTAAGCTGCAATTGCTGCCAAGGCTTTTGGTCAGCACTCAAAGTGGCCGCCAATGCAACTTATGGGATGCTACCCGCTGTTGATGCTCTTGCTGCTGCTGCTGCGGTGGATGATGACGATGATGATGATGATGAAGATGAAGTTATTATTATCTGACAAGGGCATCGCCATTGCATGGAAGACTGACTTGGCTCAGAGTTATCCAGCAGCTACAGCACCAGCATCAGCAGCTACATGCTTGCTATCTTTATTAGAGGCGTGACTAATCGCCCTCCATCCCACCATCGTCTAGTGGTAAATGTGTACACTTTGCTATTTGCAAAGCAAAAGCAAAGCAAAGCGAAGCAAAAAGAAGTGAAGTCAAGCCATCATTATTAGGCGACTCTGCAGCACTTTTCGCTGTGTAAACGGAGGCAATGTCTGCAAATTTGATTAGCTTCAACTGCAACAGCAGCAGCAACTGCATCGATCGATTGCTTCCGTGTGCAGCAGCAACTTCAACTTGAACTGCAACTCGCTTCGTGTTGTGTTGTGTTGTTTTCCATTCTAGCTGACAGGCAGACTCCGATGCGATGCTATCTATCGATGCCAGTTGGAAAGTGTTAGATTCTCTGTTGGCCACTTCGGCTTTGTTCTGAGCCAAGCCTCTTGAATACCAAATGAGCCTTTGGCATTCGAAAGTCGATTATGTATGGGCCGCTGGGGCGATCGATCAAAGTTGCATTCAATTTTCCTTTTCAGCTTCGGTGTGAAAGTGGAAAAAGCTTTTAATAATAAATTGTGAGCTGAGCTCAGGGCAATTAGTGTGGTATTTGTGTATCGCCTGACAACTCGTGACAATGTGGCCAATAAATTGCCGAACGAAAAAATAAAGCTATAAAAATTTAAATATACATTAATTTTCCAAGCAGAAAAGCAAACGATAAAAACAAAAAACAACAACATGAAAATTTATTAACCAAAACGAAGTTAACCAAAAAAAAGAAAGCAAAACAAGTAAGATGCTAACGAGCAAAGGTCTGTAAGCAGACCAAGTGAAGCACTGAAAGTAATTACAAGTCAAGAACAATAATAATAAGCAGAGCTGGCAACATGAGCAGCCTGTCAGCAGCAGCAGCAGCATCCACAGAAGCAACAGCACCAGCAGCAGCAGCCACAACAACAACAGCAAATGCTGCAACAACGGGCAACCTGGAGCCAGCGGTGGTGCCACGTACCGCCAATTTGCTGGCATGCAAACAATGGTGGCGCGTCTGCTTCTTGTATGGCGACCAGCAGAAATATTATCGACAGCTCTATAGCAAGGCGGCTGCCCAGCGACTGGCGGCCAGCGGCAGCGCCAACGAGGCTAATCATGAAAATGACAATGCCAACGGCAGCAACAGCAACAGCAACAACAATAACTGCCAATTGACGGGAACGGTCGATGACTACGATACGGTTGGCATTGGCTATGGCTTTAGCGATTTTATCGCAGCGCAATTAGATGCCAACGAAGATGCGGACGATGGCATCGATCTGGGCGATAGCGGCCAACAGACGAGCAGCCACAGCAAAAAGCGCCTTGCAACTGCTGCTGCAGCTCCAACATCGAATCGTCCGCTGTTTCCCGCCAAATGCGAAACCTCGACAACAACGCCGAGGCGCAGTAAAAAGCTGCTACGCTCGCTGCGTGCCCATGTCAAGGGCGAGGGAAAGCACAAAGACTCGAAAGAGTCCAAGGAACAAAAGGAGCAGCAACAATCGCAGCAGCAGCAGTCGCAGGATGAACCAACTCAGAGGAATGCCAAGGTGACGGTGCTCGATGACCCGTTTCTCTTTGGCATCGATGCAGATCACTTGGGCGATCTGATACGTGGCAAAAACTACAATCCAACCGATGCCACCGAGCACATAGCGAAGTACTACAGCATGGAGCTTGAATCGGCGTGCACGGCGCAGGTGTTGGAGATCATTGAGCAGTCGGAGGAGGAGCTACTGGAGGAGCCGAAGCCAGCGTTGCCACCGAAGCAGAAGCAGCAACGTGCAGCACCACCGCCACCCGCACGCACAACAACAACAGCGACTGCAACTGCAACAGTTTCGGCACCGTTGCAACCGTTGACCGACAGTGATCTTAAGTTTCTGAATTTGAGCCTGCGACAGCGAAGTTTGCCGCGCAGCATGAAGCCGTTTAAGGATCCGCATGATATCAGTTTCACTTTCAATGAGCTGGACAGCTCCGTCATTTCGGAGGCCGCTCAACTGACACCGGAAGTGGTTGTCGGCAATTGTGAAGCGGCCACAGGAGCAGCGGCCGGAGTTGAAGGAGCAGCCAATGGATCCTCTCAGCAGGAGCCAAATGAGTGAGTAACTTTTGCTGATCATTTGTCAGATGCAATTTCGCTTTAGCCCCCTGACAATTTAAATGCATAACTTTTCAAGTGGTTGCTGCCGTTGGTTGCTGCTGTGCCCTGTGCAAATAATGATTGATTACCCGGCAGCCGCAGAGACAGCAACAACTTGTTGCGCAAGTTGGCAGCCAGAAGTCAATGAACACACATTGCGTGTTCTGCTTCGCTACGAAACCACAAACTGCACGCAACGACAGCAGCAGCAACGCATAACAGCAACGCACAACAGCAACAACAACTTGTTCTCTATAGGTTTGGCTGAAATTGAAACCACTGCGAGATGCCTGACTGTTAGCTCTCGTGGCTCTTGTCTCTTGTCTTCTGTCTCCTGTCTCCTGTGTCTTGTCTACTGTCTCCTGTCTTGTGTCTCATGTCTCTTGGCTCTTGGCTGTTTGCTGTTTTGCTTGGCTGGCTGAATTTCTGGCCGGTTTCGCTTGTTTATTGAACGCGCTGTTGCCGTGCATGCGCATCACTCACAGCAGCAAACTGAGCGACAGCAGCAGCAACAACAGCGACATCCATAGCGACAATGGCGTTTCATTCTCAAGTTACGCATACGCCGCCTGTTACAACAACAACAATGGCCATAGTAATATCAACAGCAATAGCAATATTTAAGCGATAGCAACAACGATTGCCAAAGTGTGATTTACCAGTGCCTTTGTCTGGCGCGGCTCGCTTTACATAAACATGAGCAGGAGTTGCTGTTGTTGCCTCTGTTATTGTTGTTGCTGCTGTTACGGCTCATGTCATGATTGTGCATAATGCCATGCAAATATCGTTGGCCCTAAGTTATTGTGTTTGTGCAGCACGCAGCTTATGAAATATGGGCGCTGCCCAGACATCCAGGCTGAAAAAGAGCGCCTGGAACGTTGGTGGAACTGCAGTCAAGTATTTCATTCAAACATTTTGAGGAGCCCAAAGCTCTGCAATTGTTTTCAGTGTCATGACATTTCCTTTTTGGCCGCAGTCGAGCGCAAAAATATTGCATATATATTCTGAGGCCAGACGTTATAGACGTTGTCATCGTTGTGCTGCTGCCGCTGCTTCTATTTTGTGTTGATTTACTATGCATGGCAAAACAAAAGACTTAGGCAACGAACTTGAGTCAAAGTTAATATATGCGACCAAACGGGGCAAACTTAAAGCTAATGCTCAGCAGCAGCACAAAAAACACAGCTCAATTAGTTGATGCTGTTGCCGTGTGAGCAACATGAACTGCAAAAGAAAAGGTAGAAGGAGTATTTAAATTACAGGCTCTCGCGGCATTTTCTGCCAAATCAATGCATTTCAAATGGACTGCCAACAGGAAAGGTAACCCTAACTGTAGAGCTTTATGTATGTAGTACAAAACGCACTCAAAGCATAATTAATAATAATAACAGACGCCGTTTTGATGTAGCCTGACAGCCAACTGCCAACAGCGGCAACAAACTAAGAATCTGGCTATGAATTTTCAGTAGCCGCTGCTGCTATTTGCCACACGCGAGAATAAGCAAATTAGCCCGCGGTGAGGCGCGGAGAGTGAGAGACGTGAGAGAGCGTCTGTCTGGCTTAGTTCGCTCAGATCAGATTTGGCAGTGGCATTTAACTTGCTGCTGTGCAAGTGCAAATCGCGTTTGCCACCAGTTTTAAATGCACCCACTGATACAGCGAGCATTTTAATTGCTGGCCACGGCGCAACTGTTAATGAAGTTATTAAAAAATTGCCAGCCAATCATTTAAGTTGCAGCATTTACTTGCTCTGGTCGTCCAACTTGATCCTAAAGTCGTCGTCGACATCGCCATTGCCATCGTGTTGTTGTTGTTCTTGTTAATAGCTTCAGGTTTTCCAGAAATTGCATTTAGCAGTCGCATCCACATTCTGCTGTTGGCTTAGCAATGAAGTTGTGCTCAGCTCGTGTCTAAGCATTCAATTCAATCTTAACTACCATCGACAGTTGCATAAATCTCTGGCTTTACTTCGTCTTTTACTTGGCTTAAAGCAATCTCCTCAAGTCATTCGTTTTATAGCATGTTAGCTACCTTTTTTCTCGATTCATTTGCTTTTTTAAATGACAAAAATGATGTCTCAAAACATTATTAGCCAAAGACGAATATTAAGTACTTGCATAAGAATTCTCGTAGCAATTAACTAAAAGAGAATTTTAGATAATCTGCCATTTTATTGTGTGCAGTGTCAACCAACTGATTTACCACATCAACTAGAAAAGCGGAGTACATAGATTTTACTAGTGAGCTATTAAACAACGCGAAGTGTAATAAAATGTGCACCAAGAGTTGGTAATAAAAATTGAATTGCAGTTTTTTTATTATGAATAAATTGTAGTTTTGTGGGATTTGTGTGGTTTGTGGGATCTTATCAATCCTAGATCGGCATAAATTTGCAATGGCAAGAGAGTTATTTGTCACTGCAAACGCCTCTCGACATACCACGCTGGCAAGCACACACATTCATATTGATTTTGTTTTTAATTAACAAAGCCATTAAGGGCACTCGGCGCTGCAGTTGTTGAACGAACAACTGTTGCAACAAATTCAGACTCGGAGTCAAGAGTTCCACTGGCACATTTTGTTTCTTGAGCCAAAAGCGACTGACAAATGACTTTGGGGCGTTACTGAGGCATTTCTGTATGTGGCATGCGGCATGCGGCATGCGGTCATTGCAGATGCAACTTAATTACAATAACAAAACGCAACAAATCTTGTGAGTGTGCTGGAAACTTGTATGACTTGCCAGACAATTGGCCAAGTTGCCAACTTGCCGAGTTCCATTTGCCATTTGCTTGCCACAAACGCCAGACGAAGACGGCGCCAGACAAGAGCGAGAGAGATGGAGCAAGAGCGAGTGAGAGGTGCAACAAACAAGTGAAGCCGCCTCGTGATTTATTTATGCAAAGCGATAAAATATGATTTTGTTTTTTTTTTGTCGCTCTGCCGTAGTAATGTGAAAATAAGACAGGCCATTAAAGTAATTTTTTGCGAAATGTTGCCGCCTCGCTACGTCTCCCTCTGTCTCTCTGTCCGTCGCTTTCGCGCATGCTCACCATGCTAATTACGGAGCTAGGGAGAGAGAGGCTCAACAATTGCGTCGCATATTAATTGTAGATTTTGTTAAGCGTGATTTGAAGCTGCGATAATGGCCATAAGAGTGAGTTAGCCCTTTGGCTTTGCCTTTGCCTTTGCCTCGCAGCATTTTTCAAAGCGCTTAAGCAGCTGTCAAAGTGTCAGAGCGCCCGTGTCTGATTCGACTGAGGCTCTAAAGAAATTGAAATCAGTTTAGAAAACCAAAAATCCGTGTAGAATTCCCCTTTCTGCCGACTCATGATACATTTTGTTTGGGCTTCAACTTGTCTGCGCCCACGTCAAAACCAATTGGCCATGGAGTGAAATACACAGCTAAACTCTTCGAAGAGAAGTGCGTATTTTGGCATTATGCAGATTGCTCGCTGTTGGCTTTTGTTGCCAAAAAGTTGACAGTTGAATGACAGACCAACGATCTGTGTTACATTTTCGTTGATATGGCTTATTGTTTGGGCAACATTCCGAGGCGGCGGCATTCCAGGAGCAGCTTAATGGCTTGATGGCGCATATTAAGAGACAACAAATCACTTAATGCATTTCTCGCTAATTAATTAAACATTTAACGCATACACACACACGCACGCAGTGCAATAAATTTATTGCCTGATAGACAGAGGCAGATGGAGAAAGAAAGGAAAAACCGCGCGTAATTTTCATTGACAGCTTCACTTTGGAGACGGCTTTTGCAGGCTTTGCATTTAAATTGCCTGCATGCCACTCGACGAGCCACTTACTTAGTGGCACTGGCAGTGGCAGTGGCACTGGTCAGTGCTGCAGTTGCAAAGTGGCAAGTGAGGCAGAGGGACAGCTTTAACACTCTTTGCATTCCTGCCTCGTTAGCCGTTGAACTTGCTGCTCCAGCTGTTGCTGCTGCTTCTTGCCCCAAGCTGATGGCCACTGTTCAGTTGATTTCTGGTTTCTGCAATGCAAGTGCAGCACAAGGCGGTGAATTTCTAATCATGATAAGAGCTTTTTTTTGGGGCCAGCAACAACAACAGCAACAAGGTGTTGCGCTTTATCGTTGTTTATATGCATTTGATATGTTGGCGACCTTATCAAGCTACCACTCGTAATAGCCGCAAATCGTATGATTGTTTACCGTTAGCAATGACTGCCCCTTAAACTGCCAATCATGGCAGTCGAGTGAATCCTCGAGGAGCCTCTTCCGTTTATCATTAGCCATCGATTGGGAATGTCATGCACTCATAAAAGCAATTAGCAGCTAATTATTTGCCATGTTCTGCTGACAAGTTGCAACAGCATTACAGTTACACACAACCAAGTTCAAGAGACTAAAGTTACCGTTGACTTTGTCAACATTTTGCCAAAAGTTCTTGCTTAATTTTTGAGCTTGTCGTCGTCGTCGTCGTCGTGTGTTGTTGCATCCCGAACAGCAACAACAACATCAAGCACGAGATGTTGCGCAGTTGGAGTTTAAATTTCAGAGACTTTCATGCTGCGTAGGCAGCAGATTCTCCTACTAGACTCGACGCCGCACTGCTTTGACTCAGTTTTGGCCAGACGAAGCAAGGTTTGGTTTTGTTAATGGCCAAGAAATTAGATTCCGATTGCAGTTGGCCATAAATCAAAGCATGCAACTTGCACTCTGGGAAAAAGGTGCAGCAACCACAGCAGCAACAGCAGCAGCAAAGCGGCTTTTCTGTAAATCATATTACGGTTAATTTGTGAACAGTTTTGTTAAGAAGCGTTGCACATAAATCATCCACAGCCGAACTGACTCTACTACTACTGCTGCTGCTGCTGCTGTTGTTGTTCGGTGGGGTGGACATGTTTAACGTCTGGATATGTCATTAATAATTGTGGCGGACTCCAAGCTATTGGCACTCTCTTGGCTTACCTAATCAAATGATTTATCTGCACTCAATGTTGAAATTAAGTTAGAGTTAATAACTCGCCTGACTGTGATATTAATAGCCATGGGGCTTGCTTCATTTTTCCCACATCTGACCTCGAGAAGTGTTCAATCTTTTTGACCTTCAAAAAGTTTCAAAGCGCGATTCGATAGTTTTAGTCAAACACTTAAATAGTGCTCAGAGTATCACTATTGTTGGCAACATTTCAAGGTCTGCAAATAACACTGTGTGTATGAATATAAGTTTTGAGTATCAGCACTCGTATTCACAGCATGAAAACGTTGAACATTTCCCGTACGATTATGTGCTTACATGTTGAACAATTGGTTTTTGGAGTGCCAAAGCTGGAATAAATATCAATCAATGCCAATTTGTTGTACAAACACACAGCAACAACGAAGCAACTACAAAAAAAAAGTGGAAGAGAAGAAGATGAAGACCGAAATGTTAACGGATACACGGATGGGCCAAGCGTCAAAGTAATTATGGTCAAAAACAAAATTGAGCATAATCACCACGCACTGAGGAAACATTAATGTATAAAAATCGAAGCAGCCGCATAATTTATAATAGCCAGACGAAGCACGAAAAAAGCAAAAGAAAAGGAAGACAACGACGAGCGACAAAGATGAAGACGACAACGACGACGGCGACGGCGACGAAGACAAAAAGCATAAAAAGCAAAGACACAGCTTCAATTAAAACTACGAGAGGAGATGAGAAAACAAGTTCATAGACCAAAGACAACGACCGATCGAATGTTGTTTCTGTATTTGTTGGTAGTTGGCTGTTGGTTGGTGGTTGCTTGTTGCCCGTGGGCCAGCCTGAATGTGGACTTCAACTTGGCCGCCACACGCAGACAGCGAGCAAGAGAGAAATACGAGGAGGGGGCACGAGATAGAGAGGAAGAGAGAGTGACTGAGCAGGACAGTCAATCTGTGGGCGTCTCGAGACAAATGCGTTTCAATTTTGATGAATTTACAAAGAGTTAAAAATTAATTAGAACTCGTCGAGTGAAACTGGCTAGTTGCAAGAGGGAGAAATAAAAAAGAAAATCGTTGCGAATCAATTACCATGGTCAACATTATTGGCCGTTATGTCAGCAGCACTCTGTTACCAGCATTTAGCGCGCCAAATTTGCATTGATGATGCAATTTCACTGCCAAAGCAGCGTTGAACGATGAACGAACAACGAACAACAAGACAAAACACCGAATCGAACGGAGTCAAGTTGCGCTTCAATGTTTTCCATGCATTTTCCGGCAGAGATGAGTTCTGAAACCTGCTTTTGTTTCCAACGAACACTCTGGCGAGCACTGAAGAGATCCCGCATTCAAGTTGTTGTCTTTGCTGTGTTGTTGTTGTTGTTGTTACTGTTCGTGTTGTTCATGCTGTTGTCTCAGGCCGAAGCTAAAGTTGAAGTGTTGGGGCATCTTTTGCTTCGATGTTTGGCGCACACAACACAAACACAACACAGATACTAAGACAGACAGTTGGAAAATTACTGGCATAGTTGTTGCTGTTACTGTTGCTGTTGCAGCAGCTGTGAAAATTTGCACGCTCAGAAAACAATTTTCGTTGCCGTTAGCAGAGCAGAGCACAACAACAAAAGCGCAAAATGCAACACTGCGAAAATGTTGCAGCAACATTGTTGACGCTGCCAGGGAACAACATTAATTGGTCAGCTTTGTTACCCAAAGATAAGCAAACAATTTGTTCTCTTGCCAGAGGCCTCTCACTCTGGCTCTTTGGTCTCTCGACTCTTCTTAGCCTGGGAGCAACAAGTTCGTCTGCTCGTTTGGGCGGGCAACAACATGGGCTTCGGTGCTTTGGTGTGAAAATTGCCTGTGATCCGAACAAATTATGCAATTATTTTGCTTATGCGCGACTTTCTAAATTGAACATACAAATTAACAGCTGACTTTCATATACAGTTAACCGTTTAATTGATTTCTATTTGTGTGCATGCTCATTTCGCAGCTAGCTGCAATTAGTGCCACTTGACGTATACGCAATAAATGCAATACTTGACCACACGCAGTCCCTGCACTCTAGCAGTAGTAGAGTTCTCAGTCCATAGTTCTAGTGCCAGTCACAATCCCATCAGCAGCCTGGCTGGCTGACTGGCTATAGAACTCGACAGGCAGACATTCTTAATCAACTTTTAGCTGCAACACACACACAAACAAACAAACAAATAAACGAACGAGCGAACAGAACAACAAGTTGGAATGTTTGCCAGGGAACGTAGTACGAGTAGATGCCAAAGTCAATAAAAATGTCAACACGCCAAATGTCATGTTGACAAGGCAGACAACCACAGTGCCACATAGAGCTGCAATGCCGAGTAACGTATCTCGTTGCTGCCAGACACAATGCACAACAGCAGCCGGGAAGGGGAGAAGGGACCAAGAGAGCTGGAGGCTGGAAGTTGGGATCTAGGTGCTGTAAGAGGACCTGGGGGCTGCTGCTCTAGACGCAAGTAATATGTGTATGTGTGTGTGTGTGTGTACGTGTGTTCGTGTGTTCAGCATGTTCGCCATAAAGTTTACGGCAATTTTTATTGTCAATTCAAAAATCGTTTATGACAATCGCACTAGTTGTGAGCTTGCTGCCGGCAGGATTTTTTTAATAAAGCCAGCCACTTGCAGTTGCTGAAGTTCGTGTACGAATAGTTCGTTATGGACAGACACTAAAACTTTTACACAGATACTATATTCATATATACGAGAATACCCTTTAAAAGAATGACCATAGGCGGTTTTGTAATTTAAAACGCTTGAAAATTTAATGAGAAATATATGCATGAGATATCTATTTAAAGAATATAAAATAATAATAAAAATGGTTACGAGAAAAAATGTTGTTTAATGACAAACAGATCAATGAGAAATGTTTAATATGTCGGAAATACATCTAAAATTAAATGAACATTTTTCTTTATCATTTAAAGTTGAAGATTTCAAAAAGAAATATTTAAAATATATCTTATTTTATTACTCGCAATTTTAAAACACATAAATTTACCTTTTCAATACGCAAACTGTATATGCCCTTTATTAGAATTTATCTAAGCACACGGTATCTTGAAATCATCCTTTGTTATTTGCTGCTGTTGTGAAACAATAAAAGCCACTAAACATTGCCAGGAGGAGTCGTCCCGTCAGGAACTCGAGTAATAATTGTTGTGTCGCAGCAACATCGTAAAACTTACTAAACAAGTCTCACCGGTCAAATACCAGGACGTTGTGGCATTTAAGGGACCACCTGTCGGTCTGTAGGTAGATGATGTGTCGCTGGCAATTGATAGTGGGGGTCAGAGATATGGAAAATAATTTGAGTATTTGTAGGCAGTAGCGACTGCAGAAGCATCAATGGAAACTTTCGCTGTGCTTGTTGCTCGACATTAACCTAAATTTGTGGCCTAGCTAACAAATGAGTCAGAAACCGCACAGACTGACTGACTGACTGAGTAACTCTGGCAATTGTTGCTTGGGCTGTCCATGGAGCAGTCATTGAAGCGTCCATCAAGAGCAGAGCAGAGCTGAGGCAACGAATGCGGCATCGACATTGCAATTTGTCAACGCGTTCGCCGTGCCGTATATAATGATCATTCATTTAGATGCCAGCCAAGCGATAAGCAGCCCAGCTAAATATAGTATAGAGAGATCTTCAGGCTGAAGCCATAATGGAGATGGCGAGTGCTTAAGCCACCACGGCTGTAGTAGTTGCCACACTTGACACGATCGTGCTGGGGGCAGCTGCAAGCAGCAAGCAGCGCTGTTGCAATGTTGCGGTTATCAATGGCAACGCTTTTGAACTAGTTTTAGGGCCCAAAAGCATTGGGCCTAGAGAAATCAACGGCATGTATCGGCCAAGTGGCAAACCAGTTTTATGCCTCTTTTTTTTCTTCTTTTTTTTGGTTCAACGACTGCCAAAGTGAGCCTGAAACTGAACCCTTCTTCTCCTTCAACTTCAACTTTACCAACTTCTCCCTTTGCTTCTCCCCTGCCTCAACAAAGTTTGGTAAATGCAAAAGCAAACATTGGCAACAGCTGCCCTCAGGCAATGCCCGCATTTATTGTGTTGTATTTTATGCAAACTTACGTATGTACATATGTATCTCAAGGGTGTTCTTGGTATGCCAATGTTGCCAGCAGCATGTTGCCAGCAACATTGTTGCGAATTGTGCGTTTGCACTAATGCCTAAGCCAGGCAAACATGTTAAGCATCTCCCGCTCTCTGTGCTGTGTAGTCTGCCACTTTCCATTTTCAAAGGCAATTCGAGCCGAGTCGAGCTTTAATGGCTTAATAAACCTGAAGAGAGCGGGAGAGCAAAAAATAAAAAAGAGTGCTGTACAACTCAACGGAAAACACACGCGCAGACCAAATTGAAACTTGCCACAATTGCTGGCAATTTTACGCAATTCGTTGCAGTCAACAATAAATTTGTAAATTGCAAAAATGCCGCGCGAATGAAAAGAAATGCAGGTCGCCAAACGGCCCGGCCCAGCCCCGCTTGGAGTAGTTGGAGCCCGCACAGTCGGCCCCAGCTGACTGACCGCACAATAAATTCAAAAGACTTCAATGTACAACAGTGCAACAGCGCAGCTATCCTCTCATTTTCCAATGCAACAAATTTGTGTTTAGGCCCAGTTTTTGTGCAATGCCATTTGGTGCGCTTTTCATTTGAAAAGAGCCAGCGAACAGTCCCCAGTTGCAGCACGGCAACTGGCAACCAGCAACCAGCAACTGGCAGTCTGTGGTCTGTGTTGCCGGCAGTCGGACAATCGGCAGTCTCCCAATCCCAATCCCAATTGCAATCCCTGTGTGCCAGAGAGTGCCGCCAGCCGTTTGTTTGGCTTGTAATTTGAGTTTGAATGCGGCTGATTTGACAGCAGCCAACACTTTTGGTCCCCGACGTTGGCATCTGTCTCCAGCTGTGACTGCAACTGCGATTGGGACAGCGACTGCAAAGCTGGAACTGGAACTCGAACTGAAACTGAAGCTGAAGCTGATGCTGCACGTGCAATGTTTCCCTTTTGGCAATCCCACGCCCGCAATGCGATGCCACGCATTCTTTACCCTCTGTTCGCAGTGTGTTATGCGCTTTAAAAATGCAAATGTCGACGCTCCATAAAACAATGGGAAAACTACATTTTAGACCGAGCGGGTTCACTCGCAGCCAGTTAAAAGCCAAAATCTGCGCAATTAATTGCTGGCAAACCGCAAACGCAACCGCCTCGCACAATATTGACACATCAGCAGCTCCACAGAGAGAGAGTCAGCGGACTAGAAATGGAATTGCAATCGCTAAAGCGGATACGGATACGGAAACAGCGTTGCCAACTGGCAACTGGCAAAAAGGGATGGCGACTACACAAAAAGAATTCGCATGGCCCCGAAAAAACAACAAAAGGGCGGCCACATTGTTTTGATAAAAAGCCCGCATGAGCACACAGCAACACACACATACGCACACACAGTCAGTTGTGAGTTACTCACAAATGCACTCACACATTCACATGAATACTATAGTATATATTCAGTGGGAGTGGGAGTCGGAGTCAGAGGCGGTTACGCCCATACCAAATCGAGTGAAGCTACAGTTACATATGCGCAGACAATGCACAGTTATCCTTTGATAGCTACAACAACAAACAACAACCATTGGCATGAAATGGTGCATGCAACGGCTGAATGCCACCACAACCCGAGTTGTGTATGCGCTACAATTGAAATTTAGTTTAAACTTTTAAATTGAAGTTAAGGTCCAGGGGCGAAATGGTGAATATACAATATCGAAAATGTCTGTTTTTTATTTTTATCTATGTTAAAATCCTTTTAATACTGTTTCTTTAATTAATGACGAGTATTAAATAATAATAATGATATGAAAATAAGTGACTCTTTTTTTATATACTATTGTATAATAAATTATTTTCTACGACTAAATCTCATGGACACTTCTTTTGTTGCTAGAATCAGTGAAGCTTTTAAAAGCCGACCAATGCATCAGCATGTTAACACGAAAGATGCTTTTGATACCGATAGCTTATTTTGTTAATTTTGTTGCTGCGATCAGTGACGCTTTTAAAAGCTAACCTATAATTCAGTATGTTATTACGAAAGTTCATTTATACAGGCTCATTTGTTAATGTTGTGTCTATGATCTATTAAGCTTTAAAAAAACACATTAATACATACGCTGTCACTCCTACACAACGTCAACTAGACAGCACGACCAGTTTTGCAGAGTATTTAGGGCGTTTGCTAGGATAACAATGTCAGGCTACAACAAAATGACAAACAGCGACAGCCCAAGGGCCCGGAAAGCAGACAACAGTAAAACACACGAATATATCAGACGAACAACAAACAGCAACAACAACAACACAACAAAACTGTCGATTTGTTTGTGCAAATGCTGTGAAGCGTATTTGTATTTTCATTTTGACGTTTCGCAGCACACCAACAAAAAAATACAATCCTTTTTTGAGCGACGCATAAAAAACACATAAAAAATTAACTAAAATTGACAGCTTGTTCAAATGAAACTCTGGCGAAAAAAAGAAACAATATAAATGTAAAATAACATATAAAAAAATATGAATAGGAAGTGCAAAACCGCATAAATCCAACCCGGCGAATTACAAAGGAATAAAGACAACAGCGCACCATAAAACAAAGTAAAAAAATCCAAAGGGAAAACACATTTTATGTGGTTTTATATTACATTAAAAATATGATTTGCCAGCTTAAATAATTTGGTTCCCAGACCCAACTATGCGCACCTTTAACCCAACATGCCATATCGGAAATATTTTAATTAAGTTTAAATTAGCTACGCCACAAAAATCAGCAATTGCTAAACACAACTAATCTCCGCTTTCGTTCTCTCTCTCTTTCTGTTTTTTAGGCCCATCAGCCGAACGCCGCTAACGCAGATTTCGTATCTGCAGAAGATCCCAACGTTGCCGCGTCACTTCTCGCCCAGCCATGGCCAACAGCCTGGTGTTGGTGCTGGCACATTGCCGCTGCCGTTGCCCCCGGCATTGGGCAACTTGGGTCTGCCCAGCAGCTCATCGGCGAGCGCATTGTATGGGGCACAGAATGCGGGCAACATGTTGCCCACATCGCCATTGCCGCTGCAACGACATCAGCAATACTTGCCGCCCCATCATCAGCAGCTGCCACCGATGCAGTTGCCCGCTGGTCCACCTGGTGCCGCATCCACACAGTATTCGCCAGCTGCCTCGGGCTGCTCCTCGAACTCCAAGTATTCGAATTCCTCGCTGAAGCAAACGCATGGTCATCCGCATCCACATCAGCAGCATCAACAACATGGACAGCATGGCCATCATCAGCTGTCACCGGCGCTATCGACACCCTCGCCACCATCGCTGCTGCATCATCCAGCCGCGGGCTCCTCGTCAGCGTCGGCACATGCACCATTCTTGGCCGGCCCGCACATGGATATCCAGCGACAATCGCACTCGGACGATGACAGCGGCTGCGCGCTCGAGGAGTACACTTGGGTGCCGCCTGGCCTGCGACCAGATCAGGTAAGTGAACAGGTCTGATCTGTTGTTGTGTCCCCAGAGCCCAGCAAAGAAGAAGATTTTGAAATTTTCGCTTGATCTCTGATTGTTGATGCTTGATTTGTGACCACCGATAAGCGGCAAGCGCTCCACTTGACTTATTGTGCGTCACCACACAGCACAAAGCACAGAGTACAGAGTGGAAGTCAACGTTGTCGAGGGCCAGCTGTAAATAAATATGCAATACAAGGCCATAAATCAGTCAGCCAGTCAGTCAGGCGTTGGCATCGCAACGCTTCGAAACCCTCACGCATCTCGCCTCGAATGTCACTGCATCTTTTGGTTGCATCTTCTGGCGAGACACACGTTGCAAGTAAAAGCCTACTATATCTGCCAAGTATTGTGAATTAGATTGCGCTAATGAAACTCTAATCGGAGCAACAGCTTCCCACTCGTGTTCGCAGTCGCAGCTGCGCTAGTTTTTTGGCTTGGCAATTTTTCAATGTGACTGCGACTTTTATGGCCAATTCAATGCTGTAAAAAATCGGCTACCATTTGAGCCGATTTTTTCAATTATTTTCGGCTGACATAAACGCCACATAAATTATTTGCGTAAAATATGCGCCAATGGCGTATAAATCTTGCGCAATCTTTCGACCCGTTGCTCGCCTAAAAGTTCGCTACCAAAATTTTTTTGGCAGTTCCAAGAGAGAGAGAGAGGAGTGAGAAAGACGTTTGGCGGTCTCCAGTCACCAATCTCCAGCACACCACACACACATGAGGACTCGCGTTAATCCTCGCTCAACATGCACTGACAACGCCGCCTATCAAATGTCTCGCAGTCGCAGTCGAAGTTTTTGTTTTGCCATTGGCATTGCCATGGCCAATGCCATATTGTATTTTTGGCAAACGTTACAAACAGAATTGAAAATTTATTTACAGCCATTTACGTTGACGCAGCATAAGCCATGTGTCAGTCAGGCAGTCAGTCAGTTGCCAGTCGCCGAACAGTTGGCCAGCTTCAATGTGGCGGATGCTGCTGAAAATGAGATGGGGAAATGGAATGGGACTCTGAGAGTTTGCGGTCATTTGAAAACTTTAACAGGCACTTGCATAAAACGTGGCCAATAAAGAATTGTGCTTAGAAGTTGACCGAGCTGCACGTTAAGCACCTTTCAACCTGGCCAAATGGAAAATCAACGTAATAAAATCAAAAATCTTTTGGCAGCTTGCCTGCTGTGTGCCAAGCAAAGGCAATGTGGCCAGTTGACGGGCTACCTCTCCGATTCCCACTGATCAACGTGATGATGACGATGACGATGAGGATGATGATGATGATGATGATGAAGCGACTGCAACTGGGGACTTGACTGAGGGGAATTGTCGGGCTTAACCCTTTTTAGCTTGAGTTTATCTCGCCTCGCTCACAGTGTGTGACCTCTGTTCGCTGTGCGCTCTGTTGCTCTGCCTTTTTGCCGACTGCATTCCAGCTTATCCATACTTCATGCCACATGCTTCATTCTTCATTCAACATTCTTCTTGTTTGGTCTCATTGCAGGTACGCTTGTATTTCTCCCAAATACCCGACGACAAAGTGCCATACGTCAACAGTCCCGGAGAGCAGTATCGTGTGCGACAATTGCTGCATCAACTGCCGCCGCATGATAACGAGGTGAGTGTATATTCAATACTTGTATTCAGTTACGACTCTGCGAGTAGTAGTAGTTGTTGTAGTGGTGCTGTGTCCCTGGTGAGAGAGAGACTGCCCTGTCGATTTCCTGGTATTTATTTAAATGTGTGCGCGTTTTATCGTGATTGAATGGCCAGTGCCAGAGCCGATGTCGATGTCGCAGTCGATGTCCCTCCTGGACAACGACAACTCAAATTACGGCAACGGCATATCAAAGTCAATGCCAGCGATTTTCCCACACATTTTCACCGCTTCTGCTGCTCCGCTTGCCTTTTAATTAATCAAGGAAACAAGTGCAACTAACTGAACCCAAAAAAAAAATACGAAAATAAAAATAAAACCACAAAAAACTACGACAAAAAGTACGTTGAGCGGATTCGCAATTGCAAGTTGCAAATACGAGTATCAGTTACCGTTTGTTAGCATTTTAACCACTGCCACTAACTGGGGGTTGCCATGTTAACGACCAGTTAGCAGAGCAGAGCAGACTGCGATGCGATGCGTTGAGGGAATGTGTGGCAAATGCCCAAATTCCAAGCCGAAAAGTCAAATCAAAATGTGCAGCAAACAAAAAAGAGGCAGCCGAAAAATTTGCATACAACACAAACGAGACGCTGCTGACCGCAGTTGGAGCTGGAGCTGGCTGGATGGAGAGATGGACTAGAAGCAGTTGGGAGTTGATGGGCAGCGTTGTCTGCCAGCTACCGGTCTCTGTCTGCGGTTGTCTGTGCCCTGCCCACTGGCCACTTGAGCCACGCATCAGCAGCTGTTGTTGTAGACAAACAATCTTCGGGTTGAGTTGACTTCTGGGAAAGATCACTTTAAGCTTTTGCGTTACCTTTCGTTGCTGCTGTTGCTGCCCACGGGGCGTGCTTCAAGTTGCAGCCTTGCCTACCCAAGGCATCCATCTCTCAACTCAACTCAACGCAACTCAACTTGAACATATGATTTGGCTGTCTGGAGAAAAATAAAGAATAAAAAAAAAAACAAAACGGTTCTTTCTCTTACCTTCTGTCATTGCAGGTTCGTTACTGTCACTCACTGACGGATGAGGAGCGCAAGGAGCTGCGCCTGTTCTCCACACAGCGCAAACGTGATGCACTTGGTCGCGGCAATGTCCGACAACTGATGAGTGCCCGTCCCTGTGATGGCGTAAGTCAGCCCCCAATTCCCCCAGCAACTGAGGAAAACTACAACTTTCTTCCCTCTCTCTCCTTCTCGCAGTGCGACGAACTGATTTCCACTGGCGACATCGCTGTGTTTGCCACGCGACTGGGACCAAATGCCAGCTGGCATCCTGGCTGCTTTACCTGCTGCATTTGCCGCGAGCTGCTCGTGGATCTCATCTACTTTCATCGCGATGGACGCATGTACTGTGGCCGTCATCATGCCGAGACGCTCAAGCCGCGTTGCTCTGCCTGTGATGAGGTAAGTGCGAGGGGAACATTGCAACCAGCTCAACTTTTACTTGTGCAACTTGTGCATAACTTTTCGTGTTTAACATAACTTTCGCACTCCTAGATTATCCTGGCGGATGAGTGCACCGAGGCCGAGGGACGTGCCTGGCACATGAATCACTTTGCCTGCCACGAGTGCGACAAGCAACTCGGAGGCCAGCGTTACATCATGCGCGAGGGGAAACCGTACTGTCTGCTCTGCTTCGACGCCATGTTCGCCGAGTACTGCGACTATTGCGGCGAGGCCATTGGCGTCGACCAGGGCCAGATGAGTCACGACGGTCAGCACTGGCATGCCACCGACGAGTGCTTCTCGTGCAACACCTGCCGCTGCTCGCTGCTGGGTCGCGCCTTCCTACCGCGCCGTGGCGCCATCTATTGTTCGATAGCTTGCAGCAAGGGCGAGCCGCCAACGCCCTCGGATAGCTCCGGCACTGGCATGTACACCACGCCCACGCCGCCTGCACAGCGTGTGCGGCCGCAGCAGACGCGCATACCGAGCAGCCACGCCTCCAGCTCTCCGCCCATGTCGCCACAGCAGCAGCAACAGCATCAGGCCAGCTTCAATCAGGCCATGTATCAGCTGCAGAGCCAGCAACTGGCCGCAGGCGTTGGCAACGAGGCAGCCGGCGGTCTGTTGGTGTCACATGGCAAGCAGAGTTATCCCACCTCGGATTCGGATGCGGGCGTCGTCAAGGATCTGGAGCAGAGTCGACACAATGCTGGAGGCGATTTCACCGATTTCTCCAGCTCGCAAAATATGTCGCCGCTGAATTCGCCCGGCGACTTTCAACCGCATCTGATGCCAAAGCCCATGGAGCTGCAACGCGACGGCGTCTACAACTTCAACGAGATGGCCACCAATTTGGATGCCGCGTGGCCCGCCAAGCCGCCGCTGGGCGCTGCACATGGCTATCAGATGCAACGACAGCTGCAACAGGTCTCCAAAATGGAGAACTCCATCACCTCCAGCATGCCAGAGTTGGGCGTCAGCGGAGTGCAGCACATGGCACACTTTGGCCAGCCGCTGCCCGCTGCTCCACCGCTGCATGCCTCCGCTCAGCAGTTCCATGCGTCGCAGCATGAGTATGCGGACATTATGCATCCACCGCCACCGCCGCCAACAACGTGCGGCGAGCTACCCGAGCTGCCCACGCCCAATCTGAGTGTTGCGTCCACGGCGCTGCCGCCGGAGCTGATGGGTTCGCCTACGCATTCAGCAGGAGATCGTTCGCTAAACACGCCACTGTCCACGCAGTCGGCCACACAGCCGCCCACGCATCCCGTGTCCATACTGAGCGGCGGCTCCTCATCCTCGCCCATGAGCGGTGAGCCGGGCAAGAAGAAGGGCGTCCGCTTCGAGGGCATTCCCGACACCTTGCCGCGCTCCCGAAGCTACTCGGGCAATGGCGCCGGCACCAGCGGCAGCGGTGGGGAACGAGAGCGTGAACGAGACAGAGATCGGGAGCGTGATAGAGATGGCAATCGACATGGACATGGACATGGGTCGCGTCGGCGTCGACGTCGCAAGTCGTCGAGTCATCATCGCAGCGGCAGCGGTCATCGCTCGCATTCCACAACCCGTGCAGACACCTATGCGCCGGCCCAGCCATTGTCCTCCTCCTACCAAGGTCCGCCATCGGTGCTGCAGACAACGACAATGGCAGACAGCGAGGCGATGACGTTGCCACACAAATCGCCGCGGCATCAGCGTGAGAGAGAGCGAGAAAGGGAACGAGAACGAGAACGCGAAGAATCGGAGGAGTCGGATGTGTGTTCCACGTGCTCATCGAGTTCGTCTAGCTCCGAGGATTACATGATGATGTACCAGCTACCGCAACGGCGACACTATGGCGGCGTTCGCGTCAGCTATGTGCCCAACGATGCGCTCGCCTACGATCGCAAGCGCAAGCCCTCGGACATGGCCGGCGATAAGGACAAGAACTGCATAATCTCGTGATGGTCGCCGGCAGCCATTTTAATTAGCGCTGATTGCGCGGCAGCTGCGCCAGCAACCTGGCGCGTTTGTGGTCGTTAATAAATGAGATGTGCCAGGGGCCAGGTTGCTAACGAAGCAGCCACCAGGTGGGCATCAATTATTAATGCACAAGGATTATGGACAGTGGCAGATACAAATACGAATGCAAATAGCATTCGAGATACAAATAGAAGTCTATCTACAGATACAGATTTACAAATAGCAATAGAGAACTCTCATATCCCGCACTCAACAAAGCAATAAAGTTCAACTTGAGTTTAAGGCGCCTAGTTAAGACCCCAAATCACAATATGGAACCCCCTACCAAGTGGGTCTCAATGCTGTTCCAAAAAAAACAAACATAAGAGAACATTCATAGTTAAGCGAATCAAACTAACAAAATACTATACATAAATAATTTAATTATATTTTTATACAAGATACATATAAACTAAAGTTGATGAAAACTATCATTGAGGATATATCTATTTATTTCGCATAAGTTTCAACTATTTACTACAACTATTTACAACAATAAATATAATTATGTAGCATAATGCATAAGTAGGAAACACGATGCGATATGATTTGGCTAAAGAAACTTACAATAATTCTAGACTAAGTCCAACAACTGTACGAAACTAAGTTCTAAATATACAAATACGATTATAAATAAAGAGTTCAAAGCAAACACTATACTTTTAACAAAACATACTTTTAAATACAATAAAGTTAATAAAAATGAACGCTTCTCTGTATTTACATTTCTGAAAATGGCTGAGCTATAAATTTATTTATACTTTATTTTTATTTATTGAATCTTCACTTTAGTTGAGGCTGACAATATTATGAAATCTTGCAATTAATACTACAAAACATTACGTTATCACATGTATTAAACGTTCATAACCAGCTCCGTTCCCCTTTAACGAAATTCGTTTTACACTCTCAAATAAGTATACGAAAAGATTGTTTAAATTAGATTTTACATGATTCGTGCTACAAATATTTGTGCACCCTTTCCCCCGATTTACCTTTGTAGCACCTTGTTGGCAGTTATTTGCGGCAACAGCACAAATTGGGGGGCAACATTGAGATAAGTTCAAACAAGATTAAGAAGTTGGCTAGAACGCTTGGAGGAATAGAAGGGGGAGCAGGGTTGCCAGCGCTCGCTTCCAATTGCGTTAGCCAAATATTTAGACTGTGAATCAGCATCCGCTCGGATGGCGCATAAGCTCAAGGATAAACATGAGGCAGCAACAAAATCTGAGACCCAGATTATGCCAGCGACAAAGTTGGAGAAGTAAGTTGGCAAACATGGAAGAGTGAAGTGTCGCGGTGTGTGGAACGCGTTGGGTTATGTTGATATGCAAGCTATCTATAATTATGCATCAGATAATGAATATAAATTAGGCGCATGTCGAGCATATGCATGCAACAACGAAACTACCACAGGCGGCGGCAGTAGCATGGAAATTAAAATCGAAAATAAAACAGCAGCATTTTATGGCAAATTATGGCAGGCTGCAACAGCCATCGAAAGTGGAGAGTGCAACTGGCACTGTGGCTGGGACTGGGACTGGGTCTGGGACTCAGACTGGGAGACTGCAACGAGCAATCACATGCATGCAACCAACAGCAGCAACCCGCTAGCTGCAGGGCGTAATTAGCCAATAAAGCAGGCACCAACTTGTGTTGTCAAGGAAAACGAACGAGAAAGAGTGAAGAGTGGAGAGTGAAGAGGAGGCGAGTTCGTTAGAAACGGCTATTAGTGGCCACTTGGTTGACCATCATTAGTGCAATGTTTGCATACATGTCAATGGGCTGACCATTGGCCAAACAGCTGCAGCAGCAATAGCTCGCTCCCTTTGCAATTTGCGCCTAAACAGCTCACAACTAGCTTCAGTTTGTCGCCTGGATGTCAGGCTAAATGCTTGCTTAATAATACACTAGACTCAAACCCTAAAGTGTGGCATTAAATCAGGATGGGCATGAGCATCGATTTTAGCTGAGCTGAGTTGAGCCTGAGTCGTTGGCCACCTGCATGAAGGGCGCGATGCGACCAAGCGATAAGCGACCAAAATTGTCTGCGTCTGGCATTGATAAGCCAAATGACTTGGCGTTAACGCACATACACACAAAGGACAACGCACTCACTGACAGGAATAGAGTGAGAGAGAGTGAAAGGAATGTTAATAGAGAGTGAGGTAATGCGACTGGACAGCAGCAGCTGCGGGCTAGCTCGGTTGCTCTGTTTCTGTTTAGCTCTCTCATCTCTCGCCTAAGTACGCAACTTTTGCAATTGTAATTTCTGTAAAAGTTTCTCTGGCGATGCATTTACCAGATAGATTTCTGTTGTTAGATGCCATTTGTGTGTTATAATCCACAACGGACAGGACAGCACAACAGCTGACCTCAACCTCAGACCCCTAGAAATAGAAAGCGATCGAGTTGTTGCTCCCCCCACATGCGTGTGCCTTTGTGTTTTATTGCATGTCATTTCCGTTTCCTCTTTTGTGTGTCTGTCCCCGCTGTCTGTCGGTCTGCCCGATGCATACTTCTGATGATTGGTCTGCTGTCTCTGTCTGCTGTCTGCCCGGCTTCCTGGCAATGCAATGCAGCCATTACGTTTATCCTGCCACACACACACACACACACAGTTGTACATCAGATATGGCAAAATTTATATTCGCATTTCCGACGCTCATTTTTATCAAGCCCGAACTGAACTGAGTCCAAACCAAAACCGAAACCACACACACACGTCCACGTACAAATTGTGAACGTGCAGCTGCAGTTATTACAATGCCCCCAAAGCGCTGCTGCAGGACTGCGACTTGCAAACAAGGGACAAGTACACTGGCAAGAGGTCCTTCAGTGCTCCAAGGAATGTCACACACAGGCCTCATCCACATCCACATCCGCTTCCGCTTGAACATTGGGGACTTTTATTGTTCAGGCTGCAGGACATTGGCTCTTAACGTAGCTGCGCATTTCGTTTCAGCGATTGTTCCACGCGTTTTCAATACGCTTTTGAGCATTTTTTTATTACGAAATTACATTCAAGTTTATTTGCAATGCAATTGTTTGGCTCCACAACACAATATAGTGCAGCCATCGGTTTATTACCATCGCCAGGCAAATAAGTTAAGTGCACACTCGCATAAATAAAATAAACTCAATTCAATTTGCAAACGCATATAATTCTTAAATTATTCTCATTTACAAATAACCATAAAATTATTTACATTTAAATTTTTCCCATTCCATTTTACATATTTCCACAACATCAATTTTGAGCACTTCGAACTATTTTAGTTCAGCCTAAAAGTATGTTTTATAATTTTGAATTTGCAAAATAAATTAGAGCAAATTCGTTTTAGATTCGCATATAATGTAATTTAATTTAATCTATTATTTATTGTTTTTAGTTATCTCTTCAACATATTTTATCAAATTACCCAACAACTTGTTATTCTCCTTCCATAACTTTGTTAATCAAAATTCATGCGCAAATATTTGCTAAATAACTGCAGATTTATGATGTCTGCTGTAAAATTATGAAATTACTAAAGTCAATTTTGGCCAGCAAAATGCCAGCAACAGAAACATGTTATTAATTCACCAAAAAAGTGACCCAGAACCCTTTTGTGTACAGCCAGGAATGTTCATCTGGCCATCCATACGTATCCTATTTGTGATGGGTATTCAGAATGATTCCATCGAGTCCATGTGGATACACAAACCCTTGATGCGTGCTAATGGCGCTGCTTTCAGCAATTGTTTACTGGCCCATTAATTAATACAAATATAAATTGCCAATATGAGTGCGTGCTGTTTGTACAACAACTACAACAACAACGACAGGCTGCAGCAACAACAACGACATGAATCAAGTGTCGAGCGTATGCCATTATGAGGGAAAGCGAAGGAAAGGGAAAGAGTGTGGCTGTAAAAACGGCCAAAACATCAAGCGCATAAATAACCACGAAATGGCCGAGCAAAAATATTTACACCTCCCCTTCAGCCCCAAGCCCCGCAACCCCGCAAACTCTCGGCCAACTGCCACGCCCGCTAGGCAAGAACGTTTAATTAATTTTTAGCGTGTTTCGCAGACGTCGACGAGCCCGAAAATAGAAAAAAAAGGCAACAATTATTAATATTTGCCAGGCCAGGCCGCCAGCCCACACCCACACACACCAATACACAGGCAGGCACACACACACACACACACAAAAAGAATACATCATCGCAGCTAATAATAATAATCATGTGCAGGACACGTGTGGACGTGCTGAGTCTGGACAGCGATGTTGCTGTTGCCAGGCTTAAAGATAGCGACGCAATGAGTGAGGCTCAAATTAAATTAAGCCTTATTGATGGAGCTTTTCCACTCGCTTCGTCTTATGCTGTTACGGTCTGGTGTTTATCACCTCATAGTGTGTGCGTTTAGTAAGTCCAACGACGGTCATAAACTGAGAAACCGAGAAAGCGAGAGAGCAAGTTGCGTGCATCGCATACTGAAAGCGAGATGTCATTAGCCTCAGCGCGCAGCGTTTGTCGTCTAATGTGCAAATCTAATTAAAGCAGCCCGCTGAACCGGACATGGACTAGACTCGACTTGACTCTACTTTAGTCTTTGCCAGCCATATGTGTGAGTTGTTAAAGTCACTTTTAGTTTGCTGGCTAGTATATACACAATAAACGACACAAATAATCATAAAAGTAATGCCACAGCCGGTCGGTCTCCAGCGCCTGGTTTACTGCTACACTTTTCCACGCTTGCCAAAAACCAGACCTTGCAACTGTATCTTCCTCCTCCCCTCATGCTTCCCCTGTGCGTATTTATTACTATACATTGTTGTTGCCGTAAAGTCGTAGTCGTAGTTGTAGTCATAGTTGGACTGGCTTCTGGACTATCTTTTGGCCAGTCGCCCCCATATTTCATTATGAATTTATGATTGGTTCTGGCAACTGTAATGTGTTTATTGGCAAAAGCCAGCCGCAAATGCTTATGAATGTTTACTTTATGTTTGTGTTGACTTTAACAACAAGTTGAAATGCAATGGCAATGGAATCCCTTTAATAGAGAATTCATTTCTTATTGTGCTATGCAAAATGTTCAATTGATTTTGCAATAGCATCGGAATCTCTGCAATTCGAGTAATTAATTAAATCTTAATAATATTCATATGAATGGAATTTCAATTGCAATTCGGCTGTTCAAAGGAATACCTTTAAAAACAGTGGCATTTAATTAAGTTTTGCCTGTTTTGACTGTCTATCTGTCTGTCCTTCGACAATGGCGTCGCCAGCATTTCCGCTTCACATCCGGTTCAACGCATTGAGGCAGAGATAGAGAGCGAGCGACTGGTCTAGGAGTAAGTAGCTCAACACAACAATCTAAATAATTAAAATATGCAAATGCCGCCTAATCCGGCGCAGCGACACGTACAGACAAAACAGCCAGCGATTTGCTTAAATTATTCATAGCCATTGCTATACAGTTGCTTTATGGCTAAAGTGAGGGAAAGAAAGGTGTTGTGCAGTAACACAGGTAGTAAATTAAGTGAATGACTTGGCTGAATGCTCGTTTAATTGGAGAAAATGAAAACGGTTGAAGGCAGCCAAGTGAAAGTTGTACCTATGATAAACTACGAATATAGTATATATAGAAGCGAGTTCCTCGTATACTTTGCAGCAATTAACTAATATGCTGAAATGTATGCTACACTTTTTTGCTGTTAAAGTTCTCGGCTAAATTATTCAATTATCGAAACGCTTTGCTACATTTTAGGCACCGGCAACTTTTATTGTTTTGCCTAATTGTAAAAGTTTGCAGAATGTGGAAATCTACAAAGTTGCAACGGCTTTAAAGCGGCAACGTTATGCTTTATATTCTCAACTTTTTCGTTTCTTTTTTTCAAATGCGTGTTCCCATTCTTTTTATTGGTGTTGTTGTTTTTTGTTGTGCAGCGATGTTTGTAATAAAATGTAAAAAGGAAAACATAATTTTTAATTTGGCGTGCAGCTTTTTATTGGTTTTTAATTTCGTTGCCACAGACGCGTCCACACCGAGAGTCCTGCTGCTGCTGCCGTTCAAATGTAAACAGCATCCTTAGAAGTGGGAGTCGCTTCTTCTTTTTGGGGCTGTCTGTCATAAGCGTTGCTTTGTATGTTGCCAACAATATCATCATCATCATCAACATCGACGCCATCGTCATCGTTATCATCATCATCGTCAGGATACCAGGTCCGGGCAGCGTCTCGTCCTGCGTGCACTTGAACGTAGCTTGTGTAAATATGCTTTGTCTATGGCATTCGTTTCGCAACGTTTCTTTTGATTTTATTTCTTTTTTGGTTTTTTGCTTCCAACTGCAGCAGCTCGAACTCCTCGCTGCTACTTTTTCATTACTTTGGCTTAAAATTGATATGAAAGTTTTTGCTGTCAGAGCTGCTCCCATCAATACGCTCATGTTTATTTTACCACACACTCGCCCACATGTGAGTATGTGTGTAGACAGTCTGTCTGCTCATGCGATTGTGGCCAGTTGTTTGGTCGTCGCTTTCATGGGTTTTTAATTACGACAAAAATAACAATATCATGTGTAAAGGATTGCCAGGACAACGGATTTTCTCAGAGCTCTAAGGTAGCAGCAACCGCAATGCCTTAAACTTGCTGCACAAATTCAATTTGTCTTTTGGCTTTAGATAAATGCATAAATTTGTCACTGCCAAAGGGAATTAATGTTGGAAAAACCGACAAAAGATGCCAGCAATAGATAATACCATTGACAACATGCAACTGCGTAACATTGTGGCAAATTTAAACTAGTTTCGGTTACATTCACTCAATTTACCAGAAACACACACACACACTCACACATAGCTTTCATAAGTCAATGCCCATCAAAAATTTACAACCTTTACAAACAGCAACAACCCCTCCTAATCTCGATATGCGCATAATTTGATTGCAAAATCGTTTATCAGCTTTAAACTTTATTATCACAGGCAGGCAGGCAGACGTAGACGTCGACGTCGACGTCGAGTTAGACGTGAGGGGCTCAGACATTGGATTCCATCAGATTTGACTCATTGTCGCAATAGCTAAAATATGGCATAAATATTTGATGTATGAAAATGTAAAAAAAGAAAACACTCACACACACATACAGTTGCAGATATGGCAGAGCACTTACAACCCTCGCGGCAGTTAAAAAATGAAGAGAAATCTATATGGAAAAGCGCACACAATCGTAAATATTGCGTATACGCCACGGATTTAGAGCTGTGTGTGCTTTGGCCCCTCAGGTGGCAGAGCAACACTTGCCGAGGCTGGCAAAGCGCTAAACGTTGTTTGCCATTCGCATATCGAAAGTTATAAAGCATAAAATCAGTGCCAGACTCGGCAGCGGCAACAGTCACTTGGTTGGGGGCTGAGGTGGCGTTAGGTGGTGTGTTTCGGTTGGTTGCGGCGTCGAGCCGCTGCTCAAAAGTTGACGGCACATTTAAATGTAGCTGCCGGGCTTACATTGACTATTTCACAACGCACGAATAGAGAGAGAGCGAGAGAATGTAAGCGAGACTGATAGAGTTTGGGGAAGGAAGCAAGTGTTGTCTGTTTGGTTTTCGCTTACAGCTTTGCAGACAGTCAAAAATGTTGGAAATGTTTCTTCAGCTCGAAGCGTCGGTTGCTTGTTTGGAATTTTTGGTAAACAGGAATTTTGCATTTGGAGCGATAAGCATCTTGATAAAGTTCTTTGTTGCCCCTGCGGCCTCAATTCCAAATCGAATTCGTCTTTAACTGAATGTGACTTTAAGAGCACTTTGAGTCATTGCTCCACACGCTCGCCATATGCGAGAAAGACGTTAATATCTTTGACAAATACGTTTGGCTGTTGATACTGTCGTTGTTGTCATTGTAGTTGCTCTGTTAATTTTCCGCTTGTGGCTTTTTATTTTGTAATTTTCTACTTTGTGGTTGGCGCTTTCGGCGCAGTCTGCGAGCCATGGACATCAGCAGTTCCGGGTCCAGGGCTGCCGTGTAATTATCTGCTTACGTTTTGCCCTGCCTTTCGTTCCCTTTTGCCATGCTCATTCTCATTCTCATGCTCGTTGTCATTGTCGCTTATTGTATGGCATATTGCCATTTGCCTCGTCTTGCGGCCATATAAAGTTGTCGCTGTTTGACATTTTGCTGCAAAGCTGCTTAGGCATCGCTCCAATCTTCGCAACCGGAAATTGCATAGAAGCGGAAGTAATTGGTTCTGGCGGCAGCAGGAGTTGAGGTAGAGCTCTAAACTAATGTTGGAGTTGGAGAGTCAAAGTTGAAGTAGAAGTTGAGGTTGCTCTTTCTCTGGCCAGGCTAATTTGGGCTTGTAATTAGCAACTCTAATGACCTTTTTGTGGAACATGAAGTTCGAAAAGGCAAAGACAACTTCAAGCTAGACTTTAAATGCAACAGAGAAACAAAAGGTACACAAATCGAAGTGTGGCTAACTAAATCAAGAGACAGCAAGACTGTATCCATGGGGATTGGGGTAAGCCACAAGCAACGTATCTATTTGAGTAGCTCACTGAGTTGCACTTCAATTACTTGTTTCAGTGCCGCAATTACCATTCATTTGGCCAACATAATGTGTCCTTGTCAACGCAGCACACACACACTTCTATGCATACATAGATACGTAGATAGATAAATGTATAGTGTATTGTAAGGTAGGTGGAGCCGAAGCTGTGGCTGTGGCTGATGCTTGTTTGCACCTTTGCTTTGGCAATTTACACATGGCAATGACAATAATAAATCAAAAGTGAAAATGCAAATATTTTGCCGGCAACAACTACTACCAGACATTGCTGCAGGTTGTAAGGCAGCCAGACAACGGCCACTGAGAATGCAGACGCAGACTCAGTCTCTATATCTGTCGCTGTCTCTGTCTCTGGCCCAGACCTTGTTGTTGTTTCCCCCAACGCAGATGAGTCCTGAGCAAGGGCATGAGAGATTTATTGCTGTTGACTTGGCGAAGGGGGCGAAACGGAGGCCACTTGCAATGGTCTACTTGCCGGCTGCACACACTTATCAATAAATAATTGGAAAATGAATGCTTTGCTTATGAGAGATTTCAAAATGGCCCCAATACTAACAATGCCCAAGTTCTGTTTAGACTGGCCTGCAGCTGCCCGCAGACATAATGGAGCCATGCATACACAATTCAATTCCATTTGCTTGGTTAACAAATAAGAACTTTACCTGTATAATAATAAAAGTCGTGAAATTTGCAATTCAAAAATGGATTCATCGATCATTTTTGCCTAACACTTTGCATTACATTTAGCAGTAGAATCTGTTTACAGAATTACTACCAATGCATGAGACTTAACAAAAAGACACTAATAAAGCTATGAACAAGCCACACAATAAATCGAGTGCTCTAAATAATAATTGGCAATATAATCATTATACTTTTTACATATTAATGTAATCTTCAACAAATTGATAATACACATTTGTGCTGAATTGTAGGTTTCGACCGAATGTCCAATTGATTGCCAATAAATAATCGCCAGTTGGCAGAGGAAGTCGCAATAATTCGTGCCGTAGATAGAAACCCTTAATTAGTTGTGGACCCTGTTAAATAATTATATAATTATACATATTTATCAATCCTAGACAACTTACCACATAGGGACAGGAATGGTTAATGTTTGAGAATTCTAAGAATAGATTATTGATAAGCAGAGCAACTGGATGATAAGGTTTATTTATAAACTTGCAAGCATCTATTTTAAGCTTAACCAACCATGGCTTATAACCATTGGCTTTTTTAAAGAGTTGAATGTCTTGCGTTATACTATAAGCAGGATGGAGAATAGTTGCATTGAAGTTAAATGTGGTTTTATTCCGACTTATAGCACGTATTCGGCACTCGTGCATTGTAACCCAGGATTGGTTGTAACTAACACACACTGCATTTGTCATTTTGAAGGTAATTGCATCCTTTTATAAATAAATATATATTTTATTTCATAAATTCTCAGGAAATATTTAATATTTACATTGTACTTGAGGTGTATGATGAATAAACATATCATTATTCCGAAAATAGCTATATTTAAACGCATTTTAAACTATACAGCCGACACAAAAATAGTCACTAACTTTACTAACCATCACGTCAATAGAAATTTTTTGACAATTGATCTACAAATCCAACATTATTTAATTGCGTGTGCAAAGCATAATTATCGTATTTTGATTCTGTGAAGAAGCTGATAAAATCATGTGTTCGTTAAAATAAAAACAAAACATACTTTAAAGATTATATAAATAGCATGAAAATGAATAACATAATTGCAAAATATCTAAAATAAAAAAAATACCAGGATAGGCACCCAACGGTTTCTAAAAATTGATCATAGTTTATCGTAGATGATCTTGTTATGGATTTGCCCAATTATGACAGTGATTACTTTTCAATCAGATTGAAAAAATAGAACAATATATACAACAAATTATAGTAATTAAAGGTTGCCCATATAAATTTCAATTAAAGCCAGACATCAGAATATTTATTCTTCTGTAAAGCTCCGTCATTTTTAAATTAAACTTGTCACAAAACATTTAACCGAAATATTATATTTAGACAAAATGTTGAAGGTAATTCTGGAATGTTTTCAGTTATAAAAAAGTTGGTTTTGTATTCAATAATTATTGAAAACAAAAACTTAAATTTCAACATGAAAACAATAAAAAATGGATTAATATTTAATATAAAATATTTGTATAATCGCAACGATATTGCGTTCTAGAAAATGCTATATATGTTTATTGAATATATTGTTGCTGTCCATATGCACTTTTAGATGTGCGTGTATAAATCGCATCGCCCAGTGGCAGAACGAAAACAAAGTTCTTCATATTCATAATAATGTTAATATTCACAACAATGTAAAAAAAAGAGGGTTTCTAAACTAAAACAGAAACTTAGTCTTTTCATATATCAGACATTATTACATACATTTTGTAGACAATTTGTTGCCGTATATTATAACTGTAAACTTATCCGAGATAAATAGACGTCTCAGTTTTATGTGTTGATGTCACTCTGATACTATGAATCATCTTTAAATATTATATGTATTTCTTTACTCTAAAACTTATCATATTTATAGCTGTTTGAAGTAAGGTTTAATAATATGTATACACAACTCAAAAATTCAAGATACGAAATCGTACGTAATTCCGGTCAAAAGCTCGAACGTTTCGCATGATTTTAATGTTCGTTACAAATATTAAATTTATTTCCTTGCACGGTCAGTTTCAAAATTTAAGTACCTTCACCAATATGTTTCTAAATATGTTGAAATTTTTTTTTTTACATATCAATATAATTTTCAATAAATACAAAATACACATTTGTACTGAATTGTAACTTTTGGCCAAATGTCCAATTAATCGCCAATAAATAGTCTCCAGTTGGGAATGGAAGTCGCAATAATTCGTGCCGAAGGTAGAAACCCTTAATTATTTGTGGACCCTATTAAAAAATAATTCAGTTATATGTATTTGTCAATACTAGACTACTTACCACATAGGGACAGGAATGGTTAATGTTTGAGAATTCTAAGAATAGACTATTGATCAGCTGAGCAATTGGATGATAAGGTTTATTTATAAACTTGCAGGAATCTGTACTAAATTTAAACATCCATGGTTTGTATCCGTTAGCTTTCTTAAAGAGTTGAATGTCTTGCGTTATACTATAAGCAGGATGGAGGATAGTTCCATTAAAATTAAAAATTGTTTTATTCCGACTTATAGCACGTATTCGGCACTCATTAATAATAACCCAGGATTTATTGTAGCTGACACACACTGCATTTGTCATTTTGAAGGTAATAGCATCCTTTTGCAAATGATTATAATTTTTTATCTCATATAATATCAGAAAGTCTTAATACTTACATAACAGTTGAGGTACAAGGTAAATAAAGCTATTATTATTACGAACGGAACGAAGTCAAAAGTCATTTTACAATAACCAATTGGTACCAGAAAACTTTATGATCTGGCCAAGAAATAATATTGATCGTATTATTATATGAACAGTAAACTTTATACTATATATGCAAAATTTACCTAAAATTGCTACGATGTATGAAAGCTACCATTATTAATTTGACGATATTATTGGGGTATTTAATTTTGTGAAAACGTCAATATTACAGTTATTTAATGTCAAATATCAATATCTATCGATTAAAATTTTGAATCGAAATCATTTATTGTGTACTTCCAACCATACCATTTTTTCCATATTATATTCACGCACATTTTGCAATTGCTCTATATATGTATTTAGACGACGATTTACTTCTTCTTTGATTATTGAGCAACACAGTTCATCAAGTTCACATTCCAAAAAATCAATTTTATATTAAACACTAAACCAAACATTTGATTTTCAATAAGCAAGACAGCTAAAGTCGTGAGTGCTCTACTAGGAGATACCCGCTGCCTGTCTTTAATAAAAGGAAAATATTGCGGTATTATTTAAAAAAAAAAATACCGTCTTAATATACATATAAAATACTTAACTCAATCGAATGTCATAAATGGTACATCGATATAAAAATAATAATACTACATTAATTATATTACAAGGTAAGACTTCAATTGAAATACATTTAATGGTTAATGACCTAAGGAATTTAACAAATTTAGTTGTTGTTAGATTAATTGGTATTATCAAAACACATTGCAAAACTTAACTAGTGTAATGTTATCTGAATGATAATGAAATGACAAATATAATGGCGAAAATAATATTGCATAGCCTTATTAATACAATTATCAAGTTGTGACAATAATTTAGTTCCTGTAATACCGATATAAAGATTATAAATCTTTTCTATCTTATCTTATCTATAATAAATTTAAATTACTAAATACTTTAATTTCAATTACTTAATAATGTATTTCAACTTTGTTATAGTCCAATCTAAAATAAAAGTAACAGATTCTTTTTTTAATTCAAATTTATTCTAGCCACAATTATTCAACATATATTTCATATTTATATTGTTACAAAGATAATTATTAATATAATTGTTATATTCACTATAAATCCTCTTCAAATACAAAATATATATTAGTTACAAATTGTGGTCTCTTATCAAATAACCAAGTCAATGACAGCAAATAATCGCCACTTGGTATTGGAAGTTTTAGCAGTTCAGGTCGAAGATAAAAACCTTTAACCAATTGAGTTCCCTTTGCATAAAAAAATATGAATTTTTTGATTGGAATATATTTTATAATATATACTTACATTATAGGGGCATGAGTGATTAAAATTTGTATATTCTTTAAAGAGGTTAAAAATAAGTATTGCAGCTGGATTATACGCTCTCTTGATAAATTGACAACCATCAATAGATGCCTTGAAGAGCCATGGCTTATAGCCATTGGCTTTCTTAAAGAGTTGCCCATTAATAGAAATATCATAGGCAGGATGGAGCACAGTTCCGTTAAAATTAAAAGTATTTATATTACGTTTGACAGCACGAATTCGGCATTTGTGTATAAGAAACCATGACTCATTGTAAGTCTCACACACTGCATTCGAAAACTTAAACACAACTGCTTGCTGCGGAAGAAAGTTAAAAAATTAAATTAATTAACAATATTTTGTGAAGAAAAATCATTAACTTACATCATAACTTAACTTTAGGGATACCAAAAAGAAACATATTTCAAGAGACGTTAAAATAATACGCATTGCGACAGATCGGAATGTGAAATAACAGAAATCTGGATGGCATTGATAAAAATTAAAAATTATTCGCATCAACACACCAAATAATAACAATACGGTAATTAGTGCCTAGTTTTGACATTAATCAGAATATTCTAAAAAAAACACCTTTTTATGGCAATTATTTTGTAGTATTCTATTTTGAAAGCTTTTTAAATGCATAGTGATGTTTTCTGTCTGGTATTAGGTGGATGACATGGACATCACTCCGTTATTATTCTTTTTTTTTTTTTGCAACTATAGATTGGTTTTTATTTTCTAAATAGCAGATTAAAAAATATTAAGATTTTATTATGTTTTTTGTTGTAGTCATAATTGATAAGAACTGTCATTTAATAGTTCATAATTCTGCTTAAAGTATTGTATGTTCGATAAATGCATATGTTAGTAACTCAACCAAGATTATGAAATAATCGTTGTAACAATTTTTCATTCTAATTTGTTTACAATACAAATTACTTTTAAAGCACAATTAAAAAGGAAAGGCACACCAAAAAGAGCCTAAAACAAGTAGGAAAGCTACGGTCGACTAGGCTCGACTGTGAGATACCCGCTATCGATTTTAAATAGATTCAAAACATTAAACAGAAATTATAAATACTATAGTTATTACTTTATGACGGCAGGAATGTATGTAACTGATAGAAGCATGCATCTCCGACCAAGTATATTAAGTATATATGTATAGTACATTCTTGATCAGCGTGAATAGCCTAGACTTTATCTCTATCTAGCCTCTATCTGTCGGTGTGTCCATATGTACACCTATATCTTAGAGACTGTAAGAGATAGAGCTATAATTTTTTAACAGCACTTTTTTGCACGAAGATCAAGTTTGCTTCAAATTTATGTATATAATATAATATTAAGAGATAGAGCTATAATTTTGAACAGCACTTAGAGAACAGCAGATAGAGTCTACGCTGTTCACGCTGATCAAGAATGTACATATGTACTTAATGTGGTCGGTGATGCATGCTTCTGTCAGTTAGATACATTCCTGCCGTCACAAAGTTACGTTTCCCTTCGACCCTATAAAATATACAATCGAGTGTACCAAAAAAAATACTAAACTATTAAGTCCATGCACTAAAATCACTATTTACTATTATTTTTGAGCAATAATAACCAATACTTGACATGATTTTGCTAAGACAAATGAAACATTTTTATTGAATATGTAGGCAACAATTCAATCTCAAGTTATTCTGATGCATACCATTAAGCTCGTTATTTTTGTTTCATTTGCAATTAACACTTTATATAGTATGTTTTATTATTATAAAATCTTAAATTTCAAATAGTGCTTTATTAAGAGCTCAATAAGCTCCAATGTCAATGTTGTACTATGTTCATATGTATCTTTAATGATAGGCATAAAATATAAAATGTATTTTTAATGGGATTGTTTAAGTGGGTTGTATAATGAATCGATTAATACAGATTCAAAATGTTGTATTAAATGGAGAGCTTTCATAGATGATTTTCACCATATATGTTAATATTCGCATCACCCGAATTACCTTTCTAGATTTAGGTGTACATATGGACACACCGACAGATAGACAAACAGATGGACATTTCTATATCATCTAGGCTGTTCACGCTGATCAAGAATGTATTTACTTTATGGGGTGGGAGATGCATGCTTCTGCCTATCTTCATATCTTTATGAATTCATGTAGTTTTAATGATAGGCATAGTATGCAAAATGTATTTTTAATGGGATTATTTAAATAGTTTGTATAATGAAGCGCTTAATACAGATTCAAAATGTTGTAAGCTTTCATAAATGATTTACACCACATACTATGGGCATCGCTCGAATTACCGTTGGCTTCCTTTTTTATTGGATTTATTATAATCTAAGCTGCAATGTAAGACCAATAACCTGCTTTTAAATTATAAATACAATATTTTCTCTTTCCTTTGCAGGAAGCTGTTATATTCAAGTTTTCAAATCTCGTTTGTAAATCGTTCAATGAATCATGGTTTCTTATTCACCAATGTCGAATCAAGGCCGTTAAGCGCAATGTGAATACTTTGAACTTCAACGGAACTGTGCTTTATCCTGCTTATGATATTTTTGCTCACTTTCAAGTGTTTAAGAAGGCCAATGGATACAAGCCATGGCTTGTCAATGTCACTGTTGATGGTTGTCGATTTATCAAGAAGCCAAACAGTCCCGTCGTATTGCTAATTTTTAATTTATTTAAAGAATTCTCCAACTTTAACCACTCATGTCCTTATATGGTAAGCACATTACTTGCACTTAATTAACAAACTATTTAATTCTATTTACTTAGGGCTCGCAATTAGTTAAAGGATTTTATCTTCGTCATGAACTATTAAAACTTCCTTTACCGTCTGGCGAATATTTACTAGCAATAACTTGGTTATTTGATAGAAGACCACAATTTAAAACAGATGTGTATTTTGTTTTCACAGAAGATACATAAAAATTATATGAAAAGCAATTTTTATTATAGGTAGCTGAGGTTGCAACATCTTGATTGCATTTTTAAATTTGTAAACATAATCTTAACAGAGCGATGCAAATAAAATCTGAAGAAATTATAAACAATCTAAAACAAGTATTCTCGATCGGGATGTGAACTCGAGCACCAACGACCGGGTGCATGTCTTTATAAACTCGTGTAGCTTTAATGATAGATATAATATACAAAATGTATTTTTAATGGGACTTTTTAAATAGCTTGTAATGAATCGATTAATACAGATTTAAAATGTTATATTCAATGGAAAGCTTTCATAGATGATTTACGCCACATACTATGCGTATCACTCGAATTACCGTTGTCTTCCTCTTTTATTGGATTTGTTATGATCTAAGTTGCAATGTAAGACCAATAACATGCTTTTAAATAATAAATAAAATATTTTCTCTTTCCTTTGCAGGAAGCTGTTATATTCAAGTTTTCAAATGTCGTTTGTAAGTCGTTCAATGAATCATGGTTTCTTTTCCATCAATGTCGAATCAAGGCCGTTAAGCGCAATGTGAATACTTTGAACTTCAACGGAACTGTGCTTTATCCTGCTTACAATATTTTTGTTCACTTACAAGTATTTAAAAAGGCCAATGGATACAAGCCATGGCTTGTCAATGTCACTGTTGATGGTTGTCGATTTATCAAGAAGCCAAACAGTCCCGTCGCACTGCTAATTTTTAATTTATTTAAAGATTTCTCCAACTTTAACCACTCATGTCCTTATATGGTAAGCACATAACTTGCACTTAATTAACAGACTATTTAATTCTATTTACTTAGGGCTCGCAATTAGTTCAAGGATTTTATCTTCGTCATGAACTATTGAAACTGCCTTTACCGTCTGGCGAATATTTATTAGCAATAAATTGGTTATTTGATAGAAGACCTCAATTTAAAACAGATGTATATTTTGTTTTCACAGAAGATACATAAAAAAATATGAAAAGCAATTTTTATTATAGGTAGCTGAGGTTGCAACATCTTGATTGCATTATTAAATTTGTAAACATAATGCTATACTTTTTATAATCTTAACAGAGCGATACAAATAAAATCTGAAAAAATTATAAATAATCTATAGTAAAACAAGTAAGGAAGCTACCCGCTACGCATTTTTAATAAAAGCAAAATATTTCGGTAATAATCTCAAAATATTAAAAATGCTCGATCAGGATTTGAACTCAAGCACCACCGACCGGGTGGTTAAAAAAAGTTCGTACCCCGAGCGGGCTCGAGTCCGAGCACCACAACACGCTCGGCTTGCACTCTACCACCAAAGCTATCGCATTGCTTATGAACCCTCTATGCATACAGATACAAATATAGAAGCGAACATGTATCTACGTATACGCATACATACAATACATACATTGCAGGCGTTTTTGCCCATACAATACTATTTCTTTAATGACTTAAAAAAAATTTTATCTGATCTCAACCAAATTTTCAGGAATCATAAATTTCAAGGAATCGCCATTGTTATATAATATTACTTGTTATTATTGATTTGCGGGACCGGAAGTGGGTGTGGCAAAAATTTGAAACAAATTTGATCTGCGTGCAAACATAACAAATGCTGTCGAAAAAAAAATTATAGCTCTATCTCTTATAGTCTCTGAGATCTAGGTGTTCATACGGACAAATGTACATGGCTATATCGTCTCGGCTGTTAACGCTGATCAAGAATATATATACTTTATGGGGTCGGAAATGCATGCGTCTGGCTATGTTCATGTCTTTAAAAACTCGTTTAGCTTTAATGATAGATATAATATATAAAATTATTTTTAAATGGGATTTTTTTAAATAGGTTGTGATGCAACATTTTAAATCTGTATTAATCGATTAGATTTAAAATGTTGTATTCAATTGAAAGCTTTCATAGATTATTTACGCCACATACTATGCGTATCACTCGAATTACCGTTGTCTTCCTCTTTTATTGGATTTGTTATGATCTAAGTTGCAATGTAAGCCCAATAACCTGCTTTTAAATTATAAATAAAATATTTTCTCTTTCCTTTGCAGGAAGCTGTTATATTCAAGTTTTCAAATGTCGTTTGTAAGTCGTTCAATGAATCATGGTTTCTTATTCACCAATGTCGAATCAAGGCCGTTAAGCGCAATGTGAATACTTTATACTTCAACGGAACTGTGCTTTATCCTGCTTACGATATATTTATTCATTTACAAGTATTCAAGAAGGCCAATGGATACAAGCCGTGGCTTTTCAATGTCACTGTTGATGGTTGTCGATATATAAAGAGGCCAAACAGCCCCTTCTTTAAATTAATTTTTAATTTATTTAAAGATTTCTCCAACTTTAACCACTCATGTCCTTATATGGTAAGCGCATAACTTGCACTTAATTAACAGACTATTTATTTCTATTTACTTAGGGCTCGCAATTAGTTCAAGGATTTTATCTTCGTCATGAACTATTGAAACTGCCTTTACCGTCTGGCGAATATTTACTAGCAATAAATTGGTTATTTGATAGAAGACCTCAATTTAAAACAGATGTATATTTTGTTTTCACAGAAGATACATAAAAAAAATATGAAAAGCAATTTTTATTATAGATAGCCGAGGTTGCAACAGCTTGTTTTCGTTATTAAATTAGTAAACATAATGCTATAAATTTTATAAATCCTGAATAAATTATAAAAAAAAAATCTAAAATCAATAATCGATTATTTTTATTAAAATTAAAAAAGCATAAATATTGAAAATGGGGTTTTCTTTAAAACAACATCAAGTCTTTAATAGTCTTCGGTAAACGTAAAGTACAAATTTGTAATAAATTGCGGCTTATTGTTGAATAACCATATCACTGATACTAAATATTCACCACTTGGAAAGGGCAATCGTAATAATTCAAGACGGGGATACATTCCTCTAACTAATTGTGTGCCCTATCATAAAGAATAAAGCATTATTACAATTAAAGCCAATTTATTATATTTTTTACTTACGTTATAAGGACAAGAGTGATTAAAATTAGTGTACTCCTTGAAGAGATTAAAAAAAAGAATTGCTGTTGGATCGTAAGGCCTGTTCACAAATCGACAGACATCGACGGATGTCTTTAAAATCCATGGCTTGTATCCATTGGCTTTTTTTAAGATTTGACCATTGAGAGAAATGTTGTAAGCAGGATGCAGAACAGTTCCATTAAAGTTAAACACCGTCTTATTGCGACTAATAGCGCGCAAACGGCATTTGTGAATAAGAAACCACGATTCATTGTAAGACTCACAAACTGCATTTGTGAACTTAAATACGATTGCAGCCTGTCAATATGCTAAAATTATATCGCAGACTTACAATTGGTTAGATGCTTACTCACATTGTAGTTCAATTTGTAAAAAACCCAAAAGAGCAAAATTCCACAACTGATGTGTATAGCACGCATTACGTAAGCTTCGACTGAACCGCTAACACAATTAATAAATTCTACTAATATTCAGAAATAAAAAATAGTTTTATATTTATCGCTTGAATAAGCTAAGTACTTAAGTACTTAAGTTTCATTATTATATTTAAAATATAAGTGAGAATTAGTTAGTTAAGAGTTCTCGACTGCAAGATTCCCTATTCCCTTGGCCTGTAGTACATTAAATTATATTTAACATTCGTCTAATGATTGATTTGTACTTTTTTTGGTTTTTAACCTCATTATTTATAAAATATATATTTGTGATTGTTCTCAATTTTGAAATTAATTAAATTAACCCGTATACTTCTGTCTTAAAATGTTTCACAAATTAAAAATATTTTAGGATTTAAATGTTACCAAGGTAAAACTTACTCTTAAGAATATTATTGATCAATCTATTTAATTCCAACAAACATTTTTTTGAAGGCAAAGTAAAAATAAATTTCAGATAGGACAAAAAAATTAAAATAAAGTTTAGTTAACGTATTAAACTATTTGATTTGAAGTATTGACAACTTCGGCATTGTTTCCATTATCACAATACTTAGTAAATAAAATGTCATTTGTAATTTCATCAAATATCAGCACTCAACTGAAACCAAAATGCCACAATTAAAATTAACAGCAAAAGCAAACTGTCAATATAACTGCCAGAGCTGACAGCCAGCTGACAATTGCAAATGAGGCAACTGAAGCGGAGCGAGGACAGTGCCAAACGAAGCCACTTTGTCGTGGCACCGGGAACGATATAAACTCATTACAACAATTTATGCAAAATGTTCAAACCGCAATTGAAAATCCATTTAAATGAAATGCCGCCAAATGGCAGTGAGACAAGAGCGAACACACGAGTTGAAAATATTTCCCTTTTCAGCTAAGGGATGCCACATCCAAGTTCAACCCGAACCCCAACTGAAGCCCAATCCCAGTCCAACCCCAAGCTTAATGTTGTGGCTGCCGACGCCGCTTCCATTGATGCATATGAATTCAATTATAAAACAGCGCCACCTTTGACGCGACGCCACAACAAAGCCAGCAGCCACACTGTGGGTGAGGGAGGGCAATAGAATCGGTGGCAATGCCAGCTGTTGGTAAATAACATGCCCATGGCCATGGCCGTGGCTCTAATGAAACATTTTTTGCCAAACTTTTGTTTGTGTGGGCGGAGGAGAGCAGTCGGCAAAACTTGTTAATTTTATGCAGCACCCAGACAGCAAGGACTCTCTGTCTGTGTCTGTCTCTGCGCCGCAGTCACACTTCGGATGGCATTTGCATATTCCTCTTTCTGTTAACCATAAAAATCAAGGCTTAAAACTACGATATGCAGGAGTCGGTGGGTAAAAAGCAAATGCCTAAAGGAAGTTTACATTTTGCCAATATAACGCGAGCAACCGCAGGTGGCAAGTGATACGCCCATTGGCGGAACGGGCCACGCCTCTTTGGATGGTAGGCGCTCACCTGCCGCCAAATGGCAAGAACATAAATTACACAAACAAAAGGCCAAAAGGCGTCCAACGCTGCAAAGTCGACGGCCCACTTGACACCTCATAATAAAATTAAGTATACGCCACTCGAGCCCCAACCAAATGCCCTCAGCGAAGCAGTTGTGCTGCCTTGTGCTTCTGCTTGCTGCCGTTATTTATGCGCTCACCGGGAGGCCCGGAGGAGACAGAGCCAGGACTCAGCGTGCAGTCCTTCAGCGTTTTGCCTTTGAAGTTTATTTGCGTATTTCAAGTGCGACCGCCACTCATTTCAATATTCAAGCGCACCCAGTTTGTTGTTTCTATTTTTGTTGTTCTTGTTGTTCTGCTTCTTCGTGTTTTAGTTATTGTCCTTTGTTGCTGGGCATTTTGCTGCTGCTGTTGCTGCTACTGCTGCTGCTGCCTGGCAATTGTTTAACTAGTTGGTGTCAGTTATAATGAATTTTAAATTAAGTTGTTATTGTTGCCAGCATTAAACGCTGTCGCCCTGTTTCGGTTGTGGAAGCTGTGTTATTTGCATAATAAAGGACATGAGTAATGTTAATTAAATTGCGTCAGACTAGTAGTATTAATAGAACAGTTTTACTGGTTTTAATTAAAAACTGCATTCACTAGGATAGTAAATTCATGGAATTAAATTCAAGTGCAGCACAAAAGTATGCAACAGTTTTTGTTCAACCAAATAAACTAACCTTACTTTTAGATGCCACAAATATGCAACGGTTTTTGTTTAATTCAATTAAATAAATTTACTTACGGATCGATTTATAGTTTTAAAAGCTGCTAAATTTTATTAAAAAGGATTGTTATTATTTGTGTTTTACATAAACTACTGTAGTAATTCTCAATTAATCCATAAACAATCCATTAAGAGGACTTTAAATAATTGTTGCCTACTTTTAGGCTGACGCTAAATAGCAATCTTTTTTGTTTCACATAGTTTGTATTAATTCGTATTACCAAGTATTTCTTGAATAAATACAATTGCGATGAACTGAGTGAAATATTTCTAAGCACATTCAACAGATTTAAAGCAAACAACACACAACAAGCTATGCAGTGCATGCCTTAATGCAACAAACTATTTTCTTGCAACTACAACTGGAACTACAACTATGAGCATGTCTACATGCCAACACTACAGCTGCAGCTACAAACAGCCAGATTAAATCCTTTCAAAATAACTACGCAAACGAGTAGCATATGCAAATGCCGGGATAAAACAAGCACAACAACTTTTTGCATTACTCAGATTGCAAGTTGCCCAGCATCAACACACACCAGCTACACCTCCAACAACTAACTCTCTGCAGCTCTGTAGTCCAAGCGTTGCCAAAAAGTTTTGGCTTCCAGCTCATTTGTTGGTCACGCCACGCAGCGTGGTAAAGTACGAATAGGATGCATTCAACAGACTCTGAAACATGGCCAAAGTCATGGGGTAAACGTTGCCAGCTCTTATCTGCAAAAGGCGAAACGAAACAAACCGAAACGAAACGAAACGAAACGAGAGATGAAATGGTGAAATGGAGCGCACACATAAAGGCTGGGATTAGAATCTGCCAAATGAAATGCATACCAATTCGAAAAGGACACACCCAACCAGCCAACCAACCAACCGCTTGAACCACTCGAACCACACTCAGGACTCACCTCCAAAGGCCTTTGCGTCTGCATCAGAAAGATCAAGAGAGTTTTACGAAAACGCATCCCACACTCATACCAGGGCACATTGTAAACAGCCTGCGAGACCAGTGAGCTCTATGAATGAGAGCCTAATTGAAATGAGATGCCCGAATGCGCGAAACATAGACAACGACATACCTGAATAACCAACTCGTTGGCCCGATTGTAATAGGTGAATAGCACATACAGCATCGTCGCTATGTACATGATTATCGAGATCATCTGAGTTCGCGAGTCGATCTACAAAGTTCACTTAAATTATGAGTTAACTACATACAACATTAAAGAGTTGCTCACAATATTCAAACAGAAGAGCAGCAGACAGATGATCGAGCCAAAGATAATTGCTTCGGCACCTATAATGAATGTGACTAGCATATTAAACTCCTTTACATAGCTGCAAGATTTAAAGAGTGAAAAAAGTCGTGTACTCTCTTGAACATTACGTCCTTTTATACCTCATGATACTCATGTGATAACGAATACAGGCAGCCAGCATCTGATAGCGTTCCTCCTCTTCCCTTTGCTCTGCAATGCACGACAATTTATAGGCCAAAATCTGCAGCATCGCCTTACCAAAGAGCGCAAATGCAGCAAACAGACTGACAAAGGGCATGTACATCATGGAGAGCACAACGGGCGTGGGTATTTGCAATAAATAGAAAATCTCGTAGAATGGCGTACGCTGCATGTCCAGCGGAGGCAACGCAATGCCAAAAGGATGCGCTACACCCAAAAAGGAAGCAAGTTATTGGTCGCACTCAATTCCGTTGTAAGGAAGTTGCTCGCTTACCGCGTTGCTGCCGGAACAATGTAAAGATTAATGCACCCGTTATATCCAGAAAAGAGGCCGACAAATTGAAGACCGCCAAGCGACGTGCTTCGCGCACAGCCTCGAACAGAATGCTCTGGATATACTCATCGCCTGATGCCTCAATCTGGCGATACAAGAGCGTTAGCTTGGCCAGGAATTGCTCGAATTCCTTGTGCTTCCAGATGGCCAAACAGGTGCGCATCAGAGCATTGAAAATGGCGGATAGAAAAAATAGATTCAATATGAAGGCGGGCAAATCGCCCCACATCTCAAGCAGGTAGAGGAATTGCATCACGTTCATCAGACAAACGGGCAACACAAACGCGTACTTTCGCCAATTGCTCTGTGCCGTTGGATAGAGCACTGCAAAGTATCTCCAGATGCGCACATTGATGGCCACTAATGCAATATCTTCGTTCTCTGCCATCTTCAGCTGCTGTCGAGTCTGTGTCGAGTGTCTGTCTGTCTGGATGCCACTTGAAACTGTGGCCACAAAGTGCTCGGCAAACCTCCTTTATTTCGCCAATTGACGCCATCGAAGGCGTTGGCCAATTGTTCCCTATGTAATCGACATGACATAGCCTATAATTTGGCAAATTGCTTGCTGACAATTCTCGTTGATTGTTAAGCAAGTATTAAGCCAACAGCTGGATTTCCGTTTGCAGATGTCAATACAATTCGTAGGCGATGGAAGACAACTTTCAAATTGGCCATTTATCCGTGTCAATTGCTTTTGTAATTGAAATGAGATTCTAGGGAATTAAAGACTTTTTGCCATATGCAAAATTTTACATTATTATATATACTATAAAATCCAAATATTTTTATGTGAACATTGTAATACAATCTTCATGAATTATTTGACATAAAAAATATTTTTTCATATTAAGTATACGTATATATTGTTTGCATGAAAAAAACCTATCATATGCAATAAAGATTTTTTCATACAATTTATTCTGGCTGCAACTGCTGAGCTTTAATGCTGAATTTTTCATTTGTTACACTTTTATCTAGAATATTGGTTTACAAAAAATGGTTTTAATGTGGCAGTCAGCATGTTAACGAGGCGCAAACGTGGCCAACAATTGCCCAGGCTAGCCTGGCATGACTTATTAAACAATAAAACCGGATTATCCGTAAACAACTGAGCAAACATGCCACAGCCAAATATTTTGGCCAGACCGCTTATCATGCATTAAGGACAGAGACAACAACAAACAACAGACCAACAAAAACGAACGGGCGAAAAAAAAAACAATATAAAAATCAACAAGCGCTCGGCATAACATAATTCAGCAACAATGCCAGCTCAGCAAATACGGCGGGGAATTAAAATGAGACCTGTATACAGCAGTTGGCCAAGGCCAGAAGGGACGAGGGATGAGGACAGTAAACCTCGAGACCAACCAATGTACCGACCAAGCCCATAAAGGCACACATTATGGCCACTTAACCGCGCGTTATGCCGCAAAAAAGGCAAAGGACAAAACCAAAAGCTCAAGCAGCACAAATGGTAGCTAGAGTCCTTGTGTCCACTTTGTGTGTGAGTGAGTGTGTGTGTGTGTGTCGTCGTCGTCATCATCGGTGGCGTATGCGCAATATTTTGTGCAAACATGGGCAATACCAAAGCCTCGAGCAGACTCCAGGCCAATCCCATTCCCATTCCCCCGGCAAATATGCAATGTCAGTTACAGCTGCTCATGCGACAGCATTGCACATAAATCAAAGGGCTTCCCTTTTTGGGTTGCATGGCAAAAATGCATTCTTGTCGTGTTGCATGGCAACAGAACACAACACATTTGCCAGGGGCAGAATTTATTATAAATTAAAAGCTAAGCCCTGCAAATTGACGACATTTAATTATCACATTCAAGCAAAAGACTTTCGAACAATGTGGCACACATCAAAGCAACAGCAATAGCAACAGCAAACCCCATGTCGAGTGCCTGTTAACCCTAAAAGCCACACGATGACATTAATTACGTATACTTTCAGTTGCAGGACCTTCTTGTGGTCCTTGTACTCCTACAAAATTAATACCAAGTAATTAACAGCAGCAGCAGCAACGGCGACAACAGATTCCTTTATACGTGATTTAAGCGAGTCAACTGCCCGTTATTAGGCTCCAACTTCCATTGTGTGGGCGTTCTCATATTGACTTTACCAACTCTAGCAAGTAGTTGTGGTGCTTGAGGGGGCGTAGCGTAAGCAGCTTTTGCCAATTAAGCAGCTCACTTGGCTTACTTGGCGAATTGCCTTTGCCTTTGCCTTTGCCTTGAAAACTGAAATTGCTTTGCTAAGCTTCTAATTTGGGCAATTCCTATATATACTTAGCATGAAATTTTTGCATCAGCTGTGAACTGAATTCGCTTTGCTACCCTCCCAAAACTCAAGCGAGGCATGGCTAATGCGGCTTAGTTTTGTTAACGATTTGCAAACACGTGTGAGTGTGACTCCCATAGCAAAGGTCCAAATCGAATGCCGGAGCAACCCCCTTTGAAGCTGAGAACGATAAACAACAACGAACATTTTTCTTTTTTCGCTTTGATGATATCTAGGCATGCCACATGCTTCTGAACTAAATAAATAACTACTATATGTCGTCATATCGCCATCTCTGACTGATCCGAGATGAGTAACTCGCTCCAAGATAATAAAATGCGATTGTGTACACAACAATAAAATACCCTAAAGTTTTGTACACTTAAAATGCTATTATAACTGCAACTTGTAACTTGGTGAATGCTCTGAATCAATCACAATTGAATATTTTTCAAAAGTAGGCGTTCATTAACATTCGCCAAATGTTTTTGCGAATCATTCTCATTCAATTAACATCTACTTTCAGACATAGAGAAACCTACACTCAGAGAATTTGTGTACATCAAACCATTTTAATATTTGTTTTTGCGTTGCAGCTTCTCTTAGTTAATCCTAATTAAATTAATTAATCTTTTTGTAGAAAGTATCATGGGCTTTTGCTCAGATAAGATTTTTTAAACAGTGTGATTAGAGACGAAAAGGTTATCTCCAAGGTTGTACTAATTGAACAATAACAACAAAATTATATAGAATGTGCAATCCGACGTGCAACTCAACATAAAAAAAGTATAAAATATGTAAACAAAATTTTATAAATATTTATGTTAAAGTTCCGGAAATAAATACCAGCGAGAGCAATTACGCTTTGTGAATCTATTACGATTGCTTTATTTCAGTCTGGATTACTAAGTGCATTGCTTTATTAGGAACTGAGAGTAATTATAAATATGTACATATAATATGTTATGTATATAAAAAGTATTATAGTTAAAAGTGAGAGTGGGTGTCACTGGTATTCGATTCGTCACACCCCCATAGTGTGGTTTTTGTTTTTTTTGGTGTGGCCTGCACACTAAAATAGAAAGCTAAGGCAACAACGTGGCATATATATTGGGGGTGGGGATATTGAATTAAGGCATCTATGGCAGATTACAGCCCACCTGTGTGACCACCTTGGCAGCCACATCGGTGGCCTTACGCACACATTCGCTCAGCGAACGCTTCTCCAGCCAGGCATGCAGAAAGCCAGCGACAAACGTATCTCCTGCTCCGGTGGCATCCACCACCTTATCCACACGCTGTCCTTGGTACTGTTCGAAAACACATTGACCTGCTGGAGACTTCTCCGCCACATAGTTGGTGATCAGCTGCACGCCCTTCGCTCCATTGGTGACGAGTATGATCTTTGCATTGTCCGCCTGCAGCAGCTGTTCTCCCAACTCATCTACGCTTTTGCAACCAGCTGCGGTGGCCAGCTCCTCGAACTCCTGCCGATTGCCAAACACAAAGAGCGCACGCTTGACCAAGTTAAGCATCTCCTCCGAATGTTCCCGCACTATGTAGGGTGCACTGAGATTCACAGCCAGATGACGTCGCTCCTGCACCAGATCACGCAGTATATACTCGATAACCTCAGCTCGATGTGGGACAAAGAATCCCTCGATGTAGAGGATCTGTTTGCGTTCGATGGGACGCAGAAAACTTTCATTACCATGGAGTGCGGCATGCTTCAGCTGTTGCAACGAGAACTTTGCAGAGGCGCCAATATTGGCATACAATGTGGGATTATCGTTGTGCATTAGGCAGAGACACTGTCCCGTGTGCATATCCTCAATGACTTGCAGACGCGCCTCGATATGTTTCTCGGCAATAATGGAACGCAAGTGCTCCCCTGTTTTGTCATCACCAATAGCGCCAAAGAACTGAGCCTCTGTGCCCAAGAGTTTAAGTATGCGCACAGTGTTCAAGGCCGATCCACCGGGATTGGGAGAGGCATCTGGAGCTAATGAATTCACGGTGGGTTAACACAAACAAATAATTAACAACTCAATGGCATTTGTCACCTACCCGTCGGCAGCCTCTGTGGCGATTTTATTTATGATCTCCAGATCCAATTCGCCCTTGGAGCCCACTTCTAGCTGGTAACTCTCAAGCACTTCGGGATTATCCAACTTAACGACGCGATCTAGAAGCACATTGCCAAAGCAGACCACTTTGCGGGGACTACCAAAAAGAGAGAAAGAGAGAAGAGAGAAAGAGAGAGAGAGAGAGAGATTTGAGAAATGGGAAAATCCAGTGGGGAAAACTTGCAGTGGGAAAGAACTTTACTCACGTGTCGTAGACAACTTGCGTGCCATCTGTCGAGCTTTCAGTGCCCATAATTTTCTCATAAGCATAACGAAGGTACTCCATTGTTTCGGATTTACGTTATCGATTCTCGGAATGTGATTTTCCCGCTTATGGAAATTGTTGATTCACACTGTGCGAAGTTTAATCAATAGCCGCGCTCTAATTCAAATGAGTTTCTCCGCAGTCCGTTGCTCTGCTGGTCCGTGATCCGTCACATCCGTCAGCCAGCGACACACTGAATGCTAAAGCCGGTTTCTGCCGGCGTATTTATCTCAGTTGTTGTGGCGTTTCCCATGCTTTTGAAGCAATTAGTTTCCAGTTCGCAACTTCTTGTTTTACCTTTTACAAAGCAAACCTTTTTGCGTTGTTGTTGTTTCGTTTGGCAATCTTGATAATGCTTTGTTTTTTGTTCTGGTTGTTAGCTTTTTTTGGAACTTTTATTTGGACTTCTTTGATTTTTGTTGTACTTATTACATCATTGAGCTTTTTCTCTTTGTTTTTTTTGGCACATTCAACTGTGTTGAATAATCCAGTGGTCACCCTGTGACGCTTTTTAAAGTTCAATTTCAAATAAGAAGAATGCGTTAAATTGCTCAATTATATTTATAACTGCGTTTATTACGGAGCTATTTCAATGTGTGCAAAAACTTGCGTGCTAACTGTCGTTACTCAACACTGGCTTAGCTTTCCAATACGCACAGCTGTTCGTTGTGTTTGTTTACGTAGAAGAAGAAGCGTACGCTTTTTTCAAATGCCGGCAAACGGCAAACAAAAACAAAGCTAAAGCTCTCTATCTCTCTCTCGCTCTCATTAGCTTTGTCAGAGCTTTCGTTTGTCTAAGGTGCTGCCAACCTGCGCCGCTTTCAAATGACCGTTGGAGGGGTTGTACAATTTTAACAATAACAACAAAATTATATAGAATGTGCAATCCAACGTGCAACTCAACATAAAAAAGTATAAAATATGTAAACAAAATTTTATAAATACATATTTATGCTAAAGTTCTGGAAATAATTACCAGCGAGAGCAAGTATGATACGCTTGTGAATCTATGACGATTGCTTTATTTCAGACGAGATTAATAAGTGCATTGCTTCATAAAAAACTGAGAGTAATTATAAATATGTACATATAATATGTATATAAATAGTATTATAGTTAATAGTAAGGGTCGGTGTCACTGGTATTCGATTCGTCACACCCGCATTGTGTGGTTTTTGTTTTTTTTTTTGGTTCGGCCTGCACACCAAAATAGACATCTAAGGCAAGAACGCGTCATACATATGTGGGGGGAGGGGGTAAGTCGGGGTATTGAGTTAAGGCATCTATGGCAGATTACAGCCCACCTGTGTGACCACCTTGGCAGCCACATCGGTGGCCTTACGCACACATTCGCTCAGCGAACGCTTCTCCAGCCAGGCATGCAGAAAGCCAGCGACAAACGTATCTCCTGCTCCGGTGGCATCCACCACCTTATCCACACGCTGTCCTTGGTACTGTTCGAAAACACATTGACCTGCTGGAGACTTCTCCGCCACATAGTTGGTGATCAGCTGCACGCCCTTCGCTCCATTGGTGACGAGTATGATCTTTGGATTGTCCGCCTGCAGCAGCTGTTCTCCCAACTCATCTACGCTTTTGCAACCAGCTGCGGTGGCCAGCTCCTCGAACTCCTGACGGTTGCCAAACACAAAGAGCGCACGCTTGACTAAGTTAAGCATCTCCTCCGAATGTTCCCGCACTATGTAGGGTGCACTAAGATTCACAGCCAGATGTCGACGCTCCCGCACCAGATCACGCAGTATATACTCGATAACCTCAGCTCGATGTGGGACAAAGAATCCCTCGATGTAGAAGATCTGTTTGCGTCCGATGGGACGCAGAAAACTTTCATGACCATGGAGTGCGGCATGCTTCAGCTGTTGCAACGAGAACTTTGCCGAGGCACCAATATTGGTATACAATGTGGGATTATCGTTGCGCATAAGGCAGAGAGAGTGTCCTGTGTGCATATCCTCAATAACCTGCAGACGCGCATCGATCTGTCGGTCGGCAATAATGGCACGCAGATATTCCCCTGTTCCGTCATCACCAACAGCGCCAAAGAACTGAGCCTCTGTGCCCAAGAGTTTGAGTATGCGCACAGTGTTCAAGGCTGATCCACCGGGATTGGAGAGGCAGCTGGAGCTAATGAATTCACGATAGGTTAACACAAACAAATAATTAACAACTCAATGGCATTTGTCACCTACCCGTCGGCAGCCTCTGGGGCGATTTTAATTGCGATCTCCAGATCCAATTCGCCCTTGGAGCCCAGTTTTAGCTGGTAACTCTCATGCACTTTGGGATTGTCCAACATCACGACGCGATCTAGGAGCACATTGCCAAAACAGACCACTTTGCGGGGTCTGCCGAAACGAGAAAGAGAGGGATTTGAGAAATGGGAAAATCCCGTGGGGGAACACTTGCAATGGGAAAGAACTTTACTCACGTGTCGTAGACAACTTGCGTGACATCTGTCGAGCTTTTAGTGTTCATAATTTTCTTATAAGCATAACGAAGGTTCTTCATTGTTTCGGATTGGCGTCGTCGATTCATCAAATGTGATTTTCCCGCTTTTGAAAATTGTTGATTCAATAGCCGCTCTCTATTTCAAATGAGTTTCTCCGCAGTCCGTTGCTATGCTGGTCCGTGATAGGGATATCGGAAAAATATCTAAATAGCGATATATCGATATTTTTCGTTTTAAAAAAATATCATCGCGATATTTATTGGGCAAAAATAGGCAATATTGATATTTTTGAGATGATATTTCCGATTGAGTGATTTGCTGCAGAATAACATACTGATGAAAACTACTATGCTTGATATGCCTCTTCACGTATTAAACAGATGGTTGAAAGGCGTACAGGAAAGTTTTCTAGATCTGCACAAAATAACCATAGGACTCCCAGACTCGGCAGTCCAGAGTTCCGAATGAAAGCAAGTGCAGCTTTTCTTTAGTGTGCCATTTTGTAGTTGGGTGACAAATCCGTTGGAATTGTTGATCTCACAAATGTCAACTATGCCCGTGCTAGCGAGGGTGGCATTAAGTTACTTAATCACGCCTGGTAGTTCGGTTTCATCTGAACGGTTGGCTTCTGCCATAGAGTGTGTTGTTTGTGACTTCCCTAGTTGTATGACAGACCAGCATGTGACCGTAACATTAAATAAAGATTTGTTTTCTAATTAATAATTAAAAATATTAAGTACAAATAATAATTAGTAACTATTAATTCATGGAATTTGTACTTAATTTAATTATTATCCAGTAGGTCACCCTGTGACGCTTTTTGAAGTTCAATTTCAAATATCAAGAATGCGTTAAATTGCTTAATTATATTTGTAACTGTGTGTATTACGGAGCTATTTCAATGTGTGCAAAAGCTTGCGTGCTAACTTGTCGTTACTCAACACTGGCTTGGCTTTCCAATGCGCACAGCTGTTTGTTAAGAGTATTTACGAAGAAGAAGCATACGCTTTTTCAAATGCCGGCAAACGGGAAAAAAAAACAAAGCTAAAGCTCTCTCTTTCTCTCTCGCTCTAATTAGCTTTGCCAGAGCTTTCGTTTGTCTAAGGTGCTGCCAACCTGTGCCGCTTTCAAATGACCGTTAGAGGGGCTTTTTAAATTAATATTTCTATCCGGTTTTGTATTTATATTTCGAATCCACTTTTGTGTGCAGATAAATGTGTTTGTTGTTGTTGTATGATATATATTATTATATCATGCAGAGCTAATCAACAGAAAATCCCAATTTCAAAGCGAAAGGCTTGGCGGTGTGGGGAAACCCGAAGATGGTACTTTAATCATGTTTTAATTTAATGAAAAAGCACATTTGAATGCTGTAAATTATACCACACAAAAAATATACTTATTTTGAATTTCAACATCATTATTCAAGCAGAAAAATCACACATCAGTGCGTAGATAAATTGAGTTTTTATCCAACCACACTCAAATTGAAAGGCAATGGGGTATTTCCCAAGCCAACATATAAGCATTCTACTTCTGCTTGGATTTCCCCAGCAACAAATAATTCCCCCTTAGCTGCATGTCTTTGCAGTAACCATGGCACGCTCTTAACGCATTTCGGCTCTTAACTGGTCTCCAAACCTGTGCACGTGAGTCGAAACGCGATGCTCGTCAGAGTCATACGCAGTGACGATCATGTATTACAATCGAACTTTGGACTGACTTTCGCATCGGAATGTATTTCATGCCAATACTCAATGTCCAATACCTGTCTGTATCTGTTTCATGTGTGCTTCGAGGAATTCTAAAACCTGTTTTGGTCGCCATGCAGTACTGTGGCTGCCCCGTTGAGTGACAAGCGAATCGTGAATTTGAGTCATGCTGACCATATTTTTAGTAAAGCTTTTGGATTTTGGCTCGCTAGCATGACTCAGCACTTTGAGCTGTGCATCTGCCCCAGCCAAGTGCAGCATTTCCCAGCCACGCATTGGCCACTTGTTTATGTGCCAAACAATCGAGCGCAATCGACAATGAAAACAAAGCTTCCCCGACCCAAATACCAACTGCACGCCATGCAGCGAAAGCATGCAGCTAGAAACAGAAGCAGAAACAGAGCAAGAATCGAATTCAGAATCAACTTAGGCCAATTGTAATTTAATAGGCCTGCGTTTGAAGTACTTACTCATAAATGTAACTATAAAAGTAGTAAACAACTGAGAGCTGGGGACAGTTCCAAGTTCATTGGCCAAAATTGGCGCGCAAATTGTATGGCCTGATATTCTGATATCGATATACAATATAGTATAGTATAGTACGTAGTACGTAGTACTATGAAAATACGTCAAGTGCTGCAGTTTTGTATTTACAGCTATCGCAAGCAGAATTTTGCAAGCCGTGTTTATTTTGGTGTTTATGCGCAGCAAGTTAACAATATTTATATTTAGATTTCAGATAGGTCAGTGCTTTCATTGCAGGCCCTTTCCTCAGATGTTCAACGAGAAGTTTTGGCCCCTCGGGTGATTAACCCGCGCCACAACAAAAATCGCCAACTTAACTATTTTTCTGGGTAGCAGGGTTCAATGATTTACATGTTGTTTACCAACTTTGTTGTTTATGCCAAATTTTACATATACATGTGTGAAAATGCAATTCAAATTCGCAGTTCCATTTCCCATTTTTTCCAAGAAGTTCATTAAACTTCGCTGACGCTTTCCTTATAGGTGGGAATGAATTTGTTGTTGACACAGATGATGGGTTCGATTTGATTAAAGCTCACTACGGAGGGTGACAGATGAGTCAAAGGCGTGTGTGTGTTACAGAGTGTGGTCTCAGTATCCGTATCCATTCCCAGAAAGAGTTAAAGAGTACTTCAACCTCAATCCGCCGAAATTGCAACAGTACATTCAACTTATTTACATATAGTATCTACTATATAAATTATTTATACACTTACATACATTATATTGCATCTATACACTCATACATATGTTTTGCAGGTGGCTATTTATAAAACTTGTTATTCGACATATGTAAACAAAAACAATAACAGTTCACCCTTCGTCAACAAAAAAAAATATGCTTGGCAAATCAAAAAATCAACCGCAACCAAATAATTCATTAAAAAAGTGCATTAACGATCTGAAAATATACGCGCCACTTTTATTGCGCGGTAGTTGAACTCCGGCAATGGCGTATTTGGTTTCTCCCCCATTTACTGTTCAACAGAAGCATCACGCCACAATGTTAATTGGTCAAGTTGACAAAAGAACAGTTCCGGCAACTATTATGATTCGAGACAGTTCACCGAAAGATGATTTTTTAGCTCAGGGTAATAGTACGGATTCATTCTGGGCAATGTTCCAAATCCCGATGATACCCCCCACGGGGGCGACGATTTCATTCACTAAATTTCACGCGAAACACAATAACAAACTTGTATTCAATCCCAAGTGTTTGTCGCGCGCGCTCATTAATTAAACATCGTTGAGGCATACATAACACATATATAGCGTATACGCAACGTTGGCGGGGTGGCTTCTTGACGTCAGCTATTGTCATGAGTGATCGCTTAGGAACAGACATTGGCCCGAGCATATATTTATACGTATATTTTATTTGCATGTCTTGAGTCATTTTCACTTACACGACCTGTTGACCATTTGGCCCATCGCCAAGTTCATGACCAACAAACGTGGTTTTCACCATCTTATGCCGAAATTCGTTGAGTTCGCGTGAAAACAGCATGCGAAAATTGCCGGAAAATCTTTAAAAAGTATATCGTTTTTTGAAAGAGCCATAAATTGACATAAACTTGGCAGCTTTATTAAACTTAGTGAGAAAAATTTGTACGAAAACCTATGACAAAATGCAATTTGACGGAAACGTGAACATTAATGGTTTTCATTGAAAAACTCTTGAATCAAGGCAAAAGGTGAAATGGAAAAAAAATACGGTTAAAGCTGCAATACTGATAAGAGGCCAGTTTCATAGCGCATATTGCATCTCACGTCAAAGATCGTAGTCTGGCTACAGACAGAAAATAAACCCAAAAACAAAGACTTGCTAATTCCTCAAATTAACGGAAATCTTTTGCTACCCCACAAAAAAAAATGATAATAATAAAGGTACAAAAATGTGCTTGGCACAACACAAAAAAAAATTTTTGCTGAATCTTCACTTTTGAAATGAGAGCGGAGGCGTCAAGCGAAAATTACTTGGAAAAAACTCACACATATAAAATCAGAGAGAGTGCCGGAGAGAGACAGTCGATTGGGATTTACGCCGGCTGGCCTTTGCCAACTGTTGCTTCGGTATGCGTGAGCAGGCCCCTCTAAAAAGCTTTTGTCACAGAGAGCGCTAGCGAATACGAGAGTGAGAGCGAGAGCGATATGTGCTCGCGAGGCACTCTTCTGATGAAATTCAATGGCGGCGAGAGGGCAGCTATAAAAGCTCGCGCTCGCCAACGTTGGGCATTCATTGTGAAATTGCAACTCAAAATTGAAACAAGCACAGACCGAGACGGTTAAACGGATTTTTAAAGCGCGCTGCGTAAACGTGAAAAGAATTTCATAATCAAAAGTTAATAGACCGCAAATTGCCGAGGAATACAATCAACGGGCAAACGCTAATAACAGCAACAAAAGCAACAATAAACAAAGCAGTGATACCACAACACACAAAAGTGCCACACACAAACTATACAAACATTGAAGCAAAAAAACTTTGCCACAAACCAAAAGTGCAAACAGAAGCTGTAAAAATAGCTCAAAATCAAGTGACAAGCTCCGAAATTAGCAACTCATACAAAATGGTCGTTGAGGAATCTGTCAACATGCACTACACACACAACCACAACATGGAATTGGCCGATTGCGATACGCCAATCGGTCGCACCGTCAAATCAGCTCTTCTGCGAGCCCAATCTGAATCTCGAGTGATCGTCGGACTATCAGCAGCCATCAATGTGCTCTCCAAGTCACCGGAGGGTTCACTCTTCTGCCTGATGGCCGTGCCCAAGGACGGCGATTCAGCCACACACATGCACGAGGTGCTACTGGAGGCGTTTTGCTACGAGAACGACATCTATGTGATCAAGGTGGACGACGCCACCAAGCTGAGCCGCATTTTGGGCCAGGAAAGCATCGAATCATGCTGCCTGGTGCAAAAGACCTGGGCTGGCGATCAGATCGAGGAGCATCTGAACAAGGCCGAGAATCAATTGGTCGACTACTGCGAGGCCCATTGGGATGCACCACAACATCCCATCGTTCAGCTGCCAGTCGTATAAACTATGAGATGGATCAGACGATTTAATTGAACAGCCCGTTACAGTGGGGCAAAACATGGTTTAAATTGATGCAACAACCAATAAGAACAGCAACCAGTTAAGACAAGGTTAATGTACCCAAAACGTTTGGAGAGTTCTGCGGAAACCGACGTATTGGGACATATCCCAATTACATATACATATTATATATCATATAATATACATACACATACATATGTATAAGTGTATATAGGAGGAGCGGCTTAATCAGAAGAGTAGCTGCGACGATGGCCAATTATCATACGCTAGATTGAAGGAGAGTGAAGGAGAGAGCAGAGATCGTGAGAGGCAGCCGACGACCTTCGTTGGAGCAGCATCAACAGCAGCAGCAGCCGAGAATGCAATGGAACTTGCAGCAGTCACAACAACAATACCAACAACAACTACGGCTGCTGCGGAAGTGCGCCTCACACACACCATCACACTCTGGGACTTACACTCTCTGGCTCTCTCTTTAATCTGGCAGCAATTTCGCAACCAGAGGCAAATACAATTCATACACGCACACAACCACAAAGCCATGCGCACACACATAAGCGCGTGACCAGCTGCTGGTTTTTTTTTCATCCAGTTCGCTTTAAGCGTAAAACAAATTATTAAATAATTGAGATTTACGATGAACAGATTTCCATTCTAATTGTTAAACATAAACAAAAAGAAAAATACAACACAAAAAAAAATGTATTGTAATTTGTATTTTAAAGTTAAAGTTTTGTTATGTTAGCTTTTCTTAAAAACCAGCGTATTAATAAATACAAAAGAAAGTACAACAAAAAAATGTTATTTAATTTTAAGAAAAAATTAAAAAAAGAATTTTTGAAAAAAAAAAAATATAAATAAAAATTATAAAAAAAACCAAAAACTTTTCAGTCTTATCAATTTCAAATTTTCAGCTCTTTTTTACAGCGATTTCTGAACTTTGCTTGAATGACGAACTTATTGGTTATCTGTCAAAATTACAGATAAGACCAAGTTTAGGGGAAAAAACTTTGGAAGATCAAAGAACAAACAGAACATTGTTTTAGCATTTGGGGAATTCTTTGTACCTTTTGATATGATGTTGAAATTTTCCCAATATCTTGGAAATAAAATGAAAATAAAGTCCTAAAACATTTTAGACGCTTTTACCAATTTTCAGATAGAAGTTTTTCAATATTTCTGGTGTGACGAACACACCAAAAATTATCCTGACGTCAAGCATAACAAATCTCTTAAGCATAGATATATCAAAAGCTGGTGGAAGTGATCCATCTATTGGCCACATTATCAACGGTGTTTCCCCAATGAATCGACAAACAGAGGCACGTTCTTATCAATAATACTCGCTAAATTAAGTGAACATAATTGCTCGGAATCGCTACAGCAAACTGGATCCGAGCAGCTGTCCCGTAAAATGCTACCAGATTGCCAGCCATGGCAATTAAATAATCGTATGAGCATTGGCACGTTTCGGCCACCGAGATTTGAATGTTAATCAATGTCCAGACAGCTCAGACAATCGTGCCAAACAATTTGGAAAAATTTTAAGCAGCTCAGCAAACGTTTCCATATGATCCCTTGTTTGATTGGCTTGGATACAAAATTATAGGTCAGATCGCTTAGAGACAACGAAAGAAGTAGCAGAATCATTCGACCTCTTCTTAAAGATAATTATATAATAAATCTTTCTGATTTTCATTCCTAGGGTACGAAATAATTGAAGAGTGCATTAATTAGCTTTACTACTGTTTCACACGTATCTAATGAAAGTATAGTTTACTTACAATATTTATATGGGAAATTAACTAATTGTATGTAATTAAGGAAATGATTTACTCAAAGCGGTTCGCTAACCTGATAATTAGATAAGCGGCATCCAAAGTACTAGCACCAGACAAAGTGTTAACTAAGGCCCTCTGTTTGAATTATCAATACTCGATACTCATGACTTTGGTACTTGATTAATAATTCAATCGAAGTACGCCGGACTTTACACCTTCACAGTCTGCGGATCCACGTAAATTTAGCGTTAATTCCAAAGAACAAGATCTCACACTCATTATGATTCGCTCTCATCTCAATTGGAATTGGCCGAGTCATGCGATATATTGAGTAATGAGACATGTGCTCATTGACTCTGAGCAACTGAATTGAATTTGGTTTTGCATACAAGGGGAATACCTTTTACCCATATTGCAAAACAATAACCGGCACTTGTTCAATGTTCGGTGTTTGGTGTAAAAAGGCATTAGGTGTATAAGAGGCCTAACCTCAGAGAAATCTCTGGGGGTAGTTCACATTTACTCAATTGTGTTTGCTCAATAGCGGGAAGCATTTAGCGTGACTTGCGATGCGAATCTGAGAATGCAAAATGATCGATATGAAAACGGAGGCTGAAGCAGCAGTTGTCAAGGCAGACGACCCCCGGCCCGTCTCGGCCTGGCCCGGGCCAAAGACTGAACAAGATTGAACATGACAGAGTGCAAACTTCACAAACGACAATGGTGATGTCGTTGAAGGTAAATGATTCATATAAATAACGCTGCTGCCGTTTTGGTGCTATCCCCAAAATTAGCATATTCTAAACTGAGATCGTATATACGTCAAATGGAATAACCGTAGCCACAAATACCGCTCAGAGCAAACTAGTTTGATACGTGATTGCTCAGCGAGAAACGCAAACCGAACATCGAACAGCGACTCAAAACCCATTAACTCTCCACACCGATACTCAACGTGAGACCCAGCTGAAGCGATGCCAACCACTGTATGTACATGTGATTGCCATGAAAGCGTGCTAATTACGAGGCGTGCACCACTTGAGCTCAGCGCTGAGCGATTTTTTTTTTTTCAAGAGAGAATCAATATACTTGGGACTAGATTTAACGCGTATTTAACTGTTATTTGTTTTGATTTTAATAATTCCGTTTTAAGCTGGAAAACTTGTTTTTACTTGTAAATACGAATTATTATAAATTTTATTGTTGTTTTTTTTTTTTTATTATTTGCGTACGAACGTTCGTGCCATTGTTGTTTGTGTTGATGGCGTTTTCCTCATAAATGCGAATATAAAACAAGTCGCGTTATCAATTTGCTGTATGCTCCCAAACACGGATTACGCCTCTGTACTATCTCTGGGGATTTCTACGGAATTGCTGTCGCTGTTTGGCAAAAACCAAGAGAACACTAAAACCAGAGCAAACGATAACAAAGCTTAGACGAGTGCCGTTTACTGAGTTATCCAAAAGTCATAAAAACTTTTCCCAAAAAAAATATCAAGAGGGATTTATTCACGCATTTGCAGAATTTCTTAAGACAATCAAATAGTAGATTTATTTACACTGGAATAAAATAATATACACATCTGCATTTCAACTAGTTAAACATCCCTCGTTGGGAGAAAATTGTGCCATTTTGTGCCAACTTCAACCTTCAATTTGCAAATCAGGCAAAACATAACATTGATAACTGCCAAAATTTCCATCATTTATCATACTATTTCTGATAGCACGCATTTCGATTTGTTTACTACTATATTTAGCTAATTTGTATGTGACCGAAATGCCAAAGCTTTCCACAACTTAATCAATTGATTAGAGTCAATCAGAGAGAGCTGCGCAATAGACACGAGACTAATAGATCATTGACAGAATCACGCGAGTGGAATTGTTTGTTGTGAATGAATATTGTAAATTCAAAATTGTAAATCTCGAGAACCAGTTTGGGAACTCACATTAAATTGCATAAGGGCCATGAGGGAAATCCCAGCTAACAAGCAAAGCAAATAACAATTCCTCGAAATGCACTTATTTACCTGAAAGGGAACATCTAAATCACTTCTAAAGGTTAATATTTGTTAAGAAAAGGTTTAACAAAAACAAAATCGTGTATAATCATGAATAGCGAGAAACGTATGCAAAGAGCTGATAAGATTTATTTGTTCAGTGGGGCAAATGCTTAATACTCGTATTGTGTTTTACACAAAAGAATTTTGCAAATTTTGAAATATTTGGGAAATTCCCTAGCTCAAGGCAAAAAATGTTTGGCAAATTCCGAAATGATGTTAATGAATTGTTGCAAAATTCTAAGGAAAATCTCCGCTGGAATGCATAAAATGTACATAAACAATTGAAAAATGATTTGTATATATGAGAACTAGACAAGTTGCCAAAGATTTATCTAAACATTTATCACATGGGGCACATTGCCTGAAATCTCTCTCTCTCTCTTTCTCTATAGCTTGGCCATAAAATGCGCATCAAGTGCAAAAACTTGCACACTCTGATAATGATAATGATAATGATAGTAAAGCTACGAATTACAAAAATAAACATCAATGCAAATATGGACACGAGCACTTTGTCTATTTAAACTACGAGTACACTGTATATCTGAAACGCAATTGCACCTGCAGGACGCATAAAGCAAATTGGTTTCCCTTGTTGGTTTAAACAAAGTCTTTGGGCGAGAAATTAGCACCACATTTACAGTTGTGAAATATGTGCGTGTCCATAAATAGCCATAATAATAATACAAATTTGCCTGTCTGGTCGTGCTTGTATATTTAATTCCATTCGCTTTGTTGTTTGGCCCCATTGATTGCTCTTCACTTTTGGTTGGTTGGTGGCTAGATGTTTGCCGAAGGGCAGAGGAATTGGGCACTCTTTTTTGTTGGTGTTTAGTGTGGCGCCAGTTAACATGACAGCGTTGAATTTCACAAGAACGCAGACGACTGGGAGAGCCAGTCGATATCTGATAGCATCGTTATCTCTACAAGCATGACTGTGTGAGAGTTTGAAACTCTCTCAAAGCGCGTGCCACGAGACGGGCCAAAGAAACGTTGTTGCCATTTCGCTGATAAGCGAAATTCATAATGTGAGCCCAAGAGAGAGAGAGAGAGAGAGAGAGAGAGGGTGATCGAGTAAGCGAGGGCTGTCGATCTCAAGGTCTGTGGCTCTCGGTGGGGCGACGGCACCTGATCGCGTCAAGTTTAAGCACGTTTTGTCTGCGCTGCTGTAAATACACAGTTACAGTTACGATTGAATGTTTTTTTTTTATTTTATTGATCGCGCGGGGCGTATGAATAAAGAATGTTTCAGATTCCTGTACAATCGGCGGATTGTGCACATGTCGCGCACGATTGTGTGCCTGTTGTCAGTTGTCATTTGTCTGTTTGCTTACGCAAATCGTTGCGCATACGCAGCGTGTTACCGCTTACAGCTTGCCGTTAACCGTTATGCAGCCGGAGCCACCCCAAAGAGAGAGAGAGACAGAGACAGAAGTAACGCCCGTAACTGCGTCAATGTCATAAAACTTTCTCACGTAAGTCAAAATCTCTTGTTCTTCACTTATCATGTCGAAAATCTCGGATCATCTGCGAGTTCAGTCTCCGCACGGTTATTAATACGACTTAACAGCGGCATTAAAAATGGATTCTTATCGATTATATAACGCTAAGTGCATGTTTAATAAAGTTATATTCATACTACAGGTACTCTTTAATGCGCTCACTTGTGGTTATTCAAAGTGCTTATCGTAATGCTTAAATGCTTCTGCGTATGTGGGGGCGTATTATTAATTCAATGCGGTAAATAACAATATAAAAAAAACAATAACAAACTAATTAAGATTTCACCTACTTTTTCCAAGAATCGCATTTCCCCACAGACTTTCAACGGGGGAACCACAACAGCCCACGAGGTAATATATTTTAAACTTTTTGAAGCAATAAATATCTTACGCAAGGAATAGAAGCAAAATATGGTGTGCTTTGCCAGTCTACCAAAACTAATGACGAAAGCAATTTAATGACGTCAAAACATCATATCGCAAGCTTTTTCTTTGCGTCCGCGGCTGCATGTGTTTAAATGGATTATATAATTCACAATTCGCGTTTGAATTTATCTAAACATTATTGTTCCTTTGGGTATACAAATATATGGTAAACAACATTGATTTATAAATCAATTTTTATTTTTTTTATATTTATGATAACTAAATAATACTCAACTTTATAAATATTTCTCATTGTTCTACACTTTTCTTAAAATTTGTACTAATACAAAATATTTGACAATTTTATAGGTTGAAAGTAAGTTTCATTTTCAAAAATAATTAATTAAAGTGATTGACAAATATCACAAAACTCCAACTCCAACTATGATTCATTCGGAATAAAATCAATGGGAAAATTTTCAAGTATTTTCATAGAATATGGGTTTAAACTTTCCTGTCATTAAACAACTTATTGAAGCGTTCAAATTCTAAAATTAATAATTTAAAATATTCATTGAATGAAATTGTTCAAAATGCGGCTCTGCACTAAAGGCATTAAAAAAACGGTGCATTGCAGATATTATTATTATAATAATTTAAAATATATACTAATTATTATAATCTTAAATATTTATTATTTATTTATTTATTACTAAATCTAAATCTTCTCATATGTAGATACCATATATATACCCATTAGTAGTATTCACTATTAATTTATTACTTAGCTGTCAGGAAATGCTATCAATTAGAAATATTCATACAAATAATATTTATCAAACTTTTCATATATGTATATACATATATTTGTTGTGAAATATAAAAACAATTAAACTTGTTTGTGCAATAGGGCATCATTATTGTTATTAATAAATTTTTAAATTTTTTTAACAATCCAACCATCAACCAATGCATTGAAGCATTTCAAGTCCTATTTCGAAAAAGTAAAAATTATACATTACACAGAATTGTTGTAGTTCCGAGCAGATTCAGAATACATTGAAAATGTATAGTTTTACTATTATCTTCATCATTCTTGCTCTGAATAAAAACTATAGTGTAATAAAAGTTCTATAAAATACAAAAATTTAAGTAATTACTATTATAAAATGAATTTATTTTCAATACATCTTTACAGGATGCAGTACTATTTAAATTTAAAAATGTACAGTGTAAATCATACAATGAGTCATTAATGCTAATTCCACTTTGTCAACTTCGCGCTATTTCCCGGGAAACGAACGTAATGAATTATAGAGCGGATTGGCTATATTCCGTCAATGATGTTTACACCGAAGTTCAAATATTCAAACGTGCCAATGGATTCAAGCCATGGTTATTCAAATATAAATTAAATTTTTGTGAATATTTACAGAAAAAGAACCATCGGCTTTTCAGTCTTGTATTTAATTTATTCAAAGAGTACACCAACTTGGCCACCCAAACCTGCCCTCTTGTGGTACGTATGTATATTATTTTAATAATTATTAAATTCTTACCCATTTTTCATGTTAGGGAAATATTACAGTTTTAGGATTTAGTCTGAAGGTTGATCGACTCAAGCTGCCTTTGCCAACGGGCGTTTATTTAGTGACAACAGGTTGGATTTTAAACAAAAGATTAACATCAAATTTGAATATAACATTTGAATTTGTTGAGGACTCCGGTCTTGACTCTGAGAAAAGTCTTTTCGGGCATTAATTGCTCAAATTGATATATCTAAATATATAAATATTTCGCCTTATTACTAATATAAACTAAATATATAAGTATTAAAAATATTGTATTATCCTTAACACTTTGATCTGATTCAAATAAATTGTTAAATTAATTTTATCGAATTTTTGAGAAATTTAACTATAATAACTTCATTTAAAAATGCAGAAATCGATTTAATGTTCGATTTTTTGTAATGTTTTACCTTATTTATATTATAAGATGCAATTTCTAAATACTTATTATTTTTGAAAATATATTTGTGAAATATAATAAGTAATTAAACTTGATCATACCATATCAAGATGGTTATTAATCAATTTTTCTAAAAACCCCAGCATTAATCAAAGCATTGAAGCATTTCAAGTTATATTTATAGTAGCGATCAATTTATAAATTTTCTTCAGTTGTTATAGACTCCGAAGGCATTCACAATGCAGTGCAGTGTTATTATTATTCTAATCCTTGCTCTAAATTTAAACTACAATGTAAAGAAAGTTTGAAATATTAAAAATATTCTGATAATTTTTATAATAAACTAAATTTTTCCAATATCTTTTTGTAGTCTGCACTAATATTTAAATTCAAAAATGTTCAGTGCAAATCATTCAACGAATCTTTAATGGCTATACCGATTTGCGAAATTCGTGCCGATGCCCGGGATAAAGATGTTTTAAATTACTGGGCCATTTGGCGATATTCCGTCAATGAAGTTTCCGCCGAAGTTCAAATTTTCAAACGTGCCAATGGATTCAAGCCGTGGCTATTTAAATATACCATCAACTTTTGTGAATATTTACAGAAAAAGAACCATCAACTTTTTAGTATTATTTTTAATCTATTCAAAGAGTACACAAACTTGGCAACCAAAACATGTCCTCTCGTGGTAAGTTAATCTGTTTAATACTAGTATATCTCTTACCAACTAATATTTGTTCTTAGGGAAATATAACGGTTTTAGGACTTAATCCGAATTTTGATCAACTTAAGCTTCCTCTGCCGACTGGCGTTTATTTGATGGCTACATCTTGGATTTTGGACAAAAAATTAACATCAAATTTGAATGTAACATTTGAGTTTGTTGAAGATTTTGGTCTTGAAGCCGAGAAGAGACTCAATGGGCATTAAATTTACAAAATGAAGTATATAAATATATAATTATTTCGACTTTTTACCAATATGAACTAAATCAACCAATAATAGACATTGTGATATGTATGCTTAAAACATTAATTTGATTTAAATAAATTGTTTAATTAAATTTATCCAATTTTGGAGACTTTTAACTCTAATAACTTCATTTATAAATGCAGAAATCAGACAGTATATAATGTTCAATTTATTTTAATGTTTTTCTTTAAGATACAATTACTTTTCCGCTATTTATGTTTTCATTTTAAATTTGGCGTAGCATTCCTAAATATTTATTGTTTTTGTAAATATATTTGTGAAATATAATAAGCAATTAAAGTTTATCATACCGTATCAAGATGGTTATTAATAAATTTGTCTAACAACCCCAGCATTAATCAAAGCATTGAAGCATTTCAAGTTATATTTATAGGAGGGAACAATTTATAAATTTTCCTCAGTTGTTATAGCTATGGATAGACTCCGAAGGCATTCGCAATGCAGCGCAGTGTTATTATTATTCTAATCCTTGCTCTAAATTTAAACTACAATGTAAAGAAAGTTCGAAATATTAAAAATATACTGATAATTTGTAATATTAACTAAATTTTTCCAATATATTTTTGTAGTCTGCACTAATATTTAAATTCAAAAATGTTCAGTGCAAATCATTCAACGAATCCTTAATGGTTATGCCGATTTGCCAAATTCAAGCCGTTGCCCGGGATAAAAATGTTTTTAATTTCTGGGGCATTTGGCGATATTCCGTTAAAGAAGTTTCCACCGAAGTTCAAATCTTCAAACGTGCCAATGGGTTTAAGCCGTGGCTATTTAAGTATACCATAAACTTTTGTGAATATTTACAGAAAAAGAACCATCGACTTTTTACTCTTATTTTTAATCTATTCAAAGAGTATACAAATTTGGCAACCAAAACGTGTCCTCTCGTGGTAAGTTAATCTGTTTAATACTAGTATAACTCTTACCAACTAATATTTGTTCTTAGGGAAATATAACGGTTTTAGGATTTAATCTGAATTTTGATCGACTTAAGCTTCCTCTGCCAACTGGCGTTTATTTGCTGGCAACATCTTGGATTTTAGACAAAAAATTAACATCAAATTTGAATGTAACATTTGAATTTGTCGAGGACTTTGGTCTTGACACTGAAAAAAGTCTTTCCGGGCACTAAAGTTTTTTTTTTTTTGAGGTCTTAGAGATCGAACAGAACAGAACAGAAATGGAACAGTTTTAAATTTTCAAGTCAACACTTATCTGTATTATTTTGTTGTGAAATATAAAAAGCACTTAAAGTTGACTCTACAATAATAAAGTTGTTAAGTTGTTATTAAACAATCTTTATATTTTTCTAACAATCCCATCATCAATCAATGAAATAAAGCATTCCAAGTCCGATTTACAAAAGATACAAATTTCATATTATATTTTCTGCAGTTGTCAGTATTATTCTTAAAATACACAAAATTCATATTCTGAAAAATACTGAAATTTACCGAAGTCCATATTTTGAACAATTACATTTAAATGACTGTTACAAAAATTTGCTCTGGTACAAAAATATAGACCGGTATCGGGTATATAACATAGTAAAAATTGATACCTTTCCACAATAACGCACAATATATTATAGAATAGTATAAGCAAACAACCTTTGAACCCATGCTCTGAATAAATATTTATGGTAATCGCAATTAATGTCATTATTTAAGCTTATCAAAAACGTGATAGCAATCATGTGACTATCGCACATCACGTTTTTCTAGCGACCCACATGATTAAACATTTCGCTGCATAGCAACTCAAAGCTTGCATAAATCTTATCACAGCAAACAATATTAGTATCATATTAGCTAACGTTTTTGTGTAGATAAATTACATTTGTTAAACGAAGTGTACTTGTGGAATATATCACGAGATTCGTCAATACTCAACAATTTTACACTTAACCATCTACGAGTATAAATAATATATGATAACGAATCCCTTCCGGGAATAATGGGAAGTCTATTTTTACAACTCGATTGTGGCTATAATTAAAAACAACAAAGTTACAGGGAATTTGTTCGATTGGCAAATTTGTTGTCATAAATGTCATAATAAAATGCATTCGCTCGAATATTAAGACAACCCATGCTGACTATTGAGCCGATAACTTATCAGTTAATCACTTGAGTTTGTTTTGCTTTTCTGCCGTTCTGTTGATGTCTCATGCTCAAGTTCAAGCATGCTTGCAGACCCACTTTCTCAACTGCGATAATAGCGTGAACGAACCTTATCTCCACCTTACGCCTTGTGTGGGGTTAGCAACCCGTTGAATTCTTGACTGATCACCGGCATAAACAAACAGCGATTCGCGACGAAAGTAACATTTTGGTGGCCCCCAACTACTGAAGAGAGATATTACGCTAACAGACTGGCTGGGACAGAAATAGGTCGATAAAAATAGCTTGTCGCAAAGTTATAATTAGCCCCCGACTTCTGCATAAAGAACTAAGTAAATAACCGCAAAATAAAAAAATAAACAATAACAACAAGAAGAAAAGAAAAACACATTAAAAATAAAAAGTAATCGCGGAAAATGTATATCACCATATATGGAATTGAATATGTATATATATCAAGTATTTGTTATCAGACGACGCAGTTCCTCAGAAAAACAAAACCCCAGTGCATGAGGACAAGCAAACAAAAGAGTGAAGAGAGAGTCAAGCCAAAAGCGACGTTGTTTGCAATTTGGCTGTCAGGGGAATCACTTGAGAGGCATTTCCTCTTGTGGCCAAGTTAAAAATAAGCCAACATCAAATATTAACTAAGCTGGCGAAATACTTTGAATGATTGTAATTTTAATAGCAAGTGAAACCGTATTTTAATAATTTATATAACGATGTCAAAAGTTTTCCTCTTTTGGAATGTGTTTTATCTGTACTGCTATTAAAAATTAATTATTTAAGGCGCATTAAAATAATCTTGCAATGCGTTTAGAAAGGTAATTGTTATCAAAAATGTACCATCAGAAAATATTTAATATTCCTAAAGCAAATATCTGGTAGTATAACATATCTTATTAAATAATAAATGAATAAAATAAATTCCATAATAAAACTCTCTGAATTGATTTACATTTACCTACACTCAATTATACTTAAAAATTATGTGAAATATTTTAGACATTTAACGATGCATATCAATGACCCAAACTGTGTGAATGGATATATAATTGGTTAGTAACATTAAAACATACTTAGTACTCATATTATATCATATATTCAGTCAGTATATCGAGAAACGTTGAAGCTATGAAATCAAAACTGTCGCTTGCGATTTGTGCAGTTATTTGGACGTTGATGTTGATTACAAATTGCAACGTATGTAATTAAATAAAAAAATAAATAAATTAAATGACAAATTTGTTGTTTGCATAGATGGAAACGTTCTGCAAAATGACGAATGCAGTGTGTGAGACTATGAACACATCTTGGGTCCTCATCCATGAGTGTCGCCTGCGTGCGATCAGTCGAAATATCACTACATTAAACATTGATATCACTTTTCTTCATCCCGCTCATGTTATCGATCTTAGGTTGGAGCTAAAAACCAAGGCATTTGGATACAAACCCTCAATTTTCAACTATACAATCGATGCTTGCACATTTCTACGACAACGCAAGCATCGAGTATTCATGATGTTTTGGCGTATTTTTAAGGACTTCTCAAACATTAACCATACATGTCCTTATGTGGTAAGCAACGTAATATTTATTGAACTTGCAAAATTTATGTAAATCCCATCTTAGGGTAAACAAATTGTAAAGGATTTTTACTATGATCCAGCAAATTTAACTCTGCCAATACCAAGCGGTGATTATGTTGTGCTTTTCACTTGGATTCTCGATAAGAAACCACAGTTTTTCACCAACATTTACTTCTCATTCTACCAGGATATTATCAATGTATAATTTTTGTATTTCTTATATTTATATGAGAATCAAAGTCATACGTTTTAAATATTGTGTTATTTGCAAAATAATAAAGAATCATGCATAATTGTCAGAAATGCTTTATCAATTCTTTATCGGCTTTATCAAAAAAGCAAAAAAACGGAAAGCTGCAGTAGAGTGCATTTGACTGACTATGAGATACCCGTCACGCATTTTTAATTACAGTAAAATAGCGCGAAAGTTGAATTATTCCTTAAATATACTAAATTAACATATCGAAATATATATTCTTGTTTAAGTATACTAAATTAGCATACCGAAAAAATGCTCAAATTATACCATAGATTATATTTGGCTTATATATTTCTTAAATTCAAAATATACCGTATACCATATAAATTTATTTCTTAAATAACATCAAAAATGGTTATTTGATTAGTACTTATAAAATTGTACTCATAAAGATAGTAGTTATTATAGTGCTTTGAAATTACCCTTGATAATGATGAATTTCAATTTAAACGGATAAATATAAAACAATAAATCAATGCATTCGTTGCAATAGTACTGATAATATTTTTCTTTTTATAATCGTTGTATCAATCATGACAACTAATTTATCGCTTCAAGCTAATTTGAAGAACGAAGCATATTTATATGAAAAAATCCTGAGTGTAACTGCGGGTCAAGCTCGCTAGTCAATGTACTTTTCTAACCTTTGATGGAAATCAAACCTTAATTAGCAAAGAGCAAAATATTCGTAAGGCAATTAAATAACAATTATTGAAAACTGCGAAAATCGGGCATTAGCGAAAATAATTTCCTCATGCGTTACTAATATTCAATAATTCTCATCGGTGTGAATAAACAATAAAATCTTGTCAACAATAGATCAGTATATAAAATGCATCGAAGGCTAATTATACTGGGTCTGCTCTCAGCTCTAATGCAATATCGATATGTAAGTAAATTTCTAAAGCGGACATTAAGAGTGGACATTAAGAGTGTCTGTTGTTCACATCGTTCAGTGCAAAACCACGATGAAGCTAACGAATGCTGTCTGCGAATCATACAACAAATCGTGGGTTACTTTCGAGCAGTGCCGTCTCAAAGCCATAAGTCGCAATCTGACGATTTTAAACTTGAATGGGACCATTTTGTACCCTGCAAAAACACTTCGTATGATTTTTGAGATACAAAAGAAAGCAAGTGGCTATAAACCATGGCTGGTAAAACACTCGTTTGATTTCTGCTCTAACTTGGTAAAGGCATCGCATCCCGTTGCCAAGGTTTTGATGGAGGCAATCAAAAAGAAAACCAATGTCAATCATCCATGTCCATATGTGGTAAGTGTAAAGAGAGTTGGAGTTTTTTCATTGCGATTCAACTATACATAATACTTAATCTTTTATTAAAGGGAAACTTTTACTCAAAAAACCTACATATTTCTCCAGCGGATGTGAAACTGCCCTTGCCGACAGGAGAATACGTAATGCTGCTCACTTTTAGTCTATCGCCAAAGCCAACCTTTATAGTCAACATATATTTCGAGTATTTTGAAGATATCGTAAAGCAATAAAGGCATAACATATCATATAGAGCAATTGTTGGCCCGTGTACTACATTAGCATTAAAACTGCGCATTTATCCAATTACGAGTTGGACAATGGCAATGAAAAAAGACCAACTTATCAGACATAACCCCATTTGTAGCAGACAGCAGACATGTTTTGGGCTTAGTGCCGGAATAGACGACTCTTTCATCAGCCAATTCGAACTAGTATGAGTGATACATGATTCGTATTACGTTTCAAATTGGCATTTGATTAGCTAGTCTCTGCCAGCCGCTGATTAGGTAGAAAACAATTCAAGGCAATTACTGCCAGTTTTTGTGTGATGTGTCTTTCGCAAAATGCTATCAAATGTTTAAATAATAATGAATCATTTGCGAGAACTTTGCTCCCCAATACAATGCTGCTGATGATGATGAGACAGCGAACAGGAAATACACATTTTTCCCCTGTTTGATAAGATGATTTGTTCTATCAACAGACCTGCAGCTGCTGCGGCTGCGGTATCTTGTTACATCAAGATCTGCGAAGCACCTCGACACACATTTTTGACTAGAGTTTCCTCAACAATTAGTCACAGGCTGACGGGCACGCGCTTCCATCTGTGATTACTCATACGCCACGTAATCACCTTTCGCTGGCCTATCGCAGCAGATTTCATCGAGCAATTTTACTGCTCGGTACTATTCAAAACTAACGGTGATTTTTTGCTTCTCTTTGTATTATACCGTAACTTTTGCTGTCGTTGTCGTTGAGCTAGGTCAGTTACGGCTCGTCGTTGTGGCTCGACATGCTAATTGCCACAATTTTGTAGGTGCTGCTGCTGCTGCTAGGTTTGACAAATTTATACACACACTTTGCATACACGTACTATCCATTTATTGTGTAGCTAGTTACCTGCCCCACATCACGTCTATTCGTAGATGCGGCAAGTGTACCTCGCATAGCGGATCAATTGAATAACAGATTCATCTGTTGGTTTGCTCCACTTAACTCAATATGCGCATTCTCAATTTCGAATTTAAACAGGCGAAGGAGGAAGCAACAGGAGACAAAACTGGCGACAAACTGGCGACAGTCAATCAATTTGCATTTGAAGAGAGAACGTTCTGTTAGTTATATGCGGAATAACTGTTCATTTTTGGGGGCAACTTCCTTTGTCTCCCCAATACCCAAATGATAATTTACTTATCGCCGCTTCATTTCTTTTTTGCGTTGTTTCTCAACTGAATGCATTTAAAACTTATATTCATTGAATCGAATAATCGGTACAGGTGTACGAGTATGAGTGTGAACGTGAACGTGAATGAGTACGAGTATTTAAGCCTACGAATGTATTGTAAAGTAATGAATGCATATGAATTGGAATCGAATTTTCATGAATTGTGCAAATACTAATCGTTGAGTCTGTGCATCCGTGTCTGTGTGTCTTTGTGTAACTGTATGTGTGTGTGAGTGTATATGTATATCAATATGTATTCGAGAAATCACTAATTGTGTTGGCAGGGAATCGGACTCGCTTCAGGATTCTTCAGATTAGCCAGACGCAGCTGCTCCAAGGCAATCTCATGGGCTTTAAAATGCTCTCGCGTCGCCTTCTCCAGTTCACTGAGTCCGGTGGTAATCGAAGTGGAGCTACTGCTGGAACTTGAAAGCGATGCGGATGCGGCTGAGGAACTGCTTGAGCCGGTGGAAGAGCTGAGTACTTTCACTTGTGCCTGCTCGGGTTGCTGAATGTAACGGATGAGGAAGGGATTCTGGGCAATGGTCTCGGGAATAGCTTCAGCACCCTGCTGGCCGCCAGCCTGAATGCGCAAAAAGAAACCGTTCTGCACCTGCTGCTGCTGGGCAATAGCTTGAGGCTGTACCAGAGGTTGAGGCTGAGTTTGGGGCTTCACTGGCGTCGGGGCAATCACCTTGTAGCTGCTGATTGGCTGGCTGGGTGTGGAGTCAACGGTAAAGATGAACTGTTGCTCGGCCTGCAGACGCTTCGCCTCCTGCTGACGTTCACTCTCGAGTCGCTGCTGTTCCTGCATCTGCAGCGCTTGACGCTCTGCTGCCAGCTGCTGCTGCTCTTCGATCAGACGCAACTCTTCGCGTTCCCTTTCCAACTCGGCCTGCTTCTGTTCCTCGCGACGCAATTCCTTTTCACGGAAAAGCTCAGCTTCCCGTTCGCGCTCTTCGAAGCGTATTCTGTCCTCATAGTCAGCAACTTTGTCCTCTGCTTTAAGTTTGATCTGTGTCAGCAACTGTATCTTTTGCTCATGGATATTCTTAGTGGGAATCGGAGCAGCTGCAGGCTGTGCTTGGGGAATGGAGCTCTTGATGGTGACGGCAGGCAGGGGAGCAATCGCTTCAGGTTTCTTGTACTCGCTACTTATTGTGGCAGTTGACAATGGGGCCAGAGGCTGTAGCTTTTTGAGCTCCTGCTGTTGACGCCGAATCTCGTTGACTTGTTGCAGATGCTCCTCACGAGCGCGCTTAACCTCGGGCGTTTCCTCTACGGGCATCGGAGCCTGCTGTGGTGTCTGTGGCACGGGCAGAGGAGCGAGTTGTGGAATCTGTGGCACGGGTAGAGGAGCGAGTTTGGGGGTCTGCGAAATCTGTGGAGCCTGAGGAACGATCTGTGCAATCTGTGGTGTCTGCTGCGGCTGTGGCTGAATGTAGGAGCTTTTCTTCAATGTTATGGCTTGCGCAGGTTGAGCTTGCTGAGCTTGCAGAGCTGCGTTGAAGAGCTTGAGATGCTCCTCACGAGCACGCAACACTTCGGCGGTCTCCTGCACTGGCTTCGGTGACTCCAGGGGCACATAGGGCTGCTGGGCTGCAAGATTGCTGGTGGCTGGCTTGATTGGCAATGGTTCTGGTGACAATTTAGCCGCCTGAGTTGCCTGTGGCTGCTTTGCGATTGGCTGTACTGGAGTGGTCTTCAGTAGAACGCCCTCGGGTGTGAATCGTTGATCTATAGACTGCAGCTGTCCGCCTTGAGCGAGTTCAGCTTGCAACACTTGCAGGCGACTCTCATTCCAGATGCGCAAATGTTCATCGCGTGCACGCTGCACTTCGGGACTCAGGCCAGGCACAGGCTCAAAGGCGTTGGTCTTAATTAGTTGCTCCAGCGGTTCGAATTGCGACAGAATGTTGGCCGAGGGCTGTTTGCCTTCGGCACGCAGACGTTCCAGCTCCACGCGCAGGGCATTGTAACGCTGTTCGCACCAGGCGCGGAAGAGAGCCAAGTGCTGTTGTTGTGCCTCCAATTTGTTGCTGGCGACGCGTAACTGTTCCGGCGTGTAGATCTCGCTGCGAATGCCGTACAATGGTTCCGGGTAGTTGAAGCCAACCAAACGCTCGGCGCCCGTGTTGTCCAGATAGCGTAGATAGCCTTGGGCTAGTTCACTCCGAACTGGGAACTCACCACGTGCCGGGGCAAAGGCTTGCAGATTGTTGCGATAGCTGATGCTATGACCATGGGCGGCCACAGCCAGCAGGCTGAGGATCAGCAGACGCATCCTAAAGTTGGATGTGGTTGGTTCAAACGAAGTGTTATAAATTTGGAAGTACGACTTGTAGGACTTTTGGTGTGCGATCTGTGCAAACAACCAAAACTTCGCTACAACTTCGACTCGCTGTCGAGGAAGACTGTTGCCTGGCTGGACGCCAGTCGAGGGCTTTTATACTTGTGTACTTTCGTGGAAAAGAACCGCAAGCTGTCGAGTTGTTGCCGTTGTCGTTGTCGTTGTCGTTGTCCTTGAACTGAACCCGTTCTCTCCTGTCCAATAAATATCTTCTTACCCTAGGTCCAAACTGAGTCTCAGATTCACAACCTGGCCTCTTATCGCTTACATGCTGTGCGTTCTGAACGCTTTACTTTAAGCTGCTCCTTAGCAAGCTGAGGCAGTTCAGGCACCTCTGACAGTCAGCCTGTCAGGCGAGGCAGGCGGTTAATTGGCTGCCCATCCATTTCATTGGCATCTGTTGTCGTGTTCATCCTGTTTGTTCTTCCGTTATGCAGCAAGCCCGTTCCATTCACTAGCGAAGGTCAAGTCTGGGATATTTTTAGTCTCAGCCCTGTCAATTGATAGCTGCATCCATAAATTAAACGATGCGAAGGGCAGCAAAGCTGCATAGCAGCTGTACAGTTGTTTATTTTTTCTCTACTTTGGTAATTATTTAAATGCGATTTGGCATTTGTCAAAATATCAATTCAGTTATGTAGTGCAGTGCACAAATCGAGACCCAAATATGGTTAAAAAGGCTCGCAAAAGTATTTTTAGCCGGAACTGTTTTTGTACAGTCGCCGTTGGGACGCGCCTGCATGACGCTGACCGGCAGTGAGGAGATCAGATCTTCTCTGGAAGTTGGGGTGCCATGATTTTTGGGAGGCAGTTCACTCAGTGTTCGACCGGTTTAGTGTGCAACAACAACAATTCAACTGTTTTTGCCGCTTTTAATAATAAATTCAAGTTAATTTCAGCCGGCGCCGTTATATGGGCAATTCACAGACTTGCATACATATAATATCGTATATATACTGTACATATGTGTATTATGCTATATATGGGGAGCTGTCGCGACGCGTCGCCAAGAGAAAATTTGCAATAAGGGTGGACAATAAAAATATGCAAATTAAATTATATTGCCGGGCATAAAGAATGTGAAAATCAATTGGAAATATTTGTGGTTTCAGTCGCAATGAAATGAGGCGGCTTCCAGCTGACAGCAGCTGCTTAACGCATTAACATATAAATACTACAATGAATTGACAACAGTATGGTGTATATATGTATATATTAAATTCATTCATTTAGCATTTACACATAAATACTACACTGTATATATTATACTTATTTTTAAAATATTTAAATTAAAGAACGACATTCTTCTCATTTTGTAATGTTTAAATTTACTCATTATTTTCATTTATATAAGTGTAATTAATAATACTGCATTATATTTCCATACTAATACTGTTTAAAGTTTTAGTTAAAAATACTACAAAAAATTTATATTTCTCTCATTTCCTTAACATTTCCATACAAATATAAATACTTTGATTTATTGTAAGTACTGTAACTCATATATTCCAATTCTTTAGATGATAATACTAAAGTTCATATTCTATTTATTATTTGCATTTATTTATAGTTCAGTTGCTGAAAATTTCCATTTAATTACTACAATATAGTATACATATTATTTCTAAATACTTCAGCAAATAGATTAGTCTCATTTCATTAGCATTTGCCTATAAATATAAATGCTAAAATAATATATAATTGTTCTGATTTATTTAACGTTTAAATTTAAGTACTAAACCACCTATATAATTTTCATTTACTTATACCAAAATATATACATTATTACCTTTTAATTAACGTTTAAATTTAAGTACTACAGCACTTATATTTTTCGCATTTGCTCAGCTATAATACATGTATTATTCTAAATTGTTTTACACTTGAGCTGAACAGTTGTTCCTTAAGTACAATGGAGAACTGCGTCAATTTACTTGCCAACTACTGACACTGAAGTAAATTTCACAGCTGAATGTTAAACGTGTAATAGAAGTGTGAATTGAGTGGCCAAATGTTGGCATTACACCTTCCAGCCATCAGATGGTTATCCTGTGGACCAGATCACATGCCCCACTCACTTGACACACTTGTTCCTTACTCAATGTCAATCTTCGTACACAATACACAGCACATGACAAGGTGCGTGTATTATCATTGTTATACCATTTATTTCACCTTACCGCGTAATCATCCATACGGTACACAAAATGCTTACTTTTCAGCTGAGCCACTTTCTCAGTTTTAGCGTGCAATTTCAAAAAGCTTTAGAAATCTTGTTGCCAAGCGCCTCGTGTCTGCTTCTTCGCCCATCTAGCATATAGATTTCTTTGTTGTTATTGTTTATAAGCATACTTATTGTAGCCTTCTTGAACTGACCACAGTCACGCAGACGACGCTGCCAGCAGCGACTGCGACGTCACATGGTTGGTCTGGATGAGAATTTTCGGGAGATGTGCGTCAGATGCGCAATTTATTTTAATTTTTCTGTTGTCCACGCGCTGCTCTATTTGATGATGATTACCATAACATAAAAGGCAAATCGATTGGAGAAATGAAAACGGAGGCACGTCCCATTTAATTAGAGCAGCCAATTGTGGGATACACATATTTATTCGCACTACATACAACGTGTGAGATATGCACGTTGCTCCTTATCTTATCTGTGCATTAAGAACTTCGCTTAGCTGACGATTGACATGCTCCGGACTACGCGGCGTATACGCTAATTTTTTTGTCGTATGTGCTGTTTTAGCGTTTGCGTTGCGAATGTGTGAGCGGTGGCACGATACATGCGCTAATTACATTTAATTAGCGCACTCATTAAGACGTCTGCTGTCGTGCCAGATACAAAAAATCAGCAACACATAAGTTCAGCATCTGTCGATGTTTGAGATACTTTTCCTGTTGCTGTTGCTGTTGCTGTCGCTGAACCTTGCTGTAAGAGAACAACAACACAACTTCACACATACACACCTCTACTCACACATTTACACATAATCAGCCGGAGTGTCTGCCAATTTATGTAAATCATTTCTGCCGAATTCGGAGACAAGGCAAAAGCTAATGGCCAATAAACGTACTTGAACCGCGAATTTCAAAATTCCTAAAAAAAAAATATTGATTTCTCACTTTTTGATTCGCATTATTATTATGTGGCCACGTTGATTGTCTCACGTGCGTCGAGACGAGCAGTAGAAAAACCCAATTCCCAATTTCGATTTTATGTTTCGCTTTTGTGAGAAGTCACACTACGACGTCATAGTACGGAAACTTGACCGAACTGCAGCTCTGCGTGCAAATTAATTTAATCATTTAACCCCCAACTCAGTTCAATAAAAGCAAACAACAACAACAACAAGAAGCAGCAAGCGCGAGAGCGAAAGCTGTGACTTCAATGAATATATTTGTGAATGGTTAAAAAAGCAGCGTCAGCAAAAACCAACGATTTGCTAAGCTGCTTATTTAGGATTTAACTCACAACTAAATGAATAATTTGGGTAAATTTGCTAATAAGTGGCGGGGTAAATGGGAAACGTGCAAAACTGGCACACTCATGCCTTAAATATTGTATACTATGTGAGATACAAGCGGTTCTTAATCATTTTGGAATTTCTGTAAAAATAAATATGAAAAACAAAAGCGCGAACCAAGGCCATTTATTTTCATGCACAAAATATTCTTTTTTTAAACCTTTGTTACGGTCCATTGGTAGTCGCATTTACGTCATTTGGCCAAATTGAAATTGTCAGCGAACTCGTTTTTTATATTTCTTTTTATTTTTTGGGAAGTTCCAGCGGCGATTTGAGCGATTTGAAGCGTGCTCCAATTGTCGGAGACACACTTTAACCTGGCCCGAAACATTGAATTGTTGTCGCTCACTTGTTTAACTGGCCAAGACGCAGTTCCGTTTCATGTTGTTTCATGTTGCCCCGTGTACAAGCAATTATTAAATAAATACATCAATTAGAGCGCCAACGCACAGTGACCTACACGACACTGTCAAGTGAACACACTACAAACGAACATAAAACGGCAGCTAAGATTAACAACAACAATAACAACAACTACTTAACAGCCACATCAATAAACTTCAATCGCAGACAGTCGCAAATTAATTTGCATTAGTAATTAAGGCCAAATGGAGCTGGGATTTTGGGCGTTCTATTAAGTTGTTGTCTACGAGATTTTCGATGCCACGAATGGGGAGATACATACATATGTTAAATGTACAGAGACAACAAGACAATCATTTACCAGATTTAAGTCACACTTGACAAATGCAATTCGATTACGCGTATTTTGCCAGCCTAAATACACAAGCCATAAATGACGCGTCGCTTTTACGTTGAATTTATTGAAAACAGCAAAGAAAAACAACAAAACAAAACACATTTGTATTATTTCGTATGTTTGCGTATTTTTACGTCGTCGTCGTCGTCGTCTCGCCAGTTGTCCAATCTGTCATCTGGCATGCTGATCTGTACTTGTATTGTTTTGTTTCTTTTCATTTTTCTGTATTTTTATTTCGCTCGCTTAACACGTTTTCTGTCCAATTAAATTGGCTTATATCGAGTGATTGTGTGTGACGCTCACTGCGCGGTGACTCTCAAACTGTGCGCTCCTCAAACTGTAACCAGTTGAGCATGAATGAAATGCATTGGATTTTTTTTGTTTAAAACATTTATTTTCTGCACTTTACTTTACCGTTAAATTTAAACAATATTCAATCTTGTTATGGGCAACTACTACAATACTTAATTGTCTACGCTTTTCACTTAAACCCTAATAATTTGCATTAATTACACAATGTAATTATAATAATAATAATGACAATAATAATAATGATAATAATAATAATGATAATAGTAATAATAATCGTCGCGTTATCTTCACTATCATCGTCATCGTCGTCGTCGTCGTCGTAATACATCGTAATAATAATCAAACTTTTGCATATTTGTTCATACGGAAATTATAAACGGAACACGCTTAATAGACATACACACACACAAAACATACATACACTTTACACACATATACACAGACGCACTCTCACTCGCACTGACATACACAATTTAATGCTATTTGTAAATGTTGTTGCTGCTTTTTACATTATTTTTGTTTGTTTTTTTTCAATTTTTTTATACGCTTAACTATTTTCTAATTTCTCAATTTTGTTTGCTTAAAACTATTTAACTTAAACATTGATTTGATTTTTAGTGAAACGTCTTGAGGTTTTAAATTCCATTTGTTGCTGTTCTTGTTGTTGTCTCTATTATGCGAAAGGATGAAGGGAAAGAATTAAACTTTACAAAATTGTACAATGAAGAATTCAATAGATTTTTGTTTAAGAAGCCAGTTTAAAAGCAAAACAAAGAAAATTGCCACTTGCAGTGTAAATTGGAAATTCGAAGAGTGGAAAACTCAAAAATCGTATTCGAATTCGAAATACCCATAAAACAGGAAATGATCGTATATATGTATATAGAGTAAAGTAAATATGCATGTAAACGAAATACACTAATGGAGGGCCTTTTCAGTAACAATACAAATAGCTCCCAGCTCAGCTCAGCTTACTTCCAACCGATCTGATCCGATCCGAGCAACGTCTTAACTCTGCATATGGCTGGGCAATTTCGAGAGCGAATCGAAATGATATTCGTAATGGAACGAATATGGATTTAACATAATTACAAGGCGGGGGGGCGTCGGCGGCACATTCAACAGGTTAATAGTTGACCGTCAAATGCAGTTGGGCAAACAGCTTTCACATGATTGGATCGGGCCCTTGACCCTCTAGATCGGATACCTGACTCTGGTAAAGCAGCGCATCCTGATAGGCCTTTTTTCACGGCCTTCCGTTCCGCGGGCTTGCGTGACTCAACGAGCTTCTGCTGATCCAGCTGCTTGTCAATGCCCAGGATGTCCAGCTTATTCGCCGGCAACCATTGCCACGTTCGTTTCACATCGAAGAACAGCACCAGAAAGACAACGTCATCGATGCAATTCTTGCGCAACGCCAGCACATCCGTTGGCGGCGCCGGCAATGGCACTCCATTGTACACGAAACCCTTGGGTGTCTTGGGGTCCAAGATAAGCGCCGGATACCAAGGGTAGCCACGACATTTGGCCCACACCAGCTGCAGCGGTTCCAGCGATGCCTTCTGTGAGCTGCTGTTGTGCCGCACCAGCAAGTCGCCAGCCACACCCACCGTTGCCGTCTCCTCCAGTTCATGATGCAGTTTACTCTTGTTGTTGTTCGTCAGCGTCGTTGTCATGGCTGTGCTGCTGCTATTGTTGTGACCGCCGCTTGCTGTCATCGTGCTGCGTCGCGATTTTATATTATTTACAAGTGGCGATGCATTCGGCGTCGCTGATCTCAGCTTGCCGGCCTTGCGTATGAGGGGCGGCGGCGTCGCTGTCGAGCTGGTAGATTCACTGAGATTACTGCGTCGCTTACCACGTCCTCTGGCCGCAGCCATTGCACCGCCACGCCCCTGCAAGGGCGTGGGTGTTGGCGTGCTACGTGTGATTCGCTGTTTGGCCAACGCACTGGCATCCAGCATGTCGGCACTGTTCTCATCATCACTGTCCGAGCTGCTGTCACTGCTGCTGATGGCCATGTTGCCGTTGCCCTGCGTATTATTCAGTGTGGCATGCTGCAAGTCCATGGCATCCGTTGTGCAATCCCCTTGCGAGTCATCGTTCATCACATTGCCCTTCATGCTGTCGGAATCACCATCATCGCTATGCGCATCGCCGTCGCTCGCCTCGTCGCTGTCAAAGTCCGAGCAGCTGCCGGACATGCTAAAGTCGGAGCAGCTGCTGCAGGGACTGCTTGACTGGGAGGGCGCATCGTCGCTATCACTGACGTCGCGCTGATTGTTCGCTCTATAGACTCGAAAGCTATCCGGTATGCGCTCAAAGGGCACCGCTTCCACGGCAGCTGCAGCTGTTGATCCAATTGCCGAAGCATTTGGTTGCGTTGCTGCTGGATTCGGTGACTTCTTTGGCGACATCGAGGGCAGGCGACGATAGCGCGCAGGTCGCTTCGGTGACTTGGCCAGCGCCAGACTGGAACCCAGGCTTAAGCTAAGCTTGTTATTGACCGACAACGTCGTGGGCGTCAGGTTAGAGGCAGCTGCTGCAGCGGCCGCAACTCCGGCAGCCATTGTGCTGTTGTGCGTCAACGCAAAGTTGCCGGCAGCCGTGGGCGTGGCAGTCGCAAGCGATGCATTCAGCATGCTGGATGCCGCTGTGGCTGCCGTCGTTGTTGAACTCGAGCTGGCGCTCGTTGACTGTGCGCTGGATGACTGAGAATTGTGGTGCTCCTCTTTGACGGGCGTTGTCAGTTGCTCAGAGGGCCGTTTGAGCGCCGCTTGCGCCTTGCGCGTCAACAGTATTGCCGTCCTAGAATATGAACAAATGTTAGACTAATCCAAGATAACAAACTAGATTTCTTACCTTCGATTAATGCCCACGGGAGAGCTACTGTTGTTGAGACTCTTGACGGGACTGCAGGGCGGCGTTTGTGCCATGTGGCCAGCATTTTTGCTGATACTATCTTCGGCCATTGAATCATCTTCGGAGTCATCGTCATCGTCCTCGTCGTCATCGTTGTGATGCACCTGCATATCCTGTGACTCGTCCAAATCCATGGCGCTGCTGTTGAGGCGTTTGCGTGTGCGTTTCTTGGACGGCGTCACGCCCGTATCCTCGTCCTCATCGTCGTCGCTCTGGGAATGCGCATGTGCCGCATGTCGCTGCAAATAGTAATTATTATTAATTGTACATCGAATAAAGTTAAAGCTATCTTCAACTTACCGCTGCAAAGCGCGCTTTTTGCAGCGCTTTGCGCATGCGCGTGATTTCCAAACGAATCTGCTTGATCTTCTTGGTGCGATAGCTGGGATTCTTAAGCACCTGCGACTTGTCGGCGAGTATGAGCAGCTTTTGTACAACATCTTCGCTGGGTGGCGCCGCCAGCAGCTGTCGCAACTCCTGCTCCACCTCGCCCTCCACATGATCCACATGCGAGCGCTGATTGCGCTCCAGCAGTCCATCGCGTTGCAGCTCCTTGCGCAACTGCACAAACAATGGCGCCGCCTGATCGCGCATCCGGATGCCTGCCCTATAGAACACCGTATCCTTGTTGTTGTACGCCAAGCAATTCTGTATCATCAGATCAAAGTCTGCCTCCAGCTGCTCCAGCGATGTATAGCGGCAATCTTTGAGCCTCGTTCGCATTGTGCCCAAGTCCATGGGATGTTTCACAATATCCATATAATCGGGCACTTCACTGGTGTCCACTGGCTCCCGAAAGATCTCCATGGTGTCGCGCGTCTCCAGCGCATCCAGCAGCTTGCCCAGAGCCGACTCCAAGGGATTGAGCTGCAGCATTACCACCTCCTCGGAGATCTTCACAAAGGCCACCTTCAACTTCTCCCGCTTGCGCACCAACTCGCACAGCAGTCGCGCTCGCTCCAGATCCTGTCGCAAACACTGCCAGTACTTGAGCTGCCTGTACAGCTCCTTGGTGTCTGGCGAGCCCTCGATGCCGTTGCGCTGAATCACGCCATGATTATTGCCCTGACTCTGCAGGCGTCGTAGCAGAGGCACACCGTTGCGATAGTGTCGCTTGAGCGTCCAGTAGGCAATGATGCGATCGAGGAACTCCTTCTTCTTTTGCATGTGCACCATGCTCGCAATCTCCTGCACACGATCCGGTGGTATTGTGGGTATCAAGACCACCGGCGCCGTCGAACGCTTCTTGGCCAGCGCCTTGCGTGCCTCGCGCATCTTGAGGCGCGTGTCCTCGAAGTCGGGCACATTGGTCTTAAGCTTGGCATCGGCGGGCGTATGGGCGTGGCAATAGGCGAACTTCTGCACATGCACCGAGCTATCGTTGTGGCCATCCTTGACCGTGTCCATGGTCATATAGAGGCCCGCCTGCTGAGCACACGTCACGTGAAAGGCGGCATAGCAGCTGTTCCGATGGCACTGAATGCACGCACCCAGGCCCTTCTCCTTGCACACATAGCACGTGAGACGCCAGCGAGCAGGCGGTATGGTCTCAATAGAATCTAGAAGAGATTGCGTTAGTATTGAATGAATGAAAGTAGATTAGAGTTTCACTTACCAATTGGCTCCAGGAACACGGTGTTGGCGAAACGCACCTCGGGTATCCATAAGGCGCACACAACATGCGCCCATTGCCCGTTATCCGTCTGCTTGAAGGCGCCACCGGCATTGGGACAGAGCACACAGTTAACCGCCTTGCTGGGCGATTGCAGGCAACGACGGCAGAGCCACTGACCCTCGGGTATATAGGGCACGCCATAGCAATCCTGATGCACAGCCAGGTTGCACATGTCGCAGAAGAGTATCACGTTGGTGTTCTGGCACTCGCCATCGAGGCAAATGCAACAGACGGCATCGTCATCGACCTCTACGCCCGTGGGCGTGCCATTGGCCGCTGCCTGGAAATGTGATTCCTTTTCGAGGCGATCCATCAGCAGTTCCATAGTATCGATGCCAATGGCATTGAGATTCTGCTTGGCCCGCTGCTCATTCATATGCTCCAGCCACGCGGAGTCCTCCTCATCCACATCGTATTCGATCTCGCCATCCAGCTCCTCGGCGGACTTCTCAATGAAACGATAATAGGCCAGCGGACGAGCTGGAGCATCAGGCACATGGTAGTCAGCAATTTCACGCACATTCGCCACGGGCACCTGCACCTTGGCCCACGACGCCTTCTCCTCCAGCGGCGGCGCATCCGCATTCAATATGCAACCGCGTTCCACCAGTCGCACAAACTCTTCGTCATCCACGATGGGCAGCGGATCATCGATGCCCAGTCGCACGCTCTTTCCATCGATGTTAAAGGTGACCGTGGCCTCCAGTTCATTGTAGGACACAAGGGATTCGGGATTGCAGTGAACGTTGCGATGGGCAGCATTGGAAAATTCACTATCGTTGTTCTTGGTGGCACCACCACCGCCGATACCGCCGCCATCACCACCGCCGCTGCCGCTGTCATTGCCCTTGGGCGTAGAATGGAGAGCGCGAGATGAGCGCGCCTTTTTTCGATTGGGCTTCAGTATGGGCGTCAAGGGTTGCGGATTGTCGTGATCGTAGTTGGTGAGATGGCCCTGGAGGCCAACGAGCGTCTTGTAGCTGCGATCACAGTCGCGCACCGGACAACCAAATGGCGGTTGCGACTGTTTTGTTTTCACACCTTTACAGTACTCCACGACATCAAAGTCGAGGCCCATTGCTTATTCTCTGCTTTCGTGTGAGTGTGTGTTCCGTGATTGTGTGTGTGTGCGTGTTAAATACGCTGTAGTATTGGTTCCTCTGTGGTGACAAGTGTCGTCTGCGTGTGCCGCGTGCACTTTTCTCATATATACATCGTTAATTTGTTGTTAACGCAACGCGCGCACTTGGCTTGTGTTGTTTACCTTTGGTTATTCCTCAATTTTCGCTGGCTTGCGAATTTCTGGCGAATTTTAACAATGTATTTGAGTATTTTACAGCACCGGTTGGGCCCCAGCATGCCTATCAGCACGCTAATAACACTGAGCTCAACATTCGATTACTCGATATTTTTCTATCGAGAATGACGAATTTGGATTTATTTTGAGTTATTTTATTAGGAATACTCGTTATAATGTATGTTTAGCGTTTAAGTAATTTAGGTTGCAATTTAATTGCTATATTAAGCCACAACACGCGTTAAGTGCGTGTAATAAAGTATTATACAACACTTATTAAAAACAGCAGCTGCAACGAGCACATTTCATATTAACAATATTGCCGCCGCTTTAATGTCATTCCCTTGAATTCTAAAATATTATTAGCGTTGCGTCAAATATTCGAACAATTGAAAAGCAGCAAATTGCGGCGATAATTACAACTACAAATAGATTTGCGCGGGAAAACAGCTGGCAGTAGTGTTCAGCAACACTCAGTTGTAGAGTTGCCAGGACTAGTCCATCTATCGATAGGTATTTGAGACGCTTATCGATGCTTTTACATTGTCTTGCGCTTGTGTTTGGCTGGTGACGCGCTTCTCATTGCCGCCATTTGAAATAAACGGTGAAGGAAGGCATTTACAGTAAAAATTGTGTTTTTGTGCTGCTGTAAAATGGAAGATTTACTCGAAGTTTTGCGTAATTCCCTCAAATTGGAGGACGAATTAAATTCGTTACGCCAGGTAATTAATTATAAACTGTTTAACTGGAAGTCCTTACTACCTCCCCCTCCTTTTTGACACACAGACTTATTTTGAGGAACTGGATCAATTGTTTTATGGCATAACTCCAACAGAATCGGCCAGCGAAGCGCCCGAAATTGTAGCACCGAAGCCAATAAACACGTCAATTACACCACAGCAGACGAAAAAGCGGCCAAAGCGTTTGGCATCCCTGGCCGAAAATGAGGACAATGGTGAGTATGATGAAAATACAATAGGACATCCCAATAATTAATGCGTTCGCATCTTTAGATGAAAGTGATACCTCTGCCACGGGCGAGAATGTTTCACAGCGTTCGAGTCTGCGCAAGAACAATTCGCAGCTGTTGGCCGTGGCTCAAGAAGAGCCTGAAGAAGAGCTCAATACAACAGGAGCACTGATGCCGCCGCCTCCAATTCCAGCTCCTGCTCCTGCTCATGCTATAGTTTCTGCTCCAGTTGCAGGAACACCAGCAGCTGAGACTAGCATGAGCGGTCGACCACAACGTGCGGCCAAATTACGTTCGGAGAAGAACCTCAAGGAACCATCGTTACATAGCAAATTACGTCGGCCGAGCAACGATGAGTTAATCAAAGTGAAATTAGAGTGTGAACAGCGTGCTTCACAAGCCCATCTGACCCATATGGAGACCAACGTCACACGCACTGAAGCAGCGCCCTTGGAGGTGTCTCAGGCAAAGACCAAGGAATCCAGCATCGCAGCTAACACAACCGGAGTACGCGTCATGGTGAAGCGGGAGAAGCTCAGCTGTGATTCATCGGCGACGCTGGAGGCAACGAAAACAACGCTCACGGATGAGACAACCGTGCTGTCTAACACAACAACGGTGGCCAATTCAACGGCAACTGTAGCGGCAGTACCCGCTAAGAGGGGACGGAAAAAGAAGGAAGTGTGTAAGCCAATTAAAGTGGAACGTTTTAGCGATCTCGACAAGCCATTGCCCGTCTCTTCGCGCACACGTCAAGGCAGCAATGGAGGAGCACGCAATTCCCAGGAATCACAAGCGCCATCACAGCGTTCCATTTATGAGGATGCCATTGAAGAGGCAGCACCTCAAGGGGCTGCTGTTGTCAACAAAACAATGACCCTGCCCAATGTGGGCAATGTAGAGGCCACAGGAAATGCCACAGTTACACTAAATTCTGATGCCACATTCCAAGTGGCAGATGACCGTGGAGATGACGAGAAAGAAGAATCTATGGAGACAGCGCGACAGGGCAGCATGCCCAAGACGGGCCAAGAGAATAGTCTGTTAACTGATGACGAATCGATTGTTGATGTGAAACCCAGCAAAAATGTGGCAAGCAAGATGCCACCAGCAGCCCTCAAGGCCACCAAGATGGCAACGCGAGCTCACGAGCTGTTCAAGTAAGTCCGCCTTGGTGTTTTTTCTTTTGCCTGCCAATTCTAATCTCATTTCCATTGTTGCAGTCCTTTGTTGCAGAGTCCGGTCAAAATGCGCGTTGAAGCGTTTGAAAATGCAGCCAATGCGCAGTCTACTCTTCGCTCAAAGCGTGTCAAAGAAGTGGTAAGTTGCCTATTTATATATTATCACAGAATATAGAGCAATCACTTCAGAAATAACGCAAGAATCAAATTATATGGAGATTTTTAATTATTGTTAATGGTTTTTTGCTGACTACTAGTTTACAAAATGCAGGGAAAAGCCTGAGAAATTTCTTATATATTAAAAAAAACTTTTAGTTTTGTTTGTAAAGTGTAGCTTTTTGCCTCATACCGTTTAGGATGTGCATTGACAAAAAAATTCTTAACATTTGACTAAAGTAATTACCCTTTCATATATAACACTTAAGATGTAATGTAATTCTAAATACTCGAAAAATCTTTTCTTAAAATTCTTCGAGATATATTTTATTAATATATGAATTGCATACATACATGTATAGTACAACAATAATCCATAGCCAAAAGAAAATATCACAATTTTCTTGACTTTTGTTAATTTGCAAGTATGAAATTTCATTTGAGCGATGATTTAGGTCTTTTAAACATAATTACAATCATTAAGCTTAAGCATCATATATAAAAACTTACATAAATTTCACAATTTTATTAAAGGCCGCAAGCGGTAGCAACACGACTCCCGTTATTGGCAAATTGCCAGCACCTGCTTTGGGACGTTTCCTCACCCCAACTCAAAGCGCCACTGCGCTGCCCGTGAGCTCGTCGGTGGGCAAGAAGGCGCCATTGAGCGCCAAGGCGGCACCACTAATGAAGGCCAACACGATGTCGACGTCGAGCAAAACGTTGTCCAGAGAGAACAGCGGCGATGATTTTCGTAAGGGCCTCCATCAGCTGGCTGAGGAGAGGAAGAAGCAGCGTGAACAGAAACATTTGCAGGCAGCTCAGCAACGCGAGGTCAAGGAACGAGAACGTGCCGAACGCTTGGCCAAATTGGCCAAGGAACGCGAGGAGAAGCGACTCAAAAAGGAAAAAATGGAAGAACGCAAGCGACAGGAAATGGAGGAACTGCAGCGTAAAATGCAGCAACAGGATGAGGCAGAACGTCTTAAGAAGGCGAAGCTTAAAGAGCAAGAACGCGAAATGTTGCATCACATGAAGATGCAACAAAATTCAGCTAAGGCAATGATGCCACCGCCACCGAAGTCCAAGTATACGTTCGAAATGCTGCACGAAGATGATTCCACGGACGACGAAGGCAAGGTGTCCCACAAGCGTCCGCCTGTGCCCAACTGGAGTCGCTGTGAGTTTGTATTAAAATGTCTGATTAATCATTCATTTACTAACAACCAATTTTTTCTTTTGCAGCACACGTTCGTGGTCCTGCAATCTCTATGCAGAGTCATTGTCCAACCGATGTCATTGACAGCTTCTTCTCGGTGGAACCAACCACGCCGGATCTGAAGCAGATCTTCCCCAACATCGATCCCAGTCATTTGAAGCGCAACTCGAGTGTCTTGTGGTCCACGCCACCGCGCTACTCCGAGTTGCCAAAATATTAATTACAAGAGTTAGGCAAAATTTGCAATTAGTAAGCAATCTTTTTATGATTATTATTATTACTATTTAGAATGCACAAAAAGCTGTCACCCATTATCGTACATTGTTTATCGGCAATAGCCAAATGTTTTCATTACAATTTTTTAATTCATTAATAACTAAGTTATCTTAATTATACGAGCAAACTCTGGACATACGTCCAGTGACCGCAAAATGCATTGGTCAAGTATGCCGCTGTTTAATGGGTTACGAGAAGTACCGCAAAACGGAATCGCAGTCACAGATTGAGCTTATAGTTTTGACATTAATACCCAAGTGCTTAGAACTATTAAAGCCGCCGACGTGCTCAATTATTGCCAAGTTTTTCCATTAACAGGTGCGCTAGCCAAACAATGAAATATGAAAAGTGTAAAAATAATAAAAAATAAATACCATACTATAGAGAATAAGTGAAGAGATGATAAGTAAACAACAATTTCACTGGTCATGGCCCATGGTTTTCTGTCATGTGCTGTTGGCTGGCTGCAGTTCGATTTCGACAGCTTCTCTTTAGGAGTTGTCTGTTGTCTGGTCTGACGACTGGTCGATGGGGGATTTTCTTGCGTTTGCCAGCGGAGCGCGCTTGGCTGCCAAATGAGGTGACATGAAAAACGAATACCGCCAACGCTTCGTGATTGCCGCCTGTTGTTGCCAGTGCCTGTGGCCTGTTGTTGCCGCTGCCACAACAATGCAATCGAATACTCGTGGTAAGCCACAATTGCAATTGCCAGCAGTCGATAGAAGCTGCCAAAGAAATGGAAAACATTCGACATGCTTGTTGCCAGGGAAAGGGAATGTGCAGCAGCCTTCATGCTTTCGTCTAGCTTTTTGTTTACACCAATCAATACAGTGAAATCTGTATTATGTCCTTAGACAATACTAATACTTTATTCAAATAAGATTATTTTGTAACTTAATTATAAAAACTTTAAATTTGTCGATTGCTGAAAATTAAATAAAATTTATAATTGCAGTAAAATAAAATAAATATAAGAGGTCCATCTAGAACACCTAAATGAGTTTGTGCACTTAGGGAAGTTTCACTGTACGTTCTGAGGTAGGTTAGGGTAACTGTGGTGCGGCTTTCCACTATGCACAGCACATTTGCAGTTTTCATTTTCAATTGCTATGCGGTGTCTTTGTCTTGGACTATGCCTAATCTTGATCTCGTGCGTTTGCAATTTAGCTGGTAATTGTTAAGATTGGACTTGGCTTTAACTGCCAGCAATACGAGTTTAAGGCAGATGGGCGGGCGTGGTGAACAGCAATTTGAATGAACGACTTGTTAGCTGGGTGCTATTAGTGACTAATGTCGATGGCCAGTGGGCCTACAATTTAAATGGGCTGCTTATTCCGTGTTTTTGGTTTTCTTCTTTTTGCCTAATAACAGTCGCAACTTGCAATGCTAACATATTCGATAACTTGGCACTTTCAATTGTTGTTGCTGGGCATCCCAAGTTGAAGTTCAACTTGAAGTCGGTGGCAAAACTCACCACACCACACCACTTGGCGCTTGGCTTGGCGCAAGTTCACCACGAGCTCAAGCGCAACTCGTTTTAACACGACGCGTTCGGTTTTCAGTCTTCGTTTGGCGTTCGTGCGTTGCACACCTGTTGACGGTAAACGAGAAAGCGAAAAGCGTTTGGTGAAATAAAAAACGCAAGAGATACAACTAAAAGAAGCCGCTGCAGTAGCAGTAGCAGCAACAACAACAACTAAGCCGGCCAACTTAGTCGTGAGTGCGTGCGTGTATGAGTGTGTGCGTTAGCTTTGCTTGTGTATGTGTGCGTTAATCTATGAAAAGTGAATAACTAAAACGAGCTCAAAGCTGCCGTGGATGTTGCCGTTGCCGTATAAATTCAAAATATGAAAGAAGAAGCAGCCGCAAAAGGCGAAATGTAAACGGAATCCAACTTAATGTGCGTGTGTTCGACTGTGTGCGTGTGTGTGTGTGTGTGCAGCTGTGTGTAGAAAAGCAAAAATACAGCAACAGCAATAATAACAACAGCAAACAACAATAACAGCAAAAGCAGCAGCAACAGCGAGACAAAAAACAAAACTTTCTTTTTTTGCGCTACCTTTTGCCACTGTATTAAACTTAGTCTTTGCGTCTCCGTCTCCGTCTTCGTATTTGAATTTGCTTTTGTTGTTGTTGTTGTTGTTGTTGTTGCTGTTTTATGCTATTGTTGCAAATTACGTGGATTTCGCGCTGTGAAATTTGTTGCAAGCATTTTTAATTTGTTTTCGTGCACATATTTTCACTGATAATTAAAATAAATGGCGCTGCAGCCAAAACTGAAGCTGAAGCAGATGGGAAGCAAACAAAACGTTGATTAAATTTAATCACATAACTGCACAAGGGCAGACTCCACTAATTGGCCACTCGATCCGGTTTATGCCACATCGCAGACAGACAGTTGCAACTTTGTATCCATGCCGGATGCCAGCCATAGCCATAGCCACGGCTGTAATAAAACCTCGCCATTAATCCATGCCGAGCAGGCGAACATCAGAAAAGATTCATTCACCAACCAAATTTCTTGCTGTCCCCAGCAGCAACAAGAACAACGAGAACAACCTCAACCTGTCTTTCATTTAATGCCGGTCATACGGCCTACACATGTTGGCCACTATTTGCAATTGGGATCGGTCGCTAAATTGCAGCAACTGCAACATCAACTCCCAGCTTCAAGTTCCAGCTTCCAGCTCACAGCTTTAGCTTCAGCTGAATACTGTTAGTTGTTCCATTTTGGCGACGTTGCTCATTTGTGCCAATTTTTTGTGTAAGCTGTGGCAACACTGGCGACAGCTGCTGTCTCCGCGCCACACACTCTCTCTCTCCCTCGCACTTGGTTTTGTTGCTGGCTATCGCTAGCCGTAGATTTCAGTTTTCGATAATTTTAAAGTTTAGCTGCATTCCTTGAAGCCACAAAACCGCATTTTTTGCATCCATCGTCCGCGTCTGACTCGTTGGCTGTCAAACGGCTTTAGTTCCAGCGTCCCACTGTCCGACTCTGTCTCTGAATCGACCATTATGCTTAAAGAAATTTCTGCTATTTTTTTTGCAGTTTGGCAATTTGTTTTTTTTGGTGAAATCTGTGCAAAATGTAATTGAAAACAAAGCGTGATAGACAGAAGAAAACACAATAAAAAAAATCAAAGAAAACAAACAACAAATCCATCATAAGATCAATATAAATACTCATAAAGCATTTGGATTAATGATTGATTTCGTTTCTATTCGAGGTAAGCACTAAACATGAAAATGAAACAAGTTCGTTGCCTAAGTCTTTTGTTTTGTGATGAGTTTTTCCGTTACAAATCGAAATGCGGGAACTTCCAACTGCGTCTTTCGCTGCGATTAAAGGAACCATTAAGCAGTCACCGGTTGACTTATGCAATTTCGTGTCTCCGCGTTTCTTTTTCGCTGCGCATTTTGGCAATATTTCAACCACAGCAACAACAACAACAACAACAACATCGAACAACTCAGCACCCTTTGCGTTACCTGCATCGTTTTGGATTCATTTCGTTTTCATTTCATTTTGGGTTACGCAATGGCAACCAAAATTCATATGAGTCATTTACAGCTCAACTAATTATGAGCCAATGCAACACTTCCGTTGAAATAACAACCGAAGTCGTCGTGTCTTCAATCTCTACACAGAATGTTTAACAAGCTTGGCAAGCAAATCCCCAGCTCAACTTATCGCTGACAGGCGCCTTTTGACGGTGCGTGGGCAACCAACAACAATAACATTGCCTAGCAATCAGTCATTGGAAACAAAAATGGAGTCGTTTAATGACAACAACGACTTAAAGCAAAACAAAACAACAACAGACGCCCACGATGAAAAGTGTTTGTTTGCTGTGTGCTTGCTCTGTTTTTGTTATTAAAAACTTTCTATTTCACTTTGGGGGCAGCCGAATATTCAAGGTTCGGCATATAGGAAAAACTTCCTGCACTCGAGGTGTAAACAATAACAACAACAACAGCAACAACTCGAAGCAACAGCAATAAAAACATTAACAGCCCTGCCAAAAAGTGTTTTTCCATGACTCAACTTTGGATCTGAGCTGCACATGTTTGAGTTTGTGCCTCAGTTTTTGGGCTTCGCTTTGTATCTTGTATCTTTCGCTTATTGTGTATGTGTAATCGTAATCGGAGTTTCAAGTTTCGAGTCTTCGGTTCGACTCACGTCGCAAGCAACCAAGCAACCTTTACTCCACATCTTTCCCTTTTCATCTCTTTCGGTCTGTGTCTCTTTTGGTTGCTTGCTTTCTGAGTGCTTTCACTTTCAGCTAAGGTTGAACTCGCAATTGTTTTTTTGGTCGTTTTTAACGATCGTTGCTTTGGCTTCTGATTAGCCGCTAATCGACAATTGCAGGGCGTCGTTGTTGCTGTTGTTATTGATGTTGTTACTGTTGTTGTGTCTCTTGTTGTTGTGGTTGTTGTTGCTGTTACAGCTATTGGGTAATCCAAAGTTACTGTTACCAACCATTCTGATCATTGGGCAGCCAGCAGTTTGTAAACGTTTGCTAATATACTTAGAGTTGATTTATCGGTTGTTTCGTTTCATTTTGTTCGAATTTCACTTTTCTTTTTGACACCTCTCGCAGTTCAAATTGTGCTTAAACTTTCGCTGCAGCAGCTGCGCCGGGCCCAAAAAAAACCAAAAACTATTTTGAATGCTTTTTTACATCAATCAAAATTAGCATTTCAATCACATTTTCAACTGTCGCTCGTCCATAGGCAGGTGTCATATGTTATCTTATGTAAAGGTGACTTAGAAAGCCACTTTACAAGTATTTCTTTGGGGGCAATTGTGGAGCACACAGACTGATTTATAAGCGCATTTCTGTGGCCTTTGCTTCTTTTTGTCTTGGCCTTTTTAGCTGACGTAATGCTGCTACTTATTTCACTTGGCACTTAAATGGGCAGTGCTCCCCGTTAAACCAGCGACACTGTCAGTTCTCACGCGAATTTGAGAGCTATGAAAGCTGCCGGTCATCTCTCGAATTTTGGGAGACTGCCACACAAAAGACTTAGGCAACAAACTTGAACATTGAATCTTTCTTATAACCCATTTCTCTTTTTTTCCTGTTCTTTGCAGCTCATTAAAATATGTAAATCTTGAAGAATCGTTCTGCAAATGAAAAAGTCAAAAATGCCACGCCAAAGTTCCGAGCAGCAACAAGTTATTGGACATCGGCCGAGGAGCGTTTAGGCAACATTCAGACACAAATCAACAGCAAGAAAAAAATTCGTAATTCAACGAGAACTTAAGTGACGCAAAAAGAAAAGAGTGAGGAGACAAACAAAAGAAATTTATGCAAAAATGTGGCAACGAAAGCCACAAAAATTAACACACAAAAATAAACAATCAAGTAGAAGTTCTAGCAACGACAACGACGAGAACAACAAGAACAACAACAATAGTAAAATGCCAAGTTACCAGCGGCACATTTGGCACTTCTCAGCTGCGACAGTGCTGTCAATTTCATTGCTGCTGCTGCTCCACGTCCACACGGCGGGTAAGTAGTGTCGCCTGACAAGGGAGACGCCGAAAGAATTTCACATGAACATATAATGCGAATTTTAATTGTTGTTCACACTGTACAGCAGCAGCCCAAGCCGCAGCCGCTTTCACAGTCGACAAACAAAACAAGTTAACACCAAAATGCAGAATGTTAGCTACTTAGTTGTATGTGGGATACACTGCAAAAGCTTTAAACATTCCACTATGCAACTTTCAATTGCTGTTGGAGGAATTTCAATTAAAATATTAGATTAAACAGTTCGTTATGAAGCTGAACACGAAAATGCCGCATGCTGTGAGCTAGACATATCTTCTTTTTTCTTTAAATTTTTGTTTCGTATTTCTTTCTCTTTAGAAAGCTCGCTCTCTGCTACATAATTTATTGGGCGCTACTCAGAATGAATATATACATAAAGCCAGATAGCTAGATGCTCACACACATGAATGGGTACTCGCACTTGCTGCGTTTGTTTGTTTGCTTGCTGTGTCCCAAAGTATGCCAACAACGAACACCATCAGCACCCAAGACATCACCCAGACACCCGTACAGACAACTACTACGATTGTCCGCACACAATCTCCGCTTCTTTTGGCATACCAGAGTTATGCTAATTTCAATTTGCCCCCACATTTTTTTGCTCGAATATACGGGCTTGACCCAAAAATAAAAAAGAATACCAAACTCTGATCTGGCTGTTTTTCGACTTTATTTGACAGGTGTCAACGCGTGACACACATACTCGAAGAGTTGGAGCATTTCATGGCTCATCTACGTTTGCTTTTTAAGGGCACTTTATGAGTTATCTCTGTGACTTCTTTTCTAGAGTATGTCGTGGTTCATTCTTTCTTTATTTGTTTGTTTGTTTGTTTTTATACACGTTTCTGTAACATAAAAGTTTTGTGCATTGTCGTTGTTTTATTAGCCAAAGTTTAAGTACGACATACCTTCATTTCTGTGTCAGCTAACTTAGGATATATTGCTGCTTATATCTAATGATGAAATACACTCACTGTGCTATCTAACTTACTTATATACACTCATCTCTGTGTCATCTGTGGCTCAACTCTGGTGTTAAATGCGTCATAGAGCTTCGACAAGAGCTCTTGAACATGTCTTGTATATTCGCTTATTTCTTTTGTTGCATAATTGTGATTATTCATACCGGATTCAGCGACCTGAGCTTGGGCCTTACCCTCTTTTGGTTTTGTTAATATGCAGTTGACTGTGTAAGTGCGTGACATGCGTGAATTGAAGCTAATTAAAGTTCGATAATCGTTTGATTGAATAATTAACTTTATGCAATGCTTCAAAATGGAAAAGTCACTTGAATAGTTATTCAACTTTTCCTTCGTATATATTTCTGTTTAGGGTTCTAATTAATTTCGCTCACGCTTTCTTGGCTTCTTGTAACAAAGAACATACCACAATCATGTGTTGTTATGCACTTTAGTGTAGGCATTTTCAATTATAAATCAACACACAACCGCTGACGGGCGCCGTTAAGATGCACCACATGAGCAAACAGCGCAGTGAATGGTTCTCAACGGTTTGCCGCTGAATCAATTAAAGCCAACTACTTTACTGTTTTACTGTTTACTGGGCCATTTAAAGCAAATATGTTGGCATTTCCAAAGCAAACCTTTCATGCAGTTAATAAGCCTTATTAACATAAAAAACAGTCTTGTCTTGTCCATTGAGTGCACCGCACACAACTGGAAATTTACATAAAAACAGTAGAAGTAGAAGAAGTAGAAAAACGAAGCTGCATTCTTCATGGATCGCAAAAATTAGGTGAAGTGAAAATCATTTTAACCAGGCAGTTTAATTAAAAAAAAATTCAAACGGCGGCTTCGACCAATTGAGAGATTCTTTAGCCCAGGTAACAGGTAACAACGGTAATAACGGGGCTTCAGGTCTGGGCTTTCGAAATGTTAACGCCAAAAGAATTGAAATTCGTTTGGTGTGTGCATTGGAAAAGTGTCGTTCGTCGAAGCGAGGCATCGACAGCAGCAATAGCAGCAGCAGCAACATCGTCAAGGTAACGCCATTAGAAAGCGTGATGAGTTTGAATATATGTTCATGTTCATGTCTATGTTTGTGTGTGTGTGTGTGTACCGAAAATCTATAAAGAAAACCTAGCAAACAGTTAAGCAGCGAGTTGAGTGCAATTCATCATTCGATGGGATGCGATTTGATACGTTCGATCGCTGGGCCGCAATAAAGTCACGAGCCGCATTGACAACAATAACCTGTTGCACCTTCATACACACACTCACACATATTTCTTTGTTGTGTATTTTCGTTGATTTTCATTTTCCCTTGTTTTCTCTCTGCTCTGTTGATGCTTAAAGCTGCTTAAATTTTCAGATTAGCTTTGCTTATTCCACACAAAGTTTTTTTTTTTTTTTTTGGTTTCTTTCATTTCCACGCTGCTTTTTGGCACATTTCTGTTACATGGCCCACTTGCAGCAAAGTCGCAAGTGAAAGATGATGATGAGCGCAAAAGGAGGAAGACAGAGAGAGAGAGAGAAAAAGGGGGGGTAGTGAGATACTGTAATAAAAGTTTCTTACTTGGTCAGGAACTGAAGAAGATGCCGCGATTCTGGCCGCTTCACAAATTTATCGCGTTTCTTTTTATTGGGTCAAGTGGCAGGTTTCATTTGGCTGTTGTTGACTGCATTCCTGGTGGGCCACACGCTTGCCTGGCATGTTGACGCAATTAATTACAAAGAAATGCAGCAGCAAACCGCAGAACAGGTGCGTTGTTGCAAGGGAAAAAGTGCTGGAATTATTAATGACAGCTGCTCACAGTTGGCTGCATGTTTAGCTTAACAATCATGCTCGAAGTAATTCAAATAAATTCTTTGAAATTCATTTCTTTTTTTCACTCGAATAAATTCAAATAAATTATTTGAAATTTATTTAATTTTTTTACTGCAAAACAGTGTAATAGAATTATTTTAATACCGTGCAAGTTTACACATAAACTCGAATAAATTTAAGTTTTCACATCAATATAAAGTAAAATAAGTAAGTTAATAAATATGATAAAAAAAAAAAATTCAAACAAATTCTTTAAAATTCATTTCAATTTTTTACTCGAATGAATTTACATATTTCATATTCTTATCTGCAATACAAAGTAATACAATTATTTTAAAAATCCGCAAGTTTTCCTTAATAAAAAGTTTGAATAAATTTATTTTTTGCTTCATTATAAAGCAATATATTTACTCAAATACTCTACAAGCTCGATCCGATTTAAATAAATTCTTTAAAATCCATTTAAATTTCTTACATTTATATTTAAAAATTTCGAAAATTTATTAATCTAATTCCGCTAACTGTTCGCACCATATAACAATGAACATTAGCCTTTAAAGAAATGTCAATTACAAGGCAAAGATCAGATCAGACTAGCATATCCAATTAAGTTAAACGTTTCTCCACCCTTTTCATTCAATTAGAGCTAAAGCCAAAGTCGTATCAATAACTGCATGCGCATGCTCGTACTTTCCCTTTCCCATGCCACAGTCAGAGAGTCGGGAGACAGGGCCAAAAATTGTACAATGAAATTCGGCACAACGAAAGTTTGCCACAGCTACATAACCATAAACACACACCCAGCAGCCCGAACCCACAATTTATCTTGATTTCGGTTGTGGTCAAGTTCGTTCTTGGCCCTGGCCACGAGGACTCTTGAGGCGTACGCAAAATTGCACAAAGGCAGCGAAAACCGCACAGACAAAAGAGAGAGAGAGAGAAGAGAGTTGGACGTTCACCTTTTTTTTTGTGCGGTTGATGAAGCTGCAACTTTCAGGTAGACAGAATGTCTGTATGCTGTGTGTGATACAATTGAATGGTAATCAATGAAAACATTTCGCAGTTGTCGAAAACCGGTTGAACTGAAATTCTGCTGCTTTTTTTTATTATTTCTCATTTTTTGTCTGCTTTTTGAATATGCCAATTTCATTTACATATATAGTGTGTCCAAATTGCTTTTGTGGCAATAGCTTTCTTTGGCCTCATCACCAGAATCTACGCCAAATAAACAAAAGACTTAGGCAACGAACTTGGCTTTTGACTTGTGTTGATTTAATCGAAATTTCTAAAATAACAAACTCGGCCCAAACGATGTGTAGGTGCGACACCTGCTGGCCAAAAGACAAGAAATTCGTGTGGCATCACAACACACACACACACACACACACATACACAATTAGCCCAATTGACTGACTTAGAAGTGGCAAGTTGAACTTCAGCTGGCGTCGTCGACACCAAAAGGAAGGAAAAAATATTGTGTAAAACTTGAAATAGAATGCCGTTAAAGACGTGCAGTTATCTACAGACAGTCACACACATATACACGCACACTCACACGATAGCCTAATAAAAAGCTGCCTGACTGACTGACTGCTACTCTGGCTGTGGCTAATATATAAGCCGGTTCTGTGGGCCATTTGTAAAACCTAAACGTATTTGTTTTTGTTCCTCTTTCAACTTTTGGCTTCAAACGAAACGCACACACACTTAAAACAGACTCAGATTGGTTTTGAACTTGTCACTCGCCATTGCGAGTCACCCGTTTGTCCATATTGGCCGCAACTTGTTCCGTTTTCTTCGGAGGGGGCAAGTTGACACAGTTTTATCTACGAGTGCGAGCGAGATGCAGCTACGCTTTTCAATCAATAAATTTTGCGTTCTTTTAGCATTGAACTTGACTGGAAATACTCGCAACTCGCGACTTAGACTCGGACTTGTATGTTGGTCACAGCAATAGCAAACGACAAACTACAATTTGCGGCCAGTTGCGGATTTGCTTGCGCTGCTTGCCAAAGGGGCGTATGAGATACGCGGTTGCTGCTGCTGTTGCTGCTGCCGCTTACTGTTCCCATTCTGAGCAATGTGTTTGCTCCATTTTTACTGGCATTTAATCAGCTTTAATTGTTCAATTAGTGATCACAGTATATGGAGCAAAGTCCACTGATAGATTTTATTTTACAATATCTTCGATCGGCTGCAACTGCTTTTTGCTTCTCGTTGCAGTTCACTGACCCTGCAACACGATGCAACCTGCAACCCTTTGGCGCAACACAAATATTCGCTTTGCGTGTTTATATATGAAAAGCAAATATTTCAACTATTTCGCCCTAGCATCGAGTGTGCGAGTCTGTGCCTTTGCCTTTGCTTTGCCTTGTCTTGTGGCAAGAAGATAAGCAATCTACACTAAATTGCAGCTAGTTCAATTTACAAGCCACGATTGTTGTTGCCGTTGTGGTTGCTGTTGCTGTTGCTGTTGTGTGTTCTTGGCAAAGCCACTTAAAGGCATTTGCTTGTATCTGCCTGGCATTTGCTGCTTATTAGTGCCTGCTTTGTTTTCCGCTGGAATCTGTTATAGTTGCAAGTTACAAGTTGCAAGTTTGTTGCCTGTTACCAGTTGCCAGTTGCCAGTTTGCCTTTTGCTTGGGCTTTAATTATAAATATCAGACAATTATGCTGTTAAGTGTGTCTATTATTTAGACAGTTTTGCAGGCCTTTTTCAGTCGCGGATGTGGATGTGGATGTGGATATGGATGTTCGTAACTTTCCACGATTCCCCAGCAAGCTTTAGCCCAACTAAGTCCAGCCAAGCCTGGCCAAGAAGGCGGCTAATAAATTTTTCGGCTTAGACAAGCAAAAGAGAAGCAACACAAAAAACAAAAGCCGCCAGGCCCCAACTTAAAATGCAACTTGCAGCCACTGAGTCAGAGTCTAGTAGATGTTGCAGCCACAGTCAGAGAGCTAGAGACGTAGACCTTGATTAAGGTCATTCGCTTCTGCTGACACAATGCTTGCAGTTGCAGTTGCAGGTCGAGACGCTGAGGTGCAGTTCCACTCGCTGTGAGGCTTTGCAAGTTGGAAAATTAACATATCTAATTGCTGGACACGCGCGTGCGGCAAACGCTGGCAAAACAAAGTTTATATGACACACCTTCATGGTCATGGTCTCCTCAAATCTTTGGCTGTGAAATTCTTGAATTTCACTTGAGCTGAAGATAAACAACAGAGATCTCAGTCTTAGTCAACGTCACTCTCGTCACTTTGTTAATTGTTGGTTCAACTGACAGCGCGACAATGAACCGCACTTTAGGGTTCTTTTAGCAGTCCAACAAAAGCGAGAAAAACGCTTTGATTGCTCAAGTGCAACCGCAGCTGGGATAGATGTTTGCGTTGTTAATGAATCTCTTTTGGGTTCGGCCTCTGCATGACTTTGCGACAAACAAACAACAAACACACGCAAACAACAAGCACAGCAAATAACAAATATTTATTACACAAACTTTCTTTGGCTGGCCATAAAACAAGATTTTGCCCGACGCCCACCACAGTTTTGAGTTAGCCAAGCGTTGCCGGAGATGCCTGAATCAATTAGCATTAAATCAAAATTTTAATGCTACAGTTTTAAGCCAGCTGCCAGACACGCCCTCCGCAGTCTATAAAGTCCCGGCTTAACTCTAACGATATTTCGTAGGGAATGAAAGAGATGCGAAACGCTAAACTTGTTGTAATATCTGTTTTTTTTCTATGGTTGAGGCGTTGCCTTCAGTTCTTTGACTTTGAAATGCACATCTGTGTGTGTGTGTGAGTCTTCTCTGTATGTTTTTTCAGCTGGACGTGCCTTAGGGGGCTTATAGACAACAAATCTAGCAGAGAGATCTAGCAGAGAGCTATTCATAAGCCGCATCAAAGAGAATTGAATTGACCAAGCTGAAAGAGTTTTGATTGCAAAGCGGCAAATAAAATTCCGAAATAAAATCAAATTGTTCAAGCTCGATTATGGCAGAGTTATTTTTGGAGCTGAATGCTGGACTATAACTAAAGTACTTTCTAACGCCTAATATCAAGCCATTCTTCTGTTTTGTTAATAACATAAAAACAATGCTTGCTATAAAAGAATTTTTGTTAATAGCTATTGGTAGATGAAAATGAATATGAAATTTGTAAGAAAGTAAATTAAATGTATGATGGAGCATATCGTATTATCTTCAAAATATAAATAGATTCTTAACATAAAATTTAAATATAAAAATGAATTAGCTACAAAAGCATTGTGTTGCTTTACAATAAATATTGGCAGATTAATATAAATAAATTAAGCGCTACATATGAAAGTAAATAAGATCTAAGCTGAAATAATTTGCAGCTTATATTATAAATAGGGTCTTAACAAAAAGTAAAATACACAAGTTTTTATCTATATTATTTCTATATTTTGTATTATTTGATTCACAATATTCAATCCTTTTTTTTTTTTATTAAGTTTCTCTCAGAAGTAGATTTTTCTTAGCCGAACTGTGAAAACAAATAAATATCATCGCATTATATCGAATATTCAATTCTATCTAAAAGTAAATACACTGTCAGAAAAAGTAATTTCATCTGAGTTTAAAATAGTACAAGAATCTTATATTCAAAAATGTATTTGTTTTGAGTTATAATTGAAGGTAAATAAAATTATACTATGCTCAAAAAAATAAACAGATTAAAATATTTTAATAAATAAATGTATTATTTTGACATTTTTCCGTAGTCTTGTTTTGCTTTTGTTATTAGGTAATTTATTTTATTAATAAAGAGAAATTACAACGTATTATCACACAGTCCGCTCGCACCTGAAGTGTTATGTAATCGTGAACATTAGGCTGACATTACGGAGCACTTACTGCCAGGGCTTAAACAGCAAACAGCTGCCAAATTAAGTCAGTTGACAGTCGGACGTACACGGCGTATGCGTAATGCTTGCGTACGTGTCTTAAATATCGAAATCAAAATTTGGTTGCATTTCATAAGCGTGGAAAATGTAATTATTGTCGCTAACAGTGTGTACTATAAGTATGTTTATGCTGTGATTGTGAAACACCGTTGTGTCTGTCTCTCAGACTGTGTTATTTTGTGCTTAGATTTGCGTCAGACCGAAAATGTTGAAGAGTGCAACGGCTTAGAAATAGAAAGTGATTGCTTGTCGGAGACGGGCCGGGCCGGGCCGGGCGACTGCCGGCAATTTGAAGGCGCTGAAATTGGCAATTTGGTGCCGCGTGTGGGTTACGAGTGGTTGCCTGCAGAGACTGAGTATCAGTCCCCGTCACAGTTGCCGTCGACGTCGCAGTCTCTGTCTCGCAATTCAGATTGCGACGACGTGGATCGAGGGCTGCGAGTCGTGCGCCTTCTGTCCTGTCCTCGACGTGGGCCCAAGTAGCGTTTAAATTAGTGTAGGCAAGCGCTGGAACTAATGACTCTCTTGTCGTCGAAGTTGTCATCGTTGTTGTTGTTTGCCTTCGCTCTGTTGTCGTTGTCAAGAGTTGGATCCGAAGCTATCATTGATTTGGTGCATTGAACTCGAATGTCTTCTGGTCAAACGTTTGGGGAGTTGTCTGATGTTAAAGAGACAGCAAAATTAAAGTTTTACTTTCGTTGTCCGTGAAAGTGTTGCATGCCACAAGATTCAATTTTTTTCTTTCTTTTCGAAATTGTGTTACACTTGCCACTCCACTTTTGGCATTATACATAGTTGTCTCTGCTGGTAATTGAAGACTTGCCGCCAGCAGACACTTTTACCTTGCCACACAGAGCCTGCAACAAATTCAATTTTGGTATCAATAATAAAGCGAACACAGCAAAATATGCTGGAAAACAAGTGGAAATTGCGAACAACAAAACGAAAGTGAAAATGTGCGATGTGCTCAATCATAGCAATATTTATGGGCCAAGTTTGTTTTGCTTTGGTCGTTGAAGGAAGCGCTAATTATATCAAAAACTTGAACGAATTTGTGATAGAAAGTGAAATGAATTTATAACAAAAGCAACCGCATTTCAGTTATCAATCAGCAACCACTTTGCTCCACATCCACATTTTTGCTTTATTTTTTTTTACCATCACTTGTCGCATTTATCGCGCGAAGGTGAAAGTAAAGTGTGTGTGTGTGTGCCAAATTTTAATCAGAAAAAGAAAAAACCGCATCACAATTGGGTTAAGCTCAATAACTAAACGTGTTTGTTGTCGTGTCGTGTGAATTATGAGCGGCATCATAAACCTAAAATCATATTATGATAAACTGGTTGTGTTTACCAGCGCCCACTTCTCATCGTGCCACCAGACCTCAGGCCTTAAAGCCCTCAAATAGCTCAAGCATCTCGCTAATATGTCAGCTAAACATTTGCATTGTCTGGCAGCCTGACACATGCTTGTGGCACCTGCGAAGAGTCCCAGCTAAATCTGAAGCTGAAGCTGGTGTTGGCGTTGTGGCAAGTTGCCGGCGGCAAGTCAACGATCTCTGTTATAAATCACAAGCGTCGAGAGAGACACACAGAAAGAAAGTAACGAAGCAAGTTTGTAGTCAAATAAATTTATCAGAAACACACAAAAACCTCTTAGGAGTGGAAAATTGATAAATCACTGTATTGAATGCATGCACACAAAACTCACACTCGAACTGAGTCTGAGACAGATATTGAGCTCGAGTGGGTCAAAGTTGATGCAGAAGATCAGCAGGTGTCAATTTCATTAAGCGTTCTCAAGCTTTTCAAAAGAAAGCACTTCAAATATGTAGCTAGAAATTAGTGTGAAGCGTGAATGTGTAGAAAGCGAACTGCACTTATTTTAATACCTCTCTATACATCTTGGGTTTGTGTATCACACTTTTCACTAAATTGTGATTGAAATTCCTAAGCGTAAAGCAACAGACAAAAGCCCTATGTGAGGTTTTAGTTTGAACTGAAAGTAATCATAATTGCAATGAGTTTATTTTAATTATTTGCTTGAAGTAAAGTTGGTTAAAGCGACTGCCATTGAAGAGGTAATATAAATATTTGTATTGACATTAGAGTTGGTCAATTTATTTCGCAAAGACTTTTAAGAAAGTTTATACTTGTAGGTTTTATTTTATTTTTATATTTTCAACTCATAGAAATTTAACTTGATTAAAATTGTTTTTTTTTTTGTTTTTATTTACGCAACTTTGTTTAATTACCAAAATTTTTGATATTTTTCTTATTATTATTTTACCTCTTATAAAATCTTATTATCTATTGTAATGGTTTCATTAGAATTCATTTTTAAATGAGAATCTTCTTTCTGTTTGCAACACTCAGCTTTTTTTTTATTTATATAATTTTAGCTCTTATAGAATATTTGATTCACCTGTATCTGCTGTAATTTACTCTTCAAATCAAATTCATTAAGAAATTTTAAGATTTTAAATGCTTTGCTTCCTTTCTTTAGTATTTTCTGGTAATAAAAATGTTTTGCAGTTTTTTTATCATTCACTTATTCACTTTATTATCTAATTTGCAGTTAGGGCTCGTTCATTGACCATATCACTTGTAGGAATATTTCTTCATTTGATTTGCATTGATTAACTGACGCAAACATGCACATCCCCCTTGTATACGAAAGTGTGTAAGCGTATCGTATAAGTAGCTTTACTGCGGCATGCTATCGTTAAGTTTGTTTGCCAGCAATGCGAATAAGTTGGCATCTTTTCAACGCTTGACGTAGCAATTTGTGAAATTCTTGTCTTTAAGCTCCACCGGCCTCCAAAGTGGGAGTTTGCTATGCAATTGTGCGAGCACAGTGGGAAGGGGAAGGGGAATGATGGCTCTGGCGAAATGTAATAAGTAATAAGGCTGTATAAACTTGTGACAGATACTGAGTTGCCGCAGCCTTGGCTTGAAGAGGTTGAAACCAGTAATTTCAGATGTCGCTGCTTAGACAAACAATAAGAGTACATATGTGCAAGGCCCCAAAAACAAAAACACACATTACACACATTGCAAGATGTGCGAGAGTGAAAAGAATACAAAAGACTCAAGACACAAACTTGACATCGAAAATAAATGATGCCTGCCAGCTGGGACTGCGACAGAGACTGAAGACTGAATACAGTAGATGTGATGGAAGACTGGGACTGAGACAGAGACTAAAGACCGAGGCTGAGACTGAAACTGAGATCTCGCTCTCTGGGTTTGGATTTCTAAGAAATGCAAATGTGCATATTATATGTTATATGGCATCGAAAGGCTTGAGACTGAGAATGTATGTGTGATGGGTGTGTGTGTAATGTGTGTGTGACAATGACAAAGACAAAGCATGTGGCATGCGGCATGTGGCAGGTGGGGCACAACTGAAAAGTGAAACCGCCTTTTGCTTTTGTTTCGGCAGCATTTGCATCAGATTCTTTTCACAATAATTAGTGAAATTGAAGCTTTTCAATTGTGTAAAGAATTTCACCATCAGATTTTCACCTGCTTCTTCTCTTCGCTTTTCCTTGCAGTTGCCCAGCACGATGATATCTCACAGATCTCACCCAAATCCAGCAGCCACAACTCGTCGCCACGTCTCAGCATCGAGAGCACGATGACCGAGTCAAACACCATTCCCGAGAAGGCGCAATCGCTGGCTCACGAAGATAACGAGACGCGAGCACGTGTGGAACGCTCTGCATCACCGATATTGCACGAACAACACTATTCGGGACGCAATGATGTCAGCTACGGGCAGGAGAGCGACAAGGACGTCTCTGCCGGACGCTATTTCCACTACAACATTAAGCCAACGGGCACATATGACAACCAGGAGCAGCAACAGCAACCCGAGCGCACACAACGCATCAGAGCTGGCAAAACTTTGGCGGCAGCGAATGGCAGCAGCACCGGGAACACTGGCAACCTAGAGACGTCCAGCACCGAGCAGCCTTTTTTAGTGCAAGGGGACCTTCGACCGCCTACGTCGGGGTCCCCTATCAACCCGAACCTGAGCCTGAGTCCGAGCAGTACTGCCACCTCGACGGCAGTGGCAGCGGCCAGTGCGACACAGGCGCCGCATAGTGCACGCCAGAACGGCAACCCGGACATCCAGGACATCATCACAGGCATCGTGAAGCTACTCAACGGCAACGTCAATGTGCATGCCAACACCCAAGGAGTTGTGCGTCGTCCCTCGGCGAGTCGCATCAATAATCGTGGACCGCCACGCATCGCCGATGTGCAACCTCTGCCCGTGGACTACGAGGCCCAGAAGCCGGGAACTTCAATGCGACCGCCACCGTTTCCCTTCGATCGCCCCGAACGTCCCTTCATCACAGGCGTCCCCATACCCGAGCAGATTGTGCCTGTGCGTCCTGGTTTCGTGAGCAATCGACCGCCTTGGTATCGCAACAAGCCGCGCCCACCGATTACGACCAGCGTCAATGGCAGTCGCCGTCCCTTGCCGCAGTATCAACCACAGCCAGCGCCACAGCTGCCGCCCCAGCGAGCACCCGAACAAACGCCAGCACAATCGGAGGACGTTAAGCAGCCGGAACAGCAGGCACCCGAGACAGCTGGCGATGCATTGGATGCAGTGCAGCCCACGGACACCACTTACGACTCGGAGTTCTCGAACGAAGATGCCAATGCGCAATACATCGAAGTGTCCGATCAAGACACAGAGGGCGGTGGCGAGGTGGAGGACGAACTGCAGCCGCCACCCGAACCAGCGCCAACTGCACCGCCCAAGAAGAAGAACAAGCATGAGAAGAAGAAACCGCAGGCTGAATCGCATGTGGGCTACACGACCATCGTAGAGACAAGCTCGGAAGTCAACACTGTCATGAACATGCCTTCCAGCTATGTGGCCATGCCGATGGAGAGCATTAGCCACGAACTGGATCCCTCCACCGAGGAGGTGATCTTTATGACCGCCAATCGTACACCCGGTCTGGAAGCAACCCCATCGACGACGACAGCGAGCACAACGAGCAGCATTCTAACGTTGCCGCTGAGCGAGCTGCCCGATGTGGCTGCCATTGCACCCACCTCCAATCTGCCCATGATTACCTCTACTACCAGTACCAGCTCCACTACTACTACTACTACTACCACCACCTCATCCACCACCTCAACTACCACCTCAAGTACCACCTCGACAACCAGCACCGAAAAAGCCCCGACAACGCCCAATCCATCAGCTCCGCCCGCTTCCTATCATCCCCGACCCGGCATCGTGCTCGACGATCCCGAATTCAAGCCCGGCGGTCGTCCACGTCCCGCCCAGCGACCACCGCCGCCCCAGCAACCCATACAACCCACTCGACAGCATTTGCCACCAGGCTATGGCGAGATCTTTGATGTGACATTGTCGGCTATTCAGGGACCTGGACCGAAGGGCAGCGGCTCACAGCAGACGATCAATATTAAGCCTTATGGTTCATATGGAGCTGGAGCTGGTGGCGCAGCACAGGCGGACATCATAGTGTCGGCATCAGGTGACGAAGGCTTCGTCTCGATCGATGGCAAACGCACTTACATCAATCTATTTGGTGATCCCACAGATCCGCCCGCGGGCGCTACAACGCCGGCCACACGGTTGCCTCAGCTGCCAGGACAAGCAGCCGCTGGAAATGGAATTGGAAATGGTGGTAGTAGTGGTTCAAGTGGAGGTACTGCACCCAATCATGGTGTCACACAGAGCAGCAGTGGCTATGTGGTGCCCGAGACCGAAGTAGTCGAGTTGCAGCCACAGTCAGGTGGTAATCAGGCACAGAGTAAACCAGCGACAGCGGCCACAACGAATGCGGGACCCACGAGACCACACTATCGCCAACGACCCACGCAACCACCGGTGAGGATTGACACCTGCATTGTGGGCGATGACTCCACCTGTGATCAGGCGCAGCACGAACGCTGCAAGACCGACAACGGCGTCTCCAGCTGTCATTGTCGACCAGGTGAGTAAAATGGAAATCTAAATTGATGTTTTATCATTAATCTTTGTTAATCCTTAGGTTATTCGCGTCGCAAGCATCGTGAGCCGTGTCGTCGTGTCATCTCCTTCCATCTGGGCATGCGTGTGGATCGCATCTATGAGCACAGAATCGTCTGGGACAACAAGCTGATGGATCGCAATAGCGAACCTTATGGACAACTGAGCTATGAATCAGTAAGGGCGGTAAGTATCAAAGGAAATAGTTAATAAATAATATTTATGAGTATTTAATACTTAAAACAAAATTAATGCTTGCGAATTATAAATAAAGCGATTGCTTAAATTAATATTAATATCAGAATTGCAAAATGTATATATACATATAATATAATATTAATAAAATATAATATGAATATTAAGTATTGATATATTGTTATTTTTGTTGACGTAAAGAGAGATTCTAAAGTAACAGTTAATCGGTTAAAATGACAGAAAATTATTTATCTATATAAAGTTGCTTTGTTTAATTTAAACATTAAAAGATTTCATTAAAAATCATTAATAATATTTTGAATAATTGTTAATTAATAATATCATAAAACTAATCACTTATTAACCTTTTCGCAGCTGGACTCTGCCATGTCAATGACACCTTATTCGGATGAGTTCATGGAGGCCAAGGTCAACAATATCTATCGTGGCGATCCCAATCTGGGCGGCAGTGGCGTCTATGTGAATCTCACATTGAAAGTAAGCAAAAATAATGAATATTAAATTGACAAATCAACAATTCCCTTCTTCTTATCACTAGCTTGATGAGAGCGTGGAGACACTGCGTCCCAATCTGCGCAGCGATGTGCAGAAGCATCTGCTCGGTGTGCTGCATCGTCGCAACAACAACATTGGCAACTCGGTGCTGTATGTGAGCTCACCTGAAGGCGCAGTCTCTGCGTTGCATGATCTGGACGAATGCCAATCTCCGGAACTGAACGATTGTCACGCCAGTGCCACGTGCAGCAACAGCTGGGGCACCTTCCACTGCGCCTGCGAGGCTGGACTGCGTGATCCCTGGGCTGATCAACCGCAGCGTGCGGGACGGGAGTGTCAGAGCTGTCCGGATGCATACTGCAACAATCGTGGCACCTGCAGCTACAACGACGAGGGCACTCAGACTTGTGCCTGCGATTCCAGTCACTATGGCGCACAGTGTGAGATCGATGGCGAGGTATTGGGCGTGGCTATTGGTGCGTCGGTGGCCGCGGTGATCATCATTGTGCTGACGTTGGTGTGCTTGATCATGTGGTCACGTCGCTGGCAGCGAGAGCAGAAGAATGCCATGGGCTCGCCTGTGTTTGGTTATATGAACACAGCGCCATTGAAGTCAGCAGGTTTACCACAAGCAGGCTATCAGGTGACACTAGAGGATCGCATGCGCTGGGCACAGATAGCCGATGTGATGGCGCAGACGAATCATTACGGGGTGAGTTCAAAAATATTACCCAGACCCCGTTTAGTTATGTAATTTTCTCTTTTGCTTGGACAGGCGGAACCCATTGGACCCACAAGGCCATCGTCGGCAATGTTTGCCTATCCGAATCTCGGTGCCATAGGCATGGGCACCATTGGTGGCATGTCGCTGCAGAGCACCATGCAAATGCATCCCAGCGCCAGCCTGGCGCCGCCAGTGCCATTACCCAGGTAATGAGTCGTCAGGTCCTTTTCATTTTGTTTGCACATTATATTGACTCTTTGCATTGCTTTCAGAAGACTTGGCCTTGGTCCACGTGCGAATGGAATGCGCACGCTGGAAAACTCCAGCTCCAGCGAGGAGGAGGATCGTGCCGATCTGCTGGGTCGTAACTTTCAAGTGCCACGCCCCAAGAGTCGCAGTAACGGCAGCATTGCGGTAAACATATTTACACTCTAACAATCTTTTCAATATAATTTTTAATTGCTTTTGTCTGAACTGCAGAACCAGTCGGGCATCTACTATGATGTGGACTACGAGCCCTCTGGCAATGGCATTGGCAACACCAGTGTCGATCATCTTTATGGCTCGCAAAATCAATCGGTGACGCATTCGTCGGGTAACAATCATATACCCGGCCCACAGGGCATACCCATGAGCACCTACACCTCGGGTCGTGCCCCAAGCAGTTACTATATGAAGTGAGACGCCTCTTTCATCTTCTCCCAGCCCTGTCCTAGTTCTTTACGGAGCCTGTAAATAATGAACTCTATGCGTAGTTTAGTTAAGTAGACGCCTAAAACACTTTTCCACTGCAGTCCGAAGAGATTTCGGGTGACTGCAGCTGAGACGCGTTTTCGAGCATCCCAGCAAAATAAAGACTTAGTTTAAGTAAGCATCACAGAGAGATACGAGTATGACAATAGTTTAATACAATGTAAACGATCACTAATCATTAATTTTAATAATACTTACTTAAATTATTTGCACCCTAGAAGTAATTACATTTCAATTGAAAGTCAAACAAAACAAGCATTAGTATTTATCTATCTATCGATTTCTTTTAAGTTTAAATGTGTGTGAGTGTAAATATGATTAAATAAATAAATAAAGACAGTAATGTAAATTAAAAATTCCCTTTGGTTTTATTTTCTTAAAAATCAGAAATCAAATCCAATATTTGATACAAATCTAATCAATACATTAATCTTCACTGGTTCAATTCAAACTGTATAAATTTGAAAATAACCGCCGATCGTCATTATGCAGTGACTCTCAAACTGTAGTCAGCTACGACGACCATCTCGCTTTTACATACAGCACATAGTATTAAATGAAAACTATCCGTGTATAATGTGCAGAAGCGAGACAGCTGCTGTAGCTTTCTCAGCAGTGTTGAACAGTCGTTAAAACTGAGAAGCGTCGTGAACTTTGGCGCGCAGTTTAAAATAATTTGAATCTTGTAGATTGCTGCTGTTTTTATTACCTTGCAAAATGTTTTACAACCAACATTTTCCAACTGATTTATTTGACAATATTTTATTTGCATTGCGTTGAGTCACTGAAAAACCAATAATAAACATACACAACAACTACTTTTCATATACTTATTTATGACAATTTCACTTTTATTTTTGTTGGGCTAAAAGAAAACGAGACTTGATGATTTATGAGTGTCGCCCAATGCGGTAGTTGCTTTGGTTCACACGCATAAATAAATTAAAATTATTAGAAAAAGAAAATGAAAAGTGAACTGAGTATGCGTGTGTGTGCGTGTGTGTGAGTTTCGTTTGCGTGTTACGAGACTGACCGCTGCTCAGACTTGGAGGTGGAAGTGGAACTCTTGGTATTCGGACTTTGCGGGTGTTTCTTATGCAACCACAAGAGTTGAAGTGATTTCTCGCACAGGTGGTAACTGCCAAAAGGCGACTGGCAACAAATGCCGAGGCGACTGGCATGCTCATAAACAATGAGCGTGCACATATCTTTTGACCCCAAGAAATATGCTGCGTCTGCGTCTACCATTTGTAACGATGTTCACGATGTACCTCCTCTGTAACCTCCAAAGCCTAACATACAGCCTACAATCTATACAATCTATAATCTACAGTCGCCACTCTATTTCTGTCTATTTTCGGTGTATTACGGCGGGTGGCCTGTCAAAAGTCCCGCATTATCTACAACCGATCAACACGTTCAATCATCGTTTAACCATCAAATGTATTTCAAGTCAAATGTTAGGTATTAGCTGGCTAATGTTTGGGTTTTCTGTGATGCGTTTGAAGTTCAATGCCGTTTGGGGGGGGGGGAGCTTCAAAGCGTCGGCAGCGGCCACAACTAATTAATCGACACCTTTGTCTGAAGCTGAGCTTCAGCTTAAGGTAAAACCGCTTAGCGCCAGCAATTGAAAGTCAAAAGGTCGCGATGTTCGCAATGGCGATGGTAGCGGCGTTAATAGCGCCTATTTCATAATTATCACAAAAATGAAGAGAGAAAAAAAAAATACGCAACATCCAAAACTGTCCATTCCTTGAAATTCATAGATGATTTTATTAGATTGCTTGTGGTTTGTTGAATGTTGATTGTTGTTGTTATTATTATTATTAAATTGATGTTGACCTAAATGTAATTCAATTTAAGCCGTGACGCTGCTATCTTTGAGGAGTTCGTTGCGACATTGAAGAGGCCAAAATCAAATGAAGACAAGCGGGGGCGTGTCCATCGATATAACGCTAACGCAGATCACGTAAACGTGAGACTCGTGCTGTGCCATTTAATCAAACAATCCATCGCATCGCATCACACCGAATCGCATCACATCGCATCGCGATGCCATCGCGTAATTTGCCAATACACGAGCAATATAAAGCACTTAAATCGATGCCCCGCATTGGTGGCCTTTGCCAAATTGCGCTCATTATTGCCTCTATTATGTCACCCATTTATTTCCAACTTTGCTGTTAGATTGCTCCGATCGGCCTTCGGGGTTATTTTAGCTGCAGGAGGAGCAACGTCCACTGGGTCAACGTAAGACTTCATCATTGCGGAGCTGGGTTGAATTGGGGACGTATACGCGATAAATACGCTGAGAATTGCAACAAGAGATCGTTAAAGCAATAAGCGAAAAGCGCCATAAACACGAATTCATTGCACCAGCTTTTTTTTTCCCCGCCCGCGTTTGTTTGGCTTTGTGTTCCAGTTACATTGTTGCGTCGTCTAACTATATTTTTTTGGCAACGACAATGACAATGTCGAAGCCAAAGTCGAAGTTGTTGTAGTTGTCGTTGTCGTCGTGAAAGCAAACCGCAGCCACTTGTTGCAAGCAGGTGTTGCAGGCAATAATTTAAAGCTGGGTGCCTCAGTTCCTCGTGCTCGTGACATGCAACATGACTAACAGTCGTCAGAGGGCGAGTGCTGTTGCCGTTTGTCATAATTGGCAGCGCGTGGAAGATGCGCTTCCAACTTCCTTGTTGGCATTATTATTGTCACCGCCTGTCAAAGTGTGGCAAATGCGCAGAGTAGGCAACAAAAAATTAAGACTAAAAATACTACAAAAAAATGTTGAGCAAACAAAGCACAGAAAACATACATTTTTTGTGTGCCATCAGCCTGAAAAAAAAACTTGACAGAAGACAGCGCAAGAGGGGATTCCCCGCACAGTGGTTGCCTCAGTGGACTTTCGAGTTGGAGCAGTGAGACGAATTAAAAATTATCAGTGTATAATGATAAATAAACACTTTAATTGAAAAACAAAAAAATATTCAATTTCCGTTGCAGCGATGCTTTTTGAATATCATATTAAGCTTATAATTTAAATGGAATACTCGACTTAATAAGGCAAGATTATTTCAACTGCAACAAATAACTAAAAATAAATATAAATAAAATATATAAAATTTAATATTTAAATTATGGAAATCTGATTAAATTTAAGGTATAATCCATTTCTATAACTTTAAATATCATTAATGTAATAAAACAATTTAAAAAAAACAGAACAATCTTATAACGAAAATGTATTTTATTAAAAGCAAAAATATTCTAAAGATCCCCATTTGACTGATTGTGGAACTATGAGTAAATTTAAGGTATAATTTATTATTAGAACTCCAATTATTATTATTCTTAAAACAAATTTAAAAAATAAAAAACAAAACAATCTTATTATATAAACTTCTTTTATTAAAACTAAAGATTCCCAGCTGACTTTTTCATAATTTGACATTATGATTTAATGACTATATTAAGCTGAGCACTTTAATAACTAGAAACGATAACATTCACATTTTAGAAAATTTACATTTAATTCTAGTGCTACAGATTTGCCAGCTCTTTTGTTCAACCGATTTAAATACGGTGTCAATTTGGCACTAAAACTAAACTAAAACTGAATAAAGTCGCACTCAGTTGGGCTATGAAACTGTCTCAAACCACTTAAAAAGTAATTCGCCTGGTCATGAAAGTCAACGCCAGATCTTGCGGCCATTATATAAAAGATCTTATGGGAATGTGAGCTAATTGGCGTGGAAAAGTGCGCGGGGAAATGGCGGTCTGTGGTCTGCCTTCCATGCGATAGACATCGTATTATAAGTATCTGTTGTTTTACCCACTGTACGCGGGCAACACGCCTTCTTCTTGATGGCGGTGGATGCCACAAACAAGCGGAACAACAACAGCAGCAGCGGCAGCAGCAGCGGCAGCTGGCAGAGAAACGCTTTGCAATTGTACAAAAAGTACATGACAAAATGCAAACTCAAATGTTGCAGTTGCAACAGCAAATAGCAACAGCAACAGCAAAGGCAACACTCAAACTGCAAACTACTCGTGAATAAATGACATTAAAATGCAACAACAACAACAACCGAATGAATTAACATACGTGTTAATGAGCAAAACCGCACAGATTGTCGACGCTGCTGCTGCTCTTCATGTTGCTGTTGTTGATGCTTTTGTTATTATTGTTGTTACTGTTGCTGCTGCTGCTGCTATTGTGGCTGCTGCTGCTATTGTGGCTGCTGCTTATGTTGCTGCTCTGTTGGTGCTGCTTTTGCCATTGCTTCCAGCCTGGCTAGCTGTTGGCGAAGCAGATTCGCACGCACATAAAATACTCGGTAGCTTCATTTGCATTGAAGTCGATGATGATGTTGCCATTGCTACTGCTGATTATGCCTTCGCTAAGTACGTAAGATAGGCACTCAATCAGGCAATCAATCAGCAGGTTCAGTACACTGCAACAAATTTCAAGGAAATCTATAATGCATAATTAACATATTGTTTTACATTTCAATAGGTGAAAGAGAAAGTGGTAATGTTATAGGACAACCAATCAAATCTTTATAAAAATAATACACCATATAATTTTAAGATGAAATAAATAGTAGAAAAATACCTTAAGATGGTCTATAAATAAGTTATTTATTTTAAGCTGCAATTAATAAAATATATATAAATATAAATACAAACTTAAAGCTAGGAAGTGTGCTAGGTTAAAACCAAATAATATTTATAATTAATTTTCAGTGCCAGCTTCTTATATAAATAAATAAACTATTATTTAATAATTTATTTTAATGCAGCCTATTCTATATTAACACAAGCAATTAAGTTTTGATATGCACAGATTGTACCATATTATTTTCACATTAAAATCAATTTCATTATCGCTAATATTCATTTGGATTCATTTGACTAATCAATACTTACCTTACCTTAATACAAAATTTAAAAAAAAATCAACTCTCGTAACCACTATGAAATACAAGTTAATTTATTTGCTGAAATTAGTCAAAAGCAAACTTGAGCTATTTCATTATTAAGTCAATTTTCGTTTGAATGCATTTAAGTAATCAAAATACCTTTTAAGGAAATTATATAAATTAAATATTGAAACTACGACGAGATATTAGTTCATTTTAGATATTTACTAAAATTAGTCAAAACCAAATGTGATTTAATTAACCTATTGTAATCAGTTAGTCGACAGTTTATACTTGTCGAATAATTAAATAAATAATCATTTATTACTTATTTTTAATGGAATCAAATCTATTCAATATAAATTTTCAAATTATTTTGAGGCTTTTAATGTTCAGTTCATTTTTAACCATATTATCATTGAGTGCAATTTAACTAATTAATAATAAATTAAAATAATTTTTTTTTTTTAATTGGGCATACTTGGATGGTTTACATTTAATGGTGATTATTATATTAAAAAAAGTAAATAAATTTTTATATGCATCGAGTTTCACATTATCTTGGTGTTCAGCTGATTTCTAATTTAAGAATTAAGTAGTGAGTATAAATTAAATCGTTTTATTTTTATTTATTTTTTATCTTGTTTTAAGTAAAGGATTCATTCTCTCTAAATTCTCTAAGTACTTAAAAGTTAATATTAATAAAACCAGAAATTAATTCGTTTTTACTTAATTTTATTATCATATTTTAAGTAAATAATTCATTGTCGCCTTAATTTAGTAAAGTGTGTTCTAAGTACTTAAAAGATTTTATTATAATACTGGAAATGTTTTGTACCGAGTTTCACATTATTTTTACGCTCTTTATGCTCAGCTCATTATGAAGCCAATTTTCATTGGGTCTCTGAAATTAGTTTCAGCTCTCGGCTAATAATCCAGTAGCATTCATAACATTTCTCGCGTAATTTTCTTTGTGTGTACTTACAACTGTGCGACTTAGCAGTTGGCCACGCGCTGCTTGTGAAAGTCTTGGAAAGTGTGACGTAACGCGGTTGCATCTTCACCTGCATATGCATCTGAGGCTGTCTTCTGTCTATGTGTGTTTGGGTGTTTGTTAGTCACGGCCCACTCGGATTGCGCAATGGCCAATTGTGTCTCTAGTTACAGGAAGATGGCATCAATACTTCCGCTTGGACTAGCCAACATGGATCTTGGGTGGGTGTTGATTGGCAATAAGAAATTACAAACAGCAAATGCAGTTTCAATTAACAATATTTGTCAGCCTCTGACTGCGATGAGTATAAAATATTATATGTCCGCAGTCTGGTTTCAGGTGTCTTCATCGCTGAGCCGCTTTACGGCTTACACACACACATGAGGAAATCTGCAATAGCAATTTGTCGTTGGCAGCAGCTGCAGCCGATGACCAGGAGACGCTGGCGACGCTGGAGACGCTACGCAAATTGGAATGTGAGACCTCTGACAGTGCGAATAAATGCCTGAGAGTTGGCTTTAGTTGCTTGGCTTCGTTTACTTTTGGCCAGTTGCGTAATCCAGCCACCAATTCAACGATTCACCGAGCCTGTGGGGCAGACTCTGAACTGAGCCGGTTTTTCTCTGGTGGCAGCTACACATAACACACATTTTGTTATTGTTGCGGACAAAGGACAACGCCTCAAAGATTGCCAATCGGCTAAGCCATCTTCTGGTTTTTGCCACAGAAGATTGCCACAATCAAAATGGATTGCAACAGCCATAAGTCGCTTAATGCGACTTGCCTCTTCTACCTGTTGTTGCACTATGTTGCGAACAAGTGTTCGACGATCTGTATAACATGCTTTGGTAAACTGCTCTCGTCCGGGCGACCTTGGCTGTCTTGGCTGGCGACGCACCTTTCTGAAGATCTTATTCGGATTTCGATTTTATTTACCAAATCATGTGAGTTGTTGGCCAAGCTTTGCTTTGTGGCCACCTGCGGTGTTAGCTTCTTCCACAAGTTTTTGGCGTGAGCAATTAATGCAGCGTTTAATTACAATTGCGCTGACAAAACGAGGCAGCTAATTGACTGCAGACTGCGTCAGTGTCTGGAACAATGAAACTGCCTGCTGATGATGCAACCTGGGACAAGGGGCACGAAATCAATTTTGGCTGCGCTGGTCGCTGGTCGCTGGTCGCTGCAATCAGCTGTAATTTCATTTACGCTCTATGTGGGTCAACTGCAAGAGTGGTAACAATAACATTACAGCCAACACTTGAGCCGAAACACCTGTTCGGCTTCAGTTGGGAGACTGGCGACTGAAGACTGGCGACTGAAGACTGGATGCTGATGCGCGACCACGTAACGAATTGGAGCAACAACAATAAAAACAAAATTCGCCGCAAGCCAAGTCAAAGCAATAAGCAATTACAGCAGCTATATGTCAAATGTGCTTACCCATCGACAATGACGTTGCAGGAAGACAGAGAAAGAGAGCAAACCAAAGAGATAGAGAGAGAGAGAGAGTGAAAGAGAGGTGGGAATTACTATTGAGGAATTACAGCTCAGCATTACGGACACATTGGGATTAGTGTCCATTAATGGTCTCTGATTGAAGGCCAAAAAGTGTGTTAAGCATGCGCTGCTTGTGCTGTTGTCATTATTGTTGTTATTTTTGTTATTTTTGTGTTGCATTCCGGGGCAAATCCCATTAGTTGAGTCAGTGCAAGTGTAAGCGTTATGCTCGCACTTAAACATGCTTTTAATTGAAACTAAAAGTCATTTAATTTATGCCCATTAACACACTTTAGCTGAGCAGTTAAACTCATGCCTTATATTCAAATTATGTACAATTTAATTAATTATAATAAATGAAGTTTATTATTAATCTGTTGTTACGTGAAGCTTATTAATTCATTTAAATTGAAGTCTATTCATTTGTATACATAAAAATGGTAGCTAACATTTTATTTAAGCAAAATTATATAGAAAGAAAATCAGCTACGATTGTGTCTAAAAGAAGATTATTTTTTCTATCTAATTACCAATTGTGTTTCTATTGACTTTGAACCAGCTTATATATGTATAATTATGTATTGATGCTAATCTTTTCCAAATAAATTTGCTAAAAATAAACGCAAGCAGCAGAGGCAGAAGCTTAAAGGTTATACAATGACTAATTTGGATTTTTTTCACATTTCTTGAATATTTTCTTTTCGTATTTACGCAAACTGTGCAAAAATAAATTATTAATCTAATTTATTATTATATAACTTTAATTTTATGATATGATAAACAACTTTCGGATCATTTTTACCAAATATATTAAAACTAAATAAATATTACGATAAAGAATGTAGTCGAATTATATTTTCATGATTTACATAAAGATATTGATTGGAATGCAACTAGCTGCAGCGTGCAACAACGCGGCGTATACATTACGAGATTAAGTATACGCAGCATACGATGTAATTTCGCATGTCAATGCAGTTACTGCATATGTTCATTTTGCAAAATGATTTCAATAAATGTCAATACGAGATTGACAATTTGTTTGACTACTAATGGCAAACATTAACATTACCATCGCATGCAATTGCTTTGTCCATGGAATCGACAATCCTTCAGCTGGCTGCTGGCTGCTGACTGCTGTTTGCTGCTGGTTACAGGCTGCAAGTCTGCACGTTGTCATTAAGAAACTCGTTTCGTATGCCAAACCATAACCATGCATAACCTAAATAAACGTCGAGATCAATGAAGAGATGCAGTAAATTATGCAATCGACAGGGATGTGAACCTCAGTCTCAGTCTCAGCCTGAGTCTCAGCCTCGATCGACAACGGCGAAAGGTGTTTAAGGCGCCTGGAGCGGGCATCTCATTCATGCAATGCACAACATCTTCTGAAAACGAAAGAGAAACAGTAACAGTAACAGCAACAGCAACTGAAACCAAATATCAGAAATCAAAAACCAAAAGCAAAACTTGAACCACAACGAGTTGTTGTCGTGTAGCTGTTGTGGTTGTTGTTGTTGCTTTTGTTTGTGCTGTTGTCAATCTTCGTGCACGTTGCAGGAATTTCAATTTCATTTTCATTTCGCATTTCGTTTGTGGGACTCGAGTCGAAACAAAACCAAGTCAAGTGGACCCACTGCACATGCCTGAGTCTGGCTTAGCCTGGCCAAAAAGCCTGCCTTAAGCCAGGTTTCGGGCTTTGGCTCTTTATACCCGCTTCCCATAGGGTAGAGGAGTTTTATAATTTTGTGCTGGCAGGAAATATATGTAACAGATAGAAGAAGCTATCTTCAACCCCATGAAGTATATACATATATAGTATTTTTTTGATCAGCATCAACAGCAGAATGCGATATAATCATGTCTGTATGATATAGATCTAAAAACTATAAAAGATAGAGATAAAATAATAAGCACAATATTTATGATTCCTGAATTTGATTGTCAGATACAAATTGTTGAAGTTATTTAAGAAATAATTTTATATGACAATGTGGTATATTTTGTACTCTTTGATATTTTTTAAGCGTAGTGGTATACTTCAATTTTTGTATAATAATTGAGTGAATTTTACTTTTTTAAGTTTAGCTTTTATTATATAGCTTTTGGTATATTTCAGCATTTTTGCTGTGTGTTAATTTGGTATATTTTACGAATAATACCGCTCTCGTTTGATTGAAGCTTTTGGTATATTTCAGTTTTCAGTATTTCAGTATATTTTACGAATAATACCGCACCGTTTTGCATTTATTGATAACGTGTTGCGGGTATCTCACAGTCGAGCACACTTGAAGGTAGCTTTCTTACTTTGTTATTGTTGCTGCTGACGCTGCACATTCTTCATTATTTTCTGTTTCATTTTCCTGTGTCTTTTTCTTTTACCTAATTTCAAGTTTCATTTTGTAAATTGGTATTGTCGTTATATCTGCTGTTGTTTTTGCTGTTATTGTTGTTGCGGTTGTTGTTCGTTGGTTGTCGTTGCCTGATTGTCTGTTTGTTGTGCGCTGCGCTTCTTTTCTTTAGCGTCGCATTGAAGGCCGCACAACTGCAATTTCATGCAACTCCTGTTCATGGCTTTAGTTTTCGATTATGTAACCAGTGCACAGTGGAGCAATGCAAAAAATGCCAAAAAAAAAATGCAACAATAATAATCGCTGCCGATCATAGACACGTCGCCGAGAGACTTACTTCTTGGCCAAAAAGTGTTAATTGTGCATTTATTAAACTATATAATGGCCATTTGTCTGCTGCGTGTATATTTTATATTTTGGGGGTCTGTCGTAAAACGCACACAGCTTATTACCATGCTAAAATATTGTTAAATGGCATTTAGTAGTAAGTGTTAGACCCCCGGCGTTGGCCCCCCAGAGCCGCTCAAGCGTGCCTCCAGCTAAGTGTTCGCTATTGTTGTTGTTGTTGTTGTTGTTATTGTTGTTGCCTTCGTCATAAGTTTACGTCTTCATGCTGCGTCCCGTTGTGAAGGTCGTTAATTGTTTACACTAAATGCCTTTTGCGGCAATTCGGATATTTTCGATATTTGGCCATTTAAGTTTTTTTTGTCGTTTGGCGAATTGCAGGCCGAACATCGATTTGTGCTAATTGTTTGTTGTCACTCAAGTTCAGTCATCAGCCATCAGCCATCAACCATCAAGTCAGTAAATATGCCATCTGAAATGCACGCACGTAGACACTTAACCACTTTTATTGGAGCAGGCAAAGCGACGCCCACATGTCCACACTGTACCTTGACTGACCTTTATTGCTTGCCTGCTTTGCTTACTTGGCCCGCGGGCCAATTAATCGCTTGTAGTACATCGCTTATTAAACAACATAATTATGCGTTTCAGTTCGACTTTGTCGACACATTCTAGCTCTTGGCCAACGCACACTTCAGGCACTTCCCAAGATCGAAAAAGAGTCCAACACAAAATGGTTTAAAGATTTCAACTGCGACGGCGACGGCTTTACCTTGGGAAAATCCGAGCAGTCATCGTCTGTCCAAAAGTCGAGACCATCAAGTCAGCTGTGCGCCGAAGAGTCGAAGCGCCAACGCTCGCTTCAAAACGCTGAACAATGCTCGCGCAGTTCGCAGCTCGCAGTTCACTCTCACTCTCTTCTTTTCGCTTTCAATGACGCGAGCAGCGCAGTTCGCTGTTGGCGCTGGCAGCGACGTTGACGTCAACGTCGTGACGTCGCTGGTTGCGTGCATTTTGCACATTGGCGCGACAAAGCTTTGCGCTTTGAGCCGCGACCAAAGCAGCGAGCTGAAGCTGTAACTCCGACTGAGCAGCAGCAGCGACGTCGACAGCAAAAGAGTTGCTGCTGTTTTTTTTTTGCTGCCTAGCCAAAATTGTTGTTGCTGTTTTTGCTGCTGCTGCTGACGTCGCGTCGCTGCGTTTCTTTTTGGCGCGTCTCATTCAAAATATAAATAGATGTGCATGTAGGGAAATGCGAATAGTGTTCATAGAAGACCTCAGCGGAGGCACATTTCAGCTCTTTTGTTTTGACGCGCTGTTGGTGGTACAGGGATTCCAAGCATGAGATCCCTCAGTTTATTGGTTAGTGTCGTGCAAGAAATATAATAAAAAAACTAAAGAAAAAACTAAATATTATAGCTATCCTGCTATATGAATGAACTGTGCTAAAAAATATCTAAGATTACATTATAGTGAAGTGCAATTGAATTGAAATTTGAATAAAAAATTCGTGCTTGTTCCACAGCTACTCAGCGCCAGCTGCGCGCTAATCCTTAGCTTAGCCTACGCACATCCACCGGAAGGTGTGTGGAAGAAGAAGCTAACCTGGAAGGAGGATTGGGTGCAGGTCTGGAAAACGATTAAAAAGGAGGCATGGGAAACGAAATGGAAAAAGGTTTCCGTGCCAATATGGAAGGAAGTTCAGGTGCCAGTCTGGAAGGAGGAACAAGTGCCCGACTGGAAGATCGTGAAGAAGCCGAAGATTGAGGAACGTGAAGTGCCCGCCTGGAAGGACATCAAAGTCCCCGAATGGAAGAAGGTAACGAAACCCATTTGGGTGCCCACCAAGGTGGCCGTCTGGAAGGAGATCAAGGTGCCCGTGTGGAAGGAGATTCAAGTGCCCTTCTGGAAGGAAATCCAAGTGCCAGTGTGGAAGGAAGTCCAAGTCGCTGACTGGAAGCAAATGTTTGAGCCACAATGGGTAAGCCAGAAAACGAAATACTTCTCCCACGAGATGCATTTAATCTTGTATGAACAGGTGAAAATGGGCATTCCCGGCGAAAAGTTCTTGGGCAAGGATCACGAGGGTTGGGAGTACACCAGTCACGATCTGTGGCGCAAGAAACTGATCTGGAAGCCCGTGTGGAAGAAGGTCTGGCGCACCGAGAAGAAGCAGGAATGGAAGACCGACAAGGTGCAGGAATGGAAGACCGAAAAGGTGCAAGAGTGGAAGACGGAAAAGGTGCAGGAATGGAAGCAGGACAAGAAGCTGGAATGGAAGGACGAATGGGTGCAGGTGTGGAAGAATTCGAAGAAGCAAATCTGGATCAAGGAGAAGCGCGAAACGTGGGTCGAAGAGAAGGTACAAATCTGGCGCACCGAAAAGAAACAAGTCTGGGCCACCGAGAAGAAGCAGGCGTGGAAGGACGAATGGAAATCCGTGCAGGTGCCCGTCTGGAAGGAGGTTAAGGTACAGGAATGGAAGAAGGTGTGGAAGCCAGTGTGGGAAAAGGTCTGGGTGCCAATTAGCCATGGCCATGGACACGGTTGGGATTAAATAGCTCATTCTCCCGCGAGTCTCCCCCCCCATCTCTATCTCCATCTTCATCTCCATCTCTGTCTCCTCCCCTTGAAAATGAGGGCTAACATTTCGCAAACTATGCGACAGCACTGATATTATCTGATAACTGCCCTTGGCTTCCCCCCTTGCTCCCTGAGTCCCCAAGTCCAAGTCCAAACCATTCTCGAATTGTTAATACCTAAATCGTTCCATTCTCATCCCTCGAATGCATTTTGTATACAAACCTCGTTTCCATTTCGTTACCTCTATTTCTACCTGTTGCTTTCTCCATATCTTCATCTCTATATCTTAAGTGTACAAATTAGTCATGCGCGCGTTTGTCTTTAAGTTATGAACATTTCATATTCCATGAAACAATTTATTAATTGGCCTTTTGGATTTGCCATTGAACATTCAACTTCAATGAAGAATGAAGCTCAAAAACTCAACAACAAACAGAAGCAAAAACACACTATCACACACACACACCGACAAAAACAATCATAAAACATAAAGAAAAACAAGTGAAAATTGTGCATTAAAGGTTTTGTAAATATATGTATGTACCTAAACCATAAAAACATTATCATAAACAACTGTACAAAATTTCAAACAAAACAAGTGAACAAAAAAAATGAATAAAAAAAAATTTAAAAACATAAAAACAACAACGCATTACAATTCATTTTTAATTACAAATCCGCACATATATCACAATAAGTGCGAGTCTTTAAAGCGGCCTCTGGGAATGCCACCCATGGACAAGATGATGACGGCGATGATGATGACGATGATGACGATCAAGTGCTGCCTTCAAGTACACTCCTTTTACTTTCATTGGCCGACGATTGCGCAAGAGCGTCTTCATCTTCATCTTCATCTTCAACTTCAGGTCCAACTTCATTGCCATTCACATTCCCATTTTGGCATTAGATGGCCATTAGGCTGAAGATGCAACTCATAAAGTTGCCAAGCTCCTGACACGCGGAAGTTGCTGTTAGATAAGCTGCCAAATGCCAATTGCTGCCCCGTCAACCTTGCCACCATACAACACAAAACCCAACACGACACACAAAAAAACTGTCGAAAAAAATAAAATCGAGTTGTTGCTGTTGTTGCTGCTGGGGCTTGAGGGCAAGTTGTTGTTGTTGTTGGTGTTGCTGTTGCACGATTGTTGTTGCTGCCGCAATCAGACATCAGCAGCATCATCTTCGCGGCAGGCCAATAGCCAAGAGCGCAGCATATGAACTTGCCGCTGCAAAGCGATTCAATGCGATGTGGTTGCAACTTGGCATCCGATGCAGATGCCAAATAAATCTCAAGGAAGCATCGCGGCCAGATAAGCAACAAGCAGCAAAGCAGCCGCAATAACAATAACGCCTCACTTCCTGTTCAAGTTGAAGTTGAATGCAGTTGTTGTAGTAGGGTTATGGGGGAGGTGAAGTGCTGGCAGTGCTGGCTGTGCTGCATGCAACACAAGTCCAAGTCACTCGGTCGCCGGTTGTTGCAACATGCTGCTTTAATTGACTCTCGCTCGCTCTGTGTGTCTGTGTGCCAAAATGTGATGCCAGCCAAACGCCGAGACACTGAGACACATTGTGCCGGCTCATGTTGCATGCAAGCTCAGTTAGCAGCCAACGGCAACAGCCGCCGAGGAAGCAACTTGTGGCAGTGGCAACGTTAACGGCAACGGCAACGGCAGCCAATAAAACTGGACATTTGCCGCATTAGGTAACCGAAAAGTTCGAGTTCAACGCGAAACTTTTCTTAATGATGTTTCTGCAAAAAAAAAAAAAAATTTACAAATCAACATGCGCACCTTTAATTGATGAGTGGGCGTGGCTGCGATTGGGTAACAACTCCCCCTCATTTGAAGGCTTTAGTTTATTTTTGGCAAATATTTCACATTGCTCTTAGCATTGAGCATTGAATAATGAATTGCAACAGCGTGTCGATTTCTAAATAGGTGTATAATAGTTGTGGAAATCTTTAGAAATAACAAAGAGATTATCTTAGTTCCGATTCCAATTGATTTGCAGAGCCAACTCAACTTATCAGCAATTATAAAGGAAAACATTCACAAGTTGACACCTAATTAAGTCAATGACAATCATGGGCAAGGTCTTCATAGGCCATATCCAAAAACCCTATCAAGATCAATACAATGTCAGAGCGAGTAAAAAAAGCTGAGCCATGTTTTTCAAATTCAATTCAATTTCCATAACTCAAAAAGAAACGCTGAAAACTCTTTAGAAAACAAAGTTGCATTGTGCGTTGTGGGTTGCATTATAAAATGTAAAATTCATTTTCTGGCATTTGAGGCTTTTCTTTTGTCTCTTGCCAAATGGTAAATGTCTTTGTTTTAATTGATGTTGTTGCTATTGCTGTTGTCGCAGTCGCAGTCTCGCTGTCGTTGCGGCTGTTAAGTATTGTTGCACAAAGCCTCGTTACCTCGGAACGTAATCAAGCTGTTGCTGCTCAAGTGTTTGGCGTGCTTAGGCTTTAATTTGAGTACCCGCTGTTCAGCTGTGTAATGATTCAGTGTCCAGTTAATACAGCTAATCTCTCAATACAATCGCCAACGCTGCACGCAGCACGCGGCACACGGCGTATGCGTAATATTTTCTTGCTGATGAGCAACCGATCAAAATGAAGTGGCGAATTGCGCGCGCGTCGCGCAGCATCGCAGACATTTTATGTAATGCAGTGAGACAACTGTCATGCCAAATTCAAATTTTGTTTTTAATAGTAACAACAACAGCAGCAACCACATTTACAGTAAAACAAAACGAAACAAAACAAAGCAGCAGCAGGGCAACACTCTACGCACAAGTGAAGCAAGACGCAGCGAAGCTGTTGCTGTTGCTGTTGTTTTAATTGTTGCAGCAGCCACACAAACACACATTGCACAAGCAGCAACAAACAAGACAAAACAAACGAACGGCCCGAAACGTAAATTGAAAAAAAGTAATAAAAATAAATTTGCTGTATACAACAATAAAAAAAAAAAATGAAGAGAAGAGAAGAAAAACCAAAATTAAAATATGTTATAATAAAGAGCGAGAAATGCTTATTGTAATAAATCTTTTGTTTGCACACACAAAAAAAGCGCGGCTGAAATATTTATTTATTTATATTTATTTCGAGGCACAACAAAGCGTTCGGCGAGCTCAGGTTCAAGACAACAAGCCGCAAGCTCCTCAAGCAGCAAGCCGCAAAAGCAAAAGCAACAGCAAAAGAGCAAAAGAGTGAGAAATGAAACACACACAAAGACACAAAAATAAAGTAACTGAGGCACGTGAGGTGGCAAAGTGTCTGCCCCGTTGTTGTCAGGTTGCCAAGCGTGAAATGTTGAGGTTGTTGCACGCATCAGCTGCAGATGAAGTTGACGCCTTGATCTGTGCCGCACCCGAGTTGCGCGAGTTGCTCGAGTTGCCAATCTCAGTCTGCATTTGGGTCATTGGTTCAAAGCGAGAGTGCAAAGCACAGAACTGGAGCAGCAGCAGCCAAGTGGCAACCAAGCGGCAGCCTGTTGTGGCACATTTGTCATTAAGCCAACAGCGACAAGGTCGTTGTCGCCCCCCCGAGTTGCACCACCAGAAGCAGGCGCGCACTCACACGCCAGTGACAACGACAGCGAAACGAGAAATGAGGTAATAACAGCATGAGCATGCAACAGGCAACAAACAGGCAACAGTTAAGCCATGACACAGGCAAAATGTGGCAACTTGAGTCCACTAATTAAGCGTCAGGCAGGCAGGCAGCCAGCCAGGCAACTAGGCAATGATTGCGTTGTCAACTCGTACTTACGGTTATGCCTTGCCAGTTGCTATTAATAGCCAACGTTTCAATCAGTGGGCGTTTGGCGCAACAAAAGACTTAGGCCACAAACCTGATTTGGTCACGCGACCATCGGCAGAATCTAAACTCGACCAGTTTGCCAATTTGCTGCTGCTCACAAATTGGGCCAACTGCTGCTCCTGCTGCTGCTGTTGCTGCTGCTGCTGTTCAACTTGTTTTTGCCGTTTTCATTCATCATATGCAAATTGAATTTGTTGTCAATCAATTGTCATTCGCTTTTTGTTACATTTCTGTTTGTGTGCGCTGTTTTTTGCCTGTCTTTATATTATTTTTATCTCTCTATTTTCTCGTTCGAGTCTGAATGGAATTTCGTTTCGGCCGAGTCCGAGTTTTATGTGGGGGGAGTGTGGTGTGTGGGGACGGAGGCTGAATTTATTACAGCGCTTCAACGCAATTGCAGTTTACGACTTCCTCGAGCTGCATTATTATTAACCAGTTAGCAGTTGGCCGACTCTCAGCCGCAGCAACTGATACGCTAAATGGCCAATATGTGACGCCAGCTTTGTCATGCTTCCCCCTCCCTTCTGCTCACCCCTAACTATACTTCTACTGCAGTGGCCAGCAGTTGGCTCAAACGTTTTGTATTTTCTTTAGCCTCTTCAATATTTGCATGTTGTAATTTTTGTTATGCAGTACTTGGTTATGAGGGGAGACAATGTGCAATTGTTAGACCAAGCAATCGCAATTGTTTTTTCTATCTTTTTGTTGTTGCGAATTTTACATTTTACGAGGCGTTTTCACAGCATCGTTAAGCGCTGGATAACTGATATATAAATGGCCACTACGTACTGACATTTAATGCTGCACATTTTTTTGTCTTTCGCATCGTTTGACAAATTCATTTCACCATCAAGTTGTGCAAAGTCATCTTCAAATTTGTTGTTGTCATATTTTCAGCAAGTACTTAAGCGCACATACTTATTAGCATTCTCGTTCTAATCCCAATACCAATTTGCCAACTGCATGTTGTTTGCAACGAAAATATTATGCGGAACAATATTTTCGAAACGCACTTAAGCACACAAAACACGTAGCTTTAAACCTTAATCACTACTTAACCTACTAAAAATTGATGAAGTGCCAAGTATAATCCCATATTTGATTAGAACACATTTATTATCACATATTAGTCTATCGTTATTGATGTAAATATGGTGTATATCAGGAATGCTTTATACTAATATTACATTTTCAATCTACCAATTCAGAAGCCTTCAAATAGTGGTGGTGCCATCTGTTGTCAGCGCTTGCAACCACAGCTGGCGCCATCTAGAGTAATGTGCTGTACCAAACAAGCGTAGCTTGATTAGCAAGCGGCCCCTAAAAGTATGCCGCGTTTTGTGAGAAATAAAAGCTGATTAATACGATAAAAAACCATAGCTTTTCAGTTGGTCAGCGCTTCAGAGCCATAAAAATCAGTCAGCATTAACGCTCATTAAAAGTCGGTAATGAACAGTTATTGGCATTGATATGGCCGCCCATTTGACCTGCGACACTCAATCATCTTGGTTGCAGCATTGTGTGGTTCGTTAAACTTGGAAATTGAACGGAAACAAATACGAATTGAAATGCAAGCACCTGCATTGTCCGCATGGCTCTTCATCAAATGCAACAATGCAATTATGTAATCAGTTTTTAATTTTTTCATTATTGTTGGTGTTGTTGGGGTTTTGCATGTGCCAGACTATTTGGCGAGCGTGACTGCAACTGTCTGACTGAGTGACCAACTAAATGCGATTGCTTTTGGCTTTTCCAACTTGAAGATACAAACGTGTGATTAGCACCAACTTAATGTACATGTATTAGTGGGTGTGTGCTAGTGTTTGCAAAGTGTGCCTACTTACGATTGGCTACGCCCAACGAGTCCAAATGAGCAAATACCTGAAAATTAACTCCACATCAAATTTGCATGTCTTTGCGCTCTTCACTAACCCAAATGCCAAGTGGCTGATGGTGTGTTCAGAGAGAGAGTGCTTTGAAGAACCCGCATGACTGGCAAGAAGGAGCACCGGACTGATTGCAATTTCCTAGTTGTTGTGAGGCACTTCAAGCCACACAACGTCATGGCCATAAACGATTGCGCAATGGCAGCCAAAGTGGGAGACAGATATTATAACATATTGCCAAACGGTCAACGAACGCCAAAAGAACCAGTTTTATTAACCTGCACGCTGACAGGTTCCCCACACACATACACTTTGAGCTTTGAGCCAGCAATGGGGCCTTTGAGCTACACAAAGTTATACTCATAAGTAGCGTGCTTGTTGCATTTCCGTTTACCATTGGCGCCCGTGCGTCTCATTTGACTACTCGTTAAATTTATTTTCTTGTCAAATGAGGTGTGAGCCCTCATGCAATGCAAATGACTTTGCCCATAATACTAATATTGGTAATGCCATAAAGACGTCTTTTTGTTGTTGTCGCAACGTGACTCGAAATTTCTATGACAATTCAATTGTGCATATGACGGGCAGGTTCGTGTGTTAAGTCTTTTGTTGTCGTTCCCTTTACAAAATTGGTGTCGCGCTGAAATTGCATTTGCCTGACCTTGAGCGGCTGTTGCAACTGCTGTGCTTGCATCTCTGTGTTGCAAGCTTGCACTTTCAGGGAAGTTCAAAAGCAGTGGCAAGTTGAGCGCAATAACTGGTAATTAAAAGGCCCAAACCACATCGATGCAACATCCATAAAAGTACTGCGGCAAGATCCCGATTGCCTTTTGGTGCGTGCTAACTTTGAAGTTGTCAAACTGTCAAACTGCAAGCGTAACACACACACAAAGTGGTTCGGCCAGCTGCATCGAAGGCGGACCAAAATGTCTTGTGGCAGCCATAAAATGCGACATTTGCTTATTTTTTTTTGCTGTATGGTGGCCAAACAGGAAGCCGCATACTTTGTATCAATCGGAAGTAAAAGGTGCAGGCAGGCAGGCAAAGGATCGAACTGAAATTGCCTTTAAAGTCATTCGCCAGTGCGAGTATGTAAAACAATTTGTACCCCTCTGTTTCTGCCCCTCTTGTCCACTCTCAACTGCCCAATAAATTATTTGCCTTGCTCACGCCCACGCATGACAAATCTCTGCAATCTGTTGGCTATTCAAATCAGGAGTGGTGCAGGAAGTGTGCATGCCAAAAAGCTGCTCCAATTTTCATGCCGGAACCGATTGCAATTACACATACACACATACGCCAGCAGACACACACACATGCACACCCTTAAACACTTAACACATTGACTGATTACTGCCAAGATAAAGCGAGCCAGTGGCCAATACAAATATGGAGAAAAAAAATAAATACAACAAACAATAAACAAATCGCCAACACACGATCTGGATTTTGGTTATCGATGTGTGTGTCTATGGAGTTGAAAAGTAAAAGTGGTTCAACGGCTGCTGCTGCTGCTGCCGATGGTGGCAATGTTATGCGTTTGATTGGCCTGGCCTGGTCTGCCATAACACCTCAGTTCACCACACTTCACTTCACATCCAGACTGTCGGTTCTCCATTGACTTTGAGCCACAAAAGGAAGCCCGACTAAGCCACAAGGAAGCCAAGAGTCCGTGGCCATGGGCTATGCTGCCATGGCTGTGCGCTCGCTGACTCTCTTGACCATCGTTACGCATTTCATTTGCACCACTCCAGCGACAGCATCTCAGATCCAGTTCGAGTTCCAATTCCAGTTCGCAGCTTTTGTCTGTGCTCACTTCCTGCTGCGCTCCAGGGGCTGCTTTTATTTATCTTGCCTTGATGAATATTAATATATGTTTAGTTTTACAATTTGATGCGAATTTTGTCCGTTGCCCGAACACTTCCTTATGGCCCACAATTAGTTGGCGCATTAACAGCCAACTGAGTTAGGGTTATGTTTATTAAAGGAGGTCCCAAATTGCAAGGGAGCTGTGAGAAGTAATAGACGACAATGATTTATGATTTGGCAGGAAACTTTTCCATAAAAGTAACAAATCAAATCTATATAATTGAATATCGAAATTAGCAGGCAATTAAGCTGCCATGTTTCACATTTCTTTAATTACATCATTTACTGCCGTTTGTTTTGACCATGAGCTGCCCACTAAGCCAACACACACAGAGATATATATAGTATATAGATTCATAACGGAACAATGCCCAGCTCACGCATGCGAAAGTTGGAACTTGGACAAAATCTCTGCTCATTCATAAGAAACCGGCGAGGGAATTGTGGAGAGAGAAAAGAAATAAACTAAATCAACATGCAATTAATTTGGCTTTGAAAATGAAGCGAACCATTTAAAGAGCGCACAACTTGAATGGAATTCCGCATGCTTCAAATATGTGCAAGCGCACAGAGAGATGCAGGAAATAAATCGAGGCAACTCTAAACGCGGCTCTTGAACGTTGGCCAACTCTTGCCACATTGTTGCACATGCAAAAATGCAGCGTTAGACAATGTGGACACTGGGCAGTTAGATCCCCATTTGGCACGCAGCACCAGCGACTGCGACTGCCCTTAACCGAATTATGTAGCTCCAACTTTGGCTTACAAATTACAAATTAAATACCACTAATTGATTGCAGTGCGTACTACGCAGTCCCTGGCTCTGGCTCTGGCTCTGGCTCCCAGCGCCTCACGAACGTGACGACCTTCGTATGCATTATTGAAGAAGAATTCCCAAAATCAAAAACCCCATAAAGCAAAGCAAGAAACGCAAACAATACAACGATCCAGCTACACATACTATATACGATATACGATACGCAATCCAAAGCGTTTTGTTGTCTTCAAAGCGTTTCCATATCAAAAAATCGTTGTTTTCCCATTTCGTGCTATTAATTTGCATTGCGCCAATGTTTGTGCTGGCGTTGTTGTTGTTGTTGTCATTTTGGGTATTGTTTTTTATTAAGATTTATAACATTTATTGCCATATGCCCGACTGTGATTACAACATTTGGAGCAAGCAGCAAGCAGCACCTTGCCAGCTTTTGTCTGTCGTCTGCCGTCTGATGTCTGCCATCTGCTGTCTTCTGTCTCCTTCTCCTCCTCGATCACGTCGCGCCAAACAGACGCGAATGCGCAGCACAAAAGAAAAGAGACAATACCGGCCCCAAAGCTGAGCACGAGAGTTAAGCTCTAAAGTTGAGCTTTTGCAGCCGAAAGCTCGCTGTGTCATTGTTTACACACAAAACCGTTATCAGAATTCAAGGTCTTCGGCTTCTGCGTCGTCGCGCTCTCGTTTTCGCTTTTCGCCACTTTTGGAGAGCGCGTGCGTGCGTTCGCTCTCATTTCGTTTTCCATTTCATTTCGATGGCGCCGGCTGCACCTGTGCGGCGCCGTCTATTTAACCTGGCTCCCCAATCTTGGCTGCGGCAGTCTGAACCACGAAAGTGGCCAAAAGAGTTGAACGCGCGTTTCCCACCCAGCGAGTGGTGGCAAATTTATTTGTAGTGCATAAGTGAATTAGTGTTCGCACTTGGGTCCCGAAAAACAAACACCCAGCCAACTTTAAGCCGAAGCCATGAGGATCCAGCAGCATTTTGTGGTAATTTCAAACAACAGAAACAACAACAACAACAACAAGTGTCAGCGCCAGTGTAAACTTTGTGAAATGCGTGTGCGATGATTACTTAGCCAAATGGAACTAATGGAATACAATCTTGACTGTTTATGACAATTTCATGCGTTTAATTTGTTTACGAAACTACTGAAAGAAAACTAAAGTACTCAGATTCATAGTTGTATTCGTTTGTAAACATTCGAAATGCTTCAGATATCTTATTTGGGTTTTAGCGCGAAATGTGCGAAGTGAATTCACAAATTTTACACTTTGTGCGTTGGTTTTTGCACACTTTGTCTATTAAATGTTACATGACATGGGCTTTTTATAACCACAATAATATGACAAAATTTGATTTAAAGTAATTGGTGTCTTTTCATAATAATTGATAAAAACTCTATCCATAACAGTTTTTGGAGGCAATTAATTACTGCATTTTGCAAGCTACTTTTCGTATCAATATAAAATTTAGGCATTTTGATCTTTTCAATAATACCAAACTGTTGCTGAAAAACATATATTTGAAGATCATCGGAATATAATTTTTAATATATCAAAATATTTTTATTCCGAAACTGTCATTGAAAATTATTTCAATATAATTTACTTTCGATGCAGCTTAAATTTACAGCTCAATAAAAGTAAAGGTACTAAAATAATCCCCACTTTTTCCAATAAAATAATAAAATTGTATTTAAGTAAATTAAGTTTCCATAATCGATTTTCCCACTTGGACACTTTCCAGACATTGTGCATTGTCGCCAATAGCACGACATTTGTGGCTCTTTTTTATCTTCGTATTTATTTGTTTTTGTCATTTTGATTGCCACTCGATTGCTTTGAGGCGCATTGTCAACAATTAAAAACGCACAAATACGACGGCGCGATGGTTTCATTAGCGCTTGCCCATGAAATGCAATGTTGAGTCGAGCTCTTTTCCCTCACGATCGATGATCCAACGACTGGCGAAGCAGTCGCTACGGCTCCAAGATCACAGACGGGGGTTGGCTTCGTTTGCCACTTTCACTGCCCACCAACAGCAGCGGAAGCTGTAACTTAGACGACTTTACTGCCACTGCCAAATTTGACTTCGACTTTAACTGCGCTGGCGTCGTTGTCGTGAGGCGTGCTTGAGCACAATTAGCACCCTCTGAGTGCAAGCGATGAGATAATAATAATTTTTTTGCCGGCGCTAATTTCCATTTCATAATCGGCATCCAGTTGACATTTGAGCGCAAATTGATTGAATTGAATTTGAATGATTAAAATCTGTTTATGAAATTCCCCCACCAAAGATGACAGCAAATTGACGCCAAATATTTTGACCTCGGCCAGACATACCATATTCCTAATAAAGACAGTGCCCTACAACAAAACACCAACGCCTAAGCATACGGATTCAAAGCGAGAGATTTTTGCATAATGCTGTGACACCTTTGACCATGTTTGAAAAGAGGCCCAGCCCGAAGTGAAACAAAAACAAGGCATATGCCCCCAAATGGCTTTGACCTGTAGCCAGGTCAGGCATTATCATGTTGATCTGCCATATTTATACTCGAATCCCCCACACGAAAATATATTATTACTACACTGACGTAACATTTCACTCTTACTTTTGTCTGGGAGTCAACGGCAGTCAATGACTCGACTCCCATTGCAAAAATAAGTTGCCGTATGTGTTCAGGCAGGCAGGTAGACAGAATGGGGCAAGCCGAGAGAGAGATGATGACGTGATGACCCAGTTATAAACCAGTTTTTTGCTTTTACGCTTCATATGAAGAATATTAAATTAATTAACATAATCGTTGCGAATTCAAGTTGATCCCTAAACGGGCGCGCGTTCGTTGCCTAAGTCTTTTGTTTTGCTGTTGACTAACACTTAACAAATTTACTTTAACTTCAGTTGGGTTTTCTCGGCGCCCTCTCTATTGCCATCGCCGGCAGCCATGCCAAAGCTGTCGGAGATCAGCAAGCTGCCGAGTCCCAACAAGTTGCGAGCGGAAATGCCGTCGCGGAGAAGCGCATCGGTCACGGCTTTGGTTTAGGTCTTGACATCGGCCTAGGTGGTCATGAAATTCACGAGCACATACACGAGCACCATGAGCATCACGAGCATCACGATCCAGGCTACTGGAAGAAGAAGGTCACGTGGAAGGAGGGCTGGAAGAAGATTTGGAATCCTGCCAAGAAACAAATTTGGAATCCATCCTGGAAGAAGGTATAAAGGAGAAACCTAATGTTTATCTCAACTATGGTTTATTAATACGATGATTTACAACAGATTTACAAGCCTCATTGGGTAAAGGTTCCCGGCTGGAAGGAGATTCAGGTGCCAGCCTGGAAGCAAGTTTGGGTAAGTCAAACCTTTAAGTCATAATTTCTTATACTATATAATATTCTTCACAACTTTTAGGTGCCACACTGGAAAGAGATCTTAGTGCCTGCCTGGAAGGACATTCAAGTGCCCGATTGGAAGCAGTATTGGACACCAGAGCTAGTCAAGGTATAATAAAACATCTGATCACACATAATGTTCTCATTATTAACAACAAAATCAACTCTGAAGGTTGGCATTCCCGGTGAGAAATATCTGGGCAAGGATCATGAGGGCTGGGAGTACACTAGCCACGATCTGTGGAAGAAGAAGGTTGTCTGGAAGTCGCACTGGAAGAAGATCTGGAAGCCTGCCAAGAAACAAATCTGGGTGCCAGAGAAGAAGTTGGAATGGAAGGAAGCGTGGAAACAGTACTGGAAGCCAGCCAAGAAACAGATCTGGAATGACAAACTGGAATGGAAGGAAGCATGGAAGCAAATCTGGGTGCCCGGCTGGAAGGAGATCTGGGTGCCTGGCTGGAAGAAAATCTGGAAGCCCGTTGTAATATCCGAATGGTTCCCCTCGCCCGATCACCATCACGATCACCACCACGAAGAGAGCTGGGACTGGGATCGCAAGGACAAAGCTGCCACCAACGAAAAGGACAAAGTTGTGTGGAAGCGCGACGATAGCAACGTCTCAGCGCAGAAGCCAACACAACTGAAGCCGGTGGCTAACGGAGATTTCAAGGCGAAGACGCTGGAGGCGGCCAAATCGCCAATCGCTGCCACATCGCAATCGTTTAAGTTTCCGGGCGCATAAACGCCGTGCCAAATGCCACATTAATTAAAATGTCACCCACCCGGATCCTTGTTCCATGTAAATAGTTGTACACCAGTCGTTAGCACGTAAGGACTTTCGTTGCGTTGGCGTTAGCGTCAATTTAAATTATCTCTAGCCTTAGACATTGTTTAATTAACCAAATAAAATAAATAAATAAATACAAATTATAATAATACAAAAGTGGGTTCAGTCTTCTACTTCAATCTACTTCTTCATCGTCATTGTGCTGCGGATGATTTGGCTTCTTCCAGGCATCCGGCTCAGGAGCATTGGGCAGTGGTATCCACTCGGTGTGTATCGACGGAGTCCAAACCTTCTTCCACACCGGCTCATAGATGCGCTTGGCCCGCCAGTACTTCACCCATCGTGCATTCCACGAGGTTCTATTCGCCCAGAAGCCATCCAGCTGCGGATCTGTGGTGTCTGTGTGACGTACGCTGAACGATAAGGAAGCGTGGGACGCGTTTAGTGAGTGAAAGTATTACACAATACCCCGCCGCTTACATGGTGGTTGTCTTGCCGCCCACACTAGACCGAACAGTCAGGCACAGCAGTAGCAACAGAGGCAACAACATTACAACGAACAAACGCCCACAGCAGCTGCTCCGTTTGGGAGTCCGCACTGTCATCATCCTGTCACTGTCACAACCTTCACTGCTTGTGGACCCTTTCATGTTTCGCAATCGACTGACAGCACTTTAGTCATTTCTCTTAATATAAAAAAAAAAAACAAAAAGTAGCTCGCAATGCTGGGGCGCCACTTATAGAAATTGGAATGCACGTCGCATGCCACGCGCTTCGCGTAAATGAATTGCAAATTCGCGCACTTTGCACGATCAACGCGTGAAAATCGTTATAAATAACGTAGCAAATGCGTTATATAATAATACGACTATTTTTTTTGTTTTTGTTTCTTTCTTTTTTACTTTTTTTTGTATTTTTCGTTACTTTTTTTTATGGACTTTTTTTTTGCTGCTGTTGTTGCATTTCTTACATGCTTAAGGTAAAACTTTGCAAAGAAAATGTGTGTGGATGAGAAAGCTTAGGAGTAAATATTATATATAAATCGTATCGTATGCAAGTATATAAATATATGTATGTATGTATGTGTGTATAATCTAGAGTATAATATTTGATTCGTGGGCTCTCCAACTGCCTCAATTCCCAGTAGTTAACATAACTTTCGTTTCGTAGAATTCAAGCTGTGTATTGTCTATTTAACATGCAACATATAAAACTATTTACTTACAACTTAAATTTATGCCTAGCGTGCAACAACATATAAATTTGATAGTATTTCGTTTAATCATCGTTCACACAATTTAATTTAGTTTAAACTTTAAAGCCTATGGTTTCCTGTTCCGAGTATGCGATAGTTTTTTGATTCTTTGTTACAAAGTTTTGGGAATAAGCACTCGATTGAGTTTTACAATAATTCTACGAGAAGGCGATACAAAAAGTTGCATAAAGTGTGTTTGCGAGTTGCAGTTTTGTAGTTTATCAGTAAGTCGTTGTAAAACTAATTTAATTAATTTAAAATTAATATGGCACAAGTCGCGCATATGAACATACAAAATTAAATGTCGTAGTAATTGATTTCGTTTAATGCCTAATAACATTTTAAGATACAAATACAAATAACATTGATGGACATTCAAGATACATTTTTGAAGATTACATTTACAATTACAATTACGTTGACGTTTTTACAGCACAACAAAAGGAAATTCTTGCCATGCAAAGAGCATACATAATAGTTTTGGACTTGCAGTCACAGCTCTAGAAGATTAATAGATTCATCAGCGGTCACGGCTAATATCAATATTAATTGAATTCATCCTGTCAGTAATTGTTGAGTGTGTTCGATCCATCATGATCTCATCTTTTTCTTTTTATCATATTCGTCTTCGTCTTCTACTTGTCTGCTAGGTCTGTCAGTCTTTTGAAATACCATTTGAAATCGTTTCATTTTGCAAAATTACAATTTGTTCGTTCATCTTGTGGTGTTTTGTCTGTTGTTCTTCTACGTGTTTGTTGCGATTGTTAACAAGCAGAGAGTTGCGGGAATGTTTCTGTGGCTGCTTCGTGACATAAGAGTATGTGGACAGCTAATTAAAACTAATTGATGAGTACATTAGATTCGAGGAAGTGGTAGTTAGTTTGTTTGGGGTCGGCGGCATAATAACGTGACCATGTCCATGTGTCAGCTTTGCAATTTTTCAGCGTCTGACTCACTCGAAGGACATCAGATTGGCCGGCAGTGGCTTTGGCACACGCGTCGTTGCCAACTTGCAAATGGCATTTGTCCAGAGATGCGTCATCTGTGGGCTGTCCGTGCGAAACTTGTACACGGTGCCCAGTGTTCGGTGGTATAGCTCAAAGGTGTTCTTGTGCTTGGTGTTGTCGCTGACATGGGCATACCAGCCCTCCAGTGGACACACCTTGCACGGCTCGCGCTTGAAGTCGCCACGTTCGCTGCCCTTGAACGACTTGGGCGGAAAGTAGACGAGCGAATTGGCCCAGATCTGTAGCCAGTAGCGTTGCCACGACGCCACCGCCGGCTTGCGTCCCTCCTTCTGCACGGTTTTGCGACGCACACAGCCCTGCATGGCGGCTGCTGCCTCCGGCGACATCAGATCGCAATCACTGCCCGCAAAATCGCACATGATGCCCTCGGCACTCTCCAATGAGGTGAGGTCTGCGTTCGAGAGCGCATCGCTGTGCTCCAACACCGAATCGTCGAGCAGATGATGGCGAGGCTGTTGACTCGGATCGTGCTCCAGGTGCAAATGATGCGGATGCCCGTCGTAATTGTTCGGTGCAATTTTGCCAAAGATGCTGCGAATGCAAAGACGGAGTAGAGTTTAGTTGCAAGGTTCAAAGGTGAAAAGAACATACAGACAATAGATATATAGATTTATATAATATATATATACGGTAAGGGGCGTCATGCAGGCAAGCGATCAAAATGGGATAAACAAATCAAAGCATAAGGCAACTGAAAAGGCGTTTATGAGTATAGCTGAGTGTTGAGTTTTTGTGTGAGTGTAAGTGTGTGTGTGGGCGTAGGTGGCAGAGTGTGGAATGATAAGCCAAACGAAACAAAGATCATTCAGCAAATCTCATACAATTATTTTACACCCAAAAGTGATGCAAAGCAGCAGCCAAAAGTGTAAGCAAGTGTTCAATGTGATGTGTATGTTCTTGTTGTTTGTTATCGAATCTCGGTTACAACGAAGCGTGGTCAAAAATGAGTAAACTGATGCGCAACTAATTAAACTGATAATGCAAACTGATAAATTAATAACTTGATAATGCATAATATCCTAGCTACGGCTACGATTGGTTTGGTTTGTTTTGGTTTTTGGTTTTTGGAGAGACACTCACCGACGGCATCTGCAGCGCTTGTTGGAGATTGTGCCAATGCCCGGCGCAATCATCACAATGCAGCACTGGCACCTTTGTGCAAAGTTGCGTGGCAGGCTGCTGCTGCGAAATCTACACATATCACAGTCGCAGTTGCAGTCGCAGTCACAAGTCACAACAAATACATTTTACAGATACAGATACAGATTTACAGAGGCAGAGAAACACAGAACCAAAGCGAAAGCAAATGTGTGTGTGTGTTTGAAAGAATACAAATTAAGAATACAGCATGAATAACAATACAACAATAATAATATCAATAGAAAGAGTCAACGAGTTATGTTAACGATTGTTTAGGACCCCACAATGTTCAGTCCAATTTGCGCAGTGAGAGAGATTGTGTTGAGTGGTGGTTAAAACGAAATCGAAAGTTTGTTGGGACGAGACACAAAAAGTGTTGTTGGCAATTAGAAATGCGCGAATTGTTTGTTTGATTTTCAGTTTGCATTAGAGATTAAAAACTTACTTTGTGCCCAGGCTGCGACACTTGCGATGGCCGGGCACAAACTTGGTGCCACTGGCCATGCGCATTGAACCAATTGTTTTGGCTGGCGACAGATTCAAGCAACCAAGCGCTGGTGTCACGGACTCCACATTAAACGATTCCTTCGAGCTGCACGACGAGGAGCTGGGACCAGACGGCGAGGCGGGCTCCAGACTCAGCGAGCGTCTGCACAAATTGTAGAAGAACTTTAATAATCGGTGAAAAACTAAAAAAGTATTTTATTTACTTGTACTGCTCCTCTTCGAATATGTTCTGCAGCTCTTCAATGTAACGTATGGAGGTTAGATACTTTTGCGTGGACTCATTTGGCTGTATTTGCTGGTAATCCGATTGTTGATAGTTGGAGATGACGCGCAGTATGTTGTTCATCTTGTTGCGTCGCTGCTCCGGCTCCAAGCCGCCCTTGTGTGGATGCGCCAGATCGATGTAGATCAAATCTGTGAGAAACAATCCCAGGTACGGTATGCAAGGCAGGCGCAAACTCTCCAGATATGAGCGTAGATTAGCCCAGTTATTCTGATCGCTGAATATATCGCTGAGTCGCTCGAAGGACTGTCGATCCTTCTTGGACAAACAGGCCCAGGTTTTCTTGAGACGATAAATGCTGGCGCTTTGCATTGCCGAAATGATGGCAAACAGCGAGTGCAGATTGTTCAGCTCGTGCAGTTTCTTGGCCACCTAAAATAATTAACAGATATTCAAATTAATTTAAACTCTCTTTTAGGTGAATGCGAATTTTATACCTTAATAAAGTGTGTCATTATTTCAGCACGCTGCTTGGGCTGCTCGCCATTCAATATTTCGGTTACTGTCCAGAAGCTGGTGTGATTGAAGCGTTTGGTGAACGCCACAATGTTGGGCGTAACCACATGCTTGTCCTTCTTGGTCCAGGCACAGCTGCTCAGTTCATCCGGTTGAATGAGCGCAAAGACCGGAAAGTCCAGCAGCGTTATCTGATTAGCCAACAGATCGGCGGGCACACGCAATGCACTCATTATGACAGCATCCAGCTGTTTAATGGAGCCATGCGAAGGCAAACTCTGCGACTTGTTCGCTGGCGCTGCGGTTGTACTGCAAAATGTGATAACAGATTTAATCTAATTAAGTTTGAGGCAAGGCGGAAGCTTCGACTTACGCTATGCTGTAGTAACAACCCGGCGAATCTGGCGACGAGGAGAAGCTGGTGAGACAACCAATGGAGTTCTTGCGCCTGTTGCTCTTAATATTCAGTGTCTTGCTGGCCGGCTGTTGGGCTGCAGTCTGTTCCGCCTGCAGCTCCTTTTGGCCCTTATCCTGACGCAAACAGGCCAAGGTATGAGCATTGCCATTAGGACTTCGTTGCTTCGATTGACGCGACTGCTGTGGCGATTGCTGTTGCTGTTGTTGCTGCTGCTGCTGCTGCTGAAGTGCTGACATTCCGTTGTGCTGATAATGCGACTGAGCTGTGGGTGAAGCTGTGACATACGCTTGTCCAGCGTAGCCCACATAGTCAGTGCTTGGCTTTCTGCTCAGCTGCAAATGGAAATGAGATTTAACTTAAACATTGAAAACTGAATGCAGCCCGAAACTTACCTCAGAGTAGCGCAGATTATCCGTGGAGAGGTCTCGTGATATTTCCGAATAGCGCATCATGGCGTCGTTCAATAACCAATTGTACAATAAACTGCAATTGCGCAATACAGAAGTAAATATTATTGTTATTGGCTCGTTTGTAGTTTTATGCACTGTGTACTTGTGTGAAAAACTCGTTGATTGTGATAAGCAGAAAGTTTTTGGGTTCCGCGTGCTCCGCACTCTAGGCAGTCTCTCAGTTCACTGAGTAACCATTTTGAGTGTGTGTTTTTATGGTGCACGCGGCTGGCTGCAACAAAAGCCACAATGCAGAACAACACACAATACGAGTAACATGGCAAGCAGCAAGCAGCAAGCAAGCGAGCATCAAAGCTTCAGCCACTGTGGCACGCTTCGCTGCTCAATTTCCAATGCGACGGTGGCCATAATGTGAGTCATGCGGGGGAACAGCCAGAAGTGAGACCTGGATCTGGTCTTTTATGGCAACAGTGAGTAGCCGCCGTTTTGTGTTCCGAGCTGTCGATTGGTTTTTTTGGGGGGTGCCAATGCAGCAGCAACCACAACAACAACAACAACAACAGCGGCAACAACACCAGCTCTAATGCTAATGACATGCATACGAGAGACTGCGCGTAAAGTCAGCGGAAAGTTTTTTAGGAAAAACAAGTCACCAAAACGGTCAACGAACCCATCAGAATCAATCCGGCCCAGAGACAGAGAAGTGTTTGATAAACAGAGGGAAAATTATATTGATCAGCTTCTCATATTTATAATAACAACTTAGCCTTGTACATTTTTATAGTGCGCAGATCTCAAGTTGAGCAAGCGTTAATAAGCATACACAACATGTGCACTATATTATACATATGGCATATATATTTGCCGCTACAAATGTCTATCTATATGGTCGAGCTGATACATAGTATGCATGCCATACATTTCTCAAAGACTGTCTGAGGCGACCCCGTCTAATTAATTTCAATTAAGTCTATAATCATTCCAAAGCGAATGCTGATCAAATGCAATGACGTTCACTTTGCCAGTGTAATTTCTTCGAAAAATTCTGTGAGCAATTCGATGAAGAACTCGATTTTACTATAATTAACATAAGATTTCTAAATGCGGCGACATGTGGCAAGCTCAATATAGAAATCGAACAATTTACAATTATTATTATAAACATACTTTAAGTATATGTAAACAAGAAATACGTATGAATCAAATCGCAATCGCTTATCGGTAAACTTCATGCAAGATATCGCTTGCTTCGAGGAATTTGTTGTATTCAAAATGTTGAGTGTACAAGTCAAAAATATACGTACAAAAAAGTACTTGAGAATTTCTTTTTACATATGTATCTTGTTATCAATAATCGTAGGTGAACCCCGTACAACAATAAAGCATGCTCAGCGATAAATCAAATCACAAACAAATGCCAATTTTTGTTTTTGATAAGAACTGCGTTTTTCTGACTAGCAATTTTGGAATTTTACTAAACAACTCTATATAGATACTGTGTTTTTGTTTCTGTTTACGAATTGATAATGTGTTTCTCAGTTCATAATAATGTTTATTCAAAATTGAAATATATTTCAAGACTTGCTCTCTCTCTCTCTCTCTCTGCAGTTATCGGGCATATGGAAACGGAAACGCTTCAGATAAACGCGTGTAAACATCATCTAATGCTCTAGTAATATCTTATTCCTTTGTTTCGCTGATAATTACAGAATTCAATTACAGCGTAGCCATATTTATATATAATTTTATACAGTTGAATATATATGCATATGGGGAAGCAGTACGATATCGGGAGATAAAAGAAATTCAATTTCTGGCAAGACACAAAGCGAATGAATTATTTTCCAGACTGCCTCAAGTTTTGAGCAAATGGATTTTTATTGACTATTTGAACTATTCTACAAATATACATATCAGACAGATATATATTGTAGATGCTCATATGGTACATCTGTTTGTAGATATATATACATATATAGTAGATATATTCGCATCGTATGTGTATCGCTGGCAATAGATTTGAAATTTTGCATTGTTTTGGCTGCGGTTCGAGACGTTGAGCAATTTATGAAAATATCAAATGCAATTAAAGTAAATTAACTGACATCATGGGAGTGTGTGTGTGTGTGTGTTAATGTGTGTGTATTGTTTGTTTGTCTGATTTATTGGCAAATAAAATGTTGTTGCTTCTTTATTTACATTTACACGGTTCCCACGTTTAAGCCTTATAAACTGGGGCTATATGTAAATAAGTATTTATTGTTTATGCGCCTTCTGCCTCCTTTATGCAGCATATGTATGTAGAATGCTTTTGTTTAGCTTTGATTGCGCTGACTATACGATACAACTGAACATATGTATTTATGTACTTTGATACAAGTAGTTTAATTTGTATTCTGGTCAGGGACAAGAAATTGCGGAGGCGTCTCTGCTGCCGTTACCGCTTCCCGCTTTTGTTTATGACCACCACCCACCACGTGAGGATCGCCCACCGCCCTCAGCACAACAAAACAAATAAGAAAGCTACAATCGAGAGTGATCGACTGTGAGATACCTGCGCCCAATTTTAATTAAGGCAAAACAGTGTGGAATTCTTAAAATATACCGAATTTATATACCACAAAAATACTAAAATGTACCGGTGTGGTATATTAATATAGTATTATACTCAAAATATACCATAGAGTACAAAATATACCAAAAGTTTTTTAATAAATACTTTTGTTTTCCCCATCAAAAGTATTTCTTAAATAACTTTTACAATTTGTATCTGATCGCAACCAAATTTTCAGGAATTATAATATGTAACTCTAGTTATTATTGTATGTACCAAAAATTAACTCTAGCTTCAAAATTACGGATAAACAGACGAACAGGCGGACATGACTCGACTGTTGACTATGATCAAGAATATACATATAGTATGTGCTTTATTGGATAGGAGATGACTCCTTCTGCCTGTTATATCCCTTTCCTGCAGACACAAAGTTATAATACCCTTCTACCCTATGGGTAGCGGATATAAACAGAGGGAGAGAGACAAGTACATATGTATTTGGAAGCCAATAAATATGTTTATTGTTTTTACATAAATTTCGTAAATACAAACAAAAACAGCTGCACCAGAAAAGTTCGCGGAAATCAAAAATTGGACTACCGCCTGACTGACTAACTGACTAAGTGACTGACTGACTCTGCTTCCTACACATGAATGTTTTCCAGTGTACTATGTAGGCATTTATGTGGTGCGCATCTTTTCCTCCGCAATGTGTGTTGGCGTTAATTTCCTTTGATTCACATTGGAATTTGCCATCAACAAGACGAGACTAATACTTTGTCTGGCCCTAGAATGGCCGAGTGACCCTCGCTGTGATCTCTCAACAGCTTTCTTTCATTCATTCTTGTTGTTCTTGCTGTTCAGCATTTACAAAATGGAAATTTCATTTTTGTTATATATTTATTTTGACACAGAGCTGTGTAACAGAGAGAAAGATTGTGTGTTTATGGCGGGCAAGGTCAGTTGGTGTCGCCAGCGTTGACAGCGATGCCATCGCCATCAAGTTCAATAACCGCGCCAAGATTTGTTTTTATTATGGAAAAATGCCCCGTCTCCGTTATACGCGTGTGTCGTCTTTGTACATAAATTAACCTTCGCCCGCCCGATGGCAATGCGATTGTGAAAAGTGCATACATATGCATATAATACAGTGATCGCCTGATATAGTCAACTTGGAATGGATTAAGACCAAGGCAATTGATCGGGTAATAAAATGCATGACATTATGCGAGGATTCCATTTTGCGAAGAAATGCAAATTTCTTCATTATTCAGGCTAGACATCGACTGCGATCTCCTCTGTACTTTTTTGCATGACGGACACATTTTGTAGAGCAATCACTGTGTGTGGGGTGCCAATGCAAATAGGAGAATACGTTCTGCTTTCATTGAGAATTTAATTGATAGCAGCTATTCTGAGTAGTCTTTATGCTATCAATATTTAATCGCATGCAATTACAGACAATGCGAATGCAAGTCAAGTGCATTCACACACACACACACACACACACACACATGGAAGTGTGTAATGCACACTTGTAATCACAGTCGGTGTGGCAACAAGAGAAACTACACACGAAAAAACAAAGCCGCTGGCTAGTTGTATAAAACAACAACACAAATCGCAGCTACAATTACAACTACAACAACACAAACTAGAGAAGGCCAAGCAAAAAAACAAACAACAAATAATAAGCTTGGCTCTGGCTTTTCTTTCTGCTGACGCCGCTGCTTCATGGATTTCTGTTTCTATTTCTGTTCTTATTTGTTCTGTTTCTCTGATCCGTGCGCTCATAAAGTGGGTCACCAAAGCAGCAAAGCGTTCCTAGAATCCGCAGCCCATATGCGAATAGTTTTCGAGTGCCTGCATTCACTTAGCACTCGTTGAAGTGCTGAAAGAGCTGAACTGAACACAAAAAAACAATACGCATGGAGCCTTGAAATCGGCATCCCAAATTGAAGCGAAGGCAACACAAAGCAAGGCAAGGAAAAAAAATAACATCTGGTCTACCCCTGAACTGCTGCGCTGCGCTGCCTGCCTGACTGACTGACTGCCTGCTTGGTTCGCTGAATGCGCGCATCCTGTTTAGCAAGTAACCAAAACAACAGCTGGAAAATAATGCAGCAAAGTGAAACTCAAATTTCTTGCCAAGGGGCGTACAGTTACTTGTGTGTGTCTGTGTAATAGATACATATGTATGTATGTGCATCTGTCTGTACAACAAAATGTTTCTTTTATGGTTGTCTGATAACATTTGCTTATCACATGATCTACATAGCTTCTGAGTTTATCACTAAGGGAAGCAGTGCTAAATGCTTTTTTATTGATTTGTTCCTCAATGAATCATTTTTACTCATTTGCCGGCAATATAACGTGAATAAAATGAACAGCGACGACAACAACAATGACGACAGCCACACACACCCCTAACAAATCGATAGCAATGATTAAGAGTGTACACCCTACACCTCAGCCCCCTACCTGCCCCAACCAACCCCATTGATGGTTGTCACACGCAATTTTGTGTATGCCGTCGGCAACGTCGTTAATGTTTAGCACACTTCGCATGCAAAAAAAACAAAATGGGCAACAGAAGAAGGGAACAGAGCAGAAGAAGTGAAATTCAAGCACACACACAGAGACAGTGTCCCCCAACATTTAGCGCCCACCCAGTTTCGTAATCACCGACAAGTACACCCAAAAGAATATACAAAAAAAAGGAAAAGCAAAGAATTGCACTTGATAGAAATGAGACGATTTGTCTGCCCAGTGCCAGTGGCAGCCGAGAATAGTATTGCAACGAGACATTTATTTATAGTGCGCCCCGTATTCACGCCCCAAAAAAACTTACCTAAACAAAAACAACAATGACAGCGACAACGGCAAGAGCAGCAGCTTCTGTATCAATCAACCAACGCATTTTAAACGGGCACTGTAGCTGTATCGAATACTTTAGCTAATAGCTATTTTATTTTGTTTCTCACTTAAGACAAAAAACACAGACACCCAACGCAACAGCAACAACTCAGCGATGTCGACACCGATTTTTCACGCACGCTTTTTTTTAATGCCCGCAAGACTTAAAATTGTTTTTGTTAATTAATTAATATGAAATAAAAACGCGCGCGGCGTACGCACATTGAATATTTATTGTCGCAAGTTCTGACTGACTGACTAGTGGTGCCGAAACATCGATGGGATTACATATCGATTATACGATGTTTCTAATTTTTGTAAACATCGATTTCGTAAGGCACCGATAACTCAAAATACTGAAACTACGATAACTACCTCGTTATATTTGCACCGATAACTTTCCACAACGCGTGTAGATAGTCGCGCCATTGTGAACGGCTTGTTTTTTGTGATTTTAAATAAAATTCAAGTGCAGTCTAGGGAATTTTTTACTATTTCCACTGATATATGTATTTATAATGTTTTTTTTTTTTGGAAAGAACGAATAAGGATATAAATGTATTAATGTTGTCATCAGCTGTTCACCTAAAATATATTCCTCAGGGCTGCTCACTTGTCGATACCAGAAAGATGTCATAAAACTGTACGGTTTGATGAATAGTGAATCTGGCAGCACCAATCATGTCTTGTTCAATTTAAATAAAATTCGCGCCATACTATGAAGCAGGCAATTGAATAATGTTTGACTTTTTAAGCCTGATTCAAATAAAACATTACATTTTCTTTTGGGTTAGTTTAATTTATTTTGTATGCATATTGTATAATTTGTGTTATGGTTATTATACAATACATAAATAAATTAAATTATGTTCTTTATTCACAATATATGTATGTATTTTTTTGGATTTCTTTCAAGATACATGTTTGTTTTCTGATTTTGTCGATCTTTCGGAAAACCCCATAAAATATATATTTCAAACTCAACATTCCGCTCAACGTTTTAGTCGATAAGCCAATTTGGCAAACATTTCGTTTGCATTTTTGTTTTCTTTGTCTGTTTTTTTTTTTTTTTTTTTGTTTTGTTTTATTGTAGCAAAGTACATTTCCAATGGTTATTGTTGAAAACAATATAAAATAGATCAATGTGTTGTCCAACGTGCTTAGCAGTTGTCGAATTTTCATTCGTCTCATTATCTTTTCTTTTTAAGTAGTTATTACACTTATTATTGTAGATGCGCGTTTTATGTATATAAGTTGCATTTCATTTTTTAAAACTCGTGAGTTTTTGTTTTCTTTGTTGTGTTATCAGTGTATTGTAATTGTTACGGCCGCAATTGTTTACGTTGTTTCAGATTTAGTAAATATTTCTTCTTGTCATATATGTTTATGTTTATTTACAGCAATATAAATACAATTGAATGCTTCGCTAAAGTACGTTTCTTTTCTTTTCTTTTCTTTTCATTTCATTTGGTTTTGGGGGACTTTGGAACATCTACTATTTCGTTTCAATAATATTCGACTAATTAATAAATAAATTTCATTATCTTTCGTTTCATTCGTTTTTGTACAATAGACGCGTGTTTTTGTTTTTAGTTTAGTTTTGTTTTGTTTTGTTTTGTGTGTGTTATCAGTCATTTTTCATTTACTTTACATGAATGTGCAGGAAATTATTGTTAAGTTTTACTTGTAAATAATTCTCTTTTCCTCTATCGCCGTCGCTTTCTATAGATTTCTTTTATTTTTTGCTCCAATATGATAAGTACATACTATATGTTACATACATACATCATAAAGCATACATTCAATAGTCATTATGCATTATGCTTGCGTGACATCATCAAGTATGTATACATATATGTATGATAGTAGGTATGTGTATATGTTGGTTACCAGAATTGTATTTCTAAATTGACACAGATAATTTAAGATCACAAAGCGTAGTACAATAAATTAGAAAATAAAGGGAAATACCAATAAGAGTACACACATACATGTTCGTATGTTAATTAAATTAATTTAGGCATGTGTGTGTATATGTTACAATAATTACACAAATACTTCAAGTACTTTCGTACCGTTACGTTAATAATAATAATAATACATGTACATCATACATATAGTACATTATATAATATGTATCGTATATATATTTTTATAGAATAGAATGCTATGTTATGTTGTTGTTTTAGTTTTAGTTGTTGTTGTTGTTGTTCTTCTTGTTGTTACCAATATAATGCAGACTTTAAAATATTTTGTTTGTTATAAATTGATTTGTGTTGCAGACACCAAAAATTGTTTTTGATATACATAATATGTAAGTAAGTACAATACAATAAAATGTTAAATTACAATACAATAAATAAGTACACATGTTGGATTGTATGTAAATAGAATCAGTAGCGTATTCAAGTATTACGGACTATATGTGGTGGGAGGGGATAAGGGGTAGGGGAATATTACCTGTTCAAATGGCAATTGTGCAATTGTCTTGTTTCTGCTTTTGACAGACATGCAACAGACTAGAAGAGCACATGATGCCACATGAAACTTGCGCAATATCTTTGGAATTCACAAAGGCGGAAAAGAACGGTAATAGAATAGAAGGGAAGTGGAGGGTGGAGGGTGGAGGGATGTCAGTTGGGTGTCAGGGTTTCTTATGTGTGCTTAGATCATAGCAATACGATTATGATACGATACGATTACGATAGAGATACATCATAATATGATAGGGCTTACAATTTAAAGGGAAGAGATAAGAGAGTTGTGCCATCAAAGCAAGTTTACTCGTTTGTTGCACGTTCGAGAGCCTGCAGCCGTGGAATTAAATTCCATGGACTTTCATTAGGAATACATACATAGTACATCATATATGCTATACATGCGCGCGCGTATCTGTTTCTCTATATATGTATTTATGTTTAGTATGTAGTGTATGTGTCTGTGTGTGTGTGTTATGTACATACGCGTGTACTTTATGTCTGTCTGTTGGCCGATAAAATGGATCAGTCAAACTTTACCAATTCCAATCGATACAGAGATAGCGACAAACTGAGATAGCGAGAGACAGAGACAGAGAGAGAGAGAGAGTGCCAGAGAAAAAGAGTTCAACTCTCTCTCTCTCTCTTAATAACAGCCGCCTAAAATTTACTTCTTGCTCTTGCGCTTCTGTTTCTCCTCAGCTTTGGCTGCTGCAGCTGCTGTGGCTGCGGCATTCAACAAATTCATGTTCGGCTTCACCGTGCCCTTCTTCTGTGTTGCCGGCTGCTGTGGCGTTGCCTGCGTGATGTTGTTACTCGTAGTTGTGCCACTGCTGTTGCTGCTGCTGCTGGTGTTGTTGGTGGTTGTGTTTGTTGTGGTTGCGGTTGCAGTTGCAGTTGCGGTGCCATTGGTGGTGGCTGCTGCTGTGACGCCTGTGGCTGGCGTAGCCGGCGTCTCGTCCAGGAAGAGCGGATTCTTCACCTCCATTTCGCCAGTGGGCGCCAGGCCGGGACATTCATAGACGGTATAGTCGCCCTCCTCGTTGTCATCGTCGCTCTCCACATCGGAGAGGCCGCAGCTGCCGTCGGTGGCCTGGCAATTCTCCATGGCGATGATTTGCTGCTTCTGGTGCTGATAGTGATACATTTGGGCGCTCTGCGCCAGCTTGCGATCACACGAGGGCGAGACATCCTTGTTGGGTCCCGTGACGCCATAAGCAGGATAGTCCACATCAGCGGCAGCTTTGCTGCGATTGTGGAACCTACAACGAAGAAAAAGAAAGAGCGAAAGGGAAAGAGGTTGTCCGTTAGTTCAATTATATACTATTAAGATTGATATAAGGTTCTCTAAGCGTTTGCTAACTTACCAGGTAACACCTAAAGCTAACAGACCCACTGTAACGGCCGCACTAACTCCAGCAATCAGCGCCACAATGTAGACGCCCATTTCGCTGTTCATGCCCAGATGCTGGCGCATCACCGCGTGACCAGCTTCATCGCTGTTATCCACCGGCAGGTGCGGTGATTTGACTGGCTTCTGCAGCTTACTCAAGAACCCTGCCATATCGTTGCTACCCTCCTTGGCCTGCGGCAGATTGACGCCAGCCACAGCTGCAGCAGCCGCAGATTGCGGCTTAATGCGATGGAAATTTGCAGTTGCTCCATCGAGCAGCTTGGGTGGCTGCTCCACAGGTTTGGCTGCTGTCACGGTGGCGGCCACTTTGCTCTTGGACGTCACCACTTCGGCACCAGCTTCGGGTGCTGGCGCGTACTCCTCGTAATCGTCCAGGGCACGCGAGTCCAGTTCACCGGAAGGATCATTGGCGTTCTCAAAGAAACGCGCATCGCTGGGACCGACGGCAAAGGGAATGCGCTCCCTCAGCACATTGTTGCGATTGTAGCTCATCTCCAGGCTATTCCAGTTGGGTGGGGGCATCCTCATGGGCGGCTGTGGTCGCTCAATGGGCATGGCTTCCATGGGACTGCCGTAGGCAGCATCGCCTTCGACATTATCGTATTGATCGTATTGCTGATTGGTGTTGTCGTTGTTGTTGTTATTGTTGCTATTCTCGTACTCATCCTCGGACTCGGCCATCTGGACCTCCTGCTGCCGCTGGCGATAGCGTTCCTCCTCCAGGAGTTTGCGCTGTCGCAGCATCTTCAGTTTGATCAGCTCCAGCTGCTGCTCGAATTGCTGCTGCAGTCGACGTCGCGCATGCTCCTCCATCAATTGTTCGTACTGCTGGGTTTCTAGAGCCGCCGGCGTAATGGGGCGACGACGAAGTCCTGCAAGGCGAAAGCGAAATGCAATTGATTAATTGGTCTGACTTGGGTGTGGTGTTTGCCATGTGGCATGTGGCATGTGTTTGGACATGGACGGACTCTCATTATGTTAATGCTAATGCTAATGAAGTCCGAGTCCATTGCGTGCAAGTTGCTGTTCAAAAATAACGACAACCAAAAATAGAAAACAAAAGGACAAGGCGAAACGGAAGGAAGAAATAAACGGGTTGAGGTCGCCCAAATAAAAAATGCCGCCGGAATAGACAAACAAAAGTCAATTTAATTGCCAATGTTTAAAAATAGACCAATTACTACACGCGTTCACACACACAAACACGCACGCATACAGAAGCAGTGGCATACACACGCACACTAGGACATGGCTGTGACGCGGTGGAAAAAGCTTTATTTCATTTCGTTTGCTTTGCGCTGAAAAGTAGGCTATAAAAAGTACTCTAAGCCTGAACTGCAGCAATCAGCTCAAAACTTGAAGCAAAGCAAGCATCAAAGCGACTCTAGTGGGCTAGTGGGCGGCACACGCCCCCTCTGAGAGGAGTGAAGTGGGATATAAACACCCACACACCCGCACACAGCCTCTGCAGCAAATGGGGAGTGTGAGTGCGCGTGGGTGTTTTGATTCGTGAATATTTGATACTCGATATGTACTCCTCACACACACACACACATACAAACACACACACATGCACATGCATACCATGCCATGCACATCTAGTATACAGTAGTATACACAAAACGAAGTTGGCAAGCGGCTGCTTCGCTTTTCCTGCGCCATTCACGACGCAAAAGTTCAAATTACACACACACACTAACGCCACAGTGACATTCAGTTCTGTGACTGTGTGCGTGTGAGTGTTTGTGAAGCGGTAGTTGTTAATAGGGGTTAGTGGTGGTGGTGGTGGGGGGTGGTTGGGGTTAGTTCGTTGGTTGCTTGGTTGGTTGTGCTATTTTTAGGCATATTTACCTGGGTAAACGGACATTTCGCAGTGACCCAATATGCTGCACATGAGGACTGCAATCAGTGCGCAGGTTATTTCCATTCGCTTCGCCATATTGCTAACTTCTCTGCTCGGTGCTTTTCTTTTAATTTCTTTTCCGTTTCGTTTCGTTTTTCTTTCACACTAATTTGGTTTAATTGGTTGCGCTTAATCGGTAAGTTTGACGTCAATTCAGCGCCTCAATATTGCATTCGGCACCTTGGCACAATTAACTGCTTACGAGGTAAGCAGCCAGGTAACTGGTAAATAAGGTATATGGTACTTATTTGGTTGGTATTTGATTAGCAAAGCACAGCACAGTTGCCATATGGCCGGTTCAAAATGGCCAAGTACATGCTCCTCTCAATACACGGAGGCAGAGACAGCGTTTTATTGATTTTCACACATACACGCACGTACACAAACTCACTGACACACACACATTTGCACTCACGTACAGACGACACGAAATCGGGCAGCTGGTGGTTTTAGTACCTAGATTATTTCGCGTAGGCGTGCAATATTTTATTTGCAATTTCCTTTAGCAGATTGCAAAAGCTGGCAGCAAAAATGTATTGTTGAGCGTTCAACGGTTTCCACTGCACTTGCCACGTCCGTTACAAATGTCAAATGTTGCAGTTTTCTTTCAAGTTGCAGGCAAAAAACAATTTTTGTAATGAACTTATTAGGCTGCTCCCCCGTTGAGCGTTCGTTTCACGTTGCGCGTTTCTTTTTTTTGATGTTTTACGTTCAGCTTTTGTGTTTTGCGTTGCGTTGCTTTGTCGTCGACGTATAACGTTATACTGAATGAGCAGCAGGCAACAGCAAAAACCAGCAATGGGACCTGTGACGCAAATGTTATGTCCGCCCCCGCACTGTTAAATGTTGCGGGCAGCTTTTGGGGCCAAGCCAACAACAAAGCGCAGCAACAAAAAACATATTACGGTTCAGCGCATGCGTAAAGCTTTCAATCAAAAGCTCGACACGTCCGCATGCAAGTGTGTGAGTATCCATGAGGTACCCGAATGCTTGTGCGAGTGTGTGTGTGTGTGTGTCAGTGCGCAGGGATTCTTTGAATAAACATTCATGCATTCATGAAAAGGCCGATGTCAGAGTCGACTTTTTGGCAGCTAGCAGGTGGCTGCTACGTAGTCACTTGCACACACACATACACACAACCACAACGTATGCTACATATATGTATGTAAGTTCGTGCCCCAGCTCCGATAGCTTTTAGCGGGCACGCGCTGTACCATTTTCATTTTGGGATAGGACATTTTATTTTTATCAATGAATTTTCAACCAGAACACCCGAAAGCTTCCTAATTCACAGGAACCTTTTTACTGTTGCATGCCCTTAACATTTTCAGTTTCGCAAGGGTGCACAGTTTAATGTTAACGATCGATTGGATCTGTATTAGTATCAGTCATGATTATCAATGAAAAATGGAAATCAAATTATTTTCATTTAAGAACACATTATCGAATTTCTAATCACAGTTTTCTATTACTTAACTCTGCATATATATCACGCTTATTTAATTGTTTTATTTTATTTGCTTGGATGTGCGCTGTTGAAATTTGAACTGATTATTGCGTAGGTTGAACTGTGTGACCGTAAGCTAGATTGTAGGTTTTTAATGGTGAAAATATACTAAAGTATCTTGCCTGTACCATTTTTTTATTTGTAAATTTATTTGCAATCACTAATGAAATAAACACTAAACTCCTAATCGTGTCAGCCTTCAACTATAAAAAAAAATTAAATCAATATGTTGCTTGTCTTAAATTTGCAGCAAAATTAGTATCGATTTATAAGAATCGTCCTAAAATTAACACAAAACACGAAAAATACTCATACATGTAAATTCGTGTTATCGATATTAAATCGTTATTCGTGAATCATTTTTTTTAGCCAAGCGACAAAGAAAAATTATAAACAAATACACAATGGCTGCAATGAAAGGTAAGTAAAGCGCAATAAATTCTACAACTAATGTATATTAATCCTGATGCTATTTATTTCGTAAACCACTTGCTTCAATTGCCACTTGCCCGATTCTGGTTTTAACCAACAACGACACCAACAACAACAAACCAACACTTGCAGCGTAAGTAGCCACCCGCTACATGTGAAAACTTATTTGCAAATTCATTGATAACTTTTATTCCGTTTTAGTTTGGTCATAAGTGCACTACTTACGTGCCTGGGAATGACATTTCTGATATTGGCATGCGCTGTTCCCACACCCAAGATATTCTATCCGTTCTTCGTGCTGCTTTTTTATGTGTTATCAGTATTGCCAGTTCTCATAGCCAAACGCTCCACCCCTGGCAGCGAAACCAACCCGAAGACGGAGTTTGCCCTCTTTCTCTCAGCTGGCATGGTGTTAAGTTCTTTTGCCTTACCCATTGTCCTGGCACATTCGGCTGTTGTAAGTTGACATAATCATAGTGCTTTAACATTAAGAGACTAATTAAATCTTTCTGCATTTATTTTATAGATTACCTGGACAGCTTGCATACTGACGCTAATAGCTAACGTTATTAACTATTCGACCATTGTTGGGTATGCTATGCGTGGAGAGAGCTTTGATGCGCCTTATGGAGGCATGTTCTAAGTGGGATCTGTAAAATTAGCACCAACTGCGAAGGAGTTATGTTTTAAGCACCGACGATGGATTTTTGGATGAAGCAATTTTTAATGCAGTTCGCTCCATCACAAAAAATCAGTCAATCTCACATCAATAAATATATTCAAATAACAATTATTTAATGCAAATAACAATATACATAATAGTTTATTAACCGATTCGGTGACTTTTATTCAGGACGTGCCAAATCTAGAGATTGGGATAAAGGTTTTATGTAAATACTAATTATATCCAGAAGGAATACAATTTAATAGTAAATAAATATATTTTGTGATTTCAGCTAGGATGTAAGCTGCGTACATTTCTCTAAATATCGTTGCCGTTAGCTATCGGTTCATCTGAACTAATTCAGCAAAGAGCCAAGCAATGTAATCATTAGTACGTATGTATGTATGGTATTTAAATACTGAAAACTAAAGGAGCTCTAAGAACTGTTTAACAATGTTAATTTCAGTCAGCTTGTTTTTATGAAAATAATGTCACAGTTCATCAAAAATGTATATTTTTTTATATTTTTATAAAAATTAAATGTGTCAGGCTGTCTCTTCTTTTCTTTAGAAATAGGGAAGTGCGGTTTTTCAAAAATAGCGCCTAACCAAATATAGAGTAGTTCTGAGTGACTTTTTTTTTGGTATTTTCTCCGAATGTATAAGCCAAAATCTAAAATCGCACTGTGGTCACTTTAAAGTCAAAGATTGACATTTATTTGGTTTTTGAAAACTAAAGAAAATGGAAAAAATTGGGTCCAATAATAATCCGCCTTTAGAAAACATTTCCTTGGCCAGTGAAATTTATGATGAAGAAAACCAAGAAGAGCAGGAGGACGAGGGCACATTGTACGACGCCGAAGAATGGGATATAATTTCAGAAATGGAATTCTCCACAGAGAACGACAGTGAATCTGAAGAATTTGAGGAGGATTTTACAGAGCACCTTCAGCCCAGTTTAGCACCCAGTGTAGCTTCCCATGCCGATTTGCCGATGCACAAATATCCCTTTAAACTGCAACATAATGAGACAGGGTAAGTATTTAGCATACCAATCAGGAACAATAAATACATATTTAATTTATTCGTCGTTGCTTTTAGAAATATATTGACTGTGCATCACACCATTAAAAATGTGGACAAGCAATTGCGTGTCCGAATCGCCGCTTGTTGTTTCAATGGGATGAGCAACAAACTTCTGGTAATTGACAGGCGGTGAGTTATTATTTTTCATTTATTCTTGACGTTGACGTACTATAGGGAATGCATAATAAATAACAAAGATTAAATAGACTTACAAAATTACATTATTAAGATTATTAAAATTTATTTATTTACATTGATAACCCAAAAATTACGTAGTTTTACATCTTCAAAGAATCAATGATATTCTGTACTAAGAGAATTCCTTGCATAGTTAGCTTTAATTCTATCGAGCTCATTTAATAGGATTTTTTTATTTTAAAGAACGGAGGCCAACAAAATTACAGCATTTTTTCGGAACTAAATAGACAACGTCAAACCATACAGGGAATGTTTAATTGCATTTAACAAGTTTGGAATCAATTTATGTATCAATTTATTTAGGCCCCCCATCATAATTACATTTCTTGCTATATTAATAATAACATTTCTTGCTACATTAATAATATAACAAAAGTATTGTAAGCCCAGATTGATAACGATTTTAATTTGTTTCATTTATTATTCCTACAACAGCGGCAACATCTATGTGTTCGATTTTGTTATCAAACGATATTGGCGACTCACAATTCGAGTTCCTCAAGCGACGGTGGTGCATGCCTCACCCTTGCACCACAGTGAGTATATTGTAGGCAACGAAAAGGGACACGTGCTTGTTATCAATGTGGAAAAGTCTATTATCAGCCGGCACAATGAAGTGGGAACCGCAGCAGTTAATCAGATAACCTGGGGAAATCGCCTGCAAAGTACCTCGATCTCAAATATGCTGATGCGTCTTGGTTCCGATGCAGCACTGCTCAATTTAAGAAATTTAAGAGTGTCGCATCGTCTGGAATTTGATCAGTCGCGACATACGCTTAAGTTGGCTGGTTATATACCCAACTCTGAGCAGTTCTTCACCTGTTTCACAAACGATAGTCTAAGTGTGTGGTCGGCACACTCTCAGGAAGCCACACAAATTACGCTGCCAATCAAGGCACGAGATCGGAAACTGCGTTTGCTGCGAAACCAAAAAGCGATTCCAGAGATTGCTTTGCGTGGCGACGATGAGGACGATATCAATTCAATAGATGATTTGGAATTCGATTGTGAAGAGGAGAACTTTGCCGATGGCACGCTACTCAACTATAGCTTCACACCAAATGGCAATAAATTGTGTTTCACCACTATCGATGGTTACTTGCTGCTGCTCAGCTCAGCCTCCTTTGAGGTGGATAAATTATTTCGGCTGCGTGATTTTGTACTCAAACAAATCGAAGTGCTGCCCCAGCCTAAGGAACGTATACTCTTTGGCATCACAGCTCGTGGTCAGGCTGTTATGTTGGATCTGGAGAATACGGATCAAAAGCTTATAGTGCAACACTCAAATGGTCTCAGTCTCAATGTGAGCCGAGATGGCAAACTGCTCAGCGTGCTGTCCAAATGCGGCGAGGTCAATGTGTGGTCCACATGTCGTCTCTTCAATGCACTGCAGTCCAAGACGCAATCCATTGCCCAGCTGCGTGCTGTGCTGAAACAACCCAAGCTGCCAGGTCACGTTAGTGGCCCCATGAATCAGGAGTTGCGGCAGCTGCTGAAGCGGGATCGTTTGGAGGCCATGCTACGCGAGTTTGGTTGTTATCCGGAGAAGTATAGGTTCATCATATGGAGTTCTTTGTTGCAATTACCCTGCAATGGTGTCCAGTTTCAAGCGCTGCTCAAGCTTGGTGAACCGCCAATTGTGAAACGCAATGCGCGTGGACTGCGCATCAAAAGCGATGCTCAGCGACGTGGTGTTATCCGGGCATGGAGCTGCTTGGCCCACTGGTGCAAGGTATTTGGATACGCTGAGTTTATGCCACATCTGGTGTTTCCCTTTGTCAAGCATCTGCTGAAGAACGGTTTGATTGTGTTCGAGCTGATGGCGACGCTGTTGCTCAATCACTTACAACTCTGCTTCGAGTTCTATCCGTTGCCACCGGAAAACTATTTGGCCATGTGCGCCAATGTCTTGCAGTGCAATGATGAACAGTTGTCTAAGTTTTATCAGGCTCTCGAAGTTCATGCAAAGGATTTTGCTTGGTCGCTGCTAACGAATGCTTTTGCTGAGGTATTGGAGGAGCAGCAATGGCTAGCTCTTTGGGATAATATCATCACAGAGCCTCAATACTTTATCATTTTTGTTATTGTAGCCTATAATTTGCTGCAACGCGAGTTGATCTTGCGCCTGCCGGATAAGGAGTCAGTGTTGCGCTTCTTCCACGAACAGAATCCAATTGATGTGGCCAAGTTGGTTGGCAGAGCTCGCAAGCTGATGAATAAATGTCCACCGCAAGTGCATCCTCAGCGCTTTATGCCACCATTTGCACCCATTCCCAAAGGTGTTTATCCCAAATTTCTTAAATATCCCAGCAATTGGATAGCGGAAAAGGAGGAGCAGACTTTAGAACTACAGAAACAGCATCAGGAGATTGATGCACGCATTCGTCATCTTGAATTGGAAGAGTTGCAAATGATGGATCGTTTGCAAAATGGTCTCAAGCAAGAGGAACATACGAGGCGTGTGAAGGAAATGGAGAAACTCTATCAGGAAACCATACAGCGAGAAGAGGAGCGCATCTCTTGCCATCGGAAAATGCTGCTCACCTATCAACTGGAAGTGCGACAGCGCAAAAGTGAAGTTATGACCCAGCTGCAGGAGGCCGAACAGCGGCGTAAAGTATTGGAAATGGAGAAGGACATCGACATGCTGATGCACCGAATAGAACGCGAGCGACGACGCCACACTCAGGAGATGCAATTTGCCGAGGACGAGATACGCAACCAGGAACTGGAGCTGTTGGCACAGCGTTACTATTCAGATACAGCGGGAGCGCCTCTTGCCCAGAAATACTATGATAACATTCAGAAAATGTGTCAGGAGCGTGATGAGCTACAACGAAATCTTCGCGAGGTTTGCAAAACACTAGCCAGTCAATTTTAAACAGTGTTAACTTCTAATTATTGTTCATTACAGATGACCATGGAGCATTTGGATAAGCCCAGTCGATCACGAAGGTCTCCGGCACCTGAAGAGCCACACTTAACTGCAATTGAGCGTTCAATTCAGGAAATACAAAAAGAATTCTCAGATATTTTAAACAGCGGCTCCAAAAGTAAGTAATTTATAATAGGATATTTAAAGATAGGGTTTTTTTTGTGAAAAACTAATATTTGTATAATAGAATCCAAAAAACAAATTTTGCGTATTTTTGGTGATATTACATTCAAAAATAAATATCAAAAGACAAACTGCAATAACTGCCTATACCACAATGTGCATTACTAATTTTTACACTTAAAAACTATAAATACATACATATATATTTATAGACGCAATACTGCCTGATTGAACAAAGATAAAATTATACATATTATATTAACAAAACAATTCGTATATTTATTTTGAATTATTGTATATGCCAACAATCAACTACGTTTAATAAAAATATCATGATCTTATTGAGCAATAGCAATAAATTAAAAACTAAGCTTTTCTTAAACATATTTATTTCTTTAAACCTATTTATAGAAAATAACTTTTGCAATAAATAAATGTTTACATTGAAAATATTATAAACAAATTGTACAAACATATTTTAAGGCAGGCTTACAAGTAATTTATTTATCATCTATCAGCTAGAGCTAATCACTTTTTATCGAGCCTCTGATTTGGTTCCGAAGAAGGCACTATCATCTTGGGCACATTGATGACCAGGTGTATGCTGGAAGGCGGCATTTGGATTTGGTTGCCCACAACTGTAGTATATAGAGTGGTTAATTAATTGATGCATTTGGATTTTAATTTGTTTCTCACCACTAGCCAAATTGTTGTTGCTATTTTGTTGCTGCAGTTGCCGCTCTAGTGCTGCGATGCGCTCTCGCAGCTCTCGATTTTCTTGCTGCAGTTGAGCATTATGATCCTTGAGCTCCTTGTGCTCCTTGCGCATCTTGGTACGATATCTGGACGCGGCAGCGCGTCGTCTGTCTAGGCTATCTTCTTTGCGATTGACGGTGGACATTGCCTTAGGAGTGGGCGCAGTGAAACTGCGTTGCTTCTTGTTGTAACTGTTGCTCAGAATAGCTTTGAGTCGCTCTTTGATGGGCAGCTGTGATGTGGGTGTCAAGCTGGCGCTACTGGGTTCATGAACTGGCGTCGTACTTGTTGTGGTAATGCTTGTTGATAATGGAGCTTTGGAGGGTGGAGCGGCACTGGGCTTGGGTAAGATTAAGGGACGAATTCTTGGTGTGGATGTGGCACTTTTTGAAGCCTTGCTGTTTGCAGGAGCTGCTGCTGTGGTGGTTAGTGAGAAAGTCTGTGCGGGCAGCAGCCAAGTGATGACTTGGGGTTGTATTAATTGCAGTGGCGGAGGGCCATTGTCTGTTGTGCTGGGCACTTGAGATGGGGCGTTGTGGGGTGTAGCAGTAGGAATCGGAGCAGGTGTTGGAGCGGGAGTCTTCAGCAGATCCTCGACATTGGGCACTACCACGTCCAAGGGACTATTGCTGTTGCTAACTACGGCGGGTGTTGCCGCTGAGACTGTAGCTGAATCTAGCGGATACACTTGCGGTGTGTGCAGCGAGTCACCATCCGTAGGTGGCGCCTCTGATGAGCGTGTTGGTGTTACGGGTATTGCGGTATGGCCACTGACTGCATTTTGTTCGGCGGCACGTTGAAACCCGATGTCAAAGGGGTTAACATGCTGCAGATCCTCGAAGAGGCCAACTTCATCACAGTTCTTAATAAGGCGTGTCGGTGTGGGCGTTTGATCAGTGGGAAAGAGGTGTTCCGACTTCTGACCCAGCGATAAGTCGAGTGTCATGGCCATGTCATGTTTTTGTTGACACTGATTAAAGTTTTCGAAACTAGCATTCTCATCTCTATTTTTAGTTTCAAAGTCGGCAAAAGAGACGGCGGATAAATCCGTAATATTTGCGTCGTTTTCCATTGTCGCACAATTTCGAATTCATTAATAAACAATAACAATCGGCACGCAACACAACATCCTCAACTAAACAAAAACAAAACCATATGTTTTAGCAGAGCCGAGTTAACAGAGAATTGAATCTGTTATTGGCATTGATTAGTATTTGATTATCTATTCTGTTTTTTTTGTATACAAATGAATCGATATTTCAGCGACAAAACATCTTTAATTTGTATCGACAAATAATAATTTATAATGATTTATTATTCAATTATTATTATTTTGAAATCAGACTTTGTTAAAAAACTGAAAAGCTGTTTGATTTTACGAGTGTGACCTTAAGCAACACTTTTGAAATATAAGATTTAACGCCGTTGGTATATACCAAAATCAAAAAGTCTTAGAACGCAGCTGGTTACACTCATAAGTTGATTGCACAAAATTTAAAAAACCACGGAAAGGTCTTCTAAATATCGTTTATTAAAAAAATACTTGACGTAATCTTAAATAAGCTTTGCACACTAGTTTTTCTGGTATATTGAATGTTGAAACATGTGTCATTATTCTTTCACTATCCGAATGGTGGCAAGGAAAGGTTGCTTGAAGCTCGAATGCGAACTATGGGATATTATTTCATGTCGCATTTCAACACTTAATTTTGAGTTGTGCAGCACTTAAAGTACAAAAATACAAAAAGTCGTTATAAATTAAAAAGCTGAGGACAGTTTTAATATGAAAGACTTACAGTTATCATTACAAAAAGTAATTATTTTATAATTACTTTATAAATAGTTTGGCTATTCATTACATGCAATACTTATAATATCACCTACAATTTTAAAAAATGTTGACATTCAACACTTCCGTCAAAAGTCTGCGTATCGCTTTCTGGCATCTGAAGTGCAGAGCTTCGTTGCTCGAACCTTTTTTTTTCACAGCACGTAGGCCCAATCATACACAAAATAAGACACAAAGAAAAAAAAAAAATACAACCCAAAAATATTTTTGGCAATAAAGAAAACCCCATAATTTAAAATTTTGTATCTTTTAAATTAGATTTCTCATTGAAGGAAGTAAGAAACAAAAACGAATACGAAAAATAAAACGAAAACAACTAACAGAAGACACGCAAAATGTTTTTGAGTCGCTTTTCGGAAACATGCACGCAACGAGCAATTTTCTAAAACTCTCTGGGACGTATTTATTTCTCACAAGAGGCCGCCGCAGCTTCAGCTTCAGCTTCAGTTTCAGCGCAAAGCAACAATACATACTTGTCTTGTGGGTCAAGTTCAGTATCCAAATCCTCCATAGCTTCCCAAGCCAGTCAAAATGGTGGGCACCCCATCCCATCGGCAGGCATAGCGATAGCAAGATCACAACCAGCCACAGACGAGGAAGATGCAGAGCAGAGCACAGCATGAAAATTAAGAAAAAGTGATGCGTAATTACAGTCATTCTCTTTCACTGCAGCAAACGGGCGATTCCGTACCGAACCCGACCAGAGCAGACCCGTCCAGACCAATGTCGATCTTAAGCCCAATGCCGGGTTTGTGGCTGCTTGCTGTTGCTTGTGGACCACTCTCGGGTATGTTGCATGCAACAGACGCGGTTTTTGGACAGCCATGGCCGCCGCTTGCCGGTAGAAACAATCAGTTTGAAGTTCGTTCGCATAATTATGGGCAATTTTCAAAGAACATGCGTTCCGATGAACATCTCTTTCTCTCTCTCCTGCTGTTGCTGATGCTGCTGCTGATGCTGCTGCTACTCCTGGTCGCATTCAAAGTCGCAGTCGCAGTTGGCTTTAACATCCATCGTGCGCGCCATTTCTGCGCCGCGACGCATACGCAATCCACAAGATACATTTTTAGTTTTGCATTTGTTTCGCCAGATTTGAAAATTACAGGTTGTCCTTGCTTCGTCTCGTCACTGGCAGGATGCAGCACAGATTTTAAGCAATGCTCTCAAGTTCTTGCTAGGTTTTCTTATATTTTTTTTTTTGCCAGCTTTCTTTTCTGGTAAGTTTTATTTGTTGTCAGGACTCAACCTGTTGCTAGGCGCCTGCAGCGCTTTTGGCTAATGAGCTGACTGCATTCCCGCTATCGCAAGCATAATAATTCATAACGGCACCAACAATGTGCAATGTGTTATGCTGCCAGGACAATAACCGGCGCAGGACCCTTGTGGCATTTCATAAATATTCAAAAATACGAAACTTAACAAGCTGCATCCTGTGTATCTTTCGTTTCCTTTATGAAATTCCTAGAACGCCCCACATTTGTTTTGGGTTTAGTTTTTGGACTTTTTGGACAGTTTGTTTGTTTTGGCTAGCGGGCATTTTGCATGAATTCGGCGTTCTTCTTTTTTTCACGGTTGCATGCAGCGGAAAGGTAAATGGCTTACAACTTGCCACAAGACTGAACTTTTTGCATAACTTCAAAACTTTTCTCGATGTATTTTGAGTACGTTTACTTTTCTGATGTTTACATTGCTTTTTATGTATCAATTAAAAAATCAACAGCAGCAACATTATTGCCTTTTTTGATATTATATATTTTAATCAATACTCTTTTTATGCAACTTCCTGCGCCGCTAGCATCGATTTCTGACTCAACAGACTTCCTGTGCACACTGCCAGTTGAAATGGAATGAAATGATTTTTACTTTTCCGACGGCAATCGCAGACTCAAACTAAGCCTAAAGATATCTACTATTCGTACGAAAAATTTAGTTTTTTTTTGTGTTTCTTGTATTTTCTGCTTGGCATTTTTATTGCCAAGCTTTGCGTCTAACTTGGCGCTCAATAATAATTTCATAATTATGGGTTATCTGGCAGTCGCATTCGTAAATAAAAAAGCCAAACGGCAAAAAGCGGCAAAATATAAAACCAAAACAAGCGCACAAAACTTTATCACTGACTTTTGTTGCTGTTGTCGTTGCTGTGGCTGTTGTTGCTGTTGCTGTGGTTCTTGCAGCGTGGCCGAGATTGATTGTCGCTAATGGGCGTGATGTGGCTGCGGCTGTGGCTGCGAGCAGTTCCAGTGAAAAGCCCTCACAGACGCAACTACAGCAGCAGATACAAATACAGATATGGATAGAGATACAGATACAGATAGAGATAGAGATGGAGATGGAGACAGGTAAAGGTAATTGTTTTAATTGCCACTGAGTCGGTCGGCCGAAAGTAGATCACGCGGCATTAGAAACTGCGGCCAGTTATTGAGGAAGTCGCCATCGACAACGCCAGCAATTAATTGTGACCTTGACCATACACACATACATACACACTAGCAAACAGAGCTATATTGAAGCTGAAGCTGCGCCTGTCTAACGGTATTTAGAGCTGCGGCTTAGACACAGAAATTAGCCAAACATTTTTGGCCGAGTTTAGCTCGTGCGGCGAACGCGCCACTAAAGGCAACTTTAGGCAGTCATCATCATCATAAAGACCACAAAGCGAAAGGATGCCGACAAGTGAAAGAGAGGCTATCCAGGGCCTGGACTTCAACATCGAGCTCAACCGCTGTTGTTGGCGGCGGCACTCATCACGCCGTGATTCGCAAGATGATGGATTGCGTTCACTTTTGATGTATCTGCCACTTTCAGCTCACAATTTAATGCCCCACGTTCATGGGGAGCTGCCTAATTGCTCCTCCAGCTGCCTCCTCTCCTCGCTCCTGCTATCGTTCTCTTTCTCTCATTTGTAGCTTGCCACATCATTTCCATTTCCGTTAAGGCCGCCGGGCTGTTGTTGCGGCTCCAACCCCATCCCCAAGCCCAACTGCTTCTACACATCGCTGCGGCTTGTATTTGATATTTATTCGATATCAACAACAAAATCAAAAGTTAACAAAACTTTCATTTTTTTCGTTTTGTGTCTCCTTCTGTCTCTCACTCTTTGCCGGCGGCAACTACAACGCGCCACAGTTGAAGCATATCCTGCGCTCGAGGCGCATCCTTGGCTTGCTCAAACATAATTGGCGTCTGGAGGCGTGCCCCTTTGCTCTACAGACTTGTGTCTAACATGCGCCAGGCCTGGATTTAATCTGGATCTCGCTCCTCGCGGTCCTTTGGTTAGAGGGCGTGAGTTCCCTATAAAGTCCAAGTTCCTTTCTGAAAAGGGACATGCGCTCTGGGCAGTCTTTTTTTATTCTACAGTTTTTGGGCTTTGTGGGCCTCGAAACACACCTAGGCCAATAACGGTATTAGATGTGAGTGTGCGTGTTTAATTGCATGTTTCTAGATATCGTTGTGTGTTTTCAAAGGAATTCGCTGGTAAAAGGAATGTTAAATGCGTCATGCAATATCCAAGACTTGGGATATCTTCAAATTTAATCATAATCAAAAAACATGCAAGGAAAATCTAATTCAAATCTAACTCTTTTTAAAGTGAAACCTCATGGCTAAACATTTTCTTGCAAGATAAATGATTTCATCCACAGAAAAGGTGTAAAAAAGACACCATAATTCAATTTTCACCGTCATCCACTAATGAATTCGCTTAAGACAAAGCCGCAGAACGAAAAGATCATCTCGTGTACACAAAGTCACCGAGAGAGAGAGACAAAACCATTAACCCAAAATTTAAAAACCTGTCAAAATTCATCAATGAAACTTTGTCTTTGATTGTTGTTGTTGTTGTTGTTGTTGCTTGACCCCAGCTCTAGGGAGTCCAGTTAGAAATACACAATTAATTAAGCAAAACTCTTATGATCGTCTTCTGAGGCGGCAGTGAAGAAGCATCCAAAATATCTGGAGGCCACACCGGTGACTGTCACTAATCCAGCAGTTCCGTTTCCCTTTGAATTCATATTGTTGAAAATTAAAGCACTGCTAAAAATAAAATATTTAATAAAATAATAAGTGACTATTTATAAATTGTATGTAGTAACTGTTTTCGCTAAATTAATAAACTAAAATGATAGTGACAGCTAAATATTGAAATAGACAGAAAATATACGTAATAAAATAAATGTAAGTTAAGCAAATTTTTTTTAAATATAACTTTAGACACGTAACTTAATAATGTGGAAGAAAGAAGAAGCTACAAGTACTATAAATTATCAGTTGTAATCATACATAGTGGTTCTATTGTTTGTATAATAAACAAGAAAAATTCTGGTATTATCTATAAATAAATATTCAGAAAAATTCTATATTTATATACCTACAAATAATAAAAAAGTCGCCTTAAACTAAAATTATAAGAGGTATTTAATTATGAAAAGGTAGTTATTTTGGTAGCAAATATATTTTCAATAAAGACATAAACAGAAATAATTTTAATTATGGTTAAATATTAAAAAATGAGAGAAAAATAGGTGGAAAACTATAACTTTTAGTTTATTTTAGATCGGTGATGTGTGTGCTCATAAAAAAAAAATATTTATTAATTGTAAATATAAATAATAAAAATTATTTATATCTTTTAATAAATAAATGAACACAGAAACTCCGGTAATAGTAATTTAAATAAAAAGAGATATAGAAGTAATCTAGTACTATAAATTATAAACAGTAAATCATTATTTATAAGTTGAGTTCACATTTTTCCCAAATAAAAAATATAAAAAATCTAGTAATAAAAATGTTAAATATAAACATTTTATATAAGTCATAAAATCGCATTTTCAATAAATAAATATACAAGCAAAGTTTTAGTATTAATAAAATATTGTGGTAAAATGAATGAGCTTTTTAAATGAAATAAATAAAAATAATATTCATTTGCCAAGAGATGAAGTAATAATCGCATAATAATAATCCGTATAATTGTTAACTGCCATGTGTCATATAAACTCGAATAATTTCTTAATTCTCATTCGTATACAGCTCCAATTTAATTAATTGCGCTGATTCTAAGGAAGTAACAGCATCGTGAGGACAAAGTTTAGAATTGGCAGCTTGTTGAGTTTACAAGGGAAACATGAATAATTGGACAGGTGTTGCGTGAATATTTTATGCAATTCATAAAATAAATGCAATGACTAAAGCAAGAGTAATATTCATAAAAAAAATACAAAAATAAAAGTCTCGCGTTTGTTGGTCTAATAAAGTGATGGTTGGCTGTCAGAAAGGCAATGAAATGATTAAGCTATTTGTGGAAATGGATCACAACTGATACGCATTCATATGCATTCAATTGAGTGAGTGGTTTATTCAGTTTTTTACTCGTTCGTTTCTTGTGACCCTTCATGATACTCGAAGTGTTCTCCCATTCGCGATTCACCCGCGGCCATCTTCAACGGTTGACTCCGTCGGTTTCTTTTGTCGTTTCGTTTTTTTTTGTTGTTTTTATTCTACTGTATCTTTTGCCATTGACAAATGATTGGCAAGCTGGGAGTTGAAGTTAAAGCTAAAGTTGAAGTTGTAGCTGAAGCTCAAACTGAAGCCAAAGCCATTGCAATGGCCAGGAGAGTGAACGCGATGAGACGCAAGTCAAAGACGAAGACGGCAGCAAAAACTCATCAATTAAAAGTGCTAATGGCTATAATAATGATATGTTAATATCACTCGTAGCTATAACTATTCTGCTTTTGTTTTGTTTTTTTTTTCTTTCTTTTTGGCGCACAACTAACTGCGTTTTCGATCAGTTAACCCGGCGAAAAGGTAACAACAAAGGCCCCAAAATGCTGCTTGGAACAAAAAGCGGAACTCCAAGTCAAAGACGAAGACTGAAGACTCAAGACTCAAGCTGTAGACGTAGTCATAGCCCTAAGAATGTTGCATGATTAATTATGCTTTGGCGACTTTTCGGCGCTCTTTGCGAAAAAGCCACAAACATAATACATTCATAAGCATTTCGCATTTGGTTCATTAGCGCATTTCTTTATCTGAAAATGAAAAAAGCAAGATACAAAATAAAAAACCACCGATCGGTGGCCAAAACAACTCACGATATGTGTCATATTAATTAAGTTTTTTGTGGCACAACCGTTGCGGATGTGATGCAAGTCGATGTCGAACTCAAACGGTGGCCATAGAAAGTGTTCCGTTGGCTTTTGGCAGGTGTTAAAATTGCAGCAGTGTCGAGATAGTTTTGAAACACAATGTTTTTAGACTTCTGTCAAACTTAACTTATAAACTACATTGAAGTTTAATCGTTCTTCGATTGATTTTATTGCAACACCCAAAAATTTGATAGATGGCATTTGAAATATTGATTCCTGGCTTCACTTTTTTTTTTTAATTTTTTTGTTCTTTTCGGCTGATTTATAGCTTCAATCAAAACTCATGAATATGCACACGCATATGTGCTCAGCCGGAGGCGCTAAAACTTCTGATTTATGGATGAAAAGGAGCAGCAAAGATACCAAAATCAGATAGAGTTGATATCGATGCGGATACAATATGGCACAATAAATATAAATACGTGTATGCAAAAGGACGAAAGACTGAGGTCAATCGGGTCTTTTCGACTGACAGGCCAAATCGCCAATAAATAAAGCAAATGCCGCGATCGCAGAGGATCGACACAGAGAGTCTGATCGCAGTTTACCTTCAGCTGGCCAGCTGGCCAGCTGGATGGACATGCGCATTTTTCACCATTTTCAGATTGATACGTGCTGGAATTTTGTGTGTGTGTGCGGGAAACGCGTGGTTCCCCCACTCAATTGGAGGAGACATGTGATATATGCGTCTGCAGAGTCTGGGACGAAGTCTGAAGGTCTGGCATTGGCCCGTCATGCGTATGCCTAATGATTGGTTGTGCTGGGGTAAAGAATTATTGTTGAACTCCTGGCGGATGTAGTGCATCATTTGCAAGCGCTAATGATAGGTCAGCTTCATCGGGGAAGTAAGAGAAGGAAGAGCACAGCGAAAATAAAATGAAATGCTCAAGTTAGATACAACATTTGCTTGCATTTTAATTATTGCGCGTCATACGAAAATTTATGCATCCGTCGGCTATTTTTTGTGTTTCGAATGTATTTTTTGGCAGACAAACCACTTTCGAAGGGGTCTTTTTGGCCAAGTCAATGATGGAATAGCAATAGACCGGCCATTGCGTGCTAGGAGGCCATCACAGAGCCAGAGAAATTGCAGCCAATTGTAATGCAAAGTTCTATTCCGACAGCCAAAGCCAACGCCAACGCCAACGCAATCCAACTACGAGTATGCCTCTGGGCCAATTTCGAATTTAACTTTTGTATGTGGCTAGATATTTGGCCAACAAAAGTTACCTTGTTGTTGTTGTTGTTGTTGCCAACGACTGCGGTGGGTAACAAGTTTGGAAAATTTGCGTTTCCGGCATTTGCAAATTTACAATTCGCGCCTTGCATTTTGACAGAGATGGAGCTGCCAAAGTTCGTTCTTTTTTTTTCTCTCCTCTTTTTTTTTGGGGTAGCCATTGTGTGGGTGGTTGGTTGGTTTGTTGGTTGGATGGGTGTTAGACCTGTCTGCGGTTGACTGGCATACTAACTGCCAACTGGCAACTGGCAACCGTTATGTAAACGTCTTTGCGCGCACGTTTCGTTTTACAATATTTTTGCTACTGCGGTTGTTTGCCAAATGTTTGCAGCGAGGTGGTGTCAAAGTGTAGTGGGAAGGGGGAAAGGGGTTGTGAGTTTTACCGGGCGGATACTGGGGTTAACTTACCTTAAACATGCAACACTTTGCTGCTGCACATAGCCATAGCTCAAATGGCAAAATGTCGAGTGTCGGGTGTTTGGGTGTTGGGGATTCGGGTGAACGGATATGCTGACAGGCGCTTGGCATTGGGGGCTGCTCCATTGACTCAATAAGCGCACGTAAAACAAGCTTCACAGATCACCAGCAGCTAACCTTAACAAGATCAACAGCTTTTTGTTGTTGTTGTTGCTATCGCGTATCATGCTCTCCGCTCCCATATAAATCAAAAAAACACAAAGTGCGCCACGTTTGTACGAAAACAAAACGAAACGTCAAATTAAAATGCAAATTTAATTGATGTATCGGTCAGTGGCGGCAACTAGTTTCCAGACTAAACACACACACAAGTACACACACAAAAACACACACACACACACACACACACATGTGGCCTAGTCGAGTGACCAGAGACTGATCATTAGACGGTTATAGTAGAGCTAAGGCTAACTAAGGTGCACTAAAAATTCAGCGGAAATTACACGAAACAGCAGCGAGCAGAGACTAATGCAATCTTGCAAGCGGTGACTTTGCAGCTTGCAGCTTGCAACTTGCAACTTGCAACTGGCAGTTGCAGTTGCAACTTGCCAGTTTGCAATTTGAAACGCTGTGTGTCTAATTACACGCATTTCGCATTTGGCCACAAGGAGTGCCCCAACCGTGGCGATTTGCCTTCGAGTCTTCGATGGCGATGCAGGATACGTGCCTGATGTCTATTAAGTAATAGTTGTGGGCCACCTAATATCTGTGCAGCTAATGGGCGCAGCTTTTTGAGGGCGTGTGCTTGCAGCAGTTTGCCGCCGTCGTCGCCGTCGTCGTTGCCGACGCTTGCAACATCAACCTCGGAGGAGGCACATCATCAAAGCCAGCTGCAACTGTAAACGCCGCGAGGACATTATCATTAGCAAGCGTCTTCCATTTGCCTCGCATTTCACTTGTTGCTGATCTCTCTTTCTCTCTCTCCCCTGCCTTGACCAACCGGCTCTTGACTTGATTCCACAGCCATATCAATTAGTACTAAAATCTAAATTGATATGTGTTGTCGGGCATGAGAAGAACAGGGGAGAAAACCAGACAAGTGCATATTGCATAAATTAAAATATATTCTTTACTTAAAGTATAATTTTTTATTTCACAAATGGACAAGAATTTGAATACAAATGAATGAGAGTACAATTTGAACAAGGCTAATGAAATTTTAAAAAAGCAATGTAAAAAGCAATGTATAAATTTAGGACTAAAGACTGTTTATAAAAAAACATCCATAAGAGATAAAGAATAATAATAACTATTTAACAATCTTAGAAAATATGGAAATAGTGTGCGATTTATATATTTATAAACTGATAATACATATATAGCCTAATGTTATATTAAACATTCTATAACAAATTTATATAATCTATAACAAATTTATAAATACATATAATGTATATTTTAACTGAATAACTTGACAATCAGTCTTCGAAATTATTATTACATATATTAAATATATTAAGCTGAATTGTTTATCGGTCTTGTAGTCTTATATTAATTTTTTACATGGCTTTTTAATGAGCTCAACTTGGAGTTGAGCGAGTCAATCTCACAGGCAAAGTTCAATCGAAAAGTGGAAAGGTGTCTTTCAATGTCAGAAAAGGCAAAAGTCAAAAGACAGCACTAAAAAATTGTAACTAGCGTTGAGCGTTGCAGCAGCAGCAACAACAAAAGCAAAAAAAAAGAAGAAATAACAACAATTGCAGCAATAAGAATCGCAAGAAACTTTAAGACAACATTGATCGATGCCAGCAGTCAATGTAAAGAAGTCTTGAGTTTCGTATTCGTACATGCAGATGCAGCGAATGTATCTGACAGATACTTTACACACACACACACACATACACAGAGACTAGTGTATGTTGCCATATGCCTGTGTGTTCTTGAAAATTTCAAATTGGCTTTAGCTGCTGTCGCTTTGCATGCAAGCCATTTGTTGTTGCTGCTGGGGCTGCTGTGGCTGTGGCTGCGACTGTTGCTGGTTGCTGTTGCTCTTGCTGCTCATGCCAAGATACTTTTTTGAAGTTACCTTCTTTTATTTTTTATATCGTTTTTTTTTTTTTTTTGTGCAGCTGCAACGAGTTGAGGCCAAAATGGCTGCCAAAGCCATGGACCAGGCCCAGTCCTCATTCGGCTGCTTATTTTTCATCTTAGTTTTGGATGTTGTTGTTGTTGCTTTGGCTGCTGCTGTGGCTGTTGCTGTTGCCTGCTTTGTGCTTTATCGTCTGCTGGAAATCTGCGCACGTTTTGCTGGTCGCCGTCTCAGTTGTCTGCGCGCCTTCGCCTCCTCCAACGTCGCCAGCATTTGCGACTTCTTGGTTGGCTGGGGGCCCTTGAAGTCTCTTGGTCTTCGTCTTGAACATCACCATCGCCATCGCTGTAGTCATCTCTTCTTTTGGCTTTTGGCTGTCTTGGACTTGGCAGTATGGCTGCATTGCAGCTTTACGTTGAGTTTAGTTCATTCTTCGTTTCGTTTCGTTTCAATTTTGTTTTTCTTTATACGTTTTATTTATTTTTTTTTTGTTCACAAGAAATCTTCCAGCGTCAGTTGCCGATGCCGATGCCAATCCCGCGTCCCTTCCCCCCTCGCTTCCCCGCTGGCCAAGCTGTCAGCCACTTGGCAGCGTGTTTGTTAACATATTGTATTTTGAAGGCGTGGGAGCCGCATTGCAGCTCAGGCACAGACAACAGACGGACAGACAGACAGACAGACGGAGGCAGTGAAGCAGTGAAGCCAGAGAAGAAGTGGAAACGGCAAAAAGAAACGTTTTAATGCAGCCTTCTTCTTGCCTTTTGATGCCTTTAAACGCCATTTTCCCTTGACTTGGTTTCAGTTGTTGCTGTTGCTGTTGTTGCTTTGGTTGCTGGCACCGACACTTGGACTCTGGGGTTCTTTTGGCTGTCTATTTTCTAAGCCTGGCCATGTTATTTGTCAATGCATGACAATTTTATTGGCTTTTGCTGCCCTTCGCCAAACTTGATGGACGTCTCTGCGGTTTTGGGCCACTCCGCATCGAGCAGACACTTTAATTTCGTGCACAGTCTCCGTCCGGCAGGGACACGAAGGCATGAGTCTTGCTTACTGGCTCTCTGGACATGGGACATGCACAGTGCCATTGCCAGTTTTCGCTGCGTGCACAGTGCCAGAACAGCAAAAGAAACGAAACGAAACGAAACCGATCATGATCAGACAAAAGCCAAAATGCGAATAGCGATGGCGATGGCAATGGCGACGGCGACTTGAGGCACCATTTAAGCACTAGCACGAAGTAAATCACATCACGACCTAAGCATCGCCATCACTATGGACATGGACATCGATATTGCGAACGCCAGAGAGTCTCGGCTTAGCCTCAGTTGAGCTCAGCTCAGCTCTTGACTTGGCTAATTATATAGTTTGATTTGTGTTGCCGATATTTGGTGATTTGCGCTAAAGCGGCAAATCATGATCCACGGGTGTCGGAAAATTCAAGGAAAAACGTTAATTTGCCAGCCCAAAAAGAGCGAGAAGAGCGACAAAGCACAAATGCAATATAAAGAGCGATTTGAATGTGGCGTTGGCGTTGGCGTTTTTGCATCGCTGGCGGCAGCTCAAGGAAATCACACGGAATCGTGGCCAGTTTGAGGTATTTTTGTTTTTCTCTTCATTTTTCACTTTCAGTTAGTTGCTGCCGCTGCTGCTCTGGTCCGACAAAAATACAGCTAGCTAAGAATTCATTGTCTTGGTTGGTTGACTTGTTTCCACCAATGCCCCGCGGTCACATTCCAATTGCTCCTCCATTTGACGTTGCCGTCGCCATTTCTGTGGCTTTTACTGTGGTCGTTGCTGTGGCTTTTGCTGTGTTGCCGTTTGCTGTGGTGGCATGTATTTTGCATATTGACGCGCGGCATTTTGTAAGCACATTTCACAGCGCAATTGGCATCGACAGCAACAGCAACAACAGCAACCAAAGCAACCACAGTAACAGCAACAACATGCTGGTTTCGTTTCGTGCCAAGATAACCCAACGATAACCAACTTTGACTACGACTACGAGTACAACACATGCATGTGGGGCCCAGAGCACCTTTGGCAAATGTAAAATAACTCACGACATCTCGACAAGCCAAAGCCATAGCTAAACTCACAGCCAGCTCATGACTCATGCAACAACAGCAACTACAACAATCGTAATAAAAGCAACAACAGCAACCAACTAGCACGACCCCAAGTCAGTCCGCAAATCAACGCCAACACTCAGGCGAGAAAAAAAAAACACACACACACACTCCGATATACTCTCCTATATATGTATATATAAATTTATATATACGATTACATTATGAAAAACAAAAGCCAACTGCTGCTCCGTACTACTGACATTTTTATTGAGTGTCTGTTTGATGGACTTGAACATCACGCCAACTCTCTGAGGTTTGTTTTTCCACCGTTTTATGCTTTTTGTGCAGTTAATTCCAGCTATCTGTCAAGCCCCTCTGGCTACTCAAGTCAATCGGGGCAGTCTTATTATATTCACTCAAAACTATCATCATTGCAATAACAATTTGATAAACTTAATTCTGAATAAACTCACCGCTCAATTCACTTTTTTCACATTTGTTATAGTATTGAATGCGAAATTAATTTAAATACTAGACATTGAATAAGTTATTAAATCAAAGTACATATAGATTGGCATTCCTATTGGTGTTATTATGCATAAAATTATATATTTTAATCTGCAATGCACAATATAAATCAGTTCAATAGGTTGATATGTTATTTGACAGTTACAGATCTGTTTTTCTTGCGACTTGCAAGATTTAATTGTTGATATTGTTTCTTATTTGCTAAAAGAGAATTCAAGAGTACACTGATTTGCATTCCAATTATTCAAGTTATATATTTTAATGAATTATTTTTATCATTTTAATTTACGTAGATTAACCTTTTATACAACGCTGCACGTTAATGTTTCATTCAAAATGTAATAGCAATAGATCAAGTTTAATTATTTTTAATTATTAACTATCCGCAGTTGAATTTACGTGTTAGTAATTGATTTTTCTTCTTATAATTTTGCTTAAATTTTTTTAATTTATATTTATTATTTATAATATTATATAATTTAGAAAAAACTTCCTTTGGATTACAATTAGCAAAGATTTATCGATTTGTGTTGATTTTGAAATTGCAACAGCCAAAGATGAATGTTTGTGGTATTACTTTACAAGATTTTATAGAATTATTTCTTTATCATTATCAAAATTTTTATAATAACATGTTGTTTTTTGTAATATTTGTTTTTTATTACGTTACTAGATTAAATTGAATTGTTTCTGTAACTTCATATTCTCTCTTTTCTGTACTCCATTTTCAATTTTTTAGATTTGTCGTCATTTGTTTTTTTCTGGTAACTATTCTTAGTTAGATTTGTGTATATCTGTTTTTCATCTTCTAATTTCTCTAAGCTTAATTTAAAATTTTCTATAATTTATTTAATTTTGTTGAGTAAACAGAGTCCTTTAGAAAATTATATAAAATTGATCAGTTTCAGTTCTATAAAATTGTTTCGTATTCATCTTTTAATTGTATTAATTTTAATTTATTAAAATTAACTAGGGTAAATAATCTCTTTAGAATAATTAGCTAACGAGTAATTCTGCTGTTCGTAAATTTATCTAACTGTTCAGCTTAAACTCAAGGATTAGTCGTAACTTAAATGATCTATGACATGCTGTCCAAAAGAAAACCAACCTTAAGAAAAACTCAATTCTAAATATAGTAGATAAAAGTACATTTTTTATTAGCTCACCTCAGGAGAGTCTGGAGTCTCTAGTCTGGTCTGGGCCAAGAGCTGTGTACTTACAATTGACCCTCAGCCAGGCACATTTCCATCGAATCAATAACCATACATCATAAGTATATAGTTTAGCACAAGGCGGAGTCCCGGCAGCATCTGGGCAAATTTCTTCATCGGATCGAGCCAAAGTCGCATCCTTTGCTTGGGCATGTTTTCCTTTGCCGTTGTTGTTGTTGTTTTTTTCGCGCACTGCCCCCAACATATTTTGATAGGACTTTTGATTTATTACAAATTGAAGTTGATTTTAATCGAGTGTTTGCCAAAGTCCGCACGCTCCTCGCTGGTGAAGCAACATCGAGAGCAACTGGTCGATGGATCGATTGGTCTGGTTTTTGTAGGTCCTCCTCAATCCGCAATTTGGTCGGCTGGTCGGGATGGTGACGCTGACGGGCTGATTGATGAGCAGCGCAGCTGTCGAGCGCGTTTGAAATTTATGACAAAATATATGAGCCGCACTTTATCAAGTCGCTTCGATCGCGCCACGCTGCGAATATTAATTGGAGCGACTTTTAGGAAAGTGTTTTCCATTTAAATTGAATCCCAAAGCCCAACATTGTTGTGGCCAGTCGAGGCGAGTCGCCAGCAATGTCCCAGCTTCGTTTCGGGGCATTCGTTGAATATTATTTTGATTATAATGTGATTATTTATGCTTGGGCCAACAGGCCGATCCTCAGCTGAAGCTGAAGTTGATGCTGATGCTGATGCTGGACGTTTGACACTGATGGGAAGATGAATCCGCATCCGCCACAGATCTTGAGTGACCATGTGTGTGTGTGTGTGTGTGTGTTGGTGTGTTGGTGTGTGCATGCAACGAATTGATTTCAAAATTACAGTAATTTTCACAATTTTCTAATTATTTAATCGATTATTGATTTTTGATGTGCGCTAAGTGGCTCACTTAGTGCGTGAGAAATTGATGTGAGAAATCATTTGGACGCGCCCGCCTCATCCACATCCACATCTCAGTCCATGCGGATGATAATGGGATGAGGTGTTGATTTGCCTGACGATCGTTATGTGATATGTGAGTGCTTATCTGCTTGTGTGTGTGTTTGTGTGTGTGTGTCATCGGGAGCAATTGTTGTTGTGATTACTTCTTTTACTTTGCACCGAGTGTGTAGGCGTAACTAAATCCAAACCACCGGCTAATGACTCAATTAGGCAAAACAATTTGTTATGGAAATTACCAAGTTAAACTCACACCAAGTCATTGGTCATTCGCTCAATGGAAAGCAAAAGTTGAGCCTACACAAGAAATGAGTGGCAATAAAGCCAAAATACAGAAAAGAGCCCAAAAATAAAATTGATGCCAATTGGGACGAAAGTGAAAATTCAACGGAGCGGCAAAAAGTGGCAATTGAAGAAGCGGCTCAAGAACTCACTGAAGCTAAAGAGCAATTTAAGTGTCGCTTCGTTTCGTTTCGTTTCGCTTATGCTGTTGTTATTGTAATTTCATCTAAGGCCTGTCCATTTGCGGGTGTTACAATTTTGGTTGCCATCAAATTGATGGCGCTTTTAGCCACCTCTCTCTCTCTCTCATTTTTTCTGCGTGCCTACCGCGCTGAGATCGAATGCGATATAATGATAATGCTGATGACGATCGTAATGAGCTGCAATTGTTGAGCTTTGGAGTGTGCCACGATTGTGGCCAGCTCCCAGCTCCCATCTCCATCTGCCTGGCTGACTGATTACACTTAAGTGGCCAATGAGATTCGTATTTGTTCCGTGGCAAGTAAAGTGGACTGCGGTTTGTGCTTTGGCTGGGTTGATCTTCAGGATCGTTTACGGTTTCAAGTTTGTGTCGATTTGTGCAATCATTTCATGGTTTAGTTTTGCATACGCACCGTTGTCCCGGCCCAGAGCCATTAAATTGCACCAATTATTACGGTACAACTGTCACAGCAGTCATCGTAACTCCCCGCCAGATCTCTTGGCCAGTCAATGCGCTCGTGGTCTTGGCTTTTTTTCATTTTTGTTTTTATTTTTTTTTTCGGTCGACTCATTAGAATGTCAACAAATTTTGCTGACAACGATTTAGTAAATTGGCTTGACTCGATTTGCTTTATGCATATGCATATATCCATATCGAGTTGATAGTCGTCTTGTCTATAGACAAAGCGCAGTCCAATAATAATTTGCTACCAATTGCAATTACGGGGCAGGTGTCCCCAATGTCTTCAAGTCGAAGCTGTTTCTGGCCTTGTCAATTATTCACGGTGCACTTCTCGAGGTCTGACATAAGTCAGGACTCTGCCTATAAGAGGACTTTGCGGCGATTTCCTTGTCATGCGTGACCCTTTGTATCCCATTCGAATTCAATTTACATTGAATTATTCAAACAAATGTGCCTACTATTTGTTTCCGTCGCTCGATTTTTTCATATTTCTTATAGGCCTCAAGGCCCGCTCTTCCCCTGCAATTCCTAACATTGCTCAAATATTGGTTTTTACCATTATGGCAATTTGCATAGCCAAGTCCATATTGCTAATTATAATAACATGTCAGATATTGTTTAGCTTCTGCAAATATTTCCAGGAATCGTTATAAAAAACTATCAGTTAGCCCTTTGTATGATGTTTCCTGGAAATTTCTGAAATTGACAATTGATTTTTGAATACGTTTAAGCAATGTCTATAAAACTTAACTTTACATTTCGCTAAAAGGGTTGAGCCATAAAAAAGAAAGCTTAAATTGCATTTATTGCTGCCATCAACAGCAGAGCTCTTTATATCTAGAACAAAAGCAAAAGCAATGTTAATGCTTTAAAATATTTGAATCGAAATAAACATTTTATGTTGACAACTCACCGACAATTAGAATAAAACTATACAAAATGTGTTTGTTTCCATATTTGCTATTTTATTAATATTCTACAATATTGTAATTACATTATATTTTATTTTGTTTATTTGTTTTTATTCCATTTTATTATTTATTCATTACATTAATGACCAAACTGAGCTTGACTTTTGTTATTGCTTCAACGCGCAGCAGAAAATATAGCGTCTGGTCACCCTAAACTCGTTTTACACTGCTTCGAGCGTGTCCTGCCAAGCAGATCAAACAAGCAGTATAAAGCAGTGCAAGCAGTTCAATCGCACGCAACGCGACGTCACTGAAATTAAGCGACCATTTTGTGCTTTGGTTTTGCTGCCTTTGTTTTCGTCATTTTGTGACGAGTTGATCTATTTTGCATTTTTAATAGTATTATAGGCGTAATTTAATTGACTGGCAATTTGAGAACAAAACGCGACAATTGTGTGCAGGTGCAGGTAATAAATTAATTATGCGATTTAATTGGGTGAAGACACCAACTGGAAAACTGACTAACTGGCAAACTGACAACAGGTAAGAGACGATGGCCAGCAATTACAGCAGCAGCAGCAGCACTGGCACTTAACCATGATTTTTGGCGTGTGAACAATTTGTTACCAACGTCGCCCTGAGCAAGCAATTTCAAGTCAGAGCGAGAGAAGTTACTTGGACTAAGTCGCAGGCCGCGAGGCGTTGAGCAAAAACAAAGTCATTAGCGGTGCAAGTTGCCGCTGGCATGCGATGCAGTTGCTATTGCCTTAGACTATGACTATGACTGGTGGCAGTTGTGGTTGCAGTTGCAGTTGCTCTGTCGGTCAGCAGCAGCAGCTCTTTTGGCTCGCTGCAGCTGAACTCTAAGTATGTGACATTTTTCAAATGCTGGGCCAAACAACAAAAGCGGCGACAAGTACAAAGTCAGTGAGCCGCCTCCATAGTCTCTTCGCTCCTCCATTGCCTGCAGCATTTCCGTGCTTGAGAAACGTGCAGACATGCTTCGGGCAGCATTGCAGTGCAGTGCAGCAACTTTTGCAGCTTCAACTGTTCTGGTTGTGGCACAACACGCACACGAATTCAGTTTTGGCAACGCGCGTTGTTCCATCCCGTCAATGACGACGACGACAGTGTCACAATTTCTGTAGCTGCAATCGAAACGTTGTTTCTTCGTGTTCTTGTTATACTCGTTATTGTTGTTGTTGTTGTTGCCTGTTTGCAGCGCATGTACTCACGCCTGTCTAAAGCTATTTAGCCAGCATTCATTCAAAGCGGCAGATGAAGCTACAGCTTGAAGACTTCAAGGCAAACTCAACTCAACTCAGCTCAAGTCAAGCCAAGCCAAGTCATGTCATTGTCATTCACTCAATCGCAGACAGAGTCTCAGAGTCGAGAAGTCAGCTGCAGCTTCAAATCCCAATCAAACGTTTTGCTGTGCTACGATGCGCTGCTCCGCTCTGCGCTTCTGCAGGGGAATTGTGAGAATTTCCTTTGTGGCCGTCTCGGCGTTTTGTTAACAACAAGTGGAATGCAAACTTTCAGTTGCATCAAAAAATTATTTCGGCCAGCAAAGAGTTTTGCAGGCAACGTTGACATCCTCAACAGCAACAACAACAGCAACAGCAACGCTGGAGAACGCTTCACTTCACATCGCTTCGCTTCGCCTTTGGCGGCAGCACATCAAAGACCAAAAGACGCAACGCAACGCAGCCGCTGCCGCTGCTGCCGGCGTTTCTCTACCGCGCCGGTATGATAAGAATTTCTCGTGCCTGTGCGCGCTTTGTTAGCGGTTCTCTGTTCTCCGTTCTCTTGGTTCTTGGCTCTTAGCTCTTGGTTCTCTCGGCCGGCTGCTGCCATCAGTTATTTGGCCTGACGAACTGGCCTTCCACATGGGTCACATGTTTTGTCTGGGTTTATTAACCTTTCGGTCACTTTAGTTATTTCGTTTTTTTTTTGTGTGTATTTATTTTTTGCAACAATCAGTTAACTCTCGTTTTGAGCTGAATGGGATCGAGTTCATCAATGATAAGACACACTCCACCGCCGTCTATCAACTATGAACTATCAGCTATCAGCTGAGTGTGCGTGTGTGCAGTTGAATGCCTATCGCACAATTGCATCTGGGCTCTAGGCGCTGACCGAGTTCCGTTTTGGATATATTTAGAGGCTATTTGAATATTATTAACGTCAGATAATTATACACATAGACACGCACACACACCCACAACACACACACACACATTTTTTTAGGTCTCTCAGTCTGAGTTTTTTTTTGGGAGACCTGCGTCTGGCGATGCGAAACGCAAAGTGCACGCAGGCAGCGACTGCGACAGCGACAGCGACAGCGGCTGGGATGATGGGATGAGCACATTTGCCAGACAATGACATAGAAATGGGTCTTTGCTTTGTTGGTATTTTTGTTTCGTCTATGGAAACCTGCACTCACGCAGGTAATTATTATAATTATCTCAAGGGATGCATGAATGAGCAGGGTGCACAGGGACAAGCTGTGCTGTAGAATATCCTTGCGGCATTCGGCATCTCGTGCGTCCATCTTTTTTGGTTGGGCCGCTTAAACAGACGCCGCCGCCGCCAACATTGACCAGTAGGCGTTGCCCAATGCAACAGCAACCAAATGTGACTTCGCAACTGACACTAATTACACGCCACCTTCGAGAGAGAGCGGAAGATAGTGAGAGATAAAGCGAGAGAGAGAGAGAGGTGCTCATCCGGTAGGTGGCAACCGATGCCGCCAACGCCAACTAATTGCGCGGCCTCAACAATGAACTGTTCTCTCTGTTCTCTACTCTGTGTGCAGTCTCCTTTTAAAGTTCCGCTCGCACAAAAAAACACAATTTCAAATTTCAAGTTGCAACCTTTTGGTGGCGCCTCAGCGCACGTGCTGCAGATTACACGTTTCAATGACTTTGGCGACAGCAAAAATTACAAGAACGCTTCGCTTTTCGTTCGTCTTGAAGTTGAAAATGTGCGCACAACGCTGTTTCAATTTGTTGCCCATTGTTGGTAGTTGGTCGCTTAATTAAGTTGACGCCGCAATCAAATCAAATCAAATCCAAATCGCACGCATATGGAAAGGAACGTCGCGACGGGGCGTGCAACCACCAGAGCAGCACAGCACTCTGCCATCCATCCATCTCTTTTCCTCCCTCTCGCAATCTTTGTCTACTACATTCTCAAGGACTTGAGCATATGTTCTTTGCTGTTCCTGCTGCTTGCCTCAATGTCCCCTGCAATCAAATGCGTACGCAGGGAGAAAAAGAGTGGGGCAGAAGCTGAGGCAGGATCAGAGGCAGGAGCAGGCGAATAGCGCGTGTGGTCTGCTAATTCGCTTTAAAGGCATTTCAGGGTCGTTGCCTCGACCCTCGACCTCCCAGCTTCATCATCAGCAGCAGCAGCATCGTTAAGTCATTCATTCATTCACGCATTCACATTATTCATTGATTCAAAGCTGCTTCGAATTTGCGGCTATTGTGAAAATGTTTTTTATCAAAATATTGTACTTCATCTCTGAAGGATGCTGAATTCGCTTTGGCATCAAATTCCCGGGTGTAAGTATCAAAAATATCAATTGCCGATAATAATATATTATTATTTAGTTGAACGCAAAGCGTTTAAGTAAACAGTAAACACAAAGTATGTGTGCATTTTATGAAGGAAATTCGTGAAGGAAACAATAAAAAGATTCTAATAATAGAATAAGTTAAATTATGCTTCAAACAATGTAAATAATAATGAGTGGGGAATTTGTAATAATATGAAATTAATTTATGGTATTAGTAAGACTAATACTATTGATACTAATTGTCTTGTTTTGTAATCAGTATTATTGTGCTTACTGTGTTTACAAAATAAACCTAATCCACACGCAATAATACCAAGCATGAATATCAATATTTTAAAAATATTTTAAATCAATATTTATAAAAATTTAAGTATATATAAAAATTGAACTAAAGGAAGAAATTTAATTTAAGCAAAGGGATTGAGCCGACGCTATATCCTAGTGTTAGAACTTTGAAAACTTGTAATTACACACATTTTCGGTTGAGTTATCCTTGCCCAATTTAAGTATTTGTTGAAAATCTTTTGAAATGTGTAAAACAATGATAGTAAATATACAAATTAAATTAGTCGCTTTTTAACAATATAAAATAAAAATTTCATAATATGTTAAAATCATGGATTGTAAATAATAATTGCCGTAGTGATTTTTAAATGAAAAACTCAAACACTTAGATGTTATTAGATATACATATGAAAGAAGATATTACCAAACTGATTCTGTTGGGACAGTTTATGCTTTTCCATTATAATTTGGAAATTTATGTTCTTATAATTTCTATCATTAAGAATTCTGAACTTTGAGTAGTTTTATAACAAATTATAAGTATTCATAATTTTAAAATCAAATATTATTATGTATGCTTTTTATTATTTTAAATATCAACATAAAAATCATTTTCTAATTATTGTTTTTGTATCTCATAAAGCTTATAAAATCTATGTGTATACACAGATATACGGACAAGAGATGAATCCTTTTGTCAGTTATATAATTTACTTGTAATATGTTTAAATATAAAATTTAAATCATATCAAAATTGATAGTCTAGTGTGTGCATTGTTAGCTTTATTTATCACTTTAACTATTAAATATTTCAACTCTTTACTCCAAATATGGTAGTAAGAATTGCAGTATAGTGAAAATGAAATAAATCTAACTATTAAATTAGTTTAAAATGAACTTGTGCTGCTGACAACTTTGTCTCTCAGAATCGAACGCACTGATAAATTAGAGAGAGCCTATGGTCGGTCACTGATGGATCGAGCAACCATTGGTACTAATTTTGCAAAAAGGACGGCAACAAAATGCCAATTAGGACAACAGCACAAATGACATCCAATGTGGAGCAGTAGCAACTAAATGAAACGTAAATTGGGAAAGCGGGAGGACGACTAGGATTCGGTTTTAACAGGAGATTTCAATGAACTACAAGTGGCGTGTCCTATTTCGGGGTATAGGATCATTGAAGGGGAATGGGCTAAAGGGTAGAAAGGATTGCGATTGGTCTATAAGTAGGCTAGCATTGGCATTCATTTTAAAGGCTCTGTTCAACACTCGAGTGCATGCAAATTGATATGGATTGTGTGGATTGATTTGTTGTTGGTCGTGTGACTGGACTTTGGCAAGGGATTGGGATTGGGAATGGAATTGGGATTGGGGGATTGGGATTGTTAGGGTGTCCGCGCACAAACGGATGCGTAATGTCGCCAGGCGTAACTGTAACTGAATGAGCACCGAGCTCTTTGATACAGCGGACACTGTGTGGGGAGCGGACTGAATGTGGCTTGTTTTACACTCGAACGCATTTGAATACGTTGCTAATGGGATTTTGATGATGACTCTGCTGTGGCTGTGACTGTGACTGTGGCTCTCGTTGCTATCGTTGCTCTCGCCTTGTCTCATAGTTGTTGCTGACGTTGATGTCAGTGCATTCAATGCTTCTTTTTTGTGCGTATGCGTGTGTGTGAGTGTGTTGATTCAATTCAATTGTAATGAATATCAATTGAAATGTTGCTACGATAAATTGCAGGATAAGTCAGTGGAATCAGTCGTTGGGCGCTGCACTCGCAAGGAGTGCGGAATTATTTCTTCAACTGTGTGTGGCTAAAAACTTTCACAACTATTCAGCTGACATTATGTCGCTCTAATGCGTACAAGCACATAATGGCCACAGCTCTCATTCACTCATCCACTCACCCCCCCTGCTCTCAAGCACTCCCCCCTCAGGGTGCACCCACCCACCAAGCTGCTTGTCTGCCCACCCAATTATCGTGGTGCAGAGCACAGTTTAGGCCGCAACATTGCCAGGCACTTCAATATACATGTTGAGCTCTTTCGACCCCGGCCCGGATGCCAACAACAACAACGACGTTGATGACGACAGCACAGCCACAACAACAGCAGCAGCAACAACAACAACTAAAGCAACAACAATCAGAGTAGCAGCAGGAGCAACATGACCATGTCAAGCAGCAGCAGTAGCGGCAACATAATGTGCCATTCACTTCCGTTTGGGCCAAAGAAAGGCAAAAGATTCAATGGACGCCCCTCAAATGTGTATGTGTGTGTGTGTGTGTTAGTGTGACTGTGTGTATGTGTGCCTGTCTATGTGTAAGTTATAAAAATGTCCTTTTCATTACGCGTTGCTTTTTCATACAGTCTGCGAGGTTATGTATTATGCATAGACACCTACACACTCACACATCTGTAAGCACACACACACACACACACACACATACAGATACATACCGAGGTGAGCCTGGCTACATAAGCAAACGCCTGTTCCTGTTCCTGTCTGCCATTTGTGTCCCGTTGCCGCTGCCGTCGCCGTCGTTGCCACATTGCGGTTACATTTTCACGCTTCGCGCCACCGAAGCCACCGCGCCGGTGTCTCTTCTCCCCCGCTGTTTACTTTTTACAGGTTACGGGCTGCGGGTTGTAAGTTGCCAGTTGCCAGTTGCGAGTTGCGAGTTTTGTGGTCGCTCTGCGGTGGTTGGTTTCTCAATCCTGGGGGTAGCTGGCTGTCCACCACAAAACGTCCCCTTTTTATTTCAGTTCTATTTGAACAGTTTGCCTTTGCCTTTGCCCATGCAACTTTGTACAATTTGGGCGTGTCGTTCAAATACCACAGGCCGTGGGTGGCAAGCAACTGCCGCTGTCGTTGCCGTTACCGTTGCCATTGCTGTTGCACGCTATCGGCCCAAAAAACCAAAACCAAGAATCAGACCCAAACACAAACCCAACCCAACCCAAACTGCTGCGAAGCAAAACATTTGCATAGTTCGTGGCTCGTTTTCGTTTTCGTCGCCGAAGCTGTTGAGTTGTTCGAATGTCCTTTGCCCTCGACAACTTCATTGGGCCGCCCTCGTAGGCTGCAAATGGCCGTCAACCCCTCTCCCTCTCCCTCTCCATCTCCCACCTCCGCCTTTGGCCTCCGCCTGCTTTTGTATACAATATGGCTTATTATTGGCTTCAGTTCTGTTCATTGTCCGTTGTCCGTTGTTAGCACGTTCGATTATTTGTGTCTTAATTAGCGTTTGTTAAGATTTGTTGTTGATGTAATAAACTAATAAGCTATCACACATACACACACTTATACACTCACTCACACACACACGCACCCACTTTGCTATTGACCAATTCATGATGTTTCTTAATTGCATTTCAATTTCCATAGAACTCACGCCAAAGTTTCAATTGGCATTCGATGTGTTGTGCTATGATGTGATTTGATGTGTTGTATGTGAGTTGTGCTACCAACAAATCTAATTGGCCAGCCCCAGCGAACGGGCTTAATAATAATAATAATTTTGTTGCCTGATTAGCAGCAGGTAGTTTTGTTTAGATATTCTACGTTTTTTTTCTTTATTTTTTTCCTTTTTTGGTCTTTCAATCAACTAATTTGTATTTCTACACCGTCAGTCTACTCGTATCTGTCTGACGTCGACAATGGCAAAAGTTCTCGTAATTGGTCAAAGTTTTCCTTACACCTCAATTAGCACTCAATTTTCCAGATGGCCTTTGTATACATTGTGCTTGCTGCTGATGTGTGAATTGTACTCTATGCTAATACTAATAAGTATTCAATATTAATTTATCAATATTATGAGTACTGATTTTGAGGTAGTATAGGCTACAAAAGAGCATTATTACTAAATTCAATACGTTAAAATAAATGACAACATAATTTTATTATTTCAATTAGTTTTGAAATGACGAAATATTAAATTTCTAAATGACTTTGAAATGGAAAATATTTTGTGTAATCCTTCAATGACATATGCTTTTATTTCAACCAAATCTGAAATTAAAAAGTCATATTTTGTATCAATATTATATTTACATATTTCAAGGTAAGTATTTTATTTAAATTTGTCAGTATTGGGAAATAGCAACTATACCAAGTAAAGGCTGTAAAAGAAAATACTTTGTGTTCATAAAATTCTTGACTGTAATTTCTAATTTAATTTTAAAATAAATAGCTTGTATATAGTTAATATGCATTGCGCAATCCTTCTATTATAATTACTATTATATTATCGAAATCTGAAATGATAAGTTGCAGAATAGTCATTTTTGTTATTCTAGTTTTCGGGGAATTAATATTCAATTCAATATCGATTAAACTCGCTTTTCTTCAAAAATATAGTATAAATTGTATTCTTTCTAAAAATGTAAAGTTGTAAGTAAAGCAGTTACTCATTTCTCTTAGGGACAGGTAAATGTAGAACTCTTCAACAGCTTTTATAGAAAGGATGGGAGATCGAAACTCTAACATATATGTTATGTTTATGCGGCGCCAGCTATAACAATTCTATGTCGCCGGTTGGGACTAACAATGTCCGCTAACAAGGTTGCTACGCTAGCTTTCATCATGCCCGCAGCATCTTCAGTGGCATCATCAAAAGCTGAGTGGGACGACGCCGGATATTAATGCATCAGCATGTGTTTAAAATATTAATTACTAACTACAAACGTCATGTGTCAGTCTTGTTGTTAGCTGACACTCTGTATGAAATTCTACAAAAAAAATGTATTTAAGACTGAATAGAATATCTAAAATTATTATGATAAATGATCTTATCTTAGTAATAATGAAGTTATAGTAAATAAAGTGTTCAATATTTATTCTTGATTTGATTAATGTGTGATTTATGATTAGTATTAATTAAAACAAATGAATAAGTAAACGCATTATTTATTATTTTAGCATTGAAACCTTCTCCACAATATTCAATTCTCTTTACATGCTACCCATTTGCAAATGGGTAACAGGGTATAACATACAAGTTCCTAGAGTTCTTAGTTGGCCCATAAGGAAGCCCTTCGATGCAGAACCGGATATAGTTGATGGTCAATGAAGATATCAGTTATTCAGTCTTTACAAATCGACCGCTCGCTTCATTACAAGCAATGGGCCAAAATGGGTGTGGCCAAGATCGTGATACTCTTCTTCTTCTGCTGGTGCAGCTGTCGCTGCTGATGCAGCGTTGAGTGCCAACTTCCGTTTGTTGACTTTGTTTGGCGCGCGCTAATTTTGCATTTAATTTGAACATGATTTGCATTGATTGAGCCCTGTTCCTGTTGTGATCTCAAAGCGGAAGGAAGCTAGCCCACCGACATGGCACGGGTCTGCATCGATCCCTTTTCTTTAGCTACTTCGCTCTCACTCGCTCTAGCGCGTTGGAGTGTTTAAGCTTTCATATCCCGTCGTGTTTCTCTGGCTGATTGCATCTAATTTGTGTCGCATTAAATGCAGTTAAAATGCCACTTAACACGTGCTCATGTTGGCCAACGATCTGTTGTTGGCCGCTTTCCAACCAATTGGCAACGGCACCGGTCATCTAATCATTTGTATAATGCACCGATTTAATTAATGCTTCACAGCCAAAGCATAGAGTAATGTAGTGGATGGAATCATTAAAGTTCAATTGCAATTAATATGCATTTGATGGCCTCTCACACAGCGGTTTCCATAACGGACTCGATCCATTGGACAAGCGGATGATGAACCGCAAGTGATCCTAATCACACTCTCAACTGTCGACGTTTCCAATGCATTTGCAATTATTAATTCTTCATTAATATTAATAATACTTAATTCAGTGGCTGTCTAATGCATATTGACTTCTGCGGCTTAACACACCTTGTTAGATAAAGATATGCGAACAAATGAGATCGTTTGAATGCTAAGACTTATGAATATTCTTTTACAAGTTATTCGTATTAATCATTCAGTTAAAAAAGTAGAAAGCCTTACTGCAACAGATTGAATATGTTTATGTTAATTAATAAATATATATTCAATATTTTAATACCGGATTTTCTCTGTTTTTTGTATGCGGTTGTATTGACTTTTCTGGATTACATTGATTCTATTTTAAACATGCTGTGAATTTAATTATATTATATCTATTTAGCATTTATTTAAGTGAAATTAATGTTAAATTATTAATAATATAAACAACTGCTGTCAATATGTTGTTACTTTTTGGTATGATTTCTCTTATAGAGACTATATTCACTCTCAACTTACAAATTTATCTTTATTTATATCCTTTACACAATATTATTGGAGTTCTTTTTATTTCAATGTATCAACAACTGCAACAAATTTTGTGGGGCGTGCTTAAAAGTAAGAAAACGAAATTTGTTTGACATGAAAAGTTGGATGAAAAATTAAAGAAAGCAAGTAAAAGACTACTGAAAAATTATAACATATATATAAATAATATCGATATACCAAATATAGTATATAGTAAATTAATTTAGGAATGTATATTTGGAATCTAATAGTAAAAATAATATATCGTTTCGATATATATGTATAAATTAAAATTTATTTACAAATTTGGTTGTTTTAATTGTACATCTTTTAATAAATTTCTAAACAATATTAAAGCATATTTTATATTTTTATACATTCGACAGCTTTCAATATTATTCGATCGATTTCACTTCTAGAGACGATCTCCATTCCCTACTTACAGCTTTATCTTAATTTTTGGCCATTGGAATCTCTGTTGCGATTTCTTTTCATATTCTGATTCATGCGTGAACTCACATTATGCTGAAACTTCTGCGAAATGGGCGTCATTGGCTGGAGATTTGCTGATGCTGATAAAAATACCAGAGTTTTCAGTGCTGCGCCCTTTGGCTTTTTGCCCCAACAACATTCCTGGCGCAAAACCAAACCAAACAACAACAACAACAACGAAGTTCTACTCTGCATGGTGGTGCCATGATGTGTTTTTTAATATCGTTAACGCAAAAGCTACCATATTGGAGTTGAAGCCCTAGCCTTGCAGCCATGTCCGGGTCTCGAGTTGTGTTTTGGGTTTGGGCCGAGGTTACACCTACCAGGCTAACAACGACAGCAACAGCAACGACGCGACCTTATCGCGACCATTAATCTGGCAGGCAGCGAGCCCGAAAAAAATAACGAAATGAAGCGCAGCGAAGACTTGGCTGCCTAAGATGGTGGATGTCGATGTCGATGTCCAGGCTGCGGGCCAATATGGCGCGTTGAGTATATAAAGGCTAAAAAGAAGCTATAGAACCGAGGGCTGGCTAATGAAAAGCAGACCAACAAAACCAAAAAAAAGAACAACAACAAAAATTGTGCGCGCGCGCTTTGGAATCGGCGAAGGGTCGACGAGGACGCGAACGTTATGTAAAGAGGTCCAAGTCCGCATGTTAAATATTATGACTAACACACACAAAGCTTCGCAAAATATTAAAAAGCAAAAGAAAAAAAACAATGCAAAAAAGACGTAAACTTGGTTAGCATGGTTTCTACACTTTTGCTTTAGACTCGAGGCACGACCAGACCACAAAAGCCAGACCACAACAACGACAACAAAATAAAAAGAAAAAAATTCATATTTTTTTTATGATCTCAAGTCATGCAAAAAGCGAAACGAATCAGAACGCGGCGCGCATTGGACGTGGTCGCGAATGACGGCGGCCATGACGATGACGATGACGACGACGACGACGATGGCGTTGACGCTGACGCTGACAGCTTGGCCCCAGTCTCCACTCTCCACTCGCCGGTCTCCACTCTCCACTCTCCGTTCGTTGCGACTCCTTGATTTTACACTCCTTTTTCTTGTGCGAGATAAGAAGTTGTTTTTTTTTCTTTTCATAATATTCATATTCATATTTTTTTTGGCATTTGTTTTCATATTCGTATTCGTGATGGCGTACGTCATGAAACGTGAAACACATCACACATTGTATAGATGGGATGTTATATACTCGCACATAAAAGTATTCGCACAGTTGGAATAGTTAGTTTTTCAAGCGCGTTTCTCTCGTATTTTATAGATTTTTTGCATGCGCCATGCGGAAATGTCTGTCAGACACGTAACGCTAGAGTCAGAGCCCTGCTGCCCATAAATTTCTATTCGTTATTCGTTATTCACTATTCGCTATTCGTTTTAAGCATTTGCATATTCGAATTGAATGTTTCATTCTACTTCTAAATTGCTGCAGGAATTTTATAATGAACATCCAAAGAGAGCCTGACATTTTGTGCTGCTAAAGTGCAGTTAAGAAATAATTGTTATTGTAAAATAAAACATCAACTACTGAACCCGCAACTAAGCTGAAGAGTGGCAAGAGAAATACTACATATGTATATGGTGAGAGTGCAGTGAAAAGCTAACGTTAACGTTTGAAAAAAACAAAGTGACGAGAAAGGTCGTAACATCCAATGGGGGAACAATCATCGTTCAACGTGAGAAGAGTGCCAAGGGACGGACGTGCGAGGGGGAGGACAACAAATCGTTTGAGACTTTGCCTTTGCAACAATGGCTGCCACGCTTTGGCTGCTTAGGTGAAGAGGGGAGAGGGGCGAGAGCAACCTTTCTGCAGGTATGCAAAGTACTTTTCAGCACGTCCCACATGGACATGCAAGCACATACACATTTCTTTTGATAAATATGTAACGACACAAATGCATACCTAATGTAATATGAGAATTTTTGCACAGTGTCTGTAATTAGAAAATATTGCCATCAAATATTTAAGTACTTGGATAAGTGGTTAAGCCGTAGCCAGCATTGATATATGTCATTTGCAAATTGTTAATTGCTGCTTTTGCCCTTTGTGTTCGCATATATGTGTCATTTATAATGATCATAAACGTAATAATTAATAATCGCAACGATACAATCAACTGTAGGTAGTTTAACGCAAAAGTGCGTAATTGTCTTTTCAGCACGAGACTGAAAATAATTGCTGGGATTAGTTTCTTTAATGGGCAACTGATTGGAAAATCTTTTAGCTTAGCACATTTATAACTATAAATAGTCTTTTATCTCGTTCATTTATTTTTCTATTGTTTATGACTTTATCAGTATTATTAATACTTAATATTTGATTACCTATAAAAAAATGCCATTAAGAAAAGTGGTAAAATAAAAAACAAAATGTTGAATTACGATAATATGCTGCCAAAATTGAACCCAGAAGGCAAATAAAATATCACAGAAAGAATTGCTAAAATCAAGAAAAAAATTCTTCAGAAGCGTATTCTTAAATCAAGATCATAAGACCAAATAATCCTAAAATGTCAACTCAACGATTTAATTGAACGTAGAAAGCAACATTTTAAAACAAGATCAAGGGTTCTTATATTATATTTAGATTGTTTAAGATTACAAAAAGTATATTGTTTTGTGAATTTTTATTTAATTACGTTTCTTGTTTCAATAACTTTTAAATCTGAAATGCTTGATTCAAACATTTATTTTTGAGATGGAAAATATCTTAAGCTCAAAATTTTGTTACTCATTTTTGGAAGGTATTTTTTTCTCTCTATGTATAGTTTTTATAAGAACTTCATCAAATACTACATTATCTTTATCTGAATCTAGCATGCTTTTATTTTACTTTTCTATACAATGTATTCAACTTTTCTCCACTGTTTTCTACACATTGAAGATGACAAAACAGCATAGAGTAAGGAAATGCAAATGTGCAAATGCTGGGCCTCCAGAAGCTTTCACAACTTGACTGTGTGACTTTGAGAGAGCAGGCCTACATACATGTATATTATACACACTATATAGTATGTACATGCGAGCGATTACATATAGGAAAACAGCAGAAAAACGCCCAGCCATGGTCGGGCAGATGCAAACCCTTTTGTGGTGGCGATGGCCATGCCATAAAAGGGGGGAGAGAGCTGCGAGCTGTGTGTGGACAGGGCAGGTAACTTGGCAATACTCATACGCCCCGTTTTAGTTGGCTGCTGGCTTTTTTTTTTGCAGTTGCAGTTGTTACACACACACACTCTCACGACAACGTCAACTAAACGACACTCAGTCATGTACTCACACACACACACACAACACACACACATACAGCTTCAAAACCGCTTCAACTGTGCCAAGCCAAAAACAGTGCAAACTCCGGCAATGGGAGCTGCTGCTCGTATAGGTGTGGAAGCGGGATGTGGCATGTAGTTGGGGGCGGGTCGGAAGGGGGGAGGGGGCAAGTATGGGGAAGGAGGGGGAAGCTTCGTCGCTTGGCATATTCGTGCGCAATTTCGCGTTTGACGAAACATATAATTTTCGCACATTTCTATGGAAATGAATGGATTGGTGAATGCTTTGCTTGATGCATTGATAGATGGCCATACGTAAGACTGGATTGATGGATATATGGCTGGTTGGATAAATTCGATTGGTATTGCTTGTTGCTGCTTCGTTTTGCTTTGTTTTTCTCTCGCTTGTGTGTGTGTGTTTTTGTTGGCATTGCTGAGTAAAAGCTGTGGCATATTGTGTGCGATTGTTGTTGTTGTTGCTGTTGGTGTCGTGCGTTGCACTCGTTGCAGCAGCTCTTTGCTATTGCTCTTGTTGCTGCACTCGCATGCAAATTGGTTTGCCCGCTTCAACGTGGACGTATTCGACATGGCCTCCATGTCAGCCACACCCCATTCGCATTCGCAATCGCAATCCCATTCCCATTCGCATCCACAATCCACAGTCCCATTCCCATTTTCAATTCCAATTTCCCATATCCAGTCGCAATCTGGCAAACGAGGCGCCTGCTCGTCGCTTGGTTCTTGGGTGCCGCCAGCCGCTTTTCCTGGTGTTGTTTTACCTTAGTTTTTAGCCCGTGTTCTACTTACACCATCACCACTTTGGTCTTTTCACTCGCTTTGCTCGCTCGCTCTCTCGCTTGCTGCCTATGCAAATATGCAATTAGTTGGCCAGCTTTGCAATGGAGCGGCGTGTTTGTTGCCATCTAACATGACATTCCGACTGAGTGCCACTGCGCCATCAATACACTACATTTTGCGTCAAAATCGCAAACTTGCAGTTCAACAAAGTTGTTTCATCTCCCCCCCTTAGGCCTCCCCTTTGCCGATCGATACAAACGCTGCAAGCGAAGGCGGAGTTTTGTGCTGTCGTCGATGAAACTCAACTTGGATGCATTCGCAAAGATTTAGAAAAACATCAACAACAAAAAACAACATAAAAAAATAAAATCAAAATAGCTGGCTTCAACTATCAACTTGAAAACTTGCTCGAAAATGGAGCGCATCCTACATTATTTATGGAGTTAACAAAATAATCACTCCTTAATAGTAGTTTATTAATTCAAGTTGATTAACTCCAAAATGGGCAATCATTTACAGATTAGTTTATGTCTGTTGTTGATGGATCAAAACTAACGAGAAGTAATTTCTAAAAACACTAACAAATTAAATGTAATGAAATGAAATTACTCATTTAAAGCAAAGCTTAGCAGAGTTGATTTTAATAGAAATTTTTTATACCAAGTATCTATTAATGAAATTCAAATTTAGTTTAGCAAAAATTGATAATATCAGTTTATATAACTTAAATATATAACTTCATAACTATATAACTTTCTTTATAGTCAATATAATATAATAAATATGACATTAAATAATGCCTCAACTTTTGTGAAGCCGCTTTTTCACAAAATTATCATTAAATAAAATAAGATTAATAAAGTTTAGGAGAGTTGATTTCAATAGAAGGTTATTACTTGTAAAAAGTATTTTTTAATAAAACTAATATTTTAGTTTATCATAAGTTAATTGTGAACTTTATATTAGATAAAACATACAAATATTATGAAATAATATGAATGTTACTTTATTGCTGAATACTTACAATTTATTTAACTTTAATATCAATATTTTAAGTTTGTAGCCTTAAAATGCATCCACGAAATTATATGCGAGTATGTGGCAACATTTTGGTTAAGAAATATTTTGTCCTTTCCTTCAATAAGTTATTCATAGAGAAACAAGAAAAATGCTTCTAAAGAACCGTAAATCAAGTTCTTTTAGTTCGCTAGTTAACTATAATATAATTAATTTAATTATTACTTACTTAACTAATTAAAGTTTAAATAATATGAAACAAGTGCCAACATAAAACTCTACACACAATAAAATTATGATTAATAACATTGTTGCAAGCTGATTTGTTAAAATGCAATTACAACTTGCCGTAAGCCAGGTCATGCATGACATTTGTTTACACTTATTATATGTTATTTAATTTCAAGTTAGAGAAGCTCGGCACAACAACTCAATGCACAGTGCGTATACGCAATATCTGTGTGTGTGTGTGTGTGTGATATGCATTCAGTAATAAGGGGGCATTAAAAATACTAGCGACGCGAGTGCCTACAAAACGCTAACACTCAGCGCAAAATGCAAAAAGAAGAAGTACAAATTTACAACGGCATTCCAATGAAAGCGCTTCTCTTTTAGTTTTCATTTTTTCTGCTCAGCTCAGCTCCGCTCATGTCCGTATAGCATACATACAAACTTATGCTAGCGTGTGTGTGTGTGTGTGTGCGTGAGGCGACGCCATGTTGCTGAATGTTGCGTGTACGTGCGGTACGCGTGCATAAGCACACATACATACTTATGTATATACATACGTCTGTGAGCTGGCATATAAGCAGCAACAACAACAACAACAACGCATTATGGCCGACACAGTTGCTTGTGGCTTATATGGCATGACGTTGTCGTCGCACTCGCAGTTGTTGGTGTTGGTTTTAGTTGTTGTTGTTGTTGTTTTGCGTGCTAGAGAGTGAACCACCCAAGCCAAGCCAAGTCAAGCCAAGCCAAAAGCCCAAAATGCGCAACAACGCATCAGAGGAGCGAGAGCTCGCACAAACCGCATACAACTTATTTTTGCTACTCGACTCGCTTTTTGCGGCAGCAAAATCGACCACAGAGGGGAGGGAAGAGCGGCGGGAGGAGAAATACACCCAACTGGCAAAAGAGGAAAAAATACATTTATTGCACTTGGGCAGAGGGAGCTAAGGAACTCGACAAGAAAACCACTCGACAGCAGCAAAACTTGGCAAAGTCTTTGAGTTTTTTTTTGCTTTTTGCGGTAACACAAACTATGCAGCGGGAGTTTCCCTCTCTCTCTTTTTGTTTCTGTGAGGCATGCAAAAAAGGCATTTGTGCAGCATGCTGCAAGCCTACGCAGAAAAATACAACAACAAAACAACAACAAAAAGAAAACAAAGTAGAAATAAACTCTGGGGCGTAGCATCATTAAAAATGGCGTCCAAGTTTTGTGCGCCTGCCGCCCATTGGCACAAGTTTCCCATGGTGGCAAGTTTTGCAGTCGTCGGTTGATACGAATTTCAAACTATTTTAAATGAGTTGCTATGAAAATTTCAATTAATTTTCTAATTCAATTTCGTGGCGGCCCGCAATGATTTATGAAGTGCAGCAAAGCTGCCGCTGCGGCAATCTCAATGAATGCTGAGATTTTACGTTCAGCAGCCTCTTCGTCGCGCGTTGCAAGTTGCAAGTGTGATGAGAAATTTCATAATGACTTCTTAGCTCTAAACGGGCGGCCGTTCAGCTTGCCACAGCCACAGCTTCGGCTACGGCTTCGGCTACGGCTACAACTATAATAAGTGCAATTAGGCCATTGATGGTCGCATCAACAGCAGCTGCTGTGGCGGATGTGAAGGTGAGCGGAGGCAGCCATCAGCAGCATTGAACCTGCCACTGCGAGTGCGACTTGCTACAATCGAAGCTGAAGCTGTAGCTGTAGCTGTCGCCTCGTTAGCCACGAGTGAAGCTTTCAGCGTCTAACATGGCAGTCGCCATGTTTAATCAAATACGTGACTTGATTTCAATTTGGGGCGTTTAGGCGTCAGCCTCACCGTCACCGTCACCGTCATCATCAGCCCCAACCGGACCCAACCCAAACCCCGTCAAAATGCGCTCTATATATTGAAGAATTAAAGCTCAACAGGACGACGCACGTCGCCAACTCAACTAATGTGTCCACAAATGCATAAAATTCACCAAAATGAAAAATCAAAGGAAATACTTTATTTTGAAAAAAGCCAATTCTAACAATGATTACAAATATTTGTGCTCATGCTTTGAATGTTTTTATTGTAATTAGTGCTTTCAGCTAAATAAATGTGTGACAATTTTTAATAATTATCAATCTTAAAAATAAAATCTAATAAAAACCAAACACAGTTATGTTTCTATACTTAATATAAATAAATTCTGTAAAGAATGCATTTCTTCAGGAAAAATTGGTTTATAATACTTTCTAAATTGGGCTTGCATAACTATTAACATTCGAAGTTCTTTGAATAAAGAATTTACTAAGGTAAAAAATATTTATATATTATTTTAGATGATTTACTGAAACCCAATTTGTCTTCAATACATTACAAATTTGTCTTAAATTCATAGTCATGCGAAATTCAAATTGACTGAGAGATAATCTATCGAAACATTTTTGTCAACGAATACCATTTCAAAATGATCAAAAAATTGTTGTGGTGTTACTAAGAAAAATATTTATTTTATACAAAGAATCGTTTTATTCATAAACTTAAAACAATTTTAGCAATCAAATAATTCTCTAACAATTTCAAAGATTAAACAAAATTGACTTGCAAATTTTATCTTAATTTGATTCCATGAGAATCAGATAAAAATTAATGCTGTTTCCGCATTTCAGATTAATATTTTTATTATTAAAACTATAAATTGTGGTTTTATTAATTCGTATGCCAAGGTGTAAATTGTGAATGAAGCTCATAAATTCGTTGTCAACAGAAAGTCATTTTATAAATTTAATAGGTCATTATTTGTACTACAATTTTTGTTTCTTCTGTTTTTTTTGGTTGATCAGGTTGATCTTAATGGCTTACTTCAATTACAAAATGTTGCATGTGGTAACCCGAAACCCGGTCAGATGATTGCTTTGCGATGCGATGCGTTGAGGTCTCCGTCTGGACAACGATCACAACCTGTTCGGCACATTTCAGCAAGTCAATCAGAAGTCAATCACTTTGTTGCGTTGATGCTCGCATCGGTATTCGTATTCGGTATTGCCAGCTCAGGGCACGATTATATACTACTAAATTTCATAGTGTTGTTGTTGTTGTTGTTGTTGTGGTGTCTGTTGAAAATAATAATAATAATAATATATATAGTAACACACAATAACAACAACAACAACAACAGCAAAAACAACCACAAGCGCATGGCCAACATAATTGCAAATTGGCCCAAAATGAATACCGAAAAGCCAAAGCAGCAACATGATAATTTAATGTTTGCCAAATGGGCGAACGGGACACACGAAGGTACAACAGATACTACATATACACACATATGTATGTGTGCATAGGTACATGTTTATAATACAAAAAAGAAAGATTATAGACCACGTTAAAATGTCTGGCGACCTTGAAAGTGAAATTCGCCACAGTCAAAGACAGAAACAAAGCAGCACAAAAAAGAAACTAAAGGAGGCTATGCAGAAGGTGCTAAAAGTTGATTTTTAAAATTACTTAGTTGGGTTTTGTGGCTTTGTTTGTTCACAGTACTCGCAATAATTGTACAGTGCGCACTCGTAATTGACTGTTCACAATATTTAATTGACATATCTCTGGTTGGGCTAAGTACAAGCAACTCGCACATCGCACTTCAAATGCTTAAATAGTATAATAATTGGGAACCAGCAGCAAAAGCAGCAGCCAGGCACTTGAAAAATTGAAATTCATACAATAATAAATTGGGACAGAGTCCTCAGGTCGAGCAACAGGATTTGTTTTGGGGTGAGGGGTGAGCGACAAAAAGGATCCGTCTTAAATTTCGCAGCCGTCTTGCCGTTTGTACAGCGGGCTACACCTTAAAATCTGAATTTGGAATCTGGAATTTCGAATCTGAATCCAGTCGTCGCTGTCGCCGTTTTTTATGCAATTGTATTTTTGAAAGCGCTCGCATGGGCGTAAACCAAATACAATTTTTTGTTGTTGTTGTTGCTGCTGTTGCTGCTTTCTTTCTTCTTTACGCTATTTTTTATGTTTTCATTCATTTTACATTTTTTTTTTTTGTTGAGCTGATTTCCGGCGCGTTTTGGATTACACAATGTGCAAAGCAAGAGCGAAAGGTGAACGGAATTCAGCATTTGAACGGACGTTGAAGTACGACTCTGGTGAGTTTTGAGTACGCGTACTCAGAGCATTCGTGGCATTCGCAGTGTGTGCGGCAATGTGGCAATGTGCGAGAGCGAGTGGCAAGTTCCGCCCTAAGCTGTGGTGCACAATTCCTGCTTCGTTCTGCTGCTTGACGTCTTAAGAATCCAATTTGAATTGCGATTTGCCACATGCACGATTCGCACTCGGTTTTCGGCTGCTGCTGTTGCTGCCGCTGTTGCTGCTGTTGGCCCCGGAAATGCTTGAAACAAAAGACCGCGTGCACAGAACCCGATTCAGTTTCGGAATACGAATACGAATCTCCGCACACGAACTGCAAACTGCGACTTATGCCTTTGTTGCCACATTGTAGCTGCGTCCATTCGAGTGGCAAATGCTACAGATGATGGGGTCGCTCTGACTGGTTGGCAACCAGCCACCAACGCTTCCTTTCACCTTTAACCCCTTTTGCTTGGGGTGACTTTTCTCTCTGAACTTGTTATTGTTGTTGTTGCAATCGCATCTAGAGATCTGTGGGTGTTAGCGACATCCGTCTATAGTTATTCCTCTTCATAGTTAATAACGGGTTGTCTCTTCATAACGGTAGTTACTTGCATCTGCTGTTTCCTATATGATCATATTATGAGTGAAAACATTAGGTTTAAGTGTTATCTGATCCTGCAATTGAGTGTGTGCAGTTGAAAGTAATCTTGAACAGAAGAATAACATTATAAATGAAGATATCTAAATATATTTGATGTGCTGTAGACATAACATATTATTTCATGAATAAGATAAAAATGAAATACAGCAAATACTTATATTTAAGCCTGTTATATGATTACATAAATAATAGTTCCTGTGTATATAATTTATATATTCTTATTCAATTAAAGTTAACTTAAAAAGTAGTCCAATCTTTTTAGCGCAAGAATTTTTGAAAGTCAAACTACTTTTAATTTTGCATTTGTAAGGTTAAGACAACTCAAATTGTAATATCGCGAATAGTCTCAAAATAAAAGAAATAAGAACAGTTAATTATGGTAAAATAAGAATTTATACAATTCTCATTTCAAGGTGAACAATTCTTTCGTAAAACGCCAAATTAAATTATTTGAATGCCGAAAGTCTGAAAATAAAAGTTGTTAACATAATTAATTTGATGATTAACAGCTTTACTACAAAATGTGATATTTCAAAATGAATAAAAGAAAATTTTTTTAGAGAAAATAAACGTAAGAAGCAACTACACAATTTTGTACAATTTTAACAAAATTAATATGCTGAAGAAGTAATTATATTTTCATTATATGATTTAAAACTCTTTCGCTTTCACTTCACAATATTAAAATTTATTCAGTTCTAGTTTCTGTTGTGCACAACAGAAAACAAAAACAGAATTAATGATTCTAGGAAGTTGGGTGCGTACTAAATTCGATTAAAACTGCTGTCGCAATCCATTTCGATCATTTCTCAGGCAAAATGTATTTCAATCAGCATGAAGAAGCTTTTGTAGTCGTCTGTTATGTGTGTGTTGCCATTTGTGGACATGCGTAACGAATAGAGTCAGTAGGTCTCAAGAGAGTAGTGTGAAAAATAGTAGTGGTAGTTGAAAGCCGCAGAGCACAGCGGTTGATCGGCCGGCAAAGTTCAAACCGAAATTAATCAAAAGTAAACCAAAACCAAAGCGAAAACAAAAGCACAAATGGGGTCCAGCCAAGGGTTAATCTTAGGCTACGTGCATACACATATACATAGATATCTATCTATCATCGAGTCAACACACAAACAGACAGACAGCACTTCGAATCAATGAATACAACGAACGGCCAACGACGAGTACAAATAGGAATCGGAATCGGGCTGGCAAACGTCCGTCAAATGTCCGTTGAACAATGAAAGTGGCAATTAACCAGAAGCCGAGCATTAAATTACAAAATACGATCAGCAACGGCAACAACAACAACAGCAACAGCCAGAGTAGAGCAACAGGTTGCCTGCCGGTCACCGATCACCATCAATAGATAGTAGTAATAATAATAAAAAAATAAAGACACAGCAGCAACAGCAAAAGCAACAAATCGCAGCGAAATCCCCAGATGCGATCAAAGCAACAACATCAACATCAACAGCAGCAGCAACTTCGACAACGACGACAACATCGTCAATGGTCAATGGGCCGCACTGCCGCTGCTGGTTGTTGGTTGTTGGTTGCTGGTTTGTGTGCGATCGCCCAGTGGGTTTCTTAATCGATTTCTTGAGCTACGCTCCCGCTACGTAGCTGCAATTAGAGCGGAGACTCTCGCTCTCGCTCTCTCTCTAACTCTATCTCTGCCACTCTTGATCTGTCGCTGCAACGCAATAGGAGGTCGGAGTTGTGAGCTCGATGTCTCGACCTCGCATTAGGCTGTTGCACGCCTGCAAAACATGCTGCTCCCGCTGTGCTGTGCATCCATTGAAAAATACTCACACGGTGTCTGCTGCCAGGCAGCCACTCAACATATTGATTGAAAATTGATCTATTAAAGAACCTGGAAGTGCTACAATGATAATCCGCATACAAAACAATGAAAAAAACATACGCACATTGCCCAAACAATGGCAATACACAAAAACGTTTCGAGTGGGGCGTGGCAACTGCTGCATTCTAATCCAAAAATCCATTGCCACAATGTTTAATGCATGAAATACGGTTTTTGTCGCAGTGCAAATGCACAAAATGTGCAAAATCCACGCCTCATGCTGCATGCAACAGCATTATCGTGTTGTATTTAATGTTTCGCACAGCATGTGGCATCCACATTGGGACAGAGCGCTGCTGCTCACTTCAATATGATTGACAGCCGGTGGACGAACGAATGCGAATGCGATTATGATTACGATACACACACAAAACATTCACACACACTCTCACTCAGCTTACTGTTAGTTGTTATTGCATTTTTAATGATATCACGTAGTTTTAATGCGTTATTTCTGCTATTATCATAACTTTCTTCTCTTTTCTTCTTTCATTTTTTCATACTCGTATTTTGCATTTTGCGTAATGCACAAAAGTTTTTTGGCCACAAACATGGCAAACGTTGCTTCCGGTTCGCCATTAATGTTAACTCACATTCATATAATGCAAAACTGTCTCTCTGCATGTGTGTGTGTGTATGTGTGTGTGTTTTGTGCAATGCTCATTACCATTTGCACAAACTTTTGCGGTAATTGTGTGTGTGTTTGTGTGCGATATCAAATGGTTTTTGCGGATGTTGCCATCGATAGTCAATGCGGTCGACACAAAAGTAAAGTGTTAAATTGTCCACTCAAAAGAGCGGGAATTCTCAATGTTTGGCGACAACAAAAGTTTGCACAAAAAAAAACTATAATTTTTGAAAGAGGAAATGTGTTTTTTATAATAATAAATTCAACTTACATTTTTGGTATTCATACTTAAGCATTTCCATAAACAATTTAATATTATGTATTGATTCAATTTAATTAAATTAACCTCTTTTTTAAATATTATGATTGTTACATAGTCCACAACATTAAAAATATTTTTGAAACTGTTATTTTAAAGAAACTAATCTAATCTATATTTTAAAGCTGAAGCCGGATGACAACCCCAATGCTTGGTCAGAAATTGTGCCAGCGCCTTTATAATTATAGTATTTTATAATTACGCATTCATTCATATATAGAAAAATTAAACTTATTTTTTATTATCCATAAGTCTCTCTATACATATGTTGTGCTTTAATTCTATGTTTCAGCTTAAATTCAATTTAAGAAAAATGTCTCATATCAGAAAAGATATTTTTTTTTTACAAATTCTCTAAAACCGATGATAAAGTAACTTCAAATTTAATTTATTTGCATTGCTCCAATTTTAAATAATTTCTAACAATTCTCTAATTTCTATCATTTGAGGATCAAATCAATAAATTGTATAATGAGGAACAGCTGTTAAAATAAAGAATAGTGCAATTCATTTTACTCAATTCCATATTAAAATTGTAATTTATGAATAACACAACATACAAAATATTTTTTAAAACCATTCTTTTAAATGTAAATGGTCTAATCTATTTTAAGCAATTTAAATGAAAACAAAACCGATTAAATTCAGGCTATTATTAAAAGTTTTGTTACAATTTTATAAATGCAATAATTTCCAGAATAAATCAATAAATTTTCTAGATTAAGTACAGCATTTATAAATACTTAACATAGTACTTACACAATATTGTTGTGCGAGTAATTAACTGAAATTCCAAAATTTTCCCCATATCTGTGGAATCTCCCTCAATTACAATGGGGCAGCATGCTAATATAGAAGTTATTGTATGATTTTAGGGTTGTGCTCAGCGTGTGATACGAGTGCGAGTGTGTGGCAAGAGCAGGGGGCACCCTCAAACCCCGTGTTGCACGCTGATTTGTCAACATTGGGCCATTGTGTGCGACCTTAAGTTCAAGTTGTTTGCATGAGCCACATCTTGATTAGCCCAAACACTTTCCCGAATGAATGTGAATGTCGTCAGCTCAACTCGATAAGTTGGATGTCGCTGATGTTGCCATTGTTGTTGTTGTTGGCCCTCTAATCGAATTGTTTCAGCGCCGTCCGCAAATCGAGTCAATTTAATTGACCTCTAGAGGTCAAGTTTTATTTTATTGTTGCTGCTGTTCTTGTTGTTCTAGCTGTTGCTGCTGTCTGTCTGCTTGTTGCTCTTGTTGTGAGCAGCAGCAGCATTTCAATCGCCACAGACGCAGCCACAGATACAGATACACAGTTACGGATACAGTTGAAGATACAGAAAGAGAGATAAAGAGACAGAGAGAGATACATCGACTGAAAGTCGCTGCTCCTAAGCAGTTGTCCCCATTGCCAGTCGGCGTATCTTCTGTCAAACAGTGTGGGAGCCAGAGCCCGAGCCGGAGCCGAACCCGAGGCCCCAAAGTGAAGCAGTAGCTCAAGCTCAAGCTGAAGCCGGGAGACAACCCCGATGCTTGGTCAGAATTTTCGCCAGCGCCTTAGTTTTTAATGGATTTAATTGAATTTGGCTTGTTGCGTTTATTTGTCTTAATTGTCTGCGAAATAATCATAAATCAGTTTTGTGTATGAGTCGCCGTCGCCGACGACAATTCACAGGCACTGTGCCGAGTGTGTGAGAGTGTGTGTCTGTGTGTGTGTATTGCGGGTGTAGAAGCACCAGCACTTGGCTCAATCAATTTATGACATATCTCTCAAATGCTGGGCACTGTTTTAAACTGGCAGTCTCCACTCCGCTCATCCAATCCATCTATTCATTCAACCAGCCAAGCATCCGTCCATCCGCATGACGCGGCATTTTTTCTTGTTTTTCTCTCTCGCTTTTTTATTTTGGACTGAGCTTTGGCCTGGGAACGGCACCAAAAACGACAACGGGAACTTGCTTCACTTGACCGCGCCACATTGTGTAGCAGCTTCGACTTTCAGCTTCAGCTTCAGCTTGAGCCGCAGCCTCAGCATTGGGCATTGTTTTGCCTGTCAACCCTCTTGATGAAGCTGATGCTGAGACGGAGGCTGTGCTGTGCTGCGCTTGTTGTTGGCTTCCCTTTGTCTAAGGCACCCACACGCCTCAATCGGAATCGTAATCGCAATGCTGGTCGCTGACTCTGTGGATTTAGTTAATTTAGCATTAAACGTATAGAAATTTATGGGTGAGGAGACAACAGGTTGACTCTCTGATTGCAGATGCTTCTGTTGTTTGCGGTTCATATCAAAGAGTCAGCAGCAGGCTGCAGTTGCCCGATCGTGTTGACAACTAAATAACACGTTAATGTGTTTATTGCGTATGCTGCTGCGTTGTCCCCAGAGTGTTGTGCTGTTGCAAGTTGCGAGTTGCGAGTTGCCGTTTTCTGCACTTGCGTTGCGGCCAATGGGCCATTGCATAAGGTGTAGCAGAAACAACCTGTGTTAGGTGTCGCGTTGAACACATTTGCTCAGCTTGCCTGATCCAATCCCATCCGATCCGAGCTCACACAACTTTCGCATTAAACATGAGGCACACATTTCACATAAAACGCGTTTCACCTCGTCCAAGTTTCACGCCCGGGTCTCGCTTGGGAAAGCAGCAATCCAGCTTCGAACTTCCCTCTCTTCGGGATGCACTTGAATCGCTTGGCTTTTTGTAGCAGTTCTCTTGCACTTTAACAATTTATTTATGTATTTATGAAAACGTTACAATATTTAATCATATGCTACATTTCGCTTTTGAAAGCTCTAATGCCACTCGGATAATGCATTTCAGTGTCTGTATCTTTGTCGTTGTTCCAATATACGATAAATAAAACATTAACCAACCGATCGATCGATCGATCGATTGAAGAATGCAACTGCTTTATACTATATCTGGGATGCATACATAGGTCTTTTGTCATTACGCATGCAGCTGATCAATAAAAATGTGAGTTATTGCCTAAGGCTTTTGCGAAATAGATCTCAGCGATCTACTTTTGACTATCCGTTCGATCAACTTGAACTTTGCAGCAGGAAGTGCATACAAAATGTTTCAATTTATTGCGTTATTGCGTTTGACGCAGCTCTCGAGGGAGCTTGTCTAACGTGTTATAAGTTTTTTAATTATTGCCTCAAATGTCTGCAATAAATTAGCAGAGGCTATAGATAAAGGTATATAGTAAATACAAATAGTTTAATAAATGTGTTTTTTAACAGTGTAATTTACTTTCTGACTTTTAAAGGTATATGTAAACTTTGGAAAAAAAGCTGTACCTTTCACTCTTCATAATAAACTTCCTAACTCAATTCTGTTTTGGCCTAGAATTTTTTAAGAGCAATTCCTTCTTAATTTTATATACCATTGGGGAATGCTGCAATTCCCTTTTTTATAAAATTGGACCTAAGAACTAGCGATGTTCCTAATAACATAGGAAGTAGCAGTCGGAAATGTATGGGCTCAAAGTTTCGTCGAATATAAAACTATGAATGCCAATATATATAAATAACAAAAATAATAAAAAAAAATATTGATTTCAATATTAGACAATTTAAGCAAAAAAATTCTATATTAACGACCATTTTCAAAAAAAAAATCTTCTACATCAAGCTACGAAAAATTTCCGAATGTTCCTTAAATCAAGAATTATAAGAACGTTCTTAAATGTATAATTTCATACTTGAATCTTGAACTTTTGTCTTAAGAATAAATGTATTTAATTTTTCTTTCAGTGTATATGATGGTTATGGTTTAGCTTTTTATATATGGTACTTCTAAGCTACGCTATTTTGTTGATAGAAAGTAAACTGCTGCAGACTTCTGCTATGCTCTCTTCGCAGACACATAGCAATGTATTTGTCAACATTTTGCCAGCTGCAATTGCGAGGAGTGTTTTTTTAGAGAGCAACTTCAAACGGTTGTTTGTCACGTGCCTGTGCGGACTGCCACGCCCCCTGAACGCGTACAATGCAACGATGTTGATTAAATTAGCAGATTTGATATGAGGAACGGGTGCCGGGGGTTGAGGCGCAGTCTCTCTATGGATGTCTGAGCCGATTGCGTAGGAAGTCGACTCGAGTGTTTACTTTAATTGCCAGTTTCAAATTTCGGAGCAGGCGCAAGCGCAGCTGAATTGTGCGAACTGTGCCCTTCTTCACTCTCAGCCCCTGTGATTGATCTGAGCTCTTACACAGCTGACGCTGTTACAAATGTCACGCTTACGGGTCTGAAGTTTGCCGCCAAATGCATTTTGTTTTTGCCTGTCGGCTTGTTGGCCAGTCGAGTCAGTCAGTCGGGAGCAAATTAATTCATTTTCAACACCTATTTTGACAGTTCATAAAATACATTTGTCATAAAATCGGTCACTGACTACTGACCAGGCCGAAAGGCAACAACAAAAACTGACGACGACGACGACGACTGTCGCACTGTTGTCGTTGTTGCTGTCGGTTTAACTGCTCACTGGTGACTGGAGACTGCTGCTGTTGTTGCTGCTGTGGTTGCTGACTGGTCAGGCTAGCTGGACAGTGGCAAGTTGAAGATTTATCGGCTCTCATTGAGATGCAGCAGCCAAACAGCAAAACAAAAGGTTTGCCCCCATGCCACGTCAAATTTGTCCCTTTTGAAGATCCTGTCTGTGGCCTCGGCCTCGGCCTGCCCTTTGACGGGCCCCGAAAAAGCCCCAAAGCGAGTTGGCAAACTTGCAAAAATCTTAACAAAGTTATTTTACCAAACGGTACGACAAAAAATGTCATGTCCTTAAACATGCAGCTTCTGTTGCTTCTGTCCTCCCCCGTCTGTTCCCTCTTTGGCAAGCTGTGAGCTGCCCTTGGTCGCCCTTCCCACTCATCAGTTGACAGTAAGCCAGTCAGCGAGTCAGCCAGTCGAGGCAGTGCAATCGATATGCGTGCAGATGCTCCACTTTGATCAGGTCATCAGCGACACATCGTTCATCATTCCATGCGGACGGTGCCCAGGAATGCAGTAGCAGCCGAGGAGCGGCAGCAGCAACAACCACAGCAGCCACAACAGCAACAGCAGCAGCTTCCAGTTGCTGCAGCGGCATGACCAGTAGCCGGTAAGACAATGGCAAAGCCATGAAAGGAACGCTTTTTAAGTTTTACGCCAACAGCCAAACAGCCCCAAAGACCCAAAGTCTGATTCGAACTTGGCCAGGGACGTGGCAGCAACAACAGCCACAGCAACAGCAACAGCCACAGCAGCAGCGACTTTGACGGATGAATTTCACAAATAACTTCAACTGCAGCTCTGCTGCTTTTTTATTTTTATTTTAGTTTTTCTTTTATTTTGCTGCGTTATTTATTGTACGAGTATTTCGCTTGGCACACCAATACCAATTTGGTATGGAGCTGGACCTCGTCTTGGGCTTGGTGTCTGGCTCGAACTCAGCCTTGTTGAGTTTTGGAACGGAACGTCAGGCAGTGCGACATCCACGAACGATTCGTCGTCGTCGTCCCCGTTGTGTCTAAGTTTGGTATGCGTCATTTTTACGAGGAAATTCTTGTGTACAAAACTTTTGCAACGTCCTGCGACTGCAACTGCAACTGCAACACTGTGAACGTCACTCTTGAGGCTAATTTATGTAAACACGCTAAGTACAGCAAGTAATTTCGAACTTCAACTTCCACTTCAACTGCAACTCAAACTATCTGTATTTATAGCTGTATCTTTATCTCTAGCCTAAGGTTTCATTGACAAAGCTAATGACAAATGTGCCATTGTGGCACGAAATTGTATTAATTAAAAAAAAACTAAAACAAAGTTCAAACCGTAAACGAAGTACCGAAAGTACTCGTTGTACTCACAGTCAGAAATTCTCACATTCCTCGACTCGATTCCTTGTGGATTCGCCATGCGTCTCTGTCTCTGTCTCTGGCTGCATATTTGTTTAAATTTTAAATTGAAATCGCAAAAAGGTTGCAAATGCAAAAATCCCCTTACGACGACACATTTACTGCCTGTTGTTGTCCTCGCCTGGGATGCGGCCTTGTTTGGTCAGGCTGAGCCAAATTCTTTGATTTTGCCCAACAAATCTGTCCAGCTTTTGGCCATTGTACTCCACAAAGGCCGAGGTGTTGATTTAATGAGCAAAAAACACACACATAACACTGAAGTAGGCGACAGTTGAAGCCTGTCGGTTTCTTCTCTTTTTTTCTGTGTATCACCGACATGGACTTGAACTTGACTGAAGTGTTGTGTTGTGTTTTGTGTTGTCTCTGAATTGAGAATTTGAGTGTTGTGACAGGCGCTCAATGCACGACGGCTTAAAGGACTCCAAAAACCCAAAAATCTCGCAGCTCTTGATTGACGTTTTTATTTTTAGAGTTTTGCGAAACACTCGAAATGATCTATTTAAAAGCGCATGTGACCCCAAGCTGAGCTACTTACCCAGACTTTTACCCGCTAATTAATTAGCTGCAAATATGCTTTAAAGGCTTGCTGACTGCATGACGAGAGAGACTGTGAACGCAGCCAGGATGCGGCCTTATTGCCAGCCCCTTGAAAGCTGATAATGCGCCTCCTCCTCCACCTCCGCCATGTGGCAGCTGTTGTTGCTGTTGTCTCTCAGTGTCTGTAAGTGTAAATTGCTGAGCTGTGTGAAAATTGTGCCTTTGAGCACATAATGGAACCATTCAGCGACGTACTGTAAAAGCCTGAAAGCCTCAAGCATATCCTGTTGCATTCTTTATGATTAATGGAACAGATTTTATGCTTCCTTCCGTTGCACAGAGCACATCATACAAATGCCACTTAACTTTTTCAAGTGTAAAGTTAATGTGCGAAATGCATTAATGTGCGACGCGTGTCCTGCCCAAAATCCCGCACCCATTCTCTTCGATTTTGACTCCGTTTTTTGTAAAACGCAGCCAATGTCCGCCGCAGTCAAGTGGTTCTGAATAAATGAACGGGGCTGTGGATGTGTGAAGGAGTTGCTTTGCAGACATAAGAATATTTTTTGTTGAATTTCATTTCTTTTTATTTTGTTCCATTGATTTTTGCTTTTGTTTTCAATGTTTTGTTTATTGTTTCGTTTGATTTGATTTTGATTTTAAAATTACGACAATTACTACAACTTAAATGGGGTTTACTCGCCTGGATATCTCTTTTTCTCCGCTCTCTCTCTCTCTCTCTGTCTTTCGATTTATCAAATATGTATTACTATATATGTAAGTATTTGAGATTGGTTTATCCATTCTTTCTATTTTGTGTGTTTCGGTTTGCTTGTTCTCATTTTTGTTGTTGATGTTGTTGATTTATTTAGAAAGTAGTTGCCATTTTCTAGATTAAAACTATTTAATTAATTAAATGCTAGCACAAATTTGTTGCATATACATTTCCACGTGATTTGATGTTTTGTCATTTAATAGTTTACAATGCAAAATTAAATAACACGCACATGAAAACTAAGTTGATTTTGTAAATGAATAATTCGGAATTGAATGTTTTTTGTTTTTTTTTGTTTGTTCTCTGCTCGTTCATAAATTAAACTACAGTTAACCACACGCACTAATTACCGCTTAATTATAATTATAATTACAACTATAGCAAGCACTACATCAATATATTTTGCATATTTAGCTGCATTTATACTTCTTATACTTTTATTATTTCTCTTTATTTCAATTTATATTTATACTCTTATATTTACTTTACATTTTATGCAATTTTATTATTTGTAGATTTTTTGTATTTTCATAATATTGTTTCTTTTGTTTTAAATGTAGTTTACCTTATAGAAATAATTGTTGATTTTTACAGAAAATTTACATTACAAAATTTTAAACGCCTTTTTCACACAATTTTTTTTTATTTTTTTTTTTTTGCTTTTCCTTTGCTGTATTTTTTTTTCTCCTATTTCAAATGACATTGATAGTGGCTTTTGTTAATAATTTATAGAATGCATTGAATATTTTCATTTGAATTCATTTTTTGTTTAGCTGAATATATTAAATTATATTGCACATAAAATGATGATAAATCCAGTTTTCTATTTATCGTTGTTGCGGTTGCGATTGTTGTTATTGTTCCGAGTGCAGTTGAGACATCATAAGAAATATATGCAAAATGTTGTTCCATTGAGATCTGATTTTAACTGATTTCATTTATTACTTTTTCATCTACTATACAGAAAAGTAGCGTTAAATAATCTAAAACAAAAAAAATCGTATTTATACTCGTTTAAAGGCTTAAGATCAACAGCTGATTTCATTGTTTGTCCTGGTTATTTGTTTTTGTTTTTGTTCTTGTCATTTATATTTCATTTTTTGTAATTATTATATTTTCTTTTTTATTGTTTAATGCAATTCACTAAGCTTTACACAAATAATAAACAAACAAAAAAAGTGAAGGACACATTTAAAATAATATTGAGGAATGTATAAATGTATTGTTTATATGTGTGTTTGTGTGTGTTTGTATATTCTGTCTTTCTGTTAAGTTGATATATTGTTTAATATTATTATTCGTATATTATATGTGTATTTGTTATTAGCACTAACTTTAAAACGACTCATTCACATTTTAAAATTTAATTACATGTTTGTTTGTTTGTTTAAATATACAAAATGTTTTACGGCCTTAATAACTGCATTCATATTATTTACTATTTTACAATGTTTTTATAGTACGCTCATCAATCATGCCATACAATTGATCTCAATCATCAATCAACGCTCAATTATTGGCTAACATATATGCTGTCTGTGTAGGTGTAGGTGTGTGTGTTTTTTGTGTGTGTATTTGTGTGTGTAGCATTCACTGCCCCGATGCGGCCCCATCACCATCGCCCACATAAACCGCACCATTGTGAGGATGTTGGTGGTGGTGGTGGTGGAGATGATGATGATGTTGTTGTAGTTGTTGCTGGTGTTGCAGATGATTCTCGTGCAGATTCAGTTCGGCACAGGGCCTTGCCTCGTAGGATTGGGATTGCATGGACTGTGCCCACACAGCGGACGGCGGGGGCAGCGTATTAGGGTGCTGTTAAACCGCCGGCCACACGCTGCAAGAGAAGAACAAAAAGAGTTGAAGCAAGAGGTCAGTTATGGAAGAGGTGACATTTTGTACTACATACTATACTTTATACTACATACTATATATACTCTATGTATACTTACGTTAGTAATGATGGATTCGTCTCGGGCTGATACCAATATTGCGGCACATAACCGCCCATTTGTGGTGGCGGATTGTGGTGATGCGTTTGCGGATGCGGCGCCGCTGGATGAGGTGGCTGTGGTGTCATTTGCGGTGGTGGCTTATGATCAATCCAATGCGGTTTCTGATCCCATGGCGCTTGCGTTGGCGGACTAAGACCCGTGGGTGGGAATTCTTTAATTGAAAGAAAGAGAAAGAAATGCAAAGGTATAAATAAAAGATGCAAAAATTTATATATGAAAACTGTAAATGTGTGAGATATTTGGAGATGTTTTACTTACCGGGTGATAACTCAGACACAGGCGTACTTGATGGCGTTGGACTATGTCCGGGAGGTAGATAATGTGAGGGTGAACCGCTATTCGAGCCACCGCCGTTATTACCGCCTGTAAAGTATATAAAATAAGAATATATTTTCAAATTAATAACAGCCAATTAAAATCCAACAACAGCTGAAGAAGAGTGCTGAAGAGAGTAAGAAGTAAACTTACCGCTGTGCATTTGATTAGGACTATGCTGACCAGGATTGGGTCCACCGCCGCCCAGTGGCATGCCGCTGTTGGTGCCCGGGCCCTGAGCTGCTTTCATCATCTTTTTGTACTTGGAACGACGATTCTGGAACCAGATTTTCACCTGCAAAGAGTAATTAAAGGATATGAGTTTAATAAACAGTGTTTACAATTTGCATTCAAGCCATGCGAGAGCCTTTGTCTGTGTATTTGTGTTTGTGTGTATCAATTATGGCGCAATTAGTTGCTGTTTACAACTCAGCATGAGTCTCAAGTTTTGTGTTGTGAATTACCGTAAAGAGAAATTAAGCTGTCTGGCTATAAAAAGAGCAGCAAGCAACCTGGTTTTAATTAAGTAATCGCCATGCTTCTTTGGCAGCCACTGAGATGTCGATATTGAGACTGTGAATGCGAATACGAATGCGAATGCGGCGTTATCAAAAGCGATTAACATTCAATGAGAATCGATTTACTATCGAGTCGTACTTTGTTATTGACTAACGATAGTTATATGCACTATGTGTGTGTGTTGACGCCGCGACGTTGCGACGGCTTTTCAAACCGCTTTTCACATGAAATTAAAAGTGAACGCTCATGAAAAGCAGCTGGCAGATAAATGCATCCAACACTTGGAAAAAAAGCACAGAAACAGAAACACATTTTGGCAGCGTGTGACACTTGCGAAAATGTCTTCATATATGTTTGCTGAGTCGCTTTTGCTATATCCACATAAGTGCAGTATAATTTCTGTGACTTGGGGTTTCGTCATCATGTCGAATTTGCAAGCCAAAAACACTTGAACGCGGCAGCAAATGAGCCAAAAATGTATCTCACAGATACTTTCAATTTTCATTTTCAAATCGCAGCGAGTTGAGACGTTTTTGTTTTGGTTTTTTTGTTGTTGTGTAGAACTAATTGTGCGCTGAGCTGTGCGCACTTCACTTTTGAAAGCCAACGGCAGCAGCAGCAGCAGCCGCAGCTCAATCTCTGGCTGCCGTTGTTGAAGTGTATGTATAAATATAGAAACAACAGCAAACGCGCGTATCTAATGCTATTTATGCGCGCTTTTAACTGTATCTACAGCTTGCAATCTTTCACATAGACACATGACGTACACACACTTACCTAGAGATGTGTTGAATATATATCCATATATCTATACCTATAACCGACTTGTTCAAGGTCGTTCTTCGCGGTTGGTTGGATTTTTGTAGCATGCGCTCAGATTTTTTTTCGCCCCTCTGCTCGTTTTTTTTGTTGTTGCCCATTTTTTATGTTGCTCGTTTTTTTTTCTGCTGGCGTTTGCTAACAAATTTCACTGGCTTCGTTTTATGGGCGACATAAACAATTTGACAGTGTCTGCCGAGCTTTTGGCTTGGCGTCTGCGCCTGCTTTTGATTTTTATGTGCATTCCGCACACACTGTGCGCTGCGGCAGTTGATTCAATTAAGCGATAACTACCGGTATTGACTATGGACAGACATGTGCGCTAATCGCTGAGATCGACTGAGACCGATTGCCGGCGGATCACCGGATCGCCCAAAATACCGGATAGTTGGACCGAGAGACAGACGGACGAATTTGCCGGCTCGGCGTGTCGTCAGATCGTTGACATTGACGACGGACGGTAGCCAAAAACACAAAATGTATTTTCATTTTCAATTCGATTGAATGTTCAATCAAGCGGCACACGACATTGAAATGGGGAGCAGGGGCGCAGCGCTTGAATTGAGCTACTTTTTGTTGAGTATTGCAACAGCACTTAAGCATCGCTTAGATACATTAGTTAATTCTCGCCTTGATCTAAGACTAAGAAACCATTTAAATCGGAATAGATTTTTCTGTAGTTTCTGTAATTTTTGTTTTAATTTTATTTATTTTTGATGTTATGTTGCTGCTGCCACAGTTTGTCGGCAGTTACGCAAGAGAAACCATGCGCAAAATATGCGCTCAATGATAAAATATTGTCGAGCTCTCTGCCAACAAAAGCTATTTATTTTACAAATCTGACACGAGCAGCTAAGTATAATAAAAATATGTATTATATTATATATTCTCTTCGTTATGCAGCTGCAGCGTAATAAATTAATAATATATAAAATAGTCTAGAATAATTACTCACATAATTTTTATGTTAAATTCTTAATGCCAAGCTATTAAATTATCATTCTTGTATTTATATAGCGCCTAATGAAGTGCAATAAATTATAACATTTATTTTTAATGCGCTTTGCATACATTTTACATTTATTTCTCTTCAATTAAATTGTGTGTCAAATACAGTTGTCGATGCTAATGGTCAGCAGCCTTTCAATTGTCGGATTTGCATTTAAAATATGCTTTGACAGGTTTGTTTTTGAAATTAAAATACGATAAATTACATAAGATCAAACGCGAAATATGCAATTTGTCAAATGTTGAATTCCCCCTTGACAAAATAAAACAAGCAAGAAAGTTAAAGTCGAGTGGGCGCGACGTTGAGATACCCGAATTACAATTTCAAAAAGAGCAAGACAACTTTCAATAGAGAAGAGTGGTTTTATTCTTAAAATATACCAATTTAATATACTGGCATATACTAAAATATATCGAGTGATATATTTGGTATATCGATATAGTATTACATTTAAAATATACCAAAAAGTACAATAAAAGAATAAACCAGATTGAAGATATTTACTTTATGTCGTCAGAGATGATTCGTTCTGCCTTTCGCTGGAGGCGCAAAGTTATAATACCCTTCTACTCTATGAGTAGCTGGTATAAAAAGAGAAATATGTGTGTTTTGCATTTTTACTTGAAGAACACTTTTAAAACAAATAAAGTCTAGATCAAGTTGTTCCCCCACTCGAATTGCTAAAAATATTTATGCAAAGCGCAAAAAAGTAAAAACCACGCACGATAGTAAAAGTGTGGCTGTATCAGCAGACAGACTGTCAGAGATACAGACAGACGGAGAGACAGTAAGACAGACAGTTAGTCAGACAGTCTGTCAAATGTCAATCAGCCTTATGTCATGGCAATGGCACTCGGACTTCGTCTACATCTGCAGCTCCCAATGGTTTTGTGGCACTCGCACATCAATTTGTACCACTTTCATATGGACAAATATGGCAAACAACGTTGAATAAAAAAAAAAAGTAAAAAAAAACAGAGAGTAAAAAAAGAGTAAACGAGAAATTAGCATGTCACTGTGTCACTTGAGCCAGCAGCAGCAGCAGCCGAGAGATCTGTCTTTTTGGCCAGACTGTGGCTGCCGTCGTTTTGTCTTTGGCATTATCCTTTTAACCCACTTTAGCTGTTGCAGTCATATGGCAACACTTCTGGCTTGATCACTTCCGCAATATGCCACTTGGCATATAATTTATGCGAGGCAAACAGCCGCAATTGATGAGGCAGCCAACAACAGCGAAACTGCCTACGGCCAACAGATGCGCCACGACAACGTCGCAAGTGGCAAGTGGCAAGCAGCAAGCGGCAAGTAAGCGAATGTTGTCCAGGCTTTCTAATAGCCACACAACTGTTGTTTCATATCACAGCTAGATGACTATGAAGTCTTAGTCGGAAACTGGATGCTGGGACACTGCGTGAAGCCACAAAGCCACCTGTGTGTTGGCCAGCGCAATTGAAACTGGTTTCTCAAGCGTTGCCAAAGTGCGTTCGTAATTCAAATGCGCTCGCCTTGGCTGGGCATTTAATTCATTTGACAGTTGAACATTTAAAACGTGGGAAAAGATAACGAAAATGATTTTATTAACCAAGTAAATACGACGACTATGCATGTCCATTCAAGCGCCAATCATTGATGATAATTTTTGTGCTGAGAGTGTGTGTGTGGGAGCCAAATATATCTATGTTTGCAGTGTTTCCTTAGAAACACTGACACTGTGCCTCTTCTATGATAAATCACGAATAGTTCACGCCCATTGACAGACCCTGAACCTGAACTTGGTTTGGCGACCTGCGGCTAAAGCTGGACCTCGCTCTGCTCGAGGTGGAGGTGGCCATAAATAACGAGCGAAGAAGTTACCACTTTATTAGCAGCCGGCTAAAAGTAAATAGACACGACAGCAAGCACACGGATGCGCCAGCTTAATGACAACAACAACGCCCCAAAACATACAAAATGTTAAAAAAAAAACAAAAGCAGATTGTTGCAATGCATTTTCATTTTCCATTTTGGCCATTTGAACGACCTGCAAACGATGTCTGTAAAATGTGATTATGTGCTTAGGTTGTGTTTTTTTTTGTTGCTGTCTTTCCTTCCGAACGAGAGAGCGTTGCTCTTAGTTGTTATTGCATTTGTAGTTGTTCACAAATTTATGGCTACCAGCCACAGCAGCAGCAGCAGCAACAATCTGGCTGACTTGCTGTGCTGTTTTCCCCGCATTGTTCTCAGCTTGCTGCTTGTTATGTTGCCAACAATAACACAAGTTGACTCCAACTCCGACTAAGACTCCGTCTCCGTCTCCATCTCCGACTCTGGCTGTGGCTTTGCTTTTCATTCATAAATTCCATGCAACAAGATTTTAACATATTTCAGCACATTTTTGGTGCGCGAATTTCAATTTGCAATCTAAAGCGGGCAACATTAAACCATTTTGCCGGCTTCCTTTGCCTTTTTGAGCGGCACTTGTGAATTACGAGCCAGACATCCAACCAACCGCCTGCTGTTACATTTTGTAAACATTTTGCTTAACCTGATTAATGGTACATTCAAATGGGAAGCAACCAAATTGGCAGCCAGCCAGCAGCAGCTGCTCTGGCATTATTCCATTGATAATTTCTTCACGCCGCGTTACGCATACGCACCGTATTCACTTTCATTTTAAAACAATTTGAAATTTTTTTGTGGCAATAGTTGATCTGAATATCTGTCGTCGTTTCGTGCAATTTGATGTCGTATTTGTATTTGACGTTTTTTTTCTTTCAGTTTTATGACAGCTAATGGCCATAAACTTTCCTTCCAACAAGCACGCGCCGGGTCGCCAGTTGCCTCAGTCGCCAGCTCAAGACAGGTAGTCAGGCAGTCACTAAGACAGTTAGCCAGTTAGTCAGTGGGTATGATTGCTACGTGGTTAGGTAGCGACGTCATCGTCCGTTTGTCCATCTCGTCCGGTCTCTTGCTGGTTGCTGGCTGCTGGTCGCCAGGCGGCGGCAAGTGGCAATCTATTTTAATCGCGCTGCAATCGCGCGGCGCACCGCAAGCTTCGCGGCGATTTTTAATTTATGCGCAAAAGCACAACAACAACAACAAAAATACAACATTAAAAAACTAAAATCATAAAAATTTAAATGCGCGCAAGAGAGAAAGAGAGAGAGAGCGAGAGAGCGAACTGCTGCTGCGCGAAATAAAATAAAATTTTGATTTATGATCTTGTCGCTAAAGTTGTTCGTCAACAGCCGGCGACGGACAGCAATAACAGCAACAGCAACAAGTTGATGCTGAACCTGAAGCTGAAGCTAAAGCTGGCGCAACAAGTGCTTTTTGGCCAGTCAGTCAGTCAGTCAATGCTTGCTTGCGGGGGAGCAAGCGGGGCAAACGGGAGATTTGAATTTTTTGAGGTAACATCGAGCGGTCACTCGATGGCGATCATTCATAAAACGCGGCAGCTTTTCGACTGTTCATGTTCGGCGGCTAAAGATGCTTATCGCTTCGGTCAGCCGAAAAGTAAAAGCCAAACAAAAAACACAGCAACAGCAACAAAACGTATTTATTATTATTATTTAATGTTTAAGAAACAGATTGCAAATTTGCGATTGTGTTTTACTGTGATTCCAGCAACAGCTACTTAATGTTGTTCGTACTTGTCTTGTTGCTGTTGCTGTTGTTGTTTTGCATGCAGCCAGTGCTTTGGGGTGGCTGCAACACAATAGTTGCGTGTGTGTGCTGCAAGAGAAACCGCAACAGCAACGGCAACAGCAACAGCAACAAGATACACAGCCCCACCCACCACAAATAGCAAGCAATGACTGAAGTCTTTGGAACAACTCTGACTCTGAGATTGCTGTTGCTGTGGCTGTTGCTGTTGCTGCTTTTCTCGCTGCGTTGCTCTTTTGACTGCCATGGTTGACGGATTACGCAACTTGCCGGCCGTAGCATTTCCATTATTATTATTGTTATTATTTCTCTTGCCGTTGCTGTTTGTGTTGTTGTTGCTGTTGTTGTGCCTTTTCATTGTTGGAAAATTTGTACATTGCATGCGATTGTTTTACGTGCTGGCAACGGCAAAAAATTTGTTTATAATTTTGAATGCAGCGAGCAACAACAACAGCAACAGCAGCAGCAGCCACTGCGAGTGCTGAGCCTCAGGGCAGGCAATGACTTTAAAACGTAGTACAAAAATTTCAAAAACGAAAACGCAAAAAAAAAAAAACACAAAATAATAATAATAATGAACACAATGCCATGTCGTGGCAAAAAAACAAACAAAAAAAAAATAAAGTTTTCTTTTGAAAAGCGTGCGTCTGTCCGTGCTGCCAGCTGTCTCATCGTCTATCTGTCTTTCTGTCTGTCTGTTGTTGGGCTGTGCCATGCCCTAGAGTCAAGTGTCACGCACGTTGTGCCACACAGTAGAAGACATCAGACAACAGCAACCTGCTTCGACTTCAGCTTAAGCTCATTATATAGCCACATGCAAACGTTCTACAGTCAAGGCGAAAGGTTTTCAAGTTCGTTGCCTAAGTCTTTCGTTTTTGTGAGTCGCTTGTTAACAGCCTTAACGCTGCTTTCAGCTCTCAAAACGTACTAAACTAATACACACGAGCAAGCAGCTTCAGCTACAGCTTCAGCTTCAGCCCTGGCCCTGGCTGAGGCTTTAGTTCGAGTTTTTGGTAGGTGCAACAAAAGTGATTTCCAAATAAAATCGTTGCGGGCTGTTTTGGGCAACGCCTTCCCAATGTGCATGCCAAAAGCGCCGAAAAACAAGAAAAATCCAAAGCAAAACCAAAAAAAGAAACGATCATAAGGCAAGAGTAGAAAGCAACAGCAACAGCAACTGTTTCAACAAAAAACGCTCAAAGGCTTCAAGGCCAGGCGAACGCAACAACGCCTTGTATCCAGCATGAGTATGAGTATAAGTATGAGCTGAACAGCTTCTCAGCTTCAACCAAATGAACGCAAGTTAACACCGCTTGCCAGTCCGCGCCAACAAATTGAAAGCAAATCGATGCGCCGGCTGCCGTTGCTGTTGCTGTTGCCAGCCCGTGACCAGCATCATCATTATCAGCTGAAGCAGCAACAGCAACAGCAGCAGCCACGTTCAAAGTTGAATCACGTGGCCAGGGGGCAGGCAAACATACTCGTAGGTTGGTTTGCCCGGTTAGCGAGTTTGACCTGCCCGTGCTTTGGACTTTGTTTTATGGCACGCACGTGGCTGCAGCTTTAGCTTCAGCTTCAGCTAGATGCCTGCACCTCAACTGAAAGCGCAGCGAAGCTCAGTGAATCGACAGTAGCGTTGCCATGCAAAATATGCGGCAAGCTGACCATTTTTGGCTTTGACTACGTCTATGCATCCAGTCCGAGCTCGAGTGCGAGTCCGAGTCCGAGTCGAGTATCGTTCCCTGGGGGATCTGAATGTGACGTTGTCAGCTATGCCATTGATCTTTATCAATGAGCAGCAAGCAACTATCAGCTATCAACTAGCAACTAGCTGAAGTAGTTGCAATGAATGGCGCGCGCTTCATTAATTTATGCATATATAGGCAATGCGTAAAAGTGAATGAGACGCTGACGCAGCCGCAGCCGCATCCAGCAGTTGTTGCAGTTATGAGCTGTGCTTGCCCCGCGGGAAGCGCTGCTTAATAAACAATAAATATGCAATTAGGCAAGGCCGGGGGAATGCATCGACAGACGAAGTCCAAGTCTTGGAGTCTCTGTCTCTGTCTGTTTATGAGTCTGGGGCCTGTTTATATAACACAACGCGTCTCTAACACAGGCCACAATTAACAAGTTGCTGCTGCGTCTGCGGCTGCTGCTGACGATGTTGCTGGCGTTGCTGGTAATGAGAAATGAGCGCACTCCTTGGAGGCAGCCACGTAAAACAATTTATAAATAAATAAAGATATTGATCTAATTTCTATATAGGCACTTTGGCTGCTGGTACGGTGATTGCTTAATCGCTGCCACGCATGAGCATTTCACCAGCTGCTGTAGCTAAAGCAGCTTCTGTTGCTGTTGCAACCGTTTGTTTAGCTTTCAGTCACGTAGCTGAAGTGAGCCATAAAATGTGACAGGAGAAAGATACAGAGACTTTCAACAAGTTTCGATTGATCGCCAATTGCCAATTGCATTTATGTATTAATACCAACTAATACAGACGATTACTAAGTACACAAGTATTAGCTGATAAAGTTGTTAGCGGGTTTGGCGAACTAACGGCCCAGCTAAACGTTTTAAACTGCATCTCATATAACACTTTGCTAATGCTGCGAACGATGTTCGATGTGTTCGCGCGAACTCGCGACAAGTTAGCCGCATGCCAATTGCCAAAGTTAGACAGATCAAGCGACAAATCGAGCATTATACTAACTCAATTAGTGCTTTATTGGCTCAGAGAAATGTGCCTTTTGCCATTTGTGGCCCCCTAACGCAGAAACAATTAAACAGTCAATCGCAAACCAGACAGCAGGTGGGGCAAACCTATAGTTTGCTTTGCCATTCTTAAAGCTTTTCGCTTTTCTATTACGACAGCATCATCAACATCATCATCATCGTCATCAGCATCATCGATGTTTGTCAAATCCGGAAACTGTTCCCATGTTCGTTCCAGTCACTGTCCGAGCTGCGCTGTGAACTATTGAAAATTGTACAGCAACAACAACAAACGACAGCGAGTGGCATGCAATGCGAATACGAATGCGAATACATTTACGAATACGAATGCGAGTGCGATTGCGAATTCGAATTCTCATTCGCTTTGATTCACCTGCAAGGCCTTGAAATTTTGTAATTCTAATTTGTTGCCGTTGCCGTTTCGCCAGTAACTAAAACTGAGTCAGTTTTGCAGTTGTGCTTTTGTAATCCATCAACAGCAACAACTGCAAAAATTATGATGAAAAACAGCAGCAGCAGCAGCAGCAGCAGCCGAAGCAGTCGCAGCTGACGCAAAATTTTCAACAATAAATTGGCGGCAGCATTTGATCAACAATTGTCAAGGTGAGATTCTAAGCAGATAGAACAGCAGCAGCAGCAACAGCAGCAGCAACAAAATGCTGCTCCCAGTTGGGGAGGAAGGGAGGGGCAAGCAGCCGCCGGTGCAGTTCCAAGTTCCAAGTTGACGTCGCTGCTGTTGCTGTTGTTGCTGTAGGAGGGCGTGACGGGGCGGAACGCGCGCAACAATAACAAAGTATACATATATATAGAGATATATGTGTATGATTTGTTTTTTTTGTCGAACAAAACTCGAGACCGCAACGCGCATTTAAGTTTTACTTAGTCAACGTTGTTGTACTTTCTGTCTTTACTTATATTTGTATTTGTGTTTTTTGTTGCTCCCGCTGTCTCTCTCTCTTATTGTTATTGTTACTGTGTTTTTTGTGTGCTACAGTCACTGCAAAATATTAGTCATATTTAATTTAGTTTCGGCTTCGCTGCCTGCAGCAGGTGACAGTAAATAGCAAAAAGTTTCTACGTTTCCATCTTATGGTTATGTCATTTTTTTCTGTTTTTGTATTTTCGGCTACACAAAAGCCTGTTTGATGAGTCCCCCCGGGGGAGATCGGTCGGTCGGTAGTTTCCGCACTTCAAACGTAACTAACTGACAAATCTAAGTAACTTTTTGGGCAGCTCTTAAGCCAGCAAACACAGCTGCGCGACTGCTTTGGAAAATACTTAAAACTGACGTTAACTGTTTAATATTAATGCGATTCTGTTGAAAGACATCAGCGAATCGATTACAAATGCATTCGTTTCATCACGTGCTCGCTTGCCTTTTGATGGACTTATTCATATTGATTATTTTATTCGAAAGTAATGAGAGTTTTAACCGGGAAGCCCCCAAAGTGTAACAATGAAAATACAAATAATGCATAAGTAGGCATGAGATTGCAAAATGGAAATTTACTTCGGATTATGGGATACCCTGTACTTTCATAGATGAGAAAATTATCCAAAGTTTTTCAGTAGATGTCAATCAATAATATGCAATCAATGAAATGGAACTATGCTAACTTATAACGAACTTTTATTTGGTAAGTTCAGTTAAGATTGCGAAATAAATAGTTACTTTGAATTGTGGGATACACTGTACTTTAATACATGAGACAATTATACAAATCTTTTTAAGGAAATGTCAATCAAGGAAGTGAAACTCAGTAAGAACTCTATCTATTTAATTTTATATATAATTAATTAATGCTCATTAATCAAAGCTCCTTCTATGCTTAATTTATTCTTGCATTTATTGTGCTTAAAATCCCTTTTGCATTAGTTATATTATTAGCTCGGACCTCCCCCATTTCACTTGCTGTTGTGCATTTAGTCAATAATTTAACCACAGCTTTAATTATGGCTATTTATATTGCTGCTCGCACAAAATTCTTTTAGCATGATGGCCCGAAGCGTTGCCACAAAATTAAAGAGCGCTCATAAAATGCACTTGAAGCATTTTCCAGGCCGTCGCACATGGCTTCAGTAAATTGGAACGGAGCTGAGGTTTTTTGGTTTTTTTGGAGAGGGGTGGAGAAGGGAGTACCCAGAAGTTAGTCCAGTAAGTAGTGCAATGGAATGTCAAAGAGGGAAAAACTGAGAAAACTGGTAAACAAATTAAGTGAAAAGGGTGAACAGAAAAATATCAAGAGCCAAACAAGCGAAAGAGAGAAAAGTACAAATCATATTTGTGGTCAGCGTCGATCATAATTATACGCTGGTGACGATCTCATTTCATTTTATAAGATCTCAATGGGCAGATAATAATACAAACAAACGAGAAAAAAAAGGTAGAAAAAAGTGTGGCGGGTAATTGCACAATTTATATATAAGCGCATTCTTTGAGGGTTTGTTTTTTGTTGTTGTTGTTGTTGTTGCTTCGCTTTGTCGTAATTTAAATATTACTTTTTTTTTACTGTGCTGTGCTGTGCGAAGCCAAATGAAATCATGGTCAGCTAACTATTATTTGTCGCTTTATTTTAAAGTTTGTTGTTATTGTTGTTTCTATTTTTTCCTATGCATTTTCACACACAGAGCACAGAGCAAGCGGATATCACAAAACAGCGATCATGATAATGGAAAAACAGCACGGAAAAATACAAAAACAAAACAACAAAAGACTGGAAAAATGTATAAAATTAACCAAGCGTTAAAAGTTGTCTGTTGTCTATTGTTGTAGTTGTAGTTGTAGTTGTTGTCGCTGTCGCTGACGTTTTCGTTGTCGTTACTGCTGACGTTAAAGAAAAGCAGCCAAACTGGCGACACAACTCGCATCTCCCATCGAACCCAAAAATACATTTAATTGGTGTCAGAGTACAGCAAACTTAATTGGCATCGCATTCACAAGGCCAACGAGAGGGCAACAGTGGGAGGATGAGAATAGCAAGTGCAAAAAGGGGATTAAACGATGTCTAAGGGTTGTGCCGCTTCGTATTTGCAAATTTGAGAGCCCAATTATAACATGAGCTCTCCTGCTCGCTGACTCATCATCCTCAGACTGAAAGAGACTCGAGAGCACATCCTCAGTCCAGCGTCTTCGCTTTGGAGCACCCACCCACAGCCAGAGGGCAGCTAAAGGCGCGCAAATCTCAACGCATCGATTAAAAATACATCATAAAAGGCAGAACGTGGCTCCGACTTTAGTCTGCCGTTCGATATACACATTTTCAGCGGGTGTTGCCAAGTTGGTTTTGGCCTGGAATAACTTCGACTTCAGCTTCAACTTCGTCGTCGTCTTCGTTTTTAGCTTCAGTTCTGCTTTTTTTTTGTTTTGTTGCGGCACGCCGTCAATGCCTTGTCGTCGTCATAAAGTTGATTTTTTTCATAATAAAATAATAATTATTGTTATTATCGCGTAACTGAAATCTTGAGCTCAACCCAGAGGCAGGCGTTGAGTCTCAAGACTGGCACGCATCCTTGAGTTTCAGTCAAAGTTGTTTACATTCAACGCTGTTGCTTTTGGTGGAGTGAGGTGGAATGGAGTGTGTTTCCCTGTGTGTGTGTGTGTGTCAACAAATGAGCGCGTAATTAACCCGCCAACCCCAAACGCCAGCCACGTAATATTAGTCAATAGTTTTGGGCCATGCCCAGGTCGAGATCAGATCCAAGCTAGACACGATGTCGTCTGTGGCATTTCTGCTATGCGCGGCAATTATCATTAAATTTTATTTATTTGAATACTCTCACTTCTTTAGCTGTTGCCTTGGTCAATAGCTCTAACTGTCGCCTGCTTGGTTTTTTATTTTGTTTTTGTGCTTCCTTCACTTCTGTATTTTTTTTTTTTTTTGCGCGCTTTATGTTTTGTTATTTCCTGCGAGTTGCGTACGATTTTTATCAACCAGCAAAGTTGACGAACGTTGCTGTCCAGTTTGAGCCACTGACCAGTTTTGAAAGCGCAAAAATATATTGTGAATGAAATGCGCGAAACTCGCTTTCGTCGCCGGCGACAAAAATAAGCGTGTAATATTTGTTGCCCGGAATAGCCTGCGATGCTAATAGGAAGTGGATACGATGCACAGGATGTCGATGGCCTGTTCCTAACTACTCTATGCTATCGGTTGCGATAATAACGCTCTCTGCCAAAGTGGCCCAACTTGCTTTCTATTTCTATTAAGATGGATGCTTGTAGATACGGCTTGATGAGTTGCTGCTGCTGCTGGCAAAGAAGACAACGTCAAACAGCGACTCGATAACCAGTTATAAACAAGACATGCAAATCCCGAAACACACATTGAAGATGGAAAAAGAGTCGCTAAGCGAAAAGTGAGTGGAAATATTGACGTTCAGTAGACGATTAAGAACTCAGCTGGAAACTATTAAAAATATGAATGAGAAATAAATAAGATAAAAAAGAATCTTTAACCAGAAACAGAAAATCATTTTAAATACTTTCGAAGACTTGTGCTTTCTTTGCAATACAAAAATATATATCCAGCAAATCAGTTACTTGAAAAGATATTCTAAGGAATCTTTTACCAGAAATAGAATTTACTTTTGTTTCTATAATTGCAGCTCAACATATAATATATAGAACTTTCGCTTTCTTTGCAATAAATAAATTCCCCATCCTAAATATCAGTTGCACGATCATTTGTAGTTGCACACATTTAACATATAGTTGCTGCACGTGCAAAATTATGTCAACTGCAATCTAGATAGCGCGCAACTCACGTAAAACTACATGAGATACATTTGTGTACGAGTTTGAGATACTTTTGATGTTGATGTGATCTGATGTGCTGTGCTGTGGCTGGGCATTAGATGCGCTCAAAATGCAAATGCGGTCACTTGTCACTCGATGAGGACGACGCAACTTAAGCGACTGCTGAGAGTGTTGAAGAGAGTGAGAAATTGTCTACTCTTCGCTTCCCCATTCCCCGTTTCCCCTCCCTTCCCCGCACACTCCACCCACCTCGAGTCTGGGACTTTGGTTCTGGCTCCGGTTCTGTTCGAGCAATGCATCATTGTTAATGGCAAGTTGTTCGTTTGTCGCTGCTGGCAGTTGCTGTTGTTGTTGCCGTTGTTGCTGCTGCTGCTGTAGCTGCTGGCGTCGAGTGCTAGTACCAGCATCATGACAACAACATCAGCACTGATCAAACTTAATTCAAAGTTCCTGTTACGCGAGCGCACGGTGCAAAATTTCGACATAGGGAGGCGACGACAACGACGACGACGACGTCGACAACATCAGCAGCAACTGTTGCTGCCGCAGCTGCTACTGCTGCTGCTGCTGCTGGTGGGTCACTGTTGTTGCAATGTGCGTGTGATTAAGACGTGTGTGTTGTTGTTGTTGTTGCTGCTGAGTTACATTGTATTATGTGCCATAATTTAATTGACATTGCGCGCGTAAATCAGGCAATCACTGATATACGATGTGTTGTCATTGTTGTTGTCCATGTTGTTGTTGCTGATGTTGCTGTTGTAGTGGCTGCTGTAGCAGCCGTCACGTTCGCAGCCTGAGCATTTAAATGCGGTCAGCCAGTTTTTCATTTTCATTTTTTTTCTGTTTGCTCTGTGTGTTGCGCTGTCGCTCCAAGTTAGCCGCTGATACTAACTAGACACTTGTATTATTTAAATCAAGTTGTGCTAGTTTTTTCTCTTTTTTTCGTTGTTGTATTTGCCACACATTTTATTTCATTTTTTTTGCACACTTTAATACAATAAAACTATTTGCGCGCATTAAACGCATTGCTGTTGATGTGGAAATTAATTTTAATTTTATTACAAGTATTTCGTATTCATCGCAAAAATGTTTATTAAAGTTTCATTTCTTTTTGTCAGAGGCCGCCACATGAAATTCCGTTGAAATTTTAAAGCTCTCGCTGTTGTTGTTGTTATTGTAAAGTCCATGACCTTTGCTTGGATTGCGGAGCAGCGCTCGTTTCTTTTTTTATTTTTGGGGCTAGGGGTGGAGCAGACTTATCGCTGGCAGCGACCAAAAGCAGCAACAAAAGGCTGCTGCGAAGGTGTGCACCGTGGGCGATGCGTCTGCGTCTCCGACTGCGACTGCGTGCAGCAGCAACACGCACACACACACACACACTGGCACACACACATTGGTATTCGCACTGGGACACACACATAAAGCAGGCGTTGTTGATTTTTGCAGACAAGCCAGAGCAGCTTGCAACTCAGCCGCAAAATGTTAGTCATAAGTATGAAGTGATAAGAACGAGGATCAAAATAAGTAGAGGAGGAAGGAAACTTATTGCTTATATAATATATATTACTAATTAATATACATTAATAAACAGAAAAGAATTGGGGACATGTACGCTAAGTTAAGGCCAAAGTTTTGCCCGAATTTCCTTACTCCAAGTATGATCAGTTGACTTATTAAAAAATTCTTAAAACCGATAATATTATATAATTATTATTTGAAGTAGCAATTATTATATTCATCAGTTGTACTCATTAGTTTAATAACTATTTACGCATTTTGCTCAGACCACAAAAATGAGCTATAAGCAATGAAGACTACAATAAAATTGATTGACAAGATGGGTCTCAAGTATATTGTAGCCTTAATATATAATAGATAATTATATATTATCATCAGATAGATTACTTGGTGATTTTAGTCACTAACAGAAAAAGTTTAACGAATTCACTTAAGAAATTAATCCTGAATGCATGCTTACAAATCCAAAACTTAAATCAAGCCAAAAATAGTTGACTTTTCTAAGAGTTTTTTTTTTGTGTATTTCATTTTCAATATTGTATTTCAGTAACTTCACTTCGTAAGGGTCTTTATTGCCTTTTGATTGATTTCAACTTCTAAGCAAAAATGCTGAACGAACATTTTTCTTTGTGTCTGGGTCTGAGAGCTTCTACAAGCGCCGTTTTGGCAGTTCATCTGCTAAGCATAAAGAGTTGATGTTGCTGCCAAATCCTTTGTTTTCGATCCAGCGTGGCCTCCTACAATTTTGTTTCATCAGTTGTTGCGCCCTTTTGTGGCCTTTCTGGCTGCTAGCTGCTCGCTGCTCGCTGTTTGCTGCTTTCTGCTTATGGTGTTTGCCTTTCTTGCTGCACCAGAGAGAGAGAGAAAGAGATTCAGCGAGTGACTGCGACCAAAAAAAACAAGCAGATCAAAATGTGCCGATATGAGCTCATAAACACGCAGTTTAAAAGGTTCTCTTTGCGCTTTTCAAAAATATATATACACATATATAAAAGATCAGCTTGTTGAGCGGTTCGCACGGACAGCAGCGTTTTTTAATTTTTACTCGTATTTTGCAGCTTTTTTTGTTGTTGGTCTGTTTTTTATTTTTTCTCCTTTGAGTTTTGAGTGTTTGCGTTTGTCTCGCGCTGTCAGCTTGAAGTTTTGAGTTTTGGTCATGAGATTTTTTTTTATTATGGTTTTTTTTCTTTGGCTTTTTTCGTGGTGTTATTGAAACATTGACGATCAGCTTCCAACGTTCTATGTAATTATTCAATTAGGCGGCGACGGTGTAAAAAAAAACAACAACCGAAAGCGAAACTGAAACAGTAGCAACCATTTAGCTCTAATTGCAACCGAATCAAAGCGAAAGCGAATCGATCACAAGCATAATTAAATACAGATAAAGGTGTATATATAAATAAATATATAGTATGTATTTATTTCGCATTTTTTGTTTAGTTTGGCGCCCAGCAGCCGCCGGATGCACTTTCAAAATCAAACTACAAGTGCGCGTACTTCAAACTGAGTGAAAGATGCAACTACTAAAATGCAGCTGAAGTGGGGCAGGAAGGCAGAGGAGGGGCGGAGGGGGAAGGAAGGTGTATCTACAAGCAGCTGACGACCGACAACTAAAACGAGTTTTGTTATTTTTTTTTCTCTGTATTTTTTTTTTTTTTTGTGTAGCAGAAGAGGCAAAAAATAATAATAATGAAATTACCATAATTATATTTTGCAGGCAGCACTAAAAACCAGCGGCTATAAAGCGGCAAAAAAAAAACAACAACAACTAGTAAATGTGCCACAGTTTTTTATCGTATGGTATTATACCTATATGTGTATATAGTATAAGATATCTATAGCGAATGCTACAGCTATTGCTATTGCTATTGCTATTGCATATTTCATTAGCAGGTGTTAGAACGTGTCGTTCGATTGGGGCTACGCCGGACGACGACGACGACGAGCTGTCAGTGTCAGCTGAAAGTTTTGCCTGAGATTTGCGAATGTACTCAAAGCAGTATTCATACTCGCACTCGAGACTTGACTACTCAACATGCAAAACTTTAAGACCAACAAATTGTGTACAACACACGCCCCAAAAAACAAAACGAACAGAACGAGTCTGAGTTTGAGTTTGAGTTCGAGTCGAATAAAAAAACACACACAAAACTAAAAGCTTTGACTTGGCCAACGGCGCGCTGCGTCCCGCTGAAGGCCATTAAGCGTGGCCGGCAGTGGCCAATGCAGTTGTTGTTTGTGTAACGCATAAATCTTGTGGCTAAAGCACAATGGTTTGTTTGCACGGGTCAAACATTGGCGTGCCACGTACTTGGGTCAGTCTCTGGCTGAAGTTCTTCTAGCTTCTGCAAATCAATAAAAAACTTCCGTTGCGCGGCGCCTTCCGAACCTAACCGAGAGGGCGGTTTTAATTAACACGAAGCCTGAAAGCGAAAGTTTTATCCTGAGACAATGTTCGAGAGCACTTGGTAGCACTTGGACTAGGCACAAGTTACTTGCACGCTGGCTACTTGATCAGTTAGTTGTGGGCAACACCCTTGGCGCAGTCATAAATTAATTTTGTTTAACCCCTTTTTTTGTTGGGTAAATGCCGCAGGGGTCAACCAGATAAACCAAATTGATTGTGTCGCTGGACTCGATGGCCTGCAGTTCAAATGGGCGTGGCTGTTTGTTTAGTTTTCGTTTTTTCTCTCTCGTTTTTTTTGGCTAGCTTCAAACTGCAATGCTGTCAATGCGGACATCGATTGACAGCTGCCAGCTTTAGCTATTGTTGTTATTGTTGTTATTTTTGTTGGTGCATTTTATGAGCTCAGCTAGTTGGAGCCAAGGGCCTCCCTCAGCATGTAAATCAGCGTTTATAGGGTGACTAAGTAAACTGCTTTTGGCCTGGCACAAATTTATTACACAGCCGCCGTGTGGCACGCCCGCCCATCAGCTGCAGCGTCGAGACGTCTTGTCTGTGGCATGGCTTGGCTTAGCATGGCATGGCCTGGCAGAAAGCAGCCGTATTCAAATAACTATCTTGATAAACAACTTGCGGCTGAGCAACACCCACGCCGCACACACACACACTCGCTCTTAGAGTCGTACATCAGCAGGGTCTTCAACTTGTTTTACAAGTTTCATTTGAGCTGCCTTACAACATTGCCTCAGTTGTTCTCCCTCTCAGTCTCACTCTCTCTCTCTCACTCTCTGTGTCTGTCTGTGCCTTACTTGCGTGTGTCTGTGCGTTTGTATGCGTGAACTTTTGTGGCACACTAATTCAATTAGGAAGCCCACGCCCACTATCAATAAATTTCTCAAAAACGAGACTCATTCACATCTACTTTTTTCCACATTTTTTTTCGCTTTTTACATTTTGCAACAGTTTTAAGTTTTTTTTTTTTTTTGTTTGCAGTTTGTTTCGTTTTATTGTTTTTGCCGTTTGCTTTTCATGTGGAAAACTATTGTACAAAAACAATGTGCTCGCTATTCAGACAGTTTGACGTTGGGTCTCGGACGCAGATCGGGACTGCGACTACGAATGCGACTGGAACTGGAACTCAAACTGAAACTGGGTGGGTGTCTCCAAGCCAGCCAGCCACAATGGCAGGCGTTGTTGTTTTTGCTTTTCATTACAATTATTTTTGTATACGTTTTTTTTTAATGTTGTTGCCTCGTATCTTACTCTCTTTGCCGTGGGCAGTAGCGCGTGCATTTAAAAAGATACTCGTACTTGTAGATGTATCTACTGAATGTATCTTTTGCCTGTGGTTGTGCGTCGTCATACAAAAGTTGACATTGACACACGTGCAAAATAAGTGAGCAACAGCAACAACAACAACCACAACTACATCGAGTGTTGTGTCGTCTGACTATTCGTACTTGTGTGTATCTAACAATGTGTTTGTAGTCGTATATACATATCTATTGTATATTGTACGAACGAGGGTCACAGGCGTGGGAGGCACGTTGCTGTTGCTGTTGTTGCTGTTGTTGTTGCTGTTGGCTCGTTTGTCAGTCAACATTAGAGGCATGTCAACAATTCAATTTGAAATGCATTTACTGCTGCTTATGTTTACCAAAGGGGCAAGGACTACTCCGACGTGTATTCTATCGCCAGGGAATTGAGTCAGTCGGCTCCCCAACCGAATGCACTATAAAATACATCTGCATATTAAATGAAAGCTTGCGAGCTTGCCAGCTGACTAATGACAGCTTTTTTGCAGGTCATGCCAAAGCTTAAAGCACTTTAACGGAAAAAAACATTTTCGTAAAAAGTTGTAAAATATTTGCAAAAGAGCTAAATGAAAACTATAAAATACGTTGAACTGTACTGCAAAATAATGTTGAACGCGGGATAATATCTAATATCATATTAACACCATACTTATAAAAGGTAGCCATCTAGTTCAAATAAGCACATATAATATATTTATATAAACAACATCAATCTAACAAAGTACGCTTGTATATATGAAATAATATCTAACTAATGAAATGCCTTTCTCTTATAAATATAATTAGGTAGATAATAAAATTCTGTTCTTAATAAGAAAAGTTTAAAGTATATTGGAAGGTTCATTATAATTATATAGATATGGATATACGGATATTCACATGTCAAAATTTTTGGATAAGTGTGCCTTTAATTCAAAAAAGCATTCAAAACTATTTATGAGAGTTCAATTAGACTTTATAATTACAATTATTTATATACTAACAAATTTCATATAGATTTAAGTATTTTTTATTCACTTTTAAATAGAAAGGCAGCTTGCTTTTCTAAAGAGCACTCTTAAATATCTTTCTATAATACTATCTATTTAATGAAAATAGTCTTTATTGTTATTTGATTATATTTAATGCATTTTTATATATCCTCTCTACTCTTCTAAATAGAAAGAAAGTTTGCTCTAATAAAGTGCACTTCAAAATATCCTTATATGATAATTATCTGTATAATTATAATACACTTTTAGATATCCTTTATATATAATTTGAAGCTTATGCATGGTACTATTTAAGCTCTTCCTAATAGTGACTTGATTTACACACACAGACAGATCATTAATATGGTCATATAGTGTATATTTATATAGTTTTTGTGTAACTCACCTGCGTTTGCGTTAGGCCCAGACTCGCTGCCAACTCGGCACGTTCGGGCAATGCCAGATATTGGGTGCGTTGGAAACGGCGATTCAATTGCTGGAGCTGCAGTGAACTGTAAATGGTGCGTGGCTTGCGCATTTTCTTGCCCTTGCCATTGACACGTAGGCCGGAGTCCTCGCATTTGTCTGAGATTGAAAAGTCTGCAAAAATAGTGAGACCAAAAGAGAAAACACAAAGAAACAAAAAAATATGAGAATAAGACAAAAGAATGCAGTTTTTAGAGCGCCTATAAAAAGGCACAAAAGTTTGCGACGATGAATTTATAATTAAGCATGAAAATTATGGCAATGCAGCGAGTGAGTGAGTGAAGGAACCGGGAATAACTTGTGACTTATGCATATTTATGAGAGAAGTGCGCCATGCCATGGAATGCATAACGCAAACGCGACGAATATGGCAGACCAAACGAACTATGTATAGTATAGAGAGTATAAAGAGTAAAGAGCCAGACAGTGGAGCCATAAAGCATTTTGACCACCAAATCGAACGTTAAGTAACTTGTAAAATGTGAGGTAATTAAGTTAAATGAACAATTACATTGTCGCCCCGGACTATAAACAAAAAGCAAAAGTTCAAAGCACTCGATCAACTGTTTGTTGTGCACAAGTTCAACGAGCAGTGAAACAGCAAATGTTGGGGCAACAAGGGGTTAAACCGGGGGGACAACTGCAACTGACGACGACGACGTCGCTAATTGTTCAAAAATAACGCGAATCCAGCAACTATTATTAAGTCCCATATATGGCACAGTAGTCACCCGTCATCGTTACCGTTACCTGAGTGCGCATATATGTGTGTGTGTGTCAAAAATATTGGCGCCGCAGCACGTGCTGTGGCTTAATGACAAAATGGCAGCGTGCGAGCGAGATGGCAGCATGTTGCTGGTGACCACCCAGCACATGGGCCATTAGTCAGCCTGACACCAAGTCCCTAGTGTGCGTGTGTGTGCGAGAGAAGGCGAGAGAGGGAGAGAGAGGGAGAGAGAGGGAAAGAGAGGGAGAGGGAACAGCTATTGGACCGCTGCTGCAGTGAGTGCGAGCAGCGTACGCATTCAGCCGGCCAACTACACCAAAGAATGGTGTAATTAATTACGCCAAACGAAAGCGTAATTACCGCAATTATAATTACAAACAACTGTGCGCCAAAGCGAGCCAGAGAGAGCGAAAGAGCGAAAGAGTGAGAGAGAAGAGAGCATGTGTGTGCCATTTATTATTAGGCACATAGTACATTAAACATTTATTCATTTGTTGGCGCGCAAATTTTTGCCAATTACTTAACCGTTCAACGATCAGCTGTTTCGTCTCTTCCAATACTCGCTTGTGCATATTTTCAAGTATAGCGAAAAACGTTCAAGGTTAATTGCAAGCTTCGTATGAGTGACAAAATGTCAAACTCTGTCCCACTCAATACATAGACAGCAGTTAAAATATATAGTACAGTATATGTGCCTCATCTTCTCGAGTTGTGTTGGCGGCAACAATAGCTGGCAAAATGAATTGCTTTTCACTTACAGACAAAAACTGCTCAACCAAAACGCATAAAAAAAGATCCCAACAGCGACATAAAATAAATACAAATAAAAATAAAAAAGCGCAACAGCAACAAAATTGTTGAACAAAATGCGATAGTTAACAAAATGTCACAGTCAAGCGCGCAATTATGCCAACATCTCTATATATATTATATACATATATGAACAACAGAATATTCATTTAAAATTCAATAAAATCTATCTGAAATTGCCAGCAACTCAATAAACATTATACTACTGCAAATATTACTCTAATAAAATAAAGCTTGACATAAACTTAATGATCAATAAAAGTAAATGTAACCAGTTCTGATAGAAGATGTTGTAAAATATAATTACCGAAGAAAGATTATGGCAGAAGTGTCTGAGGATTTCTTCAAAGTAAAGTTATCATATTTGCATAGAATGAAATTTTATTTGAATTTGATTTGAAATTACTAATTACATTTAAATGCAAAAAAAAAAGAAATGAAAAATTTTAATTTATTAATTTATTCTCTTAGGTGTTAAAAGTAAAGCTCTTTGCAGCTCTTAAATGCAGTAAGAAAACTACATTAAATTTTAAAATACTCAAAAATTTTGATTAATAATTCTATATTATGCAATTCTGTCTACCTCTTACGTAAATCATAAAAAATGTGTTCTTCCAAATATAATAAATAGAGTTTTTATTCGGCTATGTCAAAGTCAAGAGGTGTAAACAAAAGAAGCGACAACAAAAGCACTTGAGAGCGTTGTCCACTTGACGCTCAAGTGTCGCCAAAATGTGCGAATCCCAAGAGCTTGAGCTTGCGCTTGAGCTGAGGCCAAAGGCTATGGCAAAAGCGAACTTGAGAGATCTTCAGATTGAAGAGAAGTCAAACGGACAGAGTGAACTTTAAATGATGTGCGCAGACAGCCAAGCATTGAAGATTAAGTGAGCGATCCTCACACACACAATAGGGGGGAACTACTTATAAATTGATAATACAAGACATGTTTTTTTTTTTTTTGGAGACAATTTCACTTACCATCCTTGGGGGGACTCGCACAGGGCGGCGCATAACTGCCTAAATGATAGCCAGAGTAGGAATTCTGATGCATGGGCGGGAATGGATAGCCTAAGGCGCTGCGTGGACTCGGGAATCCCGAATCCTGACCGCCTTGTGGACCAAAATGCTGATAGGTGCTGCGTATGCCGCCATATCTGTAATGATAGATGGAGAGTGAGATTAGAAATCATTATAATCGGTTTTGTAAATGAAAACATTTCTCCTTAAATGTCGCCTCATATCGTATGCATTGTCGGCCCTTTGGCACGCCAGGTCAAAGAACAACAAATAAATGAAAACTAAATCGAGCAACAACAGGCAAGGAAAGCAAGGAAAAGTTTGCGTGTTTTCCGTATTGGGTTTCAATGTGGTACGGAAACTAGAAATAAAGCTAGCACACTTTAACAGAATTTCATGTTTAATGCACAAAGCGTCGAAACGAAACTTTTTTTCTCACAACAAATGGACGAAAAACGAACAAGAAAAAAAGAAAATAAGCAGGAAAAATAAAGTTTTGCCATGACTTCATTTAGAATAAGTAAAAATGACTTTATGCGGTTAATACGAAAAATGAAAATCAATAACGGAGAGAATAAACGGAGAGAGAGAGAGAAAGAGAGAGTGGTAAGTGGTTAGTGGAGAGTCTAGTAAATATTTTGTTAACACTTTTTTAGCCATGGGGCAAAAAAAAGTTGCCATCAGGCAAACAGTTAAACAGTTGAACACTTTCCCATGGGCTGCCAACCCTCAGCTATAGAACAGCTTTACTATATAGTATGTGGTAGATATAGGCTCTGTGTTATTTGAACGTTTCTAACCGATTGCCCAATAATAAGCCATGAAATATTCAATACACTGCGGAAACACGGAAACGGAAACAACACACGAAACGCAACTGACAACTGGCAACTGACGGCAGCATATAACATATACTATACTATATGTTAGTAGCAACAGCAAATACTAAATGAAACCGCAACAAAACTCCGCAATATGGAAACCACTGAAGCAGCTCTAGCGGATCACATTAGAGTTCCACACGCACTGCCAGCAAAGCAAAAAAAAAATGACATAAAGGCAAACCGCAAAGAGGCAGAAAATGCAAGAAATATGTATAATGAAAAATCGAATCGTGCGTTGGAAAAACAATTTACACACACTCAAAACACAGAACAGCAAATGGCATAAATATTATGTACAGACAGACGGACGGAGAGTGTTGTATTTTATATTCGTACTACAAAAGTCAGAGGGAGCTCGTATTTATTAAGCCTACAAATGGTGAGGGAATAAACTAAACTGCGCTTAATTGAATTTATTTTTGGCTTCCGTTCGAATTCCCGGAGGGTTTGCAAAGAAGGGAGCCAAAGCTAAAGCTGCCTCTGTGTGTCCGCCAGCATAAACCAAACAACAAAATCCGGAAAGTTTCCCAACTGCATTCAAATAAGTACCACGGGGAGTATGCAATAACTATCGTATACTATATATAAACTGACTTCTTTAATTAACAACACAACAAAAAAACGGTGGAGACATTACAACAACTAAAAAGTAGATAATCATCTGAATGCACACTATATATCAGTAGCTGTTCTTTTCTGATCTGATAAAAATGATGACATGTGAAAAATATGTTTTGTTTTTTTTTTCAGTTGTGTCTTGTAATTTTTGCCAAATAGCCTGAAGCCAAGCTTCCGTTCTTTTTTCATTTATTAATTTTATGCAAGACAGCTTTAGATTAATATAAGTTTATTACTACTTATTCATTTCAGCCTTTATGAACAATAAATTTAATAGTTGAGGCACTTGTAAGTTAATGTAAGTTTACTACTTACTACTAATGATGAGTAAGAAAATAATAATTTTGCTGCAGATAACTTTAGCTTTAAATTAATAAAAGAAGGAATACATTTTCAATGGGGCAGTAAACAAAAAAAATAAATAAAACTATACAAAGTCTATGAAAATTTTAGTCTCCCAATTAAATTAATCAAGTTTGCTAATAAATAATATTCATAAAAAATATTAATTTGTTAACAACATAATATAATAATTATATTAAATACAACAAAGTTCTGTCTAATGCTTTATAAAAAAGTGTTCTACATAAATCGAACTAAGTTAAAAAAAATATATAGTTTTGTTACTAAAATTTTAAACTTCAACAAGTAATTATTATTGACACTTATTTACTCTTTAATGCACGGATTTCTTCTGTAATTTTACTAATCATAAAAATTGCCGTAGGCTTATGAGATTTAATAAGACTTAGGAAAATGAATGAATTAATAAATTTACAATTTTATTTGAAGTAATATGTATTTTATACATTCTCACACATGCTTTGAACATCTATCAGCATTAAACTAAATCATTTTATTATAATTGCCAAATCAATTCTAAACTAACTCTCAATGCTTCCTACTCGATAAAGGGCGTTTGTCATTATGCATATTACATTTGGATAAGAGTGAAAACCAATACAATTAAGCGCACAAACTGAACCAAATTGAAGGCGAATTATGATCTAGGAACGCCCTGAAAGTCAATTTTGGGTGTGTTACAATATTAAGACCTGATGACGGGGGCTGATAACAAAGCGAATCGAAAACTGCATCCCAGCTAAGGCTAAACTCTGCTCGGGGGCAGACAGTTGTCAGCCAGTCAGTCAGTGAGTTAGACAGTCAGTCAATCAGTCAGTCAGTCAGTCAGTTAGTCAGTTAGTTGGTTGGCAGACAGTTTGTCAGTTTTAGCGAGTGTTTGTCCTTCACCGCAGCACTTTTGACATTTTTGAGCGTTGATAGACACAAACAATGAATGCAATTTTCGATAAATGCAACGCAAACAGAATTTGCGTCTGTTGCAACTTGCAACTGTTGGGAGACTCACCCGGCGGCGGCATGCTGTTGCAGCTCCACAAAGGCCGATTTGCCGGGTATGTTGACGCCGGGCGTGATGCTGGCGCTGACGGCGGCGGTGCTGCCGCCGTCCATGTATTTGGGCGTGTGTGGTGCGTCCGGCGCATCCATGCCCGATTGGGGAGTGCTGGGAGGCCCCTCGTAGGGGCTCCCTAGGTCCGTGAAATTGAGCGTGTTGGCGCCTATTGAGGCCACTTTATCAAGAATTTTGACGGCTTTTCTTGGGAACGCGCGCGCAGGAAATGTGAATGTGAATGACAACAACTAAAGCTGTGTCCTCGATGTGTGTGTGTGTGTTAGTTTGTATAAATACTTGTTGTAATTTGATGTGTATTTTGTGTGAGAGAGTGTACTTGAGTTTTAATTTGCACTTTAAACCAGTTTATCGAGTATTGATTGTTTTAGCTTTATCTTTATTTTGTAGTTTGTTTTGTTTTTTTTGTTTTAGTTAGTTGAACTTGTTGAGATGGACGCGTAAATCCTTTTGTTGCATTTGTGGCGGGCACTTTTCGAACTTTTTTTGTTTGCACATGAAAACTGTTGCACTCGCAGAATTTGGGTCACCCTTTAATAATGACAATGATGATTAAGCGGATGATGATTGTGTTGTGTGTTGATGACACCACTTGTAACAATTTGTTGTATATTGAAAGCTTTTTGTGTGCTGCATTTAATTGGCATTCACAAAATGCACACACTCCAAGAAGACAAGAAGACACTAAACAACAATCCACAAAACAACAATCTGTGCAATTTGCGCGACGGCAAAGCAATCGAGCCAGCGAGTCAGCGAGCGAGCGACGAACGCGAAATCAGAGAATCCAAAGAGAATCAGAGAATCGTTAGCTGTTGTATCGAAATCGTATGGGGGAATCGAGCAACTCGAACAACTCAACTCAAACGTAAACGTAAACGTACGAACGAACGAACGAAACCGGGCTGCGAACGGCGCTGCGACGAGCGACAGCAACAACGACCAACCACGAACAAAGTGCGTATACGACTAGGTACGAGCTCAGCGCTGCGATTGCGCGCTGCCCCGGGTCCGCAGTCGTGGCAGTCAGCCAGCTGTCGCTTTGCCGCGCTGTCGCTGTCGCGTGCGAGCGCAACAGCAGCACATCGCGTAATGCTAGCTCTGAACGTGCGAGCGAGACGGCGACTGCAGCTGAGACGCGTTCACAGCCCACCACCAATGGCATGACATGGAACCGGTTTGACGTCGCTGCGCTGCCGCCACGTTCGCTGTGTGTGTGCGTCTGTGTGAGCTGTCGCGGCAGCGGTTGGTGTTGAAACCGCACCAATACCATAAATTTTATCAATGGAGTTGGATAGAGAAGGAAACGCGGGGGGAAGAGGGCGCCCATGGCGAATGCGTTATGTTGCTGTTTTTTGTTCGTTTGTTTGTTTGCTTGTGTGTCAATATTGTAGTTCGCAGCCCGTCGTCTAGTTTTGTGGCGCTCTCTTGCACCCCCCAAAGCCACCCACTTGAGGCGTGGCCAGCAGCAGTGGCAGCAGCGCTGCTCTGTGTGTGCCCTCTTTGGGGGATTTACAACATTATCAACATTTATTTGTATGCAAATTTATATTTTTTTTCTGTTCAGCTGGATTCTTTGGGTTTTTCTTTTTTCGTTGTTGTTGTTTTCTTTCATTTTTCTTTTTTTGCTTTTTTGGTGGACAACGTCGACGACGCGCGCTGCCATTGAAAGTGCAAATATTTTGACATTTTAAATAATGTTGATTAAAACTGGCAAAGGTCTCAATTATTAAATTGATTGCTGAACCTGTAATTTGTTTGTACGCTCCACAATATGTGTGGCACGCAATCAACAGTTGTATTTTAAGCCATCGAAAGAAGTAATTCATTAATGACTTGTTTACACCGAATAATGAACAGCAGCATTAAGAATGTCTATTCTTACACTACATTCCTCTAGAGAATAATTCTAAAAAATAACATTTATTATTCTATGCAAACAAAATCAATTTTGTAGTCAAAGATTTGTCTTTGGGCATCGCTTTAATATTAAAGCCACTTCAAGACAACTAGCGCCATCTACTTGCCCAAACTGAGCAACTTGACAGGCAACAACAAGAGCAACAACAACAACAAAACCAGTCAAACTGGCCAGCAACTTGACGTCGCTCAACTGCACAGGTACAAAGGCATGCACACACACATACACACGCACACTAACTCACAGTCACAAATACTACTTCAACGTAGTGCTATCACGCCCCTCTGCATACACACACACGTTCACATACTCGACAATAGAGAGCGCTTGCGCTCTCTGGCTCTCTTGCTCTCTCTCTCACATACTTGCACACTAGACGCCGCCCACTCGTGAGCAACGAATTCAAAATGGCGACACGTCGCTGTCGCCTTGTAGCGCTGCCGTCTGTAAAACAACAAAAAATTTTCATTCACAAGACGCGGCCGGTTGCGGCCGTCACTTTTTGAAAGCAACACAAGACAACAAGAACCTTTAGGCAGCGGAGCACGAGCTCTTGTTCACAAGTGACCCAAACGGTTGACCAACCGTCCGTCCGTCCGTCCGTTTGACTGACTTTAGAAACCCCTCGAGCCCCCATCAGCAGTTGTCACCTGTACTGCCCGAGGAGGATTTCCGCTTTGGCTTGGCGGGGTTTTTTTTTGTTTTTATGGAGCTGCTTGCTGCATATTCATAAGCCGCTGGTGCAATTAAAGGCGTCGTCTCAATTGTTAGACAAGAAACGTGCATCGATCAATAAGCGCTTAAGCTATTGGGCACCGCACTGATCCGATTAAAATTGTAATCCCTGGCAAACGGCTTCGCTGCACTAATTTGAAGGCACCACCAAGTAAAATGCACGTAATTGTTGCAATTAGTTAATGAAATATTTATTAAATGCAAATTATGATTGCGGCTTTAGCTGTTGCTACTACTGTTAACTTTCCCACTGTCTTACTGTAAGTAAAGTGTATCTGAGCGTGTGTGAGTCTGTGTGTGTATGAGTGTGTGTTGTGCAAGTGTGTGAATGTATTTGCAAACAGTCTGTCTTCAATAATTGCACATAAATCAAAATTAAATCGTCACTGGACGTGGGGCACGTGCAATCGAAACATTTCAATTCAACGGGTTTGCAAGTCAATTTTACCAATTGTTCATTATATTAAATAGACAACTTGACATATGTTTACTCATTTTTTATCAGCGCATAAATAAATAAATTATTTCGACTGTGCCTTCCAAGAACTGTCTTGTTAAAGCTAAATTAAATGTACTTATAAACACGTTATCAATTTAATTGCAATTGTGATGTTATTAATAAAATATATAAGTATTTATATAATGAATTAATTTGACGGATTTAATTGTAGTTGTGATATTCTTGACTTACTATAATAAAATAAATTTAGTATTCCCAACTAAATTAATTTGTTTTTTAATTCCAAGAACTGTGTTTTTAAATTAAAATATGATTTTAAAATACTGTACAAGCTACATAATAATTATTATGTTATTGAATTACAATAATAAAATGGATTTAATATAACCAAATAAATCCAATATCCGTTTTCTTTACTGAAACAATAAATTAAGGTTAACTTATAAATAAATTTTAATTGAAATCGAAATTTAATTAGAGTTAAAGTTGCACTCAATATAAACCTTAATAAAATGACTAAATAAAAAATAATTAAATGGCTGCTTAAATACTCTAGTTAATTAAGAGTGCTCCACTATAATCGTAGTGTAATTTCATTAGAGTGAAAAGTATAATCTTGTCTTCCACTCCGATAAGTGGCTATCTTGCATATCCATGTGGAATAGTTTAATCATTGATGTCTTACTCCGAGTGACGCCCAAGTAACTAAAGAGTAGAAAATCAGAATTAAGCAAACGTAGCATTCAAATACAGAAGCCTAATCGATTTTATTACCAAATAACATTAATTCCCAAATTAAAGCCAAGCGCCGCGACGGCAGTTTGCAGTTGAACAAATGAGACGATTAATTTTGTTAGTTCTCTGCTGTGTATAGTAGGCCTAGGCAAGCACTCTTGACGACCCCAAAAAGAAATATAGGAGTAAAAATAAAATGAAAGAAGCATACACTGTGTACACAGAAATCAACGGAAAATTTGAAATGCACAGCAAAACGCCCACGTGAAGGCAAAGAAGAAAGCGCAAAACGTCAAGGGTTCTTCAACGTTCTTGAGCACAAGGTAAAAACCCAACGGGGCAAAGGCAAAGACGAGGGCGGGTAGCGAAGAACTGAAAGAAAGGAGAAAAAAAAAGCAACACGGAAACACCTACAAAGGCGGGCAATAAAAGCAAATGGAAAGCAATGAGCGGCCCCAAAAAGCCAAAGTTCCCGGGCAATACAATTTATCATTTAAATAATAATGTGCCACAAATGACGAGAATGAAGGGACGACGATGCACACGGAAGGGACTCTGCCAATCGACGAAGGGACGAAGGGTCACTGAGAGCTGTGAGTTGTGAGCTGTGAGCGAGATGGCAAGCAAAGACTATAAATCAATCAAATCGAGAGCCACAAGAACAGCAGCTAGAGCGAGATGGTAATGGGTCAAGTCTGTTGAGTTTCCTTTTGGGGGTTGGTTGGTTGGTTGCTTCGCCGCTCGGCTCAATGAAATGGAAACTGACGCTCGCTTCACTCGGTTAACGTGGCTCTGTTGGTTAACTTGGTTTACTTGCCCGAAAATGAAATGCGAAACAACGCGCTCAAATTACATTTTAATGAGCCAGCCAAGGCAAGGCAAGGCCACTCTAGTAGTAGTAGCACCACAAACTGCACGCTGACCTAAGCAACAATAACAACAACAATAACAACGAAAAGAGAGCTGCCACAACAACTACAACGAGAGGCAGGAAGACCAACAAGTTGAGCGGCCCCAAAATGCCCATTTGATGCGCCTTTCAACGCCATAAATTTTATGAATGCAGCTTCAGTCATAGAGACGGCGACTTTTATGAATTTGTTTATGATGTACGAGGAGTCTGATGAAAGCGCCGCAGCAGGCGCCAAATTGGGTCAGCCACAGAGACAGAGAGAAGGAGAGAGAGAGACTGTGGACCGCCCGTGGTTGGGCATTAGCGTTGCCCACATGTTGGCTGGAGCAGCCAGTGCTTCGAGTCTCTTACTATGCTTTGCTTTGCTTTGCTTTGGCTGTGTATTGACATTCAATTCGAAATAAATCAGACTTTACGACTTCATTGCACATTGGGAGCTGCTCTCTGAGGTCTCTGGCTGCCATGGTTAGTGGCTGGCCGCTGTGGCTGTGGCTGTGGCTGGCGGCGTCTTTCAAGCAAAGGCAACGCTGGTGGCGTTGGCGCTTCAAGCATCCTGTGTTAATTGGCCGCCATCGCCGTCACTGCCAATAAATTTTCAGCCCCAACGGCGACGTCTACAACGACGACCACGACGGCGACGGCGACGACGATGGCAACGGCAATGACTTATTCTCATTGTTGATGTATTCATTGAAAAGTATTGGCTTTTGTGGTTGTTGTTGTTGTTGTTGTTGCCAGTTCGATTAGCTGGCACTATGTTGGGGCCACTTGCAACGCGTGACTTTGGCACACCATTTGCGAATTCCTGCGGCGCCAATTAGCCAAAATACAAAAAACGTCTACGAATAAATATTCGAAAAACCAGTAAACGGAATTTCAATTGAGCTACTGTGTCGCGCAAAACGTGTTGGACAAATTCGTTGATGTCTTTATTGCAAAACGAAAGACTTAGGCGACAAACTAGCAACCCATACAGGATGTTCGTTTGACGCCCGCACTTGACGTCTGCGCTGCCAAAAAAAAAATCATGAACCTCAACCTCCGCAACGTCGTTGGTGTAAAACAATTTCACACCTGGGAAACCTTTTAAGCAGCGTCACCCAAAAAGCCATCAACCGCCGAAATGAAATGTTTTGAAATTTGAAAATAATTGTTGACACTTTTTTTTGTATTTTGTCTGTAGTACTTGTTGTGGAAGTAGTTGTAGTTGTTGTTGTTGTTGACTGCCCATCCACATAACAAGTGCGCCTCTTGGCTGCACATGCGCATAGAGGAGAATAGGAAAACTTCCGGCACACACAACTCACAACTCAAAAACTCAGCCACGAAATTTAGTTGTGTCACATTAAAAAGCAATTATCACCTTAAATTAACCAACGTATGTACTACAACGTACAACATTTTGTGGGTGCCATCAAATATTCAAATTGGTTGCCTCGCATTTTTTCTAATGACTTTTCAAAAAACGACAAAAAAAAAAGATAACCAGCCAACAACAACAAGAGAGTATGTGTTTTTTTCGACGGGGGAGTTTGGCTCAAATTAACTTGTTGCTATTTTCGATTGGGCGCGTCACTGTCAGCTTGACTTGAACCCCTGCTCCTACCCCTTGTTACCCTTGGAACGGGGGTTTCGAACGGTTGCGCTTTTAATTCGTTTTAAATTATATTGTACTCGGCTTCTTTTTTTTTTTGTGTTTAGAATTTTTTCTGTCTTCCTTGCTGGCGATCTAGAGTTTAATTTAGCATTGAAACGTATTTGACTGAAGTTTTAACGACATCAAAACTGATTCACAATATTGTACATGAACATTGGAACGAATTCAGCGGAAAGTAAACGAAAAAATCCGGTTTTTTTATCATCAATAATAATTATTATTATATGCTGTTAAGCTGAAAGTTCCATTTACATAAAAAACGGTCAACAAATTGCAGCTATTGCCATAACAATTAGCACAGCTAACAAGCTCTTTATTTATGGTTAAGCATATTGGAATATTGTTAAAGCTCTAAACAATCCCGTATTGAGTGTTATTAATTGTTAATAAAATAGTAATAAACTGCTAAAGAGTTTTGCTTAAGATACAAATCACAAATATTTCCCTAACTAATAAGCAACTATAGTGAAATTAAAAAGAGTCTTCTGGGATTTTATAAAGAAACGTAATAAATACTAAGGAATAATAAGTAAGAGAGCTGCAATCGAGTCTGCTCGACTATAAGATACCCGCTACCCATTTTCTATGAAACTATATTCTACAAATTTACCAAAAATATACCATAAAATACAAAAATATACTTACTTTGATATATCGAAACAGTACATTTTAAATTCCATACAGTACAAATTATATCACATAGTCAGTCAAAGCAATTAAGACCCGATTTTAGTAGGCGTTTTTTGCCAGATAAAAGTGTTTCTTAAATTGGTTCCACAATTTTTATCTGATGGTAACCTAATTTTCTGGAATCTTAAATACTTTAGTTATTATTGTATATTTCAATAGTTTGGTTTAATAAATATCACAACTATTGTGATACCAATTATCAAGAATTGTACATATAGTATGTATAAACATCATTTCAAAAATACAGAATTTTAATATATCAAAAACTAATATATTTCAAATATCAATAACAAACAAAATCTTTATCTCAGATTCTAGAATTCCATAAAAATGTTTCAAAAATTAGTATTTTAATATATTCAAAACTATTATATTTCAATTTTTATTACATTCCTTTTCGAGACACCTTTGTACCACGGTGCAATGTCGCATATGCTCCATTATCAAAACACCTTACTTAGGTAACAACAAAGTCAACAACAACGAGGTGAAATTTGTGTTTTGACGGAAACATTTGTCAGCGTTTTTGCAGCCATTTGTGGCGCCTCTGGATTTGGAGTTGGGGGAGTGAAGGAGGTACGCACTGCAGCACACAACCAAAAAAAAACATAATAAAAAGGGTTGCTGAAAACATTTGAACAATTTAATTAGATTTCCCCCCAACACTTTTCGTGGTGTGATGGAAAATGATGCAAACAAATTATCGTGGGCCTGTTAAAAAGAGTCCGACTGTAGTACAATAATAGTTGATGTGTGAAAGAGAGAGAGACTGCAACAAAATTTGAAAAGCGTGATTTATGCGCAGCGTGTGTGACAAGATTATGGCATCTCCAACATAGTTCCATTTGGTTTATTTTCGAGTATTTTGTTGGTTGTGCATTCTTGACATCCACTAACTGAGGAAAACTGGTAATTTGAAATGGCGTCGACTCCATTGTCAAGTCAGCGGCATTCGATTATACAATAAGCAATCTGGCCGGCAGCCAGAAACAAACACTCTCCAGCAATACGAACCACCAACGAAGCTGCAAACGTTGCGCCGTCAAGCTGAGCATTGAATGATGCTCCAACTGAACATTTCCAATCCCCAGACTCAATTCATTCACGGCATGGCAATGCTCGTTGATGGCACACAGACCATTGACATCCTCGTTGCCGGCGTTGACTTGGCCATAGTTCAGCAGTAACAGTAGCAACAGCAACAGATACAGCCACGAAATCATGGAATCAATTCCGAATTTTATTAACAAATACAGACAAAAAAGAAATGCTGTTGATACGAAACCAGAGCTTGTTTGATTTAGAATTGTTTTTTGTTGTTTTTTTTTTCTAAAAGTCAAAGGTGTCTCTGTTCATATCGAAGCAAACGTTATATATGTAGAAAATTAATTGCTAAGCAGGCCAGGATGAGGTTCAGCAGCTCTCTTTCCTTAACTCACACACACACACACTCCTTTGTGTATTATTGGGGACCCTTTTGCCTTAGCCGTATGAGTGATATGATTTATATTGTCTTTCTCAGCGGCGCCACAGTCGACGTCGTCGGCATCTTTAATGTCTGCTATATATATGATTGTATATGTATCTGTTTTGTGTGTGAGTGTGTGTGTGTGTGTGGGTTGATGATGATGAGAGGCGGCTGCGCTTTTAATTTGTGTTTGCTTCGCGTTTCGTTTTATTTTCAAGAATTTTGTGTGCCGCCGACACCCTTTTTAGAGGAAGAGGAACAAGTCTGAGACAGTATCTCTGCGTGTAACCTGTCCACTTCTTCACACTTCATTCGCTCCTGCTGCATCGCTCCAGTTTCGATTGCTAATCCGTTTTGCCAAATTCGCCATGCACTCAATTTGCAACGTGGGCGCTAATTATAATCAGTTACCTGGACACACAACACACACAGGATGTTGTCGCATGCTGTGCGGGTGAATTTGTTAATGAGCTGACGCCGTTTGCGATTGTCATTTGCCTGCCTCTAATTGTTGCGAATTGTTGTTCCAAGGATTTGGTACATTCAACAAGGTCATTGCAAGCGCCAGTTGAAATGAACTGCAGAGCAAATCGCTGGCAACTGGGTTAATGCTAATGTGAAGAGTGTCTTGTGTTCTGGCCCAGTTTGTTTGCATGCAAATGAGGCCTAAGCTCACAAGTCATCTAACGGTGCTGCCTTGGTAGTGGCTGTTGTTGCTGCTGCTGCTGTTGTTGCAACGGCAACGCCCAGGCGCAGCAATGCGCCCGCAGCCAGTGGCAGCATCTATCAAACAGAACAGAGACGACTGCTCTCCATACAGAGAACATGGCCATGTTTTGTATTATAAAGTGCACTACGGCTACCAGTTAAGTGCATGTTGCTGGCGGGCCTCGAGAATGGTCAGAGCGACCAAAGCATCAAGCGCAGAGCATCGGTAGGTGTGTAAACTATGTTGCTGCCGCATGTTGCTGTGAAAATGTTGCTGCTGCTGCTGTCCGGCCGAAATACGGAAAAAAAAACGCCAAGGGGCAAGAACCTTTTTTCATTTCGGCTGCGCACTAACCGAGTGGGCGCGATCACCTGATGTTGCAGCCACAGCAACAACAGCAACAGCAGCAGTTTAAGCAACGCGCCAGCAGTAGAACAGCTTCTGTGCAACATGGCCACCTTGCTGGTTGCAAGTTCCAACTGGAACTGGGACTGAGACAGCGACTGCGACTGCGACTGAGGTTGGCTTTCTTTTCATTCATGCACTTTGGTGCGCTGTTCCATGCGGGTTTGGCAACAAGTTGCCAAGCTATAATTACCGCATCCATGTCGCTGCAAGTTGCTACTTCATAAATTAGCATGCTGCCACCACAAGTCTGACTTTGCTGGCCTCGCCTCGCCTCGGCTCGGCATGTGCTCCATTTGCAGTGCTTTGTCATTGCCATTTGCAGCAGCCCCTTGCATAGTAGAATGTGCTGCAGCAGTTTTCCATGGAAATAGGCAACAGGCAACAACCAGCAACCAACAACCAGCAACAGCCAAAACACAAATCACAAATCACATTGGCAGCGGCCATTAGGCTTCCGTGCTGCCTAGTCGCAGTTTTTAAGAGTTGAAGACGCGCGGTCGGAATTGGAGACGCAATGTGGAAGCCCAGACGAGGCCATGCTAGCCTCCGGCTAGTGTACAAGCTGCTGAAGCTGTGGCTGTCGTTGTGGCTGTGGCTGTGTCTCTGGCTGCTCCTTCTGCTCGTTTTCCTTGAATTTCGCTTCACTGGAGCAGAGCAACACATTGTAACGCCCTCGTCCGCGTTCGTCCTGTGCCGCTCGCTTGTTAGGGCCGCCAAAAGCTCGTTGCCGACTCTCTCTGTCTCTTTCTCTCTCTCACTTACTCTCCACCCCTCTCTTTGGCTCTCCTTTTTTTGCTGACTGACCCACAAACAATTTGTTTTTGCATTTCGCTGGCGGGGATTACACAGCGACCGGCTATGATAGCTGCCACCCCAAAAAAAACCAAAAAAAAAAAATTGAGTCAAGCAGAGCATCTTTATTTTGGGTAGTCCAGTTTTCTATATACTCTTACCAAAAAAGGATTACTTGCTCATATGTCGCCTAATAATCTTTAATGCAAGTTCCGCTTCTCCTTTAGAAAAAAAGGAAAAACAATTCATATTTATCTTATTTAATTGTCACTCAAAAAAAACAGCAAATATTATTGAAATAACAGTGTTGTTCAATTCACATATTTTCACTCAAGGAATACTATTTTCTATACTACTCTATGCCGTATAGCGATGTATAAAAGAAGTATTTATTATTCAGCACTAATATTAGTTTTGATTTATAAAATTGTGTATTTAATTGAAAGAGTTCTAATCCATGTATTTGATATGTTTGCCTAACAACAGCTTTTTTCCTTTTATTTTCTTTATTATTACTAATGCATTTATTATAATCTATTTTACAACAATATTTTTAAATTTTCGACAATCTTACCACCAAAAACATTCTCTGTCTGTTCCTCCTACTTTTATTCACGACAATGCGTTATTCTGAATGAACTAAATTTTCAAGTTTTTGCCAATATATTTTTTCATTTTCTGCAATATAAAATGTATTTTTTTTTCCTTTATTTTTGATCACTTTTACAATGTAGTTTCTTTTACATCATAGATTATAATATTATATATTATTATTTATTTTACAGAATTTAACATTTACTAAAGAGACCCAAGACTCCACCTAAATTATAATTTTAAGCAAATAATTTTTCCCGTTTACTGCAACATTTTTTAAAATTCATTTTATAAGCTTCCTTCCATTAACAGCATTCTATGGCTGCTCCTCTTACTGTTACCCATAGTCATTAATTCTAGTATAACTTATAATTTAATTAAAGCTTGAGACATACGACTAAGCTAAATTTTAAGCAAATATCTTTCCCCATGTGCTGCAACATTGTATAAAATTCATTTGATCATAATGGGAGACATTAACAGCATTCTCTGAGTGCTTCACTTACTTTCACCCATTCCATGGAATTTCCTCCCACAAGTGCAAAGCTGTTAACAAAGCTGTTATGCCCCACTGCGCAGTGTAGTCGAGGGACGCCAGGCAAGAGGCAGTCAACATCGACATCATTATCACGATCGGGCACGATTGGAGCGGAAGGTTCAGAGTCCGAACTGGTTCCTCATGGACCACGCTCATTGCGTGACTGCGTTTCAAGGTTTCTTTGGCTTCAGTTTCAGTTGTAGCTTTTGGGTTTTTGTGGATTCGGCGCATATCAGACGGAAATATTGTGCGAACTTGTGGATTTCAGGAAATCAATCTTGTTGCCATTAAATCGCATTCGCTATTCGACTTTTTCGCTGTATCGTTTTATTGTTTTACAGCATCTCTCGACATCAAGTAACAAAAAAAAAACTTAAAAACTGGACAGAAGTTGCCACAAAATTAGCATAGGCACGAAACATGTTGCAGCCCTTAGCTGAAGTTCTCTCTGTCTCTCTCTATCTTGCACTCTTGCTCTCTCTGTTGCTCTCATCATTAGGCAAAGCTGCAGCATGGGGCAACAACTCGACGCTGGCGTATTTGTTCGTTCAACATGACCGCAGGCAAGGCTTCAGTTGTGGACTTGGTCGTGGCCTCCGTCTTGGACTTCGAGTTGGGCTTCTTCCGTGGCCGGTTAACACCCAGTGCCACAGCCCCGAAATGAATGAGATCTGGCCAAGACGAAGCAGACAGGCGGCTGCCAAAGCTGCCCAACTGCTGCTGTAGCTCTTGATGATGTGGACGGTTGTGGACGGTTGTGGATGTGGCTGCTGCTTGTGGCCGCTGGGCATCAACTCGTAAGCGTTTTTGAAGACCTCCAGTGCAGCACGCGATTTATATACGACACCCATTTGGACATGGAAAGGAAATGGAATGGACAGCACAGAGACACACAACGAGAGAGAACCAAGACGAACAAACGCCCAAAAACACTGAAGCACGAGTCGCTCGAGGTCTTTCCTTACCGTTCTATAAATCTCTCCCCAGCCCCAAAAAAAAAAAAAAACTTTTATATTTATTAATGATTTCACTCGAATTTGTCGGTAGTTTATTTTTAGTTTTTTTTTTTTTTTTTTTCTTAATTATTTGTGGCGCAGCGAATGGCAATGGCGACTCAACTTTTTGGCTAGAGCCACTATGAAAAATGTAGTTTTAATTGGATTAGGCCAAGTCACAACAATGGCAGCAGCACTGTAAACAAATCGAGAAACAACTCATTTAACGCGCAACACGTGCAACTCATAGCATGTGCAACACGTGCAACTCATTTTCGAAATGCTAATAAAATATAGATTTATCATCCGCAGTTGCAGTTGTAAAAGGCGCTACCATAATGATTAGAGCAAATAGTTTTGAGTACATCTTAGCTAGTGCCAACAAGTGTTTGACTTGGGCTACCACAAAAAACGCTGCATCATTCCACAACACAACGAGTGACGAGGGTACAAGAGAGACAGAGGTCGCGGCAGGAGTTGGAGATGGAGACAGAGTTGAAGTTGGAGTTGGAGTTGGAGATGGAGATGGAGCCAGAGACAAGCCAAACACTTGCGTGTGTCACTGTGCTGACGCTCAAGTGCTCGACTGGCTCCAGCTACAGAAGAGACAGCTCCAAGCGAGAGGCACCTGTACCAGCTGTAAAGGCCATGGTTGTAGCTGCTGCTGCTGCTGCTGCTGGTAGAGAAGCTATGGGCTTGGAGAGAAGTCAGCAGACTGAAATGAAAATTAAGTCATCAAGCCCGCCAGCCAGCTGAAGTAGGTGCTGTAAGTCCCAAAATCTAAACAGAGCTGTAGAGAGAGAGAGAGAGCGGGAGAGAGTGATTGTGAGAGCAAGACAGATACTTGTAAACATATAATAAACATATAAATTTAAGCATGTTGTGGTTGCTGCTGCTGCTGCTGCTGCTGATGCAGACACTTCTTGATGAGATTTCAGCTCATCAGCATTTCGTGTCTGCGAACGCGAACGTGAACGCGGGAGACAAGTGTCTGGCGACGTCTCCGTCTCAGTCTCAATCTCAATCTCAGTCTCCTACTCCGTCTCCAGTTCCAATCTCAAAACTCAGTCTCAGTGTCTGCGATGAAGATGAATGGGCCAAGTTGACATATGAGGGTTTTAATCGTTATAGAAAACCTACGCATGCGATTCAAGCATTAAACTGAAACAAAAACAAAAATTCATTTCGTTACGTTTCTTTATCTATCTCTTTCTATACTATTCTTTCGTTCTCTCTCTTTGTCTAGTCTCTATAGTAGTTATTCTAATGACTTCATTAGGCTGTTGCAGACTCCCACGCCAATGGCCAATGTTATCCTGCGGCATTCCTTTGGCAGCCGATTTTGCTTAAATGGGCCGCCACACTTGACTTTGCACCAAGTCATGGCCACATCACATGGCCGGATTCGGTTTTTGTGTCCGATGAGCGCCTCATCAAAAGGATAAAACGGCTTTCAACAAGTTTCGAGTTGGCCTTTTGTTAGACAGACACAGAGCACACGAATCTCAAGACGCCGAATTCGAACAATGCCTTTGTGTGCCCACAACAATAACAATAAAAATACAAAAAAAAAAAAAAAAAATAACAAATCAAAGAGCGAGCCGAGCAAAAATAATAAAAAGGAAAAGCTGAAGCTGGAGCTCTGTGCACAAGCAGCAGCAGCGGCAAATGTCAGTCAGCCATTGATTATGATCATCAAATTATTGAGCGCCTATGAGCAACATTGGTTGGACTCGGACTCTTTACTGGGATTGGGATTGGGCACAAAACGCCCCCTTCCGCAACAAAAAAAAATGTTTGCTGGCCAGGCTGTAACCGAGGTTGAGGTTGAGGCTGAGGAGGCTGTTGCTGCTGCTGTTGCTGCTGATGATGAAGACAAGAAGAAAACGTAAAACTGCTGACACAATCGAAGCAATTAAATCGTATGACGCGGCGGCAATGCCAATGCAATCGAAGTCAATCGAAGGCAAAGTCGAAGTCGAAGTCGAAGCCGAAGAGGGAGTCCCAAGTCCCAACTGAAAGTCGCAGCTCTCGAGGAGCGGATCTCGACAGCGATAAACGATTTTGGTTGCGTCTTTACAACTTTAACAGGTGAGAAAATGGGTTCAACTTCAACTGTACCACATGTTTATGTATGAGTGTGAGTGTGTGAGTATGAGTGTGTGAGTACACCCATTTGTTCATTCATGAGTCCTGCTCAGGTTTCTAATTCAATTGTCGAGCTCGTTGGCGGACTCTTTGGCGCTATGACTGGCCACAAATGAGACGCTGAGGAAGGCGGAAAGGGCAACTAGACAGGGCAAGGGGTAAAAAAGTGATTGGAGGTTTTTTTTTGTCCATTTTGAAAGATCGGAAAGATCGTTGTTCCCGCTTTGCTCGCTCCAATGGACCATTTATTTGAACAACACAGCAGATCTGCATGCCCGATGCTCTTTTCAAGTTCCCGTAAATAATTTCACCAATAAAATTGAACTGAACTTCCGTTTCGATTGCGGACAAGCGATAAGAATATACCCACAAAAAAACAAATCAGATAGTTCGGCTATTCACTGCGAGTACATAAAATTGATTTCGTTTTTATTTTTTCCAAGTCCAGTCGAGGTCATTCATAATTGTCCATGCTCGAGTATAAGCCACGAGTTTTGATAAATACAAAATTAAAACATTCAACCATTGCCCAACTCTTGTCAAGCTCTTTAATCTATTTTATGGAACTTACCCAGTTGTGATTGGCTTAAAAAACAGCTTTTTTTGGGTTTGACTTAGATTTAAAAAATTTAATTTTAACTGAGTGTAGTGAATGTTTGAAATTATTCTTTTCGAAAAAAATGTGTGTGTTCCAACTATGTTAATTTAAGTAAATTAAGTAAATTGTTAAAAAATGTCTATTATATTTTATTACAAGATTTAAATTTTTTTGTTTATTTTTAAGTTTTATAATACTTTTATTATATTAGCAAAATTAAAATAAAACACAAGTGAAAAAGCTACAAAAGAGTGTGCTTTACAGTTAGATACCCGCTAACAATTTAAAATGAAAACAAGTCAGTGCGGAAAAATTTACCGAAGAATAATTGAAAAATTAGTAAAATATACCGAAGGACATATCTGGTATATCGTTAAAGTACTGCATACGAAATATACCAAAGCAGCTAAAACCCGATTAAAAGTTTGTAGTAATTTGTTTACAAATTTTGTGTATATTTTATTAGCAAAATAAAACAATTGCCAACTTGATCATCAAAAATATATAAAAATATATGTTTAATTTAATTTGTTTAGATGTAATTTTATTTGATATGCAAGCATATTATTTATTTCTTTTTTAAGATGAAAATTCTACCTTAGTTTAAATCCTTTCCATATTATATTTAAATTAAACTGTTTTTTATTTTCTAAAAATAAACTATAGTAAAAACTTTTAACATAATTGTAACTAAACTAAACTAAAACTAACTAACTAAACTAACTAAATTATATTGCAAAATTGTCATTAGGTATACAAAAAAAAAAGAAACATGTATAAAAACGAAGATCTAAAATATAAGTTTTTGCGTCAAGTTCAGCTTCTCAAATTATTCTATTCAATGCAATCATAGATCATATCATATCAGTTATACGAAGTACTATATTATTATTATTTTGTGTAAGCCACAATCAAAACAGACTGATCGGCATTAACTTATGTAACACAAATATCACAATTCAAAAAAAGTTGCAAATAAACTAGAAAAACCCAAACGTAATTAAAAATAATTGAATTTTAGTTTTGTTTTTCTTCTTTACTGTGCTGTGTGATTGTTTTTCTCGAATCGAATGAGAGTAGCCGCAAAGTGATAAATATATACATACAATATCGTTGTTGTAATAATAAAATCTATGAATTTCAAGCGTACTTTGGGGATAGCTTCGAGCTATTGGGGGTTTGGTCCATGGGTTGGTTGCCAATTGACAAGCAAAGTTTCCACGCTTGGCAAGGCTGGCGGCAAATTGACGGCAATTTATTAATTCAAAAAAACGAAAAATGGCCAGCAGCAACAAAAATGGAAATGGAAATGAAAATGGAAATAGACAAAACGCAAATCCTATTTGTCAATTTATTTGCGCAAGTATGCGTGCAACAATAGCAACAGCAACAGCAGCAACAGCAGCAGCAGCAACAACAAATTGTCAATTGCTTAAGCAAATTGCGCATAATTGACATTTTTTCCAATTGCTCAACAGGCATTGTTTGGCTCCCACACGGAGGCCACACAGTCATCGCTTCATAGAAGCAGTCATAGCCATTCCCGTTTAGATCCAGCAGCTACCCCGCTATCCACTCTGCTCTCCTCTCCTCTCCACTGTTCACCTCTGTAGTTTCTCTAGCCACAATGTCGTCACGCCCGGACTATAAAACTGTCCGCGCCAATGATTTAATTTCCCAAATATTGTTGGGGCATAAATCTTGCCACGGCCGCAACAAGTGTCAACAACGTTGCAACCCCGTTGTAGGTGGGCTCAAAGGCAACAAAGTTGCCGCCGATTGCATGAAATCAATTGTGGCACCTTTTTTTTGTTGGTTTGATATTCGATTAGAGTTTATGGTTTGTTTTTGCTGCAGCAGCGGCAGCTCATTAGTTGCAACAAAACGTAGAACAAGAGAAAACCCTCTTGCCCTCTCTTGCGGCATCAGCTGGACGCTGTGCCACACCTACAACAAGGAGAATGTGTCGCATTGTGTGGCACTGACAATTATGGCCCTTTTGTTGCTCAATCTGCCGCAACACTTGTGTCCTCCTGCTTGCTCCTGCTGCGTTTCATAATTTCCGCCTAAAAGGATTTCACAGTTCAAGGCATTATGAATGTCTGCCTGTGTCTCTCTGTATGCGAGTGTGTGTGTGTGTTGTCCATAGATAATCCCATTGGCATTATAATGAGCCGCTTTTGTGTGCTGTCTCTTTGTCTCGACTCGAAATCAAACACTTATGTCATAGACCAACACGAGCATTGGCCAAGTTCTAAAGCTAAAGCACGCAAGCCAAATGTGTCGCCATGCTGGCGTCGTCTCTGAAACGGAAACGACTTCGACAACGACTACGACTACGAATAGAAATAGAAATATAGTAGTAAGTCTCAACACACACACACACTCACTCAAAAAAATCTTAGATACTCGTTCCATGGCGTGTTTGCGTGGCGGCAAAAGTGGCCCCTATCATTATAGCTGTCGTCTTAGCTGAAATTGGAATTGGGATGCGAGTGCGAGTGCGAGAGCGAGTGGCGTGGCTTCGAGAGTGGTCAGCGACGTCGGGCGGATGCGCTTCCAGACAGTCGACAGCCAGCAGCTAGCAGCAGCCATCACTAGCCGCAGAGATCTCATAAGATTTCTAGGCCCAAAAAAAAAAAACAGAAACATGTTGCATGTAGCCTTTTGTTTGGGGTTTTTTCGGATTTTTTTTTTCCTAAAGAGGGGGGTGGAAGCAGTTACCCAAAAATGAAGAAAAAAATTGATTTACGACTTCCGTTGGTAATGAAAATTCACTTCAACAATAATTTTTAAACATTTTTTTTCTGGTTTCTTGAGCTACTTCATTTTGTTGGCCAATACGAAGTTGTTGTTGGCTGCTTTGGTGTTTGCTTTTATAGACTCATTTAAGGCGATTATTTAGCAATTTTTTAACGTATTGCCATACGAAATTTATTACGACAATGGCGCAAAGGCAGCCAGAAGTTTGCCAAGATTGAAGCAGCAACAGCAACAGCAGCAGCTCCAGTTAGTGGCGAAATTTATGGGCCAGAAAGTGAATCATTTAAGTTAATGACTTTCAAACGTGTTCCACACACACACACAGTGAAGCTGACTTGGCTGATTGACTTGGCATCAAAGTCCGAGATGATGTTCAGCCTGCTGACGCATTGGCCAAGACAAGTAGCTGCGGTGATTGATAATCCGTTGATTGAATTATGAGCGCAAGTGTAATTTGGCCAAGCAACTAAGTGTGTGTATGTGTGTGTATGTGTGTGTATGTGTGTGTATGTGTGTGTGTGTCTAGGCTTAGACAGCTGAACCAACTAAATGCAGATCCTAACTATGCTTCATGGCAGCAGCAGCAGCCGTGGGCGTTATTTGGCGGCAAATCAAACTAAGCCCAAGAAATTGGCAAATTGGCTTTCGGCTTGCGGCACAACTTGAAACGTTTCAAATTTTGTTGTTGTTGTTGTTGTTTTGATTTTTGATTGTGTCTTGTGTCTCATTGCCAATGGCGTTTTGAATTTCCAAGTCACATTTATGAGCTGCCGCATTGTCTTATTATAATGTTGAAGTTTTGTGCCAGCCAAACAAGAAATCAGCACACAAAACCAGCAGAACAACTGTGTTTGCCACTTGCTGCGTTGTCTACCTGTTAGCCAAGTTAAGCAAAACTGGATTAAGTCCCTTTTGCTTTGTTATTTTTTTGCGATGCTGTTGCTGTTGCTTGATGCTTGGTGCTGGCCCTAATCCGACTTCATGTAATTGCAAGCAGACATGGCGCCAGTCAGTCAAAGCCATTGCCAATACCATTTACCATTTAGCCATTGTATGGCAGTTAATAGGATCAGCAATGCTCTGTCTGAGCCTGGCGTGAAATCCGCAAATGTTGTTTACCTTTTGCGAAAAGGGGTCACAGCCCAGAAAACCCTTGTCTTAGGCGTCAAGTGCACTATTCACACACACTCAAAAACACACACACAGGTGTATGTGTGTTTACTTTGGACTGCTGCTGATTTTGGCTGTTTGGCCATTGTTTTTACAATTCGAGTTCAAGTGACACCTACAAAATGCTGCAAAACGAACTCCTCGTATTTATTATTATTATTTTATTTATTATTTTTATTCGTTGCCCACATTCTCTTAGTACTCTTGCTTACAAATGTTCTTAGCCTTCTTCCTATTCTTGGCAACAGCTACGGCCGTGAGTCAACAAAAAAAACACACACACAGCAAAGTTCGCATCGATGGGAAAATTGTGCAAACAATAAAAACGCAGAAAATAGGCACATCGAAAGCTCTCAAGCCAAATCAAGATATAACGAACAACAACAGCAACATATACTCTACATGTATATATATATTATATAAATATATATATGGGTGTGTGAGTGTACCCTATAGCCATTATTATATTTCACTCGATAGCAATTATTGCTACCGTTTAATTGTGCGCATTGCGATTTTGTGGGACGCCGCCGTTGATTTTTCACACGCGTTCTCTGAGTTCAGTTCGGTTCCTCTTCTCTTCACTTCTCTTCTCCTCCCGCTGAACTAGTTCCTGTATTCCCGATTCCCAGCCATAGCTTCGCATTGCTTCACTTGACTTGATTCCACCTCCCTCAATCTGTATCCGTGATTTCTGCAGCTGGCAATGCCCACGACAGAGTCCAGATAGAGCCAACAGCCAACAGCTCGACTCTCGACTCTCGTCTGTGAATGCAGCCACGTGGCTAATGATCCGCAAATTATTCCCCTCACCTCGCCTCAGCATTGCCCCAAATACGAGCTGAGTTTGTATTCAAGTAAGACTCTATGAAAATTTAATACATTTCCCGCAACTACAGAACTGTGCAAAAATGTTTGAAACGAACGCGTAATTTCCACACTTTGCCTTTTCTGCCGAGTGCCATCGAATGAAAGTTTTGGCCAATAATTTGCATAGGGAACTTTATGGTAATTGCTTGTGACCTATGGCACCCAAGAAACAACCGAGTAATACTCACACTTGCCTTGAGCACTTCCATCATATTGCCATCAGCTGCTTTGGCCTACACATGCATAAAAAAAGCGAGCTTATAAATAGATTACAATATTGAATATGCAATGCGACTTGAAATTATTGATATATAGATTGCTGCACAAATAGGATATGAAATATGCACATATATGTTAAAAAATTTAAGAAACTAGCTACTTTTTCGCAGTTGAACGAGATTAAAATTGCAATCAATTATTACTTGTTTAATTGTTTGTTTAATCCCTCCCCGGTAGAATTTCAACAGTAGAATCTATTTTTGGTATATGCACTAATTATTATCTTTATTATTCTTCAAATAAAAATCTACAGTGTTGCTGGTTAATCTAGTGTATATTGTAGTCTATGGTATATTTTGCGTCTAGTAGTATATCAATATACCAATTATAGCTTATGGTATACTATATTTAAGTAATTCATTCAGTGCATTTATTTGGATATTTTAACCATCTTTTTTCCACAACAGCTTTTCCTATTTATTTAGATTGTTTAAATTAACATACCACGAGCCTATTTATAGATTAACAATTATACATATTGACTATTATAATAAGGAGAGATCAGGACCAGATTTATATTACATAAAGATAAAGACATACACTCAAAATAGAGACAGATTAGGATAGGTTAATAAACAGATCCTGCAGGTGCAGTTTTTTAGGCGTCTTTTGACCTTCGACCTCATAAGAATTTGAGTAAGTACATTTATTACAATATTTCTTGGCCTGCAACTGCAAAATATTCGAACTATAATACCGCTTTCGAATTGGGTAACGGGTATTTCACAGTCAAGCACACTGAAACTCTTACTTGTATATCTTCAATGTTGCATCAAATGAAGTAGTTAACTTTAATACCCGCTAAATTGATCCAGAGTAATAATGGAAAAGTGAATATGCGACTGTCTACTTCCTTACTGTATAAAAACTGTTTCCATTTTACAAGCGTCGAGTCATTCGCAATGTTAAATACAAAAAAAATTTAAAAGAAAAAAAGTGCAAGCAACTCGGTCGCAGTTAATTACCTGTGCGAACTTTTCAACTAGACATGACTGAGGGAAGCAACAAACGAAAAAGAAAAATAAAAAAAACAAACCCAACAGCTCCAGCTCCAGTCGTTACAGTAAGCACTCGGTAAGTTTTAATCAGCGCCACTGGAACCGGTTATCTAGCTGACATTTTCACCTTGTTAATTATGCGCATGGTCATGCAAATCAAATCGCAGCGCGATTCTGAGCCATAAAAATGAAGTGGCGGCTCAAAGTTGCATTGTCAGCGACCGATGGCCGAGAGAAGAGGCGACTACGATGATCTCTTAATTGCATGGCATGAGTGAAAACTGGCAACTGGCAACTGGCAATTGGCAACTGGCAACTAGAGCTGGACAGAAGTCAAGTCCATTCATTGTGGTAAGAGGACAACACCTGTCCAGCCAGCTGAATCTCATCCAGAACATTGCTAATACCATCGAATTGTTATTCCTTTGCCAGCCAGCAGCTGAGATACAGGCATTAGATGCACACCACTTGAGTGATCGCCATTATGCCAAATTGCTGACAAGTCTGACCTCATCCCGCAGATGACAGGTCTAGGTGTAGTTGAGGGTGTAGCTGCAGGTGCAGAGCGAGTGCACACAGAAAAACACAAAATCGAAATGGCAATACTCATGCTGCTATGACAGTAAAGTGGCGCCATCTGTTGTTAGGTGGCCAAATCAAATAGCAGAGCGGAAGTAAAAACTACCGAAAAGAATTCTTAATGCAGAAGTGTAAATGATGTATTAAAGCGTTGCAAATAATCTGATACTTTCAGCTTAGCAATAATGCATTCGAGTGGGTTTGAAACGACCATATTCCCCATTAGTTGTCGGTGGCACCTTCGCTTCACTGTTCACATAGGAAGTTTTATTCAATTCCTCTTCCCCGGCATCAAACGAACTTACATGTTTAACGGTAGTGGTATATTTATTGTGCAGCCTTTTGCGTTGGGCATATTTCATAAATGTTTCATCTCCGTACGTATGACGACTGTCGCAATAGATCTGAGCAACGCGACTAAATTCAATATTCTGACGGCCCGGATACCAGCTAAAGTTCTTTTGCCAACGCTCCTTAGATCGATCATCGTTATCGGCTACCAAACGGTAATACTTCAGCTGATCTGTGGTAATGACTTCCTTAGCCATTGTTGAATAAAGATATTATTTTGGGGTTTCAATGTTTACTATGTATTGTCAATACCGATTTGTAGTCTACTAAAAATTTGGCTTACAATTTGAAAAACATTTCAGAAATGCCCTTATCGAAAAAGTACTATTATTATTGCGAATATTTCATTTTTATTTTTAGAATATAGTTAATTTTAAATTGATAAAACTTGTACAGATACCAAGCGCTTTCCGCAAAAGTCCAAAAATACAGAAGGCTATAAATAGTTCATTATCAATGTTGATTGCCAGCAATTAGTAATATTGTTCGGTTCATAACTCGGTCATTAAACTGAATTGGACTATGACATTTTTGGTGTAGATGAGTTTGATAATTGTCAACATAATATTACTAAACAAATTACCAAAATGTCGCTGAAAAACTAAAATTCCTCATTCAACTTTTTATTTATTTTTGCAATAGTTTTAAAATTTTGTAAAGTACACAATGATCTCAGCAAATGGAACTTTTCGAATACTCCAGGTGGTATTTAGTATATATCGGCCATCAGGAACAATATATTTAATTAGCGTATTGACATGTTGCACCGGAAGCTTTTCTATAAGTATATCATGCTAATCATGATATATATATTTTAATTATTACAAGAATATGTCTCCAATTAAAAAGAATACTTACATCAAAGGGACAAGTGTGATTGAGATTCGAAAACTCCTCAAAGATGCCAAATAAGACGTTAACGAGCGCATTATTACGTTCCCTCAGAAATCTGCAACCATCAACAGTGACATTATATCGATCAAAGATGTGCCTGTTGTCTCTCTTGTACACCTTCAAAGAGACCTGTTAAAAAATAAGTTAGAGACTGCACTTATATTGTTTTTAAGTTGTTTACCCAAGTGTTATCAACAGGCAAGGACAAAAACTTAGTTTTCATGGAAAAATATTTGTAAGTACGATTAACGGACCTTAGATAGCAATAGTCAAATGTCAACACTTCTGGGTTTCTTATAATACACTTGGCATTGTTAAATTCAAAAAATGCATAAATCTGCAAAATAAACGTATAAAATAATACAAAATAATTCAAAATGTTTCACTATTTAATGCAACTCACTCCAATTGGGCTTATTAAAGCAACGAGTAGCGAAAATCGCCGTGAAATCATTACACAGCTGTAGGGGAAAAACGACTATTTCGTTTAAGCTATCGAATAATATTGCTCCAATGGCGATTCTGTTTTATACGCGCCATTGCAACTTATAATTACAAATTGATATATAGATTTTTATCTTAAATGCTACTCTATTATTTTATTTAAATATTTCGGAAATTATATCATTTCTTTTTAGTGTTTATAGCAAAGATGTTATAATTCCGATTATTTCAGTTGTAAACAAGTAATTTTCTTTAGCCAATTGAAATTGTTTAAAGCTACTGATAAAAAAAAGCCGTTACGTTTGAAAAAATATGCATCACTGTTCCACAACTGTTGTGCTTACAAAACGATCGAAGCAAATATGTCTACAGCTTCGTTAAGTTTCGATAAATTTTGAGTTGACTTCAGTGAGGAGCAAAGCGCGCGTGGAGCAACTTAACGGCGCAACTGTTGACAACTCTGAACTGAATATTGTGACAATCGGTTTTCTTGAATATATCCATCCATCGATAATGTTACATCTCTAGCACAGCTGATATTTTGGCGGCAATTTTTAATAACAACAAGCTGTAAACAGAAGCATAATCCCAGTGAAAATAATAATTCAAAACTATGCCCGAGGCTGGACAGGAGGTAATTAAAGCACGTCGTTTCCTAAAGGATCGACTGCAACGCGACTACACTACCCTTCGTGGCTATGAAGCCGAGCGTTCCAATGTACGCCAACTACTTCAGCGCACAGCAGAAATGGGAGAATCAAATTCCTTGTTATTAATAGGACCGCGAGGAGCTGGTAAAACTACTGTAAGTACAAACATTAGATACAGTAGATGTACAAACACTAATTTTAATATATGATTACTGTTTACAGCTCATTAATTCAGTGCTTACCGATCTGTTAGAAAACATGGCGTTTGTGGACAACACGCTTATTGTGCATCTCGATGGCAATCTCCACACAGACGATCGTATAGCCCTTAAATCCATTACAGTACAGATGCGCTTGGAGAATGCAGCCGATGGCAAAGTATTTGGATCTTTTGCTGAGAATCTTGCATTTTTGCTGCAGTGCCTAAAGGCGGGCGATAAGAAGTCCAAAAGCGTCGTTTTCGTATTGGAAGAGTTTGATCTATTTTGCGCACATCACAATCAAACCCTACTCTATAATCTCTTTGATGTATCACAGTCGGCACAAGCTCCGATTTGTGTCTTGGGCGTCACTTGTCGCCTGGACGTAATTGAGCTGCTCGAGAAACGCGTCAAATCCAGATTTTCACACAGGTAATGTGGTCGCCTGCTTCCGAATAACCTTCATAATAGTTAAACATAATCTATTTATTTGCAGGCAAGTATTTCTATTTCCCAGTGCCCATCAATTTGAGGAATACGCAGCGCTCTTTCAAGAGTTAATCAGCATACCAAGCAGCAAGGAGCTAAAGAGCAATGTGGATCGAATTGACAGTCTAGAACTGCTCAAATCTGAGGCATTCACCTTTCAACGCAATCATTTCGATAGCGTCGAGTATACATTTGATAAGAGATTTGTCGACAACTGGAACAAAGAGATTTCGAAGCTGATGAAGTCGCCAACTGTAGAGAAAACACTCAAAATGCTCTACGATTTTGATGTCAGTCAGGCGTTTCTAAAGATGTTCATCTTCCGCTTGGTGGCAAAGATAAAACGCGAGGCGCCACACATAACAGCTGAACTGGTGGCAGCATTGGCCACTCAATATGAATGCGATGATAAAGTGGATCTACTCTGCGGTCTCTCAGTACTGGAACTGTGTCTCATCATTGCCATCAAACATCATTCGACTATCTACGATCGCGATCCATTCAATTTCGAGATAGTTTTTGGACGCTTTAATAAGTTCGCCAAAGTCTCCAGCACAATGCAGGGAGTTGAACGTGCCATTGTGCTGAAAGCATTCGAGCATTTGCGCATCGTCGAGCTCATCATGCCGTTATCAAACAGTGGACTGGGCAAGGTTCAAAAAGAGTTCGAAATGCACAAATTGGCACTCACATACGGACAGATCCAGCAGGCGGTACAACGTTATCAGGCATTGCCCACAGAAGTCGCACAATGGGCGCAAAGTTCATTGATCTGATCTTTAGCATTCCTTAATATTACACTTTATTTATTTCCCTATTTAAATACACTTATAAAAAAAAAAACAACCTTATCTTAATTATGTATTTAGGCCAATTGCGGTATGTTAACTACCAAATCGATAATGCAAATTCTTAGCGCAGCTGTTGCCCGCATTTGCCAGAGCAGTTTATTCCCCATCAGTGAGAGTTTTATTTCAATATAAAAACCTTTGATCAGCCCTTAGTTTAGCGTAGTTGAACTGTGGCCAGCAGAATGAGATCGATCAATATCCTGGCTATTGCAGTGCTGCTTCTAGTTGGCCTTCTTGGCAACTTAAGCAATGCCGATGAGAGTCCTGGCTTCTTTTTGAAGATCACTAAAAACGTGCCGCGCCTCGGCAAGCGCACAGAAAGCTTCGTCATGAAGAATATAAAGACCATACCTCGCATTGGACGAAGCGATCAAGTCAGTTAAATAGCTAATGATTCATCAGCAGGTTATTTTTAAAATGTTCTTCTTTAGTCCACCTCTGTTAACCCACTTTTGGCCTGGCTCTGGAGCTCGGACTTGGATGTGGAGCAGCCGCAGCTCAGTAAGCGACGTCTGCCTTCGAACGGTGGCAACGCAGCCAATGTCGAACGTGAGTTAAACGTTGTGCAGCCAGTTAATTCGAATACACTGCTGGAGCTCTTGGATCGGAATGCCATACCAACTGAGCATGTCAAGTTTGTGCACTGGAAGGACTTTGATCGTGCCCTGCAAGCGGACAATGACCTATACTCGAAAGTTATTCACCTCGGACGTAATCCAGACCAACGTCTGAAGCAGGATCTCAGTTACAGCAGCTACATTCCCATTTACGGATCCAATGATGAGCAGGGTCAAGATTTTATGCTCTATAAGGATGATAGGGACTTGTATAGTAATGCTGCTCGCTACGATCGCAATTTCTTGCAGTACAATCGTTTGTAATGGAACACAAGGAACTTGGTTTATAATATAATATAATTCCTTTATTAGGCTAATGTTGATGTATATCTGTGCGCAAATGGTTATAATAAAACCACGAATTATTTCGAAGCTTCGTGAGTATTTTTAATTTTTTCCTGGATTCAGTTAATGACGTTGACGTTCTCATCACGAAATCCGGGAAGAAACAGGCAACTGCCTGTCTGACAGATGGCTGCGCATTAACGTTCCTCTTAACGGTTTGTTTCCTGTAGATTGCGGTTAAATCGGCTTACACATTTGTCTTGTTTTTCGGTATCAGTAGTTCAAGATGTGTCAACAACCTAACGGATGTGCAGTGATCATATATTTTGAATTGACTGTACCTACAAGCCTCCCTCCTTAAAGTTCAATGCGATGCAATTAGATTGATCAAATGTAATTCTCGTGAATAAACATCAAACATTAAATTAGAACGCAACGAGTTTATCAAATAAACGTCTTAATTTACGCATTCAATGAAATATTTTGTATGTAATTAGGGAATCCCATCCTTGAATAATTAGCAATCATGTGTGTATTCATAATTAGGCACAACCGGTTCTTGTAATCTTAATACCCCAAAAACCTTTTGGCGACACAAAAATTTGCAACAATTTGAATTTGTTTTTTTTTTATGATCATTCTTTACTCTTCAATCAAATAAATTTTACGATAATCGAAGCTCAAACAAAAGAGGATCTCAACTTGGCGCCAAGACACATATTAATTATCATTTGGTTGTTAAATAAAACACACATACAATATCGTATTTTGTTTTCCCATCAAACAGCAAATTTGCAATAATTGCTTCAATAAATGCACACATAACATATGTACTGTATGTAGGTATGTATGTATGTATGTATGTATGCAATTGATTATAAATTACGTTCTGAAGCTCAACTGCTTTTGGTTGTTAGGCATGAGGCAGACTCAACGACGACGACAGTAAACTTGACTTTGAAATTTTGCAATTTTTATTTGAATTTATTTATTTGTATTTTTCAATTTCTATTTTAACTGCAAGCGTGTAGAACAAGTTTGCTGTGTGCGTGTCACTCAATCAGAGAGCGAGAGAGTTGTGAGAGAGCGAGCCGCAATAAGAGAGAGCACCTGTTTGCATTGCCATTTGCACTCTCGCAAGCTTAGCTCTCAGTTATGAGTAGTGTTGTAAGCGTGCCGATATTTCTGCAAGATTTCTATACGTTCCACCAATAGATTGCGAGTAGTTCGTGCAGAGTCGTGTCACGCGTGCATCACAATTTCAACCGGGCTCAAAGCTTAAATACGTGTGCACCGCTGACTGTTGCTTCATTTGAAGACGAGTCGCAGTCGCAGACGAAGCCGGCAAGTTGTCAATTTGCTGTGTATGTGTTAGTGTATGTGTGCGAGAGGAATTTCAACAGTGGGTGTGAAATGTGAAACGAGCTTTTTGCGTTTTAAGCCGAGACAGACATCAACAAACAAATAAACAAAACTGAAACAACAAAACAAATAAAACGAAATTAGTCAAGCTCGTTGTACACTTTAATTAAATTAAGTGCAAAAGCAAAGAGCATAAGCCAAAGTGAAGCCATTGGACAAAAGAAAGTTTCGCTTTTGGTATTAACATCAAATGGGCCACAATAGCGCCTTTAATTGAGCCAAATAACAAACAACAACAACAATAAAAATAAGAAGAAGAAAAAAAGAAAGTCTGACGACGCGCATTACACAAACACGTCAACCTCAACCGACAACAACAACGGTCTGCAATTGGCCCCCAGGAGACCGGATCCAAAGTAAAAGCCCTATCAAACGCATCCAACCTTTCGACATCCAACCAGCAACATGACGCAAGTTGCAAGAGTGATCTTAGCCTGCTGCCTGCTCAGCGCTGTTACCATCCAAATGAGCTCAGCCTCGGCAATACCGATTTGGGAGTTTTTGTCGCGTAACGAAAAGGTAAGTCCACTTCACTCAAGATGCCACTAAAATAGCCAGCAAAATAAAAAACATAAAAAAAAGTGAATTGAATGAAACCTTCTAATTTGCATCGAACAAAATCATAATGATAATCGCCAAATTACGCATACGCCATGTTCGCTCCAGTTATAACAATGACAATAGCGTGGTGTGGTGCCTCGTGTCCTTGGCATTGGCAATCCGGTAAATCTAGCACAGTTTTTCGCACATTTACAAACATAATTATCAATATTTTGATGTGATTTCATATTCGATGTTATGATAACTTTTCAATGAACATCATAAATAGCAGTGCTTAACAAAGACACACACACACACATTGTGATGTACAAATATTAACGGCGCTTTGCTGCTTTTAGCAGCTACATATTTTAATGTTATGTCGTTCGTTTCCACACCAGGCAACAACATATCGAACACACATCGAACATATTGAATAATTTGAATACTCAATACTGAATACTGAACACTGAATACTGAATACTGAATATGCATGGGCAGCCGACATTAAACTGAGCATCAGAGTGAGCGGTATTTGAGGCTCATTTGCATAACTGTACCGCAGTCACAGTGGCCCCACAGACAAAAAATAAATAAATAGTTAGCTGAATCACAATAAATACAATGCTACTTAAAGACAAAAAACCAAAAAACAAATCCAAACAAAAAAACAATAATGTATTGAAATAAAATTAAATTAAATAAACATTGAAAACAGCTGAAGCTGAAGCTGAAGCAGAAGCTCCACTAGAGTTCAGTTTTGTATTCAGAAATATACATGTTTGAATATCAAATATGTCGCGGTTATCATATTTATACGCTGAAGAAGAATATCGGCGTTAGTCATCCTTGACATAAATATGAACATCATATGCCGCATAGCTCTGAACTTGACATTGTCCTCAGTCAGTGTGTGTGTTATCGTGTTATCAATTGTTTGGCTTCTGCTAATCATTGTTCATGTGGTTCCATTCCTGCAGACGACAATCGACATAATGACGACAACCCGACAACGGCGAGATCATCATCATCAACCGGCTCAGCCGGTCTATATCTCAAGTTTGTCATTCGGTGAAACGCTTAGATTTTTGTTTACCTTCGCGCATGTCTCAAGCGTTTGCATGTTGCAAATATATATATCTAGATATACTCGCTCATAACATATATATATATATGGCAGACAAGTATAGCAGTAAGTTTAAACATACTTAATGTATTGCCGGTTTCAACAGACTCGAGACTTTTGTGGAAGACTCCAAGAAACGGAAATTTAGAAAGGCATCGAGTCACTTTGTGCTCAAGTGTTTTTGGTTTTTTTGTGTATGTTTGTCAGTTTGTGCAGCTCGGTAGAAACAACCAAAAGCAAGGCTTGGTGAGAATTGCCTAACATACAAGCACACTAAACGAGTATAAATTATATATAAACACATACATACATATATGTTATATTCACCTGGCTAACAATAAAGTTACTTAGTGTCTGCCTAGAGAGTGAGATTAATTATAAATTTTATAGGGAACTCGGACACCTTCATTGTATTCCCTGCCAGTAATTACAGCTTTTCTTCTCCTCTCATTCTTTCGAGTATCTCATTTCCCTATCATGAGAATTTCAAGCTTGTAGCTTGGAGAATTTGAATAGGAAACGAATGTTTCCCATCGCATTTCCCTCATCAGTACTATCTTTTATTGTTTGCAAACAAGTTGAGTTATTTGAATTCGCATGGTGTTTTTATTTATGGCAAAAATGACGGCTAACATTTGCTAGCAAAATGAAAAGTACTTACCAAAAAAACCAACCATAAATCCAAATGAGCTTGCACTAAATCAACGGACCGGGACGACGACAACAAGACAAAACATTAAATTTCGTTTATGATAAACAAAATGTAAAAAAACTAAATCGACGTTAAAAACTATTTTCATTTACATTGGCAATTGCTGCCAAAAGTAGTGGAGGGGAGGGAAGGAGAGATTGTACAAAATAAAATACAAAACAAAAATTCACCAGAAAAAAAAAGCTTTTCACTTTTTTGCGCAACAAACCGTGACAACGACGGCGCCTGCGTCAAGTCTTTGATTGGGATTGAGATCGGACGTGGATCACACTCCGGTTGTCTATCTGGGCGATCTATGGTTGTGTAGCGGGTGGTGGGGGGTAGCGGAGATGTGGAGATGTGGAGATGGGGGCATGTTACACGCTCATAAACAGTTAATGAACTCTGCGGCTATTATAAATACGATGTAAATATCGTAAGCATGCGAGTTATTAATGACAGCTTAATGCAATTAGTTATAGTGAGCCCCTCTCGACATCGTTTCGCCAAGTCATGCCGCTGTGCTAACTACATCCTATAAAGCATTTGTTTTTCTTAATTTTGTTTTTTTATTTTTTGGCAGCGCATCTATTTTAGCAACTCGCACGCGAACTGCGCCTTAAATAATTTCAATTTCAAGCAGCTTTGTTGTCGTTTCGGCCTTTTTATTTTGTTATTATGTATTTCGATTTACTTTTATTTTTATTCTAAGCCCCTCCATACACACAAAGTGCTCAGACAATGGAACCCAAGTCTCGTTTTTGTAATGCGAGTACAATCCAACAAAACGAATTCGACATGTTCAATTCTATACACAAAATCGCGTACTTACGTATTATATGTTGTACTATACGTGAATATCCGGTACCCGCATATCAATAGACAAACGAGAAAATAATTTCCAAAAACTAATTAATTGCGAAATTCTAAAACGCAGATGGCAAAACTAAACAAACAATAGAAGACGGAGCATTAGAAATTGCTAATTGAAATCTAAGTTTTTTACTGCGTACAATAAATAGTGATAGAATCATCTAAAGTGGGATTCTATCTATAGGTCAAAGTACGTTCACAAGTTAAACCCACATACAATACAATTCTATATCTTCTCTACTATACAAAATATATCACAAGCTAATAGATTTTTAAGAAAGTTGTTGAGTATTAATAGGAGTTAACTTAATTTCTTTATAGGGTGTCTCCCAGTCTCGTAGTCCCTACCTCAGCACACTTACTTGTTTTTTAATTAAATTTTGTTTACCGTTTTCTGTTCGCTTCATCTCACCTCATCTCTAGCGCTTTCGATTTTCGATTGCAAAAACAAGCAATGTTTTTGTTGTTGCTGTTTTTTTTTTTTTTCTTCTCAGTTTTGTTGTAGTTTTTGCCCTTAATGTTTAGGTGCAAACGCGTTTAGCCGGTTTGACCCGAACTTCAATAAATAAATTATGTTCGCATTACTTTTTTACGTAAAAAGAAATATGTATTTATATTTGGGGTATAGTATATATATAGACTCACAGACCGACTTACTCCCATAAGCAAAAATGCAGCATCGTCATCATCATAATGAACGTGAACGGGATCAACATTTCCAATGGTAATGGCAATCATGCTTTTGTATTCGATGTCTGTGTCTGTGTCTCTCCATCTCCATCTCCATCTCCATCCGATTTTGTCTGTCTGTCTTTGGGCCACTGGCTGGACGCTAATGTTAACGTTTCTCCACCGGTTGTTTATTAGTTTTGTTGAAATTTTTTACCCTTTTACTTGTTTGGCTATCAGTTTTGTTTTTTGTTTTATTATTTCGTTTTTGTCTTCTGTTTCATAATGTAAACTGCGTATATCGACAGGTTATTGAACCAGACACAACACAACATAATAATAATAAAATAAATACAACAACAAAAAATGATCAAACATTTGGTTAGCATTTTAGTTCCGGGGATACACCAAATTGCGAATATTTATGGCGTTCTGTTGTTGTTTTAAGTGCGAATTAGAAGCACTGTTAATTAAATCCATGTATTCCCCGAAAAATGGGGAATCTTCAAGAAGAGTGTGGAATTCCCTAACTAAACAGATAAGATCTTCGATACATGATAAACACGGACTATATTTAATGTTGTTCTCATGATCACATCAATACTCACACACAATAATTTCAAGTTCAAATTCTTGTTTTATTATTAGAAATATTATGCATGCATAATAAAAACTCCTAGAGGTTATACGTAGGTTCAAGTACGTTTCTACTTCATTTTCAACTATCAGCATTTGAAGCTAAGCTGAGTTGAGCTTTTTTTTTAACATTTCTCAGCTTTCTCATATGCATATGCAATGTATTAATATATATGCATATCCATTTATAAATTCAATTAACATTTTTCATAATTAATTGGAAATGATGCGCGAGTTTGTTAATCATTTTGCAAGCAGCTTATAAATCATTAGCTGCCAGGCAACGACGATCGGCAAGTGCGATCTCAGGTATTTGCCGGTCATTATAAAGCCAAGATTTGTACTCGTAATTTGTATACTACGTATATATGTAAATTTATAATATATCGGATAATGTGTGTGACTTTGACAACACCCGCCTTCATTTTTTATATTTATACTTTTTTTTAAATTTATTATTTATTTTCTCGTTGCTGTTGCTCACATTCATTTGGAGATTCTCCTTAATTATTTAATTGTGTCAGGGGCTGGAACACTAAAAAAAAGGCTGTAAAAATGTTAAATAAATCAGATAAGGGATTATATGGGGATTTGCTGACGTATGTGTTTGTGAATTCGTGATCGTATTCAGAAATCATAAAAACCAAAAAAAAACAAAAAGCCTACACGTATCATTTATTTATTTGTGTACTTTATATTGGCTTGGTAAATTGAGTAATTTTTTACTGCACACAACAAACAACAATAACAACAAATCTGTGTGCATTTGTGTGTGTGTGTGTGTGTGTGTGTGTGTGTGTGTGAGTTTGTATGCGCAAATGTAGAAAAAAAGCATATTTGTCTCAAATTGCATTTTACAGTTTGCACACGTCTTGTGGTCAATAAACATACATATTCGCTACAGGTTGTTGCCATTGTTTTTGTTGCTGTAGCTTTTGCTGTGTTGCTGTTGCTGTTGCTGTTGTGGGTTTAACGGTAATTTGTAATTTGAGCCAGCGTTTTGTGCATACATCGGGTATATCATTATGCAAACAGCGTTAAATTGTAAAACTTCGAGACGTAGCCAAGAAGCAATGCAAATCCAAAACCCAAACTCAAACCCAAAACCAAGTCGCAGTCCAATTCAAATCCAATGCAAATGAATCTTTTGGTTTGACTGGAACCAGCTCAAGGTGCATGAGACCAAACAGAATTGGCTGCCATTCGAGTATGACACAAATTCTAATTCTTTGGCCTTACTTTCTATTTATTTCCAAATTAAGTTTAGCTTGACGCTAATAAATGAGAAATGCCGGATTTTGTTATTATTATTTTTTCGTATTAATTATCAGTCTAGTGTCTGTTGATTAGCATGTCAAATACTAGATGATGGCAGCGATGTGAGGCTGGGCTTTGCGACTTTGCGTCACCAGTCGCGAAATTCCGATCTTGGGCATGTGTCATCCTCTCCACGTAGAATATTCTGCAATTAAAAGTCTATTCAACGCTTCGATGCGCACAAAGAATAGCAAGCAAACAAATCGTTGATAAAGCAAACTGGGCATGCGCTGCGCTGCTTTGGCTGCTGAACCGTAAACTAGAGCACAGTTGCGGACCCAACCCAGTGATAGACCCACACACACACATACACATACGTAAACACATCTTACAGATTTAAATAACATATATGCACACATGTTGGCAGAGGCAGTTATTGCTCAACGCGAGTCGCTTTTGAAATGCATTTCATTTGAGCGCATCACTCACACGCACTGTTGCCCGCTGCCGTTGTTTATTCCCGTTGTTGTCGCTATTGCTCAAGTCAGTCTCTCAAGTTATCTCTAATTTCGCCTCTCTTCTTCCCCTCCCTCCCTTTCAGATGTCGTACCTCTACTCAACGTTCGCACAACTGGTTAGCGTGCACTGCAAGTCAACGGTGGGCGGTGGCCAACCCGTAAACCAATGCAAGCACAATCTGCTTGGTTATGGCTATGAGAAATTGCAAACATTCTCCGATGCGCAACTCGAGGCACTTGATCCGTATCAGCGCGATGCCAATGAGCTGAGTGAGTATTGCATATTTATGACATCAACATCATCACCCTCTAATTTCCATCCCATCCCCATCCCTCAACCTCAATTCAACCCATCTCAGTATGCGAAGCGTGGGAATTCAGTGCCAAACTTCCGTGAGCGATAACAGCAGCTGGCAGAGTGCAGCTATTGCTACCACTACATTCGATTTTTGGCTTGAAATTCCGCGCTACGTGTTGTCACATGTTCACCCATATGTGGCATATATGTGGCGATAAGCGATAAGAGATAAGAGTACGTGATTTCAATGTGCTTTCAATTGTGTCTTTCCGCAGTCTGGTCATCGATTATGCGGGATCATCCCAGTGCAACGCTGATAACCACACGCAAGCCCCAAACGGTGCCCACACCTCCGGCCTCGTCGCTCATCATACTCACCCATCAGCAGCCACCGCAGCAGAATCAACAACAGCAAAATCCTCTCTTCGATGGCAGCAGCAGCGGCAACATCGAGCACAAGCACAAATACGCCATGGACATGGATATGGCCTATGGCTATGGCGGCGGTGAGCAGAGTCCAGCTGTCCAGCAGTCAAGTGAACTTCCCGTTGCCGCCGCCTTGACAGCTGAGCCACCACAGACGTATCTGAGCGGTCCGCTGGTGATTCGTCTACGTCCCGATGGCACACCCGTTGAGGAGGACAAAAACCGGCCGCTGCCGCGTGACGATGATCTGGAAACTTATCGTTTGGCGCACGGTGGCAACATCGGCGGCAACAGCAACCCACGCCCGAACAGACATCGCAAGATTGCTACCATTAGCGCACTCAAGCAGCAACACTTTGCGGCCATTGCTCTGCAGAGAGAGCTGCAACCACCTCATCCTCAGCAAGTGCGACGTCAGTTCCGCCAGACACAGCCACAGCAACAGCCACAGCTACAGCTACAGCTACAGACGCAATCCCATCCGCAGCCCCTCATCAGCTCTGGCTATTATTATAGCAAGGGGCAGGCGTAAGATGTCAGTCACCACAGGTTGAGGGGGCGTAACGCCTTCTGAATTGATTTTTATTAGATTATAGTAGTACTATAGTTTTAAGTATAATGATTGAGTGTGTCGGGTGGCTGAAAGATTTGAATGTGATATTGATAATGGTCGTGCATGAGGAATCTTTGTTTAACCGCGTAAATGGTTTCGATGCACTTGAGCTTTAATTGAATTTCGTATTTGTACAATTTATATAACAACGTTTAAGTTTTCTTTAATTTTATTTATTCGTGTGCATTAGTTATAAGCTGACATAGAGATTCTTACAAAATAAAACTTTATATTTGTATTTGCAAAATCAATCTGAATTTTTGTGTTTTTGTTTTTGGTTTTTTTTTATGAATTTTGTCATATCGAATCAAACCAGTTTGATTTGAGTATGATTATGTATTTAATTTGCACACAGTGAAAGCCATACTCTCTGCCTTTGAACAGCTGTTGCTTTTTGTTTTAACCCAAATCTTGTATTTGGGGGTTTTCTTTATAATACCATCTTCAACGAAATCTGGATGCTTTGTGAATAAATACCAAAATAGTAATAGAATTTTAAATAGGTTGATGATTCATATTTCTTACAAATTTGCTGAAAATTGTATTCACAATATCTTAAACACTAACCACAAAAAGCAAAATTAATTCGGCGAATATGTAAATAAGCATCGGACGCATCTGCACCCAAAATGCCAAAAGTTACGGAGATGAATAACTAAGAATGATTGTGTAGATAAATACATATTGAAGCAATTCTTTTACAAATGAAATGTCCGTGTAACAAAGCTATCACTGTACGTATACGTAATCTGTGAATGTACACAAAAACTGATATCTATATTTATGCAATGAAAGTGCCGATTACAAAGCCTTTTTACCAATATTCGAATAAAAGGTAACTAAATCCAGTTCCCATTGTGCTCAAATTATCACGCGAACACCTCATTAACCCACATTATAAAAAATTACACATGCACTTTAAAGAGGACAATGGAGTTATCACATAAAAGGTGAATCCGGTTCTTAGGCAGATATATCATATTTTAATACGTCAATTCTGAAAATCCAATACAAAAAAATTTATTTTGGATACTGCAATAACAAATCTTTCCAGTTTACTTTACACCAAGTGCATGTCGATCACAAAGTTATGACATTCAAATTAATTCTCAATTGATATTGAAAATTTGCTTAATTGATCATTAAATCGTTAACAGTTGCATACATAGCCAGTTCAAAACGCAACGGTTAGCCTTTGAAAACAGTGCTGTAAAACGATATTCACAAAAAACCGTCGATCGATTACAATTTTAATATATTAGAAAAAACATCTATGTTTGGTTCCATCGATGTTTTCAACGTATATTTTTCTCTACAAATTACTTAAATTAAACAAGTTAAATTGTACAACATACACAATAATCAAGAGAAACAATAATGTTGTTATCCTTTTTCAAAAATTCATAACACTCATGCTTTGCTATCGATATTTCTCAATTCAATATGGTCACACTAGTACACAGCTGTTTATATAAATGGTCTCACTTTAAAAATAGGTCATAAAATGCACAAAAATAAAAATAACTGTTAGACCGCTAAGAAAACTGAGCAAAACTCAATAGACGCGCAAGAATTCTAAAACATTAGTGAAGAAAAAACTACCGATAAGGTTTGTACATTCATAACACAAGTAATCTAAGTAAAATTTCAAATGACGCAGCAGTCGGGGAAGCCTGGAAAAAGAACACATTGCTTGTATGAATCACTAAATAAATCAAAGAGATAAAACACATACATATACGGACCCAAATATTCATGTATATATGTACAGAAACGGTAATTTCGATTTTGAAACACGCGAAGCAATTCAGCACCACATGTGTGTTCATAGTTGTGTATTTATCGATTAATCACAAGATCCATTGTATATTTTTCAAATCCGGGGAATCCCCTGCTGAATACTTATCATATGTTGGTTGAATTAACAACTGATTACGTTTAAATATTCTCAGTAATTGAAAGCAAGTCGAGGTATTATGGCGGAAGAGGATTCGTTCGTTATTTTAGGCAGTTCCCCTCTGCCGTCGCTTTACTCTCATGGAAATTCTCTTCTACACGATGCCCTGGAGTATGATGGAGATGAAAATGGAGAAACCGCAGTGGCTGCGACAGAGAATACAGCTGCTCCTGTCAGTTTGAATCAACAAAACGAAATTGCGGAACTAACAAAATTAAATGAAAACAGCCTACCCACAACTTTGCCATCAGAGCAAAATTCATTGGCTGCCAGCTTCCTCTTGGGCGATGTTAATCCTGATGTGCTTAAGGTAAGCTAATTGATGCATGTGTATATACTACATATATGTTACGTATTTTATAAATTTTAATTTTTTTATCTCTTACAGAACAGCGTATACTCACAATTTCCCAGTCTTTGCTCTATGCAAGCTTGTGCCGAGGATGTTGTAAAACTACAAACAATGATGACCGAATATGTGGCTCTAAAACGTATGTGCGTTTTATTCCTTTTTGTGCTATACAAAAGCCAAATCTGTTGTGATTTTGAACAATCAACAACTTTACTTTTAATATTTTCATAAGATTGTTTAATTTGCAACAATTTGTGCTTTTGTGTAGCACAGGCTTGAATAATACTTTTCATACAATTGAACAGTTGATTTGTAAGACTTAAACGACATACGATAATATCCCATTTCATAAAAATCTTTACATTCAGAAACTTTGGATAAAGTTAATAATACGATGCAGGGATATTATAAAATTACCCAGAAGTGGCGAGAGGAAGCATCTGGAAGGGAAGAGGCATATAAACAAAAGCTACAGGAATGTCAATTCCAGATAGATAAATTAACTGAGGAAAACCGACAACTAAAAAAGGATGTTGACGCGAATTTGGAGCAAATGCGTCTGGTGGAAAATATCAGACAAAAGGAACACGATGAACTTCGTCAAAGTGTGTCGGAAAAATCTTCGTTAATAAGCAATATGCGTGTTGAAATTGATAAACTGCAACAACATCAAGTAGTAAGTGATACATTTCAATGAGTATGATTATTCAACTGTGCTTCTTATCAGGCTTTAAAATAACAGATAACGAATAGCTTTACATTATATGTAGATACTCCTTTGTATTATGTTCGTATTAGCTCAAAGTGCAACTATATTTGCAGCCGTCCTTCGAGTACGTTCCTGAAGCTGTCACTACAGAATCTGAATATATTAAACGCGAGGAACATGAACTCCAAGTTAAAGATCTAAAACGTCAGATGTCACAATTATTGGCCGAAAATCTTGAAATCAATGATATGGTATACATCATCGTATACTACACAATTGAGTTTATCCCACTAATCTATTTTCATTATAGAAAAAAACATATATTGATGAGATCAACTGTTTAAAGGTCAACCTGACAAGTGCAGAAGAACTTTTTAATGCAACGCGCGCCGATGTCAATAATTTAAAAGCTAAGGATCTTCAAAAAGATGAAGAAATTGCATATTTGAAGACACAAATCGATATTTATAGAAGAGATTTTGAAATGGAACGCGCTGATCGGGAAAAGAATGCCGGTGAGAAGGAGCAATATTTAGTAGATTTGCGAGCATTGCAAAGACGTAACCAAGAGCTCATCGAGGCTCTGGCTGAATCGCACAAAAATAGTAAATCTAGCTATACGCCGTCAACATCAGCTAGCACGAGCACTTTACGAGATGAGCAGAGACCGGTAAGGGTACGTGATAGCCGTTGTGGCTTGAATATGTAGAATGATTACAATTTGGAACTTATATTTGCAGGTGTTGGATCCAACAGGCGCAGCTGCAAAGACAGCGGATACTGAATTCCGTTGTCCGATCTGCTCGAAATCATTTAACGCATTAACTGTTCTGCAAAGTCATGTTAATGACTGTCTGGATAAAAATTAATCTTTCTTTTTGTTTGTGAATAATTACTTAATTTAATCAAAAATACTTAGATTTAATGAAACATAAACCACATCATTTGTGTGTGGTCATATATTTACAAATATGTGTATACATATATATACCCTTTTTGGTGGAATGCATTATTTTAAAGCTTGCTTTGAATGGGAGGCATTTCTAGTGACCAAACTCTTCGGACATCCTGGCTCGCAACAAGATTGCTTAACACTTTTACATCTGAAATATATTAGTGAATTATTAGAAAATTTAACGTCTTTTGTACGAACCACTAGTCCTGGCAAATTCCTGCAGAGTTTGCCGGATATCAAAGGTCGGAATCGCAGTATTTATATTTGGATAGACGACATCCTCATGCTTAATGTTGGACACACAAACTCCAAGGATGTTACCATTCTGGTCGAACATTGGGCCACCGCTTTGACCAGCCTGCACGCTGCCATCGGACATTATTGCACCGTGATCGCACTTAATAATGCGACCTTGGAATATGGACGGGTTAAAATCGTACTTAAAGTTGAAATTCACATAGTATGGAAAGCCAGCGTTGTACACGGTTTGTCCCAAAGTAGCACGATTGCGAGCCAAGCGAACGCAATGGCGTTCAGGCACATCGTCAGGAGCGGTTAGCAGAGCTAAATCATAGGGTCGATTCTCATCGGGATTGCACCAAATAACATCAGAATGAAATTCTCGATCAATAGCTCGACAAAGCACTTTCGAGTTGGGCTGCAAGCACTAATTAAAAGGTTTGTAAATGAACAAATGCTATTCAGTTAATATTTACCTGTCCAACGACATGAGCACAAGTCAGAATAAAGCGTTTGTTATGCACTTTTATAAAGGTGCCAGTGCCTTGTTGACCAGATGATTCAATGACTGCGATGGTGCGTTCCCCTTGAATTCAAAAAATAAAAACTCAATTTAACTTTGCAAGAATGCATTCCAAAAGGGACATACAAGAAAAATTCGATGGCTCCCGCGACATATTAAACATAGTAATTGGCGTGCCCAATTGCTCCATAAAATCACGTAACAGATAACCAAAATTGGCAGCCAAAGTCAGATTAACATTCTCTTGTTCCCGTTGGAATGATGTGCATATAATAACACCAATTAACCGACTGCAATAAACGAGTAATCTTTAGTTATGCAAATAATATATATCACCTGCACTTACAGTTTATTATTAAATACCGCTGAGCCCTCACAGCCCAATGGCAAGGCGTTGGATAAGCCAAATAGAGAGCTACCCATTACATTGGACACCTTGCCAATGCTAATGGTTTTGTAGAAATTTTCCAAGCCAAAAGGCGAACACATGACCAGCACATCGTCCAGAGTATGAATTGGCTGCAGGTAGCGCAAATAACTGGCGATGTGTTGCAGGAATCGCTTAAAGGATTCACGCTCTTTTAGAGCTCTCATGGTCAGTACCAGAAAACTAGAGCGCAAAACATCTTGGCTATCAGAGTCGGCGTTCATCAAGATCTTGTGCAGATTTCGAGACACTTCTGCCGCACAAAAGACATACAAAGGCTGCGCCGCATAGCGGGTCAGTATGTGGGTCACTTGACCAGATTGCTGTGCACTTCGATCTGTTAGTGGACGACGCTGACGATCAAAGGTCACCAGATAATTTAATTTACGCAGCACTTTGCCCTCGTCGCAGGTGTCATCCTGTACATCGACTAGCTTGCATTGTTGCAGGCTATGCAGAATTCGGTCGCCATCGCCATCAGGATGCACAAAAGGCTGCAAGATGCTGCCTGAGCTGATGATGATCTCGTTGTTGATTATAACTGCCGATTGTTTGACCGACTGTTTTGCAGTTTGATTTGTTATATCTAGCAATGCATGACGAATTTTCAGCAACATTATGAATAGTATATTTACTATGATCTGCCATTACAGGCTAAAATTCACTTCAAATACAAAACATTTAACATGAACGAACGTTTCTTTGTTTTGATTAACAAAAAGCGATAAACAGTCAACATAACAACAGTGTTGCATTGAGCGATTAATGAGCGAGTGTTTTAAATGTATGTAATATGGTCACTCTAAGGCAATTACTAATTTACCGGGATTTAGTAATGACAACATAGTTTAAGATATACTACTTTAGAATTATAAGAGAATGGCTTTGCTTAACATACATTTTATTGCAAAATTAATACTCTACATATACTGTGATGTCATATCATGATAACCATTTACTTTACAACCTTGTATTTCAAGGCATGTATGGAACAGCTGACGGTCAGCTGTAGTCGCAAATACCAAAACATTCAACATAACCTCATCTTTGTTTGTTATTCCACTGCAAGCACAAATCCGGATCTGTGATTAGTTTTGCATAATGTTCGCCTTAAGAGTGAAACTATTGCGCCCGCTATTTAGCGGATGCAGTTACTCCAAGCGCACTTTTAGCCACAGAAACCTATTGGAGCTGTCTGATCGCGGCTTCTTTCAAAGCATTTTCCCAGACACTGCTGCGTAAGTTCACGTCAATAATAAATTAACTTAATCTTATATGAAAAACTCATGCAATACAGTCCAAAGATGAAGAATCTATTTAAAACTGCGCCCCAGAGCATATATGCCGGATTCGATCCAACAGCGGACAGTTTACATGTTGGAAACTTGCTTGTGATTATGGGATTATTGCACTGCCAGCGCGCCGGGCACAAACCGATAGCTTTGGTTGGTGGAGCCACCGGGCTAATTGGAGATCCAAGTGGACGTAAAACGGAGCGCAATCAGCTAGGCGAATCTGTGATAGAAACAAACCTGCAAGCCATCGAGCAGCAGCTGCGAAAGGTGTTCAAAAATCATGAGGACTGTCTCTGGGATACAAAAAAATACACCTCCAAGCTCGAGCCACTCACGTGAGTTCTTAAGTTTTCTAAATTGATATGGCAATGATTCGATATCTGATTTTAGAATTGTCAACAATGCAGATTGGTATGCGAATCTAAGTCTGATTGACTTTGTGGCCAACATGGGAAGACACTTTCGCATGGGATCGATGCTGTCGCGTTCCTCGGTTCAATCACGTCTGGAATCAGAGGATGGCATGAGCTTTACGGAGTTTACGTATCAGATCTTTCAGGCCTACGATTGGCTGCATTTGTTGCGCAAACACAACTGCTCATTTCAAATGGGCGGCTCCGATCAAATGGGCAATCTGATGACTGGTCACGAGTTGATAAGTCGCGTTGAACCCAAGCGCGAGGTCTTTGGAATGACACTTCCAATTGTTACCAACGAGGAGGGCGATAAGTTTGGCAAATCAGCAGGAAATGCTGTGTGGTTGGATGAAAATAAGACTTCACCGTTTGCATTGTATCAATTCTTTATGCGAATGCCAGATTCCGAAGTGGAGAAACTGCTAAAGTTGTTCACCTTTATTCCGCTGCCTGAGGTGGAGCAATTGATGCGAGAACACTCCAAGGAACCGGAGAAACGCAAGGCTCAAACACTTCTGGCGGAAGATGTCACTTTGCTTGTACATGGCGGTATGGAATGGTTTTCAATCTTCATATCATTTATATGCTTACAATAGTAATCTTTAGAGAACGGCTTAAAGCAAGCGGAACGAGTTACCAACGCTCTGTACAAGGGAAACGTCGATGGCCTCGCTGAGTTGAACGTGACGGAGATTAAGCAAACCTTTCAAGGTGCCACCATGGTAGACATACTTCCTGAGCCAGGCATGTCCATTCTGGAGTTGGCCATGAAGGCCAAGTGTTTTCCCACAGAAAGTAAGCTACTCTTTATGAACTTGAGATTAATATAATCGCCATCAATGAATTTCAGCCGATGCCGTACGTATTATTAACGCTGGAGGTTTCTACGTTAACCAAAAGAGAGTGCAGAATATTGCAGAAGTTATTACGACTGGCGTCCATGTCCTACGTAATGGAGTTTCCCTATTGCGTGTGGGTAAACGCAACTTTTATATTGTTCGCTGGCAATAGTGATAATCAATAACAAATTGTTGTTAAGTTACATTTATTTACAATCTAAGAGACTATTAAGAAAGTACATTGATGTAAAACACTTGTACCTTCTTTATTTATTTTCCTCTGGGTGCTGGATTTTTACGCCGACGCTTGCGCGCGAGCAAATCTTTGGCCTTTTCTTTCTTCAAATCCTTGTCGTAGAATTTGCCACTCTTTGTGAATGTCTTCTGTTCGTTGCGCATCTCCGCGAGTTTGCGATTCTTTTGCTTTATGATGTTTTTCTTGTTTGCAGACTTCTTTTTGCCTGCCTCCGATATCTGAACCTTGATTTTGCGCCCCTGCAATTCTGTGTTGTGCAAGCGGAATCCTTGTTGGAAACTTTTCAGATCCTCCATCTCCACAAAGGCAAAACCGCCCCGTCGCTTTTTGGGTATTCTAATGGATTTCACAGCACCAGCAACCGCAAAGTGCGACTCCAAGTCGTCCTTAGTCGTCTCAAAGTTGAGATTTGTAACGTAGAGTACGTGTCTGTTTAATTTCGAGGCACCACGCAGTAGACTATTCAATTGATTAGTGGTTATGTGTCCATCAGCATTGGATTCTTCTTCCTCGTCCGCAGAGCCTTCGCTGCCATCTGCAACCTTTTCCTCCGTTTGTTTGGTGTCATCTACCTCATTGTTTTCATCCGGGTGGTCTTCGTCCTCGGCGTCACTGCTGTCAGAATCGCTGGCGTTCTTGACATCATCCTTGTCCACATATGTGCCTTCAAAGATCTCTTTACGTTTCTCGTCATCAAAGTTCCCCAGTAGATCGGCAGAATCATCGTTTACTGTTTTCCTCACTCTCTTCGGCTGTATATACAGTTCCACTTCATAGTCACTCCCAGAATCGGACCCGCTCCCATCACCGGCCATGATTTTACCGAAATAAAAACACAAGCAAAATAACAAAGTTGACAACTTGCTGACAGCACGTGTAACAATGAGTGTGACCGCAAACTAAATCTATAATATATACCAAAAGAACATAGCTGACCAGTGTTGCCAACATCCGAGTTTTCTGTAGTATCTGTGTAAATGAAAAAAATAGTTACAAAAATATGATAAAATTTCCAAAATGAAATAGATATTTAAACTAGCTGAAAGCCTAGCTGGATTATACATGAAAATAGATTAATTGTAAACACTTGTAGATTTTACTAGTAGTAGAATAGATTTGATATCAAATCAACTTCGATCGATTTTCTTTCATTTGAGCTTGCATTAACAATTTATTTAGATGTCTGCACATTGACACTAATTACACTAATTTTAACATATGCATATGTATAAGCAATGGATTTGATGTTTATTTTCGTTTTTAAGAACAGGATATATAGGTTGCAGTTGTTCCAGACATTGCACACTTATAAAAACCTGTTTTATTATCTGAATCTTATGCTAATTGTCCAAATTAGTTAATTATATGTTCAGAACATATTGGTCATTATTTGATTAATATTAAGTTTATTTTCATGTATGAAATATTTCATAACTTCACTGAATAGAAGAATGATAACTATTTCTTTAAGGCACATGTCTAACAAATCTAACTATATGCAATATTCAAATTGTGTACAATCGAGTTTATACTAAAACTTGTACTTTGATGTTTTATGATATTTAAAACTGCACTGATGAGACCAGCAAAAACTTGATTATCTGCAGATAAGCTAATTTGCAATATAATAAATTATAAACATTTAAGCATGAGCACGCTCAAATGATTGTAAGGTACTCTCTTGCTTAAATTAAACAAAACTGTTCCAGATCAAGTTTGGTGAAATTTCCGTTACTCGTCGGGCCAGTTTGGAAATGTCATCAGATATCAGATTTGTAGCTAGTGACTATAAAAGCCTAGCGCAGTTGCATATCTCATTAGTTCTGTTTCGTTCTCAGATAACAACCAACTACCTCAACATGAAATTCGTGGTAAGAACAAATTGTGATAAATTATGCATGTTTACAAAAACTTAAGAAATAAATATGTATGTATTTTTTACAGATTGTTCTTGCTTGCCTTTTGGCCGTCGCCTGTGCTGTCGATGAGCGTTCAGCTGTTACCACTGAGGAGCGCGTCCAGGTTAATCCCGATGGTTTCAACTACAATGTTGAGACCTCCAACGGCATTGAACTGAACCAGCAAGGAAAGGTTGATGAGCACACAAACAGTGTCTCCGGCTCTTACAAATACACCGCTCCTGATGGCAGCCTCGTCGTGGTCACCTACACTGCCGATGAGAACGGTTACAAGGCCGACGTTAAGGTTTAAAATGCTTGAAAACAAAAACAAAACCAAAAACAATTATCAATAAATTGCATGGAAAAAAACTAAAATTACTTTCTGAAAGCCTTTTTTTCTTTGAAAAACATTTCTCTTTTGGTATTTTGTGAAGCTGTAATATTTTTCAAAATGTTAATTTTTTAATTCGGTATTTGTTTAGTTGAATTTTTCTTGAATTATAGTCAATAATATATTCTTTAATTAGTGAATTTAACAGGAGATTGAGAAAACGTCTCTCAAATATTTTGAGCATCATGCAACACACCCTGTTTCCTTACGATATTTCAGTGTTAGAAAACTCACCATTTTAAACCCAGTGAACATAGTTTTCCAACACGTTTGCAGTCGATTGCTCTTGTTGTTTTTCACGGAATTTTTTAAATTGTTAAATGTTGTGTTGTACCTCAATCGAATCTTAATCATTGCCAAATAAACATGGCCTCGGTGTCAACAGCAGCAATGGATTGTGCGGAGGAGACTGAAGAGACGTCAATTGAGCAGGCAACAACAGAAGTATCAGAAAAGTCGCTCGCGGAAGCAGCGACCGGCTTTTTGCCACAAACCGACAAAAATACAACCACTGAGCTGAATCTCGATGAGCCAATGGATGCGGCACATGAGGATGCAAATATTGTAGACACCACCACGGACATTGATGAATCTAAAACCAAAAACGATCAAAATAATACAGAGTTGAAGGAATCCAATAGGATTGTGGCAAAAGCAGCAGATGGTGAGGAGAAAGATAAGTGCGGCCCTAGTGAGGTGACTTCACTGGCAAGTTCCAAGGAGGACACTGGCTCCTCTATAGAAAAAATTGATGGCAATAAACCAACTGAAACAGATTTGGAAAGCAGTATTGAAGTCATCAGCAGTCCTATTCCCGACGATAATAACGCTTCGAAGGATACTAAGGATTCCAGTTATGATATGGATAATAGCACTACAAAAGAAGAATCCACTGACGAGCCGAAACCGATTGAAGTTGATTTGGACAGTAGCATTGAGATGATTGATAGTCCAGGATCTGCACCGGTCTTAGGTAAAGCAGATACAGAAGAGACTGTTTCAAAAAAAAAGGAACACGTGCTCGACAGTGATAGCAGCATTGAAATCATTAGTAGTCCTGGCAAAGAAGCTGCTTGTGAGTCAATTGACAAAGATTCAATCACAGAAATGAGTGAAATTAAAGAAAAAGATGACAACCAATCAAAAGAGAAAACTGCACTCGATGCCAAAGTGGAGCAGCAGCCGGAAACAGTTGAATCCAAGGACATTGCCAAGGATATCGATGACGTAAAAGTGAAAGTCGTCGATGATACAAGTGCCCAAGAGAATATACTAACTGTAGAGCTCGAAAAAACTGAAAAAATGGAAGATGAGCCTATTAAAGATGAAAATAAGACGGAAGATAAAGAAGACACGCTGACAACAAAAGACATCGACCTTCCGGAGGATAACGAGATCTACTACAAAAAGGATTGCCTCAATTGCAACTGCCAGAAGATGCACAAGCAATATGTCCTAGCCAGCCTGGCAGCTCTGAACTACTACAGAGTGCCCAGAAAGGCACACAAACGACAATACATCTGCATGAGTTGCCACGACACGGCAATGGATGTTTATGAGGTGAGTGTTCCTTTGGTTCCTCACAACTGCTCTGGAATACAAGCTAATCTTCAACACTATTTTTATAGGACTATGCCGGACACTTGTTGGCAAAGCAACCCTTGCTGCTGCGTGACTTTAAGCAAGATCATGCCGAGTATGTTGCACTGGACAGCAGTGATGAAGAGGAAACCGAAGATGCGCCGAGTAAGTGTAGAGAATCCTGCATATTTGAGCTTTCTAGATGCTTTAATTTTCGATTGCAGAAAAAGCTGAATTTTCAGCTAACGATTTGCAGTTAATTGAAAATGAGTTGGAAGATGCCATTAAAACGGTTGTGTCTAAGGTGAACTTGGAAGATCAAATGACTTGGTCGAAGACTATACTGCAATCAAAGACCGAGCGTATGGGCCGCGAACTGGAGTTGGCCAACGAAGAGCTGAGTAATCTACAGCATATGGCTGACAAAATGCACTTTGCTCTATACAATCACTGCCAAGTGGTGCATAAACATATGCCGCCACTTGATCTATATCAAAACCTGAGTGATTATGTGGTAAGTGCAATTGCATATTATCTTGTAATATGATTAACTAGTGATTATATTTTCGCAGCAAGTGCCACCAGCCGGAGAGATAGAAAGGCCACCCATTCAAATCAATGAGACATATTACGCGGTTAAGAATAAGGCCATTGCCAGCTGGGTGTCGGTCAAAGTAATTGAATTTACGGAAAGCACAACAGTTGGCGGAAATTTAGTGAAAAGCTACAAAATCAAATATCTCAATACGCCATATCAAATGGTCAAAACAGTAACAGCCAAGCATTTGGCCTACTTTGAACCGCCTCCAGTGAGATTAACCATTGGTAAAAATAATATTGCAATCACCTGGAAAAAATCCTCTACTCTACATTATATTATATTCTTATTCTAATTTTGCTCTAATATAATTCTTGTAGGCACTCGTGTGATAGCCTATTTTAATGGCAACACATTGACTCGTGGTAAGGAGAAAGATGTTGTACCCAGCGCTTTCTATCCAGGAATTATTGCTGAACCTTTGAAACAAGCAAATAGATTCAGATACTTGATCTTCTACGATGATGGCTATACACAGTATGTGCAGCACAATGATGTGCGTTTGGTGTGCATGGCATCGGAACGAGTGTGGGAGGATGTGCATCCTGGCTCGCGAGATTTCATACAAAAATATGTTGAAAAGTATTCAGTGGATCGACCAATGGTGCAGTGCATGCGTGGCCAGAATATGAACACGGAATCGAATGGCACATGGTTGTATGCTCGCGTCATTGATGTAGATTGCAGTCTGGTGCAGATGCAGTTTGACGATGACAAGAACCACACGGAGTGGATCTATCGTGGATCCTTGCGTCTGGGTCCCGTCTTTAAGGAAACACAAAATGCATTGAATAGTGCCAACGCTATGCAACAGCATCGTTTGCCACGCGTAAGCAATACATTTAATATATCAATTGTAACTTACAAAATCTAAATGAAAACGCCTTTTTAGCGAACTGAGCCATTTATTCGATACACCAAAGAAATGGAGACAAGCACTCGGCAGGTTAATCAGCAAATGCGTGCCATAGCACGAAAGAGCAGCTCTGCTCCACAAAACGTCAACACTTCGTCGACATCAGCGGCGGCATCGGCATCGGCAAACTCAGCATCAACTAGGAACACAGTGCGCCATTTGAATAACTCCACCATCTATGTCGATGATGAGAATCGACCTAAGGGACATGTTGTGTTCTTTACAACAAAACGCAACCTACCACCCAAGGTGTACACTCATCACGAATGCTCGCCTTCCTGTTTATTCACTGTTGCATATTGTCTGGATAGCTACAGTCCATTGTCCAAGCCACTGCTTTGTGGCTGGGAGCGTTTGAAATTCAAACAGAAGACTAAAACTAGCATTGTCTATCGTGGTCCGTGTGGAAAGACTTTACGAAATTTGGCCGAGGTCCACATCTATTTACGAGCTACAGAAAATGTGCTAAATGTCGAAAACTTTGACTTTACGCCTGAATTGAGCTGCTTGGCAGAATATTCTATTGACCCGACAATAGTGAAGGAGGCTGATATCTCAAAGGGTCAAGAAAAAATGGCTATTCCATTAGTCAATTATTATGATAACTCGCTGCCTCCGCCATGTACTTACGCCAAACAGCGTATACCTACAGAGGGAGTGCACTTGAATTTGGACGAGGAGTTCCTAGTGGGCTGTGACTGTGAAGATGATTGCTCGGTAAGTAGCTCCACATATCCCAATGTAAACGCCTATTGATGAAGCTTATTCGTTTGCAGGATAAATCAAAGTGTTCTTGCTGGCAGCTGACTGTCGCCGGCGTTAGGTACTGTAATCCCAACAAACCCATCGAGGAGATTGGCTATCAGTACAAGCGCCTGCACGAGCATGTGCCAACGGGAATCTATGAATGCAATTCGCGCTGCAAGTGCCGAAAGAACTGTTTGAATCGTGTGGTGCAGCATTCGCTGGAAATGAAGTTGCAGGTGTTTAAGACATCGAATCGTGGCTGGGGTTTGCGTTGCGTTAATGATATACCGCGAGGTGCCTTCATATGCATCTATGCGGGACACATGCTAACCGAAACGATGGCCAACGAGGGGGGACTAGATGCGGGAGATGAATATTTTGCAGATTTGGATTATATAGAGGTGGCCGAACAATTGAAGGAGGGCTACGAATCTGAAGTGGATCATTCAGCAACAGAGGAGGAGGAAGATACCTATGCACCCGATCCTGAAGACGATGATGAGTTCAAGCCTAATAAGTATTACCAGCCGCGTAAGAAGGATAAAATGCGTGCTTCGCGCAATCAGTCAAATCAAGCTAATGAATTAGATTCGCAAGAGCGGGCTGTAATTAATTTCAATCCTAATGCAGATCTAGATGAAACAGTACGTGAAAATTCGGTGCGGCGGCTGTTTGGCAAAGACGAAGCGCCCTACATAATGGATGCCAAGACAACCGGTAACTTGGGACGCTACTTTAATGTGAGTGCGAAATGCGTAACTAAACTAAGAACATGTATTTTTTATTGATCATAATTCATCTCTTTATAGCATTCGTGTGCACCGAACTTGTTTGTCCAAAACGTATTCGTGGACACACATGATCTGCGTTTTCCATGGGTTGCATTCTTTTCGGCCAACTATATACGCTCTGGCACTGAACTGACATGGAACTACAACTACGAGGTGGGAGTGGTGCCTGGCAAGGTGTTGTACTGTCAATGCGGCGCCTCGAATTGTCGAATACGTTTACTTTAGATTATGTATTATCTAGCTGTAGCTGTATGCTGCAATTAATTGGCATGCAGCAATTATAATCGAATTCCTAATACACATTTGAATGAAAAGAGATTTTTTAATTTTACATTTTCTATAATTTCAAAGAAAGTTTACGAAAAATAAAGTTGTCTTTAAAAGATTTCTAAAATACAGCAAGGTTCGACAATTCCCACCTAGAGCCACTTTACATCTCATATATTTATTTTTTCTGTCTATCAGTTAATAATTTAATTTAAAAATAAATAATTTTAATTTCCTAATAATAAAGATAATTAATTTAAATAATTTTTGTACTCCAACGAACACATTTAAAACTTGCATGGGCGGTATATTGTAAACTCGGAAATCCAATTATTCTCAAACTGTGAGCACGCAGCCCTGCCGCAGTGCTGATAAACAAGCAGCGTAGAGTAATTGTCACATTGCACAACACTAGTTAGAGGCCGATGCTGAAAAAGGCAAAACCAAATTAAAATTTCGTGAGTGTAATTAAATTCCCAGCCGTAATGTGCTGCACTGCAAAACTATAACAATAATTAAAGAACGTACAAAGTACGTGTGCAACTCGCGGCACTTGTGAATTTTATCGGTGGGTGGACAAAAAGCCACAAATTAAAACGCTTGCTACGACAAGCGAGTTCCGCCCTTGCCTCTCTCATCATCACACGCCACTCCACCAATAAGAGAGTAGAAAAAAATCGATTTTGTGTGATAGTGATAACAGAGCTTACGCTTGCTTACGACGAGTCATTTGCTGGCTGAGACGAGACTGACTCTTTTTTGCATTTGCACTACGCGACATAGGCGACACAACAAACGGAGGAAGCATGAATTTGGATTTTGTTCGAGTGTGCGGCAAGCACAATCTCATCTATGAGGCATACTACAAACAGGTAACATTGAGGAATGCGGTCGACCGCCCGCTCCGCCCCCTAATATTGATTTTTACGCGTTTTTGTGGCAAATTGTTGTAGATTGACCCAAAGGGTACGGGCGCCATTGAAGCCATGACGGCGGCCAAGTTCTTGAAGAAATCTGGTCTCAGTGATGTGGTGCTCAGTCGTATATGGGATCTATCCGATCCCAATGGCAAGGGATTTCTCGATAAGCCAGGTTTCTTTGTCGCCCTCAAGCTAGTCTCATTGTCGCAGGCGGGCCAGGTGGCTAACATGAACAACATCTACATGGACACAGTGCAACCACCAAAAGTGGTAAGTTACATAGCAAACGCTAACGATTACACAACAACCTAACTGATTTTTTCGTTTTTCATGGACACAGGGTGATATTCCTAAAGCAATACCATCTCGCATGCCAGTCGCTCCTGTTGCTGCAGCTGGAGGCGGAGCCTCTGGTGGCGATTGGACTATTAGTGTGATTGATCGTCTCAAGTATGAGCAACTATTTGAATCGCTGAATCCACACAATGGCATGCTGCCGGGCAATAAGGTTAAGGGTGTACTTATGGACTCCAAGCTGCCCATGAATATATTGGGTACCATTTGGGATCTGGCCGATCAAGATAAGGATGGCAATTTGGATAAGCACGAGTTTATTGTGGCCATGCATCTCGTCTATCAGACACTCCAGAAGCGTACAGTACCCAGTGTGCTGCCGCCCGAGCTGCGTAAGGCGCCCAAGCCGGCAATGCCACCGCCACCAAATGTGGCAGCAGCTGGACATGGTGCTGCTATGCCACGGGCACCTAGTGGCGAGGGATTCGGTGATGGTGGCTTCGTTGCCAATTTTCCCAAAGATATTGCCCCACCGGCAGCTATACCGCCGTTGCCCGTCGCTGTGCCGCCCATGACGCGCATACCGCCGGTGGGTGCGGTCAGCTCACAGCCGCTGATACAAACTGATCCGCTGATACCAATTGGAGCACCGCCATCGGTGACAGCGAACGCCGATTGGGTTGTTAGCTCCAGCGAATTGCTGCGTTTTGAGGAAATCTTTCGGCAATCTGATTTGGATAAGGATGGGCTAGTGTCTGGGCTGGAGGTGAAAGACATATTCATTAAATCGGGTATACCACAGCGTAGTCTGGCAGATATCTGGTAAGTCGCTTCGCTCCAAATGAAATCGGACATAATATCATCTTTCATACCATCGAAAAGGGCACTTTGCGATACCAATCAATCGGGTAAGCTGACTGTGGAACAGTTTGCTTTGGCCATGTGGCTTGTGGAGCGTAAGCAACGTGGTGTGGATCCACCTCAAGTTCTCACCGCCAACATGGTGCCGCCATCAATGCGTGCGATAGTCTCTGGTGTCGATGTGCAGCAGCAGGAGCCGAAGCCAACATATTCGAACCCGGAACTGGAAATGATATCCAAGGAAATCGAGGAACTGGCTCGTGAGCGACGAGCTCTGGAAACGGAAATTGCACAAAAAGAGGCCGATGTGCGTATCAAGAACGGCGAAGTGCGCAGCCTTCAGGTAAAATAAAAATTTTATTAATTTTTAAAAATATGTGATTAAATTTATTTGCAATCTTTGTAGAGCGAATTGGATACATTGACGGCAACTTTAAAGCAATTGGAGAATCAACGTGGCGAGGCACAGAAACGTTTGGATGATCTGCAGGCTCAAGTAGTTATCTTTGAATGCACTGATCAATGCTTGCTTTGCGTGCATTTATTTTTTTTTGTTGGGTTTAACTGTTATTCTTATATATGATCGGTTAATCCTTTACTTAACTGCTTGCATTTCGCGTTTAACTATTACTTTTTGAAAATGATATTTTGACTGATTGGTTTAATTTGAATATGATTTCCCTTTCTTTATTATGTTTCGCCATTGTTAACCCACAATTGGTATATCTACCAATTCAATATCAAATATTACTCATACTAAAATGGTGAATGCACTTTAAATACTTATCACAATACCATAAGGTTACCCAAAATCTGGCCGTGCTGGCCAATGTAAGTCATGATATAACCTACACCAATGCTCAGGTTTGTTTTATTTTTATCCTTTCTTCACATTTTGTTTGTACATTTGTTCCGTAGTATGTTTTGTATGTTTCGTTATGTGTTTGTTATGTGTTCTGCTTGTTTATTGTTAATTGTGCTAAATATTTCTGATTATGATATGTCATTAAACTGTATTTCTATGCTCTTGTTAAAGGTCAATAAGATACGCGATCAGTGTCACAAGCAAGAGGAGACGATCAACGAGCAGGAAGGTGAACTGAATGCTAAACGCTCGGAACTGCAAAAGCTCAAGGATGAAGAGTCAGCGCTGCAAAAGGAATACGATAATAACAATAATGAGTTGTCAAAGCTCACTAAGCATCTGCAAAACACACAGTTACAGATCAGTTCGGTTCGTATTAAAATAAATATAGAAAATATTAGAATTCTTCTGACGTGTTTTCCCATCCCATATTATAGGTGCGGTCGATGGTTACACAATTGATGGAAACACAGCGTCAAATGACTGATGCACTGCTCATTTGTCGTGCTGCCATGGAAAATCAAAATGCTGAGCTGGTCTCGGAATATCAGCTGAAGATCGAGCCGGACTTTGATGATGCCCGCAAAACACTGGAAAAGGAGGTCGAAGTACCTAAAGACGATCCATTTGATGAGAACAACAGTGGTGCCGCCAATAAGGCAACCAATGGCTTTGATAATGATCCATTCAGTGGACAGGGCAGCAAGCCCACGCCTGCCATTAAGACCGGATTTGATGATAGCTTCAACATGAGTTCCGGCTTTGACAGCGGTTTCGATGCCTTTGGCCAAAGTGGTGCAAGTGGCTTTGGCCAGACGACACGCGATCCATTTGGTGCCGATGCATTTGCTGCCAACAAACCAAGTGCTATAACGCCTGAGGTAGTTTTTATTAGAATCGATTTTTCTATCATTTAATACAATATAATACTAAATATGTTTTGCAGCCTGGTAAGGATGATTTCGGCAGTGATCCGTTTGCGGCTTTGCATGCGCCAACAGGTCAAGGTCAGGTGCTTAGTCCCAATACAAATCGATCTGGTCCACCGCCCAGACCAGAGTCACCTAGTCCAGCATTGCCGCCAAAGAAATCAAAGGTGCCGCCACCCAGACCAGCTCCACCACGTGCATCACAGGTAAGCAATCATGAAATGCGATAACAAATTGATTAAACAATTGCTAATGCTCGGCATCTTTAATAGCCATCGAGCGGCTTCGGCTCCAGCGCTGCTGGCGGCGGAGGATTTGCTGATTTTGATGACTTCGACAATAAGGTTGGTAGCAAGTTTAATGTACGTTGGGATCGGTGGTAATGCATGCACACCGACCACTCCGCAATGACAATATTCTAAACCTTTGTATCACCGATTGTACAGTTTTATAATTTTGCATTAACTTGGCCTTGCAATACTAGTACTTAACGATAACATATTATTATTACTTTTCGATATTATGTAGTATCGTTATTAATTATTATCACTAACCTCCATTAAGTTATGTAGTTGGTTGAACCCTTGTGTTAATCTCTAGTCACATACTAAACAAAAATAAACAATCCAGTTTCATGCACATACCCTTTGGTACGTAGAACTTTTGATTTACTCTTGATTTTTTTGGCTTGATGTTGTTGTTTTTGGCCAAATGCGGTCTTTGTTCCCACTTGCCCTAAATGCTGCCCGTACGAGACTAACTATTTGCTTTCATCTCTTGCAATTCTCTATTTTCAGTGAACATCTTAATAATTATCATACATATATATTTCTATAAATGCATAGATATATGCACATACTTACATATATGCAGATACATATATATGTATGTATGTGTGTATACATAATATGACTAATTTAATATAATATTGATATGGTACTAACACACAATACACTCAAAAACAAAAACACACAGTCGAAAGTTGAGCCTAGCAGCAGAAGAACAAATTTTAAGCGTACAAATTCAATTGCATACATATACATATATATTACAATATAAACACAACATATATCATAGATGATTCGGCATCGTAATGCACACAGGCCGTTAGCATACTCGCAGTTTCATGCCTAATTAGATAAATGTACTAAATTTAAATCAATTGAATTATCAAGAATCCCCCAGACAAAAACGTTATGTCGTGTTTAATGTAGTCCAAAGATGAAAAACCAAAATCGAGAAAGAAAAACAAAAATACAAAACACAAAAAAAAAATAAAGCAGAAGAATGAAAGTCATGTTTTTGGAAATGTTGTGCAATATTTTGAATTATTATAAATATAATTATGAGCATTATTCAATTAATTGATAATATCATTTCGAGCACAAGCGTCGACCAAATCACATTACATATACTTGTATTGTATTATGCATTTCAAAACTATTATGTATTTATGTGCACCACGCTGAATCGTTTTAGTTTGGATTGCATTCCAAGGAGATGTGAAGCTAGTCCCATGAATGATAGAATGAAATATAAACTCAAATAAGGAATTTAAATGCAAATTGTTGTTGTTTCTGCATATGATACTAATGTTTATATCAATTATACACAAAAAGCTAATACATCTACATATACAACAAAAGAAATATGACCACATATACATACATACGAACATACATATATACTTACTGTCATACTAAAATGCAACTATAGTAAAAATAGTTCGAATTTCAGTGACTTTGTAACTTCCATGAATGCTTTACTGTTTATTGAATCATTTCCCAAATGTGGAAGTTACATTTAACTTGTATTGCTTTTCACATAGAGCTAAACATATGTATGAATCCAACTGTTAATACATTATATAGAGAGACACGATGCCATCGACTAGAGAGTAGGAGCAACAATTCGAAATTGATTCAATAACGTTTGTTTACCTAGATACAGATACTCGATAATTGTTCATTGACGATCGATAATCGTTTAGTCGGCGATCGATTAATAATCTAGTTCCCTATTACAAATACACACAAAAGCGTATCTCGAATTAATTAATTTATTTGTATGTTATGGAATTTTTTGATGAAAGTGAATATCAAATATTAAATGAAGGGAAAAACGGAATGGAGGAAAGGAAGGACATTCGCGAACTCGTAATTACTTAATAACAATAATACATACCACGAAAACTGTTCAGATACCGAAACAAAAAGCTTCCCGTACATTGATTTTAGTGTTTATTACATACATACATACATACATACTTACTAATGTAACGAAACACACATATTTGATGAACAAAAGTTTTTGCATTAATTAAACAAGAAATATCTATGTTCGACATCATTAATATTAATAATAATAATAATAACGCATATAACAAGTGAGTTATGATAAACAAAGTATAACCATAACGAAAATAAAGAAACATTTTTGTCGCATCCGGTTATATCATGATTGTTTTATGCAGGGCTCTTTCCCACAGCCGCCCCGCCCCCGCCCGCTCTCCCCACTCTTCTCTTTTTCTTCTTCGTATGTACAAAGCTACATTTAATAATTAATCTGTTTTGCTTTTCCCTTATAAGATAACGATAACGGTGATTGGTTATATTGCCTCACTCTTTGGTATATAATTTATAATTTATTCCTTTAGTTCTTTGAAATTAATTTGATTTATTTATTTTTTTATTCCTTTCACACACATTTTTTGATTTTCTCTTGGCTCATTTCAACAATTCAACACAGCTACAAAACATTCCAATTAAAAACCAAAACACAACCACAACTACAACACCTATCCCATCGATAAGCTCAACGCTGCTCGATAGCTTTTCGCTGTTTGACGATCCTCTGAGCAAGAATCTAAGACAGAGCCCAAGTATTGCAGCTAGCACCAACACAACGACATCAGCATTGTCATCCACACAGCCAGAACCACAGGCACAGCCACTGCACTCACCATCCACTCTGCTACTGACATCATCTATAGCGACATTGACATCCGCATCCGCATCAGCAACGGCAGCCACAGCAAGTAATCCACATTTGTCGCGTTCCAATACACCGCTGCAGACACAGCAAGACACAGCTCCATCTGCTGGCCTCTTTGATGCCTTTGGCAGCGGCAGTGGGGTGGACAAGAAGGCACCAACTCCTGTGCCAGTGGCAGCTGCTGTTCAAGGCCCCACGGACTTCAAGGATGATCCATTCAAGGATTATCGCTATGAGGATCCATTCAATATTAAAGATCCATTTGCCGATGAAGACACTTCAGCTACGGGAAGTAGCAAAAAGAACTTTTCCGAGGACTTTAGCTCAGAGGGTGAGAGTTTGTCACACACATACTTCAAATTACAAATATTGTATATATCTTTATAATTGTATTCGCTTTACAGATGAGTTGCCTTCGAAGACCAAATCCAAGGCAGCCACTCCGCTCAATAACGAATTGCTGCAACAATTCGATGCCTTCAACTTGAATGCCAGCCCGGCGCCATCGCATCATTCAACTACATCGAATCCAAAGCAATCTCAACTGGCACTGGATGCATTTGCCGATTTTGATGATTTCGTAATGGTAGATAAACCGGTAACTGGGAATGCCAGCGAATTAACTCTAACGGCGCCATCGCCAGACTCCAGAACAACACTGACATCGAATAACAATGCAAATGCAAATAATAAACTCAATGATTCCTTCTTCAATGCATTTAATGACAACTTCAATGACAACCAACTGGACCCGATGAAAACTGATAATAACAAAACCAAAGGCTTACTCAACGAATCAACTAATCCCAAGCTGCAGGCATCGACAGCAGCTTTCGATGCGTTCGCATTGAGCAGCAGCGGCTCAACGACAACGACAACAACGGAGTCGAAGCTTTTTGATGCCTTCAACGATAACTTTGACGATAGCTTCAGCAATAACAAGCCCGCAAACTCAGCCACCGCATTGGATAATAATTTTGCTAAATTTGATGCCTTCGATGCGCACAATTTCTCAAGTGACTTTGGCCAGGCATTCGATGACAGCAATGCGAATAAAAGTAAACATCATAATGGAAACGTTTCCAGTAAAGTAAACAAGGAATTATCGCAAGGCAAGAAAACGGATAAGTTTGCTTCAGACTACTCGAAACCCGAGAGTTACGACGCCGATCTGGAGGAAGCATTAAAGCGAAGCATGATGGACAATTAAAGAGAAACAGAAAAGAACAGAAATACAACACAACAAATGAAATAGTAACAAAACAAAACAAACAAAAAAAACGAACACAAATAAATGTGATGATGCATACAATCGAACAATCTCTAACAATGACAGGCATATCCAAATATCCGATATTCTGCTATAAAATTAAACAAATTACTAAGAAGTTGTACTCCTTTTAAGTAATTTCCAAAATGTAAAATAATTATTATTTTCAAATTTTGTTTTTGCTCAAAAGTTATTGTATGGTCATTGTATCTTACATACAATTGAATTCCATAGTGCATACTCGGCGGATGTATTGTTTTGCAAATCCAAAATACTGGTATTATATATTCATTACTTCATATTTAATAGTTATCTATGTATATTCTAATCGCATACTCTCGTAAACGTGAACGTTGAGCTAATATTATTGTTGCGTTTACACATGTACCAAAAGTCTATGAATAAAACAAGAGAATTACAACACACTGTCACTATATTTCTCTCCCTCACTGACTGCCGCTCACTAATACTAGAGATCTGAGATCTAAGCTTTGGCGCAGCGAGACGCTCTCTTCATTTAGTGAGCGTCGCAACTCGCAACAAATTCGTTTCGTTCCATTTTCAGTTACGTTCCCGAGTTCACAGCGAGCGGTCGTATAAAATAGAACTTCGAGCAGTTATTTTAATATATACTATGTAAGTATTCACACTCTATATTAGATGCGCAAAAAAAAAGAACATATATAGAGGGGTACCCTCTAAATCATGACACAGACATACAATTTACTTACTATGTATATATTCGCAAACAAAAACAATTTGCCGGCAAAGTTTATGTTATTGTTGTTATGGGGTGGAAAGAAAAAAGGCACGATCTCGCCGTATTTTTCCTATTAGCTAAGTAGCTGCCTCTGTATGCGTGTGTGTGTGTGTGTACGAGTTTGTGAGTCTGTCTATTCCCCTACTAATTAAATTTATTTAGCTTGCGCTGCGCTCTGTCGCTTTCCCTTATAAGTGAGTGTGTTTGTGTGTGAGTACAGTGCACATTGGGATGAAATGCCTTTATTTTGGCCATAACCGTAATTTTAAAGCTAGAAACTTGAAACTTGGAGAATTTGCTGCTTATATTATTTGTGAATTTCGGATTTTTTTATTTTTTATTTTTTTTTTTTTTTTTTTTTTAGTTTTTATTTTTTTTTTTTTTTTTTTTTGTTTTAATCACCTCTAAATCGTTTTCCGGAAAATCATTTGGAATTACCCAGTCAAAAGAGGCCTTGACATTGCGATTTGAATCCAGCCAAATTTTTAGTTAGTCACCCCGACGAAGAGAAACCTTGCTTGTATCTATTGAAATATTTAACCCCCCCGCAAATTCCCGCAAATTAATTAAATGCTACCTGAATATACACATAATAACTCATACTACCACATAAGTTGTTATTTGTTGTCTGTTGTTTTTTGCTAGATATGCTCCACGAAACACAAATATTTTAAGGTTAGAACCAACAAAACTAATGCTTACATTAAAAACATGACAACACAAAAACAAATATAATTAAAAACTTATACAAATATTTTCTACATACCATGAAGAACATTTTCCAATTTAAGGTATTTTAATAAGTCAAACTGTTTAAAAATACGACAACGCCAAAATTAAGAAATTTTACTAGTCAGCAAGCTTGCACGCACAACGTGGCAAGAACAGCTGACTTTAAACAGCTGGTGCAAGACGAAGGCTGCGCAATAAAATTCAAAAAAAATATTTTCGATGTCTAGGGACATTTCTAAGCTTGAAATAATTGCAACATTATTGATATATTAACATGAACTTTTTAGGTTTTTGCCAAAATAAAGGCATTTCATCCCAATGTGCAGTGGGTGCAAAGGCGTTTGCCGGTCAGAGATAACAACCTGCCTTACATCGAGTTGGGCAAACTGTTCTTTAGATTTGTTCAGGTTGTGAACACAGTTCCATACACTCAAAGACATGTATATAGCTTTGTTGTTGATAGTCGCTTATCAGTTCGCACCGTGTTATCAGCTATTACTGTTTAATTAAGACAGGTATTCACTATACAGATGGACACTGGATTAACAAACATTTTGTAGCACACACATCATAATAATTTTACATATATGTATATTCTTGTAATTTTATGTATACAAGAAAATAGCTTAAGGTGTGGATAAGAGACCTAACTGACTACCGTTTAGTAAATAAAATAAAGAAATAAGAATTACGACAATTGATGAAATTAAAAAAACGAATAGAGTAGTTGCTATGCTCTGTGCATATTAACATTTTTTCTTTTGCTTACAATATAAACAGCTATAATTACATTTAAAGTGAATTATAGTTTTATTTACGGCTCTAGCAAAAGAGAACTTAAACTAGGTTTAAGGTACCATATTTTTTAAATTTTAAAATAAAATTTCGAATACATTTTAATATAAATATCTTTCATCGCTTTCTACTGTCATAGCCAAGCACGATGTCGAAGCCAGCTCTCTACTATGCCACCTTGAGCCCTCCCTCACGCGCCGTTCTGCTGACGGCCAAGGCGATTGGTCTTGAACTTGAACTGCGGTATGTGCCTCCGAGGTCCCCCTCGGCCCACTCTTCACTCAAATGCATTAAGCCAATTAACATGACAATTTTCATTTCTTGATGCTGTGCAGCCCAATTAACCTACTGAAAGGTGAACATCTGACGCCAGAATTTGTGAAAATGAATCCACAGCACACGATTCCCACACTCATCGATGGCGATGTCACCATCACAGATTCGCACGCCATTTGCGCCTACTTGGTGGGCAAGTATGGCGCCGACCATGAGTCGCTCTATCCCAAGGATCTGGTGAAGCGTGCCAATGTCGATGCTCGTCTGCACTTGGACTCGGGTCATCTGTTTGCCCGTCTGCGTTTCCTGTACGAACCCATTCTCTACCATGGCTCAACGGATTGTTCCATCGATAAAATCGCTTACATCCAGAAGTGCTATGAAATTTTGGAGGGTTTCCTCAATGAGCAGACTTATCTGTGCGGCAATGAGCTGACCATTGCTGACTTTTGTTGTATAGCCACTGTGACATCTGTCAATGATGTGGCGCCCATCGATGAGTTCAAGTTTCCCAAAGTGACTGCATGGCTGAAGAAGGTGGCTGAGCTGCCCTACTACCAAGACACCAACGGGGAAGGTGCCGATGAACTGAAGGCGATCTTCAAGACCAAGTTGGCTGAGAATCGCTCCAAGTAGAAACAGAGACGCACAGAGTATTAGAGTATTCATTCTATTCCAAATAATATCTAACAATACACACAATTGAGCGGTGCTTGAATAAAGTTTAGACTTACAAAACACAAAAAAGTTGTTTAATTATTTTTGTATTTTTATTTGATTTGATTTTGTATCGATTTACATATATTGGATCCTAATTATATTATGTCTTTATTACATACAATGCACATACACTTTATCCCTTACAATATTACGTCGTATTCATATATATATATATAGTATGTATATTATAATTTTATCTTAACTTACATTTAGCAACAATATTCTTAAAGGTACATAACGGAAACGGAAATTGCCTTGGATAGACCGAAACGGCTAAAAGGCAGAGCGGTGCTTGGTTTGGAGTTTTCTGCGGGGCGGTTCGTGTAGCTTTTTCCATTTGAAAAGGGAAAGGGGGGTTTTATATAGATGGTCTGGGAGAGCAATGCATAGAAAGCACTTGGTACATATCTTAATGTATGTACGCATTTGAGCCAAAGCATTGCGTGAGTTTTGGGATTGGGGTCGAGGAAATTGTTCGTTAATGCAACGACAACAATGAGTAAAATACATGTGTGATGCGTTCAAACATTTTCTACATATACAGATATATATATATATATATAAAATATAAATATAAAGAACTGGTATCACGGAACCAAAAGTATTATAAACTATATCTACAGAACGAAAGAAAATACAAAATTCGTTTGCAACTCCAACTGGGGAGGTGACAAAACAGAGCAAAGCGCCTTCCACTGTCCCAAAAACTTTTGAATATGCCGCACATTTCACACGGCATTATGGAACGAGACGTCGAGGGAATGAATGGGAAGTCAATGAACGGCGGCACTTCACTTCCATACACACAATGCAATGTATAAAATATATAAGTAGTATATATGGGTAAACAGGCTATCACGTCGCACGCTCATGCACAGCACTCTATTACATAAAGTGTGTGTCTCTGTGTGTGGCTTTATGGTGTCTCTGTTCCTTAATCTCGTCGGAGCAAGAAACGCTTAATGCTCTCCGGCAACGGCAGCCTCGTAATAGCGCCCGCTGTGATGTGCTCCAAAATGACATTGCGACAAGCGCTTTGTAAGGATAAAACTGTAATAATCGAGATAGTAGATATGGTACCTATATGCATATATATTCAAAGATTTAAACTTACTGCCCTCCAACTGTATGATGCGTATCTGCTTGGTTGTGCCATAAACATCGATAACCACATACAAGGGTGCCATGTTCAGTGGAATATCCTTGGACACTGGGCCCTTATCCACACCATTAATGATAAAATGCAACTCGGCCTTGGACGCATCATTCTCCGTGGGCACATAGATGATGCCAATGCGTGAGCCTCGATCGGTTAACAGTATATCCGAGTTGCCATTGTCCATCGATGGTCGCAGCAGTCTCTTTGGTAATAAGCCACGCGGTGTCCGCACATGCGTCGCATCACCCAAAAGATTGCCTGCCATGAATAATAGTTAACAATATACGGGCATCCAATAATACTTAAGAATTAGTTAGACAGCACTTACGTTGTGGTGTTTCATTTAGTTGTGGCTCCACATTCTCACCCTGGGCGGATTGCTCTTGGCGTTGATTCATCTCAAATTTGGAAATTGGATATATCCAGCTATTACCCAAATTGGCCAAGTCCGGCAGGGCAAAGTGCGGCAATCCCTCGCTGCGCATGCCAATTATGTTTGGCGTTAGCTCTGTGAGGCCAAGTCGCATGTGTCCCGACCAGCCACGTTCGATTTTCTCAATCTCGACGAGGAAAATATCACCGGGAGCCTTCAAAAGTGCAAGAATCAATTAATATATAGAGTGCACTTCATTAGGAGATAGTCGCAAGCACACACACAGATACACACACACACATTTACAATCTCATCGATTGCCACTTGATTGCTTTGTGTGTTTTTGTTGCTTACCAGCGGTCGCTCGGAGAATGTGAGTGCATCGGCAAAGCTGGTGCGGCGAAAGGCGACCGTTGCATCGTCATCCAGATGTATATTGGAGCCGTGATACGGATGAAAGCGAAATAGTTGACGTTCCCAGCCGCCAATCGCAGCAGTTGTTGAGTATTTTACATCGTTATTCATGTTTACTGCTGCTGTTGCTGCATCCTCGTCGATCTGCTGTTGTTCGCGGTCCGCGGCAAAGTCGGCTAGATGCGGCGCCTGGTGCTTATTGTTGTCATCAACGGCATCCATATTTTGTATTGTTATTAATTTCTACCATATGTATTGTTTTTCTTTTTGGTTTTTTTCTCTTTATTTATGTAAATTTTGATGGTTTGTTCCGAGTTGACGAAGCGATAGTGCTGGGCAACGCCAACTTTGCTAACCCAGTGCTGCAAAACGCACAATGCTCACACATTTCGCGTTTGACGTAACAGTGAAAACAGCTGATTGCAGCACACATAACAAAAATAAAATAGTAATTATTTTTTAAGCGTTTATTGAAAGAAAAGTGCAATACAAATAAAACTGCTTGCAGATGCGTGTACCAGGAGCACTTTATGCGGCACGTGGACGTGCACCACAGAACGAAAAGGATGTGCCATTCCAGGAAATTCTGCCGCTCCGTCTGAAGAACTCGGTGAGCGGAAAAGCGGATTCGGGCGCAGATGTAGCGTGTTTGCAGGAGATGGGCGTTCTCTTTGCCTGCTTGAAAGACAACGAATTTGTGGAGCAATATTGCAGCAAGGAAATTACTAAATTCCAGCAGTGCTACAAATTCTATATGGATCGGAAATTCGAAGCCAAGAAGACCGTTAATCAGGGCATTGTTCAACCCGGCAACAATCTCAACTACAAACAGTTGAACAAATACCTCAAACGCTATCCCAATCCCAAGTAACAATAAGCTGTGTTGAGCCATTTATTACAAAATATAATATACAATTAAAAAAAAAAAACTAGTAATACTTGTAATCTCTTGTTCAGTACACAACGTCCGCATCTCCAAGTCCAGCAGAGGATTGACTCACTGGCGATGGCTGACTAAGCACAAAATCCGATAGATTTCGCGTGCGTGTGGCGCGTAAATTGTGAAACTGCGCGTGCTGCTGCTGCTGTTGATGTTGCTGATGTTGTTGCTGCTGCTGTTGCTGATGCTGTTCATACAGTTCGGACATCAGCGCCTGCTTCTCGCAGGCCAGCAAATCCGCCTCATTGGCTGCATAGTTGTCCTTGTAGTTGAAGTGCTGCAGTGACTTGCGCGGCAGAGCCAGATTAATGTGCAATGGATAGCCACCGTGCTCCCAGGTCTCGGTTAATATGGCCAAGCTGCGATTTGCTTCCAGCACACGTCCACGCTGATAGTTTAAGCGTTCCTGCTGCAGCTCAGACCATTGATCCTGCAAAGCAGTTAGAAGAGAAGACATATAGTTAGCCATTTTGATACACTTCGCCATGTGAGAATATGATTCAGCTGGTTGATGTGTTTAAGCACTTGTTCAGGTGGTTGGTGTCTTAGCTAATATGCTTCTTATTTCCCTAGTAAATGTTGCAAACTGTGGTGTATCGCCTCCTATCGAGACTTGAGCTGTTCATTGTTCAGTTAGTGAGAAATTAGACCGACTTTAATAGACAGCTGAGAGCTTCATTCGCATTGCATTGAAAATAATTTTGGTTCATGTCTTCGATTCTATAGTTTGTGTTTTGAATTAACTTCTTATTTAACTTTGAAATGTTTGTTTGAATAGTGTATTGACAGTTCAGTCAGTTACGGTATTTAGTCATAATATAGATAGATTACTTACAAATCTTGTGCCCAGACGACCAAAGTACTTGATCTGCTCCTGCACATTGAGCACCTGCTGCATGTAAAAGTCGCGCGCCTTCTCCACGCCATCCAAGCCAAAGAGCAACAGCTCTCGCTGCTCCTCCAGATGTTTCAGTCGCTTCAGCATGTTGTAATCAATGCCATGTTGCAGCGTATGCCTGCGTGCCTCGCGTCGCTTGCTGGACTTCTTGGGTGGCAGCGCCAGACTTAAGCCGCCCAAAGCGTAATCTGTAGCAGAAGCGGACGATGAGCCGCCATCAGCTGAACCACGATGCTCGAATTGTTCGCGTGCTGTCTTCAAAATCTTTTGTTTGCCACAATTATCCGCTACCGTTGTGCGTTCGCTGTGCATCAGACTCAGCTGCCAGTTCTGCAAGGCGTTGCGTATGTCTGCCTTCGCAAGCGACGATGTCGGCGGCGTCTGTTGTGAAGCACTTGCTGGCTGCCTTGGTGGCTTCGGCGGTGGCGGCGCTGGGGTGCCATAGTCCTCATCACGCTCCAGTTCAGGACTCAGGGAGGGTGGCGTGCTCAATGTTAGCTGCGAACGTGGACGCACCTTGGCTGTGGGGGCCACCGATGGTGTTAGTGTTGTGTCCAAGCTCAGGCCAAGCAGCTGTGGAGCTGAAGGCGGTCGCGGTGGCTTTGATAGCTTCTCTTGGGCCTGCTGTTGATTGCGCAGCAGACACAACTTGAGGCCAGCGCAGAAGCGTTCAAAGGACAAGAGGCCGCTGGGCGGAGTGACGCGACGCAGTGAATCGAGCACACCTTGGGGCAGACCCTTTGATCCATCATCCTGCCAGCCCTTCTCAATGTCCGTGTAGCGCACATAGCCGCTATGCTTGTCATCGAGTATGTCGAACAGCTTTTTCATGGACAGCACAAACTGTTTGGGCAACGCGTCCAGCGAACTGACGCTGCCACTTTTGCTGCAGGTGCCATTGGACAGCATCGTCTGCGATGAGGGAATGTTTATTTTCAGCAAAACGAAAGATGGAAAGTGTGCATAAATAAATGTTTCACGAGATTTCGCCCACAACAAATGTTTGTGCTCAATGCATATTTTGAATAATCATTTGCATAAACAAATCATTTCTTAAGCGAGCGCTAACGAAAGACTCAGGCGACGAACTTGGGCAGCATTCCGTTTGTTAAAGTAAACAATTTTGAAACAATTAAATTCACTCACTTGTAGCCGCAATTGATGCGGAAGCTTTTTATTATTTTTGGTTGCAACGCGAATTGTAACTCGATTCTAGGCAGCCTTTTGAGGCCGTTGCGACTCCCAAGGCTTTGTGTGCGCTGCTTGTGCAAAAGTATGTGTTATTATTTTGTGGTGCATACAACAAACAACACAGCACACACACATGCACACACGTACGATACTCGACGATACACGACACCCAAACCCAACGGACTGGTTAAGATGACTGCAGAGACTCGAGTGGCGCACGCATGCCTCCAACTCTAACTCCAACTTCAACTGGTTAAACTGACTCGCTGCTGGCTTGGCGGGACAGGTTTTTCGCTTTGGTTTTGGTTGTGGCTTACAAACACACTCACACACACACACACACAGTGGCATACCAATACAAGAACGCGTGCCATGGACTAGCTGAATCTGTATCTGAAAATCCCCAAGCATAAACGCAAGACAGTGGTTCAATTATAGCTGAAATATTTATTAGTAGAAATTCAATGCGCTTGGTATTCAGTCAAGGATAGCTAATTGCTTACTTTAAGATACATATATGTATGTATGTTTGTGTACTATAAGTGTAAATTGTAATTGTATGTGTGTATTTTTATTTGTATTTGTTTTTCTGCATTCATCGTTGCCCCCCAAGAAATGCAAACTCTGCGCAGTCCGCCAAAATTGGATCGCTAGAATGAGCATTTCATGTTGTGGCCCGCACTCTTTCTTTCTCTTTCTCTAAATGCTACAAGTTTTAGTTCCTAACTAGGAGAATCCATTCAATCCAAATCTATGCATCTACAAATCGGCCACAGACTTTCGGCGCACATATTTGGCAAAGTAATCGGGACGCCAGCATTTGCAGGAGCCGGGTATCAAGAACCAATCGTAATAGAGTCGCACCTGGAAGCAGCCCAACTCATCGTGGCCATCGCAATGTGTATCAGCCGCAGCGGCAGCTCCATTCGCATTGCCAGCATTCGCAGCACTTGTGGTGCCATCTGAAGCATTGGCCACGCCTGCACGCTTCTGCAAATATTGCTGATAGGCCTGGAAATCCTGCACCGATGGCGCCTGAGTTGTGGTGCTGCTCGTGGGCACTGTGTCCTCAGCATTGGGATAGAAAATCTCAGCCACCAACAGGCTGACCCAGCGTGGCGATGACAAACAGCCACCGTCGAGGTAGTGACAACGTGCCTGGATGCAACGCGTCACCTCCACGGTCTGGGTGAAGTAGCCTTCGTATGGGATTTGCACCACATAGCGCCAGGCACCCTGATAGTTCTTGGCAAACACTGGTGTGGCATACTCCACCTTGGCGGGGCAGGGCGTTGGTGGTCCCTCGTAGCGTATGGGACCCACTTCCTCGCGACGCTCGGCAGTTGGACCTGAGGAGACGGCGGGACTGGTGTCGCCTTGAATGGCGCGATACAAAGTGCAGAAGCTGGAAGACACACACAAAATATCAACATAAATATGGAAGCTTCAAAATTGATGCACAAGCTAACAAGCTGCCAAACAAATGAAAAATCATTATATATATCGCAAATTAAGCTCATAAGCTTCAAATAAAATCAAATAATCATAAATAGTATAATATTTCTCATTCTCAAAAATACAAAAATATATCAAAACATACAAGTTTTTTTGTTAACTTTTTACCACAAAATAAAGAAACTAAAAAGACAATGTTAAGTAGTTTTAAAATCATAAAAAGCTAACTCAGAATCAAAGAATATAATTTCTTTTAAAAAAAATACAATAATTTGGCAAGTATACAATACAATACAATGTCAAAATTTTAGATATGAAAATATATATCTAAACCGTAAAAATGAATTCCGGAAATTTACTATTTAAATTTGTAATCTAAAAGCTATGCACAATACCAAAATCTTTAAACAATCCAAAATATAAATATTTTACCAACTACTTTTCGACAAATTAAAATGCTTCGAAATAATTCGAAAATAATAAAATATATCTATGCTTAAACGTCTGTCATTTCTTCAATTACACACACTTTTAAAGCTGAATATGATCTTGAAATAATTCCACAAACCATAAATTGCTAAATAATTTAAAAATTATAGTTATAAATCTCTCAGAAACTAATAAAATAATTTACTGTATGTAAATGTGTGCTTGATAAGCATCGAAGTAATTAAAAAGGTTGTAAACATAAAAATACCTTACACTGAAAGTTATTACTCTTTTTTATGAATAGAAAACATAGTTGTATTTAATTGAACTTACACTCCGCCACCGTCGCAGAATTTACGTGGCTTGCGTTCCTCGGCAGCTCGTCGCTGCTCTTGTAGCCTCTGCTGTTGTTGCTCCTCCTCGTCGAGGGCGGGATCGAAGTAGCTGTACTCATTGGACTGCACACCATCGGGCAGACTGCGTGTGACTCGCGAGCCATAGTGACGATCGATGTTATTGTTGTCCAGCTGCTCCACGGGCTCATCGCGAATGATTTGTGTGACCTTGGGCAGCGTGTCGTCCGCCTTGAGCACGGGCAGCGTCTTCGACAGGAACTTGAGTGTCTGATTGCGGATCAGCTCGCTGAGGGGAAATAAAGATTGAAAACTGAGCATGGAGTGGAGCTGAGAGGTGCTTACAAAGGATAAGGTTCGCCTAGTACATTCTGTCCCAGCGGATTCTTGGGTATTTGTCCTTTGTTCAGATCTCCGCAGATATTGTGAACAGAGACTGCTGACTTTTTGCCAGCGGCAACATCCTTGCAGTCGGCATTGACGAATGTGTAAGGAGGTGGACGAACACGCGGTGGCACCGCATTCGGTGACTCGACAAAAGCATAGTATCCCTCTGGTGGCTCCTCGCCGTATTCTGGCTGCGATTGCGATGCTGATTGTTGTTTCTGTAGCTGCAACTGTTGTTGTTGCTGTGTTGCCGACAACTGGGCAAGCAGCAAAAAGCTGAGTATTTTCTAAAAAGCAAAAGGCAAAAAAGGTAAAGAAAGAAAAACAAAAACAAAACAAAACAAGTTTAGCAATAATTAAGAGCGCTTTTTATTTGTAGTAATTTCTAATGTGCATAAAGAACGCGCCAGCATAAATCAAATTAATTGCCAGCGAGCCCGTATATGAATGGATATCATTGTGACTGTCTCCGTCTCTGAATTGTGTGTGGTATTGGCATCCATCCCAATGGGCACAAAGACAGACGCGCTGCTCTCAGTTCGTTTGGCGAAAGCGCGAAAGTTGTCTGACCTGCGGCGCCGTTGGAGGCATCAAAATAAACACACAAACAAGCAAAACAACCCAAAAGGCAACCAACAACCGCAACGATTGTAGCAAGAAGAAATGGAACTTCAACTGGCACCGCGTGCAAAGCGATACTTTTGCATCTTAATCTCATTGTTGGACACTTGAAGAGCAAATACCAATGACAACGACAACAACAACGATAACAACGAAAACACAAAAAAACTTTCCCTGAAATTCTGTTCGCCACTTGACTTGACTCGAACTCCAGCTGCGACTCATTCAATGAAATCAAAAGTTTCCGAATTCTCTCGCATTTTTCACAGACTCCAGCATGACGTTGCATTCAGGTCAAGTGGCAAGTGGGCGTAACAAGCACGCGGCTTTGCCGTGTCGCATTGTTTTTGTTTTGTTCCCTCTCCCTCCACCCAATGGTAATTAGGCCAAGAAGTCAGCCACACTTTTGGAATTTTTTTAGACACAGTCGCAGAGTGCTTGGCTTGTTTCGGCCATGGCTCAGCAGTTTCGATATTTGGGATGCGGGTGCCAAGAGGCTTTGCATCTCGTTTTCGTGACATGATTCACAGCACAATTTGAATACCGAAACGAAGCGAAAATTGGGTCAGCCACCGTCTTCTGTGTCGGTGTCGCTTAAGTAGTGTCTTGATTTCGAGTCGTTGTTTCCCTTTTTGTTTATTCTAATGAGTAAGGCCTCGGTGAATTTGTCGTTGTCATTTCGATCTCGTTATGTGAAACTTGTTTGTTCTTCTTCTGCATTTCGAAATGTGGACAAATTCTGTTAATTTGAAGATGTTTCCTTTTCACTTTAAACGGCATTTGCAACTGCGTTAAAACTGCTGTTTACTCCTCCTTCTTCTCCTCCCTGGCTGCTAAGTAATTGCAGCTTTTAACGGGTCGCTTTAACCTCGGCCTAACTGCAACTCCAAAGAATGTTAATGACTATATTTAAAGATGAATAAACTCAAAGAACCGCTGGTCAACGGGGCCAGAATTTGTCGCTAGTTCTGGTTGGTGTGCGTCTATGCATGTGACTGCTGTTTGTGTGTTTGTGTGTGTGCTGTGAAATTGTTCTAAATACGTTTTAGGTAACGGGAAAGTTGCTCCACGCCAGGCAAAAATCCCACACTCACACACACACAAAAAGAACAGAAGAGAAGCGTGTGTGCACATTGTGTGGCATGTCTTGGAAGTGAACCCGATTGGACCGTCACTTTAATTCATTAGCATGTCTATATAATATATACAATGTGTAAGTAGAAGGCCGTTGCTCCAGAATTTATGCTAACAGTAAATGACAGAATGGCAGCGGTGCAAAACAAAAGACTTAGGCAACGAACTTGCTTTTGAGTTCAATTTTAAACATACCACAAGTAAACGATAATCCATGTTGGCTCCACACTCCACACGCTCTTAACGGCCAACTTAATTATATTGCTTTATTTCAGTTCCTCTTCTGCAACACACTCACACACACACTGGGTTTATTTTGTTTTATTTTCTTTCCAGCTGATTTGTTCGTGCGCTAAAACAGAACTCGACGCGGCAAGTGCAGCAACTCAACTGAGACTTGGGCTGCGCAGCAAGCAGACAATGAACCTCGCTGGCCACGCTTCTGCTGCTGAACTTGGCCAAGAGAGGCGACTCAGTTGGCCATGGCCATGGCACAGAAAGTGGAAAGAAAGCTTTGCCACAGAATTTTGCATCTGCGAGAGAAGAGCGACAGCATTCGAGAGAGAAGCGAAAATCAAAAGGAAATGGTGCATACTTTCAGGCGGTACGTAAAATTATTAAAAAATTACAAACTATTTTAAAGCATACTTTTATGCGCGGACTAAAATGTAATAGCAGATGAACTGGCTTTTAATGTTAATATTTAATCTGTAGTTGATTGGTTTTATTTGAAAATCGCATTTTATATCCAACAATTTCACGTTTATTCATGAATACAATGTACAGTACACAATTCATCAATTAATAAACTTGCTCTTAACATACAATAGTTTAATCATGTGTATATATATGTATACGTATATGATGTATATTTAATAAAGTGTACATTATGCAAAAACAATGTTTTAAAGTCTTTAAACATTTGTTATCAATATAATGGTTTGGTTTACTGCTTTTCTACACATACAAATACAAAATGTATAGCTCCAACATACACATACGACGAACAATTAAATGTGCAGTTGGCCATTTTGCGTGTGTGTGAGTGGTGTTTGTGTTTTGTAAATATTTTGAAATTATTAAATTACAAATACTCTCATCATAAACATAATTATACATAGTAATTGAATTATTGAAATATATAGATATATTTCCTTTTATACACAACAGAGTATGTATCGATTTATAGACGTAGTTTGAAACTTGGTTTCGTATACAAACTAAAGTGTACTTCTTATATGCCATGCACTTCTTCGATAAATCCACAAAAAAATAATAATAAAACTAAAGTTATTGCGTTTGTGTTGCATGAAAAGAAATGTTGCTCAAATCATATTGTACTTTCATATTTCGCTAAATAAATAATTATATAAATAATGCAATGTCAATTTGTTAAAAAGAATTCTCATTCATCGTTGAGTCGAACGTCTTCAATTTTCAGATTTTTACAATCAATAAATTAACTTAATTTGAATTTTTGAAAAGCTTCTCAACTTTTGAACTTAACGATGCAATATTGCAACTATCTTAGATCAACTAAAAGTAATATATATACGTGTATATATGTGTATGTGTATCGCGTTTCATGTATAACATCATTTTTCGTAAAGTATGAATATGCAATTGCATCGATCGTTTTTTTGTTATATAGAAGTATTCAATATATATAAAGTAATCTTTAGACTTATAACTATAGTGCGTTTGTATGTTGCCGGGTTTAATTATGTCCCGCATGAATCCAACTCGTCAATCGTCACTCTGCTATCGCCACTAATTCTTGGGCGATACGGTAATTAGCTTGTGTGGTGTCACAGGAGAAATCTAAAATAACACAAATCAAACGAATTATTTTAAGATCTACGAAAAGAATACTATTCTCGTTGACTTACCCAAAGGGAGCGACCCATGTACGTGTCATCGTCGTCCTCAATTAGACCGGATGTGTGGTGATGATTCTGCTGATCGATGAATAGCAGCGTATCCTTGCTGCAAGTGTTGGCTGAGTTGCGCAGCAACGATGACAACGTCTCGCTGCATTCGCGCAACTTATAATTGGAGCTGGTGGAAAATGAGTGCCTCAGACTGAGGCTGGCTGCCGCTGCCTGCTGTTGTTGCTGCTGCGTTACGCTCTCCACGGCAGAGACGCTGCTCCGCGAGCCGTGCCAATTGTGGCTGCAATGGTTGTGCAACGCATGCCTCGACAGTTGCAGGCTGGAAGACAACTGCGGCGTAGCATTGCCGTTTAGCAGAGCAGCTGCCGCGGAGGCAGCATTCATGTGGCCGTTGAACTTGTTCTGCAGCGTCGAGGCTGCAGTCACCGATTTGCTAAGCGAGCGCGGCGAGGAGCATGACGACAGTGAGCTAACCGATGAGGCCGAACTGGACGCTGAAGATGTGCCCGAACTGGCAGCACCGTGACCATTAGTCTTCGGCTCAGCCGGCGTAATGATCTCTTTAATGGGCTCTACAACAGCTGAAGCTACAGCTGGTTCGCTAACTATTGCCGGCTGAGGCTGCTTCTCAGTGCAATCCTCGTCCATAGCAAACATTTGTGTGGCATCAGCGTCTGCCGCTGTTTCTGGCTTGGCAGCAACAGGCGGTGGTGTCGGAGTTCTTGGCAATGGAGCAGAAACAGGCTCAATGTGAGCAACAACGCTAGTTTCTGCCACCTTTGGTGGCTCCGGTTCGGGGTCATCGGCAAATGCCAATTCCTCGATATTAACCACTTCCTTCGGCGGCAATTCCGCTGGACTTACTTTGGCTTCTTGTGGAGCAGCAGCTGTAAGAATGAAACGATTAGCAAACAGTTGGCATTAACAAACGAACTGCGATTCTTACCTTCCTCGTCGATTTCACAAGCGACTTTAGGTATGGGAATTGCCACAGGCTTCGATGTTGCCTTCTCGGCAACTGCAGCAATAGGTTCAGGCGTTTCAGTGGTTGTGGCAACGCTGCTGATGTCTTTGCTACCGCCGTTTGCTGGCGTTGTTATTGTGGGCGGCGCAATGCGCGATACCCAATGATCACCCGAATTCGAACTGGATCCGGAACACTCGGCAGACGCATCCACGCTGCGTCGCTGATAGAAGAGCATGTAGGCCTCGTTGTTGATGATGTCCTGCTCGATGTCATCCTCGGGCACCTTGCTCACACGTTGATCGTCAAACTTGTACCACTGGCGATCGTAGGGATTCTTGCAGGCAGCCGTATAGTGACCCGTCTCCAAGGTATCGCCCTGATGGTAGCACACGGCATACAGATCGTAGCGTGTATCCTTTGGCTCTGCGCGCGAGTTGAGTGTGGAGGAACGTGAGTCGCCGGACCGTGACTTTTTGTTCGACTGGTGCTGCTCGATGCCATGACCCAGGGAGCCGTTGCTCTCACGCACTCCTTTCGCCAAATGCGGCGACATATCAAATGCGGTTAGTGGAAACTTGACCATCGTGGTCAGTTTGGCTGCTTGCGGTCCCTTGGCCTGATGCTGGCGGAAACGCTTGAAGTGCACCACCAGAATGTCTGGCAATGACCACAGACCAAGCGTCTTCACCACGGGCAAATACTGCTGGCAATGCGGACAACGCCAGGCATCCTCGGCACTGAGCGTCTCCGCTTTTGTATAATGTTCCAGACATTGTTCCAACGTTAATGCAGCGGTATCTTTGGGTTTGCTGGCGCTTAGACGCGCCACGCTCTCGTGCTCCACAATGGCGTCCGCATCGGACTCCACGTTGACGAAATGCGTCTCGGGAGCGCTCCACTCCAGCAACAGCTTAATGTGCGTTGGCCCCGCCTCCGAGGAGAGCACCGACAGGGCCATATCAATCATTTCGGTGAGCAGCGGATGCTCCACTTGCTCCAGATATGTGTCTGGATCGGCTGAGGGATCTTGCAGCCGTATCTTGAACATATCGGTCAACGGTGTGGCATATGAAAATACTTCTGGCTTCAGCAATGCGGACATTTCTCGCAGCATACGCTTTTGCAGATCCTGGTAGCTGCAATCGCGTGGCGCCTTCATGCTAAAAGGTGCTCCAAAACGTGTGCACACGGCGCTAGCATCTCCCTCGCCCGCCGGCTTCCTGTGCACATTGGCCACCAGCAATAACAGATCTGCGGAATGTGGTGCTGCTGCTGTTGTTGTTGTTGCCGCCGCGGTAGCCACAGCGGGCTTCTCAGCGGCAGTCGCTGGGGTTGCCTCAATGGAGGCGACTTTTGGCGTTGGCGTTGGGCTCACTTCGGGCACTTCAATGCAGTAGATGTTCTCCACGCTGCTCAGCGTCTCCACGGGCTGCGTGTCGTAGAAGACGCGCGTAAAACCCTCGGCATTCAAGTCAACCAGCACCATTCGCGATGCAGGAATGCCAGTGTCCTGCAGCTGTTCGCGCAATGCGACAATTGGTGAACCCGCTGGCACACGCAGTCCCATCTTGACCTGACGTGGCTGCTGCTTCATGTAGACAACGGTCACAAAGATGGTTAGCTGAGTGAGCTGCGGCAGCTGCACCGAAATGCAGTGGAACGGATCGAAGGTGTTGGACTGCTTCTGGCAGCGAGGGCAGGTCAACGAGGAGCGAAATTGCGCCTGGAACACGGCCTGAACAAAGCTATTATTGCAGCGTATGTGATTCGCCAGCGTCTCGGCGGCAATAATCTCATCGGAGCGTCCATATGAGTTCTGTGTGAAGAAAAGAAAGAAATATTAGTGAATGTCTTCGAAAAATGGTATAAGTAAGCTTTAATTATATATTAATTCCCCGAATTTCAACTTCAATACAGTTCTCAGGAAAAAGAAAAGAAGAGGCTTCTTCTCACATATCTAATCAATCATCTAACAGTTGAAACCTTGGTTAGCTCATTAAGCATATGCACATTTATTTTTATTATTATAGCTTTTGAAAATCACTTCATAATAGAAACCTAACGATTATCCAAGCTATAAATATACCTGTTCTATACTTGCGATATTGTTAAACTTGAACATTCTTGATTTATTTCATTTCCGCAGCTCATTCTTGATATAGATCAGCTATTCTTGAAACGAATTATCATAACTTGAAGCAACTGCAGATTAAAACTAATCATAAAACTGAGAACTTTAGCTTGATCATAAAAGAACTTACCTTAATGCTCTTGTAGCGTCGTTTGCTTGCCGTGTTCAGATCCTCGTGCACCTTGTCGAGCAGCCAGAAGAGAAACTCCTGGGCATCGTGTTGCGTGGAACTGCGAAACTGTGTGCCATAGCGATCGACAACCGCCTTGAAACTGGTGCTGTGATCGCTCTCGTTGCGACAGGTCCACAGCGCCTTGAGGACATTGGCCAGCTGTTCGGTTAGTTCGCCTTTGGTGCCAAATTTGCGTGAATTGATTTTATTGCGACGCTTCAGATCCGCCTAAAATGAATAAGGGAATTACAATTATAATTTAAAAGAAGTAAGAAAGCTACAGCAAAAGTTAAACAGTGCGGTATTATTCTTAAAGTATATCAAATTAATATACCGAAGGCTATAAATGGTATATTGATAAAGTACTACATTGAAAATATACTACAAAATATACCAGATTGTCAGCCACATGGGCAGGTAATGAATTTAAATTTGTCTGCACTCACCTTATACTGATCGAGCACAAAGTATTCGGCGAGTATGTCCGTGTGGCTGAGACACTGCAGCACCGCATTCATGAAGCAGGTGTTGCCATGATTCTTCAGCCCCATAACGCCGGGCGTCTGATCGGCTGGCCATTGATAGCCCCCAATGGGTGGGACACGCTCCATGCCATTGGCATTTCCCATGCCCGTTTGGCCATGTTTGTTCGCCTGTAAAATAGAGAGAAGAAGCACAGAGAATGGATTACTCACTGGGGACCACAAATTGATGATGATGATGGCAAAACTCGTTTCCAGCGGTTGCCGCCACTGCAAACTGCCTCCACAAACAAGCATTTGGAAAGGGGATGGGGGGAGGAGGAGGAGGAATTGGGTTTCAATTTCGTTGCCAATTAAAAATTGTTTAGCGTTGCGCCAATTTGCGATAAATGAAGAAATATTTAGAAAACAAGCTAAATACACACACGAACACAAAAAGAAAGCAATTTGTTGTTGGCCTAACAAAGATACGCCTTCTACTTTGGTGCTTCGGTCGGTCTGTCTGAGCTTATCAACGAGCCACACATAATGCGAAATGTAATCTCCTCAAGCCTCATGCAAATATTTAACATTCGAATTATATAGGCGATAATACTAATTTATGTATGGGCCACTGATACTACAATGTAAGTGTGCTAATATCTGAGCAAACAGACAGACGGAACAGACGAGCAAACACTGTTGAAAGTTGGCAACAGGTTGATAAAGCGCAAAGGAGGAAGTTTGGTTTTTTGAAATCGTTGCTAATCTCGATAAATTATGCATTTCGGATTTACCTAGCGAATAAACACAAAATTAATTGTATTTTTATGTAGATGATTCTATTTGAATGCCGTCTAATAATTGAGAATGTATTCAATTTTTATTAAAATATAATATAATATAATATATAAATCTAGCTATTCGAGTTTCTATGCAGACCTTTAGAATCTTTAATTTTTATTTAAATAAAATATAATATATAAATCGGACAAATCGGGTTTTTATGTAAAGCATTTAAATTCATTGAATGATACATTGAAAGTGGAGCTTGCTTGAGTTTTAAATTGTGAGAATACTTTCCATTTTATTTAAATAAAATATAATATATAAATCAGGCAAGTTATTCTTGTATGAGAGCAACCTTAAATTTTATTAATATAAAATAATAGTATAATATACAAGTCGATGAATTCGGGGTTTACATTTTATTTAAATAAAATATAATATATAAATCAGGCAAGTTATTTTCGCATTCAAATTGAATTTTATCAAATTTTGAGCAACGTTAAATTCTAATTTAAATAAAATATAATATGCAAATCTGAGAATTCGGGATTTGTGATATGCATTAAAATTCATGGCATACATTGACTGTGCTGTTTGTTTGAGTTCTGATAATCTTCCAAGTAATTAAAACAAAAAAATATACAATACAAATCAAGCAATTCGAGATTAAAATTTCAGGGAACATATTAAAAGTTCGCGCTTAAATTTTGTCAAAATAATATTAAATATATTTGCATAAGTCTCGTAAAAATTCTACAGAAAGCACTCGAATGAAAAGTAAAGAAATAAGTATTTATAATTAGCAACTAATTAAGAGAAAATTGCGAATGCAAATGTAATAAACAAATCTGCAAGATGTAAATCCTTGTGTGTATGTTGAGCACGTGTCGGGGTCGATTGGATTTACGATTTTATAAACACGCTCTGTAAATTTTGCATTCATATGAGAAACGTTTGCCCCAGTTGCAAAAGTGGTGTGAGAATGTTGCAAAAGCAAACGCAAAAGCAAAAGCTGTGGCTGTGGGGAGCGAGATGTTGGATTGAACGCGTTTGGTGTAGAAATCATATTTTGTTGAATTATGAAATTGCAACGAAATATCAAATTAAACAAAAAACTGCGAAAGCAACAACAGCAACAGCAACAGCAACACAATACAGTAAATATTAAAGGCAAATGGTCAAAGGTTATGTGTCGAGAGCGGGGTCAATGCTAAGTGCATGTCTGCCTGTGTTTGTATTGCAGCCAAAATCAGATGATTTAAGCAAACAGCGTGTATATATGTGTGAATGTGTGTGTTTGCTACAATTTAGCTTTAAAAAAAAATTGAGGGAGAAGGAGACTTAAAATTTATAACGTCATCGAGCTATCGATTCAGTCAACGGTGGAGTAAAAACGAAACAGAAAAAAACAGTTTGAAAAGAAGCGCTTAGCGAAATCAAAGCCGGTTTTTCAAAACAAAAAAATAAAGGCAAAAAACCCACGCAAGTCTCTGGGCCAAAGAAATAAAAATAAATAACCGAAAATGTGGTGCCAATAAAACTAGACACAAAACACAATTGGCCCCAAAGCCTGCTAGCTAAAAGGCAAAAAAGCAAGCGAAGTGAAGTCATGACGTGGGTGTTGCACTTGGACTTGGCTCTTTGTCTTTGTGATCATGACATTAGAAGAGGAGTTTCACAAGCAGCTTAAGGGTATTAACTCGTACCTCTTTTCGACGCCAGCATCCGGTGTAGAATGGCACAATCTCAATGAAAGTTGGCCGATGCGCAGTGTTGTTCTCTAGCGACTGCGTTGCAATTATCGGATTAGTGGCAATAAAAGACACAAAATTGTAAAGATATATGAAGAAAGAGAAAGGACTAATAAGTTAAGTGTCAAACTTAATACGTTTTGTTTATATTACGTGGCCTAAACGAACGAACGTCATTTACAATTGGTTGTCAACTGTTGTGACACCCAGATTGCGAGTGCAATCCCCAGTTAGTTGTCACATTTAAGCCACCTTCTCAATCTTTCTCGGTTTGTCAGTCAATAGGAATGTGTCAGCAACAAGTTACTGCTATTGTTATATATTTGGTTTTAGAATAGAGCAGAACAGTACAGAACCGAATAGAACAGAGGCAGATGCGGATTCAGACTCAGAGCAACCGGCATCCGTTGTGTTTTCTATTGGCATTGCTTTATCGCAATTGACATTGCATTGGCATTGGACACTGCACTTGACAAATGGCATTGAGGCGGCATTCAAAGCCAGCTGCTCCTTCTATTCCATGTCCCGATTTCTATGCCAATTTCTTACATTCAGCGAAGGTCATCTTTACATCCCTTTTTTTTTGTTTTGTGCCGCACTTAACTATGTCATAATCTGTTCATTATGACGCATTAGCTCGAAGACTGAAATTTGATAAATTATCAAAAAGCAGAAAGAGGTTTTTGCTCTTTGCATTTTTATTTTTTAATCAGCTTAGTTCATTAAACAAAGCCCCAATTAAATCCTAATGATGTAAGCCGAGATTAAGACCCAGCTTAAGAAGCCAAAAGGCAAAACCAAAAACCAGCACAGACAGCTGCCTCTTAAATCACTCTCGATGTTGTTGTTGTTGCTTTAGTTGAATCAAAAGCATTTGAAACGCACAACTGGCCAGCGACGACGAGCCTCAATAAATAAATTGAGTGGAATTTGCTTTAAACGCATGTTCAGTTCTTTTCTGTTCTGTTCAGTTCAGCATATAGAATATATACGGTATATAGCAACACATACGATTATATATATGTGCTCGTATTTGTCTGCGGTAGCTAGTGACCTAATCGCAGTGGCCAAACCAACGTCAGACAGAATGTAAAGCATTTCTCACACAGCTGGAGACGGCGACGTCGCTGTTATGCTCTGACGTTGCGCATACGACGCGTTCGCCCGGCAACGTTTTTTTCTTTCCTCTCTTTTGGGTGGCCATACAGCTTAATACGCTATGCGAATGTCTTGTGCAATTCGAAAACTGAATTAGAAGTGAATATATTCAACTGGCAAATGATGCTAATCGATGGCAAACTGCCGATGATCTCAGTTTGAGTATAAAATATTTAACACAAACAGCTTTCAAATTTTTCATTAATAAAAAAATTCATTGAACCACGTAATTTTAAACCTATTTTTAGTACACTACTGAATACAATGAATTATAAAAATAGTTGTTGTAGTTGGTGGATTAGATAAATACGTCAATTAAATGCGAGTTTAATGAAAAGTGTCTGGGAGACTTTCAGATTAAAAGTCAATAGCTAAAGATAACTAATTTAATTGAATTCATGCTTCAATCGATGATAGAAAGGTTATTCCCCTATTGCAATTCGTTGCAAATATAATATTTGCAGTTTTGTTTTCGTTGTTAATTGAGCAGCGCCACGTCTTAGAAGTCGACAACTGTCGTCGAGTCTCGAGTCTCAGTTTAGAGACATAAACACCGTCAGCAGCGACTCCGACTCCGTTATTGTCGTCTGTCGTCGCCACTTGTCTCAATTTACTGTGGCAATTTTATCATCATTATTATTTATAAATTTAAGCGCATTTATCTTTGTTTTTGTTATTGTTTCGGTTTATTTGTATTAGAAACGACGAGCCGCAGCAGTTTCGAGTTGCGACTCTCAAAAAGTATATACGATACATATGTATATTTATTCTCATTTGTGAATGCCATTTATATTGTGTTTGCAAGTATCGAATCATTTGTTTGTCTGTTTGTTCACTCAATTTCAAACTGGGGGGCAGAATGTTGATATTTACGATTTTTTTTTATTTTTTGTGTGTCTCTAAAAATTCCATTGGCCGAAATTGTTTAGGCGCTACTGCAAAAATGTCTCGATAAAGCGGAATGAACGTTGCTTCGATCACTTATCTGTTCTACAAGTGTGTTCAGCAGTTGTTTGCTGTAGTTGTTACTGTTGTTGTTGTTGTTGTTTACGTAACTACAAGTGGCACTTGCATGCATCGTTGCAACGATCACACAGCTCTGTTGTTGTTGTTGTTTTTGTGGCTGTTACGCTTACGTTTTTATTAAATAATTGTAAATAATTGAAGATAATTGTCGTTGCAGTTTCGTTGCTGTTTTTATTCGGAACCGACTTGCAAAGCTACTATAGCATGAATGAAATAACAACCTCTAGTCTATGAGTCGAAACTGGGCTTGGCCCCAGCACGAGAGCCGCTGATTGAGCTGGGAAGTGTGACTATCATGTGTTCTACCGGTTCTTCAACTTGTATACTATATTGGAATTTATCGATCGTGTCTGCGCTTGCCGTATTAATACATTTGAAGATTACGGCATGGAATAAGCTAAATATAAAAATAAGTATGAAAGGTATAATCGAGTGTGCTCTTCTGCAGAATATCCGATTTCAAGTTAATATACCGAAATTTATATTTTGGTATATTGATATAAGTGTTCTCAAAAGAAAATTATGCCTCTTATTTCTTATATTACCGGATGTTGATCAAGTATATATATAAAATTAATATACCCAAAAAAATACTGAAATATACCGAAATGTATATATGGTATAACAAGTTATCTCAAAAATATTATAGGATGTTGATCAAGCATATATACAAAATTAATATACCGAAAAAATACCGAAATGTATATATGGTATATTTGTATAACAAGTTATCTAAAAAAATATTCTAGGATTTTGATCAAGCATATATATAAAATTGATATAACGACAAAATACTGAAATATACCGAAATGTATGTATATGTGGTATATTTTTAAAACAAGGTATCTCAAAAAATATTCTAACTCTATGTCTTATTGTGTCGGCTATTGATCAAAGCCCCCCCTTTAACACAAAGTTATAATACCCTTCAACCTTATGATGAACGGGGTATAAACATAATATTGTACTTGTTAGTTGTAGTGTGTAGTGTTGGAATTTTGCGCTGACGCTGTTTTTTTATCACCTCACAATCATTTATTTCATAATATTATTGAATAGTATATGTATTCGCATTGTATTCAATTAATTTCATAATATGTGACAAGCTAAAAGGGTGCTAAGTGGAAAGTGATCACGTGTCATGACAAATTCGTCATCATTAAAATTGATTGCAAATTATTTTTAGTGTTACGCCTCAAGAAACACAAACACATAATTTGATAATCGCTGAGATTTTGGCGATTAGAAAACGAAGAGACCTTCAAAAAAGAAACGCGACCGGTTCAATCTTTTTTGAATGAAGTGCTTGCTTTGAAGTTGGATTGTTCGTGTCGTCGTTGCAATCAATTGGATTGACAAAAGCAATCGATACTCAATGCACTCATTACTCGAGTTCAAGTTATCTGTATCTGATTCAAAGAACTCCGAACATGATGTATGATCAGTTCATTCCAATTGAATTGGTCAAAACAAGTCATTGCGCTAAATTCACTTGGCACTTGATGAATGCATTGTTCACACTCCACTTTCTGTGTGTTTGATTGCATTATTATTTGTTTGTATGGTTATGTAAAACGCACTCTCCACACGTGGCCAACAAAAACATTCTAAAGCAAAACCCGCCCACAAAAAAAAAAAAAAGCTGCCAAGGTTGCGAGTCTCAACGCTCTTTCTAATCAGCACCTTGACTGTGTGAATTGCTCGCTTATCAGTGGCGCGATATTTACCCCTCCTGAACACTCTGCTCTGCTCTGAATGTGTATTCGTATACTAAGTGCAAGTGTTCGTTAGTATTTATTCATTTATTCAGAGGCACGCCTATCTACCTGCCTGCCTCTCTGCACGCGTAATGCGACACCAGCAAGGACAAAATTAACACACCCAGAGAGAACTCGGAATGTGATTTGGCAAAATTTGCAGTTTATATGATTTTTATTTGGTTATCACAAACAAAACAATGACTGCATATCACACAACAGTTATGACTCTCTTTTGTCTGTTACGTGAACCATTTGATGACAGTTTTAGCGCTGGTAGCGCGCCAGAAATATATCTACATTCTACAGACTACAGTCTCTATATAATAATGGGTGTTATGAGTTCAAATTTATGTGTGTAATTAACCCATCATGACGTAAATATTTCCATAGTATAATTTTTGTTTTTCTTTTTTTTTTAACTTGCCATAAAGTAATCGCATTTTAATTATGTCTGTACACACACAGTCATATATACCTCAAGCGAGCAACAATAAAGCTTTCCACTTAGTGATTTATTTTTTATTTAAGTTTTGTTATTTTGGGGGCGGGGAGACAGGGTGAAGTTGATGTTTGACCTTTAGGAGGTAGTTGAAACGATAACATATGCTCAAAAAGTTCACTTTCATTGCAAGTCCACTGAAATATTTAATTAGGCAACACATTCCATTAGCACCATTCATATAATATTTCACTTTGAACTCGAGTAATATAGCAATATGATATTGTATATGATCAGTCAATAAATCACACAGCTCTTTCACTATAGTTATAGATTACTGTTGCGTTGTCGCTAATCAATTTGAAGAAGAACATGAATGAATTCCATGTTTATTAACCCAAAATAGATTTTGCAACTGAAGAATATTCAATTGAGTAAATTTTTGTGAATTAGTTAATCACACAGGTCCGGGACTGATAGCACCACATTCCAACTATATAATATTTATAAATAGACTGGATTTATTAATTTGATCGCTTAGCAACACTGGAAATGACAATTGTCGCAAAATCTCAGCACTGATTACGTTCAATGATCCGAGTGAATGAACTCTGCTTCTTTTCGTTCGAAGATGAAACTAGTTTAGTGCATAGTTTAACAAATTGTGGCGGACATTGTTGTTGTGCTCTTATTATTGATGTTGTTGTTGTAGTTTTGGCAACTATTTTTACACGAGCGCGCACCGCGCATTTGTTTATGAAAATATGTTGCTACAAAAATACACACCACAAATACCAAATAAAATGCCAAAAAAAAAAAGGAAGAGGGAGAGAGAGAGAAGAAGACGTAGGCAGAAGAACAACAAAAACCATTCTGAAAACATTTTCAATTAGTTTGATCTCAATTGATTTTACCTTGAAAGCAAATTCAAAAGAGCACGCAAGTCGCAAGAGAGGGACGCGAATGTGATGGCGAAAGAGAGGTGGAGAAGGAAGAGCACAAAACGTGTGCACGGCGGCAAACCAACAACAAACAATAATAATTCGCACAGTTTGTTGTACAACTGCAGCAACAACAACAACAGCAACAACTACAAGAGGCAGTCGCAAAAGTTACGTGTTAGCTTTGGCCTAGCGGAAATACAAATATGCGAAACGAACACACACACGCTTGAATATCATAGAAAATCAGCAAGCAAACACACACACACATAGACACTCGTCAGGCACACGCGGTTACGTACTAATCTCGACCATCAACAAGTGCAATTGCTACTACAACTACAAACACTACTACAAATTTTACTACTACTATTTTCTCTACTACTTATCTCAACTGTCAACTACAACTACAACCACAACTACTACTACTACTATTTTTACTACTACAACTCATTCTACAATACTAATAGTATTTTTCATCGCATCCCAACACTGGCACTATTTGTCCCATTTCTACTACAATTTCTACCCCTACTATTACTCTTTCTACTACTTTGAATCGCACCCCAACACTGGCTAGTCAAAGCTTACGGAAATAGCTTGCAAATGACACTCATTGCTGCCCTCTCTCTCCCTCTCCTACCCACCAATTGCCCATTCAATGTTGAGCAGTCGCAGCAAATCACGTGTTATTATTGCCGTCTATGAATTGCACGTCGCACGTTTCATCATTGAGTGTCACATTTTGGCTTTAACCCCCGCGTCCCCCCCTTTGCACTAGACCAACAACTAGTTGGCACATTGCATGGCTGTCCCAAGCGCCTCTACAACTGTTGTTCGGCATTTTTTCCGTTTAATTCTATTTTTATACCCAGTGTCAAAGAAAAAGGGGTATTATAGTTTTGTGTGAATGCATGTAACAGGTTGTAGGAGATTCTTAGTTTCTATAAAGAGTTGATAAAAGAAAGCAACTAAGTTGCTTTTAATCATGCTCATTTATCTGTCTGTTTAAATGAAGAGATCTCAGAGTCTATAAGAGCTGTACCCAAAAAATGAAGTAAGTAAGTTTCTTTATGCATTATACAGAGAAAGATTGTTTTGAATTTTGAATGCCACAATTTCAACAAAATTCTTAAACTCAGTTCTGAAAATTCAAATTTTCTTAATGATTTAATTTATATTCAGAGTACTGTCAAACGAGTGATGCTTATAAAATAAGAAACACAGGGTATATGCTAGTCAATCAATCTCGAGTAGAGCATTTTTACTTGCTTTTTTTAATTTGGCATGCAATTTTGCACAATAGACAGCAAACGAAACGACGTCGACGGCGACGACGAGCGACCCACGCGCAATGCACCAATTGGCATTTTAATAAGCCAAATTGAATTGTTGTTGTAGTTGTAGCTGCTGTTGACGTTCTGCTGTTGCTATTGCTGTTGTTGCTGGTTAGTCGCATTGCACTTGCTGCTGCTGCTGCTGTTGTTGCGTCTGCGATTTGAATAAAATCAATGCGAGATGCTTGAAGCGTGAATCATAAATCAACTGCTGGCCCACAGCTGGAGTGTGAGGTAATCATAATAACAGCAATAACAATAACAACAGTCTCAACAGCAACAGCAACCACAAACAATGGACAATTGCCTCACGCCACTCGCAGCAACAGCAACAACTGTAGACAGCTGGAAGCTGGTGAAAGGTGGCAAAATGCCGCCGAAAACTTTGTTGGCCAATGACAACAAGAGGCCTAAGCCGTCAGCTGTCAGAGTTTGCCAGTAAAGCTGTTGCTTTAAAGAAACGTTAGTATAACAATCAAGTAACTAACTGTACAGTTATAGCAACAACAATTCACATTATTCGCTGACGTTTTCATTGAAGTCGCCTCGATTCAATTCGTGCATTTGAAATTATTGTACGAGTTTTTATTTCGTGTATTTCCAGTGCTATCGTTAGGAATTCGAGGCGCGTAAAAGGTCAACAGTGGCTAAGGTCTTGCCCTCTATAATTAATCAACACACACATACATACACACATACTTGCACGCTTATATATATTACAATAACAATAACAAGATGAACAGTATGAAAATACTTGTCGCACATTCGAATTTATATTCGTATGCATCGCTTATTAGATCAAATTCAGTTCAGGGGAGCACAAGGGGAGAGGGGGGCATGCCCTACAATGCGAGTTCGAGTTTAAGCTGTTAAACTGTCTGCCGCTGTCATTTGCGCCCTGCACTTGCCTCGCATTCTTTGTAGGCTGTCTTCGTTGTCGTCACTCCTGTTGCTCTCCACCCGCCCCCCTCAAGGCGTCTTTGACACAAAGCGTGGCACACATTTGTCAAACTGCCACGAGGAGTCGTCGCACGAAGAGTCACGAGAGCGAGCGAGAGAGAGAGAACGAACAAGAGAGAGGGAGCTAACGACTCAGGACTGACTTCATTGTCTGGGGCCCAGCTGCACTTTATTCGTCGCTTCGCTCCAACAGCGCACGACCTGAAAACTTTTGTTGTTGCTGCTGCTGCTGCTGCTTTGCTTTGTTGCTGTTTTCGTTGTTATCTTCTTGTGCAGTGCTATAGTTTTATTTGTATGTATTTGTGTTAGTTGTTGTTTCAGTTGAGGTTGTTGTCGCTGCTGTTTTGTCTATTTGTTTATTGTTATTATAGCGCGAACAGGCCAACAAATGTTGCCAACATTTACACAAATTGTTTGAACAATTGTTGGACACAAGACAATAGCAGCACCTCACCGCACCACCGCACACAGCACCCAGCACACCTACCTATCTACCACCTACTATACAACAACACCAATATTCATCATTCACCACAGCACCCATAAAAAATAATTATGAAAATAATAATGAGAAGGCAATTGTTAAAAATAACATTAATTTCCATGAGCTGTTCGCATGGTAATTCTGTAAAAATAAAAAAACAAAATATAAAGTACTCGAAATGAAAAAAAAAGACAAGTCAGAAGTCGCACTCTGTGTACTCTCTCTATCCCTTTCTCTCATGATATCATTAATCATCAAAAAATTTAAAACAAAATTAAAAAGATTAAGCCAGGTTAAAGTAAATAAAGCAATTAATTGAGGTAATTCCCTTATGCACAATTTGCTGATTAATTTTATTATATATATGTATATATTATTATATATGTATAATTAAAAAGTATTTATGAGGTAAAGGCTCTCTACATCTAGAGCTACCATTGAACTAGTTTGGAACTAGTTCATCAGAAACAATCGCCATGCAAATTTCTTATTCTCAAACATTCCACACAATGCACAGCATAGTTAACATACTCCCTTTCTCGCTCTTCACTCTTTTTCGGCTTCTGCTTCCCATTTCAATTCGCTGTGTGTCTGTCTGGCTGTTAAACGTATTGTGAAAGAAAGCAACACCGAATAAGTCTCATTTGTGAACAACGCTACGCTGCTGATACGTTGTCGTCTGTTATCAACACGCATTTATGTATGACTCAGCACAACAACAGCAAAAGTAAAACGAAGAGGAGCGAAAACAACAACAACAAGAACTGCGACCGAACATGGAAACGTGGCAAATGCCGATTTGGCCATCGTATACCGCCCAGTGGGTGGCAAAAACAACAAAAGCAGAAGCAATAACAACAACATTCGTCGTCACGCAATGCAGGACACACAAGTGTATGTGTAAGAGCCGATTTACATATACCAATTACTCTCTCTCCCACTCACATACATTCGTAGATTTCAAATATTAAAAGTTTGAACGTATTTGTAATGCTCTAAAGATGGCACCACAAAGTGCAAGCGAGAGACAAAGACGCGGCGGCAGTGCAGAGCAAAACAAAGGCAACGATAACGCCGCCGACACCAAACGATGTTTTTATAAATACTCTCGCACACACACACACAATTGCACTCTCTGTTTCTCTCTTTCTCAGGCGCTCCTTATCAGAGGGAGATGCTGCTCTCTGCTACTGTTTTGTAGTTGTACGAGGGAACAAAGAAAGTGAAATGTGTACACACTTTTTGTGCAATGAGTACATAGTTGTAACAGTGTCACCTACATAATAAATACCTAAATACTACTTAAATACTATTTAATGTTTAGTACTTACGCCAACATTCACCGTTGCGCTCAAATGCTGCGCAATGCGATTGATAAATTTCCTGAAGGACGAACGGCGCATCACACGTGCATTTTGGCCGGTCGAACGTTTTCCGTTTACGTTGTTGTTGTTGCCGTTGCTGCTGTTCGTGTTCGTGGTGGTGACTGCGATTGTTGCCGCCCTATTATGGAGGCCAATTGTGTCCTTGTCAGACGACGCCTTGTAGCTGTTTAGCGACACAATGCTGCCGCTGCGTCCTCGACCGCCGCTCACACAGGACGAAATGGCTGTGCTGCCGTTGATGTCGCCAGGAGCCGCCGCAGTCGCTGCCGTGCCGACTGTCTTGAATTTTCGAGACCAGCGAAACGGATTGCGTGGCATGGAGAAGGCGCGCCGTATCTTTTTGGCGGCATTTGTGGCCATTGTGGAAGCCTGGGCGGCAGGAATGATTAGCACTTGCGGCGCTGGCGTCGGCGCTGGAGCAATGGACGTGGCTGCAACCATCGTTGTGGTTGTTGTGGCATGTGTGGGCAGCGGATTCGATTCCAGCTGTAGCTTCGTTTTTTGCGTTGGTGTTGTTGCTCTTTCTGTTGTCTCTGCCTCTGTTGTTGTTGTCGTTGTTGCTGTCGCTATTGCTGTTGCTGTTGTTGTGGCGTTGACGTTGGCGTTGCTGTGGGTGGCGGCCGCTTCTGCCGCTGGCGCTGCGACAGCGTTGGCGGCTGCACCGTCGTCGTTTTGTTGCACTTTCGTTCCCATTCTCGACGTTTTTCGTTATTTTTTTACTTTTTCTTACAATTCGTCACATAAAGTAATTGCACTGTCGGGTTTTTGTTTTTTTTGTTGAATACACGTTTTGATTTATTGAAAATTGACTTTTTGAAGCACTACTTGATTTCACTTTTTTTAGCGCACTTTTAATCCACTTTTTCGTTTCATTTGCTCGTTGTTGTTCTGCTCTCTACTTCTGCATTGTGTTTGTATTGCATGAAAACAGTCTGAACGCGTTACAATTGGTGTATTTGTAATCACAAACCGAATATTTTCCCTGTATTGCCGCTTAATTCTGCAATTAAAATATGATTTTTTCCGCAGAAAAAGAACAGAGTCTGCCGTCCGCTGCTAGTGTTGTATCGAATCCAGCGTGACCACAAATTCAATATGAAAGTATACCACTTGTGCTTGGAAGAAAATACGTATAATACCGCATTCACAAAATCCCTAAATTATGCCTCCAAATATACAATATACTAGAAGTTACTAGTTCGTTCAGGTGAACCAAATGATGATTTCGAATGAGAGAAAATGTACTTTTAATTATTTTGCTTAAAAGTTAGTTTTTTTTCAAAAACTTGTAATACTGTAGCAAGTATTCAAATAGGGAGATAACATCTTATTGCCTCACATAAAATAGTATAATCAGCAGAAAAGGAACAGTTTGAACTGTAATTTCCAGGGCTGCATGACACGGAAGGCGTTTCATTTTCAATCCTTGTGTGACGTTATTACATTAATTTTTTTTTAATTTTAATAGTGTTTTTTAGATCCAAATACTATAGTATAAATTCGTTTATTATTTATATAAGAAATATTCCTTTTAGACGAACTTAAACTTGAATTTTCTTTAAAATAGATCCTTTGGAAATTCTGTTATATTTTAAGAGTGTGACCATACGCTTTATTTATAAGATATACGTTTTAACGCTGATGGAGTATACCAAAACGCAGCGAACAGTATTAATCTAGGACCAAGGCATAAATTATTGTTGTGAAATAAATAACAAAAATTGAAAGGAGATATAACAACAATTTGCTATGATAGCTGGCGAGAACAAGTCAAATGAATGGCCTTATTAAATCTGTCCAATTATCTAAAATAAACTCTATTTTTTCCATCTTGTTTCTAACTCTTGAAGGTACTTAAAATATGCCTATTTAAATTTCAAGGAATATAATAAATAAATCTTTTAAATAATTTAAATATAATTCCACTTTGGTCACATTGTATTGTATTGATAAAAGGTCTGGCCATATTTCAATGATGGTAACTTAATTTCAATTGGTGGCAACGCTGGCTGATTGCTGAGCGAAAGCTGATTGTTACAAAATCTTTTGATGTACTAAAACGTAATGATATCTTACGTTGTGTTTACGTAGCGACTGGTAGAAGTCTATAATGCAGTTAGTATAAAAGCATTATTGATGTTTTCATGCGATAAGTTTTTCCAATATTTAAGTAATATATGACAAAAGCATTTACATATATTTAAATTATTTATTCTATACTTGTACTCCAGCTTTATGAGAACGTAAAGGTGGGGGGAATTAAGCGAAAACAGTTTCATTAAATAGTTTAAGTTATTGTCTCCCTTAAAACTTTGACTTTGGATGTTGCCCTCGCAAACGCTCAAATGCAATTTACTGTTATGCGGCAGCCGCAGCTGAGATGCAGTAAATGAAAACTTTTTAGTATTCATGGTTTTAGCATTAACGACGCCAATTATGGCAGCATTTTATTCCATTTTACTTTATTAGCTCTTAGCAGCGGTAGCGACATCGCATCGCAGTCGCAATCGCAGCTGAAGCAGCAGCAACGATGACAGCGACAGCAGCATGGGGCGTGTCTCACTTCAAAATGGAGCGAGCAATGGCTCCAAGTCAATCAGCCAATCAGCGAACGCCCATTGGCTGTCTCAGCTTATGAGTGAGTGTGAGTCTGCGCCAAAGCAAGAGAGAGAGAAAGACAGAACGAGAGTGAGAGCGCGAGCGCGAGGGAGTGAGAGCAGCAGCACTCTCTCTAAAAAGTTGAGCACGTAAACAGCTTTGATGATTGTTTAGCAGCAGCAAGTGAGAGAGTGAGAGAGCTTCCTTGGGTGGTGGCTGGATAAAAATGGCCGTCGACAAAATGCTCTAAAAGTCACAATTATAGGCACTTATTCATTGCGGTATATGATGCAAACAACGATGATGCTGCCACGTTGATGTTGTTGCCTCCAATCTCTCCTCGGCCATTAATGCTGAATACTGCCTCCATGGCTTGGCATTTTGTTTTGTTCTTTCAGGTGTCGGTGGCGTCTGTGTTTAATCAAAAAAGGTGGTAACTGGCAACTGGCAACCCGAACAGCCAATTTAGCAGCACAGCGACGCCGCGAGTGACGAGTTAACAGCAATTAGACGCCTCAGTTTGACTTTATTGCAAGTTTATCGTGTGGAATAAACATACCCCTGCCTCCCTCTCACTGCTGTGCTCTAGGTTTGAGGTAATTGTTTTGCTCATCGGGGGTGGCGTCGTCCTCGTCCTCTGCTGTTGCTATTGCTGCTGTCGGGGTAAACGGTGCTCTGACATTAATTGGTTGTGTACGAGCCAATTTGGCATTGAGTCGAGTAAAAGGCGCAAATTGATTGCTTTGCGGTTTTAATCGATGCACATTCATTCCAAATCACGCACATTTATCACATCACCCACACTTCTATTGTAGCAGCTTCTTCTCGCCAGGATGCGCCACATCTGCGCAGTTTATAATTGCCGAAGGGACGCTGTAATTAACGTTAATTTTCGCCCAAAAATTGCAAAACTCAAAATGGCAATTCACTGTTCAAAGACAAGCGTCAGCCTTTCTTTCAGCTTCAGCTTCAGCTTCCAGCTACTTTCATAATGCGCGGCCGTAAACAACTCTTACGAAAACCCGTTAAAAAGTAAGCGGACAGAAAGACAGAGAGTCAGACTTTTGCCTAACGTTTCATTGCGTGTTTATTGCGAAACATTCAGTCAATTTATTTTTTAGGGTTTACCTGGCTGTTACTCAGAAGTCAGCGCTGTTTTTTAGCCAACGGATTGGCAAGAGGTAAAAAGGATAATGCGGCAGGATGCGTTTTCCGCGAACCCTCAGCTCTTTCGTCATCGGCATCGCGTAGGGTTATGAAATTTTACGCAAGCTACGCAAAACATTCGTCTTCCAAGGTCCTGCAAGGAGTTTTGTTCAGTTTTTTTAGCTGACAAAAGGGGTGCTCAAAGGATTTAGCGTGAATCGTAAATGCGCTTGCTGTTTTTTTTTTGCTTCCAGGACATCATAATTGCAAGCTATCAATGCATAATCCTCGCATAATCTACGTAATTTGCTAAAAACACAAAACACAGTTAAATAAACACATGAAATTCCGCATAAAAAAGTAAAAAAGTAAAAATTGACTTTTTTGACTTTTGACTTCTGCTAACTGAACCTGAGTTTGTCCTTGGCTAACCTGGACACTAACTGGACGACAGGTATGAGGCGGAGGCTGAGGCTGAGGCAAAGGATTTGCTGCGCACGCCCCCGTCAACGTCTCCGCCCGGAGCAAAGCAAAGGATTGTGATAGGCGCAGCAAATCGCCAACTTAATTGCTAGAAATTCTCAAAACAAACGAATACAAACAAATAAACAGAGTTTAAGAGGATTAGATTTGGCATTTGCATTTGCATTTAGGATTGGGATTGGGAGTTTCAACATTTGCAATGCAGTAGTATACTGAACTCTGACTGCAATTAGGCTACGAAAAGCCGATTGACTTCTGCGGATCATCTGGAGTAATCGGAGTTAATCCCGTTAGTAGCAGGCGCAACCCGTTCAGTTCGTCCTTTTGGCCTGCTTCTCGGTGCGGATTAGGCGCAGACTTAGTCCAGAAGTCAGCGCAAATGCGAAAGGATTAAACATGTAGAAGGAAGCCAGGGCGTGGCCGCTGCTGCCGGTGCAGGTCAGTGTTCCTCATCGGTATTCGTTGTTCGGTGTTCTGTGTTCGGTGGTTTCCTGGCTGCGGGTAACGCCCTGAGGAGACGCCCTTAATCCGTTTACGCCTCGAAATTAATGCAAAACATTTAGAAGGATTATCGCCTTAAAGGGGTGACCCGGCTACCTCGCTACAAGGACTCGCTCACTCTCGCGCATGCAAATTGAACTTCAAGCGAACTGACAGAAGAGAAGAGTTGCTTGGGACGTGTCATAAAAGCATGATAGGATTGATAATTCGCCGCTACTTGTCGTTCATTCTGTGGCCATTGTCTCTGCCAGGATTTGCCACTTGGCTGCGGTATGCAAAACTACGCAGAACACTGCAAACTGGAAACTGGAAACATGGCAAAAACGGGGCTGATGAAACCGGGTTGAACAGGTCAACAGCGTATCAAAAGTAAATTGGCACAATTATGCGTTTCGTGGAAGTGATTAGAGGCAGCGATTAGAGGGCCAAAGAGTTGAAAATATTTACGGATTAAGAGTTTGACTTGTCCAGGGTCACAAATTAGTTCGGTTCGGTTCTGTTCAGCGATGTTAAGTCAAGGGCAGGAAATGCATGTGACAGGACATCGACATCGACTTTGACTTGGAAACTTCCGCAGTCTGGGGAGCGTTCAAGTGGATGTGCTACTTAAAACACAATTAAGGAGCTTGAGTGGCGCCACAGGGCCACCACCGCAGCCTACAAAGCCGCAAAAGACATAAAAGATACAATTCGATGAGAGTCGCAGATATAGATACAGATACTCACATATGTGAGGCAATATTCGGAGCACACTAAGTGTTTGCGCTGGTCGAACGGGAAGGAAAAAAACTGTGAAGTGAACAACAATTATGTTGTCGTCGTTGCTTTGATCTGCAGCCACTTAGAATGCATCTGTATCTGGATCTGCATCTAGCTGTCTGCGCATCTGTCGATGCGCTCGAGTTGATCTCCTTGCTTAAGCATTTTTTAATTGTATGCTAATTGATTGCATTGTCAAGCATCCGCATCCCCCGCTTGAAATACTATGTTGGGTCGCAGTTCCGCAGTGCATTTGATGACATCTTAAAAGGCAATCGATTTGTGGGGAGAATTCATTGGACAGCGAAAGATATCTGCAGATGTAGATACACCCACTACAGATATATAGAATATATGCGTGTTTACAACAGCAGAGATTAGCGTAAAGCGCTTAGCGTTTTATTGGCATTGTTTGGCAGCGCAAATGTGCGCATCGTAAAATGCTTAATCCGGCTACAAATTCTGGCTAAGATCTCGCGATTTTTAACGTGCTAAAAAGGACGAACTCACACACACACACACAGCCAGCAGCCAAATGCCCAAAATTGCCTGTGAAAAAAAAACACAAAAATAGAAGAAATACAGCCCAGCACAACGGCAGCAAGAGCAGTAAAAGGTCGAAGGTCATTGCTGCTGTTGTTTGCCGCTTGTTTAACGCACTTCGCACACACACACACACACACAAACAGGCAAAACATTCACGAAGGGCGGCTGCATAATGGGCGTGACCGCTGCCTCAATTAATCTGCGTAATTTGCATGTGGATGATGCATCTGCAGACAGTTGAATTTATGAGTTCCAACTTCGTCTTGTGTCGGTGCAGTTGAAAAAAACTGCATCTAATCGCTTTTCCATATTCGATTCTTCGATGGAATTCGCGTCGGCTTACCGCATTTGATCTTCGATTTCTGGTTTTGCATCCTGCGGTTTTCTACTTAGAATCTGTTGAGTTAACAGACAAAAACCTCAACTCGTTTAGCTGTGACAAATGATTAAGGCTCTAATGCCGCACGGTTAACTGTCTGAAAAGCGGTCAGAAACGATTTAAGTTTTTCCTCAAATATCACAAAATGTTTGGAATACAAAATTTGTGAATTATTTCGGAAATAACAACGCAAAAATTCAGCGAAAAATTTTAGATATTAACACATTATTTTATATATTTTATACTGATTTTATAATAAACTTTTATTTCGTGTTTTTTTTAATCATTTGTTATAATTTATTGGTCGTTTTCTTTATTCGTCGAATAATTTATTTGGACGTTAAAATATCACTTTAAAAAAGCTAAGTTAATAATAATTACTTTATATCAATTTATTGAAAAACGCCAACAAGTTTATTATGTTTTCAAGAAATAAATTCTTTTTAGAACAACTAAAACAACAAAAGGTGAAATTTGTACAAATTGGTTATTTAAAAATATGCCTCAAAAATACATAAATAAATAAACTTGAAACAATAAATTAAATTCACAATGAGTAATATTTTTACAAAACATTTTTTGCAAGTACATAAATATTGAAAAAAATAAAAAGAAAAATTTTATAAAGTTAATACCAACAAATTGATTCACAGTTATTAAAAATTTTACAACACAATCCATAAAAATAATATAATACAATACAATTTAGAAAATAACTTCAAATAAACATACAAACTAAATTTATATATTTTTCAGAAGTAGTACTACAAAAAAGTTTTAAAAAATTTTCTTTTCCTTATAATCATAAATTAATTTAAGTCTTGAAATGCTTAATACAGAGTTTAGCTAGCAAAACCCTTTCAACTGTTTTTTTCTTTTAATTAATTGTATATTATTTACATTTTATACATTAACAAATAACAACATGAAAAATCTTGATTAAATTATAAAATTGTCAGCAAATGTTTAAAAGCAATATTAAAGAATGAAAAGAAACACATATTATAATAATTATATATAATTGAATTATAAAAAATGTAGTAAAAAATAATGCAAAAAATTTAAAAAATGTATATTTTTGGAAAATCAAACTGCCCTTTGTGTGTTCTGTGTGCTGTTTCCCTTTGAGATTTGTAACCTTGTAAATGATGATCTTTTTATCGCCTAGGAATATGATCCTTGTGACTTTTTGGCCATTTGCTTTGTTCGCGTTTCACTTTTTTAGGCCAATACTCGTAATAAAAAAATCATTTCGAGTCGAAGATGTTGATCTTTTTTTATGATGAGCTCAGATCACAATTGACGTTTCGGCATTTCGAAAGTCATTTCTAAAAAATATTTCGCGCACCGCAGCGAGTCAATTTTTTGTCAATTTGCTGAATAGAGATCCTTAAAAACGCGACAAGGCAAGGCAAGGTCAGTCAAGGATCTGTAGGAATAGCTGTTCCGCTTCCGAATTCCGCGAAATGTAAAAAAAAATCTGCACTGCAAAACCTAAAAACCTGAAAACCTAAAAATCTGAAACTAGAACTAGAATTCCAATGCAGTTTTTTTATGCCACCTAATTTTTATGGCCTAAAAAACAGAGCTCAAACCGAAACCGAATATAATCGCTGCCATTTGTTTGCTCATAAAAGCCTCAAACGCTGTCCGTTCGTCTCTCGACTAGGTAAAAAAGGAAAAAAAAACATCCTCGAGCTGAGCTCACGGCGCACATTCAAAAAAAAAGAAGAAAAAACGTAGAAGAAAAGATGGCAAAAAAAAGATGTTGGAAGACAATGCAAAGTGCTCGTAGTAGACGAAGTTGGGAAGGAAGTCGAAGTTGGGATAGAAATTCATAAAAACTGATTTCATTTTTTTAGAATCAGTGCGCGAAAGTTGCCTCCAGAATTGAGAAGTCAACGACGACGAAGTCAAGTCAGGCCCACTGCGGCTTTACGATATGGCCATTAACGCCCTAAAAAAATAACGCGAAAAAAACGAGCGCTGTAAATCATGGATAGAATATAAAGAGAGCGAGAGAGTGAGGAGACATCAGATAAATGGAAAGAAATAACAGAAGGCAAAACATTCAACGTACAACGTTCAGCATTGGCATTTCCTTGCTGACTTCTATTTAGTTTTCTTTTTATTTTTTTCTTAGCTGGGCAGCAAAGTCAAACCGCAATAAAATTGACACCGTTCAAATGCGCAGGATCGGTAACAGTGTCAGGTCCGAGTCCGAGTCCGAGTCGAAGTCGGAGTCGGAGTCCGAGTCCTGTGCCTTGTACATTATGTATGTGCTTGGCCATGTGCAATGTATCTATTGTCAGTCGCTGTCATGCGCAATGAGTGTGAGCAGCCACAGCCCAGAGTAGTGCAGAGAAGACACCCTTCCACTCCCCCACTGCCTTAACCCCCTTCCAAAGGACAGCTTGGCACAATAGCTCTACTTGCCACACCAGTGATTGCAGCAATCATTCTAGTTTCATTATCTCAGCTACAGATTTATAGCTGACCCTCGTCTCCTACTCCTAACCCAACTCCTGCTGCCGCAGCATACATCAACAGCAATTGATTTTTATTTCGCTTTATTTTGGCTGCTGCTGGTCAGATTTTGATGGCGAATTTTCGGGTTTTTGTTGTGATTCCATTGCAATTACCCGAAGCTTATCACGCATCCTTAATGCGTTGCCCCCGAACACTCTCTTGCTCTCTTGCTTTCCATTTAATGTGAACCGCAGCGAATCGCATATGGAAATGTGAAAAACTGTGCAAAACTGGGCTGACATCATTTTGTGTTGTCCCCCCTCCTCCCCTCTACTATTGGCTGCCCGTTTATAATTGGCAGTCGCGTTTCGATTGTTGCGATTATCAGTTGTTAATATCCATGAAAATGATGAGACCAGCAGCCAGAATCAGCAGTCAGATAAGCGGCGCATGGCCCGTTAATGGACAGCGTGCAAATTGGCAAATTGCCAGCCAAAAGAGAGAGCGGAGAGTAGAGAACCGAGCAGCGTCTCCCGATTTGCCCCTTCTCTCATTCATATATCTCATCCAACTTATTATAAGTTATAACAATGACTATAGACATGGTTTATGCATGTTTCACAGCCAACAGACAAACGACAAACGAGTTTCCCTCCTTTTTCCCGCCGCCACACTAATTGACTAATTGACTGACTGACTGACTGACTGGGTGACTGAGTGACTATGTGACTATGTGACTGCTTGACTGTTTCACTGAGCGCTGTGTATGCGTCAAATGTGTGAAATTATTTTGTGCGCCGGCATCATCATTTTACAAAGATGTTTATTCATCGCGATGGGTCCACCTAGACCTCTGTATGTGGAGAAACCGCAAGCAGTTGCAAAAGCACCCAAAAAAAGCAATTGGCATCTGCATAAAATATATAGCGTACACTGTCCAACAAAAAACAAAGTGGAGAAGTGAGCGTGGGACTATGAATTAGGCATTACTAAATAATAGTTACCAATGAACTCTTTCTACATATATTTTTAATACTTTTTTATATACTACTATGTTTACTAAATACAATACAATACAATACTTTGTTTACTAAATTTAATATAAATATTATTAATATATTATTATAGTAAATAAAAAAAAATTACTCTTAATTTATTTAAATGCACACATTGATAGTAGATATTCATATTAATTTATTTTAGTAAATAAAAAATAAGTTTGATTTCCCAATCCGTCTCTGAGATATTACCTCTATTTAGTTACTATAGAATTTTTTTTATTTCATTTTATTTATGTTAGAATTTATACTTATTTCATTTCTGTATTTTCTCATTTGGTGATTAGCTTTTATATTGCAATAATATTTTATTAACAAGACATTTACTATTTGATTCTTTTCCTTCCTTTCTTCAATGAATTCTGCAGTAATGTGTTTAGTTTCTTTTCATCACATGCTACTTAAATTTAATATTCTCTAACATAGAAGTCAAATAGAACATACAATTTAATAAGTGCTAAAAGGCATATTAAATTAAAAAATAAATTTAGTATTATCTAACAAATCAAATGAAATTTACAATTTAATAAGTGCTAACAGAGACAACTTAAATAAGGAAATAAATAGAATGTAAATGTAAGCAAATATAAAATAAAATTTTCGTTCACACTAAACAAAAGTACTTTAATCTTAAGTCAATCCCAAAAACATGCAAATATAAAAATGTCGCCAATATTATAGAGTTGAAATATACTCCAAAAAAGTAAAGTTTTAATTTGAATTATAAATAATTTAAGAGGTAAAAATACAAAAGAGAAATTTGTATCAGAATTATATAAGCCATTTTGGCATTTATTTCGAATTATAAAATATTAACAACACCCTACTCTCTTTTTAAAATTATAGACAATTTTGTTTGAATCCACGCAGTCTAGTGCTAGAGACTTTAAATGCTTTTGCAGTGGACAATTATGCTGGAAGTGAATGAAACAACTGATCGAGCGACTCAGAGCATGGGAATGGAGCCAGTTGTATAACACTCTTTGGCTCTGATCTCCGCCGATCTGAAGTAGCAGCTCAGCACGTCAGTGAAAAGCGTCTGAATTGCGTTTGCATTTGAGTTTGAGTTGGAGTTTGAGTCTATGGTTGTGACTGTGCCATGATCACTTTATATTCATTGACACTTAGTGTGAATTTCGTACATCATAAAGAGGGGCAAAGCTGTGTAGTACTGTGGATTGTGGATGTCTAAATTGCGGTGTGTGCCCGAACACATCTATAGTACACACAACACACAAAAGCTGCCTTTTGTGCCGTTGCCGACGGACGCAGACAACGGGAGAGTGGCAAAGACAGCCAAATAGTCAGCCAGTTGGCCATAAAGCCAAGTCAAACACAGGCCGACAGAGCGAGGTGCTAATTCACTAATAAAAGAAATCAGAGAAGATTGAACAAAAAGCGACGCCCAAATCCTTGGCATAAACATGGCACAAAGTACAATATAGACAGAGAAGGGGCAAGAGTAGGGGAAGGGTACGGTGAGAAGGGGGCAGCGGCAGGGGTCTCAGCTGCGCTCAATTTCCACTCATCATCTCATCTCTCACGCATCATCGTGGAGACTGCGCACCAATAAAACTTAATTTTGTTTGTACATCGGTCGCTCGGGGGAAGGGGGCGAAAAACTCCATAAATGTGTGTGTTTGTGTGTGTGCTTGGGTTGGGTTTGAGACTCGGGCCTTGAGCTATTGAATTATGCATTGTTTTGTGTGTGCGTCGTACAACGAGAATTGTGGGAGAAGTTCTCATGAAGTGCCAGCCATTCATCGCCAAACATTGATTGGCCCAATAAAAGCAGCTAAACCGAATCGAATCGCAGTTGGAGACGAATTAGATACAGCCGCCTAATTGATAATAATACCGCATTTATTTCCAAAATCTGTTAACTCTTTTACAGCTCTGCTGAGTCTCTTTCTCTTCTCTCGCAGCTGCGTCCACATGATGAGTCGCTTTGCCCTCAGCAGCTACAATTCTGCCTCTATCTATCTCCGTTCGCTAATCCCCGCACGTCAGCGATTCTCTTTTTACAATGCATAATTTTTCAATAAACCTGCTGATAATTTCTGCAATTGAAACAAGTTAATCCCCACATGATTAATTATCAACCTGCAACCAGGTTTTCACACCCCTTAAACACGATTTAATCGAGTTGTTTTGCGCTCCCGCCTCTTCTTCCTTCCCCTTCTCAACCAAAGCGTAGGCCTTTTTTAATTTACTTGCCCGGATCAGTTCCCCAGAGTCAAGTCGTTGCTGTTGCTCTAGCGCTATCTGTATTATCAAATCATAAAATGTTGCCACTTGGCTGAGATTCATACGGATGAAGCTGGTTGCATCCCCCCAGGATTCACAGTCGCAGTAGCAGTCGAAAGGGGTGCGAATCCTTGAGCCGAGACCATTTTTTATGCCCATCGCCTGCCAAGTGTCAAAACATGTTTTGATAGCAGCCTCACACGCACACTTCTTTCCGTATTTATCTATCTATCTATGCCAAGGGTTGAGCTCTATTGACACCCTTTTTTTTGGACCCCGTCTGGCAATTGAACAATTTGAAACACATGTTTTGGTTCTGGCAATTAAATACAAATTTGATTTGTGCACGGTGCAGAGTCAGAGAAAGGAGAGAGAGAAGAGTAGAGAGAGTTGTTTGTTATGAAAATGTCCTTGCGCATATGATTTCTCAATTATGACAATTTGCCAAGCGGCAGGACGAAAACAACGGGTGTTTTTGTTGAGCAATTAATTAGACAACGAACGAGGACACTGATACGCATTGACAGCTATTCAATGCAATGCCAAATGGCAACCTGACGCGTGGCAGGGAGGCAAGGCAACCAGCACAGGACACAAGCAGAGCCACAAGGACATTGCACAGTACAATGCGTGTGTGTGTGTGCCAATTGACTGCGGGTGACAATCGATTCGACTCTTCGACTGCTCCTCGATCTGCTTTAATCGCATTAATAAGCCAGACAGAGTTGTGACTGAGTTTGTTTTGGCTTGTGCCAAACCCCCGTCGATCGATCGTTGGACGCCTGTGGGTGGCCCACAGTTGCTGATCTCAGTCCGGACTCCGGACTCCGGATCGAAGGTCAACTCTAGATATAACTCTTGAGAGCTAAGCGTGCCGCACAATTCGCCATAGTTTCTCTCATTCGCTCGAGGTCAACTCGTTGCGATGGCAGCTGCTGTTGCTCCTTGTAACTGGGATTTCTCCACATGGCCAATAAAATTTACCAAGCTAAAGAGCGAGAGCAGGTAAAAGAAGCGCAGCTGTTCACACAGGTAAAAAAGAAGTGAGCAGAAGTAATTATTTTTTGATATTTGTAATTTTATTTTGATTGAAGTGATTTAAAATTAATTAAGTTTAACTAAAATTAACTAGATTACAATTTTATACAACGGATAAATAAATGTGAATGTGATTCTACACACTGAGAGAATGAACGCGGGGATCGGTCAACAATTAATGCTAATTTGTACAATCCATGAGGGGATAAGGGAAGTAGGGAAGCAGGGAATTAGGCGCCTACGCCTCAGTCTTGTAGGGCTTGAACAGCTTCGGCTTGGGCTCAGCAATGACTGTGGTTGCGGGTGGCGGCGACATCGCTGAGGCTGGACGCTTGGCGCTGGGCATGAGCAGGCCAGGAGCGGGCAGCGGGCTGGTCGTGGTTGTCGTTGTCATGCTGCTGTGCGGCGCTGGGGGCAACAGCGAGCTGCGCAGCGGGCTGAGACTGCGATCAAAGACCTTGGTGTGATCGGAGCCAACGGGACTGAGCGACAGCGTGGAGGAGTGCGGCGACGACGACGATTGCAGATCCAGCGGAGGTGTCTGTGTCTTGGGCACCTGCAGCTGACCCGCATAGCTGGGCGGCATGCCAGCGGCGGCAGCGGCACCCAACATCGCAGCCGGATAGGCCATGGGAGCAGAAGCGGCGCTCATCGCAGCGGCGGCTTGCATGGCAGCCGAATGCGGATGCTGATGCTGATGGGCATGCGGATGCATGTGCGGTGCTGGCGGTGCGGGGCGAGCGGGAATGTGGTACGGCGCATAGCGATACTGGGCGGCATAGGGCGCATGTCCGGGCACTGGCATTGTGGGCATGGCGGTGGCCATCATTGGATTCGAGACGGCAGCAGCGGCGGCGGCGGCGGCAGCGGCAGCTGGTGCATAAGGTGGATACGGCATGCCCACGCTGTTGGCAGCCGCTTGCAGTATGGAAGCGGCGAAAGCGGGGTCCGAATAGACGGCGGCATAGGGCCAGGCGACGGCGATGCGCTGACGCTTGTCCTTCATGCGACGGTTCTGGAACCAGACTTTGATCGTGGACTCGGGCAGATTGAGTTGGGCGGCGAGTTCGCAGCGGCGAGGACGCGACACATAGTTCTCCTTGTAGAACTCCTTCTCGAGACGCGCCAGCTGATCACGTGTGAAGGCAGTTCGGTAGCGACGAACCGACGGATCAGCGGGAATCTCGGAGTTGCGGCTGCCGTTCAGTGAGTTGTCCGGACTAGACAGGCATTCTGCAAATTAACAGAAGAGGGGAAAGCAATTGGTTAGCTAAATTGTTCAATTGAGTTTTTTTTAAGTGTGTTTTTGGTTTTTTGTTACTTACCATTTGGGGAAGGTGGCGGCGTTTGAGGTTTGCCGTATTGTGTGGAAATCAAATCGACGACCAGAGGCTTCTGGTCAACAGCATTGCTATCGTGATGATGGCTCTCCATGTTATATGTGCGGTATCCGTGCATTTTATATGTTGTTGCTTATTTTCTTGTGATGTTCAAAAATTCAGTTCAGGTTTTGAATTCACTCAGTTGGCAGTGCGAAACGTGCAAATGATGATCGGAAACGTTAAACGAGATGTTGACTCTGCGATGGTTACAGCTCAAGTGTGTCGCTCTCTGCAACCCCGGCCCTCTTTTATACCACGGCAGCGAGCAATGGCCGCCGCAGGCAGTCGAACGCCCAATGAGCGTGTCGTTAGTGGTGCGAGAGCGAGATGGCAATATGGTTTCAGTATGTGCGCAACTCATGCGGTTGCTTCACTCTGCCTGCCTGCCTGCCTGCTACGTGCAGTGCAATGAACGATGCTGATAATGTTTGCGGTGCTGCTGCTGCTGATGTTGCTGCTGGCTGACAATTATGCGACGATGAAGGCAATTACGATGCCGGAACAATGCTGCATAAAAAAGCAGCGAGTAGATGAGGATGGAGATGGAGACACAGAGAGAGAATGGAAAAAGCGCAAGCAAAGCGTGATAATGCGAAGCCTGTCGGTGGTCCACAGTTTTGCAGAGTGCACAGTTTTTGTTGCTGCTGCTGCTATCCATAATCAAGTTATCATGGAGCCAGCAGAGAGCAAAGCAAAGCACACTCTCTCAGTCTTGCGCTCTCTGAGAGTCGGATGCGATTTCATATATTCATAGCGTATGAGCGAATCTTTTGTTTCGCTTGTCCGCAAGCAGACAGCGCCATGGGTGCGAACGAGACGTGAGTGGCCCCCATAATAATGGGATTTTATCGGCTTCATCAGGCAAAAGAATGATATGGCATAATGCACAGACCGAGCGCCCGTTCTCTCTCACTTCCCTCCCCCGCTCAGCACTTTGGCGTCGATCGATATGCGACGTTGACGTCGTCGTCGTCGTCGCCGTCGCCGTCGCCGTCGACGTTGGCATCGCAGCCAGCCAAATTATTTGCTCTTTTATGAAGTCTTAATATTATGCCGCACGTTTAACGGTCTCACACTTGCGCCGCAGCGTAAGAGGGAAAGGGAGAGAGAGGGAGCAGAAGGAGAAGAGGAGGATGAGCGAGAGTCGTAGCTTTAACAGTAAATGAAGTTTATCTGGGCAAATAAAGCAAAAGCTTGGACAACGCCCACAGAGACCACCCCAAAAATGTACAATATAGTATATACAGCACACACACACACACACATACACACTCGGTGCTGTGCATAAACAATGAAATACTTTTGGGGGCACAGTTGTTGAAACTTAATTTGAAAAGTTTTAGTTTAGTTGCGGCAAACATTTATTATGATGATATAATCATGTTGCCTAAAGGCGCAACTGTACCCAGAGAGCAGTTGCCAACTGCTGAAAGGGAATGGGAGTGGGAATGGGAATGGTAATGGGAGTGGAATATGAAAATAGATAGCTAGGAAAAGGGCATCTGTTTGCTTGAAGTACCTCCAAGTTTGGGCTTGCGTAAGCGTGAATTTCTCGATACCTGCGAATTGAATTTGAGTTTGGACGGGATTTGCTTAAGCTGCGGCTTAGCATTAAGCTGATGCATAAAAAAGAAAATAACCCAGATTTTGCAAATCCGCTAATTACACTAGATACATTCGCTGGTGTGTGTGTGTCATTATGTGTTTTTATGACTTTCTAATGAAAAGGCGCGGGGATCAGCGCAAAAGTTCAAGTCAATCCCCTTTAGGCCCGCTAATCCACAAAACAAACAAATAACAAACCTAAACTGTGTGGCCTGTGCGGAAACTCCGCATTCGACTCCGTCTCCGTCGGGTTTAGGTGAAGGAGTCGATAAAGGAGTCGAGAGCAGAGTTGAGGAAAGTTAAATTGAAAGTCGTTGGCGATGTCGAGTAACCCGGTCAGCGAGTCAAACACAATGCAATGCAATGCAATTCTGCCTAAATCACCGCGAGACACAGAGAGAACACACAGCATGTGTCCAAAGCATCTGAAAACATCCAACAACGAGCCGTGATTGTTCAAGATGCTGCAATAAAATCTAACTCGTCGGAACGCCTAAGTTACAAGAGGAAGAAAGTGAAAATGCAAAATGAGGTACAATTTTAAACATGAAAATTGACTAATAATGTCGCTGATGGCAAACGGATTAACGCACAGGATTCAGTTTCCCAGTCAATGCCGTACAGAATCCTTGGTTTCAGTTTCAGTTTCAATATCAGTTACACAGGCACAGTTAGAGTCCTGCTCATTGTTATGCATTACTAAGTAACTCTCCCAGTTATTGTTGTTGCTGTTGTTGTTGTGTGTGTTTGCTCTGCATTTTGTGAGTTAGTTAAAATTATTGGGTTATATTGCGCGGCAATTTGCATTAACTCGTCGCGTATTCTACCTACTCGACCCGTCTCAACTCAACTCAACTCTGACCTGGCCAAGTCGATGTCCAAGCCCAAGTCCAAGCCTTGCCCACAGCCCACTGTCGACACCGCTCACTGCCTTGAACCCTACCCACAACCTTGCCTATTGTGCATTCATGCGCTTTTGTCTCAACCCGCGGACCGATGTCCGCTGTCCGCTGTCTTGTTGTCCGGCAGAATGAGCAACCTTTTGGCCCAAAGGCAAATAAACACTGCGACACTGCGGCAGCGACAGTAAATACCCTTTATGGCTGACAGCCTAACCAGCCAGCCAACCAGCTAGTGAACACATCTTTCAACCTTTCACTTCGCGCCGCGCTGAGCGAAAGTGTAGTTACCCATCCCATATATCCTCGATGTATACCTGAACACTTCGCTGACCCGATCACCGACCATTGTCATCCGTCACCGTCATTCGCGTTGAACACTTTCGGCATCATCGGCTTGGCCGAAAACCTCAATACTTGGAAGCCTCTTTATGCTTCTCTTTGCTCTTTTATTGGCATTTTGCACTCACAAAGCGCCGATCTCGCTGATTATGCTGATTATGGGAAGTACACACACACACACACACACACTCGCACACACACTTGGACAGTATAAAATGGAATTGCTATGCAATTTCAATCCCTATAAAAGCCTTGACAACTAACAAAAGCATTTTGCAATTTATTTGGAATACAAATTAGCACTCATAAGCATAAATGTGAGCGATAATGTTAACTAATAAAAATTCGCTAATTATAGCAAAAAATACTACAAAAAGAAACAAAGAAAAATTAATGAAAATTAATTATTTAAAGGGTTCTTTTTTTGTTAAAAATATATTCAACATATTTTTTAATTTTTTTCAAGCAAAAGTCGCAGAGCAACAGGCTTCTAGACTTTAATTGAAGGTACCTTTAAGATACATTTGTATTAGTATTTCCTATATAGTACATATTCATAGATCGAACAACAACGGTACCTATGACTATCATATACCTTAAGATGTTTTTGGATGGTCCAAGCGTTAAGTTTCATTTATTTTTTAACATTTTATATCCCAATAAAGTATAGTTTTATAAAACGTAAAAATAAAAATTCATGACTATAAAATAATCTTAAGATCAGAGAGCTAGAGTTATGAAATAAAGACTACAATACAATTATTCGGTTTAGAAAAATTATTTTTGAATATTTTTTGTATTTGAAATGACTTTTTACTTAAATGCATGGTCGTTACATTAGTTAAAACCTGAAAAAAGGAATTTAGTATATATTTAAAAAAAAGTATTTAAAAAATTTGGCAACAAAGAAGAGTATCGTATGAGTTTTTTCATTAAATTTATCTAAATATTATTTGGAAAATTCCCGATATCAATTTACATTTAGTTTGTACTTTAAGCTATAAATTTCAATAATTATTCTTTTTGCATTTTTGTTTTTAAAGATATTTGTTAGAATTATCTATAATATACTTATTTTTTATGCCTGTTAAATTCTTAAATTCTAAATTATTTCAATTCATATTAAAACAATGCTTAAATTATTCTTTATCTAAACTTTATACATTTTTATAACATATATATTTTTTGACCGTTATGCAAAGTTTTTGAAGAGCATTCATTCTCAGTTCCAAGAGATTTACAATCGCAGTGCTAGAAAAAAGATGAACAGGGCACGCCCTAATAAAAATATGCATGGCATTGCTATCTTTACGAAACTGAAAGGAACTATTGAGATGTTGAGATACTGTTAAAAACGTATTCGGAATATGGACTGAATTATGGGCACAATTAACAGGTAAGTAGAGCCTGTGGCGATAAATGGTGCTGAGTAACCTTGTGAATAGTTGTAGAAAATCGTTTTGGTCTTTGGCAATTCGGTTTTGCTGTGTGTGTTTCCACTGTTTTTCCAGCGGGGCCATAAAAACCCGTGAAGAATTAAAAAATTAGAGCAGTCGGCGTTGTTCATGTTCGGGGAAAAAAACTAGCGCAGCGAAAAAATGCACAATGGAAACAAAAAAGTTTGATCTACTTTCCTAATACGGTCCTCGGAATGCACGCCAGGACATGGCCCGTGTTTCCTCGAACCTTCGTCGCGTCCATAAAAATCTGCATATACCATCATATTTTTGAGACAATTTCTTTGCCACAAACAATGCGAAACGGGACCAAAACGAACGTGCCATAAATTTTCCGACAAATTCTCTCAGTCTCTCCTAAAACAATGCGAAACGGGACCAGGACGAAAACGACCCATATATTTTTCTTTTGTTTTTTATTTTATTTTGTTGTATTTTTTAAATTGCGGCTAATAAACAAACATTAAAACAATTAAGTTCCTAGCTAGGTCAATTGAATTTTACATTTTTCTGCTAGTTTGGATACTTTTTTTGGCGACTGCTGTTGAAAAGTTTGAAAATCAATTCGATTGCCTTCCGATTGCTTAATTCAATTTTTATTATTCTCTTTTTCAATTTCCATTTACTTCGGTTGCAGGTCATATTCACTGGAGGACTGCACTGCAGGACTGCGGTCGCGTTGCAATTTTCGCCGAAGGTGGACCAATAAAAAGGCGCGTCTACCTAAAGGCAAACAACGTCGTCCTGCGTCGTCTCCTGTGTCTCCGAGAACAAAAAATGGCACAATTTTTAGTGGAAATGCGAGCGCGCAATAAAAACTGCCCAGGACTCGGCGAGGCTGTGAGACAAGGACTCAACAACAACTAACTGCCGTAATTAGGACGTTTGTAGAGCAGCGGCCAGTGGACGGTGAACTGAGGGCTGAGGACTGGCAGACAGACTGGAAAAACGTGAAAAAATCATAAAAAGAGAAACGAAATCGTTTAAAAATTGGCTCGCTTTTTGTCGAGTGCCGTTGGAAAACAACGAAAAAAGAAAGAAAAAAATAAAGAGCAGAGCGAACCACGAGCCGCGTTACAATTGAGACAAATAATTAGGTGAGCCATTGTCGGACATTGTGTTTCGACCATCGTGCCATGATTAGCGGTTTCTTTTTTTTAGGGCCACAAAAAGAGCGACGCTGACTGTCTCAATGAAACTCTGCAAATAATTCGAGTACTTCGGACTACGAGTACCTGAGACGCCGCGGGGTTATCAAATGATGTGCTCTATAAACAATTTTATGACTTATAGTGAGCTTAATTTAAAATAATTTTGTAATATTAGCGAATAAAAAAGCATCAGTTATAGATAGCAATAAGAAGAATTCAACTTATAAAACAGAGATTAAAAATAATTAAAAGAAATCATTATCTCATGGTAAGCAAGCTTTCAATATAAAATTAAATGTATAAATGTATATTTCTTAATGCGAAGCAAAATATATTTGGTAACAATATAATACATACCGTCTTTTAAGTTAAACATAATGACTTCATTCATAAACAAGTAGGAAAGACTGTGATATGTGCGCTATAAAAGCAAAACAGTGCAGTATTCATTTTAAAATATATCGCAAAAAAACTAAAAATGTAATAAAGGCTGTGTTTGGTATATTGATATTTCACTGTCAAAAAAAAAAGATCTCTATATCCTATTGTCTCTGAGATCTAGGTGTCCACACGTACAGACAGACAGACAGACAGACGGACATGGCTATATCACCTTAGCTGTTGATGCTGATCAAGAATATATATTCTTTGTAAGGTAGGTGTTGCCTTCTTCTGCCTATTTCACTAAGTTATTCACATTAAATTAAAAGTAACTTTGCCTCTATAACAAACTTTATAAAGTTGTAAAATTTGATTTAATTCAATGCGTTTTTTTTTTTGAGTCGTCTGTTTAAATTGCACTAATAAAATATATATGAAACTATAAAATGAATCAACTCATAATTTCTCTTTTTGTTTAGCATATTTCATTCTGTCATATCTGTCTATTCCAACTTGATTTAATTTTGGATTAGATTTAAACATTTGGGACAGAACTATATTAGATGAAGACTCTCATTGAAAAAAGGAAGTGGAAAAAAGTAAATCTTCTATTCAGAGAAGAAGTAGTTACAAGTCAGCGGCATTTAAATTCTAAGCATTTTTGAGCTATCAATTTATAGCCGACATTACGTACATGTAATCATAATTGAGACTTCAACTACAAATTTATGGAAATGCTTAAGAATTTCAAAATTATGAAATAAGTTGCTTAACCTTCAAAGTGCAATGCGCATTATTTGAGCGGCATCTTGGCAAACCACCGTGTGTCCTTGATATGCGCTTGAGGGGAACCGCAAAAACATGGCAAACATGGCAATCGATCGGCTACGTTTACTATAAATACGCCGTATTGCGGTATGCACACCAACAGGGGGCCAGTCGTTGGTTTTTGGCCATGCCGAGCCGAGACGAATGCCGGAATGCCACTCCAGCCAAACAGGAGAACAAACAAGGCGACTGCCCGGGACAGATTCGCCAACAAACTCAGCTGGGAATCTCGGGGAAAAAGATGCACAGAAGACGAGACAAGGTAATACGAGTCTTCGTCTTCGTCTTCGGTAGCCGGTAGTCCACCGCATTGACGAATCACATCAAAGTGGAACACAATTTCAGGGTCAAGCGCCCTGCTAACAAACATGTCAAAGCATAGAAACAACACAAACCCAACAACAAACCGACGACAGCCGATTGCCGATTGCCGATCGCCGCCAAAGGCGAACAAGAAAACTATCTATATACATATGTATCTATCCATGTTGTAGTAGACCCAAAAACAGCATCGACTTACCGCAGCAAATTCGCGCTGACTGTGCACAAACAGCAGGGAACACCATAATATTTTGGTTGAGCGTCTCACTGACTCTGGGAGTTGGACCGAGTCCATCTTCGGTCTCTTTTCGATGGAATTCTTTACACTACAATTTATTCATGAGCAATTAGCCACGGTGAGTGGCGGTTTTGAGTGAGAGAGCCAAAGCCAAAGATAGAGCCTGGACTTGGTCCTGTGTGTGCGCCGCAGGACCAAATGCAACGGTGGCGGCAACGGTTGCTGCACTCAACTGTGCCGCAGTTGCAGTTGCAGTTTCAATTGCAATTGCTGTTGGACTTGGCGTAAATTTGTGAAAATTAAGTCGTTCCGGTTAGGCCTTTCGATGCTACGTTTTAGGTGGGACTTCTGTAGCAATTTTATTTGTATCGTAGGTGTTGTATTTGTCAACATTTAGCTGCAGCCTCTTTCCGTCTCGCTTCGCTCTGTCTCCTAACCCAGGCAGTGGCAGTGGATTAGACGATTTTGTGGGCACGAATTTGGGATGCCTCCTGCAGCACTAATTGGCCTAAAGGCAAACTCATGATAACAAGCAGAGAGAGATAGAGAAAGAGAAACTAAGAGAGTTCAGAAATTATCGTGCTAAGGATGTGCGCTGTGTGCGTTAAGGATGTGTTAATTTTTTACTCAGCAGAGCTTGCTGTCTGCAAATGGTCGCAATAATTTCTGACTGAGGGCGCAAAGTAAATTTCTATTAGAGAGCAGCTTAGCAGCACATTAAGTGAAATACAAATGTAGTTCAGCATGCTTTGAATATACATTTTTATTGCTCTGCAGCCGCAGAGACAGCGACAATTTCAAGCAGTTTATGCATCGATTTTTTAAGTGAATAAAAATAAACAGCCATTGCGTGGCAGGGGAACCACCCCAAAACCTTGTTGTTCTATTCCCTAGCGTATTCCACTGCTTGCTTACGTTACGTAAGAGCAGTTACGTTTTAGATCACATATTGTCATTTGCGTAGCAGCCAGCATGTGTCAGTGAGCATTTATTAATTCCAATCATGTGGCAGCCCGGGAATTCCCTTCAATATCTGGCAACATCTTTTGAACACGGCGCGCAAGTTTGAAAAACATTTGGACTAATAAATGTTCGTTGTCAGTAAAAACAAATCTTTATTTTATAAAAATGTCATTAATAGGGGTTTTTCTTGTGTGACTTAGCAGCCTTTGACTTGCTCTTCAGGTTGCTACTGCTTTTAGTGTTGCTGTTATCAGACGACCAGACGGTAATAATGCCACTCTCGCCGCCAGTGACCAGCAGATTTTGATTGGCATCGTACAGACTATCGCGTACAATTTGCTTGTTGCCTACAAAGTTTGTCAGGGGCTCCAACTTTTTCCTAGCCGGCACAACGACTGAGCGAAGTACTTCTCTGTAGAAAAAGAAAGTTCAGTGTTGAAATATCTTAAATACACACAATACAAAAAGAAAATCATACCCTCGATTGTGGTTGGTGCCAGCGAGCAGAAACACGCTACCATCGGACAAGTTGTGAGCATTGATTAAATTAAAATTGCCAGCATTCTGGCGTAGAATGCCAGCTGTGATTTTTGAACGATTAAAGGAGAGAACTTCATCGCCTTCTTGGCATTCATAGCTCATGTAGTCGTTAGTGTGTGTAATGCATGAGATCAAGTCTTGACCCTTCTCATTGCGATGCCAGTTTAGACGATGCACACTGCTCTCTGTATTAATGGTATTCAACAGCGCTTCTTCCTCTTCGCTCTCCTGGATATTAAACACATTTATCAAGCCATCAGTGCTGCCCGAACACAATAAATCTGGATTGCTGGTGTGAAACAGAACAGAGGTCACATCATCGTCGTGACTATCTTCATAAATGCCAAGTTGTTTTCGCTCTCGCACATCAAAGAACACCATATAAGCATTGCCCATGTGCTGCTCGGTGCCGCAGCAAATAATACGACTGTTGGCATTGCGATCGAAGCAGGATATCGTCTTTGGCACTGGCGGTAATCCTTGCTGAGCATCACTTTTATACTCAAATTGCGCCTGAATGCCTTGGGTACGCAAGTCTAGCAGACGCACTAAGCCATTTGTGGTGCCCACCAGCAAGGTGTTTGCACTGTCGTCCAAAAATCGAACGCCACAGATTGTCACCTCTGTATCCAAGCTCTCCACGGACGGAACGCGATCTTGATGAACAGCGGTCAGGAGGCCAGACGCATTGAGGTCGTAGATCTTAACTGAGGTATTAGATAGACCCGCTGCAATGCAAGTGAAACTTTTGTCGGCACAGAGACCCAAGACGTAGTCTCGCTTTAGTGATAGCGACGCTTCGTCTTGGGGATAATGAAAGCGAAACTTGGCGGACAATTCGTGAGCGGCACAAGTGTCGTTATCATCAATGTCGGCTTCGTCCTCAGAACTAGCGACTGCCGTTTCTGTAATATGAATCAATTGAAGTTGTTGTCCATTTTTTATTTAAACTTTTAATACCTGATAAATATTTATTTAGTCTATCGGTCATGTTTGTTTATGTTTGGAAAAACGACACTCACACGTGTAGTATTAATGTTAGCTGGTCACTTTGTATCAGGGTTGCATTCGATGCGTTTTTAAAAAAGGTCACACACACATCACATAGTTTGTGACGTCACGCGCGGTTCTATCGAAGACTGCCGTAAGCAGAGATATTTAAATGTTGCTGCTGAAATAAAATCCCATTTTTGTTAAAATAACATAAAAAGAATATCAATTGAGCTTGTTTTAATATCGCTTTATAGTAGTATTATACAAAAGAGAATTTACAAGAAGCCGTCCATGTACCTAATTATTTTGTATTTTGTTTTGTGTAATCTGAAAATGTTCGTTGAGGTTTCTTGATTGCTTGCTTGACTTGACTTTAGTTATTCTATTATATAATATATATTATAATTTACATCATGTGTAATGGTGTGTGTGCTGTCATATAAATACAAATATATATATGTATACACATATATGTACATATATTTATATTAATATGGCGCTATATATTCAGCTTTTCAATCAACAAAAAGGTTTTAAATTCCTGCGCGCTTTCCTTTAACAAGAAGAAATGTCTCTTTCACTTCAACAAGCAACTATGTATATATACTATATATGTGTTATTATATTCAATAATCAGATATATGTGTTGTGTTCTTTTGTAACTATTGATCCTACTATTCACATGAAATCGTCGTAATCATCGGTAAAATCATTTCCATACTTTTGGTAGCCATCAATATCCTAAAAGATAATGCAAATGTCAAACAATTAAGATCGTAGATCATTAAGTAATCAATCGATTTCAATTGATACTTACATCGTTTTCTGTGCGCAACGAAACTTTGCCCTTGCCCTTGGCAGCTGGCTTCTTGGCATTTGCTTTCTCCATTTTCATTTTCTCTGAATGCAAGACTTCCACGCTCATCTTGACCTTCTTAATGTCAGTAGCACTCACTTGATACGAGAGAGAAGCATGATTAGTTTGCAATCTATTAATGTGTTAATGCAATCAGCATTTCCATGTTGATCACTTACAGTTAACGCATAAGCTGCGCACAAGATCCTCGACGAATTGTGGAAAGTGTGGCGATTCACGATACTGTGCAACTTTCCAGCTGATCGATGCTCCGAATTCCTTGAACTCCTCTTTACTCTGCGGATTGAAGGCGTCGAGGCCTCCGCCTATACTCGTCACGCCGAATGTCTCGAGAGCGCTCTTCAGATCGGATTCCTCTTGAATCTTCTGCAGACGCAGCTTCTCAGCTAATTTCTCTTCGGGTGTCAAGTTCGCAAGACGTTTACTTTCCGCCTCCTCGTTTAGTCGCTAAAACAAAGTTATAGATATATTGTGTGCCGATGAATTCAATATTATATTCATAAACTTACCTCTTGCTCTTCCAATTTAGCTTTAAGCGCCTTGTTCGGTTTAGTTTTGACTGGCACTTCTGTTTTCGTGGGTTTCTCCTCGTCCTTTTTCTCCTCCTCATCCTCCCAGCTTTCCTAAAACGACACAACAAAGACAAAGAAAGTATTTGTAATGCGTCACAACAATAGTGCAATCACAAAGTGACCACGTGTACAAAGCATTATGAAAGTGAAAACTACACAACAACAACAAAAAACTAGTTTCGATTGCCAAGCAAGCAGCAAGCAAAGTTGCATCGCTTGTTGCATGCTTGAACCATATGTAAATTGCCATTTGCTTCAAAGTATATACCAATATGTTGTGAATATAGTCTTGTTATGCTCACCTTAACATCCTCGTCGTCGTCCTCGCCCTCCCACTTGTTTATATTGTTGACTGCACTCGGACGTATGACTATTTCACTGTCGGCGGCGGATTCTACACAAATAATTGCAAAGAAAGTTTGGTTAATATATGACACTCACATTGCTAAAAATATACAACACATATCCAAGGTTGTTGCACGTTGCCTCTAACAGTCTCCTTTCTTGTCTGTGTCGTTATGACAAAGAGTGAAAGGTGGGGGATGGGAGGGCAACGAGCGCCACATGCGCAGCGCCCACGTTATTTTTGATGACGCACACACGTGCACTTACCCCAGTCGTCGGCCATTTTTACGAATTTGTTTTGGTTGCTCTTCTTTTAAAATGTATTGTGCTTTGGACGAGGCAATTTGTACCAATTTTAAGCAAATTTAAGCCACAATTTCGCAAGGTTTGTCTACGTAAAATACATCGAAACTAATGATGAATTTAATAAGTGTGACTGCAAGTTTTGTGTAGAAATGTACTAAATTGCATATAAAACACTGAAAAATAAACTATCTCTTAAATTACTTGGTAACACTTTATTAAGTATTATTTTTTGATTAGAAATTTCTGGAAATTTATCAAATTTAAAACTTATGAAGTAATGCAACACCATCTATATTATTTTTTTCCAAAAAGGTTTGTGAAATGACAGTGTGTCGAATTTGGAAGTATATAAAATAGTTACATGATGTTATATTTTTCAGCACTGGCAATGAATCAATTTCAATCGATTAACAGAGACTTATCGATAATATATCCATTTGCTTGCAATTTTGCGTTTTAAAAATTTCCCTTTTCAAAATTATTTACAGCTCGATGCATGAAAATTATGAACAATCCCATCATGAAACAATTACATTTATTTTCGCAAGGTATACTTAATTAAAAATGTATTAACTGTTTTACAAATACTTTTATAATTGTACACTTGAAATCCTTATTAATAATCTGAGGCAATAATTTTCATTGAAATAAAATTAGTGGTAAATTAAAAGATTAATAGCATCATTAACATCATTCTTGGACCGCAAGCCAGTGGGAGGGAAGTACATCCGGATCTTTAACGTCATCATCCGACTCCAACAGTTCATACAACGGAGACACCAATTCCCTATCTATTTCACTGGGATCCAACATCTCCGACTTTATGCTTGGTTCTATGGAAAGCGAATAAGTTTCTACTTTCGAGTCGAGTTCATCAACTAATTCCACCAATGATTCCTCCTCCCAAGTGGATTTATCAGAGGGAACTGCTCTCGTTTTATGCTGCTGCATGTGGCGCTTCATATTGCGTTTCCATTTCGTTACAAATGAGCATTCTGTACATTTAACTGCCGTCCCATCAACTGTCCTCACTTTGGTGTGTCTTCGCTCATGACGCCGCAAATCGAAGGCACGTTTTGATTCATAATGACACTGTGAGCACTTAAACCGTTTCTCTGTATTTGCAGGACTTGTTGGTTGTGGATACTCTGTGATTTCATACTCGGTTAACTGTGAATCTGAGTTTGCTGTGGAAATTGTAACGTTATTAGCTGTATCCTGATTGTTATCCTCGGTATTCATTAGTTCCACCATTAACTCTTCCGTTGATTGGTCATCTAGTTCTTGTACATTGTTTTCAATACTGACTTCAGCATGCATTCTAACGTGCCGCACAATATTGCGCTTCCACTTGGTTCGAAATTGACATTTTAAACATTCATATGCAGTTGTGTCATCCGTAATCTTGGGCCTAGAATGAGTTAGCTCATGGCGCCGCAAATCAAATGCCCGGTTGGTTGTGTATTGGCATTGTCCACATACAAAGAGTTTCATTGTGATTTCAGTTGGAGTAGCAATTGTTTCCACTTCAGTCGTGGAACTCTCTGCATCCTCAATCGCATATTGTACGTCTGATGGCTCAATTAATTCCACCAGAATTTCCTCGTATGTATCCTCAGTTTCGTCTTCTGCTGGTTGCTTAATATCGTGGGTACGCATGTGTCGTCCCATATTCCGTTTCCATTTAGTGGTGAAGTTGCATTCGTTGCATTTGAATTCCGTTCCCTCGATGGGCTTCACTTTTGTGTGGCGTTGCATGTGACGTCGCAGGTCGAAGGCGCGCTTGGTCGAGTAGTGGCAATGCTCACACTTAAAGGGTTTAGCGCCGCTCTTGTTAAGCATTGTTTAGCCGTTTTAATGTAAGCACTTTCTTAAAATCAACAATAATCCATAATAATATTGCATCCAGAGCAAATGACAACGAAGCGTCTTGGCCTTAGTTGTGATGGCATTTCGCACTTCAACGAGTACGAGTTAAAAACTTGGTTATATAATTATATGGTGCTTATTTTGCTGTATGGTTTTTTTGTTTACTCGAATAATAATGTTTCACATTAACAACAGTTAACGCATAAAATCATTCAAAACTTTGCAAATGTTTTATGTTATGATTTTTTTTTAGAGTGACTGTAAATGGGAATCTCAAAAAATACCAATGTTGGATTGTTGCACCTTACTTATACTTATACTTTTCTAATAGGGCTGCATAATAATATTACTTCTAAATAAAATTAATAACTCGACTGGACATAAAGGTTTTTTTACGTAAACAATTTTATTAATGTAAGCAAATTATTTTTAATATAATTAGACGTGAGTGCAAATATCATGCTCAGTTCACCAATTAGTTAATTTTAACTAGTTCATTGCTTATCTTCTAAAGTCAGTATTTATTTCTTCAAAAATATGACATTCCAATTGTGGTCACACTGGCACCTCTCTTTTTGGAATCTATTGCTGACACCGCGTGGTGTTTTTTGCTGCCGATTCCCATTTATTTTCCTTTAAATTGCGTGGAAAATAAATAAAATTCTACAAAAATGAGTTTGTACAACTTTAAGAAGATTATGGTGGTTCCGCCAGCAAAGGTAAGCCAAAAACATATTCTTATGTTTGTTTATGTCCGTTGGAGCACCCAACTAATGCAACATAACCTCGTGTTTCTGTTTACAAAGTGCGCAATACATAAATGATAACTCTATTTTTGTTGTTTTCTTTTAGGACTTCATCGACATTATGCTGTCAAAGACACAGCGCAAGACACCAACAGTCGTCCACAAGGGCTACAAAATCTCGCGAATTCGTGCATTTTACACACGCAAAGTGAAGTATACTCAACAGAACTTCCACGATCGTCTCTCGCAGATTATACAGGACTTTCCCAAGCTGGACGACGTGCATCCGTTCTATGCTGATTTAATGAACGTCCTCTACGACAAGGATCATTACAAACTGGCCCTGGGTCAACTTAACACAGCCAGACATTTGGTGGACAAGTAAGTTAAAGAGTTATTTCTTATTTTGTTAACATATTTGCTAATAATGATTGTACTTGTGTTTTACAGTGTTGCCAAGGACTATGTGCGTTTGCTGAAGTACGGAGATTCTCTGTATCGCTGCAAACAGTTGAAAAAGGCCGCCTTGGGTCGCATGGCCACAATCATGAAGCGTCAGGCCTCGAATTTGACATATTTGGAGCAGGTGCGTCAGCACTTGTCTCGTCTGCCAACCATCGATCCCTACTCGCGCACCATTATCATCTGCGGCTTCCCCAATGTGGGCAAGTCGTCGTTCATCAACAAGATCACACGTGCTGATGTTGAAGTGCAACCTTATGCGTTCACCACCAAATCCCTGTATGTGGGACACACAGACTACAAATATCTGCGCTGGCAGGTGATTGACACACCTGGTATCCTGGATCATCCACTCGAGGAGCGCAATGTCATTGAAATGCAGGCTATTACAGCTCTGGCTCATTTGCGTGCCTGTGTTCTGTATTTCATGGACATTTCAGAGCAATGCGGTCATTCGTTGGAGGAGCAGGTGAAACTGTTCGAGAGCATTAAACCCTTGTTCACCAACAAGCCATTGATACTGGCCATTAACAAAATTGACATATTAACCTTGGAGGATATGGCGCCAGAGCGTCAAGCTATCATCACCAAGCTGCAGGAGGACAAACAGGTCCCCGTGATGTTCATGTCAACGGTACAGGAAACCGGTGTTATGGAAGTGAAAACAGAGGCCTGCGAACGTTTGCTATCGTATCGCGTGGATCAAAAGATGCGCACCAAGAAGGTGGATAATATTCTCAATCGTCTGCATGTGGCAATGCCAGCACCACGTGATGAGAAGGTCCGAGCACCGTGTATTCCACCACAGGCGCTGGAGCGTCTCGAACAGAATGCAGCCAAGGCTGAGCGTAAGCGCAAGCTGGAGAAGGAGATCGAGGAGGAAATGGGTGATGATTACATTCTTGATCTGAAGAAGAACTACGAAGAAATACCCGAGGAGGAGCGTTACGATGTGATACCAGAGTTCTGGGAGGGTCGCAACATTGCCGACTACATCGATGCCGATATCTTCGAGAAGCTGGAAGAACTGGAGCGCGAAGAGGGTCTGCGTGAGGCTGGCGGTGTTTACACAGTGCCTGATATGACCATGGATGAGACGCTGAAGGAGATTCGTGAAATGGCGAAACAGATACGCGGCAAGCGCTTTGAACTGCGCGACGAGAAGCGTCTATCGTCCAGAAAGAACAAGCCCATCATTCCGCGTCACAAGCAGCCTAAGGTGCGTGATCGTTCCGTCAACAAACTGGTGGAGACTATGGAGGGTCTTGGCGTCGATATGTCTGGCAACGAGAATGCCAACTTCACCAAATCGGTGGTCGATCTTCGCAGAGGAACTGTTGCCGTTGGCAGCAAGATAACACCGAAAGCCCCGCTGCTGGACAAAGAATCTTCAGCTGTGGTCAAGAAGACCGGCAAGCCACTGAAACGTGCTCCAGCTCGCGACACCCTCGGCATCAAGGATGTGGCCATCAGAAAGAAGGCGCAGATTATGGCCAAGCGCGACATTGCGAAGAAGGTCACCCGACTGGGTCTCAAGGGCGAAGCGGATCGCTTCATTGGTACGAAGATGCCGCGGCATTTGTATTCCGGCAAGCGTGGCACGGGCAAGACCGATCGCCGTTAAGTGCCTTAGCTTTACGAATAGTTCTATTTCACCATATATGCTGTATAAATGTATCGCGTTTCCTAAAATACCTTCACAAAATCAAATACAAGTTGTATTTAACAAACTCAAATTTCAGTTTTATTTCTCGTTATACTTGGGATATTTTTTGGGTGTAAGATCATCTGGGAAAATAATTATACTCAGAGCGGTTGCAGCTTGCTGTGGATTTTATATCAAGGTCGCGTTGATATTCCACGAATATCCCTTATTTAGAAACCCAGCAGTTGCCATTGAAAGTTATCATATAATGAGTCGCAATTAGAATTATACATTTTCCAAAAAAAAAAAATCCACACTCTAAGATAGAGTTAGAAGTTTAGAAAAAGCAACCGTCAAATTCTGTGTGCAGGGTGAAATGAATATTAAGTTTACAGTATGCTTAAATAGTTTAATCAGCCAAGACAAACAACTTTATATATTTTGATATTAAATAAAAAAAATCAAATTAAAAATAAACTTAAAATATGACTTAAATGTGATTTTTCTTCTTCTCATATATTGAATTGACTTGCCAGTCGTTTATAGCTTTAAATTTAAACTTTAAAAGACTATCAAAATTTGATCTCTCTTGAACTATATCGAAAAACCAAAAAAATATTATTTTCAACAGCTTTTAAAGAGTGGAATCAAATAAAGAACGATGTTATACTTAGTTCGTTGTTGCTTTAGATTTACAATAAAAAATACAAGGAAATAATTGTTGTAAACAATTGCAGATACATCATCAAATCATGAGATTTATAATGTAAACGAATCTGAATCCCTTAGTTTGACCTCTCTTAGCATCGAATTAAAAGGAAGCATAATGAACTTGGTCCAGAGCTTCACAAGCATACATTTAAAGCGGATTCAACTCCATTCATATTTAACAACAGAGTGTTTTCTGTCCGATAAAACAAGTAAGTTGTTGCCATATATGTATGTAGAATGGCCAACATGCAAATGTGGACTGTCAGGACGACGTGTAATTAATGATAATTTGATTTAAAATCTCTGTTGATATGTCCAATGTCATTGGATTAAAATGGGCATACAACAAACTGTGCTCTTCCATTCGCATTTATCCGTTGCCTGCATCAAAAATATTTTTAATTTATAATGTTGCCTTCGAAGTATTATGTCAGAGTGCAAATGTACTTTTGTGTGTACATTTCTACATGTTTACATATATAAATATACACAGTCATACGTATACCAAATACAATTTCACATATTAACTTGGGTTGAATTTTTAATTCCCATGAAAATGAAATTACAACCAATGAGGAGCGTGGGCTTAATGTACGTATACTTGTTCTCATTTCAAATATATATTTTGACATTTAATTATAATGTAATCTATTGGGATGATGCTGTCAAGTTAAATTCAATAAAGATATAGCTTTTTATTTTAATTAAACCCTATTTGACTTTGGCTTTGACTTTATTTATTTTCTGACGTAGAATAAAGTTTGAAATTGAATAGCATTACCAGTTCAACTATTTTATTTGAGTTCAATTTTCATTATTAAAATAATAATAATATAAAAATGGTATATTAAATTTTTCACAGTGTCTGTTAATGTAAATTAATGTTTAACATTGAGTTTTCTGCGCTGCGGCAAAGCATTGCATCTGCAGTGTAACTGACCTATTGGCCAACTTAGGCACGCTGTTAACCCGCTGTTAGTTAACATTCGAGGCTCTCTCTCTTTCCGTGTGTGTCTGTGTGTGTGTGTGTGTGTGTGTCTTTGCTGTGCTGCTTCGTTTGTCGCATTGTGCGTGGGATTCAAAAACAGTTTACGCCGAGTACTCGACACGTTCGCAAGGCTCGTTTTGGGCTACGCTCCGTTTAGTTCCGTTAACGTTGCCCGCAATCCCCCGTCCCAGTCCTTATACTAGAATCAATCAGTTGAACGCTTAACAAAGAGAAGTGTGCGATCGAATAAAACGGGCATTTTCACACAAAAAGAGTTACAGAATGTGTGAAATGCGCCTCAAAGTAGGCTAATGAAATGGCGCGTGTTCTTTAACAGCAACAGCTCATCCATACATACATATGTACGTATGTATGTATGTATGTATGTATGTACATAGATGAATATATGTATTTATAAGCATACATGAACATGTGTATTCCCTTTGTGGCAGTGGCAACAACATCAATGTAAGCACACAGCTCCATTAGCAAAGTGGAGTCTGTGAGTGTAATTTTGTGTGTGTGCGTGTGTGTGTGTGTGTATAACTGTGTTGTTGTTGCGCTTGTGTGCGTTTTACGCACGCCGCGACGCGTTACAATTACGACAACAACAACAGCAATAACAACGACAACAACAACAGTAACTTTTGGAAGAAGAAGCTGCGCACGTTTGCGTCTCCCAGGCTATACTTGGAAAACGTTTCATTTTGGGTTTGTTACTGCGTCTGTTGCTGACTTGGCTCATTTCTGTTTTTTTTTTTTGTACTTACTAACTGTGCTTTGGCAGCCCTCACACACACACATGTGGTGCAGCTGCTTTGCAAATATGTTGAAGCAAAAAGTTTTGCTGACAGTTTCTCCATAGCTGGTTTTTTGCTTTGCTTTAAATAAACGCATAAAAAATGTCCGCATTAGCGAGTGCCGACTATCATCACTATGAGCTTACAATAGCAGCAACAACAACGGCAATCTGAATAACGGCAAACAGACAAAAGCCATTTTGCATATGCCTCGCTGAATGTGTGCGTGCATGTGTGTGTGTGTGTGTGTGTGTGTGATTCTTGGTAGTGAACATTTTTCCGCTTGGCTAACGGAAGCACTGCCATAAAACGTTTCCAAATCCAACGTGCTCATATACGCATCTACACCTGTACTAACATCAACACACACACACACCATCTCTCACACACACACACACACACACATTCTCACCTGGCAGTCGTAAAACGTTCACAACAAAGTTTTTGATAGAAAACAGATGCTTGGGCTAAAACATGCAACAGCATCGTATAAATAACAGACTAAGGCTAGCCAAACAACACAAGAGAGAAAGGCAGCAAAAAAAACCATTTTGTCCCTGCTGTCGACGTCGACGCAGAAGGCTGCCGTCGCTGCCAACGCTAACGTCACACGACAACAGCGACAGCAACAGTTAACAGAGCGTGTCCCTTCGTCGAGTTAACAGTTGCTGTTAACACTGACCTATTGCCCGTGTTCTTCGCCTGGCTGTGTGAGAGCGTCTGTTAATGTTGACAGCGTTAACAGTGCGCTGTTAACAGAGAGCTGTTGGCTGCTGTGGCGCCCAGACGCCATCCCCAACAGTGTTGGGCGAGATTTGGATCTGTTTGCATCGTCGGCAGGCAACGCGTTCACTCACACACTGATACACCAAAACACACCGACACACACTCAGCCATACCAACACACACACACATACAGAGACAAACATACGCATACCGTGTCAGAGGACAGTCGAAAACTGCGCGTGGTCGCCCCACGGGCCACTGAGTGTGAGTGCGAATGCGAATGCGATTGCGAATGTGAGTTAGTTTTGTGAGTGAGTGTGTGTGTGCATGTGTGTGTGTGTGCGTTGGCGACTTCATAAAAAATTCAACAGCCTACCAAAAGAAAAACAACAAGAAAATTCCTAGAGAGCAGCTGAAGAAGCAACAAAAAAAAAGAAAATAAAAGAAAAAAGAAAATATATTGTATATACAAAAGAAATGTGTGTAGTATATAAATAAATGTGTATAAACAAAAGTGCAAGTAAAACACAATATTTCAACGATAAATTCAACAAAATCAGTGGCGGTAATTAATAGTGTTCTAAAGTACCACATAAAAAGCAACAAACAAAACGAAATGTTTGTTTAAAAATAAATTCTATAATAATAATAAGCATAAATGAAAGAAGGCGCTGTTTAGAGAGTGTAACGGTAACGCAGTGTTTAGCTTTCAGCTCGATGGAACACGAACGAACACACACACACACAGACACAGTAACAGACACACACACACACACACACACACACAGACGCAGACTGAAGTTCGGTTGATTTTTACGCATTTTTTTGCGACTCTTAACTTTGCTGTCTGTGTGCGTTTTGTTTCATCTTTTTCGGTTTTTGTTTGTTTCGAGCCATTTATTTGCTCTTTAACGTTTCATCACTGCGTTCTACTGTGTTAGTATGTGTGTGTGTGTGTCCCACGCTTCATTTTGAAGCTTCACATTCCGGCTGCTGTTTCGTTCTCTCTTGGATTCTTGCACAGCACACACACACACACACACACATACACTTACAAAGGACACGCCGCAAACCGTTTGCCCAGCACTCGACGTTCACAACTCTGTGTGTGTGTATGTGTGTGTGTGTTTCGAACTTTTTTCGCTTTATGTAAAAACGAAACACTCACAAACACACACACACACACACACACACACACACAGACGCGAGGAGAGACTCATTTATTTGTATATGCATGTAAAATACATATAAATACATACACTCTCATACTGACTCTCTGTCAGTGTGTGTGTATGTACATTCAACAAATTGTTGAATCCAGCAGCGTCTTGTGATTTTTTTTCCTCCTTTTTTTGTGCTCGCTTCGCTTCGCTTCGTCTCGCTCTTCGCGTCCTTCCACCAACTGACGCCCACTACTTGCGGCAGCTTCCGTCGTCGTCAACAAGTTGAAGCTGTTGCCGCTGCCAGAATTTCAATTTCTACAGCACTCGCTCGCTCTCTCTGTGTCTGTGTGTACGTATGCGTGTGTTTGTATTTCCCTCCGTGTATGTATGTGTGTGTGTGAGTGGCGCCTTGAAGTATGTCAAAATTTTTGTGTAGGTTCTCCAAGCTGTACAGATAAATTATGAGTGTAAATTGCCGTTGTTGCTCAGTGTCTGAGTATTGGCAGTTCACTGTTACACACACACACTCACACACATACATACACATATTTGTATACTTGTATGTGTGTTGAAGTGCTGCCAATCGCATTCGGTCTTTTCGGTCTGGCTGCTAACTCGATTTCTGTCACATTTCAATGCTCTTGGCAACCGCAATTTGGCCAATTGCAAGTATTTCTGGCAACCAAACGTCTATTAGACGTATATTATACTACTTATATATGATATGTGTGTATGTTTGTATGTATGCATGTGGTAGTGTTTGCTGGTCAAACCTTATTGTATCAGTTTGCTAATTGAAATATTTTCGCCACACACATTTTTGTGCTGAGCTAAGCGCACACACAACGTTTTGGGGCGACGCACAATTTTTGGACCCTTTTGTAATTAGCTGGTAGCACTTTTCGCTCTTGGCCTTGTAAGCCAAAACCAATTTGGCTTTGACGCTTCGTTTAGCAAAATACAAAAAAAAAAAAAAAACGAAGAAAAAAAAAACAGAAAAAGAAATATTGACCTAATTAAAATTAATGTACAATTAATTGTCAGCAAAATGCTTCACACAACATCGAATTTTCTTCGCTTTTTTGTGTGTGTGTGTGTGTTTTTTTTTGGGTTCCGACTGAGCAAATAAATAAACAATTCGAATACGTATTGCGTATACGTAATGTATACATACAACACACAAAGAAAAAAAATAACAACATTGGCCTTTGAACAATGAACAATGTGTTCGATTCGAGGTGTTTATAGGTTCCGAACAACAAGCAATTCAACTTCCTTACCTCTCTCCCCACTCAGAGAATTCCCAAGGGACCTAAAAAATATCGTATATATATCGAATAGTTTGTATGTATGTATGTGTGTGTGTATGTATGTGTGGATGGGCGGAAGTCGAAGCTATCAAATCAATATCAATTTATTATGGTCAAGCTCTAAGTGGCGTTAATCTTTTATTTTATAGCTATTTTTATTTTATAAAACCTAATTGAACTTCTAAAAAGTTCATTGAGGAGAGAACTTTTAATTTGTATTTCATAAGTACTTTTAATTTTGATTTATAATTTTGAATAACAAAATTGAACTTCTTACAGATTGTAGCTTTAATTTCTAAATTTCAAATTATTTGTTCTCTATTTATAATTAGATTTTTATAACTTAATTAAGAGCTTTTAGAGTTTAACCTTTAGTTGATTCTTCTCAATTCTATATTTCATTTTATATATGAAAATTCAACTTCAAGAAGTGTACAATTTTCAATGTTTTAAAACCCAGAAATGAAGACTTCATTTCCTTCCTTTCTTCCTTAATTGATTACAGCTATTGATGAGTTGCAGCCTTAATTTCCAATTATTTATTGTTAATTTCTTACTATTTCTTATTAACTTGTATTGTTGACAGTGTTCTTTCTTTATTTGGAGTCAATTTCATATTTCATTTTATATAACAAAATGCAACTTCTAAAAGTTTATGTTGGGCTACAACTTTTAATCTTTCAATTATTAAGTATTTGTTTATTGCCATCTACAGATTATATTTTACAATTTAATTAAACTTCTAAAAGTACTTTTGGTTTCAAATGAAAACATCATTTTATATTACTAAATTGAACTTCTATAAGTTTATTGATAAGTGACAGCTTTAATCTTTTAATTTGTGCTTAGTTTCGAAATGTTTTGCAAAATTTCATTGAACTTCTAGAAGTCCATTGATGAGAGTCTTTATCTTTAATTCCATAAATATTTGGTTTTGATTTAAGGTTTCTTTTTGTGTACAATAAAGCTTGACTTCTTGCATTTGTAGTTTAAATTTATTAGTTTCTTCTTTGTTGATTGAAATTTCTAATTATTTAATGAAACTTAATTTCATTTTGATTAGTTCAGTCATAAACGTTTTTTTCTTTCTTTCAATTAGAAATGGAATTCATTTCAGCACTTAATTGTAAAACAAAACTGAGCTTCTGGAAGTTTATTGATAAGTTGCAGCAATCATCTTTTAATTCGTAATTATTTGTGCTCCGTTTCGGATTATTTTATAAAACTTATATTAACTTTAAAAAGTTCATACACGAAAGTTTTAATCTTTCTTTTCATTAGGAATGGAACTAATTTTAGCACTTAATTTTTGTTAAACAAAAGTTATAGCTTTAATCTTGAAATTCAATAATTATTTACGCTCAATTTCTTATTATCTTATAAAACTTCTAAAGAGTTAAGTTTGTGTCGAATGTGAAGAAAATGTTGTAATAACTAGATGTTAAAGCAATGTGAAATTGAAAAGTTTGATAACATTAGAATTATAAGAAATGCGTTTCGTCGTGTTAGCGGGTTGCCTTAACTGCTTTTGGCGCCGCAGATGATACCCAAATTTCGAAATAAGTATATTCGTGAGGAGATTTATTTATGAGAACACAACTGCGTGTGTGTGTGTGAGTGTGAGTGTGTGTATTAAATCTCTGCCAGAGGCTGCTCAGTGACATGATGAGATGTGCACGCGTCTAAAACGAAGCTGCGTGAGGTTGTATTAGCCACAGCTTAGGCTATACGCTGCGTATACGCATTGTCTGCTATTGAAGCCAACATGACGTATGGGTAACAAAAACTTAAAACTTCTTGATGCCTCAAAATGGCTCAATGCCTTGCGTCTTTTATGGGGAAAAGTTGCTCGTGTACACACACACACACACATAGCACACACACACACACACACACACACACGCAGTTGAGTATAGATAATTGTATGTGACATTTCTGACGTCTCATTTTCTGCCTTATAAACTTCCAAATGAATTTCGGCAATCCCTTTTTTCTTTTTTGTGTTGTTCCCAAACTTTTCACAAATGGAAATTTATTTTAAAGTTTGGCATAAATCTGAGCATAGGCAGGCTGCTAAAGCGTATCCGCATAACGAAACTGAAACAGCAACAGCAACAGTAACAGAAACCGAAACCAAAAATTGTTTATTGTGTGTGCGCGCGGACTCAATGTGTATTTTGGCTGGAACACGCCTCGCCGACCAGCGATATTGTGGGAACACGGCATGTGCCTCAGTTATGTCGAGAATATGCGAGTACATATGTTGTAGTATATAAGGGCCAGGTACCCAACTATATACATATGTACATATAGTATATATTAATGTGTGTTCGTATGTTTGTCGGCAGCATATTGTGTTAGTAGCATAAATAATACAAATCTGCGTGGCATTGGCATGCGAATTTGGTGACTGCCAATACGACAGAGACAAAAATAATGTGGGGCATCAAGAATATATATGTACATATATATATGTTAGTATGCATATGTATCGGAATCGGCAAACCTAATTATAGAATGTCCACAATACTAAAAACAATTTATATTCTTTGTCTTCCGTTTCCTTTTCGCTGCAGTTTTATGGCAGCTACAACATATAGTATATTTAATATACTATAATGCATTACGCATACGTATGTGTGTATGTGTGTGTGTGTGCATTGATTCGTAATCTTTTCGCTCAGTGTAGCAGCTGCCACTTGGCTTCACATTTTACGCACAAGGCCACGTTTGGATACAAAACTGAGCTGAGATACATTATACAAAGGGCTTCTATTGTTGTTTTGTTCGCCATTGTTGTGGGTAGCATATGACAACTCCTTAATCATCATCGATATATACAGAGAACGTCGCGATATATATTTATGTTAGACACATTCAACTTGGCGACACAGCCTGCTGCAAGTCATGAGCAACAGCAAGAAATCTTGTTGCCTGATTTTGACTTGGTTTTCTCAAATTATCAGACACACATACACACACAGAGTCAGGGACATGCCTGAGGGGGTCAGTATTAAATGGCAATTTCCCGTTTTTCGGTCATGTTGCGGATGCTTCACGTTCACCATTTAACCAGCTGCCTTCTTGTTTGCTTGCTTGCTTTTCTCTTTTCTCTTTTCCCCTTTTCTCCTTTTTTGTACTTATTTTGTTTGCTGCGCAGTAAAACAAATTTGGTTTGGCATTGGTTTTATTTATTGTGCGTAATTGATGAGCTTGTTAATAAATTATAATTCAATGCGAATGCAAGTCATAGCCGCAGTCATAAATTTGTAAATCTGCGGACTCGATTTAATTGCCTTAAGCGACAAGCGTTCCACATAAATTACAACTGTCTTTTTTGAACCTGTTAAATTGCGAATTGGCTCTAATTAAATGGATGGGGAGTGGGGGAGGATGAGCCAAAGATTGCTTGCGATGATGCTGCATCCGCATTTCGGCGTCCTTCACTCGATGGTGCTCCTCGAGTTTGCCTTCAATTGCTCGTATTTTGTGCAAATTACTGTGAAACGCCTTCGGGCTTGGCCCACAAAATGCAATTAGCATGACAATTTGGCAAGGAGGAAACTGGAAGAAGGTACTTAAGCATTTTGTTGAATTTCCTTACTTTTGCTCTTGCTGCTGCTGCTGCTGAATTATATAAAACACACACACAAACACACACACAGACACAATCAATTGACTAAATATGTAAATCAACTAATTTTAAAATGCAACCACTATTTGAAATAATATTTGCATTAGGCAAAAAGCCATTTGCATTGTGGTTTAAGCCCCTCAGTTTTTAATGCGCTTAACACACAAATTCAAATTCAAATTCAATTCACACCGATCGGAGATATGTTATGTGCAAGTGATTGGCAATTTCAATTAAGCAGAATCAACAATAATTCAACGATAAACCCGAGAGACGCCATTGATAATGAATGCGAGCGAGCGAAAATAAATCTTGGAAGCAGGTGAATTATTTCATTCGTAACTAATATTAATTAAATGTCATCACTTGGCCAAGCCAAAAGCCAACAAATATATATGGCATCATAAATATTACGAGCCGCGTTTTATTGCCCAAAAGGTGCGAAGATGTATCACATAATAGTTGTATCACGTACATACGCGAATGTATGTATGAAGCCGAACCCTCAGTTGATGCCGAAGAACTTAAAAGCCTTTTTATTATGCAATATAATTTTAATAGTTGGATTGCCTGCAACTTATCTCAGTTGAGTTTGTAAAGATGCGTTTCGTTTTTTCGTTTCGCTTTTTAGGCATTATTAAAAAAACTTCTGCTAGCTGCAAACACATAAAGTTAAGCACCAAATTCGTATAACATTAAAAGGGAAAGACTGACAAACTTTTGAATTAAATAGGGTCAAGCTACGTAAACTATTTTCAAAGCGACTCAAATAACATTTAAAGAAATACTGAAATTGTGATTTGAGCAGCTTACTTTATCAAATAGCATGAAAGAAAACTACTGTCGGGGTGCTTGGCTGCGACAATTAAAGCAAAATAGTATAGTAGTGCAGTATTTTAATATACTATATTAATATTAAAAAACAAATAAAATATATATATACCAAAATGCATATTTGGCATATTGACTTAAAAACTCTATATTCGACTCGACAATAAAAGCAAAACAGTTCAGTATTATTATTTAAGTATATCATATTAATATACTGAAAAATACAGAAACATACCGAAATGCATATTTGGTATATTGACGTAAAAGTCTATATATATTTTATAGTATTTATTAACACGTCAATAAAAGCAAAACAGTGTAGTATTAATATTAAAATATACCATACTAATATACCAAAAATACAGAAATACATATTTGGTATTTTGACTAAACAAATCTACCTTTTATAGTCTTCATTGGCACGGCAAATAAAGCAAAACAGTGTAGTATTATTATATAAATATACTATATTAATATACCAAAATTGTTTAAAATATATCGAAATGCATATTTGGTATAAATAGAACAAGTCTATCATTTATAGTCTTTATTAACATATATTTATTTAATATACTGAAAAAATACTGACGTATACTGAAGTTTAAAGTTGGGGTATTGAAATTACATGCATTATTGACATATATTTATTTAATATACTGAAAAAATACTGACGTATACTGACGTTTAGAGTTGGGATATTGAAATTACACGCATATCTCTTAAAGTAGTTAACACAATTTCTTGTAAATATCCCCTACATGTAAAATTTTCTGTCATTCTCTTCGTCATAGAATTTACTTATTATGTTTATATAGATAGATTGTAAATAAATAAAGAATATAAAAAAAAAACAAAAATATTTCTTAAAGTCAATTAGACGTAGGCTATTAATGCTGATCAAGAATATGTTTATTTTATGGGATCAGATATATCTTTCTACATTTCCTGTTGGCACAAACTTATGACACCCTTTTGCCCTATAGATAGCGGATATAAATACGTGCAAAGTTATGTAAAATATTTCGAGTTTTGAAAGTTTTCTATCTTATTTTTTACTTATAAGTTGGCAACAAGGTGCAAAGGTGTCAGTCAATTGATAACATCGCGGGCTCCGTCGAGTGTTGCACATTAAAATAGCATAAAATATAATCTCCTTTCAAACAGACAAATTCAATTTCCTGCCAGATGCTGTGCCTGCGATTGGCAACGTCTAAGGTCCCATATCAAACGCTCTTTCAAAAGACTTTGCTTGCCTTCCTTTAGTTCCTTTCCTTTTAGTTAAGTTCAGTTCAGTTTTTGACTGTTTACTTAGTAGTAATTAAAATATGATAAGCACTAAAATAGAGTCTAGTTAAACGTGTGAGCATTAAGTTGGCTTCGCTTGATGACCTTTGATAATGTTGCACTAATTTGTTAACCTCCCGCTGAGGCGCCTCCCTTGGGCCCCTGAAGTGAAATTACAAAATCACATAAATCGTTCAGCATGAAGCGCAAACTTCATGACAAAGTTGTAAGTACCCCGTTTGCATGGCGACAGCAGCAGAAAATAAAAGAGAGCCGACACAAAAATACTCACATACACACACTCGCAGAAAAAATGTCAAAAAAGCAAATGCCAACAGCGCAACGAACAAATACTTCATATCTGCCACACACATGGACACACAGCAAGAGGAGGAATATACAAAAGCCGCAAAATGTTTGCATGCGTTGTTGTACATGTGTGTGTGTTTGTGTGTGTGTGTGTGTGTGTGTTTGTATGTGTTGGCAAGCTACATGACATTGACTAACGTGCGACATGAACGTGCCAGAGGATAGCACACACCGACACCGACACCAACACCAACACCAACACCGACACACACGCATAACCATGCAACAGAAACACGTATACGCAGCGTTGGCAAAGCAATTTACTGCAGTGAAATTTAACACGAACAATTTAATTTCAATAAAAACGCACACACAACACCTACAAAAGTGGCCATAACATTTTTGATGTTTACACAAATGCAATTCGCATTTAATTGCTGCTTGCTGCAAACTTTTATTTCAGCTGCTTTGCTGCTGCTTTGCTGCTAATCTGTGGCGCGTTATTCACGAAAATGAAATGCAAATAGGTTTTGCGCCGTTGCAATCTAAATAGTTGCAGTTATGGGTGGCAAGCTGATGAAAGGCTGCAACACTTTTCCTTTTTTCTTTCTGCGTTCTTTTTTTTTGTATTCTTTTTTTTTGCCCCTTCTGCAAGTCAATTGCATTGAATGGAAAGCGGGCGGGGGGTTAGTGGGCGTGGCATGCGGCACAGCGGCACAAGGGCAAAGCCTGGCAGCTGTGTTTACTTTAGCGTGCACCGAGTGCGAACGTGTGTCGGTGTCTGTGTCAGTGTCTGTGTGCTAAGCATACGCCTGCCTGAGTTGCTTAAATGTCAGTTTATATCTCAAGGATAAGCCGTTTTCCCATTGCTGCTGCTGCCTGCCAGCAGCGGCGTCTTTGGCGCTTTTCTTTTGGCCTGGCAGACACACACATACAGATTTAGCATATAGACTCGGTTGTAATACTATATGCATTATTTCTGGAGGCTTCACACATCATGATATATGCATGAGCGCATATTCGTGGCATATGCAATCAGCGATGTGTTGCTGCTTTAGATGTGATAGCTGCTACTACAGTTGCCATTGCTTTGGGCCCCTTTTGCTACAGAATAAAATGCAGAAATTGCATTTCAAACTTGGGAATACACAGTTCACAGTTCACAGTTCAGAGTTCGCATTTGCTGACAATTGTAATTAAGATTTACGAGCAGACAATATCTTTGGCTTCCCCTATCGATGGCCATTATCGAGCACTCCCGCTCACTCGCTCAATTAGTGTCAAAGCCAGCGTCTCTGCACACACACAGAGAGCTAAACATACGTCTTGCTATGTTTATGAGCACATTAAGTTTTAATGCAACGTGTAAAATCGTAGCTAGCTATTTTGATTACTCATACGCCACGTTGTTTACACACACAAATCGCACAGTCAGCATCGCTAGCATGGCTAAAATACCAGCCAACAGCAGCAGCATCCACAGCAGCGATAACAACCACAACAACAACAACAACAACAAGCAGACGATGTCGGTCGTAATGAGCGCCAGTTAGCAGGAACACGAGATAAACTTGTTGCAGCGATAAAAAGCTATAAATTTGCCATTCACTTTGTGCCAGCCAAAGCACATGTGTTTGTGTTCGTCCATGTGTGTGGGTGTGTGCGTCGTCTGTGAGATTCTCTAATTAATAGCTTAACGCATACGAGGCCACCCAGACCACCCATTTGACTAAATGCTTGCAATTAAATTGCACTAAAATCGCTTGCGTTCTCAGGGGCATTAAATACTTACGCGTCGACTCTTCGTTGTAGTCGTTGTAGTTGTTGTAGTTGTCGTATCATCATCATCAATAGCCGCTAAGTGCCTGACCTGATACGCACTTAACAATTATCTGCGCATATTCATTACATCTCATTTGCATAGCTAGCTAATGTTATTGATTATTTATAACTACGACCAAAAATTAGCCAGAATCCTAAATATTTCAATCAGTGCTTTTGATCCGTTTATAACATTATTTATTTATATGATTTCTGACAATTTCTTTGGCATTGATGTGAAAACTTACAAGTTATTCAAGAAATTCTTAAAGTTGTATTATATTAATATATGAAGCAGAGGCTTTTGGTATATTTGAGACTTTTTTGTACAAATTTTGAAAGAATTAGTATAATGGTATACTAAACTAAGTATGTTAATATACTAAACTTAGTATGTGAATATATTAATTTAATGTATTTTAAAGATATTGGTATTCGAAATATAGCTTTTGGTATATTTTTGTATTTTTGGTATATTAATTTGGTATACGTAAATGATATTACTGGTTCCGTACTGTTTCGCATTTAATGTAAATTTGCAGCAGGTTCTCTAAGTCTTTTCCCCTAATTTCTTCCTTGATTAAAAGAAAATCAATTTGAAAAAGTATACATATGTATACGTATATGTATACGTATGTCATATATATATATATATATATCTCACGAGATATGTGATTTGTCTAATTTTGGAGTACACATATTTACAAATAATTGTTCTAGCATCGTCATCAAAGCTTTTCTTGTTACCTTCAAAAGAACTCTTAACAATTTAATTATGCAAATTATTTAAGCCTAGGCTAACATCATGTTATGGTAAAACACCAACAATAATCGTTTTGCTGTAATTTAAATTCATTGAGCATAAAAAAGGCAATAAAATGCTTTTTGGCTTCAAATGTTTTTTAGCATCAGTTATTGTATGCTAATTTGTTATTACTCATTGGCGACTATCTACTTTTTTGTGCCATAATTGATTGGCCTTCAATTTTGTGCTAAAAATCGAATTTATTTTACATTTACAATTTATGCAGCATTTTATAGTCATCAGGGGAATTTTAATTTATAATTTTTTCATCTATCAAGCAATTATTATTTATTGAACCTAATAAAAATGTAATGTATAATTCATGACAATTCTTTGCTGGCAAAGCTACTATCTGAAATCTTTATTGCAACGATATCCTTTGCGTGTACTATGAAAGCACATTAACACGCCTCTAACCAGATGTGGTTGACATTTGCGTTGGAGGCGTGGAGAGTTTCCGGTTCCTGGTGCTTAACTAAGTACTTCAATCAATTCACTTAGTTTGCCTTTCTTGGCAACACTTGCTTTGCTATGTCGGGTAGCATGTGGTTCGAAGTTTCGAGATCCAGCTGCGTCACAACTGTGTGTGTGTGTGTGTTTATGGGATTGTGTGTGTGTGTGTGTATGTGTTTTTTCAGTTAGTAAACTTCAACAACGCAACTGCAGTAGCAGTAGCAGCAGCTGCCTTGCAAGTGATCTGGAAGCGAACGCGCCATTAAAATTACAAGTGTTGCCTGCAAATGCACACAGAAAAACAGCAACAGAACTTTTTCTGGGAATGGATTGAGGTTTTTGTGGTGCGGTGCGTTGCGGTGCGGGCAGTGGTGAGAACTAAAGGCAAAAGTCCAGTTTGAGGCAACAGCAACAGCAACAGCAATGGCAACGGCAACGGCCAAAGGGGCGGTCAAGGCCTCCTGTGTTGGCCAACAGGCCAATTGTAATGCATATTTGATTTTGTATTTACGTTCAGGGTGGCACAAATCGATTGTCATTCGAACGTTGGTTGTGAACATGAACAAATGTTTTGCCATTACCAAACAACAACAATAACAACGACGGCATCAGCAGGCAACATGATTGCAATACCAACGCCAACAGCATAACAAAAGGAAACTTTAAAGAACAAAATAAATAAGCACTCCATTCGCACGAACTCGCGCTCGAACATAACGAACGAAGGCGCTCATGATTTACTGTGAAAATTAATGGAACTAACGCGCGGAGTTCGGTTGCAAGGACAACATTACGTATACGCAATATTTATATACTGCGCATCGAGGGTAAAAGCAAACCGACAAATAAGTAGACATGCAAACAGACCAACAGACAGACGAAGGCAAAGGCAAATGAAACGGTAAATTAACCGGAAAAATTAAATGGTTTTTATTGTTGTTGCCCCCCCCGACCCCCACACGACAATGGCATTGGAATGAAGATCTGGCCCATTCATAAAAATGCCAAACGCAGCAACAGCTGCACAACAAATAAACGGCGAAGGCAAACACCAAAAATTCAAAATCCAAAATCCAAATCAAAACAATGCTGTATAATAAACATTTGCATGTTTATATCAACCATTCGATGGTTGATTTACTCTGTCATCGATTATAGACGATTGCGGGGTCTGTGGCTGATTGGTGATGATGTGACTGCAAAAGGTCTATAAATATATGTGTGTATGCACAACTAAAACTAATAAACAGAACGCGTCACGTGTATTTCTCATTCGAATGGAGCTTTAATCTATTCAATTTGCTGGCCAGTTTCTTTCATCAAATATGTCAAATATAATTTTTTATTAAAATGCTTAATTGTTTATCTATCACTGTCAAATCGATTGCGCTCCTTTGACATGGTCCACAGAGAATAATACATTTATTTCCGCTTGTGTTTATGTTGAAGCATAAATGCCTAAGGAATAAATGTTTAATTGCTTTCATTATTCATTTGTTGTGGAATGATAACAAGTTTATCTTTTGACTTTTTATACCCGCTACTCATAGGGTAGGAGAGTATTATAACTTTGTGCCTTGTATTTATTTTTTTATTTAAAAAGAAATATGTGTTGTCATCATAGAATACATATTTTAATAAAAACTTTGAAAATAGTAAGATAATAAAAATTATTTATTAAATAAAATAAAAATGCACGAATTCGGTCATTTCAGAATTCATTTACACAAAAAAATTGTTAATTTTTTTTTTTCAATTTGATAATAAAATATTTTCTCTTCTCTTAGATTCTTCTCTTAAATTTGCTGTGCTTATATTTTCGCATAGTCGCATAGTGTTTGATTATAACTTTTAATTATTTCATGTAATACATTTGGTTGACTTATCAATTTAAATTGTATTTTAAATATTTTATATTGTTATAAGTTCCACAAACGTTTAGTATTAGGAAAAAATGTTGTATTGCTTCATTATTTTGCTAGTGTGATATAAAAACATGTTTATCCCTCGTCTTTTTTTTCCATTTATAAAACTTTTTGCTATTGCATATTCTAATAATATTGGTAAACTATTATTTATATGTTAGCATTTGATACTAAAAAGAATTTACTCTTTTATGTTTTACATTTTTTTTTCTTTACATTTTGAGGTCGTGCTGTCAAATTTGTATACTCCAACATACTTGTGACATTTCAATTGAAATTTCATTTAAAATATTTTTGTATTGTTATAAACTCTGAATTCAAAGCATGAGTATGTTAAATGGTGCCAAATTGGTTTGTCACTTGCTTAAGTATCTAAATTGTGAACTTTCCCAAATTAATTTCTCAGCAGGCGAATTTCATGTGAAGACTTAGACATTTTGAAATGGAACATTTCTATTTATTTTGTGGAAAGTTTTGTTGTCTAAATGGTTGATGGTAGCATTGTTGTGGCTTCTAATTGCTATGAGTACGAAATAAATTTGATTCCATCTCGACAGAATTGGCCCGAATTTAGGTCAGTTGGCAGCATTGATACAGCAAAAAGTTTTGCTTTTAAGCAGAGGCTAAAACAAACCTCAAAAAGATACGTTGCATTCTTGCGAGACAAACATTTGAGCTTGAGCAGAAGCAGAGGCAGAATCAGTGGAAGCAATAGCAAAAACAGAGATGGTGTCTACTGGCTGTCAGCTGAGCTGTAACTGTTACAACAACAACAACAACTCAACACACATGCAAATGCATACACACACACACATATGCATACATATGTAGGTACATACGAGTATCTGTGTTTGTGTCAGAAAACTGTCAGGCTGCATTTCATATGGCTCATCTGGACGAAGGCTGTCAGCGGGAGGCAGAGAGGCAAGGGAAGGGTATAAGGGGCGGGGCCATTGGGTTTGTATTGCGCCTGTTACGGCGGTGACATTGCCGTGGACATGGACGTGAACGTGGAGCCTCGGACTTCGACCGAGCGACAGACTCTTCTTCACAGACAGTTTTCACTAATTATCTGACACGCTGTTGGGGCCTGAGACTGAAACTGGGGACTGAAACTGACTGAGGAGGGAGGGCCCGGACATCTCTGTTGCTGCTGCTGCAGCTCGTTGCGGCCAAGGACTCATTTTGAATTTGCTGTTGTACACGACGAACACACACACACACACTTAGACAAAGACACACACACACAGAAACTTTACGTGCGCATCTCAGAACTCTAATTTCAAAGGTCGTGCCAGTGCAAAAACTGTTTCCTTTTTGGTTTTTTGGTTGTTTTCTTTTTGTTGTTTTTATTTTTGATACCTCGCTTTTAAAGCTACCTTGAGATGGGGTATGCTTTGGAAGTAGTTTTATAAATATATTCAGAAATTCAGAGAAGTTGTCATTTCACTATATTATATATCAACTAAAAGATTATTTGTACTTATTTTATTTTATTTTACTTTATTTTATTTTATTTTATTTTATTTGATTTACACGATATCTTCAGGCTTCATTCTTTATAGCAGAGCAAATTTTGCATACTTTTTCTGAATTTTAGAGAAGCTGTCATTTAAGTGTATTGCAATCATTTTCTACTGTGATTTAAGTATGTTGCAGTAATTTACTACTTGTATTACATTTTAAAGAATCACAAATAAAACAACTTACACTAAAAGGAAGTCTGCAAATAGTCATTGATTTAATCGATATACCTTATGCTTTAGAAGTAGTTTATATTTTATAAATTTGTCAGATATTGACATTTAAGTGTACTATTTTTATTATTTACTACTAAATATGAAAGATCCACCATCAACTTTGACTAAAGACTAAGTACATATTGATGTTGAGAAAGCACTGTAAAAATTAGAATTTATTTCAACGATATCTCAAGGGATTTGTATCTATGTATATGTATAAATGGAATTCCAACTAACTTTACTCTTCAAATAGATTAAAATTTTTAAAAGAAATATTTAAAGTATGAAATTGCTACTAAATATGCTTTTCCAAATGAGATTCTTCTGCGATTTCTGACTGAGTTTCACGCATTTTGAAGAGTATCCGTTAGTTATTAGGCAACGTTTACATATTATTTGCATTTTTTTTTTTTTGTAGTTGTTGTTGCTGTCGTCCGTTGAGCTTCTCTCGTTTCGGTGTCATGTGTTTTAAGCCATGTGCATGTTTTATTTGGCATTCGCCTTTTGTGTATATTCGCTGCATTTGATTCCACGCCCACTGAATTGTGTGAAGGCCGCCGCAGCGAAAAGGAGGCGTCAATAATTGAATACCCAACTGAGAGCCGAGAGCTGTGAGATGAGAGCTTCGGCCAGCGAAAAGTTGATTAAATTTAAGCAGCTGCCAAAAGCAGCTGCCTCTAAGCCAGGAATCTTTCCGCCTCCGCCTCCCCCTCATCCTCTCGTCTCTTCACACAAAGTTGCATTTGCAATTCCAATTCCGATTTGAGCGGCTATTTGCGCCAACGAATTATTCAACAACTTTCATGGATTAGCTGCTGGCCATGCTGAAAAATTAAAAATCAAATTTATAGCTTTCGAACGAACGCATGTGCCTCGCTTTTTCACTCCGTGTAGAGTGCTAATTAAGCATTGTTAATGCGCGCCATTGACAAGCGAAACAGCAAGTTTTTGGGGTTTCCAAATACAATCATATAAATTTAATGGAAAAACTGTCAAGTGCTTGCTTGGTTTGGTTTCACCAAAAAAGAAGAAAAACTTTGCTGTTGACAAAAACACCAAACACACACACACGTACATGGACAGAAACACAGACTTGTATTCACACCAATACAACTCAGGAGAAGCAACAGTCGCCTGGCGGCTGTTAACAGAGGCTTTGCAGAGCCATAACAGCAAGTGAGAGAGCGTCATGTTAAATGTTATGCGAGAGAGCAGCTCTCTCTCTCGTATACTTTGGGCTCAACTGTTGAGCGAGCTCTGCTGCTGTGACGCCAGCAGCAGCAGCAGCAGCAGCAACAGCTGCAGCCTGTTATTTACATTTGCGGCGGGCAGCGGCAGCAACAGTTATAATTTTTGTGCTTGCCTTCTCTTTATGTCCTCGAATGATTTATTTTTGGCCTGGCTGCGACGCCTGCTGCTGCTGCTGTTGCTGCTGCTGCGGCGACTGTTGGCATTGCCGAGTTAAGGCATGTGGTTTTTGTTTGGATTTATGCGTGTCTTCTCTTGCTCGGTCTCGTTCTTGGTCTCGCTCTCGCTCTGTCTCACTTCTGCCCTTCACTTTCACTACGCCTTTTGTGCCCAGCTTGTTTGCATGCGTGCCTTGTTTGATATTGTGGGCTGCGGGCAGTTGAGATGATGCTTAGACAGCAGCAGCAACAGCAGCAGCAACAGCAGCAGCAACATGGCCCATCGTCAGGTGGTTATGCGATGAGTATGCTGAGAGTACGCTGAGAGTACGCTCTACACTCCACACTTCAGACTCTGCGCTCTGTGCTATGGTAATATGGTAATGCTAATGGCGATGCGGTTAACTTTGCGCCTAGTGGAAATTTATGCATACTACGGCAACAACTTTTTCTATTACACGGCCAATGTGCGGCCGTATCGTTTAATTAGCGCCTGCCACAAGGCGTTTAAATGCACGCGAATGCTTGCTCATAAAACCCAACAAAAAAAATATTAAAATACACTGAAGAGCTAAAAACTTTTGCCAGGGTTGTTACCGCCTTTAGCGTGTTTCCACATTTAATCATTTTTTGTTATTACAGCCATTGCTGTTGTTGTTGATGCTGTTCTTTGGCATTGCAGTTGATGGCGCCATTGTTATGACCCTTATTGTGCGCCATTTGCATCGCTGTCCATGGCAGGCCTAACACACAAACACACACACACACCCCGCCATGTCTACTAGAAATTGTAACTCAATGTTTGTGTGCATATTTCAAATGTCATGCACATGAACAGAAGACTGTGACTACGACTGCGATTGCGATTGCGATTCCAAATGCGACTGCGGAAATGAAAACAATATCCATTTCCATTGTATATTTTTATTTGCTGCAACGACTGCTGCAGTAGCAGCAGCAGCAGCAGCATCGGCGACAAAAAGCGCAATAAACGGCCGTGGGGAAACCTGTCGCAGTCGCTGTCGCAGTTGAAGTCGAGCTGGCACACGCCCAATGGCCCAGAGCACAGTGTCCCAGTGCCATGGTGCCACAGTACACAGTGCCTCACTGCACCCAGGCAGCTGCTCTGTCTCTGACTCCCTGGCGATATAAAGCTGCCAGCTCTGTAGTCCAAAGTCCACTCTCAAAGTGCTGCTGCAAGTAAATTTACATGTCTTTAACTTTTGTTTTTAATTACAACGCATTCATACCTTCTGTATGCTCCGAAAGTCAAGTTTGTTTTTCCACATCAGGTTGCACTTGTCTCAATTGACAACATCGGTAAATGATTCCATTCTCATCCATAATATTAAAAAATAACACTTACATTATTTTTGCGAGCATTTTTTTTATATAGTTAGCAATTATTGATAGGTAATAAATAAACCAAAATATCCAATAATTGCTTAAATGAATAGTCTTTCCATTCATGTTTTAAATGAAAGGGTATTTAATTGTACTTAATAGATTTTAATTAATTAAATTTGATGTGGTAGTACACTAACTGCAACAATTTTTAATTTTATTAATTTATTTATTTTGTTTCGCATTCACATTCAACCGTTACGTATACATAATATTTGCTAATACACAAAAAACCTCTACTTGAAACTAAAATGACTGAAAAAGCTCTTATTTATTTGTTCATTTATTTCGTTACATACATTCATACAAATTTGGTAAAATACAATGGAACTTTTTCGCACCCATTTGCAAACGCTACGTATACGTAATATTTGCTAATAGACTAAAAAAGTTCGTCTGGAAACTAGAATCACTACAAAAGTTCTAGTTTATTTGTTAATTTATTTCGTTATTTACAAACAAATAAAGTTAAATTTTGTAAAATATAATACTGTATGTGCACATTTGGAAAACGTTACGTATACGTAATATTTGCTAATATACCAAAAGTTTTACCAGTTTGAAAATTCCTTTTAATTTCTTAATTTATTTGTATAAAGTATAATATTGTTTAAAACTTTTTCGCATATACATATTAGCAACCGTTGCGTATACGTAATATTTGCAAACAGACCGAAAACCTCTACTTAAAACTAAACTGACTGAAAGCGAACTTATTTATTTGTTAATTTATTTGGTTACCTACAACCAAACAAAGTTGTAAATTATACTAGAACTTGTTCACAAACATGGGAAAATGTTGCGTATACGTAATATTAGCTAATATACCAAAAAGTTTTTCTTGAAACTAGAATTAAAAGTTCTTATTTATTTGTTTATTTATTTCTATAAAATATAATATTATTCAAAACTTTTTCGCATATATTTGGAAACGTTGCGTATACGTGATATTTGCTAATGGACCAAAAAAGTTCCACTTGAATACAAATTGCACAATCCATGGAATTGGCGACAACGAAATTGATATCTGCAGTCAATGTATTGAGTTGGCACCACTGACGACATCCTTTTCTCGCTTTTCACCTGTAGTCCTGTGTGTGTGTGAGTGTTTGTGTGTGTGCAACAAGTAGAAAGCTATGCTCATGAATAATGCGACCGAGAGAAGGTGTATCACTGAATTTGAATCAGAAACAGAATCAGAGAAATGTGCAAAACTATTGGCAAACTGTTGACGTTGTCCTCGCTGCCAAGGAAGCGAGAGTAGATAAGAGGAGGGAGAGTGGGGAGAGAGGGGAGAGGGACAGATGTGCGGCCTTGTCTATTGGCGGGCTATTGAACCGCTATCACAGTTTTCGAATTTGCTAGTCTAATGTTTGTGTCTTTTGTTACAGGTGTGCGGCATTCGCCCATAAGCGCCACTTGGAGGCACTTCGAGTCGTTGACGACACAATCGAGATTCATTGAATGCCAATTCGCAGCGCTGTTAACTGAATTTGAAATCGATTGCGACTGCGACTGCAAAAAAGAGTAAACAATAGTGGAGGAGAAATATGCCACGCATCAGCAGCAGCTGCACAGTGTCAATGTGGCTGAGAGCGCGAGGCGTGGCAACTACATGACAAGCGTCAGGATTAGGACGACGACGACGACGACGAGGACGCGAGCGAATCGATCAATGTGCCCAATCCATGACCACGACCCCAGCCAGAGCCGCACTCGAGGATAATGCAAATAGTCGTCAACAGCAACAGCAACAACAACAGGAACAACAGCAGCCATAACAGCAGCAACAACAATCACAGCAACAACAACGAGAAGAAGAACAACAAACAACACTTTGAGCACACTTTCCCCAATGGCGGATGCGGACGATAGCAACAGTGGCGAGGGCAGCGGCGGTGGCAGCGGCAGCGGCAGCGGCAGCGGCAGCGGAGGCAGCGGCGATGGACTGGAATCGCATCGCGACTCGCTGCAACTGCTGACCAAATTGGACAAGGCGGTGTCCACCAATGACATACTGCTCGATCTGCAGCGTGCGCTCACCTACGAGGCCGTGTTCAGCAGCCTCGTGGAGCACAAGATGCAGGCGCTGCGCCGCGACTACGAGGAGCACAAGCGTGCCAAGCGCGCCAAGAAACGCAAATCGATTGGTCGCATTCTGCTGCCTCGCAAACTGTTTGGTGCACGTCGTGCCAGCAAGGATGAATCCGATCCGGAGGAGGAGGAGCAGGAGGACGTTGAAGTGCGCGGTCTGCAGCCAGCACAAGCTGCGCACTGCGATGACATCGAGGTGGCCTCCGGTTCGTTGCCCGTGCAGCGTCACTCGACGGTCTGCGTGGAGCCAGCGCTGGAGGATAGCGTGGCCAGCACGCTGAGCAACTCGTCGGGACGACAGCAGGCCAGGCACAGTCACAGTTTGTTGGTGCAGGCGCAAACGCATACGCCTGCCCAGACGCTGCAATCGATGCAGCGCGACAGCAGCTCCGACTCCGAGGAGGAGGTGCAACGGAGCACCACGACCAATGGCGATCCGGCGCCACACACTCCGGCTGTCTCCTGCTACGACAATACTTCGCTGGCCACTGCCACCGCCACAGCCACAGGCACAGCAACCGCCACAGCCACTGCCACAGCAACTGTGGTGGGCGGTGGGCGTGGCCAGCACAGCTCCACCATGGCGGACGACAGTCTGACCGCCTCGTTGCGCGGCAGCCTCGAGAGTCTCTCCTACTCCAGCTCTCGCTGCACGGTCAGCTTTGGCGGCGCCGAGATCATCGCCGTGACCCATGGCCATGATGCGGACACGCGGGAGCGGGCGCGTCTGGCCAAGCGACTGCGCATCCTGGAGGCCAAGTCGATTAGCGCACAGTGTAGCCCCATCTTTCCGCGCAGTGTGGCACGCACGATGGCGTTGCCCATGCCACAGCAGGCGGTGAGTTTGATAAACTTTAATATATATGACAGGTTGAAGAGGCATTGCCCTCAAAAGTATGCTATAAATATTGTTAGTGTCATATATTTATTTATTGAAGATCAGATTTATCAGTTTAAGAAATAATTGTAGACTGAAGAGATGATTATTATGTTTGTTAGATTTTAGATTTATTAAGTAGGTGAATCAATACAGCAATAAAGTCCCACAAGAACACATTCTAAGGAAAACTAATTCAGGCCAAACCTCATACTCCTATGATAAGGACGTATTTGTCGTAGTTCACGTTTGTCGAAACCTTTTTCTTTTTTTTTTTTTTAACTATCTACTGCCGGTGCACTATAGTCCAGGAAGCCAATTTTCTTGATGGAAATAAATAACTCGTAAACTACATGAGATTTTTTGATGCGGTTTCTTTATTTGAACTAAGGAAGGTCCCTAGAATAATTTGTGAAAGTGGGCGTGTCTACTCCCATTTTTATGACATAAAAATGCAAAATTCAAAGAAAAACGGCACTTATGGCATTTTGAACTACATACAATCGAACAGGAATTAATATCTCCACGACACACAATTGGTCTCATGCCTGAACACCCTTGAACTTCATACAACTTCATAAGTCTATTTGAAAAAGAGATTTATTTTCAAATTGGCCCATGTTGCACGACACACTTTAACATAAAATTACGAAGGCGTTACTACTGTAGAACAAACCACAATCTTTATAATTAATCGGAAAAATTGAAATAAATTATCATTTTATTTAGTTTTATACAAAATTTTAAATTGCACTAAATTCATTAGCTGTGTTTAGCAGTTTATTTCGCGAAAATTTCTATTGAAATTTCTGGTATGCAACATTAATGGCCATTCTTTTTCTGATGCAACGCCATCAAAATCGCGTACTTCTTTTAACTTTCAAAAATTGGTTTTCCATCAAGAAAAGAGATCGGCTGGACCATTAAGCTCAACTTAATTATGCAGTAGTGGTGGGAGATAAGGAATAGATTTACAATACATTTCGAGTAATTTTTATATAATATATGTAATTCACAGAGAGATTAGGATATAAGTCTAGCAGTCTACTTCGTTGTTTTATCAGTCTGACGCTATAGCGGAACCAGGGGCAATCCGTTATTCGCCGTATTGCCCGATTCTGCTGTACATGGATGCGCTTGGAATTAGATTTGGCTGCTATCCCCAAATTCGCACTTCATAATTTTGCATTAAAATAAAGTGTATAGTCATACTTTTAGTTACCTTACTATTTCTATAATTTATAGCGCAAGCTATAGTGAAAATTTGTGTTTCAAGAATTGTCGATTGCAAATTGCAAGCTGTTCATTTCCCTTTATTGTGGTTTCTAAAATAGACAATTGTCTAGTGTAGATTGGTGCATTTTATGGTAAATTGAACATTGGTAATCATAAAATATGCCGCACTGCATTTTGAATATGCAAACTTTGATTTCTTCGCATTGACGTGGAGAGTAAACGCCACAAATTTCGTAACTAACTGAAAAGTTGCCATCAACAAAATGTCATGATGCATTTTATAAACACGTGAATGGGAACATATTATATAATTGTCTTCAAATTGGATGTTCTTTATTTTCAAACGAACAAAATATTTGTTAAGCCAATCGAGCTTAAATTGTTTGCAACATCAATTTAATTTAACTGGGCTTCAATCAATTGAAGTGGAAATTGATTTCGTATTATTGATTCATCACATTTTTTTCTGACTTGTTTACTTATTTAAAATTAATCAGTTGCAGCAATTTTCAGAAGAAAATAAAGAATAGAACCACTTTGTTTAGTTAAACTGTGGTTGTCTTTAATGCATCATCGATCCAACTTTTTTTTCACATCTAACTTTGCTATCTTTTTTTTGTAGCGCATCCACATGAATGTTCCCTCCAGTCTGGCCAGACAGCTGCCACAGCAGCTGCCACAACAGCAGCAGCAACCGCAGCCGCAGCCGCATGTGGCACTAGAAATCGGTTCGCTGTCTGTGCCACAGACTCATCCTCAGCCCCATCCACAGCCGGAGGCATTGGTGCCACAACGCAAGCGACTGCTGCCCAAGCAACTATCCTGCACCGAAAGCTATTCGGGGGCAGGCAGCGATTTCGATGGAGCCGCTGCCTATGCACGCTACTTTTCGCGCCAGAACACCTCCGAGGATAGCGCCAATGTGACGGTGAGCACAGTGCTGGCCCAAAGTGATTCGCAGTCGCTGCACGCGTTGCCCAGCTATGCAAATACGCCAACAACGGCTTCGGAACGTGTGAAATCTCGAAGCACTGGATTGCTGGCTGCCATGCCCGAGGCCATCGTAATTCCCATGGAGGAGGAGGATGATGAGCAGCCGTTGCCCGCTGCTCAGCTGGCGGAGAAACTGCATCGCATGACCTCCACATCGACGGGTTCCAGTCTGGCGCCCACTGGCTGCTGCAGTGCAGCCAAGTCGTCGGCGACCAAACAAATTCAGAGCTTTAAGCCCGTGCTGCCAATGCCCGGCACACTGACGGCGCCCAGCACAGGCAGCGATGATGAGTACCGACGCCGCAAGAGGAAGTACAGTAAGTACACGCTAATAAGTGCACTCATCCAGTGCGGCTCAAGTGCTATAATTTATACTAATGTTCGCCCCGCAGAACGTCATCATCGCTGCTCAGATCCCGCATTGGTTTATCCCACGCCCAATGGACTGCAGCACTGTGTGCATGTGCTTGGCCTGCCACCCGATGCCCAGCCCATGTAAGTCCCCCCCTCACCACCTCCCACGTAGGCAGTTAGTGGCTGGTTTAACCCACAGCACAGAACTAATGCCACAAAGGCAACATCATCATCATCATCATCATCTTCATTGTCGTTGTTGTCGTTGCGCCTGTCAAACTAATGTCATTTATTATACCACTCACACTCACACACACACACACAGACAATGCCCCTATGCCGAGGACTCGCCGTGCGACCTGCAGCTCGACATGGACACGGACGCTGATAAAATCGACGACCTTGAACACATGGTGCCTGGCGGCGGCGACGGTCATCAGCGACATCGCAGAAAGCATCGGTAAGTCGCTAACCGCTATCTCGACATGTCCATCACAAGCTCAGGTCACAGCGAAACAATCAATCAGCTAAAAGAAAGCTCATTACAGCGGGTCAATTCGATAGCCCAAAGAATATTGAGTTTTCTTTTTAGCCAATCTGATTAATTAATAAAAATATAAACCATTTAGATGGCGCCGAAATATAATAACACAAATATAATTCTTTGGGTATAGATAGACCAAAAGTAATAATTAAAATATAATAATTAGAACATTTTCATTTACTTCGATAGCTTAAAAGTAATTAAATAAGTGTAGGTATTACAATTAGCTTTTTTTATTATAGTTTGAATAGACGAAGAAGCAAATAAAAAGAGTATTATTATTACTTATTTATCATATTAAAATTTATTTAGAATGCACCAAAAATAGGATTATATTGTTTTCTTTTATTTATGATTTTCTGCAAACTATTCAGATAGTCCAGGTATTTTGTTTTATATTTATTATAAAATAGAATAAGCAATATAATATAAAATACTTAAAAGATAAATAAACAAAATATCACAAATTTACAATATTTTATTTATTTTAAGTACAAAAATTGTTTGAGATTTCTCAAAAGTAAAGAAATATAATATTAAAATAGTTAAAGTATAGAAATATACTAGGAATATAATAGAAGTATACTTTTACAATTATTAAAATCTAATAATTTAATTAAAGTTTTCCATATAGCAAGGAATATTTTGTAAAGTTTTATTTAATGTTTAAACATTTTAGTTAGAAATAATTAAAAGAATTTTTGTATTTGTGTTTTGAACGCGTTGTTAATTTATTATTATATTTTTCTCAAATATTAAAGAATATTTAGTAGGTTCTCACTTCTCTTCATATTATTATTATATTATATTATTGATATTATATTATAATCACCTTCAAAAGTTTTTTTTTTGAATTTTCAACAATATCTAAAAAGCTTAAGATAATAATATGATAATATAATCATATTATTGACTTCACTTCCTACTTCCACTTCCACCATGAACTTTAGCTCTAAGTGCTTAAAAGTTTTAATATAAATCGTGAGCTGGAAAACAGCTATCAAACACTGTCGCCAAAAAGTGCTCAAACGTAATAAATTATTTGGCATTAAATAATGTTGCGCTGACGCCACTGTGCGACTGCTTTCCGGCTATTTGGCCAAGCTTAAGCAATGATTAGAGAATTTATAAATGATTGCACATTAAGGTCAGTGGCTGGCCAGTTGGTCACATTGAGCAACAATAGCGTCCGCGTCGTTGTCCTTCAACGGCACTGCACTAATAAATGTCCAGCTGGAAAGCGATTGTCAAACATCGCCTAATGCGTTCTCCAGAGTACCCACCAAAAAAAAAAAACAACAAAAATAAAAAGAAAGCAGACAAAAATTGATTGACAAGCTTTGTGTGGCAGCCTCGAGGAGAGATATATATAGAGAGAGAGAGAGATAGAGTGTGGTAGATGCCACGGTACATTCACTGTCACCACCTGGCCACCAAACCCTCAAAACCCCAACATGACTGTGTTGTGCATCCTTCCCCCCTTTCCATTCCCCGCAACTGGTTGGTTGCCTACCTGACTACCTGACTACCTGAGTGCCTGACTGACTAAAAGTGCTGTTGCTTTTTTCCACCAGGAGGCACTTCCGTTGCGAAACGAGCAACGGCAGGCGGCGGCAAATGCCGATGTTGTTTTTGTATCGTCGTCGTTGTCGACGTGCAGCGAGCGGGGAAATTGTGGCAGCTTTGTAATGCGGAAGTTTTGCAAAACCCAAACGGAAATAGACCAAATATGTTTAAGCTGCTGTTGTTGCGCTTCCAGCTTCAGATGCGGCATATGGCTGAGCAGATGTGTGCGAGTGTTTGTGTGTGCATCCGTATGTGTGTGTGTGTGTGTGTGTGTTTTGGCCTTCAGCTGAAGAGTAATTGATTAAGCTTGATATTGATACAACCGTTCTTCTGGAATAAATCCACTTTTTGTTTGCCAAGTCTGGCCTTTAGTTAACAGGAAACGTTTCGAGACTCGACTCGACTCTCGCCTCTCGTTTTTCGTTTCTCGTTTCGCACTTTGCCGAGTCATTCACACAACATGTTACATCTTTATTGTTTTCTTTACGCCATAAAAGAGGTTGAAAAAGGGGATTATGCAGCAACAGCAACAGCAGCAGCAATAGCAATAGCTCCATGCTTGTTCTGGGTAATTTAATAATGGCACAGCATTTTGTAGGTTTAGAGCTTGAACCGTAAACTAGGCCTTGCCTCTTCCTTTCCCTTTTCTCTAATAATACTTCCTGCTGTTTTTAGGCACCGCCACAAAAAACGCCATCGACATAAAAAACCCAAAATACTTGTACAGGATTTGGACACAGAAGTTGTTAAGGTACAAACGTTTTAAAGACTTTTTAAAAGAATATATCGGTTAATTGTTTTTTATCGATTGACAGGTGATCGATCCGCACGATCTATCGCAGCGTGCTCGCTGGACAATCATTGCAACTGCCTGCCTCCTGTTGCTCATGTGCCTGATGCTAATCGGCGTAACTCTGCGAATGGCGCCCATTATCGATGACATGGGTAAGTGGCTAGCATTCATTTATCTCGATTACCAAATGCTATGTATCTCTAATGTCCCTTGTAATATCCATGCCTGCCATGCAGTCCTCTAGTCTTAAGCAATTGCAACTCTAATGGAACAAGTTTAGAATTAAGCAACAATATGTTAAAATATTATAACATGTTATTATCCTTCTGCTTCGACATTGTAAATATGCATCACATACGAAAATGGGGCTTCGTCTCAGGCCCCCGTCGGTTGAAAAATAACTATGATATATCTAATGCCGTGTGTATTGTATTTTGTTTCGTTATTTTTCAAATACAGAATACCTAACGAAATGTAAGTACAAAAGCACAAAACCAAAGATGTATACGTTAAATATATATCTTCGGTATTTCGAAGCTGTGATATCCTAGCAGCACACGAAATATGAAGAAAATAATAGAAGAAATATTTCAAGTGAGTCTGCTAGGATATTAAAGTTGTGAAAGTTTTGTTGTGTTTACAGTTTTACAAAACCAAAACTATGTTTCGTTATGAAGAGCTTTTGAAACACGCCAGAAACTAAACCGAGTGTATGGCAACTTTTGTGTTATAAGTTAGTTCTTAGTTCTAAAAGCTTTCGATGTTTTTTTTTAGCTGAGCATTTTGTTCAAGTTCTCAGCTTGTGTTCCACATACAACACAAAAAAGCTTGCTTGTAAACTTAACTGGTAACTGGCTTGAGCTTTTAACGGTTTGAGCTTGAGCCTCTGTTTGGAGTTTGAGTAAATCGAGCTTTTACTCAGCTTTGAGCTTTGGCTCTGAGTGCAAACTGAAATCTCAATGGCCATTGCCTGAGTGCCTATACTCACATACAAACCCACATGCACACACTCACACACACACACATACGTAGGTTTATGTGTGCCATTGTGTTGCATAACAGCGCAGTAATAGCCGCGGAACTAGGACAGCGTATCACATGTTGCATTTCAAGCACTCACACACACACACACTCGCTTACTCTGTAACTGTTACATTTGCTGACTGCATGTGTGTGTGTGTGTGCATTTGGCATAGATTTGTATGATGTTCGATATTATTCTTTCTTTGAAATTTCTTTTATGTTAGTTGTCTCAGAAATTCGAGGCATTCAACATCAATTATGTGTGATTAATTTTGCATGCTATGTGGCAAACTTCATTAGCAACAAAATGGTAAAATTAATTAGGCGCTGAGTAGAAATTGGCGTTAACAGCAAGTGCAGCTGCAGCGCAGCGATAAAGTCACTTTCAAACGCGGCACCACGAAGGAGCAGCAAGTGAAACCGAAGCAGTAGCAGAAGCCTCACTTAATCGGCAACCACGAGCTCGACAATGGGGTGCACCACAGCGTGACAATGCCTGGTTAAAACTAATTTGTGTGCTGGTCCCCCCCTTATAGGGTTGCACCGCCCCAAAAACAAACACCCCACAATACAGAGTCGCATGCACGAGCGCTCTTTTGGGCAAGTGGAAAACGTAGATGAACGGCTGCGGAAAATGCTGCAGCTGCTGTTGCTGTTCTGGCTGCTTCTGCTTCGGCTGCTGGTGCATTGTGTGCACTGTGGAAAATGTAAAATGCAGTTATGCATTTCTTAAGTTGAATCTGCGGCAATGACAAAGCAACTTGCAGCACAAAGACTTGCTTGCCCCCTGCTTTGCCAGCATCTAATTGAGTATGTGTGTGTGTGTGTATGTGTGTGTGTATGGGGCACTCAAAAATGCAAAGAACCCAGCTGCAAAAATGCTGAGCTGATGACGTCGACGTCCGTCGTTGACGCTCTTGACTTTACGCCCCCAACCGTTCAAGGGAGGAGCTCAAGACGCGAAGATGGCAACGCGAAACAAGAGGAGGAGCAGCTGGCAAAAAAACTTTTCACTGTGCTCACACAATTTCCGTCCGCCATATTTTGCGTGGCCCGCGGCACTGAGTGCGTTGTCATTTTGGTTGGCTGCCATCGCGCTTGGCCCATTCTGTTGTTGTTTCATTACTTGCTGCATAAAACAAATGCACATAGTTCCGCTAGTTATTATCCACTTGCTGCCTGCTTCACCACTTTGTCATTCTCTCTCTCATACCCCTTAACAACTACAACTAAAAAAAAAGTAAAAGACAAGCTGACAAGGAACACTGACTGGCTGGCGACAACAATGTGCCCTGTACCCGTGTGCGTTTTCCTCCTTTTTGGCTTAATCAACACGATGCTGCTGCTGCTGTTGTTGCTGCTGTTGTTGCGAGTATCGTCAACGTTGCTTTCATCAAGCATACATATTATTATTATTGTTGTTGCTGCTTGCTGCTGCTGTTGTGTGGACCACAAAAAGCATTCCGATTGCCCAGCAAAGCCGCAAGTATTTCAGGACCAAATTATTTTCATAGCTTTAGCTTAAAAGCTGAAATGCCGGCAAGCGGCGCCTCATTGTGAGCTGCGGTGAGGTGCCCGCCCCCTCTTCATGTTATACGCTCTGTGTACGCTGGCAAACGCATTGCCATTGCCATTGCCCCTGGCGCTGGCAAAGAATTAAAAATATTTACAGTATTTCGAGTGAGCGAGCAGCTCAAAAAAGCCAGCAAAGCAAAACAAACAAGCGCTGTGCGCAATCTGCATGACTTGGACGAAGTCGAAGCGAGTTCCGCTGGAGCTGTAGCTGTGGCTCAAAACCGGAGACAAAAGACAAAGGGAATGTCCTATCTACGAGCAGAAGTGGCACGTATGTGTGTCCTGTGCTGTGTTCTCTTCTTGTCCCATGGCTGTGGTTAGTGCTACGACCAACGACATCAGCAGCAACAGCAGCAGCAAAAAGAAGAAAAAAAGCACGCCCAAAGCATTCCAAACAAATATGAGAAACATAATTTTGTCCCAAACAACCAACCACACACACACACACACACCCTCTGAAGGGAGGGTGAGGGACACACGCAACCAATACTGAGCCATAAAATAAATATAAATGTCTACTTAGAAAACTGCAAGTATTTTTTTGCTGCCTTTCTTCTTCGACTATCGCAGAGACAACAACAAGTAAGACGTAACTTTGTCGGTTGCTTAATTTGAGCAACCCGAAAAACAAATATCGACAGCTCGACTGGTTTTTGCTGCCCCAGCTTGCCCCAGCTGCTTAGTTTGCCTGTTGGCTTAGTTCTGAGGCTGTCATGGATTAAGTCCTTCTGAACTTTCAATGATTAATGACGCTTTGAAAACTTGTCATTACTTGTCCCTCCTTTTTTCCCCCGACCCCAGCCTCCATACCAATTACTATCTAAGCGTGTCTTCAGCTCGACTTTTGCTTGGGATTTGCTCTTATTTGCATTGGTCGCTTGTGGTTTGTGCTCATCGTGCAATCAAATAATCATTTTGTCATTGTTAAAGAAGGGTCTAGTCAATGTTAATGCACGTGCATTCTTAATTTAATCAACTCAACTGGCACGAAGATGCAATTTATTTGCTCGGGTATCTACTTTATCTAAAGAAAAGAATGTTGTAATTTAAGTAATATGAAAAAAGAGTGAGAAAAGTGAAATACTCGCTGCTAATTTTCAATTATAACTAAACAGTGCAGTATTATCAACAAAATATACCAAATTGATATACCGAAAAATTACTGAAATATATCAAAAACTAGACATAAGGTTAGGAATATATTTGCTTTGCTTTTAATCCTATGAGTAACATGTATAAAAATACATAAAATGTTACACAAAGTTCTACATAAAATTAGCATAATAGTTTTACCACATTATGAAATAGTTTGAATATTTTAATTAAATTGTAATGCTGGTTGCAAAAGTTTTATGAAATTAAACGTAAAACCTCTTTTCTTGTGCACCACATTACGATCTCAGACTTTTACTACTGTTTCATATAGTTTTCTTAGTTTTTATTAGTATTAAATGAAAATACTTTTGCAAGTTTTGTACGATGATTACATATGTTAGTTAAATATTTCTTTGCTTCATTATTTGCTCATCTTTTGCACTCTCTCTGTCTGTCTCTCTCTCTCTCTCTCGCTCTCTCTCTCTCTTTCTATCTATCTCCCAGTGAAGTGGCTCTTGAGGTCCTTGACTTTGAAGCTTATAACAGTCGAATGGCCTGACATTGGTTTAATTCTCGACCACTGTTTTAATTACACAGAAGCGCAGAGAAAACGAAAGCGAGGAGTCATGAAGCGTTTTTGGCTAAGTGCCTGCAGTGGCAGGAAAAAGCAAATTAAATTAGGCGTATTTAAGCAGAGAATTTGCAAGGGAAATTTTGCTCTTCCAAAACTGGCCGAAACAAATAACACAGCAACAGAAATCTAAAATAGACTGCGTGCAAAAAGCGGATGAGTGCCACCTAGGTGCAGATTTATTTAAATTCAGTCAAAGCTAAAACAGTGCTACGACTAATGAGTCCAGCAACAGTGGCAGGAACAGCCACAGCCACAGCCACATCAACAGCTACAGCAACAGCAATAGAAAGAAGAGAAGCCGAGCCGCCCGGGGAAAACCAAAGCCAAGCCAACGCCAGAGCCAAAAGCAAAGCCAAAGCCAAAGCCAAAGCCGAAATGTGAGCACAAAACGGTTTTTTGGCTGCCACTGACAAAGCAGTCGAGAGATCTCGTTCGTCAGTGTGAAAACCATAATGAGATGAATGCGCTTAAAAAACAACAAAAACAAAAAAAACTTGCACAAATATTTGGCAATCATTTAGTTTTGTTTCTCGAGGGTGGCAGCAACAACAACATCAACAACGAGCTTCGACATTATTAAGTATAATGAGTGAATGAACATTGCTGCAAATTAGTATAAAAAGTTGTCGGTGTGAATGAGCAGCGACACAAAGTTGATGGCCGCACGTTCTGCGGGTTTCCTTCTAAATAGTGAAGAGTGGGGAGAAGAGGAGAGGTGGAGAGCTGGAGGCTGTTGCTGTCCTGTTGCCAATGGTCGTGTCAAAGACAAACGACAGCAGTTGCGGGTCTGCTGTCAGTTTGGTGGTTTCTGTGTCTTTTTAAATACTCATTACAGAATGGGAATCGGCAAAAAAGTTTTGATAAAAATCCTATTATAAACATAAATAAATAGACTGCCACGCAGAGCAGGCAAATGGTTGCGGCCCGGCCCGCACACACAGGACACAAGTCCACACCCATACACACACACACACACACAGACAGAGACAGAGGCAAAGAGTGAGAAGTCGACTCGACTCCGACGGCTGTGTAAACATTATGAGCTTGTCTTGTAGGCTGAGCGAGGCGAGAAAGAGAATGCGACGCAAAGTCAAACAATGGGGCAGCCAGCTGTAAAAGGACGAACCGAAACTTCATTAGTGCTCTCATCCCATATCATCTCATTCTCTATGTATAGCCAGCAATATGTACATATTGTATAATATAGCCGACTATGCTGGCTGCAGGGCAGACACTAACATGCACATAGTTATACACTGAGATTAAGACAATGCTGAAATGCCTTTTAGCTATTCAAACATATTCAATTCATTCCCAATCCCAGATTTAATCACTGGAATTATTATTAAGATTGGTCTATTTTACATTTATTATGCCGATAAACTCTTTTGACATTCGTCTTGAAATAGTTAAAATTGCTGAGAAAACTTCATTAAAAGAATTTTTCTTTTGAAGCCTTTGTCAAAACATTTAGTATGAAATTGAACAGTTTTTCTTTGTACCTTGCATATTTTAATATTTTTCATATCATTTGATAATAAAATATGTGTCTTTAGATAATTGTACAATATATGAATAACATTTTAAAATATATCCAAGCTATTTCAAAGAAAGGACGCTCAAGAAATTCTTCAATATTGAGAAATATGCGAATATGCTGGTCTAGTTATACATTTTATTTTAGTCGTTTTTTTTTTTAATATTTTGTTTACAATATCATACTTTGCAACTAGTGGATGGTTAGAAAAACATATTCACTGATTTAATTTAATTTAGTTTTTGAATATTTTCAAACTTTATATTTACGGTATGAATTTAAATTCATTTTGTGTTAGGCTTTAATTCTTTAATAATGATTCTTGATTCTTTATTAAAATATTCTTGTACATTTTAAAAGTCTAGAACTATTTTAAAAGTAATTTGCTATACATTTAAAATCGTTTTTAACCAATGCGGTAGCCGATTCTAAAGTCAAATGCATTGATGAAAAATTTGTGCATTATATTTTGCTTTACTCTGATTTTTGATAATACAGAAGAGTTAAAGTAAAATAAATTAAAATGCATTAGCCCGTTCACTATTGAAATTACGGACTGGTTAAATATTAGCTCAATCTTATCAGGCATGAAAAGAAAATTTTCTTATTACTTCTTAAACATTAAATTAATACATGTCCTTATTTTTTCTCAGTGTCTTCCTCCTTCCAAGTCATTTTAAATAAACTATAAGTAGTTTTTTTGTCGTAGTTTTCCGCTCAACGGTTTTCACTCGCCAGTCGCCATTCTTCGGTCGGGTTTTCTTGCGGTTTATTATGAATGCGGTTGACTGTAGGCATATTCAATATTCATATTTCGCAGCGAAAGGAATATTTATTGCCTTAGCAGGAAACACACACACACACATCCACACTCCCACACACACACTTATTTGTTTATGCAAGACTTTGTACTCGCCATACGTGTGTTTTGTGCACCGTTATGCTTACATGAGAATATGAAGACACACACAACACACAATGAACTGGGAATGGGATTGAGGTTCTTGGGCCTCCGGTTGTTGAGTTCTGGATACTGTGACATGATACGAGGGGAGAGGGGTTGAGGGGGATGTGACGGTGTTGTCGCGTAACCTTTTGTTGCCATTCTCAACTAGAAATTGTTTGTTTGGCGAATTGCTGGCGAAAAATTTAATCTCAAACCGAAGACATTTTGCCGGTGCCACTAAGCGAAATTGCTTTGCCTGCTGGCGGAGGTGACATTTTTGGTGTGTGCACAACCGCGTGTACAACCACAATTGCCATTGCCAATGCAAGGTATGATGGGGGACAAGGGGGCGTGGCCTTTGCCACACCCACAGATGGGGGAGTTAGTTTAAATCTAGTGACCGTAAATGGCACTGAGTTGTGCTTTAAAAAGTCAATTTCCAGGCCAAAATGCCACAACACAATTTCGAACTAATATTTGTATTCACCCAATTTATGACTCATAAATTGAGTGTTTTGTGTGTGTGTGTATGTGTGTGTGTGTTGGTTTGTGTATTTGTACTTGTGTGATGTCTGGCGCTGTTTTTTACTTTCACTGCCAGCAGCATGAGACTAGAAGCTAGAAATTTACGAGCAGGTCGCACATAAATTATGCTAAATATATTTTCACAAAAAAGTGCAGACAACATTTATTTTTTTTTATGCTCACTTTTTTTCATTTTACAAATATTATTTGAATGTTATGAAATTATTAGTAAACATTATTTTTCATTTGGCAAAATAGGCGTCGAGTTGTTCACTTGATGTGTTAAGTGATAAGCGATAATTGTGTTTATCTGTAATTTATTAAATTTCGTAACAATTTCCATAATTATTTGAATTTGTCATTGGCAATAATTAATTTATTTGTTTGTAATTCATCTCGATTAGCCATAAATGCTTCTAATTATAGCATGCAACGTGCTAATTAAAACAGCAGTATCAACTTTTGTGTCAACAAAACGTAATTACGTAATTGACGCTTTTGTTTTTGCGGCAAATTTGTTGACACCACACACAAATCATATGTTGCATGTTCATGCACAGTTGATAAGCATCTCTCTCTCGGTATGGAATTGTATAAATGCAATGGCAATGTACTGCAAAGTTCAGTTACAACTTTTACAATGAAGCAGTTCGTATTCTTTGGAGTCCTTTTCATGGCTTTGTCCATTGTCCTGGTGAGTGAAAGCAGCAAATGAAGTGAATACAATTCTCATTGTCTTTTCTCTATGTGGCAAGTAGGCTGTTAATATGCCCCAGTTGCCTCAGATGCCGCAAATGCCGAATCAACATGCCGGCATGGCTCTTCGTCAGATTTTGAACTCTGGCTTCAAGCAAACTCCCATTGCCGGCCAGCAGAATGGCTCTCAAAGGGGTCCTCCTCCACCAAATCAGCAGAATGGCCAGAATGGTCAAAATGGACAGGGTCAAAATAATCTGAACTAGAAACACTTAAATCTAAACATGTGAAATAATTGCTGTAGAAATGCTGTTAATTTTGAATTAGTGCACAACCGTTTTGAATAAACATTTAGCAAATCCAAATAGAGAAAATTATTTGTGCTGATATTTATTTGAACAATAAGGATGGGTTTTTCAGAATTTCGGTTCGCTTATTAAAATTAGTTTTTTTTCGAATAGAGTAGATTCTTCATAAGCCAAGAGACTTGAAAATGACTTTGAACTTTAATGTAATGAAACCATATGTGTTAGAATTTGTTGACGACTTGATAAGAACAAGCAAGTAGCAAATGTGCTCGACTATGAGATCCCATTTTTTATTAGCCAACAAAAAAATATACCTTAATTCTATATCTATAAAATAATAATATATATGACAAATATATTAAATATACAATTATTTCTTTAATAACTTTTAAAATCGTAGCCAAATTTAAAAGATTTATTAAGATGCTTTGGCAGTAGTAGCTGATAAGGAATATATATTCTGTATGGGATAGGAGATGTTTCCTTCTGCCTGTTTCTTATAATATCGATTACACTTCATCAAACTTAAAATATCGAGATGCTTTCTGTCGCAGTTGCGAGTCAAGAATATCTGACATTTGAATGCTTTAAATATTTGCATACCCAAGTGAATCCAGATTAAAAATTGACAATCCGTATCGTATACAAAAAAAAAAGTACTGAAGGGTTTGCGCTATGATCAAAAAAGTTTTGCAGCTGAGGAAATAATTTGGTTACATTCGTTTACATTCGTTTTAATGCGAAATCATCAATTCTATCAGCAAGCACTCGTATTCTCTCGCATGTTAAAGTCGAGTGAGAACTTGCAAGTTTGCGGCCAAGTTTGAATATTTATTAAACAATCCCAAGGAGAAAAGTTTTTTATTTCATCCGAAATGTAAAGTTTTATTTCATGAACCGCAGCTTAAAAGTGTACAAAAGTTTAGCTACGCTTTTAAAGACCAATCGGCATATGCAACACACACACACACACACACAGACGCCTACATACATATAAAGAGACATACAAATGTAGTTGTTGTTGTTGTTGCTGTTGCTTGGTGTGGTAGCAAAACATAAAAAGCTGGATACTCGGTAGCGTCGTGTGGCAGACAATTCTGACAACTCGGACTGCGAGGAAAAGCGGAAAAGTGGAAAACTGGGAAACTTTATTAATAAAGTGCACAAAGTGAACGAATTATGAGCATCAAATTCATAAATAGTCATAGTGCATTGCCGTAGGTCCATTGTTCTGCCAACTTGACTGAGCACAGTTGCAGCTGAAGCTGCAAAAAGAGAGGGTGGGAGGGGGCAACAAAAAACTAGAAACACTAACTTCTTGTGTGACTTACTTCATTTTGCAAATTGTGAGTGCTTATTACCAAAGAGTTTTGCCTGCCAGCATTTTATAATTGCATTACGACGGCTCAAGACTGCTCCTGCTGCTCTGTTTGTCTACCTCCCTTCCCTACCCCCTCTTGATTTCCATGCCCTTGTGCCTTATCCCCGCACACTGTTGTGCATTACTCTAATTTCCGAACTAGGCAGCGCGGGGCGCTCATGTGTGAATGCACCTGCGAGAATATCCGAAAAGTTATACTATCTGTTATCTGTAGTCTCTTTGGAATGTTCTTGCAATATATACATATATACATATACATATGTAAGTACAAGAGGCAGACAAACTCAAATGAAACACGGGCAGCCAGACAGACAAACAAGGTGAGGCAAACGCTGTCTTCAATTACCAAATGCTGATGATGAGTTTCTGAAGAAAAGCTGAAAGAAAATTTCATATGTAAAGATGGCAAAAGCGATGACTGCATCCATATATCCATCTCCCATATCCATATCCATATCCATATCCACAGTATGCTAGGGAATCATCAACATACATAATTTCCGTTCTGCGAGCGCGTCACAAGTATGAGGACGTGGATGAGGACATGGACGAGGACGAGGCAACGGCCGCTGCCATCGCTGTTACTATTGCGTATACGCCCTGTGCGCGCGCCTCGTCACATTAGCATTCGCCACGTTGAGCCGTATCGCAACCAAAACAAAATGCAAGTGCCACGCCACAGTTGAGTTTGAGCGCAATGCAAAGCGCAGAGAGCTTTCACTCATTTCAAGCAACACGTGACGCTCATACTAGCCTTTGAGTGACGCAGCCTTGAGCAGGCCAACTCCCAAGGATGGATGCTGTGAGTCCAACATGTTGCTTCCACATCGTGAGTGAGAATTGCGAGCACACGAACGAGCCAAGGCGAGGCACACAGCTCGGCGAGGACACGAGTGCGAATAACGACGACGAACGTAATTCGTGACGAAGATGACTCGACTCGAGCGACACGAGCGCCACGAACTGATAAAGCCAACGGGCCTCTGCCTTGGCTGCTGTTTTTTTCTGTGTCGATGGCTACAGCTAACAGTTGGGCTAAGCGTGGATGGCTGGCGCTTCGTTCGGTCAGTTGAACATTTTCCATGCTGTGATCAAGTTGTCTTTTCCTCTGAGCGCCGAGCGCTGTGCACGCCTTGGACTTGGAGCATTCGCCACGTATCGCAACGAAATCGAAGCGCCCATTGCAACATTTCCCAACTAGTCGCACAAAACCAAAAAAAAAAAAAAATCACAAAAATAAGAAAAATAGAAAACGAAAATCTAAAAAATAAATGGCCGAGCATCAAGTGCAGTGCGTTTATCAGTATGTGTGTGTGTGTCTGTCTAACTCTTCTGTGTGTGTGTGTGTGTGAGTTGAAGCGTGCTTAATGGACAGAGAAATTGCTGTCCTATGCTGTAGTGTGGAGGCGTGGCCAGTCAAGTCTGAAACTGACTGAACTGCACTTTTGCTAGCCCCGAAAAATGCGACCAAAAGTCGCCTCCACATTTTTGCCGGAAACGTGCAATAAGCCATACAAATGGCGCCAGCATTTTAGCTTGCATCTGCCACCAACTTTCTGCAACAAATTGCAACAATTGAAATTCGAATTTGTTTCTAATTTCCACCGTACAAATTGTGTGTGTGTCTGAATGGAAAAAGAGTTGAGTGGAGAGAAAAATATAAAGAGAGAGAGAGAAAAAGAGAGTTTTTAAAGTTATTTGTTGTTTTCATTGTAGTTTCAGCTCAACGGCAAACAATTTGTGAAACGACGGACTGACTTACATGCATTTTATTAGTACATAATTATCAAAAATCAATCCAATTGAAAGAAAACACCAAATAACAATTAACAATTTTTGTAACTTAATTACAATTTAAAAAATCAAACTACAAAATATCAAAAACAAAATCCAAATACCGAAAATAAAATCGTAAATCGCAACGCAAATCCAGAGTAAAGCTAGTAAGAGAAAGAAAGAGAGAAGGAGAAAGAGAGAGAGAGGAAAGAGCGGGGCAATAATAAAATGCAATTAATGAGAAAAACAATTAAACGGTTTCGTCTAAACTGATTCAGAAAAACAGAACCACACACAACAAAGGGAAAAGAAACAACAACAAAATAGTGAAATGAAGTGCCGAAAATCGCCGTTAAATAAACAACAAGCTGCGGCTAAAATTTAATTAAAAGTACACAAGCAAACAAACAAACAAACAGTTAAGAAACAAACAAACAAACAATTCGCTCGCTCGCATCAGAAGAAGCCAACTTGAATGGGCAGCATATCAAAATCGTAATCTCAATCGCAATCGCAATCGAATCCCAATCGCAATCGCAATCGCAATTGTAATTTTAATTGTAATCGAAAATTGTAATTGAAAAGAAATGAAAGTAATTAAAGCAGCAAGCGGAGACAATTGAAAACGACAGCTCACAATTCGAAAAAAGTATACATTGAATTCTACTTCTATATAACTCGATACTCGATACACACTCTCTCGATTGCAAAGTCGTTGGAGCGAGGACACCGCAGCATCCTAATGAAATCAACGAAGGCGCCCAAATCGAGCATGGAACCAAAAATTGTAATGTACAACAACAACAATAAAAATTCTTTACAATATATACAATATTCTATACCAGACTTTGCACAAAAAACACTGAAAAAACCCAAAAAATAAGAAACTCATGCGTCACTTTTTTTTCACTTAAATATTGAACAATATAAATAGCATTTCATTCTCATTGTCATTCAAACAGTCACACTCGCACACACACATACATAGACGCACGCACGCACACACATATTTAGATATATGCACACACACACACACGCACATATATGTACACTTACAGTAAAGAGAATTCCTATTCAAAGTCATTTTTCAACAATTTCTTTTCATTTGCGAATTTTTTCTCATTTTCATCTCGGATTTTGCAAGTGAAAAGTCTTTTTTTCTGTTAATTTTTTCTTTGGTTTTGGCCCAATGCCATTTTAGACACAATTTCTAAACAATTTAACAATGACTTTCATTTCGTATACAATGCAATTTGTGCTTAATTCGTTATCAGACCCAAATTCAATTTACATTTAATACGTATCTCTTCCAACTGTGCATATCTTCAAGCTAGAAGTAAGTAAAATGTAAAAAGTAAAAAGACAATATCTGCATTCATGTTGACAGTTCTTTATGTTTCTTTTTGTTCCTTTTTACAATCTTATCTTGGCCAATTACAATTATCGCTCAAGGCAGGGGGCCGCAAATGTTTCTGCAAATTGAGTCAAAAGCCAAATAACAATACAATGGCTAAACATACAGACATATTTTATTTGCTTTCAATTATACAAATATCCGTGCACACATGAATGTACTCTTTGTGGCAATTATGCAAATAACAAATATCTCAATAGTACATAGCGATTAAATACATACGCATTTGCATGCATTTATGTTTGCAAATATCACCTATATATGTATGTATTTATATATAGACTATGTGTACTTTTGTGATTATGTGGTTTTTGGGTAAATACACAAATTACATTTCGCCTACACGTGGCAAACAATGGTAATAAGCTAAGCGGTAAATTGATTTACAAGCATTTATATATGTATACTACTTAAAAATCTCCCATACAAAAAGAAAGCACTAGAGACTGACTGCTCGAACAAGTCATACCCTTTAGATTTTTGGAATTTCATTTGCTAATTACGAAACAGCAAAAATTTGTAATTGTAATTGAAGTGACAAATGAGAAATGGAATATTTGAGTTGCTGTCTTCTCTCTCCCTGTGGCATCAAACTTTAGCGTAATCAACTCTGTTTTTCACATTCATTTAGCAAGCTGTCAGACTTCCGTTTTCATCCACGTAGTCAAGGCAAATACAATTCAATAGACAAATATCGCAAAATTTAGCGCATTTTGCACATTTCACACATTTGGAATTTTAATATTCAACTGCTAAATAATGAACTGCACATATTTGTGCGCGGAAAGCGGGCAAATTTCGAATGGAATGATATTTAATTATGCATTGATTACTTGCCCTAAATGGTGGTGGGCGATTGGGCGTGGCCGGAAAAGCAATTAGATATTGCAAAATACAGAGAGAGAACAAAAAAAAAATAAGTGGTACTGTTTACGCAAAACATTTATGTATGTTTAATAATTCAATAATAATCCCCCCAAACAGAGCACAGTTTGTTGGGCAAAACAAATATGTGTAAAATAGCATAAAAATTATATTATGAATTACTTTTTGTCAATGCTTAAATTGCCTAATGAATTGAATTTCAATTAATTGTTTTTATTGTGAAATGAAATAAATTAATTCGATGGAAATTCTCTAGTTTTTTTGTGCAATAAAATCAAATATTTTTTTTTTTGTTTTACATATTCTCAGACTTTTATATTTTATGCGTGTGTTTGCGCTTGGCATAGTAATGCGTTCATATGTGTGCTCATTTGCATACAGCATCTAGAAAAGAAACTTTGGGCAGCCAATTGGAAGATTTTAGATCTGCAGACAAAGTTAAAGTTCAGCCATCGAATATTCAATTGGGTCAGCAAGGAAACCCATTGAGTAAATTTGCATTTGCAAGCAAACAAAGAGAAAAAGAAGAAAGTAAAAAAACGAATGCAGAAGAATCTTGGAATGCGACAGCATAAATCAGCAGCTGTCGGCAATTAAATGAGAGAGCTGCAAGTGTATTGAGCTTGAGTAGCGGCAAAAACAACGTCATTTGGCTGTCAGCCAAGTGGCTGCAATTATGCTAAATTTATTTAGTAGCCGCACGAACACGCTTCTATTTACGCTTCTCCCCCTCGGGTTTTCCCCAGTTCGCAGTCAATCACAAAGGGCGTTCCTTTCAATTAAACGCTGTGCGGCAATTGAACTTGATGCAGCCAATTTGCTGCTAACTATGGAGGTGGCCAGGAGCACAAATTGAAAGAGGCATTTAATTAGCCAGGTTAACTAATACACTAGCTAGTGTTTGTTGTAAGCCGAAAGCGGTTCACTCGGTTTTCTCGGTTCGCTTTGTGAGTGCGGCTCACGCTCACGCTTGTGGCACGTTTTATTGTTTGCTTTGTGAGATGAGTGTTAATTTATGCATAGAAATTATTTAAAAATTAATTAATGTAATTTCTATTAAAACTCGCTCGCTTGCGCCTCAGTCAAAAAGTAACATCCGCCCTCGTCGGCCCTCGCGTTTGTCGCCACGCCTATTAACTCTACGGGCCATACAATTTTAATTAGAAAAGTTTTGGGCGCGCCCATCTACGCCCACAAAGTTCGTGGTTCTTTGAGCTTTGGTAATAAATACATGTGTATATGTGAAAGTGTGCTATACGTGTGTGTGGTGTGTGTGTGTATGATGAGCTTGTAAACATGTGACCAACAACAAGAGCAAAAAGCGTAGCATACTTTTATGGGACGCAGGTGAATCGTGAATGAAAATTAAATATTTTATTTAAATTTCAAGTGGCAACATGTGAACTGCACACTGAATATGCAAAAAATTGCAACATAATGGTCTCGAAAATCAACGAGGCGTGGCAACGTTGCTTCTTCTTCACCCGCCGCCCTCTCTATCCACTCACGTTTCGCCAGCCACTTTCCACTTGCACACACAGCCATTACTCATACGCCCTGTCGTCCAGTTTACAGTATGCTGTCCCACCACTTCATCCTTGTAGAGCTGACCAACAACACACCACATACACACACACACACCGCACATACACATACATAGTGCAGCTGTAGATATGGCAAAGTGCCGTCGGCGTCGCTGCCAACGTCGCTGTTATCTCTGCGGCAGTACTAAACGTTTTGCTAGCACCTTTTGTTGTTGTTGTCGTCAGTGTTGATGTTGTTGTTGTTGCTCGTGTTGCTGTTGCTGCTGCCGTTGATGGAATTATTATGTGCTCAACGAACCGCAAAAAAAATCTGTGCTGCTTTTCCTGTTGCTCTTGCTGCGCGGTTTTTCATTTTGTTCATCATTTTAATACTCAAACACACAGCAGCACAGAGCAGAGAGTGAGAGAGAATTGTTTTGGGATGCTACTATTTTCAACTTGTGCACACTTTTATCTTTTGGCCAACAGCAAACGAGCAAAACAACGCACCATTTGCGTTTTGTGTGTGTGCGGTGCTTTTATGCTGACTGTAAATGTTCAATATTTGCGCTCCAGGTGTGTAATGGGGCGTGGTCACCAATATTAATCAGCAGCTATTTATTTGTGTACCTAGTTGCTTCTTTTGTGTTGCCACCGCAGCAGCAGCAGCAGCTACAATTGCAGTAGAAAGAGAATGCGAATGAGAAAAAGACAGCAGCAGCAGCAGCAGCAAGCTGTAAGGGGAAATAGTCGTAAATCAACTGCGAAGAAAAAAAAAAACAAATGATGCCAGCAAAAGCTGTTTGTAATTTGTTATATAATCCATTGTGCTGCTAGCTGATGACGGCTTGTCGCCCAGTTCTTGGGCCAGCCAACCAAAAAAAAAAACGAAGGAAAGGAAAGGAGAATATGAATGCGGGGTAAACGAAATACAATGCATGTGCAAATTTTCGCAATTTAATAATAAAATTCCAGATCCCACACAGTGCCACATAGAGTCAAGTTGTTGGAGTCAGAGAGTTCGTTTGACACAGTCGCTGTTGCTGTTGCTGCTGCTTGTTGGTTGCTAGCTGTTACTCTTTTCTCTCACTCTGTTGGCTAAATCTCGGCAGTTGGTTACTCAACATTCCGCAACACGTAAAATTCCACAAACTGGGAAGCACATTCCGGCCGCATGCCATAACCGAATGAAACGAGCAAGAGCAGGAGCAGATGGAGGAGGAAAGGAATGCGCCTCACCTGGTTCTGAAAAGTCAAGTTAGGATGAGGCATAGGGCTCTGGCTCATCTTCAACATAAGCCAACACACAGCACAAGAGGCTGGAGGCTAATGGCTGAAGCCCAGACGGCATTGCAGCATAGCTAAGCTTGTTATTTTCCCTTCTTGTTACTGTTGCTGTTGCTATTGCTGTTCTTTTTTCTCTCGTCTTTTTATTGTTGCTGCTGTTGTTGTGGTAGTTGTCTTGTTGCATACTTTTACCTCACAAATTCCAGTGTGCTGCTCCAGAGGAGCACATGCATGAGCACGTTTGCCTATTTTATGGAATACCTCATGAATTTCAATTTCTCGCTAGCGGCTGTGGCAAGACGCCTTTACTTCAGCTTTTGCCACTATTACTTTATTTCCCCTGCCTCTGGAGTGTCTGTGTACTTGCCTCTATATTTATCTAAAAACAGGATAAATAAGCCACAAAAAAACCCCCCTCTATGCAATTCCAGAAAATTAGTGCATAATTTCACTTAACCTAATCCGAACGTGTCGCGTAATTAGACAGCTGCCAAATATTATTTCCTTTATTGCCACTAAAAATACGTTTTTATGGACTCCACAACGAAAGCACTAAAACAATTTCGCTGTCATTCAGTAATTAGAGAGAGAGAAAGAGAGAGAGAGAGGATTTTTATTTATAACTCGCCACAGTTTGCTCTACTTTCCACACTTTTAATTACAATGTAAACCAGCAGCAGATTATTTATCGGTTAAGCTTCGAATTTATCACTAGAATGCACATTAATTAATTCACTGATAACCTCCTGAAACCTGCAAGTAAATCGATGCCACATAAATTATGTTCGGTAATAAGTCAAAGGATAAACCGGAAATTTTATACTATTGCATTAGATGTTGTAAAGTGTTGTAAAGTTTACAAAAAGGCTTAGACTAAATTTAGTGCCACACATTCGAAGGACATTCGAGCTGGCCTTCCATTGTCGCTTGACACGCGTTGTAAATTTGAGCATTTTGCTTTCGAACTTTTCAATTTAAAATGTTTATGACGAAAAGTAATCGAATTTCTACTAAAAGAGAAAAAAGAGAGAGATCATCAAAAAAGCAATTTGAGCCTGTGTATGTCACATAATTATCAAAGTTCATACTATAAACCAAAGAATGCTAATTTATTTAGCTTTTTACTATCAAATGGAATTTTTGATGAACAGCAGCAAAAGGACAAGTTGAACTTGATAGTGGGAATTAAAATTAAATTTAAAATTCCGCGATATAAACGTCGCAATGATTCAAAGTTTTTACTAACAAATATCGTTTTATTTTCTGAAATTATAAAACATATTTACATTCAGTAATCTTTAAAATTGCAAACAACGATTTCTGTTCAAAAGTTGCTACTTAAAACATTGGCATCTTTTGTTTTCAAGAAGTCAGAATTTCAATTGAAAAATATTGATTAATATTCTGAAACTTTTGAGCATTAAATATCATTTTTATAATTTTAATAATAATATAAAATGAAAACTATATTTGCAGTCTGAACGATCTCAGAGACTGTAAAAGATAGAGCAATAATTTTTTTTTCGCAGCACTTGCTTCATCTATATAGAACAAATATGCATTACAATATAATTCAGTACTTTTTTAGTATATTAATTTGGTATATTGAAGTGATAATGGGTAGCGAGTATATCGAAATCGATTACACTCGACTGTAGCATTGAAATATCAACAACTCTGCTTGAGATTCAATAGAAATGATTGCAAATTATGAAACCCGATTGAGGCAACAACCAAAATGCAAAATTTCTGAAAAGCCACAACGATAAATGAGTTACAAACTTTGCATTGAGTCAGCAGCCAAATTCCATGAAATTTTCCTTTCGAGGTTAAAACAGCAGGCGCTTGTGATTGGGCGTGGCCGTTAGCCTGTCTTTGAAGTGACAAAGTATGCAACGATGTCGTCTGGCCACGCATACGAGCAGCTTTAGCGTGGACAGCACAAGCTGATTAATGATGGCCAGCAACCAGCAACCAACAGCAGCAGCAGCAGCAGCAGCTCTTTGGCATTGAACAGCAATTGCAGCAATGGCATCGATAATAGACAATGTGAACGGTGCCGCCAACAAGTCCAATTGCAACAGCGTTTTTTTTGCTTTTGTGCTCTGCTGGAGGATCGTCTGCAATGCTTTAAGTCATATGAGCAGGCCAAGCAAGGCCAAGTGGCATGTGGCATGTGGCAAGTGGCGAGTGGCGAATGGCAAGTGCGGCAAGGGTTTTGCTAAGCGGGCTAAGTGGATGTGTGAACGCCCAGGAAATTGCGCCTGAAATATTTATTGCTGGCGTTAACAGGGAAACGTGATATGCTTACGGAAGGATGTGTGTGTGTGTTGGGTTTTGGTGTTATGTTTTGATTGGAATTCCGTATTTCACACAACAAACACAGTGGTCGACTTTTTTGCGGCTGACTGGGCATTAAATAAAACAAACAAATGCTTGAAATACAAAAACATAGCTCGCAGCGTTGTTATTTGACCAACTTGCAGCACTTTTATTTTAATTAACATTTATAAACTGCAACCCTGCAACACTTCTCCCACCCCCGTCATAACCACCATGAACTTGTTTTATTTCTTTCACCCACATGCGCCTGCGGGCGAGAACCGTGACACAGATAGGCAGTCATTGCCATGTGGCTGCCACAACCAATGCCAGCGGCAGCAGTTGCACTGACTCGTGTGTGTGTGGCAGCTGCAGCTGCAGCAATCGATTCGGGGGGCATTACAGCAACAAGCGATGCTTTTACAGGCTTTTTTGTCATTTCACTTGAATTTCAATTTAGCATTCAATACCGAAAAATTTTGTTGCTGTGCGACAATTTGCCGCAACATGAAAAACCTATTAGTTGGCAATTAAGCGTATCGTGCGCAAAAACCAGTTAGAAGAACTCAAAGTGAATGGCCGCCCCGAGTTCTGGGCACATTAATTTCCCCAGCTGCTGCCAAAGTTCATTACGGGTATCGCTTTATGTGCGCGTAATTCAATCGAGAGTGGCCAGACAGGGTCAAATCAACAAGTAAATCTAAGCGTTTGAACCCATTCCCAAGTCAAAAATAAAGGATGTGCCTCAGCTGTTGTTGGCCAAGACTAATGTTTATAAAATCGAGGGAATGTGCTGTTTTGGTGTTGTCTCTCCGCTTGAACCTTTTTTCGGCTTAATGTCATCTCAAATGCCTTCAATTATTTTCTTGTGCGTTGTGTGACCCCATTTTCAGTGCCTGTCGTCGGTTTATCTTTTTTGTTGTTTTGTGTTTTTTTTTCGACGCGTTTTTCTTGTAACTTTGTAGCCCTAATTTACATGGAGCGTCGACCACGCCCTGTTTTTAGGCCATAGATAAGTCCAACGACAACAACGACGACGACGACGCCAGATTTATATAAATTTGTAGCCGTCGCTCATGGACAGGCAAATCGCTGCAAGGCCCATCAACTGTCTCCGCCTCCGCAACCGCCTTTGACCACCGCAGCAGCAACCACATTAATCACAGAGCAGCGCGCCTTAAGTTATGCAATGGTATTTTTTTTCATTCGAAGCAAACGGAGAGAAAAACAACAACGAAAGATGAATGTCGTACACACAGAGCAAAACAAAAAAAAAAGAAACTTATTAAACAATTTATAAAGTTTGCGTTTTGTGTGCCTTTTATATTTACCGAGCGGGAGGCGGAGGCGTGTCGTGGCATTTGTAGTTGGAGTCAGTCAGCATAACGTTTTCAATTTCATTAAGTTTAAAGTCGTTGCCTGACTGCCTGCCTGACGAACGTGCTTATGCAGAATGCTCATATCCGGTGTTTACATATAAAAATTGATATTTTATGCAAAATATTTATACAGCCAAGCAGGGAGAGGGAGGAGGCCAAAGGAGCAGCAGCCGAGTTGCGTGTGCTGCGACCGAGTGTGTGTGTGCCCAGGTGTGTGCTCGATAATTTTGACAGAGCCCTCGAGTTGGGTGCCAGCAGCAAGAACACGAAGTCTCAGGTGTACTGCAGTCGCACAGCCTGATCCTGGCTATATGCCACGCTTAAGTCCATCTCGTTTTGTGGCTTTGTTTATTCCGCTGCGGCGTGCGTTCGCTTCTTACTGTTGTAGTCCTTTGCTTAGCTGTGTTTTTTGTACCCGTTACCAATAGGGTAAAGGGGTATTTTAACTTTGTGCCAGGAGATGCAACTTTTTCGATACATTAAAATATAGTATTCTCGATCAGCGCCAGCAGCTCAGACGATATAGCCAAATCCGTCTTAGCAATTATTCATGCAATCATTTTGTATAGTAAACAACTGCTGAAACTGTCTGGTATTAATTCCTTTCGTTGACAAGTTGGTGTATATCATACTCAATGGTATATTTTGAATGTAATAGTATATTGATATACCAAATAAATATATTGGCATATTTTTGTAGCTAAAAGCAATTATTTTTTAATGTAGTAGTATATTGATATACCAAATTCGACTCGTGTTGGTATTTAGTATTTTTAGTATAATTCGGTATTTTTTTAACAAAATACTTTTTTTGCATTTAGAACTACATTAATTTACTTTATTTTTGTATGTTTTAGTATTTTTTATATATTAATTTGGAGAATTTTTACATTATACTGTTTTCACAGGGTTTTACTTTGGTTGAAAATTTATTTAGCGGGTATCTCGAAGTTGAGCACATTCGACTGAAGCATTCTTATTTGTTTTTTTTTTTATCCTTTGTCGTGTCGGTTTTTATATGCTTGTTGCCGCCTTGTTTGCCGCATCAGCTATAAATACACACATACATATGCGTAATCCAGCCAGCCTGCTTAGTTCGTCTGTTTGTCTGTCTTTTCGTATGTCTGTCCTGTCTGTGGTTGTCTCGCCTCGACGGTTTAAACAACTACCAAAATGTTTCACTTGATGTTGCTCATTTGTTGCTGCTGCTGCTGTTGTTGATGCTGTTGTGGCCGTTGTAAGTACATGCAATTTGTTAGCCATTTTACACGGCAACTCTTGTCGTTTGCTCCACACACCACACACACACACAGATAAATTCACACGGTTACAGGTACTGTGTGCCACATGAGCTGTATAGAAATTGAATAAAGTTGTGCCATGGAGCTGACAGCGTAAACGAGCGAAAAGTATTATAGCAGGAGAGAAGCAAAGTGAGAGGTCCAACAGCATCATTCAATAAAAAATTAATATGAAAACATTCAATGAGCGTGGCACAAAGGCGCCAAAGCGACCACACACCTTCCCGTCACCTGCTTCCCTTGTCTGTTCCACTGATGAGCCAGCAAACTCGACTTGTGTTCATGTGTGTTAGCGTAAATCAGAGGTAATACGGTTTTATGGACACTGCGAGCCGGAGCATCAAGTTGAACACACATACCATACATACATATAGTATATGTTTTATATATATATTTATGGAGTAGTTTCACCTGCTACGCTAAATGCAGCCAGCAACAATAACAAAGCAACAAAAGCAGGCTAATAAAAACATATATACTCATACGCTCACACATCTTTGTGCCATCTTTTTGCGTGTTTGGTCGTGTCATGTAAGCGGATATGCATGCAACACTCGCTTTTTTCCTTTTGCAGGCGGCATCCGCGCGTTGATTATACTAACTAAACTTGTTTACTTATGCTGCTCGTGTCTGGCGAATGGCGGCGCACCAACACACCAACACCCCAGTTGCCCCCCAGCGGGGAGTTAGCGGCATACTTGCAACGCGCTAAACTTCTCCACCGAAACATTCCCCATTTCCGCATACCAAATGTATGCACTGTTCACTCGATCTCTCTCTCTCTCTCTCTCACTCGCTGGGTGTGTGTAAAGTGCAAATTTCAGCATTACCAAGCACTCGACTCTGCACAATCGACGCCTGTGTAAATTTCGACTTATCCGCACGTTGAGCAAGAGCAATGCAAACAGCTGCTAAGCGACAACTACAACAAATGAAACAGTGAATAAACTCATTGCTGCTGCAACTGCAACAATTGCAACTGCAGCGGAATCCCAACTTAAATCGTGGCTCCATTAGCGATGATTAGGTGCTGTTTATTACAAACAAGCTTTATTCATTTAACTAAAACATCTGGCGAACTTTATTTACAACAATAAATTCCACATTTAACCTCTATAGCAAATTTTCTAATTATTTAGCATGTATTTTTAGCTCCCCAATCTTGACCCAAATTAAACAGCATCTTTAGCTCAATTGCTGCAAATTCTTTGCAAAACATGCAGCAGTCTACTTATAGTGAATTAAAGATATCATTTAAGGTGTAACCAAAAAAATACCTTATACAAAAATACACAGAAACGTAGGAATAGCCAAATACTATATAAATCATTGATCAATAGCTCATTCATTTTGATGATTGATTGCCACAATCTTGAAGATAGAACCGTATTCTTTGCTATCACAATAGTTAACTATAACTATACAGCTTCAATATTTGTAAGCTACAAAAGTGATAACAAAGAAACATTTATGCTATGAAAATGTTTATCACTCTGGCGAAATTCAAAGTGAATAGGATATAAGAATGGACATTTACAAGTGTACATGTTTAAAGAGAAGAAAAGAAAGAGTAGAAGCCAATTTGGTATTTTCTACTTCACAGATTAACTTGGCCCTTAAAATTATGAAATTTGTAGAGGAAATTATATTGGCAAACACCTCATTAATAATAGTTATTATTATATACAAAAAGCAAGCAAACTTTTGTGATTTCATGCTGTCCATGTTCAAAGACAATTTAATATAAAAAATAATCAAAAAATCTTTTAACGACCACGACTATCAATCCTTTACTTACATCGATTCAATACTTAAAAGTCTATTAATATTGAAACTTAATATGTAAAATGCATTTTTTCAAACTGCGCATATTTGAAAACTTTATATCGCTTCCAAATTTGTGATGCAAAAAAATGTGCGATGATAAAACTGCCAACTCATAAATAGCAAACTACATACAACAACAACAAAAAAGGGGGAAGCAAACTTCTAGCTAGAAAAGTGGCGAAATTTGGAAACTAGTTGCGGCTGTAAGCCACAAGCATGTATAGTTGATGTTGTTGCTAACAAGGCTGCTTGGGTTTGGTCGCATGGCGTTTAAGCAATCTCTCTTTAGCTCACTCTCTCCCTCTCGCTCTCATGTACACACATTGTTAGCCAAATAAGTACACATGTATGTATCGATGTAAGTATCTGTGGGTGTGTATGTGTGTGTGTGTGTAAATGCAAACAACGTTCAAATTAATTTTTGCCAGAGCTAAGTAATCCAGACCTGAATGTATGTAGGTACTATATACATAGCTATAGGTACACAGCTCCCAACTGTGCGGCTGCTGATTTAATGGGCCGCCATCAATGTGAAAAGGGAAGATGGCGGGGCTGAGAGCTGTGATAACTGTGAGCATTGAAGATGCATTGAAATCTTGCATTGAATGCAGTAACTGAACGTTTGAATAGCATTGCAATTGCTATTGCTATTGCCATTGCGATGGCGATGGCGCAGGCGATGAGATTGTGCTCGAGTGTGGCCATAAAAAAGTGAACTCTAAAATCGAATCGAGTCGAATCGAAATTGCCACAAAAGCTGGCTGCCTGGTGTAACATTGATTACAGCAGGGGATAGTTTTAAAGCCATAAACTGCAACCATGAAAGAGAGACAGACAGAGAAGAATACAGAGAGAGAGAGGAAAGGTAGAAACAATCTTTTTAGTTGCAGCTACTGGCAGTGAGTTTATATAGAGTAGAGACGAGAGACGAGAACCCAAGCGACTGCTTACTAATTATAGATAAATAAATTATAATTGACTGAGTGACAGCGACACCCACAAAGCGAGTCACTTGGTGGTGCACTGACTAACACAGACACGTGGAGAGGCGCCACGAATAGAGCGAGAGAGCTGTCAATGGCGCGCACAATGAGCTAATTTTAAACAAATATTTATGCAGCAATTAAAACGGTTCAGTTGACTTTAGCGTCGCAATGGCGCCCAGACAACGGTGGATGGATGATGAACAACGATGAGCGAGAAGGACAAGGCACTGAATAATCTGCACAAATCAAATATACATACATAGAAGAACAAAAACTAATATATGTATGCAGATTTGTGAAATATATGCAGTTAAAATTGTGCTGCACAAACATAAAGCCAAAAGAAAATTGCTTGCAATTCAGACCATGAATGATGAATGCTTTTACAAGTTTGTCTTTACTATCTTCGACATTGCCAGCCAGCATCCCATCTTCAACTCTGTCCCTGTCACTGTCTCTGTGTCTGTATCTGTGTTTGTGTCTGTGTCTCAGTCTCAGTCTCAGTCTCAGAGTCTCATTCTCGCATGCGGTTAGTTTTCGACCGCATTCAACTTTTCTGGTAATGCCAATCAAAGTGGCTTCTAGTGCGTGTGGGTGCAAAGTGCAAAAGATGTATTGAGATTTTGCCATTAAGCCATCATACTCGACGAGCAAGAGCAAACTTGGCAATGCCATCGCCAAAGGATCAGCAACATCAGCATGCTTCGAGTAGCTACTTCGAGTAGCAAACCAAGAGAGAGAGCGAGAAAGATAGCAAGGGTAAGAGAGAAGGGTGCAATTGCAAGTCAGCTTAGGCAATGCTAAGTCACTTCATGCCAATGTGTGTGCCTTGTACCCTTATTCAACTATATGAAGTGTCAGAAATGTCTTTGGCTTTTGCTATTGCTGTTGCTGTTGCCTTTGCTGTGACTTGACTTGGCCTGGCAACACTTTTATCTGCTCATCGCTCAACCGCCCTCTCATCTGCCTAATTGAATTCCTTAACGTTTGCCGCTGTCGACTTTTGCCACCTCCTTCTTCTTCTTCTTCTCCTTCTGCTTCTTCATTCCATCGCATGTTGTGTTCAAGGAAATCTCTGCGAATGTTTCCTTTTCCGTTCGAGTGCTGCTGACTGCTGGCTGCTGGCATGTATGCGACATGGGGCATGAAGCACCCACTGCCACTGCCAACACGCTGCCACTTTTACACGGCTGTCATCCGCTGTCCCCCTCCCTCTCTCTCTTTCTCTCTCTCTCACCCTCTCACTCTGCTGTCAAAGAGTGTGCCTAAGTATGTCGATATCGAAGTTTGCCGCCCGCATGCCTTGAATACCATTTTCTAAATGCCTTTTTTAATAACTGTGTCAATTGACAATAGCATATGTAAAAGTGACCGAGTGCTGCGAGTGTGTGCGTGTGTGACAACTATTGCATAATAATTGAGAATGTCGTTTATTAGCTTTTTACAGCAGAGCCTGCAATGTTTGACCAAAAAACTGATTTTAATTAGCAGTTGATCACCAACGCACACCAGGAAATTTGCATTTACTTTAATTAATTGAAACAGCCACAGCTGTCAATTCACACACACACACACACATAGGCACATAAACACATAAACATAAACATATAGTTGAGTATACCTGCTAATTGGTCTAATCGACATCTGGCCACACACGAGTATTAATAATGCATGTTGTGTGTGCCATAATTGGCCAGGACAGCACAGCCAGTCAACATTACTGCGTGTTCTTATTGATTTCCGTTAGCTAAACATGTGACTAATTAATTCAACTTACTGAATTCGATGGTGAATAATTACAACATCGATAAAATTAATTTATTGGTGAAGCTCAATTGACATAGCTTGAGTTTTCGTATGATTAGACAATAGTGTTGTGTAAACTACGTTTTATTTACTTAATAAGTTCGTTCGTTCATTTTTGATCTGTGAACTAGGTCGTTCATTTCGTTCGTTCAACTTTCTTTCCAACGTTGCTCGTCGTTCTTTTTCGTTCGATAACACTTATCGTTCATCGTTCTATGAACGTCCTTTTCGTCCTTTTATGAACGGAAAAGTATTATCCGCATATGCTTAAAGTTTTGAAAGTAAATTTAAATCAAAACTAATTTAGGTTAATATGAGCTCATTAATTAATTTAAGCTGTGACAAAATACAATATGGATTTTAATCAGTTGATTGGCTACTTCAATGCAGTTAATTAATTTTATAAATGTCATAATTTTGCAAATTATGAATAGTTGGGCAGCTGTAGAATTCGCATTACAAATTAGACTTAAATAGTTAGATATTCAGCACTCATAAAGCTAAAATGAACTCGAACTGCATTTAAATCGATCGATTTGATTACAGTTCATTTTCCCATCACATCTTTGAACTGTGTTGCCTTTTGCTTAGTACTTAATTTATAATGCTCTTTAATTCATGTTGCATAGAGGAAGTGCTTAGCAAATGGTCAAATGCTGGCATTCTGCAGGCTGGCGGTATTTGAAACCCGCCAGCAGCTGAGTGGCATCAGGGACAAATTAGGTTTAATCGCATGTCAAATGCCTGACAGTGCCACATGCTATGAATTCTATCTCTCTCTCTCGCTCTCTTTCTGTCTTTCTGTCTGTGTCTCTTTTGGTGTCAGCGGCACCCAAAAGGTCGTTGTTTACTTGCCAAATTGGGAGCGGGACAGCGCGAAACAGTTTTCATTATCATGCCTCGATTGCTGCTGCTGCCGCTGCTTCGCGAGCTCGTTATTTGATGCTTTATTCAAGGCCTTTGATCTTTTATGCGCTATAGTACTCGTATATCTATGCACCGCCAGCTTCCGTCGCCCACTTGCCCACCTAGTACTCAGAGAGTGGGAAAGAATGAAAATTTGCGTTGACAATAGACCTCCCAAAATGCGGCCTTGATATTACCAGACAACAACTGTCCTCATCAGAGATGACGCCCTCGACGTTTGCCTCTATCGCGTATTTCCACGAAACGTGCATTAATCCTATAATAATGCGCTAATCTCACATGGCTAAAAAGCAGATTAAACAAAACTGATTATGTGAAACAACGATGTGAGGCTGATGTTGACAACAACAAGCCGCCGCTACCGTCGCTGCCGCCAAATGAGGCCGTTGTCAAATGCACGCTGACAACGCGTCGTATGCGCGATGTCAGCTGATGCAGATGCTGATGTATTGTACGCTGCTGCTTGATGCTGGCTTTCATCTCGTTCGCTCGCTATTCACCTCTTCACCACATCACTCACTGTCGCTGGCTCGCTCGTTTTTCCGAGCTGTCTCTTTTTCGCTTGCATATGGCTTAGCTGAAGTGCAACACTCAGCGTTTTCTTTTAAATAGTTGACGCTGGAAAAGTGGAAGCTTAATTAACATAAGGGAGCACATTTCGAAAATGCCTCCAAGCCTGCCTCCCTTCTCCTCGGTTCCCTCTTCTCCGCCGCTGCCAATGAGTATGTGCTTGAAAGCTTTTAGCCAACACACACACTCATACACTCACACACGCTTGCAGAGATCATAAAATCTGGCAAAAATGTTTTGCCCCCTTCGCTCGTTGCGTTCGCCATGAAGATTTTCAAGTGCGAATTGTCAAGTGGGCCACCAAATGCAAATGTTGCCAGTTTTTTGTCAACTGTCAATATATATGTGTGCATATGTGTGTGTGTGCGTGCGACAAGGGGAAAACAAAACATTGAAAAAAATAAAAGTGAACTGCGACTTTCACAATAACTGGGCAAAAATGTCAAACTGCTTTATAGAGCAATGTGATTAAAATGACGTCTGCGACAGCAGCACAAACTAGCACAATGTCCTCCAGAGTGTGCAGAGTGCAGGCAGCAAAGCCAGCAAAGCGGAGGAGGAGGAGGAGGAGGACGGACGGCAGGATTCGTTCCATTTCCTTGACCGAAACGCAACCCGAAGCAACGATTTTATTTTTGTTGTTTTTATTTTTGTTCGTTTGTTGTATTTCTTCCCCATTTTTCTCCACATTCCTTATTATTTACGGCCGCCATTGTTTAAGTGTGTGTGTAAGTTGGGGGTGTGCTAGAGTGTGTGTGTGTGTGTGTGTGTGTAAAAATAGCTGGCCATAGAGCCGAGTATAATCGTGACGTCAGCTGATTTTTATCTGCAGCTACAAAAGCAAAACAAAAACAGAAAACAAAAGCAAAGGCTGCGATTACAGGCTATAATAAATGCAGCAAAAGGAAATTTTGTGGGGACTCTCTTCCTCTTCAGCCTCCGCCTCCTCCTTCTTCTTCTTTTTTCTGCTGTTGTTTGTATCTGTCTCGAAAGTATGCTGAACAGCAACAACAACAATAACTATGTGGCAGCAGGAGCAACAGCAAACAGCCGTCAACTTTGCGCCGTGGCATGCCGCACCCCGCTCCCTCCCCCCTCTTCGCTCGCCACGCAACTGAAAACAATCAACTTTTCTTAGTTTTTCGTTGTTGTCGTTGTCGACAAACATTTGCGCGACATGCGCGCAGGAAATCGAGTGTGCAACATTGCCCAAGCTCCCTTTTCCCTTTTCCCCTTTCACATTTTTTTTCCTTCTCTCTGCTTACTGTTTGCCATTGCTCAGGTGGATTGTCGTCCTTGATGCAGCTGCAGCTGCTCTCCATCAGCCAAAGTAAAAAAAGAAAAAGAAACACAGATGGAAATGGGAATGGGGCTCGAGGCTTGAGGGCTTGGGACTGGGAATGAGCAAAAGGGTTTGAGAGGTGGGTTTGCGAGGGGGGGTGAGAGGTGGGTAAAAAGACTGAGCACTATGGCAACATCATCTTCAATCAGTTGGCCTATCATGCCCACTTGGGAGGCCACTTTCGCTACACTTGAACCTTTGTTTATGCAAATCAAAACTGTTGCCCATGGCCCACTTCTTGTGCGCTCTTTGTTGCCATCTTGTCGACTGCATTTTCGACCAGCTCTTTTCATCATCATCATCATCAGCCAGTCAGGCTGCCTTTCTCGATTATCCCCGCTGCCACAATATGAGTGAGTCTGTGTGCCTTAACTACAGCCTCTTTTTTGCCTTGGCTGACTTCCGTCTAACCAAAAAGTGCTGCATACTTTTGTGCGCTACTCAAGGCGACTGTCGCCCAATTTGCTATGCATCGCGCTTAATAGCTGCTTAGTTGTGCACACAAAATGAAATGCATCTATGTGAGTGTGTGTGTGTGTGTCAGTGTGTGTGTGTGTCTGTGTGAGAGATTGCAATTACGCCTTTGTCTCACACAATATGCGCTTTGTGCGCGCTTCTTTTGTGACAGTGAAGTTGACGTTGGGCTTGGGCTTGGAAATTGGACACGAATGCTAAAACTTGACGGTCAAAGGTTCGCTAATTGATGCAGCTGCCGCATGCAATTCACACATATATCGTTTAAGTTGTTTTTAATTAAGTTTTCAAGTGCCAAACAAATAATATATGGAGTCGTATGTGTATCTTAGTTATACTTGTAGTTAGTTGTTTTGACATTGACAAAGGAGCTTAAGACTCGCATTGTCTATTTGTGCGTGTGTACCGTATTTTGAAGCGCCAAGCAATTTAAGTCAACACAATGACTTTGAGTTGAAAAGTCAGAGAAGAAAGTCGAAGAAAGTCGCAGAAAACTTGCTGCTGGCTGCTCACATTTCCCTCTTTAGATTGTTACGGGCTGCTTCACAACTGTTTAACTCAATAAGAGCTGGGCAAATACGAGCACAAGCACGCTCTTTCACGGTCTGCACAAGCCTTCAAAAAGAAAGTTGCGCTCTGCTTGCAGCAGCAGCAGCATCAGCAGCAGCAATTGTAGAAAAAGTAGTAGAAGTAGCTCATGTTTACTTCAGCCACACCCAGCTATTGTAATCGGACGTTCCTTCTGTTAGCTACACGTACAAAGGCAAAAAACTTTGTACTAAGGCAAAAGTTGTATGCACACACACATTTACTCAAAAAAGGGATAGCACTAAGACAATTTTAATATGCATAAATCATGAAAGATTCAACTGGTTCAAAGTCTGCACTTCCGACTACGAGTGTGTGGGTATTTAAATAAAGACTCATTGGGTCGAAGAGTGTCAGTGTCAGTCAGTCAGTGAGTCAGCAAGTCAGTCAGTCACAAGTCAAAAGTCACCACCTTCCGTTGGGTATCTCACATTTCCGCTGCCAGCTAACAATACTCTAGAGTTGCGCCATCGCATTCCAAACTCTCGCTGACATCTGTCAACCGAGGTTTGTCAATTGATCTACACAGTCAAGGGAGCAGAGAACGCTCATAACAATAACAATCTCAGATATAGAAAGAAAAAAAGAACTACAACTACTACTACGATTGAACCTTTCCTCTAATGGTCGATAAAGTTGTTTCGGTGGCTGCCAGCTGCCATTTGGCCGATATCAATTTGTGGTCATCAAAGAGCAACGTCATCACATCAACATCAAGCCCAACATTTCCGTAGCACATGACGATGACGATGACGAGAACGAGAACGATGATGTTGGTTGTCGAGAAGAATGCGGATGCCACTGACAGGTCATCTAATCTGTTGTTTGACCTTTCAAACAGATTTCCGAGCACAACCTGCCGATTGCCGCTGTCGTAATCGTAGTCGTAGTCGTTGACAATTCACTCGATGCACGAGTTTGATGCGTCACCAGGCTGACCGCCTGCGGTTTCATGGAACCACTTTGCAAGCATCCCAGCAACAGCAACACAAAGATAGTGTTGTGTGTATGTGTGTGTGGGTGTGTGGGTGTGTGGGTGGTAATGCAAACATGCTGTTCTATCCAGCTGAGCCAACTTACTGACGCCCCGGAGTGCAAATTACGCATACGCAGCATGCAACAACAACGCAACATGTGCATTTATAGCTGCAAAGTTTTTAATATGTTTTTAGCAACTTTACATACAGAATCAGAAGCACTCACTCCCCCGCACACACTCACACACACACACTCTCAGGTGTGTAAGCTTAAACTCGATTTCGTTGAAATGTTTTGTGCGTTTTTGGCTAAACGTGCCAAAAGTCACGCTACATGGCCTAATGCCATTTGCATATTTATGTGCCGTTTTGCAGCAACGCTCTTGACTCTTGACTCTTGATAAAGGGTAAGTAAGCGGGTAGGCGGGTCCTAGATCCCTTCTTCTGCTTCAACTCGGCTTCAGCTATCCCTTTTTCGGATACAAATTCATTTTATTGTTATGCACAAGCAAATATTGAAATTAGAATACAAATTAAAAAGCTTTTAATGTAAACAGCAGCAGTAAAGGTTCTCTTCTCTCTTCGCTTCTCTTCGCCTCGTATTTTCGGTTTCTGGGCCAAAGTTGGCACTTTTTACCAAGCTAAAAGTGCCACGCCCACATGACGCTGAAGGCATTTCCTGGCATTGTCGTGCCTCAGCACAACAACTGTTGACTTTCGCCTTGAAAGCCTTGGAAATCCAGCAGCCAGCAGCATTTTTGATTTATGTTTTGTTGGTTAACTGACTACGAGAGCATTCCAAAGATGCAAAACCCACACACACAGTATACTTTGCTTTGCTTTGTAGATGGGATGAAAACTGAAACTAAGATTTAACTTAAATGTTGTTGAAACTAGTTGGAAAGTGTTGCAAAAAGTTTGCTACATATGTTCGTAAATTAAGCACAGACATTTATTAATGAAATCATAATTTCAAAACAATAACGAAAAGCTTAAATATTTATAAAAGCAATTCAATTACCAGCAACACATCTATTCGTGATTGATTGATGTACTCTATTTCGACTATTTGTGCTAACATTTATTCACTTTCCATATCTGTCAGACAATCCATTAGTTGACTATTTTTGAACACATCAAGCGACGACCGTGACTAAATCGAAACGTGATGTTTTTATTTTTTCCTGACTATCCGAAGCACTTTAAACAACCGTCCTGCTTCCCATACATTGGAAATGTGAGTTTTGCTTTTTTTGGGCAAAAATGTCATCGACTCATGTTACGGCTACAAATAGCTCGCGTTTTAGCCAGAACTAAAATTGGCATTGCCAAAATGTCGATGTCGATGTCGATGTTGATGGCGTTGTCGAACGTTCTGTATGTTATGCTTTAATTTTGCATTTCACAATTTCATTTTGTGCCAAATGTGCGTTTGGGTATTCTTCGGTAGCTCTGCGTCCTCCAAAACAAACAACAGGCGACCAACCAAACAGGGCCCGAAACGAACTGAATAAACAGGAGTAACCAAACACATACACACTCACACACATACACATAGATATATGCAAGGGACAAAAACGAGAAACTCAAAAAAATAACCGAAAGAAAGAAAAACAATTTTACGTTTTACTTTGTGCCACACGAACAGCTTTTGTGTGTGATATACGACTACGAAAGAGAGACTACCATACATATGTATCCAAAATACTCGTGTGTACTTCGCTGTGTGGGTGTGTGGGTGTGTTTGTGTGTGTGTGTGTGCCCAGTATTTTGACAATCTTTGTTGCAGCAGCCATATTCTCATGACCCAAAATGCGTTCTGTCGATCGACAACAACGCAAAAAAAAAAAAAAAAAAAGAAAACAGTAGAAGAAAAAAGGGCAAGCCTCGGCATCAGGTCAGATAGGGGTCGATTTGGGCTCCGGCTTGGGATTGCGGTCGGGATTGGGATTGGGATTGGGATTCGTAGAGAAAGAGAGAGATAGACAGAGAGTGGGAAAGAGAGAGCTGAATTGCGACTGGGTTTTAGTAATTGTAGCGTGTATTTTGTGTTTGTGTTGAGCCCAGTCTGCTATTCGCCCGCAGCACTTTTTGCGTATAATTATGGCAACATAAACAACAGCATCACAAATACGCACACACACATACACACAGACACACACATCTATGTTGATTGTGGAGTGAATAGGATAGTTGAGGCGTATTCAAGCAGCAGCTGGTTGATTTGCTGTTGCTTGTTTTTCCCGTTCTCGTTCTCATCATCGTCATGTGCGTGTTAATGGATTTTGCCACGTTCTTTTTTTCTTGTTACACTTGCATAATTGAAAATTAATTATTTACAAATTGTTAAATTGCCAGAGAGACTCATAATGAGTCAAATATATATATCTCTACTACTATTTTTATTTTTTTTTCGATGGCAGGTTATAAATCAAAAGCTGCTTCAATAGTTGAAAGCCACTCAAGCAAACTGTTAAAGCTGGCTGAACAGGCAATTGAGTTTCAGTTTCTGTTTGATTTGCCTTGGCAATTCATTCATTCACTTGCCGCCTTGCTACAAATTGATTGATTAATTCAATAAAGCGCTGATAACATTCCTCACTACACGTACAACTTGATCCTGTCGGGCCTCCCCAGGCGAAAGGGCAAATAAACTGCAGCCACTCTGAGCTCCCTTCCTTTTGGCACGCGCACCTGCAACAAGCCTCCAACGCAAGGCAAGGCAAGGCAAGTCAGGGCAAATAAACAAACAAATCTGAGAGAAGGAGCAAAAATGAAATGAATATCCATTTCAAAGATTGCCTGTTATGCAATGCAGAGCGCGAGCGGCGGGGAGGAGGTGGAGTGTGAGAGTACTTTGGATGATTAGAGTAATGCACTAGCCATGATATATATGATGCTAGAGAGTATAGTTGTGTAGTAAGTATTAACAGCAAAAGTCAATTTGAGTGCAACAGCAATGCAATAAACAAGTCAAGTGAGCGATACACACTCTCTTCTCTCTCTTTCTCTCCGTTGGCTGGCATCCTGCTGTCACAACACAAAAATGAGAAATTCTCGTAACTGGCAAGTGTCAATATGTCACATATCCACAGAGCAAAAGACTGAGAGATGCGGGAGTGCGAGTCTTTAATTTGCTTGCGCCACCAGATACGATAACAATAACCATAACCATAACTGTATCCATAACTCGCTCACTCAGGCATCGTCAAACGCGCCTCTTCCATGCCCAGAGCTTTCGTCAGTCTATCGAGAATGAAAAATGCCAACCGAATTGATATGGATGCAAATGAAAAATGTCAACTATTTGCGCGTGGCAAACGAAACAACCTTCCAGTTGAAATATGAAACAAGTAAGAAAACTATAGTCGAGTGAGCTCGACTGTGAGATACCTGCTACCCAATTGGAATAAAAGTTTTATTGATATAGTACTGCATTCAAAATAAGTATATTTTAGAGTGCAATATATACAAGATTGTCAATCAAAGGCTATATTTAGTATATTAATATAGTACATCATCAAAAAATATACCATAAGATGCAAAATGTACCAGATTATCAATCAAAGCAGCTGACAAGTGCTGTCGAATAAAAAGTATAACTCTATCCCTTGCAGTTTTTGAGATCTATGTAGGTATTCATGCGAACAGACACACAGACGGAAATGGCTATATCGTATCGGCTGTTGACATCTCATTCATCATGTTATATACATTTCATGAACGCACAAAGTTATAATACCCTTCAATCCTAGGGTAGCGGGTATAAAAACTATTTCGAATACTACTCCATGGAGCATGCATGCATTTACTGTTAGTATTCGAGCACTCGCAGTGTGTGTATGTTTATTTATTCATTACAAGTAATATGCGCGTCCCCTTCTTCATCCGCTGAGCTGAGCTCTGTGTGTAATACGAATATTTTTTACATTTTATATGCATGTCATTTGGCAATGTGCATTTTTAAAAATATATATTTACGGCACGTAGTTGTGCTGTCGAGAAGTGCAAATATGATTAAAACTAAGACCAGGTGGCATGTCAGGTAAGATTGACTGGACAGACACGCACACACACATACAAACACACACACATAGATAGACAACACACAAACTCTATTAGCATGGCAACTCGCCCAACCGTACGTATACGTAATTACGTAAAGAGCATAACTAATACGTTGCTTAGTTAATGAAAAGTTTCCCATAAAGCACATGTACATAACTTTATCTGACTTTTGTGACTAAGCTGGAGCTAAGCACCTTTTGCACAACACAACACAACACAACGCAACATAACACGAAACAGCAAACAGCTAGAACAACAACTGCAACTAAAGCGAAAAAGTCGAAAGTTTTTAAGTTTGTTACGATAACAAGCATTGTTGCAAAACTGTTCCATGTTGAGTAATCTTATATTAGAAAATACAGCTATGTTAATAGTATGTTATGTCGTTTTTATTCAAAGGATTTACATGGAATTCAATGCTTAAAACATGAATGTGAAATGTTAAATTTGGTGAATTCAATGCTGAAAGTTATTCCATCTTCTGATATCGTATCTGTTATTTGTATTTACCTATCGAAATATGCTGCAATGGAGACACTCACTGAAGCATTGGCAACGCAATCCCGAACTCGTCAAAGAGCACAGATATAACACATAGTATTCCGAGTATTACACAGGTTATTCATGTGACCGTAACACATGTGTTTGTGCAGTACAAACACATACAATATCTGGCGATTGGTCAGATTGGATTGGGGGAAAATTTAAGCAGCAAACATTTCAACATGGATTGCATTTCGGTACCTGTAAATTACGAGACGAATGTGCCAATTAATCATACGCTCAGTATGTCCAACTGTGGCAAGGCCGCACACACACACTCTCACAACGACGATGGGAAAAACATTTCATAAATACGAATCAAAATGTTGCGCAAAGAATTCATGCTGTCATGTTTTTGAATGATTTTCACAGTCGTCGTGTTTGTGTTTCTGTTTGTGTGTGTGTTAACTCTGTTATTTCTGTGCGTGTGTTTGCTTCATTTGTCTTTGTTATTCGCACAACAAAAACATTTAATAAAAATAATTTGCATTTCACTCCCGGCAAATGGGTTTATCAATTATGCAACTATTTAAGAACCGCATTGCAAAATGCAATATTAAAATTGCATACATTATCCACCCTTTGCTTATTTTGTTTTTAATTGCATCGCAAGGACAACAGGTGAAATGCAGACAGCAAAAGAAATATTGGTGGCACATTGTGGTTTTTTTTATAGCTCATTTTAATAATAACAGCAATTGGATTGTGTCGGGTCAACAGATGATTTGCATTCTTGCCCAACAAATTGAATGTAAACAGACTAGAGAGAATGTCTCCCAATCTCGTTCTCATGCTCTGCGGTGTATTCAGCATTCAGTTTGGACAGGTGCAGGTCTCGGGTCACAGAAATTCATGAATTTTAAAACTCAGTGTGTTGTCAACGTTGTGCCATTTGTGGCGAGGCATTGGCCAGACAGTGTGCCTCACTGTAGTTGCACATTAATATGCTGCCAGTCACACACACACACACACACATCCACATCTACACACAATCTACACTCGTTGTCTGGTGGCTAACACTCGCATAGATTGACAACTGTGCTAATTTTCAACTCGAATGTAATTTGCACTCAAATTACATTTCCAACTTGCCGCTCAGATTACATTTGACCATCATTCATCCATCCTCAGTTCTCTCAGTTCTCTCTCGTTCTTAGCCGACAACAACGGCAAACATGTTTGTGACGAAATTGTATTACCAATTCCAATTTATTTGCCGTTTAACTGTTGCCAATTTTAACGCAGCATTTGAGATGCAGGACATGTGCCTCAGACCCCGTCCATGTAGCTGGCTGGCTGGGTGGCTAATTTAGACCATATGATAGATAATATTGATGGTGCGCTTGATTGACGCTCACTTGATGGTCGATTTGGTCGATTTACAGCCAATGATAGCTTCTGGTCCGATGGACAAAGCAAGCACACAAAAACGATTTGGCAAGCGAATTTCTTTGTACTCAAATTGCAGCTAAAGCCAAATATTTGCATTTCTAATTATGCTGGCAATGTGATTATGAGAATTCAATTATTCAGAAAATGTTTTCATTAGATGCATAAAACAACATTAGCATTTTAATCGAGCGGCAGGTGCCGAGTAGCAATTATAATGGGCAGCAGCTAAATAATGAGCAAACATTTTAATTAGTGTCGCTGAGACATTTAATAGAAATCAATTAAACCATTTCAATGAATTCATAGAGATTTTGTTCATGCTCGTCTGCTGCTATCGCATATGGTAATCCCTTTTGACGAGCTGCAAACTATTCCAGCATGTTCATAATCAGCTTACGTATGCAAAAGGAATAAGCGAGCAGTGAAGCATTTGAAGCTATCAGCTAACAATAGCGCATAGAGCATAGCGCATAGAACGTGCACAGTGTACCAAAAAAATATTACGTATACGCAGCGTATTATTTTATCTATGCGACTTTTTTGCTGTTGCTGCTGCTTCATTTTTATGCGCGTTCGTTGGCTCCCCTGTCGTGTTGACAAACTGCAAGCGGATGTCAGTAGGCGTTCCGCATCATTGCCATATATCCTGGCTGGCTAAAGGTATCTCCTCGCTGGCTAGATAGCTAGCGAATGAGTGAAAGCGGGGGAGCGTGGCAGCGGGGCAGCGGGAGCTGGCAACAAAATGAACATGCGCATGTATGATAGAGCGCTCAACTGGCAATGACGACACTTGAAATTGTTTCGCATGTTCCGTTTGGCCGCTGTGTAGAATGGAGTGGCGTGGAGTGGAGTGGAGATCAGCCAAGTGCCATGTGCCCAGCGTCGTGGCAGCGAACAGGACGCATTCGTCAAAATGCTGGGACATTCATCACGTCATTCACGTCAACGTCACCATCACTGGCATCACTGGCATCACCGGCAGCAGCAGCAGCAGTTGGAGGAACAGCAGCTATCATCCATTCCATTGCCGTCAACATTTAGAAGGCGCTTACTTTAAGTACTCATCTTTTTGAAGTATGAATGCGAATGTCAACGCATGTGAGTGCGAGTGCTTGGAGACAATTTCCACTCTCTTTTTCTAACAAGATTAATTAGCCGAAACTGTAGCTTTAAGTGTAACCTTAGTTTTCTACAACACGAACGTCATCATCAGCAACTCATAATGATGATGATGTTGCTGCTTACTTGCTTGCTTGCTCGACTGCTTCATGTTGAACGCAAAGCAAACACCTGAGATTTCCGTTTCCGCTGGGACACGGCATGTTGTTTCTACTGTCACTGCTACCTGCCTGCCTGCCTCTCGCTTCCCTCTGACCCCCTCTGGCTGCTTTTTGTCTTGCGCGCTTTTTGTGTTCCGCTTTTCGCTTTGCGCTTGTTGTTTTTCGCTCTCTTGTATTTTGTGCTGCGTTTCCTGTTGCCTTGCCAATATCCGCCAACGGTTTACCTTTTGCTGTTTCAATACATCAACCGTGCTGCCCCACCCTCTGCCTCTGCCTTGGCCTCCGTCTCCACCTCTGCCCTCTTGGCTGCCAGCTTGGCCTAATTTATTTATGTTGTCAAATTATACGACATAAATGAATCAATGGACCCAAATATCAATTGCTAAAGTCATGTGCCGTTGTCCTGCCAAGGACACACACACAAACATACCCACACACACATACACACACAAACCACTGATTGCGGCTGGCATTTTCAATTTTTGTACCACAGCTGCTGCTGACTTATTATGAAAAATTGTGCATTGATTAATGCCAGGCAACGCAACCGGGCGTGGCAGGTAATCGCAATATATGGCACACACACTCTCTCGATACACACACACACACATACACACATGCCCATGTACGTGCTGATTGCAATTGGTTCGCTGCGCTTATTGCAGTTGGCATTTAATCAGCTGCAGAGGCCGAAACAATAGAAGGCGGGGCAGAGGGCGGAAACAGAGAACAGAGCACGAAGCAAACTAACGGCAGAGAGTGGACGAAATTGCCAAATTCTCGAACACATAAATCAATTAATTGAAACTGTCAGGTTACATTGTAAACATAAACATAAACACTAAGACAAACACAAGCAAGCAAACGACAACAGCGACACACACACACACAAATCTTGATCAATCTAGTTTGGGTTTGGGGACAGCGCGCATGGAACTCCGCCAAAGTTGCCACGCATGTGGCATGTGGCATGTGGGCAACGAGTGCAAGCCAAAATAGACAGCAAACAGATATATACAGATATATGTATCTGGCAAGTTTCGCAGCTGGCTCTTTCCTGACTGTTTTCTGTCTTTTCCCCCTCGATACAACACACAAATATAATGCGCTGCGGTAAAATAAACTCGTGGCGAACTCTCAAAATACCATATATATTAGACTATATATGCCATATTGGCAATGACAGGCCCTTTTTGTCTTTTTTCGTTGTGTGTCCTTTGCTGAGCTTTCCTGTTGTGCTACGTCATTTAATGAAGCATTCGCATTGTTATTCACTTCCACTCTCAATGCCAAAATAATGACTCCCATGCGTTTGCCTCCATCTCACATTCTACAGGGTTATATGTATATATAGATACACATGCTGAGGCCCTGCACGTATCTGAATATGTCTTTTGTCTCTGCCAAGCAAATTAGGGATACTATGTCAAATTTATGCAAATTGTAACTCAAATGCTGCTAATGTGCATTCTATATTAGTTTGATCAAAAAGTAGCTTTTAGCCCAGATTTATTAGCATTCAACTTGCAAACTTTAAAGGGCGTCAACACAGTATCTTTTTGTGTATTAATTAGCAAATTGTTGAGCGTAATTTTACTTCGATTTCAGAAAGGATTTGTTTATACACATAGTAAATACTATAGTTGATCAGTTTGGCCGTTTATTGGCTTTTATAATTTATAAAATAGGTTTAATAATAATCATCATTCCGAAATTGAAATTGTGAAAGAAGAACATTTGTTAGCTTTGTTCATTGGCAAAAAATATTAAATTTCTATTCGTAAATTTAAATTTTATTATATATTAAATTTTTCCAATAACCTATTTTATATATTAAAGAGCTTGAAATTGCGATTGAAATCAAAGAAAAGTGCAGCTTTATTTTTTTAAATTTATTTAAATCATTGTTTTTTAACTGTTAGTAATAATTATAAATAAGATATAACGATAATTTCAGTACTCTTTCGATACCGAGCTTGAGTCGCCGCAAAATGAAACATTTTTTCTTTGAAATGCAATCTTTTAAAGTGTCTATCACTATTATGATCACAGGGTATTATACTCCTTGTATACAGGACATCTCAGCAGTCTCAAATGCTTGTTCATTCAAATAACACAAATCTCTGTGGCCAAAATTGAGTGCGTCTGCATATTTATATGCTCAAATGGCTATCAAGTCTAATTGAAAGCGGTATTAAACAACAATTTGGCATAATCCATTTGGATTTCGGAGCATGCAGTATAAACATAAACATCACGGAAAAGTTAACGGAAATGTGCAAACAGCAGAGAAAGACAACGACGACAACGACGAGGACGAGGACAGAGAACGACAATAAGACAAACAATTATATAAACAGAAGCACGCTCAGAGCCATAAACAAGAATACAGTCAATACAAGCAGACACTGGAGACAGCAACAGAAAGAGAGTGAGATAGAAAGGGGAGAGAGAGTCATGAGCCTGCAGCTGATAAAGCAGCTGTCGAGGCAAGTTTGTGGTTTTCTGCTGTTTCTTCGAAATGTTGTTTGCACAATATGTATCTGGTCAAATGAAAGTTTATGCCATGGCTTTCATTACCCAACCAGTGAGCAGTGACCAGGCGATAAGTGAAATAAAATGAGCTTCGGCTTAAGTTTAGCTCCAAGAAGGAGACGACCTCATTCCATGCTCAGTTCAGCTCGGCAGTTAAGCAGCTTGTGGTCCTGTAAATTCATTTAGCAAACTGACTAAGAATGCTTGCGCTCATTTTGCTTGCCAAACTTTTGAGATTTACTCTCAGTTCAAAAAAAAAAAACTTGCCCTGGCCAGCACAGCTCGACAATCCATCAAAAATGCACCCGGACCCACGAAGGTGGATGGTTGCCTCCTCTACACCTCACTCGGTGCCTCTCGGTGCCTCGGTGTTGCGCACAGTCGGTTCTACGAATGCTTTTGTGCGAATACTACAAAAATGTTGAAAAACTTTTCTTCTCTCTCTTTTTTTATTTTGCACAAAATGACAGCGAGCTGCAAACAAAATACAAAACGAAACGAAACGAAACAGCGTGTAAGAATGTAAAAGTGTGTGAGTATAAATTGTTGTCAAACTGTATCCAAAACATTTCAAGACGTTGAATTCAAGTTGTGAAACTTTTGCCCAGTTATTTAATTGAATTTACCACCCGAAGGCGTCATAGTTCCGTTCCGTTCCGTTCTCCTTCCTCCTTCCCCCTGCACACTCATTTTACAGTTTGTATTTGCTACGCTTAGATTTGTCCTTGCCACATTCCTCTCGTTCGCTCGCTCGCTCGCCGCAACAGCCATCGTTTGTAGCATGTTGCAGAAAATAATGTGGCCACAGCTTTTTGAACTGCACTTTCGGCTGTGCTCGAAAGTTTCAATGAGTGTTTATTAAAGAGCTAAGCGCACTTAATAAGCTTATGGACAGGGCGTGGCCCTGAGCAATATACAGTTAGCTCTCCGCTGCTGCTGCTGTTCAGTGCACTGTGCAGTGAAGCGCACAAAAATGTTCGCCATTCACAAAACAATTCAAATTAAATGGAAACTCACAAATGCCTCAGACGCTGCTTTGCTGTGTGTTGGCTGTGCCTCTGACAGCAGCAGCAGCAAAGCAGCAACAAAGCAGCAGGGAATGTGTTTTTAAAATAATATTGCATAACTGCAGGCGCAGCTAAAGAAATTGCCAAGAGTGGTTTAGCTCCGACTGTGAGTTTGTGTGTGTGTTTGTGTGTGCAAGCATTTTAATTGTGCAAACATCAGCTAAAGAACAACAAAAATCGAGCATGTCAAGCATTCCGTGTGAGAATTTTTGAAGACCATCTCTTTGGCATTTAATCGGATTGCGAAGCGAGAGTGTGCAAATCAAATAGTTCCATTAAGAGAGACCTTCAGCCAGAGCCACACTCGCACACGTACATACATTTATATGCGTGGATTTAATAATATTAAATGGCGACGACTGCCGCAACCTTCACTTCACCACTTACCATAATGGCGGTTGTGGTGCGGTGAACTTTTGGGTTTTGCCGTTAAACGCAATTAATTGCTTACACTTCACACGAAACAGAAACCGAAACAGTCAGCCAGGAAGCTGACAGAGAGAGAGAGATGCCTTCAGCCAACAGTCGACAGCCGTCAGCAGTTAACAGTGAACAGTGAACAGTCAACAATCATCGAGGTCTGACTATTCGTGCGTTTAATGCCACTTTCACTGTGAAACCGATGCGGATTGAGTTTCAGCACAAACCCATTCCCAGACCTCCACACACACACACACACTTTGCTACAGGGTTCAAAAGACAAAGAGAGAGAGAGAGAGACAAATGCAGAGACAGAGATAGAGATAGAGACTGAGGAAGGGCGCCCCCAATCCCCAAATGGCCAATGCGATGGGGGAGACGGACTTAATTACGCACGTATGACTGTTTAAATTGGGTTTGCTGTCGGTTCGAAATGTTAGTTTTATGTTAATTAACCATTGTTTATGCCAATTAAGGCGTCTGCCTCCTCTCCACAATGAGATATGCTTCAAGTACTCATTCTACCCATGTAGATATGCAGCACCAGAACAAATAGTCTGTCAGCAGATTCTCTCTACCATCTACCATGGCGATAGAACACTTAAAACACACACCAACACACACACACACACACACACACACACAGGGTAGACATCTTTTTTACGGCACACAGAAACCGCATTTGATGACATACTCATTTGCAATCTTGCTGATGCTTGTGGATTTTGATGGCGAAGCACGCACATCAAACACAATTTTAAAGTCGACCCACATTATCGATGCGAACATTTTAAATTAGGAAGCTGAGATTTCACCACAACACGCAATTAAAGTATCAGCTTGTTTAATTTCCATAGTAATGCTTCAACTTAGATTGTATTGGGAATAAACACGACTTATGTCTCTAAAAATATATAAATCTAAAAAAAAATATTTTATATTTTTTAGTAACAATGAATTGACAAATAAATTAGAACCATAAATAAACAAAACATATAAGTGAAACAAAATAAATAGATAAATAATAAACAATACTAATACTCATAAAAAATAAATAATTTGAAAAACCATAAAAATTGTGCAAAGTGAAAACTGACAATTTGATAACTGAAACAATGCAATTTCACATTTAGAGTCTATCAAGTTCAATTTCCATAGCAATGGAAAATAAACACGACTATTGCTTATAAAAATACATAAAATAAATTCTACAAGACAGGTGATAAATACTGAGCGGACAGAAGAAAGTAAAAACATACAAAGAAACAAAATATATAAATTGAAAATAAATAAAGCTACAAATATTCTTTAAGGAAAATCGTTTTATAATTGTGTAAAATATTATTTAGAATAAAATAAAGTAATATTACAAAATATATAAAAAGATAAAATAATATAAGGAAATACATTTTGTAATTTTATAAAAAAAAAATAACTTATAGTAAAATAAAATTGTGAGGGGTGATGGCTTTTACTTTAATGGAATGACTAGCAGAAATAAGAAAATGAATGAGAATAATTAAGTATCAGCTAAGAGCTTACTACGATAATTCTCTTTTGCCATTTACAATAAGTTCGCAGTCTACTTAACATTTTGATTTCGGTTAAAATTCACTTTCCCAATTCAATTTCAACTCAAGGCTCAACATTAACATAACAAGTCTAATCCCACTTCATAATTGTGTGCTCATGATTGTGCCTTTCCAAATGTGTGACAAGTCAGAATAATGTGCTGGAAACGAATATGAAATACGCTTTCAACTCGTATAATTTATTGCGTATTTATAAAGTGTAATTATATATTTCGCCAAGACTTATAATTTTTAGACTCATATTACATTTATGAGAAAGCTATTAATATAAAAATCTAAATTGTTTTTTCTCAAAATCTTGTCATAAACTTTGGCTGTAACCCACAATAGCATAGATAAAGATTGTTGTTTTATAAACTTTGATTTCGTATGTCTTACACAAAGCATAACATGTCAATAAACACATTTTTAACCCACAAAAGCATAGATAAAGATTGTTGTTTTATAATCTTTGGTATCGTATGTCTTATACAAAGCATAATATGTCAATAAACACATTTTTAACCCACAAAAGCATAGATAAAGATTGGAGTTTTATAATCTTTGGTATCGTATGTCTTCCACAAGGCATAACATGTCAATAAACTCTTTGGCTCTTTGATGTCATTCTTACAATAACCGGCAACAAGTGTATCTAACTGAAATGTAGAAGCTGCTGTTTAAATCATAGTTTAACATATGGAAATGGAAGTGTGCTTCCCCTCTCCCCCCCTTTTTACTTCAAACAGCCATCTCTGTGCCAACCTACGATTCGTTCCCATATACGATGGCTCAAGCATATCACAAGCAAATCGGATTTGTGTGGCTCGTGGCCCAGTAATTCGTTCACATGCTGGGAATTACACTTAATTCGTATCAGATTTGATATGCTGAGAAATTTGACAAGTGTGGCTGCTGCTTCTCTTGCTGTTGCTGTTACTGTTGCTGTGTTGCGTCTGCTGTTGAATTTCAATCTGAAACTGAAGCTAAGGCTAAAGCAGACACAGTCATAGAGACATTGAAACTGAAACAGAAACAGAAACAGAATTCTCAAACGAGTCCAAAGTAAAGCTTCATTTGGTTGTGTTCCAGTCTCTGGGCAAAGACAAAGGACACAAGCTCGTAGCCACGGCAATGATAATATCCTCGTCAGGATCTGCGCCTCCAAACTCTGCACACATTCTCTACTTTTCTCTCGCTCTCTCTTTGTCTGTCTCTCTTTCCCGCTTTCTCTTAGAGCTGCCAGTGGCAGACGCTGTCATATACACATGCGATTCCCTATTGTACTCTTCATTGTTTCTTTTGCTGCTGCATGCAAGAGTATGTGTGTATGAGTATGTGTGTGTGTAATGTATGTGTATGTATATAATACGCTCTCACAGCTGCTTTATATACGGCCGCCACATTTCATTTCACTTAAGCTCTTTTAAACATATTTAAAGTACGTGATGTTAAATGTCTTCTGAGCATTTCGCCTCACTCACACACCCGCATAGACTCTCTGCTTAGGGTTTTTCTCTCAGTGTATGTGTGTGTGTGTGTGTGTGGGTGGAAAAGCTGGTTTCATTCTTTACCTTTTGCATAAGCAAATTTTAATATGTTTAACTCGTTTTGGGGCGGGCACGAGCAAGTTTCAAGTCGCAGAGCGTTAATTTTTGAACAGCTTCCCTCTCCGACTTTACTCACTGTATATATATGTATGTGTGTGTGTGTGTGTGTGTGTGTGTGTGTGTGTGTGTGTGTGTGTGTGTGTGGCCTAGGCACATAAATGTCAACTGGCGCACTCATCCATCAATGAGCTTTGAAAAATTAACACTGTGAGTGACAGTAGCAAAGGACTAGCAGTCCTCACTCCATCAACAGCAGCAGCAGCAGCAGCAGCCATGATGTGGACTACGACTGTGGCCTGTCGCTTTAAATTATGCAAAACGTTACAATTCCCCGGCTCAAAGGTATTGCGAAATGATGAATTGTGTTGCCAAAGAGTTAGTGGCATTCAGTATCCACCATCCGCCGTTTACCGCTTCTCTCTCTCTCCTCGTTCCTCGTTCCTCACTCCTAAATGGGCGTGCTCTGAAATGGCCTGGACAAACAAAGTTTGGCAGCCAAATAGATTAAATTCGATTAACTCACATCGCACGCTACGTGACCAAGTGCTCAACCGGGAATTGAGCCATCGTCTCTGCCACACAGCTATAAAGTGTACATCAAACATAAATAAACCAAACTACACTAAAAATGAAAATGAAACTAAGGTTAAACTACGGCTTAATAAGATTACAAGCTCAAATTGTTATTTTTTGTTTGAAATATGAAAAAAGTTTCGTAATCTGATTACTAACAAAAAATATAAAAATATATTTAAATAAAAAAACCAACTTATTTGTATTGAAACACGAAAATAACGAGCAGTAGATTAAAATAATTTATTTTATATTAAATAATACATTTATCTTTTAACACTTACTTTATGCTTCGATATAGCGATTTCCCATTTTTGATGAAAGCAAAACAGAGCGGTATTATTATTTTAAATATATAAAATAAAAATACCAAAAAATACTGAGATACCAATAACTATATTTGGTATATTGAAATACAGTTTAGCAATCTTTTTCCTCGATTTGTGTTCAGTCGTTTTTCTGTCAGCATGTCGAAATATCGAAACAAAGAGCAATGGAATTCATTTTCTACAAATTTGGTATTTTGTATTCAGTAATACTTTTATATTAAGTGGGTGTGGATTTATAATATAAAGTAGACACATCAATATTTCAGCTTAAACACTTCAAAAATGAATCAATTAATAAATAAATAACAATAAGTACATACATATATGTATATAAACAATTTCGAAATAAAAAAAAATTAATTTAATGAAAAATACCATTTAATATGATTGCTATAAAATGCTACAGAGAGCTTAAAAAGAAACAAGAAAACTATTGATTTTATTTGTGCAACACAGATAATGCTCTTGATATGGATACCAACTAGATGCAACTTGTAGCAGCTGCCTGTGTGTCCAATTGACTCAATTTGCAGCAACGATGCGCAAATCTGCAATTTCATTTGATTTTTGCAACTGGTTTTCTCTTTATTTGCTTATTTGCAGCTCTTTTTGTATTCGCTATTCACTTTGATTTCCAATTTCCATTTCAATTTTGACTTATTTGATACAGCATACAGCAAACATATGAGTACACTAGCCACCTTGATCCTTGTTGCATCCACATCCACATCCACATCCACATCCACAACCTGCACTTGCAACTGCACCCAACAGCAACACCAGCAACCGCACCTCGTCCCCCCCGTCCAGCTTGCTAATACTTTTTTACGTATTTCTCTTGTCTACTTCTAGTTGTGCTTTTGTATTTGCCCATTTTAATGAGTGTAGCAAACATCAACAATAACAACAACAACAACAATAAAAACAACAAAAAACTATCCTAGATACATTTTTTACATCAAATAATTACAACAACAACCACAACAATAACAACAACAATCATCTATACACAATGTGACAATAAAAAAAAAAAATAAAGACAAACAAAATCAAAGGAATTTAATTGCACCACATTCTCAGACAAAAGTGAAAACAAGCACAACAAAAACATCAGCAACAACAACTACAATAACAACAATAAGCACAAGCAACAGTGATAAAGCAAAACGCACAACAACAATAAATGTGAAAGGATAACAACAACAACCATAAGAACAAGCACACACGATTAACATCTTCTTAGTTGCCTTTAATGCTGAATGTCCTGCACATTTACAGTCTTGCTGTTTAGCGTGTGTGTGTGTGTGTGTGTCTTTGTCTCTTTGTCACTCTCTGTGTGTGCGTACGTGTACACGTGTACGTGTACGTGTGTGTCTCTCCCGCACTCTCTCTCTGCAATCTGCAATCAGAGAGCAAAGAGTAATACCAGTGTTCAGTGTGTTCCCTCTTGTCTCTGTGTCCCCTTTGCCCATCACAGCACACTTTTTTCTTTCTTTCTTTCTCTCTGTCTCTCTCTCTCTCTGTGTCTTTATATCTCTCTCTCTCACACACGCTCCAGCCCTGTTGGGTGGCAAGCACTAAGCACTAGAGCACCACCCAGAGCACCACCACCACCACCACTAGCAACAACCACCGACGGCAAGTAACGAGAGCAACTTATAAGAGCAACCACCGAATCCGATAGCGATACCGATAACGTTACCGATACCGATACCGATACCGATAGCTATTTGCGATAGTAACAGCGCTAGCGTGAGTGCTTGCGCTAACGTTACACTCCGCCTCCGCGCCCGACCAGGTCAGTGTCTGTGTGATTACCCCACTCCTGCTCGCCACACCACCCACATACCAGCACCACAATTGCACATTACTACCATAGATACCCACGGCAGTATTACTACCGCATGGAGCGCGGCACCAGCGGTGGTCAGCAGCATCAGTCGCAGTCGCAGTCGCACCACCAACACCAACAACAACAGCAGCACCACCACCAACAGCAACATCAGCAGCAGCAACAACATCAGTCGAGGCACCAGCATGTGGTCTCCGTGCACAGCTACGATCCGTATATGACCGCCGGAGATGCGGACGAGGAGCATACCTCGGGCACATCCTCCTTTGACAATCCCGCAACCAAAAAGAAACCACCCAAGCTGAAGCCCATCCATCGTTCCCTATCCATGGCCATTGACAATTATGCACCGATAGCGACCGATTTAGAGTTTCAGCTCGATGAGGGCTACATTGTGCATGAGCAGCCGCTGATCCACCGCTCGGCGTCGCCGCTGCCCGTGCGCTCGTCTGCACCGCCGCAGACCCTAGCACTCCCAGCACCACTACAACAACAACAACATCTTCCCCAACAACAACATGTGTCTGGCGGCGGCAGCGGTTCCGTGTCTCCAGCACTATCCGCTCGCCAACAGCACCACCACCTACAACAACAACAACAACAACAGCACCAACAACACCAACAACAACAACAACACCAGCTGCATATGCACACTTTTCAGCAACTGGCCGCACAGGCAGCTGCTGCACGCCACCACCAACAGTTGCCACATCCGCATGCGCATCCGCATTCGCACCGCCAGCACCCGCACTCGAGCTCCACCAGCTCACCCACCTCGCACGCCGTCAGCCCGATACTGGGCCAACAGCAACAGCAACAACATCAGCAACTGCAACATCAGCAACATCAACAGCACAGACAGCAACAGCAACAACATCAACCGGATATCTATTTGGTCAGCAGCAGCAGCCTGGGCGACAATGTGGGCGGTCTGGGCCTGGGCCTGGGCGGCGGTTTGGGCCTGGCACGCTCGCCGCTGGGCGGCAGCGGCAGCACATCACCGATACAGTTCATCGATGTCGATGATATGCTGCCGCCACGTGCCACCACAGCACACCACACAGCGTCGCAGCAGCAGCAGCAGCAGCAATCGCTCAAAAAGAATTTATTTCGACGCTCCGACACAATTGACGTTCATCCGTCTACCAATTTTCAGATGAAGAAAACGCATTCCTTCCACGCCCAACAGGATCCCGCCGCCATGGAGCAAATACAGCTAGCGGTTGCCGCCGGCTCGGCCAGCTCCAGTCGTCGCACCAGCTCGGTGCGCGCCAACTTCCTGATGCCCGGTCCCCCCGCCGGCAAAGAGATCTCCCGCTCGCCGTCGCCAAGTCGTCGCGGATGTCGGTCGCATCGCTCGTTCAACGATCCCGGCCGGCGGCCAAGCAGCAAACCCGACTCGGTGGTCGAGTCCCAGATACGCCATCCATCGCTGAACGATGATCTGATGGAGCCGCTCGACGGTCGCACGCTCTTTCCGCAATCGAACCTGTCGCTGGAGAACGAGCTGTTTGTGGAGTCGCGGTCGCGCAGCAACAGTCACACCAAAATGGAGGAGCTGGGCGTGGCCGAGCTGGCGGCTGCCGCTGTGGCCGTGCAGCGTATGCGCAAGAGCTCCGGCTCGTTTGAGGAGACGGCGACTGCGCTCGCCGCCGGACACAGCGCCACACATCCGCCCGCCGCCTCCGCCTCGAACAGCATCAAGCACCAGAAGCGCGAACCGCATCCGCACTCGCGCCAACAGAGCACCCACAGTCTCGAGCTGGACGGACGACCGTCCACAAGTAGCGCCGCCGCAGCCGCCGCCGCTGCGCACACGATGCAGCTGCACAGCGCGGCGGCAGCGGCAAGCGCAGCGTATCACTTTAAGCGTGGCGCACAGCATGGACGCTCGCTGTATCTGTCGCCCAGCAATCTGGAGGAGCTGGCCGTGCACAGGCCCGGCGTGTTGGCCGCCGCGGCGGCGTTTCAGGGCACCAATGCCAGTGCCAGCGTGAAGCAGGCGAAGGCGCTGCACAGCGCCAGCGTGCGGCTGCGCAACTATCGCGAGACGCTGAGCGCCACGAAGAAGTCGAAGAGCTTCATTGGCGATGGCAGCGGTGGTGTTGGCGGCAGCAGCAGCATCACGGCCGGCGATGACTTTGAGCTTAGTTCACCCCACCGACGCAACAGCCGACCACTGTCCACAGCGGTGCCGAGCGGTGCTCAAGGCGCCGCTGCCGTTGTCAATGTGGACGAGATCAAGCGCAGTCCACGTCCAATATCCGCGGCAGCAGCGGCCTTCATCGAGGAGAAGCGACCATCGTTCGAGCGCAAACCCTCGCTGACCACCTACGAACAGGAGCTGAGCGATGCCGCGTTTGCCGCCCAGGTGCTGCGACCGTTCCACCACAAGTTGGCAGCGGGACGCAAGGCATCGCTGAGCGGAGGGTCGCACAAGCTGAAGAAGAAGTCGCTGAGCGACGAGACGGATGAGGACGAGGAGGCGGATCGCAAACGCAAACGCATCGTGTGCATTGTGCTCGCAACGGTGCTGTTGTGCCTCGTCTGTGCCAGCGTCTTTGTGGTCATTGTCACGCTCACCTCCGGCCAGAGTCAGTCGGGTAAGAAGGCGCATTCGTTCAGCAGAGACACGCCGGTCCACTACACGGGCATGCGACCATCATGAACTGCAACTCCTCCAACTGCAACTCCAACTGCAACTCCAACAGCAGCCAACGATGTGCGACGTTGCCTTTATCATGTTGCTGAACTTATTTCGGGGATTTCACTTCCGTTTCCGCTTCCGCTTCTACTCTCCATTGTCGCCACTTCTCTTCTGCTGCTGTTCGTGCGTGTAATTGCGAGACGCTTCAATTGTTCCCATCCACATCAGTGGCTCAAAGTGAACTCCAAATTGGCAATGGACACCATCATCGTCATCGTCGCCAGCATCATTCAACAGCACTTCGGCAACTTTCAGTCCAGTTGGCGGCAACAACTACAAACTACTACAACTACAACTACAATTGGCCACACTTCTCGCAACTTTCAATGCAATTGAAATCACAACAACAATAAAAATGTGTACACTAAAACACCACGCCTGTAAGTTGGCTTTGAGTAGCTTTCAACTATTTACGATTTATGGCTTTCAGTTTGTCCCACAACTTTTTGTTTAAAAAGTGGCGCATATTGGAAGCCATTTGCAAATGAACTGTTGATTCTATAGTGGAAAGTGTTAAAAGTGAAAATAATGCAAAACAAGAGTAAAAAATTTAAAATTTTAAATTTTTGTGTTGAGTGTAATTTTAGAATACTGCCCAATACAATTGTTCTTCTTATGATGAGTGTTGAAATGATTCAAATTAATAATAAGAATAATTCAATATAATACACAACTAATTATATTTTTCCTGATTACCTTTTTAAGTCTCTCAGCAAATGGAAACCATTTGTTAGTAAACATTTGTGACATTAACTTAACAGCTCAAGTTGTTGTTAAGATTTATATTATTTGGCTTTTTAAATGTACAACAGATTGAGGCTCAAAGTTGAACTAAAACAAGTTAGCAAATATTTCAAATATTTATGAAGTTTTCTCATTTTTATTATTTACATTTTTCACATTTCCATTTTAATGATAAACTAATACAAAGAAAAGAAATATTTATAAAATACATACAGTTTTTTTATTTTTATTCCTTGCATTTTTATATTTTTTCTTTCTTAAATATGTCAAACAAAATTGAGCCACACCCAAACTAACAATTGAATATAAATCTGAAAATTTGCTTCATTGTTTTGTTTCTTGAATGACTTCATAAAAAGTAGCTTATTTTACTTTTTATTAAAGCTCTCGCTCAATTTCAGTTATCAAAATTTATTTTCAAAATATTTCCCATTTCCCATTTAACACTACGCAAATTTTAGTATATTGCAAAATTAATATGCGTGAAAAAGGTGAAAAACAAATTTGCATAATTAAAACGGCAATTTAACATAATAATTCAAATTTTCAATCAACTCAACACAAAATTTGTATTAAATCGTTAACGTTTTGGGAATATTTGCTACTGCTACTTAAAAGTAGAGAATTTCTGTGTTTTAGCAACTTTTTATAACGATTTCATCCACTTGACTCAAACTGCGCCTAAAAGTAGGCAATGTATTTTGCATCTTATTTATTTGACTGTGATTTATTTTTTACAATTTTGACATGGAATGCAAACCAATATTGATGATGATTATCAAATATTTCTACATTAAATAACTCAGCAAGAGAATTCCTGTTGTGCAGAATACACAATACACATTTAAAAGGTCAATAATAAATTTCAACTTTTCAACTCGATGACATGATTTAAAAATGAGGCAAACTTTTGCGAGTAAATACAAGTGTTTAACAGCGTGCAAATATTTGAATTTGTTTACCTTAGCTTCATACATAAATAAATTTTATTAAATGTCACAACTTGTGGTAAATTGATTGAATTGATTCGATAACAACAACAAGATATTGATAAGTAGTGTTTATTGGCTTTAGTTTCTTCAATTTAATAAACCATTGCATTAATTTCAATTATGACAGAGATCTCTCTATCTATATTAGAAATTGGTTTCCATTTGCTGTTTGCGCTGTCTTATGATTTTGTTATTACTTGCATTCTGTGCCATCGATAAAGCAGGTCAACTAAGCTTTGTCCATTTGTCGGACTATCGGTTCATTGTCAGACACAGACAGACAGACAGACAGCCGGATGGTCATATGGCCCACATACTATATGTAGTATAGTCCATAAAGCCATACAAATACGTACGTACTACGTACTCTCTGGCTCCCCCTAAGGAGCTGATGCTGCCAGATGCTGACTTTCGAAAATTGAGCTGGCAAAAGCTCAGCAAATCTCGAGCATTACATAACTGACTAAATGACTAAGCGACTGCCTGACTAACTGACTTGCAAACACCAGCAGCAAAGCACACACCACACATAGAGACACACACACATGCGTTGGCCATAAAAAATGATACTTACCTCGACTTTAATGACTGTGGTTGTGACTGCAGCAGCCGAAGCATCCTCAACAACAACAACAACAACAGCAACGAGAAGAGCCAGACCGAAGCCAAAGCCAAACCAAACTAATCAGCACTGTGTGTGTGTGCGTGTGTGTGTGTGCGTTAGTGTGTTTGTGTTTGTGTTGTTTAGCTAAGCGCAGACAATGACAATGGGCTCTGCTGACTGACTGACTGCTTGACTAACTGACTGACTGACTGACTGACTGACTGACTGACTGACTCGCTGTCTGTCTGTCTGTCTGAGTGACCGAAACGTGGCTGCGTCTGCAAGGACCTTTAGTTATCATGCTCACTTTTTATACTTTCACTTAATAGTTGTGTGTTGTTTGTCTGCGTGTGCGAGAGTGTGTGCGTGTGTGCATCATTACGGGGCATGCCACACACGGCTGTAGCATCCTTTTTATGTGTGCGCCCACAGACATGCACGCTTATTTACACACACTCGCACACACACAAACACACACACACTCACAGTCGTAATTTTACGTTTACGACATGAAACTAGGTTACTTTTTCATGTGCGCGTGAGTGAGTGCAACATAAGCAACAACAGCAACAGCAACAACAACAGCAACAACAACAACTCAAACAACAAAAGCAACGGCTGAACAATTGTTTGCTGTTGGTAACGTGGCTCGTGCTGGTGACATTGCCCGCTCAGTTGGTTTCACGTCCTTGCCAGAGTCCTGTGAACGCCACTCGGCGAGGCAAATGCCCACGCGACCGCGCTCTCCTCTCCTCTCCTCTCTTTCCCTCCTCCCTCTGCCCCTCTTCGAATCGCGTCAAAATAGCAAATTGACAGCCACAAAAAGCCTAAGTATGATATGAGCAGATGCCCAACAAATTGATTGTGTATACTCGTACTTTTATTTCAATTACCAAAAAAATTATGATTCTGCTGGAAATTGACAAGAGATCTCGCTTTAAACTTTAATAACACAATAAATATTAGTTGATTACTCGTGTGGAAAATGCGTTCAAACAATTAATATTAAAATAACGCATTGCTCAATGAAACATAAACCAAACGCGAAACAGAGTTTTCAATTTTAATGCCGGTAAAATGTCTGACATTATATCAGAGTCAGTAAGCACAAAAGGTTCAACTCATTGTTCGATGGGAAAATACAATGAAAACATAACAAGGAAAACGAAAAATTTCAAACAGCATAATTAATTGAAATTATTGCTGGAAATGATGAGTGGCAGCAAGATAAATAAATTATAGGTCTTCGGTTGGATAAGAACGTTGTGAAAATAGCCTGAAAAAAACAAGAAAATATACTCTCGATAAATATTTATTGTGGTAATATTATGAAACTTGAAAACTGTCTAAATTTTGACTACTTCATATTGACATGCCATTCCGCCCAGAAATAATTGTAAGGTATTGAAAGAAATTTAATTTTTGAAAAGGAAAATACCCTATAAATAATAAAGAGAGCGCGTACTCTTGAGAAACATTAAATTTAATAATTTTATGACCCTTCGATAGTGTTAAAAACTTGCCACTTGTTTATATATCAGAAATTATAATATTATCATTTGTAACTTCTTTCTCTCGACATGCCCTTCTTGCCATAATAATTGCAGGGTATGACAAGAAATATGATTTTTAAAATGACCTTAAAGCGATTCTCTTAAATTACTATATTAAAAGGCTTTTGAATCTCAACAATATTTATATTGAGAGGCAATTTTTATCACTAGATACCCTGTAAATAATATTGAGCAACATAAAATTTAATAATTTGACAACCCTTTGATAGTGTTGAAAGCTTCCTACTTGCTTTGTATATCACAAATTATAATAAATTTTTACCTCTTCTTTTTGACATACCCTTCTTGCCATAAAAAATTTGCAGGGTATGACGAGAAATATGATTTTTAAAATGACCTTTTAAGCAATTCTCTTAAATTACATTAATCAATGGCTTTTGAATCTCAACAATTTTCATCAGTGAAAATTGAATATTTTTAAAAGTGAAAACGAAAATCTCTTAGCAACTTTCATTATTAATTTTAAGTTCTTCATTTCATTTAGCCACACTTATTCCATGTTCAACTACACTTTTTTAAATTGATGTAAAAGGGATATAAATATATTTTTAATACTCTACAATATTGTCTCCAAAAGTGAAAATTATAATCTGTTATCAATTCTCTTTATTAATTTTTGGTTCTTCATTTCATTAGGTTTCACTTATTTAATACTTCACTTAACTATTTATTTCGGAGCTACAGTTCGTATCAATAACATAAAATTTTCCCAACAAAAAGTGAAAATGAAAATTTGTTAGCAATTCTCTTTATTAATTTTAAGTTCTTTATTTCATTTAGCCACACTTATTCCATGTTTAACTACACTTTTTTAAATTGATGTAAAAGTGATATAAATATATTTTCAATTATCTAAAATATTGTCTTCAAAGGTGAAAATTAACAATGTTAGCAATTCTCTTTATTTATTTTAAGGTCTTCATTTCATTCGGTTTCACTTATTTAATACTTCACTTAACTATTTATTTCTGAGCTACAATTCGTATCAATAAAAAAATGAAAATCTGTTAGCAATTCTCTTTATTATTTTGTTACGTTCTTCATTTCATTTGCTTCCATTTATTCAATATTTCACTTTGACTTTGTGCATACTAAAACATGTCTCATTAGTTCAGCCCCAAGGCTCCATTTTTCTCATTCCTTTTTTTATTTTTGCCCAGCTACTCACACCAAAGGGGGAGAGAAACCTCAGAAATGCATCAATAATTTGAATTTAAGTGGGGAGAAAAACACAACCACAGAACAGAACAGAACAGTTAACAAGAGTTAGCCCAACTGCTCCCAATCACCCACTCAGAGGCAGGAAACTAATTAGTTATATAGTTACATGGTCGTCGGTCTTCATCCGTCATGGCAGTCTAACGAAGTTAGGACAAGTGAGTTGCGGGGCGGGGCGGGGCGTGACTTGGGTCTGGAGGAGGGAGGGGTTGAGAGCTGCACTGGCTGTTGCTTTCAACGCCACATTTATAATTAAACAACATAAAAGACACAAAAAGAAACAACACAAACACACGCGCCAGTCCAGGCTCTTCTTGCACCCACACAAAGCTATATACACCTGGGTATACACACTCACACACACACACACTCGTACGCACACACACACACACACTCACACAAAGAGAGACAAAGTGAGGCTGAAAGTTACACGGCGGCATTTATGAGCGCCCTTAATGGCTGTTAACAATTTAACTTGTTTACCAGTGGGAAAGTTCTATGTTAATTGGTCTCAAATAGCCCAGCACACACACACACACATGTACACGTACACATACACGCACACTCAGAATGGAAGTGGACCCGGGGCAAAAGGGCAGCGGGAGGAGGAACACATTGTACTCGCAGTACTCAGTGGCTGCTATTCAGCACAGCACTTGCCACGTGAATAATGGCAGCCAGCCTCATCGTCACCTGTTCCCTGTACTCCATCACCCTCCTCCCTTCCCCCTCTTCCACTCTGACATTAACACGTTGCGCCTACGCCTCAAAGCTCATGCATAAGCGCGAACCTGCAACCAGCAACCAGAAACAGGAGCAACGATTTCGACCACAGACCACGTGCTCTGCTCTTTGGTCCGGCTTATGTTTGAGTTCAGCGAGAGTTGAGCGACAATGTGAAGCTGCTTTGCAATGTTCTCCCCCCTTTCTTCTCTTCTCCTCCACTGGCTCTGGCTTTGTTCATTTTACTGTTGCATTTTAAGCATCAGCGCGAAATTTTAAAGCCCTTTTGTATACATATATTTTTTAATTTGTTGATTTTATGCCACGCACACTTGCAGCTTCACGCATATTATTCAAAAGGTCTACAGAAAATTGCAAAGCAATCCATTAAATTAAATTGACAATCATTCTTAAAACCATTTAATGAACAAAAAATATATTTATTTTCATGCACTTAATTTTCATGAATACATTTATTTCTTAATAGTATAAAATACTAAAGTAAATATATATAAAATTTTTTAAATCTTATTATGGCACCTTTCGAAAGAAAGCTTTCTTTGGATATATTTTTTTTAGGACACATATTTGAAACAAAAAACCAAATTCAAAACGAAAAAGGAAAATTAATTACATACATTTCTGAAACTCAATTTTTAAATTTTTATTGTTAATAAATATGGATAATTCTCTGGCGAAAATATCGCATCCAACACTATCTAAAGTGACCAAAAACCAAAACATTTTTTATTCTGAGTAAAGTTGAATCTTATATCTTTTGATTAGCACTTTAGTTATTCCTAAGAGCAAATTTAGAATTATTTTTAAGACAATTGCAAAAATTAACGTATTCATATGCAAAATTTACAAATTTATATATTTTATCATAAATCTGGAAAAGTGTTTCATAAACTTTCCCAGTCCCAACTCTAAACATAGTGCTAGTCCAGAGCTATAAGAATAAGCTTTACTATTATCAAAATTGGTTCAATTTATGTTTTCTTTTCACAAATTCTGCCAAAAATTAGCCATGAGACAATTACAAATGGGAAATTTTTTTTTATGATTTAAAATCGTTTAAAAATAAATATGCCACTTAAAAACCAACAGCAATTTTTCTAATGCAAATTTTTACAACATAGATTTTTAAGTTCTTTGATAGATTATGAAAAACAAAGAAATAAAGTATGATTTTTAGATCTCAATTTCATTCTGCTTACATTTTTGGCAAATATTTTAATAATTCCTTAAAATATTTGAGCAAATTTGAAACTATCATCTTTAAATAAATATACTATAATAATAATACGCAAAATTTAACTAATGCATATATTCATTATTTTATTTTTGTTATTTCATTAATTTTATTTCTAATTTCCTAATGAAAAAAGAAATACGATACAAAAGAAATTTAAATGCATATTTTTGGGTCTAACTTTTCTTTCTTATATTGCTATAAAATATAATAATAATTTGTTTTAATACGCTAAAAATAATTGCATTTATTTAAGGTTTAGATTTTGTCTTTATTGATACAAAGTTTCCATTTGGCAGCAATTGAAATAAATTGAATATACATTGTATGGAAACAGGGTATGCGACAAGTTGAGTCAGACATTTGTATCATTTTTTGCTCAATAAAAGAGTAACTAATTTTGCAATTAAATGAAAACGTTTGTGAATTACTTGAATACTTTGCCTTTTTGCGTGCGTATAGAGGATGCTTTTATGTATGTGTGTGTGTGTATTTTTGTGTGTGCTGCGCTGTCTGTGTGAACTGCAATTTAGGGCAAGTATTTTTAATTAAATTTTTACAGCTCACATTTTGTGCAACATACTGAGAAAATGCAGATACAGGCCAGGGCTATATTGTGCTATACAGCTATGATATATATTGTGCTAGAGTGCGATATATGAAAGTAGAAAGTAGAACTCTCACAAAGCAGACCTTGCTGCAATATCGTGTTATATCTTTGTCAGGCACCCCCAAAAAAAAAGACAGAAAAACAGACAAAAGACAATAAAAGCAGGCAAAAACAAAAGGCATATGAAAAGTAAAACAACAACTGCAGCGAGTATCAGAAAACAGTAACTGAAACAGAAACTCAAACAGCAGCAAATACACAATCAGACCTCAGAGCAGACACTGAACCCAAGTTCTCTGGCATGCCAAACAACAGTGCAACTGCACGTGTGATTGATTGGCAAACAAATTTTGACACTTTACACAGCGATTCCCCCGTCCCCCTTCCCCACACTTGCAGTGCGGCGCGTGTCAATTTGTTTGCCGTTAATTAAAACTGCTGTAAAATGCACAAAAGCGGCGAGCAAACATTGCCAATCGTCCAACCAATCGCCCCTTTAGCCACCCCGCTTAATTCACCGCACATCCCCCCCCCTCACACCACCCGCACACCGTTTGCCTTGACCAGTCGACGCCCAAACATTGCCCCCCAGCTTTACAGAGGGGCGTGGCTGGCTTTGTTGCGAGCACGAGTATAGGAAATGAAATGTTTGTATGTGTGTGAGTGTGTCAACGTTATCGCGAAACCGGAAACCGGAGCTAAAATACACGATGTTGAACTGTGCTTAAAGTAAATAGTCTGGATTGATGAAAGTTATATTCAAGAATTCATCAACAGGCATTTACTTCAACTGCAGTTTAAACGATAAGCAACAGAAGGATAATAACGTGCAGTGCCCCCGAAACTTGTTCCATTAGAGTCAGCCTTATATTACATTTCATATATATATCGTAATACTTGCCTTTCATTAGCTAATAAAGTTAACATTTTGTTTTATAGTACGCCAAGAGAACGAGCGCAGCATACGGGAGAATCTGGAAAGGACCTTGATGATGAAGAACCTCACGGAACTGAATCTGCAGCGACAGCAACAGCTGTTGATTCAGGCGCATCAGGCGCATCACTAGCAGCAGTTGAATATGCATGAGTTGGTTGATGCAGCAAGTGTCCTTGTTACGGCTCATCGACTGGCGTGCTTCTATTTGTTTTCTTTGTGAACCGCAACCGGACTGCGATCCTCACTCCTGCTCCACTCTCCACTCTTCCCGCAAACCGACAACCAAACAAAAGTTATGCGCACAAATCAAATGAAACCACTTTGTTAACTACAATTCAAATGAAGTTCAAGTTGAAGATGGAAGATGAAGATGAAGCCGGCACTCTGAAGTGCCCAGAGGAGGCTCTGAGAGATTAACGAGTAAACTACTTAAGCAAACAAACAGCAGAAAAGCATAAATTAAATACAAAAACATATATGTAGTATATAGTATATATATATATATATAAATTAATTTGTTTGATATAAGCACCAAGACGAGTGTTTCGCAGATTGTTAGTCAAGTTGTAACTAAACTAAAAAAACCACAAAAAAAAGAAGAAAAAAACAAATGAAACAATTCAAAAGTGATCCAGTTTAGGCCTCAGTTGTGGGGCAATATGTTATTTATAAAAAGTTGGTTTGATGCATTGTAAATGTATATTTATTGTCTCGTATGCTAAATGTAATTTACGTGTTACGTCGATCTGTTTTCCCCAGATCTCTCTGCATACCTTAAATGCTCTCAGCTTGCGCCACGCACGCACAACAAATATTTTTGTACAGTACTCACACAATGAGTGCTACTCACTCTCATTCACTATTTCCCCATCCTCCATCCCCTACCCCCCGATTTCCGACATCCCTTTGGCTTGGGAGATGCATATAAAGATTGAGTGCATAAAGGTTTCGCATATCTTTAGTCAGTTTGTTCATTGGTTTCACTTCATTGTTTCCCTTTCTTCCGCATAATAAATTTTACAATTTTTCTGCTCTTTTCTGAAAATCTTCCATCTCCTCGCGCCCCTCCTCCTCCTCCTCCTCCTCCTCCTCCTCCTCCATATGACTGGTGCGTAGCGCGTTGGGAAAGTAAATAAAAGAAATAAAAATATATATAATATAGTTGGTCAATAGTTATGTATATCTGAAACAAAGTTGTTAACTGAAAGTATTCGTAAGTAACAAAACGTTAAAAGAAGAAAAAGTTTTTGTAACTGTAAGTAAAATGGTAACTAGCGAGCAAAGGAGACGAAGCGAGCAAATTAACGAAAAACAGTAAAAAAGAAAAAGGAGAAAAGTAAACAGAGAAAACAATTTTCTGATTGCATAATAATGATAATGATAATTACGATAATAACGCATTCAATAGTTTTATTCTCACTTTGTTTTCAAGCAAGTGTATTCGCTGCTATTGTGCCAAAGTCAGAGCAGACAGAGATAGGAGAGAATATTGAAAGAAAGAGAGGGGAGAAATAATTGTTGTATAGCAAATATATAGCTAATAATCTAGTCTCTAGAAATTAACATAAAAAAAAAAAAAAAAACATTAGCAGTTACTTATGTAAGTGCAAAACGAGCTTGTTGTCGAATTAAATTTAATTTAAATTTAAATCTACATTTAAATTTAGCTACAATTAAGTTACAATTATATGTACTATATGTGAGGAATACGATCTATATATTAACTGAACTTTAGTGCATATAAATGTGTATTTTTGTTAGGTGTTTGATTGACATTTGTATTTGAAAGTGTGTGTGTGTGTGTGTGAGTGAGTGTGTGTGCGCGCTTACTTTGTTGCAATCTCTTGAAATTAGCTTGAAGCAAACAATTTCTATCGGTTTCAGCCGCAAAAGCCGCATCTAAAGCTAAATTCAGGCACAATACGCAGTCTTCACATTTTGTTTTGTTTGTTCAGCTTTGGTTGTTCAACACACACTATTGCTGTTTCAGGATATACTACTTATAACATACATATATAGTGGACGGTTGATAGTTGCAGGAATTAGCAAATTCCAAATTGATAGTTGGAAGAAAGTGGTTAAAAAGTGGCCATTTTTTTGTTTTTTTGCAAAACGGTATAACTAAGCTAAACAGCCCGAATTTTGTGTAAGATTGTGCCTAATCGAAAGTGAGAATTATAACAAAACACGTTTAAACCAAAATAATAATTATTATAATAATAAACTTTGCGAATACCGTTGGCAGGATAAACTTGCAGAGTTGCTAATTAAATTAGTTCTAATTAAAAAACAAAAACAACAAAAAAACCAAAAACATACAGCCTAAATCGATGTCAATAACGTTAACTGCTAGCAACAATTATGAAACATACACTCATTTTTGGAATACAAGGTTCATAGATGACAAACTAAGTAAACTAAAAACAAAAACAAAAAAAAAGTAAAAGTAAATGGAAAGCTTTAAATTAAACCAAATTTTGAAAATCGAAAAAAGAAAACAACTATTTATATAAGTAAATCCAGTTAAATGCGATACGAGTACATCAAATGGAGATTAAGAATAACACTCATCCGACCCGTGGCACAAATAAATAATTACAAACACACACACACACACACACACACACAAGCACACATACATGCATACACACACAAAAAGAGTACTGAGTAGTGCAGTTTAACTTTGTGTTATTTCTCATTTTTGGGCAAATGCATTGCCAAATGAATTAGACCGTCGACAAAATTCCTGCTAAATCCTTATGAATAAACAAAGCAGCACAGAAAACACTCAAAACGAATCCCACACACACATGCAACAAAAACAAACTACAAAACGCTTCAGGCTCAAGATAGAAAATTGAAATAGAATTTCACAAAATCAAAGTACTTTGTAATTGCATTTAACGTAAGAAAATAAATGAATACAACTATATATGAAAAGCGAAATTAAATTAGTTACATAATTATACGAACAACCCAAAACAAAACAACAACAAAATATATATAAATAAATAAATAAATATGAATAAGGAAATTAAATGAAATCTACGTAGCTAAGTGTATAAAATCTAAGCTGAATTATTATACAATCTGGAAACGATTCGATAACGATGAACATATTCATTTGTAAGCATTAATTCAAATTCAAAACGAATTCAGAGAGAATCCATAAGAATCAGGCTCGAAAATTGTTGTTTATTCAATTCCAAAAACAAAACAAAAAATAAAACAAAAAACAAAAACAGCTCTTGAGCAAATTTTTAGCCTTTGCAAGTGAGACTCTGGTGCCCAATCTCAAGTTTGAGCAATTATTTACAAAGTACACACGAATTGCGGCAAATTGTAAATATGGAAACAACTTAAGAGTAATTTAATAATAATAATAATATTATTGAACAAGGAAAAAGCTTAACAAAAATCAAAGTTTACAACTTGCAGTATAAAAATGCATACATTAAATTATATATATATGTTTATGTATATATATATAGTACATATATATACAAAACATACAAATGTATATTCTGAATAACAAGGAACACAAACACAAAAATTAAAATCGAAAACCTAAAAGAAAAAAGAAAAAAAAACGATAACTTAATACCTAAATGTGTGCAAGAATTCAAAACTTAACTGTTAATTGTTGGTCGAAATCGAAATCAAAATGATAATGATAATGAGATAATGAAAGTGGAAATCAAATCAAACATTTGAACGCATTAAGCGTTTTATTCATCAACCAAAACAAAAATGTTGAATTACCATAAAACTAAACGAAAAAGTCAAACAAAATTTAATAAGAATACAAAAAAAAAAAAAAAATGAAAACGAAAACATAAAAACATAAAAACAAAACAAATGCAAATCAAATTGTGTCATCTGTGTAGTATATCAGTATTTGTAACTGAAAGATATTGAAATGCGAAACAAGAGAATAAACAAACTTGAACAAAAATGAAACCAATCAAAATAAACTGAATTTTTAAATGGAAAAACAAGCATGTGTGTATTGTGGATTTTTGCTTTTTTTTAGGGTAGCTTCAACAGGATTTGGCAACAACAAAAAAAAACAATTTAGAGCCTAAGAATGGGATAATTTGGAAGGAAATAGGTCATTAACAACGCCAATGAAGAGTAGAATTATTATAAGCGATAAGCTCAATCATCTGGGTTGTGAATGAACTGACCTATGTTTTCCTGAAATTATACACAAATCTCAAAATTCCCATGATTCATTAAAGTTCAAAATAAATAACTTGATCTTTTTCCCGAATGTTTATTTGTGATTAGACTGCTTCCAAAAAATGTTCAAATATAATCTTTTATAAAGAAGAGAGTGCGTCGACGAAGAAGACGTATCAAATTTATATAGAACGTATGAACAAGCGATAAGAAACTTTGCTTTAGTTTTGTTCATTGATACGACCCTCAGTTCTCGTTGCTCAAGAGCTCAACAGCAAATTTCAGTAATTTTAGTCATAGTTTCACTCTCGCCGTCTCAACGTTTCACGCTTAAATTATATAATCTAAATATGAACTAATAAGTTCTTAAACAGACAATATTCAAATTAGAGATACCAGAACTCTAATACTCGAATTTCTTTAAGGAATGTTATAGGAATATTCAAATATTCTTTAACGGATAAACTGAGAATACAGAAAAGAATCAAGACTGGCCTAATATACATAGTAGTAAAAAAAATGGCAAACTCACCGTCCAATCCCAGTGAATTCAACCGAACACCGCTTTCGGAACTCACAAACGAGACGAAGCTGCAGCTATCCTGCATGCTCAATCGCAAAAAGGTCCTGCGCACCGAGGATGGCTATGAGCGCGATTGGCGTGGCATTGCCCATCTGGCCAAGTTGACCAATCTGATCACCGAGAATGTCTCGAAGCCCATGGATGCGGTGTTGAGCACTTGGATCCAACATAATCCCAGCACAGCTGAAGTGGGTTACCTGGAACAATATCTGGGCATCATTGATCGCTGGGATGTGCAGGATGACATCAAGGAGTATCTGAGTAGGTTGCACAGCAACTTTTTGTATCACAATCTCGTTAATTTATATCTTAGTTAAGGACACCGAACGCTTCAATATGAAGAAGCAGCAGCGGGAACAATTGCAGAACAACAACAGTGTGACTCAATCCGTCAATATTCTAAACCAGCCAAGATACAATGCCTGTATCCTTTATGCAGAGGGAGATGTTGAATATGCTATGGAAATTGTAGACAATCTAGAAATACCTCCTTACAATATGAAGGTAAAACTACTTAATCAAGAGATGCTCATACTAATATTAAATAATTTTTATCTATAATAAACATTAGCTCTTCATGAAGCATATTCTACCGGAAATGCCATTCGAATATGACAATTTAGTTGAGTTGATGGCAAATCGTTGCAATCATTTGATAGTTCTCCTAACTGAGAACTTTGTCGCTAGTCGCGAGAATGCAAATTTGATGAATTTTATGGAGAAGCTACAAATTGGTCTGTAATCACATAACTAAGTGGTGTTCACTGACAAAGATTATCTTCTAATTGCAGAAAGAAGCAGTCGAAGAATCATACCAATACTGTATAATTCTAATATAGAACTACCTGACATATTATGCTTATACACATGTCTTGAATATCGTCATTCGCCGCTATTCAGTTTCTGGGACAGGCTGGCCAGTTCAATCGAAATGAATATTTCACAAATTTACTACTCTGATGATAATCGAATCTCAAGATAAAATGTTTGATTATGACTTAAATAAAAACGTATGTCTTTTTCGTATTTAAGATGTGTATTTCTTCACAGATTAAACATTTTATATTATATATGTTACTTTGGAAACAAATTAAAATGAAATGAACTGACCAAAAGATATTAGTTGAACTTTAAACACAAGAGTGTTTGCCATGCCTGTTAACTAAAGCATGTTTAACAGTCGTTTCCTCCGAATTTTATTTCTCATTTTCTCCAAACAATAAATAAAAACCATCATAATACGAACTTTACTCGATTGGTTAAAGGAAATGTTTTAAACTGAATCTAAATGTTTTCAACATTTCAAAATTAACAAGCTGTTTAAATTTCCGCGCCAATTAATAACCGTCTTGAAAATATACCAAAATACCATGAGAAGTTTAACCAGGTGGCAACTTCACAAATATCGTATCGGTATAGCCAAGCAGCGTAGTGAGACCGTAATCTGTATAATATACAATTTTTGATTTACAATCAATCATTTTATCAATTAATCTATTCAGATAAAAGAAAAAGGTGTTCTGAAAATTTCGTATGCCAGGTCGCACTTCAGTAACAGTATTTTAGTATATGCCATCAGCGTTGAAACGTATATTTTAGAAACGTTGTCTTTGGTCACACGTCGACAAGTAAAACAGCTTTTTAGAAAGCTCTCTCTTTGGACGTGAACGTTAACGTTTCTACTTCTCTCTCAGCTAGTATGGTCACACTGCTTAGCTAGCCTGTTGCGCAGAAAATGGGGAAACGAACGAACACAATTCATTAGCAAAATTAACGGCAGTAGTAAATAAATAAACTGCAACTCGCGACGAAAACAATAGTATTTGACGCAACGTAAAATACAATAAAAATAAAAACAATTTAAGTAAACAAAAGTGAAACGTGAACGACAACGCAGCACCTGCAGCCGCCGCATTATTATTCGAGAAACAGAAACAGACAGAAGCAAACCAGCAAAACAACAAGCAAGTCGCGCACTGCTCAATAAAAAATTTATTTTTGTGTTTAGGCGCCCCTCACCCGCCCCGTGTCCGTATTTGTCAGTGTGAGTGCGTGTGTGTGTATGTGAAAAATATTTAAACAAAAATCTTCTGCGCATAAGGGGGCAGCACATAAGCTAGGGGGTCGAAAGCGGAGCGAGACAATCAAAAAAGCAGACAGATAAACAACATCAGCAGCAGCAGCAACAACAGCAACAACAAAAACAACAACTGCTACATTAGTTGTGCTCGGTGACGCGGCGCGAGGTGCTCGAGGTCAGTTTCAGCAGCACATTTCGCGCACGGCCATTTCATCTATCCGTCTGTCTGTCCTACCCTCGCTTCCCCCCGTTAACGGTCGCCAGCCACCCGCAATCGCATCGCACGCGCGCCAAGCGATTCATTCGATTCTCAGTTTGCGCTCAGATCTAAAGTGAAGCAGTAACAAAAATTAATAAATAAAACAATATCCACAGCAAACACACACCGAAAATCGACAAAAAAAAAAAAAGAAACGAAGAGTGAGAGAGACAGGGAGAGAGAATAAATAATAAAGTTAACGACAAACTCACGCGCAAAGTTTTTTTTTCGCCTGTTTTTATTGTTTAACTGATAAAACGGTGCGCGCTGATAAATATCAAGTGAAAAAAGGCCAACAAATTATTGCAAGTGCGAATGCGCCCTCAATTTGTATGCCATCAACACTCACAACATTCACATTCCCATTTCCATAAGCCAACTGACGTCAGTCGGCTGGATCGTTATCGTTATCCCAATATGGTGACACCGCCGTCACCCGGCGGCGATCCCAGCACTCTTTGCGGTGCCCTGGCCACCTCCGGCTTCAATCGGACACCGCTCTCGGAGCTGAGCAATGACACCAAACGGCAGCTCTCCTGCATGCTCAATCGCAAAAAGGTCCTGCGCACTGAGGATGGCTATGAGCGCGATTGGCGTGGCATTGCCTATCTGGCCAAATTGACCAATTTGATCAACGAGAATGTTCCCAAGCCCATGGATGCGGTGCTGAGCACTTGGATACAGCACAATCCGAATACGGCTGAAGTGGGATACCTAGAACAATATCTGGGCATCATTGATCGCTGGGATGTGCAGGATGACATCAAGGAGAATATAAGTAAGTTATACGGCTGATACTACCAAGTTTACCTTTATAAATAACCGATTCATTATGCAGTTAAAGACACCGAGCGCTTCAATCTTAAGAAGCAGCAGCGGGAACAATTGCAAGAGCTCTCACGCAGCAGTCCGCCACCAAGTCTCGAGCTGAGGGAGAAGAACAACAACAGTTTGGCGCAACCAGTCAACATTCTAACCCTAGATGACGAGAAGTGCCTGCAAATGGGTCTGCCGTTGCCCAGATACAATGCCTGTGTGCTCTACGCAGAGGCGGACATCGAGCATGCCAAGAACATTATGGAAAATCTAGAGTATCCCCCCTACAACATGAAGGTAACAATCGGATGAAGCGATATTTTTATTTATATTACTAAATATGTTTATCACAGCTCTTCCTGAAGCATCGAGATATATTGCCTGGTGTGCCCTTCGAGCATGTTGAACTCTCAGAGTTCATGACCCATCGCTGCAATCATTTGATAGTCGTGTTAACCGAAGAGTTTCTCTCTAGTCGCGAGAATACGTACTTGGTGAACTTTACGCAGAAACTACAAATTGGTAAGTAATGCCAGCATATATCTAAAGACAATGTTGAACTTTCCCTCTTCTCCTTTTCTGCAGAGAGTCACAGACGAAAGATCATACCAATAGTGTACAACTATAAGATGGCACTACCACAAACCTTGTCGATCTACACTCGCCTTGTCTACGAACAGCACTCGGCGCTTTTCAATTTCTGGAACAGACTGGCCAGTTCTCTGTACGATATGAATGTTACGCAAGTCTACGCACAGCCCAATCAGTGAGTATTGAAATGCAAAAGAGTTGAGCATGTTATTTGAACTTTCGATTTGATTTGCACAGAATCACAGCACCTGAGACACCAGTTAATGCTCTACCGGAAACGCCACGCATATTGGTGAATGATGCAGATGTCACAAATCTGCCCGATTCAAAGTTGATGGAGCCAAAAACGTATTACAAAGCTTTGGCACCGTCAGCTCCAGTGCCTGAGCAAAAGAAAAGTAAGGTCAGGCTACCGGTCTTTCGTATTATCTCCTCCTCCTCTTCGACATCGTCCACATCGTTGGCCGGGAATGGCAGCACTGAGAAACCGCTGAGGCATGCTATATCGTCAAGTGCCATCAACGATCACAGTCACGATAACAAGCTAAACACCAGCGTGTCCAATCTATCCACTTATTCGGGCAAAAAGAAGCGATTCAACAAGATTAGCTCCAAGCTGCTGAAGACGTTCACCCGAAGCACATCAAAATTGCAGACGCCGTGTTAGGAGAATCAACAGTAGGGGAAACAATTTACAGCTAATCCACTTACAATTGAGTGTAAGTGTGGAGCGCGATCGAAATGAATGTGAATTTCCTTATTTAGCGCCCAGTTTTATCAATGTCGTCCTTGTCGTCGTTGTGTTGATTGATAAATGTCAGCATAATGCAACATCAGCATCACAAAACAAAAACATAAACAAAAATAGAAAACCATCGCCATCGATCGCTCGCAAGCGTCAGCTATACCTCACCACCCTCCATATCGTTTGTAATCTAGCCTAATCGTAATCCTAATCCTAATCAAGCCAACTAACTTAATGTATTTAGACGCACTTGTTAAACTATGTAAGTCAACAACGAATAAAGACAATATATACACGCACACACACAGACGCACACACAGATACACGAATACACGATATTGTAAAAGGCACAGACCATATTTAAGTCTAAAGACAATAATCAATATTATTCAACTAAAAACCATATGTATACACAAAAGAACAGAGCAACAGAGAACAGAAAACAAACAAACAAATTGCCAATTGTAAGGTTAAATGTGCAATGCAATGCTTTGCTAATCGAAGCACACAATTAGCTGTTAGTCACGCGTCTGATAAGTGACTTACTTAATTCAATTAACTTGACAACCGCCCAGCCGCATTCCCCTATCTCACTTTCCCCTCCTATTTGGATCCATAAAGTCAACCCCATCCTATCCCAACCCGCTGCTCTAGTAATCGCAGTCTCGCCAGACAATACCAGAACAGAGATGATGAATAACTTGTGCGCGTTCGATATTGTGTGAATTTGATGAATAATGTGCATGCTCAAGCATCTAGATATGTATGTATATATATAATTTTTGTATATGTGCGACATTTAAATGATAAAGTAGAGAGGGGCTTTCGTCACTTTGTAATTGCCATTGAATGGCTGAGCAACGATTTATTTTGTCACACTGTGCTCCGAGCTTATATCATGCATACGACTCGAGTACTCGCAATTTTTTGCACTTTTCTTTAAGTCACGCGCATATAACACTTATACAATATTACGTATACGTACATATATTTTCAAATATATACACATACATACATACATACACACATAAATATATACATAAGTATGTCACGTGCTCACGCACAGCTCGTACTTGTTAAATAGACTCTATGAATGAGCTGTTTCCTATATAGTATGCGACCGATCTGGTAATAAAGCCCCCTTCAAAACTGCAGCTCAATAATTAAATGTTTACATATAGTACATATATGCGTTCAATATGTAAATATATATACTTCACGTTTTTGTGGTTTGCTTTTGAGAATAAACAGTTGGTGCAATAATTAACTTAATCAGATCTCAATGTGAATTCCCTTTTCAGTGCGGTTCACTTCCGTTCGTGTTTTGCCAGTGCAATAATAAATTATTCCAAGTTTGTTTAAATTTTTTTTTTTTATTTATTTTTCATTTTATTGTTTAAATCGCTTCATAAATAACCCTTTTGTTTTACTTTTGTTGTTCATGTTTCTTGTTGTAATCGAATTTTACTGTTTTCGTTATTTTGTTTTGTTGTCTTTTGTTTTTGTTTTGTTTTTGTTTTTTACTTTTACCCATGGTGAATGTTTACGTTAGTCCAATTCTTTTTATGAATGTTTATGTTTTATTCTTTGTTGTTAATTTGTGTTTGTTATGTATTTACTTGAGCATGTTTTAAATGTCTTATTCATGCATTACGTGTTACGTGTGTGTCTCTTATTCTTTCTTTGCCTTGTTATTTAATTACTTTTTGTTATTATTATTATTATAATTATAGCTCCATTTACTCATTTTTTGTGTTATGTGTTATGTTATACATTTACGTTTTGAACAAATTTTGTTGTTTGTTCTCACAACTTGAGTTTGTCCATCATTAAACTTGATTTTCTTTCTTATTTCTTTTTTTTTTGGTTTGTTTTGTTTGTTTGTTGGTTTGCTGTTTAATTGAATTGTTTTTTGTTTTTACTCTTGTTCATCATTTTGTATGTGTATATGTATATTTTTTATTTATTTATTATTAAGTTTTATTCGCATTTTTAACAAAATTAATAAAAACAATTCATTATTTGGTTTTCTTTACATTTTTCATGTTTTTTGTATTTTTTTTTTTTTTAATTTATTTATTTGTTTTTTTTTTGCTTTGGTTTTTTTTCTTTCTTTGTTTTGTATATATGTTAATTGATCAATTTATTCGTAATTTGTAATATTAAAACAATGTAACGTATAATCTTGCTTGTGGGTGCCATGGCCGATTCCACACGATTGAAGACGATATCATCTAGAATCTGATCTGAATCTGGTTGCCATCGATTGGCATTGCAGCTTAACTAATGCAACTGATTTAGCTTTTTAGGGTCTTGCACTTTTCTTTTCGTTTATACCTTATAAATCTAACTGATTGCATTTATACAGAGTGTACGTGTTAAAGTTTAGTTTCGTTATCTCTTGGGCTAAAGGAACATAATCATCAAGAATATCAATATCAATATCGAACTGAGGCATACAAAAAAACAAAGGGGACACAGATGAAGACACAGATTTAACATATAGTCAACAAAAGATATACACATACATATACATATAGAGTAAGGATTACAAACTTGTTGTGTTCTGTTTTAAAGCGCAATTATCTATAGTTAAGTGTTAACAATGATTATGATTATGGAAGTCAGTTGAAGAAGTCAGTATCAGTTATCATTATCAGTATGGAAATTGAGTTTTCATTTTTGTTTTTCATTTTTTTTTTTTTGGTTTTCATTTATGTTATATACTGCGAGTTCTCTTATTATAATGTAATGCAATGTATTTGAGTATGTATAGGTATTTATACTTGTTCATATATATAATAGTGCCCGTGTTTCTTCTGTAGCACTTCTCGACTTCTTCCATACTCTACTCCCTTCTGCTGAACTCTCCTCTCTCGTCTTCTTATATCATATATCATTCTTGTTTGCACGTTTTTTTGTTTTTGTTTTTGTTCTTGACTTACTAATAAATTAAAACAACGCTAATGAATTCGTTTTTTCTTCTTTTTTTTGTTTTTGGTTTTTGTTATGTGTTTTGTTTGTTTTTTGTTTTTGTTACTAATTGTGAGTTGTGGTTTTTATTTGTTATTATTTCGTTTACTGGTTTTCCATTCTCTTCTTTAACTCATTTGCGTTTATTATCATTTCATAATCAATTATCAATTTGATTTTTATTTATTTTTTTTTTATAGTACATGCTTTGTTTGCGTTTCGTTTTAATACTCTTCTGTTTTATTTGCTTGGTATTTTGTGCCTTGGACAAACGTTTCTTAAAAATTGATTTTATTCAATAGAAATCGGTTGCTGTGTAGTTATTCTTCTCTCTCTCGTGTTCCCGTAATGATTTCACTATGTTCGTTCGAGTGCTGATAAGAAAAGGTCAGAATATGGGACGCCTGCAATCGGACGACAAAAGAGCAACAAGTGGCTGAGCTGATAAGCCACATAAATGGCAGCTTTCAGTAATAATAATAATAATTATATTGCTAGGTTGGTTGTTGGCAGCTGTATCGCTATTGCGATAACTACTGTGTATGTTCTCGATTGAAATTGAAATTGGATTTGGAACGCTTATCTAGCAGCACTTGAAACGGAGTCACAACACATCACACGACCTAAACGATAAGTGTGAGAATCGATCAGTGTCGAAACATTTGTACAATACATTTTTCCCATTATTTATACAATAACATTCTTGAGAGTTTTGCTTTGCTTTTTTTCCTTATTCTTTTGTTAATGGATGTACATACATATATTTTTAATTGTTTTTTTTTGGTTTGGTTTGGTTTGGTTTTGTTATTATATACTTGTTATCTTGTTTTGGATCTGTTCTTGCTAAGAACCATCTGCTGTTGCGCTTTATATTTATAACTCGAGACACTTTTGGGATCGACATCGAACACTTGAGAAACAAAGGACATTGGGCTTTTCTTTTATTTTGTTTTGTTTGGGAAAGTTATGCTCAACCGATTTGAAAATTCAATTACTTTTTAACAATAACATAACAAATGCAAAATTTGTTACGACTTTTGTTGGCAGTGTTTCATTTGTATGTATATGTAATTTGGCATTTAGACATATATAATTTCTAATTACACAATGGAATCCTCGCATCTCTGATATTTGGTAGGAAAGTAAGTCAGGGAGAGATGGGATGGGGACTTCATACGAAATGGTGGGGGCGAGGGCGAGGGGACGAGGAAAACACGATGTGTTCATTGCTATAAAATGTGTAGGTGATTCACATTTCTTTCGATTCTTTTGTTTTGTTTTTCTTTTTGTTTTTGGTTTGGTTTGGTTTCTTTCTACAATGTAAGTATAACTACAGTTAATTACGTCAATTGTCATCGAGCCAGATGATCATTGTTACGATTTGGTTTTTGTATTATGATTAATGCCAAAACAAATGCATTTTGGCTGGTTGTGCGCGATTTTTAACGTTTTACAACACTACAAATAACGGCAGTTTTGAAATGCTGATTTCGTGGGGAATGTGGGGATATAATAATATAATAACATTACACATAATTATTAGTATGCACTTAAAATACAAGTTCGAACAACACATATGGAAGCCACGGAAAGCAACTGCAAGTAAATGGGATAATACCAATGTGCTGCTGATCAAGGAATCGAAACTGAGGAACTACACAAATCGTGCTGATCGTGATAGTGATCGTGATCTTGTGGCACTTGAGTCATTTTGGCCAGTGTTTTTGCAATAAGGTACATATTCCAATAAAGGCCTGCCTCTTCGAATACATACATACATCCAGTAAACTATGGTATGTGTGTTTGTAATATATAACTGATCATTTGATAAATAGATCTATATAGTATATACATATACATATAGTACCTTTTCGTATGGGATGGGGGGATGGGGGTAGAGTGGAGTTTTCAGTTTGTACAGAAATGTGTGTGCACTTACATACATCAATATAGTACACCTATATATATTGTATATAAGTCGATAGGATTCTTTGGGTGGGGTTACAACTAAATAAGGCATGCGCTAGGCTCTTTTTGGCACACAAAATAACAACAATCATAATAGTAACATAAAGTATTTGGTAGTATGTGCTTTCGGTTCGGTATCGCTCATCGTTTATAGCTTATCGCTAATCGCTGCAACATCATCGGTTCCCGACAATGACAAATTCGCTAAATGCTACAATACTTTCGTTTACATGCTTTCTCTTTATTTTCTCCCTCTCTCTCTCTCTCTCTCTCGTTCTCTCTGTTGCGCTTCACTTTCATTGCATTCTGATTTTGAAATCCATTGTCATTTCTTTTAACACTGTGTATTGCGAAAATTGTAATTCACTTTTATGCTTACTTCACTATTATACAATGTGCGGTTGCCTTATTTTTGTTTTTGTTTTGTTTATTTATAATTCATATTAATTTTATATGTTTACGTGAATTATGCTTGATCTGAGGGCAGTTGCAAGTTGCAACGACACTTGCCGCTTGCCACTGCTCACGACTTCTTTTCGTTTTTGTATTTATTTTTTTAATTTAATTTCTTTGTTGTTTGTCTAAAATGCGCTAATTATTGATACCATCTTCTTCTCCGGGTTCGTTTCTTCGGTTTTAAATGTTAATTTTTAACTGTTAGCTGTTAGCTGTGTATGTATGTTGTTTTGTTTTTTTCGGTTTTTTGTTGGTTTTTTTTTCTTTAAATTCTATCCTCCTCGTCCTCCTCCTCGACCTCCTCGCCGTTCTCCTCCAGCTCCTCCTTGTAGCCAGGATGCTCGGATATGGCATAATAGTTGCCATTGTAGATGACGCCCAGTTCGCGTAACGCATCGCCACGTATTGTCGCCTTTATCGTCCAGTTGTAGCAGTCATCGGACTCGGACTCACGATCCAGCCGCTCCACATCGAGAATCTTTGAGTTGAGGCGCTCCAGTATGATGCCGATGTCCTTGATGCTGAGGTGACGCTTCTGATCGACAGACAGCTGATCGATTAGCAGCAAGAACTTCTCCGTCGTCGTCTTATCATCCTCCATCACCGTGTTCTCCGTCTCGCTCTCCGAGCTGTCGCGCTCCGGTGCAATGTCCAGGAAGCGTACATGACCCTTGGCGCCGGATGAGCGACGCTGCATACTGCCGCTGCCGCCCAGCATAGGATCCATAACCGATGACGACATCCCCAGCGTCGCCTGATGCGCATGCAGCTGCTGCTGCTGTTGCTGTTGATGCGGCTGCGGACTGCTGCTGCCGTCCTGAATGGGCGACGTGGCCACGCTCTTGTGCACCGCTATCTTGCGCCCCTCCTCGTGCAGGGCACAGCAATGGAAGTCGCATTCCGTTGTGCTGGGACTGCCCGCCCGACTGGGCGTGTGCGCATGATGGGCACACTCCGGCGTATGCACATGCACTGCGCCCACAGCACTGTCGAAGGAGCCGCCCTGCTTGGACAGACGGCGACTGCCGCTGCCGGGTATCACAACACCCGGGGGCAGGACAACGCCGCCCGGATGGTAAATGCTCGCCGGTCCCTCGTCGCTGATGACCGTTATTTGTGGGCTGGCGTAGCGAGGCTGTGACGATTGCGAAGACACCGACTTGTTGTCCAACGAACTTTGCGCGGAGAGACCCTTCTTCGAGGGCGAATACTTGTCGGACGACAGCAACCCGTTGCTGCTGCCCAGACCGGCGCCCATGCACATGCCGCCGCCGCCGCCACCACCACCACCTCCTCCTCCACCACCACCGCCGCCGCCGCCTCCTCCTCCGCCACCTTGGCGCTGATCCCAGTGCAATACGACCGTGACACGCCCTTTATTATCCATAATCTTCCACGATGGTGTCTCATCATGCAGTTCCAGTGCATGGATCGTCTCACAGACGATTTTCGGTATAGCTGATATAGCTGCAGAAAACACATGTGAGCCCAGGATGTTTCGATCTATTCGATAGCGATTGCGATACCACTTACCAGCTTTTATGACATCCACACCCGTTGGATACCATCGCTCGCCCTGCCTCAACAGCAAGAGAACCGTATTGTTGGCCAGGGTGCGAAAGTATTCGCCATCCTCGATTTGGGTTCCATCACACTCCAGAACAACGCGAACAGGTTCTGAAGCAGGAACCCCCAATTTATCCTTGCCGCGCACCAATAGCTCCTCAAATGTACCAACTACGACGCCCTTACGCACATTCCGCCAACTATCCCAAATTTTCAGTGGTCGCTTGCCGCGAGACTCCTGTAAAAAGAAAGGACATTGCATACAATAAGTGAAAGTCTTTTACTTATTTCAGGAACTGCAAAAAATATTAGTAGTTAAACAAAAGAAGACCAATCTAATTTCAAAGAAAAAGGAGGAATAATTTATATATGATATATAAATGAAAGCTAACTTCAGGAGATATATAGATATAGATATAGTAGATATTAATATAATATTTGCATAATATGTAAATTTTCATTTTCATTGCTTAAGGACTCCCTAGCCTGTGAAACATATTTTAGACATCTGCCTGAATTTCACGAGGATAAAATCTTTATTTTTTTGTAACATAAAACTGTCTTCTTACATTCTTAATAGATTGTAATTTTACTGATCATGTTATAATTATAATTTTGAATACATCAAGGTCTTAGTTGCAAATTGATTAAGGCTCTATAATAATATTTTATTATAAGATAATAAATATTATATATCAAATTAATAAATAAGTCATTTTATTTTCAATAATGGAATAATAACTTTTTTTATAATCCTAATATCTACAATTTTAATTAGATTCCCCTTATTTAATTCAGAATGTTAAATATAATGCATAATACAAAATCTAAGAAGACAAAGTTTTGGGAGACTTTCGACCTTCGGAGCCTTCGATTCTAAATAAACGTCAAGTTACTCATGGTATTTAGCAAGAATAAGGATCGTAAGTTTCAGTTGAGTTAAGTTTAGTTGAGAGGATTATGCGATAAACGTTCTGACCTCAATGTGGCAACTGAGACTAAGATTAAGCTGGACAACTAAAGGCAGCAGGAGTTTTACTATCATTATAATGAGCGAGCAGATTGTGTGTGTGTGTGTGTGTGTGTGTGTGTGTGTGAGATGCGTGACACCTGTGTGTGTGTGTGTGACAAGTGGGTGTGGCAGGACCCGGGCAGCGTCGTAAGTTGCACTACTAATTGAGATTTGTACCCGCTAAAAGGGCGCAAATGTCAAGGCCGCTGCCAGCTCCAGGCAGCTGCAGCTGATGCTCTAGCATTGCAGCTGAATAGAGGCATAGGTCTAACCCACACACACACACCCACACACACAAGCATAAGCTCACACTCACTCACACAGCAATAAAGCAAACGAAAAACAATTCATATTACATTTAACAAACGAATTTTTGGTTTGGTTTTTGCACTTTGCATTAACAGCGAGCACAGCTGTTGTTCAATAACAGAGCGCTGTTAACTGTTAGCTAACAGAGCTTTCACTGACTGCAAAATCAACAGCAACAGCAACAACAACAACAACATCGACAACAACAGCAGCAAGAAGCCATGTTTAATGTATTGCAAGGACATGAGTGTGGCGCTCCAGTGACCCAGTAACGAGTGCAGCACACGAGCTGAATAACAAGAAAGAAGATGAAAAAAATTGAAGGAAATTCTCACACACACACACACACATGCATGCTATATGCACATATATACTAGATGTATGTAAGTTCATGAGAGTTATAATAAAAAAAGGAAAGAAAAAAGTTTAATGAAAAATGGCGAAAAATGAATTTTGGACATTTTGGGGAGTAGCATTTGTTTAATTGGAGTTGAAATTGCAGTTGCAATTGCAGTTGTAGAAAGTGTAATCAGTGTTACACACACACACATACACACTCGCATAGGAGAGCGAGACGCAAACGAGAGCGAAAGCGAGCGAAAGAGAAAGAGAGAGAGAGACAGTGTGCAAGCGCGCATTGGGATAGGTCAAGTCTGCTGCCATATGGCCATCAGCTGCTGATGCGATTGCGATTGCAGCAGCAGCAGCAAAGGGGTGTGTGTATTTCCTTTACCTTTGCCCCTTCCCCCCTCTCAAATGTATCTGAAGTTAATGCTAATTAGTAAAGCGTAGAAACAAAAAAGGAAATGCCAATATACTCGAATTTGTTTTTACCCCAACTGCTGCTGCGGCCGTCGGTCCTGTGGTGATGGCAGCACCTCCAGCTGCACCTTGATTAGCTGCCGCAGCGGCAGCTGCTGCGGCCGCCACTTGTCTGATGCTGAGGCAGTTGCAGAGCGGCTTTGTCACGCCCAGCGTGCACAGAGCATTGGACCACATGGTGGTGGCGTTGCAAGTGCTCGTCTCACCTTTCCCAGCCACTTTAATGCGATATCCTTGCCTCGACTATAAATTGTTTATTGGTTTACACTACTACAACAATAACAACAGCACTGCACAATTGAATGTTAATAGTAGTACAATTATTGTTCAACATTTTACTCGCTCTCTATACACTCGAATATATAGTATAGTTTAAACCATTTGGATTTCGTTTGTCTTAAAAATCGTTATATCAAATACACGCACTCTTCTATGTTTAAAATTATGATTTTCGTTTATTTCTTTTGTTGTTTGTGTCTTATAAAAACCTTATAAATGCTCAAAGCTTAGGCCTAAGTTAAACGCGTTTTATTGTAGTTTTTCTTTCATTCACAATTATTAGTATTAAATGCCATTTGAAAATTCGTCGCGTGAGGCTACAAAAATTGTTAACAAATTGCTGCACACTTTACAAAAAAGATGAACACAACACGTTGGATTCATTAATTATTATCATTATTATCATTAAGCATTTTGTTTTTCGTTTTTGGTTTTTTATTTTTGATTTTTCTATTTTTGAAGTCAATAGGAAAATTGTGGACTTGAGGTCGTTTTTTTTTTCCTTTTTTGGCAAGCTGACAGATTTTTGGGATTAGGCCACAGCACTGCACATCACATCACAGCAGAACAGAGCACAGAGCAGAGCTCAACATTAGGGGCTGGGCAGGCGCCAGAGTTTCAAGAGTTGACCTTCGCACTTTCACTTTACTACTACGCGCCTTGTGCGCCACTTGCGTGTGCCTGAAACCGCCGAGTTTTCATTGGTGGGGAGTGGGAAAGGGTCTTGGGCTGATGCTGCTGCTGCTGGTGATGCTGGTGATGCTGCAACTGCAATTGGGGCTGGGGCTGGGGCAGGTGCTGAGCCTGCGTTTGTTCGATTTAAGTTTTGTGTGGCACAGTTTCCTTTTCTTTCTTTCTTTCTGTCGTTTTTTTTTTTCTGGTTTTATGTGTGACTTATTTTCGTATAGGTTTTATCTATCTATTTGCACAGTTGACACACGAGCTTTTCCGATTTTAATTGATATTTAATTGGTAGCAAAAAAAAGGTTGTCGTTGTCGCTGGCTGGCAGTAGTTGTCACACCCAGTTAAAATTTAATATTTCAACAAATTGCCAGCGGAATCACGTAGCTTGCGAAAAGCGCTCGTAAATGAAAGTAGCATCCTTGCTGGCTGTGGCTGGCTGCCTGGCACACTGGCACACTCTGAGCCTGCCTGCCAGCCTCTGCTCTGCTTCGCTTTGCTCTGCTACGCTGCGCTGCTCTGCTCTCCTCTAACATCTTCTCGCATGTGTATGTGCATGCTTAACGCCTCTGCCGCTGCCGCAGTCGCTGCTTCGACTGTCATGTTGTTGTTACTATTTTCTGCTGCAGCTGCTGTCTGCAGTGCGAATGCAGTGAGAGCACAACGCAAATGAGAGCGAAAGTTGTGCGCATAAAGCTCTCTCTTTCTCTCTCTCTCTGTCTCTTTGGATGGTCACTCTGCTCTCTCAGCTAATGAGCATGTTGTAGTAATTTATTTAATGTTAACATGTGAGCGAGCTGCAACTGCACTGCACTTGCACATTGCAACTCTCATTCGTTGACTCTCTCTCTCTCGCTCGCTCGCTCTTAGTCTTTCCTTTGGGTTTTTGGTAGTAACATCTGTGCTTTGGCCTACATTTGCAATGTGATATAATCAGGGCGCGCTTAAGCTAACAGCCAACTGCTAACGAACGCTCCACAAGTATTAGCGACTCCATAGCACCTAACTTCTGTCGCGATTTACTATATCTACATAAATACCAGAAGCTCTGTCAATTAGGCACACAAAGCACACATACAGGCACACTTGCATTGTGTTCAAACGAGTGCGAAAGAGAGCGAGAGATGCTCAAAACATTGCACCCTTTTTGTAAGTTTGGTCTGCTTGGAACTCGCTTTCATTTTCATTTTCGTTTGGTGTGCGCTCACTTATGCAGCAATTCATTAAATCAAAGCGCAGCTTTAGGTAAACATTTGCATTAAATCAATCCTTTCAATTAATCCTTTATATTTGTCAAGCTGCAATCTGTATGCAGAAAGCATACGCGATTAAATTTGAATGAATTGTTGACGCTGATAAGTATGCTACAAAAAATGAAGGATTCTAAAATCTAGATGATTAGAAGAACACTAAAAACTTTAATTACTATTTGACAATATGAAAAATACAACTGCGAAATTATTGAAGAAAAACTCAAAATTCTTAAAAATACTACAAGCCAACTTAAAATGCCCTTAATTTAAAAATAATATATTTTGAATAAATACAGCCCTAATCCTTAACCATAAATTATAGTTGCAATTCATACAATTTTATTTACATCAATGCGTTGGAGTTGGCTGCGAATTTATTCCCACATAGACAGAAAGCGAGAGAGTGAAGAGTGCTCTCTCGTGTGCTGTCAGAGCAGCGTTGCCAGATGCGAGCGAAAACGATAACATCTTGCAAAATGTTAACTAGGTAAGGAGCCTGCTGTTTCAAAAGTATTTAAATGCTAGAGTTAATCCGTGAATAGTCTACTGAACATACATAGCATTGAAATTGTAGAATATAAGAAATAACAAAAAAAAATATTGAAATAAAATGATAAGTTTTGTAGCGATATGCGAAAAAACAAATTGAAGGATAGAATCCAAAGCAGATTCTAACGTCCTTAACAGCGCTGTAATTAACATGTGGGTCATGTGCTAGCGCTGTTAAGCCGCCCACAATTATAATGCTGTCTGCTTGTCAATATGTTATATGGGGAGTGTCATGGAGTGCAACTCTTGTTTGTGCTCGCTGCATTTCCATTCACATTAAATTGTATTTGCATTGGCATGTTATGTATGTATGTTTGTATTAACAGATGCGTCACTGTTAATTTCGGCTGTTGAGCCGACAAACAACAATAAACATGCAAAGCTAAAAAAATATATATGAATGTATAGAAAAAAGTAAATGTAAACGAGACGGATGAGGACATCAACAAAAGCTACATGTGCACACATTCTACGAGACGAGTGAGTGAGTATTACCACAGATATTTGGGTCAAAGCTATTCACTCACCCGCAAAGCAAAGCAAAGCAAACGAAACCAAACGAAACGAAATGAAATGAAGAAAACTGCATGAAGCATGGACACGCACACTAATGCAGCTAAATGCTTAACGGGAGCTTAGTTGACAAGCCGTGGATCAGTTCAACGTCTAAATTGAAAACAAATGAGCAACGTCGGGGATTGAGAGACAACTTTTAAAATCAATGTACGTATACGTAATATGTATATGGGATTTTAATTCACATAGCTTGCTGGTACTATGGCATTACTATGTACATACATATATAGTAGAATGTGGGCCGGCGGCACGCCCGCGCTTTTAGCTTGACGTGGATTCTTCACTTACCTCTCTGGCCATTACGACATGTCTCAAAAGCAGGGCCCGCTTAGAGGGTCTGCCATTTGCGTTGGCTTTAACAGCTACAACAACAACACGTCGTCCTCCTTCGCCGTCTCGTTCTTGTTGTTGTTGTTGTTATTCTCCTCGTCTTCGTCGCCGTCGCGTCTATCGTCCTTTGGCGGCGGCTAACAGGAACAGCAACAACAGCAGCAACTGTGCACGGTTTACACTTTTCGCGCATACGATTCTGTTTCGCTGTATGTGTGTGTGTGTACGTATGTATGCGGCGTTAGCGTTGGCGGCGGCAAGAGAATGGCGGCAGTGGGCGGTTGGTTGGTTGGTTGAGTGTGCTTCAAAAATTCTCTACTACACGTTTATTTTCAATCTTCCCGCAACGCCATGCGCCGATGCTGTGTGCTGCTTCTTCTTCTTCCTTTTGTCGTTCCTTCGCTTTCTCTCGCTCTCACTCACACTCTCTCGCTCTCTATGCTTTTTTCGGTTGTACGTGTATGTGCGGGCATCTGTATGTGAGTATGTGTGTGTACGTATATGTACATATGTTGGTTGCTGCTGCGTGTGTATTGCTATTTCACATCACTTGTATAAAATTTCGATTGTTTATTTCTTTAATTTTTGCGTTTAAATATATTTTGGTGTATGTTTTTTTTATTGCATATCACTGGGGATGAGACTTATTTTTGTTGTATTTGCTTTTATCTACATACAACTACACCCACAATACACTCATACATATACATATGAACTTAGGTGCGGCTGCGATGTCGGCGAAGAAGATTCGCTGATGGCAGTGTGTGTCTGTGTGTGCGTGGCTGTGTATGTGTGTGTGTGCTGTGTGTGAGAATGTGTGCGGAAAAGCATTAAAGTACCGTTATCGTTGTCGGAACCATTTTGGGCATTATCAATTTATTCACATGCGACACATTTTGTTGTAATTTTAAATTATAACACACACGAACGCTTTTTATTTTGTTTGCGGTAATTTTTATCAACAAAATAATGAGCACATCGGGGAAAATCTTAAAGGCGCACACGCACACATATGTACATACAGGACACGCTTAATCTCTTGCTTTGCTTCTATTTTCTAGTATTGGCAGTATAGCACACAACACGCCTTTTCCTTTTCACTTTTTCTTAAATTTTATTCATTTAATTTTCGGTTTTTCTTCTGCTTTTTCTAGAATGCAGATTAACTATTTTTTCAAATTATCTTGCAGTTCAAAACTTGAAATTATTGCAGTTAATTACAAAACAAACACATTTTAACAGCCCCAAAAGTAGAGGTGGAGAAACATCGATCGATGGCGAACTATCGATGTATCGTTGTGTCTGAATTTTTGCAAAAACATCGACTTGTATTGATATGATTATACCAATATATACTAGATAAAAACATTAAAAGCGGTTTGAAGCTGGAAAAATACCGAAAAATAACTTTTAACATTTTTCATATATTTTGCAATTTTCATTGCTTTTATTATTATTTAAAATGTAGATTCACTTAAAAAAAAAAAACTTTAAAGTCATGACTCAGAATAAGTAAAAATTCAACGGAAAACCAACATTTAAAACCACAATTTGTCCAACACTCACATAATGTAAAAAACTTGCAAGAGAGCCGTGTTCAATTTACATTACATTCAATTACATTCATAAATTCATTATTAGCTTAAGAAAATAAATATTGTAACAATATATTTTGTTTTTTTAAACGAGTGACAAACTTAAATGACATGTAAATTTCATAGTAATGTCTAAAATTCGTTATTGAATTATTATTTTACGGTTAAAGTCGCTGTGTCGGTAGACCGATAAATAGCTAGAGCTTTTATCGGTAGTAAACTACTAGTTAACCGGAAAGTTCATTTTTGGTATATTTTAAAATTTAACCTGCGGTCACGCTGCCGCTATACGGCACCAGAAAACTTGCCTAGAATTTTACACAAACAAATTACGTGTCTCAAGAAAAATATTACAATATGGTCGACAATTTACCGCCCTTAGAGCCAAGTCTGCAAAATCTTGTAGAACAGGAATCTCTGAAATGGATTTTTGTGGGTGGCAAAGGCGGTGTAGGCAAAACAACCTGCAGGTGCGTGTGTGCGAAAGAGAGACAAGTCGTGTCAAACAACAACAACAACAATAGCTTTACTAATATTACGAAAAATCCAATTACTAATTTTCAGCTCCAGTCTGGCAGTCCAATTGGCAAAAGTACGCGAATCCGTGCTCATCATTTCCACAGATCCAGCACATAATATATCCGATGCATTCGATCAGAAGTTTACCAAGGTGCCGACAAAGGTATTCAACAAAATGAAAGTCATGTTGCGGCATTTTTCTATACTAAATAGTGATGATTTTTCTTGAAATATAGGTTAATGGCTTTGATAATTTGTTCGCCATGGAAATAGATCCAAATGCGGGACTCGGCGAGCTGCCTGACGAATATTTCGATGGCGAGAACGAAGCTCTACGTGTCAGCAAGGGCGTCATGCAGGAGATGATCAATGCTCTCCCCGGTATTGATGAGGCGATGAGCTATGCCGAAGTCATGAAGCTGGTGAAGGGCATGAATTTCTCCGTGGTGGTCTTTGATACGGCACCAACGGGACACACGCTGCGTCTGATTGCCTTTCCGCAGGTTGTAGAGAAGGGATTGGGCAAATTGTTACGTTTAAAGATGAAGCTGGCGCCTATGTTGACGCAATTTGTATCCATGCTGGGCATGGCTGATGTCAATGCAGACACCTTGTCACAAAAACTCGATGACATGCTGCGGATCATCACCCAAGTGAATGAACAGTTTAAGAACCCGGTAAGCATTCAGAATCCTCTCAATTAGAATCAGATTGTTATAGATGTATTTTTTTAGGATCAAACCACATTTGTTTGTGTCTGCATTGCCGAGTTCTTTTCGCTGTATGAGACCGAACGTTTAGTGCAGGAGTTGACCAAGTGTGGCATCGATGTACACAACATTATTGTCAATCAATTGTTATTCCTGGAAAAATCCCACAACTCGTGTAGCATGTGTGCCTCCCGCTTCAAGATACAGGAGAAATACTTGGACCAGATTGCCGACTTATATGAGGACTTCCATGTTACAAAGCTGCCTCTGCTGGAAAAGGAGGTTCGCGGACCAGACAGCATTAAATCATTCTCAGAGAACCTTATGATACCTTACAATCCCAACGCATCTGCAAACAAATAGAGAATGCCGTCGGTTAGGTGCGCTGTAGTTTTAAGCTTCTGAAGAACTTATTGTGAATACGTGTGTGGGGGTGAAATAAATTCTAATTATGCCAGATAAGCTACAGATTTTAGCCAAGTTGTGCTGTCTGCAAGAAACAATTTCACTTTTTGCGCAATACATTTTGCAAGAAAAACTGAATTAAGATCGAAAAACCTATGTTATTTTGAATAAACAAGTTTTATAGGAATTCATCATTATATGTCTTTTCCTACTTCTATTTGTGGATGCACTATTTCCATATCTATCAGTATATCGAGTCAGTTAAATTATTTGAATTCTTCACTTGGTTAAAAATGTTTGCACCACTGTGCGTCACTTTCAAAATAACGATATTTTTATACCAAAGAAGTATTTATGCCTTAAATGGTCACATTGCTATTACCGACAAACAGCTGTAACTTATCGATATGCAAAAGGGCAGCCAACGTTTGCTGTAAAGATAGTTGGCAGTGCTGGAGATTCCGATACTATATATTAAACGATATCAATGGCTCTAATTTAAAATTCCAATATATCGACGTTTTGTCATCACTCAGTTTCATTTTGCGTCGTTTATTTGCTGCTGCACAGTTTTCGTGTTTTTGTTTTCCTCGTTGTTTTCAGTCCTCGATAGATGATCCGCTGCACATATTTCCAATTTAGTTAAGCTAACAAGCTGGGAAATCGAAAAGTCATATTGTTTTGCTGCCATAAACTGCGAAAACCCCCGCACCCAGAACACACAATTCTCAAGGATATTTGACGAGGGTCTAGGACAACAGCAACAGCAACAACAACAACGAAGAGTCACAGGTGAGTTAATTGAGCGCCAAAGCCATATTCGAGTTCTATGTACATACATACGTGCGTATATCGGAATGTGTAAATGAATGTATGCGGTTGTTGCGATCAATAATACAACACAAAAGCGCTCCATACACAAATAAATCACCCACTATCGCCCCACAAGACCACAATGTGTAATACATAAATAATAATAACCCCCACAACAATGACAACGCACACATACAGTAAGAATGAAATAACGATAATGTTGGACAACAGTCATTCAGTTGGTCAGTCGCTTGATTTCTATACGAATTCCACTCGCTGGTTTCCGCATTTCCCCGCCGCATTTCCTCTCTCCGCCACATCCGGTCCCCCTTTTGTCCTTGGGACTGCGTCACTCGCTCGCTCGATTCCAACATTTTAGGCCGCCATATCAACGAATTTGTCGCGTGACCTTAAGCCATTCCTGCACTGCCATGTCATGGTACGACTTACAAACAGAATATACTATGCACGAATATTTGAATATGCATGTGGGGGAGTATGTGCTTTTCTTAATTGAATTGGTCTAACGGACAGAACGGGCAGTGGTGTCGCCTCAGAACTCCATTTATGGCCACAACACGTATGCCGTTAGAATGGCCCCAAAACGAAAGCAACTCTGCAGTCGTCATTACTCACTTGACGTTACGCTATCTTTTTGTGTTTTGTATTTTGTGTTTTGTTTTCGACGACGTATTTGAAGAAGTACAGCTCAGCGTAGGTCTTTTTATCGGCAGAGTTGACATTGGCTATCATCATTGTGTATTAATATTTATAATTATGACTTTATCAACTGCTTGCTTACCGGATTGATGCCACATACAATACAGATACAGACTCAGATACATTATAGAGTAACAGATAAAGATACAGCAAAATGTCTGTCGCTGGATTGAGACAGAGCCTTCTGCTCTGGAGTGTTGACTACTGGAATTTGGAAGGTAAAAGTTAATTTGATATGAGTTCTGCTTTTGCGTTTGGTTCGATCTTAAGTTGTATGGTTTCACTTTTCATTTGACATTTTACATTTGCAATGTAAATAGTTGGCTTTACTTCATTTGACTCAATTGCAAAACACTCTTGTAGCAGTCATGGCGGACAATGTATTCAAGTCGCACGATATCGGATTACGCGCTCAAAAGAAAATACTCTCACGCATGGCAACGAAAAACATAGCGAAAACCTTTATTGACGGCACAACGGCTTCGCTGCTAGATAATTTGTACAAGCTCTGTAAGATGCATACTGGCAACAAGGCGCGCGCTGAGAAACTCATCAAAAACATCATCAAAATTGTCATTAAAATCGGAGTGCTGCACCGCAACAATCAGTTTAGCCCCGAGGAATTGCAAAATGCGGAAATATTTAAACGAAAGTTTCAGGTAACAATCCTAATATATTCACTTAATTGAAGAAATATTAATTTATCATTACACTTTCAGAACACGCAATTGTCCATCATATCATTCTATGAAGTGGACTTTACCTTTGATTTGGCATATCTGCAGAAGTCCATACAGGACTCGCATGTGGCACTCAGATCCATTGTGCAGCCACATTTAACGGATAAATCGCTGGGCCGCATAGATGAGGTGTTTGATTTCTTTGGCGACGCTGCGCTGTTGGAAACGGCCTTTAAACCAGATTCACCATATCGTGAGGTTATGGGCAAAATTGTGGCGGATATTAACTCGGCCATGGAGACGGGCGATATATGAGCAAAGAAAATTGCACGCAGTACAAGCTAATGGAATGATGAGGGGCTATTATCAAACCAAAAAACAAACAGGATATCCTACACACAACATGAGATACTAACATCTAGTTGAGAGCAACAAATGCTTAGCCTAACCAAATGGTGTGGAAAACAACAAAAGAACAACAACACTCTTTAGACAACAATGATTATTTTTAATTGAATTGGTGATATCACTCTATATTAACATTTATTAAGTAGGAGTCGAGAAAACACACGTCCAAATTGATTTATTTTTTAAGACAATGTTAACACTTTGCGTAATTGAAAATCGTTAACATTTTTGTGTCGTTTAGGTTTAAGTAAAATGCATTTCGCCAAAGGAATTCACAAAAGCAAAAACTCACAATGTATAATGTCCAAAAAGCAAAAGGCAAATTGCTTTTTTTATCAATGTGCATGTCGTCGTTGATTGTATTTGTATTTGTAATTGTAATTGTACTCAAACTATATTAAGTGTCTAAAAAAAAAGTCTGTCTAAATATTGTCTGTGCATTTGCACAATGCACAATTGAATGTTTGATACTTTTGTCTGTTTTGATACTCCGAAACTCGCTCTCCAAATGCAATTACTATTATATACTCGCTCTTGACATAAAGGAACCTATAAAATATATAAGTATGTATACGCTTTCACTTCGTATATATTCATGTACTTAATTCTCCAATTATGCTGATCTCCTTAAGAGTTATCCTATTATTTCAATTGCGTGCTAAACAAATGCAAACAAATTGCACGCACTTTAATTTTGCAAAATTGATAAAATTGTTAGTTAATCGTTTAACACACACAATCTTGAGAGTTTATGTTTGTATTAAGTTCAATAACCGTTTAGAAAACCAGTTTTATTGTATGTATGTATTCCAAGCCTCTTAGTCAAACAAAAGCCATGAGGGTCAATAACCTTAAGCATTATTTATGATATTCCATTATTGTTTTCTAACCGATATTCATCATGTACCCTGAACATATCAAAAAATTGATACGACACAACATTCAAAACGATGTGCAACCAGATATATCATTATTCTGAACGGGACAATAAAACTGTTCAATTGAATAAGCGTGTGGCACATACATAAATAAGAATTTTCGATATTACAACAATTTGTGGGATTCAAGTTATAGCTGTTTAGGTTTTTAAAACATGTATTTATTATTGTTTAGAAAACAAATTTATGTTGACTTTCTTATAATACAAAAAAAGCAACAAATTATAATTACAAAACTCAACTAAAACTCTTATTATTATTATCTCAACTCATTAATGCTTAACAATCTTATTCAGCGCGTTTTTGCTCCAAGACCCCATCGACGCCTCCTTCGCCAGCAGCCTCCAGTTTTTGTTGTTTGAACAGTTCAATGAGCTTCTCAGTCGCCGACTGTGGCACATCGAGTGGAGTGGAAATTTCTCGACTGGGATATGTCTGATTCTGCGCCTCGGGCGAACGCAGCAGAAACGGTGTCCAAGGTCCTTGAATGGATGGTACATCTGTGTGCCACATTTTACGCAGGCGCAACGAACTTGAGCTGCCGTTCTGTGTCTTGAGGAGGTCAATCCACTTGGATATTTCAGACTGGCTGTTGTTACGGCAATTCAGCCACTCACGTTCTCCATTCACTAAAATATTAAATTAATAGTTTATTAATAAACGGCAAGTGGTTTGAGTTTTCGTTAAGCATTGGTTGAAATACATGTTAAGAAATATACACTTAAATTTAAGAACCATTGCTGGGAATAATTTTAATTGATAATTTTAAGTCGGAATTTCAGAAAAAAAACAAGTAAGAAAGTTACAGTCGAGTGTGCTCGACTGTGAGATACCCGCTACCCATTTTTAATAAAGGCAAAATATTGCGGTATCATTTTCAAAATATACCGAGAATACTAAAAATGCACCAAATGGTATGTTTGGTATATCGATATAGTACACCATTCAAAATATACCATACACGGCACAATGTGCCAGATTGTCGGCCAAAGGAACTCAGACCCCTAGTAAGTAGGCGTTTTTGCCCATACAAAAGTATTTCTTTAATAACTTCCACAATTTTTATCTGATCGCAACCAAATTTTCAGGAACCATAACTACTACAGTAGTTATTGTATATACCAAAATTCGTAGCTCTAGCTTTAAAACACGTGTTATTAGATTTTTTGATTTGCGGGGGCGGAAGTGGGCGTGGCAAAAATTTGAAACAAACTTGTTCTACGTGCAAACATAACAAATGCTGTCGAAAAAAAATTATAGCTCTATCTCTTATAGTCTCTGAGATCTAGGTCTTCATATGGACAGACGGACGGACGGACATGGCTATATCGTCTCGGCTGTTGACGCTGATCAAGAATATATATACTTTATAGGGACGGAGATGCTTCCTTCTACCTGTTACACACATTTCCTGTCGGCACAAAGTTATAATACCCTTCTAACCTATGGGGAGCGGGTATAAACATTAAACTATTCTTGATCTTAGTCAATCAGTGAGAACAAAATATGTGAGTGAAATCAGTCAGCGACGAACTAAACATTGGATAGCAAGATTAACTTCATAATCGATTTTCATCTACTAACATTGTTGTCCTTAAAATCATTTATTAACGTCATACTTATTATTTCTTTCTTTCAAATATAACATAACTTAGTTATTTTCTATATATAAAAGAAATAGTACTTACAGTATTCAGCCACTAAAACAGGCGTACGATGGCGACGCGGTTTTACATAGACAACAATTCCTGGGTTCTCTTTGGCAAAGTCAACCAGATGGTTTTCAATAAAATCACTAAATAGTAGTAGTAGTTGTAAACTCACAGATTGTTTTATACCATTTATTTATTTATTTACTTACCGCATGCCTCGACTGGAGCCGTTGTTCTTGCAGAATTTCAATGTGATGCGCTGCAGCTGGCAAACATAGCGTCCCAATCCATTTTGAAGGGGAGCACGAGGAAAACCAGACTTAAGAAACAGATGGCTATTTGACATTGTATTTATTTATGTTGTATTTAATACAAAAATTTGTAATTTCAATTTTCGTAACAAGAAAAGACCGACGTAACCTCACGCCGCGCACTGCAATCAGCTGTTTCGATAGCTTTGCGTTAGACAGGGCCGTTAAATTATCGATAAATTAACGTAAAACAATTTATTTAAATTATTAACGTATTAACGTAAAAACAATACGTTGTGTTGCTGTAGTTTAAATAAATTTAAATGTTGTGATAATGTTGTCATTATATACTTTTAATATTGTTGTAAAACAACTTTTACAAACAGTTCGATGTGGTTTTGTGACACTGTGCAAGCAAGCCTGTATAACAACCCTGTCTCAGCTGAGCGCTGATAACGGCGAAGAAGCGGCACAAAAGGGAATGCGTGAATTCAAATGCAGCCAGCGTCGCGTCGCTTTTCATTTGAGATTTTCTATGTGGATCATAAAAAGAGAGAATTAGAAAACGTGCAACGTGTTAATGGAAAGTGAAGCAACCGATTGCATTAATTGCGTGAACTAAATCGATTTGATGGCCACTGTAAGTGAAATTAAACAAATATGGCGAATGCAATGTAAACAAACGAGATCAACAGACTTTTGCAGGTTCAAAGTACCCCAAGCTTGTCGACTTCGACGAATACGAGGAGCAGAAGAAAGTGGAGGAAGATGATGGTGATGATGATGAAGAGGAGGAGGAGGAAGATGAAGATTCGGGCTCGACCAGCTCTTTCAGTCTACAGGATTGCCTAAACGAGTTTCGAACGCGACGCATCAGACGCGTCTCAACGCACAGTCGTGATGCTGCGGGGGGCGGAGAGGAGCGACAGACGGCAGCCCGCGTCGTTGCTGCCGATGCACATCTAATCAACCAGAATCTATGCAACAAGGCGCAGGAGCGTCGTGGCAAGCCATGCAAGAACGGTTTCTGCTACTGCTTCACCAGCGACAGCGGCGACTGCGCTTCAACGGTGGCGCCACGTGAGTGGCACGTGCGGCAACATAAACGCAGCAGGCGTACCGACGCTAATAAGGTAAGTGCCCCAGCCCCTTATTCTATATATAGTTCTAAGTGCGACAGCAATTTTTAGAATACTTTTGAAGTAGTTTCCTATAAATCGAATTCTTAATTTAAAATTATGTTAATATTGATTCAACATTAAAAAATTTTATTGCTTAGTATGCATTTCAACTAGTGCTCAACTAGGACGCCTACATTTTAATATGATTTATGTATTTTCTGTATATTTTTATTAATTATGATTTATTTACTTAGAAGTAAATGATAATTTAAATTGCGCCCTAGAGTTCGTAATTCTATAATTACATTTGAATATGTATAGGATTCTTAAATTGTTCCTTATTATTATTATTTTATGTATCCTAATATATGACTAGACTAGAATTTTAAATTTTAGTTTCTGAACGTTAAACAATCTTTACTTTTTTCAGCTTGCCACTGCACAACAGTCGAATCAGAACAATTTCAACCCTCAACCGAGCCAGCGAATTCCTCAAACTCAACTACGTCGTTCGTCCGAGAATAGAAAGCAGAATGCTGCTGGAGTTGCTGTGGCCAGTCACAAATCGGTGGATAGCAGACCCTTGACCGCAGTCAGCAGTTTGCACGCTGTGGGCGACGATGCGCCACTTATTCACATAATTCAAGAACTGCGAGACAATTGTGTCATCTCGGAAGTGCGGGTCAACAAACAGAAACTACCCAATTCAACCCAAGTACCAACAGCATCGACATCAACCGCATCATCATCGGTAGCTACATCGAAGCTAAAAAAAATGCCGAAACCCGAGCGCATTGAGTACAAAGCAACAGCTCCGCCACTTTCGAACATTAGTGAGCAGGAGACACCATTGGATGAGGATAAGGAGTGCGATGACTTCTTAACAGAAGCAACCAGCTTGGCGGGCGAGAGTTTCCATTCCTCGCGGCGCAAATGTCGACGCAGTTCCAGTGGCGGAGGTCGATTGCTGCAGAAACGTCTTTCCAATGGCGGACAGGTGAATTTCAAGCCACGCGATGTGGAGCAACCGCCACCGAAGCCGCCACGTCGCAGCAACCAGAGTCTCGATGGTAAAATGTCATTATCATCGTTGACCTCTACAACGCCATCTGTGCGAGATGCCGAGCGGGTCTTGGATGAGTTTCTACGCAAACACGGTGTTCAGATCCCTAGCTCCAAAGTGGACAAAGCAGCCAAGACGAAGAGCAATCGCAAATCGTATCCATTGGGTAAGTGAATTGTAGAACATTAGGTTTAGTTTGAATTCTAGAGCGTAAACTAATTTATAGCAAAGGTGTTGGTAGTATTTTGTATGGTTTAGTTTAATTACTCGTTTTTTGAGTTACTAAAACATTTCTTTGTTGAGTAATAAAGTATTTGTAATTATATTTAACTGAAACATTTGTCGAGTCGAGTAAAGACTTGCAAATTAAACTAATATTAATTTTGTATAACCTAATAAAACATTTACATTTTAGTCAATATTAAATTCAATTTAGAGTATAGAATATTAATTAGTTTAAAAGAGGAATAAGGAAATAATTTAACTATAAAAAGTAAATAAAGTATATTAATTTCTTTTGCTTTAAATAATATTCAGTTTGTAATTAATTAAGTAATTGGTTTAATTATTCAAATAAATATAGTTTATGTATTAATTTGGCTATTTTCTTGTTCATTTTAAGTTAATTTGTTGTTTTTGAGAATAAAGCATGCTCAAACCGTATTATACCAACATCTTATAGTAGCTCTTTTCTTATGATTTTCATGTGATCTTTCCCGATCTTGTAGCCGCAATGGAGAAACCCGTGCATCAGGCCAAAATGGCAACTTGCCCCTCGTTGAGCGACATTGAACGCGTTGTCGAATCGAAGCGTGGAGCTCACTATGCCAAGAACATTCACATGGCCAGCAACAACAGCAGCAGCAACAGGAACAAGAGCACAGTGTCCGACAAGCCCATGAAGGAGATTATGCTGGGCTGGACAGAGCCCAAAATCAATGATATGCTCAACTACGATGCCGCCAAGCAAACGCAATTCAAGACACACGCTCCAGAGCCGGCGCCACAGGTTGCTCATAACATTGGTTGGCAAGTTCCTCAATCCGTACCTGTGGTGCCAAAGATCTCCCTTGATACGGTGGATGGTGTCAGCGATAATCTGGAAAGCAATATGCAGCACAAGCATACGCCGATTAAATATGCCAAACAGAGCAGCCAGAAATTTATTTGGGGCGAACAGTGGCGCAATCTTTCGCCGTGGAATGGCAACAAGCAGCGTCCCAGCGGACTGCGCAACAAATCGAAAAAGTTTCTCAACAACTCCAAGAACAAAATACTGCGTTTTGTGTCGCCAAAGAAATCGAATCAGCCACCCAGATTGTGCACAGTTGGTGTGCAAACATCCACATCTCAATTGCAGCTGGATTTGCAATCTCAATCACCGCCAGGCAGTTATCATTCGCCAGTTCAGTCGACGCCATCGGCAACAATCACCACGCCATCCATGCAACAGCAGCAACCACAGTACAAAGACAGTTCGGAGCAGGCGTATTTTGATTTCGGACGCAAAGTGAAGCCGCCAACGCCTCCCAAGAAAGTGCCTCGTGGCCAGCGCCGCAAACTCAACTTTCAAGGCGAGACCAATGCAGCACCAGCCACATATTATCGCTCGTATCAGAAGGACATTGATCAGGATGTGACCATCACCAAGATGGGGTATTTGCTGAGCAGCATACGCGCCAAGCTGGAAGCGAGCGATGAGAATGCAACACGCACATTTCTGGTAAGTTTACTTTAACGCTTTAATTTACAAATACTTAAACGATGGCAAAGACCGCACCCAAGGAGTAATGATCTGAGCCGAGGTAGTAATTTGGTATGTTGCCGGCGTTGGCGCAGGTGCCAATTTTGGGCAGCAAATAGACGCTGATCACCTGGAGCTTGTGCTTCGCTTGCGGCGCATCCGAGTGCATAATGTAGTCGACAGTGATCCAGGCGTCCTGAAACGTTGAGGCCGTGAAATCTCCCGGATCGAGTATCTTAAAGTTGAGCGCAGAGGGTTCGGTGCCTTGGGCTTGGGCCAAATACATGGGTGAAGATTCTATTTCGGAATTGAAGTCACCAGTGAGAATAACGGGCGTGGTTTTGTCAGTAGTGGAGTTGGTTGCAAAGTGACGCAACTCGTTCAGTAGCTTGGTGACCTGGGCACAGCGCACATCGCTGCGTCTCGGATTGAACAGCAGATGTGTTGTGGCCACAATCACTTCCTTGGGTTCCTCTGATTGCTTCAGCCGGAACTTGGCCAACAGCGCCACATTGTCGCGATCCAGCAGAGGTACGCTTGCATCGTACAGCTCCACGGCCCGTTGATGTAACAACTTGAATTTGTACGAATCATAGATGATGGCACAACCGTCAGTGCGTTTGCCTGTCTTCTTCTTGAATACGTACTCCAGACGCTTGCCACTGCTGGCTGTTAGCCGTTGCACCAGCAGCGGCAGATGATTGTGTTGCATCTCCTGGAGACACAGAATGTCCGCATCCAGTTTGATAATCTCGCGCTGTAGTTTTTGCAGTCGGGAGTGCCATGTTAGCAGTTCTTGTGGTCGGTCCAGATATAAATGCATGTGTTCCATTAACAAATCCTGTGCGAGAATATTGTATGAAATCAGTTTGAATGTGGTTGTAGTTCCACTCGCTGCAGCTTGGTTTTCTGTTGTAGCCTTTAACTTGACAGCAGCAGGCATCGTCCATTTGCGATTATAATCGTAGCGTGGTTCCATTTTGGGCGCTATTCGTCTTTGGCCTATGCTCAGGCCGCGTTGTGTGTTTTGTATGCGGGTTTTTAATGAACGGAGCAGGGATTTGGACATCGTTTTATGTCACCGAAACAAACACATCTACCAACAAGCGTCACTCTGTTGATAATACTGCTTAAAACTGCCTGCGCTAGCGAGTTAAGTGAAAATCAGCTGTTATTCTTGCATTTGCTTTGCGTTGTTATTCGCTGCGTTCTAAACGATAAACTTATGTGTTATAGTTATCGATAGATTGACAGCAGACGTAGCGTGTGTGTCGATAGCGCAAAATGGTTTATATTGGCGCTGCTTTTCAAAATAGCTCAAGTTCTAGGGACCGTAATTATCGTAAATTTAAATATATATATATATAAAAAAAAAACAATTTTCGAAGAAAATTTATAGATATTAAACACTTTTTAAAATCGTATCCTATTAAACTTTAATTAAGAAAAGTTTTTTGGGATTTGCTTATCGAAAGTACTATATAATTTTAATATATTGGTTCTAGGAGAGTTCCCGATTTGCGCCCTTAGAGCAACGACAACGCACTCATGGTGGGTTCGACTGCGTTGATGGACCCATAACTAGAACAAAACGTTCGGTGGTTACCCGTCATCAACCTCAAGTTCATGAAAGAGAACCCATTTACTCCGAGATAGAGGAAGACTGTATGCATATTAGCGGCAGCCCGCAGTTTGATGTCAGAAATGCTGCGCTGCTAAAGCAGACTGAGCTACCCACATCTTCATCGTCGGCAGCTGCCGACACATCAGCAGCTACACCTTTGAGTACACCTGGTCCAACACCAACCAAATCGTCATTAGCATCAGCCACGGGTACAGTTAGTGACATAACACCACGGCCAACGCCATTCCCAGAATCCCCAGTGCAGGATTTCAGTGCACTCTATGCCACAGTGCAAAAATCTAACAAGTCATCACCAAGATCTGTTGTTGTCAAGGCTGCAGTGCAACCACGACCACTGGGACAATTTCTGCAGGAATCCCTGATGAATGGTAGCTTCTTCCAGTTTATGCCCTTGCCAGATGAGCCTGCCAGCGATACTTCCTACACAGTTTCCACCTTAAGATCAAGGAATCTAGTCTCAGAGCAACCGACACTGCCGATGCATCATTCGTTGAATAACATCAACGAACAGCACTCGCCGCCAAAAAAGAATCGGAATTTCTCGAAATCGGAGCTATCGCTGCAACGCAGTGAGATTTTCTTGGAGAATCTATGTCGCAGCGAGATAGTGCTGGACCACGATGACAACATGCGACTGGAGAAGGTGCCAAATGTAAGTATTATTCGCTCAAATTGGAAAATCTCTCATTAAATATTTGCAGACAAGTCTCAAAGCTCAAAGTGCTCCCGTTGTGGATGACGATACTGTCTCCTACGATATGCCCAACGAAGTGTATGATCACTATGTGATTGAGGACGCCAATAGCAGTGGACAGAGTCAATATGGATCGGTGCAGTTGGAGCCGCCGCCACCCTCATCGGATAACCAGAGTACGCCAAAGAAGCAAAGTCAACACTTTACGACTAAGGTAGAGATTTTTGTTGATTCCTATTAGTTTTAACACACACATTTGTTGTCAATTCACATCACCTGTACACAAGTTAAACATGCTTTAAGACAGCATTACAAATATAAGCTTAGCGGGTATTTGGCTATATACACAAAACTTTCTGCTTACTCTTTGCTTCAACTATAATTTCAATTTCAACTTCTTCGTAAATAGTTTCAATATGTAATCAGTTGACTTGCGCCATTTTTCAGCCCACGCGCATACTCAACATCGACATAAACGATGGTCCAACTGCGACGGTGCACAAACAAAACGTTGCCAGTGTCAGCTGTCCAACAACACCTCAGCAGCCAGACAACAGGAAGTCTCAAAATGTCATGCATGGTCACAGTCTTGTCGAGCTGACGCAGACTTTGCCCAGCGAGAGCAATCTGTTGTCCATGAGCACCTTGACACGCTATCGCCTGTTGAAGGATGCCGTGCGTCGTTCGTATCGCAAGGGCAAAGACTTTTTGCTGGCCGAGAAGCAGCGACTGACGCACAGTTTGAATATGTCGCGTGATCAGACGAATCAAACTGAAGGCGATATCGATAGCAGTAACTATTATAGCGCGATCAATCTAGACTCGTTGCTCAACGAATCGTTGTCCACAAATGAGCAACTGGCACAGGCTGTCAGCATTTGTCGTCAGTTACCCGAGTTGGAAATCTCTTCGGAAATGGTGGAAGCCGAACGTTTATTGCTCTTTACCACGCTGCGAAAACAGACAGCACATCAAGTCGGGGGCAACGAAGCGATGTCAACAGCGAGAAGAGAATCGCAGTGCTTTCTTATCGATGCACTGCACTTGCCCGTCAAGGCGGATGTTAATCAGGATGTGTTCTTCAACTACTACTACATCTGCACGGTGGAAAGCGAAGGTCGCATTCGCTCCACACAGTCGATAGAGTGTCACAATGGGGCTGCCGTCTTTCGTGATTGTGGTCTCGAGTTCTACAGCGATGGCGCAGCTGAAGAGCTGGAGTTGCGCTGTCAAATCTTTATGCTGCGTCTGCGGAAGGTGTCCACATTGTCTTTGGAGCCACCGAAGGCATTGCTAGTAAGAATACAGTTCATATTTTCATTTGTACTTTTCACTTATTTCGTAATTCATTCACTTAGAAACGCGGCAGTGGAAGTCTTGGCTCTGCTTCCTCCAGCAGTTCATCGCAAAATGAGCAGATTGTTTCACGCTTTCGTTTGCACGCCTCGTTTACTCTGAGGGCCAGTGACTTGGTACCCTATGAGCTGGTGATGGCTGGCGAAACACAGGCCAGCGACAGGATTTGGTTGCGCACTTCTCGCACCTGGCAATTACCACTGACATCACACACGAAATCCTCGAATCTAATGCCACAAATTGCGCTGAGTGGCCGCGTTGAATTGCGCCTGCCCAAGTCACAGCACTCGGGCTACCTCAATGTGCAGGACACAAAACACAACTGGAATCGACGCTGGTGCACACTAAATGGACTGCGTCTCTCAGTTTGGCAGCACGAGCAGAATTTGTGCGATGAGCCGCCTTTGCTGCAGCTACAACTTGAGTCATGTCTGCAGTCGGAGTTGGATGTCGCTCCTCGTGAGCTGTGTGCACGTGCGCGCAGTTTTCAGCTGATGTGTCCCAACAGTGAGGCATTCTTTGCGGCAGACACACAGCCAGAGCTAGTCGAGTGGATGCAGCAATTGAATGAGGCGCTGACTTTTGCCAGACGTTGGCTGAAGCAGGGTTAGAAGTTGATATATATTTTGCATATTATTTATTATAAGAATTTTATATATTTGTTTAATGAAAGGAGGGAATGAATGTGTTTTCTGTTTGCCTTAATTTCACACGTTGTCTAGTCCCTATCTCTGGGTGCCTCCAGAATTCCGTTTAAAGTGAACTTTTGCATTCCGGAATTTGCCTTTTTTTTTGGTGTGTGTAGTTTATACTACATGCACAACAACAACAACAGTTTATTACATAATTTACACGGATTATTATAATATATTGTAATAGTTTATAGATATACCATACATATATAGTTATACATATATATATAATCGTATGTGTTTTGTGCAGGTTACAATATGATACATAGTGTTAGATAGTAAATATTTATATATATATATAGAATATATGCATTATTTATGGATGCGCATTTGGTAAATACTCCCGAAGTGCCTAGTTAATGTATGTATGTATTATACGTCTCTGTTTGCATTTTGATGGTTATATTATTAGTTTTAAGCTGCTTTGTAATTCCCATTATGCTCATTACAGTGCAAAAAACATAAATTTTGAGGTTATGTTTGTTGTGGTAATTGTTTGTTTAAGCCATTTACATACTTAAATATTGTACATTAATAATTTAACTACTATTGATCATCATTTAATCATAGAAATTTGATATATTCCTGTTTCACTATTGGTGTGTTTATGGTTTTGGTTCTCTATAAGAAGATGTACTTACTAAATGCCCCCTCGTATTATGATGCAGAGAGCATATTTGCAATATGTATTCAGCTGGCATAGTTATTCATACTATTCACGATTTCAATTGGGATATGCTTGGCGTCGACTCACTCGCATATATGGAAGTGCCTTTGGAGTTGTGGATGTGCGCGTTTGTTCTCTGATATCGTCAAGACCTCAAGCCAGAACGTATTTCCAAACACGATTCGTCTGGTGATTGGTGCCCGTCTCCGTCACATACAGTGCCGAACCATTCACGCTGACCGCAATCGAGTGCGGATTCTTGAACTCGCCCCAATGCCCAATAATCGTCTCGGAACGGGGATCAATGGTGAAGCCACGTACTGGCAACATCGATGTGGGTCCATTAACGGCAAACACAATATCGCCGTAGCCACTGACACCAAACACACGTCCCAGATCAGGTTCCTGGATGGTGGCTGCCGGCTGTCCCTCGCCATGCGAAGACTTCAGACCAGCTCTGGAAATAGTTTTTATGTTTTCAAAACGTATACTTAATATATAAACTTTCAAGCTCACTTGGGGCAAACGACGCGCATGTTTTCACGATCAGCAATGCAGAGCAAGTCCAAGTGTTCCAGCAGTGTAATGGCGTGTGGCACCTGCAACGAGAGGAATTCTGCAAGAGTCTACATTAGTAAGCTATTTCCTTATGCACCACATTACGTATACGCACCGGGTGGCTGGGGAATGCTGCGCAACAGTTTGCCAGCGGCATTGAACTTTAGAATGCGACTGTTGCAGTAACCGTCAGCAATAAAGAACTGTGAGAAATGAAGGAGAGTAATTAAATTAAACTAAATTAATTAGTTATCTAACGCACCTCGCCTGTTGTGGCCACCGCTATGGAGGTTGGCTTGCACAGATGCTTCAACGTGGTTCCAGGTCGGAAACGTTTGCCAATCACCAGCTGCGGCTTGCTCTCAAATGGCCTGAACTAAGGTTGTCACAAAAGTAAATAACATAATGATATACTCGTATACAAACATTGTTAGGACAAACCTTAAAGGCTTGATGCATGGCCACATCGGTGATCCAGTAGTTGCCATGGCCATCGATGGTCATGCCGTGTGGCATGTAGAACATATCCGAACCCCAGCCGGATTTGATGGCACCCGTCTTGGGATCCAGCACATAAATGGTCTTCTCCTTAATGGGACCATACTCGATTAGATAGTAGATGTTGCTCTCATTGAAGGTGCTGCAAGTGTCAAATAAAAAAACAGCGCAATCAATTTTGATATACACACACTCCACACACTGTTGCGAATGACGTAGGAGAAACACTTGTTACTGGACAGCAGCAGCTGTTGACCTACTTTACATCCCAATAGCGGTCAGCACGATGGAAAATCACTGGATTGCCCTCGGGATCCACAGAGACGGCTGTGACCTGGCCAAAGCTATGCTGATCGGTGGGCCAATTCTCGACGAGCACAGGCACTGGAACACTTGCAGCTGGTATTGGCACATTGTCGTAGCTTCGTTGATTCTGCAGCGCCAATTCATCGCCCGCCAAAGGCATCGGCTTGCTCTGTGCTCGCAAAAAAAAATCAAAGAAAGTCAGTCAGAGGGGGTAAATAACAAGCGATGTGCATGAACTTACCTCCATGCGACGCTTGATGAGCTCCCTGACCTCGTCAAAGAAGCGCTCGTTGATGTTTAAGGCTGCATCTGGCAGGTGGTTGGCATCGACGGTGTGCAAAGCACACATGGAGAGCGCCATCAGCGCCACAACAAAAAGACGTCGCATTCTAAGCTGAGCTTTCTTCAACTGTTGTGAATTTGTAACCTGCTTGCTGCACTTTTGGCTCAATTTGTTTTGTTGTAGTCGATTTTCTTGGCTGGCAGCCTTAACATCTGTTGGAGTTGTCTATATGTTGAGCTGGCAATAACTGAACTGGCTCTGGGCCAATGGTTAATACACGCACAGCACCTACGCTTTTCGCTTTCATTGCAAACGCATGCGCTTCGTACGCACAGTGGTTCAATGTTGTCAAAACAGGTGTGAATTGTATGTTCCTTTTAAGTGTTGCAAGTTAGATGTCACTGTGCACACGCACACCAGCTCACAGTCTGCAGATTGAAAAGCTGTTTATCGATTTTCCATGACTCGCATACTGACTCCCAAAAGTCTAACAACAGTTGCACAAATTTTGATTTTTTTTATAATGAAAACTTCGATTGTTTATTAGGCATACAAATCGAAAAACAAAAAGGAATCCAAGAGATATACGCACACAAATACAAAGCGTGTGAATATTTGTTATTTGTTTTGACTACATTTAGGGGAGTCTCCACAATCGACATTATAAACTAGATCCAGCTAGATGTCTTTTATAATGTCATTTGAGGAGCCTCGGTTAACTGTTTGAATTGTGATTAAAAACCAATGAGCATTTGCGATAGTTTTTAGAACATTAGGTTGGAGGCCACTTGGGTAATGGTTGCATACTATCAGCAGGCAGTGTTTAGGTTACTGCTGCCTCTGCCGTTGGTGTTGTTGTTGTTGTTGTTGCTGCTGTTACTGCGATATGCTTGACGTCACACGCTCAGCGCTCGACGGGGCCCATCGCCAGTTGAGTCCAAATATATCCGGTATCCGTCATAGAGCAGTAGGCATTATAATATCGTCCCGGCGAGCTTCAAACACAACACAACACTCGATAAGCAGGATTTTCACATGTTATCAGCTATCAGCTGGCTGGCTGTCGACTTACCGGCAATACGAGAACTGTGGACACTTGCAACGAAATAGATTTTGAAACTCCTCCTTGCAGACTTCATTCCACCAGCAAGTGCGCTATGAGGACCAAAGATTAACAATGACATTCATCTAATAAAAATGACCTTACCTCAGTCATATAACCGTGGACACTTTGGTCCGAGTAGCGCTTGGTCAGATGCCCATCAGCACCATTGGCATGCAGCGGCGTTGTCAACGCCATCAGCACGGCGAGCACGAGCAGCCAGTAGCGTCCAACTCCAGTTCGGGGCAGGGACAAGTCTGTCACGGGCAGCGCCTAAAAGCGGGCAACACAAAACAATAAGAAATAAATGCACAATACATTTAACGTTTTTTTTTGATTTCGTGGCACCTTTTGCATTGCGTTGCGTTTCGTAATTGCTGTTTTTGTTATGTTTTCGCAGCCAGTTTCGCGTATCACATGACGCTCTGCCACTGCCACAATCACAGCCGTTGCCGATGCCACACGCACTCTCCCACACACAAACACAGAGGCCGACAGAGAGAGAGAGAGAGTTTCAGATGACGATGCCGAGACACGAGTGCATGTCCTGTGGCGAGTGCTTCCTTTTTTTGGGCTTTGGCTTTGGCCTACTGTTGGGCGTCGGCTGTCGGTCAGATTTCGTCGGTACACACAGTCTCCGATTTGCGTCACTGCACTATGGAGTAAAGACAGATCTTTGGAAATTTATTAGCCACATTTTAGTTTAACTGCTTTACTTTATTACAATTACTAATATTGAGTTATCTCGAATTTATTGCTAGTCTAATACACAATTCTCTTGAGTGTACAAGAATGTTTGGTTTACAGATGATAATTAATAAATAACTTAACGAATGTATGAATTAATAATGAGTTAATATTAATTATATTTAATATTATTAACAGTCCTCATTATTGACATACATTTAGTGTAGTTACTATATAAAAGTATTGTGCTTCATTTGATTTTTTCGATTCAAATTTTTATATGATCGTGATTTCAATTGTATTGTAAATATATACATATACATATATTTGAGAGGGTGTCATATTATATATATTTGAGAGGGTAAAAATTGAAAATGAAATTGTTTTTATTCCACATAATATCTAGTAATGTCTAAGTGCTAAAAAGTTGGACTATGTCCCATAGTGCTTATGTGTAGCTTTTGACCCATTTTTAAGCTTCAGCTGCATTATGAGTAAACAGGGTGTTTTTTAAAGCTGTTAACCCTTACAATTCAATAAAGTGTAAATAAATTGTTAATCTTTTGACAACCAAACAAGCCAGGGAAATATTAATAAAAATAAAAAACAATTATACAAAATTTGATTGCAAGTTAATGGCTCCGATAAGTATGCTATGCTTATTTTCTAAGCTCGATTTCCGGCTTCTCATTTTTCCTAATAGTCGAATCTATTTATTATACAGCAAATAAGTTTAAGTAGACTTTTCGTGAATACGTAAAAGATGTAGAAACAATTAAGCAATTTTTTTCCAAAGAGTATATGTTAAATTGCTTGCCAGTAGAAAATTCGAGATAATTTATAATCGTGCCTTAACCTTATATCGCCTAGAATGTTCATGAATTTAAAATCAATTTTAAATACTTTCTTTCTTTTATAATTTTAATAAAAACCACATCTGTGGCATATTTTGTATTCGTACGTCACAGGGATTGTCTGAGCCAAAGAGACGCGCCATGACTCAGCAGGCGGATGCCTAAAATAGTTTGGAAACTCATTTATTAGCCAAAGTATTTTAATATGTGCCATCAAAAATTTCAACAGGTTGAAAACGAACATAAGACCGCCTACATATGAGCACAAAGTAAGGTGCTTATTTCGAAAAGAAAAACAAAAAATCAAAACAACAAACATATATTATATATACATTCATATATATAAAAATGTGGTACTATAATTTCTGGCAAGTTCCAAAACTTTATTGCCTCCATACTCATAAAGTACACAGAAAAAACATCTACAAACATTTTTGGGCAATAATGCAAACGCAATTCGCAAAGATTTGTGTCTGGCAAATGATTTTGCACACCATTTGGTTTTGCACATATTCAAAAGATTCCAAAAGTATGATTATGGCTATTTTGGATTAAATTTGCATGCAAGATACGGACAAAATACTTTGGCTCTACACACCATTTTTGCAAATGGTCTGTAGAACATTTAGAATGTATAGAATTTTCCATGCATCGGCGTCATAGCGCGCGTCGGTGTCTTCCCCAAAAATAAACAAAATAACAAATAAGTAATAACGTTGAAAAATCAAGTATACGAAGAGTGAACACTCTTAAAGGGATTCTCAAATAATTTCCTAAATAACAAAAAATATCTAATTTTATCAGTCAAAATGTCAACAGTTTAAACTTTGTTAATACTCAATATATATACAAAATAATCATTAACAACACTCAGTGTATTCTTTTTGTATTTATATCATAGCGGGAAATAAGATTTATACATTCATATGTTAGCTATAAGAACATGTATATGTTAAATACTGCTTGTGGGAGCCAACTCAAATGGATGACGATTGGCTAAAATTAGATGGCAAACACATTTTCATATTTTTAGCCCATCGAAGATGTAAACAGTGTGATTCTGGTATAAAATTGGCTAAATTTTCAGAGAGCTGCACAAAAACGTTTCAGCCGCGAATCGAGAAAGACGCGAATAATCAAGGAGTTTAATTCTGTGTTGTGATCAATCGGTGATTAATTAGCAAAGGTACGAAATCCTAGGCTGCAAATAAATACACATATATTGATCATTGTGCTCTTTGAAATGATCGAACAATCAACTAACTGATGTGATGTGCATTAACTGCCATTAGCTTTGTTTCTTTCGTTCTTTCGCATCGTAGATGTCCGTTGTTCCTCTAATGTTCCGTGACTGGTGGGATGAGCTCGACTTTCCAATGCGCACCTCGCGCCTCTTGGATCAGCACTTTGGTCAGGGTCTGAAGCGTGACGATCTCTTGTCGTCCGTCTGGAACTCTCGCCCCACAGTTCTGCGCTCTGGTTATCTGCGTCCATGGCAGCGATCGGCAAACAGCCTGCAGAAGCAGGAGTCTGGCTCCACGCTGAACATTGATAGCGAGAAATTCGAGGTCATTTTGGATGTGCAGCAGTTCTCGCCCAATGAGATTACCGTCAAGGTTGCCGACAGATTTGTCATTGTCGAGGGCAAGCATGAGGAGAAGCAGGACGAGCATGGCTTTGTCTCTCGTCAGTTCTCCAGACGTTACCAGCTTCCCAGTGAGTGTCGAGACGTTTTCTCTTCTTCTAAACTCCTTTGCTAACATTTTTGTTTGCTTTTCTTGCTCAGGTGATGTCAATCCAGATTCAGTCACCTCATCGCTGTCTTCCGATGGTCTGTTGACCATCACAGCTCCCATGAAGAAACTACCTCCGCCTCCAACTGAGCGCCTGGTGCAAATCACACAGACTGGCCCCTCTTCCAAGGAGGATAATGCCAAGAAGGTGGAAACCACAACTCCCTAAATGCCACAGAGATCTAGCTTTCTTAAAAGCCTCTCGATAAAACTGAATTTTTTATACCGATTTGAGAACTAGTTAGTATTGTAACACATAATCTATAATATTATATTTGAATTTTTTACATAATATATGAATATACAAATTTTTATTGTTATTCATTCAATCTTTTTGATTATTTGTTTACACATTTATATGAACACCTGAGAATTTATTGAGAATGAATAATTTTAACAACTATCAGGGGATATAATATGTAAAAGACATTATTAAGTAATATTGAAAATCTTATTGAGATTAGGCCAATAATTGAGATTAGTCCAATAACAAAAGTTGTTCGAGTGTGACTTGATTTGCCTGCAGTCTTTCCGTTATAAGACGATCAGCTTTCTCGATCTGTTCAGGTTTCAGTTCTTCTTTATGTCCACCAACTTTTCCGCTGCGTGTGAAACTGGAAAGTCAACAAGTCAGATACTTATCTGCACCAAACTTGATTCCCCCATCTATTTGATAGTAAAAACTTACTTGTGGACTTCTTTGCCTTTGTTCGGATGATGTGTTTGAGCATACTCCCAGAGATGATTCGTTGTCGGATTTTCTATGTGAAAATTGTTGTAAAAGTGAAAAAAAACAACTAAAACTCTCTCACTTACTTTTCATTTCCTCAAATGATAAATGCTTTAGCAAACGTTCCATTTGTTGCTCTGTCACAGTCTTATTAAGAAACTTGCATAAATCGTCGATTACTTTCCTCAGATCTTGCTTCATTCGATTGAAACTTGTGTAGTAAACCCAAGGTTCATTGCGTATCTGATAAAACTCATAAGCATGAAGAACAGGATCTCTTCTAGCGGCTTCCTTCTCTAACAATTCGTCCATGTATTGCTCTAACGTTGTACCATATCCAAAACCAATAGTAACACCGTGATAATAGCCAGATATCCATGCGTCTTTTGGATCTCGAAACACGTAGATTACTTTTGCTTTATTTTGCCAAAGTTGAGCGGGCAACAAACCCAGTGAAAGATGCGATTTTATAACTCGAGGAGATGCCAGCTCCTCTACAGGCTTTAAAGCTCTTTCAACATCACGGTGCATCATATAATCAAATCTAGTATTATAGATTATTTGTCATTATTTGTATATATATAGTAAGAATTGTTACATAAATATTATTTACATACTCTAAATATGGCGATCGTAATTCCAGATCTTTAGATAGTGCTGCCTCGAAATTACAATCATTCATCAGAAGCCAAACAAGTTCCTGCATCCAAGTGGTGCCACTTTTAGGATTGGTGGCAATCCAAACATCATCTTCGAATACCTCCATATCGTGAATCGCATCGGGCACAGATTTAGCTGGACTTATAAAATATAATTTTCGCTGAGTCCAGTCTTTATCTATTAAATTAACTGGATAGCTCTTCGGTGTGACCTGCTCGAATTTCATGTCTAAAGTCAACTGAAGTCTCTTAGTAAATTAAGTCTGTAAGCGAATGAGATAACAAAGAGGGCACTCATACATATAAACGCTTTATTCGAGAATTAACGAACTTTACATGAATCCAAATACTAGATACTCTACTCCTAATAAAACTTTAAAGATGCATTATGCAGATAACGAACATGCTAAAGTACTTTCACATATTCATTTGAACTTTTTAAACTATATAAAATATATATAATAAATGAAGTTATTAATCGATCATGGGATATTATCAAATTGGAAAAAAAAACAATTAAAGTTTTTTTTATCAATACAAAAATTAAAGGTTTTTTTATTCACATTTTTTATAAATTTCTTTTTAATTTTGTAATTCTTTTTGTTGGGAGTAAACAAGGAAAATTTGTTAATTACATTAAATTCGTGAGCTACATTAACTTTACACAAATACTCTAACGATTCGCTCTTTCTTTTTATGCAGGCGCTCTCAACGCTTATCTTAAAGCTCTCAAATGCTCTCAGTGTTTTGATTTTCCTAATTTGTTGGAAGTTTGAATTTATAAAAAGATAGTACCAAAACTTTAGGTTTCGTCTATTCAAATTATTTTTTATTGTGTTTTTTTTTTGTAATGATATATTAAATTACTCTAAAGCGGCTGTTTACAAAGGCCTTACACGAACAGAGCGAAAATAATTAAACTTGAAGTCCACTTTTTGTTTTTAGCGTATTTCTTCTCCATTTAAATCTAATAAATGTCACATTTCTTATCTTGGTAATGACATTAAGTGCATTTACATAAATAACTTACTGCTAGAACCATTATCGCATAACCTAAATAGATAGAACGGTTAGGCTATAACTTGTCCACAAAATCGTTTAGAAAATGAATTACCACTTTATTTTTATGGACTTTGAAAAATTCCACTCTACCTAACCTTTTTCGCATTTCCTCGAAATACATACGCACTTTTATTCCGAAATTTAATTGAGTTCTAAATTGAATTGCTTTAATGATAAATTATTCTATTAACAAAAGTTGTTCGAGTGTGACTTGATTTGCCTGTAGTCTTTCTGTTATGAATTGATCACCTTTGTCGATTTGTTCAGGTTTCAGTTCTTCTTTATGCCCACCAACTTTTCCGCTGCGTATGAAACTGCAAAATTAACAGGTCAGATAGGAATGCCATATTTGATTCTCCTCCTTTAATAAACAACTTACTTGTGGACTTCTTTGCCTTGATTCTGGTGATGTGTTTGAGCATACTCCCAGTGATGATTCGTTGTCGGATTCTCTATGTGAAAATTGTTGTAAAAGTAAAAAAACAACTAAAACTCTCTCACTTACTTTTCATTTCCTCGAATGATAAATGCTTTAGCAAACGTTCCATTTGCTGCTCTGTCACAGTCTTGTTAAGAAACTTGCATAAATCGTCGATTACTTTCCTTAGATCTTGCTTCATTCGATTGAAACTTGTGTAGTAAACCCAAGGTTCATTGCGTATCTGATAAAATTCAATTGCATGAAGAACTGGATCTCTTTTAGCGGCTTCCGACTTTAGTAAGTCGTTCATGTACTGCTCCAATGTTGTACCATATCGAAAGCCAATTGTAACACCGTGATAATAGCCAGATATCCAAGCATCTTTGGGATCTCGAAACACGTAGATTAATTTGGCTTTCTTTTCCCATATTTGAGCGGGTAACAAGGCCAGCTGAAGGTGAGATTTTATAACACGAGGAGATGGCAGATCCTGAACTGGCTTTAATGCTCTGTCAACATCACGGTGTATCAAATAATCGAATCTGTCATATGGGATTTTCATGAATAAGAATTGCTTTATAGAAATATTCTACATACTCCAGAAATGGGGAACGTAATTCCAGATCTTTTGATAGTGCTGCTTCGAAATTACAATCATTCATCAGAAGCCAAACAAGTTCCTGCATCCAAGTGGTGCCGCATTTTGGATTGGTTACAATCCATACATCATCTTCTAATACCTCCATATCGTGAATCACATCTGGCATGGACTTTGCAGGACTACTAAAATATAGTTTCCGCTGAGTCCAGTCTTTATCTATTAAATTAACTGGATAGCTCTTCGGCGTGACCTGCTCGTACTGCATTTTTAAAGTTGACTGAAGTTTTGCAGAAAAACAAGGCGATTTCCACTTCGACTGCAAACGACTGAGACCACAAACAAAGAGAAAGCTCATATCAACGCTTGAACTGAGAATGTTTGAACATTAGGTTAATCCAACGTCTAGATACTCTTCCCATATGGAAGAATGCTTAAATAATACATTGTGCGGATATCAACAGAATACGAAGCCCTCTCTTTGGTTCATTTTTATTGTATGACAATACCCTATGTTTTTATCAAAATTGTAGATAACCGCAATGAAACCACAATGAGTTGATAAATACGAAATACTTACAACTTTTATGGAATTTTGCAAATCTAATATAAAATCGTAAATATAATTACTAAACAAATTATTAAATTGTATAATAATATATCGATTAAATTGTTCTCAATTTATCTCTCACTCTTTTATATTGAAGAGTATTTATCAGCATTACTTAATGAGCTTGTATTTTGCTATCAGTTGCGAACTCTGCTTTTATACATATGTGGCCTGGAAAGATAAGATAACCACATATGTATTGGTGCGATTACATGTATGTTTAAAATATATGGAATTAAGTTATAAAAACAACTATCGTGGGGGGTCATCAAACTAGATTAAGAAATAAAAAAAAAAAATACTCAGGAATAAATACAGTAAAGTTTATTTTAACAATAAAATAGAACCAGTGAAAGACAAACTTTTTCGCTAGATTTTATGGTTTTACGAAAATAAAAAATCACCAAATACTTTCTCGACTATCTTAACTTTTACACAAGTCAGTTTGCGAATCAAAAGCTGTATTGAAAATACTTAACTTTCATTTAAATGCTGAACAACAATTTATTCGTAAACTACACAGGGTTGCTACAATAATACAAAATAATTAGATAAAAACTAATCTAATAACAATAGTTGTTCGAGAGTAACTTCATTTGCCTGCAGTCTTTCCGTTATGAGACGATAAGCTTTCTCGATCTGTTCAGGTTTCAGTTCTTCTTTATGTCCACCAATTTTTCCGCTGCGAATGAAACTAGAAATGTAACAAATAAGATAAGTAAACCAGATTTAATTCCCATGACCTTTCCTATTTATAGCTTACTTGTGGACTTCCTTGCCTCTGTTAGGATGTTGTACTTGAGCATACTCCCAGCGATGATTTGTTGTTGGATTTTCTATGTGAAAATTGTTAGAATTTTAAAAACGACAGAATTATACCATACTACTTACTCTTCATTTCCTCGAACGACAAATGTTTAAGCAAACGTTCCATTTGCTGCTCTGTCACAGTCTTATTAAGGAACTTGCATAAATCGTCGATTACTTTTCTCAGGTCTTTCTTCATTTGATTGAAACTTGTGTAGTAAACCCAAGGTTCATTGCGTAGCTGATAAAACTCAACGGCATGAAGAATGGGATCTCGTTTAGGAGCTTCTTTCTCCAGTACCTCCTCAATGTATTGTTCCAATGTTTTTCCATATTGAAAGCCAAAATTAACAAAGTGATAATAGCTTGATATCCATGTATCTTTAGGATCCCGAAAAACGTAGATTACTTTGGGTTTCTTTTGCCAAAGTTGAGCAGGCAGCAATCCAAGAGAGTGGTGAGCTTTTATAATACGAGGAGATGCGAGGTCCTCTACTGGCTTCAATGCTCTCTCTACATCGTGGTGCATCAAATAGTCAAATCTGTCAGAATATATTAGTATTATATACATATATGAAATAAAAAGTAAATTTTATTAACATACTCTAAATATGGCGATCGTAATTCCAGATCTTTGGATAGTGCTGCCTCGAAGTTGCAATCATTCATCAGAAGCCAAACAAGTTCCTGCACCCAAGTGGTGCCACTCTTTGGATTCGTAATAACCCAAATATCATCGTCTAATACCTCCATGTCATGAATAGCTTCTGGCATAGATTTAGCTGGACTTCGAAAATATAATTTCCGCTGAGTCCAGTCTTTCTTAATTAGATTGACTGGATAGCTCTTCGGCGTAACTTCATCGTATTCCATCTTAAAAGTCTACCGTAAACAAGACTTCTTCCATTCAAACTGCCAAACAACTGAGACCACAAGAAAATAGAAAGCGCATATCAAAATTAAATTTGGGTATTATAAAAGGTTGGATTCGACCAACTTGCAAATACTCTACATATATAAAAAAAAGAATTCTAAATAAATTGTGCTGATTCCACTGGCAGTAATTGAAATTCATGTTGCGCAACAAAGTTTTTATCTAAACAGAGGTTTTTAATATATCTGATTAAGTACTATAATTAAAGAACCACTCAATTTATTTCCCACATTTATATTTTGTAGAGTATTAATGAAAATTACTTAATGGGCTTTTATATTTTCCTATCAGTTATGACCAGTACTTAACACAAATATATGTATAATGTACCCCACAAAGATAAGATATGCTTGTAAACACTTTCGGGAACGATTATATTTATATTTATATTTATATTTATATTTATATTTATATTTATATTTCGTACTATATAAACAAAATTTGTATATTTTGTTTTAAAACAATGATCATGAGAGATTATCAAAATTGCATTAAAAAAAGTATGTCAATTATTTTGATCACCATCCCATGTTTTTACATCTACGAAAATGAAACGTCCATAAATCTTGTCTTGATTTTTGACTCAATCACCGATGGATCAGCAGTTTCAATGGGAAGAGCTAAGAAGCTCTAATTTTTATAGATAATATAAATATAAAATAATAAAATGCGTCAAACAAATAAGTAAACGAAAACTGTAATTTTTGTTATCCAAAAATTATAACGGCAGAAATAGAATAATTAATATTGAATTAAACTGAATTTATTTTAATACCAAAAGTTGTTCTAATGTCACTTGACTTTCTTGTAGTCTTCCCTCTATGAAACGATCAGCTTTCTCAATCTGTTCAGGTTTCAGTTCTTCTTTATGTCCACCAATTTTTCCGCTACGAATAAAGCTGGAAATTTAACAAGAAGGATAAGTAAACCATACTAAATTCCCTCTATTAACAGCTTACTTGTGGACTTCCTTGCCTCTGTTAGGATGTTGTACTTGAGCATACTCCCAGCGATGATTTGTTGTTGGATTTTCTATGTGAAAATTTTTAAAAACTTAAAAGTGTCAGAATAATACAATATCACTTACTCTTCATTTCTTCGAACGACAAATGTTTAAGCAAACGTTCCATTTGTTGCTCTGTTACAGATTTATTAAGAAATTTGCATAAATCTTCGATAACTTTCCTTAAATCTTGCTTCATTAGATTGTAACTTGTGTAGTAAACCCAAGGTTCATTGCGTAGCTGATAAAATTCAAAAGCATGAAGGATGGGATCTCGTTTAGGAGCTTCCTTCTCTAGTAATTCGTCCATGTATTGCTCCAAAGTTTTCCCGTATTGAAAGCCAAAATTAACAAAGTGATAATAGTTAGAAATCCATGCATCTTTAGGATCTCGAAACACGTAAATTACTTTGGGTTTCTTTTGCCAAAGTTGAGCGGGTAACAAAGCCAGTGAAAGGTGAGATTTTATAATACGAGGAGATGGCAGCTCCTGCACTGGTTTTAAAGCTCTTTCAACATTACGGTGTATCATAAAATCGAATCTGTCATCATAGATTATTTTGTATATGTAATTAATTATACAAATAAATAAATTAATTTACGTACTCTAAATATGGCGATCGTAATTCCAGATCTTTAGATAGTGCTGTTTCGAAATTACAATCATTCATCAGAAGCCAAACAAGTTCCTGCATCCAAGTGGTGCCACTTTTAGGATTTGTGACAATCCAAATATCATCATCTAAAACCTCCATGTTGTTAACTGCATCTGGCATGGACTTTGCAGGACTTGTATAGTATAATTTCCGCTGAGTCCAGTCCTTTTTAATTAGATTGACTGGATAGCTTTTCGGCGTGACCTCTTCGTATTCCATTTCAAAAGTCTACTGAGAACAAGATTCTTGCCATTTAAATTGCACAAGCAACTGAGACTCCTAGAAAATAGAAAGTACACTCGCAAAGACTCTGTACAAACAAAAGTCTGAAAAAATTGATTGTGCACTGGGAGTAATTTTCCCATTTGCATAGCAAACTTTATATCCAGTCTTAATATTTCCAATATCAAGCTTGTACTTAAATGGGGATTTTTATTTAAAATTTACTACTGATTTTAATAAACAAAATAAATAAATAACAAATATTCAAAGCATTGAAAAAAGTGTGTTTAATCAATATAAGATGCAAATTTAACTTACTTGGCATTTTTTATATCTGCTCAAATTATGTTACAATAAATTATTAAAATGATCTTCCACTCTTCTATTCTATAGAGTATTAACTTTGCTTAATAGCCTTTTATTTTGCTATCAGTTAAGACCAGTTAAGTATGTATATAATATACCTCGGAAAGATAAGATATGCACTTTTGTACTGTATGTATGCACTGCATACTATGCAGGTTATAGAACAAAGATCATGATAGATTATTAAATAAGATTTGTTAATCACATATGTATGTAAGTACAATATTGGATAACACTACCTTACTGTTTGCATATAAAAGCAATGTATGGAGTGCAAAATGTTTTATAAAATTCGCATGTTAGGAGTTAGTACAATGAAATAAATATTTTACTTGTGTTAAAATTTCAACCATAATATTGGAAATTGAAGATATAATAATACAAAAAGTTTAATTAATTTTTTGATTTTGACTTGAAATTAGATTCGTTAACTTCTTATGGGCCTTGTATATGTATTTTAAAAAATCGAATGAGATATGTAAAGCAAGGTTTACATATTTTGAGCTCGTACCTCGCACTAAGTAGGCTAGTCTGAAAAATGCAAATTTAAATTAAAAATCGTAAGTCAATAAACTATTTGTAATAGTTAAAAATAAATCACAATGTCTCGTGGAACTTCAGCGGGTTTTGATAGACACATAACTATTTTTTCTCCCGAGGGGCGTCTCTACCAAGTTGGTTTGTAGTATTTTACCAAGTATACTTTATGGTTATACTTTACTTCTTTACTTACATTTCCTTTAATCCTTAGAGTATGCTTTTCATGCAATCAACCTTGAGAACGTCACTTCAGTGGCCTTAAAAAGCGGTGATTGTGCTGTGGTCGCCACTCAAAAGAAAGTGCTGGGCAAAAATATTGTGCCCGAGTCGGTGACTCATTTGTTTAGCATTACCCCGGAAATTGGATGCGTTATGACCGGTCGCATTGGTAAACTTTTATTATTATTGCCCTGTTATGAAAAAACTTTGCCATTGATTGAATTTTCCCAGCGGATTCTCGAGCACAGGTGCAAAGGGCACGTTATGAGGCCGCCAATTTCAAGTATAAATTTGGTTATCCGATGCCAGTCGATATACTTTGTCAACGTATTGCAGACCTGAATCAGGTGCATACACAGAGTGCTGAGATGCGTCCGCTGGGCTGCATTATGGTGTTAATAGCACATGACGATGAACGGGGACCGAGTGTCTATAAAACTGATCCAGCTGGCTATTATTGTGGCTTTCGGGCTTGCTCTGCGGGTGCCAAAAAGATTGAAGCCGAGAGTTATTTGGAAAAGTGGTACGACGATACTTTGACCGAGGACAAGGCTATACAATTGGCCATCAATTGCTTATCCAGCGTGTTGGGTGCGGACATTAAACCCAATAACATTGAAATTGGCATTGTGAGTGAAAGGAATCCGCAATTTCGAATACTCGAAGAGGCTGAAATCGAAAATCATCTAACTAAAATCAGTGAAAAGGATTAAGCTCGGAGCTTTAAGAATTGGTTTAAAAGGAAAAGAAGATATGCTTAGCATACAATATAAATTTGTAAGAGTTCATGGAAATTTTAAGTCAATTTCTTAATAGAAAATAATTTTGTAGTTAAGAAATTAATTTGATTATGCTGAAATATATTAGAAATTTAAAGTCAATTTCCTAATAAGGTTTAAATTTGAAGTAAAAGGTAATTATGCAGACATAGACCTGGCGATTTGTGTAGTAAAAGAATGCTTTCGAATGTAACGTGTTTTATTAATGATTTCTAAAACATAAGTAAGTTCCATTAAAGTTCTTCCTCGCTTACTCATAGCCTCAGAAATAAGATGATGACGAGAGGGGTTTGAATTGTATTCTAGTAGATAGCTGATATGTCTCTCAATAAACCAGAATAACAATTTAGTAAAGATTGGATATTATTTGAACTTTTAATAGAATATGTTTACTCCTATTCTAGGCGGCATAAGATTTAATATCTGCCTAAGTCGTGTGCTCGTTATCAACAAGATAGTAAACGTTGAACTAGACTTCTAAGATGTTGATTGATTACTAAAGTGCGAGAACACAACACTAAACCATAATAATAAACTATTTGAATGCAGCTTGAGATGTTACTTGACCTACTGTTTGTAGTTGATGAAGACAGAGATTACTGTGTTTACTACTTATAAATGACAACAAGCAAGTGCATATGAGTTTGTAATATTATTTATTAATGCATTTATTTATAGCGAAATACATAAACACACTTATCTATTTGTCTGTACATGTATATGTGAATATCACTTGAGCTTACAATCTATTAAAATGATTAATCAATGTGCTTACAATAACTGCGCGCATTAAGAGAACTTGCTGTAAGTTGCAAAGTCATCAATGTGCAATTTGTACTCCCTCAGATTGATGTCGGACCAAAGATCAAATTCTCGTATAACGTCGGCGGTCATCTCATCTTTGTGGCTGCCCACAACACCGCGACGCACAAACCTGTGTGGAGCAACACTTTTTACCGCTATAGCTTCGAGATCCCAATTACCAAAAATTTTAAAGCATTGCTTACCTGAACTCCTCCACTTCGCGTCCGGCTGCCGCCTTCATGCTCTCGAATTCCTTGGCATGATTGCAGGCCGGATTGTCGCGCATGCTCTCAAAGGACAAATGCTGGATCATCTGCTGCCTCTGCTCCACGCTAACGGGACGTTTCAGGAAATGAGCCACATCTTTGATGACCTCGTCGAGTTGCGTCTTCATGCGTTCATAGCTGGTGAAACAGATGTGATCCCTGTGGCGCAGCTGCCAAAAGTCGAGCACATGTGGCCAGCAGGGCGTAAAGTTTACATAGCCATCGATGAAGGAGTGCATAAAGTCCGCCTTCGTGCCCTGATATCCAACCATTCCTCGCCAGTGATGGAAATACGAAATGGCTGCATCCTTGGGATTGCGATACACGTAGATAATCTTGGGCTTCTTGGTCCACACCTGACGAGGCAGCAGCCAAGCGGGCAAATGTGATTTGATCAATCGTGGCGAACTCAAAGCATTCGCTGCTTCGATGGTGTCGTGTGGCACATTTGGCACAACGCCATTGAATCTGTGTTGAGTTCGAAAAAGTTGTTAAAACCTTCTCAAAAATGAAGTGAACTTTAACTTACTCCAAAAAGGGCGAACGTATGGTGAGATCCACGCTCTTGGCTGTGTCAAAGTCACAGTTATTCAGCACCAGCCAGCTGAGCTCTTGCATCCAAGTGGTGCCGCATTTGGGCAGCGTCACTATCCACACATCATCCTCGCGCACCTCGAACTCATACACGCGATCCAGCACAGTCTGAAATGTATCCGCCAGGCGGCAGAAGCGATGCTCCCACTGACCCACCACAGGCACGCCGGGCTCGCTGCTGGCATAGATCGAGGAGTAACCACCGCTGATGGCCAGTTTGTCGATCTGTTCGAAGGGCACGCTCCGCGCAAAGAAACTCGACTGCGGCATAATGGAGATTACGATTTAAATTCCTCTTCAGTATTTTTCAAGTTTCAATTCGTTTGCTACGTTTGAATTCAGTCGCGTTCAACCGATCAGCTCAACAGTCGCAGTCACATTGAACGCAGCTCTCGGCGCAGCGAGAAATCAGCGGCAGAATTTCTCAACGCTGCGCTCAGCCCAAAGAGGTGCTCAAGTGATCGTGTTCGCAATCGTGATCGCGATCAGCTAAACTGCTACTTTGGTTATTGATCACTAGCGAACTGCTTTGAGAGAGTGATGTGGAAGTAATAAAGTTTTCGTTAGTGAGCTCAATGAAAATAAACAATCTTGTTTGAATTATTATCTAAGACAATAATAATTGATTTTTCAATAAGAAGCTATTGTCGAATTAGCGACTGTTTATTTTTATGATTTACTAAGCTACGCCCACTTTTTGTATTGACTTTTTGAAGACAAACCATAGATTTTCATCTTGCAACTGTTTGTAAAGCTCAAATTAGTTAAAGTATATTAATTAAATCATCATGAAATGTTCGATAAATTGTTCCAAATATGATATCTAAAAGTCTGCGAAATAATTAGAAAGACATTGCGGAAATATCGTGACCAGTTTTTAGAGCTCAACTCGATCGAATAAAAGTAATGATAGTCAAATTGCATTCAAATAAATTTAATGATAATTTGTTCATATTATAAATGATACTTTCAGTTTCCTGTGTCTGATCACATCTCTAATTGGTCTTCACTCCCCGTTTATGTGTGTCTCCGTATTATATAATGGACACAACGAACGGCTTTGTAAACAGACTCGTTTTCTGTTGGCGTCTTCGATTTTGATTTTCGAAATGCAATATATACCTGAATGTGTTGTGTGAGGTAAGACTTTCTTTCGTTACTGGGTGTGCTCTCTTTTTTCATCGAGCGGCAAAAGAAAGTTTTTTGTGTGTGTGTGGTGCTAACCACACGTTGTCAACTGTTTTTTGTTTGTTTACCTTTATGTGATGTTGTCTTTCATATCGAAGGTGAAATTATGCGTACATCTTTGGTCAGCAATTTGGCCCAAAAGAATCGAAGTCATGCCTGGGAAGTAGTTAAACAGGTTGTTTGAATGCCGAAAGTAAGCAAACATTGACGCACAATGAAATCTGACATAAAGGGAATTCGAATCTTATATAGAAAGTATATTTATATTCGACTTCCACAAACATTGTCGTCATCTACTCGAAGATATTCTAATTTGTAACCTTGACCCAATGAGATAAATGTAAATTTCACTTTCTCATTTCGTGTTTTTTGTTGGCATTGGAATGAGAATAACGATATGACCCGATTTGTATTATGTATTTGCGTTTTTATTCGCGTTTTTGTTTGTTTTTGGTTTTTACAATAAATTTGACTAAATCTTAACATTTATAATCCTTAACCTGCAAGGAGCAAACAGATGTAGTAACAAATATACGCGTAAGTATGTATGTAGTTTTTTTTGTATAAAGATTTCCAGATTTTGTTGTTGAAACAAACTGGATCGATCTAGTTGTAAGTATTTAGTAAAGAAATTTTTGATGCATTTGTTTAAAGAGCTCGTATTTAAAAATAATTGTTTCTTTTTCGCTTTCATTTTGTGTTTTTTTTTTGTTTTTCTTCTTTTTTTTGTTTGTTTGTAAATACTTATTAAGATGCGTATGCATGTCATTTGCACACATACACAAACGTACGTTAAACACACACATTAACAACAATAAACGTATGTATATATGCACTCTCGTATATCTGTATTTGTGTACAGTCTCTATGTGTGTGTGTGTGTATGTGTGTGTGATGGATTTAGAAAACTTTTTGACAAATTTGCATTTGGTTCTTGGGTTCGAGTCGCGTTTATAAACTGTATCAAAAATGTTTATAACAGATACAAATAACAGTGTGAATGTTGAATGTGTTCTTTGATATAGTGTTCCGCGTGCACATACACACTCTCACACACACACACATATGTGTACATATATACATACATACATATATAATAATAATATATAAATATATTCTTTGAATATGCTTATGCTTCGTAAAAGTTGTATATAAATTGTATATATCATAATATACTCTTATTATTCTGCCTTTGCTTTCATTTATTTACCATACTTTCAATTTCATTTCCATTTTCATGTTGTTTATTTTAACAAGAACGTATTATCGATTCGTATTAATTTACTTGTTATATAATGTATAATATGTAATTTGTTCAGTCAATTAGATAAAAAAGATTTCAAAAAGGATTCACTTAATTATAAATGGTTTTGCATGTAGCTTGATTCTTCATAGATTTACATCAATATTAATCATATATAGTATATATATATATATATATTGTAGGTATATGGGATAGTTCATAATATTGTGTAGATAGAAGGTAATTGTAACGGGCCCCATAGATTGTTTTCACACGTTACGTTTTTTGTGGATTCGAATTTGTTGTTGTTGCTTTGCTAATCAGATATTTTTTATAGTTATAGCATTGTAGATGTCTAATACTAGCAATAGTTCGTTTGCACTCTGCACTTCTTAGCATTCCATCATTCTCTTTTCATTCCTGGAGACACATACACTCACACACACACGCTCACACACTCATACAGCCGTCTTCTAGCTATGGCCTTGATATTGTGCCTTAATTTAAAATTTAGTTTGGACATTTAAACTATGTGGTAGATATTTATGCCATTTAATAGAGATTGTCATCGTGTGTGAAAGGGTGGGGAGTAGAAGGAATATATGTAGACACACACATACTACTACACATTGTACATGTATACATGCAGTATGCAAGTGTTGATTATGCTTTTTTATACCATTTTAGGTACTCTTGAGCGCACGCCTCGCTGCCTCCCTCCGAAGAGGAGCAGCAGGATTTCACTATGTTTGCTAGTTGTTGTATTTTCCTTTTTTTTTTGTTGTATTTGTATTTTGTATTTTATTCATATATAGCAAAACGACAGACAGACACACTCACTCACACATACAGGCACGCATTCACGCAGTCAGTCACACATACAATTTTATGTTTGTTTTTGTGATGTTACTTAAATATTAAATTTTGAGTCCAGCCCAATAATTTTTGTTTTTTTTTTTAGTTTTTTGTTTTTGCTCTTCAAACATTTGCGACAGTTTTTTGTATTTGTTAGCCTGCATGTGTACTGTCTATGTATGTGTGTGTGTTGCAGTAAATCCTTTTGCACATCCTTTGGGACACTCACACACACACACGTGCACGTACACAAGGCAGTTGTGGAAGCGTTATTTAGTCGAGATATGTGTATGCAACAAACGACAAGAAAACAAGAACATTCTATGCAGATCTATGCCGAGAGAGTGCGACGCAAGTTGCAGCTCCTAGACCGGCTGCGCCGGCACTAGAGCATATCCTCCATTTCGTTCTCGCCAATTGTGGATGTGGCAGGCGCCTGGGCCGGCAGCGGCTTCAGAAAACCCGAGAATATTCTCCGGAAAGCCGTATGCTATTTGGAATTGGACGGCTTGTTGCCCACAGGCGGCTGCTTGGCCATTATATCGGCCAGCGTGTTCACGCCCTGCTCATCGTATTTCTTCCACTGTGAGTAGTTGATCTGCATGCACGTGATCAGCTGTGGCATGTCAATGAAACCTGCAGAGAGACAAATATCAGTATAACTACAAGGATCAATCATAATCTGAGATCAACTTACTGTCCCAGGCGTGCATCATGTCCTGTATTATGTATTCGATGAAACCAATTTGGCTCTTTGGTATGCTGCATGTGGCACGATCGAACATGGGCATCACGATGGGCAGATGCCGCTGCTTCTCCTCGTCCGTCTGCATAAAGTACTCCTCGGCAATGCGACGCGCCCACTCGATGCAGTACTGCATTGGCCGGGCTGGATTGCTCACATCGGCCACCTTGATGAGCATGCGACGCATGAGTATCGAGGTCTCCTCCTCCGACTGCACCAGCTGCAAATAAAAGCAGGAAGAAATTAGTTTAATATACCTTACAAAATATGTTACAATGTTTAAAGCAAGTTTAAAATTTAAATTAATTAAATTAATTTCAAAGAACTGCATTCAACAAATTTGAAGAAAACTCTTTTAAATGCAGAACTTTGTGCTTGATCCAATAATTTTAAGTCTGGATGTTTTGCAAATTCTTAACTAAACGACACAAAACAAAAATGATTTAACCAATTTTTCTAAGATAATTCATTCTTGCATGTTTTCACTTTTGGGAGGAATCGTTTTTAAAAGATTAAACCGCTGAAATGAATTTCAAAATCAGCAAAAAATTCTAAAATCAAGAATTAAGCTTACAAATAGCAAACGCTAAATATAATAAAGAATTATATAGCACAATTGAGTTTTCCGAGCCTAAAAGTTCATATTTAAACAATTATCAAAATGCGGTTCAAATTATCCGAACGTTCTTAAATCACGAATTTTAGGAATATTCTTAAATGTTGCATTTCTTTCTTGAATCTTGATACAATTTTCAGTTCTGATGAAGTTTTAACATCGAAAATTCTTGACTAAAGACCGAACGAACTGGCTATACTGTTTAGTTTTCTTTTTTACGCACCTCACGCGGTTCAACCTCGCTGCCAAAGACGCTAACAAACTTGGCCAAGTGCTCAAAGTGACGCGTCATTTCGGTGGCCAAAATCATATCGATAATTGTGCTGCGCGCTGACTTGTAGGTTTCCTTATCGAGGTTCTTGAATATGTTGATCTTGTCATCACCTGCAGTTATATCAAATATTATAATAATGCATTTAAGCTCTCAAGATATTCAACTTACCCAGCGTCAACTTAAAAGTGATGGCCGCATGATGATTCTCCAGCACTGTTAGATCGTTATATAATATAGCCAGCGGATTGTTCGAATTGGAGAGGAAGGCTGAGGAACGCCCCGGATGATCGACATCGTGGGCAGCGGCCGCAATCAAGGCGGTGGCCTCGTCCATTCGATCCATAACCATCTCTCTGTTGGTCAGCTGTGTGATGAACGCGCCCGTTGCCTGCAAATTGGATAACAATTGTGATAATAATAATAGTGAATTTTTTGTTTTGGGGTGAGAGAGATAAGCATATGGCTATTGGAAAATTCTTCCATCACGCACCTGCATAACATCTGCGGCGTGTGTGCTGTTGTGATATGTGTTGCTCTTATGATAGTGTGCCTCGATAACGGCCAGCCAGGCCTTGCATACGTTCTCATCAATATTCAGTGTGGCAAAGACATCGAAGCGCCGGAACATTTCCATGCCCAAGTACAGCAGTGGATGGTAATCGGTGATCTCTTCCAATTTGAAAATATCAAAGTCCCAGCTAAGAGATTCTTCAAGCAGTTCCATGACAATGGGATTTGCCTAATATAGAAAATTTAGCAGATATTAATGTTCAAAATATGATATAATTTTATAGTTAAATAACATATAATATTACAAAAATGCAGTTCATGTGCAATTCTTTATCGGTTTAATTTCTTTTGATATTTTTGAAATTAATGTAAGATCAAAATTCAATATTTGTAAGTGCTAATATAAAATGTTGATATTTACGCAAAAAGCAAGACAATTATCTGCTGTGCATAATTAGCATAATCAACTTTATTTTTATACATTGATTTATTCTTTTAGACTGTTGAATATTTAACAATCGCTACGACTGTAGAGCTGATAAGAGATGTAACTTAACGGCAGCTTTGCGCTTAGCTGCAACTTTTTATAAAAAAAACAACTAACTAACTAACTTTTTATTTAGCTAATATGTGATATGTATTTAACCGCTGCTGTATAGATTGTTAAAACAAAATTTTGATAAATGTGAAGACCTCAAATTTGTGCAATAATCTCTAATGTGCTGTTAAACGCAATGTATTTAAGTTAAAATTTTTAGAGCCAATAATTTTCTTTTTAGAATTTGAAATAAACAAACGTGGAGCAAATAATCTACATTTACTTATAAATAGTTGCATTATTATGGACTTGCAATTAAATATAGTTGCAGTTATCCACAATATAACATACAATATACGTACTTAGTACATTCGTAAACTTACCTTCATCTTGGCGGGCACAATCGCAGTTCGCGTAGAGTTGCCAGTGCGGATGATGGAGTCATTCGAGCTGCGACGGGACGAGTAAACGCTGGGGCCCTGAAAGTTTCAAGTTTCATTTATTAAACAGAGGATACCAAAGAGGATTCGTGGTCTAGCTCACCGTTAAGAGAGCGCCAATTAGATCGGTTGCAATGGGATCATCGGTGCGTATCTCCTTCATTTGGGGACTGTAGAGTCCCTCGCGTTTGAGGAACTCCAAGACCTTGTCGATGAGGCGTGCCTCGTCGGCTGAACAATTCTCCTGTACTTGTGATAGTAAATTGATTATCTAAAGTGCGAGTGCGCAGTTTGTGTGTTGGTTTTGACCAGAGTTTGTTGATCGTTTTGTTTTCATTCATTTTTATGGTTTGTTTGATTTCATTTGATTTGTGATTTTTGATTTGTTTTAAAAGTTTTTTGTTGTTTATATTTGTTTTTTTTTTTATTACAAGCGACGCGCAGCGAGCAAAAGAAACGAACGAGCGAGCGAGCGAACGTGCGAACGATTGGAACCAGTTCATATATATGTATGTACAATATTATTACCATCATTATTATTATTGTAATTCATATTAGGTATTATCATTAACCATTATCGTTATTATTATTATTATTATTATTGTGTGTGTTGAGTTTTTTAGCATGAGAGTTGGTTCAAGTTGTTCAAGTACACACATAACATAAAAGTAAAAAGAGAACATAACAAATAAGAGATAAAAAGAGAATAAATGTAAAAACAATAGTTTTAGTATTTTGTGCAATTTCGAACTGTTGTTGTTGCTGTAGTTGTTGACTGTTTGGTTAATCAATTTGGCTGACTGAGTATTGAATTTTTGTTTTGGAATTAGTACGTGTTAAATAATATGCAAAAGTATTATCAAAAAACATTGTGCCATTAGATACGAATTATTAACTGATTATTAGTCTCAATTTTGCAGTTGCCATTGGAGTTTAGCTCATAAATCGTTGCAAAGTCCGAACTAGTTGAGCACAACTACAAGGCACTGTAAATTTCATGTGTGTGCGTGTGTGCAAGTGCGTGTGTGTGCGCTGTATTTTTTTGTAGTGCGTTGTTGCTAAATGCTGAACGAAATTGAGACACACACACATCAGACACACACACACCACGAGCACGGACGATAATTTAGTATTGGGCACATGGGCACAAAAAGCATTCGGATGAAGGATGATGGAAGGGATGCGGGTGGATATAGTGAGCAGGGGAATGGGTGGAGAGAGGTCTCTGTCAACAGTTTTTCGTCAAAACCAATTTGCGTATAGTGTAAGTACTAAGTGGAGTCATACTTTGGTAATGGGCGCCTCGAGGGGCAGCGATGTCAGCTTGGCTAAGCTGGTGCGTCGCAGTCCATCGGAGGCAATGGAGCGAACATCAAAGCTGCAGCGACGCACCGAATGCAGTGAGCCGCGTGGCGCCTCCTTTGGCTGCGGCAGTGTGGCAATAAAGTCCATACCGCCACCGGGTATATCAAAGTTGAAAATCAGATGTGTGGGAGCGCTGCACAGTGAACAGAGAGAGAGATAGACAGGTAGAACATTTTGTAATTGAGATGCATTTTCAGTGTTTCAGTGTTTGAGCTGCACTTACCTGCCAATGCAGGCCACAGGCACGACACGCACGTGCATGGGGATGCCCTCCTGGTTTTTGCGGCGCACCGTCAATATGCCATCAAACTCCTTGATGCTCTTGCCCTGCTCACTGATGGTGGACAGATCGGAGACAAAGATGTCCGCTAATGGCTTGCTAATTATTTCGTCCTGCGAAATGCAAAGTGAATATCTCATTAGTTGTGCACGAAATTGTTGTTGCCCCTGTGTGCAACTTACCAGCCGCATGTTGAGCAGACGTTCTGTGGCACGATTCGCGTACTGTATGCGCAGCAAGTCGTCCGTGATGAGCACCACCTCCTTCAGCCGATGCAGTGCCGTATAGAGTGCCTACAGAGGGAGAGAAAGAGAGAGAAGGAGAGAGAAGGAGAGAGGGAAATAGTGAGTGAGAGCGGCTTGCGGTTTACATTTACAATTTGATTAAAACGCCAGCAACGTTGCGCCATTTAATTGAATTAATACGTGCTGTTGGTTGCCTCGTTGCCTCGGGGCAGCCACCTGGGCAGAACGCGCATTAACTCGATTGCGTATTGCATTTACCTGTTGAGTGGACATGACATTATGGGGCCTTATGATTGAGTGCAGTATCTGCTTCAGTTCCACGCTGCACATGGCCAAGTTGGTTGTCTCGGCAATGCACTGCAACAATAAAAACCAAAAAAAAAAAACAAAATGCGTTTCAATATATCTTTTTACCCTGGGTTGGGCAATTAAAGTAAAAACTTACTCTATTAACGCCAGCGTCCAATAGAGCAATTAGCGCGTCATCCTTTTCAAAGAAACTGAGCGTAGGGGGGTGATGATGAGAAAACGTCGTTAAATACTATCAAGGTGTCGCTCAGAGGTTAATTGTGCACTTACCTCTTCTTACAGACCGCAATTATTGTCGTTAAATGATGTCCATGTGTGTGACGTATTGTTCTGTCGAAGTAGACAAGAAGTTATATAGTGCAAAGTTAGTAACTGGCATTATAGTTCACCCAACACTACGTATACGCAACATTACGTATACGCCACGTCTCTCTCTCTCACTCTCTGTCCTTTGCTCACCTTGCAATGTGCTCGGCATCGAGACCTTTTGTGGAGCGCGCATCAATTATAATTAGGTGATAGCACTGCGCTGTGGCATATGACTTTTGCAGAGTGTCGAGCGCCTCCTCCTTGGATTTGACCAGCGTTACGTCCAATTGATGGCGCTGACAGGCCAAGGTGACCACTTCGCAGATGCTATCCGATTTGTGAAAAACTAAAAGCGCCTGCAACGAACGAATGAATTGACACACGAATCGACATTAGTCAAATTGGACAGAAAAGCCATCAGTTGATGTCCCTTCCACATACATATATGTATGTTATACTGAGTGAGATGTAGAAGGTGGCACGTGTCAGCTTACCTTAAGTTGAGGATTCGGTGGTAGCACGGTTGGATATTTCAAGTCCATGAGATTGCGCTGCAAAACAAGTCAAAAACAAGGTAAGTAAGGTAAGCAACAGAGTGAGTGAGTCAGTGAGTGAGAGCAGGTGAAACAACGTGTAAAATTTAATAAAAATCTACAGCGCTCTGGCTTTGCCATCAAAATAAGAGGGCTTAACTTCGGCTTCTGTCTGTGTCGTGTCAGTTTACGAGTGTATGAGGCTGTTCACTCTTTGCTGTGCGTATGTGCGTGTGTCTCACATACAATGTGCGTGTGTGTGTTTCTGTTTGTGTGTCGCTCAAATGATGATAAATTAAAATAAAATTGCTTGTGCCCCGACAGAAAATTGCTGGGGTGCCATTTGCCGTATTGGTGACTTGGCCTACAGATTTATTATGCTCGTATGAATAAATGCGATATGTGAAAATCGGGGATTTAATGCACACACACACGCACACACGCACACTCGCACACCGCACACCTCACTGGCTGCTGTGGATAATATACGGCTGCGTAAGCGTGATGTGTGTCAATTCGGTAATGGAAAAAACAAGCTGACGACATCAAAAGAAACCCCATATTCAAAAACTATTTATAACCAAGCGTCTTTTCCAATTACCAAAAAAAAAAAATCCTAATCGTTGATTTGAAAATCGATAATCGTAAAGTAAGCATCGCATACTTATATTAAACATAAATCAAAATTGCCATTAGCTGCACATAAACATTGTCTATACGTGAATTCTGCGAGCGCATTAAATTTTATGACCTGGAAGCATGTATTCTTCAAACAAAGAGAGAGTGAGAGAGAGTGCATTTTAAAGAAAATTCAATTTTAAACACAGAACACTTGTGAAGGGTTTTCGTTATTCATTCTGAACTGCCATCCAAATGAATAATTGTATACATTTCAAAGTTCTAGCATCCTTTGATTAAAATATCACTTCAATGTCGTATTGGCTTAAAGCATATTTCCAATCTTTACGGTTTGAAATCTTAAATTGTACTGCAGCATAATAGAGAATTAAATAAAATAAGCAAGTAAAAGTAAACAGTCGAGTGTGCTCGACTAATTGACCAGATTGTCAGCCAAAGCAGCTCAGATCCGATTGTAGTAAACGTTTTTCACCATACAAAAGTATTTCCTTAATAACTTCTTTAACTTGTTACATACATTTTCTGTCAGCAAAAATTTATAATACTTTTACCCTATGGGTAGCGGGTTTAGAAACAAGCACAATTTGTTTTCTGCAATTTAAAGAATAATAATTGTAACATGTCTTTGTAAAATGTCGAATAAAATGCCTGACATTTATTGCTGTCATTTGTCATACCCCTCTATAAAGCTTCCTAAAGGTTACTCAAGTATTTTAGATAACATTTGTAAACAATATCATAAATTAAACAATTAAAACATTAATTTGTTTCTTTTTCCCTAAAATGCCATGAATATTTCCCAACTTTGAAAAAACTCTCACATCAATATGCCATGTTTATAAATTTCCTACCAATTGGACTTCAATCAAGTGATGTCAAGATTGCATTGGACATTTCCCTGTTTTGTATCTTTTGGCATATTCACAAACGTATATTTAGAGTATTCGTAAGCAATTCGTCAATTTGTTCAATGGTAATTACAAAAATATCGTAAGTCTCTGACGATTTACGAAATGACGGCAGATCAATCAACTCGAGTTTCGTAAACGGAAATGGGAATGACTCTGATAATATTCAGCTGTGTGTTGAACTTGAAGTTCTCTTTTTTCATTGCGCTATCTTAATATCAGTTCATAAATAAAAAGCGCAGACATTTCTGCAATTTTATTGGAGCCTGTCAAAGCTGTCCTAATTATGGGAATGCGCTGTCATCGAATAGTACCTGAAATGTCTTCAAATCGTCATCGTCACTTGGCGATGGCTTCTTGCCATTGCCCACCCAAAGATGTAGCTTGGGTCCCTTGTACAGTCGCCGTTCGTAGAGACTGTGACACTGGCGATCGAATGGATGATGCTTCTGTGGGCGACGCAGGACCACGTAATCTGTGTCGTCATCCGGTTTGTTTTCCTGCTGCGTTGTTAGCTGGCATCTATCTTCCAGTGTGAGATTGTTCAGGCGTAATGCCTGCGCGTCCAGATTGCGTATGGCCTCGACTATTTCCGGCTGCATATTGCGTCCTCCTCCAACACTGTTATTTCCCATTCCCATTCCAACACCAACACCAGCAGCAGCAGCATCGCCTGCGAAGGTCATTCCTTGTGGCCTTGGGTCGCGTGGCAACGGCGTCATTATGTCCCCACGCTCAGCAGCCACATTCGCCTCGTACTCCAATTCCATTTGCTCGGGCGTTTTACTGGAGTTGCTCAGTCGGCCATGTGATGGCATTGGCATTGCTGGCACTGGCGTTGCTAATGAAATCTCAACGCCAGGTACCTTCATTTCCGTGTCCAAATTCTTGTCGTACACTTGCTGCTGCTGTTGCTGTTGCTGCCATTGCCGCTGTCGCAGCCGGATGCTGCCATTTGTAATGCTTTCCTTGTGACTTTGCTCTAAATCCCAGCCATTAGAATTCGTATTAGCTGTGCTAACATCGCTTATCAGCCGGTTCTTATCGACGTCATCAGCCGTTTTTGTCGTCGTCGTCGTCGCTTTGGCTGCGGATCGTTGTTGTTGTTGTTGTTGTGGCTTTTTATTGCCATTATCGAGCAATTGATCAGATTCCGTAGTGACTGCTGATGTTATCGTTGTCGATGTCGTTGTGGTTGCTGCTGCTGCTGTAGCTGTTGTCGTTGTTGTTGTTGCTGTTGGTTTTGCTCTGATATAGCGATCAGTATCAGAGTCTTCGTCCGACTCATTTGAATGGGCGGCCGCTGACGACGATTTAATGCGAAAAACACTCGCAATTTTTGGCAAACAATTGCGCATTCTGCTAATTATACAATAACACTCACTTACACTCACACACACACTCACACTCTGACTGCAGCTACTTCACTACTTGAGCACAACGTGCCCAATAATAACACTTGACTTTTGTTTGTCGTTGTCAATCGACTATAATCAAAATGTCCTTCTAATCCAGCAACAATAACAATGCCAGCGTGTTTGCGTAAGCCATTTTATGGTCCAAAAGATTTTCCACTCGAAATTTCGTTGAAGCAAATCCAGTTTTCGAAATATGGGACATCCAACACGTTGTTGCTTTCTGTGCTTTACTTTCCGTCGTGTCGTGAGTTATGTATATATAATAATAAGTACGAAAAAAATGTCTAGAAATCGGTATTGTTCACAGGTTTTTTTTTAGCGATCGAATCCGCGTCTGCGACAGCGTCTGATGACTGACTGAGTCAATTGGCAGCAGTCGACAGCAGCGACAGTGGGGCGACAGCTACGAGTAGCTAGCTGGCTAGCTATGTAGCTAGGCTGGCTGACAAAGCGGGGCGGGTTAATCTATTTCTTTACTTTTTGATTTCCCACCTTCAATGTTAATTGATTTGATTTCTCTGGCCGCGCATTGTTTATGTGCGACTCAATAAACACTCGCACACGCTTAAGTGTTGCTCTCTTTTCACACACACACATCGATTCGATTGTGCTCAGTGTAAATGAGCGGCTATTTAAAGAAGCGCAGCCAAGTAACAAAAAAAAAAAAAATAGAAAACAAATTCAAAAACAAAAAAGCAAAAGGAAAATAATTGTTGTTGTTGCCTGCCTGCCATCATATAACGAGCTCAGCGGTGATAAGATATCTTATCAAAGACGTAACACACATGTGCGTGGTGCCCACCAAAAACTCTGGCCCAGGGCCAGCAACAGCAAAAAAAAAAACAAAAAAAAAGAAAAGCAGCAGAAATAATGACGCTCAGAGTAGACACACACACACTTCAATACAGCATCATAGACAAATGCTCTTACTTACCGTATAGACATCCATTGGCTCATCCTCGGGCGTAAGTGCCAGCGCCAGCGAGGATTTGCGGTGACCAGGACGACCGCCACCGGATGAGCTGGTGCCTGATGTGCCAGTGCCTGTAAAACAAAATACAGATAAGAATGATTGAGTAAGAGGGAGAGAGAGCGTCAGTTGTGGGAGTGTGAGAGAAAGGTCAGTTAATTGTACGAAATTGTGCAGCAAATTGTTGCGCTGAAAAGCATGCTACATTTTTGCGTGCGCTGCGTGAAAAGTGTTGCATACTTTTCGGTAGCCTTTGGCAAATGTTCACACGCACACACACACACACACACTCACACATATTAAGATGGGGGCCAAGCAGACACGAGCTAACCATTCATTACGCTAGTCGCACGTTTTATTTAATTATAAACGTTGGCATTTCTAAAACACTTTATAACAGGCACACGCACGTTTCCCCATCTCCCCCCCCCTTCCCATTCCTTACGCATCATCATCATCACTTGCCCACGCCCCCCACGCACACACACACACACACACACGCTCGCACACATCGAGACAATCGGCTTACCCACAAGCAGCTCGGACTCGGAGGCCGGACGCGTTAATGAAGCTCTGCTTGTTATAGTTGTTGTTATGGCCGCTGCTGCTGCTGCTGCTGTTGTTGGTGTTGTTGCTGTTGTTGTTGATGATGTTGTTGATGGAGCTGCCTCCATGGCAGGCGTTTGCATTTGTCTGGCCGCCCTGCCCATCATTAGAGCTGTCGTCCCCGTCACCGTCACCGTCCCCGCTCCCACACCCGCTGCTGTTGCTGCCCCCGCACAATTGCAATCACTTTCGACGCTTTCTTCACTCAACGGCGACGTCGACGACGTTGTCCCAGTGCCAGACAGGTTTGTTGGCTGGCTTGGGCTTGATATAATCATTGTTTCGCCTTTTCTGCTTTTTTTGCTGTAGTCGTAGTGTCTTTTGATTGTTTTTTGTTCGTGTTTGTTGTCGTATTTTGGTGTGTTTTTTGTTTTCTCTTGATGTGTTGTGTTTTTGTTTGTTGTTTTTTTTGCGCTGACTTTGCAAATTAACTACAAATATTCAACATAATTATCGCTTTTGATTATTTTCGTGGCAGCATGTTAATTTGTCATTTATGTTGTTGTTGCAGTTGTTGGCCGGCTGTTTATCTGCGTTGGCATTGATTTCAGACAATTAGTGCGTAATGATAACCTGCTCCACATGCATAACTATATTGTAGATATATATGTATCTGTATATGTATATGTATCTGTATCTGTATCCGTCTGTTTGGGTTACACAGCCTATCTATGAGTTGTATTTATGAACAAAAATAGCCCTGAAACATAAACATGCGGAACTGAAAAGCGAGTACTACGAGTATGAGTATGAGTACTCATATCATACTTATACTTATTTATATATGTACTGTATAGTGTACTCAATATTCAATTCCCGAGCACATACCATATTTATGTACCAACTTATATAGAGGAAAATATTTGCGTATATTCAAATAAATACAGGCTGGCTAGCTGGCTGGCTGGCTGACTGGCTGTGTGTATCTTATCGTTGCTAGCGTCCGCTTGCTTCAGTTTCACTGGCTAGCGGTACGCGCGTTGTAATCTAAACGAAAATCGATAAATTGTTTAGATAAAAGCCACAGCAGCAGCAGCAGCAGAGCGACCGTCCACTGACGTCGTCGACAAGCAACAGGGTTTGGTTTTGGCTTTGCTTTTGGTTTGCTTTGCTTTTTGGGTTTAGGTTTGGTTCTTTTGGAGGCCTTGTTCAGCAGTTACTTGTACCATGTTTAATTTTGCAGTTGATTCTCAAAACATTTACTGACAACGACAACCAACTATTTGGAGCACACACACACACACACGTGCACACACAAGCAGACACACGCACACAGAATTTTCAACTTAAACTTTAAAGCGTCTCTCGAGTTTTGGTGAATGGTTGTAGAAGTGGCGCCTGGCTGCAAATACTTACAACACTTGCTCACATTAAGGCTCATGTTACACACGGACACACACAGCACACACACACCGCACCGCACACACACACTGGCAACAGTTATTGGCTCATTAGTGTGTAAAGTGTACACAAGTTTTGCGAGTTGTTGGCGGGCGGTTGGCTGGAGGTCTAGTTAACTGGCTTCGACGAGTGGATGTGGATATAGCTGTGGCTCTTGGCTGTTGGCTGTTGCCTGTTGGCTGTTTGGCTGTGGGAATCGAAGGTGCGCTTGATTTTGATCGATTAGCACTTGGCTTATTTGCGAGTATGCAACATGGCCACAGCAATAATAACAACAACGTTCTGTGCAAACACACTGCAGGCAATATTAAAATATAACTGCTCGACAAACAGGAGCACGGTTATGGATGGTTACAGTTACAGTTCAAGTTACCGTTACCCGTTGCCTGTTGCCCGTTACCGTGTTACCATTTCATTTACATTCGCATTCACATTTACATTTACAGTTTGCTTGTTGCAAACAAACAATCAAACAAACAAACAAATAAACGAAACGAACGAAACGAACGAAACGTAGCGCAACGAACGAGAAACTTTAATGAAATTCAAATTGTACTTATTCAAAGTGAAATTATGAATGCCTGGAACATTACAAACAAAAAACAGTACTGTGAACAGAACAGCGAGCTGAGACTAGACCAGAGCAGAGCACTGCGCAACGTCCGCACTAATCCGTTATGAAAAACTGTTTGCCAGATGATAATTCTCGCACGGATTCTGAAGCCACAAGCGCCCAAAGTGTGCGCTACATGCCAAACAGTGGAGTCTCTTGCACTCATGAATATCCACAGAAAAAAAATATGCAAAGTTGAATTTAAAGTTGATGCACATGTTTTAGAGAGTTCAAATTGCTTTTATGAATGGAGTCTTATTATAATAGTTATATTTTAAAAATAGCACTAATATTTATTTATACCTTCTTTTTTAATGATTATGTAAATAGAATTGCCACTACAAGAACTTACAAAAACATTTTTTTTCTATCGAAAATATCGCTTGCAATACTATAAAAAGTATATAAGTAAAAAGCATATACCAACACATTTTTTTTATTTTGAGTAAAGATGAATCTTATAGCTCTTGATAAGCACTTTAATTAGATCTAAGAATGATATTTTATTGTTATAAAATATATGCAAACATGAACAAATTCATACGCAATCTAAGAAATAAACGAATTTACATATTTTATTGTAAATCAGAAAAAGTGCCTAGAATCAATCTTAACTGGAAATATAATGCTACAAGAATAAGCTTTACTTCTTTTTAAATTTGATTCGTATTATGTTTTTTTCACTGTAAACAGTGTTGCACTCGACAAATTCCAAATAAAAGTTGAATCAGGATGTTGGAATGCAATTTTCTTGGAAACTGTTTAAATTTCTCAGCTAAACTTTTTGTATTTAAAAAGGATCAACTATTAAAAAAAAATCACTCTTACTCTTATTGTCACTGTCCAGCTACGTTCCTAATTTAAACTACCTCGAAGTAAGAGCAAGTTTCTCAAAATTTATGTGCAAAAGTCTTTTGAGTTAATAACTGCCGAAGAAACAACAACACGAAACTTGTTAAACAAAGATTGTTGTTTCAGAAGTACAAGCCAAACTGCTTAATTTATACCATTTGCTGGATGAAAGGAAGCCAATTACAAAAACAAAAAAACAAAACGTATCGTAAAATGATTTTCACAGAATATTCGACCTAAGGCGAAATTCCAAAGAAATTCAATATTGTGTGTGTGTGAACTTTAGGGAGTTTGCAATTCATTGAATTTCGTAACAAATTTTCAACTGTTGTTACATATTTATCAAGTTAAATGAATTTCGAGTGAGTTCGACTAAACAGAGAACATGTTCTATTGCTCGATATATAAATAATTCGAATTATTTGTCAAATCAATATTGACAACAACACTAATTATTTGTAAAACGTGATTTTGAAGGGGAATTAACATCCGGAGCGGATGTTACAAACTTGCAAAATATTTATTTCAACAATAATGCAAACTGAACTGATTTCCGGTACAAAGATTTTCTCGATTGATTGAGTGTTAAATTGAAATTAATTATCGCAATATCTTGTGTTAACAAATTTTGCTCAAATAAACGTAAACTAATGTTGAACATAATACTATTATTATTATTGGGCTGCAGAGCATTGTTCGAATGGCATTAGCCGGTCAGTTTGTGGGGAGTGTCTTTTGCGCCTTGGGCCGTTGTCATGACAACCAATTAATTTGTGATAAGATAATATCAGGCGAGTTTGCTCATAGTATTCAGATGTTTAGGCCCCGCACACACACATATACATTGAGAGATACAGATACTGAAACACAGGCGCATAATGCGTTTTGGCGCACACATTTAAATTGACTACACAGAGATATAGCAACAAATAAATATATACGAGTATGTATATAAATAATCAAGTAGAAAACAAAACGCGTGCACAATCTACATCTACCTACATATATAGGTAATACCTTTAGTGCAAGTGAGAGAGACAGAGAGAGAGAGAGAGTGGGAGAGTGGGAGAACACCTAGAGTTGGCCTTTTTTTTGTGTATATACCATATAGTATATATAGTATATTGTATGTGGTATGGGCACGTTGTCGCCGTCGCGTTACGTCCGAGCCCAGAAATGAGAAATGCGAAACTTGCCCCCGAGGCATTACTTATCTAACGGCGATCATCACCGTTGATAGTTGATAGTGGGCATGGACATGTCGCCAAGTCCAGTGTCGCCATATTGACATTAGCGGACAGTTCGGCCGGGACTGTTGGCTGCTCTTTAATCTAATCTCTGCGACTCGCAATATTTGTGTATAGCTTCACGTGGCATTCGGGATGGGGTGCAGAGCGAAGAGCGGAGAGTGTGTGTGTGTGTGTGTGTGTGTGCTTTACTACACACTATATATATTGTACTACAACAACTACAACTACAACTACTTATTACTACTATTACGACTGAGCCACACAAAGCCGCAAAATCGAATTTTAATGCGACAACTTGTAGGCATAAGAACCGATTTATGTCAACTACTTCAAAGGGTGCAATCAATTCAATTGATTTCAATTTCGTTTTCAATTTCCCATTTCATTGAGTCTTTGCCAATGTCAATTACGGTTTTCCCAGCTGTACTTCTTCTTTTTTTTAATTTAAACGCGTAATTAATGCTAACCAAAAAAAAAAAAAAAAGAGGCAGAAAAACGCTGATAAACTGCAGCACACTGAGCTCTTGCCACTTGCCACTTGCTGCTTGCTGCTTGGCACTTGACACCTGACTGCGGCAGTTGCTGGCAGGTGGGGATTAGGCGCACATAATTAATCGACAGCCTCATTTTGCCATTTGGCATCGATGCATTTCATAATACTCTTCACGCTGAAAAAGTCTTTCAACTCGTTAAGCAGGTGTGAATTATTTGAAGAGGGAAATATACAGATAGCAAAAGAGAGAAAGAGAGATTGATGTAATACACTCGAAGTGCACTTTAATGTACATACACATATTTCTTATTAAATATTTCAAAAGTTAAGCTAACATTTTTTATTTTTTATTAACATTTGATTTGTTAATACAAATAAAGAAAGCTCGCATTTCTTTGAATTCATCCAACATAAATTGAGCTGAAAGTTCTTTGAATTAATTTCGTACATTCATTTTTGTTTTCTATTGACAGAATATAGAATATCTTCTAATGTATTTTCTCATCTTTTTCCCGAAACTTTCGCTGTTACATTTATCAAATATATATACAACAAATTAAAAGAAAACTATTTTAAAAATTCCTTACAAATATTTTCTAATAATTGAATTCCGATTTTTGTAGATCTTCACTAATTTCATTCCAGAAATTTTCATTCCCAATTTATGTCAAACACTTTCATATTTCTTTGCTAATGATTGAACAGACCTTTCTTGTAATTTATTAAAGTGTACTTTATAAAAATATTTTTAAATATTGCACTAATATTTTAATTTTCTAAGCATAGAATCGCGCATGTCTAGTAATAAATTCTCTTAATTTTTTCGAGATTATTTCTTGCAAAATTTATACTCATTATAAAACGGTTTTAATAATTAATATTTTTTAATACTTAGATTCAACATATTTTTGAGTCTTCAATCAACATTTTCCGAATTTATTCTGCATTTATAACAAATGCAATGTAAGCGTTTTCAATAATTCCCAATTAATATTCAAAAGCTTAATAAGCTTCACTGGTTTTATTCGGTTTGCCGATAAAATGTGCAACTCATTGAGAGAGCAATTTAATTAATAGATTTTTTTTGTGTATGCGCAGCTTTAATAGCTTAACTGCAATTGAAATTGCCCTGTGATTGATGTTGTAATTGAATTAATAGTACTACAACGAACAGAAAAAAAGAGTATTAAATCTTCGGCGCGCTGCTTGTGACTTTTTGTTGTTGTTGTTCTTTGTGTGTGTTCAGTTTGTTTAATGTTTTGTTTTCATTTCTCTTGTTAGTTTGCTTTGCTGTTGCTTTTGTGTATTTTGCTTTGATTGATGTTTTGGCGCCGTTGCGTGGGTGCCCCTCCAACGTTTTTTATTCTCTTGCATTTGTGTGTGTGTGTGTGTTTTTTCATTCTTTCTTTCTTTTTTTTGTGTTATGGCTTTTCGAGCGCATGCTGTCGATCGTTCGTAATTCGCACGCTCTGGCAACGCTCATCAAACGCACACACATAGATGGCGCCTCTACACAATGTATGTAGGTGTGCATTGACTATGTGTGTGTGTGTGTGTGAAAATCGAAAAGATCGTCGCGTAGTCGCGTGTAGCACAAACCAGATTGTCATGTGAATCTTTGTTATCGGTAAGTAAAAATTAATAAACTACGACTACTACGAATGAGTGAAAATCAAAAGAATATAGTATATATTCTTTATATAAATACGAGTATGCAACTCGGATGTTGTTGTTGCTGCGGTTGTTGTTGTTCGTTCTCATTAGCTGCTATTTGCATTGTGTTGGCCAGCGTGATGGGTCGTTAGCCGTTTATTTTGCTTGGCATCATGGTTTGCACATTTGTTTGACAGCGTCAAACATGTTAATGAGGCAGTTTTGCACACATTTGGCAAATGCAGTTGGCAGCTCACTAAATTCAAGAATGAAAACGCACTGCCAAACACAGTTACATAGATACATTGATACGTAGATACATAGATACACACTCAGTTAGTAGGCGCGCACTATGCCTAGATACGGATACACGACTACGACTAAAAGATACAGATACACACACACATACAACTAGACAAATCTAATTCTACACACGCTTCAAGCTTCTAGCTTGTAGTTACAGTTGTTGTAGTTGTTGTTGCTGTTGTTGTTGCTGCTGCTGGTGTTGCTGATGTTGACGTTGCTGTGGTTGGCACACTTAGTTGTGAAGTTTATTTTGAATTTTAACACTTTTTCGATATTGTGTATAAATTGTTGTTATTTTTGTTGTTGTTGTTACTTTTTTTTATTTGATATTTGTTGTTGTATTATTTTGGTTCGCTATGCGGCGAGCTGTTTTTTTCCACACACTTGCTTTTGCTTGCTTGCCAATTGCAGCGATCTTTTTGAGATACGTTTTTGTTGCTGTTGGTGTCATAAGCTTTAATTGCATTCGATTTTGGTTCTCAACTGGTTGGCCCTGGCTAATACACGTTGCAGCAGTCACTTTGCCAAATTTGTGGCGTCTCGCATTAGGCCACTGCAACAGCGAGTAGAACAAGCTGTGCTGAAGCAACTGCTGCTGCTGCTACGGTTGCGGCTACGGTTGCTGTTGCTGTTGCTGTTGGCGACTTGTTGGCGACTTGTTGGCGACACGCCCGCAAAACGCGCCCCCTGCATTTGTATCTTTTGCTAGTGACTGAGAAAACTCTGCGGCTGTGACTGTTGTTGGAATTGAAATCTAAATCTGAATGTAAATTTGAATTTGAACGCCTTCACCTTCTGCGTTTTGGGATTTGCATAACGCGCGCGACTTGTCGACAGTCCACAAAAAAAAAGTATGTGTATGTGTTTTTTTTTTTGTTTGCCGATTACACACAGTGTTTGTATGCTTCTTATTTTTTCTCTTCCTTTTACTATTGTTATTTTATTATTTTTAGTACTATTATTGTACTGTAGTACTACGTGTAGTTGTAGTTGTGCACGCACCGTACCGCACCGTATAAGCGTCCCGTTACGAAAGCGTTTAACGACCGACACGACGAACCAATTCAAAGCAACTGACTCCATAAATGGCGAGCAGCTGTTGCGCGAGTGCGAGCTTTGAAGTGTCTTGCTTGCTTTTGCGATCCATTGGTTATCGCGCGGGGGAGGCGAGATTGCGGGGTACGCAGAGCCAGACGACAGTCACAGTGCAAGAAAGAGCGTGTGAGAGAGCGAGAGAACGAGAGAGTGCAGACATTAAACACCGCTCTCTCGATCCGTTGTTTGTTCGTTTGTTGCTGAGCGCGATCAAGTTTCGTCTGAAGTAAAGCGCACTGATTATCTTGCTCACACACACACACTCACACCCTTGGGTGCTCTCGCGCTCTCCGTTTTTCCACTCTCTGCGACCACTGCAATTGTTCACTCTCTCTCTCTCTCTCAGTGCACTGCAGCTGTGCCGAACTGTTGCGTTTCTGTCTGTGTCTTCTCTCCCGCACCATTGAAGCTCTGAGCAAGCCGTTAATTGGAGTCGACACAAAACAGCTGCACTTGGGTAGCAGAAACCCAGCACTAGCGCCAGCTGACTTGTCACAGATCGTATTACCTTCCCGGCCCCCTTGCTGCTCCAGCAGCTGCTGCCCTTAGCTTTAAACGCGCTTCGTTTCGCACTTTCCCCACAGCGAAGTGTTGATGCCCTTTCTGACTAGTCGCCCACATCAAATAGTGAAATATAATCGCCTAGCGATAAATATTTCATATTTTCTGATTCAGTAATTCTTTGCAATTTGCCTTAGTTATAGATTTTATATATTTTCAGCTGCAATTCTATATTTATTTGCATGTACATTCGCTAACCACCTGCATAAACTGTTAATACTGGAATTAATACGTATTTCTATGATTTATTTAAGAACTATTCAAAGTGTTTCTTTAAAAAAAGACTGAAATATTGAATATTAGTGATTTGCCAAACTTTAGTTTACTTTTTATTTGGAGTTTTAAAGCAGTCTTTTCGAGTATCCTCATGGATGAAAATTTGGTACAGTCAACTATTCGTATACTTAACAAATTATACGGTTTTTATATTCAATACTTATTAATTTATTCTTTATAAATTATATGATATTTATTAAGTATTCGCTTAGCTAAGGCATAAATTTTACCTCTATAAATAGTTTTAGCTTCTAAGTTGTCAAATTTTTAGGTGGCATCTAATTACAAAATATGCAAATTATTTTTTACAAAATAAAATTCTTTCTTAACTGTTAAGCTCTAGGTGAATGTTATCACATTTCCATTTGTCTATAAAGTGGGTAGTCAACTGCTTAAATAATTAGTAATTGAAATATTTTGTGTTTTAGTGATTTTGTTTGTTTAGTTTATATAAATTTATTTAATAGGTTACCATATCTAATCATAGAAACCATATTTTCATTATATTTTGAAACCGTAATTTCAGTTTACTAACTATAAACTGTTCAAACGACCAACTAATAAAACTAATCATTTATTGAATGTTTTTTAAAGCATTTTGAATATAACTTGGTGTATAAAAAAGAAATTGAATAAATTTCTGCTCCTTGTTATGATTGCCAAAAATATATTCTATAATTCCGTGCGCTTCTAAAGATTTTCTCTTGCAGCAAAAGCATAAAATTTCCGCTAGCTGAAATTACGAGTACGCTCTTTAAGCCGTCTATTCAGAACTCAAAAGCAAATGCTTTCCGTTCCCTCTCCCCACACACACACGTAGAGTTGTAGTATTAGATTTTGTACAATTGCATATTCTATTGTTATTTTTGGAAGCTACTTACTGCCAGTGCCAGTTGCCCGACGTACAACGCTGTGGGTGAAGTTGCCTAGAGCTGCCACAGTTACAATGGAGTCCTTTTTGCCAGTGCTGAGCTGCGGGCAGAGAGATTAAGACAGGCGGTTAGTTGCGGTTGGTCAGCGAGCGTGTCGAGGAATGAATGTGCCCCATGAATTGGGGCAGTGAATACACCCAGTTGTGTAGTGAGTGTGTGTGGTGTACACTCACCTTCTCGTAGTCAGACTCGTTTTTGGTCTGTTGAGGATTGAGCAGCACCTGGTTGCACATTATGTTGTCGCCGCAGGTGGCGCTGCCGGTGCTGCCATCGCCGTTCTGTTGCTGCAACGTAACGGCGCCACAGCTGCAGCGGCGCATGCGGCTGCGACGCAACTTGATGCAGAACAGCAGACTGCCATCCTTTTCATTCGCATCCAATGGTGGCAAGGGGGCATTCGGACCGCCTCCGTTGCCACCGTTGCCCCCGATGCCCACGCCCACACCAACGCCCGGCGCTGCTGTGGTGGACGCTGAATTGTGCAATGCGCTTGTCGAGCAACCCATGATGACGATGATGATGATGATGATGATGTCCTCCTGCTGCTGCTGCTCGTCCTTCTCTTGTTGCTATGGCTATGCTAATTTGTTGTCGGTTTCGGTTTGGTTTTGGTCGCTGTTTGGTTTGGTTCTTGAGTTTCAATCGAGCTGCCGACTGATGTTCAATGCTGCTTCTGTTGATGCTTAAGCGGTTGCTTGTGGCATTCGCAATGCTGCTGCGTCTATTTCTCGCTTGTAGTTGTTGTAGTTGTTGTTGTTGCTGCTGTGCTTCTGCGGTTGTTGTGGGTAACATAATTGAAACATTTTTTGGGTGTGCGCGTCAAGCGGCAATCTATTGATTTGCTGATTGCCTGACTGTCCTCTTACATCTCGAGTACCTACAAGAAGATATAACAAAAGGAGAGACATTTATAAATAGAGCATAATATCATGAATAGTCAAATTCGCACTCAATAACAGTCTTTTTATACTCGCTACCCAAAGGGTAGAAAGGTATTTATGCCGAATGGAAATGTATGTAACAGGAAATGTATATTAAACAGCCTCAACAGAATAAAAAATAATCAAATCAGATAAACATCAAAGAATTTATTCAAGAAATAATAGTATAACATATAATATGGTATATTTTGTTCCTTACAGTATATTTTGCACTCTTTTGTATATTTTGAAGGAGTAGAATAACGATAAACTAAGTAAGTAAGTTTGTAAATTTCGGTATATTCATTTGGTACATTTTGATCCTTACAGTATATTTTGCATTCATTGGTATATTTCGAAAGAGTAGAATAACGATAAACTAAGTAAAAACTTCAGTATATTTTTGTAAATTTCGGTATATTCATTTGTTATATTTTGATCCTTACAGTATATTTTGCACTCATTGGTATATTTCGAAAGAGTAGAATAAAGATAAACTAAGTAAAAACTTCGGTATATTTTAGTAAAATTCGGTATATTAATTTGGTATATTTTGCACTCTTCGGTATATTTTGAATGAGTAAAATATAGATCCATTAATTAGATCGTATGGTATATTTAAGTATTTTTTGGTTTAATAAATTGGTATATTTTGGGTAGTGAGTATCTCAGAGTCGAGCACACTCAACTTTCTTACCAATTTTGCACTGTAGTTATGACTATGTCTTTTTTCTTTGGGCCACTCCCAATAACTTAAGTATTGACCTCTTATTTTTGCTTGCTGAGCTATCGTATGTCGTCTGCATTGAAGCGGGTCAATAGCTAATCTCACAAATCAGCTGGAACAGTTTGGAGTTTAGACCCTAAAAACTAGTTTTTGCTGACTTTGACTAGGTTAACAACAACTTGAGCAATAAACAATTAACTACTACTTCGACTACTTCGACTACTACTACTATTATTATCATCATAAATCATTGCAAATTGCCTGCATCAATTGATCAATGGATGTGTGTTTATGAATATCTGATCTTGATAATTCTCCAAAAAACATTTCCAAGGCATATTAAGTCAAAACGATGTACATCGACATCGACATCGCACCGCAGCGTCTTGCTTCCAGTTAATCTGGTTTCGCGGAACACACATATATTTTTGTTTAAATTGCAAAAACATGAGAAGAAAACAAAAATCTTAAATTGTTTACGCAAATTTTCCCTTGATTTAAAAACATATTATTTTTGTAATTTTTGCATTACTAATTTATAATTTTAAATAACGCGAAGCCTCAATGATTTTTTTTGTTTTGTTGTATACTAATTTCTTAAATGTTCTGTAAATGTTTAAAATGAAATTTTTACAAATTGCGCCCTTAACAACAGTTGAGCGATCGATTTTCAATGTCTTCGGTTATTATTAATTTCTTTTCTATTTTTGTAGTTGTTTCCTCATTTTTTTTTTTGGGTATTTGGTTTTTTGATGAGCTACAACTTTGCTTTTTATCTACTTAGAGGAAGAACAAGTTCGAGTCACTTGACAAGGCAAACAATGCGAACTAAGGTACAAGGTACATAAAGTGGTTATTTTGAATTTCGGTTTCCTTATCGTGGAATGCATAACTTATTATGAATGCATGTAACCTCAACGAGCAGTCTCCATTTCTATTCTTGAAATTTCTATTTTTATTTTTTTTTGGTTTTGCTTGAGTAATAAACGACGTTTTAAACTTAAAAACTTAAACTTGAAATATGTTTCAAGCAAATGAAGTTGTTTTAATTAGTTGAATAATAATTCAGTATTTTGTTGTTTATTTATACTAAAGTATTATGGTATTATGACATTGTAGAAAATGTACAGATGTAACAGACAGAAGGAGCCATCTCCGACCTAATAAAGTATATTATATGTATATATACATATATTCTTGATTAGCGTAAAAAGTCGAGAGGATATATTTTGTGTTCTATGCTATTTTGAGTGTAGTACTATATCAATATACCAAATATAACCTTTAGTATATTTTAGTATTCTATCAGAATATTGATTTGGTATATTTTAAGACACTGTTTTGCTCTTTGAAGTTTATAGTTTTGTATAGTATTTGACTTTATCGAAGGATTACCGAATCGTATATTTTTATGATTTTGAATACCTTGCGAATCGAACTACCGTTGACCTTTTATAGTTATTACGATTATTATTGGCTGCTGATAAGTATGTATGGTAAATAGAGTCGGTTTCATTGAGCAAGCAGCACATAAAAGACAATTAAAAAAATTGCCAAAGTTGTCAGCGGCAATAAATTCATAAAAAGCCCAATATTGGCAATGATTATTGAAGCCAAGGTAAGGAGTATTTTAGCATTGCCATTCGCAAGTCGCAAATCGCAAATCGTCGAGCTACGTGAGTAACCTGCACAAAATAAATATATAATATATGTTATAGGGAAAACATTTTCAAGGCAACTGGATAGGGATTGTGAACTGAGTTTGAACACTTTTCAGGGCGACTTGTGAAAAGTTTTAATAGCTCAGGGAAATGTTCCCTTTTTTTTTGCTGCTTTTGTGCTGAGTTCATATCCGAAATGCCATGCGAAGAATTGAGTTGTCACAATGAGTGCGATTTGAAGCGGTCAAGTCGAGTAGCCAAAAAGTAGTTGGTCAGTTTACACAACAACAACAAATACATATTTTCAATACTTATGCCAAGTTTGTTTGCCATTTCGGCGCTGTGTGTTGCGTTGTGCTTTGTGCGTTGTTTACGGTTTTGTTTAATGGCTTTGTGGCTGTGACGTCGCCTTGACGTTTTGCTTTATTATCGGTGCGACACAAATAGAAATACCATATGCCTCATCAACGGTGCGAAACCAATTTTAAATATTTAGATAAAACTTGAACGAAAGCGAAAGAAGCAAATCAACTGATATGGGGGCAAGCAAGTAAGAAAAAAGCACAAAAAAAAAAACACTTTAGATTAGCAACGTCGGCTCCAACGTCGACCTATTTCAATTTTTCATTTTTTTTTTTTTTTTCGAAATATTCGTGCTCGAGTTTTGTCTGACTGTCTTTATGTCTGTCTGTCTGTCTGTCTGTTTGGTGGGAGGCAGGCAGAAATATCTTGAATAAGCTTTTGTAGCATCGAGAGAGTGGAAATGCGAGCTGATGTTGCTTTATATCCTGCACTTGATTGGGAAGCAGGCAATGCACGACGTTGATTGACTTGCCAAAGGGATAAACAGACTCTCGCACATTCGCCTTGTCTGTCGCTCAGTCCGCATTGTCCGCAAAGGACACACACTGAGCATTTAGAGCCACTTGTTGACGTCGCTATTCACTGTCTGCCTGACTGGGTTGTTCTGTGTTGTGTGTTGTGTTTTGTGTGTATTGTTCGGCCAAAAAACAAAGGCGTCACAACAAGACACAAACTAGTAGACAGGCAGCGTCAACAGCAGCAGCAGCAGCAACAACAATGGAAAAGGCAATTCCAATGCTGAGCGAGATCGACTTTAGTATAATACCATACTATATATATATATAATCGGTGGCGTGTGTGTTTAAAGAAAATATAAATATTGTATATTTTTAGCACAACCATAACTATTAGAGAAGAAGAGAAAATTAATGAATTTTGCTCTCGCTGTCTCTCTTTTAAGTTGCAAATACAATTTATGTGCAGCCTTCAAGTGGCTTGAAGCAAGGACACCACGCGTTATGCAACTAAAAACTAATCACATCAGCTTCAAGCAGCACCAAATTCTATTAGTGAGCAGCACAAGGGGGTGGCTAAGGGGTGGCAAGGGAGGTGGAAGCACTTTGCAGCAGGACCATCTTGATAGTCAAGGTGGGCATATGGAATGCCATGCACAAGTTATTAGTATGCAGGTGGTAGTAAGGTATTTGTATAATAGCATCATCAGGTGCAAGTGTGTGTGTGGCACAATATAAATTAAAGTCGATGTGTATAATGTTTATAGTAGTATATACGTATACATATATCTACATCATGTATGGAGCGCACAGGCATCGCCATGTAGAGCGACACAGGGGGCCATATCCATATCCATATTTGTGGCAACTTGGCAACTGAGCGAAAAACGCACAGCGAAAAACGCAGCTCGAGAGCAATTTTGTATCTAATAGTTTTTGCCAACTGATGTTTTGCAGCTGCTGCTGCTGCGCGCTGCGTTTTTTTCTATTGTTTACAGTGCACATATATCTCCACATCTATGTATGTCTATATCCATCGAGTGCACGTACTATATCTTCTATCTATCTATTGTATATTGCTGTGCACATGCACATTCTAAGTGTGTATGTGTGTGTTGCCTATTAAAACTGGTCAAAAAGGGTATAATTAAGGCATGCACATATACGTATAGCAAATACCCTGTAATCGTCTACAATCAGTTATACAGAATACATACTTTGTAGTTTGAATGAACATCAATTTCAAATTGATTGCCTGCTAGTGGAGAGCATCAACTGGTCGTATACTTAATCTCTCCCGTTTAATTGTGCCATTTATATGCTCTGCCTGAAATAGATAATTTCAGTTCTCAACTGCCCATAACCAATACTTATTTAAAGCGCACACACTATTTAATTAATGTATTGACATTAGCTTAAATATTGGGGGCAAAATATTTGATCTGCCTTCTCGGGTCTTTGGGTTCAATGCAAGTGCAACGGCTTATTAATTCATTTCAATTCGCAATTCAAGAAAAGGTCATAAATCGCGTTTTAAAGCTCATCGCGGTTATTAATGAGAATTTAATTAGATTTTTATCTCGCTTTGAAAGCTGATCTTTTGTATTGCACAAAATCTGATTATAGAAATAACGTAAAGTGACTTCGATTGTTCAATAAATAAATTTATTAATTTTATAGAGAGAATTAAATATGAAAATGAATGGCAATAAATAACCCACAGCGTGTATAATAAAGCACTCAATTGTTAATCTATACGAATGACTACCTATAAATAAGACATCAAAAGTGATTTTCCATTTCGATTTATATGTATTGTATAACAAAAAATAAAAGCAAAAAAACAATTAAACAAAGCATTTTATCATAGCAATCTTTCTGTTTACTTCAAAGCTGCAATCGAGTATTTATTTAACAATTGCAACTGAGCTTAATTTATATATTATGTCTCATTTTTTTTGGAGCCAACATGTGGTGGCAGCTATCAACTTGATTCCACCGAACTGAAGTCGAGATAATAAACACAATATTCAATTGCAAATTGTCATAATTAATTTTTGATTTCTCATCGATACGTTTTTGCGAGGAATAATTCAATTTCTCTGTAAGCCTATTGAGTTTCACATTTATGGCTGCGAATTTCAGTAAAAAGAATTTCAATTCAGCAGATAAAGCCAAAGAGAGAGAGAAATTCGTTAAGATAATAATTTCTCAAGCAAGAAATCCATCATAATTAATTTTCTAATGAATATTTACAGCATCTGTTGCTATACGTTAACAAAAAAATTGCATATTTTCCACAACGCTTAGTGTAAAAAATTGAAATTTTGTCTATTTGCATGCGCCGCTAATTAATTTATGCTTATATTTAGTAGCTTAAATTTACCGGAAAGGAAAATGGCAAGCAATCAGTCAGCTTAGTTTGAGATTGTTTGTTGCGTGGGTCGCATTGGTTTAGGTTGTTGTTTCTTTTTTTTTTTGTATTTTTTTCGGGTGTGTTTTTGGGGTTGTGCGGTTAAAGTGTTCGACCTTCGCCGGTCACTGTGAATTTCAGTTTCTTAGTTTTTTGTGCGTCACAGAAATATAGAATACACATGTTATGTATAATTATATATGAGCATTTACATTGCCCTTGGAAGCCGGCGAGATGAGCGCCTAAAACTAATCGCTTACAAGCGGAAGACTGACCTGTTTGATAATAGATGTAAGTGCAGATAGATATGCGTACTATATATATGTGGTACACAGAGGGAAAAGTTCTGTTCTATGAAAACTGAGATGAAAATCTTGAGTAAGAAGTAAAAAAGTAGCTTGAAACATTCATCGCTTTGAGAATAAACATTTTCGTTTTAAGAACTTTTTTAAATTTAGAAATTTTGTATTTGTTATTTTATTGAGAGTTTGTGATATCAAAGTCAAAGTCGTAAAACAATTCTAGAATGAATGTTTCTAGGAAGATAATACCCATTCTCTAAAAGTTGGCACCTTTAATCTGCTGTTAGTTTAGTGAGCAGAAGTTTATGTGAATTGTTCTCGACAAAGTTTTGGATTCAAATTCTAACTGATTCGAAAGTAAATCTCTTGCTTGAATAAAAGTAAGTAATATAATAAAGAGTGTGACTACACACATTGAGTACAGTATATTAATTTTTAGTATATTCTAAACTTAATTAATTGGTAAACAAAACTAAAGATAGTCTTAGATTAAGAACAATTTTGTATTCATTTCAAACAATTTTTAAGAATGTTTTATCTATAATTGAATTATTTTAGTGTACTGGGTTTTGCCAAATTTGCAATCTTGAAATACGAATACTTGAATTTAAGGAATTGCCACTCAAAATGGTTGTAGGCTTTTTATGATAACTGAAGAATTTAACTTCTGGATTCAATAAAGACGTATTTGCAATCTTGAAATCAGAATAAATTCTTGAATTTTAAAATTAGTTAATGAATTATTATAGAATTGTGATTGCGATTTAAGTGTTTATCTTTTGGTTTCAATTTAGACATATTTTCAATCTTCATTAATATATTCTGATCAACAAGAATTTATTCAAGAATGGTCAATTAATTATTATAGAATGGTGGTATTGAATTAAGAATTAATTTTCTGGTTTAAATCTTCTTATTATGATTCCAGCATTTATAAATTGTTCAATCAACATTAACATTCTACAACAATATTAGATTGTCTATTCATTCATTTATTTTTTCGAGTGTACCTACTTAAGAATGTAGGTAAGTTTGCATGTGGTGTATGAACTTATATATATTTTGTTGAACATTGTTTGCTGAAAGTGCTTTTCTTTGGTCACTTGGGAATTTGCATTTCAAATGGCGATCTAAACTGGAAGATAAAGGCAAAAGTGTCGCCCATTGCGAGGCATCGTTGAATACAACAGCAGTTGAGACAACTCGTACGATACGAGCGAGTACTCACATTCGCACTCGCACTCGCATTCACATTCACATTCATGAATGCCCTGCAGTGTCCCAATCGTACACTCGGTTAAGTATATGATGATAGTTTATGGCTGCTCATACTAACTATATCTGTCATTCACTCGCAGTTTTCGGGTGAATGGGTCGTGGGGGGGCGTGGCGTGGCGGGGCGGTGAGGGGACTGCTGCTTAGCATGCACGCTGCTATTGTGATATACTTGCATAACTGTAGTTACAAAATGTTCAACTTATACATACATTTATATATGGATGGACAGTGTAACGGATTGAAATCGAAATCAGTATGCAATGACACGGTTCAGTTTTTTATTTGCTGTAAACAATAAATAGAAAAAAATACAGAAAAACAGAAAACAGTAACAGTCACAGCGTCGCACCACAATTTCAATTTTAATAAACAGTTAAAATTGAGAATTAATTAAGAAATACTCAGAAGCGGACGGTGTGGAGAAGGGGGATAGGGAGGGAGGGAGAACTGATTGTGGAGACAACGTATCGCATAGATAGTGAAAATGAAAAACGAAAAACAACAAGCTGAAAACGAAATACAATACTAAAAAGAAAAAATTCAGTTATTAGATAATCGCCAAAATGGGTCACTACACAGCCTACTTATTTTTTTATACCCGCTACTTATAGTTTAAAAGGGTATTATAACATTGTAGCTGTAGGAAATTCATATAAGTAATAGGCAGACGGACTCATCGCCGTTTCCATAAGTTATATATATTCCTTCTGTCTGTCTGTCCGTCCGTATGAACACCAAGATCTCAGAGACTTTAAGACATAGAAATTTAATTTTTTTCGACAGCACTTGAATAGAGAAAAATGCATACTTTTTACGGATCTTAATTTCTTTGGTTGACAATCTAGTATATTTTATTAAACTATGGTATATTTCGAATATAGTACTTTATCAATATACCAAATGTATTATTCGGTATAAAAAATGCCTACTTTTTTAAGAATTTCAGTTGCTTTGGCTGACAATCTAGTATATTTTATGGTATTTTCGAATATAGTACAATATCAATATACCAAATATATCCTTCAGTTTAGAGAAATGCAAGCTTTTTACTGATCTTAATTGCTTTGGCTGGCAATCTAGTACATTTTACTTCACTATGGTATATTTCGAGTATAGTACTATATGAATATACCAAATATATCATTCGGTATAGAAAAATGACTACTTTTTTTAAGAATCTCAGTTACTTTAGCTGTCAATCTAGTATATTTTAGTACTCTCTGGTATATCTTGAATGTATATATCAATATATATATTTATATATATACTAAATATAGCCTTTGGTATATTTCAGTATTTTTCGGTATATTAATTCGGTATATTGTAAGCATAATACCCCACTTTTTAGCTTTCATTCAAAAGGAGTAACGAGTATTCCACAGTCGAGCACACTCGTCTGTAGTTTTCTTACTTGTTTTTGTATATGGCGGGGGTGGGTGGGGGGTGGAGGCAATGATATCTGTCTATGAGTTAATTTTCGTAAGTCGAAATATTGTGTGTGTATTAAACAAAGCGATTCGAAACGAAACGAAACGCAAATTGCAAATCGCGAAGGCGATATTTTTGCATTGTTTACGAGTTATGGATATGGCCATAGATCGAAAGCTATTTTGGCAATGAGGATGGGGCATGACTGAACATGGCATCCGACGATATATACACAACTATGTATGTATATAATGCGATAAGTTGTTAAGCGCCTTTTAATGGACTGACACGAGACCCAACGCGACAAAGTAATTGCGCCAGAAGTCAGCTACGTAATGTACTTCAGATATACATACATTTAGTATACTATACTACACTGTATATATAGTCAAAAGTGTTCGCGACGCCCCTCGCATGAAAATGTCCAACAAAAAAAAAAAAGTCAACTAACGAACGCATATGCTTTTAATTTTAATTTTAATGTTTATTTCATTTTGGTGCTTAATTTTTTTATTATTTCATTTCATTTCATTTGATGTCAGTTCGCTTCGCTTTTATTTCAACGACAAATTCAAGGCAAGTGTGTGTGTGTGAGTGTGTGTGTGTCGCATAGATACAATAGTGTGTGTGCGTTGAAAAATTCTTACTTATTCACGAGCAATTCGTAGCTCGAAAGTGTTTTGTGTAAATGTCACAACATATTAAGATACATGGGCAACAAAAAAAAAAGACAAAAAAAAAGAAAAGAAGAATGAAAATAACAAACTAAAGTATGTACAATACATTATCTGTTGACGTACCAAAATGTAGTCGTTAAGTTGTTGTTGTTGCTGTTGTTGTTGTTGCGGTTGTTGCTTTTGGTTTGTGGCTGGTATTTTATTTTTTATTATTTTAATATTTATATCAGACTCTAGATATAAATTAAACAAATACACATGAACAATGAACACACACACACACAAACATTCATAGATACAGATTTAATGCCAGTGTATGCGTGTGTGTATGCATAGATACTCGAATACTTCTTGGCGGAATATCGTCACAACAATAACAAAACATTTTCTGTGTGTGTGTTGTTGTTGTTGCTGCTCTTTCTTCACAAATTAGAATTTATTTTAATACACGGAGGTCACGTTCATAGCACGGTGGCAGCGGCGCCAGCAGCGCAGTTGTTGTTGACGCACACGATACTCGAAAGTGTGAGTGAGTGAGTGTGAGTGTGTGTGTTGTGTGCACAAAGCTGCATAACTAAATTAAATGCATTAAGAATAATAACAGCATCAGGCGAAAAGCTACAGCTGGTTCTGACTCTCGAGTCTGGGGCGACGACAATAACAATAAGAACCAGCTACTGCGGTCTCTGGCTGCTGGCTGCTGAGGCTACTGAGGCTACTGGCTACTGGCAGTGCAATCAAACAAAAAAAAAAAAATAAAATAAAAAGCAACGAAACGACGACGACGAAAAAAATTGCGATGTGACGTCACAAATGCGCCCAGCGATAACAAAAAAACACACAGACTGTGTATCTGTGAGATACAATTGGCTCACATTATGGTTGCCTAATTTACAAGCGTGTACACACACACACGCACACTCACACACACACACACTCATACGTATTCATACTTGTATTTTGGTTACAACTGCGTTTAGTTTTGTTGTTGTTGTACGAGGGGGGAAAAATTGTTCTTGCGCTGCGACAGCGGCTACCGGCGAGTTGTGACTGCGACTTGGTGGAGATCTCGATCCACATCCACACAGAGCGCGACGACGACGACGACGGCGACGGAGACGACGACAACAACAACGGCGGCGACGACGACGATTGCCTGTCAAAGCAAAACGTCAAACTGATTTCGCTCAGAGCGCTGCAAAGCCGCGGCGCGTTGCGCGTTACGAGAGATACGAGAATATACAAAACAATACGAATAAAAAAACAAAAAAAAAATACTGAAAGAAAAGACAAACTGAAACAATCTGCGGGATACAAATGCGAGGCGAACGCACAGCCACGAGAATTAAAGTAGTACGAGTTGTGAGTATATTGAGTATGAGTGCGAGTGCGAGTGCGAGTACGACTATGAGTATATCAGTATCTGTATCTGAACTTGGCAACGCCAATCGCCACTGCCAACAGCAGCAGCAGCAACAACAACAACAACAACAAACTGAGTAAACAGCAGTCGGAGAGAGAGAGAGAGCGACCCACTACTGTTGAAGCGAAAGAAATCAAAGCAATTCCAACCAAGACCCACACTCACACACACCCAGTACAGAGAGTGTCGTCGGCGAGAGCGTAAGACAGTGTACGCAATAGCAAAAACCAAAGAAAGAGCGAGTGCGAGAGCGAACATGGCAAACAGAGAGAGAGAGAGTGGGAGCAACAAGGTGAGCTGCTGCTGGCGCTGGGCTCGTGAGCGAAACGAACAAACGATCGTGCGTGAGAGACACGAGCGACGCTGTTAAACGAAGAGCAATCGTGCAATCAAAACTCTGTAGCTGGCACGTGACTTGCATTCGGCTCTGTTAACGAACACGATCCTCTCACTGGGCTTGGCCTATCCCCCCTTGGCCTATCCCCGTGCACAGCCGGCAAATGAAACTGAAATTGAAATTGGAAGAAGTGGAGGAAGTGAAACAAAAAAAAATTGTGCTTTGTGTTTGCTTTGCGCGCTGTCTTGCCCTCTGCCTTTGCCTTTGCTGTGCAGCTTAACAGCATTTGGTATTCGCATAACGAGCTTTTGTTCTTTGCTAACTGTAATTGCGTTTGGATTTGCGTTTGTGTTTGTCCGTGTGTGTGTGTGTTCGCTTTGGGCGCACGAGTGAGTGCTTTATCAGCGGCAACAACAGCAACAGCAACACCAACAGCAGCAGCAGCTAGTGGACCGTTGAACCGACTGACGGCTAGTAGCTTTAATATCAATTAATTAGTTAGTCAACGTTAGTTAGTTGCTTAGTTAGTTAGATGGTGGTTAGTTTGGTCTGTGGCTGTGGCATGTGCATGCAAACAAATCACGGCACCGCAAGACAGAGCGAGAAAGAGCGAGAGACCCACATTCGAATCTAGTTGAGTGTGAATATGAATATGTGGGAGCGAATATATATGTATGTATTCATGTATGTGTGGTGAGTGGGTATTGTGTATTTGAATTTATGGCATGCCATGCACTAAAATATATATATAATTATTACCTGCTGCTCGTTGTTGCTTGTTCAGTTTTCCACAGAATTTTTGTAAATGCAATTTCGCTGCTAATTAAATGATGCACACACACACACACACTCGCACACACGCACACCGAGCAGCAGCAGCAGCGGCGAATTTAATCGGCGAGCAACAGAAATCGAAACAGAAACAATTGCAGAGTTTATTATGCTGCGGCGCGTTGAATAAATCACAAAATATTTAGCGATAAAACAAATAGAAATCAACACACACACACACACGTACACACACACAGTCACAGAAAAACAACAACGAACAGGAGCGGCGGCAACCACCAAAATGTTTTCCAATTAGAAACGAGCTGCTGCTGTTGTTGTTGTTGTCGTTGTTGTTGTTGTTGCTGTTGCTGCTGTTGCTGCTACTATTCGACTGATACTGATTCAGTTTTCTGATTCCGAACAGATAGTCACGATATGGGCCACTTGGTCACTCAGAGTTTTTCTTTGTTTCTTTTTTGATTCTTCTTGCTCGTATTATATTATTATATATTTTGTGTAGAATTTTATATAGAATTTCTTGTGTGTTATTTGATGTGTACAACAACAAAGTGCTGGTGCTTGTTTCTTTCTGTATCTGTATCTATATATCTCTCTACGGCGTACGCGTCGTTTGTTGCTTGCGCACTGGCGGCTTCTCGTGTATCTATCAATTCTGCCAAAACTGAACTAAAACTCTCAAGTGTGCAAAAATCCTACATAAGTGAAGTATCGGCAATGGGCAGCGTTAACGTCGCCGTCGCAGTCGCAGTCGACGTCGCAGTCGCAGTCAGGCGAACGCGTTTATGTTGAGCAGCTGGAGCTGAAGCTGTAGCTGTAGCTGTGGCTGTGGCTGAGCAAATGTTGGTGTATTGACGAGCGACGCCACCACGAATAGAGCGAACGAACACACAAACACAAATACCAACAGCGATATATGTAGATACGGGCCACAGATACAGATAAAGATACACACACACACAAACAAACAACAGCAAGCAAACAATTTGGCTTGTTGCATGCCTCCGCAAGCTTCTCAATGTTGAGATACAAAAAGCTTGCAAGCTTCGCTAAGGGTTGCTTCACTCTCGACTGTTCGACTGTCGACAGGTAGCAGCAGCAGCAGCGATAGCGCTGAATAAAAGTGCAAGTTAGCTGCGAGCCACACACACACACACTTACACACACAGACACACTCTTGCTGTTCTGGTATTTGTGTTATTTTGGGCAGCCGCCACATAAGTGTGCTACACTTTTGAGAGGCGCAAGCGCCGCACTAAATGTTGCCAGCAACATGTTGCCAAGCCAAGCAGCGACAACGGCAGCAGCAACAAGTTGCCTTAGAACGCAGCATTTAAGTTCTAAAACTCAGCGAGTCAGCGGCTTTTGTTCTAAGCTGATTAGCAAAGATTTATCAATTAATCACAAGAAACTTAACAATCAAATATTTCAGATTTTAAATACGGATTTCTGCTTAAAATTATAAACATATTATTAGATGAGAATTTAATTGAATTGAGGGATTTATAGGCTGACTGTTTGAATACATCTTATTAAATTACTGCTAAAAATAAATTGAACTAAATTGTTTCCTTTAAGCTTATGAAGAAATAAGTTTCGTTTTAGTTTAATTCTATTCTAATATTCTATTATAGTAATAACAAAATATACATTATTATGTTAATGATAATATACAACTTACAGTTTTTAGTCTTAAATTAAAAACTTGAAAAATTCATTTTGTAATCTTTAATCTTATGAACAAAAAAGTGTAGACTATTGTTTAATTATTATTTAATTATTCTATTATAGTAATTTCGTAATAAATAATTATTGATTTATATTTTAAATTTTAAACTAAGAACTATAAATAATTATTTTTGTAATTCTTAAGCTTGTGATATTCCTTCATAAGTTTAGTTTGCGTTTAGTTTTATTGTCTTAAAGTAAGTGCCTAATAAAATAAGTTTCATTTTTATTATTTACTTACTTATTTGCAGTCCCTAAATAATTTTAAATAGCTCTTCTTAAATATTGTATTTAAAACTGTAAATTTAACTGAAGTAATTCTTTAGCTACCAACTGCAAAATAAATTAAATATTTTTAAAAATTAATTTTAATTGCAAATTTTTGTTTTTTGTTTATTAAATAAAAATTCAATCAGTAGAACGATTAAAACATAATTCAAATAAATAAAGAAGCTGCTCTGGTTACTACAAAATAATTTGAAATCAATTGAATTAATATTTAATTCATGCCCAGAAGTGAGAATGAAGCTAAAGAAAGTGTTGCTAAGCAGTTGAAGCTGCTTAGCAACATGTTGCTAGCATTTCTGTTGTCGTTGACAACTGTTGCGTGTGACACGAGAGCGGAAGTGTGACGAATACACGAGTGCTACTCAGCAAACACACACACACACACACACACACACACACACACACACACACACCTGGAGACAAAAGCTGGCAACATAATTACGTGCAGTTTCGCTCGCTGTGTACTAAAAAGCCACACAATTGTTGTATTAAACACATTAAATGTGTGTGTTGCTGCTTGTACACATGTTTATATCGGGAAACAAACTTGTGCTTCCTTTTATGCGTATACATATGTATGTGGCACACTCACACACTCACACACACGTACTTTTTTAAAGCTTAGTTTGTATTGGTAAACAATAATGGACTGGCTGGGCAACGAAAAGGGCAAACAGCTATTGTACTTGAATGGAGGCAGCCTGTTTCAAGCCTCCACACACACACACACAGGTAACATCCCTGTGCGAGTGTGTGTGTGTGTATCTACAGCATAGCACATTATATAAAATTTATAAATACTTCTAAGCAGTACCTCTAAAGGTGAATGTGTGTGTGTGTGTGTGTGTGTGTGTGTTTGTGCGTGGCTATTTCACGTAGCTTGTTGGCCAACCAAACCATCGAGTCAGCTCGCGACTTTATTGTTATATTATTGGCCTTTAATTTGACCATCAATATTTTCCCAGGCATCAGCATGAATTTCCTGCCTTCTCCATCTCCTTCGTCCCTTCTGTTTTTTTCCGTTTGGCTAATTTGTGTTATGTTTTCATTTGTATTCCAATTGTATTGTTTCTGCTGTCGCTGCTGTTATTGTTATTTTCGTTGTTGTGTTTTGCACCGCATTTGACTTTAGAGGCTACGCAATTAATTTAATTGTTAGGATCGATATTTATTTTCAAATATTCATTCCATCGTAATCTTTGTAGCATACTTTTGGGCTCCGTTCTAAATTAGCTCAAAGCCACGAAATTCTTCGACTCCGTATCCGTCTCCGTCTTATTGTTGCTTTGTCTTGTGTTCTGTGCAAGCAAGCTTTGGTAATTGTGACTTCTTAAATAGATTGAATTTACAGACTACGCAATTCATTTGTCTCTTGGGACTCAACATTTATTTCCGTCATAATTTAAAGCTGAGCTCGCTTTGGCATTTTGTATAGCATACTTTTGTGCGCTTGCTAAATGCAACCACAAAAAGGAAGTTGCTCCAATTAAAGTGCATAGTTCAGATCGCCTTAAGGTTGGCCCGAAAATTGTGAAGTTGCGCACTCAAAGCAGACGAAAAAGAAAACTTGAGCTGTTTATTACTGGGGTCTTGAACGCACTTACCACTTACCACTTGCCATTTGCCTCTGTGCTTGGGTCGGGCACATAACAAAAGGCGCAACAAAATGTTGCGTTGCGCCTGTTCATTATGTGTGTGTAGGTGTGTGTGAGGGAGGGGAGGAGAGGAAACCCTGCCTTAATGTAGTTAGCACTTGATTTCATCTCACCTGCTCCTTCTGCCTGGCAGCTGCCTGTAACGTCCGCCTCCTCGGCAAGTCGACAATTTCACGCATCCATTGTTTCTCAACAACATTTGTTTTTCATCACTTTGTTTGGTGTGCATTTTGTGGTCGGAAGCCAGGAAGTTAAGGGGCCCAACTGACTGACGACCGGCGACGGAGACCATAGAGGGGGCAGGATTATAATCTACGGCCACTTCTGCGTGTTTATGACTTTTGAGGCCTGCTAAACAAAGCAAAAGGGCGAGGCAAATATTTTTGCTTTCTTAAGGCAAACGCAAACAATGTGCATTATACGAGTAATCTTGTGCAACAAATGCTGCCCCACTGAGTGGCAAATAATGTTTTAGCTATACACTTGCAACTGGCAGGTACAATAAATATGCGAATAGATTTGCCAAGCAATAAATGTACATCTTCAGATTGCAATGCAAATTTTGCTGCATACTTTTAGGCACTACTCAAAATTTACCATATAAGAATTGTAATACCCGATTTTTTGAATTTTGCAGCATACTTTTAGGCACTTTTCAGAATTACGAAAATTAATATGACAGATCTGTTAGTGTGTAAATTCTTCGGCAAGTTAAAGTCTCCTTTCAACTTTATGTTGTTTGGCCACTTAGCGTTGACGCTAAAGAAACAACTGCCACACACTCAAACTCTCTTTCTCTCTCTCTCTCTGATTCCATCTAATCCTCCCGTGGTGATCTGCTAATTAGAAGCAATCAGCCAATTTTATAGCCCGCCCAGCAATATAACGAGTATATGTGCCACTCTGAAAGCAAGCAGTATGAGTATTTTGCGTATTGAGCTAAAATTAAATAGATTTATTATTCAATAAATTGAACGCTTATGCTTACAATATTTGTAGCTACGTTTAACTTGGCTTTGGGATTGGAAGATTGGGGCGGGGAAGGCAGGGAAGGGAGGCGGAGAGTGGAGAGTGGCCAATACGTAAACAGTAAAATTTTATGACATTGATATTTACTCGTATATGTATAATTATTTGTTTATGTTTATGTTTATGTGTGTGTGTGCTGGATGCTTTATGCTTTTAGGCTCATCATTTGTATTTATGTCTCTATATCCTAGGGTCTAAGTGGTTTATGTGTTCAGCGTGTGTATGTGTATATGTGTGTGTGTGTGGTTGTGTGAATGTTCACTTAAAATTACATAAAGATATTAAGATTATATATACATATATATCGATGTATATATGTACGAATAAAGATATTTACTACTACATAGCAATTATTGATATGTACACAAGAGCTTTGCAGCCTAACACAATTTAAAAACTGAGCAAAAGAAATCAACGGAAATTCTCTCGCCATTTAAAAAAAAATATTTATATATATGTATATGTATACGAAATACGAAAGTAAAACGCAAAACTGCTTTCAATCCCAGTTGTGAGTTGGTTGTGTGGTTTGATGGTGGCGGGTCTGGGGGGTGGCGATGGGGCGTGGCATTTCCTTGGGTAGCCTAAGAAACTAATCAAATGTGAATTACTTCTCTTGCTTCCTTCTCAAATTGTTGCAGCTGCTTATGAACTAGGGCCTATTAATAAATACAATGCTCGTTAGCTTGTCTTTTATGCAAAAATGTGGAAATTGAACATACTAAGCGATATATATATATGTAAGTATATATATATTTAGTTATATATAGAATATGTGTGTATGCATATAATGTAGATTGTATGTGTATGTGGTGTGTGTGTGTGTGGAGATGCACTTTAGTCTTAGCCAGGTTTACGAATTCACACACACTTCACGCTTCACTCGTTACTCGTTGGTTTCGTCCCTAACCTCACTCTGCTCGCTACTCGCTAGAAATGCATTCAATATATGTGTGTGTGTATGTGTGAGTGAGTGTATTTACATAGAACTCTGCTGCGTATGCAAGTGTGTGTGTGTGTGTCTCTTCTTTTTGTTGTTTGATTTTTTATTTTTCTGAAAAATATGACTTTGGTATTCCTTTTTTTTTGTTGTATTATACTCTTTTCTTCTTCCTCTCACACCTTACGAACTGACCACAGCATCTTTAAGCACAGACACGCCCACAGAGCCACTAACACCACCACCAACGCCCACGCCCACGCCCACTCCCGCTCCCATTCCATTCACAATGTCATCCGTGGGCTGCTCGTCCGTTTCCTCGTCCTCGTCAACCGCATCGTTCTGGTTGACTTCTTGGCTATTCTCATGCTTGACCGCATTGCCAGCCTCTTCGACCGTCGGCTCCTCGGACGTGGCATCAGCAGCAGCCGCATTTAGCGTGTCCGAGTCGTCGACTCTGGGTTCCACTCGGGTTGCATTGGACACCAGCACACCCGAGTACTTAATGCCATTTAGCTCCAGGTTGACAATCAACTGCTGCTCACCATTGGCGCCAGTGCCTGAAGGGGGGCGAGGAAAGACGAAGTGAATTAGATTTGGATTGCACGCTTCGTCTAATTGGATTTGCTTACCATTGCGTGCCACTTGAAACTGCATGCCCGACAGCAGGCTGAGTGTCTCGAGGGGATTTAGCTTCGCAACGCCACCGTTCACAGTGCAATTGTTGTGCTCGTGCTCGACATCCTTGCCACCGGACTGCGTCTTACTGCTGGCACACTTCTTTTTGGTGGACACCGGCGAGCTGTGGCGATGGCCGCCCGAGGCGGATGCCGTTGTTGAAGTGCTGGGTGAATTCTCAATGGCCGAATCATCCGATTTGTCCAGATGATGCAGCTGATGATGATGATGATGGTGATGATGATGTCCGTTCAGTTGCTGTGGCTCAATGTCATCGTGCATCGACGACGAATTGCCCGTGGTATTGTGCTCCGCATTGCCATAGTCATCCTCTGGCTCGCCCTCGGATGCGGCATCCTGTTGCTGTTGCTGCTGTTGATGATGATGATGCTGGGTCATGGCAGCCACAGCGGCCATGTTGTGTGGATTCAAGTAGAAGTTAGCAGGAAAACCGGGTGGCATAAGGCCGCTGCTCACACGTTTGGCTGCCGGTGGCTGATGTGTGGCATCCTCATGATCCGCTGGCTCAGGTGTGGGATCACGTTCGCGTTCGCGTTTAATGTGGCTGAGATTGAGATTCGGTGGCGAGTCGGAGAGGTTCAGCGCTTCGCTAAAGTTGAGAAAAACAACAGCAAACGGTTTAACCGGTTAGTGTCGATATGCTTGGGTTTGTGTCCGCGCTTAGCACAGTATAAGAGTGTATAATACAGTGTATAACAGTGTGCTAAACTTACCGCTGCTGTGGTGAGGTGTGTGCCGAACCATTCGGACTGCTGTTGTGATACATGTGCCAAAGCGCCACCTGTGCACTCAACGCATCGCGTGTGCTCAGCTCGGGACTCTGCGAGCGTTGTCGCTGCTGGTGTTGTTGTTGCTGCTGCTGCTGCAGCTGTTGTTGCTGCTGGTGATGGTGCAGCGATTGCTGTTGCTGCTGCTGCTGTTGTTGTTGCTGTTGCTGCTGCTGTTGCTGGTGGGGATGTGTGGCGCCAAGCACGGGGCCAGCACTCTGCTCCTTCTTGGCCTGTATGAGCTGCAGATACTCCATCATGCGATTCTCAATCTCCTGTGTCACCAGATTGGGCATTTGGCCAAATGCCGGACCGCCCATCAATCGTCGATGCGCGGCTGCTGCCGCGGCAGCTGCTTGCTGATTGTTGGCTGCTGCCGCGTGTGTGACCAGCGCCAGTGGCGACATTTGTTGCATGCCACCCGGCAGTGATGGGCGTGAAATGGGCGTCTGCAAAGTGAGTAACGACTGTGTGTGTAAGCATTGGGGAATGAGCGAGGAGTGACGAGAGGCAACTACTTACAAGTGGCATCTGATTGTGCATGGCCTCGTATTGGCCGTAGCTGGAACGGCGTCCTTCGCGGCGATTGCCATCGATGGCTGCCTGAAGTTCGGCTGGGGTGCTGAGGTTCTTCTTTTCGCACTCGTATGGGTAGAGATACTTCATGTATCTGCAAGATGCATAAAATTATTAATAAGCGCTGCAAACATGCATCGAGTGCAAGGAAAACACACAGGTCGCTCTGTCGTCGTCGTCCTGTCGTTTAACTTGAATTATCATGCAAATACGAAACGTGACGAAGAGTGAACAAACAAAGAGAGCAAGAGAGAGAAAGAGAGAGGGAGAGTGAAGGGGCATGCAACGTTGCTGATCGTTGATCGGTTTGCCGATGTTTGATTGTCCGTTCTGTTTGTTCGCTCGAATGTATTTGATTAGCGCATAGTTTTCCTCTTCTCCGTCTCTCGCCTCTCTCTTCTCATCTTCTCATCTTGTTGGGTCTTTGAATCGTTTTAACTGAGGCTGTACTTACTGGGTGCGCAGTGTGAACGCAGCGCTGGTGATGCTCGATGGCAGATGCAGTCCCTTGATGATCTCCTGCCATAGTTTCTTGTTGATCACATCGACAAGGCCGCCGCGAGCAATCACCAAATTGTATAGCTCATATAGATCCAGCACCGATTTGGCCATTATGGGCAGCCGATTGATTGGCGTGCCTGCAACGAAATGCGAGAAGAAAGCAAAAAGAATTTCGATAAGTAAATGCAAGAAATGAGATGAGATAGAAGTGCATTCGTGTGTGCGCTATAAAAACTTCCACTTGTGGCATGTAAATGTTTTCCAATGCGCTTGTTAAATGCGCCAGCAAGCAAAACACGATTAAAAGATGCCATAAAATAGATTTATCGTATCTCTCTCGTTGAGCATCACCCCCGCCACAGCGACGTAGCAACAAACATTTGGCCGTGGGGCAATTAACACTAGTTGCCTACAACTGGCAACAACAATAACTCCAAGTGCAGAGATCAGTCCCCAGTCTTTTGCCCTGCCTTGCCCCCTGTCTCTGTCCCTGGACTGTGCATCGATAAAAACAGAAATAAATCCCAAAAGAAGCATATATACACATGTTTGTACATATGTCGATATATGTTTATGGCGGCTAATCATCATCATCATCTTTGGCATCAGTTCTATTTCCCATTGCAATCGCTCGAGTATTATTCGATTTTCAATTTTCACGTGCTCTGCCTCTTTTTCTTTCTCTCTGTCTTTTGCCACTGTCTATTTGTTTGGATGCGTCCACAGAATAGTTTCAAAATTAAGCAGCCATAGCGAATTTTAAACTTCCTTTAATATAATGTAATTGTTTCTTTTATCTCAAGTCTGTTAAATAAAACGTGACAAATTAATTGAATGCAACTCGTTGAAGCAAATTCTTTTGTTTACTGTAGAATTTTAAATTTATTACACATATTTTATATATTAAACAGTTAAAGCTGTTCTGAGTATACTTTTTGTGCCCCAGAATTTAATTCTAACTTGCTTAAAATAATAGAAAAAAATTAAAATACAATTTTCGTTTTTCCCTTGCAAATAATCCATATAGTATATACTGATTTTGTGTTAATATCAACCATTATAAAATACATTTTATGTCTTATCTTTCTATTAAAGAATGTAAATCAAAACAAACAATTAATAAACATCAAGGAATCATCACGAATAAATAAATATGTACGAATGGAGAAACAAATTTGAAATGTAATAGTATATCGATATACCAAATAGAGCCTTTGGTATATTTTTGTATTTCTTCAGCATATTAATTTGGTATATTTTATGATTAATATCGCTCTCTTTTGCCATTATTGAAAATGGGAAGCGGATATCTCACATACACTTGACTTGTAGCTTTCTTGATGGTTTATTGGTATTAATATATTTGTTTTCCCTTCATTTCTTCAACTGTCTCAAACTACATCACTTTACCGATATGCCCCACTCAATGTGTACCCTACAATGGCGCATATAAAAATGAAATCAACTTGCATAATTGCTGTTTGCGCGGTACGTGAGTAATTCGATTTTATACTGCGCCTCTTTACCGTTTCGTGCAATACAAATAAGAAATCGTTCAATATCATTTAATGCCATAACAAGAGTGCGAGATCTACATACACATTCATCTCTGTATCTGGCAATATAGTAATACTATTACTCTCTGTGTCTGGTTGAGCTTGAGGCCTCTCGAGTTTTTATGAGCCCCCAAAGGAATCAATCAAAGTCGTTGATGGACGTGTTGATTGAATGAAAATACGTTTTTGTTTTTTATGCATATAAACAAATGCGAGGACGAGTGAAAAAAAAAAAACGATGATTGCCGCCTGCCTGCCATATCAGACAATAAAAAATAACACAAAAATGAAGAAGGAATAAAACGAGTAAATCGAACAATTTATTTTGTGTTACGAGGAGCAGCAGGAGGAGGAGGTGGAGGGGATCGATCTGATCTCTGCACGAGCCACAAGAGTAAAGCAATAATCAATGGCAATTTAATGATTAACTTTGTTGCAGACTCTCCGTTCGGCAGATCATTAAATATATCTTGCAAAAGGTCGCCTCTGGGTCTGACGTACGATCTTCAATCGCAAAACGCACGCAATGAGAATTATTATCAATATGATTATTGGGAGATCATGTGAAGACGCATGCTCGAAAATATTTATTTATTTATATGAATGTGTGTGCATTGTTTGCTTAGAATGTCATTTTAATGGAAATCGAGGAAATTTGATCGAGTCTCTCTCTGAAATCATAAAGCATCTCCCGCTTGACTCTGTGACTGACAAACTGATTTAGTTGAGTTGCCGCGTTTAGACTGATCTGGCAAGGGTCTGTCAGTGTCTTCTCGCCACATCAGCAGCAGAAGCAGCAGCATTGCTGAAGAAATATCTACGAAAATAGCGCAAACGGTTGATAAGTGATTGACGTCTTTTAATTAAGAATTGCGCCGCTCTTCGTTGCACAAACACACGGCAACGGCAGAAAGAGAAGGAGAACAGGGACTGACTGCGCATTTAGTTTTTATTTATTTCAGTTCAGCATAATTTCCGTTTATATACACGTAGTTAGTTGTACAATTGTACAATATCACGCCAGATATAAATATAACGTTTAGGATATATGATGAGAGTATTTTTTCCTTTTTTTTTGGGCAGACACACTTTTGCCGTTGCCCATGGCAAAACAATTCCTAGCGGCAGTCCCAGTGACAGTCTCAGTCTTATTCACAGTGACCGCGTTGCTCTGCTCTCTGCACACACACAAACACACACAGCATATGTCAAAAAACTTGAGTTCATGTGACAGATTAAAATCCATTAAGTTGTCAAGTATTTGGCTTCAAGTTGAGTTGTGCACCATCTAAACAATATATATCGCATAGGCATCGCTTATACCCTGCACATGAGCTATAATAAAGGGTATCATAAAAGCACTAACTAACTGACAGCTATTGGCAAGTGATCAGACTGACTTTCAGATCTATCGCGACGACTTCTCATATTTCTTTGTACTTTCTCAAAAGTGTACAAATTCGATAGAAAATTTATTTCTAAATATATCTGCTTTAATGTTGACTTTTCTTATGTATATTTATGCCAGCTTGATATTCTGAAAATTTCATTGCCATTGGCATATAAATACTGTAGTTATGTAAATTTAATATTCAATTATATAATATGTTATATTTGTTCATCAAAAATAATTTTAAGAGCTCAGAGAGGTGGCAAATTTTAAAAAAATTTAAAGTTCGATCGAAAATTTATTTATAAATATAATTTCCTTCATATTGGAGTGCTAGTATATTTAACTTAATATTCTGAAAATTTCATTGTCATCGCCGTATAAATATTGTAGTTAAGTTGGTGTAAAATGGAATTAATGTGCTGTAATTTTCTATTATATATATATACATATTTTGTATCAATTTGCATATAGCATATTATTAATATATTAAAATATATATATAAAAAAAAAAACAATTTTAATTGTTTCTATTAGCCTGATTTTCAGAGTTTCAAGATCTCAAATGATCTTAAAATTTTAAAATTCGAATCAAAATTGAACTATTCTTTTGCTTTAATGTTTTATTGTTTTATTTTTTTATATTTATGTAAAATTAATATTCTAAAAATTTCATTCCCAATGACATGTAATTACTGTAATAAAATAACATATTAATGTATTTTTCAGCAGATTTTCGGATCATTTCATTTAAAAATTCAATAAAAAATGTATTTAATATATTTCATTTATTTCTGCAAACTATTTATTCTAAAAATTTCGTTACCATTGAAATAAATGAGTTAGCACAATATTTTGTAAATGGATCAAACTATATTTTCGTATATAAATATTACAGGGTATTTTCAAGTTGAGCTCGCTCAATAAAGAGTTTCTTTTTAAATATTTCTTGTATCTAAGTGTGAATCGTCTATGAAATTAGATAAAATAAATACGCTTAGCCAAATGCAATTGCATTGGCTTTTGGCAATGCGTTGCAAGTCGAGCTCTGGCTTCAACAACTTGCCACACGCACATTTACACTCACACACACAAGCAATCTCTCTCTATCTCTCTCTCACACACAACAGTATGCTTGTAATTTAGCTGTGACTTTTTCTTTACACAAGATTTTCGCAATGCATGTTGCAAATGCAAATATAAACAAATTAAATGCACTTTGCAACTGGCAAATACTTGAGATGGTAACGCGACTGCGATTGCGATTGCGACTCTGACTTTGGCTTGGACAACGATGTGGCACAGACTCTGTGTGTGTGTGTGTGTGTGTTGGCATCTCGAGGACCTTTTGTGCGACAGGAAGTGGTATTTGTGGTTGCGCCAAAAGCTCGGCGGCAGTTGCATGCCACATGCCACAAGCACACAACGCAACGCAATGCAATTGTTAATGCTTATAATTAATGACAAAAAAGTTGCCATTTAAAAATAGGCGGCACTTGCTCATTGCTCAGCATTTAAGTACCAATATATATGAGCAGCCCCGGTTGTGGCCCCGTTCTCTCCCCCCCGCCCTCTTTCCCCCTCTCCACCTACAGTGTGGCAGACGTGCAAGGGCTTGACGGTTTCGCCTCGAAGTGTTCTTGAGGCAAGCTCTCGCTTGTCTGTGTATTTGTGTCTGTGTGTGTGTGTGTGACAGTAATTTGGAGTGACAAAACGACAAAACTGCGGCATCATAATGATTTCTCTGTCATTCAAAAAAACACACACACACACATTTCTGCATATTTTAATGCACTCACGCACAGTGTGGCAGAAGCGAGAAATCAAACGGCAAAGTGCCGGGAAATTTATTCAATTAACATAATTTGTTCGTCTGTCCGCAAAGCAAACACTTTAAACTTCAACTTGGTTAGCTGAGTCAGCGACGTATGCAAATGGTCTCCACGGACCCAAGAACAAAGTGTTGCTCAAGTATCTCAGCGACTGAACCCATACGAATCCCCCCCTCTGCCCCCTCCCTTCACTTCCCCCCCTAGCAGCTGAACTTACCGCGCTTTTGCATAAACGAAAACAAATCATCGAGAAACTCCTTGCGCTTGGGATCATCGTTGATTTCGTAGAGCTGCAAGCAGAGAAATAAATGCAATATTAGTAATATAATAAATATTGAAAAAACATATATATATAAGTATTGTATTCGAGGAGCAAGCGCATACTTGACTTTCAGCCAATGAATTTGCGCAAAATGGTTGCCACATGCCACATGCCACACTCACAAATCTATTGTTCTCAGTTGGATAACAAACGCTCAACAATGCAATAGACAATAGCCTTGACATGTGTCTCTCGCCTCGCCTCACCTCACCTCACCTCTCCTCTACACTCCTCTCTGCTTTGACCCTGATCTCAGCCCAGCGTTAGGGGCGCGTGTTCACGCTCTCATTCATTCCCATTTGACTCTTTTGGGGGTTGTTTCAAACGTGGTGTGAATCACCCTCAATGGGCATTTGGAAAAAGGGCAACTTCTCTGAGCGTGTGTGTGTGTGTGTGTGTGTGGCGACAGTAGCCTCACACAATACGTAATTAGGTGATAAACAAGAGGATTAGATAAAGCATTATCTATGCACAACTATAGAATAAATTACTTGAATTTTACCACAAGGAAAGAGTTGAACACAATTAAATAGAAATCTCCATTTTCTATATTACACGAAATAATAAAAAGTTTTTGAAAGAAACCTATTACAATAATATAATTATATTATAATAATTAAATTATAATTTCTTCTTCTATAATTATAGAGCAAGAAAATCTAGTTCAGATAAATATTTTATGAATAAAATACATATTATAATAATAAGTATGATAATGAATTGCATTTGAGCATAAGAAAAAAGTTAAGCACAAATTGAAAATACAATACAAATGTCTAAAATTTATTCTATACGATTTAATGAAATGTTCTAAATGCATCTAAAATATATATTCCATATATATTCGATTTTATATATAATAAATAATATACAGCTTAATGAAATTTTTTTGAGAAACAACGAAAACATTAATATAATTATTATATAAACAAGATATGAACAGAATTCTTGGCTTTATATTATACAATTTCATTAAATTTTTGTTGAGAGTGAGCAAAAACGCTAAGATAACTTTTTTACTACCGTTTTGAATATAATATAAAATCTTTCAATAATAATATATGTTTTTGATTTATTGTAATTAGTTTTTGTTTCGTGTTTTATTTAAAATCTATTGTAAAATGAGCAGCATTTTAAATCAAATAAAACGTGTTTTCCTTATACAATACAAATTAATGAAATGTTGTTGCTGTTCTTCTGATTTATTGTCAAAATTTTGAATATAAATTATTTATTTTAATTAGTTATTTTTGTGTGTTTTATGAAGCTTTTAATTATGTATATTTTCTAAAGCCTCAAAGTGCCATCATAAAATGCAAATATAATGCATTTAATATTTTTGTATTCAATAATTCTTGAGCATAAAATATATTTATAATCCCTTGAAATGTTTTCTGCTAATTGATCTTTAATTTATTCAATATTTTTTTCCTTATATGCCCATAAATATTTCGTAGATGGAATTCATGCTTAATGTTGATTTTTATTTATAGTGATTCCTCTTTTTATTTCTTGCTCCTCAGGCGATTGCCCTATGACCTCTTTCGCTGGTTGCTGGCTGTGGTTGCTTTTGTGTTGTGATTTTACCTCTAGTACAAAATCATTATAGTAGAAGCCTAGTCAAAGCGTGTGCAGACACATCCAGCCAAAGACAGAATACACAGAGAGACAGAGACAGAGAGAGAGAGAGAGAGGGAAGCAAGAGTTGTGCATGTATAAAATTAATGACAACATCTGAGTGAACTCATCAAATTTGGAATTCATCATACTTTCCGCCTACTGCAGCAACGGCAAAGGAAGAGGCAAAGTCAAAGAAGGTATAAGCCAAAGCCAAAGTCGGTTTTGGCCATATTTTCAGTCTTTGGGTGCACATTCTAAGTCAATGCGAATGATGATGAACTGCCTCGCTTCCCCACTCGCATAAATGATTTAAAACGCGAGCTGAAGTTACAGCAACAACAACTGAAACTTGCAGACATATGATGGAGTCGCGAGTCGCTCTCTCTCGATTTAAAGCTCGAGTTCAACAAGTTGCCAGGCAGCTGAAGCTGAAGTTGAAGTTGAAGCTGAAACTGAAGCAGGAGGCAACGCGGCTTCGACTGGCTCAGACTGTTTTTTATGATGCACGACGCCCACAAGAGTTATAGTACATCTGAGTGTATGTGTGCATACATAAATGTATTAATATTCATATACATATGTATTTGTGGCGTATCAGAGTATCTGCTTGGGGCACAAGCAATTGATTGAACTTCAACTGCATGTTGTTCTGCGTTTAATGCGTTTTTTTTTCGTTTTTGTTTTTGTTTTTTGGCATTTATTTTATTTCATTTCGGCATTGCGTTGCATTTTTTATTTTGTTTTTAACAGCCGCTATGAAATTGCAATATTTATAATTTATGAACGACGCGACGTGGATCAAGTTTGTATATATGTATATCTGTTGTATGTATATGTATTTATACCTCCTGTATTTGATCTTCAGAGATGAGCATCTTTGCACTGCTCTCACACACACTTGATTAAAGCACTTGGCGATGGGGAATTTTTTAATTAATTTCTCTTGCGTTTGTTGCACTTTGCGGGATTTTCCGCTTTTAATTCACTTTGGTATTTCTTTAACGATTTTGTTTTTGCTAGATAATTTTTCACGCAGGATGCACAATCGATCGATCAACGCGACGATGCAACGCCATCAAAGGTCGTTTATCAACTAAAAATATTGAAAGAGCCGCGCCGAGTGCAGCAATCGACGCTCAGTACAAATCAAAACGACAAACAGACAAACACACATACACATACACAAGTATGTGTACACACACACACACACAGACACTCACGCACATACGCACATGGTAATCGATGTTTGCCTGCGACTCTTCGGCATCTCTTTTCGTATTAATAATATGCTTTGTACCTAATAAAAATGAAGTCCGCATTGGGTTAGTTGGTGAAAAATGTGTGGCTGTGGCAACCCTTGTTGTTGTTATGGAAAACCTGCCTTACATCACAGCAGCAGCAACAGCAACAGCACAACAGCAACAAGAGCTCAGCAGCCGCAGTCACAGCCCAATCGACAAATCCCTGCAATAAAACTATAAAAATCCCCTAACAGAAGTTCTAGACCAATCATAATCGTTTTTATAACTGCTGCTGCTGCATATGCAAGTAACTGTCCCTGTATTATGGTTGAGGACACATGGCACACACACATAGATACACACACACACACACACACACATATAGATACACTCTTGCTACTCGGGTTCGGTTATAAAAATAATCTCACTTATTTGTCGCTAGTCGCATTTTGCTTGTACCTAAAATATGTGTGTGTGCTTGAAATTTGAATCCTTGATTCTAGGAATTCTCGAAATGCGTTTAGCTGCATCAAAGTGTGTGTTAATGCGCGTCTGCGTCTGTGTGTGCGTCTGTGTGTGTGTGTGTGTATAATTTATAACTATCAGCACATTGCACATGGCATTGAAAGTGCAAGGTTTCCAATGGATATGCTACTAAAAACGATATAGCCAGATCCCGTTGCATTTCGCCTTATAATTTGTCCAGTTCCATTTACACATGCTCATTACACACACACACACACTCACACACACATGTATGCACTCGCACTTAGTATGTGTGAGTATCTTATGCACATATTTATTTAAGAATTTCACACTCGTTATTGAAAATCTGTTGACCAGATTTTGTATTTTGCTTTTTTCTCTCTCTCTCTCTGTTGTTTTCGTTTCATTTTAATTAACTGAATTTCGTTTGGGGTTTCGCTTATTTTTGTTTTGGTTTTTTATTTCATTGCCTTTTGTTGATTTTAGATCTTCTTGAAGTACAGTGCCTGCTGATTAAAAACAATTGAAAGTCGGCGAAGTAAATATCAATAAAAAAAAATATAAGGAATGTTGTTGATTGCGACTCCAAAAAAAAATGTGATTAATTCCAAAATTATCACTATGATTATGAGCAATCCCCAAGACGTTGACTAGTTTATGATATAAGAGTAACCGGTTAAAGCAAAATAAAAAAGAAAAAGAAAATGTAAATTAAGTGCTCAGAATTGCAAGCAAATTGAAGACTTGCAACAGCTTTTAACATAATCATTTAGTAACTAAATTGTTGTTAATCCTTTGAGGAATAGTTTTGAAATCAATTTTTAAACTTCACTGTTTCAAATTTGGTTACATTTTTTTGATTTTTCATCCATTTTTATTGTAAAAAATGTGTCATTATTTGAGTCTTTTTTCAATTTTTTTATTTTCTATTTTATATTGTAGCGAATTATCTGTATTTTTAATTTTCAAAATTGAAAGATTTATAATCTTATTCATTATTAAGGGTTTGCCAATTTAAAATTGTTATTTTAAAATTTTTAATTTAAAGACTTCTTAATTTCGAAATATTTTAATTTTTTTTGTTTTAAGTTTTGCTGTTTGTTTTCATAATTTTTATTATTTTGTAAAAACCGAATACCTAAATAATTCAGAATTATAAGTTCCCATAACTTTGGATTTTTCTGATACCACAAGATAACGAAGCATATGAAATAAATTGTAAATTTCTATCTGAAAAGTTACTTCTTCAGCAATTAGTTCCTAAATTAGTTTTAAGCAAAATTTATATATTAAAAATAAATAAATGTGTTGTCAAATTCAAGAGATTGGATTTTTGTCATTTAGAAATTAAATCAAAGTCTATCATTTGTTGAATCATTTTAAAATAATTTTCCAAAATAAAAAGAAGAATTTATCAACAAAATTCACTATTCCAATATATTAATGAATAGATTTTTATTTGACTCTAATAACTTAGTTTTGATCCATAACTTAAAATTTTCCTGCTGCCACAAAAAAAATAGAAGATTAAGAAATATTCCATCACATAAATTGGAAAAGTTGTGCACATATATTTTTAAATTAAATTCTTCGAGTGGCATTTTCAGTAATTTCCATTGAGTTGCTGGCGCAGTTCTTAGCAAGATTTAGACATTAACTAGATAAATGAGTTGTCAAATTCTCAGAGAATACCTTTTGGATTTGTTTGTCAAATAATGTCTAATGAGAGGTGTGTTATTTATTTTATTTGTGAGTATGTGTTTCTTTGTTATCGCTATAAATTGAATTTGAAAATGCATTTACTACTTTGCATGGCAAGAATATATATTTATTTGTATTCGTGTTAATTATTTTAGAACGTTTACTAGCAATAATATAACAAATTTCATTGCCTTTTCGTACGAATCGGCAATAATATTTATAATTATTAACACTAAATAATGGGCAACATGCGCCAAAGTTTCGTAATATGCATATGGAAAGCAAATTGCAATTGTGAATTGAAAATTTGAATTTCAATTTGAGAATATGAGGAAATGTATTTATGTGCTACACTTTTGTGTGTGTATGTGTGTGTGAGTGTGTGTGTGTGTGTATCTATGTGTATGCAGATACATTCACAATGTAGAGAAATACGATAAAATAAAATAATATTGGAAAATGCTTTGGGGTCTATAATTAAACATAATTATTCAGTATGTACAGATAATTGACATTGATTAATGAGAGCAAACTCACACACATAGAATACATATATATGTATGTATGTATATACATATAATGCATATGTATTAAGCAAAACTAAATCATATAGAAATGAGGAAAAAAATACCAAAATAATATTTCGTCTTCGTCTAGATAGTTGGACGAACGAACGAACGAACGCTGAGACGGTGGTATGAATAGATGGATGGATGGATGGATGATTTGATGGCTGTCTGACTGAGCATTGGGGCGGCGGCAGTCGCAGTCGCAGTCCCGTTCCTATTTTGTTTTTGCTCCCAGAACGAACCGAATGAACTATACAAGTTGAAGAGCAATGCTCGGCAATTTCAGACTTTTCTTTTGGCATCACAAATTCAAAATGGCTTTTCATACGGCGACGACGACGACGACGGCGGCAGCTACTCACTCAATTAACATAATTAACGTTTTGAGAAGCGGCCACATTTTCACAATTAATGAAAGACGCCATTTTGTGTGTGTCGAGATGCGCGGCGAGCAGAAACAACAACAAAAAAATTTGCTTAAAGGGATTAGGCAACCAACACCTAGAGAGAGAGAGAGAGAACTGAGAGAGAGAGAGTGAGGAAGATAGTTGGGCGGGTAGGCGTAGGTTAATCCGGTTTCAGTCCGGTGTAAGTGAAGGTGTTAACCGTGAAGCTACAGCTACAGCTACAGCTATAAGCTACAGTTTTGAGCTAGCAAAGTGTAAGTATCTATCTATCTATGTTTGCATCGTGAGGGTCAAAGTTTTTATAGTGCATAGAGAATGCGGGCTGTTTGATGAATTGCTAAAACCTCGCCGAGGGTGTACACAGAGTTAATCGAAGTTTAGTTTTATGGACCAAAAAGCTGTTGCGGTTCACACGGCGCAACAAAATACGATTTTTATTTTTGGCAACAAATAAAACTATCTTGTCTTTAATTACCGAAATTGTTGTGCACTTCTTGAGAGGGACACAAAATTTCACGCAGTCATGCGTAAAAGATTTCAATTTTAAATTTCTTGTTAAAACTGGAACTTTTCTCACCAAAATCAAAGTATCGAAAGATGATTAAGTGAGTAAAGAAAAAGAGTTGCTTGAGCATTTTAATTGCTCAATTGCAGCAAACTAAAAACCGGAACTGTTTGCTGGAGATGCATGTGAAACAGCTTCGAGGCAAAGAAGCGTCAAAACGAGATCAAAAACTTGGCGCATCCCCCTCTTCACACACACTTAGTGCGCATCTTGGCAACTGGACAACTGGTTCAATATGTTGTTGTTGTTCTTGTTGTTGTTGGCTATTAGCCGTTAATTGATAGTTTTGAGAGCAAGCAAACCATTGGCGAGCATGCTGCATTTAGTTTGGGTTTGGGTTTGGACTTGGTTTTGTTTTTTGTATTTTGTTTGCAAAGAGATTAAATTGACTAACACTAACCTGTCTGACTTGTTTGTACTGCTCTTCAAAGCTCCAGCCATTATTCTGCTGCGATGAATTCGATGCCTCGCTGGACGTCGATGAATTTGATGCGGAATTAGCTGTAAAGTGAAGCGCACGTTGAGTTCAATATTCAATGGTTTCCACTTCCCTCTCTCCCCTCCCATTACTCACCTTCTTTGGCGCTTGGCGCTGTTGGCGATGCAAATGAAAATGGATGACCATTGTTGTTGTTGTTGTTGTTGCTACTGTTGTTGTTGCCAGCATTGCTGTTGTTGTTACTGTTCCCTCCTCCTCCTCCTCCGCCTCCTCCTGCTCCAGTTCCTCCACCACCTGCTCCACTATTGCCACCATTATTATTATTATTATTGACCGTATTGGCAGCCATAACTGCAGCAGCAGCCGCGGCAGCCGCAGCTGCTCCTGGCCCTCCACCGGTGGCGACTCCGTTGTATGTGGCGCCATTGCTGGCGGGCGGCACGGGCGCAAAGGATGCAGCTGCCGCAGCTGCGGCCACCGAGTTGTGGGGCAGCGGAAAGGCCGAGCCGATGGTTGTTGGCAACATGTTGGCACCAAAGGCTGCTGCATGCGCCGCCGCTGCGTAGTCCTGCTCCTGCAAAGCATGCGAATCGAGATTGTTCCACTGTGAATTCAGGTTCATTGCGAAAATGTTTTTGCCTCGTTTTGTTCGGTTTTATTTATATTGAATTATATCAATACTCAAATAATACGATTCAAATTCCAAATCTCATTGATTTAATCGACAAATTATATAAACGCATGCGATTCAAATTTGAGTTCGACTTAAGGTAACCATTTTCATGAATTTTTAGAAACTTAGTAGACCTTTTTTTAATTTGTTTTTAAAGTAAAGTATAAAACTTGATTGTTTACTGTGCGCATTAAGTTTTATAATGAAAGTTACTTTATATGGGTATCAGTTTAGCTAAAAAGTAAGCCGTATTTATTTGTTGAAAATCTGCTTTGTATAACTTGCAGAAAATAAGGAAAATATGCATATTAAAATTGCTATGTTTTAGGAAAACTGAGATATGTGATATTTTTAAGACAGACAAAGAAACGGATTATAAAAAAAATGTATTTTAACGTTGTGCAAAAAAAAAATTGGCGGAGCTTACTTATTGGATTATCATAGATTTTGTATTTATATACTCGCTAAATTTGGATACGATCAGATAAAAATTGTATAAGTTTTTTAAGAAATAATCTGGTATATTTTCTTCGCTATGGTATATTTTTGTCTGTGATGAAAATGTAGTAGTATATTAATATACCAAATATAGCGATTGGTATATTTTTGTATATTTGACATATTAATTTGGTATATTTTAAGAATAATACCGCACTGTTAAACTATTATTCAAAATGAGTAGCGGGTATCTCACAGTCGAGCACACTCGCCTTTCTTGTTTTTTATGTACTCGTACCTCAGTAAAATTGATATTTGTGCAAAACTTATTTTTTATGTAACGGTTATTCGATCAATTATCAATTTTGCTGAGGTATGCGTACTTATCTTTTTTAACAAATTATTTATAAATTAAGAAAATTTTAAAAGCTCATTTATCTGATAAATAAAAATAAATAACCAACGGTTGTGAAATTAAAATTGCATCAACTATTATCATGTAATTAATAGATTTTGTAAAGAATATGCTATAAAAGGAATATTTTTTTTAGTATATAATATCTCTTCTTTTCTCTTTAAGTTAAACGGGTTTTCTTTATATTGCCAAATTTTTTCAGCGGAAGAATTATTGATAGCTATTTTCAATGTCGTCGCTGTATATACTAAAAATATTTTATTTTTCCCTTAACTATAAAACTTGTATGATTATTAAAATAAGATTTATATTTTGGAAATATTATTATTTTCAAAGAAAAACAAGTAAGAAAGCTACAGTCGAGTGTACTCGACTGTGAGATACCCGCTACCCATTTTGAATAAAAGAAATGAATTTTTCGGTATTATTCTCAAAATATACCAAATATACTACAAAAATACTAAAAAAAATACCAAATGGTATATGTGGTATATCGATATAGTACCGCATTTAAAATATACCATAGATAGCTCAATATACCAGATTGTCAGCCAAAGCAACTAAGACCCCTAGTAAGTGGGCGTTTTGCCTATATAAAAGTATTTCTTTAATAACTTCGACAATTTTTATCTGATCGCAACCAAATTTTTAGGAATCATAACTACTATAGTAATTATTGTACATACCAAAATTCGCAACTCTAGCTTTAAAATTACGCTTGTTATTCGATTTTTTTGATTTTCGGGGGCGGAGGTGGGCGTGGCAAAAATTTGAAACAAACTTGATCTGCGTGCAAACATAACAAATGCTGTCGAAAAAAATTATAGCTCTATCTCTTATAGTCTCTGAGATCTAGGTGTTCATACGGACAGACGGACGGACACACAGACAGACAGACACACAGACACACAGACGGACAGACGGACATGGCTATATCGTCTCGGCTGTTGACGCTGATCAAGAATATATATACTTTATAGGGTCGGAGATGCCTCCTTCTACCTGTTACATACATTTCCTGCCGGCACAAAGTTATAATACCCTTCTACCCTATGGGTAGCGGGTATAATAAATATCCAAATAAATAAATGAGTTATTGGCAAATTTTGTTATAAAACTCACCATGAGACCGACTTTCATATCACGCACTTGCATCTTGAGCTTCTCGAGAACATCGCTGTGCTGTAGATTTGGAATGCTGTGAAGTCCGCTGATGCCCATGAAGCTGCCCAGAGCATTGAGCGGATGATTCGGGGGGCAGCTGATGATGATGGCTGTAGATATTGAAGGAGAGAAAGAGAAAGAGAGAAAGGAAAGAATGTTTAAAGATTGCTACCAAGATCAATTAGTTCGATTCACTTGCAACACACACCTGAGTGGCAGATCTGTTTGCTGCTCGGGACTGGCGAAATTGAGGCCAGCACCGCCGGCAACTGTGTGACTGAGCCGAGCGGCAATTGCCGCCTTGGCGCTCAGCTGATGATGCTCACCGTCAACGGAATCGCAGTCGCGCATCTCGTCATCGGTTCGATCGCCGTGGGACTGCAAAAGAGAAGGAGAGAAGAGAATAAGAGAGTGATACAATTGATGGCGGCGCTTATGCCACAACATGCGGCAACAATTGCCCACAATGAATCTCGCAAGCTCCCGCTGCGTTTTAGCCAAATGTGCAACACTTTGTCATCACGGCGGCATTCTTCTGTATATTTTTTGTAGAACTGCGTGGGCAGCATTTAGCAGGCGGTCAATGGAATTGAAGATCGGAAGAGATGGCATAGCCCGTGCCAAAAGGACAACATTAAAACACATAAAGCGAGTGCTACAAGCAATTTCAATTGTGTTGCCAGCGAGGCGACAACAAAGCTAACCACTTAATAAATTAACAATGGCAAGCTGCGCTAATGGCAATCAACCAGAGCCAGAGCCAGAGCCACAGAGAGAAAGAGAGCTAGCTCAGAGGCAGAACCAAAGCAAAGCAAAGCAAAGCTGGTCCAGGCTCAGGCTCAGGCCATTAAAAAGCCCAGGGCCAGGTCACAACCATGGCGTATCCGTGGCCACAACCGTTTCAAGCGTACTATTGCCAGCCGTGACTCTGGCAACGAAGAAGTCCGCCACGCTTGGCCGCCGTCGCCTCCGTCCTCCTCTGTCCTCCTCCTTGCCCCCTTTGGCACTTGCTACCTTTTCTTCTATGTGGCACTCCCTATCGACTCTGTCCGCTCTTTGCTTTTTATGCATTTGGAGAGGTGCAAATTAAGCGCATCTGTGACTGTGTGCAAATCGGGAATTTTCAATTTAAACACAACCAGCAGCAGCATCGTCTGCACACTGACACACACAAAGTAACCTGCGTTGCACAAAGTAAGCCAATGCATTGGCCAGGTTAGACCAAGCTAGACCATCGCCATCATCATCATCATCATCATTTCGATCATCATCAGCTGCTGCAACAGCATTCAATGTGTGTATACAACATTTATCGTCGTCTTCGTCTTGGTCTTTCGATGTCGTTGTCGCTGTCGTTGTTGTAGTTGTCGTTGTCGTTGTTGTCGCGTTGCTGTAATCATAAATGCAACCAAAACCAAAGCACACACTGACAATGCAATGGCCAAGAAGCTGAGCATGAGAAGAGAGTGCAACGCAGTTCCAAGAATTCTTTGAAGTTGTGCGCAGAATGCAAACGAATATACTCATGAATACGGTTACGAGTGCACTGTGCAAAAACTATGACAACACACCCAATTTGTCTAGTTCATTTTGAGGCTATCTATATAAACAAAGTTACAGTATTTCGATATAACATATAATAATAACGGAAAACTAATTTATGTTTGGCATTAATGATAAAAGTCTATAAGAAATATTGCAATATAAATTATATAAAACTACAGTATAAAATTAAAATGTTTACCTATCATTCTCGGTTTGCAATATATATACCTAATATATACTTAATTTACAATCTATACTAAATTTAGTATATTTATTGCAATAAATATACCGAATATATATTACATAATTATTATCCATACTTAATTTGGTATATTTGTATACAAAATTTATTATATATACTTGATTTAGTATATATTCGATATATTTAATCCGAACATGGAATATTAGGCAAACATTTTTATTAAATTTGGTTCCAAACATATACTAAATTTTAGTATACTAAATTTACTATATATACTAAATTTAGTATTTACTATTTATACTAATTTTAGTATTTAGTGTAGATAGTAAATTACCGAATAATGTACTAAACTTAGTATATATCGTAAATACTCGTAGTATATATCGTAAATACTAAATTTAGTATATATTTGGTAATTTTCTATATATACTAAATTTAGTATATATTTGACATAGTTATTGCAAACAGAAAATGTTAGGTAAATATTTTGCTGATATACAATAGTTTTTATTTTCAGGCTCTGCCTTTGCTTAGCAGAGTTTTCTCACAGCAATTTATTTCGATAAAGTTTAGTAGGTTTAGCTTAATTGAAATTCTTTTAAAAAGAAATTGTGTATATTATCTGTTAAGATTTATTGGTATAGTAGTAAGCTAGCAATAAAAAAATTAATTTTTTAATGATCTAAAAATCTCTCACTACAATTTATGGTAGCAAGTTTTAAAAAATTGCTCTGCAGCAATCGCTGCATTTCTCTCAGTGTATTAGCATGTGTGGATATATGGCAAAAATGTTGCTAACACCATTTGGTTAACTCATGTGATATGCGGCAACACTGATATCCGACATGGCTTAAACGCTGTAGCGCATAATGAAATGGTAACTTTTCTCTCTCTCCCCCCTCGCGATCTCTGCGCAGCCTCCTCTCTCGCCATCTCCCTCTCTCTGGCGTTACGTTACGTCCATCTTCTTTGTGGCTTATATGTGAGGTTGCACATATTGGCGCATTGATCGCAGCTCGCATTGGACGCTGCTTGTCCGCTCGTCTCGTCTCGTCTTGGTTGGTTACTTTACTTGCCAATTCGCGGTTGCCACACACATAAGTGCACACACTAATATAACTATGTGTACGTATGTGTGTGTGTACATCAAATTAATGTAAGTTATCGAATCCATGCGAAATATGCGAGCTCTGTAGCCGATGGACGCTTCGCTGGCAACATTTTAGTTGCGGTTGCTGTTCCTATTGACGTTGCGATTGTTGTTGTCGTTGTTGGTACTGTGTTTGTGGCTGTTGACCAGGCCCAAACAATAATTGTGGTATAGTCTGAACTGAGCTGAGCTGCGTTGTGGTGTAGCCACAAAGCAAAAGGCATGCAACGTTTACGCCAAGTTGCACCTATAAAATGTCTAATTAATGCACAACGAATTTGTGCCGCTTTTAATGCTGCATTGTACCTTGGATTGCCAGTTGCAGTTGCACAAATTGCTCTGTATTTTCCTTCTTTTTTTTGTTTGATGCAGCTCGTTAACCGATCGATAACGAATCGATAAATCAGTTGCATAAGAGCGCACATATTGCTTTGCATATGAAGAACGAAGAAAACAAGCCGCAGCTAACTCTAATTAAATTAACCCCAAATGACACTAAACAGTTCATAAGAATGAAAATTTATAATTAAGTGTGGAATTTTAAATTGCAAATTCGCAATTTCCTATTGAAATAATATTTGTTGAAATAAAGAAAATAAGAAGAAAACTCTTATAACAATATAAGCAACAGAATATCGAAATGTTCGCACAACAATAAAATCGTATGGAATACAAACAAACATATTAGTATATTTATTCAAGAATTTGGCTTTACGAATTTATCTGGATGCAGTTGTTAAGCAGCCTCTAAAAATAAAATTCATTTATGTACACAGAGAGAAAAAATCTAGCATTAAAACGATTGCAAATCTTGATTTATGATTTTTTAGATCTTAAAAGAATCTTAAAATAAGATTCTTAATTTTAAAAAAATTTAAAAGTAGATTGCAACTCTTGTTTTAAGATTTTTTAGTTCTAAAAATAAGATTTTTAGGTTGAAAAAATCTTAAATGAAGATTCTTATGCTAACTCTGCATTTTAAGATTAAGAACATCTTATTATAAGATTAGATTAGACTATTCTAGATTGAAAAGAAGACTTGCAAATCTTGATTTAATACCTTTTCGATCTTTAAAAGAATCTTTAAACAAGATTATTAGAATGCAGTTGATGAGCAACCTCCAAAAATGAAATTAATTTATGTTCATATATGAAAAAAAAACTGCATGCTAGGCTGAATTCTTTTTAAGTTATTAGTCCTGAATTACTACAAAATATTTACAAAGCATTTTATTTTATATTTCCACTACCATGTATAGTTATTTCTGATTTGTTTATTCTCAAACATAACAATGATAAAAATATTTTAATTTCAGAACAATTTAAACACTTTTAAATATCTAATTGAAAAATAACCATAAATAATTCAATGTTCGAATTGCATTTAAATTTTTAACTGCATTCAATAGATTTTTTGCATTCTACGTCAAGATTAGAAAAAACCTTCGCCGAAAAAAAAATCATAAGCTGCGACTCAGTTATTTATTCACTTTGTTATTCATATAGATCAGAATTTCAACTATATATTATGCGATTATCTGCTTTGTTTTCTTCCCACTTTGAAGCATATTGCGCATACTTATCTCCAGGTCGTCAAATTCGAAGGCCCCACGACTATAATATCCATATGCAATTATGTGTGGCTGTCGCATAAATCAAGTGTCTCACGATAAGCTGTACTAGTTTTTGTATGTTTTTGTGTATTTGGTATTCCGCAAAACGTTAAGTAATTTGAAAAGTTGTAGGGAAAACACAGAGTCGTTAATGATCGAGAAAAACGAGCAAGGGAAAACATACAAAAACCAAAAAAATAGGCAAAAGGAAATATATATATATGTGGTAGATAGATAATGTATTAGTTGTACACCTACATGTTAGTTCCATTATTTTGGATTGATAAAGACACGTTGCGACGTGTTATCGGTTTTTAACTTTTACCAAAGCCATTTCATAAGAAAGCCGAAAAGACATTAAATCGCAATTAGAGACCTGCTGCAGAAGTCGCCACAATGGTTGCGCACTGAGTGCACCCACTGGGCCAAGATACGGATACAAGTGTGTGTGTGTGTGTGTCTATATCTCTATATATACCACACAATGTTGTTGAGAGTGTAGATGGGGGGGAGGCCCCGTTGATTGCAATTTACTTTAATAGCTTTCGATGCACCGCAAAAGGTGCACAATGACAACAACAACTGAAACTTGTATGACAAGATGGGGGCACAAAGACCCGACTGCTTTTCTGGGGAACTAAATGTGGCAGCTATCTAACTGCAAATTCAATTTATTTGCTGCTGACAGTTTTTATCACTAATTACTATAGTTTACAATTATTTTCGATTGAGAAATGCAACTCAATTTATTATCATTGCATTTGACCACAAATGCAATTTACTTAATTTGTTGTCAGCATTGTTGCATTGACAAATTGTCGGAAGCACTCACAGACACATAGCTGCAAGATCTGCTGCCGTCGGCATTCGGCTGCCGACTCAACAAACAAAAATTTGTAATTGCGGAAAAGATACAGACAGCGAGAGAGAGAGAGAGAGTGAGAGTGCGAGAAAGGGAAGGGAAAGTTAGACTGTTGGACTGTTGGACAGATCCGTGCCGCATGTGCAACATGCCGTGCTAATTTTGAAACAAAAGGACGCGCCACTGGAAATGCATAATGTGACAAAGCGTTGCCCGAGTGCCGAGTGTCGACTGCCGATTGCCCAGTGGCAAGCTGTGAAGGGCGCAGCATGCAAACAGGATGAACTAACTACCAAAGCAGTTCGTTTCCAGTTCTTCTCGATGATCCAGCCAGGCAGGCAGACAAACCGTTTATTGTGTGAAGGATTAAGATTATATGGCAGGCTTATCCATCTCTTTCGCTCTCACCATCTACTCTCCCATTCACACTCTCATTCAGTATATGCTCTATGTTTTTTTAGGTTGAACTGTAAACTAGATGTCCTAATGTTCTTATGATTCAAGTGTTCTCTGGGCGTGCTGGCGTCTTAAGTTTATTAACGTCGCATTCACATTGTACAAATTTCAGGAATTATCTATTATAATACTGAGACATGCAACTATAATGTATTTACATTTTCTGAGAATACTATATTTCATAGTAATAGAACTTAACCAGTAATAGAGTTGTCACTTGGCAAATTGTTGCGTCGCATTGTAACTATTAAAAAAAATTATAGTATGTGTTTGCTGAGTAATGCTGTTAAAGTTGAATTAATTTATGTGGGTTTTCACAAACTACAATGACAAATAACCAAATCTATTTCGGATTTTCATAATGACTTTCAAAAGCAAGTAAGTTATTTTGAGTCTATTTTGAGCTATTTTTGTAATGTGTTCTATTATTATAACGACTGTACTTAAGTACTATATATAACTGAACGTATCATGTCGATACTATTCGCAGGGAATTATTACTATTATTATTCGAAAAATATATTTTAATAAAAAAGATACTCTAATAGTTTTTCAACTATACAGCTGTGAACTTTGAAATAGCAGTGCGACAGATCCCTGGCACATTATTTTTTAAAATCGATCATAGAGGTAGGAAACAAGCAAAAAAAACCCGATTTGTTCAGTTTTTCTGTAATTTTGATATGTTAAACCACTTTTTGGCTGCTTTTTGCTTTTCTTCCACAAAAAAAAACGAAATTGCTTTTAATTATATATTATATTATTTCCTTTAAATACTTTATTTATTAAAAACAAATAAAATCTTTTATTTTAAGAAAAAATGGTAAAAATTTAAAAGAAACTCACTTTTTACAATTCTTGTTGATTCTAAAGTGAACATAGAATTGATAAATAAAGTAAAAAAATTATATTACTTGATCTTTCTTTTAAGATCTCTATATTTACTATTCAGCAATTTTTCAGAAATTGGAATTTTCTTGAACACAAAGTGTCTTTAATTTGCGAGAATTTAGTTCAAAGTCTCACATTAAGTAGATTAGCATCGTAAAAATTCTCGATTAAGTAAGAACATAAATGCATTATATGTTTCCATATGTACATGAATGAATGCATATGAGAGATGGTATAAAATTTAAATGGCGGCTTCTCTCACATCTGAATAAAAATGCGCGCAGACATAAATAAAAATTGCTCATTTACGCATCTTCCCCGTGGCGAATTATTTCAACGCGCAGCGACGATGACGACAACAACTTCGAGCAACAAGCAAGAACAACAACAAGAGCAAAAGAAAAAAATAAAATAAAAAATAAAAAGTACATATTAAGGGCAGGACCAAAACATGTGCAACGTGGTCGATACGGAAACGCCGCTGCAGGCGGAGAGCATGAAAATAAAATTAAAATGCAAAACGTATCTGTGAGATACTTACAAACAGACGCAGATAAGTACACACATGTGTGTGTGAGTGTGTGCGTGAGTGCATGAGTGTTTGTATATGTGTGTGCAGGTTTATGTTTGTATGCGTCGCGTATTTCATTCGCTCGCAACGCGACGAAGCGGAAAAAATAAAGCGAATAAAATATAAAAATGGAAACAACAAAACAGCAACTGAAACCGAAACGGGCAACAAACATAATGGCGCATTCGTTGTGCCGGTTGCCCGCTGGCTGGCTGCGTGGCTGGTCGAACGAACGAGTGAGCAAGAAGTAAGTGAATGAGTGAGAAGAGAAGAGTGAGCGAGCCAGCAAGCCAGCAAGCTCGCGCCCCCCTCCCGCAACCCTTTAGCCCAAAGCCCTCCCCAAGAGCCAACTACCCACTATTATATGGGCGCTGCACGCACGCCCATGTTACGTGTGTGTGTGTGTGTCTGAGTAAAGGCAGACGAAAATTTCGCGTAAACAATAAAATTACAAAAAGCAGAATAAGGAAAGAAAAAAGGCAACTATGAAACCGGTTAAAAAATGGCAAATGGATAAGGGCCAAAAGTTTGAAGTCTGACGGATTCTCGCTGGTGGTTTTCTTTAGCTAGTTTCGATAGCAGGCAGGGCGGCAATTGTAATTAAAAAAATACACTGCATTGTTTTTATTACAGGCGACGAGGACAAGACGACAGCTCAATACGAGCAAACACACGCACACGAACACACACACAAGCACACACACATGCAACGCTTAGCTGTGGATCGTATCGACGATAAACGAGCTTTTTGCCCGCTTCAACTCAACTAATTTCTTTTCGCATTCGCTTATTCATTCATTTAATATCGTTGCGCTCGCACACGCGAGCGAGAGAGCTTTCGTGTCGTTCTTCTTCTTTTGGTTTTTGCAATGCAGAAAAAAAAAGCCACGCCCTTTAGCAACGCGACGCGTCGCGACGCGACGTTCGTTGAGGGGTTATTAGTGTTTTGATAATAAGCTTTTATATACAGTTTCATTAGGTGTGCGTGTGTGCATGTGCTTGTGTGTTGTTTACTACTTTTTATCGCAACTCATTCGCAAATGCAGCTGCTGGAACACTACTGCTTGCCAATGCTGGAAATGGAAAATTCTAATTAACAATTTTATTAGCTATGGTTGAAAAATAATTCATAAATTCATTTTCAGCCAAACTGTAATAATCATAATTTTTATTAGTTTTTTGTGTGCTTTTTGGCATTTGTCGCCATTGCTTTTTATTGCCATTGTTCTTATTGCTTTGACATTTGGTATTTTCTATAGTCGGGTTTTTTTTCTACTTGCTTGCTGTATTTCTTTTTAAATTAAATTAAAAAATGTCGCCAGTATACACAAGTGTGATGACGTCACATTTTCGAATTCAAGATCACCTTTCCCCCGCTTTCCACAACATCCTCCAACCCCTCATAGAGCAGCTGACACTAAAAGCAACAAATTTCTTTTGTCATTGCGGTTGAAAGCTCAGCGCCATCCAAAGTGCCCCAAAGGGGGCGCCACTATCGCTGCCTCTGCTGTGACTCTCTGATACTTAATCAAATATTTTTACCGCCCTGACACACGTTATGCAACAACAACAAGAACAAGAAAAACAACAACGTCATATATAGACACTTGCCCCCCGAGAGCGCAACAAAAACAGAATTCAATACAAATCGTTGGCTGTCAGCGTACAAGAAGCCAAACAAATTATAACAGGTGCCGTTGCTTTTGCCTTTTTGCTGAGTGCATTAAGAATCAAACCAAACCGAAATGTTGCCGAACCGAACCGAACCGAAGACACAGACATGCCCCCAAGCCATGGGGATTGAGTCCAGGAATGCTGTGAAGAGAGGGAAGAATGGTGGAGGAGCGGGGGGGTCGAATCAGCTAATTTTCCATTGCTTCATAGCCATACACAAATAAATATATAATGCCCAAGCAGAGTGCTAAACTGTTAGGAATCTGTAAAGCAAAACGGCAGTTAACGTCACTGAGATTCAGACACAAACACACACACACACAGACACAGAGAGACACTCACACTTCTTGCTCTCGCAGACAGAGAGACAAAGAGAGAGGAGAGCAAGAGCTCCCACAGTCCACAGAGTGATTTAATGTGGGAACTGCCAATGGCGCTGATGTTAAACACGTGCGATGCCGGACAACGACGCCCCCTTCCCCCGTAATATTTCTCCTTCTCTTCTCTTCTTTTTTTTTTGGAGTTCAACAATTGTCCCATCTTGCATATTGATCTTGTTCAATGGGGTTATATTGCTTGATTTAATTTAAAAACGATTCAAAAATCAAGCCAAACTTCAATCGTTTTAAACTGTGCGTTTAACCCAAGTAATTAACGCTGTTGCTCTTGTTGCTGATGCCTCAAATAACGACCGACCACAAGATGCTGTTGCTGCTGCTGCTGCTGCAGCAATGGGGCACGATTTTAACTGGCAACTGGCAGCTTCGAATCCAATTGCAAGCAACTTCTACTTCAGCTACGAGAGAGGCTCGCTTCATTTGAAAATTTATGACTTTTTGACAGCCCACATTATTGTTTAATCGTGACTTTTGGGCAAATCTCAGGCTCGTTTGCGGCAGCAATTCATTCTGTGGCATGCTTGTTGCATGGCCTGCTTCTAGGATTTGTTGATATGACCATTGATACTCGCTCGTATTAAAAATCGGACGCGCGAATGCGACCAGCATAAAATAAAACGACACTCTATTAAATTTTAAAGCGGATTCCTTAAGCCAGTCGATCGATGGATCGACTGTGGCGTTGGCTTAATTAAAAACACCCACATGTGGCAAATCACAACACCATTCAATTGAAATGAAAATTGAATTTGAAACTGAAATTGAAATTGATACAGACGAACCCTCCCAACCCCGATCGGATCGATTCGCGCGTTCAATTAACACGGCCCAAAACTCTTTGACATTTATATATGAAATTTCATGCAAAGCAGTCAAGAATCGGGTGGATTCATATTATACACTCGTTTTGTGGAATGGAGTGTGAGTAAGAACAAGTAGGTGGATGACCAACAGTCGATGTCGATGACGATGACGAGAATGATGACTGGGTACAATGTTTGCACAGCGCTATCAAAGGGGGCAATTCGGAGGAGATGGATGGAAATGTCCAAAAGCGAAGCTATTAAAAATTATGTAAATAAAGTATGTACACTAAGAGAAAAGTTACGTAAAATCAATGTGAAACAAGTGCGAACACTTTAGTTGAGAGTGCTCGACATCCAAATATAAAATAAACTTGTTTTGTGTAATAAATACAGCAAATTTCAAGTGTATAGCTCTCAAAGTCTTTGAGATCTACGCATTTACATTAACGGACGGACAGACAGACAGACGGATTTTGCAAAATTACATATATACTGCAAAGAGACGGAGATAGCCCCTTTAACACGAAGCATAGATTGAAGCAAACCAAAAATAAACAATTTTTTCAGTAAAAAAGATCAATTGAAAATATGAGGAAAAGAAGAACTAAAAATAAAAGTATCCTGATTTGAAATCTGAATAAATAAAAATAAAATTAAATATGAAATTTATAGTTATGCCAAATATAGAAGTAAACGTTTCAACATGAATATTATTGATGCCAAAACAAAGTGAAATATGTAAAAATTAAAGCTTTTAGGTTTTATTCCTAGTACGAAACGAACTTCAAACTTTTTCGCAGTGTAGAAAAGTATGTATAAAGTCTGGCTCATTGTTGATCAACGCGGCACACTGTCTATCAACACTGAAATAAAAATGAAAGAAAAACAAAAGGCCTAACAAGAGTTTTATTGAAGAAGACACACACACATACACATACACACACAGCTTTCATACCTGTACGTACCTATGCACAAACACACAGACTGGGAGAGTGTGTGTGCTTGGTAGAGAGGCAATAAAACCCATTTAATATTCATTTAAGGTACTAACAAATAATGCAAATATTTGAACATTTTATTTACATATGAACGCCATCAAAGAGTCGAATTGAAAGAGATCTTTCAATTGATGAAAGGTGAACGAGATCCCACAGAAGGCCTATACAACTACTCAGAGGCTGAGGCAGAGGCTGAGGCTGAGGCAGAGGCAAAGGTATAGGCCTGGTCGTCTCCAAGAGGCAGCTCACAAAACAGATGAATCTATTTGTGTTTATGAGTGTGTCTGTATGCACTTAGTGTGCGTGTGAGAGTGTGTGTGTGTGTGTGTGTATAATAAATGCGTTGTATGACCATTTAGCATGTCACCTTTTAACGGCTCCACGGCAAACAAAACGAAAACATCAACGGCAAAAACTCAATAACCAATATAACTCGCCTCTGCTTAATTTTGAATCAACAATTTAACATTATAATTACGTTTCGAATCATCTGCAAACACACAGACACCAAGAATTGCATCAATACTCAAAGCTCAAAGCTTTTCGTCATCATTATCATCATCATCATCATCGTCACCATATCCCGGCCAAAATACTGTGTGAGAGTGAGACGGCAAGAGTGATTGTTTCTGTTTCTGGTTTGTTAGATGCCGGCGGCAAAACGGCAGCAATAATGAATAATAATCATAATAATAATTGGCAACAATTTTCATATTGGTTGTGACAGCACTTTTGTATTGTGCATAATGATGTTTGATTTGCAACATAAAAAATGTCATAAAAATGCAAAATAAGCAAAACATTTAAAATAAGACATTACTGATTAACCAACATAGTACAAGTTTGTAATGGTAAATTTCATTATTTCCACATACTTAACAAATGATTAGCGCTTTTAAGACCCCTGCTAACTAACTGTTAATAGTTTTGGTTTTTTTTTTTTTGTTGCTTACCAAATCGTCACCCAAATCGGAATCACGTTCAATATTGTTGGTTGAACGGCCGCTACAGTCCATAGTCGGATGCACTCGAAGTTGCATTACGAACTAGTTCAGGTATTCGCAATTTCTAGTTAATTTGAATTGTGAAGAAACACAGTTTTGCAGTTTTGTTTTAATTTTTCATCCACTTTCTATGTACGCAAATTTACACAGCACTCTTCGATGTTGTTGTTGTTGTTGCTGTTTCTTTTATTTCCTTCTTTGCTTTTACTTTGACTCCTGCGTTTGCATTGCCGAATTCACACTTTTCGCTTTTGGCTTTGCTACTTTGCCGCTGCTGTTGTTGTTGTTGTTTTCGTTAATATTACTTTCGTCTCAGCAAGGCAAAAGGAAACTGCGATTAATCACCGTTTGTTCGAACACAGATCCCGCGTTATTTCTTTTTGTGTTTAATTTCTAATCTTATTTTGCATTTGCGTTTGCTTTTGCTTTTGATGTAATGTAATTTAGATAAACACTAAATCTGTTTCATCTGAAGTGTTTTCTTGCACTGCAATCGTTCTGCTTATCGATAACTCCTTATTTTCACGCACACACATTCACACACAGAGAGCGATTAACATTTAATTAACATTTAAACAAACGGCGCTGCGTTGTTGTGATTGTTGTTGTCGATGTTGCTTGGTATTATTAATGTTGATGTTGTTATTGTTACCTGCTGGTGCCTGATCGTTGACGAGATCGGCTCCTGTTGCTTATTAATTAACAATTTGTTCATTTATTTCACGTTTAATATCGCGCACTGTCCGCCGCATTCGCCCGACGCACACGGAACTCCAATTGGGAATAAAAATGATTCTCTCAGCACATCAAAAACGATGCGAGGCGTCGCGAGTCGCGACCAAAGGCAAAACGCGCGCGCCCAAAACTGCCGCTCTCACTCTCTCACTACAAAACTCTCTGGAACGTCTGGCAAACGAAACAGAGTGCAAAGAGCTCTCGTGTTCGTGTATGTAAGTGTGTGTTGTGCCGTTTCCATTCCGTTTTGAATATTATGTGATGCGCCGCCGCTCTCTCGCTCGCCAGCTGGTCTGGTCTCGCTGACTGGCCAATCGGATTGTCGTTTCAGCTGCGCTCAGGTGGCATTCAATTAAATTTGTAATCGTAATCTATGCAATACGAAAGTCGTGTATATATACAATGCGCTCGCCGCTCATTCGTTCGCCACAGGCACACACACACACACAGACACACGCACGTAAGTATACACAGCAATTGCCGCTCGCACTCGCACACGTTTATACGAGTATGTGCCTCCCCACCGCCCTTCTCTATCTACCTACACTGTGGAGCATGCTTATGATGCTTGATTCAAGTGCTGTTTGCTCAGAGTTTCTAACTAGCTCGTATCGCAATTATGTAGTACAGTGTTTTGCTATATAGTGATGTACATAAATACAAACATATGTATTCATTATTTGTGTATATTTCAATCATAAATGTGGCGCTTTTTTTATATGCGATTTAATTTCAAATACGCCCTTTTCATGCGGAGAATTGTAGTTTTGTGGGGCGTTAACATTTTGTCTGGCTGGACTTTTGCCAGCCAGCATGGCGTTTGATATGCCAGGTGGAAGGGGGAAAATTACACACTTTCCAGCATACAGCATGCAGAAAACTTGATTAATGATTTGCGAGATAAATTACACTTGTAATGGGCCAAAAACAAAAACAAGAAAAAAAACACAACCAAAACGGTAGGTGGAATGAATGGTCATAGATAAGATAGAATGGGTGAATGAATGAGTGAGTGAGTGAATGAATGAATGCCTTTACCGTTTAGCATTACCGTTACACTTACCGTTACCGTTACATTTAGCAGCTGCCCCCGCAAATAAATTCAGTTGCTGTTCGATGTTCACTAATTTGAAATTGATGAAAGCAGCGACGCAGCCGAGCACCAAGTGTATGCGTGTGTGTGTGTGTGTGTGTTTGTGTGTGGAGGGAGCGCAGGCGCTCAAGTGGGTGGCTGCCACCCTGCAACCCCCCAAGCGCCAATAACGAGGCAGCGACTGCGACTGCGACTGCGACGTCGGCAGCAACCCACAGACTTGACTGATGATGAAGTGAGAAAGTAATTAAATACAATTTTAAATGTGACTAATGAGACGACGTCAAATTCGTGGCGCAAATGAGTCGAGCCAAGAGACGGAGGGTGGAGGATGGAGGGTGGAGGGGGTGGCGTTAGTGCCTGCCTTGGGGCGTGGCAGGCAAGAGGAAGCGGTAAGCGGGAAGCGGCAACTGGACGTCTTTGAGCGCAACGCACATTTATCAATATTCAATAAATAGAACGGCATTTTCGCACGCACACCACAACAGACGGATCCGCTGTGCGTGTGAAACAGAAAATGTATCCACAAGATACACGGCATAAGTGCACACACACACACACACACACAGACAGAGATACTCGTCTAAGTATCTCTAGTGTGTTGGCAAGTATAACAATTACCGTTTGTTGTTGCCGTTGTATGCCGCTGTTAACTTTCATTTGGGGCCAAAGCTATTTGATTTTCAAAGTACGTCCCGTCCGCATTTCAAATGCTAAAAAACGAAATACTCAGCGAACAACAAAATAAAGCACAGGTGAAATTTGTTGTACGCCGTTGTTTTTGTTTTTTTTTTTCTGTGTTTAATTCGTAGATACATAGAGATACATATTGCTAAATATATGTATGTGCATAGACAGGTATTCGAGTACGAACATCGTTTATTTGTCAACACGTCCATTTCCTGCATTTTGTGTTTTAGCCGAAAATGAAATATGTACGCATCCGCAACAATTTGAAAATAAATAAAGAAATCAACGATATACTCCGACATGTAGATATAGATATACAGATACAAGCAAAAGATACACACACATCCGTCAAAGGGCTGCGACTCTCGGAGCTCTCATTAGTCGATGACTCTTATGTGTAAACGGACTCGCAAGTGATTTGGAAATTACATTTACCATATCTTCATATACATATATATCTATGGGGGCTTTAATGTGCGACTTCACTGGAAAATCAACCTTTGAAATATTTGGGAATTTGATCTTCTGAATAAGTGGGGGAATTTCTGCTTTTGAAAAGAATAATAATAACACTAATACGTGATCGGAACGAATCGACATTTTTGTATTTCTTTTTTAATGAAATTCCCTTGCATTGCTCTTAGTAATTAAGTTGACAAATGACTGAAGATTACAATTACAAAACAATTACCAATATTGTTTTTAAATATGTATTTCCGAAAATATACTTTTAATATAAAAAATTAAAACAAACAAGTAAGAAAATGACTGTGAAATAATCGTTATACATTTTGATTGAAAGCAAAGCTGTGCGTTATTAATTTGAAATATATACCAACTGAATATACTGCAAAAATACTAAATGTCTGTATTTAACATTTTGGTATAGTAGTAGTATTCAAAATATACCGTATGGTGAAAAATATCCATAGCCAATATCAGCCAAAGCATTTAAAATCGTAGTAAAGTATTTCTTATATAATTTTGTCAACTATTATCTGATTGTAACCAAATTTTCAGGAATTATATAGCTATAATTTGTTAGAAAATTTCCATTTAAAATAAATAACACAAAGGAAGAGATATGGTATATTATTTATTTTAATGCCTATATTTAATTATTCATCTATTTTTAATCATTTAAAATTATTTGTATAACTTTTCATATTATTTCAAAAGCAACCTTCCAAAATAGATTAAAGTTAGCAGGACTTTTCTTATGTGACTGCCTATTTGAAATACAGTTTTACTTAAAATATAGTTGTACTTTCTTTAACATAAACTACTTTATTTTTATTTGACATTTTTATTTCTAATATTCAAATATTCGAAATATTATTTTTGAATTGCATTTTGCAAGTTGTAAGCCAAGTAATCTAAAGCTAAAAAAGCTAAAAAATCGTTATATAAATTTAAACAAAATTCATTAAAATATTTGTTTATTACGTTATAATAATTTCTTACCACAAAATCTTCCACAAGGCCTCAAGCATATTTACAAATATTTAATTTAATATTATGACTTTAGTCTCCACACCATTTGATAATAATTAATTGATCGTTTTTCGGCGTTTATTAATCGATTAAATTAATGGAAAAATGGATAGAGAAAATTAATTGATAATGAGTCAGAATAGAATATATTTAAATACCTGTTAGCAAATGTAGATCACTCCAAATGTAGCTCAACCCTCGGACTCGGACTCGGACTCTCTGCTGGCTCGATATAAAAAATGCGAATATAATTACATGTAATTTTCAAGCCATTTACAATTTCAACGCGTCCGAGGTTCGGGCCATCCACGGGCTGCTATCGTTTGTGTTGTACGGGGTCAATTAATAAAACACCATTTAAGGTATCATTAATTCAGAAAATGCAATTTGTCAATCGGGACTGGGACAGACAAATCACAGAGTTTTGTGTGTGGCAAACGTGTGAGAAAGCGAACTGAACGTTGTTAAACTGAGAGACCAAAGAGCTGGGAGTTAGCCACAGAAACAACTACGGAGGAGATGTGAGGCCCGTGGGCCACAGTTCCATATGGAACTCATACATAGTTAAAGCCAAATTGATTGACCAGATCAACATCAACATCGTATGAATGAACTCGAACTTCAACTCGAACGAAAGCATCGAGCATCGAGCTGCGATAATTGATGATATTTAGCTAGGCATCCCAGTCTATTTGTATTCACGTTCACGTTCACATTCACGTTCACATTCGTATTCATATTCAACCAAAATGGATATGAAAATGGCCAGCGGATCATTTCAGATCGAATCGTTTCACACACTCACCCAAAATTGGCTTGCGGCCCAAAACAACAACAAGTTAAGTTTTAGTTTAGCGTTTCATTAACAATTTGAGTTATTATACCCGCTACCCATAGGGTAGAAGGGTATTATAACTTTGTGCCGACAGGAAATGTATGTAACAGGTAGAAAGAGGCATCTCCGACCCTATAAAGTATATATATTCTTGATCAGCGTCAACAGCCGAGACGATCTAGCCATGTCCGTCTGTCCGTCTGTCCGTCTGTCCGTCTGTGTGTCTGTCCGTCTGTGTGTCTGTCCGTCTGTCCGTATGAACACCTAGATCTCAGAGACTGTAAGAGATAGAGCAATAATTTTTTTTCGACAGCATTTGTTATGTTTGCACGCAGATCAAGTTTGTTTCAAATTTTTGCCACGCCTACTTCCGCCCCCGCAAATCAAAAAAATCGAATAACAAGCGTAATTTTAAAGCTAAAGTTACGAATTTTGGTATATACAATAATAATTATAGAAGTTATGATTCCTGAAAATTTGGTTACGATCAGATAAAAATTTTCGAAGTTATTAAAGAAATACTTTTGTATGGGCAAAAACGCCTATTTACTAAGGGTCTTAGTTGCTTTGGCTGACAATCTGGTATATTGAGCCGTCTATGGTATATTTTGAATGCGGTACTATATTGATATAGCAAACATACCATTTGGTATATTTTTAGTATTTTTTAGTATTTTCGGTATATTTTGAAAATAATACCGCAATATTTTGCCCTTATTAAAAATGGGTAGCGGGTATCGCACAGTCGAGCACACTCGACTGTAACTTTCTTACTTGTTTTTTTTTATGTTTATCGGTTTGCTTGGCCGCCTCTGGATAAATGGCAAACTGGTAACAAGCTTTTTTCAATATGCGGACAAATTGGTAGTGGAAAGACAGTTAGAAGCAAATCGACAAATTCATTCACAAAAACAATATATGCATCTGAGACGAACTGTCCAGTTAGCCACCTCTCAGATACATTCCGCAGTGGACATCATTAGTATATCGCAGACTAGACAGCGACAACTGGATGAACAGCTCCATTTAGAGCAACGATCGCGGCAACTTCCTCTGACATATCTGTAATCCATGGCATATGCTCGTCAATTTTTATTCATTTAGTTCGTATACCTATTAAACGACAAGCAAGAGGGTATATTGTTGCATTAAAATATCATCAAATATGTGAAAAATATTATTCAAATATATTAAACCACTTGGGTTAAATAATTTTGAATATAATGTCCATAACTGCTCAACTAAGATAATTGCATAAAACTCTTTTCATTAAAATGCAACTATTAATTTACCAATTAAACGTAAAACCATATACATATTGTAATATTAAAATGACTTAGAATGCCTCAACATATTATTTAAATCTACATAATTTTATAATTGCACTCATAAGATAGTTGTATTAAGTTCTATAAATCTTTTAACTTAAATGCATTGCATATACTGGCACAATTGAAAAATGTTATAGATCTACAGATCTGTTAATCATTTGATATGCTTAAAATTTTGTATTCATTTAGTTTGAATACCAATAAAATACGAATTATTAAATCTTAAAATAACTGAAAATAAATTTTAAAAATATATAAACAGTATATATCAACAATATGATATATAATAAATAATAATAATATAACGTATAAAGATAATTGCAGAAAATTAAAAATCTTTGAACTTATTTTTAAGGTATTCGATTTTCTATTTTGTAGAAAATATTATTAGGTAATAGTTAAAATACGGCACTGATTAGCTTAACAAAATTATTCAAAGATGAACGTTTTGTGTAATTTTATCAAAGCACAACCTCTGTTAAGTTCAAACATTTAAGAACTCATCAAAAATAAAATTCTTTATTACACATGTCAAACTATTTATGGTTTCCCTAAATATAAATTTTACTCGCCAAATTTGGTTGTTTTAATTGCAGATTGCAGATAATTTTAAAGTTCTTACTATAAATATTTATCAAATAATATAAATATTGTGAATACAATCTTAGCAATTACCAATAGGATTAAAATTAAGATTTTGGATTGAAATCATACTTTAAGAATTTCGCAATCTGGAATTCTTGTTGCAAGAACAATATTTATTTTTAAGATGGATCACTTCTTTACCTAAAAATTGTTATTCCTGTTTTTTGAATGTAAGCTCATTTGTTCATTAGCTCTTCATTCATTTTATCGTAACTTTATATTTTTAGCGTTAAGATTTTCTTTTATGATCATTCTTATAGTACTTTAATATTCCATTCCAAAATAATATAAATAAAGTTATAAATAATACTCAAATTTCATATCACAATCAAATATTTCATAGTTCATTATTTACATCTCAATTTAACCATATTTTGAGTTACTTATAATAATAATTATGAAAATAGGGCATTTGCTAGACGTGCACATAACGAGAACTAATAAGTTTCTATTTATTAATTTTTTTTTTGTAAGTTGGTTTTGTTTTTGGAAATATTTTTAATGAAGTCGAGCAAAGTCGGTGCCAAAAATAGAATATCAATTTGGGCAAAAAGCATAACGGATGCGCCTGTCAATATTTTGACAGTTTCTCTCCCAGCATAAAGAGGCCCACAGAATGTGAAGAAGAAGTAGAATCTGAAGCAGAAGCTGAAGCAGAAGCAGACGAAGAGGCAGAAGAGAATCATCGCCCATCATCGGAGACTTGCTGACGGCGCATCTGGCTTCCAATCTGAATACGTCGGCGTCCCCCTCAACCCCCCTCATGTAATGCACAGCTCCATTCTGGGAATGTTACAGGCAGCCTTTTAATTGAATTTCCCTGGATGCATCTTTGTTTTTTGTGACTGCTGATGTTTGCTTATGCTTTTTAGGGTATATTCCGATGGCGTATGACCGCAGAATTATGATTATGAATCAACGAAACGAATAACGAACGAAATAAATAAATGGATTTTCGTATAAAACTTCAAAAATGATTAATATGCGCTAATGTTTTATAACTTTGCCCTTAATATGAACGTATCAAGTCGCTGTCTCGTCCTGCCCAGAGACAGTCTCTCTCTCTCTCTCTCTCTCTCTCACACTCTTTCTCTCTGTCTCGGTGGAAACAATAAAACCGAGTCCAGAAACTGCCTCAGTCTGAACGTCGGCAACAGCTCCACAGCATTTAAATGCCAAAAGCGATAAAAGAATGAACTGTATTGCCTTTTGTCTGCCACACAGTAGAAATATCCATCCACATATACACACACACATATGTGCCATATGTGTTTGTGTGTTGAGGTCTCACATCAACTGTATGACTGATCTCGATCTTAACTGCTAATGACCTTAATCGTTAATCTCTGACATAAAAATTTTGATTGAAGCGCAATCTGAACAAAACTGCAATAAATTACAAATACGCTTCGTCTTTTCAAGTCTCCTTTTTTTTCTCCGTCTTCTGCTTTTGCTCTTCACGTTTCTTGATTCACAATTTTTTTGATTATGGGTGGCATTCATTATGATTTCTCTGATTTGCTCATTTATTTCATTTCGCATTAAAACCTTCAAAATAAACAATAAAAATGCGAAACATTCCTTAATTGAAAACAATAATATTAATGCAATTAGTTTAATTACTTTCCGTTCCATATATTCGCATTTGTTTTTATCTACATTCCTAATTACTTATCACACACTTATTTGTGTATCTTTTTATGCACTGAAATGCCATAATTTCATTATGTTCACATATTCAAAAGCCAAGTATCTGCACACCCCAAAACAAAAGACCGGGGATGGTGATTATAAAACCATAAAAATACAAATACAATACGAATGACATCAATAATGACATTGAATTGGCGACTGTTGTTGTTAATATGCTTGCACCCTACAGCCTTGAAATGGGCATATCAGCTTAATAGAAGCATTTCTTTCTAAGGGATTTCAAAATGAAATCGTTTAAACAAAAACATTTTATATAATTGTAAAAAAATTAATTTCCTAACAATGCTATTTATACAAATTAATATCGCAACCTTTTCTTTTATTTATGATTTATGATTTCCATGTATTTCTTTGTTTTATATATCAATTATTCATTTGAAAAGCATTGGCTCAAGTCAAATTATATAAATTATAGATTATTATGGCAAGATCAAATATTTGTTTTATTGAGATAAATTGAAGATTTTCCCTTTTATGTTTTCTTAGTTATAAATACATATTTACAAAATATATAAATTATATATTATTAGTTTAAATAAATGTACCAAGAAAAGGCCAAATTAAGCACAGTAAATAATAATAATAAATATTAAAATGTCATCTTAAGTGTTTATTGCTTCTCAGCTATAAAAAAATCATCAAAAAGAATAAAATAATTAGAATAAAGCATTCTGAAAATGTAATACAAAATATTTACAAATACTATGTTTCAAAAACAATATCCACCTTTGTAGAAAGTTTAATCTTAAGATCTGAAAGGCGAAGACAGCATAAAATACAATGAGGAAATTTGTCTTTAAATTGTCATGTGGTTAAACCTCAAGGCTTTAGAGCGGATATTGCTGGGAACATTTATAATTTATTTATTTTGCAGCGCATCTAGTGGTTCGTTGTGTTCATGACTTTGGTTTTCCTTTTGCTTTTTTAGTTGGTGATTTTGTTTTATGCTTTTATACGTGTATGCTTGCGCCTGCTGCTTTATTTATTGTGTGTTTATATGCACGGCAATTGAGGCAAATACATGGGTAATATAAATATATAATAATAATACCCACGGCTACTGGGCCTGTGTGCTCTGCTCTGCTCTGTGGCAGCAACGCAGCAGAGAAACGCTTGTAGGGCTTCGATAGGTGTGTTACGTATACGACATGTTGGACGGAGGAATGCCTGAAATCACATCGTGCACATTGCTGAGAGTGACGCGTTTGCCCACACGCAAGCACACACAAAAATCACATACACAGAGCTGAACCGAATGTCATGTGAGATGCCGAGAAAGTCAACAAACTATTTCGATAGAGAAATTATATTAAATGAATGAATGCGAAGGGGGAAATTTCAGGGGGTGGACTGGGTTAGATCCCCAACATGTCCAGCTGTTGACGTCCATTGCCAAAGACAACAACAAGAACAACTAATGCACAAACAATACGAAAATAAATAAATAAATAAATTAGCAGGCCAAGCAACCAACCAGTCAGGCATTTAGACAGTGAGCAGCTAGATTCGAACTGAATTCAAAATTTCAAACTCTTGGCCAGGCCAACAACTAAGATTGACGACAGCGACACGTTGATTAATTAATCTGATGCCTAGCTGACATTTTTCGGCCGTCCAAATAGCGCGCCCACAGTTCATTCCGTTTTGCAAAATACAAATTCTTAATATGTATCTCGCTCAGATACAACATTTGTCCACACACCCAGACAGGAAGTGTTGCCTTTTAGTTAGAGCCCATTTACCACACTATTTGCGCCCACGCATCTTGGATCTCATCTTCTCCAGCTCCACACTTCCACTTTCCCAAATATTGTCATTATCAAAATCTGCTCTATATCCACTCCCCACTCTCTGTGTGTGTGTGTGTTTGTGTTTGTATTCTGAAATCAAATCCCCATATAGCATAACATCAAACAATTCCACAGTTGCTGCTGTCCATTCGATGCTACACATTTAATTTGGGTGACTTTTATAAATCGCTACATATCGCACAATGTTTCCCAAATGAAAATATGTATAAAAAATATCAAATGAAATACAAATACGAAGCTTGGGCAATTTTTGTTTTGGTATTTATCAGAATGCGCCTTGTTTTGATATGAAAAATAAATGTACGACAGCAGCAAAATCCAAAATACAAAAACTAACTTATACAATAAATATCGAAGACTTGATGCTCTACTGCAGCTGACTTAATTACAGAAAACCAAAAGTCTATTTTTGAATAATTATTAGCATAGTTAGGGAACTCAAATAGTATATTGAAAATATTAAAATTCAATAATTAAGATACGCCTTTTATGATATTCTGTGTGAATGTAATGTAAAATGAATATGTCCACAATGTAATGATTACTTTTCATAAACTTTTTTTTCATACTTTTAACTATAACTATATACATATATCCAAAAAGTAATGATTACTTTTCATTAAGCATTTCTTTATACTTTCAACTATAAATAGACATATCCAAAAAGTGATGATTACTTCCAATAAAGTGATTGTTTATACTTTAAACTAACTATTAATAACATTTGTATCTTTTAAACCAGAACTATATTCTTAAGCAATTGGCAAAATTTGAAAATCAGAGAAAAATATATGTATATGAATGATTATATAGAAAATACTACTTTGCATAAAAACATAGAACCAAACAAAAATGACTAAGAAGTAAAAATTAATATTTGCAAATTTATTATTTATATTCTAAGTAAACTATGTAAAATGTATTTACAATATAAAGTCGATTTCACATTTATTGTTAGCGGAATTAATTAATCATAGAACTTTAGCAAGTTCTTTATAAGTGACGTCAATAAAACTTAGAGCAAAAATATAACTAAAAAGTATGAAATACACCTTTAATTCAAATTTGTTTATACTTCAAAGAAGTCTTTTATTACGCAATTGATAGCGAAGTTATTCAAACATGAAACTTAAACATAATATTAAAATATGTGTATAAAATTTCAATAATTCTATTTTATTACAATCTTTATTCTTCGTGCTTTCAATAAAACTCAATAAAAATACGAATAAAAGTAATAATTATTTGTATGCATCTATTTACAAATAAAATGCATTTAAAGCGATGATCTGCAAATATATAATTTATCTGTCATACCCAACGTTAGAGTATCGAGCCCGCAACATGTTGTTTATTTTTATAAATCCGAAATTCATTAACTCTCTACAGATATGTGTGTGTGCAAATGTATTTGTATCTCATTTTTGGCGTCAAGGCATCGATTAGCCTTAATGCCCCCCAAATCCATTTCTAACAGCGAATTTGCCAAGAATACAGGTATACAGAGAGCTCAGCACACACATATTACGTTAGATATAGTTATAAATATGTGTATATGTGAATATTGAGAATTCAAACTTTAGTCAAATTAACTTGTCTAACGCTTATTAGCGGCCTTTGACCTTTTTGTGTCGTCGCCAGCCACTTAATTAATGTGCCAAATAATTAATTGCAAACAGCAACAACGCAACAGCAAAAGCAACAACTGTAGGCTGAAAAGCTAACAACTGGAGAGGAACAGACCAAAGATCGTCTATCTCTTTAGATTCATTGATATGGACACTCGTACGAATGTTTATGGCCAACGGGGCGTATTAAATTTACGACCGTGCATTAAAATGTTGCAACAAAATGGCTGCTGGCCGCGCTGGCCGACACTGGCGGGGCTAAATAAAAAAAAAACAAAAGGTTCAACATTCGAATTATAATAAACGTCGTCTTCTCAACGGCAATAAATAATAGACAGCAACGAAATAGGTATAACTTTTTACATCGAACTCGTTGATACGGCCAGTCAACAACAGAGATAGATATAGCCTTATATACACTCCAACCTAGCACCTACAGCGATAAAAAGAGCAACCATACAGACAGAGCGAAGCGACAGAAACAACGAGAGGAAGAGAGAGAAAGAGCGAAAGAGAAAGATGTACTGGAAGAGGAAGAGAAAGAATTGCCCGAAGTGAGACATGTAAAGTGGGAGAGAGAGATAGACCATCCCAATAAGGCACAAAATACTCGAATACTCGAAGCTTCAACGAAGCTGGCGAAATACGAATAAGCCAAGTGCTGAATTATTTGCACATTGGGCTGTGAGCAACCAAAACAAAGTTACTCCATCTAAAATAGCTTTAATAAATTCCTATTTATTGAAAGCAGAAAAGAAAACCAAATTTTACTGGGAAATTTAAGAATGCAATATTGCAATGAATAATGGAAAGAAGTAAAAAGTATAACAGTTTATTAGAATTATATGAAAATGCATCTTATAAGAATATTATTTTTTATAATTGTTAATTTTGTAAAATAACAAATAAAATAAATGACATCTTATAAGAGAAAGTCAAAAAAGAAGAAAAAGAGTAGAGCCTAAATAAGGATGTTCTACTTAAACAGATTAAACTATTAAAAAAAAAAACTGTGTAAAGAAAAAATTATGAAATTAAAAAAGTCTCGTATATTGACTATATGCTCTCAAGTTACGTTTGGATTTAAAATAAATCCTATTTCCGGAAAACTAAAATTTTTAAACAATTTTTCAGAAACTATTTACAACAAACGCTTTTTATTTTTATTGTATTTAATCAAAATAAGTCAATAGATCCAAGCAATCTAGTTATATGTACTTTGATGCTATATGTAACAAATTTTTAAAAATGTATTTCTATTTCAATTAGAGATAATTCAAATTTGCAAGCTTCTAATGTTTCTGTAATTCTAAAAGTCACTTCATAAGCTTTAAGGTATTAATAAAGCTGAAAGACACAAACTAGATTTCAAAGAAACTTATTGTGCCTTAAAGTTCATTAAAGTAAATAAAAAGTTGGAAAAGTAAGGGATAGTTTAAAACAGTTTTGAAAAGTAATAAAAATAATATGAAATTCAAATAAAAATCAATTTGAACTCAGTGTTATTCACTCACTTGATTACTTGCAATAATAATGACTGCACAATAATGAAGTACATTTCAAAATATTACAAAAATATATATATATTTATTTGAATGGCCTATAAATATATGTATTTTAAGATGTAAGCATAACATTTTTTTTTGTAGTTTTTAAAGCATTTGCCCCACTGCCGCCTCTCAGTGTAGTGTGAACGCCTGTTGCTGTACTTATTGTCAAATGGAAAATCATATTGTGCTATGGTATACAGATGATGTATTTGCGTTTTTTGTTGTTTTTCTTTTTATGTTTTTATGCTTAAAAATGCAGTCAGCTAAAGAGCAACACTTCCACTACAACAGAGTCACAGTTACAATGTAATACCTGGGCATTGGCAAAAAAAAAAGCAACAGACAGCAACAAAAACAACACCTCTCCACACAGATATGACAGTGAATGAAGCAATGCAGCCAGACAGACAGACAGACAGACGGATGGAGAGACAAACTGTGAAACTAGCAGAGACTGAGACTGAAGCTGTAGCTGATGCTGTGTTGTTGCAGCTTGGTGAGAGTTGCTGCTGAGATGCCAAAAGCAAATGGCACATAGCTTTTCCTTAACGCTGATCGATTGCAAATAGGTCTAGGGATCTAAACGCCCCTTTGGCCTCAGCTGAGCTCAGCTCATCTCAGCTTAGCTCTCGACACAAACACACAAACACGAAGTCAACAATCTTGGGCATTTGCACATTTGGCCCTAAACTTCATTATCGCAATGGCGATCGTCATTATAAACGGTTGCCGTATATATGCATGTATAGTTATTATGTTCGTGATCATCAGGTCGATAATTGATTGCCACATAATTTATGTCATTTCATGTGCGTGCCGTTTGCAAAATATGAAATGCAGCGATGCGCAACGAATCTCAGTAAGCAAGACTCGCATTCGCACTCGCAGTTGCACTCACATTCGCATTCACATATTCATATTCGCATTCGCAGTTTGTTGCAGTCGTCACAGCGATTGTACAGTAAAAACAGTAAAAATGAAAAAATCGTTGCTGTTAATAGGTTTCGTACTATTGTTATAATGCGTAGACTCCACCTCCCCATGACTTCAGGTTCCAACTCCAGCTTCAACTTCAGCTCCAGCTCCAACTTTAAACTCCTACTCTGACTGCAAGTCCAGAGCTTCACAATGTTTGTTATGTTAATGAACTCGATGGGACTCTGGCAAAGCGCTGGCGAATCTCAGTCGGAACTGCATACTTGTGTGTGTGTGTGCCAAGTCAGCCAAACTTTCATCATTAAAGAAAATTATAGCCAAGTTGCTGTAATGCAGACGAACGACAGCGAAGCACAGCACAGCGCAGCGATGTTGACGACTCTGGCTGGCGAGGCACAGAGTCAAAGAGGCACAGAGGAACAGAGGCACAGAGTCAGAGAGTCTGCGAGTCGAGGCGGGCGACGACAACGTGAACCGTTCCACACAAAAAGTGTTTATGGCCAGAAATCCGTCAACATATTAACACTAAATATTAAAACGTACAAGCGTGTTTATGCATACATATGTTGGCATCCCAACATGCCAAATACTCACACACACACACACACACACATTTCGCATTGCATTTACACTCACACACACACACACGAAGTCGGACTATGACCCGCAATTGGTCACCACACACAGATCCGGTTCGTGTCCAGGCTGCATTTTATTTTGTCTCCATCATCTCTCTTCGATTGCAAATATTTTGCAGACTCGTCACAAAATTAAGCTGTTAATAACATGGGCCCATTGTAGTAATTATGCAGCTTTACAACTGTAAATTAAAACGTCTAAATATGTTAACTGAAGAATTCAATAACCGGAAAGTTGTCATGCTGCCCCTTTTTTTGTAAGTTAAACCGGAAAAATGCCACTAAGTGCATTTTTGTTGTGACCATTAAGTGGAATTTGAATGTAATGTATGAATAATATGATTAATATATTAAGTTGTTAATAACATGGGTCAATTTTAATAATTATGCAGCTTTATAAATGTAAATTAAAACGTCTAAATATGTTAACTGAGGAATTCAATAAGATAACCAGGAAAAATGCCCCTAAGTGCATTTTGCGTGGCGGTTAAGTGCCATTAGAATGTAATGAATGAATAATATAATGAATATATTAAGTTAAGTGAGAAAAAATACAAATAGATAATATATATTACGTTGTTTATTCCTTTTGTGATCAAGTGATTGTGATAACGACTGCAGCTAAGTGAATGTTAAGTAAACGTTAAGAAACATTAGAATATAGTAAAATTATAATATTATATAACTAATTACATTTAATTTATAAGAAGAAATTCATAGAAGCTTTATAGCTTTAACTTATACTAAAAATTGTATTACAAAATGAATTTATTTTTAATAATTTTAATATATGTAATTAATATATTATGATACTTATTAAGATTGAGTGGCCGTTAAGTAAGATTAGCATATAACGATTGTATAACACACATAAATACACGCTTGCTTTAATTTTCTTGAGATAATATTAGGAATTTGGAAAAATGTAACGTAAACTGTTCATTAAAAATTACATCCTAAAAAATACTATAAACAAATTCTGCAATCAGTTTTAATATCAAGTTTTCACATTTATATTGAAGACCAACAAAACCTGCCTGAAGAGAGATGTCAGTGGTTTATGAAAAGCTAAGATATGGTATGTAAATGAATTAGCTTGAATTTAATATATGTAATTAATATACTATAATTAAGATTAAGTGACCGTTAAGTAAGATTAAAATTTAACACGCTTGCTATAATTTGTATATGCAAATTCTTAAGGAAATTGTAGGAATTTTAATAAAAATTTGACATATTGTTTTTAATAAATATATCCTAAAAACTACTATTAACAAATCCCTTTTAATATAAGCTTTTCGCATTTAAATTTAAAACTAACTAAGCCTGCCTGAAAAAGTTGTCAGTGGTTTCTGCAAAGTTAAGACATAGTATGTAAATGAATAAGCTAAATACCATAGTTTGTTATGATCTCCTGTCCAAGTGCTGTGCGAGCAAACGCAATGCCATTAATTTTACGACACTTATAAAATCATTAAGCTCACATAAAGATATATTTCGAGAGAGTGTTGCAGACACTCTGTAGTCTGAGTCTAGGCAAATCAATTTATAACTGTGTTAATAACATGTATTTAGCGCTCTCCCCTCGCAGTATCTTTGACTCGTCCTTGCATCTCAGCCTCATCATAGTTGCATCGATCACTTGACACCCGCACAATTTGTGGCATTGCAACAACTTGCATACTACATATAATTTTGTTGGGGTGTGGGGAGTGGCGATGAAATGATTATTGAAAACATTGTTGTGGCCCTAAGGCGGGGGCACACTTGAGGGTCTTTGCCAATGGGGGCTGCAGACTGGGAATGAGACTGACTGAGAACTGGGAACTGGAGTTGGGGGCGCAGACTTTTGCCTCGATAGTTAGCTGGCTGCATTTTTATTTTGCTTCCGCTGTGGCAGCGATGAAAGATGCCGAAATACTTAAACGATTTTTAATAATTTTATGAGTTTTCCGCGAAGATGTACGCATAAAATACAACAAATGAAGAGCAAAAGCAACGTTATACGCCCTCAATGATTTACACACAGGCAAAAGGCGAAATACCACGCGAGGATGAGGATGAGGATGCGGCCGACGACGAGGTTGATGTTGATGTCGATGTTGATGTCGATGCTGAGGACGAAGACGCAGACGAATATGCGGTCTCTGCTTGGGACAGCGACTGGAATTGGGCCTGACCTGGTCTTTTGCATTGCGAGCACAGTGGTTCAGGATCTAAGAGACGCAGATGAAATTTGATTTACTTTAAAGTTTAGAATTTCGCCAGGTGACTATGATAGAATATATAACATGTTACAATTGGATAAGAAGTTAATAAAAATATCTACAAAAACTATTATATGAAATACATTAGATTAGATAAGATAAGATTCAGAAAAGCTTGCCTTATAATAAATCGCGATAGTATACAATTTTTATTTAAAACAAACAATTGAACTACATTTCAATATATTTTGTGACTGTTTTTATACTGTTTGCATAACTAAATTACTAATTTAACATAACTCTATTATGTACAACAGTAATCAAGTAACCTACTAATATTATAATTTTTGTGAACTACCAACTGTCGACAAAATAACAATTACAATATTTATATTTATTCATATATTTATTGAAAACTAACTCTTAAATTGAATTCTTATTACATTTTGCATCATTTCATTTGATTAACATAAAATGCACAAACTGTCTGATTAAATAAAAATGGAAATAAAAATAGAAGCAAACAAAATTTAATAAATTAGTCAAGTACAGAGATAAATTCAAACAACAGACAAGATGTAACATATGTATAATAGCAGAGCTCTTTGGATAACTACTATTTTAATATTAATTATACAATTTCCTTATTATTAATATATACAGATTATACAAAAAAGTAGAAAGAAATAAAAAAATAAAGAAAAAACAAAAGAAATTTAAATTGAAAAAACAAAATTTAATTTGTTCATGCTTTTTTAAATGATGTACTTATACTTAAGCATGTATAATAATATAATAAAAAAACAATTTCACAAATTTTAAGCATTGTTAATTCTTATATTTATTTACGAGCTTTTTCTACAATGTTTTGTGCCAGTGTGCGATGCCTTCGAACTAAAATGTTTTCATTTTGATCTCTTTACGCTGCGTTGGTGTTCGGGGTCTTTGCTGATGGCATGGTTCTGGTTTTGGCTCTGGCTGCCTTACACACACACACACACCCGCACACACATATTCATACACATATAGAGTACATGCATAAATGGTTGTATGTGAAGAGTCGCATTGGGTTTATTTCATCTTTTGCAACAAGTTTACAGCTTGTTGCGCATCGACTGTGATTTGCAGCGTTTAATAGGCGCACTTCAAAATGCCTCGCTTGTCTCTGGCTCCCGCTGCAAATGATTTCCCCTGAATTGCTTTATTATAAGTGCCACACGTGGGCGCAGACCGACCAAAGGCAGCCCCCTTCTCTCCCCCCCTCACTCCATCTTCATCATTTTCCCAGTCAGACTTCACGGCTCTGATTTTGTTCATTGCAGCCCCCCGGGCTTTAATAAATTTTATAGTCACACAAGTTGGCTATGTGAAGCGTAGATCTGTAGTCGACGACTCTCAGATGTAGATTTTTGAATGCCTGAGGCGCTTATCAATGCCTTGTTTATTACTAATTGAATTTGCTGCCTGATGTCCAATTCAAAGGTGAAATCAATTGAATTGCCCAGCACACCACACAGGTGTGAAAATTGAAAACGAAGCAGCAAACTGAAGCGACAAGTTTGTGAGTTGATCAGAAAGTTGTTGCTGCATTTCCCACGCTGCATTTTGAATAACTTTGTCGCACCGATTGTTGGGCAATTAATTAGCACTGCGTGAAATTATTGGACTGCAGCTTAAAGACTTGGACACAGTGAGTGTGTTAGTGTGTGTGTGTGTGTGTGTGTGCATAGCAATTACCCCAAGTCGCAGACTAATTTGTGTTTGACTGTGTGCCTGGGAAAACGAGGAGATACCTTAGTTAAACACTTAACTCATAGCGAAGCTCCACAGAACAGAGCTGAGCTGAGCTATTGTCAGATTCGGTTCGGCCCAAAAGACATTAAAAGTGTGCACAGTTTTTCAGCGCTGTCCAATCACAATAAAATGCCACCCAACAATTACGCCGCACATTTTAATGCCCTCAAAAGCTGTGCGAATTCCCACAGTGCACGAAGCCATTGTGGGTGTTCCTCTGTTGTTTGGTTGTCGGTTGTCTGTTGTCTGTTTTCTGTTGTTGTCCTCACGGCAGGGAGGGTCATTTAATTAGCTAACTCAATTAAAAGAGCGTTAAAAATGCAATTGTCTATGTGTGGGTGTGTGTTTGTGTGTCTGAAATGCATCAGGTGTTCAGGCTATTAAAGAACGCGATCAACTCGATTCGCTTGTTTGTGTGCCTCGCATTTAAAGTGTTCTTAATTGTGGCATATTTATTGAGCACACCTCGTCATTATCATCGCGTATTATTTGGGTGTGGTGCTAAGCGTTTGTCAGGCGTCTACAAATTGCAATTGGAATTCGTCTTTGATACGACAACGCCAATAGCTCACCTGGCAATGAAACGGCAATGTGATTGGCTGCTTGCATGAGCAGATAAAATAATCGAGGAGAGAGGGAGCACGAGAGAGCGAGAGCGCGCATAAGCAAAGCCAGCAAGCAAGCGAGAGAGCGAGAGCGACTGAGACAAACGAGCCTCAATGCGGAGAGAGAGAGAGAGAAACGCGTGTGAGAGCGTGCGCATAAATATGGGAATCGAAATTGGAAATTGAAATGCTGGAATCGAAACACAGCACAGCGCCAGGAACAACTCTAAGCAGCATTGATAACACACACATTGACATTTCGTGTGAGTGTACGTGAGTGTGTGTGTGTGTATGTAATATGTTGTGTTCATTTGACTCGTAATACGAGTAGCCTCAGCGAGATGTTCGCGAGCAATAAAAACAAATGCAAAGCCCGATGGCAACGCACCAATCGCAAGCTTGCAAAGCTGAAAACTGAAAGCTGCGCAGCTTAGTAGTAAGTAAGGGGGAAGGGGGAGGCGGAGGAAGTTCAATTAATTTACTGTGACTTGCGAACGTGCCGCAAAACTAATCAATTTCATCAAGTTGCTAACAGTTCCGCGAACAACTTGTATCAGGGAACCACACCCCGAAAATAAAAATCAAATAAACCCACAAAAAAAAAACTAAATCCAAAAAGCAATTCAGTTTGTACTTGAGTTGACGTGTAAATTGCCGCAACAACAACAACAACAACAACAACGACAACAATATGTCAACACTTCTTTCTTTCTTTCTGCTTTCATGTGTTGCCCTCCTCCTCCTCCTTCTCCTTCTCCTCCGCTTCTTCGATGGACTTCCCTAGTTAAGCCTATTAAATGCCCCAAACGCCTTTGTTGTACCGGTCTTCTCTTTCCCCTTTCCCCTCCCTTCAGCTTGCCACACTTGCTATTTGTTCGCCTGTTTAGTCTGTTTATTTGTTTGCCTTTTATGTTTGTCTCTTTATTTGTAATAAATATGTTTGGCCAACAGTCTGGAGGCGGGAACAGTGGAAAGCGGGGAGCATCAAGTTATTAATTTCACGACTCTGTCTGCGACTTTTCTTGCCTCTTATCAGGTTACATAATTGTCCTGTTATAATGTCTCCGGCTCCCCCTTTTTATGGGGTGCAATTATCGCGCACATTGCATTGCTTTGTAGGGTTTCACCTCCTTGACTATCGCACCACGTTATTACAGAATTATCAATAAGGTTTTAGGGCAGCGCTCGTGTCACGACAAGTATGTAATATGAATGTTAAAACTATTTGAGATGGCATGAAATTTCATAATTTCAAATATTACAGAATAAAGGGTCAGAATAGGAGTGGGAATTATGTTATTTTTTAATATATGGGAAAATCCAATTTAAATTTGGGTTGATCTTATTCTAAGCTCTGTTAAATTTGTTAAGCCGCTGTATTTTCTTTTAGTATTTACGAATTTTCAAAAAATAAGTCTTTAACATCTCTTAAAAGTACAAATTTAGATTTCTAAAAATTGGTTTATATCATATTAGAGAATAATGTATATTATCATATAAGAGAATAAAACAATTTTAAAAAATACATTTAAAATTAAGGTCCAAAATCGAATAAATAAATTAAATAATAACATTTAAAAATGAATGTCGCAAATAAAATATTTTTCAAAATCAAGTGCCAAAATCGAATAAAATAATTTTAAAGAGAGAAAAGACTTGAGAAAAGTCTAGTAATTAGTGCAACTTTCTCATATTTATTTGTTGCAAAATTCGTTTTAAAAACTTCGCAGAGCAATAATAAAATGCTACTATTCATTTCAGATAATTCTTAAGTCAAGATTCAATAAATTACTATTTTATAAGGGCATTATTAACGTTAAGTATTTTAGTTCACATAAATGTATAAAAGCTCAAAAAAAACATCGTAAAATTGAAAAGTAATTATTTATTTTGATCGAATTCCAATTACGACTCACGATGATGCGTGACACGCGCTCATCGCTAGCAAGGACACTCAGTCAAAAGACGAAGAAGTGCAAGTGGCACGAGTTGTTGTAATACCAAGTTGCTTGGCCCACAGTTAAGCCAACTGGCCATTGGGGTTTATATTTGGTATATCATGTGCGTTACTTTACGTTTCGTCTTCGTCTTCGTTTTCGTTTTCATTTTCTTACGCCCGTTGTAATTGAGTAATTTCCACTTGAATTTCCCCTTTCAATGTGTATTTTCTTTGTGACTTTGTGTGGATTTCAACAGATTGCCAGGAGTAGTGCAATTGCGAAAGGACACGAGCTGGGGTTGCCACGATGGGATATGGGATAGCTGCTAGGGTTTCTATTCGTGTGGGAGTGTGTGTGTGGTCAGCTTAGAGGATTTGTGGCGGCATTACATTTAATATAAGTCGTAGCAAGTAGTTGCGACACAAATATGCTAACCAGTTGCTAGCAAAAAAAAAACAAACTTAATGTGAAGACCAAAAAAAAAGTCACCCAAAGGGCAATTTTGAATGGAAGAGCAAAGGAACTGCAGTTGGCAGCGTGACGCGTGAATTTCAATTTGAATTTCAAAATTGTTAGAATGATGCGGCCCTTTTTTTTTGGGTGTCTAACAACAGCAGCAGCAATTCAACTGTCATACGAACAGCAGTTGAAGTTTTTGTAAAACAAATACAAAACTGACAAATAACTGAGGGTAATAATGATGCTGCAGTCAATGGATACGTGCCTCCAGCTCTTTGCTCTCTGTGTTCTCAGTTCTCTTCTGTACTCTGTGTGTACCTTTATAGAATATCAATGTGGCCTGCAAGCGAGCGTAATAAAAAATCTATTAAATTTCCACATAATCACAAAAGCAATTAATCATTGACACTATTTAGGCGCTTTATTTTCACTCAGCTTCAATGCTTATTAAGTGAGACAGACAGAGAGATATATATAGAAGACAGAAGACAGATACAGATATGTCTGGTTGGTGGTTGGTGGCTGGGGGGCAGGAACTGAAGCGGAGCTTACAGCAATTTGTGCTTTGTTATGCTGATGCCATTGTTGAGATACAAGCTTATACTCATATTTAAAGAAAGACTGGGACAAGATACAGATACAGATACAGAGATGGAGATGACAGAGACGTAATTACAATTCTTTTGGCATGTTAACAAAAAAACAATATATATACATATATACACCGCGGTCATCAATACAAAGATCAACAGTCATCAACAGTGCGTACGAGTAGCACATTCATTCATATGCATGCAAGTACCATATATACACATATAAAAGATATTGTATCTATATCTGTATTGAGGTGTTCGTGCGCTGGATGCGCGACATTGAATTATCACATCGCATCAACGCCACATCGCGGGGTTGTTGCTGTTTAGTTGACAAAGTACAAAATAATAATGCGGCATTCATGATGGCTTCGAGTTGGAGTTGGAGGAGAGTCTCGGGTTAAGGGATCGGATACGAGGTATGGCTTATTGTCATGCAACGACAAGATATTTACACAATTACTCGCCTCGCTCCGCGCCCTCTTTTCCGTACTCTTCTTGCTTGTAGTTATACATTTTCACATACAGATTTTCTTTTCGAATTTACGTACAAAGCTAATTTATCATCGGGTCGGCGATGCGAGTACAAAACCCAAAGTTAAACTGTAAAAATAAAAAAAAAAACACACACACATTTGTTGTTGTTGTTTTTTTTTGTTTTGTATTTTGCGGCACTGAATGGCCGCCAATATTTTTTGTAAATACAATAAAAAGGCGAGTATAAGTATTATAACCGCAAAATAAATAACAAATATAACAAACAACGCGACGGTGTCGACTGAGCTGGCACCTCAATTCGATCCATGCTTTTCAAACTCAGCCTCTCTTATTCTCTCTCTCTCTCTCTCTCTCTCTCACTCGCTGTCTCACTTTCTCAGTCTCAGACGACGATTGAAGCTGTCAATGGATACGCACAATAAAAACCTTTTGTGTGTGTTAACGACAACGGCACCAGCACTGCGTGAGATACTTTAGACCCTGGCCCAACTGCAGTCAGTTCGGCCAAATGCCCAATAATGTGGCCAAGTCAATTTGTACTGTTCCCCTTCCCTTTCCCCGTCGCCCATATCCGCCTCGGGTTTGTTTAACTCTTCTCTTCTCTTCGCTGTACGCAAACAATAAATCGTTTGTCGTGATTAAAAAGTAGTGTGAAATCGATTACATACATTAACCAGACACCACGGCGGTCAATTTTCAAAACCAAAAAAAAAGCAGAACTACAAATAACTCTCATAATTTTGTCAAGACTGAACCGATTTCCTCCCAGTCCGTCACTTGTGTCAATATTGAGTCAACGCTAGCGATACATGCTACACATGTTAATTCCACTTAATCGCGGTCTTATTACCAAAGCCGCCAGCTAACGTTTTTTTTTTTATCTTCCGGCGTTTTGTTGGCCAACTCACTCTCTCAGCGATAGCAGCCGTTAGCAAAGTTTACATTTTGAAATTCTTGTCATAGCAAGCAGCTTTTGTAGAAGTTCCTTCCCAAAAAGCTGAACTAATTTAGTACAAAGCTTTCTGTCGTAAGCTCATTGGTATGGATCTAAAAAAGGGGAACTAATTTAAATGCATATATATCAAAGATATTGTTGATTATAATAGTTTCCAAATACAACTAAGCAATGATTATTTTGGCTAATTAATAATGCAAAATAATTTGACTTTTTTAAATGTATTTTAATTATACATGAAAGCCCATATTATTTAGTTTGTTTAGTGGTGCTTCCATACTCAACTGCCACCCAAGACTTGAACCATTTTCGCGTCAGCCCCAAAGTATGCAACACAATTTTCAAATCAGTTTTTGACAACTGAATATTAACCAACGTGTTTGAAATTTAAGCTAAATGATTAACAAAATATAATCCAACTAGTTTCTCAATTTATTGCGAGGATTAGAGAAATATTTGTATAAAAAAATAAATAAATATGCTAAATGCAATAGTACTTATTCTGATTTATACATCATTTATAACTGTTATCAGTATTGCGGCAATTAAGTAGTCATATATTTTATAACCCCCCATAAAAATAAATAAAATCATGTAAATCTAATTGGCCATCAGCTACTCGTATTATCTTAGCCTATTACACGGCATTGTATGTAAATTATAAGGTATTCCATGACATGTCATTGGATTAAATTGATTGGTATTGTCATTTAGCCGCTTATCGGATTTGATGTTGAGCCAAATACAAGTAATAAATCTGAATGTTGTCGCATCACTTGACGTACTGCCATTAAAAGGAAAAAGGAATTCGAGATACCAAAATGCAAATACCGATGTTAGAATACCCTCGTAAACATTTTATTATCAATTTTGTGCAGAACAATGAGATTGCAACGAAGTATACTATTATTGGCCAATTGAAGATACATAACAAAAATAGACAGATAAACGACAGTGAGAATGATAAAGAAGTGTATTTATCTTTAGGAATCGCTCATACCTGACATGCAATAAGTGTGCATAGATATTAATTTCAATTGAATTGCATTTGCAGCTTTTGACATTATCGTACAACTAATTTATGGCCCAACGATGTCAGAACTTATATAAGCACATCTTTATCGCAGCTTATTGATAAGAAGCAACCTATAGTACCCCCTAAAAATAAAGCAAATACCGATTGAATCGGCTAATATATGTGTATGTGTATAGAATACTTATACAAAGTAGATAAACGCCAAATAAATCGTTTCACTAGCGTGAAAAAACAACACTGAAAGAAATAATTGTTTACTTTGTGAATGAACAAAGAATCGAAAAAGTTCAATTAGCGTACAAAAGTTCAAAATATCCAAAAATAGAATTTGCCCCTTGAACGCAATTGCCCCGTTGCGATGCAAAACTTAGAATCAAAACAAAAACCCAAAAAACGTGTGGACGGCGAAAGTTAAAATAACAAACAAAAAGTATAACAACAACAAATGCTATAACGGGATACACAAAAAGTAATAAAAATAGAATGATTAACTTCAAGATACCCTAACTTTTTTTAGAAGTTAAATGAACTTTGATTATATTACTGAGTTAATTACTAATTATGTTGTTCTAAAACATGTTTAAGAATCTTTTTTCAGCTTATACACATTCTTCACTTAATAAATAAGTATGAAGTTTAAATAAGCTAAACTATGAACATGCTATAAACATTTTTAGATAAATTCTTGTTTACCATCTTATCAACATGTTTACACAGCTGAAATTAATTTGACTTTTTGAACGTCTTATTTATAATAAATATAATTTAAAATGTGGCAAAACTTAATAAGAATTAAATTAAACAGTTGAAATTAATTTGTCTTTTTGAACGTTTTATTTATAATAAATATAATTTAAAAAGTAGTGAAATTTAATAAGAATTATATTATCATTAAATTGTAGGCTAAATGAATTTTTAAAGCCCTAAAGCACAAAATCCTCTTTTATTTTTATTATAAATGTATTAATTGTCTTTCTTTAAATTATACGTAAGCGAGCGAAAGCGAGAGAGCTTTAAAAACTTCGTATTCTAATTTTGCCTTTTTCTTTTACAGTGACGCCTTATATTTAATCGATCTTTGAATAAAGTTTTTCAAAGTGTTGGTTAACATAAAATAAAGAAATAATTCTGTTACATTACATACGATAACAATTTTATTCTTTGTTAAACATTATAAATATTATTATTAGGTAATATTATTAGGTATTTTTTAAATTGTAAAATAATTTCGGCAGCAATATTTGCATTAAAAAACCTTTATAAATATGCAAAAATTAATGAATTTAATTTAGTATTTACTAATTATTTATTATAACTACAGCACGCGCTTACATCGATTACAGGGTATAACGAAAACAGCAACAAATTTTGCCCATCGCCAAATGCCGTTTTACACGACACTTGTTGTCATTTCGCTGCTGTTGTGTGTGTGTGTTCGTGTTCGTGTGTGTGTGTGCGTGTGCATGTATTTTTATTTTTTATTGGCTGCCGCTTGACATCTGCGGTGAATTTAAGCTTCGTCGCCGACGTGTCGACGGTTACTCTGTCAGTCAGTTCGGTGGAGCTGCGCAAGCCAAAAGCGAAACTCACATGAGACTCTCCGTGCATGCAGATATAGTATTAGTGGTAGATAGATTGATCTGAAACAGAAACTGAAACAGATACAAATATAAATGTATGTACGAGTTTTGCAGACATTCAGCATTGAGAGATTAAAGACTAGCATCGCGGTACCACGAGACCAATAACATACACAATATAAAACAAAACAAAACAAAACCGATACCGAGTGCGACGCGAGTCTAAATTCGAATCGCAATCGAGCAACAACTAAAGTTCGTCGTCGCGTCTGCAAAATTTTGCACAAAAAAGCAATTTGCATTATAAGTTGTGTTGTCGCATTCATTGTCGTGCTTTTGTTAAACGTTGCGTGTATAAAAAAGTGCGTATAACAATACATTGAAATCATGTCAGACTCACAACAACAACCCCAGCAACAACAACATCAATCAGTGCCAAGCATTGCAACTATACTAAATGCTCAACAATTGCAGCGGTCAGACGATCATCAACAGCATCAACAGCAGCCGATTATCAAAATTCCGATGACAACAAAAAATGCGCAAAAAAGGTGCGAATATAGCGGTAAAAGACACCTAAAGATATTAAGTTCAGTTGTGGCTCATTATAAATATATTTGACACACATTTTGTGCTATGATTGCCGAATTGCGCCACAGTCACAGCCACGTTGCGTATACGTCACGTGCGGCGGCGGCGGCAAACTTTTGCTTTGCATTTTATTTTTGTTTTATAGTATGTCTATTTCAATACTAGACGCGTTAATAATAATTACAGCTGTTAGACTTCTACATACCCTGCAATTAGCTGTCATTCATCACTTTATGTGGTCTATTTATAGGGTATTTGAATACATGCAAAAATATTTTCTACATTGGAACGCTTTTTGCATTTTCCTCAAAGGCAAGAAACCAGTTTGATGGCGTTTAACAAGCCAGACAAGTCACAAGTCTGCAGTCTAAACACAAACAATAATAAATCATTTCAAACGGGCACAACCAGAAAAATTCACCAAATTTATAACTCAAATGGTTCACGATTTTGTCGCTTTAACCCATTAAAGACGCCAAACTATTTAGTTTGTCATGCTTTTGATGCTGCTGGTGCAGTCAATTTAATTATGTTTATATTTATTGATTGGCCAGCATATTAGCATAAGTAGTAACTTATTTAATGGCATCTGATAATATTTAATTTCCGTTTGATTAAACTTCAAAACAAGCGCCGCTCATTAAGACGCAAAACTAACGATGACATCCAACAAAGAGTGAAAACAACTATTACAAATTCACACTTTGAGGTATCATAAAAATGCAATCAAATAGGAAATTCGTCAATAATGTCATGGAAAAGACAAAACGCGATAAAGTTTTCCGCTACAAACCAAGTGACGTCAAGATGTTTGTGGTTTTTAGTGCAAATCTTTGTGATAATGTGATAAGTGAATATCGAGTTTTACGGCAACCCTGACAAGTGGAAACTTTGGAACAACGGAACTATACAGGTAGGTCCCCAAATCTGATGGAGGTAAGTCCAGGTGTAATAGTGAATGAAGGCCATTGGGGGTCTTTCCCCATAAACAAAAAAACAACATTTGCTTATCAATAGTTGGCTGACTGCCTGCGTCATGTGAACAGTGTGATCAAAACATAATTAAATTGCCGAAATTATGTTTACGTAGGTTTCTTTTATATTCTGCAATTGCGCGTGCAGAGATTGAATGAATCACGAAGAGTTGCGATAAACAATTGTGAACATTCTTATTAAAAGTAATCTCAGCAGCGGTTGAAGAATGCTCCAAAGACTGCTTCAAAAAAGTTGTCAAGAGTCACCAGAAACAGGTAACTAGTAGAACTACTTTGTGAAGAGGGGAAAGGGATGAACACAGACAGCATGACTGAGCTGACTTTGTATCAGACAACAAAAAATGTGAATATTTTCCATTTGCAGCTTAAATACTACATATATTTAGGTGTATATGAACGTGATTTGTTCTTGGTTCAGTGATTTGGCTATTGTAAAGTTAATTAAGCCAAAACGCAGGCTGAGTGAATGTATGAAGATTATTATCGCATATCATTTTAATAGTCAAATTACTAACTATTGCCTAATATTGTCATTTTGAACAATGAATAGTCACTTTGAAAAATTCATAATTGTCCATGTTATTACTCACATAAAATATATTTAAAAAACAACTAAAAATAACTAAGCAACTTTTCTACATTTCCAAATTTATATTTAATACCGTTTGAGAAGTTGATTCCTTTAATTTTTCTTCTATTCTTTAATAGAATATAACAAATTTATAAAGCAGACGTTATTTCCAAACTATTATATTCAAGAGCAAGCCAAGCTCACTTAAATACTGAGAGTATATTTGCTTATGTCAAACTAAATTTCAGAAATTTGTATTTAACACAAATTTAAAAGTTGGAACGTATTAGCTTCCTGTTTTTTAATAAACCTAAAAAACACTTTAATAAAAATCTTGGGAATAAGAGTTCTATTAACTATAGGATTTTTCATCATTTCTAAAATTGTATTTAACACAATTTTAAATGTTGTCGCATTTATGCTTTATGCTTTACGTCCTTCACATTTCTTTGTAAAATCATCTCTCAAGTACTTGGAGAACATCAAATAAGTATTTATGTCAAACTAAATTTCAGAAATTTGTATTTAAAACAATTTTAAAATTTGTCACATTTATTAAGCCTTTCTTGCCATCGATTAGTAAAATATAATATATAATCTAGAAAAGAATAAAACATTTCCAAAGTACATGTCTAAATTTGTAGTTAGACACTTATGCTTATTTTAGTGTTCCAATCTTCAATAAAATGTTTCAATTCCTAAAAAGAATTGAGTGAAAACAAACATTATGTCCATACAATTCTTTACAAGAGCATCTTAAAGAATATAGTACAAGCAGAAATTAAGTCGATCTCTATTTCAAAAATTTGAATTTAGAACATTTTTAAAAGTTTTCACACTTTTTTTAGCTTTCCGTCATTTTGTTGAATATAAAAAAATTAATAGTAAATTTTCACATGCATGAGCATGATCAGTTCCATGAAGTAATTTGAGATTATACATATATTTATTATGCAAAATTACATCTTATAATTTGTATTCAACACAGTTTTCAAAATTACCGCATTTACGCAGCTTTCCAATCACTTCGATAACCAGCTGAATGCGAAACGAAGCTCATCTCTAGCGGCAAACTTTGGCGTGTGCCAAAGCTTCGAAAGCTCACGGCACTGACGTTCACAACAATTGTTGTCAGACGCGCTCTCTCTCTGTCTCTTTCATGCCCACACAACTCTCTCGTGTTTGCGCTCTTTGGATGATAAGCAAAAACAAAAAACTTTCGACGTTGACTGCGCTGCTTTTAAAGAAGCAGCAATAATACGCCGTGGTGTCCAAAGCTTGTTTTGCCTCGCCGAAGTTGATCGAGCGCGCGCCTTTCGCTGTGTTTCAATAGCAATCAAACGATCGTCAAAAGCGCAGGTTAGTCTCTGCAAGTGCGTGAGTTATTGGTGGTGTTTGTGACTGCGAGTGTGTGATTGTGAGTTTCATTAATTAGAAAACTTGTTCCACATTTTCATTAATAAGAAAAGAGAAATGGTCGGCTGCTGAAGAAATTTTTGAATTATGCACATGCATATAAAAAGGCTGCAAGTGCAAACAGACTGATCAGTTTTAGTTGAACAATTCGTTTTGCATTTCTGGATCCTGTCTTGATCTCTTAAGTGTATCCTGACCGGTAAAGAGTGAATTTTTTTTGTGAGCATCTGTTTGTGTTTGTTTTTTTGAACGAATTTTGAGTGCGTATTTTGTGCCTAATTATCAAGTTTTTTATGTTAATTTATGAGCTGTGATAGACATAAAAGGTAGCTCCAAATTTTCCATATCCGAACTTATCGTTTATGTATCTCACTCTTTTGGGGCTCGGCCTTTGTCGGTATGTCGGTCACTATCTACGCCAGCTACTTATGTACTTATTAGCGATTAAATTCCAATTGTTTTTGCTGTTGTTCGGCGCTTGCTTGTATATCAAAAAAAAGGAGAAAAAAAGTATAATAAAAAGAAAGAAAAAAAATTATAAAAAATATGCACAGCGACCAACCTCAATCGATGCACGAAGTAACATCGTAGTTGTTATCGTTGTTTAGATACTACCGCATTATTGGCTTATAATTATGTGCATTATTTAGCATTTAATGCACTTGGTAATCAAATGGCCTGCCAAACACGTGGGAGACAGTGCATTGAATTATAAATCGCGTTATATAACAAGCCCATAAATAATAAAATACAAATACACAAAATCAGAAAAATAAACTTAATTATTTGCCGGTACACAAGCGAACATAAACTGAACTTCACTGAACCCAAATTCATTTTCGAGTTCGAGTTCAAAGTTGTTGTGTTGTTGTTGTTGTGTTTCAAAATACTTGTTCGCGCTGCATTCGCTGCTTTTCAAATGACATTCATTTAACACGAATACGGAAAGAAGACGACGAAAATTATACGGTTTTTAACCGCGCACTCTCCGTGCAATTGCCTTGAAACACAACGAGCAAGTTTTTATTTATATTTCATTTCTTTTCGAAAACATGTCATTCTTGCTCTTTGGAAATGTTCACGCACATTCCAAAAACATACGAGACTCTGTGTGTGTGTGTATGTGTGTGCTGTTCCACTTTCCATACATGCATACGGGTATATACACTGTGTATATATATATTCCATACTAATTAAACAGTGCTCGCGTTTCGTTGTCTCTTATCAAAATTATCATTAAACAAAACCAAAAAAATACAAAAAACAAAACACAACAATTGCAGTAAGCTTTCGCAAAAGGTCAGCGAATCTATAAAGTTAAAGTAATGCGTGGCTGATAGCTGATAATATAATATAGAGTACCTACTTCTTATGAGTGATTGGCAAGTGGATCGTACGATTTGACAGTGCAGCCAAGCCGTAATCAGAGGCAACTTCAATTATTCACTTTGCTTAATCGCATCCAACTTGCGTCTGGCAAACGCCAAATGTTATATCAACATTGGCAAGACTCAAATATTTAGCAAGTCTATAGCAATTGCGTCGTGTTTATCTGAATGCCAAATAAGAACAAACAACAAAAAGTGGAAAAACTTTAAAAAAATTGAAATAAGAAATATTCGGTTGCCTTGGGCTCTGCAGCACAGCTGATAAAATGTGTCGGCAGCGAGCATAATTTCAATAACAAAACAAAAACAAAAAATATGGCAGCAGGTTTTGGTAGTTTTCCAAGCTAACAGATACCCTATAAAACAAGCTATATAGTTATTTTGAAATCTATTCTCACGATTAACAATCGAGTCACATTTTATAATGATAATTACTTCCCAGAGAATTTCGTTACAAAACGTTTGCAAGTACTTCTCAAAAAACCCTAAAATGCATGTTAGAATAATAAATCAGCATTCAGTTAGATATTTGCAATAATTATAGACATTAAAAAAAGTAATCAAAAACAGTGGAATTCATTAATACCCTGTGACAAATGTGGTGACTCAACGTCAAGCTGCCTTAATTATACTCATAGTGGATACACCCACTTCAAATAGATAGTATACCCTATAATGGGTATTTAAAGCGTCGGCGTTGTTTTTTTTTCTCTGCTCCGATCTGACACGTGTTGCCGCCTTGTGTTATTTTTTACATTTTGAGCCCAAAAATATGATTATTTACTGAAAATATCAGCACTTGCTTTATTTGATGTTGCCCTTATTCCCATATACAGTTTCGTTTCGGATAGAGTTCGAAATTATTATATAAGGCAATTTATTAACACGGCCAGTGACACATGATGTGCTGCAGTCAAATCACATCCTGATGCTCACGCGCCATTTGTTAATTTGTGCTAAACAATCTTCTTTTCTTTTTTTTTTTTGATAAATCAATTGCCGAATCTCGTGCCACTTTTGATAACTTTATGAACCACGACTAACTGTCAAAATGTTGTTATCATATGATTGTCAAAACTGGTTTCATGTGGAATATTTCATTAGCAGTGAACAGATTGAGCTATTCGGCGTTGGTCAGGTGGCAAAAATGGCACCATTCAAAGAAATTAAGTATACGCACGTGATAATAGGAAGCGGGATTAACACTGTAAAGCACTCAATCAATAATACCAAAATACACTTTTACACCGTTATATATATTTACAAGTAATATATCGTAAAGACTGTATTTTAATGTATACTGAAATAAATGTTTGGTATAATGATATACTTTTACATTCGAAATATACCATAGAGTACAGACTATACCAGCTTGTTAGGCAAGGGATACCAAAATGTATGTTTGACATTTTGATATACTATTACATTCGAAATATACCATAGGGTACAAAATATACAAGAATTTCACACAAGGAATTGTCAAACTTTATTCTGTTGTATACCTACGAGTAAATTTATGTTTGGTATATACTATTATATTCGAAATATACCATATAATACAAAATATACTAGATTGTCAACCATGATACGGAAATTATAGCTCTGTCTCTTATTGTTCCTGAGATCTTCTTCACAAATTTATAATACCCATCTAGCCCATGGCTAGCGGGTATAAAAATTCCCAATAAAGGTCACTTAAATGCCTTGTTCGCATTCCACAAAGACATTGTATTGTATTATCACTTTTACAAGTAATCAATTACCAGTTCTCGATTTTGCTTTAATTTGTTTTACTGCCCACACTTAAGCCAACGGTTAGCTATCGTTTTATGGCAGACACGGCTTAACAATATCGTTTTATAGCTTGCGGTTTGATTAGAAATGAAATCGGAACTATGCACTTACTCACCAAACATTTCAATTTTATTGCCAACTGCCGACCGATATCTGTCGTATCTGAACCTAGGACAATACTTGATTGAATGTGCTTCCATAAGTATCTTTTGTTGCACTCGTTGATAGCGTACTTGAACACATTATGAAGTTGTACACGAGCAATTACACTGCAAATACAAGTATAAATAAATCAACTCAATGTGGCGCCGACGATAGGGATTCGCCACATTTGCATTGTCTCTATCTTGGCTGTATAAATATAGTAAATAACTAGCTTCGCATCAGAGGCGGAAGACAGAGTGGAGTTGACAGGCCTCATGATAAGACGTAACCTAGCCCACGGCTCGCTTTAAGTTAACTAACATTAAGCAGCACTTTTTGAAATGGATCGCCAGCCGCCAACTTTTATGCCACATGACATGTTTCTGTCTGAGACCCTCAAAGTTCGCAGCAACAACAAGCGAGAAAAGAATATATATATATCATTTTTGGGGGCACTATCAGACGATGGCACATGGGCAAAGTTTGCCAGCGGTTGCCATAAAAAGAATCTACAGTCACACTGAAGTAGCTGTGGGCGCTGACGCTTTGTTGCCTTTTAACTTTTGTTGCGCAATAAAACGTCAACAGTTGGCACACTGATAATTCTATGCGACTGATAAGCGTCTTATAAGGCAGAGGCAAAGCTCTGCTGATTGCACGATTAGTACAGTAATTATATATTATATTTAGTAAACTAGTATATAGTTTAGTACTCTAGCCTATTTGCGGAAGGGAAAAGATGCTGATGATGATGATGATCTGCTCAATGCCGACGTCAGTCAATTGATCTGAAGATCAATAGAGCTTATCAACATCGCATTCTAAGTGCAAATCGTGCAGTGTGTTTGGACGGTGCCAAGCATATATAATGAGCTAAATTGCTTATCAACTCGACATGTGGAAACAAGATGCAGTCAGTCCCCCTTTTTCTCTCTTCCCTTCTGTCACGACAAGCGTATCAAAAAACAGATGCGCTTCGATAGATAAACATGTCGTCAATAGGGGAAGCGTCAATACACATATTTGCCCCTGTTCACCTAACAACAATACAGCACAAAGTGTGTGTGCTGACAATAAAGCAAATATAATAAAGAGTGTCAATATCTGGACGCTCAGTCCAATGTCTGACTTATAGCTGTCAGACTTAACACCAAACCCCAATTAGTCTCAAATTGAACAACGATTTGTCACACACACACAACACACACAACATTATCAGACAATTATCTAGTCTACCAATCATAAATCATTACCAATTTGGCTACTCGACTTCATTTAGTTTTTTTTTTTATCAAACTGTGAAAATCGTCTATACAGTTTAATTACCAAATACTTGTGGTCAAGGCTAATCTGATTCTAAGTGTAGTCCTCAAGTAGCTCTCAATTCAATCTTAATTCAATTCCATTGACTCATATAGGTATAAAACGATTATGCTCAATAGCTGAGATTCGTAGATAAACGTCAAATAGTTCTCAATTTGAAATTGTTCAAATTATTGTTGGGGGTATTCACTATTTGAAAGTAATATAAATTTTATGTGTTAAACTGTGATTCATATGAAAGCCACACATGTATTTATTTGTTAGGCACTGAATAATTCGATTTAAATATAATTTCTTGCAATCTTTAGCTTTCTTTAATACAAAATTTCTTTGTTCACATTTTGCTGGGCTTTTCAAAAGTCACTGTACTACGGAAATCTTGTTTAGATTCGATCATAAATTCGATTATAGAGCCACACTACAGAAGTTTTATTGGCAGCAAGCTTATCTGCCAAGTACTTAAAGATTAGTTGTGTACGGAAGATCGTTAAAAGCTTCGACAGCTTTACAGTAGCTTTGAAAGCTCAGTGTGTAGAACTAATCCTCCTACCAAGTCTACACAGAAGTATTTTCAACGATCAAGCAGTGCAAAGCTCTCAATTAAAACGTCAATTAACAAGTTAGCACGCTCCACACCTTATCAATGGCGGCATCCATTCTGAGTTTTCAAATGAAACTTCCTCTTAAAAAATAATTATCACATAACGATCGCACGAGTAGCGCAAATATGAAAACAAATAGAAAATGTAAAATGTGGGATTTGGTATAAAAATAGATTTTAATCATTTAAATCGAACACTAATCGAACATCGATCGAATCGTTTTTGTGTTTTGCATGCAGCAATTTCATGACAACCCGCGCGCCAACTGCGTGATCCTTCGGGCCATATCAATTAGCAATTTGTTTTGGTTTTATTATATTAATAAGAAGCACACGATTTTTTCGACTATGGATAATTGATTTATTTGCATAACAAATTCGACATATGTAAATACACAAGTTCCGTTCCCTTCCGTTCCATTGCAAACAGTTAAAGCTCTGCTTTGATTTTGATTTTGAATTTGCTTTTCTTTTACTACCATATCGTAGGTTCAATAATGAGACGTGGCGCGTGTTTGGAATTTTAAGGCCAACAAATAAATGCATAGAAATTGTTTTCGATTGTTTTTCGGCCAAAACGTGTCATTCTCTGTCATTTGATGTCTTTCTCTTTCCCACACACGTTTATGTCGCCGTCAATCAGCAGGCAAAGCCAAACACTTTTTGTGTCTGGCTATTTGCCAAACGTTTCTCGTAAGACAATTACAAATATTGTTATTAAATATTGATGAACAAACATGTTAAGCAGTTAAGCAAATGTTGATAGCAGACAAATGCAGTAGCCACTCACAAATGGCATAAGAGTTGCACAATATACGAATATATAGTATACAGTATATTATCATCATTATAGTATATTATCAGCATCAGATTGGACACGTGTGAGCTATACATATAGTATGTAGCTAGGTGACTGCAAGTCTGTAGCCTAGTGCCAAACAACATTAAGTATTTTTTATTTGAATGGGATTAAGGTTAAGTGGGTTATCATCCCACCCGACTTATGCAATGACAAAAAAAAAACATATAAATATAGCAGCAATATATATACTATTTCTATATATTCTCAGTTAACTCATCTCGCTAGCTTCATTCAGAATATTTGCCGTCCCATTTATTTGATTTTATTTTACTCAATTGCGATTGAGGCATTTAACGCGAATTGCGTGCAATTATTGAAGCACTTTTGATAGACAAATGCCTCCGATTGATACGCAGATCGTTGCAGTGATTTGTTGTTGTTTACTCTTGCGTAGATTGCGTAGGGCATCAAACGCAATTTTAGCTTGCAAATTGTTGCAATTGACAAGTGTAATTGATACGAAGCAGGCGATTGTAAGACCTTTGGAGTTTTAATTTTCAATTGTTGTACATTCCCTTTCCTTCGATTACAGTATCTCAATTGGTTTAGCTGCTCCCTTCCAAGATAAGGTGTTCAATATACAAATCTCAGCTGATAACAGCTGAAATTCAACTTATGTTGTTTTTTTTTATTTCCTTTTAACAAAAAGTAAATTTCACAACATTGTAAAACGTGCTGTGCAGAATGAGAGAGAGGAAGAGAGAATTAGAGAAAGAGAGAATGAAAGAGAATGAGATAATGAGAGACAGAGAGAGAGAAAGAGCGAGCTAGAGCGCAAATAAGAGCTGAGATCTTTCCAGATCTTTTAAGACTCTCATAAATTCTGGAGATGTGACGTTTTTATGCTCACTCAACCTAAGGAGGATTTGCTAATTTCCATGTGAACACAACGACGAGATGATGTCTCGTTTTTTTAGCGACTGTTCGCTCTCTCTCTTCCTCTCTTCCACACACACACTCTCTGTCTTTCTCTTTCGCTGTCTTGGTGCTAAAAATGGGCTTTTGATTTACGCAAAAGATATATGCACAATATAGATATACGTATAAATATTTGTCTATGGGACTCCAACGCTCAGATTGACATTGACAGTGGAGCTGTCACTTACTACACTTTTCGCGTTCAACGATCAACATTTACACAAAAGACTGTTACAAACAAGTATTTAAGCTAAATTTATAGCATAACATATTCTCAAAATGAGTGACGATAACGTGAAACGGTAAATACATAGGCCATTAACCAATAATAAAACAAAAAAGTGTCGTTAAATTTTCTGAAATATATCTGGCGTGTTTTTTAAAGAAATATTATGAAAAGTTTTGACCTTCAAATGAACATAAAAGTGAAACGTGCAAGGCAGTCGAATAATAACTCTAGGATAAATCCGACAGGATAAATATTTCAATATAAATATTCCGATTATTTTTTTTGTTAATAAGAATGAAAGCTAAAAAAGCAGTTCTATTTTTAAGGTGTTGCTCTGATTTGGAATATACATATATTCCGAAATGCTCCAAAAATAAATATGAAACCGTGTGAATGTTTATTCAACCAATTTTTTACAAACGCGTGACTTATAATTTTTCATTTAATATTTATATTTCATATTAGCGATCTCTAATAGATATTGTGGAGATTTTATCATTTCTGTAATCGATGAAAGCAACAGGTTATGCTGTAATACAATTTGAAAGATTTCGAATAATATTTAATAATTTTACATATTATATTTTCATAATCCATTTAAATGTAAATTATTAAGGCAACCTAGATGAGTTTGAATCTGAATTTGGTATTCAAATTCAATTTTTAAGGATGCTGATTACTACAGCTGTTTGCCACGTGGCCATTAAAGGAATTTCTTGAAAAATCGATGCCAGCCAAAACATTGTTCAACATTAAAAGTTGTCTAGCAACCCCAAAAAATACGAAAAGTCAAAACAAACCCTAACACACTTACTCCCAGCAGCTGCACAGAAGTGCTTTAGAAGTCCTGGAATCCAGTTGTGCAAAGACAGAGTTCAGAAATGTGATAGAAATAAACATAGTAAATAGAATCAGAGCAGCAGCAGCTTGTGAGCACGAGTGTTTGTGTAAGATCAACGTTAATTGAAAGGCTTTGTTGGTGTGGATGGCTCAGAGTTAATACTCTAGCATGATTGATGTCGTTGATGTGATATGATATGATATGTGGCGCCTAGTGACGATTTTATGTGTGTGAATGAATGTGAGTGAGTCAAAGGTGAATTGCGTAGTGAAGTAATACATCAAATGATTCGATTGCTTATCAACAATTTCACAATTTCTGCGAATTGGTATTTCGATTTCCAGTTGTTTCAAGGTATTCAAAATGAAGGGATCTACATTGGATACGATTAGCTGCTTCCTCGCCGAGCTAATTGGCACCGGCATTCTGGTGTTCCTCGGCTGCATGGGATGCGTTAAGTCCGATCTCTTCCCCAACAACCATCTGCAGATGGTGCTCAACTTTGGTTTCGCCGTCTTGATTGCCATTCAATGCTTTGGCTGTGTGTCGGGCTCACATTTCAATCCCGCCGTCACCGTTGCTGCCTACATCTATGATCTGGTCTCATGGCACATGGCTTTGCTCTACTTTGTTGCCCAATTGTTGGGAGCATTCATTGGCTATGGCCTGCTCATCACACTGATACCAGACTCTGTCAAGGGAATTGGTGCTGGTCTCTGTGTGACATTGCCCCATCCACAGATCTCGAGTCCACAGGCCTTTGGCATTGAATTCACTGCCACTGCCATTCTGATCATCGTTTGCTGCGGTGTCTGGGATCCACGCAATGCCAAGCATCACGATTCGGTTGCCATTCGCTTTGGCCTCGCCGTTGCCTGCTTGGCCTGCGCTGCTGTAAGTTGAACACATCTCTCTAAAGTACCTTTTAATAATAATAATTTCAATTTTCAATACAGGGTCCATTCACCGGTGCCAGCATGAACCCAGCCAGATCTTTCGCACCTGCTCTGTGGAACAAGAACTTTGACAGCCACTGGATCTACTGGCTGGCGCCTTTGAGCGGCGCTGCCGTCACTGCCATCGCCTACAAGGCTGTCTTCAGGCGAGAAGTTGTCGAGGCGCAAGTCACATCCGACGAGAAGCTGCGTCAGCTGGAGGATGTGCAGCTCTCATAGACAATGTCACCACAAGTGCCAAATAAAAAAGTACATGCCATGTCAGAGGACAAGGCAAATCCCCCCTTACCCACTTAAACAAATCAAATTAGTTCTAAGCTTAGAAGGACATGAACGAATTTCATATTCATGCTTATGTTGTACACTAATATACAATTTCGATTAATAAAGTACATAGACATTTTTTCTATCTCAAGATATTTTCTTTAAAAGCAGTGATTAAAATAAATCTTTTATATATTAAGGTTTCTATTGCAGTATTTTAATATTTTTAATTTAAATATTTACATTTTTTATTTATTTATTTAATACTGTTGTATTTGTAAACTTGATTATTGATTGTGGCTTGTTTTACTACTTTTATTTTATTCTCTAAAAACCTCTATTCAATCGAATATCAGCTCGTATTGCACTTGCTTGAATAATATTCTATATTATATGTAGAATGAACAAAGAATATCAGCTGTTACGATGTTTATTCTGTTTATTTTTTAGCACCTACAATGTGTCACAAATTTATAACCCAATTGTTCTACAGCTCGTTATTATATTCAATTATTCATTTTATTTTTAGAGGATATATATTAATGAACATTTTCGTTTTTACTATATCAACTTTACTTTATTTTTGTAGACTTTACTAAAGATCAGTCTTTGTTAGTTATTCTTTTCTTAGGTTTGGCTGTAGCCGCTGCTATAGAACTTGAATTGTCACTGGCTGCAATATTATTCTTTTGAATAATATAGAACATATTTGAAGTTTGATTTGTGGTATTTCGTTTAGAAAAAGCTCTATAGCTCAACACTTTTCATGATTAACTCTTTCAACACTTAACAATTTCAAGAATTTGTTAGACATCACGTAGTTAGATTTGATCGAATCTGAGCTTACATTTTATCTACTTCGCTTAAGTATTCTGGAATCTTTATACTTAACTAGAATCTAAGATAAGTTGTTGTAAGATATTATTTTAATTCCACTTATTTTTAACTAAGCCCTAAACAATTTCAGTCGGGAATTGGAAAGTATATTTCATACACGTAGTTCCAAAGTATGCTATAAAATCTAGCGATAAAGCTTTTATCTGCTGAGGACGCTTCAACTTCACACAGGTGCTGGAAAGCAACATCAACTGAAAATATATATTATACATGGCAATTATTTGCACCGTCACCGAGCAGTATTTTTGGCAAAGTCTTATGTGGATTATAGTAATAGAAAAAAATTCTTTTACCACACTTCTCGGGGCAATCCAGTTAAGTTGAGTTGAGTCTTTCGGGGGCGTTTGCCACAGACGCCTCAAAGTAGGCCAGCAATTGTTGAGGCGTTTCTCCTCTCTGTGCAGTCATTAATCAAATGGACTTAGCGGCCATTGCGATAGCAGAGCAAGTATTGACCAAGCCAGGCGCCGTATTTGCAACCGTTTGACATCTTAATAAGATAAGATTACGCATTAAACGCCGTGTGGCAATTCGTGTTTGGAGAATGAGACACCAGAAATCACAACAGAACACATAATGATATTGCGTATACGCAAGGTTGGCAAGCCCCATTTTAAAAGCGCAATGATTAATTATTAATTAATTTGTGGAATGAGCCAGCTAGACGATCCAAACAGCTGTATCAAAATTTCCATGACTATCTAAAAAACACCCACAACAAAATATCCACATAATAATTAGCATTAAAGTTTTATAATTCATATTGATGGATTGCAAGCAATTTGCCTTGCCTCTGCTAGCGAAGTGAAACCTAGGCCCAATTCCAGTTTGCAGACAGTCAACACAGTAGTAGTCTTCGGGCAGCATGTCGCAGAAAAAGTTAACGTTAAACAGCACAAGTTCGAGTCCCAAATGGAGGTATCTCTATCTGAGACGCAATCACAGGCATCGCTTGGCCGCCTTTTTCGCTGAATTTGTGGGCACCGCCACATTCATCTTTATTGCCTGCATGGGCTGTGTGACCACGCCCCTCTTCTTTAACTCACACTTCGAGCTGAGTCTGAACTTTGGCCTCGCCATTATGATTGCCATCCAGAGTTTTGGATCCATTTCGGGGGCGCATCTCAATCCAGCCATCACATTGGCTGCTTTGATCTATGGTGCAATCAATTGGTACATGTCCATTGCGTATCTGGTGGCTCAAGTGGCTGGTGCACTGGTTGGCTACGGATTACTAAAGGCTGTGCTCCCACTGAATGCCATCATCGGTGTGGATCAGCCAGCTGGAGTGTGTGTCACCACGCTCAGCAGTGACATCTCAGAGCTGCAGGGAGTGTTCATTGAACTGCTGCTCACCTGCTTCCTGACGATGGTCGCCTGCTCCGTTTGGGACCCGCGCAATGAGAAACTCAAAGATTCGACGCCACTGCGCTTTGGCCTCACAGTGTCGAGTCTGAATTTGGCAGCGGTGCGTATGAGTAATATTTGATAACACACTGAATTAGTCGGTTATTATCGGGTGTTTGATTCGATTTTGTGTGCAGGGTCTCTTCACCGGTTCCAGCATGAATCCAACACGCTCATTGGGACCTGCCGTGTGGAACAATTCGTGGAAACATCATTGGATCTATTGGGTGGGTCCTTTGGTGGGTGCAGCGCTCACTTCGATCATCTACCGTTTGTTCTTTAAAGGCGAGCGCGAGGAAGTCATCGTTGAGCTGCGCGACTCGAATGCGAAAATTCAATTTATCGATAAGGTTTAAATTCTACAGAGTACTAATATTAAGTTCGCTATATACAGAAATACTTAGTTTTAATCTAGAGTTAAGTGTTTGCAATAAAACACGATTCCATATCGTGCTGTCGCTGGAATTCAGTCTGCTTATTGGAAGATTGCTTATTTTAAATTAAAATAAAACACCAAAATGTGTTGATAAGGCATTTCAAATTATTAAACAAATTGCATGTGACCGACTAAGTGTTCTAACACTTAACACTTAACTTAGTAACCCACTTCTACACGCGTCTTTATGTTGAGATTTTAAAACGGAGACACCGAAATAAGGACGGCATAAGATATGATAAGAATTAGACGTAAGAGTAACTTAGCCGGAAATTTTAGAAAAATGCTGACACTTATAATGATTTAAAAAGGTTTCAAAGTGTGTAAAAATAATTGATAATTAGTTGCAGCTGATGTTTAACTTATATGTGTGTAAGTAAATAGTAAATAAAATATCTCTCAATGCGCAATACACAGACCCCCACTTATATAAATAATTGCGCAAAGCATTGCACAATCTATAGTTAATTATAGTTGGATTTCTTAAGAAATAATAAAGAATAGAACATTGAAAGTGTTATATGGAAATGCGAGAGAAATAAATCTAGCCTTTTAGAGTACTTGCATTTGAATAAAAAGATTTAATTGCTTAATTTTAAAGTGACAAACAAAATACATTGACTTAAAGCCATGTAAGTACTAGAGATCTAAATCAATTATTAGACGAACTTCCGTTTGTAGCAATTATTATGCAATTATTTGTTTTCTAACACAGTGGTCAGAGAAAATATAATCTTAGACGTACGCAAATGACTTTGCAAGCAACGCGATAAAATTGCTCATAGTGCACTTTACCTACAAAGAAGATTTAGATATCGAAATCCAATTTGATTGACTATTATAAGAAAGATTGACAGTTCAGCAGAAAGGGTATTTAGTTTCTAATTTCACTTAATTTAAGTGTCCAAAGTGATACGGTCTTATCGGATTGAACTACTCAAATACCACGCTGGAGGTCTTCCACATTCTTAAGTACAAATAACAGCTGTTCATTTGAAAGGGAGAGTTGTTTCAATTCGAAGTGATCTATTTCATAAAACACTTGAACACTTGTCGAAAAAAAGACAAAATCACGCAGATTATGTAATAGGACGTTTAACAGTAATCATGCTTATGTATGTATTATTGACGTAGCAATCATTCATCAAATATTTACTTCGGAAAGTCCTCTACACAAGCTATGAATGGGTTATCTGAGTTGCAGTTGTAGCTTTACCGCTATTGTAAATTATTTTCATAATCGTTGTACTTACTAAATAACTTTGCAATTTAAGAAAATAATAATAAACAAGATTCGCTTGTCAATAGGCAAGTCGACACTTTAATACTCTGCTGCTATTCAATTTCATAGAATAGCTGATGGAAATTTTGATTAAGAATTGTTACAGCGTAACTGAAATTGCTGTATTGGAAATGTTGGCCAACGCTTTGGGTGCTTAATAAAACTGGCTATACGGGTAATAAATAAATAACATACGCACATAAGACGTCAGCTGATAATTGGGCTTAGAGTTTGATAATTTGATAATTGATAATAAGCTTTGTTAAAGATTAGTGGCAATTCAAAGTCGTCAATCTTCAGGGAGAATTGAGTAGCTTTGCAAGTACCTGCCAATGGGTCGAGTGGGCAAAGCTAATCAGCCAGCGGCAACGACCGACTATACCCATTGCACTCTCTTTCTCCCTCTCTTTCGCTGTCTCTCTTTCTGTCTTCCATATCCATCCCCCAGTCGAAACACTCGATTCAGTTGCGCGTTGTGCGTCCGCCTCGAATGTTGTCAGTTTACAATACAACTAAGTATAAGCAATAGCGACTATGGCTGGCGAAATATTAAACCAAAGGCACGACAATTGCGTCTTGTGACTCACTGAGCATAAAGTCTAATGTCTAATCTGTGTGTGTTTTCTCGCTTACAGCAAATCGAATTCGCAGGACAGGCGATTCAAAGGATTGCTTCGAAATACATGCATCGTCGTTGGAGAATTTTTAGCCACCGCGATGCTGATGTTCCTCGGCTGCATGGGATGTGCTCAGTCCCCAACATTCGTTAACTCCCACTTTCAGTGCAGTATTAACTTTGGATTCGTTGTGCTCATTTGCATCCAGTGTTTCGGTTGTGTGTCGGGTGCACATCTCAATCCCTCGGTGACGTTGGCCAACTACATTTATCGCCTGATCTCGTGGCCCATGGCCATTGCTTATTTCGTGGCCCAAATGGTGGGCGCCTTTGTTGGCTATGGTCTGGTTAAGGCATCGCTGCCCGAAGATGTTGTCTGCAGTTCGGATACACCAAAAGGTGTCTGCATCACCGCGCTGGGAGAAGGCATCAGTGCCGGTCAAGGCGTCCTCATCGAATTCCTGCTCACTGTCATACTGATCATCATCTGCTGTGCAGTTTGGGATCCACGTAATGCCACATTTGGCGACTCTACTGGCATACGCTTTGGACTGGCCATCGCATGTATTTCGTTGACTGGAGTAAGTATTAAAAAAAAAAGTTCTAAACTCAAGATTTTGGTCTAAAAAGTGCGTCAGGAACATGAAAATCTTAAGGTTAAGGTTAGGAAACACATCTTGATTTCAACAAAATTTAATATAAGACCCAAATTCTTATTTATAAGTGGAAAAAATCTCATAGTTTTAAAACCAAAAATCTTACTACTATTTTTTTCTACTATTTTTTGTATTATTTTACTATTTTCATATTAAATTCAAGTCAATCACTCTTATTAATAAGAGGAAAAATCTCATAGTTTTAAAAACAAAAATCTTACTACTATTTTTTTGTACTATTTTTTTTTTATTATTTTACTATTTTCATATTAAATTCAAGTCAATCACTCTACTTAATAAAACTTACTAATATTATACTTATCATCGATTCGCGCTACACTTGAGCTCACGATCTAGGACTTCGACTATCATTAAGAAAGGTCCGCGACAGCTCGACTAAGATACGGACTGAGATACGAACGAAAGCACTTAAAGCTATTTAAAAACTTTATAGAAAATTCGATAGATTACAGAATTTCAAAATCTAAATCTATTACTTTTGGTTTTATTTTGATAATTTAGTATTTGTCAGTTTTAAGAATTTTTTCTTAAAGTGGTTGTTTTTTTTTAAAGAACGCAATTTTTAAGACGAATTTTCTTGAGCTTAGAAACTAGTTTGTGTCTGTGTATTCTACTTCCCTTACTAATTCTCTATTTTCTCATCATTCTTCTCAATCTCAGGGTCAGTTCACTGGCGCCAGCATGAATCCTGCGCGTTCCTTTGCTCCAGCATTGTGGAACAATGCCTGGGACAATCACTGGATCTACTGGGTGGGTCCATTGGTGGGCGCCGTGTTTGCCGCTTTTCTCTACAAATACGTTTTCCGGCCAACGGGTGCAAAGCCCGAGGAGGAGCTGCCCCAATAAACAATTGGGTTTGCATCAGGGAACTACAGTCAGAAATTTATTTTCTGCACTTTTGTGATGGAATTGAATGAAGATCAAGAGTTTTTATCGAAACTAAAAAAAATCTAACATATATTATTATGTATAACTGCAAATATTTGATATATTTTAAGGGCGTTGTCGTGTAGCTAGAATTATGATCGCAAGCGAATTTTATGTAAATACAAATATTTTAAATAAATAACAAACAAAGAAATATTCCTAAAGTGTTACAAAAGGTGGCAAATGTCAATTGACAAAGTAAGTATGTATATAAACATGCAAGATTCTAAAGGTATATATATCAAGAATGAGAAGAATATTGTGCATTTGGAAAACAGTTCTAGCTATTAGCATTTATCGAGAGAAATTTCTTTATTCGCATCCTTTTAAAATATAATTTTTTCAAGCAAAATTAATGTTACATCTTTAATTCTCGAATTAAATAGAATTAACAATAACTTTATGAACAAAAAACAGAATTTTGTCACCTTTTTATTAATTAACTATTACCTTCAATTTCGTCAACAAAATATAAATAAATAAAACATTTAAAGCTCTTCCAATTATAATTACTTAAGATGCAGCGAATCGTATCATAGCTAATGAGTTTCAATGAAGAGTATAAAGCGTTGTTCTGTCTCTAAAAATATACATCAAAATAGCAATAGAGAATTCAGTCTAAAAACAACTCACAATTGGATCTCACCAAAAATACTACCAAAACATAATAATACACAAATACACAGGTGATAAACAAAAGACAAAACGTAAGTTCATTAGCCAAATAGTATTGCTAACCATTTCATTATTCCAGATAGCAAAAATGGCAGGAAAGATAAATGCAAAAGAAATTATAAGAAAAGGATGCATTGTCCTGGGCGAAATGATTGCCACAATGATCCTTGTATGGCTCGGCTGCATGGGATGTGTCTCATCTCCGAACTATAGTAATTCCCACCTACAGGCGTGTCTTACCTTTGGCTTTGTTGTATTCATTGCCATTCAATGTTTCGGCTGTATCTCTGGGGCTCACATCAATCCCGCCGTCACCTTAGCCTTCTACATATACGAAATGATGTCGCTGCCCATGGCAATTGCGTATTTCTTTGCGCAATTGATCGGCGCAGTTCTGGGCTATGGATTGCTTAAAGCTTCGTTGCCCTATGCTGATCTCTACAGCGTAAATACCCCAAGTGGCGTCTGCATCACAACTTTGGGAAAAGGCATTACCATATGGCAGGGTGTTCTTATCGAGTTCGTCATTACTAGCTTTCTAATCATGGTCTGTTGTGCAGTTTGGGATCCACGCAATGCCAAATTTGGAGATTCGGTATCATTACGCTTCGGAATTGCCGTTGGGTGTTTAGCCCTAGCTGCAGTAAGCCTTATCTCTTTTTCTGTCTCTATATCTTCCATCTAACATATATTTTCTACTAATCACAGGGACCGTTCACTGGTGCTAGCATGAATCCGGCACGAACATTTGGTCCGGCTGTGTGGAACAATTTCTGGGAGTATCATTGGATTTACTGGGTGTCTCCAATGGTATCATCAGCGCTCACAGCTTTTCTTTGGAAATATGCCTTTAAACCAACGGGTGAGAAGCCAGATGAAGATGAAGCTTAAGCAACTCAACAAATTTTTTTAATGTACAAATTTTACACCGCAATTTATAAATTTCTAGTGTTCATTCCAAAAATGTATTGTTTTTCATTAGATTAGATATTTTTGGATGTTTTTCTATTTTTTAAAGTATTTGTTAAAATTACAGACGCAAGCAAAATGTACTAAAAGGTACTACAAATATTTTAAATAAATACTCAGGGCAACCAAATATAGCAGTTGCCTGAGAATACCCATTGTAAACACAGAATATATCTGTATCTTTATCTGGGTAATTAATCTATTTCCGCAATATTATATATCAAGTAAATCCATGATAATAGATATGTTGTCTGGGTCAAATGGTATGGAAAATTTCCTTATATTTTGCATATATAGTAATTCGGAATCAAAGAACCTTCAACTCTTATCTTGCAGTAACGCTTATATAAACTTTTAAAACACGCAGATTATTTTTAATTATTTTCTACAAATTAAAAAGATAACAAGGCGCCCTCCAAAATGATATGCTCGTGATAAGAACATAGGGGAGCATTTGAATTTATCATGTCTGCTAAGATATTTGATCGCACGCTAAGCTGTGCTCTAATCCACTTGGCAACTTGTTGTATGTACTTCCCATTAAGTTCAATTTTGCCTGGCAGGCGATCCACTAATTGCAGGCGAATAAACCCAACAGGGTAGATAAATGCATCGTAATATTCATGAGTAAATATGGTATTTATATTAGCAGTTATAGTCTTAATAATTATGGAGTTAAATATAGGTCAGGCGAAGGCCTCTCGCTGTTCTCCACGCGCAGAGGTCGATAGCGTTGGCTAAAGACAAAGTGCCAGATTTGAGGCACAATGATGCAAGCCACCAACTGGCCAGACAATTGCATTAGCACAGTTTCCGGGTTTCCATTGTAGAGCGTTGGAATGAGCAGCTTGGCTGGATTCATTGTTGCCCCAGTCAGCTGTGCCTATGAATTATAATCAATTATATTGCATTGAACCTACAAATAAATCCCATTACTTACTCCTACTAAATGACATGCTGTGATCAAGCATCCAATGCGCAAGGTAACCGAGTCTAGAAAACGTCCACTGCGCACATCCCACAGAGCACACCAAGCAAAGGTCATCACTGCTGCAAGAAAGCCCTCAATGCTCAAAATCTGTACATAGGAAAGACCTTCCATGGGTTCCACTATACAGTTGCCAAGTTTGCTGGACATAATCGTGACCTGGGGTACCATTTGATGTAATAGAAAATAGCCAAATGCAGCGCCTGCAAGCTGACTGGCCACATAGAACATCATCATATGAGATCCAATATGACCGAGCAAACAGCAAGCAATCGAGACACACGGATTTGCATGAGCGCCAGATATAAATCCAAAGATATGCATAATCATCACAACGGCCATTCCTTGGATCAGACTTGCAATGAGAATTCCATGATTGTAATCCTGTTGATTTGCCGTGCAGCCAATACAGCTGAAGATCATTAATATGGCTGTTGCCGAAAATTCACTCAAACCACGCATCATGATATTATTGTTGAGCTTCATTTTTGACGCGTCCAACATTGAATTTAGCAAACAATTATAGTCTTTGAAAATATGTAAGTATGTTAACGACTTCTGTAGAGCTGTGAATAATTGAATTGAATTGAGTTTATTCTGAGATTTTTACAGAATCTGACAGGTTTTTCGCTACTGTTTTTTATTTAAATGAAATATCCCATTTTAAAACTAAAAATTGCTGTATGAAGAATGTTCGTCGAATAATTGCACTTTAGTAAGTGCTCACAATGTATTATTACTAATGTCCACAAATAAACATGAGATGATGTATATCAATTATAAAATTTAAATTTTATTATTGTACTACATCTTGGGACAAAAAAGTAACGGCTGTACATTTCAAATTGCAGCGTGACCATACCGTCAGATATACCATAATAGTTCACTCAGATGCACTTCATGAAGAAAATACCAAAAAAAGGTGAGCCTATACATTTTTACCATGCAATGCTGCCACATCGCAAAAATAAATCAGAGTGGCAATAAGCGCAATACCTGCAGACACGTATTTATTTATATTAGATGTTTTTTATATAAAAATCGACTGGGCATAAATTTGGAAGTCAACACAGTATCCAACAAGTGCAGCAAAAAGCCCAAACATGTTTGCCAATTTGAAAAACAAGCTCATCGAAGAGGTGAAAGCGTCGCCGTCCAAATTCCAACAATTTGCAAACGCAGCCCAGGCAAGAAATGAATAGGAAAAAGTGCAAAATTAATAAAAACATACACACACATAAGCAAATGTTGTGTGGTTGTTTCAATGTGTGTGTGTGAATCTGTATGTCATGTTTGTGTCCGGGCAAAAGGTGATGCACAAAACCAAGCGGCAGTCATCAAATTTGACCCATATTTTATTATATAGGTTTGGCAGCTGTGCGCACACCCAGCACCCTCGCCCACCCCTTGCACACAATCAGATTGCATGACACACACACACGTAGATAAATATAAAAGCATTTAATTGTTCCCCTTTTTTGTTGCTTTCTAGGCCGCTGTGAGCTCATCGTCCAGTTCAACAACGACGCCAAATAGCTCAGAGAATACCGATACCGGCACAAATGAGAACTTCTTTAGCATCACAGAAGAAGGTAAAGTGGTATTGATAACGACATTTAGAGTCTTATCAGTGCAAGATACTGATTTAATTACACATTCCAGATACGCCACAAAACTCTCCGTATCGCATACAAAAGCTGCCGCGCGGCGTTCGCACCTCGACACAGTCATTAAATGGTGTTGGAGGGGCTATACCGCGCACCCGCAAGCTATCTAACTCGTCCATGGCTAGCGATGTCTCCTTTCGCTTGCCCTCTTATGATGCACCAGCTGTAAGCTGAGTTTAATTTGAATCATCGGCCAATAACCAACTGTTTTTCCTATTGCAGATGTATCACTTGCAGTCGGACTTGGATGAGACGAGCAGCGAGTTTGATGACTCGGCATCGACGGCACGATTGGATGTGATTACCAAAGATCAGTTATATGATGCGTATAAAAAAATCGTTGGATCGTTATCACAAGTATCGCTGTCGCTATACGGATCTGGCGAAGAAGTACAAAGAATTGGAGCGCGACAGTAGTAAAGCACGCGTAAGCTAAAAAACCACATATATTTCTGCATTATTATTATACCTAATTTGTTTTTTAGTCTGTGCTTGTGGAGACCCAGGAAAAGGCATTGCGTCGCATTAGCGAATTGCGTGAACAATGCACACTGGAACAGCAGGCCAAAGCACATTTGGAGGAAGCGCTGCGCATCGAAATGGATGACATGAGCTGCAAGATGCAAGCCTACCAAACCAAGCTCAAGCTGCTAGGAGAGAACCCCGATAATGTGGCTGCTGCACTCAACCGCAGTCAGAATGATGGCGACAAGCTAATCGATTTGGAGGAACCAACAGTAGTAAAGGCAGTGACCACAACAAATGGTAGCCAACCCACGCATGAACATGATGAGGACATAACCAAACTACGCCAACTATTGGTTGAACATGAAGAGCAGCTGAAACAGCTGTCGCAGAATAACAAGGAAGCCAACAATACGATTGCATCGCTGCGCAAACAGGAGGAGGAAAATGTGCTCTTGCTGGCGCAAACCAAGCAGGCAATCCACACGGAGCTGGAGCATAAAGAAACGGAAGTTCGCAAGCTGCAGGATGCCGTGAAGCAACTGGAAGTTGAATTGGAGTTGGCTAATGGTCGTGAAACGCAAGCCGGCGATGTCAAGGAGCAGCTGAAGAAACTGCAAAATGCCAAACAAGAAGTCGATGCCAAACTCATTGCAGCGAATCATACTCTGAGCACTCTTAAAGGGGATCAAACGGAAAAGTCGCAGCATCTAAAGAAACTAGAATCCGAGTTGGAGCAAAAGGAAAAACAAGTACAACAACTGCAGGACAATTTGAAGCAGCAGACATGCGAGTTGCAGCAGGCAAGCACTAATGAAACGCAGCTGAAGGACATCAAGGAGCAATTGAAGCAGTTGGAGCAGGTTAAGCAAGAAACTGAAGCCAAGCTTATCACGACCGAACAATTGTTAAGTACACTGAAGAATGAGCAAGCGGAAAAAGAGCAACAAAGCGTAGCACAGCTGAAGAAATTGGAAACCGAGCTGACATTGAAGGAAACGGAAGTGCAGAAACTGCAAGATCAACTGAAGCAACAAGAAGGTGGATTGGAAGCCTCCAAGATCGAATTGGAAGCCAAACTTACTGCGGCTGAAGAGCAGCTACAAAACTTAAGTAAAGAGCACACTTCAAAGGAGCAACAGGTGACAGCGTTGGAAAAGCAGCTTCAGGCACAGCTGGAGCAGAAGGAAAACGAAACACGCCAATTGCAAGAGAAATTAGTAAAGCTTGAAGCAGAACTGGAGTCCTCTAATAGTCGTGGAGATCAACTGGAGGATACTAAGCAGCAATTGGAGCAGATACAAGACAGTAAACAGGAAATAACAGCTAAACTACAAGCCACTGAGGAGCAGTTGAGCCAGTTAAGATTGGAATACACGACAAAGGAGCAACTAGTGACTTCGCTAGAAGAAAAATTAGCGGAGACACAAAATGATTCCCAACAATGGCAAGAGAAGCTAAGCCAACTCAATAATGATCTAGCAGCATCCAATAATCGTGCATCGCATGCAGAGGAAATTAAAGAGGAACTGAAACATCTGGAAAACTCGAAGCAAGAAGCGGTAGCAAAATTAATTGCCACCGAGGAGGAGCTGAATAGTTTGAGATTAAAGTATACGACAAAGGAGCAAGAAGTGAATACGCTTGAGAAGCAACTGCAGTTGCATTTGGAGCAGAAAGAAAATGAAGCGCAGCAAACGCAAGTGAGGTTGTCGCAGCTTCAGACAGAGTTGGAATCTTCCAACAGTCGTGGATCGGAAGCCGAAGAAACCAAAGAGCAATTGAAGAAGCTAAAAAAATTAAAACAGGAGGCTGAAGCCAAACTGCTTGCTACCGAGGAAGAACTCAACAATTTGAAATTAAACCATACGACAAAGGAGAAACAACTAACCTTGCTGGAGGAGCAACTAAGCACGTTGAAAACCGACAGTGAACAGAGCTTGGAAGACTTGCGACTGCAAAATAATCAGCTTAACGAGATTGTGCAGCGCTATCAGCAAAACGAATCCACTTTAGACGAAGTGCAGGTTCAACTATTGGAAGCCAGGGAACGATTGACACAGCAAGAGCAGCGTGTGCTGGAAACTGAAAAGAGTCTAGAGCAAGAACGCGAAATGGTTGCCGTACTCAACGTGGAGAAGTCTGCGGCTGAGGAACAAACACTCAAGCTACAACATGAGCTGCAGTCATTGAATGATCAATTCACCAGCAGCACAAACTCTGAAGCAGATGCAATAGCAGCATTAAGATCACAGATCGAAGCACTGACAAGCCAACTAACTGCCGCTCAAACTGGCGTGGCAGCCAAGGAAAAGGAACTGAAGGCCAGCTCCAACAAACTCAATAAGCTGAAAAAACAGCACGAGCAGCTGCAGACAAAGCACAGCGAGCAGGCTGCCAACGTGGAACAGCTCAAGGGAGAGTCGGCTAAGGTGGAAGAGCTGCGCAATGAGAAGCAAGAATTACAATCGCGTGTCACAGTTATTCTAGAGGAGATCACCACGATGCAGGCACATCTGCAGGAAGTGCAGTCCGCGCAAACGCAATTGGAACGCGAGAAGCGTCAACTGGAAGCGCATATTGAGGCGTTGCAACAGCAGCAGCAAGACAACGATGTGCAGGGTGAGTTGTCAACGGCCAGAATTGAAGAGATCGAACGAGAGAACAGCAAATTGGCAGAACGCAACTGTCTGCTGGAGGAGCAGAATAATCACTTGCAGAAGCAGCAGGACGAACTGACAAAGATACAAAACAAAATGCAACAGGTGCTGGACGAGCATTCCAAGCTGCAGAATGCTCAAGAGATCATGGAGCACGATCATCGCACGCTGCAGGATAAATGCGATTCCTTTGAGAAGGAAAGCCTGATAGCAAAGGATGAGCTCACTTGTGTGCAGCAGGCAAAGAACGCCTTGGAATCGCAGGCGAATACTCTGCAACTGGACTTGGATGAAGCTCAACAGCAACTTTCCGAGGTGCGTGATCGACAACGTGAATTGCAACAGCAGTTGGAGGAGCAAACACAACGCTCCACTGAGCTGGAGAGTAACACTGAACAGCTGGACATTCTAAAAGCAACAGTACACAATTTACGTGAACAATTGGACTCACTAAAAGAAACGGAGCAGTCTATGCAACAGAAGATGCAAACGGCAAATGCATCGCATACAGCACAGCTGGAAACCCTCGAGGCACGTTGTAGTGCCGCCAATGGGGATGTGCAACGGCTACACGAAGCTAACGATGCACTGCAGAGAGAAATCGAAACGCTGAAGAGCTCCTCCCAGCAGCTAGCCAACTACGAACAATTGCAGATCGAAAACGAATATCTAAACAAGCATACCAAGCAGCTAGAGAAGGAATTGTCTCTAGCAACGACGACACCCAGCGAAGGCGATGATCTAAGAGAGAAACTCAAGTCGCTGCAGTGTGAACTCTACGTCCTTCAGGAGCAGGCCGAGCAACATGCAACGCAACTAATTGAAAAGGACACAGCCAGTAGTGAGGCCAAGATCGAGGTGTCACAACTCAAAGCCGCGCTTGAGGAACAGGCTTTAGAGTTGACACGTCAAAGCGAGCATGCCAGCTTTGTGAGCGAGCAAAGCGACACAGTCCAGAAGGAGCTGTTGCACGTTCAGCAGCAGCTGCAGGAACGTCAAGTGGAGCTGACGAAATCCCAAGAGCATTGTGTGCGCCTCGAAGAGCAAATTGCTAAGCATAAAGAAGACCAGCAACAGTTGCCAACAGCAACACCAACACAAATACCACTGCCCAGCGATTCGGAGCATTTGCGCAACCTCAATGAGCAATTGCAACGCGAACTGGAGGATCTCAAGTACAAGAGCACTGGCGAACAGTCAAATCTTCAGCAGGAGATTGATGAACTGCAGGCGACCAACAAGGAGATGGCAGAACGCATCAATGAGCTGGAGACACTACGCGCCGGCATTCAAGCCCAACAACTGCTGGCTAGCTTAGCTCCCAAGAATGTGCAGGATGCGGTGGCCACCGATGAGAAAGCGCTACTAGAGGCGAAGCTCAAAGAGATTATGAGCGAGGTGCAAGATGTGACGAATCGCAATATATTCTTAGAGCAGAAGTGTGAAAACTTTCTCATACTCGAGCAGTCGAACGAGCGTCTGAAGCTGCAGAACGCAAAGCTATCGCGGCAATTGGATGAAACATTGGTATAGAAAATTGATATTCCAGTGATTACATTCAAATTAATCCTATTTACTTGATGTCACAGGTATCCATGCAGCATAGCGATAGTGTGCCTGCAAACACTGAGTTCGAATATCTGCGGAACATCATGTTTCAGGTGAGAGTTAATTTCAAAGCCAAGCAAATATCTTTATAATAACAAGTAAAATACTTTCAGTACTTAACCGGTAATACGAACAATGAGACTCTGGTAAAGGTCATCTCGGCAGTGCTGAAGTTTTCGCCACAGCAAGCACAAGTTGCACTCGAAAAGGAGCACCAGCGTCGCTCACTGGTATAAAGAATTTCACTCTATTCAAATTTACATACTAAACAATTTATCTTTTCAGCTAAATAAACTGATCTAGCAAGAGTTGTTGGCACTCAACGACAACGGCAACTGGTGGCAGCCTTGCAATGATGCGCTTCTAGACTACAACAAATCAAAGCTGAACGTTTAGCCCAGGTTCACGACAAGTACCTTACCTCAATTGAGCCACAAGTTGTTTGCTGTTCTTTTGCGTCCCACTAGCTAACTGCTTCAAAGGCATTTCGATATGGAGGCATAGTTAATATAATTCGACAACATAACACATACTATACATACTAACATAGCATACAGAAGATACATTTCGGGGGGAATCCCCCAAATGTGTTCTATTGTACAGTCACGAAGCTTCTATATGTAAATTTCTATTGTAAATTTTTGAAGTTATGCTTAAATTTTGTTGCTTGATTGACACACAACATGACTTTCAACGCTTTCCATTTCCATTTTTAATGTGCAATCATTTCTACATGCAATGTGTATTCCTTTTTTTAATCAAATTAATTTTAGTTTGTAAGCTTAAAGTTGTAAAAATATCTATTGCAGTTAGCATTTAGTTTAATTCATATAATATATATAAATATATATACAATCACACAAATAAATATTTACAATTCATAAAAAAGAAGAAATTTAACGAACTGATTGCTTTCCATTTGCATCCTTCTGACAAAACGGCGCCTTCTTGTGCAGCTGATACTGTCGGCGACGCTCCGCATAGCTGCGCATCATGGCCCGCGTCATAGGAGAGAGTTGATAGTTAGGTCTGTAGCTGTGCAGCGCATCCAACGCAAAGCCGTAACCAAAACGTTGAGTACGCAATATGGCCTGGACAGCAGCCTGTTGGACGCAAGGACGTGGCACTGCCACAAGAATGCGCTTGAAGAGCGCAATGTAGATGGTAATATCGATTTGTTGACCCAGCGGCATTTGCTTCACAATCATCGATATGCTTTGCAGCAGAGCCTCCATGCGTGCATCATACTCCTCGCTCTGCATGCACAAATCACAGTAGCTGTTGGCCAGCGGCAGCAGATGTGCCTCCAGCACGCTTTTGAGGACTTGCGTCGGAGTTGCGCGACGACAGAATAGCGCAAAGGCGTAGCACAATTGATCTAGTCGACCTGCTTTTAGTTTCTCCACCAGATTCTCAATCACCTGCTGCTTGGTGGGCTCAAAGGGCTGAAAGTGGTATTGGAATCGCAGTTTGGAGATCAATGCACGATCAGCGCCTTCGGCATCTTGCACCTCGTACTTGTGACTCATGAGCAAATGCTTGATGACCGTAATTAGTGGATCGGCATGATTGTAGCCGCGTTCCTCGCGATATGGCAGCACCGTTGGAAAGTGGTTCAATACCTCGAGGACCAGTAATGTCATGTCATTCTTGTAGTGATACAGTATTTTGGCCAGCAGCAAACGTGCTGGATTCACAAAACTTTGGCCAGGCACCGTGAGACCCTTTTGCATGGCAATCAAATGCAAATGCAATCGCAGATATTTGTGTGACATTTGTGTGTTTAGTCGCTCCTTTAGTGTGAATAAGCGTTGCTCCAACACGTTCATCAATCGTGGTATAAGAGAATTGTTCTGCAACTGAATTCTTCGAACAATCAACATTAGACGCTCCAGAGCACTGACTTCTTCTATCTTAACCTCATCTGTTCCATATGCATTAATTATGACATCACAAGCGACATTTTCATCTCGATTGAAGCACTCAAAACACGAAGTCTCCAACTCCTTGAAGTTTATCATGTAATCGACCACTTTCAGCTTTAATTGCTCTACACTTTGCTGCTGCTGCGGCCGTTTACCACATTGCTTGGCAGTGGCTTTGACTTCGTTGACAACGTAGCTGAGCAGAGCCTTCGGTTCTCTAGCATTGAGCTCCTCTCCAGGTGACTGCAGTGGAATTACGATGGGTTCTAAGTCACTTCCTTCGCAGTCGGTAGCCGCAACAGGTGACATGGGTGAAGAAAATGTAGTATCGCTTGGCTGAGGATTGCTGTTGTCCACATTTTCACTTTCTAAAAGTAACTGCTTAGCTTGGGAACGTGTCAGTCGCTTTTCAACTGGTTGATACTCTAGTCTGCTGGATGAACTTGCCTTTCGCTTACGATTAATTACAGGAACCGGTTGAATCGGCTCGTCACTTTGACAGTCTGTATTCTCATCTGGCAGATTACCATCATCAATGACTAAATCACAGCCAGATCCAATGCTTTCCACATCCGATAAGTTTGCATGCATTTCTGCATTATAATGTAATGAAGGAGAGTTTGGATGTGCATCAAATGAGGACATCTGTTGATTTGTGTAGTTGAAAGATGGAGGTGAGCATTGTTGCAAATCTTCAGTATGAGCCAAAAGTTTCGGCTGTTCAACATCCGACTCAGTTAATGAATTGTTTACAGCTTCTTTAAGTGTAGATGAAAGTGTAACCTTTTCTTCTGGACAAACTGCTGGCTGTTCATCATCCCAGTCCTCCCCTGACGACTCACTTTGGTTCGAGTCCTGAAAACAGTTTGATGTAAATGATGACGAATCTTCCTTAAATTGTTCATTATCTGAATCGTCATCACTGCCAAATAGTGAACGTACACGAGTATTGTATGTTGAAGCTGAAAACACGCATTGCAAATCATCTTCTGTCGAAGATTGCTCATCTTTGGAAGTCTTATCCTCGTTTAATGTAGATTCCACTTTCATTCGATGAAGTGATGTTATAACTGTATTTTGTGGCATCCTATGTTTATTTACTGAATCCTCTTTAATCTCAACTAATGATTTTGTAAGTTGTTTAGGTTGGCAGAAAGTTAAAGATAGCTTTTCTGTAGGAACTTCTTTATCTAGTGTTTTTCCATCATAAGATTCCTTCTCATTCGCAGCTGTTGACTCCTTTTGATTGTTGTGGGCTGAAGTTTGGATGCTGCTCTGTAAAAAACTTCCTGTATCTTTGAGCAGGTGAGATGTTGCTGTGTCTACTTCATCAAGAGTTGGTTGGGTTTCATTTTGGCATGATGAAATTGTAAGCATGCTCTGAGGACGATCTTGTGTAACTTCAAGTATCGAAAACTGTCGATTATCAGCTTGTATTTCTGGAACAATTGAAGTGCTAAGAGAATTATTTGGTTTCTGGAGAATGTTTTCTTTATCAGCCAAGTTCTCATTTATTTGGCTTTGGCCGGATGTTGATGAAAAGAACCGCTGGGGAGTTTCTTCTCCACAATCAACATTTGGGTCAACGGCCTCTGCTGCAGAAGTCATTTCAAGTAAGCGCTGTTCCTCTGGATCAAGCTGAATGTCCAAAATATCACAGTTGGAGCTTTTAAACACATTTAAATTGCTAAGGAAATAAACTGCAGAATCTGCTGTGTCGACAGTTTTACAATCGTTTTCGCTTTGTTGTTTTTTCGCCGTGGATTTTGTTTTTATAACGACACGACGTTTTTTCTTCTTTGGCTTTGGTTTTATGCGTGATTTCATGCGAAATTTGGGTCTCATAGGCAGCTTAATGGGCGTTAATTCGTTGGGCGGTGGCATTATTATAGGATCAGTGCCTATATCCATGCCACCAACTGTTTCTTCCTCCGCTGGCACATCAATCTCAGCATGATCTATAATAAAATTGGCACATTGAGCAGCTGTTAACTTCTTGGTTATTACGGATTTACCTTTATTGCTGGACATCGCCAGGTTCAAGGAACTCTCGTGCAGGGCATCGAACCAGCTGCTAAAGTCAGCCTGACTGATGGTGGGAGGCGGAGTAGGTACAGGTGTTGGTGTCGCTGTTGCAGCGTTTGTTGAGCGACGCTGTAAGACAACGAGCACCATTTGCCCCATAACTTGCCAGATTTCGTTGAAAACATGCGGCGGCAAATCAGTCAACACGCTTTGATTGTGCGGCAGTATGTTGAGCAGCTCCTTGGCCATATGATGACCATAGGCCCCCAGTGTAGGCGTGGTCGGCAACTCATCTTTTACGCTGGCGCGTGAGGGTGGCCGCGAAATCGAACGTTTTAAATCTGCTGGCACTGCGGGCAGATAATCAATCTCGCGCAACACGTTGCACAAGTCAGTGCAGGTGCCCATGCTAATCGTTGATACCACATCTGGTTCTGGCTGCAGATCACCAATGGGACTTAGAGGCCTTTGACTTGAACTGCTCCACGTGAGCATATCGCTTAAAATCTGTTGCACAGATAGTGGAGCTTTGGGCTCTGGAAAACAGGTGCCCACATCGTGTTTTTTGATAAAGGATGCTGTCGTTGTGCCGCGCGTTGTGGTCATATACTTGTGCTGCGTGCCCTGATTGCGTGTGGCAACTGCTACGTTCTCGCTTTGAACCGCAATCGAACACATTTCTGGTTTCTTGGTGGGCAGCTCATTTGTTTGTGTTGTTTGCGTTGCAATTGCAGTTCCACATGTGGCCTTGCTTCGCTTGGCTGGTGGACTTTTAATCGCCGGAGCTGGAGGTATTACAATCTTACATTTCTTGCAGTACTCCTTCAGTTTGCGCACCAAATTGTGTTCACGCCGCAATAAACCACTGGCTGGCGAATCTTCGCCACCCACGCGCTGTGTTAGTTGCATGAATATGGTGACCATGTCCTTGGCATCGACTGGCAATGCACGGACTTTGAGCTGTTCTTGCAGGTTGTCGCTGTTCAATTGCTGCACATCCAGCTGCTTCTCTAGTTCGGAGCAACGTTGATTCCGTTCAGTTAGACGTCGCTCGAGCTCCTCCCGCTGCTGTTTCTCATGCTGATAGAGTTCGGTTACCTCGCCAGCGGAGCGTCGCAGATCATTCAACTGCTGCTGGTTGCCCTGCAGCTGCTTCAATTGACGCACTAACTCATCGCTGTCCGCAATGCGTTCAGCGAGCAGAGAACGTTTCTTGCTGGATTTGCGGTTGCCTGGCAAATGTAGATCAAAAGTAGCTTCATTTTGCATTTGACATGGTGGAGAACCGAGCAAAAAATCAATTTCACACAGATCCAAGTTTTCAGGCATCGCAATTTTTGTTTTGTATTTATGCTTCACGTGTTTGGTTTGTTGAGAGCGGCAAACGTTTGCATCCAATGCGTCTACGGTTGCGGCTTAGGTGACAAACGCATTTATGTTTACACAGTCAACATGCATTATAATAACTTTAGCGTCGTATTCAAACATGCAAAAAAAAACGCAACCAAATTTTATAAAAAACGATTGCAAAATAAATAAAACACGATCCGCGTTTTAACACCGGCAGAAATTACATTTCTAGTGAATGACAAAAGAGTGTGACCAAATGTAAATGACAAAGTACATCTAAAAATTGAATTTCTCATGGCAGAAATATTTTCAGCTCCATCAAAGCATTCATTACAAGCATACAATTCAAAAATTGTTAGCTAAATAGAACAGTATCATGAATATTATTAAGCATAACCAGTCTCAAAATATTTTTAAAAATTATATTCCTTTTTGAAAAAAGTTGGCAGTTTATGCAATATTTTGCAAATTTTCTTTAGCAGATTGGCAGTTTTTGCAGTCGCAGCCAACTTTGTGTTTTACCAGGGCTACTTCATCACATTGAATTATTGTGGTCTTCGTCTTGCACAGGTACGTAACTTGCGGCATTCGTATGAAAAAATTACATAATTTTCTCAAAACTTTCAAATTTTGTTAATTTAGCAGTAACCAAATCACAACCATGGCCGACAAAGTTGTTGAGAAGGCTCCCGGACGCCCCATGAAGTATCCCTATACTTTTTCGGCTAAGCTGGCCCAATTCCCAATCAAGCATTACATTAAGAACCAATGGATCTGGCGCTACTATTTCATTGCAGTGGTTGCCTGCGTTCCCGTTTTCTACAAGATCAGCAAGCTGGGTAAGTACTGCATTTTCAGTTGTGACATTTATGCAAAACTATTGTTAAATTTATTATCTATGCTTGTTTCAGCAAATTCACCCGAAAACAAGAAGGCCTGGGCTGAGAGTCAAGCTAAGGAGCATGCTGAGCACCATTAATAATAATCTGATGAGCGGCGCTGCCTATATGATTTAGTTGTTAATATTTGCATCAACATTTCAGAATCGCTTTATGTGGTTATAACATGAATATTAAAATCGGTGAATAAATGATTGAAAACGGACATGTGTTATTGTTGTTGCCAACAAAAATTGATTTTTTGTACTCGTAATAAATGTTGGGGGCATTGCTGTTTAGCCGTTCAGCCTGGCTAACGTGCGATATGTCATTCAAAGCGAAATCCAGGGCTGCGAGCAAGTATAGTTGTTCGAATGTGGCAGATTTTATTTAGTAGCCAGCTGGTTGGATTTGCCATCGTGAGCAACAAAACTTCGTAAAGCGGGTTTTGCAACAAATTTTATTCAGCAGGTAAATTAAAAAATTTAACTGAATTAATTGGTAATAAGAATAGCTACCATCACAAATAAACTCTTTTGCAAGCTATCACAATGGGCGAAGAACAGGTACAAGTTTTGCACACGAAATACATATTTCGTAGTTTAGCCTAGCATAGAAACGACTTTTTATTTGGCATGTTTACAACTTATTTTTTTATTTTTGGGATTAATTTTACAACATAATACCTTACATTTTGCTTTATGCCAGAGTTCAACGAGCAGCGCAGCGCCGAAGCAGAAGAAGCAACGACAACGCAATCGACCTAGGAACAAGCGAAATCGATTGCAAGATAACGAAATCCAGTCGCCCAACGAAAGTGCAATGCAGAAAGCTAACAGTAATCCCAATCAAAATGGAGCAGCGGACAAAAGTCGGGAGCAAGTCATGGCGGAGCGTGAGGCCAAGAAGCAGGCGAAGCTAGCTAAGAAACAAAAGACCACAACTCCGACTGCAGTTGAAACTGCGGCAGCGACAACCAAACCAGCCACAACAATCATCACAGAAGTGGAGCAGACAACGATCACAACCAAATTGACGACAACTACAACCACAACCACAAAAGATAATGTAGCAGCTGTGGCTGCAGCTACTTCAACAAAAGTCGCTTCCAGCAGCGAACTCCCAGATTCCAATACTGGGGAAAAGACGCGAGATCAAATCAAAGCTGAACGTGAAGCCAAGAAAGCAGCCAAGCAGGCTGCAAAGACTGCTAAGACCACTGGCAACAACAATGTGGACACAGTAACCCAGAAACTAAACAATCTCGAAGTGGCACCATCAACTGCTGCACCAACAGACGTGGAGAAGGTAAGTAGAACTAGAAGTTCTATAATAAAACCTCTCACAATTGCCCCACTTCCTTGCAGAAGAAACCAGCACTGAGCAAGGCAGAGCGACGTGCCATCCAGGAGGCGCAACGTGCAGCCAAAGCTCAGGGACAGACGAAGAAGACGAATGCAGCGCCAACTGCTGCTGCCAAGGCCACGGAGAAAAAATTACCAAGTGTTATTACGACGCCCGCAGCTGCCGTGAAGGAATCGAAACGAGAGAGTGAATCACCTGCCAAGTCACCGGCTAAATTGTCGCCACTGAAAACGGAACGCGAGTGCAAAGTAAAGCTGTTCAATCACTTAGTGCGCGCCAATCATGATGCCAGTTTATTCATCAACGATGCGCGTGTGCATCCCAGCATTGCCCGTCTGGGAGTGCAATATGCAGAACGCACCATTGTGGGATCAAATGCACGTTGCATTGCCTTTCTGCACGCACTGCGACAGGTTGTACAAGACTTCGAGACGCCGGCGAAGAAAGAGTTCGGACGCAGTCTCGATGGCGCGGTCAAATACCATGTGGAGCATCTGAACAAGTGTCGTCCGCTGGCCGTGTCCGTGTCCAATGCTTACAAACAGTTTAGGAATCAATTGACTCAGCTGCCCGCAGACACACCCGAAACGGAGGTAAGAACTTAACGAGCAACAACAATTTGCAATCAATTCAACTATTTCTTGTTTTTCAGTTGAAGGAACTGTTGGCGCACTTCATCGACACCTATGTGGAGAATCAAATTGGCAAGGCTGCACAAGCTATTAGTAGCTCAATGCAGGAGAAGATCACCGATGGCGATGTGTTGCTCACATTCGCCTGTTCCTCACTTATACAATACATCCTCGAGGAGGCTAAGCGTCGCAAGGTTGCCTTTCGTGTCATTGTCGTCGACTCGCGACCCTTTTGCGAGGGACAGGAGATGCTGCGTCGTCTGCATGCTCACGGCATTCCCTGCACCTATGTGCTGATTAATGCTGTGAGCTATGTGATGCCAGAGGCAACGAAGGTGCTGTTAGGCGCACATGCCTTGCTGGCCAATGGTTATGTGATGGCACGCGCTGGCACTGCACAGGTGGCTCTGATGGCCAATTGCCACAATGTGCCCGTGCTTGTTTGCTGCGAGACGCACAAGTTTAGCGAACGCTTTCAAACCGATGCTATTGTATACAACGAATTATGCGATCCCAATCAATTGGTGATGAATGCCAAATGCTGCTTGAACAATTGGCACAAGAGTCGAATGACACCGCTCAATCTGAGCTATGATATTACGCCACCCGAACTAGTTAGCGCCGTTGTCACCGAGGTAGCTATTCTGCCCTGCACCAGTGTGCCCGTCATTCTACGCATCAAACCGGAAATTGGATATTAGAAGAAGCTCCTAACTGAACAATTTAACTGCGAAAACCCGTCATAAGCCAGAACCATAACTGAAAAGGAATTTGTTGAATAAATACTTTTTTATTATACTTTGATCAAACATTTTTGCATAGTAAAGTTACGGCCTGCAAGATAAATTATTCATCTGACAAGTTGTAGTACAGGTTACGATAGTTTGTTGCTTTTTCCATGCATTCTTTTTACTAGTGGAATATGTTATACAAGTAAACATTAAAAATATGTATGCTGTTGTACTCTTTTATGTGTGTGTAGAAGTAGAAAGGCAAGAGAGCTAGCTGTTCCAAAATCGGTTTTAAAATCGACAAAATTACAATTACAAAGCACATTTAAATATGGAATGGCTAACAGTAGGAAATCATTTTCGGAAATTAAGGTTTTTATTCTCATTTTCTAATGTATTCGAGTCTAACTCTATTCAAAATCAATTTAAAAGTTGCAGGTCCAATCATATTGGAAACAGTATTGGAATTTGGTACATTTGTATAACGTTTGAAGAATGTAAAATAACAAAATTAAAATTATAGTTTTGTGCCCGACTTATGCATATAACTAGGACCAGTTGTGGGTCATGTCAGTGTCAATGGAAGCCAACAGAGGCGTTCATTAATGCACACAGAACTTAGTTGGGATGGGTCGAGTGTGCTTTTAAGCAGCTACAACTACAAATGCAACAATAAATGTAATATATTATAATATATATGTATATATATGCATATCTGTATGTTATATATGTATTTCATGCCACAGGAACACACCCAAAAACAAATCTGATCGCACTCTCACTTTCACTTCCTCTCTCGCTATGCTTCACTTCATTCACTCCATGTCATATGTTCAACAATTTACAGCTAGGATTATACTATTAGAATTGGGCTTATGGACTTTGCTTTTGCATCTGTCGGAAGCAGCCACGGCACACGGGAACCGCCTTGCCACTATCATGTCCGGGTAGTGCAACGTTCTTGTCAATGCAGCGCTCACAGAAGATATCGCCACAGCGAAAGCAATGGGTCTGCAATGCATTGAGATGTGTCATTGAAATGGGTTAGTTATATGTTAATGCGGGTGTCAATTACCTTTTTGCTGAATTGATCGAAGGGCGTGGAACAGGAGCAGGAGGTCACATTACGCATGGGTTTCCAATCGACCGCAACGGAGGAGATCTCTTCGGTCAAAGCTTGCGGGCTCGTTTGCTCGGCATTAAGCGACAGATTGGCAAACGACATATTGGTCGCCTTTAGCGGATGATCATCGTCAGCTGCTGACAATTCGCTTAGCTTCTTGTCGTAGTTGTATCTGGAAAGGAAGAGATTTATATTACATACATATTTTATGAAGTTAACAATCCCGTATTTACTTGTTGTCATTGATTTCGTTAGAGGCAGGCTCCTTGCTTGCTTTGGGATTAGCTGTAGTGGCATCTTGCAGCTTCTTGGCCGATTTGGAAATGTAATTCTTGAAGCTTGCAATACGCTTTGTCAGGTGCTGCACATGATCCTCTAGAGAGTTGCTGTGCTCCTTGCTGTCCAGTAGTAAATCACCCAATGGTTCCCGTGGATGAATGCCGCTCTCAAATCGACTATACATGCCACGCCAGAATCTAAAGAATTACACAAAGATTAACAAAACGATGAAATAATAAATGTGTTGATAGTATTACTTGATGCATTGCGGCGCCAGATTGGCCTTGATAGACTCATCAACGTTGGGTTTGTACAGCGGATTGATATACTCATTCAAGTGATTAGACATATAGCCCCACAGCGAGAATGTGCGCTCAGCCAGCTTCAGATCGAGACGATCCTTTTCACAGTTACCCACGAAAGTGCCAAACTGACACGAATGCACGTGATCATGCAGTATGAGCAGGAAACGTTCATTGAATTCAAAGGACTCGCTGCGCTGTGACATCAGTTGCCAGGTGCAGTCAAGGAACTGTGTGAATATCGGCGAAACTTCACGCGCATCCGTCTGAATGTGGCCACAGCGTTCGCTGAACTTGTGGCCAAAGGCCAACCAATCCTTCTCGATGAGCGCCTGAAAGCCTTTAATTGTGCGATAGTACGGATTCAGCATGAGCTGTGCCAGCGAACAAACTTGGGCGGTGCGATCCCAGCCATCGGAGCAGTGCACAACCACCGAGACGCCTTTATCCACAGCATTGGCAATAAAGCTGTAGAGACGAGAGAAAACATATGTGATGAGATTCGCCTCAGGGCGCAGTAGATAAAGTGCTTTCTATTTGCATACCTCGACGTGTCCAATATGGAGCGAATGTGTTTGAGCCAGCCGGATGACTCCAGGGCATTGAGGAAAGCACTCATCGTGGGCGATTTCTGTTCACAAGCCTCCAGCACCTTTTGCAGGCTGGCGCGCTGAACATGAATGTTCTCAATGCCAAGGAAATGGAATTTGATGTTCTCATAAAGGCCTCGTTCTCGTAGCCTTTGCCCGCGGCACGATTCGCCATGGCATTGATCTAAGTATTTAAACAAAGCGGTTGGAGTGCTATTTAAATATTGTTGAGCTTTTGTTTGCTACTCACGCGTGGCCGGGTATCCACCACATACATGTAGTCGGTGTTTGTGTTTGTCTTGCGAATGGCCTCCAGCATCTGCTCATCTTCCAGACAACGAGCACTGAATCCCGACAGTGGCTGGCTGCAGCGACATATGGATGCCTGTTGCATATTGAATACACAGATTAGTTTCATATCAGATTCATTAGCTTGGTCTTTCAGCTACCTTATTGTTGTGCAAATAAGTCAAAGCAGGCAAGCGGCCCTTGGAGCGAAAACGCGAGCTGCTGATGAGCATCAATGTGGTGGCTTCTTTGGGCACATAGATCTGTCGCGGATACGTGTCGCACAGTTCGTATTTCTCATTCATAGAGCATAGAGTCCAATTGTCATTTGGCACCAGCATGTGCTTAAATTCAGCGTCGAGCTTAAAGAAATCCCAGCCCGCATTCTTGACTCAGCCGCATCAATTGACTCAGCTGCCCGCAGACACACCCGAAACGGAGGTAAGAACTTAACGAGCAACAACAATTTGCAATCAATTCAACTATTTCTTGTTTTTCAGTTGAAGGAACTGTTGGCGCACTTCATCGACACCTATGTGGAGAATCAAATTGGCAAGGCTGCACAAGCTATTAGTAGCTCAATGCAGGAGAAGATCACCGATGGCGATGTGTTGCTCACATTCGCCTGTTCCTCACTTATACAATACATCCTCGAGGAGGCTAAGCGTCGCAAGGTTGCCTTTCGTGTCATTGTCGTCGACTCGCGACCCTTTTGCGAGGGACAGGAGATGCTGCGTCGTCTGCATGCTCACGGCATTCCCTGCACCTATGTGCTGATTAATGCTGTGAGCTATGTGATGCCAGAGGCAACGAAGGTGCTGTTAGGCGCACATGCCTTGCTGGCCAATGGTTATGTGATGGCACGCGCTGGCACTGCACAGGTGGCTCTGATGGCCAATTGCCACAATGTGCCCGTGCTTGTTTGCTGCGAGACGCACAAGTTTAGCGAACGCTTTCAAACCGATGCTATTGTATACAACGAATTATGCGATCCCAATCAATTGGTGATGAATGCCAAATGCTGCTTGAACAATTGGCACAAGAGTCGAATGACACCGCTCAATCTGAGCTATGATATTACGCCACCCGAACTAGTTAGCGCCGTTGTCACCGAGGTAGCTATTCTGCCCTGCACCAGTGTGCCCGTCATTCTACGCATCAAACCGGAAATTGGATATTAGAAGAAGCTCCTAACTGAACAATTTAACTGCGAAAACCCGTCATAAGCCAGAACCATAACTGAAAAGGAATTTGTTGAATAAATACTTTTTTTATTATACTTTGATCAAACATTTTTGCATAGTAAAGTTACGGCCTGCAAGATAAATTATTCATCTGACAAGTTGTAGTACAGGTTACGATAGTTTGTTGCTTTTTTCCATGCATTCTTTTTACTAGTGGAATATGTTATACAAGTAAACATTAAAAATATGTATGCTGTTGTACTCTTTTATGTGTGTGTAGAAGTAGAAAGGCAAGAGAGCTAGCTGTTCCAAAATCGGTTTTAAAATCGACAAAATTACAATTACAAAGCACATTTAAATATGGAATGGCTAACAGTAGGAAATCATTTTCGGAAATTAAGGTTTTTTATTCTCATTTTCTAATGTATTCGAGTCTAACTCTATTCAAAATCAATTTAAAAGTTGCAGGTCCAATCATATTGGAAACAGTATTGGAATTTGGTACATTTGTATAACGTTTGAAGAATGTAAAATAACAAAATTAAAATTATAGTTTTGTGCCCGACTTATGCATATAACTAGGACCAGTTGTGGGTCATGTCAGTGTCAATGGAAGCCAACAGAGGCGTTCATTAATGCACACAGAACTTAGTTGGGATGGGTCGAGTGTGCTTTTAAGCAGCTACAACTACAAATGCAACAATAAATGTAATATATTATAATATATATGTATATATATGCATATCTGTATGTTATATATGTATTTCATGCCACAGGAACACACCCAAAAACAAATCTGATCGCACTCTCACTTTCACTTCCTCTCTCGCTATGCTTCACTTCATTCACTCCATGTCATATGTTCAACAATTTACAGCTAGGATTATACTATTAGAATTGGGCTTATGGACTTTGCTTTTGCATCTGTCGGAAGCAGCCACGGCACACGGGAACCGCCTTGCCACTATCATGTCCGGGTAGTGCAACGTTCTTGTCAATGCAGCGCTCACAGAAGATATCGCCACAGCGAAAGCAATGGGTCTGCAATGCATTGAGATGTGTCATTGAAATGGGTTAGTTATATGTTAATGCGGGTGTCAATTACCTTTTTGCTGAATTGATCGAAGGGCGTGGAACAGGAGCAGGAGGTCACATTACGCATGGGTTTCCAATCGACCGCAACGGAGGAGATCTCTTCGGTCAAAGCTTGCGGGCTCGTTTGCTCGGCATTAAGCGACAGATTGGCAAACGACATATTGGTCGCCTTTAGCGGATGATCATCGTCAGCTGCTGACAATTCGCTTAGCTTCTTGTCGTAGTTGTATCTGGAAAGGAAGAGATTTATATTACATACATATTTTATGAAGTTAACAATCCCGTATTTACTTGTTGTCATTGATTTCGTTAGAGGCAGGCTCCTTGCTTGCTTTGGGATTAGCTGTAGTGGCATCTTGCAGCTTCTTGGCCGATTTGGAAATGTAATTCTTGAAGCTTGCAATACGCTTTGTCAGGTGCTGCACATGATCCTCTAGAGAGTTGCTGTGCTCCTTGCTGTCCAGTAGTAAATCACCCAATGGTTCCCGTGGATGAATGCCGCTCTCAAATCGACTATACATGCCACGCCAGAATCTAAAGAATTACACAAAGATTAACAAAACGATGAAATAATAAATGTGTTGATAGTATTACTTGATGCATTGCGGCGCCAGATTGGCCTTGATAGACTCATCAACGTTGGGTTTGTACAGCGGATTGATATACTCATTCAAGTGATTAGACATATAGCCCCACAGCGAGAATGTGCGCTCAGCCAGCTTCAGATCGAGACGATCCTTTTCACAGTTACCCACGAAAGTGCCAAACTGACACGAATGCACGTGATCATGCAGTATGAGCAGGAAACGTTCATTGAATTCAAAGGACTCGCTGCGCTGTGACATCAGTTGCCAGGTGCAGTCAAGGAACTGTGTGAATATCGGCGAAACTTCACGCGCATCCGTCTGAATGTGGCCACAGCGTTCGCTGAACTTGTGGCCAAAGGCCAACCAATCCTTCTCGATGAGCGCCTGAAAGCCTTTAATTGTGCGATAGTACGGATTCAGCATGAGCTGTGCCAGCGAACAAACTTGGGCGGTGCGATCCCAGCCATCGGAGCAGTGCACAACCACCGAGACGCCTTTATCCACAGCATTGGCAATAAAGCTGTAGAGACGAGAGAAAACATATGTGATGAGATTCGCCTCAGGGCGCAGTAGATAAAGTGCTTTCTATTTGCATACCTCGACGTGTCCAATATGGAGCGAATGTGTTTGAGCCAGCCGGATGACTCCAGGGCATTGAGGAAAGCACTCATCGTGGGCGATTTCTGTTCACAAGCCTCCAGCACCTTTTGCAGGCTGGCGCGCTGAACATGAATGTTCTCAATGCCAAGGAAATGGAATTTGATGTTCTCATAAAAGGCCTCGTTCTCGTAGCCTTTGCCCGCGGCACGATTCGCCATGGCATTGATCTAAGTATTTAAACAAAGCGGTTGGAGTGCTATTTAAATATTGTTGAGCTTTTGTTTGCTACTCACGCGTGGCCGGGTATCCACCACATACATGTAGTCGGTGTTTGTGTTTGTCTTGCGAATGGCCTCCAGCATCTGCTCATCTTCCAGACAACGAGCACTGAATCCCGACAGTGGCTGGCTGCAGCGACATATGGATGCCTGTTGCATATTGAATACACAGATTAGTTTCATATCAGATTCATTAGCTTGGTCTTTCAGCTACCTTATTGTTGTGCAAATAAGTCAAAGCAGGCAAGCGGCCCTTGGAGCGAAAACGCGAGCTGCTGATGAGCATCAATGTGGTGGCTTCTTTGGGCACATAGATCTGTCGCGGATACGTGTCGCACAGTTCGTATTTCTCATTCATAGAGCATAGAGTCCAATTGTCATTTGGCACCAGCATGTGCTTAAATTCAGCGTCGAGCTTAAAGAAATCCCAGCCCGCATTCTTTGGGAAGTCATCCTTGGCCGGCTGATAATTGAAGCAGTACAACTTGTTGATGGAAACTGTGCAAAACAAAGGCCGAGATTACAAAATTGTTTCAGCAATTCATTGTGATTGTAAAGCAGCAATGATTATGCAAAACGCACCCGGTTGAAAGAGCTTCAAAAGCGAAGTGTAGACATCATGGCATTCCGAGTCCTTGGGTATGACGAATGTCACCGACAGAAATGTCTTGCAGCGTATCAAAAGCGGTGAACCAGTGGTGCTCAGTGGCAGCTTCTCAATGCTGGCAACGTGCATGTGTAGAATCTGTAATGTGAGAGCGTGCGGTCGGTCGGTCAAGTTAGTTGGCAATCTCAACTGAACTTTTACGTGCACAAAGTTAATACTTTCTATGCCCCTAGAGGTCGTCGTGTCTCTGCTCCCAGTTTTATTAAGTGGCAAGTACCCGACACTGACTAAAGACATACGTCAAAAACAAAAATCGATAGTTAAGGCCAACTCAGCTCCCGCTTAATTGGCAACTGGCAACTGCACACGAGTGTCTCAACTTTTAATTAACAACATGGAAGCCTCAGAGAGAGAAAGAGAGAGAGACCGAGCAAGCCCGTTAATACGCTCATTTGTGGCCTCTTGCCACTGAGATGAATGAGAGAACACTCTGAGAGGCTAAAGTGCATAATTGATATACTCGTACTTAATTATGATGAAGCAATTAAAATGCAATGCCTCACTGCATGTCAAACTGAAGCGGTAAATCCTTTAATTAAAATGCCAGTGAATGACATGCAGTTAGCACAAATGTGAATGAGTTAATTCACACTGAAAAGTGACACAATCCGAATCCGAATTCAATTCTTGCCATTTAAATATGCAGACTGATTAAATGCAAACAGACAACAAACTGGCATCGTAAATTGATAGTTGTTGCAGTTTGTTTGCAGTTTGTATTGTGCAACAATGGCAAATGAATTGCAGTCGCTTAGCAGCCATTTGTTTGCCACTGACAGCCAGTCCCAAAATGCCCAGACTGTCGCCAAAATGAGGAGGCGTCATCATTTTAGATATTGACAGTGAATTTAAATTTGTGTGGGTTTTCTTTTCGTTTTTTCCTTTTATTCTCTACATTCAACTGTTCTCGTTCTGTTTGTGCTGTTTAGCAGGACTTATCCCAAATGGAAATGCATGTTTTATGCCGAGCATAATCAACGCCCACACACACAAATACAGCAAAACACCCATCGGGATGGCCCGACATAGCATTTTAATTTGTATTTATGCAATGGGGCGTATGCGTGATGCTCACGGCCCGCTGTGTCTATTTAAGGCCTCGCTTGTGCTTGCCTTGTGGAGCCAAACAAAGGCGAACAAATAACATACACATTTTAATTAAATGAACTTGCGGCCAGCTAGTTGCGTTGAATTGAATTGAATTGAGTCTTAAAGCCACGTGCCAACTTTAATATGCCGCACACAAAAAGTTCTTGAGGGTTTTCTTTACATCTTTTTTTTTTTTTTTGACTAACAGCCTTGGGTTGCCAGCGCATAAGAAAAAGAACTTTACACACGTCCTTTGGCTGTGTCAAGTGGCGGAAGTGCGGGCAATGCAGTTGTCAGACAACACAACAAAAAACGCACTTGTGTAAGTGGTTTTGGTTATATGACGAATGCGTCGCGTTTCTTCTACATACACACATATGTATGTACATATAAGGCGATGTCTTTCTTTGAGTTGGTTTAGCACAATTTTTTTAACGAGCGCGGTCCGAAGTGCACATTTGAACACGTTCTGCACTTTGGTCGTTTTGCCAGCCATTTATTTGCACAAAGTTTAGCAACGAAACCCTAAAGAAAATTGTTCGTTTTTTTTTTGCAGCGTGAAAGTGAATGAAAATTGTGTGGTATTATTTATACGACATAAGTTGGCATCAAATAGTCAGTGGCATATTTAATTGAAATTGCACACTCCTGAATAAAATACACAAAGTCACATCTTTATTATTTATACGCTACAAAATGCCCCGAGGTATTTGCGGATTTATTTTTTATTTTACCAAATCCTGAAGTGTTATTTTTTTTTTGTTTTTTCTTAGCAAATATTTGCTTAGACATTTGCCTTGTAATACGAAAAGAGAAATGTCTGCATTTAGCATACACAAAACCACAAAAGCCAAAGAATTCCAGATGAAATACAAGCAACAAATGCTGAGTTCTTTTTTTTTTTTTTTTGAGGTGGCAGAAAACAAAATTCCTTGTCTCTGCGCTGTGCAAATTCGCAGGATACCTTTGCGGTTTGCCAACCACACGATTTGAGTTATATTCGTGTGCATAACATATATACATATATGTATGTACGTATGTATAAATGAATAAATTGGTACACCCCAAAATGCTGTGCGGCGACAACCCGAGGCAACTGCTTAAAAGTCATGCCACAAAATGTTGCCCGTAGAAAAGTTTTTTGCTTGAACTTGAGGCCACCCGAACGGGGAGGCTAATAAAATAATTGATGATGTCATCGGGGGGTGGTGGTGGTGGTGGTGTTGGTGAGGGGGATGTTCGAGTACTTACCCAGGTCTCCTTGTTACTGTCGGGCTCCACGAATATCAAATGTGTGGCCGTCAGATATAGAGTGCCAACTGTCGGATTTTTGGTGTTGTAGCGATCAATCATGCGTACATTTTCCACCTGTAAAATGCAAAAAAAAAAGGAAATCATATAAAAATTTATTGCATTTCACTAGCATCGTATAATTCTGTTCTTCGTTTTTTTTAATGCTGAATGCATAATAAAAGCATTTTAGTTTAAGTTTTATTGTTTTCAATACACTTGGCGTGCTCGTTTTTTATGTTTTTTTAAGTTGTTTTGCTCCCATCTCCAGCTGCTGTTGCTGCTTCTGTGCAAAACTCGTTCGCTGACGTCAGCCTGAAATTCTATCCGAAAAATTTGCACGAACATGAAAAATAGTTGCAAGCACCTAACCACCCACTACACACACACATACACAAACACACACGAACGCCAAAAGGAGAGTAAATAGCACGAACTGCTGGAAAATGAATTGAAAACAAAAGTTTCTTGCAGCGCTGAAAGGAGACCGAGTAAAGTGAAGTTTTACTTTGCTCAAAGTTTATTTTGGCGAAGTGGGAAGCAATTAAAACAATCTTCAGAAGATATTATATTTGATTATTATAGAACTCGTATCCTTTTTGGTCTAAAGTTTTTTGAAATCGAGATATTAAGTTAGAATATTAAAAGAACTGGTATCTTTTCACACCAAAAGTTAAAAAAATGTTGATATTATATTATTAAAGGCACTGGTATCCTTTCTTCCCAAAAGTTAAAAGAAGATTTTGACATGTTGATATTATATTTGATAATTTGCTGTGCTGGTATCCTTTCTAGCTGAAAGACTGTATTACCATGAGTATCATAAACCTTTTCTTCTATTTTTATCAAATACATCCAGGAATTGAAAAGTTAAAATCCAAACTGTTTATCCAAAGTATTTTATGTGCTGATATCCTTTTTCGCCGAAAGATTTTATTATCATGAGTATCATAAACCTTTTGTTCTATTTTTATCATTTGAAATACATCTCGGATTTGCGAAATTTATTTAAATTCCAACGTGTTTATCCCAAGTGTTTATTTATTGCATTGCATAAACCACATTTTAGCCACATTTCCAAACGAGACTAAGACAAATTGATGTGCCAAGATTTATCTGATGTCTGTGAAATTTCCCCCAGCGAAAGGTCGGATGACTGTGCAGGATTTAAGATTGATTACATTTAAAGTAATAGACTCAAATAAGCAATATGAAACCGAGTAGAACATGCCGCAATGCCATCATTCTCAGTAAGTAACAAGTCCTTCTATTCACACACACAAAAAAGGTCCTGCTGAACGATTGACTTGCTTCATTAGCCCAACGCCTAGGGCAAAACCAGCAGTTTTTGTTTTTTGGCTTTGATATGCCATCAAGTGGTCTTTGAGGATTCCAAGAAAATGTATATATTTTTATGCAGAATCTCTTAATTCCACGGCAAGGCAATCAAGCATGATTAAAGGCATGCGAAACGCTATTAAACTCATTTCATATGCAACAGCTTTCGTTGTCTTTTAAATGTCAGTGGGCAAACGCAATGGTGAGAAAGAAAGCCCATCCGTTGCAGAGAAACCTCATTTATTTAATTGCCCTGGCTCGAGTGGGGCAGCATTGCAAAGCGTGCAACAGTGCAACAATTTGTATTTCAAGTGCCAGCTGCAGACTGCAGAGACTGAAGACACAAAGCCAACAATGACGCATAGCAATGAGGATGATGGCCAGGATGGTTGAGCACTTGCTGGGCTGCAAGCATCGATGGCTCTGACCTATATATATAAAATATATATAAGGACTCTTGTTCTCGCATAATGTCAGGAATCTCAGCATATTGTCGTTGGTCTGGTAATGCGGGCCAATTTGCATATTCCGGGCCGTAGAGTTGCCCGGCGGTGTTTCGAAATGAAACAAAAGGAACGTGAAAAATAAAGAGCAAAAAAATTAGCTGGATTGCGCTTGATTACTTTTTCTTGTTTTCCCTTCTATTTTATTGTTGTTTTTTTTTGCTGCACATTTGCATAAAGGAACAAAGGAAATTAGCAGACTTTGGGGTGGCGACGGGGGACAGACGGGGTCTTTACCTTTTTGAGGACACAGTTGCCGTTGTAGTAGACGGGTGCCTCGTTGAACTCTTCTTCGATCCAGGAGACGACCTTATCGGAGACAAAGGGCGGCACTGGCATTCCCCACAATCGTTTGCCATCCGTCGGCGGCTCTTCGCTCTCCGGCGATATATTATCGAAGCTCAGGCGGAGCGCCGATGTAGGCGACAGCTGGCGTTCGATTTCGTTGAATTTATTCATGAATCTGGTGAAATCCATTGTCACTCACGTTGACGGATGCTAAAAGTGCTGCTATTTGTTGTGTTTGCACTCGGTAAACTCGCTAAGCGTTTATTGATTTTAAATTAAATGCCAAAACAGCAGGAGTTCCCCCACAAATAACAAACAAATTACCAACAGCTTCGGTTTAGCTTTAAATCAAATCACGTGAATGCTTTGTCCAAAAAGGGCGCGATGGGTGGGGGTTCGTTTATACTTTCACTTTTCGCTTCGTCCACTATTCCAATAACCCTACATATTTATTTATGTATGCTACTTTGTTATTGGTGGCTGTCACCGCCCCTCCACGCACAACCGAAGCGTGTTGTTGCTGTTGTAGGTGCTATCAACTTGGCAAAGAACCAAAAACAGAAGCGCCACTTTAACGACGACCGCTTCAGACGAACGCAACCGACGACTGTGAAAGGCGCGCGCCTAAAAGCGTGCTACGAGTGGAATTGGACATTTGTCTGTTGGGGAAATTTTCGCATTGCTGGGACATTTTCTCTCACAGTGATGAGGCGCGCTTACACAGTGCAATGAATGCACGCGCATATGAAAAATCGCGGAGTAGTCAATAATATTTACATTAACCTGATGAATGAATTTTCAATTTACAATAAGTTTAAGTTATTTAACATAAATTTATTTCAATTATCAAATTATACCCTTTCTTCTGCAGTAAATATTCTTATCTTGAATAGTTACTTTTATAAGGGCTCAAAAAAAAGGGCGTTGAGGTCAGTAACAAAAACAGTAGCAAGGTCTTGCAGATTTTGCGATAAGAAAAGCTTAACAACACATTCAAGTACAATGTATATGTGTGAGCATCTGCGCCTGTGTGGGAACGTGGAGTAAATGAGAGACTTGTGCACGGTGGCGGCAAAACTGGGTTTATTTACGTCCAGATTCGTTGGTTGGGTTTATGCGCATGTTTTACACTCATCATGTTTATAGATGTTTATGAACAGGTGTAGTTCGAGTCGATATTAAATGGAAAAGCAGTCTCGACGACCACAAAATCTGTCTCGTCCTTGGCCCTATCCAACTGATGGGTGTGTGGCGAAAAGGGCTACTCGCAGTCGGGTGGTCGATTTTTGTTGTTGTCTGCCGTTGTTGTGGTACAGGAATAGGTTCCACCTAAGCATCGATTTTGAATATAGCATAAAAAGCTGCTGCTAGGTGCATGACTCACAGCTGAGCACAGGACAGGTGCGGGAAGCAGATTATCGCGATTACATCCGCAATTTGGCGTATCTCCACATTGATTAAAAACTGCTTACATACTATACAAAGTTCTGTGTATGCAGGCATTTACTTACCTTTGCCAACTTAATATCGTCCATTGTTTACGTTTATTTGTTAGTCGCACCTTTAACAGACGTTCTTTGGTTCTTCACAGTTTTCTTCACTATGTGTATTTTCACTCACGTGACAATTTTAATCAATTATTCAAATGCAAATCTATTAAATTATGTTAATTTCGCGAGAAACATATTGCGGTTTATAATAATTTAGGATTGTTGATACTAGAGGTGGAGACACATCGATGGCACTATCGATGTATCGAAGATTTTGTAAGCTTTTTGAAAATCGATTTCTTACAGCAAGCACCGATGATTTGATGTAGCCAAATAATATAATTACTATATATTATTTAATTTTATATAAATATATACTATTAGATGAGCTCAGACCATTTATCTTAGGAAATTAACTTTCATTAAATATCTAAACAGCTGTTATCTTCTAAAATATACCAATATACAAATTTCCATATAATCAACACCTGGTTACACTTCATTTAGTATATTAAATAAACACTGTTCAAAAGGGCGCGTCATTTTAAAAAGCTTGTTATCAGTCAGATTTCAAATAGGTTAGAAGGAAATCTATTCAAATAATTTCAAATTGAATGCTAAAATTCATTTAATAAATTCAACAAATATCGCACAAGAAGCTATAAAAATGGATTGAAGTTTTAACTGTAACAATAAGTGCACTTTATGTTGCTGGGTTAATTCTTTGTTTTCTGTCAAATTGGTTTAGCTCTCATATTCATTTTCTCAGGCCAACGTATTTGGTCCACACTCCTTTGTTGTCAAAGTAAGGTTTATTTCTCGAGCAGATAATCGCTTCTTTGAAAATGGCAGCAAATGCGAGGGGAATCGATGCATGTTTATATAGATTGTATAGGAACTCGTAAATCTGAAATTAAAATGGGGAATTCAATATATTGATCGGATACATTTTGAGTATGCGCTCACCTTTGCCTCTTGGTCCTTCCAAAAAATGTGATCGCAAAGATATTGCAAGCTCTCTGGAAATAGATTAAAACGCTCCTTGCCATCCGTGGCTACAACGTCAACACTGCCCAGCAGTACACCACAGCCAGATAGTATATCCACAGCCAATATGAATATATCAAGTAGATACAAGGCTCTAGCGAGTTTTTCTTTGTTGGACGCCTCTGCGAGCAACATTTGTATTTCCACAAATATCTCCATAATCCAGTTACAGGCATGCTCATCGCTGCCAAAGGCATACAGAGTGGCGGCCAGGTGGCGATAGAAGAAGGAACGTTCCTCCGCTCGACGTTCATAGGCATCAATGATGGGAGCTAACCATTTCAAGGGGTTCGGCAGTTTTTCGTTATACAATACCAGATAACAGCGAATAATGGTCGCCTTCTTTAGCTTTCCAGCTGGTGTTTCCCACCAATTCGCTGGCGTGGTCAGGCCATCAATGGCATTGGGATGCAGCACTGACACCACTTCGGTGTAACGTTCAAATAGTCTGGAATCTAGATTCATTGAGTCCATGTAACGCTCCACAATTAGTGTGAATACATCCAGTACTTCGGGTATCTCACATTTGTCTGTGAATATATACTTGACGCTGTCCAAAAACTTCTCAAACAAACAGCCTGCAATGCAAGAGTTTCAGAAAGCATTTAAAGAAAGTGTGATGGTCATCAACTTACCCTCGGCGAAGTCATTTAGCTGTGATTCCTTAAAGCAGTAGACTGCCACCTTTTCGGCAAAATTCTTTAAGATTTGCAGGCTCACGCTGTTTCCGATTTCCGGCAGCAACGAGAACAATAGCAACAGATCCTCCTCAAAGCAATTGGGTTCAAAGTCGGCTAAGAAATTCTCCAGCAGTCGTCGAGCTGTGCCGCTGTGAAGTGCCTGATTCTTAGCAATCATGATGCAGTATTTGCGAGCATCGAAGGACAGGTGGAAAAAGCTGGTCAGGCAGCTCCAATCCATCGGTGGTATTGGCTTCGAAAAGCGCTTAGAGAGCGCACGCAGTGCAAAGGTCACGGCATACGGCTCGGGCACATAGTCGCCGAATCGTGATTGACTCACTAGATAATTGCTGACAGCACGTAGCGGACTGGTGGCAAAAAGACCAACCAGCTTGCGAGGCTCGGGTTTCCCCTCGGGCAGACGATAGACACCGCTGCGGAAGCCACTGATTTCGTTGCCCACATAATGGGCTATCAGATCAGCAGCAGCATCACCACACTCTGGTCGTATCTTTTGCAGCAGCTGCACCCATACCTCACCCGGTATGGTGTCTTGTTCTTGCAGATTAACAACCTCTCGAGTGCCAGGCACAACGGCACCACCTCCCACAATTTCGAAACGAAACTGCGGCGGAATGTGACGTAGACACAGTGTGTTGCCCGGCTCGTAGCTCTTGAGTGCTGCAAGTGCATTTCGCACCTGTGTGGCATCCGTATTTGGACGACTGATAGCCTGCCATAGCTGTTCTAGTGCATCATCTGCCAGTTTCTCGTACTCCAGCGTTGGGGTTTGCAGCAGCGGCACAAGTCCAAATAGGTGATAGAGGGATTTCAAAGTCTGTGGCCTTTGCTCAGCCCTAAACTTGCTGCCCAATGCCTGCCAAGTAGAGGCAATATTCACAGTATGACTGTCACACAAGGCATAAATTGCATCCAGTGCCAGAGAAGTGGCCAGATCCCCAGAATCGTCAGTGCAGCTGTTCAGCGTGTTGCTCAAATGTGGCAGTAGCTCGGAACCATGTAAAGTAGGTCTAAACAAGAAGGTAGAAATTGTAAGCCATTGTTAATGTATAAAGTATAACGATAAATTACTTTTCCTGGCAGATTTCGCGCATGGCATGAGTTCGAGCGACTTCCAGCTCCCATCGTTTGTCGTTGTCCGGCAGCGGCTGTGCGATTTGCTTCAGCAAGAAAGGATAAGTGCGTGTCTCCACTCGCCACAGACGCAGATACAAATCGACACAGAAAGTGGCATTATCCGACGACAAATTCCTTATAGTGTTGAGAATCATGGGCACATTATCCTGAAGAATAAATGTGAATTAGTTGTGTTTATCAGAATGAATTCGAATCTTACCTTCGACACTGCAAAACTGGACAGACCGCGTAGCAGCTCCAGCTGAAGCTCCGGATTATGTTCATGCGCCAACTTGAAGATGTACGTCATGAGGAAATCGTAGGCAATACTCTCATTGACTTTGATAATCTGTAAGATGACCTCGTAGATCTTGAACCAGCAGTCAACAGGTGGTTCGCGCGACAGAAACAGAGCGCGCAAAAACAAATGCAGTCGCTGACAAAAGGCAGTGTTCGCTTTAACATTGAGTGCATCGACAAATGCAAAGACATCCTTGTTCTCGGATACATCGAAAGATTCCACCAGATTGGCCAGATCGAAGGCTATGGCAATGTCTGGATGATAGTTGCGCATATGCGCCGGTTGCAACTCCTTTGTGCAGATGCGTGTTGCAAACTCCTCCTCCACCTCGTTGCCATCCTTCGGTTGCTTTTGCTGGTCGAGCACACGCTGGACAATTTGATGCGCCAGCGCTAGGCCCTCTGCGGGTATGAATGCAGTCTGAGACATCCACTGAATGATGCCGTCCAGACACATGTTCAGAATGTATTCATGGCCACAGCGCTCCTGCACCACCACAAACACAATAATGCGCAGCAGATCGGCCAAATAGAAAGGCGATAGCACATGCAGGCATTCGGCGAGCAGCACCAGCAGCACGTGATAATGATTACGCGTGTGTTCGCGCGTTGCATGCAACACGCGCAACAAACACTGCAAACTTGGACGCGGATCGATGCCGTAGTGAGCCAACTGCTTTATGAGCAGCGCCTGATAAATGCACAGATCAATGGACTGGGCATGGTCCGCCTGCTGCAGGAAGTAATCGATAGCCTCGATGACCAAAATGCTGGTGCACAAACAAGTGCTGGCATTATTGAATTTGCTCCACGACAGCAGCTCCTGCATGAGTGCTCGTGCCTCCGGCTGCTTGTGACTGAGAGCAAGTAAACAGGTCCAAATGGGCTTCACATCGTGGAGTGTTTGCGGATTGCAGAGCACATAGAGAAAGACTGGACGGAGATATTCGATGCTGTAGTTGCGAATGCTAAAAAAGAAACACACGTCAGTAAAATTTCTAAGGTGGAAATTGATTTTAACAATACTTTATGTCTTGGTGCTGACAGATGCCAATAATCTTGTTGCTCACATCGTGCATGTTGGCACTTGAATGTTGCATCAACGATATTAGCGGATGAAGCTGCGTCTTCAGACCATAGGGACATTGATACGTCTCATTATTCTTCAGCAGCGTTATCTTGCGCTTCAGACACAACATCTGCAGTCCCAATATGCTCTCGGTTATAATGGCAAAGTGCATGGGGCTACAATACAGGTTAATAGAGATTAATCTAAAGGTGTAAGGTGCAAAGAGCACTTAAATTAATGACATAAGAACATTGTTAGATTGTTACAAGTTGACTGAGCTTAACTGGCGTTTAGCAGCCACTTCCGCTGCCACTTTCCAGCTGAATGAGGAAAGAGGAGGAGGCGTTGGAGTACGAGTTCGAGCAACGAAGTTGCAGCTAAATCGTTTTGCGTTTGACGTGGTAATTACAACCTGCTCAGGTGGCGTTCCCAATGGCTGCCCGTTTTAATTGCGGTTTGTGGTGCAACTGCTGCAATTAATATGCAATCCTTTTGCACTTTTTGTGCACTTGGTTTCTTATCAAGGTTAATTTCTGTATTACATGCTGTTTACTTCTCTTTGATTTGATTACTTTCTTGTGCCTCTTCGTCCTTCACAAAAGTGAAAACATTTTCAAGTTCAATGCCGCACGTTTCTTTAGCTCTCTCTCTCTCTCTGGGGTTTGCATATCAAATATTTGCCTGACCCGCGTAATTTGAATACTTAGGGAGTTATATTTGGTCAGTTGTGTGGGGCGTTGTAACCACAAGGCCAAGACGCTGTCCTTGATTTATGTATTGCTTCCTCTTGTGTGGAGCGGAAATGGCTAATAGATTTTTTGGCGTCCTGCATACATAATGCGTACACATTTAAATAGCTTCGTGTCATTGTTTAAGTGTTTAGCTGCTAAGCTGCTGCTGCTGCTGCGCACCAGGATTGCGGGCAATGGGTCAGCGAAAAACGGAAACGGCCAAGTCAATGCCAACGTGCGTGTAAAAGTGTTAACATCTAGCATGGCTCGTATTTCATTTTCGCATTTATCACGCCGTCATGTAAAGAGCATGCCAATCAATTACAGCACACGCGGCATGTGGCATGTGGTATCCAGCATAAGGGGCATTGGCATTGGCTGCCAATCTGAATGCTTACGATGAGCTCCTTGCTAATTTATGCAACTCCGTGCTCTCCTTTGCAATTGCCATCGACGAAACGGTCAACCTCTTTTTCTTGCTGGGCGGAACTTGCCAGCCAGGTTGCGCCCCTAAGCCTAAGCATACATACATATGTGTGTGCTATTCTGTGTGTGTGTGACTCGTTGACTTACCCCGCATTGGGCAGCATTGATAGCAGCGTGTTCTGTACACTGTTGGCATCGAGGACGCCCTCGTCGACGAGGCGGACCAACGTCTGACAGCTCATCAGGCTGAGTTGCATATGCTCGTGCTTGCATTGCGTTTTCAGGAACTCGATTTCCTTGATTTGCTGCTCCGCTATCTGCTTCTCCTTGGACTCCACTATTTTGTTGTAGATCTTCTCCAGGCAAGCGGCTAACTTGACCACCGAACTATTCGGTTTAATGCTGCTAAAGTCCTCCATGTCAACGGCGTTTAAAGGGCTGAAAGCAGAATGAGCAAAACGATAATAGTAGGACAACTTTAGACAACATGGAATTCTTATTGGCAATTTGGGTTTGGCTTCCTCAAAACACACAAACACACACACAACGAGAGCACGATTTATTGTTTGTTTGGGCACTACACGAATTCCACTTGTAAATCCAACGGCGCGCGTGTCCTTTCGCCAGCTCGGTCGCCACTCGAATGACGGCGCCGCGATTTTTTAAACAATGCAACGGATAGGAAGCATAACAACTCAATTTCGTGACGTTGACTCACCTACGCCTGCCGGTGTTTGTCCTGTAACCAGCTGCGTGTGAATAATGCTGATGTTAACGAATCACAAGTCCTTCATAAGTCGGCATATATGCGTTTGCTTATAATTTAATGATTTTGTTTATATTGTTTTGTTTGTTTAATTGTTTTCAAGCACTTGCACGCTATCAAAATTGTAAACAAACTTTCTGCTAAACCCGATATCAGCAGCGCAAACGCAAAAAAAGTGCTCACGTAAACGCAAAATTGAGCGCAGACAACCTGGCGCAAAATGAGCAACGTAAGCGCAAAAGAGCAACGTAAGCGACGTAATGTGCAACGTATTTAGGTTTGTTTTTGAATAAGCTCCAATATAAGTTTAAAGCGACTGTCGATATAGCCATACATTTATAGCTAGATCAACAACAATAATAACATCAAATTTCTTATACACCTTTGCAAAAGCTTATTGTTGTTTTTAATAAAAAAATTTTGTTTTCTATTTTATTGTGTACGTAACAAAAAAAAAAAATAATAAAAAATTGAGTTTTGAAGAAAACATTGCGTTTATAACTAGATGTATATAATTTAAGGATTCCGGTCATAAATAACACATATTTGTTGCGCAGAATACAAATGGGTCCGTAAATAAAGTACAGCGAATCTGCGAAGCTAATTCAACTCTAGTCTAAAGTTGATTTATGCGAGTATTATGCTTAGTTAAGCAGCTTCAACTTCTTGCCTGCTTTTTCAGTTAATTGACTTTATGCATTTTTTTGCAAAGCGTCTAGCTGTAAAATAAAATTAATTATGCTGCTGCAGCCATAAAAAAGTAAGCAAGCAGCCCAAAGCGAACAAATTCAAGGCAACCGGGCAAAAGGCCACCGAGTACAAGTATCATAAATGAGAGAGTCCGTTCTCGCTCTATGTTAAAAGCAGAAAGCAGAAAGTTGCCTACCGACCTGTGACCCGTAAGACTTCTGCGTAACTTCGAATATAAAATAAAAAGCGTGCAATCGCTCATTGCGCGCGCGGCCAAGGCGAAATCTCAAAAGGCAAATTGAACAAAGGTATAACGTAAAGTACGAGTAAGGTAAAGCAAAGGCCGAAGACATCCCAACAACATCATTTCCGCTTCCTGCTAAAAGGCACTAGCTACAGTCGGTTATCAAACTCGTTTCTTTTTTTCCGTTTTGTTTCTCTTTAGTCACGGTCAGCCTTAACCTTTGTCGGCTTGGCCGGGGATTTATGATTTTATTACCGCCCCGCGATGCATAGCTCAACCTGTGAAATGCGCCGTGAAAGTTTTTGTTTCGGTTTAAAGTTGATTTTTGTGTTCAACGTGTTTTTTTCTCTTCTGTTCTGTCCAACTTTTTTACATCTCACTCACACTGAGTTGGCAAGACAAATACAAAGCAAAGCCCCGATTTGCTCGCATCACTATTCTTGGCTAATGCATATATAAAATAAAATATAACAAAAAAAAAGGCCTCCAGCCGCAACCAAACAAAATTAATTCCTGCAAATTTTGTTTGGATTTTCATTTTTATATATTTAGCTCTTTTTGTGCTTCATGATAGCTTCCGATGATAATTCAAATGGCCCTGTTGCCAGGTTGCCAAGCTGCAAGGCAAAAGCAACTAATCCCTTCGTCAGGTACGTCATTTTATTTATATATTTATGGGCGAGAGCTTGGCACACAATTAATATGCATACGAATACTACATGTTCTGTTTTTTTCGTATGGGTCGCATTTTACTTCATACATATTTACAACCTGATTATGGTCTACAAAAATGTGTGATAACTTTGCGATTTGTCGACCATGAAATATTTGTGCAACTTGCTATAATTGAGTTTCCCTGTAAACGACCAAAAAAATTAAATAAAAAAATTCTATGCTTATCGTTAATTTCCTAGAATTGAGAGTTCAAAAGGATAATAAAGAACCCAAATGCAATTCGTAGAAATAAATGTTGGCCAACTTTTGCACGTAAACTTAGTTTAAACTTGCAAAGTTTTGAAACAATTCTACTATAATTTAACAAGCCTTTTATAACGTAATACGTATAATTATTTATTAAGTTTTAAAGTTATTGTCTTGAAATTATTATTTGAAATATTCTTGGAAATGTGGTTAATTTAATGTGGGCTTATTTTTATTTATTAGATTTAAAGTTATATTATTATACTTGCCACAAGGAAATTCATCTAAAATTTAAGCTGAGCATTTACTATTTTTGATTAGAATAGCTAGTTAAACTTAATGCTAAACTTAAAGTTTATTTTATTTAAAAGTATTAGAAAAATATATGAATTATTAATTACATTTAATGATAGCTTTGTTACATTAAAACTAATTTTAATTACACGCTTAAAATTGAACTCGCTTATCACATGAAGATCCTTTTAGAATTTAAGCTAAGAATGTTATATTTTTTTGTTTCAGGTAAATTTAAAGTTTATTTTATTCAAATTTATTAGAAAAAAAATTTTTGTTTCATAAGGAATTTGTTTCAATTATTAGCTTTAAACTTGTTTTACTTGTCATAAGAAAGTATATTTACAAGTTAAAGTATTATGTTTGTGTGTTATATTTTTGTGTTTAAATAGCAAGTTCAGCTTAAAGTTTATTTAAATGAAACATATTAGAGAGATTATTGGAATTGTGAATTCAATTCAATGATAGGCTTGTTTGTTTCATCAAGAGCTTATTTTAATTGTTGCCTTAGATGTTGTGTTGCTTGTCACAAGAAATTCCATTTAAATTTCCCGGCGCCGTGTCGATGATTTGCATAAAATGTGTCGCACTCACGTAAACAGCAGACCAGGAAATACAAATACACATTGTGGTACATATAAAGTGTGTGTGTAGGGTGTTGTTAGGTGTGCGTGTGATGGTTTCTTGTATGTATAAAATGTTTATGTTCGTGTTGATACATTAAAGCCATGTCGGGGCGCTGCACGTGGCAACTGAAATTTGCATATGGCCACAGTCTGCAGACTACGGTAGCTACGGGCAATAATCACATTGCTTCAATTAAATGGTGTCGGCTTATTAATAATGCACAAATTTACCTTACTCCGACTTAATATGCGTTTGCCGTAAATAATCAAATTAGTATACATATATGCATTAAAATACAGTACTTGAATTTATATTTTATTTATGCCCAAACCATTTGAAGATTAAAGCGAAACAGACGACAACAACAACAACAGCAACGACAACAAGAACAGCAGCAAGTAACTTAAATGAAAAACAGAACTTTAGTTTGAAAAGTTTTCACTTTTTTTTGGGAGCCTCTAAGGCGCCCTTGGCATCCTCCGCTTCATCTTCTTCTTCTTGTTCTACCGATGCTGCGGTTCTCTACTGAGAGTACATAGAGAATATGAATATTTATATTCACCTGTTTGCACTCAATTTCCACAAACTCGGCCAATGAATATTTATAAAGTGCTGCGTCAGACAGTCAGTGAGTTTCACCGCCGATAGGTACTTGAATATTACGCATACGCAGCGTAGCGTCTTCGACATGTTAAATAAGTTGAGAGAGCATTTCACTATAGAGAAATTTGCTGCTAATTGGGTGAAATTCAAATGAATTTTCCACCATCATAAGCTTCACATGCTTGTCTACTGCTAATCCATTGCTGTAAATCTTAAACTTGATATTCTCCTGAGTGACGCACATAGTCAAAGTTCATTACGCATACGCCAGGTATACGATTGCCTGCTTTAGGGCGCACAGTAACTCGATATGTGTGTGTGTGTGTGTGAGTTGAGTTGCCTTTAATAATAAAGCCATACGCTTTCGACCCACACACTCGCATAAAAATACGAACAAAAAATAGAAAATAAAATCTAAAAAAAAAACCTTTTCAATTTTCAACTGGCTATTTATTTTCTAAATTAGAAATAGCTTAAATATATATGTATGTATGTTGTGGTATATGTATGGAAGACTGTAAATATAATTTGTGCGGCACGTGCGTAAAATTTAATGAGCCGCCTGCTAGCGACCTACAAATTGAAGTGAATTGTACCGTCCATTGTTAACCTTTGGCTCCACACAGCACAGCAAAGCACAATACAAGAGTCAGAGTCAAAGAGTCCACAGCATGAGGCAGCAGAGAGTCAAGCCATTACATCTGCGCTGAAATGCTGCTGTGGATATATATACGTATGTATGTATATGTTTTTAGGTATGAATTTATTTATACATACTTATACATAAAGTACATTTCACTTGTTTTTGTATTTTCATTATTCCTGCGTAGGCAAAAACATTTCCCCTGTTTATGTTTATCCAAGTTAAAATATTGATATATATTTTTTGGCCATGTTTTGTTAGCAGTGGGAAGCATTTGCGGGTAAGTAGATATATTCTCCCTCTAATGTTTATGCTTTTCGGAGCATCCAGCTTCAAGCTTTTAGTTTTCAGTTCTCAGCTCTTAGCTCTCAGCTCTCAAGCATAGCTGGGCATAATTTGCAGCAGGCGGCGTTACGTGGTTTCAACTCGCTAAATGGTAATAAATTGCAAGCGCAACATTAATTAAGAAATTCAAAGAGCAGCCGCAAACCGCCGCATGGGCTCACATTGTGCTCCAAAACAAACTGATGCTGACCTGACCCTAAGGCACTCACACATACACACATACTTAGGCACTCACTAACACACATACACAGACATATTTACACACTCTCTCAACCATTGGCGACTTTGTGCGGCGAGGGTTAAAAGCATAAAAGCCCGAGGTGTTTAAGCATATTTGCACAATACGTGCATGTAGAGTACTACGTGTGTGTGTGAGTGTGTGTGAGTGAGTGTTTGCGTGTGTGTTGGTGAGAGTGTGTTAAACATTCAAACATGTGTGTTGTGTGGACCGTTAGCCAGTTCTTTGTCCCCGCGTCGAGCATCTCGCACAAGTGCCTGTGGTTGCTTGCAGAGTGTGAAATATTTTCCACACACTCTCACAGCAAGTGCATGAGTGTGTGTGTGTGTGTGTGAGCATCTTTCTGTGCCAAAGCGAGTGTATATTTGTCTGCCATATCTTGTCTGGGGGTTCTGACCAGCAGCTCCTAAATAAACAACTGCGACGGTTTGCTATTTCCTCTTTAAAGTTAAATTTCGGGCATAAAGTTCGTGCCAATATGTTTCTCGACAATTCGTGCTTCTAGATCTACATACATATATGCTTGAGTGTGAGAGTGTGAGTGTGTGAATGTAAGTGTGAGCACGTTGGCCATTTGAACTTACACCAAAGATAAAACTATTCAATGCATTTGCTATTGTTGTTGTAGCTTCTATTGCTGTGTTGCTGTTGCTGAGGTCGTTGTGTGGTTTTTGACTTTATGGAGCGACCCTTTCAACAAATAACAATACTACACACGTTGAAGCAACATTCTAAACCAGAATGAAATAGCACATCTTGATATGCTTAAAGATGTCTGCGACTGAGACAAGTTTTAGCATTTATGATAATTTAATACATTTACATAAATCTATGTCTGCTGAGGCGTTCTTTAATTTATGATACGCTCTCGATTTGTATTTTGCTTTAAGAATGAATTCTTATCTACTTTATGTGCTCGCTGAGTTGCAATAAAATTGAGCTTTTTGATATATGTATATATTAAGTATACGTACAACATATAATAACTTCATATCATAGTTTTGTAATTACTTAATTTATTATGTGCTATTGAGAATAAGATTTATTTATGAGTGGCCTAGATTGAATTTTGTTTTTAAGAGTTTATTTTCATACTTTTTATATAGCCTCTGATTAAATGTAAAAAGAAGTTTTCTCCCTAAACATTCGCAAAATATAACTTTATATTAATATTGATCAATTATTTAGTTTTTATACCCGCCACCCATAGGCTAACAATTTGGTATGTTTTTGGTAAATTTTTGGAATTGTGCGGTATATTGATTTATTTAAAAATTAATACAGCACTGTTTTGCTTTAATTAAAAATTGGAAGCGGGTATCTCAAAGTTGAGTACACTCGACTGTTTTCTTACTGGTTTTTTATTTTGCTTTAAGTCTATAATTTCAAGTATTGTTTTTTACCCGTAGAGTAAAATATAATTTTTGTTTATCTACAATGACAACATGACTTGCATATTAAGTATACGTACAAATATTATTAATATTTCTTAATATTATTAATATTTATTTATTATGTGATTTGTTTATGTATTATCATATAATTTAACTACAAAATGATTTGTATATCAAGTATACGTAAAACAAGTTTTTACTTATTAATAGTAATGTTCGTTTATGTCGCATTTTGTGTGATATTGGGTGGAAACATAATTTTAATTTGATATACATATATTTAAAATACTTCACTTGCCTGTAGAGTAAAAATAAAATGGAGTTTTCTTTCATCTAAACCAGCAATATAATCTGTATATTAAGTATACGTTCAACATATTATACTGTTATATTAGTATTGTTCGTTTATTTCGCTTTATTATGTGTTATTGAGTATAAGCTTAGGCGACATATACAAATAGACTTTAAGGGGCATAGCACCTAGCCCTGGTAGGGTAGAACAGGGGCCTGGGGAACCTGCTGAACGCCGCCGCCGGCCAAGTTGCCGAGGCTCACCTGCAGGGAGCGCAAAATGCCGATGGGAATCTGTTGAAAAGTGAAAATGGCAAAGTAATTTAATCAAAAAACGTACAGATAAAACAACTGCGACCAAGCTGCTGATGCCGCACACAAAAAGTAAAAAGGCCACTCACCTCGAGTGCGCTGCCAACGACATTGCCCTGAACCTGAGGCGCAACGACGTGCTTTTGGACGTGTGGTCCCTGTACATAGGTCTTGGATGTGGCCACCGTCTTGGCAGATGAGTGCTGAGCGAGGAGAGAGAGAGAGAACGCTTACAATTAGTTGAATTTTAATGGAATAAAATAAAGACCAACAAATCAAAAAACGACTTTTAAATGCCCAAAATTTCATTAGGCTGCTGCTTCTGTTGCTTCTGCCACCGAGAAAAGCCAAAACAAATTACGACATATCAAATTACATAAAATTGCATGCACAAAACTTTTGGAATTGTTTCAACAAGTTGAGGGCGTGTGGCATGGGGGTCATTTGGCAATGCTGTTGATGCCACAGAGCCATCCACAAATGTTTTAAATAAATTTACAGCATAAAATGGGCAAATGTTTTGACCCCAAAAAGCGAAACTTGCTGCACACCAAAAGCCAAAAACTGTAGCCAGCAGCTACAGATATTCCTACGAGAATAACTGTAGGTTGATCAGCACTGTGTGTATGTGGGCGTGTGTGCGTGTGTGTGTGTGTACGTGTGTGGTTGTTGTGGTACCAAACCGCAGCTCATCGTGTGTACTGCGTGTGTGCATTCCATGTCCTCTTGTTGTTATTCTGACTGTTTGTGTTACCTTCGTCGGCTCATCAGAGTGCGACGACACTGGGACCAGCACCTGGTGGACAGTCTCCTCATCCTCATCCTCATTCTCATCCGGCTGTGGCTGTGCCAACTGCGTTACATATACGTTGGTGCGTTGGCGTTGACGTGGACGTTTCACACGTAGGCGTGGTCGCTTGACAATTATTACGGGCATTGGTGTTTGTTCCCGCACAATCTGAACGCTGCCTGCGGTTGCCACTGCGGCTGTTTGTACATGATTTTCATTGATTTCGCCGGCCGCACTGTGGTCTGACTAACATGGACAGATTAGGGATACATTCGAACGTACTTAGACACACAAACACACGTTATAAAGTATTATTGCACATTGCGCACACACAAAATTCGACACTGCTTTAAACCACGACTTAATGGTTAATTCAAGTTGTATTTAGCAGAGTAAACATTTGATGTAAATAGTTTTGTGACTAATCCATCCTAATTTCCTGTGTGTAAACATTATTAAGTTGTGTTAAAATATTTACGACCCTTTCACAAACTGTTCTCAAAGGATATTAGAGTATTTACAACATTAATTAATTTGTGTCAAAATTTTCACGACTCTTTTACAAAATGTTACCAATGAAATAATATTTTTAAAATGAATTTTCATTAACATTTTTTTTAACGATTTTCTACCAAATCTTTTTACTAATATATAAGATTTTTATAATTAATTTTCATTGCAATTGTTTTACTAATAGATGGCTCAAATAAAACTCCTAAAATTACATTTTTTGTGGTACAATTTTAAGCTTATATCGGAGGAATAGTAAATACGATTATTACCTATAAAAAACATATATTTTTTTAAACATTTAGTAAATGGTTTTTTACGTCAAATTTTAATAAAGAAGAATTAACACTTATTCTCAATAAATATATATAAATTTGAACATAAAATTTCATTGCAATTGTATTACTAATAGATGGCCAAAAAACTACTTCTGCAATGACATTTTTTTGTACGAGTATAATTAGGCTCGAATCGGAAGAATAAGAAATACGATTTATATTCTATTTAATATTTTAAAAAAGGGATGATGAATATTTAGGTGTATTTTCTTAAATCACAAGATATGAAACAAATGTTTAAATTGCTATTTATTTCAATGCTATTAGTTGTTACTTACGCTTGGGGCAATCAGCGAATACTTCTTTGGCGGCTTGACACGCTGCACATACGTGGGTCGAGTGGGCAGCACAGCTGGTTGATCGTCCAATGGCACTGGTGCTGCGGTCAAATGTTGTGGTGTGATCTGAGCAGAGGAGCCGGAAGTTTTGCCCGGCCGATGGGACTCAGCACCAATGTAACCGTGTTCTCCAACGCTGCCGCCCAGCACAGCGCTGGCGCCCACTTCATCATTGGCCTGGGCTGCGGCATATGCGCCGCCAGCTGTGCGTCCTGTGTGAACATAGAGTAAACGCTTTAGCATCCAAATCAATTAGTAATGCCCAAAAAGGTGGCACACCGTACCGTTAAGACCACCGCCAAGACCGGCGGCAGCACGCGATCCCCATGGAGTGCCCGCCGATGCGCTGAGTCCGCCGTGGGCAGAGTTACCCGTTAGTAGGCCGCCTAAACCGGCATCCGCATGGTAGCCGGCAAAGTTAACGCCTACCTTGCCATCTTTTAGCGTAATCAGCTGTAGAGCGAGAGAGGTGTGTGAGTTAGCCAAAGTGAGTTATTTACACGTTGCGTTTGCTTGATGTTATTGAAAGTTGAGCGCTTTGTTTAGGCCAAAAGTTTGCCATAAGACATTTGGCCATTTTTCACAAATAGTCAAAGTTTTGTTGAGTCCGCCCCCTCAACAAAACTTTGAGGTGAACACCTTAAAATGTAGGCAACAAGTTTGTTCACATCATTTTTCGGGGTATCTTACGGTAAGATTTAGAGGCCATTACTCAGCCTCCCGTTGCAAAGATGCGTCAATCAATTTTAATTAGGTTTCGCAACTTTCTAATAAAATCCAAATGCGAGTATTATTGAAATTGATTTGAACACCTGCCTAAATCTAGTTGGAAATCTTTAAATCGGAAAGATTTTGTTGGATTTTACAAGTCTTTAAGTCTACGAGTCGTATACTTGTTTTGATAGCCCACAGATAACAGCTGAGCAATCTTATCAGTATAATGAGAAAATCTCACAGAGAGTCAAATTGAACTTTTCAGTGTTAAAATATTGTTTAGATGGATTAAATTTGCTTTTGTGCTTTTGAAAGAAGTGTTTAATCTTGTATTTACATTATGCTCCATAACAGTCTTGGTCCTGCTTGTACGAGTATGTATGTATGTAATTATAGTGGAGATCGTTATGCACATAACATATTTGTAGTCGATAGACCTGCTATCAAAGTGATAAACCTTTCATTTATATGATTACCAATACATAAGTGATTGAGAGTATTTGAATTGGAGATAGGAGTTGAGCAGATATCATATGACAATGGGACTCCCCCTTTCAAGTGTATCAGAATGTTGTACACTTGGCGCTGCGATCAGACATTATCTGGAAATTGTGAATTGGCGGGGAGTACAACTGGTTAATTAAACTGAACAACAAACGAGTTGAAATTATCTTACAATGCGATAAAACCAACTAAGACAGCTACATTCGAGTGTGCTCGACTGTGAGATACTCAGTACCCATTTTGAATAAAAGTAAAACAGTGCGGCATTATTCTTAAAATATACCAAATAATATACAGCAGAATACTGAAGTATACCGAATTTCATATTTGGTATATTGTTGAAGAACTACATTTGTTAAAAACCAAAGCCAAAGCAGCTAAAAAATATAAAATTTGTATCCGATCGAAATACAATTTTCAGGAATCTTAAATACTATAGTTATTATTATCTGTACCAAAATTGTCTAGCTTCAAAAGTACACTTTTTACTCAATTTATGAAAAATTGAAAATTTGAAACAAAATTAATCTGCGAGCAAACATTACATGAGCTGTCGAAATATTATAGCTCTATCTTTTATAGTTTCTAAGACAGACGGACATGGCTTTATAAAAAAATTTCCTTTTTGGAGTCAAAATTGATCACTTTTTGCCATAAATTTCAGCTGAATTTGTCACTTTCATTTATTTAAAGTTAAAGTCCTAGTAAATCTTTCTAAAAGACTTTCGCATCCCTTTATGTAGACCAGTGTAACGTGCGTTACAAAATGGTAAAAAATGGTAAATATTTGCACAGTTTGTGGCTACTTCACTACCAAGCGACATAAAGTGAAGTTAATTTAGTTAAATGCATGGGCAAATAGGCTGTGGGCCGACATGCTGACATACTTACAAAATCCATGTATATGATAGCGAGTGATAAGGTGATAAGCGTCAGTCGCTTAGAGGTTGTGAACGTGTTTAGACATTTGTTTTCAGTCAGGGTGGAGACAATGACGTAGTTTCAGGGAGAAAAAACGTGAAATAATAGAATAATGTTGATTGAATTGCAATCTGCAGACAAATATAAACAATTAGCAGTTGTGCAGAAACAAACTGTAATAAACATCAAGACAACAGAGATCGGAAGAGAAAGACAGCAAGAAAGTGAGAAAAAAAAAAAAAGTGTGGAAAATAATAAAACAACTGAAACTGATAAGCGATATCCGCAAAACAAACAGAACGTCAATAATTTCCAACTGTTAACTTGTCGGCGATTATTTCGGCTGCCACAGCGCGCAGTGCAGAGCAGTGTTGTGTTTGTGTGTGGCAGGTGCTTTTGCTGTTGCCGTTGCTGTGTGCCACATGTTGTCATGTTGACAAACCGAGCTGGAACGACAACGCTTATCAGCCTGTGGCTGATGTTGTGGCTGACGTCTGGTGCCAACGGCGCCACGGTCACCTGGGGCCAGGTCAACAAGTACGCCAGCACGTTGCATGCACAAGATGTTTACTTGCCACATCCGGAAGTGGATGTGGATGTTGTATATGGTTCACAGGTAAAAGAATAAACGGTTGCCTTTTTGTTACGTGCGTATATAAACTGAGCTGTTTCTCAACTCAAACACACACACACCCACAGAATGACCAAGCTATCGATGGCTATACGATAACGGCGGTGCACGCCTATGATATGACACCGCTGGCGTTGCATGGCGGAGATGGTGGCACCGCACAGCTGCTAAGTGGCGGCGTGGGTCAACAGCATGCCAGGGTACGCTTCAAGCGGCACTCGACCAACGACCAATTGCCCGAGGCGATGCACTTTCAGCTGGTCATTTACGGCATCAACCTGTGATAGCGTAAGTAACTCCAACTCTCTCTCTCTCTCTATCACTTTTTTGGTTTCTCTTTAACTAACTTTTTGTGTCTCTCTCTTTTTTTCAACTTTACTGCAGAGTTTAACAAGTTTCTGTTGCTGCTTCGTTTTTGGTTTTTTGTTTTTTTTGTGTTAGTCAAATGTTTCGCAACTTAATTAAGTTCCAATTAAACTTTGTATGCGATGCTGGGACAACTTCCTGCTTCGAGACAGATAGTTGTGTTAACTAAATTATAATAATGTCATAATTAAGAGCATGACTTGTGCTTATTTATATGGAAAATGAGAAAAATTCCAAGCATCAACCGACGAACGCACTTTGACAGCATCAGGCGACAACTTGGCTGCTGCTGTTGATGCTGATGCTGTTGCGGCTGCTCAACCTGCAACATGTAATGAGATGCAAATGCATTGTTGCACACACACACACAAACACAGAGGAAGAGTGAGTGAACCGCTTGGTGGCTTGGTTTGCAAGCATAAGTCGATTTAAGCGCCTGATAAACTCTGTTTAACCAGATTCCCTGGCGTCGCATCCCGCCGCACTTAACATGTGCAATGTGTCTCGTAAGCAGCTTCTAGGCGATTAAGGAATCATTTACCTGCATCTCAAGCCCGGAGAGAGCGGAAAACTTTGCTGCACTTGGTCGGGAGCAGAGTCACTCGATTGTAAATAAGTTGCTTTTAACTATAAGCCATTCGCACTTAATATATTGTAGTACATATGTATATATAGCAAATGTTATGTTTAACTTAAGCTTCAGCTCTGAGAGTAATTGACAAGCAACATTAAATGAACTCTACGAAAATGGAATATATTTACTTATTTACTGTGATTTAAAATGCTTAACAAACCAAAGTTAATTCGCTAAACTGCTTAGCTTATCCATTAGTCTTCATTATAAATATATCACAACTCGAAATACGAGTATTTTAACATTAACATCAACTGTCTGGAGTCTGAGTTATGATCCTACATTTTGCAACTTCATTTAATCAATTTTGTATACCAAATTCAATAAATGGTAATGATAAATAGCATATTTTGCAATTCATGTGCTCTGCTTTAATGTGATTCCCTAAGCATTGCTTATTTGCAAAAAATACGAGTTTCATACAAATACATATATTGAGAAACAGGAGCTAAGAGCTGACTTGCAGCAGTAGCATAAATATAATATCTCAAGAGGGTGATTAAAGCAGTGAGGAGCTTAGAGAGCAGCAGAGTTCACAAATGCTCCATTGTTCAGATAAGCACTGAAAGTTTCTGTTAGTCAGCAAAATAGCAGGTTTTAGCACAAAAGAACTGCTTTTGACCTGCAATTGTAAATTTGCGCATATTTATTTGACATTATTTAAAATGGCCAGTCTCTCTCTCTTTCGGCATTGTTGTTTGCTTGTTAAATGTTTGCACGAATCCATTGAAATACATTTCTGAGTTCAATTGAGCTATCAGGATTGTAAATGTGTTTATTAGCTAGCTAGCTAGTAGAGTAGGTAAAGTATTTACAGGACTTGCTATAACTTAATGATTAACATCAGGGTGCACAGAACAACAATGGGGCACATTGTGCTCAACAAATTTACGTTACGTTCAGATTAAAGATATTCTTTCTGGCGTGTATGGGTGGAAGGTGAGAGTTCTGTGGGTGGTTTGTGATCCTTAATAACTTTCAACTCTTAACAGAGTCTCCATATCTTTGATGTAGCAGCCGCAAGCAAAGCAAAGGCAAAAGCAACATAATACAATACAACAAAAAAGGGCTAAGCAATTTGCATGAATTCTGGGAAAAACCTCCGCTAACTGCAACCCTTCTCGCAGACCTTAATTTCAATTTCAATTGTGTACAATTCCCACGACCACACACACACATACTATACATAGCGCGGCCACAACAAATGCAAATTTCATGCATGCGTTGATTAAAATCTAAATTTCGTGCACTTTGCCCAAAACCCCGGAGCTATAAACAAATAGAAATAAAACCAAGTGCCAAGATTTGCCCAACTGCAAAAGTGAGGCAAAGTGCCTAAAATTGTTACAGCTGGCGGCAAGTCCGCAAACTTCGCCAAAAAAAAAAACTGCAACAGACACGCAAAGAGAATGAAGCGAGGCACCCGAAAAAACACGATGCCCCGCTAAGTGCCCAAAAGGCAAACAGATAGAGAAATGGGCCAAGTTAACCATGCAGTTGGCCTTTTGCCACCTGGGTCGCATTTCGCGCAGATGCGACAAGGCATGGCGGCGCTTGTCACCCAGAACATGACAGCGAACACACATAGTCAAATATAAATTTGCTTGGCGCATGTTGCTTGCACAATGCGGCGTATGAGTAATTATTTGAATATAACATTTTCCCGTTGCGTATTATTTTAGTAACTGATTTCATATGGACTTGGGTTTAAGTTCAAGGTGATCAACGTTATTAAAATGATATATAACTGCTGGCCCTTGGTCAAGGAGCTTAGCTGGAAAACGCCAAAACACTCGATGTCGTCGAAGTCGTGTGCTAACGCTGGTAGATTAATGATAGTCGAGAGTCGTTTTAATGTTCGCACAGTAATTACCCATTTGTGCCTTCGGTGTGCAATTACACGAACTGCTGAATAACCGAAACACTAAAAATTCTTCATTACAGCCATTTAATAGCCGCCACATTGCGCAATACTTTAATGGGCTCGAAAACCGTAATGGAAATTGAAGTGAATTCAACCCGCAATTTGCAACTGCATCCAGCAAATAGATCAAATCAAGAGTTGGTCCACTGAAGTGTTGCCACTTTTAAATGTGCAGCAAACCACAAATAAAATCAACACTGACATTTTTATGCCGCCAGCCATCCATCGATGCTGCTGCTCTGCAATATTATTGCCAATAAAATTTGCGTAGTATTGACAGTTTATGCAGCGAAATAATAAAAGAAAAAACTTCGTTATGCTAAGTGTATTTATACGCTATAATGGGATTGACCTAAAGGTCAGCAACTTGAGTTGAGAGATTTTAATACCCGCTACTCATAGGGTAGAAGAGTATTTTATCTTAGTGAGAAGGTGTGGACATGTCTGTCTGTCCATCTGTCTGACTGCCTGTCCGTATGAACATCTATTTAGATCTCAGAGACTATAAGAAATAGAGATTAAGTTTGTTTCAAAACTTTTCTACGCCTACTTCAGCGTATTTTTAAAGCTAGAAAATTTTGGTACAGATAATATAAACTATAATATTTATGATACCTTGTGATCGTATGAAAATTGTAGAAGTTATTTAAGAATTATGGCAAATTACGTATACTTCAATAGGGTCTTAGCTACTTTGGCAGAAAATATGGTATATTTTCAACAGTATGGTATATTTCGAATGTAGTACTTCATCGGTATACCTCTGGTATATTTCAGTACTTTTGCGGTATATTATTTGGCATATTTTTAGAATGATACCGCACTGTTTTAAGTTTATTCAAAATCGGCAGCGGGTATCTCACAGTCGAGCACACTCGATTGTAGATTTCTGAATTGATCAAAAAGCTTTTGATGATTCATTTAATAAAATGTATTGCGAGGAATGTCTACCTGCATTGTTTATACATTTTTAATACATTTTTATAATTATATATTTTATACTCATATATAAACTTAGTTTATCTATATCTATATCTTTTTATATTTATATAAATTCGAATACAAATGAAAATACCTAAACTTCTTAACGCCTCAATAAATGCAAGTGAGAAGTCAACTCAAAGTCTATAAAATACCAAAAGTTGCACATACGCTATGTGAGCACTTTGAGCTGGCCAACAATTGGCATTTGTCTGGCTGCTCAGTGGCCAGTGAATATGGCTTCTGTGTGGTCCAACAACAATGTGTGTGCAATCATTTATTTGAAGCAATGAATTGCAAATTCTTTTTTATGTTCGTTTATTCGTGATACATCACCAAAAATTCAAAAAAGTGCCTGAATGGTAACCATCTCTTATTTCTGACTGCCAAGTATATTTTTATTGCTTATTTACACAAGTGCCAAAACGATTATCAGCCCTTGAACTTGAATAGCAAAATATGAGTATATGTATTCATATTTGAATATTCAGTGCGTTGCCAATCGAAAATATAGCGTGTTCTGTTCGCTGTTTAAACAAAAGGAAACTTGTTCTATGGAATAGTTAATTTGTCTGCAAACTTGATAATTTAGACATATATGTGTGAAACATAGACAAATAATAAAGTGAATGTGCATAAACGTAAATTGAGAGCGCGGTTTCTAACTGTATAGGAAATAAATAGTAATAAATTCATCATATCTCTATTGCAAATACATACAAATTTAATGGACAGCTCAAGTAGATATGACATTCTATAAAAAATGCTAATCTTCTACACCACAATTTCTTTTATTCAAATGAAAATAAATTTTGTATTTGTTTTTTTAGCCAATAAAAACAAACTCTACGTGGCTTTAGGCAAATAATACATTTGATTTTAGTGTTCAATTATAGAGAAATTTGCATTTTGCAAACAATTGCTAAAGGAATTAATCACAATCAAGGCGTAAAGTATGAGCGTGTTGAGCTTTGTTTATGCAGAAAGTTTGGTAAATATCTCGCATCAGTGCCTACTAGTTATGGAAGGTTTTAAAATGCCAAAAACAACAGAAACTCGGGCACATACTTATACGAACTTGCAGCACTAAGTTAGTTAGCTTGTTAGTTGTTGCTTATTGCTGTTGTTGGTACTTGGTAATAACTCACCTGTGCAGGGCTCAATGTAACTTGCAACAGCAGCAGCAGCAAGCAAGGTGCTACGAATTTGGTAAACATTTTGTAGCTGAAAAAAAATAAGAGACGAAAACCGGGTGAAACAAAATTAATTTCTTGCTTGGCTAGCAGCTGCCCCTCGTTGCAACATCGCAAAAGCAATAGCAAAAGCAAAAGCAAAAGCCGGGTGTTGGCCCATAGAGAAACATGGCAAACAAAAGACTCGACTGTTTTTGTATGCTGGTCTCGCATAGTACGATAGACGGATAGACGGACAGCCGCATAGCTGGACAGCCGGACAGCCGGATTGCCGGACAGTCGGACAGACCGAGAATTAAAATTCTTGGAGCTGAAGTAGGCGAAGTCAAGCATAAGTGAGGGTATTTCACATGCACACAGAGACGAGGCAAAACTAATTTGCAGGCAGCCTCTTCACATAGCTCGCACTCTGGCATATATAGTATCAGGCTATTATGTAGATTTGTTCTTAACACAATTTGTACCTCTATCTGGTTTCCGTCCGTGTCTCACTCTTTGCGTTTTTGTTTTTTCTTTCGAACACTTTAGGCTTGGCTTTTTAATAAATCTCAGCTAGACAGAAACTCGTCCACTCGCGTCGCGTTGCCGTTTAGCACTGAGTCTCCTCGGTTTTGAGTCAGCGCCTCAAGTCTGAATCTGAGTCTGAGTCTGAGCTTAAACTTGAAACTCGTAACGCGAATACGGGAATTGCCTGTTCACTGTCTGTCTGGTTGGTATGTTTTGACTGCTCAAGCGCGGGAGCTGGATGTCAGCTGAACTGGATTTGAGGCGCAATTTAAATGCAAACGTCTGTTTATATAGGAGCTCATCTGTTCAATGGCTTTGATGCGTATTGAACAGTCAGATAGAATCGCCTAGCGATAAGTACCGAGATGATAAAGACGTATGACATTATTACATTTTATTTTATGCCCTTATAAGTATATTCTTATGCAATAACTGAGCTATTACATTGCGCATACGCCCCGTAAGCGGGACATTGAAGTTTTACAAACCGGTTCGAGTACTCGCCGTTGCAGTTGTTACTCCGTTTTATCACCGAAAAGCAGGCCAACAGGAAAAGCTTTTATATTTTGCGAGCGAGTCGAAATATTTGGCAATGTGGCTGCCGCTGCTGCTGCTGCAATGCCAGTGGTTGCAATTGACCATAAAGCTGTGTTTGTCATTTAATACGCTTCGTCGCCGTTGCGGTTCAATTTCCATTGTGGTCGTACTCAACTTTTTCTGCCAACTGTGGCATGCAACTCTCTGCATGCGTCACTGTGCAGTATAATGATCTGAAGGCCAGTCAATCTCTGGCTTTTTTTAAAAAAAAAAAAAACAAGAAGCAGAAAACAAAAGTTAAAAACACTCTCTCGAAATTCGAATTCAACTCAATTGCCACATCATAACGCGTCAAAGCACAAGTCAAATGCCATTGGCCATTTCTTTTTAGCTGATTTTTAAACTCAGCTATCTCAAATGGGCAGCGGAATGAGAGGGAAGAAAGGGAAAAGGCTGTTGTTAAGCTGGAGAAACGTTCAATGTTCAATGTTCAACGTTCTTTTTTTTCGCTCTTGTCCTAATAAGCGCTCATTAAATATTCAAATGACAAAATCGACAGCCGCGCAACGCCTGGATAGACAACTAAGCTAATGTATTTTGCCTTTTGTTCGATTCGATTGTCCACGCAGCGTACGGCACGTGCTTGATGAATTTAAATGCGTAATCGAAATCAAATGCCCAAAAAAAGGGCCGATTCCAGCAGAAAAAATAAAAGAAAATAATTAAATCTACAGAATTTGTACGCTTCAATTTACTGGCCGACAATTCCTTTAAGTTTTTCATCACAGTCCGCATGATTTACTTGCCAACGCCCTCTTCCAAAGATGTGTTAGGGAATAACCCAAGATTTCCCCTTCGTTTGCTTTCTTTAACCTCTTTATCGTACAAACTGTTGACATTGAATCAATAATATAATCGTTGTAGGCAATCATGCTATCGCATTCGATTTGGATCATGAAAACAATTTATAAGCTAACAACAAACTCCAAATTAATTCAAGAATTTTCCAGCTAATTCTAAACAAGTTTTAGTCACACTTGAGCTTGGCTTAGATCAATTAATATAGAGAGATCTGTATTTAAATCAATAAGAGCTTTGAACTAATTATTGCAAATTCGATTATGTAATCAGTGTCACATAAATTTATATTATACACTTGAAAACAATGAGCGCTTCCTGATTATGAAAACATTTCTGAAAAAATTGTAATTAATTTCCTGTTTTTAAAAAGGTCTTTAATCTATGAACTTACTTTTAATCTACAAGTCTCATTGCTGTCATTTTCACTTTGTATATATAAATTGATAATTTTTTTTGAATGGCATCCCGCTGACATTATTGCATTGAGATTTTCTGTTTATTCACAATAAGTATGCAATATAATGTTAATGCAAAAGCTTTGTGCATTTTCAATTGGCGCACATAAGTAGGCAACGTTTTTAGCTTGATTCGCGTTCATCAAGTAATTAAGCGTAGCATACTTTCGAGCGTGGTTTATAAGCATTCGTTTCTATGATCAGAATGATGACGAACTAAATACACTTTATTTAAATTGTTTAATACATATATGTTTTTTTTTGTATTTTTTCGTATGAAATACATATAAATATAATTAAATTAAGCTTACGAACAAGTTTACATATATCACAAAATTCAACATTACAAACGAAAACATTAAGTAACTAAAAATGCATAAAACTCTCGTACTTGTACAATAAACACAACACTAATCGTGAACGTGTGCGCCTTGTCCTTGCTCCGGCCTAAGGTCAAAGTTTAACTACAAAACTAATTACGAATTATTTAAATGGAAATGTCAAGTGGCGCTCGCCCTTTTGAACTACGCCAACTCTTCTCGCATTGGCTGACGCTGAGCCGCATTGCCGGTTGTTGACAGCTTTAAATTGCTCGGCACGGTCATCGAGTTGCCCGTTGGCAGCCGGATGGGCGCCTCCGCATTGATGGTCACCGATTTTTGAACCGCTTCAGGCGCCTGGCGATAGCTTCCCGTGAGTCGGCCCACCAAATTGTTCACAGCACGCAGGGTGGAAATCGGTATCTGCGGCAAATTGAAAGTTGCTATTAGGCATCGTATGGCATCGAAATTGGAATTGGATCACAACAGGGTTTGGCAGGCACAAACATACACACACATTCATAGCACTGCGGGCGGCCCCAAAACGATTATAAATGCGAGCACTTACCTCGAAAATGCTGTCAATTAATGGCCGTAGGCTAAAGAACGGATAGCTCGGCTCTGCTGCGTTATTACCCGCAGTATTGCTGCTGCTGGCTCCAGCTCCTGTCCCTACACCACCTACGCCCAGACTGCTCAGCACCATGGCCGCATTCTGTTGTATACTGTTGCCACTAACTGCTCCTGCAGCCGCCTGTTGTTGGTCATAGTGTGCATGCTCGTAGCTGGGATAAAGCAGCATATTTTGTACGGGCATCGGATGCAGCATGGTCTGAAATATTATAGATAAATACACAATATACAAATTAACCTTTTGCTTGTTGTCGAAAAGCGAATTTTGTCTGATTTCGCAAAATATTTGCATGCATTTCCATAATGAATGAATTTTATCAAAACAAACAGCAAAATAGCTGACTAACAACTACTAGTTGTTCAATAAAACTATGCAAATGACGCATGATTATTTAGCGACTGTTGAATAATATTCAGCGTGTATAGTCTAAATTAATTACACACAAATCAGTAAAATGCTTTAAATAATTATTACATTTTAAACCACTTAAAATAATTATACAAATTAAAATATTCGTGCTGCGCTTGAAAGTATGCAACAAAAAATAATCATGTTAATTTGCAGACATAAAAGTTCGCTAGAGTCAATTTGCAAGGCCATCAATAGTTAACATATCATTATAATAAGTGAACTGTTAATCGATTTAATAAATTATTACATTGTAAAACATTTAAAATAATTGCACAAATTAAAATATTCACGCTGCTCTTGAAAGTATGCAACAAAAACTAATTTGAATAGATTCAAATTTGCAAGGCAATCAATAGCTAACGTATGATTAAAATAAATGATCTATTAATTTCATTCAACACTTACGTCATTAAGGAGCACCAATTCCTGTCGTTGCCCTCTCGCATAGCCCGTAACTCGAGTGAATTCCGTAACCAGATGTGTCATGACCACCAATAGCACAAACCAAACAAATCGGTCCATGGCTGTAATAATTATCTGAAAAAAACAATCAACAAGAAAAGAATGCTAAGTAAATGCAATTCCATTAAAGAGTGTCAATTGCAATTAGTAGTCGTACATCATTGTCAAAACTCATTCTCGGCGCTTTGTTTATGTGGCAGCTGCCACATTGATCTTGCAATTAATTGCTTGCGTTACACTGACAATCCCAATCAAAGTGATCTCAAAGTCAAGTTGATGCCGATCTCCCCCAACACACTGCTATAGATCGTGAGCGACGTTCTCAAACGCGACTGCCTCGATCATTGGCCAACGGCGTTCTGTGGCGCACACTCAAGCGGTTAAACGGTTTTGTGCCATTTGAATCCATCGACTACATTCGAGTTTGTCAGTCGCAGAATTTTCAACTGCGGCTGCTACTACTGCTGCTGCGACAGCGGCTCTGGCAGCTCTGGGATTCTGAAATGTGGATTAGCACAAGGCCAACTTGCCGCGTGGCGTTTGCCAGGCGTAACCAGTTTCTCTTATAATTGTTGTTGTCAATGTTCGCTGCTGCAGCTTCATGTGGTGGGTCGAGCGCATCGAGCAGTGAGTTTTCCCATTGCCACTGTGCATTTTCCAACCGCTTCAAATGGGTATTTTTTTTTTTTTTTTGAAAGCCAGCGCTTTGCCAAGGCAAGACAAATTGCGACAGTTTAAGGCAGCAAAACAATCAGCTGATGCCACCCACGACTACTCGAGCATCGCAGCAACGCAACAACGTTGCAAGTTCAAAGGTCAATGCATTTATAAGTATCTTTCAACTGCCATAAATCAAAAACTGTCCCGCATAAAACACAACACTTGAGTGGCTCCCCGTCTGAGTTGGCTGTCTGCAGCTGCAAGTTGCTTGCACCCGCTTTGCATAGTTCAAACGTATTCGAATTCGATGCTAACGTAGCAAAGCGATTGTAAGCGAGTCCAAGTCTAATTGTATAATTATACAATGGTTTATATTGTCGTCGAAATGCTTTAAGATTCTGCCGCTGCCTTGACATGGATAGCCGACGACAAGGTGCAATACAAATAATAATAAACCATCATGTTGCCGGTTAATTAAATAAATAATTAAGCAAATGTTTAACTCTAACCCTGACCCTTGTCAGAAGGAGAAGGCTACCAGCAAGCAAAAAGATTCTCTGTTGGCCAATTTTTTTGGATAACAAACTGAGCAAAACATCAAGAAATAAATGAAAAAAATGTATGAAAAAGCTAAACAGCAGCAAACACAAAAACATTGAACAGTTAAATGCTGAAATTATTAACATTCGTTTAGGAAATGCATAAATCAAGAGAACTGTGATTCACTCAAGCGACAGCAAGAAGAGACGAAGAAAACGAAAGAAAAAAAAAGACGAAACACAAGAATAAAAGAAAACAACAAATTGCAAATGTGGGAGGGCGAGGGGGCGTGGTCAGTGGTCAATGTACGGTTGGCGTATTTTTTATTGTTGTTGCTATAATATTTTTGTCTTGAATTTCTTTTCTTGTGATTATTATGCACATTTTAAGTGGGTATCAAAATTCTACTTTTGCTTTTAAATGATTTAATAATGACGTTAAACACTCTTGAGCAGCCTCTTGGCAATAATTCAAAAAGAAAGACTTGAATTTGAAAATGGCTAAAGGAGAGTTTAACTTACTCAGTCAATAACTAATAGACTCACTTTATTAAGCAAGAAATGTAAACATCGTTAAAGTCAGACAACAACATGCATATTGAACGTTGAACGAGGAATATTGCAAATAGTTGGTGTAATTAAAACCATTTGTTCAAACTGTTTGCAGTCGCATGCAGAATTTAGATATTTTTGATTTACATGCAAAGCTTTTGTGTTGGCGCTCGAAAAGTGCCCAAAATACATTTGTACTCCAAATACAATTTGCATAACAAAAATGGCTCACAACAAGTTTGGGCCTCAATTGAAAGACATGAACTAAATGAAACTTTGGTCTGTTGCCATTTGCTCTTTCGGTCTATGGTGTGGGAGACGGAGAGGGAATGGGGATGCATTTGGTCCTAGCTTATGCACAGAGGAGACATGCAGATATTTCTATATTTGTTGCTCGAGTTGTGTTATATGTTTGTATGTGATTTCCATTTGTTGTGAGTTATTTCGCAAATGAAATTTCGGTCACTTTGTCGAACTCAAGATTTAAATTACTTTGCTTTGGTTCAAAGTGCTCTCCAGTTCTGACAAGATTGGCTTGGGGTATTGGTCCACTTGACGTATACGTTATGCGTTTTATGTGTATGTGTGTGTCTGCAACGTATACGCAACTCTTTGTAACTCTTTGCAACTCTTTGCCATTGTGCAACTCGCCGTGTCTGCATCGCGTGTTTGCTTTTGTTTTTGTTTTCCTTTTTTTTTTATTGTTCGTTTCTCGTTTTTCTTTACTCTTCTGTTTGCTTCGCCCCGCCAGAGTGACATTTTATTTGTTTAACGCGCAAAAATCTTTTGTTATTCTTGCTCAAAAACTTTGGCAAATATTAAACGCGCAAACAGAGGCATAAACGCGTAGCAAACACATCATGCCAAGTGGGTTGATCTTCTTCTCCAGGACATGCAACAGTCTTCCACACACACACACGCACACACACATAGACTCCTTTAAGTACATAAGTACTTATGTGCGGGCGGCTTCATATTGGGTAGCATAAATCCAATTGAATAAATTTACATCCACGAAAATGCGGCGGCAACATTTTCATCATCTTGAAGTGGTCGCCTACGCAGCTTTGTTTGGCTCATTTGTTTGCCCACTGTCAATAGACGTTAATTACTCCGCTTGCACAGCGACTACGCGGTCTAGACCAAAGCGGGGGGAATGGGCGGAGGGGTGGCTAAAAATACTGTACGTGTGGCCATGGCAAGGAATCGGTTGCCTGATACTTGCTAAAAGTATCATCTTACGATTACCGTCATAAACGGAAAGCAATTAATAGAATCACTTTAACACACTTATTAATATTTCCTTTTTTTTCGTGTTAGCCACTTGAGATTCAGGTTCAGTGTTTAAAAAATTGAAATAATTAATTAATAGAAAAATTTAATGTTCATTTGTTATGCCAGAACTAATTTAAGGATTACTTGAAAATTGAAATTGAAATATTGATAAGCATAAATTGTGTTCATTTCATTTTGAAATGTATGTGATTCGATTAGTCCCCAAGTAAAGTGTACTTAACATCGCAAGTGTTTAGCATCTTCACTTTTCTGCTTTACAATATTACGAGTACTTTGTGTAATTAAGTTTTTGGGGAGAAAATCACATTGTATCTTAGCTTGAGGATATCAATAAGAGCTTATTGCTTTTGTATTCCAATTTAATACCTTTTAATAACATTTCAACAGATTCAACCATAATTGCTTAAATTATTTGGGGCCATTGAAATTAGCAATTCATATTTCCGGCTGGAGGCCAGACAAACAAACACTTCCACTGCCCACACGCCACCGCCAACGCCACCGCACTTTCTGAAGAAAATTTGTGGTGTTTTTGTTGCTGCTTTCTATTTCTATTGATTTGTTTTTCTTTTCGCAGCAGACTTCGGCGTTGGCGCTATGAATGGCGAATGGCGAATTGTGAATTGTGAATTGAGGGGCCTGCGGCCCTTCAGCTGTTTATCTTTCACTGTTGCAAAATTAATACTAATTTATTCTAATTATAAGAGTAAAGTTAACTTTGCTGTCGGCTGCTGGCGGCTGCCAAGTAAAAGTTTACAAAACGCAAAAGCAAAAGTGTTGAAACGAGTTTGGTAACTTTAAGAATTCATTTTGGCCAATCTACCAACAACAGTTTGCCCAGCCAGCTGTTGTTTGTAGTTATTCGTTGTTGTTTGTGTGTTCGTTTTTATTTTTTTTTTATTGTTTGTTTATTAATTATTCATATTCTGAAGACTTTTGAACCTCTACAGTTACGACATTCTTCACATGCCCCACAACAAAACAAAACAGAGCATCGCATCGCATCGCGTTTGCAAATTGTGGCCAAGTTTTTGCCAACTGTCTATTTGTTGTTATGTTGAGTGCTGCTACTCAAGAGTTTGTTAAATAGTTGCCTTTGTGTCCGCGTTTAATGAGCCAACACTAATTAGCAGTTCCTCTCTCGAGTGTCACTTCAGTTTACTTCTGCTGGCCACCATTCTATAGTTATTTTTCTTTTTCGCGCAAGAACTCACCTCGTTTGTGATGTAGACACTGCGCGCTGCCATTTTGCCAAAACGAGACAGCTGACAACGAAGCGAAAACAATAACAAAAAGCGATAGCGATAACGATAACTACAACGATGCGTCGAAAGTGAAGTGCACATGAAGGCGTCTGCGCAGCAACTGACGGCGGGCAGCGCATGCGCTGCTTATATTCAGCACGTAGCACAGTTCTAGCAGCTGCAGCTGTTCGATGGGGAACGGGAAGTGGTGGGGAGGGGGAGCACAGCTGATCTTGCACACGCTTCAATCTTGTTTGCATTACATGACGCGCTCACACTGTGTATGTGAGTGTATACTGTATACAAAGTGTAGTCTCAGCTTGCAGTTTGCAGTTTATTGCTGCTGCCTCTGATAGTCGTATATAAGAGTGAGCTTGGCATGCGATGCAGAGAATTTCTTTAAGACGACGACGCTTTCACAGTGCGTCCAAAGAAAACTGGTTTCAGAGCAGAAAAGATCTCACCAGTGGAGGTGGTGGGAGGGGGACGGGGACGGGGACGGAGAGAATGGAGAACGGAACTCCGAAAATACAGAGAGACAAAAGTGGATTGGCTACTTTCAGCGCAATTGGCGTCGACTGGCTGACACACTTACTGGCATCGTTTTTTATTGGTGTCAGAATCAGCCAAATTGATTTTTATGGCACAATACTATAAATAAAACAATAAAATACTATATATACAAATATATGCTGTGGTATGTAATTAATAGAGCATCGGTCTCGATTTCAGTGCCAGCTGCTTGTAAATTTATCTACAAAAAAAGTTCACTGAACTCAGATCAGTTGTTGCTCACCTTACGGCGCCAGCTCAAGCTCAAAGAGAGTCGACTACGACGGTGACGGCGACTCCGATTGCGATTGCGACTGACCGAGTTTCTGGGGCAACAATGCCAAGATCCGAAGACTCAATCAACACACACACGCATACGCATGTCCCCGCATATCAGATCAGCCAGCCGCATTCTACGCTATCATTTAGTGTCCGATGAGGTCGGCAAATTAATGTTACATACATTAACTCTAAATATAAATATGTATGTATGTAAGTGAATGCTTGTGCAGCGTCATCGAATCCGGAACTACCTTGAACTCGAACGTAGCTGCATACTTAATTATGCGATGCGATAATCGAAGCAGACCCAAAAACATCCACGATGCGGCTCAGTTTGTGGCTAAAACAAAGCAAAACAAAACAACGCAAAACCGAGTCCGCAAAACAAACTGAGCAAAAAGGTTGCCGCATCCAAATTTAAATTAATATGCATAACAAAGGCCGAAAGACTTCCCCAGCGAAATGCGAGAATCATCCAACAAACATAGCCAGTTTAGTGCTGCCAAACACGACAATAATAATAATAAATAAAGGTATATTTTAGAATTAAATTCTTAGTAGAATTTATGCATGCAACTAATTTTACTCATTAATCTTCAATTAATATTGATATTACATTTAAGTGCAGCTTTAATAAATTAAACCACAAGTGATGTATAAAATTAATTTTAATAATCACACTCTACACATTAATCATTATTAATATTAAAACCACATTAGGTTTAATAATGCAGTTGTAATAAATATTGCACTAAACAATTGAATTAAGATTAAATATTTAAATTTTTATTCCTGTGAAGTGTATTTGCAATTCGTTTTGCTGCAGTTTAATTTGCTGTTCTTATTTTAGCAGAATGATTGTTGCCATTGAAAAGCAATCCAAATATTAATGATAATCTCAATGTACATTGAAACATTGTAATGAAGATCATTATATAAATATGTACAACGCATTTAATAATAAACGTGTATTTATAGTTGTGATACATTGAACTTGTTTTCATCAATAAATTCCTTATTGATAGAAGTATTATCTCATTCCTTTGCCATAAAGCGAGTGTTTGAAATACACTTTAAGATACAGAGTCGGAGCCGTTGCACCTTTAACCTTGTTTTTTCTCATTATTCCAGTTAACTTGATATACAAAGTAGACGATGCATTGAACCTGCAGTAAAGTGGCTCGTAAATTTCAATCACATTGAACTTGCTGCTACGAATCATTTGTTTTACTCGTGATTCACTTAGCGCGCCCTTTTTCATTGTTTTGTTGTCTTATGCAAAGATAAACTTAACACAAAAGCGCACTCATAACAGCTGATAAAGATAAATAGACAGACAAACAGTCTGACGAATTGATGGAACCGAAAGACTGAGAGACAGATACTTGGATTTCTGTTTACAGCTGTTTTGCCCCTTGAGCAGCTTTGGGTACAAAACAAATCAATTTATGTTCGGTATAAAAACTTTGCTATTCAGTTTGCAGTTCATAAAAAGTATCAGCTAAGCCCATTTGTTTAATGCATTAGCTCGTTGTGAGTTGTCTGCGTTGTTATTTCTAAATATATATTTTTGGGGAAAAACCGTTGTTAATCCTTGAGTACTTTCATGTAACTTTAGTTTATTGCTATTTTTACTATAGTACTTTAGTTGAAAATAAATAAATAAATTGAGTGAAATCAAACTTGAATGTTTCTACAAATATTTTTTGGGAGTACAAATTGATAATCCTTGAATATATTAGAGTAACTAATATTAGTTTCTCTTTTTGCTTTAGTACTTTTAGTTTAAAATGGGAAACAAATTCAGATGAAAACGTTTGGGTAAAATTGTTTATGAATATTTTCCATTTTCTAAAAATATTTTGGCTAATCTTTGAATTTATATTCAACTTTTGATGGATTACTTAAAAAGTATTCAGCTGAAAATGTTTGCGAAAAATGTGAATAAATATTTCCCCTTTTCTAGGAGTAGTTTATGGAATAACCACTCTTTTAAGTATTCTGAATTTATATCCGTTTTTGGCTGACTAACTTAATTGCATATCATTTGAAATTTAACATAAATAGGAGTATTTCCCATTTTTGTAGTTCATAGAAAAAAATGCATGAATATTTATAACTGACAAGTTTGCCGAATTGACGCAAATTATTTAATATTTCATTTGAATGGAAAAGAGTAGCTTTGTTTCGGCTTGGGGACAACTCTGCTTTTATTTTATATTCTCGTAAACTGTTTGCCAATTTTACAAATTGTAAATCAACAGTGGCAGCGTTAAAAACAGCAAAATTCAGGAGAAACAATGCTAAAGTAGCAGCAGCTGTCTGACCGAATGAGTTAAAATGCAATCGACAGTTATTGACCCTAAACTTGAACTAGAAACCAAATAACAAAGCGGCACAAAGCGTAAAATTCAATTTAGCTGAACCGGCTGCAAATGCTACATTGTTGTTGTGATTATAGTTGTTGCTGTTGCTCTCGCTGATGTTGCTATTGCTATCTCTGTCTGCTTGCTGTCTGCTGACAATGCATAAATTTGAATAGTTTAACAACAGCAACAACAGCAATCGCTTTTGCACCTTTTGGCTGGTCACACTTTCGAGTTATTCCCAGCACACACACACATGCATACATATGTACACACTCACTCACACACACACAGACAAGCGGCGTCTAAGCGCCATGAGCCCCTGACATTGCTCACGGTCAGCTTTATATTTTATTACCTGTTTTGCTTTTATTTCATTTACTTTTGCCGCCTTTTGTCTCTCCCTCTCTGTCTCGCACTCTTTTGCCGCTTGCTTTGGTGTAATTTTCTTTTGAGTTTATTTTTTTTCTTGTTTAGTTAAATTTTTTTTCGACAGCATATTTTATTTCCAGCGGCCGCAGAACGTGAACTTTTTGCGGAAAACGCGAACTGTTACGCCCAGCTGGTTGAAGCTGCCTCTTGCCTCTTCTCCCCCCGCCCCACCGCACCATGCACCACACACAACCCGCTCTCCACATTAAGCAGCATGCTGCCGCCGTCAAAAACAAAGTCGCGGCTCAAAGCCCTGAACCTGAACCCGAACACGTGCAAGAAACACGGCGCAATTGTTTGAAGATAAATGATTATGTACTTATTTATGTATCTTTGTGATTGTGTGTGTGTGTGTGTGTGTGTGTGAAGTATACTAGTATTTTTGCTGGGCGGGTAGTACATATAGAACATAACGAGTTCTATTATCGCTCATTATTGGCATTTTCTGTTGCCCTGTTCAACTGCGATTTTTCGGCTTCAACTTTTAGATTTTTTTCCGTTCGTAGAAGTTTTATAATTTGCTTAGTGACTTTTGTTTGCTGTTGCTAATTCACACAGTCGTTACTTTCAAGTGTTTTGGATTTTTATTCTGACTGGAGTGTAGAAATTGTTCCAAGAACCCAACTCACTAAGCAAACAAATAAAACCAAAAAATAATGCGCCAGTTGATAAACAGTTGAGTTTAGCAACGTCAATTACTTGAAACGCAATCAATCTAATTAACTTTGATGTACTAACTATCCTAGTCACTCACTAGAAGTCTCAATTAGCCAAACCGAGGAGACGAGTGAAGTGAGCTCAATAAAAAGTGAAACTGCAATTACGCTAAGCAGAGTTTAATGGGCCGAGGGCGGGTCGATGTGTCTCGTATCGTAAATCAAGCAGTTAATTAATGACAATCAATAGTAAGCAAACATGCACACACACACACACACACACACTCGCACATGTCGATAGATTGACACATGAGAGTGAGTATATACTATATGTATACTATATATACAGCTGGCAGCCACTTAATACTGAAATAATCAATGTAATTAATTTGCAATAATTAAATTACCCACACACAGACTCCAACCCTGATATACAGAATATTTGCAGTGCAATAACAACAATTTGAAGGTATTTCATTCCATTTATATCTCATGCAGAACTTAATTAATGTGCATATTTAAACTGATAAACAAAGTTGCAGCTTGCCATGCAAATTTGCTGCTGGCAAAAGGCGAAAAATACAATATGTATAAATAAAAGACGTAATTTATTTCATTTTAAATACGCCGTCGCGTTCTTTTTTTGTATATTTTTATTATTAAAAATCAATTATAGCGTATTTTGCTTTTACTTACAATCTGTAATATCAATTAATATCATCGACAACTGACAAAAGCCGTTGTCATTTAAAGCATATTTAAGCTGATTGCAATGAGTTGAGTTTTTCGCAAATTATATTAAATAAGTGAACTGAACATTTAACATAAGAATTAAATATTGCAATTAGTTATTTCATATATTAAATTTATGCATCTACTTAATACTTGAAGGGTTTTTCCTTAACGATAGCTGAAATTTAAGAAACTACTCGTATTTTCTGAGCTTTAATGTCGCTTAAGCACACTTAAATACTCGCAAAACATGTTTATATCATTCGCAGATTTCAAACTGGGTAAATCGTTAAAGTTTTTAATATTTTTCAGCTGGCTGAACATTTATTACATACTCCTCATGACGAATGGAATTGATATTAAAACTGAAGAGAAACTTGTGAGAAAAAAAGTTGAAAAACTGTAGTTAAAGTATTTTGTTCTGAAGTTGTTGGAGAACTAGTTTCACAGCAGATTAAAAACGAGCAGTTTGCTGGACAATTAATCAAAAGCTAATGTGAAGCAAGCGATGTTATTCTGGGCTCTCATAAAAATTAACTTTAGATCTCATCAAAGCTAGTTTCTGGTTGGAGCTGAACTTGTCTCCGCAATCTCTCATCTCCAATGACTTTTTATTATTTTTAATTGCTTTGCGCTTTGTGTTAATGAACTTTATCTGGATGCAGATGATTATGGAGCACTCAACATTTTCCAGAATTTCCAGTTACACTTGCGAGCTTCACTCTTTTGAGTAATAATCAAATGCAGTTGCATCTAATTGCTCAACTGTTTTTGCCGTTTATCTCTCTACAATGTTGCTGCGCTGATTATTTCCTATTAGCTTAATTGTGCTCTCGCTGCACTCACTCGCTTATTTGTAATGCTCCGAGCTAGGCAAACATTCAGTCTGTCAAAAGTGCAGCATTTCGTGGCACGTGGCACGTGGCAGTCACTCCACCTGTGAGGCATGCCCCTAACAGTTATTATGCTGATGTGCAAGCTATGACATAAAGTAATGTACATATATAGTATGTCAACTGTCATCTCTGTTTGCGAAGCTCCTCGAGCATTCTGCTTACGTGACCAGGAGCACATTCGCTATCCAAAAATGTTCTCATTAGCCAAACTATCGGATGATTCTTTCCCCAAATTGATATTCTCAGTGTGCATTTCAACAAAGTGTGGGAGGAGCTGTGACGAAAATGGTCTGGACATCTGACGTCTGCTGGCCAGATCTATTTAGATTGACTAAGCAATAAATATATTCAATTTCAGCTTCTGTATAGAATACTTAATGTGATCAAACATCTCGCGGGTATTAATAGACTCTCCCGATACTTTGTGTCTGTGTTAACGAGCTTAAATTCAATAATTAAAAATGAATCGCATATTCATAAATTATTTATATCATCGCATCAGATCTGCATCTCTGTCGCACACGAAATACGTAACTGAGACGAACGTCATTAATGAGAATTTCAAAGCGTTGAACAAACATTTCTGGCGAAAAGCAAGAGTTATCAGAAACGATCGTATCATCATCTGGTTTTGACAACAACTTAAATGACTCACAAACAAAGGTGAGAGGGAGAAAGAGAAAAAGAGTGATTGAGAGGGAGACTAAATTGGAACATGTTCATATACAAGCTACAAATGAGGATTAAAATATACACAAATTAGTCAAATACACAATGAAACATAATTCTTCAACTCCCAACGTATGATCTCACTGTTTATACACGGCAGGAAACCGGCTTATCAATTTAACGAATATGCATGCTGAGAACGTTAGACAAAATAGACAAAGGAATTCTATGAATTCTCAATTAAAAATATAATAAATATAAATGATGTAAATCAAAATTGTGTTGTAACACAGTCAACGTTCTAGTTGAAAACACATTTCAGAAAGCAATTCAATAGATAACTTTGTATCGGAAAATGAGTTGTTCGGACAATTAAATCTATTGCTCAACAACATCAAAATTCATTGCAGTCAACGATTGCGAAAGATGCTCAGAACATTGATCATAAACTAATTTCACGCTTGAGTTTAACGCGATTTGCTGTTTGTATATGTATCTGTATTTGTATCTCAAGTGTTGCTTGTTTAAAATTGCGCATTTTTTTGTTGGATATTAATTAAAAATTGTTGCTTTGTTTTTCGTACCTTATCCAGTTGACTGCGTCTCTCGATCATGTTTGCTCTTATTTGGTTTAAAGTATTACTCGATTGAAACACGTAAGTAAGCTGCTATCTCCTTCTTTGCACTTTCCGTTGTTGTTGTTGTTGGAGTGGTTCACACAAAAAACTTCACTTTATTGACTCGACTAATTTCCGCTTTAATGCGAAACTTCTATGGCGGCACTTAAACACTCGCTAGCCGCAACCAAATGAAGTTTATATCGAGAGATCAGATCAATATCATCAGTTGTACAATAAATTCTATTCGCACCGAGCGCGCACACACGAATAACCCAGAAGCGACCGTTTCGTTTTGTATGAAATTCGCAACTGAATACTCAAGAGTCTCTTACCGATACTCAAATATGTTAAAGCCTGCCTGACTGACTGCCTGGGCCCAGGCAAGTTCAGAGCGTCAGAGCTTCAGCTGAGCGTCATCACACTTTAAGCCGGCAAACGAGGCTGAGGCTTCTCCTCGCTCTTCTCTCTCGTTTCTCGTTTTGCGTTTCGCATTTTGCGTTTTCGGTTTCGTTTTCGTTTTAAGTTTCTGTTTCGGACTCTCGGATACACATTCGGATTCGTTATGGGTTTTTGGGTTTGCGACGTGCTCAGCTCAGTGTTTCATCTGAAGTATCCATGAGATACTTCACTTACTAACTTACTGACTACTTGCGCTATGCGCGTGCGCTGCTGTTTCGCTCTGTGTATTCAACAACGACGGCGACGGCGATGGCAACGACGACTTCGACATCAAGTGTCTAGCGGCGCGAAAAAACAACAGCAATAGCAATGGCAACAGAAATAACCACGCATGACTGACTGCCTGACATGCTGATTAGCTGACCAGTTACTGAGTTGTTTAACGAGGTGTGTCTTAATTGTTTCGCCATAACAAATAGTGAAACTTTCGGGCAACTTCTCGAAGCGCCTCGCAGATTGAAGTAAGACCTTACAGACAGAAGGAGACACCTCCGACCCCATAAAGAATATATATTCTTGATTGGAGTCAGAAGATAAAACTATAAAGCTATTTTCGTCTGTCTTTCCGTATGAAACACTTGATTTCACAGTATAAAATATAGATCTATAATTTTTTTCTGATGATCAAGTATATTTTTTCTTTGGTATATTTTGAATGTAGTGCTATATCAATATACCAAATATAACCTTTGGTATATATATTTTATTATATTTACTAACTGATTAACTATTCGGATTTTTAATAATCCAAGCGTTTACCTATTTAGGGAAACTTCTAGAACTTCCCTCATAACTGAAATAAAATATTGGCTGACCGATTAATACTTTCGAGTAAATGTGCCGCAGTTGAGATTTCTTGTGCCCGGCCAATGACTGCGCTTCGAGGCTTGTCTTCATCGGCGACTTTCTTTTCCGCATATGCGGCAATCAATTCGTTTCATTTTGTTTCTTTTCGATACGCTACGTATCGAATGAGATTGCAACATTTGGCTGCAAGAGCTGCAGGCGAGCGTACGAGGTTTTTTTGTTGAGTATTAGGTAAACAATTAACAACTTTCACCGGCAAGCCATGCGCGAATTTTCACACCGCAACGATAAACATTAGGTTTGTTTACTTTTACAGCCACTTTAGAATGAAAACTAGTGAATTTTTTGCAAAAAACAAAAATAAACCAAAAGCAATGCTGATTTTCCGAAGTGAATCATCTACAGCAGTGCATCACACATACGCAGCGTGTGACGCTGTAAATCGCAAATATTTATAGTTTACCTGTTTGCAATCGGTTCGCGCTTGGCTTGATTTGTCACCACAGTTAGCCCCACACTCTAAACGTTTTGTTTTGCAGTTGGCTCTGCTTTTTGGCCAATCTCTAAAATGTATTGAACTGTTCGCTGGTCTAGAAACTGTGCTGAACTGGCGAAAATTTCCCGCAACTTGTTGTTATTTATTACAATTGAGCCAACGAATTTATTGGGTCATTTGCACGGCGATTCATTTTAATTGCGAGCCCATTAAAATAGATGAGCCAAATGCGATTTAGAGCGCAACTATCAAGATGTTGTTCAACTGATTAAAGTCGAATTCAGATCCGAGATCCAGCTGCTGCTTTTGTTCTCACCTAAAATAGAAAAACGTTCTCGCTGTCGTCTTAAATCAAATTTGAGTTTAATTCACAGCATCCTGCATAATAAATTTCCGTCTTCTTACTCGTATTCATTTCGCACTGCGTCTGTTTGTGTGTGTCACTAGGCAAGGACAATAATTGTTTGAAGGCGTACGTGATACTATTTGGGTAAAAAGAACGAACTACCACCTTAAGACAGAAGACACAAGACCCACTCGACCCAACCCGGAAATGTATGAATAAACGAATGATTTCCAGGCATTAAATTGCGAACGCAGATGAATGCGAATGCGAATGCGCGTGGAAATGGAATTGAGATTGGAATGGGAGAATGAGGCGCAGATTGTGGATGTGTATGCCACATGTCGCATGCCACATGCCGAGGTGCTTCCAAGGGTCGTGCACACGTGTAACCATTTTGCCAACTGAATTATGGTCACTTGTGTGTTAACCACAATCAACATGGCATTACAACTGAGTGCCTCTCTCAGCCAGATCTTCGCCATCGTCTTGTCTTTTGCCCCGTTTTGCGATAAGCGCTCAATCTGCTTGATGTGACCACAGCACATCAAAACAACTGTGCAACTGTTCAATTTGGCCAAGCGGAAATTTTGTCAAGTGTCTCGAAAGAAAGAAGCAGCAGCCGCAACAGCCACTTGGCTGATAAGATCACAGTCATCACACAGCATGGTAATCTCTCGTCTGCACGCTTCTTACGATTATTATTTTCATTTTTTGTGTTTCTTTTTTTTTGCAGTTTGTTTTATGCGGCACGCAATTTTTTATAATTTCCGCCAATGACCTTAACACAATCGCCAAGCAACGACAGCGTCATGTTTTTGACTTTGACTACGTGTAGCTGCGGTTTTGTTTGCTGGCTTCTCTGTCATCATCTCTGTGCAATCGACAGCCAGCGCGCTGTTTACACTGGCATTGAAAATGCATTTTCATCGGCCAACGACATGCATGTAATTTGCAATTAATTGGCAAATCTGGTGGCTAAACATATACCAACAGTTGTGTCTCTAATATTGATTGCAATAAGCTCTTCTACGAAATGTATAACTCAATAAACATTTCATATACATAGTTGCAAAATTTATGCTTAAACGTGACTTAAAGTTGCACCACAAAAACTATGCTAATGAATATTAAATAATATTTTAAAGGTATTTTATTTGCTTATTAGCAGCTTTTCCTTCGCGAATCAATGCTCGTATACTTCTCTCTCCCTTTGCGCAGTGACGCAATATTTGTTAATATCAATTAAGAAGCACGAAAGTTGAATATGTTAGAACACTTTTCGTTCATTGTTTAGCGCCATTCGGAATTTGGCAAAAGAGGTGCGTGTGTGGCTTTGTTTTGTTGTTTGTTTATGAGCTCATCTGCTGGTGACATTTGATGATCACAAAATTGCTTTTAAATTACCCGCACGTTGACATTCAAGTAATTTAATGTCATTTTTGGTTTTTGGGCTGAGCACAGCTTGCCGTCGAGTAATTTCCGAGTAGTTGTGGTACTCTCTGCCTCTATACAATGTGTAATCACAGACAACATCAGTGTCAAGGTTAGCAGGCTACGGTTGAGATTTATTGCATAGTTTTCATGGGACTTTAATTGGATTTCATCAAAAATTGAATGCCAATTTTTATCAATGGATGCATACTGTAAAAAAATAGAAATGAAATTGCAATTCTTCAGTTTTACAGATTTCAATAAATTGAGTTATTTAAATAATTCTACTAGTCGAAAGAAATTTCATCATTTTTTGGTTGCAAAGAAACCGAAACAAAAAAAGGTGCTGCCATTTCGATGGCAGCCCATGGCGATAATATAAATAAATGCACAATAAAATCAACAATACCTCATGGTTCATATGAGAATTTACCGCAACCGATGATGCATTCAATCGTACACACACACACACACAGTGCATATAGAATTCAAATTGATAAAAATAAATGAATAGCGATAGAGGTATGTGAAGCATGGTTTTGGCCATTGGCCATTGATTGGCCACTATTTGGACAGTGGATGAACAATATAGTCCCTCTTTAAGCCGATGGTGTGTGAAAACTTGATGATGCAGGAAAGCAAAAATATAACGAAAATGAAAATGAGAATACGAATTTCAACCGCAATTTATTGTGTGTGATTTACGATCATTTATGTGTTGTGAGTACCACTTATTTCCACTTAGATGTGCATTCATTCCAATTTAGATTCATATGCGTTCATTTCCTATACGCATAAAATGCTGCCTACTTTTAGGCAGCAATGTTTTGGCTACATTTTGCAAATTTCATTTCTGCTGAGCAAAAAATGTTGCATATTTCTAGGCAGTGATGCTTTGATACTTTTGTTTGCGCAAACAAATTATGGAAAATAAAGAATATCGAAGCATTTACACTGAATGAACGGCTCAACACATCGCATGTTGTTGATGGGCCAACAAATCAATGGGAGGCTCTATGGCTAGGCGCATGGGTTGAAAGGGCACGCCTCATTTAACTGAAAATCACATTAAAACGCGTTAAAAACACATTAAATCACACGTTATCAATTTCATGGGTGGCACCCATGTGTGTGTGTGTGTGTGTGTGTTGGTCGCTGCGTGCACGCCTATGTTTGTGTGTGGGTGCGAGACCCATGGGTCGAATTGTGTCTGCCAGCGGGGCTGACAATATGTTCAAATCCGTGTAAGCCACAGCAACGCCCGCCAGCTGGGAGAATCTTCGTCATCAACATAAGCGGCTGTCATCGGCTGGCAACGTATTTGAAATTTCAATTGTAGCGTTTGCCTTACGCAAATCCGCCAATTTCAATGAAGGCGTGCATGTGAGCGCTGCGGCGACACGCCCTTACGCCTCCGCACTTGCTCCGTCCATTGAACCATTTAGCCATTCACTCATTCAGTCATGCAGGCGGCAGGCAGCAGGCAGTAGACAGGCAGACAGTCAGTGTTTGACTCATTCATGGCCCCGTGGTACGTGTAATAATTGCCCCATGTGGCAGCCACAATGGCAACGCCTCGTATACGTAATGCTGTAATGCACGCAAGAGAGAGAGAACGAGTGGTGTATTTATTTTGATGTGATGTGCGTATTTGTTATTGACATTTGCATATGCCTTGGGCCACGTTTATTGTTTCTGGCTTTGTCTGGCTTCGCTCTCTCGTTCGCATCGTTACCGTTTTCGTTTTTTTTTTGGCTTTTGTTTTTGTTGTTTTTTTTTCCTGCTTTATTTTTTATTATCATTTTTTTACATGTGATCAACGGAAAGTGCAGTTGCCTCGTAATCACCACATTTAAGCAGGCGAAATTTATTGCAATCGTTTAACTGAACATTGTGTAAATCTGTTTGCAAAGTTTTTCACAAAAACAAGCTCAGATAAAAGCTCTTAAGTGTGGGCGTAATTATGTTTGCCTCTGCCCCGCCCACCGTTTGCCATTGCCACTGTGCCTCTGCCTGTAATCGTAATCCTCTGCCAAAGCCCAAAGTTGACATTCATTTGCCACAAGTGTATATCTCTGCGACTGTGTGTAAATGTGAGTACTGGGAAATAGGATGAGGGTAGAAGGAAGCAGGAGAGAGCTGAGGTTGTCTGTGCCGTCAAGTCAAACTAATTTCGACCTTTTGCCGCCAAAAGCTGAAGCGAAAACGAGTCAAGTCAAGTCAAGTTCTGAGTAGAGTCTCATGCAAAATTGAGTTTGTTATGCGCCAGGCACAAATAACACTCATTAGACATAATGAGTTATACTCGTAACTGGTCGTTGGACTATATTTAGATGGCTCTTTAGCGGCCATTATGCGGATGGTGTTTTGCTTTTTATCGCCAACGCCCAGGAACAGGAACTGAATAACTACTACAGTCCTTGCCTCGTCTCGTATTCGCATAGTGTTCGTAAAGTTTTCAGCTATTAATACTCGGTCAAGTTGGAGAAGGAGAAGGAGTTGGAAGAGGAGGTGGGGCGCTTTAAATAGATTCTACCTCGTTGTAAGTAAATAATGGGAGAGGCGTTGGGGCACCACAAATTGTTTGACATTTGGCACTGGCATTGGCTGTCAAGCCTTTTTGCCTTTGCCTCCTGTTATTGTCACTTGCCAGCAGCAGTTTTCTGTTATTTTTGACGAAGTTTTCCGTCACAGCAGCAACAGCAGCAACAACAGCAGCAGCGGCAGCAGAAGCAGGACGAACTTTTGTTGTTAATTCGCTCAAGTTTCTGGCAAGTATTTACGTGCCCCAAGACCATCCAACAGAGATGGAGACTGACTGCGACTGAGACGAGCCGCATAACCAAGCAGGCGGTTACAAGTACCACGAAAGTTTTACATGTTAATGGCATAGTTTAGGAAAATGTTTTCACTGTCGCCGTGTCGCCCCACTTGACTCCCACTCTTTAATCCTCATATGTATATGCTAGCATCTTGTATTTGTCTCTCTGGCTTACATTCCTCTCGTGCTCTCTCGTATTTCCTTAGAAATTAACTTTCACTCGCCACATTGAGTCGCAGCCACATAATGTGCCATTGCCGTCGCCAACGGCTACGTTAAGTGACTTTCTTATGCCGGTTGTAAAATTTCTCGCTTTATATGGGTTTCAGCCTACATTCGAAGCTGTGTCTTCTATCTCTGTCTCTGTCTCTGACTCTGACTCCCAACAACTGTGGTTAAATATTTTTGCTACTATCCAAATCTAGTAATTTACTTGAGTACATTTCTCTGCGCCGACGCCGAGGGCCATTCCGAAGGCCATCAAAGGCAATATCATCATGTGGAGGAGGAGCTAGAAGGAGGATGTCGCATATTATTGTAGATGGAGGGCCTTTGGCATCCCAAGTTAAGCCGTTGACAAAAACTTTTCGGGGCAAATGCATAGTTTGCGTATTTTTCGATTTGCTTGAAATTTGACAATGTGCGCCAGAAAGTTTTTTGGATCCGCATCTTCCACTGTCATAAGGAAACTATTAATTCCATGCCAAAAAGTTGTAAACTATTTGCTTGTGCCCCAAAGGCGCTCGCTCTCCCGGTTGCTCGCTCAGCTTACATCGTTGCTTACTAATTTCATTCAATGTTAAGTGAAACCAAACAAATCTTTAAATTTACCCTCCCGGCTTACTCGTATTTGCCTGTAATTTATTGGGTCTCACGTGTAGCTTGCTTTTGCTTTTGCAGACAACTTCATGTCCAAGTTAAGTCCCATCAGGTGAGAGTGGCCACTTGTGGCTGCCACAGCAACAGCATCAGCAACAGCCGACGCCGCCACTTGCAGCAAAAGTGTATTAACATTTTTCCTAACAGCAAATTGCAAGACAAGGAAAACAACTTCAAATAGGATGAGAAATTACCAGCCAGGAATACGACGACGACAGGAGGAGGCTGAGTTGGGAAATGAGCTGTTGCACGTAGTCGATGCGATGGGATGAGGATGAGAATGGGCCACTTGAGCTGAGTAAGTTTTGCAAACTAAATAAAGTGACTTGCTGGACTTTTTTTCTTCTTGTTGTTGCTGCTTTCGAGTAACAGTTGCATGACTTATACAGTTGGAGAGCGACAGATAAAGACGCTCATGATGATGATAATCATGTTGGCGATAATGATGCTCGTCTCGACAGAGTGGCGACAGAGTGTTGCAAGCTCAAATAAATGATACAAGTGGCAAAATACAATTTCTGAGTGGTTGGAAACAGCTGAGTCTGCTTAATGTTTCAGCACGGCCGGTGGACTATGGACTGGCAGCAGTCCAAGTCGGAGACGTCCTGGAAGACGGCATTGGCTTAAGCACAAAAGTAGTTTCATTGCTAATTTGTGCGTTTTGTGTGCAGCAGCAGCAGTTTTTGTGTGGCTTTCCTTGATTAAAAATTAAAAGAGCTCTCATATTTCCTTGAGCAAAATCAACTGCTCAAACTCCAGCCAAGGCAGAAGGCGGTGAATCTAAGCTACGTGCTTTGCATACGTCTACGCAATGCGAAATGTAGTTTTAGTTGAACGCGTTTCACTTTGCCTCGCCTTGTCTTGGTCTTGGTCTTCAGTTGTCTTGTCGATCGATATATGTATGTGTGTGGATGTGTGTGTGAGCGCACTAAATGTTTGTTGTTATAAATTCAAATCAACTTAGTGCCGCCTGCTGCCGTTCAACATCATCAAATCGATTTACCCCAGAGAGTCCCACACTCTTAAGCTCTTCCATTCAGCGTGTTCTATGCTGACCATTGGCTATAAATTGGTAGATTGGTAGCTTGGCCCTTTTTGCCAGCTGCTGGGCTTTTGCCGATTTTACTGTTAGACACGCGCCTTTTGGACCGCCTTTTACAATGTTGGCTTTGCAGATTCAACATGACTTAGTGCCGACTTAAGCGCATTACGGCCAGCTAAGGCAGAGAAAGCCTTTTAATGTTTTATCGTTGTGCAAATAAATAAACGACCACCAAGCCAAAAATGGCATAGCAACATAGCCACGCGCGCCTTCAGCGTCTTCAACATCAGATTCCCAGCGCAAAATTTGCATTTCCGACTCAATTAGCCCAAAACTCCAGCACACGTGGCGTATACGTATTACCCTTAAGCATTGCGAGCGGCAGAAAAGCCACTTTCAAATCAATTATCATACCAAGCTCGTATTGTTCTGCTGCTGCTGCTGTTGTGTTGTGTTGTGGTGTTGGTTGTTGTGTTGCTCTTTGTTGCAGCATTTGAGCAATCTCCTCACGGACATACATACAATACTCCATTCGACGCACCGGAAGCTAATCGGTTGCCATTTTGTGTATGTGTTTAGCTGCAGGATGCTAATTGGCTTCCGCTGTGCCATTGTGCGCAGTCTAATAGCTGAAATTCGCTATATTCTCATATATCTAAGTGAGGTGCATTCAGTTCTCCATAAAGTATTTTTGCTTTTAAGTGAGTAAATATAATATACGTAATGTGAAAGGTTGAAATATTTTTAGAAACATTAATAGACATTATGAGATTAATGTACTTCCATAAAAATGTTCATTACGAGTTTCGCATTTGCAGTAGGATTGTGAACAGAGAGTAGGCAAATTTAAGAGTAGAGAAAAAGGTGTCTACATGGATGCGTAGCATTCCACCAGCCATGGCTGTGCTTCGCTTTAGGGAACGTTCCACAAACAGCATCAGATTCCTCTTGAAACTGCGACTCTGATCCATCCAGTTGCAACTAAAAGCCGCATAGGGAAGCTTGCCAAACCAAATCTCATTGTCGGTGCCGTAATAGCAGGTGGGAAAGATTTCCAAAGGCATTGCCATGGCGTAAATGACAAAATAAGCACGAGTCATGGGAGCAGTTATAAAGAACAACACTCCTGCAATGCTCACGCAAACGTTTACGGCACTCACAACGATTTGGATAAGCATTGGCAAGGACATGAAGGACTCCAAGGTGTGGAACAGTCTGCAACAACAACGATATCCATTAGAAGTGAGCAATTGTCATCGAATGCTGTGAATACCTACTCTAGCAAGTGTTTGTGATCCGTTATGCAGTTCTCCAACTCAATCTGAACCGCAACGTCCTCTGAATCATTCAATCCCAGTTGCTCAACGCGTATGTAGAGCATTTTGATGTGGGCTGAGATGAGACACAACATAACGACGGGATAACAATCGTTTACATAGTTTTGCATCAGTTGATACACTGAACCAAGCATCTGATAAAAATTAGCAATGTAAAAATTGCGATTGGAGTTTCGCCAATCGAATGGAAACCAAGCTGGATTCAAGAGTCCACGTCCTTCTTGCATTAGGAATCCCAACTCAGCGGAGGCGGCACTAAATATACAAATGCCAATGAACACATAGAGAATTACATTCAATTGGATTTTCAGACGATGATATATCTTCATTTCAGCTGGGTATTTAACATGCGAATCCAATTGCATAAGAAGCTTTTCCATTCTCGTCACTTTGTCAAAGTTATAGGTGTATATAATAAACTTCAAGGAGCAAGCAAGGCAAGTGGCAAAGAACGTGAGGTTTCTGATGTCATCCGTGAGATTGCCGTTACGAAATAGGGTTATACCCAAATGCAGAGGATTTCCAATGGTGATTAAAAGGTGCATTATGGTGTTGTAGACTATGTAGAGTTTTATCCATGTCACTTGACGATATGCTGGGCCAAGTATCCTCCAGACGGTCCAGTGACTCCGAAAGAAAATCAAACTGTCGATTGCCATGTCGTTGTCCTGCAGCTTTTGTTCTACTGTTAACTCAATTTGTGGTTGGCGTCAATTTATATATATCCGCCCCATGGTGTGCCTAATAATATTAGTGTTAAAAATTTAACACGTAATTGACTAAAGTGTTACATTGACACATTAATATTTAATATTTTTCATTATTAATACATATGGGTCGACCCAATGATTTTCTCACGCTAATAATAACCGACATCAACTATGGCTGTGGTTTAATTTAAATAACTAAGGAGTTACAACTATTTGTGAAGCCCTGGCTGTGAAATGTTTGATTAATAATTATTTATCGATTCGCCGATGAAAATGCATCAGTAGTGTTCACATCGAAATGTAGACGTGGTGCTCTCTGGCGTTGCCACATGGATCATATAATTAAAAGTTGCCATAATTTTTAGAATTTCTCGGCGTTGCTTGAAAATGTTGCCGCAGTAATTAATAATAACATCTGCTAATTTTCGACAATTCAATACAACTTTTATTGATGCGGAACATTTCACCTGCCGTCGGTGTGCTTCAATGAACACTCAACAAACAACATCAGCCCAATTGCAGCTGAGGGCTACACAATGAAGTTTCCGGATCCAAAGCTCAGGGCCTTCTGTGCTGTAGTAACAGGTGGGATATACTTACAAACATACCATATGTACACAGTGTGTACTACACACTATGTATGTATTTTTTGCTAAGAAGACAACTGTCGGAATGCCATTCACGATTGCAATCAGCAGGGAATAGGAAATGAGAAATTGCAAAGCTTGAAGAAGCCTACTGTTGTTTAAAAATACTCATTGTGCACTTTTCAAATGCTACAACTTTAACAATTGCTAATTTCCTATCAACTCTGAATCGCCCATTGCATTAAATCCAAAAGATTAGAGGCTTTTATATACAAACTTGAAAATTTTGCGAAGATTGGGCATAACATTATGAGCGTATAAAAATCAATTGCAAACTGATGTATCAGAATACAATCCATTTCGATAAATGGATAAACGTTTGCTATGTAAAAGGTAGATGTAAAATTTCGTCTATTAAATATAAAACAGACGAAGCACAGACGGAAATGAGCGAAATAACATTCAATGCTATCAAATATACATATTCTAAAAATTACAAAAAAAATTGAGACAATAAACACTGCTCTCCATAATTAACTCCCATAATTCCCCATGAGTCTGTGGATGTCTCTAACTTTGTTTAACTTTTCGTATTTTACCGAGATATTATTCAAAGATGCTTTCTTCAATGATATCTCTTACGTGTTCCTATAGTTCAAAAGTGAGTTCAAGGTGAGATTTCTATAATTTCGTAAGTTTGCTTTCATAGACATATCTTCAATAGTAATAATAACATTAATTGCGTACAATTTACTTTTGCATTTGAAGCAGGATGGTTAATAGAGAGTAAGCAAATTTAATAGTTGAGAAAAATGTATCCACATGGATGCGAAGCATTCCACCAGCCAGAGCAGTGTTCTTTTTGAGTGAACATTCTACAAAAATTCGTAATTTCTGCTTGAAACTACGACTCTGATTAATCCAATTACTGCTGAAAGCGGCATAAGGAAGTTCCTCAAACGATTGCTCAGTCTCCGTGCCGTAGTAGCAAGTAGGAAAGATCTGTATTGGAACACCCATTGCGTAAAATAAGAAATATGTCCGACCCATTGGTTCAGTGACAAAAAACCAAACAGCTGCGTTGGAAATACAAAGATTAATTCCCGTCACAGCAAACTGAATAAGGATGGACAGTGACATAAAGGATTCCAAGGTTTGAAATAGTCTGCAATTGTAAATTAATCCATTAAAATTATGCAATATGAGAATCATTTAACGTATATTACTTAAGCAAGCGTTTATGGTCCGTAATGCAATTCTCCAAATCGCTTTGAGCTTCAGCATCTGATGGGTCATTGAATCCCATATTTTCAAATCGTCTGTAGAGCATCTTGATATGACCCGAGATCAGGCATAACATCATAGCGGGATAACAATCGTTGGCAAAGTTCTGTATGAGATGATAGCTAATTCCCGTAACCTGATAAGCATTAGCGACGTAATAGTTGAGAGTAGAATTTTGCCAATCAAATGGAATCCAAGCGGGATACATGAGGCCTCGCTCTGTCTGAAACAGGAACGATAACTCCGCAAAAATTCCGACTATTAAATAGATACCAGCAAATCCATACAGGATATTTCGCAATTGTCTTCTCAACTTAATGTAAATGTCCGTTTCTTCCTCTCCGTTAATTCGCAAGTCTAATAGCTCGATTATTTGCTCCATTTGTCTAATTTTATAGAATTTGAGTACGTAAATTGCCGATTTTAGGGTTCCAGCGAAGCAAACGGCAAATGTCGTTAGGTTCTTTATATCATCCGTGAGATTTCCATTGCGAAACATTGACATGGCCAGATGGAATGGATATCCGATGTTGAATGCTAGATGCAAGGTGACAATGTTGATGATTACCATGGGTTTCCAATTCACATATTGGGCGTCTAGTCCTAGTGTCTTCCATACTATCCAGTGAATCTTAAAATAACTCAAACTGTTGATATCCATGTTATTTTGCTGATGCCTTCTTCACGAATGAAAGGAATTACGTTAATCCCACTACTTTTATAGAAACTCAATTATATTTAGCCTGCGCTATTAAGTAATTAAATTTAAATGGAAGTCCTGCTCAATTATTGATATCGACATTTCGAGGATATTTTCTCTTTCCAATCTGGGAACTTTGCGAATTTAAAACGGTATTCTTGCTGATGGAGACATTCAGTTGGAAATCGAACTGGTGCTGAACTTGTTCTGTCTAAAATTATCCTAATTGCTAAAGCAATTATATTTATTAAGTTTGATGGCAAAGTTGGACAAAACAACAAATCATACATTTCATACATACATTAAATTCACATTTTGCTGTATTCTTGACCGTTTCGGCGTAAATTTATATTTAATTATTAATACAGTGTTTTTGTGAAAATTTTCTATTTGCATTTATGATATTAAAAGAAATATACAATTTTCGTATGATATTACTTAAGATTTTTTTTATGTCTATGTGATATTAGATTGTCCACTGCATTTCATAAAAAATGAGACATTTACGGTAAGTGATTCAATTGCGACAACTACTACAAACAAAATCAACATGCACATAAAGGATATCGTATTCTTGAAGAGCTTAAAAAATCAATTATTATTGATGGTGAATATATACATATGTATTATTTTCAATATCTGCTTTTAGTTGATTGAATATCTCAACATTTTGCGTTTCGAATGTATTTGCAATAAGTGAAGCAGATTCGTCATTTTATTCAATTGTTGATGAATAATACAAAGCAAATAATTAAAGTTATTAAGATCTTGCTTTCAAACGTGTATTCCATGGCAAATTTGATACATTTTCTTCAATTCACTTGTCAATGCTCAATTGACTTTGCTTAACAATGTTGTATCCTCATATTTTGTTCAGTCAACAATTGTACACAAAATTGCTAAAAAAAAAATGATATCAATTAAAATTGAGTGCAGCAATTAATAATGTTTTTTTTAAACCCCGATTGCTAACATATTTAAATAGAAAATATTAAAACTTTCATTCAATATTCGGCTTTCAATTATTTCAACTTTATTGCAGTTTACTTTCCCATTCGAAGCAAAATTGTAAATAGAGAATAGGCGAATTTGAGAACTGAGAAAAAGGTGGCCACATGGATGCGAACCATGCCACCAGCCATGGCTGTGTTTTGTTTCAGCGAACACTCCACAAAGAGCATCAGCTTCTTCTTGAAGCTGCGACTTTGATTTACCCAATCGCAACTAAAGGCGGCATAGTGAATTTTTCCAAACCAGAGTTCAGTGTCCGTGCCGTAGTAGCAGGTGGGAAATATTTGTAGAGGCATCGCAATTCCATAAAAGAAGAAATAGGCACGATTCATTGGCTCAGTCACGAAGAAAATAAAGCCGGCAAAGCTGACGCAGATGCTTACGGCAGTCACAGCGATCTGAATGAGCATGGGCAAAGACATGAACGATTCCATTTTCCTAAAAAGTCTGAAAATATTTAAATCAAATATGAAACATGGAACATATATGGAAAGTATTTAAAACGCACTCTATCAATCGCTTATGATCCGTGATGCAATCCTCAAGTTCACGTTGATTCGCAGCATCGTCAGTTTCTTTTACGCCAATCTTTTCGAAACGTTTGTAAAGCATCTTGGTGTGAGATGAGATGATGCACAGCATCACAGCGGGAAAGCAATCACTGCAATAGTTCTGCATCAGTTGATAGCTTACGCCAACAATTTGATAAATGTTCGCAATGTAATAATTCCGAGTCGAGTTTTTCCAATCCAATGGAAACCAGGCAGGATACATAAGACCACGTTCTTCTTGATAAATGAAGGACATCTCAGCGAAAATGGCAATGGGTATATAAAACGTAATAAAGATGATTAGAATGTTTCTCAACTGTGCTCTTAATTGACTATAGATGTAAGTCTCGTCCTTTCCACTGACTCGAGCATCCAATAGCTTCAACAATTCCTGCATTTCGTATACTTTGTCGAAATTGAAAGTGATAATTGTTACTTTGATGGAGCAGGCGAGACAGGTGACAAAGGTCGTCAGATTCTTGAGGTCATCCGCAAGTGTGTCGTTTTTGAAAACCGACAAACCCAGATGCAGTGGATAGCCAATGCTGACGAGCAGGAATACCATCAAAGTGTTGATTAAGTAGAGTTTTTGCCATCGAGCCTCTTTATATGCCACTCCTAATATCGTCCAAATTGTCCAGTGACTTCTGAAGTAGCTCAGACTGTTGATAATCATGGTGTCGTCCTTTTACTTATAAGTTTTTTTTTCCGATTTGTCTGCCTTATATACAGTCATGGTGTCCACTAATTTATTCAAGAAAATGACATAATTATAATTATGGTTTGCGTGGTCGCATCAATTATCCGTCCAATTATTTAATAGGCACCTGCGTTGACCACTCAGAATTCAAATTTTTTCTTTATAAGTATAAGAGCATTATTGCTTCTATACTCCAAAAAGTTTTGTAGTTATTCTGCAAAATCAAAATTCGATTTTAATTGAGTTTGTTGAATATACATTTTTATATTGAAATACCCATTTTCCGTGTTATCAAACTGCATGTAGAATCGTTTGCTTTAAGCTTATTACGTGCGTGAGTGTGTTGACAAAGTGGATATCAAGTGGTAGAGATATGTACATTTTGTTAGAAATTTGCATCTAAAGTGCATGGGAGTTGAAATGCAAAAATAAAGCACATTTTACGGTTTTGCATTTTGGCGACGCGTGTCAAATGGCAGAAAAATTCTATTCATAATTGATATGATATGACATGGCAATATATAGTACGAGTATGTCATGAATGAGCGCTTAGGCTTTGTTGCGCATTTTGCATATTTATTTTAACTGTATGGCAAATTTACGACTCGATGCTCGAAACTCTCCCCTATATATGATAATAGTCGATATGTCCATGTCCAACGATGAACAAGTAAAAAAGATAAAGTCGAATGTTCTCGACTGTGAGATACCCGCTACCTATTTTAAATATATCCAAAACAATGCGGTATTCATTTAAAATATACCGAATTGATATAACATAAAATACTAAAAATATTTCGGGTATAGTACTAGATTTAAAATATACCATAGAGTACAAAATATACCAGCTCTTTCTCTTATAGTCTCTGAGATCGAGGTGCGCATATGGACAGTCTCGGCTGTCGACGCTGACCAAGAATATATATGATATACTTTATGGGGTCGGAGATGCCTCCTTCTGCTTGTTACATACATTTCCTGGAGGCACAAAGCGATAATACCCTTCTAACCTATGTGTAGCAGGTAAAAACATACAAAAAGTTGCGTTGCAGTTAATAACTCGATGGTGGAATTGCAAAACTAAAGTATTGACTGACTGACTGACTACTAAGCCCGGAAATGTGAGGATGGGTCATGCAATTAGCACATCAGATACACAGACTATGCATGTAAAGTCACACAGCATGTGTGTGCGGCAAAAACATGATGCTATTTTCGCGACACAGTCATAAATTGTTGCATGCATATCAGAAATTGCCAGCAAAAATAGTTTTCGACTTTGTATTTTTGCGATTTTTAAATAGTATGATGTTCGCTATTTCATTTTCCCTTTAATTATTTACACATTTGCTTCATTTTATGTGAAATTTTAAGAACACTGTTAGCTGCAAAAGCAACTTTGTTATGACAATGATGGAAATATAATTCCCAGTGCGAATGGTTTTATTTTTATTAAATTATAATTTAACAACATAAAGTTTACTTCTTATTTTATGACAATAATAGTTATTTTTTATATTAAAATATGATGAAGGTTTTATCAGCCGCAAAAGCGGATTTACTTATTATTGAGCTGTTAGATGTAAAAGCAACTTTGTTATGACAATGATGGAAATATAATTCCCAGTGCTAATGGTTTTATTTTTATTAAATTATAATTAATTAACAACATAAAGTTTACTTCTATGACAATAACAGTTATTTTTTATATTAAAATATGATTATGGTTTTATCCGACACAAAAGCGGATTTATTTATTATAGAGCTTCGTTTCGCTTTCATTGTATATGTTACCATCTTTTGATGTAGTCATATCGTTTAATAAAAAATATACATATTTTGAATAAATAAGCACAAATTTTCTCATTGCAAAAATTCAAAACCCAATAAAAATATATAAAACTTTATTTATTTTAAGTAAACAATATTACATTTCAATCTGAAATAAATAAGTTATGAACCCTTAAATACATTGCAAGGTCGAATAACCTATGTTAAATGAGAATTTTATAATCTAAGTTGAGTTGAAGAAAGGAAAGGAATAATAATATTTGAAAAGATGAGAACTTTTTTACCTGATAATAGATAAATTGAAAAAAATAAGAATTAATCTGGAACTCTTTAATACATTTTAACGTTATTCAGCTCTTGTTAATTAAGAATTTTATAATCTAAGCTGAATAAGATACAGTTCTATCAACAGTTATCAGAAGTTGTGTTCAAAGAAAGAATAGGAAATTGAAATTTATTTTGTAGAAACGTGGAATATTTAATACCCGTTAATAATAGATAAAACTTAAACAACTTGAAATAAATGTTATTACTTTTTAAAGTGAAATAAATATTAACTAAGCTGCAACTCTTAAAACAATGGCTTGCCTCCAGAACGTGCTTGGCCTGTGGAAGCATGCTGCAAGAAGATGCGAAAAGTGTGCAGTGCATGCTCAACTATGAAAATCGCAGCAGCAGATGCCACAGCGGCGTGTTTAACGGAACGAGGGCAGTGAGAGTGGGGGAGGGGCCGGACAGCTGTCAGCAAATGAGCTCGACAACAATGTAATTATCATAATTAAAAGGCTGCCCCTGTCCTTAGCTGGCCTTGTCTAACTTGCGCCAAAAAACAAACGGTCACAGCGGCCGCAAATTTGCTATTAAAAGTAACCCCCACACCGCAAACAACAACAACAACAACTGCAGCAACAACAACAAAAACAACAACAAGGAGAACTGTGAGAATGGGGGCAAATATGAGGGGTCGCTTCTGCTGGCATCTGAGGGTCTGCAGGTGAACTGCATAATTGAACTAGTTCGCTAATTGTACGACGTTGCTCATTAATTGCGACTGCAGTGAAGCTCATTTAGTTGTACTTTTTACCCTCTCCCCCCTCTCAACCATCTCTTTGGCTTCACCCTCAAGCATAGCTTTGTGCTACTTACTAAACTTGATGCAACTTGGGGCATTCACACTGATTAAATCATAGTTGCAATTATTCATTGCACTCACACAAAGCGAATGCATATTTTTCTTTTGTTGTTGTTTGTGTTGTTTGACTGGCTGCTGCTGCACTTGTGGTCCATTCTTATCAGCTCTTATCAGTCGAATCCACTATTCACCACATTGGTTCATCCTTATCAGCTGCGACTTCTGTCGCCGACAGCTCTGCGCATGCTCTGGAAAAGAGAGCAAACTCACATTCCGAAAAACATCGCATTCGAATGTTTATTTAAACTCTACTTAGGCGAATTTGTTTGAATTCAAGTTAATACGGTTTAACTTGTTAAGTGAGTAAATTATATGGAAATTGCGTTGGTTTTGTACCAAGAAATATGCTTTAAAAATGGCTGAAAATATTTTCTTTGCTGGCTTGAATTCTTAGATATTTCTCTAAAATTAAAATAAAAAACAAAATGTAAAATATTTCATGAGGGAAACTTTATTTACTTGATTTTAAATCTTCTGAAGACCAGGGCTTATTTTAAGATTAAATTAAATTTAATTTACTGTACGATATTTAGTTGACTTCTTTAAGAATATCGTAGCTTGCAATTCTCAGTATTTTGCAGTGAAAAGTGCTTCTTGGAACCTTTATATTATTTAAAGAATTGTAATTTGTATTTTAGTATAACGTTTTCTTTTGAGAATCAATACTTCGTTTAATACTTTGCTTTCAAATCTTTATTTAAATTGTAAATATATTTATACACTGTTTTAATAAGTTTTAAAAGCTACGCTTTTCTGAAAAATACGTCCTAAAAATTGCTAAAGTTCCTGAAATTCTTTCCTGCTTAGTAATAGCTACATAAATTTATCTAATTTGATTTAATTTTCGACGATTTTTCTGAAACTATAACTCAATAGAGCAGCCTATGGAAAACTGAAGTTAAACGCACGCAACAGTTTATTTTAAAGCCTTTTGTTTGTTATCAGTAGCCAATAACATCGCACTTCCAGTGTAATCAGAAACATCGCCAAATCCTTGCGAGAGTGAGAGCGAGAGAGAAAGAGAGAGAGAGTCTGTGGCGAACTTACTAACCTGCCTCAATAACCTGCCCATTGCACGGGCTTTCACTTTTCGACTGTTCAGCATTCGCAGTTGCTCCACAGACCCAAATCGTCGTGTCCGACCGAGTGTTCGAGTTCGTGTCGTCGCCTCGTTGCTGCTCTTCGCCTTTCGCTGTGGTGAATTCAATCGCCCGAGTTTTGCCGTAAACGAATCTCAGACTTAGACTACGGTTTATGATTTGCAGTACGTTTCGAAACGCGTCGCGTTGTGGTTGTGTGCCACTCGAAGGGGATCCGAGAATCCAGCGTTTAAATCTGAATCAGCCTGAGGCTCAGGCCCCCTTAAAATAGACCAGATCAAAAGGGGCGAGCCTTTAAACTGGAAATCAAATCAAATCAAATCGAAACGGCGTGCCAGTGAATTAATTGAAATTAAAAATTGTGGAGATAAAACAAAAGAGAAAGTGTAAATGGCGATGACAATGCCTAAAGATCGATCGTGATAATTGAAATAGATGAAATCAATTCAAGTGTAGTTTCTCATTAAATAAAAGTTGCAAAAATAAATTCGAGTGCTGGCAAAATAACCGAGCTTAAATAAAATCAGTGGTAAGTAAAGATGCTCGATGGCAAGTTAAATAAACCGTGAAGAACATTTAAATGCTGAATAAATAGTGTCTTCTCAGATGGATGGAAATGCATACAGCATAATCTGCACAAGTGTGAAGCACCTTTGTGCTGCCTCGTTAGCTCTTTGACCCGTTTTGTATAATGCTCTGATATATCGATTGATCCATTTGCATAAGCAAATAGTATGTTATGTCCATTGCAATTCATTTTTGGACGCATCAACGTATGAGTAATGCAATTATGATGTGGAACTTCTGCCATTCTGGCAATGCAATTAAATACGTTCTTTTGGCTTAAAGTGCGGACATGTGTTATGAATGGTTATTGCAACATACGAGTACAAGAGGAAAATAACTGGTAATAAAATAATATCCTCCTTCTGGCATCTGAGCTGAACCCAATTCATTGAGCCGTACATTTTTAAAGGAGCGTGCAAAAAGCGTTGTTGCTGTCCCCATCGGTTGGTTGCTGCTGCTGGTTCTGTTGGTTGCTGCTGCATGTTGCATGCTGCTGATGCCTTTTTGCCGCACGCCTAGCTGAATAGCGTTGTTCAGGTTTCGATTCAATTCAATTACACTGAAAGCTTGTTCGCTTGTGAAAAAAACATATTGAAATCCCAGACAATATGATTTAAAAGAACACAAGTAAAAATAATATATATATGGAGGAAGCAATAATCTTGCTCTGTGTCAAGCAGAAATTAATTTACCGTGAGTAGCAAGGCTTGGTGTTGATATCATTTATAAGTTATATTTCAAAATTAAGAGCAACACTTCTTTTGAACATTTTGCTGTATAAAATCCTTTGTACTTAAGAACCTTTCAGCAGCAAATAAGTTCTTTAATTAACTCAATTTTTGCGCAAGTGTTTTTATTTTTTTAATTATATATGCGAGTGCTTGTGCTTGCATATTTGTGTGCAAAAATAAAGTTAATTACTTGCCAAGTAATTGTTCGAGCTCGAGTTAAAAGGAGAACTTGATACAATGGCCACTCTTCCAGCTGCACTTTGAGTGTCGCAACCGAGCGTCGAGGCACAAAGTGAAACGAAAACGCAGAGTTAATTTTCAAGAGGCTGGCAAAGCCAAAGTCAGGGCCAAAAAAATAAAACCCAGACCGGATTCTCTCTCTTTCTGGGTACAGCTCGAGCGTGGCAAGTCAATTAATTAGGCAGGCCCGAGACAAGCGAAAAGCATCCTCCCAAACAAAACGCAGTCAGTCAAAAAGTCAGCACATTAAACCGAAAGCAAAGTTGGCATCACAGCAGGCGATAGATACAGAAAACATGGAACATGGAGCATAGCAAGAAAAAATATACCCCATACGCCACGTGGTCCCTAGGGCGAATCGAGAAGCTAACTGTGTTGTACCCACAATGGCACAATGGACGCTAGACGAAGTGTGAAATTGTATTTGGCTGCCGTTGAGTGCGTTGCCAACTTTTGCTCCGTCTTCGCATTCCGTTTCGTTGTTAGGTAAATTAATTAAACTCTTTTGTTTGCTCAAAATTACAATTAACGCCTAATTAATTCCGCAAATTCGCAAATTCTTTCGTCAGCCCGAAAGCAGTCGATTCCTCAACCAAAAAAGAAGGAATTTCTTGCGCTTTCTGGCTACCAGCCAAAAGAAAAATGAACGACCAAAAACAACAACGAGGAAGTCGGAAATGGTCATATTTAATGTCATTAAGCGGATTTGTCTAACTGTGCGTTTAATAAGTGTGTGCGTGTGTGACTCTGAATGGGAATAGGAATAGGGGATAGAAATAGAAACGAACATTCGCACAGAATAAATAATTATACGCTTCATTCGTCTTAATTGTTTCCGTTGTTGCTGTTGCTGCTACCACTGATTCTGATTATGGTTTTAATTGCGAGCGTTTTGTTGCACGCACATCGTGAATGCGAACTATGCGGCACCTTAACATGCCCCGGGCCTGTTTCGCCCCTCTCTTCCTTTGCATACAAATGAGTGGAGAGAGGAGGAAGAAACGCTTTAGCTTTAGCTTTATGCATGCAAATTCTGTCGAGCTGTGCAATTTCAGCAAGTGGCTGACCTCATCTTCACTCTGCGCTACACATTTGCATTTCCGCAGTTTTCTTTTTTTTCATTTTTTCCCAGTTTTAGCAACAAATTTCAGAGGTGGCCAACAGCAACATGAATTGGCAAGTCAACAAACAGCTTTCCGAGAAAAGTTACTAGAAAATGTCCGAGCTGCCATTTGGCAGTTGTTTTCGGCTCCTCGCAAAATTGTGTAAAGTTTTACCGTTGAGCTAAGCCAGAAGTCCGGCAATAAGTTATCGCTTTAATATGTTTAAAAACGTTCAACAATCTGACAAGCAGTCGAAAACTTTTTGAGCAAGCGCCTCAATGTAGGCAGCACTTCAGTTTTCAGTCTTTAGTCCTCAGACTTCAGACTCCTCTCGGTAATTTGATGAGTTACCTGACCCTCTGCCCCCTACTTTTTGTTTTGCACCTGCTGCTGCTGCTGCCGGTCGAAAATTGTTTTGTATTTGTATTTGTGTAGATTTTGCCTGTCAGGGTCAGTAGCAGAAGCAACAGCAGATTTGCATAATTATTTCATAACTACTTAATCGCACTAGGCAGAGGCATTACGTATACGCCACGTGGCGTTGCCACAATTTATTATTATTTTATGTAAGCGCTTTATGCGTCGCAACTGTTTGCATAGGCAAATGTAATTAAAAACTCAGGTAAATCAACTAGCCGAAGAACATGTTTAATTCAATTTAACTGGCCGCAAACATTTCGCAATTAACTTAATGCCCACTAATTACAGAAGAGAGAGAAAGAGACTTCTCCTGTGTGTTTCATTAGCGAATGAAAACTTCAGATTCGTTTTTTTCGGATGTTGTGTTTGTTGTTGTTGTTGCTACTACATATTATGCTACTATGCAATTTACTGAGCCAAATCGGATTATGTGAACCGCAACCACTCTGCCACTTTCGCTGCCAACTTGTGGAATTATAATTTTTTGACGAATTTTCTGTGCAGATTACTGAACAAACAGCACACTAATACCCCCGAAAGGATACACACGCACATATATTGTTAATGGAAAGTGAAAAGCCGGACAGAAGTTGTCGTTATTCATCAATTAATTAGCAACAATTCGACGAATCATTTGATCCATCGACATTACCTGAATTGGCCTCGTTAATGTTTATGGTACGCGACAGCCGCAGAGTTTCGTGTAATCAATCTAATTGACTGAGTACATCGATTCAAGAGCCAGCCCCTGGCCAGCAATTAAAAATCGTAAATTTCATTTAAAGAGCGCCGTGAAGTGAACTCGAAGGTTTGGTCAGCTGGCGGTTAGCTTGGCACGCCTTGATTGTTAAACGATTTAGTTATTTTGACGCCACCATCAACTCGGACTCGGTCTCGGTGTCGGTCTCCGCCTTTGTCCTCGTCACGCCACAACAAGCCCAATTAGCAGCATGCCTCAAAGTCCTTTTCACGTGTGTGTGTGTGTGTGTGTGTGTGTGTATGTGTGGTTGCTCTTTGGCTTTACACTAAATTAGTTATGATTGCTGCGTGTTAATCATTAATTAACTGGCTTGATTGTAGCCCCTAACAAAACATTTCTATTATTAAACGGCTCCAAATGCCATTGCGCCCAGTTGATGGACAGACCACGTTAAGTGGACGCCCATAAGCCCATCCATCAATTACAGCTACAAAACAGCTTCGTTTTGCTTTGCTTTGCTTTACTTTGGTTTGGTTTGGTTTGACTTCGCTTTCGCTTTGATGTGGCCAATTGTTAGGTAATTACATGTACATCAAATGGCAACCTTCATCAATCATCTGCAGAAGATTGAGCCCGTTAAATTTCAATTCGAAATTATACAAGTTATGTCTGCAGAAATTGCCATTCGTTTTTGATGTGTTCAAAATTAATAAATGTCGAAAGAAAAGAATGTGCCCAGAACTTTTATCATTCATAAATTTGTCGTAGTTTTATATACATTTTCTTTAAGAATAGTTAACCAAAATTGTGCTTTAATTTTATCGTTTCAAATAAGTGCTAATAATTTTTGGCAGTTAAATTGAAGTCAAAGAGAAATGTGGAAGCAAACATTGATTCATGGAATTTCCTGAGCTGTCGAACAAAACGAAGTTTGACCCTTAAATTATAGCTGAATTCTTTTATGTGGAATGTTTTTTTTTTTTTGGTTTTGTTTGGTCTCCTTTCGAATAATTCTGCAAAAGGCATCCATTGTCGTCTGTTGAATGATTTTTACGTATTTTTTTAGGTGAGCTTTTCCTTTTGCCTTTTTTCTTTGGTTGTTTTTTTGGAGCAGGTGATTTGGGTTGCGTTGAGTATGTTTATGGCTTGGACTTTTGTGGCAGCACTGTGATTGAACATCATGGCAAATAGCAACAGTTCCCACAGAGAGTCTTATGAAAACAAATGGCCTACAAACTGAGGGTAAGACAGAGGCCGGGTAGAGCAGAGGAATGGGCTTTATTGCCCTGGCGTCGAAGGACGTGGATAGTTTCTATGGTTGCGGCTGCAGTTTTGGTCTGAAAGTTGTTTGGCCAAGTGTCGTTACCAAGTTTGATGCACGGAACACTGTTGTCGCTTTGTTCACTGCTTCTGCTGCAAGAGTGAATTATGGCGACAGTTGTCAGTTGTGTTGGGTCGTGCTCTGTTGCTGAGTTGCTGTGTGTTGTGTTTGCTTTTTGAGGAGAGGCAGAACTTTTAAGCTGCCTCTGCCACTGCGAAGAAGAACAAAGTGCAGCATTGTCTGATGGCACGGTTGCTAAACTCTTGGCGGCTGCCAAGCATGTCATTTATCAACACACGGTGCGATGCCTTAAAGCCTTCGTCGCCATCGCTGTCAAGTGTCAAGGTTGAACTACAGACGGCAACAACTTAAACTTTCACTTATATATGAATGTAAATGCTTGGCCTGTGTGTGTGTATGTGTGTGTGAGTATTGTGTGCAGTGCACAAAGAACAACAATAAACGTGACGCGACTGTAGCACAACGGCCTCACTGACTGACAATTCATGCGTGTGCTTCTGCGGTGACAATGGAGCCCACAGGCCAAACACAGAGGCACCTCCTTTTCCCTTCCCTTCCCTTGGCCGGCCCAAAAATGATTATTCCGTCAATTCTTGCGTGCATGACGAGCTGCTGCCTTTTGTGCTGTGGCTGCTGCTGCCTTTTGTGCTGTGGCTGCTGCTGCCCCAGTGTTTATATTATTTAACGTTTGCCTTGCCATTCAGTGAGCTTCGTAATGCTGTCATACTCGTAGTCGATGACATCCACGGTCTGTTTATTTTATGTCCTTATTGTCAGCGGAGTTTAGCATGGCCAACGATCGCGACCAGGCGGCTGTGTGTGTGTTAATTTACGACACGGCCGGGCGATAAAAGTGAAACCTAATGGACGCCAACTTTATCATGTTGAAACCATCCTTTTTTGGCTGTTAATGTGCTCGGCTCGGGGATGAGTCACATACATCAATATAATTGTGCTGCACTTGACACAAATACAACACAAACACACTCTCACACTCTCCCTTCTATGTATGCCTGCCACATTTGCTATGCATTTATGAATATTCAATTTACACTGACTTACACACACTCACTTCCTCACACTCACTTGGCTGTTTCATGTTCAAGGTCTCACGCTGACGGCCTGCCAGTCTACCAGTCTGCCAGCCTGTGCCTGCGCCTGCCTGGAGCATTGATTGACATGGGCAGGAAATTAAAATCAGCCATTTTGCATGCGCATCCAATTTGCGTTGCATACTTTAAGGCACAGCAAAAGCGCTGCGACAACAAATTCATGGCGAAATGCTCAACATTTTCTATTAAATATCGAACACAAAGTTGCGCCAATTCACAGCGCTCAACAAAAGCCATTAACCAATTGGATACGATTATTTATACATGCTCTACAATGTGGTAGGCAGCTAACACACACACACACAAAGACACACGCAGTTGGGCAGTGAACACAATTTAGTTGTGTGGCATGTAAAAAACTGTCAGAGCAACCGAAAAACGTTGCCATAAATCACGCCGGGACACTGCGAGAGAGAGATCGAATATTTTGTGAGCGGAAGTGTTATTGATGAGCGTTTTACTTTTGTTATTTCCGCTGTCGTCTGCTTTAAAATTTTCATGCGGTTGTCGGAAAATGCTGGCGTCATCACACCACACTCACACTCTAGATATGTGTGTGTGTGTGTGTACTTAGAGTGTGTATGCATTGTGTAGTCCTTAGCATTGTTTGCCGATAATTTACTTAATAGTTTGAGTTCGGCTATGTTTGTGCTTACGCGCGCTATTTGATTTTATTTCCATCACACACACATACACATACAGAGCACGCATACACACACACACATACATAAACCCAGCGGGCATTTTTGCATGTACACATTGGCCTTCAAATAAAAAGGCAGCCCGCTTTTGAAGGATTTGGTGGCTGCTGCTGATTTTGACTGTCGAAATACGCAATACGCATATCTGCTTGGTCAATAAAGTGCGACGTCATGTTTTATATTAGCCAAGTGCCGCTGTTGTTGAGCCTCTCGAGCTCATCAGTTTCGCCAGCAGCAGCAGCGAACCAAGCGCGCGCCTGGTCTGCCATAAATTAAGCCGAAATTCCATTTCACTGGCTTTTGGGCATTTGATTTTATGCCATTTTGTAAACTTCGGCTGTTGGCTTTCGGCTGTCGGCAACGTTGCCGCCGACGCCGCCAATTTATAGCTACACACTTTCGACATTAAGTATGGGCTTTGTTTTTGGCGACTTGGAAACATTTTAGACAACAAACGCCGCCTGCAGCTCAATAAAAGCTCAACTTGTGGTGTGTTCACATGGCGTATGAGTTATGTTCAAATGCCCAAACAATCAACTGGCGAGACATTGCCAAAGAGTTTAGCTAATGTAAACTATTATTGAATAATTTAACATTTCATTATTTAATTCAATTGCAATTTCCTGCCAAGTTTAAAGCGTGATTCGTTGTTTGGTTTTGCCATTTATGCTCAATTTACAGCAGCCAGTGCAATGGACACAATTTGCAGGCCATAATGAGACATTAGGATGTTGCATGTGACAGCAACCGCAAAGCTCTCTTTGACAGCACCGCAACATTGAAGCGTGAATTTTTGCTCATTTTAGAATAATTATGTGCATAATAAATGAGTGGCGGTTGTGGTTCTTATGGTCTCTGCTCTGTTTATCGCGCACATTTTCAAACATTTTTAAATTAATATTTGTTACTGCGGCCAATGCGACACAAATTGGACATGTGCCACAGACAGAGCTTTTAGCAATACTACACAGAAAACAAAAGGTTTTAAAATTAAAATTTTGGTCTTAGTACTAAAGATTTTCGTTTAAAAAGTGCGCCAAGAAAATGAAACTTTTCATGCTAGAAAATACATCTTGATTTCAAGAACATTCAAAATAAGACCAAGGACCAAGTAAGATCAAAAAAATATTACAATATATTTTTTCTGTTTTTTTTTACTATTTTTTTTTATTATTTTACAATTTTATTATTAAATTAGCATATCATCCAGTTATATGTTATTCACTAATTATGAAATAAATACCATCGATGATACGTAACATTTAATCCACGGACCTTATCTTTTAGCTAAGCTATATAAAAACTTTATAGGAATTTCGATTATTTTTAAAAGTAAATCTAGTATCATTTTGAAAATATGGGGTTTTTAGAATAATGTGCTAGGATTTTGTTCTTGGTCTTATTTTAAGAACACAATTTTCAAGACAAATGGTCTTTATTTTCAGTGAAATTCAGAAATTACAATTGTGCTATCTGCAATCGGAAAACAAGCTTCGCAAATGTTTTGTCACATTTTCTAATGAGCTGTTTTGAGTTGGCCAAAGGGCGCATCTAAGCTGCCTTACTCAATAATCTTGTGGCTGGACCAGAGAGTGTAATAATAGCCAACAGCTGATTGTTTAGAGGCTGACTAATTGAATCTCTATGTGTCACACATGCTACATCGACACGTGGCTTTTAGCGGGGAAAACCCTGAAGGATTGCCACCGCACGTTGCCCAAGCAACGCCGGAGGAGCAAAGCAAAGTCTCTCTGCTCTGTGTTGCTCTGTTGGCTGTGCCACGTGCAGAGAGGGAGAGGGCGGCGGTAGACATTGTTGTTGCGCTCTGGTAATGCCAGTACTAAATATCACTCGAAATAAACAGCTTGCCGCTGGCTTAGGCTTATGTTTAGCTTTGGCTTTCGCTTTCGCTTTCGCTTTGAGTTCCAGTTTGAGTTCGAGAGTTTGAGTTTGAGTTTCCGAGTATAGGTTTAGGTGTAGGTTCTGATTTAGGCGACTGCTCCATTTTATTGCCATTGCGCGTTTAACATGTGGCACGTTCCACTTGCCACTGCCTCTGCTGCTGCTGCTGCTGCTGGAGTCTGTAACGCAGGATACGGTTTGTGTGTTTGTTTGTGTGTGTATGCTCACAATTTATGCGCTCACGTATAAATAGAATTGATTTTGCTTAAGCATCGCATATTTTACCTGCAGCCAGTGATTTAATGGCTGGCGACATAATCTGCCATTTGGCGCTCAGCTTCGTTGGCATCACGTACAACACACACCCACACACTCGTACACACATTTGCACACTCGCACATACACACACATGAACATCGTTTTGTTCTTATCGCTTTGCCCGTAAGCTCTGCCAAAAATCCAAATCCATTTTCACCAAATTCCATTATGCGAATGCGGTACACGGTAACAAGAGGAGAGCAAGCAAAACCTAGGCAGACATCGCATCACCATCACCAAGTGTGTGTGTATAGAGTACGGAGTAGTAGTATGCAATATGTTGTCCCCAAGAAAATTTTCTTTAGAAAACGGAAAGCAATTATGTAGAAATATTATCTCAGTCCCGGCACGCTCCTTAAGTGAATTGTGCGCGTTGAGTCGATTGTTTTTATTTCGTTCTCAAGTGTTCCCGCTAACATCTAGGCAAAAAAAAAAAAGGACCTCTCAAGTACTCTTGTACTCTCATGTCTATAACGAGCTCTTTATCAAAGCTATTTCCCCACATCTTATTCAAAAGAAAAGACCTGCTGATGATGATTGATGGTTGGAGTTGACTTGGAACACATTCCAGCCAACAGTCGAAATATTATTGAGGTACTATATTAAATATGCGTGCGATGTTGTTGCTCGAACTTCAGGCAAATGCCAAACTTAAGCAAATAAATAGGAAATATTCGACAAAGGGAAACTCCCAATTTAAGTATTATTAAATTAAATAATGCTTTTAAGTTGCCAGCGATAAAAACAGAAAGCGCAAACAAATAAATAACTTCAAAATTGACATTTCAATCAGATGTTCTCAGATTTAAAAGACAGTCAAGATTATGAATTGTTATGAAGTGAAATTTTTGGTTGAAATATTAAGAATTTATAATAAACTTTAAAACCAGCAAGCGAACTCAATTAGCAAAGAGCAACTTTAGAGCTTGAATGTTATGCTCTAATCAAAATGTTTCTTACCAAAGTTATAAGTGAATGTGCTTGGAATATAGTATAAAATATAGTATATTTTATAGTATGTATGTAGTATATGTGTTTATACTGTGGCAGTTTATTCAGTTTATGCACACGTGCTTCAAAAGCTTCCTCTTTCCATTTTGCATTTTTGTGTTGCAAATATTTTGCAGAGCGTGGAAAACACGCTCATAAGAAAATCAACTCGAATCGCATTCGCTCTCTCTCTCTCTCGCTTTCTCTCTCTGGCTCGTTCGTCATACTAAAAGACTCGAGAATTGCCCAAGTGGCACATAATCTGTGCAATTTGTGTGCGTTTTATGCGATTTTTGTTACTAGCATTAGTGGCCATAAAGCACACCCCGTGGCATATACAACACACAGTGTGTGGCATGTGTGGCAGCATGTGTTTGTCGCACTGTTTGTGCAACATTTATATGCAAATTGAGAGCAGCCTTAAAGCACAACATGCAGTCGACGTCGTCGTTGTTTCCTTTTTGTTGTACGCTCAGGTATTACACACCTACACAAATACGCACACATATAAACACATATGTATGTATGTATTAAAGTCGTATTTTAGTTGCAACATTTCTGACACCACACAAATCTCCATTAACTTTAATGCTGGCAAAGATGAATTGAAGAATTAATCATTTCTCTTGTTACAGCAAAATTAATAAATGTTGGCCAAACAAATTGGGCTTAAACAACATTAAATTCATTTCGCAAAGGTCTGCTTCATTCTCTCTCTCTCTGTCTGTCTGTTTGCTTCTTCGTCTATCTATATATCTCACGGATGTTCCTATTTGGCTGTATCTCTGTCTGCTGATTGGCAGTCAGCCATCAAGCATCAGCCATAAGGAAGGCGAAAGCAGCATCAGCAGCAGCAGCAAAAGCGAAAAAAATTATCCAATTTAAAAGTCAAATGTCATTTTTTGTTTGCCGCCATCGCCATCGCCATCACATTATGTGAGTTACCTAACAAAGGTGCTACTGATGCCGCTGATGCTACTCCACTCCACTGCCACTGCTGATGATGAGTTGACGAGGTCGAGAATGAGGATAAGTCTGAGGTATGCGTCAGCACATCTACGAGGGGCTGTCAAAAAAGTTCTCCTTGCAGCATTGACTGGCAAGAGACACAACTTTTCATACTCTCCTCGCATGTGCAGGTGACAAAAAAAGAGAAGAAGAAAAGCTGTGTGTAAAAGTGTGACTTTTCCCGACTGCTGACTGTCGACTGGCAAGAGACATTTCATTTCAATGGCAACGGCAGAAAAATTACGTGAATTTCATTTAACGTAGCAACTTTGTCACCAAAAACATCGTTCGGAAGGACGCGCGTTGCCTACCACGTAAATGCGTTGAGTTTGTTAATGTGTTTGCATAAATTTGAAGCAACAAGGAAAAGTGAAAACTTGTCTTGAACAACCAGAAAGACTATATGGAAGCTAAGAAGGTTGTCTCGCTGGGTAAAGTTTTGGTTTTGGCATGAAAAGCGCAAAGCAATCCGTTCCATGACAAACTTTTATGATTCAATTTGTTTTGCAGCTTATGCTTAAAGGGGTTCGCCCTTTTAAACCGTGCATAGACAGAGGCACTGAGGCATTAATCAGACCAAGCGATGTGAGGCACACGTCATACTCAGGCTTGTCATGTTTGTTGCACGGCAATGTCTAGTTTGTTGCAAGCTCTCAATTGTCGCACAGCTTGTGCTAAAAATGGACAGAAACGCAAAGGCAAAGGTTAAGTGCACGACTTGCCACCATTGGGCTTTTGGTTTTGTGTTTGCTGTTTGCTGTTTTTAGTTACCTTCGGATCAGCCACGTGTTGCCCTTGTCGCAGTTTTTCTTCCTTTCGCCTCGTCGTAATGCATTAGCGCTGTGTGTGTGGGATTTCCACTTAGCCAAGTCAAGTCGATGGATGAGAGAGAGAGAGAGGTTTGCCAATGGGGAATTGTTAGCATCTGTTGCGCTGTCAATTGATACCGTTCATATACTTACCCAGAATCTCCACCTGATACTAATAAGCCACACGAGAGTGCCAAACTGATTCCTGCTGTCTTTGATTGTTTTGCAACTTTTGCTCTTTTCTTTGGGGCTGACATATCCCTGGCTTTGGGCGAGTTGCCTCTGCTGGCGCTGGCTGCGTCATGAATATACGAGTACACACAAGTATATCGAATAAGTCGAATTTCAATTTATTGTTTGATTTGTTTGTCTTTCAGCCAGTCAGCCAGCCAGGCAGCCTGAGAACATTTTGCTCTTTGCCGTGACAGTTGGCTTTGCCTTGTCGAGTTGAATGTTTGTGCTTGAAAACAAGTAGAAATCAAATATTTATTACTTTCTTTGTCTGCCACGGGAATTCGGACAAGATGTTTATGCGCTGTCAGTTCGCGATATTCGCAAATGTTAAAGGCAAATTCATTCCACAGTTGTTTTTATGTCTTAGTTCACAACCTTTGTTTTGCCACTGTAAATTTATATTTATAAAATATTTTGAACTTTTCTTGAAATGTCATATAAATACTTAATGTATTGATTTTATTATTTATTAAATCTTTTAACATTTTTGACCTTTGTTTTTCTTCTCCAAATTTATATTTATAAAATACGTAATATTTGAAACTTTTCTTAAAATGTCATATTCATTTTATTTATACATTTGTAGATTGTTATTTATGTACTTATGTGGCCATTGTTTATCCTCTCTAAATTTATATTAATGAAATTTACGGCAAAATTAATTTTGCTTCATTAATTTATTTATATATTTGAATATATGTATGTTAAATTTTTTAAAATTCCTTATTGATATTTATATGACATTTGCTTTGTTGTTTGTTTTTCCTTTGCAAATTTATATTTATAAAATTCGAGACTTCTTTTAAAATGTAATTTTATATTATGTAAATATTTATTGTTTATTAAATTATTTCAAATTGAAAATAAAAGTTTCTTTAAACTTTTCTTTCGCTTATTCAAATGTTTATTTAGCGATTTCCGGTATTTCATTAGCAACGTTATCTAAGTGTCTATCAACTTGTAGTACTTCAAGTTTGCTTACGCCTCTATTTGCTGTTGCTCTTAAATTACTCGGACACTATGTTTTTTCTTTGGATTTGTTAGGGATTAGCGAGTTTATACTGTATAAACTGAGCACACTCTTCAGCACTAAAATTGGGTGTCAATTTCTCATGTTGCTGCAAAGTCCCTTCTCTATTTATTCTACACACTCTCACACACATGCACACCAATTTCCACATTCAAGTGTGTGTGTGTGGCATGTGTATTTCCGGCTGCTGTTGTTTGTGTCGTCTTGGCGCAATTTTTATGGTTCATAAAACCCGAAATTAGAAACTGCCGTCTTCCACTCACACAAACACACACACACACCCACACACGCACACAAAGACATACTTTTTATGCTGTGTTCATCCGACTAAAGCGTGAAAATCTGGCAAGTCCACTGTGAGCAAGCGAGATGTGGGAGGAGCAGCAGCATCAGCCACGAAGTGGATTTTCTTATTAGTATTACATTTAAATGGCATATAATTTGTTTGCGTCATAATATTTATGTGAGTGCTACCCCAAAGGAGCATACTGCACACACACACACTTACACACAGAGTTCCACTTTGTATTTTGTATTTTGTTGTGCTGTGTACATATTTATGTTCACTTGGCTGCCGCTTCAGGGTCCCGCTGATGATGTCTGACAACGTCCGTCGGCCAAATTCGCATTTGTAACCATGGCTTTTGTGGGTTGGCGACGCAACGCAACGCTGCGAAATCCCACCGCGAAGCAAAAATCACGATTTCGTCTTCTTAGAAATTGTATACAATTTGTAAGTGCCTCGCTGACTGCTTGCACTATGCAGCGCACACGCGGCGTATGCGCAATGTTGTATTCAAAGTCTGTCTGTATGTGTGCTTGGGCGTGCACCAAGGGAAAACAACAACAACAACAACAGCTAAATCAACAGCAAGAACAATTTGCTATTTGTCTTAAACGGCGTTGCTCTTGTTTTCGCTGTGTTTGCGTGCGGAAATTTTTAATTGCCGCTTTAACGGGGAGTGGCCAAAATGGCTTTCGTTATTGTTGTCGTCTTTGCTGCTGCTGCTGTTGCTGTTATTTTCGTACGTTTTGTTGTCCGCGTTTCCGTGTTGTTCTTTTGCCTTTGAAAATGCCACTTGTCCTGTGTGACTGCCCTTTGCACATAAAAAATACGTTTTCTTTACATTGCCATTTATTTTCACATACACACACACACACACACACACAGGGTAGAAAAACGATAGACATAGAGATTGAAAGAGCGAGCAAGAGTGTGTGAGAGAAAGGGAGCAGACATAGTCACAAAGGAGCACGGCACGGAGATGTCCTTGAGCCCGTCTCCTTTCAGAATGCCAGCATAAGAACAAGTTAAGACCGAAAATAAAAAGAAGCAAAGGAAGAAATTCGCATAAATCAAAGCAAATATTTTGCTTACGTTTTGAAATCCAAATAGAGCTCCTTAGGCACAAACCCAGCTCCGCTTCGCTCGCAGTACCTTAGGCTTAGTCCTTGGCCTGACTCACCCCTCATCATCATCATCATCATCATCGTCGCAACAAAAGCGCACATTCAAAGTGATTCAAAGGCTAATCATTGGATTCTTGTTCTCTTCTTCATTGCAGCATCAAATTGACATTGCAGCAGCAGCAGTAGCAGGAGCGCCAAAGACAGAGATTGATATTGTGGAAACAACACGAATTTGACTTGTGCAGCTGAAGAACGATTGAAAAGGGAAGGAAATGAGCTCAGCAGCCACGAAACTGGTGCCCCAGGCTCCAAGTGGGCCGCTGCCTAGTAATGGCGGGCGCCAAGTTTACGCTTTGCTCTTTGAAGCTTGAAAATTCAATAGCGGCAACAACAAGAATCCCGAGCATAACTGCAACAGGAAGCAGAACAACAGCTGGCCAACAGGAATATGCGCTGGCAAAGGTAACCAAAATTCGTAGAAGAAAAACGAACGTAAATTGAAACGAAACGCAGATCAGAAAAGAAAAGCGAAGAGAGCTGAAATTGATACCGTAATAGTCGCTCAACCGTGAACAGCCCAGCTCCATCAAAGCCATCGGCCAGCATCACAGCAGTCACAGTCGTCGATAGTCGTCGACTGGCAGGGAGATGCCGCTGACAATGCGGCGGGCTTGGACCCACAGACTGTTGCTGTTGCTTGTGTTGCTGCAGCTGCTGTTGTGGCCGGCACGTTGCGAACTGGCAACGGAATCGAGTGTTGCACCGCAGCCGGCGAGAGCTCGCATCAAAACGAAAGCGGAAAGCATGGCATCAAACGTTGGCGACAGCTTCAATATACGCCATGGTCGCTCTAGGGCCCACATGCTGCACAGCAGCAGCCCCAACAGCCCCAACAGCAACAGCACACGCTTGACGCTGGTCAATGATGCTGCAACTGGAACTGGGGCTTTTCCCTTGCCATTGCCAGTGCCCACACAGCAATCGGGCACAGGCGGAGCGACAAGTCCGCCAGTCACGCATAAAATTCGCAAATTGCACAAGAAGAAAATCAACGAGGTGATACGTAAAAGCGTCGACAAGAGCCTGGGCGTGGTCAGGCCGGTGAAGAATCATCGCAGTCTCGCCGAGGCCGAACATCTGCAGGGCCGGCCCACAGATGTCGACGATGCGGACGATGATGAGACCGCGGCGGCACTCGATGAAGTAATGCAATTGGCGGATGAGATTGATTTGGAGAACTCATTAGTGTCAGCCTACCAGAATGTGGTTGCCGATGTGCCAGCTCAGTCCATGCTGCTGGCCACCGAGGCAACGAGTCTCGGCATTGACATCGACACTGAACCCACACCAACCAGAATGCGTGGGCAGAAGCGGAGTGACAGCGACAGCGACAGCATCACAGCTCGACAATTTGTACGCGGTGTCAACGGTGATGATGCCAATTACGAGGATAGCGATGAGGATGATGAGTTGCTGCTGTCAACAACTTCTGCTTCGCAAATCGCAACATTTGCGCCTCGTCCGGCTGCGTGGCAGCTGCAGCAGCAAACTCGCAATGTGGCCAGAACACGTCTGTTGCCAGTTATGCAGAGCAACAGCAGTAGCACTACAACTGCCAGCAGCAAAAACATTGTGGATGCCTCATTGAGAACACCTGTTCTTAATGTTAATGCGCCAGTTCATAGCGGAGACAGTCCACTCGATTACCGCCTTGATAGAATAGACTCTCGCAGCGATGTCAGCAATATGGACGATGACGAAGATGACGATGATGTCGATGCAGATGGCGATGGCGATGAAGATTCGGATGCAGATGCAGATTCAGCTGCAGATTCGCAGGCGGATGAAGATGTAACCGAGACGGAAGCAAGCAATGCCGACAATAGCACAGACTTTGCCATTGGCCAGTGGCCAGCAGAGTTGGAGTCGGAGCCAGAGGCGAAGGCACGCTCGCAGGCCAGCACAAGCGAGGGTATCGAGATGAAGCAGATCAACTTTAACTACGAGTCCGAAGCGGAAGCGGAGAACGATGCCGTGCAGGACACATCCGAGGTGACCATGGACGATGGCTATCCGCCGGAGGTGCTAATCGATGACAACAGCAAGCAGCTGGTGATTGGCGATGTCGAGAGCGATGCCGATGGCGACGATAGCGTTGATTCCAATCAAATAACAGCCGATGTGATTAATGCGCGCGATAGCAAAATTGACTTGGTATCCAAGTTTTTGCAATATATTGAACAGCAGCATTTGATGGGCTCGAACTGTGTGGCCGGGACTTCGCTCAATCTGGGCGAGGGTGTTGTTGACCGCTATGCCCAGGATCGATTTCGTGTCGAGGCCGAGGTGGCCGTCAATCGGGCCAATATGTTGACCAGGTGAGTCAAAAGTCAAACTTCCTTCACACACAGACACACAGACATACTTATTATTCACATGACAAACTTTTCCAATCGAAACTTGGCTGCTGGTCGAGTGTGCAGCCAAACGGAATGGCCACTGGCCATTCAAATTGTTTGGCATATGTATTCGGGCAACGTTTGTAGCGTGGGAGTCAATAGCCGCCATGGTCACCGGTTTCATGATCCAAGCATCGATGTATTGAGCTTTAATCACAAGAGCAAATGTTGCATGAGCAATATTTTTTTTGTCGTTTGCTTCCATTTTAATTGAATCACCAATATCGTGGTAACTATTAGTACTTTTACTTTAATATTTGCATATTTTGTTTAAACCAATCAAATTTCAAATTTTAACAAGTAACAAAGCTACAGCCGAGTGTGTTCGACTGTGAGCTACCCATTTTGAATAAAAGCAAAACAATGTGGTACTATTCTTAAAATATACCAAATTAATATACCGAAAAAATATTAAAATATACCAAAGGCTATAGTTTGTATATTGTTATAGTACTATTTTAAATAAAAGCAAAACAGTGCGGTATTTTTTTAAATATACCAAATTAACGTACCACACAATTACAAAAATATACCAAAGTTTTATAGTTTTTGTATTTATATAATACTATTTAGAATAAAATATACCAAATTAATATATCTCACAAATACAAAAATATGCCAAAGGCCAATGTTGGTTTTTTGATATAGTACTATATCCAAAAATATATACCATAGAATGCAAATTGTACCAAATATGCAGATCAAAAATATATACAATTTATAGAGTCGGAGATGCCTTTTTCTGCATGTTACATTCTACTCACTCGATTGCGGGTATGCAAATCATTAAAGTGGCTGTACAAAAAACTATGTTTATCTAATGATTTTTTTATTGAATTACAGAAATATTTATAAAATTCCAAAAAAAATTAATTTATTGAATAATGTGCATACAAATTATGTAGAAAATTGTATTTATTAGCAAATACAAAACATTTTTTTTAAATAGTATTTAGTTTCAATTGCAGCTGCAAGTTTATATGCGAAATATTCATATTAAAAAAAATGTTTCATCCAATTAAAGATAGAATTTAAAAACGACGCATTTGAACAGTGGCAATTTTTGCTGCTGATTTTGCTGAATTTTGACAAACAGAATTTTATTATCCTTTTTGCTGCGTCATAGGAGCAACAAGTCCTGGGGGTGGAAGCTAGTTTGTACAACATTTGGCATTTTGCAGATTGGCAAAGCAAATACAAAGCAAAAAAAAAGAATAAGCGAGAAAAAAGTTAATTGCGTATGCGTGATATACAAACAGGAGAAGAAAAGTTAGTTTGCGGACAATTAAGCAGAAGCACAAAGATAAGTAATTAGTTGTTTATATATTTAAGTTAGTTAGTTAGTGCAGACACAGAATAATTCCTTGTTATTTGTTCGTGCTCAAGTTAGCTCGGCGCACAGAGTGGACTACAATTTTGATAAAAGTTCAATTACTTAACCGAACTGTGTAACAGAAACCGAGCACCGACAACTGAGAACTAAAAGCTGAAAGCTAAGCGAATGGCCATTGGCCATCTAACCAACGAAAAAAAAAAAACAGCAAAAAGTTGGTCAAAACGAAAGCAAACGCAAACGCACGTCATGGGCCAAGGGCTTTGATTTACTTTGACAACCGCAACAATGGCAATTCTTCTGGTTTTTCTAGGAATTTGCAGCTGTCGCAGTGTGTGCGTTTAGTTTTTGTTCATTTCGCCAACGATTTCAGGCGTATCCCTGGCTCTGGCTCTCTCTTTGACAATCTCAAGGACATGCCATTTTCATCCACTCTCCGTCCCCCTTAATGCTCCGCCTCTATCTCAACTGCTTGCTCTAGTCCAATATCAACCAGCAGGCAATGTTGAGGCGACATTTGTTCGTCTCTCTTTTGGGCATTCAGCCACAATAAACACGAAAGTTTCAGCTATCCGTGCATAGACACAGACTCAGACACAGACAGAGACATTTTCACCACCGATACAGACGCAGACAGGACGCATATGTGGGCTACTGTCCATTACTTTGGAGCACTGTTGCTGTAGCCACCTGCATATAGCTCTAATTGTAAGTGTGTGTGTGTGTGTGATCATATCGATGTGTGTGTTTGTTGGGCATTGAATTTATGTCTCTGTGAAAAAGTGCTTCAACTTTTTGCTTCCTTTTTGGTTCGGTTAGCTTCGATTCTGACAATATTAAAAAAAATAGAAGGAAATACTATATATGGAGAGATGAAGAAAAATGTGAGCTAAAGAAAAGTCATGCATTGACATGTTTTTTCTTCGATTTGCCTTGATTGTTGCTACATAATTTTCTAGTGGCGACAAGAGCTTTTTTCGCTCTAACGATGAGAATCAACGTTGTTGGAGTCCAATAGCATTGATTAGACGACGCTCAAATCATGGCCATTTGTTCGGCCAAAGTAAAAGTAATTTATTAAAAGCCGGTCGGATACAAACATCAGCAAATGCCGAAAGAAAAACGAAAAACATGACAAGTTTCGTTAAGGTAAACGATATTTAAATACCCTAAGAAATTATCGAAATAGAATTGACTTTAATATCTTAATGGATTGTCCTTAGTTACCACGTAAATTTAAAATTAATCGGAATGTTTTCATTTCAACAACAAGTAACATTTGGGGCGATGAAAACCTAATAGCTTCGTCGGTCAAAGTACAAAGAATGTGCTGCAAAGACAAGCTGACAAATTTAATGTACATTTGCTGCCTGTCAATAAAACACAAATAAACAATTAACCACGCCGACAACATGACAAATTAAGTGGATCGTGAACAGAGGAACGACAAAAGCGACAGAACAGAACAGAACTCTGAATCGATTGGCCTGGAGAGCAATAAAATGGCAAAGTGCTGTTGCTAACGTCAAATGTCAATAAATTAAATTGTGTGCTGGCTTTCGGAACAGGATCAACATTATTGCATTTAGTGTCATATGTTAGACGTTTGTTTTCATTACAACTGAATACCCAACGCCAGTATTTGTTGTTGATGTTGTGTGTGTGTGTGTAAAATGTTGCCCTCGGGAGTTGTTGCTGATACTATGTACTATATTAGAGCGCATTTCTATTGACGTATATTAATGCCCAAGGCTGTCATGCGGCAACTGTACTAGGATCAGGCAGCTGGGCAACTGATTTATTCACTCAGGGTGCGGGTCAATTTGAAATCCCTTGTTCATAATACGGAGCGTGGATATTCATCAGTTATTTTAATCAGTTCTCGATAGGTCGCCAACGCAATTTATTTCATGTGCAAACATAATCAAGGACTTCCGGCCTTGCTCTGCCCGGCTCGGCCCACGCGGCACTCGAAAGTTTTGTTCTTCGAAGGGCAAACTAGGGAAATCGCACCCCGCAAAAATGTTGCCGGAGATATGAGATATAGGAGTATACGTTAAAAGAGAGCCGACGGCTGCAAAGCATCCGGCGTAGACAACAGTCATTACGGAGCCAGACACCGTTTGGAGGAGGCGTTGCACAGTGGGCTAAAATACCGGGGTTTTTGCAAAGTAACTAAATTTGATTTAAATCGTGTTTATGTTTTCCGCTCACACACAAACTTTTCTCATTTCCTTTAATGCAGACAAATAAATAATTCTGATTACAAACTAAAATTTATTGCATATTAAGTTTTGTTATTTTTTTGTTTTAATATTTTGCTTTACGATAAATGCATATATCATTGTAAATTTAATCATTATTCCTTGATTTCCAATAGAAAGGTTTCCTTTTTATTATTTAGCAATTTCAATTCGAAAAGTAAATGTACAATTGATGTCTTTTCATTTCCTGTAATGAATAATAATAATTTGAAATAATAGTAAGCATTAAAAGCATTTAAAGTGTTATTCGATTTTTCTGTTTGGCATAAAGATAAACAGAAATGGAATTTAAATATCATTGTGCGATTTCCAATAATGAAGATTATTTTTGTATTTCGTGTATTTATTTAAATTCTACAAATTTCTTTTATAAACTTTAAACTCATTCATTTCCTTTAATTTGTAATTATAATTTGAATTGATAACTAGGACATACTGAATTTTAAGCAACAAATTATTTTAATTTCAAATATGTTTCTTAAAGATATAAGCAAATCTATTTGAAATTAAAGCATCATTATTTTATTTCTTATAGAGATGTTTTTTATTAGCGTTATTCATTTCCTTTAATTCTAACAATTAAATTTCAATTTATTGCATTAAAATGCCATCATTTTGTATTTATTTAAACAAAATACAGATTTGTATTTAAACAACTTTGTGTAATTTCAAATATAGATGTTCATTTTTGCTACAATTTTAATTTTACAATTGAGTGTCACCATTTAAGTTTCATATAGTTTCCAATAAACATGGTTTCCCTTTTTTGTTTGGCAAATACTCCAAATAAATGTCAAATTAAATTTTATTTATATCAAAAAAAGTATGTAAATAATATGATTACAAATTAGTGTTTACTGCATTAAATTGTCATTATATTTAAACAAGTTTTGTTTAATGTCGATTTTAATGTATCTAACATTGTGTAATTTCCAATAGACATGTTTTCCTCTTGTTTTTGTCTAATACAATTCCCCAAATAAATGTCAAATTTAATGTTATTTATGAGCTTAGGTCAATTGTAGTTGCAAATGCATAATGAAATAATATTTTATAGATATTAATTAAATAGAACACCAGCGTTTGCCCTTTGGGCACCACGGTGCCTTCGATGGTGTGAGTTTAGTTGAATACACGTACCGACAAACTAATTGAAGTTATTGTTTTGTGATACATTGTTATTGTTGTTGTTGCCCGCCATTGTTGTTGGGCGTTCAGTTTTTGTGTCTAAGCATTTCCGTTTATTTGTTACGCAAACAAAAACAAGAACAGTTAACAAAGCAAAACAAAACCCAGCAAACAACAGCAAAGGGAAGACGAAGTGCAGACAACAAAGTAGAAAGAAAGGTGGCAAAAAACACCGAGAAGAGGACAGAAGAGGGAAAGAGAGAGGGACGCTGGCAGGAAAAACAATATCAATTCAAGTCGAAATTACGAGCTTCAATTGTTTTCTTGCCTTGGCCACTTTTCTTCTAGTTTTCCGTGAGCGCCGCAAAAGTGTTCGCCGTCAGCCAACTTGGCCAACAAAAACCAGCTAAACACGTACACATACACACTTACACACACCTTGAAGCCCAAAAACAAAGCGTTGAAAACGCGCAGAAAAGAGTTGGGCAAACTTTTAAGTACTTAAATGTGTTGTCGTCGAGCTTGAGCTAAAGTGTTGCCTTTCCTCTCTTAAAAACCAAAAAAAAAATAAAAACAGCCCCAACAACAATCTTTCCATTCCATTCCTTTGGCTGTACGACTTAACTGAAATTGAGTTTCCGGTTGCTTGTTGTTTGCCACACCATTTTGCTCAGCTACTGTTGCTTTTGCTGTTCTTCTTGTGTTGCTCTTTTGTCGGAACGTCAAAGTTGAAGGTGCCTTTTATGTTTTTTTGGTGGCATCTATCAGAACATTTCCCTGTCTCTGCGTTCGGTTTCACTTAAAGTTCGCCACCAGAGCGAAAGGCAGAGATAGAGGATGATGCACACAAATCGCCTGTTGTACAATCGTTTTCAATTTGTCTTTGCAAGAGTTCTTGCCTCAAAAAGCTCATATATTGCACAGCGTTTCGCTTCTCGCGAATTTATTTGCCACACAAATCGAAATCTGCATAAGCGATGCGCATGCAACAACATCGCAAACAACAGCAACGATGTGCGATTGCCTGTGGCAATAAAACGCGACTTTGGCGCGAGTTGAAGAGCTGGCGACGCAGACATGATGACAACAACAAGGTCAAAACGGATGCCAACATCAGCTTTCGTTTCCCCTTCGACACCCCTTCGCTTGCGCCCCCCGCTTTTAGCGCAATTGTGCCCATGTCATTGTCAACATCCTTCAAAGTTTGCCAGAGCAAACAAATAAATATGCAAGTGCGGACAGGACAGAGACAAAGAGGGAGAGATTGACTCGAACAGCACACACACAGAATCACAGATAGAGACACACAGCTCGAGATATACAACTAGATATATACATAGCGCAGATACTCATCAGAGAGGGCACATGGCTAACATCCGCGTTTGCTTTGGCTTTTTGTGCCGCTTGATTTGGCTCAGCGCCCAGCTCAGTTCACAGCTCAGCGGGTGGTGCTAATAACGCCCCCCGTCTCCGTCTCCTCCTCCGCTCCCGTTCGTCTGTTGCCACACCAAACCAAGGGCATCCGCATCCGTTTCGTTCCGGCGGCTCCCTTGGCTGCTCAGCTTAACTGACTGCGTTGTTGCGGTGCTCTTTTTCACAGTGCCGCAACAGTAGCAATTGCAGCAGCAGTAGCAACAGCGGCAGCAACAGTGGCAGCAACAAAATGGAAATTGTTTTCATTTCGCACAAAACATTCCTAATGTGAATTTCAACTGGCTGCGTGGCTCGCCAATCCCCCGCCTCCGCCCCATCGCTACACATTGCTGTGCAACAATACTTACACAGTAGTACACAAGTGCAACTGAAGGGAACGTGCAACATGCAGCAGCGTGGCGCTGCGGTTACAGTGGCGACTGCAACCACTAAGCTCTAGCCACTCAACTGTGCCGCGGCCTTTTTCCACTCGGTTGGCTTTTGTAAGCGCATCTGACTTTGACTTTTCGGATACAATTGCAAGTGTAAATGTTATGGCTTTGTTGCATGCATCAACATCAAGCGTATAACCCAAACACTCAGCTCTTTCTTTCTTTCATTCTCTCTCTCTCCCTCTCTCTCTCTCTCTCTCTCTCTCTCTCTCTCTCTCTCTCTCTCTCTCTCTCTGTCTCGCTCTCTATTCAACTATTCCATCTTTTCTTTGCCTGCAAGCTGTCTCAATGGTGCAACACATGTTGCCATAACTTAACAGCTTAACAAACTTGTCGACCACTTGGCGTATGCGTAACATTTAAGCCAAGCTCTAGCTGTAGCGCATACGCCATGGTGGCCAGTCTATTTTTACGCCATAAAAACCCCTGCCAGCCTGTCATTCTGCAGTTAATCCGCCGTCGAGTGAGGGGCCAAAAACAAGTCGAAAAATCATAGACATGCGCCGCATTGTGGCAGCAAAGTTTGCCCCGTAACTTTCGCTAGCCCCGCAGGGAGAGAGCGTCGTTGCCACAGTCGGCTCATTATGACCGGGCTGCGTGTTTGCTGCTTTAGTCTGGTCTGCTCTCTACTGGTTTGGGAGGGGGGAAGAAAGAAAATCAAAAGAAACTTTTTGCCCAAAAAACGCCGGCCAAGTTTTTGCGTTGTTCCGCAGCAGCAATAATAATCATCAGGCGCGAGCAAAGAAGTTAGCAACTTGAAAGCAATTAACGGACTAAATCAAAAAAACATTTTTCAAAAAGCCAACACACAAAAGAAATACACAAAAGCAACACAAAATGGGCGTGTTCGAATGGGAGTGGGAGTGTGTGTTCGAGTATGTGTTTATGTGTGTGTGTGTGTGTGTTTATGGGCTGCATAAACATGTCAACACCAACTGCCGACTCCTGCTCCACAGCTTCTCGCTTCCGCCTCTGACTCATTTAGCCATTTGGCATGAGCCACAAGCGTGTGGTAACCACCGCCGTATCCTTTTGCTGCCTTGGGCCAATTGAACGGGGCAAACAATTTTTAATTAATTTAACTCCTCATACCCCTCGGCTAATTGGGCACATATTGCACAGCTAATAAGGGGTATCCATTGGGGAACGCATATTAAGGAAAAGGTCACGGTTCGCATGTTACGCTTAAAAGCGTTGAGAGCTGTAGGAGGCTTAAGCTGACTTTGTACTTGACGGAAGTAGACCAAGGTAATGCAATATTTGAGATATTCATATAAAATCGAGTTTGCTCGACTGCGACAATATACCAAAGACTATGTTATTTATAATACTACATTCTAAATATACCATACAGGTCAAAGCAACTAAGACCCATAGTAAATAGGCGTTTTTGCCCATACAAAAGAATATTTTAAATAACTTTTATGATTTTTATTTGATAGCAAATTTTCAGAAATTATAAAGACCATAGTTATTATTGTGGGCGTCGCATAAATTCGCAACACAGTTGATCTGCGTGCAAGTATAACAAATGCTGTCGTAAAAATTACATCACTATTTCTTACAATCTGCGAAATTTAGATGTTCAAACGGACTGACAAACAGAAAGATGGACTATATCGTCTCGTAATATATAAACTTTAAAGAGTCGGAAATGCCTCCTTCCTGTAATAATACACTTCTTCCCTATGATTAACGGTATAAAAAGTGGCTTTTTCATAAATCAATTATTTAAATTGTTTGTTTTTAATTTTCTTTGACCTTAAATGAAGTATGAAGCATTAAATTTATCCCTAATCGTGCTCTATCGCCATTTGTTGATCCATACAACCTTTTTATAATGAAGTGCAAATCTGCATTAAATGTCGATTTTAATGATGAAATGAATTAACTGAATTCATTAATCTCTTTGAATGCGTTTTATGGCTATTTGAAGTTTCCATTAGCCGCCTGGCACGATTTCCATATTCATCTCATCAAGCCGATCTCTAATTTAAAATGAGGAAAAAGCAATTAGCATTGAATCACATTTCAATCAGATACGGCATTTTATCGGCACATGGCTGGCATTTTGTGTTTGATCATTTAATTATGGCCTAATTAAAATTGACAAAGTCCTTGCTGCTTATGGGCCATTAAAAAGCTAGCGGAAAAATAAACATTTGCCTGGCCTGCGCCAAAAGAAAGCCCAAGCTGGCCACACTAACAAAAGCCAAGCAACTTTGGGGACAAAAGGCGCTGTGCTTCAACCAAAAAGGTCGACGACGATAGACATTCAGTTACGCTATCTTCTTTTCTCCCTGCCGGCAGGTGTAGAACCCCTTCGGTGATGATTTGCAGGGTGTTGAACATGCGTTGCAACGTTGTGCTTTGAATAATTAAAGTGGAACATTTTCGCATTCAATTAAGACGTCGACAGCAACACACAAAACACTCACACACCCACAGACACACAACAGTCACAAAGTAAGGTGCTTGAATAATGCCGAAGGACAAGTTGTGTGGCCTTGTGAAAGTTGAAGAAAGTTTGTGTATTATAATGCTGAAAATGGCCTGCAGTCCCCGTCGATTCGTCGATTTGATTTGATGTTGTTATTCTTGTTGTTGTTGTTTTTCCCTTTTTCGTTTGTAGACCTTTCTCTTAGGTGCCGCAATGAGAATTTAATTTGCCAATTTCGCTTTTAACTCGATTTTCGTGCATAATTAATTGATTCTGACGCACAAAATGCCAAAGTACATTTAGTTTTCTTTTTAATTTTTTGAATTCCTTTAATGATATTTGTTATTTGTTGTTCCCTAAAAATCAATCTTTACTGCGGCAGCTCAACTCGACGGCGTCGGCCTTGTCATCGACTTTAAGGCAAATTGGCATTTGTAAATTATACTCGCTAATACTCGGGGACCAGTTCAGCTCTCAGTTTCTCAGTTTCCGTCAGATCTTCTGTGTGTCAGCCTTCACAAGTCAAATAAAAAGCGGCTTAAAAGCCAGCTCACTGATGATGCTTTGGCTGTTTCTTTGCTCCACCTCACTTCTTTCGCTCTCGCCTGGCTCACTTTGTTATTTGTTTCTTGCCCCTACTTATCCCCGACTTTCACAAGTTTGTAATATGTATTTCACATGCTGATGTCGCTGCTGCTGTTACTACTGCAGGGGAAAGGCGGACACCATATGCAAAACAAATAAGCAGCCTGGCCCGCGGCTCACAGCGGCTTAGGCGCCGCTGTGACTGTCATGGAGATTCACACAACTCACACAGCCACAAACATACACACATAGGAGTGTGTGGCAAGTGGGACAATGGGGAAGAAAGTCTTGAGCCATGACAGACAAGCGTTGTTATTAGGTAGCATCTCTTCTCGGCCTTGGTCAACGATTTTTAATTAAATGTCAGCGGCTTCAAGTGTATACAACAAATAACAAAAGATGCGGCAACTTTATGTAATTATCACCACACACACACACGCAGGCACATACAAGCTCTTACACTTACACTCACGCACACCGTTATAAGAACACATAATCTGGTCATTAAAAATTCTCACTCCGCAACATTAATACTCTTAATGTGTATGCTAGTGTTTCCATATTTCTTTTCACTGAAGTGCAATGCCATACAGACGCTCGCTTGTGTATACACTTTCTTATGAAATAAATAAGCAATATATTATATATATTGCTTATATATATTATATTATTAAAACGTAAATTAAACAATATTTTGATTCTAGTGTGTTTAATAAGAAGTCGCTTCATTATTTTTTATTTATTTATTTTATTTTTATTTTTTTTTGTTTTAGAGTCCACAAAAATCTGTCGACATAAAAATAATTTAAATCTTAAATTCAAAATTAGAGAGAAAATATTAGATCAAGTTGTCGATTAGATAAGAAGTGAACTCGATAAATAAAACCCTTTAATCAAATAAAAACACAAACAAATTAAATGAAATATTAATTCAATTAGTAAATTTAGTTTCCTATACCACGTTAGATAATAAAATATATCTTCATATTGTATAAAAACTCTTTCAAGGAATAAAATTGAGAACATTTCTACCATGTTTATATAACATATATCCTCAAAATTTTGCATAATAGTTATGCCATGCTTATTTGTGGAAGCAAAGTTTAACTAATTTTGTAACATTTTAATTGAAATTTTTGTATTATTATTATTATTAAGTACTTGAACCAGTATAGCAATAAAGTTCCACAACAACATCACATTTTAGGTAAAACTTATTCAGGTCAAACCTCATACACATCTTTAATAAAAAGTAACAGCTATCCACATATTAAGTAAATACTCAAAGGCTGCCCCAATAAGTATGCTATGGTTTTTTTCTAGGGGGAAACTCTCAAGGTGCCTGTCGCTGTCGCCGTTGCAATTAGCAAGGGTATTTCATTTGTGGCATCCCCCAATGCCAGCTGTTCTTTTAGTTGTTGTTGTTTACTCTTTTTCACATAATACACACGCACAGTGGGGCAACAACAGAACGGTTGCACTCGACTCTACTTACAGAGTTACTTACTCATGAGTGCACCAACAACTTCAGCTCCTGCTGTTCACCTGTCCTCAGTCTTTGCCCCTCTCTCTCGCTCTCTCTGTCTGTCTGTTTGTTGTCTCCGTCTAACTACCTGAATGGTTGACGCACCTAGAGGAGCTTTCTGCTTGTTTTTACCCTTTTCAGCACTTAAGTGAGGAAAAGTGTCTTTAACACACTTTGCTGAGGCGTCACACAAGAGGATGCAACGGGGTGGAGCTCTGGTGAATGCTGTGCGTAAGTGCACAGTTGCAGTTCTACGAAATTGCCGCATTTTGAGAATTTGCAAACTAAGAGTTCAAGTGGTCTGGCTGGGGAACCGAATACAGTTTGCCAGAGAGTGAGAAAGAGAGAGCTATAAAGTGCAAGAAATAGTGTTCACTTAGCTGAGGATAGCTAATTAAACAGTCTACAGCCAAACCACACACAGACCGCAATGCTCAGCATTTTTGACTACTTATGTATGTACTTGTGTCCCATTTGCACTTGAGAGGACATCCATTATATACTTATCATATTAGTAATTGCCCAAGCGAATTGTCTGGCCGTAAATCACATGTGAGTGTGGAAGCTGTCGCAAGATTACTTGCAAAGTCAGCAACACCATCATCATCATTACCCAGCCTCAAGTTTCGATCTTTTTTTTTTCTCTATTTGGCTTTCTTAAGTCTGCAAGCGACTTTTGAGCCATGAGACGAGACTGGGGCCTGGCCAAGTCGACTGACAAAATGCCGCTGACATTTACAAATGAAGCTCGAGTAAATCAACTAATTAATGTGCCACGCCCCGAGCGAGCGAACTTGTCAAATGCACACTTAACTCCGCTCGCTGTGTGTGTGGCGTTGACTTTATCCGCTCTATTGGAAAATAAAGTCAACCAAGCAGCCGCCTAATGTGTGGACAAACAAATACAAAAAAAAAAAAAAAACGAAATACCAAGGACATCTCTCTTCATGTAAAACAATGTGTCCCATGAGTAAACCAATGCAGCACTGGCAAGCACTAGGTGAAAATGGATGAGCATTAATATCTCTGGAGATATGAATTTGGGGCACAGTGAGACAATGAATAATGAGGCTTGTCAGATATTCGGCATTCTTAATGGAATCTACATTTACAAATTGTTTCATAATGGATCACAAATTAAACCATTGAGTTTAATACCTCAATTCGTAAATTTAATATGGCAAAAATATTTTTTTTTTACCTTCTTTCACAAGTTCAAGATCAGAATGTGATATGAGCAAATGAAGTGCAGCACTCTCATTGCTTTTTGCATATTTATATGCACTTTCAGCAGCTATTTTCATTTATATACTGCGCCAACCTTGACCATCGCACAGAGACTTTCTCTGGAATCAAAAGTTATCCGTAGAAATAATAAATGAAGCAAACAGCAAACACATACAAAACTCATGCAGGGACATTCAATGGTTTTTGTTAATGCCCAAAGTAACTATTATGTTAAAGCGACATTTTAATTAATGCTGGCCAGAGGAGACATCAACCAAACAGAGAGAGAGAGAGAGAGAGAGAGAGAGACTAAAGGCAAAGGAAGAGGAGAAACGGACGCCACTCAAGGCAATATCTTGAACATAATTTTCTCATTTCCTCACACTTGTACAATATAGTACACATGTATATATATAGCACACCTACATACAACAGCCGGAGAGCTGAGACGGCACAATAGCCATAGCCGACAGGCAGCAAGAAGCACACTTGAGCACAGCTTGAAGCAGCATAATGCGCTGCGCCTATAAGTGCACTTGTGTTTGTGCCCCAGTCCCGAGTTGTTGCAATCGCTTGCTGTAATGGGGACAGCTGCAGGGGGTGGCCAAAGAAGGGGCGGGGCAGTTGCCAAGCGGTTATAAAAATATAAATGACAGCCCAACACAAAATGAGTGGAAGAACCCGGGCAAACAATAATAAGTCTCGTATGCCTTTCACTTGACACCAACCCAGCCCAAAGCCACTTTCGGCCTGTCTACTATATATGTGTTTCCGCATGGATTTTTAATGCAATTTCAGTTCGTAAATTCAGTTGCTTTCTCACATGCATTCATTCATTCTCTCTCTGTCTGCTTGCAGAATCTTCAAGACAACAGCGCATTCGGTGCAGGAGGATGTCAATTTGCTGCACGCTTCGGTATTATCCATGGTGGAGTTCGACGATGATATATTTGCCGCCGGGAATTGCTTCGATTGGAATGAACATCCATCGCAACCGGGTCTCTTTTGTCCATTCGCATATCGGTTGCCACCGCCCAATCTGGGGGCCATATTCGCCAAGGATCTGGCCATGGAGTATCATTACCTGGGCAACACATCCGAATGGTTCTTTCTGGCGCGCAAAAATGCCGAGAAAGTGATAGCACGGAACGAACAGTACCTGAAGTGTAAGTGCCAACCTGATTTATGCTCAACTTGTGAATTGGATGAGGTCTGTTCTCGACTTATATTTATGAGCCGATAACAATATGGGGGTTTGGGTTTGGGTATGAGTATGACATTGAATATTTATATTTGCTGCGTGCTTTAATCTCTGACTTCATTAGTCACTGTCCAGACAGCGGGGGAGAAGTTTTGTCACAAGGAACCGGCCATAAAAGCAGAAGCTTCTGCCTAATTGCGTCGCCATTTCATGGCAAATATTTTACGGCTGCTTTATCATTGCCCTGCTCTCCAAGTTGGGCAAATTTCTATCATAGCCCAACAATTAAGCAAATAAATAAGAGGCAAAATGCCGGCGCACACGGACTCTAAATACCTTTGCGAGACAACGACGCCACTTAAAATGTAAATGAACGGCTCGCAATCTTGGCAACGTCTTTCTAATTAGTCCTGATTCCAAACGTGCGCAATCACCTGCCGAGAGAGAAAGGAAGGAAGAAATGTTTAATTTATGCATATGTCACAGTTGCTGGGCAGCCGCTTTCAATTTCCGGTCTGCCGTCTGTATTCATATGCGTTCAAGTCAATTAAACACACACGGAGAAACGATTCACATTCGCAGCATATTTAATCGGTATATGCTTCAGGGCTTATTACTTGAATTAACAGGCAATGCTGAAACAATCGACGCATTAAATGCAACTGGCAACGAAATAACATTTAATTATGCATTTACTGACTACCGATTTTCTCACTCACATTCGCTGTCAGCCAATCCTTCAATTTGTTTGACAGCTGCCACAATGCACGATATGCATAATTTGCAGAATTAAAGGTTACGTATACGCCACGTGTGTGTGTGGGGTGTGGTGTGCCATCGTGTGTTTAGCACACGAGCATGCAAATGGACTTGTTTGTTCGACTGCTGGCCCAACTAATATACACTATCCATGCCTCGTCGTATATTCCACATTTGATGAACGCCATTACGTTCGGAGTGAAAGAGGAGCTTTGGCTTTTTTGTAGCCTCTGGTTGCACGGCAAATTGCATGTGATGCACAAACATACAAATTCCAAAATGACAAACGGAATCGAAAACAAACACGCAGACTCTAAGGTTCCGAGAACTTCCGTAACCGGACTCCCCACCGCTTCTAAACACACATAGTAGAACACAGTGTTCGAGTTCATGCATACTAATGCCGTTTTGTTCGTTTTTTTTGGCAGTGGGGCAAACGGCACCAAATTGCAGCCTGTTTCGGGAGGCAAACAAAGACCTCTCTTGCCGGCCAACTATTTGCCACAGATAAAAATTCATTTGTTCGTTGCTCGTTCGCCTCGTTTGTTTGTTAGAAGAGGGAGAAATTGGGAACGATTTTAGTGTGTATGTGGGATATTGAAATTGATGGAGATGAACCAAAAAAAACAAACTGACGAAATATTATTTTTGCAGCTCAAATAATGAACATAGCCGCTTGAACTTTTGCATGTGTGTGTGTCTGTATGTATGTAAGTGTGTGTGTGTGTCTGTGGGTGTGTGGGGGGCTGACCACCATTTGACAAGGAGTCATTTATCTGTGGAAAACAACGACCTCGACTTGCATAAAACTAAGTTGAAAGATGCCTCACGGAATAACCGCAACTATGAACTATGATTTACGGTCCTCGACGTGTGTGTGTGTGGCAAATATAGAGTTTTAGGCTAGCGATGATTGCGTGCTACATGACAGCACAACTCGTGTTTGAGCCACAAATGTCAGAAGGCTAATAAAACCTAAATGAATAACAACAGGAACACACATGGCAAGCGCGAGTTTCCTATCAATTTATCATGGAATGTTAGATAAATATTGCTTCATTTCATCAAAATTGCCTTTGCATTTATTACACAGTGATTTAATCGTGTTGCTCGTGACTAAGAAAGCCAATTCTTGCTTGGCCCATCTCTAGAACGAAGCGTGTTAGAATGCGCCTTAAGGTCGCCATCGCCATCGCTGCTGGGATATCTGCAATGGCGTCGCTGACTTTCAATTTATATGCATTTGCATAGTTGCATCCTTCGTCTTCCTTCGACTTCGTCCTTAGTGGCTGGTGAAACTTTCTACTACAGAAATTGCTGGAAACTTTATTAAATTTTCAGCATTTTGCTCACGTCAACTGTGAACACATTCATGTATAATTTTGTAACCGCAATTAATTGGCGAGCAATTCACGTGCAATTAATTTGATTATACATTTGCGGTGCACTCGATTCAATTACAAATGTTTTTTTAATACCAGCCAATGTCCATGACTTTTTGCCAAAAAAAAATAGAGGAAAAAAATAAAAATTTAACAGCATAATACATTTTTTCATGAGTTTCATTAAATTTGCCGAGTCTGCAATAAATTGAACAATTATAGCCACAATTTATTTAATGTTGTTACCAAAAATATGACTGCAAAATAATGAAACAAATCATTTGTATATAATTGCCAAAATACAAAAAGAAAAACCCGAAAATATGCATCAATTGGAATTGAATTTTAATTCCACTGAAATGGAAAAATATTAAGTATCGAAATACAAATCGCAGCACACAAATTAGCAATTAAAATACAATTAACACATTTTCGGTACGTTTCAATTAATTTTAGAGTATTCAATTTAAATGGCAAATATTGGTCATGCTGATTTAATGAGGAATGCATAAATTTAACTGGTTAAATTAAGCGAAATATTCTGAGCTACTTTATGATGTCTGTTATCACACATATAGATTTTAGCAAGTCAATTCAATTTATTTGCACAATCATTTTTATTAAAGAAAAGCTTGTTTGACAATAAATTCAAAAGCAATCTGAAATTAGCTGCACTATCGCTGTCAGCGCACAGAGCAATTGTTGTGAGCAAACCGAAGGACAATGGTAATAAATGTGTATGTGTGTGTGTGTGTGTGTGTGTGTGTGTGTGTGTGTGTGGGCGACTGTGTGTTTGCACATGTGCGAGTGTGGTAAGTAAACCGCAAAAATATGTCATAATATTTGTTTTTTAGTTCAAACACAGCGACTTGTCCATTGTTATCCTTGCCGCCGTCATTGTGGCTGCCTCAGTTGATGCCATTCAGCTTCAACATACTCGTACATATAGAACACTCTCCTATCGTGTGTTTGTGTATGATATTTTTTTTTGTGTCTACCCCGTCACGTGTTTAACATAAAATTTAAATAAAAATCACATACAATATGTAAACAGTAATATGTGTATGTACGTACTTCCTGCGTTTCCTTCGGATTCGTTACGGATCTGTTGTGCCTCATGGCGCATGCCTCATTCCGCGTCTTGTGTCGATGCTTCAGGCGTCTTTAGAGTCTGCTCTTTTTATGCGTTCTGATTATTTCTGCTTGGCTGTTGTTCTTCTTGCTATTGTAATTTCCGTCTGTTAACACAATTTGCGCAAATTCTCGAGAGAGGCAGAGGAGAATGTCGAATTCCGTCCGCTTGCGGCTTTTCATTTCCATTACCATTTTGGGGACTCGCAATTGCGAAGCACAACTAAATCAGCTAAATCTTATGAGATAAACTATAACATATACAAATTCTATGCAAATGCCAGCCACAAACAATGTCGAGAGTGCGCGTGTGTGGGGTTGATTTTTTACTGAGTCGCTGGCTCTATAAAACAAAGGCAATTGCAGACGGGCACTTGGCACGCGCCGAGCACATTTGGGCCACAATAAATAAAAATGGAATTTCACGTTAATATAAAAGCGGATAAGCCACTAAAATGGGACGCTACACAATTTTTGCATTTCACTGAAATTGTTCGGCCAGATTCATTTGCCGCACTATGGTGATGATGCTGAATGCAAACTTGGCCACCTGCGAAATTTGTGAGTGTGAGCTAAATGAAGTCAGAGTACTCAATAAGTCGCATACTTACACTGATGTTACTGTTCATTGAGATGGGAAATATGCCACCAGCAATGAATATAATCGGCTGCTGCACATGGTGCATAAAGTGAACCAGTGTCGATTTATAGCCCGGCTCCGCATCGGCCCAGTTCGATTGGAAAATTGTGTTGGCCAAGTCGTCGCAGTCGTCAATCAGCAAATTGCAAGTGTAGCAAAAGGGAAATGTCTGCATCAAGATCGTAATAACGAACATAAAGGAGGCGAGACCACGCCAAAAGTTTGAGAAGAAAAACACGTTAATTAACGTCAAGCCCAGCACGGAACCAATCAGCAGAAATTGCACAAATATAGTGCGTGATATTATGGGACGTATTAAGTTGCAGCATCTGGCAAAGAAAGAAAACAATTAAGAAACCTATAGTACCAAATTAATATTCGGGGAAAAATCTAAAATATACCGAAAGGTATATTTGGGATATCGATATACTATACTGTTTCATACAAAATAAACCATAGAATACAAAATATACCATATTGTCAATTAAACAGCACCTAAGGCTACTTTTGTAATATGAAACGATTTCTTCAATAACTTCTGAAATTTGTATATACATTTGCTAAAGTTAATATTGTACTCAGAAGTCATGAATCTAGCTTAAAACAAGTAAGAAAGCTACAGTCGAGTGTACTCGACTGTGAGATACCCGCTACCCAATTTGATTAAAAGCAATATATTTTGCGGTATTATTCTCAAAAAATACTGCAAATATACTTAAAAAAATACTACGAATATACCAAATGGTATGTTTGGAATATCGATATAGTACACCATTCAAAATATACCATAGACGGCACAATGTGCTAGATTGTCGACCAAAGCAACTCAGACCCCTAGTAAGTAGGCGTTTTTGCCCATACAAAAGTATTTCTTTAATAACTTCCACAATTTTTATCTGATCGCAACCAAATTTTCTGGAATCATAACTACTATAATAATTATTGTATATACCAAAATTCGCAGCTTTAGCTTTAAAATTACGCTTGTTATTCGATTTTTTTGATTTGCGGGGGCGGAAGTGGGCGTGGCAAAAATTTGAAATAAACTTGATCTGCGTGCAAACATAACAAATGCTGTCGAAAAAAAAAATTATAGCTCTATCTCTTATAGTCTCTGAGATCTAGGTGTTCATACGGACGGACGGACAGACGGACAGACACACAGACACACAGACACACAGACACACAGACGGACAGACGGACATGGCTATATCGTCTCGGCTGTTGACGCTGATCAAGAATATATATACTTTATAGGGTCGGAGATGCCTCCTTCTACCTGTTACATACATTTCCTGTCGGCACAAAGTTATAATACCCTTCTACCCTATGGGTAGCGGGTATAAAAATACGCTTGCTATTAGGTTTTTCGAAATATATATATAGTATATACTTTCTGGAGTCCGAGATAAATATTAACCCGAACAACAGCCAACAACTCAAACATTACCTCAATATCAGCTTGTGATCCATGATACAGTTGACAAGATCCTGATAGTTGTCCTTCTCCGATCTCGTGGGATCCATTCGCAGATTTCGCACATGATCTTTGAGCACATCGAAGTGCGCGCGAAAGATGATCATGAACATCAAGGGATACGTGTCCGACAGTTGATCCTGAAGCACCGCAAAGGACATAGTAATATACTCAAAGATCGACTGAATCCACAAGCTACCAAGACCATCATGCCAGTCCACAAACGGATTGTAGACAGACCAAGGCGGACGACCACTGAGTACATACGAGAGAAATGTTGAGCCCGCATAGCCGCAGTAGATGAAGCTGTAGATGAGAAAAGCGTAGTTGCAACGTGCCACCATCTCATGTATTTTCTGCCGATCGCTATCGTTGTGCAACCGTTCATCGAGTCTGTCCAGCAGATTCTCAGTTTTTCGCAGACGCCAGAGAAAAATGTATGTAATGGTTGACTTCACGGAGGCGCCATACACATTGATTGCAACTTGCAACGAGGTGAGAAACTCGCCCGGGGTAAAGTTCTTAAACTCCTTCACGTAGCTGATGATGAAGCCCACGGGCAAGTAAAATACGCCAAATGCGAATGGCACACATGTCCAGAAGAGGTAAACATAGCGCCAGACCCCTTGCTTTGGAGGAATCCAACCAATTAACGTCATCGCCCGATACATATAGATGTTGCCCTCGCGGGAACGCACTTGCTCCGTTAAAGGAGCCGGTTTGATCAGCTTGAACATCGAATCCATGGCGAATTGTTGACCCAACAATAGCTGCGTTTCGCTTTTATAGTCGCGATTTCAGTTTGCAACATGCACATGCAGCTGTTTGTATTCACGCGGCACGTTACAATTGTTATTAGGGTCAAAAAGTTTTTGGCAATGCAGGTGTTGCAGGTGTTGTGGCAGGAATTAATTTTTGAAGTGTAAGCGACCGTCGACAGACCATTCAAATATTCAACACGAATGTTTCAATTGTAAATATTAGTTGGAAAGTCACGAGGTTCTATCAATAACATGCAAAACGCCTCCAGCTGATTGCATTAATTAAACATTTAGGGTTTTACTAGCACAATAATCATTTGCTTAACTGCCTCGAGTATTTTAGTTTGCTCAGGCTTAAGGGGCTGCACCTTATAATATGACGGGCAGTAAATAAGCAAATCTGTACATTCATAAATATTGATTCATTTACACATTAATAAATCATTATCAACATTGAGGGAAAGAGCAGCTCATGTCCATTTAATTGCGAATATTCTATCAATAAACCATTTTCGGCAACTGAAACCGAAATCAAACTGTAATCTAACAAACGTCGGATGCATGGTTTTGAAGTTAAATTATTACTTAGTAATTACCTTAGGCAATGCATATCAATCTCAGATGTACATTTCTCCATGCTATTTACACACATTTTAAAATGCTATTAAATACATAGATAAAATTTCAGTCAGATACAGATTCGTATTCTTTAGATACTTTGGAGTTTTATTAAGTCTGCAGAATATATATTTGCCTTAAATGAATTGTTCTTGGATAATTTAAGTTAAGAATGGGCTTTAACTACAGTCTCTATGATTCCTTTTAAAATAAACTTGAAAGTTATTTAAGAAATACTTTTCTAATTTAGGCTTCGCCCACTTTTGCCCCCAACATTCGATAAAAATAGAATAGCGGGAGAAAATTTAAAGCCAGAGCCGCAATTTTTAGTACTTACAAGAATAACTTCAGTAATTATGATTCCTGGAATCCTATAAGTATATTAAGAAATACTTTTGTATATCATATTTAGGTATTTTTCGGTATATGCATTTAACAGAAATACCGCCTCTATTCCGTGTTTTATTCAAATATCTATGACAAACTTTTACAATAGCCAAGAACAAAACATCAGCTAAACTTGAGTTTTAATTTGGAATTGATAAAGTCCATTTAAATTTTCTTGCATTTTTTGCATGTTGCAGTTGTTGGTTTCATTATCAAACCGTAAGCAAGTTGTAGTCATTAGCGGAAGCTGCTATCACATCCATTTTGACTTTGGCCGTACCCAGAAGTGCACTTAAAAAGTCATTAGCTTATTCTAAGAACGAAAGACAATGAAACCTGAAGGTCGAAAGACCAAAAGTTGTCACTGATCGCCTTTTGAATTCATATTGATTTATCGACCAATTGCATTTGCAGCTGACACAATAGAAAGCAACCACATTCAAAGATATATTCTCTCTGTTTTCCCTTTGTAGCTTTCCATTTGTACTCAAACCGCACCGAGGAGCGCATCGAAGTCGACACGCTGGCAGTTAAGTACGAGGATGGCAGATGGTCGAAACCGTATTACGACTGCGGTGGCGGAAATATATGGATGCTAACGTATACGGTGCCTTTCTTTGGCTACGAGAATGGCAGCTATCACTTCAAGTAAGTCGAACGAAGCACCACACAAAGTCAAAAACAATTGCCATACAAAAGTCGCCAGGGAAATCACTAGGGAAAAGGCAATACGACAGTGGATGTGGGTGTTGGGGGCGTTGGGGGCGTTGCAAGAGAGCCCAACCCAAGGAGCAAACAGACAGCAAGCCGTTCTATAAATAATTTGCACAAAAAGCGCCCAGAGAAACTGCAATGGCCTGTAAAGTGCCAGCGTGCAGCTTTATTCTGTCGTTTCAATACCTCGCACACATTTCAAATGTACAACAAGGGGCATGCCACACTTGGCTCAAGGCAAGCACTTACATTTCTTGACCGATTGTACCAGAAATTTGAAATTTGTTGATGCGGAAATGAGTTTCATTTTAAACAATTTTTTACTTCCGTTTACTTTTCATCATACTTTGATACAGCTTGAACAAGTTAGTGAGCAAAAATTATTCTCTAAATATTGTTTCGTTTGCTGCTACTTTTTTTTGCTTGTTTTCTCTTTTTTCCATTTGTATAGCGCTTATCAATACTACCTATTCTTTCCATTAAAAATATTTATTTTATCCTAAAAGTAGGCAACATTTTATGAAACGAAAATAGTTTCCCTTTCCTTTCGGGACAGAATTTAATTTTAATTGATGATGATAACGTAAACAATTAAACAGTTGACTAAACTAAAGAGTATATCAAAAATCTACATGTGTTTAACATTAAATTGTGACTCGGATTTTATTTTATTGTAACAACAATGTTGCCTACGAGAATCTTTTCTCCCGAAAGGGTAAAGTTAAATAACAGTAGACACTATTAAAGCACTAACATTTTACAGTATTTCTCGAAATATAAAAAAAGTTCCTACAAAAAATAAAGAAGTTTCCTCCCACTGACAGATTTATAGAAACACTGGACTATAGACAAATTTAGTAAAACGAATTTTATAGAAGGAAAAAATATAGAATAAAAATTCAAAAGGCATTCATTCTTAACTATTTTTTCTACAGACTATTTGCTAGTCGTGCAATTTCGCTTCAAGCTTGATAACTTGTTGTACTTATTTTTTATTGTTTCTGCATTTTTTTCGTTGTTGTTGTGTTTATAGTTGCTTTTTGTGATGTTGTTGATGCCGTGGAGCGGCGTTCAACTGTCAGCGACAGTCGCATCCTTCGAATGACTAAAAATGAAATGTAAGCAACATTTTTTTGGGTGTGGCAATGCTTTGGCTTTTGTCTCACCATGACCACGCCACATGCCCCAACTAAGCAAGAACAGTATGCTGTAAACAGTGTCAGTAATTGAATAGCGTTGCTTTTCACAGTGAAATGAGTGCCACAAGGCTGCACGTGCAACATCACAGCATCAGCACAGCATCAGAAGCAACTTTTTCTTCTTTAAGTTAAAAGCTGTTAGCAAATTTTTCTCACGCACACCGACAAACGGAATACGTTAACATGGATACGGACCATTCTTATGAAACTTTATGACGCCTTTCCCCCTTCCCCACCAGAAAAAAAAAAACGAAAACCTCTTTCACTTCACTCGTCTCTCCCGCTGTTTTGGGGCCTTTTAGTGAAATTTTTAATTTTTCTCGTTCGCCTCATTTCTTTTATTTTGTCAGACATAGTTCGCCTTTTCGAAAACTTTTCCGATTGAATGTTGAGGCGAAAAGTTTGCCAAACTGTGCGAAAAACTCTGAATGGACTCGGGACTCGTGGACTTCTGCCTTCAAAACTGACTCAGCGCGTGCAACGCGAAATAAGTTACACAGTTTAATGAAAATTTCATTGATCTTTCCCCAAGAGACGGTTGACCAAATCAATAAATTTCTTAAAACACTTGGCTTCGGCTTCGCCTTTATTTTGTTGGGGCCACTTTTGGAGATTTGGGAAGCGTGCAGTTTTTGGCCATATTTAATTAATGTAGTCGACAGCACAAAAAGGGGGATGCGGCATTTCATTAAATTTGCTAAATCAACTGTGAGTGTTAAACAAAATTTATTAGAAATATTTGTGAACCCAAATCTAAGAAAGCAGATTTCAGCATTAACGAGGGCATAACACAAATGCAACAACAAGAACGATGGCAACAACTACAAGCAGTTAGTTACAACATCAAACTGAGTGCCTCAATGTTGCATAATGACAGCTGAAAGCCATTCCATGTTTACGACCAAACGTGGGCGGCGGCAATTGCCGAAGCCAAAGACACAGAAGGTTTGGGGCATGTGGCAGGCAAAAAGGAGGTACTTAGTCTCTCTCTCTCTCTCTCTCTCTCTCTCTCTCGAGCTCTTCAGTTCTCTGCCAGCACATTGCTCTGCGCAATTAGCCAGTCGACGTTGCTGCTGTCCGCATTTCCACTTCGTTTCATGCATAATTTGTAATTATTGCTTGGCATCCAAGCAACAAGCAGCATACAGACAGAAAACAGCAAAAATAGACAGACATCAACTGCAAAACTACTGCCAACAAGCTGTTTTTTAATCAGTGGCTTTTAATAAACTCATTACCGTTAGAACGAACAACTGAATTAGCCACAAAGTGATAAGAAGATATAAATAGTCAACACATTATTTGCGTGTCTTTGTGGATGTACTCTGTCTATAAATATAAGTTATTATAAAGACAATGTTTTGTTGAAGGCTATTTTCTAAAATTATATTTCTTTCATTAGTCAAAGTAAACGATTAAATCGCACTCATTAAATCAATTGATTGATTTTCTCATCTACTAAAAATACAGTTAATATGCGACATATAAGTTGAGCTATACCATTTTATGAAAGGTATAACCTAAAATTTAGCATTTTTTTTCAAATTTCTTACAATGCATGCTAATTTAATAAATATGTAAAGTTATTGCGAATTATCTATTTTGAATAAACTTATTTTATCTTATTTTCTTCAATCTAATTGATATAATTTTCAATCTTTTAAATTTGGTCTTCCAACGGAAATCAATATTACACAAAACATATAATTTATTGATATCTATAATTGAAAATTAAGAAAAACAAACAAAAAGTAAAAAAAATATATTATTATTAACGTGACGTAAATTTTTTCCACATTACGAATACATATTATATATATTATTTATTTAAGAAAAATAAATCCTTGGTCTCTGTCATATACTTCTCATATTTTGGTGTGGTGTGACCTTCCTTTTGTGGTTTCGGTTTGTAGCAGTAGCAAGGATACACCTTACGTTCGACTTCCATAATCCTCTTTCTCTTGTTCGTCGGTTCTGTGAAATGTTTACGTTGCTGCCCTGCAAAAAATCGGCATTTAAGTATTGATTAAAACTAAACGATTTGTTGTACGCACAGTGAGACTGAAAGAAATTGCTCTGCCACCAAGATATATCCTGTTGTCCCGGATCTTCTATTTCTTGCAAAGCGAATACAAATTCAAGGGCCAACAGAATCTTCAGCCATTGCAACATTGTGACTAAAATGAAATTGAAAGCAAAGCTCTTGCCCTGAACTTGGCTAATGGCTTGCGTAATTATAACATGTTCCGGGCACTTTACTTGTCAAGCATTGAAAATTTCATTAACTTCGCCACCTGCTGCCGCCCAGCGACTGTTAAAGTCGCAGTCTCAGTTCGAATTCTCTACAGGTGGGTGGCAGGCAGAGTATTTAATGAAAGCAATCAATTATAAAAAGCGGCAAACTTCCAAACACACACACGCACACATACGATAGATAGACGCCAATTGATGTTCAATGACTTTGCACGCTCGATAAATTTCGCACATTAGAAACTCAAATGCTCTTATGTGTATATACAAACATAGCATATAAAGAGCATATTTATGGCCCAGGGCGAAGCCGCTTTCCACTCGCCGCTTTTGTCTTGTTCAAAAACGGAAGCCTGGCAAACTGCCTGCAATTAGTTGCAACATTAATTTTCCGCCATCTAATGGACGGATGCAACAAAATTAATGTCGAAATGTTGCAGCTTCCCTAAGTTCACTTGCCCCATGAGGCGGGAGGCATCTAACTGCAGCAGCCACAGAGTCAGAGGCAGAGCCAAAAACAAAGCTCATTTATTACTGCAACTTGCTGTGGAAAATAAAATAAAAGCACGAATAAGTGAAGCAAGTAAAGAACCGACTAACAAGTGCACTATTTTACATATAATGAAAGGTAATATACCATACTGAATAAGTTTGTGAACTTGTTCACTCTATTCGATCGTTTGATTTTGTTCCCAACGCTCTTCATCGATCTATTTTATTCATTATGTATTATTCGTTGAATTTCGATAAGAAAGAATAACTAATCAAACCAAAGATCACAAGTGATTAATTGAACAGTAAACAACGCTGAAGGTGAACTAATTCGGTTAAATTATTAACTTATTAAAATTAGTTCGGTTCACTGAATAGAGTGAGAACTATTGCTTACTTAGATTATTTAGCTAGTTCACTTAAGAACTATTATAAATATAATAAATTTACATTATTTAAATTTATTAATTATTCAATTTTTAAGTGAAACGCAAAAATATTAATTGCGACATCAGTGCCAAAAACTGAACAATAGTGAAAGAGAAGAGATCAAGAAATAACAACTAGTCAAAAAAGGAACAAGTGAATAAGATCGAAACAAAGATAAAAAATGAACAAAGATGAAGGTCAACTTATTCAGTTAGTTCACATATCTTACAAAGTTAGTTCACTTAACTAAAAAGTTTATTTTTATTTTATAGAATGAGAAATATCTCAAATTTTTAAGAGTCGTTTTTCATTGTCCTTTTTAATCAGAATTCATTATTTTTTGCTACTCTTCGTGTCCACTTCCTACGGTGATCAACCTCACATTATCACTGACTAACTTTCTAAAAGGGAAACACTAAGTCGAAATTGCAGCCAAAAAGTTGGCCACTGCATAACAACGATGGACGAGAGGCGTTTGTTGGGTCGTGTTAATAATGTGCTGCTATCAGTATGCCATTAGTTGTGGAACAGACCGAAAAATTAATTTGTTTACGTCGTGGCAGCTAACTGGCGGGAAGCAGGCAAACTGCCTGGAACGACGGCCAAGTCCGACTCATCGAGGAAGTTGATGCGGCGAAACAAGGCAGCAGAGAAAAGTTGCTAATTGATTTAATTTATGTATTACGCTGCGTTATACCATGATGAATGCTGGCTGGACAAAAGGGACAATTCGGGGGGGACAAAACAGAGCGGCGGCTAACCGGCAGCAAACATTAACTTAATAATATTAAAAATTATTTGGCACTTTGGATGCCAGCACTGAAATGGGCATTAGCAGCTGCCGGAACAGAAAAAACAGTAACTGGAAGATGGCCAGAAACTCAGCCCACAAAATGGGCCAAAAAAGGCAAAACGCAAATATATATATATATATATATATATATAGAAAGCACAAATCACATTAACCGCCCGCTGTGTGCCCAGCGAAAGCGAGAGAAAGGACACGACGTCTGGCTGAGCCGCTTGGTCTGAGCCTTGGTCTGTACTGAATTGCCTCTGGGCTGCCTGCTGGGGCAATAATTTTATTTGATTTCATTTAAGTTTCGCTTAGCGTTCGCGCTGCGTGCAACAAATTTTCAATATTAGAGAGCCAAGCATAAGTGTGGGAATGTGAGAACGAGCATTCAAATAATCCTGCCGTTGTATTTATTTGACTTTCTGCTGCTTCGTAAGTTTTCCACATACATTTACAGCGCACTCACAGCTTGAGCAAAAGCGGAGCACAGCATAATGAGGCAAACGGAAACGGAAATATCAAATATGGCAATAAGCATTGCTTTGTGCCAGAATCAAGACATGGCCAAAAGGGAGAGGGGGAAAGTGGCTTGTTAGACTGTCGAGTTGCACATTGTGAATATACATGATTATGGATTACATGACAGTGGCAAGAGTCAGTCAGCGTTGCGTTGCATGCTCACAAGTTGCTTACAAGTCATCATCTCTCGTATTTACGCTCCGTTTACAAGCTGGATTTGTGTCAGTCCGGCATGCAACTCGAAACTGCTGCTTGACGTGCACACACACACACATACACAAGTACATATATGTATTTAGAAATACACACAAAACGTTTTGACCCAGGTTGGATCGTATCGGATTTCACCGTGATGATAGATGCTGCTGCCAATCATGCGGCAGAAAGTGCATGCAACATGACGATTGACATTCCATGTGGCTGCAACAATGTCAATGCCTTGTCGACAGCCAATTACATGCAACATTGCAGCATTGACATCGACATCGACGTTGACATCACCATCGACATCTACATCGACAACAGCAACGACAGCGAGAACAGCAACAATAGAACTCTGAATGAAATACCAAGTGCTGCATTTCAATCTATCGCCAATAGTTAAATGACAATACCCAAGGTCAGATGGCTTCCATTTCTCTTAATATAAAAATCACTTCTGCAGCAGAAACAATTATTTATAGTTTCTTTTCAATGGTCCAAGTCCAAGTGAAAAGTGTAAATGAAGAAAACAATTTGTATGTTTGTATTTTAATCAAACACGAGTAACAAAAGTTGCTTTTAATTGATTCTTGCAAAATGAATGCGAGAAACAAATTGATGCTTTAGAGTAAACAACATATCAGATTAAATAATGTATTTAAGTAATGGTCATACTCAAATATATTAGTAAATATTCATAAGAACATGTCAAGCTGAAGTACTTTAGGGTATAGAGATTTTCTAGAGCATAGCAAATGCAAATCCTTCAAATGTTAAATTACACATTTTTGCCAGACTTAAATGGCTCGCTGGAGGTATTAACATGAAACGAAGTTCATCTGCACAATTTGACATTATGTGACCTCAATTTTGACCACACACGCAGTGAAATTTTGGTATTACATTTGTGGCATGTTGGCGCAGTTTGCTGGCTTATGCTGACTCTATCTCTCCTTCTCTCTCGGTGTGTCAGCGAGGTGAAAATTGCAAGCATAAAGCTGATTACGTACATTAGCAGTAACCTTCATGTGATATTAGTAGTGAAATGCGAGTGCGAGTGCGAGTGCATTGGAAACGTGTTGTTTGCTGTCCATTGGCAAATAGAGGAGCGCATACATGGCGTATGTGTAATGCGACAACAAATCCAGCCAGGCATGTTATTTACAAACTGATTCCCCGCGTGCGTGCCTTTAGTATTTTTTTTTGTTGGCCAAAATACGCACTAACACTAGCTTAATGTGACAACAGGAACGACAACAACAGCTGCAGCAGTCACATACCACACTGCGTATACGTATTAGCCATTTTTAAATGACGGGCACGTGCTGTAATATCTGTATCAAAGCATGTGTGTATGTGTGTGCTGCGAAAATGCATTCCATCTATGCACGTAGGAGTATTCCGTTAGCTAGAGAGTTGCGCACGTGCCTTGACTGGGTTAAAGTATTTGTTGCACAGCTCAATGTTTGCCACTTTGTGTATCATCTAGCGTGTAGCACTTTCCGGCATTTTGGCTTGACAAATATTTACTTTAAAGTCAGTTCCAAACACTTGCAACCCCGTTTGGAAATGTGCAAATTATATTTCCCCTCGCAGTTTGCGTGTTTGCCTTGAAGTTTGTTTTGGATTTGAAGCAGCTGCTCGCTGGCAGGCAGCTTTAGCCATCATTTAATTAGATGGCGCAGAGTGTTGGGTTAGAGAAGCGAAAAGAAAACCAATTATGCTAATCAGCTGAAGGCCAAACACGACTCAAACGCTTGCAGCTCATTCCAGAGGCGAGAAAAGCTCAATAAAATCCGACGACCCCAACTCCAAGCTGTGGCCGCGAGTGCTGTGGCTTTTGCTTTTTTGGACAACGAAATTGAAAATCAACAGGCGCAGCAGCGAACGGGCATTGAAATGGAATTGGAAATGGAAATGGTGTCGACAAATCTCACGACGAGGACGACAAACGATTAATTGGCAGCTCATTTGTAGGCATTGGGCGACACTTAATCAAAGGCGCATCAAGTATACGCCACCAGGCACAACACATTGTGCCGCATCAGCAATGCGACGAAGGACTATTAAACGGTTCGAACAGACAGAAACACATGCAGTCAGTCAGTGCTAAAGGCGGCAAACTAATAAATCAATATGAGAGCCAGCACCGAAATTCATTGGGACAGAGATAAGCTTATTTCTCGATATCCGTTTACAAATTATCTTCAAAACTGTCAACAACAACAGCAACAGCAAGAAAAGGGCGCTGACAAAATGAAACCACAGCACAAATAAAAGGCAAGCAAATACGAAAAAGGATCCCAGGAAGAGAGCATACATACAGACACAAAGGCGTTGGGATCAACTGCAGGAGAATTAACATAATCATTATTATAATGTAATATGGCCATTGTGTAGTCCTGCTACGTCCTGCCCAGTCCCAGTCGATATCCCTTTTTTTTTCTTTGCAATCAATAAGTTGTCAGAAACAATCAAATAAATACAAACTGATATGTCAATATTAACTGACAGGCGGACGAAACTCGAGACCGGATAAGCACAGCACACACGCTGCGGACGTGTATGTGTGTGCTTGTATGTGTGTGTGTGTGCATTAAGGAAAAAAGGTCTGCCAATTGATGTCAGACAGTCTGGCAGTCGGAGATGCGTGAAGTTTTATAGCTGAGCCCAAAACACACACATACACATACACTGGATACAACTTTTGTTTTACGTTTTCAATTTCAATTTGATGAACAAATTGGCTGAAACTTTCTTAAGAAAACGTAGATTAAAAGTTAGCTAGATTATGCATAGAAAAAGGTCAAACAAACACACTAGATATAGAGATAAATAATAATATAAATAAATAACTTTCAATTATCTATAAAACAAATTTTTTCAAAATTTTCATTTTGCCAGAAAGCTAAATTCCTTTGAATTTTTAATATAATTATTTTTTGAAAAGGACCTTCTTTTCCCGCATTTAATAGCGAGAAATACAATTGTGCCTCACTGTGCTTGGGGCCTTGGATTATGCGTAAAATTTCTACATGTGTTCCGGCTGCCTGAGCGGGGTGAAAGCCGGGACTCGGCTGTAGCTGCTTAGGAATGCGTGTAATTGGGTGTTTGCCAGCTGCCCTTGCCAGTTCCATTTTCAGTTCCAGAGACCAGATCATATAGAATATCTGAGATGGCAGAGTGGGTCAATGAGGGGTCCGCTTGGCGGCTTTGTGTGTGCACCCTTTTCATGGTTTTATGTCTTTGTAAAACGACAAGGCGGCCGTCCATTCGTCCGGCAAGTCAACCAAACGACAACGGAAGGACAAGAAAATAATTTTCTACTAGCTAGTTTTTTTCTCTCTCTTTTTTTTGCATTCATTTCCATTTGTGAAAGCGGAACCATAACACGCTTGTTAGTTTCCGCATGGTCTTTATCCTTTATCCCTTCCATTTCCGACGCTGTCGTCGTCGTCGACTGCTGCGATTCACACAGTAATCAAAGGCGGAATTTATTGTATGTTATCGCTGGCTGTACACAAGCAGCAACAACAACAAGATGGACTCTGTTTTGTCTGGACTAACAAGCAGACACACTCAAACACACACACAGCTGACATACATATAGTATTGTAGATACATAAATATCAGCCGCTGGCACGTTTTATTGAATTGATTTTATAAATGGCGCCATTTGGCTTAAGTGCCGCCCAGTTGATTGTTAAACTGACAAATTAATAACATAAATTTTTAACGCCTTGCAACGCTCTCCTTCTGTATCTGCTCTCTTACAGAGGCACATCTGGCATCGATATTGACTTGCGGCGCGTGGACATCGACCAGTGCCCGCAGCGTCATACGCCTGGCACAAAGCGACCGCTGAACATCTTTGCCGGCACCGACAAGTGCAAGCAGCGCACCACCATGGTGGGTACTTAAAATATATACACACAGCAATCAGCAGTCAATTGCTTTCACTTTCACTTTCTCTCACCTTTCTTCTCGCAGTGTGAAGCCATTATGGGACTTGGCTTTCGTCGTGGCTCCTACAAATGCCTCTGCCGCAAGGGCTTTTACTTTCCGGATGTTGTATCGCAACACAAGTTCTTCAACGGCAGCCTGCTGGAGGAGGAGTACGAAAAGTTGATGCTGGTAGGTTTGCTCTTCTTTTCTCCTCGTTGTTTTTTTCGACAGTGGTATAAATTACCATTATCACGGCGAGAAACCGCTGTGTCAGGTGGTTTCAATAATTGCCAACGCTTAACCAAAAGCTCTCATTAAATATGTATGTTGATATTGTCTGTCCAACGCTGTGTGTCTATGTCTTCGCAGGGTAAGAACTCCACGTACAACAGCAACAGCGAGTACGAGTGCCTTCCCTGCGCCGAGGGCTGTGACTCCTGTGAGGATGCCTCGCCGTGCATTGCGGCCCTCAATTGGCCCATGCGCACCAGCATTCTGGCATTGGCCTGCATTGTCATTGGCCTGCTGCCCCCCAGCCGCCTGGTTCACATTCCGCTATCAACAAGTCAAGGTAAGTGACCACAGCACAGCACACAAAGCACACACTCTCTGACCAAATAAAATATACTTGACGCTGTGCCCTAGACTTTCTCACTTTCCATTCTTTGAAATGGCAACATAACTTTTATTTCCCCAAGCCAAAGGTCGGAGCCAGAGTGCTGACTGGCTAGCTAGCTAGCTGGCTGGTTGGCTGTCAAATGCCTTAGATCCTGCGCAAGGCCGACCTAAGCTGCTGTCATTGGGATGCTAAGCTGCTTAGCATTGTTAGTTTCAAGTTAATTTTGTACGTGCTGCGTACTGCCTCCATCTCCAGTGTCACAATCGCCGGAGTCAAAGTCCACAACGCCACCGGATATAGTCGCGTATAAACGGAAGTGCAAACATTCACACAGTTTTCCACGAACTTCCTGTTACTTTTACACATAGAGAAAAAAGCTTTAGATTCTCAAATCATTGTTCAAACTGGACATATATATAAAACAATAAACCATAGCCTTAATTAAAGACAAATTAATTAATTTAAAGATAAATTCTATTCATTTAAATTCTTAATTCAAGATAATTCTTTTTGCATAAAAGAAAACAAATCTGAGCCACAAAAAATTAAATGAAATGAAGAACATTCACGATTTTTCAATAATGCCTTATTCTTGGATGCAAAAATATTATTCCAGTAATTTTTCCCACTCAGAATTAAATTTACTTTTTTAATATCCTTATGTTAACATCGTATTTCTATATTTTAATTCGTAAAGCAATTTTCTTTTCAATAATATTCTAGTCAATTTTCTAAATCAGCATTGAATTTTCTATTTTAAAATTCTTGTTTTGGAATCGAATATAGTATTTAAAACATTACTTATTCAAAATTTATAAAATAAATTTAAAAGGGTTATATTTAAAATTTCTTTCCAAAAATATTTTAGGGAGTTTTACTAATCAGAATTTAATTTTCTATTTTGAGATTCTTGTTTTGGTACCGAATATCGTATTTTAGAATTAGTTAATGTTTCAAAAAATGTTCTTCAACATAATATTAAAGTAAATTTGAACATTTCTATTTGAATTTCCTATTTAATGATTATTGTTTTGTATCAAATATCGTTTTTCAAGATTAGTTTTTAATTCAATATAATTTAATAAATTAAAAAAAAAAGAAAAAAATGGAAAAAAATTAAGTAACATATTTCTTTCCAATATTACGAGTTTATTTGTAAATTTTTCCAAATCAGAATTTTATTTTCTATTCTAAGATTAAGTTGTTCGTGTTGGTTTGAAATATTGTATTTAAAGATGGAAATTCCAAATACAAATGTAAAATTCTAGAATTAAGTAATTTCTTCCGTCTTTTTTTCTTAAAGTGCATCGACATGAACTTAACTGCATTCTGTCCAATCCGAGTACTCTTACTCTGACTCTCTCACTTGTGCACTCATTAAGTTAGTCCATAGACCAAGTGTCTCTGGCGTATAGTTTTAAACCGTTTTGAACTTTTCCGTTGCCATGCGAGTGCATTCCTGAAATATGAATGCGCAACTCCTATGTTACGTTTTACTGTATACATATATAGTATATATATGTAAGCATTGTGAATTATTCCATTTCCCATGGGGGACTTGCCCCTGCCAACTGCTGCTTTATCCTCGAACGAATCAGCGCAGTCAACCAACTAAACTGTTTTCATTTCTAATGCGATTCTGTCGCATTTGTGTCTACATCTCTACAACCGAGAGTCGAGGTCGATGTCGACGTCGACAAGCATGTCGAGTCTCATTCTCATCTCTCAACTCGTCTTCGCGTTCCAAACTAATTAAATGGCACTAAAGAGTCGCCAAGTGTGACGCTCTTTCTCTCCCTGGACCTCTTCCACTTTGTTCTCTACTGTCTGCGCAATTGTGCAGATGAGACAATTTTAATTTGAATTTCAACTAAGCCACGCCACGTGCACAACACTTTTCCTAAAACATGAATCTAGTTTAGGCTGGAAATATATCCCATTCTCATATACATATTTTGACATTTGCAGGTTGTTCGTGCCGCCAGCCCAGCTTTGCTGCGGGTCATTGCACTTGGGGCGTTCTTCATCTACTGCACGGTAAGCTAATCATTCATCCTTTCGCTTCCTTAAGCTTTATGCAAAGCAGCGGGCTTTTCGCAACGGGATTACAGCTTAACAGGCTTTACCCAAAATGGGCGAAAATGCTCCAAATTGTTCTTTGATTTATTAAATTTCAATGCCATATCTATGGCAGGAAGCATATTGAGCCTCTACTTCCGGAGCCAAATAGTTTTCAACAATGCCTGACAATACCAATATTTTTATTTTCAAAAGTCACGTCTAGCCGTTCTTTTTTTTCGGGTGTGTGTGAACAGTCTGTCATTTAGAGGTAAGCATATTTATTTGGGACAAAATGGATTCGTTTTTAGCCTTGGATCAGACTTTGTGTCAATCATATAACACAATTTGCATAGCTAACGGAGCAGGCTGAGAGGAAACCACAAAATTCAGAGCCGACAAAATGAAAATAGATTCCTCCTGCCATAGACTATATGGCAAAAATGACCAAACTCAATTCAAATCGATTTCTACGCAATTTAATTTGATTGATTTATGGTTCGTGACGAAAAATAATGGCAAACTGGCCAAATAAAGAACTTTAAACGAAAGTTCATCGCACACACACTCTTTGGCAGACAATACAAGAGAAAAAGATATATTGTGGCACTTATCTGAAGCGTCAAGCTTGCCACTTGGCAACACACAATGATTGAGCTCAGCTGAGGACCAAAAAAGATACACTCAACTCAACTTGAGAGATGTGCTATGTGGGCCAAGTAGGGAGAAGTATTTTGTGGCAATAGCAATTTTTGGCCCACTTTATGATTTTTTAATATGTGTGCTCACAATGTGGCAGGGTGAATGAGCCAAAGCCGAAGCTATTGTTACTGCTGCTGTCTTGATTTATTAATATTTGAGACCTAGGCAAATACTCATACTTCGAGTACAATATAAAGAAAATACTACTTAAAACACACTGTTTAAAATATTCGCATAAACTTGGTCGAAACTGTGGGCGATTGTCGTGTCGCAATGTTTGTGTCTGTCAGCGAAAGATGCTCGACTAATTTGCAATTCTAAGTGACCGGACAACGTTTTCAACACAAAATTATTTGCATTTTTCTCTTGTCATTCTACTCACACACACACACTTGCAGAACATTGTGATGTATCCGAATCCAAATCTGTATACATGCACCGCTCGCATTTGGCTGCGCGAAATTGGATTCTCTCTGACCTACGGTGCACTCATGCTGAAGACCTGGCGGTAAGTTCCCGACTCATTCTCTCTCTGTCTCTCTTTTGATTAGATTTGGCCATCGCTATGCAATGTTTTTTACATACATATATACTTCTACATATATCATGTGCAGCATTTCGGTGATATTCAGAGTGCGCTCGGCAAAAGCTGTCAAAATCACAGATGCGGCTCTGCTCAAGCGTTTGGGCATCATCTGTGGAGCCATCGGTACTTGTTTGTTGGTGCGGACCTTGGTATCGCCACCGGATGTCGTTGTTGGACGCACCGCCGATGATCTCAAAGCGTTTCTATGCAAAACCGATTGGTGGGACTACACATTCACCTCGAGTAAGTAAAGAGCAAAGAGAGATGAAGAGAGAATGAAAGATGTGAAATAATTTGATAGGACACGCATACGCATACGCATATATAGAGCTCCACTTGATTGGTCTTGAAGCCACTCAAAAGCAAGCAACTCAAATGCATACTGCAAAGCGATGCAGTAAAAAAAATAACTGCAGTCCATATATATTCCTTGCCACGTTATGTATACGCAGCGTGTGTGTGTACGAACTGAAGACTGTACGAAAAAAAACACAAAAAAATATAGCGCAAAAATATTGGAATCCCAATGTCGCCACGGGCAACACGCAACAGGCCCGTGGACAGGACAAAAGGACAGCAGGCAACGGATGTCCTCTTGGCTTAAACTCAAATCCAGTCAGAAGGCCACAGGCGCACTTCATGCGACCATATATGCTGTGCAGCAGCTAAATGCCACTTTTTTTCGTGTGTGTGCGCAGCTCTCGGAGCACAGTGAATGGCATTCAGTGACTTTCTGAAGCTTATTTGCAAATTGCAAGCCATCCATGTATCGTACAACATTTTTGCGCTATTCACCAAATTGTTCCATTGATGCGCTTTGCTCGTCAGTTTCAGCGGCCATTTCCAAGTACTATTGTTCTATTATTAAAGTGATGGATGAAAATATTGCTTAATTGATTTTTAAATAAGAAGACCGATTCGCTTTATCGCTAAATTTATTGCAGTTGAAAAAATGCAAGTGTATTCCCGCTACACAGAAAAAAAAAAAACATGCTAAAATCAAAAATAAAGTATTGAAACAAAATTATAGAATTACAAATTTGGACAAAGAAGGTTTATACTTAAATAAAGTTCAAAACTTCACAAAAAGTCTTGATTGCTCAATTTTGAAATTCAAGATTATAATCTTGTTTCAAGCATGGAAAAATCTAAAAATTGAGCCAAGAAGACAAAATCTTCAATCAAGTCGAACTTTCTAAGGGAATTCCATATAGGAAACAAGACAAAAATTCTTGAATTCGAGATCTTTTCGAGCTTAAAAGAAGATTTTTAAAATGCTTGAAAAAAATTTTGTTCCTTAAGACTTTTAAGCCAGAAATCCTATTTTAATAATTTGTTTCAAAGACAAAATCATCTTAAATCAAAATTGGTAATCTACATCTTAAATAAAATATTCTTGAAGCAAGACTTAAATCTTAAAATAATATGTTATTAATCTTAAAATGCAAGTATAGCTAAAAAATCTTGATTTAAAATTTGTTTAACCCAAAATCTCATTTCAAGATTGTTTGTTGTTTAACATCGTTAAAATTTTAAATTAAGATTTCCAAACTACTTTTCAATCTCGACTTTTTCTCTGTGGGCTTATTAAATTAGTTAAGTTAAACACTGGCATTTTTTTGTTGTTGACAATTCGTATGCTGCACCCAATATTTGTACGTTGCAAGAACCTGTCAACGCATAGCCGCGAGGGGGGGAGAAACAGTTGAAAAAGAGTTGCTGTCACGAAACGTGACACAGACACAAAACAACACACAGATGTGAGAGCTGTGCATATGTATGCGTATTGTCAGCTGTTGACTTTATTAAAAAACTTTAACTGGGATATATATTTGCAGAAGCATTCTCTAAATAACTTCATTTGCGCTGCAGCGCAAATGCATTAATATGAATTTATAAAACTATTTTATTTTACTCACTCTTTTTTTTTTGCGCGCTGTGAAATATTCAACGTACTTTTCATTTGAACTGCAGCAGGTTTTTTTGTTTTGTTCATATGGAAATTTATACGTATTTGACTTGCACTCGTGCCGTGCTGTGTGTAGTGTATAATTTTTGAGCTCCCCTTAATTTTAATTGCATGCGCTGATGTAGTAATATTACCCGAAATAATACATAATACATAATTATAATGCTCGCAGGCATTGGCAATTCAATTGGGCCAAGCGCACACGTCAAGTGCTGAAGTTTTTAATTAAAATTCAAACCAAAAACCAAAGTTCAAAAACCAAACAAATGCACAAAGGATCCAACTTACCAGCCAAAAATGTTCTGCTCTTTCTCCATTCTCCTTTCTCGCCTTCTACAATTTATCTGCTCAACTGATTCAACCGCATGCACAGTGGAGGTATTGTTCTTGGCTTGGGGCGTGCGACTCTGCATCATGGTGAGAAAGGCGCCCTCCGAGTTCAACGAGAGCCGCTTCATATCAATGGCCATCTACAATGAGTTCCTGCTCACCTGTTTCCTCAACGTGTCCATGTAAGTGCCTAAGACTCGCTCTCTTTCTTTTTGAATGTGTTTCTGTACTCTGTTTATTTTTCTTCTATTGCTGCCAGGCTCTTTCTGCAGTCGCCAGCCAATCCAGATCTGCTCTACATCATATTCTTCTGCCACACACAGCTGACGGTGACGCTGCTCCTCGCCCTTATCTTTGGCAGCAAGGTGTGTACGATATATAAATGCTTTTAACTTCGCAGACTTTGTAAAATATCTAAGTTGTTGTCTTCGTTATTCGCAGGTTTATATTGTGCTGCGTAGTGGGAAGTCGCATCAAGAGAACATCGGCCTGGGGGCAAAGGCATCGGGAGCCAAATTCAATTTTCGCCCGCAGGTGCGCACCTTTGCCCATCCCAGTTCGGTGACAACATCGACGGCGCCTGCAGCTGGCACCACCTCGGCAGGTAACTAATTGCATCATTATATCCCTAATATCGACTGCATATCGTCGCCGCTTATGACAAACGAGCGAACAAACATTCGCATCATTTGAATCGCAGACAGGCAACAGTTGCTGCCAACAGAACGTTTGACAAATGATGCATGATGTACAACGCGCCTGTGGACAGAGAGACAATTTATGCAGGACAACGTAGCAAGCGTCCAAGGATGCTGATTAAGTCATCTGTTTTGGCTGCGGCATTTTGACTTTTATTTATGGCACTTTATTTGCCAAATTAAAAAATAAACTGCCAGCGACTCGAAGTGGTGGCGTCAGCTTATCGCTGACATCGTTGTCTAGCCCCTACATGCGAATTGTATATATACTCGACTCGACAGGACTCGACTCGACTCTACACTTGACTCTGGTCGTGGATATCTTGTGTCAACCCCAGCTTTGATTTATGTGTGTTCCCCCTTGACGTCCATGCTTGATGCGGTTAACCTATGAATGTTCGCCAAGCTAAGACTGAGTTGAAATCTAAGCGTGAGTGTGTGTGTGTGTGTGTGAGTGGGAGAATGTGCGTGTTTTCTATGTATGTGTATCTCGCTGGCAACATCAGTGAAGCAAAAACTTCCGAGAAGACCTCCAGCCACATGCACTCGAATTCGTAGTCGTAGATGTTTATTTGGTTATCTCAAAACGTAGGCAGCGAACCAACAAGAAATTTGTTGAGGATTTATTCCCAGAAGCAACTCCTTTTGATATGAACTACGCAAACCATAACTGCTTGGATGCCAGCACAGAGCAAATCACAGACTTTATGCGGACTTGTCGAAATTTTGATAGAAACAAAAGTTTTTCCTAATAACTTTTAGCAGTTGCTGCAAAACACGTGTCGCACGGTCCGACAGCATTTGACATAGGCAACATTTTTGCTTGCTTTCTGCTAAAAAAGAGATGGCTGCCATCCCAACGGAGGTGTGAGTTAATAGGAAGTACCCGGCGTATACGCGATATCGTTGGCGGCATTTTAATTTGACTTTATCACCGAAAGCTGCGACGCTTTATGTTTTAATGCTTTATGAGCGAACAAGCGAGCGACCTTTTTTCTCATTGGCGCGCTGTTTTTCTATGTATTTTTTTTTATTTAATTTTTTATTGCTCGTATTTCTATTTTGACGCTTTGTCTGCCGCTGACTGTCGACTGTCTGTGTGCGCAAGGGCAAGACGCCTTTGCGGTTGCCTAAATTGTGCGTTAAATTTTCAAATCTTTCTGTGGGGGTGTGTGTGTGTGAATGTGTGTGGTTGAGAGGGCAGCTCATTCATTGTGGTGCGCTGCGTGCGTTTTTTAAGCGGTCTTCCTTCAATTTGCATATTTAAATTAAACAATAACAACGCAGCAGCAGCAGCAAATACCCACTCTACCACACACTCACCACTCGAGACGAAGTTGTTAGATTACTCGTATATTCATGTGCATTTGTATGTGTGCGGTGAATTTTAAATATTCTTTTTATACCCTGCAAGCATTTGATAATGAGGTATAAGTAGTTTCGTATGCTACGCTGCGTATACTTCATATTTCATCAACATAAATTCGTGAACCTTTTTAGCACGCAAATTGTTTGCTCACTTGATTAAATTTATGTTTTTGTGTAAATTATATTTTATGTGTTTGCCAAGGGTATCGAAAATTTCATGGCATCCTTTTAATTGTTTCGCTTTTGCTCGTTGCAAATGTGTAGCATACTTACAGGGGCGCACATAATAAATTCAATTCTGTGGCGGGTGCTGCTACTGCTGCGCTCGCTTAATTTCACAGCCATAAATCTAAATCCAGCGCTGCCAAACAGCAGCAACAGCAACAAAAAGAACAACAGTAAAAAGTTGCTGGTTTTTTATTTGAAAGTCGCGTCAAGTGGCGCTGAGTGGACTCACTTAAATCACACTGACAGGCTTTCAGTTGAATTGAACAGCCATTTATCATCGTGCAGACCCCATTCTCTCCATATATATATGAATGTTATGTGGGTTGTCTGCCTTCTAGTTAACGAGAAAGGGAGTAAAATAAAAGCCACAACACCGCGTCCATTTTCATTTTCATTTTCATGTTGCTGCTGTTGGCCGCAACTACAGGAATACGCATTTAAATTGTCCTTGTTGGGTTTTGCGAACAGCGAACAACCAAGCAAACAGCATGGGAGTGAGCTGGGGGGCAAATTACTTATGCCAGCCAACTTTTGACATGAACACAACTTTTTTAGTGTAAAAGTTGCAAGGGGTTTGGTTGTGACTGAGACCGAGGACTGAGATTGGCAGGCAGCGCCATCAACTTTTCAACTCGAAAGTTGCTGTAAAAAGCGCCGCAAATACGACGCGACGCGATGCGACACGGCGTGTAAATGATGCTCATTGTATAGGTGTCACAGTCACAGCGCAATTGCAATTGATGTGGGCTGCAGCTCTCACAACTTCATCAAGCATACATTTCCTTTGCAGAGAATAAACTGTCCGACCAAGAAGCACTCGAAGAGATACGCCAGCTGAGCATGCAGCTGAAACGCATACAGGAGATGGCACCGCCCAAAGGTGTCGCTGTGATGACCATTTCGAGTCTGTTGGATGGCCTTAAGACACCCGGTGGCATGATGGTGGTGGCTGCCGCAGCGACACATGCAGCCAGCGCGGGGCATGCGGCAGGTGGTGCAGGTGCCACACGGCAAAGTGCGTTGCCATTGCTGGCACTTAACGCCGAGATGCAGAAATACAATCAACAGCTGCAGCAGAACAACAACGCGAACAATGCGAATGGTCGAGCTGCTTCAGTTACTGCTGCCTCACGTGGCAGCATTCCCACCATGGTGCTGGAGACGCCGCCCTCATCGGCAACGCCAACGCCCACCACTGCCTTCGAGGAGCGCGCCATCAACACAGAGCTGAGCGGCGATGATTTTCGCGAGCAGCTGCTGCGTCGCACCGCCGATGGTCACATCATCTGCAGTCGGTGCCTCGATGCGTCCAAGGAGCACTACTACTGCTGTCCGCCGCGCAGCACCTGCGAGCAGCTGGGCTCGCCTCAGCAGGAGGGCAGCTTGAGTTTTGCGAACATCAAGCTTGACTGCATGTGCTCGCAGTCAGAGGATCTGGACCAGACGCCGCAGCAGCAGCGTCAGCGACGCCCCACAGTACGCACGGCTGCCACAAATACGCCACCGGCGAGCTGTAAGCGTGGGGCACGTAATTTACTGGAGGCCGAGGTCAGCATTTCGTATCAAATTTGTGATAATTGTAGAAGTAAGTATAAGCTTAGCGACAGCAAGCCAACCGATGTGGCGACCACAGTTGGCCGTCGACGCAGCGGAAGTTGCACTCAGACCGCGACACAGTCGCTGCCCAGCCAGGCGAGAAGTAGCGAGCTGTTGCAAGAGCACACAGATGCCACCACTGCTGCAGCTAAAGTGGCACGCTCCACAGATGACTTAGCGCTCTATACGCAGAGCACAGCGAGGCAAGCCACGGATGAGGCGGCGGCGACAACTGTTGATGTTAGTGCTGTTACTGGTGCTGAGGCACCACAGGCTGTGTCGCTGGGCAATGTGTCCAACACATCGAATAATTCCACTAGCCAAACGGATAAGACAGCAAGTAGCAGCGGGGGCGGGGCGGGGCGTGCCAAGCGACCCGATAAGTTGGTGCTCGATCTGAACGATCGCTCGAAGTACACGAAGGAGGTTTCTGTATAGATCGATAAAGTTAAAAGTGTTAGAATGTTAGCGATAAAGATATATGTGTACTATATACATACATAGATAATGATACGGATTTGTTTAATGTTATGCGAAGTGACTCGTCAAAATAACAAAAGACTTTATCAACAAAATGTATTTGTGTTATTGTATTAAACAAAAACAGAAAAGATAAAACAAAAAGACAACAATAAGTTCAGCGAGGCGATTAAAACGCCTGATTACAGCGAAATCGAAAAGCCGTTTCGTCGATTTGTGATTTGCATTGCTAAATCGAAAGCCAAAAACAAGCGAAAATCATTTGCAACTATAATGAGCCCCATGTTGTGAATATTTTGCACTTGGCAAACACAAACATAAACAAAGCAGCGCACACACACACACACACGTAAACACAAACACACATACTCGCACACAAGTAAACAAAGCAAACGTTGCCATTTTGCTGTAATTCATGTGTTTTATTAACTAGAAAGAGATAGAGACAAAGAGGGAGAGAGCGATGATAGATAGATAGAGAAAGAGCTATAATTAACTAAAGCAACTAATTGAAACCGCCAGCAAACTTAAAGAGCTGCTTTCATGTAATTAATTAATTAACTCGTAAGTTTGCAGTCTTAAGTGCCGCTATTGAAAATGGTCTTAAGTCTAAGCATAAAATACTACATTTGTATAGGTAAATAATTAATAAAATTAAATGATAATACCTAAGTACTAATATTATTACTCTTAGCTCTAAAATTGTAAATTAAACATATCTCTGCCAAAATAAAAATTTCATAAAAACTTCAACTAAAACAAAAGCAAAAGCAAACAACAGAAATGCTCGCACTTCCAGAGCTTAGTTAAATATGTAGCTACTTATAAAAAAATGGCAAAAATTCAAAGAAAACTGTGGAAAGAACAAACAGAAAATACAATTATTTACAGCTAAATTACGAATTAGCTCTGTAGAGATGGCTGCGTGTTGAATAAATGAAATATGATTTAAAGAACTGTAATTAATTTTCATTCAATTTTATAAATAGTTTAATATTTTTATCACACAGCCATCTCTATAAATCCTTGTTCCACGCATTTAGTTGAGAACTAAATATATATTACCGATAATTATAAATAAAACATTTTGACATGCATTAAATGTACGAGAGATGGAAAATTGTTATTTAACGATATATATATTATGAATAAAGGTTTATTATGAATGTGTAAAGAGAGAACAACAAGGTGCACAGTGAACAATTGGCTGGCCAACAACTGCAGCTGACAAACAATCAAATGGGATTGACAACAAAATTACGTATACGCACAGTATGCACAGCGTGTGTGTACAGCTTCTAATATTGTTTTCAGTTGGCTCGCCGCCCGCTTTTCGGTAAGTATCAGGCCATCATCAGCAACAGTAGCGAGTGAAAGGAGCAAAACATACACTTGAAGACTCTTTCGTTTTATGGCCACGTTATGGTCTTCATCTTTATGGACATGCTGTGCGCCTCTATGTGTGTGTGCGTGTGTGTGTGTGAGTCTGTTGTGTGACCCTTTTGCCATTTATGGGCACATTTTATGAATGCCTTTTCCAACGAAGCAACCAGGCAACCAACCCACATGTACGCACAATGTCAACAGCTCTGAAGGAGACGTTAATTTAAATGTTTTTACAGCATTTTCCTGTCGATGTTTGCTGTGCCGCCTCATCTGATGTTTGTTGTTTGCCTTTCAAATTAAAATTCCCAGCCGGCTGACAGTTTTTGTTAAAGAGCTCTCATCTTCAGACACCCACACACACACACATCGTACGTATGACAGCGGGGCAAAGGTTGCCGAAGTGTTATCAAGTGTATAAAGGACTGCTGTCAGGAAGCGCGTGTATTGAATTTTAAGCATCTTACGCACGCAAGCTAACAAAAATGTTTCGTACGCTTAAATTAATTTAAAGCTGCCGGCGACCTTTCGATTGAAATTTAAGTTTTATACATACAGTACACTTCTGCAATGCCATTCATTCATTATTTATTTCGTATTTTCTCTCTGTGCTTGGCGCGTGACAATCTTAATGAAACTTTTACTTTCCATTCAATATCTAGACATGGCAAAAGACAGGCATTCAATGCAAAAGTTCATCTGCATACATTTGCTTGCATTGTTGTCATTGTGAGCGAAAAATTTCCCTTTAAGCAGATTTAATTAAAATTGTTCATGTGTGTTTGTATAATATCTCTCTCTCTCGACAATTATTTGCATTATTGCAATTATTGTCACTCGATTCTTTGCAATGAAATTATAGAATTTTAACTGCACTGTGAAGTTTATCTGTCGCAATCACGCAAATAAGTGTAGCGAAATGAAAGTCAAATAAGCATTTAATTGCAGTTAATCACTTGATTTCAAGGAAATGTTTTGTGAGCCAATTCTATGAGATGAATTTTGCAATGATTACAAACAAAAACTTGAGAACATTTTCTGTTAATCTTGATTAAGTCTTTTGATACATAAATGCCTTTAAACAGTTGGTGTAGTTCAAGTACAATAGGTTTTTGTTTTAAGCTACATTTTCCGCTTTCACGATAAACAACGTTTAACAGTGTTCGTTATGTTTTTGCTCATTCATAATTTTAACTGCAATGTGAAGACAAACAAAATGAAAGTGAAATATAAATGCATTTTGCAGTTTATCACATAATTTTGAGGAAATGCTTTATTAGTCAACTCTATGAGAAGAATTTTGCCATGCTCGCAAACACCTTGAGAACGCTTTCTGTTAATGTGGTTTAAGTCTTTTAATAGCTGAATGCATTTACATAGTTTGTGTAATACAATTACACCAGTGTCTTGTTTTCAGCTATATTTTCCTCTATCACGATAAACAATTTTTAACTATGTTTTGTAGTATTTTTGTTTGCACTGAGAAGTTTAACTGACAAACTCTTATCAATAAATAGCGTATTGAAAGTACTTTTAAATCACATAACATTATTAGAAAATTTTTGGTTAAGAATTTTGTTATATTTGCAACATATGTTAATCAGGCTTAAGCCTTTTACTCGATAAATTTATTTTCATATATTATTCTTCTCTTTAATGCCAATCAATTTTAACCAGTTTTCGTTATGTTTGTATGTTTCATTTTGTTTGCTCTGTCATGATTTTAACCGTAATGAAAAATCAAACGAAATTAATGCCAAATATGCATTAAATTTTGAGGAAATACCTTGTTGATCGAAAACAATTTATGTTAATCAGTTTAAAGTCTTTTGATAGGCAAATTCATTTAAACCGTTTGTGTAATACGACTACAAGCAACTTCTTGTTTTCAACTATTATTTTCCTCTTTAACGTCCAACGATTTTTATACATTTTTCGTTGTGTTTTTGTTTGCATTGTGAGAGCTTAAAAAGTTATAAAAACATGCGCGGAAAATAAAAAAAAAAAACATAAAAAATGCAGTATACAGCAATGTAATACCCTAACCATAGTTTAATGCAAGTGCTCTTATAGTTGGTAGCAATTACACTTATGAATAGAGTTAGACACATGAATAGAAAATAGCTTTTTCTGCTGCCAATTTAGCTGACATTGTAAACGAAAATATTTTTAAGCTGCTCTTTTGTTTAGCATACCCATTGGACGTTGTTGACTAAGTGGCATCCGGATGTGAGGTGAAAAAAGCGTTGGTTTCATATGTCAGCGAATTTTATATGGTTGACAACGGAAGTCAAACTTTTGAATCCTGTAAAACTATTAAAAGTGAACGCATATCAGAGCTTAAATCTATTGTTAGTCAGCACACACGAAATTTAATTGCAGTTGCTTTGCATTTACATTTTTTCACTTATTTTTTGTGGTCTTTGTGTTAAAGCAGACAATAAAGATTTAATTAAGCGCCTGTTGCAATCGCTGCAAGAGTCAGAAACTTAATTTCTGAGCTGCTCATAAATTTTGTTGCTGTTTGCTGAATTCGTTAACTTGGCAAAAAAGAATTTCCAGCACTGAAAACGAAGGCACTTAAGAAAGAGATATACGAATTGTTCTCTCTTACTCTCTGTGAGTGAATTTATAACCATGTCGATGCTGATGACCTTTGATGGCAAAGGGGAAGCGGCTGTTGGCTTAATGCGAGTGTCGACTGTCGAGTGTTGAGTGTTCCAAGGATTGGGCTGAATGACTTGGGCCGAATTTGAAACATTTTTCATCACTTAATTACGGCAATAAATGCCAGTGGCAATTTCTTTGCGCCACATCAAAATGGCATTAAATAAAAACATGTTAACGACTTGCAGGCCAAAAATTGCAAAAACCAAACCAAACACACAAAAAGAGGCAAAACAGCTTCCTTTCAAACCAGACCAACACAAATTTATGTGCTAAACAATAAAGGACCAAAAGCAGCACAAACGGCGCAGATACAAAGACACACGCACATATTAAGAACACAATTACATTGTAATGTGATAGAGGAACATGTCGACAGTCCAAAACAGCAATTGAAAGAACAGCGACAATGAGCAGAAACAACATTTTTGGATCACGTGCGTTGGGCGTAAAGCCAATTAAAACCAGCATGAAATCAACATTTGAGTGTGCTCGACTTGGAGATACTTGCCACATATTTATACAGAAAAGGAAAGTGAGCTTTAAAATGCGAAGATAAAATTTAAAATTGACATAAAAAAAAATAATATATATAATTTAAAGTGTCTTCAAAAATGTTCACTTTAGTGATCAATGCTATCTAAGATTTCTGTGCGGAGTGTCTTTCATTCATTCAAGCAGCTTAGTATACTAATGCACAGCTATATTGGCGACTATTTGTCCGTATGTATGCTCGTTCAAATGCCAAAAATAAGTACAATAAAATTAAATTGCTCAACACCTTATTAACAGCAGCTGTCTCTGGGAGAGAAACTCAAACCCAAACTCAAACGCAAGACCAAGCACAGGGATGAAAGGAAGGAACTCAACAGTTGAACTCACTTGTTTCGATACCTAGTCGAAGTCGTTGCCTCTTTTTTGTTGCCATTTCGCTTTTATTTCACCAAGAAAACAAAAAAGAAGACGAACAAAACAAGCCGCTCAGCTTCAAGGCGAAGCCTGCACACCCTTGGCTATGGCAACAAGAGTTGAGCGTGAATGACATGAATCGATCGATAAGCGATATCAAGCCTTGAGCATATTCACATATGACTCAATCAATGTTGCAAGTAAGGGTATAGAAAATGAAAAACAATCAGCAGCTGGGCGATAGGCTCTCTCCTCCAGCCACTTTCCATTTTGCACTTCCTTTGTGCTCGCACCTCTTCCTTCTTCCTTTTAAACAGCACTCAATAAAGACTCGAGTTACGAACACTTGTGCCCATGTGACTTAAAGTTGACTTTAACAATTTTCACTCTCCGAGAAAATGTACTTGTTAATTGCTTGAGGATTACAGCAGACGGAGGCAGAGACAGAGACAGGAAAGAGCTTTTGTAAATATTCTGTTCAGATAAAAACTAATCTGCAGTTCTGTTTACACTTTCCGTAACTCATATGCTTCTCCATCTCCATATGCATAACAGGCTGCCAGCTATATAGCCTGCTAGGGGACAGATGATAATAAGAAACTAACGAAGGATAGAGACAAAGTGAGTTTCACCCGCACTTCAAGAGGAAATTCCATGGCGCAAATAAAATATATACATCGTCCATGAACACTGCACATAACTTGTAGTCAGAACTCGTATACATTTGTGTGGAACTTTTTCTCACTCTAACTCTCTCTCTCGCTGTGTTTCATGAAATGTCCAGTAAGATATCAAATGAATGCAATATGAATACAGCATAAAAAGAAAGCAGAAAATGGACTCGCACAACTGCATTTGAGTGTGCACGTGAATTGCATTAGAAAGTTACCAGAATTTACATACAAATGTGTATAAAATAAATCTGCCTCGAGTGTAAACTTCGTAGTCCTACACACAGGTGGAACACACACATGCAACACACACACATACACTCTCGCACACCTTTCAAATACAGACATTGCTGAATGTTCGAAATGCGTTCCTTGTGTTCACATCCCTTTTTTTTCTTTGCTGCTTGCCACCCGAATAACTTTCAGATTGGCTACCTATGCCAGCCAACATTGCCAGCCAACATTGACTGCTGACTGCCTGACTGGCTGACGTGTCAGTAACAAGCAATTGTGCAAATGTGTCGGTTGCTATTTGGCTGCGATGCGGATACGCGATAAGCGCCAAATGCAAAAATTGAGTATAAGCTTGCCGAGTGTGCGATGCGGATAAAGATAAAGAGTGTAAATAGCTGCCCCTTCCCCTTCCTCTTGCCATGGCTTTCAAGACACAAAAAAGTGTGTGCAAAACAAAGCAAATCTCAAAAACAACAAGGCAAGCTGCATGCAAAAGAGTTGACTGTGCTTATACCCTGTAAATTTGAAAAGTCTCAAATAAATTTATTTAATTAAAAAAGTTTAAGACATTTCTATGCACAGACAAAAAACGTGCTAAATTAAAAAAAAAATTCTTAAATCATCATAATATGATGTCAACATTTAACCAAGAAGACAAATTCAGAAATCAATATAAACATTCTGCAATAATTCTAAATTGGCCATTCTTGAAATTCAGAAATAAATTCTTTGTAGAATGTATGAATTTAAAACTTGTACAAGAAAGGCAAAATCTCAAATTAAGATTAAAAATTCATTAATGTAGTTAAGTTCCAAATAAAAAAATTATTTTACTATATTTTTTGTTGATTTTTTTTTGATATGACGTTTAACCTGAATTGAGCCTTTCCTGTACAGCTTCAATTGCTTGATAAATATTAAATTTAAGAAAGAATTTTTAGATATATCTGCTTAATATTTTTTACTACGTAGCTTCACTCTTTTTCTTTTCCAAAAATACAATGCGTCACCTCAAGTTACTATGATAATTTACTGAGCTAAATTTAGAGAAAGGACACGATTTGCTCTACACAGTTTGAGCATTCTCCTTTTAAAAATCAATACAAAATTTCAAATGTGAGAAATTTCCAATCTTTAAATTTCTCAACCTAGAATTCTAGTTTTAAGTTCATAAACTAAAACTTGAGATTCATATTTTTAGAAACTTATTTTTACTCCTTTTATGCCTACAGGGTATTCAGAAAAAAAATAGTCGGCAACTGTGTTTTAGTGCCAAACACTCCAACTTCTGGTCGTGTGTGGCATTTGGGACGCCACGTCGTTGCCATGACTCTGATGGTTGAATTTTGGGCTGATTTCCCCGCCTCACTTAATAGAACATCTGCATGCTGAGCAGTGACTCGTCTTTTATGCTGGCATTTACTGTACTGCGGCGCCGGATTTAGACTGCCTCAATTGAGCGTGCAACTGTAACAAAATGCGAATAGCTTAAATGATGGAAAACAGAAAAAACACCTAGACAAGAAAGACGTGGAAAGTGAGAGGAAAAACTTTTGCTTTTAAGCCTTGTACATCAAATGCATTGCGCCTTCAGCTAAATCCATTTGTGAAACGTGAGAAGCGTGAGTGGCATTAGAGTTTTATACAAAGTGCATCACAGAGAGAGAGGATTGAATGTGGATTGAATTAAGCTGGCATCAAAAATATATATATGTTTATATTCTCATAGGAGTTGAGTTTCCAATTATATCATTGGATTAATGGCAATGCATAAAAATGTGTTTATCAAAGAGAGAAATTAAATGGAATTATCTAACTCATAACTAATAAAAACACACATTCCCATTAACTACAATTTATTTTCAATTAAAAATTATTTTTCAATCAAATGAATGAATTTTTGCAATTGATTGGATTACACTTATTGAGCACACACACAAAGTGAATTGCGATTTGTATTTGCCATAATCACCTCAAAGGCAATGTTTTAGATTTGCTGCGCATTTATTTTAATTCCTAATTACATGAATCTTGTTCGATTTCATGCGTCAAATTAATGATTATATGATATTTCACTAAGTGTGGGCTCTTGATATTGCCCTATAAGGCTAATGAGTATTTTTCAATTCAAATGATGCACACAAACACGTAAAATTTTGTATGCTTAGAAGAATTTGACAAACTTAAGGATATTCTAAAAAGTAAAGTACAGGCGAATTTAGTCTTTTGTACTCAAATGGATTAGCTTAGATATAAAATAAGTAGAAAGCTTCAGTCGAGTGTGCTCGACTATGAAATACCCGCTACCAATAAAAATACTATCAAGCAAAAATACTAAAATATACCGATACCGATAGCATATCGATGAAGTGCTACACTGAAAATATACCATAGAGATAAAAATATGCAAGACAGTCATAGTACAACATTTGTAGAGCAAACACATTTTTAGACTTAGAACAGGAAATGAAACTAAATTTGTTCTAAAATTGAAATGCAAGAAAAGATAATTACTTCATCTATCTACAAAGTTTGCATAAATCTTAAAATGTTTATGCTAAATTGAGCTTAATTATGGAAAATGTAGTAACAATTTCAACTATACAGCATTGTCGAAAAGTCTATATTTCCTCTGCACTTATTTATAATTAGAGTATGAATAAAATCCAGTCTTAAATGTGCAACAGAATGATCCACAAAACACACAGAAGACAGGCAGCAGGATTAAGCGATGTTTTGGGTGCACTTATGTATGAAGTTTTGAGATAGTATCTGGAAACATCATAAGTGTGTGTGTGTGCAATCTGTATCTGTATCTGTAAGCTTGTATCCAAGACCGTGTGTGAGTGTTTTTGGACAGAGGATATAACCAACAGCTAATTCCCTGCTTTATGGAGCATCGCATTCAACAATAAAACCTGAAATGTTTGTAATGAAAAGCGCAAAGCGGCAATAAAGCTCACACACATACACACACACATACATAACAGGCAATCATCTTTGAGCGTGTATGTGTATTGTTGTTGTTGTTGTTGTTCTGAGCTACTTTTACCTAATTGCTGCACTCAGTTTACGCTTAAGCACAATTGACGTCTATGGCCAGCTAGAGTGAAAGGCAGAGAGAAAGAGAAGGAAGGGAGACAGAGAGAGATAGAGAGCTATGCGGTGGGCCAATAATGCATTTGTGGCCGTTTCCAAGGCAAAGGCAATTTCATGTGGGTTTGCACTTAAATTAGATGTGCAAACAGTTTCACAAAGCACTCGAAATCAAGAGATACAAATACAAATCACAAGATTCGCATCCTCTCGCCTCTTGACTCTCGACTCTCCGTGTTTGCCGCAGAAGTAAAATATAATTGAAGCGTTAATTACCGCATTGAGAAACACATGAGAGAAACCTAAGCAAATTTCCCAAAGTTAGCAGCAATGATACATTGTGGCATGCATCAAGCATAATTGTGTCACCGCCGCTGTTGCTGTTGCTATTGCTGTTGCACGCTGTGCCGAATACTGTAATTGCTATTCTGTTACGCATCATAAATACGCCAAGAGAGAGAACGACTTTAATTAATTTCAACACACAAAAGGAATAACGCACGCATGTAGGTAATTTGTGGCTTATTGTCAACTGCAATGCATCTGCAGTTAATCAGTTGAAGATTCACACTTTGCCATTGACTGACTTCACAAATTTGACAACGCATAGAAGATTTAATTAAGCAGCCACTTTAAGCTCAAAACTTCTTGAACTTAATTGCAAGAAAAGTAACTTCACCGATGCCACTTAAATTCACCTTCATCTTATACTCACTTCTTTATCAAAAGATACCATTCAAGTCTTCAGACTTATTCGCATTTTCATTCCTCTGTCAGTTAAAGTGAGCAGCGTCTGCTTTTTGCCGAGTGCAAAAGGATTTTATAATAACATTTTTGTCTGGCAAAGGTCACGAGTAGCGAAAATTTCCATAAATCAGAATACCTAAAAGTGCTCACTTTGACTCAAAGTAAATTGATAATGCACGAAAAGAAATTCATCAATACGCTGCATGTGAAAGTGCTTTTCTAAAAGCTGAATTTTAAATTACATTATAATATAAATAATATAGCTTCATACACACCTCAAATACAGAAAATAATGCAATTATTCAATTAAATTATATATATCTTTTTTTTATTTTCAACAGACTTTTATGTATTAAAATGTTCTTATTAACTTTTCTTTTATTATTTATACCCGCTACCCGAGCAAACTCGACTGCAGTTTTCTTAGTTGTTTTTATTTTAAACGGACTTATATGTGACAGTCGCACTTATCGCTCAATACTTTTTATTTATTTTTTTTATTATTTAAATGTTTCATATTCAACCAGCAAAAACAATGTTTATCTTGTGAAAATTGTTTATACCAAATCGAATACATTAAAAAATTTGGCAACAATCTGATATGTGTAATAATCTGAATAGCATTTTAGATTACACAACTTTTATTTATTTCTTTCTTATTTTTTAGATGTCTAGTCAATGCTTTAAAAAAATCCTTTAATAATCTGAAATGCGTAACTGCATACTATAAGCATTTAAGCTCACAGATTTTAAATAAATTAACAATACAATAGAAAGCTAAAACCCGTGTAATAAAGTACATTTGACATTCAATTTAGTAAAAAAAATATAAATACTTTTATCGACATTATTATCTATTGTATTTAAAAATTTTCCATAAAAAAAAACATAGACTAGACAGTGAGCTAAAGTTAGCTGTAAATTTGTATGATAATTCGATAGAGTTTAGGCAAATTACTGTCAATTTAAAGGGAGACAAATGGACAACTTTAACGGGTTGTCGACTTGCAACTCGAGTTTCTCATCAATATGCTGATTAAGTGTGATGCCGTTTAGCATAGAAGTGACTGCACGAAGGAATCGACATTTTCAATTCCACTCAGAGAATTTGAAAGAAATGCGCTTGACAATGCTGAAGGCGATTTGCATTTGCCTAATCGAGTTTGCCGGATAGTTTCGATAACGTAGCAGTCGCTGCTCTGTACTCGTATTTGTGTGAAAGTGTGCGACGGAAAAAGCAAAAACCTAAAATCGAAAACCAAAAACTAAAAGCAAACAAATCGACAAAACACACGACAGACTTTCGTCTGTTTGCCAACTGTGAACTGCGTACTTTGATTGACATTTCAATTAAATTATAGCAAAAGTCGTTGCAAGACAAGCGAAGACAAACTGTCGATAGATTTGTAATTTTAGTTGACGGCATGTTTCGAGTGCAGAAACTTTTGCTCGCCGAATACGAGGAGATCTATGAGCCGGTAATGATCGAGAGTCCTTTCACGCTGGTCGATGCCAATGGCCAAGGACTGTGTCAGTATCAAATCGCGCTCACCGGCAGCAATCTGCTCTTTGGCAGCGATAATTTCGACAAGCATGAAGAGCAGGACGAAGAATATGATTTCAACAATCGTGGCCTCGATCCTGAAATCGAATGTTTCGACCTGATCAGCATGATGCCGCTGGAGTATGTTCGCTTTAACTTCTATCGCAAGCGAGATCGTTGCCAAATGATGCTGAGTGTGCAGCACTTGGAGTCGCAGTTCAGACTCGAGCATCCCATCATCTTTGAGTTCGGCGGTCACATTCACAAGCAATACTATTGGCACACCTGGCGGGAACGTGTTGCCATGCTGCGTTGCTATCAAAAGCGTTTCAGCCACATCACTGGCGCCTCGCCCTTCTCCAGCAGCGATGTCCAGCTGGAGCAGGAGCTGCATCATGCCCAGGTTCATGTGCCCTACAAGCCGCAATCCGTTTACAGTCTCTGCCATAGCTCGGCTGGCTAAGAAATCTGTAAATACTTGTAGTATAAGTATCTTGGCCGAAAGCCGCTTAACTTTGTCGGCTGCTCGCAATTTGATTAATGCAAAGTTGGCCAACTACTTTTCGGCCGCAAGTTCTTTATTTATTTATTAAAAGCATCTTAAAGCACCTTTTTGTGGGGCGTGGGGTATGGGGTGAGTGAGGGGTCAAGCAAGACGCGTGAAATTAAGACCGAAGCGCATTTGTTGTTCATTTATTTTGATTGTTTTTGTTTCACTGTTGTGCTTTGTTGTTGGATTGCTTTGTTGCAGCTGGCGGCCAAAAGTCTCTGGTTTGGCTGGCGGCTTTGTGGTTTTCCATTACAAATTTTTTTTTTTTTTTGCTTTTTGGTTTTTCTTGGCCAATGAAAAAGTTTTCAATTTGTCGACAAACTTAAGCCGCAGCCGCAACACTTGTCGAGTCTCCGAGTCCGAGGTTCCTATCTGTTTTCGTCTGTCTGTTCGTTGTGTCTTTTCAATCGGTCTGAGCGTGCAGCTGACACCGAAAATCAATTGCAATAAAATGCCCGGCAAATAAACACACACAAATGCCAACCAAACACAAACCGAGCGACCAACATTTGTTGCTTTTGTGGGCATAGTGAATTGTCAGGCCAAAGCAGAGAAAATGGGTGGGCATTGGCATCATGATTGGCTTCAGTTTGTTTAAAGGAATTTAATGGTCAAAGTTTTTGTCGGCCACAGTATTCGGTCGAGTATTCTGTGTACTCTGTAATTTATTTGATTTGCTTTCGCATCGCTGTGCTTCAATGATAAATTGCAATTTATTTAATAAAATGTATAAAATTCTCGCATTAATCATACGCCATGTGTTGCGTGCGTACAAGCACGCATTTTATAAAATTTTCATCATCCACATCCATCTGCTGCATAACCACTTCATTTTTTTCGGCCGAACATGGCTAATTAATGCGCTGCTTCGAAACGATTTGCCACAATCGGTCCATGGCAACAGCAATGCCAAAAGTTAATTAAAAACTCATCGACTGCCATTCACCACTTCACTTCTCTTCTCTTCGTTACGTTTCTTGCCGCCACACTCAATAAAATCAGTTCAATAATGGCCACATTTAAAGCGAGGCGACACGCACGGCAGCCTGACTGTTGTCCAATAGCAACAACAACAGTTGCTTCGCCGTCGTCATTCCTTTGAACTTAATACACCTGCTCTCGTTCTCTCACTCGCTTTGTGCCACATTGCTATTGACGGGCAGGTGAAAAAAAAACGAACCCCTTCTCCGGCCCCTGTTTAATTAGCCATGAAATGTTACCTTCTTTCCCTTTTTTCTGACGCTGACGCTGATGTATTTTTTGTCTTTAAAATTTTATGTTTGCGCTTTAAGTGAAATTTTCAGCATATTACACATTTTTTGACTGGTTATTTACTTATTTATGCCATGTCATGGCCGAAGTCAAGTTCAAAGCCAAAGCTAAAGCAGAAGCCACATCAAAGCCACAGCGTAATTGCTAACCAGAAATTTGAATTTGAAATTTAGGAAATCTGTCGGTTGTGCCATTGCGTTGTGGCTGGCCAAATAATTTCTATTTAAGCCCCCAAATAAATATACGCGTGCATAAATTTGCGAGAATATTCTACGATTTCGTGGTCAGAGAGCTGCTTTCTCTCTCTCCTTCGATACGAACGATAAATCGAAATTTCGAATTCTTTTTTTTAGCTTTTTCAATCTTAAATTTTAAGTGTAATTAAACTTTAAATTTGTATTGAACAGTATTTAGTTGAATATTTGACAACTCCATTAACAAAGCGCATTTCCATTCATGTGAAGTTGGCCAGAAACATGTTTGATTAGCGAAGCAAACGGTGAATTGGTGAAAGCATTTCTTGTCGATTGACATCCTGATGGCACATTAAACCTCATGCGCGATTTGAGGACGCACCAGGAGCGTTAAATTAAAGTACGAGTGTGTAAGCTGACAGTGATGAATGTGTTTTATATTTATTGAATGCCGACACGCTGCCGACGCGCTGCCTGCCATGAACTTTGTGTCTGTCTGCGTGAATCTATGTGTAAGTGTAAGTATGTGTGCCTATGTATTTGTCTGCATAAACGGCTGACATCCCCATGAACATGAGCAAATTTACACAATGCTTACGCACTTTACAGGGCAATCCCAATTTGATGTATCTCTGCACATTGTTTGCGATCCAATTAATTAAGTTATTTTGTGGCACCTAATTATCTAATAAAATCATTTATTCAACAAATGACATTTACTCAACAAACGTGTATTAAATGAATCGTTTTTCTACAAAAAAAAAAAAACAACAATAATTGAATACCGACTACAAATATCAAGTATACGTCGCATTGCTTGTGACACCCTGTCGAAATGTACATTCCAACACATCACATACAGGTTTACACTGGCTGGAAAGTTGCCCAATTGAAGGTCGACTACCCGGTGAAGCATATTGCCTTTTGATTTGCATTAAGTGTGTGAAGCCAGAGCCCAGCTGCCTAGTCTTTAAAGCAGCTCTATATTCTCATTTCCACTTAGTGTTTGGCTTTAGTTTGTATTTGCGTAAATCGTTTTCTGAATGTGTGTACTTAAAATGCTCGAAGCCATTCACCGACTGGTTTCAATTCGATCCAGCATTTGTGGTTGTGGTTTCATATGAATTGTACCTAGCGCAAATTGAAAACAATTTTCCAACGCTTTCACACACACACTCGACGCGTCTTGGGCTAATTTTATTTGATTTTTACTCGTTTGCCGGCCAAAACTTTTAAATGAAATGGAACGTGCACGGCATACTAAGGCCAACGACGTGGCCAAGGCGGCCTTTGACCGCAGCTCAAAGATATGGCCGAGAAACCACATTAAAAGTTGGCAAGCAAACAGAGTACCTAGTACCTAGGCTATGCCTTTTGCCAGAGATGCTTTTATGTGGCCATACAGCTTGCGAGTAAGTGCCAAAAGGCTACCTTTCTCTGGTAGTTTATGCGCGCTCGCTTGCTCGTTCGCTTGCTTGAATTCAACTTTTGCAATAACAAATAGACGCTTTTAAAGTGCCAACGGAACTTATAAAGCACGACAGCGACAACATTTTGTCGCCTGTTTTTTTTTTATTACCAGCTATGCCCTTTGCCCCGCTCGAGGTTAAAGTTTTGCGTGCCTGACGTGCCTCACATGCTCGCCTGCGCTTCTGCTCAGCCAGAGCCAGAGCCAGAGTTGAAAAATCGCAGGAGACGCGCTGAAAAGTATGCTACATAAAAATGAATCCAGCTGCTTGCCTACATTTTGCTTTTGTGTCAAGTGGAAAAGTGACTGCCAGCCACGAACTACGAGTAAGTAAAAGCCGTTAATGTTTATGATAGTGATGGTTTCACACACACACACACACACACACATACACATGCACACATATACACACATGCAGGTATATGTCAAATTTATTGCATACTTGGCAGAGCGTGTATCAGGCCCAGGCAACTGGGGCCAAGGCGTTCGCAATTCAGCCACAATGACTCGCCTCTACTCGTATTATAATGGAGACCCAGCCAAGTGAGTACGTGACTAAGCGTTGTGACGACGCCCGGGAATGGGACACACTGAGGTTAGCCAGCGTGTTGACAGCGTCATTAATCTTTAACTCAATAGACAATGCACACACACAAGTCGAAAGATGCAGCCGTAAACATAATTATGTACCCTCAGCTTCCCATTCCTATTAAATTTCAGGGTCACTGAACTTCAAGGCATAATTATGTCGAATATTTTGCAGGTGCAGGACGAAAATACGCAGCAGGATCAATGACATGTTGAAACCAAAGTTGAATAGTCCTTCACACTGAAATATTCCATGATGACTTGGCTTTAATTTTGTATTTTTTATTTATTGAAAAAGCAGCATAACCTCAATTTGTTCAAAGAACTTGCTGTTGACAGTTATTTAAAAATGTATAACTCTGTAAATTTTAAATTGAATTTACATTCAGGAAAAATTGCAATTCGCTTTTTTATTTAGTTGCTTAAATAATAAAATGTATACATGATTTCAATTAATATGAGTTGTTTGCCACTTTGCAGCGCTGTGCACTAAACCCTATTTTAAACGAATAAATTTAATATTTATTTATATAAATCCCAGGCTTTTCTTTATTTATTTGTTGTGCATTAAACTACAACTTTTTCACGGCTGACAAAATTCTGTATAAATTTTATATATGCTGGAATAAATATTCACAGAGCTACAAAAAATATTAACTAAATATTTGTTTTGTATTTTGATTTACAGCCGAGTTTCTTGCTCTCTGCATTAATTCTTTAATTTGTCAATAGAAGCCATTTGCTCATTTCTCAACGCCTTCGAGTCAATTAGAGCACACTGCTGGTCGTTTAATGGAGCCGAATTGGCCTAGAGGATTACAGTAAATCTTCTTTGTCTACACCCCGCCTGCCGCAGGAAAAGCTAAAAACATAAACAAGCAGAAGGCAATGGATGGCATTTAGATCCCATTAAAATGCAAAACTTTGCCTTTGTCTCAATAGTACCAGACGCAACTCAACTCACCCAGCGAGAGGTCAACAATGCGTGAGAATGCAACAGAGCGTTGCAAGCACCCAAAGAAGAAGCAGAAGCAGAAGCAGACTCCCCCGCCCAAAGTTTGGGCAAACGGTCTGCAAAACACACTCGAAGATACGACAGGCAAACAATTGTCCAAAGTGCTACGACTACATGTTAGTATTTTCCTTTTGCAAATTGCAATGGCCATTCGATTTGCAGTAGCAGCACCTCAATTTGAATAGCTATTAGAGAGAGACAGAGAGAGAATAAGTGTGTGTGTGTGTGTTCGTTGCAAGTTCATGTGGCCTATTAAATGCCTACCATTTTCGTATTCGATTTTCAGTGACGTTTATCAGCAGAGGGTCCGACTGCTTTGGGGCTCTGGCTTTTATGGACTTTAGCCAATCGTAAATTTTAATGGCTTACAACAAGTCGCTTTAAAGGCCAAAAATGGTGCCGTTAACACTCTGTGGATGGGGGGAGCCATTAATAAGTCCTTAGCTTGCGAACGCAGAAATCCATTAAGCCTTTTAGTCCTTGACATTGGCCAAGAGTAGGTCAGCCATCGCGATACTCGAATGTTTGCAAGTGGTGACGCTTTAAAGCAATAGGAAAATGCGTTCTGAATTGTATGACAAGATAATAAAAACAGAATTAGGGAGTGTCCTCCTTGTCCTTCTGAACTAAACGACATCTGTCTACAAATGCCAGTTGAGATTTACAAGTCGCCATTCGTCATAATTCTTTGCGGCAGCGAGAGCTGCAAGTTGACACGATTTGCCGTCACGTACAACACTTCTTGATAAATCTTGGCCAAGCTGCCCCAGCACTCAACACCATTCCCATTGCCATCACTATCGCCATCGCCCATTGTAATAGCCTCAGCCTTAGTCATGGCCATAGCTGAAACTCGTCACCACCTTTTGTCCTAACCGTGCGCTGACGAGCACGTGCATGCTGTTAACCTCAAAAAAGGAAAAAGAAAACGCGCTGCTAAAACATTTTTTAACGCGCTCGCGACTTGCCCCTTTTCGGCGCCTAGACGAAGGTTCCAGACAGCGGGACAGGTCAGCGCATTGCCGGCCACAAAACGAGACCGCAGAGAACGCCAGCAGACCACAACATCAAATCAAGTTGATGGCCAGGACAAACTCTAACAATGCTGACCAAAAGCCTCGACAATCCCAATCCTTTACTGGCGGCATACGTGCCACGTACGTGCGCTGTGTGACAAAGTAGCTTTACATATATACGCTCAAAAACAGGGTGACAGACACGTGGTAGAAATAATTTGAATTCAAAATGGGATAATAAACTAATATAAGTGTATCTTTAAATATCTTAAAATACTAATCTTAACATTTAATCAACATTTTTTATTTATTCAAATTGATTAATGTCGCACCCTGTTTTTGGCTGCGTGGAAGTGTGTCGAAAGGCGCTTTAGTTATACCCCCAAAACGGCTTAGCCTTCGAACTAATGACCAACAATGGGGAAATGTTCTTGTGGCCAGGGCATCGAGCATTGAGAATATAGCGCGAAGTTGTTTGAGGCGCCAAAGTCACGTACGCTGCGCTGCTGTCGAAACAGCCGCGAAACAATGTCCGGTGCGCCATATTGGACCCGCCTAAAAGTATGCAACACGCAATTTTGCATGCAAAATACATGTCTTTAAGCGTCGACAGGCGCTTTAATTTCATCATCATCATCATCAGCAGCAACAGCAGCAGTAGCAGTAGTAGAAAAAATAAGAGAAAGAGATATGGCACACAAAGCGCCAGTTTATCTCGAGCGCATTTATTTACTTGCTGCTCCGCTGCTTCTGATTCTGTTGCTTCTGTTGCTTCTGCTGCTGCTGCTTTCGCTGTAGGTTAAAATATTTGCGCTGGTTAAGAAGCAGCGCCCGCATGGCCACTTTTGGCCGTTAAGCAGCAAAACAGAGCAAAGCAAAAGCAACTGACATAGTTGTAGTTGCGGCTGCAAAAGGCGGGCCAAGATAAGCGGCAGCAGCAACAGCAGCACAAAACAGCAAACAAAGCTTGACCAGAGCAAAAAAAAAAAAATAAATGCTGGCACTCGGTCTCACTGCAAATAACCTAAAAGTATGCCACATGCTGTGTGTGTTACAACACATGACGTGTGTGCTGCAAACGGCTGCAATTTTCAATTGCAACTATATATATATGTATGTAACTGAACAATTGCAATTGCAATTGCAATATTTGCCACGCGCTCTCGAATTTCATTATAATTGCATGGCAATGCATCGACGCATTGACCTTGCAACAACATATCCAATTGCCAGTTTCAGTTTGATTTTTCTTTTTTTCGTTTTTTTGTTCTGGCAGTTTGCCCATTTTTTTTGTTCTTTTTGTGTTGCCCACTACTATATGAGAATGTTTTTCTTTCTTTTGTGGTGCTGAGCTGCCATGCTCATTAAAATGCCAACACTTTTGGCCATCGCATATTTCATTGTGCGAACCGTGTGAGCTGCAGATGGAATTAATTTATGTGCTGTTGGCATACCACAAATTGCACTTAAAATCCATTCATGGGCCAGTTGTGTAATGAAATCTTGTAGCGTTATATTTTATTTATCAATTACTGACTGGCGCCTCGGCGACGAAGACTGCGAGATTACCAATCGAATAGCCAACCAGTCAGGCAGCCAGTGAAAATGCTCAATTCCAGCCGCAAGCTGAGCATTGAAAGTTGAAGAAGTTCGAAGAGATAAGCAGCTTCTGAGTCCGGGGCACAAATCATAACTGGTCATAATGAGATTTGTCAACTGATACTCAAATGGCATCCATTGCTTGAGCTTTGCCCAGCATCAGCATTTATTTATAGACATTGCGCTTCGTTTCACTTACTTACTTACAGCGTGAATGCGAATGCCTGCCTGGTAACTGGTAACTACCAGCAACTGATAGCAATGACCATAAATCTCTGGCATTACGAGTATTGAGCAATAGCTGTTGCTTTATCAACAAAACGCATAACATAACATTTTGGGCCAAAACAGATAGAGACAACGACAACAACAACGCCAAACGCCGAAAGGGCCAAATGGCAGTCGCAAAATGAGGGGAGCTGCTTCAACTTGAATGTCCAGCTTGAAACTCTGCTTCGGGCAAACAAATCCAAAGTCGACACGGCAACATCAAACCCACACACACACACAGCTCAAAGCAAAAACCCTGTGGGTCAGTGAGAGCTTTTGATGCTGATGACCTTTCCCATTGCCATTCAACGAATACTGTTGTTGTTACTTTGACAACTTTAAAGATATCTTAAGCATTACGTATACGTAATGAAACAGCTTTAAAGCAACGCTTACGCATTGACTGACAATCTGGTAGTACTCTATGTGTATTTTGAATGTAGTATTATATTAATATACCAAATATAGACTTCGGTAAATTTTAGTATTTTTGTATATTTTGTATATTTTTAAAATTTTTAAAACACCGCACTCTTTTGCCTTTATTAATTATTCATTATTCTTATTAATTTTCCATTGTCATTCAAAGAATACTCTTTTTTTTGCTTTGACAACTCAAAAAAACATTTTAAATATTAAGTATACGCTTACGTAAGCGTAATGAAAACACTTTAAGGCAATCTTTACACTTTGACTTAAAATCTGATAATAAACTGTGTATATTTTGAATGTAGTACTATATTAATATACCAAATAATGAATTCGGTATATTTAAGTATTCTTGTGTTGAATTGCTTTGGTATATTTATAGAATAATGCTCTTATTCATTATTCTTATTAATTTTAAATTGCCATTCATCAAATACTCTTTTTGTTACTTTGACAACTTTAAAGACATCTTAAATATTACGTATACGTAATGAAACCGCTTTATAGCAACGTTTACGTTTTAACAGAGAATCTGATAGTAATGTTTATTTCGAAAGCAGTACTAGAAAAATATACCAAATATAGCCTTCGGTATATTTTAATATTATTTTGTTAAATTTATTTATTATATTTTAAGATTTATACCGCACGGTTTTGCCCTTATTCATTATTTTTATCCATTCCCTATTGCCATCCATAGAATACTGTTTTGTTACTTTGACAACTTTGAAGACATCTTAAATATTACGTATACGTATACGTTATGAGACCGTTTTTATGCAACGGTTACGCTTTGACTGAAAAAGTACTATATTTTTTTAATGTAATACTATATTAATATACCAAATAAAGTTTTTGGTATATTTTAGTATTTTGTGGTAAAATTAGTTGGAATATTTTAAGAATAATATTGTTTTTCTCTTATACATTTCCCTTTGCCAATCATCGGATACTCCTTTTGCTACTTTGACAACTTTAAAGACATCTTAAATATTACCTATACGTAAAGAAACCGCTTTAAAGCAACGGTTACAGTTGGCGGAAATTGTGGGGTTTGCCACTTCAATTTTGTAGACGAAAGAAACCAAAATTACAGACCGGCAAACTCAATTTATTGCAATGTGCTGTAGGAAATTGAACAACAGTAAGGCATTTGGGTATTGCAACTGTCTAAAATCGCATTTAGCACAACAACACCAACAACAACAACGAAGTGAAGCTTCCGTATGGGGCAGGCCTTGGAGCGACCGCAACTCGAGCAACACATTTTCTGTTGATTCCATTGCAGCAATGGCCCCCCAGATCGTTACCGTAATGCAATTGTAGAACAAATCAAGCCCACAAATTGTTGCATTTCCCCCACAGATGCAACGGCAAATGAAAAATTGTAGTCGATTGTTTTAGTTTAGCTTCTTCGAAGGAAAGAGACGATCCCTCAGCAAAATCTGTGGCAATTTCCGTACTAGCGAGAGAAGGAGACACAGATTGGAAATTGCTGGGCAAATATTGTATTAGGCATAATGATGTCACAATATGATGTCACATAATGAGATGACAACGCTCAAATGCTGAGCAAAATTATGTCAATCCGCATTCTCAGCTTAACTAGCAAACCAAAAGCAATTAAGTCTTTCTGTCTATACTTTAACACTCGAAAACTTTATTCCAATAATATGCAAATACATTTAATGAAAATGCAAGCACGTGCTTCGACTGTTAATATCACAAAAAACGAGAGAGAAAATAAATGTATTGTGAAATACTCGAGTCCAAGAAATGAATGAAAATGCCTTCGACTTCGAGTCAAACAAACACTGGCACATCGATGACCTCAGCTCTGTAGTTTAAATTGCAATTGAAGCATGACTAAATCGAATTGTTAGCAAAATGCAATTCCGAAACAAATCAAGTTCGCAAATTGTGCCAAATGTTCAACAAAAAAATGACAGTTTGTGGTAAATTTTTCCATAAAGCAAAGGTCATTAAATCAAGAGATGCAATCGATTTTTATTTGTGTAAATAGTCTTTATGTTTATTAATTGAATTGTCCTCAATTAAATTGTTTTCTCTTTTTTCAGTATGACTAATTAATTTATACTCAGCCAGGATAATATTTAGCACATAATCAATTATCCAATTGCATTTGTAATACACTCCTAAAGTCATTTGGTCAAATTAAATTGAAATCAATTAAATAAAACAAGTTTTTGTGTGTTGGTTTATTGTTTTTTTTTGTTTTGCACAAATAAATAAGTAAATAAGAGAAAAGAATAAAAACAAAATTGTAAATTCAATTCGCCCAACCACGAATTCATTTGTAACCATTTGGCGAACAGACAAAAATGCCGAGAATGTAAGCTGCAGATTAAATGGCAGCAAACAAGAGATGCGCTAATTAATTAATTAATTGCCAATGCATATTTTTAATCTGTTGCATGGAACACGCCACACTTCTATCTATGTTTTTGTGGTGTTGCTCGCACTTGCAACGCAAACGTGGCAAGCTAACAACGCTAACACGCTGACAGCATAACGAATCCAATGACACGTATTGTCCGGCGAAAGTAACGAGCGAACTCAAACGAAAGCGCCAAGCGAGAGTGAAAATGAAAATAAAAGTGAGTGCGAATGCGAATGCGACTGTGAAAGCGAAAGCCAAACTTAAATGTAAACGTAAGAAGCGGCAAAATTGTTTGCGCACATAAGTATGCTACGATTTATTTCGCTTCTGTTCGCTGACAGGCGAAACACTCACATTCTCACTCCTGGACACAATTCTGGCGCCGCACAGTGGGGTGTTTAACCCCTGAGCTAGAGCTTAATTAAATATGCTTTAATTGATACAATTTTACGCTGAAATTTATCAAAATTATCATTAAAGGTTTCACACGAACCGCACAAAGCATGTTTAAGGATTTAATTGCACTATTTTTAAGATTTGAGGTGTTACTAGATTACTACTTATTATGCACAGCGAGTTGCTTCTTATGATGTAAGCGGAAATAATTATAGTTATGTAATGTATAATGAAGTAAAATTTATATTATTAAATTAATCATTTTCGGTTGATTTGCTTTTTTCCGTTCATATTCTTTTTATCAGTAAAATGCTGTTTAACAGCAAATCAAATATTATTATTGTTTTCACAAGTTCAAATATTTCTCGTTTTTAATATAAAATTTAAGAAATAAAAAAATATTCATAATACTCATCATATGAATATTTTATTGAGTAAAGTTAGATAACATGGCAATCATAATAATTTTCAAAAGAATAATATTGTTGTTTTCTAAATTTTTGAATACTTCTCTATGCTAGCGAAGATTTTAATTAAGTAAAAGTAGAATAAACTCATTCTTTAGAATACCAATCATGACTCAAGAGAAAGTGAAACTGCTAACATTTATCTTATTTTTAAGGCATAAATAAGAAATATCATTGTGCAACATGATATTAAAACAGAGCAGGTTTGGAATGATTTTATTACTCTTTGAATTGATTATTTAATCATATTTGAATGCATAAAAAAAGTTTTCTTACTTATTCACTCAACTTATACAGTGATGTGTTATTTGGCCAACATAAATATAATTCCCAATCTTCAATTTTATAAAAGGAATTCCACAAAGTATATAAAGAAATATAAAATACGATACGCTTTAAACTTAATTAATCTGCAGTTTAGTGGTCGAATTGCCCACTGTGCGATGTCCGCAAAGCAAACAATAAAGCGAAAACTAGGAGAAGCCAACCACAAGAGCGCTAAGAACATGGCAACCAAGAACAACTTGTCAGTGTCGACAGCGTCCTGTGCTGTCAGCATGTCCTTTGCTCGATGCCGAGTAATTCATTAACATTTAACTTGATTGACACACGAACGCAAGGCAAAGAGACTGTGTATAACACACACACACAAACACACACTTCTCTTGAGCATGGGACTCCGCACGTGTGCGTCCCTCTCTCTTACTCTCCCTTTCTCTCTCTCTCTCTTTTTCTCTGTGTGTGTGTGTAATTTTGGCAACGCACGTACGCACGTTGGCAACCTGGCAGATGGGCGTACGATTTGTTTATACAGTTATAATGCATAATGGCATTGAATTTGTCTGGCTCACAATCACAAGCGCAGACAGCGAAAGAGATCGTTACTTTGTTAATTTAATAAGCGCGCTGGGCGACAACAGCAACAACAACAGTAACAACAACAACAACAGGTGCCACACGCCTCTGACACGCCCATGCATCAACACGGCCAACGCTGCCGCCGCCTAAAAATGAAGTCACGTCGCGCACATAAATCAATTGCCATGAGAAGGCCCCCAGCGACGTGAAAACTGCACGATTGCATGCGCATTATACAAGCCCAGGACAACGACAAGGATAACCGACAACATTATGTTGGCATTCGCCATAAGTGCAAACTCAGCAAGCAATGCCAACTGATATGGACAATAAATGCATTATTTGCGTTTATTGATTATTATAATGTGCAATGCAATTTCCAAGTTTAGAATAGTTGAATAGACTATTTTGAAAATAAATACAAATTTAATAACAAATTTTTCAAAAGAAGATTAATTTCCATCAAATCAAAAAAAACTATTCTGCCGACCGGTTCAGTTTATATTAAATGTGATTGTGTTAAAACAAAAGAAAAACCTTTGAAAAATATAAAACAAACTTTTTTGTGAAAATAATGTAAGCACAAAATTGTCTTATCCTAGTTTCCATAAATAACAATCTTTAAAATCAAATGAACACACACAAAAATATTGTACTAAAATACCTATAACATATTAAATGCTTTGTTTGGTTTATTCTTATGTAACTTCGGAAAAAACCATGGAGTACAACTATGCCAGACTGTTTATAATATTTTTCATATACTACAAAATCATTTCTTAAATAATTTTCACAATTTTATCTGATCTACGGTGTTGATGATTCTGCCTGTTACACACATTTTCTATTGGCACAAAAATATAATACCCTTCCACACTATATATATAGCGGGTTGAAAAACGACAGTATTGAGCTTACATTATTTATTTGATACCCGCTCTCCATAGGGTGTAAAGGCATTACATCTTTTTGCCTGTCATCTCAGCCGGTCTCTATGAACATCTAAATCTCAAAGACTATATCCTTTGGTATGTTGTATATTGTTATAACACCACATTAAAAATATACCATAGAGTAGTAAAAATATATAGAATATATATATATTAAATTAATTTACCACAAAGAATTAATTTGGTATATTTAGGGAATAATACCGTACTGTTTTGCTTTTTTTCTTTTTTTTCACACTCAACTGTAGCTTTCTTATTTGTTTTAACTCGATACAAATTGTTTGCTTATGTCACTTGGAGATAAGTAAAACGTTCTGAAAAAAAACACCGCTAATTATTACTGTCATATAAATCCAAGTCAAAAGTAAACGATAAGCTGTAAAGTTTACGAAAAGCTCAAATGAATGAATAAATCAATCCTACATGAAAACAATGCAACATTTACGACACGACAACAAACCAATTGACAATTTTAATAGACATTCTCATATATATTTTGTATACATTATTTGCATGTTAATCATCATGCTGTTGTCACCAGGACAACATGGACATGGTGCCTCGGAGCAACTCTGGCAAATCCCAGCCATTGCGTCGCAGCACACGCAGAGCACGAACCACATCGCGTTTCAGCTGTAAAATATGAAGTGTTAAGAGTTGGACATACTCAAGTACGTTAATGCTTACCAAATTGCTGCGGAGTTTGGCCTGGAATTGGGGCGAGGTGATAGTTTCCCTGAAGATGCCAAAGTTCGTGTTCCTCACGCTGGAGGTGTACGAATAATCGCTCACCTGCTGATGCGGCAGCGCGGCCAAGACATCGCCGATGAACGAGTGACCACGCACCGCTCTGCAATCGCATTTCTCGATCGTCGTCGTGTTCAGGGGCAGCACAATGCAATCAAAGATGTCGGCAATTTTATCGATGGCCGAAGTATTCACGCCCGCTGTGCGCAACTCATCGAGCAGCGTGGCATAGGCTTCGCTCTGCTGCAGCTGCTCGATGACCAAATTGAAACGTGACGTGTTATAGTAGCACAAAGCTTTGCGGAACTTGGAGTCGCATTGAAAGTGCGTCTGTATCAAATTCGCCAACGCTTCCGGATCGATGAGATCGCGTATTGATTGAAAATTCTCACACAGATCGCCATCGCGACTTGCATCATCATCATCACTATTCGGACACACAGTGGTGGTTACGGGCTCGTCCTGAGCTGCCAACTGGCAGGCTAATATTGCCAGAAATCCACAGTAAAGTGCCAAATGTTTTAGTTGTAACATACTTGGTTTACAGTTTGGCCTCGCGATTCGGTTATTTAACGTGTTCAATGCAAGCTTACCACTTCGAATGTTTTGTGTTTTGTGACTCGCGAAGAAAACGCTCTTTTATAGCCAAAGCATTTCCAGTTAGTACATGTATTTGCTCTTAACTGATTTAGCTGCGTCAGTGCGGCTTATCAGACGACATACCGCAAGCGACGAGACACAATTAGTCTAATTAGCCAGCAGCAACACAAAGACTGCAAAGTTGCTTATCTCTTCTGTGTTCTGTGTTCTGTGTTCGTTGTTCTGTGGAAACACAAGAAACCCGCCGAACATACGGCGCCCAAATAATGCCCCGCTATTGAGCAACAAGTACAAGTGGAGAACATGACTTGTTGCATGTCGAACAAGCAGTAAAAATTAGCAACATAATTGAATTTAAAGCGTTTAGCTTTCTTCTTTTTTTTTTTGCTCTTCTCATATAAGCATTTATTAATTGCTTACTACGAGTATTGCCCAAAAATGTTGCAAACGCACTTAAATTGGGGTTGGGGAATCGATAAAATGATTTAAGCTCTGGCCATTCACAAAATTCGAAATTGAACTCATGCACTCAACTGAATCCTCATTTCGGAAAGTTGAATAAAGTGCAAATCACTTTGGCACTGCAGTTTTAGCCTTGTGCTCCTTCTCTCCAGATATTTTCTGTCCATATAATGGTTGTATGGCATATCACTATGTGTGTGTGCGTTTGCTTGCTTTTGAACGTCATGCGAGTCAAATTGAGTCGAACCAAAGCAAAGTATGTATGTGCACTTAATTGCCATGGTAATTACGAGTAGCAGCAGAAAACTATACAACGACTTTCTATTGCCAAATGGCAACTATTGGTTTGCATAGCATGCTGTTACTTGGTCTTAAGCTCTCCTCTTTCCGCATTTAGTCGATACACTTTATATTAACTTGACTATTACACAGAGCAATCGAAAACGAAAATCATACGCACCGTTGACCAGTGAAGTACACACATACGTACATACATATAGTACACTCAGGTATTTACTAAGTTGAGCTTGGCTTTAAGTTGACAAGCAATGAATACGAATTCGGATGAAGCGGAAAAAAGTTGTTGACCATTCCATTCCGGGTCAACTTCCAACCCAAACGACATGTGTGTGTGTGTGTGTGTGTGTGTGCACAATTTCTATTTATTTTTCACACTTTTCCGCAAATCGTTTGCGGATGTGCTTAGACCAGTTCGTAACTGCCATTAAGCCCAATCAATTGCTGTAAGATATACCCACAAGTTTTAAACGGAGATATATTAAAATTGACATTTTCTCGATCACAGTTTAAACTTGTGGCTTAACAAACTTTTTGCACCAATTTACGACTAATGCTTCGCCAAGTTCATACCCTGCATACCCAAGGCAAGCACATTATTTTAGATTGAAATTAAAATATTAAATTGCAGCTTTTTGTGTTCTGAAAATATAATTAGTATTAAATTAAATATAAATTATTGTGGCTGTAGTTATGAAAACTAAATAATCCTACTCAAAGGCAGCTTTGCTCAATTATGTGGTTTGATATTCGTTGTAGTTTTTTGACCATGTAATTTGATTAAAGCAATTAAAAATGTTTCTGTGTAAACACGGGTAGAGTGGAAGCTCCTCTGAAATGGTTTGAATGTAAGTTTTCTCCGTTATTTATTTATACAGTAAACACTTCAAATTTTAACTTTACAGAGATTAAAATACTCAAATGAATTCTCTGATCGCGTTTGCTTAAAACATTTAAAGTAATACATAATATTGAATTCTTAAAACAAAAAAAAAACTGTTGAATTTTATGTAGTTTAAAACCGTTCAACACTGTTGGCACATTTTATTTGCAATGCGTATGAAAAGTGCACACACACGTGTTTGTGTTCCAACCTGAATGGGAGAATGGCTGGTCAAAGGTTAAGTTGAGCAGGTTACAAAACTGTCAGCATGCTGAAGTGCCGGGCAAAGTTAAATGGCAACAGGGCAACGCGATGGGAATGTGCAACATCATGATAAATCATTTGGGTATTTCTACCCGTTAGCCAGATGACCCCGATGCGCTCAAATTGCCTGCTGTCTAACTTTGTTTGCTCATGCTACGGTGTGTGAGTTTGCGTTTATTTGAGTGGAAGCGTATGCGCATGTTTCTCTCTAACTGTGTGTATGTGTGTGTGTGTGTGAGCTGCATGTGGATGCATATTTAAAGCTTTTCATTAACGCAGACAGGCCACAAATTATGCCGGCTGTGCGCAAAGTTAAAGTTGCAGCTACATGAGCGAGCACTTTATCGCACTAGACAATTTTCAAATGAAGGAGGCAAAAAGTGTTGCCTACTTTTGGGCTGCAATGGAAAATTGCGCAATGTGGTCGCTGTCATTTGCAATAGATTTTCGTGTAATTAGTTTTGGCTGCTAATAAAATGTCACTAGCCACACAAACCGCAAACAATTGAGTTGCTCGGATTGTGCGAGCGATTGTGTCCAGCTGTCTCTGTTCTTTCTCTCTTTGCGTGTGTGTGTGCGTGAGTAAATTGCATTTTTGCTTTGCTAGCTGGTTTGTTTGAGATTTTGCGCATCAACCACAAAACAGACGACAGCAAACACACACACACACCCTCATAGACGACAAGAGGCACTTAGAAATATATATGTGTGTGTGCGTGTGTCCCACAGACTCCATGCGCTATGCCATTTTCATTTCCCTGGATAATTTACTCAATTAGACGAGAACTTGAAGGCTTTGTGGCATTTGGGAGAATCGGTTTATTATTGCACTCAAACAAGCGTTGGGGGCTTGGGAATGGGATCGGGAACAGGCGAACTGGTGAACAGCAATAGGAGCGGTGTGAGGGGGAATGCGTTAGGGGACTTGGAATGGGTATTGGCGTGGATATACTCTCCTAGTTTAGTTTACCAACGACTCCTGTGCTAGCTAAGTATATGTATGTGTGTGTGGCACATAGAGCCAGCGAACAAACAAACGCACACGAGACGTCAACGTAGTGATAAAAGCTGCCCGCTCCTGCAATGCCAGCTGGCTGATGTCTCATGTCTGATGTCTACTGTCTACTGGCAGGGCTCAACAAAAGTTGAACACCAAACTAACGCCGATAAACAGGCTTAATTAGCGACAGAGCTCAAAGTCAACAGACTGAAGCATTAAGCCAAAATCCAAATACACACACACACACACACTCGCACACACACACGCATACAAATAAAATTAATGCCACTAGCGCCCTTGGTAGGAAGTTTTCTATGGGGTCTCGTTAGGCTTAACGTTGGCAGAGCCAGCAGCAGAAGCAGCAGCATCATTGACTTGCCTGCCTAATTATGTGCAAGCAACAATGATATTTATATTATCAGGCAGTCCATTTCAGCTATCAGTGCTGAGACAAAGATGAAGCCAAAGGTAATAATGCCATCGAAGGCTTTGTCGAAGGTATTTGCTGATTAAATAAAATCGACAATATAATAAACTCTGAAACTAATAATTCGATAAAAGGCTTGGTTTAAAGTCTAACCGAAAAAACGGCTAAAAGAACAACACTGATTGAAATTCTAGCTGATAACTTGTGCACACAATGCACTTGATTTAAGCTGGCTATGGGATTTATGTTGAAACTCAAGTTCAGGTAGAGCGTAGCGCAAAAGATAGATGCCAACTCATGGCTAACAAGCAACTTGAGCGATGTCAGCAGACAAATGATGTGACGCTGAAATCAGTGAAGCTTAACTAGAGTAGACTAAAGCTTAGAAGATATAGCGGCACTAGCTGCAGATATTTGTTACACTCCACAGCTGCATTCAATTGTGTCAATTCAGCATATGAAGTCAAGTTTAAGTGAAATCGTTGTTGGCACAACAACGAATCCCGTTTGTCAGTTAACAAAAGTCAATGGGAAACCATTTTTTGTGGATTGCCCTCTTTTGGGTGCGTCGACTACATGTGATTGTTTGATACCAGCTAAACAATTAAAAAGGCAAATGGTGTATAGAGGTAAACAAAGGAAACAATGCGTATCTGGTATATGACAAAGCAGCAACAAACAGAACAACATCCAAATGGTGCACACTCATGGCAGTCACATTTCTCAATTTTTATGACAGCTTGTTGGGTGCGAGTGCGTGTGAGTGACTGGATATGAGTGCTTGTGAGCGGGAGGATGCTGTTGTATTTGCGTATTTCTAAAAGGTTTGCATGACACACACAAAACACATTCATGAAGCATACTCGACTGTGAACTACCTTAAACATGCAAAAACCAAAGCATACTTTTAGGATGTCTACGAAATAAAATGAAGAAATTCGGTAGAAACAAGTAAAGCATACTTTTAGGTGTACCTTAAAATTGAAGATATTTCCTTGTAAGCTGCTGTAATTATTCTCAACCTTTTAATTAAAGTCAGTCACAGTGAATTGTGCACAAAGAAATTACAAGCACATGTGTCTAATAGCCTTAGATACACTAATTTCAAAATTCAATGGCTCTTAATAACAGTTATGATAACGTGACTTCATGCTCTGCTCAAAGGATATAGCGATAGGGTATCAATGTACTATGGGACAAATGGCCAAATATGCTGTAAACATTTGAACACATTTGAAGCCAAGCCAGATTTTGTAATTCAGATTTGCAATGTGATGTTTTCATTACATGTTTTTTAAGCTAGGGATAAATTAAATGTACATTTATTTCTTGGCACTTTCAAATGAAAATCGTGCACTTGAAGTTGACAAATAAAACAATTAATTTCTGTCAATTCTAGCCTTGTTTGCTTACACATATGTGAAAGACAAAATAATTTATTTTACTAAGCCGTGTGAATATAATAAAATTGTTATAAATACAAATAATTTACAAAATCTATTTCGTTTAATTATTCAATCACTTTGAAATCATGCATGGAAATGGAAGTTAATACCATAGTGCAATGTGGAGCCAACATTCAGCAGTATGAATAGGGTTACCGCCTCAGTCTAGACAAATTGAGCCCTTATACTCGAATATGGCACACACACACACACAAGCATACACACTTAATTTCGTGTGTGTGTGTGTATATTAGGAGCAATCGAAGCAACCCTGAGCTGTGAGCAGGCAACTCACGGATACTCGCACACATACACGTGCACAAACTGAGGGTATTCGAAGAAATGCCTATGGTTGCTATGTGTTTGCGCAGCTGTTTGCTTGAGGTTTATCACTTTAATGGCTGCCATATTTGCTGAGTTGAGCTTCCATTTCCATTTACTACAGCCACTCATACCTGTGATTCACCTGTCGGATGCCCTTCCAAATTGGCAACGTGAGTTGGCATCGTTGTCGGCATCGGCGTCGGCGAAAAAGTAATTTGCGAGCAAATTATGATAAATTGAAATTGTGTTGTTGCTGGCATTGCACATCAATTTGTGTAAACAAAACAGAACAGCAACAGAACGGAGCACAACGGAACAGCAAGAAAGGTAGCGATGAAATTCCATGAACTGGCAAAATTATAAACAACGGATCTAGGAAGTTGCATGTTCTGGGCGCCAACATGCCAGGAAGTGTTTTTCACTCTCTCTCCCTCTTACATAATTTATGTTATGCATTTAATTTAATATACTTTAAGATGTCTTGCTTAGCAATATATATTTGCATTTATTCAGTTAGGCAGCTCGCAATTCATTGGGCCAACAATAAAGAGCAAAACGATTGCCGATTTGGGGCAACCGATTAAACGAAATGCAAATCAAATTCACTTTTCCTATTTTCCAATGCCAAGTGCAAAACCTCTTAACGCAACGTGTTTTCCATAAATAACTTAACTGAATCCGAACTGCACAAAAAAAAAGGAAGTACAAATAAACGAGTAAAGTGACAGCGAAAGAGTGAGAGAGAGAGAGAGTGAGAGATGAAAGCTAAGCAAAGACATTGCAATGCAGCTCAATTAAAATGGCATTAAATTCCATTTGGATTGCTTTTTCAAGCTGCCAACACTCGTCGCCTATTCTACCCACCTGCCTCCCTTCTCCTCTCCTCTCTCCGCTGGAGCCGTTCCTTTTCAGCCTCTCGTTGACTGCCTTTTCTATGTGTATGTGTGTGCTGCAGATACACAACAGCTGTCTATGCATTTGGGATTTGAGCCTGAGACAGCTGCTCAAACGACTCAGTCGCATCGTCCTTCGTCCTTCGACTGTGGCCTACCAACCGCCTCCTCCTCCTCCTGCTGCTGCTGCTGCTGCATTCCCTACTGTGGTCTTTTCCATGTCGCTGCATAGCTTTCAACGGCTGCTACTTTTCTTGACAGTGGCCCAGAGCCAAGGAATTCAAGCAATTTGCAGCAAAGCCATTTTGTCTTATTGTTGATTTAATACCGTCTGTCTACACACACACACACACAAACACACAGGGCACTTGCTATTGCTGCAATTTCATCTGTATTCAATTTAAATGGTTTCTAATTCAATTTATTTGCTTAATATCCATTATGGCAATTTGTTTCATTTCGAGACATTAAAGGCTGCAAATAAATGCGAAATGAATTTCAATTATCAATGTGTTGCTCCGAAATTTTAATATGAACTTCAAATATCGTTGTTATTTCCAGCTCGTTATATAATTAGGATAAACTGGCTTATTGCTAGCAATCAAAAGAAGCACTATAGAAATAAAATAAATTTGAATATTTTTAGCGTACGACAAGGAGAAGGAGTTTAAGCAGAATTAAATGTCATGATGCAAACGATCTTGCCCAAACATATCAGTTAATGCTTACCAATAATAAGTAATTTAATTTTATATATTTGTTTTCTTTATATTCAGTTTTTACAAATGTTGTTTGCACAACGTTTCTTCTAGCATCGATCACACGCAAGTAGCGATTTATCGAGCTATCGATATCCCAATTTCATCCTTTCGATACATTCTTACTTTAAGTGCTGTATTATGCTTAATGATTACTTCATTTAAGTGTTGAGTAGTGCATAGCAATGACTTAGCTTTAGTGTTATTTAATAAATAAAGATTAATAAGTTACTCAACACTATCACATAATTTAATTTTACGGTTCATAGTAAGCCTGTTATTAAACGAGAGCTTCGCTTTAAACAAGACCATAAAATAAATGTTAGATGCACAACAAGTGTTGTCAGCATGCTGAGCATGCAACATCAACATGCATAGTAATATCAACGTAGTTTATATACTGGTCAAAACCATACAGAACACAGTTTAGTTTAGAGCTGGCTAAACTTCAAAATACTAGCAAATATGGTGGGAAGAGAGGGAGAGAGAGAGAGACAGAATTATGCTCACATTCGGACGCCATAAAGTATGCAACGGAATCGAGCGTGTTCCGCTGCATTCCACAAACCGTGCTACCTGTTAAATATTCAAAATCATATGCATGAATAACATAGCTCTCGGTCGATCCCAGCTAGAAGAGGGCGAAAGGTGGAAGGTGGAAGATGCAAGGTGGCAGCAGCGATGAGGCAGTTTGACACAGCAGCAGCAGCAGCACAAGGCACAGCACAATATTCACATAAACACACACATACACAGTCACACTTACTCATACGAACGCAACAATTTGTTCGTTTGCATATTTGATTTGTGTTTGTTTGTCTGTGTGTTTGTGTGAGTGTGCAATTTATGTGGCATTGAGAACTTTAGCGTATTTGACATGACCATACACACATACTTACTAAACGCTCACACAAACAGACTCGTAAATATGCCAAAGCGGACATGTAATTCAATTTATATGCATGACCCACACACACACACCAACACACACACGCATACGTATGTATTTAGTACTTTTGGCGAAAACTGTTGTTGCCCAACTAAAATACTTTAATCTAATGCCCAACAACAATTTACGCATTTTGGACGATGGCAAGAAGAAACAAAATAAAATGCAGATGCGCCGTGAAAAATGGCGACATTTTGTAAAATTCGAGATTTGTATGAATTTTTTTTTTGAGCAGTAATCCTGGTTAGTCGAAATGCTGCAATAAAATATGCGAAATATGTTTTTTGTATTTAAACGTTCGGCTTACCCTGTAACCTTGAATATGACAGCTGAATAGAGTCCGCATTTAAAGAGTATCCTGTAGCACACTATTTCTGGGAGTATTCATTTAATATTCAATTGTTAAATGCCATTTGAATCAAATGTCTTAATTCAAATTTTGTTGATTGCATTCCACATTTTTTTTAAACCATTTTCGAAAGAAACAAATAATTTATAAGTGCACAAATATGATAAGAATTAACAAATACTTTTTGACGTCGGAATTTGTCACTAGCTGTGATTGTTTCGCATTCTTGGCACCATTTTTGCGACACTTCTCATCTGCATGACACTTTACCATATGCGTTATGCAAATATGTGTGAAATATTGATATGCTGACACTTTCCTAATGCATAAATGCAACAAATGCAAGCCACAGTGTGTGACAACTGGAAAGTTAAGGAGTTTCTCTGCAAAAAAATCGATAAAACAACACGTTGCGTATACTTAACGTATGTTTTTTGAACGCATTTTAAAGTAAACTAAAATGAATTAAACAATTTAAGCAGATAACATGTGTTAATAATATTCAAAATAGAAAATAAAAATGAATTTATTGTCTGAATCGAATCTACTGAAAATTAGAATGGAAGTTGAAGTTGAAGAGAATCGATAATGCGCTACGTTGCGTATACTTAACATATTGAATTCCGCTTAAATTGAGAAATTTAAGCTGATAACACGTTATTAAAAAATTAAAGTATTTATTTGAATTCTATAGTTAAGTTTACTTTATTTTATTTTAATAAAAACAAAATTATAATTAATTATAATTATGATATGATTATGATTACAAGAAATAAGGACAATGGGCCGAAAAATTGATTTTTATTTTAAATATTAGATTTACAAAGAGGTTTTAATTTACATGCATCTATTCTATAAATCTGAAATCATTAAAAATAAAATGAATTTTAAAATAAATGATGTCTTCAAAATCCCATTTAAAATGTGTCTAACAACAGAGAAATATTAAATGAAAATATGTTCAAATTATGAATGTCAAAATCAGAGAGTTTATTAATTATTGTATGCATTAAATTACCAAGAATACAGCACAACATTAAACCCAAATTGAATCAATATAACAGAGCACTAAAGAACCTTTCAGTAAGTAGATTTATATCTGATCAGTTTTTCTATTTTTGATTTGAATTACATTAAAAACTAAGAGATTCTAAGTATAGCAAAAATATATAAAATGATTTAAAATAAACAAAATTTCAAATAAAATTATGTCGTAGAAATCCCATTTAAAATGTGTCGAGCAATAGAGAAATATTAAATGAAAATATGCTCAAATTATGAATGTCAAAAGCAGAGAGTTGCTTAATTTAGTATGCATTAAATACAAAGCATACAGCACATTATTAAACCCAAATTGAATCAATATGGTAGAACACTAAAGAACCTTTCAGTAACTAAATTTATTTCTGGCCAGTGATTGACTGGTTGATAAGTGAAATTTAGCTTGTCTCCCAAGACGTTGGCCATTATCTTGGGCTGGTTCGAAAGACAATCAAAGTGTCTGTCAGGCCACAAATTGCTAATGGATGTGTGTGTGCCTGTGTGTGTGTGTGTATGTGTATGTAAATAAAGTAAGCAATTTGCGTAGGCAGTGTGTGCGGTTAACCCGACTGCAAATGTTAAGAGTCACAATAGATTGAAGCGGAATCGCAGCAGACGCTTTGGCCTGGCTGCCTTACCTTGATTACATTGATGCATTTCTAGATCATTAAGCCAGCCGCCTAAACAACCATTATCAGCCAAGTCAATAAGTGTGCGTGTGTGTGTGTGTGTGTGTGTGTCAACTTGCCACAAGTCGAAAGACAGACTTTCCAAATGGCCAAAAGCGTACACAAGCCTGAGTTTAGATATATGGATGTATGTATGTATGCGATGTTGGAGTGTTTATTTGTGTATGTATGTGTGAGCATCACTTCCGGTTGAGTGCACTAACACACACACATAGACACACTGACACACAGATAGACACGCTTGTGGTGGCCTTTAGTGAGTGTCGTCAGAGTCAACTCATTGGAAGCTTAATGGCAAATCAATGTGCCACCAAATGTGTCCAATCGACGCAGCAGCTGCGCTGCCATGGCTTCAACAATTCCAGCGACGTCTTCGCCTCCGTCTCCGTCTCCGCCTCGACCACATCATCAAGAGCGAACGGCAACACAAACCATGAGGATGAGGTTCAGGTCCAGAGCGCTCCTCCTTGCAAATGTGTTGATGACACTTGAATGAGTTTTGCGTCCTTTGTCCGTGTTGTTCGGCGTCTTACGCTAAATTGCGCATATTATTTATACATAAGAAATCAACTGACCATAAGTTTTGTATATTAGCTAATCGCTGCCCCTCATCCCGCCGAAAACAAGTTTCCTCCATAAGGAACTCACTTGAAAGTGAAAGCAGGAGCCAGTTCTTTCTACACCCCCCTCCCGCCATCGTGAACGTTGTTACTTTATGAGCTTGATGATAAAGCATTTGTGGAATGCTACTCAAGTAGCTCGTAACCCTTGTGGCAGGGCAAGCGAACATTAAATTCCAATTACACGACAACTTGCTGTGTTAATGGCCAAGTTAATGCATTTGCATGGGCGTGGCATGCCAGAGGGTGGGCGTGGCAGAGCCAAGCATTATGCATACCTTTTATATGTATATTATGTTATGGCAGTAGTACTTTTAGTATTATGTATTATGTATATTTTGTATAAAGTGCGAGTTTTGTACATGATTTGTGACAACACCTCAAAGAGAGCATCTTCCATTTCATCATCTCCCTCTCTGACTCCCTCTCTCCATCGCTCTCTTTGTGTTTGTATGATGATTAATTAAGCGGTAAAGTCAAGTGAGCTTTAAGCGACGCTACTGCTTGTTAATGTTGTTTATAAATAATACACATACAATTAGGCATTTGCTGGTTGTTGTTACACTTAACAATTACACTTAAAACTAACTTAGAATTAAACAGTTGCAACCAAGCGGCGTTCTCCTTAATGCTGCCATAAAATTGGGTGGGATATCCTCATCAAGTTGATGACGCCGACTCTAGTTGCTCGCTGCTCTCGATACCCTATCAGTTTTTGCTTTGATATACATACATATATTTATATAAATGTGAATGGGAACGGGAAAGGGGAAGGGGAAGGGGAAGGGAAAGTAGGGAATTTGTATTTAATTGCTTAGCCGTGGGATTCGTATTCGAGTGCAGGCGCATAACTAAAGTAAACCTGTTTTTAATTAACATCACAATGCTGTAGAAAAGTTTCGTCAGTTTATCAATTAATCAGTTGCTTCAATTTGGTTTTTGGTTTGTGAATTCTGTACTCTGAATCATCTCAATAGCAGCACCAACGCGGATTCTCCACCTCGCCGAGGGCAATGTGCTCAATACTCCATGAAGGCGTCTCTAAACGGCCCTCGCCGGTTGTCTTCACATCCTGGCCATCAACCGGTATGCCAATGTGCACGTATGGCAACCGAAATGCAGCACTATCCGGATTGCGAGCGAGGGCAGCGGCCGTATAGCTGAAGGCAGTGTTGCCATTGGTGTAGGCCAGCGAATCGGTGGATTGAAAGGAGCGCAACGAATGCGTTTTACCCTCGTCGGCCAAACGCACCAGCCCCATCGCCGTGGATAAGAACACCTGCTCGAGGCCCTGATCCGTTTCGGTTGACGTCTCAAAGTAGGTGGCTCCAATTGAGCTGGCAAACACAAAGGCCTCGTCACGCGATACGGCGCGATGGGATTGCATGTCCATTTTGTTGCCCACCAGCGTGAGTATCATCGGATCCTGTACGTTGCGATGCAATTCCTGTATCCATGATTTGATTTCCGTAAATGTCTTGTATTGCGTCAGATCAAAGACCAAAATGGCAGCATTTGCATTGCGATAATACATGGGAGCAACGGCTCTGAAACGCTCTTGTCCAGCCGTATCCCAGATCTGCAATTGAAAGATGAATGCTTGAGAATGATTGTCCAATCAGCAGTATATAGTGGGTGAAGGTGAAGAAGAAGGAAAAGGGGGGAGAACTTTAATTGAGTCATTCTGCGTTTATTCAGCAATTTTCGTCTTTATGTTTGTGCGCTTTTGCCACAATAATAACAATCATATTGTGGCTTTGCTTCTATAGTACTACTTTATGCTCCACACAATCCGAATCTTCATAAAAAATTTGGGGCAACGACATGTCCACCAAGACAAAAGAGCTAAAAATCTCCGTACAACGCAAACTATTTGCCATTATTGCGTATGTGTGTGTGCGTGTGTGTGTGTGTGGCATATAAAAGCGTATTCGAAATCGCGTCGGGGAATATATATGGTCAGCCATTGCGAAAGGGGTGGCAACCCTAGCTTAAGGGGGAAAACAACTGTTAGCTTATCAATAAACTATAAAACAGAAAAAAACGATGAAAGAATGAAAACAGCGCGTTTCGGTCTAAAAAGAAAAACTAAAGGCAAATAAACACAAAGTGCAGTGGACGCAGAAATTGCAAATAAAAAAACAGAAAAAAAACCGAAATGAAATGACCAAAGGAATAACAAAATGAAAGCATCAAATCCGCTGCTTTTACTACACTACTCCCAAATACCAGATCCAATCCCAATTCCCGGTGGCAACAAAAAGCTCAGATTAGCTGCCGCTCAACCTCAATTGATAAAGCAAAATGGGATTACTTTGGCAACGGGGCGTGCTGAAAAATCCTTTTTACTTTCCGCCATAAATAATCGGGACCGAGCACTTGTTGTACGTTGTACTCACTTGTAATTTGATTTTGACATCGTCCAAGATGATGTTGCAGGTGAAGAAGGAGACGGCTATCGTTGGCTCCTCGGCGCGATGTAGAGCGTTCTTAATGTATCTGATAACCAAACGAGATTTGCCCACGCCTACAAAATATAAAAAGCAAAACAAATAGTATGAGAAATGCTGGCAATACGGTTTAAACTTGTGTTAACTCTACAACTGGTGTGTGTCTTCGATAAGCAGTAGTTGAAGTCCTAGCTTTGGTTTGTGTTTACCTAATAATGAAATTCTCACCATTTTAATTAATATGAAGTAGGTAAATTAGATTTCTTAGAAATTCCCATCTTTTTTCACAATCAATATATATAAATAGTAACCAAACAAAATCATTTAAGAAATGCTCGCAAACTTTGAATTTTTTTCAAAATCTACAGCTGGTTTGTGTCTTCGATAAGCATTAGTTTAAGTACTAGCTTTTTAAGAAATCCACACTGATTTGAAATTTGGGGGAATCGCTTTTCATTTCGCTTTTCAATTGGAATTAAATTAGTGTTTGTATGTTGAGTAAGATTTGCTCTTTATATGTTACTCCGTTAGTCAGAAAAATTTGCTTTATTCAACTCTTCACGGTGATATCTTTGTCTAGAGTCTAGTAAAGGGCTTTACTACTGAATATCTTATCTTAAGCGATTAATAAAAAAAATGCGCTGTTTGTTATCATATCTATCGCAAATAGTCGTATTTCAGCTACTTTTCAAATTCACCTACTTGACAAAGCATAAAAAGATGTGAATGTAGGTCGGCCACGTAGAGATAAGAAACTGATGAACGTGGTAATGCTGATGATTCTCAAATTAGGGAAAATTAATATAATCCGTACGCGTATTACGTATCGAATAAATAAGCAAAGCAGTAAACAATAAACAAAAGGTGTTATTGAGTATCGGTTAGAGGCGCAAAGAGTTGATAAGAAACTTGGAACTTCAAGTGGTTCCATATTTATGAATAAAATAACAACATTTTCTTTGTTATTTTGCCACTGTGGAAATACTCTATAAGTTGTTACGATACCAACAGCTGACTCATCTTATAGGGAAAGAACAAAAAAAAAAGAACAGATTAAGCAGAAAGTGCGCTTATTGTGGAAAATGTCGTTGAACGCACAAATGCAACGATATACCATTGATATATGTATAAACAATAAATATATATACATAGGTATGTATATATTAGGTATGTATGTGCATTACAATATAACGCTTGCTGACCTTGCAAATAATTATCGCGTTGTGTAAATAAAAAAAACAAATGCCAAAAATTGAATTTGCCAAAACAAAAAGGAAAAAACAACAAACAAATATAAAGTGCGAAGCGAACGATAAAGCGTCTGGAGCGTAATGAAGATTTTTTAAGCTGCTGATTCAAGCTCGATATTTCTTGGGTTTGCTGTGAATCCCCCTCTCATAAGCAAGGGTGAGGAAGCCACGCCCCCTGCAGGGATTTCAAGGCTGGTTCTTATCGATTCGCGCGCCATTAATGTGAGCTGCGTTCTGTGTGTTGTTATCTCAATGCAATTGCTGAAATTGTTTGCAATTTGCTCTGTCAATCCGGATCACAGCAAAAAGCTATCAAATTAACAACTGCCTTGAGTTCAAGTTCAAAGTCATTCATAAAATTCGAAATTCATCTGGTTTGAATTGCATTTATCGCTTACCTCGCGAGCCAAGCACAACCACTTTGCCCTCAATTCCTCGCATCTTATTTATTGGCTAATGTCAATCAGTTGTATGGCATGGCAGAGTATTTATTATTATGACGTTGCTATGTGTTGTGATGATGCGATGGCTGTTGATTTTGACGTTATATTATTGTTGTTGTTTCCTTTTGTTGAAAGTCAGTCAGAAGTGCTGCATTGATTTGCAGTTGGTCCACCAAGAAATTGTACAATAAAGAGCGACACTGGACTTCTACGCGTATCGCTTTGTTAGTCTCCCAATGAAATGCAATTTACACTTGAAGCAAACGTTGTTTACCAGCAACAGCACACACTTGTAACAAATAAGATAAATTATTTTTGTTTGTCTTGAGTAATTCGATGAATGCAATGTATCGATATCAAAACAGCTGTTCGTGTTGTGGATTTTGTGGAACAAATGCTGATGTGTGTGTGTGTCGACCAGGGCTGGACGAATATTATAATATATATTATTTATGTTGGACTTTGAAAATATAATAAACAAAATATATAAGAACACTAATAAATGCGATTTTTAAATATTAATTTGACAAAGAAGAAGTAGTATGAAGCCAAGCATATATGAAAAAAGTGAATTGGTTCGATAGCAAATTGGTCAATGAGTGTAATATCGATACTACTAACTTCGATACTTTCGCTTCGTGAACGAATTACGCCTTAATAAATAAATATTTATAATAATAAGTAAAAGAAAAATATAAAAAAAAAATTAGACATTACTTAAATACTAAAAATAAGTAAAATGATTATCTGATGTTTAATATCAGCATATCAATTGCAAAACTGAGGAAGTTTTTGAATCCAAAATATGGCGAAAACCTTTCTATTTTGCCATTTTATTAAAAATTGATTAGTATTTTTAGAAATGATTAAAAAATTTTAAACGATTTATAGAGTATACATCGTTTTCCTCAAACTTTCAAACATTTCGGCTTATCTGAAATAAAAAAACAATAACTATATCGCAATGCTTATCAATACATGCATTTATTTCTATCGCTAAACTCCAAAGTTTAGACATTGTGTGAAGCCCACTGATGGTTCAGTAACATTCTTCTGCTTAAATATTCTGAGAAATCAACTTCTGAAAACCATGTGCACAACGTGAGTATGTAAACTAATCCCAATTGCCGTTAATATTGATACGGTGGTTTTGTTTTTTTTGTTAGATCGAGCGATTTGTTAAATAAAATGCTGGAAGACACCCAGTTTGCTGACTGCGTAATAATTGTGGGTTCCGAAGAATTCAAATGCCACAAGGTGATCCTATCATGTAACTCGGAGTTCTTTAAACGTATGTTTTTGAGCGATTTCAAAGAGTCATCTGGAAGGATTGAACTGCAGGATGTGACACCAAAAATATTTACTATTTTTCGTAATTTCATATATACACATGATTCGAAAATTCTTCATAAATTGAATTTTAAAGATGTGGTACATTTGTTTAAGTGCGCTCATATGTATCAGGCACAATGCGTACTAAAAGAATGTGAAAACACACTAATTCGCCATATCGTAAACGAGAATTATTACTTGGCAGTTTTTGAATTGGCCCATAAGTATGCAAATCCCTACCTTATCAGCGCAACTCTTAAAATTGCATCCAAATATTCGAGGAGGGCAGGTATTGAGTTTCCCAAGCAAGTCCTTAAATTTGATTTAGAAATTTTTAAACAATGGATTTCCACGTTTACAACTGAAGCCACATTAACTTCCCGTTATCGATGGATTTATGAATATATGAGCTATCAAATAAAAAAAATACCAAAAGATGAGAGGAATGTAGAAGAGATTAACAAAAATTTTGATGATGTCCTTAAAGTTGCCGGCTTTAAAATATGTCCTATGGGAGAAATTGATGAGATGTTGAAATATGGAGGCCGTGAGCCCGATAAGGAATCTATAATTATGTTTAATCTAATTGAAATGAAAAAAGAAATTGTTAATCTATAATGCTGTACTACAACATTCAATCGAAATAAAACAACAATGTGACATTTGCTTTTTTGTTTTAATACACAATTTGTCCAAACACTTAAATGGGATTTTCTTCAATATTAAGAAATAAAGTGCAATTGTTTTTCGATTTGTTTTTTTTTCTGCTTTTGTTTTTTGCATTATTATAATGATTTTGTATCCGTAAATTTGTAGTTATATTTATGTTTGTTTAGTTTTTAATATTTTGTATATACTTTATATATGTATATATATATGCATGTCTATATATTTATACATATAGATATATGTATATATATATATTTGTAATTATATTTAAATCGATATAGGTAAAGGTATGTAGATAGGTAATAATATTCATTCGCCTGTTTGTTGTGTTGTTTGCTTGGTTTTACCCCTAATTTTCTCTCATTTCTCGCGCATTCGGTCACATAGCTATAACATCTTAAACATCATTACAATAATCAATCGTATTTATATATATATATTCTCATATACATATATGGTATATATATATCATCTTTTTTTGTGTTGGTTTGCATTACTTCGAATTGTATCTTATGATTTAGTTTATGTACTTAGAGAGTAGCGTCATCGAGCATATTGAATTCGTCAGAGCTAAGGGTTCTATCGTAAATGTGAAGGGATTTGGATACGGGATGAAGTGGGAGTGGTAAGGGAAGTGGAACCGTTGCACGGTCAACACATAAGCACAATCTCACAATTTTCATGTTTTGTTATATATATTTATATATTCATTCCATATCAGTATTGTTGTCCAACTTTCTTTCGTTCGTTTTTTATATTTGCTTAGAGGATGAGGAGTAGGAGAAGGTTTTCTCGATTGGGATTGGCAAATTCAATATACTAGATGGAGATACTTAATTTTGTGTCTAGCTTTCTAGAAATGTCCTTCAAGTGGGCTTTGTTTTGCATATTTTGCATTTCGCTTGGTTTTAAACGTTCTCTGAGTTCTCGTCGTCACCAACGACGACACAGCTGCTCCCGCTCCTGCTCCTAATCTTGCTCATACTTGTACTCCTGATCCTACTCGTACTACTATTGCTGCTGTTGCTGCTGCTGCTGTTACAACTGGTCCAGTTGTGTGTTTATTATTATTTGCCTTTGTTGAGTTTCTGCTTCTGAATGCGGACGCATCAGAGCACTTCGGACACATATTTGGGTCGTTTAGCAACTGTGGCATCAGTGGTACCGCATTCCTCCTCCCCGGCCTCCATGTGACCACTGTAATCTGTTGGTAGCTCTTCGTAGATAATCTCTGAATGCTGCTGCTGCTGTTGATGTAGCGTCGGCGGAGCCGGATGCGATACGGCCATTACATGATTCCTTTTGAGCGCAATCAAAGCACCCACACCTCCACCTCCTCCATCTATGTGCGCCTGCTGCACAGTAACACCAGCACCTTGATTGCTCACATAGTAAGGACTGCCGCTGCTGCAATAAATTGAAATATTAACAATTGACATACTATTGATAATCGTAATGGTTTTTACTCACTTGTATTGATTGGAATTATTGGGCAGCGTCTGTGGTGGCTGTTGCTGTTGTTGTTGCTGCTGTTGTTGTTGCTGGTGTGCATTTTGAGAGTTGTAAATGATTTCTGCAAAAATACATGTATTACTCCAAATATTAATTAATTATAGCATCGCATGCAATTGCTTACCAGCATCGGCGGCACGTTGCTCTAGCGACATGCCAGGTGAGCCAGGTGCTGATTGGAGCACAATATCCTGGAGTGGTGAGCTCTCGCGTGAGTTATCTGTAGGATGATAGAAAGTGTCATTGATGTTCCATTATGATAGTCTTGTCTCAGCTACGATATCGACTTACCCATATGACTGGGCGACACTGGAGCCGAGCGCGGCATTCCGTAGGGCGGACGGAAGCCCTGGCTGCTGCGCTGGCGACGCTTCTTGTAGCTGTGATCGATCAGCTTGGCACCGCTATCCGGATCGATGCGCCAGAATGATCCCTTACCGGGCTCATCCTGCGAACGTGCCACCTTGATGAAATACCTGTAGATTGGCAAACAATAAAGTAAGCGAATCAGAGATAAACAAAAAACAAGCAAATCAATTAACGAACCTATTCAAACTGAGATTATGACGTATGGAATTCTGCCAGCCCTTGTTTGTCTCCTTGCGGTAGTACGGATAGTGCTTGACAATGAATGAATAAATGCCCGAGAGTGTCAGCTGCTTGTCCGGCGCGGCCGAAATGGCCTGAACAATTAGCTGGGCGTAACTATACGGCGGCTTCTCATTGTGGTTATAGCTGGCTGTCGATGGTGTCTGGAATAGATCCTGCTGCAAAATGATCACATTCACAAATTAGTGACAAACATAGACATTATGAAGTATGCAAGCATACCGTATTATTATTGCTGTAGTTGTTGTAGCTATTCGTCTGATTCTGATGGAAACCCTGACGTGGACTAGCCGGACAACTGTTGGCAGCGCTTATTGTACCTGCAAATGAAAGAAATCCATTAATCAATTAATCCAAAAGTCATATAGATTCCTAAAACCGCTCTTAATACAACTTGCTTAGAAGCCTCCTAATTTAAACGTTTTCACATTTGAATTTGCGATATTCTATTTCCCTTACTTGGTGCGATTTGGATTAAAATAAGCCCTTAGATGATGACTATCTAAGGCATGATCATGGTTAATAAAATTAAGAACATTGAATGTATTAACACTTGTAAAGAATTCTAGATTGAAGTATTAGACAACAACTTCTTGCCCAATTGGTATTTAATATTTGGGTAAGAAAATACACTTGCCAGTTGGTGACAAATAGGGGCTCTTCTGCTCCTTTTTGGGTATTGAAATCTTGAGCGGTGAATAAATGGCAGCTCCATCGCCGCCAGCAGGCAACAAATGAGACGCTGCTGTTGCTGGCGCTCCTGGTAGACGCTGTTGTTGCTGCTGCTGCGATTGTTGTTGTTGTTGCTGCTGCTGTTGTTGCTGCTGCTGATGCAACGATGTGTGGTGAAGCGGGTGGTGAGGTGCATGTGGGAGTTGATGATGCGATGGCAGCGGTTGCTGTTGTTGTTGCTGCTGTTGCAAGTGATGCGCTGATTGCTGCTGCTGTGGCTGCTGGCTGTGGTGATGCGTTGCCTGCATCGAATGCAGATCATCCCTTGGCGGTGGCGTTATAATGACATGAGCAGCAGCTCCACCCGACGCACCCGGCACTGCAGCTGGACTGCTTAATACCGATGCCGGCGCCAATGATGCTGCATCGGGCGCCAAGTCCGTCGTCGGTGATGTCACAAAGCTCTCGAATTCGATGCGTATCTCAGTACTCGGGAATCGAAAGAAGCAGCTGCAACAATTGAGATAATGTTATTCAGTGAATCAATTACAGAAAAAACGGGTATGTTATTGTTACCGTTGGGGCAATCGCAGTGGATCGACGTGGCGTCGCTGCAGAAAATCTTCAACGAATATGCCATTCTTACTGAGGCACTGCACAAAGAAGGCGCGACGCTCGGGATCGTAGAGCACCTGGAAATGTTTCCGCGAGACCAAATTGTTCTCGGCGACATTGAAGTGCACCATAGATGTGGACGAGTTGCGACCAATGACGGTCACCTCGTCCGTTATGTGCAGCAGGTCCTCGTTAAAGCGCAGCACACCAACTGCATTCGCTGGCGGCGTACTCGAGCTCGACGAGCTGGCGGCAACTACATGGGCAGGTGGGTGGTTTGCTGAGTTGTTATTATTATTTTGATTGTTTGCCAATTCGGCGCTGCTATTGCTATTGTTGTTATTATTATTGTTGTTGTTGTTGTTGCTACTGCTGCTATTGTTGTTGTTTAGGGCTGCGGCGGCGCCATGATGCAGCTGCAGCATGTCCTTGGCTATGGCAACAGTTGCCGCGTCTGCGGCAGCGGAGGTGGGTGTGTTTAGAACGGTGTGAACCGTTACAATGTGATTGTTGTTGCTGTTGTTGTTACTGCTGTTGCTGATGTTGTTGTTACTGATGTTGGTGGTGGTTGCTAGTGTTGTGGTTGTTGTTGTAGTGGCGGCCATTGAAAGGTATCCACTTGCACACTGCTTCTTGTAAACTGCAAAGGTAAAATATGTTCAAATAAATATGATTTTTTTATTTATATCTTATACATTTTCTTTTTCTATATTTTTTTATTTCTTATCATAAAATATTTAGTGAATGGTATCTTCTAATTTCAATTTTACTTATTTTTTGGCTTTCAATTATTTTATTTTATTTTTTCCCAATTGGATTGTTTGTTCCCAATTTAATTCTAAATGCTGTTCATTTTAATAAATAAACACTTGTGTGAACACACATACACACACAGGGGCATCATTTGTTTTTGTTTATTTTGTTTTCTTTATTGCTCTTTCGTTTTCTCTAGCTTTACTTGTCTTTATTTTTCTTTATTTTTTGTGTGTGTATGCGGCGCGCTAAAATTTATCGCAAATAGAATTAACAAAGCGCGTGTTGCTCACCAAACCAAATGAAATACAAAAAAATTAAGTTAATTAATTTATTTGTGCAGCTTTTCACGCGTGTTTTGGACTTTTTATGCTCAAGGTTTTTCGTCAGCCAACAGCCAAAAAAGAAACACTCACACACTAAATATACAAAGCACACACTCTACTGGCAGTTTGTCTCCGTCTCCCACTTTGCGGAGAGCGCAACATACACAGCCGTATATGTATGTATGTGTACAAAAACACATGTACTTACATTTCGTTTCGTTTTTCAGTTTTTGCTTTGCTTATGTTTTGCTACCATACACGCACAAACACATGCACACCCTGCATGCATATCAACTCGTACGCGCACTCGGCAACAAGCAAAAACAAAAACAGCCGACACAACAACAATAAAAACAATAATAACACTACTACTACGCTGCGGCGGCACTACGTGAGTAAACGAACGCATACACACATACAACAAGCGTTTACTCATACAAACATACGCTTGGCAAAACACAATGCGTTGAGAGTCGTTGTGCGCGCGTGCGCTCTCTCGCAATGCGGCATCAGTTTTGCCCGGGCAGAGAGAGAGCGCGAGAGTCCCCAACACGGGTTCTCGATTGGAGCAGCTGCCGGCCTAAAGCCATCTTAAAATTTATATGTTTCTTTTTCGTATGCTTATTGTGCAACGTGCGAGCAGCGCATTCATTACATCTTCATTCTTCTTCTTCTCTTACTTCTGGAAGTTCGCTATTTTTACTGTGCTTTTGCTGCGCCGCCAGTGTTGCCAAATGTGCAAAAACATGATTTAAGCAAGTGATTTGCTGCTTTACACCTATCACAAAAGATTGTTTACAATTTTTGTTTTGTTTTTTTATGGTGTTTTAGCTTGTTTGTTACTATTGTAGTGTAATAAGAAACGAACAATAACCGATTGTTTTTAATCTATTCTGGAAATTATGCATTTTTTTGTTTATTTTTTTTTATCAATTTTGCCAAAAATATAATAATATACCCTGAAAATTTTTTTTTTTTATTGTAAATAATTTAATTTCAATCATATTTGAATTTTTGTTTTGGAAAAAATTTGAATTACATTTTCCAATTGTCATGGAACGCCGCAACTCTATTTGAAAGCAAACATATTTTTGCCAATAAGCTTAAGGCAACACTGGCAACTGGCACATAGTAGCGTGCTCAGTTGGATTTTTATATTTGCTTTCGGCTCGCACAAGCAAGACAATCAGACTGTGTCAGATGTACGCGCGTACATCTTCTGTACATACAAAAATATGTACATACGATAGATATGGCATAGAGTGGGAGAGAGGGAAAGAGAGGGTAAGCCCCCACATGGCTCCCCATTCAAAATCGATCGAGCGAGCTTGCATGCGCCAACATGCAAAATGAAACCAAAATAAAATCAACGAAAACAACGTAAATAAAATGCTATAAAAATAAATACAACAAAAAGCCTACACTCACACCATCAAAGCAAGACAACGTATCACGCACACACACACTCGCACTCACACTCGTGTGTTGTTAGGTCACTGCTACGCTGCTGCTTCGCATCAGCAAAACAGAAACACAATAAATAAATAAAAACACCAAAATACACACACACAGACAGAGAAGCGCGCGCGCGCATGTATATACATATAAAAACAAGACACTCACACTTGCATACACATATTTAGATATACACATATATTGAAAATGCGTAAAAATGCCGCTCGTTGATTTTTCAGCTAGCAACGGAACTGAAAGAGAAAAAACAAAAAGCAAAAACAAACGACGTCGGCGCAACTCCACCTGCTTGCATGTACATACATTTACACATACATATACACATCCATACGTGTGTATGTATTTCTTGTTTGTCTCTTGCTTATTATTGTGCAGACAAAAAGGACAGACGGAAAGCGTAAACACACAAAAAGCACACTTTTCACAACGTACATCAATATACATGTGTATGTATGTACAATACATGTATCTATGCATGTATGTACGTTGTGTCGCTCGTTGGTTAGCGATTGCGTAAACTTGCCGCCCGCTTTTTTTCCACCTAACACCAAAATATGTACACATAGTTAAGAGTACACACTAACGCACATACACATAAATCAGTACATATATATATACATCAATCACTAGGAACCATCCATGTTCCAAAATAACAAAATATTTATATTTTGCTTTGCATAGCTCCAAGCTTTTTTTACTGCTCTACCATTTTATTATTTAGAAATTACATACATACAATTTGTTTTTGTTATTACATTTGGTGTTGTGCTCGATTATCAAACTGAACTGTTTTTGTTATTCGCTTTTTATTATTATTTCGCTTTGGTTAGGTTTTTTCTTTTTGTTTTTGCTTTTGCGTTTTCTATTTTTTGCACAGAAAATTTAGCACACAACACGTTTTTTCGTGCAGTTCGTCGTTCGCCACTGCGCGAATGTCTGTGTGCGTGTGTTTGTGTCCATACGTGTATGTGTGTATCAACATCATGTTTGCGTATGTATATTATTTTTCTTTCTATCGGCTCGTTCGCCTGCCCAACTTGTTTATTATTATTTTTTCCGTACCTTTTTGTTACTGCTGCTGTTGGTTTAACTACGATTCTTATGTGAACTCCTAAGGCAAATTACTGTACACCGTCAATTTAAGCTTTCTTTAAACGTTATTTGTGCACTTTTCACAATTTTAATGCGGTTTTTTCAATTCTTTTTTGCTTGCAGCGCGCTCCGCAGCAGCTGCCCATGTGGGACCAGGGTGACCGAAAGTGAAATTTCAAAAATGCGCTATTTAAACACGAAACATATACCAAAGTGTTGATATTCAGAATTATAAGTTGGTTACACTTAATGAGATATATTAGCATTTTCAAGAAACGATTCATTTATATATTTTTTGTATAAAAGAAACTAAAATAACCATGTTAACGGACTGAAATGAATGTCTTTTAAGAATAATTACAACTGCACGAAAAATTTTGTTTTAAATACCAAGAAGTACATACCAACCAATCCATTCGTAACATGGTCACACTATCGAGCACAGCTGATGTTAACAGTCTGTTAATCGAGGCGTTTTGTAACAAGTTCGCATGAGCTTGGCGACTTCAATTTAATTTTAAATTAGTTTTCTCTGTGAAAATGCAAAGTTTAACTCGCTTGTTAGCCAACTGCACGCTGACGCTGCACCCACAACAGCAACGCGTCGTTGCCGCAGCGTTGCAACAACAACAACTGCGTACAAAGACAAAATACGTAGAGAAACCGAAACCGGGAGCCGGACAACAATTCCGGCGTATTGTGCATTTTCCAGAAGAGTATACTGTGCAACCGCTAAAAATCACACATCTCGCTGGCCGAGATCCCATCACCGGTCGCATGGTGGCCAAAGGCATTGGCGGTGGTATTAAGCAGCAATATCGTTGGATCAAATGGGTACGTGATGGTCCCAGCGAAGAAGGAGCGACGCAAGAGGAGCGCGTTGTGGAGCTGCTGCGCGACGGCTGTCGCACCGCCAAAGTCGCGCTCGTCGCCGTGGGCGATGAGCTCAAGTACATATTGGCCACTGAGAACATGCGTGAGGGCGACATACTGAAGACATCACGCTTCATTCCCCGCATACCAGGTGAGAGCGATGCAATTCAGCCATTTGTTCGAAAGTGATGTAACAATTGTGGAATTTTTGCAGTGCGTCCCAATGAAGGCGACGCTTATCCGCTGGGCGCCTTGCCGGCGGGCACACGAATTCACTGCCTCGAGAAGAATCCCGGCCAGCCTTGCCATCTGATCCATGCAGCGGGCACCTTTGGCACCATATTGCGAAAATTCGACGACAAGGTTGTGGTGCAATTGCCCTCCAAGCGGGAGTTTGCCTTTGATCGCACCTGCATGGCAACCGTGGGTCGATTGTCTAACATTGAGCACAACAAGGAGCACGTGGGCAGCGCGCAACGCATGCGTGAGATGGGCAATCGACCACGCTCGGGTCTGTGGAAGCGCAAGGAGGGCAAACACGGTCGTAAGGTGCGTCGTTTGCCTCCCATGACAACGATAGCGCCGCCAGCCGCGCCCAAGGAGCAGGAGATTCGTCTGACACTCAATTTGTAATTATGAGAGGCAAATTTATACCCGGTAGTCAGCTGGGTGGTTGGGTATTTTCATTTAAAGTTAAATGGAAATGTATGACCGCTTATTTAAGTTATAAATCTTGTTTTGCTTTAGCCCATTTCTTTCACTAAACATTGAAATTGTTGAAAACAAGCAAAGTTGTTTTTTATATCCGGTAGCTAAGGGGAAGATGGCATTACACCTGAGAAATGTGTGAAAATTGAAATATTAGCTATTGAACCAATTCCAGATTATTTCTAAAGAAGTTCGGTTATTGACATTATACTTGAGAAATATTCCATAAGGCCGTCTCCCCGGTTACAAAAGCTTAGATGTCTTTTATCAGATCTAGGTCCCCGAAATTTTGAATCATTTGTTTTAGAAGAGTTTAGCTTCTAGTATTCTAAGAATTGTGCCATTTGAATTATAATCTTGTAACGTAGCGAGTATCTCGGACTTGAGCACTCTCGTCTGCACAATGCTTTAGTCATCATTTTGTGTTCGATTTTGACGGTCTGCTTTATTACTATGTGAGCCATGTGCAAGCATTAAAGAACTAGAGATTTACGATCTATTTGCGCGACTTCTTCATGGAGAAGCCAGTGCCATGGAAGCTATCTGCTTCGCCAGCAGCAGCCGCCTCTCCAGCACTTTCGCCATCATCCTGTCCACGATCACTGATTGGTCGAATGCTGCGATCGAATCGCAACAGACCAAATTGGAATTCATAGTCGGGCACGCCGCGTGGTAAGATCTTCTTCAGCACCGGCGTTTCCAGTTGACTATCCTTCTTCTTTTTCCCATCGAGTCGCACCCCAGAGCCCTGGAACGTTTCGACCACCTCCTCGAGCACAGTTCCACCATCGGCGGGTTCGTTGCTGTTACTGCCGCCAGCTGTTTGGCTGCCCGACTGATTGTTGCCCGCCTGTGGGGCCGTGTGCTCCTTGTAGCCAACGGGTGCCTCGAACTCCACGTTCATGTCGCACTCAATGATGCTGACCGCGTTGCCAGGTCGCGTTTCCAGCACACACAGTTCGTAGACCTTTTTGTTGTACTTGATCGCAATGACATCGCCCTTGGTCAGGCAGGCAAAATTGCGCAGCGCATTCTCCAGTACCGCCTTGGGATTGGTGATGTCCAGAAAGTCGGTGGAGTGCGGCTGGAACTTGGAGAAAGTCGCAACCTGCAGCGAGACGCTCTCGATGTTCAGTATGTCGCCCTCCTCCAGCAGCAGATTGTGCATCATCCAGTAGGGCAAATAGCACTTGCCTTCGTCCGCCACAAACTCGAGGACGCCGGCATGCGAAGTCCTCGATTTCTTGCGATTTGTCAGCTTGAATAGCATCGGATACTCGACATTGAGACGCGTCAGCGTGTCCAGCGCTGAGGGTGGCATTATGACTGCCAGGAAGAAAGGCAAATTTGTGTTTCATTATAGTGAAAGCTATATGAAGGGAACGCCTTTCTTGGGCAGACACTGTTTCTATGATCTTAACCAGGCTCCATTGAGTTTGACAGTATTCAGACAACAATCTTATAGGACAAACCACAAATGCACTTGACAATTGTAACGGTATCTCGCAGTCGAGCACACTGCACTCTTCTGTTGTTCCTGCTATTGTTGTTGAATTTGCTTTACTCACTTTTTCCGCCTTTTTCCACATCGGATCGTTCGTTGCCTGGCAGCATCGACACTGAGAAGCATTTGTAAGTGGCCTGGAAGTTGCGACCAGCGTCGGGGAACATCATGTTGAAGCCACTAAAGTGGAACATTGCAACTATAGCGACAACGACTAAATTTTAATTTAAAGTATTTCCGTTCGTTTTTTGTTCTGTCACGATTTGTTTTTGTTGTGAAAACAAAGTGAAATAGAATTAGAGATGACACTATCAATGCATCGATGTTTTTGGTATATTTTTAAATTAGCCAATATTGTCTACATTTTGTTTTTCATTGTATTTAAGTTTTAGTTGTTTAACAGCTGTTTCACGTCAGGTGCCCTTTTTACGCCGAAATATATCAAAGGGCGGCTGAAACCCATTTACCCCCTGATTACTTTAGTAGCTGTATGGTATGTAAAGAGGCGGTTGATTTAGAATTTAAAAATTGAAACTTTTCGCAAAATGGTTTAAAATATAATGTAATTTAACAGTGGCGATATCTTGGCCATTGCTGTTGTGATCGCTGGAGTTTTCGCCAGCCGATAACTGTGAAATTAAATATCCACTGCGTTTGCATTGGTATGAGAAAATACCGTTACTCCTTTTTTAAAATTTTAATTTGTTTTAATTATTTGTAAATAGTTTTAAGCTTTAAGTGATCAGTTTTATTTAATTTAGAGACTTCTTTTGTCAATCTTAGGAGCTATATTAATCCAAATGTTGTCTTTTTCAAGTGTATTCTCAAAAAAAACCCGTGCCCATAAAAAGTTGGTAAACATATACGCGCGCCTCTTATGCCTGGTATATGTGCAAGTAATGTAGTATATTGACAATACAAATATTCGGTCACGCTGATTGTATTTCCCAGCAAGCCGGTGGTCGTAGTGTGCGCGCGCGTTCGTTACGCTTTAATTTTTCCACAAATAAATTGTGATTTGAGAAAAGTGCTGCTATTCAAGTGAGTACTCGAAACGGTAAACAACTATTTATTTCCAATAAAACAATTAGAATTATTTCCTAAACACCCAAACAATCAGACAGTAGCAGCAGTGTATAACGTGCTTGTGTGTGGGTGTGTAGGTGGGTGTATGTGAGTGCGTTCATAGAAGTCTGTGTATCCTTGCGTAGTCCTGCTGGCGCCGCGTGTTTTTTGCCAGCCCGCGTGTAAGTGTCTGTGTGTGCGTGTGTTGGAGTCTGCGTGTGCGTGTATGTGTGTGCTATATACACTTTTGCCAATATTTTCCAAGGCATCGAATTGTTTTAAACCTCTTTAAAACATTTTGTTTGTCTAGAAAAATCAATAATTTATAGTCAAGTTCAAAGCAGCATGTCTGCTTAAGCTTTTTCGATTGCACATTTCCAATTATATGGTGAAATCGAACCAAAATAGCCGTTGGTACAGTTGATGAATAAGTATTGTCCTTTCAGTGCGAAAAAAATGTACAAAAGGGCTTACAGTTTTGCATCTACTGCTGTGCATGTGCAGCTGTTTTGAAGTCCGTTGCTGTTTGTTGTTGTTGTGGCTTCATTGTTGCGTCGCAGCTGCTGCTGTGCAAAAACAACACCAACAACAGGAGTACAGACTCCGTCCTGCTCTAGTTCTTTCTAGCTCTTTCTAGTTCGCACACATTTGTGTTTGGTCATCCCCAAGAGACCTTGCTCCCTCCCCGCCCTGCAACAACCACTCGGTCAGCATGATTCACAAGCGTCGTGAAGTCTCGCGAGATTTTTCATCAAATCTTCTAATTGGAATTTTACACTTTTACAATTGCAAATCGATCAGCAGCGGCAATAGTCACAGCAACTTTAGCGGCATTTTGTGGATACTATAAAAAGCACGCGAAAAAGCTTCACGAAAACAAAATAAAATAAATGAAATACATATGTATTTAAAATAGCTGAGGCGTAAGCCAAACACCATCAAACTGTATGCGGGATGCTGATGCGCAATGTCTCCCAAACTGTGTCGGCTACTCTCTGGAGCATTAGAGACATACACTGACACATACATAGGCGTAAACACGTGCAGGCAAATGTACATACGTACATATGTATTTATAATTTAAATTTATTTCCTTACTCTTACGTCAAATACATAGGTGTGTATTATTTTCTCTATTGGAAACAAGCAATAATTTCTGCACGTACTTATGATATCATGACAGTGAGAGGAAGAATAAACAATGTGATAGCCAATAAGGGGGGCGAGGTGGGGAGAGAGAAGCAGCAGAAGGTCACGAATGCTTTCCATTGCAGTTAAAACTGTGTGCGCAAAGTACAGTCTTCATAACTCGGTTCGCCCCCCTCTTCACAACGTCTTGCCCTTTCTTTTTTGGTTTTGTTTTGCACCTAACGGATAATGTCTTGGATCTATCTGGATATTGCTGGCTCTTCTATAGAAATACTTTGCTCTCATTTCGCATTTCTTTTCGTGCTTCTTCTTTAGGTCTTGCTTCGCTTTAGCTGTTGTCAGGTCGCTACTCATGCCTCTCTTCCCCCCCCTCCACTATCCCTTTATGTTTAATCTTCCTTCGCATGCAGATTAGCTACATACACATGAACACATACGTACATATGTTTGTATGTATGTACGTTTATGCTGCCAAAAGCCAATTTGAAGTTTTGACTTCGGATGATGTATTCGGAATTTTTAATTCTACAAAAGTACAGCCAGCTCACAATGAATATTTTACCTTTTTTAGTACGAAAAAAATGTGATTTAAAAAGTTTTTTTTTTAACAATAAATATATATAATAAGTAAATCACAAATTAGTTGGCTTCATTTAGACTTTTTTTTTAAATAATATTTAAATACAAGCCCAGCATTCTATTCGAAAAAGCTTTTAGTTTTTTTGTCAAATGTAGGGTATCTTAAAGCCTTCTAAATTATTTATGTGACGTCATACACGTGCTTACCTGGTTAGGTTGTGGATGCCATGGGAAATTTCGCACCTGGAACAGTTTCAAATGCACTGCAATGCTTCTGAAACCTAAGAACGTTGCGTGTTGTCGCGTTTATTTTTAGTTCGACGAATTCAAAAATGCCATAAATTGCACTATGATTATTTCGAACTTAGACTGTACACGGGACTGAGGTGAGGAATACACAATTTATGGAAAATTTTTGCTGGCATATGTGAATGCAGCGTAACCTTGACAGCAACTGCCATTGTTCCATATCCCAGTTACTTGTATTATCCTGGGACGCGCCTTTACCTCGCTGACCCCTATTGTCCTTTGGGTCTGCTTTGATAGTCCTCTATTGTCCTTCCATTGTGCCAAAATGAGCCATTGTTTGGTATTTTTTCCCTTAAGAGATATCAAATTTAAGTAGTCTTAAATGTTGTATATATTATCAATTATTTGTTGAATATTTTTAATAGTTTTACGATGTGTGGAGAAACATAAGAATAGACAGATCACAAAGTGCAACTAATATTAATTTAATTTTTGTATTTTGTATTTTATTATAATATTGGAAATAAAAATTATTAAACTCTTCTAACAATACATGTTGCTAAAAAGCGTGCCAATCGTATTTATTTTCATTGTGAATTTTTCAACCCCTAACGAATATTTCATTAACTATGGATATGCATTTAGTTATACTAAAATTGTATTTAAGCTAAAATTATCAATTAGTTGCCTCGACTTAACTTAACATAATTTATAATATCGGATCATTAATTAAATTTGAATTTATTCAAAAAGAAATTTATTACAATCAAAACGAAATATGATATATTAGTACAAAAATATTAAAGAAAAGGAGTTATAGTCTCAAAATATGAATTTTGCAATTCAGTAAAGCTTAAATAATCTTTAAACTAATTTGTTATTACCTTAGAAAATTCTTCTAAATCGTGTTTAAATTAGTAAACATTTGAAGAGAAGTTTTAATGGGTTTTCTTGAGTCTAAACACTTGACTTCCAGTTTATTATGATCAATAAAATATGCCGTTAGACAGGCGAAATTCCATTTTCAATTTGATGTATGGGCCAATAAATATCTGTCTTGAGGGATAATAATTTATTCACTTTGAACTTTTACACGATGCTCACTGGTAAATTTCCACTTAATTGATTCGCGCTCTGTTTGTTGTTGTTGTTGCACTTTATGTTGCACGTGTTTGTTAATTACTTTGTTGTTGGCACTCGTAGATGAAAGCATTTCCAATTCCCATCCCATGTTATTGATTTCGATTTGAATGGAAGCGAAGCAACGCTTCATTGCTCACAGTTTGAGCAGCCATCACAGTTGTGCAGCCACTGGGCGTGTCTATCTAACCTGTTGTGATTAAAAAGGTTTTACAGGCCCACCCACTTGACCTTGAACTTGCTACTTGCCACTTGCCACTTGCAACCAACCACCAAAGAGTCGCAACAGAAACCACCCCGAAAAATGCAAAAACTGAAGAATAAACTAAATATGTTGGACAGGACGACAGGATATGGGGGATTTTGTGGTGGGTTCTTGAACCGGTTTTTTTTTTATTCCCCCCAACTTCGAGACTGAGATTTGTCCTTGCTTGTTTTGCGGCAAATTAAATCAATAAACGCGAATTAAATGCAATTGCCAGTTGCCAATGTCAAGGTTGCCGCTGACGGTAGCAGTAACACGCCTCCTTCTCCCCACCCACCCCTCTTTACGATTTACTGACTATCCCGCCCAGGGCAGGCCTGCAAGAAACTATTTTTAATTGCATAGCTACACAAATATGCCACGTTACCATATGTCATAACTGTGAAAGAAGGCTATTGTAAGCATTTGTATATATTTGTATGGTTTACCTATCCGCCTGTCTGTCTGTCCGTCCGCTAGTATGAGCGCAAAAATCTCGGACACCATATGACCTAGATCAACCAGTTTTAGTCGGAATAATATAAATTTTTCGCAGAATTAAGTTTCAATCAGATATATTGATTGAAACTATATAATAATTCTTAACTACATATATATGCGCACATTTCCAATTGACTTTGTCCCACTGTCTTTAGCTTGGGTTGACTAACACGATTGCACAAAATACTCAAGCTATATTTATGTTTTGCTGGAATTCCGTTATTTACTTACGCCATTCTTTCATTTTCTACAGCGCGTTTAATTTTATACTCTGAATGTATGCTTTAGGTTAACTACACTTACGCATAGAATTTGTAATTAATCTAGATGAGAAATTGTAGAGCTAAATCATTAACGTAAAAGACTGACCTGAGTTTAATTATGAATTGATTCTAAATATCCAATATACATATATTTAAGAATTAGAATTTAGAATTTTCGAATTTACTAGAAAACATTGATCATGTGCTTTATTTGTATCTTAAGCAATTAATATAACTTTACTGATGAGCGAGGTTTGGGATGCCATGTGAAATGGCGCAGCCAAAACAGTTTTGCATGCATTGCAATGGTTGTTAAACCTGCAAGCGTTACGTGCTGACGCGACTACAAAAAATGGAATAAATTGCGCTACGATTACTTTGCACTGCGATTGATGAAGGGGAAAGAGCAGACGACACGATTTATGGAAAAATTTGCGAACATATGAAATAGTGTAACCTTGACAGGCGACTGTTATTGTCGCACGTCCTAGTTTCTGTTATAATCCAGGAGGGATGCTCCTTCGACCACCCTTGGCTCATTCCCTATTCTTTTTAACTTTGGAATGTATTGAATATAACTATTAAATTATTTGACTAAAGGAATTTCATTTCAACATGTACAACAAGATTTTATTTTTATTTACGTGGCGATATTATTTGTTATTAACATGTCAAAGATGATTTGCACTAACACACCTTGCCACCCCAGAAGGGGCCACTGTTGAGCTTACACCAAGTTCCGCCTAGAAAAAGGGTTGGAATTATTGGGAAACTAAAGGAAATATGGTGTAGTTCGTATACTTACCGCGATTCGGGAATGGGGTTGTTGATGGTCTTGGTCGTGCTAAATTCAGAATTCAATTATTGATGAACTAATCTAATGGAATATGATGCAGTTTTATCGACTTACGTTTGGTTGTTGTTCGCTGTTGTCCATTTACGAAACTCAAAACTCCCAAAAGAGTCAACACAAGTGCCCAATAAATCTTCATATTTACAGCAATAATATAGAAATCGAATGCGAATTGAAAACTTTTCTGCCTTTTATACCCGGCGAATGATCGATACTATTAATTACCGTTGCATTCAAATTCGATAAAGTGATTTGTTTTGCAATCTTCGAAGAGAATGACATTAGCTACATTACCATGTACAATTGTTGGATCCAATCCAAATTTTCTATGACATTCAATTCAGCTTGAGTTCAAATAATACTTGTAATAATAAAAGTAAAAGTTAAAAGTTTATTAAATGTACATATTTAAAATTCAGATACGTTGCAAGTAAACACATTTGAATTCACTGGTTAAGGTACGAGTCTTAAATGTAAATAATTATTTTTTATTTTAAATTTAGTTATTAATAAAGTAATTTTAAAATACCGATTTTTCCTGGAAATACCTAAATATATTCTTAGTTATTTACATTTTTATATTATCATTCAAAGATTCTCATATATTTGCTGAAAATAATTAAATTCTTTCAATTTTTTTTTAATTTTCCTACAATGAAGACTGACATTTTAGCTTTAACTTAAAAAAATGAAAACAACTCAGTGTATAGTTTTGTGCTTAAATGTTTTAATAAATAGAGAAATAGCAAACCCCAGCGATCTAGCAATTTAACCATCTATCGATCCCTGTAGCGGGCGAAGGGAAAAGTAAAGTTAACAATGACAAATGAAAAGCGAGCAATTACGAGCATGTTTTCAATTGCCATTTTTTTGCTTTGGAAGTGCCACGACGAAATTAGCTATTCAAATAAACTTGGATCACGTGCTCAGTGGGTTACGACCTAAAAATATACAAAAGAAATTTGCAGCAATTTAAACAATATGTGATGCAATTTTCCATTTCATTTTTCAATTGAAAAGCGCATTGAGAAAAATGTCGAAACTGGTTTGATGCAGATTCTCAACGATTCTAATTCTAATCAATTTTATTTTTATATAGAAAATTGAACTGAGTTTGAAAAATAATTTGTTAACTTTAAAATAACCTTCACTATTCATACCTCGATTGACTTTGAGATGAAATATTTTCTAAATGCAAATTATAATGAAATTAAAGATTATTTTTTTTTAACCTTACAGACATGGTGAATATCTCTCTGACGTGGAAACAATTATGCTGTCCTAAACGTCAGGTAAATAGTAATGTGAACTTAACAAATCTGAAGACTAAGACTATTTTTCGTCCAATCTTTGCAGTTTACCAACTCGACTAAAATCAGCTCCTATTCAACATAACAAGAAACTTCTTTTCAACACTAAACTCCACTTAAACAACTACAACAACAACATCCAGTCGGCGGCGAACTACAATAAGAACAACAACAAAAACAACACACTTGGTTAGCCAACGAGGGGTTAAGCTTTAGTTGGAGTAAACGTGCGTCCAATCAGAAGTTTTTTCTTTAACCGAATACGGTGCGAAAGTTACGAGAGGGAGAGACATAGAGAGAGAGAAAGAGAGAGCGAGAGAAGCTTTTTATTCTATTTATTATCAGTATCCAGTGTCCAGTGTTGCCACACTAAGTTTTGTGTTAGTTTTAGTTAATTTATTTGCATACTTTTAGGCAGGCAGCTGAGACTTCGTTCTCAGCACAAAGAACAGAGAGGCTAAAGACCCTAATCCTTTAAAAATCGTCTGTCCGAGTGGGTGTGTGTCCTGCCACAACGCAAGTGTACTTCAATTTTCATAATGAAAATAACAACAATGAAGTCTAAGCGCAAATATGGCTGTTTAGAGAATATTTGAAAAGAATTTTTCAATTATTAACATTTAAGCTTATTTTTCGTATATATCATTTATTATTGTAGTGTATTGTATTTTATAATTTATCCCAAAAACACGTTTGTTTCTTGCACAAAACACAAACCCCCAGTATTTATTTCCCCCTAAAAAAAAAAAAAACAAAAAACAAACCAAGTTCAGTTCAGACGGTTTAACGTAGCAAAGTGTGAGAGAGTAGTACGGGTGTTTTTGTCTTTTGCTTTTTCGATATAAGAGTACTTAGAGTTCTTAACTACAACAAACAACAACAACAACAAGAGCTGCAATTTACATTAACAATAAGCACCAAGAACAAACATGGAGAGCTTCTCGCCAGATTTGCTTTGGATGGTCGTTATCGGCTTTCTCATTGCATTCGTTTTGGCCTTTGGCATCGGCGCCAACGATGTGGCCAACTCCTTCGGCACTAGCGTGGGATCCGGCGTTCTAACCATACGACAAGCCTGCGTTTTGGCCACCATCTGTGAGATTTCGGGAGCCGTTTTAATAGGTAAGTTGGAGAAGAACTGTAAATTTGTATATATTTCGTTTTCAAAAGCGAGCTTTTAAGTGACGCAATTTCATATATTGGGATTCAAGTTTTTGAAGTTTTCAATACATATCACTATTTGTTGGATTAAAATAATCAAAAGCCATGTATTGAAAGCTCATAGACAACTTCAAAGCTTTAGATAAAGCTCATTATTCGAGTAGACAAATCAAAAGCCCCTTCTAAATGCTTTATAATAATTGACTGCAAGCTCCTTTTTACTGTAACCAATTGCGAAGCTTTAGCTTTGATTGATTATTGGATTAATCAAATCAAAAAGTCGCTCCTTAAATGCTTTAACTGTAAGCTTCTTTTTACTCTAACCAATTGTGAAGCTTTAGCAAAAGCTCACAATTTATTGGATTAATCAAATCGAAAAGTCGCTCCTTAAATGCTTTAACTGCAAGCTCCTTTTTACTATAACCAATTATGAAGCTTTAGCAAAAGCTCACAATTTATTGGATTAATCAAATCGAAAAGTCACTTATTAAATGCTTTGTTCAATAGGCTACAAGGTGTCGGACACGATGCGCAAGGGAATCCTTGAGGTGGGTCTCTACGAAGGCTCCGAGGAGGTGCTGATGCTGGGCTGTGTAGCGGCGCTAGCGAGCAGCGCCGTTTGGCTGCTGGTGGCCACGTTCCTCAAGTTGCCCATATCGGGTACGCACAGTATTGTTGGCTCCACCATTGGATTCTCTCTGGTTGCACGTGGCGTGCAGGGTCTCAAGTGGTCAACGCTGGGCACCATCGTGGGCTCGTGGTTCATATCGCCGGTGATGAGCGGCATTGTGAGCATTCTGCTCTTTCTGGCCATACGTCGTTTCATTCTGCGTGCCAAGGAACCACTCAAGGCTGGCTTTCGATCACTGCCTATTTTCTATGGCGTCACGTTCTTCATCAATGTGATTAGTGTGGTTCTGGATGGACCCAAATGTAAGTTGAAGCGGCTTCTTTTCTATTGTTTCTAGCTAATCGTGCTGCATTTGTTGTCTCATTAAGTGCTCTATATGGACAACATACCCACTTGGATAGCATTAACGGCCAGCGTGGGCTTGTCCCTGGTGGTGGCGCTGCTGACGCAGCTGGTCGTGGTGCCTTTGCAACGCCGTTCCATTGCCAAACAGCTCAGGGCACAGAATCCAGTCAAGTTCAATTTCGAGGACTCTGTGGGTAAGTGTCGACAAAATAGTCCTTGTCTCAATCTAGTTAATAATCGAATCGATTTGAATTGCAGAATCATCGCCTTCTGGCAGCCCCAAGAAGCAACGCCGTCCACTTTCGCTGGTCAGCGAGGGAAAACCATTGCCAGCCATTGCCGAAATCACCGAACTCGTTTCGCTCAGCGACAATTCGCCAAAGACCTTTAAGTTGGCGCCATTTGGACTTGCGGCCAAGAATAATAATGCTCCTGCCGAAGACTATAAAATCAATCCCGAGCTCATACGCAAGGCTGAGGATCTGCTGGGCAAGGCTAGCTTGGATAACACCGATCTGACCGTCACCAGTTTGAACTACATCGATGAGCAGCACCAGCTGCAGCAACAGCAAAACGGTCGCAAGCTACAGGAATGTTTCAAGCGCATCCAGTCACCCAAGGAGGAGCACAAGCAGACGCAGTCGCAGGTGGCAAGCGGAGCAGCGGCAACGCCAACGGGAGCAACTGCAGCAGCTGGTAATAATAATCTGCAGGTGGTGGAAAGTGGCGGCAGTTTGGATCTCATGATCAGCTCCACATTGTCGCCCAATTCGAGCAAGGTGCCGCTGATTGAGAGCAAGGAAGCGCTTCACGAGCAGGAGGAGGAGTTCAAGCGGGAGGCTGGACGGCGTGCCAGCAGTGGCGAGGAAACCCAAGAGGTCTCCATGCTCTTCTCATTCCTGCAGATTCTTACAGCGACTTTTGGCAGTTTTGCGCACGGCGGCAACGATGTGAGCAACGCAATTGGACCGTTAATTGCACTCTATATGATCTATCGTGAGGGTTCGGTCATGCAGCGGGCGGAGAGTCCCATTTATATTTTGATCTACGGTGGCGTTGGCATCTCCGTGGGTCTGTGGCTGTGGGGACGACGCGTCATTGAGACCATTGGCAACGATCTAACCAAGATCACCTCATCAACGTAAGTGATTTCACTGGATTATTATTAGTATAAGCAATTAACTAACTCGGGTATCTCTTTTTTAGTGGCTTTACTATTGAAATAGGCGCTGCCATCACCGTACTGCTGGCCAGCAAAATTGGTTTGCCCATTTCGACGACACACTGTAAGGTCGGGTCGGTGGTCTTTGTGGGACACGTGAGTGCCGCGGGACGCAAGAAGCAACAGGATCATCAACAGCAGGGAGAACAACAGCAGCAGGCAGCTGAAGCAACTGGACAACCCATGGAGGATGGCAGTGTGGATTGGCATCTGTTCCGGAATATCGCATATGCCTGGATAGTCACTGTGCCTGTGACCGCATTGCTCAGCGCTGGAATGATGTATGTGCTCTGTGCCGTGGCTGTGGATGATATGGGTCAGGTCTAAAGGCTCCACTCCATTCAATTATTAAATGTAAAAGCGCCATACTAAAGACAAACAACACAACGCTAATTAAGATGCAGCAAAACCTAAGCAAAAAAAAAGAAATTGAGAAAAAACAAAACAAATTTAAACTTAACAAAATTACTCAAATAACTAAGCAAAAAGTTGAAGAGCAGATAAAGCATTTTACTTAACGTCTAGAACGTCATAACTGATATTATTGGTATTACGGCATAAATATTGTTTATTATATACATACATATATATATATATATATTGATATTGTAAACAAACCACACAAAACTCACCACAAAAATTCCCTTTGTTTTACCTTAGAAAGGAACGAGCCTAAAGTTTATAAACCTAATCTGATTGATGTCCAGTGCAATTGTTTATCGCATTCAAATTAACACACGCATTTTTTCGTTGAAATTTCATTAAAGAGAGTTTTTACATTCAATTCAAATTACAAAGCAATAGAGCTAAACTTATGAATAAAATACAAAACTACTACAGAAAAGCACAAAATACAATAACACTGACACTACTCTAAAGGGGGAACAAGCTCAGCTAAGCTTTTGATTTTACTAGCACCGCAGAGCTTTTGAGCGCGGCATGCAAATTATGCTCTGCGAGCTTTGACGCTCACGTCAGCGCAGGGGGAGCTTTTGAGCGTGGCGCGTCGTGTCGCGCGTGTGTGCGAGCACAGCCGAGTCAGTTGAGTTTTGTACTTCGATGCGTTCGGTTGGCAATCGCTTGGGCAAGCTGCTCTGTAATTGGTTCGGTATTGAACTCGTAACGCCTGCGCGTGTTTTGAACGGTTAACAATCAAATTGTGTGACAGATTTAACAAATACAGCGCAATTGTTAAATATACAATAATTCGGTTGGTGTAAAAGTGTCAAGTGTGCCCCCACAACTATTACAAAACCTTAACTCGCAATTGGATTTACGCAAATTGGAGCAAAGGAAAAGAAAAGCAAATAAATGCAAAACAAAAAACTGAAAGGTAAGCTTGTGTGCACAAAAGTTGGCAACGCAAAATATAAGTTAGTTGGCAACTCTTTAAATGCATTCAATTTACGAGCTGCAGCCAAGTCTTTGACACATTTCCCTTTCCTAACTAATTGTCTTAATTCTACGTTGTGGCACCTGCTGTTCGTTCTCTCTCTCTCTCTCTCTCTCTCTCTTACTCTCATTGTCTGCTTCCTGCCTGCACTTCCTTTTCCATTGACATTCCTAACGCCCATTGCGATTGGTTTCGCAGATTGTCAGGGTTCCAGAGTTCAATTTGTTTCGTTCGATTTGATTTTAGGTTTTCCGTTTTCCGTTTTCATTTCACATTTCTCCATCGGCAGGTTCTTCTATCTATCGATGTGCAAGTACATACGTATCTGTCTACATGCTGTATTACTTAATTTCTTAGCTTAATCCGATTTGCGTGCATTGAACTTTTTATTTTGTTTTTTCCCCTCTCTTTTTTTTGTATCATCTGAAAGGTGTGTTTTTGCCGCTCAACTTCTTGAGGTAACCAAACATGAGTATTATTATTATTGTTGTTGTTGTTGTTGTTCTCCTTCTTCTTATTCTTCATCTCACTGTTGTTGTTACTGATTGTTTTTTTTTTTATTTTTGTGTTGTACTTCATTGTTGTCTTGTTCTCGTTTTCGAAACGTTTATTTAATGAGTTCTTTCCCAGTTTCATGTTTGTTTTTTATTTTAATTTTTTTATTTATAATTTTTGTATTTTTGTTAAATGCGTTTCGGCAATTGTTGTGAATTTATCATGAATGAAGTGCAATTATTTACCTTTTAAATTTTACGATTTATTTGTGTTCCTTTTGCAAATGCTCGAACAATTTGCCATGCATTTTTGAGGTTCCATCGATTATAACATCGCTTACTTAATGTTCCGTAATAAGATCTGGTTTTAACATTAAATCAATTACACTTCCTTTTTGTTAACACAAAAAAAGGTTTCTGAAAATCTTCTAGAGAGTTTCTTTAAAGTCTTTCTTTCGTATTCTTAGGAAAAATGTATTATTGTCAAAGAAATTATTATTTGTTATAAAATTCTTCAAGAAATACCAAAAGTTTTTCAATTTTTCAAAGTTAAATGAATCCAGAAGATTGTATTTCTTGAAAAACAAACATTTATATGCTTATGAATGCAATTGTTTATTAAATTCTGAAATATAAGCTAATTTTTGAAGATCAATTCGAGTTTAAATTTGAAGATGTTTTCATGTTTTTATCATCTTTGCAATGCTCGTGTCACTTTTCCCACTTGCATTTGGAGAATTCCTAATTTTGGAAAGATTAAACATAATAAAATTTCAGAAATTTGTTGAAGCTATTAAAAGGCAATAGAAAGCTCGAATACTTTTTGGCAAAGTCAGGATTTATCAGTGGGTTCTTCATTTAAAGACTTTTCCCCAGCTTGGTGAAAACGAGGCTAATTAATGTGGCTGTTAAGCGCGCTTAGCGTGTGTTCTCAGTTGACCCATTTTGGGTTATTGAACAGGTGTCTTGAGATTTAGCATACATAGAGCCCAGCAAAATATTGCTATACGTCTTCTCTGATTGTTGGCCCGGCTAGCTGTAGTTCATTATTATGTGGCGAGTCTAGCGGTGATTTTGCCATTTACCAACAAAGAATACAAAGATGAAAACGACAAAAGTTTAAAGCCAATTCTTCTGGCAGAACAAAAGCCAGGTAAAGCCATTAGTTTGGCCATAGCAAATGGCCAAAAAGTCATTAAAGACGAAAATCTATTGAAATCTGGCATACAAGCAAAAAACACGCCTTCAAAATATTTCAACGGACAGCAAATGTTTTTTTTTTTTTTTTTTCTTACCAGGTGGAATACCAATTGCAAACTCTGCAAGACTGGTTCTTTTAGAGAGCTACTGTGGCCTGTTAATTATGCGCTTATCAGTTCATTACTAGCTTCTAAGTCTGGACTGCAGACCGTGAGGCAGCTGGCAATTACACTCACCTCGATTGCACCTCGGATGCGCCTCGATTAATCAGAATCCGAATCAGAATATCGCATCGTATCCATTAGATACAATTTCAAATTGAAGCTGAGCAACATGTTATTATTGCTCTGCTTTTGTGCAACTTCTTGCATACACACACACATGCATATGTGTGTTCATAATGATAACTCTGATGGCCAATACATTATCCTCCTCAGCACTCCCAACTTTATCCACTTTCTCCACCTTGAGCTCCTTGTACATTTGTTGGCTCCGACTTTCTTGCCGCAATTTGCTGTGTTCCGCGATAGCAACAAAGACACTCCCACAAGCAATGCATTTTTTAATCATTTTTTGTTAGCTTTTGCATATTTGCGAACTGGAATTGCAAAATCATGTAGCCACAGAATATTTTGGAAAGTGTTTTGAGTAACCACAGCCAAGTTATAAAAGTATTCAAAATGTATAAAAAACTTAAAAATTACAAAATACAATCAATTTTAATTTAAAGTGTTTTACGAGAGGCATAGCAAAGCTTCAGTAAATTGATTTTGAGAATGTATTCTGTCTTAATTTTCTTTACACCATTATTTCAATGCATTTCTACAATCTATAAATCCATTATTTTCTAAAAAATTTAAAATCTTTGATTTTTGTTTTAAAGTTTTATTTTGTATTTTAGTTGATTATTTACAAAAATGGGTTTAATTTGATTTTTTTTGTTTTAATAATAAAAAAATATTGTCTTATAAGTAAATTATGAAATATTTGTGTAACGTAATATGACGAATAATTTCTTTTACTACTCCAAAAATATTATTTGCTGTGCCAATCCATTGAGTAATAAATCCTATCTTATTTTTTTTCACTTTACAGTATTTGTAGTATTTATGTTAATAGTAAAATTCCAATTACAATATTCCGAAAACTCGACTGCATCGTAATGCGTTTGTGATTGAAGTTGGTTTTTGTTAATTTTACGCTTAAACTTTCTAATGCGTTCGATGGGCTTCCTGCATCATTGAAAATGCCATGAAATTTCCTTAAAGCAGCTATCAAGTTTGCACTCCGCTTCGTCCTTCCTCCAGCTTTCCGCGTGCTTCGCTTATTTTTGCATCGTTGTCGACGTCATTGTCACTAAAATTGAAGTCGTTGGCATGAAGTCGCCGTTGCCATGGCTCGACTGCATTTCCCACTCAAGACAACATTTCATAAAGTTTATTAAACTTTAACCAAATTGTTAAAGCGACAAACCCCCCTCCACACAAAATGTGTTCCCCCCCCTTCGGCTCTGACTGCCCATTCACTTTTCGTGTTGGTCGCTGTAGGCGCTGCAAACAAGTTCATCAGCATTTTGGCTAGGTACGCATACAGCCTCAACTTGGCCAAAACAAACTGCCACTTGACGGGTTCGTGGTTGCTGCTGCTGCTGCTGCTGCTGATGGTGATGGCAATGGAAGTGTAATTGGAAATGGTCAGAGCCGGCAGTTGGAGCACGTTGCGTTTTCTTGAGTATTTTCCTCGAATGCTATTCAAATACACTCACTGTCACTCACAAGCCACGCTTTTCCTTCGATTAGAGCAAGCTGCTAAAATGTCTGCAAGCTGAATACTAATAGTATATTATTAACTGACACGATCCGTTGACATAAACTCTGTTATTCCAAAGATACTAATTTTAAAATACAAAAAAAAATTGCGACTAAAATTATATACATATTTGTGAACATCAAAAATCGATTACATTTATTTCGAAATTAGTTTTATTAGTTTTTAATTCAACATTTGCTTTCCAAATCTTTATTTTTATTATGAAAAATACAAAAATTATTAATGAAGTTCTTCTAATTTTTAATTGAACAATACAGAATGATAATTGAAAGTCTTTATTAATTAAAAGATTGTAGTTTTTCCCTTTAATAATTTTCTTAAGCTTCATCTGCACTCAAAACAATTTCAAGGTAACATAACAGCACGTTGCCATTCACTTGCTAAGCATAAATGCATAAACAAATGGAAACAACATATTGCAGCAAAATTGTTTTGCAGCCAATACACCTTTGACTTAATTAGGAAAATGCACAAGTGCATAAGTTACCTTAACCGACACCGCACATTAACCACATTTTTTCCATTACTCCGTCAACTGAATGATATGTCACCTACCTAGAGCAAGGCTCCCTCCCGTCCCCTACCCCTCCACCTTCACCGCCACTTCAGCGTAGTTGCCTTAACTGAGTAACGGTAACCAGTCTTCAGTCAGCTCCATTTGCATTGAAAGTTGTTCGAGACCGTTCAACCTGCTCAGCACATTCTACGCGATTGAAAACGAAAATCAAATATGACTCAAAAGTGGTTTCCTCCACTTCATTTGTATGCCACGCACATCACGAATTAACTAATTCCCGATTTGGTATTATATACGATCAACGTATTCCCATTCTAACTAATCGAACGCATTTGAGATTCCACTAATTAATTAGTGCAGAAGTTAATTTATTGGCAATGACTGCTATCAGATAAACATCAGCTTAATCCTGATTTCCATCTGTCCGTTTGCAAAAATTGCGAGTACTGAATTTTACAGCTACAGCTGTTAAATTTGGTGGGAATATTGTGAATATGTTAAACGCTTATGAAAATAGTATCGCGACAGTTATTTCTACATAAACTAAACAAAAAAAGTACAGTTTGTAAAGTTAATTTAATGGCAATGACTGTTATCACATAAACATCAACCAAATCCTGCTTTCTGTCTGTCCATTTGCAAAAATAGCGAGTGCTCAATGAATTTTACAGCTAGAGCAGTGAAATTTGGTGGGAATATTTCTGTGTGATAAACGCATATGAAAATAATTTTGCGTCTGTTATTCTTACATAAACTCAACAGAAAAAAGTTGATTTTATAAAAATAGCTAGTTCTCTATATATTTTAAAGCCAGAGCTATGGAATTTGTTTGGAAAATTTCGGTGTGATAAACACATATTAAAATAGTTTTTAAAATAGTGTCACACCCATTACGCTAAACAAAATAAGTTTCCTAAAGCTGAACGACAATTTTCGCTTTACTTTTTAGCATTTATTTAAACATTTACAAGTCGCAAATAAACTGTGGCATGCAAATGCTCTTGTTTTCATTGTTGGCTTGCAACATTTTTCTTAATGCGATTTGTATTGAATTTGGCACAAATTGTGCTCTGTTGTGGGTTGGGTTTTTGTTTCTTTCTGTTTTTGTTTTTGTAATCTGGGGTCTCACCTGTACGGTCAGCGCTCGCTTTGCTCGCCCCAAATAAATCATTTGCAGAAATCAGTTAACTTTTGCAGCGCAGCGCAGCAAAGCCTTTTAGGTGTGAACTCTCGTTTACAATATTTCTCTTTAGTCTCATGCTATTTTGTTTTTCGTTTCAGTTTTTAATTTATTTTTGGGTCATTTGGTTCAGTTGGCAAAATGTGAATAAAACTCAAGGCGAAACTCAGATAGAAACTCAAATGTGGGTCGACATGCGTTAGCCAAGTGCGTGATAAGTCAAACTGGGCACAAAATATGAATTGAAAATCTAAATAATATTGAGTCAAGCCTTTTTAAGAAAACTATAATTCAATACAAACAGAGAAAACGTATTCAACTGCTTATTAAGGTTTGATTTACTTAAATAATGTCCTAGGAAAACTAAAACATTTCCCAATCATATAAATCGCATGCCACGCGGCGTATGCGCAATTTTTGGCATTTTTTAATGAAACGTTACCGAGTGTCGACTGTCGACTGTCTCGAGTACTGAGCGTATCCAAAGATTTTGATTGATTTTCTATGGAAATAATATAATTAAAGCGACTGAACAATAAGCAACAACAACAACTGAAGTAACAACAGCAAGTGCTACACGCCTAAAAATGATTGGTAAATTTGTATGGCTGCTGGGAAAGATTGGCACATTCTATGGAGCCAAAAACTTTCGATTTCAAAACAGAAATTCAATTGAAATCAGAGCAGTAGCAGCAGCTGTTAGATCGATCTAAGGCATATTGTAAATAGCTGGACAATTTCTTAAGGCAATCAGAAAACTTGTTTTCTACCGCAGACAACATTTTTGTGGCGCATTAACAATTGCTTGAATTACATATATTTCTTTTTTTTATTTATTTTTACAAAGTGAAAGAATATCACAAAAAAAAAGTTGAGCGTGAAAATTGTAACAATAAAGTTTTGTGACTATTCAGTAGACGATCTTTTAAAAACTCTCTTTACTATTAACAATCTGTTTATAATTTTCTGAACTAGACTTAAATTAATTAGCTGAAGTCGTAAGGCAATTCATATTTTCTCTAGTTGTTTTCCTGCTTTACAGGATATCTGCAAATTACACCTCAGCTTAGGATTCGCTTTGCAAATCATTGATTTGGTTTAATGGGGATTTAGTTTATTAACTGGTTAATAACCTGCAATATCGTTTACACGAGAGACGTTAATGCCGATTATGGCCCATTTGCATTGCATTCGTTGCAATTGGCTGAACGTCAGCCGCAGTTTGGGTCGTTGCCTCTGTTTATGATCGCAGTGCAAGGGGAAACTTGACGTTAATACCCATATGCATAAATAGTATTCACAATCTATTGCCCGCCTTTTGTGCCGACATAAAAGCAAAGAAAAAAATGCTTTTGGTCAGCATTCACTTTAAATAATAATAATAAAAAAAAGTAAAAGTTTTGAGGCTCGCAACGTTTTGCTAATCAGGTTTATGTGTGTGCAAAAAAAAAAACAAAAAAGACGACTAAAGAGTAATGCCATTGTTTTTAGAATTTTGTAGACCCCTTAAGATGCCAAAAGATTTGACATTTTAAAGATTTCAACGTCTGGGAAAACTTTCACAAGCCACCGAAACTTACTCTGGAGAGTGTAATGGGATTTTAGATTTAGAGGGAGATTCGAGGGGAAAATGCGAGTGTGAGTTTTGAATATTGATCTAACGCTTAAAGAGCTGGGATACAGATAATAATCATAAATTGAAAAAGCATTTAAATATTGAGTATACTCTGCATTTAATAAAGTTTAATGTCATTAATTTTTAAGGCCATTTTCTTGTGTAATATTTATACAAAATATTCATTGATACTTTAAATTCAACTAATAATTTTGTCTCTTCTCTTTTTTTTTAACCCGCAGGTATGTGGGCAAAATTACTAATTGTTGTTGAGGCTTGAGGCAAAGCAGCAAGCGAATGGAGTCAGTAAGCAAATCAAATCAAAAGTGAGCTCATCATTAGGCACAGCTCATCAAGGTGCTCGTACTTTAAGTGTTTTTGTTTTTTCTATTTATACTCATGATATGAGGGTTTTTTATTTTTGTGTGTTTTGCCAAATGTCCAATATCGAAAAAATTGTGGCATTAATCAAATGAGATGTGCAGAAAGTTGGGACTGAGAGCAAAAAACCATTAGTGGGCGAGTCATGGCAATAAATTGAAATTCGAGTGGAAACCTGAGTTTTGCCCATTGCCAGGCTTGATTTATGGTCGTTGTGGAAAATTGGGCATCGCGCTTTCAAGTTCAATGCAATGGGAAATTTTCAATTAGCTGGCGAAAAAAAACAAAATAGTAAACAGAAGAAGAAAAAAATTAGAAATTGCCTTGGTCACTTGAAAGTGAGTCGCCGCTGTTGTTGTTGTTGTTGATGTCGTTGACGTTGCCGAGTCAAGAGTTGAGCAGAGGAAGCGGCAGATGCGATAGACGACAAGATAAACATGTAAAGATAAAGATATATAGATACGAGAGAGCAAAAGAGGCTGAGGCTGAGACTGAAGTCAAGTGAGGCTTGTCAACCTCAACCTACGCTTGCGCTTGCGCTTGACCGTTAATGGCTTTTTTGCGTTTCATTGAAGAAATCGGCGATTGTGCTTAGATATTTCGGACAATTTGGCAGCTTGTTGAAAGTGAAATGTGTGAAAATGGCTAATTAAATGCACGGATAACTTGAGCACAACTCAACAAAAAACAAAGAAAAAAACACAGAAACAGAAAGAAAGATAAAAGAAGTAAAGTTTTCTCTCGTTCACTTGCTAATTATGAAATTTGGCTTAGCGCGTTCGTTGCCTAAGTCTTTTGTTTCGCCTCTTTAAGTTCTGCCCGTAAGCTGCCCACATGAAGCCACATTTCCGCTGGCTTATTGAGCGATGCCCAACGTGGCGTATGATTGCTCTCCCTCTCTCTCTCTGTTTTATAAATTGCTAATGCTCACAACAAAATGCGCAGCACGTAGATGTAATTACGCGTCGAGTTTGTTGCCTAAGTCTTTTGTTTTAGCGCTTGTTTATCTGCTGAAATTAATGACTTTACTTTAATTGTTCGCTTAACTCGGCATATAATTGTGTTAACCATTCCATAACATAAAGATCCAATTTTCTACCATCTATTTATTTGCGATGCCGAAATCTTATCGAAATTTCTATAGAAATTCTTTTGAACCCGTTTAACTGGGGAACAGAGGAAGATGCGTAGAAATTTCGGAGAATTGATTAATTAACAACAACAATAAAGAAATTATTAACATATGAACTCTCTACAGGGAATTTCGCATATTACAAATGCTAAACAAGCGGCAGATACCTAAAACGGGTTTTTGACTCACAAATGTTTTTCAAATCTCACTCGATTGAAATTGCTTAGACAGAGTTTTGTGCAAAACTGGTTCCTAATTCGAATTGTGCTAAATTTTTCATAGCAAGCATTACACAAGCCAACGATTTGTTCCAATCAAACCACAAATAACAATCTTAGTCTAGTTTTTTGGTTTTTAACCAATAGTTCTTAAAGTTCGTTAACTATATGTAATTGGGTCTCCGACTGCATGAATAAATTTCAACCTGTTTGCATTAGTTCATTGACTTGTTTTGGTTTCTTATCTAAGGCTGCTAACTGCAAACTGGGCAAACATAAAAGAATAAATAAATAAATTAGAGACTGGCAATTATTAATAACATTATCACATCAAAGTTGACATATTGCTAAAGTTTCTACCCGAATCAAATTCTTCGACAGCTTAGCGACAGTCAATTGATTATCTGTCATAATTTATTGTTTTACAGAAAAGCTTTTCTGTATTATCAGAAATCAATGTATAATTTATTTAAATTCTTCAATAACAAACAAAATCAAGATTTCAATTCATTAGAAATGAAATGAGTCATTAGCATTAGTATTGCGCAATTATTGTACATAAATTCACTTATTTTGATAACTAATTAGATGCTTTGTGTAGATTTTATTATTAGAGAATCTGTTTTTTATATAGGCAAAACGATCTCGTTAACAAGCAACTGAAAGTGGGCGTCAATGCCAGACAGAATTCGTTTATATAGTCTTTCCTAATAACACTTCTCAACTATACTAAATAAAAGTCAAACATTGCGCAATTTGATGGCTAATTTGCTAGATATACTCTACAATATATACACAAGATATTAACTAGAAGGATAAAGTTTTGCAACCTGCTATGAAATTAATTGAAAGCCAGGCAATTTAAAATTGTACAAACAGTAATCTAATAATGAGTTGGCTTGTTTTTGATTATATCAATTGTAGTAGATTTTTTATTATTCTAATGAGTACATTAAGAAGTATTTTTGATTATCATATAGTGTATTGTTCGTTTTTACATTTACTACTACATTTAATCTTTTATAGCTGGGAGACAGTATAACTTCTAGACGAACACTTAAGGAATTTTTCTTTTTATACTTTTTCCTTTTTAGGTTACTTTAGTTAATTTGATAATAAAGGTTCTTAATTACAAAAATTATTCTTTTTTTTTTAAAGATACGTACATCAAATTAAATTCTTCTTGCTTAGAACGTACTAACTAATAGCGTACAGAGTTCTTATAAGTACAACAAATTTTGTATGTCTACATTGTTGTTGTCTTGTTTTATTGTTAAAGCAGCTTTAGTTGTTGTTTTAGTTGTTGTTTCAGTTGTTGCTAGTGCTTTGTTCTCCTTTGAACTGCAGCAGCAACTGTCGAGTGCAGCGTTTGATCTTTGTTATTTGGCTCGTTGTGCCATTTGCCTCGTTGTTGTTGTTGTGTTTCGACTTCTTCTTCTTCTTCTTCTTCTTCTTCTTCTTGCGGTTGCAATGCTGAAAATAAAAGTGAACGTTGTCGTTGTTGTTGTTGTTGTTGCTGTTATTGCGGTTTTGTTGCCACATTCGCTGCTATTGCTGTTGTGGCGAGTACACGTATCTGGCAGATATTCAATCTTCATCTTCATCTTCAAAGCATTCGTCAAACGTGTTTTATTATATTGAGAGACTTGAGCTATTTTTCTCGATCGCCTCGATTTCAGATTGCTTGCTTCTCTCTCTCTCTCTCGCTCTCTCTCCCACTCTGTCTCTCTCTCTCTTTAGATTTAGTATTTATTGCGAGTACCCTTAAAGCATTTGTTTGTACTTGTTTTGTTATTCACCGGCAACTTGGCCCGGGATTGGGGATTGCGAATGGGGCTTGGAATCGCGCCAGTCACGACATCTCAACAGACACCGACAACAACAACAACAACAACGACATCGACGACGACAGCTCAAGGTCGCATTCCTTTGCCACTGACGCAGTCATTCAATAATTCTTTTCTTATTTGGATTGTTCTCCGCTTGGATTTATGTGATATACATTTATTCCAATTTACAATTGCTTTGAACATTTGTCCAATTTTTGTTTTTTCTTTTTTTTTTAAAACTTTGCTACTGTTTGCCATATTTAAGTGCGGTTCAAGTGAACAAAATTCCGCATTCGTTAAAAACAAAAAAAAATCCATTTAATATTAAATTGAAGTTGTAATTTGGGTTTTTCCATGTGTAGGTGTTAGTATGCGATTATGTATTAGTATTAGTGAGTTCTTGCCTGCTGCTTAACTGAGAGCTTTCAAAGTTATGCATATGTGTGCACTGTACGTGTGTAAAGTGAACTTTTAGCAAGTATATGAAAAGGTTAACTACTAAGAACGCTAATGTTGGGTGTGTTTGACTTTGAGTTGAGCAAATTCTACAACATATTTGTACGAATATTGTTCTGAAGTTTAAAGATTTGCCATTTAGATTTAGCTACATTACATTATCAGTTATCACTGAGCTGTAATACCTATTTACCCTTTGTATGCCGGGTATAAATATTCATGAAATTTTCTAGAACTAAATTCTTAGCGCCGCTCGCATGTTGTTAATTGCTTTGGCATCAAATGTTGCTGCTTAGCCATGGGAAGTGTAACGTTTTCCTAAGCAATTTATATGCGACAGCTAATTTAAGCCATGTTATTTGTTGTTTGCCAAGTTAACGCTGATTTAGCCTTAGCCTGAGGACACAATAGAGTACGGTAGAGGGAGGAGGGGTAAGGTAAAGAGGAGATACTAAGGCAGCGGCACACCCACCCAGATGTTGTTGTTTTTTGTGAGGCGGCTTTGTGTCGCCATTAAATTGCATAGGAGTCGGGACGGCACTTTGAGATGCCATCTACACCTAATTTATGACGGCTTCACTCTACTCAAAAACAGCAACAGAAACAGCCAACCAACAATATTAAGAAGACAGCATCGAGAGATTCCAGAAATGCGGCAACTACGTGCGCAACGCGGCCAAATGAAGTCACGATCGAGTCCGGGTCCAAGTTGCCCATGGAGAGAAGGCGGTGCTGCTTAGGTGTGGCGAATAGCGAGACAACAACAACAACAACTGCAACAGCAGCGGCAGCTCCAGCTACAACTAGTGGGTTAATAGAACGACGCCTCTTGGGGGCAATAACAAACAAAAATGCCACTGCCAGATACCCTTTATTGCAGCGGCAGCAACTTGTTTATTTTAATTGCTGTCGCTTGAGTATTAAAGCTTATTTAATTGTAAAGACTTAACTTAACAATGAGAATTGTAGTTTATAGATATTTATTTTTACGAGTCGAGTGTGCTTGACTTTGGGATACTGGCTACACATTGTGAATAAAAGCAAAACAGTGTGGTATTCATTTTAAAATATACTATATAAATACTACAATATATACCATAAGCTATATTTGGTATATGGGTAATGTACTAAATTCAAAATATCTTAAATTGTATACGAAAGGTTATATTTGGTATATTGATATACATACAATAGTACTATATTTAAAATATACCACGAATATTTACCAAAGCTTATATTTGGTATATTGGTATAGTACTATATTCAAAATATACCGACTAGCGGGTATACAAACTCATATTTTCATTAAAGGATTGAACAGTCAAGCAACTCGTAATGAATTTCATTCTGAAATATTCAGAATATTTAGCAGACATCAAATTGTTCGCATACCATAAATATTTTGCAGCTTATCTGATCGTTTGCTTGTCTGTTGTTTATGCATTATGCATAAAATATGCCAATTGAAATCAATTGGTTGAGTTAACACTGCCTTGAAATAGTTGCGCACATAGCAAAAACCAAAAACGAACAAAAAACGAGAAAATGAATGAGAAAAAGATAAGAAAACGCAAATGATGGCAAGAGATGTAAATTTCATTAGAGCCTTAGACTCTAGTTTTTGGCCCCCCGCTTGATATGAGAGCTCAGTTCGACAGCCCAAAAGAAAAAAACTTTAACTTTTACTTTCACTGTCAATAAGTGGCAAGAGCAGAGGTGGGAAGGGAGGGAGGAGTCGAGGAGAGGAGAGGGCAATGGCTCAATAGGGGCCGCAAACTCGTTGGATCTCAATTTGCATGGTTCGTAGTATGGTATTGTTGTTATTGTTTTGTTATGTCTTCGACTCATTTGCAAATGTATCTGACGGCAATTTAGGCCCTCGAATGCATGTCTATGCATTGTCTGCCAAACAAACGTTGAATCTTCACTCTTGAGTCTTTAGTTTAATTTCATTTTCACAACAACAACAACACAAGCTCAGCGCGCTGTTGGTCTCCGTCACACGTGTTCACATGTGCTGCAATTTGATCGTCACGCCGAGATCTGTTCGTTGCTTTTGGTGTTATAGCGAAATGTTAATGATGAGCATTTGATAATAACAGCAGCAGCCGCAGCTCTTTTTCGTTGCATCTTCTGTCTATGCTGTGCTTTTTTTTTGTTATTGTTGTTATCCGACAGCCGCTCTTCAACTTGTCTGTTCATTTGTTGTTTGGAAAATTGTTGTTGACTTCATCGATTTGGCGAAAGTTGCAGATGCTGCAAAAGGGAAGTGATCGACAAAAGATTTGTTTACCTAAAATGCCGACAAACTTTGACTGAATTTTAAATTAATTTAATAAGCACAAAAGGTCTGTTTGCACACATTGCTAAAGGCTTCGACTGAATTTTAAATTAATATGATAAACCCACAAGATTTCTCACACTACTTACCATAAATTAAAACATAATTATTCAAGTTGATAAGCGCATTGACATTTGATAATCAACGGCATCAAAACTGAAAACTTTTAGATATGTTATAGAGCTATTTATTATATTTTAAACTCGAAATTCAAAGTTTTTAATTGTATATCTGTGACACTTGCTTCAATGCTGCAATTATTGGCATAAAAATACAGACATATATTGTTTACGTCTTGATTATCAATGCTTCAAGTGCTTGCATTAAATTTTAAAAATTCAAATTTTTGATGTGTTATACAAGTATATAGCTATATAGCTTTTTATTACAATTAAAACTAGAAACCTTAAATGTTTAATTTATGTAGAGATATACGAGTATGTTATTGATCTCTGTGACACTTGATTATTACTGCTTCAAGTGTTTACATTACAGTTTGAAACTTTAAATTTGTTATGCGCATTTATGAGACATGCTCAAAGATATTTTATATGGCTATTTATTCGATTTAAGATTTAAAACTTAGAATTTGTTAAGTGCATTTACTCAACTTGAGTTATGTTACGTAGCTAATATTGTTTCCCTAGTTGACGGGGGGCAAGTTCTCCAGCTGCCGTTGACTATCTATTGAGTTGGCTAGTTTGTGTCAAGTTAGCCTTGTTCTTAATAGTCAAACACTGCTTTTTTGCATAGTCCAACTCGTAATTAAACGCTGAGCGCAGCAGGTGGTGACGATGGCGAGAGGCGGGGAGCAGGAGGCACATAAATTGCAGCAAGTGCAAGTACAACGACAACGGGTAAAACATCGAGTTTGAGCTGTTTGAGTCTGTGCATCTGCAAGATACGTGAAGCGCAACAACTTCTCAGCGTATCGGCTGACAGTGTTGACCGCAGCAAGGTGCAACCTTGTGACTGTGTTTGGAATGCAGTATGCCTCGTTGTCAGTTCGTTGCCTAAGTCTTTTGTTTTTAGTGTCTAGCCAACACATTGGAAATTCTAACTGAAGCGCAGTGGGGCGTGGCATATAACAACACTTCCAACACAGCACACAAAAGACGCATACACATAACAATAAGCACAACTTTCTTTCCTATTTCCTATTTCATCACTCTCACTTGTGCTTATCTCGAGCTTGTTTATCTTGCATCTTTAAATATTGAAACACTATGACAACTCGCGGCGATTTCATAAGATTTCCGAATACCAAATTCCGTCTCATCCACCGTGCTCGTGCTTTTATTATTATCATTTCTTATTGTTGTTGATTTTCGTTTTTCACTCCACTATTTTCATTTTCATTTTCTTTTCGTCTGGTTGTAAGTGAGACATGTGCCTACGTAATCGCTGGCACGTCCCAATCTGATCTGAATGTAGCTTAGGCCGAAGTGTTGACGTGTAGATTTGATGAAAGTCTTTCACAGTTTTATGCGCTCTAGGTTGAAATTTCATTTTTATTGCCTTCACACTAACGGCAGGCTACTTTAAAGACTCAATAAGAAAATATACATTTTGTATTATTCTAAATATAATTTAATTCAGAAATATAATAAACATTTTATATGCTTCCAAATGTGATTCACCAATATAATATTCTCTGTAATCTTCTTTAATTTTGCATTTTTCTTCTGTTATGGATTATATTTTAATGTCATCTAGTTATCCGGTTTCTTTTCATAGAACAAATTGAAATTCCGCCATGTCTAACCCATGGTGTGCAGTGTATTGTGTGGCTATCAATTTGTTATTCAAAGTAAATTTTCAATTTCAGCGCGCATAGATATTTCCATAAATAAACTACATAAATCAGAGCTATCGGTCGAAGTCGAAACTGAAACCAAACCAAAGCGAACACAACTCAACTCCAAGTCAACTCATTAGTAATCAAAAGCTGTGCATGCGCTGTGTCACGATCATTGAATTCTTTTTGCCAGACAGAGAAAGACAGAGAGAGAGAGAGAGAAAGAGAGCTCTGAAATTGTTGCACAAGCGTCGCGCTGGCGTCCCATGTGGGCTGTAAATGTAAGGTAGCATAAGTTAATGTAAGAGAGAAGGCAAGCAGAAGGCAAGCTAAGGTGCCTTGCCACTGGGAATGTTTGTCGCCAACGCAGTCGTCGCCACCGCTGCAGTCGACGATGTGGCAGCCACAACTTGACTCGACTTGGCTTGTTTATTTTACCTTAATGGCTATTTGCCTCCGTTGTTTAGTGGCCATTTAAATATTTTACCCATTTCATTTTGGACATTTTCAAATACCCTGAAAATGGAGCGAGCCAACTGCTTGATGTCGGTCACTTTTCTAGTTGAAATTGTCAAAATGTAGGACAGTGAAATACATTAAATATTTTGCCACATTTTGTAGTTTATATAGAGAAAATTTTGCTTATATAAAGAAATTTACAAGTATGCATGTATTTATATAGAGCAATAGCAGCTTATCTATTAGTAACTAAAAACAAACCCAATTTTTTTTTTGTAAAAATACAAATTTCACACTTAAGTTAAGCTGTCGAAAGTTCAAATAATAAAATGTTAGGCTTAATATAAACAGCGCAAATCTCTTAAATTTTATGCATATCAATTTACAACATTTTTTCCGCATGTCCTTGCAAAACTTTCAACAATTTTTAGTCGCCGAACAATGCATAAGAGCATTCAAACGTCGATGCTCAACAACATGTTATTGATTTCTTGTTTTCGAGCCGGCAAAAGCTGTGTGTTTTGCCTTTTAATGACCATAGAAAATATCTGAAAAATTTCTACTGCTTTGCATTTGCATTTTTGGAATATTTGAATCGTGTTTTTTGTTTCCTTTTTTGCGTGTCAATTAAATTGGCAGTAAAACATAATATTTGAAATAGTTTTGTGTTTTTAATATATTTGTTTAAACAAGTCGAAGCAACGAGAATTCCCAGTGTAATAATATGTGTTTTAACTACAAGGCTCGTAATAATAGATTAGAGATTTGGTTGTTTATTTTACAGCAAGGTTGTAATTTTCAAGTCACGACTGAGAAACACAATTAACATTTATGTAACAAAAGTGATTATGACAAATTGTTAAACTCGTCAAATATAAGGCGCTATTGAAGAAATCTAAACTTGACTGCTATTAAGATCATTTTCCATGGGAGTTTTCCTGACCTTAAGCATGGCTCCATTATGATTGATTATAAGCCATTTATTGCAAATCGGTTACAATTTAGAAAGCCCTTGAAAATGTGTGATTTAATTGCGATTAAGTAGCTTAAAAACTATTTAGCATTTGTTGATTTCTTCACTTTGATTTTAGCGCCACCGATTGTTGATTTTTTCCGTCCATTTAACTTGGTTTTATTCGATGACAACGCTAACGGCTTTGGCTTCAGCACTTTGGCCTCGACACGTATATACAAATCGTAATTGAAGTCGCCACACGATTTTCCTGCAATCAATTAACAATAATTAAAAGAATGTTGTCGACCTTTTATTTTGTGGTATACCCCAACACATTTCCTCGCCGCAGGATTCGCAAGTCACGAGTCGCGTTTCGACGATGCCCGACTTGTTTTTGATCTTTTTAATGCAATTGTTCAATGCAAAATCCCTTCGATCCTTGGCCTCGGTTTTAAGCTCCAGTTTGCCCATCTCGACCATGCGACTAAAGTATTCCTCTTCCTGTTTAGACTTGGGTCGCAGTGTGGTCAGCATCTTCCAGTCAATGGGCACAGCGCACAGCTCCATTAGGACCACATCCTTCATCTCGCCGGGCACAGGATCTGCATAAGTGTAGAGCAACTCCCGTTCGCCATTGCTCTTCAGCAGCTTGCGCATTTCTTTCTTGGGCATTTTAAAGGCGTAGTCCTTTTCTCGAATTTTTATTTCCTCAGCTCGCACTTTGATGGGTCGCATCTTATAGTCGGGCACCTTTTCCATCAGTCGCTTAAACTCCTCCGTCGACTGGATGTTACTGCGACTCAGATCCAAGACGGGCACTACAGTCTTCTTTTTGCCCAATAAATCATCCAATTTACTCATTTTACTAGTTTTCTATTTGTGAATTCCTTGCGATATTGATCAAACAAGTGAAGCACGTAAAGAAGTTCTTTTGGTTTCCATGGTAAAATTTCATAGCTTAGTATATACTTTCTGGTATTTTTTAATTATTGTTAGTTTGATTTATTACTTTATTAGTATTATTTTAGTATTTTATTATTATTGACTTTGGGTTATTATGTTATAAGTTGCCTTTTGGTTTCCATGGTAAAATTTCATAGTTTAGTATATATTAAGTGTAGTATAAAGTTCAAAATTTGTAGTATTATTTAGATTATTATTATTTCTTATTTTTGGTTTTTAGTATTTTATCAGTTTTATTTATTATTTTCTAATCATTCTTAAACGAATAATGATGATTTTGAACAAAACTGGTATTTTAGTTTATATTTCACGGAAAAAAATAAAATACTAAGTGAAATACTAACTAAAATTCTAATAATCAGATACTTTTCTTTATCAGATTTGAAAAGGAGCACCAACAATTTTGTATTTTAAGAAAGCATTGCGTTTTATATGTTATTTATGCAGCACTCTCTAACATTTCTTTAATCTCTTCTCTTTACAGTGCCTGCAATAATAACTCAATCAGCCCCACGTATCGTAAACTGAAAATCGTGTAATTCGGTAGAAGCCGCCAAAAATAAAAAGACGTTGTACATAAGATCGGTCAAAAAAACAGAGGGGAAATAAAAAAAAGCGCCATCGAGAAGCCAAAGAGCCGACAAACAGTTGGCTTGTTTAGCGTGTTTTTTTTTTTTTGTATTTCGGTTGGCATTTAATTTCGTTGGGTTACGTGGTTTCGAAGATTTCGTGTGGCCGCCGAAAAGAAAGTCACGACATTATCCATAGCGGGTTCGAAACGAGAAACAAGATTTCCAAGATTCTGCGCCGAAAGTCAAAGTTACAAGTTTACATTTTGGCCCGGTTCAACGTCTTTTAACTTGTTGTGTTTGCGCGCACCTATGTATGAGTGTGTGTGTGTGTGGCGCGTTTTGTCTACATGTGTGTGTCTGTGTGCTTGTGCCACTTTAGAAAGTGAAAATCGAGTGCACCTCCAATTCGAATCCCATTCGGCCTCTGGGCGCTGCAGCTGAAAGTGAATCTACTTGTGGATTTCAATTGTATACGACGCCATCTCATCCAGTAGCTGTGGACAGCAGCTACCTGCAGTAGCATTTGCCTTCCCCCCGTTCTACCTGTTGATCAATAAAGCCGATCCGATCGGACGATCAGACAAACAAAAAAAAGTCTACAACAATGGAGGCCGAAGAAATTACAAAACTCGTTGATGGCGTTTATAGGGTAAGTTTTGTTCATACTTTTGCTCTCTTCATTTCTCCCCGTCAATCTGAATGTTTTGTATTTCTGTGCGCTAGTTTTAAGTAGTTTAAGGGGTAATAAAGAAATGTAAATAAGTTTTTTTATTGCACTGAGTCGAGGGAAAAAACCAATTAGTTTCGACTGACAACAAATGAAAGAAATTTACATTTTCAGTTGACTTTTTTGTGCAGTAAATTGCATGTTGAAGCTATTAAATTAGTTTTTTCTTTTCATTATAAATAACAATATCGAAAAAAGCAAATTAAGATATCAAATTTCTTTATTATTTATCGCTCAATTTACTATATTACTACATTAATATAAAATATTTTAAAAGTTATTACTTACACCTTTTAGAGTTCTTTCACAATATTTTACTTGGCTGACTAAACAGCGCCCTAATCAACAATTAATAATTTAGGGTCTAAATTGTAGACTCTTGATTTGTTAGCGATTAAATGGCAATCACACTATTTAATTGATAAGTCTCCGACCTAAGAATACAGCCCATATAGCGGTCAAGGTTGTAGCTCAACCAATTACATTTATCTTAATCTAAATTTAGTCTAAGCAAAAAAAAAAAGAGTAAATAAGTAATTTAGTTAGAGGATTACACAATATGCCCGCTAACTTCAAATCTTTGAGTTGTGTAACGAACCACAACTCACACGAGTTAAGCCACTCGAAACATGGCAGCGAATCGCTTGAAGGCCATTTCTATTAAGCCAAGTCTTTCCACTAATTTCATATTTTCTGAACACTCGCAGCGCTCGTAATGATCCTAACTAGACGAAAACAATTTACGACAATAAATGTGACGTTGAGCTTTCATATTTTAAACTACATGAGCTGCAAGTTTTTTTAAAGCTCTTAGTTTAAGTTTCTAGAGAGCTTCCCTATGTTAAAAAGGTGTATAATGTAGCTTCGGTTTTGAGACCGGAACAATTCTGTTCACTTTAGGAAAAATGAGAAAACACAATAAGAATATTTTACACCCAATTTCATTTTTATAATTAAGAAATTGTATTTTTAAAGAAAAATAAATAGGAATAATTAATATTAGATTCTATGCAATATTAGAAAGCAATCAATGCCTTTAAAAGAAAATTGAAAGTAAAATTTAAATTGTATTTCTTAGTAATATAAATTAATTAAAGAATTGAAATGCCTTATGAACATTTTATGTAAACGACTTTAGGCTTTTATTCTTTAATCGTAATCACTGACCAATTTATTCTTGTCGCTGTTTGCTCAGCGCAAGCGATGACCATAAATAGGTTAGGTGTCAAATCGTTATAGATTAAATGGATGTGTTTATGTATTTTGGATTGGATCACATTTCCCGTTTCGATGGCGGCATTTGGAAGAGATTATTTGAAAGGGGAATTTCGGTGGCTGAGAAAACCAAATTTGGTCACGACGCGCTGAGACTTTAAAATATATTGCTTGTTGGTTTTTTATTGTCTTAAGCATTTTCTATAGATTTCGTGTAGTTTTTGTTTTAATGGTCATATAATATGAGAAACCGCACAAACAAGTTCAATTGCGTTGCTGCCACACAGTGTGGCACAGCCATTGCAGGTTGCAACAACGGAGCCCGCAAAACAAAAAACAAAACAACGAAAAAGTCTTGAGAGTTTGGCAAGTCTCTGGGCTGTGGCATCTGCCACAGGAGCGAGGGTGGGTTGGGGAGGGGAGTGTTGCAGTCCGGGCGTTGCACATTTCGCGCATCTATTTCATTATGCAACTTTTAGTTTTCACAACTTGCAGCCAGCTGCTGTTGTTGTTGTTTTTGTTTTTGTTGTTTAGTGTTAGTTTTTTTTCTTTGCGGTTTTTCAGCTTTGAAAATTGCGGAAATTTTTGTGTGTAGTTGTTGCTGATGCATTTTGGGCTGCTTCCACAGCATTTCATGTTGCACATGGTTGCATTTTCTTGACTCAAACAACATTTGCATTTCGCTTTCGTGTTTCTTCCTTTTTTGTGTCACAGCAACAGCAACAGCAACAGCAACAGAAAAAGCAGAAAAAGAAAAGATTATTTAATTATTGTGACAAATTCGTGAAAAGACTCAGGAAACGAACGTGTTTCGGAGTCGGAGTCTGCAACATATTCACACTAGCCTCTGACTGTGATGACGATGATGACGACGATAATATGTTAGTGGTTATGATGATGATGACCATTATATGAATAGTTGTGCATTAATCAAATCACTTCCTCATTTACGTATGTATTTTCTTTATGATTATATTTAATGCCGAATGATTTATTTACTTATCTCAATCTTATGTCAGAGCCCCCTCTCTATCGGCTGTCAGCTTTAACTGGTTTATAGATCTATTATGATGTTTATTCCACGTTGTTATACTTTAAATTAATTAATTGACTTGTGGATTCTTGAATTGCTTTTCTAGTTTTTACCAGCATGTTTTGATATTTTTTGCGTCTTCTCTTTTTGGCTTTTGGCCTTTCTAAAATGGTTTTGCGACTGCTTTAACAGTAAACATGGGATATAAGATCGCGGCAAACTGGCAATAACAGTTAAGTCTACTGTTGTGAATGCTTTTTAGATTGTCAAAGTGCGATACATTAGCAATTTCATTATTTGCTAATAAACGTAAACAGCTTCATTTAAAAGTTGGTTTTGTCTGATACAACGATGGAATGTGATTGATAAATGTTGAGAGTAGAGTTATGAAATGAATGCATATTCAATCATATGAATGCTGTTTTAGAAAGGAAGCAGAAATTCTTAAGAAACTGTTGAGCCAAAGATTGGAAGAATTATTATGCTAAAATAATGTGCGAATTAAGCTAGAAAACTAAATTTGAAAGTTAAAAATAGCACATGAAACATGAGTAAAGCATATCTCCGCAGTTTGACTTTGATTCATCTTTGGTTGAATAATGATTTATCATTTTACGGACTGTAGATTTCTTAGAAGATGTCTTATGTTATTAATCTTAATAGATTCGAATAATATTTAGGGCAGTTGTCAGCAATTTGCCCAGGATTCTCAGAGCATGGTCACACTTTGGCATTTAACAGCACATTCCACCGGCAATTCGCATGCTGTCCAGATGGTCACATTGTATTTATGTATGCTATTTATGCTGTGCTTGTCTGCAAGGTGGGCACTGCAAGCGAATGGGAATGGAATGGAATCTGGGGGCTGCCGGTGAAGCCACTCAAGAGCAAGAGCTGTGTAAGTGGGACGCAAAGAAAAAGCAAAGAGAAGCAATTGAAATAAATGAGAATTGCAGCCACTTGATGTGGAGACGGAGACGGAGACTGAGACTGAGACTGCGGCTAATGCCCAGAGTGCGGGAGCTGGGAATGGAACTGCACAACTGTGTGACGGATTTTGAGCCAAAGGCGATGGCATTTCTAAGGCTGCTGCATTAGAGAGGGAGACAGAGAAAGAGAGAGAGGAGGAACGATGGGCTAGAGAGAATCATGTCATATGGGCATAGGCTCAATGGAAGTGGGTCAACGTCCGAGCGGAGGTGTGGCGGGGGAGAAGACCACATTAAAGAAGCCCTACAATGTGCGCAAACTTTTCAACTGGAGAAGTCACGCAATTTTCAAACATTTTTCATGCATGCTGCACAGTCATTGGTGGGGGAGGAATGGAGAGGAGGCGTGGCGGGGTCTGGTTGCGCCTTGACGCCTCTGTCTAAGTTTTGTCAACATTTATGTTGTTATTGTTATTGTTATTGTTGTTTTACCTGTTGCGTGTTTGTTTTCTTTTTTTCATTTTGTTTTTTTTTGCAAGTTTCATTTTCTAATTGGCATAATTGCGGTTGAGTTTGCTGTTGTTGTTAGATTGCATTCTCGCATGCCTCGAGTTAGGTGTGGCTCTCGTCGAGTAATGGCCAGGCCCACACACACACACACAAACACACACACACACGCACACATATACATGCAGACGCCACCTGCTACCCGCTGCAAGCGTGGAGGAGAAAAACAGTTAACAAAAATTTTGTTGGCCCACATGGCGACCTTTTTTTTTGGTGTTTGTGTGTGTTATTTTTCCTCTTAGTTTTCGTTTTAGTTTTTAATTAAAAAAATTGCATATGCTGAGCTCACTTGGCGATTTATGTTAAGCGGCGATTAGTGGCGACTGCCTCAATTTATTTTGGCTTAAACGTTACGTTGAGCCGCCTCACAACAAAAGTAAAAAAAAATAAAAGAGATTGCACAGCTGTGATAAATGTTGCGTCAGACAGACAACAACAAAAAACTGGGGTAGGTTAGGGTTTGTTTTCTTGTGTGTAAATGGGGAAATGTGCTACAAATTAGATTAACTAATTAACCAAGTAGCCAACTAGAGTAGTTGTATTAAATATAATCACTTGTCAGCAGCAACAGTGAAAGGTTTGAGAGAGAACAGTCGTGTTTGTAGAAGTGAATTAAGCTTGCTAATACGTCGAAGCAAATGAAGTAAAATGTTCTTGAATTTTGTTGAAATAATGATGAAATAATGGTATGATAATAGAGTGCATAAGATCTCTAATTCTTACAAATAAATGTGTTGCAAAGTACACAGAAAGAAAAATACGTGCTAAAATCAAGAATAAAATCTTAAGCTAAGAGCAATATCAACGGAAATTAGTTTCTAATTTTAAAGGAAGGATGGGAATTCCAACATTTTAAGAAACAAGAACAAAAATTAAAATCGGAAAAATCTTAAATCATGATATGCAATCTTCTTTTTAATCTAGAATAAAACGTTCTTGAAGCACAATTTTAATCTTCGAAAAAATTGTAATCTATGATTTGTAATCTACTTTTCAATCTAGAGTTCTTTCTTTCTGTGTAGTTGATTAACTTATTGGAAAAATAATATTTAGAATCAAATATAGTGTAAAGCTGCTGAATAAATAGAAACATACTGTTATTTATTGTAACATACAGTAGTAAATATTTTCATTTGACAAGGTTGTAATATAATTCAACTGCCTTGAACTAAGCCCACCTCCAAGGTGATATTTTGAAGCCAACCCACTGGGCTAACCGATCACAGCCAATTACCATAAACCACAAATAGTGTTCACTACAAAATAGTGCTTGTAACATTGATAGCCTAATGAATTCCGTGTGCCCGACTTGAAGGTGGGCATAAAATGTATCTCAGAGATACAAATAAACTGCTGCTCAGAGGTTAACCGTATGTCAGGGTTGGTGCACTTGTCATGCACTCGCACTTACACTCACTCTAGCACTCACACTCACTCTAGCACTCGCACACATTGAAACTAATTAAACAATCACAGTCGAATGTAAATTAAGCGTTTTAATGGCAACTCGTAGTCTCGTATATCTCGGGCCCAACCTAGCGATAAGACCGCTCTTAAAAAAGCAAACACTCAGCTGAACTCAACGAATCGCTCGATGGGGCATCGCATAGCACAACTTGTGACCTTGACAAAGTGTGTTTGTTTTTATTTTTGTATTTATTTTTCGTCTTTCCATTGAGTGAATTGTGAGTGCATTCATTCCCACGCTTCGATGCCGCATTTGCAGCCAATAAAATTGTTAGGCAAATAAAAATTAAAGCAAGAACAAACAAGTTTTGCCGAATAGTCAACACGCTTTTGAATATACTAAGCTTAAGTAACTGATATATGATATAGTCAAACGACTTTCTTAATTGTTTCTAGTATTTTTGAAAAAAATTATAAAAAAGGTTAAATATAATGTAGAAAAACTAGCTCAGAAGCTTCGAGTTATAGCTAAAGTTAAATTATATTTCTTTTAGAATCGCTTCAGCGCAAGTTGAAAGTTGAAGTCTAGAAATAATTTACAAAGATTTTTAAATACAAGTTTTATTTGTAAAATATACAGATACAACTTATTTTGCGAATTTCTTTTAATGAAACGACTTTTGTACATTCACTTTGAAGATTTATAAAAAATATAAGATGTTTTTGCAAACAATTTTGCTTTAAGGAAAAAATAAATAATTTAATTTAGACTTCAATCAAATTAGTTATTATATAGTCTTTTAGTTACTTTAGCAAATTATGTTATATTAATTCTTTTTAAAAATTTTGAAGGTTTGTGTTAGCACACAATAAATTCTTTTTGTGACAAAGTTGCACATGTTTATGTATTATTTTTATATTTTTTTTCTCCTAAAAGTTTACTACACCACAAAAATAATTATATATATCGCACAAAATATATTGCAAAACAAAATCGTCTTAAAGTTTGTCAACACAAGTCAAGAATTATCCATTGTACTTAAAAGTTGTGGTGCACAGCAACTGAAATTGTTATTTTTTTTGACATAAATCTTTGTTTGTTATTGCTGCTAAATTTTTGACAGTTTGTTGCTAATTGTTGTTTGTTTTGGGGCCCAAATGAGCGAGTACCCATGCTGATTGTATTCAAAGTTATGAGTGCTGCGCTTTTGTGTGTCAAGTGCGGAAATGACTTAAAGCCAAAACTATTTGTTCAATAATCAAGCGCATTGTAATTAATTATGCTCAAACAGGTCCAAGAAAAGTGCTTGGCCTAGGAATGGACCAAGACAAGACAATGAAATGCTTTGTGAGTCATTTACACCATTCAAATGCGTTGTCGGCATTGTCTCTTTATGAACCACAAGACCACGCCCAGGATCCACTAAAAATGTGTGTGTGTTTGTCCATTTAGTTTATGTATTTATTGTTGTTGTTTTGGGTAACATGTCTAAGAGCACTTAGCCCAGGTTGATGTCATAGCCATCGTCATCGCCTTCTCACATATCGCATTGTATTCAAATGCATTTCGTGAATCTCATGAATAACAATGTTTTGTCCTATGAGTATGAGTTGTTAAGTACTCGTACTCAATCCATTAACATTTAACTGCTTAACAGCTTATTAATTGAATTTTCATCTTATTTAACATTTTTTAAGGTCTCTGTCAATTGATCTCATGATTCATGCAAAGATTAATCGCTTAGGAAGCGGCTAGCAAAAAGCTTTTAGTTATTGAGTAATGAATTAATAAATACTTTGAGTGTGTTGTCAGTATACAAACTATTATTTAATTCATTATAATAATACCTCAATAGTTGAATAGTATTTTTCTTCATCTTCACCATTTTATTTACTACTTAGCCTTTCATTAATTGCTAGATAAATTCCTTTAATAAACATATATGGTAATTATAGTATGTTTTAATACTGCTTCCTGTATGTGAATTTTTTGCACATTATTTAGACGGATGAACATTTATATATTAACATTTTATTGTGGTTTTTATTCGTTGAAAGCATTTAAATAATGAATAAAGAAACTATAAATACTGCAAGAGTAAACTTAGTAGTGAAAATATAATATTCTCTAATTTAAATAAAATAAAATAAAATCATTCATTGAATAAGACATTCTCGTTTTTATAATGTTCTTACTTAAATTTACATAAGTTCTTAAGTTATTTCCCCAAAACTAACTCTGTGGATTCTTTTGACTAATGATTAGCTGTCCAATTAAAATTGTATTATTATATTCAATTATTCAATTCTGATGAGAAGATTTTAAAATTTCAGCTTAATTCAAAATTATTAGACGTAAATTAAATGGACTTCCGAGGCTATCAATTCCAGTGCTTCGTTAATTCTAATTGGCTGTTTCAATCCATTGTAATTAATGCGAAATACAATAGTTGAGATAATTTAGGTTTAGGTTTTGGTAGAACCGGCAGCCGAAATCAATTTCAATTTCTCTGCCAACATATCTCAGGGATTTCGGAACATTTTGCATTTTGCTGATATTGAGCCCCACCCCCTCTTTGGCAAGAGTGTTTTTCGATCTCATTGCCATCGATTCCCTGGTAACTTGGAAGCCAATAGATATTGCAGCTTGCTTTTCAAAAAAGATGTTAATTGAGTGATGATTAGAGCGTATACTCCGGGCTAGTTCTGCAGCATTGCCAATTTCAATAGATAATATTGAGTTATGCATTTTTAATGTATATGGCAAATAATGGATGAATTATTTTTGATAAATGATCTTGATCATTCATATTTAATTTTTATTTAAAATTCTAAACTTGCCAGTTTAACTGATAATTTAAATAACATTAAATTTGTTATTTTTATCTATATAAGTTTGTACAAATCAAAGTTTTATTATTATTGATTGTTGATATTACGATTGAATATCAACTGGCTTTCTATGCTTGATTAGTAAACTGCTAAGTTATTTCACAAGTAATATTTCTATGAGTTGATGGTAATCTGTCGACTTATGGGGATTATCAAACACACTTGCACTCTCTCTTTCTTTATGAGATTATCAGTCGGGGGCTCGTTAGGTGACCGTCTGCAGTAATCTGCATAGGAGCAGGTCCAACTATTCCATTCACCAACTGCTGCTGAGGCCCCGAGGAAATGTACAGATGCAGTTAGCATTACGATCTGTTGTAAGCCAACTCTCTGTAGATCTCTAATGGCCGTCTTACGCGGAACTAATGATGTTGTCGTTGATGTCGATGTCGATGCTGATGTTGATGTCGACCACAACAATATGCGTGGCTTTAGCTTTGACTTATACAATAAAACTTTTACAACCTGCAGCAGAAATCGTGGAAAAGGCATTACGACAGACGGACAGCATTATAATGAAATTGAGAAAAGCAAAAAGTTAAAAAACAAATTAATATTGTCGAGCTAAATGCTCTGACGATCCAGTCAACTCATAAATAATGACTAATTGTCATATAAGAAAGAGTAATTATATAAATTATTGTAATAATAATGCAATTCTTGTATTATTCAATTGCAGAACATACTCGATAGATTCAATCCAGGTGCGAGACAGCTAATTGCGGCGGGCAAAAGTTACCTAAAAGCATTGCATGGTAAGCATCATATACTCATATACTCACTCGTATGCTATATATGTAGTATTTTACTATACTATGCTTAACTGCGCATACAGTTAACTAATTTGTAATGCATTTCATGCAACAGGTGCCGCAACTGCCTCGCGTCTATTCAATGAAGCATTGGCCAAGATTGCGATGAACGCGCAACAAAGCGGAACGGGCGATATTGGTAAGACACCCGCAAAGGGGCGAAAGAGAGTGAAATAGAGTTCACGAGATCAAACATTGGATTCTATATCTTTGCAGGTTCAGCTTTAATGAGCGTTGTGAATGTGAACAAGGAGATTCAGGATCAACAGATGAATATTGTGAGTAAAAGTCAGAGGATAGAAATTTAAAATTACAACTATTCAACATTTTTTTAAAATTATTTCTAAAAAGTAAAAACAAGTTTCAATTTCATTACTTAAAAAATTAAAGGGTTTTTTTAGTATATATATTTATAAACCAACAGATCTGAACTTAATTTTGAAATTGAAGATAGAAAGAATTTAAATGCCCATTATTTTGTAATTAATACGATAAATGATAACTTTGTTCTGTTGTTGTTTTAACAATACAAATGGAATGTAAACTACACAACTGAATTTAAAAATTGTTATTTGTAAATTAAAAAAAAAAACATTGTAATCATTTTATTTTTAATAAAATATTTATATACAACGAAAGATTGACAATAAATTTGCGATTTTATTTTCTAATATTTTTTTTTGTTGTGCTTTTTCTTCTATAAACAGCTGAAAGCCTTCTATGTGGATCTGTTGGTGCCATTGGAGACAAACTTGGAGAAGGACACAAAAGTGGTGCAGCATGAGCAGAAAAAGTTTATGCAGCAGCACAAAGTGCGCATGGAGAGCTACCAGAAGGCCGTCTCCACAATGAAGAAGCAGCGCAAGAAAAAGGCCACGCCCGAAAATACCGAAAAGGAGCTGAGAGTAAGAGTTCTCGCACTCAATTAAGATGTCGAAATATAAATCATATTGTATGATCATTGCAGAGTTTGCAAGTGCTGGAGGATCAGAAGAAAAAGCTCGATGTGTTCTGTGATCAAAGCTATAAGAACGTAAGTTCGTTGCCTAAGTCTTTCGTTTGAAGTTCTCAGAATTCAGAATAAGAGATTAAAATTCAACAAATTTCCGGTATTTCCCGCGTTCTGCACAGGCCATGACACAGGAGCGACGTCGTTACGGTTTCGTGCTGGAGCGCCAATGTTCGATAGCCAAGCACTGGATGGCCTACCATACCACCGGCAAAACAGTAATTGATAATAATTTCGAAAATTGGCAAGAAATTGCCGCTTCTCGTGAGATTATACCGCCGGCCGCATACGAAAGCGGCTACAGCAGCAGCAACAGCAACACACGTCGTCTGGTGAGTTATGCTTGCTCCTCCTACTCCTCCTCCCCGAAAAATGAATCCAACTCTAACAACTCTCTTAACTACACTCGAAGATCAGACAAGAACAAGAATAAAAAACAACCTTTAAAAGTTCCTGAAACTCGACTAAAATCGATTTTGAATGAGAGCTGCAAAAGCAAGACCAATAATTGTGGGAAACGCGAAAAAATCGGCACCCTATAGGGAATATGAACTTGTATCCAAGTTATGGATGTTATTTATACCCGCGACTCATGGGGAAGCAGAGTTGGTTAAGAATCTGAAGTATTCAATCTAGTAGTAGTAGTTGTAGGTGTATTGAGAGATATACCAAATATAGCTTTTGGTATATTTTAGTAATTTTTAGTATATTAATTAATATATTTTAGTGAGTGAGAAGTATATGTATATATAAATATATTTTTAATCAGTTACTACAGTCTGACTGTGCATATGAACACCAAAATCTATGATAATATAATATATAAAAGATGAAGATTCCTGCAAATTTTGTTGCGATTACAGAATATCATATAAGTTTGTTATTTGAGAAGCTGTTTTTCTTTTATTAAAAATGGGTAGTGGCTACCTCACAGTCGAGCACACTTGACTGAAGTTTACTTGTTATCATTTGAAGTCTAAAAAGCATTTACTAAGCTTTTCTATCTCTAATTCTTGCTAATTTCTAAAACTTTCTCAACTTTCTAGGAGCGCATCAAGGACGCTGATGATGAGCAGCTGCAGCAAAGTGGACATGGTCATGGCGCCCAGTTGAAGAAATCGCGCAGCATTGACGCGCCCTACGGCGACATGCGCACACTCCACGAACGCGAGAGTCTGGTGGGCACAGCTGGCTCCGGATCGACGCACTATGCACAGAACTCGCTGCCACGTGCCAAGTCTGACTTTAACTTGGCGCTGGTTGGTGCGACACCACTAACAAGTGAGATTAACTTTAACACAGTCCAGGAAATAATCATTAAGTACATATTTTTCTGCCAGGCAATAAACACAAGATCATTGAGGAGCAGCTGCCACATAGCGAACTGGAGCGCGGAGATCAGCGGCCGCTGGCCAAGGCACTTTATGCCTATATGCCATCGGGAGAGAATCAGTTATCGTTCGAAGAGGGCGATCGCATAGCGCTGGTGGGTGCCAAGGCCAAGGGCTGGCAGTTCGGTGAGAACTTGCGTACACAGCACTTTGGCTGGTTCCCAGTCGCTTACACCAATGCCGAGAGTGTGGAGCTGGCGCCATCTGGCGGTCGTCGTTATGAGAACATGCACATGAGCTATGAGCGCAATGGCAACGGAACTGGAGCTGGCGGCTTGCGCAGCTATCACGAACAGCAGCAGCAACAGTACGAGGCACAACTGGAGTTGATGGACAGCGATGCCACCTATCGACGTCGTCGCAATCACAGTGCTGAGGAATCGTCGCCAACTCGCATGTTCGGCGACACCATCAAGCAGCAGAAGAAATATCGCTCCGGCTCGGCAGCCAATCCACGTCCAGGTCCGCCACCCACGCTGCCCGCACCCGTGCCCAATGGCCAGGGCCAGAACCAAAGCCAGAGTGCCCGCATGCTGAACAGCTCGCAGAGCTTTTGTGCCACCAACGGTGTGCCCGCTGCCGTCGAGCGGCGCAAGCAGAAGCTGCTCAATGGCGCACAGGTGAGATAAGATTAACTCTCTTTCTACTCACTGACTGACTCGACTTGTCATCTTGCAGAGCTCCATGACCACACAGTCGTCCGGCAAGTCGGCGGCGGCGGCCAAGACATCGCTGCACAGCAGCAACGATAGCGGATTCGCCAACGAGCCACCTCCACAACCGGAGGTCGATTACTCCGACGAGGAGCCAGCCACACAACGTGTGCCCATACGGTATGTAAGCCAGAAATGCATTCCAATTGCTGTCGTTGTTGTTGTAGTAGCTTTTGTAGATCAACAAATGTTTCGTTTATCATATTACTTCGCCTAAGTTGTTGTAGAAATTAAATAAACTAATTAGTCTGAAGAGCTTAGAACGCTAACTAACTTTACCATTAAATCCACAGATTTTTATTATGTAGTACCATGTTAGTTTTCTTAAAGAAATACTATAGTTGCCCTTACTTTCTGCCGGTTTATATTTACTATGTGTTTAGCGCAATATTCATTCATACTTAAAGTTGCCCTTAAATATTTGAACTTTGAAAGAACTTCGGCCTTTTAAAGGTTAAATCCATGATGCCATTGATGAAGAACTTCTATTATATTATAAATATATATTATATAATAAATTAATATCAACTACAATGCAATTACGCCAGCTAATGCTTTTTTTATTGCTCGACTGATTAATATCCTTTGAAATTTTAAAGAATACTCTGATTTTCACTAACTATGTACAACAACAACAGCAGCAAATTGAAAGCTATAGCTAAGACAATTTTAGCAATTTGCACCTCGTTCTCGCATCGCTTTTAATTGTCACTAATTCGCGACTGTCATAAGCCAAATACATCATAATCCAATTGAAATCATAATCGCCCTGCTTGAACCTATTTTGAATTGATCAATTGTTTGATTTATTTGCATTATGCGTTTCTTTTTATTGTTCTTATGATTTCATGTTTACCATCATTATATATATATGTATATTTGCCTATATATATACGCTCTTTGTTGCCCTCCATCATCGTTGCATACTTTGTGCTAACCACCGCTCACCGCACCACAAAACCAACCACCCCAAAACACCAACCAAACAATCCACCCACCAATATATCAAATAAAACCTTAAGACGTCGTGCTGATACGAACACACATACTGTGCCACGCGATGTGGCATCCTGGACGCTGAGTCGCAATTTCCGCAACAGCGTCGACAGCCAGATCGACGACAAAAGTCTGCATCGCCTGAGCCGTCAGAGCGGCGGAATGGGCGGCAAAATGCGCTACGATTTGATTGCCTCCGATGATGAGATACTGCAGGCCTCCAGTGCGGGATTGAAGCGCACGAAATCGTTTTGGAAATTTGGCGGCGGACGCAGCGAGGATATTCTAGCGGGCATGTCGTTGTGGCAGCATCGCGACCTGGTCGCGGCACCCAATCTCGAGGAGATGCGTGACGAGCCACGCTCAGATGAGGATCGCGATCGTCACAGCAACGGCAATGGGAATGGGAATGGAAATGGTACTTTGACTAAATCAAACAATTCCAGTTCGTCGCAGGAGAAACAGGGACGCGGACGCAAGGACAGCATTACAAGCACCGAGATCTATGGCGATGATGATGAGAATATCTATGGCATTAGTCCAGCAATGCCACCACAGCAGCAGCAGCACCAGCAACAGCAACAGCAGCAACAACAGAGGAGCAGCGGTTATACGCCCAAGTCGCGCATGAAGATCATGAAGACCATTGAGATTGACATTGAGGAGCCGTCGGAGAGCGAGCGTCTGAGCACGCTGCGTCGCAGTCAGCACCAGCAACAGCAGTCGGAGTATGTGCATCGCAAGCTGGACAAGCAGGGCTCGGGCTCAGCATCGATGGCATCATCGACGCCACATCACAAATCGCAAACGCTTAGCAGATCGAAGCCATCGCAGCAACAGCAGCAACAACAACAGTTTCCACACTCCACAGACGAAGGCGAGAGCGATGAACACGGCACATTGAAGCTGAGCGATGTGAACAACTTCTTTGATGACATGCAGCACGATGGCAACGGCAATCCGGGTAATCCGAATGGTGGCAATCATGGTCTGGTGATGAAGACGCTCAAGCGCAAGGATATACTCAAGCAGTATTACACCAGCGAGGATGAGTCCGAGGCGGAACTGAAGTCAACCAGCTCGGATCCCTACGATTGCATTGTGATCAATGATCATCTGGTGCGTAAGGATGACAAACAGAGACGCCAGCATCATCAACAGCAACAGCAGCAGCAAATGGAATTCCATACATTTCGCTCGTCCACATCGACGACGGCAACGAATACGCTGAAAAAGTCAAATGCCAAGGAGCAGGAGAATACGCTGACTCGCAATTCGACGGGTAATTCTGGAGCACCCACAGCCACCATCCTGCCACGGACGCGACTCCTTAAGTCGTCAACGAGCAACAATAACAACGGCAACAGCAGCAATCACAACAACATCAGCAACAGCAGCGCCACGCTGGAGCGCAATCTGAAGGCGCATGTGGGCAACAAAAGCTATGGTCCCTGGTATGATTTCTGGGATCAGGAGCAGCATGGCATGACGGGGCAGAAGAATGCCAGTGCCAAGCTGAAGTGAGCCAAAGGCTTGGCGACAGAGCATAGGGAACAGCGACAGGGAAGTGGGTTGTGAGCAATGTGGTTTCGCCGTTTTCTTACCGGAGAAGAAAATGCGCCGAGCGTGGCGGCGATTAAGCAGAGAGAAAAACAGAGAAAGAGAGAGGGTGGGAGAGGGAAAACAGGTGGAGAGTGTGTAGCATACAGAGCTATTTCAACAATTTACACATTTACAGTATATATCGGTGTAATGCAGCAAATATTTTTAGACAGAGATTTTTATATTCAGACTTGCAAATAAAATAAAAATAATTCAGAGTCAGAAAGGGATATTTCACCACAGCATAGCTGATATGGAAAAAGTCGCACTATTTAAAATTTTTATTACTTTTCAGAAATATCATGAATACTTAGCAATATCATAGAACCGATATGCATTGTAAATATATTTTAAATCAAAGTTTGTTAAGTCGAAATTACTTAGTGTTTAGTCTGCTAAAGTGTGCCAAATTTGGAATAGATACATTTTTCAAAAACCATTGATTCTTTTCTATAGTTTTTTGCATTACTCGTATTTAAAGTTATTTTTATCATAGGAAACTGTAATCTTTTGTTCACTTATTGAAAATATGCCGAGTAGCTTCCATTTTTGGTGCCTTGCCCAACGCACAGTTCTAGTTTAAGCACAAAACATACCATATAAAACTTATATACATATCTATTCTTTATGTTATGTTGTTTTTTTTTTGCTTTAGTCCTAAGACACTCACGAACAGACAACTGCACACACACACACTCACATATATGCGTATATACGAGAAATGGGAATATTACGTATACGTTTTGTACTTATTTGCAGCAAGCGCGGTATTTATCGCATTTATTCCATAGGCTATTGAAAAACGTAATTCCCTCGTAGGACTCCCAAAACAACAAAAAAAAAACACAAAAATCGTATGTAAATTGCTGAACAATATCCCCCATTGTAAGCGCTCTTTTTCAGTAGTACCCTCCAGGTTATACTATGTAAACTGCTATCGACTTCAACTCGACAAGTCCAACATTATATTGCAGCGCCTCACAATTTGCCACAATCAAGTTGCGACACACAAAGACCAACGATCGCTCAGCTCCCATGATCTATCGGAGTGTCAACAAGTAGCAACGACAGCGCAAGGTGGACTTTCTCTTATGATCGATCCATCCAAAAACAAAAGCGGACACATTTCCCAAAAAAAAAAACAAAAATAAATAAAAGAAAATAAGAAAAACGAATAAATAATAATCAATGATAACAATATCTACATTTTATATAAATCTTAACTATAATTTTACTTATCTTAGCGTTTAGCATTAGAGCTAGAGCTAAAGTTGCTGCTCGTTTATGCCTGATTAAATGGAACTGGCAATGGATTCACAATATTCGAAGGACTTCTAGTCTTGCTTGACCAGTTCCAATTGGATTCTTGGTAGTCATTAAGTTGTATTGTTTGTTAAAAATTATAATATATATATATATTAATACTCTATGTATGTTAATGATCGAAAAATGTAAATTCAATTATTATGATGAATAAAGCGAGAATTAAAGAAAAGTAAAACTCTTTACTCAACAAATTGGATTTATTTTAATGTTTTTTTTCGTTTAATAAATTAAATGAATACGTTTCTTGTGTCTACTTATGTATCCAGCTGGTTATTAGTTCAGATATTCTTTAGAAATTTTATTTATTGCGGATATCACTCTAAACTTGATAAAGCTTTCCCAGATGCTGACATTTTACATTTACAAAATGTTCTGTTCGCAAAGAAACGAGTGAATATTAAATAGCTATTTCTAGAAATTCTAAAACAACTTGAAAGAGATTTTAAAAAAATGTTAACACACTTTATTCAACGAACTTATAATTTAAATATTCACAGTATTGGCGAAATGTCAAACGTTTTGTGTTTACCAGAAAACTCTCAAGTACTCTCTCGTGACCTGCAAAGAGATGTGTTAGTGTATACACAAATATTTTGGAATGTAGATTATTTACTGCATCGAGTTGTACTGGGTTTTTCCCGAACATTAGTCTCAGTGGGCTTTGATACTTTGAACTTCGTAGCTTTTGCAGCACTTTCAATGCCTTTGGAATAATGCTGCGGCTTAAATTGGGCGAATCAATTTGTATGACAAGTAGCGTTGGACAATTTTCAATAATTGCCAAGACTAGATTGTCAATATTTTCGGTATGAGCTACTCTAATAAAAAGATATGTTATCACTTTAAGATGCTTCAACAATTCAAGGCAGCGAAGCTCGCTAAAATGGCAGTCCAATCTTTGTAACCCCTCGATGCGTATAATTTCTGCAGTCTCATCGTATCCCAGGCCAGGCACATGAATCGTCAGTGATGATAGTTGGTGTAATAGCTTTGAGGACAGAGCAGTAACTAAAGGCATTAAGTCCGGGCAATCATCACCATAATGCCCAAAGATCTGTAGCACACGTAGATTTGGCAACTCAGCGAGTGGAGAATATTCTTCAGCCTTTTGTGTCATCCGAAAACTAAGTTCCTTAATGCGCTTTGAGTGCTGGGCGAGATCGGCAAGTGTTTCTTTAATGGGGGCGTTGTTTAATACCAAAAGTCGTATTTTGGTATGGGAATAGATAGGTTCAATCATTGGATTTCTACTCATTTTGGATTCATTCAGGAAATCTTCATAATCATCAAACTGATACAAAATATCCACAACTTCATCTGGAAGCAAAAATATAATTTAGTTAGTCTATTTATACATGTAATAGTCTTAAATCATTTAATTAACTGTCTTGATAGGTTGCAATGCACTTTATGTTCGGCAGGGTTTCAAGAGTGCGAATTATAGTCTCGAGTACTTCATAAGGCTCGTCGTCTTTTAACCACAGTATAAGACGCTCCAGAGTATACATTCTCTTCAGCATATTCAGAAATTTTTCCATGCATATTTTATTCCATTCGAATTTTCTATTCAGATTCACAATTAAATTCTTCACATGATCTGCTGTATGGTGCAGTAAAATCAACTCTTGTTTGAAGCCCTTAGCTGATTTACTTCCCAGTTCCATTCGCTTGTAAATCCAACATTTGTAATCCTCCCAAATGCGATGGAATCGTTGACAAACTTTGGCAAAGTTCATATGATCTTCTATGGGCAAATGATGTAATAAACAACTAAGGGAATCATCATCCAAATCTAGTAAATTCATGCTGAGTTTTTCATTTGTTAATATTTATAATTTATAATTATATTTATCCACAACCAATAAACGACAATTCACGCCAAGGAAACATAAACAAAAAACAGCTGATTGTGAGCTGTCATGCGTTTTATATAAATACCGAAAAGAAATAAACGCTTTTTCATTTTGGTATTTTCGTTAGCTGAACTTATGTATGTTGCAATTTTTAATTTGTTCTGATATATGACCATTCGAACGTATTTAAAGCAGATACCATTAAGGAAGACTCAAATTATATACATTTATAGATAACAGGCTGCCTATTTTACTTGTTGCTAATTTTATCAACTAATTAGTTTTTATATTTTTTATAAATTGAGTGTAATACTGCCGTTACTTCAAATTTGATTTCCGGCAATGCTTCCGGAGGTATGTCTTTGATTATGCTATCCCAGAATGCGTACATTTCAGGATGTTGCAGGGACGATTGCTGATTTGGACGCTGTGTGAACAAAGTATTTTGATGCTCTATAAGATTTGCCACCATCGTTGCCAGTCTGTCTGTTGTTTCCCGATGTCGCTTCTACAAAAGACCTACTCATAAATATATGCAATATTTTTAATGTTTGATTAACTTACGTAGGTATTAATATGCGATTTTTGTTCTTCTTCATCGGAGGTTAAAACTGGTAAATGAGATGAGGAATGTGCATTGTCTAGACTGGCTGTATGTCGATCCTCCATTTTCTGGGTACTCTCTGTTCTCTGTAATTTTAATGAATATTTAACAAATTGAAGAGAATTTAAATTGTGCCTTTACTTTTAAAGTTTCGCTGTATTTTTCTTCCTCTACATCAATAGCAAGCTCTGGCACTTGAAATGACGATTGGGTTCCAGTATCACCTGACCAGGATTCATCTTGTGACTCAAAATTGCTATTATTGAAGTATTCATCATCCGCAACGTCTGGTTTAGTAGCACTTTCCTGAAATTGGGAAGTTTATTCATATACATTAGCAATGATCTGTTATGGTACCGGCTTCGCTTAGTTGCATCTAGTATGTATATGATAGTAACAATGGGATTCAATTAATTTATTTACCCAGTTAGGAGGAACTGCTAGAGGGTCACAAATTGATAAATTTGCTGTAAGTGAGGAATCATTTGAGCTATGACTTTTTCTGCATTTAATGTTGTGACGCTTTCGCCAGCGCCAAAGCCAGTTGACACTGGGTTCGTAGTCATCGTTGAACTTAACACAGAATTCTTTTGCCTTTGCTAAAAGTGTACGCTGATCAAGGTTGTTTGAATCCTGTTCTTTGAACCATTTATAAAGCTCTTCCTCTACCAAGTCATGGACACCTTTTCGTTGCCGTTTTCGCTTTAATTCAGATACTTCTGAATATTTTTGAATTTCAGTTTGTCTCTTCATAATCCGGTAAATTGTTGATTTGTCACAGCCATATTTTGCACACAGAATATTTTTATTGACTTTGTTATTTACAGCTGTAATAATTTGCAGCTTTTCTTGAATTGTTAAACCATTGACGTGCTGAGCTCTACTCATCTTTCACTATTTTAAGAAAAGATCAAAAGCTTCGCAGCAGCAGATAAACAAATTACACGATTGCTGCAACTAACTATTGAGGCAGCTAAGAAAATTTTCTTAATAGCCATTAAAAACATCGATACCTTCGTACATCGATATTAAAAAAAGAACGATAACATCAAATGTAGCAGAATGGTGTTGCATCACTATCTCTATCGATTATTAATTTGATGCATATGCTTGTCTCTTTCGCACTAATGTTGAGATTCAGTACAATGAAATTAATGATGATAATGTTAAAATTAATGTAGTCATAATGCAAATGACTAATTTTTTTGGGGTTTATATAGGGCGTGCAAAAACTAGCAAATACTTACACTTCTGATTCTCTTGCTTGGCGCAATTTGTGGCGATAATGTCTTCGCTAGAAAATCCATTTTGGACTTATTTTTCCAATCAACTTCAAATGTTTCAGGTGCAAATTCACATTGTTTAGCTTTCATGACTTTTTGACTTTCAAACGTATAATAAGATTTGAGATTGTTCCATTTTCGAGATATGTCACCTGTTGATGGAACCAAATAAACAAAATACAGTAACAAATGCAAACACTAATGATGCATTATTTAATTGCATGTCCAAACCTTGACTTAGCTGTACGGTTGGATGGAATTTGGCGTTGATTTCCTTCGTTAGCTTCATCCAAAAATCACTTTTCATACTTTTCAATTTATATAGCGGACTTGCGTGATTCCACATAAACTCGGCAGCCTGAACATTTTCAATAATGTAATCAGTAATTTGATTTGTAAACACTGCTTTGGCCATTGTTTTTTGCTTGTTTACTACTTTCCCGGCTGACCTACATAAGGTGTGACCACACTTTTCAATTGCTTCGCTTATGAAGAAAAAAATACTAAGCCTTGATATATCGATAGCTTTCGATAAGATGTGCCGGTGTCGGTATCCGAAAATAAACAAACAACGTAGCTAGCTGAAGCGACGACATCGATCCATGGCAGAGTAGGAAATAACATGATAGGATCGTGGAAACTGGTGCTACCCGTTGGGTTTGTCTTGTATTCGCTGCCCTTATTTCTGCGTGTCAACAGCACCTCGGACTACATCATCGATGAGGAGTTTCACATACCACAGGGCCTCGCCTTTTGCCGCAAGCAATTCGATGTGGTAAGGCGTAGCCAGACTACGGTGGCCATAGTAACCTTTACTTTAAATGTGCTAAAAGGATGAATATTGCAGTGGGATTCGAAAATCACCACCTTCCCGGGCTTGTATCTGCTCGCTCTGGTGCTGCAGCCCTTCAATGCCTGCACCGTGACTGGATTGCGCCTCCTTAGCTTAGCAGGGGCTGGCATTAACATATTGTTGTTGTACAAAATAAGACGACGCACGCTGGCTGGCACTGGTGGCAATGCATATGCGGCTCACGAAGCCATAACCCTATCGGTGCTACCACCGTTATATTTCTTCAGTCATTTGTACTACACGGACACGTTGGCGTTGACCATGGTGCTGTTGTTCTACAATTACTGGCAACAGGAGGCACATCTGCCGGCGGCTGTCTGCGGTGCAGCCAGTGTGCTTATGCGTCAGACAAACATCGTGTGGGTGTGTATGTGCTGTGGCATCACCATACTCGACACGGTCGTCCAACAGTCCGCCAAGACTCGGCCGGAGGGCGAAAAGAATATACGTCTTTTTGACACAGCGGTAATAAGTTGAATGTTTTTTCCCAATCTTCATATATCTTATACTCATTTCTCTTGCAGCTTTGGCTCCAGCTGCTGAGCAGTCCGCAGCTGATTTGCAATTGCATATTGCACATTCTGGCCAAGTGCTGTTTCTATGCCTCAATCATACTGCCATTTATTGGCTTCATCTTCATCAATGGCTCCATTGTAGTAGGCGACAAAAGCGCTCACGAAGCATCGCTGCACCTGCCGCAGCTCTTATATTTCGCTCTCTTCGCTGCCGGCTTTGGCATCTCCAATACGCTGCGCCAATTGCGTCCGGCCTTGGCATTGCTGCAACGCCATCGACTACGCACAGTCCTAGCCGTAATGCTCATCGCGACAGTGATTCACCTGAATACTGTGGTGCATCCCTATTTATTGGCCGACAACCGCCACTATACCTTCTATGTGTGGAGTCGTCTGTACGGCAGATATTGGTGGTTCCGCTATGCCATGACGCCGCTGTATGTGCTCGCATTAGCGCTACTCTGCTGTGGATTGCGGCATATGCCGGACAGCTTTAAGATAATGTTTCCGGTGGCTCTGCTGCTGGTGCTGTGCTTCCAGCGGCTACTCGAGCTGCGTTACTTCCTGGTGCCGTATGTGCTCTTCCGACTGAATACGCGACCAACGCGCAAAGGATTCGCCGAGTGGCTGGAACTGGGCGTGCATCTGCTGTTGAATGTGGTCACGTTCTATGTGTACTTCACAAAAGAGTTTTATTGGCAAAATTATCGCACACCGCAACGCATCATTTGGTAATCACATTCCCATCTCCATCTCCATAAAAGACACAGCATTAAGTCGATTGAATATTGCTTTTGTTTATTCATTGCATTGCTACTGGAGTGATAAATTGCTCTACGATTTGTCAGTTATAAAAGTAAAGATTGGTTGTACACTAAATATATATATTTATGTAATTATATCTTATGGTATTCAAATGTTGCACCCGATAAAATGTTCGTTCATATAGAGATTCTTAATAGCTAGATTAAAAGATTTCACACATACATATATGTATGTATATATAGTATAATACTGTCTGGGAGAATAAGTACACGCGTTCACTACAAAATATCAGTTAAAAAACATGGATATGACAAAAAGAATATAAAAGAAATACATATTGTACGTGAATGATGAAGATAAATGGCTAAGAATCAAGTCTATTCATTAAGTGTATGTAAAATGCAAAAACTAGGCAAGAAATGTTACTCTGTTAATTGGTAATACTAATGCAAAAGTACGTCCTAACACTTTGAGCTTTGAGTTGAAGTGCAGAGCGTGCTCTTTCTCCCTCCTTTCTCTCTCCTGGACCGCCAAGTGCTAATCTTAGAATTAGTTTGGCACACACACAACATAAATGATTCAAGACGGGCCGTGTCATCTCCTGTGTTCGCATTGTTTGCTTGACCCTTTTAATCAAAGGCCACCTTGCGTGCAAAGGAGGTGAGTGATGATATCTCGCTGGGATTGGAGTCGGATGGCAGATGATTGAATTCGATCTCTTCACTGGCAGCGGATGCAACAATATTCTCATTCGACTGCGTTGTCTCGTCCCGCTGGTGCATCGTGGGCCATTGTTTGTGACTGGGTGCATACAAGATGAGCAGGGCAAAGATATAGATGTTCCACATGCCATAGACGCCGGTGAGAAAAGCGGACGTTAGCTGAATTTCGATTTCTTCGTTCCATTGCCAGTGCCCTTCGGCCATTTGGCCCATGATGAAGCCGGCGACGGTCAAACCAGCGCACAGCAAAGTGGCCAGCATAAGGAATTTGAAGCGATAGATGAGACCTAAAAATAAATGAATACGCACAAGTTTATTAAGTGTCCAATCTTTTGAAATTACAAGTTCCTAATCCTTGGTAAACAAATAGATGGCCACAATCAGGCCATAAAGACCCAGCACTTCGGCAAAGATCAATATCAAAACGATGCCCACAAAGAGCTTTGGTTGCAATGCCGAACCACGTACTCCAGCGTCACCCACAACGCCAATGGCAAAGCCTGAAGCCATGCCAGAGAGACCCACAGCAATGCCAGCGCCCAGATTAAGAAAAGCACGGAAACTGGTGTACAATTCGGACATTGTGCCAGCCAGGAGAACAGCGACAACCAATCCATAGATGGCAATAATGCCAGCCATGACAACGGGTATGATGGACTTCATAATTAGTTCTGGATGCTTGACGGCCATCGTTGCAATACCCACACCCGACTTGGCTGTTCCATAAGCAGCTCCCATGGTGGTGAACACAATGGCCGAGGTGACGCCCATGACACAAAAGAAACATGCATGCGTCGACTCATCAATAGTGCCTTCACCTTCGGCTGAAGACATTTTGCAATATGGTTTCCTTTGCTATAGAGTTGGACGCACAATTGAAGTATAGCTCAACACCTAAATCAGTTGCCTATTCAGTTATAAACCGATTGGAATTTTAAAATACATATTTTTACTATTATAAAGTTGGTTTTTATGTTTTCGATGAATTCTTTCAACAAAATTAAAATAAACTTTAAGAATATCCCCAAAGGCCATTTCTATTGCCTACTTTACTGGGCTCTTACCGTTTAAACTTTTTATAGAAACTTTAATCTGTGGTTAAAAACAGTGGGAAACTTGAAAACCCTCCTAATTCCTGTCATACTTTTGGAGTTCACTCACTCAGCACAGTCTTACACAAATCCAAGAAAATAGATGTATGAATAGCATATCTACTAGACGTCTGCATGAGTGGCAAAAAAAAATCACATTCAAATGCACAATGGTCAAAATGAATTGAGTGAATTTGAAAGCAAAGCCAAACTGAAGTGAATGAGTTGACTCGCTTACGTACGACTCAGTCGCACAAAGAATAGAGAAAGAGAAACGAATTGAATGAAGTGAGAACTCAGAAAACTGAGACGCTGAATTCGGACGATTCAAGTTGCAACTGTAAATAAAATTAAACTGTAAATATAAATTAAAACAACAACATTAAACTAAAAAGACAATAAAAATAACGCGGACTACAAATACATACAGATTCGTCCGCTTCTTTTATTAATAAGGTGTCCATGAATGCGTCTTTGAACTGCAGGCCTCAGAAAAAAGAATGGACCGAATTTGCACGCAACAACTCGAATTACTCGAATATACTACGCAGTGTCAAATTTGTCATTTACCTTTTCGCTTCATTCGTTCTCTTTCATTTCGTTCAACGTCCCAAGCTATGAAGCAAAACGCGAACTTATACTGATACAATGTCGATTCATTTCTTGCATTCCACTCATTCCATTCGAATGTATTCAATGAGACGTATGTTGTGAGTGGTCTCATGCAGATGTCTAATATCTACTCACCCTCGTAGTGCAGACGACGCGCCTGCGACATGGATGGCAATGAAGTACGTTTATCGCCAATGTCCTTGAACACTTTCCACACCATGAAGCAGAGGAAGAGAAAGTAGACGGCAGCCGAAACACCAGCGAGCACAATGAAACTCATGGCAACCTTGGCACCCAGCGGCGTTGTCCAAATGGAGTAGAAGGGATTGCGCAGTTGGACGCCCCGTTCACAAATGTCAAACACAAACAGCGAAATGCAACCGACAACAACGGCCGACAGATGCTTCCAGTAGCGTGAGCGTATGGTGGACTTGTTGGGCGAATCCTGGATGAGCATATGCTCGCCGGCAAACACAAGCCAGAAGGAGAGAAGCATGGCATAGAATATGCCTTGTCGCACATCGCTGAGTAGCAGCATATATGGCATTTCCACGCCCAGCGTCAGATACTCGAGTGGCAGATTGAGGAAGCTCAAGGCACCGCCTAAATACAGCAGCATGTATTCCAAAAGGGCAGGAGAACGTTGCAGGATGTGAACGCGACGCCAGAACCAGATCATAATACCCACGACGAAGGGGAAGAGCAGTGTCTTGAGCAGCAGCCAGACTTGTGTGAAGCCACCATTCTGATAGATGGCTGTCAAGGTGAGATCATGCATGTGTCCCACTTGCATGTTAATTTGCTTGGGCGAGTCCATGGGGAAGCGCAGGTTCAGCAAATAGAAGCTGTGATGCAGTGCGCCCAGCTCAAACAGTGGTATGATGTCGCAATTGTAGAGGGTCTCCTTGGCGTGCACATTCGATGGATGACAGTCGAGATAGCGATGTTCAACGCTGTTCGCATACAGCTGCCAATCCTTGTCGCCATCGTCGTTATTGCGATACGCAAGTCGCGCCTCAATAGTCAACTGCAGATCCTTGGGCGGTGCACTTAGCTCCGAAGACGAAACATATGCAATGTCCACCTGCAGCACTCCAATGAGATTCTGCTGCCACCGGCTATAATCCAGTACACGATTATTGCGTGGCAGCGGCATTTGAAAAACATACACCAATTGATTGGCCATCTTCAGTGGATCATCTTCAATCTCGTCTAGCTGCACTGGATTACAGGCACCGGCGCCACGTGAATACACAAAAAAGCTGGTGTCGTTTTGGCGACTGGGATCATCACGACACTTGGTGCCAAGCACAGTTTGATGGCCAGCGGGAACGGGAGCATAGAGACCACCCAGCAGGAAGCAGGCCACTTGACAAAGCAACAGACTGCTCACCAATATGGACAGCTTGCGGCCGCTCAAATTCTCCAGAATCGTACCCGACATTTTCTTTTTGATTTTTTTGGCTAAGGTGCGGCACAATCACAGTTACTGCGTTATTTCGAGTTACGAGGCAGCAGGCGTGTCCTCTACTTTTGATATCTCACGTTAATGTAAACAATTTGTATTTGCGCTATAAAAAGAACTCGAAATGTTAGGTGCCGACTTCTTCGTCGACTGTCGGCGAAACAAACAAAGCGGCGGCGTTCGTATACAGAATGTTAGAGTTGTCGACTAATTTGCAGACAGCCTGCGAAACAGCTGTTGCTGTTATTGACCTATTAACGGTAATTTACAAAATCTGTAATATTGCAGGATATGCTTATATTCATAATATTTCTATGATGACGCATATTTGTGCAACAAAAAGCAAAAAATAATTAAAAATTAGACAATTGCTGGCAACTCTTAAGGTATCGATGCTTTCTGTAGTAAACCACTTATCTATCGATAACATGGCTGCAGTTGCCAGAATGTTACAATAGCGACAACAAATTCGAAATGTGATTAAATTATACCTGTTGCTTACTGCAAAATAGCTCTCACACATAATTTAAATTTAGTAATTTGGGCATTTGGACATTTAGATATTGCACAAAATTAGGTATACCTGCTAATGGGCAGATGGGTAAATGCATATCGCGCTGCAGCTGCTACAGCGGTAAAGCTAAACAGCTGTTTGTAATTGTTTTGATAAGAAAGTACACAAGTCCATAAGTATGCAGCGGACATCTGTAAGTCAGAAACCCCATTTATTTACCAACAGTTCTAAAAAACTCGTTCTTTACGTCTTACAGCAGCTTTGGCAATTACCTGGCATTGCTTACCGGTCAACATTTCGAACTAGACAGTTTCATAGCCGACGTTTCGTTGCCCATCAGAGCAATCAAAGTCGTAGCTGGAAGACTTTGCCCTTTGTACGTCTGGGATTTGCACTGGTTGGTGCAGGAGCACTTGGCTATGATGGCTATGTTAATGATTTCACCTACTCGGGATCGTCGGTGCGCTTTGTGCGTTCAGTGAAGACAGCGGTGTTAATTGCCATCGATTATTTGGGACTCGATGAAAATGATGCCGAGTACAAGACAAAGATTAAGGTATTACATCAGAAGAGTGCTGATCGTCTGCTGGAAACTTGTCTGCTTAACGGTGGCCTCTACATAAAAGTGGGGCAAGGCTTTGCGGCCATCAATCACATATTGCCCATTGAATATACCAGTACGCTGGCTAAACTACAGGATCAATGTTTGCCCACGTCAAAAGAGGACATTCAAAAGGTGTTCCGCACAGATTTTGGCCAATTGCCTGAGGAGTTATACCAAGAGTTTGATTACAAGCCCATTGCGGCCGCGAGTTTAGCTCAGGTGTTCAAAGCGAGATTACACAGCGGCGAACAGGTGGCCGTCAAAGTGCAGTACAGCGATTTGCAGAAGCGTTTCATTAGTGATGTGGCGACCATTATCTTTCTCCAGGACATTATCGAGTTGGTCTTTAAGAACTACAATTTCGGCTGGATCATGAACGATCTGCGCAAGAACCTAGTACAAGAACTCAACTTTGTGCAGGAAGGACATAATGCTGAACGATGCGCGAACGATTTAAAGAAGCTTAGCTATGTAGCAGTGCCCAAAATCTATTGGCCACAAACAAAAACTGTAAGTGCTTTATATGTTTATCACAAATGTATTTATTTTAACTTACTGAATAACTTGTGTTGTAGCGCGTGCTGACCATGGAGTGGATGGATGGCTATAAAATCGGCGATGTGGATGCAATTAAGCAACAAAACCTAAGCCTCATTGATGTTGACTCGAAGCTATATAATGTGTTTGCCGAGCAAATCTTTCACACGGGTTTCGTGCACGCTGATCCGCATCCCGGCAACAGTGGGTAATCATAATAATTTGTGACGATCGGCTCAAGAAAGCAGCATAACATTTAATTTGCAGTTTTTGTGCGAAAAAATGCACACAATGGACGCGCGGAGATTGTCTTATTAGATCATGGGCTCTACGAGGAGTTGCCGGAGAATGTGCGCGGCCCGCTTTGTGAGTTTTGGGAGGCAACTGTGTTACGAGACGAGGCCAAGATGAAGGTGGCCGCCAACAAGATTGACGTAGTCGAGTATATCAAGTTTGCCGAAGTGCTTTTCCAGCAGCCCATACAAATGCGCAGCGGTCCAATTCGTAGCAAGCTCTCTCAGGAGGAGCTTGATCACATACGCAAGGTGGCCAGGGAGAACTTCGATGTTATTATGAGTACGCTCAAGGAAATGCCACGCAGCATGCTATTCGTCATGTGAGTTCTCCATTGAACAACTTATTTATTTCCTATAATAAACATGTTTTGTTTTTTAGCCGCAATTTGAATACGGTGCGATCCATTGGGGACAAGCATGGGAACGTGGTGAATCGTCCACAGGTCATGGCACGCTATGCCCAGCGCTGTCTTTACCAGCGCAATCAGAGATCGCCGGTGCAGTATATGCGCTGGATGTTTCGTCGCATTTACTTCGAGTACTGTCTGTGGTCAGCATCAATGCGGCTGCGGGTTATGAACTATTATTTTAATTTCTTATATCTGGTGGGACGCGCTCCGGAATCTGCAAAAACGCTAATGTATGATTTGATGGAACAGGACAAACAGCACTAGCTAATTGAGCATTTTTCTATAAGCATTTGTCGTTAATGTGTGCAATACTTTTTAAAATTGTGATTCTTGTCATTTCAAAGAAGCTAAATAGATTAAAACTTGCAACTTTTTACGCTTACAGCTTGTCATTTGGATGGACATAGACAACCCGTTTAGCTATCTAAAGGTCACATAAGCTACTTTAATTAAATTGCAGCTCTGCTATCCAAGGTTGGCTCACTCAAAACAGTTATTGCTAACCAACATTCACTGCCACTTAGGAGTCCCAAACACAACGAATCAATAGAGTTTTCAGATTAGCGAAAACTTTTGGAATTTTATGCAACTACTGCATCATATACCCTGTAAAAAATCAACACAAATCATCTTAAGTCCCGATTTGTTTATGAGTGAAGTGTATTTATTTAGGCACGTTTATACGAAGACTTTAAGTTGATAACTCAACGCATAGAGGGTATCTAATTAACCAGCTATATATGTTTGTGAATATCGAGCATTGTCGACTTGTGAGGAACACACATATTTCTGCCCCGAAATAGGCACAAATGGGCGTCAACAACTACATATTTCCGGTTGTGTGGGGCGCCATGGCAGGCATCAACATGCCAAAAATCTTTGCGCCCAATATACTTTGCATATACATATATAGTATATATGCACGATATGAGCAAGTTGTGAATGAGGCGCCTCCCGAACACCTTTATAACACTTTCACATAAAGTGCACCATCGAGTATATGGAGTATATCGTGTGGTGCACACAGAACTAAATTCAATTCAATTTCATTTAAAGTTACTTTCGCTGACTGACAGACAAGCGAGTCAAGTCCTCTAAGCCTAGGTCGAGCTGTACTGTGGCCAAATCGAATATTATTTTTAGAAAATGTGAATAGTAATAGGTACAAATTTATTTGAAAGCGATTTTCTGAATAGAGCTATATGTTAAGTTTCAGAAGTCCTTATCGAATAGATATACATATTAGATTTAAGACTTGGCTATTGATGTCTGCAGTTAAAAAACTGATATTTATATTTTAGCTTAGCTTATCTGAATAATTGATCGAATTTGAAAATACCTTTCTTCAGCTATAAATATCGTCGCCATGTAAAAACTATTTTGCCAATGAGACTTACAAATATTGTGTTAATCTCAATACTCCTTCAAATGTGAATAAATATATACAGAATAAGCTTTCTAGAATTTGCAAATTCTTTATAATAAAATATACCATTCTTACTGTTCGAGTATCACAAACTTTTTGGGTTTAAAAAAAATTTCAAATTTAAGAAATTCAATTTGAGAGTACAAATTTTTTTCGAAAATAATATTTGCATTGTTTATTCATAGTTTTGTGCCATTGTTTATTGGCACTGTTGTTGTTGCTTTTATTGTTTGGAGCCAGAACTAAATATGAAATTAAAAATCAACGCTAAAGTGTGAAACGCCTGAAATGTCGGCTGTCTGAATGTCTCGCTGTCTGGCGGCAGTCAGGCAAAGGACTCGTCGAAGGCTTAGAAGTAGCTCTGCAGGCAGCTGGAGTAAGCATTTGCAGACAAGTCGCGGAACGTAGCAAAGGTCTCGAGCGGAAATTGCAAATTATCCGAGCGGAAAAAGTCTCCGAATATCACCGATACCAATTAGCCATGAATAAGGAGTTCATTTTGCAGGGCGGCACGCCCATTACCAGCGAACTGGCAACGGTAAACGATCCTCCAAAATCGGGAATAACATTCGTACTGGAATCCTTGCTGTTGTTGCTTTTTTATAGGAGCTGCGCAAGCTCGTCTTTGGCACAGCGGCGATTCCAATGCGTGCCGAGTGGCTGCAGACAGCCTTCGTCTTCGGTGCTCCACCCAAGGAGGAGTTGGCCTATGGACTTCGATGTCCGAGGAATGCCACACGCGGTCTGCTCTCCGTGGTGCAGGGCTTCATCGTTAAGTATTTGCTCTTCTCCCGCAAGAGTACTCGCAACAATTGCACTGAGTGCGTGGAACGCTTAAGGGGAATCCCCAGGAAAATTTAAGATGTCATTGAGTGTGTGCTTTCTTTCAGTCCTCTGCTGGCCACTGCTGATATGCAGAGGGATGCACTCTTCCACGCCTTAATCGAAATACTGCGCACCATCTCGGACAAGGGCAAGGTCACCATGGTGCTGCCCTCCGAGGATGAGGTGTTTGTGGATCACAGTGCCAGCTACTTTCATGACACGGTCACCGAAAAGGTAAGCCCAGCGATTGCATAACTCGTTACTTATTGATTTTGCTTATTACTATTTGTAGCAAAAAATTCGATTTCTATAATATATTCTATATATTATATTTCATTTCAAATCTAATTTCTACAAGTTAAACAAATTTTTAATTAATTTTTTAAAATTTGCCGCATTGTTTAACATATTTTCTACGCTTCAACAATAAGTATTTATCTATGCCACTTACTTTTTATAGTCTTATCATTAAATTTATTTTTCTGTTTTTAAAATATTGAAATTAGTTGAAAATTCCGGAGACTCTCTTCTTTTAATCTTCTCTTTATCTGCTCCAAAAAGAATTTGTAATTGAAAAATTCCTCACATCAGTTGAAATTTATTAAACCTAATAAACTTTTTGAAATATTAGAAGCTACAACTATTTCTAATCTGTATTTCAAATTCAATACTAGTGTCGTGTAACAAATTTTTTCCTTTGTTTCTGTTTAATAAATCAATTAACTTTTCTTGTCTCTAGCTCTATACCTTCACTCTCTCCCCCAACGACGAGCTGGAGCACTTTATGAAGCGCAATTTCAAATACGTAAGAATTGAAGTTACAGAATTGTACTCACTTCTGTAGCTCTATGAATGTTCTTTATATACAAAATGTATCTAATTCACTTCCAAAAGTTTACAGAAGAGGAGACCCCGGGCACTTTGCTGTTTCTCTATAGCGCCGTCCTCACACGTTCGATGGGAAAGTAAGATTTCAGCTGTAGAGCGCGATTTAAAATTCGGCAAACACGTTAGATAGTCTAGATATAGCTAAAAAGTCTTTCAACTATTGAAGTATATGGGCTAATTGATTTCATAATCTTTCATAAACTTTTTTTTACAACTCGATGCAGAGTGCGCACGGATTTAGACTCGACGAAGGGTTCACCTTTGACGATGAGCAACCACGAAGAGGGATCCCTGATGATTGTCACGCTGCTGTTGACCGGACGCGCCACGCCCTATATACACAACGGCGTGATTAATGTGGGCGATGAAAATAGCTATGTGATTAATTTCAGCCACTTATAAGTTGATCTTTGATCTTAATTTGTCACTCTTTTCCATTGCAGGCTGTGCCGCAGTACGGCGTACTAAAGCGTTGTATGATCGGTTTGCTGCTCTGGGATATTGAGTCCGCTAGTGTGAGTAATATTATTGATTTTTAATTCCATTCCCTTTCATCCATCAAACCGTGAAGTAAATCGGAGTGTAAAGATAGTAAAACACATTTTGAACTTAAACTTTCTGATTGTTCTTCTCCTTGAACACTTGAAACTTAGAGAGAAAAAACACTAAATTAGAAAATGTACATTTGAGGATCTATCAAAGTTTAAGATTAACTTTGATTGAATTCTCAAAATGGAATATCGATAATGAGAATGTTTTAAAGGTTAACTTATAATGAATTAGTAGACAGCTGATAAATTTATTCTTTTCTTAATGTTTTTTACCCTATTTCTAGGCTGCTGTCAATCAATCGCGGCAACCGGGCTCACGGCTGAAGACGCCCAACTATCCCATTTGGATAACTAGCTGCACGGGTCATTATGGAGTGATCTTTAATCGAAACCCGGATCTGTTGCGCAACTATCATGCCGAGTCGCGCTTTGATGTGAACTACTACAGCTGTTCGGGCCATCAGATACTGATGACCATCGATAATCGGACGTACAATGAGCAGGCATTGGTCATGTTGGAGCGGCAGCCAATTACACCGGAGAGCACCTCGTTGTCGGGCAAGCCGGGCAAGGATGAGCCTGTCTCGCCGGTTGGTGGTGCTGCTGCCGGCGTTGTTGGTGTCGCTGGCACTAGCGGCGGTGGTGGTGCTAGTGGTGCTAGCGCTGGCAACGATGTGGTCGCCAAGGAGGAGTCAACGCTCAACACGCCATTGCAGCGTTTGATTCATACCAAGTGGGAAGAGGCAACTATAAGCTTTCACGTGCAGCCATCGATGTTGAGTTATCTTTTTAGTACCACACAGTAGTACGAGAGACCAGCTCCTCCCCCATCATAAACGAAAATGCAAAACTCTACTTTCCCCCCTCTAAAGAAGTTAGCTAACTTTCCTCCCCCGGCCTCTAGTGTAGTTCCCACTAAACAATTTCCTTCTCCCCTTTTCTCACAATTTGCATTGTCAGCATGTCAGCTTGTTATGTTGTCTCTTAATCTATGATATAAATCGACTTTCTTGGCGAATGACCAATACCCTACACCATTTGCAGCCAAGTAAGTTATCTACTCCTACAGTTCCATAGTTGTCCTAGCACCATTTGTTAGTCTAACAATCCTTTTTATAATACAATTCCCGTAAGTTCCCCTTACCAAAAATAATTACTATTTTCATTTGTTATGTAGTTTTTTATTATTCACTTACTAGTTGTGATAGAGCTCTAATGAACTATACATAGAAGTATAACTCCCCTTAATGGATGATAGATTCCTTAACTAGTTTTAATTACTATAGTCTAGTGCCATTAATTGTATGCTTTATAGTTAAAAAACTAAACAAAAAACAAAACCCAGCACACTTTTTCTAATTATTCACTTAGTTGACTTCTAATAATGGCTGTCTCTGAGCTCTGTTCTGAAGAAATGTCAAATAATTTTCAAATGGTATTTTAAAAAGATACACGAATTTGTAAATTCCAAAACAGCGATGGTAAATACACGTAAAATATTGCGGAAATTATGTTACCGAGGCCTCTCTCAATCCATCAAGAGCGACTACAGGAACTCAACCAGTTGAGGTTGCCGCCTGGAGCCACTAGACGATCAAATTACAATACTAAACTACATATCCACGGCACTTACAATTACATTCGCATAAAATACAAAAATTGTTAAGATGTATTTAGAAATAAATGTTCAAGATAATTATGAAAAAACACGATCAATTCTTTAATATCGGGACGGTGTATTGATATTTTCTAGAAAAAGGATTTTAATAATTTCACCAGAAATTACTATCGTTCAATTTAGTTAAAACTCCACCCAATGAATAACAAATGCAAATTATTTAAAAAAATATTTATTAATAAATTTGTATGATATTTATTAAAGTTATTTGTGTTTTTTTTTTTTTGGTTGGTTGGTTTTTGTTGTGGTTTCATTGCACAAAAATGATTGAAGTTCCTTGTTTTAGCCAGTTTTTAAAGAGAGATTTCTTTTATTTAGTTTACGTTGAATTCTTTATCTTTTTGTGATATTTCTTTGAATAAGAGAATAGTTTAGTCGTTACTGTAGATTGGTTTTGTAATTGTTTCTTGATATTGAAATATTTTAAATTGCGAATATCATTGTAATATTAGACTTTATAGAATTTATAAGAATATTTGATATTATTCACGAAAGATGTACCCTTGAGATTGGTTAGTATATTATTATTATTTGTAATATTTAAAGATTTAGTAAATGCCTAACTAACATTATTAATACCCATACATAAATACATATTTGATATTGAATTATGTATAAATTGTAGAAATATTCATTAATACCAGTTTGGTTTATTCGCATATCTGCTTTATATTGTATTGTATTATTTACATTAAATTTGTTTCCGAAAGAACTTCGATTGGATTGAAACAAATATAGATAGTCTGGAATTACGATTCGTTTCTTTTTTCCACTTTGTATAATTGAATTCCATCAGTAAGACCATTATCTCAAATATGTTGTTGGCTTTTCGGTAATTTCTCAAACTGTTTTTCTTTATTTTTATGTTTTTTTGTTGTAGTTTTTGTTTTTTTATTTTTGTTATTTTTCCCCCTTTCAATTGCCATTACCCATTACCATCGCTATCAGTTGGCACGCGATTCGAGTCCCACGAGGGCCCAGCCCAGCCCATGTGACTAAATCATTGGCCTCTGCTTTATCTGTCCCGCTGTCTGTCCACCCTTCAGTCTGTCTGTCTGACAGTCAGTCTGTTTGTCCGTCTGTAGGTCCGCTGAGGGTCTGAAGTAACGCCTTGATAGACAAGTGTGCCAACATGCATTATTGAAATGGTTGCGGCCCACATTTTAGCTGCTGTTTGTTTGCATTTCGAATGGCTTCTTCGGAGCACTCGCAGTATAAATAAATACTTATAGTTGCTCAACTTTAGACACGCCCACCCAATACTCGAATGTTTGTCTGCCTCGGCCTTGAACTATTGACATCTTTACAATTGCAATACAACTGAGAAACTTCACAACTCAAATTGAGAACTATTATCGAACAAAAAAATAATATATGATTAACATTGAAGTTATTTAAAATGTGCAAATAAGATTGATTTGAAAATGAAACCAACTTAGATTTTAGGAACAGAAACCATAGTTGTGTATTGTTTTGAGTGATTTATGCGTGAATTCGACAGCACATAACTGAATTATCATTTCAACTTAGATGCTAAATTAAATTAGAATTACAATTACAATTAGGCATTAGGCTGTTGTCTTTCATAAAGTAATGCACTTAAATACTTGTTGTCTTCGTCAAAAATTAACCGTCTTAAATTAAGTCTTGGCTTAGTTTAAATTTATTGCAAATATGTACAAAATATATGTATGTATATATATGTAGGTGTGAATATATGCATATTCAGGACAATATCATATTTGTAATGTACAATACTTAAAGGTATACACTGTGCGACTGTCAATGATCATGATATGATGACTGATGCTAATGCTAATTAATGATAATCATAATGATAATGATGATGATGCCGGCCTGGGGTCAAACAGTGCTCATCTTGTGATTCGTGATTAGTAATTACAAATATATAGTAGATTAATACTCGAATGTCGTATAAACGTGTGCGCTTAGAGCCTAACTAATTGCAACTAACTGTAACGGTGATTACGTTGTGCAACACTAATGATAGTCGGTACATTGAAACGACTTCAACTCCGAATTGTACCTGTACAACTTGGTTAAAGTCACGGACACTTTGTGAGCTCACTCGCCTGCCATACACCATCGCATTTTGTAATGGCAATCGTTACCATTCATCGTTAATACCTATCTAATACTAACTATAGAGTTTGGACCAAAACCAGCAGCCCTCTTCATTGTACGCCTTATGGCCGCACCAGCAGCTTCTCAATAAACGCCAAATTCGTGTGTCCATATCGCGTCATATTCAGCGGCAATGCGGGAGAATTCTTTTTCGTCTGCGTGTGCCAAGTGAGTATCTAATGAAGAGATAAAAATTAAATTTTAGTGGCATACTTTCGTGGGTTAAACGTGGGATAAGTTCTCACCTCTCTGCACTCATCGGCAAGCAGCTCAATTTCGGCATTGTCCAAAGGAGCCAGGCTGCGCAAAAAGCCATCCTCTTCATAGCCCGGTTTAAAGGGCATCTTGGCTTGCGGTCGCTCGTGCAGAAACTTGACGCTCACAGCGAAGCCTGCCATATCGACGGGATACTTGCGACCACCGATCCAGCCATCGTAGTAGCCCTCCAGCTTGCCCTCACGTATGATGGGACTGCTGACGCCAGTCTTGGTGACCAGACCCACTGGCCACATGGACACCTTTTTGGTATAGCGCATCTGTCAAGTGAGAATAAAAGTATATTATTATGATAAGATAGGGTTAACAAATGAGATTCAAAAGACAGCGGAAAAAGTGTACTTTAAGAATTTAATATTCTTGGGATTTTGTGTTAAGAAATCTTGTTTGCTGCATGAAATATTGTTTGAAAAATGTCAACTTCAATTAAAGTGGTTAAATCTCACTTAACGGGCTTCAAATGGACTGTAATATTTATAGTAATAGTGTAAAGCAAGTAAGCTGATAACTGTCTTTCAAAATATAAATTGGCCGCAAAGTAAAATGATTTTAAGAGAAATTTAATAAACATAAAGCAAATTATTAGTACAATACAAAGTTGAGTTCTAGAAAATTCAAATTCATATAAAACAACTAAGAAAATATGTCAAATATGCTTGAATGTGAAATACCCGCTACCCATTTCGAATAAAACCAATATAATGTGGTATTCATTTTAAAATATACCTAATTAATATACCACAAAAATACTAAAAACACAACAAAGTCTATTTTAGGTATATTTATATAGGACTACATACAAAATATACCAGATTGTCAGCCAAAACAACTCATATCCGTAGTATAAAAGCGATGTTGGCCATACAAAAGAATTTCTTTAACAACATCTACAATTTTTATCTGATCGCAACCAAATTTTCATGGAATCTTAAAAACTCTATTTATTATTGTATGTTATGCTTGTTATTCGATTTTTATCGATTTACTGGGGCGGAATTGGGCGTTGCAAAATTTTGAAACAAGCTTAAGAGCTGGTATTCTTCCTTCCTTAATAATTCTTTCGTCTTAAGCCTTTGCAAATGAAAACAACGTGATTTTTTCTCTACGTGCACAAGTACCACTGCTGTGACGTTACTCACCTGCTCGAATATGTTAATGTCATAGGTGTTATCGTCGTCGGCAAAGTAGAGTACACCCTCGGTGGCATTGGCTCGCAGATAATCGAGTCCTCGATTCCGATTCGAGACACCACGGGGCTTGGCACGCTTCGTCAGTTTGTACTGCTCGGGCATGGGCGCTGCAGAGGCGAGGGAATGTAGCGAGGTATGAGAGAGGTACTCCATAAAGCAAAGGGGGTTAAGAGTGACGATACTCACCCACTAGGTACTCGTAGGGCACGCCAATGCGATCCAGGGTGTGCGCCACCAATGGGTTCGTCCTGTTGGCATCCTCAATCACCAGCCAGAGCAGGTTGACAACATGCTTCAGCGTGTAGCCGAGTCGTGTCAGCTCTGCCAGTTGCTCGGGTCGTCGATAAGTGGGCGTGATGATGTACAATGGTGGCTGAATGGCGGACGGGGTCAAGAGGATGCAGAGACGGATAGGATGTTATATTAACTAGACGTCCATACTGTATTATTATCTATGCTATAGGTGTGTGTGGGTGTGTGGGTGTGGATGTGCGAATGTGTCTGTGTGAGTGTGTGTGTTTACATGCGTAACGCGCGGCGTGTGCTTCGTTTTATGAGCAATTATGCAAATTAATCCACTAGTTGACTAGTTGACCGGGTTTAGCTGCGTGTCTCCGTTCAGTTGGGTTACTCGGGCTACACTTTAAGCAGGCCACTCAACTAGTACACACACACACACACACACATACTTGGCGTGCATTTGCTGTTACTGCAAATTGTTCATTGTTGACACACATAAATACATTCAAATTTATTTTATTCTTCTTTGCTTTGCTTTTTTATTTGCCAAACAAACAAAGACATTCAAATAAATAATGTGCACTGAGCCACAACGAAACTCTAATCACAACAAGCTAACAACGACTAGAAGTTATCTCACAAAAAGAGTTCTTATTAAACTAATAAAAGTTAAATCAAAATAAAATGTTTTAACATACACATAAAAATAATAAATAAATACTATAATTTAAAGATATATTTTCATCGACTTTCAATATTGCCTATTGCTTCAATTTGCAGGGTATCTTAACGCTGTACTGACATGCAAATTAATAAACGCTAAAAAACTGGCACATCGCTCGCAACTGACCAAATTCATGTCCTGCAAACATCACATTTACCCAATTTATAACCCCTTTAATTTACAATGTTTATAACGCTTTTATAGGTCGCCTTTTACAACCTGCTATTATCTTGAAAAATAATAATATGCACGCTAAATTTATAAACTAAGTACTTTGCCATTATATGATGGTTAAAGTTAAATATAATAATTTGTTGTTGCTATCTATTGGAGATTTTTGCCTTTTATTTACCAAATACAAAAAATACCACAATTTGAAAATTATACCAAATCGAAGTAGCTCCTCCTTATTTATGTGAATTGTGATTATAATTTAAAGTATTTCTCACTTTCGTTATTTTTTTTTTTTGCTTTTTTTCTACCTTTTTCTTTAATTTCTTCCTAATATTAATAATATTTAAGTATATTTATTGCAACATAGTGTTATTATATCAATCTTATCTCGTATAGTAGGAAATATACTATATATAATACAGAGAAGCAAATCCATTTGGCACTACTTCTCAATTCTATATCTAAATTGCTATAAATATAATGCACCCTCCATGGAAACAGCCTTTGACATTGACTGCAGTGCATCCACATTTACTTAATAGTCTGTGCAACTAACTAAGCTAGCTCAGAGAATATTTACAATACGACGCGACGAGTCGAGAATCTTTTTCAATTGGCTTGCACTTAGCGAATCTGGATCATCCAATGTGAGATCTAGTACTACTCGTAATATTGTCCGAATAACTGTGTCTACTGCACAACGAACCCCGCCCCGCCCCTAAATGCAACTGGGACACAACCTCCCAATTTGGTGCTATTCAATGGCGTTTAGTTTGTTGTGTGCGGTTTCGGTTTATAGGTTTCAATGCGCAATGAGCAATTTTCAAATTAGGCTCATGCAAATTGCAAATAGAAAATCTTTTTGTTTGCATATGATTTATAATTGGAGATGGAGAAGCCACAAAAGGGGCCGAGGGGCGGACACACATTGTGGTCCCCAGTTGGGAGTAGTTAAAGGGCATGTCATTTGATATACGAGCTATATGCACTGCAACTGATTAACCCAGAAAAGTCAAATATCGCAACTAATTTGTTTGGCGTTTGCATCTGCGAAACTTGGTCAAACAAATAAAGCAATTCGATTGCATTGGTAACGCCTCGTTGGCCAACCAAATGTGTATTCACGTTTGTCACGTCAGTTATATGGCCATAATTGCATGGCAGGCATAACAAATTACTAGATGGATTTCTATAGATAATACCAAGTACTTTGGCATTCTTTTGCCCTAATAATCGACGTTTTTTTCCCCCCATACAAAGCCATATCATCAATCATACGACGGGGTTATTACAGGTGTCCCGATAGTGCCTGATAATCGCATCACAGACGGACCCGTGTAAGTGCCATAAAAATAGCTACTCACACTTCTCAGTATCTATTCTGAGTCATTGTGTAGTTTGAGTTAATCTAATTGCGCACTTTTCAATTCTATACTAAGAATTAAAGAAATGTGTAATGCAACTTTTCCAAATTGTTGTAACTGAAATAATTACTAATTAATTACTTTAAAATTGCAATATAAGAATTTCATAAACACAGTTTCAAAATTAAAATTTTGAATATAGTAATAATACTTCATATACATTTAACATTCAATATTGAGATACAGTTTAGGAAATTCCCGTAATATCTTTAACCTTTAAATATTTAAATTGTAGAATTCTCAAACTTGTAGCTTCTTCTTCATCCTAGAAGTTTTCATAACTTTACAGATTATCTTACTTGAACTTGAAATTGCAACATATGATACAAATTCCAGTATCTAATTGATAGTTAAAATTCAAATATATAAAGCTTAATTTTCTTTTTGAAAGAAGAGCTTTTTTAATGTAAGGTATTAAATATACTTTTTGAATATTTAGAATTGTCAAACTATGACGTCTATTTCCTAGTATTTTCTGTACCTTAATAGCTTTCGCTACTGTCTTGAATTTCAGTACTCTTATGACTTTTTTCTTCCTCCTTTCCTTGCTTCGTGACTTCTTTCATAAGATTTGTAGAAACTTGAAATTCATCTTCATTATTTACAGTTGTAGTATGTATCTCAAAAAGTAGCGCGTAACTGAGGTTGCTACAACCTCAAACACCTCCACCACACCCCCCTCAATGGTATTACAACGCACTTGTGACTTGCAGTGAAGCAAACTGGAAACTTAAAAAACCAATTAGGAGAATTCGAAAATGGGAGAAAGAACGTAAACAAAGAAATAAAGTGAAATGGCGCGAGGAGGAGAATTACAGGAAATTGCAACAGAAAACATTTTCATAAAAACTCTCAATATACATAAATATACAACAATAATATAACTAGACATAGATACTCATTAATATAACTGGAGAAAAATAATACTTATTTGTGCAAATTATGTGGAACAAGGCAAAGCAATATGCAGATAACATAATATACATACATATAGAACTATTTGAACAAGCAGACAGTGCAGCAAAAGCGAAATGCGACTTTAAGTGAATTACGTAATTAATTAAGTTCGTTAATTAGTTAGTTAGTTAGGTATTTATACGTGTGTGTGTAAGTGTGTGCATTTAGTTGTAGATTAGTTAAAAGAATATTTACGGGTTCGGAAACAGCAATAAATGTTGAGCGAGTTTTATGAGCGACGCCCCCGTCGGCTGTTCCCATTGCATTTTGGGCGTGGCCGCTTGTCACTAATCGTTTTTGAGTAGTTCTTGTTGTAGTTGTAGTTGTTCTTGTTGTTGATGTTGTTGTTGTTGCTGCTGTCGTTGTTGTTGATGTCAGAGCAGGCGCTGTTCTTGTTGTAGTTGTAGTTCTTGTGATAATGGACTTGGCATCTGATGATGATGATGATGATGACGATGACAATGTCAAAGGCAATGAAACCGTCGATAAGAAGGACATGGCAGATGCAGCCATCGAGGCAGACGTGGAGGCGGCAATGTCTGTTGCATTTGGCGCATGTAATTGGATTGGCCCCTGCCTCTGCCTCTGTCTCTGTATCTGCCCCTCCCCTTGTCCATGCCCCATTGCGGTTGTGTTGACGCTGGCCGCGGGTGACCACAAATATGAGGCGATAAATGATGAAGACAAGGGTGATGATGATGATTTATCGGTATGCTATATCATTTAATCATGTTTATCATGTATTGTTGAGGTTATTGTTGTTGTTGTTGTCGTGGATGCAATGGGCCCCACCAGTTAGAAAGGAATAGAGCAAGAACAAGAACAAAAGACAAATTACAATATGAGACTTGATGCAAAATGTTTAATTACACAGATACACATACTATCTAAATACTATTTGAGAGTTAATACTTAATTTCCTTACACATGAAACACTTTTCATAGACTATATATCCTCAAAACATTTATTAATCAAAGATTAAGATGAGAAAGAAGCGGCTAAACATGTTATATTGAATATGGAATCGCTTTTAGTTAGAGACGAAGACGATTTGACATTAGAAGAATTATGTGGAAATTTGCGTAGAATTTGTAAAATTTTCTTATACAATGACAACAGAATCTTTCTGTGTAAAATAAGATATTTTGCTCCAACGAATTTGAAGCAGTTTAATACGGTTTTTTGACAACATTTCTATGAGAAAACCTATAATTGTGTTAAATTTGATTAAGCTCTGATTGAAAGTTCAAGTTTGTACTAAATACGAAACGAGAAATTAATTAATTTAAGAGCAAAAATGGTATTGCAATATTTTTACAAAATTTAAAATTTAGCTCTATTGCGATATTGCATATTTAATTGAAGGAAAATCACTTTGCAATGCTTAGAAAAGTTAAGAAGGAATCGCAGAACAATACAAAATGATTTTATTTTTTTTTTAAATTAAGTTTACCGCTGTGATACTTTAGAGAAGTTGCAATGAAAAACTATTTGTATGAGAAATTACTGATACATTAAATATTTTCTATATTCCCTTAAAATACAAGTTTCACCTGATATTATTATCGTAATAAATAAATAACTTGACTATGAAGTGTCAACGAACCTTAAAGTATTTTATCTATGCTATTGCTTGTCGTGGTATAAAAAATGCAAATATTATATGGTATCATATAGTAATATGACAAAAGTATGAATGAGTCGAGTGAGTGTTTTGCAACTTGAACTTGATGAGGGGGCTGTCAAGGTCAAGCAAGTAACTAGAGGTAATCAATTTGTGCAAGCTAACATACGCGATCGTCTTATCAATAGAAGGTGCTATCTATCTATGCAGACATACAACTAACTAACCGTGCTAACAGAGCAACTATCTAGAAGTAGAGTTCATTATCTATCGTATCTATCGTAAGTATGAGCGAGTGGAAGGGAAGTACTTAACAGTTGTTGCACTCACCTTAATGACCTCGTTGGTGGCGAGTGGCTGTCGGGACATGTGATATTGATAGAGCACCATGTAGACACAGGTTGTGGCTACGAATATGGTCAGGTACATTTTAATGGATTTGCCCAGTGCCATTTTGTTGTTGCTGTTGTTGTTGCTGACACCGCTTCCATTCAGTTTCACTTCTTTGGCCTGTGGCAGCAACATTTATACTTATTGCTGTTGTTATTGCTGTTGCTGTTTTGTTGTTGCTTTTATGTATTTTTTGGTTTTGGTTTTTGTTTTTTACGCGTTGGTCTTGTAACTCTTCTTTGGTATTTTGATTTCATCCGTTTGGTTTTGATTGCAAGTTTTTCAGTTTCAGTTTCAGTTTCAGTTTTAGTTTATTTATTATTATCTTTTATAGTTTCATTTGCATTGCATGCATTATTTTCATTTCATTTAATTTTTAATGACTTTCGTTGCTCTTTTGTGTTTGTCTTTACAACTCGCTCATCTGATTGTTACACGCTGTGGGCGGCTTTTCTGGGCGGGACTACGTGCCGGCTACGCAATGCTATGATAATATTGAATTTTCAAAATACTTCCACAAACATTTTACTTACAAGTCTTCACATACTTGTCTTCAAAGACATCAAAACCTGCAAGTAAAGAAGAATATTCAAAAATACATTTAATTTTGGTGAAAAAGGCAAATAATGGGCGTAATTTGATTGATTGCTGCCAAAAAATGAAATTGAATTAAAAAGAGCTTCATCATTGAATAGCAAGCAGCTGATAGAAAAAGAATAAACTTTGCAGACGCCCACATATTAAATTAAATGTACACAAATATTTGTTTATCTACACGTTTTTTAGTCATTTAAGTCAATTGCTGATTGCATTCAAATGAATTTGTAATTTGAATTGGGTCTTAAGAAATCATTTTATCAAACGTCGCTGTCTTTGATAATTATGTCATCATTGCAAAAACGTAGTTGATAACGATAACAGATTGCATATTACATATGATAAGATAAAGTCATTTTGCTTAATTGAAGTTGTGGTAACGATCGCATTTAAAACTCTTTTATCATTAGCGCATTTTTCGAGCATTAAAGTTAATTTTAATTGCTTGCACTTAAGGCTGTAAAGCTTCTAAACGCTTTGATTGCATTTTCCCTTGGCCATTTGTGTAAGGCTCTTGTTAACTTGGCCATTAGAAATTATAGCGTTAAACAAGGAGCTGACGGCGTTAGCGGAAAGAATACCCACAACAAGCGGAAGAAGTGCCTTGTTTTTAGTTTGAATACCCTTTAAATAGTACAACAAAGTAGGGAGTAGCTATAATATCAGAAATTGTTGCTACTTTAACGAACATTGTGTGCATTTCTAATTAACAAGTACACATTTCGCATAAAAGCAAAACAGTGAGGTATTATTCTTAAAATATACTAAATAAAATAAACCTCAGTCTATATTTGGTATATTGGTAGAGTACTACATTCAAAATATACTACAAAGTAAAAAATATACCAATTTGACAGATTTAATAGATAGGTTTTCATACAGAAGGACAGACAGAACAGCTAATCAAAAATATATGTTCTTTATAGGGTGGAGGCACAAAGTTATAATAATAATAGTATAATAATAAAAATTTAACTAACGTCATAAATCAAATAAATATGTTAAAATATAGTTGTAATAAATGGAATTTCAATTTCTTTGCAGCAAAGTTATTTCCTCAATCTTATTCATAATTTATTTTCAAGATCCGCTATATTGTTATTTATAGTATGTAAATTTTAGTGTATTTTAGAGAGCGTCTAACTCTTTGCTTCGTTAATATTGTTGCTGTTGCCTTTTCGCATACTCTTGTGAGTTTTTGCAGATGGGCGTGGCTGTTGCTTGTTCGCGTGTTTAAGCATTTTAAAAAGCATTTCGCCCAGTTGCTGATATTAAAGTTCAATGGCCAATTTAAAATTGTTTCTTGCGCTTTTGTTTTTGTTTTTGCTTCTTGCTTTTTTGCATGTTGCTGACGAAGTTTGGGCGCCGCTTTTGCTACGCAATTTGCATATGGACTTGCTTTCTTCTCCTATCTAAAACTGTATCTAAGTGAACCGTCAAAGGGTACTTGGAGGTTTGCGTTGTAATTGAAGGCGAAGCGAGGCTAACGACTCTCAGTTTTGGTAGTTGAAAATTGCAAATTTTAAATAGTTTGGTAAATTCTTTTGTAAATCACGGAGATTGAAACAGTTGAAATTGAAATTCTGTCGCCGTTTTGCAGATAATATTGTTGCAACTAAATTGAATTTATTTGCGTCGCACGCAATTATTATATTTTCAAAATAAATTAAATTTTCAATATCAAATATGGTCAATCTAGCTATAACCCCGAGCTGCAAATTTCAATTAATGCCGTTCCTTCTATTGCGTTTTATTGAAAACGGAAAATGGTTCAAATGAAAATTCATTTAACAAAATGTCGCAACAATAAAGACAAGAGTTCTAAGCAAAAGTCTTTGTGAAAAACAATTTAGTGCCAGAACTTAACCCATTTACATGACAATTCCAGCCGCCCTCTGCACTCTGCACAACGATACGAGGCACAAAAATCTCTGCAAAAAGAATACAAATGAAACACACACACATATACAGACAGGCAGTCGCATAAACAACAATACACAGATGTGTGGGTGTGTCAGATATGTGCGAGTGTATAAGAAAATACCACCAAGTGGGCGCCAACTGCAGCGAAATTGTTGAAGCTAGACGGGGGAAGGGGGTTGGGGGAGTGGGAGAGTTTAAACAATTTTTGGCGAAAAAGAAAAGCGGAAATAGCTGAGAAATAAGTGGATACTACGAAATGCTGCACTTGAGCACCCCCGGATGGGGCTTTCAAGTGGCGACCTGGCAATGTCCTTGAGCAGAATGTTATATACTACTAAGATTGCAATTTCCATAAAGAAGAGTCTTGAGTCCTTGCCAAAATGTTGGGAATCCAAGCTCAAATTGTTAAGAAATGCTTCCTGGCTTTTTCAAACTAAACGCTTCTATCATTATTTACTGTCAAATCCATTTTATCATATAGATATATCAAAAAGAATTTAAGTTCAAAGCACATGGAATATGCAAAATAAAGTAGAATCATTTCATTTTAAACTAAGCGAAGATAGCTTAAGCTTTAAGGTTTAATTTTAAACCTAATTTATGAAAATATGAAGTTGTAATATTAACTTTACTTGTAATTTTAAATATGATCAAATACTTTCAAAAAAATTGAAAATTAAATTGAACTTTAATAAGTTTGCTTTCTTCATTTATTGTATATTGTAGTGAAGATTCTCTTTGCTATATAAATACGAAAAAATATAAAATTATATTAAAAAGACACATATTTTGTTGTAAGTTAGATGTAGACTATACTACATGCAAACAAATAAGAAAGCAAGCAGTGCGGTATTAAAGTATACTATATTGGTGTACCACAAAAATACTAAAAATATAAAAAAATCTATATTTGGTATATACTCCATTCAAAATGTACCATAATATTCAATATTCTCAGCCAAAGTAACTAATACCCGTAGTAACTTTTTTAATTTTTACTTTTTTTATCTCAATCAAATTTTCAGGACTCATAAAAACTATAGTAATTAGTATGCCCCAAGAATCTTCGTTCCAGCTTGCCAATGAATTCCCCATATGATAATAATACGAGTTAGGCATTGAGTTCGTCTTACCAAATCGCAAAACTCTGCTAATTGGGCAACCATTTGTTTGAGCACAATTATTTTTAGCACCGATCACACGGATCTTACTTACTTTTTCAATTTATTAAATTCAATATATAATTTCTCACTTTTTGTATTTCGCTATTTTCGTAATGTTGTTGTCGCGATGATACGAAAATTTCTTATGAAAATATATCATGCAAACATTGTACATCCACTGAGTCAAATATAATGTTTCAGATTCTTAAATAGTAGTTTCTGTATGAAATATATTTGAGCGGATACTTCACTTGAATAGATAAAAGTTGATCGATGATGAAGATGTCAAGATACATATGTTTCACAGTATTTATCAAACTTTGACAAATTACAGGCAAGTACTTCATAAGGAATGACATCGTGAAATAGATAGATTATTCTGTTTTCCTGCTTCTCAGCAAATAACTAAAAGTTATTTTCTTCGTTAAAGTTCTCATAAGTTGGTTTATAATACTTCCTTATCGTATGGCATCTTTACCATCAGCAACTTGACTTTAAAGCGTTTCTCAAATATGAGTTTGCCCTTGCTTTTATTACGGCTCCGACAACATACTATTCGCACTCACTGTTGTACAGTACCAAGTTGTAGAGAGAAAGAGAGAGAAGCGAATGTGGCTCTTAAAACTGTCTGCGGCTCATTCATTTTGCTGTAAGGACAACTTGAATAGTCCTTTCGAGTGCCTTCGCAGTTCTATTTCAATTCACTTTACTCATAATCCCGACGCCATGGCGTCCACATAAAATGCCCCTCTCTTTCTCTCTCGCTCCGAGAGTTAGTTTCGCATGTGGGCGGAATCAACAATTGCGTAATATACTATACTGTATATGAAGAGAAGGATAAGCGGAGCGGAGGAGTGGCAGGGGCACGATGCACGTGCTCCCACAGTAAGGAGTCAACTGCAAGAGCAAAAGTGAAACTAAGTCATATATGAAGACGCCAACTCTTTGCTTGATTTGTGGCCCATAACCTTAGCCTCAGCCTCAGTCTTAGCTCCAATCCCAAAGCTCTAAACTGAGGCTCTCGTAGTCCACAACTTCTTACATTTGTCAAAAAGAGAGAAATAGGAACGGAAAAATAAGTAAAAGAGAAAAGTGTAAACGAAATTCATAGCCACGTTTCCAAAGTCGCTGGCAAAAATCATATTTCAAATTTAATGGATTAGCAGCGAGAAATTCCATCTTGTAAATGTCTTCATGTGACCATGTGAGTTATAGTGTATCAAAAAAACATATCATATATCATCCATTACAAGAAACTCCGGAACGTGCTAGTTGCACTCGTATTTTATGTAACGAAATGTAATCAAAATGTCAGTCGAAACAAAGCAAAAAAAAAAAAAAGGAAGTTAAAATAGAGTTTGCTCGACTCTGGGACTCAGAAAAGTTAAAAGCAAACTTAGATAATTCATTAATTATTTAAGGCTAGAATATTTCTCAATTCTAAATTAATCAGAATTCTTTTGAAACATTAAATTTTAATAATAATAAACGTAAGGACAAAGTTTCCCAATGCGTCACACGAATTAGCCTATGATAGATATGTAAATTCGAAGTCAATAATATACGAACTGTGATAAGATATAAAGACAATTCAGTAATTTTTGCCTGACGTATTAACCAACATAGTATAGAAACATATCTAAGCTATCAATAAGAAACCAAAAATATAAAATAGATCGCTTATGGCATTGAATTTGTCATATCTCGACAGCTATTCGATAGAAACTATTTCTATAGCTAAATGTTTAAATGTCCAAAATCAAAGTAAGCCAAAGTCTATAAAAGTGATGAGCACAAATTAGTGAGGCAGGGCACAATGGCTTATCGTTGTTGGGCCACCGAGGCCCATTAGCCGAATGTCAGTTGGCCACAGTGGGACTAATTAATATTGTGACGACATCGAAATGAAGTAGATTGAAATCTAACGAAATGCTGAAATTTAGCATATATTTCCCAGCGTGCTCGTTTGGGTGTGAAAGGATTGTGTCGAGAACAAAGGACACCTAAGAAAGCCATCATCAATCGCAGGCACGCATGGGCTCGGGATATTCAAATGTGGCAAATGGATGGGGCAACTGTTGCGCCACCATTCGATGAAGAATGCAACAGTTGATTAAGGTTGGGTTCTAGGAAAGGATTATTAATAAGTTTTAATGCATTGCCATTAGCATAAAGTGTTAGGAATTAGTTAATATGCTGCCTGACCTCGCCTCTTTCAATCTATAGATTACAAAAATATATAATTTGCAATAAATTACCACAACGTCAAGCTTAATATTTACATTCCCAATGTAATGGAAATGTTTATCATTCAGTCCAACATTGAGTCATTTGTAAATAGATGAAATTCACCTGTTCGTCAGTTAGTCAGTTTTACCAGGCGCCTTATCTATTTGATTTGATGACTACCAATTAAGTGCGCCAACTTTTATTGAGCTGGTCGTAAATTCTGTTGCATGCCCATAAAAACGATGTTTAGTCTATCTATCGACTAATGAAGCTATGCCTACCGCTTTTTACGATGATAGAACACGTAAGTCGCCCTTTTATGATAAGACAATAATCTATTTATCCGAATCGTCCAGATGTGATATTCTGTATATGTTTAGCATTTATTTGGAGTTGGACTTCAAATTTACAATAAATCAACAAGTGAATTGGCTATCTCTGGTTTTATCTATAAGGTACTTTATTTATAAATTTAATCAAATAAGTCATGCCTCTTCTTCAAGAAAGTATCAACAAGTAAAGGCGGTTCTTCTGATAAAGACCTTAGAGACTTTATGAACAGCTAGCAACTCTTCAAATAAATGCCAGTGATTAAAATGCACTTAGTGATTCATTATTTGCATTTAAATACAATGTAAATGCATGATAGGTAATGAATGAGGTGGATGTATTCGGATATGGACATGACATCATCCTTGGCTAACGCCAGATGGCAAGAGCAGCTTATCTATTGCATTAGAAAGATCGCGGAACCTGAAGATATTAACTCCGAATATACATGCATTAAAATAAATTGAAGATATGCTGAGCACAGCTGGAAAACATAAAGCGTAAGCGATAACAAGTATGTAGTTATACTTTCAGTGTTACTTAGATACATTTTAAATACACAACATAAAAAGATATGTTAATGCAAAACATGTCAATTTCAACAAACAAACTTAAAAAAAAATAATCCTATTGTAATATCATTTTTAATTATTAAAGGTGTATTTTTTGTAAGAGGCAGAGGCAAGTTATTTCTTATTTCCATAATACTTTTGTAAGCAAACTTTTAACAAGCTTAGCGTCTCAGTTTCTGAAGCCTCATCCGGTTAATTGCCTGAGTAATAATGTGTTATGTAAGTTGCAGCTAAAGATTCTAGGAACGTACAAAGCCGGAAATGTGAAACACGAATTTAAGCTTTAAATATAATTTCATGTGTTTGGAAGTATCAAAATTATTTTATACATAATTTTTTGCAAAATAGAAATTGTGTTTCACTTCGTTTAATGAAATTATTATTATTAGAATATAAAATTTGAATGTTTTTCTATATTATTTATAATTTGCTATGTTGCTAAGCAAATTCTTTCAATTCTATAAAGTCTCTTATATTAAAAATTTGTCATGACCTCAACATACATGCAGTTGTATGAGGTACACTTCACTTTCTAAGCTTCTTGATAAGTTAAGATTTATTTTCTTTCATTTAAGTGTCACTAAATTTGTCATAGAAATAAATATATGTATACTCATATAATATTTTGTATACAAATATGTTTTATATACTATTCCAATCGAGAACGTTTCATATCTACTACAGTGGCGAATACGCACAAAAGGCGACCGCCTTAAGCTGACTTCGTTCTTAGTGATAAAACCTTACACACATATATAAATATAGCACACATATACAAACACATAGTGTTTCACTATGCAGATAGAGAACAGCGTATATACATATATAGTATGTAGTTTGGAAAGTACGTCGGGTATTGTTCTCTCTCTGATAACCATAAATTTATCGTGTGGTCTGCCAGGGTTTCGCTTTCCACTCATTTGTTGTATAGTATTGTCAAAGAGTCGCTGCTGCTGTTGCTTCTGTTGTCGAGCGCCGCAGTTTTGTTCATGTTATGCATGAACAGCATAAATAGTGGGTTATAGACATTGTATTCTCATATTTACATATGTACGCCCATATCGACGAAGAATATTTTGTTTAGCATGTGGCGGAAGTGACGATTCGCCCATGGATATTCGGTCCCATTTCCCATATCAGTCACAACTTGTATTATGTGTCAAGTGAAATTTCAGATCTCACGAGGTTTTTAATACAGAATTCATAATGATGAAGATTTACCAGATCGATAGATTAAATAATTAATATATGTTTATTAATGTATTTTTAATCGATCCTCAATATTTCATTGCGTTCAAGCTAAGATTATTAAACAGTTCACCTAACAAATAAAGAATTTATTTCGCAAAATTGTAAAATACCACAATAAAATAAAAGGCAATGCATTTGAAAACCTGTATTCCGGTTATTTCCCAATCAAACACAATCAACTTAACTATGTTTTAGGTTACTGCATTTTTTTCAAGGGCCTTTCCAACATTTATCTTGTACGTTGCCAAGTAACATTTGTAGCAAGTTTTTGGCAATTCGAATTATTGCAAAGAAAATTCCATTTCTTTTTTTGTATTTTCCCTTGGCACTCTAAGTCCCTAGGTGGGCAGAAAGTGAAAAATGTTCAAAATTGGCAATTAAATTACCAAAAGCAAAGCCAAAACAGAAACAGAAGAAGAAATGGAAAAGGTAGAGTGGAAAGAGAGAGAGAGAGAACAGAGACAACAATGTGAGAAATTGCAGTGCTGGCAAAAATTCTCAGTCAAAATGAGTTCAAGTCGAATAAAGACCAAAACTAGAGGCGGAAACAAAGAGCAAGACCGAGGAGAAGGCAGCAGAAGCCCACTTGACAGGCGGCCAAGAGGCGAAAGAGAGAGACAGTTGAGACTCTGCATTCGAGCTGGGCACTCCAAAGCTTCAATGCGCCATTGGGGCACTTCCACTTGGGGCCGGTCAAGTGATTCAGCGCCAGGCGAACGAAGCTAGCAAAACAAAGGAGCGGAAAATGCAATAACTTGCAACATGCCACAACAGCACATGAGGTAACAGTTGCAGTTGCAGTGCATTTAATCCCGCTACTCGACACAAAAGTACCCTCTGTAAAGTGCTTCATGCTTATATGAAACCTAAAGCATAAACGAAAGTTCCTGCACACGATTCTTAACTTGATAGTCTTCTAAACTCTGCTTTTCAAGTTCAAGAATTGAAATTTTAGTCACAAGATCACAAACACTTCATTACTAGATCTTGTATTTGAATATCAAATTTAGTATATTCCGAATATCAATTCTAAATTTCAATTTGAACTTCGACATTTAGGAGAAGGTAACATAGAAATACTTTGTACAACAAAACTAACTCAATAGACTAATTTAATTAAAGAATCTTGTATTACTTTCAAATATAAAAACACAAATAAAATATGAACTACATAAGCCAACAAAAATAATAACAAGGAAGTTGTATTTCGGTATTATAAAGAAGATAATGAGAACAAGATAATTTTGTTGTTGAAACGTGCTCGATATCAATAATATGCAACAAAAATGAAACAACTACCTTTAAAAAACAGAAAGCTAACTCCTATTTATATTGTTCATACAAATAGAGATGAACTCTGTTTTATTTCTTCTCGCTAAAGCTAAAGTCACATTTGCTTTCGGACATAGAAAGATTTTTGGGTAGCTTGTCTGGAAGACAAACTCTTGTCAACAAATTCAATTAAGGTTTATTTTGTGAAAATATTGCTGTTGTCGTGTCCTGTCTCGTCCTGCAGTCCTTACACGCACGCAGTTGGCATTTTTCATTTGCACAGGCGCTGGAAATAGGTTGCGAAATGGCATTTTAAAAATTTAATTGGCAACGCAGAACGCAGACGAGGAGTAAGTTTGAACAAGTGTATAAGGAAGACGAGACATGGACGAAGACGAGTTGCGTCGTCTAGCTGGGGGTATCTTTGTCCATTAAGGATGCGGATAGCGGAAGTGGAGGGGGAGGAGGGCAAAATGCAAGTCAGCTCCGAGGGTTTCTGTGTCATGTTTGTCAAATTGAGTGAAGTCCTTTTCCTGCTCGTTGCTCCTCTTGTTGATGTTCATGTCCTGTCCCAATCCATTCCATTCACTTCAGCTCACGCAGCTGCCAGTCACTTGCCACAGCCAGTCAGGAATCGTAATGGAATGGTATGCGATGCCCCAAAGAGAGAGTCCATCAACTGACTTGCGTGCCCAACTAACCCTGCTAGCTACATCATTCCATTTGAGTCGCCCAGCCGGAAAATTCTTGTGATGAAATATATACATTATCCAGACCTCAACGAATGCCGACTACGCACACAATACCTTTTAATCGAAACAAAACTAGAATTCATGAAAATGCTAGGTATCCATTTGAGGGAATTTTACAACTTGACTGTTTGGATCCCAGTAAAATGAAACAAAATTTAAATATAAATGTTATTTCAGTATAAATTACCTTAAAAATATATTTAATTTGAAAATAAATGAGTGAAATTATGAATTAATTTTTATACTATATAAAAAAAAAATTTGTAACTAAAAAAAACGTTTATGTTAGCTATAATCGATTTTAAAAATATTTTGGTAACTATACAATAAAGAATTCAAGAAACTCATCAAAGTTCCTTTCATTTCCAACTGAGGAAATTATTTATTCTTTATTATTTCCTCATTATTTTCAAGTGAAAAGCTAAGGAGGTTATTTGAAGTGAATTTCTAAAAAAGGACTTAAATTTGTTTTTCTTTCCTTCCTTTCTTCACAAAAACAAGTGTTGTAGTTTTTCTTTTTCAAGATTTGTTGTACTAATTTTCGTAATGTTTTCTTTTCTTTTCATTGAACATCACTTGAGCTCAGCTAGACAGACTTTTTTCAACTGACAAAGTGAAGCAAACTCAAGTTGCCTGAGGACGCTTTTGTCTGTTTTGTTGCAGTTTCTCTCATGGACAGTTTCAGCTGGCAGCTGACAGAATTCTGACTGTGGCTGTAGTCTTCAGCTTCAGTCTAAAGGTTTTTCGACCATGTTTGCAATGTGAACACAGTGTGAAAAGCATTTCAAATGGCTTACAGATGCCGCTCTGACATATTTTGTCAACTTTTGTGGCCAAAACCAGGCAAACAACTTGCCACCAAAGTGATTTCTGTCATTTCAACAAAATGTGTCTGATGTTTAGAGTTCTTGTCTATATAAATACAAAAAAAAATCCAATACTTCTTAAACTTTTTTGAAAAGAGATTGAAATGGGGAAATATTTAATGATTTTTTAATATTAGCTTTAAGATGCACGTTTTGAAAAACAATATATTTTCATTGATACATTTTTTTAATAAAATAAATTGTAAAGTTACCTAAATATCCTTATTAAATCGTACTATGTCCAATTCTCATTTATTCCTACAACGTTTACGAATGCCGCATAAAAAGGAATCACAAAATCTGCCGCTTAAAGCTGTGCTAAAAAAGCACAAACGTAATTGCGGGGAAACATGTAACAAGCATGAAACAACTACAGAATAAACTCTTTTCAAATTTCCCGAACAAAACCAAAACCAAAACAAAAACAAAAAAACACAGAAATTTAAATGAAACAAGTAAGAAAGTTACAGTCGAGTGTGCTCGACTGTGAGATACCCGCTACCCATTTTTAATAAGGGCAAAATATTGCGGTATTATTTTCAAAATATACCGAAAATACTAAAAAAATACTAAAAATATACCAAATTGTATTTTTGGTATATCGATACAGCACACCATTCAAAATATACCATAGACGGCACAATGTACCAGATTGTCAGCCAAAGCAACTCAGACCCCTAGTAAGTAGGCGTTTTTGCCCATACAAAAGTATTTCTTTAATAACATCCACAATTTTTATCTGATCGCAACCAAATTTTCAGGGATCATAACTACTATAGTAATTATAGTATATACCAAAATTCACAACTCTAGCTTCAAAATTACGCTTGTTATTCCGATTTTTTGATTTGCGGGGCGGAAGTGGGCGTGGCAAAAATTTGAAACAAACTTGATCTGCGTGCAAACATAACAAATGCTGTCGAAAAAAAATTATAGCTCTATCTCTTATAGTCTCTGAGATCTAGGTGTTCATACGGACAGACGGACAGACACACAGACGGACAGACACACAGACGGACAGACGGACAGACGGACAGACGGACATGGCTATATCGTCTCGGCTGTTGACGCTGATCAAGAATATATATACTTTATAGGGTCGGAGATGCCTCCTTCTACCTGTTACATACATTTCCTGCCGGCACAAAGTTATAATACCCTTCTACCCTATGGGTAGCGGGTATAAAAACAGAAAACTAGAAACAAGAGTTGTGCGCAATCTTAATTGTCATAATCACAGCGACGGGAGGTCTTAAACATATGTACTTATGTGTGTGAGTGTGTGAATTTTAGTTACCATTCCCTTCCGTGGCGCCCTTTGCGGCGTGAAAAATTAAAACGTGACACAAATTACTCGACTCCTCGGGGCCCACACACACATACACTCACACTCGCACACATCTACAGATACACACTCATTTACAGTCTCGTATACAAGTTCCATTAACAGTTGCCGAGACTTGCGAGGGGCCAGGGCCGTTTCTGCCGCACTGCGTCTGTCCCGAGGGGTTAAGGGCGACGAAACGCCTCCCGCATGTTGTCTACTCTCATGCAATTCCCCAATTGATGTATGTGTGTGCGTGCGTGCGTATGTGTGTGTGTGTGCGTTCGTCTATGCGAAGCCGAGGCGCGGAAGGAAACGACGAAGAACCTTTTGTTCATAATTTTTGTGCTCGCAGATTTCGCACGCACGCACATGTGTCAAGGGGCAGCTCAGTGCCTCCCACGCATTTGCATACTCCCTGTGTGTCTGTTCTATGTGGGTCTATGGCAACCCTCTACTACTACCTTAGCTCCAATCTTCTACATATGCTCCCTATATGCTGATTTGATTGGAAGGACTCTCAGTATGCAGATTACACATTTTACAAGCCAAATTCACAATCTGTCTGAATTCAGTCGCAAATAACTACAATAATAATTAAAAGCTCTAAATATTATGATTCTGTATAGAATATTATATCTAAGGAGGTATAATAGTAGTTTCTGTATTCTGTTTTATTATCTTATAATATTCATGATGTATTATATTTTGAATATTATTACCATTTAATAATCAGATAATAATAATGAATATAATATTCATGCTGTATTATATTTTGAATATTATTACCATTTAATAATCAGATGCTTATTATTTAGTTGATAGATTTGTATGTTATATTTCAACACATATGTATGTAATCCATAATTTGTTTGGCATATTATGCCATAGACAATAGACATTTCTGTATTCTGAGTTAATTGCAAGAGTTCCATGTTCTATTTAATGAAATTCTGCATACTAAAGTAATTATAATAAAGCTCTATTCGAATTAGATTTTGTTGAAAAATATACGACATTGCTTCATTATATTTTTTTTAAACGTGTGTCCAATAATCAATGGTCTTACTAATTAAATAATTTTAAACTTTATCGCAAAGCTTTATAAATAATGCTTAAGAGAACTTTGAATGAACTAAATAAATAATGATTAATTGCTGCCCAATAAATAAAATAAACAAATTGTTGTTTTGTTATCACCAAAATTAGAAAGTTCACTAAGGAGACTTCAGACTGTAATGGAAGTAAATGGAATAATCTCCTTTGAGATATTGCATCTTGCACAAGCATATGCTAGAGACAGTTCTATAAGTAGCACGAAAGTTTTTCAAATCCTTTGAACAATTTTACGCTCGCACTCCCCACTTCCCTGTTCACCACTTCATGTTGCTTTAGCACTTCATTTTTCACGACCCGCCGCTCCAATTAGCAGCTGCTTAGCTAATTTCAAGGCGTTTGCCTGAGAACGGTGCTAATAGAATGCTCCAAAACGAACACCAACAAACATTCACACATACTTATAAGCATGCATGTACCTACACACGTACATACATATGTATTAGTACTCACCTAGAGCAGTGGATGGCTCCCAGTTTGTTTTGGGCGGAAGAGAAACGAACGAACGGCGACAATTTGGATGCCCTCCTCCGTCGTCTGTGCCATGCTCATTAGGGCGAAACTTTCGATTTTATTTCGGTTGATCATTCGCCGGCTTTGCGGCAGCTGCTGTTGTTGTTTTTGTGTTCTTCTTCATCTAATAATTACACTCTCTGCTTCACTTTTATTTTATTTTATTTATAACACGTTCTGTATTTTTTTGCACAAGAAAAGAGAAATGGAAATAGAAATCAAATAAACGGCAGCTCTGCTTGTTCTTGCTTATGGTTGCTGTTTGCTGTTGTCGTTGTTGTTATTGTTATTGTTGTTGCCAGAGCAACTCCAGGGCAAACAGGAGCAGCCAGCAGCAGCAACAAAAACAGCAGGTGCGAGCAAAAAAGCACACCCCTTCTCACGGCTCCTCAACCTACTGTTAACCGCCACTGCCAACATACATACAAATACAGCCGAAAAGTGTAAATAGAATAGTAAAACAACACACACAAAAAATGTAGGGAAATGAAACAGGAAAAAGTGGCAGCAGTAGCAACAATAACAACAACAACAGTACACACGGCACGCGGAAAAAGGAAGAAGGAAAATCGAATGAGCCGTACGGCTGGGAAACAGCGAGAGCAAGAGCGAGAGAGAGCGAGAGCGACAAAAGCTTGATGTCTGCTTGCTGTGGCAATAACAAAACTTTTGCCTTGCCCTTTTGCTGTTTTGTTTGTTTCACTTTTCACAGGATGCGGCATTTTAAACACTTTGCCCACAGTTTACAAGTCTACTCGATTACACACGTATACTATATACATATTTAAATATATTAATTACACCCACGCGCACTTTAAAACGAATGCTAGTTGCTGCTCTTTTTCTTACGCGACTATTTTTAAAGGCACCAGCAACACTTTCCAGCAGCACTCCCAAAACGCAAATTACGTTGTCGTTGTCCAGGCGCGCCAAGTGCCAGGCTAGTACTAAATGTAAAGATTTCAAGCGACTGCGAAGGCAGCTGCGGTAACGGCAACGAGATAGCAGCAACACCCGCGCGTACTGTTATTCCAATTGTGACTGAACGGCAAAGCAAACGAAACGAAACGAAATGAGACGCAACGGAAACGAGAAACCGCTGCTGTGCGGCCAGCATTTGATATCCATTTACAGTGCGCGCCAGCTGTAAGTCTACAGCTATGTTAATGGTGCGCTACCAATTGAAGTAATGTTGGCATAGTGTCTGTATGATAATTATTACGTCTCAAAATAGACTTTTACTTGTGTGGTGAAGTTAAGAGTTGAATGCAATTCTGTAGCAGTCAGTTGCAGTTTCGCTGACTGCTGCAAGCGCCTGGGAAATACAATATCAGCTTGGGTGTCATAGCAATCAGCTACTGTTTGTGCATATGTGAGTGCTTTTCATGGCAGCTGCGACTGTTAGAAACTTATTCTGTTAATAACAGTCGCCAGCTCTGAGAATTGCTGTTAGCATTATGCCGTTCGCTGTTAGTAAAGTGTAGCGATGCACTGCACAGTGGTGCAAACACCTAATGAAAATAGCTTTAATTTTATAAATCAAACCAAATACACTACATTGCTTAGTTTTTATTTATCGAATTGAACACTTTTCAAAAAACTTACTTAATAAACTTAATGAGTAAATAGTTTCATGTCAGACCCTGGAGTTTCGAGGCAAATTATGGATGTGTATTTTGATCCGAAACTTTGTCAACTAAGGCAATAGACCACAATCCAAAATGTAAACTAGATTCGAGTTGCAATTTGCTGAAAATACTCCAACATTTAGGATATACTAAGGATAAAATCTTTGGAGTGACCATTATGGCAGTATTTGCATTTTCGGATACAATCACGTCTATGGATCGATAAACGATATCATAATGTAGCGTGTGCCCTTGGTCACAAGAAGACCCTCATGGAAATGGGTCAAACGACCTGGATGCATCAGCATCCAGCCCTTCTTCGTCTCCGTCACGGAGCAGTTGTAGCGCAAAAAGCGGCAACCGCCGCCCTCGTAATCTTCGCCAACATTATTCATGGCAATGTTAATGGTGTACGTGGAGGAATCGTGATGAGGACGCAGCGAGGGCTGCTCATCGGGTCGATAGCGCACCATGAAGTTCATCAGCGAACGCACCGGCTATGAATGGTAAGTAAAAACAAATTAATTAAGCAATTAAATGCTTATTAAGGGATGCACTTACGTTGTGATAATAGCCCGTAAAGACGCGCTCCTGCAGTGGACGCACAAATATATTCAGGAACTTCAGATAGAGCGTGTCAAGTCCGACCTGACGCATATGAATGTCCCGAGTGGGAACCGCCTCGTAGCCACCCTCCAAGCGCTTGTCGCTGTTGCTGCCATCGGACCACTTGCCATGTCCCTCCATGATGGCAACCAGATCATCGCAGAATGCCTCAGTGACCACATGGAACCAGTAGACATCCGGACATGGCTGTGGCACGGGAATGCTCTCGTTCAAAAAGTTGGCATAATCTGGATGAATGTACTTCTTGGTCCAATCGTAGCGATTGCTCAACAACGTATGGAAATCGGGACGAACAACGCTGCTGTTGAAGTTGTCCACATTGACCAGATGGCCAAGATTGCGCTGATTGCTAATGAACATGAAGATGCCCTGCAGAGAGTGAGTGAAAGGAAATTCATTATTAACTATCAAAGAAATGAAACCTACTAAATTATTATGTGAAAATCTAATAGTAATACCGAAATATTTCTAAAAATGTATTTCATTTACAATTAAAATTGGAAAAAAATAGAATTTACATTGAAACTAAAAACATATTTTAATGTGCAAATAAACTTAAGAAAAAAATTTGAATTTAAACTTAATAAAAACAACTTTTTTATAACAGGTGATTAATGACGGAATCTTTTGAAAGAATTTAGAAGTATTAAGATTCTATATTGTAGAATTTTATAAATAAAAAAACGTTTTATTAATGTGAATCCAATAAAGTCAAAATAATAAAATAAATAAATAAAGGTAAGATCTTGATCCAAATACAATAAGAGTAAAGAAATTGGTGTATTTATTTGTTAAATACAAAGCAAGTAAATAAAATGAAACGAATTTAATAAATTATTTTGTTTACTCACAGCATTTCGGAGGGATTCACACAAGGCCATATCGGGATCGAATTCTTTGTGCTCGAATTTGATGGCTTCGAAAGCGCTGTGCTTGATCAGATAGATGCTCGTGACATGTGGCACGTTGAAAATGCCGCTGAAATGTGAGAGAAAGAGACAGAGAGACTGTGAGATAGAGGATCAAAATAAAAGATAGATGATTTATGATATTCGCATTGGGTGAGTGACGCAGATTTGCAACAATGTTGTGGAAATGGAAAGTAGTCAGAGCGAAAGAGATGTCGAGCCAGGCAAACAAAGAGTAAAAGAGAAGGACAGACAGACAGACGGATAGAGAGAGGGCCACTCGGTTCGCAATTTAATTCAATCAGAATCAACAAACAAGCAGCAACGTTGTACGGGGGCCAAGCCAAAGCGCATTCAACACTCAGATACGAGGATCGACGGATCGCACAAAAATGCTCTATCCCTGGTTTATCCAGTGCAAAATCAAAACATTTGCTCTGCTCTATCTGCTGCTCTTGAGCGATCTCAGTCAAGTGCAATCGCAACGTAAGTAGATGATCTACAACAACAAATATTCAAAAATATTTCATCAAACACTTCTTCTTCTTTAGGAAGCACCGGAGGTCGCAATGTGCTCCGTCGTAATTACACGGGCAAGAAACCTGTTGTCATTCAGCACCGATCACAGGATGCAGTCAGCTACTACGATCACGAGAATGTAAGTTAAGAGTACGCTTAGCTAGATCGGTATTCTAATATTACAACTGATATTCTTTAGGGCGCCAAGATCATCAAGTCTTCGCACTTTGAGCTGGACTATACGCTGGGCCGCAAGATCACGTTCTTCTGCATGGCACAGGGTGAGAATTGTTGTACAACTTTAATAGAATAGTTATTTCAAATATCTCTGCTTATAGGCAATCCACGTCCCACTATAACTTGGTTTAAAGACGGCGCGGAATTGTATCAACATCGATTCTTTCAGGTGAGAGAGTTTAAATAATATTCTTTAAAAATACATCTAACAAATCTTTCTTTTTAGGTTCACGAATCTCATCCAGAACCTGATATTATCAAATCTAAAATGGAAATAGATCCAACAACACAAATGGATGCTGGTAAGTGTAAATAAGGAATATCTAGGTTATTCTACAAATTATAAATTAAAACCATTGTTTAAAGATAGATCCTAACTCTTTACTTTTTATGTATCTTTCAGGTTACTACGAATGCCAAGCCGATAATATATATGCGATTGATCGACGAGGTTTCCGAACTGACTATGCCATGGTTAACTTTTAAGCAACTTTCCTGAACTCTTCTATACTCGATTTTATATATACTTATTATACGATATACATACATGGATATGACTTTTTAAACTTCAAGTTCGTTTCTTTTATTGCGCTCTTGCTTTCGCATTTGAATTGCATTATTTGTTTGTATTACTTTTATTCTCGACCTTTCCTCGATTATCTAGCTTCTCACTCTATCGCTATTTACTTTTGTCCCTTTCTATCTGTGTGCGTTTACCGACAAATTGTCTCAATTAACTGATTGAAACAATTTTTTTGCATTTATTTTATTAAAATGTGTGCAAGCAAAAGTAAATCAACTGTGCCAGTTCCATATGCAAAACAGTTCAGTTATGTATTGTCGCTAATCCGCAGCTATATCTATGGCACAGTGGTTCGAAATATAGACAACTAACTAAAGGTTTTCTGTATTCTAAGGAAATAACTGAAGAAATTCTATAATTTGCACTAAGAACTCTAGAAATTTGTTTCTGCTAATAAAACAAAATTAGTAGACTTCATTTTTGTCTTATCTAATTTCGTAAATACAAAATTTCGAAATTATAGCTGAATTATATAAAAAAAAACAAATTTAAAATCTGTACTACATTTTAGCAGACTTCTAAATATAAAACAAAAAAATGGTAAGTATTGATAACAAATTTCTGTTAATACTACATAGAAGATCCACAGATATTTCTCTATTCATTTTTACAAAGACCAAATATATTAGACCACTGTGCCCAATGCCAAATATGGGGAATATAGAATGTGTCGCACTTATCCAAAACTACCGAAAGAGGTGGCCTTTGACCAACAGTTACAGATACATACGCAGATACAGATACAGATAGAGATAGAGATTCAGCGAGTGTTGTGGACAAATCAAATCAAATGAAATTGAGTGAAATGTGGCAAAACATGCGAAGCTCGACAGCATCGAAAGCGATCTGGAGAATGGCAACCAACTGTGCGAGGCACAGTGCGGATTAAATGGAAATGGAAGAGACGCCAATTGTGGCAAATTAGATGAGCCGCAGTCAGAGCGAGTTTGATGTTGATGATGCTGTTGCTGCTAATGATGCTGCCTCTGCTGCTGATTCAGTCGCACCGCAGACGAGATTCGCACAGCAACGCAACGATTCTGCTTATTTTCCTGGGGGATTTCTCAAAATGCAATTGAGGTGTCTGCTTATCTGCCTGGGTCTGAGCCTGGGCCTGCTTATGCTGACAACGCCGGTCTGCGAGGCGCGTCGTGGTCGCGGTCGAGGACGCACCAAGTCCCGTGTTCAAATCGGTTTACCCATCACGGGCAAATATCGTGATCCCGAATCGGATCAATACTACAACAACAATAACGTGAGTACGCAATAGAATCGTTTCTCAAATCAAACTAATTTTCTGTGCTTGCTTTGTGTAGGGTGCCAAAATCTTGCAGGCTTCGCACTTTGATCTCGAGTACGTGCTGGGCCACAAGATTGCTTTTCTGTGTGTGGCCAAGGGCAATCCTCGACCGCACATCACCTGGTACAAGGACGGTGCCGAGATCTATCAGCATCTGTATATGCATGTGCATGAATGGCGCATTGGGGATGATCGCGTTAAATCGAAGATCGAAATCGATCCGGCCACACAAATGGATGCCGGACTTTACGAGTGCACGGCGGACAACATGTATTCCATAGACAGACGCAGTTTCAAAACAGATTTCTCCATTGCCTTCGATTAACGTATCCCCAATACACACATATTATTTTGTAAGCAATAAAGTTGAGCTTTAGAATGTAGTTTGTTTTGTTCGCTTACACCAAATCCCGCTTCACAATGTCCACGTAGTCATGGGAACGTGCATAATATCCACCATCGGAGAGTGCGCCCCAGAAGTTGCTCCACAGTTCGTAGTATTTGTTGAACAGCGGCGCCACAAATTGTCTGTAAAAAGGGAGTTACAATTAATCTTCAAGTTTAAATCCAAACTGAATGCAGTTACTTGTTCAGCTTAAGCAGCTCGCGGAGCACAGCTTTGTCATCAATATGCGCCTCGCCATCCACAACGAATAGGTAATCACTGTGATGCTGTTGCGCCTTGTCGCTACAAAGAAGAAACAACAGCAATTAGTATTGAAACCCAATGAGACTCTCAGTGTTAACTCACAGGGCCAATTGGCGACCAGAGCGTTCGTCTAGTAAATCCGTGGACAGCACAAACTTGGCGCTGGCATATTTCTTGCCATGTTTTGAGACGTATGCCTCGATGAGTTCGTCGTGCAGCGGCACACTCGTGTACATGTATAAATGCAGATGATCTTTGGGATAGTCAATCTTCTCGATGCCCTCCAGAAACAGATCAAAGAAAGGCACAGCTTGAGGCACAATAACAGCCAGCGTCACCACAGGCAGTTGCTTCTCCTGAAAAGTATTAAACAATGATTATAAAAACCATTTATTAGGTTACCAAACTCTCTACTTACATCCAGCTCCAAGATATATTCCTGGCAAACGGTGCAGATGCCACTGAAAGTCTTGGCCAAATAATTGCCATAGGCATTCAAGTCGACCTTGCTCAGTCCATTGCCATGAATGATGGCGGGCGTGGTCATGAAATCAATGTTCTGCAGGGTGCCCTGATTGGAGTCCAGATCCACCTTCAGCTTCACATCATTCTTGGCACCATGCAGACTCTGGAAGAGACGCGATTGCGTGTCCAGTTTCATGCCCAGTTTGGCACGCTTCGTCTCGTCAAGAAACACTTTCGTAAAGTACAATTGATCATCGCCGGTGTCCTCGATGGGCTCCTCGAGCAGTGCATAGACTTGAGGTGCATAGCCAATGAAGGCACCAGAGTTTAGGTAACGCGATGCCTTGCCTTCCACCTCGGGATACTTGTTGGCCAGACTCTTGTCGGGCCAGCAGAACTTTTCTGCTGAGAACAACAGCTTGGCACCCGTCTCCTTGAACTTCTCCAAAATCTCCTCCAGGCGTGCGGTTATAATAACATCGTAGCTGGCCAGGGAAACCAATTGAAGTGAGTAACAATATATGATTATTATAATCTTGTTTGCTTACCTGTCGGTGAACATAATCAGTGTGTCCTGTGCATCCTTCAGGGGCTCAATGGCTTTGCGCAGCAGATTGATCTTGACACCGCCGCCGGCTGTTTTCATGTCACCTCCAGTCCACTCCTCGCCCATGCCCAGCGTGGTGACCTGGGATTAAAAAGGATTTTTAATACATAGTTTATTTTAACTAATATATTCATTATTCGATGAACCCGGTAAAGGGAACCCAGAGTCAAAAGGTTTCTTGCCACATACTCTAATCATGATTAATTATAATAACCCCTCAATTTATAGTATAGATTACACATATAATAAATGTTAATAGAATAATTAAAAACTGTTATCCCAAGTAAACTTACTGAAAAATATAGAATCTTAAGATGTTATATTATGGTTTTCACTATAAATAAACATAAATTGTTATAAATATATCCTAAATAAACAACATTGCAGTCTATAGCTTCTTAAGAAACAAACAAGTTTGTTTAAGGAAAATTTCAGTTTCTTTAAATCGTTTCAATCGAAACTACTTGATATAGAAATCCGCTCAGTTGTCATTATACATTCATATATGTACATCATTTCATAAAATATAGTTTTAATATGGTACGTATTTAAATGAAAACCTGAAATTCTGAAAACATATGTCTAAATACTTTCAAATTCAACCTGAAAATAATATAACATGCTATATCTATTTGTCACTAATTTGTCAACTAAATTAGATTCAATGTTAGCGTATAGCAGCGCAGTATGTTAATAAAATTTAGTAATACATATATGTAAAAGAAACGCAACTCTTTAAATGTCGCAAGTTCACACATTTCTCGAAATTCAAAAGAAATGTGAAATTCAAGTAAGGCTTCCAGTACAAAAGCCGGGTTAACCGGCTTATCAGCAAATATTTTGTGTACTCCAAACCAAAATAATGTCGTATATATGTAAATATGTATGTGCTTATGTGCATTGTGAAAGATCAGTTGACATAAGGAAACCGGGCACAGTATTTGAAGTGATAAGCACTGAAATCATCTTGTACTCGTATGTGGTACATAAATGGAAAGTTCTAAGCTATCAATAGACTAGTCGGCAACTGAATTGTGCTAATTACCCCCAGTTTCCAGTTCCCCCTCCCGATCGGTCTCTTTCTCCCACATTTGGTGTATGACTACGTGATTAAAAAGACTGAATACTACAAAGTAAACATCGAGAAACGGACTGTCCACATGTGTTGTGCACTCTATGGTGCCCCATAATGCCTCATTCTCAGTCCCAGTCTCAGCCAATCTGTGTGAGGCACATCAGAGATGGAGCGTCATCTGGAAGCGAAACGCCGGATGCTTGGACACACACAGACACTCACACCCGCAAGCAACCCATACAAAGTAATAAAAGTGTGCCGCAAAGCGAGATATGTACATATGTCGCTTTATACATAGTCTTAGTCTTACATAGATTGGAAGCACAGACGACACTTTTAATCAAATTTCAAATTCATTTCAATAAAAACAATATAAGCTCATTGAAATGAATGCGTTGGCATTTTGTTCGAAACCTAACAGTAAATCGATCGTAATGAAGATCATAATATGATATTTGATGCAGAAGAACCTGTATTAAACTGTGCTCCAAATGCAAATATTAAAGCAATATTTGGCCGATAAATTTGTAATGTTTAATATATTAAGTTTTTGAATAGAATCCAACTGTAAAACACTCATAATATACAAATCAGCATAATATTTAAGACAAAAGCCATTCATTAAATTTTACGATCGCCTGCAACAAAATTTCAAAGTTAAGACCGCTAAAACACAATTTTTATGCATAAAAAAAACATTAGAAGATGATAATGTTATTCTATAGTCCAAAAGAATGCATGACATGTATGTATGTAAGTTTTATTGCAATATTGTCTTTTTAGCTTGTTTAAATGATTCCACAAAGTAGAACTCATAACACTTAATTTTAATGTGTGATGCTAAACAAAATTTGTACACAAAAATCTGATCTAAATACACACCACAAAGTTAACATCTCTGGAGCACGATTTGCATAACAAATTTTTGGCAACCACAAAAAAAAGAGACAATAGAAAAGTTCTATAGAAATCTACAATCAACCGTTAGCGGTTTTTGTGGACACCTTTTTCCCAAATATTGTTAATTTAATTATAAGATTTATTGTATGCATTTATTTAAAGAACTCACCTCAATATCGTAGACGTGTGAGGAACGTATGTAACGGCGATATCCATCAGTTGGTTCACTGGCCACGGTGAAGACTTTGATCTTATCTGTTCGATCAGAAGAGAAGGAAAGAGTGATGGATGTTTATAAAATACCACAATTACAAAATTATTAGGCGAGGTAATACCCTTTAAATAGAGGACTAAACTAAACTAAATCATTTTTTCGGGTGGTAACTTAAAATACAAAAAAAAAAAACTAAATGCAACTTTTTGGTGATCTTAAATAATCTTAAAGTATGTATATTGATCAATCTTTTGTTGAAATTTGTGTCACACAGAAATAAATGAATATACAGATGTAATTACAAAATATAACAAGTGAATTCATTTACTTGAAGAATCAAATTTTCTTTGAATAAGAAAACTATAATTTCTTTACTCCATTAATCCAATTAAAGAAAGATGTCATTATTATTATATCTCATGTTCTTGATGTATAATATAATTACACAGCTGCTAATTAACCTTTTTTAAGTACAGTATTTTGACAATAAAGATAATCAGTTTGACTAATCAAAACTATATTAATAAATTGGAACCTTTCTTAATTAGAACCATAATTAGTCAAGGCTTTGACTTTAAGCATGATTGAAAAATCAAGATTAGTAAGCAGAGCACGTATAACAATTAAACACATACATATATTTATTATAGATATTGCTCCCTTTATCCTTTGGTCCAATCAGAATGCAGGAGCATACAATACATATTGCTAACCTAATTTGTGTGTCAGGGACACAGGAGTTGAGCTGGGAAATTCAAGTGAGCAGATAAAAAATCTCTATTGCACTTAGTTCATGTGAAAAGCTAATGCACCAAGTGCAATTAAGGAAATTCCGAGAATCACAATTAAACAGAAACAGAGCAGCATCTATTGCACTTTGAATGTAAACGACCGCTAGGCAGGGCAAAGGAACAAGAAGAAGCAGGGGCCAATGGAATGTAAACAAAAACCGCAATCAAACAGATACAATACACGCACACACATGCGACTGCATGAGCGTGGGTGGAGTGTATATGTGTATGAGTATAACCAGGCTCGCAACGTAAAATGCATGCAATTTAATATTTTTAGTGCTTTCGCCTGTCTAATTCCAGTGATGAACTCATTGTGCGCAAAAAAAATCTAGGAACAAACCATTCAAATTGGATGTTGATGCATCTACAACGGGGGCAGCCACTACACCATCAGCGTCCGCCTCACTTTTCGTGTGAGCTCCTTGCAAGAATAACAAGAGCGACGCCAAAAACAATAACAACATCGCTGGTGAGCGCCAAAACAAAGCGCTTTGTTTATGTTGCTGCTGCATGGTTTTCTCGCTCTTTTTCGCACTGGCACTTCACAAATGAAAACAGTTCTATGTTAAGATAATTGTTGCATATTCCGGCAAACAGAACTTTTGTTTAAAACGACACGAATTTGCAGTTTCTCCGCTGCGCAGCCGAACACAACAACGAAGAAAACATGAATGAATATGGAAGCAGAGTGCCAAGCGTATTAGAGCTGGAATGGATTCGATTTTATTGTTATCGATGACCGATAACGCAGTTTTTTTATTTTTGTACGAAATAACAGAAATGGTCACTCTGTATTTAAAGACGGTAGTGTTGTTAAACATCCAGTGTCATTGGCATCAAACGATAGAAATGATTGTTATTGGCGCACAACTTAAAATTTATTCAGCAAAATTTTATGTGTGCTACAAAATACATATGTAATTAAATGAGTGTTTTTCTTCTTTTTTTTGGGTATGCATATGCGTATTAGTGTGTATGATATATACAATTAACTGAGCGGCGTAATAAACAGCATATATACAGTTAAACATATATATATGGTATATAAGTAGATTGGTTAGCAGATTTCGAAATTGAGTTTTTGTTTAGCTTGTAATTGCGCCGCATTGAGCATGTACACATAAATATATATGTCTATATATATATATTGTCTGATTTGAACAAATTGTATCAAAAATAAATGACAAAAATCAAAAACAAACTAAAAACTCATCAACTTATTAACTTATCAAATCAAATCTATCCATCATCAGTAAGTTATCGGAGGTGGTATCAGTTGCGATGCTGGAGGTATGTGTATCAACACAACTTTGACAGTCCTTTTGTGTATGTGTGTGTGTGTGGTGTGTGTATATTATTGTGTGGGTGTGTGTGAGAGACAACTACAGCATGCCAAAGCCTTTGGAGTAGTTGATCGCCTTAAGCAGTCGCTCCTCCAGCTTCTTTTTGCTGCTGTATTCTGGCAACAACAACACGTTGAAGCAAGTGTGTGACGTTGGCAATCGATCGCTGTCGGGGCCATGACGTGTGATCAGCAATCGCAGGCACTTCAAGCCACCCACAGGAACACGAGCCGATCCTGTGGTGAACTCGAGCAACTTCCGCTTCGACTCGTGCGGCATGGCGTGCACAATGCTCCAGAAGTCCTGCACAATTTGCGTTTCCTCCGTGTAGCCGCCCTCGTACTCCGTCGAGTGCTCCAACTCAACAAAGTCAAATTCCTGCAAAGCGCAAATACAATTTAAAATGGGAAATTAAAGCGCAATTCAATTGTAAAACATACGCGACTGCCGCAGACGAGCTTCTCGATCTCCTCGGGACGAAAGAGTAGCTTTAGTGGCGACTCATCGGTGACCATTTCGAAGCCCTTGCAAAACGCCTTAAACTGTTGTTGGATATTCACATTGAGCAAGAAATCGGCATACAAATTCACAAAGTGCCGCTTATTGTGCTGCCCAACCAACACTTCGCTGCCATGTGGCACGAGCTCATGCTCCACCATTTCGCCAAACACATTGCTATAGCTAATCTTGAACGTCTGCTCAAACACCTCCTCCATATCCATGCCCTGATAATCCAGCATATCCTGCAAGCTCTTAAACAACGTTGGACTCCAATCGCTTAGATCGTAGTAGGTCCCTCGGTAGCCCATGAGCTTGCGGTAGACAACCATGGGAAAGTTCACGGCCAAGATGACATTGTTGTAGATGGCCAGACCAATAATAATGCCAATCAGCGTGAATTGTGCGCCATTCTCAAAGGGCGTTGCATTGAACCTGCCAGAGAGAAAGCACAAATTAACATGGAATGTGAAAATAATATAATTTCGAGTCTACGCACCACATGTTGTTGGTTTCCTCCTGCTGCACAAACATGCCAAAGGCTGGATTGAATATTTCCTCAACAATCAGCTGAAAGAACTCTTTGGATACGCCGCCCTCATCGATGCCCTGCTCCCCGACAAACTCAACGACCAGCTGCTTCTTCAGATCCTTCGGATTACTCATGGCCACAAGCTCCAGCTGCAAATATAAAATGATTAGTTATAGGTTGTATAATGCAAGTCTCCAGAGGTATGAAAATAAAGCTGTTTTTTAACAATAAAAATATCGGACAAATAATCTAGCATTTTAACCACAAGCTTAAATTCTTATATTAAATTGAATTCGTTTAGGAGCTTAAAATTTCTTTAGTAATGTTATGTAGTAACGATTGCTTCTTTAACTCACCCCAATGAGTGCATCGTTGATGAGTTGATCGCGTCGCACGGTGAGCTTAAGATCGGGTCTTGCACCCTCCTGACCATCCTGGCCAAAGTTGTTGAGTATTGAGTAGAGCGAGGAGTAACGTTCGCTGTACATCCGCATTCTACAGTCATAGTACAATGCATCCACTTTGGTCGCCGGTGTCAAGATGAAGGCGTAAAGCATAAAGCAAAAATAGTTCGTGTGACTGGAACCGAGCTCACTTTCCATAGCCAGAGTCTTGTACGAGAGATAATCCTGATGCATTTGTATGTGCTCGCTGAGCGCTTCGTTGTAAAACTCCTGCAGCGGCACGAGAGGATCGCGACAATCGATAACAGACACTTGCAGGCATTTCTCGAGCGGATCCTCGGCAAATTTGGGCATATGCGGCTGTTGCATGGAGCTGTAGACAAAGAGATCTTCGCTCTCCTCGGGCACAGCAGCAGCGCTTTCTTCCTCCTCTTGTTCCTGCAACGGCAGACGACACGAGGGACGCTCCAGCACGCTGGCCAAGATGTTGGCATAGTAAACAATCTACAAGTGGAATTTAAATGGATTAGAATGGGTTTGAAAAGGGATTAAGGTCACTCCAACCTTTAGCACTTTGGTTACGCTAATGATGTGTTCGTTCTCGCGCACCGACTCCTCGTCGAGTAGCACCTGCAGCGTGATCTGCTGCTGGCAGGAGGACAATAGCACCTGCAGCTGATCCGGGCAGTATTCGCCCCAGATCTGTGCCAGACGCGCCTGGGCACGCACTGGCATCGCTGCAGCGGCATGGCACAGCTTGGGCAACACACGATCCACGTACTCCATGTCCGTCACGCTGTTGTTGGCGGTAGCTAAAAAAAGAGATGGGATTAGAGATGCAAAACAGTGGCTTTAAAGCTACTCACTGTTGGTGACCATGTCGAAGCAGATGACGAGGCAGTGCAGCACTTGTTCCCACAAGTCCTGGCGATAGAAGCGCAGATAGCGTATGTAGTCCGCCAGTTGGATGACGCTGCTCGTCAACTTCTCGGCAATCGTTTGGCATGGCGAACTAAACAGCAGCCGCTTCACGTGCCGCAATCCCTGAAAGTCCACCTTGGTGCCTTTGTGTAGGAACTCCTCGAAATCCTCGGCATTTCGCGATGTACCCATCGGTTCATCTTCATCGTCGTCGTCATCGTCGACGTTTTCGTTGCGCTCATCACCATTTGTATCGCCTTCGGTGTCGCCTGAACGCTGCTCATTGACATCAGCAGCTTCGGTTGTCTGCTGTCGTGTCCGTTCCTCTTCCTCATCCTCCTCCCGTTGTGTGCTATCTTCATCCTTGTCATGCTCACCCTCCAGTTGCCGCAACTGCTCCTTGTTGAGTGCATTCGCCTCCGGTTTCGGTGGCAAATGCTTCAGCTCCTGGCCGGGTGTGCATATAAAACTCTTGCTCAAACGCTCCACGCTGGCAAACACATCGCCAATGGCCTGATAGAGACGCACATAGTTCTCCGCAGCCCGACACTGCTCGTAGAGCGCCTCCAGCGATGCAGCGTCCAGGAACTCCACCGGCGGCAACGTTGGTGTGCAGGCATCGGCATCCTCAGCCGTTACATCTGCAGCTGCTGTTGCCTCGATGGCCTCTATGGTTGGTGTGGGGCCTATGGCGGATGTTGCGTCAATTATTACCGGAGGCAGATCGATTCGATGTGCTGGTCGCTTGCTCTGCTCCTGGACTTGCGATTGCGACTGTGTGCTCGTCGTGGTTGTGGTGCTGGCGGAGGTAATGGTGCTGGTGGTGCTGCTACTATTGCTGCTGCTGCTGCTATCATTGGGCGACAGCATGTCCACATCCTGCTGCGGACTGCAAGCAAAGCAAAGCTATGTATAAATACAATACTCAATCTTTTAACTCACCTGCTGGTTGTGGGCGCTGTTGGCAGCGTGGGCGTGGCATTCTCACACAATTGTGCATCCTGTGAGAAGAGCTGCAATGCTCGGGCAGCCACCTCGTTAGGCGTCATGGGCGCCACCTTCCCGCTGGACGCACAATTGGCATTGGTGCACTGCGCATTGCCGCAGCCCGATTGCAGCTGATGGAAATAGCGTTGGATGAGACTTCGCACCGCCGAGCGTTTCATCTCTGGCGTGGCTCGTCCTCCGCCGGCTGCTGTGGCCGCCGCTGCTGCTGCTGCTGACGAAGTGGATGCGCTGTCAAAGCAAAAGGCATATTTATTGACATCAAATCAAATTAACATAATTCAATTGCAAGACAACTCTCACCTTGAGACGCCTGGCGACGGCATCGGCAATGTTGTTGTTGTTGTTGCTGTCGTAGTTGTTTGCCGCGCCTCGTGTTCCTCGCCGCCGCCGCCACTCATTTGAGCGTCCCCCTCGCGCCCCGTTGTGGCGACTTCGTTCTACCAATAGTAATAATAATGCTAATGCTAATAATAATGAGAACTCAACTCAATTGCCGTTGCGTGTGTTTTTTCCTTTGAAGGGGGGCTGCGGGTTTAAGAGGCGGTTGGCGACACTTGTCGCTTCTCTTTTTGCCTGCGCGTTGTTTCTTTGTGTGCTAATTTGCAGAGCCAAATATGCACAAAAAGGGTGTAAAAAAATCGATGTCGATGTCCCTTTTTTTCTTATGCTCTTCTTTTTGCTTTGCGCTTAGTGCAACCCCACAATGTTCACTTGATATCACTGACAATTCACAATAACAACAAAAGAATCTGTTGTTTGATGACGGTGCATATTAAATATATTATTTAAGTTTCTTTTATTTTGCAAAATCGTGTTTAGAAAACGCAGCCAAGGCAGAACACAGACAACGCACAGAGCCTTTTTAATATTGAAAATCATCAACAGAGCCAAGTGTGACCGCAGTTTTGGTTGTTAAATATACCATTTGCAGAGCTTGTAGATTGCTTCCACTTTGTTGGCAATTAGATTGGCGCATTTTTTGAAAAGCCTTTTAACAACGTTTCAAGAACATATTTTATATTCTGTATTTATTATTTATTTATTATTGGAATTTCGACTGGTTATTGTTTTTATGATATTTAGATTCACGTTAAGAGCATAACACTTACAACTCTTCAAACATAATGCTTTTCACGATAATTGTACATAAAAATAAGTTGAGTTAACTGCAAAGCTAAGAAAATTGTAAAATATGATTTTACTTTACTGTATGCCACTTATTTCAACAAATAGATTCAATACATGCTGTAACTGCACTTGCTATTGCGGTTGCAATGTAGCAAGTGCAAATATACCAATATTTATACTGTTGGCAGGTGTTGTTAATGTTGCCCTATGATAGAGAAATAAGTGCAATATAGAAAAATATAGCTAAGTATTCTGCTAATATAATTTCATATTTAATATATAGCGAATGCATTTCTTTAATTTTAAATGTATTAAAGCATATGACGAATAAGATTTGTGGCATGTCAATTGCCATAGTATCCAACTATTTCTCTCAGTGTGCACATATTATCGAAGCAGTGTTGGCAAACGCGCGTACTCGACTGTTTTTATCAGCTGTGTCTCATTTTTTCAGCCTGCTTGACTGTGTGATTGACTGACTGCTGCTAGCCAAAATAGAAACGAAGATCGCGCAGCAAAAATAAAAACACCACATCAGAAGAGTGAAAAAAGTGTTTTACGCTGCAGCCGACGAACAACAATGCGATGGCCAATAAGCACTAAATGCGAACAACAACAACAACAACAGCAGCAACAGAACTTGAACTGAAGAGGTAAACAAACAACAACTGGCGATGACGTCGACTGCGACTCCGATGGCAACTCCAACTGCGACAGCCGAAAGTGGCAATTGCCAACTGCAGCTGCAGCTGTGCGTGCGTGGAAATGTGCCCTGGCCCGAGTTGCCGGTGCACTTACGTTCCGTGTTGCACGACAATCAGCGCGATTACGAAAAATATGTCTTCAACTACAGCCTGAAGAATCAGCTGCGTTTTCGTGGCAATCTCGCCTCAAAGGTATTCCGGCAGGAGCAACGCTACTACGAGCTGTTGATACAGAAGAACATCAACGGACTCGGCGTGTTTCCCTATCATCTGGCGGATATTGTGACCAAAGGGTTGCGTGTGACGCCCTTTAATTATTATCTGGACGTGCTCAGCCAGCTGCTGCGTAGTGACAAAAGCTACGACACCTTGCCGAACTTTACGGCAGCGGATTGCCTACGTGTCCTGGGCATTGGACGCAATGAGTATTTGGCACTGATTAGCGAGCTAAAGACGCATACACCAAGATCGTTGTTGTTCAGTGCCAAACCAAATCCTTTGGACTTTCTGCCGCGGTTGCCAGTGCGTGTGCATATGGAGCCCTGGTGGCGTCTGGACATTGGCTATGTGCTGGAGACGGACATACGTATGGTGACGCCCGCCGAGCGCAGTTTGCTCGATGATCTCATCGATTTTGGAGCTCAGCCGGCGGGCAAATGTGATTATCATGTGCTGCAGAGTTTGTATCGCAAGGGATTGATCTATTTGGATGTGCCGATCAGTGGAGAGGATCGCATTAGCATTCCACCGCTGCGCAACTTTGTGATGAATCGTGTGAGCGGCGATTACTTCGAGAATCTGCTATACAAGATCTTTGTGAGCGCCGACGAACACATGACCATGGCGGAGTTGGCCCAAATGCTGCAACTGGAGCTGGACAGCGTTAAGCAGGCGGTGAGTTTCATTTGCCGCTTGGGTTTCGCGCAACGCAAGCAGACGGAGTACGAGGCGGGGCAACATCATGCCAGTTGGGCGGATTGCAATGTGCAACAGTTGCCGCAGACACCGCAAATCACGCCGCTCAACTACAATCTGCACGCGAGCTTCGATGGCGAAGCGAGTCCCAAGACACCCAAGCAGGACAAGGATAAGGAGCGAGACAAGGACAACAGCAGCTCGATTGGTTATCTCTCCTCCGATGGCAACACGAGCGACTTTAGCTTTGCCAACATGAGCACGCCCAAGGCGAATGCCACAGGTAACCACAACCACAACAACAACAACAATAGTCACAACAACAGCGATGAACAGGAGCTGAGCTCCGAGCTGGAGGATGTCAGCGAACGCACCACAACCACCAAGGCAGCAGCATTAGCAACTGCCGCAGCGGCGGCGGCTGCTCAACCCAAGAGCGGCAAGCGTGTGGGATTCCTCTTCGACTCCACGTTGACCGCCTTTCTGATGATGGGCAATCTGTCGCCGGGTCTGAAGAATCATGCAGTGACCATGTTCGAGGTGGGCAAATTGTGCGAGGAGAGTCTCGACAGCTTTCTGGCTGAATTGGAGCAAGTCTCCCTACTGGATGCTGAGGGCGAAGGCGATGTCTCACGTTACTTTGCCCATGCGGTCATCTTGCGTTCCACCATCTGCTCGCTGCGTCCGCTGTTGCCGGGTGGCTTGGATCTGTTGCGTCTGGAGTGCTTGGAGGGACTCGATTGGCAGACACGCGATCGTGTGCTGGAGAAGAAGTACAAGTTCATTGTGTCCGCGACGCCGTTGACAGCGACGCTCAGTCACATGTTTAGTATTCCGTTCTTTGGGCAATTCATGCGCAGCTCCGATGCCACGCCCATGTGGAGCAAGTTGTTCTACAACCACATCACAGGTGAGTCTGCCATAACAGTAGAGATTAAGATATAGTGTTTGTGTCTAAACTTGGGAATATATTTAAACTTCTGTCCGTCTGGATATCAAAGATTTTCAATGCTGACGCTCTTAAATTTTGCAACAACACTTCTGTAGTTATTACGTAGCTCAAAATTATTTTTGGATTAGTCCACGCTCTCCCACTTTGCCATAAATCGAAAAAATACAAATTGTTTATCAGAATTTTATTGCGATAAGCGATATAAATTTTTTATCTACATTAAACTGAATTTGCATAATGTATGTACGACATATTTGCAGATAAGCCGAAACCGGTTAAGTACAATTTGAGAGCATTAAAAAATATTAAAACAATATAAAAATATGACAAATGTGAAAACAATGTATTTCACAATGAGGCAATTTAGAAAACTGATACGCGAACTGATTTAATATGTTTTTTTAAATCAATAAATAATGATTTTTTCTTCCAAATATCATTTAAAAACTTGCCAATATGTTTTGTCCAATATTTTGTTGATCTTAAAATCTTTTTGTCAAATTTGTTGTTTATCTTCTACAGTTTTTGAATTAGACTAATAATATAATATTCTGTGGTTGTATTCAAAGATGCATTGATTTATTATTAGTCAGATAATAAACTAAAACTAAATTGTCTACAAAAATAGTATAAATGCGGTTATCTTATCATTTTTAACACGGTAATATCAGCGGCTATACTAACAATGTAAATTAGCTTAGTTCAATTTAATTAGATAACATAAACATGGGGCTTGTATGCGTAATATGCAGTTAATTAATGAAGCAGTTAAAAAAAAAACAACATTTAAGAATGATAAGGTCGAGTGTGCTCGACTGTGAGATACCTGCTACCCATTTTTAATGAAAGCAAAATAGTGCGGTAATAACTTTAAAGTATGCCAAATTAATTTACCTCAAAATACATTTGGTGAGTTGGTATAGAACTACGTGCAAAATATACCAGATTGTCAGCCAAAGCAACAAGATGGACATCGCTACATCGTCACGTCTATTGACCCTGATCAAGAATATATATACTTTATAGCGTCAAACATGTCTCCTTCTGACAGATACCCCTCTAAACAATGGGTAGTGGGTGTTATTATTAATTCAAGTGCTTGGAAATAATGCCTCGGCCCATGAAATTTTGTACAGTATTATCTCACCATCTAAAATACTTCGTTGGTACTTCTATTCCACCCAATCAAAAACAAAATAATTTGAAATAAATTCAATTGAATAATATTTTCGAGTTTTGTGTTTCAAACGGAGAACATCAAATAATTGTGAAATTTATTTAATTTTTTTTTTTTTTAAATTTTAAAAATTAAAGAAAAACCGAAAAAAGAATTTAAGCATAAAAATGCAGAAAGTAGTTTTAGTATCGGAAGACTTTGAAGAAATCGTGATGGATGAGCCAATTGCCAAATGCTCAAAGCTCAAATGCTCAAGAAGTACATAGAGCAGAACATCAATGTGGATCCAGCAGATCAACGTCCAATATCCGTGCCATTTGTGCATTCAAGCACATTGCTTTTGGTGAAGGAGTGGGCAGAGAAGCACATGAATGATGAGCACTTTGAATACAATGACAATTATGAACCCTGCGAGTGGGATCACGGATTCATTGATAGGCTCCCAGGCTGGCCAACTTGGTTGTGGCTGCTCACTTTTTGCAGATCAATGCCTTGTCGCGACTCGTATGCCTAAAGCTCAATAGGTTATTAAGGATGATACTTCGTTCCGGGGGGAGAGGTGCGACTCTGAAGAAGATGAAGGATTTAATTTTACCAGTCCTGTGGCCGAGGGAATCTCATTTGCGAGAGAATTCTGTAATATGTTAGAAATACTCACAAAATAAAGCACTGTGCTGTTTGGAGAACTGAATAAGACTGACTATTTCGTCAGTGGCAATTTATTACAAAAGGCCTGAACATGTGTGTGTATGTCAGAATCTAAGTATGAGTGTATTATCGTCAGAGTTGCATAGAGTAGGCTTGGAGTTGCATAGAGTAGGCTTGGAGTTTCCGGATCGGCATTATTCCATGTGGCCGGAGAGATGGGCATGTTAACTCCTCCCCCCCCAGTCCGAAGAGAAAGGCCATACAGTCAACCATAGGCGGGAATGGCCGGAACGGAGAAGGATGGCTCGGTGACGTGTTGTTGGTATATGCCACGAACTCCGACGATATTTTGAATTTTACAATTGTTGCGTTGTGTTCTTAATGTATTGTTTTTCGGTGTTATGGTTTCTAGGATGTTTACTCAGACTTCTAGAAAAGTTTAGTTCAAGCTGTCCGTACTCGTACGCTTTCTCGATCGTCTCTGGCCTTTGGTTTCTAATGGCTGATCTAAGTGGGTCCTTTAATCCAACTTGGAATGTATTTAGGCAGAAACTGTCATATTGGTCACGTTTGGACGCGAGGCAGTGTCCACTAGGGTCTGCTTCTCTGGCCAGTGACATTAATTCACTACTTATTCTCGTGGCTGTGAAATATAATCTTCCCATACTGAGTCCATCCGGAAGATTATGTAGCTCTCTAGCAAGCATTTCTTCTGTCTTTTTGCTGGAGTATAGTCGCTTGAGGTTTGATTTGATGTCATCCCAACTGAGGAGTACATCGCAGACACTCAGTCATCGATATCATTTATTTAATCGATCTATGGAATGAACTCACTTTTAATCATTTTCTACATTATTGCCTAATCATTTTCTAAAATTGCCTAACGAATATCACGTCAGTCGAGCACACTCTATTGTGCTCCATATTATCCTGTTTAATCACTCGCATTTTGACTTCCAGGCAATATTTACCTCTCATCGATACCCTTATTATTTTATTCGCATATTGAAATCACATTAAATCACTTTCGACACATTTTAATAAGTATCTTGTCAGTCGAGCACACTCTGTTGTAATTCATATTCTCCTGTCTAATCACTTTCCCTCTTTGACTTCCAGGCTATGGTCCGCCCAGTTTGCTTCTCTGCCGCGGCACAGTATTAAAGTCGCTGCCACGCCTCTTTCTGGGCTACGGCAAGCTGCTGGTGAACATACTGCACTCGGACTCGTATGTGCTCAACTCGGAGAACTTTCGCAATCTGAACGAGCAGCTGAAGAATGGCTGTGTGCTGCTCCAGGGCTACGGCATACGCAGCGTTGGCCAGCTGCACTACGAATCGTTTCCATTCCAGCCAACAGATGCCCGCCAGGCGAAATGGGCATCGCATCGGGCGGTGCAGAAGTTGGCCACACATCTCGATCTGCGCCAGCAATGCGGCTACATCACATTCCTCAACACGGGTGTGCCCGATCTGGGCTGTGAGGAGTACGAGCTGCAGGTGCGTCTGAAGTTGCCGCAACGCAAACGCGGCTCGTTGCCAACCCCAGCGGGGGGCGGTGCAACTAAATCGCAACATGTGCCAAATACGGATCAATTGACCAGCTATCAGCTAAAAAGTCCAGACGAGAATCATTTCGCGGCCACGCCCGAGCACGGACCGGCCAATGATTACACCTCTGCCGACTGCAGTCAGCTGCTGGCCAGCGAGTTGGCCAATTGCGCTAGTCCGCGTGGCGAACTCGTCTCGCAGAACTCGGTGGAGTTGCCGCTAAACGAGGGAGCTGGCGACGAGGATGAGGAGATTGAAACCGATGCCTGCACCGAGGATTGGACGCTGCTCGAGGTGAACTTTGGTGTGCCGCTCTTCGATGTGGACACAAACACCCGCATCTGTGAGCAGCTGGTGCAGCAACTGAGTCGCGATGACAACCTGGAACAGTTGCCAGCGAGTGCGCAACAGATGCAGTCGTTGTTCCTGGAGTTTGTGCGTCAGTGTCTCTACTTTGAGGATGATCCAGCGACGCCGGCCCAGCTCCACGAACCATTGCAGTCGACGCGTCCATTGCCATATCCACGCATCAATCTGGCCTTTGAGAACGGTCGCGTTGGCTATTGGAATGGTCGTTGAATCAGCGCGATAAGAATACTTAATAGCCCCTAATTGACCCAGTACTATTTTTCGTTTTGCTTTCATTTCTTTTGTCTGTGTGTATAAAAGCAAAGATAACCAATTTTATGTACATGTAGTTCTAGAACTTTATCAGACCAGCGAGCCATTAGACTATCTATCTTGTCTTGTATTCCGCATTCCGTTTTTTTATTAGTTATGTAAGTTTATTTTTGGCTGAGTGGCAATACGCGATCTAGAGGCAAAGACACACACACACACACACCACACTCCAAACAACACACAGATACAGAAGACAGACAGACGGACGGACAGACAGACAGATGGACGGTTACACAGATACTGCTCGTAAACATACCATTTATATATGCATACATATAACTATGTAGCTCTAAAATAAATGCAATTTTAACAACTTGTAAACAAGTATTCGCGGCTTATTCTTTTCTTGATTGGTTGGGAATTAAAGGATGTATGTATGGCCTTTAAGATTGAATATACTTTAATCACTATAATCATCAGTATTATTATTTTATTGAAATAACGAATACAATTCTTTATTGCAATGAGATGAGTTAGAAAAGGTAAGGCTTAAGGCTTGAGGATTGTTTTAATTGAATTTTAAAAAATTAGTATCATATCAGTTATTCTATAACAAATAAATAACTAACTAGACTTATACAGTACACTTACTTAAATTAAATTAACTTTTGCTCTACACAATTTCCAAGTTAAGCATTCACGGCTCTGCTTACCAAGTACATACATATTATATATGAAATATTTAGATCCAATATAGTCTATTAAAGTATTTCAAAGAAATTCGTCTTCTGTTCAACTTTAGTTTCGAATTAGTCAAATCTATGTATAATGTATATTCCTTAACATTAATGGAAAAATATAAAATAACATTATCATTCATTCAAAGCAAACTTTCTACAAAATTAGATAAGGCTCTTTCGATTTCATGGAGTATATGAGGCACTCTCATTTATTTTTCGTTTTTTCATCTCAATTTTAAGCAATCTTTTGAAATTTTGAAATATATAAAGATATAAGTATTGCATTATGTTTGTTTCTTTTGAATTTACAAAAACCCATTCAGCATAAATGACAACAATTAAAAACAACTTTTCTAAAGGACTTCTTATTTATAATACATATTATATTTAATTTCAATTGAAAGCTTCTTATGCAAAAGGATCGAGTTTCAGCACCTTAACTAACCTAACTAACTTCTTTCTGACGTTTCTCATAGTTGATTATAGATATATGTTCTTAGTCAATTTTATTCACTAATGATGCAGTCTAAATGTAATTAATGCGAGTGCTCAAGAATCGATCTAAACAATTAGACAATGCATATCTCAATTAACTAATGCCTAATAGCTCAGCTCTTGCCAAGCATTAGACATTCAGCACTCAAGAGTTAAGGAATGGCATCACGCAAGAAACTACTCGAAGAGTATTGGAAGCGCTTTGAGGTGAAGACGAAGGAGTTCCTGAGCAGCACATCGTTGCAGGGCATGAAATACATTTGGAACAACAGCCTTCCAACTTGGGTGCAGTTCTATTTTGGTAAAATCTTTCTGGTCTCCGTATATGTGGCCATCAATCTGGCCGTGAATGTGTTTAATCGTTGGCAGAGCACGCCTGTTATCATTGGCTACAGCTCAAAGATGACATCCATACAGGATATTCCCTTTCCGGCCATAACGGTCTGCGATATGAACAAGGCCAAGTACTCCAAGGTGATCAATTTTACAGTGTGAGTAAAGCTAAAATGAAATGAATTGAAAGTTGTATTAATATTTAGGATACTTTCTAGAGGTTCCTTGGAGTATGCCATGCTGCAGAAGGCTTGCTTTCAGGACATGAATTTTACGCAATATAAGGCGATAAAACCTCGTTCCAAAAATGATACTTTTCCCAATTTCATTATCGCCGTGAGTCACAAGTGTGAGGATATGATTGTGTCCTGCATGTTTGAGCAAAAGAATGTTCCTTGTACCGACATCTTTCGGGAGTTCTTTGTCGACGAAGGTCTCTGCTGTGTCTTTAACTTTTTGCATCCCTATTATCTGTACAAATATAGGTAAGATTTCTACAGAATGTTGAGTGTGTAAAAGTATTTAATAATGTGTTTCCAAGTGCACCTTATATACGGGATTATACTTCGTCGAAGGGACTGTCGGACATCGCAGTTGATTGGAATCCCATCAATGGTTATCCCAAGAATCTCCCTGCTGGCTATTATCCTCGACGTGGAGTGGGCACAGGAGTGGATAATGGTCTGCAGATTATACTAAATGGACATACAGATGATTATTATTGTTCTTCCACAAATGGACAGGGATTTAAGGTGGGCTTATCGATCATTATTAATAGTCTAAATATTATTATTAGTATTCTAGTGTTTCATTTCACATTGGAATGATATTATATTCAAAAATCAAAGTTAACCATTTGGTTTCATTATTTACAACCATGGAATAAATAGACCTAGTTCGAGATAAATTAGGCTTCAAAAATTTCTATTGAGCAAACTATGATTTGGAATGTTTTTGTGGTTTTCCTATATGAATTATTTTTCATTAATTATAGAAGGAATTCTGGGTTAATTCTTAGAAAAATCTTTCACAATCACAGTCGCAGTGAGTGGAGACCATAACCCAATATATTATATGCGTCATCCATTCTTATATGTAAATAAAAAAGAGTTGTTTAGTAATGTTACGCACAACCTACTTCAACGTTGACATAGCTGCGGGTCAAATTAGCCAGCATAAATCTATTTTCACTTGATTTTTTTTATATACAAATCATAATCAATACATTTTTTGAATATTTACAATCAAATAATACAATTTTCTAAGGATTAAGAAGAAAAAAACATAATATATCCCTGATCTTTTATTTATCTTCCCCATCCTTAGGTGCTGCTTTATAACTCCATTGATCAGCCCAGATTGAAGGAATCGGGTCTCCCCGTGATGCTGGGTCACGAGACCAACTTCCGTTTGATGCCCAGCAGTTTTGAGGCTATGCCCAATTTACGCAGCATCGATCGCAAGAAGCGTCAGTGCATCTTCACCGACGAGCAGGAGCTGCTCTTTTATAGATACTACACACGCCGTAATTGCGAGGCGGAATGTGATGCTCAGTATTTCTATAGACGCTGCGATTGTATTCCATATCATCTGCCTTTGGTTTATCGCAATGCCAGCGTTTGTCATGTGCGGCACTTTGATTGCTTGATTCAAGCAGAGCTGCAAATTGTGGACGAACAGAGTGCTGCCTGCAAGGAACTTTGTTTGGCCAGTTGTCATGATGTTTCCTACTTCCCCGATCCCTTCTCCATACCTTTCCATCAGAAGGGCATTCGGGTCACTAATGAGTATCTGAAGCACTTCTCCACGGAGTATATTCGCAAAAATTTGGCCGTGGTCAACTTCTATCACAACGACAACTTGTTTCGCAGCAATATGAAGTCCTCTTATACAGGAATCACTGAGTATATGTGTAAGTGAATTGCATTCAAATTGCATTCAAATTGCATTTACAGAAATTGTACTATTATATATTTATTTATTACAGCTTTAACTGGTGGCATTATGAGTTTAATGGTCGGTTTCAGCGTTGTTTTCATTTCGGAATTGTTCTACTTTCTCTTTCTACGCTATTTATTGGAGTATATTCATTTGTGGGTCAAGAATCGTCGTAATCGTGTACATGTTTTGCGTACGAATCCTAATTAAAATTTCAAATGTATATTCGAATTGCATTGGCGCCAAGCAGAAGTGGGACCAGCTTTTTTTGCAGCCTTATAAGTCATTTATCCTAAAACCGATCGCTTGGTAGTTATAAAAGTGTAACCAGCTTATTAGCAAATACATATCAACAGCTTATCAATGGAAATATACGCTTTTTATCATAATTATTGAATATAAATATTAAAACATTTCAGCTAATTATAATTTACTCATTTTAGCTCAAATTTGTGGTATATATGATATATTTAACATTTAACTTGCAATTTACAAGCTTTAAGGCGATTTATCGAAAATCGATTTCAACACTTGTCGATTACCAAGTGTGACCTGCTGCCCCAAATTCCACAAACAATCGCAAAATGCACCGATTGCACTTTGCAAATTGCAACCCTGCCCATAAACCCGCAGTTATTTATCGCAAACGGTTAAGTGTTGATATGGCTTTTTATTACATTAACAAACTAAAATTAAGGATATGCTCGCAAATCGTGTTCCACATTGATAGCAGGCAAACTCTCCGCAATCTGCTTGGTGCTTGGACTGATCCTGTGCCTATGCGAAGCGAGCTGAGCACGGGACAACACGCTGCAATCACAAGTGGTGCAATGATAATGTGTGTGGCGCAAAGCATAAGAGCATGATGGCGTGGCGCAGGATTCGTTGCTGGCGATCTTACGAAAGCCCGCCGAACGCACATACTCCAGCCGCATGTGCAGCCGACGATGGGCGACCACCTTATTGGAATCGGTACAGACGTAATCGCATTTGCGGCAATGGAAATGCGATGATTTCTTTGGAGCAGCCAGCATGTCATCTGCAATGGAAATCAAGCGGAATTAGGCGGAAAGATAACAAGTAAGAAAGAGAAATTACTCGACTGTAAGATACCCATATACAAATTATTTCGTATTTTTCAAATTTCCAATATTTTGCTATCAGCATCTTCAGAAGATCTAAACATGTTGAGAACAGAACTTTAACTTTAACTTTAATACAGCTTCCCTTTGATGACTCATTGTAATATTTAAATTGCTTACTTAATGACTTGGATAGTAATAGTAATGAAAATTTGAAAAATCTTTTATATTTTTTATCGTTGCTATAGAAAAATTCATATTCTATTTCGATTATCCATTTAACGTTGGTTGCGATTTAAAATATATACATATGTATATCTCATTTCATGATTACATGATTTTATCTCCTTTCATGTAGGGATAAAGTTGAGTTCGAATTATGTATAGCCAAACTATATACAGCAAAAAAACTGTCGGAATTGGATTGTTTAAAGAATTCTAAGAATTCAGCATTAAACTATCTATCTAAACCCAACTTTTAACTTTTGTTCAATTCCTCACAACCATTTAAATGTTTCATTATTTTTTATTCATCTCAGCAGTTCTATATAGAATTTATGTATGAAACCATAAATACATATCGGCTGCGTTTAAAATTGACTTAAATTTCCTTTCAAACTAAAGTTTTCTTATGAACCATATTCTATTTTAATTATATCCGACACCATAGAAACCTTCTGCAGCCTACTGAACAATAAATCAGATGAATTTAGGTTTGATTGAAATTTTCATTCAAATTAAGGTTTACCTATGAATCATATGCTTTTTTAAGTTTATGTTGTCTGAGATACCTTCTGCTGCGTGTTACTCACATTTCCTAAGCGTTAAGTTATCATTTGCGTATACTTAATGTAGAGCTGACATTTTATAGAACAACCACTTACCTGGGCGGGAGTTGAGAGGCGTCATTGAGGACGTAGTCGTCGTGTGGGAGGCGTAACAACAATCGCTGACACCACAGCGCATGTTGGCGCGAAACTGTTGAAAGTCATCGCCCATCAAGGTGTCCATGCGTTCATGACGCGCCGTGTGTTGCACGAAGCGGGTTTTGTCGCAGAAGCTGTAGTGACAGTCACGTCGATTGCAATGGAAGTGCGACTGATGATTCCGATAGCCACAACGCTCAAAGTTGCAATCTTCGTTGAAGCGAAACTTCAGATATCCCGTGGGAATATCTTGTTCCCTCGCTCGCTTATTGCGTCCAGTCATTTGGGTTGCAACTGCAATGGGAGTCGCAGTGATAGCTTCCACACCTGGTGATGGCTCCTCGACTGGGGTAGAAGCTGTTACCGCTGCGGCGGCAGCTGCCACAGCGCCTGCTGCAGCCGCATTGAGCAACATCATCTTCTGCTGTACCGCATTCTCCAGTAGCAAACGCATGTCCAGAGGCGCCGGTTGACTTGCGGCCACCAAGAAACTGGGCAATAGCCATTGACGTTGATACAGATCGAGCAGCAGCTTCAATCCTTGCGTCTCCTGCTCACCGTGTACTGAACTGGATTCCTTGGCTTGGCTGCCACGCATGCTCAAATCTTCTGGTTGCTCCAGGTTGCCATTATCCCGATTCGTTGGTGGACTATAACGACTCCTTGTGCTCTCTAGAGTTTCCATTGTGCTGGCATTCTCTGGATAGAAAGTGCCCGCTGCACGCACAACTTTGGGGTGAAAAGGATGCGGTTGTTATTAGGATTAACAATTAATAGACGAAGCTTTACTTACCTGAAATTTTCTCCAAGCATTTGCTGCTGCTTAAAGGACTCTCTAGATCAGGTGTAGTGAACATAGACTTAAGGAGAATGTGGAGAGAAGAAATACGAAATTAGTAAGAATCAGTTTAAGTCTACTACTATACAGTTTACTCTGATACAAAATTGTCAAAAAGGTTGAGAAAGGCTTTAACAGTCGATTATTTAAATGATCAATAACTGAATTCCTGATCTTCTTTTTCTTTTTGGAGCTAAGCAATTCTTTACTTTAAAGATAAAAAGCAGTTCAGTTCAGATATTAACTACAAGATCTTTGACCAAAAGATATTCTTGCATATGTTTTTGGACTAAACTCCACAAATTATGTATTTAGTTCCATAAGTGTTATAGTATAACTTACTTGAGCGGGTGATCGTCTCTCATTTGATTCCATTTTTGTGGAGTGTTTCGACTTCTCATTGTTTGGTAAGTCTCTTTGCGATTCCACGGTCCAAACACGACCTCTTTTCCTGGTCCGACTAGGTGTGAGATCTGTTGCGATCAGTGGGTGGGTGTGTGTGACCGTTTGATTGGCGACTGCTCCCAGTCTGAGTGTGGTGAGAGGATGCTCGGCATTATCCGTGGACGTTGACAAACCGGAAACATTAGTCTGATCATTTTTCTCCAGCTTAAAGCTGGTAAATATGGCTTGGGGTGAGTGTTGAGCCTGCAAGATCAAATTGTAAAGAATGTGTGAGTTATTGATTTAACACTTTTGATACCGATTTGAATATTATTGTTAAATGTTCTGAAACTTTCAGAATTAATTATGAATTTTGATACCGATTTGAATATTATTGTTCGGAAACTTGCAGAATTAATTTTAAAAAAATGAGAAAGTTATCTAAGAAAAAGTTTTAAAGAAAAGAGTTAAATGCTTACTGGAAATTGTTGACAATATGTGATAATATATTTAATTTAATTAGCTACACATGTAAGGGAGTGCTACTGTACATGGTATTTCCTCTCAATATTTGGCCTTTCGGTGGGATTATATGGAACCAATTTGCCCCTGTTGCTCCCCCCTTGAAAGTTGTGAGCGCCGTTTCAATGAATTTCTTTAGCATTATTGTACTTGACATTGTTGTTATTGTCGTCATCATTGTTGTTGCTTGTCATAGTTTTCGGAATAATATGACAAACAGTCGTAACCAGTTTATTATTTCCGAAATTACTGTTAATGTTTATTGTTGGCCCAAAATGTCACTATTTAAATTTTGTTCACGCATCAAAATCAATAATCATAATAATAATAAAAAAAAAGCAAAAACAAAAAGGAGAATAAGCTAAATAAAAACCAAATACAACAAAAAAGAGAAACCACAAAAATACGTCGGAAACGGCATTTGGAATGCCAACTTATGGATACCCTAACCAAATGCGGGCACCACAAACACTTTAAAAGCTGTGAAACAACGCAAATCGCAATTGCATTTAAATGAAGAATTCCATAAAAATGTATAAGCAAATTGGATTTCAATAATTTTGTTTGTATAGTATTCAAAGCATCTAAAATTAGGCCTATGGAGGGTATAAATAAGTCGAAGTGTTGACATGGCCTGAGTCTATAAAAATAATTACTCCAAAAGATTGAAAAGACAATGAAACGTGTTTGGATTTACCTGATAAGTTGCACACACGCACACACAGTTATTCATATAAGTACACACACCTTATATGATTAAAGACAATATATAGAAGTTATTGTAGTTGTGTCGTTCCTTTTAATCGTCATATTCGATTCGATGATCGAGGGCGGTCACAGAGGGTCGCCACGAAAATCTGTCAATACATTTCAGCTATGAAGGTGGACGATGTTCTACATTTTACATTATTTTGTTATTATATGATTGTGCAGGATTTGTATTTTAAAATTTAGTTCTATTATCTTTAAACTTAAAGCAAGGTCATTGATTATACCAGCGATATGAGAGTCTAGCGAGTATGATAAGTGAATTATAAGTTACACTAAGGCAAAATTATTTATTACAAATTATATTCCTGCCCTCTGAACATAAATGAGTTACTCCTTTCATAAATTCGGCATAGTTCGTTGCAGAATTTTAATTTAGCACACTTTTTCTTTTTTATATGAAAATAATTTAGATCACAGAAACATTAATTGGAACCTTTAGAGCTTTGACTTCCATATCTTGACCCAATTTCTTATAACCTTATGCCTTATAGTAACTATAAAATGTTCTCTGGTTTTATTTTCAATAAAAATATATAATATATTGAATATTTAATATACTAAATATATTAGATGTTTTAGAATTAAAGACTCAATTACTTATAATATCTAACGCTGGATCTCCTAGAGCTTTGACTTACACATCTTGACTCAATTTCTTATAAGCATATGCCTTATAGTAAATTTAAAATGTTCTTTTATTTTATTTTTAATATAAGTCCCTTAGCTTGTAAAATCAAAAAAATAAATATTTGATCTTCATTATGTTCAATATTTTCACTTGTTTTTGCTATTCCCTTTACATGCACACTCTCGCAAGCTATTTCTCTCGCTCACTGAATATTCGATCTTCATTATGTTCAATATTTTCACTTGTTTTTGCATTCTTTGCTATTCCCTTTACATGCATACTCTCGCAAGCTATTTCTCTCGCTCTCTCACGCTTATGCTCTTTAATTAGTCAAAAGCACGACGCGCCCTGTGGCTTAGTAAGGCCATTGCATACTAAGTCACACACACACACATTCTAACACTCACACGCACTTGCAAATGCAAACGCTCTCTTTGCAATTAGGAATTTTGCGCCTATTTGCGTGCTGAGGGACTTTCTGAGCTGGGTGTTTGAATTGTGTGTGCCAGAGAGTACGAAGGGGGAGGGAGAGGTGCAAAGGCGGTACTGACGCGTCGATGGGGCCTAATGTGGCATTTTATGTGGCGTGTGTTGAATTGAGTTTTCGGATTTGGTTTTTGCCATATTCGTCATATTAATATTGACAACGAGTGTTTCCGCATTTTATTTCACTTGCGCGCCATCGAATGGCGATGGCGATAACTTCGGCCCCCGCCCCCCTTCTCATGCACATACACTCTCTTAGGCTAAGTCACCTCACCCACAACCTCATTCCCACCCTTCTCTCTCTCTCTCTTTCTCTCCATCATTGTGCGTTTTGTGCTTTTAACTGTCATTTTCATAATTTCTACATTTTTGAGCGCAGTTTATCGTCAGTGTGCGTGCATATGTGTAACTGTCAATGTATGTGTGTCTGTGTATGTGCATGTTTATGATTACCCAGCCCACGCGTCAACTGAATTCGTTGGCTGCTGAGGGGGGAGCGACAGGTGTTGGCCAAGTACACACAATTGAATGTGTGTGTGTGCGTATGCGTGTGTGAATCGAATAATTTGAATAAATATTTTGTCCATTGCCATTTGCGGTATTCTGTGTTGTCTCCTCTCTCTCTCGCTCTCTCTCTCTTTTTCTTTTCCTCTGTTTTTGGAAATAAACTAAAGTCGGGCGTAGCTTAAGACTCTTGTGCAGTGGGAAGCGAGGGGGAACTGAACTGTAGACCTACAAACTGTTGGGAAAAGATATTTTTAACTCATTCATTAACTGAAGTATCGACACTGTTAAGGTAATCTGATAAGAATGCTCGACTTGTAAAGACCCTGACTTTTAAATAAAGGATGAATTAGTTTAGAATTAGAATTGAAAATATAAAGACTATATTGATAACCAATAAAATGGTCGTCTTATTAAAAAGCAGATAATATTTAACATCTATTATGTATTACACGCTATATTTTAAGTCTTTGGTTAATTTTAAGATATACTGAATAAAAAATAATATGTTAAAAAAAAAAAATGTTTTACAACTGTAAATTTTATTTAAATCTTGAATTGAATCTATAATTTCTCTTCGAAAATAATGAAGAGCTTGCCATGAGCTTAGAATGAGTGTTACTAATAAAATATAAAGGAGTTATACTTATAAAACTTTTTTAAAATATGGAAACAAACGTAAAACATTATTTTAAGGTTTTTTTTTTTTTTAAAAAAGATTATTTTTTCAGTAAATATCGTTTCAGGAAATTATTTAAATCTCTTCATGCTTACTTACACTTTTGTAGACTTCTACGAAGCGATTCTTAGGCGGTCTTCCACGCTTCCGATTGAAGAATCCATCGATGGATGTGATCTGTGTGGGCTGAGCGGAAGATTCTCCCGCCTCGCTGCTGGCACTGATATCCACATCCGCTGCCTCTTGACTCTGATCCATTTCCTCGACAAAATTCTCTCTCTCTCTCTCTCTCTCTCTTCGATTCCCTGTAGACTGTCTTCAGTTACAGGGCACGTGCTGTCGGAGTTTCAACTAAATTGGAGGTAAGAAGCAGAATAGGAAAAATGCCGAATTTTAATTGCAAATTGATACCTTGGGAATGCAATTGTCAATTGAAATGGAAAATTGACTTTTACTTTTGTTTTTCTTCGTTTTTTCTTGACCAAAAACCCCAATACAAATGATTCACCAAGAGCTCCCGAGGGCAATGTTTAGCGCCTCACAGGCGCCAGTCAGCACAAAAAAATAAGAAACTTTGAAAAACAAAAAAGGTTAACAGTCGCATTTCTGGGTAAGCGATTGATTCGATTACGGCGCCAGGCAAATTGCATAAACCCGATATTCTGTCCAATTGATTCCGACATATGTTCAATCAAAATTTCAACAACCTAATAATAACTGACTACACAAATTTACAAAGTTATACCGCAGTTTATGTGGTATAAAATTATATCTCAGGAAACTAATGACATGGTTATTAGATTTCAGTGAACAGAACAGAGGAACAACCTATTTTAATGTATATTAACGGTTCTTGAAGTTCTCTACTATTTCTGTACTATTTAACAATAATAATAAAATGAATTTTTTAAAAATTTCGTTCAATTTGCGTTGGAGAGAACAGAGTTCACATAGTTAGTACAACGATACGATAGATAAAACATTTCAAGTGAATCGAAGAATAATAAAGAATGTAGTTCAACTTGAGGAAAACTGAATGCCAGCTTAAATGCACTCAATTCTAAACTCACAGTTAAAAGAACTCCAAAAGGGAAGAAGGAAAAAAGAATATGAGTGAGAAGAATCAGAATAAAAGGTAAAAGACGAAGAACAGATATCGCTGCACTGCATCTACCAATTGAATGAGTGGCCACCAAAAGTGCATTTCGTTTCTTTTCTGCTGGCGGAGAATTCTTGAGAATTGTTTTGCATATGATTCAAATAAAACTGAAGATTGCATAAATGTTATGAATAGAATTGTTAACTATGAAATAACTGGTGGAACTTTAAAGTGTATAGAGTGGAGCTGGAAAGAATGGAGCAAAAGAATTGTAGGAAGAAATCCATGTTATATTTCTAAATTGAATTGAATTAAGAAGCAGAAGATGCTCAATACCAATAAATGTTAAGTGTAGATAGATTTGTAATCATTGCAATTAAAAAAAAAACATATTTTGTAGAGTTTTCAATAGTCCGTTTAGTAGCTTTAAAATATTCTCCATTCATAAATGTATAAAATGTATTAATATATTTATATTTCATATTAAAGCTTTAGTTTTTTTAAAATTCTTTTACTAAATTTTACAGCACCGTGAACTAAGAAAACTGATCTAGATGATTAATCTGACATATCTTTCCTTCTCTTCTTTAATTCCCCAACTCTTCATTGTTATTGCGTGCGTGAGAGGAAGCAGCCAAGGAGTTAATCGAGTGGGCGGCATTGTCAATTATAATCGGGTTGACTAATTGGACCAACATACATACGCTTGGTTTAGTTTCGTCCTCGGGCAGACAAGAACCGATTGCCAGACAATGATTAGCTAATTTACCTGCCGAGGCGCACCCAGAGTTGCCAACTTCTCGTAGTTGTGTGAGCTGAAGATATCGAAGATCTGCATGCGAGTATTTTTAGTCATTTATTGTTATTCATATGAATTACTTTAACTGTCACACACACACACACACACACACACACATACTCATTAGGCTTGGCACAGGGGGAAATTCCTTTGCGAAATGCCGCAAGGAGTTGGTAACAAAAGAGCAGATATCTATACCGATAACGATGACAATTTGAAGGGCAAGCAGTTTGCCTTATCTGATATGCACATCACATACACTCACACAGGGTGGGAGAAAGAGAGCGCGTTATGCAGCCTGATTTTACGTACCAATCATAGAACTAGCATTATCTGCAAGCGCAGTGTTAGAAAACGCACTGCACAAAAACCGAACGCGAACGACAAAAGTCCAAACAGCGACAGCGCACAGCAATAACACGTCCGTTCGCGTCAAGCTACGTTGAACGAATAACACAGCTTGGGCTGCCGTTGCCTACGTCAAGCCGAACTTTAAGCCGAGCGCAGCTTTGCTGACTGCCCATTGGCTTAAAGTCAGCTACGCTAGGATCGCTAAGCGAAAGAGTGAGAACGCGCATACAAGCTGAGTTGCCATTGGCTGACGCTGTGTGGCGCTTTTGTTGGTGTGTGCGCACGCTGAAAGCTTTTGCCAAGACACAAACCCCACCGCTGCAAGCTTCTGCCAGCAATCGAAAGAAAAAACGCCAAGTTCACATTTAAAAAATTTATTTTTTTTTGTTTTGTTTACTCAACTTTTACACAGAGAAAAATGAAATTGCAGTTTGTTGCATTTGTTTTGTTTTTTTTCGTTTTTGTTTTGAATTTGTTTTTAATATATATATTTCATATTTTGATTAATTAAAATTTGTTAAATTGCTAGAATTTGTTAAGCGCTACTAAAGTTTAAATTTGTTGTTTGTTTTTACATACACACATATATATGTATAATTATGTATATATATATCATATTTCTTGTTTGCCTTTGCTTTGTATTTGTTGTTGTTGTGTTTTTTGTTTTATAGTTTATGGAAATTGTTAAACTTTTACTTAGTGTAGCTACGTGATTTACAACATAGAGTATTCCCATATCTTCTATCTGAGCCCAATTCCAAGTTCCAGTTTCACATCAACTTCTCAGCCATAGCATATTTTTCTGGGCACAAACAAAATGGCTGCAAAACTGCAACTTGGAACGAGATTTTTGTTTGTTTATTAATCTTACGACATTTTAGAATGTTTGTTCTTTGTGTTTTTGTTTAAAGAGTTCAATTTTGTGTTAAGATACGAGTGTTTGATCGCTAATAACAACAAAAACATTAATTTCTTTGCTGTTTCCCAAAAAACAAAAACAATTCTCTTTGTTCTACACAATTGAAATTATAGATTTCATAAAAATCACGTGGTGGGATAATCGCTTAAATAATTGTTATAATATTTTCTTCTTGTTTTTTTGTTTTAGCAATATCAAAAATGGTTGTGAGTGTGGAATGCGAGAGTGTGTGTGTGTGAGGGGGTGAGGGTAAGAGGCGGAGGAGTGGGGCAAAGGAAGGATTGAGGGGATAAAGTTGTGCTCGGCTTTAAATATTTTCGATAGTACATACAATTATTAATATTATTATTATCATTATTGTTTCGGTTTTGCTTTTAATAGAATTTTCTAGTATTTCTTCTTTGTTTGTTTGTTTTGTTGTATTTTGCTTAGGCGTTCTTCTAATTGATTGATTAATTTTTAAAGTGTTTCGCTTTAATTGGTTCCCGTTCAACTCACACACACGCACATACACACGCACACACTCAGCCATACACACATACGCTCTAGGTATTATCATCGTACGAGGATTATGTAAAAATTCTACAATTTAACCATACACATACACATGCACATTATATATCATAAATAACTAGTTTATCGATAGATTTTCTTTTACTTTCTTTATATATCATTTATCATTATTGTTTACAAATACTTTGAGGAGCACTGGACGTGTCTAAGATTCATTTTACACCCATCCATTGAAAAAACAACAAAAAATCGCGTCATCATCATTGTCGCTGGACATTTCTCATAAATTCCTACAAAAAATCAAAATCAAAAAGAAGCTGGTAATTTTTTCGAGTGTAACAACAACATAAGTGGCAAGTTTGTTCAACATTTAAAGCGTTGCAATTTCTACGATCTTGAAAATTGTTTAATAAATTTGTTTTTTTTTTGTTTATTGGTATTTTTAGGCGTGGCGTACAAGAAAAAACGAATTGTTTGTTTGGCAAATTATATTTAAAGTTCTACAAATTAAAAAGTGTTACATATTTAAGATTTACGAAATGAAAAAATCGAAAAACAAAAACAAAAGAAAAATGCAAATTTTTCAAATGTTAATATTTTTTTGTTTTTCTATTTTGTATTGTTTTTTTTTTGTTTTGTTTGTTTATTATTAAATAGATCACATTTATGGTTCTATTTTTTCACTTGTTTTTATGTTCACATTTTTCATATTTACTTTTTTTTTTTAAATACGCTTAGTTGTTGTTGTTCTTTTGCTGCTCTATTTACATGTGTTTTATTTGATTTGTTTTGTTTGTATGAAAACGCAACTTAAGAATCGAATTTGTTGTTTCTATTAATGATATAATGAGTGTTTACAATTGTTTATTGAATACCCTTGGCAGCGGTAAATGTTAGTTTTTTTTTAAATATGTATTTTAGATGCAAAGGGTATTTCAACTTCGTGCTGGCCGAAGATTTATTTTATTTAATTATTATTTTTTTTGTATTTTTCGAGATCTTTTTGTAGGGGGGATTGTTTTGTTTGTGTCTGTATTTGTGTGTGTATAAATTATTAATTAAAGTCTAGCTTAAATGTGTGTGTGAAATACTTGTAGCTTTCGATTTAATTCTTGAAATGTTTTGCAGCGCTATCAAAATTGTACAACGGTTCTTTTTTCTTCTTTTTTGCCTCTTTAATAATTTGTTTTTTAATTTTAAATTTGTTTTTGTTGTTAGTTAATCTACGCTATAAATTATTTTAAAATTTATTAACACAGATGACTTTATAGATTTTTTCCAAACAGTTGCCCAATTCTTTTTCTTTTCGTTTTTGGTTTTTTTTTACTCAAAAATACAATTAGCTGCCCCACTGTATTAAACATTATTTATATGTATGCATATTGTTATTGATTAATGTATGCCAATTGTTAGGTTTCCTTATTTGTTGTTGTTGTTTTTAATCTACATTTAAATACACAGCTACACACATTGAATTCTCTGTTGTTGTTTGTTGTTTTGTTTGTGGTTTTTTTGTTTTTGTTTTCTTTTAATATTAAAATCTTAAGCTAGAAACACATCAATTATTATAAATATTTCATATATATATATTGTATATATCTATATAGAAACAGAGTTTGGAACTCTGCACAAGAAAGAAATATTTGGGTAGGTGGCAAAACTAAAGAGAATACATTGATTATGATAATATTATAGATATAGAAAATCATCAAATATGGGAACAGAACTTAGTTATAAGATAATTCTCTCCTTTTCTTGCTTAAATTTGTTTTGTTTGAGACTTGTTGTGGGTAATACGAAATCAATTTTTAAGTATTTATGTATGTGTGTTGTTTGAGTGTGTGGTGTGGTGTGTGTGTGTGTTTTCTTTTAATATTCATAATTATTATATAATATCACATCAACTTTGTTTTTTATTTCTTTTGTTTTATATATATAATTTTTTCCTTTGCAACTCTTCTTCTTTAACTTCTCGGTTCTACTCTTGCTTTGCTTATTGTTTGATTCCTCTTATATATATATATATTTATCAATATATGTAGGTATATATATAAAGAGCTTTTATAGCCTAATAAGATCGTGAAGAAAAACATACATACACTTACATGTATGCATATATATATCAACTACCACATTATATAGAATTTGTTGTATCCGTATCCGTATCCGTTATCCATATCCGTATTCCGTAAGTGTATCTTGTATTTCTTTCGATATACACATACATACTCATACATAGCTTATTTCGATTAATACTCTTTTGTTTTTTTTTCTCTCTTACATTTTTCGCTGGTTTTCTCATATTTTTCTTTTTCTTATGCTCTTTGCATTTTTGTGTTTTGTTAAAAAAAAAAATAACGGATAACCGGCAACCGTTCACTGAGTGAAATTTTGTTTATAATATTTTCAATATTTGTTTTTAGTTTAGTTTTTGTTTTGTTTTTTTCTCAAAAAGTTTCTTTTTTTATAAGCCAAAAAGTCAGTCCAATAAGAGTTTTGAGTTGCCTGCAACTGCAGTTGATTTGTTTGTTGTGTTTGTTTTGTTTTTCCCCTTTTTCTTTAGGTCTCAAAATACATAATTGTTGTTGGTTGTTGTAGTTGTTGCTTTTGTTGTTTTGTTTTGTTATTTGTTTTTTTTTTTTTTTTTTGCTGGAGTAGTTGAATTGTGGTCCAAAGTTTGCCTCTTTATGGGTTTGTTTTTGTTTTATTTTGTATGAATTTGTAGCAGACGCCGACGTGAAAGCTCACCAAAAGTTTACAGCTGCTCTTCATCTTTATGCTTCTTCTTTGAGTGTTCTTCTTAATCATCATTTTTTCTTATTCGGAGGGATTGTGTAATGAGTTGAAGCAGCGCTCACACGCCCCCACGTCCACGCCTTCCATCTGCATGCCTCATATGTTCGTTTGTTAGCTGTTGTATTTTTACTCGGACGAGTAAAGTTTATTTTTGGTCAAGGTGAAATCGGGACTGATCATAATCGTATTGCTGCGTGTAAGATTTCTGTGATAGGAAGACAACACAAAATATTACAGTTAATTATCAATGCTAACAATGGCAATGCTTGTGCCCATCTAGACGTCTCTGTCACACTCACTTGAGAAACTGAGGCAGTAGCGAGGTCCAGCCGCTTTTGTCCTGCTTCAGCGTCAAATAAAGCTCGAATATGGACACAGTGTCCGGATCAACCTTGAACGAAGCAATGCGCCTGTAAAGCGAGAGATGGAGAATGGGGAGTTAGCTAAAGCTTTGCTTAACGGGATCGTTGAGCTTTCGCACTCACCTAGCGTTGTCTGGCTCGCTCTCAAACTCAATGAAAATAGTGCAAGCTCGCTCTCCGCACGGCTCCCGCTCCGACATGCGTATTATTTCGGCTGCAATGCGTTGGGTGAGATCGTTAGGCAGCGTCACCTCGGTGCAAGCGAGATGGCGACTCTTTGCATCGCGCAGTTTTGTCTGCAGTCGCTGCGAAAGCTCCTGCACAGCGCCTGGATTTACATCGTCCAGATTGTCAATGGCGCCGAAGCGCGACGCCGCCGTCGACTGCATTGGGGAGGCGGGCAGCGTGGGTGGCGGCGCCGGCGGTGCTGCCTGCAATACATTCGACATATAGGCGGCAGCGCTGCTGACCCCATCAAAGGCCAGTGGCGATGCTGGAGGCTTGGCCGTCGATACCGCTGCTCCTGAGGATGTTGTCGAGGATGTTGATGCCGAAGAAGAGAGGCGAGGTCGCGTCGGATTGAGCGCGTAATGTTGATGCTGACGCATGTGCAGCACCGATGCTGGATGTCCATCCACAACATCAACGTCACCAATATCCACGTCAGCCACGTTCACCTCGGCTGCAGCAGCTGCTGCTACTGCTGCTGTTGGCGGCGCAGTAGCTGCGACGCCCGTTGCTGAAGCCGTTAACGGTGCTGGTGCAGTCAGCGGACTCGTCCAGTCTGCAATTATACAAAAGAGTTGCATGAGTTTTCAAGTCACCAACAAAACACAAACGAGGAACAAAAAACAACGACCGGCTGCAGATGAAATAAAGCCACAAAAACCGCAGAGTATAAAAAAAAACAGCTGATGTCTGCTTTGCCACCGGCAAAACTCGTACTCTCCCACTTGTGTTCTCTCGACAGCCGGAGAGTACAAGTAAGCGAGAGAGAGAGACCGAGCTTGCGCAAGCTCGAATTTACACTCAGCACAAAGCGCAGGCTCGCCAACAACAACAACTGACTCAATGACTTCCAGGGGGCAGCGGGGCAGCACGAAATCACCTGGCAACAACAGCTGGAAAATCAGCCGTTCGCTTAAGCAGACCCCCGGCCATCTTCTCTAGCCCCCCCGCACAGCAAGCAGTCAACCAGCCATTAGGTAATGTGTTGCGTCCCCTGCCTTCTCTTCTTTTCGCTTCATGTGGCAGAGGCCTCAACGTTTCCAGCTGACGATTGCGCCGTCTCTTTCGCTCGTTTGTTAGTCAGCAGTTTCTTTCAGCACTCATTTGCCTTGCTGTGCAGTTTGCCGTTGCGGCCCCACGCCTCCCTCTACTCATACAACAGTCCATCTCTTGCTTTATGTGTCTTCTTTGTCGTTTGCCTTTGGCTGCACAGTTTTTATTTCTTTTGCTGTTATTTTAATACTCAAGCATACAAATACAAAAGCCCAGACGTAGAGGGAGTCGTAGAGGGGAATCAAACTGAGGCTGAGCCGAGCGCAGCAGCCGCACAGTGGTCAATTGTTCGCATAAAATGCATGCAAATATTATATTTTTTCGTTTTGTGAACTACTTTGAAATTGTAATTTAACTGTACAATTCACAGTGTTACAAACAAGTATACGCATATGTAACACACATGCTGCACATGCTTATGTCGAAAACATTTACAGAATATTTAACCTATTCGCAACCACTGTCATGGGCTGCCCAGTGTTTACACACATAAAACATATGTATGCATGCATGGATACATACATATATAGGCACATGCATCTGTTAAGAGTGTGTTTGTTCAAGGTGTATGTAGTATGTAAATAAAAAAAAACGTTAAATTTCTTACTGTTGTCCCATGCACAAATTAACTACTTGGCTTGACTCGACGATGTCATGTAATTAGCGCTGAAACTCTTGAAGCCCAAGCCTCCATCCCTCCCCCACCATTCACATACACAGATAGCTTCCCATCTTTGAACACGCACACACAGGCAGAGACGACCTGCCCATTCCATTACACTGGCTGAATGGATATTTTACACTGTCTCTTTCACTCGCACATTGGGTACTGTGCACACCCGCGTAATTAAGAAATTAACGACACATGTTTGCGGCTCTCTCGCTCGTTCTCTCGCAATGTACGCTTGTGTGTATAGTTGTGTATGTGTGTGAATGTGTGCTGGCTATTGAATTTAGTCAAGTGCCGCATGAAAAGGGTTTGTGTAAAGTCAAAAGCGAAAGCGAAAAGGAAACAGACAAACGAGCGCACACACATTTAATTACACTCACACACACAAACACACACATATAATTTTGATTCTGTTAGAGAACCACACAGAGCGTACGTCTCCCCCGCTTCTTTCTTTTACCCACCTTTGCCAACAAGCAGGCACATCACGCGACATTTGCGACTGTCTGTTTTATGCATTCGGTAATAACAACAAAAACAGCCTAGCAACAGCATCACGCATACTCACACATACAAATGCATGTACTGCATACGCTATGGCCGCTGCTTATGTCAAAGCTTTGTTTGCACAGTTTGTTGTTATTGCAGAAAACCATGCCCAGAACCGTCGTATTCATCTTTTAAACAGTATTTGCCGGTACAGTGGGGGAGTGCGAGCAGTAAAGGGCTACTTTTGCATTATGCGTATAATGTGTGTGTGTGGCCTTGAGTTTGAATTGTGGAGAACTGACCAAAAGGTTGATTGAATGTGATTGATGTTTACCTTGGGTTGAATTCGTTTAGCAGGCGCTGAATCCTCATCGAAGGCTCCCTCACACTCAAAGTTATATCCATATTCCGTGCAAAAGTAATAATCTGTATACTATGTGCGTGTGTTAGGATACGAACAACACGCGCTTTTTATAAATACTGCGTAAATTGGCGATCAGTGTGACCATACACGCCGTATTTAAAATATCTAGCGATAAATATATGTGTATCGATTGGAATTTGAAATAGAGAAGTGAAGCAAGCCTTTCGAAAGCAGCTGCAATGGATTTAAATCTCGATAAATTGAAATGTTTCAATTTGAATACAGGATTAGTTTTGCTTGTTTTTGACAGTCTATTTGATATGCAAATAACCGTTGCACAAACTAAGGAAATTAAGTAATTTATTAAACAACATTATTCGGGTTCTAGATTCCCAAGTTTGAATACCACACATAAATATGCATGACTAGACACACACACACACACTGCACACATGCATACATATGTATGTACATGTGTGTGTCCTTCGAAAATAAAATTGCATGCGCTCAGTCAGTCATGAAATTAAATTGACTGCAAATACACACATTACTGGAATAGAAGAGTGAAAGAGACAGAAGGCGACTGCAACAACGAGTGCGAGAGAGCGAAAGAGCTTTTGAGGTCTGCCGGTTGGCAGCAAGCAAGCAAAGCAAGCAAGGTGTGCATACGAGCATGTTTTTGCATGCATATGCATGTCTGTGCATGTGTCTGTGTCTGTGTCTGTGTCTGTGCCTGTGCACACACAACGACATGTTGTTGCATGTCGTCGTCGTCAACATAAAGCTGCTGCTCCCTCCCATCCTTTTGCCTTTAGGTGATTTCGAATTTTCGGTCGGTTTACATGTCGCCTCCTCCCCCCTCTTCATCCCCAACCCCCGAGAAGGAGTTAACTCATGCCCCAGCTTGGTGTACGTGTCCGTGTCTAATTTGCACGACTGTGCGCCTTGGCCAAGTTTAAAGTGACAGGGATTAACAGGATGTTGCATAATCCGACAGTCAGACACACAACAACAACAGCAGCAGCAACAAGGACAACAGGATATGCTTCTAAGGGAGGCACAAAAATGCATAAACCAAATTTCGTGTGCTTCAATACCCCCATAAAAAAAAAACCAAAACCAAAAACAAAAAATGGCAACAAAAGAAGAGAAATGAATCCTGTACAACCCTAAGATATGCTTGGCATATCCTGTTCCTTTCATATTTTCCTTGCAAATCTTTTACTGATTGATAAAATCCCTCAATCACCATCAATCAACTGAGAACACTGTAGTATATCTGCAGATATCTAATTTCAACATTATATCTCCATAGAAAAGCATTGCAAAAAATGTCTTTTAATCAATTAATCGGCTAAAAAGCTTTTTACTATTTATACTTTTTTTTATTGAAATAAATAATTTTAGAAACAACTTTTTTTTTCTCTAATTTATTATAAGCGAATTATTTTTTCTTCAGAATATTTTACGTTCACACATTATTCTTTTTATTATTCAATTTTTCTATTAAATAAAAACGTTGAAATAAAAACGTTTCAATTTTCATAAAAAATGATTATACCCTCTATCTAACGACTGCGGGGTATAATTACAAAACCTATATAGATTTTACGCTTCGTTATGGTAATTTCTAAATTTTTAGTGTCGAAAAAATTTGTTGAAAACATCAAATAAAATGTTACCATACGCCATAAAATTAATTGAATCAAAAAGCGGCAATAAAAACAATTTTTGGGGTGAAGATTCTTCGAAGAACATTAAATATTAAAAATGTGTACTGCAAATGTTTCGAAATATGCTTCAATAAAAGAACACATCTATAATGTTTAATGAATGGGTATTTTAATAGAGAAATCAAAGCTTTTACGTCACGTTTCGCTGATAAAGAGGTAATTTTTTTTATATGTTCCCTAAAAATACTCTTGGAATTTAAATCAAATGAACAATTTTATTGATGAACTGATGAAAAAGGAGCGGAAAAATTTAGAAACGTTAGCTATTAACATCTCAAAATTTACGAAAAGAAACGATTCTGGAAGAATTTTTTTTAAATTTTAAATTCTTATTGTAATTATATTATATTTTTTATATTTTTTTATTAATTTCAACTTAAAATATCAATTTGATTTTTATGAGTGTAATTGCAGAATTTTAGCAATATTTTAATTTATTTACTGAACCCTTTCACAAATTAAATGGCACGTATACATTTTTTTAGATTGTTAATTTAAATTTGTACTGCATATTTAATTAAAAAAATATTTAGGAATAATAATTTTTTACTTTTTACAAATCATTTGATCTACAACTTACGGTTTAATTTAGTCAAACTGGATTCAAACTTTTTTACAGAATATAAGAAAAAATAAAAGAGTCGCTTCATAAATTTCAACTGATTAAAAGTTTTTCAACAATTTTATTTTGTTGAAATATAAAAGTTGAAACAATTTGCACATTTTATAATTTTTCACCCAGCATTTGAGATATCAAATAATTTAAAGGTCTCTGAGAAATTTGTTGAATATCATGTTTAAGCACAGCAGAATAATAGGAGATTTAAAAAAAAAATAAGCTTCCTTTTAGAAATGGGTATTTGTTAACTCACCTTTTACTTTTGTTGTACCAATGACACCAAATTGTCCCTGAATATGATTTTGTACTGAGAGCACTTCCATCTTCATAGCGCGGACGGAGAGCGCAGTAAATCAAATTGGAATTATCTCACTCGGTTTCTCCAATTGGAAATTGTTGTGGGTTGTTTTTGTGCAGCGGTTTTTTGATTGGGATTATTTCTTAGCTTTGCTTTACGGTTGATGTTGATTTTTCGTTGCGTTTTATGGATAGTTGCATATGTGTTGCTCTGTGTGTGTGTGTGTATGTTTGTGTATATAACTATGTATATATGTATTAGAAATGCACTTTAATCACAAGAATTTGATTTGATTTTTGTGTGTACGTGTGTTGTGAGTGTGTTTTATTTATTAATTTATTACTCTGCTTGCATTTGATTATTTCACGTTTTTATTATGTATTATGTATTATTTTTTGTTTTATTACTTTTGTTGATTTTTACGGCACACAATTTTCTGACTGAAGCTTTGTCCTCCTCCTCTCGCTGTGTCTCCTTTTAATGTTGTTGTGTTCTCCTCTCGTTTAACAAATAATTGCAAAAAGTATCAACAACTAAATTTGTTATTCTAGTTAAACATTTAAATTTGTTTTAATACATTCTAAAAAAAGCCGAAACTGCCGCCCGCTTCGTGTTTGCTCTCTCTCTTTCTATGTGTGTGTTCCTTTTTTTTGTTTTTTCTTTTGCTCTTTAAAATTACGCACAGCACTTGAAAGTTTTTGTGTAGTTGTTGCGAATTTAATTAAAGTACTACATAGATGTGTTGGTATTTCTGTATGTAAGTAAGTGAGTGTGAGTGTGTGTAATGGCTAATGCTGCTGCTAGCGTCGTTCCGTCTCCGTGCGTATTCGAGTGGAGCTGCTGTGTTGCGTGCGGCGGCCGCTGCTTGACTGAACGACACAAGCTCAGCCGCAATTGACGTTGGGCCCTCCGCTCAATAAGAATCAAACTGCACTCAACACTCTCAACACTCGACTCGACTCGACTCGACTCAACTCAACCCAACTCAACTGACGGCAAACTGAGGGCAAGGCAAGTCAATAGCTCACACAGCTGTTCTCTCTCTATCGCTCTTGCTCTCTTGCTTTTATTTCGCTCTCTGCGTTTGGGTGCGTATGTGTGTGTGTTTGTGGGTGAGTGAGCGAGTATGATGCGGTGTTGTTGTCAGCTGTGTGCGACAAACAACTACAAACAAAAGTAAGCGAAGTTGGAGGAAGATGGACGACACAACAAACGGCTAAAAAACGGCTGACGGTGTGTGTTGTTTGTTGAGAGGAGCTTGGGCGGCAACTTCTGTGTGGCGGAGCAGTTTTCCAAAGCTACTATCCGGCCGGCTGTGTGCGCGTCCGCTTTTATAGCAATTTTCCGGCACGGCAGCGCTGCTGCTGCGACGCGCTGCGCTGCCAACGAGTGAGTGACTTTTCCCCTTGGCCGTGAATTGGCCAGCGATATATAGAGAGAGGCTCGCCGCTCTCGCTCTCTATGTCTCTCTCTCAGTTGCGCCTAGCGGGTTTTGAGTGGCTTTTTTTCGGTTTGCTGCACACGTTTTGTGTGGCAAACATATGTTTCAATGCCGCAACATCAGCTGTTGGGCTGCGGCGCACTCAACATCGCTCTTTTACTCAATTACTCTTAAATTTAAGAGCGCCAAAGAATGTCTCTTGCGAAGTGCACCGAACTCACTCAAGAGCATCACAGCTTAGCTCAGTCCTCGAGTGAAATGCAATGTGCTCATTTACTTTATTTTCACTAATCAGCTGAGTTGGCACATAAATCCAATTGGAGTATGTTAAAGTTGCTAACAAGATCGGTTTGGCAGTGTTTGAAATTGCGATTTCTAATGGGAAGTGAATCAAAGAACAACAACGATTTGTGTCAAGTTGACAGCTTTGGCCGCTCGTATTGAGGTTAAATCCGAAATATAAATCATGTATTTGATTAATTGCACATTGCTGACTTTTATCCTCTTCGACGTTTTGCTGCATTGCGCGAATGCTGGGTGGAGTGGGAGGTTATCATGGGGCGGGTGCTGCCCTTTAAAACTTTTGGCATCTGTGTGCTGCCACACGCTGTGCCACCTCCCTCCCCCGGCATCGCCCTGTTGACGTGGCAATTGTGTTGTGTAAACATTTTTTCAGCATTAACTGACATGTGTAAGCCCCCCCCAATCCCCTTCTCCATCCCCCGCCTACACACCACACTTAGAACAGACACACAGCGAAGTAGTAGAAGTAAAAGAAACAGCAAAGCGACAAGTTTTTGTGGCAGAACTTTGCGCTGCGCTGATCCGTCGCCCCTCTCTCTCATTCCCCTTCCCACTCCACACGTTCGCCTGCAGCTCAACATCTTGGCAACGCTGACAAATAGTCACGCCAAAAGGAGACAGCGAATAAGACTGGAAAGAGGAAGAGTGGGAAGCTGGCGCGGCGTATTTCCGTGTATGTGTGTGTGTGTGTGTGTTAGTGAGTGTATGAAGGAGTGTGATGGGTGGAGGGGGAGTGGGGCGGAGGATTACAATGACTGGCCAACGGCATTGGCGCCATTTTTTATTTGTGTATTAAGATGAATCGTTAAAATAGTGACAGCTCCTGCGCTCGAGCCGAGCAGCGTTTTAATCTACGTTTTTTTTTGCGCGCGCCATCCTTCCCACTCCTCTTCTTCTTCTCCGTTCTACTCCCGCTGCCGCACAGCAAAACTATAGACAACTCTCTATATTTGAAGCAACAGCGGAAGCGGCAGTAAATGAAAAAGACAAGCAGCTCTAAATTACTGCAAAAATGTTTGAAAATGCTTCAAGTGAGCATGTACGACTAGAATATATGCTGTAAAAGTATGTGTGTAGTGACAGATATACATATACACATGTATGTATGTATGTAACGGTTATAAAAGAAACACACATAAAAATATCTACACATATACATGTAAATACCTATGAAAGTGCACACGCAGTAGCTTAACTGCTAATGCACGATAGATGGCGCCAGCGGTACTGCAATAAGTCCAAGATTATTATTACTCAGATCGCTTGATAATTGACTTCTTCATCTTGACTGTTAATTTACTAATTTACTATGTGATTTGCTTATTTATTTGTCATTTGATGCCTGAATTTGTCAAATAATTCACTGTATATTACGTTCTGTCATTTTTGTTTTCCTAAATATGTAAAAAAAAAATGTAAGTGCTAATTTAATAAAGCTAAACATTTTCTCAATATTACAAATTAAATATAAAATGCTCACTTTATTTCCATTTCGTATTTTTTTTTAGAATTTGAATATTAAAAATTCTTAGCTAATATTATCTTCTATAATTATTTTATTCTATATTTACTTTATTTATTTTCCAATACCTTAATTATTTTTTTTAATTTTTTTTTTATTGGTTTTTCATTCTTTTAAAAATAAACAAAATTGTACACAGACAATTATAACAATGAAAAATATTTTTTAAGATGTTTTCATAAATAATATCTGTGCTAAAAATTTTATCTTCGATTATACATACAATATTATTTGTAAGTACATAAATTCATTATATTTTTTTATTTAATGTTTACAAATTTGTAATTTTTTTTTTTATTTTGTGTGCATATTTTTTACGAATTTCTAGCAAAAACTGGACAAGTAAATAAAGTATTAGTTTGTATGCTAGAAAATTTAAAAAAAAATACGTCATACAAAATAAAAATAACAAATTTCAATAAAATGTACAAATACATAAAATATTAAATTATATTTTCTAATACTTTGTTTAATTGTTCATTTAATAAAAAACTTTCGCTATTTTGCATGCCTTATTTGACATGATTTTCTAATACTTTATTTAATTACATATTTTATATTTCTATATTTAATATACTAGTTATTATTAAATGTAGCTTCAAAATGCATTAAATTCCAAGTTGTTATCTGAACAAATGTGTGATTTTAAATATGCATAAAGCATGCGTAGCAACTTCCACCTGGCTGCTTTGAAATTCAGCGCAAGTGCAAGATGTTGCACGCTGGTAAGCGGTAAAGAGTAAACAGAATACTGGATTGAAATGGGGATTACGAGTGTTAAAGTGTAAAGACGCTGGCTGACTGCTTACTGCTTATTGTGAACTTTTGATGCGGCTGCTTTGTGTTCAACTTATGAAAGCAAAAGTTTTTGATAACATTGCGAACACGTTTTCCGACTCCTCGGCTAATACACACAAATGCACTTCAAAGTGGGCCAGTTTGGAGGCGTGGCGGGGCGGGGAGCGGAGCGGAGCGTAGCTGAGGTTAACATCAAAGGAGAATCCCACACTGAAGTAAATTCCGCTAAAAGCTGCGTTTGTTTGGCCAAGGCACTTAAGCTATCGGCCCAATCCTTTCCACAGCAACAGCTAAGCGTGAAAAAAAAAAACAGCAAAGAAATCAAAATTCGAAACTACTCGCATGCAGAGTGCGAGAGTGAGTGAGAGGGGGGAAGTGTGAGTGAGAGAGAGGGAGAGGGAAGGCAGCTCTACTTGCAGATGGAGGTACTCTCATTTCTGGGCGAAGAAGCAGCGAAGGATTCGATTGAACGAGCCCAGCGAATGGACCACTTAATGCGCCTTTGTGAAGTGCCCCAACGCGGCTACTGCTGTAATAATACCCTAACAAAGGGTATAACGAATGCAGCACTCATTTTGTCAACTTCTTAATACTTTCACACTTTCAAGATGAGACAATTAATTTCTCTTTGAATAATTATTGTCAGCACAATTATTTTTTTATTTTTATATCTTAGCTAGAAAAATGTAGATTTTAATCGGGCGATTGGCGGTAAATTTATGTAGATTTGAAATTTATATATTTCTAATTGAAATATTTAAAAAATGAAATCTTACTAGTGTTTAGAATACTGCAATAAAATCTAAATTATTAAGTCTTACATATAATATAGTCAGAAATTAATAGAGAAAATTTGTTAATTATTTGGAAAATCTTAAGTTATCTTAGTTAAAAATCAAGAAAAAATATGATTCTCATAGCTTTAAGTTTTTGACTAATTTTGCGTTTAAAATTAAATTGTTGTAGCATCAAATATAATATAATAATTTAAAATATATGTGTACATATAATATATAAGTTTTTAAAAATCTAGTTAAGATTTGGTCCAAAATGTTTTGTAGAATATTGACAAACGTTACAACGTTATGTATATTTTTAGTAAGAGAAAAGAAAAATAGTTATAAAAAGTCACTTTAGAAATTTATAAATTTAAATGCATCATTATTTATAAACTATAGATTGTTGTACTAAAAAAACACGCACAAATATGTAAAAAACTAAATAATAATGATATATTATAGGTTAGAATAATTAATTAGTTTAGTTAGTGTAGTTAATAAGTATCTACAATATAGAAAGTTAAGTTGTACATACATACATAGATAACAGCACACACTTCAAGAGAGCTAAAAAAGAAGTGTGACCAGACGTAGAAAATCTTATGAAGCCACACACAGTCTCAGTTCACCAAACTGATACCTCATTGTATCTAGTATTTATCTAGTATCTACCCATACTCAAATGGTCACACTATAAACTCGCATACCAAATACTTCCCTGACATATTCTATACGAAAGAAAGTGTATTCGGCGTTCGTTGTGCTGGCGCTAACTCGAATTTGGTATTGGATGCTTTATAATGCGTTGCACGTTTTACCAATAAAACAACAACAACAACTAGAAGCGTGGCTGGGGCAGGGGCAAGTGCGAGAGAGAGGAAAAGAAGGTAGAGGGGGGAGGGGGGGGGGGAAGAGTGGTGGCAAGGGGCCAGTACAAGTCGCAATCCTTTAAGTTTCGGTTACAACGGAATCGTTGCTTCCCTTCCCCCTCCCTCTCCTCTTCCCACCACAACCATTTCCCTTCGCTCGATGTTTTGCCCACCCACATCGATTTTCATGTGATTTGTGTAGACGTGTTTGGTTTTTATTGATTTTCACTTGATTCTCTCCATATGCTTAAATATACTTAAGCCAGTACGTGCACATTTCCATCTCATGGGCAACCGCAGCTCAGAGTGGAGAGGAGAGAAAGAGAGGAGAGCGAGAGAGAGAGAGAGAGATGTAGTAGAAACAGCAGCAGCAGCAGCAGCAGCAGCTCTAATGTCAGGATCATGTGAGGTTATCAACATAATTTCCACCGAACCCACATCCACTTCCACATTCACATCCACATCTACAACATTCACATCCACATCTACAACATTCACATCCAGCCCATCGACTGCACACACTAAACCCGGCCATTTCCCACATGTTTCTAGTTTATGATGTAGTAAGTTTTTTTTTTTTTTTTGCTCTTCACAGGACCACAACGTTGTTGTCCTTGTTGTTGTTGCTGTTCGTGCTGCTGTTGATGATGGGAGCGTGTGCGGTTTGATAAGACTTGGGAATTCAGTTCAATTTTGTAGGGTTCCGTTTGCAATGCCTTTTCCTTAAAGTTTCTCTCAAAAATCGGCGAGAAAAACTAAGCAAAAGTCAAGCGTGCTCAACTGGGCGTATACGTTATTAAAGTGCGTTCAAATATGCGTATACTTAATGTCGGCGCACTGCGACAGTATTCGGTATTCGCTAAGTATGTTTAAGCCCAAAAACAATGTTGGTAGTTGTTTGAATAATTGCAGCGCATAGAGAGATTTAGGCTTCTTCTTTACTTGCAAATATTTGAAGGTTCTTTGGTATTAGAAAATAATTAAAATTAAGGAAACAACATTAGACCCATTTCTAGTTATAATTTTGTAAGCACCTTTAAAGTACATTTTATTATTTGTCACTTTTTGATTTTGCCTTTTTTCAATTTCACATTAAATTATAGCTAAGCGTATTAAAAATGTATTACGAATATCTTCAAACAAGTAAGAAAGTTACAGTCGAGTGTGCTCGACTGTGAGATACCCGCTACCCATTTTTAATAAAGGCAAAATATTGCGGTATTATTTTTAAAAATATACCGAAAATATAAAAAATATTAAAAATATGCCCAATGGTGTGTTTGGTATATCAATATAGTACACCTTTCAAAATATACCAAAGACGGCACAATGTACCAGATTTTTTTGTTGTTACTCGATTTTTTTGATTTGAGGGGGCGGAAGTGGGCGTGGCAAAAATTTAAAACAAACTTGATCTGCGTGCAAACATAACAAATGCTGTCGAAAAAAAATTATAGCTCTATCTCTTATAGTCTCTGAGATCCTGTGTTTTATACGGACGGACGGACAGACGGACATGGCTATATCCTCTCGGCTGTTGAAGCTGATCAAGAATATATTCCTTTTAGGGAATACATACATTTCCTGCCGGCACAAAGTTATAATACCCTTCTACCCTATGGGTAGCGGGTATAAAATATCAATAATATAAAATAAATTGACGAATTTACACATTTAATTCCTTTAGTTAACATTTAACATTTCTATAAACTATTAAACTATTTACTTACGATATTTTTTCATGATTAATGATTAATGAATACTGAATGTGTTGATTGGGATATTTATTTGGCGTTTACATAATATTTTTTTAAGCTTTTTAAAATGTTATGAAATTAATCAAACTAAACCATTCGCTTGTATTATAATTTAATTGTAATAATAAATTTTTTAGGATAAATATTCCTTAACTTTTCTTTAGATACTAACTTACTATAATATCGATGTCTTATTTAAATTTCTGGCAATTTTGCAAAGCTTCTCTATAAATCTCTTGCCTAGATATCTGCAGTGAAAATGTCTTTAAAGCATACAGCTACTTAAAGCTGTCAGGGGCGAGGTGAACTCCCGGCTCGCTAAGTGGAAATGTCTGACGTGGAGATGTCAGATCTCAGGGGATAGTTGGAATAGATTGTAAGACAAAGTCCTTGATGTGCTAGCTGTTGATTTATGCCAAGAGCAGAAGGTACTTGTCGGAGTCAGAATCGGAATCAGAATCGGAATTGGAGTTGGAGTTCAGACCGAATTAGATATGCAATTGTCAATATTTGATGGTCTCATCAATTTAACCACAATTCTTTGGCGCTTTCTCTCTTTCCCTTCTCCCCATCTTGAAGTTGCTTCAATTTGCTTTGGCATTTGGCCGCGATGCCAATTGAAATGCCTGCCACAGTCGGTGACCGTCGCTGGCTGACATTTGACATGATTATGTACATTTGTTGTTGCGGCAATTTGCATGCCACAAGAGAGAAGGGGAGAGAAAGAGAGAGAGAGAGATGGAGAGAAAGAGCGCGAAAAAACTCGAATCTATCAGCGGGTTTTCTTGACTATGCTGCACTTTTCTTTAGTCGGACTTTCATTCACTCTTCCTTATTCGTGTTTTTCGCTGTCACGAAAATACACTCACACACACACACACCCAGACACACCCACACACATACACTTTGGTGTGCCTGCTAGGCAGAAGTGTCCTTACAACATTTTTTACTTTGTAACGCAAATTCTGAAGTAAGCATGAATAATGCATGCATTGTGTGTAATTCTTCAAGTACTTTGCCATGCCAACGACAAGCACACATCAGCAAAATCTTCTCCACCCCTCTCTTTTCTCCACCCCCCCCTCATCGCACTCTCCCCCTTCCTAGCTAACCGCACAGCGTCAACCTATTTATATTTTCCTCCTTTTGCTTTTGGCGGGGTGTCGAAATTTATTGCACGCTCTTTTGAATTACAAATTTATTTTAATATTTGGCCACACCAAAAAAAAGTAAACCGAAAAAAAAACCCAAAACCAAAACAAAAAAAAAAAAACGACCTCCTGACAAACCCCGCATTTAAATATATTATACGTGTCTATAGGAAAATGTTTGCAAAAGTCGCGAAATTTAGGCGGCACTTTTTTCGCATGATAATCTCAACCTATTTCCCAAGACATTGTAAAACATATGTAAATATATAAGTACATATTTTTATGTGCCTAAATTTAACATAAATTGTCTTTATTAAATCAACTGTAATTTAATATTAAGACTTTATTAAATTTGTGTTTATTGAAACAGTGCATTTTTATACATTTTTTTTTTATGTCCGATAAATGTTTCATTTGTTTTCATATTCAAAATATCTTATAAATTACTTTGGATCAATCAAACTACATTTATTTTTATAAATAAGTATACATAAAAAATAATAATAACACAAAATCAATAAATGCAAAATAAAAAACAAATATTACATTTTATAGATATCATATCATCAAATTAAAATTATAAATTAATCTCTACTATTTAAAATAATTATACTTGCAATAATGAGAATTTTAAAGATATAAATAAACCTTAAATAACATGGTAAATTGTTTATATTATTGTCATTTTTAAAAAGCATTTATTAAAAGTTTTAAAATATGTGAATGATTTAAATTTAGTTTTATTCTAAAAATTTGTAATTCATCTTAAATTAATTTTATTACTTATTTGTGATATGTGATACATATGTTACATATGTACAGTGGCGTGCAAGTCTGAGTACATGTTTGCAACTACTGACTTTGGGTTCGCATAAAAAAGTTATTAGTAAAGTAAATGAGCCCAAATTTGTTGTGTTTATTCTTTGAATATTTATTAACAAAATCTTGTACAAAATATAAAAAAATAACTAATTGGTCTAATTAAAAACCAAAAAACAAAAAAACTCGCATGTCCTCAGTTATGCTCATTTTGCACACTTTTCAACAAACGCTTTTTTTAATACTTGGTCCAAAGACCCTTATTTGTAATTATGATATTTATTCATTCTGGTATATTTTCTACCAAATTTTGTATTATTTCTTTAAGAATAGCTCTCCATTCTTGCTCGACTCGTTGCTGCATCTCGCGCTAGCTTGCTGGTACTGATTCGTAGAGTCCCAATCGTCTTTTCATTATCGACCACAAATTTTCAATCGGATTAGGATCAGGACTCTGTGCTGGCTACTCCTTTACCTTAAATTGCGATCTATACTTTGAAGATTTTGAACATGTGTTTTGGATCTCCATCTTGTTGAAATGTGATATCTCTCTCTCCTTATATATGTACACACAATCGCAAAGATGGGTCTGCAAAATATCTAGAAAGTCTTCCTTTTGCATAGTTCCATCTATTTTCTTAACTGGTCCAATGCTCCACCAAGTAAAACCATGACAAGACCATAACATTTCCTCCTCAGTGTTTCGCAGTTTCTTGTACATGGCCTATCTGCAGCGACTCTTCAACAATATTGTTTACCATCCGACTAGAATCGATTCAATTTCGTTTCATCAGACCATATAACTATTACATTCACTAAACTCCATGAGCTAAAGTCCAATAGAACATTGCACAAAATGTGACACGACACGATGCGTGTGATGCATTCATTTTTAGTCTCACGCACGCACGCAGTATATCGATGTATCGATCGGTATTATTATCTTTTAAGAAATGTTTGGTTATTTGAAAATGGGTGGCGGGTATCTCAGAGTCGAGCATACTCGTAACAGTATATCGATATATATATATACCCTTCGATATATAGTATCTTTTATTTATTGCTTTTATTGAAAATGGGTTGCGGATATCTCAGAAAGCACATTCGACTGCAGCTTTCGTAATTGTTAATTTTGCATCTTTACTTAGACAAGAACTCATGCGAAAGGTTCGGTGGAACAACATATATATGGATAAGAAATTAAATAATATAAAATATAAAATATACTTTGTGTGCACGAATACGTCTTCGTCTGTACGTAGCGCACATTTCGACTTCGAAGAATGAATTTTGTTTATTTTTAACATTTAAATAATTGGTGCAGGTCAGTGAATTATGATTTTGATGAAGCGTTCTCCCAAAAAGACGTCATTCTGACAATTGTTGCCAAGCTGCTGGGCAGTTTAGAGGCAAAGGCCAGCATTACGATGATAAGCAACTGAGAGTGAAGAGAGAAACACGTGCAGGCATGATGCGTGGAGACATGGGAGCAATTATATATGTGTATTTACTGGACAAATAGTTCGAAATAAATTAAAACAGAACGATTGCTCGACTACAAGATACCCTAAATTTCAATGTATATTTAATGAAATTAAGTATTTGGCAATAGTAATAGTATTTATTAATATGTTCAAAATTGTTTTCAATATGATCATTTGCCCTTAAAACTCGGAATTAATTTATCAAGCAAAATTAATATACATATCTATAATATTTACTATATATATAATATATACCTAATTTCTCTATTTTATCTAAATATATATCTAATTTTATGTGCTTCAACTTACTTAAATTTCAAGTACATTAAAACATCTTGAATGCAACAGAGCAGAAAAACCAACCATAATAAAGGATATTACTCTTTAAATAAGTATTAAATTACTTTTAGATGCAAGCTCAACTCGAAAATATAATAATTTTATCACACCATCTTCAGCTAAACAGACTTTGAGCTTATTTTGATGATGATACCCCACTCTAAAAACGTAATACCCAAAAATACAGCGTTCAATGTCAAAGTCATGTTTATCTGACATTATGACATACATTTAATGAATTGGCAACATATAGAACGTTCACTATAAACATACATATGTATATGGTAAAAGCACACAAAGTAAAAATTCTCTTCCCTGATTTAAAAGAAACTTCACCCTGCGGAATAAAGTTCGATAGTAAGGAGTCGGTAGTCCATATTGAGTGATAATTGCAAAGTCAGGTTGTTCTTTCTTGTGATTTGCATTACTCATTTTAAGATTGCATTTGCACATATTAAATATAAATTTAACTGAGATATAGTAATTTTATTGCATTGAGTGAGGTTGATGAACCCCAAAACAAAAAGTAAATTGTTTGTTGTGTTTTATATAAAGTGAATTGAAACATATAAAATACGCATGAGTGTGTCTCCTCATCAATTGGTACGCATCTGCGTCAATATTGAGGAGATAAGCCAGAGAATCTCACTGATTGAAATAGTGACGTAGATGAGAGACAGAGAGAGCGAAAGAGAAAGAGCTGATCATGATAAGTTATGTCTATGTGGGATCATCAATATATTGGCTCATTGATCCTGACTTCAATACAATGTCCCTGTGATACATATATATATATATATTACATTGCAATTTTACACTACACTGTATTCTAATTTTAAGTATAATCAAATTTCGGCTAAACGAATCACTCAAAAGCTCTCGCCACTTCTAGTTTCATTATCAAGAAGCCTCTCTTAGACAGGCGACAGAAAGTTGACATTGTCTCGACATTGACACAATTTGCTATCGCCTTCTCTCCCGCTACGAACTTTTGAGCTGACCCCACATCCGTTGATCACGTGTTAATTCTAAAATCATACAGCACTCAGAGCTATATTCTTCGTCGATTCAAATTAAACTTTTAGTTTCAAATTCATCTTTTCCACGAGCAGTCGAAATATTCAAAATGTGCAAAATAAAAATCAACTCAGTTCTTTTCTTAATAGTACTTGAAATATTTTTTGTGGCCACAGCTGCCTTTGAAGAGGTGAGAACAATTGTATAAAACAGTCTAATACAGTGAGTGCTAAGAATGTTTACATCTTATTTTATTTAGACGTGCGAATCCGACCGAGAAATGGAAAAACAGTGCCGGATTCATAATTACAAAACAGTGAAACCTTTGCTTGACTATTTTAGGCAAGTTCGAAATGAGTTAGAAGACAGTGAAATTAAGGAAAAGAAGTTAAATGAATTGAATTCTGATCTTATAGAAAAGTATCATGACATTGTAAGAATTCATGAAAAATTCATGAAGGAGGAAGCTCTATTAGATAAGTATAAAACCAAAATACTTAAAGGGGGAAAACGATTTGCAGTTGTGTCAAAACAAAGTTGAAGAATTAGAATCTAAATTTAATTCACAACAAAATAATTTTGTGATATTAAAAGGACAATTAGCAGATAAATCCACCAAGTTAGAAAATTGCGAACTTCAATTAAAAAATCTTAATTCTAGCTTAATTGAAAAAGATGAAAAAATAAAGAGATTTAGTGAGAATATTCAAAATAATACTGAACATCAGAAAACAATTGAATTGCAATTAGAGCAGAGTAAAACTAAATTAATAAAGAAAGATAAAGATAATCAGCTATGTCGAGCTGAAGTTGATACATTGAATAAGACTTTACTCAATACTCTTATTCCATCAAGTTGCTCTCCTTTTGGAGATTCAGATATTCATCCACTCAATGTTTCTGGGATAGGTTTCTTCGATGTTTTATGCGATAGTCAGTTAGCTGGACCTGGATGGATTGTAATACAACAACGAGTTGGGGGAAATGAGAGTTTCAATAGGGATTGGGCAACGTATCGCAAAGGTTTCGGTTCTTATAAGAGCGATTTTTTTCCTTGGCCTAGAGAAAATACATCGTGTCACGAGTTTGCAGCGATTCGAACTTTATATATATGTGGTTGCTGTGAATGGAAGTACCTACAACGCTCGCTATGACGACTTTAAAATATCTGATGAAGATAGTGGATATAAACTGAGTTTGGGTAAATTCAGTGGAACTATTAAAGAGGATGCGATGAGAAACGGCGAAAACATGAAATTCACAACATTCGATCGCGACAACGACATTGATGATGGTAATAATAATTGCGCAGTTACATACGAAAGTGGCTGGTGGTACACGAAATGTTATAATTGGTAAATATTGAAAATTGTTATTTTTTATGAAATACACATAATTATTGATTTTTATTTTTTCTTATGCAGTAATTTAAATGCACTATATGGGCCAGATCTAGATTGGTGGCTAAATAATCTGAAAGAAGCAAAGATGCTAATTCGCCCCAAAAGAAGCGATGAAGAAGTGAGCACCTGAAGGGCTGAAATTCCAATATTCGACTTAATTATGTAATCATTTATATATAATTGGTGCATTAAAAAATTGCGCTCTGAATAAAAAAACGATCGACTATTTAATGCATCGATTTATGTTTTGAATAGAAATATATCAGTTTTTTATTGTATTTTATGTTTTAATGTAGCAAGTTGTAAGTCTTTAAATGATTTCAATAGAGGTGCAAATACTTAAAAGTAAGTCAACTTATTATTATATATATATAAAATATTTTATTGCCAACAACTTTGTTCTATTCCAAAATTTCGTAATTATATCAAAGTAATTTAAAATTGTTTTTATTACGGTTTGGCTAACAATCTGGTATGTTTAGTACTGTTTAGTATATTTTGAAAGCAGTACTATATCAATATATTATAACTTAATTCTTGCGGGTTTTTTTTTCAAACTTTGAACGTTTATTTAAGAAAAACATGTACAATAGTATTATTCAAAGTATTTCCCATCTGAAGCTATGACTTTTTCTCATCTTTTTATCAATTTGTGGATTCCATCCTGAAAGAACAGCACCGGCTTTTTCAAACCAGTTTCTGATACCCTGTTTTGATGTGAACCGTATTCTGCATCGACCGAAAAAAATTATAATCAGAGGGGGCAAGGTCTGGGCTATAAGGCGGGTGGGGTAACACTTCCCATCCATTGGTGATGGAAAATAATTGCATCGTGCCTTGTCGCATATTCCGGGCGTTTTTCAGCTATTGCTCTTTTCAAACTGATTAGCTGTGTTCGGAAGCGTTCTCTATTGATAGTTTCACCCGATTTGATCAACTCATAATACAGCACACCCTTCTGATCCCACCAAATGGCTGCCCAGGACGTGCTGCGTCTTCAAAGTCAAAATCGCCACTTTTAAATTCTGCGAACCACTTTTGGCACATTGGCTCAGCTAGAGCATGTTCACCATAAACTTTCACCAAGATAAGATTACTTTCGGTAGCCGTTTTCTTCATATTGAAGTAATGAAGAAGAACTCCCCGCAAAAACACTTTTCCATGTCCAAACTTCGACATATTTGAGTGTATCAAAAATAATGTTGGTTACGCTTCAAATGAATGACATATATCGAAACAGATGCACAAAAACAATAGTTTTCCAACGCATGTCTGGAATATTGTAACGATGGTAGAATAGTCATGCGTCGCCATCTCTTAGCAATCCACACGAGTTAAATTATAGACCCAATACATTTTATACAAAGTTTTTTTTCATAAGATATGTACCAATAAAATGTATCATCAAATTAAAATTATAAATTAACGATAGGACTACCTCAATTATTTAAAATAATAATACTTGTAGTAATGGGAAATTTAGAGATATAAATAAAAGCATTTATTAAAAGTTTTAAAATATGTGAATTCATCAAATTTAGTTTTATTCTAAAAATTTGTATTTCCTCTTAAATTAATGTTATTACTTGTTTTAAAAGCTTTCTTAATAAATTTCTATAACATTGTTTTATTATTTAAAACATGAATTTTAAATATAACTAATAAAATCAGCAGTGTTCAAGTTTTTTATGTATGTATATATAATATATATACATACAAATGTATGTATATATAATACATTGCAACTTAAAGTTTAATCAAAATTCGAATAAATAAATTACTCAATTACTGTCACCACTTCTAGTTTCATTACCAAGAATCCTCTCGTAGACAGACGAAATTATCTCGACTTTGACACAGTTTTCTATCGCCTTCTCTCCCGCTACGAACTTTTGAGCTGACCCCAAATCCGTTCACCACGTGTTAATTCCAAAATCATACCGCACTCAGAGCTATGTATATTCTTTGTCGATTTGAATTAAACTTTTAGTTTCAAACTCATCTTTTCCACGAGCAGTCAAATTATTCAAAATGTGCAAAATAAAAATCAACTCAGTTCTTTTCTTAATAGTACTTGAAATATTTTTTGTGGCCACAGCTGCCTTCGAAGAGGTGAGAACAATTGTATAAAACAGTGTAATACAGTGAGTGCTAAGAATGTTTACATTTTCTTCTTATCAGACGTGCGAATTCGACCGAGAAATGGAAAAACAGTGCCGCTTGCATAACTATAAAACTGTTAAGCCTTTGCTTGATTATTTTAGGCAAGTTCGAAATGAGTTAGAAGACAAAGAAATTAAGGAAAACAAGTTAAATGAATTGAATTCTGATCTTATAGAAAAGTATCATGACATTGTAAGAATTCATGAAAAATTCATGAAGGAGGAAGCTCTATTAGATAAGTATAAAACCAAAATACTTAAAGGGGAAAACGATTTGCAGTTGTGTCAAAACAAAGTTGAAGAATTAGAATCTAAATTTAATTCACAACAAAATAATTTTGTGATATTAAAAGGACAATTAGCAGATAAATCCACCAAGTTAGAAAATTGCGAACTTCAATTAAAAAATCTTAATTCTAGCTTAATTGAAAAAGATGAAAAAATAAAGAGATTTAGTGAGAATATTCAAAATAATACTGAACATCAGAAAACAATTGAATTGCAATTAGAGCAGAGTAAAACTAAATTAATAAAGAAAGATAAAGATAATCAGCTATGTCGAGCTGAAGTTGATACATTGAATAAGACTTTACTCAATACTCTTATTCCATCAAGTTGCTCTCCTTTTGGAGATTCAGATATTCATCCACTCAATGTTTCTGGGATAGGTTTCTTCGATGTTTTATGCGATAGTCAGTTAGCTGGACCTGGATGGATTGTAATACAACAACGAGTTGGGGGAAATGAGAGTTTCAATAGGGATTGGGCAACGTATCGCAAAGGTTTCGGTTCTTATAAGAGTGATTTCTTCCTCGGACTCGAGAAAATACATCGTATCACGAGTTTGCAGCGTCACGAACTTTATATACATTTGGTTACTCTGAATGGAAATACCTACAACGCTAGTTATGAGGACTTTAAAATATCTGATGAAGACAGTGGATATAAACTGAGTTTGGGTAAATTCGATGGAACTGTTATTGGGGATGCGATGAGATACCACGAAACCATGAAATTCACAACAATCGATCGCGACAACGACACTGATGATTCTAATTGCGCAGTTGACTACAAAAGTGGCTGGTGGTACAACGCTTGCTCTTATTGGTAAATGTAGCAAATAGTTATTTTCGATGGAATACACATTATTATTGATTTTCATTTTTTCTCATGCAGTAATTTAAATGCACAATATGGGCCAGATCTAAATTGGTGGGGAAATAATTTGAAAGAAGCTAAGATGCTAATTCGCCCCAAAGAAGCGATGAAGAAGTGAGCAATTGAAGAGCTGAATATTCAATATTTGACTCAATTATGTAATCATTTATATGTGAATGGTGCACTAAAAATTTGCTTTATGAATAATAAAACTATCGACTATTTAATGCAGCGATTTATTTTTATAATTTCAGTTTTTATGTATTTTATGATGCTTTCAATAGAGGTGCAAATATTTAAAAGTAAGTATATATACAGTATATACAGTATGTATCTTCCGAAGCGAACTTTAAATGTTAAATTAATTTAATAGATGACCTAATTAAATTTTTTTGTTATCTAAATAAGATTAAATTAATAATTTCGTTGATGTAGCAGCATCTAATCAATTTTATAAAATATTCTCTTCTGTTCTTTCGATGAGAGTCTAACTCTTAATATAAAATGGATAGAATAATACGAAAATCAGTTTTGTTACTAATAATACATAAAATATTTGTCGTTGTAACATCAGTTGAAGTAAAGGTAATAACAATTACATAAAGTAGTGTCTAACAGTGAGTGCTAAAAGAATATATATTTGCTTCTTATTATACATATGAATTCGACCAACAAATGGAAGAACAGTGTCGGATTTAAAACTATAAAACTGTGAAACCTTTGCCCGATTATTTAAGACAGGTTAGAAATGAGTTAGAAAACAGTGAATTTAAGGAAAATCAATAAACATAACACAAATGAGGATTTCAATAGGGATTGGGCAAGGTACGCAAAGGTTTCTTTTTCCTTGAAAGTGATTTCTTCCGCGGATTGGAGAAAATACATCGTAACACGAGCTAGCTACGTTGCGAACTGTTTATACATTTGGTTGTCGTGAATGGAAGTGTTTACTTCGCTCCTTATGACGACTTCAAAATATCTGATGAAGACAATGGATACAAACTGAGTTTGGGTAAATTCAAGGGAAATGTTAATGATGCAAGAAATACGTTGACAACATGAAATTCTCAACATTCGATCGTGATAATGATTTTGGTGGTGGTAATTGCGCGCAATATTGAAGAAGTCGCTGGTGGTACAACGCTTATTTTCAATGGTACATATTGTAAATTGTTATTTTCGAAGGAGTAAACAACTGTTTTTTCTTTTATGCAGTAATTTAAATGAGGAGTATTTAATTCACCAATCGATCCATTTTAAAGAAATTAAAATGTCAGTGCGACTCAAGCAAGGAATAAATGAACAACTGTAGAGCTGAAATTTTTATTTTTGACTCTTTTATGTAATCGTTTATATGAATATGATATGTACATATGTGTCGGAGACTGAGTAAAGCAGTATCTCGTGTCGGCACATTGACACTGCGTAGTTGCTTGTGCGTTTCGGCACATTGCACTGTGGTCCGGATTCCCGATTTGGTGGCATTAAATTGAATATTGCATCTATCGAGCGGAAACTTGGCATACTTCAATAATAGACCACTCTAAATATTTAAGCAAACTTTCAAGTAAGTTCCAATGCCCATATAGACATCATGAAGAATATTTTAATTTAATTTATTTTATTATTTTAATTTTTTTTTTTTTTTTTATTTATTGCACTCCTTTTTGTCGTCGCTCAGTGTACATTCATCTATTTGAACAAATATAAATTTAGCCAGCGCGGAAGAGTGGCGCCCGCTGTCGATCGTATAGAACTCAAGCACATCTAAATAATTAAAGCATCGGAAAAGCTGCAAAAAGCCGCAAACCGGACTGTTATTAAAATTTAATATAAAGTGTCTACTATTGTTTAACATACATTACACAACGCACAAATACGCAGACCACATTTTTTTCCTCTACAGAAGACAAACACTTTTGTCAGCTTTTTGTTTTCCTTGGACAACACAAAACAGTACACATATATAACGTTATACAAATTATCACACAAACTGTGTTTATTATTCTTAATGTACATACCTCTAACTTCAATATCCATTTTAAAAAATAGAAAATTATTATTTCGTTTGGATTTGCCAAGCGCTCAAAGTCACTAAAAGTTTCCCGCCAATTTTGTCACAAAAATCAGCTGCTCAATCACCTGACTTTAAATATCTGTAAAAAATGCAAGGTTGCATTTTTGACAAAAATATTTATTGATACTTTATATCTAGGGTATCTAGTTTAAATAAAGTTTAACAAGTACAGTTATTGCGGGGCGACAGCGACGTAGGCAGTAAAAGGATCGAGCGGGCAGTGTGCTCGCGAGCACGCGTGCAATCGCCTGTGAGACCATCGAAACTCGCTTCGCGATAATGAATAAACAGACTTCGGTAGAACAGACTCCGACATATGTATGCTACCATAAGAAATACATTATAGATTGTGAGTCTTAAAAGAGATCAGATTTAATCGCATTTTATGTTTTGTTTACAAAATAATTTACTGTCGCTATTTGTACATTTTCAGATGCTTTCCTGATGCTGTACTTGAGTATATTAAAATAATTTTCATTGTACATTTTTGTAATATTAATAGACTTATAATTATTCTTCAGATATTATTTCAATCAAGTATCGAACATTAAAATTATTTTTATAATTGTTTTTCACATTATTCTATTCCTTATTTTAACTTTGAAAAAAAGGTTAGGTATGAAATTTTCTCCTCGGGTTTTCCGATTATGGAAAACACGCATATTTTTATTGACATTGAATATTAACAGCGAGCACATCTGCATTTCCCAAAGTAACCTTTGCATGCGAGTGCAACCGAGAACGCGATATTTCAAAGCAAGCGTTTCCTCATCGTTTCTATTAAACTTGTGGTTAGGTAGTATAACAGAAGAAGTTGTCAGTAGTTAGAAGACGATGCTAGTTGTGGTTAAGTATAACAGATGAAGTTCTGTACTTCTAGGCTCAAACAGTTGCACTTTTGTAGGCGAGTGCAAGCGAGTACGCGATAGTCAATTGCGAAAACAAGCGCTGGCTGATCGTGTCTATCACACAGTAAAAGGGTTGAAAAAGTCAAGAGTGAAATAGAAAAGAATGCTGCTTGTGGTTAGGGATAATGGAAGAAGTTGCTATTAGTTAAGTGGAAGCAGTTGCTAGTTCGTTAAACAGATAAGGATGCTAGTAGCGGTGATGTACTATACAACAGAATGCACGATCGCAAATTATTAAACGAGTGCAAGCGAGAGCGCGATAGTCGTTTGTCAAAACAAACGTTTCATGATCGTTTCTATTTCACAGACGTACAAACAGAATTGCTTAGATATTAATCTTCACGTGGAAAAGCAAAGATCAAATCTTTACAACAACTATGTACATATAAATGTATGTATGTAAAGCGCAAGAGAGTGAGTGCGATAGCGCTCTATATACTACTCACCTGTATGCACACTGACTTATGTATTGCATATGTATTGTGTGAATATACATACATATGTATATGTGCGACTATATATTTATTTAAATGTACTTGCAGATCGTACTATAAGCACTTATATATATATTTTATATACTGTATATATCTATGAAGATTAGATTTGTAACGGAATGAACGAACTTTAATATATAATATATACCCATATAAGTATAATTAATACTATAATAATACACTGATAATTAGCATTGAAACTTGAAGTTTTCATTACTGCGATGCAGTTTAGCTTTTTTTTAATTTTTTATGTCAGACGCCATGGACAAAAGATTTGAAATATTAAAAAATAATAATCAAGACAATCGCTCTCACTTAATGAACAACATACAGACGGAGGCTGCACTCATCAGTAGATGCCAATAAAAAGAGAAAAAGTGATGCAACTTCTCAAAGTAATTTTGCACTGCAGTGTTTTAAGTCTGAATTGTTCTTTCTAATCGTTTCAAGTCCATTAGGCATGCTCCGGTATTCACTTTTGGTTTTCGTTTTGAAAACGAAAACTAAAAAATTGGTGTTCCCGTTTACACTTTCACAAGATTTTTTCGAATTCCAAAACGAGAAAATTTGTCTTGTAGAAATGAAAAATAAAAGCCTTTTTCTATATTAAATTGGATCTTATATGCAAAAGGAAAAAAACGTAGTTGACTCATTGGTTTATTGTCGTTCTTTTAAGACCGCCAGAAGATCAATTAGACTTGTAATTATTCTTAAAACGACTAATTTCTGACCCCACCTCAAATTTTGAAATAAAATTTTGCCGTCGGCAACAACAATTTTCGGTTTGGTGAGCGACCGATAAATCCGACACTATGAATTATCGCCTAGGCTGCCATACTTTTGGTGGAATGAAAAAGCAAGTTAAAAATACTTGTATAATGGAACGGATGGCATTAAATTTGTTGAAGTTGGATAAAATATGTTTTTTAAAAATTAAATTTTTTAATTTAATTACTGAAATTCTAAAATTTTATAAACAAAAATTGTTGAAATGACCGGAATGAAATCCATTAAAAATGTGGCATCCCCTTTCTTTGTGGGAAACAGCTGATTGCTGTTCCACTGATTTTTTTAAAGAAAGTTTCAAATCTTTATTTGCAAAAAAGACAAAAGGGAAATATATTTGTTTCAGTGAAAGCATAAATCAACTATGCAGGATAAAATTATCCTTATGTGAGTTCTATCCACGCAGGAAATTGGACATCCGAAAGGCATTTTTTCGCGTTGTTTACTTCTGACCAAAACACAAGTCAGCTGTTTCAGCAGAAAATAATGAAACGTTCCGATAGCAAAACGATGACCAAAAACTTGTGAAAACCGGAGCACCTAAAAACGAAATTCTCGGCTTTGGTCCGGAGCATGCCTGTTAGTTTCAAATTCATCTTTTCCGCGAGCAGTCGAAATATTCAAAATGTGCAAAATAAAAATCAACTCGGTTCTTTTCTTGACAGTACTTGAAATATTCTTGGTGGCCATAGCTGCCGGAGAAAAGGTGAGAACAATTACATAAAGCAGTGTAGTACAGTGAGTGCTAAGAATGTTTACATCTTCTTTTTATCAGACGTGTGAATCCGATCGACAAATGGAAGAAATGTGTAGCATTCATAACTATAAAACTGTGAAACCTTTGCTCGATTATTTCAGACAAGTTAGAAATGAGTTAGAAGACAAAGAAATTAAGGAAAATAAGTTAAATGAACTAAATTCGGATCTTATGGAAAAATATCATGAAATTGTAAAAATTCATGAAAAATTTAAGAAGGAGGCAGCGCTATTAGATGAGTATAAAAACAAAGTAATGAAAGGGGAAAACGATTTGCAATCGTGTCAAAATAAAGTTGATAAATTAGAATCTGATATGAGTTCACAACAAAATATTATTGTGAAATTAAAAGGTGAATTAGCTGATAAATCTACCAACTTAGAAAATTGCGAACTTCAATTCGAAAATCTTAATTCTAGCCTAATTGAAAAAGATGAAAAAATAAAGAGATTTAGTGAGAATATTCAAAATATAACAGAACATCAGAAAACACTTGAGTTGACATTAGAGAAGAGTAAATCTAAATTGATAAAGCAAGATGAATTTATTCAGTTATGCCAATCTAAAATTGATACGTTAAATCGGACATCTGAAAACATCAGAGAACAAAAGAAAACAATTGAATTGCAATTAAAAGAGAGCGAAACTAAGCTAATTGATAAAGTGAAAGAAAATCATTTATGTCGAGCTGAAGTTGATACATTAAATAAGACTTTACTCAATACTCTTATCCCATCAAGTTGCTCTCCTTTTGGAGATTCAGATGTTCATCCACTCAATGTTTCTGGCGTAGGTTTCTTCGATGTTTTATGCGATAGTCAGTTAGTTGGACCTGGATGGATTGTAATACAACAGCGAGTTGGGGGAAATGAGAGTTTCAATAGGGATTGGGCAACGTATCGCAAAGGTTTCGGTTCTTATAAGAGCGATTTTTTCCTTGGCCTAGAGAAAATACATCGTATCACGAGTTTGCAGCGATTCGAACTTTACATTCATTTGGTTGCTGTGAATGGAAGTACGTACAACGCTCATTATGACGACTTCAAAATATCTGATGAAGACCATGGATACGCACTCAGTTTGGGTAAATTCAGTGGAACTATTAAAAAGGATGCGATGAGAAACGGCGAAAACATGAAATTCACAACATTCGATCGCGACAACGACATTGATGATGGTAATTGCGCAGTTCAATTCAAAAGTGGCTGGTGGCACACAAATTGTTATAATTGGTAAATATTGAAAATTATTATTTTTGGTGGAATACACATAATTATTGATTTTTATTTTTTCTTATGCAGTAATTTAAATGCACCATATGGGCCAAAACTAAATTGGTGGGGAAATGACTATATTACAATAAAAGAAGCTAAGATGCTAATTCGCCCAAAAGAAGCGATGAAGAAGTGAGCAATTGAAGAGCTGAAATTCCACTATTTGACTCAATTATGTAATCATTTATATATAATTGGTGCATTAAAAAATTGGGCTCTGAATAAAAAAACGATCGACTATTTAATGCATCGATTTATGTTTTGAATAGAAATATATCAGTTTTTATTAAATTTTATGTTTTAATGTAGCAAGTTGTAAGTCTTTAAATGATTTCAATAGAGGTGCAAATACTTAAAAGTAAGTCAACTTATTATTATATATATATAAAATATTTTATTGCCAATAACTTTATTCTATTCCAAAATTTCGTAATTATATCAAAGTAATTTAAAATTGTTTTTATTACGGTTTGGCTAACAATCTGGTATGTTTAGTACTGTTTAGTATATTTTGAAAGCAGTACTATATCAATATATTATAACTTAATTCTTGCGGTTTTTTTTTTCAAATTTCAAATACAATTTAAGAAAAACATGTACAATAGTATTATTCAAAGTATTTCCCATCTGAAGCTATGACTTTTTCTCATCTTTTTATCAATTTGTGGATTCCATCCTAAAAGAACTGCACCGGCTTTTTCAAACCAGTTTCTGATACCCTGTTTTGATGTGAACCGTATTCTGCATCGACCGAAAAAAATTATAATCAGAGGGGGCAAGGTCTGGGCTATAAGGCGGGTGGGGTAACACTTCCCATCCATTGGTGATGGAAAATAATTGCATCGTGCCTTGTCGCATATTCCGGGCGTTTTTCGGCTATTGCTCTTTTCAAACTGATTAGCTGTGTTCGGAAGCGTTCTCTATTGATAGTTTCACCCGATTTGATCAATTCATAATACAGCACACCCTTCTGATCCCACCAAATGGCTGCCCAGGACGTGCTGCGTCTTCAAAGTCAAAATCGCCACTTTTAAATCCTGCGAACCACTTTTGGCACATTCGCTCAGCTTGTGCATGTTCACCATAAACTTTCACCAAAATAAGAAGACTTTCGGTAGCAGTTTTCTTCATATTGAAGTAATGAAGAAGAACTCCCCGCAAAAACACTTTTCCATGTCCAAACTTCGACATATTTGAGTGTATCAAAAATAATGTTGGTTATGCTTCAAATGAATGACATATATCGAAACAGATGCACAATAACAATAGTTTTCTAACGCATGTCTGGAATATTGTAACGATGGAAGAATAGTCATGCGTCGCCATCTCTTAGCAATCCACACGAATTAAATTATAGACCCAATACATTTTATACATACGTTTTTTTCATAAGATATGTACCAATAAAACGTATCATCAAATTAAAATTATAAATTAACGGTAGGACTACCTCAATTATTTAAAATAATAATACTTGTAATAATGGGAAATTTAAAGATATAAATAAAAGCATTTATTAAAGGTTTTAAAATATGTGAATTCATCAAATTTAGTTTTATTCTAAAAATTTGTATTTCCTCTTAAATTAATTTTATTACTTATTTTAAAAGCTTTCTTAATCAATTTCTATAACATTGCTTTATTATTTAAAACATGAATTTTAAATATAACTAATTAAATCAGCAGTGTTCAAGTTTTTTATGTATGTATATATAATATATACACATACATATGTATGTATATATAATACATTGCAACTTAAAGTTTAATCAAAATTCGAATAAATAAATTACTCAATAACTGTCACCACTTCTAGTTTCATTACCAAGAATCCTCTCGTAGACAGACGAAATTATCTCGACTTTGACACAATTTTCTATCGCCTCCACATCCGCTACGAACTTTTAAGCTGAACCCACATCCGTTCACCACGTGATAATTCCAAAATCATACCGCACTCAGAGCTATATTCTTCGTCGATTTAAATTAAACTTTTAGTTTCAAATTCATCTTTTCCCCGAGCAGTCGAAATATTCAAAATGTGCAAAATAAAAATTAAAACAGTTCTTTTCTTAACATTGCTTGAAATATTCTTGATGGCAACAACTGCCTTCGAAGAGGTGAGAACAATTACATAAAGCAGTGAGTACAGTGAGTGCTAAGAATGTTTACATTTTCTTCTTATCAGACGTGCGAATCCGACCGAGAAATGGAAAAACAGTGCCGGATTCATAACTACAAAACAGTGAAACCTTTGCTTGACTATTTTAGACAAGTTCGAAATGAGTTAGAAGACAGTGAAATTAAAGAAAAGAAGTTAAATGAATTGAATTCTGATCTTATAGAAAAATATCATGACATTGTAAGAATTCATGAAAAATTCATGAAGGAGGAAGCTCTATTAGATAAGTATAAAACCAAAATACTTAAAGGGGAAAACGATTTGCAGTTGTGTCAAAACAAAGTTGAAGAATTAGAATCTAAATTTAATTCACAACAAAATAATTTTGTGATATTAAAAGGACAATTAGCAGATAAATCCACCAAGTTAGAAAATTGCGAACTTCAATTAAAAAATCGTAATTCTAGCTTAGTTGAAAAAGATGAAAAAATAAAGAGATTTAGTGAGAATATTCAAAATAATACTGAACAACAGAAAGCAATTCAATTGCAATTAGAGCAGAGTAAAACTAAATTAATACAGCAAGATAAGCATATTCAGTTATGCCAATCTGAAATTGATACATTAAATAAGACTTTACTCAATACTCTTATCCCATCAAGTTGCTTTCCTTTTGGAGATTCAGATGTTCATCCACTCAATGTTTCTGGCATTGGTTTCTTCGATGTTTTATGCGATAGTAAGTTAGCTGGACCTGGATGGATTGTAATACAACAGCGAGTTGGGGGAAATGAGAGTTTCAATAGGGATTGGGCAACGTATCGCAAGGGTTTCGGTGCAATGGATAGCGACTTCTTCCTGGGACTAGAGAAAATACATCGTATCACGAGTTTGCAGCGATTCGAACTTTATATACATTTGATTGCTGTGAATGGAAGTACGTACAACGCTCGTTATGACGACTTCAAAATATCTGATGAAGACAATGGATACGCACTGAGTTTGGGTAATTTCAATGGAACTATTATTGAGGATGCGATGAGTGACGGTGAAAACATGAAATTCACAACATTTGATCGCGACAACGACAAAATTGATGATGGTAACTGCGCAGTTGACTACAAAAGTGGCTGGTGGTACACGAGTTGCTATTATTGGTAAATATTGCAAATTGTTATTTTCGATGGAATACACATAACATAATTATTGAATTTTGTTTTTTTATGCAGTAATATAAATGCACCATACGGGCGATTCCTATATTGGTGGTTGGAAAATGAAATCGAACTTAAAGAAGCTAAGATGCTAATTCGCCCCAAAAGAAGCGATGAAGTTTTGAGCAACTGAAGAGTTGAAATTCCAATATTTGACTCAATTATGTAACAATTTATATATAATTGGTTCATTAAGAAATTGCGCTCTGAATAAAAAAACGATCGACTATTTAATGCATCGATTTATTTTTGAATAGAAATATATCAGTTTTTATTGTATTTTATGTTTTAATGCAGCAAGTCGTAGGTCGTAGTCGTAGGTGATTTCAATAGAGGTGCAAATAATTTCTTAAAACATAAAATTCTAGTTTTTTAGAAAATTGTAATTAATTAAAACAAAAGTTCGTGCTTCAAAATATTTTAATGCAGAGCATTTTGCGTTGATCTCAATTTTGTTATTTTATACAATACTAATTGGATATTGTTTCTAATTAATAAAACTCTTCAAATTTATTTCTATACAATGATTCCATTTTAAATAAATTGCATGATCTATACTCAACTTTAGTGCTAATTTCAGCCAATAATTGTGTGAATATATTAGTTCAAAAGTGGAAATAACAAGCCCAGCAGCTATTGGTTGCATTATTACAATAATTCCAGAGCAATTGCAAATAATGACTCACGCAATTTGCCACGATTACAATTGCAATCGATAGTCCAAGCAAAAACAGAAAAAAAAGAAAAAGAAGAAAATATGAAAACTCTGAAATGAATGTGACAATAGAATATGGGACTAGTAATAGACTTAAGCAACGCCCATTTAATAATGCTGCACTCAAGTTTGAATAATGCAACGAACGAAATGTCCAACCAGTTCTCAAAGCTCGAGAATTGCAATGCAATGTAACAACGCCCACTTGTCTCAGTCCCCAGTTGTGTCAGTTCTGTGTTTTGGTTTGCAACTCGATTCTCAGTTCTCCGGTTCTCGGTTCTCTGGTTCTCGGTTTGCGGTTCGTTACTCAGTTCGGTTGGGTTTACTTTGAGCCACGCCCCTTTTTCAACGTGCGTAACCCACTTTGTCAAAGTTCCCACAGCTGTCACTGAGTACAGCTTATTATTGCAACTAAAGTAAATGACAATAAAATTATAGTTGGCAAAAGTCAACAAAGGAAACGCTCATATGACAGCTCTCCCTCTCTTTCTCTCTCTCTCTCTCTCTCTCTTTCGCTCTCTCCGTCTCAGATGTTAACAACAACTGCACCCAGAAGACTGCTTAATAATTTAGACGTGCTGAATGCTATAAACAACTCAAATTATCCATGGGACTTGCAACCAGACGTATGTAGATGATTATATCTACTTATATAGTATTTTTGTATTTCTTTACTTCTGTATTTCTGTATTTCTGCATGACAGCTATTGACAATGACAACCTGCGGGGGCAAAGTGTTCCTCATTTCACTTTCGCCAGCAAATCACTTTGTTTAATAAACAGTCAATGGGAAATGGCAAATGGGAATGAGAAATAGAATCGAGTTGATTGACAATGTTTTGTACACACAATTATTCCAATTATGGTAAATAGATTAAAATGAATTGGGTATTTACATTGGAATTATCATTAATATTATATCTAATAGTGGAACATGTAAAATAGTTAGTTAATATATAAAAAAGTATTACTATGGCTACAATAAGAAAACAAGTCATATTAATAGAATAGTTAAAATATTGGGAATATTAAGAATGTACTATACTTTTATATTAATTTATTTCTATTTTTAGCTAGAAATAACTTTGATTTCACAAAAATAAATTGTGTTTATATTATTTATGTATAGAAAATATCTTCTAGTTACTTATTTTTAAATATCTTGTGTTATTCTCTGATATATTTTGCCTATACTTTTATACAAAATAACTTGAACTTACAGAAAAATTTAGACACCCTTAAAAAGTGAAATTATGATTTTTGAAAATTTAGATTTTTAATTAAATTGTGTGTTTATAAGTAGAAAAAAATATTTTTCTACACAAATTTTTTAAATATTTATAGAATTTTAAAAATGTGAATACTGCTATTAAAGAAAGATTCAAATTATAAAAACTGAGTGACTTAACTATAAGGAAAAATTTTAAAATTTCACACTGTTTTTTATTAAAGGAAATATTTAAAAAGGGATAAATAATATAATTAAATAAATATAAGCGATATTATTAGTGTAGAATATTTTCTTTATTAGCATAATAATAACATCTATTATAATTGAGAACTTCTTTTATTTGGTTTCTTAACATTTTTAAGCCGAAAAAACTATTTGCATAAATTGCAGGGTATAAAAAACACTGATGAAATCAACTAGAGAGGGTGGAAGTAGGGGCGGAAGAAAGGAAGGAAGAGAGGAAGGAAAGAGGGAAGGAAGGCAGCGTTATCAGCTTTCCATTCATTTAATTCCATTTAGCTAATGTGTGTTAGCAGACTCTAATAAGGCCACTTATATTGTTGCTTAAATTTAATGTTGTATTCAAGTAGAACCCAAACTGAACCGAACCGAACCCAACCGAACCTTAGCTATGTATATAATGCTATTAGTGACCTCTCCGACCTCGGCGAGCAGCTTAAAAAACAACGTAGGAACAAAAAAAACGAAAAAGCCAAATGAAAATACAAGAAATTTTGTGCTGCCATCCACTGAAAATTCACTTTGTCATTTACGCAGCCATTAGACGAAGCGACAAAATGAATTTCCTTGCTTGGGCCGTGTCACGTCAAGAAGTGGCCAAGCCAAGGCAAAGCACCTGCCCCCTGCCTATCTCTCCTCTCCTCCCCACTCCTCTCACGCACAGCTTCAGAGCTGCCCTTACAAGCTGACCAAATGAGCGGCAGCCTTCAGCTCCAAAGTGGCCAACTTTCCAATGGGGCGGGTCCAGCAACAACAGCAACAACAGCAACAGCAGTAACATCAGCAACGGCAACAAAGATTCAAACTTTTAAAAGTTTACAGCTTTTCACTTTTTTTTTCGCTTCTTCAGCTTCTTCTTGTTTAGCTGCTTTTTTCTTCTTTTCAATTTAAGCAAAGAAAACCCCACTGACTGGGCCCAAAAAGTAGCCACGGTGCGTCGTTAATGGTTTTTGCAAAAACTTACGAAACAAACTACACCGTTCCTGACATAGACGACCTTCCCCCTTCCCTCCTTCCTCTTCCCCATCGCCACAGCTATCGCAACTGCCAACTGCCCAAACTGTCCAGCTACCAAGTTGCCAGGCTTTCCAACATTCAACTTCAGCTCCAGCCACAGCATGAGTACACCAGCTTCAGACTCAGCTTCTGTTCCTGCTTCTGCTCATACTCTTGCTCCTGCTCCTGTATCTGCTTCTCATTCTGGTCCAAGTCCTGGCAAGCGACCTGTGCGCTGAGCACGTCAAAGTCGTCAGTGACTTGAAAAGCGGGCGGTGCGGGCAAAAGCTACTCGAACTGCGTAGCCAGCAGGAGGTTAGCTTGACAAGTAACTGAATAGGGTTCAATGAGATACAAATATTATACAACTGTGCACATTAAAATAGCAGTATGATAGAAATTACTTCTTTATCATTTCAATGAGATACAAAATTCAAATATACAGCTGTGAACATTAAAATAACAGTGCGACAGAAGCAAAACTAGATATTGTATTTTCTTTTTTAATTAGTTGTATTTTACTTCTATTTCAATGAGATACATAATTAAAACTACATTTTGCATATTCCTTCTTATTAGTTGTATTTGACTTCTATATCAATTTGTTGCCTTTATAACATATGCGAAAGTTTACTATATGACATTTAGATAAAAATGGAAGAGTATTCCTTAATTGTTTTTCAATATGCGAACCATTTAAATTACAAATTTTTAAAAAAAACTTTGCTTAACTTTTTCAGAGTTGTAAATTCGTAAAATTTTGTTCCAAATCTAATTTTTTCTATATTATACAAAGCAGTGTGTTGAAGTTTATTTAATTAAGTTATAAAATTTTTAACTAATAAAACGAAGAATATTATAAGAGATGAATAGAATTCCACAGTCATTTCTTTCTGATTCTGATTCTAAAATATGCTTGTTTACAGTAAGGTTTAGATTTCGAATTAGATTCATTAAATAATAAATTGCAAAGCGAAAAGTTATTATTTCTTTTTATTATATTATAATGTATATATTAATAAAGTTGATTTTTTATATAAATAATATGCACTATTTATTTATTGAATGAAATATTGATATTATGTAATATTGTTTATTATTACTTGTCATACATTTCTTGCATTATTATTTTTCATGAATATTTATCATGAATCTTTACATTTGTATTATCCAGTATTTATTTATTAAGGTAAAAATCGTTTTTCAATTACATAATACTTTCATCATATTATTTGTCATCATTCATGCACCTTACAATAATCCAAAGTGCATTAAGTATACGCCACGTGGGTCTTTTTTCAATTCAACATTGTTTCCAAGTCTAAATCATTTAATTAATCAGTTGCAATCAATCAAACGAATTTACTTCAAGTAATTGCCAATTTGGAAGACTAATCGCCTTTAAGTCACTGCTTAAGCTTGTTCCATAACTTGAACTGGCTGAGCAACCCTCGTTCTGAGAACGCACAATGCAGCGTAATGTCACGTACTTTCACTTTTCTGCTTTCGCCAGCCTCAGTCCTCAGCATAGGCATGGACAGAGGACAGAAGCAGGGACGGGGGACTAGGAAGGATGAGGAGGACAGGGAACTGCTTCGACAACGAACCTATTCAGAGGCTTCATGCGTTTGAATTCTATTAGCCGGAGAAAGGATTTGGCTGTTGGCAACGAGCAGAAGAAGAGCAAGAAGGGGAAGGGGATGGACTGGGACAGGGAGCGGGGGAGCCGTTTGCTGTCATAAGCACTTTTGCAGCGTGGCCGTATCTTTGGCAATGCCTTCAGCTGCCGTTTCCATTGCCGTTCCCCAAGCCGCTCTAGCTTCAGATCTGTTCCGAGCCCCCAGGCCGAAGGACCCGTGTCCGTGCTCAGTCTTCGTGGATGCGGGAGGGAGGGATGAGGGAAGGGAGGGGAGGGGGGTGTACAGGGTCTGAGGACCGTTACGTTTCGCCATTTACCCTGGGGTGTATTTTCATCATTTTCGTTTCGTTTTTCGTGGGCTTCGCCTGGTGCCTTTGCTCCTTGCACATCCAATTGACATTTCAGCTTAAGTCATTGTATAAGGCAACAACACACATACACACACAAACACACACTCGTATACACTTGCTAAAGCTGTCCGCCATTCAAGCCGACATCTAAGCAAAAAGTCTCCCCCTTTGTGCCCACAGAGTCTGTCATTCAGTCAGTCAGTCAGTCAGTCAGCTATTCAGTTGGTTCCGGAGACGTAGCTGAAAAACAAAGCGCAAGAAAGGAAGTGCAAAAGTAAAGTGCAAAAGCTGCAACGCCAACAAAGGCGCACACAATTACAGCGCACTGTAAGTGGATGAAGGCTGTCGAGCAGAGAGCGGGAGTGGTGGTGGGGAGGAAAATGGGGGGAAGGGGGAGGAGTGGAGGACACATCGTGTTTACATAAAAACATTTAGACTGATCCGGAGATAGGCGCTTTAACTGAGGTGGAGGAGGGTGAAATGCTGAGTAAATCCACCAAAATGTGGGTTAATGCAGTGTGCGAAAGAGACCAAGAGAGAGAGAGAGGAGGAGACATGGAGAGTGTTATAAGCAGAGTAAGCAGAGCACATTACTAAGATAACTCATATGTCCAGCCAAAGGATTTCTAAAGGAAATCAACGAAGCCGACGAAGGAAAACTAAAGCACATTCGAAATGAAATAAAAGCTGTGCGACTTTTAAATACACTTTTATAATTTAAATTGTAAATCTAAATTTAACTGAAATAGAATTGAGAACTTTTAGAAAAGTTTTTAATAAAAGTCAAAGACGGTCTACTTGATTTTGTAGACACTATAAAAAAATAAAGTATTCAGATTTATTCTTTCAGTTGAAATTGGCAAATGAGTTTTAACAGTTCTACCATCCATCTCCAAATAGATTTTAAATACGTTATAAGAATTAGATTCAATTACTAATCTCAGGGAGTTCTTTTATATTTATATTGTAAGTATAGTTTTTGTTTGTTTATAAGTATACTTAATAAGTTATTTGATGGAGAAAAAACATGTATGACTAGAAAGATTTTTATTTGTTCATTTTAGTAGATGCAAAAGTATAAAACTTATGTTCTATCATACTTTTATTAAGAAACGTCGTTAGAATTATTATTTATTCGCTTTCCTTATACTTATAAGGATTATTAGAAGCTGTTTATTTTCAAAATCTGTTCAAAAACTCTTTGCTGACTATGCTTAACTTCTTTATTGTAGATCGGTTAAAGATATAATATTTAACAACCGTAATTCAAGTAATTTCAAAGCTGGAACTTTAAGAAGAAGCAAGCTTTTGCTTATGAGCATTTTAGTTTGAGCGTTTTGGGCTTTAGCAACTGTCGCCGTTAACAACGGACCAAATGAAGGCAATATCTCAAATGGGAACCACATAAACGAAATAATAAATACCAAATGATTTCATTATGAATGTCAGGCAGACATTTATTGCCGAACAACCGTCTATCAGCAGGGACCAGGGAGGAAGTCAGGACGGCAGGACAACAGGACATACTATACTATAAAGCTGAGCAGCAGCCAAAGAGAGAAGAGCGGAGTAGAGAGAGAGAGAGAGACATATAGAACGAAGCAAGGGAATACACTCGTATTTGGTGGCATTTCTTTCATTACAAGAAATTGCGAAGGCAAAAATACAACAACAGCAGCGACAACAAAAAATAGAAAAAAATTTCTTAATTTCGTTTCATTTCATCAGCAGCAGCGACAAGATTTACAACATACTGAGAGCATAAAATAAAAATCTCTTTGCTGTTGGTGTTGCTGTTGCCTGCCTTTCTCTTCCTGCCATATAGTATGGAGTATTCCCTTCTGTTCGCTGTTTCGCTTCCTATGCGTTTTGCTGCTTGGCGGAGGGGCGAACGAAATAAATAAATAAAATAAAAACCTTAGAAATAGTAGAATGAATAAAAATACTCGAACGTACAAAAGGCAGCGCCCAGCAGACAATGCCCTTTCCCTTTCCCTCTCTTGCCCATCTCCCACTCGCACTCCCCCAAAAGAAGGCGTTGACAACGTTAATAGTTATGGGTGTGGCACAGTGTGGTGCGCAAAGGAACGAGGAACGAGGAAAGGGGGACACAGAACTGTACATACTAGAAGTAATACCATCCAATTGGAACGCATATTTCTGCGAATGCAATAAAACGCACATGTGTTTCCAATCGTTCCGCTTGTCCTCGACTCGTGTTCGCTTCATTCCTTCCATTCCATTCCTTTGCCATCATGCCGTCATTCCCTTCCATTCCGTCCATCAGTGTACGCTCATTCCATTTCTCTTTATCGTCATAATTTCGGTGTGGTTGGCAAATAAATTTGATTTTGTGCAAAATTCTCTCGCAGATTGACGCACTGACTGACTGAGTGACTGACTCGTTGACTGACAGACAGTCAGACAATTCTGACATTTTGTTGAGGGATTTCCACCCACCTCTTCTCACACAAGAGACTATCACACAATTGTAGTTAACTCTAGGGGATCGCTTGCTCGCTTTCTGTTCTTCTTTTTTCTTATTTTTTTTGCTGAGCTTGACGCTTTTTCCGCCATTTCGCAACTCTGTGCATTGACCTGGCAGCCGTCGAAAATGAGGAAATTGAAACCGTATTGAAGTCATAATAATTCCGACAATGTAATTTCAGTTCGTCATTATACAACACTAGACACCAGACACTAGACACTAGACAAGTAACATAGATAGATAGTCGACACAATCGACAAAAAAAGCGTTGACTAAAAACGAATTTGTGAAAAGACAAAATGAATAATTTATATAGGGCATAGAACAATTTCACCATCGACTCAAATTGGAATCAATTTACTCGATTCCCTTTGTGGTACAACACATAACTCAGAGCTCAAAGGACACTCGCGTCGACTCGACTAATTGACATATTTATAGAAAGCCCGCATATTGCGAGGGTTGCTAATTCAATAAGTAATTCGCAAGTTTTGTAATGAACAAAGAGATCAGAACTTTCTATTGTTATCATATTTTCTGAATGTCTTTTGATATATTTCTTCGCACTACTTTTAGGACAGATAAAACCCTCACAGTTCAACAATTTATTTCCCTTTGATTGAAAGTTTAAAAAAAAATCAGTTTAAGAAATAAAATAGAAAATGATAAATTTGTTCCTAACCTATATTTGAAATAATTTCTACAACTTTCATAAAAAATATAAATATATAATATAAAGATTAACAAATATACTTAGATTGTGATATTAAAAAAATAATATTAATGCCATTCAAAGAAAAATATAGTATATCTGATTTTCATAAAGATGTAAAGATTTTCATAAATTTAATAAATAATAATAATAATAATGTATAACATATTTAAAATAAAATTAAGATTAATTCAACTTAATTTGATTATATATTTTAAAAATCATACATATTTTATTTTATATGAATTCTAAATGAATAGTTCTTAAAAATTCCAAATATTGATAAATGTAAATCTATAAAGTATATAAAAACACATAGGTTATTTAATCCAAAACATTAAGATTGACAATTTAGAACATGCTTCTTAAGAAATCATATTAAAAATGACGTACAAAAGAAACGAAAGCCCTAAATGTTGGTTGAAAGCTAAAAATATTGCTTATAGCCTTGGCATTTTGTATTCTTTTTCCGCAAGAAGATTGCAATCAAGATAAACTGTTTATGAAAGGAAAGCAAGAAACTTTTCAGACATATAAACTAAATATGCATACATAAATAAAAGTGTATACTATACAAAAATAAAACCGAATGCTGAACACACAGCTCTGTAAGACAGTTAAAGATTGTAGCTAAAGTTAAGGTAACTTTAAAAGTTGGGAAAAAGGAAATTTTCAAATTATGACAAAAGTTTTGATACAAATCGACAACTGGCAACCCTCGCATAAGGATAATTCATTGCTCAGGCGAAAAGTCGAGGAGGCAAATGAGTGAGTGAGGGTAAAACGGTGAAGAACGGGAAGGAGCGAGGGGAGGGAAGGGGCAACCAAAGGACAAACATGCCAAAGGCAAGGACAAAAGTCAGGCGACTCTCAGAGGTGTTGCCAACAGGAAAAGCTTCAAATCAGCAGAAAAAAGAAAATGCCAAAGGAAAAGGGAAGTGCGGTGGTTGTTGGGAGCTTCTCGAGGCGATGTTGCAAGGCAGTATGGAGAGGGGGAGGGGTGTGGTGTGGTGTGGTAGGTAAGCAACTACACATTTAGTGTTTATTTCGCATTTATTGAGGACAGTCGACAGCAGCGGCGATTCTGAGGGGGTGGCAATCGAATGAAATCAGCAAGAAATAAATGTCCTTGTCGCACAGCCTGTCAAAGCACCCACACAAACAAACTCACACTCACACACACACACACACACATACTCATAGAATAGACGAGTATAAATTGTTTCCAGGTCATTGGTTATCCCAGCCGCAGAAAATACAGAAAATGAAATTAAGTACAAAATGAACTAAACCCAAAAATCATATGACATTGATGATTATGATGGCTTTCAGACATCGACAAATGCTCGCTTCAATGATTGGCCAAAAGAGAATCAGACATCAGCCACGACTCTGAATGACTAACTGACTAACTGACTGACTGACTAACTGACTGATTTCTAAGTGGGGAGTGGAGTGAAGTGGAGGGGCAACTCGTCTGCTAGCTGGCCACATTCAAAATAAAAGTCAAATATTTTTTGGCCTTTTGTGACTGCTGCCTCAATCGATGCGTGCACTTTTAATGGCCAACAACATTTCGCCAATTACGAATGAGGCACGTTTTAAACGGGCTATCGAATACATTTCGGGTCGGGGCAATACAACAATACTCTCCGGGGACTTTGTTCCTTCTTTTTATTCTTCAGAGATGCGGAACGGACTTCCAAGAAATTTGCAGAACAAATATGATTCAATAAAAATGTTAAAGAAACTAAAATATACAAAGGAAAATCGAAACATGTAATTAAATTATAAAATTGATTTCTGAGAAATCGGTATTAATAAGAAATGTAATCATTTAAGTGGTTTTTAGCCAAATGAAGTAATTAAAAAAGTGTAGTATGATAAATATATGAAATATTATTAAAATAAACCAAATTAATTTCCAAAAAATTATTAAAATATACTCAAGGCTATATTTGGTATATTGATAAAGAAGAACATGCAAAATATACCATATACAAAGTAGGCGTTTTTCCCCGTAAAAAAGAAATATAACTTTTACAAGAATTACAGCATAATTTAACTATTTATACTTTAATAAATTAAATTATATATACACTTTGTAACTTTGTAATTATAAATTTATATTTAAATAAACCTATTAAGTATGCCGAAGACAAGGTTTAGGAAAAAAAGAGAAGAGAAAAAATATAGGAAATTCGATAAACTTTTAAATATTTTAATATTTATATTAATTACCCCAATTTGAAATTGTATATGGACATTACAAAATTATATTAGAGAATTAACTACTAATATGTAAACCTTAAATATTTTTTTTACAAATTAGTCCTGATTAGAAATGTATACTTAAATAATTTTACTACAGTATTAAGTTCAAAAATATAATTAAGTATATAATTATAATTTAGTTTAATTTCTAACATGTTCTTAAAATTAGATTAAATGTAATATTAAGGCAGCATGTCGTTAACTGCTGTTTCTTTCTTAAAAATGCAAAATAGTGTCTTAAAAAATTAAGAAACATGTGGATTTTTCTATAAACATTTCGAAAACATATTTAAATAATTAATTTACAGGATTATTTACAAAAAATGTTGATTTATAATAAAAAAACAATTAAGTTTAATATCTAGCATGTTCTTATAATTATATTAAATTTATTATCAAGGCAGTCGGTCGTTAACTTTTGCTTCTTAATCCTTCACTGTCGGCGAGCTAAAGAGGCGTCGTTAAAATGCATAAATACATAAGCATGTATTTATTTTGGGCATTTGAATAAAGTGTTTGCTCTTAATAAACCCATTTCGCTAAGCACTTTGTCAGCCTGTGAGTGCCGACTGCCAACTGTGGAGGGAATTGAAGGGATGCCAAGAAGGAAGAAGGGTAGGAGGGGGGTAAAACATTTTGCAAATTCAACTGCTTCCGTTTGTGCTTAACGCTCCGACCAGAATACAATATAGATCGGAAAGCAACGAGAGGAAGGAAAGAAGAAGAACGTGGGAATGCGAGGGAGGCGCAGGCAATGCTGATGTCGATGGTTGTGGTGGTGGTGGCGGTGGTGATGGTGGTGATGGTGGTGTTGGTGGCTAAACCCTCGTCCACACGCATTTTACTGTTATTTCAGCATTAAAAGTTCATTCGAGTGGCAAAGGAAGTGAAAACAATTATCTGCAGGAAGGTGAAACATAAATCCTCGAATCCAAAAGTAAATTGCAAATTTCGTTTATTACTTTCTGTGTCAACAGCCCAACGTCACAGCCACCCAGCCACCCAGCAACCGTCACCCTCAACATGCTCTCCACACCCGAGCATTCAATACTCTCATCCTCTCACCCACAAGATTTGTGGTTAAATCGAATCGATATTTTATGTTATCGAATTTATTATGCAAACACACTCAACGCTAATGCCAATTGCCATTGAGTTTTGCCAAAAATGACACACGCGCCGACTGTTGAGACCTATTCCATATCCACCCCACACACAATTCCAGAATCCCAGGTGCATATGTATATATGTATGTATGTATGTATGTATGTTATATACATACATATAATCTCAAATACAGCTGGCTGACAGCCATCAACTTGAGGAATTGTATAAACAAGCAATTCGCATGGCAACTTCCCTCCCTCCCTTCGACTGTTTAGCATTAAGTGCGATTATGGCCATTCGTATTGATGATGTTAATGGCTGCCGGCTCATTTATCAAATTAAATAGACCTAAAATGCAGAATGCGATTAACAATAAGGTTAGCCCATCGATGCCTAAATACCTGGAAAAGCACAAACGAGGCTTCAAATGTTAATTAATTTGCCAAACATCTTTACATGTCAAGTTAACGCTGCGATGGAATGCTAAGAATGAAACAGCAAGGCATTTCAAAGGGTATAAACGTGGAGGGAAGTATTTTAACTGCTTTAGCTTAAGACGCAATTGAATGAGCAAGAAAACGATGGCATTGAAAATGATTTTTGATAATGCTACTAGGAACGGTAAATGAGTTGACTGGTAATGCCATAATTTGCTAAACTTGCAAACATTTTGAGTTAACAGTGTGAAGGAATGTTAAGAATGGAACAGCAGGCGTTTGAAATGGATAGAAAAGGGATTGAAGAACTTTAATTGCCTTGATAATGCCGAGAAACGGTGGCATTGAAAATGTTCCTTTTAAGTGTAAGCGCTGCGATGAAATGCTGGCAATGGAACAGCAAAAACTAGGAAAACATCGAGCAAGTAAAGGAATAAAACAAAATTTGTAAGAATTGGGAATGCTATAGTTTAACAGCAATGTGCTTAAATGAGTATAAAAGAGAAGAAAGACTCTTAGCTGCTTCAGTTTAAAGCCAAATTAACAGCGAAAGGAAGCATTAAGATTGAAAGGCTTGCAATGGAATGCTTGCAATGAAACAACAAAACATTTGAGTTGGGAAAGAAGCAGGCAACAAGTTGTATAGTAAATCAACCAATATAGTCAGTCAATGTTGAAGTAATTCAAATACTTTAATACATATCTACAGCTTGGCATACAAATAGATAGCTACTATCAGCCCGTACAGACCCAGCACTTCGGCAAAGATCAAGATCAGAATCATGCCCACATAGAGACGCGGCTGCTGAGCTGTTCCCCGCACTCCGGCATCTCCCACGATGCCAATGGCAACGCCAGCCGACAAGCCAGCTAAGCCCACCGAGAGGCCAGCGCCAAGATGAATGTATGCCTTCTGTTCGGTATAATTATGGGCGATAGATCCCGATATGAGGACAGCCACAACCAGGCCATAGATGGCAATAATACCCGACATGACCACAGGAATAATGGATTTCATAATCAACTCCGGCTTGCTGATGGCCATGCTGGCAATGCCAACTCCGGACACAGCCGTGCCGTAAGATGCTCCCAGGCATGAGAATATTATGGCGGCTGCTGCTCCCATTCCACCAACGAAAACAACATGTTGGGGCTTCTTTTCATCGTATGTGCTCGACATTTCCCACAAAGTTATTTACAACTTCCAAGCAAATAATGAGAATATTTTCGAAATTTTTTATTTTGCTTAATAGTTATTTAAATCCAGACGGAATTAGGAAAATGTGCTGAGATCAACGAAAATCTGGGTAGAGTTTTTCGTTACTTCGGACGTAGCGCGAAGTTTGCAGCCAATCGAGTGCAACTAATTTCCATATGGGGTTTCCAATTTTTTATGATAATTCTAATATTTATGCGACGGCTGATATAAGTATTTACCCATGCTAGATAGCCAATACCGTTAATAGCATCTGTATGCACTCGCATACCCTGTAAAAAATTAAATGCAACAAGTGGGGTATGATGAGCGAAGAGTAAAAGCAGATATATTTAAACTGAAGAGCGGATACAAATATTGTATTATAAATTTGCTTATTGAATTTTCTTATATCATGCCAAATAATGAATTTTGTTTAGAATTATCGATAGTATATATTACGATATTTTATCTTTATAAAATAAACTATAATTGAAGCCTAATAGATTTTTGGCAATTGTAGAAAACAATTTAATTTAATGTTAAAGTGGAGATTAGATGGAAAAGTAGTTGAGTGATTAATACGATATATAAATTATTGAATGATTAACCAAAGCAATAATTCCTTTTCGAGCTATCGATAGTTTGTAAAATTTAACGAACGGATGAGCTAACGCTTAAATGTATATTATATGATTATTTATTTATTTTTTTTTTGCAAAATAACTTTTATTTTAATATTTTTAGATAACATTCATAAACTAACTAAATTTAATGTTATCGATAGTAAGCGATGAATAACTTTCGATTGTAGAAAACTTTATGTTACTACATCGCTTTAAAACCTTATCGATTTAACCTAGCTTACAGGGTATCTGCTGGTCTTCGACAAGGCTTAAAGCTGGCTTAGGTCTTGTTGCTGTTTTGCTTTGTTGCTGCTAACGAGGTTTATCTTTATGTGCCGTTAAATTTTCCGGCTATCCAGCAAAAATGTGCAAATTTATGGCCCCTGTCCCTTGTCGCAATGTTGGCGGTTTTTCGGTTTTGCAGCTTTCGGGTTTTTGCAATGTTGTTGCTGTTGTTGTCGTTGTTTTTGGTGTGTTAACCTCGAAGTGCCGAAAGAGTAAACAAAAACCGCAAAGCGAATTTTGATTATTGAAAATCGAAGTTGCGGTTTTATTTGAACATTTTCTTTACTTTTTCGCACTTGTTTCAATTAAACAAATTGGAAAATATGAACCCTAGGCTGCGGTTGAGCCAGCAAAATGCGCAGAGCGGTTTAGCTGGCGACATTTTCCTCCTCGCACACACACAACACGAAAATGGAAAATGGAAATTTGCCACCGCTGGGAGCAGTTCAAAGGGATGTCGTGGGGTGAGGGGAGGTCTGTCTTCATTTGACAACAAGAACAACAACAACAACAACAACTGCTCAATCCCTGCACACGCCGCGTGCTCTGATATAGCAGCTTCATGACATTTTTATTTGAGCTCGAGAAATGTTTTGCATTTTGAATATTTTGCGTGGGTGGAGCACAAAGAGGCAGCCAAGGGGAAGCTCTGAGTTTTATTACTTTCGTTCGCTTCTGTTTAAAGGGATCTCGTTGGAGGGGGGAGAAATGAAAGCACGCAACTGATGTGATTGTTAAGTTGGCACAAGGTGCCACAGATTTGTTGCGCCTGGGAATTTATAGCTTTCGGTCCGTTTGCGCCATAAGCTAGATGAATTTTCCTCGATACTTTTAAGTGACTTTCCTACGTTCCACAGTGGGCGATTTGGTCCCGCTAGCGGCATTTAATTAAAATTTTCAAATCTAAAAATCCGTTAATATTTTTTCACATATCGATAGCAGATGCTTTGATTAGATTTTTAAAAGCTTTTTGAAAGCTCTACGATCAGCTGATCATCAGCTGTGATCGGTCAAACACACCATATGATTTCGCAAAGAGCTTTATACAATTTTTTCTCTTTGCGCGCATGGAACTTGAGTTCCTCGGAAATTTAACATTTTTGGTGAATTTGTTAGAAGTTTGGTTTTTTATTATATTCAAGGTATGTATTTTCAAAAAAATCAATGTTTGTGACCGGTCTATAAATGTGTAGCTCATAAAACGTAGTGGTAATTCAGTGTATTAACAACTAGCCCGGATTAGCGTACACCTGTCTTTCGTGGAGTAGAACTTAATTTGTTCAACTAAGTCCAGTCTAACTCCTTTATTAGCCGAAAGTGTGAATCAGTGGCGTCCAAAATGTGTAATATCAACTGCTATTATCTGCTAGCCTTGAAACTATGGTACTTTTTAGAAACAGTGTTAGTACCAACAAGTAAGAAAGCTACAGTCGAGTGTACTCGACTGTGAGATACCCGCTACCCATTTTGAATAAAAGCAATATATTTTGCGGTATATTTCTCAAAATATACCAAATATACTACAAAAATACTAAAAAAATATACCAAATGGTATATGTGGTATATCGATATAGTACCGCATTCAAAATATACCATAGACGGCACAATATACCAGATTGTCAGACAAAGTAACTAAGACCCCTAGTAAGTAGGCGTTTTTGCCCATACAAAAGTATTTCTTTAATAACTTCCACAATTTTTATCTGATCGCAACCAAATTTTCAGGAATCATAACTACTATAGTAATTATTGTAGATACCAAAATTCGCAGCTTTAGCTTTAAAATTACGCTTGTTATTCGATTTTTTTGATTTGCGGGGGCGGAAGTGGGCGTGGCAAAAATTTGAAACAAACTTGATCTGCGTGCAAACATAACAAATGCTGTCGAAAAAATTATAGCTCTATCTCTTATAGTCTCTGAGATCTAGGTGTTCATACGGACGGACGGACAGACGGACAGACACACAGACACACAGACACACAGACGGACAGACGGACATGGCTATATCGTCTCGGCTGTTGACGCTGATCAAGAATATATATACTTTATAGGGTCGGAGATGCCTCCTTCTACCTGTTACATACATTTCCTGTCGGCACAAAGTTATAATACCCTTCTACCCTATGGGTAGCGGGTATAAAAAGGGATGTTTTTTTAGTATTGCACTCAGAAGTCATCCCATTTTTTTCCATCATCCCATCATTTTTTAGATAAAGTTTATATATGAAATATGTTAATTGAAGTTCAAATAAAATAAAAGTACAACAAAATTTTAAATTTAAAAAAAAAATTTTTTTAAATTAAAAAAAAAATTTTTAAAAAAAAATTAAAAAAAAATTTTTTTAACTTAAAAAATTTTATGATTTTTTTCTGATCAGTGAAAAAAAACCGACTGAGAATATCTATTTTAGTTTAGAAGTTATTAATTAAATGCCGCTAGCGGGACCAAATCGCCCACTGTGCGTTCCTCACTTCCTTCCTTTCCTGTTCAATACATAAACACACACACACTCACACATTGGTATCATGACTATTTAATGAAACACACACTGGAGGAGCAATCAACATGATTACTTCGTATACAAGTAGATGGCCACAATGAGACCGTACAGACCCAGGACCTCAGCAAAGATCAAGATCAGAATCATACCCACAAATAGACGCGGTTGCTGTGCTGTGCCCCTCACTCCGGCATCTCCCACAATGCCAATCGCAAATCCCGCAGCCAGTCCAGCGAATCCCACCGACAGTCCAGCTGCTAGATGAATGTAACCCTTTCGAATGGTATAACTCGGCGATAAGGAGCCGGCAATTAGCACAGAGACAACCAATCCATAGATGGCTATAATGCCAGCCATCACCACGGGTATGATGGACTTCATAATCAATTCGGGTCGCATTACAGCCATCGCAGCGATTCCTGTGCCCGATTTCGCGGTGCCATACGATGCACCCAATGATGAGAAGATGATGGCTGAGGCAGCTCCCATGCCGCCAAAGAAGAAGGCATATGGCGGCTTATCATCCTCGTTTTCGGCTCCTGGTTCACTGCTCATCGCTTACGACGGGGAAGAGCTGACAAACGTTTTCCAAATTCACACCAAACAAAAACAAAATACTCTCAATCCTTCGACGTTTGTTTGTCGACTAAGTTGATTTCAGTTGGGAACTGACTCGTCAAATTGATTTGCCAACTCACAGTTTGTGTCGTTGTGAATAGTTAAAACTGGCCAGAGTTGATGTTTTTAGTTATGCTTTTTGGCAGATATATTTGAAAAGTGCGCTGTCATTCCTTTTTGCTTGTGATGAAATATCGATATACGTACATAAATCGAAGCTATTGAAAAATGGAAAATGAACAGCTATTCCGGTCTTGAAAAATGTTAAATTTTGGACAAGCAAACGAGGCAAAGTTAATACCCTTTTTAATACATCGATTCAAATCGATATTTATGCATTTTATTTTTAATTGTTCGTGCCTTGAATTGTTTCAATTTTATGACGAGCAAACTAGGAAAGTTAATTCGACAGCTAATATAAATGAATTTGAACATTTGAGTATAGAGTTTCAAATTAAATTTACTAATATTATAGTAGTAATAGTTAAGCAATTACAATTTCAGTCCCTCTAAATTTTAACATATTTATAAATTCTTAATGTTGTGAAAAAAGTCAAATAAATTACCAAAATATATTATATATATTATTTGCAATATTATTGATTATTAATTTTGTTTTTAGAATGCAATTTTCATTACTTTGTTTGAAGTTAGTCATCACTGCTATTTCAAAGTTTACAGTTGTACATACCATAATAGCTGTAAACTTTGAAATAGCAGTGCTTACGACTTCCGTGTTTCCATTTAAAAAATAACGTAATATTATAAACGCATCAACAAAAAATGTAGTTATATACACATATTTAATACACTTTGTTCATTACTGTTTGGTTCATATATAACCAAATTATAATTACAAAATACGTACATGTATTACATTCATAGTACATAAACAAGTAAAGGATTTAAAAATAATGATCATAAATTTAAAGTCTTCTATCATATAAAAATCACAATTAATTTTAAGATTTATAAGTTTCATCAAGAGTTTCTATTCACTCTTGTTTAGTTTCTTAGAAGTTACTTTCGAAACGTTTGGAACAGCCCTCGCAGAGTATGTGCCTGGCTCACTTAGTTGCTGTGCCGCATTTTGGTGCCAAGATACATATTCCCATAAAAGATTTATGTTGCACTGGGATTTGGTATAACAGGAAAACTTGCTCCTGGCAGCCAGCAAAGCAAAGCAAAGCAAAGCAAGCTACTGTTCTAGCTGATGCTATTGTTGTTGCTAGATATTGTTACTGTTCTTATTGTTGTTGTTACTGTTGTTGTTGCTGCTGTTGTTGCGATTGTGCAACTATAAATCGTTTATGTATTTTGTTGAGTGCGAGGATTTATCGCTGAAGCTGAATATGAGAAAAGAATCACATAAATACAAATAAATCAAAAGCATTTCCAATGGCCAGAAATGGAACGAATTGAAAGAGAAATACGTCTTTATACTACAATACAAACATACATACATATATATAGTACTATATATAAATGCGAATGTGTGTGTATCTAGTTGTTGTTGTAGTTGTGCGAAAATTGATGTCTTCGCTCATAAAAATAAGGCATCAAAAGAATCGTCTATGGGCCATAGAGCGTGGAAGGGGATGAGAATGAAGAGTAGCTGCGAGTTGAGAGCTGTGAGCTGAGAGCTACGAGCTGGAGACGAAGTCACAGTTTTCGCTTCAGGCGCAGAAATGTGTTTTTGTTGAAGGCAACATTGTAAATTTTATGACTTTTTTATGCGTTGAAATCTATAAATTATGTAAACTGACACTGACAGCTGTCAACCGAAGGCTCTCTGTCGTCTCATTCTCTCTCTCTCTCTCTCTGTCTCACTGTCGCGTTGCACGAAACGCTTCTTGCAACTGACACATGTGTCAAATGGCCTGATGGCGCGACCAAAGGCAACGCCTGGCAAAATTCGCCATGGAACTCCTCTCATTCCCGTCTATCCTCTCCTCTCTACACTTCTCACTCGACACCCAGCGATAAAGAGAGGACAACTGATGACTCGAGATGATTAAATGATTGCGAGCAGCAATAAAAAATTGATGCTTCAAATTATTGCTAATATATATATAAGTATACTCGACCATGCGAGCATCGTCTCCCATCTTTAAATTGTACATATACTATACGAGTATAAGCTATTTTCTTGGCTATCTCAGCCTATCCAGCAAACCAGTTACGATGTTTGCTTTTCCTTTGGCGTTTTTTTATTGCACTTTACAGTCGCGGCCATAAGTTTTACTATTTATTTATTTTGCACTCGCTACTCGGAATGCAGCTCTTTAAATGCAGCTCAAAAAGCTGTTAACATAAAGTAGTTGGCTGTGGAATTAATCCAACTAATGGAACTATCCTACTGAATTGTTAAGCACATATTTCCTCATACATCCAATTGTTTTTTTACTGCTTATGCTTTCCGCACAAATAGCCTATAAATGTCTTGAATACAAAACATATTTTCAGCTTTATTATTTCAGTAAATTTTATATAACTTTTAATCTATCTTAAAATGTTTACGAACCTATAATAATTATGTTTTTGCTTTTAAGTATAAATCTTAAACATTTGGTACATTTTTTTTATTTTTAGTTGCTGGGGCTCATCTTATTGCAAGAGGGAATTGTATTTGTTATTTCAACAAAATAATAATAACTTATTTTTTTAAATGTATATTTCAATTTTCGTTTTTATATTTTTATTACAAAATTTTAATAATATCAGATTTCTACACTAATCTATTGTACTTTCCTTTCGAAGAATTACATAAATTTGAAATTTTATAAAAGTTCAAAGAAGTAAAAGAATATTTTTGCTTAAATGTGAAAATAATATTATATGTTATATATTGGATTAGTAAATTATATCTTTTTATTCTAAAAGTATTTAAATATGTTATTGATTCTAACTTATTTTGTAATTAAAAATTAGTTTATTTATTAAAAATACTCTGTAAATTCGTTTAATTTATATAAACATATTTAGTAGCAGTATGTAAATATTTGATATTAAAAGAAAATTAAATTAATCCGTTTGGCTTCGAGATTTCCTTAGGTATTATTGTCCATGCAATAAGGAAATCCGATCCGTAATTTATTATTAGGTTTCCATATTAAATATTTTATTTTGTAAAAATATGTTTATGTATATTTTTTATTTTAGGTAATAGTTCTTTTCTTTTCTTTCGACAAATTGTCAAAAAATTTTAGTATTATGCATATCTTCATATTATTTTGAATACAACTTCAACAAGTTTAAATTATGCTCTGAAAGGCTTAAGAAAGAAATTTATTTAGATGTATTGCGACCCCTGGTGCTAATTAATTGAATCTATGGCATAAAGTTACAATAGCTGTCTTTGATTTTAGTGCTCAAATGCTTGAATAATTTAAAGTTTCTAAGCTCTTTGCTTGACTTAACCTCTGATTTGTCCTTATGGACATAAAGCCAAAGGCAGCGGGAGCTCCTTGACCTGCATAATTCGTCGTCGTCTTCATATGCTTCCATTAACCTTTTTCGCTTCGTAAACTGGCTCAGTGCGTTCCTCGTTCCTGTCAAAGTGCAATAAATGCTGGTGTGGGGGTTTTTCTCTCTGTCTCTGTGGGATATGCTATGGGTTCTGGGTTCTGTAAGGGAATCGCTCGGGGGGTTTCCTTGGGTATGGGTTGTACCAACCAAGTGGAGGTAGTAAAATAACAAACGAAGGAAATTAACCAAAAATAAATTAACTGGAAAATGCGGCCAAAAGGGTTTTCATTTACGCTTTCTCTTCTCTCAATCTCTCCCTCTCTCTCGCTCTTTTCGGGGTGTCAACTGTCGACTCACTCTGTGTGTGTGTGTGTGTGTGCGAATGTGTGTGTGTGTGTAAGCTTGGGATTCCCAAATGTGCTCTCAACATGCAATTTTTATTATTGACTCGCGTTGTCGTGTCAGCGCGCAGCTTTTCAGCATTTTCCGCTCGACGAGTCGCGAAAATGCCATTACTGTCAATCAAGAGGAGGCAAAATCCTGGAATGAAATCAAAAACATTAAAGCCCTGCTCTGCCAGCAGCAACAGCAGCAACAGCAGCAGTGTATATAGTATATTATATATACTATATATACCCTGGAAACAAAAACAGTTTATAAAAGGATTGTCAGGTTGTGATTGTCTTTAGATCTGATTAAGTCAAAGTAACAGAAAAGTGAATGAGGAATATTTTTTTTGTTAAAGTATAGACTTGCTTGCACTTGCCACTATGGCCAAGAGGTGCTATAAAAACCCGATTTACCATGGGTTAAGGGGTAGGGTTGCCAGAGCAGGCAAGCAGGGTTGTCGCTGCTGGGGACAAGTTGACAGACTGTTTGGCCACTCAGGTGACAGTAATTTCGCGCCATCGCCGCCACAGCTGGAGTTCGAGTTGAGTAGCTTGCGTGTCACGCATACATTTGATAGTAGAGAGAACAAGAGAGAGAGAGAGAGAGACAGAGAGGGAGGGGAACGGACAGCTGAGGGGCAGGCAGGTTGCGGTGTGGAGAAATTGAAAATTGTTAGGCCGAAGAATGATTGCCAACATGCATCGCATACATTGGCGTGCCAAATCTAACGATTTAGCTAGTACATCTAGTTTTTTGTGGGGGCGTAACACGCTGCTTGTTGATATCAGATCAGAGACAGAGCGTTTTGGAGTTGGAGTTGGAGAAGTGGAGAGTGAGAAGAGTGGAGAAGAGAACGCGTTGATATATCTTTTATTATGTAGTTTTGTGTCATCGTAAAACCGTCGGCTATTACTTGATTGTCCTTCATGAAAAGCCATAAACCCGCTGACAGCTCCAAAAACGCAAAGGCCCATCCAATAGGCCTTAGGCCCGTGGGCTCTACTACTTCTGGCTCCCATTGTAAAATGATTTACTCGCCTCGCTTCGTTCACTCATTTGTGGTGCTGCCGTTGCTTCTTCTTCTTCTTCTTTGAAGACTACTCATTTTTTATGGCCCCTGCTTGCTGCTGTTGTTTTTTTACGGTCTTTTACAGTTTAACGACGCATTACTGACACACAAACCGACCGGCAGAAGCAGAAATCTATTCATGATTTCTCTGCGTCCATCCGTCCGTCTGTCCAACAAAATGCTCTCCCGTATATATATATTCCCTTTTTATCGTATTTATTCTCTTATTGTCTATTAGACCTCCAAGCCAACGGGGTCCTGCTCCTGGTCGCAGTTTGATATTTGCTCTGCTTTTAACTGTCCTCGTCGCCGTCGTCGTCGTCGTGGTCGTTTCTATCATTTCTTCGTTTTGGGTTTTCCCTTTTAATTTTTGGGCGTAGCAATTTTCTCGAATTTTTATGCGATGCCATTTCATTCAGTCAGTCATTCCATTTCTGTATATATCGCACTTTAATTTCCAACTCGTCGGATATTTTTTTTTTTTGTTGCCCTCTTCTTCGTCTTCGTTTTCTGCTGACGATTGCGTTTTTGTTTTTGTTTTTATTTTTCGTATATTTTTCACAGTCCAGCATTAAGTAATTTATACAGCCCGTATATTAGAACAATTTCGGCCTAATGGACGTCTTAAAAATGCATTAGATTAATGAAACTGGATTTGTTTCCATACTTACACACACACATACACACACACACACATACATATGCTTTGGTCTCTCAGACAGGGTCGGACATTTGGTACACATTTTGAGATGACTCCTGCTGTTAGGCCATGACTTGGCTTGAAATGTTTATTTCGCGGCAAATTGAATGGAAATGCTGAGAATTATGCAATGATTGAATCAGGCGTATCTAAAAATAAAACCAAGAACACATTAGTCATATATTATGAATTAATAATATGCGATTAAATCTAATAGCAATTCAAATGGGGCTGAATGAAGTGAAAGATTTAGTGAGATAATATTCCATTTAATAAGCAAACGAATACTCATGTGTACTTTAATAAATTTAAAACAATTGAGTATAAAATTCAAATGTTAAACTATTAAAAATTGCATTAAAAAATGGGTCTGATTAAGCTGAAAGATTTAGGGAGAAAAAATTTGATCTAATAGGCAAACATTATGCATGTGTAATTTAATGAATTTAATGTAATGGAGTATAAAATTTAAAATAATAAACTTATGAAAATTTTATTTAAAAACAGTATTTCAATTATATATTAAAATTGAACTGAAATATGAGAGCATTTGGTATATTTCGTTTAAATTTTACTAATGAAAATAATTAGCATGTTAAAAAAATAACAAATTAAACAAACAATGTTACAAAATAGAAAATTTTAAAAATAAATACTTAAAAAAAGTCACCTGCTAAAAAATCAAATTTGTATAAATATTTGGTATTTATACTATTAGTATTTTATATTAATGACTAATTATGTGAAATAATTAGTACTCAAAAATTGGTTAATTTTATTTATTTATTTCTTTAAATTGAATGCAGTCAAATACACCTAACAAACAAAATGATATATTATTTCTAAATTAAATATATAAATTTAAAATTCATAAACATAAATTTATTTTATTATTTTAATGAATATTATTCCTTGTTATATATTTAAATTAGAAATTAATAAACATAATATTAAGTTTAATTCTTCTAAATAAAATATTATTTAAATTTTAATTTCAATATGTTGTCCCGTCCAGTTTGAGACACGTGCAATTTCTTTTTAGTCTCCCGCTTGACAAACTTTAAAATTTCCATCAGTGTTTTTGCTTTTTTTTTTTGGGTGTGCCAGGTAATAGGTAATATCCATAGCTGGGAGTCTGGTTTTGGGAAAGACAGCTAAGCACATAACTCAGCTACTTTATGAGCTGCAGAGGATTAGGGGCTTTGGTCAAACGCAATGCGGAGCACAGGTGGCACTCAGCATGGGACTCAGGTGACCACAGGTGAAGTGAGGGAGAGAAAAAACAAGAGGAAGAAGAAGAAGAGATACGAGGTTGAGGGAGAACAAGAACGAGAACGAAAACGAGAAGGAGAAAGAGAAGGAGAAATGTCCTTATCGCACGGCTTGTCAACATAACTCGAACAGCGAAGCGTGAAGTTGTTGACATTGATTAGGGTGAACTCTGAACTCGCCGACGTCGTCTGCACCTTGCTGGAGATAGCAAAAGAGAGAAAGAGAGAGAGAAAGAGAGAGGGAAAGCTGTTGAGGGTGAGGAAGATAGAGTCCACATATATACTAGCTGAGTTATTGTTGCACATTTGTTGGCGATAAGCCGTCGAAATAAAGCAGCGTCTCAAACTCACGACTTGCCTCCGGTTGATGCCACCAAACGTTGCCCCGTTTTGCTGTTTTTTGTGTGTTTCCTCTCTCTGCATGTGTGTGTGTGTGTGTGTTGTTTTTCTACTTTTTTTCGTAATTCGGTTTTACATTTAATGCCGTGTCATGGTAACTGCCCGCACCGCTGACCGACGGAACACATATTAGATAAATTAGCCGTAATTATATCCAAGTTGCGGGTACTTTATATTTATTATTGTCTTTGCAACGTCTTCAGTTTTCATACAGAAAATATGTAAAAAATATAATGCAAAAAGGTTTTCTTAGAAAAATTTTAAAATGTAACATTTTCTACAAAATTCGTATCAAAATATAAAGTAAAAAAAAATATATTTATTTAATATATATGCTTCTATAAACTTAAAAAAAATAAAACATTTTCTACAAAATTTGTATCAAAATAATTTATATGTATATCCTTCTATAAACTTCTTTTAATATATGAGCTTTTAAAAGCAAAATACTTAGTAATACAAAAAATTAAATTCGCTTCGAAAAAAAACTTATTTGAATTTCATTTAAAATAAATTCAGTTTTTATACTAGACACACATAAATATTTTAAGCTAGATGCTTTTAAAATAATACAATTTTCTTAAAATTTATTTTAATTAAAATTAATCATTAGTTTTTTTTTTAACTTATTTAAATTTTTCCTTTCGAAAGTCTTAAAATAAATTTCATGTTTAGAAGGCAAGGTAAAGAGTAATAAATAAAAACCGTCAAATATAATTTAATATTATTATCTATAGAGCATTTGAAATTCGTTTTGAAGCCAAGACCAAGTGCTCTTAAACATGGTGTTTCATTTTGACTGTGCTGACAAAAGTCTTTTAATTTTCTACCAAATGTTCTTTTCATGTTGAATTCTCAACCATTTTGGCCATAAGTTATGTGTCATGGCCAAGACGTTTAGACCGTGTGTAGACTATGTGTGTGTGTGTGTGTGTTCGTTTGTGAGTGTTGGCCCAGACGCAAACGTAGACGTCTTTGCTGTGATGTGATGTGATGTGAGGTGGACGAACAATCAGCATAAAGTAAAACTAAAACCTCATATCATTGTTAGGCGGGTGGCTCAAGTGGAACAAATTAATTTCGTTCGTTTTAATTATTTTCTCCTCCTCCTCCTCCTTCTCACACGCGCTGTTCTTCTTCTCTTTTCCATGCTTCTCCCTCTCCCTCTCCTTCTCACTCTCACTCTTTGCTGTATCTTGTCATTTTCAATCTTTTGGGCTCTTTCGAACGTTGTCAAGTTGTTATAATTCGAGTGCTATTAACTCGCATGCTGTTAGGATCAGTTTATGCTCAAATCATGGTTTAATTATTTAAATGAATCCACATTTACATTCAACTTTTCCTCTATGCTGTGCTCTGTGCTCTGTGTGTATGAGAAGCTGCAATTCATGCACATCATCAAGAATTTAATGATGCCCCCTTCAAGCGATTTTCAACAATCATTCAAAATAGAGAGGGAAAGAGAAAAATACAGAAAAAAATGTAAAGAAATAATCTGAGCATAAAGTTCAAGCTTAAGGTTATATACTGAGTATATCGAATGCTCCATTAAAGCGCTGAAAATGATATTTGATACAATGCTAATAAAGCCAATTTGTTAACGTAAAAAAATAGCAATTAAATGTCGAAAGAAATGCTTAGAAAGAAGCGCACTAATTTGCTGAAATAATGATTAAATGTATTTTTAATAGAGTCGAAGGCGGATATACATATCAGACTCATTATGTTTAAGTATCAGTTGCAGATTTAATTTATTTAATAAATCTAAAAATTGTTGGAATAATATTAAATAAAAATGAATTGGGGTTTTAAGTGAAATGTAAATTTATTTAGTATAAGTTACAAACTAAATATGTTTAATACAAATTATAATATACAAATGATTGGAATATATTAAATAAAAAATCATTTTAACAAATGCTGAAGTATTTTAAAAGATTTCCATTAAAATTGTAATATTATGTCATTTATTATTATTATATTAAGGGATCCAATATTTACGAATATTAAGAAAACATTTAGCAGTAGTTTCTTAATGAATACAAATGAATAATATTAATATAATATTATGTAATTTATTATATTGTATTATATTAAGCAACACTTAACAGTAGTTTCTTAATGAATATACATAAATGATTATCCATTTATTATAAGTTGCAAATTTTATATGTTTTGAAACAGAAATTGAAAAGATTGCGATATATTAAAAAAATATGTATCTAGAATTCTTACCATAATTTCTTAAAGTCAAAATTTGAATACAAATAACTATATTGGGTATATTGATATTAGAAAAAGATTATATGAAAAGAGTTTGGAGGGCGGCTTAGCAAAATTAGCATGTAAGGAATTATTGCGATTGGGAAATATTAAAAAAATATGTATATAGAATTGTTACCATAATTTCAAAATTTGAATTAAAAAAAACGACATTAGGTATTTTGATATTAGAAAAAGATTATATGAAAAGAGTTTGGGGGGCGGCTTAGCAAAATTAGCATGTAAGGAATTATTGCGAACATTTCGAAGCAAATGTGCGGCTCTTTAAGGCTTGATTTATGGGCTTTTGTATGTTGTGTGCATATCCAGAGGCCAGAGGCTATCTAAGCCCTTTAGCTGGGACAGTTTCGGGGCGTTAATAGGGCCTTGGTAACGGATTGTAAATGCAATCGAGCCGAAGGTATTAGCGAATTATATGAGCTGGCGACGATAACAAAGGATTACAGAACTTTTTCACGCAGCCTTTCCGTTTGTATTCAACTGTTGACCCCATGACTTGGACTTGGGTGTATTCTCATTGTTGTTGTTTTGTTTTGTTGTTTGCGTGTGTGTCCACTTGAACTCGCTACGAAATTCACATTCACACCCAGGCACACACAACAACAACAGCAACAACAGCAACAATCACACTCACACTCACACCCATTGTGGCGACTTGTAACCTTTTGCAGAATAACACAAGCGCACGCAATGTTTCCGCCAAGAACCAAAGCGAGAGAGAGAGAGTGGCAAAAAAGAATGAAAGAAGAGTGAAAGACATGGAAGCATAGAGCCTCCGTTTGGGCCTGGTCCTTGTCCTGGCTCTGGTCTTGTGCTTGTGTTTGTGCTTGTGCTTCTGCCCCGCCAGTCTAAAGTGTCCAATCAAGTTTTTGAAATGAAACCTAAATAACATGTCATAATAAATAACCTTCAAGCGACCCAGCGAAATGGACACGACCACAGCACAGCATAGCACAGTTCAGGCACAGGGACGGTTGCTTGACGGTGGCCGGAACTTGGGGCTCACTGCACTCTGAGCACTCACACACACACACACACACACACATACAAAAGACGAAAATCCAAAATTCTGTAATTACAACGTAAATCCAAAATGTCTCAACAGCACACACACACACACACACATATAAACACATTCGCTGTGAGGCCGAAGAAAACTTAATTCATATATCAAAAAGTTTGTCGGACCGTCCCGTTCCAGACTTGGCTTGGCTTGGCTTGGCTTGGCTCAAGAGTAGCAATTTACGCGCAAGTTGCAAGCTTCAAGCTCCAACTTGGAGTAATATATATTGTACACACTTTATAGGTCCCAGGTTTCGTTTGTGAAAGGCGCCCCACAAAAGGGCGCGGGTGGCTTGGTCAGCCGCTCCCGCTCCCAGCTCCCGCTTCAGCCAGTTTCAGGTTCAGCTCCAGTTTAGTCGGGCAGTCGACCAGTCGACCATTCTGTCGTGTCGAATGAGAAACACAGCAATTATGCAATTTGATAATACTTCATTCTCGGGTAATAAATATTAATTATTTTTGCGAATGTGATTTCATGTTCTTGTTCTTCTCTCTCTCTCTCTCGCATTCTCCGCTTCTCCCCATTCTTTTCCTCACATCGATTCGTACTCACTGAGCGCTAGTTTAGGTTAGATTTATGGGCTTCGCCTGCATGCGAATCAAATGAGACGTTTTACTCTTGTTCTTCTTGTTTACTCTCTCACCTCCATCTCGTTTTCGCTGTGTATGTTACGTATGTGTGTGCGAGTGTGTGTGTGTGTGTCTATTGTTCGTTTTGCTTCTCTTTTGACTCAATTCGTTGCGTTGCCTTAACTTGGCGATATATTTATTCTTGTGCTACAACTTGGACATGTTGGGATTTGCTTAAAGTTTTGCGTCTTGTTATTCATTTCGTGTTTTTGGGTTTTAGGTTTCGGTTTTCGTCTCCTCCTCCTCCTCTCCTACCCCTATATCCAATTGCGAAGGTGGGATATTATCAGACAATCGCAACCGAACAATCATTTGGGAGCACTTCACACTAGCATATGCTCGCAAAACATGTACGAATATGTTGCTGTTAGATTGATTTATGCACCATTGAAATGGAACATGATCAACAACTAAATTTAAGTGACTAGACTTTATATCTGACACAGCGGAATGGAACAAAATAAGGAGAAAACTAGGAATGAAATACAATTTGGATCAGACGGAATGGAAGAGAATAAGGAGAGAACTAGGAATGAAGGATCAGATTTGGATCAGAAATCCTAGCACCTTAGAGAAATGAGACAGAATAATTGCTTTTAGGAATGGAGGAATCGAACTTAATTAGGATCGGAAATTCTTAAAACTTTACCTCATATGCATATAAAACAGTTTTTTTTATTTAATGCAAACTTAGGAAAAAAACCTTCAACACACAAACCATATATTAATAAAAATCCTAAGCTATAGGAAATTTCATAAAAATACTACGTATAGTTCAGAAACTTGGTGCAAATGAAAATAAATGAATTTGAATACATACATTATTGATATTACAATTTACAACAAATTTCATAAAAAATGTGGTCTCTTACAGATTTGTTTATGCCTTGATAAAAGTAAATAAATAGAATTCAAAATAATCGAAAAGTAATCGAAATTGAGCAAAACATCAGTAAACATAGCTTTGAAAATATATTTCATTGAGCGTTGAATTTCCACTGAAATATGGTAAAATGTGTACAATTTGAATAGAAAATCAACATTGGGGGGAATGCAGGGGAAGAAACATGAGCCAGCCTACTAAATATATACGTACATATGTGTGTACATGCCAGAAGCCAATATAAATGTCAGATAATGTTGCTATTAGTAATTAATTGGAACGACAAACGAAACGAAATGTGGTTTTTGGTGAAGGCAAATCAGTTAACAAGCAAAACAAGTCCCATATATTGGGCTCTATATACTGGAATATGGCATGCTATGTATACTAACATAGCAGTACTGTTATTTGTAGTCAACATGCATAGACATGAGTTTTCAACACATTTTATAAAAATGCCATTATATACTCACTCAGTCTACATACGCTTTTGCCACCCAACAAAAAAAAAAGTAAAATGCGAGAGGTAGAGGGAGACATATAGAGAAGGAGAGGAGGGGGAGGGGGAGAGGGAGAACGGCTCCAGTTATTGTCGTGTTTCGTACATTCTCGGTAACTTCCAGGCCGTTACCTTTTATACCGTTTGCCCATCAGAAATCTCTCGTGCATAAGAAACATTTTAATTTTGAAAGGGACTGACTCCAATGGAAATTGCCATAATATCGTATCACACACACAGCGAAAGAGACAGAGCATGTGCGAAAGAGAGACAGAGATAGCGAGAGACTGTGCCTTTACATAAATAAAAATAACACAGCACGGCAAAGAAATGAAGAAAGTTAAATTGAATTGTGTTCGCTCAGGATATTTACTTGTATTTTCTTTTTTTTACCTCCCCGCCTGCCCCATCCGCCGCCAATTTCTTTTCCTCCTTGGCTTACCACAATTCCTGCTGTCCTGATGTCCTTCTGCACTTGAGGCACAAGTGAAGGCAACTTTTTTTCGTTCCTTCGTTTTTTTTGCCTCTCCTGGTTTGCTTCCTCTTTAGTCATTTCAGTCGCTTCCTTATTTATTTTATTTTTAGTTTCATTTTTTTTCCTTCGTTTTGGTAGGTGTAACAGAACTGTCAAAGTTGCTGAAATTGTCGAATTGCCTGCCAGGAATAGCAGATGATTAAGTCCGTGGTAAGATCATCGTTATAATCGCTGTAAAGTGAACTTTATAATGATGATGATAATAATAATAATAATGATAATAATAATGTATGCGATGTATGCATGCATGTGGTATAACCCGAAGCGAGGTTAATTTCCTACGCACCACATAACCCAAATGACCAACCTGTCGCCAGTAAATGGGCTGCTGTCACGTCATTGCCCATTGCCCATTGCCCAGGGTTTGCTCAGCTCGACTCGACTCGACTCGACTCGACTCTGGTGTGGTCTGGTTAGGTCTGGTTTCGAGTTTAGCTTTGGTTTTCGTTTTGTTTGCTTGCCCAAAACCCATGTCAATGCGCCTGCCGTCTTCATCTCCACCTCCAAATCCGTCTCGGTCGTCTCTTTGCAACAATCAATTTCCATACACTAAACTAAATACACAGACAGAAAAATGATAATCTAAAACTGAGTTGAATAAATATACTTTTTCAAATTTTGTGCAGATTTGTTAACTGCAATTTAGAAATAAGACATTTAAATATTGCTCAAGAATCGATGGGCATTGTGACCAGAAATCTCGTAAAAAATAATATGGGTCAATTCATGTTATGAAATAAACTATTTGATTAAACTACAGCTTAAATATCCTAATACTTTAAAAGTATTTAAGACAAAGTGTATTAAAAAACTCTTTTAAAATATAATTTTGTTTTTTTTTGGAGAAATCTTTTAACTTTAATTCTAATTTAGCAATAATAAATAAATTAAAATACATTATAGTCAATATAAATGAATATTGAGCAGCAATTATATAAAGTAAAAATGTTGTTATATATTTTATGTCTAGATTTGCTTTTTTAGATTCAAGTTCTCTTTTCTTATCATTCGATTTCTCTCAGTGCATGTATGTGTGTACTTTGACCTGCCCACCCACTTGTTTATGAGTTGATGTTGATATTCGTCGTGGTCACATTAAGCCATACGTCGCCATATTACAACGCGTCACGTCACGTCACGTCATGTCAGTCAGACATAATGTCGCGGCGATGTACGAGTCTACCACGATGAGTACTCTGCTCGTTGTACTACTAACTGGCCGCACTGACGAACTGTCAACTTACTGTCAATATCTTTCCCATGCCTCCTGCTTTAGTTTTGTTACCAAGTTGGCAGCCCCCTCCTTTCGTTCTCTCTCTCTTTTGCTCTCTCACTCTGTTACGCCATCTTGTTGATTTTCGGTCGCCATCGCCGAGTGTGCATAAATTTATTCTTCTTTTTTTCGTTTTGTTTGTCTTTCATACAAAATTCTTTTCTGCCTTCCTCCCTCGCCCATTCTTCCATTCTGATTGTTTGCCATGTGTGTGCGTTAATGTTATTTCTCAACACTCTCTTTGGCCGCGTTATAGTCTCCGATTTGAAAGCTAATGTAATGAGCTCCAATATTGTGGCAGTTCACTCTCATAACATCTCCAACTACAACTCAATAGAATGGTATTTAAAGCACAACATAAAACACAAATAAACTCTAATGTATTAAGTTTTCTCATTGTGTCAAACAATCTGCAGATTGGTCAGCATTTTAGCTAGTTCCATTGATCTTATTAGACGAAAGCTTCTAATCGCAGATGGCTTGCTTACTTAAGTCTGCTGTAAAAAATTTAACATAAGCGACGTGCTGATGATTATGATTGTGATCAGCTTTTATAAGAAATAGAACTGGTTTTGATTTTCACAGATGATTCAATTAATAGTAGAATAGTATGTAAAGGTAAAAAGAAACTTCTTTAAAATATTATTTATTCAATAAACCCATTACGATAACCCTCCAGAGAGGTAATATATAATATACCCATCATATAATAAGGATAAAATAAATGAATTCGATATTCTATACTCAGGAAAACTACATAACAAAGGTTTAAGGCTAGCATAACTGATATCAATTTATTTACAGAAAAATTTTTATAATTTTTTTATCGATGTTCAGATTAAAAAGTTTTTAAAGCAAGTTTTCTTTAATAATATTTTCCTAATCTTAGAAGGAATATAAAATAGCGACAACATGATTCAATCACTTTTCAGATTTTTATTCTATTATTTCTCTTATTAACCACACAAGGTTAATATTTTTCAATATAATATTTTATAAACTTAAAATCAATTATTCATTCTGACTTTTTAAGCGCCTACACAGTGTATGTATACATGAAATGTGTCCTGTGCGTCTTATCTATGCTGCGGACAGTTGGAAGAGACGAAGAAAAACGATTGTCCGCAATCGCAATCGCTGGAGGAAAAAGGAAGCGTTTTATGCGACGACACACAAAATGCCAGCAAATGCATTCGGAAGCGGAAGCGGCAATGCTGCGGCATTTGAGAAACAGCTGAAATTTCTTTCCGCTTGTCGCTGGCAGCTGGAACAGAGCAGCAGATGGAGCATAAGGAGCATAAGGAGCATAAGGATATGGCAGCCGGGGGGCATATTGAGTGGTTGATTGCTTTAATGAACGCCTCAATGCCGACAAGTTGTTAGCGGCAAGGACATTCTGCCTGCTCTGCCCGTCAGCTGTCCTAGTCGCATTCGCATTCACATTTGTCGCATTCCATTCCCCATTCCATCGAATGTTTCCCTCACTCGCCGCTCACCCCTCATTCACAATTCACGATTCTCTCAGATGCCATTCCGTCGCGAAATCGCTGATTTGTGATGGTTATATTTTGTTCTGCTTACGAGCAAGCTTTAGAGCCAATTGATTAATGGTATTCCACAAGCGAAATGTGTGTTAACACGCTATACTCTGCCACCTAAGTTGGGGTATCTAAGAATGGTGAAAAGTAATGTTACATACACACAAAGATATTATTCAAAGAGTCTTATGTGATCGATAAAATAAAAATACAAAAATTTAATTTAAATGAATATTTGGTGGAATATTATTATATTATATTTTTTTATCTAAATGTTGTGTAAAATATAAGTTTAAGCTTGTCTTGTTGCCAACTGATTAGTTATTAAAAAAAATTATATGAAATATAAGTATAAGATTATAAAATATAAGCTTAAGTTTGTCTTGTTCCCAACTAATTTTTAATAAAAAATGATATGAATGATTAGGGTAAGATTATCCAATTTAAATACATACTTGTTTATTCATATCTTTATTAAGATCAATTAAAAATAGTCGGCGTTTAGAATAATATTTAAACTATATAAAAAGCGAAATATATTTTGCATAAATTTAAGTTAAACTTTAATAAGCTAAATTTGAATCAAACAGAAGAAATAAACTAGTGCAGTAAACTTTCGATTCTCTTCCACAACCTTCGCAACGAAATTCATTTCTATTTTAAACTCGCATCAACTAGCTGAAAAGATTACGTAATATTGGCTATTGAAAATGTACCTATTTTAAGGCACTCTAGACCTTAAGGCAATTTGCCTGACAATATTGCAAGGAATTGATGTTACGGAATGAAATTCAATATGTGAATTTATGGGAAAAGCCGACGGCGATGCTTAATTAGGTTACTTTTGCACGCGATTCCTCTCGTTTCATTTCGGTTTCGTTTCGTTTCGGTTTCGGGCATAATTAGAGCCCGAGGAGTTTTGAGCAGATTTCGAATCGAAGGATGTTGAAGTCTGCTCAAGGTTCGTGCTCGATTTCACGTTCAGGTTCAGGGGTCGGAGGTCGGGTCGAATGTGCGAGTGGAAATCAAATTATTTTAATGATACACAAATTGATACTTTCCGAGAGACAAAATAACAAACCAAATGAAAATTGCTGCCAGCCAAATTTCGACTACTTTTCCAGCTGCAGCGTAACGTTGGTAGCAATAGGACCCAACATCAAATTGGGAGAGCGAACAGCGGGGGCAAAAATTCCAAGAAAGCAACGCTGCGATGAAAATTAAGTGAAAATTGGATTCTATACATTTTGTTCTTTTTCTTGTATTATTTTTTTTTTTATTTTGCTTTTGTCTCTTTTTTCCATTCTCTTGTATTTTTTTGTATATTTTTTCTGCTCATTTTCATGTTAAGGCAAATTGAGTTGAAGACGGAGGGTCAGGAGCGGGGAAGGTGCCGGGGACGGTTACGGTCAGGGGATGGGTCGAGTGGAGTGTTTAATACCTGAAGCGTGTGCAATTGCTATTATTATGCAAATTTTCCTTTTCATTGCATGCGTGTGTTGTCTTTTTCCACTCATTGTTTTCCTTTCCTTTCCTTTCCGTTTCGTTTTTATTTTCCTCCACGTAATTTAAATAAGGTTCCCCAAAGGTTGCGACAATAATGAGAGACAATTGAAATGTCAATATCGTAATATGCAATTGTCTGTAATACTTCGTATCTACATACATATTTAGAGAGGGAATCGCATCCCCTAATGCAGTCAAAGTTCGCTAGCATTTTGTGCTTGGGAAAATGATTCGCTTATAAAATGTATATTTAAAATCAGTTTTTCATTCAATTATTCGAAAGTTTGCGCAAAAGTTCCTCTGGATGAACTAGGCATGAGTGTTTTAGGCCTTTTGCATTCATTCGAAATGAAATTGACTTGTCAGCTTTCTTCCTTCGTTTTGCTTCCTTCTCATGGTCTGGTTTGCCGTGGCATTTTGCGCATAGCTCAAATTAGTTTTCTAGCCTGCGAGCTAGAGAAAACAAACAGAACAAACCGAACAAACTCCCAAAGATGATAATTTAAATAAAGTTACAAAACTTTGCAGACGCGTGCACATACATATTAAGCAAAATGTTGCTCCAAAGCCAATTCTCAAGTCTTCAAGGAGCTAAATGAAACACGCATCTCTCTCTCTCTCTCTCTTTCGCTCTCTCTGTCTCACTCTCTTACTCTGCAAACAGATAAACAAACACACAAACAAACAAACAAGCAAGGAAACAACCAAACAACAATAACACCACAATGGATGACTGAATGCATGAAATCTTGACCAAAGGCAACGGTAAAGCAAATATGCTAAAAAGGGGATGCGGTGATAGCAGATAAGAGGTGAGTGCTGAGAGCTGACTGCGTGTGTGTGTGTGCGTTTGTGTGTTTGTGTGGCACATCCGTGTTTATCAAGAGCCACAGGGCATTAATTACGCATACGCAACGTTGCCCATTGCCATCCACACATTCACATCCACAACGATTGTTGCCAGTCGTCGTCGTCGTCGTCGTCGTCAGTTTCAGCAAATTACGTGCAGGAGAAACGAATGTGGGATGAGTTTTGGCTTTCGATGGTCCGTTTTACTGGGCGCCCGAATCACATGCAGGTATGGATGGGGATTGGAGTAAATTAAAATGATGAGCAAGCCCTGTGACTTTTTGAATGCCCAGGGTACATTTTAATTAAGTAAGCAAATCGATAAATTGCTCGTTATATAAGGAAGCATCTCTGATGCGAGTTGTGTGTATCTGTGTATGCAAATGTGTTATGGAAATGAAGCTGGATTTGGCTGGGATTTCTGTGCACTGATAAAACTACATAAGCATAGTTGAATAATATGCTTGCCAGACACAGTCAGACAAGAATTGTATAGAGAACTGGTATTGATATCATCCTTACCATTTACTGAAGTGTCAATCACTTCTGATTGCAAATATTAATCTAATAGATGCTATACATATATATACTATGAATATTGCTCTCTATATTTTCCATATTTAATGTCTACGATTATTTTATAATACTGATATTTGAATGCTCTGCAAGGTGAAATACGTTTTAGACTCTCGCAAATAGATTTACATTTATATGTTTGTTTATTTATAGAACTATATTAATAATAAGTATACTTTTACTTATAATAATTGAAGAACGAAATTATGATTTAAGATTTTAAACATAAAAATATTGTATCAAGCTAAATCATTCTTGAATCAAGATCTTAATTTAAAAATATGATTAAATAAAATTAATTTTTTTTCCTAAAACTCTTGTATCTAGATTTTATTTTAATTATTGTAAAGTTCTTAAATGAAGAACTTGTAATCTACTTTTCAATTTAGATTATTTTTTTCTGTTTAATAAATAATCATTTTATTTATCATATATCATCATATAATTTCTTAGAATAAAAAATACTACAAATATGGAAAACGTTATATTCCGTATACTGATATAGTACATACATATACTATAAAGTGCACAAAATACCAGATTAACAACGCTGATTAAGAGTGTATATACTTTCTGTGGTCACAGATGCCTTCTTCTGCCTGTTACATACATTTTCTTCAAGAACAAAATTATAAAATTATAAAAATAAAAGTTGGATAAAAGAAACTTTTTAATTTGTTACATTTTCATAAGAAAATTGGGATGTATTGCATAACTACTATAAATATACTTGTGCTAAAAGTTTTATTTAATTGATAGTTAAAATTAACTTTAGATATTCAAATTTTACTTCAGTATATATTTTATAAGGTTAGCACTCAGCTTACATCGATTCATTTTGTAGAGTATTTGCAATATAGTTTACATAAACAATATTTTCCAGCAACAAACTAAACGCAGCCGAGAGACCAGAGTGCGTGCATATGTACATATATGAAAGTTTTTTGATAATATTCAAGCGGAGCCAACGGAAGCGGAAGTCAATTTTTGTATTATATAGAAATTGAAATGAAAATGAGAATAACAAGAAAATGGCAAAAGTTCGCCGAGCATGAAAGAAAATGTTGCAGAAAATACAATTGAAGTGATGACACAGAATTCATATACTATGTGGATATGTGTGTGTGTGTGTGTGTGTGTGAGTAGTTGCATAGTTCAGCTGGTAAAAAATGAAGAGGAAAAGGAATAGAGCGCAAGGTCGCACTTCAAACTGAAATTGTGCTGCCTTTTTGTTTGACATTATCGAAGGATGTGGCTGGTAGGATGTTGTTGCTGTCAGGTCTTCAGTTTGCAGCGAGCGAGAAAGATGCAGAAATACAGGATATCGTATTATCAAAAGAAATAAAAGCACTTTTGTCCCCAGCGACCATGCGGGCTACCGGGCTACGTAAACAACACAACAACACAACTGTCCCCGAAAAACTAAAATGAAAAAAAAAACACAACAACGACAACGACAAAATGAAACGAACGCGCTTTGATCTGCCGCCGCCAGGATTCATAGCTCCAGATGTCAGGCTCGCTTCGAAGAGGAAGAAACACATTGAACATTCTGAGGACATTGAACCGGGACAGGAGACAGGAGCCCAGCTCGTAGATAAGCATTGTGCCCGGGAGACGGCGATGACGATGGCGAGCAACTTACTCAATTACCCAAGTGTCCAGTCGAGCTTATCAGAGTGAGAGCAGCGATTGAGAGAGTGAGAGAGAGAGAGAGAGAGACTCGTTTTGTGCTTTTCCGTTTGACGCTTGAATATGCTTGGCATTTTATGGCTGAACATTGTGTACATCCTGCTGCTCGCACTTCAGTGCGAGGGTCCAGGAACTCGCTTTGTTGTTGCTTCCTCGCTTTGATTAAATGTCAAAACAATTGCGCGCTGCAGCATAATCAAAGCGCTGCTTGCGTAATTGCCCAATGAAGCGCAACTTGCACGAGCAACAGCAACGCAAAAGCGCTGAAAAAAACTCATATAAAATAAAATCAAATTTAAACAAGTCCGAGAAGAACGTGTGATGGACTTTGAAATACCCGATTTCGAAATTTCGTTTAAATTCCATTTCTAGATAAATGTTTGATTCAAAGTATGAAGATTTTTATATTCAACTTTTTGTGCAACACATATATATAGTTATATATACTATAACATGAAATCGATTCAGCATTGGGGTACTTAAGTCTGCTGAATAACAATTAAATGCTAATTATATTATCGATACAGTTGGTCTATAAAAGTCAGCTGAATTGAAGCTATTTTAATCATTCGAAAAACGCCTTGAAAATGAAACTATTAGTAAGATTAATATTTTAATTATTGCTATTGTCACTAACTATTTTATTTCATTATAGTTGGTTTTACTAGCATTGTGCGCCGTTAGTGTCGTTTATTGTCAATTTCCTGGACCAAGGGACTATAAAGATGTGTGGGCAAGAAACCATAAAAAATAAAAAATTAAAAACAACAGTCAAATGAGCGTAACAAATAAATATACCCTTTTACTTTATGGATAGCGGATATTAAAATATATTGTAAGCGCAGTGCAAAGAGACGTCCGCGCGGATACTAGACAAATTGGTTGGGTAATCGACACGGCAACGAGAAGACGGAGTTGGAGCGAGACAGCTTCCCCTGACTGTGGGTAGAATTTAAATATTTACAGGGCAAATGCGAAATCGCGGTTATGTAGTACGCTGTGGATGGCAAGCTTAAAGAACCAATTTGAGACGTGCATTTAACTTTATTCCATATCATTGTTATACCTGCTACCCATAGGGTAGAAGGGTAATTTAACCTTGTGCCTGAAGGAAAATGTTTGGCAGGCAGAAGAAGGCATCTCTGACCCTATAATGAATATCTGTTCTAGATTAGCGTTAAGACGAGTAGCCAAGACGATATAGCCATGTCCGTCTGTATGAATACCTTGATCTTTGAGACTATAAGAGGTCGAGATATAATTTTTTTCAACAGCACTTGTTATGTTTGTACACAGATCAAGTTTGTTTCAAATTTTTAATACGCTCACTTCTGTCTAAGTAAATTCCCAGATTTCACTTGGCTATAGCTTTCTTAATTGTGTTCTCATTTGCTTGAAATAATATTGAATATTTGCTTGAAATAAAATGAACCAAAATACAAAATGATCATAGAAATGCTGACAAGTTTATAACATATTAAATAACTAGATATACTGTAGTTATTTAATATGTTATAAACTTGTCAGCATTTCTATGATCATTTTGTATTTCGGTTCATAATTGGTTAGTCGAAAACAAGCCGAATTTTTCACACTTACTGTTTTGACAATAAATGGAATTAATCTAGTTATCTAGTGTTCTAAGTTCAGTGCTTATTAAGCTCCTTATATGTATAATATTTATTCTAATTTTAATCGATTTTTAGCAATAAAAAAATGACGCCAACTGTGTTTGAAGTCGTATCTCCAAAATATGTTTTTTTATTTTTTCATACGGTTATAAAAAACTTTCTATGAAAAAAGAAAAAGTTTTAACTAAATGATAATTACCAAATTGTTACCAAAGAAAGAAAAGGAAAGGTACTCCTTTTACTAGTAGAGTTAAATTTTGTATACTTAAATCTAATATTATAGAAAGATACAAAAATAAATGCATAAAAACCAACTAAATTGAATTAGTCTAAACGACTTTATTGTTTTGCACTTTGAACTTTCGTCAATATCGTCAGATGTCAGAATATGCAGCAAGGAATTTGCATAACATTAATCTAAATAAAGAAAACAAATGCAAATTGTATCGACAATTATTAATCGTGAAATATAAAATGGCAGGGAGTTGCTTAAGTAATTAAAAACCGAAAATTGAAAACTTTTCGAGCTCACTCAACCAATGAAATGCGCTTCTAATTTGATGATCAAATTTTTTGGACACTTGTGAAAGATTGTTTACTGCCAAAAGTGCACCGAAAATACTTGAACCGCCGGACAAGTAAACAAAATAAAAAAAGTTCAAAAATGCTGAAAAAAATAAGTGGGGAATGTATAAAAATTAATTCATAAATATTCAAATGAAAATCCTCACGCCGAGAGGGCTGAACAAATCAGCGTCAGGATGAGCGAAGTCAAATCAAATTATGGATAATTTATACATACAATTTCCAGTGGACTGCTATTGTTGTTGTTGGTGTTGTTGCTGTTGTTGCTGTTGCTCCTTTTTCTGTTGCAGGATCAGGCCGGACCAAGCCAAGGAGCTGCGACTGCGACGGAAACTGGCCGACGTTGGCTTCACTTCTGCCGCTTGATTGAAACTCATTTATCATCATAAATTAGAGCAGGGTTGGGGCATGGACTTGGCTGGGGTTGAGGGGTTACGGAATGTGGCATGAAATCAAGGAAAAGATTCATCATGCGCCTGCCGTTGTCGTGGGCGTGGCAGTCAGCTGGGCAGCGCCATGTAATCCTGCTCAGATTGAAAATTAATGAGGTCATCATGCTGCACACACAAACACCGAGACACACACACACATACACACAGACAGCATTTCTAGCTGTAAAATCAGCGACTACAAAAATTATCCAGCATCGCATATTTCTTGTCTATTGTTGCTTTGCCATTTTTCCATGCACACAAGTCAGCGAAACAAGAACCACCCCACAAAAAGTGACAGCAAAACCAAAGCCATGCTCTGGCCGTTGCCCCTCCTTAGCCACAGCTCATTTCAGTGCCAGCGGCTCAAGTCAATGTTAATGACCAATACCTTTCTTCATCAGCGGTATGCCTGACTTGCTGGCCAATTGTGACAATTTAATGAAGCCACTAAAATTTAATATGAAAAGTATAACTTTAATAGACACTAATAAGAAGTTCTATCTAACTTTTGCCAAAGATATTTTAGTTATGTATTATAATTTTTTTTTAACATAATTTTTAATAATAATTTTTAATAATAATATTTAATAATAATTTTTAATATTAAAAATTTTCATTATGTATATTAATTTTTGAAATATGTAATCAATCTTTTTATATTCGTTGCATTATCTATAATAATATAAAATAATAAACTTTTACAATCAAGGAATTGTACCATATATACTTTCCATTGTTTCATTAATAATAAAATAGACAACGTTTATACATACATAATTATACATAGAAAATTGTATATACTTTCGATTGTTTCATGATTAATAAAATAAACAACGTATATGCATACATTGTTTTCTTGTATACATTAACTATAATATCTACTTTTTACAGACAGTAACATTTTGTACTGCTTAATAATATATTGTTGAATGCCATTTAGACTCTGCTTTTATTTTTAAGATATCGACAGTTTAACATTTTGTATTTTGCCTGAATCCATTGATAATAACCTCCTATTAATATCTATACATTTCATAGACATCAATTTATTCTATTATTTAATAAAAGAAAGGTAAAAGATATTTTAACCTTTTTAAAAGTTTTCACAAGAATATTACCATTTAATGTAGAACACAAAATTCGAAGTGTTCCAAATATTTACAATCACAGAATAAATGTTGATTATAGTTTAGTCTTAAACTATAATTAAAAAGTTAGTTTAGAATAAATAATAAATAGAAACAAAAACCTTTTTTATTTAAGCGACTTTTCAAATCACAAAGTTGTCAATGTTTTTGCTTAACAGTGTATAGAATAGTCGTATATATTCTGTACTCGCCACTTGCTCTTATCTCTGACCATTGTTTGTAGGTGTGTTTATTGTCCCCACTTGTCTCAAGCAGCGAGAAGGACCAACGTCACCCTCCTTGCTCTGCATTTCCCACTAAAAATGAACTGCTTTGGAATAAAAATTAAATACGGACACTTGGACTCGAGGCTTGGAGTTGGGGTTGGTGTTGGAGCTGGAGTCGGAGTTGGTGTCGGCGTTGGAGAGAGTCGCGATGTGGATGGGAATAGCTGGGGGTGTGTGTGGCATCTACTTACATAAATCAAAATTCTGCACATTTAGGGCATTTAGGCATTTTAATTTCTTCAAATTTATTTATTTTTTTTTTCTCACCAAAATGCAAATAAGATGATAAGGAATGTCTTTCATTTAGCACCCCCATTGTTCCCTTGACTGTAATTATGTGAGCTATTCATGGGGAGTACAATATATAAAGCGTGCCTCTAATCTCAAGTTTAACTATCAACACAAGTGCTTATCTTTATGCAGCTTCGAATGGAATTTTAAGAAGGTTCTGGGCTAAAGATATTTGTGGTAGATTTCGGAGAAATTATGGTAAAGCGGTGTTATTTTTTATGTAATTTTAAATGTTTTCACTAGACTATCTGCTGGTTCTCTCATAAATATTGAAATTTTCAATATTATTCTAGATTTTTTGTTATTGTTTGCAAGTTTGTTGGACCAAACGATACTTTTAATTTAGTATGCATATTTTTAAAATTGCTTTCTACTTTTCCATACAAAGCATAAAATTTATGGTATTATTTTGCATGAATTATATACTAGCAAGCTTTACGGTAGCTTTGACTACTTTGTAGTTTGATATGTGTTCATACATATTTATATTTATTATAATTATTGTTAATGATTTATTGTATATTATGCGTTATGAAAAATTCCTCAAAATTACTAACATAAAATTTGTGAAATAGTAGTATACTTAGTTAGGCAGTTAAGTATACGCAGTAATAGGAGTATATAAAGTATACGCAGTACTCTTTAGTATATTTAGTATACGCAGAACAATGGGTATATGAAGTATACGTAGTTATGTTATATATGAAGCATACGCAGTGTATAAAGTATACGCAGTAGTTGTGGTATATTTAGTATACGCAGTATTTATATCATATTTAGCATAGGCAAAACATGAAGTATACGCACAATATGCATATAGTGTATGAGGAATACGCAGTGTTTGAAGTATTCGCTGTGTATGAATACTACGCATTTGGTTTACAACACGCAGTATTATGGGCCCTCGTCCTGTTTATTTCTCTCGTGAACATAGACTGACCGATACTACTCTTCGCATCGTATTACATTTTGTTTAAAAATACTTAATTCTATTTATGTTATACTACTCTTCGCATCGTATTACATTTTGTTTAAAAATACTTAATTCTATTTATGTTATACATATATAATATTTTCTAAGATCTAGGCGTTTATATGGACATTCGGAATGTAGAAGCTGTTTAAAAACAATATAAAATTGTGGGATCTAAAATATTTAATTGGATGGAAAATTGTAATAAATTGCAGCAGGGTTCAGCATTATGAAATTTCGTAAAATATGTTTAATAACAATTACAGTTCTTACAGTTTGTCATGTGTATTGGTATTTCAGTTATTTCTCTCAGGTGCGCTCGTGTCTCTGTTAAATTCGTGGGCGTAAAATCTGTTCAATGATATTGGAAATTTATTTAAATAATCTAGCAATAATTCAAATTGCCACAGAAGTTGGCGACAAAAAAGGCATTACGAAATGCTTCGAAAAATGTTAACCCTTTTCAACAAGAAAATAAAATGTTGATGCAGCAGCCATTTGCAATCAATTGAATGTGTTGCGGGTGTTTCTCTCTGCGGCTGAGCCTGTGTGTGTGTATATGTGTGTATAGATATATGTACATGTATAGCTGATAATTTATTGCTTTTACATTTTGCAATGGACGAGAGCCGGTTGCTGGGCAATACTGGCAAGGTAATTATTATCTCTTGGCCAACGTGGCGCATACGTAATGAATGGCCGGTTTAAACGGTTTAAGGTTATGTGACATTTTTTCAAGCAACGCCATCATCCCCAATTTTGCGTCTCTCTCTCTTTTAACCGTTGCCACATCCTCCATTCACCATTTCCCATTTTCCATTTCACATTTATGCAATTCTTTTGCCAACAATTTATGGCTTTGACCTTTAAGTGTCGCAAGGGAAACCATTTTCATTGCTCTCATTTCATTTAATCTCTTTCTTAAAAGCTTAAAGCGACTTCTATTTGCATTGTGCGAGCACCCTTAATGCACTAAATCATTGAAAAATCGAAACTCAGCAGGTTGTAACAAAATACTTGATAACTTTTCTCGTGTCAACTTAAACTGGCAATTGGTAAATTGTGTAGATTAGAAAATTTATAATTTATATTAATCTTTTGGTCTTTTCTTCCAGCCCAAAATGAGCTTACCGCGTGTTTTTATTGAGCTTAGTGCTGATGGCGAAAAAATTGGCCGCATTACCATTGAACTGCGTTCCGATATAGTTCCCAAGACAGCGGAAAACTTTCGTGCTCTGTGCACCGGGGAGAAGGGTTATGGCTACAAGGGATCGCCATTCCATCGGATTATTCCGAATTTCATGTGTCAGGGCGGCGATTTTACCAATCAGAATGGCACAGGTGGAAGATCGATTTATGGCAACAAGTTTCCCGATGAAAACTTTGAGTTAAAACACACCGGACCGGGTATTTTATCGATGGCCAATGCGGGACCGAATACAAATGGATCGCAGTTCTTTATCTGTACCTCAAAGACCACTTGGCTGGACAATAAGCACGTCGTCTTTGGCAAAGTTGTCGATGGCATGGATGTGGTGCGAAAGATCGAGTTGATGGGCTCGAATAGCGGTGCCACCTCAAAAAAAGTGCTAATCGATGATTGTGGCGATGCTTAGAAAGAGAGAGTGTGTGCTATTATATTTGTAGCCACATTACAAACAATAAATAAATAAAATATTTGCTTCAAAAAATACATTTTATATAACAAATAAAATATTTGAAAAATTGTATTATTTATTAAGTATCGAAACGACAAAAAAAAAAATTAAACTAAACTGAAAGATCTTTTTCAGTTGGGTGTCGAAACGTTTCGCTTCAATTTGATTTGCACGCTTTTGGATATAAGTGATGACTTCATTGTCGATATACTGGATTTGTAGGCTGGATAAATATTCTTTTCAGATAATTCATCAGCATCGGGCTTGGCATATTGATTGAGAAATGGATTCTCCAGCAATTGCGTGGCATATTTGCCATCCGAATAGTTAATTTTGCGATTCAGATACTTTCTGCAGATGACCGCCTCAGCCTCGCTGTCCTCAGAGTATTGAGCCGATGGCACATCGACATCGGCTTTCGTCACATCGATGGGATAAATGTTGAGCTTGGCAATGTGATTGTAGCCAAAGTCGGTTATCTTATGGCCCGCAACACGATTGGCAAACTCCACGGCATCCGACAGACTCATGGATCGTATATACGTGGCATAGATGAAGCCAGCCGTGAAGCATGCCCCAGCGCCGTGAGTGTCGACAATGTGTTGCGGCTTATACGGTGGCATCTCGTGGTAGACACCTTCCCCAGTGAGGCAGCCCGCCCCCCTTGGGACCCCACGAGCAAATGAAGCAAGGTCGCTTCATGTGGATAAGGCGTGGCAAACGCAGATCAAAGTCCAGCTGCCGGCAAGTTTGTCGGGCCGATTGCCAGCCCTGCTGCATGGCCAGCTGGCGAGAGAAGAGCACAAAGTCGCACATGTCGATGAGATGCTTATTCTCGAGGTATCCCGAATTTACCCGTAACGATGTGAGTATGCGTTCCTTTTTTGCCATTGTTGTAGTCGAGCACAGCGCGCACCATTTGCACCGTTTCAATGACGTTGCGTGCCTCGAAGTGCACCCAGCCAAATCGGCTGAGATCCAGCTGCTTAAAGTCCTTGTAGCGACAATACGGAAACCCTCGATTGCAATGGATGACACTGCTGCTGCGGGGCTTTTTGCTCACCATGATGGTACTGAATGCGGGATCCTCATCGGTTTTGGGGCAATGCATCATCTCGATGCCTTTGCCCTGCATTTCGGTGATGATGGCACTCAGGATCGGCGATCGACTGAGCATGCCGAGGAACTCGGATTGCGCATTCAGCAGACTCAGCACAAAGCTGACAATGCTCGCGTGTCCACCGCGTTGCCAATACGTTTCGAGGCTGCAATTTTCTTTGCCCTTTTCTGGCTGCTCTTTGCATATGGTAATTATATCCATGGATAGATTGCCAACGCATAGCACGGGCTTGGTCATGCTCAGTGCGCAATAATGATTCATGGCGATGGTGATTGCTTAAGAAACTTCTTTAAACAAGAACTATTTATTTGACATAATTTAAAAGGGTTGGATGCCGAAATGTGTTTGAATGTAAAACATTCAATATCTATAATACAATAGATTATATGTAAACCGTATTGAATTGCAAGATAAGAAGCTGTGGGTTTGGCATAGAAATATCCGAAAGCTGTAATGAGCATATTTGAGTAATTAGCAATTCTATTTAATCTCGTTTGAAGTGATTCATAAACAAATATACAATTACTTGTGCAAGGGTCACGGGATTGTGAATATATATTACGTTTAAATTAACTCTCTTTTTATATATTCCTACTTTAATTTTACCGTGGAAACTCTTTAGAAAAATTTATACTCTAATAACAAAGTTCAAGTTTAATTAAGTAAAAAAACTTAATTTTTTTCCAAATAAAAATTGCATTTATAAGGTAATATATTTAATTCTTTTATTCCTAATATAATAAGCTTTAAAAATTATGCATATTTCAACCTTACAGAAGATTATCCCTCATAAAAGAACATCAAAAAAAAAGTAAGAAAGCTATAATCGAGGGAGCTCGACTGTGAAATAACCGCTGCCATTACTACATGTAAGCACATTTTCTAATAGAAAATTTTAATTCAGGTATATTTTCTACCAAATTTTGAATTATTTCTTTAAGAATAGCTCTCCATTCTTGCTGTACTCGTTGCTGCATCTCGCGCTAGCTTGCTGGTACTGATTCGTAGAGTCCCAATCGTCTTTTCATTATCGACCACAAATTTTCGATCGGATTAGGATCAGGACTCTGTGCTGTCCACTCCTTTACCTTAAATTTCTATCCATACTTTGAAGATTTTGAGCGTCCGTTTTGGATCTCCATCTTGTTGAAATGTGATGTCTCTCTCCTTATATGCACATTTGTCAACAAAATCGCAAAGATGAGTCTGCAAAATATCTAGAAAGTCTTCCTTTTATATAGTTCCATCTATTTTCTTAACTGGTCCAATGCTCCACCAAGTAAAACAGCTCCAGACCATGACATTTCCTCCTATCTGCAGCGACTCTTCAGACTTCTTCCAACAATATTGTTTACCATCCGACTGGAATCGATTCAATTTCGTTTCATCAGACCATATCACTATTTTTCAGTCGTCCAGTTCCCAAGTTTTATCCCAGCAAAAATGCTTATTCGGTATATAGTGAATATTGATATAGTACTGCTTTAAAAATATACTAAACAGTACTAAACATACTAGATTGTTAACCAAAACGAAATAAAAACATTTTTAAATTACTTTGATATAAATACGAAATTTTAGAATAGAACAAAGTTGTTGGCAATAAAATATTTTATATACATATAACAATAAGTTTACTTACTTTTAAGTATTTGCACCTCTATTGAAATCATCTAGAGACTTACGACTTGATACATTTAAACATAAAATACAATAAAAAACTGATCAATTTAAATTATAAAAAAAAATTGCTGCATTAAATAGTCTATCGTTTTTTTTTATTCAGAACGCAATTTCTTAATGCACCAATTATATACAAATGATTACATAATTGAGTCAAATATTGGAATTTCAGCTCTTCAGTTGGTCACTTCTTCATCGCTTCTTTTGTGACGAATTAGCATCTTAGCTTCTTTCAATTGAATTCGTCGGTACCAATTTAGATCTGGCCCATATGGTGCATTCAAATTACTGCATAAAAATAATCAATAAATATGTGAATTCCATCGGAAATAACAATTTGGAATATTTACCAATTATAACAGTTCTTGTACCAGCAGCCACTTTCGTAGTCAACTGCGCAATTATTATTACCAGCAATGTCGTTGTCGCGATCGATTGTTGTGAATTTCATGTTTTCGACGTTTCTCATCGCATCCTCTTTAATAGTTCCACTGAATTTACCCAAACTCAGTGCGTAACCATTGTCTTCATCAGATATTTTGAAGTCGTCATATCGAGCGTTGTAGGTACTTCCATTCAGAGCAACCAAATGTATGTAAAGTTCGTGACGCTGCAAACTCGTGATACGATGTATTTTCTCTAGTCCAAGGAAGAAGTCGCTCTTATAAGAACCGAAACCTTTGCGATACGTTGCCCAATCCCTATTGAAACTCTCATTTCCCCCAACTCTTTGTTGTATTACAATCCATCCAGGTCCAGCTAACTGACTATCGCATAAAACATCGAAGAAACCTACGCCAGAAACATTGAGTGGATGAACATCTGAATCTCCAAAAGGAAGGCAACTTGATGGAATACGAGTATTGAGTAAAGTCTTATTCAATGTATCAACTTCAGCTCGACATAGCTGATTATCTTTATCTTTCTTTATTAATTTAGTTTTACTCTGCTCTAATTGCAATTCAATTGTTTTCTGATGTTCAGTATTATTTTGAATATTCTCACTAAATCTCTTTATTTTTTCATCTTTTTCAACTAAGCTAGAATTACGATTTTTTAATTGAAGTTCGCAATTTTCTAACTTGGTGGATTTATCTGCTAATTGTCCTTTTAATATCACAAAATTATTTTGTTGTGAATTAAATTTAGATTCTAATTCTTCAACTTTATTTTGACACGATTGCAAATCGTTTTTCCCTTTCATTACTTTGGTTTTATACTTATCTAATAGAGCTTCCTCCTTCATGAATTTTTCATGAATTCTTACAATGTCATGATACTTTTCTATAAGATCAGAATTCAATTCATTTAACTTCTTTTCCTTAATTTCACTGTCTTGTAACTCATTTCGAACTTGCCTAAAATAGTCAAGCAAAGGTTTCACTGTTTTGTAATTATGAATCCGGCACTGCTCTTCCATTTTTCGGTCGAATTCACACGTCTAATTAAAAGAAGATGTAAACATTCTTAGCACTCACTGTATTACACTGCTTTATGTAACTGTTCTTACCTCTTCGAAGGCAGTTGTTGCCATCAAGAATATTTCAAGCAATGTTAAGAAAAGAACTGTTTTAATTTTTATTTTGCACATTTTGAATATTTCGACTGCTCGCGGAAATGATGAATTTGAAACTAAAAGTTTAATTTAAATCGAGAAAGAATATAGCTCTGAGTGCTGTATGATTTTGGAATTAACACGTGATCAACGAATGTGGGTTCAGCTTAAAAGTTCGTAGCGGATGTGAAGGCGATAGCAACTGGTGTCAATGTCGGGACAATGTCAACTTTCTGTCGCCTATCTAAGAGAGGCTTCTTGATAATGAAACTAGAAGTGGCGAGAGCTTTTGAGTGATTTACTTAGCCGAATTTTGATTTTACTTAAAATTAGAAAACTGTGAGCGTAAAATTGCAATGTATTATATATATATATGTATCACAGGGACATTGTATTGAAGTCAGGATCAATGAGCCAATATATTGATGATCCCACATAGACATAACTTATCATGATCAGCTCTTTCTCTTTCGCTCTCTCTGTCTCTCATCTACGTCACTATTTCAATCAGTGAGATTCTCAGGCTTATCTTCGCATTGCTGACGCAGATGCGTACCAATTGATGAGGAGACACACTCATGCGTATTTTATATGTTTCAATTCACTTTATATAATAGATAGTTTTCACTTTTGTGCTTTTAACATATTTGTATGTATATACTGAACGACAAAATTATTCTATTTTCAAATTGAGCTTGCATCTAAAAGTAATTTAATACTTATTTAAAGAGTAATATCCTTTATTATGGTTGGTTTTTCGGTTCTGTTGCATTCAAGATGTTTTAATGTACTTGAAATTTAAAATAGTTGAAGCACTTAAAATTAGATATATATTTAGATAGAATAGAGAAATTAGATATATATATTAATTTTGCTTAATAAATTAATTTCGAGTTTTTAGGGCAAATGATCATATTGAAAACAATTTTGAACATATTAATAAATACTATTGCCAAATAATAAATTGCATTAAATAAACATTGAAATTCAGGGTATCTTGTAGTCGAGCAATCGTTCTGTTTTAATTTATTTCGAACTATTTGTCCAGTAACTACACATATATAATTGCTCTTATGTCTTTCACACATCATGCCTGCACGTGTTTCTCTCTTCACTCTCAGTTGCTTATCATCGCATTGCTGGCCTTTGCCTCTAAACTGCCAAGCAGCTTGGCAACAATTGTCAGAATGACGTCTTTTTGGGAGAACGTTTCAACAAAATCATAATTCGCTGACCTGCACCAATTATTTAAATATTAAAAATAAACAAAATTCATTCTTCGAAGTCGAAATGTGCGCTACGTACAGAGTGAGACATTTTCGAGCACACAAAATATATATTATATTATATTATATTATATTATTATATTACTTAATTTCTTACACATGTTGCTCCACCGAAGCTTTTGCATGAGTTCTTGTCTAAGTAAAGATGCAAAATTATCAATTACGAAATCTACAGTCAAGTGTGCTTTCTGAGATATCCGCAACCCATTTTCAATAAAAGCAATAAATAAAAGATATATCGAAGGGTATATATACTCGACTCTGAGATACCCGCCACCCATTTTCAAAAAAACAAACATTTCCTAAAAAATAATAATAGCGATCGATATAGCAATATATTGCGTGCGTGCGTGAGATTAAAAATAAATCTTCAAAGTTTGGATCGCAAAACAACATTTTAAGGTAAAGGAGTAGCCAGCACAGTGTCCTGATCCTAATCCGATCGAAAATTTGGAGTCGATAATGTAAGGACGATTGGGACTCTACGAATCAGTACCTGGAAGCTAGCGCGAGATGCAGCAACGAGTCCAGCAAGAATGGAAATCTATTCTACAAGAAAAATTAAAAAAGTTAGTAGAAAATATACCAGAATGAATAAATATCATAATTACAAATAAGGGTCTTTGGACCAAGTATTAAAAAATAGCGTTTGTTGAAAAGTGTTCAAAATGAGCATAATTGAGTACATGCGAGTTTTTTTGTTTGTTTTTTATTTCTTAATCAGACCAATTACTTTTGTTGTTATATTTTGTAAAAGATTTTGTTAATAAATATTCAAAGAATAAACACAAAAAATTTGGGCTCATTTACTTTACTAATATTTTTTTTATGCGAACCCAAAGTCAGCAGTTGCAAACGTGTACTCAGACTTGAAATCACTGTACACTCCTCTCTCCGTATAAATACCACATAACTGTAAGTATTGTGACTCCACTTCATTCCTATTCATTTCTTACAATCTACTCGTATGTCTATTGAACCGGCTATTTTAAATTTGAGTAGGCCATGACTTATCTACTATTCAATTTGATGTTGCTGCACTCAACAGTGTTCATCATTACAGCTTAGGCTTTGAGCTTGAACGTCACATAAAAATTTGTTCCTTTTTTTAAATCGGTAAAAGTTTGTAGTCAAACTTATTTATTTTTTTTGATTCACTGTTTTTGCTATTTAATTGCAGAGCTGGCTTTCCTCCGCACTTTTTGCAACGAAGTGAAAATGACTTTACCTCGTGTGTATTTCGACATCAACGCCGGTGGCGAGAAGCTGGGGCGCATCGTCATGGAGCTGCGTTCCGATGTGGTGCCCAAGACAGCGGAGAATTTCCGTGCGCTGTGCACCGGAGAGAAGGGCTATGGCTACAAGGGGTCGCCTTTCCATCGGGTTATACCAAATTTCATGTGTCAAGGCGGTGATTTTACCAATCAGAATGGCACAGGTGGAAAGTCAATTTATGGCAATAAGTTTCCCGATGAAAACTTCCAGCTAAAACACACCGGACCGGGCACATTATCGATGGCGAATGCTGGACCAAATACGAATGGATCGCAGTTCTTTATATGCACTGAGAAAACGGAATGGTTAGACAATAAACATGTTGTGTTTGGCAAGGTAGTTGAAGGCATGGATATCATACGCAAGGTCGAAACGATGGGCTCCAATTCGGGCAAGACATCAAAAAAGATTGTTATTGAGGACTGTGGTGACATGTGAAGAAAATAAGCATGAAATAAAATATCAAATAAGCATTGAAATGTCACATTTCTTACAATCCTATTCTAGTCTTTGTTTAGTTGTCAGTTATTGGCAGTACTTTTATTAGAATTAATTTTAAAATTCAATGTTCAGGAAAAAAGAGATTTTTTAAATATGGACAGGTGCGATCGAAGACTGAGCTATGCGGCTGGCAAAAAGAAGGTGCTCTGTGTGGGCAACGCTGTTGTCGATTGCATTTCGATTGTCAATAAATTTCCTAAGGTGATGAAGCCCGAACGCTGTGTGAAAGGCATCTGGCAGCGCGGGGGGAAAGCGACAAATACGGCAACTGTGTTGCGCAATCTCGGCATGAACGTGGAGATCTTTGTGATGCTGAGCACTAATCCAATGTTTCGATTGCTTTTGGATGATTTGCGTCTGCGAGGCATTGGCATTGACAATTGTCCGCGGCATGAGAGCAATCCACCCTTCTCCTTAGTGTTCCTCACTAGGGACACAAAGACCTGCACCATTACCAACTGCACCTCAAAGTTTCCCTATGTCACGCTGGAGGACTTCAAGAAACTGGATCTCAACAATTACGGTTGGATACATTTTCGCGGACGTCCATCGGATGAGGCAATGATGAAACATGTGGCTGCGCACAATGCAATGCACAAAGAAAAGATTTTCGTATCCATGGAAGTTGTGTCGGATCTGGATAATCTTTGGCCCATGCTGGAGTGTTGTGACTATGCCTTCTTCTCGAAGCAGTTGGCATTCCAATATGGCTGGCAGAGGCCCAGAGATGCTTGTCGATGCTTGGATGAGATGATGGGATTTCGCTTGACCAACAAGCGTCCCTATGTCCTCTTCATGTGGGGCAAGCGTGGCGTCGGACTCCTCGACAACGTTGGCAACTATCTGCGGGTGCGTGCGCATAAGATCGCTCGGGTTGTGGATGCTCTCGGTGCTGGGGAAGCCTTTGTAGGTGCCTTCATCTATGCGTTGTATGTGCGAGAGCGAACTGCCACGATTGCCGCCAGCTTTGCCAATCGCATGGCCGCTCACAAGTGCACCAAATTTGGCTTTGATCATATGGCCAATATTTTAGTTGAGCCGCCATTGTAAATATTCTCAAATTAAACTTGTGTAAAAATGGTTCAGCTCCATGATTGAATATTAAAATTATAAATGTTTTTGGCAAAACATTTCGGATTATATTTTCTGTAAAGTAGCTTATGATAAGTTATCGGAAGTTTGAATTAACTGCTATTCAAGAGGTAGTAAACAAGGAATTACTTACAAATATTTTTAATTACTACCTAATAAATATCTGTTTAAAAAGCTGCTTACATTTTTTACTACAACTCAAAAAAAAACCTGAGAAAGTGAAAAAACCAATCATAATATGATGTCAATACAGAAAACGGAAGACAAATATTCAATCAGATAATAACTCAGCAACAATTATTCATATATTAAACATTTTTCATTTCAAGAATGTAAATAAATGAAACCAGAAAAAAATGATTAAGCCTTCTTCGAACGTTTTTATAATATATAGATATAAATCTTGTATATTGAATATATCAATATATCAATTTATAACTTTTTTATGATTGAAAAATTCTCATACTCTAGATTTTGATTCGTGTGTTTATATCGTCAATATTTTCTCTCTATGAATAATTATGGTAATTTGACCAAGTTTAACACCTTATTTCCAACTTCAAAAGGAAAAACTCTAGTAAATAGACTTCAAGTCATAGATCTTCCAAAAATAGGTAGATCTATTAAAATGCTAATGAACATAGATGAAAGCATACTCGCAACTTCAAAAGCAATTCAAGTTCCTGCTTAAAAGCTCCGCCGAACCGGTTCAAGTTGCAACTTTTGGAAGTGAGGAGCTTCCGTTGGGATTGTGTGCTTAGCATAATTGTGTCATGATTAATTCCAAAGTCAGACCAGAGAGACTCGAAATAAATGTAACAACTTACAAACTTGTATAAAAATATTCGTATTTATGTATATTTTGTGGCATACAATGAGCGGAGGGGGGTCAAAGGGAAGGCGTCTGCCAAGCAGTTAGCGTAAATGTTATGCATAGCATCGAGGGGTGGTCGAGGAGAAGACACGGAACAAGGAATGTTTGCTGGTCATTTATCATGGCAAAAACACCACAACAGCAACAGTAGCAGCAGCCACAAAGCTTTTCGTGTGGAATTTAAGTGACAATTTTCATACAATTTCCACCGGCACCACGCGGCGTATGAGCGATGACGATAATTTCTGGCTGGGCAAAAGAAATCGATAAGTGTCCAAGCATTTGATATGCGAAAGAGACAAGCGAATAGAAAGTACTTCCGGCTATGCAACTGTCCTGCATACCCTGCAAACCACGGAGAAGTGCTATGGGGTAACTTAGCAAAATTATTCAATAAGTATATAAAATTAAATAATACTTCTTATTAAGGAACTGAGTGAAACTTCCTATTAAGTTTACCTTTCAATTTTATTCAATTTGATCTAAAAGGGTATCCTCTAGTTGTGCACGCATTGTGTTTGAATTTTTGTGTATTTTTGCTGACTGTTGCAAAAGTCGAAGAATGCAAAACCCGAAATTATGCGTCGCAAATGCGGCAAACTCAATGTGGGAATGGGAGGCGCCACTCAAAGCCAAGAGGCAGACACAGTTAGAGACGCTTCAAGGCGGTTACAAAGCAACACACACACATTCACACTGACATAGAGACACACACACACACACACATACACATAGAGAGTCATGTAACAGGCCGCCATTTATGTAAATTAAAAATTATTTCGACTGTAAAAATTCAGTGGGAATTGTTTTTGGCAAGCGGCGTTGTTGTCTCTGCGGCCCATTTGCAACAAAAACACAGACACGCTCACACACACACACACACACATACTATCGCAGTTACTAGCTGCAATAACAAAAGCAACAAGGAGCGTGGCAATTGAGAAAAAACATTTGCTTTTTAACTACATTGGCTGTTAAGCAGATCTAAAGAATAGTTATTGTTATTATTGGCGGTTGTTTTGAGCCACAGCCACAGCGCACCACACGCCATGCGGCAAGGGGCAGGCCAAAGGGGCGTGTGGCATGTGGCATATATGTAGCAACTACGAGTGCCAGCCAAAACTTGATTCAAATTTAAATTCTCTTCTTTTTTGTATATCAGTTGGTAAAGAAAATTGCGGAAACGATAAGTACGAATAGTTATGATTGGAGTTACTTATGAATATGACTCGAAATCCATTCGATATAATGGCTTATATGGAGACATTAGAACCCAGCCATTCATGAGATAAGCAACTACTGTTTTGGGGAAATAATGAAGAACCATTCACACACAGCACTGAATATAATTAGAGTGCCAAAGATTATGCAAGAACATTAGCAACTTAAGTAGAACATTTAGTAGCGTCAAGAGATTTTGTAGTGTGATGGAGAATGAAAGGAATATATTTACTTGGTTGGAATATTGAGCAGTTTTGATTTAGAAGATATTGTAGAATTCATAGGAGGATTTTAAGACTCTTTAAATATAAATGATGTTTCCAAGAACCAACATTTTAGAACAACTTTAGTTACACAGAAGGAAAACAGAAGATCTAAGGACAAAAACTTGAAAACTTTTCGGACATACAAAAAATTTCTTGAATCATAAAATCCACATTGAAAAATTCTTAACCCTCTAAGCCCCAAGAGTGCCTTGAGGCACTCATTTACATTGCGTTATTGAGGAAAGTGGCATTAGAGGGTTAATATAAGATTTGAATCTACATTCATCGACAGTAAATAAATCGAAAATCGAAAATGTTGTTCGCCATTAAACTTAAAGAGTTCAGTAATCTTTTCACTCAATAATGTTTTCATTATTTTTCAATCTAAGCAGTTAGTTTTCATTCGATGACGCTGCGTATTTTAATCTCTTTGCTAGTCTAATTATTAATTAAAAGCATGTGCTTGTAAATACCCTATGCTATTCTATTTGCTGTTATTTTTGAGTGAAAAGAGGTTTATAAAACTTAAACAAAAATTCTGTTAAGAAGTATTTTATTATTAGTTTTCAATCACTGTTTATTACTTGTCATTGTGAATATTACATTTTGATAAATTCAAAATTGTATTAATAATAAAAATTAAAATAACGATATACATTTTCGTAAATATCGAAATAATAATTAAGTAAAATCTTGTTGTTGGTCTGAAATGTTTTTTATTGTATTCAAAACTTCAGATCGATATACCCCATTTGAGTGTGTTTCGTTGTTAAAGCGCTGTCAATCGAGCAGCTGATATATTATAGCTGTAGTTAAGTTCATTTGGGCTGCAACTAGACAATTTGAGTTTTCAATTTCATGCAACGCCACTTTGCATTTAAACCAAAAGAACCAACTTTAATATATTCCATTGGTCTTTCGCAACTGTCCCATTCACTCTCTCTCTCCCTCTCTCTCTCGCTCCGTGTTCATTTCTCTCAATTGTGTGGATGGGTGGCGGTGAATGTAGTCTGTTGCTGGTTCTGCATGTGAAGTGCATAGATTATGCAGTTGGCTTCAGTTTATGATTGGCAAATCCAATATACGTCGTGCACTTTGGCATGCAGCCGGGCCGCAGATTGGCAGAGACCAGCAACGAGACGAGAGTCGAGAGATCGTAGAGTTGGGCATGAGGATGAGGAGGAGGCAGAAGGGAGGAGCACTTGCAGCAACTGCAATTTCGACAGCGCTGCCACTTTATGGCAGTTGCACGCATATTTTCCATACACTCTCTCACACACACACACACACATACTCATACATACAGATGCACAGAAACAAGATGGCGTTGCGCCCGTTTCCGGTTGATGGGCAACGGCGTGATTATCGGCAGGCGGCTGGCACAGCCAGAAGCGAAGGGCAAACCGCAGTCACTGAAAAAACCAGTTCGAACTGCGCATATAGACTGATAGACTGTTGTGATATGCTATACAAGTTGAATATTTATGAAACATAATACAAAGGAAAGCAATTCAAAGTAGTTGAATATTGTAAATTTGAATATATTACTAGAATAATATAAACTGAAAATTTCCAAGTGAATGTGTTTAATATATTTGATAATTTTTTTTTTAAATTTCAACAAAGAAATGACACATCTAAAGAACATAATTCGTAATTATTAAGTAATTTGATAGATTATAATTACAATTAGGTTCAATTATAGCTATGTATCTGAAAAATATTTTATTGTTAATGTTAATTCAATGAATTATAATGGTTTATTTATTTAATTAAGAAATATTCTACTCATTTGTATGAAATAAATAAAATACGACAACCAATTTTAGAATGCGTCAGAAAGTTGACATCATACATGTAGAGGCTAATCGATAGATTCCATCGGTATTGGTTGGCATTAGCAATTCAGTAGATACTAAGCTAACGATATCATCTGTCGCATAAAGTAGATCATCAATTAGCAAAAGGAGAACAGAATCAGCAGCAGTCGTCAGACGTTATGAAATTAGTCGTCAGAAAGAAGCATTATTTTTTTAATTTATTCAATCTATACTATTAAACATATTATCATTTATGCATATATCAAATAATCAAAGGTAATCAATATAATCAACATTAAGTTTAGGCGCCCAACCAAAAGATTAACCCAACATTACAGCAATTTTATTTTGAAGTTATTTTTAACGTTGAATGTTAGTTAATTGATTTAAAATAAATTTGAGATAAAGACAATTTTGGAATAAGACACACTCTTCACATTCTTAATATTTTCGGAAATTTATGTTAAGTTTTGTATATATTTCAGAAATATTTTTTTATTTATATATAGTGACAAAAGAAATTTTTGGTAGCAAGAGCCTTTCAATATGCCCTCTGGCACTAGTATACAGGGTATAGTGCACACAGAGCAGTAGTAGCCCCACAAAATTGCTGCCACAGCAGTAAGCTGCAAAATAAGCCAAAAATATGCGTTATCAAGCCAGGCCAATATAAAAAGAGAAACTCTCTTTCTCTCCAGACCAACACACTTACACACACTCACACACACAGAGAGACATATACACAGCTGGGCCGCACAGCTGGAAAGACAACAAGGACACACACAGGACATTGTGGCAAAACGTGGAGTGAATGGGGAGAGAAAACTGGGCGATGGGTTTACCAATTGCAGTCGCCGTTGCCGTTGTCGTTGCCGTTGCCGTTGTCGTTGCCGTTGCCATTTTGCATTACTTTGCATAACGAAGGGGAATATATCCCGCTGTGTGTGCTCTGGAGAGGCAGTTGCCGACACGTCGCGACATGTCGCCTGTTTTGGAGCTGCCCCATTCTGCATGCTCCATAGTGGAGATGAGTTGAGTTGAGGTCTGAAGTCTGCTGTTTAACCATAAACTGCTCGTCCATGGTCATTATGTGAAGCTCTTCTTTCTGCCTTCTTTATCCAAGTTCTTCAGCCATTTTTTGAGTTGAACTTTTCCACACATTATTCTTATTTATCGGCGCACAGCAGCCAAGCCCCCGAAGCTAGGCTCCATGAGTGGCCATAACATCGTTAGCTACGTTCAGGCCATAAACTGTTGCATATTATAAAGTTTACTTTACGACAGCTCCAAGAATTCCACACTGTACGCCTGCCAGAGACTCCGTTTCCTAGGCAGTCACTTCGACTAAGGATACAAATATATTTCATACACATAGAGTATGAGCACTTTTTTAATTTTATAAAGTTCATTTCGTAAGATACTTGTTAAAATAATTTTCAGTGGGCTTAACTTTAATTAATTATACTTCAAGCGTAGCGGAAATGCAGTCGAATAAAATGTGATATAGTATTTAAAATGTTAAAGCTTTCAGGAGTTCAAAATCTATAATTTTGCTCCCACCAAAAAATTTAACATTTTTAACAATTTACCAAAAAATGTTGCAGCACTGGAAAACTCTTTAATGCTCTGTAAATTTTCATTTATTTTTTAAGGGTGTGCTATATTTTTTGTCTGCACATAAAAATCATTTTAAAGTGGGCGGAGGGAACAGCAAGCGGGAAATGGGCCTCTTTTTAACGCTTTTTGCTAACACACTTAAAATCTTATTTGTAAAGAGGAAGAAAATCCCCCAAAATTCCAAAGTCTTGTTTAGCTTGTCAGTTTGTAATTTATGGGTTCAGGTTTTGGACATTTCAATCAAGTGTTATCCAATCTGTTGGTGACACCACCAACAGCAACAACAGCAACAACAACATCTAAATCAGAAGCGTTTCGCATGTTTTTCTGATTATTACGCTCATTACATCATCAAAAGAGACAAAATAAAGGAAAGAACGAACGAAAAGTAAAGAAAAACATTCCTCATTCTTTGTTTTCCATATAGTATGCGATGCTATGTGCCTCGTTTTGTTATTATTTTTGTGCTTCGTTGCGTTTTCACAGCTCGACGGCCAAAAAGAGATGGGGGAGAGCCGGCAAACCGTGAGAGAGAGGGAGAAGGAGGAAGATGGAGGTGGAGAAAAGCTGAAAAAAGTCATTGTTTACCCTTTTACGCAGCGTTTTTCGATTTTGTCGCCAAAAACTCAGCCCCTGACTTAACCTCCTTTCGATGTGTTGAAATCTTTTCAAGTCTGTGTGGAATGAGCTCATTCCAAGAGCAGCCAGCGAGCAGGAAGCGGAAAACCTCGGGGAGTGGGTAGTGATATGGAGCAAGAAGGGAGAAAAAGGCGCGCGAAATTCATTTGTTAACCCGGAAAGGGCGCCGTCTAATCCACTGGCACTGCAGTCGCGACCCGCCAAACTGGAGTCCAATCCGGAGGATGCAGACCCAAAGTCCCCAGCGCGTGACACAAGAAATGATTGATGAAGGTATTGGCGAAAAAGTTACGCAAAAAAAAAACGACTAAGAAAAGAAAAGTAAAATGAAAGAAGACAAAAGGAAAGAGCAAGAGGAAACTCAGATATGGGCGAAGCTAAAGGAAACGCATTTAAAAGCATTAAAGTAAACTTTTCTTAAATTAAGCCAACAATAAAGACAATAAAAAGGAGAAAAATTGCTAAAATAGATATGAATGTAAATATAAATATGAATGTATGTAGATATAGATATAGATATAGATATAGATATAGATATAGATATAGATATAGATATAGATATAGATATAGATATAGATATAGATATAGATATAGATATAGATATAGATATAGATATAGATATAGATATAGATATAGATATAGATATAGATATAGATATAGATATAGATATAGATATAGATATAGATATAGATATAGATATAGATATAGATATAGATATAGATATAGATATAGATATAGATATAGATATAGATATAGATATAGATATAGATATAGATATAGATATAGATATAGATATAGATATAGATATAGATATAGATATAGATATAGATATAGATATAGATATAGATATAGATATAGATATAGATATAGATATAGATATAGATATAGATATAGATATAGATATAGATATAGATATAGATATAGATATAGATATAGATATAGATATAGATATAGATATAGATATAGATATAGATATAGATATAGATATAGATATAGATATAGATATAGATATAGATATAGATATAGATATAGATATAGATATAGATATAGATATAGATATAGATATAGATATAGATATAGATATAGATATAGATATAGATATAGATATAGATATAGATATAGATATAGATATAGATATAGATATAGATATAGATATAGATATAGATATAGATATAGATATAGATATAGATATAGATATAGATATAGATATAGATATAGATATAGATATAGATATAGATATAGATATAGATATAGATATAGATATAGATATAGATATAGATATAGATATAGATATAGATATAGATATAGATATAGATATAGATATAGATATAGATATAGATATAGATATAGATATAGATATAGATATAGATATAGATATAGATATAGATATAGATATAGATATAGATATAGATATAGATATAGATATAGATATAGATATAGATATAGATATAGATATAGATATAGATATAGATACAGATATAGATATAGATATAGATATACATTAAAGCACCTTATATTGAGTGGGTTGTTCGGCCCACATAAGTATGCTACACTTAATTTGCTTTGAAAGTTTTATGTGCAGTATCTTTTAATGGTCACATAAAGTCATCCGTTAGGTCATTTATTGGACCGCCTTTGTTGTTGACCACTCTGTTTGCCCATCTCCATCTCTATCTCCATCTAGAGTATCTCTATCTGCAGTGCGAGCCATCGTCATCGTCATCTCCATCTCCATCAAGAGTTGATGGCTCTTTGCGGATTCTATTTCAGTTGGCCTTTATAGTTAACCATTTAGTGCTTTTATGGCTAGTTACTCTCCTTTGATGGCATTAACATAATTTATGTATGAGCACGAAACAACAAAGCTCCGTTACAAAGTATCTCTTAGAACGTTCGGTTTCCCCTCGATGTGCGTGTTTGTCTGTGTACACAAGGTAATCAAGCAATCGAAGCCAATTTAAGTGTTTCTCAATCCGGGAATTTAAGATGAGCTCAATAACAGATTGGATTTGCTGTTGTAGTTAATTCATTGAAACTTAAAACACATGTATGATAATTACTCTAATTGGATTGAGAAATCTGAAAACGTTTCTAATGAATTGATTTTAGCAATTCGATATACGTTATACCCAATTTCAGATAAGTCTTTAATCAATGTTTACGAGCTTTTCGACCGGAGAACAGGTACTTTTATTTCCTATTCACAAAAATTAATTATAAAGTCAACAAAATATGCGAAACCCAAAATAATAAAAATAATAAAAATATATAATAATAAAAGTCGCAAGAAGGAAAAAAGAAAAATATGTAAACATTTTTCGTACATTTAATTTTATGATATGCAAAATAATCATAAAAAGCGCAACAGCAACAATGCCCGCAAATATTGTAATAAAAACACGAGTACCTAACAAACAACAACAAAAATAATAATAACAACAACAACAACAACAATGTGTAGCAACTTCCGCTTCCGCTGTGCTGGTGTGCCGATGTCGCGTACAATGGCTAAAATAGTACAATGTGTGCTATAAATTTCACAACTTTTAGACGCATAAGCAAACGAAACAAACTTTCCTAAATACAATTTTCTAAAGATTGCAAAAACTTGTGGTTAATACTCTACAAACAAAACTATTATCATAAATAAAAATGTCTTTAACCAATTTAAAAGAAAAAATGGAAATTTAATATGCAGCTTTATTCAAGGATAGTGAATTCAAAGCTATTAAAGCCATCAAAACATTTTTTGATTTCCAGTGTTATCAAAGATTTTCTAAAGTTTTTATTTATTTTAGTTAGATAGTTAAAACTTTTTTGATTTCTTTATGCTTTCACTATTAGGTATTTTAATCCGAAATTAATATAATATAGTGAATAGTGATACATAGTGCTATCACAATATTTTGTGCTTTCCAGTGCTAAAAAGATTCTAATAATGTTTACTTTATGTTACGGACTTTTAATATTATTTAGATAATTACAACATTTTCGATTATTTGGAGCTTTTATTTATAAATATTTAAACACTTTACAATATTTGAATCCGATTTAAACTAATTATAATAATTTCCTGCAACAATTTTGATTGCGTTTTCACACCAACTTATCTTTTTGACCACTGTACGCTGTGTCCACTGTGGGGAGTGATGTCCAGGCTGGTATTTTTATATACCCGTTAAAATTCGGGCGCATACACGTAGTGCAAACCACATGCCATGCCACGCCCACGCTTTTCAGCCAAACACACACACACATACACTTTAACACACATACTTACACACACATAAATACATAGACTGGCTCACACAGACACAGACACAGACATAACCATAACCATAAACAAGCAACGACAACGAGGAGCGCGACATTTTATAGCTGAGAAGAGGCGGGCAACGTGCAGCGTGAGGGGAGGGTCGGGGCGTTGGGTTCCGGGTTCCAGAATCAGGACCGGGAGCAGCAGCGGTTCGCTCGGTTTATATATTCTTTTATTTTTGGGTGGGCAACTCTGGGCACTTGGCATAAATTAAAGCGCCGTTAAGCATAAGCTCGTCCAATTACCAAAGTATCCTTTGCCATTATATTTACGGATTTATTATAGTGTTGACTGTCGTTGGCGCAACCACCCCCCGCCCCGCCGCTTCCTGCGTCGCTTCGTGCCACGTCGAGTCTTAAACTGCAGTTGTTGGCCGTGTGGTGCCACACCTTCCTATAGGCACATACGTACATACATACATGTATATAGACTGTTGGCGTATGCATGCATGTACTTTTATCGGTCCTTTGTCATTTGTCATGTTAATTTAATGATTTTTACTTTTTTCTTCTCTCTCTCTCTCTCTTTCCTTTTCTCTCTTGCTCTATATCCCTTTGCTATCTCCCTGACTTGTCCCGTAGCGCGACTCGTTTGGGTTTTTATGCCTTAATGGCAAAATTTGTGCCCCCTTTCAACAACCCACCAACTCACCAACCCGCCTTGGCCATATAAGTTATGTGTGTGCGTGTGTATGGGTGTGTTGGCAGCGTAACGGTAAATTTATATATACACATACAACACATCGCGAGTTGTCAACTTGTTTGACAGACCCAAAACGAAAACACACTTACACACACAACAAATATTCCGCAGTTGTTCAAAAATTAATGTGAACGCCCAACAAATTTCAGTTATGCGTGAGTTGCCCAATTTGTGAGTAAAGCCACCATACAAACACCTTCCTCGCTCCTTTCCCCTTCCACTTTCCCTATTCCCACCCTCAAAGCATTCACCTTTTCCCCTTCCCAGATGGTAGAAAGCGATTGCTCTATCAGCAAAATGCAGAGACTCCCCCCCAAATAAATACTGTGGGCAGAGATATGTATGTATATAGATAGTGAGATGTGGTTTCAGCTTGCGCTTTAACAAATATTTGGTATTTAAAAAATACCGCAAAATACCGGCAATGCAAATATTGTACCATAATATTGATATCAGGCGAGCACAAATTTGCTTAAGCGAACGTATGAACTAATTGATATATTTTGATTTGTTGTGCGACAACCAAAGTCAGCGTTCTAGAATTGAAAGTGATCGGCTATCAAATGACTTTTAAGCGAAAATAAATTATTAAGAAACTAGAGTTATAAAAAAAGCATTTTTGTAAAATAAGTAAATGGTTTATTCTTTTTAAACAAACGGAAAACAATCAAGAAATTTCGTTTTTGTTAATAAGAAGTTGGTCTAAGTAAGAATATAAATTTTTAATTAATAAATTATAATTTTAATGGATACTAATATTAATTTGCATTTATTTGGAAAAATTTTTAATAGAGTTCAGTTACATTATAACTAATTACAACTATTATTATCCAGGAAATATATGTAACAGGCAGAATGAGGCATCTCCGATACTATAAAGATTCTTAATCAGGGTCAACAGCTGAAACAATATAGCTATGTCAGTCTGTCTGTCCATATGTAAGTCTGTTCGTCCATCTAGATCTCACAGACTGTAAGAGAAATAGATATAATCTTTTTCGACAGCACTTTTTACATATATGTGCACGCATATCAAGTGTGTTTCAAATTTTTGCTACGCCGACTTTCGCGTCCACAAACAAATACTTACGGTATTCTTTGTATGCAATAGGTATTAAATCCATATATCAAATATGCCATTTGGTACATTTTTAGTATTGTTTTGCGGTACATGAATTTGGTATATTTGGGTAGCTTGGTACTTGTTTTTTTTTATCCAACAACTCGTAGTAAGTGAATGGAAAACGAATGCTTAGCTGTGGCTTTAAGTGTCTGACTTTCTATTGTTCTTATTCGATTATGAAATTTGCTATTAATTTTCATTGATATTAATTACTTGAATGTGAAATTAATTATAAATATTAAGAGCTATTTCAGCGCCTCATGCTAATATTTAATATCTTTTTATCAGCTACAAACTTTAAAAATGAATAGAAAAAGACATGTTACTACAATTTTAATACTTTTTTTTTTTAAAACGAACTATTATTATTTGAATTTTGATCCACATATCGTAACGATACAATGACAATGAATATCGTAATATAGCTAATAATGTGGCTATGATTGGACTTTGTAGTGCTGCAATCGAGTTTAGTAATAATGTTTGTCTGGGCAGCGTCTTTTAATTAATGCGAAATCTAATTGAAAAACAGATACGCACGCCGTTGCCATATTTTTCCGGCCTCATGTTGTTGCTGTTGCTGATGTTGTTGATGTGGTTGTTGTTGTTGTAATGGCTGTGCGAGTGTATCTGCGGTGTTAATTGAAATTTAATCTAGGCAACACGCACAAAGCTCTGACACTCTATGAGGTACGAATGTGAATGAGAATGTGAATGCGAATGCGAATACGACTACGAATACGAATGGTTGTTGGTGGCTTGGAGGAGCAATGGGGTATGCTCGATTGGGGTATGAGAATGGGAATGGGAATGAGATTGGCAGTGGGAATGGCATTGAGTATGGGATGTGTTTATCGGCCAGTTGGCAGTTGGCGGCACAGATTAGAAACATTTGTGCGACTAAATAGCTGGCTGAATGTGCGAGTATCTCATGGATACGGATGCGAGGCAGCCAAGCAGCAGCAGCAGCAGCAACGACATCAGCAATAACACCAACTCCAACAGCATCAACAACAACAACTGACGCAGCTTTCTTTCATAGTCTTTGCCAATCATTTTCCCAGCCTCCTTGTGCAGAATATTTGTTGCGACGCAGTGGCATCGACATTCAAGGGGAGCGCTCGAATGTTGATTTAATTTTATTCATCTTCAGAACAAATACTAGATTTGCTTTAAGAGAAAGTTAAGCTAGTCTTATTTGTGTGTGTTTTTTTGTATTTTGTTTTCAGTAAAAAGATTCGTTATGTTTCATGATTTTTCTTCTTTATGTTTTTTGGTGATTTTCATGATTTTATTCGTTACTCTTTTGCGTTGTACGAGTATTTAGGGCAACTGAGATGCTCCTCTTGGGTCACACCACTGAGTAATGCGTATCTGTTGTTGTTTTTGCTGTTGTTGTTTTCAGCTATCTGCACTTTAATATCTATCAGAGAGTTGCTTCGTTCGGTTTGCTTGGTTAGTAGATCGCTGGTTGGGTTTCGTTTGGTTCGTTCTGTTTTGTCGTTGGTTTTAAATCAATTGCCTGGTCGTGCCATTAATTTCTGAAAGTGCCTTTGCCTTTGCTTTCTACCATCTACCATCTACCTTCTGCCTTGATGCCTTGCTGCCTTGTGACTTGTCGTCGCTTTAATTTATTTTGTCTCCTCATGCGAGTTGCAAGAGTCGCCGCCGCTCAATGTATGTTGCACGTTGCACGTTTGCTGCTGGTTTGCTGCTTGCATCAAAGCCAAAGACTCAAAGTCAGTCGAATACACACAGTGCCACAATGTGGGTTGCCTTGCATTTCTTTTAATTTATTTGAGTTGCGATTGATTCGCTTTTCACCCAGCCAACACAGCCACATGCGACATACCAGCTTGTAGATACAAATGTATCTTTTTTGTCGCCATGTGTGTATCTACGAATATGTATGTGTATTTGTGTGTGTGTGTGTGTAGTTGTTGCCTTGTTTGGCTCCTCATTAATGCTACAACTGTTGCAGCCGTTGCACAATTACCAACTCCACATATGCTCCGCTGCTTTACGACTGTAGCGTGCCCTTAAATTTAAACTCCCCTCTCTCTGTTTACCCCTCCTCTTTATTACAGAATCTCTCTTACTTTCTGTCGCTTTGGCTGTGTGTGTCTATGTGTGTTACAGTAACCCAAATTGGTTGTAAGTTTTCAACAATCACATAAATAACTCCGCTTGTTCCTTGACTGTAATGCACAACTATCTTTTGGTGTCTTTTCAAAGCTTTGCGCGAGTAACAAAGACATAGCTCAGAATGAATTTTTATTAAGTATCTGAAAGTTTATATTTTCTTATGTTTCGATAGTTCTTATACTTGACTGTGGTCAAGTAATTTCATTGCTTGAAGTAAGCGCTCAATTTTAAGTACATTTATATATTCATAAGTATTTTGTTATTTACTTTTGCAATTCTTAATGTAAAATGAGAAAAACTGTTTAAGTTCCCAATTATTAATCTGGTAGTTATTCGATCTAGAGTGATATTTTAATATATTAAAAAAATAATATAATGATGTGAAGAAAATAAGTGTTGAATATACATCAACAAACAATGGAAGTTACTAAGTAAGGCAGTATATTTTAAATAAAGAATACATTAAAAAATAGTTAACAATAATCCATTTTTGTTTCTAAATAAAACAGCATGTTTTAAATGAAAATTGTAACATTTAATTTTGTACATTGTTTCACAATATAATTTAAAATGAGGCTGATGAGATGCAAACTAATAAAGGAGAAATATATTTTCAAATAAATTCAGTTTAGTTGCAAAATTTGAAACATTTTCTTTTTTTTGCTTTTTGACTTATAAAGTGGAAAAACATTCATCAGCAATTTTTTCATTTTAAACTTATACAGTGAATAACATTAGCCTTAAATTTACCCTTTGATATTAAGCTGATATAAAGTGAGCTTTATTTTTCAACAATGCCTTACATAATTAACATTTATTCCATATTTAATGCAATAAATAATTTATAACATAGCTTTTTGTTACAAAACGCTTACAGAGTATCTACTAGTCGACTATAAGCATACTTTGGCATGCAAATACGCAGCGCTTTGAGTGCGACAGCTTGCTACTTTGATTTGTGGCCAATGACTAGGCATTAGGAAGAGTCATGCCACACATTCTGGTGTTGCGGCAGCTTGTGGCACAGAGCACAGCACAGCACAGCGGAGCAGAGCAGAGAATTGTGGCAGCAAGTGTATGTGGCATTTACTGTCGCTCTGTGCACACTTGCAACTAGTAACTTGCAACGTGGCAACATGGCAGCGTGGCAACCAATTTATTTCATTCATTTCAAATCATTCGAAAACTATACTTGCCCCCGGGTTCGTGGCGCAACCCAGTGCTTGCTGCGTTGCAGCTTCCTTTCATTATTTATGGCATTTTGTGGAGCGGCAACATCGACGCACTCAGCGTGTGATTGTTTATGCTGACCGAAGCCCCCATTTTACCATTTTATCCCCCCCTCCCTCTCTCTCTCTCTATTTGGTCTCGTGTTTTGTCTTCTCAATCCAGATGGAACTGCAGTTGCAATCATAATAATATTTTTGCAATGCTGCGTCCATTTGGTCGATTCGACTGTAGACTGGAGACGGCATGACTGGATGACTCTAACTATGACTCTGAGACTTCTCTGCTGCTGCCTTGGACTCAGTCTCTTATTGTGACTCTCACTCCAAAGCTTTGACTCTGACTCTGACTCCGAGTCTGTTGTCATCGCATTATTATTCCGCTTCGACGTCTTCTGCTCTTTTCCTTTTGCTACTTTACTATTATGTGTTTCTTTGATTTCATTTTGTATGTGCTCTGCTCTGCTCTGCTCCCTCTCTCTTTCTGTCTATTATTTCTTTCCTTTTCGCTTTGCCATAAATGGTTCATAAAATTTTATATGCTCGTCCATAAAGGAAACCGTTTGCTCCACTTTCCACTCGCACTCGCATTCGCAGTCACAATCGCTGTCGCAGTTGCAGTCGCAACATTTGCAGCAAGCATTGAAAATAAGTTAAGAGATCTGCACGCCGAGCGACAGTTTAGCAGATATTGAAAGTCCCCCTCCGAAGACAAGTTAATAGTGGCACACAGAGGCCACAATTGATGTATTTTATATGCTAAAAGTGACTTCCATTTGGTGGTAATTCTATGGGAACACAACGGCTGCGCTTTTGCTATGCTTCGCTATACTTCGCCAGATGACAAAGTCTATCGCTAAGCTGCATTTGTTTCTCTGATAAACATGAAATGAACTATTTGTTAATTGAGTATTTTTTAACTAGCTCCAAAGAAGAAGACAAAGAGATCTGCATAAAAAGGAAACACAAGAATGAAAGTTTCCGTAAGCCTTTTTAAATAAATTCGAATTTTATTTCAAGTTATCTTCATAATTAGCCAATAATTATATATTAAATATGTTTGAGAAAATAAAAATTAAATATTATAAGTAACTTAAAGATGAATTTCAAAGGTAAAAAAAAGATACCCGCTACTAATTTTAAATAAAAGCAAATAAATTGCGCTATTATTATATAAATATACCAAATTAATATACCCAAATATACCGAAATATCACAAAGGCTATATTTGGTATATTTACATTGTACTACATTTGAAATACTACCTTTGTATACCATAGAGTGTCAGCAAAAATGGTTCTAATCAAAAGTTTTATTAAGAGAGTAATTAGATAAATAAAATGAATATTTATTACTGTATACACATGATATATGTTAAATTAAAATATATGCCATGTGCTAAAAAATGAAGAATAAATATTGTGTAAATTTATTTAATGAAATATTGAAAGTTCATGGCGGACATTAAAAAGTAAATAAGCCTCGAAATCGATTGACAGCTCCAAAATGAATACAGATTATTGTCAATAAACCAATATGGATTATTACCTGTTGAGCAACTCGAGTTGAGTAAATAAAGATGAAAAAAAAAATAAAAATAATAAAATACTATATAGAATAAGCATTGATGATCTGAACTACACTGGCATTGAAAACACTTAAATAGCAGTTCAGATTCTTATCTCAGGTTATCTCCCATGACTATGAAACTATGTACTACATCGTTTTATTCTAACATTACCTACTTACTAACCTTTTAGGAATGCTAAAATGTTTGCTAGTTTAGGTTGTTTATTCGTTCAATAGTTCTAACAAATAGTCCAACGAAAATTACGTTTCGCGTGGAGATCCCTGTAGGCCTCCGACAGACTGGCATTTTCCATTTTCCTGAAAGGCAGCGTGCAATTGCATTGTTAAACCGAATGGCAAAGCAAAACGCAAAATGGTTTCAAAATCGTTTAGATGCTAACTCTCTGGCTTTGGCTTTGGTTGCGGCTCAGGCAGAGGCTGAGGCTGAGGCTGAGGCTGTCGCTGAAGCTGAGGCTCAGGCTCTCGTATCTTCCGCGTTGCCAAAATCAAATTGAGGGGCTTATGCAACTGGCCCAGCAACAGCAGCAACAACAAACAACCGAAAAACAAAAAGTGCACAAATCGCAGTTGGAATCGGTGCTTACGTGACCAGCCGAACGACTCAATCTCAGTCAGTAAAAAAATCGCAAACAAAACCAAAAACAAAAACAAAAAATAAAATGAAAACTAAAAAACAAGAAATGAACAGGGCATTGGATGACGGAAAAGATACCCTGTAATTATAACAAAAGACAACACTTCCATTTTGCAATGATCTTTTCAATCCAAATTTTATCTTTTTAAAGTGATCAATTTGATTAAATTATCGCGATCGTGGCATACCCAACTGAGGCCACTTAATGCGTGCAGGGTATAAAATTACCGGTGCATGTTGCAAGCTGTCGATAGGCGCAGTCCCCGCAATCGTCTCATCCACAACAAACTATTCGTATTCGCATTCGTATTCGTTTATATGGTACGTATTCGTATTCGTAGTCGTATAGTTGTATCTTATTATCAACTTGCGCGGCACTCGCGCTGAGTTCGCTGGCCGTTCATGAACTACAAACGCCGCTGGCTGCGTTTTCGCTTTGCATTCGACTGCAAATTGGCAGTCGACTGAAGTGGGAAGGGGGACGGCGGTACGGTGGGGTCTGTCCTCGATGCGGTTGTTGGCTCTTGGGCTTTGCCATATCTGACGGATGCACAAACACAGCAAAACACAACACAACGCACAGCACTGCGCCCAAAAAAACGTGTATGCACTTTGCCTTACTCTTCAAGATACGTACGCAACTTGCAGATACTCTCAGTGCAATTGCAATAGATACACAGATACAAAATGACATATAGAGGGCATATGTTGGGGAGCTTTGCCGCAAGCTGATCAACTCTTAAAGTGACTTTTTTTGTAGGTGCAACCATCGAGTTTATGAAATCTGTTTAATTTATTTTCATAGAATTTTAATTATTTATAACGTAAATTATTGACTGCTAAATGAATGGCATTTAAATTGAGAAATATACATTATTGAAATGTTAAAACATATATTTCTTCTTTAATTTTAAACATATTTCATTTGTTATTCAATAAACGATTCATTTGTAATTTCTTGACCATTATTTTTAACTATTTAATCGAAAAAATATACATATAGGTTTTTTTTTCTTATTTTTTGCTACTTCTCTATGCGTTGTTTTCATTCAATTCAATTCTAATTTAATTTCAAATCAATCGAAATTATCATATTAGCACTACGTTGTATTCATTCAATTCAATTCGACTTCCACTTGAATTTAATTACAATTGTGCTAAATAAAGGAGTGAAAATATGTATTGCTGAAATTAAACCACATTCAATTAGCACATTCAATCGTTGACTTTTGCTTTTCATTACAGCGACTTTGAGTTGTGTTTTTATCCATAATATATTTTGTGAAGAGGTTTCTAAAGTACTCACAGCTGTTCGATAGTTGATAAGCAGACGACCTTACACTTCATATAATATATAAGTAATCACTATTATCATGCCCATCATCATTATCGTCATCATTATCATTATCATCGAACGATGTCTCACTTTTGTTACAAACCAAAACAAAACCAAGGCACTTTTCCTGCACTTGAAGCCGTGATGTGCTGCTGCTGTTGTTGATGATGATGATGAAGCAACCTCCGAATTTCGAGTGATAGACAAATATTTCTAAGCAGCTTCAGTACTTGAACTGTGCGTAATGTAAGCGCTCTGCACACCCTTTCAGAATACCCTGCACTCAGCAATCCCCTCTCAGATCTCACAGTGCTCGTTTCTTGTCATTTGCATGGGCCACACTTCACTATGCCACTTCAGTTCGCCCAACAGCTGCGTCGCTCTTCACTCAAGATCCGAGCCATCGGAATAAGCTGAATAAGAGTGTGGAAGAAGAAGAAGAAGCAGAAACTTCATTAAGGCCGAAGCATGCATCGTTTATTCTAGAGACTAAAGACGAAAGGTGTACAGACCACAAATATGAGTATACTTTTCCTTTAATTAGTTTAATTGTTTCAAAGGGATAGACCATGTATTATCTATTATCTATTATCTATTATCTATTATCTATTATCTATTATCTATTATCTATTATCTATTATCTATTATCTATTATCTATTATCTATTATCTATTATCTATTATCTATTATCTATTATCTATTATCTATTATCTATTATCTATTATCTATTATCTATTATCTATTATCTATTATCTATTATCTATTATCTATTATCTATTATCTATTATCTATTATCTATTATCTATTATCTATTATCTATTATCTATTATCTATTATCTATTATCTATTATCTATTATCTATTATCTATTATCTATTATCTATTATCTATTATCTATTATCTATTATCTATTATCTATTATCTATTATCTATTATCTATTATCTATTATCTATTATCTATTATCTATTATCTATTATCTATTATCTATTATCTATTATCTATTATCTATTATCTATTATCTATTATCTATTATCTATTATCTATTATCTATTATCTATTATATATTATCTATTATCTATTATCTATTATCTATTATCTATTATCTATTATCTATTATCTATTATCTATTATCTATTATCTATTATCTATTATCTATTATCTATTATCTATCTATGTTGACCATATTGAAGGACACTTTCACGCAGTCCCTTGCAGCCATTGCACTGGACATTCATCATAGCATCATCTAGGATTTGGAAGACTCTTCGCTTATCTAAAGTACGCTGCTCGAGGCGCATCTCTTGGTGGAGGCAATCCGATAACTCTTGGCGTCCAAAGGGTTGATAGTTTACAATGGTCACATCAACGGGCAGCTGATGCAGCAGCTCATACTGTTGCCAGTAGAATTCCATCTCCAGATCGAAGATGTAGACGACAAGCACAGTCTGGTTAGCTGCCGCATTGAGATCACCCTCTCGTTCCTGCAACACCTTGTTGTAAATGGGCACGATGCCATAATCGCAGGCGGACAGATTGTCGATGATGATCAGATTTTGTCCACAATCCTTTAGAAGATCCATAAAATTGCGAATCATGTGAAATTTCTTGACTCCATCTGGCACATACGTGCTCCACGAATAGGTGTGGACGTTCTCCTGCCAGGGGAACTGTTGTCGCAGTCCCATGGCCGTCAAGCTCTTGCCCACTCCCGGTGGCCCAAGCAGAGCCACAGCCTTAAAGTTCCTTGGACTCTGGACGAGTCGCTCCAAGCGAGCCAGAGCATGCTCCTGGTTGAGCACCTGTCTGGCAATCTGGCGAAAGATTCTTTTCGTGTCTAGCTGCTGCTCGCAGTAGAAGGCACGCATTGTATCTTCCTGCTCAGACTCCAGCTTGCCACTCAGTCCCAGTAAACCAACAACTCCCAGCCACAGCGACTGCAGCGTGGCACCTTCAAGTGGCAACTGAGTCATCTCACTGCCGAATGCCGACTCCATGCCGTGAAAGAATAGCACCCCCAACACAGTCGCTGCTGCCGCGAGGACCAACAAGCCATGTATAATATTCATTCGCTTCGTGCTCCGCAGCTGCTCTCTGTAGGAGCGACAACGTGTGCTTTGCAGAATTCCACATTCTTTAGGATTCTTTGCGTCAGCAGCATCGCCAGGATGCAGAGTGCTGGACGTTGTCATTGGCTTTTTTGGCCAAGCGCCTCTTTGCATAGTGGAAAATAAATTGCCACAGTCAATTTCAATTTAGTTTGGCTTAAAAAAAGTTGGTTAATTAATTTAGCAAGTTGAGTTTTTTTTTCAAAATAAATGTAAGATCTCAAACACTGACAGTATTTTGTTTATTCTAAATCAGATTTTTAGCTTCATAAGTTGAGTGTTTTTTTATTCATCTGTCTAAAAAACATTCTGAAGCTGGAATGAAGCTTTTACTTTTTAATTCTTTGGACTTCAGTGGTTAGTTGCTTATGCAGATGAGAGAAATTATGATTTCAAAATTCCGATTCATTAAAATATACTTGCAAAACTTTACATGGTATAATTCTCTATAAAAATATTGATCATTAATAATTAGTACATATAAGGAAATTAGTTGTTTTGTGAACAATGCTTATGTGCTTTCTAATTGATGTCAGCATTAGTCAGAATAAACCGTAAACTCAAAGCGAATCAGGTATTCCAAACAGTTTTGAAATATTAAAGATTTGACTGCCAGTGTCGAGAGTTCTATTGCGAGAGTTTTATAGAGTCTATTAGATGTGATAGTCGTTCTGTCTGCAAATAATTATATGCTTTGGTAAAGAAACGCCACATGAATTCAAATAGTGTCTGCGGTTGTTTTCTGGTCTCTCAAAGCGTTACTTTGCTGGCATTAAAAGCGCTTACTCATCATTATCAGACAGCAGTCATCAAGCAACAGTCATCAGCTGTTTTCTCGAGGGGGGGCCAAGAGGAGGGAAAGAGCAAAAGCAAAAGCAAGAGAGAGACAGAGACAGAGATTGCCATTAGGCCGACAATTAAGTTTAGACTTGCGCGGAAAGCCGGCAGCCAACGGCGAACAAGCGGCAACAAGAGGCAGCAACTGGGCCACTCTTTGAAAGCAGCTGAAAGATCAGGCGATCGTGATTACCAAACAAACTGAGCAACTGAACAATCAGCCAGCCAGCCAGCCAGCCAGCCAGAGAGACGACCGGTCTGGCCAGACATCAGCAAAAGCTAAAGCCCAAGCTCAGACGTAAGAGGAGGCGAGTTGAGGCGGATGTATAAGTAAACGTATACACAGATACGCAGAGTCTTGAGTCTTGTGTCTGTGTATGAGCCATTTGTGCGCTTGGCAACAAACATGGCTCAAAAAGACAACAAAACACTTCAATTCGTCGTCGTGTAATAGACCAAATTGAGAAAAACCTTTAACTAAGCGAAGCCAACAGCGGACATCGCACTTTGAATACTCTAACACATTTCAAGCACAATGCAAACTTTAGTTGAAATAAAGAAAAATATAACAAATAGAAAAATGGCAAAGGCAGTTGCATTAATTTTGCAAACAAACAATAGATCATTATAGTATTTCTATATGAATAGCTGTCAAAATACTTATGACAGCACTGTGCAAATAGCCGAGGAAAGAGCATGCAGACAGACAAAAGATTTGCTGACAGTTGGACAGTTAGACGGATAGGCAAAGAGATAGATAGATAGAGAGACAGACAGATAGACAGACGGACGGACAGACGGACAGACGGAGACACTTGTTTTGAGCGCAGAGGCCCGTAACGGTTTCTCGAAAATCAAGTTGGGCGACTTGCAAAAGTGTCTTTCATAAATCAGTCAACGGTCTGGCTAACAGCGTCAGCTGTCAGCCGGAGATCATTTTTGGTCGCTTGGGTTCAGCTTTGGGTTCGGTAATTATGTCTCTACTCGTTTGAGTACACTCCGACGATATGTGTGTCATTATGATCCACACAAAACACACAGAGATAAACAGAGACAGAGACAGAGACAGATAAATGCGAGAGAATGAGAGGCAGAGACTTGAGAGACTTGCTAGACTTGCCGGCTCTAGGGTAAAAGTTTGTTGGCCCTCAAGCCGGCTGAGACATTTGGCTGACTTTCCGTTTTGGCCATATTTGATTTGACGCTTTGGCCCTACTGCTCTTGCTTCTGCTACTGCTCTTGCTACTGTTGCCAAGCAATTCGTAGCAGACCAACTGCAACGGCTGAGTCAGCGCTTTTAATTGTTGCCAAAAGTGGAAAAGTTTTGCAAGTGAAAAGTAGGCAATGAAATAGTCATTTGGAAAATTTACAATCAGCCAAACGAAATTAACTAATAAATTCCCTCCCCATAAACAAAAAAAAAACAGAGCTAGATATGGAAAAACCTAACACATCTACTCTTAAGTGAGCATTAAGACTTGCAATCCGATTGTATTTAACCTAGTTATTTAAGTAGAGAAATGTTTTAGAGAATACTTTTTATTCTATCAATTTATTGTTAAGTGATTCAGCATCATTAAATGAAACTTGAGCAGAGTCTTCAGCTCGTAATCCCGCACTTCTAAGAGATAAAGAATTGCTGAGATAGCTAATATCTTAGCTTTGAATACATAGTATAAATATAGATGTATTTGTGCTTAAATAAATCACAATCTATTAAATATGAACTCATATATTTTCCACTCTTACATATTTAAGTAATTTTTTAACAATTCAAAACATTTATTTTTATATTTTCCAAGTGCGTTTAATCAACATTAAAGCCATATGTATTTCTCCTTTTATAATAGTAATGGTCACTAATAATGTGCGTTTTGCAAATCGATAAAGCTTATGCTATTAAGCACCCATTAATTTACGCTTTTTTAACTTTTACAGGGTATAATTACAAACAGTTTTCAGACCTTTTGCATCGCTTATTCTCGATCTTTCATCGGCTGGAAGAAAGAGAACTTCGCGCGGCTGGCGAATTGTAGTTTATTGACAAGAACCTGAACGTGTTTGGGCCGTCGCGACGTTGAGTACGTGTATCTGCTAGATACAGATACATGCGAGTACGCAGCTCATTATTTCAGACCCGACAATAACAGCTTTAGCTGCAACAACACCGATGGCAGCAAATGTGGCAGCGTCTGCTGTCAGTTGCAACTTCAATTGAAACGCATTTAATTAGTTTGTGCCTAATTTATGCTGCCATCGACAACAACATCGCCATCGACATCAACGTTCAACATCAACATCAACGTTCAGCATCAGCTTGCAACAACGAAGCTGTCATCTGGCACTGTGCTACTTCAGATACTCTAACAAAGAGTATGCACCACTTGACACAAAGATGGCAATGTGTTTGTTAAAAAATAAAAGAATTAGAGTGCAATGTATTTGTTGACAAATAAACGAAAGACAAATCTCAATTCATTAAGGGAATTCAAAGAATGATTTCAAGTCAACCAAAGTATTACTTTTACAACTTTGAAATTAATTTTTAATTTGTAATGCAATTTTTAGGATTTGAGCATTATAATTATGAAAAATTTAGAGATATTTCCGCTAGCAAGAGTATTAGTTTTTAATATATAAATCTTGAAGATTGAGTCTTGGAAAATATAAAAAATGTTAAATAGAATAAAAAAATATATTAATAATAATTATGAAAACTAACAATAGAAGAATAGTTTCGTTTTTTATAAACTTTTTGCTAAAGACGTCTATAACTTTAAACTCAATAAAGTTGCTGGCAATTTGCATACATTATGAATCTTGAAATTTGTAGGGTATTTAATCCTCCTTACGTTGCCAACAAGTTGTATTGGCGCTCTGTTATCTTTTTTATGACGAACATTAGGCGAACATTAGAGCAAATCAACGAATAACGATGACGATGACAGTTACGATTCTGTCGATTGCTTTCGATACAAAATGCTTAAAGGCGAGTGCATTGCTATGTGGCGGACTCTTGTAGGTCAGTACTCAGCTAGCCCTCTCGCTCTCTCTCTCTTCCATTCTCTCTCTGTCTCTATTTCACTTTTGGATCTTTGTGGGGAGGCTCATCATAAGTTGTTGCTTCGCCCGCGCTTGGGAAAGACGCCTCAATTAATTTAATTAACGAACGTGCTTCGAACGCCTTCCAATTGACGTTGTGGCATTTGTTAAATTGTTTAAAGAATAGAATGGCAGAGAAACCAACAACAGTGCGAAGCGGAGAGAGGGGCGGGGGAGGCATGCTTCAAAGATGTGGGTGTCTTTTGCTTTACTTATTTTGATAGCATTGTGGGGCTTCTCAGTAAAATCTACTGAATGCGTTTCTATGATTAACTTTCATTTGATGAAATATTTTCATTTCGGCTTTCGTTATTCCTACAATGTATTCTCAACCTCCCTCCCCCCTGTCCCCCTGTCCACCCTCCACACATTCTGTAGTAGGGCTTCGCTCAGTTACCCCTCGTCAGAGACTTTGAGGCCTCTTTGACCGCTTGACGCTGTTGCTAACCGAGCTGAGGTCATGGGCTTGATATTTTTTCCATTCCAATTTTCCCGCTTTGTCGCTTTTCCTCCTTCCCTTCGTTTCTCCTTGCCTTGCCATTTTCCCGGCTGACAACGCTGTTGGTCATTCTATTGCTTAAATGATATATTGGCACTATGCGAGATCCGAGTCGCTCAATAATTGTGATTGGTGTTTGTTCCCTAAGCTTACCATGTTTATCTCGGCTTATCCTCGACCTTTTCAACTCAAGAATCCTTCGTTGTTTTTGGGCTTATTTCATTTGTGAGATTCTAATCGGCATTTCGAAAGCATTAGTCATGATTTTAGGTTTATTCTATTTTACTATGCTGCAAATGGAGAAATCTTAGCACGGTCTTAAATTTAGTGAAAATATTATTATGTAAATTAATAAAATATTACACAAATGTTTTGTTTACTATTTTCTTCAAGTGCTGTGATTAAGGAAGCTTTCATTTAATCAATTCAGACTAGCTACAATAATGTTCATATTTATCTAGTGATGAAAGTAACATGTGTCTAATAATAAACTAGTTATTTCATATGTAAATTAAGCACTCTCTTAATTATCTCTATTATTAACTATTACTACCAACTGCTGCCCACTAGTTTATAACTAGTTTGAACTAGTGATTGGACAGCATGACAAGAGTGATTATCTCTGAAATAAAATACAACCTCTTTGTATGAGATTTATTAATATTACAGCTAATCGGCAAATCTATTATGTAGATCTCTTTTAACCATTCTCTTCTCCACTCCCGCTGATAGTTGCCCAAAAAAGTTTCCATAAGTTAAAGTAAACAAGATCTGCGTTTCATGGTTTATGCTTAATTAAGATCTTAATTATAAATTCGCAGTTCTTGTTTATACTAAATCAAACTAGCGCCAATTTATGGGCACTATTTGCAGTTCCGGAACGATCAAGAACTAGCAAAACGATCATAATCATGACTCATCCGTGGTGGATGTTATGTTTACCTGCTCTTCTAGTCAACAACCAGGTGGATGTTGCTTATCGACGGTGCAGTTAACTTTGCCACAACAACAACAACAGCAACTAAATTGCAACATTACTATTGTTGTCGTTGTTGAGGAGGAATACTCGTATTTTGTGCGGCGATATCGCCACATGTTGATCTTTAAGCTCTTTTATTATTATTATTATTACGATGATGATGAAAAATGCAAAAAACAAAAGACACAAAAAGACTCAAAGAGAGGAAGAGAGGAAGAGAGAGAGTGAGAGAGAGAGAGGGTAAGTGGGCAAGTTGGAACTGGCCCAACTGGTTCTCCTCGTTGTCTTTTGAGGAATATTTGAGGCCAGGCCAGACTCAGAGCCAGAGCCAGAGCCAGAGCAGAGCAGGCCAAGCAAAGCTAAGTCAAGTCAAGTCAGGCCAGACCAGGCAACTACCGGAGTTACACCTACTCCCGCTGGCGAGTTGTGGACTTGGATTAAGCTTCAGCAACAACAACAGCTTTTGCTCTTGTTGTTGTTGCTGCCGCTGTCGCTGTCGCTGTTGTTGCCGCTGCGGGGTGTGCTCTATGTTGTTTACGTTTAGCGTTGTTTCCTCCATTCCACGCTCGTTTGTTTTGATTTTTCAAAAAGGTTGGGCTAGAAAAAAAAACATATAAAAATAAAAAAAATAAAAAACTGGATGCCCTTGTTTGTTTGTACACGGTTCGGTCTTTAAATGTTTGGTCTTTGTCTTCCCCTCGCTCTTTCTCTCTGTCGCATTTGCTGGTTTAACCCTCTCCCTCTCCGTCTCACACTTCCACTTCCACTCTCTTGCGGACCAAAAGAGACCTTTAGCTAGGCTTTGCTTTATTATTTCAAGTTGCCATTGTTGTTGTTCTTTGTGCCACAAAAGCAAAACAATTTTTTTCTCGTTCGTTCGTTCTTTTATTCTTTCTTTAATTCTTCTATTCGTTGTCGCTGTTGTAGTTGTTGTTGTTGTTGTGCTTTGTACACATATGTATGTATGTATGATTTGGGATAGAGTTCAGGTTCAGTCTCGGATTCGGATTCAGATTCAGATTCAGTTTCGGCTACGGATTCAGTTGCCCACACTCTGGCCTCTCAGTGTTCTATGCTCTGGGCTTTTGCGTAATAAGTTTGAGTGCCGCTTTGTCTATCAACTAGTTACCCAATTGCTGAGAACCCCATCAAGGGATCAGCCAGGGACAAAGTTGCCCTTCTGTTTTTCTACTTTTCTGTTTTTTTCCTCTTTTTCTGTCCCTCTCTGTCTCTCTCTCTATCTCTCCCTCTGTGTGTCGCTTTGTTGTTTTGTTTTCTCCTTTTGCTAATTAAGATTCATGATGGGTTAATCTGTGGCTGGGCTTTGGCCAGTGCCAAGTTAACTAGTCAGTCCACAGCCAGTTTCAGTTGATGATGGATTCCCATTATATTGTATTGTATAGTATTGTATTGTATGTACATGAGTTTCTTCTTTGCCACTTCCATACACTCGGAGAAAACATTAAACATTAGAGTTGTTTACTCACATAGACGTGCGTGAATTTTTAATTGCACAAACTTTTATCAAATTAAAATTCTACCAATAAATGAACGTATTCAATATGCCACCGGGAATATGAAGAAATCGATTAGAGAGTTGCACTTAGATCACAACTACGACAATAAAAAATAACGTTGAAAAATAATAAGGTGATAAACAATAAAAAATAAATTTATATTTGAAATAAAATGAAAATATAAAATATCAATGAATTAAAATATGTAAATTAAACAAAAGTAAATAGTCAAATAGAATATGACTTTAATTTGACTTAAATATCTCCATAAGATTATAATATTAGTTAATATTAATATTATATACATTTTCTTAAAGTGGCTATTGTTTGCTAATGAATACTTGATGTAGATACTGCAAATAATAATAATTATTAATAGAATTGCTAAGAAATTATTGTAATAAGAAGCGAAGAGCATTAAGAACATTTTTTGCTCTGCTGCAACATAAGTGAAAACGAGATTTTTTTTCTGGTCAACTGCGTTTTGCTGGAAATAATCTTTGACAATCACAAATTAAATTATATAAATACAAAAGAAATAAAATACATATTAGAAGAAAACAACATAAAATAATAATAGTTTAGCAGAAGTATATTCTTAAGAAATTATTCAAGTAGAGTTCAAGAAGAGTTCAATGAAATTATAATATTTGAGTGAAATTTTTCGACAACAAAAATTCGTATACTTTTCTTTCATAATTTACGATCGCTAGAATACCATAAAAATCATTGTAATAAACGGCGCCTAACATTTAGAATATTTCTTCTTTCTTTTCGAGAAGTAAAATCAATTTCAAGCAAATAGAAAAAACCCATTTGCAACATAAGTTATATCTAGATCCCGTAGCATAGTCTCTGTTGGCATCGATTGCGTTTGCTGGAAATAATGCTTAGCTGGTGCTTGGTGCCACCTTAAATGGCTTTTGAGTTTTTATCTCTTGTTTCACATTTCATGAGTGTCAACAATGGAACTGAAATTTGTTATTATCTAATTGTCTGTTGTTTCTACTACTTATGCGGACCACGCAGCTAGCTCCCTACCACATTTGCCTCCTGGGAGTTGTTGTTCTGCCATCGCAATTCCCGCTGCTCCTTCTGCTGCTGTTGTTGTTGTTATTGTTGTTATTGTTGTTATTGTTGGTGTTTCTGATGCTGCCCCAATCCGCCCCAATGACTAACCGCCACCGCGGGAGCTGCAAACAGAAATAATAAACACCAACAAGTGTCGTAAAAACAAATTAACGGCGCACAAGCAAACACTTGTTCCCTCTGCAGCCCCTCATTCCCCTCTCGTCCCCTTCCCCCATCAGCGATGCCGCAATTCTAAAGCAACAGCAGCCCCTAAGTTTTAAATGAGCAAACATTATTTTAATTTATTGCATCGCATGGCAAACCCCACTACACTAATCCCAACAACAACAACAACAACAACAGCAGTAACAGCAGCAGCAGCACCATTTGGCAGACCCTCTATGTCTGCAACTCTCCCCTTCCCCCTCTCCGATCCCACTCCTATCACCGCATAGATGCCCCATGTTACCCCTATACTCCCTCGTTGCTTGTTCCCACAATTTTCATCTGCAACTCAATAAAAGCATGGATGGGGTCAGATGAGGGGGCGTGGCAAACTGGGCGCAGCTTAACAGATTTCCCCATGGGTCCGCAATCGAGCGCGTCTCATATTTTCGATTTGCAATGCAGCCGAGAGTGAGGGGAGAGTGCCGAGGAAGGGGACAAATGCGATAGATGTGACAGCTCTAAAGTGAAGCTACTTAAGTGAATTTAACTAGCCGAAATCAATTAAATGACGTCAACAATTTCGATACGACAAGAAAAACTATACAAAAATTGTGGAAAATAAATAGTACACGAAAAATGATAATTAAATAATATATTAAGAATGTGATAAGTAACTATGAATAATAAAAAAATAATATTGCAACTGAATATAACGAAATTTAAGTTTTATATTTCATTGTTTATTTTTGTTATTATTGGGAAATAGAAATAATAAAATAAAATTGGTTTATTGATATAGTACTACATTCAAAGTATACCATAGAGTTTTAAAATATACCAGATTTTCAGCCAAAACAAATAAGTGGTCGTTTTTTTCATATATAATATCATTTCATATTAGTATTTTTCTAATAACTGCTACCATTTGTATGTAATAGCATTTCCTGCAGGCACAAAATTATAATACGCTGACAATGACAATTTCAAAATTAGATTGAGTTTGTAATAAAATAATTTTTGTAATAAAGAAATAATAAAAATTTAAACTTTTTTGTCCATTCTAAGATATTTAGAATAAATAAGATAAGTACCTAAAATAAAATAATCTCAGTTTTGGAAACTAATATGCACGAAACCATCTTTGAAATTTATAATTAAATGATATGTAATGAATAAGTATCATATATCATATATTATTATTATTTAAACATACCTTTCATGTTCACATTTTACATCATAATCAATATATTGATTACACAATTACAATTAATTTGGATCACACAAAACACAGATTTACTTTTCTATTTGCATGTTAAAAGTAAACCGAAAATCAAATTCCATCTGATAAATTTGTCAACTGAAAATGTGTTCATTGAAAATTCTTCATTTAATTAAATTTCTAATAACATTTGTGATATTCCACGTGGCATTTTATACAGTCACTTAGATGGCCTTTCATTGATAATTATTTTTTAATTTATCGAATTGTTATTTGCACGTCAAATTAATACACAACAGACGTTTGTGCTGCCGCCAGTCGAAAATCGAATTAATTTGTCAATTATATAATTAACACGTCGCAAGGTGGAGTTCTCAATGGGGTATTTATATTACCTCCATCACATGAAGCAAAAAAAAGAGGAATATTTAGTCCCAGAACATGCTGAGAACGTGCCTCGAATCGTTTTATACACTCGCTGAATTTATTATGGCCATAAGAATATAGCAGAGTTCTTGCTGTGGGAATATTTCAAATATAAAAAATATGTAAAGGTTGACGCGTTTAGTTTTAGAGTATTTGAATTTCTGTTAGTTCTTATTTTTATTTTTTTTGCGTTGTGTAATTTGTGTTGATGAGTGTTATACCTTTTCATTGTTTTTTGTTTCACTTTTGTATTTTGTTGAAATTATATATAGTTTTAATTATAGATTTCAGTTATAGCCATCATCTCTGGTCACTTAATTGTGGCCGCTTCACACATGAACCTAATTATTTTCAACAAAAAGATATAAATTTCCACGGCTTTCATTTGCATATAAAGAGCGGCACTCTAATGGATCGCATTTGCATAATTTTGTGTGGGGTTTGGCTCTGTTTACCATTACCATTAATTAGGAATAGAAGCATGGAATAGTCAACATTTAGTTGGATGTCTATAGATACACATTTTGGGTACAATATAATAATAATAATATCCATACACACACATGACTCGCGTTTATAATAGCCAATTTGGATTTTTAATAACATATTCGAATACCTCAGATACATACACACACACACGCACACTAAAGCCCGATAGGTGTGTGGTGTTGTGCATACCCAATGGCTGACATAATTGCATAATTGTTCCGACTCTGGATAATAATAACATGTGCAATTAATTTCCACTTATCTTAGCTACTGTCTTCAGCATGAATTTAAGATTCTCATTTACCAAAAAGCATTAAAAAAGTATTTAAAGTTTATTCGTTTATGCATGTATTTTAGATAAACTCAACACTCAGCTTGGTTTAACGAAAGTTTTAACTAAGGTTGTTCAATAAAGTTAGATAAGTTCAATTATTAAAGCTTCCATTTGTGTATGTGCAATTAATTCTCATTTATGTATACGTAGGATATGTATAAATAAAAGTATTAGTTGATAGCTTCAATAAATCTTTTAAATGCATAATTGTCTAATATAAGAAATATTTAAATGTTTTCTATCACTTTCTACAAAAGTGTCCATTCATTTCTTTGAGTAGATATCAACACACATTAAAACCTAGAACTATTTGCGAAATTGAAATTTGAATATATTTTTTATCTCATTTCTTAGAAACTCTGTAAACTGTATGTTTTGAAAACAATACGAATTGTTTTCCTGGAACTCAATTATATGCTTACCTAGTATAACCAGCATAGGTAAGCGAATTATGTGTCAATATTTTGTTGACAGCTCGCAAAACGGGTTAGTTAGACAATATTATAGATACTGACTGGAGGGGCTTGTTCTGCCACCTTTAAATTTCTAATAAAATTCAGTGATTTATAACAGATTTCATACAGCTGTCTAAACTATATTTAGCAGGGAGAATTGAAAGAAATTGTACGTGTAGATTCGCAATTGTAATTGGATAACCTGAGCAGAGTCTATCAATTAGACATGTGCATTCGAGACGCTTCTGTCCACACTTTAAGTTCGCTGGGGCTGTGTTTCAGTTTTGGGGCAAGACTTGCGATGGTGCGTGTTGCCAAGCGGCGATCAGGCGTGGCAGCTGTGCCATCTGGCAGCCTTATGAGTCACGCAACGCACAGAGAGAGAGAGAGAAATGTCTGTCCCCGTTTTCTGTTTGGAACTGAACTGAACTGAACTGAACCGATCTGCGATCCATATGTTTTCACTTAGAGCATAATCATTGCTATGTTTGCTCGGCAACAACAACAACAACAACAACAACAATATGCGAGAGGGGGGCACGTTGGGGCAGCGTCTGTTCCATTTAATGATGCATTTCGACTTAAATTTAGTGGCAAAACATTGTTCGACGCATTAAGTAATTACGATTATGTTGCATGCCTCGTCCGCGCACCGAAAATATGAAAATGCATTCGATTCATTGGCTGCAACTTGTAGCCGAGTCCCACAACAAGTGCCACGAAGGGGCGAGCGGAGCGGAAAGGGATTCAACATGGGGGCCATGTGGTGGAGCATAGCATTAATGTAATTGTTCCCACCAAATAAGTTCAAGCATATGAAGCTTCAAGATATTGTATCTTATAATGAAGAAGACTCTCGCTAAGTGTTTGAATAAATCAAGCTGAAATTTCTAGTTTGCTCTGCATTATGAGTTAATGCTCAAAGAATATCTTTGGGTTTCATCCTTAGAGCAAATAGTAAAAATGGAAGCATTTTTTGGTTTTTAATTAAGTGTTTTTCCCCATTACTATTTACTGTATGTTATGAGTTAATACCTAAAGATTCATGAAGAAAAACAATTCCCAAAAATATGTAATGTCATAAAGATGTATAAGACATTGTAAAAATTGTATGTCTTGGTAAAAATTTTTAATTATTTGTAAAATGTTCATTAGAAAAAATATATTTATATAACTTAGTGATCAAATTACACTGCGTGAAATATGGAATATTCAGAGAAATTTGTTATTAAAGGTTTTTCATAATAAGGAAATGTAAATAACTTATTTGTCAATACCCTGAATTCAAAGACTTTTCCAAATATTGTAGCAATTTGTAAATTTTATTAAAAAATTTTTTCAAAATATGCAATTTAACAAATATAAATTTGAAGCAAAGCTCAAAGATTTCTAAAATAACTTCTGAATATTCTTAATTATAAATTATTTTGAATCATTTTCGAAACTTACAATGCAACTATTTATCCACCGTATATACCCCATAGATGTTGTGAAGCAACTTAACCATATTTTATACATAAATATTCATGTACTTTAATCTGGCTGGAAAACATTTGAAACATTTGGGCAAGGAATGAAAGGACAACCATTCATTATGGTTCCACCATTTATCAAGTGCATAGCAATGGGCGCTGTTCCGAACTGCTCCAACTGCCTGACAGAAGTGGGGTAGAGGGGGGCAGTGCTGAACTCTTGTGGGTGGGCTGAACTAACTGCCAGTTATGGTCAGTCGGCAGTTGACCGCCGCGCGCCAGGGCAATCCATCAACTTCATGAGGAGCAAAACGCGCAAGTGTGCGTGTAATTTCTCTGAGGCCGCACACTTATCGAACATGCCAAGGGCGGGAGTGGGGAGTGGGAAATGGGGAGAGTGGCAGACAGTACCTACGATTGGGAGAATAGAGTAACCCCCCATATATAGTATAGTAGTCGTAGTGGAGTAGTAAGTCTGCCATCCATCAGCCACATCACTCACTGACTCACTCACTCACTCATTCAAACATTCATACCATTTTCATTTTCATTTCTTTTTTCGTTGTTGCTTCCTGTTGTTGTGTGGCACTTCATCAACATCACAATCATAACAGTCAAGTCCTTAACTAAACCGTTCAAATAGGCTCGAAGAAAAAACAAAAAGGGGTAAACCAGAAAGAGAAATCTTTAAGTTGTTGCAGATGACGATTTCTTATGAAGATTGTAAAATTAAACTTGATGTAGGATTTGATTGAATATTTTTGTATAATAATCAATATTTTGCGACAAAATTATCATTTATTATTTAATATTTTGTACTTTCAAATTTTTGCCACACCTAGCTATAGCTATACCTGAAAATGTTGATACAAATTTTAAAAGTTTTTAAGAAAATTTTATGGATAAGAAAAGACGACTACTTTCTAGGGGGTCTTAATTGCTTTGTCCGACAATCTGGTATATTTTGCACTCTATATTATATCCAGTAGCGTATTATCAATATACTAAATATACCTTTTGGCTTATTTTTTTAAGTATTTTTGTATTTTAACCGCAATATTTTTTTGTTTTTTTTTTTCAAAAGCGGGTATCTCACAGTCGGGCGCACTTGACTGTAGCTTTCTTACTAGTTTTTTTAAAGGCGGACGTTCGATAAGAGTAAATCTTTTTTATCGTTTATGAACTTCAATATTTCACATTATTTTAAATATTTTTTTTTTTAAATTTTAACCATGAATTTTCTTAAGAAATCATTTCTTCTGCATTTCATTTTATTTTACATAAATTAAAAAAAAAATTTATTTACTTAGAGATGAAAACCATTTGTAAATCACAAACAAATTTTTCTATTTTAGTAAGACCAAATTCCATTTGTATTTTTTTTATTGTATATATTCTAATTGAATTTTATTCACTAACATAAATTGTTAGAGTAAATAATAATGAATAATAACGTGAATAATCAAATAAGTCATTCGATGTGTGTTAATCCGTAAAATGTTAATAAGATTTGATGCAGTAAAGAAACTAAATTTAATTGCATAACCAGTCGACTATAAATACAGTGGATATCAAAGATTTAATTTTAGTTGCCAGTTTTAAAATGTGGATTAAATTGTTATTCGGTATTTCGGTGCTTCTATGCAGTACAGCAGTGAACGCCCAGGATCCAGGGTGCATTGATCGTCCCACGCCTGAGTGCTTGGTAAAGGAATTTCAAAAGCGAGGCAGACCCAAAGAGTGTCTGCTAAATAGAACGGAGGATCTTAAAAGAACGATACTTCTAATAGGAGTGAAACACCTGAAATGCATTATTCAGAACGACGTTGAAGATTTTGTATATGATTTATATCCACTGATGACATATTTATGGGCAGAAAGTTTAAGTCTGGGTTGCAATGCCAAAAAGGGTTTACTTTGCTCAGACGTTTCAGTACGAATATATTCGTTCATGTTTCCAATAGATGACTATACCACGAACGTTAATGAAGCTCTTTTACAATTGAATAAAAATCCCAAAAAAAAATATCCGCAATGTTACGTGGATTTTGTCAACGAAATTCTTCCCGAAGCTTATAAGCTTATCTACAAAATTCACCTGTGCATATTTCCAGAGATACCACTAAGTAAAAATGACTAAACACAATAAAGTTGTCTGCTGTACATTGCAAAATATGTTGCATAATCTTTTTACTTGGGTTCTTTATTCGCTCCCATTCTAACTTCTATTTCGACGGCTTCATTAAACTAATTGCGTTTTTCTTAACAAAATGTGATTCCAGTTGTTTTTTACATTCTGCTACATTTGTTAATAATAACTATGTATTTGTGATTCTTGGAAATATGGATGCGATCAGATAAAAATTGTCGAAGTTATTGAAGAAATACTTTTGTCTGGGTAAAAATGACTGCAATCTGGTATATTTTTGTACGCCATGGTACATTTTGAATGTTGCAGTATGTAAATATACCAAATATAACCGTTGATATATTTCAGTATTTTTCGATATATTATTTCGGTATAATTTAGGAAAAACACCGCACTGTATCTCACAGTCGAGCATACTCGAATGCAGCTTATTACTTGTTTTTTGAAAAATCTATATTAATTATAAACTCCGCTTTCCTCTTTAAAGTTGCTGCTTTCATAAAAAGTTTACTTATGCCTCGTACTGCTTTCTGGAACTATTTGGATGTCCTATGGAAATTCCATTGGCTTTCCCATTTCCATGTCAGCTTAGGACTCACAGCGTATTTGATGTTGAGTCTCTGTTGGTCTGGCTGTGGCTATGTTGCTGTTGCTTTGGCTGTTGCCGTGCATGTCTAAGCCTGTCAATCGGGCCACGCATCCTTCAATCCAATCACATTCCCTCTTCCTGTCTAACGTGCCCTGCACCACAACCAAACCATATCCAAATCCCGAATCCCGATGTCCTAACTCACAACGAGTATGTTTGTATTTTTGCGAATTTGTATCTGCTATTTGAGAGTCTGCACGTTAATATTTGGTTTGCGTGTATTTGTATTTGTTTTCTGGTTGTGTTTCCTGTGCAGAATTGGTTTGCCAAAGCACAGACAGTGCCAGAGATAAAGAGACGGAGAATGAAAGAGATAGAGAGAGAGGGCACTATGTGGGTGTGTGTGTGTTGGCAAAATAAATCCGCTATAAGCCCCTTGCACAAAAATGTTTTTCCTATTTTGCATAAAAAGTTGCGCTTATCCCTTTCGTATTCGCATATTTAAATTTCGTTTCTCTGATATTTGAAATTCGATTTTTGTACATCTTTTTTCGGTTTTTCTTTTTTTTTTTCCTCGTTTTTGGGACTCTTCCTGTCTCCCATCCGCATTCCTTTCTCTGGATTGCCTTTCACATTCACCGCTCGTCGCCTAATTCGGCCGTGTAGCGCATCCGGATCCGTGTAGCATTCGAATGGCAGCTTTTTAGTTGCATGCTTATCATTCAATAGGTTTCGTTTGCCACGTGTCTGCTTATTTTATACTTCAAATTTACACACACGCACACTCCTACGCCCACACACACACACACACACACACACGCACGCACGTTTGTTTGCGTGTGAAAACTCACAAATGACGAGTGGATTTTTTTTGGGAGGGAAACAGGAAAACAGGAAGGCGGGCATCGCTACTGATGTGACTTGGACTCAGGTTGCCAACTAACCCAAGAGAGTTTCGTACGATTTTAATTGCAACTGACAGCGGGCTGAACTCAACACAAGCGACAAGCGACAGTTTAATAAGCAACTCGAGACATTAACCAAGGTCCTGTAACAAAATACTTTCTTGTGAATTTGTTTGTTATTCAACTTCAGCCGACAACAAGCTGAATACATATTCAAGTTGAGCTGTCATTGCGAAATTCAACAGCAATTCAATTTAATGGCAGAATTCATTTAATTTGGAATATAGTATAAAGAAATGAGTATATATTATATTGAAAACGAATCGAAATTTTACTATGCTAAGAAAAAATACTTGCATTAGGGTAAAACTATCACAACTGCTTGTTGAATTGAGTTTATTAATCCTTTACCTCAGCAATAACGCACTGCTAATAAAATACTAATATACTAAAATACTAAACGCTGAGTGTGAAGCCCATACAAAAAAATGTAGCATACTTTTTAGGGCAGGAAAGAGTCATGCTTGTTAGTTATTTAACATTCAGTTTCTGTCACAGTAATACTTAATACAATTATGTTAGTATTTGAATAATTCTTTTTTAAATGCTTTTAATTGTGCTTATTTTCTACATACTATTTTTTGATAATTCAAACAGTTTAATATGAAAAGAAATTCTACAAGTGAAGGTGTTGAAAACTAGAAAAGAAATGTAGAAGCCATTCACTGACCTTTAAAAATTTATTAAATTTATGAAAAATAATGTAATAAACCAAAATATTTTCTTATCACAGAAAAGTATTTACACAAAATCTAAAATGTTAAAAGCTTTTCAAATTTGAATATAATAAATAAATTAAAATAATCATTCGTTTGATTGAAGTAATAATATTGCTAATTAAATATAAGTTTTAATTAATTTTTACTATGTAAATCTAAATATTTGACAACTGAAATATTTTATATATAACTAAGATACATACATATATATAATATATAACTAAGAAACTTAATTTGACTTCGTCACAATTTTGACGAACATTTTTTAGCTGATAGCCTCGACTGTATGAATTCTTTGTGTGTGTGTGTGTGTTGCTGAAGATGCAGCTTGGGGAGACGTTGCAATGGCACTCAAGGACCTGTGCAGAAGCAGCCACGAAGCTGACAGTGCAGCCAACGCAAAGGTCAGCCCAAGGACAAGGAAAGATGCCAGCGAAATGCACAAAAAAAAAAAAATTAAGAAGAGCAAGAAGTAGAAGATGAAGCCCAAGCGGCAAGAGAAGAAGAATGAAAATGTTGCTCTTATTAAAATCGATATTTAGTGAGTGAGACTAGACTAGGGGAAGAAGAAGAGAGGCTGTGGTTTAGTGGGGTAAGAGAATATAAGTAGCTACAGAACAGAACAGAACAGAACAGTATCTGGAAGCTGGGGTCTGGGGTATTTGCATTAAATTATGCGACGAGCTGCGGAAATGTTTGCCATCAAATGGGGGGAAGCAGATGAACAAGAAGCGAGAGGAGAAGAGAAGAAAAAGAAGAAGACGACGATGAAGAAGAAGAAGAAGCAGTAGCAAAACTCAGAACGCAGCATCGTTAAGTGCGGCGGAAACAATTTCACTCTTCAGCACAAGGAAAGCCATAAAAGGAAATAAAAGAAAAGCATCTACAGACGGCGACGGTGACGTCGATGGCAGCGTCGACGCTGACTGCGGCGGTGGCAGCGGCAGCGAGTGCGAGGCATTTGTTAAAGCGAAAGCGCCGCAAACAAATTGTAACAGAAATCCTTCAAACATCTGTGAATAACTCACCCCAACCCGCCCCTATTTCCCAGCCTTCTCCTCTTTTTCTATCCCCATATTCTCTATGCCAGAGTACACACACATGCTCGCACACACACCCACACACACACACACAAACTCACATGTGTGTGTACTTGTATTTGTAATTGTTTCCTTTTTGCTTTATGAGTTTTTCATGTATCGCACAAAGTGTCACCCTAAGCCACCCATTCCCCTCACCTTCCCTCTCTCCCTCCTTCGCCCCAGCACACATGCCTTGCACCTGCGTGCCTGCAGCCGCCTCACCCCTCCTTTTACCCCATCCCCCAACAACCATCTCCCCTACTTACTGCGTGCAACTTTTGTGGAGCGCATTTTAATCGTCGTCATTAAGGCGGCAGCGCGTGCAAAATGTCCTTTCATTTCAGTTGTTGTTGTTGCTGTTTTATTTATTTCTTTTTTCGCTCTACTCTACGTACATTACTTTTGCTCGCAGGATATTTTTTGTGTGTGTGTTTTTTTTTTTGCCTTTTTCGCTTTTTGTTTTATTGTCGAGCGTTTAGCAATTGCAGTCCGTGTCTGTCCGACATCAAAGTGCTGCAACATCACGTCAAGTGGGGGGATTACAATGTCCCTAAGTATAACTCAGCAGCAGCAGCAGCAGCATCAGCCAGGCTCAAAGGGCACAAAAGCGCTATCCTTCCTATCACAACTGTCAATTGCAAAGAATTGAGAAATTCTTTACAATTTCTATGCACAAAAGCAGCAATTGAAAAAGGAATTAATTAGTGGAACATTAAGTTAAACATTAAATGTTAATTAAGCGAATTTAAAAAGACCAATTTTGTACACTTTTTATATAAAATTCATAATTAAAATTGTTAAAATGAAATGCAAGTTTTACGAAGAATTTTAATTATAGAAAATGAAGTCAAGCTCGCTTAAATGGGAAACTGTCTAAAATGTCAATTATTTCATTTCACAATGTATTCAACAATTAAAATACATTAATTTAGCATAGCAACAAAATAATTTATAGTACCAGCTGAAGTGAAGATTGAAGAAAATTAAGAAATGCAGATTTACTTGTTGTAAATAAAATGTAAGAGTAGCTCTTTTAGGCTAATTAAATAGGATTTTCTATAAATTAAATAAAGCATAGACAGAGATTTAAAGAGTTTCACAATTTTCGAATAAATGAAAAAGCAGTAATATCACCTATCTACAAAATAATGTATTTGAACAACTTCCTTAAAGCTTTAATCTACTCTTTGCAGTGTTTATTAAATATTTTGCTGGAAATAATTAATTAACATTTTTCTCTTTTTTCCGCAAGTCAGTTTCATTTTATGCTTCTGCCTTTTGTCTGTTCTATTAACATTTAAAATTGCTTGAAAACGCCAGAAATAGCTGCCAGGCCACGCGTTAAATATTGTGGGTTAAGAGTGCCGAGAAAGGCGTGAGTTGGTTGAAAAAAAAAATGATTAGACACAGCTGGATGCCAACTGAGCTCGACTAATAACTTTCAATTGCGGTTATGATGTCCATCATAACAGCCGGCAGCCAGCATAGAAACAGACTGGAGAGGAGAGGAGAACAGGCAGGACAACGTAGTCAGGCCTTGTCCTTGGACGCCTATTAAATATTTATAAAATGTGTTGTAAGTAGGAAATTGTGTTCGTTCACTTTTGAATGCGGTATACAGAGTCATTCAACCTATGCCCGGCCAAAGGAACTGTCCCTTCATCAGGCCCCATTGACCATTTACCATTTGCCATTCACCACGTCCTGCGTCCAATGTCCAATGTCCTGCGTCCAATGTCCCATGTCCATCTCTGTGAAGCTCTTTTTATTTATTTATTTATTTTATGCTTGTGCTTGTTCGTGTGCCTCGTTTGCTGCCTCTTTGTGTGCCATTTCCGAAAAGCGCAAAACTTATTTTAATTTTAATAGAAATTAATGAGGTAATCTTCTTTCGGCGTTTTGCTTTCCTATTGCCTTTGCCTTTGCCTTTTGCCCACCATTTGCCACTCCCGCTGGCAAATGGATTTTAATTTTCAGCTGTCCACAAAAAGGAAAAACTTTTCCCAAAAACCAAAAATTTCTGCCGCACCGCCTCTTTGTGTACAGATTTAATAATTGTTCGACGACGATGAGGAGAATGAGGTGGAGATGGAGGCGGGACTTTATATTTGAAATTTAGCTGAAAGTCACACGAAATATTATGATTTCTTTTCCGCTTGAGGCGAGTCTATCACGATTTCCAAATAAAGCATGCCACTACCCTTAAATTGTGTGTGCCCGAAATCAATCAATTTATAAAGCATTACTTCAGCTGCCATTATAAACATATTTTATGAGTTTATCGAGTCAAAAGTTTGCCTTTGTTTTGGTTTCTTCTTCGATACGGAAGACCTTATCAATTATTTAAATATTACATAACTTTGAAAGACAACTTTAAGTTAATTTTTTAGAATTTACTGATGAACTTTTGTATTCCACAAATTTCATAATGATTTGAAACCAAAACATACAAGTTATTTAGTCTAATATAGGGTAGAAAATAGCTCCCTTCTCTCACCCCAGTTTTTATACCCTCTACCCATAGGGTAAAAGGGTATATAACGTTGTGAAAATGTACAAGAAATGTATGTAACAGGCAGATAATCTGGTCGACAAATTAGTATATTTTTTGCTCTATGGTATATTTTAATCAATTAAGTATATATATAGACCTTGGTATGTTTTAGAATTAGTACATACTAACATAACTATAGTCTTCCTGAAATTTTGGTTTCTATCAGATAAAAATTAAAAAATGTATTTAAAAATACTCTGTTTTATGGCAGAAACGTCTTCTTACTAGTGGTCTTAGAATCATTGGTATATAGTGTTATATAAATATGCCGAAAATATTTTATTATTATTATTGCGGAATATTTTAAAATTATTACCGTAGTGTTTTCCGCTTATCAAAAATGGGTGGCAAGTATCTCACAGTCAAGCACACTCAACTGTTACTTTTTCACTTGATTTTTATACCCGCTACCCATAGGGTAGAAGGGTATTATAACTTTGTGCCGGCAGGAAATGTATGTAACAGGTAGAAGGAGGCATCTCCGACCCTATAAAGTATATATATTCTTGATCAGCGTCAACAGCCGAGACGATATAGCCATGTCCGTCTGTCCGTCTGTGTGTCTGTGTGTCTGTGTGTCCGTCCGTCTGTCCGTATGAACACCTAGATCTCAGAGACTACGAGAGATAGAGCTATAATTTTTTTTCGACAGCATTTGTTATGTTTGCACGCAGATCAAGTTTGTTTCAAATTTTTGCCACGCCCACTTCCGCCCCCGCAAATCAAAAAATCGAATAACAAGCGTAATTTTAAAGCTAGAGTTGCGAATTTTGGTATATATAATAATAACTATAGTAGTTATGATTCCTGAAAATTTGGTTGCGATCAGATAAAAATTGTGGAAGTTATAAAAGAAATACTTTTGTATGGGCAAAAACGCCTACTTATAAGGGTCTTAGTTACTTTGGCTGACAATCTGGTATATTGAGCCGTCTATGGTATATTTTGAATGTGGTACTATATTGATATACCAAACATACCATTTGGTATATTTTTAGTATTTTTTAAGTATTTTCGGTATATTTTCAAAATGATACCGCAATATTTTGCCTTTATTAAAAATGGGTAGCGGGTATCTCACAGTCGAGCACACTCGACTGTAACTTTCTTACTTGTTTTGTTTTTGTGTTTCGTTTTGTTTGTGCACATGTTCAACCTCTTTGGAAAGCAGTCGGAGAAGAAAGAAGCCAGGTGCGGCTTCATACCTTTTATACTTTAACCATGTCATAAGCACAAATGAAACTTTCATAACTTTTGCCAAAGGAAGTGGCAAGAGGAAGACGCTCAATTTACCTTATTCGTGTGGCATTTAAGAACGCATCGCTGACTTTTACGGGCTCTACCATACTCGAACTTCCTGCACAAACACTCCCTTCAAAAGCGAAAAGGAAGATTCATTAGCACCTAAAGGTAAATTAAACGAGCCGTACACTAAATCAACTTTTCCGAGCTACAATATCAATATTTTTCTTCACAACAATTTCAATATGTTCTCTGTAGAGTATCATATGCGATGAAAATTCAGATTCAAGCATTTTACACGAAAATTTCGACAGATTTTAAATAAGAAATTCGAACAAGATGACCACATTTTCGGTCATCGGAGATTCGCTATATAACGAAACCTTTCCTGCAATACTTAATCGTATGCCGACAACTGAAAATTCCGCAGAACATTAACTACAATTCTGGCATGTCGTATTTTATCTAGTTTGTATTTTAGCTGTGATCGGAGTTGTGATAGGAATAGTTATAGTAATTTACCTCGTGTGGAATTACATAAAAAATTCATTGTGATCAAAGTAGGTTTAGTTTAAATATTTGCTAAAAAAAAGAACAAATATTTACAGAATTAATATTCCTTATCTTTTATAAACATCGAAATTAACATTTTAAAATTACAACCATGTATATTTCTACCTCTAATGCAAATTTTAAGGAAAATCCCAGTTCGGTTTGGCTAAAATCAGATGATGAAGTTGAAAAGGCGACGACGAGCTTAGTGTATGCTGGTACAACGTTTGGATTTGCCGATTTTTTATGGTATCTTCTATTCATATCCCTTGCGATTGCGGGTGTCATGTGTCTCACGATTTGCATCTTTCTCATTTGGGAATTTTATATTCGTCGCGACTAAAATTTTGGCAAGATGCATAGATTTCTTTAAAATGAAATGCAAGTAGAATCTAACGAGCGTAATTTAAAATAAAAAACAAAAGGCAACTTAAATCAGTTTTTATTAAGAAATACCATAGTTCAAAATATTGAAATTGCAATTAATGTAAAACTTTGCCTTTTACATTAGCAATTCGAGAACCCAAGTAAAAAGATTACGCAACAAGTTTTGCAATGTACAACCGACAACTTTATTGTGGTTGGTCATTTTTACTTCGTAGCGTAACTCAAACTAGGCAGCCGTGAATACTGGCGATCAGGCTATGAGTTTCGGGAAGAATTTCGTTGACAAAATCCACGTAACATTGCGGATATTTCTTTTTGGGATTTTCATTCAATTCTAAAAGAGCTTCATTAAGTTTCGTGGTATTGAAATCTATTGGAAACATGAACGTATATATTCGTAGTGAAACGTCTGAGCAAAGTAAACCCTCTTTGGCATTACAACCCAGACTTAAACTTTCTGCCCATAAATATGTCATCAGTGGATATAAGTCATATACCAAATCTTCAACGTCGTTCTGAATAATGCATTTCAGGTGTTTGACTCCTATTAGAAGTATCGTTCTTTTAAGATTCTCCGTTTTATTTAGAAGACACTCCTTGGGTCTGCCTTGCTCTTGAAATTGCTTTAGCAAGCACTCAGGCGTGGGACGATCAAAGCACTCCATATCAATAGCGTTAACAACAGTACTCCATAGATGAACCGAAACAACACCGATTAACAATTTAATCCACATTTTAAAACTGGCAACTAGAATTAAATCTTTGGAATCCACTGTATTTATAGTCGACTGGTTATGTAATTCAATTTAGTTTCTTTACTGCATCAAATCTTATTAACACTTTACGGATTAACACATATCGAATCACTTATTTGATTATTCACGTTATTATTCATTATTATTTACTCAAACATTTAATAGTTACCAAGTTAATGAATCAAATTCTATTAGAATATTATAAACAATACAAAAATATAAATGGTCTTAATTAATTTCGCCTTATTAAAATAGAAAGCGTTTGTCTGTTAAAATGGTCTTTATTTTTATAGTAAAAAAATGGTATTTTATTTTAGAAATATATTTTTTTTTTAATTAATATGAAATAAAATGAAATGCAGAAGAAACTATTTCTTACGAAAATTCATGGTTAATATTTTTAGAAAAATTTTAAAATAATGTAAAATAAAATGAAGTACATAATATATAAAACAGATTCTATTTAGACTTGACAAACTTTCCACCTTAAAAACTCAAATGTTAAAGCTTTTGCTTTTTTTTATATATAATGTATTTCCTAATTTTTTTAATATACGAAGATAATTACAACCAAAAGAAAGCTACAGTCGAGTGTGCTCGACTATGAGATACCCGTTACCGATTTGAAATAAGAGCAAAACGGTGCGATATTTTTCTTAAAATATACCAAATTAATATATCAGAAAAATACAGAAATATAACAAAAGCCTTTATTGGTATTTTTAGATACATTCAACATATTATATACAATAGAGTGGAAATATACCAGATTGGAGCAACTAAGTCACGTAGTATGTAGGCGTTTTTGTTCATACAAAAGTATTTCTTAATTAACTTCTACGATTTCCATCTCATCGTAACAAAATTTTCACGTATCATAAATATAGTTATTATTGTATCTACCCAAAATTGCAGATCTAGCTTTAAAATCATTTACAAGATTTTTCTTGATTTTTGGGGCGGAAGTGGGAGTGGCAAAAATTTGAAGCAAACGAACTTAACAAGTGCTATCGAAAAAGACTTATATATTTATCTCTTAAGGACGAACGGACAGCCGGATCAAGAATATATATAATAATTTATAGGGACGGACATATTTCCTTTTGTCTGTTGCATACATTTCATGGAGACAACAAATTATAATAAGAGTATAAAAAATGCATTCAATTTTGAAAACAATTGAGGATATGCCGCAGTCGTGCACACTCCTCGAGCTCATTCACTCTGTGTTGGTCTAACTCGATTTCTTCCACTCTATTTTGATGTCATCTTTGCACAGTTTCCTCGTTGCTTCGTATTTGCTTGGTCGAGTATTGACCAAACGCGTAATTTATGCAAATATTCCAATTTGCTGAACTGAAACACTTCGAAGTGAAGCAGCGAGCAGCGCTGCCGAAATAATTGCGTCGATTTATATGAGGAAAACCCAGTGCTGCGAGCAGGGAGGGAGTGAGAGAGAGGGGGGAAAGGGGAGCGGCAGGAGGGAATACTTGGCGCCTGATGCTGCAGCTGCTCATTACCCTTTTCTGGGCAGCCACCCTGCATTCAGTGCTCTAGTTGTCGCTCCTGGTGTGCTCCATCAAGTGGGTATTTTTCGTACACGAATAAACTTTATGGCGCCATTGTAGCAAAGTGTCGCCTTCGTCGCCAGCAGGACGACAGTCCTGCTGCTGCCTGCCTGCCTGCTCGGGATGACATAATAAAGTTGCGATATTAGAAATTCGAGTGAATTTGGTGCGTTCTCGGTGGCCCAGTGGCCAGTGTGAAAGCTGCGAGGCTTCATTATGGTGAAATTCCCCCTTATTAACATAATGAAACAATGAAATAAGAACAAGTAACAGAGAGCTACAGCTAGAGCTAAAGCTACAGCTTCCCAAACTCTCAACCTCCAGCTGGATGGCATTGCTGGTCATAAGGGACGCAGTGAAGCCAAGCGGCAACTTGGAAAAGCTGTCAAATGAACGCGATATCTTTACGCATTATGCTAATAAATTTACAACAACAACGAGTGCAAGCCAAAAACTGTGTAGAGAAAACTCTAATGAAAAACACGAGCTCAGATTGGACACAGATTGAGGAATCACAATGGAACGATACACCTGTCCATCGAAGCTAAAGCCCTGATAGACCCTCGGATAGGTTTTAGGTTATCAGGCGTGGCCAAAGCACTTGAAACAAAGCACATAGTTTGCTAGAAACATCCAGCTATGAACGACATTTGAATACGCTTTCAAGTTCAATTTCCAAATATTATTTTCAGCATTGTTGGCAACTGAAATAAGTTCATTCATAAGATTCTTTTAATCAGACATTTAACAAGCAACTCATCACAAAATGTTCGATAAATCGGAAGTACAACAAATGTTAGAGCATTTTTGTGTGCTCCCTTCGATTGTTCAATAAAAGTCTGAAACAATTCATAGGCTAGTTGATGGGTGGGTGGCTTGAGGTGGCGGCTTTTGGCCAGCTGCCTCTTGGAATTGGAATTATGTAGCACGTGCGAGCTTCTCAATCACCAGAGGATGGATGATGCCTGGAGAGTTCGTCACAGGATTTGATTTGCGCCTACACTAAACCTCGGGCTGCTTTTTTGGTTTATGCTCTCTGATTATAAGTCACAAATTGGCTTGGCCCAATTGGGTGAGGGGGAACAGCGATGGATACGGCTCGTTGGCAGCGCAAAATATTTATTTTATTTATGACAGTTCAGTTTTACAGGCTTCACCATCCGCTTTCACCACCCGCCACCCGCATCGCACAAATACAAATGGCCAAATTCACTTTCGGCCAAGAGGCCGACAAACTTGGGACTTCCTTTTGCCATTTTCCATTTGACGCAATCAGTTTAATGCGAAGCCGTCGAAGTGGAAGTCAATTTTTGATTGCCAGCAAACCGAGATCCCAAGTACAAAGATTACGTAACTAGTTTTGCAATGTACAACCAACAGCTTTATTGTAGATTAATTAGTTAGTTAGTTCTTAGCGATATTTCAGGCATTACACGGTATATACAATTCTGCACTTTGTTGATCAACACAGGAATTTCGTTTAGAATTTCGTTGATAAAATTCACGTAACAACGCGGATATTTGTTTTCGGCATTTGCATTTATATCATGAAGAGCTAGCAAAATCTCCCACATTGGTAATGGGAATATGAACGAATATATTTTTATTGATAAGGGTGAACAAAGCAAACCCTCTTTGGCGACACAATTATCCCAACTTAAACTTTGTGCCCATAAATATATCATCAGTGGATATAATTCATATACTAAATCCAAGTCGTTCTGAATAATGCATTTCAGGTGCTTCACCCCTATTATAATCAGCGTTTTCTTAAGATGTTCCGTTGTATTTTTCAGACATTCCTTGGGTCTGCCTCGCTCTTTAAATGATTTTTCTATGCACTGTGGTGTAGGAAGAAATTTGCAGTCTTTCTCCTGGGCATTCACTACTGTACTGCATAGAAGCACCGATATACCGAATAACAATTTAATCCACATTTTAAAACTGGCAACTAGAATTTGATCTTTGAAATCCACTGTATTTATAGTCGTCTGGTTATGCAATTGAATTTAATTTGATTACTGCAACTAATCCATCAACTCTTATTAAAATTTTACGGATTGACACACATCGAATCTATGAATCTACTACCTTTCACGGTTGGTTGCTTATACCATTTAGCCTCTTTGGAAGTAATCCCAATAAGAGTGAATCATAGTTGCAATTGCAACGATGAATATCGAGTTGTGATGTCTCTTTTACTTCTTAACATCTGATCATCAATGTTTTATCTAATTGCCAGTAGCAAATGTTTTGCATACTTCAAGTATGCAATACTTTCGTTTTCGATGTATTCCTTTTTAATATGTATTTTGTTTATAGCGAATTATATATTCATATTCTTTCTTAGAGGCAAATGGATTGTTTTTCTTCTGTGCTTTTAATATTTTATAGTTTCAATTCAACGTTACTTAAAAATTCGATGGATCGAATTTATATTACTTTGGTGTATAGTTAATACTCTTCGCTTGGAGAGCAAACGCTTCTCATATTCTACGAGTTGTTGTCGGTTATAGCAAAATGCTGTTGAATATTCGTTGTTGTTGTTGTTGTTTTTGCTATTGCGGTGGTTGTTGCTGTAGCTGTAGCTGTTGAAGTGGCCACGCCTCCATGTTAAATTGTTAAGAGGGCGGTCGTCAGGTGTAACTCTGGTCGCATTTTGCCGCCAAATGCTTTTCGCTTAATGAGTTTTCTACTTGCGGTTTCGAGGAAAATTTGCGCAAAAATGCGCCACTTTAGGAACAACATGAAGTGGAGGAAACGCCCGGAGGAGGCTTTTACCTTGTGAGGCTGTTGTTGGGCGATGGGGTTGAAGGGGGGGAGGGTGCTTTGCTGTGTTCGTTGTAAATGTTTTAGTGGTTACTGCGTTTAAGTCATTAGAGAAAATTCTTAGCTAAAGTGCGGCATAAAAGGAGTGCGAGACAAGAAGTGGGCGGTGAGCGGTGGGCGGTGGGCTGTGGGCGGGCTGTGCTTCTACATAAGTCTTAGAATTTGGCATCTTTTGTACACACTGACAGAAGGCGAGGCAGAGAGCAAGTCGAGGGTGGAGGTGGAAGTAAAACCCGGGGTTTAACAACCACAAAGGTGGCAATGTGGCATTGCTTAGACTCGAAAACGGTTGGCAGTGAAGCGATGCCTTGAAAATGCGCCAAATTTTCATTTATTTCGACGCAAGCAATTAAATTCAAAAGCATTTCTATTTAAATATTTAATCCCATCGCGAATTGATAATAACCTGAATAATTAATTGTAAGATATGAGGATATTCCAGTAATATCTACGCTTAATGAGAGAGCATTGTAGTGCTAATGCTAATTATAGTAACTAATGCCGTTTTGGCTTAATTTCACTTTAATTGTAATGAAATTGCTAATGGCTCAGCTAATGACGAAGTTTGATTAGGAACTACAAACAAAACTAATTCAAAGAATAAGTCAACTGTTGACTAGTGAATATGTTAATGACAATCCAAATAGAAATTATAGTGATGCAGAAATTTAAGGCTTATTTAATCAAATCTAATTGTCTAAATGTTAATGCTTGAAAAAATAATCAAGTTTTTAATGCTCAATTAAAGGAGTTACTAAATTTTTAAAATAATATAATTATTTGTAATTCTGCAATTAAAATACAACGCTTTATCGAAAGTATTTATTTATAGAGTTATCTATGTTCTTTATATCATTTGTAAGTTATTCAACTATTAAAAATAATTATGAAAGCTCATTACTTCGAAACTTTTTATGATTCTAAAAAACAGAAGTAACTAAATATTTTAATACATGTATTTCTTATATACATGGTTTTAATATCATATTTGTACCCAATAAAAAGAATATTAATTTTTCTCTTTATAAATCGTTAGAATTTTATTCTTACATTTTAATCTTTTTCAGTTAAATAAATTCTACTAGTATATTACCTAAAAAATAAATATTTATATTATCCATCGAAAAGTATTCTTTTATTACTTTGAAATTGAATGAGATTTTAATACAGCAGCAACAAGAAAAATACTGCAGAAGTACATTCATGTTCTGCTCATATGTAGATATGTTGCCCTATTGCGAGAAAAGTTCTCTTGCGATAAATCCAACTAGAAAATTTCTTTTGGCTCAAACGAAGTTCTCTTGAGATTGTAGTTGCTTTTAATTGACAGCAGCTGATTCGACGCCAGGAAAGAGAAAAGAGAGAGAGCGACAAACAAAGAGAGTGAGACTGAGTGCGAGAGAGTGAGTGAATTTTACTCTTGAGTATAATTTTATGGCACTCTCTTAAATAATACTCACTCAAATTGTGCTGCTCTCTCTTAGCACTCTCTGAACTTCGACGCTCTTTGCCTCTGGCTCTCAGCTGTAGTTTTATGCTCTCCGCATTTTGTATCTTTGAGTTGGCAAATGTATCTCAAAGGCAAGCAGAGACCGAGGCAATGCACCTCCACTTGGATTATAAAAGTCTTGAAAACTCAGAACTGTGACATGATGATTCCAATTAACTAAGCTGCAAACAAGAAAAAAGCAGTCAGCAAATTGCGATAGCCTCGCACTCGCAAGAAACCCTCAGTATTCAAGCAAAACTATTCATTTCAATCATATCTGTATATACTATAACAACTACAGTTTTGTATATAGATACGATGATATATGTACATATATATGTTTAACTGTGAATGCGAACCGCAGCTAGACAGCGTGTCGTGTAGTTTATAGTATTTGTGCTTTTTGCGACTTTTTGCCAGACGCTTTAAATGATATATATAAATAGCAAATGGACTGTAGTATTTAGCACATACTTATCAATAAATAAAGCAAATAACTGAAGAAAAGGAAACCGTTAATGAGATATGTCTATGGCTGTGTTATTTTTTATGAAATACTCAAATACATACATAAATTATTTATATCTTATCGTAATTTGTTTACGCTTATGCTCCGAGCACAATGACAGTATTGTTAGTAATTATTATGGCACAAACAGACATATAAACTATAAAAAAAATACCATTGGGTTATTCTAATTAATATTTTCTGGCAATCTTCATAAATCTTTCTTCTTTTTCTTTCGGGAAATGCAAATAGTAGGATACACCTTTGTTTACATGGGAACCCTTTGCGCTAGGTTTTTTTTTGGTAATATGCTTCAGGTACTTTGTACAAATATCGCACCTTTCGGGGCTATCAAAGCAATCGTCGGCGTCGCCGGCTGCGGCTGCGGCCCCTGGCTGTCTTCAAAGTTCCGTTCGAGAGTCAACGTTATCGCTAAAGTTGCACAGATGTCGACAATGTACAATCGCACTCTCGCTCACACTCACACTCACACCCACAGTTGTATTCACACTCGGTTCAGTTGTTATATTGTACCCATTGTAGGAATACTATATACATACATATAACATATTATTCCAGTCGAGTATTTTGCGGCTGATAAGCTGCGCGCGCACATTCAAATATTTACTAAAGACATTTGTACTAATTGCATGGTACATATTTAGTTAGATTATATGTATATTGCACATACATAAGAGAGAGACTCTCTGTGTCTGTGTGTGTGTGTGTGTGTGTGTTTGTGTCTGAGATTAAGTGGAACAAGACAAGATAGTTGACCGATTGTAATTGCTGAAATACGTTACAAAATGGTCACGATTTGTCAATTCACAATTGCCACACGACAAGCGCTGCGGCGAGCATAATATATCGACTATATGTTGCTAGTGATGGAACTTGAGGCACATTCAGAAAGTATCAAAAAGTAGAATTTAAAATAATCATGAATGTAGTATGAATGTAGTATAGAATGTATTTCAATATACTAAATGTAGCCTTAAGTATGTTATTGTTTTTTTTTTTGGTATATTAATTTTTTATATTTTAAGAATAATGCATTGTTTACTTTAGAGGGTATCTCACAGTCGAACACCCTCGACAGTAGCTATTTTACTTATTATAATAATAATTTTCTTTTATATGGAATATATTAAATTAAATTACCAATAACACAAAAGTAAATAATATACAATTTAAATAGAAAGTGATTACTTGAAGCAAATGATAAGAGAACTGAAAAGTAAGTATAAATGGAAAGCATATACATATAATACTTCAAACTAAATAATATATTCTAAGCATATATTTGAGTTGAGATGTCATCGTTTTAAATAATCTTTTTTACTATCGGTTGACTTTAACTTGGGTCAAATTCAGACGTTCTCAGATATCGTAAATGAACGTAAACACTTAAAGTATTATTTAAACAAAAAAAAATTAGCTTAATTAGATTAACTTATCTTCGAATAAAATAATATGTTATAAAGCATAGAAGTTCAAAATGATTATTTGTAAAATTAACTCTAAATATAATAAAAGACTGCTTCAGACTAATGTATGTATTCATTTATTTATGACACTTGACAAATGAATAAAAAAATATTATATTTTAAAATGAATAATTGTATGTACAAGACTTATGAAGTAGCCCTTTTTTAATTAAGCTTTCTCGCTCTCATTTCGTCATTAACCTAAACAAAAAAAAACACTTTCATATCAGCCAATCAGCACCGGCTTTTGACTTCACCGATATTTATAATTGTGTCGTCTCAAAGTAAGATTTATAAGCAATTCCCTAATCTTCTTCATTATTTACAATAAATGCCATAAAAATTTATCAATTTCTTGTATGTACATTGACAACAGTTTGCATTGTTTTTGGTCTGGCAATCAGTTATCGTTTCTTTCTTTCTTATTGTCTATCTATATGTACTTGTTGTTGTTGTTGCTGTTGTTGCTGTGTTCCATGTCTTATCAAGAGCGTAATTAACGTGTTCTATTTTTAGATGTCGTCTTGTAGTTTGCTCGACGTCTTCAGTCCGTCCCTCTATCAATTGTATCATCAATTGACTTTTCAGTTGTCGCTCGTCGCTCGTTGTTGTTGTTCATGTTGTTGTTGCTGCAATCGAGTAGAGACTTGAACAGAGGCTGAGAGACTCGGCTGGGTAACGAGTGCGAGCACAAAGAGATTATCAAGCTGAAAAATCAACAGTAGCCGACATTCGAGAGCTACTGTATCTCGGGCTGAGCATTTGCGGCATTATAAAGGCAACTGAGGCAGCAACAGCAATGGCAACGGCAACGGCAACGGCAACGGCAACAGCAACTGACTGAGGCAGCATCTGTTGTTGATTGTTATTTTTGCTGTTGATTTAATAAATTAAAACCCGTAAATTAACTGTGAAGGCAAAACGACGCGCGACAAATCAAATAAATAAATAAATGGCAAGCAAAAGCTGAAGACGACTCTTCGGCCACCAAAAGCTACAAGCGAAAAGCGACAGAGACAGAAATAAACAGAGAGAGAGAGAGAGAGAGAGAAAGAGTGAGCGTCCGAGAGCGAATTCGCCAATTGATGTAGCTTGATCGTCAATTGAACAATTCCGAAATCATTGCACGCTTTGAACTCTATTTTAGGCTCGAGAAAGGGTCACTTTGGGTTAGTTCGAACCGGTTAAAACAGCGCTCTAACTTTCTAGAAAAATCATTCAACTTAATTCTTTCACATTCACATTCAAATACTTTTCAATGTGAATTGAATGCGAGACTTCTTAATTCGTCAGTTAGTTGTTTATGTCATTCGCCTATCAAATTTCACTTTATCAACATTAATAGAAATCACATCTCAATTATATTTCACATTTTTTGCAAATCACTTTTAAGCAATGCATTTCATAACTTATTTCCATTGTTGAAATAATGCTGGAGTTAGTGATAGTATTTGAACAGCTGTAAAACATTTATTTGCCAAGTCAAACCTTAGAATTTATGACTAGATTTATGATCTATTACTGTCTCAAGTTGGATTATAAGTAATCCGAAAACAACAAACATAATAAAATAAGGTTATAAATTACTTGAAGGGTTTTCCAAGATTATAATAATCCACTTCTAGATAATAGAACTTTTGACTTTTCTATTCTAATTTCTTTTAATGTTTTAGAAGATTTGGGAGATTAATTCACTTGTCATAAATTTCATTTCTTTTATTTGTAGTTCAACAACGATTTTACTAATTTTATATTTTATTACCATATATGTATGTATGCCTAATTATTTTATTTTATTTATTTTATTTAAGCCCATTTTTCCGATACAAATTTATATTTTCTAATTAATATCATATATTTAAGCTATATTTCATGCCTAATTTTGTAGGTAAACAATTATTTATTTTTTTATATTTATTTTATTTTTTGAGTAGAAATTTGAAATTAATAGAACACATTTTCATATGTAATATCTCTTATTTTTAAAGTTTTAGAATTATTATATATGTTATTAGTTTTTTATTTGACTGGCTTTCGTTTTAATACTTTATTTTTATTAAATGCAATTCAATATATAAACTTTTTTGTGTTGTAATTGTGTTTGAAATTATTAGTACTCATTTGCATTGACAACTTTATTTGCAGGAATAAGTTGGCAGTTCGAATTCGGTTTTTGCCCTGCAGCTGATTTGTGTTATGTCCTTTCACTTTTTCAGTTTACATTTTACTTCCTTTCGTTGCTCGTTATCTACTTGCTGAGGGGCAGGAGAAAGCCGAGAAAAAATGGAAACATTTGCGTGGCTTCCCACAGACACAGACATAGATACACACACACACACACATGCATACACACACACACACAGACTAACAGAAATTGACACAGTACACGAGTTGTAAGTAACATTTAGATGTTAAAACCCGAAAATTAGCACACGTGTGCAGAGGGCGCTTGGACGAGTCAATGATAAACCCACTAAGCTGAAAGTATGCGACCCTATGGGCACATCAATATCCCTCCCATTTCCCCCCGCTCCCCGCTCCATACTGCTGTATTTGCTTTCGCCTGGGCCAGTCTAAATGGGGGGCACACAGCTGGCAGCCCGATGACGATGACGACTTATCAATGGGTCCCATCTGTGTTAATGATGCCCGGGCGTTTTGATAACCGTTAGGTAGTATCTGGCCTCACCGGCACGTGTGCTGCGTCTTTCTATGTGTTCGAATTGGGGGGGAACTTGCTGCTACCCCCCGCACATAGACTGTGATAAAACCTTTGGTAAACTGCGAGTCCATCGGGCAGTCAGTTTTGCTTTCGGAAAGTCGTTAACCCCTTTCGTTTGGATAATGCAGCATGATTGATTTATCGTTAGGCTCGACCCGGGGTCCATCTGCACTTTTCCTCCCCGCCCTCACCTCAGTTGAAACTCACTTAATTGAGTTCCCGTTCGGAGTCGAGTGCGATTGTGATTGCGATTGCGATTGAGGGCTGGCGCTGAGAGTTGCACTGAATTACATTGTTTAACTATTAACACTATGATCGATGATTCGCCTGACTATGAGGTGTTTCAATATCTTTAATTACGACTTTTACTCTATGAATCAGCTCGTTTATTATAGCATAGATGAAAGTTCAATTTATTGAGTGCTTATAGTGGTTACAGAATTGGTGAAATTTACATGTTCATTGAGTAACTTAAGTGTTATCGATAAGCTACTTCTACTTTGATGAAAATGTTTTAATATATAATAGAAATAGTCGACAGTTATCTTCCTAATTTATAATTAAGATAAATAAACATAAATAAAATAAAATTAAGAGTCTATTTATGTTTGAATCTTTTTCAATACTATCAATAGCATAAAAAATTCAGCTAGTTTTAAATTACTAAAAGCAATATTAGAAGTGCAACAATTAAATTGCTTAGTATTGATTGTGCAACATAAAATCTCAAATGAAAGAGTTTAAAAACAATTTATGCTCGAATTAAGCCTCCATTAAGGAATATGGGATCTACTACAATTTCGTTGTTTACTACCGATAGTATAATATTAACGATAGTAAATAAGTAAAATATCAAATTAGTAGAGTCTGTCAATATTAATTACTATAAGCACTACTATATTACTTCTATACTACTATATTTTAATTACTATAAGCAATACATAATACAAGTCAATTATATACTATCAATAGAACAGCATTCTATCGGAAATGTTTGAATATTTTCAAAATATCAATGACTGACAATAATATTTAGTATATTTTACCATTTAACTAATATAACACTCGAATGAACACTAGATCAATCGCAGTCCACTTCAGTAATCGTCACTATCTGCTTATCAAACTTAATACTATCGATAGTATCGATCAATTATAGAACGACTGCTGCTCTTTAATCGCATAAAGCATTGTTGAGCTCCACTTGAGCATAGGCACTTGGTTGCAGAGCATACGAAAGGATGTGTGTTGCCAGGCGCCATCTAAAATAGATATATATGTGTTCTCTCACAGCCGTACAGCCTCTTGTACAATCGCCTAAGGGAGGAGGCAGTGGGGGCAATGTGAAGTGTGTGGCACTTCAATTCCAATTCGACAGCAGCCAATTGCAAATCGCAGTTGAAACAGGAAAGAAGAAACAAGGCTCGGGGGTGCACTCCAGTTGGCAGTTTTGGTTTTTGAAGACGTTCGCGTCCGCTGCCGCCGCCGCCGCCGCCGCCAACTCATCCTCATTGCGGTCCTTGGTCCTGGTCCTCGTTGTTGCTGCTGTCGCCGCCTGTTTCTGTTTCTGTCAGTTTGCCTTATCCACTTGGGACACGGAACAGCTGCATGCGAACGGGGCTCGCCTCCGGGGGCAGTGCATGCATTGTTTTTCTTCTTGTTGTTGCTGTGGAGCCCCCTTCACATATCCTGTGCAGAAATTGAAAAACTACTAGAGCAAACTTCAAGTGAGACGTGCTCCTGTGTGTGTCCTGTTCTGTTCAGTTCAGTTCTGACCAGTCCAGTCTAGTCCAGCTGAATTGATCCGTGGCATGCTCTGATTGAAATTCTAAGCATCACTTCGCTTGCTTTTGCTTGCCTGCGGCACAAAAATCCATTGATGAGCGTTGTTGGCTCCTCTCGCATTACAACTAATTACAATTCAGACCAAATCGAATATGCGTACTACGCTGTAACGGCTTTCAGGAAGCGAACATTTCGGCAAATTCATTTCATTTCATTTCAACGGCCATATGCCGCCGGATCGATAACAACGCGTTGCAGTTAGTCTTAATTATCGGCAGCATGAAAGGCTGATGACCAAAAAGATGCGCCGCGATAAGCGCAGAGCTAAGGAGGCTGGGCCGCCAAAGGACAACAACAACAATAATGAAATAACAAACAAATATTTACAGTGCGCACTCGCACTTAATTGCCCTGTGGTCGCTCAACCTACGAACCTTCCAAATGACCACAAGGTTACTTTGCCACGGCATATGGCGTTGAAACGTGAGCAGCTCACGTTGTGATGTTTGCTGCTGCTGTTGCTGATGATGATGATGATAGTCCTGAAAGTGGTGGTGGTGGCGGTTTTGATGGTAATGCAGCAGTGCACGTGAGCTGCAAAAGCCAGCCGGTCGGTCGGTCATCTCTGAGATCAGCTGTGTGTCCTGCCAAAGTATCCCTTACAGCTGGCAGAGATACAAAGTGCAACCCCCAGGCTTGAAATTGCTCGACCACCACAGGGACTTTAATTATTTATTGGTTAAGCAGAGGTTATTACAAAGCATAGCCGAATTAAATGCGAATCTGCGCAGCTGTTTTTAACAAATATGCAATTATTCGGCAATAAATGAAAATTTCATTATTAAGTTTATTGAGAAAAAGATTTGTTCAAAAGTTGATATACCTCAAATATTTTTATTTTATTTTTTTTTTATTATATTATCATCTAGTATTTAATACTCCATTTAATTGAGAAGAGGGTACTGGCTGCTGGGGCCTTCAACTCGAATATATTTTCTTTTTATTATATTTTAGTGTCTTCATCGCAATCTACTTAAATTGTGTATTATATTATATTACATCACTAACTGCAATTATAGATAACTTAAAAAACAACAAAAATGTACATATATTAATTATATTTTTACTTATAATAAATGAAACACCTCGAGTTTTGAAATAAAGCACATCAGCATTTGCAAGCACAATCTTTGTATGCGAGCACAAGCGAGTGAGCGATATTTGATTGCCAACGCAAGCATTCGCTCATCGTGTGTATCACACACTAAAAGTATAACGGAAGACGTTGCTAGAATAAAAGGATACTAGTTGTGATTAGGTCTAACGGAAGAAGTTGCTACTAAGCTCAAGCATTGACAAGTTTGTATACGAGAGCAAGCGAGAGCGCGAGAGTCTCATGCCAAAGCAAACGTTCGTTGATCTTGTTTAGCTCACAGTAAAAGTATGACAGAAGACCTTGTTACAGTTGAACCAGGCCAAGCGTTAAACAGAAAAAGAAGAAGAAGAAGTTGCTATTAGTTAAACGGAAGCAGTTGCTAGTTCATTGAAAGTATAGCCGAAGACGTTGCTATAATATAAGGAGATGCAAACGTAAAAAACAAAAGGATGCTAGTTGTGGTTGTAGATGTGGTTAAGTATAGCGGAAGAAGTTGCTACTAAGCTCAGACACTTGCAAGTTTGTATGCGAGTGCAAGCGAAAGCGCAATATCGCGCGATTGCTGATTCGATTCGTTCATCGTGTCTATCACACACTAAAAGTATAGCGGAAGACGTTGCTAGAATACAATACAAGTATAAGAGGATGCTGGTAGTGGAAGGTATAGCGGAAGAAGTTGCTACTAAGCTCAAACATTTGCAAGTTCATGTGGAAGTGCAAGCGAGTGCGCGATAGTCGATTGTCAAAACAAGCATTGGCTGATCGTGTCTATCACATATTAAAAGCATAGCAGAAGACGTTTCTAATGGCAAAGGGAATCTAGCGTTAAACAGAAAGGGTGCTAGTGCTAACAGAAGAAGCTGCGATTAATTAAGAGGAAGCAATTGCTAGTTCATTCAAAGTATAGCGGAAGACGTTGCTACAATAGAAGGAGATGCAAACGTTAAGCAGAAAAGGATGCTAGTTGGATTTGGTATAGCAAATGAAGTAAAATATTAAGCTTGAAAATTTGCAAGTTTGTTGGAGAGTGCAAGCGAGTGAGCAATACTCTATTGTCAACAAGTGTTCGCTGATCTCTTCTAACACAATGATGCAAAGATGTATTAAATAGGCATTAATCTGCATCTGCATAAGCAAAATGAAAAGAGATAGTAAAGAAGCTCTGGACTGTACTTCACACTAACATATGCTTGAAAGTGTGTTGTGTGAAAATGTTTTATGATTGCTTGCGATTTTGAGGTGGAAATACAATTAGTTTAAAACTAAAAATCATTTAAATAACAGTTAGATAACCAGTGACAAGTAAACATTAAAGTAAAGAAAAACCCCTATTGTAAGAAATTTTATTATATTCAGTAAAGTCCCCTCAAATTCGGCCGACAATAATTTAATTTTGTAAATAAATTGCTATGTAACGCGGTAACTCACCTCGCAGATGATCCCATGTTCTAGCTACAAATTGTCATGTTTAGTGCACGGTAAATTCTTTTGCTTGCCACCTAACACATATAATTTGTGTAGCCAAGGCATACCATAAGATTTAAGACTCCCTGCATATTAAAAGAGATATGTTTGCTTGCGGCACATTCAAAGCTCCAACGCTTTGGCCTTTCAACCGAATGCCATTATCACACATGCGACAAACATGACGCAATGAAGACGTTTACCCCACATGAGAGAAGAGGCAAGCAGGGGGGACTTACATTATTGTTTGGAGTTGAGAGCTACACGTTTTGAGATGGGTTGGGGTTGTGGATGTGGATTGTCCTTGTGCTGTTTGTTTGCATTTTATTTACATGCGACGTAAGTAATTTTTATATTTACACAATAAATGTGGCGGCCTAATTGAGTTAGAGGCGTTTCGTGTGTGTAAATACGTACTCAAGTGACAAGAATTCTTAAACAACAAATTCACCCACACGAACACACACACACACTCGTTGCCACTCCCTTTATTTGTTTTGTTTATTCAGAGCAAAAGTCGCAAAAGGCAAAGAGAAAATAATCTCTAACAAAAATAAAATAAAATATTTGTATAAACCAACAATGAGAGTCAGCTAAGAAATATTCATGTACTGCATCGGAAACTCGACAATCGCTTAAGCTGATTATATTTAATGGAAATCTAAGCTGGATAAAAGAAATATCAGTCAAAGAGGTGGAAAACGTGCGGAAAATTCAACTACAAACTTTTCTATTATACTAAGGATTTAAGCTGTCTTCGACTTCACTTTAAAGTTCAATTCGAACAAAGAGATTATCGATGGAAATAAGGCAAACTTATGATAATAGAGTTGTCATCTTTGTGAAAGTATAAAATAAATATGAATAAATTGAAATATTTATATAAATTAACATATTTTCTCATTATTAGAGAATATTTCTTATATACGAAGGAATAATTATACAGGCAATATGATATATTGAGTACTCTATTAACATAGTGCTAAATCTAATACTTTAGCAATATACCAAATATAATTTTTGGTATAGTTTTAGCATTTTCGCGGTATATTAATTTGGTACATTTTTATAATTAAACTGCCTTGCTTTTATTCACATGCTCACAGTCAAAAGTGTTGCCTGATAAATGGTTGTTAACAAAATTGTAAATTGACTACGAAAATTGAATACTAAAGAAACTCAACTAATGAGTTTTATAGTTTAAACATATATACCCTATTCTCGAATACACAATTAGTTAACAATATTAGAGCAGACCACATCGAATCGACAAACTGTGACTGATGCAAGTGGATAAGGAACGCCAACAACTGGATTCAGTTCGACTTGCTGCACTTGCGATGAAGCAACTTGAGAGCAGTTTGCCAGTGCGATTGCTGTTCCACGCGGTGGTCAGTGGACAACTGGGCTACGCCGTGTATTATGACTACAACTATGCCCAGTTGCCGTGGCTGGCGATAGTGTTGCGTCTGGTGCCGCCAATCGGTGGCAAGTTCAACTATCTGACATTTCTCACGGCTGCGTTGCATACTTTCTACTATCTGCTGGCCTTGATCAGCGATCTGTATCCTGTGCAAGGACTGCGACAGCTGCGCGACTTTTTGCTGGCAACTTTTGTGGTACCATTAGCATTGACGGTGAGCGTGACCTTTTGGCTGCTGGTGGCCATCAATTGCGAGGCATTCTATCCGGCATTTCTGAACGAGATCTATCCCTGGTGGCTGACTCTAACGCTGCACGTACTCATCGTCTGCTACGCTGCCCTGGAACTTCACCTAGAGCCGCATTGTTATCCACAGCGTTGGAAAGGATTCAGCGCACTTGCTGCTGGCTTGATCAGCTATTTATTGTGGATGCATTTGGTTTACTTTTGGACTGGAGTTTGGATTTATCCATTTCTGGGCGGACTCTTTGAGCCGTTGCGTTGGTTTTTCTTTGGCTTGATCGTGAGCTCGGCCTTTGGCTATTATTGGCTGGGCGAGCGACTCAACTGTATGCTTTGGGCGCAATGCGAATGGCGTAATAAAGCAATTTCCGGGCCACACTTTGTTGGATGAAAATGCAGTTCGATATGTGTGTGTGTTTCCCTTTGGCCGGGCGAGCAATAAAATTCATTTCAAATGAAAAACCCCCGCTGAGTTTCTCACCAGGTAGCGATAGCAATTTGCATAGCCAAGAGCCAAGTCAACGGAAATTGAAGGCAATAATAATGACAATTGACTTGTCAAAATGTTGCGAGTGCGAATGTAAAAAAAACGAACGTAAGAAACGCAAGAACGGAAGAATGATATAAAAAAAAAAAAAAAAACAAAGTGGAAGAAAACGAAGCGAATCCAAGGGTTGGCCTCCAGCAGCGTCGCTGCTACAGTTCGTCAGGGTTTGGCATGAAGTTTCCTTTGCGGTTGCCGAAGCGTGGAATTAACTCAAATCGATTCGTTGCACTCGACAAGGGGACATCGACTTTAACATCGACACTCGGCGCTCGTTAGGGTTAGACGAGTGCACGTTGAATCCACTCAAACGTATTCGGCATGAACTTGACCATCACAAGTTGATCCTAACTCTGCATTGTTTTCACGCAGTTCCGGTTGATAAGCTAAAGACAGTGAGTGAGCTGGGTCTGAAGGAAAATGCCTTGGCTCTACTTTACATATGATTTAAGGTTATCTGTAGAGAACATCAGGAAATCGGCTTACAAAGGATTTGCACAAATTTCGTAGTTTGCTAGTTTCAAAATATCTCAACGATATATTTTCTTGAGAATTGGTAAATGTTGAAAATGCTTGGCAAACATTTCCTTAAAAAAAACACATAGCAAGCTGTCTGTTAAAATATTAAAAATAATTCTTAGAAAATCAACCAATAACCAAACAGATAAGATAAAGTGTTGTTAACTTATAAGAGAATTTCTTTAAACTGAAAGTTACTTCAGAAATTTTCATAGCAGTTATATAATTACGAAACAAAATACTTGTAAAATAGGGTTCCGAGAATTGTTAAATAATTACGAAAATATTAACTTAAGAACAGAGTAAGAGAGATTAAAACACAAGTAAGAAAGCTACAGCCGAGAGTGTTCGAATGTTAAATACCCGCTTCTCATTTTCAATATAATTTTTTTCTAAAAATATACCAAATTAATATTCCGCAAAAATAATTAAATACTTTAAGACTATATTTGGTTTATCGATATAGTTTGTTGCTGTATAAAATTATTTTGTAAATAACTTTTACGAAATGTATAATACCCCTTTCCCTATGGGTAGCGGATATAAACAGTGTTTAAAAGTATATTTTAATATATTATTCAAATCGCAAATTGCACAAAAGCAACTGAAAAGTTAAAGATACTGCAAAAAGCAATTTAGTTTTCATATAAGAAATAAAAGTATTTTAATGAACAATTTACACAGCCCCTTATATATAATCTGTGAATAGAAATTTAAGACTATTAAAAAAATCTATGCTTATTTACTAATCACAATAGAGTTTGTAAGCACAAGAGTCTACGACAATAGAAATTTTGCAGTTTGAACAACAAAACATTATGTTGCATTGGCAAAGAACAAACGAATATTGCTGAGCACAAGTTCGAATTGCCGCAAGTTAGAGCGATGATAAGCAAGAAGAAATCAATTAGTTACACACAGCTGGAGTTGCTTGAAGACGTTATCAGCGAGCCGACGAGGCCAAAGAAACTTGACCATGACACAAATACTTACCTTTCCCCTTAGCCACAACAATGAAATGCGATGCTCAAAGGCATTTCGCTATGGAATTATAATCGGGCCGATTGTCTTTGAAGATAGCACAGCGAGTGGCAACTGTTTCGAAAGTGGGATTATGATAAATGAAATTGTTTTAGTGGCTTGAACAACCCTCTGAGTGAAAGAGACCGATCCTGTAACATAGTTGAAGCCAATTGATTAATCTAAGCGAATGCATTTCCCATGTACGAATTATGGAACCCTTTCTTTTGATTCGAAATTTCGAATACATAAATCATGGTCAGGCCAGCTGTTTAGGGTCACGTGGCGAAAAATATTCAGCTGGTTTTGCGAATAGCACGAAATGGGAATAACAGCTGGAGAGTACAGAATGCTGTGTGTGTGTGTGTGTGTGTGTGTGTGTGTGTGTGTGTGCGTCATTCAATCCTTTTTGCGGGTTTTCCACGGAAAACTGAGAATGCAGATCCTGCTGTGGACGCACACGCGGCGGCACTTGTGCTAAAAATATATTTCAATATTGTGTGTGTGGAACAGCTGAAATTCATTCACAAATAAATGCGGCTAGACAGAGCAATAGAAATAGAGGAATAGAGCAATATAGAGAGAAAAGATTTAGGCATGCGCCTGCCTTGAATATTATTGTTTATGTGAAGGCCCGGAACACATTACCGGAAACGTGTTTCAGATGTCAGAGAGGAAGTGCTGCGAGCAGACTGTGAATGGGATACAGCAAGGACTACAGAGGATCGCTCTCAGGTACTCAGCATGCAAATGATCCTTGCATTGAGTCAATTGAGTCATATGAAGTCAGCAGCAGCAGCAGCAGGAGCTGCTCAAACGAATGTCAGCTGTCGATTTCCGATCCCCGCGGGCAGCGTTTGAATTGTTTCGCTGCCACGCACGATTGATTCAATTGACGGCGCTCTTCTTTTACATGTTAGATGCAACCACATATCATCATTATCACCATCATCACCATCATCATCATCGTCATCACCATCATTATCATCCACTCTGCAGATAGCTTTCGTTGGAAATTTTTGTGCAAATATTTTGCCACAGTGGGAATCGCCTTTTGTCCTTGTTGCCCGCCACACAAATTGTCAATTTGTCACCCTCGTGTGAAATGCAACTCCCCGAAAACAGCAAACAGCAAACAGCCAACAGCAGACAGAGACAGTCAGACAGATAGAGATAGAGAGAAAGAGACACCGAGGACATTGAAACAGTTACAACTATCTTCCATCCATTGTTGCGGAAAATTGTTTATTTATGGCTCTCACAATGCAATTTCACGTTTAATTGCCCGCGTCTGTTAACCGAACCGATTTTTCCATATAACATACAACACCACAGCACACAACTCTCGAGCTCTCACACAAATGCTGGCTCATTGTGTTTCATTTGCTTTTGCTTTTGCCAAACTCATTCAGGTAATGCAGCAACTTTTTATTATCTCCCCGATAAGTGTTGTCATTCCCCGATGTCTGCTAGCTTTTTGCAGTCCCCCATTTCGACATTTGCTCAATTTAATTGTAAAATCCATTTCAAGTTACAACTTTAATAATTAAAGCATTTATTCCAATGTGTATCTGTGTCAGAGACGTGAATTTTTCTAACTAAAAAAGCTAATTTCGACTCTGATCCTTAAATAGACAATAGACAAAACTTCTAATAGACTATATTATAAATAAATTCATTAAAGAAACATTGAATATAGTATGCTCGATTAGCAAATAAAGGTAATATTCTGACAAACACATCCCCTGCGACACATATTAAAATTAAAATATATATACAAAAATATTTTGTTTTATTTTTAAGAATAATAAATCTTCTAGCTCTTGATTGACACTTTATATAGGATTAAAAATGATTTTGGAATAATTTTTCTGTTTTAAGATAATTGCAAAATTTAACAATTCAAAAAAAAAATTAATTTTAAAAAGAGATTGTGTAAAAAAAAATATATATATTAATAAAATAAATTTAATTTTTAATGTAGCCTGTACATCTAGCAGGCAGTAAAATATAAGCTTTTAACTTTTTTGATATTCTGTAAAGTGCACTTAAATATTTCAAAGTTTAATTCCAATTTAAATTATTTTTCGTTTAATGCAATATTTTACTAGAAACGAAAATTCTTTCACTAGCTCTCTGAGCAGCGTGAAACTTGCCCAATTTGTATTTAATTATATATTTGATCTTTAATTTTTAAATTAAAATAAACTTAATAAATATTTTACTTTTGCATTTATTTTTAATAAACTGAAAAACATATTTAACTGCGTACATATGCATTTAACTAGATTTAATATATAATACATGGCAATGCATTTTAAGGCAAGAAAGTTTTTAGATTTGAGTTGTGACGAACACCACGAGGTTCTACTCGTCTAAGCCTACTCTGTCTAGCTAACTTGCCGGCTCAGTTCAGGGCTGGGGTGGGTCTTTGGCTTCGACTGGGTAGTAAGTCATCATAAATTAAAGTGTAGACAGAGTGTAATACTAGGGGAGAGGGACAGTACTCATTTCGCATTATCTCAAACGTTCGCATATTCAGTGCCCAATTAGAATTAAAAGTTTAACACCTCATTGTTTTCTTCTCCATGATATACAGTAATTTAATAAACATACTTCATTTTGTTTATAAAAATTATCTCTAGTTAACAATAGTGCTTGATTTATTTGCGCTTTTATTTATCGTACGTTAATTAGTTTTGATTAAACGGTTGTCTTCATGACTTAATAATACGAAAGATAGAGAACCAACACGGAACACACGGAATTGAAAACCTCACAATCACAACCCCAATCAACTATTCATACAGACACGGCTATGCCGTACTTACGCACTTTCCATCGATGTTAGCAGGCCTGATAACTGATGAATCCGTCGTAGCATATATGCTTTGTGACGAACACCACGAGGTTCTACTCGTCTAAGCCTACTCTGTCTAGCTAACTTGCCGGCTCAGTTCAGGGCTGGGGTGGGTCTTTGGCTTCGACTGGGTAGTAAGTCATCATAAATTAAAGTGTAGACAGAGTGTAATACTAGGGGAGAGGGACAGTACTCATTTCGCATTATCTCAAACGTTCGCATATTCAGTGCCCAATTAGAATTAAAAGTTTAACACCTCATTGTTTTCTTCTCCATGATATACAGTAATTTAATAAACATACTTCATTTTGTTTATAAAAATTATCTCTAGTTAACAATAGTGCTTGATTTATTTGCGCTTTTATTTATCGTACGTTAATTAGTTTTGATTAAACGGTTGTCTTCATGACTTAATAATACGAAAGATAGAGAACCAACACGGAACACACGGAATTGAAAACCTCACAATCACAACCCCAATCAACTATTCATACAGACACGGCTATGCCGTACTTACGCACTTTCCATCGATGTTAGCAGGCCTGATAACTGATGAATCCGTCGTAGCATATATGCTTGTTGATGTTAGCTGTTAAAGATGATAAAGGGTTATGGTTATCAGGCTATCAAATTCCTATGTACCCCCATGTTGGCTGTATAAAGGTCGAAAAAAATGAGTTAGTTGATTTGGCAAGTACTTATTACAAATTCTATTTAATTTCACAATTATTTTTCAAACCATGTTGGCACTCTTAGTGCATTTTACGAACGAAAACAATTGCGTGTTTTTGTGGAGCCGTAGATCTCTCGCCGGAAGATCTACGCTCCTTTGAACGTCTCTAGAATCGCCTTCGCTCAGCCGCTATCGAATACCGTTTAGATAATCTGCAGCGAAGATTCGCTGCCGCAAGATTATCGCCTTATTCCCACTCTAGCTGGCTGTTCGCAGCGAGGTTCGCTGCCTTCACCAATACTCCCTTAGGCTTGCAGGTTAGGGTGAAAATCCGCGTGCGCTTCACTAGTGGCACCTGTTCAACAAGGGGGGGGAAGGCGAGGATCGCAATGTGCAACACCTATTCCACTCTATGGAGGGTCTAGCGGATGCAATTGCCAGAGGTATGGCCAAAAAGCAATCAGTGGCAAAGAGAAAATTTAGCAAATTCTAAATTCTCTTCTAATAGAGCCGGCCAATCCACTAATCGACGAAAGAAAACCCTGGATGCCAAAATTGTTGGCTTGGTTGCAGTATTATTTTGTAATTATTTTTGCAATTTTTCTTTGCAAATTTTGGTCTGATGTAAGCGTTCTCAGTGAAAAAAATTGCAAAAGTGAAGATGGCTGCCCTTAGTGAGTGCTCAAAGCATCTCTGTGTGGATCAATGCAATACTTACTCCCCGTTCGATAAACTCAACAGTTGAGCTATGCTAAGTGGAGTTGCCAACTTAATCAAGGCTTTGGCGCATCAGCTGATGCTTTGATTTGTGACAATCAGATGTTTATATTTTTTTTTTGCAACTTTAATTTAGACAACTACCTCACAGAGTTTAATAGACTATCAGGTGCCCTGCAATCGTTTACCAGTGTGTCGACTTGCTAATCGGGTTTACTTATTCGACAGACATATTGGCTGCAGATTTGCAAAGTTTGGTGGAGTTTGAGTTTCGGCATCTGTTAGCTGCTTATTGAGTTGCCTCGAAGGCAGTCTTATCGCGCTGCTTGTTGCAAGTTGAACGCATTCTGGCTCGTTGTCGTCGCATTGTAAATGACACCTTCTTCCCGTTGCCGTTCCCCCGCCTCCTTATCGCTTCCCCTTGACGTTTCCGTCGTGCCCCATGTTGCATTGTCTTCTGTCAGCATTGATTAAACTTTCTGTCTGCGCTTGTCTCGCACGGCGTCGCTTTATGCCGCGACTCCCCGCATCCCGCTTCAAGTTCCCCCTCTCTTATTCAGTTGCATGCGTGAAATTTCGCCCATGTTGCACAAATTGATGTTGCATGCCGCTGACGTTGTTGCTGTTGTTGTTGTTGGAGCTGCCACTGCCACTGCCACTGCCATGCCACGCCACTTGGCAGCAACGACTTGGCTTTTGTTGTGCTCTCTTGCAACGCTGGTGGCATGTTCGCGAAAAGTCATGCGATTTCCTCAGACGTGCGCAATTAAGGAGGGGGAAAGACGCAAACCGAAGGAGGATGAGACGACGACGACGACGACCCCTGACAAGACCCCTGACAAGCGCAGCCAAGTTTTGCTTTGGGGAGAAAACTTGTTTGCGCGCTGCGTTTTTCCTTCTCTTATTTTTTTTGAGTTTTCAGCATTCAGCTTTCTGTTTGCAGCTTTTCAACTAAAGTATTCCACTGCGGGCGCACACTATTAACCCAATTAATGACTAAAGTTTAGCAGCTCCGATTAGAATCAGCTGAAACATGTTCGGTACAAAGCGTTGCGACAACAACAGCAACAGCAACGACAACAACGACAACAACATCACCATCGACACAACAACAGCTAAACAATTTCACAACTTCTCCCCCCTTTCTCTACTCTTCTGCCTTGACAATACGAAACACAACCCCTTGCAATGCCACAACATCAACAGATTCATTGTTCTTAAGGTTTACACACAGGAATGTCCCAACGAAATTCCTCAAAAATGTCCCCCTCTCTCACCCCTTCCCCTTTCCATTCCCCTTCCCCTTCCCCTTCCCATCCTGTTTTGTTCCTACTTTTGACTTCTTTTGTTACGCTGGAAGCGCTCATTATTTTGGTATTTGTTGTTGTGCTCTTTTACAATTTTCGCAATGCGAGTGGCATTGCTTTTAAAGACTTATATGGGCCGTAAGCAAGCGTAGCATTTCCCAACTTGCAAATGTAATTGAGTATCATATCTTAAGTACTTTGCTCCGAGTAACTTTCAAGGCAGTTCAAGGGGTGGCGGCAATGGTATCGTTGATGGGAACACAAATGAGAACAACTGTGCCATTATCATGCTATAATCTACTTTTCATAGGAAACAACAAGCAATTACTTTAATATTCAATTTTCATTTTGTGCTTTCAAAATACCTAAAAACCTGAAATAATACGTTTTTCACACACGTTTTACTATTAATATAAATTGTAATATAATCTTTAATGTTGCCAATTAAAGTATTACATAATGAAAGAAAAAAAATATTATGGGTCACTCGCAAGCCGATCAGAATAATATATATACATATATGCTTGATATGATTCGAACTACGTGTTAGCTGCGAAACATAGAGTCATATGACTGACTAATTGGAGAGCAAGCAGAGCGAGCGATGGAGAGAACGAGAGCGCGAGAGAGATATAGAGAGCCAGATATTCGACATCACCTGATCTTTCACAATTGATATTAGCCCCGATAAGTGGCAGACTGCTCATCAGGATTAAATATTCTTATACCACAAATACTTAAATGAAATGAATCAAAGGTGCAAATTGCCTTCAAACGAAAACCAATCGAAAGTGCTGTTAAATATTTCATCAGCAAATGTTGTTTTCTTTTGTATAAAGTGTGCATAGATATTAAGATATATCGTAATTAGGATCGGTTGTTCAAAGAGATTTGTAGCTGTCAGTGTTTTGTTGTAGTTACGTATCCATAGTTATGAATGTATATATATATATATATATATATATATAAAATCAAGTATAGGGGTAGGCTAAGAGAGTGTCTTACACTCTAGAGTGAAGCCAAGATAAGTGTACACTTTCAAGTTAGTATAACTAAACTGTCAAAATGTGCACTGTACTTTAAACAGTCAAAAATGCCTTTCTTTGCCCACCAACATCAGTTTTGGATGTTAGAGGTTATCGCGTCCGACTTTAAAAATAGACATGCTCCATTTTCGGATTTTTTTTTTTTTGTGTTTTTGTGATTAGTTAATAAAATGAGAATTTGCAATCGCTCATTTGCAATCAGATTCAATTTCAACATATTATATTTGAATTTAATTCGGTCTCATTTAGTTGCGTTTAATGCTGGATGCGGTGCGGTTGTCAAAATCAAAATGATGCGAATTATAATAAATCTAATTGTGATACTCTTAACACAACATTTCTCTGCTGCTGCTGCTTTTGGTGACGAGGTGAGACACAACATTAAATGTGTAAAGTGAGTGCAACATTCTGAATGTTCTTTGTCTTTGCCAGACTTGTGAACTGAATCGAGAAATGGAACAACAGTGTCGCAGTTATACCTACTCCGTTGTTAAGCCTATGCTAGATTACTTGCGTCAAGTGAGCGAAGATTTAATGGAAAGTGAATCGAAAGATAGAATCATTAAGGACTTGAGAGAAAAACTAGTTCAGAAGGAGAATAATATAGAATTCATAAAGGAATCGCAGGAAAATAATGTGAAATTGATAAAAGAATTGCGATCTCAAATCGAACTACAAAATAGAATAGATGGTCTGTTAACTGAGAGCAATGGTAAATGCAAGGAAGAATTAGCGAGTAAATCTAAGAAGTTTGCTAGATTGGAAGTTGAACTAAATGAATTGAATTCCAGTCACATGGCAAAAAGTAACGAAATATCTAAAATGAATACCAGCAATAAGAATTTAGAATTGCAATTAAAAGATGAGAAAAACGACATACAAGTAATAAAGAGCAATCTTAATTTATGTCAAATTAAAGTAGAGGAATTAAGCAAATTGGAGTCGCAGATTAAAGTGCAGAATGATAGATTAACAGTAGAATCAAACTTTTTTGAAAAATGTAAAAGGGATTTAGCAGATAAGTCTGACAAAATCAAAGTTTGTGAGGTTCAATTGAGGAATCTAAATTCCAGTCTCATTGAAAAAGATGAAATTATTTCAAGAAATAGTGAAAAGATCTTAGGCTTGGCGAATAAGGTGACATTAAAAGAGAGTCAATCAGAGTTACTAATTAAAGAAAGAGATAACCAGAAATATCAACCAGAAGTTCATAAATTAAATAATCTTCCATCAGATTGCCTTGCATTTACTAAAAATCCTGGTATTCACAAAATCAATGTTTTGGGCTTTGGTTCTTTCGATGTTCTGTGTAAAAATAATCAGGTAAACTCAGGTTGGTTAGTCATACAAGTTATGAATGAAAAGGAGAGTTTCAATAGAGATTGGACCGCTTATCGTGAAGGATTTGGATCCATGCAAGGCAATTTTTTCTTGGGACTGGAGAAGATACATCAACTCACGAAATTGCGGAGACACGAGATTTTTGTGAATGTCATCTTATCAAACGGCGACAATTTTTGGAAAAATTACGACGATTTTAAAATATCTGATGAAGATAATGGATACGCGCTGAAGTTGGGATCATTGTCTGGACATACATATTTAAGAAAATATTTCACGGATGGCATGAAATTCACAACACACGATCGCGACAATGACAATACTGAGCGTGTAAATTGTGCTGCTCATTTCGGTTTTGGGTGGTGGTACAACGATTGTAATTGGTAAATATTTGAAATGTCTTTTGCACACTTAATAAACAAATGTATTTAATATATATAATTTCAATATTTTTGCAGTGCTCTTCGTCGAAACGGTGTATTTTGCGATGTGATTGAGGAAATGGTAATGCTTATACGCCCCATATAATTAAAAAATACCAATTTAAAAATTGGATTGATAAGTGTTTTCCACACGTTAATAAAATGCTTTAAGTGGACTCGATAATACGCTTCAAATTTAAATGTTTAATTGTTGCCTTTACTACTCCAAATCCAGAAGGTTGATAAAACTAAAAAGGTGAGAATTGAAAATGAAGAATTCCAAATTACAACTGAAGTTCCATAGCGCAGCGACCTAAGGCTTCTTTTATAGTAAATATATATATATATATGTATCTACTGCTGACATATTGATGTAAAGCAGCAAAAGTATCATTTCGCCAAGTGCCAAGTGAGAGGTATGTCTATGTCTTTGATATGCTGAAGGATTCATATTAAGCCGAGTAATACAACTTTTGTACTACGGAAGAACATATCGTATAATTAGCAATTATTCTGAATCTGAGAAAGCTACAATCGAGTGTGCTCGACTGTGAGATACACGCTTCCCACTGTGAATAAAAGTAAATCAGGACATTATTAATTTTAAAATATACCAAATATATATTTGGTATAATGACTACATTACCTGATTTTCAGCCAAAGCTATTAAGAACTGCAGTAAGTCACTAAGCATTTTTTCCAATGCAAAAGAATTTCTTTAATAGCTTTTACATTTTTTATCTGATCGCAACCAAATTTTCTGAAATCATAAAGACTATAAATTTTCTTGTCTGTATCGCAATTGTTGTCCATGCTTTAGCTTCAAAATTAGGACTGAATGGGCGTGCCAAAATTTTGAGAGAAACTTCATCCGTGTGCCATCTTATCAAGTGCTGTCGAAAATTATCATAAAATCTATCGCTATCTCTTATAGTCTATGAGATATTTATTTATTAAATTAATTTTGCAAAATGTAACGTTATTTTTAAGAAAATAATGAATCGAATTATATTTCAAATTGACTGCAAAGCAAAATAATAAATAAAACAAATACCAAAAATATTAGTTGAGCACAAACTATTAATTGATGATTTCCCATTCGAATTAAGTCAGGCCATAATTTTCTAGCTTATTCAAGCCATGGATTTTCTTTCATCAAAAACATTGTTCTTCTTAACTTTATCCTTTCAGCAAAGCAAAAAAGAACTTGACAAGCCAGTTGCAAGTTGGGAAGAGAACGAGAGAGAAAGAAAGAGAGAGAGAGAGAGAGAAAGAGAGAGAGAGGAAGAGAGAGAGAGTGTAACAAGCATATCCGGTATCCGGCATCAACAACTTAGTTCAAGCAATTGATTTACCGAAAATGTAGCTAAGGGAACAATTTACCGCTGAAGCACGTTTGAAAATGATGCGAATTTTTGCATAAATTTGTAAAATACAGAGAACAAAAAAACAACACACACACACAAACACACACGCAGGAAGAATGGAAAGAATTTGTAAACATTGTTGAGGATGCAGAAAAAGTAAGAGAGAGAGAGAGAGACAGAGTGAGAAGGAGGCCAACATATGTTGGCCGCCGTTGAGCGTGCTAAGGATGGGGGCGTGGCATATCACGATTGCGGCAATCAACAAATGGAGCGGCAACCTCATTAGTCAAAAGGGGGGAACAAAGCGCCGCAAAAGGAATCACAACGTCTCTTGTTCCTCTCTTCTTTCATCTCCCTCTCTCTCGCTCTCGCCTTGTGCTCCCCTAAGCTCCACTGTCCGTCTGTGCGAGCAGCATGTGCGGCATATGTGGCCACATTAGTCAGTGGGTCGCTCAGTGGGTGAGCAGTCAACACACACTCACACACACACACTGTCACAGACACTCACACACACACACACACAGACTAACACACACGTGCGTGCTCGCGAAATGGTTTCGTTGGGGTAAACGCAGCGGAAATTGTAAATTTTTTACTCGCAAACGAAAAAATAAATCATATGCGTGAAATGTTTGGATTGCCCTCCTCCTTCCATATGGAAAGCGGAAAAGCGGGAAAAGGGAAAACAGGATAACAACATCAGGTGCACAGTGGTAGATGGTCATGCCATCAAATGAAACAATCTCGCATTCGCATCCTTTACAGCTCCACGCCGCATTCAACTCTTTTTTTTTGCTAACGATATTTAAATTGAAAAATGTTAAGTGAAGAATTGCTAGAAGAGACTGGAGATATGTCAATTGTTGAGTTTAAGAGGAGCTAGAGAGGAGACAAGTCAAGACGATTTCGATTAAGAATTAAGCCATGATATATACTAAATTGTAAAAAATTAAATTGAATAGTGTAATACTTAAATGACTAAGCATGTGAAATAAATGATTCATACAAATTGTTATATAGATAAGTTCTAAAAATAGTACAACAAATCAAAGAAATAAGGAATATATAAAAAAAACATGGCTAGTCAAAGGAAAAATAATAGAATTTTTGGAAAAGAAACAAGACAGCATTAAAGAACACTAAAATCACAAAACAAAATAGAAAATTAAAGAAGACAAATTATAACAAAAATTGCCAAACAAGCATATTGACCAAAACTACATTAAGGAGTACAGAAAGCATTAAATAGGTATTATTTTTAAAGAGATAAATACATATTTCTAAATCAGTTCTATAAAAAGTAAAAGGAATTAAAAATAAAACAGTAGAAAAAAATGAAAAATTAAAAAACAAAAAATATAACAACGATTGCCACACGAGGAAAAGAAAATCGATCAATAATTTATTCATCTATATGATAAACATGTTTCATCCTCGCTCTTTTTAATTTCTGTTCTCTAAGAACCTTGCGCACAAAAGTATGCTACAAAAATTATGATAAAGTTGGAAGACGAACAACAATTGCTTATTAGTGACTTTTGCAATTTAGCTGACAATAGTTAATGTTAAACTGTGTCTCTATAAATACTTGAATTATCCCTGAAAAGGAAGCAATAGCTATGCACTGTGCTGGGCGACAAAAAAGAAAACCCCAAGCGAAGAGGGAATGAAAAGACAAATCTCGTAACACAGTCACAGACACAATTACGATTTGCTGGCTGGAACCAGCATGCGCCATAACTTGCCACATTCCTCACCAGCACAACACACACACACACACACACACACACACACACACACACACACACACACACACACACAACACAAACACACACACACACACACACACACACACACAAACAGAGCTCCAACGAGAAGACCGGAGCCAACGCACCCAAGGCCACAACCTACGCAGAGGCTGCTAAAGCATCTAGCCACAATGCCAATGCAGGAAGAAATGTGAAGCCTAAACAGCTACGCAAGAAACCTGAGGCACTTATCATCCAGAAAACTGCAGACACCTCTTATGCGGATATATTGCGGAAACTGAAAGGTGACCCGCGGCTGGACGAATTTGGCAAGCACGTACGCAGAATCAGGAGGACTCAGAAGGGAGACCTGATCCTGGAACTGGATGGAAAATCAGATGGTGGAGTGAGCAAAATGCGAGAAGGCATTGCAGACTCTCTCAACAATATTGCCACTGTACGTTCCGGTATGCAACGAACTGTACTGAAATGCAGCGGCATTGATGAGGCAACGACCACGGGGGATCTACTCCAATGTCTAGCGGCCCAATTCCCGAGCATCTTTAGCCCTGAGGTGAAAGGCTTTAGGAGGATGCGGGACGGGACCCAAACAGCGACTGTAATGCTAGATGTTAAGGATGCGATCACAGTTCTGAAAAAGGGTACTATTACCGTGGGCTGGTCAAGGTGCCGACTAACCCAGGATAATAGGCCTATGAGGTGCTTCAAATGTCTAAACTACGGGCATCAAGCAAGTAACTGTAGGGAGGTAGATCGATCTGACTGCTGCTTACGGTGTGGGGCTAAAGGACACAAAGCCAAGGGATGCACATCAAAGCCGAGATGCTTGATTTGCGGGGATGGGAAGGACAGGAACCACCCGACTGGCGGGTTTGCCTGCCCCACCTATAAGAAGGCTGCCCAAAAGCAATCGGAGGATAAGAGCAAGCAACATGCAAGATCACGTTAGGATTCTCCAATTAAACGTGAATCACTGTTCGGCTGCCCAGAGCCTTCTGCAACAGACAGAACGGGAACGGAAGATTGACATTATGTTGCTCAGTGAACCCTATATCTCGAGTGTAGGGAACGCAGGGGTGATCCTAGACAGCTTGGGAAAGGCAGCAATCCAATGCTGCACAGGAACTCAGATTGGAGAAGTACAGACCCTCCCGTGCGGGGTTCGCACACGGTAAATTAAAGGGAGTCCACTTTTACAGCTGCTACGCTCCCCCAAGCGACTCCTATGAGCAATTCGAAGCGATGCTGGACGCGTTGGTGCAACATGCGAGAGGGCGTACCCCGGTTGTGATAGCGGGTGACTTTAATGCCTGGGCCACTGAATGGGGTAGCCGAGCATCAAATCGGAGAGGACGAGCCCTGATCAACGCAATGAGCCTGCTTGATTTAGCATTGCTCAACGACGGACTTAAACCGACTTTTGACAATGACAGAGGATCATCGTTCATTGACGTCACTTTCGCGAGCAGGTCTCTAGCAGCCAAGGCTACCTGGGAAGTTCTAGAAGACGTGACGTTGAGTGACCACGCGATGATCCTTGTCAACATTAACACTAAACTGGCGAGAGCGACACACAGGCTTCGTAGAGAGGAACTAGGGCGAGCATGGGACACGAGGAAACTTGACAAGGAGATGCTAGGCTATGTAATTGACGATTTGACGATTCCAGCTGATCAAGCAGATACAATGGCCATAAATTTGTCGCGCATACTAACATCGACCTGTGATGCCATAATGCCGCGGAAAAGGGCTGCCAAACGTAAGTCTCCAGTGTACTGGTGGAGTGAATCCATAAGACTTCTGAGGGCGGAATGTGCTACAGCGAGAAGAAGAGCGCAACGTGCGAGAGGAAGAGATGACCACTCGCAACTGGTAAATCGCCACAAAGCTGCTCGTGCGGCACTACAAAAAGCTATTGCTAAAGCTAAAGCTGGTGCGTTCAAGGATCTTCTTGAAAGTATTGATGATAACCCTTGGGGACCCGCCTCTAAGATTGTTTTTAGGAAACTAAAATCATCGGCGGTTAGACCCCAAATGGAGCCTGACGCAATGGTCAGAATTGTGGAGGAACTCTTCCCACCACAGGCTACGCTTTGGCAGCCGGCACAGTCAACCCCGGGGCGACGTTTCCCAGGATCACCCCTGAGGAGATAGTGCAAGCCGCCAGGAGGATAAGGCCTAGTAAGGCTCCTGGGCTGGATGGAATACCGGGTGTAGTTGTAAAGGCCATAGCAGATGCTAAGCCGGAAATATTCAGCAGTACCTTTCAGCAATGCCTTGTTGAAGGGATATTCCCAAGCAAGTGGAAAAATCAACGGCTTCTCCTTATTCCGAAGGGTAAAGGTAACAGCACAGATGCCAGTGGGTACCGCCCCCTATGCTTGCTTGACATCGTTGGAAAGCTGTTCGAACGAGTTTTGTATCGCCGTATTGAAGAAATAACTGAAGGGCCTAGTGGACTATCGCACCAACAGTACGGGTTCCGAAAGGGTCGAAGTACCTTGGATGCGCTGAATAAGGTTCGAGACATTGCCCAAAATGCGTTAGCCGGACAAAGATGGCTAGGAGGAGCCAAGGAATACTGTGCCATAATCACTCTAGACGTGAAGAATGCCTTCAACACGGCTAAGTGGACCAGCATCCTTAGCGCTATGCACAACATGGGAATCCCTACATATCTCAAGAATATTGTTGGTAACTATTTTAGAGAGCGGATACTTTGGTACGATACAACTGAAGCCCCAGAAAGTACCGAGTCTCGTCGGGTGTTCCACAAGGTTCGGTGCTCGGCCCAATCCTGTGGAATATAATGTACAACGGCATCTTATCCATTAGAAAGCCAGGCAACGCGGAGCTACATTGCTTCGCGGACGACGTAGCAATTACAGCTGTAGCAAAACTCTGACGGAACTCCAAACCGTCTGTAACGCTACAATCAGTGCAGCCACTGGTTGGCTAGAAAGTGTAGGGTTAAATATAGCAGCGCACAAGACAGAAGTAGTACTGCTCAGCAGTAGGAAAGCGGTAGAGACTCTGCAGATCACGGTAGGCGGGGTACAGCTTGCTTCATCTAAGTCGCTAAAATACCTGGGGGTCCTTATCGACCACAGACTCAACTTTAGCGACCACGCTAGATATGCCAGCAGAAAGGCAGCCATGACGACTACAACGCTAGCAAGGTTAATGCCTAACGTAGGTGGACCAAGGATGCCAGCAAGGAGGCTACTCGTATCGGTTGCGAAGGCGTCTTTACTGTATGCAGCACCAGTATGGTACAAAGCTACGGTTAAAGCGTCGTACCTTAAAGAAGCTCGGGCCGTCTACAGAACTATGGCCCTAAGACTCATCAGAGGGTTTAGGACCATATCAGAGGATGCGGCACTCGTCCTCGCAGGTATGTTACCCGTAGATCTAGAAATCAGGGCGCTGACATTAATGCGAGACGGAGTCAACCGGACGTCAGCTTACGAGCGACAACTAGAGGAGTGGCAGAGCAGATGGGAGTCATCGCAAAAGGGGCGATGGACATTTGAGCTGATCCCAGACATCGCCACGTGGTTGGAATGCAAACATAAGGAGCTGGACTACCATCTCACCCAGTTCCTTACGGACCACGGCTGCTTCAGAGGATACCTGGAAAGATTCCACCATGTAGATACCCCCCATTGTATGTTCTGTATAAACAATGTGGAATCAGCGGAGCATGTCCTGCTACACTGCTCAAGATTTGTAAATGAGAGAGAGCAAATAGGCGGACTTATTGGAGTAGACTTCAGACCGAGGGACCTTATCGCTGCAATGATGGCAGACGAGGAGTCCTGGAATGTGGGAAAGACCCTCATCATTAACATGATGAAGAAAGTACGAGCTGACGAGGTAGCTAGCAGATCAGACAGCCAGTAGCTGATCTGCGACCACGCCTTGCATAGGAGGAAATCACAAAAATGACGACAGTGTGCTTAGGAGCACACCATCCTGCTCGCCGAAGTAGTATCTTAATTGACAGTCCCGGCGAGCATACACGGGACAGAAGAGCATACGGAGGTTTTTAGTGCGTAAAAATCGCACATACCCTTCTACAGGAGTAGAGGGGATCTTATTGAAGATTTTCCTGCCGGGGTGCAACACCAAAAAAACACAAACAGAGCAGTGAGAGGAAGGTGAAGAGATGGAGCCAGTATCTCCTGGAGGACACATGGCACTTGGCTTGGATCGTGCAACGCGCTGAAAAATATTTACATATTCACAAATGCAAACAATCCCCGAGCTCGCGATGAGGAGGCGAGGCGAACAAAAAAATAAAAACGTCATGTTGTTTGAGCCTCTGCCACATGATGAAGAAAGATGCGAACGGTAAATTGGTGTGTCGTTGATGGCAACAGAACGGAACGGAGAGGTGGAGTGGAGAAAGGGGGCGAGGATGAGACTGCGGTTGGTGTAGCAAACATTTTCAGTTGGCACTTGCCACTTTGTAAAATGCGCGCAGAGACGAAATGACAAAAAATTTGCGATGCTGTTGTGAAATCCATAAGCAGCAAGTGTTTCCTGCGGGAATAGAGAGCATGGGGCAGGACACAGCAGAGACAGAGCAGAGGCAGAGGCAGAGCCAGAGACAGTGGCAAAGGACTGTCGAGGACTAAGGACTAGGGACGTGCAAGGACTAGTCACATCGCGGCCAGGATGAGCTGGCTGAGAAGGATGAGCTGATGCTGTCGCTGTCGCTGCTGCTGCTGCTGCTGTTGGTTTGCTTGCTTCGCTGGTTTGCCTGTCACTTGCCGACGTCCCACACTCTACACACACACACAGCTTCACTCACACATGGATACACACACTCATACACAGCTCACCTCGAACCTTTGCATAAAGTAATTTCGAGTGACAAGCGCGCATTGTTGGCATTTTTGGTGGCACAAAACCTTCTCCTTCTACTTCCACTTTCATTCGCATTTGCTTATAAGAAATTCTATTTCTGTGATTGTCACACTCACATCCAAACAGCAGCGTTATAAACAACAACAACATAAGTATATAAATTATGTGCGAAAAGTTTTTCGTGCAGGTGCGATCAAGTTCCTTTGGGGGCAACTCCAGCTGAAGTTGTTGTTGCTTTTCGTGTTGGGGTTGCCAAGTGCTGCGAGCTGGTTTATTGTGGCAAAACAACTGACATTTTTAATTATGTCGCATTTGAAATGATGTCAAAATATATGTATGTATTACGCTTGTTTTCGTTTCCCGCATTGTTTACAACGCCAAAGTTGATTTATTTAAATGCATTTCACGCAATTGTCTCTCGCTCACTCTTTAACTCTCTCTCTCTTTCTCTCACTCTGTTCGGTCCCTTCATCATCATCTGTGTGCGCATTTCAATTTATTGCCTGTCCTAACCTGATGGCAATTTAAATAATGTCCTGCCAGCCTCATTTCGCCCTCATCTCATCCCATCGCATGGCATCCCATCCTGTCCCATCCAATTCAAATTGTCATGGGCCTCGCAGCTGGGCTCCAAATATTTATTTATTTATTTCAGCATTTTACTGGAACTTTCCACCGGCGAACAGCCGGTCGCCAGGACATTAACAGGATTATATATGTCTATTATTGTACTCAGAGTGCTCTGCACACTTTCCACATTTTTCTGCTCTCAATATCAACTACACCTGGCTGTTATTTCAATGCATATTGAAATATTTTTCGCATATATAAGAACTCTTAATAATTGTGTGTAGTATTTATTAATATATTCAAACTACATTTGCGTATTGTACTATATGTATATATAGTAAGTTATATAGATAAGTTATAGATAAGTTATATTATTCTGCAACATTATGCATAGAAGTGACTTTGATATAATATTAATATTCTTTCTCATCTTCTATATCTAAGCTTTCACCATATCAAATAAGTTGGTTGATTTGATATAATGAGAAAAATATGAGTTTCTAAAATCAATAACATTCATCTTCAAAAATGTATTCTTGAAATATGATTACTTTACTAACAAATTCTTTAAACTAAGAACATTAGTCTAAAAACTGTCAAATTCTCAAAATAAGATCACATATACTAGATTTGGGTTGGAAAATACTGTAATCCATTTAAATTCGTATAAAGTTTTTATATAGATTTGAGTGTTTTGGTTCAAAGCTCAGTTAGTCAAGCTGTCGTAAACTATCGAATTTTTTCGTCTTATTAAAATGTATTTGTGTCTCTTATTAAATATTCTTGGAATCAAGATGTATTGTCCAACATTAAGATTTTCACATAAAAATTTTTAGTACTATGACAAAAATCATTAATTTAGAACTTTTTTTGTAGTGTATTAGTAGTGTAGTGTATTATTTAATAAAAACTTTTTAGGATACCTTTAAATGTTGATGAGTATAGTATATGTACACATAATTTATTATTGCTATACTTATATTATAAATATAAATATAATTATAAATATTTTTTTAATTTCTTGCTACAAATTGTTGGACATAATTGCTTCACAACATAAGAATGAAAAAACTGACCTCAATATGTAAACTTAAACTGATGGATTTGATTACGTTGGCAAATTGGTTTGGCTAATTTGGAATCGGAATGGGCGAAAAACAATTATAATTAAGCAGAAGTTGCAATATTGCGAGCAGCCAAGGAAAATGTGGAGCAGTCAAAAGGTTTTTTGGGGATCTCTCGGTTCGCTTGTGAAGAACTCTTGGTAAGCGTCCAATGAAAGTCTAAGCATGGAGAATACGAGAATACTTTGCTGTAAACATGCAACGATACGAGTTGGAATAGTCGGCAAAGTCGGGGATTGTCAGAGTTGAGGCATAGTTTTTTTTTGTTTTTTTTTTTTCGTATTCGTTTTTTGCTTGTTGTATTTTTTGTTTACTGGGTTCAACTTTTCAACTCGGCGAAACCTGACACTTGAAATGGAGCCAGGGCCCAATGCCAACAGAGGCAATTGCTTGGGGCCTACATACACACACACACACACACTCACACACACACATGCTGGCGAAGAATGCTCAACTTTAATTATCAAAAAATTGTTTTCATGTGCGACTTACTACAAAGTGTGGGCTCTGCCAAGTTGTTGTTGTTGTTGCTGCTCATTTTGTTGCTATTGTAGCTGTACTTGTAGTTGCTGTTGCTGTTGTTGTTGTTGTTGTCGCTGTAGTTTCAGTTTTAGTTTTAGTGCCAGGCAACAGCAACAAAGTTGGCACAAAGTAATAAGTGCACGCCAAGGGAATTTAAATTAAGTTACAAACTTTGCATATTAAGCGCCTTATATACTACACACACACATACGTTCGTTCGTCTGTATGTTATATCTACCCCTCAAAAACCACGCCTCCTAACAAACTAAACAAACTCACTTACAAACGCAAACACAAACACTCCAATGAAATTTGCCAATAGTCGTAGCAACCCCTTCTTCACCTTCACCTTCGACTCCTTCTTCATTTTCTTCTTCTTTTTTCTGGTCCCCCCAAAACACACAAGACCACATAATGATCCACTCTTCCAGGGTTTAGTCTCACACGTGTAACGGCCCAACAACACACCTACAACAACAACAATAACAATAAGTAATAATGAGCACACCAAAATTAGTCGATTTTCGCATACCCTGTACTTTTCAAATTTATTTAAATTCCCTTTGAATTTTTGTCAAACTCAATATTTGCAAATATTTTGTAAAATAATGTCTAAATTTCAGTAAAAAAAATACAAAAAAAAAATGTTCGAACTTTAAATAGATTTTTTTGTAAAAGATCCAGTAGAATAATGCATATAAAAAAATAAAGTATAAATACTTTTACTACTAAATCTCATTATTTAAATGTAATTTTTAGCCTTCAATAAATTATTAAACCATTATGTATAATGTAATATCATTTTTTCTAAAGTTATATGTATGTAAAGAAGTTAATTCAAGATGATAGTAATAAATGTTTGTACCTTTAAAAATAAATTTCATTTTAATTAATTCATCTATTTTTTTAAATTATTTTTTTTTTTTTGTCTCTATATTTTTAAATAATTCAAATTCTCTATGAAAATCAAAATTTTATTTTATTATTTAAAAGTTTTTGAAATATCAATATAAAAAGCTAAACATTAATTTTCATTTCATAGAGTTGTTTTTATTTGAATTAAGAGGACATCTTAAAAGATGATAAAAATAAATTTCTATTTCAAAGAGTTGAAGTATTTTTTATTTAAAATAAGAGAAAATCCTATAAATATTTTCATATTAGAATTATACATTCAAAAATACACAAATATTAATGTTATTAACATCAAAGTGTCACGATTTATATTTAATTCAGAGTCTTATGAAATAATTTTATATAATTGTTTATCATATTTTTCTAAAAATTATATACATTAATATAGAATATAATTGTAGTAAACTTTACGCTTCAAATTCATTTTTAAAAAATGTTGAAAATAAATGTGTAGTGTTAAATTATATTATTTTATTATATTACTTATGTTTATTATTGCCAGCTTGCAGGGTATTTTGATAAAACATTATATGCCCATTTTTGTGGGGTTAACGCTGCGCACTTCAAAGCTCTCGGTTGCCACGGAATGCATTGGGCATGCAAAGCTCGAGCTGAGGCTAAGGTTGTATTTGGGCCAGAGAAGAGAAAGAGACGTCGACTGGATTGTGAATATGAGTGAGGGGCAGCAAGTTGGGGGTGAAGGTGAAGGGGGTAACAAACTAATTCGGCAACAAGGTCGGCTTTACATGATTTTCATATTAATGCCAGGCTTGCATAGACGATACGGCCAGCTTGTTAGGCGACAACATTCAAACTGGGACAATCCAAAATTTATTTTTGTATCTCACATTTTTTGTTTGCTTAATTTCCATGAAGTGCTTCTGGGCTCCCAAGAAGCCTATTAAAAATTATGTGTGGGCTTGCTTTTGCAAAAGCAAAACATGCTCAAGTTGGCAGTGCTTTAATGTTAGCTGACCACATACCAGATGAGATTTTGAATAGTTTTTGTGTGTCCCTCAGTCAGTAACTGAGATTAGATATTTAATGCCAATTTCTGTTGAGTATTGCCCTCAATTGGTGCTTCTTTTCTGCAAAGAGTTAGAGTCCAAATGCTTTGCAAAGAGTATGCAACTTTTCAAACGAAATATGCATCTTATGAATTTTAGTTAATGAAATAATTTAGAAGAGAAACGAAATTTATTGTATATACTTCGTTTGACTCAATAAATAAATTAAATAGTTTAATAATATAATATATAAAGAAAATTTATTGTATATACTTAGTCTAAGACAATACAATTAAGTTGAATAACTAATAAATTAAACAGTAATTTATCAAAGCAAAATAATTTGAAATATCAAAAGTCACTAGCCAGAAGGTCATAATCTTTCTGGCTTATCTCATTGCAATAAGGAATTCTCTTCGCGATTTCAATAAAATAATCATAATAATAATTATTATTAATTTTCACATATTTACTTTGTTTAACATAGTGTGATACTTTTTTATTTAAAATAGTAAGAACAAACAAATAAAACAATAAATTCTCCAAAGCCAAAACAAGTTCAATTTTTTTAAATCTTTTACTTAATTTTTTTTTTTGTGTTATTTCTTAAATTTGTTTATTTGAAAATTGATTAAATTTGCAATTCATTTTCTTAGAAAAGTTATATAAAATTTGTGACACAAAATATATATTTTAAGAGTATCCAAAAAAGCGTTGCAACTTGTTATAATTCGCTTTATCAATGCCTTTCGCTTTTGGGCTCTTATCAGCAACCCACGCACACACAACAACAACAACAAGTGTGCAGCTGGTGCGAAGGTGGGCGTGGTCGATGGCAGAAGGTGTTGTTGTGGCCGTTTTATCTAATGGACAATCGGCCCTGGGGATTCTTTAAGCTCAACAGACACGCTCCAAAATTTTATGATGTGTAAATGGCAAATTAAAACCGACTGACGGCCATCACAGCGATGCTGACCATTGCTTTCCGATTCGTTTCGTTTCGTTTTGCTTCTTTCTGATATTGAAATGAAATAATAAAATATTATTGAAGTATTACGAGTATATGATATGATATGCACGTAAGCATTTGCGTTCTCTTCACTCAAATCAAGAACGGAAACAGCTCGTAAATGACAACAACTTGAGAATGTTTCGCACTATCTGTGTCCTCAGCATTTCAGTTCTGGTCTCCTTTACGACCTCCCTAGACGCCCATCCCCTTCTCCGACGAATTCCCTGTCCGCCTCTTGCCTGACATCCTTTGATATCGTTTTCATGATGGGAAGGGGAGTCGAAGAGCTACGTTCGTTTATCGATAGCGAGTGTGAGGGACATTAAAACCGCACGCGTTTCGCTTTTATTATTGCTGCAGAAATCGCTGGCATCGTTTTGCTCAAGATATTTTCTCGATGCTGTTATTATTGTTATTGTTGTTATTGTTGTAGGTGTTCCCAGGGATGCTTCTCTCAGATGCTGGTGGCGGGGGAAATTTACTACAACGACAACAGCAACGAAAAATAATCAAGTGCAATCAACTGTTAACAATTTATGACATTTATTACATTTTTAATGTCGAACTCTGAACGTTAAGTTCACTGAGTTCGCCTTTGCTACCTGTCTGACTTCTTGACTCCTTGACTCCCTCCTCGCTCCTCGCTCCCTCCTCTCCCACGTTGTCTTCATCTTCTCCAATCTTTGATCACAATTTGACTATAAAGCCAGCAAAATGCTCCGGAGTTGAACGTGTTTTTACAGCAGTTACTGGTTTGCTTAACTGTTGAATACCCTAAGTTATGTTTGAATATGATAATTAACAAATCTATATTTATTTATTTACTGCCAAAAGTGTAAAACTTTTAAATTTTTGCAATAAACAAATAAAAAAATGCATGCCTATTAACAGCTTAATTCAATTCAATTCCTTAATGTTTCCTTAAATATTCAATATGTAATTCTTGATGACCAGTATGAGATCCGTCGATTACCGTTTTGTTTACATCGGAGTGCTAATAAAGCTTTCAAAATTCTTATTTTATTAATTTTTACATTTACATTAAAAATAAGAATTTATAATATTAAATTTATTAATCTATATTGTTTTAGCTAGAAAGAATATTATAAGAATGATGCTAAAATCTAATAGTACAAAAAATTTTCATTTTTATTGGAAATGTTCATTTTCTATTGTAATTGTTTGCAATATTAACATGTTTATTTTTCTATTTACTTGGTTGACCTGTTATGATATATTAAATTAGTGCAAAGTATCCCCATGTTCAGCTCACTAGTTTATTATTGGAGGATATTTTCTACTCCAAGTTACAAGACAATTATAAATTGTAAAAATATTTTACATTGCTGTTAGATTTATTATAAATAAAGTCAATTTTATTTCTTTTTTTATTATGTTGAACTGTTAAAGTTCAGCTCGCTTTCGTGTTATATGTATGTGTTATTGTAGGGTATTTTCCAGTCCAAATAATAATATAAGAGTAAATTACTAAAATAATTTCCATTACTATTATAAATATTAATAATCTTATTTCTTTATTTTTTATCTAGTACTATTAAGATATGTGAAATGAAAACAAAGTAAAGTTATTTAATTTCAGTATTGTGTGTATGTTTTTACAGGGTATTTTCTAGTCGCTGTCATTTACATGTTGTCACTATGCTATGCACAAATAGTTGGTAAACAAATGTGTTACGTCCATCAAATCGAAGTCATTTGAAATGTGCGAGTATTATGCGAGTGTGTGTGTGTGTGAGAGAGTTGTGTATGTACTAGTGTATGTTTGTGTGTGTGTGTCATGCGTTGGAGTGGAGGCAATTATTGGCATGTGCCGTGTGTCTGAAGCGGGCACAATTTGAATATTAAATGGCAAAAAGAGTGAGCACACTATTCGAGAAAATTACAATGGGGCCGAGCTGGGGCAAAGTAGCAAAGTGGAAAAGTAGAAAAGTGGAAAAGTGGAAAAGTTGAAAAATAGTAAAGTCAGCTAAGCGATTGCAATATTCATTGCAGCTCTTTTTTAATTGATGGCCTCTCGGGGCATCTGGCCACACACAGGATGGTGGCTCTTTGTTACTTCGACAACCAAATGGATGGGAACGCGAACATGTTGTGTGCCCCTTCAATATGTAGGGGCAGGGTGGGAAGAGAAGGGAGATGAAGGTGGAATATTGCGTAGCGGGCAATTTGAGCATCAATAATTGAAAAACTTGCGCCAAATTTGCTGCGTAACTGGAAACTAATTGCCAATTAAAAGTTAAGTGAGCAGCATCTAAAATTTATAAGCCAAACCCTGCTATGCCAATAAATACACTCGTCTGTCTATCTCAATGAAACTCTAGACTTAGGATGTTGTTTTTAACATGCCGGCAACGAGAACCTCTTTCGTTTCGCCGAGTGTACGATAAAGTTTAGCGAAAAGAGCTTAAAGATTCAAAACACTCGAAACATATTGCCAACAATTTGAATATATGAATCCAATTGAAATTTTGCTGTTTTGCCCAAAACGACTTTGTCCTCATTGTTTTGTCCAATTTCTTTCCCCATGACCAGCTTCTACTTCAGCGAATAATTCTCTCTAATTCTGTTCTAAGCAAGTGAAAATTGATGAAAACTGAACGTTGCCTTGCCACATGCCAAGTTCACAGCAGCGATGTTGAAAGGAGTCTGAACTTTGCATATCATTTGCGATTTCTATTAAAAATTTAAAACTGTTTTTTATTCAAATTGTTTCGACAACTCTGTTGCCCCGAAAAAATTAAAAAAATGCAGGAACCACATGACTATATCCTCGCATATTTATGCCCATCTAAAAGTTTTCTGACTACGAAATAGTTAAGTGAAGAACTTCGAGAGCCTCACACGGAATTTTCGAGCATGATTTATGAGGGTTGGGGATTAGTGAAACTGCTTGAATATATTTACGGAGCGAAGTTTATGAAGAAATGAACAATATCCAATAGAGACTATTTTTATAGCTTCTAACTTAACAAAATATTAGATGAATAAAAACAAACCTCCAAATTTGAAAGTTGCTAAAGGGAAGGTCGCGATCATAATCGCATTATATGTTAATTAGATACTTCAAGTGCATTTTTGTAATATAATAAATATAATAAACTAAATAAAGTAGAGTTCAAAATGAATATAAGGTCAGGTAAAACTAATACAAGCAATAAAGAATGTATATTAAATGTACAGCACTCAATGAGTTGCATTTAATCGCCTTTAAGGATCAGAGAAACATGATTAGTTGATCGGCAAACGATGGAATGTAACCTGCAACCGGATCAGGTAATGGCTGCAGTTCCGCTGGACTAAGAAACACTTAATCCGAGTTAGGGACGCACTTTGACCCCTCCGACAATAATATCAGCAACTTTACTGCCCATTTTTGTGCTATGCACACACGTTTCAATGCACACATATCATAGGACCAATAACAAAAAGTGAATAAAGTGGAAAAAAAGATGGAAAAACCGGGCAAAAAATAGGGAAAAACTGTTTCAGGCTCAACGTGTGCATTTCAAAGGAGCGAGCGAGAGAATCCAAGCGAAGTTCTTTGTAAACGTGTTTAAAAATAGAGCTCACTGCGAGCCATACAAACAATGGCAACGGCATTGTGTTGAGTGGGAGCAACAGAAAGCAAAAGAAAGCAGGACGAGGTGCAATAGGAGGATAGTTGATGCTGTTCTATGTTGTATGTTGTATGTTGTATGGAATGAGAATTGGAATTGGAGTGGAGTCGAGTCGAGCAGTATTTGCTGGCCAAAAAAAAGAAAAAGGACACAGTGCGCACTTTTGTGCGTTTTGCATGAGTGCCAGAGAGAGATTCGAGAGGAGCGAGTGCCTGACTTGAATATGAACTATGCGAACTACGTGCACCTCGCCCATCTGAAACAATGCGAGCAAACAATGCCAAAGAGCCGACAAAATCCTGGGCAAATAGCCACACACACACACACACACACACATATACAACGAGCACTGCGTACTGAGTGGCAGCAATAACAATGGACATGCCAAGCGAACAGGCAGACAGACGGACAGACGGACGGACTGATGATGGTGCTAGTAAATATGCAGTACAAGTATATCTGCAAGTAAACACTACTAAAAACGAAACTGAACCACAGCAAAACAACAGAACCTGCAGCAAAGTGAAGCTCACGTTCTCATCTCTCTCTTTCTCTCTCTCTTTCTGGCGAAAAGTTTATTCGATTTCATTTCAATGTTGATGAGTCACATGCCGGAAATATGTGCTCCGACCCAGGCTGCAAATAACACTTACGAATGAGTTAGGAAATCGACAGAAGAAGAAGTATCGAAGTCATCTCCAGATTCACTTAAATCTATCACACATTTCAGCAAAAAGGCATCATCAATATGCTAATCAGCAAAATCAAATGATTTTACCAATATGAGAACGTATCATTCAATCCTGATGATAACTCATGTATGCTCGAGTTTTAAGGTACATTTCTAATCCTTTAAGGTCGTGCTTCTAATAGGATTTTTCTAGAGAGTAAATCTTAAGTCAAATAATGGACATCATCTTCAACTTTATTCATGTAAAGGAACTAAGTCAGTTCGAAAATTTATAAATAAAAGTTAGCATCAATATTTATTTGTACCTCTTTTTTCAAAACATTTATTTATTTATACAATTTCAATGTTCCTTAGTGCAACCAACAAAATTAAGCCGATTTTTGTTAGGGAAATTCTTTGAGCGGAGGAATTTTAAATACTTGTTTCTATTTAGAGATTTAAAAGGAAAAGTTTAGTGGCTTTACGTTTACCTATTATATGACATATATTTTAAGTTTAATCAAATAACTTTCCTTTCTGTCGATTTGAAACCAATGCGTCGTATACTTATTATAATAAATAATTATTTAAATAATTGACTTTATTTAAATTATACATTTCTTGATCTAGATTTAGGTTTAATCAAATAACTTTTCTCACTATTGATTTGAAATCAACGCGTCGTATACTTATTCTAATAAACATATATTTAAATCGATGGTATTAATTTAAATTATACATTTCTTGTTAGCCCTTTTTATTTATCGAGCACGATGAAGACATCTCGTTTGTGTGTTTAGTAAATACTATTTATCACCCCTGTGTAATTTACTCACCTCTCTGGCCCCATTATTTATGTATGTGTGCTAAGCCAAGTCATGTGTCGAAATATATTTATACAAATAGGAGTGCTCGCAACAATTGAGCCCTTTTATGGGCACATTCAAATCGCTGTTAAGTAAAGTCATCTGTGTACATTTTCACCTCCATGGTCACTTTGTATGCACTGTCCTCTCAATCAAATCCAGCTGATAAGACCCTCGTTTGTCCCCCTCCTTTTTATTTTTTTGTTTGATAGAACCTTATCAATGTAAAGGGAAACTTATCTCTTCTATCAACTTTTCATATCGATAGTAATGCTCGTGATACGAAAACCAAATGGCAGCTGCCAAGTTATCAGTGAATCATGCCCTCGGGAGGTATTTCTCAAGCCCTCCTTCCCTGCTTCGACCCCCCAAATGCCCTTTTATACAGATGTACGCATTTCTATTAGCCGACTATCAGGAGCTGCTGCTGCTGTTGCTTTTGCTGTTGTAACCATTACGAACCCAAGACCGGAGACCTAAGACGCTTGTCGTCTCATTTAGCCAAAAGCTTTCCATTTGCAACGGCAGTTTTTCTTTTTACATTTTATCCTTTTGGCTTTTCCTTTTGCCTGCCCCCATCCCCATACCCATATGTGTCCATATTATATAAGTATTTTTCGCTCTGTTTGCAAAATACGCACATTTTTACTCAATTGACATTTCAGCTAAAAGTCTTTGCCATCACCGGCAGCGGCAACGGCAGCGACAACAGCGCAGGAAATTGTGGGCGGGACTCGAGACCGTAACAGCCCAGACCCGAACCCAAACACGGATCCGAACCCAGTTTCCCCCGTTTGGCAGTTTTGCAGTTTCCACCAGGCAAACGACAAACAAAGGTGGCTTCTTCTATCTATCACACACACACACACACACACACACACACGTAACAGTCTGTATGTGTATCTGTATAATATGTGCTTAGGTCTCTTTTTCCATTCCATTCCCCCCTCTCCAGCGCTAGAATTCACTCTTTCTGCTTCTCGGCGTGTATCTTTTCTGGCATTTCTGCTAATGGTGTGTGCCCTATAAAGCTGGCTAATGCCCGTAGAACCCTTTTGCTTGCACTCCCTTTTTCACTCCCTTTCACTTCTCTCCTGTTGTCCTATAATTGCCGTCCTTCGTTTCAGGCATGCGAAAAAATAAGTATAGAGTCCCTTTCTCTCTTTCCCTCTTAGACACACACTTTCTCTCCCCGCAGTGTTGCCTTTTTGTTCAATGGCAACAAAGAAGAAAATGAAAAGAGTAGCAAAGGAGAGTAGCAAAAATATAATTGAATGGAAAATGTAACATTTTGTTGCATTTATATATAGTATGTCGACTGGACTGATGGATAGCTGATACTTGGAAATCCCTTTTTTTTTGGCCTCCCTTTCTCTCGTTGCGAGAGTGCGCTCGATAATTGTCAGTCCTTGACAGGATATCGACAATTGAAACGGTTAATTGTGGCCACTCTGTTGCCCAAACAATGCCCAGCAAGGGGTTCACTTCTCTCTCTATACAAAACAGTTAAAGTATTTGGCATATTGACTGGCATATAAATAGACGTTTGAATATAGTCATTACTCAGCCATCGAGAGTGGCATTTCAATAGAGACAATCTCAACTGAATTGCAACTTTTTTATTGGCATTCTTTACTGAAATAAAGCGAACATTTTGTATTTTGAATACATCTGCGTAAGCTAAGAAAATTGTAAAGATTACTCGCCGAGAAAGATATAAATACTAAATCGTACTTATTCCTAAAATAATAGTTTAAAAATTACAAATTTATGTTTTATATTTCTTTTTTTTAAGTCAGCAAATTTATTATTATAAATAAAATTAATAATGTAAATGATAAATAATAATATGAACTCAAGTATTGTGATGGCTTTAACTAAGTATCTATACATCTAGAAGATGAACTTTAATTTGCAGATCAACTTATAAGCAAGCTTCCAGATTTTAGAGACTTACATATAAAACTAAGAATACAAATATCCATTTTTAATCCTTTTAAATTCTAACAATTTTTTTAATAATACAATAAACAAAAACCCCAATTTGTTTAAAATTCAATAACAATTATAATAAAAAGATATGCTACAATATCTTGAACAAGTTTCTATAAAATTTCGTTGTAAGCAAAAAATAATTTAAATAAATATGTAAATTTAATTACTGAGTACCGTATTTCCACGCTAAGCATTATGAGAATTTCAGAAAATCGATACATTTGTAATATATTCAAATCAATACCAGAGACTTGAACACTTTGAGCAGCTTAGAGCAATTATTTACGGAGAACTCTCTGAATGTAATACAAGCGTAATTAAAGCGGTTCAATGACTTTACATCTGTTACCAGACTCCTTTGAGTATCCTTTTGCATTTGTTTTATTTTCGTATTTTCAAAAAGTTGTTCGCAAGAAATCGTGTTTGTATCTTAGCCTGAGGCTATTAAAAGGATTTAAGCAGCAAAGAAGCTCTCGAGGCAATCAGAGAAACTCAATTAGGGGCAACTTTAAGCAGCTTTCGAAGAAAAATAGCCAAAAGGAGTCGCTGACGTATCCTTGAACGACGAAGACGTAACGCAACAGTTAAATGGGTCATTTGGTCTATTTATCATTTTTGACTGGGCCGAACAAGAATGCGTACGAATAGATTCGCTATAGCATAGGATTCCGGACATGATGATGATGCAGGACACGATTGGGCAGCAGTTGGTCATTCAATTTGTGCGCTGTTACTGGCAGCAATCAATCAAAATGTGAAATACTCTTACGACTTACGACCAGACACAAATGCTTTCTAAACGTGGCAGTTTCTTGGGAGTACGACAGAGAAGGAGAGAACGAAGGACGAACATTCTCCTGGGCTTCTCAACCCTTTTTTGAACTACAATCTAAACACGTGAAATTGGGTAATCGTTTGTGCAACTGAATTGGACAGCCCAAGAGTCAATGGCGGCCCTTTTGGGTTCGCAGCTCCTTGAATCGATACTCGCAAGACAAATGGTCCGATTTGCCCGCCAGCACCAAGAACCCAAAAAACCCTCCCCGCATTGAACCCCTTTCCATGTCACCCTTTATGCTATCACTTCTCTCACACACACACAGAGCTATAAATATATATTTTGTTGGCAAACAAATAAACCGTCGCATCTGCATATACGAACACGAGTATTTCAAAATTGGTTGCCCACTGTAATTCAATCTGAAATTGAAATTCGAATCAAGCCAAATAAAATATACTTGTATTTGATGCAAATTGTTTTCTTTTTTCTTCGCCTGACATCTTCATATATTCCATTAGGCATATCGAATTATTAACATGTTGAAAGTTGAACTTTTGCAGCGAATAACAACTGAGAAATTCATTTTGCAATCACATATTCTGTATGCAAATTTTAAATGAAATGATTTTTGTATTCATTGTATTCATTGAATTTCGAACAGTAATATATTAAATATTAATTTTACCATTTCAAAGTTTCTAATGACATTCAAAAGCGAAACAGTTTTCTATTTAACATTAACTATTGCATTCCAATAATTAGTTAAAAGTTGTATATCTTAGTTCCACTTAAAAAAGTCTATCATAATTCATAGGGGTTATTTATCAAGAACTACAAATAATTATAGATCTGTTTTAGTATCTTAAGAGTTGCGAATGTCATCGAGAAAGCACAACACATTATGAGAAATTATATCATATCAGAAGTATTTCTTAAATAAGAAAGTATTTCTTAAATTACTTATACAATTTTTATCTGATTACAACCAAATTTTCAGAAATCATAAATACTCTAGTCTTAATGTATGATCTAGCTAGCTTCTCTATTTGATTACTACTTAAATTTTTATTGATTTTCGAAGGCGGAAGTGGGGGAGGCAAAAATTTGAAGCCAATTTCATCTGCGTGCAAAACATAAAAAGTGCTGTCGAAAAAAAAGTGTAGCTCTATCTCTTACAGTCTCTGAATTTCGAGTGTTTCATACGGACAGACGGAAACACAGACAGACGGACGGACTGATAGACATCGAGGCTGTTGACGCTGATCAAGAATATATGTACTTTATGGGATCAGAGATGACTTCTTCTACGTGTTACATATATTCCCTGCAAGCACACAGTTGTAATTCGTTTATATTTAAGAATATTTCAATGCTGTCATATTTATGAATAAAAACATGAAATATAACGATTATGCCCAAACGAGGTTTCAAAGAGATCCATATATTGGTAGCTTTAAGGATCGACTCCCAAGCCGATCAGAGCAATATATGCTTGACAAAATCCAAACTGCGTGTTAACTGTGGAACATTCGAGAATCACTTCTTAGGTTTGCATGACTGACTAATTGGAGAGCAAGCAGAACGAGCGAAAGAGTCAAATATAGTAGAGAAAGAGAGAGAGCTGAAGAGCGGGATAGCCAGTACAGTATTGTTGGCACACCTGTGGCCAGGTAGCGCGAGACAGTTAGACTACCTCGTCTTCGGGTGCTGTCAGTGACCCTTGGTATATTGTTCGCCAGGGAATTTCTATTTCCATTGTCAGCTGTTATGATGGATTTTCTGCACATGTCAGAGGTATAATTTTTGGTTGCCTACCGTTTTTCTCGAGTTTTGAGTTTCCCACGCTGCCGAGAAGCGCGCTAAACCTGCAGCCATCACCTGAGTCCTTTTTCCAGCGATTTTCCGATTGTCTCTGACCTTTTTGTGCACTTATAGCACCCGTGTCTGAGGCAGGTTTGTCGTTCTTTGTTATTTTTGTTTTGGGATCTGGTTCCCAGGCTTCCCTCAGAAAGCAATTGGCGCGCGCCTTAATCCGCTCTGCTCTTCGCTCCACGATTTCCCCTCGATCCTTTCGTTGATCCTGCTGGCAATCGCTAACAAATGAACATGTTTTCTGTTTTTCTGATTTATGGCCAGATATTCGACATCACCTGATCTTTCATAATTGATATTTGGCCTGGCAAGTGGCAGACTGCTTATAAGGATTAAATATTATTATACCACAAATACTTAAATGAGTTTGCTTTTGTTTTCCATACTCAAAAATCATGAAATGTGCAAAATGCCTTCAAACGAAAACCAATCGAAAGTGCTGTTAAATATTTCATCAGCAAATGTTGTTTTCTTTTGAATAAAGTGTGCATAGATATTAAGATATATCGAAATTAGGATCGGTTGTTCAAAGAGATTTGTAGCTGTCTGTGTTTTGTTGTAGTTACTTATTCATAGTCATGAATGTACATACATAGAAAAGTCATTGAAATCAAGTAAAGTGGCAGGCTAAAAGAATGCCTTACACTCTAGAGTGAAGCCAAGATAAGTGTACACTTTCAAGTTTGTATAACTAAACTGTCAAAATGTGCACTGTACTTTAAACAGTCAAAAATGCCTTTCTTTGCCCACCAACTTCAGTTTTGGATGATAGAGGTTATCGCGCCGGACTTTAAAAATAGACATGCTCCATTTTCTTTTGCTCGGTTTTCTTTTTTTTTTGTTGTGTTTTTGTGATTAGTTAATAAAATGAGAATTTTCAGTTGCTCATTTGAACTCAGATTGAATTTCAACATTTGAAATTTGAATTTAATTTCGTCTCATTTAGTTGCGTTTAATGCTGGATCGAGTGCGGTTGTTAAAATCATGAAAATGAAGCGAATTATAATAAATCTAATTGTGATACTCTTAGCACAACATTTCTCTGCTGCTGCAGCTTTTGGTGACGAGGTGAGACACAACATTAAATGTGTAAAGTGAGTGCAACATTTTGAATGTTCTTTGTCTTTGCCAGACTTGTGAACTGAATCGAGAAATGGAACAACAGTGTCGCAGTTATACCTACTCCGTTGTTAAGCCTATGCTAGATTACTTGCGTCAAGTGAGCGAATATTTAATGGAAAGTGAATCGAAAGATAGAATCATTGGGGACTTGAGAGAAAAACTAGTTCAGAAGGAGAATAATATAGAATTCATAAAGGAATCGCAGGAAAATAATGTGAAATTGATAAAAGAATTGCGATCTCAAATCGAACTACAAAATACAATAAATGGTCTGTTAACTGAGAGCAATGGTAAATGCAAGGAAGAATTAGCGAGTAAATCTAAGAAGTTTGCTAGATTGGAAGTTGAACTAAATGAATTGAATTCCAGTCACATGGCAAAAAGTAACGAAATAGCTAAAATGAATAACAGCAATAAGAATTTAGAATTGCAATTAGAAGATCAGAAAAACAAAATACCAGTAATAAAGAGCAATCTTAATTTATGTCAAATTAAAGTAGAGGAATTAAGCAAATTGGAGTCGCAGATTAAAGTGCAGAATGATAGATTAACAATAGAATCAAACCATTTTCAAAAATGTAAAAAGGATTTAGTAGATAAGTCTAACAAAATCAAAGTTTGTGAGGTTCAATTGATAAATCTAAATTCCAGTCTTATTGAAAAAGATGAATTTATTTTAAAAAATGGCGAAGAGATCTTAGGCTTGACAATTAAGGTGGAATTAAATGAGGTGGCATTAAAAGAGAGTCAATCAGAGTTACTAATTAAAGAAATAGATAACCAGTTATGTCAAGCAGAAATTCATAAATTAAATCTTCCATCAGATTGCTTTGCATTTGATAGAAATTCTGGTATCCACAAAATCAATGTATTTGGATTTGGTTCATTCGATGTTCTGTGTGAAAATGATCGGGGAGACTTTGGTTGGTTAGTCATACAGAAACGAGTTATTCATGGAAAAGTGAGTTTCGATAGGGATTGGGCCGCTTATCGTGAAGGATTTGGTTCCATGCAAGGTGATTTTTTCCTGGGACTGGAGAAGATACATCAACTCACGAAATTGCGACGACACGAGCTTTGTATTCGTTCCATCTTTGCAAGCGGCGGAGAGCGTGAGTCATTTTTTTTGGATTTTGAAATATCTAATGAAGATACTGGATACGCGCTCAGGCTAGGAGTAAGCAACTTACAACACCATTTCATTAATGGCATGAAATTCACAACATACGATCGCGACAATGACAATGAACGTTTTGTAAATTGTGCTGCTGATTTCGGATTTGGGTGGTGGTACAACGATTGTAATTGGTAAATATTTGAAATGTCTTTTGTACACTTAATAAAGAATTGTATTTAATACATATAATTTATACATTTTTTGCAGTGCTGATCGTCTTAACTATGTATTTTGCCAAACGGTTGAGAAAATGGTAATGCTTATACGCCCAAAATACTAATTTAAAAATTGGATTGATAAATGTTTTCTATATGTAAATAAAATGCTTTGAGTGGATTCGATAGTACGCTTCAAGTTTAAATGTTGCATTGTTGCCTTTACTACTTCCAATCCAGGTGGTTGATGAAGCTAAAAACGGTGAGAATTGAAAATAAAGAATTCCAAATTACATCTGAAGTTCCATAGCGCAGCGTTTTAAGATTTCTTTTATAGTAAATATATATATACTGCTGACATATTGATGTAAAGCAGCAAAATTATGAGGCCGCCAAGAGTCAAGTAGGTATGTTAGTTGCCTATATCTTTAGCATGCTGAAGGATTCATATTTTTGTACTGCGGACGAGCAGATCGAATAATTGGCAATTGGTCTGAGTCCTTCATGTTGGCACAAAGTTAAAATAAAACAAGTAGAAGAGTGATTTAATTCTAAGAACCGTTTTGCGGGGTAGAAGTGGATGAGCAGCAATTTGAAACAAACTTAATCTACGTGCAAACATAACAAGTGCTATCTGTATAGCTCTATCTCTTATGATCTCAAAGATCAAGTTTTTTATATGGGCAGACAGACTGATACACAGACGGACATGGTTATATCATCTTGGCTGTTGACCGTGATCAAAAATACATATACTTTATGGGATTGGAGAAGCCACCATCTGCCCGTTACATACATTTATAATACCCTTCTAACCTAAGGCTAACGGGTACAGATACTCTTTAACTTAATTACTCTACTCAAAGTAAACTTCCATGCGAATACCCTTTTCCGCTTTACCTGACGCATTTAATTTTGTTTTTTCGCTTTTTTTGTTGCTTGCTATTTTACTTGACACACAACCTGTTGGAGGCTGGCAATTATTTGGGAAGAGGACTCGCGGGAAAAAGGACATCCTGTGCAGGCTGCAAAAGTTTCCTAATTACGACAAAAACATACAATAATTAGTAGACAATGTGGAATGAGTGAAGTAATAAATGCTTCTTCATATTGCCTTTACTTTTTTCCAGATGAAATAACAGCAAAAAGCTTTTAATAATATTATCAATTACAGGCAACAAATAAAGTTCAAAGCAATTTTTTCCGAGTGCAGAAAGTTGAGCTCATCATCGGTATCAAAGCGATGGGCAAGAACAAACCACAAAATTTCATTAAGCCGCCTCGTCTTGGCATTCAATCATGGTAGTGGATATGTTTTAAGAAACTGACAATAACTATAAGAAGAAACGGGGCATCCATTTCCTGATTAAATATATGTATATAGTATACAGCATTTAAATGCCTTCATTCAGCGAGATCAGAGAGGTCTTGACCAGAGTCCGAGTCAAAGTTTGGAGTCGCTGAATCAGCACTGGGAAATGCCAACTGGCCATAGTAAGTATATCATACATGCAACATTAAGCCCAGCAGCAGCAGCAGCTACCCATGCCACACACACACACACACTCACACACACACATACAGTTTCACGTACAGTTTGTTGGCCAAGTCAACACGTAAGCAAAATCCCAATCTGTGCGAAAGGATTGCGATTGCCGTTGGCTTCTCGCTCTCTCTCTCTCTCTCTCTCTCTCTCTCTCACTTACTGTGTGTGTGCTGACCTCAGTATATTTTGCGAATGTCAGAGTGAAATCCGGGCATTTATCATGATTCGAATGAATTATTGAAGTATATTTCGTTTGGCATTCCCTATTGGGCTATCCAAACCCATTCTCTCTGCCCTGTCCTGCCCTTGTCCCCTTTCTCTATCGATATCCGGGTTAGGTCAGTTGGTCGTTGTTTGGTCACAGGATTCCCGTCCACTCCATCTCTCTCCTTCTCTCTCTCTCCCTCCTCTCTCTCTCTGTCGCTGTGATTTGTTGTTTTTCGGCTTCATTTCTTGAACTGTGCTCAAAACTTGGCTTACGGCTCCTCGCACATTTAACAACGGTCCAGCACAGTTCCTGCTGCACTCGCTACCAGTTTCCGATCCCTTTTTGAGTGTGCCATATACAAAAGGGATTTTGGGGGCTGCCGTAAATTTATTAGTTACACTCGCAAAAACTTTTTCAAATTATTACTTAACTTTAGTTAACTTATTAAGCAGCATCACATAGATTTCTAACAGAAGACACAATGAAGTTGTGTGGCTATTAAAGAAGGTAACTAAATCAGTTTATATGTAGGTAAGAAAAACCTCTTGTATTTAACTGGCAAAGGAATAAAAAAAATAAGTGAAATAACAAAAAACAGTTTTGATAAAGCAGAAATTAGATTGTTTGAGCAATCTTTTGTGTAGTAATAGAAAACTTTTAGTAATTCTAGAAAGATTTAAGTGGAGTCAAAAAACAGATTTTATTTCTTATCGAATCGATACATACAGTTTCTCAAAATAGAAGAACGTAGATTTATTAAATTTGCAATTAAACTAAGATAGCTAGCTTTTCAACTATTTTAACTTTCAGAAAAAAATAGATTTTTTTTAAATTTTTTAGCTTACGTAGAAGATTCAAAGGTTATTACTTGTATACAAATTCATTTGAATTGCTAGAATCGGACAGATATTATCGTTCTAGATCTTAAATCTTTGATATTTGTATTAAATACAACTGAAGTTCAATGCTGATTGTTACACTTTTCTATGAATAAGAAAGAAAGCTACTGTGAGATACCTACTACCCATTTTGAATAAAAGCAAAGCAATGTGGTATTATTCCTAAAATATAATAAATTTAAAATATACCATTAAAAATTATACCATAGAGCCAACTAAGTTACGTAGTAACTAGGCATTTATGCCCATCCAAAAGTATTCCTTAAATAATTCCTACAATTTTGATCTGAACGCAACCAAATTTTTAGGAACCATAAAGACCAAAAAGCCATAGCAATCGAAATAGTTTCTGTATGCTACTGTAATTCAATTTAATTCCGATATAAGGTAAACTAGATTACAAGAAAACTATGCACAAATAGTCAATAAAATCGTTCGTATCGTTCGGACAGAACGAGTAAACATAATTAGAAGTCCCTTTCATACAATGCCGAAAATAGTCCTTTTTGTACATTGTATTGTTGTTTAGTCCTTTTATATACAAAGTGTGTGTGTGTGTGTGTGTGAGTTGAGCAGGACACTTGGCGTGCAGTTAACGAGCTAAAATGTCAAGAGGAAACATTTGCTTGTCACGCTTTCTTTCGATTGAAAGCCTTTTTTGGGGTTGCCATCGGCTACTTAGGCTCTCGGCCATTATGCAGATATAAGAGTAAGGGAGTAAGGGAAAGTAAGGGGTTTACCTAATTGTAAACACCCAGCGTTTGGAGCCTATGTAAATTACTTAATCTGCATGCAAAGACAATTACCAATCAGCAGGATATTAAGCGTTAATCGCTTTAAACAATGCCAAGGCAAACAATTTGGACACGAAACTGGCATTTACTCGACAGCCCAACACAATACAATACAACACAGCACAACGTGAACCGAACTTCAAGGGCCAAAACGACCCATTGACCAGCAGCATTTAATGAGCCGACTCCTCCCATCCATTTCCAAATATCGAAGACAAGAAACGATTTTAGGCAATCAGTCAACAGTCCAGCTGTAGTTGCTTGTAGCAGCTAGAGAACGTGTCCAATTTTACTAATTAGAGCAAATATTTGTGTACTTGATAACTTTGGTGGGACGTTGAGCAATGGCAGCGCCACCAGAAGCAAGAGCAGAGGCAGAAGGCGAGCAACCACTCAACGGCACCCACTCATTACAATCACGCACACTCAGACACCATTTCATTCCATAGAAGCGCTTCCCCAATGGAATTTAATTACGCGTCCAGGTCGAGGAGACAAAAATCAGTCAACCCCACTCCGCGACGCCTCTTTCCATCCCCAGCTATTTAAGCGACGAGGAATCACTTTCATGTAGCACAGGAAGTTGCTTCACTCCTCTAAACGCAAGTTCTTTGTTACGCTTCTCTGCTTGTATTTATGTAATTAAAGATTTTGATTATATTTTGAGCATTTTACGATGCTTATAGTCAAGTTTTTAATAACCCCAAATCGCAATTCGCATTCAAACCTCGAAATTGAGTTACTCCGAATTATACCCTGTACATTTTTGTTCTCTCTCCTTGGGCATATAATCTCCCAACTAGTTCGTTCGGTATTTTATGCGCATTTTTGACATCAATTCTTGCCGGGTATTTGGACGTCAATCAGTTGGCCATCACGCTGCTTTTATTACAGCGTTTTAATGACGCTGCCTTATAATTGCGGCATCATTAAAAATACGTTGCGGCTTTTATGTAGCCAAGGACTTGAGCTTATCCTTAAAAGAGCCAACAAGCTAATTAAAAATGTACTAAAATACTTTTTGATGCCACTTCAAAATGCTTCTCTTGGCGAGATGTATTAAAATATATATATATGATATACAAAAATCAATTGATTTCATTTCGCAATATACTATTTTCCATTTCATTATTTATTCAACATATATTTTGCCTCGAGGCACGTGTGCAACCCACGCCCCGATCTGAAACTAGTTGGTGATTTGTACGCTTCGCTGATTAGTAAATAAAAACAACAAAATGCGCACAGACAAATTAAAATAAAATAAAAAAAAAAATGACAACTAAAGAGGAAAATAAAATTGGTTGAATGTCGAGAAGATTAATTCTATTCATCAGTGACAAGTGATCCGCACGCTTTTTACATTATTTCTCAGCGTATTTCATTTCTGTCAAGTTTCCCCACACTTGGCCAGCCAGCAAGCCAATTAGCAGATTTTCCATCACTCATTAAGTAATTATGTGTGTCAAAAAAGTCTTAATTAACCAAACATACCTTAAAGACTTTTAGCTATACGCATTTTGCATCATTATTTAAATTGATGCCACGCCGAAACTAAACAACCAAAAACATACAATATACAAATGAAATTCGTTTTAGCAGAATTATGTAAAGAAAATATCAAACTATATATTATATGATATTAGTCATATCTTAAAGAGATTTGACCTGAAATTCCCATAATTTTAATAAACAGCATATTTCTATGATAACACAGAGAAAGATATTTTAGAACAGCTTCTCTTATAGCTCTGGAGAATTGAAGAAACTATAAACAGATATAGTATTGTAATACGAGCATCCATAAGTATTTTCCCCCTCTTGACATTACAAACAACAACATTTGAATGAAGTTTATTGCTCTTTGGTGAAATTGGAACATTTCGTAGATGAAAGGATTATTAAGAGATTTTCTTCAAGAGAGAATCAAAAGTTTTGCTATTTGCGACAGACTCAATAATTCTCGCATTTTATGGTTCAAGTTTTATTCGTATTGTTTTTGTGTACACGACGCCGTTTTTGGGTTGGGGAGATTTTGGAGAGGGGGAATTGTTTTGGTTGTCGGGGTGTTGAAACTCCGCAGTTTGTAAACTTTCTACTTCGAGCCATAAAATTATATAAAATATATCCTTAGTCGTTTCAGCTTCGTTCTGTCAATGTCTTTTGCCACCGAAAAAGTTGTAGGAAAACCATTTTGTGGCAAGATGTGAATAAGAAGTGAATGTTTGAAATATCAGATACCCTATAAGGTGTTTATTTTTATTACCATAGTTTGCTGTTGGCTCTTATTACAGAAAGAACGATTAAAATATTTTATTTATATAAGTAGTTATTGAATCATTTTTCAGAAATTATGAAGCATTTTATACTTTATGCATAACTAATACTGCTTTCAATAATAAACGTATTAATAATATTATTATGAAACTTCAAAATTATATACATATTTATATAATGTCATATATTTCATATTTCATTAACTTTTTTTCAACCTTTGACCTCTACTAAAAGTCCAAAATTAAGTTTGGCCATTGTAAGCGTTGTAACCACAAATGTTTTCGGCTATTCAAAATACTCACAATTGTCCAAACTTCCGGTGACAATGGGGCTAATTTGACTTTTCCAAAGCGAATTGTTTGAATGATGTAAAACAAAATAAAAACCTAACGCTGATTGTAAATTAAATGCTGAGAAGCAAAAGACGCAGATTTAAAAATCATTATGAATAATGGTGTGAAGTTTTGTCCCTCCTTCTCCACATAATGAATGACAGCTGAGTGTACGTAATAGCTTTCGAGGCACTGTGCAATCGTCGCTCTAAATAATGATAATCTGTTGTACTTTCGCTGCTTTACGTGTAGTTCTTAAAATTTAAATACACCGGCAAAACAAACAAAAATTACTTGTCATCGTCGCATTATTATATATAAGTATATAAGCATGTATTTCTATATTTCTGTTCAAAATAATCTCTTACCTCATCGAAAATGTTGATCTCGCGTGCCAGAAGACGAAGCACACGAGTGTAGACAACTTGTTCAGAGGTTGATTTAAATTTAAATATGATGTGCCATGCGGTGCGACCAAAACAAATGCTAAATCCACAGCATCAAGTGATGTAGTCAATGTTTGAATTCAATCACATTTGACAAGGCTAACAGAATACACACAGTGCATGGTATTCCCCAAATTTCATTTTCCTTGACATTGACAAACTAAAGTAATGTTAAGTAGTTTTCCGATATAGAAAAAACCAATTACTAAAAGTTTGAATTACGAATCAATTTTCAATTTGCCCATCTTTTCTTGATTTTCCATTATCAATTCAATTGGCAAAGTCTTAAAAGAACTTATGCGAATAATTTTCAGCAAGATTTGTGTTCTCGGTTATCAAAGATATTCTGAAAACAAAATACATTATTATACTGATGATTTTATTGATTTGTTTCGAGTATTCTGAACTAATAAATAAAATTATAAATTACTATTTTAAAAATTTAAACATAAGTTCCGCCATTCCAGTCATTCTTTTTACTACAGAGAAAACAATTTACTAAATAAAATGATTCATTTTCGAAATTTTGATTATAGTTTTTAGAACGTCACGTTTTTTTTGTTTCTGTGTAGCTTATTTGCAGCATCTTTTAGTCGAGCGCAATGGCATAACTTTTATAACTATTGCATCTGGATTCTTAATCGATTAGTTGTGTCTGTAAATCATATTTGATGAAGATAACAGTTACTTCATTTAAACTGTGTCAATAGTGGCCACCAAGCCGATGCAAATCTTTGCTGATAAGGCAAATGGTGAATGACCTGATAAGCTAAAGTTCAATTGCAAAAATCAAATGGCAAGTACATCGAACATTACTCTACATAAGTAGGGTATAAGACTATTGATACTCTTTCTTCTTGACCATTAGTTGATCAGTAATATTTTATTGCTTGCCATTCGTCGTTTAATCTTCAACTTCCTATCAATTTCAATTTCATTGGTTTAAATAGCTGAAGCATATGTGATTATTTGCCTTACATGCTTGCAAATCAAAGACTGTTTTCCATCAATATTCAAGTACGACATCATTGAAATAGAGATGTCTGTCTCCATCGAGTGGCTGTCAACTAGCTGCCCACCCCTTCAGCTTCCCCCCGCTCCTCAACGACCCTTTTGGTCAGAGCATTGAAGAGAGTGTGTGGCAAGTACTTTCAACACTTTGCCTATATGCATATGTAATAAGTTTTGTGGATAGTCGAACACTTAGAGTACACATATATATATATATGTATGTACATATACATTTGTATATATGTATCTACTGCGGTACCAGTTTCAGAGTTCCAAATTTGTTTACAATACCGAATTTGTTGGTGGCATGTTTACAGCGCCAAATGGGCAAACACAGGAATCTACAAAAACACATTTCAAATTGAATGTAAGAGCAAAAAAGAACAAGTAACAACACTCCAGTTGAGAGTGCTTGACTTGAAGTTACCCAGCAATTATTTACTAGCTACTAATAATCAAACTTTGAAATCGCTGAAGAACATTTTCGGCAATTAATCATACCGTCATATTGTAATATATTTTAGAATAATTCAACACAAGCATATTATGAATATGAAGAGCTTTTTATCACTCTTAGCATACCCCGCATTTCATCCAGAAAGTTAGGGTATGAACATAGTAGAGAAAGAATCACACATTTCCGATTGGAGCAGAAAGAGAGAGAGAGAGAGAGCAAAAACTAAATTGTGAGGAGTATAGAATAGACATTTGTACATTCTTACGAGTGCGAGTATGATATGTAGAAATTCAAAATGTGCTTTGGGTATTTGTGGTTCTGATGTATTCGAGCACTTTCGGGTGTCACTTGAACATGTTCTGCCTGCTGACTTTGCCTCGTATTTATCATTTTTTACATTTCGTTTTTTTTTCTTCTTCTTCTTTTCGTATTTCTTTTCAGAAACTTTTCCATTCAAGCTGCAAAATGTCAGAAGAGGCATCAAAAAATCAGAATGTCTTTCAGATGCTTTGCATATGTATGTGTATACTAGATGTTATGCCCTATCAAACAAAAACTGAAATTAAATCTCTCATTAAAGTTATTTATTTTTTATTGAATGTCACGAAAGAATAGTAAAACTTGTGAAATACAATAAATTATTATTTACTTATTCAGCAATCTTTCAACAACAGATAACCCGCTGAACTACTTGACGTAGTCACCCTTAGTTAATGTTAAATGTTGACATGCAAATGTATGAGGATGTGTGCACAAATGCATCTGTATGTATTCACATACATATGTATATGAGTTCACATGTTTGTATCAATAAAATGTGTTGAAGGTCAATGCGAATAACAGCTGAAGAGGCAATAGATATGTATGCACTGATGTGTACATATATGTCGTGTATGTATTTGTGCACATTTATGTACGTTGTCAATATCATCAAAAGACAGCATCGCTACTTAAACGTCGACTGCAGCTGCAGCTGCAACGTGGCAGCGACGACTCTTGTCATATGCTTTTTGTTTGTTTGTTTATTTTGTCGTATTTTTTATTTTTTTATTTTGGCACGAAAGGCGACATGCATTAAAATTGATAGTCTGCGACGTGTGGCACAGGGGTCGCAGGGGAGGCATGAGAGGCAGCCAAAGACGAAATGAAACTGACAGCATACGTGGTAGACGAATAGGCAAGAGAGAGAGAGAGCGAGGGACGCCAGAGGCAGAGAGTGGAGCATCTTTAGAAGCTTTGCCTTTTGTTATGCATGTCCATATACACATAAGTATGTACGTATGTATGTATGTATGTTCACATACACTCGCATTTGTTTTTGCACTTTGCTTTTTGTCGCCTGCTTGGTGCCAATATGTCTGCCACAGCACAATCCAATTGTATTTCTACTTATGCATGTATGTACATACATATGTATGTATGATGTTTCATGTGCCCGTGCTTATGTGTATGTGTGGGTGTGGATGTGTATGTGTACGTGAGCTTTTAAGTGAGTGTCGCTCTGTCTCTGTGTCGCCATCTCGCTCTATCTCTGTGTGCGCCACACATTCGCAGATAACTCGCAAAAGCAACAACTACAATTACCATGGCGAAACAACAAACAAGAGCATAAAGATAACAAAACATCAAAGTTCGTGTTGAGCATTGATGCACAGATGACTAAAGGTGTGAGGTCGACTGGAAAATACCCTGTAAATTTTTAATTTTTTAATTAAAATAAAAATTCTCTGTACCAAACACAAGAAAAGTAAAATTAATAAAATAGAAAATTCTATAATAAGCACACGCTTTATTTGTTGAGGTATACAACTTTGTAGGATTACGATGGACTTGCAAATTTCGACAATCTTATCACGAAAACCGCGAATAATCTCTGTTTAATTATAATTATCTTTTAATCGGGCTTATCTTATCGGTTTCGATTACTGGATCGTCAAACAGCTGAGTGGATTATCGAGTTGCTAATAAACATGTTAAATTTAGTGCGATCGCTGAAAGCAAACAACAAAGTTGCCTCTACCAGACAACAACAACGCTTACAAGATGCCCGAAATACGCCCTCTATCGGCCAGTTTTGCAGCGCACAGCAATCGAGGAGTTAAATGAGGATCCCGATCGTCTCGATGCTGATATTTTGGCTCTACGCACTTGGCTAAAGCAACAGGCACATATTCGATCGCGCAGTGATGATCAGTTCCTGGTTTCTTTTCTACGCGGCTGCAAATTCAGCCTGGAAAAAGCCAAATCCAAGCTAGATAAATACTATACGCTGCGCACGCAATTTCCAGAGTTTTATACTATACGTGATGTGGACAACAAACGTATCCACGATATACTAAAATTGGGGTAAGTGACAGATAAACAGTAAACGTTAAATAAATAATATTCACAAATTACAATTTTTAAATTATCTTTATTTGAATGTTTCCCCTACAACTTGGGGCGTATAAGCATCTTAACTTCTTTAAGATAAAATATGGACGATCCTAGATCGACATACATAGCATTCAAGTTACTGTATAAGAAAAGTAATAATGATTAATAATAATCAATCATGCGTGAAATTCTATTTGAAATATTTACCCATCAGAACATTCATTGTACCACCAGCCAGCTTTAAATACAGCAGCACAATTGATAATTGAATGGTGATCATTGTCGTTGTCGAATGTTGTAAATTTCAGATGCTCATAGTGGCTGAAAATATTCTCAACGTTTCCTTCAAATTCACCCAAGCTCAGTGCATATCCAGTGTGTTCATCAGATATTTTAAAATCGTCGTAACGGGCGTAGAATTTGTTGTCATCTCCTGTAACCAAGTGCAGATACAACTCATGGCGGCGCAAGTTCGTCAGACGATGGATTTTCTCCAATCCAAGGAAAAAATCGCTATCCATGGAACCGAAGCCTTCGCGATAGGTGGCCCAATCCCTATGGAAACTCTCATTCCCGCCAACTCGCTGTTGTATGACTATCCAACCAGGTCCAGCTATCTGACTATTGCATAGAACATTGATGAAACCAACTCCAAAAACTCCGGGATATTCCGCATAGGGAAAGCAACTCGACGAAATATTATTATATACTGTTTTATTTAATTTGTCAATTTCTGCTTGACACATTTGCTGATCATTTTCTTTGCGTAGTAACTCACTCTTCATAAATAGTAACTCAATTTCTTTTTGAGCTTCTAACTTATCGATCGTAGCATTGTATATCGAAATACTTTTATCCTTTTCAATAAGACTAGCGTTTAGCTTCATTAATTGAACCTCACAAACTTCCAGTTTCTTAGATTTATCTACTATTGTTACTTTAAGATCTTCAATTTCTGACTTATCATGCTTGCTGATATCAATCTTTGTAATTTCTTTAGAATTCAAATTGATCAGCTGAGCATCTAATATTTCCAATTTAATGGATTTACTCGTTAATTCGTCCTTGCAATTTGCATAGTTCTCAATTAATTTTGAATTTCTAGATAAACTATCTATTCTCTTTTGAAAATCGATTTCAGATCGTAATTCTTTTATCAAGGCCTCATTCATTTCCTGCTGAACTAACTTTTCTCTCAACTCCTTAATGATTCTATCCTTCGATTCACTTTCCATTAAATCTTCGCTCACTTGGCGCAAGTAATCTAGCATAGGCTTAACAACGGAGTAGGTATAACTGCGACATTGTTGTTCCATTTCTCGGTTCAGTTCACAAGTCTGGCGAATATAAAGAATATTTACTTTTAGCACTCACTTTACACATTACACATTTAATGTTGTGTCTCACCTCGTCACCAAAAGCTGCAGCAGCATAGAATTGTTGTGATAAGAGTATCACAATTAGATTTATTATAATTCGTGTCATTTTGATTTTGGCAACCGCACCGCATCCAGTATAAAACGTAACTAAATGAGACAGAATTAAATCGAAAATGAATATGTGTGCCATTAAAGCTGCTGAATTTATTGTCTAATACTTATTTTTGACTATATAAAGTACAATTAAAACTCACTTTAACGAACACTTTATGGTACGAATACTAACAGTTTAGTTAGTCAAAACTTAAAACATGAATTTTGGTTTACTTTACAGCGTAAAGTATTATTTCAGCCTGACAACTCCCCAAGTGATAGACTGCAATGTTTTACCAAGAGAGGTTTCACTGTATCATTGAAATACATTGATTACCATTGTATACATTGATCACTCTATATATTGATAATAGAATAAAGTCCGAAATACAGCAAAAATTAGAATAAGTTTGACATTGAGCGCTGTCTATATAGAAAATATAATATTATAGTCGGGTATGATCGCCAAAAGATGCATAATGCCTTTCCAGATAAAGATGGTATGTCAATTGAGCAATTGCAGCTGTCGGGTATTATTGTAATTGTAAAATCTGGTGTATTTCGTTCCTTTTGTTATATATTCAGTGCAATAGCATGCCGTTATACTACATATTTATATTTTTATATATTTTTTAATTTTTGAGTGTACTAATGAATTTGACCAATAATAACGTATTTGCTCTGGTTTGCTTTTATCAAAAATGTTTAGAGGGTAACTCACAGTCGAGCAAACCAGACTGTGGCTTCATTAATTTATGTGTGACATTTGTACTTACAACTTTCCATAGGAACTGGGTATCTTGCAATCGATCATTCTCGACCAGATCGTTGTTTTTTTTTATATATTTCGAATTATTTATATTCTAGACTTTAAAGCTCTTATAAACAGCTAACGTATAGTATACGATTATATATTATTATGTACTAAATAATAGGAGCGAGTAATAGATGAGAATAAGCGATGCTTGTGCAATTTTTATATGTCACATGGACACTAGGCAGAGAGTAATACATAAGTATATGCTAGCTGGAATATGAAGACTCTCTTCTTCAACAAATTTTAGCAATCTCTACAGCTAACCGACAGCTAAAGAGTACAATTTCCATCTGCGAATATCAATGCTAAGTCGCTCTCGACTCTCAGCCGCTTATCACGACAATTCTGACGCCACTGTTTGTTTCTAAGGTACCGAGTGGCCTTGAAAAAATGATCAGCGTGATGTTATTTTCAAATTCAAGGACAAAACATTAAAAGCTGAGCTGAACCATGTATTTTGTTTATAATATAATATGAATCGAAAATTCCGTAAAGTGCAAATTGCGAGAGAGTTTTCACCGTATATACCATTATATAATATATGGTTTGAATTGCAGCAAAGATTACCATAAGTTTAACCTTGAGCGGTGTCTATTTAGAAATCATTATTTTATAGTCGGGTATGATCGCCGATCGCCGGTATGTCAATTGAGCGCATTGCAGCAGCTATAGGGTACTAATTGTAAAAGCTAGTATATTTTGTTCTTAATGGTATATTTTCAGTGCAGTATATTATGAATATTTTGGTGTACTAATTTGTTTACTAAGATCATGATAATTTTTAGCAATCATAAAAAGTATTATGAACATCTTACGATTTCAATCTTGCAACCGATCATTTTCGACTAAATCGTTGTTGTTTGATTTATTTCGAAATATTACATTTGTTTATATTCAAGACTATAGACTAACGCATTTATATTATAGTCTACTACATAATATACGAGAGTAACAGATGAGAATAAGCGACACTTGAGCAACTTCCACAATATGTAGAGAGCAATATATGCTAGCTAGAATTTGATGGCTCTCTTCTATGACATAATTTTAGCAATCTGTAGAGCTTAGTGACCGCTGAAGAGTACAATTTCCGTCTACGAATATCAATGCTAAGTCGCTCTCGAGTCTCAGCCGCTTATCAGCGAAATGCTGTTGTCACTGTTTGTCTCTAAGGTACCGAGTGGCCTTGCGAAAATTGTCATAATGACATTGACAAATCCAAGAAGAACAATTTATTCTCAAAACATCATAAGTTGAGCTAAACCTTGAACTAATTTAATAATACAAAGCCTAAAGCAAAAATAGCGCAATGCATTTTATTCAATATTCAAGATCCCAATTTGCAATTTACATGTTTTGATTATCAATAAATGTTCATCTATTGCTTGGGGCGTATAAGCATCTTTACTTCCTTGACATTGAAGTCGCAGTGTTGATTACGTATAAATAGTCCATTAAAGTCACTGCATGAAAAATATAAAAATATAATTGGTTATATACAATTCATTATTAAGTGTTCATTTAAAATATTTACCAAATACCGCAATCCTTATACCACCATCCATTAGCGAGATCAGACGCACAATTCCTAGGATCATATTTGTTATTGTTTCGATCGTGTGTTGAGAATTTCATGCCTTCATGGTAGCTGAATAGATTGTCTTCGTTTCCATGCCATTCACCCAAGCTCAGCGCGTATCCGTTGCTCTCATCAGATATTTTAAAATCGTCATAGTGTGCGTAAAATGTTGAGCCATTCAAAGCAACCAGATGCACATAAAGCTCGTGGTGTAGTGAGCTCGTTAGAAGATAGATTTTCTCCAATCCGAAGAAAAAATAGTCGTGCATTGAACCAAATCCTTCGCGATAGGTGGCCCAGTCTCTATCTAAACGAGGCACTCTCCGAATTCGCTGATATATAACAAACCAACCTGGCCCAGCTGACTGATTATCACACACAACATCAATAAAACCAACGCCGGGAACCTCGATCTTGCCAGTGCAATTTGCTGGAGTATTATTGTGTATTGTTCTATTTAACATATAATTTTGTGAATGGCAGAACTTATTATCTTGTTGTTTCTTTAGTAACTTAATCTGGCTTTCCACTAATTGGAGCTGAACTTTTTTTTGATTTTCTATCACACTGTGGATCTCTGCATTATATCTTGAAATACTTTCGTCCTTTTCAATAAGACTAGAATTTAGTTTCGTTAATTGAAGCTCGCAAATCTCTAATTTGTTGGATTTCTCTGTTAAATCACGTTCGCATTCCTCAATGAGTTTTGATTTTATTGGTAGTTGGTCAATAGCTTGTTCCTGAGAATGCAATTTACTAGATTTCTCAACTTCAATTTGACACAATTGTAGATTGTTATTAGCTTCATGTATTTTGTTTTTATGACCTTTTAGTTTCAATTCTAAAGTATTTTTGCTGATATTGATTCTATCAATTTGTTTTTGCTTTGCTGTCAGACTAGAATTTAGGTGTTCCATTTCAGCATCTGTTAGTTCTAACATAATGGATTTATTTTCTAATTCGTCCCTGCATTTTGTATAATTCTCAATTAATTTTGAATTTATAGAAAGGCTACAAGAATCAATTCTTTTTTGAAAATCGATTTCTCTTCGTAATTCTTTTATCAATGCCTCATTCATTTCCTGCTGAACTAACTTGTCTCTTAACTCCCTAATGATTGTATCTTTCGCTTCGCTTGTTTCTAACTCTGCCCTCACTTGTCGCAAAGAGGCTAACATTGTGCCGCATTGTTTTAGCATTTCTCTGTTCAACTCAGAAGTCTGGAAATGATAAAGAATAATCGAATTGTAGCACTGATATTACAAACATATTTAATGTTGTCTCTCACCTCGTCTTCAAGAGCTGCGGCACTTGAAATTTGATGTAGTAAGAGTATCACAATTAGATTTATTATAATTCGTCTCATCTTAAATTTGGCAACTGCACTAGATCCCGCTTAAAATGGAACTAAATGAGACAGAATTAAATTTAAATTGAATATGTTTAAAATGTTGTCATTTGTACATAAATGAGCGATCGCGAATTCTCTTTTATGTACTAATCACAATAGAGAACATTGCATGTTGACATTGAAAATTGAAGATGTCTATTTTTAAAGTCGGGTAAGATAACCTATGACATACAAAAATGACTTTGGCTGGCATATAGAAGTATTTTTGAAGGTTTAAAGTAAAGTGGAAACTCCCTTAGCTGAAACCTTTTTATGCTAATATTTTTGCAAGCTTGGAGTTGACTTATTTTATTTTATTCTCTCAAACCGACACTCGTTTCTCTTGAGTTTCCCAAGAAGGGAGTCTTCACTGTATGTAGATTTATATACAATGATTATATTATTTATTAATAATAGAATCTGCATGAGTTGAGTTGAGCGCCGTGTTTTTGTTTCTCAATCTTTAGATAGAGTGTTGCCTCTCTTACTTATTGCGCAAAGCCTCTCTCCGAAATCTATTTATATTATGGTCAGGCATTATAAATAATATATAAATTCGTACCCATCGAAAAAAATCTTAAGCATTACGCACATCCCAACTATATACATATATTAAGTTTGTTGTTCTGAATTACGCAGCTGAAGCTTGTACACAAAACATAGAATACAGCATTTAGTTTTTCAATAATGTGATGTTTTTAAAATGCTCAATCTAATTATCTTAAATCGCGATATAAAGAGACTATGAAAAGTTTGCCATTTTAGAAATAAAGACTGTTTTTTCTAATAAAGTGATAACAATTAAATGCTTCTGCTCAACTCATGACAACTTATTTTGCTTTACCTAATCATTTGATGAATTTCCATTTCTTCAGACAAAGCACAACAAACGTTAACTTTATCTTGTATTCGAATTTTGAATATTGCCTTAATTGATACCTAACAACAGCTTCAGCTGAAGCAATAGCCAATAGCTTTACTTGATCGTACATTAGTTAGAAGTTCACACTGATCACAAAGCTGTTTATTAACACACGTAATTGCGTTCATTGAATTATCTAGCGTGGGACTTCGTTTGCCAATTCCCTTGCACGATGATGGTCCCCGAGTGATCTATGTGCGCCCAGGCTGCTATCCGGCCGATAAATACACCTTTGAGGAGATAATGGCCATATCAAATGCATTAAATGCCCTCAGCATACAGTTCGATGATCATGCTGTTATCCATGGCTATGTTGTGTTGTTGGATTTTAGCGATTATACGGCATCGCATCTGTTGCAAATGACGCCAAGTGTAATTAAGAAGATGGCTAGATTCGCCGAGGATGCGATGCCTGTGCGGGACAAAGGCACTCACATGATCCACACAAATCCTGCCTTTGAGATGAGCTTCAACTTACTGCGATCGGCGATGTCAGCCAAACAACAGGAGCGCGTAATTGCCGTCATCTCATACTAAGAATTCTTTTACTGTTTCCCTTCTATTTCGTCTCTTGCAGTTGTCGGTGCATGGCAGCAATCTGGAGTCGCTGTATGAGCATATACCCCAACGGTATCTGCCCACACATTTGGGTGGGGAGCAGGGCACCATTGAGGAGCTGAAGGAGTCCGCGTGGAGCACCTTTGTAGAATGCCAGCAGTACCTAAAGGAAGAGTCCAACTATGGGGTGGATGAAAAGTTGCGACCCGGAGGTCGATGCAACGATTACGATAGCATCTTTGGTGTCGATGGATCGTTTCGCAAATTGAATTTCGATTGATGTAGATGCTTGATGTCAAATGAAATTATTCCCAAATAAAAACTTTGTGATGAACACTAATAAATATATTATTATTTCTCCACCTACATTAATTTATCCACTTTGTAATCTTACAGCAACTTATACCTTGCCTTCAGATTACCAAGCAAAAATACGTCTTCAAGCAGTTTTGCAAAATTTCTTTGAAAATATAAGTGAAGAATTTCCCACTTTTCTTTATTGAATGCATTTCCATGTGGCTGTGCTTTAATGGGTAATATTAACGCCCACATAATACGATTCACTGCAGATTTATGCGAATTCCAAGTCCTCTTATTTATTGTTGTTTGCCTAACGAATCTATACACTCTATAGTATACACGCATATCAAGTGAATAATCCGATGCATATAGCAATTCCTCAATGAAAATTATATGATTACGAATCATTCGCGCGCGGCCATTCACCTAACGCCCACTGTGAGGCGCCACCTGCCGGCCGTCTTTGTGTGCCAAAAATAAATTTGCACAAATGATAAACAGAATACTTAGGAACCATTCTACATAATATAGGCTCATATATTTCTGATTCTTGGGAATATCTTTCTTTTGTTTAGGAATGTTGAACACCGAATAATTCTAAATAAAATACTTTAATTCTACGATGTCTACCAATATATTTTTCATATTCTACTGTTCTACAAAAATGAAATAAGATGTGCATAATCTTCAATTAAATTTGTTGAAACCATTTCTTCAATTATTCGCACAAGTTCCAAAGAAAAGTATTTATTTTTTACATTTCTATTTCAGACATAAATTTGTGGCTAGATCTTTTTCAATAAACAAAGTTTTTGTATTCACTTTTGCGGCCTTCGTTTAGTTTTGTTGTGGTACTGATGGAAAAATGATTGTTTTTCCCGTATTTCGAATGTTTGTGAGAATTTATCGGAAATCTCAAGTCGACTTTTCGAATTCTTTATAAATTTCGACGGCTCTACACTCGTAGTATTTATAATAATTTATACACAGTTCTGTGTGTTATGGCGCAAACGGAAAAGCCCAAAATGATCTTAACAAATTGGCTTGGATTCTTGGCACTTACGGAACTTCCATTGGCCTTGATTTTACTGGCCAAGTTAACAACAGATTTTGCTGTTGTTTAAAAATGCTGAAATTAATTTTGTGTTTCAATTGATAAATCGAAGGTTCAACGATCCATCGATCGTCTCAATTTTGCATGTCGTTATGTTATTTATTTAATTTTTCATTTGAATTTATTGTCTTGCCATTGATTTATTTTATTTTAATTTTTTCGGTTGAATCGTATGCTATAAATTGACTGTGAATGATTGAAAAGATATCAATCGGTGAAGCTGTCGAAAAGCAACGAAATATTTCAATTACAATACTTCCAGCCTTACACTGTAAATCAATATTGCAAGATCAAAATCGCCGACAAACAAAAAACAATTGTGTGCTTTTCGTTAATGCATTTTTGCATCGATTGCAGAGTTTATTATGGAGATTCATTTAACATCCCCCGATTAAATGAAAATTATTACATAGGCATTTTCGTTAGCATTTTCCACATCATCAATTGGACTAGCTGATTAGTAGGTCTGACCCAGGCGACGTCTGTTGATGTGCACCAGACGCTCATCATCGCGACGCACACTCTCCAGGCTGTCGTCATTGTCCTCAACCTGCTGAACACGCTCTCCAGCGTTTTGCTGGCGACGCAGCATCTCAATGATCTGCTCATCGCTGGCGCCGCTGAAGCGATTATCCCTGCGTACGAACTGCAGAATATCCTGCTCAGACATGCCATTCACATTGCCAATGCGACCAATGCGTTGTGGCATCGACTCATCATCCTGGCTCTGCTCAACGCGACGTCTGTTCACATAAACGAGACGTTCGTCGTCGCGGCGCAGACTTTGCAGACGCTCGAAGTCATCATCCTGGTCACGTTCAACCCCGACACGCTGCTCCTGGCGACTGTCCACCTTACGCTGGCGATTGCGGCGCAGCATCTCAATGATCTCGTCATCGCTCAGGTTCGTCAGTCGGTTGTCCCTGCGAATAAACTGAAGAATGTCCTGCTCGGTCATGGCATTTACATCACCCACACGTCGTCCTTCGCCGATGCGACCAATGCGACGTGGCGACATCTCGTCCTGCACCAAGCGACGGCGGTTGATGTGCACCAGACGCTCGTCATCGCGACGCACGCTCTCCAGATTGTCCAGTGAGTTGCCGCCAACGAGCTGCTGGTCCTGGTAGACTTGCTCCCGACCCTGCAGCTGCTGGTTGTACCTCACTTGCTTTTGGTTGTACTGCTCCCGACGCTGCTCCTGTTGCTGGTTGTATCTCACTTGCTGCTGGTTGTACTGCTCCCGACGCTGCTCCTGTTCCTGGTTGTATCTCACTTGCCCCTGGTTGACCTGCCCTTGCTCCTGTTGCTCCCGCTGAATGCCACGACGTCCCTCCTCCTGTTCCTGCTGCCGGCTGCCACGACGACCCTCACCTTGCTGCTGGTTGTCACGACGTTTCTCCTCGCGCTGCTCCACACGGCGTCCCTCACCAATGCGTCCAACACGCAGAGGCATCACCTGCTCATCGTCTTGCTCGCCCTGCTGCATGCGACGTCTGTTGATGTGCACCAGACGCTCGTCATCCCGACGCAGACTCTGCAGACTGTCCTCGACTTGCTCCTGGCTACGTCCCTGACGCTGGCGACGCAGCATCTCAATGATCTCCTGATCACTGAGATCCGAAAGACGGTTGTCACGACGAATCAGTTGGACAATGGCCTCCTCGGACATGGGACCCACACGACGTCCTTCTCCAATGCGGTTCACACGAAGTGGCATCATTTCCTCATCCTCCTGCTGCTGCTGATTGAGGCGACGTCTGTTGAAGCGCATGACACGCTCGTAGTCGTTGGGCTCGCTGTTGCGCTGCTCCAGCTGCTGTTGACGACGACGACCCACATGCAACAGGCGATCGCTGTTCACATCGGCCGAGGGCAGAGCTTGATCAACGCGCTGCTCAATGACATCGCGAGTAAGGGGCACACGATTGTAGCGCTGCTCCAGCTCCGATTCAATGTCCTCGCCCTGATCGTAACGCTGCTGTTGCTCCACGGGACGCATAAAGCGATTCTCCATCTGCTCCAGGCCACTGCGCGGTATTATCTGCCAGCGGAGACCAATCAGATTCATGAGAGATGGACGCGTGTTCTGCTCCTGCAGGACACTGATGGGAATGCGACCAGCGACAGCTGTGCCAAGCACACAAGCCACAAGTAACAGAAGTTTGCCCATGATTAAGAACTTTGAATTGCTTAACTTGCAATACAAGAGAGAGAAAGTCGCGATTTGCACTTGAGTCTTGGGATTTGCCAACCAGAAGGCAACTGCATATCGATTGCTGGCGCTGCAGGGTTTTTATACCCTGGCTTATCATCCTAGTGCTGCTCATTACTCGTTCGGATCGGTCGAAAATACACATTTATCAGTCATAAATAACACGTATAATTTTGCATATTCACGAATCAATTTGGGTCTTAGACCCTATGGGTCAGCTGATTGTAAGTCTGGCTGATTATCTGGGGGGCGGTTGAAGCTCTTCCCGATGCCGAGTTCAACGGCATTCTCGATTGGGGACCTGCATAGCTGTAGCTATAGGTAATTATCACTTTAACTTATCAATTTGCTTGGGGTAAATACACTGTCTATAATTTGACTATATTGCAAACCAAAAGTAATAACTATAATATTTTGAAGATATATTAAACATGACAATATTACAATCGATTAAGTTTTTTTTTAAAGTTATGACATCTGGACACACTTTATTATTGGCTCTAAATATAAATAAAAACAAAAATATTGACAATAATAACAGTAGTATTTATGGTTCTTGAAGGCTTGGTTGTAATCAGATGAAAATTTAGCAAGTTATTTAAGAAAAAATTGTATATGGAAAATTACGCCTAGTGCATTGAGGTCTTAGCTGCTTTGGCTGACAATCTGGTATATTTTGACCTTTATGATATATTACCAAAAATGGTCATGTGTATTTTCAGTATTTTATGGTATATTACACGGTATATTTTAAGAATAACACCGCACTGTTTTGCTTTTAGTCAAATGGCTATCTCACAGAGAACACACGACAATGGCTTTCATACTTTTGTCAATATAACTAAGTAAAATTAAAACGTCAATTCAAATAGCTCATTAATAAACTTTGCTATTGAATGCTACAACACATTGTTTTGCAAATTGTTTGAATTATATTCCCTTTAAGTGACACAGCGAATAAAGTAGCTAAACAGGTCTTGTCAGCAGATAAGCTGACTTACCAGGCCAACAGAAAATATATAGAGCGTGTATATATAGAACTTTTTATGGCCTGATCTGCTTGACTTCCGTCAAGAACTTGCATTTTTGATTAATGATCTCATATTAAAGAGCGCTTCCATTAATTTCATCTGTCATATTTAATTTGCCATAATTAAAATATAAGTGCAACAACATTAAATATTCATAACATGACTTGCATAATAAAAATTCTTTCTAAATTTATGCATTACACAATCGCACAGGCTGGAAGTTGATAAATTTGTAAATGGTGCGGGATAGTTTGAAGTCGTTTTATTAATATGTAAAATTGAAAAGCAAATTTAATTTCAAACATTTTGTCGACCACAAAAGAAAGCTGTCATCTGTATGTAAAAGGGTTAAAGCCATAAATCCCACCCATTCCACCTGCCGCAAGGGGCAATATAGAAACTGTCTGCGGTGACACAGCAAACTGTAAAATTAGGCAAAGTACTTTTCAGACCAGAACAAATGCAAAGCAGCGACCGAGCAGAGAGAAAGTAGAATAGAATAAAATACAATAATAATAGCAGAGAATAAAATGAAATAGAATTCTGTTGTACTGCGAGTATTTATTTGGATTTGCCTCTCTGTGTGTGTGTGTGTGTGTGTGTGTGTGTGTGTGAATCGCAGCTGCTCGTTTTTGATTTATGGCCACAAATATTGACTTTACGTATTTAAATATACGAAATATGCGAAGAAGCTTTTTCATTAAAATCATAGAAATAGAAACTAAATAAATATTGCTTATGACAACAAACCAATACGCCTCGCACTTTGTTTACTTGTTGTTGGCCAAGGTTATAAATCAAATTGTCAAAATAAAAACAAAAATGAACGCGCATGGAACGAGGCGACTAAACGAGAAACCTAACAAACTTGAAATACTCTAACTAAACAATAAACACTTTAAACTATTGAGGAAGGAGCTCACCAAATTCTAGAATTAGACAAAATTAAATGAAATACAAAATATTTGTATTTCTACTACAAATACAAGTATCTAAAGTAAGTAGCCAAAGAATTATTCCTACTACTATGAAAACTAGAACTAAACAAAAAACGGGCAATACAATTGATTATGAAGACTTTATTTTCTTTATATTAAGCAAGCAACCAACATTTAAAACTGTTTCTACAGAGTTGCTTTTATGAACTCATAATGACTAATTTAATTGATGTACCCAATTCGCAGGGCATAACATAAATGTATTTATTGACGATTTGCGCTTATCGCACATGAGAATCCGCGAATCGCATTGAGTTCTTAAACAAATATTGAATAGTGCCAAATAAACGAATTGGCTCCATTGGCTGCCCTCTCTTGCTGTTCTCTATCTCCCCTCTATCTTCTGTTAAACAACATTTTGGCTCCCTTTTGCCACGCTTTTGAGAGATTTCCTAACAGAAACGACAACTCGCAGACAAATTGATTTTCGGTTTTTGGTTCCCCCTTAGTTTATTTATTTAAAATTCGTATTTTTCTTTCTTAACTCGCGTCCGACGTGCGCTATACTCTGCTGACGTCAACACGGGGCCGGACATGAACATTTTCTTGTACTTGCTATTCATTTAGGGGCGCGTGCCATAAGCCCCCAAAAGTTCTTACCCTCTACCACAATTTGTATGGGATTAAGGTTGATCGAACCATATAGTAGATAGTATCTATCTGTCACTCAGTCAGTCAGTCAGTCAGTTTGTCATTTGTTTTTGTTCAGCGACCTTGAAAAAGCGAATCGGAAAACATTGAAATTTGTCTTGAGTTGGCATAAATGAAAAGTTTTACAGCGCCCGAAAACCAAAATCAGTTTTGGGGCCAACAAAATAATCGAATAATGGCTAAAACAAACCCCCAGACAGAATTCATGCGAAATTTATTTGTTTTCGAAAATCAGCCATAAATAAAGGCATTGTCAAACGTCAACTATTCGTTCGGTTGGTAGAGCACTCACAACAATGGCACAAAATAAATGACAAAGACTGATCTCAAAAGCTGAAAGCCTTAAGCACACCAAATAGACCATAAACTTTTGCAAGCAAATTAAATTATTTTAAGCAGGTGTTAATAATCATTTAAATGCCGCAAGTTTCGGCTATAGTTTTATTTGAGATCTAACATGAATATAGAGAAAAGCATATACTCAATATCAGCAGTCTTTAAACTATAATTAATGGCAATGCAGCTTTTATAAGCACATTAAAGCTTCTTGACAAACAAAAGCTTTTGTGGATGTCAGCACATATAATGTACTTTCTTTTTAGACCCAATAAAAATCACCCAAATTGTGCCACGCGATTTGCGTGATTCGCCCCACTGTGCGACAATAACAACAAATTGTTTTTGTGGTCGCATGGCAACAACAGAAGTCCGATTCGTTTGAGATGGAAATTACCTATAACACTTCGAGGCAGACGAGTGCAATTGACGTGCATGTGGTCTGACCGAATGATCCGAATGTAAACAACAAATTGTATCTCAAAGATACAAAATAAACTCGTATTCAAACCATATATGTATGTATGTATGTATTTTGCAATTATGTATACACACAAACAACTCAAGTATGTGATTGGAAAATTCGTTCAAATGCAAAAGCGAAATTATGATGAACGCCGCGTGGGGTCAGCCAACCCAACTAACAAACGAGTCTATATCATAGACTCATTTCCAGATGCTCAGCGTCCCCCACGGTGCGCAATGTCAGGTAATTATAATTTTGGCAAGGGACCAGCTACATCATATATAGTACATACATATTTATTTTTCTCATCTACAGCATCTTCAACAGTTTTTGGGACTCGATTGCCACAAGTGTCCCCCGCTGTTGAAAGCATAGGTAAATTGTACTATATGAGTTATCATTATGAAATTCACAAACATATATTCTGTGATGCCCCCCGTGAAGCGGTCGAAGGGAACTTCAATATACAAATAAGAACCACGTTTATTTTGGGGAAATTGCTTTTCTTTTCAGGGATGTAATGATAGTAGCCGAATCAAAAACATAGATACACAATGACCCAACTCAAATTTATCGGACTTGAATTTCTTATTCTTAAATTTTATTTTACGTACTAAAATATTATATTTTTTTTATTATATTATTTTACTTTAACGTTTTCATTACTTTAATATTAGTGTATTTAAAATAGTTCATATTACTTTTCTTTCCTTCTCCATGTCGAAAGCTTACAGTGGTCTTAAAAAATTTTAAAAAATAAATAACAAAGGAGTAAACAATAAAAACGAAATTTATATTATCCCATTAACCGAGTGTAAAAGAAGTATTTGTTATTTTAAGCTAGACGTCTCTGTGTGACATCATTATTATTATTTTATCTCAATATTATTTTGCAGTAACAATGACATCCAATAATATCTTGTAGTAATTATATAGTAGCTTTTTATGTACTCTGGTAGTATTGAAATCCACGAGATATTCGCCTGATTCGGTACATTAAAAGCAGAGAAATTTACGGCGAAATTTTGGCATTTACCATATTCGTAGTCGCAGTCGTAGTCGCAGTCGACCCACTTAATTACCCAATCGGTCTTTAGCCGTCAGTCGACGTGTGCTACACAATGCGGTCGTATTGGCCATTAGATCATTCGATTTTAGGTTTATTTTTTTTTGTTCTTTTTAATAACAGATTTCCGTCAAAACAAACAACAGGCCAAGTGATTGAAAGAAAGAGGGAGAAAGAGAGAGAGATGGACAGAGTGAAAAGAGCGAAAAATAAGAAAAGTGCGTCAGCAATGCAAATTTTGTTTTTCTGTTTTGTTTTTGTATTATTTTTTTTTTGCGATTCAACGAGTAGTTCTTCTATTTGCTTTCTTTGCGTTCTTTATATCTGCTAGCTATACTACTTATGTTGTTATTATTATTGTTGCTTTTTATGAGCTTGTTTATTTGTCTAGCGACTGCAGAGGATTTTAACCTTTCGACGCAGACACAGCTATATATGCAATTCTATATTATATTGTAGTATTTCTCATCAAGACTGATCGCCGAAATACCTAAATGTATCTTTTCTAGCTATCAAATGGAAGGGATATAGTTTGTGATATAAATTATCTATAGACTTTCTAGAAGTTTAAGTGTAATATAAATGTAAAAAAATGTTTTTGTTTAAGGTTTATCTTTTAACATCTGGTTCTTATTTGTTGTTATGATCTGTTCTTCTTGTCATAGGATTTATGTATATGTTAATATTTCTTACCAAGACTGATCGCCAAAACACCTAAATCAAACTTTTCTTACATATGAATGATATAAATATGATAAAAATTATCTATAGACTTTCTAGAAATTTAAGTGAGATATAAATGTAAAAGAATTTTGTTATTTAAGGCTTATATTTATCTGTTAACACCTGGCTCTTATCTGTACAAAATATTTGTTATGATCTGTTCTTCTCGTTATAGGATTTATGTATAATATTTCTCATCAAGACTGATCACCAAAACACCTAAATAAAACTTTTCTTATATATAAATGATATAAATATGATAAAAAAAAATGATCTATAGACTTTCTAGAAGTTTAAGTGAGATATAAATGTAAAAGAATTTTGTTATTTGAAGCTTATATTTATCTGTTAACACCTGGTTCTTATCTGTACAAAATATTTGTTATGATCTGTTTTTCTCGTCATAGGAACATGTGTACTTCAAATATATTTCTTATATCTTTATTATATTTTTCATTATCATAACCTACATCTTTCATGACACAACAATTAATTTAAAATATGCATTATTCTACACGATCAACTCACTAGACATACATATAGACAGCTTTAATCAACACATACGGGAGACGTGTACAATTTGTTCTCACTAATTATTGCCTGTGTTTAATTTAGACTGTCTGTCTATCGCTTAGTTGCTATCTCCACACAGCACAGCGCAGCGCAGAACAGAACAGCCAGCAGGGGTCTCTGATGAATCATCGTAATGCCCTGAGGGGGGGCCACAAACTGAATTCATTGCCAATGTCACGTAGCCCCATGGAGCGTCGGCCGATGATTATCTGAGCCATTCGATTAGCTGCTATACTATATAGATAATGATGAATGATTGCTGAACATTTGAACTGTTAGCTCGAAGCGCCACAAAGCCCTAGGCAAGACCTGTTAAAATAGAGAAACATTTCTAGAGACTTCTGTGTGATAAGCAAATCAAAAAGTTACGTTTAAATAATCCCATAATCCCTTAAATATTTGTTCACCTAATCTAGCACATAAAAAAGGTTTTGTTATGAATTACACTTCAAAATCGTATAAAAAAATATAAAAATTTAACAAATAGAGAAGCATTTCTTGTGATAAGCTATATTTAAATAAAAGCATGTTGTATGTATAAATATAAATTATATAAATTTGCTTGAATATATTTGATTTATCATAGAATACAATGAAAAGTAGTTAAGAAGAATGAACTTAAGAAAGTGATGTTTTTTTTTTTATTTTATAATAGATGACAGAATTTAACAAAACAATGTAGATTCAATTATGAGCATGTTTTATATATTATAATACACTCTATGAATTTTTATAAGTAACTTTCATTAAATCAACCACCCGAAAAAAGTTTATATATATTCTTCTATATGAGTTCCAAATCTTATTATTAATTTTATATATTTTAATTAGTGAGAAATTTTTATATTTAGATGACATAAAGACCTAGACTAGACCTGTAAAAATAGAGCAGACTTTTATGTGATAATCAGAAGCTATATTTAAATAACAGCATGTCTTATCTATTAGAGTACATATTATGAATTTCTATTAATATATATTTCATTTGAACTGTCATGTAAAGTTAAGGAAAGTTTCAATATGGTTTTGTATGATTAACTTGAACAATTAACATAATTAGTGATTAATTAAATTTTCACAACTTTATTTCTATTACATTATTACTATTTTTAATTCGTTATAAATATGTGATTCTAGAAACTTTTCCATTAAATATAACATTAGCAACATTAGCTGCACGTTAATGTCTTGATTAATCAAAGACTTTTTGTACAATATTTGAATTATTACCAAAACTGATGACCGAGTATTAAATTTACTTAATTATCGTCACTTTTAGCGAAACAATTCTTTTCATTTAAGCATTATACAATATTAATCAAGAAAACAATGGGCACATTTAGGCGACAGTGGAACTTTCTGCCTCTCTTGTGCTTCAAGTGCTGACGAGTCGTTGGGCAACTCTTTGTGTGTGTTTCATTTTTTGTGCTTCACGAATTACTGAAGCGTGTTGCCAAGGCATCATGAGTAATTGGACAAACCCGACTAACGCATACCCTTCACACACGATCTAGTTCAGTTTGAAGTATTATCTGATGATTCATTCGATAAGCTAGCTTCGCAATTAGCTCGAAAAGAGCATCAACCCGCATCGAACTAAGCTTTTGTTGTACAAATTTTCGACACACTGTGCCAAGTTTACCGTTGAACGCGTCCATTGTTTGGCAGCTTGAAAGCTTGCTTCATTTCGCTGGTTGCTAAGCGGAGACGAGGACGTTGACAGCGACGTTGACGTTGACGTTGGTAGCGGCTGCGGCAGCGTTGATCGGTGTTTCATCTGCCGCTGTTGTCGTTGTTGCTGTTGCTGTGGCTGTTGCTTTTGCTGTTGTCGCTGCCGCTTGGCAACAGTCAACGTCATCGTTGTCTTGCCATTTGCTTTGCATTCGTGTGCGTTTCGGTGACGTTGATGCGAACGTTGACGTCGACATTGCCGGCGCCGACGCCAAGGAGGAAATGAATGTCAATTACTCACGTACAAATACATATGCATGTACATACGTATACGTATATATAATATATATGTATGTATGCTTTTCGTATGTATAAATGAACATAAATTTTCATTCGACTGGCGGCCGCGTTTGGCGGTTGCTCGATTGCTCGATTGCAGCAATCGCACGTTTCGTAGCTTATCGGACGGGGCGAAATGAAAGTAGCAGCCGCAACATTTGCATAGGCGCCACTAAGATTCGTTAACCTTTTGCCAGTTGTCGCCAGTTGGCCACAACACAAAACATCAACAGCAGCTAAAGATACAGATACAGATACTGATACAATAACGGCTACAGATACACACAAAAGATACAGATAGAGACAGAAGATACAGATCGTAGACACAAATAGAGCTAAAGATACATGAAATGATGCTTAAATAGATACTAGATACTTTAAGATTTATATAAACAATGAAGTGAATACATTTTGTAATGATAATGATTATGATAATGTAATAATAGAGATACACATATAAATTCATATTTAATTTTGTATACATATAGATACAGATAGAGTCAGATACAAAAAGTAGATACAATTAGAGTTGATGCTTATTAAATTATACCTACAGTATAGAAGTCTCATTTCGTATTGCTAATATAGATAGAATAAAGATACTGTTTTTATTGCGTTATGTTTGTAAGCCACCTTCCATGCAGCTATAATTGCAAATTTATAAAATATATTATCTTTATACAAATAAATTTTAAACTGATTGAAATATTCTTAGTCATAGATTTCGTTTATTAGCAGTCTTTGCAATCTTTGCTAACTGTATGTTAATTGACTGCAAGATTTATGCATTTTTATTTGCAATTTTATTGAACTCTAATCTATTACTCCTCGCTGAGGTATATGACACTTCTGGGGGCGTTAGAACTCAAAGCTATTGACTCTTGTTTTTCACTGATAGCGATGACCCAAAGCTATGACCTAGATACTAGCCTTGATTGAACCTTTTTTGTGGAAATGCTTTGAACTCTTATCATTGCGTGATTCGTATGGAAATGAAATGCACAAAGTCGTCTTGTGATGGCAATTTGAATACAATATTCAGTCATTATTCACAGCTGCTGAGTGAAGTTCAGCGAATCGAAGATGAAGATGCTAAATCGATCTCTGTTGCTATCCGCGATCGCAATGCTGACCATCGGTGGAGTCGATGCCAACGAATCCGAGGTTAATATAAGCATTTCGTTTAGAATACCAAATGTATAACGGATTGAATTTCGTTTCGTTTTAGTTTATTGCAACGAGCAGCTGCATTCCATATGCACAATCACCAGGAATTCATCAAATTACAGCTCCCGGTCTGAGCTCCTTTGATGTTCTATGCGATAGCACGATTTTCGGATCGGGTTGGACGATTATTCAACAGCGCATCGATGGCAAGGAGGATTTCTACAGGAACTGGGCCAATTATAGTGCTGGCTTCGGTTCTTTGAATGGCGATTTCTTTCTGGGTCTCGAGCGAATACATCGCTTAACAAGCGCCCATCGACATGAGCTCAACATTTATATGGAGAAATTCAATGGTGAAGTCGAAAATGCGCACTACGATCGCTTTCAAGTTGCCGGCGAGGAGGAGAACTACAAATTGTCCTCTGTGGGTAATTTCACAAAGGGCAGAGTATTCGATTGCCTAAATTGGCATTATTCCGAATCCTTCTCCACCTACGATCGCGATAACGATAATTTCAAGGACACCAATTGCGCTGAGCAGCGACAAAGTGGCTGGTGGTTCGCATATTGCGGACTTTGGTAAGTGAAGAGCCCCATTTGGACAGAGTATCGTTTTTAACTAATATTTGTTTTCGCTTCTCTAGTAACCTCAATGGCAGATACTTTGATCACGAAGTGCAGAATGTGACGGGCATCTTTTGGACGCCTCGGACTTCGCTTAAAGCAGTTAAGATGCTGATTCGACCGGTAGTTGAAAAAAATCAATAGTAATAAATGAAAACTACTTTTAATCATATAAAACTATATATCCTATTTATCTGAATAAACTAATGAAATTGTAACTACAGAATTATATTTTATCTACATTACAGCTATTTATGTTTAAATGGTAGAATCACAAAAGCTGTTTAATATTTTATTTATATAATTTATTAATATGTTTCAGAAAGTATTTGAGTGAATTAGCTGATAGTTGTTTCCCTATTCCTATAGCAAAATATATTCAAATTAAAGATACATCTTTATTTTGCTTTACGTTTTTGAAGTTTTATTTGCCAATAAGAATCTTATCAGCCAAAAACAGTTCGAAAGTTCAACTCAATTTCTGCTTAATCATTCTAGCATTGATTTGATTACAGGGTATTGCACTGCTCAATCAATTAGTCAATCAATCAGATTTCTAGACCTTGTCCAACAATTCGCTCGCCCCAGCTGTTGTGCTGTTTATAGATTTGCAAACAAAAGCAACAACAGAAACACGATTACATCAAGAAGATCTCGCAGCCATAATAGCGAATACTAAGTACACAAATCTCTCTAGGATATACTATAAACGTTGATGATCTTTCGTTTTATTTGTTGTTTACTTACAACACAGCCCCGAATTTGCTGACGCAAAACGCAAGGCAAACAACAAGAATGTATATATGTATATTATATGAATTATATGTATTTTTTCGCACGATTTAAAATGCGCGTCAGCAGGCGTGTCACATATTCGATGTTAATTGGATCCATTCGCATCCACAGATGGCATAGATCACAGATGGGCATTGCAAATTATTGTTATCTCCGGCTAATTGCATTAATCAATATATAATTCAAGTTTTATTTTTTTTTCATTTCGAACAGATGGTTCGCAAATAAATGATATAAAACCTTATAAATAAAATACTATTTGAACAACATACCATCGGAAATACAAACAATAAATAATAATCATAATAATCGCGTGTTTACAAATGAATCAAAGTCTCATTTTCTTCTCAACAACGAAGTAAACAACAAAATACTGCAACGCGTCAAAAGATCGAGATCGGGATCGAGACGAAAAACATCTGCTGATCTTAAGAATAAACGAACCGAATAATTGTCGCCCTTGTGATAATAAAAGAAAACAACAGCATTGATATGATAACAAATATGTATTACTACCGAGAAGTACTCTAGCATTATTTATACTAATTATGACCAGATCTGCGTCATTCGCTAAACCAAACATTTGTTTCACTGTCAATAATATATGTGATATGTGATACATATGTAAATATAATGCATTGAAATTTTACATTACACAGTTTTATAATTTTAAGTATAATCAAAATTCGAATTAATGAATTACTCAAAAACTGTCACCACTTCTAATTTCATTATCAAGAAGCCTCTCTCAGACATGCGTTAGAAATTTGACATTGTCTCGACATTGTCACAGATTTCTATCGCCTTCATTTCCGCTATGAACTTTTGAGCTGACCCCACATACGTTGATCACGTGTTAATTCCACAATCATACAGCAATCAGAACTATATTCTTCGTTGATTTAAATTAAACTTTTAGTTGCAAATTCATCTTTTCCGCGAGCAGTCAAAACATTCAAAATGTGCAAAATAAAAATCAAAACGGTTCTTTTCTTAACAGTATTTGAAATATTCTTGATGGCCACAGCTGCCTTCGAAGAGGTGAGAACAATTACCAGAAGCAGTGTAATACAGTTGAGTGCTAAGAATCTTCACATTTTCTTCTTATCAGACGTGCGAATCCGACCGAGAAATGGAAAAAAAGTGCCGGATTCATAACTACAAAACAGTGAAACCTTTGCTTGACTATTTTAGGCAAGTTCGAAATGAGTTAGAAGACAGTGAAATTAAGGAAAAGAAGTTAAATGAATTGAATTCTGATCTTATAGAAAAGTATCATGACATTGTAAGAATTCATGAAAAATTCATGAAGGAGGAAGCTCTATTAGATAAGTATAAAACCAAAATACTTAAAGGGGAAAACGATTTGCAGTTGTGTCAAAACAAAGTTGAAGAATTAGAATGTAAATTTAATTCACAACAAAATAATTTTGTGATATTAATAGGACAATTAACAGATAAATCCATCAACTTAGAAAATTGCGAATTTCAATTCAAAAATCTTAATTCTAGCTTAATTGAAAAAGATGAAAAAATAAAGAGATTTAGTGAGAATATTCAAAATAATACTGAACATCAGAAAACAATTGAATTGCAATTAGAGCAGAGTAAAACTAAATTGATAAAGCAAGATGAAGATAATCAGCTATGTCGAGCTGAAATTGATACATTGAATAAGACTTTACTCAATACTCTTATCCCAACAAGTTGCTCTCCTTTTGGAGATTCAGATGTTCATCAACTCAATGTTTCTGGCGTAGGTTTCTTCGATGTTTTATGCGATAGTGAGTTAGCTGGACCTGGATGGATTGTAATACAACAACGAGTTGGGGGAAATGAGAGTTTCAATAGGGATTGGGCAACGTATCGCAAAGGTTTCGGTGCAATGGATAGCGACTTCTTCCTCGGACTAGAGAAAATACATCGTATCACGACCTTGCAACGTCACGAACTTTACATACATTTAGTTGCTCTGAATGGAAGTACCTACAACGCTCGATATGACGACTTCAAAATATCTGATGAAGACAATGGATACGGACTCAGTTTGGGTAAATTCGATGGAACTATTATTGAAGATGCGATGAGATACCACGAAATCGTGAAATTCACAACATTCGATCGCGACAACGACAAATATGATGGTAATTGCGCAGTTGACTACGAAAGTGGCTGGTGGTACAAGAACTGTTATAATTGGTAAATATTCCAAATTGTGCATTCCGGAATACACATAATTATTGATTTTTTGCTTTTTTATGCAGTAATTTAAATGCACCATATGGGCCAGATCTAAATTGGTACCGACGAAATCCATTGAAAGAAGCTAAAATGCTAATTCGCCCCAAAAGAAGCGATGACGTAGTGAGCAACTGAAGAGCTGAAATTCCAATATTTGACTCAATTATGTAATCATTTATATATAATTGGTGCATTAAGAAATTGCGTTCTGAATAATAAAACGATCGACTATTTAATGCATCGAATGAAAAAATATTTCAATAGAAACATATGAGTTTTTATTGTATTTTATGTTTTAATGTAGCAAGTTGTAAGTCTCTAAATGATTTCAGTAGAGGTGCAAATACTTAAAAGTAAGTAAACTTATTATAAACCTGTATATGTTATATCCTTTTAATCGAGCCTTGAATATTAAAGTAATATATTAATTCATCTACACATATTCGATTCTTATCTAAACATTCAATTGACAGATTAAACTAGTAAACACGTTAATCTTATCAAATTTAATTAATGTTCTTTAAATTGCGATGATCAGATAATATTTTCTCTTCGGTTGAGCCAGACAGAGAGGAAAACTCGATTCCTTTTTATAAACACAAATTAAATGTTAAGAGCAGATTTATTTGTAGACTTAAGTGCATTATTCAGTTGCATAGCTCAGTTATTCAGTTGTATGCTTGAGCTCAGTCGAATGAATCGCAATAGGCTAAATAATATTAAATGCAGTTTTGTTACTCATAACACATGAAATATTTGTCGTTGCAACATCAGTTAAAGGAAAGGTAATAATAGTTACACAAAGCAGTGTAGTACAGTGAAAAGTTTATTTATTTTCTTCCTATTAGACATGTGAAATCGACCGACAAATGGAAAAAATGTACCACATTCATAACTATAAAACTATGAAACCTTTGCTCGATTATTTAAGAAAATTTAGAAACGAGTTAAAAGGCAAAGAAATTAAGGAAAATAAATTAAATAAATTATGTTCGGATCTTATGGAAAATTATCATGAAATTGTAAGAATTAATAAAAAATGCATTAAGGAGGCAGTTCTATTAGATGAGTATAGAAACACAGTACTTAAACGAACAAGTAAGAAAGCTACAGTCGAGTGTGCTCGACTGTGAGATACCCGCTACCCATTTTGAATAAAAGCAATATGTTTTGCGGTATTATTCTCAAAACATACCAATTATACTACAAAAATACTAAAAATATATTTTGGGATTATTATTATTAAAATATACAAAATATACTAAAAACACTAAAAATATACCAAATGGTATATTACCGCTTTCAAAATATACCATAAACGGCACAATATAACAGATTGTCAGCCAAAGCAAGTAAGACCCCCAGTAAATATGCGTTTTTACTCATACAAAAGTATTTCTTTAATAACTTCCACAATTTTTATCTGATCGCAACCAAATTTTCAGGAATCATAACTACTATTGTTATTATTGTATTATATATACCAGCTTTAGCTTAAAAGTTGCGCCTGTTATTCAATTTTTTTGATTTGCGGGGGCGGAAGTGGGCGTGGCAAAAATTTGAAACAAACTTGATCTGCGTGCAAACATAACAAATGCTGTCGAAAAAAAATTATAGCTCTATCTCTTATAGTCTCTGAGATCTAGGTGTTCATACGGACAGACGGACGGACACACAGACACACAGACGGACAAGGCTAGATCGTCTCGGCTGTTGACGCTGATCAAGAATATATATACTTTATAGGGTCGGAGAAGCCTCCTTCTACCTGTTACATACATTTCCTGCCGGCACAAAGTTATAATACCCTTCTACCCTATGGGTAGCGGGTATAAAAATCGAATAACAAGCGTAATTTTAAAGCTAGAGTTGCAAATTTTGATATATACAATAATAACTATAGTAGTTATGATTCCTGGTTGCGATCAGATAAAAATGATCGAAGTTATTAAAGAAATACTTTTGTATGGGCAAAAACGTCTACTTACTATAGGTCTGAGTTGCTTTGGCTGACAATCTGATATATTGAGTCGTCTATGGTATATTTTAAATGCGGTACTATATCGATCTACCACATATACCATTTGATATATTTTTAGTATATTTGCAGTATATTCGGTATATTTTGAGAATAATACCGCAAAATATATTGCTTTTTTTCAAAAGGGGTAGCGGGTATCTCACAGTCGTGTACACTCGACTGTAGCTTTCTTACTTGTTTTAATTATAATCAAAATTCGAATAAATGAATACTGAAAAGCTGTCGCCACTTCTAGTTTAATTATCAAGAAGCCTCTCTTAGACATGCGTCAGGAAGTTGACATTGTGTCGACATTGACACCATTTGCTATCGCCTTCTCTTCCGCTACGAACTTTTGCTCTGAACCCACATCCGTTCATCACGTGATAATTCCAAAATCATACAGCACTCAGAACTATATTCTTTCTCGATTTAAATTAAACTTTTAGTTTCAAATTCATCTTTTCCGCGAGCAGTCGAAATATTCAAAATGTGCAAAATAAAAATCAACTCAGTTCTTTTCTTAATAGTACTTGAAATATTCTTGGTGACCACATCTGCCTTCGAAGAGGTGAGAACAATTATGTAAAACACTGTAGTACAGTGAGTGCTAAAAATGTTTACATCTTCTTCTTATCAGACGCATGAATCCGACCGAGAAATGGAAAAACAATTCCTCAATCAGACCAATAAAAGTGTGAAACCTTTGCTTGATTATTTTAGGCCGGTTCGAAATGAGTTAGAAGACAGTGAAATTAAGGAAAAGAAGTTAAATGAATTGAATTCTGATCTTATAGAAAAGTATCATGACATTGTAAGAATTCATGAAAAATTCATGAAGGAGGAAGCTCTATTAGATAAGTATAAAACCAAAATACTTAAAGGGGAAAACGATTTGCAGTTGTGTCAAAACAAAGTAGATGAATTAGAATCTAAGATTAAATCACAAAAGCAAATTATTGACAAATTAACACCAATTTCTAAACTTTATGATGAATGTAAAAAAGAAGTAGCAGAAAAATCCAACAGTTTAGAATATTCTGAAGTTCAATTAAAACAACTCAAATCAAGGCTATTTGAAAAGGATGAAAATATCAGGAGACTTAATGCAAATATCGAAAAGACTAGAGAGCAACATCAAACACTGATTGATATATTGAATAAGAGTTTACCCAATACTATTATCCCATCAAGTTGCTCTTCTTTTGGAGATTCTCCTGGTGTTCATCAACTCAATGCTTCTGGCATAGGTTTATTCGATGTTTTATGCGATAATCAGTTAGCTGGACCTGGATGGATTGTCATACAACAACGAGTTGGGGGGAAATGAGAGTTTCAATAGGAATTGGGCAACGTATCGCAAAGGTTTCGGTGCAATGGATAGCGACTTCTTCCTCGGACTAGAGAAAATACATCGTATCACGAGCTTGCAGCGTCACGAACTTTACATACATTTAGTTGCTCTGAATGGAAGTAGCTACAACGCTCTTTATGACGATTTCAAAATATCTGATGAAGACAGTGGATATGAACTGAGTTTGGGTAAATTCAGTGGAACAATTATTTGGGATGCGCTGAGAGACGGCGAAAACACGAAATTCACAACATTCGATCGCGACAACGACATTTATGATGGTAATTGCGCAGTTGACTACGAAAGTGGCTGGTGGCACACAGAATGTTATAATTGGTAAATATTGCAAATTATTGTTTTCGATGGAATATACATAATTATTGATTTTTATTTTTTTCTTATGCAGTAATTTAAATGCACCATATGGCCTAAATCTAAATTGGTACCGAGAAAATCCATTAAAAGAAGCTAAGATGCTAATTCGCCCCATAAGAAGCGATGAAGAAGTGAGCAACTGAAGGGCTGAAATTCCTATATTTGACTCAATTATGTAATCATTTAAATATAATTTTTGCATTAAGAAATTGCCTTCTGAATCGATCGACTATTTAATGCATAAATTTATTTTTTCAATAGAAATCTATCAGCTTTTATTTTATTTTATGTTTTAATGAAGCAAGTTTCTAAATGGTTTCAATAGAGGTGCAAATACTTAAAAGTAAGTAAACTTATTATTATATTGTATATATCCTTTTAATCGAGTCTTAAATATTAAAGAAATATATTAATTGATCTACACATATTCGATTCTTATCTAAACATTCAATAAACAGATTAAAAAAATAAACTTGTTAATCTAATCAATTTAATTAAACGTTCATTAAATTGAGAAGATCAGATAATATTTTCTCTTTGCAATTGTGTCAAAATAAAGTGGAGATTAATTCAAAACAAAATGCTATTGTCGAATTAGAAGGAAATAAATTCACCAACATAAAAATTTGTGAAGTTGAACTAAAATGTTAAGTTAGTTTGTTTTAGAACTTGAACTTTGTTATTGAAGAACATATAGAATATATAATTAACAGTTGGATCATCATATACATTATATAACAGTTGGATCATACTCTGAGAAGTAAAGTGAAAAGGAATAAAAAACTTGTTTTGCTTTGCTAAGCAATTGTTATTAAATCCCCTATCCATAGGTTAGAACTTATATAATATTATTACTTTGCACCAGCCGGAAATCTATATAACAGGCAGAAGAAGACAGTTGAGCACTTTTGATCTTGCCTTGAGTTTTTACCTATGACCAATCTATATCTGTTATAAAATTTGTATCTTGATTTACGAATGTGTGCTCTTGATTTAATGTTGACATAATTTCATAATAATATCAGAATTACCATTAATATTGTTTTTTTTTTTTTCATTTTTTACAAATATTGAATATTGATTAATTATTATTATTATTAATTTATTATAATTTTTCAATATACATATACGAATTTATAAAATATGTTCAAATATCAGTTACTTCAACTAACATGTTGTTGAAAATTAATGTGCTCTAAAATCAGAGTTTAAATTATGTTTGCTTCACTAGAGTCGCATTTACCTTGACTTTGTAATTACTGGCAGCTTTAATAATTAGCCAGCGACACGTGATTTCTGTCGTCATCTGCGCCACGTGGAGGGATCTATGTGACGTGTGCGTTGTGGAACCTTTTGAGCTGGCCGACATCAGAGAGGCACGTGAGTTCGTGGCCGTCTTCCTGGTTCGTTACGTCACAGTTTATCCATCACATTAATGCATCTGACGACATTTGTCGTATATACTTGTACATACAATATGTCTAGCTGAACGTCTAATCGCTAGCTAGCTAGCTGAGGTAGAACTCTGTGACGCCAGAACGCTAAAGACCTGACCCCTCGGTAGACCCTCACATCGCCTTCTGTGCGTGTCCATGTCCGTGTCATTTGGGTAACGTGTCTGTCGTCATATTTGCGGTTGGCATTTACCATAGAGACACCACATGTCCAGGTCTCTGTCTGTCTGTGTCACTGTCTCTGTCTGTGGCTGTGTCTGTGTCTGGCTCGTGTGGATCTCGCATTGAATACGTGACTGCAGCAACGTGTCGCATATAAAGTTGAAAATTTGTTAACTGTTTTACCCCCCACAGTAAATTCATTTTTAATTTTTAATAAGCATTCAACTTGACATGCGCTTACACATTTCATATATTTTATTTCATCAGCCATTCAAATACTTCAATAAATTATACAAACACAAAAATCATGCAATTGTTATTCATAAAATTATTTTCCCCTGCAAAACGTTTCTCTTACCAAATGAAAAGTATGTTTGAGGAAATCAAATAGACAATAAAATTGTGATGTCATTGCTGTAAAAGGATAGCTGTTGCTAGCTAAACTTTTTAGCCAGAATGATTATTTAAAAGCTATTTTATAGAGGAAATAAAAGCGAGAAAAAAAAATATATATATATATGTCCACTCTGTTGATATATATATAGCGTCGAAGTGAATCTAAGTTGATAAATATAAAACTTGGATATTTATTAATAAATAGAATTGAATTAAATTTATGTTAATAGGTGTGAATACTTAAGAATATCTATGCAAATATTTCCCTTGCAGCGATAAGACGACTTAAGACAATAAATTAATCTAATCAAATAGTAAGAGACCAGTTTAAGCCGACAAATGTGTTGTATATTTGCTGATTTTTCTATACCCTTATTAATTATAATGTCATCAATATCTTTCTAGTGAAATCTACTTTTAATGTAATCCCGAAAACTATTTTTGAAATGATTTTAATAACATTTTTATGTTTCATAAATATAGCAGATCTGCAAAAAATAATATTGTAACTCAATTTACAATTGTCCAAGTTGATATTCTATCAATAGCCAAATGAGTATTTTTTGTTATAGTAGCACATACTTTAGTTATTCTAGATAAGTTATATCTGGCAAATGGACAACGCAAGTTGTCAGCTCTGTGATCCATAAACTAAATACTTAAACAGCATTTCATAGTGCTCAAATCGGATGGCAATGGCCCGGTTAACAGCACAGATGCATCAAGTGTAAAGCGCACAAAAATTGCCGCCATAAAATTGTTTAACTCCATAACCAACAAGTAAGAAAGTTACAGTCGAGTGTGCTCGACTGTGAGATACCCGCTACCCATTTTTAATAAGGGCAAAATATTGTGGTATTATTTTCAAAATATACCGAAAATACTAAAAAAAATACTAAAAATATACCAAATGGTATGTTTGGTATACCGATACAGCACACCATTCAAAATATACCATAGACGGCACAATGTACCAGATTGTCGGCCAAAGCAACTAAGAGCCCTAGTAAGTGGGCGTTTTTGCCCATACAAAAGTATTTCTTTAATAACTTCCACAATTTTTATCTGATCGCAACCAAATTTTCAGGAATCATAACTACTATAGTAATTATACTATATACCAAAATTCACAGCTCTAGCTTTAAATTTACGCTTGTTTTTCGATTTTTTTGGTTTGCGGGGGCGGAAGTGGGCGTGGCAAAAATTTGAAACAAACTTGATCTGCGTGCAAACATAGCAAATACTGTCGAAAAAAAATTATAGCTCTATCTCTTATAGTCTCTGAGATCTAGGTGTTCATACGGACAGACGGACGGACACACAGACGGACAGACGGACAGACACACAGACGGACAGACGGACATGGCTAGATCGTCTCGGCTGTTGACGCTGATCAAGAATATATATACTTTATAGGGTCGGAGATGCCTCCTTCTGCCTGTTACATACATTTCCTGCCGGCACAAAGTTATAATACCCTTCTACCCTATGGGTAGCGGGTATAAAAACTTTCGCTCATGTGCACAACACATACACATACACACACACACACCCAACAATACACACACTCTAAGAGAGAGACAGAGACACACTCGCTGATAGGAGATGGTAGATAGTTGTTCAGAGCCATAAAATTGGAAATTATGATCATCAAGGCGGCTGGGGCCAAAGGCACGCCCAGCTGCTGGGTGGTGAAGCTGAAGAGCGCGCCCCCTAAATGAATATGGAGTGATAAGCAGAGCTACAAAATACCCTATAAACAGAGAGCAATCATATTAAATGTCTAAGAATATTTCAATTATGTTTTGTGTTTCAGAAACATCTAATTTAATCAAGATAATTTAAAGGAAATCTGTTCTTTGTTTTATCATCTTAAGTCTAGCAAGAAATACTATATTTAAATTAAAGAAGAATGATTAATCTATTTAAATAAATATCTTAGAAAATAATAAGCAAACACCAATTGTCGAATATTTAAATATTTAAATAACATTTTTACAATTTTTCAATGAAATAAAGGAAATAAGCTTTAACACATTTATAAAGTTGTATATTTAATCGAAGATTTTAAACTTTATGAATATCCTATTAAATATATCGTATCGATTTGCTTCGAAGCTAAAGTTTACAGGGTATACAAGGAGAGGGCATGGCAATAGTAAAACTAAAACCCAGGTTACGCACTACAAACGGGTGCGCCACCAAGTTGCACAGCCAAAGATACAGATACAGATACAAACACAAATACAGTTAAAGCTTCAACGCTTGCTGCAGATGCGAGGCAAGTTGTGTGGCGAAAGGGGGGGCGATGAAGCAAGGCGAGGCAAGTTTGAGCTCGTAAAAAGCGCTCGCGTCTGGCGTTAAAATTTATGACTAGTTGAGGCGAGAGTGACGCTGATAGATGATAAAGCCCCGCCACCATCCATACTCGTAACATATATATGAGCCAAGTATACAAATACGTACACATTATCAGAATACATATGCACAGATAGAGATACATACGTATGTAGTATATACCATACTATACAGTATGTATATAGACGGTCGTTATGCTGGTCGTAAAGCTGCTAAGTGCCATTGCATTGTCGCAGCGTTTAGGATTTGATCACTTCAAGTGGAACAAAGTCTTCAATATTTCGTTGTTGATTCAACATTTGATTTCCTGCATTGTGAAATCGAATTTTGTCTCTCATTTCCATATAGTCTGATTGAGCTTATGCTTGTCTCTTTATCGACTTTATATTAAATTTAAAGTATTTACAGATCAATGTTTAACAAATCTTTAAAAGTTTCCCTTTAGCTGAATTTGCAATATACTTACTTTTTCTTTGCTTTAAAACTTTTAAATTGATCTCCTTCTTTGATAAGAATATACAACTTTTTATTTTTTTGTTCAATTTATATATTTATTAATAGTTTCCAATCAATTTTATTAGATTACAATAGCGTACAATCTGCATAACCTTCAATAATTCTAAGTTTATATTCCCGAATTTCTACACAGAGAGAGAAAATCTAGAATTTGATCATAAAAAAAAATCTTGAAATAATATTTTCATGTTAAAAAATATAGAGTTTTTTCCATTCTAGAAAATGATTAAAATCTAGACTTTCAAGATTGGGAAATCTAGATTTTTTGCAGAACTTGGTTCAAGTTTACCATCATAAAATTTTGATTCAAGATTTTATTCTTAACTTTAGCACGTTTTTTTTTATCTGCGATTCCTTTTCATTAATTTATTATAATATATATTATTATTTTATCTTTTTTCTTTCATAAAAAATATATTTAAATACTTCACTGATTTTTCCTTCTAAAGGCAAGACATTTTGATGTTTATTTTATTTAGCAACAGCTTAAATGTAAATATCATTATTCCCGAGATAAGTTCGGTCCAAAACAAAGCTTAGAAAAGTTTCCCATGGAGGCTTTCTCCAGCTTATTCTCCATTCTCGCTTTATATGCAAATCTTAGCAACATTTTAGCATTTTGGCTGTATGTCATGTCTCTGCTTTGGCTGCACTTAAATGCCGGCCACATTTCTCGCTTGATGGTTTGTGAAATGTGGCAAGAAAAACGACGCTGGCAATGCCAAAAAACCAAAAAGCAAAAAAAAAAAGTAAGTTCATTTATGGCTATGTAATATGCAAAGTGCCACAGTTTGAGCTCCAGTTGGAGATGCGAGTTAAAGTTGGAGTTGGAGTTCCAGTTTCAGTTTCAGTCTGAATCCCAGATTCAGTGGCATATTAACATTTGTTGGGATCGTCGCATGGTTGGCTGCATGAAACGCACCACAGAGTGACAATGGCCCCGATGGATGGGATGTTGCTTGCTGCTGCTGATGGTGATGGTGATGATGATGGTGGCCAGGGAACCGTATCCGTATCCAAAGTTGGCTCACAATGGCGCCCAGTTTGGTGAAAAGTTGAGCGCATTTTCAAGCCCAAGCAGACAAAAGCCAAAGAGGAAAAGGCCAACGCACAGTCATACATACACGCATTTATTCACTTGTATTCGCTTTGTATACATACTACATAATTTGCTCTATTGTTTCATATGCATTTCTCGTGGCACGCTTGCCACCAACAGCAGCAACAGCAACAACAGCAACAACAACAACAGCGACAGCAGCAGCAGCAGAACAGTTGCCCATCGAGAGAGGAAATGCCAGACAATACCTCGCTCTTGCCAGCAATTAGTTTCAGCTACACACACACACACGCATACTAGAGCGTTTTCACCGTTTCGCATTGGCGAAAGTTCCATCAGTGGGCGGCAGATCAAGATTAAGCACGCCCAACATTAATCCCAAAACGAACACGAAGCCAAAGCCAAGCCAGCTACTTGTCTTTAGCTGCATTACAATGCATCACATTGCACTACACAACTCCACTCGTATTCCGTGCTCACTTCACTGTCTGCAGAGCTGCTTGGCAACTCTCTGTAGACATTTTTGTGGGTTAGCACAGATATAAAATATTTTCTTAATATAATATTTATACTTGATGAATATATTACACGAGCAAAGTTCAAGTTGAAGATACAACTCATTATTTAATTCTTTATGGTATAATATTGATGTAGTATATAAATATGAAATACTATATGTTATAACACTTATTTTCTATTATTATTCGCATACCTAGTACAATTTATTCATTGATAACTTTTAATTTTTAAAAATCATAAACTCTTATTTTTATTAAATTTCTTTTTTCTCCATAGTTTTTCAAATAGTTATAATATCTACAGTATATAAGAATATTACTATATTAGCATATTAGTATATTAGTATATCAGTATATTAGTATATCAGCATATTAATGTATTCGTATATTAATATATCAGTATATTAGTATACAAGTATATTAGTATATTACTATATTGGTATATTGGCATATAAGAATATTAGTATATCTATATTAGTATAATAGTATATTAGTATATTGGTATGTTAGTATATTAGTATATTTGTATATTACTATCTCTACAGCGAAACTAAAATTCTTGATTGCAACAAGTCCAAATGTTATTAAAAATGTTGAATGCTTTTTATTTACTATATGTATATATTTCAAATTCGCAGAAGACAAACATTATTCTGATTTCTTTATTGTACTAAAAAATTAAATAGAATTGAATATAGTTTATAATCTAATTATTTTACATAAATTTTTCATCACATTTATTTTCTTAGCGAAGTTTTATAGATTTGTATATAAACCAAGACTTCAATTCATTCTTTGCTTACATACAAAGTGTTTTAAACTTTAGAATTTCACTCGCTGAATTCTTTTAATGTTGTTTCTTTACCTGTTTCTTTTACACTTTTATTGACTAAACATCCATCATAAATGAATTTTATTCACTTTGTGATCGTTTTTTTATAGTTGGCCATAGATGTTGATGGAATTGAATATGTCTGCAGTTGCAGTTGCTGTTGGACAAGTTGGTTTGATGTGTCCAATAAAAGTTTGTCAATCAATGAGTTACATAAGCGGTAAACTTTAGAGGCTGATTAAACTGCAAAATCAAACATGACCGAGCGTCCAGAAGACAGACAGACAGACAGACGGATAAATAGATGGACATATAAACAGAGAGACAGATAAACAGACAGAGAGAGGTGAAGAGTTTAGAGAGACGTAACATGACACAAGAGGAGGGCGCCGTAATTGCCAAGGGAAGCGAGGGGGGCTAAGAGAGAGAACACGCTGCAGCAAGTTGTCAAGAAGAAGCCCCACAAAGACATTTCGTTGTCGCCGTGGGTGCCACTTCTTCGCTCGTCTTTGCCCTTCTCGCTTCCCCCGACCACAAGCAGACAAACTAAAACAGCAAGCGAACACACATAGGTGGTAAATGGCCATGATAATGGGCTCGAGACACGTCGAAGAACATCGACGAGCAGCAGGCGAAGGGGCAAGAAGATGTGCAAGAGTGGGGAGAAGAGGGGCATAGGCCATAACACCGCATGATACAGGCAATTAAACAATTGTAAACCAATTGATACACACGCTCATTAATTAAATTAAATGATGGAGAAACAAAACTAAAGCGAACGAGAGAAAAGCAACCACAGCTCAGAGAGAGAGAGAGATAAAGAGCGACAGAGAAACTGATAGAAAAGAACAGCAGAACAGTGCAAAGCAGGGGGGCAGTGAGCAGAGGAAGGGGAAGGGGGCACACCACAACAACAATCAATCATGCCAATTAGTTTTAATGGCCCCTCGCACAGTAGTCGCTGCCCCGTCCAGATGCATCTCTCGGTTTGCCAAAGAAGCTGCGAGTGCTGAGCTGCAATTAAAGCCAGAACCGGCTAGAAAAATTGCTTGCACTGCGCGAAAAAGTAGAGCTAGAAGTAAGGTAGAGGTGTTTCGCTTAAAGTTTTTATAAATAATAATATTTATTTATTATTGTTGTGTGAACCAAAACTGCGTATACTTAATATAAGTATTGACTAGCATAAGTAATTAATAATACCAATACTTAATTTTATGTTATTTTGAAATAAATACATGCATATAAGTGTAATAAATGTAATAAGTGTGTACAATATGTTTTTATACTTTTCAAAAATATCAATTAATATTGTATGAACAATATTGGCGTATACTTAATATAAGTTATGGCTAGGATGTAATACTTATTAAGTACATCAAAGTATACAATTTCGTATATTGTATTCTGATGCTCTCTAAATTACCAGCATATGATATTCATTCTCTAATTTTTCGAAGTAATCAAGTTGAAAACATGAAATATTCTACATTGTTGTCTATACAATATTTGCGTATACTTAATAAAAGTTATGTCTATAACTATTAAGAACATAAAAGTATACGTATGTTTCATTGACTTTCTTATATTGTATTGTGTTACTTTCTAAAATATCAGTAGATAAGAAAATGTAAATCATATTTATTCTCTAATTTGTCTAAGCAATATTTGCAGCACAAGTTGGAAATTCTAATTATTTTAGCAACACTTGCGTATACTTAATATAGGTTATACATAGTAAATAATATATAATATATAATTGCTTTTTATTGAACATAACCACATATACCTGCTAAATAAGAGAGTATTTTAAATTATATTTTTTGATTTACTTATCGAGTATTTTAAAGTTCAACTAAAAATTGGCAAGATTTCTCCCAGTGCAGCTGAAGCCAAATAGGTCTGGCAATGAAAGAGATGCGCGCACTTCGACGTCGACCGAGGCTGACACTGAAACAGCAGCAGCAACAGCAACAGTAACATAGTCTGAGGTTGAGGTTGAAGCTGTGGCTGGAGGAACAGCAGCAGAAAAAGAAAAAGTAGAAGAAGCAAACGCTGGTAATGAGCACAGAGCGCCGTTGGCTGGTCGTTAACTTTAACGCCCTGGCCCCCAACCAAGCTGCAAATCTGGCAGCTGATGCAACTTCACTTCAGCCGGCGATTCCTCCACCGACTTTGTCGACTGCCACTTCAGCTGTTTGGGCCTTTTATGTTGGCCATAAAATTTCGCTAAAATAGTCCAACGGCGAGTGCTGCTGCTGCTGCAGCTGATGACATGTAATCAGCTCCCATTGCTGATGAGTCTTCTTCTCTCTCTCTCTCTCTCTCTCTCTGTGTCTCCTTGTTGGCTCCCCTTCGGCGCCATCTTAGCCGCAATCCTGCTGTCGTGTCAGAGCGACAATCAAGACACTCAACGGCATAAATTAAATGCTGGCAATTAAATGCAATTCGAATTTCAGACCCACTGAGAGTGCACTCAGTCCGACTACGCAAAACGAATGCGAATACGAATACGAATGCGAATGCGATTACGAATACGAATACCGAGTATGAGTCATGATGGGCACAAAGCAGGAAGACATTCACCTTTGCGACTGCATCATCTCGATTGGAGCAACTAAACCGAACTGGGCATAATGCCAGATTATGCTCTGATTTGCACAATATTGTTGCACGCTTCGCTTTTTAGTTGAAATAATGCTAGAGTGCGTGCTCTGTGGTAAAATAATAACATATATTTTAGATACATTATAATATAATATAATTAAATAATAAAACTTAATTATGTGCATCCCTTGGTGCCGCAAACTACAATAATTAATACTGTAACTCTGCCTGCTGCAAAATAAAATTAAAGTTGCTTACATGCACCGTATTTATTAACAATAATAAGCAATAATTTGAGAATTTTTAAATATGCATATTTCTTATTAATCTACTTTCATTGATATGCATATATAATATATGTATGAACTTTAATTTCATTACATTAAACGTTAAAACGCTAAATTGATCACGCCTAACATATTCATAGTCTTATCTAATCAATACACTAGGAATTATAATATTTTAAATAATGTATATATCGAAAAATTTGAAAAAGTTTCTTATGTAAATTAAACACTAATTGAGATTACGACAAATTGCTGTAAAATGATTAAAATATAAGCAAACTCTCATAACCCAACTTCAAGCTAAAAAATATATATCAATTTAAAATCCTATAGCTTAACATGTATACAAAGTTCATAAATAGTTCTGCGAAAAATAAGAAAAAGTAATAGCGGCACTTTAAGCTTAATAGCTTGATAATAGATTCATCTAATATTATTCTAATCAAAATTGGAACAAATTAAATAATAATTGCTTATACTAACATAAACCTGACAAATATATAAACCTTTAATACACTTAATGATAATCTGACAAACAAGAAAAAATTAAAATGAAAACATACAATAATTTCAATTTCAAAGTATAAAAAAGTCAATATTCATTAATAGTCAACTCACTACGATTGATAGTATTAAAAAAATATATATTCCAAAGTCAAGTAGATAAGAAAATAATCTCAAATTGTTCAACTAAGTGAACTTTCAAATATTATTCTAATAAAAATTATTACAAATTAAAAATACTAATTGAGATCACGACTAATTGCGACAAATTTATAAAAAATTGAAACACTTGCTGATAACTACGACAAATTTGAAAAAAAGACAAATTAAATTTCAAAATTTCTCGACTAACTTTAGGCGAGTTCATAGTTCATAAATAATAAACTCACAGTTGATAATAATATTTCATGGTAAGGAAGATAAGACAATTATCTCAATACTTCAATTGAGTGAACTCTCAACTATTGTATAAGAATTTAAATAAAAATGAGTTCAAATTAAATGTTACTTAACAACACGACTAATTTCGACAAATTCATAAACATTTAAACACTTGCTGTTAATCTACAAAACTATGACAAAACTAAAACCATAAATAAAGTGTACTAATTCATAGTTCATAAATTGTACTGGAAAACAACTATTTCAATGCAAGCAACAACTTGATAAGAAAATAATCTCATATTTTTCAACTGTCTGAACTTTCACAAATAATTCTAATAAAAATTAGTACAAATTAAATTGACTAATTAAGACAAATTCATAAAGAATTTAAACACTTGCTGATAACCTGAAAAAACTACGACAAATTTAAATGGACACATAAATCTAATTCATAGTTCATAAATAGTACTAAATAAATTAAATTTCAAAGCATTTCAAGTTGATAAGAAAATAATCTCATACTGAGTGAACTTTCAAATATAATTCCAATAAAAATTAGTACAACTTAAATTAACTAATTGAGACAAATTCATAAACATTTAAAGTAAAACCATAAATATAATGTAATTCATAGTTCATAAATTGTACTGGAAAACAACTATTTCAATGCAAGCAACAACTTGATAAGAATATAATCTCATATTTTTCAACTGTCTGAACTTTCACAAATAATTCTAATAAAAATTAGTACAAATTAAATTGAATAATTGAGACAAATTCATAAAGAATTTAAATACTTGCTGATAACCTACAAAACTACGACAAATTTAAATGAAAACATAAATCAAATTCATAGTTCATAAATAGTACTAACATAAATAAATTATATTTCCAAACATTTCAAGTTGATAAGAAAATAATCTAATACTGAGTGAACTTTTAAATATAATTCTAATGAAAATTAGTAGTACAAATAAAATTGACTAATTAAGACAAATTCATAAAGAATTTAAACACTTACTGATAACCTACAAAACTACGACAAATTTAAATACAACAAAATTAATCACACAATTAGTTGAATAAATATTCTGGCACATATAATTAGTAATTTGTCAACAAAAGATTTAAAGCAGCCTTCAACTTTTAATAGCTGCGAGTTCAATTTCAATCGAAAAACAACAGCGAGCAATTTAATTGTTGTTTATAGCATTAGAAGAACATTGACATTGATAAGATTGCAAGAGTTCAAGAAAGTTTAAACATTATCTAGACCAAAAAACAAGAAACTGAACTGAAAAAGTGCATTTCTGATACTCTGCTATCGATCAACGAACTCTTATCGAGCAGTCAGTCAGTAGACCAAATAGCCAAGTTCTACTTCTTATTTTTCTTTTTTGGTTTTTTTTTTGGCCAAGACTCTGTGCGTACATTGAACTCAGTGAATACACTCACAACATTTGTCAAGTATTCGAGAGAATTAAATGCTGTCAAAATGGAGTGCAATGCACTCGTCGATGCTTAATTTGACGGTAGTCATGATAACTTGTTGATCGTGACACGCTAAATAAATAATAACACACAGGGGGAACCATCACATAGAGGGGCGGGGGAGAGCCTTACGACCTTGATGCAGGCGAGTTCAGTACAGTTTGATTCAATATTTCGACAGCTGCTCTTAATTGGAATTTAATAACTTGTCAACACGTGTTTGAGCCACTTGCATTCCAAGAGGTCAATGAACCCATCCAAACTTTGCCCATAGTAACAAACTTATGTGATCCTCAATATGGCCGAAAAAATATCATAAATTGGAGCTTCTATCATAATACATTATTATTAGTGAACTGTAGTTCTAGAAAATTAGCCAAAAGATCTCTTACTTTGGTAAGTAATCATCAAGCTCGACAAAGAGTTGTTTACAATTCACTGAGCAATAGTTTATCAGTAGAAAATTATTGACAAACATAAACAAAAAGAAAAGCAAAGCTAAAATATATATTATTATATATAGTATCTATATCTTCTGTACTTAAGTGTTCAAATTTAGTTCGTCATGTTTCTATTTTCGTATAAGTTTATTTATTATATTTTCTATATAATAAATAGAACATTTTTCTAATTCTCAGAATTTAGCCCTGACATATATTAACTTTAATTGTTGGTCTACATACTAAATAGTATTGTTTTTCTATATATAACCCAAACGTACAAAATTGGATACTTTGACTTTTTTTAAATAAAAAATAATTCAAAATATAAACAACTTGTTATTTGAATATTTGTTCATTTTATATATAGAATATATAGAAAAGAATAAAAATATTTGGAAAAAATAAATCAAAGTGATTAACACATTCTTACGAATTTTACATAATTTTTCCTCGGCTTTCATATATATGTTTTATTTAAAATTATCATCAAAACATAGATAATCCAAATACAATTTAACTCTCTTAAAACACTACTTTAACTATTCTTTATTAAGCCCCAGCCACTTAAAAGGCATCTGATATGTTTACCTGACTTTTCAGCAGTGTTTCAGCAGCTGTTTCAGCTACTCTCGTTGCAGAGTTGAGAGCTTCGCTGTAGCTGCTGCTGCAACAGGCAGTTTGCCTGCTAAGTAATCACTTTGATCGTTTGCTGACTCGTTTTATTTTCCTCTTTGGTTTTTTTTTTTATTTAGTGGGTTTATTCACCGTTGTCGTTGTTGTTGTTATTATTGTTAGTTGTTTGTCGATTGCCGTCCAACGATTTGTTGCCAAGCGAAACTTTTCTTTTTCCTATTTCTTGTTGTTATATTCTGTTTCTTATACCCGGTACTCAAAAAGAAAGGTTGACAAACGCAAGATGTAAATATTAAATATTTAAACCAACTTTTAAAGATTTTTATTATTCATTTCATGTTTAAACTTTTAAAGTTACTTTATTATGAATATGTAAGATTAAATCACAACTTAAGTGAGTATCTCGCAGTCGAGCACAACCGCTAAAAGTGTTTTCATTTGTTGTTTTTTTTTTTTGCATTATTATTTTCTCGTTAATTTTTTTTTTTTTTTTTCATTTCTTATATGTTGTTATTGCTAATGCCTTGACTTGGTTGTTTGCTGGTCTGTTTGCTCGCTCGGCGACTTGTTGCTGCTACCGCAGCTGACGTTGTTGTTGTTGCTGTTTTCGCTGTTGCTGTGACTGTTGCTGTGGCTGTTGCTGTTGCTGCCTCGTAATCAGCGTTAACGATCGCTTGCCATTGCCAGACTGCGCTACACCGAGTGGGAGTGGCCGGCTTAATCAGCGACCGCAGTACTTTCGACTTTGTGCAAAGCTCAGCTTTTATTTTTAAATCTTACTTTAAAATTAGCAATAAAATTCACGTAAATTTATTAACAGGAATACGATGAAGTTCTTTAATTCAATTAATGAAGTTTAACAAAAGCTATCGAGTATATAAATAAATATTGATAGGTAATAAATCTGTTATAAATATTTAAACAAACAATATACATGATATACATTTATTTGTATAAAGAACACATTTTAAGTAATACAATATTAATATTAATTTATTAGAAATTGAATTTTGTATTAATGTGTAATTATAAAAAGTATAGCAAATTTCTTTTAAGTCTATAAATTAGTTATATTTTTCATACAAGTTTATTTTAAATCCATAAATTAGATATATTAATTTTTAATTATGTGTAATAATAATAATAATTATACATTTTTACAGTTTGCTTTTTGAATATAGAAATTGTAATTATTTTATGTGCCTTCATTAAGAGTAAAATACCAAATGGAACTGAATATAATATACTATATATTAAAGTTTAATATGAAATAAAATAATAAGAGTGAAAGGAAAATATCATTAAAAATGGTTGAACTAACTTTTTTTGCTTTAACTAATAAATTGTAATGATTTTTTTTTTTTGTATTCTTATTTGGTATTTCTTTTAGAGGATATAATACAATAAAAAAGTAAGTTGAGTAAAGATAACATAAATTTTGCCTTAAAAAAAATATATTTTTTTGTTTCTTCTTTTTATTAGTCAAATAAAACATTCTTTTGTATATTCTTATATATACATTTATTAGATTTATTTAGCTGCAAAATAATAGATTTCTAGCGTAGCGCATTTCAGCTTCGTTGCAACTGAAGTCTGTAATTTCTTTGACAACATCGCGACGTTAGTTGTCTTTAACAAAGTTGTGTGCAGCTTTTCGTTGTTTGCAACGTTTTCGTCGTCGTCGTCGTCGCCGTTGTTGTTGCTGTTGTTGTTGTTGTTGTTGTTTGGTAACAACAACCAACAGCTGATGTCTGTCGTCAGATAATGATGAATAACTGTGCCCGCGGAGAGTGTAACAGAAAGCAGCAAACAAACCGAGCTGGAAAATAGGTGAAATTCAAAAGTAAGTCGCAGTTAAGCAGTGCTACCTGTACCATCAGGAAAGCAGCAACCATCGTGTATCCCGGTATCAAAAGCGCCTAGTTGCATTTGACACCCAAAGGCCATAATTCACCAGCCACAACTGGAGGTCAGTGGCGGGAGGTGGAGGAATCGAGGCAACTCTAGCTTGTGGTGATAATTTGGTCACGAAACGGGTTCTTTAACTACAACTATGCCCAGCGAAGCGGGGAAAATGGAATAGAGGAGAGCGGAGAGCGAAGAGCGGGGGGACAGCAGTCTAACAAGAGCGATAAGATGGGGCCACAAACATAAATCGATGAGTCATTTGACAGGTTTCCTGTTCCGACAGACCCAAAAGTGTTGGTCTTATCGCCTCGCCAAGCCAAGCCGCAACCGAGTCGAGCGACTTCACCTCTTTGGCTGCCCATTGTCTTGTCTGGCCCCAATTTGCATATCAGTTTGTTAAGTTTTATGTATGTTTGTATGTGTCCCCTGCCACATGAGTTGATGAAACCCCCCCACGCAAAGTGTGCGCTCATCTACAATTTGAAATCTGGGCCAAAGTGCATTTAATTCGTGTTTTATTTGCTATTTCATTTGATCTCTTTCTCTTTTGTGAGCAAGTTTTTTTTTATTATCTTTTTTGTTTTTGTTTCATTTCTTATCAGATTTGCATAGAAAACGAGCACTAAAAATAAATAAGTACGAAACGTGATGAAATCAAATAATTAATTTGCCTCATCAGATCGAATGACGTCTTCGAATGCTGTCGACAACGAAATCGCATAATACCCGAAGCTCGTCAGGAATTAGAAAGCCTCATTAAAGTCCGCTACCTTGAGCATATGTTTTTCTCCTATGGCTTAACAATCTATTTCTTGGTATTGATTTACAAAAATAGTGTTGTTCTTGTTCATCTTAATGTCAGAAAATATATCAATTTATTAAAGTACTTAATTCGAACTATTTAAACAGAACGTATTTTTAAAATCAAATATAAATCAAACCAATCAATATAATCAAAAGATTTTTTGTAACTTACGCAAACTGATTTTATTTTCATTTGTCAAGCAGTTTCTGCTTTCATTTTCAAACTTAAATAATAACTATTGTACACACAACAATTTTTATTTATTAAAAATGCGATTCTCAAGTTAAACTCGATTACAATATAATAAATATAATAGAAGTTAAGATTCGTCTTCAACTCAAACGCAATTCTGAATGACTTTCTAAAATCACTTCAATTGCTTAAATGCCAAAGTAAGTAAGCTGTCTATTAAATTAAACTAAATCTTTTTTAACTATTTTAATTTCATACATTTTTTAAAATTCTTCACTTATTTAAAATCTTTTAGTACTATGAATTGTTCGATAGAAAATAATTTATACAACAAAAACTTCATTTGACCGCAATTCTTAGTGACCATTCAAATTAAAGTTAAAGTTATTGTTTATGTTTTGCAACTAAGTTTTTTACTCATTTCATTTTATGTACCATATCTTTATTAAATTCTTTATTATGATAATAAATATAACAAAAATTTAAATTTTTTTATCACTCTCCAAAATATAACTCAAGTTGTTGTTTATATTTTCCCCAAGTAAGGTTACTGATTATTTAATATTGATAAAATTTAAGTCTCTTTTAAATATCAACTATTTTGCATAATTTTTTAGTAAAGAAAACTATCTTAATACTGTGAATGTTTCGTTTAGCAAAATGTAATACAAATTTAACTCGACTGCAATTCTTAGTCACTTTCCAAAAATTAAAGCAATTGCTCATATTTTCTGAAACAAGAATAAAATATTATATATTCTCTTTGTACAATGAATGTTTCTTTAAGTAAATAATAAATATAATTAAATTTTCTTAGTACATAACAATGTTTCTTTAAGTAAATAATAAATATAATAAAACCTCAACTTGCCAGCAATTCTTTGTCACTTTTCAAAATAAAGTTAAAGCTGTTGTTTATATTTTCCTAAATAAGATTACTACTCATTTCATTTTATTAAAACTTATGAACCATACTTTGTGTATAATTCTTTATTCAAATACATTCTCTTAGTACTGTGAATGTTTCATTTAGTAAATAATTGATATAATAAAAATCCAACTTATTAGTCACATTTTTTTAATAAAGTTTACTGCCATTTTTTATATTCCAAAAGTAAGATTGCGGCCTATTTGATGAACATCCCATTATCTTAAACAATTTTACTGAGTCATATTTTCACCAGTAGCATTTCAAATAAAATAAAACACTGTCTCCAAGCGTCACTTTTTTGTGCACAGTCACAAATGAAGTTAGTCATAAATAAAGTAAAATATCTCGCAACTCCAAACACGCAATCGAAGAGATATTTCTAATCAATTTCAATACAAATGCAATCGAAATACAATATTTAAAATCAATTTCAAACTTCGTATGATTAGCCAACTTAAAGCAGATTCGTCACACTTTGCAATACTTGAATGACTCTTTCACATAATTAGCATCTTATCGCACTTCCGACGACGACGAATCATTTCTGGTAATGTTATCGATAGCCCTTGGCAACAGTCAGCAGCGATTTGGCCATTCAGATGAGTCAATCGGCAATATGACAATGCGTACACAAGTTTCCAGAACACAAGTGGCAAAGTGGCAATTGACAAGTGCATAAATTAGATCACAGTCCACCAAAAGCTGATGCCTGATGAAATAACGCAGAACATAGAGCACAGAGGCAAAGAAAAACGAGAAACTAAGGGAAAAACCAGCTCAGCAGTTGTGCAAATAGAACCCAGAGTGGATGGGTCACTTGGCCTTATGGCAAAAAGCAAATAGCAGAGAAAGCGAACGACTAGCAGATACTACTTGAATTTGCTTAGGGAGCTATTGAAGTTATTATTAAAATAATTTAATTGATATATTTGCCTTGACTATCAAAGTAAAAAATTAAAATTGTAGATTTTTGGGATGATATTATAGCTTTATGAAAGTCAAATATTTATATGTATACAATCTCAATAAATTTTCTAGATAAAAATATATCTGTCGCTTTGATTTATATTGGGTCTTAAACTATTACAGAAAATATTAGTAATTAAATTTAGATATCAGTGTTCATTGAAATAGCAGTGCTACGACCTACACGCTTAAAATTAAATAATTACTATCATAAAAATAACTTCAAGACATAAAATATTAAAGTTCAATAATTGCAGTACTTCGAAAAGTATTTTAACTAAACTTACATACGATATAAAGCATTTTAATGAAGAATATTTGAAATATATAGATAATAAATATAGTGAACATAGTGTATTAATATGGTATTCAAATCAAATCATTTTGAAAACTGCATTCATATAATTTTAATGTACAGCTATGCTCATTAAAATAGCAGTGAGACGACCTACAGTCTTAAAACTAAAAACATAAATTCAAGACAAAATTTAGTTATAACAGTTTGATGTATTTATAAATATTGAAGTTCATTAATTGAAGTACTTCGAAAAGTATTGTAAGCAAATATAATTACGATATAAAGCACTTTATTGAAGAATATTCTTTATTTCGTATATACAGGTTAGAAAATATAATGCATTAATATCGGATTTAAATAATGTACACTAAAATTAAATAATAGATTAGCTAAAGTTGATTTCTATTAGCTACGCTTACTTGGTGTCGTCAATTACACCCTTTGGTAAATTTTATTGTGTTTTTACAGGGTATCAGCAGTCGCGTGACGACTGCCAATCTCTGTTTACCGAGTGACTAAAGAACAAGCAGAACAAGTAAATACGTATAGTTTAAGGTCAGACTTATGCTCGGTACTCGGTAACTGTGAAACTGTTGCCAAGTCCGCTGGGCGTACCTCAAAGCACGCTACCGCTAGGCGAAAGGGGCGGCAAAGAGAGGGAGGGGAGTGGGGGGGTGTGGCATTGTTGCCAGCTTGTCTGTGGCTGCCAATCGATTTTGCTTTTTGTTGCTGTTGTTGTTGCTGTTGCTCCCTAAACACGACGTGGACGTTTGCTTAATGCCAACTAACTAGCCAAGCTAAACGTCAAGCCGACAACAGTTCGTCAATCAGTGAATCGGTCAGTTCGTCAATCAGTCAGTTGGCCACTTAGAATCGACGGTGACGGTGACTAACAGTACTTTACTTGTTGTTGCCAGCTCAACTAAGACTTCGACTAGAGGTAATTATCTGTTGAGCCTTCAACAATCGTTGCTCGCGTGCTGTGCTCTGAACCCCGCTTATCGCTCCTCTCTCCCCCTCTCCACTCTCCACTCTTGCTGAGCTGAAAGCGTGGAGCGATTCAACCGGTCGATGAGTAATCATCAATCATGCGATATCATTAAATGTGCTTCGTCTTGCAATCGCAATCGCATTGAGTGCACACGATCTAAATCACATTTGATCTGTCAGCAATCGAATGCGATGACAGCGACTCCAAAATACCCTGTACTAAATAAATGTTATTTTGTAAAAATGTAAAGACAATGTAAAAACATTGAAAGAGGGAAATGACTCAAAAGTAAAAGAACAAAAATGATTAGAAAAGAGAATGAAATGATTAGAAAAATGTTTATATGAGTAAATAAAAATAAAAATAAGATTTAACACTGATTTTAAAATATAGTTTAGCTCTTTAAATAAATAGCAGTTTAATACATAATGTTATTCAAACATATTTCTGCAAATACAGCAAGAATATCTTTAATAAAATCAAGTATTTTATACCTGATATAACTATGGATCTTGAAAGAATACAATCATAAAGGATTAATGTTAAAATTCTTGACAATTATTCAAAGGAAATAGTGTAGCAATCATTACGAAACTACATAAATAATGACTGCTAATGATCATATTAAAAAAACATTTTTATTTAAATTACAAAATAGCGAATTTAATAGTATAAGTTGAAAAACTTTATTGGTTTGTAGTCTTACCTTGATCAAAATAAATCATTTTAATAAAAACAGAGTGAAAAAAAAGTGAAAATCGATAATTAAGGGAAATTTTTGGCTTACCTATGATAAATTAATCAATTAAGAATCTTACTCACGATTTAATCTGCATACAAAAACGTTTAAATGGAATTTTGTCATCAAACAGAACAATTGATTATGAAATGGAATTAAAAGTTACATACAACGATAAGGAAGGAAAAAATTCAGCTTACGTAACTGACGCATTTAGCAGCAAATTCAGTTGAAAGTTGCACATTACGTATACGAGCTGTTGCCAAGCAATCGATATTAATTATTGGGAAAATTAAAAATGGTTGCAGCAAATAAGTGATGAATAAAAAAAATATAGAAAATTTCCAGTATACGAACTTTCCATAGCAAAACTGCAGTCAAAGTGTGACACGGTGGGAATTTTGTGTTTGCGCTGTCCGATTATAGAGAATTGTGCGAAAAACAGAAGAAGGAAAAGGCAAAAAAAGCAAACCACAAAGCATTCTACAAACCCAGTCCCCCCATTTGTACAGCAAAACCCAACCCAAACATATAGTAAACCCAACCCGACCTGTAGCCGAAGCGACACGATCCAAACACAAAATCACACGCTGCCGTCAGCTTGTCTGGCGCGATTTCTGTTTAGTTGCCGCTGTCGCTGCCGTCGTCGTCGTCGCCGTCGTCGCTGCTGCCACAGTCCGTGTAATTGCAGGCAAAAAAAAAAAAGAAATATATATAGAAAAAAAAAGGTGGCACAAATGTCGTTTCCCTGTCCCTAGCACAACACACTCACACACACACACACACGCAGCTATTTGCCCCCACACACTCACACACACACCCTTTGCCCCCGTCATTGTTGTTGTTGTTGTTGTCACCTTTCGAGAGCTAAAGCTCTTGGCACCGACGGCACCTACTGCAATGTTTTTTTGTTGTCGTTGCTGTTGCTGTTGCTGCTGTTGTCGTTGTCGTTGTCGTTGCTTACGTAAGCGCTAAAGGCGGTAAAATGAAATGAAATTGTTGTAATGGGCGATTTTCATTGCGGCATTACACGCCAACAACTCTTACATAGTCATTCGTACTAGAGATGGTCGCAAAAAATACATAACAAATCTCACGAATTAGAAAAATGTTTTCTATTAAAATCTGTTTCCATGTCAAGAACATATTGCATAATTTGACAATTAAAACTCATTAATGAAATTATCAAAACATTCAAAAGAATGAAGAACTGATATATAAAATCAAAACAGCTTCTAGGATTTTAAAATAAAGCTAAGCAAATCACTTCCATAATACTTACACTCAATACAACTAAAGGCAGTTCAATATGTTGACATTCTCCAGCAATACAAAATATACTTAATTATGTTAGCTTTAATTGTCACAAAAAGTTTTTCAAGATTTACGTCAGCAGTTTTAGTAATTTTAATAGCATTTATATATTTAACAGAAATTTCATTAGAAATAGAGCTTTCCATTAACAAAAAAAACTATAAAATAATATTAAAACTTTAACAATTGTGTAATCCATTTATAATAAAGAACAAGTGTTGTATATATTTTTTTACTCGCGAGCTTTAGGTATTGAATGAAGATAATATTTAACTAATTTTAAGAAATTTATAGAATAAACCAATCTTATATACAATATCTTTAAACTGAACTGAATTTATTTTTCATTACAAAATTCTGTTTTTAGTTTCTTCAAAATTTGCTGTTGATAATGTAAAATATTTGCAAGCCAAATTACAATCTATCTAAATAAAATATATAAATTTTGACTTTAAATTTCAATTTATTCTTAAGAAAAATTATAAAGCAAACAGTTTTTATCAAACGTTTTCTATATATTACTGAATATTATTGAATAGTTTTTAATAAAGAAAAATGTTGTTTTTTTCATTTTGACTGTTTGTTTTATATAAAGAAATCCATAGAATAAGATATACATATATTATTTTATTTAAATAAAATTTGAAGTTGACATTTGTAGATTAACCCAATAGAAAATATAATTATTTGAAAGCTTTAAAATTCTTAACAATATTTAATTTCCTTCAATTCAATTTTAGTTTCGATCAATCTTAAATATAATTATTTTTGTAATATATTCATTCAGCTTTAAAAATCTTCTTTGCGATATTTAATTTCCTTCGATTAAAGTTCAGTTTCGTACATTCTGTTGACTATGCTTTAAGCTCTGCTCAGCTTTTGTCACGCATCACGCACTAAACTCGTGTCACGATGCCATCGCTAAAACATCGCTTAAACAGCGTATTCGCATTTGTATGCCCATTTCGGGTCCCATCTGCACACACCTTTGCCCCTCTTCCATCTACCCATCCTCTACCTCTCTTTCTCTGTCTCTCTCCTTTTTGCGTCGCTCGCTCTTTCTCTTTGCCAGCTGTGTTGAGCTGTTTGTGAGCTCCTCCTCTGTTATGTGTATATTTGTTCTATAATTACAGCCTATTTGCGCTCTATTCTCGGTACACATGAAATTTTAATGGACCTTTTGGCCTGGCCTGGTCGCGACTTTGCCTCAGTTTTGGTTCAGTTCGGTTTGGTTTGGTTTGCTTTGGTACGGCTCTGGTCTGGTCTTAGCCTGGTTGCCCTGAACTAAACTGAACCATGCTGAACCGATGCCGGACACTTCCCAAGAAAAGCTCCAGTCCAATTCGGTTACGAGACCACAGCATAACATATGTACATACATATGTCGTTTGGTCTTGTGTGTGGTCTCAACACGTCGCTTGTCTCTGGTCTCTGGTCTCTAGTCTCTGGTCTCTGGTCTTTCAGATTTAGTCATTTGGATCAAAGCATTAGAGGCATTCGACATTAGACATTAGACATTAGGCAGCGCTTCAAAAGGCCCCGAGACGTGTCTATCTCGCACTTACATGCTCACTATATGTATTTCAGATGAACTTCTTCGAACTTCTTCTCACATGTTTTTTTTTCTTGTTGTCTTTGTTTTGTTTTGTTTTGTTTTTCTGCAAACGCTTTCTTTGTACTTAGCATTTGCCACTTTCTTTTCGACGTCTTCGTGTGTGGTCAAGCTGAGGCTAATGGGTTTTAAGGCGAGGTCGTTGTGGTTTGCTGTGGTCTGGTGCTGTGGTGCTGTGGTTGCAATTTGCAGTTCATCCCAACGAGAGGTAAAGCTAATGAGCAAAAGCGAATGCAACGCATGATGACCTCATAATGTTTCCACTTTTCCAACTCAGAACATGAGAATGCGAATATTGGCCAACAAAAAAAAAATAATGATTACAAATTATGAAAGACTTAAGAACAAATATAAAAGATAGTCACATTAAATAATTATGAGAAGACAAATGTATATTTTATAAATATTAAAAGAATTTATTAATCGCTTAAATCATTATTGTACAACGTACTACAAATAGGTGTAGGATGAAAAAAAAAATAAAAAAAAAACAAATACTTTAGAAATTTTTAGAAAAGTAATAATTAGCCAATTAAAAAATAAGAAAAATATTCATATTTAAATATCCATTAAACTATGTGTGAATATTACAATTAAATTCATTTTTATATATGTACCTATTTAAGGAAAAGATTACTTTTTAAAATAAGTAAATATAAATTGTAATCAAATGAACAAAATGTTCAAAAATAATATAATACTTATAATATAATATTTAATAACTAAAACAATAGGAATATGAATATGAATATGAACATTGTTGAAATAAAAAATAATAAATATGCATATAACAACCAAAAATAATAAAATTCAAAATATTAACAAGTAATATAATATGTAACAAAAATAAAATAAATAATAAATAATTATGCATAGCATTACCAAAAATAATAAGAATCAATAATATAATATATATAATACATAATAAACATAAAATACAATTTCATAGTTCAGATTCTATATAAATTCAGAACAATCACAAAAATAATTTAAGATAAAATTTTAATATTTAATATTTAAAATAAATAAACAAAATATGTATTTGTTGAAATTAAAAATTAATTTTTACTAAATAAAAAGAGTATTCAAAGTTGACAAAGATTCTGTTAGACGATAATATGCAGTTTTCATTTTGTTTGTTCAAATTGTTTTACTAATGACAAACCAGCAACAATTGATGCTAAAAGCCAGCTATAAACTCAACTTAACACTTAACACTCCTATTTGATTAGTTGAAACAATTAAATTGAAATGTTTAGAACGGAAATCATACAAAAAGAATTCTGGCATAAATATAATTAAAATGTGGAGACTCATGAAAGTAAAATCGTAAAGCTGGAATACAATTTAAGAAAATAAAGATTTCAATTTGTTATTGTGCAATTAAAGCTAAACAAGTAAAATGCAACGTGTTTTTAATGTTTAAGGTCATGTTAAAGGATTTTTGCTAAGGCGATTTACTGTGGGAATGAAATGGAACCCAAGCTGTTATCTATTTTACAAATAAAAAATAATAAGTTTAATAAAATAAATTAGTTATTCGCAATTTGCTAATGACGCCCTATTAAGGCAAACTAAACTCTTCTAAAATTTCCCCTAAAGCTTAATAACAATAGCAAAGGGAAACTCCTCGAAAATGTTCTAAAATTGCAATGTTTATGGACTAAACTAAATGAATGTGGCACACAGCTTTGTTTACCTTAAAAGTATATACATATATATATATTGTATAACAAACTTTTCTAATAGATACAAAAGCAAACTCATAAATGTACAAAACTGAAGTAAACCGAACTTTTTTCCATTGTTGCTTTGTTCAATGTTTATGGAGCTAACAGATTTGCTTTCACTTGTTCGGGGTCGATCCATAGAATAGTATACTATACTATATAGTAGTAGAATAAGTATGAGAGTATAACTTTAATTTATTCAGTATGTGTTTAATTTATGTGCTTCTCTATTTGTATACGTATTCGTTCGTGTTTCAGTTTCTTTTGTTGTGCTGTTGTTTTGCTATTGCTATTATTGTTGCTTTTTGTTAGCCATAACTATTGCATTTTATACAGCAATTAGCGTAGGTAGCGAGCTCTGTGAGCATTTTGATCGTAGTTAAGATTGTATCCAGGTATTAGCTGTAATGTTAATACCAGCTGCTAGTATATCGTGACATGGCCAATGCGGAAAATAATATCTCTAGCTAATTATTTCACTTTTTTTTGTTTTTGTTGTTTGTATGATTATTATTGTTGTTATTTTTTTTCATTTGTGTGTTTGTTCTTCGCTTTTGGCATTCATTTTCGTTTAACAACTGATCAACTGTAATTCGCGAGAAATTTATAATTTTACAGTATCTGAATCAAAGTTCGCTGGCTTTCAGGGAAATTTCAATTAACGATGATGCATAGTGATGATTAAAATCTGAACCGGTTCACAATTGGTTCAGCTCTAAATCGTAGCCAGCTGCAAATTATTAATTATGTAAAACTGGAACTTAATTTGTACTTGTTATTATAAATAATAAAATTGGCAAATTTAGAACTTTGCGAACCGGTTCAAAAGTGGTTCAAGCTCACAGGCAATCGGTAAGCTAGAACACGGAAATTTTTTTTGAGATGTTAAAAGTGTATCACGACGAAGTTTAAGAATATTATGTATGCAGATTTATTTAAAGCTGGAACTTTATTTACATTTGTTATTATAAAAAATAAAACTAGCAATTGTGATTTATTCTGTATTTAGGTACGAACTTTGCGAACCAGTTCAAAAGTGGTTCAACCACATAGCTCAGGCAATTGTTAAGCTAGAACACGGAAATTTGTTCGAAATGTAAAAAGTGTATCACGACCAAGTGAAAGAATATTATTAATATATGCAGATTTTTGTAATACAGTGCTGATTAAAATCTGAACCAGTTCACAATTGGTTCAGACTTATATCGTTGCCAGCTGTTAATTGATTGGTAAAATATATAAGACTGAATCTTAATATATACTTTTTAATATAAATATAAATCTAGCAATGTTGATATATGCTGTAAATAGGAACGAACTCTGCGAACCGGTTCAGAAAGTGGTACAAAAACGTAGCTAAGGCAATTGTTAGGCTAGAACACGGAAATTTGTTCGAGATGTAAAAAGTGTATCACGACCAAGTGAAAGAATAATATTTATGTATGCAAATTTATGTAAGGCAATAAGCCAGTTTGCTGATTTCTGTGCAGTTCTTTTTATATCTGTGTGTGTGTGTGTATGTGTGTGTCGATTCTAGTTTCTGCGAACAACAACAAGAACAACAACAACTCTTGGCTTCCATTCAAATGCAAGTCAAATTGATGAACGAGCTGCAATCGCTGGCATCGGGCGCATAGAATCAATTGGGATACCAAACATGAACCATAACAGGCAGAGACAGAGATAGACATACGGTGGGGAAGGAGATAGAGAGATGGAGAGTGACATACGGCAATAGAAATAAAAGCCATGAACTGATGCAATTCGAAATGAAAGTTGCCAAATCGAGTGCAAAACTTGCGTCAAATCGGAAAATTAGAAAATGTGTGAAAAGCCAATGAACGACAGCAGGAAAATTGCATCTGAAAGATGGAAGCAACAGCAACAGTAGCAAGAAAAAAAACTGCAGAAAAGAAGAGCAACAAAATCGAACAAGAAAATGGGATAATTTTTGCGCTTTTCATTTCAATTTGAGTGCAACAATATTTCAAATGCTCATTTGCATACCCTGCAAAGTGTTTTTGAATATGGGGTAGTATATTTTTAAGGATAACGAAATTTTGTATAATTGAGTAGCTGACAAAAAATTGAAAAAAATGTATAGACTAAGGAAATTAAAGAAAATGCTTAAATTAAATATAAAAGAAAAAAACTTATTCCTAGATACTCAATTTTCTTTATTGTATTATTATCTAATCTTTTATGAAATAAAAACAATATATAATAGTCAAATATTAAAATAAACATAAGGAATAAAGAATAATATGAATAAAAATTAGTATATAATATTCAAAATTTAAAATAAACATAATGAATAAAGAATAATATGAAAAATATAATATTTAATATTTAAAAATTAAAATAAACATAAAGAAAATTATACCGTTTCTAGAATATCTATAAGAGTTCAAATACTTCCAATTATTAATACAACTTATATAGTATATCTATTTTTCTACTCTAACTTTATTTGGATAATAGCAAAAGAAATTTTGTACAAGAACATCTTTTAAAATAGAAAAAGAAAAACTCAGGATAATATGACACTTTCTAGTAAAATACTTTAATTTAAAGAAAAAAATAACTTAAGGAACAGAACTTAACAAAAAAAAAGGAAAATATAGGATATCTAACGTTGTCAATTAACAACATTCTTCATAAATAAAAGTAATTAATACTATAAAGTTTATATTCATTCAAGTTTAAAATTCATTCTAATACTGTGTGTTTTTACAGGGTATCTGCGAGTCGAGCAGTCATGCAGAGAAAACGCTGACACTGCCAATTCTCGTGGCATCTTTCACTTGGCTTAGCTGCGAGTACGTGCGGTTGACAGGCCACAGTCCGAATTGTATCTGTATCTGCATTCGCGAATGAATCGTGTATCTTGTATCTGCATCTGCATCTGCATCTATAGCCGTAACTGTATTTGTATCTGTAGCTGTAGCTGTGCATCTGCATTGGTAGCTGACAAGTACGAGGGCCCCAAGCCAAAAGATCAAAAGATATCGCTGCAGTCTGGCGGTCGGCCCAAAACGTACTGAGCAAAACAATTTTTCGCCTTCTTTTTGGTTTTTTTCGGTGTTGGTGTTGTTGTTGTTTTTGTTGTTGCTCAATTTCAACTTTTCTTTGCTTTTCTTTTGCTGTTGTCGTTGTCATGTTGTTGCCTCACTCGACGCTGTTTCGTTGACGTTTGTTTATAATTTGCGTTCTGCTTGCCTTCCATTTTTTTTTTGTTTTTCCTTCCATCTCGATTCATTTATTTTTTTTTTTTCTTTGCTCCCCCCTCTCCTTTAGCTGAAAATAATCATTTTAGTTTTGATCGCATTCGACTCGCCCATAAATTATCCAAACACACTGCCCATAAATATCTATTCTCATCAGTTCTTAACGGAGTGTGTTATCCATGTGTGTGTATGTATGCGTTGCGGAGCAGGTTGAGTGTCGAAACTTAAGGGAACATTATATTTTAAACGAGCATTATCATCCAGCTATGTAGGTGTGACCAAATCGTGGGCTTTAACATTAAAGAACACATCGTAACCTTTCAGAATTATCGCCAGCGGAAGTGCATTAACTTATTGTTATATCGATGACAACAGACATTATAGTTTATAGTGGAAAAACATAGAAATAATAACTAACAAATTATTTACATTCATATAGTTATTTAAGTAATTCACATTTAATACAAAATTTGATAGATTTTTAGATGATTCTTGGTACCTTTTTAAAGACTTTGACGGAAATAATACTTTAACGAAGTCATCGGAAGTATTGAATAAAGAAGGGAGTCAAGAAGGGAGGTTAAAATGATTACCTTGGAGAAATTGAACTAGATACATACACTATAGGCTCTTATATCTATAAATCTCGAAGAAGTTGCAGAAATGTACAAGATTAATATAATATATTGTTGCCTTCGAATGTACAAAAATAACATAATTTATTACAACACTATTCAATATTACCGATTTAAGAAGAATATACATTTTTTCTCTACTTCATGATTTTATTTTTTACTTTCAATAAGAAATAATTTCAATATAATACCATATTAATCAATTTGTATAAATATAAAGTCGTTTTTATAATTATTCATCTATTTACAAGTTGAATTAACAAATAATACAGGGAAGAATAACAATACAAATTTCTTTAAAACAATACAAATTTGTTAAACTTTTGTGATCTTAATTAGAAATGTTAATCTAGAAATCTGTTAAATACATCTGCATTAGTCTCAAAATAGATTTCACAGCAATTATTAAGTAAAAACTGTTGTTGTGCCAATTCCTTTTTGATTCACTGTGTTTACGGTGTAAATTTTACAGCAAATGCGACACAATCGACGCGATTGCCAAATTTGAGCGATGGCCAAATAGAAATGACCCACGGTACAAACATAGCACACACACACACGCAAACACACACACACACATAAACACATTTATATACATTTATATGCAACACACTTGAGGTAATATTATGATTTGTACATCTATTTAAAGTGCCTGCAATTGATTATTTTCCATTTTATTAGTTTTGTTTTCGCTTCTTTTTATTTTTTTTTGTTGCATTAATTTTCACGTCAATTTCGCATGATTTTTGCACATTGCATGCGCTCAATACGTGTTGCTGCGTCTCGCTCGCACACTCGCTCGTACTCGATATTTATTTGCTGATTGCATGTGTGCGTGTGTGTGTGTGTGTGTATTGGTTAATTTAATACGCACACACGAACGCGCGCCGTATGCAAATTGCTGTGAGGCAGGTCGCAAAATAGCGCAACGACTTTTTTCCTAGCGCTGTTCAAGAGCATGGCTATAGCTGGAAACGGCTAAATAGGTAGCTAAAAATCGCTATAGCTAAAGCTAGCTAGTACAATCGTGTGCTATCGGTCGTTGAGCTGAACACACACATTCATACATACATACATATATGCATAATAAAGACAAACTATAAAAATCAATGTGTTGCTGCAGCTACGACAACGTGCCACATGCTGTCCCTATGTATATCGTTTTTATGTGCAACGTTGCCCCTTCCTCTTTCTCTTCCCCAACCCCACTCTGCGCCTGTTGCACTTATTTATTGTTTGTCGTAAACAAATGGGCTTTTTATATTTTGTTGTTTTTCTTCAAGTTGTTTCGTTCCCCATTGTGGTTGTTGTTGTTGTTGCTGCTGCTGTTTAGTTGCCCTGCTTGCATACACTGTGTGTATTACACACACGCACACATTAATTTATTATATACAAATGTAAATGTGCCTCAACCCGTTTGCTGTTTGTCACGCTTGCCCTCTCTTTCTCTCTCTCACTCGGTCTCTCACCAGCTGACTCTCGAGAGCATGCCGCTCAGCTGCGATCGCCCCAAAAAAAAAACACTCAACTCTCTTAGGCTTGCTCAAACTTCTTGTTTTTCAACTCAATCGCTCTTTATCCAGTTTTGACACTCTTAAGCCAACAACGAAAAGCACTCAAAGCCAATGGCTCTTCGCTGCTTGCTCTTTAACTCGTTCAAGAGCGTCGCTGTATGATCGCTCTCTGACTCGCTCTACACACTCAACGCACATATGCTGCCGCTGCCGCTGTCTCAGCTGATTTCGCTGCCCCAAACCTCTGCTGCTGCAGCTGGACCAGGCGTCGAGAGATCGTCGGTCGACCCAACGAAACGTGAACGTGACTTGGCTCGGCTGCTTCGCCTCTATTTCATTTTCATTATACTTTTTGTTGTTCCTCGTTTGTGTTTTGTGTGCCATAAATACACAACTTTTTTTTGTTGTCGTTGTTGTTTTTTTCGCTCCTTTGTTCGGCTGATCGTTTGCCAGCCTCTCTGGCTGCCTACCCGGCCTCCTCCTCCACCCCCGCCCCCGACCAACCATCTACAGTGCAGTGCAAACTTTGTTGTCTTTGTCTTCGCTGTGGTTTTGTGCTGTTGGCTCTTCGCATGGGGCCTCTGCTTGTACGCTGCTGCTGCGCTGCTTCTGTTGTTGTTGTGTAGATGCACAGATACGGATACAATTCATAGGCCTGTCTTGTTTTAGTGTGTGCGTGCGTCTGTATGTACTTACATACATAAGTGTGTGTAGTATGTTCGTGTGCTTTGCTCTTTTGCTTTTATTTATCGTTGGTTTCCTCATTTTACGCTGATTTGTTTTGAAATGAAATTAAACGACGCATGGCAATTCAAAGCAACAGCAACAACAAAACGAGTTAAATCAAGAAAGAAATGAAGACAAAGAAGACAAACTTGACTACTGTAATCCATTATTGCTCCTAGATGAGTCAACTTTCTTATCGCTAGAGCAAACAAAAAAAAAGAGTAGATAGATAGCTAGATAGATAGAGACAAATATGGGCAACGAGCCCCCCTTTCGAGGCAAGTAAACAAAAACTGTGCCAACAACTGGTTGGTCAATTTGCATTTGTTTGCAAATTAATTTATGCGCCATTCTGATTAAGAGGCATTGTCTAATCACCTCGCAAATTATTGAGGTGTCTATATTATAAAGTGGTAAAAAAAATAAAGACACACAACAAAACAATTCACAGTAGCTAATATTAGTGCATTAAATATGTTAATTGCAGCGGCCAAAAATACTTTTCAAAAAAGTGCAAATAAGAAAATGCGACAATCTGACAGCACTGTCATCATGACTGGCAGACAAAAGCTCAAAGGCACAGCCAAAATGTCCAATCGGATTACGAAGTTTATTGAATAGGACTTTTATTATAAATTATTTCTGAAAATAATACATTTTTGATTACTAACATTATTGCTACAGTTTCTTGTTAACTAACTTCGTTTAAAATATAAATATGTATGAAAATATACATTGAGAAACAGTCTGGCAACGCGGCGCTCCAGTGTGACACTATTGTAATAAGACCAAATAAACTAAAAGCAATTAAATGTGAAATGTTGATAGTGCAGCCATTAGTTGTTGGTAGCAGCAACGAGGACATGGCACAGCGTGTCGTATGCGTAATATGCGCTCATTGTCCTTTCCTAACGGCGTCATTTGTTTGGCTTAATTGTCGATAAATAATTGTTGAAAGTGCGCACTACAACACTGTTTTCTGTTATCGTTGTTGTTGCTGTTTTTGGTGTCGCAAAAGAAAACACAAAAATTCGCACATCATTTTTCAAGCTCAACGGCGACGATAACAACAGCTGCAAAAATAACGAGTAGGATTTGAAGCGTGATGCTGGCAAACCTTTTAAATCTGTGTTTGTGTGTATGTGACTGTGTGTGTGTGCGAGTGAGTGAGACAACCCTTAAGACAGTCCTGTGGGATGGGGAGGGGGAGCAGCTAGCGTTTATCCTTTCTCCATGGCTGATCAACCGCAAGTTACAAATGTCAAATGTTGTTTTTGTCAAAAAGGCTTTCAATGCGACGCATTGGCAACCCTTACCGACTTCCCTCTCTCCTCACTCTCTCCTCTTTACGACGTCCCGCATGGTTCTCAAAAGGTGCCATGACGCAACAATTCTATATTCTATTATTCACGCAAAAATTTCTACGCATTACGCATTTGAAGCGCTCCTGACATTGACTGACATTGATGACGATGATGACGCATAAAGTGGCCAGCCTCCGCTTTACTCTCCTCCCCTCTCCAGCTCCCCTTTCCCGTTATAAATCGAAGACTTTCAACGCACTTCGACTTCACTTCGCTCAACGGGTTTGATTTTTTCGCATATGCTAAAGGTATCATTGGGACACTTGGCAACTCTGACAGCTGACTCGCTAATGCATCTTTGACTTCTAGCCCAAACCTTTTTTTTAGTAGTCGGAAGTGGGCGTGCCTAAATTCCGAAACAAATGTTATTTGTATTTATCCCAACGGAGTTTCCTCAACAAATTTCAAATCTTTTCCAGTCGCTGATTTCAAGACCTTCATTCAGAGCGGACAACCGGGAATGACAATTCTTTAAAGATAATAATTACTTTCACATTATCTGCTTCTTCTCTTCTACCTTCGTTCATACCATTTATTAGGTAATCTTACATAAGAAACACATTAATATCATATGAGAACTGTATAGAATTGTATTAAAAATTAAAATTTGAATTATTATTTTTTTTTTTTGGTAATTTAAGCTTAACAAACTTCATATCCAATTTAATATTTTATTTAAACCTGTTTTTGTAATTTTCAATATTGTTATATTCAGACAAAATAAATCATATAAAAGATGTCTGAATGTATAATTCTATAATAAACTTCTTAGGTGATATTTTTAGAGGTATTCAGTACATTAATATCTAAATATAATATATATATTCATTTCCTGATGGGTAACTTTATAATTTATAAAATTAGATATCATATTTAGTTCATTCAACACATAATTCTTATTTTTTTCATGGTTAAATAAACCTTAAATAATAGCATACGCTATATGTTAGACAAAACATATATCCGTATTTATAAATCAATTTCCATTTTTGTAAGCGTTATTTATAGAATATTCTTTTTTTTCCAATTTTCAATATTGTAATATTCAGACAAAATAAATCATATAGAAGATGTCTGAATCTAAATTTCTATAATAAACTTCTTAGGTGATATTTTTAGAGGTATTCAGTATAATAATATCTAAATATAATATATTAATTTCCGAATGTGTAAATTCATAATTGATAAAATTAACATTTATCCGTATTTATAAATCAATTTCCACTTTTGTAAGCGTTATTTATGAAGCTAAGTAGAATATTCTCAAACAGGAAGTTGTAGATCTCATATAGAACGTTAATAAATTTGTTATACACTCAAATAAAAGCTTTTTCCTTGGCTAAATTAGAATAGTTAATAAACTGATGGCTACAATCGATCTCTCTTGCCTTAACAAATTAGATATTTAGTCTTGATTCGTAAGCTAATAGGGGTAAATTATAATAGTAAACAATTCCCAATTGGATTTTCAATATTCGTCTGATATTCACATCTCTTTATTAGATAGGATCTGGCTCGCCCTGCATTCGATAGATTTGTGTGTGCGTCTTCACGTTGACCAGCTCGTTGTGGCAGCTCCAGCTGATGTCAAAGTCCAGGTGGCGAGCACAGCGTCGCACCTCAAACTGACCGCAGATCACATCACCCGGACAGAGGGGCAAATGGTCGTCGATGGGGAAGAGTGTTTGCTTCCATTGTGTGACTGCTGCACTGGGCGAAGTGCTGACGATGGTTGAGTCGGGAAAGCGATAGTCAAAGTAAAGCAGGAAATGTTTGGCCAACGCTTGACGTAGAGTGCGAAGCTTGAACGGAACTTTGAAGCTTAACTCATCTGGTTGCAACGTGAGCAGATCGAAGCGTTGCAAAAGTTGCCGCTGGCACGGCACATGATTGGCATCCACAACTCTGACCACAGGTGTGTGTAGGGCGATGTGCCAGGCAAGCGAGAGATTCAACGATCCAGCGAAACGTGCCCAATACTGGCGAGGCGAAATGATCAGATCCAGGGGATGACGTGGTTGCTCCACAGCTGTCATATATAGATTTGCGATGTCTGGAAAGATGCAACCGTTGGGCTTCAGCCACTTGTCACGGGCATAGAGCACATCCTCCAGCGTAGAGCTGTACATCAAGCAGGCACTGTAAGACCAGAAGCTGTAGATTAATTGTAGTTAGTGGATAATGCCACTTGCTTACCCCATCCACTTGGAGACAATCACATCGATCGGCGGTAGTTGCAGTTGCTGCAACGGACCGTGCAACACATCGATCACTTGATCTAGGCGATTTTGTTGCACCAATTGACGCGCCACTTGACACACATCACTTGACTCCACGGCATAGACACGTGCCGCACCCTGATGTGCCACCCACATCGAGATTAGTGCACTGCCACAGCCCAACTCCAGCACGGTGGCGCCACGAAAGAGCTCCGAGTTTGCCTCAATGGCCGCCTTGAAGCCAAGCATTGTTGCCTCGTCGCGCAAAACTCCTTCGTGGCGTTGCAGAAAACGCGAATAGACTTCAGGGGAAATCTCATCGAGCTCTGTTTGCTGCACGCGTTGTCCTTCAGCAGTTTCTGCGGTCATCGACGCCATTATATGAACGAGGCATGCAACACAATTTCAAATTAATGAGACCAATGGCAATTTGCATTATTTTGGCGACAAGTTTGCAAAACAGCTGTTTGCAGTTATCGATCGGAATGCTATCGATTAATTTTAGCAGGTTGGTATATTTTTATGCAAAAGTAGTATATTTTAAAGGTAATTTTGTCATTAACATAATTTTTCGAATTAAAAATAAATTTTAAAATTAATAGTTTTTTTAATAAATACATTTCATAATTTATTTATACCTCTCTTCCTGTGTTATATCATTTTTAACAATTCTAAATAATTTTCATACCTTATCTTAAAAGCTCTAAGTGCGACAGTGTGTACACACTAGAAATTGAATAATACTGAATTTATACTTCTTATTTTATGAATTACCAACAATTTGGAAAAACTATACTAATGTCCCGATTTAACAACTCATTATACCAAGTTTTCTCAGTTCAGCGATTATATCAAGTACCGGTCGAAAACGATTCAGTGTGTAGAAATGAACGCCATAAACACCCAAATCGGCAGCCAAAGTCTGTTGAATATTTCGCACCGATAACTGAATAAAATAATTCATAACCGCTGCATCGTCGTCCTTAATCGGTTCCACCTCGGCTAATTGCTCTGGGGTAAGAAATACTTTGGAGAAACCTGCCATGCGTTCATATCGGGCAAAAGATTCTGGTATGAGAATGCCCAGCATAATGGGATGGGTAATTCCAGCATTGCGAGCATCTTGTAGGAATTCCACGATTGTGTCTCCCGAGTAGCACAGTTGGGTGACAATGAAATCGGCGCCTGAATCCATCTGCCAGAAAATATGAAGGAAATTTAAGTTTAATAAATAAGATAAGTTTTCGTTTTATAGACTTTCAATATTTCAAAATTAAGTGAATATTACAAATCTTAAAAAACCAAAAAAAACATAATAATCACATTGCACATTTTGTATAATAAATAAATAACCGAATTTTCTAAAATTCAGTATTAAAATTACAAACGGTATTTATATGTAACAAGTAAGAAAGCTACAGTCGAGTGTGCTCGACTGTGAGATACCCGCTACCCATTTTAGATAAAAGCAATATATTTTGCGGTATTATTCTCGAAATATACCAAATATACTGCAAAAATACTAAAATTATACCAACTGGTATATGTGGTATATCGGTGTAGTACCGCATTCAAGATATACCTTAGACGGCACAATATACCAGATTGTCAGCCAAAGCAACTAAGACCCCTAGTAAGTAGGCGTTTTTGCCCATACAAAAGTATTTCTTTAATAACTTCCAAAATTTTTATCTGATTGCAACCAAATTCTCAGGAATCATTACTATAGCAATTATTGAATATACCAAAATTAAAATTACGCTTGTTATTCGATTTTTTTGATTTGCGGGGGCGGAAGTGGGCGTGGCAAAAATTTGAAACAAACTTGATCTGCGTGCAAACATAACAAATGCTGTCGAAAAAAAATTATAGCTCTCTCTCTTATAGTCTCTGAGACATACGGACAGACGGACATGGCTAGATCGTCTCGGCTGTTGACGCTGATCAAGAATATATATACTTTATAGGGTCGGAGATGCCTCCTTCTACCTGTTACATACATTTCCTGTCTACCCTATGGGTAGCGGGTATAAAAATATACCGTAAGTATCGTTGTGCAAATAGAGTATATGTAAAGAAACTGGTTAACTTGCCTTTAACTTCATGTATTCCATGTCCAATTCCTTGTCTCGTGGTCCTACTTGCAAATTCGTATATCCTTCCGGATAGCCCGCGACAGCAATCGCCATATCTGAAAATATAAAAAGACATTCTAGTCGTGCAATTGATTTGGCGGAAAATGCTAAGAAAACTCACCGCTACGAACACATCGCAAGTACTTTACCGCCTCATAGCAATAGTTATATTCCTGCCCCTCCTCGACGTGATCACCGCGAATCATGAGAACATTGTTGAGATTCAAGTCGAGGAAATCGTTAAGATGCTGTTGGGTTAGTTTATATACCGTCATGTGAGGCATGGCGGGAATGAATGGCGTCAAGCAGGGCATCATCTGAATGTTGGGAATTCGTGCCATGGTCGCCTCTTCAATGGCATCCGAAAATCGTTTCGTCCACACAACGCTAATGAATTCGGGCATTTGGGGCAGAAACATGTGAAAATCGAGGCAAGCAGTCTCGTCACCGTCGAGAGGTTTCGTTTCAATGCCATAGAAGAATTCCTTGCGCTCGGTCTTCTCCCTCACAATATCGGCGATATTTACATCCTTGAGGTCGAGTTCCTTCTGGGCATCTGTAAATGTAAAGCACGGCTTGAACGGTGACCAGGGCAGCTTTGCTTCTCCGTCCATCGTTGAGTCGCCTCCGCTTTTGGTGGTGCGTTTGGGTTCAAGCCACTCGTACTTGAAACGCAACTGATACTGCAAATTATACTGACTACGGCTCAACGTTTTTATACATCTGAGCAACGTTGTCGCGGGTCGGATTCGGTTGAGATTAAAACACATTGTGATTTTATGTTCGTATCACCTGAACGTTGATTGTAAATTGTGAAATATGATTTATTTACAAACATAAACTTTATCTAGAATATATATTTACAAATGTGAACTCTGTTTTATTTTCAGACTCATGACAAATGTCCCGCTTCAAATGCCACCAGAGTATTTGCCTTCTGATCATCCCGTTCCCATTCTCCTCTATTCCGACCACTTACGAGTAAAGTGTGATGCGGTATTCTTTTGAATTGAGGCGGGTTTTGTGTGCAATGTCTACACATCGATTCATTTTCGAAATATCGGACTATTTGTTAGTTATCGATTGTAAATGCAATACTTTCCCGATTTATTTATTTACATTCAACTTCCTTTAAATCAGAGTGACGACTAAGCTATGGCCTTATAGATTGGTTTCCCAGAGACACTCAATGTCAAATAAACATTTTGAATATTTGATCGATATTCATATAGCTTGTTGTCCAATTGGACTTTTCTCTTGAGACGTACTTTGAGACGCAAACGTCATCGATAACAGCTTATTAAAACAAATGGCATGGATAAATTGTCACAGTAATCAACACTATCGATCAGTGAGTCAATTCAATCTAAGCAAAAAACGCTTAATTGTACTTTGTACTTTTTATATTTTTTGTACATCATAACTAACAATCAGCTTTAGAATTTTTGGGGATTCCCTTCGAGCGGAGCTCATGCAGTACCTCGACAACCGGTTCGAAGTGATTGAGCGTAAAGAATTGAATACCATATATTCCCAAGTCAGCCTCCAAGATCTGTTGTATAATTCGCACCATTAATTGCACAAAATAATCCTTGACCTTTGTGTCATCGCTGCTCAGTTGCTCCACTTCAATTCGTGCCTCAGGCGAGAGACGGACTCCAGTAATTCGCTCGATAATCCGATAGTTGGCAAAGGAATACGGCACAATAATGCCAACCAAAATCGGAACAGCAATTCCTGCACTGTGGGCGTCCTTTATGAACTCTATGATTTTTTCGGCAGAGAAACACAATTGGGTGAAAATCAAATTGGCACCGACATCAACCTGTAATCACACAAAAATCACAAATTTCAAATCTTAATTGAACTAAAATTATTAAGATCTGTTATGTTAATTAAAATATGATTTATTTCTAAAATAGCTTAAGGTTAAATAGCTTTGTTACCTTAACATAAACTGAATAATTAAGTGGCGGTATTTATATGTAAAAATAAAAATATACTGATGTAGTATATATGTATATTTTGTCGCTTCAACTTGCCTTTAACTTCAAGTACTCCATGTCTAAAGCTTTGTTTCGCGGTCCTACTTGCAAATTCGTGTATCCTTCCGGATAACCCGCGACAGCAATTGCCAGGCTATCTTTAAAAGGATTTCACTGATTGCGCAACTTTAAAGCAAGTACAAATAATACTCACTTCCACGAACAGCACGCAGATACTTGACAGCCTCGTAGGCATAATTATACTCCTGTCCCTCCTCGACGTGATCGCCGCGAATGACGAGCACATTGTTGAGATTCAAATCAAGGAAATCATTGAGATCCTGTTGGACTAGACGATGAAGCGATATGTGGGCCATGGCGGGAATGTAAGGCGTCAATTGTGATACCGTCTGAATGTTGGGTAATTTTGCCATGGACGCACTGCGAATTGCATCCGAGAATTGTTTGGTCCACACAATGCTCATAAATTCGGGCACTTGAGGTAGAAACATTTTAAAGTCCAGACAAGTATTTAAATCCACTTTGAGGGGAATCTCGATTCCATAGAAGAATTCTTTACGCTTAGTCTTCTCCTTCACGATTTCGGCGATATTTGGATCGTTAAGGCATAGTTCCTTCTGGCCATCTGTAAATTCAAAGCACGGCTTTATTGCTGAAGCGTTCGCTTCAGAGCTGCACAATCTTTTAGCAAACATCCACTGATATTTGCAATGAGAATGATACTTATTCCTTTTTATCGTTCTCATGCTTCTGAGAATAGTTATAGGGGATAGAATTCGACTGAGGTTGAAACACATTGCTATTAAATGTTCCTAATATATTTAATCTAAATATAATTCTAATTAAATGTTACATCTAATTTTTGAATTTTTTACATACATATTAATTTGTTTACGCATGTGAACTTTGTTTTATTTTCAGTCTTGTAATCTTCGCCAACAGTTAGTCCACTTTCGACATAATCTTCCATAATTAATTTGAATTAGTGATGCGGCAATGCTTACATAGCGGCGGTTTTTGCAACTATCGCACTAATCGATATATCGATAGTAGGTGTATTGTTAACAACCTTTTCGGCTTACCATTTTTATTTTATTTTCTAATATTCAACAATCTTAAAATCAAAATGATGCCTAAACTATGGGCTATTAGTTTGCTGAGATTTTTCCAATGTGTTTCATCCAATGTTGCCAAATTGAGTATTTGAATATACTATCGATATTTGTATATTGTCCAACAGGAATGTTATCGAGAGATGCGCAAATGCAGTTGGACGTGTGAACGTCATCGATGAGGGCTATGGCATTCAATTGCACTTATATGCATTATACAACAAGATTTTATGATTTTTTTTATTTGCCTCTACTAATATTGTCTTACTACAATCAATACTTATTGATCACACCTTTAAAACGCCAATATAAACAAGCAATGTTTATTAATTGCACTTTGAAAAGCAAGTTTGCTTTATTTATTTTCACATTACACATGTTTGACTAATCATCAGCTGCCGTCTCCTTGGGTATTCCCCTCAAGCGCAGCTCACGCAACACCTCAACAGTGGGTTCAATATGATTGAGCGTAAAGAATTGAATACCATATATTCCCAAGTCAGCCTCCAAGATCTGTTGTATAATTCGCACCATCAATTGCACAAAATAATCCTTGACCTTTGTGTCATCGTGGCTCAGATGCTCCACTTCAATTCGTGCCTCAGGCGAGAGACGGACTCCAGTAATTCGCTCGATAATCTGATAGTTGGAAAAGGAATACGGCACAATAATGCCAACCAAAATCGGAACCGTAATTCCAGAATTTCGGGCGTCCTTTATGAACTCTATGATTTTGTCGCCAGAGTAACACAATTGTGTGATAATCAAATTGGCACCGACATCGATCTGTAAATCACATAAATATCGTCGCAGATAAGAAGAAGCTTTGAATAATTTCCTAATTTGTCATCCGATTGTTAGTTAACCAATTAGTTTTATAATTTGAATTAGGATTGTAAGTGGCCGAGATACAACAAATTTCGGAGCTTTAGCTCTAACCGTATATGAGATATTTTTCATCATGCTGATGGACAGACAGTAAAAGAGACAGAAGGAAAGGGGCTTATATATCTCTCACCTTTTGCTTCAAGTACTTCATGTCTTGGGTCTTATTCGGAGCATCGCTGGTCAAGCTCGTGTAGCCTTCGGGATAACCGCCGACAGCAATTGAGATATTATCTGAAAGACACAATCTCACACAATCTCAGCCTGCATTAGGAGAAGACTAGTGCATGCTCACCTCCCCGGACACGTCGCAGATACTCCACCACCTGATAGGCATAACGATAGTCCTGCTGCTCATCCAAACTATCGCCACGGACGATGAGCACATTGCTGAGATTCAGTGCCGCAAACGCATCCACATGCTGTTGGGTTAGACGATAGAGAGACAGATGCGGCATCGCGGCAATGTGAGAGTTGAGTTGGGGAATCAACTGGATGCTGGTCACGTGATCAAAGTTGCCAGTGCGTCGAATGGCATCGGTAAACTGCTTCAGCCACACAAAGCTAATGAACGAGGGAAGCAGCGGCAAAAAGTCATGAAAGTCCACACAATGGGCTTTGCCCTCGTTTTGGGCCATTATCTCGATGCCATAGAAGAATTCCTTCTGCGCCGTCTTCTGGGCCACAAGCTCGGCAATGCTTGGCGTTAATTCCTGCTGATCGCCGGTGAACTTAAAGCATGGTTGAATGCTAGCTGGCAATGGCGACGTTGGTCGCAGGCTGTTTGTTGTAGCCAAATCGATTGGGTGCATGATGAAGTATAGTAAATAGCCGCTTAATGAACGCTTGCTCACGCTTGCTTGAGTCCGCTCAGACAACTGACAACTCTGCTACCTCTCTGCTACTGATAGGGTCTGTCCCTCATTTCCACAGTTGGCGCCGGTTGTGGCTCGGACTCGGATTCGGAATCGGAATCCGATTCGGGTTACAGATTGCGATTCTCTTGATTCACTGTGGTTTCCATTGTTTACTACTACTAACAAAAAAAAAAGAAAAGAAAAACAACTGAAATAAATAAATAAAAACCCCGCACACAGGTTATCGCAATTGCTTTTTTTGCCCATAACAAAGCTCACACTTTTTCAGTCTGCCAGGCACAAACTATATAAATTATTCCTCATAAACGCAAAAGTGTGAAAGAACATTGCACAAGTTCTCATTTTACAAAGATAAGATTAAAGTCAATAAATAAAACGTTTAGTTGCCCATTCAAAATCAAAACTAGGTTAACAGCTTCTAGCGTTCAAAATGAAATTACGTTTTTTCTTGCAATCTTTTATAGACTTAAAGTTGCACAAATTTTGTAATTGAAAAATAAATATTGTTTTGTATCGTAATTAGCAAGGATAAGATTACAGTCAACCATTGTAAAATAATTAGTTTATCAATTTTAAGCGCTAAAACTGAATGAGAAATTTTGCTTATTTTAATTTGCAAAAAATAAATAAACAATTTTTGTCTTTAGATTTTCTAGCTAGCTCAATAAAGCTAAACAGCGCGGTTTTACTATTTTAATATACCAAATCAATATACCAAATCCATATAAATACTGAAATATACCATTGTATATATTTGGCATATTGATTTGAAAATGATGTCTCAATCTCTTATATAGACTCTGAGATCTATGGGAAACAAAGACATACATGGCTATATCGACGTATCAGAACAAGAATATATACTATATAAGTACGTTACATGCTAGGTTTGGAGATGCTTCATTCTGCCTGTTAATATACCAAATATAGAATTTCGTGTATTTTGGTAATTTTGTTGTATATTAATTCGATATATTTTAAGTATTATACCGCACTCTTTTGCTTTTATTCGAAAGGGGTTGCGGATATCTCACAATCGAGCACACTCGACTACTCGTTATAGCAGAAATTACATCAGACTTAGCAACCATTAAAAAGCTTTTGCATTCCGCAAATAAATTAATTTTAGTTACAAATGCATTCATGTAGATGTGTGAAGACTTTAGCTGCAGCTAAGCAATAAAAATACAGATGTTATTTCAATTATTAACAGAAATTATATTTTACTTTCATTAAGCTTTGTTTATTTTATATAATTCTTTGGCAATACAATTTAAAATTTAAATATAAATCTTTTTTACTTACTCCTAATTAGTTTCATAATCAATTATGGTCATTTTTCTATGAAAGCAGTTCGAAATGTAAACACTTGAAATTAAAACAACAAATATAGAATCAATTCTATTTTTGTTCGAGGAACTGACCATAAAACCTAATGAGGTATTACATTTGATGCGATTGCCACATTGGGGATATTATATGTTAGAGCTATGCAAACAAGACTTGGAGTCAGCTTGAAACTCGCTGTTGTCCTGCAGGCCAAGGACATCAGTTGAAAAAGTGCAGCCATGAGGTGTGTTTGCCTCTTTCTCTGGTGCTGTTGCACTGCAGCTTTGATAAATGGTCAGATAGAGTCGACAGTGCAAATTGACAGTCTTTATAAGAGTGCGCTTCGATTAATATCGATGTACGACAACATATTTAATTATAAAAACTTTATCACATATGGCAACTTCGATGCAGACTTGGAACAATCGGTTGGCTCTTCATTCGTCCATCGAATGATGATGAGATTCAACAGACCTGTGATTATTGCCGGTTCCCGAACAGATTCAATGCATCATTTTTTAAATGTGCACAATTTCGCAGTGGTTTTTATCAGAGGAATGTCTGATCCAATGTGTGATATAGTTAAAAACACGTTGAGACGATTAATATATCTTCCCATACTATTTGTGTATGGGTCGAAGGATAATTTACTCCTTAATGTAACTGAAATTGAAGTCTTTTTCAAATGGTGTTGGAAATCGCAATTGTACTATGTGACACTCATATTCGAACACAACAGTGAAAGTGTGATTTGGACATATGACTTAAAGTCAAACTTGACTTTATATCGAATCACAGAAGAAAAATTACGTAATTTTAAATTCCAATCAATGGGTCAAATGCATCGACAGCAATCAACAATATCTGTCTATCATAGCGTGCCAAATGTATTTGTGGTAAGTGGGAAATGAAACTCGAATTCGAATTCTAATTTCGTACTTATTTTTAGTATGAATCAAAGCAGCAAAATGATCTAACAGGAAGCAACAAAAGTCTTGGTGGCGAATCTGGCATATTGTTAACAGAGCTAATTCGTCATGTGAATGGAACTATGAGAATTATTCAATTGCCAAAAAATAATTTTTGTCTTGGCAACACTCTTTACTGCATGGGGAATAGTACAAGTGACATAAGTGCAAATTTGCAGTGGACAACTAATTCGAGTCAATATTATTCTTACTTTAGATTAGCGAAGCATTGCCTTGTTGTGCCCTTTAAACGTCGGATGAGTATTCGAAAATATGTCAGGCAGATTTGTTCAAATTGGACAATAATTTCTTTCTTTGGATTATACTTAATTGCGAATGCTGTGATTAAAAAGTTCTACCATCGACATATGAAACTTGATGATTTGATCTTCCGATCTATTGAGATTTGTTGTGATCAGTCCATAAGTGAGCGAGTGATTCGCAATATGAGAATGGCCGAAAAGATGATGATGATCTGCACCATGGTCTACAATTTGCTTATATTGACAATATTTTCTGGCGCTCTAACAACACACATTACTACGGGTATTCATATGGCAGACATTGTCGACATCGATTCGTTTGTGGCAAGTGATTTGCGTGTTATGGTGTCGAAAGTTCATCAACGTGAAATGATGAAACCGGGAACAATGCCCAAAGAGATACTGAACAACATTGTATTCGTAGACGAGCAGATACACGATGCACATATGAATTCACTTAATGACAGCTTTCTCTACATAATTCCCACACATAAATGGGTCCTTTATGAGTTTGCACAGAAACGTCTGCGAGAACCGAAATTGAAATTGGCATCCGAACCTCTGTGCAGCGTATCACGTATTCTTGGCTTTCCAGCTCGTCCGGCGTTGCCTTTGACCTTCCAATTGAGTAGCTTCATGGATAACTCTCGCGACACGGGACTCACTGAGAAATGGTTACGCATGGGACTGGAGCAGCTGAAGAAAGCAGAGCTGATCAAACAAGCTCCTTACGATCCACCAACACTTTTACGATTGCCTTTGGAATTCTTTACGGGTCCCTTTATATTTTTATTGAGTGGTTTGTCTTTAAGTTTGGTGACGTTTTTCTTTGAATTCATCTTAATGTGTTGGCGTCAGCAATCGAAACAATCTGAAAATGTAATTATTGTATAAACACAGCATTAAGATTGAATGTTAAAAAGCACTTGAATAAATTGCATATCATAGCAATAAGAATATAATGTTTGGAAAATATGGTATACATCACTAAAAGGTAGTTTACGTTTTTTTCATTTCAGCGAAATTTGAATTTGAATTTTTAATAATCTCAGCAGCAAATAAGCAAAATAAAATATTATAAACAAGTAAGAAAACTACAGTCCAGTGTGGTTCAAGATGCACGCTACTAAATTTCAATAAAAGCAAAACAGTGCGGTATTATTCTAAAATATACTAAATTAATATACTAAATAAAATAAATATAGCCTAGATGCTATATTTCGCAGCAGACTTTTTTGCCAAATAACTTTTTTTCTTAAACAAATTATACATTTATTATCTTTCATCGCATATTTATATATATTATATTTTATATTTTTCAGTACTGAAGTTATTATTGTTTGTACAACAAATCAACTCTATCTCCAACATTTTTAGCTAGAGTTTTCACTGTAGTTTGCAGAGTCAAAAATGCTTCTACATATATGCTTGCCAAATACTGCTTTGCATGCCATCGGTTATCACACTCGTTTTTAAAAATAGCTACGGTCAATTCATAATGTCAATTCATGTTGATATTTGTTGTGACTTGCACTTTGTAGGCTACACATATAAGTGTTTTTAGTCTCGCCTAGTTTGAATAACACAATAAATTTAAATTTAATTCGGAGTACTTTAGTTCCGTTTTACGCTGAATCGAGTGCAGTTGGCAAATTCAAAATGAATCGAATTATAAAAACTGTTGTTTTGATATTCTTAGTACAAAAACTTTCTACTGCTGAAGCTTTTATGGACGAGGTGAGAGAGAGAGAGAGATTTCCTCTCTTTGTAAAATGTGTGCTAAAAGTGAATATTCTTTATCTCTGCCAGACTTGTGAAGTGAACCGAGAAATGGAACAACAGTGTCGCAGTTATACTTACTCCGTTGTTAAGCCTATGCTAGACTACTTGCGCCAAGTGAGCGAAGAGCTACAAGAAAGCAAATCAAAAGATGAAATCATAAAAGACTTAAGAGAAAAGTTAGTTCAGCAGGAAATGAATGAGGCATTGATAAAAGAATTGGGATCTCAAATCGATTTCCAAAAGAGAATAGATAACCTGACTGAGGGCAATAAGAAATGCAAGGCCGAATTAGCGAGTAAATCTCCGGAGTTAGATAGATTAAATGTTGAAATGAGAAAACTAAGTTCTACCCTTATTGAAAAGAATAAAGAAACAATAAAATTGCAGGAACGTCTTATTAAAGTTTCTAAACAACTTGGAGATTGTCGAGATGAAAAAATCAACCAATATAAAATATTTCAAAAAAATGGTAAAAGTATTTCGAGATATAATACAAGGATCCAAAATGTAACAAAATATAAAAAAACAGTTGAGTTGCAATTCAAGGAGAGTCAAGCTAAGTTGTTAAAGACAGAAAAAGATAACCAGTTATATGAAGCGGAAAATGATAAATTAAATAGAGAATTACACAATAATATTCCATTAGATTGTTCTCCTTTTGAAAGTAATCCTGGAATTCATACGATTAGCATTCCTGGTTTTGGTTTATCCGATGTTCTATGTAGCAATATCTCGAGAGTTGAAGGTAGTTGGTTAGTCATTCTACACCAAGTTTTTAGTGGAAAGGAAATTTTCAATAGAGATTGGGCCACCTATCGTGAGGGATTCGGTTCCTTGGATAGCGAATTTTTCCTTGGACTGGAGAAAATCCATCGTTTGACGAGCTCTCGAAGATACATAGCTCATGTGTCTATGATTGACGTATATAGGCGCTTTTACCACTCTGAATATTATAATTTTAAAATATCTGATGAAAACAGTGGATACGCGCTGAATTTTAGTTCTATCGAAAAATGGCCTCATCACTCTAAATCCAACATCAAACTACATGAAGGCACGAAATTTACAACATACGATCGAGACAATGACAACAATAAAGATAATTGTGCTACTTTACACAAATTTGGCTGGTGGCACAAGGATTGCGATATATGGTAAATATTTTAGATGATTTGTGTACAGTTAATATACACATATTTATAATTAATTTCTTATTGCATTTTTTGTACAGTGGAAGATACGATCATCCTTCAAAATGCGTCCAGGAACTTCAAAGACTTACTGTGATGATACGCCCATTTAAATGAATATAAAATTATAAATAATTATAAAATCGAAATTGAAAATCTGTTATATATATTATATAAAATGCTGTGAGTCGAAGAAATATTTCAATAAAAGTGCAATATGTAATAATAATATAAATAATTAACTATAAAATGCAATATGCTAATAGATGCATCCATTTCAAGTTTTGGCACTCTGCATTGCGTGTTATATTTTTTTCTATAAATTGTTCTCCCCGGACTTAGCAATGACATCACCAAAGCAGCTTGATACCTTAGAGACTAACAGTGACAACAGCATTTCGCTGATAAGCGACTGAGACTCGAGAGCGACTTAGCTTTGATTTTCACAGGCGGAAGCAGTGCTCTTTAACAGTCGCTAAGCTGTAGAGAGCGGGATTCAGTGTAGCTGAGAAGAGAGCAATAAATTGAGATGGTCGACGAAACAATCAGAAGAATCTTTTGCTTACTACAAAAAATTCAAAATAATGCAACAACTTTAGTAACGATTGATAGACTCCAAGATACTCAGTAATAATATTTATTATTTTTTATCAACATTTTTCAAGTAGATGCTTCCTTCTGCCTCTAACAAAGTTATGATATAATTTTTCCCTATGGATTGCGGATATCCAAATAAAACAATAAATAATAAATTCAAAATGAGCTGCAAAGTTTTTTTGACATTCATTGTATTTCTTTCAGGAATGATTCACTATTCCAATAAAGACAGCGCTCAATGTCAAACTCATGCTAATCTACATTTATTTTGTACTTTTCTGTATTATCAATATATAATACAGCCAATGTACATAATCGTAAATACAGTGAAAACTCTCCTGGTGGAACAATCAAGGTCTGTCAACTTTAGAGGAAATCTTCTTTAGAGAATGCATCGCATTAAGGAGTAAAGATTACAATATTAAACTCACACTATTAAAACATGCAAACTGTCCGCTTAAGCGAATGTCTAGAATGCATAATCTTCAAAGTAAATGCAACTATAAGGTTGGCCAAAAAGTCTTGCGGTATTTTTATTGAATTTTCAATTGTTCATAAAATTGGTTATAATAATGCGATTTAAGTCAAATATGCGCCGTTTTGTTCGATGACGAGTTCCCAACGAGATGCCAACTTCATAATGCCCCTCTTATAGAAGCTCTCTTTTCTATTGGCAAAAAACTCGGAGAGCCAATTTTCACAGGACTCTCTTGTGGCCAATTTCCGACTACCAAGCTCGTTCGCCATGGACAGAAATAGGTAGTAATCACTTGGTGCGAGATCCAGACTATACGGTGGATGCAAAAAAACCGCCCATCCGAGCTCCCGGAGCTTCTGGCGCGTCACCAAAAATGTGTGTGGCCTGGCGTTATCCTGATGAAAGACAATTCGGTCTCTGTTGATCAATGATGGACTCTTCTGCATGAGTGCTGCATTCAAGCGGTCCAGTACAGGTCCAAATTGAGCGTTTGGCCATAGGGGAGCAGCTCATAGTGGATGATTCCCTGCTAATCCCACCAATCACACAGAAGAACCTTCCTGGCCGTCAATCCAGGCTTGGCCTTCGTCTGGGCAGCTTCACCGCTTTTCGACCACAACCGTTTGCGCTTCACGTTGTCGTAAGTGATCCACTTTTCATCGCCAGTCACCATCCGCTTCACAAACGGGTCGATTTTGTTGCGATTGAGAAGCGATTCGCATGCATCCATACGGTCAAAAATGATGTTTTTTTGCGTCAAGTCGTGTGGCACCCACACATCGAACTTTTTTTTTTTTTAATCCAAGCTTCTTCAAATGGTTTAAAACGGTTTGATGACTCATGCCCAGCTCTTGGCTGATGCTACGGCGCTACTATGCCGATCTCTTTCGATCAATTCAGAGATTTTATCGCAATTTTCGACGACAGGCCTTCCGGACCGTGGCGCATCTTCGACCACCTCTGCACCAGAACGAAAACGTTGAAACCATCGTTGTGCGGTGGAAATGGAAACTGTATCGGGTCCATGAACTGCACAAATTTTATTGGCAGCATGAGTTGCATTTTTGCCTTTATCGTAGTAGAACTGTAAAATATGCCATATTTTCTCTTTATTTTTCTCCATGTTTGTGACGCTATAATTAACGAACGAATCAAAACAAAAAAAATAAACACGTGTTAGCGCGTGAAAAGAGCTTTCCAAAAAGGTATAGCATGAACCGATGCGACGAATAGAACTAGAACTATGCGCTTGCAAAGACACCTATCGGAAATACCGCAAGACTTTTTGGCCAACCTTATATTTTCCTTACAAAATCCGATGTGCGTTTAAATAGGTTATCAGACCTGATTAATCAATTGAGATTTTTGCGCCACTTGATCTGAAAATGCGCATATTTAAATGCAATTTAATTCGAAATTTGTTCTCTTATATACTTTATCGAGTGCAGTTGTCAAATCAAAATGAGACGTTCTCTAGTAAATGTAGTTGTGACACTTTTAGCACAACAATTCTCTGCTGCTGCAGCTTTTATGGACGAGGTGAGAGAAGACATTCAATACGTAAAGTGAGTGCGAAATGTGAATATTCTTTATCTCTGCCAGACTTGTGAACTAAACCGAGAAATGGAACAAAAGTGTCGCAGTTATACTTACTCCGTTGTTAAGCCTATGCTAGACTACTTGGGCCAAGTGAGCGAAGAGCTACAAGAAAGCAAATCAAAAGATGAAATCATAAAAGACTTAAGAGAAAAGTTAGTTCAGCAGGAAATGAATGAGGCATTGATAAAAGAATTGGGATCTCAAATCGATTTCCAAAAGAGAATGGATAGTCTTTTAACAGAGAGCTATGGGAAATGTAAAGACGAATTAGCGAGTAAATCTGCTGAGTTAGATAGATTAAATGTTGAAATTAAAAAACTAAGTTTTAGCCCTCTTGATAAGGACAAAGAATTGTAAAAATTAATATCAGCATCAGTGAAGTTACAATTAGTGCCGATCATTAAACATGATGAACATACATACAATTTTTTTTTAATATTCATAACTTCCACCTAACATCACAGTTGCGTATGACCTCAAACACCAATCGCCATAATCGTATATAGTACACTGTAAATAAAACTACTAATAAAACTTTATGAAGCACAAGTTGATTTAAAGGGACACGTATCCTGTGCATGTCGAGGACAGCAGTTGAAAAAATGCAGCCATGTCGAGTGTTGGCATCTTTTTCTGGTGCTGTTGTATTTTGGCTACAATTAATTTTGGTCACAATTCATTGAATCCTGTCGATAAAAGTGACTGTGAATTTGACAATGTTATTCATATAATTTCAAAGTTTCATCACTTAATGCATTTCAACAACTTTGTGTTATTCGTGGGACATTCACATGAGGCTAAAGGAAGCGCAATTGCCACATCTCTTCATCGCCGTGTCATGCACACTTTCGACCGTCCAGTGATTGTTGCTGGCTGTGATACTGGTCCACTTAATCATATTATTACCACTTACAGTTTAGCCCTGGTTCTCTTCACTGGCATTCAAGATCCCATACTCAATGTGGTTATAAACGCATTGGGTAAAAATTCAATCTCGACGATTCCGATTCTATTCGTATACAAATCGTCAGATGGTTTACCACTCACAACAAATGGGAGAGCTGAATTTTTTCATTGGTGTTTGAAATACGATTTTCGAAATACGATTATGGCTTTCGAAAACAAGACTCACGATCTGGAACTGTGGACATATGAGATGTACGATGGTATGCTTATACATCGAGTAACACAAATATCGAGCAGCCTTAGAAGAAACCATCAATCATTGATAAATCAACGTCAGCTGAAGGTTGCTGTATATCAAAATTTGCCGTTTGCTTTTGTGGTAGGTCTCCAATAAAAAGTGTTCTAAATTAGTATTAAAACAAAAACACATTCCTAAAATTTATATAAAACACGGCTATACTTTTACACACTTTACTTACTTTTTTCTATTATTATTTTATTCTTATTCTTTTCAGCAAATGTAACTATTACGATTTTTTTAAATTAATTATTATGAAATTCTATTTAAATATTTTAATGAAAAAAAAGTATGTATATTTGAACCCATTCATTTATAAGATGTTGATATGTTATTGTTTACTAAAAACCTAATACCTACAAAATGTATTTAATTTTCATTTTCAGTTAAACTCTGGCGATTATCGTGATTTAACTGGAAGTGGAAACGTTAGCCTTGGAGGCGAAACCGGGATTTTGTTGGCCGAGTTTGTTCACTTCATTGGCGGAACTTTGCAGATCATTCCACAGTCAAGAGACGAATATTTTACCAATTTGACAGTTTGCGGTAGTATGATTGATTTTGGTGCTAATATGCTGCCTAGTACGAAAGTTTCCACCGGAGTTAGTCCTCTGGTGATAGCTACAAAATATTGTTTAGTCGTACCCTTTGAACGTCAGGTGCCTCTATCAAAATTTTTCACAGTTTTCTTTAGGATTCCCACTTTAAATGTATTCTCCATAATTCTTCTTATTGCCATGACACTAATCAGACGATTGATAAATCCACACAAGCCGATTGCTGATCTAATTTACATGTCATTTCAAGTCCATTGGGGACAGGCGATACCAAGTCGAACCATTAATCGTATGGGTATAGCCGAAAAGATTTTGACAATTTGCGGATTGATCTATAATCTCTATATAACAACAATTTTTTCTTGCATCTTGGCCACGACACTAACCACAGGTAATCACATGCCTGAAATTATCGATATTGAGTCATTTGTGGCCAACGACATCAGTATCATGATTTCTGAAAGTCAGATGAAGGAACTCTCGCAAGTCGATAATATTCCCGTGGAATTATCCAGGCGTATGTTTATTGCGCCTGAGGAAACACTTGAGCGACATTTGAATTCTCTTAACGATAGTTACGTGTACCTAATGGAGACACATCGATTTGCACAAATGAAGTTTATGCAACAGCGCTTGAGGCGACCCAAACTAAAAATGGCACCCGAACCTCTTTGCACTCTCGATCTATATCTCCGATTGCCCATACAACAGGAATTAGGTTTCCTGTTGGTTTTGACGCGCTTTGTTGAGGATGCCACAGAATCGGGACTGAGAGTAAAATGGATGCAAATGGGATTAGAGCAGTTAAAGCAGGCAAATATGATTCGACAAGCTCCTTACGATCCACCTTTATTGAGGGGCCTTTCACTATCATTCTTTACATTTGGGTTCCAGATTTATGCTGCTGGCATAATATTGAGCCTGATTGTCTTGCTAATTGAATTCATCTATGACTACTGGTTAAAACGATCTAATAATTATAATAATGTAATAATAGTATAAACATCTTATATAAATTCAATTATTTTATTGTTACGTTATGTCGCTTTAATAAATTTTGCATTAATTTGTGCATGAATAATGTGTTTATAATTATTTTAAAAAGCTAAGTTGTGTAGAAAACTGTTGAATTATTATTACTGGAAAATAGTTAAGTACATATATAATTTTGAGATACTTTTTACTATTTACTATTTACTATTACTGATTTGATTATTTAATTATTTCCTCAGTGAACTTTACTTGAAATGTACGAACTTTACTTGGAATAATAAAATCATAGAATATTTATCATGCTTTATATTAATAGATTCAAATATTTTGTCGATTTTCATCTTAATTTATTTCAATGTAGTGTATAAGAGATTTAAGTTGTTGGTTATAAAGGAATAAAAAGTATACTATAAATATTCTGGCTTTCGTTTCAAATATTTAATTAAAATATAAGATAAATATTAAAGAAGAATATTGTGTACAAGATTTGTATAAAAGAAAGCAAAGCAAAAGATGAAATCATAAAGGACTTATGAGAAAAGATAGTTCAGCAGGAAATGAATGTTGCATTGATAAAGCAATTGGGATTTCAACTCGATTTCCAAAAGAGAATAGATAGTCTAATTAAGAGCAATAAGAAATGCAAGGCCGAATTAGCGAGTAAATCCGCGGAGTTAGATAGATTAAATGTTGAAATGAAAAAACTTAATTCTATCCTTGTTGAGAAGTATGAAGAAATATTGGAATTGAAGGAATTTAAGCTTAAAATTCTTAAAAAATATGAAGATTGTCAAGTTGAGAAAATCAACCAATATAAAATAATTCTAAAAAATGGTAAAAGTATTTCGAGATATAATACAAGGATCGAAAATGTAACAAAATATAAAAAAACAAAGTTGCTAAAGATAGAAAAAGATAACCAGTTATGTGAAGCAAAGGCCAAAGCAGACAGCGCCAGTAAATTTACGCTAGGTTACAAATTAATTTATAGTCTATGCCTTCAATAAATAAATAAATATTCAATATTCTAATAGATGCAGCCATTTCATGTGATTAATTAATAGAAAAATTAACAAGAGAGACGCTTTGGCACTCTGCATTGCGTGTTATATTTTTCGTATTATATTTTTCTATAAATTGTTCTCTTCGGACTTGGCAATGACATCACCGAAGCAGCTTGATACCTTGGAGACAAACAGTGACAACAGCATTTCGCTGATAAGCGACTGAGACTCGAGAGCGACTTAGCTTTGATATTCGCTGGCGGAAGCAGTGCTCTTTAATAGTCGCTAAGCTGAAGAGAGCGGGATTCAGTGTAGCTGAGAAGAGAGCAATAAATTGAGATGGTCGACGAAACAATCAGAAGAATCTGTTGCTTACTACAACAAATTCAAAATAATGCAAATAACAACTTTAGTAACGATTGCTAGACTCCAAGATACCCAGTAATAATATTTATTATTTTTTATCAACATTTTTCAAATAGATGCTTCCTTCTGCCTCTTACAAAATTATAATATAATTTTTTCCTATGGATAAATAATAATTTGAATATGAGCTGCAAAGATCTTGTGACATTCATTGTATGATTGTCAATGTCAAATTCATGTTAATCTTAGTTGTGGTTTTTATTTTTCTGTATTATCAATATCTCAGCTCAAGCAAATGTCCAGATAATAGCATAAAGTTTTCACTCTATAGTCGGTAATGCAACTATTTTTCTTACAAATTCTGATTTGCGTTTGAATAGGTATCAGAGCTGATTATGCAATTGATACTTTTGAGTCACCTGATCTGAAAATGCGCATATTTAAATGCAATTTTATTCAAAATTAGTTCTCTTATATACTTCATGGAGTGCAGTTGTCAAATCAAAATGAGACTTTTTATAATAAATTTAGTTGTGATACTTTTAGCACAACAGTTCTCTTCACCTGCAACTTTTATGATCGATGAGCTACAAGCAAGCAAAGCAAACGGTGGAATCGTCAAGCACTTAAGAGAAAAGTTAATTTAGCAGGAAATGAATGTAGCATTGATAAAGCAATTGGAATAGATAGTCTTTTAACTGAGAGCAATAAGAAATGCAAGGCCGAATTAGCGAGTAAATCCGCGGAGTTCGATCGATTAATTGTTGAAATAAAAAAACTAAGTTCTTGCCTTCTTGCAAAGACTAATATCAGCAATAATTATGAAAGATTCAAATTCAGATTGATTTACACAAACAACAACTTTTAGAAGATTGTAAAAAGAATTTAACTGAAAATAAAACAAATTAGAAAATTGTGAGTATGAATTAAAGCAAATAAATTCTACTGCTAATCAAAAGGATGAACGTATTTCAAGACATATCGCAGCTAGCCAAGATGTGACAAATAATCACAAAACAGTGGCGTTACAATTAGAGCCGATCATTAAAAATGATCAAAATACTATTTTCTTCAATTATCCTATTTTCCTGCGAACATCACAGTTGCGTATGTCCTCAAATACCAATTACAATAATCGTAAAGTGTAAAGTCATTAAATGCAACTACTAATAAAAATTTATGAAGCACAAGTTGATTTAAAGGGACACGTATCCTGTGCATGTCGAGGACAGCAGTTGAAAAAGTGCAGCCATGTCGAGTGTTGGCTCCTATCTCTGGTGCTGTTGTATTTTGGCCACAATTCATTTTGGTCACAATTCATTGAATCCTATCGATAAAAGTGAATGTGAATTTGACAATGTTATTCACATAATTTCAATGTTTCAACCTTTTATGCATTTCAACAACTTTGTGTTATTCGTGGGACATTCACATGAGGCTAAAGGAAGCGCAATTGCCACATCTCTTCATCGCCGTGTCATGCACACTTTCGACCGTCCAGTGATTGTTGCTGGCTGTGATACTGGTCCACTTTATCATATTATTACCACTTACAACTTAGCCCTGGTTCTCTTCACTGGCATTCAAGATCCCATACTCAATGTGGTTATAAACGCATTGGGTAAAAATTCAATCTCGACGATTCCGATTCTATTCGTATACAAATCGTCAGATGGTTTACCACTCACAACAAATGGGAGAGCTGAATTTTTTCATTGGTGTTTGAAATACGATTTTCAAAATACGATGATAGCTTTCGAAAACAAGACTCACGATCTGGAACTGTGGACATATGAGATGTACGATGGTATGCTTATACATCGAGTAACACAAATATCGAGCAGCCTTAGAAGAAACCATCAATCATTGATAAATCAACGTCAGCTGAAGGTTGCTGTATATCAAAATTTGCCGTTTGCTTTTGTGGTAGGTCTCCAATAAAAAGTGTTCTAAATTAGTATTAAAACAAAAACACATTCCTAAAATTTATATAAAACACGGCTATACTTTTACACACTTTACTTACTTTTTACTATTATTATTTTATTCTTATTCTTTTCAGCAAATGTAACTATTAAGATTTTTTTAAATGAATTATTATGAAATTCTATTTAAATATTTTAATGAAAAAAAAGTATGTATATTTGAACCCATTCATTTATAAGATGTTGATATATTATTGTTTACTAAAAACCTAATACCTACAAAATGTATTTAATTTTCATTTTCAGTTAAACTCTGGCGATTATCGTGATTTAACTGGAAGTGGAAACGTTAGCCTTGGAGGCGAAACCGGGATTTTGTTGGCCGAGTTTGTTCACTTCATTGGCGGAACTTTGCAGATCATTCCACAGTCAAGAGACGAATATTTTACCAATTTGACAGTTTGCGGTAGTATGATTGATTTTGGTGCTAATATGCTGCCTAGTACGAAAGTTTCCACCGGAGTTAGTCCTCTGGTGATAGCTACAAAATATTGTTTAGTCGTACCCTTTGAACGTCAGGTGGCTCTATCAAAATTTTTCACAGTTTTCTTTAGGAAACCCACTTTAAGTGTATTCTCTATAATTATTATTATTGCCGTGATACTAATCAAACGATTGATAAATCCACACAAGCCGATTGTGGATCTTATTTACATGTCAATTCAAGTCTATTGGGGACAGACGATACCAAGTCGAACCATTAATCGTATGGGTATAGCCGAAAAGATTCTGACAATATGCACATTGATCTTTAATCTCTATATAACCACAATTTTATCTTGCATCTTGGCCACGACACTAACCACAGGCAATCGTATGCCTGAAATTATCGACATTGAGTCATTTGTGGCCAACGACATCAGTATCATGATTTCTGAAAGTCAGATGAAGGAACTCTCGCAAGTCGATAATATTCCCGTGGAATTATCCAGGCGTATGTTTATTGCGCCTGAGGAAACACTTGAGCGACATTTGAATTCTCTTAACGATAGTTACGTGTACCTAATGGAGACACATCGATTTGCACAAATGAAGTTTATGCAACAGCGCTTGAGGCGACCCAAACTAAAAATGGCACCCGAACCTCTTTGCACTCTCGATGTATATCTCCGATTGCCCATAAGACAGGAATTAGGTTTCCTTTTGGTTTTGACCCGCTTTGTTGAGGATGCCACAGAATCGGGACTGAGAGTAAAATGGATGCAAATGGGATTAGAGCAGTTAAAGCAGGCAAATATGATTCGACAAGCTCCTTACGATCCACCTTTATTGAGGGGCCTTTCACTATCATTCTTTACATTTGGGTTCCAGATTTATGCTGCTGGCATAATATTGAGCCTGATTGTTATGCTAATTGAATGCATCTATGGGTACTGGCTAAAACGATCTAATAATTATAATAATGTAATAATAGTATAAACATCATCATATATACATTAATTAAATTTCTTTATTGTTAATTTATGTCGTTTTAATAAAATTCGCATTAATTTGTGCGTCAAGAACTTGTTTATAATTATTTCGAAAAGGTTAGAAAACTTTTGAATTATTATTACTGGAAAATAGTTAAGTACATATATAATTTTAAGATACTTTATAGTCATGTTTTTTTTTTATATTTCTGTATTTTGTGTATTGAAATATCATTTAATATAATTTATAATACTTTATTGTGTAATTTAATTATGAAACTGTAGCATATTTTGTACTTTTATTTTAAATTTTACAAGTTTTCTTTATTAAATATAGCTAAGAATTCAAGATTAAAGTAATAATCGTGTAGCTATTTGATTATTGAAATATTTACTCAGTGAATTTTACTTGGCATACATTGAAACAAGCACAACAATAGAATCATAGAACATACATCATATAGTACTTTATATTAATAGATTCAAATACTTTAATGATTTTCATCTTAATTTATTTAATTTATTTTAGTGTATATGAGATTAAGGCTTTTACCTAAGTTTAAGATATAAAGTTGAAGCAGTAAAAAGTATATGTTAAATATTCTGGCTTTCGTTTAAAATATAAAATTAAAAAATAAGTAAAATATTGAAAAAGAATATTGTGTTCATAAAATAAATTCTAAATTCAATTATTCAGCACATGAAAATTTGAGAAAATAATTATTCAAAGATTGTGCTTAATAAATAATAAATTGGTATAGCTATTAGTATTTCTTGATATTGATTGAAATGCAATTTGCCAGCTTCTAAGAGCCTCATATATCTCTTTTATAGCTCTCAAAATAGATGAATTATGTGTGTGTGTGTGTGTTGCATTCGTGCAATTGAAATTTTATAATTGTGCACGAAATGGATTTATAGTTGGAAACGATTATGTAATTACATATTGTAGCTACAAATGAGATATTTCATTAAAAACAATTTTCAAGTAGCTTGTTGCAATTTGTGAGCACAGCCAGCAAACAAAACGAAGCTATTCATTTCCCCATTTTACGATCGTCTGTTTCAATGGGGCAAATTGTTTGATGGCGTTAATTACAAAAATGCAGACCATTTAGATTAGAGCAGAGCAAAACGCAGAACGCAAATCGATTGCTTTGGGGAGCGCATTTAATTGCTGTCGACCACTTGAAAGCCATACGAACCGATCTCATCCAATGCGATTTCGCCCCTCTTTGGCCACTTGGGTTACGCTCCACAGCCATAATCATAATTTAAATTGCCGCTGGCAGCACTTGAGAGACATAAAAAACGCTATACAAAAAGTAAAAAAAAACAACAGAAACAAGATCGTGGGGCGTTGAATGGCAGTCAAGGAGCAGAACCAACTTTCTGAAATGGAATTGAAAATCGAATATATAAAAAAATCAATGCTTAAAAAATAAAGAAATTTAAGAGAACAAGACAGCCCCATCGGGTGTCGAGCGTCAAGTGGCAATTAAAAATTCATTTTACTGCTCGACTCCTCCTCGAAAACAAAAGGAAACAAAAAAAAAACAAATTTTTATTTCCGAAATGTCTGCACTTAGCTCTCGGTCCCCCAGAATTTCATCCACACAAAAAATGTACCGTTAAATTATCAGTTTGTATTATATATTACAAATAAGATATAGTATCATATGCTGAGATGCAATAACCTGCCACGTTGCATCTTGATATATGGGCTACGTATAGATTTGTGCCCTGCGCTGTATTTATTGCAATATTAAATCATTTGTCTCGACTGCAAAGAATCTCGCTTCATTTGGAAATAATTATACTCTAAGGTAAAAATAAAAAATATTTGATATACTGCGAGCATTTATCCAAATTTTGTAATTATATTAGTTAGTCTGAGAAGTTAACTTATAAGAAAATCACTTGAATAAAAGACTTATTTGGGTTCAACTTTCTTCTATCATAGCTCTAAAAAGATTTGAATGGCATTATTGCAATTTTGTAAACTGTTAATGATAGAAAAGTGGTTGTTTTCTGTATATATAATATAATATAATTCTATTTAGTTCGCCAATATTATTATTTCAGGTAAATATGTTTAAAGTAATATATAAAATAAGTTGAAATTCATTTATGCTAAAATAAAATAAACAATGTGATTGTTCATAAGTATGTGGTGTAATCATATATGTGTGTATAATATAATATTAACTTCTCTAAAATAAAAATAACGAATCGTAATAAACATATATTATTAGAATCGTTTTATATATGTTATTTATATATGATAATTTTGATGTTTATAGTTGCTCAGTTATGTGGCACTTTTCGTGCCGAGTTGACGCTTTTTACGAGCCGACATTAATAAAAATATTTTGTTATTTGTGATAATTTCGGCGATATAAAATTGTTTATGATTATTAGTTTTCGCTTAGGAAACAAACCCCGAGACACGCAGACAATGCCCAAGAGGCAAAGGCAAAGGGAGCGAGAATGAGAATGGGAATCGGAATAGGAATGGGAAAAGGGAACCTGTCCCTATGTGAGACAACGGCGGCGGCGACATTGAGAAAGTGGGCACTAAATCAGCAGCGGCAGCGGCGGCAGCAGCGGAGGAGTCGCCGTCTTCACCGCCTAATTACAAATTTGATGCAGCTGCAGTCAGTCAACGATGCCTTCAACGGACCTTGAAATATATTTTCGGCTCCCTCTCTCTCTCTCTCTGTCTCTTGCCGCATTAAAAATTTGTTCGGCTGGCGCGGCACATGTGGCATGAGATGGGATCGGGGCACAGTTGCCCTCAGGATGTGTTCAGGTCTAAATGTGTTTATGTGTTCATATGTGTGTGTGTGTGTGTGTGTGTGTGGGATCGGAAATGCGGCGACGCATGGAACCTGTTCCACACTGATTTTGCTTTGTTAGAAGGCCATTCTAAAATTAAATAACGCATCGAATCTGTGGGGTAGAGAGATGGGAATGGGATCGTGTCATATTGGTCTCTAATAGGACACAAATAAACACGAACATAAAAATACACACAATGAGTAGTCGCTGTTTAACCCAAGCTATGGATTTATGTGCGTTTTGTATGCAGGCAACAAAGCGACAGCCATAAGATACTCTATTATTATTTTTTCACTTTTATTTGAAAATGACGTTGCCAGACTTTGCATTCATATGCAAATGTAAAAACGGGGCGATCGTGATTCGCCAATTATGTTGCGATAGTGCTGAACTATCGATGGCGTCGATAGTCAGCATCGTTTCATATCTAGTTAACTTGCTGTTAATTGTAGTTCTGCGAAAAGTTGAGCGAAATTTCTTTTCCAGTGTCATTTTCATATGATTGAAAAGCTGTCCAAATGATGGATGTGCATTGCGAAATATTTGATAAAGTGTGTGTGGGGGAGTAAAAACGAAAACCCTTTAAACGCAATCAGTGAAGATCTTATGTGCTGGCTGGAAAAAATGCACTGATTTTGGCGCCATACTTGTGAAATGAAAAGCGCTGAGCTGAGAGATTAAATTACAAGTCAAGACAAGGCAAGGCAAGGCAAAAAGACAAGACACGTAAATCCTCCCCCAAAGGAAATGAAGAAATCTTTGATGAAATGCGGCAGCTCAAGCGCCAGACTCGTCACGCACAAAACCCCTACAAGGCAAAAGGGGGCAAGGTGCCCATGGTGGAGGAAGGGAGTGAAAGATGGCAGAAGGAAGGAGTATGGAAATGGAAATGGAGAAATTACGCTGCAACACTCACGCATGAGATACATTTCAGTTGCTCAGCGCTCTGCTCTGCTGTAATGTATGAGATACTTTGGCTCTGTCTAAATTAAAAAATTCCATGGAGAGCCGAGCACATTATAATGCTGCTGCTGCCGCTGCTGCAGGATGGTAAAAGAAGAAAAAAAAAACAACAACAAAATACAGCAAGTAAAGAAAGAAATGTAATAAAGACATGAGTTGTGAAATTATTAAGATGATTATGAAAAACGAGACGAGTCTGCTGCGAACTGACAAGGAGCTCAAGCAACCGACGATAGACGATGTAAGTTGTAGCATAAGTCTGCCTTCTTAGTGGTTGATGGAATGAGGAGAGGTATCTAGGAGCTTGAGAGAAGGCTCCCAAGGGAACGATTTGTTTGTGAAAAAGACTTCAATTAACCTAAGATACGACAACATCTAAGAGAAACAGCTGGAATGCCAATTCCAAAAAGAAAAAAAGAAAAACAGTTGTGAGAACGTCTACGAATTATGCATATGACTTGATTTCCCAGGAATGCTGACTGAAAAAACGAGCAAAAGGAAGTTAGAATTCGGATAATGAGATGATTTATTTGCATTATTAAAAGCAACTTTGATTAGACTGCAACACTGACAGCATTGATTATTTTACAATCCAATGAAAAGTGCTTAGCTAACATATAATAAATTCTCAAATGTTAATGGATAGTAAAATGCAATGATATATCTTTAAGAAATGTATAAAATCAATCACATATTGGCAATACTGCCAGCTGTGCTTAATAAAAATATCATAACATTTTGTCATAACACTGGGAACCTCTTTAGATTCCAACAGAAAGTCAGCTGGAAACGTTGACTATCAACTCCACAACACAAAAGCTGTCTTTAAAAACTTGAGATCCCGACGGAGCATTATTTTTTACTTGTAATTGACTAGACAATTCTACAATCAAAGGAAACCTCAGCTTAATTATTAAATAACAGAAAAGAAGATTTCCTACTGGAAAGTAAGCTTTTCTTTTCGCATTTGCATTCCAACAGAAAGTAATTTTGACTTTTATTCAAAACATTTACAATACTACTACTACACTGAAAATTCGATTGTCCTATTAACAAAACTGAAGAAAAGATGTTCTACAAGAAAGTTAGTATACTTTCCACTGGAACCTCAAACTAATTTGCATTCCAGTGGAAACATTGAGAGCGCAGCAATCAACTGAAAGCTCTGCTTCCAATTAAAAAAAAATGAGAATACGATTTTAAACGGTAAAGTAAATGTAAATTCTACTGGAATCTTTAATGAATTTGCATTCTAATAAAAAAAAAAAAACAAATTCGCACAGGAAGCTTTGAAAGTCCACTAGAATGTCAACCAAATTTCCAACCACTGGAAGCATTAACAGCGCAGACATCTACTGAAAGCTCTGCTTCCAATTAAAAAAAAAAACGAAAATGAAATTTTGTACGAAAAAGTAAATGAAAATTTCACTGAAATCTTTAATGAATTTATATTTTAACGAATAAACGAATTTGCACACAAAGTTTTTAAAGTCAAATAGAATTTTAAACAAATTTCCAAGCACTGGAAGCAGAAAAAAACTGAAAATAAGAGTTTGTACGGGAAAGTAAATGAAAATTTCACAGAAATTTTTAATGAATTTGCATTCTATCAAAAAAACAAAACGAATTTGCACAGGAAGCTTTTAAAGTCCATTAGAATGTCAAAAAAATTTCCAACCAGCGCAGAAATCTACTGAAAGCTCTGCTTCCAATAAAAAAAAACTGAAAATAAGATTTTGTACGGGAAAGTAAATGAAAATTTCACAGAAATCTTTAATGAATGAAACGAATTTGCACAGGAAGCTTTTAAAGACGAACGTCTATGCGCTGACACATTTAACAAAATTGAATACCCATGGTGAGTAGATTCATATTTTCGAGTACTCTCTAGCATGTACTTTGAGTACGCTGAAAGCGTGGAATTTTCCATAAGCTGCAGCCCAGTCATTTGGGGGTTGATGTGGTGTTGGTGCGGCATCAACACGGGGGTGCATTCAGCACACATCGCATCGCCAGATGCCGGGCGCAACAAACACAAAAAAAAAAAGAAACGGGAGAGAAAAAGCGAAATTATTTGTACCTATCGCAGAAGGGCGAATTTGATCGCTTGTTGCTAAGCGGCAATGGAAAAGGACAAAGGCAGCCGGCAGTCAGGACGAGCACTCGTAACTGGGTGAGTGGGTTCAGGACTCAGGACTTAGGACTAAGGACTCGACATGCGCTGCTCTCCCACTGACTCACTGACTGACTGAGTGATGGACAGAAAGAAACTCGGTAAAAACTCGGGGGTTGTTGCACAAATCGCATCATTAAAATAGCTGCAAAATCTGTTTAAACAAAATGAATGTCGAAAGCCGGCTGCGTGAATCGCCCCGTTTTGGGTTGTTTCTTCAATGGGTGGCAAAGCAACCCTTAAAAATGGGCGACAACAACAATTGACTAAGCAGCGACAACGACAACAACCACAATGACAACGACTAGAACAACAACAGCGACGTCGACGTCGACGTGTGCTTGTGGCTGCTGCACCTTTCATTTTTCGGTTGCAAATCTTTTTCTGAATTTGCGTCATCAACATCATCATCATTGTTGTCGTTGTTGTTGTCGTTGTTGTTGTTGTCCTTCCCCTGACGAACGTGCCTGGCACGCATCGCTCTCACTTTACTACTGCTACACATCGAATATCCTTTCGCATCCTGGCATCCAGGGCAATCTCGTATGAGTAACTGACATAATTAGGTCTTAACTGGAAGTCACGCGTCGCGCATTCGTAATCCAAGCACGACCCTCACTCTCTCCCTCTCTCTCTCTCTCTCCGTCTCACTCGCTCCGCTGGATGTCCATGATGACGACGATGATTCTTTTGATTTCGAATTCAAGGTCACAATTCAATATTGGGCTGCAACTACTACAACACAAATACACAATTAACCACTCAGCGTTAGCTGCGATTTAACCTTGACGAGACTTCTAGGGGCCGGGGGCGAGGTCGAGTGCAATTTTGCTTTGGGTTGCTCAATTCATCATGAACATATTGAAGGGGCCACTAATGATTAAAAAATGCTCAACTTTGCAAGCGACTGCGATTTTGTTATTATAGGGAGTGGGGAAATTTTGTAAACCTTGACATTTTACTATATGGGAAGGAATTAAAATATAAATTATGTACAGATTTTAAATGAAATCTTATTATTTTTTACACATTTTTAATGGAAAATCCAAATAATAAGATATTATATTTTTTAACTGATAAATATTTTCCAAAAGTAACAAAAGTATTTTTTATAAATTGGGAACAACTATTTTCCAATTCTAATTTCATCTATAAGCACTTTTTAATCAAATTGGTTATTGGAAATTTATTAATATTTGCATAATTTAAGTTATATTTTTTTAAAACATCACTTAAGGTATACAAAAAACACACTTTTTTATCTTTAAGATTTGTATGTGGAAAAGACAATAATTTTTTGTTATATATTGCTGCGATTATACAATTTATTTTTTAAATTGCATCTGTAATTTGTATAAAATAAAAAAAACTGACCTTTTTCAACGTAAGCAATACCCTGCAATTACTTAATCCGTTGTATGATGCAGGTCAGTGCTAAAGATTGATTCCCAAATTATGTTCATTATAATATCGCGTTTCTTTAGCTGAGAAAAGAATCTTTCCCAATTTGACCTCCTGTTGTTGTTGCTTGATGAATTGCTTTGGGTCGTCTGCTTTCTCTCTTCAATAATACTAGAGTACATCGCTGTAAATAAATTAAGGACATTACTCATTTAATCTTGAATACCCTTTAACCGCAGAACTAATCTTGGTTTGTCTGTGAAAAAAAAACTCCTTGAAATGACTTGACAAATTACTTTGAAATTATGCACTTTAATATAAAAGAAAAGAGATTAGTCACGCAGCCTTTTCTTCAGGTATCATCTAGAAGAAAACTACTTGATTTGAGCTATTGCATTTTTTTTTGTTTGTAATTGTAATTCCATCACATTTTGGGTGAATTTCTCACACACACACACATTCACACATTTGCTGCAAATAAAAACGCAATTACTTAAATTACAAAAACAAAAAAAAAAAAAACACCAAAAACGTTTCGGTGATTACACATTTTACAGTTACAAGCGGCGCCAAGGCTGCAAAGGCGTATGAATTTATTTTTCCAAGTTTTCGTCAATTCGCTGCCGGATGCGTTGGAGAAGCGTGACGGCAAGGGGTCCGCCTTTAAATGGGTGGAAGGGGGACAAACATACATACACACAGTACATGCAGGCAGGCAGGCAGACCTTGAAATCCAGCTAAGAAAAGCAAGTCAGCAGGCGTTCGGTAACAAAACACACACAACCGCACTTTACTTACTCCTTCTCTCTCGCTCTCTCGCTCGCGCACACACACGTGCCAGCCGAAATGGATGTTTGTTTGTTTGTGTGTGTGTGTGTGTGTGTGTGCTGTGTGTAATTTAATTATGGGCTCGGCCTGAGCGTGCATTAGTGTGTGTGTGTAAGCACACAGCGGAGTCTTTTGCGATATCGCATGCGATATTTTTGTGCATATTCCAAACGAGAGGCGATATTTCATTGATATAAGTCTTTGTTTGCCAAGCATTCCATGCGATACTATTTCCATACATATATTTTTTTGCTCTCTTCTTCTTGCGATACCTTTTGTGAGACGCTTTTAATATTTGAAACGAGAAGCAGTCGAGACGCGTGCGGCGGCGGGTGGCAAATTGCCAAAAATTGTACGCATATCCTGCTGTTTAAAAGTCCTGTCCACCACACACACACACACTCGGTTGTTTTCCTCGGTTTTCTGCCCCTTTTTTTCCCATTCACATTGTTGCCTTATTTTGGCTCAAGCTGTGCACATTTTCGGTTTGATTATCGAACACAATATTTTTTCCGCTTTCGTCGCTTCCTCTGTTTTTTTTTTATTTGTATGTTTCTTTTTTTTCGCCATTACTTCTTGTCGGCCCATAATTGACGATTGCGCCATGAGTTGCCGCAATTTGTGCTCCACCCCTCACCCTACCCCCTTGACCCCCTCTCCATGCACTCACAGGATGGCAGCATCATCGTGAGTTTCGGCTTCTTGTCATTTAGCTTTTGCTCCTTTTTAATAAAATTCTTGCATCGGCTGTTGGTCGAGTAAACACATTAAACAGATTTCACAACGAATTTAAATATTTGCTTGGTCCCAAAAATAAAAAGGCAGAAATTAATTTCCAATACGGAAATTGTAAAAAGTAATCAAAAACGGCAATTTTCAATGTGATTAAATGCCCAAAAAAAAAAACAGCAACGTGTGCTGCGAAATTGAAAATGCGCAAAACAAATTTAATTACGACAATTCATAATTGATTGAGGCAAATGTTAACGAAGCAACGATTGAAATCCAATCAACCAGATCGATTGTATTAGAATGGGTTATCGATAAGCCAAATAGTAATCATCTTAATTGACCGATAGTCAGAGAGCAAAAGTTACGTTGTTACACATATAGAGTAAATAAAAATAAGCAAAATTGCTTAAATTTCAATAAATTTGTTGACATTCGATATTGTCTACAAATTTGATTAGCGTTTTGTAACGATATGCATAAATTTTGAAACGTGAATACGTATAGTAAACTATATAGGACAAAAAAAAAAACGTCAACAACAAAAACTGAAAACCAATTTCGGATTTCAGCGGTTTCTGTGGCTAGCGTTAACAATAGATCATGAGCCGAAAATGGAAAATACATGCATTAATAATAATAATAAAAGTCGTAAAAGAGCAGTAACCGTTAAAGCCATGAAAACCCGTTAAGCGCACGAGCAACACCCACTCACAACGCACACACACATACACATATATATACACACTTTGACACATAAGAGATATGTGATAAAAAAGAAAGAAGCAGCTAGAGCCAAAAAATATTGGTAATACAATGGTTCAGCCCATAAATGGCATTACAAAGACACACACACACACACACACACATACTCATACACACACACACACAGACACACAGATATATTGAAGTATTTTTTATGGTCTCTTGTGCGTTGGTTCATTCGTGCGTTTCTCAATGCTATTGATTTGTGACGCTGCCTAATCAAAAAATATAAAAAAAACAGACAAGCAACAGAGTTAAAGCAGCAACATAAACGACTTTCCAATACCCTGCACTTAAAATACACCTACACTTTTTGTGTATTCTTTAAATCATGTCTTATTATGAAAGAACCCTAAGAACCCTAACCTAAGAAGAGAATCTTTGTATATAGATAATTCTCTGTCGAAATTTGTCGTCTGCAACACTATTTAGAGTGAAAAATACAAATAAACTAAAACAATTTTAAAAATAAGTATTAATAGAAATAAGTAAGTTATTCTTAAAGCTCTAAATTAGCACTAAATTTAGTGCTAAGGTTGATTTTAGGATCCTTTTCTGTTTTACGATTTAGTATCGAAATTCTTTAAATTTTGCAAATATTTTAAAACAGAAAAATAATTCCAAAATCATTCGTAGATGTTCATTTTCGCATATTCATAACTTTTATTTTAGATTTTTATAAAAATTAAAAAAAGTACTTTATGTTTAACTTTTCTTTTAATTGAAGACAAGAAGCATTTAAATTGATTTCAATAAAAAAGAGTTATTAATTTATACAAAGTCCAAAAATACCATTAAGACTCTTTTATACGTTCTATATTTTACAATTTTCACATATTATATTATAAATTCGAGAGCACAGCATCGATATACCTTTCCACTGACGTGCAGGGTATCGTAAAAAGCCATAGAGAAAAGGTGTACAAAATTAAGGAAGCAACAAACAGCAGCGACGCCATAAAGCGAAACGACGACGAGTCTCAGTTGTTGTATCTGAGCGCCAACTCTGCACGCTCCATAGAAACTTGTATGTGTATCCGTAAGATACTCCTGCTAACCGAAATTGGGTTCTGACTTATTGTTATTATTGTTGGTGCCAATCCATTTGGCAATGCTCAAGTCGATCTGGGCCAAAATGAAGCCTCAAAAAACCGAAAAGAAAAGAAAAGAAAAACAACAAAATCAAAACGTCAAATGTCAAACGTGTCCATAACCACTGCCAATTGTTCAGTGCCCCTTCCCCTTGTTGCTCTGTACATCACTCCACTCCACTCGTTTCCATTTTCATTTCCCTGCCCTTGCCCCCAGGTTGAGTGTGAATGTGAGTGTCACACCTAAAATGAGACGAAAAACTAGTTTTCACTTTCGTTTCCAATATTATTATATCTTTTCTTTAGACTGCAACGACTATTTTATTTCTTTTTGTTGTTGCCTTTTCGCTTGATTAACTTTTGGAGTGGACGTGTTTCGGAAAACAATGAAATCCCATTGCGAAACTCATATTCATCTATATGCTGCTTACTAGAGAAATAATGCAGTATATGGTAGACATTAGATACTCGAAGAATAGCAAAAGATTCAAAAGGATAATTGAATGATTTCTTTAAAACTTATATTCCATAATGGTTTATACCACTTTTTTTATTATAATTATTCAATATCTAAGTAAATATATTTTGATAGAATCAACTCTCTTACTATATCACTCAGTTCCGAAGAAACCCTATAAATCTGTCAACCCATTTGATGGCGCACTATTTAAACTCTGATATTACTTTTCTTGGATTTTTTGCATTATTATGGTAGATAGCAAAAACTTAATAATATTTGAAGAATTGTAGGGACCGAGAAATTTAAAAGATTAATTCGAGATTTCATAAAAACATTTTTTGGTAACATATACTTTACCATTTTTTTTAGTATATATAATAAATAACTTTATAATATAAGATATTATTATTATATTATTTATATTTAATATAATATATTCATACCTAATAACAAATCGCATGCAAGTAATTTGTCATCCGTAGTTCCTAAGCAACCTTATAAATCTTTCAACCCATTTGATCTCGCACTGTGTGAAAGCTTACGAATTGAAATTTTGATATGTTACTTTTAATATTTTTGGATATTTGGTTGATTATTGCTAAGGCTATTTACTAAAGAAATATTGCATTATATGGTAGAAAGCAAAACGTAATAATACTCGAAGAATTGTAGGGACCGAGAAATTTAAAAGACTCTTAAAAGATTTCTTCCAAACTTTTATTTTATTATCTTATAATTATTAATTATCTTTATAAATATATAATATTTAAGCTATTCCTCTAATATTTAAGCTGTTGCCAATAATTTGTCACCCACAGTTCCTAAGCAACCCTAGAAATCTGTCAACCCATTTGATCTTGCACAAAGCTAGCGAACTGAAATTTTGATATGTTACTTTTAATATTCTGGGATATTTGGTTGAATTTGCTAAGGCTTCTTGCCTTCTTCTTGTTCTTTTCAATATGTTTTTATATTCTGGCTATTTATATGTCTCCATCTCCCTCTCTCTCTCTCGCTGTTTCTTTGTTTACTCATTCTTTTCTATTTCTTTTCGGTTTTACGGCCTGCATGCATTTTGAGTTTTATTTTAGACACTTTTTTGTTGTTGTTGTTGTGTCTTTCTTCTCTTCGGTTGTTGCTGTTGTGCTGTGTTTTAGAGCCACTTAGAGGCGTTGCTGTTGTTGTTGTTGTTGTTGTTGTCCAAGCAACAGACACTGGATTCGTCTGACGGATTGACGAACTGACGGACTGAGTGGATGACTGACTGATTGCATGACGAACTAACGAAACTAACGAATCAACCAAGCGAACGATGCCATACACAACACACACACACACATCTAAGTACAAACAACAACAAAAACAACGTCGACCTCTTAAAAGGCTGGCAACGTTGAAGAAACACAATAATGGGCTCGAACTCGGCACCGACCGGGCCTAAGTTTACTTTTGCCTTTTTCACTTTTGATATTTTGACATTTTCATTTGACAGCTGATTGAAGGGCCGCATGAAGGCGACGCGACGCGACGCTTGCCTTAGCAGCGACGTCAGCGTCGACAGCGAAGCAGTATGTTTCGATTTCGATTGAACTGAACAATACGGAATAGAGCGAGACGGAACAGGAGTGAACGAGACGAGAGATCGGCAGCCCCGACACGTTAGCGGTACGACGAAACGTTGAAGCAACGAAGCAACGCTGTTGCTAGGTGCCGTATTGGGGCAGAGCGACGGTGTCAAGTGCCGCACAGTGGCACAACACGAAAAGCCTTTCAAAATTTGTGTTCACATTTTTTATAAAAATATACGTACAACAATAATCGCAGATTATATTTAATCAAAATTATATCCTCATTGATATACAACAAAAAATTAAATTATTTGGTTTTCTTCTGAATATTGCAAGTTCTGAAAATTTTGATTTTGTTATTATAGAAATTATAGAACAAATTTTAATGGAATTCAATAAAATATAAAAAATCTAATTCATATGATAATTACTTAAGGGGCTGTCCATATATTAAGAAATCACTAAGAGTGCGGAGTGGGTGAGCGAAATGATTATGTTTCTCAAAGCATTACATTTGATTATATGGGGGGATGGGGTCAAAAATCACGAAAAACGTGATTAATACATAAACGATATCAAATGTCACTTCAAATTTTTATTCAAAAAGATAAACTTCAACTTTAAAATTTAAATTCAAATTTTTGGCAGATTCCGATTTCAGATTATTATAATTATTATATAATACAAAAGTTAGACATATAGATTAGAAGAGCATTAATAACTATATTTTACAAACGATATGCAAAAATATCATTTTATTACTCTGGTGAAGTAGTAATTTTGAAATATCAATGTATTTATTCTTATAAATTTATACTTTAAAGTGTGTCCCGTCTTATTGATATACTATTTTTATATTTGTATATACATATATAATTCTTTTATTGAAATAATAAATATTTCTTCGCAAGTTTAGTTGTCCATATATGTATTATAAATGATAATTTTCGCAAAAAAAAAAAATTTTTATAAAATAAATGTTATACCACGAATAAATATTAAATCATTTAGTTTACGCAAATCTTTTTGAAGGTATTATTAAATTTCATTTCATATAAATATGCCTTGTACCACTGTGCGTTGGCTAGTGTGAATCGACGGGGTTTCTGGTTGCGGGGGCGTTTTCAGCGTTCAGCCCATATGAATGTGTGACATGTTTGTCGAAAATGTTCAATGTTGTTTGGCTCTCATTGTTGTTGTTGTTATTGTTGTTGCTGCTGTTGTTGGTTTGCCTTTTGCCTGATGGATAGATGGATGGGGAGGGGGAAGGTTAGGTGTTCATTTGCTGCAGGCCAAGTTTGCGCCTAATGGCGTCGCCAGCGTTTACTTTTAGCGTCAAGTGTCGCATGCGTTGTTGTTGTTTATGTTGTCGTGCCTGGGTGTGTTTTTTCTTCTTTCTATTTTTTTTTTTTTTTTTTGTGTCTTTTTGCCGTGTTTGTCTAACTGCACTTGACAGTTGGTGAGCATTAGCCTTATTCAATTTACTACTTTGCCCCGCCCCGCCCCGCCCCATCCTCGCCACCGTTCACATCTTTGCCTTCGACTGCTACCGACCCCGTTGGCCACTTCGTGTCCAGTTTGGTTGGAAATTAAATGGTCGCCAGCTTCTTGGAATCGCACTTCATCTTTGCATTTAATTGCCCCAAAGGCAGCGGGTTGTGTGACCTCTGCTAATTAGCTAACAAACTTGGCTTTTATTTCCCCCCACCTCAGTAAACTTCTGTTGCCTCTTCACTCTCGTTTTCCTCGCCATTATGCTACTTAATCGAAAAGGTTTTTCCCTTTCATTAGCTGCAGGTGAAAAGTAATTGTAGTGGGGAGTAAAAGTGGAGGAACTATTAATCTATTATTGATGCGTTACATATAATATTTTTCACTTGCAGATCTTTTTTCCAGAGCTCATTGCATACAGAAGATGAGGTATAAAGAATTCGAGTACTTACTAAGAAATTTGTGTATGAAAATAATTTCAAAAAGAAATAAAATCAATCATTACAAAAAGCAAGTTTCAATTATTTTTTGTTTATTGCATTACTTTAATGTTTTTAATCGATTTTATGGATGTTTTCAAGTTGGTTATATAGAGTTGTTTGTGTTAATAGTGCATATATTCTTTTTTGTAATCCTAAATCCAAATATTTATGATATATTTTATTGCTTGGGGCGAATAACCATCTTAACTTCCTTAAGGTCAATCGAATACCATTTTAGTTGTTTCCCATTTCTCACATTTAAGTTACTGTTAAAAATTCAAGAATATGTATGTATATATTGAACGCACAAAAACCATTTGAAATATAATATTTACCACTTCTGATAGCAATTTTCGAACCACCAGCCAGAATGCTCATAACTAGCACAGCTATAATTGTAAATAACGTCATTGTCGCGATCGTGTGTTGAGAATTTCATGCTTCGGTGGCGTCTAAGGCAATCGTCAGTGCTTGCGTTTCCATTGTATTTACCCAAACGTAGTCGGTAACCATTCCTTTCATCAGCTATTTGAAAGTCATCGTAATGAGCGTAGAATGCAGTGCCATTTAAGGCAACCAGATGCACATAAAGCTCGTGGGGTCGAGAGTTCGTCAAACGATGGATTTTGTCCAATCCAAGGAAAAAGTCGCTTTGCATGGAACCGAAGCCTTCACGATAGGTGGCCCAATCTCTATTGAAATCCTCATCTCCACCAACTCGCTGTTGTATGACTATCCCACCTGGTCCAAGTAACTGACTATCGCATAGAACATTAAAGGAACCTAAATCATCAAAGCTGATTTCGTGAACACCCGGAACATACGGAATACAAATTGATGGAATTTTATTTTTTAATTTAACAACTTCTGACTTATTTTGACTCTCCTCTATTTGTAACTATACAGTTTTCTGATTATTTGTCACACTTTCATCCTTTTTATTAGGACTAGAATTTATTGTCTTGAAGTCATGCTCACAACTTTCTAATTTGTTGGCTTTTTCTGCTAAATTCTTTTTACATTCTTCAAAAAGTTGTTGTTGTTGTAAATCAATATAACGCTGCAATATCTCACCAAATTGTCTGTCGTCTAGCATAGGCTTAACAACGGAGTAGGTATAACTGCGGCATTGTTGTTCCTTTTCTCGGTTCAGTTGACAAGACTGGCAGAGATAAAGAATATTCACATTTCGCACTCACTTTACGTATTGAATGTCTTCTCTCACCTCGTCCATAAAAGCTGCAGCAGCAGAGAATTGTTGTGCTAAAAGTATCACAACTACATTTATTAGAGGAAGTCTCATTTTGATTTGACAACTGCACTCGATGAAGTATATAAGAGAACTATTTTCGAATTAAATTGCATTTAAATATGCGCATTTTCAGTTCAAGTGACGCAAAAGTCTCAATTGATTAATCAGGTCTGATAACCTATACAAACGCACATCGGATTTTGTAAGGAAAATAGTTGCATTTACTATGAAGATTATGCATTATAGACATTCGCTTAAGCGGACAGTTTGCATGTTTTAATAGTGTGAGTTTAATATTGTAAACTTTACTCTTTAATGCGATGCATTCTCTAAGGAAGAGATCTTCTAAAGTTGACAGACCTTGATTGTTCCACCAGGAGAGTTTTCACTGTATTTACGATTATGTACATTGGCCGTATTATATATTGATAATACAGAAAAGTACAAAATAAAAGTAGATTAGCATGAGTTTGACATTGAGCGCTGTCTTTATTGGAATAGTGAATCATTCCTGAAAGAAATACAATGAATGTCACAAAATCTTTGTAGATCATTTTAAAATATTTATTTATTGCATTATTTTGATACCCGCAATCCATAGGGAAAAATTATATTAAAACTTTGTCAGAGGCAGAAGGAAGCATCTTTTTGAAAAATGCTGATAAAAATAATAAATATTATTACTGGGTATCTTGGAGTCTAGCAATCGTAATTAAAGCTTTGTTATTTTAATTTTTTTGTAGTAAGCAACAGATTCTTCTGATTGTTTCGTCGATCATCTCAATTTATTGCTCTCTTCTCAGCTACACTCAATGCCGCTCTCTACAGCTTAGCGACTGTTAAAGAGCACTGCTTCCGCCTGCGAATATCAAAGCGAAGTCCCTCTCGAGTCTCAGTTGCTTATCAACGAAATGCTGTTGTCACTGTTTGCCTCTACGGTAGAAAGTTTCCATGCTATCGCCCTGATGATGTCATTGCCAAGTCTGGGGAGAACGATTTAAGTGTGCCAAAGAGAGACTTTGGCAATTGTTAATTTTCCTGTGGATTAATCACCTAAAATTGCTGCATTATGTATGCAAATAGATTAGCAATTGTATTGCCGAACTGCAGCTGTTATTGATAATAGAATAGTACCTCAAATTATCACAGGAAAGATATAGGATATTCGAATTCTAAGATCATCATATTCTGCCTTCAATGCCAATTAACACACCAATTTTCATTTCATTAACCGGAAAAACTAGAAGCGCATCTATAAACATATCGCCAGCAGTAAATTTCTATTGAAATATCTCTTCGATGCAAAGCATTTTATTTAGAAAAATATTCATAAAACAGAGTTTTTTTAATTCCCATTTTGTAATGATTAATAATTATGCTATTATAAGGGGCGTATCAGCATCTTAAATTCTTTAATATGGACGCCACATATTAGATTGGACTCCATTCCATTGTGATTACTGTATAGAGAATGCAAAAAAAAAAAATTTAATACAAATATTTGCATAAAAATCTTCAAAAATATTTACCAAAAAAGAGCAAGCTTTGTGCCACCAGCCGTATTTGGTTAACGAGGCACAATTAAAACCACGCATGTCATTGTCTCGATCGAATGTTGTGAATTTCATGCCTTCATGGTAGCTAAGTGTGATGGGATCATGTGCATTCCATTTACCCAAATTCAGGATGTATCCACTGTCTTCATCAGATATTTTGAAATCGTCATAACGAGCGGTGTAAATGCTGCCATCTTTGGCAACCAAATGAACATATAGCTCGTGGCGTCGAGAGCTCGTCAGACGATGGATTTTCTCCAATCCAAGAAAAAATTCACTCTGCATGGAACCGAATCCTTCACGATACGTGGCCCAATCTCTATTAAAACTTTCCTCTCCATTAAAAACTCGGTGTATAATGACTAACCAATTTTCACCATCTACCCAATTGTCACATAGAACATTGAAGAAACCAAAACCAGGAAGGTTGATCGAATGAATTCCAGGATTACTTTCAAAAGAAGAACAATCCAATGGAATATTATTGTGTAATGTTCTATTTAATTTATCATTTTCCGCTTCACATAACTGATTATCTTTTTCTATCTTTAGCAACTTTGCCTGACTCTCCTTGAATTGCAACTCAATTGTTTTTTGATATTCTGTTACATTTTGGATCTTTGCATTATATTTCGAAATACTTTCATTCTTGTCAATAAGGTTGTTATTTAGTTTGCTCAATTGAACCTCACAAACTTTTAATTTGTTGGATTTATCTACTAAATCGTTTTTACATTCTTCAGAGAGATTTGATTCTGTTGTTAGTCTGTCCATAGTTTGTTTCCTTAAATCAACCTGAGACTCCAGATTACTTAATTTCTCGACTTCAGTCTCACACAATTTAAGATTGTTCTCTGTTTCTTGTATTTTGTTTTTTTGATCTGTTAACTGCAATTCTGAATTCTTTTTGCTGATATTCAATCTAGCAATTTTTTTATTCTTTGTAGTAAGAATAGAATTTAGCTCTTTTAGTTCAGCATCTAAACTATCTAACTTCATGCTTTTACTCTCTAATTCGACCTTGCATTTCTCATTGCTCTCAGTTAGACTATCTATTCTGTTTTGATAATCGATTTGAGATCGTAATTGCTTTATTAATGCCTCATTCACTTCCTGTTGAACCAACTTTTCTCTTAAATCCTTTATAATTATATCTTTTGTTACGCTTTCTTGAAACTCATCTTTCATTTGACGAAAGTAGTCTAACATTGAGCCGCATTGTTTTCCCATTTCTCGGTTCAGTTCACAAGTCTGGCAAAGAAAAAGAATGTTCACATCTAGCACTCTCTTTACACAAAAATATTATATTATCTCTCACCTCCTCTACGACAGTTGCAGCACTAGAAAATTGTTGTACTAAGAGTATCAAAAATATATCGTTTATAATTCGATTCATTTTGATTTTGACAACTGCACTCGATCCAGCATAAAACGGAACTAAACGAGTCCGAATTAAATTTAAATTTAATATGTTCGTAAAGTGCAAATCACCGCAAAGATCAACATGAATTGACATTAAAAATTGAGCATGTTTATTTTTAAAGTCGAGTGTGATAACAGATGACCTTCAAAGCAGTATTTGGCAATTACATAGAATCATTTTTGACTCTATGAAAGCTCTCATAGCAAACATCTCTATTATTTTCACTTTTAGATACAACTTTTTTTTTAGTTGAGTTAACTGAAGACTGCACAATATTCTCTCACCTGCTTCTCTTATTGTTCGAAAGTGTCTGGCCAAGTGAGTTTTTACTGTAACTTATAGAATAAAAATTGCTTCTATATAATTTCCAAATACTGCTTTGTTGGTATGTGCCAAGTAAATTTATACGGATCTGTATGTCGAAAATACGTCATAGATCAGCATGAGTTTAATCTTGGATTGTTATGATTTTATAGTCTCAATGAGTGACGCACAATGAGTGACGCTTAAGCTCAAGGTAACTTATCAAAGTATAGTTCAAAATCATGTAGTATTTTGTGGATTGTGACTGTAACATAACTTGCGTTCATTGGTTAATAGGAGTTTCTCGAATCGGATAAAAGATGTTGAAGTTATTTAAGAAATTCTTTTGTTTGGAGAAAAACGCTTACTGGTATATATTTTTTTACTTTATGGTATATTTTGAATGCAGTACTATATAAATTTAGCAGTATATTAATTTGGCATATTTTCAGAATAATGTAGCACTGATTTGCTTTTAATACTAGTATTAAGCATACAACAATATGTATAATATATATAATATAATATATATATAATATATTTATATTATGTGTAATCTTTGTTGTTCAATGTCTGATATACCAGCTTGAACGTCGTCATCTGATTTTAATTTTTTGCCAAATAAGACTGTACATAAACTACTTAGTATAAAATTATTCTTTTTTATAGTTTAGATTTGTTAGTTTGTGGTTTAAATTTAAATTTTTCTTTTTTTCTTCTTTCTTCTTTCTTTTTGAAATATGTATTATCACGTTTAGCAGTCATGAACAGTTCGCCAGCCTCATTTCGTTGATAAACTGCTGAACACTTGCTCAAACTCGGGGCATACTCATTCGTATAATTCATATTTGTGAATAGAAAGTGGCAACTGAGACTCTTCACGTCGAGTGTTATGCAGACTTGCCGTATAAGTATACATTTAATGTAATTGTGTAATCCCAGGAGAAAAACATCCCAAAAACGTTGCTGTCGTGTTGCAGGGTAGAGACCTATTGTAGATGAACTGAAGAACAAATTACATTGCCATTTCCACATTTCTGCGGGTGCTTCTCGTGCTTCTACTTGTTTTGGCTGCACTGCGTTTTCTGTGTGTTTTTGTATTTTATTTTATTTTATTCTCATTTTTTTTTTTTGCTGCTGAGATTCTTGAGTGCTTGAAAGCACCATAGGTCGTCGCCAGCTATACGAAATGGGAGGTTAGGAGGTAGATAGGGAGTTGTTGGGTTGCTTGTACAATGCACACACCATATATAGAGAGTACTACCTCTTGGGTCGAGGTAGTCGCTGCGTGGCTGGACGAGCGCTTGGAGTGGCGTTCAAAACGAATTTGCCACAGCACTTGAGCGCTTAACAAGCTGCCAAGAAGGACGCAGGACGCAGGACGCTGAACGCTGAGCGCAACGCGAAGGATATGGCAACGCTGGCCATGTAATATTCAACAACAAACAGCAACAACGGCTGCGATAATAATGACGGCAAAAACAATTGCAACAACGGTAAACAAGCATTCGCTCGACACGCTCGCCACTTGAAAGGCAGCAACAACAACAAGGTGGCAAGGGTGGCAAAGAGGACTCCTTCAAGGGAGAGAACAAGCATGAGGAGCAGAAGCAACTTGAATGGCAACTGCAGGAGGGCACTACACAGAGAAAAATAACTATGTATTCATTAGCGATGAGATTAATAATTCTTTTCTCAACATCATTAATATATTTCAATTTTAAATTACGTCTAAATTAATGAATTTAAAATGAAATTATGTCGAATTTAATGAATTTCAAATAAATTTAAAATAAAATTTTAATGAATATCGAATATATTTAAAATTAAATTTTCGTTTTGTCTTTCCAATTAGTTTAAGTTCAATAAGTATATATATAATAATCAATATAATGTGTATTATTAAAAATCGTAGTTCTTCCTCTTAAACCACTTTTTAGAATATGTTAAAGCAAAGATTGTTTTCATGTATCTATAGCACAGTCTTTTAATATACTTTGTACTTTGTACTATATTCATAAAAGCTTTATAAATGAACATAACATATATACATAACATTAAATATTACTTATTTTTCGCAATTACAATGTGAACTAAGTTTCTTTTCTTTTAAAAATCGTAGTTTTTCCTCTTAAACTACTTTTTCGAATATGTTAAAGCAAAGATTGTTTTCATGTGTCTATAGCAGAGACTTTTAATATACTTTGTATAATATTCTTAAAAGCTTTATAAATAAACAAATATACATAAAATTTAATATTACTTATTTTTTCGCAATTACAATGTGAACTAAGTTTCTTTTATGTCAGATATAAATTGTAAAATAAACACGTCATATATTCTTAAATTATTCTTTATTCTTTTATGTTCTCATTCTATAATTTAGATTACATCGCTATCGAAAGTTAATTTGTTTCGTTTGAATGTAGTTTGTAGTTTTTCGCTCGGTGTAGCTAGGGAGTGTGAGTTGGCATTATGTAGAGAGTTCACTGTAGTAGCACGCAATCACGCGCACTCGCTGCGCTTAAAGGACACCCAGACACACAGGAGGTACGTCAGGGATCGAAATGGGACGGGTGACGGTGAGGTTGCGGGGTAGGGTTGGGAGGCTGCGCTGCGCTGCGTTGCCCATTGTTGCTGTGTAATAAGCATTAATAGGGTGCTCACCGGGTGCTGGCGTTGCTGTTGCCGTTGCTGTTGCTGTTGCTGTTGCTCCTGCCGGTTGCTGTCCTATTCATTCCGAAAGTTGTTTTTGTTTATCTGTCAACATGCAACGGCGGCTGCACAAACAACTTGCCACCAGCCACGTTACCATGGGCCAAAGCTGCAAATAATAGATCTACATAGATACACTTATATATGTATGTATATATAGTTGCCTATATACGGTCTAGTTCTTAGCTTTAATTCTAATTGGTTTCTGTCGCGGAATGTGGCCAGTGGAAATGACAAGAATGTTGTGCAAGTGTTGAGCGATTGCCTAATAAATTGTTCGTTTTTGTGGCGTGAAATAAATGTGTTCAAGTGGGTTTTTATCTGCAACTGCCTAATTACAAACTCTACACAATTTGTACAACACTTGTGCAAGATATTTACATTTCCATATAAGCATTTATATAAACTTTGTAAAACTATGTGAAATTAGAAAACTATTTTACTTATATATTTTGATTGTAATAGTATATTGATATACCAAATATTTGGAATATTTTAATATTTGTTTAGTATATTCATATACTCATATTTACATTGTCATAGTATATTGATATACCAAATACCAGGTATATTTTAATTGAAATAGTATATTGATATACTAAATATAGTATTCGGTATATTATCAGTATTTGTCGGTATATTCATTTGGTGTAATTTAATAATAATACCGCACTGTTTTGCTTAACTTGAGCTTTATTTCCTGTTATACAAATACTTCTTGATTTGATCTACTTTTCTTTTATACATTTAACATTTGAATTTATGTGTTGACATATTTGTGGCAATGGCTTTGGCAAATTTGCCCACAGTGCCACGTCAGCATCATTCGTCAATTGCCAGTTTCTTACCCAGCGTCATCTCCATCGTCATCGTCATCCCCGTTCTCCATTCTCCATTCTCCATTTCTATTTCCATTTCCATCTCTGTGCTATGCTTATTCCCATTAGCGTTGCTTCTTTCGCATTTCTTGCTAACATTACGTTGATAATAATGATGAGAATTGCGATGATGCTGATGACGATGATGATGATGATAATGACAGAGAATGAGAATGATGTGAATGACGTTGGCGCAACGTCAGCAGCGCGTGTGAGAAATCATCTTTTTAATTTTCACAATCAAATGTTGTTTTTCTTATTATTAATAATCTTTTTTCCTCCCATTCTTTATTTTTTTTGCCGCCCATTCGCATTTGCGATGCTTTAGCATCGAGTGCCATTGGCAGTGGGAGTTCTGTGCTAAGGGGCAGGGGCAGGGGAAGGGACAGGGGCAACGCAGCTGGCCAAAATTGTAGCTGTCGCGTTGTGTGGCAGTCAAGACAGACAGACGGACGGACGGGGGCGACTGTTTGCAGGGTGGGAGGGTGAGAGTCACGAGTTTTGTTTTGTGGTTTATTACACGCAAATAAATTAAATTTATGTTTGTTTCCCATTCCCCTTTCCCATTTCACTGCCGCCACTCGCCTCTCTATTCTCCTTTCCCTTCGCCGCTGCGTGTGCACATTTGTTTCCATTTGCGTTTTGTAATTTTTCCTATGCGATTTTCCCAAACACTTTTATAAACTGCCCCCACCTCGGATACTACACTACAAGAAATCATAACTAATACATTTTGTTGTATATATTCTATAGGGTATAACTGTCGCCCAGCTCTACTTATTATTATTTTGATTAAATTTCCTTTTGCAATAATATTTTGTGTAATTAAATTGTTTTGTTGATTATTCGATATACATTATATTATTTGTTTGATGAGATTGATTTTCAGCAAACATAAAATAACAATAAAATATTTGAATTTTAGGTTTGTCGTATAATATCTATTTCCATAACTGATTCAATCTTGTAGTAGATAAATGATAATACAAAGTTATTATTAATTTGCGAAATATTTTACTAATGTACTGAGAATTTCAAGCACTTCAATTTCTCTCAGTGTTTTGTTACCTCTCTCACACTCATACTCTCGCCCTCATTTTTTTTTTGTGTGTGTCGTTTTTGATTGTCTGCAGCTCTTTATTAATTTGATCATTTTATGATTGCTGTTGTTGTTATTGTTGCTGTTATTGTTTTTGTAATTAACCTTTTGTCTTTTGCCCGTTTGCTTGCTGCTCATTTGTTCGCTTTGCTCTATTTGCCTGTCCAGTGCCACTTTCTCTTCCCTTTCCTCGCCTCTAAGGGTCCCTTTGTCTGTCTGTCTTTGTGCTAGGACCAAACTCCAGTCCCAATCCCTATAGCATTGCCATTCGCCTTCCCATTCCCAATTCTCCCCATTGGCACAAAGGTCTGGGTACCCTTACCTTTTGACCTGTCGTTGTTGCCGTGTGTTGTGTTTGACTTCTATTTTTGGCTCTTTGTCGGCAGAGATGGACACACGAAACACTTTTTAGTGGGCAATTATGCACTTGACATTTGATGAGGGCTCCTCTCATTCTTTCTCTGGCTTTATACGCCCAGTGGATGTCAGTTGTACCTGTTAACTGTGCTGTGCTTACCTGTTATGCAGTCTTCGTGTAATTATCGCATAAACAACACTGTGTGAATGAAATCCCCAGGGCGTATTTCGGATTGCGGCTAGTTAGGAAAATTCTCTTGGTATCATTTACTCAGTGGGGTTCTGCTTCGATTTTATGTAAGTCGATAGCAATTGTATTATAGTTGTATATTTAGTGAACGTTTATAAACCTGCATTTATAACGAATTTCTGACTTTCAAGATTTCACCATAATTTAATTTCGAGCTCAACAATATTTTCCGGTTCACTGAAATCAGATTGTTTTTTATTTAAATTCTCCAAATGAATTTATTTTGTTGTTGCTCGACATTTTAATTCTTATATAAATTTATATTAAGATTTTTCCTCTTTTGGCGTCAATTGAGCATTAAAACAGCCGGGGCAAAGTAACCAAACGCTGGCAAACTCATTAAAATTTTACGAACTTGGGCGCAGTTTTTCACATTTTATGACTTTTGCCAGCGTCTTTTTATCCGGCGATTCACTCTTCTCTCTCTTCCCTTCTCTCTCTCGCTCTCTCTCTTTTTCTGGCTCTTCATGCTGCGGCACTTTGTCTAATTTCATAGCGAAAACGACTTTCAAGGACCTTCAAAAGAAATTCCAAATTTTGATCACGTTACGTTTTTTAATTGTTCCCCTGCGGCGTGGCTCATTTAAAAAGAGTCTCGTCCCCTCTCTAGGCTTGACTGTTCCTGGTCCTACCCTCTTTCCCGTTTCCCCTCCTTGTAATTGAGACCTTGGCATGCGTGTGAAGAATTCTCGGTTGCTTATTTAAAATAGGCAGAAATTACTTGAAACTTTTATTGAGATTCGTTTTTTGCCAGATATTTTATTTTGTTTTCCTCTTCCAATTTCCATTCCCATTCACGTATTGTTGTCTCTTTTGCCTTTTTCCAATAATTGCATAGAAGTTTTACGAGGACACCCGACGCCCCGTCAGCGATTTTCAAATTAGCCTCAAGCAATTTAAATGCTGTAAAATATATAAAAATAACATTAAGTAACCCAACACCCCAAGCATTTTGTTCCCTCTCCTTCTCCGTCTCTCTCGCAAGCCATCCTCATACATGTATGTATGTTTTTTTATGATACATCTTTAGCTGACGGTTAGCCCTTAAAGGACTCAAGCAAAGGATGCAATTATTCTTATGCGAATTGCCTATTAACTGACAAATAGCCCCATTTCAGCCTGATGAGTCACTTTTAACGCTGACATAAGCTTATTAGCGATACATGGCCTGTAAACATATACGAATTTATTGGCCACACTGCGAGAAATGCGGATGAAGTATTTTTGCATGCATAGTTTATTTATATCTATATCTATATCTATATCTATATCTATATCTATATCTATATCTATATCTATATCTATATCTATATCTATATCTATATCTATATCTATATCTATATCTATATCTATATCTATATCTATATCTATATCTATATCTATATCTATATCTATATCTATATCTATATCTATATCTATATCTATATCTATATCTATATCTATATCTATATCTATATCTATATCTATATCTATATCTATATCTATATCTATATCTATATCTATATCTATATCTATATCTATATCTATATCTATATCTATATCTATATCTATATCTATATCTATATCTATATCTATATCTATATCTATATCTATATCTATATCTATATCTATATCTATATCTATATCTATATCTATATCTATATCTATATCTATATCTATATCTATATCTATATCTATATCTATATCTATATCTATATCTATATCTATATCTATATCTATATCTATATCTATATCTATATCTATATCTATATCTATATCTATATCTATATCTATATCTATATCTATATCTATATCTATATCTATATCTATATCTATATCTATATCTATATCTATATCTATATCTATATCTATATCTATATCTATATCTATATCTATATCTATATCTATATCTATATCTATATCTATATCTATATCTATATCTATATCTATATCTATATCTATATCTACATCTATGTATATGTCTTTATTTGTATCTAGTATATCTGTAATTTCTCTCAGTGTACCTTATAATATGAAGACATAATCGCAAAGCCCTTATGATTTTAACGATTGAAAATCTGAATTCTGTTAAGTTTAAGTATGATTGAAATTAAGTTAATTAGCGCGAATTACGCTTAATGTAGGGGAAACTGTTAAACGGAAGTCTATTTTATTATTGAGCATGAATTTATCTGCGAGTATTTGCATTTTATGTGGATTCCACCATATTTAAAGAGGAGACAGCTAAAGTTAGACTAAGATATGCTTAAACTAATATGCTTAAATAAAGTTCATCCCCTTTATTCATATATATTATTAAGCTTTCGATTAGCTCGTAGCGCATAATCTATGGAGAATGTTATGAAATTTTGCTGTGGTAATTATCTGTGGCAAGTGGCAGCAGCAGCTGGTCGTGTTTTCAGCATCTGCCACATGTTTTTGGGTGGGGCGGTATGCGAATTATGCATTATGCACGTGACTTGCCACACGAAGTGGCAAACGTTCGTTGTCCCAGTTTAATTCACGTGCGAATTTATTAGATTTTCATCAGAATAAACAATGCGTCGTCCAACGGCATTTAATTGCTTAATTTATTAATAAACAACTGAGAGCTTCTCGGTCTCTTTTGAAACCAGCAGCCAGCTGTCACTACGATGAAATTGACGATTGACGCTCCGAAAGCTAGAGGGGGAGAGAGAGAGAGAGGGGGAAAAAACTTGCGCAACAAATTTGATTTTCATCACAGACAGTGAATTTTCGTCAATTTTTGCACACGCCCAAATGAGTTTTCGCCTGCGAGAAATATGCTTGAAATATGCTTCAGAGAGGGGTAGAAGCAGAAGAGGAAACAGATGAAAAAGAAGAAGCAAGCTGGCCACGGGTTTGGGATGTAATGCGAGGCGAGTCCTTTGGGAAAATTAACACTCTTTGATTAGCCTGCTGCCTGATGCCTTGCTGGCTGCTTATTACGTATACGCCCTAATGGCAGTCAATCAATGGACACTTGAGCCTTGCGTCAACTCCGCACACCCAACACGCACACGCCGATGTCCTTTGCCTTGTGTTCTTGTTGTGCTTCTTGCTGTTGTTGTTATTGCTGCTGCTGCTGCTGCTGTCAGGCAGAAAGTTACGCAATTTTTGCTTATTATTTTCATAATCAATATTCAATTTGGGCAAAACACTTGCCAGTCATCAGCACGCTGGCTCCTGTTGCCGCTGAAATGAGCTTCAAAGGATACACACAAGGCAACAACTGCAGATACTGTGACTGCACATTGGGCAGAGATCGCAATAAATACTAAACAATTTTTGTTCTATTCATTATTCATTACAAATAAAATAGAAGTAAAACAAGCATTTAATTTGTTGTATATATTTTTTACGAAATTGAAATTTGAATTTAAAGTAATTAAATTGTATCGCAACGTTCTAACATTTGTTTTGAACAATTTAAAATGGTTTTAAATTTGATTATTGATTTGCCTTTGTGGCCACTGTGCTTGGCCCTTGTGCAAATTTCCCTTGTGGCAGCTTCGGCTGCTGAGCTGAGAGTGGTTGTGGCATCAACAGCGGCAGCAGGCTTATAATTAAACATGGAAAACGTGGAAAATGTGGCAAACGTGAGCACAAACAACACCAACAACAATGGCGGCTGCTGAAAGGGAATCGATGTGGGTGGGAAAGGAGAAGGGAGATGCGGGAGTGGAAGTGTGGGAGTGTGGGAGTCACGCGGCAGGCGTTCAAATTGAAAAAGTTATTTTGCATTCGATTATTCCACTGACAGAGAGGCAACACATTGATGCCAACGAGCATCATATTTCAGAGAGCAAACGTTCCCCATCAACCAGAGCCAAGCCATGTCTATAGGGTCGATGCTAGTGCTACCATACAGATCATTTCATTTGGGGCTGTGCGGATGCGGCTTCGGGCATATTTTTGCAATTTTGCGTAATATTTTGCTCATTTACACTTCGTTGCATAGTCAATGGCAATGTCTATCTCTCTCTCTCTCTCTGTCTCTCTCCTTCTTTCTATATCACCATCTCTTGTTGTAATTGACCAGCCATTGCTGCGTGGCAACAGGACAACGAATATTGAACGAGGACATCATCAACAGCTCCCAAGGGAGCGTTTTTGTTCTAGCGAAACTTTTGATTGCCATCGAATGAATAAACGAATAAATGAATGAATGACATGTGAGACTTCTCACAGTTAGCTGCTAAATTAGTTAGTTCGTTAGCTAGTTAGTTGCAGCGCACAGTTGTTTGTTGCGCTTTAATGCAGTTGCGATTCATTAGCATTAATTAGCATTTTCTATGCTGAATGTGAGAGAGAAACGATTTCCTGAATCTGAATCCTTCTGTTCTCTTTAAATTCCAGCTGTGACTTGTTTAAACTGAAATGTGCTTTTTGCACTTATCTGCAAATAGTTAACAAATCATCTACGAGAACCAAAAACAATGAAATAAATCTCTGAGTTCGGCCAAAGTAAGCCAAGTGGATGTAGATTCAACTGCTGCCAAGTGTCTTGTGTTTATCTTCAATAAATTTTGAGCTATGGCCCCTTAAGCAAATTCAACACCCGAACGCAAAGTGTAATTAATATTTCAAAGCGCAACATTTATCAAAACAAAAAAAAAAAACAACAACAAAACTAACAAACATTTTCGAAAGTTGAGCCAAAAACAATTAATGGCACACTCTAAGGGTCCCCTCTCCTCTCCCCGCCAGCCACGCTTCCACTGTCTGGCCAAACGAAGACAGACCATAACAAAAATAACAAAAAAAAAGGCAACTCCAAACTTGGGAGTTGTAAACTCAAACAAGATGAAAACTCGCTTCGCATCCACACTCGTACATGGATTGGGATTTCGAGCCCAGTAATCTGAAGGGCCCCAGACAATGGTCAGCAGACAAGACACAGTAGCCTCTTGAGTATACACTGAGAGAGAGTTAACTTAATACTTAAAAGCTAAATGTATTTGCTTTATAAAGACTTTCAAGCACAGAATTTTATCAAAAACATGGTAATAAAAATATTATGCTGTATTTTAAATATACGAATACTAAGAGTAATTAAAAAAATATATATTTATTATATATAGACACCAAATTAAATAAATAATTGGTTTTGTATTAATATTAGAAATAAACTATACTTTTATTATCACTATAATAATAATTCAATAAATTCTTTACCTAATTATATATTTATTATATATAGACTAACAAAATAAATTAATAGCTTTCGTATTAAAATTAAGAAAAATATACTTCCATTATTATTAAAATTAATAAATTCATTAAAAAGATATATATTTATTATAAATAAACATATTTTATACCAACGTGACAAAAATACTTTTCTCACTGTCTAGAATTTTACTGCCACCGAATATTTATATTATTATTGTAAACAAGTATTTTTGTTAAAATCTTGTCAATATTGTATACATGTTTTTTGTACTATAGACTTTTTCTCACTGTGTTGTATTTTGCTTCCAGCGAATACAAAAATAATTAAATGAAAATGAACCAAAAATTTAAACAAATCTTTTTGTTAAAATCTTTTCAATGTTGTATGTACATATGTTTTTCATATTTTATACTAGACTTTTTCGCACTGTGTAGTGTTTAACTTCTCCGCCAAACTTCGCCCACTCCAAATGCCATGCATGTATCCATGGCTTGCATAAAAGGGCCAACAACTGATAGTTAGCTGGGGAATAGGGACGCGAACGGAGGTGGAGACGGTGACGGCCTGTCGAACCCGTTGAAGCCAACTGTGATTAGTGTGGCAATCATAAATTGACCAAAAAGAGGGTGAGGTTCAATCTGTTTTTTTCTTCTTCTTTTTTTAGTTGTGGTTGCTCCGCTATTAAGTTCGCTTTCGGAGTGATTTACGAGTATGAAACATATTCGAACACGAGTATCTGAAGAGACTTATACACTACACAGTCGAGTGTCATTTTCATTTTGAATAAACTAACTGTATATTTAAATAACATTTTCAGATTTATTTAATAAAAAAATATTTGAATAGGTAAGCAAACTTATAAATATCTCGAATTTAGTAAAAATTACAATTTTTTTACACATTCTTTTCGCTTATACTTCTATAATATATTTGTATTATATTATTTTTTTATAACCGAATGTAGCTTATAGTTCTATACTTACAAAATAAAATCTTATTAAAGCTTTTTTATCTTATAGTTTTATTAGTGCTCACAGTTTTATTTGTAATTCATGAAAATTCAAAAGTATCAAATCATTTGTCTATATTATATGTACATTCGTAGACTTCATTTGCAGTATTTTTAATAATAATGACGGCGAATTATTCTATAATTTATAAATTAAACAATATATCTTCAAATAAACATTTCAAGATTATTTAAAGCAACGAATGAATTTATACTATTAAAAGGTAACTCATTCCTGGAATCAATAGACTTTGCTTCAAAAGTCAAATTATAGCGCAAAGAGTAAGAAAAAAAAAACAGAAAAAAAACAAAAGCAACAAATCAGTTTCATTATTGTCAGTTGGTCATTTGTCTACCTCTGTGTCTGTCTTGGTCTCAGTCTGCTTTGTATTCCGTTTGTACCTCTTTTAGTTCCCCCCTTTCTGCGCCTCATTTGGAGGAGTGTGGAGCGTGGTACTCGTATATCTTTAATGGCATATTCATCAGTCACTCGTGATAAAAATCGCTACACATACATACGCACACATCGATACATGAAAACAAGCAAACAAACAAACAAACAGGCAGACAAACAGACAGACAGACAGACAGACACATATGCATATGGTCAGAGTGAGACTATCTTTTGGGGTCTGGAGTCTCCGGTCTTGGGGGTTTGAGTCCGTCTGCTGTGTCTGGCTAAGGCGCACAGTCATTTAGTTAAGTGGCAGTTGATTGGAACCAGTCGCAGTCATCAGCAACAGCAGTAACAGCAACAGCAGCAGCATCATCATCATTATCATCATTGTCGTCAGCGTTATGATGAGGAAAGCCAAAAGCCTATTTGAATTTCTTGTTACTCGTATTTTCTCCAACAGATTTGACATGGATTTTTCTTTGTTTTTTTACCCGAACAAGAGTATCATTAACTTAAATATAATATTATATTTTTGATGTATTTTTTTTTATTTTTTGAATGAAAGATACGATTATAATATAGTCTTATGTAGAGACAAAAAATGGTTATAATCTCTAGGTATCTCTAGGGTATCTCAAAGTCGAACCCACTTGACTGCTGTCTTCTTACTTCTGTTGTTTTTCAGCCGAACATTCTCCTTCCTCAAACTCTTTCAGCTCTCCTCAACTACTCGAAGTCTTTGTGTCTGAAATTGCTGTCATTAATGAGTTACAGATATTACACTTTTATAGCTCGCAGACACGCTTATCCACTCTCCATTCTAATCGTGTTGTTGCTGTCTCCGCTCTCTTCTCTTCTCCTCTTCGCACCTCTCCTCTCTGCCAAGCTAGACTCGGCTACTGTTTTGGGTTAATGATGACTTGTGTATTGTCCGTTGTTTTCCAATATTCTTCCATCGATTTTGTGGCTACTGTTTTTTTGTATAATTTTTTTTTTGTCTTGTTTTTTTTGTTTCCTCCTCTTTAGCGTTGTCTTTCGCTTCTCTTGAAGAGTCTTCTATTTTATCTGCGGCTTTCTGCCTGATTGATTTTTGAGCTTGTGGATCTAGTTACGACGATGAGCAATTGCTTCTTCGGTTCGTTCTCCTATCGCTCGATTCCTTTAAATTACTTTAATTGATGGCACATTGCCTGCAGTCTTGCATCTCCAACTCCGACTCCATTTGAAGCTCCAACGAATGCGATTGCAATGCTCGGCTCAATGATTTTCTTTCATCGTTGATCGCCATCTGTCGTGCAACAGTGATCGATTGAATCGAGTTGGTTCTGGTTCATTTCTAGTCCACTTCAGTCCATGCTCCATTTCCAGACCTTTCGCTTTATCATTCTGGGGTCAGCGCATTTAGATCTTGAGCAAGTAATCGATTGATTATCAATTCTTATAATATAATAGTTGAGTATTCGAAAGAATTCGATATTTTGTCTCATAACTAATCGCAATAAATCCAGAAAGATATTTTTGTAGTTTAAGTTTTATTAGAAAATAATTTAATAATAAAAAAACGAAATTCGTTTTATACCATTTATTAATTAAAACAAGAAATGCAGTAAGATTTTTTGGCAATTAAAGTTTTATTAGAAAATAATTTAGTAAAAAAAAAACAAAATTAGTTTTGAGATAATTCATTAAATTGAAGATTTTGAGTTTAAAACAACTAGTAACTAAAAATCAGTTCCAATGCATTGCTTTTACAGTTCAAAATTAGCTAATAAAATATATTTAAAATCAATTTTTTATATTATACTTGGTTATATAAAATCTATATTATATGTGATTATAGTATATGTGATTATATTCCATACATATTTTATATACAATATCGTATTCTATGAAAAACTGTTTCCAACTAAAATTGTCTCATTTACTTCAAGCGAAAGAAGCAACGAGGTCAAAGGACAGCTGTCAATATGATCAGTGCAGAGGGGAGAAGGGGAAAACCAGCAGCACCTAGAGATATAACGCGAGGCCATAAATCAGGACAAATGAGACCATTCTACGGCCTGTTCGTCCTGACATTTGTCGACAAGTCTAAAAGCCAGAACAAAAGTTAATAACATGCAGCAGCGAAATGATAGAGAGAAAGAGCGAGAGAGAGAGAAAGAGAGAAAAGAACACACCAGTTGAGCGGAACGGAAAAGGAGTGGAAGTTGCGAGATGGAAACATGTGCGAACTGTACCTCTAAGGACAACAGTGGTCGGCAAGGACAAAGGCAATAGTGATGGCTAAGGCGAAGGCAAAAGCAAAGGCAAAGGCTAAGGAAGGCAGTGCGCATATTAAAACCGGAAATAGTTGAACCAAGTGCCAAGGCAACCGACTGACGCACTGACACACATTTCGCTAACAAAGGACACGACAACAACAACATAAAAAGGAGTCGACACACACAAAAAAAAAAGAAGAATGAAATGAAATGGGAAGGAAAAAAAACGAACTGAATTGAAGCGAATAAAAAGCTCAAATAAAATGCTTTGTCCAGTGCCGAACTAAACGCCGGCGGCGAATGGCGACCCACCCTTAATGGCAGCAGGACATGCAGGACATGCCTGAAGCTGCCTGCCTGGCAACAGGCAACTGGCAACTGGCAACAGGACGCTGATGTTGACGGCTGCTGCATGCCACACACACACAAAGGACACCGCATAAAATAGAGATCATAATAATGCGAAAACTTGAAACCAAGGATACCCGCCAGGATACCTGCCAGCAATGTGTGAGTCTGCACTATCGCTCTCTCTCTCTGTGTCGTCTGTCGCTCAGATTGCATCATAAATTCCAAGGATATGAACCCAAAAAGTGAATCATGCCAAAGAGAGAGAGAGAGAGAGAACGAGCGAGCGGGAGAAAAGGACTAAGGCGAAAGAAGAATAAATAAAAATTAACTTATTTGCATATTTCAGTGAGCGGGCGCAAAGGATACGCTGCAAATGCACAGGGATACAGCCACACAGGCACATGGACACGGACATGGACATTCATGTAGCTGAAATTAAATAAAAACCAAAAACTCATACTCACACACACACACACACACTCAGGCAGGATGTGCGCAAGGATGTGCGTGCAGCGAGACTTAACCAAGCGTATGAACATTGCGAAATCCTCGCACGCAATTTTTATACTTTATTTTCCATTCTTTATTTTACACCGCGAATCCCCTTAGCACCCTTCACAGCACTTTGCCTGCGGCTAGGGCGAACAGCCTGATGACCTACATGCAAGCTATAATCATTATGATGTTCCAGTGATAAGTTTATAAATGCATTTATAAATAAATAACAACATGCAAAGTAATATTGTATATGAAATTCGAAATTTGCATAAAACATGTGAAGGCAATAAACGCAGTTTCTATAAACACATTTTGCACTCATTTTCTTTTAATTGCCTCTTTTGAAATTGTCCAATTTTGCATGTTGAAATAGAAGAATTAAAGTTCTAGGTATACAGAAAAATTCTACAGATATATTATATTATAAATTCCTTTTAAACATTGCAAAGTTTTAGGGTTCAAATTTTCTTTGTATCATTTATTTATAATTATATTTAAAGATCTTTTTCAGTATTTTGTTGAACTCAACTTTAGACAAATTTGTATATTATAATTTGTATATATGCTTAACTTTCTCAAAATAAGTTTCTTTATAATGTATTCCTTAACTTTTCACAAATGTTTGGAACTTTGAAAGTCCAAAAAATTAAAAAAGCAATTTGACACATATATTTTAAAAATGTTTATCAAAATAATGAAATGTTTATTCATGTATTTTTTTGAACATATAATAGTGTTGAAATTCATAAAAACTTAGTAAAAATGTTATTACAGTAATTAAATATTTCATTTCACCAAGTTACCTCAAAAATTGGGAATACATTTTTACTCTAAGAAAATCTTGAGCTTCAAAGTTTAAAGTTATTTGAATTCTTTAACATATTCTTTTAACATATGTAGTATAAAGCACTTATTTTAAAATTGTCTTTTTATAATTGCAGTCTAACAACGTTGTTAGATCTTTGACAGACAAAACACATATGCACAACTGTAGGGTATTCCGGCAACGGCAAAAGGGAAGTATAGGCCACGAGAAGGGGCAACAACAAACACGAAAAAAGCAAAAAAAAAAAACAGGAGAAAAGGACGAAGGAGAACTGGTGAGTGTGGTGGCGTGATTAAGTGATGGACGTGTATGGACACATGCAGCGTTATATTTAGCATACAAAAACCCAAACATATACATATGTAAATACGTGTGTGTGTGTGTGCCGCAGAGAAAAGAGTATGAGGTAGTTGACGAGTCCTTGCGCTTTTAATCATAAATAACAAAGGACACATGGCGCGTAGATGCTCGTATAGCATTTAGCTTTCAACCAAACAAAAGCTTGGGCCACCCTCGAGGGTCGCTTCATGTTGACCAAGAACACACACACACATAAACACACACACATGTATGCCTGTTGATAATACTCCAACCAGTGACCATTGTGGCCCCCTGGTTTTTTGCTCTCCCCCCGCTGCCTTGTTGCCATGCGCTTTTCATTTCCGCCTCATGGACGCCAAACATGCCACTCGCTGCTGCTCGTCGTCGCTCGCTGCGATTCATAGCTTGACCTGGCCCCAGGATATACATTTGAAGAGGAGGGGGAGGTCTTGTCCTGTCAGCGCTAAACAACTGCGCAGTTGTTGCCCTCTCTGTCTCTCTTTCTCTCTCTCTCACTCTGTGTGTGTGCAGAATTTTGATATTAATAGCTTTGGACAGTTTTATAAACGCCTTTCGGGGTTAACATGTTCAAGTGGTATTCATATTTTCCACTGACCGACCTGTCACTATTGTGTGTATCAGCTAACTGGCAAAATGAAACCCCAAGTGGACCACAGCACTTGGTTTAGATTTACCAGCCAGCCAGCACTTATTTTTTTATTTTTGTTTTTGTTGCCTCGCCTTGGAGCAACTGCAACTGGAGCTGAGCTCTTGTCAAGCTGAGTGCACAATTTATTGATCAATGATCCACACACACAGACACAATTAGAATTTATCTTTTGCGAACTTCTAATAACACACTCGTTGCACTCTGCTTACACATAAAGTATCTTTAAGATACTTAACACAATTTTCAACATAGAACAAGTAAGAAATCTAGAGATCCGCTTTATATTTCTAATAAGAGAAAAACATTATTACTCGTATTCCTAAAATGTACCAATTTAATAACAGAGTACATAATATATTAAATTGTACCTTTAAATCAAATTTTCTATCATTAGAATAATATTTTGTAATCCAAATTCAATCCAGACTTTCCGTTCTAAAATAAATGCAGTGAAAATTCAGTTTTTTTGCCTTAGAAAACTTTTCGCTTTAATTGAATTTGCTCTTTAAAAATATGAAATCGAATTGTAAAAAAACTTTTAATAATTATATTACGCACCATAAATGAATTTAATTTTTTCAACTTTTTTCTAGCTTTTCAACTCTTTTCTTCTCAAAAGAAGCTTAAAATTTTCTTGTTCTTAACTCTCTTCAAATTAGTTTCGATTCATAATGTTAATTTTCTATGTTGAGTTAAGTGAAAACTGTAGTCACGAATATATTTTGATTTCCAATAAATGAAATTATGCATGGTTCGAGCTCAAAAGTGATCCACTTTATTGTTATTTGATGCGTCAGCTATCGTCTTAATGAATTCAAGAGCTGTTTCTGATAATTTATGCTGATTGCAAGTATCTAGCAGATGTTTAGATAACACTGATCGAAATTTGTTCATATTCGTTTAAAAATTGTTATTAAATTTACATATTTGAGAGATTTAAAATGGAGTAAGGCAAAGGTGAACTTTATTTCCTCAAATATAATTTCGATGAACTGCGATTGACTATTAACATAAATACTTTATTGTTACTTTCCTATTAATAAGGAATACTTTATTATTTAAATAAAATTAATGAGTTGTATGAACTTTATATTCTGAATATATTATTTATATTATGAATAGTATGAACTTTATATCCTCAAACATAATTTCCATTAAATGCAATTGATAACTGTTGTAATAATATTGTAACAAAATATTCTATTTAAATAAAATTACCGAATTGTATGAACTTAAGCTTAAATTCCCTAACGTATGCTTGCAGTCATCAATGTGTTTGATTGTTTTTTCTAAACAGTAACGAAGCAATCCATTTGGAATTTTCCAAGCTGTTGCTGTTGCTGTTGATGAGGTTTTTCCTGAAACTGTACACTCATCGCTCAGCGCTTGATTGAATTAAGGCGCTGCGATTACAATGGTTTTGTTGTTGTTGTCTTTTGGTACAGGCGATAAAATCGAACGGTAGTCCTTTGTCGTGCCAAGGACGATAGTCAAGGCGTCAGCAATTGGGGGTTGTTAACGGGCTGCTTTAACTTCAATTCAGCTTCAACTTCCAGAGGGTTGCTTGCAGCAAAGACAAAACGCAGTTTCCCGAATTGCGTCTCAGACATTGAAAGTGGTGTCTTTTCCTTGTGGGAAAACTGCAAGCTTTTTCGCTACGTGAAGTGTACAGTTACAGGAGCACAGGAGTTACGCAGCAACCACCAGGACTTTATGCTGCCTTTCGTCCTGCGCAGCATAAATTACGCATTTCCATTTTTATGTTTCTCTGGGTTTTACTTTTTTTTTTTTTGTTTTTGAGCTGAGTGTGTGTGTTCTTTTCGCTGCGACGCAGTTGGCGTTTGTTGCTTATGATTTATGTGCTGTGATGACACACAGGACTCAGGACCAGGCTCAGCCTGAGGACGTACAGTTGCAGCCAACTCCGACTCCAACTCCCAACTCCGAGCGCCTTTCGCTGCTCGTTGTAAAAATTACACGCAAATTGCACGCAACACGCAAAGCCGCATGGAAATGACGGCGAAAATGCCACTCATGCATGCGCGATAGTTGCTGTCACCGAGCACCCAGTTACGCTACACTGAGAGAAAAGTTTTACCAACAAAAAAATATCTTTAAAATTTTCATTTTTAGTAGCAATAAATTTAGTTGAACATGCAGTAGATTAAATATTTCAACTCTAAATCGTTTTTAATGTGCTTTAATTTGTTTATTATTTGGATATGTTTTCATTAGATTTTGCTTATCAAACTATGGAAAGTAAATAGTGCATATTATATTCTTGAGAAGTGATAAAATTAGCATTGCAAAGTTTACTTACTAAACCTTTGATTTCAGAAAGAATTTCAGATTTTGTGGTCAATATTTTAAAATATTTTACTGCCTTGAATTTTATACGAATTTCACATTATCATTTACAGTTTTTTTGTTCTATTGCTCATTATTTTCATTTAAAGAAACGGTTAAATAAAATCTTTTAATGTAAATAATGAGCTATATGTATATAAAAAAATAATTTTATGTAATAAATGCTAAAGTGAAATTTATATAAATTTCACTGGAAATAATTAAAATAATAATCATGAATTCTTTTAATGACAATAATGAGTTATATAACAAATGAATAATAAATGCTACGCTGAAATTTATATAAATTTTATTCCCAATTTTAATATTTTAAAGAAACTGTTTTTATTTCTCATATTTTCCTATTTGCATTTTGATTAAGTACTAAAGAAAATTAAACTATTCACCAACAAGAAATTTTAGTATTTTCTCACTAAATATAGTATTATTAATTTTTATTGTAGCATATAAAACTATTAATGCAAATTTATCGTATTTATTATCCTATCTTTTCAACCGTTGTCAATTTGCTGTTGGCAGAATTTCATGGCAAATTTGATGCACAATTCAATTTTAAAATTTTCAAAAATTCTTTATATTATTTTGTTATTTTTCTCTCGGTGTTTAATTGTCCCCTATACCACGTTTCTGTTGCCTACATGCTTTCGTATCCCTATCAGCGTTAAGTCGTGCGTCATCCTTGACGGGCAACGGCGACACATGCGTGTCTCTCCCCATTCCCCGCTTGATATATCTTAGTGCCAAGCATAAATACGTTCTTAAATGCTAATCCTTAAATGCGAACACCTTCTCCACGCACAAAACCACCAAAGTCTCCGTCTCTATATATATATGAGTCATGCTCTCCTCTTGACCCTCCTTTTGAAGCAATTATCGGTCACTTGAGCAAATGTTGCGGTTGCGGTTTGCACTACGAATTGAAGTTGCACCTAAATGGGGATTACAAATGACCATTGAAATTGAGCTCAACACTATGTAGCAATTTTATCAATTGAATGCGATCTTAGAGCATGCATCCAAAACCGATAAGTTTATGTGTATATGATAAGCCTATCATATAACCTGGGGAGGGAAACATGCTTTTCTTGATCTGAATAAGTGATTGCTTGTGTCTACATTGAATATAAAGTGCAGCTTTAATTTCAGTTCTTGACATTGTTAAAAAAATATTCATATTTTCTTTAATAGGCAATATATTAAGAATTTGTAGATATAAATAATAATATAAAAGACTAAATTCTAAAAGAAAAGAAATTTCGTCTTAAAGATTGTGTTCTTAAAACAAGAACCTTTTTTGAACTAAGAACATTCATTCATATACATTCATAAATATGCCAAATTCTTAAAATAAGACCAACAATATTAGATTTACAAAATTCTGTAATCCATTGAAATGTCTATCTAGCCTTGAGTGTTTTTATTCATAGATCATTTAGTTATCTGTCGCGATCATTTAGTTATCTGTCTCCTTAATTGCATGTCAAGAGAGGATGTCCTGGGATCAAATACGAATCCATAATAAGGATTTAATAAGTAGAATGATTAACATAAAACTGAATAACTCAGTGCGCCAATTAAATAAGAAAATAAAAAAAAAACAAATAAACAAGAATAAGTAATGCAATGTTTTATTTAATGTTATAATTTTTAGCCTTAAAACTATAAGATTTTTCTTTTTATTAAAGAAAATGTGGATCTTATATTAAATGTTCTTGAAATAAATGTTTTTTTATAAACAATAAGATTTTTAGAAAAAAGTTCTTAGGATAAGACCAAATATAAGAAAAGAAAAAAATAAACTGCAATTGAATGAATGTAATAATTGGTAATTTCTGTTATGAAAAAATATAATTAGAACTCTCAAAACAAAAATTCTGATCAAATTTAATTAATTGCAGCTGTGCTTTCACTTGGGCTCAACATTTCGATCGAGCTTAAACGAAAAATTAACAAAATAACAATGTATGAATGAGATTTTAATATGAGTTAAAAACCAACTTAAGTGCTGCATTAAATTTGATTGAAAAATTGGCCAACAAGCTTTAATTTTCAATGAGTTTTCACTGTGCCGTTAGCAGCTGGCCATTTGGTTTTATTTTTTTGCCCAATGTTTTTGACATTTTTATGGCAGGAAAAGTATGGAAACAACAAAAGCAAAAAGACAATTTTATAAATACATAGACGACGTATGTTGTTTGGGTGTATGTTCGGTTCGTGTGTGGCACAACGGATGGGCCTGCAGCCGCAGTTCACTTTTTAATCACTTTTCATGAGCTTTTAATTACAAGTCCGTAGTTAGTCCGGGTTGGACCGAAGCTTGGCCGAGCTGCGAGTCTGTCGGAAATTTATGAAAAAACCCAAACGCATAAAATGCTTAACAAGCCAACGGTGGCTGAGGGCGCCAACGGTGTTTCTGTGAGAGTCGACACAGTTGCTAAGCTAGCAGATACCCTGTAATGGCTGCGCCTTTTACACAATAAGTAAAAACTTTGATCTGAAGATTAATGTGATTTCAAAAAGATATTCGAGAACAGTGAAAAACTTGAAGATTTTTTATGAATGAATGAATATTGAATGATTATGGGCTGCATAATGATTGAAAATATATTTATTATTGTAAAAAATAAGTTATAAATGTTGGAATATAATTAAAAACAATTAAAGAATTTTCGTCCTAAAAATTATATTCTTGAAAAAAGACAACTTTAAGAACAAATTCTTAAAACATTCGTCTAAACATAATATTTTGTTGATCTTATAATAACATTTTTCATCTTAAAACTTAACTTTATATTAATTAAGAACTTCGTATATTAAATGTTTTTGAAATCAAGATGTGTTTTCTAACATTAGAATTTACATGTTATTGGTGCACTTATGAGACCAAAATTCTTAGTACGAAAAGCAAAATCTTAATTTCAGAAATTTTTTATGTTATATCACTTAATCAATACTAATTATTAATGTAATCACTTCTGATTTCGTGATTTGTATAATTTTGAATACGCTCTAGATGGTCTGAGGGCAACTAATTCTATCCCTACACTGATTTATATACTTTATATAATATGCCAGCAATTGAAGTTGCTTTTACCATTGTTGAATATTAAATTATCGTGTTATATTTTTGAAAGAATTTTTAGTGCAGTTCTAAAGTGTTGAAAATGAATTATTTACGCCAAGCAAAGAGAGTTTTAAGATTTAAGCTAATGTAATTTTGCAATTGTCAAAATCTAGACCTGAAGCTGACTGATTTTCTTGTTGCTGATACATTTATGCGAATTAAATACATTTATTCTAACGTAAAAGATATGTAAAATGTTGGTATACACCATGAGGAACATAACAAGCAAGTCTGTAGATTGGCTAGTGAAATTATTTGGTGTCTCGGTGTCTGTTGCTTAGTCAATGCATGTGATGATTACAGGGTATCGTTGAGTGGGCATATGCGGTAGTATGCGAAACCTCCCGCTACAGTTTTCATAATAATAATGTGTGAAAGGATATTAATTATGAAACAAGCGAGAGGCAGGAAGCGCTGGCAATAAAAACAGCAAGCGACAGCCAACACCATGCGTGACCAACACCAACAAAAACAACCACAACAACAACGACAGCAACAACAACAACAATAAATGGCAATACTCATTACAACAACAAGAGCAACAATTGGAACAGAACCAATCTTGTATACAATATATTGTATTTTATGCGAATGGCCACATGACCATTTGTGGTGGTGGCGGCCAAAGCGGTGGAGAGGGGGACTAGAGAAACGGAAACGGGAGCAACATGTGCAACATGTCGAACGGAAGTGTCGGCCATATTCCACACACGCACACTCACACGCACACACGCATATGTACATACACATGTAAGCCTAAATAGGCCCACGTCTCGCTACCTCTCTCTCCCTCTCTTTCTCTCTTTCCTCATTGCACATCGTCTGCCCCATTTCTCTCTCTCTCTGTCTTTCGTTCTGTCTCTGTCGCTCACGTTCAGTGGGCAGGACAAGAGTCATTAGGAGCTGGGCCAAGTAGATTTTTATGTAATGTCGCTTGGTTATTGCTTTTATACATTTATTTTATTTCATTTGCCCACACACACACTCACATATCGAACATATACGCACAGCACATGCGGAAATTTCATATTTCTCCTCTTTTTTTTCTTTTTCGTTATAAGTTGTAGAGTATACGCAGCGTATTCATTTTTAATAATGTTTGCCTTCTATGGAACTTGATTAAAGAAATCGAAATTTTTAATAAATGCCAATTATTTATTAGCATAATAGTTGAACACATTTTGCAAAGTGAACGCAGTTTAATAACAAAAAAAAAAACGCGAGTGAAATCAAATTTGAAATCCACTCCTCTACAATAGATTATATTTCTTATATAATTTTTCTTTAAAATAATTTTCTTAAGTATTTCTACTTATTATTTATATTTAAAGAGAACAAATATAAACCATTGTTCTTAAATAATTTGTCTATAAATTTATCCGTTTTAAGTATTTCTATTTTAAAGAGTTTTCTAATTAATAGGATTAGAATATAATATAATATTTTTTATGAACTACACATTTTCAAAAGCTTCATATTACAAAAGTATTTTTATATTAAAAGAATTATATTCAAATGTTGCGTTTAACTATTGCTGAAATTTCGAAATATTTAGCAAAGCAATTTTGTGTTTAAAACTTTGAAAGTCAGTTAATTTAATGTTGAAAGTTTCTTTAAGAAATCTAAGTTTAAAATCTGTTAAGATATTTTTAACTATGTATAATAACATACTAAAAATTTTTTTATATTCCTTTTGCTAAGTGAGTTTTACAAATCTGTCACTATCCGAATTACGCAAAGAGAACGAATGTAAATTAATCAATTCCGTATTGAAATAATTCTGATGATGTGTGTTACGTTCCAATTTCCCAAGTTGCTCATTAAATAAGCATCAAATGAATTGGTCAAACGTTTTAATAAAGTATTAAAATAAAACACAACTTTACGATAATAAAATAATACAATCGAATAAGAAAGTGGAGCAAATGTACAAATTCGCTTTTAAGTAGCCAAAAAATGGTGCAAGGTATTTGCAATTCGAATTCTTTGGCTGGCAAAAGAAGCCCGACAAGCGAGCAGAAGGCAAAATAGAAGCAGGAGGAGGAGGAGAGACACAGAGAGTGGGAGTAGGAGGAAAAGCAGAAGCTGGAACAGTTCGCCTGTCAATGACAGCGTCGACGTCAACATCAACGTCAGCACTGACTGTCGTCCATCAGAGGATTGTGCGTCAGGCAGACGAACCGAGCTGACAGAGAGAAGGACAGACAGACAGACAGACAGGCAGACAGACGATGATTCAGTCAGTGAGTCGGTTGGAGCACATTGCCGCTTCACGTGACACTGACGAGGATGCCTGGGATGCCAAGGATACCAAGGATACCAGTTGGCAGTCTCTGTCGCCCACGTTGCGGCTGCCTCCTGCGTGTAATTGCCGTTGTAATGTGGCCCGAACGCGAATATAATTGCTAAAATGTTGCCTGACTCCAAAACGAATCCGACAGGACGTGCCAATGGCCAATGGTCGCTCATTGCGAAACAGAAACAGAGACAGAGGCAGAGAGAGTGAGATGGAGAGGGAGAGGGAGAGGAAGAGCGACAAATGCTACGACACTTTTCCATTTGAATTTAATTTTAATTTACGCCCAACGGCCGCTTTTTGCCCCCGGAAATTGGCAATGGCAATGGCAATGGCATTGCCAGCGAGCATTCCACACTTCCACATGCCACATAAACCTAGAGACGGACCAAAGTCCTCTCGCCACTGTTCCTGCCACACTTCTCACACTCCTGTTTTCTGTCACTCGCCAAATTCGAGAGGTCGTTCTGTCCGCACCGTTGAGTTAATGAGAGAACCGCCGCCAGACATTTGTGCAACTGGCCAAATTGTAAGAGGAAGTCTAATTGAAGCAGCCTCCCTCCTCTTCCCCCTTCCTATTCTCTTCCCCATCCACACCTGCTTCGGTTTAGCAATTACTTGACGAATTGAAGCAAACAAATGTAGATTGGAGTGCACATCTCTATATCTATATCGATGTCTATCTATCAGTACATATTTACAAAAATATTAATCAAAATGTTTACTACTCTTATATCTGTAACTGTAATCTTAATCAATATCTATATTCAAGTATATATCGACAATTATTTTTTTATCTATGTGTATCTTTATATACTAGTCATCCTTTATGTCTAATTCTTCATCTGCAAATTTTATTTATACCTACTACAAAAACTTTGCATCATTAAATTTTATCAATAATTTCAGATTTAATCTTAATCAATATCTATATTTAAGTGTATATTGACAATTATTTTGATATCAACCACAAAAAGTATCCATTTGTAATCTTTATTATCATTTGTACATATATATGCATCATTTATATCTACTATAAAAGCTCTTTTTATATACGTGTCATATAATTTAACCAATATGGCTATATAATTTCAAATTTTATCTTCATATCTATATTTAATTATGTATCGTTATTTTCATAATCATTTCTATCTAATTTAATTCATGCATATTTAAAAAAATCTTGGTTTATATTTGGGTAATATATTTATCTAATATTTCAAACTAATTATTTATCGGATATTATATTTATATATACTAAAAAAGCTATAATTATTTTTGGTAACTGTTATTTCAATCATTTCAGATTTTATATTATTCAATAAATTTATTATGTATCGGCTATCTTAATCATTATGCCTATCTAATTTTATATCTGCATATTTCATTTGTATCTACTACAATCATTCAATCTCTAACTAATTCTTTATCGGCAATTATATTTCTATCTATAACTGGCTCGGTCTGTTATCATAATTATTATCAACATCTGCAATTGTTATTTGTGTTTACAATGATGACAAACCCGCCTTTTTTATCTGCCAGTGCAATCATACGTTTTATCAATATATAAGCTTGCCAAATTAAAAAAGAACCAATTTTTATTTCTACCTATTTTTATAGATCATGTAACTAATTTTTTTTATATATGATTTAGTTTTAGTCTAATGTAATAAAGTCTAATGTAAATAAGGATTTTATCATTGTGAAATTTGATTTGCGGAAGAATTTTTAAAAGCTATTTTTTAATTTTTCTGGTGAACATTATAATTTTAAATATAAAAGCTATGTATATTTATGTATCTGTATTTATGCATCGGTATCTACCATCTTTATTCATATCTATATTGACTTTTATAACATCGTTAATGATATTTATATCTACAACAAAAACTACTTTTCTTAATATATATGAAATTGTCATCAATAAAGCTATCTATTCCATTTATAGTTTTCATTTGAAATCTTAATCAATATTCATATAGTACGATACAGAGCTCTGCATTTATATTTTTATAATTGTATATTTTATTATGTCTGTTTCTGTAATCTTAAACCATATCTATATCTAATCATTTATCTGCAATTGTGTTAAAGTTCGAAGGAAATTTGATGAGAGTTTAAAGAGTTTGAATAATTAATCAATACAAATTATCACAATCGTTTGAAATGTTTGTCAGAATTTTCCACAATTTCCACCCCTACGCTTTCCCCCATTAATTATCTGTCTTCACTGCGACCGCTTCGTAGGTAATTTTCCGCTGCTGCAAAGTCGTGCTCAGCAGCGCCGACTCATTAATTGTTAATGGCAATTAACAGAGAAATAAAACTAGAATACAGCTTTAAAAGAAACACAGTTGGGAACAACGAATAATGAATGCTCTCGCATTTATGGGTTTTGCGTTCTTTATATTCTGATATGTCTGACATCCTTTTAACCCTCTCTCTCTCTCTCTCTTTTGCTTAGTTTATGATCATGATCATTATCACATACATAAATATTCTCTCTACCTTTTAAACCACCCTGAAGAATGCCTTTATGATCTGGTTCTTTTTTACTCTCTCGCTTTTGATCGCTCGCTCAGTCTCTCAACTTTCAGATCTTGAGATTTTATATTTTTATTTCTTTTTTCATAAAGAGCTAAGTTCAGACTCTCTATCTCTCTCTTTGATAACTTCCCATATGCTAAAAGTTTCTTCTTTTTCAACATTATGTTACTCATTTTATGTGCTTGTTTGAATACCGAAGCTGCGAAGCTCTCACAGCAATTATAGGGTATGGTCGTCAAGTGTTTGCACTTATTAAAACATATAGGCCCAGGCAAATACTACGTAAAGCATTACTGGGTATTAACATATATGCAAAAGATGGGAGATGGAAGAAAATTTGTTTTCAAATTTAGTAAAACTATTAACCACGCTATGTTAATTTCATTAGCATGTCTCCCCACAGTCTTTCTTGTTTTAGTGACCGGGTTTTATATTTATCTTATTAATTGCGCTAATTAGCCAAGCACTTAGCGTATCTTTACTGGATTTTCAGTCTGTCCCTGACGTCAGCGTCTTCGAATGATGTCGCCAACTTAATAAATCAGTTTGCAATTAATTTTCAATATGCTAGTGATGCATCTTTTTCTTTTTCTTTTTGTTTTGTTTTTATTTCTATTTCGGTTCGAGTTTCTTTATCGCACACAGCTGGATGATTGGGTAAGGCAAACCTTCCCAAAGCGCTACCTGAGTGTGAGTTAGGGTAACTTGATCGCTGAGTTACCTGAGTTCAGAGCAAAACGCACATTTTGCAATATTGTTGTATACATATATTTTGAGGCGAGTAGAATTATGTTTTATTATTAAACAATTGTCGAATGTGGTACAAAAATCTAAAAAAAAATTATTATTTACGTCTGGTTGATAAAAATTCTCTCATCATATCGTTTCTCTCCTGCAACAGTTGATTGCGTTGTCTTTGTATATCATTCGCTTCGATGAGTGCTATGCGAATCGAGCGTAATTCTTCAAGCCTTTGAACTTCCAATTCCTCTGCCAGATTCAGATACGGGCTGTCCACATCAACATCTTGTTCTTCATTCGTTGCTGTTGTTGTCGTCGCTCTATCCGAAATGATATCACCGAAATTGGATTCGTCGAGCAGTTCATGGGGATAGACATCATATGGTTCGGCTTTGATCTCAATTTTCTCCTCCTCCTCACACAAGGTCTCATCGCCCTCGGATGACATCCATTCGCTGGATTGATTGCTGCCTCCATCGAGTATCGCATCCATGGTATGAAAATATTCCCAGTTCGGTGCTTCCATGAGATTTTTCCGTTTAATATTGTTGTACGTCCGCTTCATGTTGCGAAATTTGCGATCCAACTTTATGTAGCTGGTTGAGATGCCATGTTCCTCCATCTCTCTGACAATCTGTTGCCAAATCACAGTGTTTCGCTTTGGCTGGCCATGGAATTCCTGTTTGTACTTCATGTAGAGGGTAAGCAACAGCTTTGTCTCTTTGTTCGTCCATTTATCTGCGAATTAAGCATTAAAATTAGTATGAAAACAATTTAAGGAATCAATTTCACTCACAAGCCATGTTCAACCACTGGCAATTTAATGAAGTTTGATCAGCTGTCAGCTGTTTGAGTGCGAGTGAAAAAAATCGATTCAGGGTTGCTCGTTATATCGATGTCTCACGGCACGAAAAATATCGCATCCTTAATATCGATACTTCAACACATTTATCGTCGTCCCGTTTGAAACGGTAACTCTTAAGGATAATTGTGATCGATTACATAAAAATTAAAAAAGGTATTTAAGTCAGCAATTTCATTTTTATTTTATTAATATTCTCATCAAATTGTGTTCAGCTGATTTATGGATCAGAGCCCGTTGAGTTTTGTGATGCGTCATGCCAGAATTGTTTCCATGTCTTTGGCTCAGCTGTCGTTTCATCCCCGTTAGCAGCAGAGCTTTCGTTTCGCTCACTCTGCATGTTCTCAAATTCGGCGAGCTTTTGCAGACGCAGCTTCCACCGTTGCTGAAGCTCGTGTGTGCTGTAAATTGAGCTCTGGCTGTGCTTTGCCTTCGGCTCAACTTGATCTCCCCCCGAAAGCTCCGCAGCACTGCGTTGAGTAGGCTCGCCTGTAGCTTGTTCAGTTGATCGTGCTTGAATCTGGTCGCCGTCGCCGGCTGCAAAGTGGTGTTCAGCTGTGTTGATCAGCTGAATTGTATCAGCTCGACTCGAAGCTGAGTTGTCCGACATTCTGGTAGAGAAGTGAATGATAAACGATTTTCGAGTACAACTTTGCAAAGCTAACTCTGTTGTTCAGTAAATCTACCCGCTTGCTATGTAACTGTAACTGAACTGCCTGATCGTTAGTTTGAAGGTAAAAATCTCAGGAATAATAAAAGTTATAGTCAGAATGGTTAGTCCTAGAACTTGATTACTTTTCAGCTCGTCAAATAAAACGATTCATTCAGTTGAGAAGAGTATTACACAGTCGGGCACATTGCAATTCTTTATTAATAATGTTTGTTGGAACTGACTTGCAGTTTTGCAACTGAATTATGTGGATTGCCACATAAACAGATCATAAGCACCTGCTCTCAAGCGAAATGCCAAGGTTCGCACACTTGCCACAGCAATTTACAGTTACAGCTAACTAACTGAGAAATATCAAAAGTTAAGCAAACTTTAAGTTGGCCTAATGCATTTGCTTGGTTTTGTCAGAAGTATGTGTATTATTTGCTTTTGGGCTCGTTTCGACTTGTTTGTAGCGTTTCCCTTGTCCCTCGTCCCTCTCGTCTCTCGTTTCGGTTTCAGTTTCAGTTTCTGGGCAACATTGGGCAATGCAGGCACACACACACACAAACACACCCATTTTTCTTAGAAGAGGAGAAGAGAAGAAAAAAAAACTAAATAAATTTGGGTGCGTTAGTCAAACACTGATAAAAATCATAAGCCAAAGATGAGAAGTAGCTCGCCTGTCCATTGTGGGGAGCACACTCACACTCACACTCACACTCACACTCTCATACATCACATACATACACACACACACACACATACGCGCGCAATTGTACGTGTCTGGAGACCAAACATTAGGACAAAGCCAAGCTAAAATATATTAGGCCAATTATGTTTCGGTAAAAAATTTACATGTACTCGCCTCTCAAGTGGCCTCCTCTTTCCACCTTCCACTTGGGCGATATCACGATGCAGCCATCGAAACGTGCAGCGGCATAAAACGAACCCACAACCGAGACACACCAAAGTACAAGTTGCCAGGGTGTTGCCTATTCTACACTATTCCACATCGGGTGTATTCAATTTGCCGTCTATGTGAACTCGGTTAGTGTTGAAGGTGTTATGAGGAAATTTGGTAAGATACTTTCTAGAATCGAATACAGCGAAATGCAATTGTTAAATAGTGCTTTATTCTGAGAATTTCAACTCTAAATTATTTCGAATATTTCATTATTTTGTTGAAGTAGTATTAATACAATATTTAAATGAATAGGTTACCCATTATTAACAGCTTGTGAACTTTACATATAAAATGTAATTATTCTAATTAATAATATTAATTCTATTATTAATTTTAGCTCATTTCTCATTTCGTTGAAATTTCTTAGAGTATTCAACTCTCGACTAGGTCTTTGTCGCTTCTCTTTTCTGTTATTATTATCGCAGATTTTTCTATTTTCTATCTACGGTCATGTGCGCTGTCTACTATCTGGACACAAGCATCGCCAACGTCTACGAATATTCATTTGTTCTTTTTCGTTTTTATTATTATCTTCTTCTTATTTTTTCTCTCCATTTTTGTTCCTCTCGATTCTGAATAATACGAAGGAGAGAACGCATTATGAATGGCTGCACACCAGCCGAGGCGTTTGTAATTAATTTTGAGGATTTGAATTTAGATATTTGGCGATAACAACGTCTCTCCGCTCATATCAGGAATTTTCATACGGACACGTACACAGCATGTCGGAGTACCTGTCAATGGGTCTGCCTGCAGTTCATCTTGATGCCTCCTCCTCATCCTCCTCGGATGGGTTCAAATGTGTTCATTTCATTTTATGGGTCAATGAGCAACCACTCGGTGATAATTAGACATCAGATTGCTGGGATTATTGGGTTACATTGCGCGTTGAAGGGCTTTAGTGTGGGCAACGCACAACATAGCACACTTGGACGCATAATTGATTCTTACATCGGACATCATTAACATAGTTAGGGCGCAGCTTCTGGGAAAATTAATTTATTCGGAAATTGAGAAATCATTGAATTCTATTCGACTAACTCAAGAGGATTCTGGGAAGTGTATGTGCGTGTATGTGTGAGTAGAAGGTGTCAAAGTATGCAATAGTTTGTGATTTATTTAATTACTAAAGCGAATGTTATCTATCTACTTGTTCTAAACTTGAAACTCGGAAATTTTGAGTACATGATAGCAATACTAAATTATTGAAAGGTGTGGTAGAAAAAGATACCAAAGTAGTAGTAGAGTAATAGAGTAATCGGTATAAACCACAACAAAATAATACTACAAATAGTCAGGTTAGGTTAGGTTTAGGTTTAATAAAATAAAGAAAGATTCTTAATGATAAGTCGGAAGGAAGAAACTACTTAAGAAAAACCAACAAATACGTGTATACATAAACTGAAACTATTATAAAGTAGGCTTAGAAAAATATAGTTTAACATAAATAAATAATCATGAACTTAATGTACTAAATAAAAGTTAAATAAGAACTTTTTCTAACGCAAAAAATATTGCATGATGGAATAGTTAAAAGAAATTAAATCGATTTTGAAAGCCAATACAAATACACAACAACTGAATTAACTTATTTAATAATGTCCCACAAATTACTATGAATAATAATAAAAATAAATTAATATACTAGACTGAGTTCCACATCAATAAACATTGCAAATAAAATAAGTGCAGAACTAACGTGAGCGTAGAAGATTATCTTTATCAAAAATTGACGTAATATCAATTTAATATTTTAGCTCTATCACGTTTACCCAACTCGGGTCTAATTTGTGGTTAGCATCTGGCTGGAGCATTGAAGAGATATGCTTGAATTTGGTCGCCGTAAGAAAGGAATTGATAAATGCGGCCTATAAACATGGCTGATAAGTTGATATTTATCAATGCGAGGGAGAAATGAGGAAAAGTGGAAAAAGGAAAAAGGGCTCGAGGCATCATTTGGCCTGGCGAGTGGAAATAGAAAATGACTTTCGACACGGTTATCAATAACCGGCTATCGATATTTTATGAAAATTGATACGGCCCACAAGCGCACACACACAGCCTCATCTCCATCATCTCTCACCATCGACATCAGCATCCACCCTGCTGAGAGCCTTACGAAATAAAAATAAATAATAATAGACATTATTACAGTTGATGCCAGCCTAAATAGTTTCGATGCCTCCTTCGAACTCTGTGTGTGTGCACTGTGGAGTCCTTTTACCAAAATGCCACTCATAAGCGCACTAATCCGTCAAAATTTATTGCCATAACTGGAGATGGGCATCGAGGGCTGCAGATGAGCATGAGACACTCGTCCAGCCAATTGATAACGTGCGTGTGAAATTTATCAAATAAATTGAGGCCATAAATGTCAAAGCTGCGCATGATTCATAGACAGGGGGAGTGGCAGTGAGGTGTGCCTTTTGGTAATGCTGCTTATTAGGCAGCTTCCGTTGGCAATCAGAAAGCCAAGTCAAGTTGACAAATTCGCTTGATTTCGATTTCGTATTTCGCAAGCAATGACAATAATTCATGAAATAAGTAAACACACTCAATGTGGCAGATAAGTTTCTTCTTTTTTTTTTATTTATTTTTGTTTTTTGAGCCTTGATCTTTGAGTTCTGGTTATTTAAAGTTCAGCAAAGCGTAGCAACTTTTATTAAATTTACGCTCTCAATCGATTTGCATAACAGGGGAATAAAAAAACTGAACGCATTTTGAGCGCTATTATTAAATTTGGTTTTCGCATTGTGCGAGCAACGAGCTGCGGGGAAGCTGCGACTGTTGCATGGTTAATGACAATGCATTCAACGCCCCCTTTGGAGCACACAAAAGAGCGAACGAAATATGAATACACAGACATTTCATATTCAATTTCGAATACACTCATGAATACTGACATGTATTCGCAGTGCTGTTCGCCACACTGCGAGAAAAGCACGCAAGATTTTTGATGGTTAGTTCTTTGCTAATATGGATCAGAAAGTATTTGCATAAATTTGTATATTTAATTTAAAAATCATTTTTGAATAATTTAAATTTTTCGCCTTTTGTAAAAAGTAAAACTTATATTCTATTAATTTGTTAGCGCTTGTCTGAACTAATTAGTTAGTATTTTTATTATCAAATTTGTATTGAATGAAAGTATTTTTATACATTTTATACATAATTAAAAAAGTACAAATAATTTTTTTTAATACCATTAAGTTTTTCCTCAACTAATATTGTTTAGAAGTAGTTTTATACATTTTATACATAATTAAAAAAGTAAAGCTAATGTTCATCAACACCATAAAGTATTTTCCTAAACTAATATTGTATAGAAGTATTTTTATATATTTTAAACATTACTAAGAAAGTAAAAAATGTACTTCAATACTAGAAACCTTTTTCATTTAATATAATCAATAATAAAGCACATTTTTAAAGTTCTACTTTGAACTTAATTAATTTTTAAAGATTTATCATTATATTTATTGCAATGGTATTTATTTTAATTAATCCTCTATTTATAATGGACCTCTAATCTGCCTCAACTTCACTTCGGAGTGTCCATTTGATTAATGCGGGAGCTTCAGAGTTTTATTTGCATTCTGTAATGTAATATATTGATGAAATTATATATTTAATACCCAAATACCAAGGTATATTGGGTCATAAGCAATGTCCAGCCATCCGTTAACTATTTAAACTCTGACCACGAACCCTGACCAATATGGCCAGCTAACCGAAAGGCAAAACAAATAATGTGCTTAGACAGCATCATCAATTAGATGAGAAAATTGTAACCGATGCCAATCATAGCCCAACAAATTGCTAGACAGAGAAACCGACACAGCTCTTAATAAAAGTCAATTGGCAACCACACACAAGTGTGGGAGGAGGGAGTGAATGGGAGGCGGCATCTAGAAATGGAGAAGAATATATATTTGAATAAAATGTCTTTTTATCGCACTTAGAGGCCATTTAGTAAGCTAAATTATACGATAGAGAGAGAAAGAGAGAGAGCAGAGAGTATTAGATGGATAAAAACAGGCAAAAATGTAAAATGCGATAGAGACCCTAAATGAGAGAGGGAGAAAAGAGAGAGAGAGAGAGAGGGCAATCCTAAACCGAACCCAAATTCAAACCCAAAGACGAAACCTGAAACCCAGAAATCGCAGTCAAATTGGCCATGTTAAACCGCAGACCATTTGCCTTGCCTTTGCTTTTGCTTGGCTTGGCTTGGTTTGGCTATTGTTGATGTTGATGTTGTTGCAAGTTGTATAGTTGACCCGACTTATCTTCAAGTGGCAACGGGGCAACGTAAACTTGCCACAAATTGGCCAACAATTGCTGCTTTTGCTGTTGCTATTGCTGCTGCATAAGTCCAATTTATTTTTGGTTGTCTTCTCATTTGTTATTGCTGTTGTTGGTTTTTCTGCTGTTTACTTCAAAAGCGAAAAACAAGAAGCAAAACCAAATCGAATTAAGCTAAATCTACATAAGCTTTTTCTCTCTGTGTGTCACATTCGCTCGCCCGCTCACTCACTCTCTCTCGCTCTCACACTCTCCCTGTGTCTTTCCTCCTCCTGCTCTCTCTTTTTTCACTCTGTCCCACTCTCTTTCGATGGGTCCACGTCTGCCTACGTAACCCGCAGTGCCTCTCTTGCCATCTTCCATTCGCTCCATTTGCTGCTACTGTTGTTGTTTTTGCTGTTGTTGTTGTTGGGCATGAATTACATTTCTCTTTGCATTCGCTTTGTAGCTGCTGCTGCCTTTTGCTCTATCCTATGCAACGAGTCTAGTGAGTTTGTAATGCATTGTGTTACACTTTCCTATAAATAGTAAAAATAATCCTATTCAATAGTGAAAATATTCATATAAACTTTAAGACTGAGATGTTGAAATTATTTTCTTCACGTTTTTCATGTATTAAAAGCAAGCAGGAATCTGCTTTATAAATGTAACATCTGTCAATGAAGAAATATCATATATTTGGAGTATTATTTTACATTAAACATATTTATTTTAAAATATTAATAAAGAAATAGTATATATTTGGAATATTATATGACATTAAACATATTTTAAAATTTAAAAAAAAAAAGTTTTTTCAACAAAAATTCTAACATCCTAGAGAGTTGTTTATGTTTTCAATACAATGCGGCTTAAATACACCGAATTAGTCTGAAGCGGTGTCAATGTCTGGAATATTCCTGATTTTATTAACCATAAGTTCAATTTATTTTTGTTTTTCTTCTTATTTGTTATTGCTTATGTTGGTTTATCTGCTGTTTACTAAATGTTGGTTCAACATTCTTAAGTTCGGTATTAAAATTTAATAGCAAATGATAATTTTTTAAAACGCTATAACGATTTGTTTATTTTACTTTTGCGAATTGGAATTAAAAAAGGTATTTAAGTATTTTCTAGTTGGAAAATACAATTATTTTAAAAGGGTATTCGATAGTCACTAGTGCGTCGTTGATATGACTTTTTTCATGAGTTTTTTGTTTTTGTTGTGCTGTATTTTTTCTAAATGCTAATTTATGGGCATGTGTTGCCATTTGGTTGCCGTTGGGTAATTTTAGTGCCTTCCAGCCATAGCAGCAACAACTACAACAACAACTTCAATTGGAAACAGGAAATGCAGTAAAGCGAAATAAAAAGTTGAGTAAATTGCATATTTATGAATCTGTCAATTGTTTATACTAAGTTTTGGATCGTTCTGCTTGTTCTTCTTGTTGTTGTTTCTTTTTGTTTCCCAGAATTTCACATTTTGTTAGTTTTTGTGCATATATTTTTTTTGTTTTGTTTATAGTTAGTTTGTAGCGCTTGTTTCCCTCTTGATTGCTACCTTCCCTCTATTCATTCATTCGTCTTTTTTGTATTTTTTTTTGCATTCGTGAAACGCCCTAATAGTATATACCCATAATATATGATCCCATTGCTGTTCGATGCGCTTCGCGAGGGTTTCACAGTTTCGGTTGAAGTTTCAGTTCCACTCTGTCAAACATCGGTAAAGCCCCTCATCATATCCTGTTGATGATCCTAACTATGCAAATGATTGACTTCAAAGAATTTCATAAACTTTTAGAAAGTTACTTTGATGTGCACATTGCAATGCATTTCAAAAATCTAGAATAATATGTAAGAATTTATTGAAAAATGACAGATCTTTGGAATTATTATGATTGAAACAAATTGAAACAAATTCAATAACTCTTAGAAAGTTTTTCTTTGTATATTTATTTATTATAAAGAAATTACACAAAAAATTTGTTACAATTTCTTAATGTTTGTTATTATTGCCATTGATGAGACTAACATAACAATGAAATCAATCAATTTAAATAAAATTATTAACATTTTAAAGTTTTTGTTTTTAATATAAGCATTATAATAACTTTACAAAACTACAGTAATATATGAACAGAACTATTAATCATTTAAACTATGCAAACAATTTGAAAGAAATTCTTTAAATGTGCATAATTTAGTTCAATATTTGCATTAGCATTTATTAAAAGATTCTGGATATTCATTGGTTGATTGAAAAAATATACAAATAGTGAAAAATAAACATTTTCTTGCACTTTCAAGTAAATAAACTTTAAAGAATCTCTCAAATTGTTAATTTGTTAAAGCAAGTTGCCAAATTGTAAGTTGCCCCTCAAGTGCAGACAATGCCAACCTTTGGCTACATAATTGCAATTGCTGTCATATCATAAGCAATGTGTAGTGTGTATGTGGTAGATAGAATTTGTGGCATGTGGCATTTGGCTCAATGTCTGTCTGTGCAATAAACTTGAATCAATAAACCGAACAAAACAACTTCCATTGTATTCGACAGTCTGTCCATCCATCTGTCCGTCTGTTCCGGCTTGGGTTTGGGTTTGCTTCGGTTTGGCTCTGTTTCCCATTTCATGCGAAAGGCATTAAATAAGTCGAAAGGTATAAACACAAACCGGCAAACAAATACGCTCTCGTCCCAGCCAAATGGTTTGCCATGTTCGACAGGGGAAGCAGAAAGATGGAGGGGCGGGGGAGGCGATGCAAGCGAAACAGTGAAAACAAAAACAGTCGAAATTCCTTCACAGAACATTTATTTCGGTTGCTTTTTCGTTACACACATTGATTTTCAAGGCGGCAACAACAACAACACCAAGCTCTGCAAAAATGGGGAAGAACTAACAAATGTAAAGAAAGAAGAAAAACAAGAGCAATGCAATAAACTTGAGCAAGGTAAATGCTGAACGTATTTTGTATCTTTTTAGATACCACAACTGATCTCTCTGTCTCCCTCTGTCTCTCTATCTCTCTCTGTCATAAGTGCATACATATATCTACTACAAATATTTGCATTCTCCAGACACTTGAAACTGGCTGAAAACCGCAGTAAACTAAATCGAACAGCTTACAAAGTGGCTGAGGAAATTGTTAGAATGTAAAGAAGTTTATTTCGCAATAGCATCGCTACAGATTCTTTATAAAACCTTAAATTTTCAATATTACATAGCATTTTATAAAAAATTCGAATTCTAGAAGAAACTACATTATTTATAGGATGTTTCCCTGCACTGAAGTGAGTCTCAAATTTAGTTTCATTTATGCGAACTTTACCCTTAAGTTATTATAATTTTTGTTCTTACTTGTTACTGAATTAAATGCTGAAGAGTTAACAAAGCCACACTGCATCAGTACGTGGAAAAAGCTCATTATGCTAAAACAAACAAGGTTGAATCAACTGACTGTGTTTCAAATACCCTGTAAATGAAAGTATGAGCAAATGTTGCTGTTAATATGAGTAATTAATTATATAGTTGATTATATCTTTGAAGTTGCAATCTATAAGTTTAGCTGAGTTAACAATATACCCGCTCTAAAGTCAATATGCTGGGTATAATTACACCGGTATACCGTTAATTGTGAACCACATCCGCAGGCATTAGTCGCAATGCGCCAACAGTGAGTAAAAAAAAAAAACTGACCAAAACAAACAACAGAACGGTGGAAAAAATAGAAGAGAAATGTGAAGAGGTGGGGTGGAGGGAGGGGGTACAACTTAGTTTGTAGTAAGTACGTTAAGATAGGGAAAGAATCAACGAGTGAAATTCATTGTGAATTCTCATTAGCAGCAGGTAAACACATTTCTGGAACATTGCTTTTAATTAGTGAAACAGACAGTTCCCTGTCACGGCCCCTCAACAATCTAAGGTGACCGACAACAGCAACAGCAACAACAACAACAACAAAAACAACACGAAGGGTGAACACCCGGTGCCTTTTTAATTGCGAGAACGTCAAAACATTTACCAGATTAACGCAATCCAACTTGAAGTAACAACAACATGCACAGGAAGAAACTACACATTGCCAAAAACAAAAAAATACAACAAAAATTATTGTCGAACGTATTCGACCGGCGAATACCCGGTACTGTTGAGTGTATAGTAATTTAAGATTAAAAGGTTTTTTATATTTCAGAAAAACTTCTTCCCAATTATTTTCTAATATAAATTTAATCCAAGTCTTGCAAATTGATTACCAAATTTTCAGAGAATCATAAAGGTATAATCTTTAAATATGAAACACGAATTCATTGTTATGCCCTTTATAGCTTTAGTTATCGGGTATGAAAGCAAGCGAAAATGGAAGACATAGAAACTGAAACAGAAGCAGAAGAAAAGTGAAAAAGAAAGCCAAATGTCTGTCAATAGAGTGCAGGAACCCGGTGGAAAGGTAGAGCAATTGAATGAGGTCGTGTCAGGGCAGGGAAGGGAAAGGAAGAGACGAAAATACATAGAGGTGAGGTGAGGGCACAATTCGACTTTTATCTGATAAACTTGCACTAATTTGTGTACGCTTAGCGAGGACATCGGAGGTGAAGGAGTCGAAGTCGATGTCGAAGTCGAAATCGACGTCGAAGCGATGGGAACTGAAAAACTGAGGGAAATGGATAAGGTCAAAGGAAAGAGTAAGGGAAACAAGGGAAGCGAACAGATGATCGTGACGCAAATTGACCACAACAACGAATAAAAGAAAAACGAATAATACTCGAATACTTGAATACTCGGGCAATAAAAATAAATATCAACCTCATGAACGAAATGCCTTTTTTTCATTTAATTTCAATTTCTCTAACCAAAGTTTGGATACATCTCATAATTTGTGTCATTTGTCATCGGAAACTAAGAATCTTCTTAAATGAAATTCATTTAAAACTGAAATTATATTTAAAATAAATGTTTCTTCTTGTACTGAATTGAATTGAAATAGTTATTTTTTATTATTATATTTTTTATTCAAAGAATCATAATTCGGTCTTTATTTTTTTTTAAATTTGCTTTTTTTATGAAAACTTTCAAGAATTGTATTTATTTTTAAAGAAATTCTTTTGAATAATGTGTGATTAGTTATTTTATATTTCTTTAATTGGATTGAATTGTTTTGCTTGCTGTTAGAGTATTCGTTATTCGTTTGTGCTGCAACTCGCATACAAATTGTTTTTCCACATTGTGCTGGCCTCACACATTTCGCTTTGTAAGTTGTTTATTCGTTTCATTTCTTTGCTTTCGGGGCGTAAGTTAAGTGTAATATATATTTTTGGTACTTTGTAGCGCACAGATACATTTAAAGTCATTCAGTGCAGATACGTAGTCGAGAGTACGGATGCAGAGACGAAGAGACGATGATTGCAGCAGGGACTTCGAAAAGGGAATGTTAAAGTGAAGCAGTGACGGGTAGAGTCGGGTCGGGCGGTGAGGAGGGGCGGATAGAAGGCAACGAATTAACTACAAACGACTACACATTAATGCCAACTTAACAACAGAAGCCGTCCAAGCGACCAACGGAAAGAGCAGGATAGGAACGGACAGACAGACAGACAGACAGACAGACAGACAGACAGACAGACAGACAGACGGACAGACAAATGGACTGACAAGCAGACACGACGGACGAACGGACGAAGTGACGGACAGAGGTTTTGCTGGACAGCAGAAAAACACCAGAAGCTATCGAGGCAACGACGACATGCAAACAGAACGGATATACGAACGACTGAAGCTGCGGCCAAGAGCGAGAGAGGGAGCACGAGGAGGTCGAGAGAAAGAGAGTGAGTGGGATAGATACACAGATACAAGATACAGATACAAGATACGGCCATGGACATGGTCATGGCATGGTCTTGGCTTTGGGCCTGGCTAAAATACGAGACACACACACACACACACTCGTATTTTATGTGTGCACTGTGTTTATTTTCTTTACTTCTTTTTCTTTCATTTGTTTTCTTTTTTTTTTGTTTAGCTATATTTCTTGTTCTTTTTTTGGGCTGCAAACGTTGCGCATTCTTTAAAATTAACATACTATATACATACTAAATACATTGTATGTTATGTGTGTGTAAAATCGCCAAAATCAAAAGCGGATTTGGTTAGAGTGAGGATCGATTTCAAGTGCCAATTACAACCTCAACGAGGTCAATTTACGACTCTGATTTAGAGTTCTGCATTGCTTGCTATATGAATAAGCTACTGGATTTAAGATGTTGATTGCAATTATCATTCTATGCTTCAATTAATAATTTCAAGTTGATTCAAAAGAACTTGGCACACGTCTCTAAACTCATTTAAATTTAAATGTATTAGTGGGTCACTTAAATCCATTGATTGCATAGTTATTTTAATAAATTACAATTTAATTAGTAGCTTAGTATATATTTTGTAGTATTTAATTGATTATTCGGTATATACTTTTAGTACTTCATTATAATTTTAGTATTTATTTGTTCGAATTTATTTTTTTTTAGAACCCATTTAGTATTTTAGTATATATTTATATTTCTAGTATTTATTTCGTAGTATCTAATTTGTATTTTCGTATTTATTTAAAGTATTTTTTTTATTTTTGTATGTGAATTGATATAAATTATATTTTCTTTATTGCTTGTTGAACTTAAGTATTGTAAAAGTCCTCTACTAAAAGTAACTTAACTTATTCATATGAATTAATTAATTTTAAATAGTAATTCAGTATTTTGTAGTATTTAATAAAAATGTTGGAATTTATTTCTTATTTCTTACTTAGTATTTTAGTATTTATTGATTAGTTTTTATTTATATTTATAGTATTTCTTATTCAGTATTTAATTAAAATTTTTATATTTATTTATTAGCATTTAATTAATATTTTTGTATGTATTTTTTAGTATTTAATTAATATTCTAGTATTATTATAATCTTTTGGTATTTATTTATAGTATATAATTATTATTACAGTACTTGTATAATAGTATTTATTTATATTTGTAATATACCTTTAAGTATTTAATTACTATTTTAATATTTATTAATAACTATTTGGAATTTTTTTTTATATTTTTATATTTTACTATGTGAATTGATACAACTTATTGTTTATAGTATATGCCTTGTCTGATTTTATGTTGAACTAAACTATTGTTAGTGTTGCCTACAAATAATAACATATATGTATATACTTACTTGCATAACTTTCGATGCAATCTAAAAAGGGATTACGAGCGATGCCATGACAATTTTATGGACTGACGACGACTTTACAAAAGACGCAACTCAGAGATGTGTGTGTGATGAGCCTGCTTAGCTGCTCTTGGCACACTGAATTGTTGTTTAGACAAAATCCTTGTTGGGTGAGTGTGTGTTGCCATATCAGCGGCATATCCAGCGTAATCCTTGGCAGCACAAGTAGAAATAGAAGCGAAACAAGCAGCCGCGTAAGCCAGCAAACAGCTTTGAGAAGAACCACACACACTAACACATCCGTTTAACAGGGTTCAATTATAGAAAATTGCACAAATCCTTCAAAGTTTTGTACAGCGAAATGCAAGAAATATACGCATAGTACTTGTATCTAGTATCTTGTATCTTATTAGCGCTCTCAACTTGGGTTTGACATTAATCCTCCCCATCGCCCGCTACAGTTGCCCGTTTCGTCTGCCTACACATCCAGACAATGGAAGTCAGAACTTGGCCCTGAGTTGCGTTTGAATTTGTTGCAACTTCAACTTGGTTGCACATAAGCCGATGACGATGACGAAGACGAAGTTGAAGTTGAAGCTGTAGCTCAACTTGAAAGACGCCTTCGCTTTGTCAGTTAGACCACGTCTCCCCATCCCCAGCAAAATGAATGTAAAGAAATGAAACCAAAGTAAACCATTATAACAACAAACAGCTGAATAATACGCGCAGTGAACAACCAATTATAGACGGCGAAATACCCTTACTGCTAAGCTATTTATTACTATAGCTTTGCAAAAACATATTAATTCAAATTATTTCACATTTGAAAAGAAAAGTATAAAAATAAATTGTTAAAAATATATAATCAAACAGTCATTGAATTTATTTAGTTTTGAATTGAATAAAAGGAAATATCATAAAGTGATTTGTTGTTCCATAAACTATTATTTGGCAAAATACAAACTCAAAGATTTTTTCTTATTAAGGGGACAAAATTTCAGCTGAAATTAAGTTTCTGTTCACTTTTCGATGTCAAATATAAAGAGTTGTGTTCTATATTTTCATATTTAAACGACATTAATTGAAATTTAATAAATGAAATGGGGAATCATTTATAGTTCGCTTAAAACTGTATTAATGCTAATGAGATCGTAAACAGATTGAACAAGAAACTTTATTAATGTTAGCTTAATGACAATCGAATGAAGAAAAATATGTGATGGAAAAGAATTTTAAAAATTAAAAATACAAAAATGCTAGCAATCTATAAATAAATAGTAAAGGCTAAGAAACTGTTTAAAGAACTGCTTTCAAATGTTTCAGATTTTATTATTAACTATATATAGTTACAACTACTATAAGTATAATTATTTTATTATTTAAATAATATAGCACACACTTTAGCTAATTTCAGTAAATTGACAAATCGAACGATGACTGAAAAATAAACAGTAACAAGTGTCAAGCGCAACTCACATAGCCCAAAGGGCATGTTAGGGTATAGTTTATAAGCCACACAAGAACCGATTCCGATGCGTAGCTGCAGCAGATTAAATTCCAATCCCAAATTGTTTTTGTGCTCCGTCAAGAGGGCAACGTAGCAGGGGGAGGGGTGGGGCAAGTGTGCAACTGGCTAATTCCCGCATGCAATGAAAACAATTTTTCTCTACGAGCTGCATTTTCAAACAAGCGCGTTGATTTTTATCAAGCTTATTATATGGGTCGGCAACGAGGTGAGCTGACTGAGACGATGCAACCCTTTTTCTTTATTTTTTGTTGTTGTTTTTTTTTGGGTTCTTTTCTTGGGTTCTTAAGCCGGGCAGCAGCAGCAATAATAGAAGGGCAACCGCAGCGAGTTGAATGCCACATATCAGGCAGCGGCTCAGCTGGCTTGCATCCTGCCTGCCTGCCTGACTGCCTGCGCCCGCATACCAAAATCCCTTGCCCCTTGCAGCACGCTTGCCGCAACGCACCGCATCGCGTTGCATTGCGCGATGTTGCGGCTGTTGCCACAAGTGCAACGCAGCGCGAAATTCCACTCATTTTTAACAAGTTCTCGGTCGCTTTTGTTGCCCAACAATGCGAAGGTTAAGCCAGAGCCCAATGGAGTCGCTTCACTTCATACATACATTGTAGTCGAGACTCGGTATCATCAACTGCAACGACAACGGCAACGGCAACTGGCGGCGACAAGGGGCAACTTGCTGGCTTCCTCATCGCTGCCTTGGTATCTCTCATTTTTTATGCGTAGCGCTTGAGGTAACTTAAAACTGCCGCCAGCAGCCAACAGCCAACAGCCAACAGCCAGCATAAGTTCGAGTACTTGCCACATTGTCAACGTCAGCGGTCGCTGCCTCCTTTTCCCTTTCCTCCTTTCCCCTATCATCTCAAGCTAACATTGAACACAATCAGCTGTTGCTGTTGTTGTTATTGTTTTTGTTTTTGTTGACGGGTCTTCAAAGAGAATCTATCTCCGGGTACTGACAATGTTTGGGACAATTAAAGCTGCTTTTGCTGTTGCTGCGACTCAGCTGACAGTGCACAGTGGGCACAATGTGTACAATATATGCATGAAAATATTTTACAAAATACTGTATTTGAAATATTTATATATGTTTGTATATTTTTAATATAATTTCCTCGTTCTGTGCAGATTAAATTTTAATCTTTAGATTTTAAAATAAGCATTTTTATGCCCGCTGCCAATAGGGTATTAGATTATTATATCTTTGTACCTGGATCTCAGAGACTATAAATATAAATATAACTTGCTATATTTGCAGATAAAATTCGCTTTTCAATTTTGCCATGCCCACTTCCGCCCACACAAATCAATACAAATATAAAAAGAGGCGTTATTTTGAAGTTAGAGTCTCGAATTGTGGCACAGACAATAATAACTGTACAGTAAAATCCGGTTATAGCAACTTTAAAGGGACCGGAAACGCACTAACCAGAATGATGCTTAAATTTGTGTACATTATTTCGCTGTATTTTTCGGTTTTGCATTCAATGCTGTAATTGTACAAAATAAATACTTTTGCAATTACTTGCATGAAGCCTCTCTGAGACAGACGATCGCTTGTTATTATCTCTTAGCACGGAGATAGAATATTTATATACACTATTATCATCCAACCCCGGATCTTGCGTTATCAGCTAAGTTCGAATTCGTTATATTATATTTTTATAAATATATATGAAAACATATATATTTATATTGTATATATACATATATAATATATATCAAGCGAATCGAGTAAAGATTTTCGTAGATTGAAATGCATTATTTAGTTCTATATTAATCTTGTTTGAAAGCAGTCGTAAGAATCGAAATGAGCAGATTAATAATCAACGCAGTTTTGTTACTGATAGTGCAGGAAATATATTTTGTAGCCACAGCTACCGATCAAGAGGTGAGAGCACAGTGTAACTAAAAGAATGCTAAAAGCTAAGTATTTTCTTCTTATTAGACGTGTGAATCCGACAGAGAAATGGAAAAAAAGTGCCGGATTCATAATTACAAAACAGTGAAACCTTTACTTGACTATTTTAGACAGGTTAGAAATGAGTTAGAAGACAAAGAAATTAAGGAAAATAAATTAAATGAATTAAGTTCTGATCTTATGAAAAAGTATCATGAAATTGTGAGAATTCATGAAAAATTCATTAAGGAGGCAGCTCTGTTAGATGAGTATAAAAACAAACTACTGAAAGGGGAAAACGATTTGCAATTATGTAAAAATAGAGTTTATAAGTTTGAATCTGAGACTAATTTACAACAAAATGTAATTGTGAAATTAAAAGGAGAAATAGCTGAGAAGTCCACTAAATTAGAAAATTGCGAAATCCAATACAAAAATCTTAATTCTAGTTTATTTGAAAAAGATGAAAATATAAAGAGATTAAGTGAGAATATTCAAAATAATACTGAGCATCAAAAAACACTTGAAGTGCAATTAGAGAAGAGTAAAACTAAATTAATAAAACAAGATAAAGATATTCAGTTATGCCAATCTGAAATTGATACATTGAATAAGACTTTACTCAATACTCTAATCCCAACAAGTTGCTCTCCTTATGGAGATTCAGAGGTTCATCCACTCAATGTTTCTGGGATAGGTTTCTTTGATGTTTTATGCGATAGTCAGTTAGCTGGACCTGGATGGATTGTAATACAACAACGAGTTGGGGGAAATGAGGATTTCAATAGGGATTGGGCAACGTATCGCAAAGGTTTCGGTTCTTATAAGAGTGATTTCTTCATGGGACTCGAGAAAATACATCGTATCACGAGTTTGCAACGTCACGAACTTTACATACATTTGGTTGCTGTGAATGGAAGTACCTACAACGCTCGTTATGACGACTTCAAAATATCTGATGAAGACAGTGGATATAAACTGAGTTTGGGTAAATTCAGTGGAACTATTATTAAGGATGCGATGAGATACGCTAAAAACACGAAATTCTCAACATTCGATAGCGAGAACGATACGCATTTAACATACAACTGTGCGGATTATTACAAAAGTGGCTGGTGGTACAAGAGTTGTTATAATTGGTAATTATTGCAAATTGTTATTTTTGATGGAATATACATAATTATTGAATTTGGTTTTTCTTATGCAGTAATTTAAATGCACTCTATGGGCCAAACCTAAATTGGTGGGGAAATGACTATATTACAATAAAAGAAGCTAAGATGCTAATTCGCCCCAAAGAAGCGATCAAGAAGTGATAAATTGAAGAGTTGAAATTCCTCTATAATGTAATCTTTTAAATATATTTGTTGTATTACGAATTTGCTTTCATAATAATTATACGATCGACTATTGAATGCAGTACTTTATTTTTTAATTAAAATATATTCGGTTTTAGTGTATTTTATGTTTTTATGTAGCAAATTGTAAGTCTCTGGAATAGAGCTGCAAATTCTTAAAAGTAAGTAAACTTATGAATTTTCAGTATATACATTTCCAAGCGAACGACATTGAAGGTAAAGTAACTTAATAAATGATCTACAGATATTCGTTTCTTACCTAAGCATACAATAAATAGATTATATATATATTTTATTTTCTCTTCTGTTTACCCGATGAGAGAGTCTATCTCTCTTTAATGAAACATTCAATTGCTTGTATATTACCAAAGTTTAAATGTTAAGAGCAGATTTATTTGTAGATTTAAGTGCAATTTTCAGTTTTATATTGATCTTGTTTGAATGCAGTCGTAAAATCGAAATGAGCAGATTAATAATCAACGCAGTTTTGTTACTGATAGTGCACGAAATATATTCTCTAGCTACAGCTCCCGGTCAAGAGGTGAGAGCACAGACGTCACACTGTATGTGATTAAGAGAATGTTAAAAGTCGAGTATTTTCTTCTTATCAGACGTGTGAATCGGACTGACGAATGGAAGAACAATGCCGCATTCATAATTATAAAACTGTGAAACCTTTACTTGACTATTTTAGACAGATTAGAAATGAGTTAGAAGACAAATAAATTATGGAAAATAAGTTAAATGAATTAAATTCTGATCTTATGGAAAAGTATCAGGAAATTGTAAGAATACATGAAAAAATCATGAAGGAAGCAGTTCAATTCGACGAAAGTAAAGTACAGAAAGGAGAAAACGATTTGCAGTTGTGTGAAAATAGAGTTGAAAAATTGGAATCTGAGAACAATTCGCAAAAAAAAATTATTGAAAATTTAACTTCAATTTCCAAACTTTTCGAGAATTATGATAAATGTAAAGAAGAATTAGCGAGTGAATCCAATAAATTAGTATTATGTGAGATTGAATTAAAAAAGCTCAATTGTAGTCTTCTTGAAAAGGATACACATATCTCTGAATATACTGCAAAAATCCAAAATGTAATGGAATATCAGGAAAAAATTCAGTTGCAATTGGAGGAGAGTCAAAGCAAGTTACAAAAGAAAGATAAGAATAATGAAATTTGTAATGCAGAAGTTGATAAACTAGTAAGATTTGTGAACGCATCTAGTTGCATTCCGTTTGCAGAATCTCCTGTTATTCATAAGATACAAGTTTCTGGAGTTGATTTCTTTGATGTTTTATGCGATAGTCAGTTAGCTGGGCCCGGATGGATTGTTATACAACAGCAAGTTGGTGGAAAGGATAGATTCAATAGGGATTGGGCCACCTACCGCAAAGGCTTCGGTTTCATTGACAGCGATTTTTTCCTCGTTTTGGAGAAGATCTATCGTCTGACGAACTCTCGACGACACGAGCTTTATGTGCATTTGGTGGCACTTAATGGCACTATATACTATGCTCGTTACGACGGCTTTAAAATATCCGATGAAAATAATGGATACGCACTGAGTTTGGGTGGATTTATGGGAAATGTTTCTGAGGCGATGCGAATCATTGAAAATCTAAAATTCACAACATTCGATCGCTACGACGATAAAAGATGCGCGGATCATTACAAAGGTGACTGGTGGTACAAGAGCTGTTATAATTGGTAAATATTATTTATTTTAATTTTTAAAGTAATATAATAATGGAGTTTTTCTAATGCAGTAACTTAAATGCTGTCTATGGAACAAACTTTAATTGGTATTTGGACGTCAAAGTTGAACTTAAAGAGGCTAAGATGCTCATTCGACCCAAGGAATAAGAGAATAAGTAAAAAAAAGAAATTTGATTTTGTTCTAATGGATTAAATAAATGAATACTCAAATATAGAATACCATTTATTTTACGTATCGACTTAAATTTGGATTATCCCAATAAACGAGATGAGTATATACTGTAATTATAATATTTGGCACAAAATTGATTTTATTATAGGAAGTTTAACATCTGATTATAAGATTATAAACAAATTAAAAGCAAAAACACTGTTTTACTTCTGCTACAAAAGATAAGATACAATATTATGAAATTTAATGTCAAGGCCTCTAAATTAATAATACAAAAAAATTGGGTCGCGTTTATCGGTCCTACTTGATGTGACATCAACACAAAGGTGGCAATTAAGCATCGTCTTTGGGGATGCTAGGTAAAGCTGTAAGTAAATGCTATCGAAAATCGTTCAGGTTAGACATCAGGAAGCAGACAGTCTTGTTTCTTCTGACGTTTTGGATAAAAAGTCTATAGTATCATCAATTGACCTCCTCTGCTGTTCAGACCTTTCAATTAAATCCGAACCAATTGTATATGTATTAGTTTTAAATTCGCACAATTTGACTGTTCAGAGCAGAGTTCTTCGTCGATTGAAACGAAATATTTAGTTCCATATTCAAGTTCCATAAGTGCAGTCGAAAGAAGTGAAAATGGGAAGACAAATAATATTAAACGCAGTTTTGTTACTAATAGTATACGAAATATTCTTGTTGGCTACAGCAACCGGAGAAGAGGTGAGAAAAATTACTCCATAAGGTAAAGAAAAGTGAACTCTAAAAGCGTAAAATCTTTCTTTTTATCAGCCGCGTCAATTAACCAACAAACAAATTGATGAACAGTGCCGATCTTATGCTGATAAAATCTTCAAGCCAATACTAGTTTATTTAGAAAAGAGCGAAATAAAGGAGAAAAAGATAATTAAATTAAATTCCAATCTTATGGAAAAGTATCGAGAAATTGTAAGAGTCCATGAAAAAGTAATGAAGGAGGCATTTCAGCTAGATGAATATAAAAACAAAATATTAAAACAACAAAATTATCTGCAATTGTGTCAGAACAAAGTTAATGAATCAAAAACCGAGATTTTTCACCAAACAGTAATAATTGAAAAACTTACACCACATATGATATTTTCAGAGAATATTGTTAAATGCAAAGACGAATTAGAAGAAAAATCAAACGATTTGGAAACTTTAGAACTTCAATTCAATAATATAAATTCGAGTCTTAATGAGCATAATAAAAATACAATTTCGTCATACGAACATTTTCGAAATGCAATTGAAATGCCAACATTGGAGTTGAAATTAAAAGAGAATAAAGCAAAATTAGTAGAGAAAGAAAAAGAATATCAATTATGTCAAGCAAAAGTTAGTGAATTAAATGCGACTGCAAAGGAAACGAGTCCCTCTGATTGCATTCCTTTTGGAGAGCATCCTGGTATTCATCAAATCAAAGTTTCTGGCATCGGTTTCATCGATGTTTTGTGTGATAGTCAGGCAGCTGGACCTGGATGGATCGTGATACAACAGCGAATCGGTGGAAGCGAGAGTTTCAACATGGATTGGGCAAACTACCGCAGAGGCTTCGGTGCTTTCGACGAGGATTTCTTTCTGGGCTTGGAGAAGATCTATCGTCTGACCAACTCTCGTCGCTATGAGCTATATGTGCATATGGTTAGTGCAGATAGCAAAGTATACTACGCTCATTACGATGAATTCAAAATATCTGATGAGGATCATGGTTACGCATTGAGCAGCCTTGGCAAATTTGATGGGAATGCTGGTGATGAGTTCAGATTCCATGAGTACATGCGCTTCTCAACATTCGATCGAGATAATGATATGAATAATCGTCTAAATTGTGCTGACTTTTACAGCAGTGGCTGGTGGTATCGCAATTGTTACGATTGGTAAATATAGCAAATGTGAATTAGGTGTAATTCGAAATTAGTTATTTTTCTAACTACTTTTCAGTAATTTAAATGCAGTTTATGGGCCAGATCTAAGGTGGTCGACGTATTCTACTCGTGTTCTCAAAGAAGCAAAGATGCTGATACGTCCCAAAGAAGAGACGAATAAGTAAAGGCAACTGATAATTTAATATTTATTTTTTTTAATGAATTAACTAAATGTGTATCTTTATATTGCTCAATTTAAAGTTGTAAATTTGTGTTTGTTCTCATGTTTAGATGGCAATAAATGTGTAAAATAAAAGGATTGTAATATATATTTCTATATGTTTAGTTTCGCAGCAAAAAACTTTTGATCCGAGTCCATGCTGAGATTCTCCATCTGAGCTGCAATGAAACAGTTGGTGCAATCGTTGCGGATCTTTTTGACTCAGACCACAACTCATCGCGTCATACTTTAAATGTACTGAAAAATCATACCCAATTGTTTTTTTGAACATATACTTCACAGCCACTAAGTAAAAGAGTTACCAAAGAGGAGGAAAACAAAGCAGGTCGAAAAGATCTATCGATTAAACAATCAAATTTTGCAACTACTTCGTGTGAGTTCTGCTCATAATTTCGGTCAAAGAGCTGGATTTAATGTGGCATTTTCACTTTTTAGATATGACTCTTTTCAGAGTTTTTCTGTATATTGTATTGTAACTTAAATTTGGGTATATATCCTAGCTTGTTATAATTGAAAAGGCGAAAATAAAATAAATAAAAAACAATTTTTTATTAGAGTAGAGTAGGCTCGAAGCGATATTATTCTTAAATATACCGCACACATACTGAAATATACTAAAAACTGTATTACAAAGGTCAAAGAAAGCGATGTTATTCTGAAAATATACCAAGTTTATATACCAGAAAAATACAAAAATATATCAATGGCTATATTGGGTATATTGATATAGTAATATGTTATATACAAAAATATTTCTGTAATAATTTCGATAAATTTTATCTGCAAACAAATTTTCAGGAATCTTAATTTTTATAATTATTATTATAATTGCTCGATCTTGAATATTAAGCTCGTTACTCAATTCCTTTTCGATTTGCGGAGGCGGAAAAAGGCGTGACATAAATTTTAAACAAACTTATTGGGCCTGCAAACATAACAAGTACTGTAAAAAAAATAATATCTCTATGTCTTATAGTTTTTGATATGTAGGTGCTCATACGCACGTGACTCGGCTATTGAGGCTGATCAAGAATATATACTATATACTTTATAGAGTTGGAGATGCACAAAGGTACCATATGGGTAGCGGGTACAATCATAGGGGCATAGCAGAGCGGTCTGCAATTGTGTCCAATTAAAGTTGAATTCTAATACATTAAATTCCAAACTAGTTAACAAAAAAATTCCCAAATTAATTTTATTTTTTATGTTTAAAAGGTACAATTTAAAAATTTCAATTTTTACCTAATTGAGGTCGAAAAAGTGGCAGAAAATCAGAAATAAATTAATAAATCTACGGTAAACAGCGGTGGCGAAATTAAAAAGAACAGCACAATAATAATAGTCTACCTCTTTAGTGGCTTTAATAGTGATTACTCCTTGGTCTGCACTAGATCCGACAACACGAGCATTTGGTTGTCATCGATGACAAATTAAATGTTAAAGTTTAAAATTTCTCAGGAAGACATTGTGAAATGATAAAGAACATGTGACTTCAACAACTACAATGCTCCTGAAACATGTTGCTATGAATTCCACAGTTGTTGGCGTTACGTTAAATTTCTATAAATGGTTAATATTCTAAGTGAGTATCAAAACGTGCATTATTATGAATATCTTAATAGAATTTGCGCTGATTATTATAGGAGAGACCAACAAAGCATTAAATTGACCCACCAAATATCGTGAGAGCTGCCGAAAATGTCCTAATCAAATAAAATTTAATATCATGTTGATCATCAAAAAGCAAGCAGTATCGTGTCTTGTATCAACATATATAGAAAGTCTATATATAGTATCATCAATTGACCTCCTCTGCCGTTCAGACCTTTTAATTAAATCCGAACCAATTGCAAATTCGCAAAAAATTTGACTGTTCAGAGTTGAGTTCTTCGTCGATTGAAGCAAAATATTTAGTTCCCTATTCATCTTTCTTGAGTGCAGTCAAAAGAATCGAGAATGGGTAGAAAAATAATAAAATCAGTTTTATTACTAATACTACACGAAATATTATTTGTGGCCACAGCTGCCGCAGAAAAGGTGAGAACAATCCCACGATAAAGTGAATAATAGTGAACTCTAAAAGCGTTTAAACTTTCTTCTCGGTAGCCGTGTCAATTAAGTAATATACTTAGCGGATCAAATATTGATGGAATTCTGCAGCCAATACTAGACTGCTTACATTCTGGAAATGATTTAGAACTAAGCAAAATGCATGAAGATCACATAAAGGAATTAAATGTTAATAATTTTATGGAATATCAGGAAATTGAAAAAATTCATGAAAAAGTCATGGAGAAGGCAATTGAATTAGATGAGTACAGAAACAAAATACTAAAAGGAGGCAACGATCTTCAAGTGTGCCAAATTGAAGTTGATAAATTAGAATCTGAGATCAATGTACAAAAAACTACTATTGACAGATTAAAAACCAATTCCAAACTTTTTGGGGAATATGATAAATGTAAAGATGAATTAATACATAAAAGAAATAAGTTAGAATATGTAAAGCTTAAAGTAGGCATTTTAAATGCTACTCTTATGAATGCATTAACTAGGAAACCTAATTTGCAAATGCAAAAAATAACTGAAAATCATAAAACAATTCAATTGGAATTGGACGACTACCAAAATAAGTTACGATTGAAAGAAAACGATATTCGGTTGTGCCAAGAAAATATTGGTAAATTAAATATGACAACTCAGAAGCGACAACACACACGTATTCCAACTAGTTGCATTTCTTTTGGAGACCATCCTGGTGTTCATCAAATAGAAGTTTTGTACTATGATGTCTTCGATGTTCTATGTGATAGTCATATAGCTGGGCCTGGATGGATTGTAATACAACAACGAGTTGGAGGAAATGAGAGTTTCAATAGGGATTGGACAACATATGGAAAAGGTTTCGGTTCGTTTGAGAGTGATTTTTTCCTGGGCTTAGAGAAGATCCATCGGTTGACAAGTTCGCAAGATTATGAGCTCTATGTGCATTTGGTTTTCCTAAATGGCACCATCAAATACGCACAATACGACAACTTTAAAATCTCGAATGAGGATAATAGTTACGCTCTAAGCAGCTTGGGCAAATTTAAGGGAAATGTTGTGGATGAGATGAAAAACTATGTGAATAGCAAATTCTCAACATTCGATCAAGACAACGATACCGAAGACGTCCACAATTGTGCAGAGCATTTTAAAAGTGGTTGGTGGTTCACGCATTGTTATTATTGGTAATTATTCCAAATCTTCTAATTTACATTGTTAATTAATATTTCGTTTTTTTTGCAGTAATTTAAATGCATTATATGGAAAAGACCTAAATTGGTATCCACCATACGAGCTTAAAGAAGCTAGGATGATGATTCGCCCCAGAAAAGTGAAGTGAAGATGGTTTATAAATTGCAATTGAAAATTTGATTTGTAATTACTTTAAATGATTTAATAATTTATTAAATAAAGCGTCACTATAAAGTCAGATTATTTTCTTTTTGTATATGAATTCTCAATAACATTGCTGAAATAACTTTATTAAATGACCTACACAATCTATTCCTTATTTAAATTTCTAACAATTTGTTTACGAAAAAAAAAGATTAAGTAAGCAAGCGTCAGCTCGGATTTACTGATGACGTAAAAAAGCGAAGCCAGCAGCATTGGCGTTATGAAACTGACTAAAGAGGAAAAAACATTTAGACGGAGACTGTGACTATGTATCAGTAGAGAAGAGAGTACTAATTGCTGATCTATATAGCATGATGATTACTTAGTATGATTATTCAGAGAGACTAATGATTGTTCAAAGAGTCTGCTGAGTCGAGTTTACTGCGTCATCTTCAGGGAGAAAAAGCGCGGAGCAACTTTTGAATTATTTCTTCTATCTAATGCTCGTGCTTGTTGTTTACTAGAATTCTACAACCTTTCCTGTTAACCCGAACAGAGAGTCTACATACTATTTTCGCGCTCAGAACTTTTGAGCTGCTGTGAAATTTGTTGCATTTCTTATTTGCAATTACACAGGAACAATCCAAAAAAAATCAAGCGCAAAACAGAAAAGGATGCTAGTTGCTAGGTTAAGTATAACGGAAGAAGTTGCTATTAGTCAAGTGGAAGCAGTTGCTAGTTCGTTAAGAGTATAGCAGAAGACGTTGCTACAATACACGGAGACGCAAACGTTAAAAAGAAAAGGATGATAGTTGCGGTCATACTGTTGGGTGTTTGTAGGCGAGTGCAAGAGAGTACGCAATAGTCAATTGCAAAAACAAGCGCAGGCTGATCGTGTCTAACCCATAGATGCACTCAGCTATTTGAGTATAAATACGTTCATTTGTAAAAACAAAGAGCAAATCTCAACAACAGTGTTGTTGATGATAGACCAAAGAAGAGTGAGTGCGATAACGTTATATATTTTATTGAAGCTAGAGCAAGAAGAATGAGCGCGATTGCGCTATATATAATATTTTTATATTTTACTTGCTTTGTAAGTATTGCAAATTGATATTGTGAAGGTATATATTATTAATTATATTAATATTTAATGATTTGTTATACAGAAACTTATAGACCACAACTAAGTAGGTTATCCAGAAATTGGTTAATTGATGAAGTTAAGATGCTTATACGACCCAGACAATAATCAATTAAATAAGATATGATTTTTAATTGTATCCGCAAATTTGTAAATTGCTGATTTATAATGTTTTTTGTTGATTATCAAAATACTTTCTGTTTAACGTATTAATTTAGTCGAGTTAACTTTATGTCAATCAATAAAGTTACCTCGACTAAATCAATTCCTTTTTCTTATATAACTTTGTTCATGGGAGTGTTCTTTGCAAAGATTTAAAGTTAAAGAGTTATAGGCAAAGCTGTGTACTCATATCTATCCATAGAAAGGGAATGTGCATCACCATTCTCATTAGCTTGTTAAGCAAACGAAAGTTATACTCAAATAAGCAGTGCTAGAAATATAAAATGAAAATTTAAAATCAAAATCAAGACCTATCCCAACATTTTTGTGCAACAGATAAAAGATTGAGCAGCCGTCATCGCAAAAAATGACGTACATACCACATATATGTATGTATGTTAGACGATCTTACCTCTAATCAGCTTCAGCTCAGTGCTTCATGAAAGTAAATTATCTGTTTATACCTTCTAAATATTTTTATTATAGTTCTTTTTTGAAAAATAAAAGTATAAGTTGTATAGTTTACGCTTTATTTATTACGAGCATCTGCTGGTAGATCAAATATAATTTTATTATAATTTAAATATTCTTTTTATAGCTTATTTACAGCCAAATAAAACTTAGCTGGCTATTATCTATCTGAATTGTGAAGTCAAAGTCGAGAGCATCTAATGGTCGATCAAATATAATAACTATGAATTGAAGTGTAATTTCGCAAATTGAAAATGTTAATTGTAAATCTAAAAACTTAGAAAAGCTCGAATTTTCTGGTGTACAGTGGAACTTTCCTTAACGGTCAGCTCTATTAAACGAACTCTTCCATTAGGCGGACATATTTTGCGTCACTTTTGTCGTTTTTCCTTGTTTTTGTTTTGTTTTGAATCAGCTATCATAAATACTAACATATATAATTATTAATGCCTATTTCGGTAGTTTTTGTAGTTTGAATTCAATTTTTGATTGCATTTTAAACCAAATTTGACCACTGTGTGCGCTTTGCTGCTATCGCTGTTGTTTTGCTTTCTTGCTGTTGCTTGCTTCTTGTTATGTTTTCTTTTATTATTTTTTTTTGTTGTTTTCTGTAACCTTAGAACTTCTCAAGTTGTTGCTGCCTTTCTCGCCGCCTTTGTAAATGGGCATAATACCGGAAACCCACAACAACGACAGCGACAACCAACGACAACGACAACAAACTGAATAACAGCTGAGCTGAGGCGTTTGCAATGCGGTTCGCTCTGTTGCCTCTCACTCATCATCATACGAAGCGGACAGACAGACAACACCGTATAAAACGTCATGTTTAAAGTTCCTATGTAACTCTCTATACCCCCGCCCCCCCATTGAAACCCCTGATCAACTCTTGGCGATCTTTTACATTGGTTTAGTAGGAAAAACTTGCCGTTGGTTCCGGTGAAAATGCAGAAGAAGCCTTCAACTTAAACAGCTCCGTTTAGCCCCACAATTAATAGAATACAAACAATTCCACACTCTTTAGTATCTCTTTGTTGGTTGCTTGTTGTAACTGGCAGCATAATTACCACATATTTTCTGTAAGTGGCACACAACGCAAAACTTCCCATTTAGTCCAAAGTTCTTGCCACTTACTGGCTAACTGACTGACTGCACGGGAAATGAGATTCATTCTTTTGCTTTTTTTGCCACATATTTGCCTGGCTGACTTAAGTATAAATAATAAAAACAAGTAACACATTTTGAGTCGGGTGTGATGGACTTTGAAATACCCGCAACTCATTTTCATTAAAACAATATTCTACGAATATAACGAGAAAATATTAAATTGCACTAAATTATATATTTAGTATATTGATAAAGTTTAAAGTTGATCAAAGTTCAATTCAAAATATACCATGGGGTGTAAAATATACGATTATCTGTTGGTCTTTATCATAAATAATGAAATAAGTATGAAAACTTAAGTCGAGTGTGATCGAATGTGAGATATCCGCTACCTATTTTGAATAGTATTCTTAAAATATACCAAGTTATAACGCAAAAATACTAAAATATACAAAAGGCTATATTTGATATATTCATTAAAATTGTACAAATGCTTTCACCCAAACAAAAAAGTATTTCTTAAATACCTTCAACAATTATTATCTGATCGTAAGCAAATTTTCAGGAGTCTTAAATATTCTAGTTATTTTTTCATGTTCGCGGCTCTAGCTTTAAAATTACGGACATTAACGGATATATATTGTCCCGGACGTTGACGCTGATCAATTTTATTTACGTTAAATTTTCCCGCAAAAATTAGAAAAAAACTCAAAGAAAATAAATGGTAAACATATTATTCAAGCTTCAGCATTAATACATAAAAAATATATAATATATTTTAAAAATGTTTCACCTTAAACATTTGGTTTTTTTTTAAAGAAATATAACAAATTGCTACTTTTATATATTTTATAATGTCGGAGATTCCTCCTATTGCCTGTTGCACACATTTCCCTCTACCCTACATGGGTATAAAAACCGAAGCACAATTAATTCTTCAAACTAAACCAATTCAGCTGCTTAATGTTTAGCTAGAAAGTAATTCGTTATAGTTTATCATCAAATAATCATTTAATGGCATCGTGTGATTCCGGCTACTTTTTAATCAGTTCATAATTATGCCTATATTAAATTAAGCTTCAGCCATATCGAAATGTTCCAGCACAGATCTACTCATAAGTGGTGTAATTAATAGAATCGACTCAACGACAAAGCAATGCGAACAACGATACAGATAGAGATAGAGTGCGTGGGGTATTGGGATTGAACGGTGGCTCTTTTATGCTGCATTTAAGGTAATTTACATAATTTCATAATATGCAAATTGACGCCGGCTAGATCGAAGATAAAACCCATTAAAAGCAAACCAACAAATCAGCAGAGTTCCGGGCTCCACTCGAAAAAAAAACACACACAAAAACAAAAAACCAAAAAAACAGGCGGGAGGTCGCCAGCTCAAATAAATTGCAGATCGGTATCTTTTGATGCGTAATTAATAACTGCGCGTGAAAAACAATGAACTGAGGGGAAAAATGAAAAGAGAAAACACACACATGTGCTTGTTGCCAGGGCAAGGGTTTCAATTTTAAACACTGGACTGTGTCCAGGTAAGCAACAGCCGCAGTCGCAGCCGCAGTCGCAGCCGCAGCTTGTTGTTGCTGCTGGGTATCTGTATCTGCATTCAAGTATCTTGTATCTTATGGCTGAATATTTGTAATATGAGAACTGGCAGGCCGCGCTCTCGCCCAAAAAAAAAAAGAAGGAAAAAAACTAGTAACCACACAGCCCAGATGAAATTCAAAAGAAAAATCTTGAGAATAGAATAGAAAAGAAAGCAACGACAACAAGTTGTATAGAAAAGTTGCTACGCAGAATGAATGGCATTGTAGAAAAGCAGGGAAGAATAAAATAACCCTTGGGACATGTCGTGGAAAAGCCGAGGAAAACTTCACTCAAGGGTGAACCAAAGTCTTGTTTGTTATTGTTGTCATTGCGCCCAGACACGCAGCTAGGGGCGAGACGAGGGTGACTCAGAGCGAGATGCACCCTACGCTCTTGCCCTTAAGTAGGGGAAGCTCAGCTTCATTGATAGATTGCAATTTCTCAACAGCAACAAAAGAAAACAACAGCACAACAAAAAAATGAAACCCCTTTTGTTTCGAATTTGTAAAGAAACTATTTTCTATTTCCCGAAATTTGCGTAACAATCAACTTTCTCGACTCGCCTGATTTATAGATATTTAATAAAGCGCTTTCCCAGGCGAATCTTAAGCTTGCCGCGCATTTCATTTGCATGATAAAAGTTCTCAGACACTCTCGATAAGTGAGCGCGAGAGAGAGCTGCCTGACAACTGGGTGTCTACTCCGGCAATAACAACAAGGCATTTTCGCTGATTATCTCGTCAGCTAGGCACCAGAGGGGAGGAAGTAAATTCATGGAAGAAGAAAAAAAAAATAAAATAAAAGGAAAAAGGAATTGTTCCTTTTCAATTTTTTGGCTTTTGTTTACAGGCCGGCTTTCAACGATGAAAATTATGACGCAATTTATAGTTTTTCATTTTTATCGCCGCCTTCGTTGTGTGTGTGATTTCCTTTTGTTGAGAGGTTTTAAAAAAGCATAACTAAGATTTATTTCCGGATTTGTGAAATTTACACCATATGCCAGCAGACTCGCATTACTTTCCCAAATGCCCAGCTGGCCAAAACTCAGTCAACTTCTTTTTAGAGTCGTCGGCACATTTGTAAAGAGAAACTTTTCATGTTTTTTCCCCCCGCCTGCTCGCCTTGTACTATAACAAATATATACTTCAAAAGGATGGTGTAGTAACTAGGACTTAAATCCCATTGATACTGTGAAACCAATTGAATACAAGAAGGTAAGCTGGACTCGACTGTGCGCGACTGAGAGATACCCATTTTCAATAAAAGTAAAACATTGCGGTATTATTTTAAAAATAAACCAAATTAATATACTAAAAAAGATACCGATATACTGTTATATACAAAAATTTACATTTGGTATATTAATATATTATTATATTCAAAATATACTATTCATAATATACTATTATATTCAAAATATACTATTCATAATATACTATTAGATTCAAAATATATTTTTCATAACATACCAGATTATCAACCGACATACTGTTTATGCCATATACATAATTTGCTTAATGACTGTTACAACCAAATTCTTAAGAATCATTAAGACATTAAGTTATTATTTTATGCTCAAAAAACCGGTTTCGTAAAAATGTCGAAAAAATGTTTCTTTTTTAACTTACAGTTTCAAACATCCGGACAGACGTACATGGCAACATCGTTTCAGCTGTTGGGGTCGATCAAGAATATCTATACTATATAGCGAAATATGTCCTTATAAATTCACTGAGGCTGGTATAAAAATGTTACGTTTATTGCAGCTTTTGCACATTTGAAAGCTGAGCAGTAAGTTAAAAGCTCTGTTATGCTTTATTTACCGATTTGGCCAGCTTCCAAAGTGCATTGAAAGCTTAATACATGCAACCGAACAAAATAATACAAAATTAATAAATGCAAATGAAGCTTGACATTAGATTTCAGCCGCAAATAAACTCGAGTTGATTTTGTTCGGTAAAGATTGAAATCTTTATGTTACTTTTTTATGGGCATAACTTTCTCATTTCCATAATTTGTCCGTTGTTATCTCTTCAAGAGACGACAGAATTTGTTGAAAGAAATATATCACGACAATTATACATAATTCAACTGTGAAATTTTATATTTTTTGTTGCTTTATTTTATTTGGTGCCTCAGGGCAACATTACGTAATGGCAAACTGACGAAACAATAATTCAAGTCAATAAAATATGAGAGATGACGGCAAGAAATCCCACAAAAAAACAAAAGTTAGTTTTATCGCCGAGCATAATTCAAAATCCCAAATGGAGGAACTTGTTTTACGCCATGTGTAATCTAAAACCAGAGGCCTGAGAACATAAAGTGCACGAGATACGAGACGAGGAACATCAAGTGAATAATATAGGAAAATTTATGCTACTTGCCCCATTCTAATGTCAACGCGTTGCTAAATAAATAACAAATTTTAGTTTACGACTTGCTCGCCTGACCTTACTCATCCCTCAAGCTGGCTGACCTGAAACCGAACCCAATTTGTAATATTTCAGGCCGACAAATGGATCATTGGACAGAGCGCGTCACAGCATAAAATAAAACTAAATCAAATGAACATAAATTATTAAATATTACTCGTATAGTAAGCACGCAGCATAGAACTGCGTCTTATCTGTGCTCAGCAACAAAATATTCCGAGAAGTCTGTCAATTTGTTTATTTCTTGTAGTTAATTTGTGTTGACTTTGAAGTTCGACAATTAAAAATCCCATAAATCATATACTAATTAATCAATTGATTTGATTGCTTTGTAGAACTGTAATCTTGTTGGTGTTTAGTTCGATTTCCACTTTTTATTTCGGGGTTATGAAACTTGAAACTTGGAATCAAACATCGAGCCTTTTTATATTTTTAATAAATCATGAGCGATTGTTTCAAGAAATTGCATAAGTCTTCTATCAATTATTCGATTTATAGAGTTGTAATTCTATACAAGTTTAGCTCTTTTTAGACACATGCAAATCCATTTTCACTTTAAATACGATGAGTTTGAGGAAATCACATAAATCTTTTACTAATTAAAGAATTGATTTGGTTCTTTTTAGAAATATGTATGTACATAGATCTTATTTCATTTTCAAGCGCAGTTTTTAAAAAATATTATTGAATCTCTACTTCCTGAACTAACAGCCACAGCACCAAAAATTAGGTTATAATTCTAAAGAAAGGGGATTCAAACTTTTTAAAAAACACGAACAAAATCGAAAAAGTCTTAAATCAAGATTTGCAAATTTCTTTCCAAACTAGCATTAAACATTCTTAAATCAAGATTTTAATCTTAATTTAATGCAAATTTAGTATGCATAATAAATATGTTGTATTTGGTTGTAGTTCAAGATTGTTCTTTTTAAGGATTGGAAAAATCTTAAATCCAGATTTTTATAACTTTAATCATCAAGTTGGGTTAATAATATAATGTCATGTTATGTGCAATCTCTTAAGGAAATTGACTAAATCTCAGCATTTGTTGAGTTATTTTATATACTTGTTCTTTTTATACATTTTTAGATCTCTTTTCAGTACATGAAATTAGGAATTATGTCGTGCCTAGTCTTGACCATCTGTTTAGTTGCTGTTGCTACTTATGTGTAATAAATATGTTGCCAGCAATTGGTAAATTAAGAGAAATATATCAATTTGTTGTGCAACCGCAGCTGCGCAGCTGGTTAAAAGATGTAGACCTCAGACTCTCTCTCTCTCTCTTTCTCTCTGTCTATTTGTCCAGACGAGCAGACAGACTGCGACTGCAACTGCAACTGCAACTTGGAACATAAATCATTTTCATCGTCGACGCTTGTTGCAGCGGAACGTTTTTAGTTCGCGTTCTTGCCACATGCTGCCAAATGTTGAGAGATGTTTCCACACGCCGCAACGCATCGCATTGCATTTGCCGCCCGCCCGGTCACCCGGCTACCCGGCCACCCGGTCATTCGTTGCATTGTCGAAGTGCATCGTGGCAACGCCTCCGTTTCGCTTGTCTTTTGCCTGCCACTTCCTCTGCTTCCCTTTGCCCCAGTCAACGCCTTTGATTTATGGGCCAGCTTCCAATATAATTATGTTGTATCCAAAATATATGCGAGAGCTACAAAAATGTGGCAATGTATTTTTGAAACTAGCAACAGATTTTCAGAATTTTTGAAAAATTGTCGCTCTTTGTTACGCTTGCCACAAAACGATTCCTTGAGCTGCATCTTTTAGTCAACGAAACCTTCATATTAACTATATTTTTTAAAGTCAGTTATTATAGAGTTTTCAATCAACCAAACTTCACTTCATTGTGTTCACTATAATGCGTTTCACTTTCACTATGGGAAAGTGTATTCACACTTCGATAGTCGTTGCCAGTTTTTATATGAAGTGGGTTAGCATTGAGGCGCTAGAGCCTAGGCTCTAGGCTCTTTCATTCTATTTTAATTAAAATTTAAGTTGCCAAAAAAAAAAGATAGAAGAAAGAAGAGAAACATAGAAAATGTGTTCTGATTTATGAGGGCAACTTCGATGCACCAACAACGAGGCCTAATCGAAGCCTGTGGAATTGGGTGCCAGAAATAAAAATCAAAATCGAAATACAGAAATCTAGAAAAAGATGATCCGATATTTTTGGGGTTTGCCAGAAATTCAAATATTCACATGTTCTCGTGGGCTGACAGACATTTCAATATTTATTCAAGGCGACCAAAATATGAACAGAAAATAGAATTGTATAAATTCGTGAAATGGTTTTCCTACTCAATATTTGGGCGGAATGAATAATGCACATCTTCGGATTTAAAAACCTTTCTCTTTTAAAGCGTAACAGACAGAAGGATGCATCTTCGCACACATAAAGTATATATACCACATATATATATTTATACATACATATTTAATCAGAACATAGATTTCGAAAAGTGTCCGAGTATCGGGATTACTAAGCTTTTTTGTACGTCTTGTTTTTTCTTCTGTTCAATATTTATGTCAAACTTCTTGACTAAAGCGTATATTCTTAAATCATTAAATATTTATTTAAAGCTGCCTCTAAAATCAGCGTCATCATTGCTGCGATAAGCAATTGAATTGCTCTCAGTAAATGAGGTCGGTGATATAGACAGAGACTGAACTCAGCAGATTCCTAAGAGGAGAGAGAAAGCGAGAGAGAGAGAGAGAGAGAGAGAGTGCGGATCAGAGGAGGTTAAATCTATGTGATATCATAAAATATCTTATCCCATTTATAGGGCTATCCATATATTGCGCTGTGATGTAACTTCTCTAATATTACAATGCACTTTTATAATACACTGTTGTGAATTTAAGTATACCCGTAATTCGAAAAAAAAAATAAACCACGCACAAGTTGTCGCCACTTCTAATTTCATTATCAAGAAGCCTCTCTCGGACATGCGTCAGAAAGTTGACATTGTCTCGACATTGACACTATTTGCTATCGTCTTCATTTCCGCAACGAACTTTTGAGCTGACCCCACATCTATTCATCACGTGATAATCCCAAAATCATACAGCACTCAGAACTATATTCTTCGTCGATTTAAATTAAACTTTTAGTTTCAAATTCATCTTTTCCGCGAGCAGTCGAAATAATCAAAATGTGCAAAATAAAAATTAAAGCTGTTCTTTTCTTAACAGTACTTGAAATATATTTGGTGGCCACAGCTACCTTCGAAGAGGTGAGAACAGTTACATAAAGCAGTGTATTACAGTGAGTGCTAAGAATGTTTACATTTTCTTTTTATGAGACATGCGAATTCGATCGAAAATTGGAAGAACAGTGCCGAATGCATAACTATAAGACATTGAAACCTTTGCTTGACTATTTTAGGCAAGTTCGAAATGAGTTAGAAGACAAAGAAATTAAGGAAAATAAGTTAAATGAATTAAATTCGGATCTTATGGGAAAGTATCATGAAATTGTGAGAATTCATGAAAAATTCATGAAGGACGCAGATCTATTAGAGGAATATAAAAACGAAGTAAATAAAGGGAAAAACGATTTGAAATCGTGTCAAAATAAAGTTGATAAATTCGAATCTGAAATTAATTCAAAACAAAATATTATTGTTAAATTAGAGGAAAAACTAACCGAAAAATCCACCAACTTAGAAATTCATCAAGTTCAATTAAAATCACTCAAATCTAGTTTAATTGAAAAAGATGAAAATATAAAGAGATTTAGTGAGAATATTCAAAATAATACTGAGCAGCAGAAAACACTTGAAGTGCAATTAGAGCAGAGTAAAACTAAATTAATAAAGCAAGATAAAGATGTTCAGTTATATCGTGAAGAAATCAAGACAATAAATAAGACATCCGAAAATATCAGAGAACAACTGAAAGAAATTGAATTGCAATTAAAAAATAGTCAAACTAAGCTAATAGATAAAGTGAAAGAAAATCAGTTATGTCAATCTGAACTTGATAAGTTAAGTCCCACAACTTGCATCCCTTTTAGAGATTATCCAGGAGTTCATCAATTCAATGTTTCTGGCGTAGGTTTCTTTGATGTTTTATGCGATAGTCAGTTAGCTGGACCTGGATGGATTGTAATACAACAACGAGTTGGGGGAAATGAGCATTTCAATAGGGATTGGGCAACGTATCGCAAAGGTTTCGATGCAATGGATAGCGACTTTTTCCTCGGACTAGAGAAAATACATCGTATCACGAGTTTGCAGCGTCACGAACTTTATATACATTTGGTTGCTGTGAATGGGACTGTTTACTTCGCTCGTTATGACGACTTCAAAATATCTGATGAAGACAGTGGATATAAACTGAGTTTGGGTAAATGGAATGGAACAGTTAACGATGCAATGAGAATCGTTGACAATATGAAGTTCTCAACATTCGATCGTGATAATGATTTTGGTGGTGGTAATTGCGCGAAAGAATTCGGAAGTGGCTGGTGGTACAACTCTTGTTTTCATTGGTAAATATTGTAAATTGTTATTTTCGAAGGAGTCAACAACTGTTTTTTCTCTTATGCAGTAATTTAAATAGGAAATATTTAGCTTACCAATCGATGGATCTTAAAGAAATTAAGATGTTAGTGCGACCCAAGCAATGAATGAATGAACAACTGTAGAGCTGAAATTTTGATGATTGACTCTTTTTGTAATCGTTTATATGAATATGAATATGAATATGTATATATGCTACCTTAAGAAATACACTATTGAATATGTATCTTAAAATAGATCAGATTTAATCGCATCTTATATTTTGTATACAAAAAAATTTACATTTTATATGCTTTCCTGATGCTGTACTTGAGTATATTAAAATATGTATTAAAATAATTTTAAATGTATATTAAAATAATTTTCATTGTACATTTTTGTAATATTAATAGACTTATAATTACTTTACAGATATCATTTCAATCAAGTATTGAACATTAAAATTATTTTTATAATTGTTTTTCACATTATTCTATTCCTTATTTTAACTTTGAAGAAAAGGTTAAGTATGAAATTTTCTCCTCGGGTTTTCCGGTAATAGAAAACACGCATATTTTTATTGACATTTAATTTTAACAGCGAGCACATCTGCAATTCCCAATGTAACCTTTGGATGCGAGTGCAACCGAGAACGCGATATTTCAAAGCAAGCGTTTCCTCATCGTTTCTATTTCACTTGTGGTTAGGTACTATAACAGAAGAAGTTGCCAGTAGTTCGAAGACGATGCTAGTTGTGGTTAAGTATAACAGATGAAGTTCTGTACTTCTAAACTCAAACACTTGCACTTTTGTAGCCGAGTGCAAGCGAGTACGCGATAGTCAATTGCCAAAACAAGCGCTGGCTGATCGTGTCTATCACACAAAAGGATGCTGCTTGTGGTTAGGGATAATGGAAGAAGTTGTTATTAGTTAAGTGGAAGCAGTTGCTAGTTCATTAAACAGATAAGGATGCTAGTAGCGCTGATGTACTATATAACAGAATGCACAATCGCAAATTTTTAGGCAAGTGCAAGCGAGAGCGCGATAGTCGTTTGTCAAAACAAACGTTTCATGATCGTTTCTATTCCACAGACGTACAAACAGAATTGCGTAGATATTAATCTTCATGTGTAAAAGCAAAGATCAAATCTCTACAACAACTACATATATACATATAAATGTATGTATGTTGCTTATGATAAAGCGCAAGAGAGTGAGTGCGATAGCGCTCTATATACTACTCACCTGTATGCACACTGACTTATGTGTTGCATATGTATTGTGTGAATATACATGTATATGTGCGACTATATATTTATTTAAATGTACTTGCAGATCGTACTATAAGCACTTATATATATATATATATATATTTTATATACTGTAGATTAGATTTGTAACGGAATGAACGAACTTTAATATATAATATATACCCATATAAGTATAATTTGAAGTTTTCATTACTGCGATGCAGTTTAGCTTTTTTTTAATTTTTAATGTGCCATGGACAGAAGATTTGAAATATTAAAAAATAATAACCATACAATCGCTCTCACTTAATGAACAACATACAGACGGAGGCTGCACTCATCAGTAGATGCCAATGAGAAGAGATAGAGTCACTATGACATCAATATATCAAATTCGATATAATGTTTTTATGATTCAACTTCTCAGAGTAATTTTGCACTGCAGTGTTTTAAGTCTGAATTGTTCTTTCTAATCGTTTCAAGTCCATCAGGCATGCTCCGGTATTCACTTTTGGTTTTCGTTTTGAAAATGAAAACGAAAAAATTGGTGTTCCCGTTTTCACTTTCACAAGATTTTTTCGAATTCCAAAACGAGAAATTTTGTCTTGTAGAAATAAAAAATAAATGCCTTTTTCTACATATATTAAATTGAATCTTATATGCAAAAGGAAAAAAAGTAGTTGACTCATTGGTTTATTGTCGTTCTTTTAAGACCGCCAGAAGATCAATTAGGCTTGTAATTATTTTTAAAACGGCTAATTTCTGACCCCACCTCAAATTTGGAAATAAAATTTTGCCGTCGGCAACAACAATTTTCGGTTTGGTGAGCGACCGATAAATCCGACACCATGAATTATCGCCTAGGCTGCCATACTTTTGGTGGAATGGAAAAGCAAGTTAAAAATACTTGTATAATGGAACGGATGGCATTAAATTTGTTGAAGTTGGATAAAATATGTTTTTTTAAAATTAATTTTTTAAAATTTAATTACTGAAATGCTAAAATTTTATAAACAAAAATTGTTGAAATGACCGGAATGAAATTCATTAAAAATGTGGCATCCCCTTTCTTTGTGGGAAACAGCTGATTGCTGTTCCACTAATTTTTTTAAAGAAAGTTTCAAATCTTTATTTGCAAAAAAGACAAAAGGGAAATATATTTGTTTCAGTGAAAGCATAAATCAACTATGCAGGATAAAATTATCCTTATGTGAGTTCTATCCACGCAGGAAATTGGACATCCGAAAGGCATTTTTTCGCGTTGTTTACTTCTGACCAAAACACAAGTCAGCTGTTTAAGCAGTAAATAATGAAACGTTTCGATAGCAAAACGATGACCAAAAACTTGTGAAAACCGGAGCACCTAAAAACGAAATTCTCGGTTTTGGTCCGGAGCATGCCTGTTAGTTTCAAATTCATCTTTTCCGCGAGCAGTCGAAATATTCAAAATGTGCAAAATAAAAATCAACTCAGTTCTTTTCTTGACAGTACTTGAAATATTTTTGGTGGCCATAGCTGCCGGAGAAAAGGTGAGTACAATTACATAAAGCAGTGTAGTACAGTGAGTGCTAAGAATGTTTTCATCTTCTTTTTATCAGACATGTGAATCCGATCGACAAATGGAAGAAATGTGTAGCATTCATAACTATAAAACTGTGAAACCTTTGCTCGATTATTTCAGACAGGTTAGAAATGAGTTAGAAGACAAAGAAATTAAGGAAAATAAGTTAAATGAACTAAATTCGGATCTTATGGAAAAATATCATGAAATTGTAAAAATTCATGAAAAATTCATGAAGGAGGCAGCGCTATTAGAGGAATATAAAAACGAAGTAATTAAAGGGAAAAACGATTTGAAATCGTGTCAAAATAAAGTTGATAAATTAGAATCTGATATGAATTCACAACAAAATATTATTATGAGATTAAAAGGAGAATTAGCTGATAAATCCACCAACTTAGAAAATTGCGAACTTCAATTCAAAAATCTTAATTCAAGCTTTATTGAAAAAGATGAAAAAATAAAGGGATTTAGTGAGAATATTCAAAATATAACAGAACATCAGAAAACAATTGAATTGCAATTAGAGCAGAGTAAAATTAAATTAATAAAGAAAGATAAAGATATTGAGTTATGCCAATCTGAAATTAATACATTAAATCGGACATCAGAAAACATCAGAGAAGAAAAGAAAAGAATTGAATTGCAACTAAAAGATAGTCAAACTAAGCTAATAGATAAAGTGAAAGAAAAACAGTTATGTCAATCTGAAGTTGATAAGTTAAGTCCCACTTCTTGCATCCCATTTGGAGATTCAGATGTTCATCAACTCAATGTTTCTGGCGTAGGTTTCTTCGATGTTTTATGCGATAGTCAGTTAGCTGGACCTGGATGGATTGTAATACAACAACGAGTTGGGGGAAATGAGGATTTCAATAGAGATTGGGCAACGTATCGCAAAGGTTTCGGTGCAATGGATAGTGACTTTTTCCTCGGATTAGAGAAAATACATCGTATCACGAGTTTGCAGCGTCACGAACTTTACATACATTTGGTTGCTGTGAATGGGACTGTTTACTTCGCTCGTTATGACGACTTCAAAATATCTGATGAAGACAGAGGATATAAACTGAGTTTGGGTAAATTCAGTGGAACTATTAATGAGGATGCGATGAGATACACTGAAAACATGAAATTCTCAACATTCGATCGTGATAATGATTTTGGTGGTGGTAATTGCGCAAAAGTATTCGGAAGTGGCTGGTGGTACAACGCTTGTTTTTATTGGTAAATATTGCAAATTGTTATTTTCGATGGAATACACATAATTATTTTTTTTTTTTTTGAGGACTTTGCTTTTATTTATTGAATCTTCTCTAGATTTTGAGACTAACAATAAGTTTACGAATCTTAACATTAAAATTTAGCTAACAGTGTGTTAAAACTGCATTCTGGTTGCGCGTCCCTCAGGTCGGTCGCTGGGTGGGTAAGTCATTACGACGAAGACGTGATTGGTTGCTCAACCTTGTTAGACCTCTCGCCAGGTGGTTAGGGTGCAACAGTAGCTTGGTAAAGTACTTTTCCTTCTGTTCTGCGATCACTTCTTTGACTGGTAGGATGTTTAAGTCGCGTTGTATGTTTTCGTTGCGAACGTACCACGGTGCCCCGGTGATGGTTCTCAAGATCTTCGACTGAGCTCGCTGGACTATGTCAATATTACTATTGCTGGCACTCCCCCATAATTGGGAGCCGTACATCCATATAGGTTTTAGTACCGAGTTATATAGCAGGACTTTATATTCAAGGCTAAGGGGAGACCGAGCGTTGATAAGCCAATGAAGGCTGCTGGCTTTTAGCTTTAGGTGTGTTCTTTTGGCTTCAATGTGCCGGCGCCATGTGAGTCTTCTGTCGAGGTGTACTCCTAGATATGTCACTTCGTTTGCTTGCGGGAGTGGAGTGTTGTTTAACGTTAGCGGCGGGCAGTTTTGTCTGTTCAGGGTGAATGTAACGTGCTTGCATTTTTGTTCGTTCACTCTAATTCGCCAATCTGATAGCCATTTTTCAACATCGACCATATGAAGAGCTAGCTGCGCAGTTGCTTGCCTCGGGCATTTCGAGCGGCTAAGAATAGCTGTATCATCAGCAAACGTAGATGTTGTTATTCGTGTGCTTGTCGGGATGTCTGCTGTGTAGAGGACGTATAGTGTTGGCCCTAGCACACTACCTTGAGGAACTCCAGCTCCAACAGTGAAAACATCAGATATAGCAGAGTTGCATCTCACAACAAATTTTCTGTCGTAAAGGTAAGACTCTAAAAGCTTATGGGTGTTGCTGGGGAGCATTGTCTTGATCTTGTACATTAGACCTTCTAGCCAGACTCTATCAAATGCTTGAGAGACATCTAAAAATATGGCAGTACAGTACTCTCGTTTTTCGAACGCGTTCCGAATTTCTGATGTTATCCGGTTGACCTGCTCAATTGTTCCGTGCTTTTCACGAAACCCAAATTGATGTGACGGGATTCCTTCCTGGAGTCTTAGGTACGTGTTTATCCGAATCAAAACGCATTTTTCAAAGAGTTTAGATAAGCATGAAAGTAGGCTTATAGGTCTATACGACGTGGGGACTGTGTGGTCTTTTCCCGGCTTTGCTATCATTATTATAATTGACTTCTTCCATCTCATTGGATAGTAGCCAAGTTTTGCGATGGTGTTGAAAAGCTGGGTGATAGTGCAAACGGCGCAATATGGGAGCTCGATGATCATTTTGGGAGTTATGAGGTCGCATCCCGGGGATTTTTCGGATTCAGTTGATTTTTGATGATGCTAACGATTTCATTTGGGCGAAATTCGATTGGCTCACGTTGAAGCTGAGGCTCATTTGATAAAGTCGGCAGAGTAAACGCACTCGTGGCAGGATTTGGTTGGAATACATTTTAAGGTGGTTGGCAAACGTGCTGGCTCTGTCTGCATCGCTACGCGCCCAGCCTCCTGTGGGATTTCTTATAGGCATCACGGCTTCTTTCGGTGAGCTCAGAGTAGGGTGAGCTCTCCATAGTGAGTTTTTCGTACTAGAAGTACACAATTGCTCTATGTAGTGGCGTTGGACATATGCTTCTTCTTGCTGTAGAGCTTTAGTAAGTTCACGTGAGGCATGTCTTAAACGTTGCTTAGAAGATGGCGATCTGTGGAATTGCCACTCTCGACGTAAGCGTCGCTTTTCGAGGACGAGCTGCTCGATTTGTAGATTTGTCTTCTTTTGATTGCTTTGTGTATTTATGGTTTGAGGTGTTGAAGCTTGGGCTGCAGAGACAAGTACAGACTCCAGTGAATTAACAAAGCTGTCTACGTCGGCTTCATTATTGAGATGGGGACTTAGCTCAATGTGTGAGCTTATATACTTTCTGTACTTAATCCAATTAGTTTTCTGTGAGGTCAATTTTAGTGATTGTTCCAATGTTCCTGGATGCCGGAGTAGAATAAACAGTATAGGCGAGTGGTCAGATGAAAGATCCGAAAGGCATTCGGCGCTTATCAGATTTTTGGAATGTTTTTGGTAATCGCAAAGTCTATTAAATCGGGCAGTTTCTTTGGGTCTGCCGGCCAGTATGTTGGTGTGCCAGGAGAAGCATAGTCGAGCTTGTTCTTGGCGTTGATAATGGCATTGTAGAGCTGCTTTCCTTTTGGAGTCACGAGACGAGATCCCCAGTGTGTGTGCTTGGCATTGTAGTCTCCTGCTGCTATGAAGTGGTCTCCTAGTGAGTTGAAAACTGCATAAACTCATCTTCAGCTATAGTGAAGCGAGGGGGCAGTATACGGCGGCTAGTGTAAGTTCGTTGCCGGTATTTAGTTTTATATTTATAGATGTGGCCTGTAGGTAGTTTTAGCAAATTTGTTATGATAGTAGTGCTTAATACGGCTTCTGATTAGAATTCCAGTCCCACCATGTGCTTTACCGTCTGGATGATTTGTTCCGTAGAAAGTATATCCTCGAAGATGAAAATTGTATTTGTTTGTAAGGTGTGTTTCTGAAAGCAGCATTACGTCGATTTGATTGTCGAGTAGGAATTGAGCTAACTCAAGTTTATGCTGTGAAACGCCGTTAGCGTTCCACGTAGAGATCCGTAGGGGAGTCATTATTTGGATTGTTGTGAAACCAGCATTTCAATCAATAGATTTTGGTTTCGCATTAAATCTTGCATAGTTGTGCGCATAAATGACATAAATTCTGTAAGGCTTTGTTGTAAGCTGCATATCATAGCTTCGAAGTTGCTTTTGACTGCTCCGGCGATTGATGTTGCTGAGCCATGTTCGGTTCTTGGTATGCTGATTGCAGAAATGAACTTTTGAGGCAGGGATAGCCGGTCCTGATTTTAAAGCGCTTGCGTATGTCACACTTTTGTCAGAGTTAATAGGTCCTAGTGAGGATCTGGCTGCAGTCGAGAAGAAGACTTCAGGGTTTGATCTGGAGACTTTCAACGTTTTATTTTGGGTTCGGGCGGTAATTCCTTTTTGATGAATGCGGCTTTTCAGATCCTTATAAACTGGGCAACCTCTATAGTTAGCAGTGTGATTGCCACCGCAGTTGCCGCACTTTTCGAGTTGCAGTCATCTTTGCTCGCTGGGCAGTGTGCGGAGTCATGAAGCTCTCCACAAACTACACACACCGGGCGCAGTTTACAGTATGACCTTGTATGACCATATTCTTGGCAGTTCGCACATTGTACCGGACCATTGCGTTTGTGCGGTTCCTCAACTGTAATTCGGCGATGCAGCAGGAACTGAAGATTGTATATAGGGTGCACTTCGTATTTCTTCAGGGGCTTATTGTCTGGCTCGAGCTCAACCTTAAAGAGTGGTTGCGGCTTTCTATCCCTGTTAAGGATATTGAAGACTGTCTTTGCGCTAAATCCCTTCTCTTGTAGTGCCTTTGTTATCTCTGCAGGCGTTACTTCAGATTCTATACCCTTGAGTACGACTTGCAAACCCTTGCTGCTTTTAAGCTGATACGTGTAAAAGTTCTTTTATTATCGGTAAGATATTTCGATAATACTCTGTAATTATCTTCAGACTTCATTTGAACTTTTGTTTCGTGAATGTTGCCCTTTACAAGGGGTATTATGTGGAAGTTATCCTTGCCAATAAGCTCAATAATTTTGTTGACGAGAACATTGGAACTTTTTCTCGTATATAAATAGGCGGAGGCTTTGGCTTCCTTTTCTCGACTTCAGTAGATTCGGCCGCCTCAACCTCATAGGCGTCTGCCAAGATTTTGAATCGGTTCGAGTTCATGTCCGTTTCTATTGCAGCTAGGCTAGCATTGCCACGGGTTATTTTGCGTTGAGAATTTAGAGGGCTCATCTTTCTTTTAATTTGAATGTAGCGATCCATACCAGTCTGCACAGCCGGCTTAATAGGTTCATTGTTTTGTTCTTTTTTCGGGCAGCGCAGCGACAGACTTAGTAATGTTTGCGCTGCTAGCTGATGATGTCGTTAAACGCGCTGTCGATACAGTTGCGGTTGTTGTTGTTGTTACGGTTGACGTTGTCAGCGAAATTGCGGTGCTGGTTACTGCGCTCTTAGGCTGCAGAGACATCGATGGTAGCGAGGGAGAGCATGAGCGCGCTCTATTACTCTCTACGTTTAAGAATTCGGTCGAGTTGGGGGGTAATTGACCGCACTTGATCAGAGCTTGCATTATATTCGGTCGCTTTAAAAGAGAAGTACGCGTTGTTTCGTTGTTGTGAGAGCCGTCTCTCGTCTTGCTCACGGTGACGTTGTGCACGAATGTCGTTTTGACTCATTGTAATCGAGATTGATTAATTAGAGTTTTAATTGTTATGATTTATATTAATTAATTAATCAATCAATATAAACATTAGCGATTTCATCGCAAAGAGCGTCTTTTCGCGATATTGTAGATTTTTTAAACCAGTCACTGCACTTATGTGATCTTATTGAATATTTTTTCCCGGAGCACAATAAATACACGTCTGCATGCGACGACGGTTACCATAATTCAATTCATAATTATTGAGTTTTGTTTTTTCTTATGCAGTAATTTAAATGTACTCTATGGGCCAGATCTATTTTGGTACCGACGAAATCCATTGAAAGAAGCTAAGATGCTAATTCGCCCCAAAGAAGCGATGAAGAAGTGAGCAACTGAAGAGCTGAAATTGAGAAATTTGACTTTGTTTTAAAATCATTTATATATTTGATGAATTCACACAATTGTTGCGTTCTTGATAAATATACGATTGACTTTGTAAAGTAGTGAATTATTTTTGAAATGCCCCATTGAAAAAGGTCCGTTTTTTATTGTTTCTTATATAATATGTTGTACACAAATCGTTTCATCTTCCGCTGTGATAAGAATATTGGACTTCAGACTTAAACATTAATATATAGATGGAGAGTTTGCTCATCAGCAGAGGAGAAAATACTAATAACTTATGTATATACATATGTGCAAAGATCATTGCATCGAAGAGAGCCACAAATATTTTGGTGTTTAGCTTGATACAAGTCTGACGATTAGTGATGAGGTCATTGAAAACTCAGTTGCTACACAAAGAGAACGAATTAGGTTTTTTAAGCTAGAATAAAAATCTAAGTTAAAAAACTTTTCGATCTTGCAACAAAATTTGTAAACGTGAATTCCAGTTTAAAAATCGCTTTAAGCAATCTTTTGATCTTTAATCATTATTTTGTAATTGGAGGCCAGATTATTGTAGCATTTTGTATTGCATAAACCATAAAAGATTTAAAACTAATAAAGGATTTATCACATTTGAAGTATCTTTAAATTTTGAGGCAGAGGCTACGAACTTATTAAGTTCAAAAATGTCTTGAAATAAATCTAGAATATTTAAATTGCAACATTTGACATGCTTGAAGTCTGATAAACACGTCTCCATATAATAAAAATCTCTATAACTGTTAACTAGTATTTTATGATAGTCCTTAATCGAATTAAAAGCGAGCAACATATAATTATATTTAAGCTGCTAAAAGGTAAATTATTTCCTATATCCATTGATATACAATTTTATTTAATTTGTTTGTTGGCTTCAATTCGATGTTTAAATGCTGAACTGATCTCAACTCGGTTTCCCTCTGTTTTATTTCCCTCACAACTCAACTTCGCATCTTTCGTTGTTGGCTTCGTTTTAATGTTGGCTAAAACAAGAAAAGGCAACAACAACAACGAATAATATGACTTTAGCATCGCATAAATAAATCTGTCAAGTGTTGCGCATAAATATCTTGGCAACATGTTGTTCAGTTTTCAGTTCGCTTCGCCTCGGGATTTTGTTGTTTTAGTTGTTGTGCTGTTGCTGTTGCTGTTGCTTTAATTAAATGCTGCAATCAAGTGCGTAGCGCGATATTTCCAATGAAAAATTACAATGCAACAGCAACCGAAAAAAATGTGGCAACTGGCAGAGGGGGAGAAAAGGGGGAACGCGGATTGCTCACCATTTGGCCGCGGGCTTCGCCTCATGTTTGTGCATTGAGAAAATTTTGTGTCCGCTGCACATTTGTTGACTTTGCCACTTGCCACTTGCCACATTGTGCCCCACCACTGCCCCCTTCGCACAGACCCTCGTCAAACTGCCGTTTTGCCGTTGCGACCGCAAGTCGCAAGTGGCCAAGCAATCGCCCCCTTCGCCCCTTTTTCACCCTCTTGCCACGTTGCAACAAAGCGATTGTCCCTCAATAGTTGCTGCTGTTCTTGCTGCTGCTGTTGTTGATGTTGCTGATGTTGCTGCTGCCCTAACGAACGGCCCCAGTGAATTAAATTCATAATTAATGCGTTGCATGCACGCACACACATACACACTAACACATACTGACACACACACACACACACACACACACACATACAGAGAACGGACACGTAGCAGCTACCGTTGCCTCTTTGTTGCCTGACACGTTTATTAAAACTGATTTTTTATGATTTTTTTTTTCATTTTAATTTTTTTTACTTTTAACATGCATGCGAAAGGCCTCTGAGACAGAGCACATCAGCTATGGCAAACAAATTGTCGCTCTCTCTTGCTTTTAAATACATACGTACCTTCATTTATTCACAGAGAAAAATCAATCTAGATTGAAGAATCCTGATTTAAGAACTTTTTGATCTTAAAAGAACAGTCTGCTAAAAAGATTTTTAGCTTGAAACAATCTTAAATCAAAATTAAAGACATCCCATTTTAATATTAATAAATTGACTCAGAAAAGTTTTATTCTAAATTCAAATTAAGATTGCAAATCTTGATTTAGAAACTTATCCATCTTTAAAATTAAATAATTTTGTTTTTGTTTCTTGAAATGTTGGAATTCTCTTCCTTTAAAATTTTAAGTGTTATAATTGTAACTATATAATACATATACAACAAAAAATATATATAAAAAAACAACAAAGCAATTATTTTGTACTTTTTTTAATCAATCTAAATTTCAAATTGTTTGATCTTAATTTAAGAGTTTGCCTTCTTGGTTCAATTTTGAGATTTTTCCATTCTCGAAAAAAAATTATAATCTTAAATTTCAAGATTGTGCATTATAAATGTTTTGGAGAGTTTCGATATTGATTCAAGTATCTTGGTTCTTGGTTCAACTCTGACATTAAACAATCTTGATTTAAGATTTTATTCTTGATTGTGACACTTTTCTTTCTGTGTTCTTAAGACTTAATCACGTATTTCTGCAAATTAAACGCAATAAAAGTCTTGAGTATTTTTCAAAGTATTTAACAATTCAGAAATGTTAAATTGCTCAATTTTCTTGAAAGATAGCGTATAGAGAATTCGTTGCATTCGATCCAGCTTCATATTCTGTGCTTCACTTTTAGCATATTTCATACCAATTTCCTTTTGCTGTTCATTCCTCGTGCACATTTTTTGTGCTGCATTTTGATTTGGTGCCAAAAGCAATTTGAATTTATTTCGCATTTGTTACGCTCTTTCGTTTTTATTTCAGGCAATTTTGACCTTACAATAAACAAAAACAAAAAATAATAATAAAGAAAGACAGAAAATTGCAATACGGAATAAATTTCTGTGATAAAAGAACTAAAGTTGATTTGGCTTTGTTTATTCAATTTGCCAATCGAGAAATTTGCTTAATTAAACATTAAAGATTAACAAATGATTATAAATTACACAACAATATAATATACGAGTTTGTAATTAAGCACATATTTTGATAAACTGAATGTAAAAGGCATAAATTAAATAGCATACTTAAATTTTGCTATGCATTTAATTATATGTATGTGGCATTTATATATATATTTTTGATTTTGTTGTTCTTGTTATTTTTTCGAAATATGCATAAACTTTAATGCAATTAATTGCGGGTATCTCGCATCGCGGGAAAGGTGTACAATTATTTATTTGCATAGAGAAAAATCCAAACGGAAAAATGGCACGTAAAAATGCATTTAATTATAATTATTGCGTTCCCACTTAGCCCGCCCATTCCCTCAGGGTTGCCACCGCACCTCACTTTAGCGCACAGTGCTTTTTATTGCTCTTTGCAATACCCTGTAATTGACAGAGAGCGAGGTAAGTATGATAACAAAAGCAATAAAAGCACAGATAAAGAAGTAATAATAACAACGACTACAAGATGTAAGTAAAAAAGGCTATAAAACAATCATTTAGATAAGCATGTAGTAAATAGTTAAATTTAGAAAAATAAAAAAAAATAATGATGAAAAACAAATAAGTATCAATAATGAAAATATAAAAACATATAAAAAAGACAAAAAAGATTTTAAATAAAAAAGTATGAAAAAGCAGATAAAACACTATTCGAAATAAGAACATCTTTTCTTCTTGTATCGAAAGTTGGACCATCTTCGCCTTAGCTTCATATTACGTGGTATCTAGTAGTCGTACTCCGCACCCTTAACGAGTATTTGCGGCGAAGCAGCGCGGAAAATTATAGCAAATATAAATAATAAAACAAAGTGCACAACGGACAAATGATAAAGTGTATTAAAATGCACGCAAATGCAGCGAGTCAGGCGGGTGGAGAGAGCTGCAACTGCAATTGCCACGCCCCCTCCCTCCCCATTATCCAGTAGCCCAATTAAATTGCATGGCACGCAACAGGACGCATGAGTCGATTAATTTTCTTGCTCTTTCCTCTCAGTGTTTTTGTCTCCAATCGTGAAAATGAAGAAAATTTCCATGTGCGTGGCAGCCTCTTTTGATTGTCAACTAATTATCTCTTTCACTCTGCAAAATAAATTTCACTTTAAAACGATCTCGATAAGGTAATTATAGCGTTTGTTGAACACCTCCTAAGTATCAAAATTCATTTGATATATTCTAAGATATTTGTTTATTTACTTTACTTTACATTTTACATATTTTCTTTTTGATAATTATTTTGGGTTGGGTTTAAGTAATAAAAATTTGAAGTTTATATAAGTATATATTTGTATTTTTCCATTCTTAAAGAAAATTGTAATACTATTAAGGAAAATCAACAATTACTTTATATGTTGTGTGTCGCAAACAAAGATATATCGATTGAATTCAAAAATAAAATAAGTATATATTATTTATATGTGTTTTTACTAAATCTCTGCGACAGCCCCTTGATTTTGTTTAATCTGCGTGCATGATTTATCTTAGTTTTGTTGTTTTTCTTTTTTTTGTGTGTTTGCTTAAGACAAAGACCAGAAAGGTTTTTGCAAAAGTGTCAGAAGCATTTAATTGATCGTCAAACGAAGCTCATAAAAATGAAGTTCAGTCTCCATTCGCCGTAAGAAAATGGGAACATTGCCAATCCGAAACCAAATAAAAAAACAGACAAAACCAAAACAAAATATAATAAATAAAGAGCAGAGATGCTTTTTGGGACTCGTTGTCGTTGTCGTTGTTGTTCTGCCCAAGCTCTGTTCACCCGCTGTGTGAATTCCTGCTGGCATGCAACAGTAGCCAAAGGCAGTGACGACTCTCCCTTCTCCCTTCCCCCTTCCCCCTTCCCCCTGATGACCCCTGCCTCATTGGACTGTGCAGCTCCTTGGCAGCGATCTTGGCCATGAGCATCTGCATCTTAGTGCGGCATCTCAGCGCATGTCATGTCTCGTATCTTTTGTGCTAATCGTAAATAACTGTCGAAATTTTTTGCTACTGTATGTGATTTGAGGATGAAAAGGAGTTTTTGCCAAGTGGCCAACGGATTCAACTTCACTCCCTGTCTCTCTCTCTCTCTCTCTCTCTCTCTCTCTCCCTCATTGTCTGTGTCCCAGTCTCTGGTGTTATCTTTCCACTGGGGACTGGCTCGCCAGTTAAGAAGGCCTCTTTTTGTGTACACCTTAAAAGAAGCAAGCAAGAAAGCTGCAGCTCAATTGTGCTCGACTGTGAGATACCCGCTAGTGCGGTATTAATTTTAAAATATACCATATGAATGCATCTCAAAAATACTAAATGTACATCAACGGCTATATTTGGTATATTAACTACACTCCAATATACCATACAATTTTTATCCGATCGCAAGTAAAATTTCAGGATTTATTTATTTTTGTCAAAATTCGTGGTCATAGCGTCAAAATAGAGCTAACAGAGACGTGGGCGTGGCTTTATCGAAATTATCTCTCTATTACTTATACTATATTCTCTAAGATCTAGATGTTACATATAAATATGTACATTTCATTGAGTCACAAAGCTATACCAAAAGCGGGTATAAAAACTGACTTAAGATAATGCCATCTGTGTTCGATTGCAAAATATACTAAATTAATATACAACAAAAATAAAAAAATATAAGAAAGGCTATATTTGGTATATTTATATAGAACTGCATTCCAAATATACCATAGAGTACAAAGTATACCGTATTTCCCCATACAAAAGTATTTCTGAATTAACTTTTTATATTTTTGCCGGATCAAACAATAAATAAATTTGTAACCATATCTGATTTTCAAGACATAGAAATATTTCATATATTTTTAAATAGCTGAAATTACTACACTTTAAGTTTGGGATATGTGTTAATCATTTAGATTGGTAAATTTCCTTGTCAACTAAATTCGTTTTAATAAAAAACAAAATTTTATTTAAATCGATCAGTAATATCGGATTTCCAGCTATTCCATTGCTGTTTAATGAATATGGAAACCTTAATTGCAAATTAAAATTTAAAATTATTCACAAATTTAATTTATTATTTATTTATTCGATTTTAAGACTGTCGCCTCGTCTTAGTTCACCAAATTGTTATAACCCTTTTAGCATTTGCTGTCGGGTGTCCAAAGCTGACTTCAACAAGCGGCAGATACTTAACTTCTTTTCTTTTCTTACTTTTTTTTTGCACTCAGGCACACTTATTGCCACGCAGCTCAAGAAAGCACACACACCTATGCATAAATATGTATGTAAAGAAACCGGAGTTGAAGCTGCGTCTTTGCGGCTGAAGTTTCATGAAGTTGGGGCCAGGCTGAGGCCGAGTGTCGAGTGAAAAACATGTTTGGTTATAATTCTTCTTTTATTTTTGTTGCAGCCTTTTTTTCTTGCTGCATACCCTATACCCATTAAAAGCTGCTAAGTTGCCTCGCTGCTACACTGATTTTGCGTCTTCCATCTATTTTTTGCATTCAATAACGAAATAATATAGTTGATTTCTAATCAGAAACAATTGAAAAGTAAAAATTTGATTGTCAGTAAAATTTGCAGTTTCTGTTGTTTTAGTTTATCATATATATTTTATATATATTAAAACTCGTTCAAATTGTACATTATATTTGTTAATAATTGATGGGTATATGCCAGTCGAGCATGCTCGCCCTGGTGTATTCTTGGTTTTTATTATTCTTGTGTCTGCTTGACGTTGTTGTCGTGCGTTTTTTAGGCTTTGCTTTCTTTACGTTTTGGACATGTATCTGAAAGATACTTTTTTCGTATCTGACGTGTGAGTGTGCGAGTGTGTGTGAGTGTGAGTGCGAGCATCGGAGCTTGATGACGCTGACAAAGGTCTGTCCGCCCCAGCTACATGCATGGGGCTCAACCCAGACCCCAGCAGCGACCCCAAACCGCGTCCATACGCGATTTTAATGAAGCACTTAAAAAGCATAAATGAAAATAAAAACCCAACAAAGGCAACACAAACACACACACAGTCCCTTTAAGCTCCTCCTGTAGTCGTAGCCCACGCAATGCGAGTTTGAAGCCCATCTTCACAACGACAATTGATGTGGAGCCTGACTGACTGACTGTCTCAATATCTTTCTTCAGCGCAATTATTACACTTAGCTTTGACTCCTTTTTACTGTCCAAGTTTGCCTAAGCAATAGTAGTCGAAGTTCGAGCTTCGAAATTAATTCTAATCTAGCAAATTACGTTCGCTTTCGGGGATGCTGAGGACCATTTATGTAGTCATAAAAATTAAAGACACCGTTTCCACATATCCCACAGCTGACCCCAGAACCATCCGGGAAAAAAAGAGAAAATAAAAATAATAAAATACGACAAACATTAAAAACATTAACAACAGCATTAGAAATACGAAATGATGGGGCCACTCAATGGGTATCAGTTGTTGGGCCAGTCGCATGCTATTGAATAATTGATGAAACCACTCTGCGTACTTACGATACGTCTGATAAGAATTCCATGATCTCTCATTGTGACCCTTGGGGAACAACAATCTAAAGCCGATTCATGGCTAAATAATGCCCCCATCCAACATGTTCCCAAAATCGTCCATTAGATCTCTGTTATAGCTTATAAGCACGCATTTCCCTCTGCCATTGGTCATAAAACCAATCGCAACTTTGACCCACACATCACGAATCTTTTATAGTTATGACTTTGTTCCGATTTATGTTCTGAATAGAACCAAAGTTCAAGTATCTTTGTGCTACTAATTTAACAGTCAAATTATGTTGAACCAAGATCTGAGGAATCTTCTATAAAAAAAAGTTTTAAGTTATCTAAATTACAGTAATAAAGTAGAGTACTTTTTGTAAAATATATTTTAGGCGGTATATAATATAAAAATGAAATACTTTGATTTGTGCAACCCTCAGTCAATTTTTTGGTAAACATAAAAAGGATTAATATTTAAACATTATTATTATTTGTTATTTATAATACTAGTTGTAAGTTGAATTTAAATGTAAAATTCAAGAATATCTGATTTATTTGGTATGGTTATGAAACGTATATTAAATTGTTGTCATTAAAAAAATTATACCTAAAATACTAAAGAAATATCACTTGTGATATTGTATTTCTTTGATTTGTGACTGAGCTACAATACTTAAAACAATTATACAACCTAGACTTAAAACGAATTTTATTTCATTTTGATATACAAAGATCTTACTACTACTACGCATATGAAATTTTTCATATTAGGCTTCATTTGTGGACACCCTACTGCATTGTGAGTCACCCTATTGCATTGGCTAAACTGTTGGATGATTTCTCGCCTACTTTTGCTGCTGTTATTCGTTGTTGTTGTCGTCGTTGGCAGTGGGTGCACTCGGCACCAATACCAGCACAACGCTGTGCGTGCCATGTGTGTGTGTGTGTGCAATTGTAGTTGTAAGTGTAAGTGTATAGTAGTGGCTGCGAAATGGGTTCATTGCACGTAGTCCCCAAAACGACCAACTGGCCGAGCAACCGAATACCCTCTTCGCACCTTCCCTCTCCTTCTCGGCTACCTTTACCCATTTCGTCAGTCGCTAGGCAGTGGTGCTCTTGTTGTTGTTGCTCTTGTTGTTGTTATAGACTTAGCTGCGTCTGTGGCTACGGCCTGTTCGCTGCCTCTATCTCTATCTCTGCCTCTGTCGTAGTCGCTGTCGGTGTTGTCGTCGTCGCATCGGTCATCGTGCATTTGGCGCTGCATTTTGCTCAGCACTCATCGCTGTTTGCTGCTGCTCTTTTGTTTCGCATTCGCTTTCGCGGAGAGCGGCAGCCAGCACAAGTTGCTGCTGCTCTCCGCTTCTAATGCGGCCCGACTCGCCTGCTCCAAGCCGATGTTGCTGCCACGTTGCCACCTTCAACATTTCGACGAGGCTGTGGCAAACATGTACACACACACTCACACACACACACACACATACATACAGCAACACAGGTACATATATGTACATACATATATATGTACAGAAAGTCATTTATACACTGAGAGAATACGTCAGACCATTTGATGTTAAAGCAAAATAATTTATTATACATATATGTGTTTAATGATGTTACCTTAACAATTTAAACTAATAATATCTAGTTATAACTTTTCCAAATCTCGTGGAAAATATTCATTATTTGTGTCGACTGCATTTCTCGCAGTGCTCAAACACATGCAAGTGGGCTCCAACGTAGACATTGACGTTGACGTCGGCGTCATCGTTGCCGTTGTCGTTGTTGTTGTTTATCGTTGCCTTTCTTTTGCGGGCTGCCATCATTTGCTTTGCCTTTGCTTCAATGTCTCGTTTTATTTTTTTCTTGGCTTTTTTCTTCATTCTGCTTTTGGTTCATTTTGCTGCTTTTATTCTTGTTTTTTTTTTGTAGGTGTGTTTGTATGTATTTTGTGTAGCTTTTTTTGCAGCTCGCTCGGTTTCTGTTTCTTCCATAAGGTTCGCTGCTGCTCTGCTGCGTCGCTGGTGCGGCCTCTGTTTGCCGTTGTTTTGTCTCTTTAGTTTCGTTGCCTTTGTCTGTTTTGTTGGTTGTCGCCTCATCTTTGTGTGTGTGTGAGTGTGCGTGTGTTTGTGCGGGGAACACACAACAGCGGTCTCCACCGACATCGCCCCCGCCAATCCCCCATCATCACCTTACACACATACACACACACACAGACTGTAAAGCTGAGGCGTCGCTGCTGCCGAACTGTTGCTGCTTTTTTTTGCGCATTCTGTCTGTTCTCTCTTCTCGCTTGCATTTTGTGTATCTCATCTCGTGTGCGCTTTCGCCGCTTTTGCGCTGCTTTTGCCTCTGCTGCTATACATTGCTTTCCAATCTCTCGGCATCGCTGCGCCCCAACAACAACAGCAGCAGCAACAACGACAACAACAACAACCAACAATCGTCGTCGTCGTCGTTGCCCCGACGTCGTCATCGTTTTCTCTATTTTCCTCAATCGCTTTGCCTTTTCATTTTCAATTCGCATATTTTGCAAACTCTACTTTCAGTTATTCGCCGATAATTGATGTCAAAGGACGCAGTTGTGCTCCGCTGCCGCTGCCGCCGTCGTCGTCGTCGCCGTCGCTATCATCGCCTCCAGTTCCACATCGCATCCACATCCACATCCACATTCGAATCCACATCCTGTCGCCATGCCCAAGGAGGATCCCTTCGTGAATCGTGCTCAGCTGTTGAAGGCCATCAAAAAGTATCCAGAGATTTGGGACTCCAACAACAAGCTGCACTTGTGCCGCAGCGTTACTTCGCCCATGTGGAACGAGATCGCCGAACAGTTTGGCGGCCATGTGCCTACAGGTGAGTGCGACAGAGATCGCAATAGCAGCCACAGCAGCAGCTGAGTGCAAGTTCGGCCTGTGGTCAATTTGTTATTGTTTTGCTTTTGCGCTCTCTCTTTCGCGTTCTGTCTTGCTCTCTATCTCTTACTCTCTGTCCAACATGTACATTTGGCTTTATGCTTTGCTTACGTGCGTGAGACTAAAAAATAAATGCATCACACGCATCGTGTCGTGTCACATTTTGTGCAATGTTCTATTGGACTTTGGCTCATGGGGTTAAGTGTATGCAGTAAATGTGCAGCAGCAATGAGGAAGATCTTTAGCGCTACAGTAAAGAGTCGATTGCTGCACACCAAACTTTTTGCAAATACATATTTGCAATGTGTAATTAATTTATTTAGTTAATTCAAATTATTGATTTTTTTTTTAAGTTTAAGCAAATATTTTTTTAGTAAACTGCCGATACGTACAATTAGATATCAATTCAAAATATTTTTGAGGTTTCTTATATTCTTATAAAAGGATCTGCATATACTATATTAACTTGTAAATATGATTTAAATGAAGAATATTACCGAATTTCAAATTAATTTCGTAATTCCCTAAAGAATTTGATGGCAATATTATTTAAAATATTTTGGTTTGAATTGTTTTGTTAATTCTTATTATAAAAATTCTACTGTATTTTATATGCCAGTTTTATAGGCGAAGAGAAGCTCCACAAAAAAAAGGAAACATTAAAACAATATTTTATTTATTATATTTGGGGACTTTTAAAGATTGGAGAAAGTCTTCTGTTTCGTTTTTCTTTTATCTAGTTAATTCTTTTAATAGTTTTTTGTAGTTTATAATTCTTTTAAATAGTTTTCCGTAAAATTAAAAATTGTTGTGTCTCTGCAAGTTTTGAGAGTTTTTGATATTTTTCTACAAATGTCCAGAAATATTTTGACCTTTAACGGTCTTCAAATTTATTTTGTTTGAAGTCTTCTGCTGAAAATGTTGATTTCATAGCTTATATTTGATTTTATAGAGACAATTTTCTACTGACCATATAAAATCCTTTTAGCAGCTTTAAGAAACTTTCTTTGTAATGACGAACTTTTTTCCCTCGTATTCTTTTCCTCTCGAGCAGTCAAATTGCAGTCGATTTGGAGCCAAATGAAGTATCATTATCACAACTTGGTGCATCGCCAGATCCTGCACAAGGAGCGCTTCAATACCAAATGGGAGCACTTTGAGCCAATGTCATTTATGTACAACATAACTGTTGCCAAAATTGTGGGCGCCCAGTCGGGAGCTGTGAACGCTGAAGCGAACGCATCGCCTGCCAACGCCGAGACAACGTTGCATGCAGAAGGATCAACGCCATCAACGTTGCCACTGCCGCTGGCTTTGCCACCGCCATTGCCCAGTGCCACACATGGACGGGGTCGTCCAAGCGGCAGCTTCAGCTGGTTGCAGACGCAACCTTCAACGCCTCCGGTCAGCGCAGAGTTGCCACATCTGATCCAGCAACCGCCTGCTCATGCCATGACGTACACGGCTTTCACCGGGCTGGTGCCACCGGCTGCTGTCACCGTGGAGGCAACAACCACGCCCACGCCCACAGCAACTGCGACGCCCTCGCGCAAATTGGGGCGCCCCAGTTCGTTGCACAATAGCATGCGGGGTCGCATCATCGATGCGATCAAGGCGCGCCCCTCGCTCTGGGCGGGTCGCCAGCGTAGCGAGAAAGGTCAGGGACAAAGTCGCACCTCTGCCGTGTGGAAGGAGGCGGCTCACGAAATGGGATTGACGCCCAGTAAGTATTGAAGATACTTTTCAGATGATATATGAGATATTTGCACCAACTATTTGTGTATATTTAAAAGCTGAAAATCATTTTAAATATAAAATTTCGTGAATTTTTTCGGAATATTCTCATCTGCAACTTTATGATCAGCATTTAAAGTTTGCTTCGATTCGTCGTGCACTTAACAGATAATTCATTTATTGCAGCTCTCATGCAGACGCGCTGGTCGATCATAAAGCAGCGTTACGTCGATGAGCTGCAGAAGGAGCGTCATGCGCAGTACGGACAGCAGGGATTCCGCTCCAACTGGGAGCACTTTGAGCGCATGTCCTTTATGCGAGACATGCTGCTGCGCAAGGTGGACGAGCGGGAGCAGACTCGCGAACATATCCAGGAGATGGTTAGCGAACAGCAACAACAACATCCGCAAACACAAACCCAAACCCATCCGCATCCTCAATCCCAATCCCAATCCCAACCTCATCCGCAATCGCATCATCAACTGGCGCAACAGTCGCAGCATTTGCAGATTTATCGACCGCCAGGTTTAGCGGAGCATGCTCAAGACATGCCAATTGGACTAGTGCAGCATCAGTTGCCACATCATGGGGCACTGCATCTGCATCCGCATCATAATCATCACCATCATCATCATCTTCATCATCCGCTGGTTGCGGGCGTTGGCGGCGGCAGGCGTCGGGTTAAGCACGAATCGGATCTGGAATGGGATCCCTTCGAGATGATATTGCATGTGCAGGGAAATGGAGAAACGGCGGCCAACTAAAGTAAGACTGAGAGCGCAATGGGAATGCAAGAGAGAGACAGAGAGAGAGAGAGAGAGAGAGACGGAGACAGTTCGAGAGCGGCAATTTCTATTATATATTATAAATATATCGCCAGATGTAAAATTAAGTCTATTACAATCCAATTTGTATATCTAGTTTACCACTTTTCTATCCAATAAACATCACTTCCAACACACAATCCGCTTCTTCAAATTGGACATTGAAAAACAAATCAATCTTAATCTTAAACAAGTAAGTAATCTACGCTCGGGTATGCACGACTCTAAGATACCAGCTCCCTTTTTTAAATTGAAATTATTAATTTGCCACTTGCCCAAATCGTTGTCGCAACCGAATGTTGTGAATTTTATGCTTTCATCGTTTACCCACACTCAAAAAGAGAGCAACTTGATGGGATAATAAAATTGAGTAAAGACTTATTCAATGTAGCAAATTCAACTCTTTATTTTTCTTTATTAACATGTCTTGACAGTCTTTTAATTGCAATTCGATTGTTTTCTGCTGTTCTCTGATATTTTCTGATGTCCGATGTAATTAATTTCAGATTGACATTACTTAATAACTTCATCTTTCTCTATTAACATAGTTCGCTTCTCCTCTAATTGCAACTCCATTTTTTGATTGATTTTTTTTCAATTTCGATTTGATTTCTTTCAATTAAACTAGAATGAAGAGTTTCTAAGTTGGGTGAATTTATCTGCTAATCCCTTTTCTATATTGACAATAACATTTTGTTTTGAATTCTAATTTCTCAACTATATTTTGACAATATTGCAAATCGTTTCCCCTTTAAGTACTTTGCTGTTATATTCATCTAATAAAACTGCATAATACTTTCCCAAACGATCAGAATTTAATTCATTAAACTTCAATGCACTCAAGGAAGAAGCATATGGAACGGAATAATGCACTTAAATCTACAATTAAATCGGAACATTTAATCTGTGTTAATAAAAAAACAATCCACCATTCGATTGCTTTTATATTAACACTTTAATAATAAGAGATAGACACTCTCATCGGGTCAACAGAAGAGAATATTGTCTGATCTTCTCAATTTAATGAAAATTTTATTAAATTGATTAGATGCTGCTACATCAACGAGTTTATTAATTTAATCTGTTTATTGAATGTTTAGTTAAGAATCGAATATGTGTATATCATATAATACTTTAATTTCGATTATACTTTAATTACTATAATACTTTAATTTTAAATAATTACTTTAATTAAATATTCGATTCAATAAACATATATGCACGATAATCATAAGTTTACTTACTTTTAAATATTTGCATTTCTATTGAAAGCACCTAGAGAACAAAAAAATACAAAAAAAAAACTATTTTTTTCAACTTTAAAAATAAATCGCTGCATTATATAGTCGATCGTTATTTTATTTAGAACGCAAAATTTTAATCAACCAATTATATATAAATGATTACATAATTGAGAGAATTTAAGCTCTTCAATTGCTCACTTCTTCATCGCTTCTTTGGGGCGAATTAGCATCTTAGCTTCTTTAAGTTCGATTTTATTTTTCGCCCACCAATATAGATCTCGCCTATATTGTGCATTTAAATTACTGCATAAGAAAAAACAAAAATCAATAATTATGTGTATTTCATCAAAAATAACAATTTGCAATATTTACCAATCATAACAAATCCTGTACCACCAGCCACTTCCCCAATATACCGCGCAATTACCGAAACCAATGTCGTTGTCGCGATCGAATGTTGAGAATTTCATGTTTTCGCTGACTCTCATCGCATCCCCATTAATAGTTCCATCGAATTTACCCAAACTCAGTTTATATCCACTGTGTTCATCAGATATTTTGAACTCGTCATAACGAGCGTTGTAGGTACTTCCATTCACAGCAACCAAATGTATGTAAAGTTCGAATCGCTGCAAACTGGTGATACGATGTATTTTCTCGAGTCCCAGGAAGAAATCATTCTTATAAGAACCGAAACCTTTGCGATACGTTGCCCAATCCCTATTGAAATCCTCATTTCCCCCAACTCGTTGTTGTATTACAATCCATCCAGGTCCAGCTAACTGACTATCGCATAAAACATCGAAGAAACCTATGCCAGAAACTTTGAGTTGATGAACATCTGAATCTCCAAATGGGATGCAAGATGTGAGACTTAACTTATCAACTTCAGCTCGACATAACTGATTTTCTTTAACTTTATCTATTAACTTAGTTTGACTATCTTTTAGTTGCAATTCAATTCTTTTCTGCTGTTCTCTGATGTTTTCTGATGTCCGATTTAACGTATCAATTTTAGATTGGCATAACTGAATATCTTCATCCTGCTTTATCAATTTAGATTTACTCTTCTCTAATTGCACTTCAAGTGTTTTCTGATGTTCTGTGTTATTTTGAATATTATCACTAATTCTCTTTATTTTTTCATCTTTGTCAATTAAACTAGATTTGAGAGATTTTAATTGAACTTGACAAATTTCTAAGTTGGTGGATTTTTCTGTTAACTTTCCCTCTAATTTAACAATAATATTTTGTTTTGAATTAATTTCAGATTCGAATTTATCAACTTTATTTTGACACGATTTCAAATCGTTTTTCCCTTTAATTACTTCGTTTTTATATTCATCTAATAGAGCTGCCTCCTTCATGAATTTTTCATGAATTCTCACAATTTCATGATACTTTTCCATAAGATCAGAATTTAATTCATTTAAATGCTTTTCCTTAGATTCACTTTGTTCTAACTCATTTCTAACCTGTCTAAAATAATCGAGCAAAGGTTTCACTGTTTTGTAGTTATGAATGCTGCACATTTCTTCCATTTGTCGATCGGATTCACACGTCTGATAGGAAGAAAATGTATACACTTTAAGCACTCTTTGTTTTGCTTAGTATTATGTCTTTGTTCTCACTTGTTCTCCAATTGTTGTGGTCATCAAGAATATTTGAAGGACACTTAGTAACAAAATTCCTTTTAATTTTATTCTGCTCATTTTAAATGTTTCGACTGTCCGCAAACAAAGTGAATTTGGAACTGAATATTTCGTTAAAGTCAGTGAAAGTCTGCAGCGAATGTGGATCCCACTTAAAAGATCTGAACGAGAGAGGTCAAGTAATGATAGCCTAGGGTATCGGCCATAGATTCTCTATTCTCTATCTTAATGTCGGATGATTGTCTGCATTAGAGAATCGTCATGATAGTAAATTGAAATGCAGCACCAAAGTGACTACATGTTAATGTTTTTGTGTTTCCTTCGAAACTTAACAAAATATAAAAATATGAGTTCGAAGCATTCAATAGAAACAGCAACAGCTTCTGTTGTGCAAGCTGAAAGCAGTGCCGCAGTTGAATATGCATCGACAACGATAGCAGCAGCTGATTAATCTCCATTTCTTCTAGTCAAGTTTTGATAAGAAGTCAATCTCCGAAGTACTCGAATACTTTCGAAACGACAATGGGACTGAGTTTTTAATAACATAGAAAGTTGACAACTATTTGGTCAGCAAATTTAAAAACAACTTGATTGAGTTAAAAAGAGTATAAATGAGTTTTTTTTTAATTGAATCTCACAATGAAGAGTTACCCCCGAATTTTTTTACCCTTAAAATGAAGTTAACCATCTCAGTAGATTTGACTTGCAACTGACTCTTTTATGGTCCCAATTTAGCATTTTTCTCCATAAGCACACTCGCCTTTGCTTGCCACTACGGCACCAAACTACTTTTTGATGAAATCGGAAAACCCGAGGAGAAAATTTCATATTATCTTTAAAACTAAAATAAGGAATACGGTAAAGTGAAAACCAATTATAAAAATAACTTTAATGTTAAATACCTGCCTGAAGTGATATCTGTATTATAATTATTGCTGTGTGATTTTAGAGATAATATGTGTAGAACGGATGTGGGTCCAGCTCAACATCGAAGGTGATATATTGATGTTACAGTGACTCTATCTCTTCTCATTGGCATCTACTGATAAGTGCAGCCTCCGTCTGTATGTTCGTCTTCATTCAGTGAGAGCGATTGTCTGGCTTATCTTTGCGATGCTGACGCTTATTTTGGAAGCCACATAACAGACATACTCACAAATTTTGATTTAATTTTCCAGAATTTCAATATTGTCTGATTGAAAAATACCCTAGAAATGTATTTTCTATTTTACTTCATTTTGTGTGTGTTAATCCTTACACGTTTAGGTAAACGTTTTTGTTTAAATTAACTTTGTAAGGCTAAAAAAATGTTGGTAATATATATATAAATTATTATATATAAAGACTACTGTACATGGTATGACAAAAAATTAAAAAAAAGTAAAAAAAAACGTAAAGCTGCAATACAAATTTCCAGTGAATAGGTTTTATAGTCTGTGTTCATTATATTAATATACTAGTATGTACCTATGTATGTGTATAAGTATAATGAATAGTTGCTTTATTCCGTTTCAGACCTAATCTACAAGAATACATATATACTAATATGAAGTTAATTTACAATAACTTATAGTTCGATCTGCAAGTGCATTTAAATAAATATGTAGCCGCAAATATATATATGTAAGTACATATGTATATTCACACAATACATGTGCAAGTCAGTGTGCATACGGGTGAGTACTATATAGAGCGCTAACGCACACACTCTCATACATACATATGGTAAGTAGTTGTTGTAGTTGAATAGAAACGAATCATCAAACGTTTGTTTTGAGAAGCGATCATCGCGCACTCGCTTGCACTCGCCTAAAGACTTGCGACTGTTTGAGCTTAATAGCAACGCATTCTATTATATAGTACATCACCGCCACTAGCATCCTTATCTGTTCAACGTTGCAACGTTATTTGTAACAATGTCTCGTGGCATGCCTTTAACGAGCTAGCAACTGCTTCCGCTTAACTATTGACGACTTTTATTATACCTAATTACGAGCAGCATCCTTTTCTATTTCACGCTTGGCTATCACACTCTGTGTGATAGACACGATCAGCCCGTGCTTGTTTTGGCAATTGACTATCGCGTACTCGCTTGCACTCGCCTACAAAAGTGTAACTGTTTGAGCTTAGAAGTACAGAACTTCTTCTGTTATAGCTAATCACAACTAGCATCGTCTTCCGTTTAATTATAACTGTTGGGTGTCTAACTACTGGCAACTTCTGCTGTTATAGTACCAAACCACAAGTGAAATAGACACGTTGACAATAGACAAATATCGCGTGCTTGCATGCACTCGCATGTAAAGGGAAATGCAGATGACCTCGCTGTTAAAATTTAATGTCAATAAAAATATGCGAGTTTTTCATAATCGGAAAACCCGAGGAGAAAATTTCATACTTAACCTTTTCTTCAAAATTAAAATAGGGAATAAAGAATTAGAATAAGAATAAAGTGAAAACCAATTATAAAAATAATTTTAATGTTCAATATTTGATATTATATATTAAGTATATTAATAGTAAAAAAATGTACAATGAAAATTATTTAAATATACTCAAGAACAGCATCAGGGAAGCATATGAAATGTAAATTTTTTTGTATACAAAATATAAGATGCGATTAAATCTGATCTATTTTAAGATACATATTCAATAGTGTATTTCTTAAGGTAGCATATATACATATTCATATTCATTACATAAAAGAGTCAATCATCAAAATTTCAGCTTTACAGTTGTTCATTTATTCATTGCTTGGGTCGCACTAACATCTTAATTTCTTTAAGATCGATCGATTGGTGAATTAAATATTTCTTATTTAAATTACTGCATAAGAGAAAAACAGTTGCTTACTCCTTCAAAAATAACAATTTACAATATTTACCAATGAAAACAAGCGTTGTACCACCAGCCACTTCCCCAAGATTCCGCGCAATTAGCACCATACAAATCATTATCACGATCGAATGTTGAGAACTTCATATTGTCAACGTTTCTCATTGCATCGTTAACTGTTCCATTCCATTTACCCAAACTCAGTTTATATCCACTGTCTTCATCAGATATTTTGAAGTCGTCATAACGAGCGAAGTAAACAGTCCCATTCACAGCAACCAAATGAATATAAAGTTCGTGACGTTGCAAACTCGTGATACGATGTATTTTCTCGAGTCCCAGGAAGAAATCACTCTTATAAGAACCGAAACCTTTGCGATACGTTGCCCAATCCCTATTGAAATCCTCATCTCCCCCAACTCGCTGTTGTATTACAATCCATCCAGGTCCAGCTAACTGACTATCGCATAAAACATCGAAGAAACCTATGCCAGAAACTTTGAGTTGATGAACATCTGAATCTCCAAATAGGATGCAAGTTGTGGGACTTAACTTATCAACTTCAGCTCGACATAACTGATTTTCTTTCACTTTATCTATTAACTTAGTTTGACTATCTTTTAGTTGCAATTCAATTCTTTTCTGTTGTTCTCTGATATTTTCGGATGTCTTATTTATTGTCTTGATTTCTTCACGATATAACTGAACATCTTCATCTTGATTTATTAATTTAATTTTACTCTGCTCTAATTGCAATTCAATTGTTTTCTGATGTTCTGTTATATTTTGAATATTCTCACTAAATCTCTTTATATTTTCATCTTTTTCAATTAAACTAGATTTGAGTGATTTTAATTGAACTTGATAAATTTCTAAGTTGGTGGATTTTTCGGTTAGTTTTTCCTCTAATTTATCAATAATATTTTGTTTTGAATTAATTTCAGATTCTAAGCTTTCCACTTTATTTTGGCTCAAATGCAAATCATTTTCCCCTTTAAGTACTTTGTTTTTATATTCCTCTAATAGATTTGCGTCCTTCATGAATTTTTCATGAATTCTCACAATTTCATGATACTTTCCCATAAGATCCGAATTTAATTCATTTAACTTATTTTCCTTCATTTCTTTGTCTTCTAACTCATTTCGAACTTGCCTAAAATAGTCAAGCAAAGGTTTCACTGTCTTATAGTTATGCATTCGGCACTGTTCTTCCAATTTTCGATCGAATTCGCATGTCTGATAAAAAGAAAACGTAAACATTCTTAGCACGCACTGTATTACACTGCTTTATGTAACTGTTCTCACCTCTTCGAAGGCAGTTGTGGCCACCAAATATATTTCAAGTACTGTTAAGAAAAGAACTGTTTTAATTTTTATTTTGCACATTTTGAATATTTCGACTGCTCGCGGAAAGATGAATTTGAAACTAAAAATTTAATTTAAATCGACAAAGAATATAGCTTTGATTGCTGTATGATTTTGGGATTATCACGTGATGAACAGATGTGGGTTCAGCTCAAAAATTCGTAGCGGAAATGAAGACGATAGCAAATGGTGTCAATGTCGGGACAATGTCAACTTTCTGACGCATGTCCGACAGAGGCTTCTTGATAATGAATTTAGAAGTGGCGACAACTTGTGCGTGGTTTATTTTTTTTCGAATTACGGGTATACTTAAATTCACAACAGTGTATTATAAAAGTGCATTGTAATATTAGAGAAGTTACATCACAGCGCAATATATGGATAGCCCTATAAATGGGATAAGATATTTTATGATATCACATAGATTTAACCTCCTCTGATCCGCACTCTCTCTCTCTCTCTCTCTCTCGCTTTCTCTCTTCTCTTAGGAATCTGCTGAGTTCAGTCTCTGTCTATATCACCGTCCTCATTTACTGAGAGCAATTCAATTGCTTATCGCACCAATGATGACGCTGAATTTAGAGGCAGCTTTAAATAAATATTTAAATATTTAAGAATATACGCTTTAGTCAAGAAGTTTGACATAAATATTGAGCAGAAGAAAAAACAAGACGTATAAAAAAGTTTAGTAAACCCGATACTCGGACACTTTTCGAAATCTATGTTCTGATTAAATTTGTATGTATAAATATATATATGTGGTATATATACTTTATATGTGCGAAGATGCATCCTTCTGTCTGTTACGATTTAAAAGAGAAAGGTTTTTAAATCCGAAGATGTGCATTATTCATTTCACGAATTTATACATTTCTATTTTCTGTTCATATTTTGGTCGCCTTGCATAAATATTGAAATGTCTGTCAGCCCACGAGAACATGTGAATATTTGAATTTCTGGCAAACCCCAAAAATATCGGATCATCTTTTTCTACATTTCTGTATTTCGATTTTGATTTTTATTTCTGGCACCCAATTCCACAGGCTTCGATTAGGCCTCGTTGCTGGTGCATCGAAGTTGCCCTCATAAATCACAACACATTTTCTATGTTTCTTTTCTTTCTTCTATCTTTTTTTGTGGCAACTTAAATTTTAATTAAGCCTAGGCTCTGACGCCTCAATGATAAACCTGTTCATATAAAAACTCGAAATTTTCTTGTGGCAGCGACTATCGAAGTGTGGATACACTTTCCCATAGTGAAAGTGAAATTTATTATAGTGAACACAATGAAGTGAAGTTTGGTTGATTGAAAACTCTATAATAACTGACTTTAAAAAATAAAGTTAATATGAAGGTTTCGTTGACTAAAAGATGCAGCTCAAGGAATCGTTTTGTGGCAAGCGTAACAAAGAGCGACAATTTATCAAAAATGCTGAAAGTCTGTTGCTAGTTTCAAAATTGAGGTTCAAACTACTGCCGCACCCATCCCACTCTCCAGATTTGGCCCCCAGCGACTACTGGCTTTTTTCAGATCTTAAAAAGCACCTCCAAGGCAAGAGATATCGATCAAATGAGGAGGTGATTGCCGATTCTGAGGGCTATTTTGAGGGCAAAAGTTCATCCTTCTACAAAAATGGCATCGAAAAGTTGGAGAAGCGCTGGACTGACTGTTTAGCCGTAGATGGAAACTATATTGATGAATAAAAATACATTTTTAGAAAAAAATGTGTTTTTCCTTCTTAGGCCGGGAACTTATTGAGCGGTGTGTTATATTATATATAGTACTTCCTTGATTTTTTACAAACCTAATCTACAAGAATACAAATATATACGTATATAGAGTTAATTTTTCACAATAAATTAAAGTTCATTTCATAAGTGCTCATAATTCGATCTGCAAGTGCATTTAAATAAATATGTTGACGCAAATATATGTATGTATACAAGTATATGTATATTCACACAATACATGTGCAATACATAAGTCAGTGTGCATACGGGTGAGTAATAATAAATAATAATAAATATATAGAGCGCTATCGCACTAACTCTCTTGTGCTTTATCATCATCAACATACATACAAACAAACACATGTAGTTGTTGTTGCTGTGATTTGATCTTTGCTTTTGCCCAGGCAGATGAATATTTACGTCTGTCAGTACGATTATCGGATAGACACGATCATCAAACTTTTGTTTTGACAAGCAACTATCGCGCACTCGCTTGCTCTCGCCTTCAAATTTGAGACTGTTTGAGCTTCATACATCAATGCAAATAGCATCCTTATATGTTTAACAAACTAGCAACTGCTTCCACTTAACTAATAACAACTTCTTCCAATATACCTATTCCCAAGCAGCATCCTTTTCTATTTCACGTTTGGCTTTTTCAACCCTTTTACTGTGTGATAGACACGATCAGCCAGAGCTTGTTTTAGCAATTGACTATAGCGTACTCGCATACACTCGCCTACAAAAGTGCAAGTGATTGAGTTTAGAAGTACAGAACTTCTGTTATACCTAACCACAGCAAGCATCTTCTTCGTTTTCTTTCTTCGTGTGATAGACACGACGAAGAATCGCTTGCTTTGAAATATCCCGCACTCACTTGCACTCGCATTCAAAGTTTACATTGGGAAATGAAGATGGGCTCTCTGTTAAAATGTGATGCCAATAGAAATGTGTGTGTTTCATTTTGGTTGGTGTAATGAGTGTTGTTTTTCTGTAAGTAGACTGAAAAATCACCTGTCTAATCGAATTGAAGTGCTTATATTAGAATTTTTTACTGCTCTTATTTGTTTTACATGCAATAATAAACCCTTATTGAATCCAACTTACTAATATGTATTCAGTTTTCCCAAAAAACTGTTCCAAATATTTGTTTGAATTTTCCTAAAACATATTTGTGTGTGTTTCTTAAGAGTTCTACTATCTTATCGAGTTTCTTTCCCATTTGCTTTGTGGCACGCGTAATTCCAATCACGTGCCACACACAGCTCAAAACTTTTGAAAACTGTAAAAGCGTTTATCAAAAAACCTTCCATCTATTCGTTCGCCATGCTGCGAAGGACTTTCCATGGCAGCCACCTTGGAGCACTCATCAGGCGAACATAATTGGTTAGCTTGTCAAGCGAAGGATTCCGCAGCCACTTGCCTCGTGGAGAGGAGAGGAGAGGAGAAGAGAGGAAGGGAAGATACTGTATCTTCAATAATAAATGCATTTCACTGTCGAATTTGCCGCATTCTGCGCTACACACGTGCCTTAAATAATTCACATCGCATTTAGCGGCGTTTTTGCCTTAGCTCTAATGGCCCCAGCGATTTGCTGCGATTGCCAATGGGGCGGGTGGCGGTGGGCGTGGCATGGCATGGTGCCAGGTAAGTGGAAACAAGTTGGCTACGTTTTTAGTTTACAGGGCGAAAATTTGCCTAAGAACCCCCTCCCCCCTCTTATAAAGTAGTTTTGCCCCAACTTTTATGCGCTGTGCATTTATCAACGCCAGCTTCCCGAAGCCCGAAGAGCTCTCAGATCGGAGTTGCGAGTTGAGACATGAAACACTACAGCAGCTAGTCGAAACACCAGCTGAATAAGAAGAGGAAGAACAAGTTTCCATGTGTCTGTCTCTGATGATGGAGCGTTATTTAAATGCTCTTTCGATGCGTGCGTGCCAAAATGTTAGTTGTCACCTCGATGTTCGATGCGTAGCCGGGTTTCAATCCAATTCTGTATAATGCAATCATCATCATCACATATGACTACTTTGATTTCAAGTGATTTCAGAGCTTTAGTTGGTTTATTGTAAATTAAAGTTAGTTATTTTTGTTGTTGATACATTTTTGAATAATCTTATTATTTATTTCATTTACCTTTTAGTTTTTTGCGCAATTTAATCAAATTCCCTGCAATTATCTAGCTATATGTTTAGATATCTTTTAAGTTCTTCGTTTTAATTATTTTTATTTATATTGTAGTCTGCATAGAAACATATATAGTATTCGATTTTGAATAACACAACATTAAAGTGTGCAAATATTTAATTAAAACTTTTTTTTATTATATTATTTCCTTAGGTAATTTTATATAAGAAATCATTGACAAACCAATGAGAATAGAACTCTAAAAAATATGTTATGTTTATTTTGTATCATAAAATTCGATGTTTTGATTAAGATTTATATGTTTGTATGGATATACAGAAAAATATTTTTTGTTACTAGATTTTTTTACAAAGAAAAAGTATTCAAGAGTTTTGAGATCTTATGTTTTTTATTTGTTAATATATTTATATTTATATTATTATTTATATTTTTGTATAGAATATTTTTGTTTTTAAGCCTTTAAACTGTGATGTTACAAATACATACAGAATATAAACTAAAGATTCTTATTTTTAAGCAAGCCAATTCAATACAATTTAATGTAAATTCAAAACAAAAATGCATTATTCAGACTGTGTTTTGAACTGTTAATTGACCGAGTAACAATTCATTTTCATGTTTGTAAATTCAGTTCTCTTATCATAGATAAATTTATTTCTTATATTTATTAAGTCAAATATTCATATACATTCAAGAGGCTAAATCACTAACAACAATTGTCTTCGGCTCTGTCAAATAGATATTTTCTTATTTTCCGGGTAGTCTGGCAGTCGAATGCCGGCGATTTGTAAGCTTTATCTATGCTATGAAGCGAGTGTACGAACTTTTCTCTTTGGGGGCATCTTAATAGCTTTCTAGTGGGACGTGCCACAGCGAAAACTTTGTATGCCTAAATGCTTGGGAGGTGTTTTCTTTCCGCAGGAAATCCCAAACGCACACACACACACACACACACACACACACACACACACACTGATGCAGATGATAAGACTGCTTATGTGAATTATCGCACATTTGCTGGCATTGCGAGGCGAATCTTCTAGCCATCCACGTGCCTCGCGCTCCACGCTTCACGTTGCGGAAAACCAACAAAAAAAAAACAAGAAAAAGCATATACTAAGCATAAAGAAAACTAGGAAAACTTGTCTAAAAGTGAGCGCTACTCATATCTCTCAGGTGGCTGGGAGCGGGTGAAGCGCATGAAAAACTTTTAAATTTACTTTTGCCAAGAGTTTTTCCGGTACCGTGCGCCTCTCTACCACGCCCTCACACCCATGCATATTCATTTCAAAAATCCACACACACACGCACACACTTGCCAACAATTTTTGTTTGAAAAACTTGCGAGTCTCCCCCCGCCCGGTTTTGGATTCAGTTTTGTTTCGTTTCGGTTTGAGGTTCGGTGTTTTGGTTTTTCCCTTCCCCTTAATGGCAGCGTTTAATAGAGCTTCCAAAAAATTTGTGTATTGCACTGCTGCCTGCCGTTACATGTGCTACAAATTTCCAACAACCTCCCGTTCTCCATTCACCTTCACACACATCTCTTGAGGCAAACGAGCGAGCGCCGAGAGCAGCTTGCTTCGCAACGAGGACAGAAAGCAGAGGCAACAGGACTCAGGACTTTAACCAACAAACCAAAACCAAGCCAATTCCAATTCCCCCAACTTTCATTTGGCGTCAACTGCGTCTAGTGTATGTTCTATGCCTATGTCTGCGAATCGACTTCACGTACTGTGGGTCAAAAAAGTGTCGAATTTGACAAATTTAATAATGATGTTATTAAAATATGTTCAAATTGTAGTAAAAATGCATATGGGTAATTCTTTGACGGATGTCGCGTGATCCATCTTTTCAGTTAACAAAATAAACATAAGCTGAAACAATTTTAAAAATAAGAAAAGGTTACTTTTATAGCTCTAGATAAGTATTTTATTTAGAGCTAAGAATGGTTTTGGAATCTTCTTTCTGTTTTGTTTTCTGTTTTGATAATTGCAAAAATTAACAAATTCGTATGCAAAACCAAAAAATGAACAAATTTATATATTTTATCGTAAAACAGAAAAAGTTTCTAAAATCAATCTTAGCTCTAAAAATAGTGCTAATCCAAAGCTTTGAGAATTACCTTTACTTATTTTTAAAATTGTTTTAGTTTATAATTTTTTTTAACTATAAATGTGTTTGCACGCGACATTTACCAGAGAGTTACCCATATCATGTTTTCTTCTTAAAAATAAGTATTATAAGTAAGCTCAAATTTGTTCAATTTCAGAAGTAACTTCGTAAAGAAATAGCGTAAATTATTTAACTATTTCTTATTGCAAGTTTCTTTTAACTTGTCAACTAATCAACAACTGTATTAAATACATTTCTCCCATTTTATTGTGGTTGAAATGTACACTGAATAAGAGACCAAGTTCAATAACATTCTTCTTGAAAATTTTTTTCTTGAAAAAAGAACAAAATCATAAAAATTAGAACATTAGAACCGTCTGAAAAATGCCAAATTCTCAATATGGGTAATTCCATGGCGAAATTTTTCCCGTGCGAGACTTTTCACAGTGTACTGCAGTCAAAATAACATAAACTAAAACAACTTTAAAAATAAGTGAATGTTATTCTTAAAGCTCTAGATAAGCACTATATTTAGAGCTAAGATTGATTTTAGGATCTGTTTTCTGATAAAATATATAAATTCGTTAATTTTTTGGTTGTGCGTACGAATTGGTTAATTTTTGCAATTATCACAACAGAAAACAAAACAGAAAGAAAATTCCAAAACCATTCTTAGCTCTAATTAAAGTACTTATCTAGCGCTATAAAAATAACCTTTTCTTATTTTTAAAATTGTTTCAGTTTATGGTATTTTCAATGTAAAGAGTCTTGCACGGGACAAATTCCGTCATGGAATTTCCCACATAGAACAAACAATACAAGATTTAGAGTACAAAATTTTTTAATCCATTGAAATTCCTGTAACGTGTTTATTTGGTTTTCAGTCTTTTCGTTAGTCCTGGAAGGAACCTTGAAAAATATGAAAACTATTTCTGTATTTTGTATTTTTATTGCTTATAAACAAATTTGAATTTCAAATAAAAAATGCCTTGATTTTTAAAGAAGCTGTAGCATACGTTTTATTTAAAATTGAAAACTGATTGGCATAATTTTCATTCCTTTTGATTTACGAAATACAAATCGGAAATTAGTTTGAGCTGCCAAAATTTAACTTAATTATTAATCAAGGCTTCTGCTGGCTGCAGCTCTATTTTATATCTCATTTATTCAGCATTTGAGTTAATTAGAAGTAATATTTCGTCAATTTGAGCCACTGTGCAACTGACTGCGTCTGCTCGCATTGGGAAATTGTTTGCTGTGAAATGTTGCTTCACATATCCTGCAGCAATTCGTAAACTAATTCTACATACGTGCCACTGTCACTCACTCGTCTTGCCCCCCTTGCCACACTGTGCGTCATGTTTTGATTGCGTTACAGGGATACATACTTTCCCTTCTGCCTCCCGTTATTCTTTTTCTTTCGTGTTTTTTTTTTTTCCTTTTTGCTAATAAATAATTGCATTTTCACCTCAAGAACTCACTGACATATGGCCAAAGGCAGATCGAGAGACTCAACGCAGCAGGTAAGCGGAGTGGAGCGGAGAAGGACGAAGGACGAAGCACAATTCAATTTGGCGGCATATCCGTTTTAGGGGCAGTTGGCGAAAGGGGTTTAGAGGGGGGAGAGTGAGTGTGTCTGTTTTGTAATTCTATTTCTGATTTCATATTTAGCTGTCAGTGCGAAATGATTCAATTTTCTAGATTGTTGTTGGACTCCAACCAATTTACATGTCGAGGGCATTGCACGTACATCAGACGGATGCAACAAACACTGAAAGCGAAACAATTTCTAATTTATCACAAATGCTCGATTGAGGCCAAAGGAGTAAACTGGCATTTAATATATTCACGAAAACGTTCGAGCTTAAAATACTCTTTTTAAACTTGTCTTTCAACTTTGAATAAACGTATATTTTGGATTTGGAAATTATGCCTACGCACATTAAGTTCACATCAATGCGAGTTTTCTGATCATATAAAATGCTTCATTGAAAAATGTCTATAAAACAAAAGCAAATTACTGGGGATATATTTAGCGTTGACTTAAATCTCCCATCTATCTATCTATCTATCTATCTGTCTATCTATGTATCTATCTAGCTGTCACTCTTTTCCTCTATATCTTACACTCCTTCTATATATTTCTTTATCTCTCTATCTGCTTTTCTTTCACTCTTACCTTCTCCATCCATCTTTCTTTCTTCATCCCTCTCTCTCTCTCTATCTCATTCTCTGTATCTTTCTTTTATCTCTATTTCTTTCTCGCTATTTTTCTGTGTCTCTTTCTGTCTCTCTTTCTCACTATCTGACTATCTTTCTCTCTCTCTCTCTTTCTCTCTCTCTGTCTCTCTCTATCTGTCTATATTCTTTCTATGTATCTATATATCTATGTATATCTGTTACTCTTTTCCTCTATATCTAACACTTCTTCTCTATATTTCTCTATCTCTCTATATTTCTCTATCATTCTCTCTATCTCTCTCTATCTGCTTTTCTTTCACTTTTACCTTCTCTATCCATCTCTCTTTCTCCATCCCTCTCTGTATCTTTCTTTTTATCTCTATTTCTTTCTTGCTATTTTTCTGTGTCTATTTCTGTCTCTCTTTCTCACTATCTGACTATCTCTCTTTCTCTCTCTCTCTCTCTCTCGATCGTTTGCACTGTACTCTCAGCTATTCGAGGAGTGCAACAAGCCTCTCTCTTTGAACATAATAAATGTTGCCTTATCGCTATCATTGCAGTCGTTGAACTCATCCGCTGTCACTAAGCTTTGAAAAGACCTTGAAGTAGCAAATTTTCAATTTATTTTAGTGTCTTCAATATCTAACACACACAGATTAGCACAAATAGCTAATATTTCAACATTTCACTAATCATTAAATCTTACTATTATTGTGTTAAGAAAACCCTAAGGTATACATATATAAATTGACTTTTCAAATATTTTTTATAAGAGTCGTTAGTTATATGTATGACGAAATAAAAAAGGTAGAAGTAATTACCAATAGGGTAGAAAGGTATTACTACTTTGTCCCTGTAGCAAATGTATATTACAGCCAGAAGGACACATTTCCGACCCCTTAAACTACTTATATAAATTCTTAATCAGCGTCGGCAGCCGAGATGATATAGCCGTGTCCTTGTGTCCGTCTACTGCAGTCGTGTCTTAGTTATTTTGACTAACAATCTGGTCGATTTTGTACTCTATCGCAGATTTCGAATGTAGTACTTTACGAATATACCAAGTATAGCTTTTGCTTTACTTTAATATTTTGTTGGTATATTTGTAGAATATGGTTTTATTTACAATGGGTATCCCACAGTCGCGCACTCTCGGCTGCATCGAATTTTGCAATTGTACTCGTATTTTGAGACAAGAACTGATGCAAAAGGTTCTGTGAATTTATGTATGAGGTAATGCAGAATAACAAATTAAGGAATCTGTCAAAATTTTGTGTGCTCGGAAATGTCTTTCTCTGTGCGTAGCGCACATTTCGTCTTCGAAGAATTTAATATTGTTTACTTTCAACATCTAAATAATTGGTGCAGGTCAGCGAATTATGATTTTGTTGAAACGTTCTCCCAAAAAGACGTCATTCTGACAATTGTTGCCAAGCTGCTTGGCAGTTTAGAGGCAAAGGCCAGCATTGCGATGATAAGCAACTGAGAGTGAAGAGAGAAACACGTGCAGGCATGATGTTTGAAAGACATAGGAGCAATTATATATACATACATATAGTATGTATGTAGTTACTGAACACATAGTTCAAAATAAATCAAATGAAAACAATCTTGTCAAGATTGCTCGACTACAAGGTACCCAGTCCCCTGAACCCGAAAGTATATTTAATCAAAATCTTAATTGGCAAAATATTAATAGTATTTATTTATCTGTTCAAAATTGTTTTCAATATGATCATATGCCCTTAAAACTTGTATGCAACAGAACACAAAAGCCAATCATAATAAAGTTATACCATTTAAGTAAGTATTGAATTACTTTAAGGAAGCTCAATTCGAAAATAGAATAATTTTGTCACACAATCTTCAGCTGCACAGACTTTGAGCTCCTTTTGATGATGATACTCCACTCTAAAATCTTAATACCCAAAAATACAGCGTGCCAATGTCAATGTCATGTTGATCCGACAGCATGACATACATTTAATGAATTAGCAACATATAGAACGATCAGTAAATACATACAAATATGTTAAAAGCACACAAAGTGAAAACAGACACTTCATCCTGTAGAATAAAGTTTTATAATAATTGACTAATGATTGCAGAGTCAGGTTGTTCTTTTTTGTGAATTGCATTTCTCAATTCAAAGTTCAATTTGCACATATTAAATATAAATTTAACTCAAGATCAGCCATTTTACTGCATTGAATGAAGTAAATTTTTGTTGTGTTTTATATAATAATAAACATATAAAATAAGCACGAGTGTGTCGCCTCATCAATTGGAACGCATCTGCGTCAGCATTGCGGAGATAAGCCATAGAATCGCTCTCACTGATGGAAATAGTGAATAGGAAAAAGAGAGAGAGAGCAGATCAAGTTACACTAGGTCTATTTGAGATCATTAATAACTTGGCTCATTGATTCAGTCTTCAAGATTATGCCCCTGTGATACATATATATATATAATACATTGCAATTTTACACTACACCGTTTTCTAATTTTCAGTATAATCAAAATTCGCCACTTCTAATTTCATTATCAAGAATCCTCGTCAGAAATTTGACATTGTCTCGACATTGACACCTTTTGCTATTGCATTCACTTCTGCTACGAACTTTTGAGCTGATCTCACATCCGTTGATCACGTGTTGATTCTAAAGTCATACAGCACTCAGAACTATATTCTTTGTCGATTTGAATTAAACTTTTAGTTTCAAATTCATCTTTTCCGCGAGCAGTCGAAATATTCAAAATGTTGAAAATAAAAATCAACTCAGTTCTTTTCTTAACAGTACTTGAAATATTCTTAGTGGCAACAACTGCCTTCGAAGAGGTGAGAACAATTACATAAAGTAGTGTAGTACAGTGAGTGCTAAGAATGTTTACATTTTCTTCTTATCAGACGTGCGAATCCGACCGAGAAATGGAAAAAAAGTGCCGGATTCATAACTACAAAACAGTGAAACCTTTGCTTGATTATTTTAGGCAAGTTCGCAATGAGTTAGAACAAAGTGAATCTAAGGAAAATAAGTTAAATGAATTAAATTCTGATCTTATGGAAAAGTATCATGAAATTGTAAGAATTCATGAAAAATTTATGAACGAGGCAGCTCTATTAGATGAATATAAAAAAAAAGTTCTTAAAGGGGAAGTCGATTTGCAATTGAGTCAAAATAAAGTTGAGAAATTAGAATCTGAAATTAATTCAAAACAAAATATTATTGTGAAATTAAAAGGAGAATTAGCTGATAAATCCACCAACTTAGAAAATTGCAAACTTCAATTCAAAAATCTTAATTCTAGCTTAATTGAAAAAGATGAAAAAATAAAGAGAATTACTGAGAATCTTCAAAATAATACTGAGCATCAGAAAACACTTAAAGAGCAATTAGAGAAGAGTAAAACTAAATTAATAAATCAAGATAAAGATATTCAGTTATGCCAATCTGAAATTGATAAGTTAAGTCCCACATCTTGCATCCCATTTGGAGATTCAGATGTTCATCAACTTAATGTTTCTGGCGTAGGTTTCTTTGATGTTTTATGCGATATTAAGTTAGCTGGACCTGGATGGATTGTAATACAGCAACGAGTTGGGGGAAATGAGAGTTTTAATAAGAATTGGGCAAGCTATCGCAAAGGTTTCGGTTCTTATAAGAGTGATTTCTTCCTCGGACTAGAGAAAATACATCGTATCACCAGTTTGCAGCGTCACGAACTTTACATACATTTGGTTGCTCTGAATGGAAGTACCTACAACGCTCGTTATGACGACTTTAAGATATCTGATGAACACAGTGGATATAAACTGAGTTTGGGTAAATTCGATGGAACTATTAATGGGGATGCAATGAGAGCCGGCGAAAAAATGAAATTCACAACATTCGATCGCGACAACGACATTAGTGATAAAAGTAATTGCGCAGTTAAATACAAAAGTGGCTGGTGGCACGGCCTTTGTTATAATTGGTAAATATTCCAAATTGTGCATTCCGATGGAATACACATAATTATTGATTTTTTGCTTTTTTATGCAGTAATTTAAATGCACCATATGGGCCAGATCTACTTTGGTGGATGAAAACTGAAATCAAAATAAAAGAAGCTAAGATGCTAATTCGCCCCAAAGAAGCGATGAAGAAGTGAACAATTGAAGAGCTGAAATTCATATATTTGACTCAATTATGTAATCATTTACATATATATAATTGGTTGATTAAAATTGTGCGTTCTGAATAATAAAACCATCAACTATTTAATGCATCGAATTATTTTTTCAATAGAAATCTATCAGTTTTTATTGTATTTTATGTTTTAATATAGCAAGTTGAAAGTCTCTAAATGATTTCAATAGAGGTGCAAATACTTAAAAGTAAGTAAACTTATTATTATATTGTATATATCCCTTTAATCGAGCCTTGAATATTAAAGAAATATATTAATTGATCTACATATATTCGATTCTTATCTAAAGATTCAATAAACATATTAAATTAATAAACTCGTTGATGTAGCAGCATATAATGAATTTAATATAACTTTCATTAAATTGAGAAGATCAGACAATATTCTCTTCTGTTGACCCGATGAGAGTGTCTATCTCTTATTATTAAAGTGTTAATATAAAAGCAATCGAATGCTGGATTGTTTTTTTGTTATGCCAGTATTAAAACTATAAAACTATGAAACCTTGGCACGATTATTTAAGACAGGTTAGAAATGAGTTAGAAGAAAGTGAACTTAAGGAAAATAAATAAACATAACATTAATGAAGGTTTCAATAGGGATTGGGCAGCGTATCGCAAAGGTTTCTTTTTCCTTGAGAGTGACTCCTTTTTTGGATTTCCAGCGTCACTAAATGGAAATATCTACAACGCTCGTTCTGTCGACTTCAAAATGTCTGATGAAGACCATGGATAAGAGTACAAATTGAATTTGGGTAAATGGAATGGAACTCTTTTATAAAGCGATGCGAAGCAACAGTTTTTAATAAATGAGCAACCACATCGACAGGATAGATAAAATTGACGTTACGTACTCGGAATACACGCAGCAATAGAGATTTGTGAATACAATGAATGCCAGCGTACAATTCGCACAATGTATATTCGTTTGGAATTTGAATGTGAATGGGAATGTGAATGGCATTCAGCGTAAGTCGTAAACGCATTTTAAGTACCCGGCTAATTTCAACTATCCAATTGCCTTGCAAATATGCACATTGTGCCGCCTTAAGTAGTTGCATTCCACCGAGTGGCGAAGCGACTGCTTTCGACATCCTTGAAGTCGTTAATGCCGGAAGTGTCCTTCGTCCTTCGTCCTTTGTCCTAATGCTTATCCTCATCTGCATTCGCATCGTTGTCGTCGTCGCACGTGTGCCAGCATAAAATAATGCGACATTTTTATGGCCCAAGCGCGAGTGTCAGGCGAGCCAAGTTAAAGCGTTGCGCTCAAATTTATGAATGAATTCTTTCGGGGTAGTTAAGGCAAGTCTCGACCGAGTCACAGGTAAGGTCATAATTCAGCGCCTCAGCGAGCCGTTTTCCCTAATCTCCCTTCGTCTCAAAAAAACTACTCGCACACTTTGCGCTCTTCGCATTGTCGAAATTTCCTTGCCAAATTTATGTGCCAACGTGATGCAAATGTTCCAGGCTAATCTTGCAATGAATGAATTGCTTGCTCTCTCTCTTTCTATCTCTCTCTCTCTCTCTCTCTCTCTCTCCTGTTTGTCTGTCCTGCAGCTCTGCAGTTCCAAATCCATTAATATGGATTGCTCTATCAATATGCCATAGAACTGCGACACAACTATTTATATTATAACTGTGTGCCTGCAGAACATGTAAATTATTGGCAAGAGAAGTCATCTCCGAGCCTATAAGGTATATATATTTTCTTGATCAGCGTCAACAGCCGAGACGATATAGCCATGTCCGGTTATAAGAGATTTTTCGTGGATACAATAACAACTGCAGTATTTGCGATTCTTAAAGATTTGGTTTCGATCAGATTCAAACTAGTAAGAAAGCTACAGTCGAGTGTACTTGACAGTGAGATATTTTGATGGTATATTTGTAGAATATAGTTTTATTTACAATGGCACTCTCGGTTGCAACGAATTTTGCAACTGTACTTGCATTTTGAGACAAGAACTTTTGCAAAAGGTTCTGTGAATTATTCTGTGTTTTCGTTTTGCCTTTGAAGAATTTAATTCTGTTTAAATTCAACAATTAAATAATTAGTGCAGGTCAGTGAATTGTGATTTTGCTGAAGAGTTCTCCCAAAAAGACGTCATTCTGACAATTGTTGCCAAGCTGCTTGGCAGTTTTGAGGCAAAGGCCAGCATTGCGATGATAAGCAACTGAGAGTGAAGAGAGAAACACGTGCAGGCATCATGCCTTAAAGACATAGGAGCAATTATGTATATGTAGTTACTGGACAAATAGGTCGAAATAAATTAAATTAGTTCGACTACAAGATGCCCTGAAATTCAATATTTATTTAATGAAATTTATTATATGGCAATAGTAATAGTATTTATTAATATATTCAAAATTGTATTCATTATGCTCATTTGCCCTTAAAACTTGGATTTAATTTAACAACCAACAAGTAAGAAAGTTACAGTCGAGTGTGCTCGACTGTGAGATACCCGCTACCCATTTTTAATAAGGGCAAAATATTGGTATTATTTTCAAAATATACCGAAAATACTAAAAAAATACTAAAAATATACCAAATGGTATGTTTGGTATATCAATACAGCACACCATTCAAAATATACCATAGACGGCACAATGTACCAGATTGTCGGCCAAAGCAACTAAGAGCCCTAGTAAGTAGGCGTTTTTGCCCATACAAAAGTATTTCTTTAATAACTTCCACAATTTTTATCTGATCGCAACCAAATTTTCAGGAATCATAACTACTATAGTAATTATTGTATATACTAAAATTCGCAACTCTAGCTTTAAATTTACGCTTGTTATTCGATTTTTTTGATTTACGGGGGCGGAAGTGGGCGTGGCAAAAATTTGAAACAAACTTGATCTGCGTGCAAACATAACAAATGCTGTCGAAAAAAAATTATAGCTCTATCTCTTATAGTCTCTGAGATCTAGGTGTTCATACGGACAGACGGACAGACACACAGACGGACAGACACACAGACGGACAGACGGACAGACGGACATGGCTAGATCGTCTCGGCTGTTGACACTGATCAAGAATATATATACTTTATAGGGTCGGAGATGCCTCCTTCTACCTGTTACATACATTTCCTGCAGGCACAAAGTTATAATACCCTTCTACCCTATGGGTAGCGGGTATAAAAATTAATATATTTGCTTTGATTTTCCTATCTTTTGTTGTTTGCTTCAACTATTCCAAATTCTAAGTACATTAAAAAATCTTGTATGCAACAGAACACAAAAGCCAATCATAAAAAAGTTATACCATTTAAATAAGTATTGAATTACTTTAAGATGTAAGCTCAATTCCAAAATTAAATCATTTTGTCACATTATCTTCAGTTCGACCGTGAGATACCCGTTACCCATTTTAAGTAAAGGAAAAATATTTTTAAAATATATCAAATTAATATAACGCAATGGTTATTTTAGGTATATTGATGCAGTACTACATACAAAATATACCATAGAGTGCCAAATATACCAAATTATCAGCCTTACCAATACAAAAGTATTTCTTAAATAATTTTCACATTTTTTATCTGATAACAAATATATTTTTACCTCGACAGCACTTTTAATGTTTGCACGCAGATAAAGTTTTAAATTTAATAATAATTAGCAAAGTATTTAATAATATTATATATAAAGTATTTATGATATTTATGAAAGTATTTATGTTATGGAATTTGGCTCTTATCGGATACAAATTCTAGCAATTATGAAGACAAAACGCTTACTTTCTAGACGTCTTAGCTGCTTTGGCTGACAATCTGGTATATTTTGACATGTATGGTATATTTCCAACGAATGTTATATTTTTTAAATATTACCTCACTCTCTATAGTAGCTTTCTTAATTGTTTTTGTTTTCTTTATATGAAATAGAATATTTTTTTCCAACAAAAGTATTTTTTCAATAGTATTTATTTAATGTTTTCACACTATTGAATTTGCTGCAAGATATAAACGAATCAGCAAATTTTTTTTTGTTATTGACACATTTGTCAGTTTAATCAGAGTTGATCGAAAGAGTCTAAATCAGAAAGCAAATGCTGTCCTTGACCTTGGTGAATAATATATACTTCAACTCTTTTCTGATCTATACACTATAATATATCTAGAAAAAGTTTGCTAGAAATTTCTAAATAGTCGTTCTTCTTAGTGACTTATTCACGACTAGAGTGTGATAAGAAGCAGCATGAAAAACATTTTGTAGGCGTCGTCACAATGTTTTGGGTTAAGTTCATTTATTGTGTTTTCGTTCTTCTTTTCTTTTTGAAGGTGGTTATGGGATCCCATTTTCGGGTTACGTTATGTTCGGTTTGTTTCTTTATTTCATTCTTGGCTACTGTTTATTTGATTGTCATTATTTTGTGTAAATATTGACGCTCTTGTCATGCCCAGTAGCACTCAACGTTAATTGATTTCGAATTGGAAGCCACTCTTATTGTTATTACAACAATCTATGTAGTACTCCCCCGCAGCTGGCGACTGTGTATTCAATACAATGCTCCACACCTCGGCACTTGCATAAACAAACAGGCGATAGACCAGCAGCAAAGCAGCAAAAGCATTCACAAATACACTCTAACCCGCAACTGGCACTCACACTCGCACTCACAACTCACATTCAATTACCATAGATAAGCGCAGAGTCGAAGCCAAAGCCAAAGCCACTGCCAATGCCAATGCCAGTGGCATCCACAGTCAAAGCCTCTTTCAGGCCAAGTGCCCACTTTGTGTCGCCCAAGCTTCCATCTCTGTCTCTGTCTGTATCTTTGTCCCAGTTCCTGTCTCTGTCTACATAATAATCTGCTATATAGTGAACGCAATACCCCCATTTTTATTATAATTTTTTTTTTTTTGTATTTTTTTCTACCTTTTGTCAGCAACATTTCATTGCAGTATTGTACAAAAAAAAAAACACGCTTATTTATAAAAATTATTTTTTATTAAATTCTTTATTAAAATTTGGTATTTTTATATATTTTTATGTTCATATAATTGTGGTGTATTAAAAGTTCTTTAAGCAAATAAGTTAATATTTATCTATATATTTTTGTATTACTCATATTCATGCCAGTTCATCTAACAACTTCGACTGCTTTGCAAAACACATAGAAGTAAACCCAACCCAACATTTCTATAAATAAAAGCGGACAACTGTAAATATGTGCAGATAATGTTAAAGATACAGCTAACTCTGGGACTCCAAGATACAGATAGAGTTACATAGCATAGCTATAAATGGGTGTATCAATATTTGTTTATACTTTTCGTGTTTTTTTTCTTTTATTTTTTTTATCATGGTGCAAACACTTTAGCCCTGGCCCAAAGTGTCTGGGTTGAGGTTCTCGTTATGAGTTCTTAGTCCGCCCGTGTTGGAGCGTTTATCTTATCGGAGCCAATGAGGCAGGTACATATCAGGTAAAAGGTATAATACCATATCGCTTGCCTCTAATTCCAGCCTCTTCTTCTGCGCATCGGTGTTGTCTCTTGTGTTTGCTCAATTAATACGAACTTTAATTGAAAAACAATGCAATTAACTAAATCAGTTAAGCACGTCGCAGCGCCCTGGCGCCCCTAGATAAACTCGGTAGCACCTCAGCGACCTCGCTTTACCAGCTGCAAAAGAATATATATCTTGTGTACTCGTATATACTATATTAAACATAACGACTTTGGAATACTCTGCACTGCAGAGTCCACAAACAACTTTACTGTGAGTTTTCTTAAATACGAAGAGTTTCTCCGCTATGGAAAACTAATTTAGATATTTACTTTTATTCAAGTAAGATATAACAAATGAAATATCATTAACAATAGTCTAGAATATAAGTAATTATTGTTTGTTATGCATTTTAAGTTTTTATTTTTGTAAATTACCATATGTACATATAATTCATATAATAGAAATAAATAATTGAATTAAATTAAAATTATTAAATTAGATTAATATCGATTAAAATTTGTATTTCAAATAAATACTTTTTATTTTACAGCTATAGTATTTTAAGAGCAATATCAAATTGAGTAAAATGCAATGTCTTCTTTCTGGCAGCACTTTACTTACTTTCAGATCTGGCAACACTGAGACGCAAACGCCAAGTGCTTTATAAATGTATCATGCCCAGTGAGCTACGCAGACACATTTGAAGTGTGTCGCTCTGCTTCTTCTACTTCATCTCCTTCCACTTATTAAGCTCGCTAAACGTGCTTGAAAGCTTCATGCTGTTGTTATTGTTGTTGGCTATTTGCTTTCAGTGTTTTTATCTAAATTACTTTTAATCGCCATTTAATGTTTTTGTTTTTCTTGTTTTTCAGTTTCAGTTTCATGTTTTATGGCTGCGTCTTTTGGGCGGTTTCTAATCTAATTGCAAAATGTAAGCACCCAAAGCATATGTGTGTGTGTGTGTGTATGTGTGTGGTTGGAGAGATGTTTGTGTACACTGTACATTTACACATACATATATCAAGGCCTACCTTCCCCCTCAGTTGTTTGCTCCTAACAACTGTAAATAGATTGCGCGCTATCTGAAAGAAGAAACAAAAAAGTTGATTCGCTCTGCAAATTGTATAAACAATTATAAACAAACAGACGAAAGTGTTTTTATCATGGCCTAGTTCTACTGTAGATATCATTTGAAAATCCCTTGGAAAAATAACAACAAATGGCAATAATTCTTGACTCATTTAAAAGTGACTTTTCAATCGTCTTTAACAACTTTAACCCTTTTAAGCCCCATTAATTGCGTCAACATGTATTGACGCATTTTACGATTGTCGAACGCTTTCCTCATATCTGTTAATGGTTCATGATTATACTAGTATGGTAATAATTCACATCCGTTGTCCAAGTACTAAAGATATTTTGCTTTCTTTACGTCAGATGTATAGCAGTTAGCTACAAAATATTTCTTTTATCGTTTAGTGCTTCTCAGATAAAATCTAAACGAATTTATTTCCATTTCTAAAAAGAATAGATGAAAGATAAAATAACCATAAAAAGCTCAGTTCTGTTATTCACTGCAATATTATGATAATAAACAGTTTTACATTTAATCTAATAATTCGTTATTGAAATCTTGAAACAGTTCGATGACTTTATGTCTTAAATAATACTTTAGATTTAAATAGTATTATTTTGCCTCGGATGAATTGGTTTCACTTTTGTTTTGTTGTACCTAAAATGCAAAATTGATTGCCGCATGAAGCTAATTAATTTACAGACAACGTTTCTCGCTGTCTATGATATTCAAAAACTGTTCCCAAGAGCCCCAAACAACAGAAATAAAAACAACAATAACAATGGTCTTCGCTGTTTGTTTAGTTAATCCAAAAGCTGGTTTACAAACCAGGCGCCAAACATGGCATACGAATTAATTGTCTCGGTGTTTGTATTCAAATTTCTAAAAAAAAATCCACTTATTTTTTTGCTTCTCTTCGTATTTTTCGTAATTTGTTTATTTATATTATTTCTATTCAGATTGCAAACGTATCAAGCAAGAAAAAGAATGCGAACGTGAAGCAAAACAAAAGTCAATTTGCTATTCTGGCGCCAGTGAGAGTTCCATTTTGCACCACTGTACTTCCATAAAAGCTCAACAGCTGATGGCAAATTTGTTGCTGGCCCTTTCGCACATTCACCAGGGATCTCCTCGTTATTCCTCTTCATTTTGTTTTTATACCCGCTACCCATAGGGTAGAAGGGTATTATAACTTTGTGCCGGCAGGAAATGTATGTAACAGGCAGAAGGAGGCATCTCCGACCCTATAAAGTATATATATTCTTGATCAGCGTCAACAGCCGAGACGATCTAGCCATGTCCGTCTGTCCGTCTGTGTGTCCGTCCGTCTGTCCGTATGAACACCTAGATCTCAGAGACTATAAGAGATAGAGCTATAATTTTTTTTCGACAGTATTTGCTATGTTTGCACGCAGATCAAGTTTGTTTCAAATTTTTGCCACGCCCACTTCCGCCCCGCAAACCAAAAAAATCGAAAAACAAGCGTAAATTTAAAGCTAGAGCTGTGAATTTTGGTATATAGTATAATTACTATAGTAGTTATGATTCCTGAAAATTTGGTTGCGATCAGATAAAAATTGTGGAAGTTATTAAAGAAATACTTTTGTATGGGCAAAAACGCCCACTTACTAGGGCTCTTAGTTGCTTTGGCCGACAATCTGGTACATTGTGCCGTCTATGGTATATTTTGAATGGTGTGCTGTATCGGTATACCAAACATACCATTTGGTATATTTTTAGTATTTTTTTAGTATTTTCGGTATATTTTGAAAATAATACCACAATATTTTGCCCTTATTAAAAATGGGTAGCGGGTATCTCACAGTCGAGCACACTCGACTGTAACTTTCTTACTTGTTTGTAATATGTGTATGCCTGTACATATGTATGTATTTACTTAAACGCGACCAACATGTGTGTACAATGTGTATGCAGGTTGACAAAACAAAATACAAAAACAATTTAAGCTGCATATAACAACAATTTTGCATCTTCTGTCATATTCTCTGCTTTGGCGTTGAGCCTAACAACAACACTCACTAAGTTACTTCGCTAATCCAAATGCATTTTGTTGTTTTTTTTTTTCGCTGCTTGCTGAATATTTGAAATCACAGAGGCAAAATTATTGTGAGCATTATTTTTTTTCAAGTACAGGTGACCCTGCTTTATGGGTGAATTGTGTGTAGAAATATTAAAGCTTATTTTGAGTGCAAAAATTCATTAAATTGAGTTCCAAAGTAACTTTTGTAATAGTATTGTTTTTTTATTCTTTATATGTAATGTAAAGTAGTTTTACTATTTGCATTAGTTAAGTCTTGAAACGAAATCGCATTAAAAATGCTGCTGCCTAAGCACACAAGCATTCTCCCATTCCCAATTAATTTGAAACTATTGTTTCTGTTGTGATATCATGCGTCGACCGAGTGGCTGTCACTGCTATAAGCTATGTACAGCTTTGCCTGTGTCATTATTTTGTTTTTGTTTTCATTCTATTTTTTTTTTTGTTTAGTTTTGTTTTTGTGTTCGCTTGAAAGCTTTAACAGATCGCTGCGTCGCGTCGCGTCGCGTCGAGTCGCAAAAACAATGCACGAGCACTCAACGAGTGGGCTGCGACGCGACAGCGCTGCTCGAGCGTAGGAGGTGTTGGCGCGTGTGTCAGCATATTGAATAGGTCGACCCTCAGCTTTGGGCATGACAACAACAACAACAACTACAAGTTGAAGACGAAGCACAGCAAACAAACAACGCGATCTGTTCGCAGACCAAAGACGAAAACGTAAAGCGATAAGTGACAGCCTGTCGGCTCCCTTCGCTATCGCCCGCCCCCGCTCTCCCTCTCCCCATCGCTCTGCCACACTCACTTCGATCCATGATACAATAACACAAGGTAGTCTCGTCGGCAACATGATACAATTATAGAAGGTAGTCTCGTCGGCAAAAGCTTTCGTCAGTACGCATTCGTTTTTTGACGCAAGAGGTTGTCTGCGGACGAATTTTTTTCTGCAATTAACCCTTGTGCAAAATGACATTTTGCAATGTATGCCGTAGACACGGATAGAATTAAAACATTTAGAGAATTAGAGAATTCTCATATATATTATTAATATTGTTCATAAACAATTTATATTTTAAAAATATGTCAAGGAGTCATTAATATCAGCTTCAAAATATGTAAATATTGATATCATCGTCTAAGGGTTAATGCGCATTTCATTGTCGTCTCGCTCACACTGCTGTGCTGAGACTCTTTCACTCGCACTCATTGGTATGATTATAGAGGTTGTGCTTTTTCCGACGAGACTACCTTCTATAATTGTATCATGGTCGGCAAAAGCTATCCGTTATCTATACCATACATAAGTGCGAGTGAAACGACTGCGCCTAGTGAGTGCGAAAGAATTGACAGTAGAGCTTTGTGATTAACCCTTAAATGGCGCATATGGTTTAATTGTTCCACTGTATTAAGAAGAGTTGAAATGTTTTTATAATTTAATTTTTTACAGTTTAGAAATTGATAGTAATCGTTATTTTTGTTTTTGATTACTAATTATTTTGTTCAGGTTTTTAATTCTATCATAAAGTTCAAATATATATATAATATAATTGCAATATGACATTTTTGCCTTGCGCAAGGGTTAATATTTAGAGAAAAGATCGTCCGCATACAACCTTTCCCTTCAACAAGCACGAGCGCACTGAGCGATAACGGCTCGAAACCGAACGAAAAGGCACACGACGAGACTACCTTGTGTTATTGTATCATGCTTCGATCTATGCTTTAATACTCATTCGCGTCTCTGCCGGGCGTGACGAATTTAGCGGGGCGCGCATATTGCGTCTCTTTATGTTTTTGTTTATAATTTCGTCTAATATGCATAGACGAGGCGCATGAACGACGCGGAGCACTGTTCAGCAAATACCCTGTAATCAACGGTTAAATCTGGGCTACTTTTAATCTAGGTTTCCTCATGGACAAGGGAATTTATATACCCCATGCGAGGGTGTAAAAACACAAGCTAATTTAATCGCAGATTCACACACCGCATTCATCTGTATGAGTAGAGGAACGAGTCTATCCCATTGCCGCTATTAGTGTGTATAAGGGGTAGAGGGGAAATATGTACTTTTTGTAAACAAAACGCTGGCGGAATTTGAATTTTTTTCCGATTTCAAAATCATTCGCTCAACAACTCCATTTTTTCATCCGCTGTTTGATATATGTATATATGTATATAGTTTGCGATTTCTGTAGTCGTCCCACTTCGTTTCGAAAATATTGTACAATCTGCGGTTCAGTTTTTTGTCATATCATAAATATCATTTTTATCACTTTTTATGTTTTCTGCCTTCGATTCGCTGTCGTTTTTTGGCGTCGTTTCATTTGCATTTGAACTTTTGTTTGCTTTTAATTAAGCATATTAAAATTTTGCGACTTTATGATTTTTACTCAAAGCAACACCAAATCAAATGGGTCATTTCGATAATATAACCAAAAATAGGCATCAATCGATTGATTTAAGATCTCGCTCTTGACCATTTGACTCGACACGTGTTAGAAACTAGTTTGAGATTCACTTTAGAGTAATTTACAAAATATTTATTTGAATTTATTACTTAGAATTAATGACAATGCTAAGTGGAAAATCGAAGGTCAAATAAAATATTGCTCAGCAAAAGTTTTAAGAACACCTCTTCAAATCTTTCTACAGCTTACTGAACATCTGAGTGGCAAATAAAACAAAATAAAAGCTTATTATTGTTTTTATTTTGCATTTTTTCGTTTTTATGATTCGCATTTGTATTCAATCTCGTTCATTCATCGATTCATTTGCTCATTCATATCGTGTGGTATATATTCCAAAATCCAAATGCGTTTTTGTATTTTTCTGTTGTTTTTTTCCAGTTCTATTTGTTTATGCAAAAATGTTGTTGAGCACCAAGCAACACCTATGCTGAAATATTAGTTTAAAGTTGAAAATTATTAGCAGAAGAAAAAGCATTATTTTCATTTGAAGTTTACATTCAATTTATTAAATTTTATAATTTAATATTTAGTTGTTTTGATTTATTTTGAAATATTTGTGAATATAAGAAGATATTAACATTTTCATTTGTTCCACTGTCCGTCAATGCGAAGCTGCCGAAAGTGTGCCAAATCTATTAAATTTCAACTGTTGATAAACAAGAACGAAAAACAATAATTTTGCCGCAACGAATGCTGAATACTCTTGCACTCTACAAATGAGTTGTCCTAAGTTTATTAGGAGGAATTTTTATAAAGATATTCGTCAAGTTTCACATACTTTTTTCATATTTAAAGTACATCTCTTTAAGAAAGAAAAGATTCATTTGCACTGATTACGATCCATTCACATGACCTAGGTTAGGGTATTTGAGACGATGAGGAATCATGATGGATAGAGCTGAAAGAGCGTTGCGGGGCGGTGAAGGTGAACAACACAAATTGCGCTTTATTTAAGTACAAAAATAAAAATCAAAATAACAAGCGATGCCACAACGGTCGCAACTTGGGAAATAAAATTGAAAAGCGCACTAAAATCATTTTTATTTGCCGGCGATTTGGCTAAATTCAACCCATTGTTTGTTTGTTGATAATGGCGCCACGAATGTGGCAAGGGGGGAGGGGGGAGATGCAACAGCACTTGACTGCTGTTGCCCCACATTCACAATTTTTGCCACTGTTTCGTTTTTGTTTATCCCAGAATCGATGCGGCGTCCAAGAAATTCTGCGTCGTCCAAATCGAAGGAAGCCAAAACGAAAATTGTATTTTTATTGATTGACGACATCAAAATTAGACGAACAGACTATTTAAAAATCGCAAAGCGTTGCCAAAAATCTATGGTATATATATAGCAATATACACTAAACATTCGCAATAATAGAATAATGTTTCTGTGATCTATTAATTGCGCTTCTGTCACACTAAAGGGTATCTGCAAGTTCATCAGTTGTATGTCGATTGCATTTCTAATTTTGATTATTTTAGTTTTTGGTGTGTTTTCTTTTTATTTTCGGCCTCAACCCACGGAAGTATCCACAATTTTGTGGGTGGTCGTAAAATTTTCATCTATTTTTGGGGCGCCATGCAAAATCGCTTTTCTCACATTTGACATTTGAGTGAGAATTATGCGAAAATTGTTTACATTTTCCGCGAGTGCAATTTTGTATCAAATGCATTTGTTAGGTCTTAAAATATATATAAATATAAATGATATAAAAATACTTAGTTCAATTGCATTGAATGAACAGGAAACGAGCTGCTTGATTGATCATTTATGTGATCAAGCGTAATATCTTTATGTGCAAAATCATATCGCAATTACATTATTTACTCTTCTCCAATTTCATTGCACACTTCCTGTTGTCTCTTTCGATGCCAAGACAATAGAAGTGCAACGACAGATAGAAGAGGATTGAAGATCGTTTCAATGCAATTTCGAATGTCTATTGAATAGCTGAATAGTAGGGATAGTGAAGAGAATCCAAGACTAAGACAGCGGACGCTGCTTGGCAACCTGAGCAAGGGCTTATCGCGCTTATAGATCGAGAGATAGACAGACAGGCAGGCAGTCTGGCAGGAGTCAGATCACTGAGGGACAATCGCAATGCATTGTTGTCATAAATTACACTTCAATTGTTGGGCAGGTAGAGGAGAGAGGCAGGTATTAGGATGTTTTTTGTTTGGGATGCGTATTTTGTAATTTACAAGTCTGTGAAAAGTGTCAAAAATATCAAATGTCCTGCAGTCGATTATTGCACGCTTGCTGCATTTCTATACAGCAAAGTGCAGAACAAAAAAAAAAAGAGAGAGAGGTAGATCATTCTACCTGTAAGGCATAATTAATTTAATCATTGCTCATTGCGCACACACAATGAGGCAGAAAGGCAGGCCAAGTGTGGCACAAGTGCGGCCATTGTCTGGAAGACAGAAAACAAAAACAAAAAAACAACACAAAAAAAAAGAACCCTAAATACAATCTCTGGCTAACAAGAAGCGTCTTTAGATATGACAGACCCTAAAAACCTAAAACCTATATCTAAACCCAAACCCTAAAACAAATCTGAGCCCGATGACTGGGCAGGTTTCTGATTGAATGCTGAGGTTGCGAGCCGATCTTCACGATGATGATGATGATCGTCATCAACTCGTCAGCAGTATGTGAGTGTGCGTGTGTGACAAACAACATTTGTGTGTCCCGCTGCGAGGGTCTCTCCCTCATTCCACACCCCGAACCCCGCACTCCGCACTCCTCAGCATGCTTAACCAGAAACTGTTTGGCGTATTTTGGTAGTAGTTCAATTGTTGGCCCATTGTCTTGGCGCACGATTTGTACCAAAGAGTCAACATGCATAAATTGACGCTAATATCGAAGATCTGGCACCACATGGCTTCCAAAAGCAACAACAACATAATCATATACATAACATATACATACGTAAAGTATATACCATAACATACAAAAAAACAAAATTAAAAACAAAAAACCATTCCACAATCTCACGGCGCGCACTTTGCATATAAATCATGTTTATGACTTGTTATTTTTCACTATTTATTTTGCCTTTTCGCCTTTTGTTTATCGTTTGAACAAAAAACGAAGCAACAACAACAACAGCATTTATTTTTTTCTCTCGATTTCGTTTTCGTTTTCTGTAAATTACAACATCATTTGGACTTGGCCCTGGCAGCAACAAGGTGTGAGTACAATCGAAGGGGCTGAAAGAACATTTTGGAGACGTCGATATAATCGTATTCATATATGAAATTGTTTAAGCACTTTATTTGTACTGCAGAGGGCACCTCGACCTTGTCTAGATGTGTCTTATAAACAAAACGATCTAAAACTGTGGACGTCTAATAAATGAGTTAAAATTAAAAAAAAAAATAGATTATTAGTAATATTATCAACATTCGGATGTCACATTGAAGTATTTTAGTCAGTGAAAATAATATCAAGTTTTATAGTAATTAAACTTAACCTGAGAATTCAGTTCACAACGAAATTTACGGCGAATAAGAGAATATGATATAGTATATTTTTAATGAAATATTGATATACAAAATATAGCATTCGCACTGTTTTGCTTCTATTTGTAATTTTTTTTTTATAATTTTAAATACATTCATTCCATATTTATGATATAACAAGTATTGAAGACGAAGTTTAATGATAATGTAAGAAATCACATTGTTTCATTGTATTATTTGAGTGTTTCAGCTGCTCAACTCTTTTGTATTATAATCGCATTTACTTTGCAATTTAGCTCAACTCTTAGATGAACTCATTTCTTAACTTTCCCTTGTGTAATCTCTCGATTTAAATTGTGCTTGTTATCATTTACAAACGCATGTTTGTCCAGTCGTAATGAGTTCAATTCCTGGGTGTGTCCATTGTCAATAATCTGCCACAAACAGTCTAAAATTTTAATAAAAAACAAATAGCACAAAGTATGTGAAATGCGTGTAATATCAACAATTTATTGCAGTACACAAAACAGCCTAAAACCAAAAAAAAAAAAAAAAATACGAAAAATAAGAAAACACAACTTGCTTAAATTGTGAAAAAGCCATTAAACGCAGCTGCGGTCTCTGAACAAAAAAAAAAGGAAAAAAAAAGCAGAACCGCAATTATCATGAACGCAATTTTCAAATGGGAATGACTCCCGGCGTGGCCACATCCTCGTCTAGGGAGCCAAACTTGAGTCGTTAAATATTTATAAACGAGCCAAGAAGGAAGATGCCCAAGGAATGGAAATGGGAATGAGGAAGTTGATGGCCATCGCCGCACATAAGGAATTAGAAGCTGAGCACAGTGTGGGCATCTAAACTGGTTGATGTTGCCAGGGGAGAGCAGCACCTGTGTGTTCTGGATGCTGAGCTAAATCAACACATCGTAATCCCAAATGCATTTCCACTGCACAAAGATGTGATGAACTGATGTCAAAATGAGTTAATCTTTAAGACGAAATGTTCAAAATTGAAAGTGAATTAGATATGAAAATTGAAAGTAAAAATTTATTCACGAAAGGCTTCTTTGTAGGTTTTATAGTCGACATGCGTTACTTCGATACACTTTTAATTGCAGTAAAGTTGGATTATTGTTCACGTTTGTTAAAGACAATTTATTATTAAAACAGAAATTGTTCGAGATCACTTAGCTGATCTACTCATCGGAACACAATGTATACAGTGTTGCCAGATTCTTCGGAGTAAAAGTTGCTAGATTTGAGAAAAAAAGTTGCTAAAAATTGCTAAAAATTATAAAAAAATTGCCAAAAAAGTTGCTAAATCTTTTCAAGGTTAGTTTTGATAGATTATATTCATTTTATATTAATGTAGGAATAAAATATTGAAATTAGAAATAAAATAATTAAAATAAATAAAATTTCGTATCTTCTTGTGTTAACACCTATTACAAAAATATCCGAGTACTTTTCATTTTAGTAAGTACTCATAGAAAAGTACATACAACAACATTTCCCATGCTTATGTAGCCCATACCTGTTTATATAAATATATAAAAATAATTTTTAATTTGTTTTATTTATATTAAAAATATTTAAATTCCAAACTAACCTTATAAATGTTGTTTATATACTTTTGTTATCTTCATTTAATTTAAAACAAATAATAATAAAACAAGTAAAAAAGCTACAGTCGAGTGTGCTTGACTGTGAGATACCCTCTACCCTCTTTTGAATAAAAGCAAAAAATTGGGGTTTTATTTTCAAATTATTCCGAAAATTCTACAACATTCTAAAAATATACCAAATTGTATATTTGGTATAACGATATAGTACCACATTCAAAATATATCATAGGCAGCTCAGTATATCAGATTGTCAGCCAAAGCACTAAGACCCCTAGTAAGTAGGCGTTTTTGGACATACAAAAATATTTCTTTAATAACTTCCACAATTCTTATATGATAGCAGCCAACTTTTCAGGAATCACTATTGTTATTATTGTTTTAACCAAAATTCGCAGCTTTAAAATTACGCTTTTTTATTCGATTTTATTGATTTGGGAGGGCGGAAGTGGGTGTGGCAACAAATGCTGTCGAAAAAAATTAAAGCTCTATCTCTTATAGTCTATGAGATCCAGTGTTTCATACGGACAGACGGTCAGACAGACAGACGGGCATGGCTAGATCGTCTCGGCTGTTGACACTGACTAAGAATACATATACTCTAGCATTCAGTTAACTAAAAATATCGATTTCAAAGTGAACTATTAATCGCAACTTTTCAGTAAATGGCAAAAATACAAAATAAAAAGGCTTTAAGTAAAATATAAATGTAAAATTGCTAAAATAGCTAACAAAAAATAAAAAGTTGCTAGATTTGTAGCTAATAGCATTTTCAAAAAAAAAAAGTTGCAAATATTTTGAAAAGTTGCTAGATCTAGCAACTAAATTGCTAAACTGGCAACACTGAATGTATATCAGCATCTTGCGCCTCTCCCGATCGCTAGAATCAGCAGAATTATAAATAGAAGCGGTGCTCAACAGCGGTTGCTAAGCTGCAGAGAGAGATCAGTGGAGAGAGCCAGCAAATATTTATGGTATGTGTGTTCGTCACAAGTCTGAAGGCCGCTCTTTTCCTTATCAACTAAGCAAATATGTACAGCAGCGAAATTAAAAATTGCACAACTTTTGAAAATTCTAAATATTTCTATAAAATACGGATTAATAAGAAACCCCAACTTTAATTAAATAAAAGATAAATGTAAATAATAAAAACAATAAATACTACATAAACACACATAAAAATAAAAAGTATGAAATAAATAATTAAAATTGTCTCTATATTTAGAAGCCGAACTGTCTTTCACATCAGTAGAAATCGAAGTCAAAGCTAATTTTTCTTCTACCGATTCATCGTGATTTAGACTACCATATGAATAGCTAAGAAACTATTTACTCAGTAGTAATAGTAGTTAACATTATTGAATTATGTTTTCCGAAGCATAAGATTTAAATGAATCTTACTAGGATGATATACATTTTATAATTTAAATAAGATAGTCTTACAGAATGAAAGAGAACAATCGTTAAACAGAAAAGGAGAGTGTATGTATACGAGTAACAGAAGTTGCTATAAAATGTCCTCTTATCAACACGTGACTAGAAGAAATGGAGATTAATCAGCTGTTGCTATCGTTGTCGATGCATATTCAACTGCGGCACTGCTTTCAGCTTGCACAACAGAAGCTGTTGCTGTTTCTATTGAATGCTTCGAACTCATATTTTTATATTTTTTTGAGTTTCGAATGAAACACAAAAATATTAACATATTGTTAAAAACATCAATGTACGCAAATGATATTGATAAGTATCGATAACTAAACTTAACAGTGCATTAACATTAACATCTGCACTGCACATAATTATGTAAACTAACATTTAATATATGGGTAATTCCATGACGGAATTTGTCCCGTGCGAGACTCTTTATATTGAAAATAACATATGTAAACTGAAACAATTTTAAAAATACGAATTTATTTATTATTTTTATAGCTCTAGATAAGTACTTTAATTAGAGCTAAGAATAGTTTTGGAATTTTCTTTCTGTTTTGTTTTCTGTTCTGAAAATTGTGAAAATTAACAAATTCGTACGCACAACCAAAAAATGAACGAATTTATGTATATATTTTATCGTAAAACAGAACAAGTTCGATCTTAGCTCTAAATATAGTGTTTTTTTTAAGTTTTGAATAAAGTTGCGAATGAATACTCAAAGTACGACGTTTTATTTTACGCTTCAGCCAAGACATTGCTGCCGAACCAACTCGGTTCAACAGGTTATGGGCCCAGGCACGGCTTGGTATTGGAAATAATAAAGACATTCGCAAGGAATTGTGGTGTGACACAAATAGCAAAATGAGTGCGATGTATCAAATCGAAAAATTGGAGGACAACAATTACGATGCTTGGAGCATCCAAATGAAGAGTGTGTTGATACATGCAGAGCTATGGGATGTTGTGTCCGAGGATCCACAAGAAGGACGGCAATGTATAAGAAGGCATTGGCCATGATCATGTTGAGTGTGAAGACATCTCAATTGAGTGCTATCAAAAGTTGTATAGCGGCACGTGAAGCATGGAATAAGCTGAAGGAGATCCATCAGCCAAGTGGACCTGTACGTAAGGTTGCGCTTTACACAAGGTTGCTCAACTTACGCATGACAGAGGGTCAAAGCATGGCAAGTTTCATAAATGTGTTTTGTGAAAATTTCGATCAACTCGCTGTGGTTGATATACAGTTAAATAATGAGCTACAGGCCATTATATTGCTTTCAAGTCTACCAGAAGAGTTTGACAATTTTGTAGACGCCATAGAGACGCGCGACATTCTGCCTTCTATTGAAATTTTGTGTATCGAGCTGAAGGACGAAGGAGAACGAAATAAAGACGCAGAGCAACACGGCTCGCTTTTTCTGCGACGCAAAACCAAAGGCGTCAAACAGACGCCAAGAAGAAGAAGGAGGATTTGAACAACGTTAAAGCAGCCATATCTATATCTGGAGCATCTAGCAGGAGTGAAGCATGTGTTGTGATATTTAGTTTCAACATCGGAGTTTAAGCTACACTACAGCAAGTGTGGAAATGCGTTTGAAGGCTATTTCGATTCGGATTGGGGCGGCGACCAGAGTGGCCGGAAGTCATATACGGGTTATGTACATATATTTTCTTGGAGGTGGTCCGATATCCTGGAAATCGGAGAAGCAACGAAGCGTAGCGCTTAGCGGCACAGAAGCTGAGTACATGGCGATATCAGCAGCATGCAAAGAGGCGATTGTTATGCGTAGACTTATAATCGAAATTGGTTGCGGCGTAGAGGACACCCCAACAATAGTCCACACTGACAATTTAAGTGCGCAACAACTGGCAAAGAATCCCGTGCATCACTCAAGGGCAAAACATATTGATATAAGATATCATTTTGCACGAGAAGTAGTAAGTGAGGGACAAATAGTTTTGAAATATGTTTCAACGAATGATATGGTCACACATTAACGAAGGATTTTTCGAAGCAGAAACATATGCATATGATACTGATAAGTATCGATAACTATACTTAGCAGTGCATTAACATTAACATCTCTACTGCACATAATTATGTAAACTAACATTTAATATATACAGTTGCGAATAAATACTCAACGCAGTACGACGTGTTTTGTTTTACGCTTCAGCCAAGACTTTCCTGCCGAACCAACTCGGTTCAACGCATATAATTGTATTTGGTCTGCTGCTGCTTTTCAATTTACTATCATGACGCCTCTCTAATACAGACAAGTATCCGATATTAAGATAGAGAATAAAGAATCTTGGTCGAGACCCTAGGCTATCATTACTTGACCTCTCTCGTTCAGATCTTTTAAGTGGGATCCACATTCGCTGCAGACTTTCACTGACTTTAACGAAATATTCAGTTTTAAATTCACTTTGTTTGCGGGCAGTCGAAACATTCAAAATGGGCAGAATAAAATTAAAAGGAGTTTTGTTACTGATGTTCCTTCAAATATTCTTGATGGCCACAACAAATGGAGAACAAGTGAGAACAAGGACATAATACTGATAAAAAATAACAAAGTGTGCTTAAAGTGTATACATTTTCTTCCTACCAGACGTGTGAATCCGATCGAAAAATGGAGGAAATGTGCAGCATTCATAACTACAAAACAGTGAAACCTTTGCTCGATTATTTTAGACAGGTTAGAAATGAGTTAGAACAAAGTGAATCTAAGGAAAAGCATTTAAATGAATTAAATTCTGATCTTATGGAAAAGTATCATGAAATTGTGAGAATTCATGAAAAATTCATGAATGAGGCAGCTTTATTAGATGAGTATAAAAACAAACTACTGAAAGGTGAAAACGATTTGCAATTGAGCCAAAATAAAGTGGAAAGCTTAGAATCTGAAATTAATTCAAAACAAAATATTATTGATAAATTAGAGGGAAAGTTAATAAAAAAATCCACCAACTTAGAAATTTGTCAATTTCAATTAAAATCTCTCAAATCTAGCTTAATTGAAAAAGATGAAAATAATAAGAGATTTAGTGAGAATATTCAAAATATAACAGAACATCAGAAAACAATTGAATTGCAATTAAAGAAGAGTAAAACAAAATTAATAAAGCAAGATAAAGATATTGAGTTATGCCAATCTGAAATTAATACATTAAATCGGACATCAGAAAACATCAGAGAACAACAGAAAAGAATTGAATTGCAATTAAAAGAAAGCGAAACTAAGCTAATAGATAAAGTGAAAGAAAATCATTTATGCCGAGCTGAGGTTGATACATTGAATAAGACTTTACTCAATACTCTTATCCCAACAACTTGCTCTCCTTTTGGAGATTATCCTGGTGTTCATCAACTCAATGTCTCTGGCGTAGGCTTATTCAATGTATTATGCGATAGTCAGTTAGCTGGACCTGGATGGATTGTAATACAACAGCGAGTTGGGGGATATGAGTATTTCAATATGGATTGGGCAACGTATCGCAAAGGTTTCGGTTTTACTGGAAGCGATTTCTTCCTCGGACTAGAGAGAATACATCGTATCACGAGTTTGCAGCGATTCGAACTTTATATACATTTGGTTGCTGTGAATGGAAGTACCTACAACGCTCGTTATGACGACTTCAAAATATCTGATGAAGACAGTGGATATAAACTGAGTTTGGGTAAATTCAGTGGAACTATTAATGAGGATGCGATGAGATACCACGAAAACATGAAGTTCACAACATTCGATCGCGACAACGACATTGGTGATGGTAATTGCGCAGTTCTTCTCAATAGTGGCTGGTGGTTCACGAAATGTTATAATTGGTAAATATTGCAAATTATTATTTTCGATGGAATACACATAATTATTGATGTTTGTTTTTTCTTATGCAGTAATTTAAATGCACCATATGGGCCACATCTAGTTTGGTACAAACGAAATCCATTGAAAGAAGCTAAGATGCTAATTCGCCCCAAAAGAAGCGATGAAGAAGTGAGCAACTGAAGATCTAAAATTCAAATAGTTCACTCAATTATGTAACAATTTATATATAATTGGTGCAGTAAGAAATTGCGTTCTGAATAATAAAACGATCGACTATTTAATGCAGCGATTTATTTTTATAATTTAAATAGATCAGTTTTTATGTATTTTATGATGCTATCAATAGAGGTGAAAATATTTAAAAGTAAGTAAACTTATGATTATGCTGTATACATATTTCTAAGCGAACTTTGAATATTAAAGCAATTTAATAAATGATCTAAACAAATTTTTTTCTTATCTGAATATTCAATACGCATATTAAATTAATAATCTCGTTGATGTAGCAGCATCTAATCAATTTTATAAAATATTCTCTTCTGTCAAACTCTTAATATAAAATGGATAGAATAATATGAAAATCAGTTTTGTTACTAATAACACATAAAATATTTGATAATGATTTTGGTGATTTTAATTGCGCGGAAAATTGGAGTAGTGGCTGGTGGTACAAATCTTGTTTTCAATGGTAAATGTTGTAAATTGTTATTTTCGAAGGAGTAAGCCACTGTTTTTTCTCTTATGCAGTAATTTAAATATGAAATATTTAGTTCATTAATCGATCGAGCATCAAGAAATTAAGATGTTAGTTCGACCCAAGCAATGAACAAATGAAAAACTGTATAGCTGAAATTTTGATGTTTGTCTCTTTTATGTAATCGTTTTTATGTATGCTTTCTTATGAGATTATGAGTATTAAAGGAGATAAGTTTTTATTGCATCTTATATTTTGTATGCCAATCAATTTGGTGACGCAATTTGTACATGTTCAGAAGCTTTACTGCTTTATTCAGTATATTAAAATACTTTTTATTGTACTTTTTTTTACTAATACTTGCGTGCTAATAGACTTATAATTAAGGTTAATTTTTTAACTTGTCTCCCCTTTATTTTATTAAATTTTCTTCTCAAGTTTTCCGATTACCGGTTATTTTGCACTCTGTGGTATAATTTGAATGGTACTTTATCAATATACCAATGGTTTTACGGTATGTTTTAGGAAAAATACCGTACTGTTTTGCATTTATTCAAGATGGATATCTCACAGTCGAGCACACTCGACTTGTTTTGAGATTCAATTAAATAAACCCAATTGTACTATTGTTTAGAAGGATGACAAAAGTTTAAAGTGCTATTATCCAAAGATCCAAAATAAGTCTGAACATCAGAAAACAATTGAAGAGATATAAGATATTCTTGATGAAAATTTAGCATGCGTAGACTCTTCAGTTAGCCAACTAAGCTTTCCACTCACCTGTCATACCCGACTTAACTTGATACTAATGGAATCACAATACTATGTGTGAAAATAATTTAATGACATTAAATTTATCTATTAGATTGCAGAATGCTTTCAGTCGATTGAATGCCTATATCAGAACTCTACATATATCACTGGAGGTCTTGGCTAAGTAAATCCTTTCATCGTAATTCCTAACTAAAACTGCACACATGGCAAAAAAAAAACATTTAGTAAGTGATCCCAAATGCTCAGCAGATTTTCATGCTTGCCTCCGCTGGCTTCCTCAAAGCTTTTTGCAGCAACAAGCATTACAATAGTTTAATTAACATTAACGCTGACGACGGCAATGGCGACTACTGATGGCAATAAAAAACCATTAAAAGGAATTTATTTTAAGGACCGAACAGGCTATAAATCACATTACACGCCGCTATAAAAACAAAAGCAACAAAACTCTGCACGGGGTGCTAACGGTTGGTGAACAAGAGCCACAGGCGAAGTCAGAGGCAGAGGAGGTGGAGGAAAGCCGTTAAAAGCACTCCTTGTGCCAGGTGCCCTTTGCCTTGGCTGCACTCTTTTGTTTGAATAAAAATGTTTTGTATATCGAAAAATCAATGCATCACTTGCGAGTGCCAGACTCACAGATAAGCGGCGAAGAGGGGCTCATAATACACAAAGTAGTAAACATTTCTACTTTTCTTTTTTATATGCATAGTTTGTTGCCTGAGTTTTATTGAGGGCGGGGGTGTTGCGTTAAAAGCGTTGGCATTAAAAATTACGACGAAAAGTTAATGGGAATACCGGGGCATAAAACTAACGAATTCGATATTATTGGGGAGGGAGCGATGATGATGTGCGTGCGTGTCCTGCCAGCGATAACATATCGATAGGCAATACAAATTAAAGGATTATTTGTGGCAATTACAACGACAAAATACATAATAGTAGCTGTTAACAATTGGAGTTCTTATTCACACAAGCATCCCTATTAGAGAAATATGCTGATTTTTGTTTTTTGAATTGTGCTTTGGCCGGTTTTCGTAATCGTTTTGTCAACGTTAAATGAAAAACAAAAGATTGCTATTTAAGCATAAAGTGTAGAGAAGACTTCGTTCTTTCTCTTGCACATTTCTCTTTGCTGTTCTGTTTTGTGCGACATTCGTAAACGTTTGTAGTGCATTTCAAAAAAGGGAAGACTTAGAGAAGACTGAAACGTATAGTGAAAATGTCTGAGTGAGAATTCTCTTTCAGTGATTTCTCTTATTCTACTTTGTGCGCTATTCGTAATCGTTTGTTGCTGCATTTTAGAAGTAAAGGTATCAGTTTAATGCTCTCTGTCTCTCTCACTCTCTCTCTCTCTCTCTATCTCTCTATCTTTTTTTCTCTCTTGTAATATCGCAATCCATTGGTCTTCTTTTTGCAGCATCCTCAAACGTTTGTTGCTGATTTTTAAAAGTAAAGCTATCGGATTAATGCTAGAGTATAAATCAGATATGTAAGTTATTTTTATTCTCTCTCTCTTTCTCGGTCTCTCTCTCTCTCTATCTCTCTGTCTCGCAATATCACAATCCTTTTTGCCATTCTGTTTTTTGCGGCATTCGAAAGCGAAAAACCCCTTTCTAATGATTACTTAAGTGTAATCAATGCCTGTTCAGCTGGAACCACTCGATGGTCTGGCATCTCAGCACTATTTCGCTCTGCACTGTTTTGTGTTTGCCCTTGATGATGTGATATGGTGATGGTGGTGATGCTGCTGATGCTGTGGCCCTGTGGCACAGGATATGGGAAACAATACAACCATAAAATTGACTGGCAGAAGGAAACACATTGATTTGCCATTTGAGCGCAAATTCATGGCAATAAAATCAACGTTCGCAAAGTATTTTTTTCTCTTTTTCGAATTTGTTTTTTTCTGAGTTGTTTTGTTTTTTTTTTTTTTTTTTTTTTAATGCCACTTTCAATATTTGTTTTAGCACCACCACCAACAGCCCCACTCCAAAACATTTAGTTGTGGTTGTTGTTCTTGTTTCAGTTTCGGTTTCGGTCTCGATTTTTTTCAGTTTTTTTTTTTTGGTTTTTCAGAGATTCGCGTTGCGCCCTATTCGATATCCATTTTGATGGCAATTGTAAAACGCGTTGTGTAATCGAAACTTTTAACGACTTGATGCGATTCGAAATTGTGTAATATTGAGGCACTAATACTCAACCAAATGGAAAGCGAATGCCCACACATACACACACACACTCTCACATATGTGCAAATAAATAAGCGTCTGTGTCTGTGTGTGTGTTTGTGCTCATTGAGAGTCCTTCAGATACATTTGTGAGCGGCATGTACTCTACGTTTGATTGAGTCTGGCATATCGGTTGGCTGCACACAGTTGAGTCAATTAACAACCAATCAATTGAAGGAAACCTATATACAGGCACTCATTTATTAACTGAAAATCGGCAGAGAGAAAAACTTAAACAAATCAATTATTTTCAAAAGTAATAATCAACTCAAGCAAAGTCAACGTTTCATAATCATTCATAAATTAAAATTATGCGAGTTTTCCATGTAAAATTATAATTACAATTTTATATTAAATTTCTTTAAAGTTCGATAACATTTTTAAATGGTTATTAGGAGTCAGAGCGTAAGACTTTTAGTTAATGAAAAATGTTTACTGTATTTTAGGGTATTCTCAAGATCGTTGAACTTCTAGCCGAAGACACTTGAAATGTTTTGGTGCTGTGAAAAAAGCAATCGCATGTAATTCGACGACAAAGATGTGCTAATAAATTTCAACTTAATTTCCGAAATGTGCATCTAACACATAAAAAAAAAGCTGAACGCAAACACGAACAGAGCCAAGACTGAAGACTTTTGGAGAACCAGCAGCTTGTTCCGGAAATAAGCATGGTGTATTTTGGGGATTGGATTTGGGTTTCGCTGAAGACCAAGAGAGAGCGAGAGAGAGAGAGAGAGAGAGAGAGAGAGCAGAAGGAGAAGGAGCTGTGTCAGATTGAGTTGCCAGGCGGCGTATTGTTCTTGAGCGATTCAAGCGGGAATCGCAAGCTGGCAGCTGGCAACCGGCAAGTGGCATGAGACATGAGGCATGAGGCAAGTGGCGGAAGCAGACGAGCGAGGCAAAGTTTCAAGTATGGTTTTTGCATAAAACTTCAATTTAAATTGACATTTGAGTGGAAAGTAATTGCATGATATGCAGAGAGCATAAAAAAGGCAGCACCGTCGACTCGACGGGCTGTTACTTATGCTACTTTTTATTCGTACGCTCATGTATGTTTGTGTGTGTGCTACTATTTTTAGGCATTTAATGCGATTTTCAAGCCATCTCTCCGCCTCTGTCTATCGAGGCTCATCCCACAGCGAAGCTCATTATGCGCTCGTTTATATGCCGAATTTGTTGTTTGTGGTACGCCCCTCGTGTTGTTTTTGTACAGTTTTCCGTGCACATTATGGGGATCTTGCTTTTGTTCTTTATTTCTCTATCTCTCTCTCTCTCTCTCTCTCTCTCTCACACACACTCTATTCAGCAGCCTTGTTGTTTCTCTTTCAAATTAAATGCCAATAAATTTGCATTTTTCAAATCGACGCGGCCTTGCGACTAAAAGTGTCATTTGTTTCTGACTAACTCGTAACTGTCATTTACTTCTTCATCGTTTCGCTTCCTCGCACAAGTTTTTCAATTCCCCACGTTTTTAATCTTACACATAAATGTTGTTAATTTGTTTTCCTTTCCTGGCAAGCAACTGAACCGAGAGTCCAATTTATTTCCATTTCTTCCCTTCTAATCAGTTTATTTTATTTCTTTACCAAGTGTTTCTTTTATTGTGTTCTATTCAACTTATATTTAACTTTAATTTCGATTTAATGTTGCTTGACTTGTCATTTATTTTATTTACTTTATTATTATTATAAGATTATTAAAATGTGTGGTTTTTTAATATAGTGTTATATTTATAAATATAGTCAATAGTATTTGAAACTATTCCAAAAGCATCTATATTGTGTAAAGGTTATAACGTCCTCCCTCCTGCCGTTTGGCTTTTGCAGTGTTTATGTTCATAATATGCATGTGCTGAAGTATATTTGGAATATAAAGTATACATAGTATGTGAGATATATTAAGTATACGTTTGTGAGCGAAATGAAGTATACACAGTATAATATGTATGTGTATAATATGATAGTAGTATGTTAGATATACTTGTATGAATTACACTAATTTATAGTATACATAAAGTACTTAGTATATTTGGTATGTGAAGTATACGGTGCATGTGAGATATACATATGTATGTACATATAAAGGATACGTAGTTGTATGCTATATACGTAGATATATAGTGTATATAAAGTATACGCAGTAAGTGAAATATGTATATTATATGAAGTACACTTATAGGGTATAAATTGTATACATACATATTTGGTATATAAATCATTACTAAATGATACTTGGAGCATCAAAAATACGCAGTATGTGAAGTTTATTAAAAATATATTCGTAGATATATGGAGTTTGAACTATCCATAGTTAAATATAAAGTCTATGCAATTTATGAATTATTTAAAATTAATGATGATTGACGTTGGTTTATGAAGAATAACATACATACATAATGTAGAACATACATACATAATATAGAAAGAGTATTATTATAGGTTGTACATTTGCGGTACCAGTTATTAGTTTTATGTTTAGTATATGAAATATACTTAAATAAGTATTATATAAAGTCTAGGCAGCACAAGATTTGAATGAATAGTACAAATCGTATATAATCACAGCAAAAACAATATTGTTCGAACACATATTGTAAATTTGTCTCCGTCCAAGGATGAAACTTCTATGGCAAAACTCAAACTCCATAGAAAATTAATATGTCAAGAGTTTGCGGTTATAGTAGTGTCCGCTAAGAGAGGTAATTGCCTGTAGCTGATAAAGACTATTATATTCCTCCCATGCAATTTATTCTAATATATATAAGAGCTACAATACGTTAGTAATTTTAAAATATTATATTTTAGTTTTATTTTCAAAGTCATTTTTGTTCAATCTGAGATGTGCTTTTAAGCCAAAGCATCTCAGCCATTCTCATCGGGTGTATCACTAGCATCGTTATCTTCATCACAATTTTCAAGTCTTCGCTGTGGCGACGAGGAAACATCTTCGATCTGTGGTGAGGAGATGCGGGTTTGTGGCAGCATCAGCTGCTGCAGCTGGGTTACATGACGGGGCGCCAACTGATCCAAGCAGCCGTAGTAAAGCACATCGGAGATAAGCTTTCGGGCGAGAAGCTTTTGTCGCGGCGCCAACTCATCGAATTGATTGCGCCAGATGTGAGCCAAAGCCTCCGATTCGTCAAGAGGTGGACGGGAGGAGCGTGGTGTGGCTGCTAAAGCGGTTGCGGGAGCTGCAGTCAATTCATCTTTAATCGCAAAGCGACGCTTTTTTGAATGCTAAGAGAGAGAGAGAGGGGAGAGAAAAGGAGGAAACCGTGATAACGAGTGGAAGCTATTAAAAATTGCACTTACGAAAGCTTCGCTGTGTGTTTGTCGCTCAGGACTGTTGGCTTTGTGCAAGCTCTGGCTTGAGCCCAATGATGATTCCTGATCCTCCAGAAAGCCAAGCAGCTCAAAGTACCAAAGCGTCGACTCAAATGGCGCCTCGCCAAGTCGCTCGCCTTCCAAGCGTTTGCGCAAATCGCGTCGGAAATTTGTTCGAAACGAGTTGATCTTCTTCACCACCAGGGCACGATCCGCATGTGGTTCGACCTCGTGCAGCTTTTGGACCAGCTGCTCGTATCCGGCAGATTTCAATGCACGACTACTGTACTCTGGACTCTTGACCTTCCAGACGGCCGGCAGCGATCGATAGAGTAGCAGAAACTCCGTCCAGAATTGTCTGTCACGTGAATTCATCTTCTTTTTTTTTTAACTTTAGCGATCCACAAAAAGCTCTCTGCCGTTGGAGCGCAGGCACAACACTGAGCACAAGCTTGCATGCGCAAATGCAGAATACTCTACACGAAGAGATTGACTGAAAGTTAAAATGTGAGAGAAAACGCAAGCATGCGAGCGTAAGTGCGAGTGAGACACTCGATTGCGTTGTGTTGTTTGTGCAAACGTTTGCGCTCTACGTTTTGTGTTCGCTTTTCGCAGCGATCATTTGATTGCGCGAGGCGCAACGATCATGCAAAGGTTGTGAGAACAACATCGCAAGCAAACAAGAAGAGATTGTTTCAATGTGTATGTTGATGCAGTGCAGTGAGTACGTAAATTATACGTATGTATGTAGTATATATGTACATACATACGTACATACAAACTTCATCTTGAGTATGAGACCTTTTCGATCTTTGCACATCGATATTATTTTGAAAATCCTGATTTAAGATCGATAATTTTTCAAATTCAAGAATTTTTATATTTTTTCTTGTTTTTCAATTCATAATTTCGTCATTCATTCAAACTAAGCAATGCAAACGTTACAAAAAAAATATTATAGTATATAAAATGTATCAATATATTGTAAATAAATTAAAAAGTTTAAGTCGAAAAATGAGTAAAAATGTATTTAGGTGCTTTCAAATTAAAGCAGTGAAAGTGTTAATATAAAAATATAAAAAATATTATATTGTTAAAAGTTAATAAAGAATAATGAAGAATAAATCTTAAGGTAGGAAAGTTATAAAAAAGAAAAACATTTTATATAGCTATATTCATTAAAGTAATAAAAAGTATTAATATAAAAATATTATGATTTATAAAAAGAATATTAATGTATGAAATTTTCAAAATAAAGTAACAATAATTTATTTAACTACATTCAAATCAAACAATAAGAATATATTTTTATATATATATACATATATTACATGAAATGTTGCTATATTACTAATAAATTAAAAAGTATAAAAATCATAAAAAAGTTTCAAAATTTGTAAAACATATTAAATATTATATATATTATGTTTTCTGTTAAGTATTATTATTAATTGATCTGTTTTGCGAATATTCTCTGAACTGAGTTTCTACTGTACTCCAATTTAAATAATTCGTTAAGAGTTCTCGGTGTTCCAGTCATGAATAATAAAACTTGTAAATAAAAAAGATATCTTGAACTAATTAAATTTCAAACTAAGTAGCAGATGTGTGGCTCACGAAAGCGAGATTGACAGGGAAAAGGTTTAATAGCAATAATGTTGTGTCTTTTCATACCCGCTACCTATAGGGTAGAAGGGTATTATAACTTTGTGCCGGCAGGAAATACATGTAAGAGGGAGATGACCCCATAAAGTATATATATTCTTGATATACGAGACGATCTAGCCATGTCCGTCTGTCTGTCTGTTCGTCTGTTCGTATGAACACCTTGATCTCAGAGAGTATAGGAGATAGAGCAAACATTTTCAACAGCTTTTGTTATGTTTGCACGCAGATCAAGTTTGTTTCAAATTTTTGCCACGCCCACTTCCTCACCCGCAAATCAACATAAATCAAAAAACTAGAGTTGCAAAAATATATTAAATAACAACTAAAGTAATTGTGATTCCAGAAAATCAGATAAAAATTATCGAAGTTATTAAAGAAATACTTTTGTATGAGCAAAAAAGGCCTGCAATGTATGTATTGTATGTATGCGTATACGTATCTACATGCTCGCCTATATTGGTATGTGCAATTGCTCATGTCTTAGATGCTTAGAGTTGAATAGCACCTGCATATGGACTGCTTTGGCTCTAGTGACAGGTGGCAAGCTCGGTATGTTGTTGTTCTTGAGCTCGAATCCCGATCCAGAATACATGCATATATATTTTACTATTCTACAATATTTTAAGAATATTACCGCAATATTTTGCTTTTATTTGAAATGGGTAGCGGGTATCTCACAGTCGAGCACACTCGACTATAGCTTTCTTACTTGTTTGTTTGCATTTGCAGCTACTGCAATCCATCGTAAATGATGCCGATTAGCTGAATACCTTTGGAGCAGACGGGATTTCTGGTTTTCTGTTGTTCTGTGATATTTTGGCTATTATAATTAAGTTTCATTATAGTTCGATCTTTTTCAATTAAACTAGAATTAAGCGTTTTGAATTGAAGCTCGCAAGTTTCTAAGTTTGTGGATTTATCTGACAATCCTCCTTCTAATTTGACAATAACATTAACTTGTAAATTAATCTCAGATTCTAATTTATCAACTTTATTTTGACACAATTGCAAACCGCTTCCCCCTTTCAATACTTTGTTTTTTGGATTCGTCCAAAACAGCTGCTTCCATGCATTTTTCATTGTTTCTAACAATTGTATGATAAGATAATTTAATTTATTTAATTTTATTTCCTTCATTTTACTTTGGTTTAACTCATTTCTAACCTAAATTTATAGTTTTATAGTTATGAATGCATCCATACTGTGCGACTTCTGAGACGAAGATACGCTACCGGTACAGCTACGGACCTCCACTGGTCTATGCTTTGCCCCGTACAGGGGTAGCCGGTTCCACCTAGCCTAAACTATTGAAATCACTCAGAGAACATAAAATACAATAAAAACTGATCTATTTCAACTTCAAAAGTAAATCGCTGCATGAAATAGTCCATCGTTTTTTTATTCAGAACGCAATTTCTTAAAGCACCAATTATATGAAAATGATTACATAATTGAGTCAAATATCGGAATTTCAGCTCTTCAGTTGCTCACTTCTTCATCGCTTCTTTGGGGCGAATTAGCATCTTAGCTTCTTTTATTTTGATTTCAGTTTTCACCCACCAAACTAGATCTGGCCCATATGGTGCATTTAAAATACTGCATAAGAAAAAACAAACATCAATAATTATGTGTATTCCATCGAAAATAAAAATTTGCAATATTTACCAATCAGAACATTTTGTGTACCACCAGCCACTTTTGTAGTCAACTGCGCAATTACCATCACCATATTTGTCGTTGTCGCGATCAAATGTTGTGAATTTCATGTTTTCGCCGTTTCTCAACGCATTCTCATTAAGATTTCCACTAAATTTACCCAAACTCAGTTTATATCCACTGTCTTCATCAGATATTTTAAAGTCGTCATAACGAGCGTTGTAGGTACTTCCATTCAGAGTAACCAAATGTATGTTCGTGACGCTGCAAACACGTGATACGATGTATTTTCTCGAGTCCGAGGAAGAAATCGCTCTTATAAGAACCGAAACCTTTGCGATACGTTGCCCAATCCCTATCAAAACTCTCATTTCCCCCAACTCGTTGTTGTATTACAATCCATCCAGGTCCAGCTAACTGACTATCGCATAATACATCGAATAAACCCACGCCAGAAACATTAAGTTGATGAACACCAGGATAATCTCCAAAAGGAGAGCAAGTTGTTGGGATAAGAGTATTGAGTAAAGTCTTATTCAATGTATCAACCTCAGCTCGACATAAATGATTCTCTTTATCTTTCTTTATTAATTTAGTTTTACTCTTCTCTAATTGCACTTCAAGTGTTTTCTGATGTTCTGTTATATTTTGAATATTCTCACTAAATCTCTTATTATTTTCATCTTTTTCAATTAAGCTAGATTTGAGAGATTTTAATTGAACTTGACAAATTTCTAAGTTGGTGGATTTTTCTGTTAACTTTCCCTCTAATTTAACAATAATATTTTGTTTTGCATTAATTTCAGATTCGAATTTATCAACTTTATTTTGACACGATTTCAAATCGTTTTTCCCTTTAAGTACTTTGTTTTTATATTCCTCTAATAGATCTGCGTCCTTTATGAATTTTTCATAATTTTTCACAATTTCATGATACTTTTCTAGAAGAGCAGAATTTAATTCATTTAAATGCTTTTCCTTAGATTCACTTTGTTCTAACTCATTTCTAACCTGTCTAAAATAATCGAGCAAAGGTTTCACAGTTTTGTAGTTATGAATGCTGCACATTTCTTCCATTTGTCGATCGGATTCACACGTCTGGTAGGAAGAAAATGTATACACTTTAAGCACTCTTTGTTTTGCTTAGTATTATGTCTTTGTTCTCACTTGTTCTCCAATTGTTGTGGTCATCAAGAATATTTGAAGGACACTTAGTAACAAAATTCCTTTTAATTTTATTCTGCTCATTTTAAATGTTTCGACTGTCCGCAAACAAAGTGAATTTGGAACTGAATATTTCGTTAAAGTCAGTGAAAGACTGCAGCGAATGTGGATCCCACTTAAAAGATCTGAACGAGAGAGGTCAAGTAATGATAGCCTAGGGTCTCGACCAAGATTCTCTATTCTCTATCTTAATGTCGGATGATTGTCTGTATTAGAGAATCGTCATGATAGTAAATTGAAATGCAGCACCAAAGTGACTACATGTTAATGTTTTTGTGTTTCCTTCGAAACTTAACAAAATATAAAAATATGAGTTGAATGCTTCATTCAATAGAAACAGCAACAGCTTCTGTTGTGCAAGCTGAAAGCAGTGCCGCAGTTGAATATGCATCGACAACGATAGCAGCAGCTGATTAATCTCGATTTCTTCTAGTCACGTGTTGATAAGAGAACAGTGGGGTTAATCTCCGAAGTACTCGAATACTTTTAAAACGACAATGGGACTGAGTTTAAATTTAACAACGACTTGATTAAGTTAATAAGAGAAGAATTGACTTTTTTAATTGAATATCACAATTATAAACATGCATTAAAAACTCACTAATGCAAAAAATGAGGAGTTGACCAAATCGGAAAACCCCAGGAGAAAATTTCATACAATATTTTTTCTTGAAAGTTAAAATAAGGAATTCGATAAAGTGAAAACCAATTATAAAGACAACTTTAATCTTCAATACATGACCAAAGATAGTATTATAATTATTGCTGTGTGATTTTAGAGATAATACGTGTAGAACGGATGTGGGTCCAGCTCAATGTCGAAGGTGTTATATTGTTGTTACAGTGACTCTATCTCTTCTCATTGGCATCTACTGATGAGTGCAGCCTCCGTCTGTATATTCGTCTTCATTCAGTGAGAGCGATTGTCTGGCTTATCGCTGTAATGATGACGCTTATTTTGGAAGCCACATAAAACATATTCACAAATTTTGATTTAATTTTCCAGAATTTCAATATTGTTCGATTGAAAAATACCCTAGAAATGTATTTTCTATTTTACTTTATTTTTTGTGTATTATGTTTAATGTTTTGCTTAAATTGTTTTTGTAAGGCTAAAAAAGTGTTGGTAAATTATTATATATAAAGACTACTGTACATGGTATGACAAAATATTAAAAAAAAAAGTAAAGAAATCATAAAGCTGCAATACAAATTTCCAGTGAATAGGTTTTATAGTCTGTGTTCATTATATTAATATACTAGTATGTACGTATGTATGTGTATAAGTATAATGAATAGTTGCTTTATTCCGTTTCAAACCTAATCTACAAGAATACATACTGTGACGAACACCACGAGGTTCTACTCGTCTAAGCCTACTCTGTCTAGCTAACTTGCCGGCTCAGTTCAGGGCTGGGGTGGGTCTTTGGCTTCGACTGGGTAGTAAGTCATCATAAATTAAGGTGTAGACAGAGTGTAATACTAGGGGAGAGGGACAGTACTCATTTCGCATTATCTCAAACGTTCGCATATTCAGTGCCCAGTTAGAATTAAAAGTTTAACACATCATTGTTTTCTTCTCCATGATATACAGTAATTTAATAAACATACTTCATTTTGTTTATAAAAATTATCTCTAGTTAACAATAGTGCTTGATTTATTTGCGCTTTTATTTGTCGTACGTTAATTAGTTTTGTTTAAACGGTTGTCTTCATGACTTAATAATACTAAAGATAGAGAACCAACACGGAACACACGGAATTGAAAACCTCACAATCACAACCCCAATCAACTATGTATACAGACACGGCTATGCCGTACTTACGCACCTTCCATCGATGTTAGCAGGCCTGATAACTGATGAATCCGTCGTAGCATATATGCTTGTTGATGTTAGCTGTTAAAGATGATAAAGGGTTATGGTTATCAGGCTATCAAATTCCTATGTACCCCCATGTTGGCTGTATAAAGGTCGAAAAAAATGAGTTAGTTGATTTGGCAAGTACTTATTACAAATTCTATTTAATTTCACAATTATTTTTCAAACCATGTTGGCACTCTTAGTGCATTTTACGAACGAAAACAATCCAATGCAGATGGTACTGGCGTGTTTTTGTGGAGCCGTAGATCTCTCGCCGGAAGATCTACGCTCCTTTGAACGTCTCTAGAATCGCCTTCGCTCAGCCGCTATCGAATACCGTCTAGATAATCTGCAGCGAAGATTCGCTGCCGCAAGATTATCGCCTTATTCCCGCTCTAGGTGGCTGTTCGCAGCGAGGTTCGCTGCCTTCACCAATACTCCCTTAGGCTTGCAGGTTAGGGTGAAAATCCGCGTGCGCTTCACTAGTGGCACCTGTTCAACAAGGGGGGGGAAGGCGAGGATCGCAATGTGCAACACCTATTCCACTCTATGGAGGGTCTAGCGGATGCAATTGCCAGAGGTATGGCCAAAAGCTGCATAAAATAAAATTTTTACTGCAAGGTCTAATCAGATTGACACTACTTACCAATCAGTGGCAAAGAGAAAATTTAGCAAATTCTAAATTCTCTTCTAATAGAGCCGGCCAATCCACTAATCGACGAAAGAAAACCCTGGATGCCAAAATTGTTGGCTTGGTTGCAGTATTATTTTGTAATTATTTTTGCAATTTTTCTTTGCAAATTTTGGTCTGATGTAAGCGTTCTCAGTGAAAAAATTGCAAAAGTGAAGATGGCTGCCCTTAGTGAGTGCTCAAAGCATCTCTGTGTGGATCAATGCAATACTTACTCCCCGTTCGATAAACTCAACAGTTGAGCTATGCTAAGTGGAGTTGCCAACTTAATCAAGGCTTTGGCGCATCAGCTGATGCTTTGATTTGTGACAATCAGATGTTTATATTTTTTTTTTTGCAACTTTAATTTAGACAACTACCTCACAACAGCAGATTTTAATCGAGAGTTCAATCGAAGACGTAAAATCTGAAAGAAGGTAGTTACTCTTTGAATTCCACAAGTCTTTAGCATGAAATTGACCAATTTCCTTGCCCTCTAAATTTTCTAATAGGTATAAGGCCTGTCCAATTTTTCGCTTTACTCGTGCCTTAAGGCCGACTGGTGCAAGCTTAGCGTTGAAATTGTTTGCCATATTGCTCAGTGCCCAGTTACGCTTAATTACTGTCTGGCCAACTTCAAAGGTTCGTTGTTTAGTACGAAAGTTATACGATCTCTGATTCTTTTCGTATGCCTTTTTCAGATATTTGTGAATATCAGCACGGATTTTAGAGAATTTGTCAGCACGCTCGAATCGAGCAGTTCCTTCACTTAAGAGATTCAAATTTTTAAGCACTGTGTAGTCTTTACCATGCGTCATCATATGCTGTCCAAATACAACATAGTACGGTGACGCGCCGATGGATTGATGTATGTTATTGCGTAGAGCACAATTGATACTGCTAACATATATATCCCATTCTCGCTGGTCTGATCGAATAAATGATCTTAACGCCGCATTAATGGATCTATTGACTCTTTCAGCTGCATTACTTTGAGGGGAATATGCTCCAGTGAACATGTGTTTGATACCATACGAAGACAAAAATGCAGCGAATTCTCGGCTTTTAAACTGAGTGCCGTTATCGCTGATTATGAACTCTGGTGTGCCAAAACAGTTAAATACTGTGTTGCGCAAGTGATCAATGATTATTAAAGTCGAAAATTTCTTAACTGGTATAAGAAATGTGAATTTTGAAAGATGATCTAGGATGATAAAAATTCCAATATTACCAAGTTTTGAGCGTGGAAACGGACCTATGAAATCTATGTAGAGTCTTTGAAATACTCGCTCACTAATTGTTTGAATACCCATTGGCGGCTTTAGATTTTGTGTTGGGTATTTTGAGGTTTGACATATTTCGCATTTGCTGATAAAGTCTCGCACTTCCACTACCATGCGTGGCCAATAAAAATGCCTACGAATGCGTTCTAGACACTTCGCTGTGCCGCAATGTGCTGACGTTGGGGTACAATGAGCTGAAACTATCACCGAATTTCTGAGAGATGTAGGGACGTACAGTTTCCAGCCATCGCCAATATCTTCGCTGACGTCGGAAGGCAATACTGCTCTGTAATATAAATATCCGTCTATGATTTTGAAATCCGGAAGATTGGATTTGCTCATCTTCTCTTTTAACTCGACATAATCACTTTCGAGAAATGCATCCGAGTTTAAATCTATCTCTGGTAGTATTTCGAGCTCAACAACATCTACATTTTCTTCGAATGCTCTGGAAAGAGTGTCAGCGACTACATTTTGACTGCCCTTTCGATGTTCGATCTGAAAATCCATTCCTTGTAGCTTTAACGCCCATCGAGCAAGTCTGCCATGAAGGTCTGTTTGATTCATCAACCATTTCAGACTTGCATGATCAGTTATAACTTTGAATGATTGGCCTTCTATATACATACGGAATCGCTTAATGGCTAATACAACTGCCAAGCATTCTAATTCCGTTGTAGAATAATTTCGTTGTGCTTTGTTCAACTTTTTCGACATATAGGCAATGGGTAGTTCGTTGCCTTCTGCATCAAGTTGAGCTAATACGGCGCCGATGCCATATGTTGAAGCGTCACATTGCACTATGAATGGCAACTCATAGTTGGGATGACGCAAAAACGGAGCAGCACATAGTCTATGTTTTATTGCTTCGAAAGCATGTTGGGCCTCTTCATTCCATTCAAATTTCTTTCCTTTTAGCAGCTCTGTTAGTGCAAAGATGACCGTTGAGTACTGGGGAATAAAACGCTGGTACCAACCAGTCATGCCCAGGAATCGTCTCAGTTGGCGTCTGGACTGTGGCACCGGAAATTCGGAAACGGCTTGCACTTTCATTGGATTTACTCGAAGTGTGCCTTCTCCTACTACATGGCCTAAGTAATCTACTTCTCGTATTCCAAACTGACTTTTGGCAACATTTATTGTTAATCCCGCTTTTCGTAATCTATTTGCCACTTCGGTCAGATGCAGTAAGTGGTCTTCAAAGTTAGAGGACATGACCAATAGATCATCTAGGTATACGAATACGTGTTCCTTCATGTCATAGGGAATTACTTGATCCATAAGACGACACATTGTATGAGGGGAGTTACACAAGCCAAATGGCATCCGAGTAAACTGATACAAGGGTCTATTTGGTACCGTAAAAGCAGTTTTTGGTCGCGCTTCTTTGTCTAGAGAAATTTGCCAAAAGGCATCTTTTAAATCGATTTTGGAAATGCACTTAACAGATGGCAATCGACTTAGAAGACCTTCTAAGCTAGGCATGGGATATGCGTCCTTCTTCGTCACTGCATTTAGCTTTCGAGAATCAAGACATAGACGATCTTTGCCAGGTTTAACAATCAAAACCACAGGCGAGGACCATGCAGAGTTCGAAGCTTCTTCTATTACTCCTAAACGTAACATGCGGTCAATCTCGGCACAAAGTCGCTTTTCTTTAGCTGGAGATATGGGATAGTATCTTTGTTTAATGGGAGTACTATCTCCTGTGTCTATAGAATGTTCAAGAAGTGTTGTTTTTCCTAAGCCGTCCCTTTCGCATGACGGAAAAAAATCAACAACTGCTTGTAATCTGCGTTTTTGCATTACTGTAAGAGACAATTTGGGTATCGTTTCATTTTCAATTTCAGATTCAGTTACTGCATTAACATAACTAACAGAAATTCCAAATTTATTCCAAAAGTCAATTCCGCAAATAACATCTTGCGTGATGGCGCTAACAATTAGGAACTCAAACGATTGCTTTGTCGAATTATATTCGATTGGAAGATTAATGGTACCAGCGACCTTTTGAGGTTGTCCATCAGCCGTTTTAACAAATCCTTTGGATTTAAGATAGTTAATATTATTTTCAAGAATGTACTTTGCTAAGTTTCCTCCGATCACGCTTTTATTTGCTCCGCTATCGAGCAAGGCCAAACAACGCTGATCGAGAATGTTGAGGTAAGTAAAGGGTCGTATATCGTTGTCTTTATTTACGATAGCTGATATCCTATAAGAATTTAGTACACGCTTTTTCGACCAAAATATATGCATACGATGAGCAGCACGCGATTTTGGAGATGGGTGTATTTTTCCTAATCGCAAATGATAAGGTATAAAATGTAAGTCAGGTAAGTTATTCGATATAGCTGGTGGTTGAGAATACTCTAGAGAATTTGTTTCTATTTTTAATTGCGGATATCCGCTTTTGGTGGTAAGCGAATACCCTTCTGCGAGTTTTCCTGTTTGGTTTTACATTTTGTACAGTTTGGTTTATATGTGTCAAGTTTTCCACAGCCATAACAAAAAATACGACGTGATTTCAGGCAATCCTGGTAACGATGACCAATTTCATCGCAATTCCAGCATTTGAAATTATCAGAATACTTTATAGCATTTACATCTGCTGATTCTGAGTCTTCATCTTCAGAGCCTAACTCCAGGTCTTTTTCTAAAGCAATCTCATGAACAACTCGGTTGGGGTTATTCGATCGATTTTGATGCTTAGGCAGTTGTGAGTAGAATTCTTCATGTTTGTGACATTCTCTACGAAGGATAGCTAAATTTGAAATTGGAACATGTAATAGTTCATGTCGAAGATCTGGTTTCAAATTCTGTTTAACATAAGAGACCAATTCGGTATCGGATAGACGAGAATTAAGCGTATCTGCTATGTTCAACATAGCATCCAAATATTCATCGAAAGGTTCATTAAACTTTTGTTTCCTGCGCCGTAAGCTATCTTTTATGTCTTCATCGGTTCTTTGATTTTGGTATCTTTCGCATAAACGAGAACAAAGATTATACCAATTCCTATGATGAGAGCTACGATGAAACCTCAATAGAATGTTAACGCTGGACCTGAGAATAGTAAGTGAGCAAACTGATACAACGTATCAAAGTTTCCGCTCAAACAACGAGAGGTCAAGCAATTTATTCGATATATAAAGTCATCGATTGGTATATCAGTTGGTGTACCACTGAATTTAAGATGCCAATTGACAATGGTACTGGAAATTCGGTCAGGCCGATCGAGACTACCAGATATATTTCCTGATTGTCCCGATCCTTCGTTATTCTGATCTGGAATTTCGTTATCCCATTCCAATTGCGGTTCCTCGGAACGAACTATTGGCGGTTGGGCGGCAATATTTAAGTTTCTGAAGGCAAATTCAACCTGATCAGCGATAGTAGCGACTAGTTCAGCTCGAAAGTTATCGAGTGAAGAAGTGATAAGTCCTTGAACTCGTTGTTCAGACATAGCTGGAACGGGTGCGGTTATACTTCCTGTTGATGCTCGGGGTAGGCGACTTGCTTGTGCAGCATTTTTCATGAGATACTCTCTCTGATTAGCTCTTGTTTTGGGTCGCGGTCGCGGTTTAGTGCCAGAGGCTCCCGAGGCATCGTGTGAAACTGGGGTGCTGCAACTGTATGAAGCATGCTTAACCCTTCAGATTGTTCTGAGCCAAAAATATCTCTAACCTGCACGGCTTTTGCAAGTTGGACAAGTTTCGCTACTATTGAGCCAATTGGATATACATTCGGAGTGAAAGTTATGACTACAAGGGGTTTTTACTAAGTCAAATTCAGACGATTTTAAATCATTGCAAATTTTGCAAAGAATTAATGAACTAGCTGATGCGAGGTTTTCGTGGCTGCGAGTAACCGGCATATTGAATTAAAGTATGAATGTGAACTAGTACGGTATTCGATATTGACAAGGTAATTGACAAAAATAAGTCTACGATATGCGATAATATAGTGTTCAAGTTTTAAGTTTTTAAGTTTGGGACTTACCCTTCAATGCGATTTCAAGATAATGCGAAGTGGGTACTGAGAGTCTGAATCTATTTTGATTAGTAACGTATTTGATGAGTGTTTGTAATTGAAAGAGGAACAGATCGATATTAACCAATACTGAACAATTCTCGATTTCAATACCACAACACAATATTGTATACTGGGCCTAACAATGATTCGGTAGAGAATCGAAATTCATCCAATTCTACAAAAAATTTCCTGAATCACATTATTGGCCAGAAAATTGTATTTAGCAGGTTTAATTCATTGATAACACTATCAATTAATGAATCCGCTATGTACTTGTATGTTCTTTTCGCCTGGTCTGCTTCCGACTTTCTCATCAGTAAACAGCCAATCCAGAAGGCAGAAAATTCATACATCTATGTTTTCAATAAAAAGAATGAATAGTTTGATGAGGAAATTTTTTATTTTGGGGCACATTTTCCATAGGCCTCACGAGTTGGGCGCCATTTAATTATGTGACGAACACCACGAGGTTCTACTCGTCTAAGCCTACTCTGTCTAGCTAACTTGCCGGCTCAGTTCAGGGCTGGGGTGGGTCTTTGGCTTCGACTGGGTAGTAAGTCATCATAAATTAAGGTGTAGACAGAGTGTAATACTAGGGGAGAGGGACAGTACTCATTTCGCATTATCTCAAACGTTCGCATATTCAGTGCCCAGTTAGAATTAAAAGTTTAACACATCATTGTTTTCTTCTCCATGATATACAGTAATTTAATAAACATACTTCATTTTGTTTATAAAAATTATCTCTAGTTAACAATAGTGCTTGATTTATTTGCGCTTTTATTTGTCGTACGTTAATTAGTTTTGTTTAAACGGTTGTCTTCATGACTTAATAATACTAAAGATAGAGAACCAACACGGAACACACGGAATTGAAAACCTCACAATCACAACCCCAATCAACTATGTATACAGACACGGCTATGCCGTACTTACGCACCTTCCATCGATGTTAGCAGGCCTGATAACTGATGAATCCGTCGTAGCATATATGCTTGTTGATGTTAGCTGTTAAAGATGATAAAGGGTTATGGTTATCAGGCTATCAAATTCCTATGTACCCCATGTTGGCTGTATAAAGGTCGAAAAAAATGAGTTAGTTGATTTGGCAAGTACTTATTACAAATTCTATTTAATTTCACAATTATTTTTCAAACCATGTTGGCACTCTTAGTGCATTTTACGAACGAAAACAATCCAATGCAGATGGTACTGGCGTGTTTTGTGGAGCCGTAGATCTCTCGCCGGAAGATCTACGCTCCTTTGAACGTCTCTAGAATCGCCTTCGCTCAGCCGCTATCGAATACCGTCTAGATAATCTGCAGCGAAGATTCGCTGCCGCAAGATTATCGCCTTATTCCCACTCTAGGTGGCTGTTCGCAGCGAGGTTCGCTGCCTTCACCAATACTCCCTTAGGCTTGCAGGTTAGGGTGAAAATCCGCGTGCGCTTCACTAGTGGCACCTGTTCAACAAGGGGGGGGAAGGCGAGGATCGCAATGTGCAACACCTATTCCACTCTATGGAGGGTCTAGCGGATGCAATTGCCAGAGGTATGGCCAAAAGCTGCATAAAATAAAATTTTTACTGCAAGGTCTAATCAGATTGACACTACTTACCAATCAGTGGCAAAGAGAAAATTTAGCAAATTCTAAATTCTCTTCTAATAGAGCCGGCCAATCCACTAATCGACGAAAGAAAACCCTGGATGCCAAAATTGTTGGCTTGGTTGCAGTATTATTTTGTAATTATTTTTGCAATTTTTCTTTGCAAATTTTGGTCTGATGTAAGCGTTCTCAGTGAAAAAAATTGCAAAAGTGAAGATGGCTGCCCTTAGTGAGTGCTCAAAGCATCTCTGTGTGGATCAATGCAATACTTACTCCCCGTTCGATAAACTCAACAGTTGAGCTATGCTAAGTGGAGTTGCCAACTTAATCAAGGCTTTGGCGCATCAGCTGATGCTTTGATTTGTGACAATCAGATGTTTATATTTTTTTTTTTTTTGCAACTTTAATTTAGACAACTACCTCACAATACATATATACTAATATGAAGTTAATTTACAATAACTTATAGTTCGATCTGCAAGTGCATTTAAATAAATATGTAGCTGCACATACATGTATGTATATGTTTGTATGTAGTACATACTATGTACATACATATATTCACACAATACATGTGCAGGTCAGTGAGCATACGGGTGAGTACTAGATAGAACGCTATCGCACTCACTCTCTTGCGCTTTATCATAAGCAACATACATACATTTATATGTACATAGTTGTTGTTGAGATTTGATCTTTGCTTTTACACATGCAAATGAATATTTACTCAAATCTGTTTATTCGTCTGTGGAATAGAAACGATCATCAAACGTTTGTTTTGACAAACGACTATCGCGCACTCGCTTGGTCTCGGCTACAAATTTGCGATTGTTTGAGCTTAATACATCGAAGCAACTAGCATCCTTAGTGTTTAACGTACTAGCAACTGCTTCCACTTAACTAATAGCAACTTCTTCCATTATCCCTAACCACAAGCAGCATCCTTTTCTATTTCACGTTTGGCTTTTTCAACCCTTTTACTGTGTGATAGACACGATCAGCCAGCGCTTGTTTTGGCAATTGACTATCGCTAACTCGCTTACACTCGCCTACAAAAGTGCAAGGGCTTGAGCTTAGAAACAACTTCATCTGTTATACCTAACCACAACTAGAAACGTCTTTTCGTTTACCGATTGCGTCTCTGAGTATTGCAGCAACTGATTCCCTTTGACTACTGGCAACTTCTTCTCCTATACCACTTACCATATAATAATAACCATGTATGTATACCATATGTTACATATGTTCGAATTGAAGCACATTTAACTTATATAGATTGTCTTCGCTTTTATTATGAATTATTTTTAAATTATATTATTATTATATATGTACATTTATACAAAATTACGTAATAGTTTTTTTGCTAGAGTTCCAGATTGTTTGACTAATGCAAACTGGCGACATTTCATATAATGTAACTTCCTTCTTTTTCGTTTTTCTAGTACACTTTCAGCTATTTTATATTGCTCATGGTATCAACTGCAGTGAGAGTATTTCGTGTACGGTATTGCCAGACAAATCAATTGTTGCTTTCTTTTCATATCTTGAGAAATATCAATTTTTACTTTAGTGGCCTTCCTGGAGTAATTTGAATAAAGTTATTTACATGGCAAATGTCAGATATTTGCAAGAATACAAATATTGATGCCGCGCGGACATTTGAATGCCAAACAAACGAAGCGAAAGGACCAACAGGATTAAGACATTTTGCACTTGTTTCAATTATGTGATGAGAGAGAGTGAAAAAAAGAAGGCAGTGTGAGGACAACTCGAAATGAAATTGAAGTGAAACTAAAGCCTTTCGCAAATAGTTGTTAAAATATGTCAATAACCTTCACACAGAACCCTCAAAAAGAACCGAACTCGCCCATCCTCAGTCACAGACACACACACACACACACACACATCAGGGGAGCTGGTCGAATCAACCCTGGCTGGCAGATTAGAGGGTGAGCTTGGGGTAAATGGTATACACGAATAAGCGCAGAAAATGTTTAATTAAATTCCGGGACACATTTGGCATGTTACATTGCTTTTGGTCCATTCGGTTCGGGTCGGTTGTGGGTTGAACCACAGCCGGCCACGAACTGGGTCGATGTGGGATGTGCGATTGGGTCTCAACTTTGCTCTTCACTTGTTTTTGTTCTTGTCGCAACGAACCAACTAACAGAAATTGCAATAAAAATACCAGAGCGTAGCTAAAACTAAGCAAAGCAAATTATGTTTTCCATCTTCCTGTTGGCAATGAAAAGACTCGACGCATTGCATAGCTTCAATCCAATCCACCACAAAATTCCCCAACATGTGCTGCATTGTCCATCTTTAATGATTGCCCTCCCCTGACCTTCAGTTCTATATTTAAATGATAATGTTGCGTAAGAGGTAAATAAGTAAACATGTCACACACAATCAGTAACATTTTTTTTAGGAATTTCATCTGAATTCAATATATATTTATTCTTGGAAATATCGCTGATAGTCACAGCAGCTGAACAGCAAGTTTTATTGATCTTAGCTACTCAAGCGTTCATTTGACTTTGCTGTCAACGATTCCAAAGCAAAAGCATAAATATAGCAAAATATCATAACATAAAGTTATTCTTTTTCTTAAAGATTGTTCTCAGAAAAGTGAGTTTTTGCTGATTTTTATCATGTTTACTAATAGCTTAGATCAATTGATGTGTGTTTTATAAGAAAATAATTTTCTTATATTTTTAGATATTTCTTAAGTGACAAAGCTGTACAAGCAATTAAAAAAACAAGAACATATTGTAACCTAATAAAATAAATTTTAAATATTATTTTTGACTTGTAATTTAGCTGCACAACTTTGTTATTGAAGTAGTCAAGTGTTAAATATGTACAAAATAAATATATAATAATAATCAAATAAAATGGAATGTGCTGATGAAATAGCTCAATTGGCAGCAGTGATTCTAGGAATCGAAATAATGCTTCTAGACACGATTAGATTTCTGACCTATGTCATCAATATTCTACAATAAACGCGCTTACATATTCATGTATAAGCATGATAATATTTGTTATAATTTCGATGAATGTCAATTAAAAAATTCATGGGAATTATAAATCGTCTCAAATGCGATTTTCTATTGAAATTTACATATAGATTCATTAAATTTATTAGTTATTGTAATCCATTGATTTATGCAACTAACTAATTCTAAGCTATAACATATATAATATTTTGTCCCCAAGATTTTGACTCTTTGTCAAATGAAATTTGAAAGCTCTTTTATACCTTGCAATAAATTCAATAGTGTGAAATGATTGAATAAATATAGTACAATTGAAAAATACTTTTGTTCGGAAAAAATTATATTACATCTAAAGCAAATATAAACAATTAAGAAAGCTTCAGTAGAGTGTGCTCGACTGTAAGATATTCGCTACCCAAATTAATATGACATATCACAAAAATACTAAAAATATACCAAAGTCTACATTCAAGAAGTGCAAAATATACCAGATTGCCAGACAAACCAACAAAGACCCCACTGCAGAAAGCGTTTTCTCAATACAAAACTTGTTCTTTAATATCTTCAACTTTTTTTTTATCATATCTTAACCAAATTTTCAGGAATGATAAAGACTGTAAATATTATTGTATGTTACAACATTCTAGATATGAAATTACATTTCTATTCGATTTGTATCGATTTGCGTGGGAGGAAGTGTTCATACAGACGAACAGACAGACAGACAGACTGACAGATCATCTCGGTTGTTGAGGCTGATCAAGAATATATACACTTCACAGGGTCGGAGATGCCTCCTTCTGTCTGTCACATACATTTCCTGCCGACACAAAGTTACAAAACAAAAGCATCGAATTACTCGCACAGCAAATGTCTAATCAACTAAGACGGCCAAGTGCAGTTTTCTGGTCATCTAGGTCCAAAACTCGTAAAATGTTATGACCATACAAAAATTTTCGGATTTTTCACTAAAAACGGTTCTTTGTTTGCATTAGAGTTGGAGTTTGAGTTTGAGCTAAAGTTTATGGGTATGTTTTTTTTTTTTGTTTTTTGTTGTGGGCATTTGTAAATCTGAAAGACGGCATCTGTATAATGTGATGGCCATTTAGGCAATGGACTTTTATGAGTGCGTTGCCTGTTAATGATTGATAAACCGCACGGGACCCATCAACACCCAAAAGGAGGGACAATGATAGAGCAGAGAGCGAAGAAAGAGAGTGAAAGAGAGGGATGGAGGGAGGGGTTGGCAGTGCTAACCATGCGAGATGCACATCAAATTGGCCACATTGTCGTGAGTTTCGTCTTGAGACCAAGTAGTTGGTATACCAGTTTCTTTATTGCACGCACACACAGAGAGAAAGATGAAAACAAATACAGTTGAGTGTGCTCGACTGAAAGATACCCGGAATATTCTGTCGATATAAAGCAACAAAAGTGATTTTGAGAATACAAAAATACCAAGATCTTTGTGTAATTAAAAGATGTGCAATGCATAAATTATCAAGCCATAGTCTTTATTTTAAAGGATATATAAGATATAAATACTTTAGCATCAAATCTTTGACAAAAAGAAAACAGCTTAACATAACATTATATGTGTACTTTAATAACACTAAGAGATAACAACGTACAGCAAAAAATAAATTTGTTAGAATATTCATTTAAAATCCAAACACAATTTAAAATTTCAAGCATTTTTTGGTCAAACAATGTGAATACCCCAATATGGCATTGGCTGCCGGGTATAAAAAAGGGGCTTGGGTCAAAACCACAACAACAACAACATGTTGAGCTCAAATCGCAGCCAGCAGCATCGTCGTTAACAGCGAAAACAATATTGTAAATAAAGTTTCGAGCTGAGGCCAAAAACTGGTTCCAAACAAACGAAAGCAGCAACAACACAGAGCAAAACAAACCTCAACCAACAGCCAAACCACTGACAGACCGACCAACCCAACATCGTGACTCCGAATCCAACTCTGACTTCGACTTCGACTTCAACTTCTACTTCGACATCAACATCGACTCCGACTCCGGCTGCGATTTGGACTGGTTGTTGTTGTTGTTGACGTCTTGCTCTTTGATGGCTTTTTAACCAATGTTTCTTGGCTCTTGTTGTCGATTTCGTTTTTCTTTTATACCCGATACCCATAGGGTAGAAGGGTATTATAACTTTGTGTCTTTGTGACAGGCCGAAGGAGGCGACCGAACCGACCCTATAAAGAATATTGATCAATGTTAACAGACGAGACCATATCCACTTAGATCTCAGATCCCGCAGATCAATTTGGTTTCAAAAGATTAACCAAGCCCACTTCTGTCTCCTCAAATCGATAAATATCAAATAACAAGTGTACTTTTGAAGCTAGAGCTTTGGTACGGACAATAATAACTTTATTTATCATAATTCCTGAAAATTTGGTTACGATTGGATGAAAATTGTAGAAGTTATATAAGAATAACTTTTGTATGAACAAAAAAGCCTATTTACTATGGTTCTAAGTTGCCTTGGCTTGTGATCTGCTGTATTTTCATGTCTATGGTACATTTTGAATATCAATATACCAAATATAACATTTGGTATATTTTTAGTATTATTTGCGGTATACTAAAATGGGTGGCGGGTATTGCACAGTCCATCACACCTGACTGTAACTTCTTTCTCTACTTCTCTCTTTGTTTTTGCTTAAAAAATATCAAAATGATTTGTTGTCATTGCAATACCCTGTAATTGGGCTAATTCAACGCATGAAAATTCAGCCAGTGAATCGTCGCTTAAACAATACCGATTAATGGGTATGTGCTAGTCTAGCAGCTGCTATTGTTTTTTTGATTTAGTTTTTGGTTTCGCTGTTGTTGTTGTCTCCATAAAAGCAGCTAAACCACAAACCACATCCATTGCCGCAAAACTTCTTGTTCGTAAACAACACGCGGACAATGAGTATATAGTGAGTACTATATACACATACACATATACACAAATATATATACAATGTATATATATTTGGACAGACTCTTTGTTGTTTGGCAGGCCCAACCACTTTGGCTTTGGCTTTGCTGGCTCAAGCACCATAAACATGAAACGAATCTAAGTCAGGCCAAGAAACAGGTCTGGGAACATGGCTCAGATTGTGATAAAGTTTAAGAACTAACCTAGGTCTACCAACTAGTTTGACAGCGTTCTATTTGCAGCTCAATGTGTTGCTCGACTCTTTGCATACCCGTTCACCGGGTATTATCATACGCTTGATACTTTGCTGATCCTCAGCATAATATTTTAAGATCACTCTGAATATTGATCGATGCAATGAAAAAAGTTTAGTTATTCATGTGGCGGGTATTTCAAAGTCAATCACATCCGCCTATAGCTATCAAATTGTATGACTCTCGAGATAAAGACTATTTTGATGGCTGGAACGTGCAGAATAAACAGCAAAATTATGTTATATATGTACTTACATCGTGTACATTCGCATATCCAGCGAACTGTAAAGTGCAGCATATATTTTTTGTATTATTCATTATTAGTTGTGTGGCTCAAACTTAACATAATTACAGGGTATATCTTAGCTGTGTGTCTGGCACAGAGATGAGCATAATTACCATCAAACATGATCTCATAAATTCATATCGCTGTTGTTTACTTTGACTCGAATCTGTTTTTCTATTTTGTTGTTATTCTTATTGTTTTTTTAGTGCCAAAGTGGAGCTCATAGAGTTGATTGCACTTCACTTCTGGGAGTCACACTCAGAGAACCAAACTGTGTTTTGGAAGTACTCAATACTCAGTTTCCAAATTCCACTTCTGCACTACAAAACAAAATAATCGAAATCTATATCAACATCAAATATATCCAAAGAAATCAACAATTTTATCACTTAAAGTTCTCTCGCATTGATTATAGGATTGCTTAGGATTATATTGTGAATACAACACATATGTATATATAGTACATCAATGTATGTACATTCAGGTATGTACAAACATCAACAAATCCAACTGAAGACAGGAAAAGCAAAAAAAAAAAGTGGTAAAGAGCGAAAGAAGAAGAGAGAAACGAAGAGCCGACCATCAACACGATCACATCAACGAGAACCATAAATAAGACTTAAATTGCATGAAAAAGTCAACAACAACAACAACAACAGCGACTGCAATCAACGACTGTATCCATTACAACAACAGCAAGAAGATTGAGACCAGGTCAAAATTGTTGTCTGAAGCCAACGCGGTAACCACAGCCAAGCAACGACAACAACAATAACAACCAAATGTAGCAAAAAAGGAATAAAAGAAACGAACAAAACAAAAAAAAAAACACACAACAACAACCATATGAAAGACCCACAAAAGAAACCAACACGAAGTTAGATCGAATATAAAGGCAACGACAACAACAAACACAGCAGATTTCGGCCGCACCTTCAACACAGGCAGACAGATGAGTGTATGAGTGTGTGTGTGTGTGTGTTCGTGTATTTATGTGGAGCTCGCTTCAGGTTGCTGCTTGCCATCAGCCCAAGTTGCCAGGTTGCTGCCTGTCACACAGCAGCCTTTGCCATCAAGATTGATCAAACGACCCAAGGAATTAAGAAATGAAAGAGTAAAGGAAAATAACATTCAAGAAAATGGATGGACAAATAGAGAGAAAGAGATAGAGAGAGAGAGAGAGAGAGAGCTGCGAGTGACAAGTTAAATCAAACGCACAAACAAATATCTATGATTCGATCTTTGAGAGACCTGCAAGGATATCGATGTATCGAGATATCTTCTAAAGGTGACGTTCTATGATTTCAACAGTAAACCAACATTTGCTGTAAGCGTCATTAAACGCTTGCATATACAATATTATTATTATATTGTATTTATTTCACTTAAATAATCAAATATGAACTTTATTCTCCAACATGTTCGTAAATTCTTGTACACCGAAAGAATAAAATCTTGAATCGAGATTGTTTGTATATCAAAATTGAACCAAGAAGATTCTTAAATCAAGATTGAAAATCTTCAAAATATATAGATTACTCAATCTTGAAATGCATGATTATAATCTTGTATTAAGAATAGAAATATCTTTCTTTTAAACCAATAAAGCAAAATCTTAAATCAAGATACAATAATCCTAAGTTTAGATTGATTAATATAAAACTAAAAAACAAAATGATTGCAGATCTTTTTATATATTTATTTTTCTTTGACATTTCCTTATGTTGTTTATATTTTTTTAAAATTGACTCAGATAACGAAAATCTTGGTTTAAGATTGTTTCAACCTAAGATTGTTTTTTTTAAGATCAAATAAATCTTAAATCAAGATTTTTTCCAATAATATGTTTCATACTTATAACAAATCCAACTGCATATAAATATTTTAAATAATCAAATATTAAAATAAATTTCTCATTATTTGTTAAAGGCGTAGTTAAGCTCCAAAATGAATGGCTTATATGCTAGTTTCTTTTAAAGTCTGATCTAATACAAAATACATACACAGAAAGAAAAAAACGTGCTAAAAAATCCAAATACAAAATCTTGAATCAAGATAAAACGATGTCAAAACTTAAGCAAGAAGACAAATTCTTTCAAATTTAAACTTTACTGTAATTCTAAATGATCCATTTAAGGAATTGATTCTTATTTCAAAAATACAAAAGTTTACAAAATCTTGTTTGCTGAAAATGAAAGAAAATAATAATTGTTTTATGCTTTATTTTAAAGTTTGAAAATTCTCTGCTTTAAGTTCGTAAAATGCTCAAACTCTGAATTTTGATTCATATTTTTGGAATATCATCTTTTCTCTCTGCGTCTACATCTATGAGTAGATACATTTTATAGACTATCTAACATTTGTTGGATTCTTTATCAAACTCATTTCAACTGTTTAAGCTCGTGGCATCAAATTCGTTTTTTTTTCTCTGGGAGCATGAATAAATCTCAGCACTGACACTTTGCCTAAAATGAAAACCCCAGCTTGAGTGCCCGGAGCACCGAGCACAACATAAATAAATAAATAATCAAAAAGATATATATATGTAAATATCTCGGTGTGTTTGCTGGAGTTGTAGACAATACTTGTTTGTTAGCTCGATTTCGAACATTGCTGCAGACATAAATCTCAAGAGCAACTGACAAGCTTCGCAAGATCACTGCAAAGTCGCACCAATCAACGACAGCGAGGGACGCGGGGTGGGGAGCGTGATGTGGATTGAAGCCAGACAGCTCGAGGGTAAAAACCATAAATTCAACTTTATCAAAAAAGAACCAAAACAGTGTTGCGAGTCTTTGTCGAAGAACTGCGATCGCCTCGGTTGATCTTATCGATTGCTGAAATTTACATGATCGTAAGGCCCAAAATGATCTAAGATTTACAAAAAAAAAAAGTATATATATTTCATATAATCTTTAAATTCTTACCTATTCAAAGAAGTTAGACTTTGATTTAGGATTATATCATCTCTTTTTCTGCAGTTTCTTTGTCTTGTTTGCGTTCATCAAGTTGCCAAGTTTTATAATGTGTAATGCTTTGCTGTCTGTCACTCAATAAATGTGTTCATTTGCCTTTCGGCTGCTCAAACTCCTCCCCCTGTCTTGAAGTTCTAACGTAATTGCGTATAACTTCGAGTACAATCGCAATACATTAAAGTCTAATTGACAGATGAACTGGCAGCTATCGCAGAGTCAGCTCAAAACAGAGACACAGTGTAGAGAGGGGCGGTCGAGGGGCGGTGGGATCTGCACAGTTTCGAATTTGTAAGATGTTGATGTGCTGGCATTGTTATTACGATTATTATGTGTACTCATATCCAGCACATTAAGAGTGCGAAATTACGTAAGCACTTGTCGACCACAAGCCAAGTGCTCTTTGTATACCCTGCAATTGAAAAATTACCACAAGCGGGAGTTTTGACCATAAAATTTCAACTTTTAGTACTACAATAATTGTTGATTACTTAAGAAGACAACTTTTCATCTTTGCTTTATACCCTATAGTTATAGAATTAACACAGGCGAGGAGTGCTGGAAGAATTGTTGATAAGTGCACAAATTCATTAAGAAATTGCAAACCTGCAATTGTTACTTTTCCACCATCCATACCATTTTACGCTGTTAAAAATTCCCTAACCCTAACAACATTTCCTGTACATATGTATGCCTCTCATCCAGCTACTAACCCTGTAAAAACTCGACAAACCATTTATGTTGTTGTATATCTTTCGAAAATTGACAGGGTATCTGTTGGCTGTGCCACACTAAGCCGAATGCGTATATATTGGTAGTTCTTTAAAAGGGATAGTTTGCCCTCTTGTGCATGTAGATTCTGGAAAAAGAGGGAGAGAGAGATAGAGAGAGAAGGAGAGAGAGAGAGAGAGAAATGCTGAGTAGATGAGTTTGGAATTGGTCGAGTTAATTCAGCAAAAGTTTCAGCTGGGGCACATCCATCTCCCAAGGCTTATGACAACAGCAACGTATCAAATTTCGAGCCAAACAGATCCTGTGCTACCTGCTCCTTCGCCATCTCTCGCTGCTGCCACTCGGCTTGTGCCCACTGGCAAAGGGCAGCAAAGAGTTGAAAATTTATGTGAGCCGAAAACAAGAGAAAAGTTAATTAAACTTGAAAATAATAAAAGCAGCAGCAGCAGCAACAGCAAAGGCAAATGGTAAATGGCAAATGCTACAACGAGTTGTGGGGAAATAATAAAACACGCAAAAAGTGTACAACGCTGCCCGCGGCCCATCAAATTGTGGGCTGAGTGGGCATGGCCATGGCCATCATTAGCATATCGCCGTTGGCGCGATAAAAGGGTTGCCGTTGCCTTTGCCTTTGCAAAGTTAATCGCCAGCTGATGCCGATGACATGGCCAGCAACCTGAGAATGAGAATGAGAGTGGAAATGGGAATGGGAATCGCAATGAAATGAGCTAAAGAGAGAGAGAGAGAGAGGGGAGGTATATGGACCAGGGGCTCAGCTCTGGGGCAAGACTGTGACTGTGTTGATATTGACATTGACAGATAAAATTGGCGACGAGCGACGTTAGTCGACTTTATCTGCAATCGCGGACTGCAATAAAAGCGGACAATAATTAAAATGGTTAACTGGCAAGCTCTGGAGTTAGATCTATGCTAACTTTTTTTTTTGTTTTGGGTGTTTGCATCATTCACACTTGAACTTTTGCCAAAATTTACATTAGCAAACAAATGTATAACAAACAAATCTGATTGTGTAATCTATAAAGAATTTCCACATTAGTATATGGTAAGATATTATTTTATTTATTCTATTATTTTTCGGTCCGAATATTAAAGTATTGTTTGTTCTACTCGTATTGAAATAAATCAGCTGTTAAGCCTTTAAGCCGCACGGGTCTCGCCCAGTTTTCATTTACTGTTGTGAACCCTTTTTCCGTTGATTTTCCCCAACTGCCATTTCGCTTTTATTGTTGACCGAATGAGAACTGGAAAATTGTACAGCGAAACGAAAAAATTGATATAAAAATTTATCACAATTTTTGATTGTCCTTGTGTGTTTCTTTTTTTTCACAATTTCTTTTTTTTTCTTCATTTAGGTTTGTTTAATTTGTGCAGGTTCGCAGCGCATTCAACGAAATAAGCGTAAAAGAGCGAAGGAAAAAATAAATAAATACAGTCGTAAAAAAGGATTTGATTTTAATTACATGCGAGTTTTACTTTTGGGCAAACGACTCCGACTGCGAGCGGATTTTCATTCAGTTGATGACAATAAAACAAAGTCGGTGGTAACTCAACAACCCGTTCTCGTTTCCCTTGCCCATTGTTGACTTTTATAATTAAGGTCTTTGTGCATGCGCGTTTCCAGCTGATATAACACTCCGAACGGGTTAAATTACGAGTATATCGGGGATAAAGTCGCAACTTACCTGAATGAGATGGCAAAAACACATAAACAAGTTCACGCATAAAAACGAATTAGCGAAGAAAGCAACGAATATTTCTAGTTACAAATAAATTACGGGAATCCAAATACTATATAACATATAGCTGGCATAGAGATGTTGTGATTTTGCTTTTATGATTTTCGTCACCAATAATGGAATTATTATATTACAATTTATTTTGAGTACAAATAAATAAAAACAAGTAGGAAAACTATAGTCGGGTCTACTCGACTATGAGATACCCGCTACACATTTTATATAAATGCAAAAAAGTGCGGTATTCTTAAAATATACCAAAAAGTATACCTTAAAAGTACTGAAAATATAGCAAAGGCCATAGTTGGTATCTCGATGAAATTCTACATTCTAGGTATACTATAGAGATAAAAATATATCAGATTGTCAGTCAAAGCAGTTAAGACCCGATTGCAGTCTTATATATTATATTTTATTTTACAATTTTTATCCGATCACCATCAAATGCTCAGGAATCATAAATAATATAGTAAATATTGTCTATACTAACTTTTTTTAGTTTTAGTTAACACTTGTAATTAAATTTTGAAACAAACTTTATCCCCGTGCAAGGATTCAAAGTGCTTTGGAAAGAAATTATAGCTATGTCTCTTATAGTCTCTAAATTCTAGGTGTTCAGACAGATGGTCAGACGGACAGACGGACACGGTTATATCGCTGGTCAAGCATAAACTTCATAGAATCGGAGATAACTCCTTCTGCCTGTTACATATATTTGCAGACGCAAAATTATAATATCCCTCTACCTTTTGAGTAGCGGGCATAATCATATAAAAATAATAGGTTCTCAAGATTTTATTTCATATTTATATTTATTGATTGAAATATGTTCGATAAATTATAAACATTTAACTCAAGTGCGTTTTTTAATTGTGAAACATTACAATGACAATAAAATTTAACATCATTCGACAATTGAATAATTGTTTAAAAATATAAACATCGACAATGGGACATATTTTAATGCAGATGCATTTGTTAATTGTCAACAGAAATGTGCAATAAAAACTAAAATATTTTTTCATTTGCATCAGTTTACTTTTTCCAAAACTTCTGCTCTAGTTTTTATTTAAACTGTTAGAACAAACAGTTAACTTTTCCGTTGAATAATGCAAAAGACAAAAGTTTATAAACAGAACCGAAAGAGCAATTCGACTGAGAAGTCTGGCTAAGGATCTTAATGTTATTGCTGTTGTTGTTGAACGTTGGAGTTTGTGGGTTGGGGCAACAGCTTAAGTTCATAATGCTCGATGAGTAGGTGGGGGGGAGGAGGGTAAGTCTCTTGTACATGTGGTTGACCCGACTCCTGCTTGAGAAGTCGTTCAATTGCCATGACAGCATAAGCATAGCGAACTCCCTCTCCATTACATTTGCACTTCCACTTTTCACATCTCCAACTCAATTGTGCGTGTGTGTGTGTATGTGCGTGTGTGTGTGGCACAATCTTCACATGCGTTTCTTGGGTTAATTGCTCAAGTTCAAAATTAAAATATTTATTACAATGAAAAACTTTGGCACTTTGACGACGCCACCAAGACGACGACGACGCCACAAGAAACCCAAAATAAAGCTGAGGGAGGCGCAAGGATAACACAGAGTTCGTGGCAAATGATGCACGTTGAGTACATACGTATGTGTGTATGTGTAAAGATAGTTTTCCTCAGGAGCTTTTAGACGATTAGCCGCTGTCAGTAGACTTCTGTCGCGCACTGTTTGTTCTAAGTAAACAAATTGCCTGACTAATCCCTTCGTTAATAACAACATCCACTCTCTCTTTCTCTCTCGCTCTCTCTATCCTTCTCTCTCTCTTTCTCTTCCCAGTTTTCTTTAATCCTACCAAAAACTCACTTCATATTCAAATAATTGAGTATAGGAGTCTGTATTCTTACCTCTGGCAAGAGCAAAAAACTAATTTAATGATTCTTTTAAAATTTCTAAATTTTCCAATTTGTGGTCGATAGCCAACTCTACGATTCTGGAATCAAACCAGCACGAGTTGTAAGTTCCTAAAGAAACAAATCAAAAAATTTTATTAAAAGCAAATTGCATAAACATCTTAATTAGAAATAAGAGTCTTGGGACCAAGTATTTAAAAATACACGTTTTTTGAAATGTTCAAAATGAGCATAACTGAATACATGCTAGTAGATTTTGTTTTTTTTTATATATTTCTTATTGAGACTATTTAGATTCATTTGTTATGTTTTGTACATAAGTTAGTTATTAAAAATTCGAAAAAAAAACACAATAATTTAAGATTTTTTCGATCTTAAACAAAACAATCTTGAAATAATATTGATAGGTTGAAACTATCAAAATTTGTATGCTAAATTTGTATTTTAAGTTTAAAAACATTTAATGTTAAAATCTTGTTGTATTCTAGATTGAAAATAAGATTGTAAGTTTTGATTTAAAAACATAACATAAAATTCTGGAGTTCCTTTCATATTTGAATCTAATTTATTGCGTTGTTGTTTTAGCTCAGTTAGTAGAGATGCCGTAAATCATTGTAACGTGTAGTCGTTGATCTCTGTTTTTCAAACTCTAGTTGTTTCGAATATATGAAAATCTTAAATCAAGATCAAAGAATCTTTAATTTGGATTGTTAATATTAAAAAAAAAAAAAATAGATTGCATTTATTTTTCACATATGTATTTACTTATGTAAAATATAATCTTTGTTTTTTTTAGGTTTATTTTTAACAATCTAAATTTAAGATTGTTTGATATTAACTTAAAATTTCCAATTTTTGGTTAAATTTTAAGATTTATCCATTCTTGAAAGAAGATTATTATATTGAATTTTAAGATTGAGCAAATTAGATTTCTAGATTTTCGATATTGATTTAAGAAGAAACCTTCTTGGTTCAAACTTGACATTCATTTGATTAACTTTACTTAACTTTTTGTTGATTTAAATTAAATTTTATTTCATATTGATCTTGTTTGAGGGCAGATTAAAAAGAAACCCTGTGTTGTTTCTGAAAGTATTTCAAATATTATTGATGTTCACAACTACTGAAGTGATTATACTAACATAAGGCTTGATCTACCAATGCTCGATTACATTCAACAAATTAAAAATTAGTTACGACAAAGTAAACTAAACGAAAAGAAGATTTTAATTTCAGTTCAGTTAGAAAAGTATCAAGAAATTGAAGAGTTCATTTTGTTGGCAACACGATAGAAATTTGCTGAGTTTGAGTAAATGGAATGTAAATTTTGAGTATAACAATATTATTTCTCCCTATCTAAAGTCTTGATAAAGAAATATTCGCTCTCGTGAAACTCGTTTACAGTCGCTAAGCTTTGAAAATGCCTTGAGATCTCTTAGTAGCTCTGAGCTAAGCAGCAGAGCTTTTCACTAATCAACTTTGAATTAAAACTATTGCGGTAGAAAAACCCTAAATTATATATAAAAAAAATTAAATTTTCAAAATATGACAAATAAAAAGAGATAGAGGTATTCTTGATCAGAGTCGACAGCCGAGTCATGTGCTTCTGATCGCCTACTGCAAACGTGTCTCGGTTACTTTGGCTAACAATCTGGAATATTTTGTACTCTATCGCAGATTTTGAATGTAGTACTTTATGAGTATACTAAACATAGCCTTATATTTCAATATCTCTGTGGTATATTTGTAAAATGTATTGAATTGTAGAATATGGTTTTTGTGAAAATGGGTAGCGGGTATCTCACAGTCGACTTGTTAATTTTGCAACTAAAGTCATATATTCAAACAAAAACTTATGGAAAAGATTCTATAAATCTATGTACATATGTGATAATGCAGAATAACAAATGAACAAATCTGTCAAAGCTTAACAGTGTTCATGACGATTCAGAATATATATTGAATACATTTTGTCTGCTTGAAAATGTTTTCGTCTACACGTAGCGCACATTTCGCCGTCGAAAAATTTAGTTTTGTTTACTTTCAACATTTAAATAATTGGTGCAGGTCAGCGAATTATGATTTTGTTGAAGCGTTCTCCCACAAAGACGTCATTCTGACAATTGTTGCCAGGCTGCTCGGCAGTTTTGAGACAAAGGCCAGCATTGCGATGGTAAGCAACTGAGAGTGAAGAGAGAAACACGTGCAGGCATTATGTGTGAAAGTCATAGGAGCAATTATATATACTTATATATGTAGTTACTAGACACGTAGTCCCTTGATCTTAATTTGCATAATACTAATGGTATTCACTAGCTGACCTGGCAAACTCTGTTCCTTCTTAAAGGCTTCGAGCTTTTGTCTTTAGATTTAAATTAACTACTTATGTTGCTCTTTACTTAAGCACCTTATGATACACGATATTTTTTGTTTTCTTATCAGGCGCAAAAACAAACAACGCATTTGGTCTTCCGACCTCTGAACACGCCACATACTATATAATTGACCATGGGAAAACATGGATTTTCTAGATTCAAACCAAAAACTTTCAAAGATTGACCTTGTGATTTGTTGATGGTCTTGCTGCAAATGCAGGACGGATCGGAAATTAAAGTCTCTTAAATCGGATGGGATCATTGGGATCCTCGGAATGAGAACTTCATCACCTTTGAATTTTCCATTCAGTATCGTCGCGTAAATTACATTGTTAATCAATTTTCTAAAGCCAACCATAATAAAGTAATACTTTTTAAATAGGTGTTGAATTAGTTTAAGATGCAAACTCAATTCGAAAATATAACAATTTTGGCACATTTTCTTCAGCTGAACAGACTTCGAGCTTCTTTTGATAATGACATCCCACTGTAAAAAGCCGAATTGCCGAAAAATAAAGCGTCCAATGTCAGAGTCATGCTGATCTGACATCATGACATACATACATACATATACATATTTCAAAAGCACACAAAGTGAAAACAGACTTAAAAAACACTTCACCATTTAGAATAATGTTTGATAATAACGATTGCAAAGTCAGGTTGTTCTTACTTGTGAATTACATTTCTCAATTCAAGACTCAATTTGCATATATTAAATATAAATTTAACTCAAGATCAGCCATTTTACTGCATTGAATGAAGTTAGGATTAAATCCAACAAAAAGTAAATTTTTTGTTGTGTTTTATATAATATGAATTAAAACATATAAAAGAAGCTTGAGAATGTCGCCTCATCAATTGGAACGCATCTGCGTCAGCATTGCGCAGATACACCAGAGAATCGCTCTCACTGATTGAAAACGGTGACATAGAAGACAGACAGAGAAAGACAAAGAGAGAGAGAGAGACACAAAGAGAGATTGAGAGCGAGAGAGAGAAAGAAAGAGAGAGAGAGAAAGGCAAAGCAAGAGAGAGCGAGAGAGAGAGAGAGAGTGCTGATCATGATACTTTATGTCTATGTGAGATCATCAATATCTTGGCTCATTGATCCTGACTTCAATATAATGTCCCTATGATACATATGTTTATATATTACATTGCAATTTTACACTACACAGTTTTCTAATTTTAAGTATAATCAATTAATTACTCAATAACTGTCACCACTTCTAATTTCATTATCAAGAAGCCTCTCTTAGACATGCGTCAGAAATTTGACATTCTCTCGACATTGACACCATTGGCTATTGCATTCACTTCCGCTACGAACTTTTGAGCTGAACCTACATCCGTTGATCACGCGATAATTCTAAAATCATACTGCACTCAGAACCACATATATTCTCCGTCGATTTAAATTAAACTTTTAGTTTCAAATTCATCTTTTCCCTGAGCAGTCGAAACATTCAAAATGTGCAAAATAAAAATCAACTCAGTTCTTTTCTTGATAGTACTTGAAATATTTATGGTGACTACAACTGCCTTCGAAGAGGTGAGAACAATTACATAAAGCAGTGTAGTACAGTGCGTGCTAAGAATGTTTACATTTTCTTCTTATCAGACATGCAAATTCGACCGAAAAATGGAAGAGCAATGCCTCAATCACACCTATAAAACAGTGAAACCATTGCTTGATTATTTAAGGCAGGTTCTAAATGAGTTAAAAGAAAGTGAAATTGATAAAAATAAGTTTAATGAATTAAACTCGGATCTTATGGAAAAGTATCATGAAATTGTGAAAATTCATGAAAAATTCATGAAGGATGCAGCTCTATTAGACGAGTATAAAAACAAAGTACTTAAAGGGGAAGACGATTTGCAATTGAGTCAAAGTAAAGTTGAGAAATTAGAATCTGAGATTAATTCGCAACAAAATATTATTGTGACATTAAAAGGAGAATTAGCTGATAATTCCACCAACTTAGAAAATTGCCAACTTAAATTTCAAAATCTTAATTCTAGTTTAATTGAAAAAGATGAAAAAATTAAGAGATTTAGTGAGAATATTCAAAATAATACTGAATATCAGAAAACACTTGAGTTGAAATTAGAGAAGAGTAAAACTAAATTAATAAAGCAAGATAAAGATATTCAGATATACCAATTTGAAATTGATACATTAAATCGGACATCAGAGAATATCAGAGAACAGCAGAAAAAAATTCAATTGGAATTAAATGAAAGTGAAACTAAGCTAATAGATAAAGTAAAAGAAAATCAGTTATGTCAATCTGAAATTGATATATTGAATAAGACTTTACTCAATACTCTTGTCCCATCAAGTTGCTCTCCTTTTGGAGATTCAGATGTTCATCCACTCAATGTTTCTGGGATAGGTTTCTTCGATGTTTTATGTGATAGTCAGATAGCTGGACCTGGATGGATTGTAATACAACAGCGAGTTGGGGGAGATGAGGATTTCAATAGGGATTGGGCAACGTATCGCAAAGGTTTCGGTTCTTATAAGAGTGATTTCTTCCTGGGACTCGAGAAAATACATCGTATCACGAGCTTGCAGCGTTTCGAACTTTATATACATTTGGTTGCTGTGAATGGAAGTGTCTTTTACGCTGGTTATGACGACTTCAAAATATCTGATGAAGACAATGGATACGCACTGAGTTTGGGTAAATTTAGCGAAACTATTATTATAGATTCGATGAGATACAGCGAAAATATGAAATTTTCAACATTCGATCGCGACAACGATTTTGGCGGTGGCAATTGTGCGGATTTTTACAAAAGTGGCTGGTGGTACAACGCTTGTCAGCATTGGTAAGCATTACAATTTTTCCCTTTTGATGAAATATACTAAATTATTCTTTTTTTTATGCAGTAACTTAAATCAACCAAATATGATTTACCCATTGTTTTACATGAAAGAAGCTAAGATGCTAATTCGTCCCAAAGAAGCGATGAAGAAGTGATAAACTGATGTTATAATTTGCTTTTTAATTAATCTACAATTAACTATTTAAAGTACTGCTTTTTTAATTAAACTGTAAATAAATAGATTCATCTGCTGCTGGTTAAATAATATACAACAATTAACATAAAAATAAATAAATAATATTAAATATATTTCATGTTAAGCAAGCCATCCACAGGCGAGCATGTTTGCGAATATGCTCGCCAACTTGTATTTCATTTGCCCACCAACTAGGGCCAACATGTTCGCGAACATCATTTGTCGCAAATTTTCAAGCAGTCAACATGTCAACGGATAACGACATATATGAAAAACTGTTAAATTTAGTAATGGCCAAAGTTATGAAGACCTGAAATTCTTAACAGGAATTTTCTCCCCAGAGTCTTGGGCGCATAATAATTGATCAACCGCTTGCTGCTGGTTTATGTTCGCCTGGTATTTCAAATATTGATTCGGCAGAGCGGACAGAATTGAAAGTTCCAACCCACCAGATTTGATTTGGCACTTTTAAGACTTTCGTGGCGGTTGCAAGAAGCCAACACCAGCAACAACAGCAACTATAACATCAATAATTACAACACAACTATTAATTATGTTAGACATAACGGACATTAAACATTGCGGACATAGCGGACATTGCGGACATGGCGGACATGGCGGACATTGCGGACATGGCGGACATGGCGGACATTGCGGACATGGCGGACATGGCGGACATGGCGGACATGGCGGACATGGCGGACATGGCGGACATTGCGGACATAGCGGACATGGCGGACATGGCGGACATGGCGGACATGGCGGACATGGCGGACATGGCGGACATTGCGGACATAGCGGACATGGCGGACATGGCGGACATTGCGGACATGGCGGACATGGCGGACATTGCGGACATGGCGGACATGGCGGACATGGCGGACATGGCGGACATGGCGGACATTGCGGACATGGCGGACATTGCGGACATAGCGGACATGGCGGACATGGCGGACATGGCGGACATGGCGGACATGGCGGACATTGCGGACATGGCGGACATGGCGGACATGGCGGACATTGCGGACATGGCGGACATGGCGGACATGGCGGACATGGCGGACATTGCGGACATAGGCGAGCATGTTTGTATGTATGCTCGCCAACTTGTATTTCATTTGCCCACCAACTAGGGCCAAAATGTTCGCGAACATCATTTGTCGCAAATTTTCAAGCAGTCAACATGTCAACGGATAACGACATATATGAAAAACTGCTAAATTAAGTAATGGCCAAAGTTATGATGACGATGGCGAACATGTTCGTGCAAACACAGACAAAATAGAATAATTTAATCTCATGCGAACATTTTGACGAACACGAAATTTGACGACGAACGCTACCATCCACGAGAAAAATTTCGTCGAGCACAACATATTCGCGAACATGCTCGCCCGTGGATGGCCTGCTTTACCTGCAAAATATGCATCATCTGCACCAATGCGACGGTAAGGAATATAATCGCTCTCACCGACAAAAAAGAGATAGACAGAGAGAGGCAGAGAGAGAGAGAGAGAGAGAGAGAGAGAGAGAGAGAGAGTAGTGAGGGTGTATGGTAAGTCCATGTTACATCATTAGATTTCTTGATCCATTGATGCTGCCTTAGATTTAATGTCAATGTGATGTAAATTCTGTTTAGTTGTCCTCTCGAATAATACAGGCAAATAATTCAGGAAGAGAAGTACTAAGTGAATAATACAGGATAAAGGCAATCAGCTATTTCGAGATGAAAGATAGATTTCTAATCATCCTGAATATATTGTTTCAATGAAGCCATTGAAGTTACCTCTAAATTAGAGAGAGAGAAATAAGCATTTCCAAAGATGAAGACGATGTTCATCAGCTGAGAAAAGAGTACTGATGGCGGACATGGCGGACATGGCGGACATGGCGGACATGGCGGACATTGCGGACATAGCGGACATGGCGGACATGGCGGACATTACGGACATGGCGGACATGGCGGACATGGCGGACATGGCGGACATGGCGGACATAGCGGACATTGCGGACATTGCGGACATTGCGGACATTGCGGACATAGCGGACATGGCGGACATTGCGGACATTGCGGACATAGCGGACATGGCGGACATGGCGGACATGGCGGACATGGCGGACATTGCGGACATAGCGGACATTGCGGACATTGCGGACATAGCGGACATGGCGGACATGGCGGACATGGCGGACATTGCGGACATGGCGGACATGGCGGACATTGCGGACATAGCGGACATGGCGGACATTGCGGACATTGCGGACATAGCGGACATGGCGGACATTGCGGACATGGCGGACATGGCGGACATGACGGACATGGCGGACATTGCGGACATGGCGGACATTGCGGACATAGAGGACATGGCGGACATTGCGGACATAGCGGACATTGCGGACATTGCGGACATTGCGGACATGGCGGACATTGCGGACATGGCGGACATGGCGGACATGGCGGACATTGCGGACATAGCGGACATGGCGGACATGGCGGACATGGCGGACATTGCGGACATGGCGGACATGGCGGACATGGCGGACATGGCGGACATTGCGGACATAGCGGACATGGCGGACATTGCGGACATTGCGGACATAGAGGACATGGCGGACATTGCGGACATAGCGGACATAGCGGACATGGCGGACATGGCGGACATGGCGGACATTGCGGACATGGCGGACATTGCGGACATAGCGGACATGGCGGACATGGCGGACATGGTGGACATGGCGGACATGGCGGACATTGCGGACATGGCGGACATGGCGGACATGGCGGACATGGCGGACATTGCGGACATAGCGGACATGGCGGACATGGCGGACATTGCGGACATAGGCGAGCATGTTTGTATGTATGCTCGCCAACTTGTATTTCATTTGCCCACCAACTAGGGCCAAAATGTTCGCGAACATCATTTGTCGCAAATTTTCAAGCAGTCAACATGTCAACGGATAACGACATATATGAAAAACTGCTAAATTAAGTAATGGCCAAAGTTATGATGACGATGGCGAACATGTTCGTGCAAACACAGACAAAATAGAATAATTTAATCTCATGCGAACATTTTGACGAACACGAAATTTGACGACGAACGCTACCATCCACGAGAAAAATTTCGTCGAGCACAACATATTCGCGAACATGCTCGCCCGTGGATGGCCTGCTTTACCTGCAAAATATGCATCATCTGCACCAATGCGACGGTAAGGAATATAATCGCTCTCACCGACAAAAAAGAGATAGACAGAGAGAGGCAGAGAGAGAGAGAGAGAGAAAGAGAGAGAGAGAGAGAGAGTAGTGAGGGTGTATGGTAAGTCCATGTTACATCATTAGATTTCTTGATCCATTGATGCTGCCTTAGATTTAATGTCAATGTGATGTAAATTCTGTTTAGTTGTCCTCTCGAATAATACAGGCAAATAATTCAGGAAGAGAAGTACTAAGTGAATAATACAGGATAAAGGCAATCAGCTATTTCGAGATGAAAGATAGATTTCTAATCATCCTGAATATATTGTTTCAATGAAGCCATTGAAGTTACCTCTAAATTAGAGAGAGAGAAATAAGCATTTCCAAAGATGAAGACGATGTTCATCAGCTGAGAAAAGAGTACTGATGGCGGACATGGCGGACATGGCGGACATGGCGGACATTGCGGACATGGCGGACATGGCGGACATAGCGGACATGGCGGACATGGCGGACATTGCGGACATGGCGGACATGGCGGACATGGCGGACATGGCGGACATGGCGGACATGGCGGACATGGCGGACATGGCGGACATGGCGGACATTGCGGACATAGCGGACATGGCGGACATTGCGGACATTGCGGACATAGCGGACATGGCGGACATGGCGGACATGGCGGACATTGCGGACATTGCGGACATAGCGGACATGGCGGACATTGCGGACATGGCGGACATGGCGGACATGGCGGACATTGCGGACATAGCGGACATGGCGGACATGGCGGACATGGCGGACATGGCGGACATTGCGGACATTGCGGACATGGCGGACATTGCGGACATGGCGGACATGGCGGACATGGCGGACATTGCGGACATAGCGGACATAGCGGACATGGCGGACATGGCGGACATGGCGGACATTGCGGACATGGCGGACATTGCGGACATGGCGGACATGGCGGACATTGCGGACATGGCGGACATGGCGGACATTGCGGACATAGCGGACATGGCGGACATGGCGGACATGGCGGACATGGCGGACATTGCGGACATAGCGGACATGGCGGACATGGCGGACATGGCGGACATTGCGGACATAGGCGAGCATGTTTGTATGTATGCTCGCCAACTTGTATTTCATTTGCCCACCAACTAGGGCCAAAATGTTCGCGAACATCATTTGTCGCAAATTTTCAAGCAGTCAACATGTCAACGGATAACGACATATATGAAAAACTGCTAAATTAAGTAATGGCCAAAGTTATGATGACGATGGCGAACATGTTCGTGCAAACACAGACAAAATAGAATAATTTAATCTCATGCGAACATTTTGACGAACACGAAATTTGACGACGAACGCTACCATCCACGAGAAAAATTTCGTCGAGCACAACATATTCGCGAACATGCTCGCCCGTGGATGGCCTGCTTTACCTGCAAAATATGCATCATCTGCACCAATGCGACGGTAAGGAATATAATCGCTCTCACCGACAAAAAAGAGATAGACAGAGAGAGGCAGAGAGAGAGAGAGAGAGAGAGAGAGAGAGAGAGAGAGAGTAGTGAGGGTGTATGGTAAGTCCATGTTACATCATTAGATTTCTTGATCCATTGATGCTGCCTTAGATTTAATGTCAATGTGATGTAAATTCTGTTTAGTTGTCCTCTCGAATAATACAGGCAAATAATTCAGGAAGAGAAGTACTAAGTGAATAATACAGGATAAAGGCAATCAGCTATTTCGAGATGAAAGATAGATTTCTAATCATCCTGAATATATTGTTTCAATGAAGCCATTGAAGTTACCTCTAAATTAGAGAGAGAAATAAGCATTTCCAAAGATGAAGACGATGTTCATCAGCTGAGAAAAGAGTACTGATGGCGGACATGGCGGACATGGCGGACATGGCGGACATGGCGGACATTGCGGACATAGCGGACATGGCGGACATGGCGGACATTACGGACATGGCGGACATGGCGGACATGGCGGACATGGCGGACATGGCGGACATGGCGGACATGGCGGACATGGCGGACATGGCGGACATGGCGGACATGGCGGACATTGCGGACATAGCGGACATGGCGGACATTACGGACATGGCGGACATGGCGGACATGGCGGACATGGCGGACATGGCGGACATGGCGGACATGGCGGACATGGCGGACATTGCGGACATAGCGGACATGGCGGACATGGCGGACATTGCGGACATAGAGGACATGGCGGACATTGCGGACATAGCGGACATTGCGGACATTGCGGACATTGCGGACATAGCGGACATGGCGGACATAGCGGACATTGCGGACATTGCGGACATAGCGGACATGGCGGACATGGCGGACATTGCGGACATAGGCGAGCATGTTTGTATGTATGCTCGCCAACTTGTATTTCATTTGCCCACCAACTAGGGCCAAAATGTTCGCGAACATCATTTGTCGCAAATTTTCAAGCAGTCAACATGTCAACGGATAACGACATATATGAAAAACTGCTAAATTAAGTAATGGCCAAAGTTATGATGACGATGGCGAACATGTTCGTGCAAACACAGACAAAATAGAATAATTTAATCTCATGCGAACATTTTGACGAACACGAAATTTGACGACGAACGCTACCATCCACGAGAAAAATTTCGTCGAGCACAACATATTCGCGAACATGCTCGCCCGTGGATGGCCTGCTTTACCTGCAAAATATGCATCATCTGCACCAATGCGACGGTAAGGAATATAATCGCTCTCACCGACAAAAAAGAGATAGACAGAGAGAGGCAGAGAGAGAGAGAGAGAGAGAGAGAGAGAGAGAGAGAGAGTAGTGAGGGTGTATGGTAAGTCCATGTTACATCATTAGATTTCTTGATCCATTGATGCTGCCTTAGATTTAATGTCAATGTGATGTAAATTCTGTTTAGTTGTCCTCTCGAATAATACAGGCAAATAATTCAGGAAGAGAAGTACTAAGTGAATAATACAGGATAAAGGCAATCAGCTATTTCGAGATGAAAGATAGATTTCTAATCATCCTGAATATATTGTTTCAATGAAGCCATTGAAGTTACCTCTAAATTAGAGAGAGAGAAATAAGCATTTCCAAAGATGAAGACGATGTTCATCAGCTGAGAAAAGAGTACTGATGGCGGACATGGCGGACATGGCGGACATGGCGGACATGGCGGACATTGCGGACATAGCGGACATGGCGGACATGGCGGACATTACGGACATGGCGGACATGGCGGACATGGCGGACATGGCGGACATGGCGGACATGGCGGACATTGCGGACATAGCGGACATGGCGGACATGGCGGACATTGCGGACATGGCGGACATGGCGGACATGGCGGACATGGCGGACATGGCGGACATGGCGGACATTGCGGACATAGAGGACATGGCGGACATGGCGGACATGGCGGACATGGCGGACATGGCGGACATTGCGGACATAGCGGACATGGCGGACATTACGGACATGGCGGACATGGCGGACATGGCGGACATGGCGGACATGGCGGACATGGCGGACATGGCGGACATGGCGGACATGGCGGACATGGCGGACATTGCGGACATGGCGGACATTGCGGACATAGCGGACATGGCGGACATGGCGGACATTGCGGACATAGAGGACATGGCGGACATTGCGGACATAGCGGACATTGCGGACATTGCGGACATTGCGGACATAGCGGACATGGCGGACATAGCGGACATTGCGGACATTGCGGACATAGCGGACATGGCGGACATGGCGGACATTGCGGACATAGGCGAGCATGTTTGTATGTATGCTCGCCAACTTGTATTTCATTTGCCCACCAACTAGGGCCAAAATGTTCGCGAACATCATTTGTCGCAAATTTTCAAGCAGTCAACATGTCAACGGATAACGACATATATGAAAAACTGCTAAATTAAGTAATGGCCAAAGTTATGATGACGATGGCGAACATGTTCGTGCAAACACAGACAAAATAGAATAATTTTAATCTCATGCGAACATTTTGACGAACACGAAATTTGACGACGAACGCTACCATCCACGAGAAAAATTTCGTCGAGCACAACATATTCGCGAACATGCTCGCCCGTGGATGGCCTGCTTTACCTGCAAAATATGCATCATCTGCACCAATGCGACGGTAAGGAATATAATCGCTCTCACCGACAAAAAAGAGATAGACAGAGAGAGGCAGAGAGAGAGAGAGAGAGAGAGAGAGAGAGAGAGAGAGAGTAGTGAGGGTGTATGGTAAGTCCATGTTACATCATTAGATTTCTTGATCCATTGATGCTGCCTTAGATGTAATGTCAATGTGATGTAAATTCTGTTTAGTTGTCCTCTCGAATAATACAGGCAAATAATTCAGGAAGAGAAGTACTAAGTGAATAATACAGGATAAAGGCAATCAGCTATTTCGAGATGAAAGATAGATTTCTAATCATCCTGAATATATTGTTTCAATGAAGCCATTGAAGTTACCTCTAAATTAGAGAGAGAGAAATAAGCATTTCCAAAGATGAAGACGATGTTCATCAGCTGAGAAAAGAGTACTGATGGCGGACATGGCGGACATGGCGGACATGGCGGACATGGCGGACATGGCGGACATGGCGGACATGGCGGACATTGCGGACATAGCGGACATTGCGGACATTGCGGACATAGCGGACATGGCGGACATGGCGGACATGGCGGACATGGCGGACATGGCGGACATGGCGGACATGGCGGACATGGCGGACATTGCGGACATAGAGGACATGGCGGACATTGCGGACATAGCGGACATTGCGGACATTGCGGACATTGCGGACATAGCGGACATGGCGGACATGGCGGACATGGCGGACATTGCGGACATAGCGGACATAGCGGACATGGCGGACATGGCGGACATGGCGGACATTGCGGACATGGCGGACATTGCGGACATAGCGGACATGGCGGACATGGCGGACATGGCGGACATGGCGGACATGGCGGACATTGCGGACATGGCGGACATGGCGGACATGGCGGACATGGCGGACATTGCGGACATAGCGGACATGGCGGACATGGCGGACATGGCGGACATTGCGGACATAGCGGACATTGCGGACATTGCGGACATAGCGGACATGGCGGACATGGCGGACATTGCGGACATAGGCGAGCATGTTTGTATGTATGCTCGCCAACTTGTATTTCATTTGCCCACCAACTAGGGCCAAAATGTTCGCGAACATCATTTGTCGCAAATTTTCAAGCAGTCAACATGTCAACGGATAACGACATATATGAAAAACTGCTAAATTAAGTAATGGCCAAAGTTATGATGACGATGGCGAACATGTTCGTGCAAACACAGACAAAATAGAATAATTTTAATCTCATGCGAACATTTTGACGAACACGAAATTTGACGACGAACGCTACCATCCACGAGAAAAATTTCGTCGAGCACAACATATTCGCGAACATGCTCGCCCGTGGATGGCCTGCTTTACCTGCAAAATATGCATCATCTGCACCAATGCGACGGTAAGGAATATAATCGCTCTCACCGACAAAAAAGAGATAGACAGAGAGAGGCAGAGAGAGAGAGAGAGAGAAGAGAGAGAGAGAGAGAGTAGTGAGGGTGTATGGTAAGTCCATGTTACATCATTAGATTTCTTGATCCATTGATGCTGCCTTAGATTTAATGTCAATGTGATGTAAATTCTGTTTAGTTGTCCTCTCGAATAATACAGGCAAATAATTCAGGAAGAGAAGTACTAAGTGAATAATACAGGATAAAGGCAATCAGCTATTTCGAGATGAAAGATAGATTTCTAATCATCCTGAATATATTGTTTCAATGAAGCCATTGAAGTTACCTCTAAATTAGAGAGAGAGAAATAAGCATTTCCAAAGATGAAGACGATGTTCATCAGCTGAGAAAAGAGTACTGATCACTGATCCGCTTAGAGTGATCATTGAGTGCTTAAATGCTTTTTTGATAGTCCATCGAATTGAGAGATATTTAGGTTGAAGGAGCCTCTTCAAGTTCGTGTATCTTATAATACTATTAAATGTTTTACTATACTATTATCGATAATTATTATTATTATTATTAGTATTATTATTTTCTTATTATCAGACATCTTAATTCAACCAACAAATCAAACAAAAGTGCGGCTCTTGTACTTATGAAATTGTGCAACCAATGCTCGACTATTTTCAACAAATAAAAAATGAGTTAGAACAAAGCAAATTAAGGGAAAAACAGATCAATGCATTAAATTCTAGGAAAGTATAATGAAACTTTAAAATTTCATAAAGAAGTCATGAAAAAGGCAATTTAATTGGATAGTATTTGAAAGATATGCAACAAAGAAAATGCTCTGCAACTATGTCAAGTTAAAGTTGATCAATTACAACCTAAGATTAAGTCACAAACAAAAGATATTCACAGTTTAAAAGATAATATATGTAATAGATAAATCCAATAATTTCATCGACTATGAGGTTCAATTAAAGAAATTAAATTCTAAACATAAAATTATTTCGAAATAAACAAAGATAAAGAATGTGACACACGAAAATTTAGGTGCAATTAGAGAAGTCTTAAACGAAGATACTACAAAAAGGTAGTGTTACTAAGTTATGTTCAGTAGAATTTAATAAGACATTCAATGAGACAACTCCCATTAATATTTCATCAAGTTGCTCTTCTTGCGGAGAACATATTGGTGTTTATAAGATCAAAAATTGTGGACTTGGTTTCTTAGATGATTTATCCTATGATCATTTTTAAGAATTCGGTTCTCCGAATAGCGATTTCTGCCTTGAATTGGATAAAATTTATCTCGAACTTTACATTCATATGGTATTATCAGATAACTCAACAAGTACTCGTCACAAGTCTGAAGGCCGCTCTTTTCCTTATCAACTGAGCAAATATGTACAGCAACGGAATTACAAATTGCACCACTTTTGAAAATTCGAAATATTTCTATAAAATACGGATTAATAAGAAAACCCAACTTAACTTTAATTTCATAAAAGAAAAATGTAAATAAAAAAAAAACAATAAATATTACTTAAACACACATAAAAATAAAAAGAATAAAAAAATAATTAAAATTTGTTCTATTTTTAGTTTTAGATCTGTATTTCACATCAGTAGAAATCGAAGTCAAAGCTCTTTTTTCTTCTACCGATTCATCGTTATTTAGACTATAAATAGCTACGAAAAATGTACTCAGTAGTAATAGTAGTAAACATTAATCAAAGCATAACATTTGAATGACCCTAACTAGGATGATATGCATCTTATAATCAGAGAATATCAGAGAGCACCGGAGACAAATTGAATTGGAATTAAAAGAGTGAGAAACTAAGCTAAGAGATAAAGTGAAAGAAAATCAGCTATGTCGAGATTCCAAATTGCTATTTTAGATGGAATATCCATAATAATTGATTTTTGTTTTTTTTTTATGCAGTAATTTAAATGCACCATATGGACTCAATCTAAATTGGTGGGTGGAAAATAAAATCGAAACTAAAGAAGCTGAGATGCTTATTGGTGCACCACGAATTTGCTGTCTTACGAGTAACAATTTGCGATTAACTAAGAAAAGCGAGTTATTTTAGAAAGACGTACTGAAAGAGATCAGTTTTATTTTATCTAATATTTGGTTTACAAATTCAATTTGTATAGTATTAGTAAGTCTTACATCTTTAGACTAATACTCCACTTGACCATTTTAAAGTAATTTTTGTTGTAAACTTTATACATATTACCACTCTCCGAACAGACTTACGATTATCCTGAAGATATAATATCAATGTACACATTTAATTGTGTTTTTCTTTTACTCCTTTCTTATATTTAATCAAAATTAAATATGAATATTGTTGACTTCAATTCCATGACGCAATCACACTAATATATAAATTGAAAATAACATTTGTAGCTCAGCAGCAATAACTGCAAGTTTGCTAAATATTCTTTAAAGTTTCTTATCAATTTGCGGGCCACAATGCAGGTGGAGGGTGGAAAAGAGACAGATACAGTGCGGTGTCCCCTTGAATCTGGTGAAGAGATAAAATAGCAAAAAAGGGGGAACAACTTGTTTGCCCAAGCCTCAACGTAAAGTGTAATGTGCGGCGCTTTTCATCATCTTTTATATAGTATTTTTTCTTTTTGCCTTTTATACATTTCCTTTTTGGAGAGGGAGGATTGTATTGCAAAATTTGAGACGCATGAATAGTCAGTTAGATCGCCCTGGAGGTCTACTCTACTCTCTGTCTCTCGAGTCAAGTCGAGTTTATCTGCCAGATACATTTGGGTGGTGGACTAAGCGTGTGAGGCAGAGAGAGAAGGAGAGAGGGAGAGAGACAGAGACAGAGAATATTCGCAGGCAGATGTTTTTTGCACAGCCAAAAGTTACTTTGGCATACACTAACCGAAGACATCGAGCAAAGTAATGTAACTCTTAAATATTCTATAATCAACAAATAAACTCTAAGATGACATTTTATATTTTATTGTATTACATTTATATAATATGTAGATATTTTTCGTAATGCGGATTTTTGTTGATAAGAATAAAGAATAATAAATAAATGGAAATTTATTGAGATAAAAACATTTAGAATAAATTATTTGGAAACACGTTTGAATCTTTTTGGAAACGAGAACAAATCAAGTGAAGCAGAGCATTCAGCAGTCGTTGTGTTAATGGTGCTCAAGTGTCAGCAGGCATTAACTTTGACGTTATTCAGAAACAAAACAACGTGAACGTGAGTAACAGCAATAACAAAAACAACAACAACAACATTAACAACAATGTGAATAAGCAAGTGTTGCGGAAATGATTTGACGTCGACTGCAAGCGAAGAAGAAGAAGAAGAAGGATCCATATCCTAGCAGAGTCTTTTTCCCTAGCATGAACACAGAGTGGATAGTCTTGGAGCAGAGTTGAGGGTTCGTGGCACACGTTTTGGTTGCATGATTGAAAAAGTGTTTTGCTATAAATTCAACTTTTCTATTATCTTTATCTTATGAGAAACACGCGCTGTGACGCTTTTGTGGCAAAAAGTAGCTGCAACTGGCAAAAAGGGGCAGGCGGTGGGATTGGCTGAAAACAAGGCAGCTGGCAACACTGCATTTTGTTGGCTGATGCTGGAGCTCGAGTTGAATGTGCTGCCTGCTTTCATAATTGCTTCCTCTTACCGCCGTGGCAGGAAACACGTTGAATGCTCGCCGCCGGAGCCGAGAGTGCGGCAAGCAGTCGGTATCAAAGCACACTTGAGGGTGCCACAACCTTTGAAGATGCAGCTGCACCTCGAATATAACCTGTATACCTTGCAGTTGCCTTATGAGATAGTGATTGAACTATGCACACAAGGTGGACAAAGTTATCGGATTTACTCGCAAATATAATATTTATGTATTTATTAAATAAACAACCTATTATAAAGTAAATTCTATAATTAATCTATTTAAATAACATGAATTGCAAAACACATTTTGTGCTGATTGTGTATATATTTTATTTTCTGAAGTGTTTAAGAGGGTGTAATTGTAGTTTATAAAATCAATCGAGCCTCATTACTATCTTCAGTTTGTAAAACAAAATACATTCGTTTGAAAAATTGTGTTCTTTAAAAACAAATTCTAAAAACTAAGAACATTAGTCTAAAAAATGTCAAATATTCAAAACATAAAAATTTTTTCCTCTTCTTAATAAGAACTCGGTCTCAGTCAAACTTCTTAAAATTTAACATATGCTTCATCTTCTTAGCAAATTTTGTAGACCAACAAAAAAGTACTAACAAAAAATCTTGATTATATTCATTAAAAAATTACAAATTAAATGAAATAAACATGTCACCATGTGGTTGTAGCTTTCAGACAAAATATGCTTAGATGCTACTTATATAGATTTGACTTTTTTCGACATGGGCTTGCTTTAGATATTATCTATTTTCGATGACAACAATAAGCTATATTCTTAATGATTTCTGAACCAATTAGAAAGGAATCCCTAATGTTCTTCGTTCTGCAGCTCGTCTTTGGGACTCTGCTTGTGAGCTGCAATCAAGTACTGGAAAAAAACGCTCTTATCAAAGATGTGAAACTATCGCGATTACTGAACTTTCTTTCTTTTTCAAATGTAAAACTTCAGTGGATTCATTGATGCTTAGATACTTGGTTCCTGGGATGTAAATTCTGAAAAGTTCTCGATTCTAAAAATATAGTATAATTTCTCACTACAGTACTTCACGTATTAGCTGCAAGTATTGTCATTTTTATACACGTTACCCATAGGGTAGAAGGGTATTATAACATTCTGCCGGCAGGGAATGTATGTAACAGGTAGAAGGAGGCATCTTCGACCCCATAAAGTATATGTAATATATTCTTGATCAGCGTCGACAGCTGAGATGATATAGCCATGTCCGTCTGATCGCCTACTGCAAACGTGTCTCAGGTTCTTTGGCTAACTATCTGGTATATTTTGTACTCTATCACAGATTTTTATGTAGTATTTTATGAATATACCATATATATATATGAATATTCAATATCTGTGTGGTATATTTGTAAAATATGTTATTTGTGAAAATGGGTAGCGGGTATCTCACAGTCGAGCACTCTCGACTTGTTAATTTTGCAGCTAAAGTCATATATTTAGACAAAAACTTATTGAAAAGGTTCGATGAATCTGTGTATGTGGTAATGCAGAATAACAAATGAACAAATCTGCCAAAATGTAACTGTGTTGATGACGATTTAGAATATATATTGAATATATTTTGTGTGCTCGAAAATGTCTTCGTCTGTGCGTAGCGCACATTTAGCCGTCGAAAAATATTTTGTTTATTTTCAACATAATTGGTGAATGTCAGCGAATTATGTTTTTGCTGAAGTGTTCTCCCAAAAATACGTCATTCTGACAATTGTTGCCAAGCTGCTTGGCAGTTTAGCGACAAAGGCCAGCAATGCGATGATAAGCAACTGAGAGTGAAGAGAGAAACACGTGCAGGCATGATGCGTGAAAGACATAGGGGCAATTATATATATACACTTACTGGACAAATAGTTTGAAACAAATCGAAAATGAACAATCTTGTCGAGATTGCTCGACTACAAGATACCCAGCCCCTAAGTTTGAAAGTTTATTTAATGAAAATCTTTATTGGCAAAATACTAATAGTATTTATTTATATGTTCAAAATTGTATGCAACAGAACACAAAAGCCAATCATAATAAAGTTAAACCATTTAAATAAGTATTGAATAACTTTAAGATGCAAGCTCAATTCGAAAATTAAATCATTTTGTCACATTATCTTCAACCGAACAGACTTTGAGCTTCTTTTGATGATGATACTCCACTCTAAAAACTTACACTGGATCTCAGAGACTATAAGCGATAGAGCTATAATTTTTCGACAGCATTTGTTATGTTTGCACGCAGATCAAGTTTGTTTCAAATTTTTGCCACGCCCCCTTCCGTTCCCGTAATTAAAAAAAAAACGAATAACATGCGTAATATTAATTCTAGAGCTGCGAATATTGGTATATAATAACAACTAGACTAGATGTAATTTCTGAAAATTTGGTTGCATCATTTTTTTAAAATTTGGCTTATTCGTGCTTTTTTTTTCAAAAATCTAGCTTATACGGGTGCTCAAAACCTGGCAACACTGTATGGTATTCTCAGGTGACTTAACCAAATTCATTACAAAGACTTACATATATCAGATGAATACAATGTTCAGAGGATCTTCTATATATCTGATGAATACAACAGTTTCGTAATGAACTTCAGTGCAAGAATGAGATATGATTGCGATGTGCTTAAACATCGATTGAGACAATGACATTTCTTCCGATAATTGCGCTTCTGATAGCAGTTCTGGCTGGTGGTTCAGGAGTTGTTTTTATTTGTAATTATTTTAAACTGTTAAATGCATATGTAGGCATATAATAAATTATTTTTGTTTCCATTCTTTTTAATAGTAACTTAAATCAAAGATTCTAGCGACAATCGGCAATTTACCACCTCAATGAAGTCAAGATACTTATTCGTCCGAAACTATGGACGAACAAATATTTTTAAATATTGTTTTGTGTTTTGTATATAAATAAAATATTTTTCTAATTTGTATACTCTTTGTTATTTAAAGTATAAAATCAATTTTAAATTTACTTATTAAATGTGGTGAGTTGGTATTAAATGCGATACTTCGATACATTTTTAATTGCAATAAAGTTGTTCATGTCTAATCTACCCATCGGAGCACAGTGTATGTCAGCATCTTCCGCCTCTCCCGATCGCTAGATTTAGCAGAATTATAGATAGAAGCGGTGCTCAACAGCGGTTGCTAAGCTGCAGAGAGAGATCAGCAGAGAGAGCCAGGAAATATTTTTGACTGCTCGCCACAAGTCTGACGTCATGAAGTCCGCTCTTTACCTTATTATATGAGCAAATATGTACAGCAGCGAAATTAAAAATTGCACCACTTTTGAATATTCGAAATATTTCTATAAAATACGGATTAATAAGAAAATCCAACTTCATTTTAATTATAGAAAAGAAAACTGTAAAATAATTAAAATTTGTTGTATTTTTAGTTTTGGATCTGTGTTTCACATCAGTAGAAATCGAAGTCAAAGCACTTTTTACTTCATCTTCCGATTCATCTTGATTCATATTATGAATAGCTACGAAAAATGTTCTCAGTAGTAATAGTGGTAAACATTAATCAAATCATAACATTTCAATAAATCTAACTAGGATGATATGCATTTTATAATTTATATAAGAACGATACTCTTACAGTTTGAATCTGAAACTAATTCAAAATATAAGTCTAATATATTAGTAAAGAGGGAACATTTAGCATAAACTAAGAATCAAATTTATATTATCAATAAATATCAATAATAATTAATATGAAAGTGAACAAAAGTTAAACAGAAAAGGATTATGTATACGAGTAACAAAAGAAGTTGATATTAGTCAAGCGGAAGCAGTTGCTACTTCGTTAAAACGGAAGACGATGCTAGTTGTTGTGATGTATAACAGAAGCAGTTGCTTCTAAGCTCAAACAGTTGCACGCTTAGAGGCGAGTGTGAGCGAGTACGCGATAGTCAATTGCCAAAACAAGCGCTGGCTGATCGTGTCTATCCCACGGACGCATGTTCATCTGCAAGTGCAAAAACAAAGAGTAAATATCAACAACAACAACTGTGTGTTGCTGATGATAGAGCAAAGGAGAGTAAGTGCGATAGCGTCATATATTGTCTCACATGTACGCACAGTGACTTGCATATGCATTGTGTGAAACATTTTTTGGGTGCGCTTGCTTTTGATTTTATTTATTAATTTTTTGAACGTTAAATGCACTTTTCAGATTCAACTATAGGTAAACATATATGATATTTGCACTGAAACTTCAATGTTGAATTTAATTTAGTTAGTTTATTTTCAATTGTTGATGTCACTGAAAATTGATTTGAAAACTTTCTACCAAGAGTTCCTGATTATAGGGTTTGCCGAATTATCTTTTTTTGTGACAATTCACTTCAATATTAATGTAACACTTTTGTGGAAGCTGAGTCAACAATTTATGAAACGCATACTAAAAATATCAGTATTCTTCACCTTTCTTCTCTTCTAAAAGGAAAACGCTCGGTACAAATATTAAAAATTAACATAAAAATAAATAAAGTAAATTTTAAATACATTTATAGGGTAATTTTCAATTTTTGAATGTACTTTATTTAGCATCCAACATTTGCGTCATCATTGCGACGATAAGCAAAAGAATCGCTCTCACGGGCAAAGAAGAGATAGAGAGAGAGACAGAAACAGAGGGAGAGAGAGAGATATTGAGAAATAGTAGTAAGGGTGTATAGTAAGTTTATGTTACATCATTAAATATCTTGGTCTATTTATGCTGCTTTCAATGTAATGTCCATCTCCTCTCGAATAATAAAGTAAATTTTCACAGTAGTGTCAAATAATAATCAGAGCTCGAACATATAAACCATTTCTAATTCCATTATCTAGAATCCTCTCTCAGGCAGGCGAACGAAAATCGACATTGTGTCTTCTCTCTTCTTGGATCAAGACTCTTCTTACTTTCACCATGTTCTATCTCTCCCGCTATGAACTTTTGAGCTGAACCCACATCCGTTGATCACGTGTTAGCTCAAAAACAAAACAGCAACTCGGAGCTGAATTCTTCGATTTAAATTCAACTTTTAGTTTCAAATTCATCTTGTTTGCATGCAGTCGAAACATTCAAAATGTGCAAAATAAAAATCAACGCAGCTGTTTTCCTCATAGTTCTTAAAATGTTTTTGGTGGCCACATCTGCCTTCGAAGAGGTGAGAACATTTACATACATAAAGCAGTGTGATACAGTGAGTGCTAAGAATGTTTACATTTTCTTCTTATCAGACATGCGAATTCGACCGTGAAATGGAAAAAAAGTGCCGGATTCATTATTATAAAACCGTAAAACCATTGCTTGATTATTTTCGACAGGTTAGAAATGAGTTAGAAGACAAAGAAATTAAGGAAAATAAGTTAAATGAATTAAATTCGGATCTTATGGAAAAGTATCATGAAATTGTAAGAATTCATGAAAAATTCATGAAGGAGGCAACTCTTCTAGATGAATATAAAAACAAAGTACTTAAAGGGGAAAACGATTTGCAATTGAGTCAAAATAAAGTTGAGAAATTAGAATCTAAAATTAAATCACAAAAACAAATTATTGACAAATTAACACCAATTTCTAAACTTTATGATAAATGTAAAAAAGAAGTAGCAGATAAAACCAGCAGCTTAGAATCTTCTGAAGTTCAATTAAAACAACTTAATTTTAGTCTACTTGAAAAGGATGAAAATATAAGGAGACTTAATGCAAATATTGAAAAGATTACAGAGCAACAGCAAACACTTAAGTTGCACTTAGATGAGAGTCAAAATATGTCAATTAAGAAAAACAAAGATAATCAGATATGTCGACCTGAAATTGATACATTGAATAAGACTTTACCCAATATTGTTATCCCAACAAATTGCTCTCCTTTTGGAGATTATCCTGGTGTTCATCAAGTCAATGTCTCTGGCGTAGGTTTATTCGATGTTTTATGCGATAGTCAGTTAGCTGGACCTGGATGGATTGTAATACAACAACGAGTTGGGGGAAATGAGGATTTCAATAGGGATTGGGCAACGTATCGCAAAGGTTTCGGTTCCTTTGAGAGTGATTTCTTCCTTGGACTCGAGAAGATACATCGTATCACGAGTTTGAAGCGTACCGAACTTTTTATACATTTGGTTGATGTATATAAAACTGTTTACTTTGCTCGTTATGACGACTTCAAAATATCTGATGAAGACAATGGATACGCACTGAGTTTGGGTACATTCAGTGGAGCTTTTATTTTGGATGGAATGAGATCCAGCGAAAACATAAAATTTACAACATTCGATCGCAATAACGACTCTGCCAGAAATAATTGCGCAGCTCAATACGAAAGTGGCTGGTGGTACAATAATTGCTATTATTGGTAAATATTTGCAAATTGTTATTTTCAATTTAATACTCAAAATTTTTGATTTTTATTTTATCTTATGCAGTAATTTAAATGCACCATATGGGCCAAATCTACATTGGTTGGGCACTACAATGAGCGATATGAAACTAAAAGAAGTTAAGATGCTAATTCGTCCCGAAAGAAGCGATGAAGAAGTGATAAACTGAAGAGCTGAAATTCCGATAATTGACTCAACTATGTAATCATTTATATATAATTGGTGCTTTAAGAATTTGCTTTCCGAATAATAAAACGATCGACTGTTTAATGCAGCGATTTATTTTTGAATGTAAATAATTCGATTTTTATTAAATTCTATGGTTTGATGTATTGTAAGTCTCTAGTTGCTTTTAATAGAGCTGCAAATTCTTATAAGTAAGTAAACTTATGATTGTCCTGTATGTATCCTTTCATACGAACCTTGAATATTAAAGTAATGTAATAAGTTATCGACACATCTTCGTTTCTTATCTAAACATCCAATAAACAGTTGATGTAGTAGCTTTTAATCAATTCAATTAAATTTCCATTAAATTGCATTATCATGAAGTGACTGGCTCAGAGATGATCATAAGAAAATATTGTGTGAGCCTATCTCTTATCAATAATGCAACATTCGATTTATGTTTTATGCGATAGTCAGTTAGCTGAACCTGGATGGATTGTAATACAACAACGAGTTGGGGGAAATGAGAGTTTCAATAGGGATTGGGCAACGTATCGTAAGGGTTACGTTTTCCTTGGGAATGATTTCTTCTTAGGATTAAAGAAGATACATTGTATCACAAGTTTGCAGCTTTTCGAACTCTATATACATTAGGTTGGTATAGATGACAAGATCGGCAAGATTGGGCAATGTAACGCTAAGAATCGGTTCCCCAGATAACGATTTCTGTCTTGGATTGGATGAAATCTATCGAATGACGAAATCCCAACAACACGAGCTTTAAATTCATTTGGTATTCACAGATTACTTAACAAAACTCGTTACGAAGACTTACATATGATATATCCGGTGAATACAATGGTTACGTATTGAGCTTGGGAGCAAGAATGAGATATGATTGCGATGTGGCTAAACATCGATTGAGACAATGACATTTCTTCCGATAATTGCGCTTCTGATAGCAGTTCTGGCTGCTGGTTCAGGAGTTGTTTTTATTTGTAATTATTCAAACTGTTAAATGCATAGGTGCATATATAATAAATTATCTATTTTTACATAGTTTCATCAATGAAAGATTCTGACCACGATCTCAATGAAGTTACGTTAATTGTTTTATAAATAAAATATTTTCTTAATTATTATACTATTTGGTATTTAAAGTATAAAATCATTTTTAAATTAACCTATTAAATGTGGTGAGTTGGTATTAAATGCGTTACTTTGATACATTTTTAATTTCAATAATTTTAATGCCAATTCTTTATTAAAATAGAAAATATTCGAGATCTCTTAGCTGATCTACCCTTCGAAACACACTGTATATCATCATCTTCCGCCTCTCCCGATCGCTAGAATTAACAAAATTATAGATAGAAGCGGTGATCAACAGCAGTTGCTAAGCTGCAGAGAGAGATCAGCGGAGAGAGCCAGCAAATATTATATTTTTGACTGCTCGTCACAAGTCTGACGTCATGAAGGCCGCTCTTTTCCTTATCATCTGAGCAAATATGTACAGTAGCGAAATTAAAAATTGCATCACTCTAAAAATCTAAATATTTCTATAAAATAATAAGAAAACCCAACTGAACTTTAATTACATAAGAGAAATATGTAAATTAAAAAAACAATAAATATTACATAAACAAACATAAAAATAAAATTGGTTCTATTTTTAGTTTCAGAACTGTAGTCAAAGCACTTTTTCCTTCTATAATTATAATTTATATAAGAACGATACTCTTGCAGTTTGAATCTCAAACTAATTCAAAATATAAGTCCAATATATTATTAAAGAGGAAACATTAAGCATTAACTAAGAATCAAATGTACATATATTATCAATAAATATTAATAATAATTAATATGAAAGAGAACAAAAGTTAAACAGAAAAGGATTATGTATACGAGTAACAAAAGAAGTTGCCATTAGTCAAGCGTAAACAGTTGCTACTTCATTAAAACGGAAGAGGATGCTAGTTGTGGTCATGTATAATAGAAGAAGTTGCTTCTAAGCTCAAACAGTTGCACGCTTGGAGGCGAGTGTGAGCGAGTACGCGATAGTCAATAGTCAAAACAGGCGCTGGCTGATCGTGTCTATCCCACGGACGCATGTTCATCTGCATGTACAAAAACAAAGAATAAATCTCAACAACAACAACTGTGTGTTGCTGATAGAGCAAAGGAGAGTGAGTGCGATAGCGTCATATATTCTACTCACATGTACGCACACTAACTTGCATATGCATTGCGTAGAACATTTTGTCGCTGCGCTTGCTTTTGATTTTATTTATTAATTTTTTGAACGTTATTTGAATGCAATTTGCAGTTTCAACTATAAGTAAACATATATGAAATTTGCACTGAAACTTCAAAGTTGAAAATAAATTTAGTTAGTTTATTTTCAATTGTTGATGTCACTGAAAGTTTATTTGAAAACCTTCTACCAAGAGTTACCGATTATAGGGCTTGCTAAATTATCATTTTCAATTTTAATGTTTGTGGAAGCTGAGTCAACATTTTTAGAAACGCATAGTCTAACCATCAATATTCTTCACTTTTCTTCTCTTGTAAAAGCTAACATATAAAAATAACTAAGTAAATTTTAAATACATTTATAGGGTAATTTTATAAGCGAGCAATCTCGACGAATATTTATTTTTATATTTTGTGTAGCCTCCAAATTTTTATTTCACTATTGCGACGATAAGAAATATAATCGCTCTCACGGACAATGAAAATATGAAGAGAGAGAGAGTGCTGATCATGATACGTTAGGTCTATGTGACATCATTAATATCTTGCCTCCTTGATCCTGACTTTAAAATAACGTTCCTGTGATACAACTTCTTATTAATTTCTCTAGTTTAATAATACATTACTTTTATCTTCTAAGTCTAAGTAAAACCAAAATTCGTATAAACGAATCATTCACAAGCATTGATCAGCGTCGGCAGCCGAGATGATATAGCCATGTCCTTGTGTCCGTCTTCTGCAAATGTGTCTTAGTTACTTTGACTAACAATCTGGTAAATTTTGTACTTTATCGCAGATTTTGAGTGTAGTACTTTACGAATATACCAAGTATAGCCTTTGCTTTACTTTAATATATTGTTGGTATATTTGTAGAATACATATGGTTTTATTTACAATGGGTATCTCACAGTAGAACACTTTCGGCTGCATCGAATTTTGCAACTGTACTCGTATTTTGAGACAAGAACTGATGGTAAAGGTTTTGTGTATTTATGTATGTGGTAATGCAGAATAACAAATGAAGTCTGCCAAAATGTAACAGTGTTGATGACGATTCAGAATATATATTGAATATATTTTGTATGCTCGAAAATGTTTTCTTCTGTGCGTAGCGCACATTTCGCCTTCGAAGAATTTAATTTTGTTTACTTTCAACATTTAAATAATTGGTGCAGGTCAGCGAATTATGATTTTGTTGAAGCGTTCTCCCAAAAAGACGTCATTCTGACAATTGTTGCCAAGCTGCTCGGCAGTTTAGAGGCTAAGGCCAGCATTGCGATGATAAGCAACTGAGAGTGAAGAGAGAAACACGTGCAGGCATCATGCGTGAAAGATTTAGGAGCAATTATGTATACATGTGTACATACTATGTATGTAGTTACTGGACACATAGTTCAAAATAAATCAAATGAAAACAATCTTGTCGAGATTGCACGACTACAAGATACCCAGTCCCCTGAACTTGAAAGTGTGTTTTATTAAATCTTAGTTGGAAATATTAATAGTACTTATTATTATGTTCAAAATTGTTTTCAATTGTTTGCTTAATTAAAGAAATTGGATTTCCCTAAAGATTTTCCAAGTACATTAAAACATCTTGTATGCAACAGAACAGAAAAGCCAACCATAATAAAGGGTATTACTCTTTAAATCAGTATTACTCTAAAAACGTAATACCCAAAATACAGCGTCCAATGTTAAAGTCATGTTGATCTGACATCATGAAATACATTTCATAAAATAACAACATACATATATGTTAAAAGCACACAAAATGAAAACTCTCTTGCCAGACTTAAACGACTCTTCACCTAACCCTGCAGAGTAAAAGGAGTCAGGAGTCCTTATTGAGTAGTAATTGTAAAGTCAGGTTTATCTTTCTTGTGATTTGCATTACTCATTTTAAGATTGAATTAGCACATATTTAATATAAATTTAACTCAAGATCAGCCATTTTCCTGCATTGAATGAAGTTAGGGTTAAACCAAACCAAATGTAAATTGTTTATTGTGTTTTATATAATATGAATTAAACATATAAAAGAAGCATGAGTGTGTCGCCTCATCAATTGGAACGCATCTGCGTCAGCATTGCGGAGATAAGCCATAGAATCCCTCTCACTGATTGAAAATGGTGACATAGAAGAGAGACATAGAGACATCATCATTATGTTGGCTCATTGATCTTGACTTCAATATAATATATGTGATATGTGATAAATACATACGTATGTATAATACAGTGCAATTTTACACTACACAGTTTTCTAATTTTAAGCATAATCAAAATCCGAATAAATAAATTACTCAAAAACTGTCACCACTTCTAATTTCATTAACAAGAATCCTCTCTTAGACATGAGACAGAAAGTTGACATTGCCTCGACATTGACACCATTTCCTATCGCCTTCATTTCCGCTACGAATTTTTGAGCTGATCCCACATCCGTTCATCACGTGATAATTCCAAAATCATATAGCACTCAGAACTGTAATTTTCGTCGATTTAAATTAAACTTTTAGTTTCAAATTCATCTTGCTTGCATGCAGTCGAAACATACAAAATGTGCAAAATAAAAATCAACGCAGCTGTTTTCTTAATATTTCTTAAAATATTCTTGGTGACCACAGATGCCTTCGAAGAGGTGAGAATATTTTCATAAAGCAGTGTGATACAGTGAGTGCTAAGAATGTTTACATTTTCTTCTTATCAGACATGCGAATTCGATCGAGAAATGGAAAAAAAGTGCCGGATTCATAATTATAAAACCGTAAAACCATTGCTCGATTATTTTCGACAGGTTAGAAATGAATTAGAAGACAAAGAAATTAAGGAAAATAAGTTAAATGAATTAAATTCGAATCTTATGGAAAAGTATCATGAAATTGTAAGAATTCATGAAAAATTCATGAAGGAGGCAACTCTTCTAGATGAATATAAAAACAAAGTACTTAAAGGGGAAAACGATTTGCAATTGAGTCAAAATAAAGTTGAGAAATTAGAATCTAAAATTAAATCACAAAAACAAATTATTGACAAATTAACACCAATTTCTAAACTTTATGATAAATGTAAAAAAGAAGTAGCAGATAAATCCAGTAGTTTAAGGTATTCTGAAGTTCAATTAAAACAACTTAATTTTAGTCTACTTGAAAAGGATGAAAATATCAGGAGACTTAAGGCAAATATTGAAATGATAACAGAACAACAGCAAACAATTAAGTTGAAATTAGATGAGAGTCAAAATATGTTAATAAAGAAAGACAAAGATAATCAGATATATCGAGCTGAAATTGATACATTGAATAAAACTTTACTCAATACTGTTATCCCATCAAGTTGCTCTCCTTTTGGAGATTATCCTGGTGTTCATGAAATAAGAGTTTCTGGAGTTGGTTTCTTCGATGTTTTATGCGATAGTCAGTTAGCTGGGCCTGGATGGATTGTAATACAACAACGAGTTGGGGGAAATGAGGATTTCAATAGAGATTGGGCAACGTATCGCAATGGTTTCGGTTCTTATAGAAGCGATTTCTTCCTGGGACTCGAGAAGATACATCGTATCAACAGTTTGCAGCGTCACGAACTTTACATACATTTGGTTGCTCTGAATGGAAGTACCTACAACGCTCGTTATGACGATTTCAAAATATCTGATGAAGACAATGGATACAAACTGAGTTTGGGTAAATTCAGTGGAACTGTTGAAGAGAATGCGATGAGACACCACGAAAACATGAAATTCACAACATTCGATCGCGACAATGACAATCATAAGTTTAATTGCGCGGAGAGATGGCATGGTGGCTGGTGGTTTGACGCTTGTCATCATTGGTAAATATTCCAAATTGTTATCTTTGATGAAATGCATATATAATATCTTATTATTTATTCTTACTTTTTCTTATACAGTCATTTAACTGGACAATACGGTTTAAATACACTATATTGGTGGGGGTCCAACCCTGTTAGAATTCAAAAAGCTAAGATGTTAATTCGCCCCAAAGAAGCCATGAACAATTGAGAAACTGAAGAACTGAAATTTCCGAAATTTTATCATTTATAATATAAATGGTGCACTACGAATTGGCTTTCATAATAAATGAATGAATGCCGCATTGAAAGGATCAGTTTTTGTTGTAACTTATGCATTGGTATTGTAAGTTGTACATCTTTAGATCTTTTCTAAAGAACTATATATATATCTGACTATTTTTTACTAAGTTCTTGACCATTTTAAGGTAAATTGTGTTGTAAATTGTATGTTATCATTTTAAGCGATCTTTCAATATTAAAAGTACTTAATGAATGATTTGTAAAAATTTATTTCTTATCTAAACTTTTAACTAATAGATGTCAGAATATGGCTAACCTACTGAATTCTAGACTCACGAGCGAAAGAAGCATTGATATAGACGGAGACTAAAATCATCAGTAGAAAAGAGAGATGTCGAGAGCGAGCTAACATATAAAACATTTTGGTGGCATTCGTGAATATGATCATGAAAAAAAGCATAATGAATTATTGGTTGGTTTGATTTTATGTTTCTAGTCGATCCAATTGATCTGGTGATTGGACGGGGAGATCTTCAGGACGAAGAAGCCTCATATATATTATGCTGTCTAATCTATATATACAATGAAGTATATAAAATAAAGTTGTGTTAGTTACACTATTTATAACTCAAGAACGGTTTAACTGATATGGCTGACAATTGGTGAGGAGATAGCTTAGAGGCAGGAACAAGACCTTACGTAGATATAGTATACCTTTAGAACAGGGGTGCTTAAAATTGTTTCAATTGTTTGAACAGTATTGCGTCGACATGTATGTCAAAATAGAAACAAAACGTTTAACTATATTAATTACTAATACTGCGACCCAGACGAGATTTCGGTTTTTAGAACTTTTTCATTTCTGTGTAACGAATATATCACAGTCAACCACTCTAGACTGTAGATTTCTTACATGTTATTCTCGACTCCTTTAGCGACTTTCTCTGCTGCTTGCTGCCGCAGTCGCATCACTCTCGGATACTCAAGTAGCATCATCATTCGCGTTCGTCATTATCGAGCGAGCGAGGGAGCAATGCTGTCATTACTTATTATGATGCAGCCTGTGAACTTTATCCACAGCCAGATGAAAAATAAAATTTCAGTGAGAATCATTTGGCGCAACAGAAGAGAGGCGGTTGGTTGAAGTGAAACATCAAAGTGAATGCCACTTTGCCTGAGCAGCAGCTGATATACTACATATATGGTAACCTGCCACATCTCACGTCTCCAAGTGGCAACCACAAGCTGAGCCAGTTGTTGAAAAATTAAAAACGCATTTTGCCTCCTGACAACTTCACTCGACAACATGAGAGTTAACTCGCTTGCCCATCCTCAGTTGCCAGTTGCCTCCTTGTCCCGTTGCCCCGTTGTCCCCTCTTCTCGTCACTGTTTTGTGGGCAATTTGTCAAGCGTTTTATTGTATAATTGATTTAGCAACCAAGTAACCATCCCCTCTCCCATCCAACATCCCCTACAGTTTCTCGCTGACAATCCGTTTAAAGTCGTTAGCTAATTAAATACGAATGTTCTTTTTTTTTGTTTTTGTTCATTCAATCTTTCTTATAATGCGATTGCATAAAAAGGGAGCAGCTCGACTTGGAAATACCCACACAATAAATGTTAAATTTTAGTATATTATTATTGTAAATATACTAAACACTATAGTACAAATATTTTGTCCACACATTGCTTTCGAAATACATACATATGTGAAAAAATTAATATAAAAATGCTTTTGCTCCGCGCTTAGCTCAAGGCCACAAAATTTGAAAAATAAAACTTCTTTAGTATAAATAATCTACTAGTTTAAATAATATACTAGTATAAATAATATCTACATTGTAGATTCTACAAGTTATATGAATCCAACATTAAATACCAAGAACAAAAAACCCTTTGCTATAAATATTAGCTATAAATATGTTAGTTGTGGCAGAGTATTCAAAATAACGCCAAATATTGGTGATAGTGCAGTTCACATCTTCGGGAAAGTAGAGAGGATAAAACATGTCAGCGGCTTATTCAGTGTGAGTTTTAATTAAATTAAATATAAAACACAGCGCCAAAGTTTTAACAAGTTCGTGTCCAAAAAGTTGTCACTTTTCCGCCATTCCATTCTATAGTGTAATCCCCCTCCCACCTCACCCCCACCGACTCCTTTCCACTTGCACTGTCCTATCATGTCCAAACAGTGTGTGTGTGTGTGTGTGTGTGTGTGTATGCGTGTGTATCTGTGTCTGTCTGTGTGGCATGTGGCAAAAAACTGAAATCCATTTTTAATTATTTTCGCATTTATGACACCGAACGAAAATTAAGCAAACACAGAAATAATAATAATAAATTCATTTACCGCTTGACGTGTTCCCTTTTTTACTCTTTCCATCTCTCTCTCTCTCTTTCTTTCCCTCTCTTTCTCTCTCTTGCCCTCGCATATTTCTCTCTGTGCTCTGTGGCGCGAAATTCAACCGACAAAAAATAACGGACTTTTATTTAAGCCGACATATTTTTTATGAAAATCCAAGCAAACAAAACTTTGATTTTCATGTAAATTTGTAATTGAAGAATCTGTCTGCTAGCTGATACCCTAAAAAAACTCTTTAAATATAGTGATATTATGACGATGCTCTAAATGTTGAATTACTCTACACAGATGCTTTTATCAATTAAACCTCAATGTTTTGCATAATATTGTTATAAACTATAAAGTTTTGTGTATTTTTAAATAAAATAAAAGTAGATGTATAAATAAATGTATACTATATATAAAATGTATGAAAATGATTACTTAAAATTTGGCAACTATATTTAAATGTAGTTAAAATAATAAAAAAAAATATTAGATTAGCTATATTTAGTATATCGATATGATATTGAAGTCATAAAATACTATACAGTAAATAAAATATTCCAGATTAATAACCAATTTTGACGTATGCAATTACATATTTCCTTTTCATAAAATTACTTGTTCACTCTATTCATATTTTGTACAGTAAAATAACAAATATATAATCCAAGATTGTTTATTTTAGAAGATTCTATTTAATGAATAGTTTCTCAGATCATAAAAATTTACGGTAGAGACTTTGAAGCAGCCCTCGCACTTTGTGCTAAGTAGTGTTCTGGCTTTTGTTGTTGTTGTTGTTGTTGTTGTTGTTGTTTGCTCTACAGATTTGAACTTTTTACGCTCGACATATCAATAAAAGCGTTGAAGCATTACGTGGTGAAGGCTGAAGAGAGAGGGGGCAAGGGATGCTGCGATTTGTTGGGGGTCTTTGACTGCACCAACGAGTTCAACGCCATTTTGTTTGCCATTGCCCAATCAGGCGCCCACACAAACTTCCTGCCACCCAAAAACCAACTCTTTCCCTCTCTCACTCTGTTTGCTCTCTTTCTTTCCCTACCAGTGGGAAGAGGGAGCATTAAAAGGGGAGCTAGGGATGGGAATGGGGATGGGGATGAGGATGGGGGGTGCTGTACATACAAAAGCGCGAACATTCCACTCGACGTCTCTAATTAGTAGAATTTAATCTTCACACTATGGCAACGTCAAAGCAAGCAGCTCGTGCCCCTTCTCGTTTGCTTTTTGCGTACTTCAAACTCAGCTGCTCCCACATGCCACATGCCGCCACTGCTCATTATGAAAAATTTCAAATTAAAAAGGGGCAGACAGGGGGCGGTGGGCGGTGGGCGGTAGGCGTGCCCCTGCCCACAGATAGGGGCTGATGGCAAAGTAAAAGTTTGTACGAAGAAGCGAAGCGACGTCACAGGATTTGCATAAATGCCGCAACACGAACGTGCAACGCTGTGGCAAGCACAGCTACTGCTCACTGGCTACATATGTATGTGTGTGTGTGTGTGTGTGTGTGTGTGTGTGTGTGTCTTTGTGTGTGTATCACACATCATGATTACATAATTTAGCTATTAAAACAGCGCCAAGTGGGGCAAGAAGCGAGCGTAGTTCGCGGCTTATTTATGCTTCAACACGCCAACTGGCGCAGCTTCAAAGGCAATGCTCTCTAGTGAATGAGAGGGGGGAGGGGGGGAGGCATCCAGAGGGAAGATTCAAGGATTCGAGCATTCAAGGATTCCAGTTGAACGGCCCACACATGTGCACTTGATTTACTCATTAGCGTTACTTTTCGCTTCATAATAGACGCTTACGAGTAACAAGAACTTCCAGTAAACCGCAATCCTCCGTTTCCCACTCCCCGTCTCCCTCAAGCACCCCTCCCCACCTCGCCATACGACCCACATCATGAACCCCTCAACTCAGTCCCCAAACTAATTCCTATACCTTTGCTCTGTGGCGTTCGTTGCCTTTCCTGCTGCTATTATCCAGCTTCTGCTTCCCGTACTGATGCGTAGGCATAAGCTGCTTATGCGTATCCTTTATGAAAATGTAATTGTGCACACACACATGTGTGTATGTGTATGCGTATGTGTGAGTGTAAGCCCTAATAATCAGCACTACGCAGAGCAAAATTTAATAATGATAACAATAATAGCAGGCAACGCTTTTGCTATAAGCTTGCCAACAAGCAAAAGTCATTGGCATTCGACTCTTACATTTTCAATTTACTTCAAAATCGTTTATCGATTATCGTTTACTTATCGATCACACTTTTGCTACAGTGATTTGTACAATTGCAATCGATTACTTATCACTGCTCTTTGGATAACACCAAGGTTAGATTGAGTTTAAACAATATAATAGACTTACAACACTTTATGCATTCACTTTTTGCTACCAATTTCTAATAATTCAAGTAAGAAAACTACAATCGAGTGTACTCGACTGTGAGATACCCGCTACCCATTTTCAATAAAAGCTAAACAGTGCGAGTTTATTCTTAAAATATATCAAATAATATGCCGCAAAATATATTTATATTTTATATATATTTATTTATCATAAACTCTTATTGGTAATAGACACGTCATCATTTGCATTTGACATGATCTAGCTCTTCAATTTTTAATGAATGTTCAGATTAATCCACTTTTTTCCCCGACATTCACTTGATCTAAAGTGTGACAAAGTTCTCTTTTATTTTTTTTCACAAACAGTAAAACATTTTTCTTTCTCTCGATAATGTCCATTTTCTACAGATTTTACATCAGATTTTTAAATCTACATCAGTGTTTGATATATTTGCAAATAATTTTAAAATACATTGCATCATTATATAAAACAACTTTTCTTGTGATTTGAATCAGTTGCCATCATTAAAAATGAAAAATGTTCATATATGAAGCATTTTGAAAATGCTGCTCTTTCCCATAGTTAGAAGGCTCTGTTAAATTTCAATTTTGCTTCGATTTAATTTAATCAATCTTTCAATCTGAAGTGTGGCAAAGTTCTTTTATATTTTTTTACCAATCAGTAAAACATTTTTCTCTCCCTCGATAATAAATCAGTGGTTAAAAGCTATATTAATTTCCTACAGTTTTAACATAAGATTTTAAAATCCATATCAGTCTTTATTATATTTGTAAATAATTGTAAAACTCTTCACATCGTTCGCAGCTAAAATTGATAAATTATGAATGTATTAAACGACTTTACTTGTGATATGAATCATTTAAAATAAAAAATGTTCATTTATGTAAACATTTTAAAATTAAAAATGTTTTTCGCCAGTCTCTGTTTAATTTCAATTTTGCTTCGATTTAATTTGTTGAGCCGACTTTTAAGCCGATTCCCATTTATCGTCGTCTCTTGCTGTGTCATCTTACGAACCCTGCCACGCCTACATTAAATTCAATTAATTTCACAAAAAAATCTCCAACGATTTCTGCATGTCATGTCCATTGTATGGGGGGGTAAAAGTGAACTGATAAGATCGTAAAAAAGGAATGCAGAGTAGAAGTAAAGTTGCTCATAATTGAACTGAGGCGTTACGTTTTTCACCTCGCCACGAAAAACGTTGGAAAATTGCTCAATTTTCCATGCGAAGTGAGAACGAGTGAGAGCGAGCGAGACAGAGAGAGAGAAAGAGAGGGAGTCAAAAAGCGGAAGCGAGAAAGAGAATTAGAAATTTATGCTAATTTTGAGCAACTATCACAACTTAGCATCAGGCTCTCGCTCCCCTTGCATAGCTTATTGCTTATAGCGTCAGCGTAACGAAGTAACCTAATTAATTTGTGGCACTCATTAGCAACAATTGAAAATGCCACAACCAACAGCAGCGAACAACAACAACAACAACAACAGCCCCATCCCCAAATGCTGTCAGTCATCAGAGCCGTCAGAAGTTGGAAATGTTTGTTACATACGAATGTGGATGGATTATTAGATGGCTTTGTAGGGCCACTCAGACCAAACACTCCCGAAAATATGAAATGTGTGCGACTGGCGGGAAACGAAAAACTTATTGTTATAGGAAAAACTTTGACAACTTGAGCGCCATTCAAAATACTCTACAAAACGTTAATATATCTGACAAAAAAGAGCTAAACATAAATAATTAAAACAATAAAACATATTTTTGTAGCTTAGCAATCGATAATGGAATAATATTGCAACATCATAATTTCTAATTTACAATTTAGTTAATAGTTTTTCTTGCCCTTTGATCATTTTATTGACCAAATTAAGAGTTTGTTTAAAATAAAATAGAATTATAAATGATGTAGTCATTTTACTAAGAAAATAAAGAGTTTCTTTAAAATAAATAAACAACATAAAAATATGCAAAAAATATGAAATGCAAACTCTCAAGAAATAAAAAGATACCACTAATTTTTCTTTTTAATTTTTTCAAAATGAATACTAGAAAATTAATTTATTTAAGCGCTTTTACTACTACTTTTTTTTAGTTCCATATCCAATATTCCCCCATTTATTGGAAAATTAAAACCTTTGTGGCTCGCAAAGTAAATAAAAGATACATATTACTTTTAAAAACATATTAAAAGTTTTATTTTTTTGTATAAAATAATATAATGTAATTGCTTAGAATAAATATGAGGAGCCAGACCAAGCGCAAAATTTATTGTATTGAATTATTGATGAGAAACATTCAAGAAACTAAAAAGAAATTTAAATATAAATTCAAAAATTTCCCGAAGAAATAAAAAATAATTGTAATATAATCAAAATTTTATATATATTTAATATTTTTCCAAACGCATCTTCGAAAATAAATGCACAATTTAACTAAAAAAAAGAACCACTTGAAGCAACAGCTGTATTTTGATCTTAAGCTTCAACGTTTTTTTTCCTATCTACATTATCATTAAAACAATAATTGAAAGATCGAATTTAACTGAGAATTAAATGAAGAAATATTCCTTAGAATAATTTACAATGATTATGATGAATTTGTCTAGCTTACATGGAACAACTTATTGTTGTTTTGCTTTGCGATGCACATAATTTGTTATCATTAAGAGGCTGCAACGACGCGATTAATTAAGAGACTTCCGGCCAAGTAATAAGCACATCAATTAAGATAAATGTCTCTATAGGGAGTCTGTCGCATCAATGGGCTGAAAGACAACTTCATAGCACAACTTACAAAAGATGTGGAAGAATTCAAGAAATGTAATACAATTCGTAGTACAATTGAAATGACAATCAATCAATGCGATTACGAATGGTCGCCGATCTTTAGTCTTAGGGTCCAAAGGTTGGAACATTTTTGAAGCAGCCGTTAGTTTTCCCATCGTTGTGTCAAAGCACTAATGGACTCTACCGACTGCAAGGTGCAGGTGTAGGGCAGATGTAAATATTTATGGAAAAAAAAAGTTAACTAATTTTCGGCTTTGTTGCCGTTGACGTGTGAAGCGGACCAGGAAAAAGAGAAATACTTACAAATATATATAAAACGGGAGAGAGAGAGAGAGGGAGAGCTGTCCGCTCACACCTTGAACACCCCCTCAGCTGTCCATCACCTGCTAGTTAGCCAGAGGTCACAGGTCAGCCAGCTCTGAGCTGTGCGTGAGTTGAGCCTATTCGAAGCAGGCGCTGTCAGTCGTCACTCAACCACATTCCCGCTCGACTGCCTGACATTTTCCTTCTCCTCTCTTGCTCGTATTATTATTATTATTATTATATTTCTCTTTCGCCTGTTTCTGTTTATTTTCACTGTCCGATATGCAAAATCATGTGACCCGGCTAGTTGGTCACTCCTGAGCCCCTTCTGATCACTATCTGGGCGCTAATATATGCGTGGGCCGCCGCAAAATACCTTTAGTAATGCATAATTCGAGGCACTTTTCCGGCGACTCGAGAGTCGCGAACCAAGCAACCACCGGACACTGGCCACATTTCAGGGGTTTTCTCTCTGCACACGTTATTGTTTCTTTTTTTTTTTTTTTTGTAAGCCCTAGCTGGGAATATCATTTAATTAACATTTTTCCTCGCTTTCGAGGCGCAAAATAATCATGCATAGGCGTATGTGCGGCACTTTGGTATGTGGCGTAAGTTTGGACTGCCACACTGTGGCAACATGCAAAAAAGATCGCGACAAGTGTTTCATGTTTTTTCTATGGATTATATTATATAATCTGATAAACTACAGAACAGCCTAAAAGTGTTTCTTTTGTTTGTTTTAAATTTAATTTCTAAAATTTCTTTACACAATGTTTTTATAAAATCGATTCAAAATTTTTTAATGAAACATGCCTTTATATAATAACTTAAATAAACAAAAGAAGTAAAATATAAAATTAAAGAAAAAATATAAGAACACTTGAGAACTTGAACCTTAGATTAGATGTAGAAACTCTTATTTTAGTATTAATAATAATTCGATTTATTAAATAACATTTCCAAAAGCTTATATTATAATATTTATATAAAAAATTATAGTAATATTTTATATAAAATTCAATTGCTTTAGCATAAGTATCATTTTTAGATAATTTAAAGTTTTTTGGAACAACTTTTTCTGTAAAAGTGATTAATTAACATTGTTTTTTAATTATTTCAATCAATTGAATTAAAATCTCTCTTATTCACATTTTCTTATAAAGTGTTACAATTATCCTTCACTTCATAAGTGTTCCCTTCATTTAAATACATTTTATTTTAATACTGCAAAAATACTTTTTAAAGCACTCGAAAATGAAGGTGAAATAGTGCATACTTGCACCACTGTACGGCTATTTAAGTCAGCTGTTTCACTCCAGGCCTATGGAGTGACCTTTTGGCGTAAGTTATGATTATGGGAACTGGAAACATTGACATTACTTAGCTCTGTTTCGGTTTTAGGCTACATAAATATAAGTGTATAGCTTTTCAGCTGTTTCGAGCGTTTCGAGGCACGCACATTCCAAAAGTTGTAAAGAGACCCGGTAAGGCCCCGATACTACTGGTAATATGTATATATATAGACCGTTGAGAGAGTGTCGGGTAGTTGGAGTTACATTTGCATTTGTTGACCGTTTCTTTGAGGCCAGTTGAGTGTTGCGTATCTCACGGATACGCATACGAAATATGAACGAAAATTTGCATTGCAGCATTTGATTAATTGGAAGGTCAAGCTGTAGCCAATTGTTATTTTTGGTCGAGTTCATTTTTGTTTTTTTTTGTTTTTGTGTGTTTTTCTTTTTTTGTTCTTCTATGCTAAGTGTGATATTTGTAACACTTTGTTGAGGCAAAGAACTGCGGATGGGTCTTGCCCTCGCCTATGACGGCGATAAGGCTAATTAACCCATTACGCCATTATTGTGCTCCACTCGATGGGAGGTTGCTTCTTGCTTCTTTGGCTTTTTAAATCTCGTTCGCCGCTTTTTTTTTTTTTGTTATTCTCGAGTACTAAATTTGTGTGTGTGTGTGCGTTTTGGGCCGCCGCACACGTGTTTCGCATTGCCGACTTACAAATCTACGCAATAAATTTCAATTTTGTGCCCTAATGGATCCTCCAAAAGCGTCCAATTAATTTGGCCAACTGAATAGGCCGCAATTAGCTCAGCGTCTCGTACCAAATATTTGTATTTTACTTTGGGCACGTATTTTCACGTGGTCAAAACCGCAAAATAATACGAAATACATTTCATAGCTATAGTGTCAGATATATTCAACAGCGTGACCAAATCCGGCATTTTTAATGGTTCTCATGTTACATAAATCATTTCCTATGTCTTTTATTTACTGTTTAGTCGCATATATTATTTAGCCTTAACATTAAATGCGTGAGATATGTTAATTAGTGTAAAACAAACCTTAAAATTTGTTCTTTTCTTTAGCCCAATATTTGGAAAAAGGCAATAAATATTTAAATAGTTTTAATAGAGCAACAAAAGCCTTACGCTACGTGAATTTTCTAATTTTTAATTTTACATTATTAATATATTTTGATATAACTTTGTGCCTTCAGGACTCTACAGGGTCGGAGCTTTAAAGTACGCTAATAATCATTGGTGAAAATATGTATATGACATTCAAAAGCATTTGGTATTTAATGATAATTTAAATGAAAAAAAATGATTATTCAAATTTAACAAAATTGTGGTTTTCTAAGATTTTCTTAAAGCTATTCAAAATGTGGATGTTCTTTGGTCAATTTAATCGACGCAATCAGGCTTTTTTAATTTTAATGAGAAAAGTATTATTTTAATTTACACATTTTGTTGGTGTTAATATTTAATTGATTAGAAATAAAAACAATAATTTTAGTAATGAGTATTGCCTGCTTTGTGGGTAATAATTTCAAATACCAGATCCTTCATAGAATGATATAAGGAATCTACGTATTCATTTAATGTTTTCTTATCTTTCTTTTTCGTATACAATCCATTATAGTCCGCCCCAAATATTTTTATTTACGTTAAGATCAGGCAAATATGGTGGTCATGCCATGATATCGATCCAAAATAGTCTTTGGGATATTGTTAGTATTATTGCGATATAATAATTTTAAAATATTTACCGCACTGTTTTGCTTTTATTCACAATCTCGAGCACACTCGACTGTATTTATACCCGCTACCCATAGGGTAGAAGGGTATTATAACTTTGTGCCGGCAGGAAATGTATGTAACAGGTAGAAGGAGGCATCTCCGACCCTATAAAGTATATATATTCTTGATCAGCGTCAACAGCCGAGACGATATAGCCATGTCCGTCTGTCCGTCTGTCCGTCTGTCCGTCTGTCCGTCCGTCCGTCCGTCCGTATGAACACCTAGATCTCAGAGACTATAAGAGATAGAGCTATAATTTTTTTTCGACAGCATTTGTTATGTTTGCACGCAGATCAAGTTTGTTTCAAATTTGTTGCCACGCCCACTTCCGCCCCCGCAAATCAAAAAAATCGAATAACAAGTGTAATTTTAAAGCTAGAGCTACGAATTTTGGTATATACAATAACTACTGTAATAGTTATGATTCCTGAAAATTTGGTTGCGATCAGATAAAAATTGTGGAAGTTATTAAGGAAATACTTTTGTATGGGAAAAACGCCTACTTACTAGGGGTCTGAGTTGCTTTGGCCGACAATCTGGCACATTGTGCCGTCTATGGTATACTTTGAATGGTGTACTATATCGATATACCAAATATACCATTTGGTATATTTTTAGTATTTTTTTAGTATTTTCGGTATATTTTGAAAATGATACCGCAATATTTTGCCTTTATTAAAAATGGGTAGCGGGTATCTCACAGTCGAGCACACTCGACTGTAACTTTCTTACTTGTTTTCTTACTTGTTTACTTTGAATTGATTTTGTTACTATATTAATCAACCTTGCTTACATCTTAAAGTGTGGTCTTTAAATTGTAAATATCGAACTTACTTACTTATTTACTGCATTACTTAAGTAATTCAGCAATTTAGCGAATTCGTTGAGGCTGTCGCCATTAACAGACGCTGCGTTGCAAACAATTAAATGATGCTAAAACTTTTGCTAACTGCGCGACAATTTGCTAGTTGATTCCCCGAGCTTACTTCCTGAACCAGAGGCATGCCACCTGTGCCTTGGTTCCTCGCTGGCAATTTATGTATCTAATACTTGGGCCTAAGGAGACAGAGCATTACTTTCAATTCGCATGTAAGACCGCAGTCCAAGACGAGGACAAAGACGTAGCAGGTTTCTTTTTTGGTTAACAAGACAAATGCAATTTTAACAGCGAGACAAGGACAACAACGGTCGTGTAAGCCCATTGATTAATTTGAAATTTATGAAGCGCTCGTTTGCTTTTTTGCTCACTCTCTCTCTCTCTCTCGTTGTCTCTGGAGGAGTCGTTGTTGTCGCTGTTCCACGGCTCATATACATTTTAATTAAACGTCTCGCACCGGAACCGCAATAGCACAACTGAAGCTGGAGAATGTGTGGGGTAGGGGGGGGAGAGCAACTAAGATGCATACTTGACAATTTCATGTTAATCCCGGTCACGGAGTCAGAGACCCGCTTCCATTTCGGCCGTGTCCCATAATCGTAAACATCGAGCGTGCGCAAAACTGGCATAAATATCATTTGAATAACGAGAGACGGAAGGGGAAAGGGCAATGTTCGCGGAGCGGGGAGGTGACGGGGAAACAATGCTGCTGGGCACCGTTTGGCCGGATGTTACATTTCCGCATTGCGAACAAGCAACAAAGCTTCACTCGAATTTTCTGCTCGCCCTCAAGATACTGGCCAACTGCCACATTTTGGTAATAAAACTAAAATTCTGGGTATTCACAAGAACATTCGAAATTCGACCATTCAAATACAGTTTTATCATCTGAGTAGAACTCTTTTGTGTGTCCCTAAAAAATCGAATCTAATCTTTAGCAGGTGCATAGACCGTTAGACATCTGAATTTAATCCATGCAGCTAAAGTTGAAGCCCAAAAATTTGAATTCGCTGAATAAACTTAGAATTGAAAATATGAAACCAACTGTGATTGAATCTTTATCATTTTTTGTCTTTACAGCTGCAAACAAAAGAATTGAAAACCTTCCACCAATTTTTCCAATAAAAATATTTACTAATATTTAAAAAAAAAGGCTAATCAAAACCTTTAAACGAACCTTTCTTTCATTTAGAGAGACATAAAGTATATGTATTTTAAATTTTTATTTTTATTTATTTTTCATTATAACACGATCAAGAAAGATAAACAAAATATAATGAATAATAAACCAAGTTTCATTTAATTTTATTTCAATTAATTTTTAAAAAAGTTTTCTTTACTTTTTAAGATAAATTTTATGCATGTTTTATTTGAAATAAAAATATTTCCAAATATTATGAATACACATTTAAAACGTGTAAATGATATGAACTATTAAAACAATAAAAAATAATAATTTTTATTTAGTATAAACATTGCTCAAATAACTTGAATTTTTTATTTGAGAGTAGATTTGATTTTAGAATTTGTCTATAAATATATGAAATCTATAAAAAATAAAACTACTTATGAATAAGACATGCTGAATTTTGATGAGAATTTAGAAGTAAATTTTGGTTTTTGTGTTTGCCAGTAAGTTGGTCGACTCTTTTAACATGCGATGGACGGGTATACAAAAATCGCCAGCTCTGGACCAGGTTTGGAACATTTGAAGTTGCGACTAGGCAACACATTCGAACATGCGACTTAATTACGCGTGCCAAGCCGAGCGGCTTTTGTTATTATCATTCAGTCAGAGACGGTTTCTCCGTTTCTCCATTTCTCCGTACCTCTTCTCTCCGCACTCCCCGACCTTCTATGGCTTGCCACACATACACTATACCTCAGCCTGTGTCCTTCCCCTTCCGCTCAGCTGGGTCGATGATAATGTTTTGGACGAGGCATTGGCTGCGCTTAATGAATTTATTTGTTACGCATGGCGTAGTTTGAATTGGCGTCCACACACACACATATACACACACACACAAGGGCACACAGGGAAACAGCATCAGCAGCGACTCCTTCATTGTCCTGCATGGCCTTAATGAAATCCATTATTACGAAAGCCATTTTCATTCCTTTCACACAGGCACACAAAGTAAATACACTTATTACGCAAAAGTGTTGTGGAGTGGTGAAGGCATAAAACACAGCAGGAGCTGCAATATTACGACTCAACGCTCGACTCGACTTCAGCCGAGGGTTAGCTCTGAAATTATTCCATTCCGTATTCCATTGCGTTAATGATATCCGCTCTGCTCTAAAGCGGCGTCAATTGTTCGCATTTTACAGATGCAAATAGCACGCCCTTTGACAACACAATGCTATCAATTGTTCCCGAATGATCTGCCGATGATTCGCAGGCAACCCGCATAAGGCGCAGCTTGATTTTATCCCAATGTGCAATCAATTGGAAAAGTGCAGAATTCAATTACATATTAATGCAAAATCACAGAAAGTAATCAAGAAAGTTTACACACTTAATTAATATGATCCTTTAACAATTATATAAGGTAACGAAAAAAATACCACATATAGCCTTTAGTATAATTCAGTATTTTTGGTAAATTTCCAGAATTGATTAATTCGAATTCACTGAAAGTAAACAAGAAAGTTTTCGTATTTCATTAAAATGATCTTATAACAATTGTTCAAGTTACCCAAAAATATACCAAAGACGGTATATATTTTAAGGTATTATTTGGTATATTGGTATATATAAGAATTAATTAATGCAAAATCAATAAAAGTAAACTAGATCGTTTTCATATTTCATTTATATAATCTTATAACAATTATTCAAGGCAACCAAAAATACACCAAATGCGGTATATATGTAATGGAATTATTTGGTATATTTTAAGAATAGATTAATGCAAAATCACTGAAAGAAAACAAGAAAGTTTTCACCTTTCATTAATATGGTCTTATAACGAGGATTCAAGTTAACCAAAAATACGAATACTTGAATATTAAAATTGTCTTATAAAAATAATTCAAATTAATCAAAAACATACCACACATAGCATTTGGTATCTTTCAGTATTTTAGGTATATTCATTTTGTATATTTTAATAATAATACTGCCTTCATTTGCTTTTATTAAAAATAAGTGGCTTCTATCTCAGCTTGACTAGCTGTAAGCTTTCTTACTACTCTTATTATTTATTGGTTTCGTATGTTTAAGAAAAAAAATATTATAAGATCTGAAATCTTTTGAAAACAATTGAAACAGCAAGCACATTTCATCAGACTTTCACTTTGGTCTATTAGTTTCAGCAGATACAACTTTTGCCTTGTATTTTGGACTACTCCAATCCTTTATGTAGCGCTTCAAAAGTGTTATATCAGATTCATAAGACTTTTTGTCGCATTGCTTGTGATTGCGTCTTCCCAATTGGAAATAGTTGTATGCGAAATTGTTTCGCAGGACGCTGTCCAAGATGAAGGGAAGAGAAATCCGCCCCGTACTTCATTCATTTAGTTTACTCATCAAAGTTTCAATTTACTTGTAGAACTCAACACTCGATGTTTACTTTGCTGTTTCAGTACTTAAAGCAATCTTTGGACTAGGGAATTGAAGCAGGGGCGCGATGAGATGAGGATTCAGGAACCGCAATTTGGTGAGGGCGCAACTTTTTCATTACCCATGATGGCGCATCCTTCCTTCCTATTCACTGGCACAACTCTATCATTAAAACTTAAATGACCTTCCTGTCGACAGAATGGAACGAGCAGGCGATGACTTTTACGATGCTGATGTTGTTGCTGTTGCTTTTTGGGCTGCCCTCAAAGTTTGACTGTTGATATCACAGTCGAAGCATTGAAGGCATTCAGGCATTCACTCATCCACTCATTCATTCATTCATTCATTCACTCATTCGTGCAGTGCGTCATTCAATCTCGCACCCTCTTGTGCAATCGCAAACTCCCGTCGTGTCAGCTGCTCATGACATTCTATTACCGGCCAACGAGGCATGTATCTGTATCTGTAACTGTAACTGTATCTGTATCTTGTATCTTGATGCGCAATAAATGCTTTCTATTTAATGAGCTCACTCGCGCTTCCTTTGCAACCTCCTTGAGCCTCAGCCTCCGTTTTGACCAACGAAATTTACATGAACCCAGTTGATATTACAGATACTATTTATGGGTTAACCAAAAAGCGCCTGGCGTGGCGCTTCTTAATTGCCAAAGCTGAATCTATCGAGTCGACCAGTACTCAACATATGTCTGACCTAATGGAGGGTTGTCGGTTTCCTACGCGACTCATTTATCATGTGTCAAAATGTTTAACTAAATGGCACTTTGCCGAAAAAGTTGTTTGGGGATAAAGTCCGTTTTTGGGCTGCTTTGGATGTCTTTCGATGTGTTTGCTAAGTAGTTACTTTTAATAGTTATCCTGCTGCTGCTGCCGCTGTCCAACATAAATAACTCGTCTCCTCCTTGTCCAGTTCTGTCTGCCCAAGTGCTAACAATCTTTGAGATACTTTTACGGTACGCCCGTTTTGGGCAACGTGATGAATGAGCCGCCTGGAAGCCTCGAACGTAATTATATGCATGCCTCTGCTCTTAACACATGTAGATGACCGCAAAATATCTTAATCGGGGGCATGCTTCAACTTAATCCAGCCCTTGCGTGTGAGTTTGTGCGATTGTTTTGGGTTACTGATAATCCAAGTTTATCGCATGCAAAACTTGCAAGCGGCACTAACGGAAAAGGGTCAAATTGGTGTGAATTTATTGCTTAGAAAGAAGATTTAATTACTGGTGTAAGCTTCATTTAAAAGGCTTAAAGCATTGTTTGAAATTTCTCACTTATTGGCCGATGAATGATGTCTCAATCCGAAAGAATGGAATTGTATAAAATAACTTAAACATTTTGTCTAATGTTTGATTCTTTGTTATGAATTGTGATACTCTTTGCATATGAATTCTCAGCTTTCGATGACGAAGTGAGAGATAACATTAAATATATAAAGTGAGTGGCAAAAGAGAATAATAATGTGTCGATAAGCTAATGAATAGCTCACAGAGAAAATTCTCGAAAATGAAGACGGAATCTCTACTCATCAGCAGTTGCTAAGGAGAAGAGAGAAAAAAACAGTGAATGCCATGTGTTAAATCTATGTCATATCATTAAATAATATATTGGCCCTTTAAGGTTGCCTTCGATATAATGTCCCTGTAATGTAAATTTTGTTAATAATTCAGTTCATCTCGAATAAAACAGTATAATTCCACACTACAGTATTTTACTTATGCAATGTTGTCTCTTCTCGTTCAATAATGAGAATTCAAATATATAAACCATGCACATGTCGTCGCCACTTCTAATTTCATTATCAAGAATCGTCTATCAGAGAAGCCTCAACATTGACACTATTTGCTATCGCCGTCTCTCCCGTTACGAACTTTTGAGCTGAGCCCACATCCGTTGATCGCGTGTTAATCTCAAAATCATCCAGCAGTCAGAAAAATACGCATCGTCGATTTAAATTCGATTTTTAGTTTCAAATTCATTGTTTTCGCATGCAGTCGAAATATTCAAAATGTGCATAATAAAAAAAAACTCATTTTTTTTCCTAATAATACTTCAATTATTCTTGGTGGCCACAGCTGCCTTCGAAGAGGTGAGAACAATTGTATAAAACAGTGTAATACAGTGAGTGCTAAGAATGTTTACATTTTCTTTTTATCAGACGTGTGAATTCGACCGAGAAATGGAAAAACAGTGCCGAATGCATAACTATAAGACAGTGAAACCTTTGCTCGACTATTTTAGGCAAGTTCGAAATGAGTTAGAAGACAAAGAAATTAAGGGATATAAGTTAAATGAATTAAATTCTGATCTTATGGAGAATGAGGCAGCTCTATTAGATGAGTATAAAAACAAAGTACTTAAAGGGAAAAACGATTTGCAATCGTGTCAAAATAAACTTGATAAATTCGAATCTGAAATTAATTCACTACAAAATATTATTGTGAAATTAAAAGGAGAATTAGCGGATAAATCCAACAACTTAGAAAATTGCGAACTTCAACTCAAAAATCTTAATTCTAGTTTAATTGAAAAAGATGAAAAAATAAAGATATTAAGTAAGAATATCCAAAAACAGTTGAATTGCACTTAGAGAATAGTAAAACTAAATTAATAAAGCCAGATAGAGATATTCAGTTAGGCCAATCTGAAATTGATACATTGAATAAGACTTTACTCAATACTCTTATCCCATCAAGTTGCTCTCCTTTTGGAAAGTATCCTGATGTTCATGAAATAAAAGTTTCTGGAGTTGGTTTCTTTGATGTTTTATGCGATAGTCAGTTAGCTGGACCTGGATGGATTGTAATACAGCAACGAGTTGGGGGAAATGAAAATATCAATAGAGATTGGGCAACGTATCGCAAAGGTTTCGGTTCTTATAGAAGCGATTTCTTCCTGGGACTAGAGAAAATACATCGTATCATGAGCTTGCAACGTTGCGATCTGGACATACATTTGGTTGCTGTGAATGGGACTGTTTACTTCGCTCGTTATGACGACTTTAAAATATCTGATGAAGACAATGGATACAAACTGAGTTTGGGTAAATTCGATGGAACTGTTAACGAGTCAATGAGAAACGTTGACAATATGAAGTTTTCAACATTCGATCGTGATAATGATTTTGCTGATTTCAATTGCGCGGAATCTTGGGGAAGTGGCTGGTGGTACAACGATTGTTTTCAATGGTAAAACAACTGTTTCTTCTCTTATGCAGTAATTTAAATAAGGAGTATGTAATTCACCAATCGATCGATCTTAAAGAAATTAAGATGTTAGTGCGACCCAAGCAATGAATAAATGAACAACTGTAAAGCTGAAATTTTGATGATTGACTCTTTTATGTAATCGTTTATATGAATATGTATCATATACATATATGCTACCTTAAGAAATACACTATACATTATGAATCTTAAAAGAGGTCAGATTTATTCGCATCTTATATTTGGTATACAAAAAAATTTACATTTACAGATGCTTTCCTGATGCTGTACTTCAGTATATTAAAATAATTTTCATTGTACATTTGTTTACTATTAATAGACTTATTATTGAATATTAAAATTATTTTTATAATTGGTTTTCACTTTATTCTTATTCTAATTCTTTCTTTATTCCCTATTTTAATTTTGAAGAAAACGTTAAGTATGAAATTTTCTCCTCGGGTTTTCCGATTATGAAAAAGTCGCATATTTTTATTGACATTAAATTTTAACAGCAAGCTTACCTGTATTTGCCAAAGTAATCTTTGCATGCGAGTGCAAGTGAGTGCGCGATATTTCAAAGGAAGCGTTTACTCGTCGTGTCTATCACACGAAGAAAGAAAACTAGAACTTTAAACAAACAGAAGTTGTCAGTATTCAAACGGAAGCAGTTGCTGCAGTACTCAGTGACGCAATCGTTAAACGGAAGACGATGCTAGTTGTGGTTAAGTAAAACAGAAGTTGTTTCTAAGCTCAAGCCCTTGCACTTTTGTAGGCGAGTATAAGCGATCGTGTCTATCACACAGTAAAAGGGTTGAAAAAGCCAAACGTGAAATAGAAAAGGATGCTGCTTGTGGTTAGGGAAAATGGAAGAAGTTGCTATTAGTTAAGTGGAAACAGTTGCTAGTTCGTTAAACAGATAAGGATGTTAGTTGCGTTGATGTATGTATAATAGAATAAGTTGCTATTAAGCTCAAACAGTCGCAAGTCTTTAGACGAGTGCAAGCGAGTGTGCAAAACAAACGTTTGATGATCGTTTCTATTCCACAGACGTACAAACAGATTTGAGTAAATATTCATCATTCATTTGCAAAAGCAAAGATCAAATCTCAACTACAACAACTACTCATACTTATATACATATGAGAGTAAGTGCACTGACTTGCATATGTATTGTGTGAATTTACATACATACATATACATATGTTACATATTTGCAGTTACACGTACAGTAGATTTTAAATATAATAATTTAAAATATAATAATATTACCAACATTTTTTAGCCTTACAAAGTTAATTTAAACAAAAACGTTTACTAAAACGTGTAAGGATTAACACACACAAAATAAAGTAAAATAGAAAATACATTTCTAGGGTGTTTTTCAATCGAACAATATTGAAATTCTGGAAAATGTGTGAGTATGTTTTATGGGGCTTCCAAAATAAGCGTCAGCATTGCAAAGATAAGCCAGACAATCGCTCTCACTGAATGAAGCCGAACATACAGACGGAGGCTGCACTTATCAGTAGATGCCAATGAGAAGAGATAGAGTCACTATGAAATCAATATACCACCTTCGATATTGAGCTGGACCCACATCCGTTCTACACGTATTATCTCTAAAATCACACAGCAATAATTATAATACTATCACTTTGGTCATGTATTGAAGATTAAAGTTGTTTTTATAATTGGTTTTCACTTTATCGAATTCCTTATTTTAACTTTCAAGAAAAAATATTGTATGAAATTTTCTCCTGGGGTTTTCGGATTTGGTCAACTCCTCATTTTTTGCATTAGTGAGTTTATAATGCATGTTTATAATTGTGATATTCAATTAAAAAAGTCAATTATGTTCTTATTAACTTAACCAAGACGTTGTTAAATTTAAACTCAAACCCATTGTCGTTTTAAAAGTATTCGAGTACTTCGGAGATTAACCCCACTGTCCTCTTATCAACACGTGACTAAAAGAAATGGAGATTAATCAGCTGCTGCTATCGTTGTCTATGCATATTCAACTGCGGCACTGCTTTCAGCTTGCACAACAGAAGCTGTTGCTGTTTCTATTGAATGCTTCGAACTCATATTTTTATATTTTGTTAAGTTTCGAAGGAAACACAAAAACATTAACATGTAGTCACTTTGGTGCTGCATTTCAATTTACTATCATGACGATTCTCTAATACAGACAATCATCCGACATTAAGATAGAGAATAGAGAATCTATGGCAAAGACCCTAGGCTATCATTACTTGACCTCTCTCGTTCAGATCTTTTAAGTGGGATCCACATTCGCTGCAGTCTTTCACTGACTTTAACGAAATATTCAGTTCCAAATTCACTTTGTTTGCGGGCAGTCGAAACATTCAAAATGGGCAGAATAAAATTAAAAGGAGTTTTGTTACTGATGTTCCTTCAAATATTCTTGATGGCCACAACAAATGGAGAACAAGTGAGAACAAGGACATAATACTAAGAAAAACAAAGAGTGCTTAAAGTGTATACATTTTCTTCCTATCAGACGTGTGAATCCGATCGACAAATGGAGGAAATGTGCAGCATTCATAACTACAAAACAGTGAAACCTTTGCTTGATTATTTTAGGCAAGTTCGCAATGAGTTAGAACAAAGTGAATCTAAGGAAAAGCATTTAAATGAATTAAATTCTGATCTCATGGAAAAGTATTATGAAATTGTGAGAATTCATGAAAAATTCATGAAGGAGGCAGCTCTATTAGATGAATATAGAAACGAAGTAATTAAAGGGAAAAACGATTTGAAATCGTGTCAAAATAAAGTTGATAAATTCGAATCTGAAATTAATTCAAAACAAAATATTATTGTTAAATTAGAGGGAAAGTTAACAGAAAAATCCACCAACTTAGAAATTTGTCAAGTTCAATTAAAATCTCTCAAATCTAGCTTAATTGAAAAAGATGAAAATATTAAGAGATTTAGTGATAATATTCAAAATATAACAGAGCATCAGAAAACACTTGAAGTGCAATTAGAGCAGAGTAAAACAAAATTAATAAAGCAAGATAAAGATATTGAGTTATGCCAATCTGAAATTGATACATTGAACAGGACATCAGAGAATATTAGAGAAGAGCAGAAAAGAATTGAATTGCAACTTAAAGATAGTCAAACTAAGCTAATAGATAAAGTTAAAGAAAATCAGTTATGTCGAGCTGAAGTTGATCAGTTAAGTCCCACAACTTGCATCCCATTTGGAGATTCAGATGTTCATCAACTTAATGCTTCTGGCGTAGGTTTATTCGATGTTTTATGCGATAGTCAGTTAGCTGGACCTGGATGGATTGTAATACAACAACGAGTTGGGGGAAATGAGAGTTTCAATAGGGATTGGGCAACGTATCGCAAAGGTTTCGGTTCTTATAAGAGCGATTTCTTCCTCGGACTAGAGAAAATACATCGTATCACCAGATTGCAGCGATTCGAACTTTATATACACTTGGTTGCTCTGAATGGAAGTACCTACAACGCTCGTTATGACGACTTCAAAATATCTGATGAAGACAGTGGATATAAACTGAGTTTGGGTAAATTCAGTGGAACTATTAATGAGGATGCGATGAGATACAACGAAAACATGAAATTCTCAACATTCGATCGCGACAACGACATTGGTGATGGTCATTGCGCAGTTGACTACGAAAGTGGCTGGTGGTACGGCGGTTGCGCTAATTGGTAAATATTTCAAATGGTTGTTTTCGATGAAATACACTTAATTATTGATTTTGGTTTTTTCTTATGCAGTAATTTAAATGCACCATATGGGGAATATCTACGTTGGTGGCTGACAAATAGATTCGACCTTAAAAAAGCTAAGATGCTAATTCGCCCCAAAGAAGCAATGAAGAAGTGAGCAATTGAAGAGCTGAAATTCTCTCAATTATGGAATCATTTATATATAATCGGTTGATTAAAATTTTGCGTTCTAAATAAAATAACGATCGACTATATAATGCAGCAATTTATTTTTAAAGTTTAAAAAAATAGTTTTTTTGTTGTATTTTTTGTTCTCTAGGTACTTTCAATAGAAATGCAAATATTTAAAAATAAGTAAACTTATGATTATCGTGCATATATATTCTTTCAATCGAACCGTGAATATTAAAGTAATTAAAGTATAATCAAAATTAAAGTATTATATGATATACACATATTCGATTCTTAACTAAACATTCAATAAACAGATTAAATTAATAAACTCGTTGATGTAGCAGCATCTAATGAATTTAATATAACTTTCATTAAATTGAGAAGATCAGACAATATTCTCTTCTGTTGACCCGATGAGAGTGTCTATCTCTTATTATTAAAGTGTTAATATACAAGCCATCAAATGCCGGATTGTTTTTTTATTAACACAGATTAAATGTTCCGATTTAATTGTAGATTTAAGTGCATTATTCCGTTCCATATTCTTCTTCCTTGAGTGCAGTCGAAAGAATCGCAATGAGAAGAATAATAATAAATGCAGTTTTGTTACTAATAATAAATGAAACATTTTCGTTTCAACATCAGTTATAGGAAATAATAATTACATAAAGGAGTGTATTACAGTAAGTGCTGAAAGTGTATTTATTATTCTTGTATTATACAACTTATAAAACTATAAAGACAGGTTTGAAATGAGTTAGAGAAAAATTAAATTATGGAAATGAAGTTTAATAAATTAAATTCGGATCTTTTGGAAAAGTATTATGCAGTTTTATTAGATGAATATAACAGCAAAGTACTTAAAGGGGGAAACGATTTGCATTTACGTCAAAACAAAGTTGAGAAATTAGAATCTGAGATTAATTAAAAAAAAAAGCTATTGTGAAATTAGAAAAGGGATTAGCAGATAAATTCACCCAATTTTGAAACTTGTGGAGTTAATTTAAAAACTCTCCATTAGAAAGAAAGATGAAGTTATTAAGTTATGTCAATCTGAAATTGATACATTAAATCGGACATCAGAAAATATCAGAGAACAGCAGAAAACAATCGAATTGCGTTTAAAAGAAAATTAAAACATGTTAATAAAGAAAGATAAAGATAGTCAGCTATGTTGAGCTGAAATTGCTACCTTGAATAAGACTTTACTCACATCGAGTTGTTCTCTTTTGGAGAGTATCCGAGTATTCAGAAGATCAATGTTTCTGGAGTTGGTTTCTTCGATGGTGAGTTAGCTGGACCTGGATGGATTGTAATTCAAAGAACATGCAAACATGAAATTCTCGACATTCGATCGTGACAAAGACCTTTCCGATTACAATTGTGCAAAAACTTACGACGGAGGCTGGTGATACAACAATTGTTTTCATTTGTAAATTTTATTGCGTATTTAAAATGTTATTATACATTATTTTAATATAATTTACTTTCAGAAATTTAAATGCAGAACATCCAAAGTACAAGAAAGCATGAAAAATGCTGATGCGCCAAAAAAATAGATGAACAAGTGAAACTTTGTTATATTTATTTATTTGTATTTGTTTATTTTTAATCATTTGTAAATTAATTGAATGAATAAAATGATTCTATATAAGCAAATCATTTTTTTACCAGAGTGATCGACTGTGAGATACCTGTTAGCCATTGTGAATAAAAGCAAATCAGTGCTGTATTAATTTTCAAATATAGCACATTAATTTTAAAAAAATGTATATATATACATCAAGGGCTACATTTGGTATATTGCTATAGTTCTGCATTTAGAATATACCATAGAGTACAAAATATACCACTGAAAATAACCAAATTTTCAGCAATTTAAAATACTGTAGTTATTATTATATGAACCAAATTCGGGTCTCAAAAACTTCAAAATTACGTTTGTTATTCGATATTTATCGATGTAAGGGGGGCTTGAATTTAAAACAAACTTGATTTGTATGCAAATATAATACTGTCCAAAAAAAAACAGTATATCTGTATCTTTTATAGTCTCAGAAATCTAGTCCGTATGAACGGACGGACAGACAGACGGACAAACGAACATGACTATATGGTCTCGGTTGTTGTCTCTGTTCAAAAGTATATTGTATACTTTATGGGGTCGAAGATTCCTCCTTCTGCCTGTTACATAGAATTCCTGTCGTCACAAAGTTATAATACCCTACCCTAGCAGGGTAGCGGGTATACGAAGAACTTAACTTAACTTGTTATGTCAACCTCTTTCAATCTCAAAGAACCAAGAATATATATTTTTATTCGGAATTAACTCCTTCAACGCGATACACAAATTACAGCTTTTTAGAAAACCTCTTCAATGGTACTAGGATATTAAATAAACTACATATTCCATAGAGACTGCCAACAACAATTTGAACTAAAGTGGATGCTACAACAAACAACAATACAACACAATACAACAACAACAGCTCCTCTAAGATGATTGATAAAAGCTGTTCAACTGCGAATAGCACGTAAAGAGCATGACAAGAAGAGAGCTAAGTAAAGTGCAAGCAAAGCGCCAGCAATGCTGTGAAATGAGTGGAGTGAGAGAGAGTGAGACGGGGAAGAAACTGGCATATCGAGTTGCTTCTCTAATGTGACAGCTCAATGCAATTTTGTTGGCAATGACAACCAGCAACAACAACAGGAACAACAGCAATGACAACAGCAGCTCATTCTATTAGGCACAGTGCTTCACGAAAGTATGTACACACTACATTCACATTAAAATCGAACGAACTGAAAAACAATTTTTGTTTTTTGTTATTATTATTATTTTGTTCTTTTTTGTAATAACAAAATTCACTTTAATGTGGAGTATAGTAAAATGGATATTAAAACATTTCAGTAATTTACTAACAACTGTTGCTCACTATAATTTGAATACACACACACAGCCATACATATACAGCGGCACACGTAAGGCAACGAAACTTGAAAAAAATCAAATAGAAATAATAAGGAAACAGAACTGACGAAGGCAACGTTATGGGGAAATAATGGCATGGTATGGGGGCGGGAGAGGAGTGGTGAAAAGGCAACAGGCAAAAACTGAAAACTGTAACTGAAATGCTGCGCAAACAACTTTGAACGTCAATTTGTCAACTTAAAACGAAAATTGAATGCAAAGCTTTGCGACACAACGCGTCGTTACGTTAACGGTGGCAGCGACTGCGACGTCGACGCTAACGTTAGCGCCTGACGCAGTCACAGCCAATTTTGGATTCAATTTTTGCTGGTGCGCTTTGTGCTGCAGTCCCAGCATTTTTGGTTGCTTTCACTGGAATTGTTGCTACAGGCACACAATAAAGAAATGAAGCGCGGGGCGTGCGGATGGGGCTGAAAGTCAAGAGAGTCAGAGTTAATGCCGTTATCGTAGGTGCGGCAAACATGACATGACGTTGCCACAACTGCGCTTGATAATGAGCAGTTAAAGCAAGAAGCAGAAGCAAACGCCAAAAGCTTCCGTAATGCTCAAACTCGAGCTGACAGTGAGGGCGCCATAAAGTGATAGAGAGAGAGAGAGAGAGCTCATTTGGTGAGAGCATTTGCAAAGCAAAATGCAATACTAATGCAAACAGTCAAAGTGATTGTGTGTGAGTATGTAAATTCGCCTTACACCACCAATTTTTTGGGCAAAAATTAAACCTGCACGTGCTGACGACTTGCATATGCATGGACATATGTACATACATGTATGTATTACATACATATGTATATGCGTGAATGCAAAGTAGTTTGTGTGAGAGAGAGAGAGAGAGAGCGGGAGCAAGAGAGCTCCCCTCAATGTCGATCATCGACAAAGTTGTCAACGTAAAATGCAAAAACAAAACTGCCTACGTGAGCGACAGATACGTCGTGTCGTCGTCGTCCATGCACTTCTCTCTCGCTCCCACAATACTTACACAGGCACAGCAATCGACTAACCTAACATAAAATCCGCCCCTTGATTAACAAAAACAACCAAATTTGCCGTGAAATGCAATTCCGTTTTGATTCTTTTTGCGTTTCTGCTGATTCGCAAAATTCGTTACCGCTGTTATGAAGCTTTTTGTGAATTTTGTTTTTGTTATTTTGCTTCGTGGCGACGTCGGCAGCGGCAGCGGCGGCGGCAACAGCGACAACGATAACAACTTCTCAACGACGGCAACAATATTTACAGCTGTGGCTGCCGTTGCACAGTGGAACTAGGTAGCATTTTTGAAGCTAGACTTTTGATAAAATTAACTTTTCTTAATTAACGTATTTTTTCGCACTTGGAATTCAATTAATAATCACAAGTTTTTGGTTTTGAGTTAATGATAGTTAATGAATAATTTCTTAGCTTGGAATTTGTATTAAAATAATATATAATAATTAATTCATAGTCTATATAAGAAAATATAAATATATGAAAGATATAAATTAAATTAATTAATTAAATAATAAATCGATAGGTATTAAGTATTAGAGCAATCATACATTATAAAATAAATTGAAGAAAATAATACTTCAAAACGGGATTCAAGTTCTATTGAGTTAAGAAAATATGTACATATGAAATTATAATATCATCAGATATTTAAGATAATTTTTGTCATTCACATTTAATGATTTCTCTGACGTGAAAGACATGAAAATTATATGTATGTATGTACATATGTACATACATATGTATGTACGTAAGGTTAATCATATGTATGCGTATGTTAACGAGCACACGCCTCTGGCTTTGTCGATCCAGCGCGTCATGGCCGCCACTTTGCTACACGAATAGCAAGTTATTTTTTCTTGGCACTTGGCAACGTTCTTCACATGCGCAGAAGTCGCACGCCCCGGCCCACTGTGCAACGTGTTGCCGTTGACGGTAGCGACAGCAACAGCAGCAACAACAGCAGCACCAGCAGGCAGCAACGATCGCCACACGAGCAAAATTGAACAAAACACAAAATGAAAAGAAAAACGAGAAAGTGAATTTGTGTTTAACGCGCCGAATTTTTGATGCCCTTACTAAATGCAAAATGAAAATTGCATTGCAATAAAATAGAAAAAAAAAGTGAGGCGGAGAGGAAAATGAAGAACTAAAATGGCAGCTTAGAAATAAGAAGAGAGTGCTCAAAAAGACGCATGATGCAAATGATATGAGAGAGAGTTTGAGTGTGTACGGTGTGCTTGTGTGTGTGTGCGATTGATTCTCGTTCTAAGCTTTTGCCAAAGCTTATGGCAAAGCTGTAATGCTTTTGGAGAGACGTAAACGGCAGCAGCAGCAGCAGCAAGGTTGCTTCATGTTTCGCAAGGCGGGGGCCGGGGGCGTGCCAAGTGACGAACTTACGGCCAACAAACAACAGCAGCGGCAACAATAACAACAACAACAACAACAACGGCGGCAACAGCAACTGGCCCGTTTGGAGCAGCGCGCATGCCACACACAGTTTAAATATGTGAAATTAGTACAAATCGTGATTTCAACAGCGAACGACCGACGACGAACGACGAAGCGGCGAAAACAACAACAACAACGACGAACGTGTGTCGGGGGATCGTAACGTCAACGTTTCGAGTGGCAACAGCAGCAGCAGCAGCAACAACAACACCGTCACGTCACGTCGCACGTATGTATTGCGGCAACAACAACAACATGCAATAAAACAGCTGATAGCAGCAACAAATAGAAAACCCAAAACACTCAGCAGCAACAGCAGCAGCAGCAGCAGCAACAACAAAAGCGTCGCATTATCAAGCAAGCAACCAACAGGTCTCCGGCAGCGCAGCAGCAGCAGCAGCAACAACAACGACAACAACAGCTACGTTGTTGAGTTGTCGAGTGAGCGCAAAAAAAAAAAAAAAAAAAGCCCCCGCGTGCCGCTGCAACCAGCAACCAGCGAACACAAACACATTACTCACACACACAGCGAGACACACTAATACACGCATACATATTCGCGGTCGCCAGCCAGTGTGCACACACACACACACACCAATACAAACAAGTGAACAGCAAAGCACAGAGTCTCGCACACCTTTGCGTTGATTTTGGACGAAGCGACGTCGGTCGCACCGTGGTACAAGCAACTGTCAAAAGCTGAACACTGATCACACGTGGTAAGCGATCAATTGGCGAGCCACAATCATTGCTTATCAATAAGCAAGAGAAACAATAATTTCACAAAATTTACTAAGCCATCCAAATTCTTTAAGTTTTGAAAACTAAGTTGCACTTAAATTCTGAAACTATTCAGCTTAAATGATAAGCAATCAAAATTTAATTGCATCCAAAGGCACAAATATATATTTGCTTAAAATCACAAATATTAATGTGTACTAGCAAGAAGAAATTTGATTTCATTGACAAAATTTTTAAACAACTTGTTTTATGATTCGCGCCTAAATAGTTTCATAAATTTGCCATAGCATAAAAGTTTTATGATTGCATTTAAATGCATATTCTATTGTGCTTAAGCATCAGCAAACCGCTTTTAACATATATAGTTTGAACTTATAATTTGCATTCAAAGAATTCAACAAAACTTAATAATTTGTAATTTTCATTCAAATGCAACCACTCACAGTGTAATTGTAAAAGGAGCAATTACATTTGCTTGACTGTCGATGTCTATCGATAAGTTTAGAACAGTTTCAACGCAGTGAAGCTGTTGAAATATTTTTGGCAAATGCAGTTTGCATTTCTTGTGCCATTTGCACCACTGTGCAACGCTCACTTGCGCGCTCTCTCTCGCACAAAGTGCAGCTGAGCTGCCGTTTGGCCGCCGCCGCCGCCACACTTGCCGCTGCTGCTGCCGTTACTGTTGCTGCTGCTGCTACGCTTCCTCTGCCACACAACCGCTAGCCGCGGCGCGCCGCCGCCGCCTCAGTCGAAAGTCAAAAGCAACGTGTTGTGGACGCGTTTTTTTTTGTGAACGTCGCGTTGCGTTGCGTTTACCTTCTTTTGCTACCTACCTTCCTCTCTCTATCAAACACACACACACACACACACTACACTCTCTTCCTCTCTCTCTCACACACAAACGCAGCTTGCGCGCGCGCGCACTTTACAACCCCCCAAAAAAACAACCCCACCACACACATAAAAGCGAGAGAGAGAGAGAGAGACAGACAGAAGGAATTCAGCAACTTCCTTGCTTCCCCCAGCAACAACTTTCACCACACACACAATGTCCAGCAGCGGCGCCGCAGCGCAGTACAAACTTGACGCCAACTCCAATGCCATCGTTTTGATTACGGACGCTGCTGGCGCTGTCGCAGCGCTGCCACCGTCACCGTCAGCACCTGGCGATCGCATCGAATGGTCGCGCGCCACAATATTGGGATTCATCGAGGACTATCGACGTCAGCGCGTCCTTTGGGACCCCAACACAAAAGGCTATCACATCAAACAAACAAAATACGAGGCGCTTAAGCTGCTGAGTGAGAAATATGGCACCGAAATACGTTCGATACGTTCGAAAATTAAATCGCTGCGCTCATCATTTCATCGCGAGCATGGCAAGGTGCTCAATGGACGCAATCGTGGTGTGCATTATCAGCCCATGTGGTTTGCCTATGAAGCGATACGTTTCATCTTGGATGGTGACGTCGACGTCGACAGCAACGTCGCTGTCTTGGATGCTGCTGCTGTCGTTGAGCCGGTTGCTGTTGATTCGGAAGCGGCTGATAAACTAGCCCTAATGCATAGCCTAGATTTGGAACAGCTGACAGCTGCTGGCAAACAGCAACAGGTTGTTGAGCAGCAGCAACAGCAGCAGCAGCAGCAGCAAAGCGAAGAGTTCGCTGCTCGCGTCGCTGCTGCCGTCGCAGCTGTGGCAGCCGCTGCGGCAGCGAATATCAGGGAACGGGATCATCATTTGCTGCTGGATACCAACAACGATGCAGCGACCTCCGAAGCTAACTCAAATGGATGTGCGGGCGTTGGCAGCGACGCGACTGCAGCAGCAGCAGCGGACGCAGCAGCAACTGCATCAGTCTCAGCAGCCGTGGTAAGCGCCTATTTTTGCCTATTACTTTTTCTGTTGTGCATATTTTTTCTTTTCATTTCTTATGGGTCACACTGCAAAGCTCGGTTGAGCATATGCGCGCAAGTGAAACAGCATGAGACATGTGCATGTGCATTACGGTTACATAGTTGTACTTGTGTGTACATACATACATGCACATATATATACATATATGCATATGTGTGTATGTTTATATACATTTTGGATGCTCTTTAATACATAGTATTGTTATGCAGAGTATTTGCTTACCGCATAGACCCAACTGCAGTATTCTTGTGTTTTGCTTGTTGTTGTCGTTCCGGTAAAGCTTTTGCTTTGCATACTACTCTTTGTCCGTGTGTGTGTTTGCGTTTGTGCTTTTGTATGCGTGAGTGGTTTGACTTGTTTTGCGGCAGCAGCAGCAGCAGCACACGCGCCGACGCTGCTAGCTTTGCTCTGTCTGTCTGTGTCTAGCGGTTCGTGGCGCACAGTGGGGCATGAGCTTGTATTTGTTACAGTATGTGTGATGTGTATGTATGTGTGTCGAATTAACTGCCTGGCTGCTTAACGTTGTTAGTTAGTTGCTATCGTCTGTTATCGCTGTTATCGATATCGATATCGAGCTATTAACATTGCTTATGCATGCCGCTCAAATTATGAACAATTTGTAGTCACTGTGCTATGTATGTATGTCTGTGTCGCTCTGCTGCTATTGCGTCGCATGCGCTTGATAAGCGTTTGCTATATTGTTGTGCAAGTCTGTGTGTATTTGTGTGCGTGTTGTGTGTGTGTACGTGTGTGTCAACTGGCTTTGATTCGCGCTGCTGCTGCTGCTGTTGGCTGTTGTTGCTACCATATGTGTGTGTTGCATCAGCCGTAGAAATCGTCAGCTACACGTTTGGCGCCGACCTCCGCCACCCGCCCCGCCCTGCCCTGCCCTGCTGCTTCACACACACCCACCACTCCCGCAGCCCTCGTCTCCCCTTTGGCAATGGACCCGCCTAAGCAGCAACAGCTTCAATATACATACTACATTTGTAGTAAGTTGCTGTTGTGCTGCGGTTTGTTTTTTTTCCTCTCTTTCTCCATACCCGTTAGCCGAAAACTTAAAGAGGTATATCTGTTTTGTGGAACACACGGGGAATAGAAATATGTGTTTGCTAATTTTAGATTTATTTTAATTTCTTCACTCATGCGTTTCATTTTGGATTTTAATATAAAATAAAAGAATAAAAAAAAAACTATTAATATGAGGTAGTATGTTGATCTCGGAGACTTGAGATGACAAATTATATAATTACGCACCACTAGGGGCTAACAAAATCAAATTATATTTGTTAATTTCCCCAAAAACATATTCTAGTTGTTTTGCAAATAAGAAATATAAAGCTTTACACTTAATTGTTGTGGAATCATTTAACAAAAAAATACGTAGCGGGTATCTCCGAGTCGGACATTGTGTGAACTCTAGCTTTTCTTACTTTGCTTTATTTTTGTTTTTGCTGTTTTTTTTTTTGCGTCTCTCTTTTTTTAGTTCGTTCGTTTGCTTCGCCTTGTCCGTCCACTTCGTTTGCTTGTCTCTGGCCACTCGTTGGTCCACTTCAATGTTGACTTCGTTGCGTTCCCCCTATCTCTTCACCCGCCGCCCCTCTCTCTATCGTCGAACCAAACAACTAATTTAATCGTCGCTCGTCGCCGTGTGCTTGTGTGTGTGTGTGTGTGTGTGTAAGTGAGTCTGTGGCTCACATTTATTTATTTATTTTTTATTACTATTCTAATTTGTTTTTCACTCTGCTTTGTTGTTATTATTATTTGTCTGACAAATTCTTCGCATTGCCATAATTGTTGTAGTTATTCTTTTTTTGCTTTGCTGATTCTTAACGTTTTATTTTCTATCGCCTCTCTCTCTCTGTCTCTCTCTATCTTTTATAGACACGTTCCTCTTCCGATTTGGACGGCGAGAATTATTGCAATATTAGCGCCGAAGATGTGAAAACTGAAATTGTAAGTATAATATACAAGTGCGAACTATAGTTAACCCCAACACGATTACTAATTGCCTTTTGATTGACTTCACCGATTCTTCACCTAATACTCTATACGCAAATTAGTTTTGAGTAGGGTATAAGCTTTATTCGGAAATTTCATTATGCATAAGACTCGTAAAAAAAATATGTATAAATGTATATTTTTTTAAAAGAGACACAAACTGTACATAATTTTTAACCTTTAAAAAATACTGTTTCAAGATTTTTTTTAAGATGCTTAGATATGTGATATTTGAAATATCATAATTGAAAATGCTTTGCTTTAAAAACCTTAAATTTTTCAAAGATTATATTATTTAGAAAATATTTTTGCTTCAAGATACACATATATAATTCGAAAATTGTTTTTTAATTTACACAAATTAGGGATAAAGCGTAGGAAGTGCATACTAAACATTCCTTTATGTTTAGACAATTTAATAGCTTACATACTGTGTACTTTATATATAGAAAGACTTCCTTAAATAACTTGTAAACAAGTGTTTTTTTGTAATTTATTTCTTTTGAATGATATGCTGCTTAAATACAGTACGTTGTTTACGTTTTAGTTTTGATAAAAATAAAGAAAAAGGAACACTTTATATTCCTTAAAATCCAATTTGTTATACAAGTGTATTCCTGAAAGATTAGGCACATTCAGAGCGTGCATTATTTTAACTTTCATTATCAGAAGAGATTTAATTTTTCTATTTATATTATATATAGAGGTTTGAAATGACATTTTAATTTGGACAATGTTTTGTTATTGGAAGTGGTTACTATCCTTTCAAAAATAAGTATTTTATATAATTGCATAAGAATATTTATTTTTCTTATGCACTTTAGTAGCTACATACAGCTGTGAACTTAGAAGTAGCAGTGCTAGTTGTAGTGTATATATAGAGTACAACCCCTCTTAAGATAAATGTATATTTTCTTATCGCCCTCTTCTCAGATCGAGCACGAAAGCGAGCTGGGACTGCTCGATCGTCAGACGAGCACACCGCTATCGCTGAGTTACTTCAAGCCCACGGATCTGACATACAATCCTCGGAAGCGCAAGGCGCAGAATCCGATGGATGACAATGATGATGGTGGCAGTGATTGTGGAGTGGGAGATGCTGCTGCTGCTGCAGCTGGGCCAGCCGGTGTGGGCGTTGGCATCGTTGGGGGCGTGGTTGGGGCTCTAACACTGACGCCAATCAAATCATCATCGATGCAGTCGCAGTCGCAGTCGCTGTCGTCGCAACAGCAGCAGCTACAGTTGAACCACAGTCAGATAGCATTTCATGCACTGCAACAACACTTTAGCCACAGCCACAATCTCAGCCACAGCAGCCACAATGGCAATGGGCATTCACAGCAGCACTTCCATCACCATCATCATCAGCAGCAACAGCAGCAGCAGCAGCAACAACATTCCAATAACATGGCACAAAAACGTGATCGTGATCGTGATCTCTCTTCCTCGCCAACTGAGGCCAACAACAACAGCAACAACAATAACCACAGCAGCAGCAGCAATAGCAACAATAATAACAATCGTAATTCGTCCACATCCTTGGAGCTGACAACAGCGACAGCAGCAACAACCAGCAACAGCAGTAGCAGCAGCAGCGGCATATCCTCAAGCCTCAAGCTCAGCACCAACGCCAACAACAACAACAACAGCAGCAACAACATCAGCAGCAATCATGTGGATGAGTATGGAGTGTTTGGGGAATATGTGGCCATCACCATACGTAAGCTAAAGACATCAAAGTCAAAGATTGTGGTCAAGCATCTGATCAATAATCTGCTCTACGAAGCAGAGCTGGGCAAATATGATCAGGGCATGCCAGCCTCCAAGGAGCCGCCGCAGCTCTACAAGATGCAATAGTCGATAGTTATCGATATCTAGTAAGCGGCTTGTAGTTAACAAAAAAAAAGAAGAAGAAAACAAAACAAAGCAAAACAATATTATGATAAAGAAAGAAAAAAACAAATGAGGGGTATCCAATCCAGAGAACGCACTAGTCAGCAAAATCAGAGAGCGAGCGAGTTAATTGTGGATAAGGGGGATAAGGGGGATTTAGCCAAGCGCATTTCATTCAGGGACAAAGACCATTTAAGTACTTTATACACTAAACATACAAATTAAGCATACGTAGTGAGGAGAGGAGAACATATCAACAACAATTGTGAATGATATCAGTGAAAATCAGTCAGCAACCCACGAAGAACAGCAAAATGTCAACATACCATTAAATGAATTAAATATTACCATATATACATAACATATATATACATTTGTACTATATATTATTATATACAAGAATTTTTTCAGTTCAGTTTTCAGTTTTTAGTTTTGTTTTATTTTTTACGTTTATTTACAATTTAATTTTGGCAATAACACTTTTTGAACTCAGGTGCCTTTATTTTTCGTAGTCATTTAAGCGTTGTTATCTTATGCATTAATGAATCAATCAATACACATACATATGTATGTACACATACCCTTACATAAATACATATATTTTCAATATATAGTCGTAGTAGAATCCACGTTGAATCAGCAACGAAAAACTGTAGCCACAATATTAATGTACATAATTATTAAGTCAATTAATTCTCTTACGGATCGGATCATATGCGAAATGCTAAAACTTATACTATGCATATGCATCCAACTTAAAGCGCTCTGTACATATGTATGTAGAATGGAGGAAGCGAAACAAAACCACTTTGTAATAATTATTTCATAAGTATCTATTACCAATTTTGTTACTGAAACTAATTTGAATTGATCTAAAGTTAACTAATAAAAAGAACACTGTTGAATTATTTCATTTTGAAAATGATACGTATAACGACTGTTTTATTATTATATTATATATTCTATTTGTAGCTGCAGGAAATGTATGTAAAAGGCAGATGCATCTCCGACCCCATAAAGTATATATATTCTTGATCAACGTCAACAGCCGAGACGATGTAGCCATCTCCGTCCGTCTGTCTGTCCGTCTGTATGAACACCCAGATCTCAGAGACTGTAAGAGATAGAGCTATAATTTTTGTTGACAGTACTTGTCTACTTGTTGACAGTACATACTTGCTACAGTCAATATAGTATATACAATATACTACAGGCTTGTATGAGTTATTTTTAGGAAATACTTTTGTATAGACAAAAACGCGTCCTTACTACGGGTATTAGTTGTCTTAGTATATCCTTTGAAATGTTTTAGTATTTTTGCGGTATTTTAATTTGGTATATTTTAGTAATAAAGGAACAAGAACACATAAATAATACATAAAATAATAATACTGTTTTGATTTCATTAAAAATGAGTAGCAAGTATCTTACAGTCGAGCACTCTCGACTGTCTTAGTTGTTTTGGCTGACAATCTGGTATATTTGAATATTCTATGATAACTTTTGAATGTACTACTAAACTAATAGACCAAATAAAGCTTTTGATATGTTTTAGTATTTTTGTGGTATGTTTTTAGTATAAAATACCGTACTTTTTGCCTTTATTAAAAATGGGTAGCGGGTATCTCACAGTCGAGCTTACTCGACTGTAGCTTTCTTACTCGTTTTTATTTATTTTTATTATACTTTGGTGGATATACATTATGAGATATTCCTCAAACTGCAAGTAAGAAACATTCTAAAATTTCAAACTATAAAATATTAATTATTATTATATATATATTTATATATATTTTTATTGTTATTAATTACTAATATGACACAAAGTAACACTTGCTAATTTAAAATTCGTAGAGTATTCAATCGTCTCTGGACTTGTATTTTCCTTGACGATTTCAATCAGCATTATGTGTGCTTGGTTCTTGATGATTTCTTCGAGTTGTTTACTTATCGAATCGAATCGAAACGAATCGTTTTGAAAGCTCAGCCTATTGCGCATTTCTAATGCGATTACTCGACACACTCGTGTAGTGTTATGACTTCGCGGTTCTCGACGTTCTGGGGCAGTCAACACAATGGAGTTCGTTGTTGGTCTTGCGAACGAAAACGAAACAATTGCTGCTTGTTTTTGATCATAAATCAAAAATGCTCTCAACTGTAACGAAGACAACTGAAATAAAAAACAATACACTAAAATAAAAATAAAAATAAAAATAAGTAACAAAACCAAAAAACAAAACAAAAAATTAAGAAAAACAATCGTAAATAATTTTATGAATTTCTCTTAATGGATAAATAATAACTTGCATTAAGTATATCATTTCAATGTGAATTTGGGACTGGGTATAATAAGCTCGAAGTCAAGTGAGCATTTCTCTATTTGTTATGTGCGCATTGATAACAGCTCAAAGTAAATGTCTGTTGATAAGCAATATTGAATGAACACACACACACACACACATATGTATTTGTTTATGTATTTAGCTCAAGGCCGCAATAAATTCAATTAGACTGTTTTGAATCGGTTTATTTCTGCAAATTTCCATTTAAATCCGATTGTGTTTCACTTTCATTGCGGCTGCACAACGTGGCGTATGCGCAATTTAAGTATCATAAAGAGATGTGCAAACACACTTCTATATAATAAAAGTACATATAGAGCGTTCTAACTTTATGATCATAGGCATGGCATCAATCGATAAAATTGTTTTCTAAATTTAACTTAAAGATCGCATAATTAGCTGGTAATTGTATTGTACATATTGTATCTCGTACTCGCTGTTGCTTTCTTCAATTGCCTTTTGCCTTGCGACGACTATCAGACACATTCACAATTATATATGGGAGTGTACTACATTCATTACATTCTACACACTAGACGCGATACAAGCATGATGATTGCTTTGTTTTGCGAGACTCGACAGTTCGCAGAATTTGTGGCGTTTTTCTAGGAAACAAAGCGACGCAACGTGCTCCGATCGTCTGCCAGACGTTAGCTAGGAGTTGGCGAGGGAGGGGTGAGCGATATATTGGGGGCATATTGCAAAATGACGTAATGTTTTCTTGAAAACATCGACCATCAACCAGGCCGGGCAGCTGTCGTGTTTTGGAGCTGCTTTGTTGCTTTTTCTGTTGCTGTTGCTGTTGGCGCTTTTGTTTTGCTCGTCGCATTTCGTTTCGTTTCGTTTCGTTAAGCGAAGCAGCAACAAATATAAAACTAATGATAAATTCTACACAAACACACACACACACACACACGTACACATAAACTCAGAGTCTGAGCGGCTTTAACTTGAGCTCAGGGGCCCCCATGTCAACAATCAACAGTTTGCCATAAATTATTTTCGCAAACAGTTCGCGGCACCCCAATGCGGCCCCAGGGAGCCCGACACTCCACAGCTCCACATCACTGCTGATAAGCAGGCTAGCAAGCGTGTATATACATATACATATGTATATATATATTGTATGTGTGTTCATACAATGCAGAGATAGCTGAGTACATTATGTATAAATATATGTATGTATATATGTATGTATGGTCCCAGTTTCAAAGCGAGTGTCACACAATCACATATTGAGCAAGTCACAGCTAACACCTCCAATAACTTCCTGAAGAGCGAGCAGAGTGGTAGATTTGATACCCTGCATATGTATATACATATATATGAATATATGATAGATATAGATATAGATATAGATATAGATATAGATATAGATATAGATATAGATATAGATATAGATATAGATATAGATATAGATATAGATATAGATATAGATATAGATATAGATATAGATATAGATATAGATATAGATATAGATATAGATATAGATATAGATATAGATATAGATATAGATATAGATATAGATATAGATATAGATATAGATATAGATATAGATATAGATATAGATATAGATATAGATATAGATATAGATATAGATATAGATATAGATATAGATATAGATATAGATATAGATATAGATATAGATATAGATATAGATATAGATATAGATATAGATATAGATATAGATATAGATATAGATATAGATATAGATATAGATATAGATATAGATATAGATATAGATATAGATATAGATATAGATATAGATATAGATATAGATATAGATATAGATATAGATATAGATATAGATATAGATATAGATATAGATATAGATATAGATATAGATATAGATATAGATATAGATATAGATATAGATATAGATATAGATATAGATATAGATATATAGCGTCGGTTCCAAGTTTTATGAACATATCAATAAGCCCTGAGTGCTTTGAGCAGCGTGAAAATGACATTATCTGAGCATTATACCCTATACTTGATAAGTATTCGGCTGTAGAATGTTCCGCAATTGTCAGCTGGTATTGGGCAAGGTTCGGAAAGTGTTGTAAATCAATTAGTTGAACGACTTTCCCAACACTAGCAATAATAATACAAAATGTGAGCCAAGAAATTGCGTCGTAGTCGAGCTCAACAAAGTTGTTTCAAGTGCGAAGGGCAACTTGTCAGTAAATGTATCTGAAAGAGAAAGCAATAGAGGGAGGGAGAGAGAGAGAGAGAGAGAGAGAGAGAGAGAGAGCGAAAGAGAGAGATTGCTGATACGTAGAACTTGCATTTCCAATATGATTTATGGCAAAAGCAAATGCACAAATGCTGTTACCAGCTATTACGATACTCGTCTGCGATTGCTGCCTCGTAAATTATGTGGCAAGTTCCTCCCAGTTCCAATGCAAGCCGCATGTTGCAATGTTGGCCAGCGAACTTACAACTAATTTGTTGCCCTAATGGGACACAACTAGAGTCAAAGCCGGAGCCAACTTTGCTGCAACTTAAATTGAAAGTTGCCTTCACTTGAGAGTGAGGATGGGAGAGGGAAGCAACTTATTCGGGGAACGTTCAGGCGTTAATCAACACTATATTCCCTTTAGTCAATGACTATACCTTAATTTTAATACTTTGAATTTTATACCTTTGCTTAACATATAGTATGAACTCTATACCTCCAGGAAGTGTATGTAACAACCGGAAGGAGGAATCTCCGACCCCAGACAGTCTATGTCAGTTCGTCCGTTAATACTACTGTCTTAGTTACTCGTATATTTTGCACTCTATAGTATATTTTAAATGTATGCTTTTATTCAAAATGGATACTCGACCGTAGCTTTCTTTCTTGTTTATAAATTATATATAGAACATATATGTAAAGAAGAATTTCATTCATTCAATTAATTTAGATATGATTAAAAATAAACAAATACAAATAAACAATTTTAAAAAAGTTTCACTTGTTCAGCATTTTACCTTTCACTATTGACGCTCTATTGACACTATTGACGTTGTAAAATGGTTTAGGTGCACTAAAATTACTGAAAAGAAATTGTATTCAAATAATGTATGATGTATATTACCATTTCAAATACAAAGTACGACAATCATCGAAATTATAGCCACCATACCACCAGCCTCCGCCGTAGGATTTTGCATAGCTGCAATCGTCTTTGTCGAATGTCGAGAATTTTATTTCATAATCTATTGCATTCCAACTTTCGTTGCAACGACTCACTACCAGTTTGTAATCATTATGTTCATCAGATATTTTAAAATTGTCGCAATTGATCAAATTTTTATTGCCAATAACAATAACAATATATATATAGATCCTGTGAGGCTGCGAATTCGTCAGACGATATATATTTTCCAATCCTAAAAAGAAATCACTATTCTTTGCACCGAATCCTTCGCGATACGTTGCCCAATCCCTATTAAAAATCTCATTTCCACCAACTCGTTGTTGAATTACAATCCATCCAGGTCCAGCTAACTCACCATCGAAGAAACCAACTCCAGAAACATTGATTTTATGAATACTCGGATACTCTTCAAAAGAAGAACAACACGATGTGAGTAAATTCTTATTCAAGGTAGCAATTTCAGCTCAACATAGCTGACTATCTTTATCTTTCATTATTAACATGTTTTAATTTTCTTTTAAACGCAATTCGATTGTTTTCTGCTGTTCTCTGATATTTTCTGATGTCTGATTTAATGTATCAATTTCAGATTGACATAACTTAATAACTTCATCTTTCTTTCTAATGGAGAGTTTTTAAATTAACTCCACAAGTTTCTAAATTGGGTGAATTTATCTGCTAATCCCTTTTCTAATTTCACAATAGCTTTTTTTTTTAATTAATCTCAGATTTTAATTTCTCAACTTTGTTTTGACGTAAATGCAAATCGTTTCCCCCTTTAAGTACTTTGCTGTTATATTCATCTAATAAAACTGCATAATACTTTTCCAAAAGATCCGAATTTAATTTATTAAACTTCATTTCCATAATTTAGCTAACTCTTTTCTAACCTGTCTTTATAGTTTTATAGTTATAAATGCGACACTGTTCGTACATTTATTGGTCGACTTCATATGTATAATACAAGGAAAATAAATACACTTTCAGCACTCACTGTAATACACTGCTTTATGTTATTATTATTTCCTATAGCTGATGTTGCAACCACAAATATTTCATGTATTATTAGTAACAAAACTGCATTTATTAATATTGTGCTCATTGCGATTCTTTCTAATGCACTCAAGGAAGATGAATATGGAATGGAATAATGCACTTAAATCTACAATTAAATCAGAACATTTAATCTGTGTTAATAAAAAAACAATCCACCATTCGATGGCTTTTATAATAAGACTTTAATGATAAGAGATAGACACTCTTATCGGGTCAACAGAAGAGAATATTGTCTGATCTTCTCAATTTAATGAAAGTTTTATTAAATTCATTAGATGCTGCTACATCAACGAGTTTATTAATTTAATCTGTTTATTGAATGTTTAGTTAAGAATCGAATATGTGTATATCAAATAATACTTTAATTTTGATTATACTCTAATTACTTTAATATTCACGGTTCGATTGAAAGAATATATAAGCACAATAATCATAAGTTTACTTACTTTTAAATATTTGCATTTCTATTGAAAGCACCTAGAGAACAAAAAATACAACAAAAAAAATATTTTTTTCAACTTTAAAAATAAATAGCTGCATTATATAGTCGATCGTTATTTTTAATTTTAATCAACCAATTATATATAAATGATTACATAATTGAGAGAATTTCAGCTCTCCAATTGCTCACTTCTTCATCGATTCTTTGGGGCGAATTAGCATCTTAGCTTTTTTCAATGGATATCGAATGAACCAAACTAGATCTGGCCCATATGGTGCATTTAAATTACTGCATAAGAAAAATTAAAAATCAATAATTATGTGTGTTTCATCGAAAATAAGAATTTGCAATATTTACCAATTATAACAACTGCTGTGCCACCAGCCACTTTTGTATTTAACTGCGCAATTATTATTATCACCAATGTCGTTGTCGCGATCGAATGTTGTGAATTTCATGTTTTCGCTGACTCTCATCGCATCCCAAATAATAGTTCCACTGAATTTACCCAAACTCAGTTTATATCCACTGTCTTCATCAGATATTTTGAAGTCGTCATAACGAGCGTTGTAGGTACTTCCATTCACAGTAACCAAATGTATATAAAGTTCGAATCGCTTCAATCTGGTGATACGATGTATTTTCTCGAGTCCCAGGAAAAAATCGCTCTTATAAGAACCGAAACCTTTGCGATACGTTGCCCAATCCCTATTGAAATCCTCATTTCCCCCAACTCGTTGTTGTATTACAATCCATCCAGGTCCAGCTAACTGACTATCGCATAAAACATCGAAGAAACCAATGCCAGAAACATTGAGTGGATGAACATCTGAATCTCCAAAAGGAGAGCAACTTGATGGGATAAGAGTATTGAGTAAAGTCTTATTCAATATATCAACTTCAGCTCGACATATCTGATTATCTTTATCTTTCTTTATTAATTTAATTTTACTCTGCTCTAATTGCAATTTAATTGTTTTCTGATGTTCTGTTATATTTTGAATATTCTCACTAAATCTCTTAATTTTTTCATCTTTTTCAATTAAGCTTGAATTGAGAGATTTTAATTGAACTTGACAAATTTCAAAGTTGGTGGACTTCTCAGCTAATTCTCTTTCTAATTTCACAATAATATTTTGTTTTGAATTAATTTCAGATTCGAATTTATCAACTTTATTTTGACACGATTGCAAATCGTTTTTCTCTTTAAATACTTTGTTTTTATATTCATCTAAGAGAGTTGCCTCCTTCATGAATTTTTCATGAATTCTCACAATTTCATGATACTTTTCCATAAGATCCGAATTTAATTCATTTAACTTATTTTCCTTAATTTCTTTGTCTTCTAACTCATTTCGAACTTGCCTAAAATAGTCAAGCAAAGGTTTCACTGTCTTATAGTTATGCATTCGGCACTGTTCTTCCAATTTTCGATCGAATTCGCATGTCTTATAAAAAGAAAATGTAAACATTCTTAGCACGCACTGTATTACACTGCTTTATGTAACTGTTCTCACCTCTTCAAAGGCAGCTGCTGCCACCAAGAATATTTGAAGTATTATTAAGAAAACAGTTGCGTTGATTTTTATTTTGCACATTTTGAATGTTTCGACTGCATGCAAGCAAGATGAATTTGAAACTAAAAGTTTAATTTAAATCGACGAAAATTACAGTTCTGAGTGCTATATGATTTTGGAATTATCACGTGATGAACGGATGTGGGATCAGCTCAAAAGTTCGTAGCGGAAATGAAGGCGATAGGAAACTGTGTCAATGTCGAGGCAATGTCAACTTTCTGTCTCATGTCTAAGAGAGGCTTCTTGATAATGAAATTAGAAGTGATGACAGTTTTTGAGTAATTTATTTATTCGAATTTTGATTATACTTAAAATTAGAAAACTGTGTAGTGTAAAATTGCACTGTATTATACATACGTATGTATTTATCACATATCACATATATTATATTGAAGTCAAGATCAATGAGCCAACATAATGATGATGTCTCTATGTCTCTCTTCTACGTCACCGTTTTCAATCAGTGAGAGCGATTCTATGGCTTATCTCCGCAATGCTGACGCAGATGCGTTCCAATTGATGAGGCGACACACTCATGCTTCTTTTGTATGTTTAATTCATATTATATAAAACACAATAAACAATTTACATTTGGTTTGGTTTAAACCTAACTTAATTCAATGCAGGAAAATGGCTGATCTTGAGTTAAATTTATATTTAATATGTGCTAATTCAATCTTAAAATGAGTAATGCAAATCACAAGAAAGATAAACCTGACTTTACAATTACTACTCAATAAGGACTCCTGACTCCTTTTACTCTGCAGGGTTAGGTGAAGTGTCGTTTAAGTCTGGCAAGAGAGTTTTCACTTTGTGTGCTTTTAACATATATGTATGTTGTTATTTTATGAAATGTATTTCATGATGTCAGATCAACATGACTTTAACATTGGACGCTGTATTTTGGGTTTTACGTTTTTAGAGTAATACTGATTTAAAGAGTAATACCCTTTATTATGGTTGGCTTTTCTGTTCTGTGCATACAAGATGTTTTAATATACTTGGAAAATCTGTAGGGAAATAAAATTTTTTTAATTAAGCAAACAATTGAAAACAATTTTGAACATAATAATAAGTACTATTAATATTTCCAACTAAGATTTAATAAAACACACTTTCAAGTTCAGGGGACTGGGTATCTTGTAGTCGTGCAATCTCGACAAGATTGTTTTCATTTGATTTATTTTGAACTATGTGTCCAGTAACTACATACATAGTATGTACATATGTATACATAATTGCTCCTATGTCTTTCACGCATCGTGCCTGCACGTGTTTCTCTCCTAACTCTCAGTTGCTTATCATCGCAATGCTGGCATTTGTCTCTAAACTGAGCCGCTTATCATCGCAATGCTGGCCTTTGTCTCTAAACTGAGCCGAGCAGCTTGGTAACAATTGTCAGAATGACGTCTTTTTGGGAGAACGCTTCAACAAAATCATAATTCGCTGACCTGCACCAATTATTTAAATGTTGAAAGTAAACAAAATTAAATTCTTCGAAGGCGAAATGTGCGCTACGCACAGAAGAAAACATTTTCGAGCATACAAAATATATTCAATATATATTCTGAATCGTCATCAACACTGTTAAGTTTTGACAGATTTCTTCATTTGTTATTCTGCATTATCACATACATAAATACACAAAACCTTTTGCATCAGTTCTTGTCTCAAAATACGAGTACAGTTGCAAAATTCGATGCAGCCGAAAGTGTTCTACTGTGAGATACCCATTGTAAATAAAACCATATGTATTCTACAAATATACCAACAAAATATTAAAGTAAAGCAAAGGCTATACTTGGTATATTCGTAAAGTACTACACTCAAAATCTGCGATAAAGTACAAAATTTACCAGATTGTTAGTCAAAGTAACTAAGACACGTTTGCAGTAGACGGACACAAGGACATGGCTATATCATCTCGGCTGCCGACGCTGATCAATGCTTGTGAATGATTCGTTTATACGAATTTTGGTTTTACTTAGACTTAGAAGATAAAAGTAATGTATTATTAAACTAGAGAAATTAATAAGAAATTGTATCACAGGAACGTTATTTTAAAGTCAGGATCAAGGAGGCAAGATATTAATGATGTCACATAGACCTAACGTATCATGATCAGCACTCTCTCTCTCTTCATATTTTCATTGTCCGTGAGAGCGATTATATTTCTTATCGTCGCAATAGTGAAATAAAAATTTGGAGGCTACACAAAATATAAAAATAAATATTCGTCGAGATTGCTCGCTTATAAAATTACCCTATAAATGTATTTAAAATTTACTTAGTTATTTTTATATGTTAGCTTTTACAAGAGAAGAAAAGTGAAGAATATTGATGGTTAGACTATGCGTTTCTAAAAATGTTGACTCAGCTTCCACAAACATTAAAATTGAAAATGATAATTTAGCAAGCCCTATAATCGGTAACTCTTGGTAGAAGGTTTTCAAATAAACTTTCAGTGACATCAACAATTGAAAATAAACTAACTAAATTTATTTTCAACTTTGAAGTTTCAGTGCAAATTTCATATATGTTTACTTATAGTTGAATCTGAAAAGTGCATTTAATTAACGTTCACATAATTAATAAACATAATCAAAAGCAAGCGCAGCGACAAAATGTTCTACGCAATGCATATGCAAGTCAGTGTGCGTACATGTGAGTAGAATATATGACGCTATCGCACTCACTCTCCTTTGCTCTATCAGCAACACACAGTTGTTGTTGTTGAGATTTATTCTTTGTTTTTGTACATGCAGATGAACATGCGTCCGTGGGATAGACACGATCAGCCAGCGCCTGTTTTGACTATTGACTATCGCGTACTCGCTCACACTCGCCTCCAAGCGTGCAACTGTTTGAGCTTAGAAGCAACTTCTTCTGTTATACAGCACCACAACTAGCATCGTCTTCCGTTTTAATGAAGTAGCAACTGCTTCCGCTTGAATAATAGCAACTTCTTTTGTTACTCGTATACATAATCCTTTTCTGTTTTAACTTTTGTTCTCTTTCATATTAATTATTATTAATATTTATTGATAATATATGTACATTTGATTCTTAGTTAATGCTTAATGTTTCCTCTTTAATAATATATTGGACTTATATTTTGAATTAGTTTGAGATTCAAACTGCAAGAGAATCGTTCTTATATAAATTATAATTATAGAAGGAAAAAGTGCTTTGACTTTGATTTTTACTGATGTGAAATACAGTTCTGAAACTAAAAATAGAACCAATTTTATTTTTATGTTTGTTTATGTAATATTTATTGTTTTTTTAATTTACATATTTCTTTTATGTAATTAAAGTTCAGTTGGGTTTTCTTATTATTTTATAGAAATATTTAGATTTTTCAAGTGATGCAATTTTTAATTTCGCTGCTGTACATATTTGCTCAGATGATAAGGAAAAGAGCGGCCTTCATGACGTCAGACTTGTGACGAGCAGTCAAAAATATAATATTTGCTGGCTCTCTCCGCTGATCTCTCTCTGCAGCTTAGCAACCGCTGTTGAGCACCGCTTCTATCTATAATTCTGTTAATTCTAGCGATCAGGAGAGGCGGAAGATGATGATATACAGTGTGTTTCGAAGGGTAGATCAGCTAAGAGATCTCGAATATTTTCTATTTTAATAAAGAATTGGCATTAAAATTATTGAAATTAAAAATGTATCAAAGTAACGCATTTAATACCAACTCACCACATTTAATAGGTTAATTTAAAAATGATTTTATACTTTAAATACCAAATAGTATAATAATTAAGAAAATATTTTTTTTATAAACAAAACACAGAACAATATTTTGGAAACAATTAACGTAACTTCATTGAGATCGTGGTCAGAATCTTTCATTGAAGAAACAATGTAAAAATAGATAATTTATTATAATGCACCTATGCATTTAACAGTTTGAAATAATTACAAATAAAAAACAAGTCCTGCCAGAACTGCTATCACATGCGCAATTATCGGAAGAAATGTCATTGTCTCAATCGATGTTTAGCCACATCGCAATTATATCTCATTCTTGCTCCCAAGCTCAATACGTAACCATTGTATTCACCGGATATATCATATGTAAGTCTTCGTAACGAGTTTTGTTAAGTAATCTGTGAATACCAAATGAATTTAAAGCTCGTGTTGTTGGGACTTCGTCATTCGATAGATTTCATCCAATCCAAGACAGAAATCGTTATCTGGGGAACCGATTCTTAGCGATACATTGCCCGATCTTGCCGATCTTGTCATCTGTACCAACCTAATGAATATCGAGTTCGAAAAGCTGCAATCTTGTGATACAATGTATCTTCTTTAATCCTAAGAAGAAATCATTCCTAAGGAAAACGTAAACCTTGCGATACGTTGCCCAGTCCCTATTAAAACTCTCATTTGCCCCAACTCGTTGTTGTATTACAATCCATCCAGGTCCAGCTAACTGACTATCGCATAAAACATCGAATAAACCTACGCCAGAGACATTGACTTGATGAACACCAGGATAATCTCCAAGAGAGCAACTTGAGGGGATAACAGTATAGGGTAAAGTCTTATTCAATGTATCAATTTCAGGTCGACATATCTGATTTTCTTTGTTTTTCTTAATTGACATATTTTGACTCTCATCTAATTGCAACTTAAGTGTTTGCTGTTGCTCTGTAATCTTTTCAATATTTGCATTAAGTCTCCTTATATTTTCACCCTTTTCAAGTAGACTAAAATTAAGTTGTTTTAATTGAACTTCAGAATACCTTAAACTACTGGATTTATCTGCTACTTCTTTTTTACATTTATCATAAAGTTTAGAAATTGGTGTTAATTTGTCAATAATTTGTTTTTGTGATTTAATTTTAGATTCTAATTTCTCAACTTTATTTTGACTCAATTGCAAATCGTTTTCCCCTTTAAATACTTTGTTTTTATATTCATCTAGTATAGCTGCCTCATTCATGAATTTTTCATGAATTCTCACAATTTCATGATACTTTTCCATAAGATCCGAATTTAATTCATTTAACTTATTTTCCTTAATTTCTTTGTCTTCTAACTCATTTCTAACCTGTCTAAAATAATCGAGCAACGGTTTCACGGTTTTATAATTATGAATCCGGCACTTTTTTTCCATTTCTCGGTCGAATTCGCATGTCTGATAAGAAGAAAATGTAAACATTCTTAGCACTCACTGTATCATACTGCTTTATGTATGTAAATGTTCTCACCTCTTCGAAGGCAGATGTGGCCACTAAAAACATTTTAAGAACTATGAGGAAAACAGCTGCGTTGATTTTTATTTTGCACATTTTGAATATTTCAACTGCATGCAAACAAAATGAATTTGAAACTAAAAGTTGAATTTAAATCGAAGAATTCAGCTCCGAGTTGCTGTTTTGTTTTTGAGCTTTCACGTGATCAACGGATGTGGGTTCAGCTCAAAAGTTCTTAGCGGGAGAGATAGTACATGGTGAAAGTAAGAAGAGTCTTGATCCAAGAAGAGAGAAGAGACAATGTCGATTTTCGTTCGCCTGCCTGAGAGAGGATTCTAGATGATGGAATTAGAAATGGTTTATATGTTCGAGCTCTGATTATTATTTCACACTACAGTGAAAATTTACTGCATTATTCGGGAGGAGAACTAAAATGAATTTACATCAGATGGACAGCGAAGGCAGCATCAATGGACCAAGATATTTAATGATGTAACATAGCCTTACCATACACCCTTACTACTCTTTCTCTTTCTCTCTATCCCTCTTTCTCGCTCTGTCTCTGTGTCTCTCCCTATCTCTTCTTTGCCCGTGAGAGCGATTCTATTGCTTATCGTCGCAATGGTGACGCAAATGTTGGATGCTAAATAAAGTACACATAAAAATTGAAAATTACCCTATAAATTTATTTGAAATTTACTTTATTTATTTTTATGTTAATTTTTAATATTTTTACCCAGCGTTTTGTTTTTAGAAAAAAAGAAAAGTTAAGAATACTGATGGTTTTACTATGCGTTTCATAAATTGTTGACTCAGCTTCCACAAAAGTGTTACATTAATATTGAAGTGAATTATCACAAAAAAAATAATTCGGCAAACCCTATAATCAGGAATTCTTGGTAGAAAGTTTTCAAATCAACTTTCAGTGACATCAACAATTGAAAATAAACTAACTAAATTTATTTTCAACTTTGAAGTTTCAGTGCAAATTTCATATATGTTTACTTATAGTTAAATCTGAAAAGTGAATATAATTAACGTTCACATAATTAATAAACATAATCAAAAGCAAGCGCACCCAAAAAATGTTCTACGCAATGCATATGCAAGTCAGTGTGCGTTCATTTGAATACAATATATGACGCTATCGCACTCACTCTCCTTTGCTCTATCATCAGCAACACACAATTGTTGTTGTTGAGATTTGCTCTTTGTTTTTGTACATGCAGAAGAACATGCGTCCGTGGGATAGACACGATCAGCCAGCGCCTGTTTTGACTATTGACTATCGCGTACTCGCTCACACTCGCCTCCAAGCGTGCAACTGTTTGAGCTTAGAAGCAACTTCTTCTTTTATATATCATCACAACTAGCATCGTCTTCCGTTTTAACGAAGTAGCAACTGCTTCCGCTTGACTAATATCAACTTCTTTTGTTACTCGTATACATAATCCTTTTCTGTTTTAACTTTTGTTCTCTTTCATATAATTTATTATTGATATTTATTGATAATATACATTTGATTCTTTGTTTATGCTGAGTGTTCCCTCTTTCATAAACTATCAGAGAATTATATTTTTAATTAGTATACATATATGTATGTATGCTAATATAGTGGGATTTATACAAATGCTTCAAAAATATGTAATTCAATTATCTATACATATGACTAAAATTTCACAATAAAACACAAATTGTCCGAGTAAATTCGTAAGGTTGGGATTTTCGTTTAATTTGTTGTTTAGAGAAAATGTTCAAACGTGTGCAAATTTGCGCGGTTTTCGGCATCTTATTTGTCGGGTACCTCGATGATAAGGAAAAGAGCGGCCTAAAGCATATTTTTAGAGAGTAAGCGGAAAGCTCTCTCAATATTTCGTTTCCATTCGTTTGAACTTGTACTTTGAAATTTAAACTTTTCTCTTTTGAGTGATGTATTCTCTAAATCTGTTTTTTATATATGTACATATTATACAATGATAGCATTTAAATCAGCGCAAGTTTACTTAGTTGACTATGACGCACAAAATCTCTCAAACTCAGCAACATAGATATATATACATATGTACATATATACATATATGATTTTGTTGGAATTTTTCGAGTTGATAGTAATGCAATAACTTAATTTTGAAATTGCATTTCTTTTACCTCAAAATGACTATAAAATTATAAGAAAATAATTAAAGTGCCATCAAAAATCATGTGTCTAATAATGGAGATGGCGTCCAGCAGCAGGGAAATAAATAAATAACGAACAATAGCAGAGCAGTCAAATTAAATTGACCAGAAAATAAAAACGAAAACGAAAACAAAAAGGGAAACACAAATACAAAAGAAATCATTAAATGCACGAAATGACAGAGAAATGTGCCATGGCCATTAAGAATACGAGAGCTGAGTGGAGAGCAACAACAACTTGAGAACTCGAAAGAGTAATTATAATGCGAAGATCACGTATTCGCATTTTGCAAATGTGCATGCCATAATAGAAGGACGATTTATGCTCAGATACGAACACCGCAGAGCCTAAATCAAATTTAAAGAGCCAACGAATGTTTGTGTGGCTGCTAAAAGCATAAATAAATGGAAATCCTTAAGAGTTACCCTGTACAAATTCTTGTTTACTATGGGTCTATTTAACTTTCGTAGAGAGCAACATTTAATATTCAATATAAATACAATTGAGAATATAAATCTAGAAGCATTTTTTATTAATCAATTAACTAGGCTTCTCAATTCATTTTTTAGTTAACCTTTAAGGTGACTAACTAAATTGTAATATTATAATAAACAGTTTTTTTAAGTAGACAATTTACTTAAGCTAAGGAATAAATCGCTGTGGCTTTTTTACTAAAATAACTGTTTTGGGTGTATACAAGTATAAACGATTTATTATTGTGAATTAATTTGTTTTTTCTTAAAGCGATATTTGTTGAGTTTGACTTAAGTTGAGTGACAATCAAAATAGTAATACGAAAGCTTAGATATGATTATGGTAAAAAGGTTATTAGTAAAAAATTCTAGTACAATTTCAATAGAGCCAATTGAAAAAACGAAAATTGTTGACTTTGGATTAAGTTGTGTGATAATCGGAATAGTAACATGAAAGCTTAAACATTCGCTGTTGGCAGCATTGCATTCTAGAGTATTATGTTTTAGCATTGGAACAATTATAGTAACAATTTTGTACATTTCATTAAAGTCTAGTGAAGAGCGATATTTGTTGACTTTGACTTAAGTTGAGTGACAATCAAAATAGGAATACGAAAGCTAGATATGAAGATGGGAATTTAGAATAAAGTTCTAGTACAATTTCTACATTTCAATAGAGACAATTGAAAAAGCGATACTTGGTGACTTTGGATTAAGTTGTGTGAGTATTATGTTTTAGCATTGGATGAATTAAAGCAACAATTTTGTACATTTCTTTTAACATAATAGCTTAGATACTCGCTGCTGGTGGCATCTCATTCCAGGGTATTGGGCTGAAAGTTGCAGCGCTTTTTTGGAAATGCTAAACAGTTTGGTAAATGACAAGCAGCTCCAAGCGAGCCCGGCTTCAGTAATTGGCTCAAATTACAGAAATTTCGCTGCAGCGAACCACAGCATCAGAGAAGCCACAACCACAGCGACAGCGACAGCGAGAGCCGCAATCGCAGTTGGTGTTGCAGTCGAAGTTGAAGTCACAACCGCGTCTCAGAGTCTAACCATGTCCGTACTCCAGTTCCCGCATCTCCCCCCCCTTAACACGGACACGTTGCCGGCCCGACGGCTGTTATTGTCGTGGCACAATATTGTTTCCAAAAATGAAACGAAACAAAACAAATACGTGACCAGAAATTAAAAAAAAAATAACAACACACACAAACAAAAAGAAAAGAAAAGAGAAAAAAAACAAACAAAACAAAACTGTGCAAAATAAAATAAGGAAACAAACAAAAATCGCGTTGATTTGAATTTTAAAATGTTTTGCATGGCATTTGTATTTGTGTCTCTCATTTTGCTGTTGTTTTTTTTTTTGGTTTTTGGTTTTGTGACTGTCGCACAGTGGGACCAATTGAATTGAAGCGGCAGCTGCGTTAATGAACTGCTACTTAAGTAATTGCACAATTAAAACGAAAAGTCGATTAAAAACTGATTAAGCGTCGTATACGCAACATTTATAAATAGCGCACATTACGCATACGCCCAGTGCAACGTGTGTTTTACACTTCGGAGAGTGCGAGGGGACAATGTCAAGGGCACTTTTGCCCCACTGTGCGAGCACAATTCCACTTGGCTGCTATCTGCCATTTGGTGTCATTGTCGCCGCTATTTTCGGTTACATTTCCAGCACCCAAAACTCTCCGCTACGCTTGCCACAGTCACTAACAACAAAGTTGCAGCGGCAACAACTGACGTTGCCTTATGTAAATTGTGAAAACAACAAAAAAGGGCGAAAAAAAATTAAGTCTACATTTATGTGAGTATTTATTATACCCGCTACTCATAGGCTAGAAGGTTGTTATACTTTTGTGCCTGAAGGAAATGCATGTAACAGGGAGAAGGAGGCATTTGTGTCCCTTTAAAGTATATATATTCATGATCAGCATCAACAGACGGAGATAATTTACCAATGTACGTCTGTCTGTCTGTCTGTCCGTCTGTATGAACACCTATATTTCAGAGACTATAAGACATAGAGCTAGAATTTTTGGTTGATATGTTTGCATGCAAATCAAAATTGTTTGAAATGTTTGCCACGCCCACTTTCACTCCCTCAAATCCATGAAAATCGAATATTAATCGTATTTTTAAAACTGAAGTCCTGAATTTTGGTACAGGAAATAATAACAATAGAGTTCATGATTTCTAAAAACTTCCTTGCGATCAGATACGAGGGTTGGTATTTATATTTCTGGCCTAATAATGAAAATGCGAATATTTATAAAAAAAAATGGATTTATTGTTTGTCACAGTATTCTCCAGCAAGATTTATATACTTTTGAATGCCCTCAAATCAATTGTCGAAGCACTTATTCCACTCTGATTGAGGCACCTCCAAAACATGCATAACATGCATTGCATAAGTTATTTATTTATTTTATATGGAAAAAAACGTCTACATACTACAATTCTTAGGTGCCTTGGCTGACATTCTGTCATATTTTGTGTTATTTTTAAAATGTAGTACCATATTAATATACCAAATACAGATTTCGGTATATTTTAGTGTATTTAGTGGTACTTGGTATATTTTTAAAATGAATAACTGGTGTCTCACAGTCGAGCACACTCGATTTCTTATTTATTTTTCGGTTTTCTTTACTTACTTTTTCTTTTTTTGATAATGAAACTTTTCAACGCAATAAATAATATGTTGGCTGGGCAAGGGATTGCAAGGGGCGGGGTGAGGCGCTGTGTTTAACAGTTGAAGTAAACGCCATGTCAAATATTGATTTCACATTGAATTTTTGATTATTTCTATAAATAAAATGCCAAGCAACGCAACGAGTTTGGCCTAGGTGCGCATAAGTCAGTCGCATGAGGGTGCGCCCAGCCCAGTCTACTCGTCTCGCCTCTCCCGACTCGACTCGACTCGACTCTCCTCGTTCCCTCAGACATTATCTGTCGCGTTTTCACACCCCAGCAGCACGCGTGCAAAGCTGATAATGCTGCCCCATTGTCGTCTAGGTCAAGTTTGGCATATTTGTTGTACGAGTATTGCTGTGAATAGTTCAGCTTAAAGCATCTGTAGTTATAAGTAAACATTAATATTTGAATAAGGTTTTTTTATAAAATGATTTACGCAAATGCAGCATTAAATATTATGTGTACCCTTATTATATTATTATGTAAGTCTCATTAAAATGTTGTATATTATAATATAATTTGTATATTAAATATCTTCTAAGTGTGGGACCGATTTCATGTTGGTGTTGGATATATATATAAAAAAAAAAATATGGTATAAATATATTTATTTGTGTTTCGAATATTTGAAATTACCATGAAATAGCACGGCAATCGATATTTAATGGAAAAAATTAATAACTGCACATATTATAAATACATTATTGTATGTTTATCCATATTTACAAATTTCATTTGTTTAAGATAATAAAGATAAATTTTAAAAAAAATTAAATCAAGTAGATATATTAAATGTTCTCACTAACAAGAATTTCAATTAAATTGTTTCATATAAAAATGAACTGCAATAGGTAAATTAAATTTGTAATTTCTAGATAATATTTTCTATAAATATTATTATATTTTGTACTATTTATAGTAAATTATTATTGAATTATTATATTAAATTTCTTAAATTGATAAATTAGATTGCATTATTTGTTAGTAACTTTCTCGAAATATAATATATATTATATATGGGTAATTCTATGTCGAAATTCGTCCCGTGCGAGACTCTTTACATTGAAAATAACATAAACTGAAACAATTTTAAAAATAAGAAAAGGTTATTTCTATAGCTCTAGATTTGTACTTTAATTAGAGCTAAGAATGGTTTTGGAATTTTCTTTCTGTTTTGTTTTCTGTTGTGATAATTGTAATAATAGAAAACACAATAATTTGACTGACTTTTAAAATTATATTTACAAACGAAGCTACAGGGTAGCTGCTAGTCTGGCATCCCTTTTTACTATTGTCAATGCTCACTCGGTGCTTTTATGATTTTATTTTTTGTTCGCGACGCTCTTGTTTTCGCATATGGGCATAAAACTGAAAAGTAAACAACACATAAAATGAAATACAACCAAAATTGCTATGCAAATACAGAATACAGAATTATTACCTGAGCCCCGCTCGCCATCTCGCTTCGACACAAGTAAACACACACACGCACACCTGGAGCAAACAACAATATCGACAACAACAACAACAACAACAACAGCAAAATGTCATATAGTTACGGGTTCTACTTGGATTCAGACGCGTTAAAGGTGTGGCCCATTGGCTAGAGTCTCGCCAACGCGTAATAAAAAAAATATATATATACATAAAAGCCAATAAAAAATTATTAATAAATGCAAAAGTGAGACCCGAAAACTATAAGCAACTAAAAGGCAGACGCCATTTCGATGTTAAGCTGATCAATTGTACAGCAGAATAGCAAAAAATGATAATAAAACAAATACATTAGAGCTACGAGGAACAAGTGAGAAATCTACTGTCAAGTGTGCTCGACTGTGAAATACTCGCTATTCGTTCGCAAGAAAATATACCGACAAAATACTGAAACATGCCTAAATGTATGTTTGGTATATTAATATGGTAGAGCTGGCCCGACTTTGATACACTCGCTATCTGTTCTCGTTAAAATCTTATTTAAATATACCGAACTAGTATATAAAATATACTGAAATATACCAAAGATGTTTATTTTGTGTATTTATATGGTAGAGTATGCTCGACTGTAATACATTCGTTTTAAGTATTTTCATTAAATATACCAAAATGAATATACCAAAAAAATACTAAAGTATGTCGAAATGTAAATTCGGTATATCGATACTGTAGTGTGTTTGACCGTGAACACCAATCATTATGGTATTATTATATAAATATACCAAAGTAATATACTGAAAAAAATGAAATATGCCGAAATGAGTATTTAGTATAGTGGTATAACAAGAGTTGTCAAAAAAAAATTATAGCTAAATTATGATTATTATTACTCTATTGATAGCGAGTAATAATAATTATATATAATATACATATGTATATGGTAAATATATTTATACCCATAAAATAACCAAAAACAATATACTGAAATTCAATACGTTTAATAAATTCTAGTAGTAGATATAAAATTTTATATATTATGTAAATATTGTATTCAAAATTAAATTGTTAAAGTATTTTGAAATGTAATATAATTAAAATATAAAATAAAGTAATAGATAAACAAATAATATAATGAAAATAAATACGGTTATTGTAATGCAATGTCTAAAAAGTATAATAATAAGCTGAAAAATCGATAATTTAAAACAGTATTCTAAACTCTTTAATAAACAATGTTATTATTGTATAAGCAATCAAATCTTAAGTAACGCTTGGATCACGTTTTACTGAATGATAAATGAGCACAAGTATTTGTAGAGATAAACGTTTATCAGACGAGCTGTAGTGCAAGGCATTGTAATATCGTCAGCCAATTAGTGCCTATACAACAGGGCGTATGAGTAATAAGCAAAACGAATTTTATTTACAAGCACTTAACATTCGCTGCGTTAAGAGGATGTTAAGTGTAATTAAAAAAGTTGTAAGAAAAAGCTTAAAGGAATTGAAAGGAATCGAATGCTAGGAATTTGTTAAATTTGTAGCAAGAAATTAAAGGAATTGAAAGGACAATTGTGTTATTATATATTGTCTGTCAGTTAATTAAAGCGCTGTTGCATGATATGCATTTTGTTCGCCTTGACTCAATACCAAATACAATGATACTGCACATGTTCAATTTTAGCATAATAATTCAATGACTTGACGAAATGATTACGAATCAAAATCACAATTAACTAAATGGGGGCACTGCGATAAGGAAATTTCTCAATTTCTCTCGAACAAAATGAAATGGTTAGCCAATAACTCTCTCTCTTTCTGTCTGTTTCTCAAGATAGGGTATCATTGAGGTAATTGCACATTTTTTTAGTTTCTTCAATTATAATTTTGCCATCTGAAATAGTCGTAACATTGAAACAACTCGCACGACAACTCATAAATATTCAAATTGTGTTGTGTCTATTGGTTTTGATTTTGCATATAGTACACTGTAAGTGTAAGTGCTGACAATGTCATCGTGTTTGTAACGCATGTCGTATACGTGATTTGCCAGAGTGTTGTGAAATCGGTGTGGTTTTCAGATGAGAGCTTCATTGTTTTTCTATTTGCATTCCAATATTGATTACGTTGGTAAACAAATAGTAAAATCGTGTTCTCAGATGGCAAGTATTTACTCGATTTTTCAGCACATGGACAATGCGGCTTACGAGTGCCCAGACACCCATTAAATAACACAGCGATAAAGATTGAGAGAGAGAGAGAGAGAGAGAGAGAGAGAGAGAGAGTGAATGAGAGAGAGAGCGAATCCCATCAGACATGTGCTAGTTTCATATAGAACTAAAAAATATACTACGACGCTTTGAGCTGTGGTTCTCTGCGTAATTCGCTTCCTCGTCTTATCGCCTCAAGTGGCGAGCGAAATGATTTTTGAAATACGCGCACACGTTTCGTCACGTCTGTGTCTGGCGCAGACTTGTTGTGACTTACTAACACTACTCTAACACAACATACAATATAGTACGCTGCATTCGAATATTGTTCCATTAAATGTCTAGCCGTCTCGATCGTTAACAGATCGATGCATTCAGTTGTTCCGGTTTACATCCCATTGCCAATTGATTTCGTCTAGGCATTGCAGTTATTTGAGATTTGTTTGGAAATTTGAAAAGAATTTGAAGTGCGGAATGTTTCTCTTCTCTGCTTTCAGAATAAAAGTTTCCCATTTTTTAGATTTTATTTACGTTGAAAATTATAGAATTAGTTTTCAATATTTGTTTTCATCTTCTGTTGCCCTATATTATCACTTATTATTTTTTCAAATCAGGCAATTATCTGCAATTTGCAATTCAAATAACAAGACTTTTGCACTTGTTTTTATTTTATACAAACAATTTCAAATTACAGAGCCGTAAATTGTGCAACTTATTATTGAATTGTAATGTTTTGCATTTAACTGAAAATGATCAAAATAAAACAAGCAAGCAGCGCCGCTTATAATAAAAAAAGTCTACAAAACTATGCCATAATCTCAAATGTGCACTTAAGTGCAATGCATTTAAGCTAAATTAGTTAAAGAACTCACATTTAATTTATACAACAATCTCGAATTTGCATTTAAATGCAATCAAATATTTAGAGCTAATGAACTTTTATTACATTTGATGTTTAATTGTAGAATTACGCATTATTTCAAAGTGTGCACTTAAATGCAATGCACTTAAGTAAAAAATGTGGAGCACATAAACTGCGATTTTTCGCACTTACTTCAGATGTTCAATTAAATGTACATACATATGTATGTATGTATGTGTCATTATCAGCAGTACACTGTTTACGCATTTCATTTAGATGATTTTGAATATTAATTTTAAGTTAACAGCACAGTGTTAACTTGACGTTTTTAACTTTCATCTATTTCCCCTTTGCCGTTGTCAGTGCAGTTTGCTTTCGCTATTAACCCTTTGACATGCCGCTCTTAACAAGGCTAAGATAAAGACGACATGTAACCGGGCGCACAGTCTAGCTGATAAGTCTGTGCACACTATACGTATACGTATTATTATTATTATGTAAATAGGTTTGTCTGGAGCGACACACACACACACACACACACAGAGACATTTTACTGCGCACCGGCTGCACGTATCAATCGCAACAACAACAACTACAACGTCTTTGTAGGTAAATACTGCACTTCCCTCCTCCCCCCCTTTGCACACTCTTGCTACCCACACAATCAAGTGCAGTTCGCATGTAATTCAATTTGCATTCGTGTATTTTTATTTATTTTGTTTGACTGATGACGGCGTCATTTCAAAATTTAAATATTTAATTCAACAAGTTTTTTTCAGTTCAATTATCAATGCAAAAATTGCACAAGCAATGGTGAGGTTGATTTTTCATAAATTCAATAAATGTATTCAGTATTTCTGCAGTTGCTGCAGGGTATGTGTTAGTCGAGCATTTAGTGAAACTTCGCAGGCAACGCAGATTCAATTTATTTGTAGGTCATTTTCATGTAATGCAAAACTACTGCAAACAAAATAGCGAAAATAAAAATAAAGCTTTAAAAAGCTTCAACGTCAGCAGCGGCAGCGACAGCGACAGCGGCTGTGTGTGTAATCGTTGATTCGCAGCACTCATAAAAATCAACAAGACTAGCAGCGACGTCAACGTCGACTGCGACGGCGTCGGCGTTTGTCTATGCAAAACAGTTATATGCGAGATTTATGACAGCACACACACACGCACACACGCTTGTGCTTGTGTTGGGGTTAAGAAGTTGACATTTTCGTTTTCTCGCTTCTCTCTCCGTTTCTTTACTCTATGCGCGTCCTTAGTCTGTCGCTGAGCTACACCCACATGACTTCTCGCTCTCTTTCGCTCCCCACCCCAGCCTTGACCGTGGTCGCTCTCTAAACATAAGATTCGCAACAAGTCTCTCAGCTATTTCGAGGTTATGCATAATGCAGTTTAATATTGAGAGTGAACAACGAAACAAGCAGCAACTAAATTCGAATAGAATTTATCTAAGAAAACAATACTTTATATTTATTATTTTTATTTTATTTCACTATTTGTTCTAGTTATGTGGAGTATCAATTATCAATTTTATACGAATATCAATTATACATTTTTTTTTCTTATTTTTTTTCGACTACGAATTCGAATTGAAATATCAAATATATTAATTAAGAACCGTACTTTTAACTAAGTAGTTATGAAAGTGATTTATACATATGTTTTAAAGAATACTTGCGAGTTGTAAACAAAGTTTTCTTTTCTATTTTGATCATTTCAATCATAATTCGCACTCAATCAATCGTATCAGTTGAATTTGAGAATTTTGTTGATAGTTTTGTTTTGTCTTTCATTTCGGCACAAACAACTGAGATAGTGCAATGTTGTGGAGTCTATACAAACTAACCAGATACCCTATAAATTCTGAGATATCAAATTGCAGAAATTATTATATATTAAAAAGAAGCAAAAATGATTCAAAGCAACATTTAATATTTCAATGAATAAAACTCGTATTTGATATGCTTTACTTTACAAAATTTAAAGGGTATGCAATGATTGCGTAATCACACAAAAGTCCAAATGTCTGGTAGACTCGCAACATCGAAGATATGGTGAGACTTCTGTTGAAAAGATCGACAACTCCAATCGTTTCCTGATACCAAAGTGCTGACCATAAACGTGGAAGTAAACAGAATAACAATAACAATAATAATATTAATATGCGACAGTCCAAATAACAATAACAATACGATAACGTGAAATATTTTCAATGTTAGTCGCGAGCTTATCAATTCCACCAACAAATATCGTCACACTGTCACATGCGACCTTGAGTGGGCAAAAAAAAAAAAAAAATAAAGTAAACAAAATCAACTGAAATGGGATGGCAAAAAGTTTGACCAAAGTAACGTCTTTCTATAGTCTAAACTTTAGACTGCAGTGCATGCTAAAAATATCCATATTCAGCTCACTGAATCACTGATACCACGTGGCCACGAACCCCGAGACCCACAGAGAGTGCACTACTTATAGACCAGACAGTTCTCTGACTGGGCAAATATTTACTCATATAATTCACTCGAGTAGATAATGCACATTTTCTAGTGCATTTCTTCCCAGACATGTGACTTGCGAGTGCCTTGCTCTGATCACAGATTTCATTCACTGAACCAACATCGAATTAATTCGATTAATGAGTTTCTAAGAGAAATCGAATTCTAAACTTCTTGGGTTAAACCATTCTGCCTTATCACTTATATTGTACATTTACTTATTCAAATATTTGGCTATTGATTTCGATTCCGCATTTAGAGTGGTTGTCATCAATAGTACTTCGAATCCAATGATAATAAGCGCAAATTATTCTCAGAATTGAAACGCATTGATAATAAAAAAAAAAACAGATAAATGTAAATATAAAATGCATAGATGTGTGAATAACGAAGTTAGAGTTTCGATTTGATTTTTACTTCAACTTCAATACTTATTGAGTTTTATAATAAAAAGTGTGAAAAAAATAGTTGAAAAAATTCTGCTAATTGATTTACAATCGAAATATTGGGTTTCTTTCATGAGTATTTCCTGGGAAATTACAATTCAAATGAATGCAATTCACTTCGACGTCATTCGGCAATCCAAGTGGGCTCATTTTATAATTTTATTGATACGTATTACCTGTCTGCTGATTATGTGAATTGCCAAAGTTACAATTGCGATACGATTATCACAAGTAGTTACCAACCATAAAAGTATTTATAAAGTCTAAAAATAGCTTTGCAAATACTTCAGAGGGTACTTTAAACCCCTTTAGAGTCCAAACTCGAGACAATATGTCTGAAAAGCTTTAGAATTTTAAGAAAACAAAAGAAAATTAAACCCTTATAGATATACAATACTCTGAAATTAATATTTAAAAGAAATCCGAATACAGAAAAGCTTTAGAATCTTAAGAAAACAAAAGAAAATTAAACCCTTAAAGATATACAATACTCTGGAATCAGTATTTACAAATCAGAATACAGAAAGAAATCTTAAATTATTATTTCGAAATAAAAGTATTTATAAAGTCTACAAATAGCTTTCCGAATACTTCAGATGGTAATAGTAAAACCATTTAGAATGTCAACTCGGGACAATACGTCTGAAAAGCTATAGAATTTTAAGGATAAAGAAAAAGTAAATCGTTTAAAGATCTCTGGAAATAGTATTGAAAAGAATTGCAAATTCAGAAAGAAAGATCTGAAATAATTATTTTGATGTATTATCAATATGTAAAACCATTGAAACGAAATAAAAGTATTCATAAAGTCTACAAAAAATGCTTTGCGAATACTTCAGATAGTAATAGTAAAACACTCTATAGTCTTAACTCGGGATAATACGTCTGAAAAGCTTTAGAATTTTAAGAAAAACGAAAAAGTAAATCGTTAAATTTAGAAATAAAGATCCAAAATGATTATTTTGATGCATTATCAATATGTAAAAACATTGAAACGAAATAAAGTCTACAAATATGTTAGTTTTCGAATACTTCAGATAGTAATAGGTAGTATAGTATAGTATAGTATAGTATAGTATAGTATAGCCATTGAAAGGCGGAAGAATTCTCAATAACATTTTCATCGTATGATAAGAGAAACCCAATTAAATATGCAATTAACAAATATAAAAAGTGCTGCTAGTTTATGTGCATATATATATTCCCGAGAAGGTAATATCAGAAAACAACAAAAACTAAAACATTGACTCAGAGCTCAAGACCCAGCCCCCAACCACAACCACAACTTCTGGCTATACAAATGGGCTCTACAAATAGATTCGCTTCTGTTAATGCTATGACTAATGCCGCAACCTGCACAAATGTTTATTTGGCTTGGGTTCAACAACAGAACAACAAAACTCAATTCCAAGCGAAGCCCATTTACATATCGTTCTATGTACCTACGAATACGTCTTATACATAAGACGTACAATTCATCAAAAGCATTACTTAATACCTTTGACTAAGCGCGCTGTGCACTAAACTGAGCCATCGAAAACAACTTTCGATTACGAAATTTAGCACAAGCTGTGCTGCTTTGGGTCGTCAGAGGTAGTTGTTAGGGTTAGGCGATGATAGAGAGCAGCTAAACAAAACAAATGCAACAAATAAATAAGCTAAGAGTGAGTTGACTCTACTAGCAAATACCCTCTATATAATTATTTATCTCTGGTTTTGTTCTTCATATTATAACTGAACTAAATCTTCATTAATATTTGATGAATGTATTATGTTTACATATCTTTGGTTTCTCTTGAAATGTACAGGGTATCCAGATAACAAACTTACTTATATGTTTACCAAATTTCAGCATTTTTTATAAACATTTAAATACTTTAATGAATTAGAGAAGTACGAGTATATAGTATATATTTATTTATCTCTACTATATTTATTTTTTTTGCTCTGGTTTCGTTCTTCATATTATAACTGAACTAAATCTTCATTAATATTTGATGAATGTATTATGTTTACATATCTTTTGTTTCTCCTGAAAATTACAGGGTATCCAGATAACTAACTTAATTATATGTTTACCAAATTTCAGCATTTTTTATAAACATTTAAATACTTTAATGCATTAGAATAATTTGCCAAGTATTGCCAGCTTGTCATGCCGCATTTGAAACTTATTCCAGGGTATGCGAAAACAGCAAACTTAATGAGCTTTGCGAAATGTGTTTGCTTGCCCTTTCGATGGCTGTCAAGTACACAATAAACGACAACAGGTTGAAGACTAACAATAAGAACAACAACAACAAGAGCAACAACAACGATCGCCTCGAACAATAACAATTTTAACACTTAACACAGCTGAAATGAAAATTACACAAAAAAAAAAATTAAAAATGCAACCGCAATAAATGCTCATTATAATGTACAAACCGATAATAATCGCCACGATAATCATGACAATGATGAAGATGATTAAGACGATGACGATGATGACTAATACAATGCGATGGCCAAACAACTCAAATGGAACATCAAAATGAAAACTTGAACAAATTTCACATCGCTGCGGTTTCTCAGTCAACAACAGTCAACCAACTGACCAAAAGTCAGTTCAGCTCAGTTCTGTCCATGAGTGATGGCTGCGTGATGTCTCAGTGATGGTTCAGTGTTTCAGTGTTTCAATGTTTCAGTGTTTCAATGTTTCATTGTCTCAGTGGCGCAGCCAAAAGATTCGGCATTGGATGGAACAGAGTTGAGCTGAGGCCTTGCGAATTATCACAAGACTTATCAAATGTATTACGATTCTGTAAAAGCATGTTTTAAGGGTATTTAAGTTTGTCAGTTTAAAATACATATGTCTCAAATATATTTATAGGTAAAAAAACATTTAGTGTTTAACAATTGAATCGTGTATATGTAGGTTTTAAAAATATATAATCTTATTAGTTAGTAAGAAAGTTACAGTCGAGTGTGCTCGACTGTGAGATACCCGCTACCCATTTTGAATAAAAGCAAAATATTGCGGTATTTTTTCAAAATATACCAAAATACAAATATACTAAAAAATATACCAAATGGTATATTTGTTATATCGACTGTGAGATACCCGCTACCCATTTTGGATAAAAGCAAAATATTGCGGGTTTTTTTTTCAAATATACCAAAATACAAATATACTAAAAATATACCGAACGGTATATTTGTTATATCGATATAGTACCACATTCAAAATATTCCATAGACGGCACAATATACCAGATTGTCGGCCAAAGCAACTAAGAGCCTTAGTAAGTAGGCGTTTTTTCCCATACGAAAGTATTTCTTTAATAACTTCGACAATTTTTATCTGATCGCAATCAAATTTTCAGGAATCATAAATACTATAGTTTTTATTGTATACACCAAAATTCGCAGCTGTAGCGGGTATACAAATATTTAAGATTTAAGCATTGAGTACGCGAAATTAATGAAAACTATGCTTCTGAATTGAATGAAATATAAAGGTAACATTAAAAGTGTTTTAAAATGAAACACAATATATATATTTAGTATTAAGTTTATTAAGTATTTCCCTATTCAATTATAACGAACAGAAAAAATGTGCTCTCTTCTAGAAGTAAATAAGTTATTTAAAAAAGTCAAATAGGTAATAAAAATAATATTTAAAAAAAACAATTTTCAAAAAAATATGTAGTATTCAATAAAATAAATATGTAGTACAAATAAAAACATTTTATAAAGTAAAAATTCAATGTAAATGTAATTAATAAAAATAACGTTTTCAAAATTAAAAATTCAGAATTAAAAACTAAATTGAGCATTTTGTTTTGGTGAGAAAAATTAATAATGTTTCAACATTTGCTTTTAAATAGGTGAAGTAAAAGAAGTACAAAAGTTGTGTGTTTAGAATTCAACAAGTTTAATGTAATATAAAATGTAATACGCAAAAAGAAAGTTTACAAATTTAAAAATTTTATATTTTTAAGGCGAGTAGATGTGAAAACAGCTAAATCATTATTACATTTTAATTCACATTTGATTTACAAGCTTTCTTATTGATAATGCATACATTTTTTTAAGAAAACATTTATAGGGAAATGGTTTATATGGTAAGTAATATATTATATAATTATATTAAATGATTTTTTCGAAAATAAATTTGTAATTTGTGTGGAACCTTGACCTTTTGGGAAGATTAAAAGAAACTGTGAAGAGAGAAAACAAATGGAATATGTGTTTTCCCAAGGGAGTTTTCAAAAATTAAACCGCAGTTGTAATCGAGTACAATCATTGTATGCTCCACTATATTACACTATACAACTAGTATGTATGTAAATGATTATCGCTGTTATTTCCCTGGGGGCAAGCATTTCTTACTGGTCGCTATACATTTGACACTCAATTATGATTGCGAGCATTTAATTACTCCGTAAGCTCCATTGATTAATCGCTCCCATGACGGTTGATAACATTTGTTTTTATTTTGCACTTTTTGTTTACGAACGTGTAAACAAATGCGAAAAACAATAACAATAATAAATACAAATAGGCGTAAAGAATTTCATTCTGAACGCTTGAAAAACAAATTCAACACAACAAGCTAATAATACCATTTAAGTAACATTTGCAGGGTATCAAAGGATGCCTAATAACAAAGTCGCTTGCACAGCCGAGATAAGCAACAATTTGAAAAAAACAACGAGAAAAATTTACATTTTTATTGCGTTTCCACTTGTACAATAATTGCCATTTCATTTCATTTCATTTCATTTCATATCTGTGCATATTTTGTACCACTGCCCACCAAGGGATTATACTGTCGCTGTATGTGTGTGTGTGTATGCGACCTTTTGGGCAGCGCTGCTGCGACTGCGACTGCGAGTGCTCCTCTTCCTTCTCCTCTTTCATTCACTTCTTCTTCACTGCTACACTTGATTTTTTGTTGTTGTCTTGTTTTATCTTTTGTTTCAATGCTCAAAATTTTGCACATGTGTCTAATTGTTGCTGTTGCTATTGCTGTTTTCGTGCTTGTTGTTGTAGTTCATTCAAAGCTGACAACAATGACAACAACACAGTACTATGCAGTCCGACATATGCAGATGAGAGAACGACTTGACTGTGCGAGGAAGAGTGAGAGAGAGAGAGAGAGACAGAACGCTCGCTTAAAGAGGAGCTGGCAAATGACTCACAATTGGTTTGCTGTCGTTTTCTTTTATTGCCTTTGTTGTTGTTGTTGTTGTTTTAAGTACTTCATTGTTGTTGGTGTTGTTGCTGCTGCTGCTGCGACTTATGAAACCTTCGCTGTTCATTAGTGTTGTTGCTGCTTCTTTTGTTATTGCAATGAAAAGTTGTTGTCGCATTGTTGCTAGCCCAGGTATAAACACACAAACACACACACACACACACACACACACACACACACACACACACACATACAAACACATATCATTCACATTGTGAAAACCTTGGAACGCTACAATTACTGTTGACTTTTATTGTTGTTGTTGCTATTGCTGCTGTTGTTAATGTTGCTGTTGTTTTTGTTGTTGCTCTCTTCGCCCAGTTCGCATTTCCGCTTTCCTGCCTCGGCAACAGTCGTCATTGTTGTCACAGCCACAGCACAGTTGGCAACAACTACAGCACACACACACACACACATATATATAGAGCTAGCACACACACACTCACAGAGATGCACACGTATAAATAGCAAGCGATACACTGAGAGAAATTTCACATACAATTTGAACATCACTCTTTCTCTAACGAAAATATAAGTTAAAAAATAATGATATTAAAATAAACGAAATAATGTAACACACTTATATATAGAAGATCAATTAAGATTAGCATTTTCCTTAATGATATATTCAGCACTTTCAAAAATGAACTTTCACTTACAGTTCTCAGCTCAATTATAATTAGAATTCGTTAAAATCATCTTATTTGTTAAATAATTTTCTTGCCAATTTTCAACAATGAAGTTTCACTTTTATTAAAGGATAATTTCAAGTAAAAAATTCCCAAAGATCCACTTAATAATTAAAAAAATATTTGGTATACATTTAAAAAATAAAGAACATGAAATATAAAAAAAAAAAATCATTCTATAAAAATGTTTTAGGAAATAAAATAATTTGTTATGTTATGCAAAATATTATTAAATTCATCCTATTTGACGCAAAATGTTTTAGTAAATAAAATAATTTGTTGTGTTAAGCAAAAAAATTATTAATTTCGTCTTATTTCACCAATAAGATTTTGAGCAGTATACATAAATTAATTTAATTTAATTTTCTTATAAATCGTAAAATAAGTGTAAAACAATTTGTATTAGAATTCATTTGGAATCCACTATTTTAGTTTTATATTCAATTCAAATCCTAATAAAAAGTAAGTTTTGGTAATGAAAATCCTAATTGTAGACATTTCTCTCAGTGCAGTTTGCTCAAGAACTGCTCGCTTATCAGTTTTTTTTTAATTTTTGTGTTTTTTTTTCGAAATGGGCAAATCTAAGCGATACCAGCAATTGAGTCAGAGACAAAAAAGATACGACAAGTTGACAAACAAAACTCACAGAACAGCGACAAGAAACAACGAGAACAATAAATACAATAACAGCAAGAGGTACACACATATAGGGAGTGTAAATATCTATGCGATTGTATCTTATAGATAGACACACAAGCGAAAAAAAAATGTAAGAAAAAGGCTCTTTAAATTTTGGTTGCAAAAGGGAAAGGTGAGTGAGGCTCTGACTGGGGTTCATATCTCGTAAGTTCTATAAGAATTTATGGAATGATCTATTGTGGTTGCCAGCCACAAAGAATGCAAACACAAAAGGACAATGGGCGAAAAGGTCCTGTGAAGGTCAGAGAAACTTGACAAACCATTCGACAAATTACTGAAATATTATTTGCGGGGTATCTTACTAATGGGTAAACAATATCATTTTTTTTTTTGGGCAATAATTATGGTTGTAATAAAAAGAGAGCACAGCTATCAGCAAATTTCTATGTACACACTCAAGTGCTTGTCTAAATATTAAATGTTTACCCCCAAAAAAAATTACTGATAGATATGATAGTCGTATTGATAACGTTGTTGTTTTTTTTTTTTTGGGTTTGCCACAAAAAAAAAAATGAAACTGTTTACTGTTTGTACAATATCTTAAGGATTAGCAGCATTTCGTTTAGGTTGTTTTTTCAGTTTCTAATGTTTTCTTTTTCTGTTTTTAATTTTCATGTTTTTTTTTTGCGTGTGGATTTTATCGCACAAGTCGTAAAATTCTTCCGCAATTTTTAGCGACACGTGTCATGATCTGAACAATCCATCGAATTCTTTCAGAATCTGGAAAATACCCAAAAACAAAAGAACCAACTGAAAAACTTAAATAAATTGTCAGACAAGTGTTGGGAATGCAAATATGAACTATGAAAGTCGGAATAGTTAGAAGGTGGGCGATCCGATTCTAAATAAAACCACGAGAACTTGACTAAATATTTGCCAATTGCCAAATGGAAATTCCGTATTTTATAAATGACACATACATTCCATTTCATTTCATTTCACTTCACTTTATTTGTTGTTTGTTTATATTTCATATGGAAACTTCGGATTAAATAATTTTGCAAATATTGTCGACTTCTGGTCGCTGCTTCTCCATATCGGGAAATACCAAACAGTTGTGTGCTCAAGACTTGATACAGCTGCCAGAAACTAAAATAGGGCATACCTCCAACACAAACAAGGCCAAGATACCCTGTAGATGGGAACTGAAATGATAGAAATAGCAAAAGATATTTGAAGAAAATATTTACTTGAACTTGTTTACTAGTTATCCCGAAATAAGAATAGGATATTTTCAGTGCAAAGAAACTTGTTTTTCTGGGTTGAATATAAAATATAAGTTAGTACAAACACATTGATTAATCATAACATACCCTGTAAATACAGATTTTACTATTTTGAATGCTAGAATATGGCAAGAGCAGAGTTTGCTCTCTAATATAAATAGGTACATTAATATTAATCAAAAATCAATAGAAAGAAAACGACTGCTGAACTAATAGAATACCCTAAGCAGTTGTCCAGGCATTGCAGGGTATGCCAACTGGCAAAAATAGTTTTTAGAACGCGTGTGTGTCGCATAAGCGCAACGTGTCTCCATAGACACAAGCCATAGAATCGACGAACGAAATATATTTATAAAAACAACTATAAATTACAAACAGTCAAGGAAATTAAGAGCGTCAGGCGCGTCAGCAAAATAATATGGCTCTTCTTCTCCTCCACCTTCCACCTTCCACTCGCCGCACCCTTTCGCTTCCGCCTCCAAGTGGCGCCGTGACGCGTCACGAAGCGCACAAAAACATTTTGGGGGGAAAAGTTCAAAAAACAAATAAGTAATTAAAATTAAAAATGCTCGAAAAACAAGCACACATTTTTGTGACGTGGCACAAAAGAGATTTAATTCACGTTTTTTATGACGTGAGAATTTTGTCAATGCAATATAATAATGCCGGAAAGCATAAAAGAAATTCGATGAGTAATCAGAAATATTGATATATTTACATATAATATATAGATAAAGCTAGTCAACATAAATGAAGTATTTTTGAAAATTTGCAGAGTTTATTATAGTTATATTAGTTCAAATTTAGATTACTGGAAACGCAATATTATCTGCAGCAATGCAAAAGTTTTATATGAATTGATTTTTATCTGAATTATTTAAAAGACGTCCATCTAAATAGCGAAAACTTAAAAAAAACTTCAAATAAATCAAACCATGTTCATTGCCTGAACTTTGCAATAAATTGATTTTATAATGTTTTAAAGTTTCTAGCATGTCATGATATTCTTTATCATACTATTAAACTAGTTGGTGTTCACAGCTTAATCTTTTAATCCACAAAAAAATAAAGCAGAATGTCAAAGTAATTATGCATAATTTCCCGAGTTAACTATTGAAATTTATTGCCAAGTTTTGTTAATGTGTTGATACTCTGTCTTAATTTCCTACCAAAAAAAATATTTATGCTTTATTATATGATTGTGGCTCAGATAAAAAGCTTAAGGCTTGGGAAACAACAGCAGAGCTGAACATTTGTTTTGCTTAGTGAGCTGCATCTGTTGATATGGTTCACACTTTTGTTTAGCTTTTACCTCAGCCAGTTGGCTGTTGCCGCTTTTCAGCCAAGTTCATAGTGCTTGCCCCCTCTCTTGGTTCACCCCCGCTTTGGCCCCTTGCTGAAAACCGGGCTAGCAAATGGCAAAACTGGTTGCCTTCAATTGTTTGCCACAGATCGTGGCAGTTGCATTTGCTGTTGTTGTAGTTGTTGTAGTTGCTGTTGTCGCTTGCGCTGTTGCCGCACTTCACTTGACTGCAAAAGAAAGTTGCAAGCTGCAAGCACCCGCTACCAGGCGGTTACCCCTTCCCCTTCCCCTTCCCCTTCCCCTTCACCATCTCCAATTTCCTCTCCCTCCCCTCTCAAGACTCGCTTGACATTAAAAAAGAAAGCAGTTTTGTTTTAATTTTTTTCCACAATTATTTTCCGCTAGCGCAGGAAAAATTATATGCTTTTATTTTGTTTGTAATTTTTTTTTCTTCTTCTCTTCTTCCTTCTCTTTTTGTTGTATTGTTTTTTTGCCTTTTGTTTTTTTTTGTTTCTTTTGTGTGTATGTTTTTTTTGTTTTGCTTACATTTTGGTTACAAATTTCTCACAAATTTTGTGTTGGTTTTTTAAATTACACAATAAAAAACTTAACATTAATACAATATGTGGTTGTTTTGTTGTTGTTTTCGTAATAATATAAAAAAAAATTAATACATGTTTTTTTGTTTTATCGATCGTTTTGTGTTTGTGTATGTGTGTTGGTAATAAATAATTTTCGATTTTTTAAGTTAAGATACTTTTAGCTGGTATTGATACTTTTGTGTGTGTGTGTAAGTGTGTATGTAATGTATTTTTGTATGTGTGAGAACATTAAGTTTTCCTTGTTACTTTAAATGTAATTTTGTTTTATTTAAAATTATATCGCATTGCATTTTAGTTGTTGCTTTAATTGTTATTCTTAATTTTGTTTTTCTTGCAGCTACAGTTAAATTGTTTTTCGTTTCGTTTTTGTTTTTTTTTTTTTGTTTAATTTTAATCTTTATTTGTTTTTGTATCGCAATTGGAGTTTTACACAGACAAAAAAAAATTTTACAAATTTTTTACGCTTTCACATTTACTGAGATATTCTTTTTGCCTTAACATTTAAGCAATTATTAATTATTAATTAATTTTTTTGTTTTTTCATGTAATTTTAATGATGTTTTTGTTTGTTTTGTATTTGTTGTTGTTGTAGTAGGCGCTATACATTTAATAATATATAAAAATTTGTTAAAATCCTAAAATTTGTTGGTTTTAATTAAGATTAATTAATAATTTAAAAAATTTTTAATGCAGCAAGCTGCGTCTAACTAAAATTGGAGCGTTCTCTTCATCGTCTTCGTCTTCGTCTTCGTCATCATCGTCTTCGTCTTCTTCTCTTTCCTACCTATTATCGTTTTGTCGCTTTCGCCTCCTTTCGTTTTATATCTTATATCTGCTCGTTCTACACATTAAACGTACATTTAAATTTTAAATTTATCAAGATCAAGTTGTTTGTTTGTTTTGTTGGTTGTTTTCTATTACTATAATTTATAAAAATCTGTTCACATTTAGTTTTGTTTTCCTTTTCTATTTGCTGTGTGTGTAAGTGTTTGTGTGTTGGTGTGTGTGTGTGTGTGTGTGTGTGTGTGTATTATATCATTTGTTTTTTGGGTGGCGAGCACACGCAAAAAACTCTTAGCATCTTAAACAGTATCACATATTCATGAGTTGTCGACTGAGCAACCCTCGCAGCGGCCTCGGCAGCGTTTTTAAGCTTTATATCTTTTGATGGCAGCAAGGGGTATTTTTTTTTTTGTTGTTTTTTCTTTTTGGGTTTGCTGACCATTTACTGTTATTGCTATTTTGCTGCTGCCTTTGGCTTGCGGGTTGCCGTCTTTGAATTTCATGTTTTCATTTTTTTGTATTTTGTTTTGTTTTTTTTTTTGTTTTGTTGAAAAGGAGAAACAACTTAAAACACTAGTTATTTGTTTTTGCTGTTGTTGTTGTTGTTGTTATAGCATCTACTACGCATCTAAGTAAAATGGTGGTGAGAGTCACAATTACAAAAAACTTCCAACTGTATTAGTATGAGTGTGAGTTTATGTATGTGTGTATGTGTATATGTGTATATATGTGTGTGTGTGTGTGTAGGTGGGGTGGCTTCGAATACTTGCTTCGTCGTCGCGTTGCGCTCTCGCAACAAACTACTGCTCTCGACATCACAGGGGGTGTTGGGCGGTGTTGGGGGCGCGTTTTCAAATTCGCACTCGCTGGGCTCGCTTTATATCTTACTCTCTCTCTCTCTCTCTCTCGTTCTCAATCGATTGTTGCGTTAACTCTTTAAACTCGATCAATCGATTGTTTGCGTTAACTCGATCGATTGTTTCGTTAACTCTTTTTATATCGTTGGCGTAGCAATCGCCTGGCTATGGCTCGAACTGGAACTGGAACTGGAGCTGGAGCCAAAGCTATAGCTGCGTCTAGCGCCCAAGCCATCAGGCGAATACAGTTTGTGCTTGGTGATCGTATACTCGGGACTGATGGTGATGGTGCGTGCCAAGCTCTTCATGAATTGTGGCAACAGCGCCGTCCAGCCGCGATGATCCTGTCGCAGCGTCAAGTACACCTCGAATGTGGACACCATCTCGGGATCGACTTTCAGCGAAGCGATGCGACGCGAATTTTGTGGCTCATCCTCGAACTCAATGTAAATGGTGCAGCCGCGAATGCCGCATGGTTCCTTCTCCGACACACGAATTATTTCCGCCGCAATGCTGGGCGTGAGATCACAGGGTAGCGACACTTCGGTGCATGTCAAATGACGTGCTTTCGCCTCGCGCAACTTGTCGAGCAGACCCAACGACAGCGCATTCACTGCAGCCGCATCGACGTCGCTGCGCAGCGTCATCTCTTCTTCATCTTCATCTTCGTCGTGACGTCGCTGCTGCTGCTGATGCTGACGCTGCTGTTGCTGTGTGTGTTGTTGTTGCTGGCTGTTGTTCGATTTGGTTTTCTTCGATGCCGAGTGCTGCTTAATACTGTTCTGGCTGCTGGAGGCAGCGACGGCTGCGACCTTCTTGGCCACCTTGGCGGACGTGGGCGGTGTCAATGTGCTGGTCCAATCTAAATAGCGTAACGAAAGCAAATAGGCACAAAAAGAGATTTGATAAGTGAACGAGGCCTCTAATCAACATGACGACGACGATAAAGTGTTGTTAAGTTTATGCGCCGCTTGGCAACAGACAGCGAACGAGATTAAAAAGCGAACCAGCAACAAGCAGAAAAGAAAACGAAAAATCATTTTTCTTTTTTTTTTTTTTTGTATTTTTCTTGCTTGTTGCGGCTACGTGACTTTTTTTTGTGTTGAATGAATTTCAATTTGAAATTTGCTTTGTAAAATTATTGAAATTTACCGAATGTCGCACACTTTTTGAAATTGAAATTCAATCAAATTTTTTTAACACTTTATTTTTTTTTTTTTTTTTTGAGTTTTGTCTTGTAAAACTTACCTCTAGATTTGTTGGATCCCAGGACACCACCGTAGTTGGATTGCATAGCGAGTACTTCCATTTTCATTAGACTTTTGATTTTCTCGCTGGGTATCGTGAAAATGTTTTTTCGCTTCTACTTTTTGTAGCTGCTGTTGTTGTTGTTGTTGTATCACTTTTTTATTTAATGCTTGTTTTGTTTTTTAACAAATTAATTAATAGTGTTTGCTCGTTTGCATTTAATTATAAATTTATCACAATTTGCTGGTTTTGTTTTTCTTGTTGTTTGTTGCTGCTTGATGATTGCTTCAAATTTGTTGTTGTTTAGCTTGTTGTTAAATTAACATTTGTTGTTATTTTGTAGTTGGAAATCACAGCACTTTTGTTGTTGTTGTTGTTGGTTGTTTTTGTGGTTTATCACTTAAATGGCGTTGGTCCGTTGCATTTGTTTGATGGCAATTATTATATTATTAAGTTTTAATAATTTTCACAAAATTATTAAATTTTTCTCATTTACAATTTTACAAGTACATTATTGTGTTCTTGTGTTCTTATATAGAATTCTTTTCGAAACAATACATTGATTTTTTTGTAGTTTTTAAAAATCGTCCAACAGTTTGAAAATGTTTGTAACACACACGCTAAAAATTTTGCTTTCTTTTTTATTTTTGCTTTGCTGCTTTGCCGTTTCTTATGTGTGTTATGTTTACCTCAGCAATGTTTCGAAGCTACTATGAAGAGCTGCCCTCAGCACTGACTATTTATAGGCTGGCCGGCTGTGCTCAGTTTGCTGCGGCAGCGCTGCTGCTGCTCTTGCTCTCTTTCTTGCTGTTTGCCTGCCTGCCTGCTTGCTTGCCGTTGGTGGTGTGTCGCTGCCAGTGAGTGAGTGAGAGAGCGAGTTATTTGCTGAGCAATTAGCGGCTGTGCTCTCCGCAAAGAGACCGCATATAACGTATGTATATGTGCTCAATAGGTATATAGCCTGTGTGTGCGTGTGTGTGTGTATGTGGGTGCGCTGCTGTTGTTGTAGTTGTTGTTGGTGGTGCTGCTGCAGGTAGGAAAGAAGCACTGACAAAACGGCTGATGTAAGTTGGCTGCGTTTTACAACGTCGCTGTCGCAGTCGCAGTCGCAATCGCTCTCGCTCACTCTCTTCCGTTGTCAGCTGTTTCACTCAACCGGGCTCTCTTCAACTTGCTCGCTCGTTCATGCGCACCTACAACTGGCCCCGGCATTGTCGTTGTCATAGTCGTTGCCGTCTCTCAAGAAACTCTCTGTGTGCGTGCGTCAGTGTGTGTGCGTGTGAGTGTGTGCCTGCATGCATACGTGACTTTTGTGCCGGTTGAGCATGTTTCGCTGCTGCCGGCGGCGCAGGCAGCGACAAACCAGACAAACGACAGTCAAACAGGCCAAAAAGGATGATGAAAATGCTCTCTCCCTCTCTCTCTCGTGCGCTCTTTGGCTTGCAAGGAAGGCGATGCAATGCACGCCACACGTACGCCACAGTCACACACATATACGAACATATAAACAGGCATACAGACCACTTCACACCCTCCTGTTGTGCAGACGTCGACGTCGTCGTTTCGTTCCACATTACTGCGCTGCCCGCAGTCGACTGCGCTGCTGCCACTTCTGTTACTGATGTTGTTGTTGTTGTTGTTGTTGTTGCCCCAGGAGAACGCACCATGTCAAAATTGAAATTTTCCACTGCAGTTTGCAACAACTTCGAAAATCGAAGCCCAGTGGCCAAATGGGCTGCCTACGTCTCCATCTCTTCGTCTCTCTTCCTTCACTCCCCTCTCGCTCACTCTCAGTCTCCTTGTGGCTCTGCGTCTTCTTATGATTTCGTTCTCCGCACGTTCACAATGTGTTGCTAATGGCATATCAAGTTGCAACTTGCAACAAGCAGCAAGTGGCAAGTAGCAAAGTCGAGTACGCTTCCCCCTTCCACATCCACATCCACTTCCCCTTCCCCTACTACTCATCTCCATCTGATTCCCCATTCTCTTTGCTACTCCTTCTTCTTTCTAGCCACACGTTTGTCGCTTAATTTCACAACAATTACCCTCGAGATCCCGCAAAAGATGAAAATCTGCCTGCACTTTGCTTTCCTCTCTCTATCTCTCTCTCTCTCTCTCTCGCTGTCTCACTCGTTTTGTAATCTTTGATCTATGATTGAAAATGAATTTCAAATTCAATCGGAATTCTGAGATTTCATGATAGCGTGAAATTTCTATGGAAACTATCAAAAAATCACAATAATATTTATGTTCTTTTGTACTCTTAGAGTAAACATAAAAATAAATAAAATATTTTTTAAACATCAACTGTATTGATAATAATACTGTGAAATATCTTCAAAATTTTACAAAATATATGTACAACATTTTCTTTTGAACTCCCTACAAATTCTTAAAAAGTATTTAACTGAAATTTCCATTTCTAACCGTTAAAATTTTATAATAAGTTTCGCTTTCTCCTCATTATTATAAAACAATATTTCATAATATAGTATTTCATCAGCATTTCATGGATAAATATTTCAACTTCAAACTCGAAGATATAATATAATATATTTCTTAATGCGAATATTTCTATTTCATAAGAGCAGAAAGAAATTTGCTCTTCAAATATTTATCTACAACTCTTTCAACTTCTCTAAATATATTTTTCTATTTCGCAAGAAACGCAATAACCCGCTTATAATTTTTTAACAAAGTCTTGAAGTATTTCTTCTTGAATTTCATCATCCTTCGAAATAAAATTATTTCTCTTCCATAGACAAACGCTGAACATATTTATTTTTTTGTGTTTCGACGCCTTTTGTTATCATCTTTGATTTGTTTCCATGCATTTGTTGGCATTATTTTATGTATTCATATCGTGTCCTTTCATTTCAATTTTCAGTTGAATTGAATTGCATCTCGTAGATTGAATGCGAAAGATTGAAATGTATCTGAACCTGTTTGCTTGTGAAATTCTCTTCTATGTATTTTCGAGAGAGACATTTTTTATTTTGATCAACTTTTGATGATGCAAATCGCAGCCAGCGATTTCACAATCTATGACGCGGCAGATTTAGAATGGGATTATTCTATATATGATTATATAGGGGAGCAAGGTGCACGACAAGTCACAAAATCATTCAGTTCTAATCAGCGCAAGATGAATAATGAAAATACACCTCCGAAAAAACCAAAAAAAAAAAACATCGCATAGCAACATTTAATGCTTGAATTCTGCTAAATTTGAAATTCCAATAAAATCGGACTATAAAACTTTTAGCGAGTAACAAATATCCAAACTCATCTTAAATAAATACCGCAAAATAAAAAATTCGAGAGAAAAAGTTTTTCAGTTTTCAGCATTTTCTTTGCTTTAATTACACAGAAGAAGAAAACGCACGTTTTTATGTTTATGAAAAATGGAAAAACCTAAAAGAAAATCACATCTTTTTTTTGTTTTCCCCCCGTTTTATAGGTGCAAAAAATTATGCCAAGAAAGTGATAAAAGTGGAAGTGTTCTTAGAAAAAAAAATGTATCTATGCAGATCTATAAAATACATCGTCCGATTTCTGTGAATTCTACTTTTAGATGAGTCTTTAATGGGCTAATAAGCGCAAAGATATGATAAATAATAAATAATGCTTATCGCTCGGATCGCTCGATAAGCAAATCACAATTGAAAGCAATTGATTCATCAATTATAGATAAAAAAAAAAGAAAATAAATAATAAATAACTGATATCAACGCATTGCGATAGGAAGTGTAAAAGCGAATAAATGCGTGAAGAATTTTCAGCGAGCGTTCGAAAACGATACGCGTGGCGCCATCTAGCGGACAACAGTTTCGAAACGTGAGGCAGAGCAGCAAATGTATCCGTCAGATACACAGAGTTCGCCGAGTGTGTTTGTGTGTGCATGATTTGTTGTTGCGGAAAAGTGTGTTGATGCTTTACTTGTTTTGGTCGAGGAAATGCTTAAAATTAGATGAAATTATTATTATAATATGCGTACATATATTTATTTGCTCTTTCTCTCTCTCTCTCTCTCTCTTTGGCTTTCTCAACTGTGGCAAAGTATCTTGCGGATGCATAATTGATTTATGCTCAATATGCAAAGTACTTTGCCAACTTTTTCACACAATTTTGCGTAAAAGTTTTGTGCTTTAAATTAGCATAAATAAATATGCATTTCTTTATATATGTACATGTATATCGAAATGGTATATTATGAGAACAGCAACTGAAGTAAACACATTTCTCTTCTTTTTTTTTTGTACTCAACTCACTTCACACTCAATTGCTCTTCAGTGCACTTATTGCACTCAAGAGCTGGCGGCTCTCTTCATTTGGTTCTCTTTGAGTGTAATTTTATGTACTTGCTCTTTGACTCACAGCTGTTGACCTATGAGTGCGAAGAGCAGCAACACAGCTGATTGAACTCAAATGTTGAGCCTTTGCTCTCTCTCTCAATTGCCGTTCTCGCTCTGACAGCATTTGACTTTGCAGCTGTTTCGCTCATCATCTGTTTTTCTGGCGCACAGCAGGTTCCCCCCCTTCCTCAAACCCGGCATATACTGCTCATATATAGTATGCTTGTATGTATGTATGTATGTTTGTTATATATGCAATGCTGTATACACAAAGTCAGCCGTGGCCGTTCAACGTTTTTATGGGCGCTGCAGCTCTGTCGACGTCGCTGCTGCTGCTGCTGCTCCATCGGCAGGCAGGCAGTCAGTATCTTGATTTTCCAACTCGTTTCTCGCAGTCAACGCGCCCCCCAAATGTATGGGTGTATGTATGTGCATATGTATGTATATATGGAATTTGCCTAAGGTTTTGTTGCTGCGCTGCTGCTGCTGCTGCGGCTGTTTGTTGTTGCTGTTTTCTTATTGCCTGCACATTGTTGCCGTTTTTCACTTACTTTGCTTGCTGAGCCGCCTGCAAACGAGTTGTACAGCGGCAACGTCGCTCTCTCATCTGTTTTTCCACACATGTACATACATACATACGTACATACTGCATATATATGTATGTATATATCTAGGTGTGTGTGTGTGTGTGTTTGTTGCTGTCGCTGCGGCTGTTGATGTTTGCTTGTTTTCTTTCTTTCTTTTCAGCTCGCTTATTTATTTATTTATTTTTTTATGTCTTCGCTGGCAGCGCAAGAGAGCCAAAAGCCAAGTCCGAGTGGGGCCCGGCCGGCCTCTGCCGCAGTCGCTGTCGCTGCCGGCATCGCTGTTTCCAGCTTTAGAGCTTGTCTTGTTGCTATTGTTGTTGCTTTGCTTATGGGCAATCATCTGTTTTATTCTGCACACACACACACACACACACACATTAACAGAGTGACTTGCATGTACACGTAGCCCTCTCTTTCTCTCTCGCACGCACAGCGTCACTTCTCTGTATATTTTGCTTGTGTTGCATTCGCCCGTCAACTTTTTTTTCCATCAATAGTTCATTTTCTGCTTGGCAACGAGTTTGCTCTCTCTCTCTCTCGCTCTGTTGCTTTTTTTCTTTTTGGCTATGTAAAGTTTCATGAAATTGGAGAAAACGTAGCAATGATGAAATTACTGGACATACGTGAGTACCTGCGCCTGTCCCCCCCAAACACACACATTGCAGCCACTCTTATTTCTCCTTTTCACCCCATCGTCCGATTTACTGTGGACCACTGCATGCAGCTACACACAAACTCACACAAGCACACGCACACGTACAATACATACACTCATACATCATTGGATCACGTATGTGCCTTTGGAAAAAGGCTACTATTTCTTTCTCCCTATCCCACTGCTTCCGCCCACTCTTCGTTTCGCTCCAACGACAGCTGTAAGATTTGTGCCATCGAAAATTAGGCGAAATGAGAATGCAAATGTTGTTGTTGTTCTTGTTGTTGCTGCGCCTTCTTTTCGTTTGCCTCTTCAAAATGGCGCACACCTGCAACAATGGAATAGAGCGAGAGAGCAACATCCATTTTGTTAGATCTTGTGAAATTGTCACGCTGAATCAACTTTACTTTTATGGCATTTATTTATTATATCTCTTTGTCTGCAATCTTTAAGTATGATAAGCAATCAAAATTAATCAACAAAACTTCATCAGCAAAGTTGACACAATAATATGAAGAAATATGCCGCCAACGATACAGAGCACATTTATTTATTTATTTAGAAAATAAATAATATAATATAATCGGCTATAGTTTACATCACTATTATTGCCATAATAATTGAAATATAATTACATATGTATGTATGTTATGTATATATTTTTTTAACCTAATCAACATTCAAAAAATTTCAAAAAATTTTGAAATCATATAAAACCAGTTTTTTCTCAAAGATTATATAATATAGAAAAAAATTAATAATAATAATTACTTAGAAACTTCATTCAATAAACAATTAATATATACTATAAAATATTCTTAAATTTTAAGACGAAATCTATATCTATATAATCAATAAAAGATATAAAATTGTGTAGAAACTTTAACATTATGAAAACACAATTGAATATTTGATAATTAAATTTCAATATTTATAAAAGATATTAAATTCTTTACAAACTTTAACAATAAAAATAAAACTTCATTATTAATTTAAGCATTTTATTGCAGAAGTTTCAGCATAATCAAATGATAGAGGAAGATTTGTGTTCTCTTGTGATAATCATAAAAATAGTGAGAGCCCAGCTGGCAGTTGTCTCCATGGCAATCGCAGACAGACAGTTCACAACTTCCTTTCCAATAAGGGCAATTTATCAATTTAACACTCAACTCAATTCCCCGACCGGGCGACGGGTGGAGAGGGAACGGGAACTGGGAGCGGGGAACTGGGAACTGGGACCGTAGTTCACTCTGGGCACCGCCCTATGTCCAATCCTAGCGCTAATCACCCTTAAAATTGCGTGTGCGCCATGCGAAACGAAGGTCATGGATTGAAGAGCAACTGATTCAATGCTCGAACCTGACGATTGAGCGGGAGTATGAGATGTGGAGAGGCGGAAGGGGAACTGGGCTTGGCTGGGGATTCAACTAAAAATAGCTAAACCTAGATGCAGAACATTGGGTCATGTCATACTAAATCAATTAAAAAAAAAACTTCGATCGAAAACTATATGAAGTGAGTGTATTCATCCGATGCCCCGTTTCGAGTACTCGAATCGCAGCGTAATTTATGCAAACAGTCCCAGTCACAGTCACAGTCGGAGTCGCAGTGGCAATCTCTTCCCAACTCTGAACAAAAAGGGTCTGCATTAAAGTTGATTTTCCAAATTGATGACATTGCATCAGCTGAAAGTGTTTACTGTCATTCCATCGACCCTTGACGTTGGACATTCAACGTTCGAGGTTCGAGGTACGAGGTTCGACACTCGACCATCCCCTTTTCCGCATTTTAAGTGGACTTTGCTGTTCCTTGCATCGCTCTACCTGATACACAAGTACATACATAGAGTATGGCATAACATATCATCATCAGTGTCGTCTACCTGATCCAGCAGCATTTCCCAAATGAGCCGCAAATTTTCCACAATGAGTTACCCGTCGGGTTTTTCCAGCGTTTCCCTTTCCCTTTCCCTGCTGCTGGCTGTGTTAAGTGTTACAAAGTTACCCATCTAATTTGCCTAATACTATAACTGACCCATGACCTCGGATCATCCCCTCATCCTCTCAATAATCTTTGCATTATTTCGAGAAATTACTGCCACTGAAATGAAAGCCGCATTTAAGAAGCTACAAAGTTAATGTGTTCAATTCCTACTGCGACTAAATTAATTTGGCTAGCTTAAAACAAGTCTTCGTTATTTAAGCTGTTAGGGATGGGAAAAACTCGTGCAATCTTCGGAATGAGTAAAATATCAAAGAATAATGTATAATAATTATAATAAAACAAAATAGACATAATAACTTGTCGATTTTTACCAAAAATTGTAGAAAAATTTCTTATGATCTCTTTCAAGTTTTCTTTATTTAAGCTGTTAGGGATGGGAAAAACTCGTGAAATCTTCGGAATGGGTCAAATATCAAAGAATAATGTATAATCATTATAATAAAACAAAATATACATAATAACTTGTCGAATTTTACCAAAAATTTTAGAGATTCTTATGATCTCTCTATTCTACAAAATTCGAAATAGTTTTCTCAGTGCTTCAGAAAAACGTGTCGTGACACGAGTTGTAGCATTATGCAATCACTGAGTCAACAGTTTGCAGTTTACAGTTTGCTCAACAAATATTTGACTAGAGCAATCGGACAAGTTATATTATACAGGCGGACAAATTGATGGAACCAAATGGAGCCCTTATCAAATTTCAACAACTTGGACGACAAATCGTCTGACTGCGCTTCCTCTCTCTCTTTCCCTCTCTCTCTCTCTTTCCCTCTCTCGCTTCGTTGTGTATATTTAACTGTATAAATGTATACTTGCACTCGTATGTAAGCAAATAGTTATCAAGAGTCGAGCTAAAGAATATTAAATCAATATTTAACGGTGCTAGGGCAAATATGCGTCATATACAGTGGCTCCCTCTATGTGTGAGAGGATGCATGGCTGTGTGCGTTATTGTGGGAGGAAGAAAGAGAGCGAGAGAGAAGGGGAGCACTCATTTCGCAAGGTCGCCGCTTTATCGCGACGTGTGCACTCGAGATACGGCGAAATGGCGTGGTTCCACAACCGTTATTGTCCCCCCTCTCCCCATCCCCCTCTCGTACGGAACACAGTCCCCAGTCAGCGGACTGCGCACTCTACACTCCCCATGTCCGACATGCCGGCGAGCGCGTAGACAAAATGTCTCCGCGAAGCGGCAACATTTCGATTAGATCACTTGGCGAAACTGATAAGAAATGTGTGTCATGCTCGCTGACGAGCCTCTCTCCCGACTAACCGAGTGCACTGGCAGAAAAAACGAAGCTTGTTTAAAATTTCAGAATAATTATACATATTACTGCAGCACACTTTAATGTCGTCTTGATTTTTATTCATATGAAATGACATAAAATAAGAATTTGCATTTCTTATTTTCGATTTTTAAATTATATTATCATTATCATTATTATTATTATTATTATTATTATTATTATTATTATTATTATTATTATTATTATTATTATTATTATTATTATTATTATTATTATTATTATTATTATTATTATTCATATTTGTATTATCGAATTTAATCTTAATATTTCACATTTTTCTCATAATTCACCTAAGCACTTCTTGTAGAACCCTTAGCAACAGTTCCCTTAGGTTGAATATTAATTATTTCGTGACTAATGAATTCTTTTCCAGATTTTTAAGTGTAATATTAAGTTATTATTGTCTAGACCTGATTTCAGTTTCCCTGTTTCTCGCTGTGTACTATGTGGATTGTTATTTCAACACAGAGATTTCATCACTCACTTAAATACATACTATATATGTATTGTAGAACCCCTAGCAACAGTTCTCTGAAGTGCAATCTTCATTAATGCGTGATTAATGATTTCCATACGAAATCTTCACGTGAAACATAAAGTTGTTGCATTAAATAGTGTAGATTGTTGATTGAAACACTGATTTCATCATACATATTATTATTGAGCCCCTAGCAACAGTTCTCTTGAGGTTCGGATTAAACGTTTTATAGTATTACTCAGCTCGGGGTCTGACGTTGTGCGCTTTAAGCATTTCGCAAGTTTTGCGAGGCTTTTCTGCAGATTCGTGTTATTGGACACGTCAATTGGCAGTAGGGAAATGAGCACAAATGAAATTGTGCTCGAGAAACAAAGAGAGCTATGGCAGGGAGCATTACTTGGGAGTAGCTACTATATTACCGAAGTCAAGGTGACTCGCATGACTAATTGCATTTTTTGGTTCGAGTTTAAATAAGTAAGACAACAGGTGCTATTTTTAAAGTATTCAGTCATTAGTCATTAATGTTATTATCACTAGATGATGACATACTATATAGGCAGTAATTGCTCTGCCTTTGACTTTGTAACGAAATCTTTAAAGTACTATAATAAATGCTACAAATATTTCTTCTTAAAATCCGAATAATATTGAAAAATTTTATTATATATTTTTGTTTATTTTGTTTCTTCAATTACATTGAAATTAAAACTGTGATTTCTTGTAACTATTTTAATTAAATATTCGAATTTTTTCATTGGCTTTGCGTATATACATAAATCGGGATTTTTTCCCAACTTTGATGACATAACGGTGTCAACTTGTGTTGTACGTTTTGTTAATTTCAGCGCTTTGCTAGTTTTCATTTATGAACAAATCGAAAAAGAGGCTCGATTGACACGATTATTTGCAAACAATATACCTAACGAATGTTTGGACGAGAAAATACCCTGTACTCCAGAAAGTATGCTACATTAAAAATAAATTCATTTAATTATAATTTGAAAATAAATTAACAGAAAATAATACAACATAATAATGTACTTAAACTTAAAGTGTTATACGCTAGTTTTGATATACCCTTTGTTGAGTGCTATTGCAGGGTATCGTAATGGTTTTTTGCGATTATATAAAAAAGCGCAAACGTCAGAACGTCGCTTGAAAGGAAATAATCGGAAAATAATACTAAAGAACGATATATCAGCGAAATTTGTTTTTATCTCGTCGTTCAATTGATTTACATAATGAACGAAAACGCGCTTTATTTGACCCCCTCCACTTCCCCCTCTCAGTCCACCATCACCTCTCTCTCTCTCTCTGTTTCTTTTTTGTGTTTTTGTTGTTGCTTTGCGCATTTAATTGAATGCTGATTAAGTTTTTATTCAATGAACCAAAATGTACAAACACACACACACACATTCTATAGAAATGAGTACCCACGTATGTGTGTGTGTGTGTGTGTGTGAGTATTCATAGATTAGTCATTGATATTGACAGCGTGTTCGCATTTGACTTGGCACATTTCTAAACGTGAATAATTTAATAATGCCTCATTAAGATAATGAATTTAGTGCAAACAAATCGATTGATTGAAAGACCTTTATCTATCTATCTATCTACTATCTAGTATATGCTTTATCGACTATCGCTCAATAATATAAACGAGCTTGAATAATTAAGTCAAGTCCATCAACTGAAATTGAATATTTAATCGTAACTATGTAAAGAATTTAATATGAATAATTTACTATAATTTTATTTCACTTATTGTGTTTAAGCTTTACATGAATATCTTAAATATTAATAATTACTTAAAATCTATTAAAGATACTGAAAAAGATCAACTTTAAAATGCAAAACATTCGTTTTAAAAATTCGTTTTAAGGGTGTTAAACATTCGTCTTAGATAAGTCAAGTTCACCAAAAGAATTTGAATATTTAATCGTAACTATATAAAGAATTTAATATGAATAATTTACTATAATTTTATGTCATTTTTTGTATTAGAGCTTTACACTAATATCTTAAATATTAATATTTACTTAAAACCTCTGAAAAATACTGAAAAAAGATCAAGTTTAAAATCAAGAACATGAAAATTGTGTTCTTGAAATAAGATTACTTTAAGAACAAATTTTCAAATTAAGACCAAAAAATCTAGATTTAAGTTACAAAACTCTGTAATCCATCGAAATTCCTATCAAATTTTTATCTAAATTTTTTATAGCTCAGTTAATTAAACTATTATGGCATTGCAGTCTAAGAGAGGACGATGATGATGAAAATTTCATAAGTGAAAATAATAAACATATAGCTCAATGAATAACTGAAAGCGCATTCATTAATTAAATCATTAAATGGTAAAATAATAATCAATACTAGTACAAAAAACCGATAATAATATTTTTTTGAACTTATAAAAGGATTTTTGGTGTTAAATCTATACGATTTTTTCTTCTTATTATAATATTAATATTAATAAGAACTTGGGTCCTATATTATTGGGTCTTGAAATCAAGATATGTTTTCTAACATAAAGATTTGCATGTTCTAGACTCACTTTTTTAGTATTACGACCAAAATTTCGATTTTAGAACTTTTTTCTATGTATAAATAACATTAAGATTTAATTGAAAATCATTGCAAACTAATTCTTAAAACGAAAACACTTTGAAATAAATCAGTCCGAAATCGCCTAAATAAATCCAAGCGCTGTTCAAATATAATCGAATTAATTTCTTATTTAATTATTAGATTATGCAAAACAGCGATTAACACACAACTTTGTTTTCTATGTCAACCGAATTTGAAGCGCGTGCAGAGAGAATGACAACAACAAGATCTGGAACCAGTTCATTTGAATTATTGATCGAGGCGTGGGAATACTTGTAGATTTCGATAGAAATGATCTCACAGTATTTGCCGAACAAAATTTAAACTAAATTAGCTTCCGGATTAAATAAAAAAAACGCCGTTGGACAAGTGTTTGTTTTTTTTTTTTTTGCTGTAAGGTGGGAAAACTGTTTTGCTGGCATAATCTGTCATAATTTCCCAGGGCATGGAATTGTCAATTTCACACTTTTGGTCAACAGGCCACCAAACTTAAAACAGAAGCAGAACTAATCGTTGCACCCTCCGCTGTGGGTGAGAAAAGCATAGACCACAGCACCTCGATCGAGTCGACATGTGGACACGGAGAGCTGAGAGAAAACCCATAAACTATGCTAAAGAAAATAAATAGGAAGAGAAATGTGTCAGTGTAAACAAAACACGAGTTGGGAAAATACTCGAGCATTTACCTGAAATGGATTTCGGGTTTGTATTTGGGTTTCGGGTTTGGGCTACCTGCAGTTAATGGCCATTGGCGACCCACACATAAATCCATAAAAACAAGACGACGCTGCGATGTAGAAATAATTAAATTGCAATTATGTGCAAACAATTCGAAATCCGGAGATTCGGAAAAAGTTAATTACACGACAATAAAGAGCAGAGTATCCCAGAGTGTTTGCCTCGCTCCTTGGCACTTTTTTTAGGGACACGTCTTAGCCCAGGTATAAGCATTGAACATTCGCATTCGCAAATCGAGTCTGGTCTTTTGCCTTTTGACTGGTCTTCGTCTTCGTCTCAGTCTCTGTCTCCGTTTCCGTCTCTCGATTTCAGTCTCAGACTTTAAGCTGACATTAATGTGTATTTGAATGTGGCTTCTGGTCGTCGCTTAATCGGTTTGACGGATTTTTGATGACACGACTCCGACATCATTATTAATGTCTCCTCTTCTACCCTCCTTCTCTCAAACCCTAATGAAGACAGTCTAACAAATTAGTTCTGGTCCGATTTAAAAAGTAAATTACTCGTGATAAGAGAATATTCGATATAATCTCAACCGGAAATTCAAAGCCCAGAACTTGAAGTGACCTTTATAATTGGTATTATCAGTAAAGTAATCGAAAGAGTGCTGCAAATTATATTATAAAAGAAGTATGTTTATGATATTTACATTTACAAAATTTGCTAAAAGTTTCCAACTGAAGATTTTGAGGGAATTAAGTGCGGCGTAAGTTCTCTTAAAATTAATTCTTTATACAGTTTCTTAGATTAGGCATATCAATGATTACGATAATCAGCAGCAATTTGCAATTCGATGTATATAAACAGATCAAGAATTTTATTTTAATTTAATGTATTAATAAAGTTTGCATATTCATAATTTAAATTCTAAATAGAATATAGTTTTAAAATGAATTTTCTTATCAAAGAATTTTATAAAAACAGAAATTTATTAATGCATTTACTACACTTTTGAAATTACAAAGAGATTGTATATTTTTTATATTTTTCAAGTAGAGAATTGGCATGAAAGTTAATCAAAATGTAGTCTACATTTTACATGTATTAATATTATATTTTGCCTTACCCAGCTTTATTAATTTCGATCACACCGAAGGCATTTCACACTAAAGCCTCAAATGGAATTCAAATTTTATTTTGTGGCCATTAAACTTTGGTTTCCATTACTTAAACTGTCTGTCGGTCAATTTAGTTAATTTTGAAAGCTTCAGGAATGATGAAAAAACCTTTTGCATTATAGTTATCACAAAGTTTTTCAATTAGTTTTTGGAAATTTTGATTAATAAATTTTAGAATTAATTTTTCTTAAATGTATCATAAGAATCATAAATTGTCATTTTGTAATTTTTTAATAGCAATTGTTCAAACATCTCACATAAATGTTTACAAGTAAAGGATTCGCATTAAAGTGCAATTTATATTTAACGTAAAAATTATGGTGACAATATATCTTTGAACTTCTGGCGAAATATATTATATGTATATGTTAATATGTTTATATGAACATTGTGGCCTAATACAATTATTATTTATTTACTAAATTTAATAGAAAAGAGGGAGTACTGGCTGTTGGGACCTAAATTATTTATTTAATTTCCAATGGCCGTATGAGCATCTTAGATTTTCGAAGAACATTAGAGTCCCAGTTAAAGTGGTTCCACATTCCATTTAGATTACTTTAGAATGTAATTAAGTTTAGTTAAAATTCAAATTAATTTCTTTAAAGTCATTATTATATATTACCTCTCCGAACAACTCTTAAACCACCAGCCACTTTGTCCACTGCGTGGGCAATTGATATCCTCGTTGTTGCGATCGAATGTTGAGAATTTCACATTATCGTAACCGCTTAGCACATCTGTTGTATTCCCAGTGAATGCGCCAACAGTGATTGCATAACCGCTGACCTCATCCGACACTCGAAAATCATCGTAATGAGCATAAGCTATCGAACCATTTTCGAACTCCAAATGCAAATGGAGTTCGTAGCATCTCGAGCTCGTCAGACGATGAATCCTTTCCATACCAAGGAAATAGTCGGAATTGTCGGCATAACCAAACCCTTTGCGATATGTGTCCCAATTCTCAGTGAAATTCTGGGCTCCATCAATGCGCCGTTGTATTACCATCCAACCAGGCGAACCCAACTGATAATCGCATGGGACGTAGATGGTACCAATATCTGATAAATATCGTATGACAACATAATGCGTAATATATTCACTAGTAATTATACAGCCAATGAGAAGACTGCTATTTAGTTGATCATCTTTTAGTTGACAACTTTGTCGATGAAACTTCTTTCTACTCTCCTCTAATTGCATTTGAATTGTTGCCGGATCAAAGCACGATATATTTGTGCTTGAATTTCCATTCAATTTATTAATAATGCTCATTTGGAATTGGATCTGAGATCGTAACTCGTTGATCAATGCTTCATTGATTTCCTGCGTTCTCTTCAATGCACTTATTTCCCTATCTTTTCCTGCACTTTGCTCCAACTCAGTTGTTATTTCCGGATTCGATGGCATAGCCTGATAACGACAGAATTCATTTACTTTACTTTTACACACTGTTCACTCATGCCTACCTTGATTTCATTAGCAGTGAGTGCAAAGGATGCTGCCAGTATTAAAACATTTCGAATTGTAAACATTTCGACTTCTCGCACTTTACTCAATCGAAACAAAAACTACATTAAATTGTTTGTTCCTATTCAAGCAGAGCTCAACTCACATATTTCGAAGTGACGCCTATGAAAAACTGATAACACATTCGGATCATAGTCCATGGAAGTCTGAACAAAAACTTGACAATGAAAAGACTCTTTATATGCTGATTATTTAAGTTCTTGAACATAAAATAGACGCAGATTGGATATGTAGTACAAAATATAAGGCATATTTTATTTTGATATACCAAATATAGGTATATAATTTCAATTTATATTCATTAAGAAAGCAAATTCATAGTGCACCAATTAAACATAAATAATTGCATAATAGAGTCAGAATCTCAGCTCTTCAGTTGCTCACTTCTACATCGCTTCTTTTGGGGCGAATTAGCATCTTAGCTTCTTTAAGTTCGATTTTATTTTCCACCCACCAATGTAGATATCCCCCATATGGTGCATTTAAATTACTGCATAAGAAAAAACAAAAATCAATAACGATGTGTATTCCATCAAAAATAACAATTTGTAATATTTACCAATTATAACAATTTTGGTACCACCAGCCACTTTTAAACCATTTTGCGCAATTACCAATATCAGCTTTGTCGTTATTGCGATCGAATGTTAGGAATTTCATTCTTTCGCCGTCTCTCATCGCATCCTCAATAATAGTTCCATTGAATTTACCCAAACTAAGTTTATATCCACTGTCTTCATCAGATATTTTGAAGTCGTCGTATCGAGCGTTGTAGGTACTTCCATTCACAGCAACCAAATGTATGTAAAGTTCGAATCGCTGCAAACTCGTGATACGATGTATTTTCTCGAGTCCCAGGAAGAAATCGCTCTTATAAGAACCGAAACCTTTGCGATACGTTTCCCAATCCCTATTGAAATCCTCATTTCCCCCAACTCGTTGCTGTATTACAATCCATCCAGGTCCAGCTAACTGACTATCGCATAAAACATCGAAGAAACCTATCTCACAAACGTTAAGTTGATGAACATCTGAATCTCCAAAAGGGATGCAAGAAGTTGCACCTGACTTATCAAGTTCAGATTTATATAACTGATTTTCTTTCACCTTATCTATTATATTAGTTTGACAATCTTTGAATTGCAATTCAATTTTTTTCTGTTGTTCTCTGATGTTTTCTGATGTCCTGTTCAATGTATCAATTTCAGATTGACATAACTGAAGATCTTTATCTTGCTGTATTAATTTAGTTTTACTATTCTCTAATTTCAACTCAAGTGTTTTCTGTTGCTCTGTAATCATTTCGATATTTGCATTAAGTCTCCTGATATTTTCATCCTTATCAAAAAGACTAGAATTAAATTGTTTTAATTGAAACTCAGAAGATTTTAAACTGATGGATTTATCTGCTACTTCCTCTTTGCATTTATCATAAAGTTTAGAAATTGGAGTTAATTTGTCAATAATTTGTTTTTGTGATTTAATCTTAGATTCTAATTTCTCAACCTTATTTTGACTCAATTGCAAATCGTTTTCCCCTTTAAGTACTTTGTTTTTATATTCATCTAGAAGAGTTGCCTCCTTCATGAATTTTTCATGAATTCTTACAATTTCATTATACTTTTCCATAAGATCCGAATTTAATTCATTTAACTTATTTTCTTTAATTTCTTTGTCTTCTAACTCATTTCTAACCTGTCGAAAATAATCAAGCAATGGTTTTACGGTTTTATAATTATGAAGCCGGCACTTTTTTTCCATTTCTCGGTCGAGTTCGCATGTCTGATAAGAAGAAATCGTAAATATTCTTAGCACTCACTGTACTACACTGCTTTATGTAATTATTCTCACCTCTTCGTCATTAAGTGTGGCCACCAAGAATACATTAAGAACTATTAAGAAGAAAACTGTGTGGATTTTTATTCTGCACATTTTAAATGTTTCGACTGCATACAAACAAGATGAATTTGAAACTAAAAGCTCAATTTAAATCAAATAATTCAGCTCTCATTTGCCGTGCAATTTTAGAACAGCGGATGTGGGTTCAGCTTGAAAGTTCGCAGCGGGAGTGAAGCTGATAGCAAAGAGAATCTTAATCCATGAAAAGAGAAAAGACAATGTGGTCTTTCGATCGACTGCGTGAGAGAGGCTTTTTGATAACAGCAAATTTTATAAACAGCAAATTTTCTAAATTTAAAACAAGTAAGAAAACTACAGTTGAGTGTGCTCGACTGTAAGATACCTGTTACCCATTTTGAGCAAAAGCAAAATAGTGAGGTATTCATTTTAAAATATACTAAATTGATATACATCAAAACTAAAAATATACCATATGCTATGTTTGGTATATTGATATAGTACAACATTCAAATATACCATAGAGTGCAAACTAAACCAGATTATCAGCCAAATCAACTAAGACCCGTAGTGAGAAAGAGTTTTTTACCAAACAAAATATTATATACCTTCTACAATTTTTATCCGATAGTCACCGAATATGAGTTGTATGAGTTGAGGCTTTATTGATTTGCTCCACAAATTTTTAACAAACTTGATCTGAGTGAAAACATAACGATTGCTGTCGAAAAAAGACTCTCTCTCTCTCTCTCTCTCTCTCGCTCTCTTTCTCTCTCTCTCTCTCACACTATTAACAAACGGTCAAGACTATACCGCTTATCAAGAAAGTATATATAATTTGCAGGGTCATAGAAGCTTACTCTACAGAAGGCAGCAGCAATGAGCACTGATCAGCACTCTCCCTTTCTCTCTCTCTCTCTCTTCCCCTTATCTGGTGATGCCTTCGTCTATATCACCGTCTTTATTGAGTCAGAACGATTCTATAGCTCACCGTCACAGTGCTGATGTGTACTAAAAGTAAAGGCGATGCACAGTGGTGAAAGCAGAGCAAACGGCGTTGCAAAAATAAAGAATAAAACATCGCTTGCACTTTTGATGTTTTTAATGAACTTCTCTTATATGAAATTGGTTGATCATGCCAAATCTGCTGCCCAAATCAATTGATTAATTTTAAGTATCTAAAAAAAACACACACAATTTTATTGATCTTGTCCTCTTTCAGATAGATTATCAAATAAGTTAGGGCAATAAACTAGCATTTTATTTCTGGCGATTGATGTACATGTTAAATAAACAACAAATAATAAAATAAACTTTTTAAATGTAGTAGAAAATAAAAAGAATTGTTTCATTAGTTGCATAAACGTATGTTTTATAAATCTAGTTTGTATAAAATATATTAGTATAATAATAATTGACATACGTGCACGATAAGCAAATGCTAATCGATTTTATTCTGTCTTCTGAATTCAATTCTTTATTATCCAGAAAACATATTCCTGAATGTGTGCTTTAAATCACTTGTAAATGCTTTTCTATGGATGTCCTGAATGTTAGTGGAGCAGGTTGCAAGTTGACCCGACCCGCTGACTCATTGAGTGGCAGCCTAGGTCTCGGCTTGGGACTGTGGCAAGTTTAATTAGATCTGCATACGTAATGCGATTGGGATTGGGAATGAAAATGGGAATGAAAAGCTAGCGGCATTTGTGACGCGATGTTCGTGCGTGTAGCAAGTGTATACTGCTTGGCACTACTTGCCACATGGCCAACATTTGGAATGGCCAGCCTTGGATTGGTTGCCCAACCAGTGGATCTCTATCAGGAGCAGTTGAATCAACTGTTGCAGTACCTGATGTGGGGCGCGCAGGTCGAACGCTGTGTGGCAATAATCACCGATGATCTGCACTCGAGCATCTACGATGCTGCATACTTTGAGGCCGTGGCAAGAGATGCCCGACCCTACTACATGCTGCGTATCAATGCCAGCGACGAGTTGCATCGACCTTCCAAGCACGTCCAACTCGTGTTGCAAGCCATTCGATCAAGCGGCTGTGATCTGCATGTGATCACCGTGTTGAATGGCTGGCAGGTGAAACAGTTGATCGGATTTGTGTACGAGAGTCGCGCGTTGCATATGCAGCACAAGTTTGTGCTGTTGCACGACACCAGACTCTACACTCGCGACATGTGGCACGTCTGGAGCGTCTTTGTGCGAACTGTGTTTGTTAAGCGGCAACATCAACGCGCCAGGTAAAATGATTTACTATCTAATTTCATTAATTTGTGATCAATATGAGAACATTGAATGTATTTTTTTGTTAATTTATTATATTAAATTTAGTATTAAGTGCTGCATTTAATTACACAGTAAAGAAAATATAAGCTGCAGGGGCCTTCGACTTCAAGAATCCATTTGTAAATGTATATTTCAATTTCTTATATTTATTATGTATTCAATTGCAAATTATTTACTTCTATTTTAATTTCTTATTAGTTCGAGAATTTAAAAATTAGAAAAACATTTTAATAAGAACAATTTTAAAACTACTGCAGACCAATTTGAACTTTTTATTTCAACCAAATACTGTTAAATAAAATCAATTTAAGAACAACAATATTCGATTCTTTAGAGCAACAAGTATTTATAAAATTCTCATAAGTGTTAGTTGAATTAATTACTATTTCAACTATTGTAATTGTATAATATTTAAATTTGCTGTATTGTATATTGAATGTGTTTTTGGTATATTTTATTTAATGCGGTATTTTGCAGTATTTTATTTTTTCCTCTTTCTAATAAGTATCCTATTTTGTTGTAAATGTATTTTTTAATATTCTGTATTAATTATTATCTATTTGGTACATATTTTTTTATTGTTATTTGTATATTATTTATTTCCTTTATTTGGTATGTATTAAGTATATATATTATTGTATTTGTCATGTAGTATTTTATTTACATCTTTTCTCTTACATAATTATTTTATTATTTACTTGTCATTTACTCTTCTTCCTTTATTTATATTAATATTATCTAGATTTTATTGACTACACATTTTTTGTATCGTTTGTCAGCTAGCTGTTAACCTATTTTTTTATCCAATTATTATACTAATTGGTCATTTATTATTTATCTTTTAGTAACGTGTGAACGATTTGTTATATGTACTATATAGTATGATAGCTTATTACTGATTCTCTTGACTGTGAAAGTAGTTTCAGCCTCTCGACCATTGATTATCCTGGCATTCTCAGCGATGTGCTGGTGCTTAAGGATCTGGGCAACTGGTCCCCTGGGAAACGCATCGATGGACAGCTTATCTTCAAGGATAAGACAAGAGATCTGCGTGGTAAGTTGCAGAGCAGAGGAAATCGAGGCACTAACTAATCTCTGTGTTGCAGGCATATCTCTAAGCGTGGCCATTTCGGAGCATGTGCCCATGGTGCAGCTGAATAGGAGCACAAACAGTTACCAGGGCGTCGAAGTTGAGATTATTGCAGCCCTGGCCAAGACATTGCACTTCCAAGCCAACTACTACAACCTTAATGAGAGCGAGAGCAATGCTGCTGCAGATTGGGAGGGCTTCGAAAATGGCAATGAAAATGCTTCGCAGTTGATTGCAGAAAGAATTGTGGCCGAAGTGGTAAACAATGATTGATCAATGTTCAATGCTTACTCATTTACCTAGGCCCAACACAATGCACGCTTTGGCATTGGGGATCTGCATTTGTTCCAGAGCTACGGGCAACACGTGGAGCTGAGTCGGCAGCACAGTGTCGAGTGTCTGACTTTCTTGACGCCTGAATCATCGACGGACAACTCGTGGCAGACCTTCATTCTGCCATTCAGCGGTGGCATGTGGGCGGGCGTCTTGCTCTCGCTATTTGTTGTGGGCACCATCTTCTATTTGATCAGTTTCCTCAACGCTCTGCTGCTGCTCGACAGCCGGCAAGCTGCCAGCTTCTTTCGCTGTCTGCGTCACAAGCAACAGCGGCAAGAGCAACTGCAACAACAGCAACGCGAGTGGAAACGTTTCAGCTTTCGCCTTGAGCTTGCGCGGCATCGACAACAACAGCAACAGCAACAACAGCAGCTGCGTCGAGGAAATGGTCGAGATCTGTTCGATGATTATGCCAACTGCATTTTGCTTACGTACAGCATGCTTCTCTATGTGGCACTGCCCCGCATGCCACACCACTGGCCGCTGCGTGTGCTCACAGGCTGGTATTGGATCTACTGCATCCTGCTGGTGGCCACCTACAGGGCCAGCTTCACCGCCATTCTGGCCAATCCGGCGGCACGGTAAGACATTTTTTGAAAACTCACTTTCACCATTATTATTAAGTTGTATTTGCCTACTTTGATATTAATGCATATTTATATTCCTTATGTTAAACTATTTGTTATCTCATTGATATATTTTTATTTATTATTAAATTTTTCTCTCATATGTAATACGACATTTCAAAAAATAGTCACGTTATTGGTATATGTGATAATTAAACACTACTATACATATTTGCTTTAATGGCTAGATCGTCTCGGCTGTTGGCGCTGATCAAATTTATATTACTTTATACTTACTTATAGGGTCGGAGATTCCTCCTTCTGCCTTCAGCTGAACAGACTTTGAGCTTCTTTTGATGATGATACCCCACTGTAAAAACTTAATGCCCAAAAATCCAATGTCAAAGTCATGCTGATCTGACATCGTGACATACATTTAAGGAATTAGCAATATATAGAACAATCAGTATATACATAACATACATACTATATATGTTAAAAGCAGGCAAAGTGAAAGCTCTCTTAGAAGACACTTCAACATTTTTTCTTGTGATTTGTATTAGTCATTTCAAGATTGCATTTGCATCAAATATAAATTTAACTCAGGGGATCCGAGAAGTATTTTACTGCATTTAGTGAAGTTGATTAACTCCAAACCGAAAGTAAATTGTTTGTTTTGTTTTATATAATATGAATTAAAACATATAAAATACGCATGAGTGTGTCGGATATTCAATTGGTACTCATCTGCGTCAGCAGTGCGGAGATAAGGCATAGAATCGCTCTCCCTGATTGAAAACTGTGACGTAGATGAGAGACAGAGAGAGAGAAAGAGAGAGAGTGCTGATCGTAATACGTTAGGTCTATGTGAGATCATTAATATCTTGGCTCATTGATCCTTATTTCGAAATAATGTCCCTGTGATGCAACTTCTTATTAATTTCCCTTGTCTAATAATAAATTGGCATTTTTTACTGAACTAAACAGTCTTCTAAGTCTAAGTAAACCTAATAAGTAAATTCGAATAAATGAATCACTCAGAAGCATTATCAAGAAGCCTCTCTTAGACAGGCGACAGAAAGTCGACATAGCCTCGACATTGACACTATTTGCTATAGCCCCATACTGTCTCTCCCGCTTGGAACGTTTGAGCTGAATTCACATCCGTTCATCATGTGTTAGCTCCAAAATCATACAGCAACTCAAAGCAAGCAATTGGCATACAAGCTGCAAGTATTGTAATTTTTATACCCGTTACCCATAGTGTAGAAGGGTATTAAAACTTTGTCAGCTGGGAATGTATATAGCACGCAGATGAAAGCATCTCCGACCCTATAAAGTATATATAATCTTAATCAGCGTCAACAGCCGAGACGATATAGCCATGTCCTTCCTAGTTGCTTTGGCTAACAATCTGAAATTATGATTTTGCTGAAGCGTTCTCCCAAAAAGACATCATTCTGACAATTGTTGCCAAGCTGCTTGGAATTTTAGAGGCTAAGGCCAGCATTGCGATGATAAGCAACTGAGAGAGAAGAGAGAAACACGGGGAGACATGATGCGTGAACGACATACATATGTAGTTATTGGACAAATACATAGTTCGAAATAAATCAAACAAGTATGAAAGCTATAGCCGAGTGTGCTTGACTCTGAGAAACCCGCTACCCTTTTTCAATAAAAATCAAATATTGCACTATTAATTCTTAAAATATACCAAATTAATATACCACAAAAATACTTTTTAATGATATAAAAAAGGGTACATTTGTTATATTGATACAGTATCATACTCCAAATATACCATAGCGTACGAAATATACTAGATTGTCAGCCAATCCCATAACGATCGAATATCATATTTTTAGTTATTAAATTTTACATATCAACACAAGAATGAAGTGAAGTCTACATTTTTTGAGCATTAAATGAATATTTTAAATGTAATATATAAATAATTTCTCTCGTTCATCTATTCAATTTGCTTCGTACTGCTTACAGTGTGACAATTGACACGCTTCAGGATCTGAATCGAGCTCGCATTCCACCTGCAACTGGCGCCGCTGAGAACAGAGAGTTCTTTTTGGAGTCCAGCGATGAGACGGTTCGCGAATTGGGCGCCAGCATGGAAATTGTGAAAAACATTGACGAGCTGGTGAGTTGGTTCAGCACAGATCAATCAATTAATAGCCAGCTAAATTGAGATTAAAACTTAATATCATAGCTGATGATAAATTTTAGATGATGATATGTATGTCAATATGTGTACATAAATGCATATATATTTTTAGATAAATGATTGTATCATAATCTGTCAATATTAACAGAGTATCGATATCATTATATATCAATCAATTCGCTTAAAATCAGTTTAATTCAGCGCTTTGTTTTAATATACAAACATCCTAATATTTCGATGGCGCTTTTTAATAGACTCACTTTTATTGCTGCGATATGGAAATTTCATTCAATAATATAGATACAACATTAGAATACTACGAAAAAGACATATGATGGCACCTTTGATAATCTGTGATTACGTGCATTGATTTCAAAGATGAACAGAGCTATAAATTGAGATTTTATAACTTAATCGTTCATACACTTCATCCCATGCACATCCGACGTAAATATGTTGGGATAGGTTCGGTTTTGTTTAAATAAAAATATAAAAGCTGCCGTCACACAACTTGTTCCTTATCAGCATCAGCGGAATAGATTGACTGAAAGCACTGACTGTCCGTTCGTTTGATTTGCTTATCTCGAAAACTTTTTCAATAGATGAGTTATAAACAGCGTGTTTACTTTTGCTGATGTGCTCAAGCCAAAGCAAAGGGGAGAAAGATTAATTTAATGAGTATATATTGATTTAATTATTGCTTTCAGTGTAAAGATCACATTACAAAAAGATTTTGATTTTAGATTTGCAATATTTTTTAACCGTGTTTGCTTTGTTGTTGACTTGAGTGTTCACTTCTTAAATGCTGGACGTATCATCATTTTCAGCTTATTTATTGTGTGTGGATAATTAAAGTATATTGAGCTATAATCTTTTGTCTCGTAATCGTAAAACTTGCCGTGCAAGAGACTGTAATAAAAACAGAGCTGTGGAATAGTAAACGTATCTTGTAATAAATATAACTTACGATTCCGTACAAGAGTTGTACCACCAACCAGCCTGATAACTACTAGCACAGTTTGCATTGATCCACAAGTCATTATCAGAGTCCTCCGTTGTGAACTTCATGTTTAAAAGCGGCCTTAACTTGTCCCTAACATTGCCAGAAAAGTCTCCCAAGAGGCTAAGTCGGTACTTGTCGGTCTCATTGCCAACAACAAAGTGTTCATAGCGAGCATAATCAACGCTGCCATCAAATCGTTCCATGTGTATGTATAACTCATTGAATTGATCAGTTGTCAAACGATGAATTTTCTCAAGACCGAGAAAATAGTCACCAGCGAAGCTACCAAATCCCTTGCGGAATGTGGCCCAATCTCTATTGAAACTCTCTCTGCCATTGAAACGCTGCTCTATAACCAACCAGCCAGGACCGGCTATCTCACTATCGCACAGCACCTCGAATGCATCTAGACCCGGAATTTGAATCTGATGAACACCCGCACTTTCTCCGAACGCGACACAACTATTGGCAACTTTTTGCGCATGTTTAATAACTTGCAATTCGCATTGTTGTAGCTTCTCTGCATTTTCTGCCAGTTTTTCATTCACTAACCTCAATTGATTCTCATTCGCTTTGAACTTGAGTGCATTATCAGCTAATTCGGATTTGCAATTATCACAATTCTCCCCTGTTGTCGCATTTATGCGCTCAATTAATCTATCTATAGTGGCCTGTTGGAAAGCAATTTGCGCTCTCAATTCGTTGTTGATCAGCAGGTTTCCCTGTTCTTGAATCAACTTCTTTTGCAGTTCTTTAATTTCTTTATCCTTTGCATCACTTTTGTTGATCTCCTCGCCTCAAAGCCTCATAAGTATATCTGCTACAATTGTTTCTTGAAAAGGAAGAACGTTTGTAAACTTTTTGCGCTCTCTGTTAATACAACTGCTTACTTCAGATGCGAGGGAAGAAGAACCCCCATATGCGATGACGATCAGCGAAATATATAATATAATTGGTGTCATCTCGAACTACACACGAAGCAAACACGAAACAGACTAAAAATTAGATTTTAAATCATGCCAGAACTCAGCTAAATGGAATACAAGCTGTATATATTGTACATACATTTATTTGACTGATAAGATTTTACTGCACTTTTTGTTTCTGATGCAATACAGTCAATCTATGAGAATCTTAATGTTAATACCCGCTACCCGTAGTGTAAAAGGGTATTATAACTTAGTAACTTAGTAGACATCCTCGACCCCATAAGCCGAGACGATCTAGCTATATCCATCTGTCTCTCCGTCCAACGGTATGAACACCTCAAAGACTATAAGATATAGAGATATAATTTTTTTCGACAGCTTTTATTATGTTTGTACGCAGATCAACTCTGTTCCAAATTGCCATACCTATTTTTTGTTACATAAAATAATAACTATAGTCTTTATGAGTCCTAAAAATTAGGTTACGATCAAATGAAAATTATAGAAGTTATGGTAGAAATACTTTAGTATGGGAAAAAACGCCTGCCTACTAGGTTTCATAGTTGTTTTGGTTGATAATCTGGTATATTTTGCACTATATTTTGAAGGTATTACTATATCCATATTCCAAATATACACTTTGGTATCTTAAGTATTTTTGCGGTATATTAATAAGGTATATTTTAAAATTAATAACGCTATGTTTTGCTTTTATTTAAAATCGGTAGCGAGTATCTCACAGTCAAGCTTGTTTTCTTGTCTCGCGAACATTTCTCAGAATCTTTTTTAATAAAATGAGAAAAAAAAATGAATTCTGATTGATAATCGAATGATTGTGGAATTACCTATTTTTAAATTTGAAATATACTCAACATTTTTTCCGTCATATGAAACAACTTAATAATTTCAATATAGATTACGTGTCTTTTGCTGGCCAAGTTTACTTTTTTTAAACCTCGCACAATCAGAGTAATGAAAATAAAATTTTGTTTTTCTCTTAATTTTTATTTAAAATCTGTCTGTTTAGACAATAAGTAAATTATATAATTATAAACATTAAATTAACATAAACTCTGATATTTTTTCCATACATATGTAATTTGTTATCAGTTGAATGGCAATTTTTTAGTGTAGAGACAACCATGCCCAACATAAAAACTAAAACCCACACATAATAAATAAAATAAACTAGAATAAAAATTAGAATATAAGTAAATTATAGTTGCTATATTTAAAATAGGGTTCATTTATATTATTAATTCACGATTAAACTTTCTACAGACGGAGCGTATTGCCAGTGGCCGCTGTGCTTACTATGACAACGAGTTCTACTTGCGGTATCTGCGTGTGGCAGACGAGGCACGTGGTGGCAGAGCAACGACAGCGCTGCACATCATGAAGGAGTGCGTGGTGCATATGCCAGTGGTGTTGGCACTGGAGAAGAATTCAGCGCTGAAGCCACACGTTGATGATATCATACAGCATTTGAGCGAGGCTGGTGAGTGGTGAGCATGGTGATAATTCAACACTCAGACTGAACATTTGATTCCCAGGACTCATTGCCAAATGGCTGCGCGATGCTATCAAACGTCTGCCGGCTGAGGAGCAAGCACCGCAGGAGGCACTCATGAATCTGAACAAGTTCTGGAGCTCGTTTGTGGCCCTTGGCATTGGCTATTTGATCTCAATCAGTGCCATAGCTCTCGAACATTGGCACTTTCGATATGTCGTTATGCAACATCCACTATATGATGCCTATAATCCCAGCATATACTACAATTTCAAACGTCTTTATTCGAATTCGATTTAAAAATATATAGAATAGAGGCTCATAAAATGGAATGACAAATGTGCATATTTCAATTCACAATCAGATGGCCACTCCGAACTGACGCCATAAGCCATTGCCATATATAACATATACTATACTACATATACTTAATACCATATATCAATACAATAAAAGTGCCGTCAAGTAGACGCAATGTGGCTGATAAATTTCGAGAGTTTTCAATATTTTCCATAATAATTCGTAAATAATAATTCGCATTGTTTATGGTGGTAGGCACATAAAGCATTATTTGTTTATTACGAAATCGAAAGAACTTAATGGCCATCCAAATGATAAATAATCGTAAATAATAAAGATCTTAAGTGCCAGACTAAAAACAAAAGAATTCAACATTAACATTTCAATGGACCGAATCAGCTGGCAACGTATCACGAGACTTCGATGAGCGCGAAAGGAAAAAAACCACAATGTTTAATAATCATAATCGTTTATAATGAATTCTTAGGTATTCTAATGAAATTTTCTTGAATTGAATAAATAGCGCTTGTAGAAAAATAATAGTTTCGATTTGTGTTGTTTATTTGATAATTTCAAAACCATTTTACCAAAAAACTTGCTTAGGAAACTGATGAAGAAATTTACTTTGAATAGGGTTCAGTTGTAATAATAATAACAATATTATTCATAATTTCAAAAATTTCCATTAACTTCTGTATTTAGGTATTGCCGCATAAAAACTAATTAATTCATTTGCCCCCGTCGAATTGCATAACAACAACGAAAACAACAACAACAATAAAAAACATTTCATTGTTCTTAATTTCTGGAATTCGGTTCTCAGATTGTTTTGTTATTTCTTTTGATAAATATTTATGGTTGTTTTATTTGTTTTGTTTGGGCTTTTTGCATTGTTTTCTTTTGCTTCGGTCTTGTTTACTTTTCCATTTTATTTAATTTAATTAGTTTTGCTTCATTTTACTAAACTTTCTTGTTGTTGCTGTTGTTGTTTCTGCAATTGCTTTGGCCTCTCTGCATTTTTCCCCTTTGCCAGTTCATTAAATTCCCCATTCTGCTGCTGAGAAATACTTGTATTTTGCTTTGTTTGTTTAGTTTTCGTTTCGAGTATTACACAAAATCTCTAATTGGCATTTCCGTTGCTAAATCTCACCCATCTCTCGAATGCCGTGGCCCCTGTCTTCTATTTTACTAAGTGGAAATTTTAACATTGCATTTTATACAACTTTTTCTTCATTGCTGCATTTAGCATAGTTAAATTAAATACTAATTAAGTGAGAAAACTATGAAATAATTTAATAAAGCGCCTTGCTTATTTACTACCAAATTGCATATCTCTTTTTATTTACGGAAATGTGCAGCAACAGTTTTTTTTCTCATTACAAAATAGATTTGAATTTACCGTCATCCCAAAAGTATGCTACACATTTGCAAAAGTACCCTTAGCGGTGACAACAACCATTTACGGGACCATGTGTCAAGTTTATTGGTATATTTGAAGTGTATGAAGCGTATAAAGTATACGTAGCTTATTTTGTATATAAAGTATACGCAATATATGAAATACCTAAAGTATGTGGGTAACTCTCTGGTAAATGTCGCGTGCGACCAGCTTTACAGTAACAAAAAAAAACATAAATTAAAATAATTTTAAAAATAAGTGAAGGTTATTCTTAGGATAAGCACAATTTTTAGAGCTAAGATTGATTTAGGAACTTGTTCTGTTTCACTATAAAATATATAAATTCGTTCATTTTTTTGGTTTTGCATCCGAATTTGTTAATTTTTGCAATTATCAGAACAGAAAAAAAATTAAAAAGTAAGGAGATCATATGTTTCTATTCATATCAAGTTTGAAATGCATTTGATGGCATTTATAGCTTAAGCCAGTTAGCTTGAACATGTTTTCTCATTTTGGTGGCTCCTTATCAAAAAATCGTATAAGAACGAGGTTTTTAGCGTGTTAAAAGGGGGATGGCAGCAAATTTGTAACCGTGTAAGACCGAGTTCGTGCTAAGAAAGTCCGTGTTAAGCGAGGGCCAAGGGTACTTTATTTACTTTAATATTCACGGTTCGATTGAAAGAATATATATGCACGATAATCATAAGTTTACTTACTTTTAAGTATTTGCATTTCTATTGAAAGCATCTAGAGTACAAAAAATACAACAAAAAAACTGTTTTTTTTTTTTCAACTATAAAAATAAATCGCTGCATTAAATAGTCGATCGGTGTTTTATTTATAACGCAAACTTTTAATCAACCAATTATATATTGGCAATAATTTTAATACAAAGTTGATTAGTTAAAAGCTCTGCTACTTAGCTCAGACCTACTAAGAGATCTCAAGGCATTTTCAAAGCTTAGCGACTACAGATAATGTTCATTTCTTCCCAATAAACTGAAGATACTTATGAAAATATATACATAAGTTAGTGCTTTTATTTAATCTACAAATGCATTTTATTAACGTTAAATTAATAAATATAATTTGCTCATCAGAAGCAAAAGGTTTCACACAACATGTGAGTACAATATAGATCGCTATCGCACTCACTCTCTTTGCTTTTGCATATGCAAATGAACATCAACTAAGATTTGTAAGTGCGTCTGTGTGATAGACACGATTAGCCAGTATTTGTTTTGGCAATCGACTATCGCGTATTCGCTTACACTCACTTCTTCTGTTATACACCACCACAACTAGCATCGCCTTCCGTTTTAACGAAGTAGCAACTGCTTCCGCTTGACTAATAGCAACTTCTTCTGTTACTCGTTTTCTGTTTAACGATTGTTCTCCTTCATACTGTAAGAGTATCTTATATAAATTATAAAATGTATATCATCCTAATAAGATTCATTCAAATGTTAACTACTATTACTACTGAGTAAATAGTTTCTTAGCTATTCATAGTCTAAATCACGATGAATCGGTAAAAGAAAAATGTTCTTTGACTTCGATTTCTACTGATGTCTATTCTAAAAATAGAACCAATTTTAATTAATGATTTTATTCCTTTTATTTTTATGTGTGTTTATGTAATATTTATTGTTTTTATTATTTACATTTTTCTTTTATTTAATTAAAGTTGGGTTTTCTTATTAATTCGTATTTATGAGAAATATTTCGAATTTTTAAAAGTGGCGCAATGTTTAATTTTGCTGCTGTACATATTTGCTCAGATGATAAGGTAAAGAGCGGCCTTCAGAGTTGTGACGAGCAGGCATATAGTAAATATTTGCTGGCTCTCTCCGCTGATCTCTCTTTGCAGCTTAACAACCACTCTTGAGCACCGCTTCTATCTATAATTCTGCTATAAATGCAATCGAATGTTGCATTAATGATAACAGATAGGCTCTTACAATATTGTCTTCTGATCTTCTCTGAAAGTGAAACTTCATGATAATGGAAATTTAATTGAATTGATTAAAAGCTGCTACATCAACGCGTTTACTTTAATTTAATATTCGATTGAAGGTTCGATTGAAATGATATAAATGGGATAATCATAGGCTTAATTACTTTTAAGTATTTGCAGCTCTATTGAAAGCATCTAGATACTTACAATTTGCTACAACAAATCATGAAATATAATAATAACTGATCTATTTCAACTTTAAAAGTAAATCGCGGCATGAAATAGTCGATCGTTTTATTATTCAAAAAGCAAATTCTTAATGCATTGAGTCAAATATCGGAATTTCAACTCTTCAATTGCTCACTTCTTCATCGCTTCTTTGGGGCGAATTAGCATCTTAGCTTCTTTCAATGGATTTGGTTTATACCAAAATAGATTCCGCCCATATGGTTTATTTAAATTACTGCATAAAAAGAAATAAAAAATAATAATTTTGCGTATTCCATCGAAAACAACCATTTGAAATATTTACCAATTAGCGCAACCGCCGTACCACCAGCCACTTTCGTAGTCAACTGCGCAATTACCATCACCAATGTCGTTATCGCGATCGAATGTTGTGAATTTCATGTTTTCGTGGTATCTCATCGCATCCTCAATAATAGTTCCATTGAATTTACCCAAACTAATTTTATATCCACTGTCTTCATCAGATATTTTGAAGTCGTCATAACGAGCGTTGTAGATACTTCCATTCAGAGTAACCAAATGAATATAAAGTTCGTGACGCTTCAAGCTCGCGATACGATGTATTTTCTCGAGTCCGAGGAAGAAATCGCTCTTATAAGAACCGAAACCTTTGCGATACGTTGCCCAATCCCTATTGAAACTCTCATTTCCCCCAACTCGTTGTTGTATTACAATCCACCCAGGTCCAGCTAACTGACTATCGCATAATACATCGAATAAACCTACGCCAGAAACATTTAGTTGATGAATATCTGAATCTCCAAATGGGATGCAAGATGTGAGACTTAACTTATCAAGTTCAGCTCGACATAACTGATTTTCTTTCTCATTCTTTATTAATTTAGTTTTACTCTGCTCTAATTGCAATTCAATTGTTTTCTGATGTTCTGTGATATTTTGAATATTCTCACTAAATCCTTTTATTTTTTTATCATTTTCAATTAAGCTAGAATTAAGATTTTTTAATTGAAGTTTGCAATTTTCTAAGTTGGTGGACTTCTCAGCTAATTCTCCTTTTAATTTCACAATAATATTTTGTAGTGAATTAATTTCAGATTCGAATTTATTAACTTTATTTTGACACGATTTCAAATCGTTTTTCCCTTTCATTACTTCGTTTTTATATTCATCTAATAGAGCTGCCTCATTCATGAATTTTGTATGAATTCTTACAATTTCATGATACTTTTCCATAAGATCCGAATTTAATTCATTTAACTTATTTTCCTTAATTTCTTTGTGTTCTAACTCATTTCTAACCTGTCTAAAATAATCTAGCAAAGGTTTTACAGTTTTATAGGTCTGATTGAGGCATTGCTCTTCCATTTGTCCGTCGAATTCGCATGTCTGATAAGAAGATGTAAACATTCTTAGCACGCACTGTATTACACTGCTTTGTGTAATTGTTCTTACCTTTATTGCAGTAGATGTGGCCACCAGGAATATTTGAATAATAATAATAATTAAGGAAAAAACTGAGTTGATTTTTATTTTGCACATTTTGAATATTTCGACTGCTCGCGGAAAAGATGAATTTGAAACTAAAAGTTTAATTTAAATCGACGAAAATTACAGTTCTGAGTGCTGTATGATTTTGGAATTATCACGTGATCAACGGATGTGGGTTCAGCTCAAAAGTTCGTAGCGGAAATGAAGGCGATAGGAAATAGTGTCAATGTCGAGACAATGTCAATTTTTTGACGCATTTCTGAGAAAAGATTCTTGTTAATGAAATTAGAAGTGGTGACAGTTTTTGGGTAATTCATTTATTCGAGCTTTTATTAAAGTCTGTTCAGCTGAAAATGATGTGACAAAATTATTCTATTTTCGATTTAATCTAAAGTACTTTAAAACTTATTTAAAGAGTAATACCCTTTATAGTGGTTGGCTTTTCTGTTCTGTTGCATACAAGATGTTTTAATGTACTTGGAATTTAGGATAATACAAGCCAATATATTTATTTTTAAATAAATCTCAACCATTGATAATAAATATTGCCAATTAAGAATTAGTAAAACTTACTTTCAAATTCAGGGGACTGGGTATCTTGTAGACGAGCAATCTCGACAAGATTCTTTTCATTTGATTTATTTTGAACTATGTGTCCAGTAACTACATACATAGTATGTACATATGTATACATAATTGCTCCTATGTCTTTAACGCATGATGCCTGCACGTGTTTCTCTCCTTACTCTCAGTTGCTTATCATCGCAATGCTGGCCTTTGTCTCTAAACTGAGCCGAGCAGCTTGGTAACAATTGTCAGAATGACGTCTTTTTGGGAGAACGCTTCAGCGAAATCATAATTCGCTGAACTGCACCAATTATTTAAATGTTGAAAATAAACAAAATTAAATTCTTAGAAGGCGAAATGTGTGCTACGTGCAGACGAAAACATTTTCGAGCACACAAATATTATTCAATATATATTCTGAATCGTCATCAACACAGTTACATTTTGGCAGACTTCATTTGTTATTCTGCATTACCACATACATAAATACACAAAACCTTTTGCATCAGTTCTTGTCTCAAAATACGAGTACAGTTGCGAATACAGTTTCGATGCAGCCGAGAGTGCTCGACTGTGAGATATCCATTGTAAATAAAAATATATTCTACAAATATTCCACCAAAATATTAAAATATAGCGAAGGCTATACTTGGTATATTCATAAAGTACTACACTCAAAATCTGCTATGGCTATATCATCTCGACTGCCGACGCTGATCAAGAATTTTTATACATACGGGTAATTCCATGACGGAATTTGTCCCGTGCGAGACTCTTTATATTAAAAATAACATAAACTGAAACAATTTTGAAAATAAGAAAAAGTTTATTTTTATAGCACTAGATAAGTACTTTAATTAGAGCTAAGAATGGTTTTGGAATTTTCTTTCTGTTTTGTTTTCTGTTGTGATAATTGCAAAAATTAACCAATTCGTACGCAAAACCAAAATATGAACGAAATTATATATTTTATCGGAAAACAGATCAAGTTATAGGGCTTATCTAGAGCTTTAAGAATAAATTCCACTTATTTTTAAAATTGTTTCAGTTTATGTTATTTTCACTGCAGTGCACTGCCAAAAAAGTCTCGCACGGGACAAATTTCGCCATGTTGTTTCATTTCCATTTTATTATTTCCTATTTATTATTTAGTTATTGGCTACATCAAGTCGTCAGATCAAACATGCTTAGTCTATTAAACCGATTGGACCCGTCCAGAGAGCTGAAATCTGAATTAACAGATGAGCTAAAAAGGCCATGATACCAAAATTTAATGAATGCTGAATTCTTGAATTTTTCTTTTAATGCCAATCAATACATTTGGTTCCCACAAATCAAATGCAATAAGTTCTGACAAAATGCTAAACGATATGAGCAACTATAGTTTTAGATTTTCCAAATAACAGCAATGAGCAGAATTATTCTTTGCACTCAGGCTGCATTGAAAAAAAGCAACTAAGTGATTTTCTGCTTGCTGCTGTTTTATGTTCGCCTGGTATTTCACCTGCTGTTTTGGATCTTTTTAGCTGCCATCGAGTGAACAACAACAACAACAACAACAATAGTATAATGCGGATATGTGAGACTTCCAGGCGAGAACACTTAAAATCTACCAGGCCAACATAATTAAGTAGTAAGTGGAATAAGTCAAACTCAGCCAAAAAATAATTTCTATAGCATACTTTGTGGCTGCATTTAAAATGGCATTACAATAGATGGCGCCACTGAGCAAGCTAGTGATTTTCTATATTTCTGCTTGCTGCTGATTTATGTTCGCCTGGTATTTCACTTGTTGTTTTGCATCTTTTTTAGATGCTCGTTCGTCATGGTGTCGAGTGGACAACAACAACAACAGTATAATTCGGATATGTGAGACTAGAGGCAAGAATGCTTGTAAACTACCAGGCCAACATAATAAAGTAGTAAGTGAATTAGTAAAAATAGAATAAGCAAATAATTTTTGTTGCATACTTTCAAGCTGCACCAATCTTAGCTATAATTACTTTAAAACCAAAAATGTAAAATTTTTTTGCAATCAAAAAATCATTTTCTAGAGAATCGAAATTAGAAATTTAATTCATTTCAAATTTGAATCGTTATCAACCCAAAACATTGATTTAAGTACAGTTTTCTAAGACATTTTTAATGTTTATTCGCATTTTATTTGTATCAGCCTAGAAATAAAACAACAAGAAACAAATTGTACAATACGTTTTGTTTTGGAAAATTTACAAAAAATTTAAAATTATTTTCGACGCTAGCAATTTAAAATATATTGTAAATGTATTCAAATCATTAAAATCAAGTAGCCGCTCTCTTGTAATATCTCAAGTGGCATCCTTTGAACTAGAAGCACGAAATCGTTGATACCACTTGCAGAGCAGCTAATAAAATGGACACCGACACCAATTTTAGAGTATATGTATGTATGCAGTTATAGTACAGTACTAGATATAGATCAATTACTTGGTCAATGAATTAATCAGATTTGTTCAGTTGAAAGTCGCTTAAAGTAACGCAATGAACGCGATTTAAAAGCAAGTACCACATAAATAATTTCTACTCATAAGTATTTTTTATATATATAAAACTATATCTTTACCCATACATCATTATAGGATAAGCATACAATATGCATATAAAATCTACTGACAATTCGATTTATGTTCAGAAACTAGGACAGTGCTTTAGCTAGCGAGCTAATCCTTTCAATTCCATTTAGATAGGATTTAGTTTTTATAGCAAATTGAATCCGCCCGCTTGCTGAGCACTGTGTCCAGATCTGTCTTTGAGTATTTGTAGTTCTATTAAACCGAAAATGTGACCAGTTGATTTGATAATCGTCATTTAAAATCGTTTAAATATATAAGTATGTAAGTAGTATTGTTTTATGGCGTTTTTGGACAGCATCGTAAATAATATTTGTTGATGATATTTCAGAAAGCATTCACTCATTTTATTTCGCACTTGCTTCTATATGCTATATACGTATATATACTTCATTTCATATAAATTATTCAGTTAAGCAGATATCAGATCTGATCAGATTATAACTAAATCGCAATGCGCTTGCTATCAAATACAATATTTCATAATACGAGTTCTCGTATTGTTATTCATAATGATCATTAGATCGATTTAAAGATATCACTGTTGCTGGTTTTCCTTCATTTTGTTTTTTTCTTTTTCCTTGTTCTTTTTTAACTTGTTGCCTCTGCTCTTTCGGCCTCGAATACATCATCGGACTCTTGACCGGCAACATATTCATCATCCTCCTCGACATCCTCATCGTAGTCCTCGGGATACTCGCCAAACTCTGATGATTCACCAAGCATCCAGGCGTCGTTTTCCATTGAGTTTCTTGGGCTGTAATTCACGCTTCCCGTAATGGTCAAATTGTTGGCCGGCCTTTGGGTACTGCACGATAAAAAATGCGCACAGATTGAGAGATAGAGCGGGGAGAGATCAAAAATATATAGTTAGTTTAAATCAACAAATTTGTACAGTTTTTAATGTATTCAATGAATGTGGCGAATACAAATCGTGTGCTAAACTAGCGACTAACTAAGCTTTTTATTATTATTGTCCAATTTGTTTGTTTAATATTGGTGTTAGTTGAATTTCTCGCATTATTTCAGATATCGGACGGGTATATATAGTAATTATATGAATTTATGGTTTTATTAGTGAGTAAAAAGCAAGCCAAAACATTTGTACAGTAAACAAACGTGTTAAATTGTTAGCGGTTAGAGGGTAAACCAGATGCCAATTGATGTGATTAGACTAGGTACTTGATGGCTAGGTGGTGGTTAAGTGGTTAAGAGGCGCTCTGAAAGCGGCGAGAGCGAGCTGACGAACAAGTTATTCTTATATTAACGAGTATATACATATGTATATATACATGTGTATCCAGACAATTTGGCACAACAAGAGCAACGCATAAAATGATGGAGGCAATGCAACAAACAGTAACGAGTAACGAGCAACGAGCAACAAGTAACGAGTAACGAGCAACGAGTGAAAGAGCAGCGAGTAATCGCTTAACATGGCAACTTCTCCATTACATTTGGCAACTCGTCGAATCAATGCAGCGTCATCGCAGCAATTCGTTGTCGTTCAAAGGATTCGGAATCATATATCCTATATATATACACTTATATACGAGATGCGTCTGTGTGTATATGCATAGATATAGATAGATGTATATATATCCTTAAATAATATCGTTGTTTTCAGATTGCCTCGCACTGGAATTTCTTTCTAGTGTAACAATCAGGATTAATTACGCTGTTAGGAACCGCATTTCGCTGGGGTCTGCTGCTTGCACCATTTATTAAATGTAGTGTGTGAGTTTTTGTGTTGTTTGGGTGTGTGGAAAGATAGTTGTTCGAATGTTTTGGTGTTGTTGTTGTAGTTTTGGTGGTGGTGGTGGTGGCGGTTGTTGTGGTTTACAGATCGGTAACTAGGACACCATCCGTTGGTCATAACTGTCCACGGCGATAGTGTGATCGTGATGGTCTACAGAATCGAGTGTATTGAGTGTTTGTTTTTGTTTTTTTAAGTTTTTGGTTATCAAAATTGGTTTTTGGGGGTGTACAGAAATTAAAAGAAAAGAAATCAATTAGCAAAAAATAACAGCAAATGTTGTTGTTCTTTAAACTACTACGAACTGTCGATTATTTAATTAGCTAAAGTTCCTAAAGTATTAATATTATATTTCAAGGGCAACTACGATAATTGCGGATCGTAAGCGTGTAAATTCAAAGGTGTTTACGTTGATGTTTGAAATGGGCATTAGATATATTATAGATGCAATATCTATGGCCGTTAAACGCACCTTTACCTCTAGCCGGGAAATTACCCAAAACCTTAAGCTAATTTAAAAAAAAATAAAATATTATCAAAAATAAAAAAAAGAAAATAGGAAAGAAAAGAACCAGAAGTATTACGCATAATATACAAAAAGTAAATACAACTCTCTAAACATGTCTAATCAAAATGAATCAACTACTTAACATAGTTCTAACTTAGCAACTATATGAGACTTTGATTCAAAAACCAAATTTCGACTCTAGGAGATTGAAATTTATATATATTACTTCTAACGTTTGATACCTTGCTAAGATAATTCCCCAATATCAAACAGTTTCAATCTGTCAATTATATTTATAGATTATACGTTAATTTCAAAGTTAGTTGAGATCAGAGTAAACACATAGAAATACATATAACATTGTTATAGACAAAATAAATTAAAAAATCTGCGAAAGATTGAAGGATTTTATTATTATTATCTGTATTTTCAAACTTGTCTGTTGTAGTCTAATGAAAGATCTTTCGCTATCATCTTCCCATGTGATTAATAACAGTTTAAACATTATGTGGAATGAGAGAGACTGAAAGTATTTGAAATTCTATTGATATATGAAATATATAGATTTGATTCACACGAATCGAATGCAATTTGTTCTGATAAAATGCTTAAGAATATAAGCGAGCAGTTATAATTTTTGAATTTTAAATAACAGAATTCAACGGAAAATATTGTTTGCATACTTTTAGGTTGCATCTAATCGGCATTGCAATAGATGGCGCCACTGAGCAAGTAAGTGATTTTCTGCATTTCAGCTTGCTGCTGATTTATGTTCGCCTGGTATTTCACTTGGTGTTTTGGCACTTTTTGGGCATTCGTGAAATCTTTTTCGCTGTTAATCTTTTCATGTGATTTATAACATTTTTAACTATATATGCAGTGGGAGAGACTGGAACTCGTTCAAGTTGAATTGATCATTTAAATGCAACATTATTGTGAAATTGTAATCGAAAACAGATTTTAGGATCGGTCTTTAAAATGCTTAAGAATCGTATCTATTAATATGGAAAAAATTTACTAGTAAGGGCATTTTTTGCTGCACAATAAAGTTTGCTATCAGGGTCTATTCTGCTACAAGAATCTTTCTAATTAATTAATTGGTTGAACTGCTTCTATTAAGAGATTGGCAGCTGCTAAGCATTTACCTTTCGAATGGCAACTCGTCGGGCACATCGCTAAGCTGACGCTGTGCTTGGCTCTGACTTTGGGCACGGCGTGCCTCTTCCTTGCGGCGTCGATCCTCAGCGGCTGCCTTCATGGGATCGTAGGTGGAGCGTCGCTTCCACATGACCATCTCTGCCTCCTTTTGCTTGTTCACTGCATATTCAAATTGTATAAAATTAGCTTGAGAGTGCAATGAAGTTATAAGCCAATTGTCACTCACCGGAGGCATCGCGTCGCACCGCAGATGTGGCACGTGTGCCGCCACCCAGCGATGTGGTGCTGCTGTTCATCACTGAGACAGCGGAGCGAACACTGCGATTGCTGGCACGATTCGATTCGCCCCGGCTGAGACCCATCGATGAGGCGCTGGGACTGCGTTTCATTTGATCCGTTGGTTTTAGGGTGCTCTTCGAATCGTTTTTGCGCAGAAAATTATTCGACTGCGCCGACTTGTACTTGGAAATGTCCAGGTACTTGGGCTGCACACGCAACTGTTGCTGCTCCCGTGCCGTCGCATTCGCCGTCTGCAGCAGCTGCTTCTGGCATTGGCCAAACTGCTGGGCACCTGTTGCGCCAGTCGACTGAGACTCGTTTCACGTGGCATCGACTGACGCGTCTTGGGTCCGCAGCCCGACGCGGCACGCGGTGCACTCTTGATGCCACGTCGCGGCAACTCGGGCGTATTGGGGCATGCCACAAGTCCGGCCGCTGCCTGAGCAGCCGCACTCAGTTTGCCCGCCGGCGCCGAACTCGGTTTGGCTGGCGTCTGACGATCAGTTGAAGCACCGTTGCCAGCCACACGCTGTTTGCTGCGCTCGATGCGCATCAGCAGTGCCTTGTTGAGTCGCGTATTGCTCAGCGGCACCGACGCGTCGCCGGCATGCGGCTGATGATGCTGTTGCTGTTGCAGCTGCTGCTGCTGCTGCACATCGTCCACATCGATGTCCTCTTCGCCGCTGGAGTAATACGGTCCTGTGGTGCCCAGTTCATCCTCATCGTTGATGTAGTACTGCAGCTCATTGTCGTAGTCACTGTACGATTGCTCAAAGTTGTTGCTGCTCGCCGACTTCTTCAGCTGCAACTGTTGCTGCTGCAGCTGCTGCTGTTGTTGCACGTGTCGCGCCGCTGGCGGCGTGTATAAATTCTGGAAATTGGGACGCGCCTGACGCACACCGTGTACTCCACGTTGCTGCTGCTGGAAGGAGCTGGAGCGTCGTAGCGGCGATATGGAACCAGCAACCGCTGGCGGCAATTCGTGCTCGACATCGTCCAGCGAGTTCTTGCGACGATGCAGCTGCTTCAGCAGATACTCGCCGCTGGTGAGCAGCTGCAGTTGTGCCTCATTGATGCTGCTGGTCATGAGAGCGCGATGCAATGGCGAGCGTCTGTAGCCCGTCTCCAAACTATGCTGTGGACTGCATTGTGCTGCCGGCGATTTGACCGAGCTGCGACGCGACGACGACGATTGCTGCTGCTGCTGTTGTTGCTGTAGCTGCTGTTGATCGATGGCTGGCCTGGAGCGACTGGCACTGCGCGCACGTCCCAGCGTGTGCAGCGGCGATGGTATCTTGCTGGGACTCTTGGGCGGCTTATATGGCTCGCCCGGCAACTGCATTTGACCAACGGCAGCGCCATGGCTGCACAACGCCGGATCGCTCGCGTAGTCACAGTCACCCAGCAGCCGATAGCGTTCCGCCAGGCTGCGATTAAGCTTTGCTGCCGCATTAGCATATTGACGTTGCTGCTGCTGCTGTTGCTGTTGGCTGTACAAACTGAGGCTGTCATCGGTCAGCGAATCGCCCGCCGTGTCCGAGCAGTTGTAGCTGCGTGTCATGAGCTGCAAGTTTGAAATATGTTGTTGCAATTAGTTGATGATTAAAAGTTGCATTCTTATTGGACTTACCTGTGCCTGCGCCTGCTGTTTGCGTCGACTGGCCGAGCTGCTGCTCACATCCTGCGCCAGACTGCGGGCACGCGCATTACGCGCCCATTCCTGTATCCAATCCTGTTTTGTGGGCGCCGACTGCAGCAACGCTGCCTCCGTCATCGTTGGCGTTGTCGGCGTCTCGGGCAGCTGATGCTGATGCTGATGCTGATGATGATGCTGTTGCGTCGTGCTGGTGGTGAACACATTGAGGCGATACTCGGCCTTCTGGCGATCCGTGGCACTGCCAGCCATCGCCTGGGCGTGACGTAGCTTTGCCTCGTTGCTCACATACTCGGAGCTATCGATCTGCGACGTGGACAGACTGTGCGAGGCGTGACGTGTCTTGTTCGGATGCGTGTCCAGTGCTCGCTGCTTGGCCAGCACACCGCTCGTCGTTACGCTCGTAAAGCAGCCCACATCGGCAGCAACGGCGGCGACCGGTGTGCGTGGCGATGGCGGTGTTGGTGGCGCCTGTGCAGCTGCAGTTGTTGTCGTTGTTGCCACTGGTTGCTGGCGCAACACACGCGATTTCAGCTGCTCCAGATAAGCGGCAGTTGTGTTGGCATTGCTGCTGTTGCCCTTCTGCTCCTGCTGCGGCGTCTCGTGATAGTAATTCACCTCCAGCACATTGCTGCCACGATGCGGTTTCACAGCCAGCTGCTTGGGTCGCAACTTGCCTGCATTGCGATCAATGTTCATGAGATCCTTTTGCTCCTCCGTATAGTTGTCTCCATCCAGTGTATAGGTGCCCGCCTCACTGACCGCATCCTCCTCGGCCACCTGCTTGACATCGTCCAGCGGCGGATGCGGACACAGCAGCTCCACTTGCTGCAACGCCAGCTGCATGGCCGTCGAACGTGGCGTAAACTGCCCTGTGCGATTCGCCAGCAAATTGGACGCACCCTTGGGCGGTGCCGTCGGTTGCATTTGTTTCGATCTGCTGCTGACACGAGCAGTTACTGTTGGTGCTGTTGCTGGTTCCATGTGGCCACTGGTTGCTGAGCTGCGTGGCGACCAGCTGTGCCGCTTGGAAGCGTCTCGCACACGGGAAGCGCTGCGTTCACGCACACGCATTTTCACCGCCGGCGTTGCCGCTTCCGTGGTGGGCGTGGCAGCTGCCGAGCCATCATCATGTGCCATCATGCTGCCGGCGTCGAGACTGCTGCGCTGTGAGTGCCGGCCACTTGTGCCATTTGTTGTCGTCGACGATGTCGCCGTCGGTGTCGTCATGCTCGTCTCAGTCTCCAGCTTGGACATGGAAGCGCCACGACGATGGCGACTCTGAAAGCGCTCCATCATGTTCTTGTAGCGTGCCGCTTGCGCCGCAGTGTCGTTCTCCGAGGCGTCAAAGTGTTCTATTGTAAAGGCCAGCGATTAAAATAATTTTAAAAATAAGTGAAGGTTATTCATGGGATAAGCACTATTTTTAGAGCTAAGATTGATTTTAGGAACTTGTTCTGTTTCACTATAAAATATATAAATTCGTTCATTTTTTGGTTTTGCATCCGAATTTGTTAATTTTTGCAATTATCAGAACAGAAAACAAAAAAACAGAAAAAAATTAAAAAGTAAGGAGATCATATGTTTCTTTTCATATCAAGTTTGAAATTCATTTGGTGGCATTTATAGCTTAAGCCAGTTAGCTTCAACATGTTTTCTCATTTTGGTGGCTCCTTATCAAAAAATCGTGTAACAACGAGGTTTTTAGCGTGTTAAAAGGGGGATGGCATCAAATTTGTAACCGTGTAAGACCGAGTTCGTGCTAATAGAGTCCGTGTTAAGCGAGGGCCAAGTGTACTTTAATTACTTTAATATTCACGGTTCGATTGAAAGAATATATATGCACGATAATCATAAGTTTACTTACTTTTAAGTATTTACATTTCTATTGAAAACATATAGAGAACAAAAATACAACAAAAAAAACTGTTTTTTTTAACTATAAAAATAAATCGCCGTCGATCGTTATTTTATTTAGAACGCAAAATTTTAATCAACCAATTATATATATGTTAAATGATTACATAATTGAGTCAAATATTTGAATTTCAGCTCTTCAGTTGCTTACTTCTTCATCGCTTCTGTGGGGCGAATTAGCATCTTAGCTTCTTTAAGTTGCACTTTCTTTTTCACATGCCATTTTAGTCTTAGCCCATATGGTGCATTTAAATTACTGCATAAGATAAAATAAAAATAAATATAATATTATGCGTATTGCATCGAAAATAACAATTTGCATTATTTACCAATAAATACAGCTATGGTACCACCAGCCACTACGCTGCCAATTTTGGCAAAGACGTGTAAAAAAGTTGTTGTAGCGATCGAATGTTGAGAATTTAATGTTGTCGTAGTCTCTCAACCTATTCTCAATAATACTTCCATTGTATTTACCCAAACTCAGTGCATATCCACTGTCTTCATCAGATATTTTGAAGTCGTCATATCGAAAGAAATAAACATGTTCATCCACATCAACCAAATGTATATACAGTTCGTGACGCCGCAAACTCGTGATACGATGTATTTTCTCCAGTCCGAGGAAGAAATCACTCTCAAGGGAACCGAAACCTTTGCGATACGTTGCCCAATCCCTATTGAAATTCTCATGTCCCCCAACTCGTTGTTGTATTACAATCCATCCAGGTCCAGCTAACTGACTATCGCATAAAACATCGAATAAACCTATGCCAGAGACATTGAGTTGATGAACACCAGGAGAGTCTCCAAAAGGAGAGCAACTTGATGGGATAATAGTATTGGGTAAACTCTTATTCAATGTATTTACTTCAACTCGACATAGCTGATTTTCTTTCACTTTATCTATTAGCTTAGTTTGACTATCTTTTAGTTGCAATTCAATTCTTTTCTGCTCTTCTCTAATATTCTCTGATGTCCTGTTCAATGTATCAATTTCAGATTGGCATAACTGAATATCTTTATCTTGCTTTATTAATTTAGATTCACTCTTCTCTAATTTCAACTCAAGTGTTTTCTGATGTTCTGTGATATCTTGAATATTCTCACTAAATCTCTTTATTTTTTCATCTTTTTCAATTAAACTAGAATTAAGATTTTTGAATTGAAGTTCGCAATTTTCAAAGTGGCTGGATTTATCAGCTAATTCTTCTTTTAATTTCACAATAATATTTTGTTTTGAATTAATTTCAGGTTCGAATTTATGAACTTTATTTTGACACGTTTGCAAATCGTCTTCCCCTTTAAGTACTTTGTTTTTATATTCATCTAGAAGAGCTGCCTCCTTCATGAATTTTTCATGAATTCTCACAATTTCATGATGCTTTTCCCTAAGATCAGAATTCAATTCATTTGACTTACTTTCCTTAATTTCTTTGTGTTCTAACTCATTTCGAACTTGCCTAAAATAGTCAAGCAAAGGTTTCACTGTTTTGTAGTTATGAATCCGGCACTGTTCTTCCATTTCTCGGTCGAATTCACACGTCTGATATAAAGAAAATATAAATATTGTTAGCACTCATTGTATTACACTGCTTTATGTAACTGTTCTTACCTCTTTGAAGGCAGCTGTGGTCACCAAGACTATTTCAAGTACTGTTAAGAAAAGAACTGTTTTAATTTTTATTTTGCACATTTTGAATATTTCGACTGCTTGCGAAAAAGATGAATTTGAAACTAAAAGTTTAATTTAAATCGACGAAGAATACAGTTCTGAGTGCTGATTTTGGAACTAACACGTGATCAACGGATGTGGGTTCAGCTCAAAAGTTCGTAGCGGAAATGAAGGCGATAGGAAATAGTGTCAATGTCGAGACAATGTCAATTTTTTTGACGCATTTCTGAGAAAAGATTCTTGTTAATGAAATTAGAAGTGGTGACAGTTTTTGGGTAATTCATTTATTCGAGCTTTTATTAAAGTCTGTTCAGCTGAAAATGATGTGACAAAATTATTCTATTTTCGATTTAATCTAAAGTACTTTAAGACTTATTTAAAGAGTAATATCCTTTATAGTGGTTGGCTTTTCTGTTCTGTTGCATACAAGATGTTTTAATGTACTTGGAATTCAGGATAATCCAAGCCAATATATTAATTTTTAAATAAATCTCAACCATTGAGAGCAAACAATTGAAAACAATTTTGAACATAATAATAAATACTATTAATATTGCCAATAAAGAATTAGTAAAACTTACTTTCAAATTCAGGGGGACTGGGTATCTTGTAGACGAGCAATCTCGACAAGATTGTTTTCATATGATTTATTTTGAACTATGTGTCCAGTAACTACATACATAGTATGTACATATGTATACATAATTGCTCCTATGTCTTTCACGCATCGTGCCTGCACGTGTTTCTCTCCTTACTCTCAGTTGCTTATCATCGCAATGCTGGCCTTTGTCTCTAAACTGAGCCGAGCAGCTTGGTAACAATTGTCAGAATGACGTCTTTTTGGGAGAACGCTTCAGCGAAATCATAATTCGCTGAACTGCACCAATTATTTAAATGTTGAAAATAAACAAAATTAAATTCTTCGAAGGCGAAATGTGTGCTACGTGCAGACGAAAACATTTTCGAGCACACAAATATTATTCAATATATATTCTGAATCGTCATCAACACTGTTACATTTTGGCAGACTTCATTTGTTATTCTGCATTACCACATACATAAATACACAAAACCTTTACCATCAGTTCTTGTCTCAAAATACGAGTACAGTTGCGAATACAGTTTCGATGCAACCGAGAGTGCTCGACTGTGAGATACCCATTGTAAATAAAAACATATTCCACAAATAAACCAACAAAATATTAAAATATAGCAAAGGCTATACTTGGTTTATTCATAAGGTACTACACTCAAAATCTGCTATGGCTATATCATCTCGACTGCCGACGCTGATCAAGAATTTTTATACATACGGGTAATTCCATGATGGAATTTGTCCCGTGCGAGACTCTTTAAATTGAAAATAACATAAACTGAAACAATTTTGAAAATAAGAGTCAAGTCGTCAGATCAAACTTGCTTGGTCTATTAAACCGATTGGACCCGTCCAGAGAGTTGAAATCTGAATTAACAGATGAGCTAAAAAGGCCATGATACCAAAATTTAATGAATGCTGAATTCTTGAATTTTTCTTTTAATGCCAATCAATACATTTGGTTCCCACAAATCAAATGCAATAAGTTCTGACAAAATGCTAAACGATATGAGCAACTATAGTTTTAGATTTTCCAAATAACAGCAATGAGCAGAATTATTCTTTGCACTCAGGCTGCATTGAAAAAAAAGCAACTAAGTGATTTTCTGCTTGCTGCTGTTTTATGTTCGCCTGGTATTTCACCTGCTGTTTTGGATCTTTTTTAGCTGCCATCGAGTGAACAACAACAACAACAACAACAATAGTATAATGCGGATATGTGAGACTTCCAGGCGAGAACACTTAAAATCTACCAGGCCAACATAATTAAGTAGTAAGTGGAATAAGTCAAACTCAGCCAAAAAATAATTTCTATAGCATACTTTGTGGCTGCATTTAAAATGGCATTACAATAGATGGCGCCACTGAGCAAGCTAGTGATTTTCTATATTTCTGCTTGCTGCTGATTTATGTTCGCCTGGTATTTCACTTGTTGTTTTGCATCTTTTTAGATGCTCGTTCGTCATGGTGTCGAGTGGACAACAACAACAACAGTATAATTCGGATATGTGAGACTAGAGGCAAGAATGCTTGTAAACTACCAGGCCAACATAATAAAGTAGTAAGTGAATTAGTAAAAATAGAATAAGCAAATAATTTTTGTTGCCTACTTTCAAGCTGCACCAATTTTAGCTATGATTACTTTAAAACCAAAAATGTAAAATTTTTGGAACCAAAAAATCATTTTCTAGAGAATCGAAATTAGAAATTTAATTCATTTCAAATTTGAATCGTAATCAACCCAAAACATTGTATTAAGTACAGTTTTCTAAGACATTTTTAATGTTTATTCGCATTTTATTTGTATCAGCCTAGAAATAAAACAACAAGAAACAAATTGTACAATACGTTTTGTTTTGGAAAATTTACAAAAAATTTAAAATTATTTTCGACGCTAGCAATTTAAAATATATTGTAAATGTATTCAAATCATTAAAATCAAGAAGCCGCTCTCTTGTAATATCTCAAGTGGCATCCTTTGAACTAGAAGCACGAAATCGTTGATACCACTTGCAGAGCAGCTAATAAAATGGACACCGACACCAATTTTAGAGTATATGTATGTATGCAGTTATAGTACAGTACTAGATATAGATCAATTACTTGGTCAATGAATTAATCAGATTTGTTCAGTTGAAAGTCGCTTAAAGTAACGCAATGAACGCGATTTAAAAGCAAGTACCACATAAATAATTTCTACTCATAAGTATTTTTTATATATATAAAACTATATCTTAACCCATACATCATTATAGGATAAGCATACAATATGCATATAAAATCTACTGACAATTCGTTTTATGTTCAGAAACTGGGACAGTGCTTTAGCTAGCGAGCTAATCCCTTCAATTCCATTTAGATAGGATATACTTTTTATAGCAAATTGAATCCGCCCGCTTGCTGAGCACTGTGTCCAGATCTGTCTTTGAGTATTTGTAGTTCTATTAAACCGAAAATGTGACCAGTTGATTTCATAATCGTCATTTAAAATCGTTTAAATATATAAGTATGTAAGTAGTATTGTTTTATGGCGTTTTTGGACAGCATCGTAAATAATATTTGTTGATGATATTTCAGAAAGCATTCACTCATTTTATTTCGCACTTGCTTCTATATGCTATATACGTATATATACTTCATTTCATATAAATTATTCAGTTAAGCAGATATCAGATCTGATCAGATTATAACTAAATCGCAATGCGCTTGCTATCAAATACAATATTTCATAATACGAGTTCTCGTATTGTTATTCATAATGATCATTAGATCGATTTAAAGATATCACTGTTGCTGGTTTTCCTTCATTTTTTTTTTTCTCTTTTTCTCTTCTTCTTTTTAACTTGTTGCCTCTGCTCTTTCGGCCTCGAATACATCATCGGACTCTTGACCGGCAACATATTCATCATCCTCCTCGACATCCTCATCGTAGTCCTCGGGATACTCGCCAAACTCTGATGATTCACCAAGCATCCAGGCGTCGTTTTCCATTGAGTTTCTTGGGCTGTAATTCACGCTTCCCGTAATGGTCAAATTGTTGGCCGGCCTTTGGGTACTGCACGATAAAAAATGCGCACAGATTGAGAGATAGAGCGGGGAGAGATCAAAAATATATAGTTAGTTTAAATCAACAAATTTGTACAGTTTTAAATGTATTCAATGAATGTGGCGAATACAAATCGTGTGCTAAACTAGCGACTAACTAAGCTTTTTATTATTTTTGTCCAATTTGTTTGTTTAATATTGGTGTTAGTTGAATTTTTTCGCATTATTCCAGATATCGGACGGGTATATATAGTAATTATATGAATTTATGGTTTTATTAGTGAGTAAAAAAGCAAGCCAAAACATTTGTACAGTAAACAAACGTGTTAAATTGTTAGCGGTTAGAGGGTAAACCTGATGCCAATTGATGTGATTAGACTAGGTACTTGATGGCTAGGTGGTGGTTAAGTGGTTAAGAGGCGCTCTGAAAGCGGCGAGAACGAGCTGACGAACAAGTTATTCTTATATTAACGAGTATATACATATGTATATATACATGTGTATCCAGACAATTTGGCACAACAAGAGCAACGCATAAAATGATGGAGGCAATGCAACAAACAGTAACGAGTAACGAGCAACGAGCAACAAGTAACGAGTAACGAGCAACGAGTGAAAGAGCAGCGAGTAATCGCTTAACATGGCAACTTCTCCATTACATTTGGCAACTCGTCGATTCAATGCAGCGTCATCGCAGCAATTCGTTGTCGTTCAAAGGATTCGGAAACATATATCCTATATATATAGACTTATGCGTCTGTGTGTATATGCATAGATATAGATGTATATATATCCTTAAATAATATCGTTGTTTTCAGATTGCCTCGCACTGGAATTTCTTTCTAGTGTAACAATCAGGATTAATTACGCTGTTAGGAACCGCATTTCGCTGGGGTCTGCTGCTTGCACCATTTATTAAATGTAGTGTGTGAGTTTTTGTGTTGTTTGGGTGTGTGGAAAGATAGTTGTTCGAATGTTTTGGTGTTGTTGTTGTAGTTGTGGTGGTAGTGGCGGTTGTTGTGGTTTATAGATCGGTAACTAGGACACCATCCGTTGGTCATAACTGTCCACGGCGATAGTGTGATCGTGATGGTCTACAGAATCGAGTGTATTGAGTGTTTGTTTTTGTTTTTTTTTTAAGTTTTTGGTTATCAAAATTGGTTTTTGGGGGTGTACAGAAATTAAAAGAAAAGAAATCAATTAGCAAAATATAACAGCAAATGTTGTTGTTCTTTAAACTACTACGAACTGTCGATTATTTAATTAGCTAAAGTTCCTAAAGTATTAATGTATTATATTTCAAGGGCAACTACGATAATTGCGGATCGTAAGCGTGTAAATTCAAAGGTGTTTTACGTTGATGTTTGAAATGGGCATTAGATATATTATAGATGCAATATCTATGGCCGTTAAACGCACCTTTACCTCTAGCCGGGAAATTACCCAAAACCTTAAGCTAATTTAAAAAAAATAAAATATTATCAAAAATAAAAAAAAGAAAATAGGAAAGAAAAGAACCAGAAGTATTACGCATAATATACAAAAAGTAAATATAACTCTCTAAACATTTCTAATCAAAATGAATCAACTACTTAGTTCTAACTTAGCAACTATATGAGACTTTGATTCAAAAACCAAATTTCGATTCTAGGAGATTGAAATTTATATATAATACTTCTAACGTTTGATACCTTGCTAAGATAATTCCCCAATATCAAACAGTTTCAATCTGTCAATTATATTCACAGATTATACGTTAATTTAAAAGTTAGTTTAGATCAGAGTAAACACATAGAAATACATATAACATTGTTATAGACAAAATAAATTGAAAAATCTGCGAAAGATTGAAGGATTTTATTATTATTATCTGTATTTTCAAACTTGTCTGTTGTAGTCTAATGAAATATCTTTCGCTGTTAATCTTCCAAGTGATTAATAACAGTTCACACAATATATGGAATGAGAGAGACTGAAACTCTTTGAAATTCAATTGATATATGAAATATATATATTTGATTCACACGAATCGAATGCAATTTGTCCTGACAAAATGCTTAAGAATATAAGCGAGCCGTTATAATTTTTGAATTTGAAATAACAGAATTCAACGGAAAATATTGTTTGCATACTTTTAGGTTGCATCTAATCGTCATTGCGATAGATGGCGCCACTGAGCAGGTAAGTGATTTTCTGCATTTCAGCTTGCTGCTGATTTATGTTCGCCTGGTATTTCACTTGGTGTTTTGGCACTTTTTTGGGCATTCGTGAAATCTTTTTCGCTGTTAATCTTCTCATGTGTTTTATAACATTTTTAACTATATATGCAGGGGGGAGACTCTGAAACTCGTTCAAGTTGAATTGATCATTTAAATGCAACATTATTGTGAAATTGTAATCGAAAACAGATTTTAGGATCGGTCTTTAAAATGCTTAAGAATCGTATCTATTAATATGGAAAAAATTTACTAGTAAGGGCATTCTTTGCTGCACAATAAAGTTTGCTATCAGGGTCTGGTCTGCTACAAGAATCTTTCTAACCAATTACATAGTTCTAACATATTAATAGGTTGAACTGCTTCTATTAAGAGATTGGCAGCTGCTAAGCATTTACCTTTCGAATGGCAACTCGTCGGGCACATCGCTAAGCTGACGCTGTGCTTGGCTCTGACTTTGGGCACGACGTGCCTCTTCCTTGCGGCGTCGATCCTCAGCGGCTGCCTTCATGGGATCGTAGGTGGAGCGTCGCTTCCACATGACCATCTCTGCCTCCTTTTGCTTGTTCACTGCATATTCAAATTGTATAAAATTAGCTTGAGAGTGCAATGAAGTTATAAGCCAATTGTCACTCACCGGAGGCATCGCGTCGCACCGCAGATGTGGCACGTGTGCCGCCACCCAGCGATGTGGTGCTGCTGTTCATCACTGAGACAGCGGAGCGAACACTGCGATTGCTGGCACGATTCGATTCGCCCCGGCTGAGACCCATCGATGAGGCGCTGGGACTGCGTTTCATTTGATCCGTTGGTTTTAGGGTGCTCTTCGAATCGTTTTGCGCAGAAAATTATTCGACTGCGCCGACTTGTACTTGGAAATGTCCAGGTACTTGGGCTGCACACGCAACTGTTGCTGCTCCCGTGCCGTCGCATTCGCCGTCTGCAGCAGCTGCTTCTTGGCATTGGCCAAACTGCTGGGCACCTGTTGCGCCAGTCGACTGAGACTCGTTTCACGTGGCATCGACTGACGCGTCTTGGGTCCGCAGCCCGACGCGGCACGCGGTGCACTCTTGATGCCACGTCGCGGCAACTCGGGCGTATTGGGGCATGCCACAAGTCCGGCCGCTGCCTGAGCAGCCGCACTCAGTTTGCCCGCCGGCGCCGAACTCGGTTTGGCTGGCGTCTGACGATCAGTTGAAGCACCGTTGCCAGCCACACGCTGTTTGCTGCGCTCGATGCGCATCAGCAGTGCCTTGTTGAGTCGCGTATTGCTCAGCGGCACCGACGCGTCGCCGGCATGCGGCTGATGATGCTGTTGCTGTTGCAGCTGCTGCTGCTGCTGCACATCGTCCACATCGATGTCCTCTTCGCCGCTGGAGTAATACGGTCCTGTGGTGCCCAGTTCATCCTCATCGTTGATGTAGTACTGCAGCTCGTTGTCGTAGTCACTGTACGATTGCTCAAAGTTGTTGCTGCTCGCCGACTTCTTCAGCTGCAACTGTTGCTGCTGCAGCTGCTGTTGTTGTTGCACGTGTCGCGCCGCTGGCGGCGTGTATAAATTCTGGAAATTGGGACGCGCCTGACGCACACCGTGCACTCCACGTTGCTGCTGCTGGAAGGAGCTGGAGCGTCGCAGCGGCGATATGGAACCAGCAACCGCTGGCGGCAATTCGTGCTCGACATCGTCCAGCGAATTCTTGCGACGATGCAGCTGCTTCAGCAGATACTCGCCGCTGGTGAGCAGCTGCAGTTGTGCCTCATTGATGCTGCTGGTCATGAGAGCGCGATGCAATGGCGAGCGTCTGTAGCCCGTCTCCAAACTATGCTGTGGACTGCATTGTGCTGCCGGCGATTTGACCGAGCTGCGACGCGACGACGACGATTGCTGCTGCTGCTGTTGTTGCTGTAGCTGCTGTTGATCGATGGCTGGCCTGGAGCGACTGGCACTGCGCGCACGTCCCAGCGTGTGCAGCGGCGATGGTATCTTGCTGGGACTCTTGGGCGGCTTATATGGCTCGCCCGGCAACTGCATTTGACCAACGGCAGCGCCATGGCTGCACAACGCCGGATCGCTCGCGTAGTCACAGTCACCCAGCAGCCGATAGCGTTCCGCCAGGCTGCGATTAAGCTTTGCTGCCGCATTGGCATATTGACGTTGCTGCTGCTGTTGCTGTTGGCTGTACAAACTGAGGCTGTCATCGGTCAGCGAATCGCCCGCCGTGTCCGAGCAGTTGTAACTGCGTGTCATGAGCTGCAAGTTTGAAATATGTTGTTGCAATTAGTTGATGATTAAAAGTTACATTCTTATTGGACTTACCTGTGCCTGCGCCTGCTGTTTGCGTCGACTGGCCGAGCTGCTGCTCACATCCTGCGCCAGACTGCGGGCACGCGCATTACGCGCCCATTCCTGTATCCAATCCTGTTTTGTGGGCGCCGACTGCAGCAACGCTGCCTCCGTCATCGTTGGCGTTGTCGGCGTCTCGGGCAGCTGATGCTGATGCTGATGCTGATGATGATGCTGTTGCGTCGTGCTGGTGGTGAACACATTGAGGCGATACTCGGCCTTCTGGCGATCCGTGGCACTGCCAGCCATCGCCTGGGCGTGACGCAGCTTTGCCTCGTTGCTCACATACTCGGAGCTATCGATCTGCGACGTGGACAGACTGTGCGAGGCGTGACGTGTCTTGTTCGGATGCGTGTCCAGTGCTCGCTGCTTGGCCAGCACACCGCTCGTCGTTACGCTCGTAAAGCAGCCCACATCGGCAGCAACGGCGGCGACCGGTGTGCGTGGCGATGGCGGTGTTGGTGGCGCCTGTGCAGCTGCAGTTGTTGTCGTTGTTGCCACTGGTTGCTGGCGCAACACACGCGATTTCAGTTGCTCCAAATAAGCGGCAGTTGTGTTGGCATTGCTGCTGTTGCCCTTCTGCTCCTGCTGCGGCGTCTCGTGATAGTAATTCACCTCCAGCACATTGCTGCCACGATGCGGTTTCACAGCCAGCTGCTTGGGTCGCAACTTGCCTGCAGCAGCCGCCGCCGCAGCCGCCGCTGCTGCTGCATTGCGATCAATGTTCATGAGATCCTTTTGCTCCTCCGTATAGTTGTCTCCATCCAGTGTATAGGTGCCCGCCTCACTGACCGCATCCTCCTCGGCCACCTGCTTGACATCGTCCAGCGGCGGATGCGGACACAGCAGCTCCACTTGCTGCAACGCCAGCTGCATGGCCGTCGAACGTGGCGTAAACTGCGCTGTGCGATTCGCCAGCAAATTGGACGCGCCCTTGGGCGGTGCCGTCGGTTGCATTTGCTTCGATCTGCTGCTGACACGAGCAGTTACTGTTGGTGCTGTTGCTGGTTCCATGTGGCCACTCGTTGCCGAGCTGCGTGGCGACCAGCTGTGCCGCTTGGAAGCGTCTCGCACACGGGAAGCGCTGCGTTCACGCACACGCATTTTCACCGCCGGCGTTGCCACTTCCGTGGTAGGCGTGGCAGCTGCCGAGCCATCATCATGTGCCATCATGCTGCCGGCGTCGAGACTGCTGCGCTGTGAGTGCCGGCCACTTGTGCCATTTGTTGTCGTCGACGATGTTGCCGTCGGCGTCGTCATGCTCGTCTCAGTCTCCAGCTTGGACATGGAAGCGCCACGACGATGGCGACTCTGAAAGCGCTCCATCATGTTCTTGTAGCGTGCCGCTTGCGCCGCAGCGTCGTTCTCCGAGGCGTCAAAGTGATCTATGGTAAAGGCCAGCGATTGCTTCGTTGTTGTTGTCGAATTGGATGCCGTCGAATCGTCTTCATCCGCCGCAGAGTTGGCTTTATTATTGTGAGCGTTGCTGCTGCTGCTGTTACTGTTGCCGCCGCTGCTGTTGGTGTTGCTCTGATGTGGATGATGATGATTCGCTCGGCTCAGCACAGTCGCTGCAATGGAACAGAAGCCAAAGATATACAATTAAATTAACATTTATTTACAGTTATTATTATTACCATTTAAGCGGAGAAAACGAGTCTAAACTTGCAACAGAGAAGAATTCACTTGAACACACAACAAAACAGCCAAACAGCCAAAGCAACAAAACAACTCAAGTGGCAAGCAACTGAGCACAACAAGCAAGCAAGTGCAGCACTCGGCCGGTTCAGACTATTTGCGGGTAATTGGGCGCCATGCAGCACAGCGTGTAGCAAAGAAATTGTTGTAGCGGCATGCGACAAAGCGTGTAGCAAAGAAATTGTTGTAGGCAAAGCTATACTTTGCTTTTAATATTCATTTGCATTTCATATTTAATACACATATAGATCACATATTTTAATGCATGATGTATCAACTACATTTTCAAGTCAATTTATAAGCACTATATTATTTTTCCTTTTTCCCATACTTATTAAAATATTTTTATTACAATAAAATCACCCGTTTCCATTGAAACTATTCAAAAACATGTACTAGGAAAATATGAATACTAGTAAATTACATTTATATAAAAAGCTGTAGCTGGCGGAGGTCGAAAGTGAGTGCAAGCAGTCATTTCCTTAGCTGACCATACCCAACTTTTTGCCCGCAACCCATGAGGGCTAATTGCCCAACGTTTCCGCTAACAAATTTCTATACATTTCCGTAACGAAGCATCAGCAACAAGTGAGAAAGCTACAATCCAATGTGCATTTTCAGATGTTCGCCATTCGATTGATATGTGTTCGTTTTTCCAATATTATTTTAATAACTATGTATATATCTAGAAACTTTGTTCATTTTTCGAATATGATTTTATTAAATGCGTATCTAAAAAGTGAAGTGTTTGAAGCATTTAATAACATCTTAAACATAAAAAGAAATGCTTTACTCTACATATTTCAATTCACAAAAGTAGATAGGTATATTTATTGAAGCCTCTCCGAATTTTATTAATATCTCACTAAAACTTTCCATTATTTCCATTTTTTAACCAAAATATTAATATAAAATTTCACACAGTAGTGTAGTGTATTATCAGGTTATTAGTTTAAATTACTGAAAACGAATTACATTAAAAATATTTAAAGGTTTTGCGATCAGTAAAAATAATTCATATTTTAATAAAATTACTACGATCTTTTTTCAGTATACAGCAACAATTTCTTCAGTTTTCCCTTCTATTTTATACTTCAAGACCTTACAATAATTCAAAACTTATATTTCAAGTATTCCAAGTACAAACGGAGAACCAAATGCTTTGCTCGCTAACTTGGCCAACTGGGGCGCAAAGGGAGCAGGTAGGGGAAATGGAAAAAGACGGCACTTTTGATCTATGACGGCAAATGAAGGTTAGAGTTCGTTGATTTCGTTCCATTTCTGCTGGAGGAGAGAAGGGAAAGGGTTTCACCCATAAAATACAGCTCTACCTAACTGGAACTCTTGTCTTTGAGGCACGTGTCTTCCGTTCCGCTGTTCAACTGTTCGGGTTACCCCAAGATGACCGTATTCGACGCACGCGATTTCACCCAGCACTTTGTTGTTCTTTTTCAGCTGAAAATCAATTTATTTTCGAGCCCAATTATTCTATTAAATATGGGCCAGAATTGAGAACAGGAAACGGCTGAATAGGTTTTAAAGAACTCGTATTTTAAATTATTTAATTATTATGAAAATTAATAGCATCTATTTTTGGATATATTATCAAGGGAAACGTTTGAAGCTGCTAAATAACACCAAAACAATTAAGCTAAAATGGTTAAAATTTAATGAAATATTATAAGTTAAATTATTACTTTGGCGAATTATCCAGGAAATTACTTTAATGATTTAATTTTGAGAAGTTTAGAATGAATAAAGATTATAAAGACTTCTCTTATTTGCTAAACACATAAAATATTCTCTCAACGCTGATTTCTAACCCAAGCTAAACTCTTCTTATTACTTGGCAACGATTTCTATTTCACTCAGAAGAATCTTGAGTTTATGTAGACTGAGCTACGATCAAGTGAATCATCGCACAACAAGTCGAACGAACAAGGCGATGACCTCAATCAAAGTTGACAATTGATGATGATGGGGGCTTTCTCTGCTGTTGAAAATATATATGAACATATAATATAAATGTGATAATCAGATGCAAAAACCGCAAGATTTGAGCATTTGTTTTCATTTGCTGATTGTTTCTCAATGAGTGGCAACTAAGTAAAAGGTCTCAAATAGCAACAAAAAAGCTAAACAAAATAAATATACTCGTAGACAAACTCATTCAACGACTTTCAAAGTGGCGCATGACGTAAGACGCGTGTGATTAGTGAACACAACACAATTAGACACCAAAGCGAAGTTATTGCCATTTAATTTGCTGTGAAAAACGATACAAAAACTGTTATCGATTAACCGCTGTTTCTATTTCCGAAATATATTGCGTGTACTTAATTTCCAAAAGGGTTTCCGCCAATTTAACAGCAGGCGATGGACGCGACCCTTCATTTCCCACTAAACCACTTTCCAAAAATCAAAAGTGCACAGTTTCAACTGTTTACAGAAAAAAGCTCAAATATAACGTAGTAACAATGTTTCTTTTTTTTCATATAGTGCAGAAAAAAAGTAAAAGCGCACGTACAACAAAGCAAATAAATAAAACTAATAAAAAATGCTCTAGTTCTCTTACAGAGATCGACTTGCAAATACTCTAAGCACGAAATTAAAAGTAATTTTAGAAATTTTATTGTTGTAATCACAAGATATTACAGATCTATTAGCCTCATACTTATGCACTACTTTACTTACATTATTTAGAGTACAAATAAAGTCGTTAGTTATCCGTCATTACCTCGCTCTTTACCACTCGACTATTAAGCTACGCGAAATGATGAAAAAGTGTAACAAAAGCCGCAAATGTCACTCGACACAACAACGACATTCAAGTGAATACCTCAACACGGCGAATATTGTCAAGAGACAACATTTTGGCATGCCGTTGGTCAACGTAATTGGTCAATAGTTTATGGCGGAACGGTGGAATAATGAAACACAGTGGGAAAGTGGAACGTTTCCTGCCACAGTTGACTGCAATCGATCATTTTGTGAGCCAACAAAGCGAACAGATATTTGTTCTACTTTGCAATAAAATTGCATAATGCACTTGAACAATTATTTCAGTTGTTTTAATACCCTGTAATGATGAAATTAAGTGGCTAGCCACATGGGAGCAAACAAGTATTTGTTTTAGTATATTCGTGACAATTATTCAGCAGATTTATTAGAAAGAAGAAAAAATCTGATTATTAACTAAGCTCAACTAAAACTTCTTGTAGAGAAGGTGGTCAAAGTTTTGATTAGATGTCGCCACTTATTTAAAAGACGTTTTAAAGTTTAAGTCGTCACTGAGTTAGAGATTGTTGGGCTAATCTATTTAAACTATTATCTAGTTATATGTGTATTCAACGTCTCTTATAACAAATCCAATTGATCTCAATGCTTCACATTTAAATTTCTAACAATCGCTGAAAGCATTCAACAGTTCGTTAAATCGATTTTGATATTCTGCAGATCTGCGCAAATATCAAAAGTAGAACAGCTCAATTGATAGCCAGTAATCACCTCCAAATGTTTACACCTGAATGTTCGCTTGCAAAATCTTGTCTACAACCATATTGCCCCCACCCACTTCACGAATCCATCGATCATGGTGTGACTCACTCACCAAAAAACATTTTAAATTGTTAGTGTGTGTAAAAATGTAAGATAATGACAGCCGCCGGCGAATTGGGTAAGATTTGTGTCAGTAAAAAAAGTTGCCTGATAAAAGTTATGACAACATATAAGAAAAGTTTCAACCAGACCAGCTGGGGCATAAATCTTACTATGGAAATGCTGACAACAGAACGAACAGCTGATCGGTTGATTGTGTCATCTAAGTTACAATAAAGATTGCTGCAACTACATCAATAAACAGAACACTTGTGCTTCATAGAATTCCGAAAGCAATTGCTGGTATTTAACAAATACTCGAATTGCAATCACTGGAATTAAAATTTTATTATTATGCGAGTGCACAAAATATTTTTGCAATTTTCCTTGTATCATGGCAACGATTTGTAATATACTATATAAGAAAAGATGGGCAACTTGCCAAATGAAACCAAAAAAAAATGACCTTGTGCCCAAATTGATAAACTTCACGCACGCTTGATTAGACCACGTTTAGGTTGTTATAGACTAAAAATAAATATTACTATGGTCAACAATATTAAGAAATTTCAAAAATGTCATGACTATTAATATTTCCTCGTCATATATGTTGGCGTTTGATTTACGATCTTCAATAGAATGTCTAATTGTTTGAAAAGTGTATTAATATTTTTTAGCTTAAATGATTTAAGTGCTTCAAGACAAAGAAAATTGTGTTAAGATGATACAAAACAATTTAAAATGTTCCTAGCAAAATTTGATTTTAACTCTTAAAATCATACTGTAATTGTTTTTATTTAATATTCATTTGTTTTTAGAACTTTAAATGTTCCTTCCTGTATTCCAAAACTTTATTTTAAACAGGAAACTGCAGTTCTTGCTCCACTGTGCAGTTGCTGTCTTTTCCCGTTTGTTCTTTCATGGGTGTGTTTTGTCTACGTGCGTGTCTGTGTGTGTGTATGTGTATGTTTGTCATGACTAGTGCAATAAATATTTGCGCTTAAGCCGTGGCCAAAACTCGCCAAATAGCTTCATTAAAAATTCAAATTAAAAGCAACAATAACAAAAAAAAGGAGAGACAAGCAACAACAACAACAAAAACAACAACACGACAGAGCAAGCTCATGAATAATGACGCTAGCATATTGACGACGCATTGTTTTTGTTTTCGACGTCGACGTCGACTGCGACTGCGACTGAGATGGCAACTCTTTATGGATTCATGCGCTTACCTTTTTCAGCCGGCGACGGCGGCGGCTTGCCAAGGCAAAACTTGACGTTTGACTCATCGATGGCTGCGCCAAGTCCTACAAAGCCAGACGATGCGACATGATGCTGCAGTCGCTGTTGCGTAGGCGTCGCTGCTGCAGCCGCTGCTTCCTTGTCGCTTATGATCTCGGCAATCTTCTTGATGTTCTCGGGCGTCGTGTCGGCTTTTTCACGGCCATCCAAGCTGCTGTTATCTTGTTCCTCGTCGTAGCGCCCATTGTTGTTATTGCTACTAGACATTTGCTTGTTGAGCTGCGCTGCAGTTGCGTCGACTGCAGTAGCTTCCGAAGTCGCTGCTGTCGCTGCTGCTGCTCCTGAGTTTGAGGTTGCTGTTGTTGTTGTCGTTGTTGGAGCTGCGGCCGTGGTCGTTGTGTCATTTGCGTATGATGTCATATTAAAACTTGTGCTACGATTTTTTTTTTCTTTTTGGGGCACTACTTTTGGTCAGGAGCAACACCTATTTTGTATCTATTCCCGTTCTCTTCACACTTTGTTAATTAGTTAATTAACGAGCGCCGCATTTTCACTACCTTTTCTACTACTATTTTGCTTTGCTGGCGTTTGCTGCGTTTTTGTGCGTACGCAAATTCCTGCACGCCTACATTGAATAAAAGAAATGTTAAAAATTACATAAAGAAATCAAGAACGCACGCACAAAGCGGACACAGCGATATACAAACACATATACACACGCACACACACACACACGCAGACACATGCAGACGGACAGAGAATCGTTGTCGTGTTAATGACCATGCGACGACATGTTCAATTGTTCTTGTTCGCTCGCAGTCGCTGCGATGCCTGCGTTTTGCTTTTCTTATTGGACGCGCAGAGCGCACATGGAGAACAATTGAAGCGATTTCCACTTGAAAACAAAAATAGCCAAGTCAGTCCGATGCTTTTGCCTTTTTTCAAGGTTGGCCTGTTGTTGTTGTTAATCGAATTTTGCTATTCGCCTTGTTTGTATATACAATTATGTGTATTTTTTACGTTGAACATTTTTGGAAGCAGCCACAGCACTTGACACCCAGTACAGACACAAACACAGACGTGGACACTCACGCACACACACGCACACATACGTTTTTACTACATTCAAGGGCGCCGTTCGCTGTCTTTCGCTGGTTCACTGCACTTGCACTTGCTATTCACACTTTTCTTAATCACTCTCGTTGATAATAAACTCTGCTCTTTCTTGGCAGTTGCTTCAGCTGATTCTTTTTTGTTTTAGTCATTCCATCTTATTTGAATTCTTAACACGCGCTGCTCTTCTCGGTGCTTTTGCCGTACACAAAACCAAACGCTTACTCACGCTGCCACTGACAGTTAAGACTGAAAGAGTCGTTGGCCAGTGTGTTTTGGCCAAAAGTGACGTATGGCAACGGGTTGAGAGAGCGAGAGACTTGCCAGAGAGTGCGCTTATGCGCGCTCTTTACAGAGTTGTCGAGCCGTATTTATATCTCTAAAAAATTCACGAAATTGGTTTGATTGCACTTGTTTACTTTACTGCTATTGGTTTTTCACATCAAGTTTTTTTATAGCATATGCAAATTGCTAAATAATTGACTTTGTCAAACAATTAATTGCATTGTTTGGATAGCTAGTTAACTGCTCGCAAGGCTTCGCAACTAAGTGGCAACGCTGTCGATAACGGCGCGCACACAATTCATTGTTTGTTTTCGCTCTCTCGCTCTCCAACTCGCTTGCCACCCTAAGTTGTGCTCGTACTATGACGCATTGATTGTTTTGGCTTTTCTTGCACTGGCAACTGAAGAAGTTAATTAATCCATTGATAATTACCAGCAAGGCGAACACACAAATATACGCTAATTAGCCCAACACTCAATTCATGATTGCCACATGCTTGCCTCATATACCCCGCAGTTCACGCCTCAATGAGCACACTGTTAAATTCAGCTGGCAGTGCACACGACAGGTGGCGACGGCCTTCGTTCACACTTTGTTGTTGTTCTAACGGTTTATATAACAAAAGGGTATCGTATTGGTTTCACTTTTCGCCAAAGCAGAAGATGCAGACTTCTATTGTTGCCGCAGCTGGACAAACGGCTGGTCGTTGTAGTCAATAACAAAACCAATAGCCGCATTCAAATGATAAGAGCAATCCATACAAACACACAAACACGCCCCGCGCACAAGCCTTGCTCATTACTCTCTCTCTCTTTCACATTTCGCTCTCTTTGTTTGGCGCGCGCATTCACTCTGAGCATTTGTTGTATTGGTATTTTTTTTTTGCCCCTGCTACACTTGTTCAATCAACAATTTTGTAATGATTTTTTCGTTAATAACGAAGCTTGCAAGAGAATATTTTTCTTTTTCCTAGCGCGAAAAACACTTTTATCTACGATCTACAGTCAAACACCGTAATTAAACAATTTTTTACTTTATTTGGCAAAAGTGCAAAAGCATCGCCAGCGTCAATTGCAACTTTTTCGTGTTTGTTGTGCCAATCAGACTGAATGTGACCACATGTCGAAAGCAAAATGAGCCAATCAAGGTCTTAACATATACCGAAGTAGAGTACATCAAGAAAAGTTAGCTGGTTACACTGAATTGGGTATATTAGTACTTTTAAAATACGCACACCGTGAAGCGCGAATTTTAAAGTAGTCTTTCTTAAAGATTCGAGTCTGTCAATTTAAGATAAATTTCAAATTTTCTTTTTTGGGAAATGTAATATTCCTAAAACTGGTCTTATTTCCTTAAAATTCAATTTGTGTAGCTTTAAGTTTTGTTGTTTTTCTAAATAATTATTAAAATAAAAACGAGCCAAAATACAATGTACAAATGTGTATATTAATGCCTGCGCAAATATTAGAAATGGCTTAATTTGATTTAAACTATAGTTATTTTGAAGGTCCAAGCTAAGTCCAGCCCTCGCTTGTCGATGTGATGTTTGGGTGGAAAAACAATATGCAATTTATTGTGACTCGACGTCCACTGTGAATGAAAGCGTTAAGTTTAAATGCTCAAAGCTCAAGTAAATGATTTGCTGAACGAACCTGTATCTTTGTATCCTGCATGCCCAGCATGGTGATCTCTGTGGTTTGCTTGTTAAGCACATCGCTATCGCTGCCCATATCCAAACCCGTTAGCATCACATTACGAAAGATGTTGATTTCCTTGCCCAGGGGATACAAATCAATCTCATTGGTATCATAAGGATATTCCAGCACAAAGGCATAGATGACAACACTGGAATTATTAGATTGCTGACCACGAGTGTACCACACATTGGGAGTAAGTGTATCATTTTGATAGATCCACGGTGCGCTGCTGTAGATGCCCTCGCCATTGATCTTCAGCCAGCGGCCCATGTCACGCAGTCGCTCTTCGAAAATGGGCAGAATAGTGCCATATTTGGTGGGTCCCACGTTGATCAACACATTGCCATTGCAGCTGACCGTGCTGACAATCTCTGTAATAGAGAATAAGATTAATGTAAATCTCTTTCTCACTTGTAAGCATGTCACACACCCTTGATGACATCTTTCGAGCTCATAAAGTTCTCGAGCGTGACATCGAAACGTTGTCCCCAACTAGTGCGATCCAGCGTGAAGGCATTCTCCCATTTGTGGGCCTGCAGCACGCCGGGATTAAAGCGATCTGCGCAATTGTAAAAGTCGCCATGCAGACAAGCGGTGCCAAAGCCCCAGCGATCATTGGTGACCACCGTCTCCCTGACAGGACTGTCATTGTACAGCCAAGCAATAAACTCCTCGGATTTCCAGTACTTGGCCGGCGCCTCCCAATCACCGTCGGACCAAATAATCTCTGGCAAATACTGCTCCACCAGCTCCATTTGCTCCGGTCGCACCTTGTAGTCGACAAAGTGCTGCTGGAGCAGCAGATGCAACTTATCATCGATCCACATGCGATTGAACCACTCGAACAGCGAATAATACAAACCAAACTTCAGATCCGTATTACCACGTATAGCTGCTGCCAGCTCCTCTAAGGGTAAAGTAAGAAATCGACAAAGCTTTAGGACTGCTTTTTGATTAACGTTTAATCTGGCTATCAATTATTATTATTGATAATAATAATAATTTTGCATCGAAATCTAAAGTTTAAATAATATATACTATATTAGAGAGCTTTTAGTTAAGGGTCAGAAATCCATTCTTTAATTTCCGTTAGATGTTTAAAATAATCTCTAAAGCACAACACTTTGTTCCTTGAAAACTCTGATCTTAAGGTTTTCGAAATTTACAAACGTAAATTTAAAAATAGCTATATATATACTGTACTGTTGGATTTGGGACTAACTTTTAAATCTATTTACACTTAAGATAATATAAAAACTAATTATCCCAAGATTTCTCTCCTAAGTTTTTGAGATTTAGACGTATTAAATTTGCAATCGGTACAAGCGGATGTCTGGCAATATTTCTACTATAATTTTTATATAGTCGCAAATGCTGCATTATAAATGTATAATGTATAGTAATATATATTTACTTACTGATGATATCCCGCTTGGGCCCCACATCGACAGCGTTCCATCCAAAGCTGTACTTCGAGGGCCACAGCGTGTAGCCATCGTGATGTTTGCTCGTCAACACGACATATCTAGGTAACAATTTAACTCCGATTAACAAAACTATAGTTACATATAGGCATATATATATTTTTGTATAATACTTAGCACCGCTGTCGCGAAAGAGCAACGCCCACTGTGTGGCATTGAAGAGCTCCGCTGTAAATTGATCGGCAAATTGCTGATACGTAAAGTCGGGCTTATAGTTGCGCTGCATATAGCGTATATAGTCGGGATTGCGCAGATCTATATAAAAATTAAACCTTTGCCTATCATTATCAACATCAAACATTGCCACAACGCACTTATCCAATTGGTCCAGAACCATTCCGATCCAAAACTGGGCACTGAATAAACGCCATAATGCAGAAATATGCCCACCTTAGCCTCATCATACCACCTGGGCAATGGCCTCTGATCCAAGCTCGCCCAATTTGGCTCGTATCGGCTGCGATGTCCGCCTTGTCCAAAGACCCCATAGATGCCATAGATGAGCACTACGAGTGTCAGCCAGATGTGCCCCATGCCTCCTCTTATCTAAGCTTTACGTTTTTGCTGCTAATGTGCCGAATCCAAATTGAACTAGAGAGCGCTACGATTCGCTTCGACTGCGTTTCCAAACTCAACTGAGCCGAGAATAGAGAGTACTCTTAATGCGAACACATCCGTCAATCTGACGAGCATCGAACATGGTGAATTTCAATACGCTTTCCAAAAAGGTGACACTATACAAATTTCTAGCGAATTTATATAATATTCTTTGTAAGCCTAATACTATATTTTATGAAAATATGTACAAGATGTTTCTTTTTTCTTCATTGCATATACATACGTTTATAAATCAACCTATATCTCACCTTTAATAAGGTCATATTTATGCAGATAGCTAAAGAATCTTTTATTATCTCGTTTAGTTTGGAAACTATCCTAATGAATTTAAAAAAAAAATACTCTCTTTTTGACAAATATCAAAATAACAAATAAATCTATTATATAAATAGTGCAATTTAAAATTAGAAATGTAGTAATCAAAATTTTCTAAGAGTATTTCAATGTCGTCACGCCAAATAGAATATTTCACACTTGTTTATGTTTGTGTTTGCGACTGGAACGGGAACTGGAAAGGCGATGAGAATGGGAGCTGAAACTGGAAAATCCATCCGAGTTGTTATTCTATTCATATTAACGCCTGGCTATGTGTTCCGAATCCGTACAGATTTATGAGAGAAAATTAAATGAGAAAGAAAGCTAGCTGCTGATACTCAGATAAGAGTATTTGCACACACACAAGTTTCTATATTTGTTGAGAGTAAATTTGCTTGGTTGAATTGACAATACAATCGCATATTTGTATGATCTCTGATATTTTGAAAACCTAGTTGCAGATATTACGTATTGAAAGTGCTCAAAATAAATGTAATAAAAATGAAATACGGATTTATGCAACAACTGCTCAACTAATATATCGAGATCTAATTAAATTCCCTAATACAGAAATAATTACTGAGCTGTTGGCACACTAACATTAAATAAATTATATCACAAGTCGATCAATCCTTTCCTATATTCAGCATAAATGCTTTATCTCTAACCCAAGTCTCGGCAATTTTAATCTAAATGAACACACAATATTTCAAAGAAATAAAACACAGTTCGTTATTTGTTTTTAAATTGAACATAACAGTTTATTTTATTATCATTTTTGCATTTTGTTTGTTTTTGTTATATTTGTTTTTTTTTTTCGTTTTAATTTTCTTTCTCTTTTTTCATTGTTTGTCTTTCATCATAAAATGTGTTTGTTTGCTTTAATTCCATGTGGGAACTCGCCCAGAATCTGAAGATTCAGCCATCCCATATCCCGTTGCATTTAATAATCTTTCACATCATACTCTTGATCATATTCTTTTGTCTGAAGGTGTCAACAGATCTGTTTAAAATGTGACGTGTGTATATAGGATAGGTTTGGTTAGGTTCTTTTTGTAATATTTTTGTTTCTTTTCGTTTGGTTAGTTAAGGTTTAGCTAAAGCCTGGACTGTTCAGAGAGCTGAATGAATGGAACTACGGCACAAATGAAGCTCCTCAACTAAACACTCACACGCACTAACACATACACACACACAAACACACACGCACACACTTGCATTCGCACACATACAGGTATTCAGACACATACACATACACATACAACAATCTAATATACACTGAACTTTTATTTAATTCTTTTTAATAGTTTCCATTAGTTTTTGTCTTTTTTTTTTGTGTAATTTTTTTTGTTTTGTTTTTAGTTTAAAGTAAATTAGCTTCATTGCCTTTGGTATGTCAAGTCGTTACTTTCATTTGCAGTTTGAACATAATTTATATAGGTTTTCTCATTCATTTGCTATGCTAAAAAACTGGTGCAATATTCTCGGTGAAGGATAAAAGGGGCAGTTAAGAGCAGAAGTTGGCGAGGCAAATATAACGCAGAGTTCAAGTGGTTAAGTTCAAGGCCAAAAGCTGTTCAGATATGAAACTAACCTCAACAAAAAAAAAATAAATATATTTAAACAATTTTGCAGATAAGAAGAACGAGAAGTGAGCATTATTTATATACACAATGTACTTCATTTCATTCCTGCTTTATCAGGTCAAAATAATAATTTAAATGTGCGCAGCTTTGGATTTCTTCTAATTTAAACAATTCTCAACCTTTATTTTTTGTTTGTTTAGAAAATCTTTTTCGAAAATTGACGACAAATAGTTTAAGGCCAAAGAGTTTTCAATTTCTTTTTTTTTTTGTGTTTTAGATTCTTTTTTTTTAATTGCAAAATAAATGACAAATACTTTTGGGATGAAGCACATTGAAATAGGTCTGAGGTAATATTTATGTCGATATCGATAGAACGATAGATGCATACATATAGTCAAAGTAGTTTTGCTTGGATTATTTGCTATGTAGTTTTGTAGTTTTGTTGAAGCTGACAGTGTGACCGTGCTTTGTGTGTACTGCAACAATTTTGTATATTATATCTTAGTCAAGTGCTTTTCATTATGTTTTTTTTTTTTTTGTTTATTTGTGGCCCTTTTAGGCTATGCCTAACTATCAACCGTCTTTTGTGATGGGGATTTTTGAGTGGGTGTTGAGGGGCAGGTAATACTTTATAAAGCTTAGCGTCTCTCTATCTCTCTCTCTCTCTTTCTCTGTCTGTCTGTCTCAGTGTCTAAGCTTACTCTCTCCCTCTAGTTACTATCTGTGGAGAGAGAAAGTGAACAATGTGTTTTGTGTGTGCTCTATGGAACTACGCAACTATCAACTGTAAATCGATAGTCGATTATCGATAATTGTGTTGCTTTTCATTTTGTTTGCATTGTTTTTTTTTTTGTGTATTTTTTTTGTTGTTGTTTATTTTTACAATATTTTCAACTTTAGGATCATAGAAGTAATAACATTAAATAACATTTTTGCGTAATTCTAATATTTCTAATGTTCTTTTGTTTTTGTTTTGTTGTTGTTGTTGGTTGTTGTGGTTGTTGCTGCTGCTGCTGCTGCTGATGCCGCGGTCACACTATGTGGTTGCTGTCGTGTTGCTGCTGCTGCTATTGTTGCTAGTGCTGCTGCTGTTGGTGTTGTTGGTATTGACGACGCCTGGCGATGCATTGCATTGGATGAGGCCGCTGTGCTGCGTTGTTGCCGCTGCCTGCAGATGATGCTGATGGTGCTGCTGCTGCTGATGGTGATGGTGGTGGTGATGGTGATGTGGATGATGGTGATGGTGATGATTCAAATTGTGATTGTTGCTGTTATTGTTGCTAAAATGTAAATGTAATGCACCGCCACCGTTTGCTGTCGCTGCATCGCTGCTGGGAACCGCCGACAAAGGAACCGCCGAGGTGCAGTACCGTGTTGTATCACCAAATTCACCGCTGGTCAAGTCACCCAGTATCCCGCCAAGCAATCCACCGCTGCCCAGCGGCGGTTTACCCGCTGCTCCAGCCTCGGGTTGCGTACAAATTGGCGTCGCAGCCGCATCGCCATCAATCAGCGATGTTCCTGCTCCAGCTGTTGCTGCTGCTGTTGTGTTGTTGCTCTGCTGCTGATGCTGCTGCTGTTGATGTTGTTGTGAATTGACGTGCAGCGCCGCCTCGGCGGATGAGTTGCTGTGGCTGTTGTTGCTGTGGCTATTGTTGCTGCTGCTGCTGTTGTTGTGCTGCTGCTGATGCTGCTGATGTTGCTCATCTGTTGCAGTTGCTGCGGTTGCTTGTGTGGCTGCCTGACCGTCCTGACCGCTGTTGTCGTCGGTGAGACGCAACGCCACCTCCAGATCGCGCAGCACGTCCGTCTCCTTCTCGTCAATCAGATTGAAGCGGCGATGCAAGGCCGTGAGGTGCATGAACGTCAAATTTAAATGGGTGTGCAAGCCGAGCAGCGCGATTTCTTTGAAATGCGCCGCATACAGATGCGCTATCACATGAAATTGCAAGCGTAAAATTTTGCGGGCTATCGACTCGAACGATCCGGGGAATTCGTTCGCGTATTTGGTTGGAAATATCGACTCATCGCTGACCGTCTTCTGTGTGAAGGTCATCACATAGTCAATATACTGCGGCGCCGCAACCCGCGTCTTCTTGCCCTTCTCATCGAACCATAAGTACGTTCTGCAAAAACACAAAATCAAATCATTAGTTTCCCCAATCTTGAATCTGAATATACAATTGCGCTTACCTGTTGCCTGGTCCGGTCATGTCTGCGCAACCGGATTGTGTACAAAATTCACTAATAGTTCCATAGACCAAGTTCACGTGCTCAAAGAGAGCCAGAGCTGCAAAAGACAGAAGAGAAGAGGCATAAATGAGTGAGTGCTGTAGTAAGGTGGGATGTGGAGAGTAATCAGAAGAAATAAGAATAGATTAAGTTTGTCAAATTAAAGAATTTCGAACTTGTCCGTATCGAGTAAAGAAGAATAGTTTTGTTCATTTAAATTCCTTTTGTTGAATGTCACATTTACCACGCTTTGTAGAATAGGAAGGATATCTATAAAGTGGAGGATGATATCCTATGCAATATAATTAAAGAGAGCCTCTAACTATTTAGTCTAAATGGTGTAGTGAAAACAGAATATTTGGAGAATCTTTGAGGAAACCAATAAATGCAAAATAAAGCTAACAAAGTCTATAAAGTGGAAGAATATATCCTAAACTATATAACTAAAGAAATACTCCAACTATTTACAGAATATTTGAGGAAACCAATGAATGCAAAAGAAAGCTAACAAAATTGATTCTATAATGAGGAAAATATGTATAGGAAAAAGTGGGAAAACCGCAGAGAAAATAGGAGTACGATAAGCAGCCATATCATAATTGCAAATATCTGTCAAACTTGACATTGAATCAGCTCAGAACCCTTCGATAAGTAAACGTGTCTTGCATGATATTTGAGGTCAATGCTGAGACAACATTCGGGCAGCAGCGATAAAAGGCAAATAACAGAGAAGCGAGGGCGATATTATGTCAGTGGAAATTGCATTCGAAAAATGACAGCAAATAAGACACACGATGAGCTCACTTCATAAAAGGGAAGAAGCTCAGAGATATGAAGTCAACTTGCGTCTTCTTTTGTCTCGCAAATGACGACAGACAGACAAATGTGTGTACCTCCTGCTCGACCCAATCAATTCTGCCCAGAGCTGCAAATTATTATGAGACTAGAGAAGAGACGTGAGGCTAGAGATGGGAGAGGAAATGGGGATGGGGATGGGACGATAATGAACGCTACAAATTGCTGAAACATTGCCAATTATTTACAACTAACATCGCTGCTAGGCATTTCTATTTGCGTACCTATCATTTTTCAAAGAGATTAACCATAAACCAGATGATGTAATATCCGATGATGATGACTCTGATGATGATGATGATTCAAGACTGCAGGGAGGGGCGGCAGGTGTGGGCACAATCAATTAAAAGTACCCCCCATTGGTTGACTAACTAAGCTGGTAACAGCTGGTATTACGAGCACTAAACAGCTGCAGGGGTCTTATGGGCTCGACCATCTATGATTCACATCGATAAGGTCCCAAGGGCTTCGGACAGTTATTGTAATGTAAATTAAAGGCATTGCAACTTTAACAACTTTGCTTTCAAGTTGGCAAAATGATCATTTCTTATTTTAGACTTTTAATTATAAATATAACTTTTAGCTGTGATTCTTCTGACAAAATTTGTATTACACATTTCTCTATTTAAGATAAATCATTGTTAAGTTTTGTATAATTTGATCCTATTGTCGACAATTGGCTCTCTTTTTTTTCGTACTTTTCTCTTTAATTCTGGACTATAGGTTTATAAATTCTTGAAGTTGCAGTCTATCTCAAATAAGTCTGACATTTACAATATATTTTCGAAAATTCAGAAAGTTGAAATTAAACAAACTAATGATTTAGGAATTCATATTTTCTACAATCTGTGCTCTGCAATTCTTCATTTCTTCTTTTGTCATCTCTGCTTACTATCGAATGTAGGAATTTCCTACAAGAACTTCCACTTGATCAGCTTTATGAGCTACTCTATGTAGATAGCTGGCAAAACAAATGCAGCTTCCTCTTGTTGACCAATAATGAGCACGTTTAGCTGTTGGACAATTTGCTCTAATCAATCAGTGCTCTCTCTCGTTTTTTTTTCCTTTAAGTCACGAGGGTCTAAAGTAGTCTATCATCATTTGGCAAGCAAGCGATAACATTAGATGCGAATAAATCAAATTGCAAAGTGGAGAGTGAATTAGAGAGGTAATTAACGAGTAACGAGGGAACATGAAAAGCAGGAATATACTTACTGTGTGAGGCCAGCCATTCGTTGTAGTCCAAGCCAGCTGGAAGATCGACAAGGGCTTTGAGATCAGCTTCAGGTAGTTTACGTTCTAGGACGCTCTCCTCCAAATACAATTTGGTATCTGTTGAATTTTGATCGCCATCGCGCTCTTTGCGACGCGCTTTTCTGCAATGATACAAAATAAAGATTCGTATTAGTTAAAGAATTCGATTCGTTAATATGTGCAGAAGACAAGATAGAACTCATCTCACCCAGCTACGCAAAGAAAACTGTCAACCGAGTCCTGTGCATAGCGATACAGGGTGCCTATAGTATCACCGATTTTGGCGGGTATCGTTGTCACTTGCCACATAAATCGCGCAGTTCGTAACAGACATTTAATCACAAATGATGCCGATGCTGGGGGAATTGTTGTTGTTGTTGTTGTCGTTGCTGTTGCTGGCGATTTATCGTACTTATCCGATTCATCGGATGATTTACTATCGATTATCGGTTGCGTCTCTACGTATTCTACAATTTTTGGCACTCTTTCATTTGGCAATGCTTTCATCTTTTGCGTTTACTCCTTCATTTCAGACGTTGTCTTCTCTCAGACAACTGTGAAAAAATACTATTTAGCATAACTATAACAGTCACAGTAAACGTAACCGTCGCAGAAAACCCCGTAATCTACGGCCAAACCTTATCGGTAGAGGAGCACAAACACAACACAAATGAAAACCCCAACGAAAACCACCGACAGAGCGTCAAACGACCGTCGAGCACATTGACAAAATGCCACTGTCCCTGGCACTTCGGGCTCTACGAGTACATATAGGCATTTAACTTCTTGATAGCGTACTTTTGCTCTCTCACTCTTCACTTCTCTCATTCTCTCTCTTTGCTCTCGCGTGCGAACAAAGAACTTATGCGACTCGCAAAAAGTCCAATGAGCATTTCAAGACGTTAGGCCTACAAAAGTTGTAAAGTTTACTTAGATTCCTACAGACTGAACGACAACAATGCAAGCAAAACGTTTACGAATATGCGCGAAAGCATAGACATAAACAGCTTTTAAGCTCCTCAGCGAAAGCTTCGATTTTTGTAAAGCTTTCGCTCAGGAGAGCGTCAAATCATGCGTAAAGAAAGTGTTTAAGAAGAAGGAAAGAAAAAGGATGTAAAAAGTTTAAACAGAAAAGAAATAAAATTAAAAATAAAGAAAAACGAACGTTTTACGAGATTAGGAGAACATGGAGGTTCAAAGATTTCGATTTGAAAATTATAAGTAGTAGAATAAGAAGGATTATTTACTCTCTCAAGAGAACAAGTTGGTAAAAAAAAAGCTTGCCGACACAGAGTCTACAAAAGTGGAAAATAAACAAAAGTCTTGACAGGTTAAGCACATAGCTTAGAACACAAGCATAGAATGAATAAATAAAACACAATTGGAGTAGATAAAGAAGTTCTCAATCTGAGTTTAACGCTAGTAACGCTTTCTAAGCCATCCAGAACATTTGTAATCTCTTTTATCACAGTCAAAGAATCAACTACAAAACACAACCTGAATGAAATTTACATAATTCAAAGTTGTTGTTGTGGTTGCTGTTCCATTTGTATAATTGCTGGGCGCCCAAGGGGAGCGGATATTTAGGCTTTGCACAGATAAACCCCGTATAGAGGCTTGATTATTTTAGTATGTGCACAATATGAATACCCAACAAACACACAAACACCCAAACACCCGAGCAACCAAGGCAGCCAAGCATGCTGACCAAATTTGCGCGATAAGAACATATACATGTACATATATATACTATATACTTTTAGTGGGGTCGGCGGGAGTGTGAGCTGCCATTATTTGCTTGGCTAAACAGGTGTACACAATCGACTTGTCAGTTCACTGGTCCCTTCCCCCGCCCTCCCCCCCATCCACATTTTTTTCCTCCTTCTTCCATTGTCTGTGCAGGTGATAATGAAACATTTCCCTTACCGACCCATTTCCCATTCCACAATACAGTCAGCCCTCATTGTCAACTAAGCGCTCTGGCAAATTTCAAACGTAACACAATAAATAAATAAATTGTATAACAAAAAACAAAACAAAACAAAAATTAAATATTCATGGACAAGGTCGCACTTCGATAAGAGCGGAGAAAAGGCAAAAGCTTCCTCCCTTTTGCTGATGGAGGCTCAATCTTTGAAGCGACCCCCCGCCACATTCGACATTTCAATTTCAATTTCAATTTGTTAGCAATTTGCGTGTCGAAGGCGCCTCAAAAGGTCGTGCTTCAGTTTTAATGCAACTTTGATGATGGCACAAAAAGATTTCAGCCATGGGCGTGACAACCATACTTAGTTCCGACAGTTTCCGACACTTTTTATTTTGGGGGGTAAATGCAGAAAAAAATAGATTGTCGGGTCAAATTGCAATCAGGTGATCCAAATCTAAAAAGCAACAACTTTGGGAGAGAAATTGCGGGGAGCTGAGATAATTGACACGAATTTTTAGAATGAATGTCAAAAATAATAAACGGAATTTTACACGTTTACCAGCACTGAATTTTATTGAAAAATGGTCACTCTAAATGCAAACCGCTTCAACTAGAGGCCAAGTTCTTTGACCCAATTAAAAATGAGGAAATACTGTTGATGAATAATGAAATTGCGAAATATTTGTGTAGATAAGATCTGAAGCTATCGATAAGGTTTACTTCCGGCATATAGTACAAATTCTAGTAGTTGCACTCACTGCTCTACATATAGTATATGTATGTATATATGGTATATGTATTTGGATTGTTACTAAGGGATTTCCGGAAACACGTGCGATATGATATACGGCGAAGACAACACTATCTCTTGAATGTGGCAATACGACGACATATCAATCAAAATGACGTCGCGATAATTCCAAAGAATTTCACAAGAACTCGAAGCACGCCCGCAAGAATCTAGAACTTAGATATACGTATGCAAAAATGTATAGACCTCGAGTCGATGGGGTTGAGTAGGCCGCAAATAAATTGGCACGTTACGTTTTCCAGTCGCATTTCGGCGAGAGACTGAAAGCGCCACAAACCAAAAGACGACTTCGAAGAAAAAGGTTAATAAAAATTAAAAAAAAATAATAATAAGTCAGCGATAATACATTAATTTCTAGCGATAGTGCGACAACCGTGACCCACACACACACACCTGCCAAACAGTAAGCACAAGCAGAACGAACCCCGTTAGCTGTTAGCAGATGAACCTTTCCCAATGGAATATTTATTAAACATGTGCTATGTATATAAAACTTGCTCTCTGTATATTTACCTATTCTTTTTTGGGGCCATATGCAATCACTCACAGACCCCCAATTTTGTGTGTGTCTGTCTGACCATGAGCCCATATGTCGCCTACCTATCTTGCCCCTGTCCCGCTTAGATAAGTGCAACTGTACTCCCGTATGTTCCATTTTATTTCCAAACATTTTCGATATGCGCCAACCAAATTGATCCATCAAATTTAAAAGCTTTTTTGGGCTTCTCGCACACACGATAAACAGAATAACGAAACATTTGGAGAGCTTGAGCTAAATATGTTGCATGCCTGGAAATCTAGAGCGGAGTTTGCACACACGATAGTAGCCAAAATACTATCGATAGTAAATATATTTTTATAGAAAAGAATGTGAATCATCACTGATGATATCTATAAATCAAATAAAATAACCAAACCCAAATCAATTCCACTTCATAGTTGCTCTATATTTCAATAAGCTTTTCCGCCATTAGAAAAGTACAATGTTTACCTCATTGGGGCAACATATGGCAAATCATTACGAATAGATAACTGGGAGAATCAGCTGTAGACTGAGGGTACACACACACACATTATAAATGAATGATTATACAACCGGGGCAGACAATTGTGACTTGTGTTTGTCATAGGGTTAGGGGGATCGACTGTTGAAATGGGTCTGGCAAATATATAGCATATACTATACTATACTACATTGCTAGGGAGGGAGCAAACGTACAAAATGGTAATGGAATTACGATGTACGATGCACAGAAATATTACCAAATATCAGAGACAATGACTCGACGGAGTTGGCAGTGGGGAGGGATCTAGAAACAAAGCGGCGACAATAGACAATGAGGTTCGTTCTCCAAACGACGCCCTCTACTTCATCATCTTCTTGTTGTTTTCGCTCGGACTATTATCAAGACAACAAACAAGTTGTTGACGATGATGTTGAAAGCAATTGCGACGACGACGTCGGTTCCGTGTGTCTATGTAAGTGCCCAAAGGTGTTGAAACGACGACAACACAACGGCAAATGGGGAACAATAGATAGGCGACTATACGAGCCTGATATTGTAGTAAAAGTCAGAGGGGGTGTATAGTAGTAGACTCGTACGATAAGTTAATAACCATAAAAGCTCTACAAAACGAGCATAAGATCGAGAAGTCGCTAGGTAAGCAAAGTTGTAAACAAAATGCAGTCGTCACAGTATCTGGAACTCATTGCCCGATAAGATATTGAAACAGAACGCAATTCTCCTCGCTCTCTGCATTACTTGCAGTTCTCTTTCCGCTTCTCGCTTCTCTCTCTTTCGCTTTCTCGTACATAAATTATTCGAAAGAGAAACAATAATAATGATGACGTTGATGTTGATGATGTAATGTAACGAGAGGTCATAAATATAAGCTTCAGTTGCTTGGAGTTGCTCGTTTTGTTTTTTTGGTGTGCCACACTTGAAGTAAATGGCCCAAGCCAAGAGCAGCAACAACAACATCATCATCACTACAGCAACCACACTGACGACCCCGACAACACCAACGACGACGGCGACTAAACAATTGAGTCATAGTCATGAAAACGTGACAGAATAATGGCAAAACATTAAAGAACCCATTGATATACTCATTCCATTAAGCCATATACAAAGAACGAAACTCATTTGGCTCAACTCGATGCCCGTATCGTATTACAAATAATGAGCAAGTGTGCATTATTCCACAGTTATCGATAACGCAAAGCTCGCAATAGAGTGAAAGCCAATAGACCGCACTTATAATTGATGCTAAATTATGGATTCCGAAACGCCGAATGTTAAAAGCCTTACTCATTGCAATCAAGGCAAAGTTTTTTTGAGTAAGAAGATATATCGATATAGTCACATATAAATAATCACTTGTAAGAATAAAATTATTTATTAATAAATACTCCTCCAACAAACAATTATATTTATATCTATTCAAAACTACCCAACTGTTTAAAAATATTCCACAAAACCAGCAATTATTTTGTCAAAGAACTATCGATAACACTATGCATGACTAACAAACCTTATACAAATTCAAACTGTACAAATTTCGATTTAATACTTGAACTTACATAAATCTAACCGGTTTGTAAAGTTCTCACCAAAACCAAAAAATAAATAACAACAATGGCAAATATAATAATAAATGAATATATCAACTGTAAACTGGTAGTCAGCTGATCAAGAATGACGTCATGCATGACAATGACTTTCTCATTTATTGGTTCGCCTTCACATTCGGTTCAGTTTCAGTTCACTTCACTTACGACAAACGATCATCGCAACTATTGACACGAATAATTTAATAAAGCCAATTTAAATTTGCATAAAACACTCGCACACTAGCGATAAATTGAAAACGAAAAGCAAACACAAAAAAAAAACCAGAGGGGAGAGGGGGACGACTTTCGCATTATCATATGGCAAATATCGAACGATTGCAGTCCGTTAATTAATGACAATTCTACATCAAGTACGAAGATCGTTGGCATACAATGTTTGCCCCCGTTTGATCGATGTCAATTGTGAATCAGCTCCCAGCTCTATAAAGATTGCAACTGTAAAGATTACAAATCTGTGTGTGTGTGTTTGTGTTGATAGATAATGAAATCTTGCTAGCTATAAAAATAATTTATAGTTAATACTAATCTGATAAGAATCGTACATAAAAGATAAGAATCACGCCTGATTTATTTATTTAATCTTAATACTTCCAATGTTCCATTTGAAATTAGGTTATGGCAACGTGACTCACGCACACCTATCGCAAGGCATGCACAACACGTATCGATAAAATACAATTACACGATTAATTTCACCGACTGCAAATTACGATCACGTGAAGTGTCGCATACAAATGCAACAAGTAAAACACGCACACTTCACGAGGAAGCAATCGAAAAGAAAAAGAGAGCAAGAGAAATCATAGCATAGACGAATTGACGGCGTTGCCTAAGGGGAGGAACAAAAGAGGAGGTAGCGTTGGTCAGCGTAAAACGTAAACGCGACAAACTGTGCTGTTTTTTTTTTTTTTTTTTGAAGGTTACGTGAGCGGGGGCGGCGGGTGGGTTGTACGACTAGTAGTTTTGTTGACCGGTTAGGCGACCGTGCGATGACTGTGTGTGGAACGCGTTTTTCAAGTCCACCACTTCACGACGATGATAATAATGTTTGTCACTTGGTCAGCTTGTTGTTTTTGTGGAAAAGGGGGGTTTGTTTTTAGTTTAATGCGGTTTATTGCACTTAAAGGCAGCAAAGGAAAGAGGGAGAGAGAGAGAGAGAGAGAGAAAGATAATTCACGTTCAAGTTCACCTCAAATTCTTCTTCAATTGGAATTCATTTATTTTTAAATTTTTTTTGCACAAACACACACTCTCGCACACGCACACGTTAAACGGAGTAGGAAGAGGAAGCGATCGTTGTATCAATTATGTTTGTTGTATATTTTTTCTTCTTTAATTTTAGTCTCGCTTTATTTATTTATTTATTTTCGTGGTTTTAGTTTTTTGTATTTCTTTGCTCCTCTGTTTTATTTATTTTTTTTATTTGCGTGCGCGCGCGCTTCACTGTCGGCAGCAGCAGAATCAGAAGACTGGCTGACGCGACCGCGCACCTTTGCCACAGCGCAGTCCGCTTTGTTTTGAGTGCTGTCTGTGTATGTGTGTGTTAGAACAGAGCGTAGAACGGCTGAGAGAGAGAGCGAGTGAAGAGAGCGCCACTGAATGAGTTGAATCAGCTGTGAGGTGTTGTGAGCTCGCTCTCGCTCATTCTGTCTTACTCGCTCATTGCACTTTGAATGAAATTGGTAACGGTAGTATGTGCTTTCCAATTGGGTTGCGCAAATGTGTAGCGAAAACAACAACACATAAATTCAACGAACATACGGTTGGTATACGTTATGCAAACGAATGACGCACACGACGGCGAAAAATGCCCCAAAAACTGCGATGCGCCGGCTGCTGTCAATGATGACTGCGGCAGACAAAACGAGCGTAATATAAGAAGAAGAATGAGAATATGAAGAAAAAGAGGCACAACACGTACGATTTGTCTGCCAGCGTGCGACAATAAAACAGCTGCGCTGACGGTGGAGCTCAGTGTTGTCAGCTTTAGGCATCAACAAGAAAAAAAGCCAAAATTCATCATTCATTACAAATAAAGGCAGCATATGTATGCATAACTAGTAATAATGAATGGTTTTCTGAATTACCTTAAGGATGATCTTCAGTTGATGAAATTCAAATTCATTGTAAAGGGAACATAAATTTTTAAATACAAAAACCCAACAAAAAAAATTTACGGGAATAAAGCGAATTTGGCAACACTGTCACTGCTGTCAACGAAATGTGAAGCGTCAAAGGCAGAAATTGATGTGTTTCAGTGTGCGTATGTGTGTGTGCGTGTGTGTTGTATGTGTGTACCTTTGCCTTTGCCAAGTTCAAAATTATTTAAAACAATTAATATTCATTTTGCTTGACCATTTTAAATTGGCTGTTTGTTTCTGCTTCCTTCTCCAATTCCCCTCTCAACCACAAATATAGGTGTCAAAAATTGAGCTATAAATTAATAAAAATAGACATAGCAAAAAAAGAAAAAAAAAAAAAAACAAACAAGCTGCTACATATCACAAGAAACTCAAAATATTCATCATAAAATTGTGCCATTTACAATAATTAGAATGCTTGAAAATAGACGAATAGAGAAAAACATAAATCCATTTAACAGAATAAAACGTAGCCATAAATATGGATAAACCCGTCTCGTTTTATGCTGATTAGATTATAGCAAACAATCGTTAATCGATAAATTGAAATGCTTTTTCACTAATAAGGAAACCAGATGCTAATTTACTGTTGGAATACACTTGGATACACATACGCAGTGTGTGTGTGCCAGTGTGTACACACCATAAGTAAATTGCTTAAATTGGGATGTTGTTGTCTACACGCTTTTTTATTGATTTCGCCTATTGGATGGATAGTGAATATTGATGATGGAAGACAAAATTTGTGTGGCCAGACATTAATCTATCAAAGCCACGCTCCATTTACGCACGTCCCAATGGAATGGGGAAGAGGCGGTGGCTTCAGAAATAAATGTGTGTCACAATTAACAATACAAAATTACGCTTTAATCAAGCGCAAAGTCACACACACAAATACATATAGTACACATTTGTGTATGTGTATGAGTGCGCATAGAATACACAATTTAATTAAGTTTTGGATTGTTTTAGCCGCGCAACTGTCGCTAGGACTGCTTTGCAAATGGGAAATGGCCAAATGGTGCGATATGAATCAGCTGCTGCCAAAAAGTGCGCAATTTCCAATTGTTGTTTTTTTGTTGTTGTTTTGTCTTCTTACTGCCGCTGTGGTGCGACAAAGACAGCAAACCAGCCATAAATTGCAAAGTACCGTTTTTGACCGCACTCGGTTGGCATACTAAAAAGACAGCAACAACAACAAAAACACACACGCTGTGAGAGCAACAAAACGCGAGAACCAAAAACGCATCATAGTCGACCGAAAGCGGGGGGTGGCGAAGAAGAATGAGAGGAAAAACCGGGATAGAGCGTGCTGCGCCACATTGATGACAGCAGCTTTTGTATGTTCGTTTTGTGTTTGTGTGAGTGAGTGAGTCATGGGGCCATGCAAAGAGAGAGAGAGAAACAAGGCAATGGTTAATGATGGTTTGGTCTCAGTCTCGCTGATGAAGGTAAAAATCGACAAAAATTATAATAATATAATTATTATAATGGAAAGTATTTAAAAGAGAGACAGCGACAGCGCACAGCTAGCTAGACAGTTATGTAGATAGATGATGATGAAGTCAATGATGGGCGATAACATGCGGCTAAATGGATTAAAAAAGAAGGTGTGAATCGCCTGACAAGAGAGTGAGAGCACTATGCGAATGACAGAAGTGGAGAGAAAGAGTAGGGACAGCAAAAACAAAAGCGTAGCCGGAACTTGAATGACGCGCATGCAAGTGATGCCAGACAGCTAGACTTCAAGGTGAAGTTTTATGACTGTCGTGTTTTTTTCGCTATTTTGTTTTTTTCTTTAGTGCATGCCAGTGAAATTGAAATTGCTAAACAAAACAGCGAAAATGGGTGAACAGTGCAATAAAAACAGGAACAAATTATGCTATTTTTTCCACTCGAGGCCAAAAAGCTAATGAGTTTCACCTGCAAACTCAACTTAACAGCTGCTGTCAGTAGAGCTTATTTAACAGTGCGTCATATTTGCTTAACAGTGAGCTGTTAACACGTAGCTGAGGATCTAGCGAGGAGTATGTCAAATGTTATCCTTCAGTGCTGAAGATATCGTTTCTTGTTTTTATCGATGACTTGGTAGAGCGCTGTTAGGATTTGATTATCGGTTATCCATTCTTATCGATAAATAAACTACTATTTATAAGGCATTATTTCTTATCATTTTACAAACAGTTTACAAAGAGTAGCCGCTTTAACAATGCTGCAAATTGCAGCTGATTGCGATTGCTTATCAGTTAAGAATGTAATTTCCCAGAAAATCAGCTTCAACAACGGCAATTATTATTCTAACCCCAAATGGCTGAACATGCAATTTTATTGTTGTTCAAATCGCACTCCATTGTCAACATTTGGCATCATTTTTATTTGGCTGTGGTTCTCTTCTTGGAAATAGAAATTTCCGTTGACCTCTGTGTTCCCCCCTCGGGGTGTCGTGTTCCACATTTGTAACACAGCTGCCATAGCTAATGGACAAATAATTACAGTCAGCATCAGAATACAGCGCAACACAACTAACGCTTTTCGACCTGGTCAAAATGAACAACTGAACAAATGACCTCGGGTCGGCTTTGTTGTGGGGGACGAAAGAGAAACCAGTTGGTTTTATGGCAATTGTTTTTATGCATAATTGGGGTAATAGAATTGACAAATGACTTCTGACTTGCGATTGGATTGTGCTCCGTTATGTCAAAAGTCTTCATTCTGAATAGTGTGGGAGCTGAGAAACTATCGATAATTTTGTAAAGATTGTATTTTGCTACAAGTTGGACAGTAGAGACAATTTTACTCTCTCTCTCGCTCTTTCCGTTATTATTCTCTATCTCTCTTACTAATAGTCATTTGCTCTAATTCATCTGAATTCTGCGTTCTTTGCAATTTCTGCAAAACTGTTGTTCCTAACGATGCTTCCGGCATGAACCACGTTCTACCTCGTTGAATCCCGGGTCTTCGTCTTTGGCTTTGTCTTGCGCTGCTGCTTCAGCGGCGCTTTAAGCTGACAGTTGCAAGCAAAAAAAAGAAGCTCTGATACGCCTTCTGAGTCTGCTAATTTCAACATAATCTGAGACGGTTTTGTGTCTCAGCAACAGCTGTTCTTCTGGCCCCAACCCCATCATCTTCATCTTCAGCATGCTTGGGAAGTCATTAAGTGCCTCTGCCCCTCTGTGGAATGTCAATGAACGGAGACCGACAAACGGTCTGCCCTAAGAAATGAGAACAGGTGTTCTCGAGGTGTTCAGGTGCGTTGTAAATACTGCAGTATGAGCTCAAGTTCAGGGCAGCAGCTGTTTTGGTCGAAGGTTATGTCTTAATGAGGTCCAACATTTGTCACTTCCCACCACACAAGAAAAAATACACATTCATATATCACAAGATGTCGGTTGAAAACGGTTTCTATTTAAATTGGAACAGGAAACTTAAGCGATTTGCTGGCCAAATTCAAATATAGGCAAACTCATAAATTCAGTCGATGAAAGTAACTGTGCCTCGAGTCCCACAGAAAAAACAAAAAAAAAAAACACCAGATGAATAATGAAAAACATGGAGAAAACAAGTATAAAGAGCACACGAAACGAAGCATACGAAAAGTGCAAGTAAGCCCATAAAACATGTCCAGTTTGAGAGGGATGTTCGGACACAAATGGGGAAGGAGACTTGCTTTATGGGCTTTTCTGGAATTGTGCAACCTACATAATAAATTAGTGCACAGTTGAAAATTCGAAATGGTATCTATGAGAGCTTAATAAATAATGGAAAGTAAAAATAGTTCATCAGTTCCATTGCTTACATTTAAAATTGAACAAGATCCGAACGGTATAAATAATGGTTATAGAAAATTATTGTAAGCTTCTTAAAATATTAATCTTATTTAACAAAATATCATATTTATAAATACTTTCGTCCCTCAATTAAAGACTTAAAAAAACCTAAACTTTTTCAATTTGACAAAAGCAATGCAATAGGTAATTCCCAAATTTAACGATTAGACTTGACAAAATTTGGCATTATATTTGCACAGTTTATTTGTAATTTTTCCTTTTGAATTTTGGGTCAGCCTCGTTCAATACTTCTCTTTCATGCCGTTTTCGTTGGCTTGGGCTTTAAATTTGCCAATTGCTAAAAGATTCAATGCTAAAAAAAACTCCAAACTTTGTCACACTGTAAAACGCTTGATGGCATCAATTAGTCTCCCTTCCCTCCACCCGCCCAGCACAGTTCCAACAGTGAGCAAACAACAGTGTACAGTTAGCAACAAAGTTGTAAAAAAAAAAACACAATATTACTCATTTATGAAGATTTCTTTTTTTCCTTCTTTTTGTTTGTTTACATCATTTTTTATTCAAATTTGAACTTCTTGTCGAAGACGAAAGAAACGACAAACACACACATACATTTACACATACGCATATAGTTATTATTATGCAAATTTTCTATTCTCTTTTTCATTGACACTTTGCGTCGTACGCTTTGACAGGTTTATCATCATCATCACCATTTAATGTTGCTGTCTTCCTCTTACAATAACAAATGACTTGTTACGTGCTTTACTGCTTGTTCTTCTGCTTTGGCCTCCTAGTGCTACACACACGCACTCACACACATACAGAGGCAATCAGCCATGCAGAGTCATCAATGCATGCACAAAGGCGACCTCCGCAGCTCAAAAAGTTTACGCTCTCTCAGCCCGAGTTGAAGAGAGGAGAGGGCGAGAGAACACAAAAGTTTAAAGCGCTCCTCCTGCGCTTCAATGTGTGCGTGTGCGTGTTACGTATGTATTTATGCATGCTCAGCAGTTCAGTCAATATTTACATTTCTAACTAATTATCAGTTCAGCGCACTTTTGTGTTGACAGAAGCAGCGCGACAGCGACGCAGACAGTGTCAACGCTTTGTGGTTGCCTTCATCTGCCACCTTCACAATGCGAGTTCATTTAACTTTGCATTCTAAAAGAGAACGACGACAACAACAACAACAGCAGCAGCAAATTAAAGCTAATGTTGTTAATTGTGCTTAAAATATATTGTGTATCGAGGAAGCATTTTGCAAACTCGCTTGATCACTTAACAGTGCGCTACAATGCTAAAGTTAACAGAAAGCCTAACAGCTCTGCCTTTAAGTGCATTTAACAGCAGGGCTATTAAGTGCGCTTTTACAGCACGTGCGTGTGCGTCTGCGTGTGTGTGAGTGTCTGTGAGTGTCACACTGACACTGACCCACGGTTGACCTTCAAAGTCAAAACGCGCTTTTTTCTTTTATTTACGTTAGGCCTATTTGCCAGCAGCTTTAGCTTTGACCGAGAAGTTTTGGTGTAAACATTCCAAAAAGTTTCTTTTGTTTTTGTTTCTTTGTTTAGTTCGCCTTTTTTGATACTTTAATTGCCCCAAAAGCCTTGAATTTGCACTACAAAGAGCTTTTAGTGGTTTTACCCTACGACTGAGAAAAATTATAGTAATTAAAGTCATAAAAAATGAGCAAATAAGACCAAACAAAATGTTATTTATCTTAACCCCAAAGAGTCTTCGTCGCCGTCGCCGTCGCTCTTCTTGTTCTTTTCTTCTTTCGACCTTTGACCACAATGTACTGCTCCATTTATTTCGATTCTAAGAGCTAACAGGGTGGCGGCGGCTTCCTGTCATGTCTTTAGCTTGCCCCCAAACAAACTTTGGAGATAATGGATCTTAAAAGGGTACCGCAAACAAAATACCGTCTCTATTCTTCTTTTGCTATGAAGCAGATTTTTTTTGGTATTTTGTGATTTTTAACAGCTTTTTGGCTCTAACCATTTTTGGGGTACATGAGAATAGAAAAACTTATAGGAAGAATTTCTAAGATGTAATACTTATATTTTTAAACAAACTTCTTTAACTAATTTCTTTATTTTTTGATTTCAAGGAGAGTAAGATTAAAAATAAACGTTCAAAGAATTCCTAATGCTCTTTTAATAAATACGAAATTTCTATTGAAATTAAAGTTGAGATTTGCAGTTTAACTATCTTCAAAAGTACTGTAATAATCACTATTTTATCCATCTTTAAAGATAATGTCTAACAATCCCACGCTTGGCTTCAGTTTCACAAAAGAAAATGCAATTGTAAAACGGGTTTATCGATCACACGCCATAAGCGCTAAAGTCGTGGTTAAAAGAAGGTGAAAGAAGGAAGGGGGCGTAAAGTACTAAACAGAAAAAGAAGAGGAGAAGAGGGTTTCAACTTACGCCACTAAACCGCCCAAGAAGGCAACTGGACCGCCGCCAATTAGACGAATCTTGCGATGGCAGGAATCAAAGAGCGATGTGCGTGTTGGCGCCTGTGATGTGGGTGACATGTTGTGGATGCTGTTGTGGCTGTTGTTGTGGATGCTGTTGCCGCTTCGGTTACACTTATTGCGTCGACTGTTGCTGCTGTGTCGATTAATGAGCAGCTGTTGTTGTGCAGTTGCTGTAGTAGTTGTTGTTGTTGTTGTTGTTTTCCACGCTTGTTGCTCGCTTGTTTTGAAATTGTAATTATTGATGTAGTTGTTGTTGCTGCTGCTGTTTTTACTGTTTTTATAATGAGTGGTGTTGTTGTTATTGTTGTTAATGCAACTATTAGACAAACTGTTGTTGTTTTTATTATTACTATTAATGCTGCTGCGACAGCTCTGATTGCTGCTGCACTCGTCGTCTGTTGTTATTGCTGTCACTGTTGCTGTCGATGCTTCAATTGCAGTCACAGTCACAGTCTCTGCTGCTGCTGCTGTCACTGTTATTGTTTTTGGCTTCTTTTGACGTCGCAGCGCTGCCGCAAAGCTGTAGCTAGTGTGCTCTTTCTTCTTCTTCTTTTGATGTTGCTGCTGCTGCTGCTCTTCGTTAATTGTTGTTGCCAGCAATAGCAAACACTTTTCGCTTGTCTGCTGCTGTTGCTTAAAATAATAATCAGCTGCCACTATCGCTGCTGCTCTCTTTTGATTTGTCTCCTGCGCTTCCGTCTCCGTCTGCGTCGCAGTCACTGTTGGCGTCGTCGACGCTGTTGCTGTTACTGGCCTTTGGAGCTTGCGCTGCTGTTGCTTGAGCTTTTGCAGTAAACTTTTGCGTTGTTGCTTTTCGCTTGTGCTGCTATTGTTCGCTGCCGCTGCCGCTGTCGCTGCCGCAGTCACTGTTGGCGTCTTTCCGAAACCAAGTTCCACAATGTGCTGTGTGGGCGCTCTCAACATTATTCACAGTCACTTTTGCTTTTAGCTTTTGATTCGTTGTTGTTCCAGTTCTTGTTGTTTATGTTTTGCACATTTGTTCGTCTGTCTAATTTTCAATTTTTAGCATTTGAATTTTGCACTGATTTAAATTTTGCTCAACACGTTTTTTTTTTTCTTTACTTTTCTTTCACTTTTGAGCTTTAACTTTCTTCTAGAAAATAAAATATTGCAAAACTCCAAATTAAAGTAAAACTTAAAATTATGATTTCGATTTATGCTTAGCTCACAACTTTCAGCTTTACTTTTTGGTTTTTACGTTTTTTTTTTCGCTTTAGCACAAGATTTAGGCAATAGAAAAGCTTTTACTTGCACAGTGGAAAATGTTTTTGATTTATTGAAAATTATTTTATTAAAGCAACTTAATAACAACTTTATTCGCTTGAACTTGAGGCTTTTTATAATTTTTTTTTTTTCATGATTTTAACATGTTTTAGTATTTTAATTAATATGAGTTTATCAGATTTTAAAGATAATTTTTGTTTTTTATAAATTTTTACAGATGTTTGTGTATTACTATTTGTTTAAAATTTCAATTTTCTATTTCAAGAAGGCAAAATTGGTTTTATTTTGTTTTTTTTTATAGCAATGAGTTTTTTGTTTTATTATTCACCATCAATCTCTTTATAACAATATTATTTATCATCAAATAAATATTGGTTTTATACCACTGTGCAGCGCTTGAAGCTTATGCTTTATATTTACTATGCAGTTTATGTGTTTTTCTTTTCTATACGCCACAAATTGTGAGCGCCGTTCCTATATTGGAACATTTCTGTTGTTATTTATTTATTTTTTTTATAACTATACTCATAATGCGACGCTAGAAAAAACGCGATCGCGTGAGTTTTTCTGCCTCACTGTTGTGAGCTATTTCACAACTGTGTGTGTGTGTGTGTGTGTGTTTCTGTTTGTTTGTGTGCCTTGGCTATGGGTGAGTATGTAAATAAGTATTGTAGATGTATTTTTATTTTCGCGAGGTTGCTAAGCTAAAATCCGCTTATTCATATGTATGTTAATTAGATTTAATACAAAAATGAATTATGAAGTATACGCCGTGTTGAACTTCTTTCTAATCTTCTCTTTCCATTTTATTTTTCTTTTCTACATTAATTCATGCAAATTTGCCTCATCAACAACAACAGCAGCAGAAGCAGCAGCAAAAAACGTGTATAAATTTTAATTGTAAAATAAATAAAAGCAATGTTAATTTCAATGTCTCTCTTCTCTTTCTATCTTTTATTCGCATCGTCTTAAAATTGTGATTTTTGTTGTTGTTGAATTTAATATTTATTTCAGCCCAAAAGGAAAGTAAAAGGTGGTGTCATCTGCGCGCTGCTTACGCAATTCGCAAGTCGAAGCACAACAATAACAACAACAACAACAACAAAAATGAAATAAAGAAACGACGAACGAAAAATTAAAACCCATCATTAAAGTAGGCACAAGCCAAAAACAGCAGAGGCAGCTCGTAAAAAATAAAAAGAAACCGGGAAAACGGGCCACAATGATGGCGATGAGATGAGTCGAGGGAATCGTCAGCATAATCATAAAAAAAAAAACATATCGAAACGGGAAGCATGTCAAGCAGGAGTCAAGACCGGATAACCTTCACCCAAATACGAATGTGCCACCAATATACCATATAGTATATATATATACTAAATACAGAGCAAAATGGGCAGCTCTGACTTCACAAATTTGGTCAAGAGTTCGCGACAAGAGAAACTTTATTCTGATTAGTCATTTGAGATGAATCACAAAATGTGCGAAATTTTACTGATGGGGAATTTTTCCATATCATACGTACAAATTATTAAAATAAACATAAATGATGTAAATTCACAAAATATTAAAGAAATTTCGTAATCAATAAAATAGTATTTTTGGTTTTTTTTGATTTTGTTGAACTCAACGAAGTAATTACAAAATTTTCACATATCCGGTGACTCAAAAACCAATCGCGAACCGCAGCAAATGAGGCATGCAACATTGTGTGTTTCCAATAAAAGCAGCAGATATAAAAAGCATGCGAAAATTCCCAACTTATTGTGTGACTTAAACGCGCTTTATCTGCAAATATTCTTGAGAGAGAGAGAAGTAGAAAGACGACGTGCCACAGCATAAGTGACAAATTGATTCAATCAAGTCAAGCTGGCAACACGCAAAGACTACAACGGGTTGAGCAGGAGGTGAGGGAGGGAGGGGCCTTCATATAGATGGTAAATGAGGTGCTCGACAAAACACGGAAAAAGTCAAAGAAATAAGGCGTTAAACGCAAACAATTTGACACTTTTGTTTTTCTCGTATGCAACTTTCACACAGTTGTTAAAAATTATTATAGTTTTAAATTGGGCGGAAAGGAAGTTTCCATGGAAGAAAGTGTTTTGGAAGTCAAGCACAAAAATAATAGATTAAAAAGCTAAAAATGGAAAACAATCCAGATTTTGTTATTCTTAGTTTTAGACATGTAGGTTAAAAAATACGCTTGAAATATGTGTTTACAATACAAATAAGTCTAGTTTATGAATTTCATAGATCTAGAAGTTATAATCTCAGAGTTCTATAAATTTATACAGACAGAATATAACTCTATAAGTATTCTAAATACATATTAGTATAAAAAGCAAAAGTCTTTACGCTTGAAATATGTGTTTACAATACAAATAAGTCTAGTTTCCAAATTTCCTAGATATAGAAGTTATAATCTCTGAGTTCTATAAATTTATACAGATTTCCAAACAGAATATAACTCTATAAGTACTTAAAGTACATATTAGTATAAAAAGCAAAAGTCTTGGCGTGAATTTGCCAAATTTCCGGAGAAACTTTCTACGCTCTGAAACGAATCGAAAAAGTGCTTGTAATTCTCAACCAATGTAAGCAGAAAATCACGTTCTAAGTACCCTCCGAAATTTCAATAGAAAATGTAGTTCATATGTGGAGGCGTACCTCTAATGCTAATGCTAACGACACAGATGATGATGAAGATGTTGCTGATTTGGGAAGCAGTTTAGAGCTGTACTACAGTTAACAAAAAAAAAAAAAGAGTTGACGGTTCGTTGGACTCATTTTTAATGCACAACTCGACAAATTGACACTACTACTATGCTTGGGGTCTGTGAGTGTGTGCGTTTCTAGAATTTTAAAATGAAAGTTCGTGCTTATTCACGGTTGAAGAAGCATGCGGAAATCTCTGCTCAACTCGCAGCAAAATTGAAAAACAGAAACAAAAAGAGAAGGAAAAAAGCAAAAGACAAAACATGGAAGAAGAAAAGTCTAGCCAACAGTAGTAGAAGAAGAGTTGAGATCATAATAATAATAATAATTATATTATTTTAATGTGTTTTTCTTTTCTATTTCTCCTTGTTGGCTCTTGGCGAAGCAGCTGTCGTTTTCTGCCTGGCATTACACAGCATTTTCAATTAAGCCCCTCAACCTCAATGAAAGTTTTTTTTCTTCCCCCATTTCCATTTCCACTTGTTTTCTTTTCTGTTTTGCTGCTGCTCAGTTTTCCATCGTGGCGGAGAGAGAGAGAGAAGGGTTTTGGGGCAAGTGTCAATGCACAGCGAAGCAAGACACATCGTCAAGTGGCAAGGTTATGCGTTGTGAATAAGCAATTAGTTCTGCGGTTCTTTTTCCGTAATCATCAACACAACGCTATCATCACCATCCACATCATAATGATCATGATCATCATCATCACTACCGTGATTAAGTCAAGTCTTAGCTTGGGTTTTAGCTGTACATTTGGGGTCATCCGATTGTTATCTGTGCAACAGATTGAAGCCAATCCAAGCATCACAGAAGTTCAGTTCTCTCTTTGTACTAAACCAAAAGATACCAATCGTATTTCGAAAATTAACTGGAAAGCAAACGCTGCAAGTCACTGAAAGTGGCATGCCACAGCGCGTATGTGACACTCATTCAAAATTCATGGCTGAAGCTGAGGTAAACATTGAAGAGAAAGGATGTTATCGATAAACACTTTGATGCGATAGCATTCAACATCAATACGCACATAAGAAATTTCATTATTTAAAAGAAAAAGTCTTATCAGTAAAACGAAATAACTTAGTTATATTGTTATTATTAATCCATACATTTAAATGTATTTAATGGAAGATTTGCCTATCGATTCTTAGTTGCATAACATAACTTCACAAGATCTCAAAACATTGTATCGAAATTAGTTACCAAACATGATAGTGATCAAACATTGAGGATATATCGTTTCATCGTTTATCGTTTATACCTTATCCCGTTTGGATTACGATAGTGTCGATTATTAATCGATAATTGATAAATTCATTGCGAAATTTGCTTATCGATGCCCAGTTGCATGACAATTTCTATAAAAATAGTTATCGATATCATAACATGCTGTGGTAATGATTTAACATTAATGATATATAGTTACATCGATTACCTATCATAACTTTTTCCTTTTAGCTTATGATTAAGTCGATTATTATTCGATAAATTGATGAATTCATTGCGAGATTTGCCTATCGATGCCCAGTTGCATCACAATTTCGATAAAAATATTATCGAAATTAGTTATCGATATCATAACTGCTGTTATAATGATCTAACATTAAGGATATATAGTTACATCGATTACCTATCATAACTTTTCCTCTTTGGGTTATGCTAAGATCGGTTATTATTCGATAAATTAATGAATTCATTGCGAAATTGGCTTATCGATGTCCAGTTGGATCACATAACATAACAAATTTTATTAATATGTTATCGAAATTAGTTATCGACATCATATAACATACTTTGTGCTTCATCGATTAACTATCACTACCGCTTCCCCTTTGGGTTATTCTGGGTCGATTATTATTCGATAAATTAATGAATTCATTGCGAGATTTGCTTATCGATGCCCAGTTGTATCACAATTTCGATAAACAATGTTATCGAAATTAGTTATCGATATCATAACATGCTGTGATAATGGTCTTACATTAAGGATATATAGTTACATCGATTACCTATCATAACTTTTCCCCTTTGGGTTATTCTGGGTCGATTATTATTCGATAAACTAATGAATTCATTTCGAGATTTGCTTATTGATGCCCAGTTGCATCACATTATTACAATAACAATTTATAGAAATAGTTATAAACAGCTTAGTTTGATGTAATAATGATATCAACTTTAAGATCATAAGTTTTCCCATTTGTGTTTTATTTTTCAAAGTCATAATACATTATCGAATTATAATCGATTGCTTAAGGGAGTTCCCCTATTTCTTGTGGACGTGTGCAAAAGGACGCAACGCAATGCGATAATAATTGAAACTGCTTGCGATTCACGCTCGATCAATCTAATTGCGGCACGTTGCAACAACTGGCAACTGCTCTCAAGGCTCTCCACAAGCGACGATTGCCTCAATTTTCACACTCTGAAGGCCACAAAAACCAAAACAGATTCGAATCGAGTCGAGTCGAGACGAGAGTTGATTCCAAGAGTGATTTGTGTGCCACGTCGTACAAAACTCGATGCAAGCAAAGACAATCGATCTGCATACACTCTCGCCTTGTGTGTCTACGTGCAACTGTGGGGCAGGGTTGCCTCTCCCCTTCCCCCTCCCCACTCCACCTTCTTCAACTCTAAAAAGACGCCATGAAATGAAATGAAACTTGAGCGATTGCAGGGACTGCGAAGTTCTCACGGCGAATTACACAAAACGCCGCACATCACGTTTCCAGTAATCATGAAACTACTCAGTTACCACTCAGTGCTCCCCGTCTCCCCCCTCTACCACCTTGTAACCACCTCTAGCTTGATCGCTGCCTCCATCCAATTCATTCACCACGACAACGAAGCTCTCAGGCAATAGCTATAAATTTGTACAGAGCTCAAGACGTGAGAGAAATGCAAAAATGTCAAATGAAATAGAGATAGAAATAAAAAGAGACCCATTGAAATTACCAAAAAAATAAAATAGAAAAACCAAAAACAGTTTTAAATAGAAAAAAGTATTCGAATTTTTAATGCTCTATTAAAGTCAAACATTTCTACAAGTTTTTGTAACCCCATAAATAAATTGGCATTTTATTTATTTACTTTATTTTTATGTTTATTTATATATATATATATTTTTTTATTTTACTTTATTTTATTTTGTTTTATTCAATTTCTATTTGTTTTATTTTTTTTACTTTACTTTATTTTTTTTTGTATAATTTTCTGATGTATTTGTTTTTATATTTTTGCTTTTTTTATTATTTTGTTTTATATTTTTCCTGTTTTATTATTTTTTTTATATTTTTTCTTTTTTTATATTCTTTTTTATTTTACTTTATTTTTATTTTGTAACTCTTATTTATTTTTATTAAATTGTTTCTAATTTTATTTTTTATTTTTTTTTATTATTATTTTTATTTTACTTTACTTGAATTACAATCTTTTATTTTCATCTCTGAAGATATAAAATAGTTTACTTCTGGTTTTTTTATAGATCAAGTTAGATCACCAAAACAAAAACTATTCAAATACTTTAAAATGTGAGCTAACCCCTAATTAAATTTATATTAAGCATTTCTTGTTACAAAAGCAGCGGAAAAACATTAAAATAAAAACAAAACCAACACGTAGACCCAGTTAAGGGCCCAAACAATGAAATATGTAAGACGCGCTAATTAAGCAAATTAGTAAAAATACAAAAACCAAAAATAATAACAAAAACAACTGTGGTCAGCGTCGCGTCTGTTATTTGTTACCTACTTTTTTTGCTGTTGTTGCTGTTGCATTGTCAACACGATGCCGGCAGAAATTTGACCCATAAAATTTCCCACCAAAATTATAGTAATTTGCAGCTAACTCAATTTGCCTCGAAATGGAAAATGAGAAAAAGAGGAGGAAAAACTCGACACAACTAACTGAGAGAGAGCGAATGCTGTGGGAGTCCACAGAAGATTGCAACAAAAGTAGCCGAAAATTAGCTAGAGAAAAAGACAACAAACAAACCAAAAAAAAAAAAAAACAACAACAACAAATCAGCGCAATTTTCACTATCCAGTTACCCACAGAGGAAAGACTGACTCTGCCCCCATCTTCCGGCGTTGCTCCAGAGAAGATGCCGCATAATTATAGTTGTTGCGCAGCTGGCAGCTTTGTTGCGGCCATTTGGTCAACAAGAAGAACAGGCAAAAAAAAAAAACACACACTCACAAAATAAGAAAAACAATGGAAACCTTCAAATTGCACAGTGGAACATTTTCGATGCTGCCACACAAAATGGGAAACTTGCCACATGGGAAACAACCAGACCACTATTGAGATCTGAAGAGCGTCTTTGCATCTCTCTCTGCAAACAGCAACTAAAACAAGATAAAGCAAAAAAAAACAACAACAACAAAACACGACTGAAATCTTTCATAACATATTGCAACATTTTCAAAAGCAATTCACATTGTGCAAGGGCTTTTAATACCCTCCATACAGAGCAGGCAAAAAAAAAAAAGAAAAAAACATTCTTATTTTGCACAACTAAATTTTATGGCTACTTTGAAAATGTGTTCTAAAAATCACAATTTTAATGTTACATTGCAGCTGGCCATGGTTACGCTGCGTATACGTAATATTCTAGTTTGGCCTTTAAAGTATTTCAATCGATTGTATTTGAAATGTGTGTGTTTCAATAATCAATTATTATTATTTATGGCCTCGCAGCAGCGCTGCGGAAATGCAGCTGTTGTTTGGTGGTCGGAAAATGCAATTAAAGTGGGGCGCAAACAAACTTTTGTGGGTGGACAACATGGTAAGAGTTGTGGGAGTTGGATTAGACATTTCATTTTATTAGTATATACATATATGTGGAATGTATTGTGTGGTGTGTGTGTGTGTGGAAAACGACATGATTGCAACATTGAATTTAATACGCATTTTCCTTTTTGCTGTTGAAGAAAGCGCCAAGAGAATGGGAAAAAAGACGACAAGTGACAGCTGGCAATTATTTAAGAAGCCTGCGAACACACATATGCAGCCGTCTCTCTCTCTCTCTCTCTATCTCTGTTTCTTGCATTGCAATTAATGGCACGTGTTACCGTTAGAGACAAACAGCAGAGAGATAGAGAGATAGAGAGAGAGAGAGAGAGAGAGAGCAGTGACCAAACACTTGACAAGTTTTCCAGAGAGCTAGTAAAAATCAACAAGAGTCTGCTCGCCTCACAGATACCCTGTGCAAGCAGTTGACACTGTTTGTTGCTCAGCATTTCTCGCTCTCTCTCTCTTTCAGCTGTTACCAACTCAAACTAGCCGCTCTCGAGCTGTTTGTGAGGCAAAAAACAGGCCCCCATGTTGGCAATGGCGACAGCTGAATAATAAATTTAGCACAGCTCTTCGATTTTTTCCGTTCCATCTTTTGCTGCGAGGGAAACAACAACAGCTGAGCTGACATTGACACTTTTTGTCGTTCGCTTGAGGCGCATGAAAATCATTTAAGGTTATTTATAAAAACCAAAAAAAAGAAACAACAAAACAAGAAACGAGAAAATATCCAAAATAAATAAATAATACAAGAAAAATGCGGTCCACAGGAAATCTCATAACTAAGAAAATTATGAATGTGAAAGCAAGGAATTGATGGCAGAACGTTTTTTGAGTAAACTATATTTTTAATTATAAACTTGTAAGATGTTTGTTGAAATTACAGCAGAAAAAGGAAGCAAAAACTAAACTGAACTAACACCACATTTCTGCAGTATCGGAAATCGATAAATGTCGTTATTTTTATTTGTTGGTGTTACGTTGGTTGGTTGGTTGGCTTTTTTTTTTTTCGTCGCCCACTTCCCGTGTCTTTTTTGCGCAATACTTTACCATTTCTAACCACAATTAGCTGCATAATGTATTCATTTACATATAATTACACCCTTTAATGTCTTACTTCATTGTTTTGGGTTTTTTTTTTTGTGTTGTTTGTTTCTTGTGTGTGTTTTTTTTCCTCTTGCTTCCATGCGAATTCAATTTCAATTCCATTTCGAATGCCAATTCCCCTTTCTCAGACCAATTTCCGTATTTGCCTTCAACGCGTTTAACCTTCAACTCGCATTGAAGTCAATTTGCTGGTTCCCCCACCACACCATCGCCACCTTCTTTTTCCTCTTTCTCACTCAGTCTGTGTCTGTGTATCTCTTTCTGTCGCACGCCCACAAGAGTGCCAAAAGCAGTAACGCAGCAATTAAATCAAAATTTATGAAGTGATTCTAATTTAACGGCTTTGAGTGTGTGTAGTACGAGTATGTTCAATTTCCATTGCTCGCATTTTGAATAAGCTTAATTGTTGACGACTTTACTATACTACACATATACTATGCATTTGTGTCTATGTATGTGTGTGTGTGTGTTTGTAAGTCGCGACCAGGCAAAGCACCGTTAAAGGTCAAACGAGCAGCAGTCAGCAAAGAGACAGTCAAAAGCAAAGCAAAGCAAAGGCAAAAACGAAATGGCAACAAAATGAAACGAAACGAACAAGTCACACAACCAAAGCTCCCTCTCTCTCTCTCTCTCTGTCTCACTCGTTCTGCGCTTAGACGTAGAATTATTACTATTTAAAGAAATAAAACTAGTTTCCCCCCTCCCCAAAACATCTCTAATGCTGATGCTTCGATGTTGTGTGTGACGTGAGCGAAAGATGCACATGCAACGAACAAAACACAATTCAACTTTGCCGGCAATCGTTATAACTAGAGATCGTTGGGAAAGTCCCCTAATGTGCGTAAACGAAAAATACCCATAGTTTCCCTTAGATAATTAACAAGCCTTAAAAAATTGTAACAATAAAGATAATTCCCAGAACAATTTATTGCATTTGAAACTCAATTTATTTCAAGTTTTCCCAGTGATTGTATAATAATTTCTATTTTTAAATTGGATTTTTTGCAATAATTTTTAACAATTATTTGACATTAAAGGTTAATGCCAAAGAGGATAATAGAAGTAATTTATTAATTTTATTTTTGAAACCAGTTTTCTTTTGTGAATAAATCATAGAACAGTTATTTTCGCTTGATATGCGTATTTGTATTATTAACAAGTTGACAATTATTTATATATTTACTTTTGAATAAAAGATTGAAAGCTTAATTTATGTACATTTTTTATTTCTAAGAAAGATTTTTTAATTTGGAATATTTCCAGGATGTCATTAAAATGCTTATATAATTCGAGGAAAGGATGATTCCAATTAAAAAAAATGAAAATCTAAGTTATGGTACTTCTCTACTATACCATTTTAATTGGCTCCCATTAAAATGGTATAGTAGAGAAGTACCATAACTTAGATTTTCATTTTTTTTTTTATTTTTTAATTGGAATCATCCTTTCCTCGAATAAGTAAATAACTGATTTTTAATCATTGTTATTTAGTTATTTTTGTATATATTTTTTTGCAATGTTAAATTTACTTCGACCTCCTGTAAGCTGAGTCATCAAATTTGCAAAAAAAAAAATGATTTTGTAGCACGCAAAAGCAAAAATCGATTTTTGCCACACTGTGCCATGTTTGCTTGTGGTGACGCATTTGCATAGACCACAATGAAGCAAAAGGAGGCGAATGAGAAGGCGAGAAGTGCAAGTGGAGGGAGAGAAGTGCGAAAAATGGCGCAACTTGAAGTGGCTGGCGGAAGGGCAACATTCTTGCTGCTGCTGCTGTTGTTGTTGTTGGGCACTTGAAAGAAAGAAAAGAGGAAGGACTTGTGATGCATTGGCAGAGTTGCCACCTGACTGCTAAAGCAGGGGATGATGCCAGAGGGACAGGAAACGCGTCCGGAAAGGAAGTGACAGCAGACTGCAGACAGTGCCAAAGGAAGTGGTTAAAAAACCGACAAAACGATAACAACAACAACAATTGGTAAACGCTGCTGCTGCGTTGCTGCTGCTCTGCTACTGCGCTGCTTAATGGTTACAGTTAGTGGCCAAAGCAAAAGCTCGATGCACCGTAACAGTTATTGTTGTTTGTACCTGCTGTTGATGTTGTTGTTGCTATTGTTGCTGTGCCAATTCTAAACGTTGCATTGGCAACAGTCGCGCTTCGCCGGTTTTGCAAGCAACTGCTACTAATACTAATACAACTACTACTGCATTGCGCGTAATCAGTGAAGCAACAAACCGTGGCAACAACAACAACAACAACAATTATGAGAGTTGTAATGCGGCTACTGCTGAAGAAGTGGCAAACAACAACAAAAAACGTATTGAAAACTTGTATGTAGTTGGCAGTGTTGCTGTGAATGACACAGTTTACAAACAGAAATACACACGCACACACTTCGGCAACACTGGCTTAGTGGAGTTTACTCCTTGCTTACATTGTGTTGTGTTGTTGTTTTTCTTTTCATTAGAATGTGAACACTTTATTTGATTTCGTATCTCTTTCTTTTTTGCATATAAGAATTATATACATATTTTAAATTGTTTTAACTGCACGCACACGCATATATAGAAACATCGACAGAGTCTGTACGATGTTGAAACTGCGCGCCTCTTAAACAAAGTCAAACGCGTTGAGACGGCGACCCGACGACAACGACGACGACGAGCATGCAACCAAACATGCCAAAGGAAATTTCTATACTGAAGCAGCGGGCAAGACTTTGACAGCTGCTTGACTGACTGACTACTGCCAGCTAACACCAATACACACACACACAAACACACACATAGAGTGAGAGAGAAGCTGGCAAACGAAAGCAGAGCAGAGCAGCGCCAAAGATGACGATGATGGTGTTGCTGCTTGCTACCATTGTTGTTGCAGTTAGTTTCTTTTCATGCTGTTGGCGTCGCAGTCGAAGTCACACACACACACACTCGCTCACATTAACTGGTTTGCTCAGAGAGCGCCATCATCGAGAGAGAGAGAGAGCGAGAGCATCAAGTGAGCGGCAGTCAGTGAATGTGCTTTGCATACAAATGTGGCAGTCAACCAAAACCAGAACATACATACACATACACGCACTCACCTATCGTAACACACATATACAATACACGACCACTTGTTTGACAGCTGAGCAAGTTCGCTTACTCGCTCGCTCCCTTACAGCGCATAGTGTTTCTCTTTCTGACATTGGTACTCTCGCATCAGCTGAGTCACGCATACAACCGCACATTACAATATACATTTGCGATACGCTTGCCCGCGCGCTCAGCAGCTGACAGCGCATTCGCAGGGTTGCCAGACTTTGAGATATTTTTAGTAGTAGAAATAGTAGTAGATTTTGCTATTATCACGCATCAACAGAGGGGAAAGGATATCTTTGCTATATATTTTAAAGCCTTTGCGTATATTGCATTATTTCAAAATTTACCTGTCCCCGGTAAATGATTTTCTGTTAGCATACTACTCACCTGTAACGAGAGAGAAAAAAGAAAAATGTTTAGATAAAACTTGAAAATAGGCAAAGAGACAGACAACTTTAATGATGATATTATCAGTATCAGGTAACACACACGAAACATGGCCCGCATGACCTTTTTAGATGTAATGTCATTAGCACCCTCTATCCTTATGTATAATCGTGTGTTTACCATTGATAAGCATATAAAGCAAAGAGAACAAAGAATAACACAGGAACTGCATTTAGTTCACGGCTTCCAGGGAATCAAATGCCAAAATCAAAAAGGCGCACCGTCATTCAAGACAAATACAGGAACCTACACAAGAAGAACAACTACGAAGTCAAGCAGCTGTCGGGTAGAGAGGCACAGAGCGACAAATTCGATTCGTGGCGTCTCGCTCAAACCAATTGCTGGACAATAAACACACCTGTGACCGCCCGCATTGCAACTGCTGTGAGTTCATTTGCACTGAACCTCTTCATAGCGCACACACGCACACACACACACAGACACGGTCACATACATACACACACATAAGCAGAGCAAAGTGAGTGCGATGCTTGGCTGCTTTCTAGCGGTTACACCAAAGCAGAAGCAGACAACAAGCAAAGCAATTCGCCATTACTCGAATTGCTTTGCGCTCATTATTTATTGCAGCGGCTGTTGCAGCCTCGTTGCAGTCGACTGCAGACGATCCTCCATTACTCCGTTCTCCCCCCAACCCCTTAAAAGTAAGAGCATGGACAAGACAAGAAGAGAGTAGCAAAATGGGTCAGAGAGCAGTGCATCCAAAGTAAAACAATAAATAATCTAGCTCCACTTATCGATAGCATCGATAACAATCAGTGAGTGTGTAAATATCTCATTAAGAAAGTATCAATTAAATTGCATGCAACGATAGACAGACATAGAGATGAATACAGATGCAAAAAGAGTTTATTTCCTGCAATAACAACAATAAGCACAGAGCTATAGAAAACATACATAAATATAAATATCGCTCTCTCCTTCCTCTTTCTCTCGCCTTAACATCCACCGCTCTCAATCCCCCCTCACACTATTCGCAGTGTTTTGTTATTGCGGCTTGTTTATTTGTTGCTATTCACTAATCTGTTTTTTTTCTTCTTAGCTTTGCGGTGGCAGCGCTGCGACAGCGACGGCAGTTCCGTTTAGTCGGTCACGCCACCACATAAATAAGACAAACACAACAATAACAACTTAGCAGCAGCAGCAGCAGCAATAATAGCAGCGTCCGTTGCTTTGGGTCATGCGCACTACACATGACGTCAGATGTAGCCATCGAATTTGGAAGTGCGCAAAAAAAAAAAGGAAAATCACAATTTCGATTGTTTTACAGGAGAGCCAACGACTCGCAGTTACCTATTAATTTAAAAGTACTCCAAAATTTGTCATACGGACATGTCCGTTTCTGGGCATTTTCAATATTTTATATATTATTTAATAAAAATGATTAAAAATAAAACGTCTATTGTCTTCTTCTGCTTAATTCGTTTCATTGATACCAATTAAAAACAAAACTTTTTTTATGCAAATGTGCATTTTCTATGTAGTTACTGGCTGAACCAATTGACAAAACACTTTTATTGGCTTTACTTTAGCTTTAAAATTTACGACAAATTATAGAATCCAATTTAAGAACGCCCTATCGGAAACAAATCAATTCATATCATATTCCGAAATTAGGTTTAGAAATGAAATATTTTCTTGCTATTTTTTTACGTATGACAAAAAATAATACATAGTTTTACTCGCGCAGCAAATTTTTTGTTAAAGGGTATAACTATAAAATATAAACACACACACACACACATCGATAGACTTGTGCAATTCGTAGCAGGGCGCTGTGAGATTTATGCTTAAGTCACGCCACCAGCCCCAAAGAGGGGGCGTGCCAAAATGCGTCGTAGGTGTGAACCGGCATTGACCCTCCCCTCCCACCTCCCACCTCCCATTTTTCGTCTAGCATTCCCTCACTGACAAACACACACACGCACACATAGCTGAGGCACGTTGCGGGGTTTCTTTTGCAAATGGAAACCCTACAAATAATGAAGCGTACGTAAATGCGGCAAAGGGGTGCGTCTGCTGTAAAGTTGGGGGATATTTGCTTGCTAAGTGCGCAGTTCAGACACAGGACACACTCATACACACACACATACACACATCTGGCCGTAGAAATTGTATAATTTGCAAGAAACTTGAATCTCAATAAGCAGAACAACAACATTGCCAACGAAATGAAAATCAGCTGTTTTTGCAAGGAGTGCAGCAGCAGTTAATGCAAACAAAAGTTCCCTTTATCTCTATTTGTCTCTCTTACTCACTCGCCCTTTGCGTACAATACATTGTGTTGGTGTTTGTTGTTGTTTATGCTAACTTTGCCGATAGCGAAGAAGGCAAAGAATATATAATATAAGAATATATGCGTGTGTGTGTGGAGGCAGTAATATCAGCATTGCTACGTTGTATACATAAGCATATGCGTAGTTTTGTTTACATACAGATATACAGTGCAGTCTCAATAATTAGAACCACTTGATAAAAAAATTGCAAATTTTTGATGCTGTTTTATATGAATTCTGTGTAATAATTTGAATAAAAAATTATTACCGATACTAATTAGCAAAATGATAAACATCTAAATATATTGAACGAAAATTAAAAATGGTTGGGTAATTGAAATACATAGTTAATTATAATTACATATTTCGAAAAACTTAAAATCAATATTTATAATTCCAATTGTCTGTTATATTTGATTTAAAATAGTTTCCTCCATCGCAATAAACCATTTTCAACATAATATTCTGATACAAAATTATATCAGTCAAAGACTTGGACAGTCAAATTATAATACTAATTTATTATTATTTGAGCAACACTGAGGAACGAAATAAATTATTTTGAATATTTTTTCTCCTTCATGTTTATGAAACTTAATTCAACAACAATATGTGAGTGAAAAAAAGTCGGATCGCTTAAAAAACGTTGTATAAAGTATTATGAAATATTTTGTAGTGGCTTGTATTTAAGAAATATCTTTAATCTCTGTTGCAAATCGGGCAACTATGAACACCCTTTACTAAATAGTGAAAGAGCTTCACATCTAATCCATATTATCTCCCTCATCTCAACGCGACTCTTAAATTCCTGTGGCTTACCGACAGAAACAGGTGACCGTCTCCTCCACATCGAGGGGCAGCGACAGCTGTGTGGATGAATTGTTGCTGGCAGATCCACTTGGCCCGCCCCCAGCTGCCACAACGCCGCCCACATTGGTCGCCACATTTGATTGTCCCTTGTGGCCGATATTGTTGCTATTATTATTATTGCTGGTGCTGTTGTTATTGTTGTGATTATTGTTGTTCCCACTGCCGCTGCTGTTGTTATTTTGCTGGCGCGGCACATGGCGAGCAAAGGTGGCTGCAAACGTGGATGACAGCGAGGAGTGCGATGTGGATGAGCGTGGTGTGGTCGCCGCTGGTGTCGTCGATGAGGTGCTGCCATCATCCGCCAAGGGCACTGAGGAATAGCGCACGAGGATGGCCCGACTCACCCGATTGCCGCCCGTTAGATTCGAGATGGCCCAATTCATGGCCGAAAAGGAAAGGTAACGTTTTTTGTATGGGTACGGAATGGAACTAGACGCGTCCAGGGTCCAACGACAACTGAGTGCATTGCAATTGCCAGCTAAATCAAGTCTTTACCCATTCCTATACACATAGAGAAACCAATAATGACGCTCTAAAAACAAACTGCAAAAAATGCACTTTACGAATTCTCTGCACTTGAAGTTAAAAGTAAATTAGGAAAAAGAAAAATTATAACTGCACCATATTTCGGTTGAAATGATTTCTTTTTTTGCATACTGACTTTTTAACTAAAAAATAGGAAGCAAATTTATTTTAAAATTTTCTCCTTAATTCATACTTTTGGTCTTAGCATAAATTGAATCGGTAGCCGATAGATTATTTCTCTCTGTGTATGCTGCCCTCTTGTCCTCGGTCTTTCACTTTTGTCTCTGTCTTTTTCTATGACATAGTAGAAAAATTGATTTTCGCAAATGATTTGTCAACCCTGTCAATCAATTCCAGATGCGAAGTGTTGCCAACTTGCGAATTATCCATTTTCTTCTTCTCCCTCGCAATTGCTCTCTCTCTCCCACTCTCTTTCTATTTGTCTGTGTCTATTGTGACGTGCCTTTTATTTTGTGCTCTCGTCCGCATGTTGTCTAATTCAATTAGAGTTGTGCTAAGTGCGCCTCAAGGCCGAGGTTTACACCCCGCCTTCCAACCACTTTTCCAACATTCCCTAGTTGAGCTTAGTTGGCGACAGGGAAGATCCCACATCTACAAATATATTTTCCAATTTCTTAAAAAAAAATAAAACGCTAATTGCTTTTCGTAATGAAACTTGCTAAGACGGAAAGAAGCAAAACTTTTGTATTTAAATAAAAAAAAATATATATATAATTAAAAACATTTTTATTTTTTAATTAAAACCAAATATAAGTTTTATTATTCAGTACTCTCCTAGTTGTCAAGTAACAAAATAAATTGTATAAACGCTACATTTTTCTCTAAAATAGTAACAATTAAAATGTAAATACTATAAAATTGTTCATCAACACGAAATTAAACTTTGATCAACATTTCTGTTAAGCTCTGTGCTTTAATAATAAGATTTGATTATGTTTAAGGTATTGGGATCAGAAGAAGCTAGATTTATTTAAAATTTAATTTTCTTTTTTAAATCAATAAAAAATTATTTGTGCTGTACATTTTAAGTTATGATACCCTTCTACTCCAATCATTAGCGGGTTTAAATAAATTCAATCTGATACACAACAAACTAATCTACTACTAAAATCGATAGCAGCGTCAATCGATAAACCAGATAAAAGGAAACACCTTTCACACACATGCAAATGTATATGTGTAAAATGTTTGCATGATCTACATTGACCATAGTTTGTGGTGTTACTGCTGTTTGTATAAGTTTGTTTTCTCTGTTTTGATTGGAAACTGTAATGCAATTGGCAAGTTCAATAAACCGGCTTCTCTTATCTCCTAGCCGTCGTCGTCGTCGGCGCTGCGTAGAAACATAAACAAGCGAACAATGGGAAAGAGGGAGAACGAATGAGCGAGCATATAAGCTAACGAGTGAGATGCAAAAGGTGAAGCAGACAATCGAAAAAAAAACTGCAGTGGCCTTGATGAATGGTCGAGAAGGAAGCAGAATGCATTAATATACATGGATACGCAAATATATATATATGTGTGTGTGTGTGTGTGTGAGTACATAAAACACGAAAAAAAATCAAAACACTTGCGATTGCGTTACATTTGAGAAATCGATAAATATGATTTTGCTTTTATTGATTTCACAGTGTGTAAACGATAACAACGCAAAGAAGAAGCAGAGAATAACAACAATAAGGCAAAATAGGGACTACGCAACTCCTGCGACAGTTGATGGGGAGGGAACGGGACGAGTTTTGGGGGGTTGAAGCAAACAACGAAGCTGAAGAAGACGAAAAAAGAAATGAAAATTTCTTTTGGTTTGGTCAAAGAAGAGATGGATGATGATGTGAAACGAGGCCAATTGGCAAAACGCCAAATGGCGACGCAAAGCAGAGCAGAGGACATAAAAGACACCACCAAGCAACCAAAACGAGCAGCGACGTAACGTCGCGACATCGTAGTCACCGTCGTCGTTGCGGTCGCCTGTGTTATCGTGTGTTATATGTATTTATTAAAAAAATACACAGGATTTGTTTTATTTTATTTTCTTTTGTTGCATATTGCACTTGGTTACTTACCCCATCAACCAATCGACGGTGTCGCGCAAATACTCCGGAATACGCTCCAGTTTGACGGCTTCTGCTGCTGCGCTGCTTCTGTTGTTGCCTTTCGCCAAAAATAGTTTTAGATTCTTTTGTCGCCCAGCAGAGACAGACACTCACACAATGACACACGCACGCACACAAACACACACCCAACAGCAACTACACCAACGTCAACAGCACACGGCACACGACACGGTTTTATCACCGAGCAAGCCAATTGACACTTTTACTTTTATTTGTTGTTTATTAATCAATAATATACGAATATCGTTTGCACATCAAAAATTTTCACGCTTCTTCTTCTTCACTTGTTTTGTTGTGGGAGCCCGATGCGCAGGGTGACCGTAAATTCAGTTTTAAAATCGATTATTTAATCTCGAAATATATACCAAATATACACTTAACGTAATTATTAGCTTTTCTTTGCTACATTATTTGAATGTATTTTTGTTTCCTAATTTTTCTAGCATAAAAATGAGCATACAAAAAGTCAGTTTGCAAAATCCAAAATAAAACGAGGGCGATATTGCTGGTAATGCGTGCAAAACACGATTTTAAGCGATAGGCATCGATAGCTCGATTTGTGCGATATTGGCACGAAGCTAACGGTTTTTTTTTTCAGAAATCATTCCGAATTTTCGAAAATAAAGCATTTTGCTTCTTATGTATTGCATATTTCTACTAAATCTTACAGAACACCACATAAAAAGCGTATGCAACTGTTTGTCAGCTGTTCCGCAACTGTTGCTGTTGTAGCGGTTGCTGTGTCCCTGGTTTCTTATCGATAACAGCTGCTGTTGTTTCAGTTTGTATTTGATAAAATGAATGTTTATGTTTAACGCAATTAAAAATGGATATTTCAAGACTTGTGATGTTGTGCGAGCAGAATGAGTTGAGTTTCCTCAATCTGCTCGAGTGGGAAGAAGAGTTTGACGACACGGTGGATGGCTGCCGCTTTAGCTATGAACGGCAACGCAGGAAACGAAAAGCGCCTCGCGAATGGTCAATTGTAAGTTATTTTCAAATAGTTATGAATTAAAAAAAAAATGTACTGAATTTGATAACCCTCCCAATACATTTAAAACACAGCCACGTACCGGTGCATTCTGGGAGAAAATTGTGCCTCACGCTACAGATGAGGATTTTAAGCAGCATTTTCGCCTGGAAAGAAGTGACCTCAATCAATTGATCGAATATCTAGGGTGTATGAAAAAAGCAAACACATCATTCCGAAAAGCAATTGCAGTGGACAAGCGAATTGCCATTGCATTATATACCTTAGGGACCACAGCTGAATACAGTGCGGTGGCGAAGCTGTTTGGCGTCTCAACTCCGATGGTGTGCAAGATACTCAATCAGTTTTGCAAAGAGGTGAAACGTGTTCTTGGCCCGGATTTCATGCCACACGAATTCCTGACACAACAGGCGACGCTTCAGAAATGTGTACAAGGCTTCTACGATGTCCACGGAATTCCACAGTGCATAGGCGCAATTGGTGAGCACTAAACAATGTTGCTATTTGTTGTTTTTTCATTTTGCTAAACTTTTGACCAATTCACAGGCTGCTGCCACATGCAACTGAGCGTAAATACGTTGCTTGCTCTAGTGGATTATCGGTAAGCTAGCTACTTAGTTTTATTTATGCAAGCTATTTCCAATTAAATCAAATTTCAGTGGAAGATTTCTGTATGTGGAGTACAAGAGTCCAAGTAACCAGCCTGATGCCGAGACATATAAAGGAAGTACATTGCTAGAAATGCTTGATGCATCACCTTTAATCGAATTAAACTACAAGATTATGGCGAGCATTGCTGTTCCATTGATGCTTTTGGGTGACTCCAGCTACGAGATGAGTCCAACGCTCATAACACCGCATCCATCAAATGCAACACCCCGGCAGAGTGTCTTTAACAATGCTCTAAATGAAGCCAGACACGTTGTGGATCGTGCGTTTCTTGAGTTGAGAGCGCGTTTTGGCCGCTTGGCTAAGGGATTAGATACCCAGGGGAAACCCAATGATATTATTGACTGCTGTTGCATATTACACAATTTCCTCAGCTACAAAAAGAGCATAATTTGCAACTCGTGGGTCAACAATGTGCCAAATGATGTAAGCAAACCAGCAAACTTCACGCATGCAACCAAGAGTGATCCAGAAGCTGAAATGATACGACAAGCAATTAGCACAAAACTCAAGGTAAGAGTTTCATGTGCTCCAGAATAGGAAATATATCCAACATCCAAGTCAAGGATCAGATTGCTCCCTTTTCCGGAGTCTGCCAAGATCAACCAAAGACCTTTTGGATAATGCTAAATAGAAAATCAACTCGATGCTATATAAACCATTTAAGATACTAAACTTTTTTTTTTATTTATTCAAGACTATGATCCTTATTTATTATTAGTTTCATCATATTTGTATCTGCGTATAAGCATTTTGGATGAGGCGAGAGTCGGTGAACCGTACAAACAAGTATTTGGTAATCCCCATTCAGTCTCTTTCACCGGGAAGTACTCATTTGTTTTTCTGTGTAAGAAGCAAATATTTTAGTATAATTATATATTATATATTGTATTATACTTTTTACCTTTCCAAACAATCTGCGTACCATGCGCCTTCGCGATAATTTTCTTTGCAGTTTACATATTCCCACATATCAGTATCATCGTCAATCTTTGAGTACTTGCATTGATTATTGTTTTGCCCAGAATAATTACCCAAACTGCTCACTATATAGTCATTATCTTTGCCATCAACTCTAAAATTGTCCAAGTGAACGTTGCTGACTCTTCCATCATAGTCCTCCATTTGAATGAGAAGCTCATAGCGTGTCGAGTTCGTTAGTTGATGAATCTTTTCTAAGCCTAGAAAGAAGTCGCCCGAGAAGGAACCAAAGCCTGCAGAATACGTCGCCCAATCGCGGAAAAAACTTTCTTTACCATTTATATTCTGCAGAATTACAATCCAGCCAGGTCCAGCTGTCTTATTATCGAACAACACGTCGAATGAACCATAACCATCTACATTTATTGGACGGGGAACAGGAATACCACCAACACAAACGCTATTCTCATTTAACTCCTTTAACTTATCAACATTTGTATTGCATATTTGCAAATTATTCTTTTCTTTCACCAACTCATCATTCCTCTCAGCGAGAGTTTGGTTAATCTCATTGAGATGTTCTTCCCATTGTAATAGGCTGGCATTCTTTTCCTCTAGAGTTTCATTCAACGTATGGAGCTGATTTTCGTATTCTTCTAGCTTATCATTTTGAAACACTATTTTGAATTTCAGTTCATCGTAATTCACAGCACTTTTTGATTGCACCAATTGACTACGAATTATTTCTTTCTGAAATTCAATTTGAGCCCTCAATTCTTTAATAATCACTTCATTGGATTCCTGATGAACAATTTTCTCTTTTAACTCTTTTACTTCCTTATTCTTTAGTTCACACTGGTCAAGTCCGTCTTTAACATGCTGTATATAATCTATGAATGGCTTTACTGATTTATAAGAGTACGCGCTGCATTGTTCGTCAAGCTCGTTTTCTTGAGTAGCCTGATAAGAGACAAATTTACTTTTAACACGGAATATACACTTTACACATTCCATAGAATATATTACCTTTTCAATAATTGCCGATTCTGCAAAAGATATTCCTTGAGCAACCAGAAATAAGGCTGTATATAATATTATTCTGCTCATTTGGAATTATTGTTCTCTACTCAGAGCGAATCAAAAACTCACTGAAGTGTTTTTCTAAAGACAGCTACAATATATTAAAGACATGGCTGAATTTAAGAGTCTGCTTATCTAAGAATAGAGAGGATTATAAAGTTCATTGTACTATTCTATACATATTCATCAAACAGATTATATTTTCAACTAGAAAACAGGTCAGACTATTTCGACCTTTTAAATTTTGATAATGTATTTTTTAAATAGAGCGTATGCTAAGAAGTATCAACGCCTTGGCGAGTAAATTAAACTTTATTCAACCTTTAAGGCAGGTCCTACTAAGCCTAGGCAATGCTATTAAGAAATTGACGATGCATGAATGTCTTCTTGTGGAGTTCAAATTGTCAGCCCAATTCAGAGAACTATGAAGAGAGACAACTGCTGTTGCATATTTTCTAAATTGCGACTCTTACCTCAGCGATTGCCGAGTGAAAAATAAGTAATACAAGTGATGGAATTTGTCAGATATTTTAGTAGCATATATTAGAACTAAATTTGTACAAATCTGGCTTCACTTTCTGCTTTTCACGAGTGTAAGTAGTTTCTTGTGAAACTCGGCATTTTCTGCTGCCATTCGTTTCATTACTTCAAGCCGATTCATGGCAATGCTCTCCAAGCGAACAGTTCGATCTCGTTCAATCTCCAGCATCGCTAGCTCGAAAGGCGTCATTTTACTTGCATTTCCCAATTTGCGTCTCTTCTTTTCTGGCGATGGGGAGGCGGAGACTGAGTCAGGGCAATTATTGTCGTCGTTGGGTTCAGCAATTGACGACGTCTCGGAATTGGGTAAATCATCAAGACCGTATTGTTCATCATCCAACAGAGCGGCAACTCCTGAAATAATTTAATTATAGTTGAAATGAACAGAATATATGTATATATGAACATGAAAAACGTACCATTGCTCTCGATGCTCTCAATGCTTTGTGGGCTAACTCCAAGAATCTTGTGAACACGCTCAAAATGCCGCCATGAAGATGGCCGTCCAAGAGCTTCAATATCCCTTAGCTCTTCGCTGCTTGGTAAAATCATTTTATGTTGATTAGTCAAATATTTGTATTTGTAAACATACATACTTGTATTTCTTGGTGACACTCTCAATTCTGGTTCGTACATCTTTCCATTGTATTTGTAAACCGGCTTTACACAGTTTTTCGGCAATCGCTTGATAAATATTTTGATAGTTGCCGCTGTAGTTGACTTTTTTACTTTCCTCCTCCCATAGCGTAAAGAGTATATTCTCGTGGCGAATTAACCATATCATAGGCTTATTGTGAAATCTTTCTGCAGCTGGCATGTCCCATAAACAAAAATTCCTACAATTCTATGTTTTAGTTTTCTCATCAATTCAACATAAAAACAACGTCTATTGGTGATGTCAAAACATCAATCAAAAATATCGTCAATCTGTAATATCAAAGTTGCTTCAATTTTTATTATCGATGTTTTACCAATAATGTGGTTGGGCATCATTCCGCGTTCGACTTTATGTGCGTCAAGATAGCTCCGCAACTTTAGCGTCACATATCGATAAAAAAATATCGGCTAAAAAAAACTTTTTATTTTCGTCTTTTTACGTGGTATTTAAACTAAAATTAAAAAAGTTTGAATGCAAAACAATAGAAAATTAAATTATCTTTCTATTAAATCCATGTTCGTCAAATTTCATGCAGTATTTATGCACTAAAATCGTGATTGAAAAATTGGGGTAGCAACATTTTTGCAAATATCTCGGCTTTGACGAGTTGTCGGCCAAATCGGCTTATAACAAGTTATAGAGTATTGTTTTATAAATATACCCTCAAAAATTCATAATTTTAAAACTTTTCGTTTTTGAGATATTTGAGAAAAAGTACGATAACCTCAGCTCCAGCCCCATACAAAATGAGCACAAAAAATCAATGCTACCGATTAATGACCGTAACTTTTTTTTGACTTTCTTGTCGGCCATAGCGCACATTATACTTTCGTAGATACAACTATAAGGAAGATATATAGCAATTTTGGTTGCAATCCAATTTTCTGCTTTTGAGAAAATTGACCTTTTCCTAACCCGCAAAAACAAGTTCATTTCGCAGGTGCATCAAATCACTGGAACCAGCGTGGAACCAGTCAGTGTTAAATAACACCATTTGGACTTTGGCGGGACTTCAAATACTTGCAGAAAATAACTAAATGAAACAAATATTACTATAATTTAAAATTACATTTAAATACTCTATTTATATATATATTACATTGTTATAATTAATAAATATACGCAATTAAATATTCTTATTTAAATCGTAATTTTGCAGTTTACTTGATCACTGTTAGCGGCAAAACTTTATGTTAACGCTATCATCAAATTATTCTTAATATTTGCAGAACTTATAGGCCATGTCGCGCTATTTCATTCTATTCGAATCAAATAGATAAATATTTTGCTTTTTGTTTTATTCAAATCGGTTAAGCCGTTTTCGAGAAAATTCAATTTTTGTGATTATTGCGAAAATTACAAATAAATTTCAATTTGGCATGGCAACGCTTAACATCTGCGAAGCTAGTAAAAAGTTAGCGTCGAATTTTTGTTTTGCAGATTTTTCAACATTTTGACTATGTACATAATTGGTCAATACTTTAAAAAATAGATAAATAAATAAATAAATAAATTGCAAAGCATTCGAATTTTTTATGTTTATATTATAACAATGCGCGCCTTCTCAGACAAAGTCTAGGAGAGCGTATAATCGAAAAATGTAGATGTTATTTTGAATTTTCTCGGAAACTATGATAATTTGCTATGTAGTATATATTGGGAAATGATACATATGTTAATTATCTATTTTTTAAAGTATTGACCAATTATGTACATAGTCAAAATGTTGAAAAATCTGCAAAACAAAAATTCGACGCTAACTTTTTACTAGCTTCGCAGATGTTAAGCGTTGCCATGCCAAATTGAAATTTATTTGTAATTTTCGCAATAATCACAAAAATTGAATTTTCTCGAAAACGGCTTAACCGATTTGAATAAAACAAAAAGCAAAATATTTATCTATTTGATTCGAATAGAATGAAATAGCGCGACATGGCCTATAAGTTCTGCAAATATTAAGAATAATTTGATGATAGCGTTAACATAAAGTTTTGCCGCTAACAGTGATCAAGTAAACTGCAAAATTACGATTTAAATAAGAATATTTAATTGCGTATATTTATTAATTATAACAATGTAATATATATATAAATAGAGTATTTAAATGTAATTTTAAATTATAGTAATATTTGTTTCATTTAGTTATTTTCTGCAAGTATTTGAAGTCCCGCCAAAGTCCAAATGGTGTTATTTAACACTGACTGGTTCCACGCTGGTTCCAGTGATTTGATGCACCTGCGAAATGAACTTGTTTTTGCGGGTTAGGAAAAGGTCAATTTTCTCAAAAGCAGAAAATTGGATTGCAACCAAAATTGCTATATATCTTCCTTATAGTTGTATCTACGAAAGTATAATGTGCGCTATGGCCGACAAGAAAGTCAAAAAAAAGTTACGGTCATTAATCGGTAGCATTGATTTTTTGTGCTCATTTTGTATGGGGCTGGAGCTGAGGTTATCGTACTTTTTCTCAAATATCTCAAAAACGAAAAGTTTTAAAATTATGAATTTTTGAGGGTATATTTATAAAACAATACTCTATAACTTGTTATAAGCCGATTTGGCCGACAACTCGTCAAAGCCGAGATATTTGCAAAAATGTTGCTACCCCAATTTTTCAATCACGATTTTAGTGCATAAATACTGCATGAAATTTGACGAACATGGATTTAATAGAAAGATAATTTAATTTTCTATTGTTTTGCATTCAAACTTTTTTAATTTTAGTTTAAATACCACGTAAAAAGACGAAAATAAAAAGTTTTTTTTAGCCGATAGTTTTTTTATCGATATGTGACGCTAAAGTTGCGGAGCTATCTTGACGCACATTTCGACTTTAGTGTGTAAAATATGTTCAGCAACTTTATTTCTTTATTTTATATATAATGAAAAATATGGTTTGTTGCTTTTACAAATTAAATTTTTAATGTAATATTTGACAATATAATATTTGAAATATTTTGTAGATGGTCGTTTGCAATCGATGTTCAGAAACCTTACGATTACGGTGAGTACCATCTCCAAATAACAGAGAATATCGATATCAGAGTTTTCAAATGTACTTGGTATACATTATCGATACTCGAAACATATTCAAGTCAGCTGTCAAAACGACAACAGTCAACAACACACTCGATTACATAAAAATGGTATAAAATTGCAAAATATTTATGTTTATTTGATAAATAAACTGTCAATTATCATAATTATTTTTAATTTCTTGTTTCGACAATCGTTCCATAAAAATTGCAACAAATGCAATGCCACCAAAACACACCTTCAACCGTAAATTCTACCACAAGACGAGCTCGATTATTTTAGCCGGCCTCGGCGTGGCGGCTGTTGGCTTTGCTGGAAAACATTTGATGCGACGCATGCCACAGATGACAACGAAATTCAATGAGGCCCTCAAGAATCTGCCGAAATTCGATGCGGAGAGCATGGCTAATGCCAAGTACTATAAGGGCGGCTTTGATCCTAAAATGAACAAACGCGAAGCCGCTCTTATTCTTGGTGTCAGTCCCAGTGCTCCAAAGCTCAAGGTAAGTACTCCACGTGCTTCAGACTTACAAACCCATCCAACTTGATTAACATTACATGTTGCAGATCAAGGATGCGCATAAGAAAATCATGTTGCTCAATCATCCAGATCGTGGTGGCTCTCCATATTTGGCGGCCAAGATAAATGAGGCCAAAGACTTTCTGGATAATGCTAAATAGAGAACCAACTCGTTGTAAATAAACTATTGTAAATAGAATGTAAGAACGCTAAACTGCTGTTTATAATTATTGATCTCAGGAAACAAGAAAAAATGGAAAAAATTTAATTATCAGCATGTCTACGTATGAGCATTTTGACCGTCGTGGGACTCTCTAGCTCAACCCAACGAAGGTTTTGCCTCTTCCAATCATCTCCTTTTGCCGGATAGACTCCATTTAAATGGCTGTGTAAAAAAACAGATATATAAGCATAATCAATCAATTATATATATTGTAATTTGTACCTTGTTGTACAATCTGTGTACCACCAGCCTGCGTGATACGTTTCTGCGCAGTTTCCATAATCCCAGATATCATTATCACGGTCCGACGTTGAGAATTTCATGCCCACTTGCTTATGTAAATTGCCATGATTATTGCGTTCCCCAGAATAATTACCCAAGCTGCTCAAAGTGTAGTCGGTATCTTTACCATCGACTTTAAAATTATCAAAGCGAACGTTGCTGATACTTCCATCAAAGTTCTTCATGTGAATAAGGAGCTCATGGCGTGTCGAGTTCGTTAGTTGATGAATCTTTTCTAAGCCTAGAAAGAAGTCGCCCTTGAAAGAACCAAAGCCACCTAAATAAATGTCCCAATCGCGATAAAAATCTTCTTTTCCATCTATTCTCTGCTGGATGACAATCCAACCAGGTCCAGCTGTATTATTATCGATCAACACATCGAATGAACCATAGCCATCTACATATATTGAATTAGTACCCGGAATACAACCACCACAAACGCTATTCTCATTTAACTCCTTTAACTTATCAACATTTGTATTGCATATTTGCAAATTATTCGTTTCTTTCGCCAACTCATTATTCCTTTCAGCGAGAGTTTGGTTTATCTCACTGAGATGTTCTTCCCATTGTAATAGGCTACCATTCTTTTCATCAAGAGTTTCATTCAACGCATGAAGCTGTTTTTCGTATTCTTCTAGCTTATCATTTTGAAACACTATTTTGAATTTCAATTCGTCGCAATTCACTGCACTCTTGGATTGTAACATCTGACTATGAATAATTTCTTTCTGAAATTCTAAATTTGAGTGCAGATCGTCAATCTGAGCCCTCAATTCTTTAATAATCGCTTCGTTGACTTCCTGATGAACAATTTTCTCTTTTAACTCTTTTACTTCCTTATCCTTTAGTTCACACTGGTCAAGTCCGTCTTTAACATGATGTATATAATCTATGAATGAATTATGAAAGTACGCGCTGCATTGTTCGTCAAGTTCGTTTTCTTGAGTAGCCTGATAAGAGACAAATTTACTTTTAACACGCACTGTACACTTTACATATTCCATAGAATATATTACCTTTTCAATAGTGGCTGATTCTGCAAAAGATATTCCTTGAGCAACCAGAATCAAGGCTGTATATAATATTATTCTGCTCATTTGGAATTATTGTTCTCTACTCAACGCGGATCAAAAACTCACTAACGTGTTTGTCTAAACACATCGAGAATACGAGTATATTAAAGAAATGAAAGAGAGCTTCGACTTATCAATACATAGAGAGTAATTTCATTTCCGACAGATTGTATTTCCAACTACAAATTAGGTCAGTCTATTTTGGTTTATCATTATTTTGTTAAACAGCGGCTTAAAGTCTTAAGTGCTGATGATGCTTTAAATCTTGTTAAAGTATTATTTACAAAAGCATATATATAGTAATTTTCGCCTGACATAAATATTGATATTATATAAATAAAAAGTGTGTACTTTAAATTGGAGAATTAACATCAGTTATTTAATGTTTTGGTTGACAACAAGAAATTGTTGTTTCATTATCATCTGAAACTTGTTAGGCTTCGAAATACGTAGCAGTAAACCAGTTTAAATAAAAAAATAATTAAAAAAAATAAAAACAATTGCTGAATCAGAAATACAAAGTTCATCTGCGTATATTTCCAAGTAATAATAAATGTAAATCTTAATAGAATTTAAAAATTCATTCATCTTGGTGTATCACATTGTATAAGATTGTCATCAGATCAATTGCTGATAAATTTAATTATATTGATTTATATTTTGACTCGCTTCAGATTCGTGTAGTTAAACCAAAATAAATTTGAGTAAATTTTATTTACGTTTATGCGAAAGAAACATAATCAAAAACTAACAGAATTATATTGCTCATCAATCTAAATAATTCCTGTAAGTCAAAGCTGACAAATTATATTTCTAGCTCCAAACCTATTTTAGGCTGTCAATTTTTCTCATAGAGATTATCTGCAGCATATTATTTGATTCATTTTGTTTTTGTTTTTTTTTGCTAAAGAGTTATCTCTTGAAAGTCGAAAGGTTAAAATCCATTAAAGGCTGCAAAGCTTTAAAAAATTGTTGCGTCGTCATCATCATGCTCATTTATTTAATATTCGTAATAAGCACATCACGTATACGCACAGTGTCAAGCTCTGATAGGAGCTCTATGAGCAAATAAAAGTGCAATTTATATGGGCATTAAATTAGAAAATAAGGTATCGTTTAATTAAAAGCTTTTGCTTACAATGGTTGATATTTTCGAATCATCATTTGAACACTCTTGAGAGGCGTAAAGTTTGACCAAGACATTAGCGTGTATTTGGTGCCGTACTCCACTGAGTATAATCCATTTAAATTGCTGTACAAGAAAAAATATTAGATTTCAGCCAATTAATAAAACTATTTCGAAGATGTACCTCACTGTGCAATAATTGTGCCACCATCCTGCTTTATGATATTTTGCACAATCGTAATCCCACCGATCATTATCGCGGTCAAAAGTTGAGAATTTCATGCCTTCCTGATGTCGTAAATTGTCGCCTTCCCAAGGTTGACCGTCGTTATCTCCAGAAAATTTACCCAAACTCCTCAATGTGTAGTCCGTTTCATTGCCGTCAACTTTGAAATTATCGTAGCCAGCGTATCGTATTGTTCCATTGAAGTATTCCACGCGAATCAGGAGTTGATAGCGTGTCGAGTACGTTAGTCGATGAATCTTCTCTAGGCCTAGAAAGAAATCTCCCTCAAAAGATCCAAAGCCTGATACGTAAGTATTCCAATCGCGATAAAAATCTTCTTTACCATCTATTCTTTGCTGGATTACTATCCAGTCTTTTTCAGCTGTCTTATTATCGAACAACACATCGAATGAATCATAGTCAGGTACATTTATTGAACGAATACTCGAAGTGTAACTATCGGAAATCCTTTTCTCATTTGTCTTTAACATTTCGTTATCTGTTTTGCACATTTGTAAGTCCTTTCTTTGCTTTAACAACTCATTATTCTGCTCAACATATGATTTATTAAGCTCATTGAATTTATTTTCCCAATTTACAAGACTCTCATTCGTTCTTATAAATGTTTTATTAAGCTCGTTGAATTTATTTTCACATTTGAATATCCCTTTATTCTTTTCAAGATACTTTTCATTAAGCTCATTGAAATTATTTTTCAACTTTACTAGACTATCATTCTTTTCAATAAAAGTATTTTTAAGCTCACTGAAATTATTTTCACATTTTAATAACCTATCATTATTTGCAATAAATGTTTTATTATGCACATTGAACTTATTTTCCAACTTAACTAGACTGTCACTTTTTTCAACAAAAGTTTTATTAAGTTCTTTGAAATCATGTTCACATTTTAATAGCATTTTGGTCCTATCACTTACTTTCAAACTTAAATCATCACAACTATCTGTTCTTTTTGAAATATCAATAAACTTTCGAATAATTTCCTTTTGAAATTCAATTTGATTTCTTAATTCTTTAATGATCCCGTTGTTATAATCCCGATTGGCTCTTAATTCTTGAATTTCCCTATTCATCAATTCATTTCTATCTAGTTCTTTTCTAACATGTCGCAAATAATCCAGCATTGGCTTTAAAACTGAATACGAATATGTGCTGCATTGTTCTTCCAGTTGACGAGTTGATTCACATGTCTGATAAAAGGGAAACGATTTTAATTTTAACACGCACTCTTTACTATATGTATTTGTATTTGTTTATTATTACTTCTGCAAAGGACACTCCTTGAGCAATCACAATCAAGGCTGAATATATTACAATTCTGCTCATTGGGAATTCAAGTGCTTTACTAATTGAATGTCAAAAACTCACTGAATAGCTCAGCTAAAAAGAGATGTGTGTATACAAGAAAAGACTGTGTACATATACATACATATGTACATACAGCTGAAATTTGAAGCATATCAGTGATTCAGACCAAGCCGAAAGCTTACTTCAGTGCATGTGCATGTACATATCATATGTTATGTATTAAATAAATAGCGAATACGACAGATTATATTCACAAATACACATAAGGTCAGTCTATTTTTGTCACAATATAAAACAAGTAAGAAAGCTACAGTCGAGTGTACTCGACTGTGAGATACCCGCTACCCATTTTGAATAAAAGCAATATATTTTGCGGTATTATTCTCAAAATATACCAAATTACTGCAAAAATACTTAAAATATACCAAATGGTATATGTGGTATATCGATATAGTACCGCATTCAAAATATACCATAGACGGCACAATATACCAGATTGTCAGCCAAAGCAACTCAGACCCCTAGTAAGTAGGCGTTTTTGCCCATACAAAAGTATTTCTTTAAAACCTTCCACAATTTTTTTCTGATCGCAACCAAATTTTCAGGGATCATAACTACTATAGTTATTACTGTATATACCAAAATTCGTATCTCTAGCTTTAAAATTACGCTTGTTATTCGATTTTTTTGATTTGCAGGGGCGGAAGTAGGCGTGGCAAAAATTTGAAACAAACTTGATCTGCGTGCAAGCATAACAAATGCTGTCGAAAAAAAATTATAGCTCTATCTCTTATAGTCTCTGAGATCTAGGTGTTCATACGGACAGACGGACAGACGGACGGACGGACAGACGGACATGGCTATATCGTCTCGGCTGTTGACGCTGATCAAGAATATATATACTTTATAGGGTCGGAGATGCCTCCTTCTACCTGTTACATACATTTCCTGCCGGCACAAAGTTATAATACCCTTCTACCCTATGGGTAGCGGGTATAAAAATTATTGGATTTGTTTAAGTGCTTGATAAGAACATCAAAATTGTCAGCTGATATTTTTATACCCGCTACCCATAGGATAGAAGGGTATTATAACTTTGTGCCGGCAGGAAATGTATGTAACAGGTAGAAGGAGGCATCTCCGACCCTATAAAGTATATATATTCTTGATCAGCGTCAACAGCCGAGACGATATAGCCATGTCCGTCTGTCCGTCTGTCCGTCTGTGTGTCTGTGTGTCTGTCCGTCCGTCCGTATGAACACCTAGATCTCAGAGACTATAAGAGATAGAGCTATAATTTTTTTTCGACAGCATTTGTTATGTTTGCACGCAGATCAAGTTTGTTTCAAATTTTGGCCACGCCCACTTCCGCCCCCGCAAATCAAAAAAATCGAATAACAAGTGTAATTTTAAAGCTAGAGCTACGAATTTTGGTATATACAATAATTACTGTAGTAGTTTTGATTCCTGAAAATTTGGTTGTGATCAGATAAAAATTGTGGAAGTTATTAAAGAAATACTTTTGTATGGGCAAAAACGCCTACTTACTAGGGGTCTGAGTTGCTTTGGCCGACAATCTGGTACATTGTGTCGTCTATGGTATATTTTGAATGGTGTGCTGTATCGATATACCAAACATACCATTTGGTATATTTTTAGTATTTTTTTTAGTATTTTCGGTATATTTTGAAAATGATACCGCAATATTTTGCCTTTATTAAAAATGGGTAGCGGGTATCTCACAGTCGAGCACACTCGACTGTAACTTTCTTACTTGTTAATTGTATAAATAGAATTAAGTATACGCGTGTGTCAACAGGCAATATTCAATATATGTAAGAGGCAGGAGTCCAAAAAGTATATATATTCTTGATCAGCGTCAACGACCGAAACGATAAAGCCATGTCCGTTTGTCTGTCCGTATAAAACTCTGGATCTGAGAGAATATAAGAGTTAAAGCTCTACTTTTTGCCGACGGTATTTTTTAGTATAATATTTTGGTATATTTTAAGAATAATACAGCACTGTTTTGTTTTGATTGACAATGTGTACCGGGTATCTCACAGTCGATCACACTCGACTCTAACATTCTTAATTGTATTTGCATTGTTATTAGTTAAAATCCAAAAAATTAATAATAAAACTGATAGTTAAAAACCATTTTCACCTAAATCTTTTAACAATAGTGTTTGGACATACATTTATTCACTTTTATTATTCTATTATATTCAAATCTCTCTTTTTTTGGTTTATCTCGAAAACTAAAATGTTTGAAAAAATAATATGACGAATCATGAATAACAAATATTTGATGAAGCGCTGTCGAATTTTTGCTATTTTGAGAAAGTTACGTAGAAAATAAAATTTTTTGAATAGCATTTCGCCCTAAACTTGCTATTTCTATTTCCTTAATATTAATAGAATGTCATACGTAGCATTGAAAATTACTACAAAGTTGAAGCTCAATGCGCGTATTACGTATACGCTAGGGTTAACATGCTAATGAACTCTTTACTGATACAGAGTAAAATAATATTAGAAATCTATAGTCAAGTTTTGACTTCAATAGACCCTTTACTCTATTTGTTGTCTGCTCAAACACAAAAATTGTGCAGCCTTTTTTGAGTGAAGATTATTTGAAGTATATGAATGGTACCTTTATGAACTGTGAACAATCTGTGAGTGTTGCGCAATATATTCTATAATACTCTAGCTCGCAAATAACTATCGATCGTTTTTCTTTTGAGCTCCCGTTGCGAGCACAACCGAAAAAGTTCATACTCTTTCGCTCTCGCTCTGAGCAAGAGACTCTTGCTGTCTCCATTTATGTTTTCTGTTGAGCGCTTTTCGTTGAGCTCTTTCAATGAGCAGTGCGTAAAGATCGGAACGAGAAACATTCGCACAATGAGAGTCAGCAAGAGACCGATTCAATGAAAAACTCAACGCAAACGGTCTTCACATTTACTTTCGTTGTTGTTGCAATTAATATATTTCGTCTGCAAAACAGACCCTTAACGATTTGCTTGCCTTTTTGCTTCACTGAACACGATAAAACGGTCTTGGAACACCCGATCTCATTCAAGAACCAATATATCGGTTGCTCTCTGAGTCTTTTTGTAAGGAAAGGAGTCAGGAAAAGACACTTATTTGCAGACACTTATCTTTATAATAATAATAATATGATTATAAATAAATAAATAGATTCAGAGTGAGTGTAAAAAGCGTAAATTGCGTAAGAGAATCGAGATGATAATTGTAGAGTAGTCTTATCAGTGCTTTCTATAATTGAAATTCAAACTAATAATAATGTAATTTATAAAAGAGATAACGCAAACAGTTCTCTGAGGTAATCTTTATTGACTACTTGCATTTGCATTGCTAATCTACAAAGCCATTAGACGCTCTCAGTTTCGTTAATGATGCTAATTAGCATAATTGGTGCAGCGCCTTAAGGGAGCAATAAAATAAAAAGCGGAAGCACTTGTTGCACTTGAACCTGCACTTTGAGAATGTGGATCGTGTTTCTACTGGTCTCAGCAATCGTCGAAGCTGCGCCCCCCGCGCTCAGCCTTGTGGAGCACTTCGATCATATTATAACGAATGGATATCCGGCGACATTGGGTCAAGCGCCCTACATTGTCGGCCTGCTGATGCGAGCGGGGGCGGCGGGCAGCTGGTGTGGGGGCTCCATTATACACCACAACTGGGTGCTGACCGCCGCCCATTGCACCGACGACATGGACGGGGCGACAATCTTCTATGGCGCCACGAGGCGCACTCAGGCGCTGTTCAGCGTGAATGTGAGTGCCGAGCAGATTATTCAGCATCCCGAATGGCCGCAGAGCATTGGCAATGACATCGCCCTGATACGCACACCGCATGTGGATTATTGGTCGCTGGTCAATAAGGTGGCATTGCCAGCGATCGCCGAGCGGAGCAAGAGCTATGTGGATGAGATGGCCACCACATGCGGCTGGGGCAGCACAAGCGATGGCAGTCCTCTACCCGAGTGGCTGCAGTGCGTCGATCTGCGCATCATCAGCAATCAGCGCTGTTCTCGCAGCTACGGACGTCTTCCAGCGAGCGTTTTGTGCGTCGACACACCCGAGGGTCGATCCATATGCGATGGCGACTCCGGTGGTCCACTGGTCACCATGGGTGAGGAGCCAACTCTGATTGGCGTCACATCGTTCAGCGATGCAAGTAGCTGCACTTCGGTGGCTCCAGCTGGTTTCACTAGAGTCACCGCCCACTTGGACTGGATCGAAGAGGTCTCCGGTGTGGCTTACTAGGCATACTTATGTATGTACATGAAAACTTGCTCACCACATTCGATAGAGAGACACAGTACAATATAAATGTAAAACCTAAATTGTACTTTTAGAAAATAAATTTATTCGTAACATTCGAGTATCTCACAGTCGATCACACTCGACTGTAGCTTCATTACTTGTTTATTGCATATTAAAGAGCTGTATGTGTATATTTTAAATAAAGTACAACAAATGTTATACGAAATTTGATAATTTCAAATCATTATTATCAATGTATATACTAAATTTATATACTTACTACATACACATCAAATAAAGAGTGGAGTAGGGATTGTTATGTATTGTAGACATGAACATAAGCAGCGGATGCGACAGATAAGGTCAGTTTCCCTTGAACTATCACATTTTTTCATAATGATTATCTCCATAGCGATTTCTTATTGTACACTGTCAGAGGTTACACATAATATGGTATCAAGTGGTTGTCTCTTAGGTATTATATATATATTATATACACAAATTTAATAATCATTATTTCTACTTAAGAGATTTTTTCATAATAATTTCGAAAGTTTGATTTCTGGTCAGATTCACGCAGTTAATAAATCATTATATAATATAACAATTTCAAAAGACAAATGTTTTCAGTTTTTATCGTTATATTTAAGAAGATTTTTATTAAGCTTATGTATATAATTCATATACATAGTTTAAAAATATTGTCATCTTGAAATTCTTTAGTTTTCTTGAGTTCAACAATCTGATCTTTCAATTTGTTTTTTTTCTCTTTATTACTTCATAGAAGATTTTTATTCTTAATCTTACTCTCGATTATAATTTTATTTATTGTAGTGTTGACAATGAAGTAATCTGCCAGGCATACGTCATCGGTTGAATGTTCATAATCAGCATATCACGTATACGCCCAGTGTCAGCATGCTGACTTTTTTTGTGATACAGCTGATACAAGTATAATCGACAGCATATTTTGTAATTCACTTTGTTACAAAGGTTTATATTTTCGTATCATCATTTGAACATTCTTCAGGGGCAAATAGTCTGCCCAATACATTTGTGCGAATTTGCTGCCGTCCGTCACTGAGAATTCTCCATTCAAATTGCTGTATAAAAAGTTGATATTATATCAATCCTCAAAAGCATTACAACGATTTACCTAGATGTGCAACGATTGTACCACCATCCCCCACGATGAACCTGTGCACACTCCTTATTCCACAAATCATTCTCGTTGTCGAACGTTGAGAATTTCATGCCTTCGTGCCATCGTAAATTGTTGCGTGCGAATTGATCGTCTTTATCGCCAGAATATTGACCCAAACTGCTCAATGTATAGTCTGTTTTCTTGCCGTCAACTTTAAAATTATCGTAGCCAACGTATCGTATAGTCTCATTGAAGTATTCCACGCGAATCATGAGTTGATAGCGTGTCGAGTACGTTAGTCGATGAATCTTCTCTAGGCCTAGAAAGAAATCTCCCTCAAAAGATCCAAAGCCTGCTACGTAAGTATTCCAATCGCGAAAGAAATTTTCTTTTCCATCTACTCTCTGTTGGATTACTATCCAGTCTTTTTCAGCTGTCTTATTATTGAAGAACACATCGAATGAACCATAGTCAGGTACATTTACTGAACGAATACTCGAAGTGTAACTATCTGAAATCCTTTTCTCATTTATCTTTAACATTTGGTTATCTGTTTTGCACATTTGTAAGTCTTTTCTTTGCTTTAACAACTCATTATTCTGCTCAATAAATGTCTCATTAAGCTCATTGAAATTATTTTCCCAATTTACTAGACTCTCATTCGTTTCTATAAATGTTTTATTAAGCACATTGAATTTATTTTCACATATCGATAGCGTTTCATTCTTTTCAATAAAAGTATTTTTAAGCTCACTGAAATTATTTTCACATTTTAATACCCTTTCATTCCTATTGCTCACTTTCAAAATTAAATCATCTGTTATTTTTGAAATATCGGTAAGCTTTTGAATAGTTTCTTTTTGAAATTCAATTTGATTTCTTAATTCTTTAATGATCCCGTTGTTATAATCCCGATTGGCTCTTAATTCTTGAATTTCCCTATTCATCAATTCATTTCTATCTAGTTCTTCTCTAACATGTCGCAAATAATCCAGCATTGGCTTTAAAACTGAATACGAATATGTGCTGCATTGTTCTTCCAGTTGACGAGTTGATTCACATGTCTGATAAAGGGAAAACGATTTTAATTTTAACACGCACTCTTTACTATATGTATTTGTATTTGTTTATTATTACTTTCTAAGAAATTGTTGATCCTGCAAAGGACACTCCTTGAGCAACCACAATCAAGATTACAACTCTGTTCATAGTGAATTGACGTGCTATACTAATTGACTAATAAAGACTCACTGAAGAGCTCAGCTAAAAAGAGATCTGTGTAAAAAAGAAAAGACCGTGTATATATGCAGCTGAAATTTGAAGCTAGTTGCATATCAGTGAATCCAACCCAAAAAGTTTTTCAGTGCATGTGAATAGGACAGATAACATTCTCAACTACACATAAGGTCAGTCTATTTTTGTCACAATATAAAACAAGTGTGAAAGCGGTGGTCAAGTGTGCTCGACTGTGAGATACCCGCTAATCATTTTTAATAATAGCAGAACGCAAAAATACTAAAATATACCGAATCATATACTTGATATATAGATTTAACTGCATTTAAATTATACCATAGAGAACAATATATACCAGATTGACAGCCGAAGCTAATAAGATCTTATTGCAGTGGACATTATTTCCCATACCAAAGTATTTCTTACATAACTTCAATAATTTTAATTCGATCACAAAAAAACTTTCAGAAAAAAGGAATATGTGAAATATCCGCTAATGATTTTAGATAAAAGCAAAACAGTACGGAATTATTATTAAAATATACCGAATTTATAACACTAAAATATACTAAATTATGTAGGATGAATTGTTCCTCAAATTTACGATTTGATTGGCAAGTCTAACAAGATGAAAAGAATTCTCTTTTAACAGACACTGTAAACTGTATGTATCTCAAAGAATATATTATATGTATTTACCCTTCCATTAACTGTTGCTGTCGCAAAGGATATTCCTTGGGAAAATCATGGCTATACGTATTTATAAACTACTTATAATTACATATGTTAATTTAAATACGTATCAACCATTAACTATAGAAATCTACTTGTGAAAACATATAATATGTTTTAAATAAAATACAACAAAAGTTCGACGAAATTTTAAAGCATCAAATCTTAGTCAAATTAACAGCCCAAAAATGGTAATTTTTAATGAAAATATATATGTAGATATACTAAATTTATATACTTACTACATACGCATCAAAAAAGTGGAGTAGAGATTGTTATTTATTATAGACATGTACAATACATAAGCAGCTGGTGCGACTAGTGATGGCAACAAATTAATTAATCGATTATTGAATTCTATGATTAATTGAATCCATGCAATTATTAATTCCAATTAATCGAAGAAAACAAAAATAATCGATTAATCAATCGATTTCTTGAATTCTACGTATGTAACAATTTTGGTTTTTTTTTTTTTACATGTGAATGTAATGGAAATGCTACAAAAATAATAAACCAATATATAATTTATTTATTTAATACTGAATTAAATAATAATTATACGCAAAGTAATTAACCTACTTCTCTCTTCTGCCAGTACCGAAGTGGCAAAAGGAAGCAATACTGGCAAGCTATGTCACGTTGTTATAGCCTATTTCGACTGCACCCAAAACCTCTGTTTTTTCGGTTTCTTCCGTTCAGGTCGAGTGTTATGTTCGCCCCATGTAAAAAGCCATAAGAAAAAAGTCAGTTTTTCTACGTTCGCGAGTTACGTAGAAATAGCGATATTCTATTGATGTGACAATGAAAAAGAGTTCACTACTAAACAAACAGTTGACATTTAAGTGCGCCAAGGTATGAAAATAGAAAAATAAAAAATTTATTTTGCTGTTTAAAGCACATATTTTATATTTTAGATGAGCCAAAAATCTCGCAAGCCATCAAGTGGCATCCACGAGGCTTTGTTGTTCGAGTTATGGGAGGAGAAATATAGTGTCTTCTTTGGCCAATCCACAAAGGCGCTCCACAAGGATGCCAAACTCCTCCCAATTAATTTGAAAAAATTCTTCTTACATAGGCCCAAACTGATGGCGATTTCTTTACTATTGGCAATGACCTATACTTCCTCCATTTCGTTAAAATCCTCATGAAAATCTTGCAATTTAAGAAAATTTTCCATTTGAATTGTTCGCTAACTCGTGTTTACATTTGAACAGCTGACATTTCAGAGCGGCCATATTGGGAAACTTACCGTTGCATATTTTTTTCGATCGTGCCAATGGAAACCCCAAAACTCTTTAGTTTTTTTGAGCTCAACAATCTGATCTTTCAATTTGTTTATTTTCTTTTTATTACCTCATAGAAGATTTTTATTCTTAATCTTACTCTCGATTATAATTTTATTTATTGTAGTGTTGACAATGAAGTAATCTGCCAGGCATACGTCATCGGTTGAATGTTCATAATCAGCGTATCACGTATACGCCCAGTGTCAGCATGCTGACCTTTTTTGTGATAGAAACGGAAAGTGCGTTAGACAGCTGAGCAATTTATTTGTCCGCACTGGTTAATATTTTCGTATCATCATTTGAACACTTTTAAGAGGCACATAGTGTGTCCAATACATTTGTGTGTATTTGCTGCCGTGCATTGAGTATTGTCCATTTAAATTGCTGTACAAGAAACAAATATTAGAGTTCAGCCAATTAATGAAACTATTATGAAGATTTACCTAGCTGTGCAATGATTGTACCACCATCCTCCTTTATGAATCTGTGCACACTCCTTATTCCACAGATCATTCTCGTTATCGAACGTTGAGAATTTCAAGCCTTCATGCCATCGCAAATTATCGCCGCGCCAGAGTTCAGCATCTTCATCACCAGAAAATTCACCCAAACTGCTCAATGTATAGTCTGTTTTCTTGCCGTCAACTTTAAAATGATCGTAGTCAGCGTATCGTATTGTCCCATTGAAGTGTTTCATGCGAATCTTGAGTTGATAGCGTGTCGAGTACGTTAGTCGATGAATCTTCTCTAGGCCTAGAAAGAAATCTCCCTCAAAAGATCCAAAGCCTGCTACGTAAGTATTCCAATCACGAACGAAATTTTCTATTCCATCTACTCTCTGTTGGATAACTATCCAATCTGTTTCACCTGTTATATGTTTTTCGAAGAGCACATCAAATGAACCATAGTTAGGTACATATATTGAATGAATACTCGAAGTGTAACTATCTGAAATCCTTTTCTCATTTATCTTTAACATTTCGTTAGTTCTATTAAGCTCGCTAAAATTATTTTCACATTTTAATAGCCTTTCATCCCTGACACTTAATTTCAAAATTACATCGTCTGTTGTTTTTGAAATTTGAGTTAGTTTGTGAATAGATTCATTTTGAAATTCAATATTTCTTATAAGATCATCTATCTGACCTCTCAATTCTTTAATAACAATTTCGTTATTTCTATTCTGCAATTCATTTTTTTCAAGTTCACTTTTAATTTCTCGCGCATATTTTTCGTAGTACTTCACAACGTAGTAATTATGTTGATTTGGCTCTGCAAGTAGACATTTCTGATGAATGGAAAATGATTTTAGTTTTAACACACTCTGTATAATCTTTATCGAATATATTTATTCGCACCTCTGGATTGATTACTGCTCCTTCAAAGGATATTCCTTGAACAACCAGAACCAAGACTGAATATATCACAATTCTGATCATTCTGAAGTTTAGTGCTATACTAAATGCGTATCACAAACGCTCTAAACTTATGTAGCTTAAATGTAAACCAGTCGAATTTAAGTCTATGATTATCTATATACATGTGTGAAGTCTTGGGGTTTTTTTTCTACTATTCTGCCAATTGGAAATTGTGTTGAAACTGCACCAATCAAATCTACGCATTTATATATATAAGCAGGAATTTCCAAGAAGTTAAAAAGGTCAGTCTGCCTTGGCCTATCAGTTTTTAATAGCTACAACATAGAAATAATTAGATTTATTTTCGTGTTGCTAAGAGCATTCAAAACTTTGATTCGTGGAAAACCAGATCTCACTAAGTGTGCTCTATATATTTCTTTTATTGTCATTAATTTGCCTCCCAATATATACAGTGTACTTCCATGCCGAGTGTCTAAAATGATCGGGTGCCGAATAGGCAAATGCAAGAAAGGCATGAGTATGACAATCACTCACACTCGCAGTACTCATATGATTTTGAGTGAGTGTGTATCTCTTACTCGGTTTGTGAGTGCACTCAAAAATTTATGGGTGTAAGTTGAGTGTCGAAATTGCCACCCTTGACGACGATGTCTGGTATAAACATATAAATAAAAGAGTAGAGAGAGAGACAAAGACGGAGAGAGATAGAGAAAGTGAGGAAATTCGCAATAAAAGAATATATTTGTTTTGAGAGAAATTTTGCTTCTTCTGTAAAATATAAAATAAAAAAGCGAATATTTTAAATTTATGTAATGTAACATAAAATATAATATAACACAAAACACAGATACATGGCGCATACGTAATCTGCTGATATTGTTCTTGTATTTATTGTTTTTTTGTTTATTCAACATGGTTTACACTGTATATATTGGGAGGCAAATTAATGACAATAAAAGAAATATATAGAGCACACTTAGTGAGATCTGGTTTTCCACGAATCAAAGTTTTGAATGCTCTTAGCAACACGAAAATAAATCCAATTATTTCTATGTTGTAGCTATCAAAAACTGATAGGCCAAGGCAGACTGACCTTTTTAACTTCTTGGAAATTCTTGCTTATATATATAAATGCGTAGATTTGATTGGTGCAGTTTCAACACACTCATGTATATAGATAATCATAGGCTTAAATTCGACTGGTTTACATTTAAGCTACATAAGTTTAGAGCGTTTGTGATACGCATTTAGTATAGCACTAAACTTCAGAATGATCAGAATTGTGATATATTCAGTCTTGGTTCTGGTTGTTCAAGGAATATCCTTTGAAGGAGCAGTAATCAATCTAGAGGTGCGAATAAATATATTCGATAAAGATTATACAGTGTGTGTTAAAACTAAAATCATTTTCCATTCATCAGAAATGTCTACTTGCGGAGCCAAATCAACATAATTATTACGTTGTGAAGTACTACGAAAAATATGCGCGAGAAATTAAAAGTGAACTTGAAAAAAATGAATTGCAGAATAAAAATAACGAAATTGTTATTAAAGAATTAAGAGGTCAGATAGATGATCTTATAAGAAATATTGAATTTAAAAATGAATCTATTCACAAACTAACTCAAATTTCAAAAATAACAGACGATGTAAAATTGATATTAAGTGACAGGGATGAAAGGCTATTAAAATGTGAAAATACTTTTAGCGAGCTTAATAGAACTAACGAAATGTTAAAGATAAATGAGAAAAGGATTTCAGATAGTTACACTTCGAGTATTCATTCAATATATGTACCTAACTATGGTTCATTTAATGTCCTCTTCGATAAACATATAACAGGTGAAACAGATTGGATAGTTATCCAACAGAGAGTAGATGGAAAAGAAAATTTCTTTCGCGATTGGAATACTTACGTAGCAGGCTTTGGATCTTTTGAGGGAGATTTCTTTCTAGGCCTAGAGAAGATTCATCGACTAACGTACTCGACACGCTATCAACTCAAGATTCGCATGGAAGACTTCGATGGGATTATACGATATGTTAGCTACGATAATTTTAAAGTTGACGGCAAGAAAACAGATTATACATTGAGCAGTTTGGGTCAATATTTTGGCGATAAAGACGATCATTTCGCACGCGACAATTTACGATGGCATGAAGGCATGAAATTCTCAACGTTCGACAACGAGAATGATTTGTTGAGTCAATATTGTGCAAAGGTTCATCGTGGAGGATGGTGGTACAATCGTTGCGCATCTAGGTAAATCGTTGTAATGGTGTTGTCGATTGATTGAACTCTAATATCAACTTTTTATACAGCAATTTGAATGGACAATTCTCAGTGACGGACGGCAGCAAATCCGCACAAATGTATTGGGCGGACTGTTTGCCTCTCAAGAGTGTTCAAATGATGATACGAAAATATTAACCAGTGCGGACAAATAAATTGCTCAGCTGTCTAACGCACTTTCCGTTTCTATCACAAAAAAGGTCAGCATGCTAACACTGGGCGTATACGTGATACGCTGATTATGAACATTCAACCGATGACGTATGCCTGGCAGATTACTTCATTGTCATCACTACAATAAATAAAATTATAATCGAGAGTAAGATTAAGAATAAAAATCTTCTATGAGGTAATAAAAAGAAAATAAACAAATTGAAAGATCAGATTGTTGAGCTCAAAAAAACTAAAGAGTTTTGGGGTTTCCATTGGCACGATCGAAAAAAATATGCAACGGTAAGTTTCCCAATATGGCCGCTCTGAAATGTCAGCTGTTCAAATGTAAACACGAGTTAGCGAACAATTCAAATGGAAAATTTTCTTAAATTGCAAGATTTTCATGAGGATTTTAACGAAATGGAGGAAGTATAGGTCATTGCCAATAGTAAAGAAATCGCCATCAGTTTGGGCCTATGTAAGAAGAATTTTTTCAAATTAATTGGGAGGAGTTTGGCATCCTTGTGGAGCGCCTTTGTGGATTGGCCAAAGAAGACACTATATTTCTCCTCCCATAACTCGAACAACAAAGCCTCGTGGATGCCACTTGATGGCTTGCGAGATTTTTGGCTCATCTAAAATATAAAATATGTGCTTTAAACAGCAAAATAAATTTTTTATTTTTCTATTTTCATACCTTGGCGCACTTAAATGTCAACTGTTTGTTTAGTAGTGTACTCTTTTTCATTGTCACATCAATAGAATATCGCTATTTCTACGTAACTCGCGAACGTAGAAAAACTGACTTTTTTCTTATGGCTTTTTACATGGGGCGAACATAACACTCGACCTGAACGGAAGAAACCGAAAAAACAGAGGTTTTGGGTGCAGTCGAAATAGGCTATAACAACGTGACATAGCTTGCCAGTATTGCTTCCTTTTGCCACTTCGGTACTGGCAGAAGAGAGAAGTAGGTTAATTACTTTGCGTATAATTATTATTTAATTCAGTATTAAATAAATAAATTATATATTGGTTTATTATTTTTGTAGCATTTCCATTACATTCACATTTAAAAAATAAAAAAAATAAAAAATTGTTACATACGTAGAATCCAAGAAATCGATTGATTAATCGATTATTTTTTTCTTCGATTAATTGGAATTAATAATTGTATGGTTTCAATTAATCATATAATTCAATAATCGATTAATTAATTTGTTGCCATCACTAGTCGCACCAGCTGCTTATGTACATGTCTATAATAAATAACAATCTCAACTCCACTTTTTTGATGCGTATTTATATTCTTGATCAGCGTCAACAGCCGAAACGATCTAGCCATGTCCGTCTGTCTGTCTGTCCGTCTCTCCGTCTGTCCGTATGAACACCTAGATCTCAGAGACTATAAGAGATAGAGCTATAATTTTTATAATTTGTTATGTTTGCACGCAGATCAAGTTTGGTTCAAATTTTTGCCACTCCCCCTTCCGCCCCGGCAAATCAAAAAAATCGAATAACAAGCGTAATTTTGGCTGACAATCTGGTATATTGTACCGACTATGGTTTATTTTGAATGTGGCGCCATATCGATATACCGCATATACCATTTGGTATATTTTCAGTATTTTCTTACTTGTTTTGGTTGAAAGTCGATGCTGCACCACAATCGAATTTTCTTAGTTTTTGTTAAAAATGTTCTTCGAATATTAAAACAAGTTGATGAAGCCGGGTTTAATCAACAATACAGTATCCAGTTTATTAATTGGTTTTTAATTACAAAATAATCTTTTGACAGTCATAGTTTCATAAATATTTATTTGATTAAAAGTTTGCACAGAACTCAAAATGATGATGAATTTCAAATTAGGCATATTTACATAAGTGCACAATATTGTTATTTAAAAATATTAATATTAGGAAACTAACAATATCAGTTTTTTATTATAATGATATTTCACTTTGTTATATTTGCGATTAATCAACTTTTGAACTACATTGTTATTCTAATTTGCGATTTGATTGACAATTCTGGTGATAGAGAAATGCATTTACTTTTATATATTCTTCTATGTAGATCATTCTTATGAGAAAAACTTTTACTAAGCGAGGATCAAGATTGATGTCGATTGTTATTCTGATTCAATTTCTAGTAATTAATTAATTCAGAGGATAAAATCCATAAGCCAAAAGAAAAGGACTCTGCTCATAACATTCTATAACTTTAATATAGTGAAGAGTTGCTTATTTTCAAATTATCCTCTTAAAACTCTTCTGTCTGTTTGTCATAGAAATCTCTGACTTTATATATATATTATTATAAAGCGTGAACGTAAAATTCTATTTAAAAAGTCTCTCACTTGACGAACAGTTCCGAAGTATAAAAACAAGAATATAAAACATATTGAACATTTTTCAAATAAATCAAAATACATCAACCAATCATCAATCATATATCATTCAATTAGTTAATTAGATCTCAAAACCTCAGTCTTCATAAGTACTCCACTGAAATTGTTGCAAAGAAAAGTCTACCAAAGAATAATAAAATTATAATTATTTGCCTCAATGCCTATTCTCATCTTTGTCATTGTTTTTCAAACTACCCTTAATAACATAGTTCAACCAAATCTTTCCATGTGGATATAAAATTCGTAGCGCTGTTAAATCGTTAGACGGTAAATTTTCTCTAAGACAAGGAAAATGATCGTCATCCAAAGATCCAAACCCTGCGGCATATGTAGGTATCCCAGTCCCTATAGAAATCCTCTTAGCCAAGGGAATGAACTGTTCATTCTATTAAAGAAAGAAATAATCTATTAATTCATTACAAGTTTGAAACTTTTTTTGTTTAATATTCACCTCTTTGATAAAATTGAACTTCAATCAATTGAATGGAATCCAAAATACTCATTAATAACATGATGAAAAGTCCAAGTGTTATAGATAAAGTATTTGTACTTGTTTATCTGCAAATTAGTTTTAAAGGAATATCATTTTAATGTAAATACATATTAGAAAATCATTTAAAAATCTACTTTTAATGCCTTTCTTATCATCGTTAATATATAAATAATATTTTTGTATTATTTCTTTTTAGTCACAAAAACTCTTTTGTCTTTCAATAATCCAGAAATAGAATTTTGTCAATGATTTGTTTTTTCTTGAACACTAAAGTATTAATATCAATAAAAATTTGAGTAGCCAATTATTATTAAAAGAAATCGAAACTTATTGACATGTCAAATATTCTAAATAACAGCTATATATATATAATATTATATACATACCAATAATATGTTTCAGATTCGCAAACGAAAACTTCTTTAAGTACATCTTGAATCATGGTTGTTTTGAGTTTAGTTTCATCTGGATTGAGTGCAGTGCTAGAAATCGAAATGAGCAGAATTATAATATATGCAACCCTGATACTTTCGTTCCATAAAATATCCTTTAAAGTCGCATCAAAGTATCAGAGATAAAATATGACCTTAAAGTCATGTCAATCAAATCGCGAGCTAGAAGAACAAATCAGCTCTCAAACTTATAGAGCTGGGATTGGGATTGGGATACACATGGTGCAGGATTCGGCTCTTTGGATAACGTTTTTTTTCTTGGATTAGAGAAAATATATCGTCTAACGACTTAGCTTTATATGCACATTGACTTTCAAATTTATGGCAAAAGAGACTTAAGAACAAACTTAAAGATCCACTTTAGCAAAAATTGATTTAAATTACTGTTTTACACAGTTAATTGTATTATTATTATTATTAATTTTATTATACAGCGAATCATCACTTTTAACACGTCACGATTTAAACTCTAGAATCTCGATGCTTCGCTGCTGTAGCAAAAGGAATTTTCATGTATAGCCAGTATCAGGACTTCATATACGTATTAATATTCCATTTCTTTCGATTTCTAGTACCTCACTCAATCCAGATGGAAAACAGACTAAAATGAATGTTGAACATTTAACCGAAGCTTGGCTCCAATTTTTTATGTACATAAACAGATAATAAGTACATATGTATGTATAGCTGATACGACAGACTTTACATAATACATACATAAGTCGTAAAATAATGTCAACGCTGATTGTGATAAGAAATCTTAGGTCAAGAAGAATATAAATTTGAATCAACTTAAAACTGAAAAGATTCATTTAGCTTATCTGAAAATTGTCTGTCTATATATAGTACACCTAATATTTTTAGCTGTATTCGTATATAAAATAGTTAAGAAAAAAACTCAAAGAGATACTTTTGTATTGATATTAATAATAAGCATAGTTTTAAATAAAGATGAATGCAGATAAAAGTGAATAAATATGGATAACATTTGGATAGCAATGAAAATGGTTGGAATACTGATTTGGGACAAAATTACTGAACTCAATTTATAAAAATATATACACTATGCTAAATAAATTAAAATTACTTCACCAGATGAAACAGTCACCTCGTATGTATTTGGGCGCATGATGTTGACGAATGATTCTTTCTTAGGTCATTGCCGAGGTCGTTATTGAGCGCCATCTTGCGCCTACTAGAAGCATATTCGAAACCAAAAGCCACTCCCACAGATTAGCTGAGACACTCACCATCGCTGCCTTAAGATGCAACAGCTGTTACAACAGCAACAGTCCACAATGTGGTATTTTTTAAATTATTATTAATTTTAAATATAATATAATTATTGTTTAATTTTTCAATATTGTTATATTAAATGTTGAAGGTCTTCTGTTCACGTGTTCACGTGAAGAAATCTTACACTAAATACCAATTAATGAGCATTTACACAAGTTTGAACTGAGGAGCATTTCTGCTATCGGAGGCGCAATACTGTCAAAAATATTGCCGCCAAAATACAGACAAAATGCCATAAAATAGTTACACAGATTGGAAAGTGCTTTACCATTCTATTATTGTTAGCGCTGTTAATACATTCTACTTTAGCAAAATTATTTGTTATATTTTAATACTTGACTGATCAGGTATGTATTTTCTATGGTATTTATGGTATTATTATCTTTTTGGTATATCAAAATACCTTCACATTGATATTTGTGGAATACTTTGAAACCAAACTTGTGGTCACGCTGCTGATTGCTTTTTGTTGCTTGTTGTTGTTGGTTGGAAAATACAATTAAAAATTGATTTCGCTATTTAAATATTCAACGCATCAAGGTAAGTGGGACTAGCGGCACATTTTATGCCCAAAAATCACGAGAAACTCCAAATAGCTGGCGAAAAACGTGTTAAAATTGACGTTTGAAAATAGCGCGTCACAAGTGTGCGTGTGTGTGAGTGAGTGTGTACATGTGTGTGTGAAAATGCGCTAACGTACGATTAAAGTACACAACTGCTGCAACTGTTAACGCATTTCTATCAATCCCAACAAATTTGCAATAATAGTTATTTTCTGCTACATTTTCTTCCTAGCGCTACTCAACAACAAAAAACAACAACGCGACGGGTGGCGGCGGCAAAAAACCGAAGCATAAAAAAAAGAAGAAAAATTTGCAAGGTGTTTGTGTGTGCGCGTATAAGTGTGTGTGTGACAACGACGACTTTGCTGTGCTGCTTGTGCTGCTTCTTTCTGGTGCGTGCGCGCTGTCGCAGGGGACCAACTACTAACACACACTTCATCAAGGAATTGCAATCGTATTGGTTGGTGTATCCTTTGGCATTTCTGCGAGCTTGGTTGTTGGTTGGGAGACGTACAAGCGAAAGAAAAATCGCTTTTACCAAATAATTCAAAACAAGTGCAGCTTAAGTCAGCAAATTTTCAAAAGCAAAAAGCCACACTACCGACATAATGGAGAAGAGAATAGAATTGGAAAGACGTGCACGGAAAACAAACCAGGTAAGTGTTTTATTTTATGGGCATACATATGCACGAATATGCATTTATTAATTGCTGCTTGATATTGTGAAACGAAGGCTAGAACGAGATAGTACGACAAAGGGCAAGCCGAAAAACGCGCAAAAGTTATGTTGCTGCTGCGTTGTGATTACACAAATTTTTCATATACAACGCCGCGTTCTCTGTGAGAGTGTGTGTGTTACTGTGTGCCACAAAAACAACAAATACTACGCCATGATGTAAATCTAGTTTCAATTTATGTCGTTGTCGACGACGACGCCATATAAAAGAGCGCAAAAGCACCAGAAGCAGAAGAAGCGACAAATAACATCCATTGCTGGAAAGAAAAAAAATTGATCGCCATAAGCAAATTCACACATATGTATGTATGTACGTACATGCATACGAAGATGTGTGTGTGTGCTCTTTGCATGAGTGTGTGTCGCGAGCAGTGTTGCCATGTGCGCGCATTTTTGCGCCTTTGCTTTGTTTAAAGCTGCAAAATGCGCGTTGCATTAATTCTAATTGTTTTTCGTGTAATTATTACAATAATAATTGCACCAGTGTGCGTGTGTGTAAATATGTGTGTATGTGAAATGCATGCTGATCGCGACACACGCACACACCACACTGAAGAGACGCGCACCTGAAATTGCGCCAGCTGGCAATGCTTCCACAATCTTGTGTTTTCGTAGCTGTTGTTGTTGCTGCTGTTGCTGTCGCCGGCCTTCACTTGTGACAAACACTGCTATAAACAAGCATACAGACGCATAGGAAACACATGCATACTTATATGTATTTATGTGTATGTGTACACGTGTATAAGTTTTTGTATGCCATGCTTGTTGTAATTTCAGGTTATTTGATACCAAAATGTATCTATAACAACATTATAGCGCGCGCATCATTCATATGTACGCAACAACAACGCCGAGAACACTCGCATACACATCTACAACCAAAGACACACACACACCCTGTACAAGAAACGTGTATGCACATAATAATCGACACATTCTCGCCAATGCCGATGGGTCGCCAGCTTTAGCTGCTGAGACAACATGCACACACACTCCCAAACACACGGCCATATTGGCTGCGCAGTCATAAATACACACACATATCACAGGCTAGACTTTTCACAATGCAAAAAAACCGGCCGCCCCAAAACGGTACATGCACTGTTTACATGCATTCTGCCCCCTCCTCCCCCTGTCTCTACGTACATCTCTCTCGCTCATCCCAAGAAATGCGAAAACGAACAGCGCAGAGAAACAAACCTGTGTCTTTTTTTTTCTGTGTGTGGCACTTCTGCTGATTAATAAACATGCGCTCTGGCAAGGCCTAACCAATCAGGCACCCACACCCACACCCTACCCACCCACTAGCTCACTCACTCACTCGACCGCCTTCCCGCCCAAAAATGCACACAAAGAGGGACAACTACACAAACGTACACACACAGACATAATATGTCCTATAGAAGACCGCATACACACACATCGCAAGCTAAGCTGATATGCACACGCTCCAAAGCTTAAGCTGCGTACGTATACAAAAGTATGTGTGATAGGGGCATTCATTTAACTACACATACACAGATACTACATACATACATATGTATGTAAGCGAGGGCACACTTCTGTGTGTGCATGTAACTGTCCAGTTAAAACAGATGAGATAATGACTCCTAAATGATTTTCGCATTCATTGCACTAATACTAGCCAAAATGTCGCCCAGTTTTGTTGCCAATGGCAACTGTGTCATTTTATTGGACTGAATTCGTTTGAAATTGGGCTAATCAGAAATCAATCAAGTTCTAGTCATTTTATTCTTGTATCTGATTTGTTTTTGCGCATCATAGAAAATGCGTCTGATAGACACCTCTAGCCACCCACAGTTGTTTGGCTTAGCACGAGACACAAACAAAAAGTTTTTGTCTGCTTGCTTTGCTCTTCTTGCTGTTCTCAGTAATCAGCAGGCGCAACAAATACAAACGTCAGCTTGTCAACATATTTGTTGGTGTTGCCGGCTTGTTTCATTTCCACAAATTGCAGGACGACTTCTCTTATGTTGCCCCATTCCGTCCGTCTGTCGTCTCCCTTTAACCCTTGTTACTCGTTCAATTCTCATTCTCGCGCATTCCGTTTTGTGGCGCGTACGTCACACGTACACGCACACACATACACGTAAACGTATACATATACACACAGCTGAAAAAATGGTATTACATAAACGCGCGTTGCCACTTTTCCATCCTCCAGCTTCTGCCGAATGCGCAAATTGATTGAAATAACATTTTTTTTTTTTATAATCTCAGCACATTGAATTGTTTTTAACCAACTACTGCGCCATTTTGTGAGCAAGATTTGATTGCAAATCAAAAAAAATTATTTTGCGTTTGATCGATTTTCTTCTTTTTTTCTTTGCGTATGTATTTGTTATACATTTTGAGGTTTTATCTTTTACGCTTGTTCTTCTGCCACACGTTCACACAGACAGACATGGCGGACTGTCAGGCTGCTTCAGCAATGCTGAATATACGGACAGTGTGACCAAATTGTCTAACGTGAAATATGCCCATTTCCGTTAGAAAAATAACTTAATATACTAAACCCTATTTTAGAGTTATTTTTAAACATTTGAAATGAATTCTTTTAAATAATAAAATTTTGATTTTGTGTTTGATTTTTGTCTCTATAGATCACAGAGCTGAATCTGGACAACTGCAGGAGTACAAGCATTGTTGGCCTTACAGATGAATACACCGCCTTGGAATCATTAAGTTTGATCAACGTGGGCCTTACGACACTCAAAGGTTTCCCCAAGTTACCCAATTTAAAGAAGTTGGAACTGTCCGACAATAGAATTTCGAGTGGCCTCAACTATCTTACGACCAGCCCAAATTTACAATACTTGAATTTGTCTGGCAATAAAATCAAGGATCTGGAAACATTGAAACCCTTGGTGGAATTCAAAAATCTGGCTGTCTTGGATCTTTTCAATAACGATGCCACCCAAGTGGACAATTACCGCGACAAAATCTTCAAGATGTTGCCGTCTTTATCCTTTCTGGATGGGTAAGTCTGCCTATTGGCTTAACCTCGCATATTACTAGTATCATTTAATAATTTAAATCTATTCTCTAAAAAGATTCGATGCCAATGATGTGGAAGCACAGTCGGATGGCGATGATGATGATGAGGTCAATGGAAATGACTCCGAAGATGAAGGTGCGTATACGTCATATTCTTCACAATATACATTCATACATACATACATGCTTAAGATACATTTGATTTGACAAATCATAGTTATTGTCCGATACTTCTGGAAGCAAGCAGTTTTCATAAATTAGAGATGAAAATGCATCAAAAGGAAACTGTCCGTCTGTGACTTGGAGATTAACAAGAGTTTAGGGGATTGTTAAGTGCTGAAATTGGGAATCTCCTCCATTTTCTTGTGATCGTTAGTTATCATCGCTGCTATCGCATCAACAACACATCTCAACCACAGATTCTGTCGCCTTTCAGATGGGCGCAGTGCATTCTGTTTAAATGGTTTAGAGATCGATTTAGACGAGCTCGAGGCATTGGAGCAGCGTGTAAAGGCCAAGAAACAGTTGCAGGAAGCGTCGGCAGCGGCAGCGTCGCCGGAAGACAGTGCAACTAGTGCCAACAATGCCAGCACGTCCAACCTGCCTGACAAAGATGAAGTTGATGAATTAGATGAATATTTAAAAGAATTGCAATTGAGGGAAGCAAACCAAGCCGCCATTAAGTGCAATCCTGAAACTAGAGACACCACCTCCAATTCAAGCACAAATTTTGCAATATTACTCTATTGGTTTTTAGCAATATTAAATCTGGCAAATGCCACCTATTGTAAGCATTTCGCATTCATATTCGATTCATTTCTAATGACCTTATTTATTTGCATTATGTTATTTTTAGTTTCGGGCGATGATGACGATGAGGAAGGCGACAGCGACGATAGCGACGAGGAAGACAATGGCGATGTAGCGCTCTCGGAGGTAAATATCTCACATCCTACGTTGTGTAAAGGAAGATGAGGTAATTCTAATATTCTTCCAGGTCTATAATGATGATCTAGAGGAAGACAATTCCGATTGGGAAGAAGGCGAGGGCGGAGATGACGATGAGGATGAGGATTCGGATATTGATGAAGCCGATGGTGAGGCAAACGAATCGGCCGCATCAGTCAATGCCAATGAAAAGGATGGTGATAAGCCAGGTAAATAAGCAAGGAGTCTCAATAAATAATTTGTACTCAAATAATTTTGTGTGTCTTTTGCAGATGAATCGCAAGCCAGGGGCAAGAAGAGAAAGCATGATGGTTAAAGAGAGGTGTATGGATCTACAAGTGTATCGTCTTTGTACGTTATAAATTAAAAAAAAATAAAACACAACAAACACTCACACATACAGCAACAAGAACACACATCATATTTTGATAAAAACAAACAAAAAAGCAAAATAAAAAAGTAAACTTAAAGATAAAATAAAAAGAAGGGTCCCATTAGAAAAACCAACATTTGTTTCGTTACATTTTAAGCTAAAAAAAATATTCTAAAAAAGAAAAACAAAACAAGAAAAACGCATACAAACAAAATGTAATAATCAAAAGAAATACATCAGCAAAATAAAAACATGATAATTTTAAGCAAAACACTAAAAACTCAATACACACCGACAACACACAAAACTAAAGAAATCAAATCCAAAATTTATCAGTTTTACACCAACACATACACAAGATAGAGTTCCAGTATATGATTATTTCGATTATTGTAAAATTGCTTAGCATTAAGTTAAGAACAAGGTTATCAATTATATGATTACATAATGACAGAATTTTTTAAATGTTAAATTTGAACAAAAAGAAGAACGGAATTTCCAAACTTGCGCCTCAAATATTGCATTAAATTTAATCTTTTTTGTATTAGTTGCTGCTTATTATTCGGTTTCAAGTTACCAAAACAATTACCACGACATATTTGCTGCTAAGAAGGATTTTTACTAACTCTTAAGTCATTCCTTTTGAATATATACATTAAATACACATTTAATTAGTTAAGAACACTTATAATTTATACTTCCTTATAAACTAAAAACAAATCAAATCTAAACAGCTCTATATTCATTGTTACCCATCCAAACACACACATACACATATTTGTTTACGATTAAGTACTATGCGTAACATTATTATCATACAGATTGTTTCCAATTCTTCAAAGGCAGTAGCATGTCCTAATAATTATCGCAAGTAAAATGCAATACAAATGTTTTAGACAAAATGTATCTTTCATTTCATTTACAATTATGTATGCAATACGTTTGTATCCAGATGCAGACAATTTGTATAAACACAAAAAGCGAGACCGAAATACATAAAATTAAATAATTTTAAAAATATGGTTTTTCTTACGATTGGGTTCGAACTTCGAACAAACTTTTAAGGGTCTGCTGTTTAATTTTCAAAGACTCTGTTAACGTTTAAATTTAACACCGCGCAAACTAACATTTTTACAGTGCCAACCGAGCACCTGTGTACGGGAACATAGCCGTTAATTTATTTTTTGAAATATATAATCTGTAATTTATACGTAGGACCAACTTTGACAACATTTGATTTTTACATTTAAATAAAATTATTTTCAACAAAATTTATTTATGAATAATATTAAAATTTGAAAATTAAATTAGCAATGTCAGCATTGTCTTTACTCAACACTGAGCAGACATGGGACATTAAGCAACACTTTTGCAGCATTCAACATGCGCAAAAGAGGAAGCAGGCACAGCAGAGCGCATATGTGGAAGCGAGAGAGCGTTATTCAGCCAGCGCTGACTACAACGTCGCGACGCTGTCGACGTCCCTTTATTTGACGTCGAGTCGTCGCTGCGGCTGGCTGTGTTAAAATATACATACTAGACAAGTAGACTGCGCTGCCTGCTGCATTCTTGGAACAAAAATTTCACTGTTGGCAGCGACTGAGGAATAAAATTGAACGTCGACGTCGCGACGTTTCTTCCTCGAAGAAGACCAAATCAAAATAAAAAACAAATAAACTATAAAGGGTGCGTGCGCGCCAATTATTTAACAACAATTAGCAAACGAAAGAAACAAAGTGAGTGCTTTTTTTTTGCTGTTCAAGTTTTTTAGTTCGACGGCAATTTGATCAAGTGGCCACAATTTAAACACAAACATCAAACACTCACTTCACATACATTCATACATTACCCATGCACACACACACAAACGCAAATATAACTAAATGTTTGTTATATTTCATTGCAGTGCACACGCTTAGTGCAGCCATCGAGATGGACAAACTGGATGCCAACCTGGAGCAGCAGTTTGATCTCAATCTAATTGAGGCGGTCAAAATGAATCCCGTCATCTACGATCGCTCACATTACAACTACAAGCACTTTGTGCGCAAGGCGCAGACCTGGAAGCAAATTGCCGAAACTCTCGGCGTAAGTGGTAAGTGAAATTTTGTTGTATTTTTGAGTAGTTGTTGTTCTTGTTGTGGGGCAAAGGGAGCAACAGCAGTCGTCGCTAAACTAAACGTTGTGGCAAGTGAAATTGGTTTGGGTATCAGTTGAAGCGACTGGCGACGACACCGTCACCGTCTCCGTCGTCGTCGCTGCAAATTGATTAATTCTGAGCATGGTTAAGACGCAAAACGGAGGGGGTAAGAGCGGGCTGGCAACAGAGACAACATCGTCGTCGTCGACGACAGCAGCAGCAGCAGCAACAATCGTAGTAGGCAGCAGCGGGCGTCGGCAGCAAGCGGGCAGCAAAAGCAAGTGTACAGAAACGACGCAAAAGTGAACGGCGACGCAACGGAGACGCGACAGACGGTTGTGAAATGTCAGGAGCGCTGTTGCCTATGTTGCGGGTTTGGCGCTTCTAGCGCACGCAAGTAGTAGACACTTTGAAATGCATGGATGAATGTGCCAAAAGATAACTTAAGTAAAATTACAGCAATAACATTTTTAAGCGCCCCATTTGGGCGCTTCAGTTGCGCACCTGACCGCGCTGTCGACGGTGTTCGCGCAGTCCACATTTTTGAAGTTGCTGTACTTCTGCGTCGCAGTAGTTGTCTCTGTCGCACACACGCTGCCTACGCCAGCGTTTATTTTTATACAACTGCTACTGCTGCCGTCGCTGCAGCTGCTGCCTTGTCGTCGTTCGCTGTTGTTAGTTGTTGGTGGTTCACTCACACAGATACGAAACCAGCACACACATACACATGCACACACAGGGAATCGTCAAGCGACCAACCGAACAGCTTTCATTTCATTTCATGAGTATACCCAAACTGTATACCAACAAAAATGTCTCGTCTCTTGCCTCTCACTTCATGTACATTATTTTCTCTTACATATTATATGCTGCGGCGCCCCCTGATTTCAGTTTACACTCATACATACATATGTCCATAAATATGTATTGTATGTGTGGTATATTTTTGGTGGATTTTCTGCCAATATGAATTATGCAAGCAATGAACTTAATTTTTGGGGTTACTATAGCAAGTAATAAAACCCCATTGGCGCCAAACCGTTGAATGCAGCACAAAAATGATGAAGACTGCCACACAAGATTCGCTGCCTGGGTCGCTGCTGCTGCTGCCGCCGCCAGCATTCAGCAGGCTGGCGTTACCAATACCAAGCGCGGGCAGAATCAACTCGTAGTTGTAGTCGACGTCGACAGCATGCCGCCGCGCGCTCGCTCGGAAGCTGCTGTCGCTGCTGGCGTGCCACGGATTCAGAGCGTTTCAGCAGCTCAGCTGCGCTTCTGCCAACAGCAGCTAACGCCGTTTGTTCAAGTGTCTGTCAACGTTGTGGAGCCATGGTGCAAAAGGGGGCATGCGGGGTTGACGGTGGTGACGTCTCGCGGTTTGTTTTGGTTTGCAATTTGACGTGTGTACATATGATGGCGGCGTTGCCACCCCCCCAAAAGCAAATCAGTCAAAAAAAGAAAACTGCTAACGTAAATAATGTTATGATAAACAATGAATTTAACAGGCTTTATGAATAATGTTTTTCTTTATTTTTTTTTAGAACAAAAATGTACAAAGCGATGGAAGAGTTTGCGCGATAAATTTGCGCGCGAAATGAAATTGTGCCAAGAATCGCGCTGGCGTTACTTTAAACAGATGCAGTTCCTGGTCGACTCGATCCGGCAATATCGCGAATCGCTGCTGGGCAAGTGCGCCAATGGCAGTCAGAATGCCAGCCAAGTGGCCGATCCCACGCAACAACAACAGGCCCAACAACAGACCGTCGTCGACATCTTTGCGCAACCTTTCAATGGAAGTGCTACAACATCTGCCCAGGCGCTGACACATCCGCATGGTGAGTATCCTTGTAATTTAGGTGATCATGGCAAACAACGTTGTACAGCAGAAATGTGTATATCCATAATTTAATCTCAATACTAAATTGCAAATTTTGAAATATTTGCAGAAATAACCGTTACTGGGGATGCACAGCTGGCCACAGCGGTAGGCAAGGACCAGAAGCCATATTTCTATGAGCCACCATTGAAGCGCGAACGAAGCGAGGAGGAGCACAGTGATAACATGCTGAACACTATCAAGATATTCCAGAATAATGTGTCGCAGGCGGTCAGCGCCGAGGATCAATCGTTTGGCATGGTTGTCACCGATATGCTCAACACGCTGGGCGTGCGGCAAAAGGCCGAGGCAAAGGTGCACATCATCAAGTATCTGACGGATATGCAACTGCTGGCGCAACATAACAAATACTAACTGCTGCAACAGCTGCAATTGGACAATGTCCTCGAGGCACGATGGTTGCTCTAAATCAGCTACACACACAACAACAATACAGAGAGAAAATGCAAAAAATCAATGAACACATGAAGATCGATCCCAAGAACAGGAACCGCCGCCTGTTGCCCCCCCGAAACAAATACACGTTTCGTCTTTTAGTAATTTAAGTCTTAAAAGTCAAACTAAAGTTTAAAAATTAGTTATAAAAGAAAGAAAGAAAAAAAAGGAAAAGAAATGAAAACACTTCACTTCACATACATTACATCTTATTAATGAATTACGAGTTACAATTACGCTAGCACCAATCAAATATATATGTATATACATATACTAAATGGAATATATATATTCTTTGATTTGGCCGTAGTTGATATCTCAATTCAATTCTCTCACCCCAGTTTACAAAATTGTACAAACGAAAAAAAAAAAAAAATTCAAAAATGAAATGAAAACTGGATATAGATATAGACGATTGGATTTGTATGTAGTTTTTGGAGACAATTCAATAATAGTTTTTCCTCTATCATCATTTATAATATTGTGTAATACAGCAAATTGTATATTTTTGACTACGATTTAGTTTAAACATGCCATCGGGTTTAGTTTTGTAATTAAGTAAGTAAAATTGTAGACACAGAAAACAAAACGAAAAACAAACAAAAAAAACACGTTATTATAATTTTTTAAGTTCTGTTGTAATATGCTGAAAACGCTTGAAATTTATATTTAAAAGGCTTTAATTAAGTTGTGAACCTTTTAAACACATACATATACATACATATTGATAACAAACGAAAAAACGCATATTACACTATTGATTGAATAATATATATCTCCATAATTATCATTTCTGAATCAACACCGAACATTTTTCAATATAAAGTCAGTAAGCACATTTGTGTACATTTTCACAACAATATTCAAACAAAAACTGATATTGTTCAACATTTCGATTTACATAAACGTTTTGATGTACAAGAAATCATTAATTGTGCAATTATTTGCAATAAAAAGTTTACAAAGCAAAAATACAAAATATAAATCGGTTTTCAACTGTCATTTCAATTTCCGGATATCTGGCAACACTGCGTTCAAATTGTAAACAAGAAACAGCTGATACGCTTATTTCATTTTAGTTGGCACACATTTTTTATATAATGTCCGCAAAAACTGAAAAGGCTGAGACAAAAGATGCAAACACTACAATAAAATTAGAAGATACATGGGCGGTAAGTAATGGATATAAATGAAAAGAAAACAGCTCATAGAAATTGCCGACAGATCCGACCGTGTCACCTGTATAAAGATGAGCACGACGACTGCACCAGTTTCAAGGCACGTTTCCATCAATATTTCATACACGGCCGGGACACAGATTGTTCACAATGGCTGACGGACTTTAAAAATTGCGAGCGCTATGCGCAATCGAATGGCAACGATGTTGTCGCCGGCGCTGCTGTCATCAAGAGCGAGGAGCAACGACGATTGACACGATTGCGGGCGCATTACGCCAATGATACGTGGACAAAACGTAAACAGCCGCCAGAGGATTGGGCCAAGCCGTTACCCGACTGGCTGCAGAAGCGCAATGAGAACACATACTTGGAGCTTAAGCAAAAGGAGCTGTTGGGCGAGACAACAGCATCAACAGAGGAACAGCGTTCATTCTGTGCTATTATGTAGCGTTAGCCAATAAAGATATCAACATACGAAGTACTTGTGTTCTGTCTGGCAACGCTGTTCGATCAGCTGTGCGTGCGCGTTGTTATTCTTAGGGGGAAGGTGTTGTCGCCATACGCTTTTCGTCGATACACATTTCATTTTTTTTATTGGGTCTGTGGAAGCGGACCACGGTACAATAGTTTGCAAAATGTTAAAGGGCAGCACGTTAAAGGCATTGGATGTGAGAATTTGGCAGCGCTACATTGAAACAAGGTCAGCAGGTAAATATGAATTACATAATCTCTCAGCAACCCTTTGAGTCAATTGTAAAAAATAAACAAATGAGAAAATCGTTCAGTGTATACCACACCTATAAAAGATGCATAAATTGTTAAAAAACTGTTAGTCAAGGGTAACAGCGTTATTCGTTGCAGCTGTCAGCAAAAACGATCGTATGTCAATGGCATCCAACGCACCTATTTAACGTTCAACGATCTGCGCAACAAAAATCGCTCTTACACGAAAAAGGAGCTGGTCGGGTGAGTGAATCTCTTAAAGTACATATAGCATAAAATGTATAGCATCAATGTTGACATCTTGCAGCTACTCCATGCAGGACATGTACAGTGTGGTCTCCGATGTCAGCAACTATTACAAATTTGTGCCATACGTGAAGCGTTCCCATGTCCACAGTCGTGACAATGCCGGATTCAAGGCAGATTTAATTGTCGGCTTCCCCCCGCTCAACGAGGCGTATACGTCACGGGTGACGCTGCAGCCGACGACGTTGGTGAAATCGGAATGTCACGATGGACGATTGTTCAACTATCTATTGAACGAATGGCGTTTCAGTCCCGGCCTCAAGGATATACCAAATTCGTGTGTACTCGACTTTAAGGTCGCGTTTCGGTTTCGTTCTCTATTACACAGTAATATAGCCAACCTATTCTTCGATCTAATATGCGATCAAATGGAGAATGCGTTCATTCAAGAGGTGCGACGACGCAGTGGACCTCCCTCGATTCGTTCGCATGTCCTCGAATCGAAACGATCCTGACAAAGTTAATCTAATGGCTTAGTTGTACTAATATATAAGTTAGAAAAAAAACCAAACATCATATTCATGTTGTACAGATTGCGTTCATATATACTTATATATATATATATATTTTTGTTACAACAATTAAACAGATTGTAAATAAACCAAATAACACAAGAACATATGGTATAAGTACATACATAAAATCCATTTTTTCATTAATCGATTCTTCTTTCCGTCCAACAGTCTCGTTATTTTTTTGAGGGGATTACTTAAATGTTTAATTGACAGTATCGGTGTTACGTGTGTTTGTGTTTAGAACTAAGTAAAATTAAATAAAAATTCTATGGAATGGCATCGATTAAGTCGAGAAAGATTCTCTGGAGCTGCCTACAAAATTACATTACATGTTTACATACAATATCGATATCGATCGATACGTCGCTTATACGAAGTGATCATCATAATGATTGCAATATCATCTATGGTAGTATAACAGGGATACAAGAGATGGAACAATGATGATTACGTATCATGCAATTTACAATAGCTTACGAACATTGCAATTGATGTGTCTGTCGTATTAACGTTGTCTTGATGGGCAGTTAGTATTTGAGTTGGCAAACAACAGTATACTTTTGAAGAAAAGAAGTACAAGTGTTCCCACGTATATATCTATTTCGTATATCTAAAGTTCTAACAGTTATCTAACTATAAATCGAGTGTGTTCCATATATATGTATATATAGTTATTGATGCTAAGCTCTCTACATTTAACTTTATACAGGGGGTGGTGTGTAACAAACTCTACTTAAGTTGGGCGCGGTAAAAAAGTTGCCTACAGTATTAGTAGTGATAATATAAGTATGCAATACCCTAGCATTGCAGTTATATATATATATATAGTGTCTTGGGTATGCAAGCTACGGCGTGCCGAAGATCACGTTACGGTCTTCCGTTTACGTTTTCGATATTGTCCAGTGAAATATGCGTGCAAGTCTACTTAAGAATCAATTAAGCTATATAGTAGTTTAGTCATAAATGGTTTAACAAATTTCTACAGTTAATAGTTTTGCTAAGAGCTGCTCCTAATGATTATGCAATATAAGGTATACACGATGAAGAAAGGTACAAGTCCTTAAATACTAACAATACTCGATTAACATAAGTTTTGCAAAACATAGCACAACTTACAAATATGTTTTAAGCACGAAATTCGGACGAATGCGAAACAAATGCAGAATACAAACTAAATATATATCAAATACATAAAACTCAAATTCGTTGCTCGAAATGTGGTAAGAGGGACACGGCATTAGCGCAACCATTTCAAATGGTTTACAAAAAATATCACTTGTTCTTGTTGTTCCTGGGCCTCTTCGGGAGTAGAAGGAGGTGGAGGCGACTACGTGGTTGCCATGATGCCGCAGCCGCCACAGCCGCCAACCTCCTTCGCTCTCAGTTGTGTTTGGCCCGCTTGCCAAACATATAACCCTTCCAACGTTCCGCTGTCTGTGCAATCAATGGATCACTATCGATCGTCGCCAGCAATAGCAATTGATTCACATGCGTCGCATGGTAATCCCAGCGTGCCAGATTCGGTGCCACGCCCAAACTCAAGTGGCGCAGATCGTAGCTGGTGCCTGAGCCAGTGTCGTAGAGCAGCAGCATCTTCTTCAGCGAATGCATTCCCTGGGCAAACAGTTTACCCGCCTCACGTGCTATCTTCCCTGGTGCCGTGCTGTTTAAATCGTAGAGACCCAGCAGCGAGTAGATGAAACCGTTCAGCACAAAGGATGGCGGCGTTGTGGGATACTCCTCGTACCTGAAAGAACGTTAAGAGGAGTGTTAGAAATAGGCAAAAAGATCACAAATTGGACACAGTTAAAAACGACTTTGGCTGTACTACATTTAAGTTTTCTATCAAGTTGATTATTATATCGTAATTCAACATTAATCTCAATTACCACATCAATCTTTAAACTTAAACTTTGCATAGTTTTAGGACCAAGATTAAAAGCGCAATTATTCTAGTCTTAGGACCGAGAATAGTTTTTAATATCTAATATCTATCTAATGTAACCATAGAATTTTTTACACTTTGTGGCGACGTGTTAAAATTATAAATACGTTTAAATCAAGAACGGTTTTTTGCCAAATTTAAATTTGAATTCTGAGATCTAAGGATTTATAAAAGATCGAGATAGTTAAATGAACGGACAGAAAAACAGATAACTTTTTCTTTAACTGTAGGCTATCAACTCACCAGTAATATTTGTCCATGAACTGCGCCAGGACGCCGCCATCGCGAGAGTAGATGCGATACGGCTGCAGACCCAACGAGGCAGCCTTGAGGTAACGCGAATCGCCGCCAGAATGCCAATAGGCGCGCGCCAGCACCGAGATGGCGTGACCCTGTCCCATGGCCGAGATCCAGCCGGGACGCAGCTCGGCAAAGCCATTGAGACTGCGGCGCACAGGATTCGACCAGCCGCCTGTCTTCGTGTCTTGATTGTGCACAAACCACTCGGCGGCATCGTAGAAATGCGCCAAATGATCGCTGGTCGACAGCGTCAAGTTGTCGTAGAATCCAATGCCCAAGAAGGCAATCGATAGCACTTCCAGATCGCTGCGTCGCACCTTCAGTGGCGATCGTTTGTCCCCCATGACAATGCCCTTCTGCACATCGATGTGCAGATCCCGTGTGATGTGACGCCATTTGTTCAAGGCGCCACCGCCCAAGCCATAATAGATGTTGGACTCCTGCACGCTGAGCAGCAGCTCGGCGGCAATGTAATGCAACTGATAGCTATGTTTGCTATCACGATTGAGCACTGTGACCATCAGACTGCTGCTGTTTGTGACCAACAACAAGTCCACACTGAGCACCAGATCCTGGGTCTGATTCAATTGAATGCTGATGGCGCTCTCATAGCCAATGGTTGTCTCGAACTGGACAATGCTGGTGTTGAACTTGTGATGCCAGATGCGTGTCATATTGCTGGTCTTTGGCGTTGTCCACTCCATCGACTGATTGCCATCCGCATCCTCCAGGACATGTTGACGCGGCGTCGCCTCCGTTAGATTCTTGCTGTAGTGCGCCAAGGCAAATTGGGCTATTTGCGTCGGGTAAAAGTAGCCACGCTTTTCCCATTGTGTGCTCACAGGGACACCTTCGGCTGCGCTGATACACTTGACGCGATCACGTACCTCCACATTGTAGTTCTCAAAGTACATGAAAACACCGCGTGGATCGTATTTGCCCTTCGGGAGATTCACCTTGGCATTGCTGTGCATCCAATTGAATTTCACCACCTCGTTGTTCGTTGAGACAGCACCACTGATATCGAAATATTGCCGCAAAAACGAGAAGGGCACATACACCTCATTGGCATTCTCATCGCGCTTACAGTGTATGCTGTACTCCTGATTGATGGCGCACTCAATGTCCTGCAGTGGAACGCTAGGCGATGTCTGTTCCTGTTGTCCGCCGGCAGCTGAACTTGTTAGTGCGTCGATCGTTTGGCGTCGGCTCAGCTGACGCACAAAATCCGGAGAGAAACTGAAGGCGGCACACCGCATATAGATGCCCAGAGTGATGACCATGACGGCCACAATGAGCAGCATCAGCACCGCTTTCAAATTCAGCCGCATAATGAAGAATACTAAAGGTTCGCGCTGCATATAGAAAAAACTTTATAAATATTTATAAAAAGAGATTATGCAGTTGCCCATTTACCTTAAGACTTGAGGATTTGCAGCGCGTTGCGACTTCCGGTTCCGTTTGTTGGCGCCTCAGTGTGTGATAAGCATCATCGCTATGGGCAGCACTGCCATTGGCATCCACATTCGCCAACTGAAATTCGGACATGCAGATCGTCGTCTCTGGTCACACTATTGCAAGCCCTTTTTGCCTTTCGTTTGCTTTTGCTTCTCTTTTAATATTCGCAGCACTCTAACGTCATATTCTAAATATAAAACGAACACACACACAGATACACTCGCGCTCTAGCCCTGCTGCTGTTGTTGCTTGACTATTAATGTAGTATTATTGCCATATTTATAAATCCTGCACTTTGCAGTCGTAGATTATTGCACATGCAGCTGTTGTTGTTTCTGTTATTTTGCTTGAGTTAGGCTAGTGCACTTCATAGTGCATTGCATGCGTAATTTCTGCTATGCCTTATAGCTCTTGTATTGCACATTTTGTATTTTATTTATCACTAACTGCATTGGGTTTGTTTTTTCGTCCATAAATTTATGACATTTTCATCACATTGAAGTTAAAACTCACACTGAGCAAGACTGCTGCAAAAGCAAACACAAACACAACTGCAATGAAGAAGAAGACAAGATACTTGAGTTTACACAGTGCGCAGGTAACGCAAAGTGTAACTTAACATGATGTTGCACCAGCTGCTGCTGCTGCTAACTAGTTGCCGCTGGCGAAACATAATTTTGCAATTTCACAATAATTTATTATTTTAAATAATCTTTTATGTTCAGATATTCAATTACTTGATGTGCAATAAATATTAAGTTTCATCGCAATTTGTATCTTTTATCAGCACATATGATCAGGTGTAAACTATGCTGTTGAGTGTTTTGACAGCTGACAAGCGTTGCCATATCGTTACGGTGAATTGTTGCAATTTGTAAACAAATCAATTGAAAATATTTGGACAAAAGCACAAATCGATGTGAAATAAAATCAATAAACTGAAGTTATGCCAGCTAGCTTTATTTGAGCAATTTGTCAATGTGATTGTGCCTCATTTGGAAGACAGCAAAAGCACCATGTGTGTTTACAGTATGCCAGTTGGCAGCCCTAATCAAAGATAAATCAATAGCGGCGTGATTTGTTTACAACACAAACACAAAAAATGTTATAATTGCAAAATTTTCGTGTCTAGAATAGTAGAGTAAGCAAAAATAGTAAACAAAAGCAAAGAAATGCTTAGTATTAATCCACAAACATGTGCAATATGCGTGCTGCTTCTAAGCGCAGCTCTACCGGCCACAAAAGCCTCCAACGGCGATCGCACACAATTCTTTCACAATTGTCGGCAAAATTGCGAACGCACAAATTGCTCAGCTGGCAAGTATATTGATAAGTGAATGCAAAAACCGTCTAGATTCGCAACTAAATCAAATATCGATTTTCTAGATGGCCTAGAAATCCAGGAGCAAGCAATTAGTTTCTATGGCCAAACGATATTCGATCGCGTCTTCGGCTGGAGCTGTTCTGATGAATGCTCCTATGGCTGCATGTGGCGCACTGTGTTTGCATTCCTGGAGCGTGGCTGGCCCATCCCACAATTCTACGGGAAATGGCCATTTCTTCGTCTGTTCGGCATGCAGGAACCGGCTTCAGTGGTCTTTTCGCTGCTCAATTTCGTGATGCATCTGCGACAGTTGCGCAAATTTCGCCGCGAAGTACGAGCCGACAGTCCCTGCTACATGCTGGCGCACATCTTTGGTTTGGTATGAGATTTTCTTAACAGTTAGTAACCACATATTTTAGAAGGCTATTATAACTTAGTGGCTATTATAATGTATGCCAAAGAGAAAGGGTCTTTATTACTTAACAATTATTATACTCCTTAGAATTTGAGTAGCTCCCATTTCATTGGCTGTCTTTCAATTGCAGACCTGTCTCAATGGCTGGGTGTGGTCAGCAATCTTTCACACCCGTGACTTTCCGCTCACCGAGCTGCTGGACTACGCTTTCGCATACTCCATCATACTGTGCTCACTGTACTGCATGCTGATGCGAATGCTGCATCGATATTCGCTCTTTCTTCGCGGTGTCATCACACTGGCAGTCGTCTCGTATTACATTAATTACTTTGCCTATCTGAGTGTGGGCAAATTTAACTATGCCTTCAATATGAAGGTGAACATTGCTACCGGTACACTGGCTGCTGTGGGCTGGTTTGTGTGGTGTCATCGTGTTCGCTATCGTCGGCCGTACTTTAAGCGTATACTGCGATTCTATGTGCTTTTCGCGCTGGCCATGAGCCTGGAACTGCTCGATTTTCCGCCAATACTTTGGATACTCGATGCGCATTCGTTGTGGCATTTGGCCACAGTGCCATTGGTTTCACTGTACTACGAGTAAGTGTACAATAATTGTACTTCGGAATATTGTTGTAGTTAACATTATCTACTGTTTATTTGCAGCTTCATGATTGAAGATTGCCAAACGCTGCGCAAGGAGAAGGCATTAACAGAGGCTTATCCCTATTATAACAAGGATATTTAATTTATTTTTTAGGCATACTCGCATATTCTATAATACTAATATTAGCATAGAATACACAAATTTTAAATCTACATTTGTCCACATTGAGATATTGTCACTGGCAGCTTCGGCTTATTATTGGGTCCCGTTGGCACATTCTCAATTTTGCGCATTATCAAGAGACCATCGAGTACACGGCCAAATACCACATGCTTGCCATCCAGAAAATTGCATCGCGCACACGTTATGAAGAACTGGCAACCGTTCGTGTCTCGACCACTGTTGGCCATGGCCAGCAGACCGGGTGAATCGTGCTTGAGCGTAAAGTTCTCGTCAGCATACGTGTTGCCATAAATGCTGGTGACGCCGGTGCCATCGCCTTGTACAAAGTCACCGCCTTGTATCATAAAGTCCTTGATCACTCTGTGGAAACTGGCACCCTTGTAGCCAATGGGCACACCATCTGGTCGATATTCACCCGTGCAGAATTGTCGAAAGTTCTCAGCTGTTCGTGGCACAGTGTCGGCGAACAGTTCAAAAATCATGCGTCCAATTTCCTGACAAACAGAAACAAACGTGTGAAATGTCGTTGACTTTCTAAGCATTATTATTAGCAACTGCCAACTCACCGTTGTGCCAACCGCAATGTCCAGAAAAACCACAGGATTATTTGAGCTGCGCAATTGCGATTGTATTTGATTCCAGTTTGGCATATTAAATATGTTTAATTTTAATTTTAATGCAAACGTTTAATAAACAGCGTCCACCGGTCGTGGTTTGTTTACGTTTTAAGCGATGATTTAGTCTTTCATCGATTAACACACATGCAATCGTGTATTAGCAGCTATCGATATTTTCCGAGAGCCGGCTATCGCATCGCGTCGTGCAGCTGTTTCATACATGTGTTTGCTTCTTGTTTATTTTATTTGTTTGGTTTATTCCAAATAATTGCGTTATTATTAAAAACTTGAAGTCACGTTTTACATTACGTGTTGAAGTGTGTGTGTGGCTCGCAAACGTTATTAAATCAAGTGCAAGTGGTTAGTGGTTTCTATTTGCAGTCACCGAATAATTAATCATTCGGGTAAGTGTGGCTTTTGTTTTTTTATTTACATATATTTTGTGCATTTCCAATTCGACTCTGGTTAGTATAAATATAGCCGATTCTACGCATTTTATTTACTTTGGTTGCTCCTCTGTTGTTTGCTCTTTAAATGGTGATTGCACAAAGCGACTTGCATGCAAATTGTGCACGACCCAACTTAACGAAAAAAGTTTCGTTCAATAAACAGTCGGCGTTGTTTTTGTTTTTGGTGTATATTTAAAAATGTGCATATCAAATGCTAAGTAAATGTTTATGTTTATAAATAAGTGGTTTTTGTTCATGAGCTTGGACTAAACATACAATGCATACAAAATGAACTTGTTGATTGTAGGTGTGGTGTGGTAATTAGGAACCCAACAATAAATTAAATGAAATTCAGCAGCGCAACTTAAAAATTAATACAAATTACATACAGTATATGTATGTTTATGTTAATACTCGGGTACGAGCAGCATTAAAATCATCAGATTTCTTTCCTTAGGTACAGGCCTCATTTCAGCTCGAAACTAAAATATCGGTAATACTATCTACACGGGGGAATCCCCCATTCCCATTCTTATTTCAATTGCTCGCCTCATCCGTATCAACATCCGAAATGTCCTTTAGTTTCGTAGTGTTGTTGTTATTATTATTATTGCTGTTGTTGTTGTTTTCATTATTTTCTGTTGCCTGCTGAAAGTTCTGTTGAATCGTCTTGGGATCCACCACCAAAATGGGCGTACATCCATCCATAAGGTGCTCGCTCTGACTCTGGAACTGCTCCCTCGATATGCTGCGTGTGAACGAGAAGCGCAGAGATTTGGTACGGGTGAGCTTCTTCTTGATTGGTGGCTTGCCAGCCACTGGCATTGGCTCGGAGCTTGTGCGTTCTGTTTCCGGTGTCGCCGGTGCCGAGCTGCTCTCCAATTGTGCATCACGGAGAATCTCCTCGGCGAAGCCTTTGATCTGACTCCAGGCATCCAGAATGTCCTTCTCGGTGGCATGCTCGTAGGTGACACAGAAGCGGATCACATAGCGTCCATTGAACTTCGCTGGTGTCATGTGCATCTTGCCCGAGTGATTGATCTGGGCTAACAGCAAATGATTGGGTTCATCGCCAGTGCTGTAAGCGCAAAAAATAAGGAGAAGATAATGTATTGCTCAAAAGATTTGGTTAGGAAAAGATGTTTCCACTATCATAAAGAAAAGTGCGCTCTACAGATTTCAATGCAGTATTTCATAGTGAAAATACCGCAATTTATTGAAAATTCAGTATTTCTCCTAGCTTTATCTATAATTTCAGATATGTGTTTTTATTAAATGCAGCGTTTTAGGTCTGAATACCGCAATTGATCAAGTCAGTTGAGGTTTTATGAGATGAATGCAAATTCTTATTGAGTCACTAATTAATTTTCTTATTAATGAGAGGAAGAAAGTGTAACTTTATGCTTTGATTATGCCTGAACTAATTATGCAATTCACTTGGTACTGAAATGTAAAACTATGTATTTTTGGCTATGAAATCTTGACACTTACCGCATGCGGAAGCACACTAATCCCAGATGCACATCGTTGCGTACCTCGAAGCGTTCATCCTTGCGCACCAGCATCTCGAACTTCTTGGCCAGCACCATGTGATTCCGAATGTATTCCTGCAGTCCCTTGACGCCATATGTGCGGAAGACAAACCACAGTTTGAGGGCGCGGAAACGACGACTCAATGGGATGCCGTAGTGTCTGTAGTCGACGCCATTCAAGTGCTCGTGTCTTAGGTACAGGGGATTCACATTGAGTGCACTCTTCAGTGTCATCACATCCCGCACCCATAAAGCGGATGCATCAAAGTTGGTCAACAGGAGTTTATTGGGATTCGTATTGAACGAATCGGCATATTCCAAGCCAGCTGAGAAGACACGCATCTCGGGCAAAATGAAAGAGTTGCCCGCATAGGCGCCATCGACATGCAGCCAAATGCTGGACACCTGACGACACACCTTGCCAATGGCGGAGATGTCATCGAAGGCACAACCGCCCGTGGTGCCCACGGTGGCGACCACAAAGAATGGCGTCAGTCCGGCATTCACATCGTTCTTGATGGCCTGCTCCAGCAGATCCACACGCATCCTGCCACGCTCGTCCGCATCGATGATGCGCAGCTTGACCAGCGCCATTTTGGTGGCCTTCTCGATGCTGGAGTGCGCCTCGCGACTGGCATACGCAATGAGATTGGGCAAAAAGACGCTGTCATGGACGGTTGTCTGACCCTTCAGCTCGTTGATGGCACGAGCACGTGCCGTGATCAGTGAGACGAGGGCGCACTCGGAGGCGGAACCCTGTAGAGCACCGCCGCCAGTGCTGCCGGGTGCGTCTGAGATGAAGGCCTTGGGCAGACCCAATGCCTTGGCATACCAATTCATCACAATCGTTTCGAGTTCGGCGGCAGCCGGGCAACTGGCCCAGCTGAAGCCAATGGAACCGATGGCACTGCTCAGCATGTCGCCGAGAACGGAGGGAAATGAGTTGCCCGATGGGAAGTAGGCGAAGAATTTCGGATGATTCCAGTGGACAACGCCTGGCATGATCTTTTGCTCAAAGTCCTCGAGCACATCTTTGAATGATTCGGGCGATTGGGGCGCGTCCGCTGTAAGGTAAACAAATGTGTAAAAGGCGAAACTCAATTAGTTGGCCATGGAACGTTACTATATATAGTATATATGTATATCTATATATTTTAGCGGCTATAAAGTTGCCGTTTATCCAGCGTACACATCAATATTTATAGTGAATTTGTTATTTTTGGCAGATACACAACATCTCAATCTTTATCTACTCTTCCACCTGAGGTGTGTCGATATACACGTATGTGAGTGTGTGTGTGTGTGTTCGAATGTTTTTGTTGGATTTTTCGCATAATTAATTGATTTGTTTAGTTGAACTATAGAGATATAGAGATTGCGGTATTTCAGCAGATGTAAATATTTATGCCAGCTAACTGTGCGCAATTCGCTTGAAATTCGCTTGAAAGCAACAAAAAACTCAATGAATCTCAGATCTCAAGTCAACTTCATGCCCCAAATTGTGCCCACGCCGAATTATTCACGGTTACTAGGTGCCCACATACATATTGTGAGGGAGAGTGAGTGATCTCTATAAGTACTACTACTATTAGTAAGTATTGTTTGCTCACACACTGCAAAACAATTAGTCAACATGAATCCACAAGTTTCTGAAGAGCCTTTCGAGTTGTCCGTCTGTCCGTCTGTTCATCTGTTCGACTGTTGTTCAACAATTTGCGTATTTTCACGATTTTTATTTTCTTACTTTTGCACCTCTTTGACTATATATACGATATTTCGTGTGAAGTGATATATTTATTTTCTCATTTTTCTTTTCTTTTTTCCCCCCTCGTTCCATGCACGGCAAATTTGCTAATTTGTTTAGAAGCTTTAACTAATTGTTGTTTACAATTCATCACATGCATTTAATGAAATCTCAAGTTATTCACGTCTAAACAAAAATTTGCTTTTGCAAATTTGTTTTCAATGTTCGAAAATAGAGCAAAACTATTTTTGAATGAATATTTGTCGAGTTGCATTTACAAATTCCATTCAGAAAATAAATACATGTACTTGTAGTTGTAATTTGGATATTTACATTATTTAATAATGTCTGGAAATACATACCTGGCAATAGCTTTTTCAAATATCCGGGATTTAGCGTGGGCGCCACATCGCGTTCCTCGATATTGCTGCCATATTCGCATATGTAATCGATAACTTCCTTGCCGTATTTACGAAACTCTTCAACATTCATTATGGCAATTCTTTTTTATTTCTATTGCTTTAACACTTGACAAATTGATTAACACTTTTTGCTGACGCTTTAACACTAGTATGTTTCTTTGTCAATTCCTTTTTATGCTATAACACTTTTCTTCTTCTTTTCTCACTTTACACTTTAATCCGTTAATATGTTTATAAATGTATGTGTGTGTGTATCCACGTTGTGCTCGTTGCAGCTTCCTTTGCGCGAATGACTCGAACTTTGTTGCTGCATTCGTTTTTATATTCGCATTCGCTCTCTTGAGCGAGCGAGCTTTGCTCTCCCAATTGCCTTTGTCTCTCTCTCTCTCGCGGGCTCGCTCGCACGCGCTTGCCTCTAGTATTAACACCTGTAATTGTTGTTGCCAGTCAGTTTTTGACGCGAGTGTCTCGTGATTGTTGTCTTCTTTCTTGGGCGGCACTCAAATTACTTGACGTCGTCGTCATTGGTTGGATCGCTGGGAAACCCGCATTGCCATTTTGCTTGGTTCGCTTCAAGCCGCAGTTCTCTTCGTGCCTGTTTTTTTGTGTGGGTCGCTTTAAGGTTTGTTACAAAAAAAATGTATAAAAATAAAATAAAAATCTAACAAAAAACGAGAAAAATTCCCTAATTTGTTTGCCATAATTATATATTTCGAATGTGAAATGTAAAGTTATTCGTGCTGCGATGTGCAACTGATTAAGTCTTTATTAATAGCAAATTACAACTGGATATGTGTTTATAACTTTAATTGGATAAATTATAGATGTATCTCTGATTGTCATGACTATCATCATGCAAGGGTAGTTTTTACCGGGTAGTTGGGAATGTCTCGTAACCACTTAACAACTCAGCACATTTTCATCTATGATTCAGATCAGTTGAAGCATATCATTCACAAAACTATGGTAGTTGGGAAAGTCTGTTAGATAAAGTTTCATCTGTGAATCAGATTATAAGGAAATGAATAGTAGAAATTGTGTTTGGAAAACTGGAAAAATCTCGTTCTCTGATTCAGAAGATTTTAAATAAAAAATAAACATTTTGTTGGGGGAAATCTGGAAAACTACAACCTTCTATGATTCAGATCGTTTGTTGGTATAGGTCAAATAATAACGCTAATTAACATTGCCAAATAAATAAAGCTTCCAGCTAATATGCAAATAGAATATTTCCTTAATTAGGAGGTAATTGCAATGAATAAATTATTATTAAGAGATATATTTAGCTTATTGCTTTTTGCATCTAAAATAAACGTTTGATTAAAGTGTTCTTTGATGTGTGGCAAAATTAACTCAATTTCGTATTATTTTTGCGTTAAATAAACCTTTTTATAAAAAGATAATTGTACGTTATACTAAATAAACTAAAAACTTATGATGATGACTATGAAAAATGGTTAAAAAATGTTAAGTAAGGTAAGTTAAGCAACACTTTAGATGATTATTCAATCTAGGGGCGGTTGCTCCTTCCTTCTTTATTTAACGTATTGATATTTTAATTACAATCACCTAATGATAACTTAATTGAAATAAAATGATAAATCATTTTTGCTTCTAATCGATAAGTCACGTTAAGTTGAATCGCTCCTTCAAAGTTTTTTTTCGACTGGAGATCGAATTCTTTTAGAATTTTAATTGCCTTTCTTCTTTTTTTTTGGTTTGGTCATTTTTCGGGGAATTTTTGGTCAACTATTAGGGAACGTGCTGTGAATAGGCATTGGACAGTTAGTGGAGAGTGGATAACTAATTCTCAAAGGCGGTTTTTTGAATATGCGGCCAGATGCTGAGATACCTTTTTTTTTGTGTGTGCTTATTTCTTGTTTGAGTGAGGGGAATCACTTTTAGCGCACATGGCAAATAATTGAGCAAATACAAAGTGTTGGCCAATATGGTTAACAGTTAACAAGCCGATGCCTGCCTGCATTTTACGATTGAATCCCCAACAAATATGACGAATCGCAAATGTGGCAATGATGTGACGTAGTTTGCCACTTCAACGGATTCTCCAGAAAGAATAGAATGCAAAGGAAAATGAGAAAAACCACAAAATTGCAATATATCAAAATGAAATTAATGCTCTTTGAGATCTCACACTGTTTGAAATGGGCGTGTGATGAATAAATTGAATGAATGAATGGAACTGCATTGTTTTCATTCGCCTTGAGGGGTGTGTGTGTGTCTGTGTGCTAATTAGCTTAGTAGTGTTAGACGATAAGTGCTTATATAATCGACGCTAAAACATGGTCCAGAGTTCAAAAAACAATTGCCACCAGCTGCTGGCAGCAGTCAACTTCCAGTTGCCACCTAATGCCTAATCAATCAGTCGACAGGCTCAGCTGAGCAGAGCAGAGCATACAACAATAATCAAGCACGAGCAAAATTTGGTCGATCGAAGCTCGATTTGCAGCTGATTCATGCTGCGCACGCGCCTTTGATGATGGGCAAAGTGCGGGCTAGCAAAAGAGACATTGACAGCGAATGACTTGGCGATTATTGTTGGTGTTGGGATTGCTGTTAACCTGACTGACTGAGTGACTGACTGACTGGCGATCTTCTTTTGTCGGCTCGCTTCGCACTTCGCACCCAGCAGCGTTGCCCCGAAACTTTCATTCACAAGCCACGATCGCAAATGACGTCGTATATCTAAATATAGAGTTTTTGTATTCAGTTTACGCGGTCACACTTCAAAATGTTGTGTTGGCTCGTTGTTGTCCATCCGCCTTCCTTCCATCCGTCTCGAATCTTGAGCCAAGTTGCGCTGCGTCTTCGTCTGGCTCATTAATTATGAGATTTGATGTAGTTGGCACGGCCAAACACCGAAATATCGAAATAACATGCGAATCGCTCATCATATGAATTATATATTTTTTTCTTTGCTTTTCTCGTTCTGTTTGAAATTTGAATTTCGCTTTCGTCATTGTCAACTGGCTTGACAACACAATACTAACACATTTATTGAATAATTTTAATCATATATTTCTGTTTTGGGTATTTCGGATTTTGCCTAATCACAACTTTGGCATTTCAAAGCGTTATATGCTAATTTCTCCCCATTAAGTTGCACAAAATGTGTCGATTCTTTCTTCACACTGTCTGCTCATGCTAACATATGATTTATTTCGGCTTTTATTTTATTGGCCCCTCATTTAATTTTATTTCTGACTGTTAATTGAAGAGTTTGTTTGTGGCTATTGTATTTCATGATCGCCTGAAAGTCGTGAGTTAATTAATTCAACTGAAAAGCTTCAGTTCATGGGAAACGTTTAGGCAAAACGATGCGAGCTGTGATTTTATTAGGCTCGGATTTCAATCAGATTACAAGTATTTTGAATACTTGAAGTACGACAGCATTTGGCTGTTTCTATTCTTGGCCAATGACGCTTTGATTGCCATGAAGAAGTGGATCAAAAAGAGCTTGAAACTTGGTAGAAGGTTATGCTTACTGTGAAGAATGTGTTTTAAAGGTCTAAGAAGTATCTTCTTATACGATTGATGCTTCAATTTTTACTTAGAAATTGCTCAAATTCTTATTAATGTCATTGATAACTGGCTTTGCGCTAAAATTCAATTCATACAATGAAAATATTGAACGCACATTTGTGCATATTTAATAAACTTGGCTTAGCATTGATTCCAACGCAATGCGAGCGATATTTTGGTAATATTTCATCACTTATCAATACTGAAAGTCAGTTAATAACAGATCCTTTAAAGCGCTTTATTGATCTGCAGTTTTTTTGCAACTTTTCTTGGTGCAAAAAGGTTGCCAATGGAAAAGTTGGGACTGCACAACAATTATAATGAGATTGTGCGGGATTTGATTAAGAATTGGGAATCTCCGATTGTGTATTTGCGTCAGCTTGGTTATCTGCCGAATGATTACGAGGATACATCGAAAATAAAACCCAATTTGGATGCGATCATGAGTCGCATGGAGCGTGATGATGAACGCGACTCATTGCGACAAGAAGTGGACAAATCCAAGCAACATTTATGTGGAGTGCAAGATGTGAAACTGAAGCAGAAGCGGGAGAATGCGATTGGCAAGGAAGGCATCAAATATCCCACAGTCGATCAGTTGTTGGCCATGAAGCAACCCTCTTTGGCTGTAGCCATGTCTGCGGCCAAAGTAGATGAGTTGATGCCCAAGCAGAAGGCAGCGGATCATCAAGCTGACAGCAGTAATGGACAGTTGATGCTGCTCACTCAGCTGTTGGCAAAACAACAGCCGGATCAAGTACAGTCTGAGGTGAATCAAAAGTCTGAGGACTTTCTGCAACAGCTGGTGGCAAAGACAAGTCCTGTGGCTGTGGGTGGCATGCCGCAAGTAGCCGCTGCGCCACAACAATTGATAGGAGGAGATGCCAACGCGATGAGTAGGTACAATCTGCTTAAATCCTTAGATAAACTCGCTATTCATTCGTCTCCATGCAGTCGCCCGGTTGAGGCGCAATCTAAAGTTCAGATTGATGCACCACAATATCTAAACTGGGATATCGACGGCAATAAACTGAAGCAAATCTCGCCGCTGGAGAAGAATGCATATGTGGACAAGCTGGTGCGCATCTATGTGAAAAAGCAAGAGACCCAAGGAGAACCGAGTAAATCTCTAATATAAACTTATATTTTATACATTTTTTTTGTGGGTAAATTGCGTTGAGGCAAGTCTCTCGTTGTTGATTCATTGAGTACGACGTCATGGCCATGGCATCATGCAGAAATTATGATTTGTTTATCGCGTAATTAGTCTACCAGAGATCTGTGTGTGTGTGTGTGTGATCTTGCACGTAATTGTGGTAGTTGTGGCTAGAACAACATATGCCAGAGAGGGTCCAAAATAACACAATGCCTCAGTGAAACAACAAAGGAAATCGTAAATCTCGCAAATAATCGGTAGGATAAGCATTTTGGATCTTTTAGTATGAATTTGTCATCATTGCTATTTCTATAATTATCGATCCATTCATGCTTTATGCCCACCGAAAAACTATGATGATAACACGTGTGATATAATCGCAATTTTAAATATGTTAAGGTTTGTTTGACCTACTTTAAAGTATTTCTAATACTGTTTTTTTGATAAGTAATAGAAGATATAAAGTTTTGAAATTTAAAATTCCTAGAATTATTTTTAATGAGCTAAAGCAAAAAAGCCATAGCCTGAGTTAAAATGAAAAATAAAAAAATTATACTGGCTAAATAATAATATGCCATAGAGTACTAAAAACAGCTGCAGTTGTTATCTTCCATATCAATTTTTTAAATATAATAATTTGTATATCAATATACTGCCATAGACTACTAAATATATTTAAAACATACTAAAAAATATTAAAATGTATATTTGGTATATTAATATACTGCGTCAATACTAATATACCAAAGATATATATCAAATTATTTCTTGAATTTCAATAAAAACTAGAAAGTAGGAATTTTCTTTAAAATATATTAAAATAATATACAGAAAAGTACTAAAATGCTAAAAATTCATATTTGGTATATCAATATACTTCCTAAATAATAATATTCCATAGAGTACTAAATATACCAAAAATAGATGACAGCTATTGCTTGCCATATCAAATTATTTCTGGAATAACTTTGAAGTTTTTTATTTGATCGCAAACAAATTTTCATAGACTATAGCTTTTATTGTGTGTGCCCATAAAAATTGTTCTGGCTTTTTCCGACGCTGACATTAATCAAATAGTTAAAAGAGCTGTTGAAACTGTGCATAAATCGCTATTTATTCGGTATACTGCATAAATATTAGATGATTTGAGCAACAAAATTTATGGCTAACAGAGAAAGGTGCTTGCATTTATTACATCAAATATTTATAGGGAAAGACAGTTATTATTAATTGTATATTGTATTTTGTAAATTGGTCTAGAATTCAACTAGGCGCCGCAGCTAAATGTGAAGCGCGCTTTTCAAATAGTTTTGCATAGTTAATTAATTAAAGCGAGCAGAAATTCAATTGTGATTATCCCGAGCGGAAGATAATTTCCTTAGAACCATTGGTGATTTTCTTGGAGATTGTTGTTGCTGCTGCTGCTGTTGTTGTTGTTGTTGCTGTTGCTGTTGGAGAATAGATTGTTGTTGCACATTCACAAAGCCCGTCTCGTTCTCCGGCGATGGCGATGAGCCGGCGCCCGAATTGCGACGTGAAGACGAAGGTCGCACATTGGTGTCAAGGTGTCGGAAACTGTCAAAGCGGAAAATTAGTTGAAAACTCTAGTGGAGCAAATGAGAATATGCAGTAAAAAACTGTGAATCTAAAAAAAAACTAAGAGAAAATAAAACTAAATAAATCGAGTTTTTAAATAACTTTAAAAGTACTAATAATACAGGAGACAACTTAAATGCGATCGATGGTTTGAAAAAACTTTACCAAGAATGCTAAAAAAATACAAAAGGAAAGTATTCAAATTTAAAAGATTTGTAAAGTAGCTTTAATAATAACAATAACATGTCTACAATTAAAAAAGAAATACATTAAAATAGATATGATATTTTTAAAAGTTTCAATAGTGAGTACAAACAAAAATATGTTAAAGTAATACGATCAATTTTTGTTTTCGTTAACCATTTGTTTTAAGTGAAGCAAAATTATGAAGTAGTAGAATTTGTTAATTGCTTATCAAAAACATTTAAAAGAAATACGATCGTCTTTTATTTCTCTGCTTTCGTTTTAAATAAGATAAATATTAATAATGAAGCAAAATTAAGATGTAATAGAAATGGTTTTAATAATTTTTAACATTTGTAGAATTTCTTTAGAAGCTGAATTCAAAATATAATTGGAATTATAATATATGGTACATAGGAATTCTAAGTTATTAAATGAAGAGCATGGATTATACCAATATTTAGTGGCTTATAAAGTCTGAGATTCAGCCTTAAGGCTCATTAGACTTACCGCAAGGAGCAATTGCTGCCCTTTTCCTCGTTGTTACTGTTGAAGAGAAACGCCAATGGCCAGGAGATCCAGGAGTTGTGATCCACTGAGCTCTGAGTGCGTATGATGGGTGCACTGCCTCGACTCACCACCGGCGATGGCAACTCCATGGATAGCTTCGGTGTACCGGCCTTATTGATGGCCGGATTATAGATCTTGGGATCGCTGACCATGCGAACGAAGAATGAACGCTTCTGGGCCAAAGTGTCTTGTTTCTTGCGATTGATAATCTCGGTGATCTCGTCGTGTTGTTCCTTCTCCAGCAGCTCGTTGGCAAAGTCCACAATGGTGTCCCAGGCGTAGTCGATGTCCTCGCCGGTGGCATTCTGTGCCACCGCACAGAAGCGTATGATATAGCGTTCGTTGACGCTGGCGGGTACCATGTGCAACTTGCCCGACTCGTTGATGGCGCTGAGCAACTTCTCGTTGAGCTTGTCGCTGCCCTTGAGGCGAAAGCAAACCAGTCCAAGCTGCAGGAAATCCACAAAAGATAAAGACACGGACCATTGTGATGTCGAGCATAATGAAAACACAATTCCATTGAAAACAAATCAAATCAAATGTGTCCGAACAACGTTGCGTATACGCAATGTGAGTGCTCTATTACGTGTATTATGAATTACGTGAGTTGAAGCATTTCGGAAATGCGGAGGGCCAATTGAATGCGAGTTAACAAAACAAAACTCTGGCCCCCAAAGCAGCTGTCATGAATCACTTATTGTATTTTGGTCTTGTTTCTATTGCGAGCATTCGTTTTTTCTTTTTCTGTTTTCTGTTTGCGCCCCTCTCAATTTTGTATGGCAATTATGCCAAAACACTTCAATTACCAGATTTTTGCAGTGGCCGTTTCTCTTGGCATTTTTTGGCATGATATTCCGCACGTTCACTACTGCTTGGCTTCTTGGCTTTTGTTGGTGGGTGTGAAATAGTTTACGATGCGATCCAAGACAAATTTCATAATTTGATTTTGATTTTTAGTCAAGTCAAAGTCAATGTCTAATGTCTATATAGCTCTAGGTTTCTGTCTATGTGTGTCTGCATTTGCGTCAGCTAAACAATTTCCCCCGAAATAATACTTTGATAAATGTTTAACAAGCACAACAATCAACTACACACACAGACACAAACACACCCACACACATCCAATAAAAACGAACACAAATTCGTTGTTGTTGTTGTTGCTTAAACGCATAAAAGTGCTTTGAACTCGTCTCATGATTGATTACGGTAAAAGCATTAAATGTAACTCACCTTGACTTGATTACAAATTTCAAAGCGTTTATCTTTGAGCACCAACTCCTCAAATCGTTTGGCCAGTTTGATATGGTGACGTATATAATGCTGTAGTCCGGATATTCCATAAGAGCGCAGCACAAACCTACGAGATTTACCAAAAAAAAAAAACAAAATAAAATAACTCAATCAATCTATTTAAATAACCAATTTACTAAGTGATTATATCATGCCGTTTCTAATTTATTTGAATACTAATTTAACCTAAAATATTTTGTGTAAATTTAGATTGTAAAAAATTCCTGTGTCCGGTCAGTGAAAATCTTTCAATTTAATTTTATGTGATAGTAAATTTACTTTGCTAATTTACTGTATACAATATATAATAACTTAAGCATGGTAGTATAATTCAATTACAACTCAAAATTACAAAATAAATAAACTAGTTGAGTTCTTTCTTTTATGCTTTAAATTTCTTTTACTTCGGTTAATAGAAATACAACTTTCAATCATGCGTTCGATTTGGCTTCCATAAAAGGAAATCAATTGACACCTCACGCTCTTTAAATTCGCCATATATAATTCTATTGTGTAGTATTGAGAGTTTTTCTCTGAATTCAATGAGTAATCACTTGTTTGCAGAGATTGACGACAAGTTTTTTGCAAAAATTTGCCAAAAAGAATCTGTGTTGAATCCATGTGTCAAATTTATAGACTCCAGCGCCAGCTGTCAGTGGGAGATTGATGGGTTTGGGGCGTGTTCAAAGCTCAGGTTGTGGGCATCAGTTTGGCGCAAGATGTTGTTTTTACAACTAAATCGCATGCAAATAATAAAGGCAGGTGCTTCAAGTGAAGTGTGCTCTTCAAGCTAAGCAACATACTTGAAAGCCAAAAAAAAAAAAAGAAAAGAAATATATTTGACAATAGTCAACAAAAAGTCATTCAGGCTTGACTCTTAAGGGTTTTCGGGCTTGCTGTTAGATGAGGTGTTTTTTTTTCACTTGTTTTTTTTCATACTTATTTTGCTGTTTCGATTTTTGAATACCTGCTACCCATATGGTAGAAGGGTATTATAACTTTGTCTCGATAGGAAATTTATGTAACAGGCAGAATTAGGCATCTCCGAGTACATAAGAAATATATATTATTGATTAGCGTCAACGATATATATCCGTCTGTCTGTCTGTCCGTCCATATGAACAGTTACAACTCAAAGACAATAAAAGATAGAGATATAATTTTTTTCGACGCCATTTGTTATGTTTGCACGTAGATAAAAAATCGAATAACAAGTATAATTTCGTAGCTGGAGTCGCGATTTTTGGTACAATAACAACTATAGACTTTATGTTTCCTGAAAATTGATTGCGGTTAGAAGAAGTTATTTAAGAAACTGTGGACAAAAACGACTACTTACTATGCCTCTTAGTTGCTTTTGGCCGACAAACTGGTATATTTTGTACTCTTTCACATATTTACTACATCAAAATACCAATTGTAGCCAGTAGAAGTTATATAGGAACTACTTTTGTATGGGCAAAAACGCCTACTACAATCGGGTCTTAGTTTCATTGGCTGACAATCTGGTATATTTTGCAACCTATGGTATATGTAGTACTATATCAATATACTTAAAGTTGCATTCTGTATATTTCCAGTATTTTTGCGGTGTATTAATTTGGTATATTTTAAGAATAATACCGCACTGCTTTGCTATTATTCACATTGGGTAGCGGGTATCTCACAGTCGAGCAGTCTCGACTGTAGATTTCTTACTTGTTTTGTGTTGGCTTTTTGCTTGTTTCGGGGCGCTACATACCACAGTTTCAGTGAACGAAAGCGACGACTGAGTGGAACTCCCCAATGACGATAGTCGATGGCCGCATCCGAGTAGCCGTGCTTGAGATATAGCGGATCCACAACCAGAGCTGATGTCAGACGGATGCGATCGCGCACCCAAAGCGTTGAGCAGTCAAAATTGGTCAGTAGCCATTTGTTGGGATTCGTATTGAATGAGTCGGCATATTCGATGCCCTGTTTTGTTTGGCGAAATGATTAGCATAAACATTGACTTGCTGGATAGTTGACTACGACTTCGACTACGATACCTTGAGCAACGGCTTCAGCTCCGGACAGATGAAACTATTGCCTGCATACGCGGCATCCACGTGCAGCCAAACGCAGGGGAATTTCTTCAGCTCTTTGCCAATTTCGGGCAGATTGTCGAAGGCACAGGAGCCGGTGGTGCCCAGCGTGGTGGACACAAAGAACGGCACCAGTCCCTGCAGCTCATCCTCCTCCATGGCCTCGCATATGGTCTGGCCTCGGAGACTGGCGTTCTCATCCGGCTCGAGAATGCGCAGCTTCACAAAGCAAATCATCGCCGCCTTCTCCACACAACTGTGCGCCTCCTTGGAGCAATAGGCCATCAGCTTGGACAGCAGATGACCCTCCTCCACAAATGGATGCTGCGCCTTGAGACGCTTCAGCGCTTGGGCGCGAGCTGCCAACATGGTGACCAACACACACTCCGATGCCGATGTCTAAACCAAAGTCTTGTAGTCAGCAGATACTTTTTGGGTTATCCCTTTGATCTTTTTACCTGTATCACACCGCCGCCAGTGCTGCCCTCTTTGAGTGCGAGAAAGTGATCGGGCAGACCAATGGCCTTGCCCAGCCAGTCGAGCACAATGGTCTCCAGTTCGGTGCATGCCGGACTCGCTGCCCAGGAGAAGCCAATGCAACCGATGCCATCGCCCAGCATGTCGCCCAAAATCGAGGGGAACGAATTGCCCGCCGGGAAGTAGGCGTGGAATCTTGGATGCTGCCAATGCGTCACGCCTGGCATTATCTTATCCTCCACATCCACCATTATTTGATCCCAATCCTCTGGCTCTTGCGGTGCTTCAGCTGTTGAATTGAAAGGGGAAATAGATACGGGCATATTTGCTTTTAAATGTGCAGTGCAGATTAATGGATAATAGAAGTAAATCAATAAATAAATCAATGCATAATTTGTGCATCTAGATATGCAAAATAAATTAAAAAATGTTTTTTTATATGTTTAAAAATTCACAATTTTCGTCAGCGCCTAAATTATGCTGCAGCCGAAATGTTTAAAGTTTTGTAAAAAGATCAAATGATAAATTGAGCGATATGTTTAGATTAATGTTTATAGATGTATTTTTATTTACAGTTTTTTCTTAAATATTCTTTGGCTAGCACACTGACTGAAAGGTTATTATTGGTCTAGCTGCGAAAAATTATGTTTAATCAATAATCATTTTGAGCATAAATCTTTGTTTATTAAGGAGAAATGCTAGCAATCGAATACATGTCTGGAATTTATTAATTAAAAATTGGTTCAGCCCCTGTGAATAGACATATTTTCGACAATTTAATCTTTATAATTACTTGAATTATTATTTTGATGTCTCTTAGGTAACACTCACAAGCAAACGCAATAAAGAATAGAATTAAAGAAATTTTAATTTTTAAGTTATCGATGAGATGCCTGTAACCACAGATTATATAGGGTAACAGTTAATTCGCAGGAAAACATTTTGTTATTTGAAATTAAAATGAACACTAACGTATTTCTAAAGCAATGGCTGCTTGCTAAATCATTTTATTTTTCTCCTTAATGTGTTAACTATGTCATTAACGAATATTTATAAGTTTGGTATTCACTGGTTATACGAACAATATTCTCAAGTATTTCCCTGGTTAGGATAACTTATTTTGAGCCATTTCAATTTAAAGCTATTTTAATCTTTAAAAAACAATGTTTGATCAACACTAAAATTTTGTTGTTGTTCATTGTTTTCAACTGATTTAAAGTGGTGCTCAAGAAAGCAATATAATTAAAAATCTAATGGTCGACTTATTTTGAACATTTTTAAAAAGTTGTAAGATATACAAAGCTGTATAAATTTGGGAAGTGTGTCAGACCTAAAACTTTTGTGGCGATGTCTTACTTTAGAAGCAGGTTGAAGGAATTGAGCAAAAGCTTATAATGTTGAGTTACTTTCCAAAAATAACGAAAACTACAATAAATAAATGTGTTAAATGTAATAAATCTTTATTAGACACGAAAAGTTGCAATCAACTTAGAATCGAGAATTTATTGTAGCATACATTTGGGCGCATCACTTAAAAAATAACATCTGAGCTAAATAAGATTCGTTTATGGAATACAATTTTTGAGAAAAGAAATATCGAATATTAAACTAGATACATATTTCTAAAATTATTAAAAGAGCCTAAAAATAAGTATATAGTAAAATTGATATATCTGTCAGTTCATGCTAAATTGCATTTCATGCTATACATTTAATTGTGTGGAACTGTTGTGGCATTGAGATGGGGTATTCACCCGTCGGAAACTTACATGGTAACAGATGCCTCAGATAGCCGGGCTCCACGCTGGGCGTAACGCGCCGTTCGCCCAAGGTTTCCAGATAGTTGCAAATGTATTCGACCATTTCCACGCCACGTTTTCGAAATTCGGTGCTATCCATCGTTATTTGTTGTTTCGTTTCTCTTTATAATTATAGTAGATTTATTTTTATAGTGCTCTCAATGAATCAACTAGTAGGCATGTTCCGGAAAATCATATAAGAAATACGAATGAAAACAAACAGATTAACAATGCAAAATTTCGTTTATTTTGTTGTCAGTTAATTAAAGTGTTTATTGCAAAGTCTTTTGCAAGACGAATCACTTTGTAATTTATTTCCAACTAAAGTATAGTCGTTTTGTTTATATCTCTATGCACTTGTGATTGTGTTTCAACTTTTTCGAAACGCGCAAATTTCACGCACTAATTAAATAAAGTTAAGTTCTCCATTTTCTCAGTTTTCGTTTCGCTTTTAAGCTTGTTGCTTTGATATCTTTATGGCTTGTTGATTTAATTGTTAACTGATGGTGTGGCAACTGCTGTTGCAACTATCACTGTGTGCACTTACTTATCGCCGCGACTGTGCGAACCGCTGGCCACGGATTGCAAACCTCAAATGATCCTGACTCTGCGGTTTAGCCAGGAGCTAAGCTCGGTTACTTGCTTTGCCGTCGTCGTCGTCACAGTCGCTGCCTTGGCATGTCTAATGAATGCATACTTCAACGAACCACCAACAGAGCGGAGAGAGGGGGGAAGTCACAGAGTGGGTGCTGATACTCACAGCTTAAGGGGAGTTTGTGAAGCTGAGCTATTAAGGGTAGGGTGCTGCAAATAAATGAAATATTTGTGGGAGCACAGTGGTTGCAAAGCAAAATAATTGAAGAGCAAATAGGATGATTAAAAATAAAATTGTATAAGCAAAAAATGTATTTTTAGCGATTAAAAAATAATGAGCCCCTGCTTTAATTATAAGCTACTTAAAAATTAAATTTGTAACTAATTTAGATATTATGAATAATGTAAAAATACATTTATATTTAATTTCAATTTGAATCTTAACCAATTTTGAATTAACAATCAATAAATGCGCTGCCAATATTTCACATCCTGAATAGCATTCAATCTATTTATATGTGTGTGAGTGTGTGCGAATAGTGGTATAAGTATGAATGCTGAACGGTGCGTGAAAATATGCAGCAGCCCTTACAAACATTTATTAGAGCTTTTCCAAAGTCGAGGATTACGTATACGCAAATCGAATTGAGGCAAGTGCCGAGTTCTCAACGCACGCTGCTGCATGTTTAGTAATTTTCCAGGCGTTGTGTGTGTCGCCCCTTTGATGTAATTTGATGTAATGCATTTAACCAAATGTATATAATGTTAATTTAAAGTACGTGTTTTTCTATTTATTTTATTGTTGTCACCAGACACTCACGAGTACAACAAGTCACATACTCCTACATACATACACACACCAGTCCCAGGATGCTGGCATCCTGTCCTTTTGCTTTCATGCCACACTCGTTTTATTAATAACTTCCGCACCAAATACAATTACACTAAGCAACAAGGAAAGGCATTTGAATATAAACTTTATTTAATCTACTACTTAAGGAATATTTCTAATGATTCCCAAAGTGTGAAAATACTTGAGAGCTAAGATGAACATGATTAAAGAAAATATTCTTAGCATCTTCAAATTCTTATAAAAACAAATCCCATATAATGTTTTCATCAAGCTACGATTTTTGAATCGATAAATAATGAAAATGATGATAATGATCAAGTTACGCTTGATAATGATAAAGATTTGATAAAAAATAATGAATAAATTGTTATTTTTGTTTGACAATAACTGAAAATTTGTTGAAAGTTTGTAACACAGAAATTTCATTGAGAAACTAATGCCTTAATAAATAACATATGTAATTCAAAGGCAACTTTAAAAATCCCTTTAAATTGTTAATAACAAATTTCTTCCTTAATAAATGAGCATAGTTATAAATATGCATTTTTGAATTACACGATGATAAAAACATTTTATTTTTAGCTTTGTATCTATGTGTTTGACTATAGCTGAAAATTTGTGTTTCATAGAAATTACATTTGAAAATTAACGCCTCAAACAATAGTTGAAAGTTTACATAGACAAATTAATTCTAAAAATGAATGCTTAAGGTAATAATATGTCATATAGTGGTATGAAAAGAGTTAGTTTGATTATACATGAAAGATTCACAAGAAAATTTGGCCATTTATGTTAAACTAAAATCATTTAATGTGGTTTAAAATGTTTAAATTTTTAATTTTAAGAATGCATTAATTATTTTATTTTATTTAAATCTTAAAAATTTTTGATTTAATAATCAATAACTGCGCTATTATAAAATTCATATAAAAAGCATTAAACATTATTTATTTTGGACTTCACAAGCTTAAGCTTACAAGTTATTGTGATAGTCTTTTATTTCCTTAGTATAAACTGGGAATAATGAAAACTGCAGAAATTATGGTTAGAGTATATAATTAGTTCACTAATTGGGGAACCGAGGCAAATTAATAACAAACGCGTTACAAAATCTGGCCAATTATTTAAGTAATTATTTAATATTTATTGAAATCAAGCAATGCAATTAAGTTCAGTAAGCATGCTAAATTATTTAATGAATTGTTTGGTAATACATCAAAATGATGAGACCTGTTGCGCTGTGTTGTTCAGAGAGAACGTACTTGATAAGAATGACGACGATGTCAGAGATGATAATGATGTTTCCTCTGCCTGCGATGATGATGATGAGCAATGACGATGACGATGACGAGCGATGATGACGATGACGTTCTCAATGAGACAGTCAGAGGCAGCGCCTGTCATTTGGTATTTTGAAGGCATTCCTCGGTAACATTCCAAAACAACGCCTCCCTTCTCTTCTCCTCTCTTCACCTCCATAGCATCGCTCGCTTTCTTTCTATTTCTGCTGCATTGAATCTTGGAATTGTCTGCGTTTTCATCGCTCTATGGGACGATACGATAATTGTCTATGTGGGGTATATTCTTTTTCCTTTTTCTGGGTTGTCTATGCGTGTGTGGGCGTACGGGGGAAAGTGGGCGTGTGACTGGGTCATGGCATGCCGCCTACAGCCACAATTCAGTGAAAAGTTCATTAATAAACTTTCGTTAGCCGAGCTGCTTGCTGCCTGTCGAATTCAGAGTATATTCTGCACTCCCCCACTCTTCGCCTCTTGCCCCCCGCCTTTCTTCAATCTCCTCGACTAAATGTTGTTTAGCTTCAACAAGTGGCATGCCTCGTTTCATTGTGGGGGGGGGCAAGTGTTGGGGGTGCTGTTTGCTTCCGTTGTCCTCGCTTTTGGTTGTCAGCCTTGTTGTTGTCTAGAGACCCGACACCACCAGAAATTTTATTTAATAGGAAATTTCTGCTGCAGCCGCGCGCATTTAATTGCTGTAGAAATGCTTTTTTATTGACTTTTACTTGAACTCCCCCTGTTCAGGGCGCTGTAACGACAAAGTAAATTGGTTCTAGCAAAGCGTTTGACCCTAGTTGGAAAATTATGGGCATATCGCAGTCATGCAGTTATAACTAGACAATGACTAAAATTTAGCTATTAGTAAATAGTACAAAACAGTTTACGGGTTCCAAAGATACTAAGTTCTTTCTCATCTAATAAACTATTTACCTATGATACTTAAATTCGAAGTGAACTAAAATGTATTTACGAACTTGCTTCATAATTACGCTTTTTATTCACATTATATAAATTATTATGCATTTAAGATTTTTCCTTTATGAAGTTCAATTTATTATTTGCTTGAAATGGTTTCAAAATGCAACATTCATGAAAGAGACTTACTGCCAGTTCATTAGGCACTAAACACACCTTTAGTTCCATAAGCATTCAAAGTATAAATTAAACCACCTCGCTTAGTGGCCACATTGAATTTTTCGTTTAAGCTGAATAGCAACATGTTTTCTGTTGATAAGTGAAAAAAGATTAAAACCAGTAATTGTGTAATTTTATAAATTATGTTATTTTATAATAGAAAAAATAAACAATTACTCTCTTAAAAAGTATGTAGCTTCATTCAAAGTCGTTTCACTTAGTGACCTATTTTTCAGTTGCAGTTAAAGTCGTTAAGTAAAGCCTGAATATATTTAGATGTATTCATTTATTGAAATATAAGTAGCTCTTCAGAATTTCGTTTAAGCCGAAGCTAAACGTTTTGTGGGGTTTTGTGTGAATGAGATTGGAATCGGAGGGGGAATGAGACAGTGACTCGCTCTCGTCTCATAAAGCGGCAATTATTCAATTTGCAGCGACTGTCGTGGCAATAACTGCGCAAGACAGTTTACGAGTGGATTGGATGGGGCACTCAGGTTTCCTTTTCAGCAACGACTACGTCAATTCCATAGCATAGCATAGTTCTACAGATTTTTGCAGCTCTCTTCCCAACACTCGTGTTGTTCAATTCTGGTTCAAGGTTATTCGCTGGAGGCAAACAAAAATGCAAGCACTAATCAAGTTGCTGCCTTTAATCTTTGCAGCTGCCTCAAAATGATGAACTACCGCAAGGCCGAGAATGTGGAGCAGGAGTTGACCAAAAGTGATTTACCCTTTGAGCATTGCCTGGCTAGCAATCAAAAGGATTTCCTCTGGATGCAGGTAAGTCAAGAAGAATTTTATCTCTCAAGGCAGTTTAATCATTTTGTTTTTATAATTTCTTTTAAAGGTCAACGGCGGCACCAAGCTGAGCAATGTGATTGGCTATGCGCAATCCGCGCTGGAGAAGGGCGAATATCGCAGCGTAGTCTGGAGCGGCTCTGGTGGTGGTGTCATCAAGGTTGTCTCCTGTGCTGAGGTGTTCAAGCGCAGTCTTTCACTCTATCAGATCAGTCGCATGTCCTACAAAAAGTAAGCTCGATCCTAAAATCGATTTAGCTAGCAACTTAAGTCTCTTCTTCAAATCTCTTTTGCAGTGTTGAGGAACACTGGAAGCCCATCACAGAGGGGCTGGAGGATATCGTTGTGAAACGCCAAATACCCATGCTGCACATTCTCCAAAGTCTAGATCCGTTTCCCGAGAGCGTGGAGAAGTAAGATTCTACCTAAACAGTATTCACTTTGTGCTCTAACTTCTATTTATTTATAGCGTACAGAATCCCAATACGTTGAGCGATTTTTGGCGATTCGAGGATCAACTGTCCGCCAATGGAAATAAGCCGAATGCTGGTCGAGGGAAGAAACGCACTCGACCTGAGCGCAGCCATAAACCACAACAACCACAAGGAGAACAATCACAGCAGCAGCAGCAGCAGCGGGAGGCAGCAAGTCAATCTGTCATTGACAGCGGACACGGCTAATTGCCGTTTGTCAACTTCATCTAATCAGTTAATACATCCATCACGAGCTACACTATTTCACAATTTTGCTCAAGGGCTATGGCTAATGATAAGAGATCAAGTAACTCCATATTACAAAGAGCTCGGCATAGACGAACACCTAAATACACTGCACAAAGTGTATTATTATTAAAGAGAGCTGTTGCAACATAAATTTGCAACTGAAAACACGAAATGACTTTGATTTTCTATATGCGATGGATCTTATAATCTTATTCATTCAACTGTTGTTAGTTTGTATGTTGAACATATTAATAATTCATTGGTTAAATTCGTTCTTTGACGTAAAAAATCTGTATTAAGAATGAACATACTTATTAAACAGATAAATTTACATTGCCGTTGTCTAAATTATTAAAAATGAGATAGTATCAGGTAAATAAGGATTCTTTTTAAACCGAACTGTGAGCACTATGCCTGCTACAATTTTGCCTGCAAATTTATCAACCCCTTGAGCGAAAAATTTCTAATCATATTGTTCTAAATGCATTCGTTTAAAGTTTAAAATTATCGTTACTCGACAACTAGCTTTAGAGATAATTGGAAAATCAATTTACTTAATCTTCTTTTACTCTTTTCTAAATTTGTAAATTATTTTTACCACTTTCTAGAACACTTCTCTGCACTATTTTTGGAGCACCCTAAAATCAAACAGTGCGCCTGAAAATATAACGCCCGGTTTAATAATTTGCGATAAAGCGTGTCGTAGATAAGCTATATTGTTATATTATTAAGCTGTGTATTGTTATTTTATTTGAGTTTGTTTAACACTTTAGATAAGTGCGAATCTAATCTGGAGTGGCTCGAGATGTGGGGCTATTTTAGCTCGTCGCGTGCGATCAGTGTGAAAAAATGCAGCGACTGGGACGTTTCTTGCGCTTGGCCAACGTGCAACAGCAATTGCGACGACAGCTGTCGGTTGTTGCCTCATCTGCTTGTGGCGATGCGCTGCCTGACCGCTGTGATGTGCTCATCATTGGCGGCGGAGGCATGGGCGCCTCCTCGGCCTATTGGCTGAAATGTAAAACGCAAAACCAGAAACTCAGCGTGCTCGTTGTGGAGCGTGATGCATGCGTAAGTTGCATTTAAAGGGGAAATTTCTTAACTATAAAATAACTCAAATTTTAAATACTTAGTATACCAGCGCCTCCACTGTGCTCTCTGTGGGTGGCGTGCGTCAACAGTTCTCGCTGGCCGAGAACATACAGATGTCGCTGTTCGGCTATGATTTCATCTCGAATGGCCGCAGCCACTTGGGCGATGTGGATTTGAATTTTCAGCCCCACGGCTATCTTATCTTGGCCAGCGACAAGGGCGCCGACACTTTGAGCCGCAACTCGAAGCTGCAAAATGAGTTGGGCGCCTGCAATGAGCTCCTCAGTCCGGAGACATTGCGTCAGCGCTTTCCCTGGCTCTCCACCGAGGACATTGCGCTTGGCTGCTACGGCACGGATAAGGAGGGTTGGTTTGATCCCTGGGCACTGCTCATGGGCTTTAAAAAGCAGGCACGCGAGTATGGCGCACAATTTGCCAACGGCGAGGTGAATGGCTTCGAGTGGAATGACGCAGGTCAGCTCTCTGCCGCCGTTGTGTCCACTGGCGATGGCCAACAACGTACGGTCAAGTTTGATACTTGTGTGCTGGCGGCAGGAGCACAGTCGGGTCAGGTGGCACGTCTGGCGAACATTGGCACTGGGCAGGATGTGCTGCAAGTGGCGTTGCCCGTGGAGCCGCGCAAGCGTTATGTCTATGTGTTCAACACACAGGGACGCAATTGTCCTGGCTTGGCAACGCCGCTTACCATCGATCCCGATGGCACGTATTTCCGTCGCGATGGCTTGGGTGGCAATTTCCTTTGCGGTCGCAGTCCGGCAGATGACGAGGAGCCAGAGTGCGACACTTTGGATGTGGATCATGGCTACTTCGAGTCGAATGTGTGGCCCACATTGGCCAGTCGTGTGCCCGCCTTTGAGTCGGTCAAAGTGCAGAGCAGCTGGGCTGGTTACTACGATCACAATAGCTTCGATGCCAATGGTGTGATTGGACGACATCCGCACTACAAGAATCTCTACATCGCGGCTGGATTCAGTGGTCACGGCATTCAGCAGGCACCCGCTGTGGGACGTGCCATCTCCGAGTTGATACTGGAGGGTAAATATAAGACATTGGATCTGAGTCGTTTGGGATTCGAGCGTTTGGTGGCGCAACAACGCATGCTGGAGGTGAACATTGTGTAGAAAAGATCATGACGATCTGGACAATTGGCTATGGGTTTTGCTCTTTCCATTTATTGTTATGCTTTCTTCTTGTTGTATATAGTTTTTGATAGTAAAATTCACTTATTAGTTTATCGTACATCTGCGTTTTTCATTCTAGTTTTACCCCATTTTTTTTCTTTTGCTATGTTTTGGCCAAATTTCGCAGTTGGTTCCGTTTTGATAAACGTCCGTTTTCTTTTTCTTGTCGTTATTGTTTGTTCTTGAGTGTCTACATATAATTTATTTAAAATAAGAATTTAAACATAATCATAATTATAACTTTACGGAATTAAAGGGAGTTTTGCTTTTGTTCTTTTGTATAGTGGGTGGGGGAGAAACTGGATTTATCAATTTGCTTGATTTGAATTCATTTTAATGCTATTTTGCTTTATGTATTTGTCGTTTGAACTACATACAAAAAATTTGCAATTTTCTTCCACATTTTCTTTTTTGCTTTTCTCTCCACCCGCAACTCTCTTGACTACACGCTCCTGATCTGCATGTGTTTGTGTGTGTGTGTTTTGTGTGTTCTCCAATAAACAAAAATTTGATGCGTTTTACATTTGAATCTAATGCAAGCTATTAGTAAATATTTATGTATATTATAAATATGTTGTAAGTGAGTTCTGTATGAATGACTGAATTTTCGGTCCGTCAATTAACTTCTTATGCTGTATTTTTTTTGTTTGTTATTCTTTTTTCGTTACTATTATTTTGTTGTTGTTGTGGTTGTGAGTTGTTGCTGCAGCTGCTGTTGTTAGATGTTGTTTAGGCTTCACTCTCGCCGGGTGCAGCATTCTCGTCCTCATTGATGGGCACAATCAGATTCTCCTTCGACATCAGATTGTATTTTGTGACGAAATGCGTAAATCGGTGGCATAGATACGTTTCAGCCTCGAACTCATCAAAGATGCGACGATGATGGAAATATGCATGCGAGAAGATGCGGTAGACGCGTCGACACACCGATCCCAGTTTCGTCACCGACGACTCCTTGATCGACACTCTGTGGGTTGTGAGTTGAACACTTGAACACATTATGTGGCTAGTTGGATGGCTTACAATGCTAAGTTATTACCTGCTTGGAAAGTATTTGTTGCTATTGAGCAGACAAGCGGCACCATCCAGCGTATGCCTGGTATAATCGATCGCAGGACACTCTTTGGGCGTTTTATGTGCCGCACACAAAAAGATCCATTGATCCGTGGCCGTCATCTGTGTGCATGTCGAGGGTGAGCATTGTTTCTGGAGACGCACGGCCAGACCATTCAATTCCATGCAGAACTGCCGCAAATGTTCATACTTCCACACGCCCTCGTCCTGTGCTTCGGGCATTGTGAGTATGAGCTCCACATTTGAGGGATCACGCTTGATCAATTGTTGTATGTATTGTTGCACAGCCAGTGTGCTGTCCATTTCCTCGAGCGGTTCATCGGGCCAGCGACAGAAATCCTGTTTCCGACAAAATTGATTATAGTTTCTGATTTTGTATATAAAATATATTTTGTGCTTACCTTTGATTTTGTGCCTGGTCGGTTCCTACGCAATATTGTCGAGCCGTCAGCCATCTTCATGTTTCACCTTGCCTTATCCGGAAGGAGCAAAACAACATATACACATATACACACGGACACGCACACGTACACACGCACACACCGTTGCCTACGCCTTTTGGAGCAAGTTGAGGAAAATTTTACCAGGCAACCAACTCAGGCGAAATATTGTCGCGAACGCTCTCTACACACAAGCGCCGTTAGCAGTGTTGTGTTCGTGGCAGAGCCGAAAAAATGCAAGCAGTTTCGAATTGATAATCAATAGTTAACAACTACATTCGTTTTTTACACATTTCACATTGAATTCATTATTAAATTGAGCTAGAAAACACTTCGCTTTGTGCGAGAAAATTTCTGACAAAAACTGCCTACATACATACATATAGGGCTGGGTTATCGATAAACCGATACGAACATCGCACTGCTAGCTGGCAACTCTCTTTTCGTTATTTATTATGTAGCCCTGTGTAAGAATACCAGGGCATACAGCAGCTCTGTCTTCGATAAGACATTATCGATTATCGAAACCAGTCATCATCATCAGTCAGCTTGCAAATCTCATTCGTATTGGAATTGCGTATTATTATTATTGGCTAATTATTACATTCATAAATAAACGGTAGCCAGCCCACATTTAATTAATTGCAAACATGTCCTACGCTTACTTGTTCAAATATATCATCATTGGCGACACTGGTAAGTGGTGAATGCTGTTTTCGTGGCTGCTGCAGATGTTGGCAATTGGCCATATGAGAGTGAAAATTTTATGCATTTGTCATACAAAATGATTGCTGTGCAGTGGTAACAACAAAACAAAGGCTATGAAAGGGCAAATTGCGTTGTGACAATCAAGTGCTACTCTCCACTAGTCGTTTAAAGTCCGCCTGGACAGTGTGCATATGTGTGGGCTTGGGGAGCCCACGCAGCAAAAAGGAAAAATCAATAATACCATAACAACGCCTCTTCTACGCTATGCTGAGAGACAGCGAGAGGTGCGGGCGTTTCGTTTACTCCAACCCACTAACTGAGTGACTGTTGAAGTTAACAGTTGGGGGATGGGGGTGGGGGTGGTTGTTTATGAAGAAGCGTATGTTTGCAGTCGCTGAGTCAACCTTTTGAACGGTCAAGCAACCCCACTTTTATGCCTGTAAAATTTGCAATTTTTGCCCAAAGTCAATTCTGCATTTTGCTTATCAGCTGCGTTTATATGTATATAGTATGTATGTACTATTTTCTTTATGTAAAGGGAACTTTATTTTCACCAGCTGTTGCTTTCATTTCGTTCGTCAGCTCTCAACTCGTGTTATTTTTATCGCAACTTGCTTTCATTCTTATTTGAGTAAAGTGTGTACAAATCTGATAAGAACAACAGCTGTAAAACTGCAGAGGTCACTGCAAATTGTTGTGATTCCTATTGGAACGAGCTTAATGGTAGAACTATGAATTTCCAAAAGCGTGTGTGAGAGAGAGGGAGCAAATTTGTTCAACTCTTAACTGAGAAATGTGTTAGCAATTTGTAATAATAGTTATTAGCCGTTTGGTTTAGCCGCATACTTAGTCTCGCTTTGTGAAATTGCTCAAGATAACTTTCACTTTGGCGCACATCAACATCAAATAAATCGGTTTTCTTTTTCCTCTTTTGTTTCGTCTTCAAGGTGTTGGCAAATCATGTCTGCTGCTGCAGTTCACGGACAAGCGCTTCCAGCCAGTGCACGATCTGACAATTGGCGTCGAATTTGGTGCACGCATGATTACCATTGATGGCAAACAAATCAAACTGCAGATCTGGGATACAGCTGGCCAGGAAGCCTTCAGGTGCGTTTCCTTCTTAAGATATCAACAAAAAAACATTCGCAATAACATTATTTGTTTCCCTTTAATAGATCAATTACACGCTCATATTATCGTGGCGCTGCTGGCGCTCTGCTTGTCTATGACATCACAAGGCGAGAGACCTTCAATCATCTGACCACATGGCTGGAGGATGCACGTCAGCACTCGAACTCAAACATGGTGATTATGCTCATTGGTAACAAGAGCGATTTGGACTCGCGACGTGAGGTGAAAAAGGAGGAAGGCGAAGCATTTGCACGCGAGCATGGTCTCGTCTTTATGGAGACTTCGGCACGCACAGCCGCCAATGTGGAGGAGGCTTTCATAAATACAGCCAAAGAGATATACGAAAAGATACAGGAGGGTGTCTTTGACATCAACAATGAGGTATGTTCTGCTGCTCTAAGGCATTAATAATCCACACACACCACAGTAATTAATTTATCATTTTAATTCGTCACTGCAGGCAAACGGCATCAAAATTGGCCAACAGGCAACGCCCACAAATCCAGCTTTGCCCGGATCCGGCGGTGCGGGTGGTGCAGCTAATAGTGGTTGTTGCTAGGATTAGAGAGACGGAGAGACGATGTACGAACAAAACAACCATTGCCGATGCCAGCACTTGGGGATAGCTATAGCTCATAGCCGATAACCGACAGCCGACAGCCAATAGCCTATAGCCGATAGCTGATAGCCGCTTCTGTGAAAAGCTGCTAGTGACTAACTCTTAGATGGTAGTGGAAGCTGATCTTTTGTTTAACTTTTCTCTCTCATTTCAAGCAAAAATATAATCGTAATAAATTTAGCTACAAATATTAGCAAACCCAAATTAGTGAAAACATTTCAACACTAAGCGTAATGTTAAAGTACAGAAACTAAACACGAAAAACAGAATGAAACCAAACAATTACATATGTATGTGTAACTAATTAATTATTCACAGCATACAAAATAACAATAGAAATCCAATTACAATTTTAAATAAACCTTAAAGTAAACAAAAACAAAAGAATCCAACATTGTATATGTGAAATGTGTCGTGCGTGATTTCTAAATTTTGTAAACTTAAAAACGAGAAAATGCTAAAAAAAAAACATACGTATAAAATAATATTTTTGTGTACATTTAGTTAGTTTGCTAGTTACCATTGTGTAAGGCAAGATTATACACACTGGACGATAACCGATGATGGCGTGTAATATATACATAAACATATATATATATATACAATACATATATTTAAATATACTACGTGATTTATTTCTCATTGTGATTCGTTGATTTTTTCGATGAATCTACTACTATTCCTATCATCTCCCCACACGTTGTGGCTGTTAATCTTTTTTTACAGCAATGTATTTTAATTTTTTTCTAATGTGACGCATTTGCTTTGCTTTGTTTTTTATTTGTTTAGTTTTGCATAACACACGCATAACGATACAAACGTGCATAAATGAAATAAACTATTTTATAAGTTTAAATATTTAAATATATACAAGAAATAAAGAAAGAAATCAAGGTGATAATGCTAAATCAATTCGATTATGTCGCCAACAATTTCGAAGTTTATATAAATCTTAAAGTAAAACCGAAACAAACGCGAAGAGGAATAAACCAAGAAATAAAATCAAATTATTTATAAACATTTGTATTTGCCAGACCCAAAGCAGTATAATAAAATAATAATATACACAATAAATATTACAAAATACAAAATCAAGTTGTTGGGGAAGAATTTCTAAAGGGGTTGTATTAAAACTCATTTGGTTTTTGTTTTTTTTTTGTCTCAAAATGTAATTTGTATTTATTTGTATTTTTTTTTATTGATTTATCATTTTTAATAATGTTTTATATAGTTGTATATATTAAGGTTTAGTTAATTGATTTTGTAAATTTTTTAGAATTTGCATTTTAATGTATTTGCTTTCTCTTTGTGTTATGCTTAAGGCTACAAAAAATTTGTTTGCTCGGTTTTTTCTTTTATTTGTTTGAAACAACAACTACATAGGCTACGGTTGTATATAGAAGGTTTGTGTGTGTGTGTGGCTTGTCTAGACTTAGTTAGTTTGAGTTAGACTAAAATGAAGTGTGCTTCATATTACTAAATAATATATGTATGTATATATAATTGATTTCAGTGCGCTACGTGAATTTCTCATATAAATTCATTTTCATTTATTTATTAATAATACTTGAACTGTTTTGGTTTTCAAATAGTAAAAAACTCTTTAACTCTGCTTCTAAACCATTTGCAATTTTTGGGTATAGTGCTATCATTTCATTTTTTTTAATTATTATTATTAACATTCATCTGGTTTTGCTTTGAAGACTTTTTGTTTAGTTGATTGCGAAATTGTTGTTCTTATTGTTGTTATTGCATAAGTTACATCGTAGATTGGTAAATTGTTTATTTGCGGTATTACTAACTACAAATATATCATCAAAGAAGACAATTTGGGGAACCCGTTTGCGCATGGCAGTGATGCACTGCAATGATATTGAAATTGGTATCTCTATATTTAAAAAATATTGCTAGCATTTGTTGTTGTTGTTTTCCATTTTGTTCTGTTTTGTATTTTTCCTGACTATTATTTATTGGAGTATACGTATAATGTAGTTGTCCTAGTGCGTTAGCTAACTAATATAGTTTTTGTTATTCATGTATGTGTATATAATTAGTTCTCAAGTCAATATATAGATTTTTCTTAAACGCGATTAACATTAGTTTTTGCTTTCGATATTTATCTACTAATTCGCTCTGAGTTTTCTGTATTTTTTGTTTTGTTTTTCCTTTTTTGTAGCTGCAACAGCATTTGACATAAGAAACTTTATAACATTTAATGCTAGTCCGTTATGATTAATATTAATATTATTATTATTAATTATAGGCCGCAGTGCTTTTCTTTCATTTTTGTTTTTGTTTTTTTTTGCTAAATTGCACTGGAGTTTTGCTTTTGTTGACATTTGTGTTGTGTTATATAAGTATTCTAATGTAAAAGTTGAGCTTTTTTAGTCTCTGAGACATCACTATCACTCTCCTTAGTTGCTTTCTTCTCACAGAACTCAATCATATACGAACAGACGCCGGAGAGTGCTATAAATATGCCCGCATAGTAGAAGGAGTCGTCCCATCTGCCAAGATAAGAAAAGAAGCCATTATAAAATATGCTATTCTTTTAATCAGGTTCATTGTAGTTCACTTACCTGCCAGTATATTCAAAGATTGCACCGGCTATAGGCGGTCCGGCAATCATGCCAACGCCCTGAACGAGCAGCACCAAGCCGTAGGCACATGTGAAATCATCCAGGTCAACAATGCTGACCAATATGCTGGGCGTGAACGAGAAGGAGCTGGCAAATGTGAATCCAAAGATGATGCACATGGCCATCAATCCATTGTAGTTAGTGATCAGAATTGGCATGAAGAAAACCGATGCACCACAAACTGCAAAAAAACAGAAATCAATCATTACTGAATATTGAACCTTAAACTTGTTTTTTGTGCAAACTTACCCAACATGCATATGGAGTAGCATATGTTGATGTTCATCCATGGTCGATCGCCAAAATAGCCAAGGCCAATCATGCCCACGGTTTGAGCAATGCCAATCGCCGATATTAACACCGCACTCACACCCACATCATAGTTGTATTCCTTCATGTAATCGGGCAGATAAAGATAGGGTATGATGAACCTGTAATGCGTTTTGTTGTAGTTAATGTTCATGTCAAGATAAGATTTCGTTTGAAGCGGATTTTATTGGATTTCCTAATCAGTGCGGTAAATTTGCTACAAGCTCATTTTACTTTTATTTGAAAGTGAGAGTTTTGCTTTGACAACGACTCGCAGATACCCTTTAAATAGGTTAACAAGTTTGAATACTGAGTTCATTTGAAGCGAAACCTTAAACTGATTTATTCATAATTCATACAATATTTATTCTAATAATATATGTATATACTATATATATAACTCTGAAGCACTTACAGAATATATAAATTTCAAAGTACGAAGTCATATACATATATATTTTATATTCTATTAAATTTGTCACACAAGGTATAAAAAATAAAGAAAGAATATTTTCTTAAAAGACTTTTTCTTTAATTATGTAATTTCGAATGATGTGCGGTATCGACTTCATATTTTCATTATAATGTATGTATTATGAATTTTGAGCTGTTGCCAAATAAATTGCGACGTTTTGTGGTTTGACAGTTTTTGCGACTGCTTACGGATAATAATTATAGCACTAGCATCTTGAGGATTGCGCAGTTTCAGACCTTCGATGCGAAATCTCTTTCTCACTCTCTCTCCCTCTCTCTCTATACTCGACGTGTTGTGTACTTACCAAATGAATAGGAATAGTGTGGATAGATTGAAGAACGAAAACTTTTTATCCAAAAAGAGCGAAAAGTCAAAAGCGGATTTCACAGTATCCATAAAGCTATCGTACCAGGTCTGAAAATAAATGATAACAGTTATATTAACAATGATAATGTTAGTGATAATGTTTTAGTTAGACTCGGAATTAGGCAATACGGAAACAAATCCGTATCGAATGTCTCAATGGTCGCTTATCAGCTCTGTTCCATGTATTATGAGTTGTACGCTCTTTATATAATATAAACATTATATGTATACACAGATGAATGTGTACACTGTACACATAATTATAAATATATATTTATTAAGAGGGTCGATAATCGTGCCTTGAGCCAAATGCGGAGCAGCTGTTGTCAAGCAACAGCGATTAACTTGGACTTGGACTCGGCCTCCATACTTTGTATATGTGCTCAGTAATGTTAAGAGAGTGAGTTAAACTGTGACCTATTCTATTTTGTGAAGATCGGAAGAGCTTCCTATATCATCATCCAACATATGATCAATGATGTGTAGTATTCGCAATTGTTAATGATTATATACGATGATTTTTCTGTGGTAAACAAAATATATCTGGGATTCATGGATAAGTTATTTAGAAAGACATATTCTGATCTATACTCCAAAAGACACACATCTTGTGGAATCATAGTGAAGTATATCCTTACTAGATTACTTTCTGCTCTACTTTACTACGTGCTCAGTCATGTTGAGAGAGCCAGTTAAACTGTGACCTATTCTACTTTGTGAGGATCCTAAATTGTTCTAAGTCATCATCCTACATATAATATTATCAATGATGAGTAGTATTCTTATTGACAACAGTTAAAGAGTTAAGCTATTATTACCGATTGTACACAACTCTAATCTCATCTCATCTCATCAAGGCTGATTTCGTATCATTCACTATTTAAGTATGATTTTTATCCTTAGCCTTACTATATTCCTTCCAGCGTTAATCTACTATGTGCTCAGTTATGTTGAGAGTGTGAGATAAACTATAACCTATTCTATTTTGTTAAGATTTGGCTATATTATCGTATTGGATACAAAAGATAATCAGTAGTAAGTTGACTGGCAACAAGTAAAGAGTTTGCCAATTATTATCGATTGCATACAATTCTTGTCTCATATCAACCAGACAGATTTCTTATCATCCTTCCTTTGTAGTAAACAGTGTAATACTTCAAAGTGTCGTTTGTTTCCTATATTATCTCTCTCATAAGTATGCTTATTAGTATAGTGATACTTAAAAATAGGAAGGTTTACTGACTTCTCAAATCTCTGCCTAACTCCTACTTGTACTTACATCTTCCTCCTCCTTGGCAATTGTCGTCATCGAGTTGCGATAGATGTTGGGGCAGGATGAGGCACGCAATCGATAGCGATGCGTGTTAAGCATGGCGCCGCGATAGTGAATCGAATTGCGATGGATGCGCATATCCTTGAGGAAGTTCGAGTTGCGTATGGAGATGTTGCGACGCAGATTCGAGCGATGCGGATTCGGTTTCTTCGACTTGGACAGTCGACGCAGACCCGTTATGCTGTCCAAACGTGAGCGACGCAACGCCAACTCGCTCTGCTCCTCGTGCTCCGGTATGGTGATGACCAAGGATTCCGCTGGAGCTGTTGGCTGAAATATCTGTGGACGCGGATGTTGATCGAGCAGTGCAAATGTTTCCTCCTTCATGGACATGTAATAGCTGTGCATATCATCGCTCAGAATGTCCACGGAATTGTGACGCAATCCATTCACCTTCAGGTTAGACAACGACGGTGTATTGTGCTTGCTGGCGAATATATTTTCGTTGAGCGAATACCGAGAGCTGGCATAGTTGGTGGCCTCGTTGTGCTTCTGGGTGAGATAGCCCTCGTCCGAGGAGCGCAACGAACCGTTCGGTGTGCCTGCAATCGTTGAACGTTTCTCCGATGGCGACAGCGTCTCAATCGAGGCCAAGTAGCTCTTCTTCGACGTCTCAGCGGCGATGCCAGGCGGAACTCGACCCGTCAGCGTATCGTCGGGAGAGTTCAGATACGGAGCCGTTGGTGCAGCACCCGATGACATGGACAGCAGATTCTCACGTGAGGGAGCCTCTGCTCCTTCCTTGTGTCGCAACGAACGACGACTCAGACTCTTCACCTCGCAGACGCTGTCGAGTTCTTGGATGCTGAGGAACGTGGGCAGAAAGAGTTCGCTGCGATAACGCTTGAGGCCGGTGTCGAGTGGATCATCGATTTGCTGATTCGCCTCGGTGTTGTTCTTCGTGACCAGCGTGTCCAACACAGCCTCCTTGGTGATGCCGGTATCCAGCAGCTTCTTGATCTCCTCGAGGCAAACACTTGAATTGGAAAATGTGGTGACGCTCTGCGATCGGCTCTCGAGACGATTCTCCTCGATCAGCCAGTCGGGATCACGCATCAGCGCACCACAGACACAGGCATTCAACATGGTGCCGCCCAGGATTAGAGTGGCGCCACGCCAGCCATACGAATCGATTAAATATTGCGTGAGTCGGGCATAGACAAAGGTCCCAATGCCGGTGCCCGATGCACCGATGCCGGTGGCAAAGCTACGCTTCTTGTCAAACCAAAAGGCAATCGAGACCACAGCGGTCACATAGCCAATGCCCAGTCCCAGGCCACTGATGATGCCGAACGTGATCATGAGCATCTCGATCGAATTGCAAATGGATGAGATGGCAAAGCCAAAGGCGGAGATGAGACCACCCAAAATGGTCATCTTACGGCAACCGTATTTATCCACCAGATTCGACCAGATCGGACCCATGAGCAGCGGCACCGAGAAGAACAACGAACTGATCCAAGCTGTCTTCGAAGGCGATTCTTTGAAATAGTCCAACAGCTGTGTGTTAATCAACCCGAAGGAGAACGAAAGTCCATCCCATATAAGCGAAACCATGAGCGAGGCAAAGACAACAACCCAACCGTAGCCGCCATCGGGCATCTTCGATGTCTTCTTGTCCGTGGTGCTAGAATCTATCGAGTCACCCGATTCATTCGATATCAAACGCTTGCGCTTCTTCACCTGCGTCCCATTCATCAGGCCAATGGTCAGTGTGCCATCGCTGTCCAGCGCAATGATGCTGTTCCTCACCGCCCGGCTGTGACTCTGACCGCTGCCATCGTGCAGCTCCTCCACGGACAGATTGCAGAACGTGACCTCCGGGAACAGATCGTGCTTGATGGCCTTGTTCAGCGGTGTGTTCGCTGGCGCTGGCAACGTTGATGCTGTCGCTGATTGACAAACATTTCCATTTCCATTTCCATTTGCAGCTGCATTTCCATTACCTAGCAACTTGCTACTGCTCTCTTGATTCTCATTCGAATCATCGTCATTGTTATTGTTATTGTTGCTATTGCTATTGTTATTATTGTTGTTGTTGGCATTGCTGTTGCCACTTTGTCCCCGTTGCTGGCTTGGCCATTTTGTCCTAAGCTCTAATTAATAACTTTTTGCTTAATTACTTTGTTTTTTTCTTTTTTTTTTGTTTATAATTGTGGTTTATCAAAAAATTTGCACTTGTTGTTGCAATTAGTTTTGTGAACACAGTTTTCAGTTTTTTTTTTTTTTTTCAGCAAAGATTGTATTTGTTCTTCTTAAGTAGCTGCAGCGGTAGGTGGACTTAGATTGCTTTTGTTTCGCTCAAAATCCGATCTTCAATAATAACAACACTGTAAACAGAATGAAAGAAGTAGTTTTAGTTAGGAATTTAGTATAGATTTATGATGATTGAAAAGTTGCTAATTTGTTGAATACATTTTTACTCAACTTTACTCTAAGATAAGGTAAATATTTGACGGATTAAGTGCTTAGTTTACTTGTGAATAGAGTATCTTAAAGATACTACCTTGAACTGACGAAAACTTCTAAGTAAATTTAACTCTTAGTGAATCAGATTTTAGATTTGTATTATTTACTATTTATAATAGTTTCTTTTCATTTTCACTCATTCTAGTTAAAAAGAGCTATAACTGTAGGTCAGTTTATTAGAAATTTCTAAAAAGATTTTATTCGAAATAAGTCGGACTTTAACATATGAAAAATTATTTTAAGCTTACTTCTTTTACTTTAAATAAGCTTGGCTTCAATCTAAGCTGATTTATTTAGTATTATTAAATATTTATAATAGTTTGTTTTTTGTTTATATTAATTCTAGCTTTAGCAGAGATTTTTGTTAAAAGATATTACTATAAAGAAGCTTGATATTAATCTGTACAGTTTATTTTAATAATTTCCTTTTTACTTCCACTTTAGTATACATTTCTTAAGGCTTGACTTTAATCTGTTCTGTTTTATTTTGTATTACTAAATTAATATATATTTTCTTATTTATTTCCACTTACTCTTAAGTCAGCAGATTTTTTCTAAAAAGGTATAAAAAAGCTTGACTTGAAACTTATTATTGATAAGTTTCTTTCTGTTTTCAACTTCTGATATTTCATTCTTAAAACAACATTTATATATTTTCATAGCTACTACAAATTAAATTACCTTTATTTGCTGATAAACATTCACTACTTGTCAACATCTACAATGTTTATTACATATATTATATATCTGTCACCACTTATTTTATTTGTATTCCCCTAAGTGTTTGTCTTTTGTGGATTTGCCGTTTGATTAATTGGAAAAGTTTTTAGCCAGAATTTGCGACACGTTTTCAAGTTATTAAGCTGCATGAGTTGCACTTACAAACAAATACGCCAATCCTCGAACTAATCGAATTCCAAATCGAAAAATAATCAATCCAAAAACACAGTTTCAATTTGCCATTTCAATTTGTTTTGCATTCGCAATTTGTTGCTATTCGTTTTGTTGCCACCGTTGAAACCATAAAAACAATAAAAAAAGAGAGAGAAAAAAAACAACAAATCATTTCGTTTGTAAATTCGCGCAGAAACTGTTTGTGCAATTGGCGCTTTCTACATTTTCCCTGTGTGCAGCGTGAAAATTGTTTCGCCAGTCGCCTTCAACTTGACCTCATAAAAATAGCCGAATAAATGTGCAAGGAGCCCCAAAAATAATGCAAAACTGTTTTTGCTCTCGGCTGTGTCTGCGTCACAACATCAACAGCTGATTCTGTTGTTTAATTATTTCGAAATGCTTAATAATTTTATTTAAATTTTGCGCAGCGTTGTTTACGTTTTGCTTACGCTTTGCGTACATTTCTTTTAGTTTTGTTTTTCTTTTTTTTCTTGGCACTCAAAATGTCGCTGTCTGCAGCCTATTTATAGCGTTATTTTCTCTTTAAAGGGGGCCAAAAATGACTTGGCATAATAATTGAACAAACTGACAAAGAGCTAATTACATAATTTGCAAAAGTTGCTTTCAATTGAATAAGTTTTCAAGAAAATGGGGGGAAAAACTATGGAAAATTTCCAAAGACAAACAATTTCATCATATTGGAAAATATTAATTTTTTGTGTGTTGCTTTCAATATTATGTTTTTTAAGGTCACTTTATATATAAAATGAATAATGAGATATAAATATCCAACTATATCATTTCTCTGTAGCGTTTATAGATTGCTTTGATTATTTTTGATTGTCAATTTGTGTAGTCTTATTTCTATAATTTGCAAATCTTTTTAGTTGTGACAGTACGGAAAAAGTTATTAATTTCAATGTATGGTTTTGGACAAATTGCATTCTGAAATTTCACTTAAAAGTTTTTTGAATGGTGAATTCTTGTGCAAAAACCACTAAGTGTACAGCTAAATCTCATTTAGTGGCCGTTTCGTTATACGGAATTGCACTTAACTGTCTGTTTGCTTTGCAGCATACTTTTTGAATTAAATTAAAACTAAGGAAAAGATCTATGAACCACAAAAACATTCGTTGACTTCCCTTAATGCCATTTCGCTTAGTGGCATATCACATTTAAGGGCCTAAAGTGCAGAAGTGATATATTCCAATTATAATTCTACTCTTTTCGTTTTTTCTCTCTGTAGCTTAACAAATGTTCAGCTATTGAAACCTCAATCCGAGTAAACTAATTTATAAAGACCATATTTTGCTTAACGGCCACTTCGCTTAACGTAATTGTACTTAACTGCCTAAACTCTGTAAATAGTATCGAAATTCACATTACTATCCAATATATTTTTATAGTGAAAGCGAAACTGAGGAAAAGGCATATAACTCATAGAAACACTCTTTTGCTTCCCCTAAGAATATTTCGCTTAGTGGCCCATCGCAGTTAAAGCCCTAAAGCTAGGAAGAATTCTATTCTTTTTTTTCTTTCTAAGTTCTATTGAAAGCTCGGATTGAAGTAAACAAGTTTAAAGAGTTTCAAAACAATAAAAGTTGTTTTTTTTTAACATAAGTTAAGATGACAGGCACTTCTGCTTGGGAATCCGGAAAACTAATTCAAATAAAATTGAAGCTGTAATTGTAAGAATGAGTTTTGAGACTTACCTTTCAACTGGCTGACACGTTGATAATGTAATAGCTGTAAGCTGGGTGCGCGACAAGCTGCGATTAAAAACGAAAAGTTGTTTCGAAACGAACGAACAACTTGAAGAGGTCTCCTCGTTTAGAACTTGAACAGTTGGCCTTGAAATTGCAATTGTTTATTATTGTAGTTATAGTTATAGTTATTATTATCACTGTCACTGTCACTGCCGCCAATTACTTCGCCATAATTGCAAAGATCTTCAGTTATATTCAATTCACTTAAAGTGCGTCGTGGTGGATGGGAAAACAACAAGTGTTTATTCAGTGTGGCGGTTCTATTGAAAATTCTTAGACGCGGATCGCGTGGTATATAATGTAGGAACACTTTATTCGATTTGCTGCTGTTGTTATAAGTACGTGGATTGTTGTTGTTGCTATTATCAAAGGCGCTGCTTGTTGTTGTTGCTGATGTTGTCGTTGTCGAAGATTTCTTCGTCTTGATGCTGCGTCTGCTCTTTTTAGGCTTTTTAATAGAGTCCTCAATAGTTGTTGTTGTTGTTAAGATTGTTTTATTTAATGTTGAAGTGTTTGTGGTTGTCGATTTGGTGGCACGATAAAGTGACTTGAACCGAAAGTCATTCATTAAGAACGTTAACGTATTTATCACAGACCAGCAAGAAAAGAATTGAGCAAATCGCTTAACGTTGCTATCGCTCGTTGCGTTGTTGTTGTTCTTAGTCTGATTGTTGCTGTTGTTGTTATTGCAGTTGTAGCTGCCAGTTAACGTGATTAGCCCGGTCACCCACATGCGGCACTTTGATTCCGATGCGAAACTTAGGCGAAATAAAAAACTGAATGGGAAATTAAACGAACAAAAAAACGAACGAACGGATGAACGATTTCGGGAAATTGACCAATTTGATTGATTGATTGACGCACGCAATTGCTGTAACTGTAACTCAACGCGTGTCAAGTGCGCGGCGCATTGTGCGGCTTTTTGGCAAACATATCGATGGCAATTTTACAAGGCGTGTTCTAATGCGCGGCACACGCGGCGTATGATTAATGCGAATTCTTTGCGTTTTGTTTTTGCTTTTTTTTGTTTGTGCTGGGTGTTGTTGCTTGCAACTCAATTGCTGTTGCTGTTGCTGCTGCTCCTGCTGCGTATTGCGTGTTGATGATGATTTATGATTGTTGTTGTAGTCGATTAGCAGCTGATGCTGCCTTCTTATGTCACAGTCTCTGTGCGTTCACTGCTGCTGCAAACAGAGAGAGAGAGAGAGAGATAGAAAGAAAGAGAGCGAGATGAGTATACAAATTAGCTGCGATTTGTTGTAAGCTTTTTAATAAATGATCTCAAATTGACAAGCGCCAAGTCCATTAAGCGCAACACCATAAAATACCACACACACACACACACACAGACAGATATATCATTCGAAACGAGCGCTATATTATCTGAATTATCACACACAAAAGACACTATAAATACTCGCGTATGAATTGCCAAACAATGTACCCAAAGAATTCTATTCATCCCATTGATAAAACAGTACTCGTATTTCGCATTCGAAATATAAACGATGCTATAATACGATGTGTGTGTGCAATACTCGAAATATGCTTGAAGCATGCCTGCATTTTATTGCAGGTCAATTTGCAGAGTGCAGAGCAACACGCCCACTTGGCCAGTTTGAAGCCTGCTGCCTGGTTATTGCCACAATCGAGTTAACTGTGCAGGCGGCGTTTGAGGACATTCAATGTTAGTATAATAGTTTTCAATAAATTTCGAGGAAAATGTGCGAAGAGGTCAAAGATATTTTTTATTCTACTCTAGCTTAAAACACTATTATATATGTAAAGCATATTTATATTCAAGAACAAAACTTGCTTTGAATACACTTTCACTTATTGGATCTTTATCACACAATTGTGTTCCAATCTTAAAACTTAATCTAAATCTTTAGTTAATTGCCTTTATTTCTATTAATCGAGTTGAGCTCTTGATCAACTTGAAACAAAAGCTCAAACGTTGGATTAAGCTAATCTCTAGTGTGTTTACAAAAAAAATACCTTCAAAGTTAATTAAAGCTTGTCCTAAAAGCGTTCATAGAATGCTACAAATAAATTTAAGCTCAAAGCACACAGCGAGGCACATTCGAACCCATAAAGTTTATATATTTTTGATCTGAGTCAACAGCCGAGACAATATAGCCAAGTCCGTCCGTCTGTCTGTCCGTTATATTGCAATCAAATAAAAATTGTAGAAGTTATTTAAGAAATACTTCTGTATGGAAAATTACTCTTACTGCAATTAGGTTTTAGCTGCTTTGGCTGATAATCTGGTATATTTTGACCTTTTTGTTATATTCTGAATGTGATACTTCACCGACATACTAAATATATTATTAGGTACATTTTAGTATTTATTGTGGTATATTATTTAGTATATTTTAAGAATAATACTGCACTGTTATGTCTTTATTCCAAATGGGTGTCGGTATTTCACAGTTGAGCGCACTCGATTATAGCTTTCTTACTTGTTTTTCTATGAATATTACCCTCAAATTAACTAGAAGTTTCTATATAGGAATATGATAAGTGGATATAATGACGCCTTAAAAAATTCCTCAACCACATTAAAATACTTGACTCAAAGTCTGTACTTTTATTTTCTTTGTGTTCTACGACACATCTAGGCCAAAATACAAAAAAATACGTACAGTTATCAATGCGAGTGCTGTTGGGAAATACTCAGAGTGAGACAAGCAAAGTGCCTCGCACATTGCCAAGTTCAATGCTCGATAGGCGACGATTAGCGATTAAATCACTTGAAATTGCATTTAATTATATGAAAATTGTTTTTCTATTTTAAAGTAAATCGAATTAAATAAGCATTTCTGTGGTGTGAAGCAATCTTTAATCGCAAAAATTGCCAGCTTTCAGTCTATAAACTATCCACTAAATGTGAATGCTTATCAAATGTCAATTTGGGTTTCGGCATGCTGATAATCGAACACTTCTACTTCTAATTGTACATACAATGTGATCGAGTGTGTAGTAAAAATAGCCTTGTTGCCTTTACTTCTTTTGTGATGATTATCGTTGAATGTAATATACAGAAACAGTGTTTAACATTGTAGAGAACGTGAACTGATAACGAGTGTAGTTCTTCAGAAATATAAAGCACGCGCCATTGTAATGCGTTGTCTCAAGTAAACAACGTACAAACTTTCACTCCACACTTTCCTTATCATTAGATTATACATAGTACTTAGTTAGTGGCGACTTCCGCAATGACAAAGCTGGGTTTATGCGTGGAATATCCTTGACAAATTTCAAATTCAATTATTCTTGACCATTTTAATTATAGCGTCATTAAATTAATCTTTTGTATTGATTAGAATACTTCTGTTATGCTTATCGCACACGTTTTATTTTGCTCCACGTGTAAACTTAAAAGTTGCTAAGCTTTAGCTTATTAATGTTTTAATTTATGTTTATAGTATTAAGCTAAGCTTAGTATTGTTTTAAGATTATTATATATTTTATTGAATTGTATTTATAGTGCTCTTATCAGCACAAAATGCAACTTTGTCACTTTGTCATTAAATTAAATGCTATAAAACACAAACTGGATTTATCACATAGATATATAGATTAACAAATTCTTTGAACAGTTGATCACTGGTAACAATCATTATCATAACAACAAAAAATTCAGAATTGATCATGATAAACTCTGAGCATATAGCCAAACGTGTAAACCAAAATAGGTCATTGTATTCTTATCACAATAAGCTGTCACTTTGTCACGTGTATACTTTAAAGAATAAATCTCTGTTTTTCTTTATCACAAGAACAAAAATTCGAATATTGATCATGACATACTCTTATAGTACGACACCACGTGTAAACCAAAATTTATAATAATAAATTTTGTGAAGATTTCATTGTATTCTTGGTTATATATATTAATGATTTTTGTTTAAAATATTTTATTGTATTCTTATCAACAAAAAAGCTGTCAGATTGTCACGTGTAAACGTTGAACAAAAAGAATGAATGCATCGGCTGACCCCGCGGCGCCTTGGCGTATGCAACACTTTTTGATCACTTTCACTTAAAAACTAAGAACAATTCAGCAATTGAGGAAAACACACTTTACTCGAATCCCGCACAGATCTTGAGGCCACAAATGGCCGAGTTGAAGAACGCGAACGCGGTGGAAGGTTTAAGGTTGTGGCATGACGAAAGCCATCGAGAGCCGCCGTCGATGCGGCCAAAGAAAACAGTTCAGTTCAGTGGCTCGTTGCCAGCCAGACTAATAAATGAGTGAAAAGATTCGGGCGACAAAAGCCTCCGTCGCAAGACGAAAACGAGTCGGAACTGAACGAAATCAAACGACCAGCGGCGACGAGAAGTGTAGACACAAGAGGAGAGAGAGAGGAGAGGAGAGTAGTATCAGCAGAGGAGAGGAGAGACTATCAGACGAGACGAGACGAGGCAAGAGGGGGAAGGGAGAAGAGCAGAGGTGGGCGGGGTCGAAACTCAGGCTGTAATCGCGGCAATCGTTTGCTTTAATCTAATAAATTTCTTATCAGCAGGCGTCGCACTAGGCGAGCGTACTACTCGTACTTTTACTCGTATACTCTATACTTAATATATATGTATATATGATATGCATGTATATACATATGTATTAGTGTAATCGCAGTTATCGCACTACCTGCCCCACACGCGGCCACTTGACATCCCCCGACGACGCTTTGCCCGACAACTTGTCACTCTTTCATTCTCATTTTCATTTTCTTTTTTCCTTTATTCCTTTCTAGCAGTCTGCTCATTTGATTTGTGTGCATTATTATTGTGCTCAGAATATGTAATTTGCCTTTATATCATTACACCCAACAATGTTACAATTTTTAATCATGACAACCTTGCTCATTATCATGCCAAAGTGGAAACTGATATAACAAATTTGATTATTCAAGGCGACATTTGCATACACTTGTCTGCAAAACAAAACACGTTTTAGTTGAAAAACAAAAATAAGAAAACAAGTTTATTGATTTAATCAATGGATACATTCCATGGCGGGGAAACTGTTAAATGAATCCAAGAAATGATTTAATGGAATGATTAACTGTAAAGTTTTTATTTGGGTTACTGCGGTCGAAGTACTTATTCAGTTATAGATTTATATAATAATGGTAATGAACTTGAAACAAATATTGATATTTATATTGGAATGTATTAATTAGTTTTGCTTAAGATGACATTCTATTTATTAATACTTATGGGATTATCAATGAAGTGTTTTAAAGTTAAAGAAGTAACTAAAAGATGAAAGATCAGTGGCACACCAAAAGATATTTGAATTTTTGCAAGGTAAGAGACTTATAAGATTCACATCTAGTCCATCCAAAACTAATATTTAATTATAATAATAAAAAAAAATTGGAATACATTAATTTTAGTTTTCGTGGAGTTTAGGAATGAAAACGAGTGATTGCCTTTGATCTTGATATATTTAAATTCAAAGTGTCTTATCATTTTGTAAAGAAACTTATGAAAATTGTTCTCTGAAAGTATTTGAAAAGTATTTCAATTCATAAAGGAACAACAGAAGAATGAATTTCTATAAAAGTAGATCAAGTTGAAGACCTTTAAAGCCAGTTCTTTGGTATTAGTGTTAGAGTTAATTTTAATTATATCTCACTGTTTAAAATAAATAAATAAAAGTAATCTTTTGTAATATTGGAAAAATTCCATATTTTCAAATTATCTACTTAAACTAAACAAGATAACTTAAAATGTAAAATGATTATGAATAGTTCCATTAAGAAGTGTACAACGATTGATTTTTTAATTATCAGAAGACACTATTAATGAAAGAATAGGCTCATTGTCATGAATCAATTACTGAATTACAGAAATAGTTAGACCGAATGAACCTAGAGCAATAACTAATAAAGAGTGATAAGCAATCTACTAGCAAAGCAAATAGAATGGTCTAGAAGCAGGAATTAACTAGTTCTTAGAAAAGCCCCTTAAAATTAACAAATTTTATAAGTCAACCCTTAATGAGTGCTTTATTTAAGAGTAGACGTAATTTGATAGAAGTCTCTGATCATATTGCTGACATGTGCTGGCATAATCCAGCTAAGCTAATTGTTTAGTGCGGCAACAACAAATAAACGACATTGTATGAGAACAATGTGAACATTTAAAATACTTAATTTGAATTATATTGTTTTATGGATCAATTGAGATAAACCTAAATGCGCGATAAGCTCGAATATTTTCATTGCTTTATGCCTTTATTAACGTAGCAGTGAGTGTGTGAATATTCTGTGTATGTGTGTGTGTGTGTGTTTTTGCGCTATTGTATTTGGTGTGATACCAATACAAAGTGGTTTGATGCTGACCTACGCCAGTTTGAATTCGGTTTTTTTTTCTTTCTTGTTTTTTGTGTGGGGTAATTGCGATAGCCGAAAATCAGGAACTAGGCCAATGCAATAAACTTCTTCGCAAAGTCATTCGCTCTGCTGCGTAGTAAGCTATTCATAAGCATAGACACAATCATATTTTCATACTCATATATTCATATTCACATTCATATATTCTTGATTGGCCTCGCTTCAAGTTTCAATCATAAAAGAAAAGGCCATTTCCATAAAGAATACGATATTATGATCACAGGTTTTGCATTTATTTATTGCTAAATTGTCAGTTGCCAGGAAAGCTTAATTCTTATTGATTCAATTGATAACTGATGCCATAAGACGAGTTTTGATTTGGAAATGCAGGAAAAATAGAATAGAACGAAAAAGATCAAATATAAATCTTTACCATATTATGTGGTATATTTCGGTATTTTTCAAATGTAGTAGTGGTATAAAAATATACGAAGTATACATTTCAGTATGTGAATTTGGTATATTTGAACGAAAATACCACAATTTACATTGTTTATATATTTCGATGTGCTCTTGTGATTACACATTCTTGTAATTTCTCTTACAATTTGTTGTAAATAGAAACTTATTGCTCTACTTAAAACTAATTAATCTAATTACAAGTGTTTTCCATTAGTAAGTAAGAAAATTGCATTTGTGCTTTCTCTCAAAGCAAAACTAAAAATATCCTTGGTCTCGTTTACCTTGAGATTGCAAGAAAAAGGCAAAGCATGATAAGTATTTCTGTGTTGGTTGAGCAAGAATTTAATGCAGTCAACAAGCTGACAGTTGGCTTAACACACCTTAAGTGTTATGAATGGTCTTGTCTGACCGTTAAGCCTGTCAACCATTTGATTCCCTTTTGCAATGCGATTCGTCGCTGACTGCTTAATTGATGTAGTTCGAGCAATTGAAACCGTGTAATTGATAGACGAAATCTGACCCCCACATCAACTTGTGAGTGCAATACGATTGTTGTTTGTTAGGTCTTTAATAGATTTGCGGTTTCAGGTTATCTACGTAAAACGGTAGTCTGAATAGTAGTCGATACAATTAATTGTTGCATTTATGCCCATGTCATTGACATCACTTCACAGTTTGCATTGCATTTATAAAGCGATTTTATGCTTCATTTGCAATGAGAAACGTGACATGAATAGACAAGTTTTGTATGCCTTTCATTTGCATCATTTGCATAACTGAGACGAGGAGATAACAAGAATTATACAAATACGGAGGCGCAGTGCCAAACATGTGAGTTTGACTCAGCTAGCATATGCACAGGATTACAATTAATCCCTTTGAACGTGACTTTATAAATTAATAATGGCTTAAGAGTATAGAAATTCCAATAAAGGTAATTTATAACATATTGTTGATAGCATCCATTATTTAAACATTACTATAGCAGCTGTAGAGTATAGGAAAAAAGTGTCTGATTCATAAAGCTTATTTTGATATAACTTTTATGCAAAATGCAGCTATAATAAACCGCACTTTAACATTGATAGTTTAGTTGATCAAAGCGCTGCAGTACTTTTTCAACTGTTCAACCAGCTTAAGAGCTAGGTTGTCAACCATGCATGCAACATGCCGCACACCAAGAAATCCTTCAGCACAAGCAGGCAAAACAAAAAAAACTGTTTGTGGATGTGCCCCTTGAAAGTTGCTTGGAAAGCGGAAAAAATGTGTGACAGGCAAACAAGTGCATATAAAAAAGGTGTCACTGTGGCAAAGTCAAATGCACACACAACAAAAATACACCAACACACATACACACCTAGAGAGTCGGCGGCATGCTTTGATGTTTCTGTGTGTTTGTGTAAGAGAGAGTGCTTATTTAGTTGCTGCTGCCTCTTGCGGCACTGACAAATTGCAACAATAAAGCGCAGCCAGCAACCATTTCTTTTTTGGCCACAACAGCAACAAACCTAGGGCGAAGAAGAAAGAGATGGAAAGGGAGAGAGAATGAGATGCAGATAGCGAGGCAATGTTGTGTGCTAAAGGATTATTTATGCTTTTTGCCTTAAACTTGACAAACTTTTGTGGTCACACACAGACACTTGTAAAGGCGTTTTTTTATTGATTATTTTTTGTACCCACTGCGAAAAGTTTAAAAGGGTCTTATAACTTTGTGACAACAGAAAGTTGTCAGAAGAAACAACTATGGAATATGCAGTATATAAAGGTAGGTAAAGCTCTGGATCAAGGCACGGCCCAAACAATAAGAGCTAGGAAAGATGGCTTATAAAATTTCACTGTACAATAAGGCTGGAATTAAAATATCCTACTCTCAACCATATTAAATTGTGTATACAAACAAGAAAAGTTTATTTCTAAGATTAAATTTACATATTCCGAATAATTTCTTCACGTTATTTTAAACACTTCCTGAAAGTAATTAGCAGGTGTCTCAAAGTCGAGTATACTCGGTTTTTCGCTTGTTATACATGAATATATTTGTGCTTGCTGTGTGTACATGAGCTCATTCATGTGTATATCCTGTGCATATAAAATGAGATTCGTCGCTTCTGATTTCTCTTCATATACATATATTTTTTTTGGTCTCGCAACACAAAAGAAAACCCAACTCGGCAAAAAGAAAATCACTTTTCAGTTTGAATTGCTGTACATGAAGTCATCGCATGCTCTGATTTATGCAAGGAAAAAGGCAACTTTTCAACCGCCATAAACCTTTTTAATTTTTTGATTATTTAAATAAATAATTCTCGGCAAAAAATAAATGAAGAAAACTAAACAAATTGAAATCTGATTTTATAGTTCATATTTTCTTTTACGAGTTTCGCTAAAGGCAACCCACAAAAAAGAACGGAAACAGAACAAGGTCGTTTCAAATTTAAGGGTGGCAGTAATAAATGAAAATATATACCTAAAAATGTTGAACTTTTTCTTTTGACGTGCACGCAAAATCGCCAAAGGGGGGACCAAAGGTTAGAATTAAAATTGCAATTAGCTTAAATGCAAATAAGAGGAGCTCAGCTGGAAATCCAGTTGAGATGCAATTTGCAAATTAAATCAACTGTTTGTGAATACCCTGTATAATCATAAGCAGTTAAAGCTGCACAAATTTGTATTCGAAATCAATTATTTAGAATATCTTAGAACAATAATTTAATTAAAATAAGTCTGATTTTTGTGTTCACACACTCAACAATCACATTTTCATTAATGTAACTGAATAAATCCATATTCATATAATACATTATATATTTACATTCTTTTGTTGACTGCTATGAATAGAAACGTATTTAGAATAATGAATAATTTCCACAGTGTGTCAATCGAAAACAGCGATACGAATTAATTACAACTATTCAAACGGGTTTATTCGATAAATTAATATTAAAGCGGAACTAGAAATAGAAAGGAAAATACGAAAATTGAAAAGTCGACAAATAAATGGATTAAATTCAATTTCAAATGCATTGATTAATAAAATATGCCGATTGTAAATTGTAAACCTTAATTAATAGATGATCAATTAATTGTATCTGATTGAAGCTGACAAGTTAGGAGGTAGATTATTAGAAAAACAAAAAGGAAATGGGCGAAACTTGAAGGTCACTTGAAATGAGAAATTTAATAGACAGCAAGATGACAAATTGTAGATTAGCCAGCGGACAATGTTGTTTGGCAAGAGAACGGAAGGACGAAGGACGAAGGACCAAGCAAGGACGAACCACTCGACAAGCGATGCGACAAGGACAAGTGGCATGTGATGTAATTACGCAAAAATAAATGGGGAAATAAAGAAGAGTTAAAAGCGACGGCGACACAGCTTCAATAATCACATCACATGACCAACTTTTTTCTTACCCTTTTTGCACGTTTTCTTTTGTTTGTCTTTTTTTTTTTTTTTTTTGCTCGTTTGCTCTACTTACTTTGCAAATTGTGTCCGCTCGCGATAAATTTGCTTTGTTCACAAAGAGTGAGAAAATGAAAGAATGCAAAACTCAATTGGAAACAAGTTGAAATTGTTTTCTTAAAGTTTCCTGTGGTGTTGTTGTTGCACAGCCATCGCGGCTTCAAATTGAATCACGACTGAATTGACTGACAATCTGGACACCAAACAACAAACTGCACTCGACTCGATTCTCGGCTCTTTGTGATGATTGAGATATGGATATATTATTATTGAAGGCATCGAGTAACTCTCTCTCTATCTCTCTCTCTTGCTGTCGCTCTGCCTCACCCTCTCAATTCTCTAGACTTAGTTTCTCGCTCTCCCCATTCTGTATCTCTTTCTCTTCAACATCTGAGCTCATATCTTTGGCTTGTTTGTTCGCCTTTAATTTTCTAAATGCCTTTCAGCATTTTCAACCACTAACTCCATTTGCTATGGATTGTTCTTTGTTTTCTCGAGTCAGTGGAAAATTACCAGTTGACACCATAAATGCCCCTCATGAGTGAGTTGTTCTCTCTCTCACTGATGGAGCAAAGTGTATTCTTTTCTTTAGATTATTGCGCAGCTCGACTTTAAAGAAATGTTTATCACTTCTCTAATGGTGAAAGTGCAACTTTTAGAACTGTATGAAAAACAACATTATACTGCATGGAAGATTGCAGAAAGTGCAACTTTTGAAAATGGCTTGACTTATTTAAAATTTTTCTCTTCATTTCAGATCATTGCATTTTCGATATTGATTAAATAATAAACTTTCTTTCGACATACAAACAATCTGGATTAAAGATTTTAATCTTGATTTTAGTACGTTTTTTCTTTCTGTGAAGATGTGCTTTGCTCTCTGTTAAATATAATATTGTTATTTAATAATTAAGAACGTTTTCGTTAAGACTCTTGAGAGATCTTCTAAAGTATTCATGGATTGTATGTTTCAATTTGGAATATCTCCCTTTTATTTTGATTTAGAAACAGAATTGTAATATGTACTTCCAAATTTGTTTTTCATTAAAAAAAATAAGCATTCATTTAACATTCAAACCTCTCCATAAATTTTAACTAACCACATACTATTCAACAATTTCAGCATTTGAGATAAGTGCGTTATACACATGTCTTCATTAAACACAACAGACATAAATCTTCATCAAATCTAATATTCAAGTATAGTTCAAGTTGGTCGAACTATTGACATTTCGTGTGTCAGGCAATGTGACTGACGTTTTTAGCACATTTCGCACGTTTGACAAATAAAATTACATAGTTGCACCATTGTCGACGTTCTACGACGGCTACGATTATTTTATGCAAATGGTAGCTTAACGGACATGCGATAAGCACGTGGACCCTCATGTCCTGGCAAAAACGCAAAAAGTTTTCATTTTCACAATCTGCTCTTGGATGGATGAAATTTATGTGCGTGTCCTGCGGCAGCATTTGCGAACAATTTGAAAGTTCGCCGGGCGAAGTGAACAAAGACCAACGAATTAATTCGCAAATTGCATGCTAAACTCATTTATTATTATGATATGGCGAAAAGTAGTTTAATAAACTGCACATGCTCGTAATTCAGACATATGTTATATGACCTTGACGTGGCAGATATTCATGAAACACTTCATTCTTATTTAAATAACCTTTGTGTTTTTATTTTGCAATTGTTATAAAACTTTCAGAACATGAAACGAATAAACTAATATGAATATTAGTTGAATTTAAATACAATTCTATTTGTTTTATTATTTAATAATAACAAAATGAATACACATAACAAAAGAATATATACGACTGTTCGTTACACCCTTGAACACATAATTTATCATATGGTATGATGATATATAATTATAAATGCTGATGGGTGAGGTTGAAAATTTTAGTGTTTGCAATTTATGAAGATTCCGCCTGTCCAACAATGATAATGTTCATGAATTTCGTTAGTTTTGTGTTATTGTTTGCAAACGGATTACCAACAAAATAAACTTTCAAAACGAGTTTTGCAATTATGCAAGGTTCATGTGATGATTTACTATGTACGCATTTCCCTGTGACGTTGATGCAAAGTGATAAGATAAATTTAATATGAAAACATTTCAGTTTCGTTATCAATCTGCTGCTGAAGCAGAGGTTCCTTGACACTGACGTCTCCTCAACTAATGAGATTTGTCTAGTCTCAGCACTCATTAGAGCAAAAAACCCTGCTGAGAAGCATAGCTGCAGGGTATTCAATTTGACTTTCCTACATCTCAATTTGTCAATATAAACGTCAAGCTTTGTGCATGTTATGTGCATACGAGTGTTTCATCTACAAACATGCGACACAACGTCATCATCATTATCATTATTATTGTCATTATCATAATCATTAACAAGTCATCTGAGTGCGTCTCACGCAGCAGCTGCTGTCAACCGGTTTGAGGTATATATTTTTATTGATTTTTTTCTTTTTTTTTTTTTGCTGGCTGAGGTTTGTAAAAGTATACACAACTGAACTTTGAGTGTATTCATATCATGCGTGTGTGTGTGTGTGTGTGTTGTACTCGAGTCTCGAACGTAATCAGCTGTTTGGCTCTTAACACTGACACACATTGTGCCGATTGTCGAGTATCGAGACTCATTTCAAATGCTAAAAAGCAGTACCGGTTTCGTCATCAGCTGTTCAGCTGGTTTTTGTCTTTGTTCCTCGGTTCGTTATTAACATTATTGACAATAACATTTGTGTTCTGCTCAATAAAAAAAATTAATTGAAGACGAATGGCAAACAGTGACTTTTGTTGAAGCTTTTCGTTTGACAAGTGTTCTTCGAAAAGATTTGGCGCTATAAATACATATTTGTTGACAAGCTTTTGATAATTAAAAGTTGAATGCATATTTATGCACTTATATAGCTTAATTATGAATTGCGCAATGAAATGTCTAATGCTTGAAAAGATTTAGTATTTATTTAAATGCTGATTTATGTGTACATATTTATTTATTAATTAATTATAAAGTGTCTAAGCAAGTATATATTTTTAAGCAGACTCAAATGTCTTCGTTTACTATTTTTATAATGAAATGTCTAATGCATTAAATGAAATTATCACCAGCGGAAAAAGTTGTTTGAATCTTTTTAAGCTCAATTTGATTTGCCACAACAAATAGATAAAATTTGGTCTTCCATCATAATGTCCAATTTTGTGACTCTCATTACGTGGCTCATTAAATCCGGTATTGTTCATTGGTTGTGGTGGTGTGCGACCGTTAAATGCTAATGATATTCTCAAACTAATTGCAAGCTGCAAATATAAAAAACGAGTTTTAAGGTTGTCATCTAACTTTGCTTCTTAAAGCCAGTTTGCAATGAGTAACTGTTAAGTGCAATGCACCAAAAAAAACAAAACAACATGTAAATACTTTAGGCCAAGGACAACAACGTCGAGGAGAATGGTTTTCAATTACTTGAAATCAAATTTGCAGTTGGCCAAGAACGATAAACCAAAAACTAAACATGGCATGACATTTTGGACGAAACCATCAAAGTGTCTGTAACCATAGCCAAAGCCAAAGCCAACCATCATCCATTTACATGAACATAAATCTATCTATCTATCTGTCCATTTGTCGTTGTGTGTGAAAATGTGTGAGCTTTTTTTTGGGAAGGAGGGAGGAGAAAGGACATCGCTCGGCTCTGCAGACGAAAACAATAAAACTCAAATGGGAAATGGCAAAAACCGACAAAATGGCGACGCGCGTGTGTTGACTTTTTTCTTCTTCTTCGTTTCTTGTTTTTTTTACTTTTTGGGTAACCGAATACTGTGCCCCACTTTCAATGCGGTTTTCCCCTAATTCCAGCGTTGGCCTTATGCAAATAACGTGGCTCAGAAGTGTGTGCAAATCATCCCCAGACAGCTTGTCGCGGCCAAAGCTAGCGAATTGAAGCATAAACCAAGGTCACAAATCCCGGCAATAGAATTAGGCGCATAATCAATTAATTTTCCCTAATTTTGTACATTAATTGAGTTACCACAAAAAAACATTCACGCGGAATGTGCTTCAACGATAAGTTGGGGGAGTTTTGCTTTTGTGGACTCTTGCCTTATCAGCGTGCTCATTGTTTCGCTTTTATCGTTGTCTTTCTGTCTCTCCATTCACATTACACAAAAACCTATATATGACGAATATCGCGATATGGCTGCATAAGCAACAACTACGACATGTAGAAAAAGAAAATACAAAAAAAAAAAAGAGAGCTGCATACTGATTTTAATGCTAAAGCCAATTGCGTTGTAGGGAAAATAAAATATATTATATATTCAAGTGACGCAAAATATTGAAAACATTTTTAATGGAATTTTCGAAGAGTGGCTAAAAATAGCTAAATCATCTGATTTCAAAGACATTTATTTATGTGTGACAAAATAATAACGAATGCGAAGCGATCCGAAGCAAAGCAAACAAAGCATTAATCATCCCATGTGTCTATAATATAAATGTAACTGTAGATATAAATATACACATATTTATCTGTATAACATTATATACTATAAGTATGTGACGCAAATGTGAGTACTTCAACACACACGCTCAATGAATATTCATGTCTGAAACACAAACATACATATGTATACATATAGAATACATATCGGAAGAACAAATAACAGAAACAAGGTCAATGTGCTTTGGCTCTGGTGTTGCGAATAACATTTGTAATATACTTAAGATAACATTCATACGAACTTTACGCACCTGATCCAATGAAAGTTAAGTAACTTGTTCTGATGTGCTTCCCAAATCCGCCAGTTAATCTTTAGCTAAGTAATAACCATTTTGTTTCAATTGATATCTTATTTGTTCGTATTTTACCGTAAGGTTTTTAACAGTTTACATTGTAGGTCAAACGACAGCACTTTAAAGTTGTTATTTGGAACCAGTCTTTATTTAAACAAAAGTGTAAAGCACTTGTATATATGTATGTTTTATATTTTATTTTATTTTCGTTTGTTTACGATTCGCACAGTGGGTAGAAAACGCATCAATGGGGCATATGAATTTTAAGTAGCGGTACTTTAAAGCTCTGCAGAGATTGTTCAATGATTGTTTAAGTACTTTTTTGTTGTTGTTGTTTTAGGTGATTGTATACAAATTGCACAACGTTTATTGTCAGGTTTGTGTTTTGCGATTCTGTTATGTAAAAAGTACAAAAAAGATTTAAGGTCTACTTTCAATAATTTCACGAAACATTCGTGTCACGCGTTGGTATTTAATAATTATTTATTTTCTCTCTCGTTCTCTCTGTGCCTCTGCGGATTTTTATTCCCTTTTGCAGTTTACGCTTTAATGTTCGTATTCCTTTTGTGTGTGTGCTTCTTTTTGTTTTTGCTCTTTTTGCGGCTGATGTTTTGTTACTACAAACTCATCCACCCAATGTGCGGGAGTTTCGATTTTTCTGTACGGAACGTATGAAGCGAGCAGGGGGAGGGTGGCCAATGACAGCACCGCCCAACAACGCAAGTTCACTAGAAGTATTTGGCGGTTGGAATAAACAAATGCACCCACCAAACATACACACATACAGGCACACACCCACACTGTGTCAAATAGCGGTAAGGAAGAACGAATTGAGAGCACGCACACCAATTGATATAAAACGCAGAGACGCGTCTAAACAAAATTTACCGAATTGTGTTTAATTTATAAGTTAACACGTTTACACGAAAATTATTGTGACAAAAGCTTTACGAGCACTGGACTGACGCTTTGAATATTTCAATTTAGATTTCTTCCGCTAACACGACCGTTCGATTCCGCAACTACAAACTGTTATGCCTTGGGCGATGTTAACGCGATTTTGTACTCAAATGACACTGCTAATAACATGTTGTGCTCGCACGAGCTGTTAAACAGATTATTTTGCGCAGTGGCGTAGACAAACTGAAGGGTTGCTCGTAAATATAGTAAAAACCCGGTTTATTGATAGAGAAATAAGTTAATTAGTAATATATAATTGTATTAAATACAATGACAAGTTCGTTAGAGCTCTTTGACTGCCAAAACATTCGATTTTCCTGATATAATTTCTCTGTTAAGTTTAACAGACTAACGTTATGTTATTTAACGTACCCAAAAAGTGTGTACACACTGAAAACATTTTGATAAGAGCGCAAAATTTAAATTCAAAACGTTTACAGTGAAAGTCTTTTTGTTTTTTCGTTGTGAAATCTAACATGAATGGTTTATTCTAACTAAAATTAAATAATTATATGACACACATGGTGATTAACTTCTCCACCCAAAGACTCTAAGAGCAAGAGTCGCTGTCAGCACCTTCCGCTTCATCGGCTGTGAAAAATTAAAAATATAACATATATTAGTTATTTAATCAAGTCCACGTGCCTGCGGCTTAGCAGTAATCAATTAAAATGCCTAGTGATGCCTTAAGACATGCATTCTGTCAATCAAAGCTATACCGGCGTTTCTTGCTTATCAGTCACCAGTGATATCGATTACTTACAAAGTATTTGGAGTCCAAACATTAGCGCAAAGCCCGCCAGGCAAGCGATATAGGGACGCCAGCCGGCATGATTTTGTGTGAGGATCTCAAAGAAGACCACATAGAGCAGCGTGCCACAGGCAATGCCCTGCAGTATACCCGATGGAACACTCGGCTGATCCGCATTCGCCTGCTGGCTAATCCCGATTCCAATGCCGATGCCAATGGGCGTCACAATCGAGAACGTGATGAGATAGATGATGGCCAGAGAGGTGCGAGTGCGGGCCACCAATAGTTCCATGCCCACACAGAAGGCCAGCACCAACTTGTGAGCAGCGACGGCACCAAACATGAACCACACCGTGCCCACTGTATTCTCGAGGCCAATGGCCATGCCCTCAAAGAGTTCGTGCAGCGACAAGGCCAAAATTATTCCCAATCCGCGCATGGAGGCGCCACCGTCCTCCACGGGCATGTGAGTGTGACCATGGCCATGGCCGTGACTATGACCATGACCAGTTGGAGCCGCTTGTTTTGCTTCTGTTGGCCGCTCCAGATCACAATGCTGATGAGCTGCTTGCTCCGGCTCTTTATTTTTTAGGGTTTCCACTTTGCTGCTGTGTCTGCGGCTGTGACCACGTTGAAAGGCGGCACTGGCCAGTGACTCCTTGCGGCTAAGTTTTCGCTGATGACGCAGCATGACCAAGTGCATCAGCTCGTCTAGTGCATACATGAGAAAGAAGCCGGTGCACATGAGCATCTCGGTGAGAGCAAATGGAGTTGAAGCCAGAATACCGCAGTGCTGCAGTTGCTCCACATCCTCGATAATCTCGGGCAGCATGTGCAGAAATGTGGTGCACAGTAGAACCCCTCCACCAAAGTAAATGAGGCATCGCACCACCGTTGAGGCACGCGTCTCTTCGGGATCCTGTTGCGTCCACTTGAAGCAGCGATCCAACATATAAGGCAAACTGCCGCACAGCACAGTGACCACAATTAACACAACCATGGCGACAACTTTAGCCACCAGCAATCCATGGCGATCCAATGTTGTGTCCCGCTCCTCGATAGCCACCTGGGCAATAACCGCTGTCGCCGCCGTGGTTGTTATTGTTGGCATTCCGTACATCTTGACGCGAGCGAATGTGAACCGAAAGTGTCTGCACTGTGGTTAAAGTGCTACCACATATATAGTCTGTTGCCTCCATATCAGACAGTCGTAAATTATATATCGAAGCACTGATTGACAGGGGAAATTACGACCTAACTGGGGAAGCAGATTATACGAACGAAGTTCATCAATTGCCAGACCGATCGTCGGACTCGACTCTTCGGGTGATAGAATATTTCTATTTTACTTTACTCTTATTTTTATTTCTTCTTTGTCGGTGTGATTAATTCACATTGAATTCGATTGTTGGAAATGCTATCGTATTTTCAATCAGTTCAGATAATAATGGTGATACAAGCTTGATCTATCTACAATACACAATTGGCACACTGAAGTTAACAAATAATATTCGCATTTCCGCTGGGCAGTGTTTATTGTTAAGCTGTTTTTATCTTTCTCGGAAAATGTTTGTGGACAATAAGTTTATCTCAATAATCAACTGTAAAGCTCTTTCTTCTTTGTTATTAAAGGTAGAAAACTTTTATAATTATATTTACTCCTCGTAATTTGTATGTTTTAATATTCAGGACAGTGGATCACAGCGTATTTCAACCGTCACTAAGCGACAACTTTTAATCATTATACTGGACAAACTAAGGGCGGCATTGAATTTATTTAAACGCAGGATTTTAGTTTAATGCTTTAACATAAAATATATCATTTCATTTATTTTCTCACTCTTTGCTTACTATATAAAATAATTGAAAAACAACCACCAGCAAACAAGTGGAAATAACTAATTAAAAATATATTAATATAACTATGTATTTAAAACATCGTATGACCTTCCTCTTGGTTACTAACTATTCCCAGACGGTTTGAAATCGATTCTATCAATGTTTTATAATATCAGGGCTAATATTTTCCCATTCCTCTCCTAAGGTCAGATTTGTTGTGAATTGGCTATTTTGAATGTTCAAATGGCTCACAAATTCTCTATAACATTCATGTCAAGTGATTGAACTATTGGATGGATGGCATGAGGCCATTAGCCAAGTCTATTCCCACCTTATGTTTTGGGACATTGTCTTGTTAGAAGCGGAAATCTTCTCTAATGCCCAGTTTATCCGCTCTTTGAAGTAAATTGACCTTTAGTACCTATATAAGGAATATATTTTATAACTGTATTTCAAAGTAGAGTTTGTGAAAAATATAAAATATTAGTTTAACGTAAATAAACCAATAACTTTTCACACATGTTCGCATATGGGAAATAAAAGAAACAAAGAGTTGCAATTATATAAAAAGAGTACGATTGAATGATTCCATTGCAATTGTAACACAAACCATACTAAAAAACGTTTTTGTTTGTTCTAAAATAAATTTATGTGAAAACAAAATTCATCGAGTTGTTCGTATTAAACTTTAAGCTTAAGTGAAGTTCGAGTTCATCGATGCCATCAAAAGTTTTGCAAGCAGCTTTCGAATGTTTTGAATCTTTCAAAACAATTTTACTTAAAGTGTTAATTACTTTCAAGTTAGTTGACACTATTGGCCACATGGCTGGGGCATTCGTAGCCACCTTTACCCTTCGCTTCGACCACTGCAATGGATTTTCGGGTAAGAAATAAACAAGCTTCACAAAGTTTACTCAAAGTTCAGCCAACTTACCTGCGATTTGCAGCCCAAACATGAGCACAAAGCCGCCCAGGCAGCAGAGGAAGATGCGCCAGCCAGCATGATTCTTGGCGACAATCTCATAGTAGACTACATAGAGCAGAGTGCCGCAGGCAATACCCTGTAAAATTCCAGCCGGAATGCTGGGTTGATTCGCACTCGCTGTCTCGCTGACCGCAATGCCAATGCCCACGCCAATGGGCGTCACAATGGAGAACACAACCAGATAGATGACCGCAATTAGCCAGCGTGTGTGGGCCATCATAATCTCCATGCCAATGCAAAAGGCCAAGACGAGCTTGTGGGCCGCAATGGCTCCGCACATGAACCAAGTATTCTGCACACTCTCCTCGAGGCCAATGGACATGCCGCCAAAGAGTTCATGCAGCGACAGCGCCACAATGATTCCCAGGCCACGCAGCCAATTGGGTTCCGCCACCTGCTCCAGCTGCTGTTGCTCCTTGTCTGTGCCTTCCTCTAGAGCCTGCTGCAGTATCTCCTGCTTCTTGCGCTGCTGTCGTCCAACTATGAAGTACATCAATTCCTCAATGCCGTACATCAGAAAGAAGCCGGAACACATGAGCATCTCGGGCAGCGCAAATGGCGTTGTCGCCAGCATTTCGCATTGCTGCAGTGCATCCACAACGCCAACCACCGCGGGCAGTATGTGAATGAAAGTGGTGGCAATTAAGACGCCGCCACCAAAGTTCAATAGACAAAGCACTGCGAGAAAGTCCCGAGCATTGCCCACATTCCGTTCAGTCCATTTGTACCAACGATTGAGGACATAGGGCAGAAAGCAGAAGATTAATGTGACCAGCAGCAGCACCACAATAACCACAACTTTGGCAACAACTAATTGATGATCGTTCATGGCGCCACCAGCTATGAGAACTCTCTAATTTGAATGCTCTCTCCTGGCCAACATTATATACCGCAGTTGCGAAAGCCTATCTGTTTACAAATATCGCCAGAAATCTGTCATAAGTACCTCCATTATCCCTAGAAAGCCTTTAAGAGTGTTCCTAAAACAAGAATTTAAAGTTTCCGCATTGAAAATGCCTTAAAAATACAGTAAAGATTCGAGAAAAGGTATTCAGCTAAAAAGCGGCATTTATGAGAATTATAACACCTGTCTAAATAACATTGTTTACAAGCTTTCAACAAATTGCAAGCCATGCCCGATAACGGTATTCCAGTATTTCACCATATCCGTTGCCCTCAGAGAGGAATGGGTATGATAACAAGCCAAGTCAATCCAGTTTTTGTTTAAGTTTTTCTTAGATGTTAAATATAATAATGTTTTTTTTTTGCATATAATGTTTAAATCTTAAATGTTAGAGGTTTGCATATAATGTTAAATGTAGTAGTTATTATTATTATTTTATTGAAATGAAATGAGCGACTAAGGTTTTTAGGATACAAAAAATGTAGGATTTGAAATTTTGTGCAGAGATAAAAATTTTCAAATTTGAATAAATTTTGAAATATTCTTGATAGGCTTATTATAATCTTTTATTTTTGTAAAACCAATTTAACATTGAAAATATATATTTTTATTTTTGAAGAGCCAGCTTATCATTTTTCTAAAGAAACTTTTTCTTTTCAATCACAAAAGCATGAGTAAAGGGTATCCCAGAGTCGAGCAGAGCTCGATCGCCTGATTGTTTTCACTTTAACTTTGTTGTCACTGTACTTTATTGGAGCTGCCAACCTGAAATTTCAGCAGAGTTATCTGAAAGTCCCCGTTGTTATCTCACTTTCTCATCGTTGCCGTTGCGTCGCCGTCATGTGGTCAACAATTGAGCCACAAAGCCGCTTGTTTTAGTGTTGAAAATTCAGACTGATAACTTCATAGTTGGCAATCGCATGTTCATAGAGACCCCCGGTATCTTCGCTATAATTTATATCAAATATAGATTACCACAACATTGTCAATATCAGCACATTATCTTTGAGTGCATCTAGTTAAAAATATCACACAATAATGCGACGATGTCAAGGGGCTGTCGCACTGAAATTTCGTTTGACTGCAAAAGCTTTTTGAAGTTCTGTTGTCAACCGTGAGTCAAGCCTCAAAAAGCTTTGAGTGTTAACTGTCTGCAATTTTGAACTGATAATCTGATGAAATCAAAATACAATTGTATTGTTATTATTCAAGAATTGTAATTATTTATTTATTTTGTTTTAATCCGTAATAGTTTACTGTAAAAATTATTATTTTGTTTTTATGTTCTGTGTATTTAAGCATTTAATATTATTGTAATTGTATTTAAATATAAATTTTAAAAGTAATTACTATGACTTGAGTGTTGAGTTATTAATTATTGTTGTTTGTTTTTTAAGTACATTATTGTGAAGTCAAATGGTATAGTATATTATTATATTGATAAATTGGAAGCAGCCAGAAAGTTGACTGTCATTTATTATTTGTTCAAGAGTGAAACCAAACGGATTGTCAATTATTATAATCATAGAAGTATGTAATATTTGCAATGTTTTTGTCACCAGGGACTCTTCTCGCTCTCTCACTGTCTCTCTCCTTCTCTGGGATTCTTGCAGAATACTTGGGGCATATTCGGCATTCTCTCGCTATAAAGTCATTTCTTATCGTCGTCTAATTTAGACGATTTCCATGATGATATTTCGATATTGATGATGTGATGTTTTGTCTGATTGTGTTGTGCGTTTTTCGTTTCGTTTATTCAATTCTCATTTCCTTATTAATTTTCTCTCTCTCTCTCTCTCTCTCTCTTTCGCTCATTCATTGTCTCTTTCATTCACTCTCATTCTACACGCAGGCAGGCCTTTGTAGTAGTTGTAGTAAGTAGTTGATTCGTATGTTCTTTAACAATTTTCTAGTTTCACAGCAACAGCAGCAATGTGTAGCCCAGCAATTAGATCAGTTCGATCACGACTGTTTTGGATGCTGAACGGGCGGTGGAGGCGCTGGCTTGAAGCACTGCAGCAAGAAGGCCGTGTAGACAACGAAGGCAAACGCCAAGGCTATCAGAGCATACATGAATATATTCAATTCCGGCTGACGGAAGCGATTCTTGCGCAGCCACTCGAGCACCTCATCCTCCGACAGTAAGTCACCTAAACATGTAATACCAATTAATCAATTACTTGTTACCAAAAATATACTAAAACTTACCCCTATATATGCTGGGGAAGCGACGACGGAAATAGACCATGGCTGGCAGTTTGGTAACGCCCCATTTTTTGGCATAACGTGAATCGGCCATTTTCACAAAGGTAATGTCCAAATTATCCGTTTCGCTGTCAATGTTTTCCAGTTTCTCCAATGCCGCAGCACTATCCACCTGATTGTGCTCATCTAAAGGAAATATTTATAGTTAATACTGAAGAGTTATAGTATGTGAAATTCCTTAACTTACAAAAGAACACAGACAAAAATTCGTTTTCTTCGAGCAGTTTGTCAAGCATTTTGCGATTGACTTCCTCGATTTCGTTTTTAATTTCGAATACATCTTGCGATGTCAGCCAGGTGATGACTTTGTCATGCTGATGCATGTCACCATCATAAAGCACGGGCACTTGCTTGCTATAAAATAGAAAATCTATTATTATATACATATTCAAATATTATATTAAGCTTGCTACCAACCGGAAATAGACCAAAGATGGTATGTTAACAATTTCATATTTCTTGGCTGCCTCAACGCTGGCAATCTTTACGAAATCAATGCCAAACATATCAGCCTCGCCATCAATCTCCTCCAGTTCCTCCAATATTTCCTCGCACTCGGCGCAATCATCATCATCTATAATAGCAACTCTTAATAAACTCTTTTAGCTTATCATATATATAGACTTACAGAAGAACACCACCAGCAATGTGGACTCGGCCATCAGGCGATCTAACATGCGCTCATTCACCTCTTCGATCTCATCAGCCAACTCGCGATTATCATCATCAATCAGCCATTCCAGCACCGATTGTTCGTTTTGCAGATCTCCCTCAAATAGCAAAGGATTGCCATTGCTACAAAAAGTAATATTATTGAAGCAAACGTTTATAACAAATTACTAAACTCTTACCGGAAGTACACTAAAGCTGGGAAGGTCTTGATGGAATAGCGTTTGGCCAGCTGCGGATCTTGAATTTTAACCATATGTATGCCAAAAACATCACACTCATCATCAATCAGTTCCAAACCCTCCAATATCTGATCACAGATATTGCAATTGATCTTGTCTGTTCATAAGAAAGGAATTAGACACACATATTAAATACAATTTAATACGAATTATATTCTAATGACTATAGAATGTGAAGCGCAGGCTGTCTAGTAATTCAGTTAGAAGAGTTATAATTGGCAATCGCAGATATAATGATATAGTAGAAAACGCCAAAACACGAGGTATTCGCGCCCAAACTAAATTTTTACATTTTTATTTTACAATTGTCACAACAAATTCGCAACTTTTTCATAGGAAAATCTCGGTAAAAATATTTATCTGTGTATGGGGAATTTAGTTTGGTCGATAATACAATTAAAAGCCATTTGTTTAGTATTTAGAATTGTTGTTGTTGTTTATATAGAAGAGGACAACAGTATTCTTATAGGCATAATAGACAATATTACAAACTGGTTAGAGAGCGGCTCGTAAAACATGCACAATTATTTCGATTTTGGCTTTCGATCTTAATTTATTGGTAAATTTATTTTAATTGTTTGAGATTGAGTTGCGATTTTGTACACACGGGAATACCTTGTTTTTGGATACGTTTTCTTTTACGAGAAATGTAGCTTTGTACGAATTGGCTGGATGAGTGTTTGGTGGTGGTCAGGTTGCTGTCTTTAAGACTAGAGGGGGAACAGAAACTTCGACAGTAAGCGGGTTGCTTGCCCTTTCGCTCAATCGGTACTGAGACGTTACGGTTTTTTTTTATTGGTATTTTTTTTTGGAAGGATATTGGATAGATTTTTTTTGTGGTGTTGGTGCAGAGAGATTTTGTGTTGTGCGGTGGTGCAGTGGTGCATTTGGTGGTAGAGTGCCAGGGGGATATAATTGATATATTTTATGATAATATTATGAGAAAAATGCCAATGTTTTTCTTGTCAATCAAATTGCAAAAACTTACAGAAGTATACAGCCAGATATTGTGTTTCTTCGACCATTGTCTCCAGCATTTGACGGGTGATCAATTCAATGCGATCCTCAGTTTTCTGTGTAATCAGCCATTGCAATACTTCCTCCTCCTCGCTAAGCTCACCTGTTCGTTAATTTACATTTAAAATTGATTTGCATTCACAATATTGCGGGGCATCAGCTGCAGCTCCAATTTGACAATCGATAAAAATGCTATCGATAATCGCTTACCTTCAAACACGTTTGGTATGCCGCCCTCGAAGTAGACCAGGGCTGGATACTCGTGCACGCCATAGCCATCGGCAACAGAGAAATCGCGAGTTTTCACAAAAGTAATGCCATGCTTATCGCAATCATCATCGATATTCTCAAGCTCTTCCAACACTTTGGTGCACTGCTCACAGCCATCGGCATCTAGAGGAGATTGGTGATTTGGGGCAACGGCAATATGCAAATATTATAACAAAGACTGCACACTAGACAATGGGGAGGTGGTGGGGCAAATAGAACAGACTACGAGCAAGCACTACATATAAAATAAACTAAGCACAAAGTGGGAACAGAGTGGAAACTTGTGTATTTTTTTTGTGCAAATGTAAAAGTATTTGTAGTAGAATAACATAGAAGGTGGACAGCTAAAGATACAGATATATACATATATATAGTATATACGGAAAGATAAATACAGAGAGAGTGAGAAAGAGAGTGTGTGATAGACAAGTGGGGAACTCTCAGGTGCGCTACAGCAAAGTATACTGGGTAAGACATTCTCATACAAATTGGACGTGAATTTGTGCATATGTGTGTGTGTGCGTGTGTAGGTGTGTACAATACATATGTGCATGTGTGTGTGAGTGCTTGGGTGGGACTCATTCCAGTTTTGGTGGCTATACAAAATGGTTATTTAGATTGTCACGTAATTGCGCTACCATCATCATGTTTGGCCGCAGCAGCAGCGGCATCCGTTGCTGAACCACCACCACCATCTCCACCAGCAGCACCGCCAGCCTCGCCAGCACCACCTGCTCCGCCCTCTGGATCGCTGCCAAAAGCGGCAGCAGCACTGGCGGTGCCGCCATCCTGTTGATGCTGTTCGCGTTCCTTTTTCAGACGCGCCTTTCGCGCCGCTTTCGAATTGCAAATATCACACTTCGTTTTGTTCCCTATTTTGTTTTCGTTGTTGTTGTTGTTGTTGTTTTTTGGTTTTACAATTTTTGAGTGTTTTTTTTTTTGTTGTTTGAAATATTTTGGTATTTTTTTTTAAATAGAAATATATAAAAATTGGTTGTAAAAAGTCTTGGTGGTTAGATACAATTTGAGCGCTGTTATAATTGCTTAGAAATTAAGTTAAGAAAATACCTAAAAGAAATGAAATACTGCAAACTGTTTGCGCAAAAGAGTGAGCATAAATTAAATTAAGCACAGTTGTTCAATTTCATAGAGAATAGATTAGAAATGATGAGACATTTGGTTGGAAATGAAAAGAGACACAACAGTTGAATGCGCTGAAAAGTATGCTATAAAAATTGAATACGCTTGCAGAGCACATTATAGTAGAAGGCTTTCCCTTTTCTTCCCCCGCAGTCGGATGAACAATCATGTCAGTCTTGTCTCCCAGTCTGCCTTAATGAACTAAAGATGACTGCAAGAGTATTGCAACTTCGGCGTACCGAAATTTTGGCAATTTCCTTTACATTTTTTTGGTCGTTGTGCTCAATATGAATTTATGTCACCAAACCGATTGCAGTCGGTAAACGTTTGATAGTCTTAACAAATTGAAATTGTGTTTGATAAATATTTGTTAAATATACCGCACGTTTTTTATATCGTTTTTGTTGGGTTTCATTGAACTTACAGAAATACACTGCAATGGAGCCAGACTCTTCGATCAATTGAACAAGCCTTTCGCCTTCGAGATCTTCGATAACATCTCCACTTGGATCCTTTTGCGTAAGTAACCAAGTAAGGATTTGTTCTTCTTCGTAAAGATCCCCTGCGAAACAAAGTGTATGGATTAATCAATTGCAATTCTTGAGCTTTATTATGGCTAATTTACCGGCGTATATGACTGGCTCCTTGGATGTCGGCTTGAAGAAGACAATGGCTGGCAGTGCAAAGACGCCGTACTCCTTGGCCATTTGCTTATCATCGATCTTAACAAAATCAATACCCGCCTTATCCGCATCATCGTCGATGTGCTCCACTTCAGCCAAAACTCGTGGACATTGCTTGCACTCATCGCTGTCTAAAGTTCAATAAAAATTAATTTCAATTTCATTTATCTCACTTCAATTCATTTTTTTCAACTTACAAAAAATTACAGCCACATAGTCGGAATTCTTGCGAATCTTCTCAAACATCTTGCGATTAACCTGCTCAATGTGATCGGTCATTTCCATGTTGGCCGGACTCGTCAACCAATCGAGCACCTCCTCCTCATCATCGATGTCGCCATCGTAGTTAATGTACTTGCCCTTGCGGAAATATGTTAGACCTGGTGGATTTCTATAGCCATATTTCTTGGCCATCAGTTTGTCATGCATCTTGACTATATAAATGCCATATTCGGCAGCCTCATCGTCGATGAGTTCAATGTGTCGCAGCACACGTGGTGAATCCGGATCATCCTCTTTGTCTGCAAAACAATTTGATTCGAATGTTATTTAGCATATCAACAGAAAACTAAGCTGAAAAACTGAATTGATTACAATTTTGATGTAATTTTTCTTTTCTCGTTTGCTGTTGTTGTTTTTTGTTTGGGCAGTTACAGTTTTTAGTGGGCGCGCGCTTTACTCTTATCATAAATATATATGTATATATACCTTAAAGTCAGACTTTTGCATACTTACAAAAAACAACCGCTAAAAAGTCTTTGGTGCCTATATATTCAATTAACTGATCCCGATTGATCAGCTCAATGCTCTGATCGGCCTTCTGCTCCAGTATCCAGTTGAACACGTCCGTATTACTCTCAATATTACCTAAATATATAGCAAATAGAAAAACTTAAGTATCTGCCAAACATTGTTAGTTCAATATGTTCTTTTATTTCTTCGCGTATCGATTTCCATAGTCGAACATACCTGTTGTCTGCAGTTGGTCAATCAATCATGAGTTCATTATACGCTGAAATGTTTTCTATAACTTGTTCTTTAAATGTTTTGTTTGTTCCATTGGGGGAAATGAGAAGCATTCTGGAAAATGTTCCAAAATGTGAACACAAATCTAAAGAAAAAAAAAGTTTGCCCAAATGTATCGCAAAAATGTGTAAAATAATGCAAAATCATTTCTCTTTCTTTGAGGGGGTTGAGGAAAAGGTTTACATAAATTATTCAATTCGTGAATAATTGCCACATGAAAGAACCAAAACATAATTGTTTTTTGTGTTTATTTTTTTTTGAGAATTTCGTTTTGTATTTGTGCGAACGCTTAAGTTTATTAAAAAAGAACCTAATTTGTTTATTGAGTTATTGTGAAATTTACAATTGATTTGTTCAATTCTTTTACAAAAATTTTGTGTATTGCTTAATTGTTCATTTAAGTAAAATATTAAAATATATAAAGTTAAAAACTTTAACAAAATACATTGCTTGAGTTTCTTCTTGTTTTTGTTTTCAGTTTGATCTTTACAGCTGCTGTTCAACAACAATAAGATTTAATAAAAATTCTTAGAAAAAAGATTGTGACTCTCAGTTTATCAGAAAGACTTACAAAATTAGAAAATAGCATTCGATATTTTGCAAATATCGATAACAAATCAACAGTTAGCCGGAAGCGGCAGAAAAATATACAAAGGAAAAAAAAACGTGAAATGAAATCAAAAAGAAAACATGGCAAAGCATTTACATGTGCGAGGCCATTGAGAGAGTTTGCCAGCCATTCATAATATTAAGTATACGAACTGTAGTTGTATGAGTATTTGCGAGTTTTGTTTTGTTGGATGTATTCATCTTTTATTTTATTCATATTTTGCTTTGCTTAATTTCTTTGTATTTAAATTGCCACAACAACAAAGAATCAAATGTATTTGTTTGTATGTAAAGTTAGGCTATGTATGTAAATAGTAGTAAGAAGTTTTTTTTTGCAGTTTGCGCTTCACTTTTGTAAAATTGTTTAAAAAATATTTATCGCTTCATGGTTTTTGTATTGTTTTAGACTTATACATATGTAAATTGTATATTGTAACAAAAAGTAGTAAGTAGTATCAAAAAGTTATTGACTTGATTCTCGTTTCTCGTTTGTTTGTTAATTACAAAAATTTCCTTCATTCATTATTAGCTAAATATAGAGACCTGAAGTTCTGAAAATATTATTTTATATACTCCTCTGCACACTTTAAATGGGTTATACCCATTACCATGTGACAATTGCTTAGAGTATTCTATAAATTCTTATTTATTTTTCCATTTTTTTTTTTAGTTTTTTGTTGTTTTTTGTGGTTTTTGTGTGTTAATAGTAAGTTTGTTGTTGCAGTAATTGCTTTAAATTTGAACAAAGTTTGTTTTGCGCGTTTGATATCCATTGACAAAATGCAACAAATTTTTTTAGTTAAGTTATAGTTTGCTTTAGTTACGATAGTTTACATTGTGAAAGAAGAGGCAGCCTCAACAGAAAATAGTCAAAAAGTGCAAAAGTACCAAAAGTTACGAGTTAACGTTTAGTTTTCAAACAAAATATTGTGTGAATTAGTTATTTATAGTTTTGAGTTGCGATGCCGAGCGTAATTTTGAAATAAATTAGCTGGCATTTCGAATTCGATGCATTAACCGCTGCATTACTTGTGGAACAAAGAGTACGGTTTCGTTGATTGTTTGTGTTATTAACATTTACATTCCAGATGATGTTGTGCGTGTCGTATGAGTAATATTTAATATTAAAGTGACGCATTTCGCCTGGCAAAACTCATTTAAATGTTTCGAATTTGCATTAATTACACAGCCAAATGAGTTAGCTTAATAACAATATGTGCTTCTTTCTCTCATTCTTGTTGTTGTTTTGTTGTTATTTTTGTTGTCTTTTGCTCTTAAATTTAATGACAATCAGAAATCAGACATTATGATCTTATAAATTACATAGAAACCTGTTTTTCGAGGCTTTTACAACAGAATTGTGCTTAGATCTTAGACATGTTGTTGTTGTTGTTGTTGTTGTTAATATTCACATTGTTTGATTTGGGTTTCGGCAACATGACAACAGTGCGTATACGTGATACTTTAATTATTGCATATCATTAAGTTTCATACAATCTCATTCAATCTCATTCATTTTTAGTGATTTTGTTTCTTTGCTATCTATTGAATTGAATTGATTTTGGTATTGATTTTGTTTTTGTTTTGTGAGATTTAAAATTGTTGCCTTACTCCCACAGAGAGATATCCTGAAAAATGAGGTCATACAAATTTTTTAGTCGATTTTGGAAAAAATTAATGCCTGCAAGACACAAAGAAAAAAAAGAGAGAGAAATAAACAAATCAAATTACATCCAGATATGTCTGTGGTTGTGTGTGTGCTTCTAATATGTGTGTAAATGTATGTGCACAACAACAAAATACGTATTTGAAAATGAACTACGGAAAGTGTATTATTTTTTTTTGTGACAAATTCATTGTTTGTGTCTTACAATTTTGACAAGATTCAATTGTGATAAATGTTGTCTATCTATTTATTTTTCGACTAACGCGACGTACCGGTTTTAACATTCAGCTTATTTCCCGACTTCTTGGATGATTTAGTCTTAGGCTTTTCCACCTCGACGGATTCGTCATCATCCTGTTGCTGCTGCAGCTTCGGGATGGGCTTCTTTGTCGATTGACCCGAACGCTTGTTGGCATACGACACCTTCACCAATGGCACATCCTCATCATCATCATCATCATCCTCATCATCGTCGTCGTCATCATCATCGTCATTGTTGCGCTTAGACGCCTGCTTCTTGGAGGCGACGGGCTTCGAGGCAGGTTTGCTTGCAGAGGTGCTCGATGAGGCGGCAAATTTGAAGTTGCCACCGCCTTGACGATTGCTGGCGTCGCCGTCGTGTCCGATGCGCTGGGCCGTCATTTTAGGAACTTTCGTTGACTTCTCCAATTTGGTTGGACAGCATTGGAATGGTTTGTAATCGTTGGGCACAAAATTGTTGCCGCGCTTAGCTGAATGGCCGTCGTGACCCAATCCAACATAGAAACATTCGTCATCTGTTGTGAGCAAACAAACAAAAACATTTTGTCAGATTGTTTAGTTCTTAATTTTGGATTGGTTTTGTTTTGTTTTTTTTTCATACATTTTATTTTTATATTTTTTTTAAGAAATCACTAACAAGAATCAAAAGTAAACAAAAGTGCATAAAAAAGAGTAGGCGAGAAATACAAAATAAAAGTCGTAAAGTTGCTTTTATTTGTCAACACCTTTCAGAAATTACCACAAAGAGCAGTTAGTAGAATTTTCTGTTTTCATTTATATATTGCATTTCTTTTTTTTTCTTTTTTTTGTAATATTTGATAGATTGATTTCTTGTTCAAGTACTAGAGTATATAGAAGCGTGCTTTATGAATGAACAACAATTTAATTTAATTTTAAAATCATTTGTTTGTCTTTTTTTTTTGTTTAACATTAATCATACTATTTAACTAATAACTGACAAAATGCTTTTGATGCTGACTGTACAGGTTGATTGAATCTAATTCCGTTTGTTTTCAAATGTTTTTGATCGTTGCACAATTTTCTAGTTTCATTTTTCATTTTTTTTTTCGTTTCTCATATCCGTTAAAAATAATTAATTGTAATTATTTTCAGGAGTGCAGGTTCGATATTAATTATAATTAACAAATAAAAACGATTACTTAAAGTATTAAATGATAATAATTATATCAATAATCAAAACAATCAAGTTATTAACAAATTTCTCGTTCATATTATTTATGTTGTGGTTGTTTTGGTTGTCGTCTTTTTTTTTAGAATTATATTAAAAAAAAAACTTTTCATAAGATTATTAAAAATTATAGTCAATAATTTTTGTTTTTTTTTTTTTTTATATTTTTTCAAACATTGTGTCAGCTATGATTTTTGCATTATTTTACCAAATTTGTTCACTTTTTTTTTGTTTATTATTTTGAGTAGAAAGTAGAGAGAAGTTATGGGATGGGGAACATCAAACAACATTGTAGGTATAGATCGAAGCATTGGATAGGTCTTGTATAACATACACCAGGGCAAACATTGACGTGGTTCATATATATATATGTATGTATTTTTAGTGCGTGAGTGTGTGTGAGAGAAAGTTTGATTGGTTGAGTGTTTGATTTTCGATGTGTACATCTCCAATTTCAATTTGATGATTTGACTTAGCACAAAAGCTGCACATTGACATTTCATATTTCTTTCATTTGTGTTTTTGGTTTTTATTTTTTTGTTACCTTTGCGAAATGCATATTTATTTGTATTCCTTTTACCCAAGTCTGTAGATAGACAATGAAATAATATTGTAGTGTGTGCGTTAATCGGAATGGTAAAGTTTCGTGTGCGTTTCAACGATATTTCTTGGAGAGAGGTCGGGGGGTCAGGAGTTCACAACAGTAAAAAGAAGTTCAGTTAGTGCGGCAATGGCAACTCACATTCACGTATTACCTATTTCATCTATGACATGACCCGCGCATAGATCAGAAAGCCGATGTATCGTTCTGCCTTTAGCTCTGTGCTTATATATTTGCTTGCTGATATCTTCTTCTTCGTCGTCATTGTCATCGTCATCGTCGTTATCGTTATCGTCATCGTTATCATCTTCATCATCGTCGTCATTATTGTTGTCATCGTCATCGTCATTGTCGTCATCGTTATCGTCATCGTCGTCGTCATTGTTATTGTCATCGTCCTCATCTTCTTCATCGTCGTCATCAATATTTTTATTGCCATTTTCGTCATCATCGTCGTCGTCTTCGTCGTCATTATCTTCATCGTCATCGTCCTCATCATCATTATTTTCATCATCTTCATCGTCATTATTTTCATCATCGTCATCATCATCATTTTCTTCATCGTCCTCGTCTTCATCATCATTATTTTCATCGTCGTCTTCGTCGTCCTCGTCATCGTTATTGTTTTTGCTATTGTTATCGTCATCGTCTTCATCGTCATTTTCTTCATCGTCATCCTCATTATCTTCATCGTCATCATTCTCATCATCTTCGTCGTCATCATCATCGTTATCGTCGCCGTTCTCGTCATCTTCATCATCATCATCATCATTGTTATTATCGTCGTCATCGTCGTCCTCGTCATTATTGTCATCATCATCTTCATCGTCGTCGTTGTTATCGTCGTCATCGTCATCGTTGTCATCATCATCCTCATCGTCATCGTTGTTATCGTCATCATCTTCGTCGTTGTTATCGTCATCATCGTCATCGTCATTGTTATCGTCATCGTCGTCGTCCTTGTTATCGTCATCGTCGTCATCATTGTCCTCATCATCCTCATCCTCATCGTCATTGTCTTCATCGTCGTCATCAAAGTCATTATCATTATCACCATCGTCATTATCATCATTGTCACCGTCGTCATCGTCATCGTCATTGTTATTGTTATCGTCATCGTCATCGTCGTTGTCCTCATCGTCGTCATCGTCATCGTCATTTCGCGAATGTTTTCGTAATCTTTCATTTCGTATCGTTTTTTGCAGACGCTTTAATCTTTGTCTTTTATCCACATCACTTTCTTTAGGATAGCTCAATTTAACAATTTTCTCATCACTGCCATCGTCATCGTTGCCTAGTATATCGTATATCGAAAGTATTCATTACGTTTTGCACTTTTTTTGATAAATGGCTGTGTAAACGGGTAGAATGATATTTGGATATATCCTTGACATTTTTTCTTGGATTTGATATGCGATCTCATTTCTGATTTGATTTGAATTGATTGCAATTGAGTTGGCCTCAACTGATTTTGAATTGAATGTTTGGCTTATGAGCGTGAGTTAGAAAGCAGAGAAAACATTTGAAACAAGAACGCTTACTCTTTTGATTGATTAACCACTGCAGCACACGATTTTCATTTTTGAGATTACCTAGAAAGAAAAATTCAATTAAAAATCAATCAAACAGTTTTGTTTTGCTTGTTTTGACTTACCATCATACATGATCGGAACGCCTGTCTCGTAGTAGACCAAAGCGGGGAATGCGAAAATGCCAATTTCGTGGGCCAACTTCACATCGTTCGATTTGACAAACTGAATGCCATGCTTATCGGTATCATCATCGATGTTCTCCAATTCCTCCAGAATGCCACCACACGATTCGCATTCATCATCATCTAAAATAGTAATGAAAAATCGTGTTATTAAATAAATTCCATTTCAATTTAAACTCAATTAATTACAGAAGAAAACAGCGAGATGTTCCACGTCGTTGATCAAGACTTGCAGTGTTTTGCGATCCACCGATTCGATAACATCAGCCGTTGATTCGTGCAAATCGATAACCCATTCAAGAATTTCCTCCTCCTTCATCAGATCACCTACAATCGAATATAGCGATTAAGATACTGTATCTTGCAGATACTTTCGGTTTAACTTACCGGTGTAAATTGTTCTAAACTTATGTCTATAAAATGCAAGCGCCGGCAAACCGGGCAAATCGTATTCCTTATCGATATCATCGTCGGATGTCTTTACAAAGTCGATGTCTTTTTCCTCGCATTCATCGTCGATGTTCTCCAATTCGTTGAGGATCTTCTGTGCCTTCTTGTCACCCTCGGCGTCTAAACGAAGAAAGAAACTATTAATACTGAAATTTAAATTGCAGTATGTAAATTTTATGACTTACAGAAGAACACAACCACATGATCGTTTTCGGCCAAAATCTTGTCCAACATTTTGACATTGACCTCCTCGATTTTACCGGGAATCTCAAGGGTTTCGTCATCGGTGATCCAAGCGAGCACTTCGTCCTCATCATCCAAATCGCCGGTAAAGTGCAATGGATCACGATTGCGGAAGAACACCAGTCGTGGATAGGTTTTCACGTTATATTTCTTAGCGATGCCAGTATCCTCGGTGGTAACAAAAATGATGCCAGCCTCATCCAACTCATCGTCGATGCTCTCGAGGGCATTGAGCGTGTGATCGCAAGTCTCGCCCGGTTCGCAGGGACCCGTAAAGAAGACAACAACGTACTCGTGTTCATTGATCAAGTTGACCAGAATCTCATCGGTAACCTCCTCGATGGTGGCTGTCTTTTTCTGCACCAGCAGCCATTCCAGGACCTCGTCCTCATTCATCAAATCACCCTCATACAGAGCGGGGATCTTATTCTCGAAGTAGATCAGAGCGGGCAAATGATCGAGACCATATTCCTTGGCTTCGGCAGCGTTATCGATGCGCACAATGACGATGCCCTCCTTCTCGAGTTCATCGTCAATGTTCTCCAACTCGTTCAAGATGCGCATGTCCTGCTTGTCATCCTTGTCGTCTAAATGTGGAATTTACTTGTGAAGTGTTTAAGATATTAAAATAGTGTTTTCTCTTACAGAAGATGACAGCCAAGTGTTCGGTGTTCTCGACCAGTTTGTCCTTCATTTCATCGGTGACTTCGGGAATTTCGGAATAGCGCTTTTGATGCACCAGCCAGCCGAGTAGTTCATCCTCTTTCATCAGATCACCCTCGTAGATATGTGGAATACCACGTTCAAAGAGTACAATCGATGGTATCTCATCGATACCCCATTCTTTGGCTTCCTTATCGTCATCGATCTTGACAAAAGCAATATCATTCTGATCGCACTCATCGTCGATGTTTTCCAATTCTGCGAGGATTTTCTGTGATTTCTTTTGATCTTTATCATCTGCGAAAGATTGCCAACGATTATTATAATGCACTCGAATATGAAATCAAAATCCAATTTGGGAAGACGGTGTTTGTTTTTCCTTTTTTCTGAAAATGATGCCATACCTAAAGAAGTGTGTTCTATGTCGAGAAAAAGGAATACCTAACCCAACCTTTTGTTTATGTTTCCTGTTTCCGTTTTTAGTTTTGTTTGATTAGTTGAAGCGCTTATAAGATTAAAAATTTTGGTCAATTTTTGTAAAGCACATCGAGCAGTGTTACAATCACAGCAGACACTCAGACACACCCCAACAAAAAGTAGTACAACATCTAAGAGTATACGACTTCTATATAGTACAATATATCTACACAGTTCGTCAGATCCTTCGTTTCGATGAATTGATGAATGGATTGAGGGGGAGGAGGGGAGGTTGGGAGATTGATCCTTTTGACTTACAGAAGAGCACAGCAACGTGCGGCATTTTCTCAATGATCAAATCCAACATTTCATCGGTAATGTCTTCGATTTGATCGGAACTCGTTTGCTCTTCGAGCCATTTCAATAGCTTCTCCTCATCCTCCAGATTGCCTTCGTATATGGTTGGAATGCCTTTTTCAAAGTATATCAGTTTAGGAACTTTATTGATGCCATATTCAACGGCCTCCTCGGGATTGTCGATTTTCACGAAAGTAATGCCCAAAGCGTCGCATTCGTCGTCAATGTTCTCAAGTTCTTCGAGCACCTTTTGCGATTTCTTGTCGTTGTTGTCGTCTGGAAAACAGCTTATGGATCAAAATGCGCCAACTCTTTGCCCACCAAGGGAGGGATCGTATTTATTTTTGTATTGTGTTTTATATTTACAGAACAGCACTGCAATGACGCGTCCTTCTTTAATCATTGTATCGAGCATTTCGTCGGTGACATCCTCGATTTCATCACGTTCCAACTGTCCCAACAACCATTTCAGTATCTGTTCCTCATCCATGAGATCGCCATCGTAAACGTTTGGAATTTCTTTTTCAAAGTATACAATTGCCGGAATCTACAAAAGGTTCGAGGACGGTTATCGTTATCGCAATCGTTATCGCAATCGCTATCGATTTGCTGCGTACCGAATCGATTCCGTAATCGCCTGCCGCCTTGGCATCATCAATTTTCACAAACTGAATGCCATGCTTATCGCAGTCATCGTCGATTTGTTCTAGCTCTTCCAACACGGTCATCGAATCATCATTGCCATGATCATCTGTAGGATTATGCAAATCGTTTGCAATCAATCGATTTACTTATCGATTTCCGAGGGGTTCATATACATACAGAATAACACAACCAAATTATCAATGTTGCTGATCAGCGTTGACAGCGTCTTGGATGTGACATCCTCGATAACATCATCCTCATCGCCGGTCGATTTATTCTGGACCAACCATTCCAAGACATCCTCCTCCCGTTGCAGTTCACCTGCGATTTGCAATACAAATTAAGTTGGTTCTGTTTTGTGGGATGGGTGTGGGAGGGATTCGTGGATAGTTCGTTGGTATTCAATATACCTTCATAGATGATCGGAGTCTGGTGGCGATAGTAGACCAATGCCGGCAGATTGCCCAAGTTGTATTCATCGGCCAAGGCCTCGTCGTGTATCTTGACAAAACCGATGCCAAGCTGATCGGCCTCGTCATCGATATTCTCCAATTCTTGCAGAGCCTTGGCGCATTTGCGGCATTGCTGTTTATCTGATGAGACGATGACGATATATTACGATAACACTATATAGAGATTACACCAGCAATTCCATCGATAGGTTGACTTGACAACATTTAGGTTTGTTTTTATTTTATTATTATTCATTTGGATTTGGCGAGGGTTTAACAACAGAAAAAAAGGGATCTTTACAAACATTATGTAGGCATTATACGCTGTGTATGTATTATCGTATCATTCTCGTATGCAGCTGTAAGGTTAAGGTTAATACAAGTACGAAAAAAAAAAAAGAAAAAGAGATTCACGACATTGTGTGTTCGCATGCAAGAGACAAGAATAGAATCGAACAGGAATTATAGTATAGAGTGAGCTCGATGCAATTGGAAATTGTATTAGACCATTTGGTAGCCAGCAAATGGTGTTGCAAATCGCATTACCCAATCAAATCAAATTGTTGTTTATTTATACGCATTTGTTTACACCAAAAAAATAACACGCGAGAGAAAGAGAGAGAGCGAAAGTTTGGTAATCATAATAATAATCTTTTGTATACAACCTGTTGCAAAAATTCGCTGTAAAGGAAATAAAATACAATGAACAAACAGAAATGTTCAAAGTGTTTTGCGCTCAACAAAACTTTTTGCTTATAAATAAAATGCAGAGAAATCGACAATTCGCTTTCGTATGTTTTTGCCAAATAAAAGCTCCGTTTCTTGACATTTCTATTTTGCCCTCTAGATTCATCAGTTTTCGCGTCTGCCATCGACTTTAGCGAGCTTTCGCTTTGGCATGCGCCGCGTATACGTAATATTTGATATCTTTTAAGTACGGCCATAAATTAAATTCTTAAACAAGTGCATTTGTATAGAAAACATATTAGATCAATAAAATGAGATGTTTTAGCCATCGTCAGGCAGCTGTCAAGCTATAGCTTATATATATTCTCGATCAGTTAAGTGCCCTTAGAGACAAGTTGAAGCAGTCAACTTTTCAATTTATAAATTCTTTGCCTAAGTTCTATACAATCTATTATGTTTTTCTTAAAGATAATTCCAATTATTTTGCTTTTTCTAAGAGCATTTCTAGTATTCTTTTATCGTTTAATATTTATTATATTAATTGCTTGAAATCTTTGTAAATTCTATAATAATGACATTAAGACAATTTGGCTTAGCTAAAGCGAAAGATTTTCTTGTTGAAAATTCATAAATTGAAGGCAATATATTTGCCTGGGTGAGTGGGTGTCGCCAAGGTGGCAAGGCCACACACTCACACTCACACACACACATAAACGCATATTTACACACCCACACCCAAACACACACATACACACAGATAGATTACTGTATGGCGACAGTGACTAAACATGTTTATGTTTATAGTTTTGACAGTTCTTATTCGCTGTAAATTTGCATTTAGTATGCAAAATGCATTAATGAATTTTTGCGGCAGACTTGGGCAAATACTAAAAATAGTGCAAGTCAGACATACTTTCTACATATGTGTGTGTGTGTGTGTATATATATTTATTTTTTTGTAATATTATGTAAAATTGCATTTGGCTGCAACTAAAGAGCTGCCCATAATGACATCCATGCCGGCTCGTGTGCGCCAGCATCTTGATGTATTGCTGTATGCAAAAGCAATTAAAACTGCTGTCTGTCTGCAGTTCTATGCGAAAAGCACAAAAAAAGACAGCTGCCACATGTGAGAGTGGATTTAAAGATACCCTGCAAAGTAAGACTACTACTGAATATTAATTTGTCGCTATAATAAATACTAATAAGTATTCGAAATTGATTCAGATGATGCAAATTTTACTATTCATTTAATGAAAGAAATACGAAATATTAATTGAAATTTATTAAAAATTCTTTCATATCTAATTATGATTATTATGAAGAACATACATACGTATAGCAATTATAAACTGAATTATGTGCTCTAACATTAAATTTATTTGTTGAGTTTAAGCATTTTTTACTAGATTGCGAAAATTGGTTCAATACATTATATTATTTAGTATATACTAGTACTGTAGTATATACTATAGTAGTATACTAGTAACGTAGTACATACAATACTTGCATATAGTATAAAGTTATGGTAAATACTGATTTAAGGAAGCGAAGACTTTCAATGGGTTAGTTTTTTTTTTGAAAATGCATTTTCACATTTGATTCTCTATGCCAAACGTTAATTCTGTAAAATATGGTACAAATATACTTTATAGCTATTGCAATTATTAACTGACTTTGGTTTCATATACTAAACATTAATACTGAATAATATAATACAAATATATATTATTAATATTCTTCAAACATTAGAATTGCACGATTTGTTATAACTATATTCTATTTTACATAAAGACATTATAAAATTTCTCCATTAATTCTCCAAATATTTGTTCAAATTAAATAAAAATTAAGTACTCCAATATAAATTGAAATCAATAGTATTTTTTATAATTGAAAAAAAAACATTTTAAAAATTCTTTAATAAAAAAAATATAGTAAATGGTTAAACCGAAACTCTTTACTAAATTTTGCAACTTCTGTTTTTACAGGGTATATCGCGTGTTGCGCTGTGAATTTTCGACAGAAATGTCGGGCAGAACAATGGATGCAAAGAAGAAGAAGAAGAAGAAGACGCAGAAGACGAAGAAGGCAGAGAATATGTTGTTCTTGTCTCACCTACATGCTGATCATCTATGCGAAGACCTTTGTGTGCTGTCTGCGCTTGATAAAAATACATGTACTATTCATATACAATACAAATTCGCTTTGCATGTGTTTATGAGTGTGTGTGTTTGCGTGAGTGCGTGTGTGTGTGTGTGTGTGTGTGTGTGTGTGTGTGTGTCTATATATGCACGCGCGTATACAGTTAGTTGTTTGAAAATTGAGCAAAAATAACAGCAGCGAAAAATCATTTTGTTGGCCAACCAACTGCTTCGAGTGCCTATTTATAAACCAACAAAATTGTAGGTGGCTCAGATGTGTTGAAAAACACAGCAGCAACAACAACAACAATAAATAAATACAACTTTTGTTGTTGTTGGTGGCAACGCTTTATAAAGCTAATACATATTCTATTGGCCATACAAAGTAAAGTTGATGCTTTCTATATAGCAACAACAACAAAAAAAAAATCCATTTCCTTTGTTCCATAATAAACTGTGGCCAACAAAACATTGCCACATGCAAATTGTATATCGAAATACTTTAGTGCCGATCTTCAGGCACAAATGAATTATATCATAAATGTAATTTATGCTCGAGATATCGATTTGCCAGCGACTCACTGACTGACTGTCAGTTGGACAAACTGACGGTTTCCTCCGAAATTTGATTTTCTTGGCTTTTGATGAGTTTTCTATTTTGTTGTATTTTTTTGTTCGCTTTATTTTTGTTGTAGACGAGTAGCACTTGGTCGGTTGGTCTGATTGCGACCAACGGCCGGGGCCACAAACACGCTCTGGCGCAGAGCCCAGACATTTATGTTGTTGTAATCTTATTTTTATACGTATACGTAATATCTATTTATTTATTCTTATTTGTTTCTTCTCTGTGTTTTTATGTTGTTTGATATATGCCAATTTTGTTTGCCAGTTAAATGTTCATTAACTAACTATATATACAGTATGTATATATTATATATAACGTATATATTCTTTATAAGGCCTAATCAGACTAATGATCATATTGTTTTAAATCTGTGCCATATAAATTTTTATTCCACATGCTTTGACTCTTAATATACGTATTTATTTTAAGGCAACGGAAATTGTCAAAATAATATATATGCACATATATTTCGAAAAGATTTTCTTGGCTTTTTGGTAAAGTCTTTTCGTAATGAGAGCTGCATGATTTATTAGAAGTAGTTCCGTCGAGGGATTTAGCCAAAAGTTTTTCTTCACTAAGATCTCTCAATCTTATGGAATACTTGAGAATAATACTTGCAACATAGTTTAGCAAGTGCTCTGTATATACGTGTACTTTAATAGTAAAATTTCAGATAAACTTGTATATCTATATCTGAAATGTTTTCAAAGAACTATAAAGTTTTTTAGTTTCTAATGATTATAGAAGAATTCTAAGCACAATATATAAAAGTAATTATATTTCTTCCTTGAATTGAGTCTAATTTAAATTTGAAAAAATACAATTCTACATATACAAAGGTAAATGAAAGCGTAATCAAATTTCCTAACATTCTCTTGAATCATAAAATTTGATTTGCTTATGGTAAAGAGTTATGTTGTGTCAGCCAAGTTTAGTTCAATACATTAATATAATATTAGGATGGGCACAAACACAGACATCAGTATATAGGAATATATACAGGCGGAGAAGGGAAAATGTTATACATATTTACATATAGATACATTGGCATTACGTTACGGCGTGGTTTTTTCTTGTGAGGCTTTTGTGCATATGTAGTTTACTGTTGTTGGATCAAAAATTGAACGAGGATTTAAAAAAGAGTTTTTAACATTTGGTTTTAATTAGCAATTTCTTGGGGGAATGGAAAATCATTTGGAGAATGGGGTGAGGACGAGGGCAAGTCAAAAGAACAACCTGATTAACATATGCACAAACTTACCCATTACCCTGGGTGGGCATGTTTCATGATCGGGACCTGTTTGTCGTTTGAATAGATACAACGCATACAAATACAATATTTCGCTTATGTCAAAAAGGCACAAAAACCATCATTATATATATAGTATAAAGTCTAGTATATAGTATAGTACAGTATATAGTTAAGTATATAGTATATAAATATATATTAAAATGGCGCCGTTAGTTACACGATAGAGATACAACTAAGTTAATTTTTTAATGTGTAGTATATCCACATATTTATGTACAAATACTAGGTAAATATGTAGTTTGTACCTAAGTTTTGTATGAATTTTAGTCACAAGAGAGCTTTACTGCTTTTTGCTTTGTGTGTTCAAATTGTTTTTTGATTTGTACGCTAAAAACTGCAACTGCTTTGAAGTAAACATAATCAGAATGTTTCACCAATAATGAATAAATAGTAATTGTAATTGAATCAAAGTTTGATAGATAAAAGTAAAGAGAAATATAAAAGATTTCGTGTAAGAATAGAACTCAATGGGTACTCACAGAATAGCACGGCTACAAAATCGGTATCCTCGATAATCTTGTGCAGGATTTTGGCATTTACCTCCTCGATGCGATCGGGCAGATCCATGGCCTCCAGCGATGTCAGAAAATCGAGCACGCCCTCCTCATCCATAAGATCGCCATCGTAGATGATTGGCTCCTTTTCCCTGAAAACAGGTTGAAGTAGAATATATTATATATGGTTTTTATTACTTATTACTTAACTACAACTGTCTGAACATCTACATTTTTTCACAAAAAATATATTTTTTGAATAATATTTATTATTTTTGCGAAACCAAAGCAATTGCAGACTTCAAGTTGTCAAGAAAATAGAAAACCTTGTACCAATAAATGTTAGGAACAATGCTGTGTTATTTCAATATGGCTTTTTTTTCGATATTTACTACTAGTATGTCCCAAATATGAAAATAAGAAATATAATATTTTAATTACTACTCTTAATTAAATTTAGACATTACAAAAAGTGTTAAAAAGTCATTTGTGCATCAAAAAAAATTATATATCAAATGAATTCTTTCAATTTTATTATGTTTGGATAATGAAAATTAAAGTTAATTAGTCAATAAAATCCGTCCATATGAGCACCTATATCTCAAAGACTATAAGAGATAGATATTTAATTTTTTTCGAAATATCTACAAAAATCGAATAACAAGCAAAGATAGTGCTTGAAGCTGTTTTGGTACATACAATAATGACTATAGTTTTTATGATTCCTAAAAATTTGATTGCGATCAGATAAAAAATGAAAAATGTATTAAAGAAATTCTTTTATATTGGGAAAATCGCCTAATTACTACGGGTCTTAGAAACTTTGGCTGACAATCTTGATATTTTGTACTGTATGGTATATTTTTAATATACATAGTACCATATCGATATACCAAATATAGCCGTTGGTACGATTTTAGTATTTTTGCGTGTGGTATATTTTAAAATGAAATGATTGAAAATGAATATAAAGAAAATAAAATAAATTAAATGTTTTCTTACAATTTGATTATATTCGGGTAATAAAAAGATAGATTCTTAAGCAAAAATTTAATAATACCCAAATAAAACACTCGATTATAGTTGTCTTACCTGAAGTAGGTGAGCGCGGGGAAGTTCTTGATGCCATATTGTTTAGCTAGTCGTTTGTCGTTAATTTTCACAAAGTCCACACCAAATGAATCGGTGTCATCGTCAATTTTTTCGAGTTCCGCTAAAACCTTATCACAGGTCACGCAGCTTCGCGCATCTGTAAAATAACAAAACAAGAACAAAACCAATTCAACAATTAACAAATGTGTAATAGAAAATCGCAGATAAAACTGCATAAAGATACCAACATCAATTGACGGCTAGCAACTGTCGCGTGTGACGCCAAATGCTGTCGCGATTATTCATCGCCGTTGAGGATGCATCATCGGTAGCGTCCCCTTCCCTTCTTCCCCCTCCCCCCTTTTTCCCATCTACTACGCTCTTCCTCTTCTAGCTGCCTCCCGCTTTAAGGCATATACATATAGGGAGAGAGAGCAAGCACCGCTAATGGCATTTTGGGTCCCAGACCCAGGCTAGTGAATGAAATGACAGCAGCAGCAGAGCAATTGCATCGACTACTCTCCTCTGTATTTATGTGGCTTATAAGGTATACATATGTGTAGATAGGCTGTGTATTGAGTGTATGTGTGTGTGTGCACAACTGCGACATTTTGTTAAATTAATTCATAAAAATCCAATGCAGACACGATTAGGGAAATTCACAAAAGCACACAAAAGATGTGTTGCTGCCGCTGTGTTGGCGGCGTACTTCGTCATCTCTTGTCGGTTTTGGGTGGTTGCACGCCCAATCTATTATACAATCTAAATGTTGTAAAAATATGCAATTATTCATGTGCCCCTTTTGCTGAATACCCTGCAAACAGGCAGCTAAGAGAGAATAACCGACTAGAGTTGACTAAAAAAAAGCAAGAGAAACGGGAGAAAAAAAAACAAAGAAAACAAGAACTCACAGCTTGAAAAGTGGGCAAGTAGTTAAAGAATATACGATAAAGTTTAAATGTATTTCAACAAAATACCCTATAAATATGTAGTCTTAACAAAATACGCTGCGAGTGTTAGCATATCATAAACACTGAAACTATGAATCAATCAAAACAAAGGTTGAAGAAAGTTTTTATAGAGTATTTGGCAGCCAATCAAAGAGTATCTACAAATTAATCACACTATATGACCACCACTGACTGTTGCTTCAACTTCCCCCCAAGCAGCCCCCACTTTCTTCACCCATTTGTATTTGTTAAACAAAACTAAATTTGATCTGCATTTATTTGGATTTCAATCGGTTTCTACCGGATTTTATCTATATTTATCGTCAGGCTATATAATTGAAGTCCATTTGTTTGGAGGAAACACTTCAGCATCGGCTACTCTCAGCGTCCGCAAGTCTGTTTTGGTTGCTTTTATGGCATTTTATGGGCGTCAAGTGTATGGAGCAGATGCGCTGCCCGTACATCGTGCGTATACGTAATATTCCGTATACGACGAATTGTCTTTGATTATGCATTGGATTGCAGCTGTTACAGCCAACAGGTAATATCTGTTAACAATATTTTCACAACGCTTTGCAATCGCATTAATAGCGTTTACTTGAAAAAACAAACAGCTGTTGATTTTTATTGCCAATTTCTATGCCAAATTTCAATGAGCTGCCATTTGCGTAGTTCATAGCATTATTTTTCTTTGCTTTGTTTTATTCAGTTTTTTTTTTTGCTCTTTCTGTGTTTTGTATAAGTCATTGAGTTGGAGAAATATACATATATATATGTATATATGGTTTTTTCAGTGTCAACAAAAACATTTATGGAATATGGTAGGCGTTTGCAAATGCTATTGAAAATGTTTTCCCAAATGCATTTTGATAATTTCTCCTCCAAAAAGATAATTTCTGTATTAACTGCCGACATTGAAGTCAATTTGTACAATTAAAGATACATATATGTGAGACTATGACTATGACTATATATTTAAATATACGTGCGAGAGTACAGAGAAGAGAAAAGAAAAAAATATGAATGGACAGACGAAAAAAGAAAAAGAACCTTCATTTTTGGCTATTCGAGCGAAACAATATCCAATGGCCGAAGGTGATTAACATGTTTATGGAAGCTATTTTTAATCTGATAAATTATAACCCTGCTGCTTTTTGTTTATGTGAAATGCGCGTATTTTTCTATGTGCTAAAATTATTCAATTAAAATTTTTAATGCTCGTGCATAAAATAGAAATTCCTGCCCACAACGGGAGAAAGTAAACTTCTAGTTCCTCCAATTATGAAATACTTAAATACACAAACAAAAATATTGATGAATTTCTGAACTGGAGGGAATCGGGAGACGTTTTTCTAGCTAATTTTTTTTTTTTGTCGAATTTTATAGTTAGCTCAAAGAGTTTGCGCCAAATGCGTCTAAGCGAATAGCAACAAAAACTATGCTGGCAACACACTCGCGTATTGCAACAAAAAAACAAATAGCAAAAAAAAAATAAGAAGGCGCACAAAATAGGAACAAACAACGTCGGCAATTTCTCACAGCCAAAGGCGATTGCTACTCATAAACAGAACGCCAAGAGAACGCGTGAAGGGGGGAAAAAAAGCAACAAAAAGACACAAAAAAAAAACTGAGAAGGAAAAAAAATAAAAACGAGAAGCAAAAAAAAGAGAAAAAAAAAAACTAAACCGAATGAAAATCTCAAGACATTTCGTACAACGAAATTTTTCACATATTTTCACTTGTATGCGAATTTTTAGAATTTTCACTAGAGAAAATTTATATAATATGGCTTCTGTTACTATTTCGAGTCGCATGGCCATCGTGCGTTTTGCTCGAGAGGAGGAGGATTATGCTCGTATCGTGCGCCCGGATCTCGATCGTTACTAGCTACAACAACAACCGATGTGTGTGTGTGTGTATGGGTGGGTGGGTATGTAAGTGTGGGTGTGTGTGTGATGTATTCTATATACTTACACCAGAAGACAGCAACGTAATCCTTGTCGGCCAACAGTTTCTCCAATTGCTTGGCATTGACCTCCTCGATGACGGCCTCGGGTTCAAGCGGCGCCGCCGCCGCTGGCTGTGATGACGATGATGAGGATCCTTTTTTGTTAGCGCAATTCACATATCCGGGAAAACTGAGTGCCAGCAACGTACACACGAGCAATGTCAGAGTTTTTAATCGCGTGAAAGTCATCTTTCGATTGCCTTTCAAATACGCTCGAATCTAATTACTTTGGCCGTTGCGATCTCTCTCTCTCTCTCTCTCGCTTCTTCTTTATTTCTTTAAACTCTTAACTCGAACATGCGTACGTGTGTGTGTGTGTTGATTGATATTTAGTATTGTAAATTATTATAATTTCTTCTATTTGGATTTGGTTTTTGAAAGTGGTTTGATTTTATTTTCGTCGTTTAGCAGCGTTGTGTCGTCGTTATTAACAAAAAATTATAATAATTTCAAAATTTAGGCACTATTTTTAGTTGACAAAATCGTATTTCTTTCGCGTACACTAAATACATATATTTTGCGCGCATACATACATACATATATACAGGCAAAATGATATATACGTTTATATGTATGTATTGGGGAATATATATATATGAGAAAATTAGATTATATATATATAAATATATACATATATTTATATATATTTCTTTTTGCTATTAATTGAATGTTTTCCGCGGACTGTACTCTTTGTTAGTTTTGTCAATTTTTGTTCCACTTCGTGCAGAGGTCCGCTCGCAACTGAAAGACTTTTGGTGAACATTCCATCCCATCCCAATCAAGAGGCCCCCGTTAAGCTTTAGGGATCTTATATTTCGTGGGCTTTCTATAGCTTTTTTCATCAACACATACAGACACACACACACACAGCTTTTATCGGAATGAGCGACAGAGCGAGATACGGCACGCTGTATGATCATTTAAAGAGTATGGTGAAAACTTTTCATCTTTCCTTTTCTTGGGAAAATTGAGCGAGAACTGTTCGTTCGACGTTCGCTTTGCGTTGCACTTCTTTGTTTATGCATCTCGAGATTTGTATATACTATCGCTTATAGCGAAGCAAACGCTCAGTGGTCTTACGAAACTTCCTATAAAAACAAAACATGCAAAAGTACCAACATCTGTACACAGTGGCTAAATATATCAATACAACGAGAACGAAAGTGTAAAGCGTAATTGTGAAATGCTAAAATATCCACAAAATCACAAATCACAACAGCTGCAACCACATGGGCGGCATTGAAGTAAAGCAAAATTGAGACGTATGATTAACAACTGAATATTCCGAGCCGAAAGTATTGTAAACTTGCTTATAAAATTTTCAGCAAGTCAATTGTCACATTATAGCTGGTATAAATATGAATTAAATAAAAATGAAGAACAATTATTAAATTAGGTGTCCTTTCCTTCACTTTAAGCTCTACTTTTTTTCAACTCAAATAACCGTTATTAAATAACTACCAAATGGAAACCAGAATACAAATATCGATAAAAAAAAAAACAGCTGACAATCAAAATATCGATATGTGTCCAGAGTGACCAAGAACTTGCACATACCAAACTATTCGTCTACCTTTTCCGTTTTTCCTTTGGGAAAGTTCGGCCACACATAAACAGTAAACACACAAATCTTCCAAATTTCGCAGGAGGAAGACGTTTTCGTCGTGCTCAATTCTGTAATTCAATTCATTTCGGCCATAAATGCAAGTGCAACACCAACAAAACAAAGCTGGTAGGCTGCTAATGCATGCAAAATTGATAGTTTTTAACTGAAAGTTAAACAAGTGTAGTGTTGGAGCCTCGTTCAACGTGTGTAAACAGCGCGAAAGTAAACTAACTGCGCGCTCCTCCTCACAACAACAAAAAGAAGTGCATAAAATCGATTAGCATTTTGTGAAATTTCAGGTAAATGGCAGATCGATGAATGCAATGTGCATTAATTTCAACATATTTGCATAAATCCAACTACAAAGTGGGCCCCTAGTCATAAAACAAAATTGTTCACCTTGAACTCTTTGCCACAAAAACGCCACCAGCAGCAACAGCATCGCAAAGCACTACCAAAGCAATAAAATAATATAATCAAAGAATTTTGAGATTTTTTTTAGAGAATACACAAAAATGTTGTGTATAACGGCTTGTTGAGAAAGCAGAGACGATTCCCCACTCATTTGTTTTAACCATTTCGTTGTTGTCTTCAAGCTCTTGAATCGCATATCAATGTGAAGGTGAAAGTTATCAGCTGCTTTAATTGTTTTGTTAGCTGCAACATTTGCATGCACTTACAATGGGGCATATGTGAAAACTTAATACCCTACTATTCACTTGTTAAAATGAATTATTTGTAAATGTATTTATACAAGCACAATACCATACAACAAATACTGAAACAAGTTATTGCTAGTAGTTGATTTCTAGGGGATTTTCCCTTTGTTGCGGAAAACTTCTTGCACTTCCTTTTTGTTTATTTAAATAAACGTTGCAACCGGCTTAAAGCGAAAACCTGTTTCTTCGATATCAAATCAAATCAGCTGCTCAGCAAGCTGCGCGCATTTGTTGTAAACATTTTCGTCTAACTAGAAGACCGTTTCAGTCTGCAGCGTTCATAAATTAATAAGTGGGAAAGCTACTGAGGAGTATGCTCGACTTTGAGATACTAGATAATTTATTTTTTGTGTAGTTCATTTATAAAGTGTGACCAAAGTTTGCACTTGACTTTTGCACTCTAAAAAATAACGTTTATCTTTATTATTTGATTGTGACTATCAATTTGGATGTCGTTTTGTTTATAGTCTTTAGCTGGAATTCAAAAATGAAGTCAGAAAACTATTTTTGAGGAATACATAAAAATTTAATTTGCCCTGGGCCGATAAAACGGATCTATGTACTCATATGATAGGATAACTTAATTAAATTTAAATTTAGTTATATTACCAAATTAAATTAGTTTTTCTTTAGATGGTAGACTTTAGTTTGCATTCAAACTGGAATTCTATATTATTTTTTAGAAGTACAATAATATTTAGAGTGACCAAAGCCAGTACTACTTAATTAATATTCATATTTATTATAATATTATTATTATGTATACCCTAAGTAAATAAAAAAAGAACTAATTTTGATTATACCTTTTAATATGGTTGTCTAATTTAGACAATTTTGCTTTAAAATTACGCCTTCTATTCAGTTTTATTGAATGGAGTATCGAAATGGGCGTCTCCCATTACTAAAACAAATTAGATCTGCGTGTGTCAATAAGAAATATTCTCTCAAATTTTGGTAACCCTGGCTTTTATAGTTCTTGAGTTCCAGGTGTTTATATATGCAGGCAGGCCGATGAAAAGGATCTATCATATCAATATTATAATACACTACTAATCATTGGATAGCGGGTATAAAAATGGCTAAGAATTCAAGTGTTCAGCACAGCTTTCAATTGCTTAAAGTAATAGACAAGTCGTCAAACGTAATTGTATAACTAATTTAATACTATCATTTTTTCTTTTGTGGATCTCGCAGCAGGGCGCGTGGCAATTTAGCGTATTTTATGTCACTTTTACTATGAAATTGGATGAAATTGTTGCATGGTAAGCAGTGTTGCAATATCTGACTTGTTACATAGTTTAACTAATTTATGATTCTTCTTTGCTTTAGGTACCAGAAAAGAATCGGCACCTATGATAAGCAAGAATGGGAGAAGACTGTCGAACAGCGTATTTTGGATGGCTTCAATAGCGTCAACTTGAAGAACACCAAGCTGAAAACGGAACTGATCGATGTGGATTTGGTGCGAGGTGACTAAACTAATGCACTTTAATAATAGTATTCAATAATTAATGCCTTATCGTTTTTCTTTAAATAGGTTCGACATTTCCGAAAGCAAAGCCCAAGCAAACGCTCCTCACGGTCATTCGCTTGGCCATACTGCGGTACCTGTTGCTGCCACTCTATGCACAATGGTGGGTGAAGCAGACGACACCGAATGCCTTTGGCTTCATACTCTGCTTGTACATCACCCAATTGGTCAATTGGGCTATCTACATTATGCACAGCAATCGCATTGCGCCGCTCGTCTACGAGCAGCAAGTGAATGCCACATCGACGGCAACGCTTGCCGCCGATAAACAGCAATCTGAAGAGAATGCCGATCTGCTGAGCGCATTGTTAATACCCTGTGCATTAAGTTTGCTGATTAGCCTAATCCACTCGCAGATTGTCGCCACAAATACTTCGTCTGGCGGCAGCACTAAAAGCAAATTGCGTCGCATCTCCATGACAAATTTCAGCGAGAAAGCGAATGTGCCGCGGGAACAGCAGCGAATGCGACGTCGCAAAAAATACGTGCGGCAAGTTTCAGAGTTGCAAAACAGCAAAGCGAATATTTGTATTAATCTATTATTATTATTGTAAACTACAGTGTGCGACAGCCGGAAGCTGAGCTTTCGCAGCCGAGCAGCAGCAATCATTCGTTGAGTGCGCGACGTGCCAAACTGGCGACCATCAGCGTGGAGCCAACCACAACAACAACAACAACCGAGCTTAAACCCAGTAGTGAAGAATCCTTTGCCACCACAACTGCCATAACCGTGCACCATCAAGCTGCAACTGCGGCGTCTGCCGCTGCTGCTGCTGTTGCTGACAGCACGACACTCCCAGAGCCGCTCTTTGATCTGCGAAAGGTCGGAAGTGTTGCGTCCGACAGTCCGCATAAGAAGCGCAATGTCAACTGGCATACGCCCATACAGATTTGTGCCACGTTTGATCAGAATGAGTTGCCATCGTCCAGCATTGAGCTGAGCAATGCGACGCCATCGCCAAGTGGAGCTCGTTTGGAGCCCAATTATCGCACTCGCCGCAGCATTGGCGAAGATGACGGTTTCGAGAGTCTCAATGGCAAAAGTTCCAGTGGTGAAGACAACAATCAATCGCCCAATGTTGGCGGCAACTCGAATGCTGCAACAACTGCGGCTATCGCACCGCCAAATCAGCTACGTTTGCGTCTCAATGTGAGCAGCACCAGCAGCTCAACGGGCAACACCAACAGCAACAATGTCCAGCCAAACGATAAACTGGCACACGAATCAACTAGCAGCTGTGCAGAGTCCGATGAATGCGACGATGCAGACATCATATCAAGTCCAGCTTCAGCTGGCACACAAGAGTGCAACACTTCGGCCACCGATTGGCTGGGCGTCACCACGAATAGCGAGGATTGCAGCTACACCTCGGAGTTGGATCAGTCGGATGGCGGATACAAGCATCAGCCATGCAGCGACGAAGAGCTGCCCGAGTTGGACATAACACCCACAACCATACTTAATCCGCACAGTAGCTTAGATCGCAGTAAGTAATTTGAAACTTAAAAGTTTATTGCCAACTTGTGTACAATAGATGTTTTTTGATTTTGAATGAATCATTTGATTTAATGAAAGAAATATGTATATCGAAAATTATTTTAAATCGTCACATTGTTCGATGAAATTGAAATTAATTAATATTGAAATTGATTCCAAATCGGTTATAGGATTCCGATTAGATAAACTAGAAAATAGTTTTTTTTTTTAGATATATGTTCGCGATCTTTCCTTCCAACATTACATTTATATTTACATCGATTTATTCTACTTTATTAATTTGTAATCATTTTCCACAGTTAGTTGCACCATTTGGGATCAGCGGGACACAAAGAAAGCACAACTCTCGGTGCTGGAGATTGCTTCGTGCATTATAGAACGCGTCGATTCGCTGGGCGTGACCAACGATTACATTTACATTGGAGTCTTCTTCTCCTTCTTGCTGACTTTGATACCCACCTTTTGTCGACTGTGCGAGGTACGTGCTTCGATTGGTAAAAAGTGTGGCAGTAGTGTAATAAAACAATGATTAAATGCTTTGCTTGCTTATAGATCATCGTTGATGCGGATAAGGGCAGCGAGATTAGTTACTTTTATATGCCCCAGCTGTTGTGGGAGAAGTCATCGTCCTCGGTCTTTACACTCTTGGGCTTTGCCTTTGGTGAGGCGCAATGGGAACGCACCGTGTTGGCCTTGGGCTTTATACAGCGATTGTGCCTCACCCTCATACTATTCATCATCTTCGCGGTGGCCGAGCGCACCTTTAAGCAGCGGTAACTGTTGCAATCTTTTATAATATTGTTTGTAATGTAATTAATTTCAATTGCATTTTAGTTTTCTGTATGCCAAACTCTTTTCACATTTGACTTCATCGCGTCGCGCTCGAAAATCGAATCTGCCACACTTTCGGCTCAACAAAGTGCGCAATATCAAGACATGGCTGAGTGTGCGCTCTTATCTTAAGGTAAATAAACTTATATCCATAACTTAAACCATCGTTAATCCAGTATTTTTGTTACTTTCTAGAAACGCGGTCCACAACGTTCGGTGGATATTATTGTGTCGGCCGCATTTATTGTCACACTCCTGCTGTTGGCCTTTTTGAGCGTGGAGTGGCTAAAGGATTCGGTGCATTTGCACACTCATTTAACGCTGGAGGCGCTAATCTGGTCCATTACCATTGGCATCTATCTGCTGCGCTTTATGACGCTCGGCCAGAAGATTCAGCACAAATATCGAAGCGTTTCGGTGCTGATCACCGAACAAATCAATTTGTATTTGCAAATTGAGCAGAAACCTAAGAAAAAGGAGGAATTAATGGTCTCAAATAGTGTACTAAAACTGGCAGCCGATCTGCTTAAGGAACTGGAAACGCCATTCAAGATCTCTGGTCTCAGTGCCAATCCATATCTGTTCACAACCATCAAAGTGGTCATCCTATCGGCACTCTCCGGTGTGCTGAGCGAGGTGCTTGGCTTTAAATTGAAGCTACACAAAATTAAGATTAAGTAAAGCCAAAAAAAAAAAAAAATGATGACGATCATCATCAGATCATCAATGTGGTGCTCTGCGGCAATGATGAGGAATGTTATATTTTTGTAGTACAATTTTTTCGGAATGCTTTAAGGATAAACCAACAACCAACCTACAAAATATCTAAATTATCTACGTATAGTTTTTATATATACAATAACAAGTAATTCAAATTTTAATAGTAATAAATGAAGAGAGCCAACGTTTATGTTTGTCATGTGATTGTTTTAGCCAGTGTTAACTATTTAAATTACAATTCCTACACCTAATGATTATAATAATTATACTAATAATTAAAATAAAGTCCTATATTTACATAAACACCCACACAGTTATATAAATATTAGCGCGTCATGCACAATCACAATTTGTTGTCGTTTTTGCATAGTTGTAGTACTGAATTATTGCGTTATCAACTCACAAGTTCACTTCAAAAAAATAACTGAAAATCGAATAAATCTAATAATGCCAAAGAAACGAAGAAAAGCTTTTCAATTATTTTACTTGGCTGGCAACTCTAACGCTTTTGCGGTAGATGGCGCCACTTTGAATGACAGCTGATCGCGAGATAGATGTGCCCAGAGTTGACGCACACGCCGCCGTGTACAACACACCTGACGTAACAGCAACTTGGCAGCTACTGTGATCGCTCCGCGTAATTCCATTTATTTATCCACCACAATCGACATGCTGAAGCTGCCACTTACCCAATTGCTGCGGCATTCGTTGGCCACACAGCTGATGCGCAGCCAGACGCGTCTGTTGCATGTGGGAGATGCCAATGTGTTGACCAGCGAAGTCGATAAGCAATCGGCCGAGTTCAAGGTATAAACAATTTGCATACAATTTTGCATTTATCGGTAACGAAGTGTATCCACTGCAGGACAATGCCAGCGAGATGAGCAAACTGGTCTCACAGCTGCGAAATGTGACCAGCCAGGTGTTGAGCGGAGGCGGCGACAAGGCCAATGAACGTCACACGTCAAGGGGCAAACTGTTGGCCAGAGAACGCATAAATCTGTTGCTGGACAAAGGTTCGCCCTTCCTGGAGCTTAGCACTTTGGCTGGCCATGAACTGTACGGCGATGAGGTGGTTAATTCCGGTGGTATTGTCACTGGCGTTGGACGCGTTTGCGGGTAAGCCGATTTCTTTTAGAAGATTAAGGTAGTAAGCTAAGCTCATATCTTCCTGACAGTACCGAGTGCGTTGTTGTGGCCAATGATGCCACAGTTAAGGGCGGCAGCTATTATCCTATCACGGTGAAGAAGCATTTGCGTGCTCAGGAGATTGCCCAGGAGAATCGCTTGCCCTGCATTTATCTGGTGGATTCCGGTGGCGCAAATTTGCCACGTCAGGCCGAAGTCTTTCCCGACAAACTGCACTTTGGACGCATCTTCTACAACCAAGCGAACATGTCCGCCCAGGGCATACCACAGATTGCCGTCGTCATGGGCAGCTGCACAGCTGGAGGTGCCTATGTGCCGGCCATGGCTGATGAGAGCATCATTGTGAAGCGTCAGGGCACGATTTTCTTGGCCGGACCACCGCTAGTCAAGGCAGCAACGGGTGAAGAGGTTTCTGCCGAGGATTTGGGTGGCGCTGATCTTCACTGCAAGACCTCTGGCGTCACCGATCACTATGCGCTGGACGATGAGCATGCTCTCTACTTGGCACGCCAGGTGGTCAGCAATTTGAATCTGCCGGCGACCAATAACTACAACGATCAGCTTCTGCAATCAAGTCAGCAGAACTTCCGCATTGCCACATCGAGTGAATCTGCTGTGGAGGAGCCTGTCTACGATCCACGTGAACTGTATGGTATTGTAGGTCCTAATCTGACCAAGAGCTTCGATGTGCGTGAGGTGATCGCTCGCATTGTCGATGGTAGTCGCTTCACCGAGTTCAAGAAGCTATATGGAGAGACTTTGGTCTGTGGCTTTGCCAAGCTCTATGGACGTACTGTGGGTATTGTGGGTAACAATGGTGTCCTCTTCTCGGAGAGTGCGCTCAAGGGCGCCCACTTTATTCAGCTGTGTGCGCAGCGTAAGATTCCTTTGGTCTTCCTGCAGAATATTACAGGTGAGTTAAAGATATTTCGTCGCGTTTCATAATTTATAAAACGCAAATGTCTTGGCTTGTCTTCCTCACCAGGTTTTATGGTGGGTCGTGACGCGGAGGCCAACGGTATTGCCAAGAATGGTGCAAAGATGGTGACTGCGGTTGCTTGTGCCAATGTGCCCAAGTTTACGGTCATCATTGGTGGCTCCTATGGCGCTGGTAACTATGGCATGTGTGGACGCGCCTATTCCCCTCGATTCCTTTACATGTGGCCCAATTCCCGCATCTCGGTGATGGGTGGCACCCAGGCGGCCAATGTGTTGGCTCAGATCACAGAGGATCAACGCAAGCGAGCTGGCAAGGAATTCACCGAAGCCGAGGCCCAAAAGATTAAGACTCCCATTGTGGAGATGTTTGAGAAAGAGGGATCCCCATACTATAGCACTGCTCGCCTCTGGGATGATGGCATCATTGATCCGGCCAACACTCGCCAAGTGTTGGGACTCAGCTTGAAGGCGGCTTTGAATAATGCTGGACACGATACTAAGTTTGGCGTCTTCCGCATGTAACATGAAGGTGATTTGTTTTTGGAGATTCTGTGCATTTCTGAGCATTTAATGTTCAAACTGTTGAAACTATTGCATTTATTAGTGTTAAGCGAAATGTTGTTTATGTGCATTTATGTCATTACTTTAAACAAATTTAAGGGCGTGGCCCACAAAGCTTTTTAAATAAATATACAAACGTAACTGAACATTTAAAATACCATCACTAAATTTCGATCTGCGATAGTTCGGCAAAAGGAGGACGCTAATGTTTATTAACAGCGTGTTAACATAACCTTTGTTTACATTTCCTCTGAAGTGTAGTACCGGCAAGTATAAATTCTTTAACATGTTTGTAATCATGATTAGTAAACAAATTTTGTTTGCATTTTACAGATACATTTTTATTAGATATTATTAAAAAAAATAAGTTATACTAAATATTTTGTGGAGAAAAATGGTTCATCACTAACAGAGTGTTACCAAGCTAATGACAATACAATTGGTATATTTTTCGGGGCAGTATATTCTAAAATTGAACTTGTGGTCACGCTGTTTAGCAGTCGAAAACACTACGTGAAAACGGTTCGTCATAGAATTTGGGATTCCTTTGTCATTAAAAATATTGTCGAAATAATAAAAGGACGGCTTAAATTAAATCAAAGAATTAAGTTAAATCGAATAAGTAGGTGAGTGCATACATACCAGTCAAAACACTAGCGGCATTTTGCAAATACCCTGCTACTCAAGTGTATGTGTATAAAGCGTGTGTGTGTGTGAATTGGTGAATGTTGCGGCTGCGGCGGCTCTTTTTTTTGCTCGCTTCATCATCTCTCTTGAGTGTGTGTGCATGGCAAAATCTAGAAGTAGCGTCAGCAGAAAAGAAAGTTCAACGGCAAGCACAAACCCAAAAAAAAGAAAGAAATGTGAGAGTTGTGCCGTGTAGAGCGCACATATGTGATGGATTTTAAAATAGCCTTGCCGAAAACTTCAAGTGCACACAACACTTGAGCGCAAAGTAGGAGAAAAGAAATATCTGTACATGCTGCGCAAATAGTGCATTAGTGTGTGTGTGTGTTGTCTCTCTCGCTCTCTCTCTATGTATGTGTGTGTTGTGCACGCATATTTAAATGTCGCCCGTGTGTTGCAGGCGTCTGTCTTTAGTTTGCGAGTGTGCGCCCAAAAATAAAATAAGTGTGTTGCGTGTGTGTGTTTGGCTTCTTGCAACAGGAACAGCCATAAAAATTCCACTGCCGCATTGCAATTACAAACCATTAACCATCAGCCAGTCCGTCAATCAGTCAATTTGTCATTCTTTTTTGTGTCTAAGCTGCCGTGTCAATTCCTCCACAGCGAATTGCATTTTATTTGCTCTTCTAGGGTTACCACCATGTTTCCTTGCATTTCCTGTCCCTGTCTCGGGGCTCAGGTGCTTTGGGTTTCGCATTTCTGTTTGATTTCTTTGCGGGTCAATTCCAATTATCTGACATGACGTCATCGGCTTGTATGACAACTCTTCGTTGGGGTTTCTAACTGCTTTGCTGCTTCTCTCAACCCCCGCACATTGTTGTGGTGTCCAATCAACAGCTGCATGTGTATGCGTGTGTGTGAATTACTGATAGGTGTTCAGTCGCCTAATAACCAAAGCATACGCCTTTTGGCTTTTAGCTTTTAGCTGGCTACTATTTATTATTTTTATTTTTTACTGGCTTCATTAAAATTGCTGAGCCAGCGAGGCGGACGCTCAACACATGCCGGTTTACTCACACACACACACACACGTACATAGCACGCCTACATGCAAACATAGGCGTGCGTGCGCGTGTGTGTGTGATATGCAGCTCATAATTTTGCTAACATTAGCGCAATATCGATATGAGCGATGTCGATAAACTTGATGGCCCATTTCGATAAATCTATCGGACAATTTGAGAATTTAGCCGCAAAAATTAAAATTACATTTGCATCGTCAGTTTTTGATGAGTGTGGTGTTTAGCTCTTGGCTTTCTGTGCTAGTTGCGCTTAATTAGTTTGCCGCTTGCCGCAAACTTCCGCTGCACATGAGTACGATATAAATCAGGGGCAAACGCCCCCGCATAGAGCACACACAACTATAACAAAAACACTAATCATGAGCCATCGACATGGCAAACAAAACAAATCCCTCGGTAATGAGTTTTCAACTTGTTGTATTTGGGGCAGCTTTGTGCTGTGCTTGTGCCATAGTTGGCGCACTTCAATCAATAAAACAACAACAACGGCAATTGCTGCAACAATACGGAACAGTAAAGAAGAAAATAACTCGCATTTGTATGTAAGTTCCGGCAGTGCCCCCAACTTGAGTTTACAACACAGCCCGCCCTTTTTATACATTTTTTTTGTAGGGTTCAATGCACTTGCCACTAAGCTACAACGTGGCAAAACTTTACACACACTAATACACTCGCATGCTGTGTGTGTGTGTGAGTGCTGTGGCCTGATATTTATAGGCACATTTCGGTAGCGTCTCCCCGAATAAAAAAATGCCGGCTAATACCAATTTTGTTGCTGTTGTTGTTCTCGCTGCGTTTATCAACGTGTGTTTTTTGTGTGGCATTGGTAATGTTTTTAGCTCTTGATAATGCCAAATAGTTAAAGCGCTGACGCAGCTGGCTGCAATGACTAAGAGGAGACGTCGCTGCCGCTGCCGCTGCTACAGCTCAAGAAGCTTCAACTGCAAAGCAAAGCAGAGCAGAGCGGCAGCGAAGCGTTGACAACCCGCCCAGCATCGAAGCACACAACACAACACACAGCAAACAGCCACAGTCCAAGTTCATTGTTCGTTGGCTCCACAGTCTTAGTCTCAGTCTCGCACGGATTGCGCCGCTATCGCCACACACACACTCAAACACACACACACACGCTTAAGTTGTGCGTTACTCTCTTGCAGTTCATTTTATTTTCTTGTGTTTTCACTTCATTTTTCATTCCGATATTAATTTTTTCTTGATTGTGTCTCGTCGTCTTGCATTTTACGCTTTCGTAAGTTTACTTCAATTCGCAATCGTCGCCCACTTAAAGTTCTGCTCCAAATATGTGCGATAAATTCAAGCTGATCACCCTTGAAGTACATTCATAAAATATTGTCTTAAAGTGTTCATAAATTGTGATCTAAAACTTCTTAATAACTATTGAACTAATTATTATTATGTGTGATGGTGCAAAAGAAAAATGTTGCAACTTTTAATAAATTCGTAATTACATATATCGAAAACATAAAGAAATAGTCCATGTGTCAAAATTTATAACCAAATTTCAATTTAATTTATTACCAAATGTACATAAGTGTGTCTATCATCAACTTTTACTTTAAATTGTTGAATATAACTGTATTTAAATACCTGTTTCTGAAAATAGTATAATAAAATTGAGGTAGAAAATATAGTGTAAGGAATAATAGTGAAAATAGTAATAATACTATTTTATATCTCTTTATTCTTGATCAAGTTCAAGATTTCGTTGATTATTAAATTCAGTATTTATACCCGCTACCCATAGTATTATAACTTTGTGCCGGCAGGAAATGTATGTAACAGGTAGGAAGGAGGCATCTCCGACTCTATAAAGTATATATATTCTTAATCAGCGTCAACAGCCGAGACGATCTAGCCATGTCCGTCTGTGTGTCTGTCCGTATGAAACACTGGATCTCAGAAACTATAAGAGATAGAGCTATAATTTTTTTTCGACAGCATTTGTTATGTTTGCACGCAGATCAAGTTTGTTTCAAATTTTTGCCACGCCCACTTCCGCCCCCGCAAATCAAAAAAATCGAATAACAAGCGTAATTTTAAAGCTAGATTTGTTTTTGGTATATACTATAATTACTATAGTAGTTATGATTTCTGAAAATTTAGTTGCGATCAGATAAAAATTGTGGAAGTTATTAAAGAAATACTTTTGTATGGGCAAATCGCCTACTTACTAGGGCTTTTAGTTGCTTTGGCCGACAATCTGGTACATTGTGCCGTCTATGGTATATTTTGAATGGTGTCCTGTATCGATATACCAAACATATAATTTGGTATATTTTTTAGTATTTTCGGTATATTTTGAAAAAATACCGCAATATTTTGCCCTTATTAAAAATGGGTAGCTCACAGTCGAGCACACTCGACTGTAACTTTCTTACTTGTTTTCTATTGAAAAAGTATTCCAAAGTTTCCCTGGTAACCCTCACTATTAATTAGTCATTGAGCTGACAAATTCATTTGTTAAAGAGTATATAAATAGGATTAAGATTTTTCAGAAATAATTGCGTAAGCTGACTAATTTTTCATTACGCATTAGAAGCTCTGAATCAATCAGGCGCTAAAAATAGTGTTTGTTACCATTAAGATCGATCAATCACACTATTCAATCATCTGAAGCTACACTGATTTATCATCCTGTTTCTTGTATATTTGCTAATATCTAGTTCATGATAAGCAGTGGTCGTGTAAACATTGTCATTTCAGTCTAGTATGATAATCTTGTAGTTGTTTTTGAGTGAAGCATTTGCATACGTATATTTTTTTTTTGTGACGTGTGGGTGTCTTTCATAAGTATGCTTTTTCCGCTCAATCATTTGTTTGTGTAACAAAAATTTGAAAAAAATATCAAATTGTAATCAAAAATAGTGTCTAGAAGAAATCTTAAATAGTAGTTAGGTAAGTGAAAAGTAAGAAGAAATAATAGAAAAAACAGACACCAATCGATGGTCAATGTGGTGGCAATTAAGCCAAAACCATTTGCCAAACAAGCAAAAACAATTAAAGAGGGAAAAGTCGCGGACAACAAGTTGCATGTGTTGCAAACTCTGGTGCCGCATGCCACATGCCGCACATACGCTAGTAATTGCATTCAATTGTTTACTTTTTTCTATTTCTATTTGTGTTTTTGTTTTTATTTGTGTTTTTCGTGCGATTATCGTGATCTTGATATTGAGAGGCACGCACATGTGCGACGCTTGAATGAACAGTGCAAGAAACGAAACGATATTAAACAATTATGGAGCTGAGCGTAATTAACAACAATTTGCCACTCCCACACACCTTTTGCCATATTTGAATGGATCATAATTAAAACGGTTTTTCATTTCCACAGCAAACTAGAAAGCAGGCTACAAAGACATCATCCTCATCATGGCTGTTAATGTATACTCCACAAATGTGACGTCAGAGAATTTGTCACGTCATGACATGTTGGCTTGGGTTAACGATTGCCTGCAATCGCAATTCACCAAAATTGAGGAACTATGCACGGGTAAGTTGGTGGCTGTCGTCTCTGTCTGTCACCTTTTTGAAATTGATCAATTCCATAGATTGAACCATATTATTTATGCTGTTTATCTATCCGCCATATTTAGGTGCCGCTTACTGTCAGTTCATGGACATGTTGTTCCCAAATTCAGTGCCCGTCAAGCGTGTCAAATTCCGTACGAATCTGGAGCATGAATACATACAGAACTTTAAGATCTTGCAGGCGGGCTTCAAAAAGATGTCGGTCGATAAGGTAATTTCTACGATTTACATTTATTTCTCCCTCCACCCCGGAAAAACGATAAAAAAGAAACCCCCCACCCCCTTATGAATGCATCAATTCGATTGCGTATTTCTTCCAATTCAATTTTAATTGACTTATTTTCAATGTTTAAAATTAACAACACAAGTTGCACACTTACATAATTAATTAATTAATTTGTTTATTAGCTCAGCTCAGCGCTGTGTGTGTTGCGTTTGAGGCTCGTATCAATTGTTTATTTGACTGCATTTTTATTAAATTTTGTATTTTTAATGGCATAGAAATTTGTTATACGAATAATTCTGTCCGATTTCGTTGAGAACTTATTGCCACTCAACTTTTTTAACGTAAATTATTCTTAGTCCACAATGGCAAATAATTTAAAATTTCAATTGAAATGGAGTAACAAATTGTAATAAAATAAAATCAAATAAATAAAACCAAAATTGAAGATGGAGTAAACAACAAATTTGAAGAAATGTAGTGAATACAAAATAACTTTATTTAATATACATAAATTCTACAATATAAATAATAAAAAACCAAAAACAATAAAAATAATAAGGAATGTCTAAATATTTAGTTTATTAGTTTATAAACTATGTATTGTGTTTACCATTAATAGACATGAATTCCATATAATAGATCTATAGAAATTCATTTTTAAATTCAATAAATTAACTGTCCTTTTGCATTGTAGTTATAGTGATATAATCTAGAAAACTTATCGTAGTTGTAAATGTTTCCTTATGGAACTTGTTCCTCCACTATTTTACATCCTTTTGAAGCCATTAAAACTGCATAATTTCATAATTTCCAGTCAAGTTTTAGTTTTAATGAATATAAATGAGAAACTTTTTTAGGGGCAAAAAATGGGTGCAAAAAAACAAGTACTAAACAAAAACAAATCAGTTTTATTGTACACTTGATAAACTTGCAACCTCTTGAATATTATGTGTGTAATTAACTGACATTTCCGTTACAACTACTCAACCCAAAAACAACAAAACGAAACGAAACGAATGTGTGCTGGCAAACCACAACAACAACAACGACAACAACAACAAACATACAACAAAACAGATAATTCCCGTTGACAAGCTTATTAAGGGACGTTTCCAAGACAATTTTGAGTTTCTGCAATGGTTCAAGAAGTTTTTCGATGCCAATTATGATGGACGCGATTATGATCCATTGTCGCAACGCGGTGGCATCAAGCTGGGCTCTGCTTGTGGCGGCAGTGGCAGTCATGCTGGCAGCGCCGGCGGCAGCAGCAACAATGATCTTCATCTGATGCATCGTCGTCCCCAGCACAGCACACTTCAGCAACATCATCATCATCCACAGCAACAGCAGCAGCCGCATCATCATAATGGACGAAATGCTGCAACATTGCGCAACCATCAGATCGGTATGGGATCGTCGAAGAATATTACAAAAGCATTTGAATTTGTTGGTGATGAGATCGAAGCTGGTGACGGTGATAGTCGCTGTACGCGTGTGAATTTTCTTTTTTGTTTGATTTTGTTTATATATCATTTAATAACTATTCTGTGTGTTGGGCCCAACAACAAAAACGAACGTGAAGCGCGCGTCGAGGCAACAAAAAAAAAACTAAAACAACATACGCCCTGGAATATACAATTGTGCACCCAAAGCAACAACAAATATGAAAATAAAACCACAAAGCACACACACACAAACACACGACACATCCCAGCACAACAACCACACACACATAGAGATTACGCACACACACACACACACTCCCAAGCACAACACACGCATCGTCTTGAGTTTGTTTGTTTAGTTTCTTGTCCTTTTGTTTCGTTGTGTGCACATTTAACTATCATAATAATATTATTCCTTTTATTTTAAACTCCCTCTCTTATTTTTACAACCGCATCTTGGTTAATTGTTTTTTTTTTTTGTTTGTTTTTCTTCATCACAACAAAATGAAAGTAAAATCGAACACTGCATATTATTCTCTTGTTCTACTTTTCCACACATTTTACTTTTAGATAATACCCATTGACAAATTGATAAAAGGTCGATTCCAAGATAATTTCGAATTTTTGCAATGGTTCAAAAAGTTCTTCGATGCCAATTACGATGGCAGAGATTACGATGCCAGCGGCGTACGCGAAGGTGCACCCATGGGCTTTGGCTCCGGTGCCGTCAAATCTCTGCCAGGCACAAGCAGCGGCGGCGTTGCCAGCTCCTACAAGCGTGTGACAACGGCGACATCGACACGACCAGCAGCGACACCAGCCTCAAAGCCCAGTAGGTTCTCTTGGTTTTGGTTTCTCCAGTTTGCAGTTCCCTTACCTCCCACCTCTCTCCCACCCCCCAACTAACTCCTCAAAACATCATCTCTACCATTATCATTGAGCATATCTTTGTATATACATACTTTACATGACATCTATGATTTAACAAAACTGAATGCACTAAACAGAAATACAAACAAACCGCGAAACACCCACAAAATGATCTTATTTAGAGCGCCATTTGACGTGCTTCACGTTTGTTAAATAATATACATTGTATACTTGTGTGTATATTCCATTTGTAAAATATCGAGTGCCAAAATTAACGTTGATTCTCTCGCTTTCTATCCAATATCCAAGCAGTCTCTAAGGTGCCGCCACGCACAACCAATTCAACGCCGCCAAATCGATTGGTAGCTGGCAACACGGGCGCAGTGAAGAAGAACGATGCAGCCGGCGCGGCATCCAATCATCAGATCGAGGAGCTGTCAAATCAGGTGCGTCCAGAGGTACTTCATCTAAACCCTTGTGCATCTTTGTTACGATCTGTGTTTGCTTATATCGCCCCTGCCCTTAGGTCATGGATATGCGTTTGAATTTGGAGGGTTTGGAAAAGGAACGCGATTTCTACTTCTCTAAGCTGCGCGACATTGAAATTCTGTAAGTGACATCTACGATCCTATGAAGAACCCTATATTAATCGGTATTTTCATTGCACAACAGTTGCCAGGAAGCGGATGATGCTGATCCAGCTCAGTTGATTCAAAAGATTTTGGACATACTCTATGCAACTGAGGTAAGCGAGAGAGATCATGTAATGCGACAACTTGCATAATCAATGTGTTTTGACACCACAGGATGGCTTTGCGCCACCAGACGATGCACCACCAGAGGACGAAGAGTACTAAAGGGGCGCAGCAGCAGAAGCGACAGCAACAGCCAACAGCGACAACATCAGGCCAAGAGCAACTGTTTGCTGCATACTACACACATATTCAAAACAAACACAAAAAGAAGCAACGGATTACATTTAAGTCAAAAATCTACACTAAACAATACTACTACAGAAGCAACAACTACAACAAGGAACCAATTAACCAACGAACAGTTATAATACACAACACAATAGGAGGAGGGTTAGGGATTTACTATATACATATAGATTCCTACACGTTATTAATGAAACCAGCAGTAGCAGCATATACATTCATATGTACATTAGTTGGCAGCAGATTGTAACAAAGAAAAAACAAAACACAACACAACAAATCGCATCAACATTCGGGTCTAAAACACAATATCAGAATCTATCAAAATTTCTATTTAACTTTCATGTGTTTACCGCAAGTAAGATATCTAAATGGCAAACAACAGCATCTGATTGAACATGAAAATAATTGTATTACACATTTTAGTTAACATAAAATGCGATAAAACTGCTCAATTTTCGTTTTCAAAGACCAAAAGCTGTGTGTGTTATGTTGTGCTCCCTGTAATTATAATACAATATTCACAAATAATAATCACAGGCGATTAATGTCTTTAGAAATTCATGTTCATTCGCTTGCTGTTTTTGCTGTTTAGTTCGAGAGATAAATGGTAAAATTTTCATAATTTTCTTTTTGACATTTTGTAACTAAATTCATTTGTTGTGTAGGTAAACGTAATAAAAAGAAAGCAAACAAGAAAACAAATGCTAGTACTCTGAGAGAGAAATTGTTTATATGATGAGACGTTTATAAATTAGTTTATCCCTGTATCGTATATTGTACGATTGATGTAGAAAAGCAAACATAAAAAAAATATGAATTTAATAATTTTAAATAACAATTCAATCCTCGTAATCGTTTTGAGTGTTGTTATATGTGGTAAACAGTCCCGAAAGTTGTGTACACATTGTGAAGTACTCGTAGTGATGATGCATGGGGAATGCTGAGATGAGATAGGATCGGATGAGATATGATATAATATGGCACTTGCATTCATAATATAATAATACTATTTGATTTCTTTTGAATTTCTTTCAATTTCATTAACAAAAAGCAAACAAAACAAATGCAAGCGAGCATTATATTATGAAGATAGTAGTATTTAAGCCATTTTTGCTCTCAATTCTTTTTAGTTCTATATTTATGTGTAAAAAAAAAACAATCCGAACGTTAAAAAATTTAAATAAAAACAAACGCAACTTTCTAATTTCTAAACCAATTAATTTTCGTTTATTATTTATTTGTTGGGTTGGATCACACATTTTTTATTTCTTTTTATTAACAATTTTGCAAAACGCTGTAAATATTTTGTTGATGCTTGTGAAATTGCAAAGTGCAATTGATATAAAAAGAGTAATACATTTAATGTATATTATTATTGGGCCTACTACATAAATCATAAGCATTTCAAATGAATTGTGTACGTGTATAAAAATAACGTTCTATATAATCAAGAATCTAGATAATAATAAAAACGAAACAAAAATGTGTTGCTTGATTCAAAAATTTTGTTGCTTCTTCATGCATTTCTTTCATTTCTTCATCAAAATACATAAATTTACAAAAAATGCCTTTTAGTTTAATAACAGCTAAAGTGAGAATTATTTAACGGCTGCCTGAATTTCCGGCTGCTTGTGGGTGCCATCGCAGAAGGGACGATGTGTCGTCTGTTTGCAGTTGCACAGCCAATAATCGCCGGACTTTTCCACCTTAAAGCGAATAGGCCTAAAAAAGACAACGGGGCGTATGCGTGATTACTGTGAATATCCGTATTTTAGTCTTCCTAGTATGCTTACCTTAGCTTTATCTTAAGGAATTCGTTTTTGTGCATGCCATCGCACAGTGGCTGCGACTTGGACTTGCCACACAAACACCAGCTATAGGTTTTATCTATGGAGTTGCAACACATGTGTGTGATTATGTAAACGCCATTTGTAATTGATTAGACCGCGATCTTTAGACTGATGGTGCTTACCTTTGTCCAGATGGAGCTTAAATGGCCGCTTGTCAAATATGGCGCCATTCTCTTTTTGCAAATTTGCCGTTTGCTTATCCTCGAGCAAATTTTTGGGCACAGTTTTTACAGTGGCAGTTGCATCGCCGCTTGATTTGGCGCTGCTACTGTAGCTTAGCTGCTGCAAGCAATCTGTATGAGTTGCATGTGTATGACAAATAGCACTTTAAGTAATTAATTTACCTTCAAGAGCTGCGGCACCTGCAGATTGCGTCTTAATATAACCGACATGGTGTATGGAGTAATTTCACAAATCGCGTAGTCGTTACAATGAAATGCCGATGCAAACAGCTGTTTGCCAGTGTGTCCCCAATAAAAACAACAAAGCAATGGTCACTCTACAGTGAGCACATACCAATTAAAAATGTGCAGTATTAATATACTAAAAATCAAAAAGCTTACAACGAACGTCTGTCTCTTAGTACATTTTAAGTTTAGTAATGATTAAGTCTAGTATTTTTGATCGCCGGTGATTAGCGATAGTTATCAAGGTCGCCGTAGAAACGTTGGGGGCGCTCAGATGATTTCACAATGAACTACAAATCTATTAACTGATAAGAAAGACACTTCAATTCGTAGGCGACGAAAAATAAAATGAAAAATGACAGCAGATATGATTTCATTGCGATGCGCGTCTAGAATACGCGACTATTATAGAGAGAAGTAAAGCGTAGTCATTGCATTAGTTTTGTTCACTTGTGCGCTTTATCGCCGCCGGCAATCATTAGCACTGAAAATGAAAATATAGCGTTGTACATTTTGCTAGTTTCTTTACGTAAGATACTCAAAAAGATAAGATGCGAACTGACTTAGCATTTATCAAGCGACCCCATTAATAGGCTGATTAGCCTGCTTCACATATTGTATGTATGTAGTAGTGTTTACTAAGTAGTGTTTACTAAAATATACTAAGCAAGCTTTTAAAAAAAATACGATATCCACTTTTAAAAAATACTAAACTTGAAATTTTAAATAAAAATACAATTTTTAGTATTTATTGAATTGTTTCCATTTACTCCAACTTCACTTTTATACGACGTTCTGTTTAAGGTGTTTATTTCAAAATACTAAGCCACCAATTTAAAAAATAATAAAAATACCATTTAAGTTAAGACTAGTATTCATCATTGAATGGATAGTATTTGTGGCCCGCCATGCCGCTGAATGGAACTGTTCTCACACCAGTGTGGTATTTCTCCATGGATGCCACATCTTCGGCATCCAACTCGAAATCGAAGACGTTAAAGTTCTCGGCAATGCGTTTGGGATTCGATGACTTCGGCAGCGGTACAACGCCAATCTGGATGAGATATCGCAGGCTTATTTGCGCCGCGGTGCGACCGTATTTCTTGGCCAACTGTTGCGCATGCTCATCGTACAGGAATGGCGGCCAGTGGCGGGCGGGTTGCGGTCTGGCCAGCGGGCAATAGGCACAGATCACCAGATCATGCTTCTTGGCATGGGCACGCAACTGTTGCTGCTGGAATGCCGGATGACATTCCACCTGGTTGACCACCGGCTTGATGCGGCAATTCTGAAGAACCCGCTCCGTCTGTGCTGCATTGAAATTGGACAAGCCAATGCTGCGTGCCAGGCCGAGATCAACCAATTTCTCCATTTCCCGCCATGTGTCCAGATAATCGACATCGGTAAGTTCTAAAGTGCCATGCACATTGCTGTCATTGTGGAACTTCTGGCCAATGGGCAAGTGCATCAGATACAGATCAATGTAGTCGAGACCCAAGTTGGTGAGACTCAAACGAAAGGCGCGCTCCACAATCTCGGGGTCGTGATGTATTCCACCCAACTTAGTGGTGACAAAAATGTCCTCACGTTTAATCACGCCCTCAGCGATCTTCTCGAGTATCGCTTTGCCCACCTCCTGTTCATTCTCGTACACGAAGGCGGTGTCAATATGTCGATAACCGATATCGATGGCGGCCTTAGTTGAATGATAAGCATCCGATTCGAATGATTTCCAGGTGCCTAAACCCACGATAGGCATCTCTTGACCGTTGTTCAACACACGTTTTTTCGTTAGATTTGACATTTTGTTGATAATTAGCTACAAATTAAACAAAAACTTCGTGTAATGGTTGGACGCGTTTCTAATATAGCTTTTTTTTGCGATCGACTCGGACAATCTCCGTTCCAGCACGTTTGAGGTTTTGCGAGCAACTAACACTCATTCGATGAGTGTGATTCAGTGAATAACCCCCATTTAAAAGCGCACTCGCATACCCTGGGTATACCAAATGGTGTTGTTTCGCTGCGAGAGAATTAAATTGAGATCGATTGCTTTTTGTTCACCTGTCATACTACCTATTTTAAACTGATTTATTTTCATAAATAATTTAAAGAAAATAAATGTCGAATAGAGCCTTGCGCTGTTAAGTCGACTGCAGGGTAGCTGATAGTCACGCTCTTCTTTTAACTACACTTCTCTCGCTCTTTTCGTTGAGTCATGCGATGAACTCACACGTTGCGGTTTTTTCCCTTTTGGCTTACGCATGAAAGCTTTCGCTCACGAGCTTTTTTGACATTGTGGAGCGCGCTAATTGAATTGAATATTATGCAGAGCTTTTATTTGCTTTGGTTTTGTTTTGCTAACACATAAAATTTATTTGAATATTAGTTAAAGTTCAAAATGTTAGACATTTAAAGTTACATGTGTCATACGCTTAGGTTGTTTGCAACATTTAAAGATTATTGTTAAAATATTTTTGTAGCTTTGCATAAATGTTATTGTTATTGTAATTTGTAATTGTTAGTGTAATTGTAATTGGTTAAAAGATTCGGCTAAATATCGTCATCATACTTATGCAATTCACTATTTCATTATATTTACTGATCGATCGATCTGTTAATTGCTATTATTTCTCTTGGTGTTGTATTCTTACTGTGAGCTCGGCTGAGCATTTTTTTATTAACACTATTATTACTATCATCATAAATTTGTGTTTGTCTTTGGTTTTTTTTTGTTTTTTGTTTTTATTTTTATTTTTGGGTAAGCTTTACGAGATACAAGTAAAATTTGCAAGATTGTTTTCGTTAGACATGTAAACATTGATTTGAACATTTAGTTAGATGGTTTTGAACATTTATTGCGATTTTACTGAATATTATCGATTTCTCTTTATTTCGTTTTGCTTTGTGCCTGGTGTGTGGTTAAACGGAGGTATATTACGTATAGCTATAGCTTTGATCTCTTTTACTCTCTACTCGATTTATGCAAAGTTCCGAAACCAATATTGAAAGAATTGTAAATGTGGAAAAAAATCAAATGTTGTAGAGATTCTATGAAGATTGTCAAATCGAATCACAATTTAAAATTGGAAATTTTTTTTGTTCTTTTTAGCGTAATTTTAGTACTTTATCTATGTATGTATATAATGGTACTTTCTTTCAAAGACTTGTATATAAGATTCCAACATAGAAATGCTACAAAATATATATATATATATATTTATATATCATATTTCGTATATTATATTTATAGAGAGTCGTATATCTAAATATTTGACACAAAATGTTTGGAAACGTTTTCTTATGCTAAGTAGAGCTAAAATATTTTCATTGTGGGCAAGTATAGTATTATGCTATAATCCCGTTGCAACACCTTGGTCTACATCTAAATTAACATTTAGTCTACATATAGAAGAGTTCTCTTGCCATGGGAAAAATTGTATCAATTCTTATTAGTTTGAATTACTAAATGGACGACTCTGGCGGAAATTTTCCATTTGTCTTGGGTTTCTTTAAATATTTATTTGGTAGATAAAGTAATTAAAGGCTTTAAATGTTCTTACAATCTGGTAACTCGATCTAAAAAATTGGTGTCTTGCGTTGTATGTAAATCAATTCAAAATTGATCAATTACGAGTACTTAATAAATTAAACAATCGTTTCATACTTTGTATTATTATTATTTTTTTTTGCATATATAAAAGTTCCTTTTCAAAATTCGTTCGTCTGCTTTATATTTGCTGTTGTTTTGGGGGAAACCTATGAATGGTCTATTAAGTGCTGAAGATAGCCAGTGAAGAAATACAGACGATTATATTAAGTATGCTTTTGTGGATTGGTGCTTTATGATGTTTGGTTAGTTATTCTACAAAGTGGTTCTTGTCTAAGTGGTAATGTCGTTGTTTGAGAGACCTTTGTTGGGAGAGGAGTTGGATAAGTTTAGGAAACTACGTTGTCTAGAATACATAACTATAATTATACGATTACTATTTTTAATTTTCTCATTTTTATTATAATTTTTGTTTCTTTTTTTTTTTGTTATCAGGTGTTGCTCTTTATAAGACCTCGCGAAGAGACATCAACGAAAGATAAGATGTGCTACGTTGATTGGCAGGCCCCATAAAAGTCGCACCTATATATTTAGGTTGTGTTTTAAAGTAATTTCTATTCAAATATACTCTCGTATGTACAACTGAATGATGCCACATTTTGTACACATTCTACAAACTAATAAGGTCCCTCTCCAGTGTTTTGTTGTTCATTAATATTTAATAATGCATCTTATTTCGTTTTTAGTTTACAAAATCAAAAATAAAACAACTCAAGAGAATATTTCACTATATATAATGTATGTTGTTTGCATGTGTGTGGGTGTATTTTATTTATGAATTAAAAATGTGAAAACAAAACGCAATTTAAATAAATGGCTTACGACTAGTTATAACTTATGTATTAACAACTAGCTCTAAATCGATTTGATTATATTTGTTTGTTAATCGCTTTGTCAGTTATTCGTTTTATATATTTAGTTTGTTTCTTTGATTTTTGTTTTTCTTGTTTTTTTTTATAAAAATAAATTACACTTTTTGTTTCATTACATTCTCTTTTTAGAGCATAGCCATGACTTGGTTATTTAACAAATGTTTCGCAGTAAAGTTACAGGAAATTGTTTAGTACACATTGCTGTTGTTGTTGTTGGTGTTGAAGTGGTTGTTTTTGTTGCATTTTCTGTTGCTTTCTCTAAATGTTTAGTATCACACACGCCCATTTGTTGTTTTTGTTTTGCTTTGTTTTGTTTTATTTGTTTTGTTCATTTAGTTTTGGGAATTCACTTTACCCAGCTTTATTTTTGCCCAAAAGCCAACCTTTTGTTTTGTACTAAATCAAAAAGTTTAACAGGATTTTTGGCTGCAGTAGAAATGCAGTTTCAGTTCATTTGAAAAAATTTGAGATAGTTGCTTCTTTCTGTTTTTGTAGTTTTACTAAGCTTACATAGATATTACTTAGGTTCTGGCTAATATGATATAATAAAGTTAGCTTATTAAATCTCTGCGGGGTATTCGGCGCTTAGTTTCTTAGAATGCACTGGTTGGTAGCATGCATCGGGGGCAGCTAAAAACAACTCAGCTAAGCTCATAACTGTGCAGTTAATTGCAGTTTAACATAATATTTATACGATGTTTCACTTTCTGTAACTTTTTTCCTCTATGATTTCTTATTACGTTTGTAAGGGTTAAAGGGGTCACTATTAACCCATTAAATACTCTTTTATCATAGACACTAAATACGCGCTAATTACAAATTAGAACTACGTTAAGCAAGCGACAACTCGCTGGTTGGCTGTCTGTCGCTCATTTAGTTTAGCTTCCTGGTCGGCTCCACCTTCTGGGACATGGCGGTTAACACGCGCTGATTGTCAATCACACGAAAGCTGCTGATGTACGAACGCACTTCGCCCTCGCTCTTCGGGGATGGTGGCTCCAGACCTGCAAATCGAATTAAGCGCGAAAAGTTAGTCGTGAAATAAAGCTGAGAGTTAGTTAAACTTGCTAAGCTGCAAATTCTGTGATATTCAAGTGCTTCAAAAGCTCAACCAATTATGTATTAAAGCTCTTTTAATTTGTATTTATTAAATTGATAAATTATTTTATAAGTTAGAGACACTTAAACTTGCTGAGCTGCAAATTCGGTGATACTAAAATGCCTTAAAAGGTCAACAAATTAAGTGTTGTAGCTCTTTTAATTTATATTTATTCAATTGATTTATTTTGAACAGCTTAGAGCCACTTAAACATGTTAAGCTACAAGTTCTGTGATATTCAAGAGCTTTAAATCAACAAATTATGTGTTAAAGCTCCTTTAGTTTATATTTATTAAATAAATAAATAAATTTATTGCTAAGCTGCAAATTCGGTAATACTAAAGTGTTTTAAAAGGTCAACAAATTAAGTGTTAAAGCTCTTTTAATTTACACTAATTCATTTATTAATTTTCTATAGCATTGAGACACTCAAACTTGTTAAGCTGAAGATTTGAAGATATTCAAAAGCTAAACTAATTATGAACAAAAGTTATTTTGATTAATATTTTTTAATTGATAAACATTATACACTTTTTAGAGCCACGATTGGATTTTTGCAGTTTGAATGTTTTTTAACACAAGTCCATCTGAAGTTCTTTTCTATGAGAAGCACATTTTTTTCTACTCTTTTACGTAACAAGAAAGCTAGAAAGCTTATATGAATTATCTGTATGTGCTTGCAATTATTTTTAATATTATTCGTAGACTTTTTAATAATTTTACACTTTCAAAAGTAATTGAATAAAACTTGAATTTCTGCAACAAAAAGTACTTCAACAAATTTGAAAATTTCCTTAACGATTACTTTAAAGATTAATCTAATTATTTGATTATTATTTCCATTACTCACCCAAACTTCGTGAGCGACAAAAGCGAATGGTGCGCATTGTTTGTGCCATCATGTGCATTTTCTCAAAGTTGACCAGACCATCGAGACTCGTCTTGTTGCCCTCATGCGCAAAGGTCATGTCCTTGAGCAGCAATGGCATGAAGGGTATCAGCGGCGGTTGTAATTTGCCGACAAACACGCGATACGCTCGATGATTGCGACTGGGATCGATGAGAGCCTCAAATTCCTGAAAGATTTTGCGAAACTTCGATGGAATCTTCTCCCAGGTCTGATGCAGCCGTGTTACGGCCATATTCGAGAGTCCCATAACGATGGCAAAGAAGGCATTCAGATTCTGATACTCCTTGCAGCTAAAAGTGAGGTGAGTGGAAGTCTATTAATTGCGGCCTTAGAACTTAATTGATGTCCTTAGCACTTACTAAGCGGCCAGCTTGATAAATTTCCGTACGAGACCCACACGCTTACTCAGACTTTGGGTCGAGACGAGCTCGGTGACAATCCAGTACTGAACCTCATTGAAGCGACGCAGAAATACATCCAAATTGGCAGTAATCTGTGGGATAGAAAATGAGGGGAAGTTCAGATGAAACTTGCAGAAGACATTTTGGTAAGCTTTAATTGCTCGAGAATCCTCAAGAGAGCTGAATAGAGATAGAGATAGAGATAGAGAGAGGATGCTAGGTCGTTTTCAGCTCGTGGCAAAACACAATTTGCAGCAACATGACAAATGCCAGACTTCTGAATAGTTCAACGCTAACTTGAGCCTATCGAAGGGGGGAACCTGCTATCTGGGGAAAGGGAGGACAGAATGGGATGGCAATGGCAGCCTAATTAGCCAAAAGGCTTTTAAAACTTCTACCAAACAATGCAGCCACAGGCGCAGCCCAAATAACGGCTAGAGCAATGCTCTCTGCTTTTGCTTCTCGCTTACACTGGGAGAAAAGGTTGGTGGTTTATATAAGATATAGTATACATAAAATAGAGCTTAACAACTCTTGAAGCTTTATTTTGATAGTGTTTCTCACTTTGCTTAATTTAAAATCTTTTTCTAAATCAATCTCTTTTTCTATTGGTTTTTCTAGGCTGAACTTATTTTGATATAACTCTAGCTTTGACTTTTCTAAAATGAAATAATATTATAAATATTCAATGTTTTTAAAAAGAGCTACAAAATCTTTTCGCTAAACATGTAAAAATGTCTTTGAGAAGCTTGACATCTTAATGTCTCACACAAGTGTATTGAAATACTAGAAATATTTGTAACGGCCATGACAATAATCTATTATATAGTATATTGAATAGATTAGTTTTCAAAACTTATTGAAAAACTTATTCACACACAAAATGTGTGAATTTCACTATTCTTTCAATGAAATACTCTAAACATATAGCAAATAAACTATCTTCTTCTCTTCTCAAATATTAGTTTCTTTTCAATCTTGTTCTGCTCTGCCTCAAAATACCTCTGTGAAAAGTAAAAGCAATATTTTCTTTTTGGCTTTCGTTTTGCTAAGTGTACCTTGCCAAAGTGATGTCGCCCAAAGGTGTGATAGAGTAGCTCGTACTCGTGGACTGCCCAGAATAAATCCCACTCAAAGATTGTGATGTGATAGGCAAGCTCTTTGGTGCTCAAGATTTCCAAATCGATGTCGACACCCTCAGTGGGGCACTCCTGCTCCGGCAGCTGTGTCTGTGTGATTGTGTGTGCACAAAGAGAATTGAGAGATGGACACTTATTAGAACCAAACAGCTATTTGGCTATTTGAACAGCCGAGAGAGAGAGAGTGGAGACTTACCAAAGCATCCAGATGATCCTTGACGGAGACAAACAAACGGCCATTGAGCGTGAGGCCCGTGGGTATGCTAACATCGTTATCCTTGAACACGGAACGTTCGCCATTCGATTTGACCTCGACGAGGCACAAGTCATCGGGTCCACGATTCAATTGCAACTTGTCGGCGGCACATGCCTTGATTAACTCCGCCGTTGTGTGCATGGGGAAGCGCAGAGTGCAATATGTGTGGTCGGCGCAATACACACGGAAAATGACTGCAAGCAAGCAAGCAAGGATGGAAGGAAGGAAGGAAGGAAGGAAGCAAGGAAGGCATGGAATTAAAAAGTGTTCAACTCTTGCCATTTGGCAATTTGCATTTCAATTGGCCAAACTACTCACTATCATCATCGGGTCGTATAACCGTCTTTGAGGGCGTCGCATTGCCACTAAATAGACAAATTGGCTGTCCATTCGTTGGCAATTTCCACTTTTGCCCGGCATTCTGATTGCGATCCTCCTGATAGCGTGCCATCTGCGTTAGCACATTGTGTATGATGCTCGTCTCCTCATTCAGATCGGGATCCGCTTCCACCTCGGCAGCGAGATCTTCGATGAAATCGCAAACGCTTGGCTCCTCGAAGGCGGCATGTCGCACGGCCATCACCCATTTTTGCATGAATTGGATGACGCGCTTCTTGAAGTTAATGATGTACTCCCGATCCTCCGGGGTTTGCGCCTCTTCGTGGGCATCACAATGAAAGGTGCAGCGTGGTTAAGGAAATGTACACCAACATTTGTTCTCAAGCATTTGCCTCAAAAATCTGTCACTTTGGCACGCACACCAAGCATCGAGTGGCGACGGCGAGAAATGGAATGGGAAATGCGAAGGGAAAGGGAAATGGAGGTGGAGGTGGTCAAAATTGGACTCTGTCTGCTTATTAAGCACATCACGTATTCCAATGCAGATTGGAGATTAGTTTCAAGCATCATTGAAGTGGGCACAAGTGAAACCCAAACGTAAGCCCAACCTTCCTGCTATTTCAACTGCACATTACCAAATTGTTGACCCAATGCTCAAGGACTCTAACTCTGACTCTCTCCATCTGTGTCTGTCTCTCTGCCACTCGCCTTCTGTATTTTCAACATCATTGTGGCTTTTGTTTTGCGAGAGAGTTTAACAGTTACTTTGCTGCCGAAAGGAAGTGCTACTCGTCCCTTAGTTGGTTGGTCCTTTCATTTATATACGCGTTAGCTAACGCATAAAAGGGTATACAAATGGTGTGAGAACCGAGGAAGAATCTTAGATTGTTATGTCTGGATGTCTGTCCGCCTGTTTGAGCACTGATATTTCAAAGATTATAAAAGCTAAGGACACTAAAGTTGGGGATAATACTTATTGGTTTCAAATGTGGATTAAAATTGTTTTAGACTTTAGTCACTCCCTCCTCTAGACCCGTAAATTGAAAAGCGATAAAGGCGTTGTGAATTTTAAGGCTAAAATTTTGCCTGATATACCATATTCCATATTTTGAAATTATTTAGTGGTCTAAAAATAAGTTACAGTTAAAATTGCATCTCTTTAAAAGAGCTGCCAAGTATCTAAAAGTCGAGTACACTCGTCTGTAGCTTTTGCCACTTGTTTTTTGCTACCCAACTTGACATTTTCAAGTCACGAACCTGACTTCATGTTTTTGCCCCACATATGTGTGGGCGTGGTCTTGTGTGTGTGTGTGTTTTAGTTTGTGTGTATGTGTGTGTGTGTGGTTTGCATGCTGCCAACACTTAAACTGTCGCTGTGGATATGTTTGCTGCCCTGCCACACGCCGTGGCCCATGTCTTTGCCTCCTGCCCCGCAACATCACGTTCCCCAATGTGTACGTGACTCCTGTGTCAGTCTATGGTCTAACTGTAGGGCTGTTGCAAATGGAAGTCGCCCATTTTTAAAGTGGTTGCCGTTTCTTTTTTTTGAGAGGCGGAGTAAGTCTTCTCTTTAAATCGCCTGCCTCAAAATTTGTGCTAAGCTCTCGCACGTGGCAAGCATGCCGAAAATGCGGCTCAGTGAATTCAATTAAATTTTGAATAATTTTTTGTTTTCCCTGATTTATGCAGCAAATCAAATACTAAAGTTAAATGGCAGGATAACAACTAAACAATCGCTAGAAGAGAGTTTGGGCATGTTAAAGTGCAGTTTAGAAGGAAAGTACCTTAACCGGGAACTTGAAAGGATGAAAAATTGAGGTAGGAATGAGCAAGCAAAAGACATAGAAAATAAAGGTTACTAAACCTAAGCTTGCAGCTTATTCATAAATCGAGCAAAACTAGAAATACTATAGTTTAGGGTAATTAAAAACTTAAATCCTTTGGTTAAGACACGAATCTAATAAAAAGGAAGAAAGTTGTTGAAGATTTTGGTTTGAAGTTGTGGAATGACTTGACAACCTTCAGCCAGGAAACCCCTAACGGAACAGAACCTACTAAATTGGTAAGCTTAAAATATAATTTAGTGTTGAGTGTTGTTTTGTAAAAAGGATATTAGTTGGCCAGTTCGTCGACGAGCTGCACGACGGGCATAAACACAATATGCGTGAGCAGAAAGTCATCGAGAAATGGATCCATGCCGCTGACCGACTGTCCCAGACGTGTCTCAAGCAAATGTTCCAGCATTTTGGCTGGTGTGCCCGACATCACGGTATATCTGCAAAAAGAGCAAATAAAGGTCATCACTATATTGTTTGTTTATTCATTTTGAAATTGAGTCACGTGTAATTAGCTCATAAAAACGCACGGACATTTAAGAAGTTTTACTCTCTTTGTTCGCTTGTTTTCGATTTCAATTAAATTTTTCGTGACGTTTACTTTGGCACAATTGTCACTCACTTGAATGCGGAATGTTGTCCACGCTGTTTGGCCACACGCTCGAGCACTAAAACATCCTTGCCGTGCTCCTGCAATCTTAGTGTGTTGGCCTCCACATCCCGCAGAATGCGATTAAAGTGCTCCTTGTCCACGCGCAGCAGATGACAATTGTTCTCCTTCAAAACGATTGTGGCAGCTCTGCAAAATAAAACCAAAGCAATCACATTTATTGCCACTGCGTATACGTAATCTGCATAAATCGAACGAAATGTGCAACAATTCGCAATTGCCAGAACTAACTTGATTGTGGCAAACGAAACTTTTTATGAATAATGTTTGCTAAACATTTTGGTAATTGCATTTTGACAAACTGTTGACAAATTTTGGGGCACTTCCGGTCATTTCCTGTAATTTCGATATGTATTTTTAGAGGAAAGATAAATGATGTCCACACAACTTGCAAATATTACAGGGTATCTCTGCGGTGATGTCTCCTCTTCTAGATGTGCCTTTATTCCATAGATTATTTAAGTTAAATTCTTAATTGGAGTTTTTCTTGTATAAATTAGCTTTTATATTCCAATGATATTTAAAAACTCGTTGAAATAAGTAACAGTTTATAAATTTCAATTAAGCAAAATTTTCCCTATTCAGATATCTTTTAAAATTTATGAAAAATTCTACAAGATTTAAATTTTTAATAATTTTAAAGCAAATTTCAATTGTCAAGTTTCTTTTTTTAATTCTAAATATATGTATTTATATCACCTTATAAAAGGAACAATTTTTAATGAATTTACAAGGTATCTGTCTAGTCGATCCCTCCTTGACTTTCACACTACGCTTGTGACTTGTCAATTTACATAAATGTAATTGATGTAGTTTGAGCTGAATGCAGCACGAAAATTGCATTTTTCCCGGTTAATAAAAAATCAATCGATGACTGTGGATAAAAAAACAAATAACTTTTATTTACCACTGAGGTAACGCCTACTTTCAATGGGCTTTTTGTGGGCGTTGTGGGTATTTGTAATGCGCTGAGAGCATAAAGTGTATTTTTAATTAACATTCAAGGTACTTATTTCAATGCTTTTAAGTGGTGTCTGCAGCGTTCGCTTGACATTTATTTATTTTTTTATGTGATATGCTCGAAAATTGTCGTGCGATATTATAAAAAGCTACTTTTGCTGATGAAAAGGAAATAAATATTTACACACGTCACTTAATGCATTCAATTTGTTTAATTATTGTGGCACTGAGAGCAATGCTGAAATTGTATTAAATATTACAAAATGAACTCTTTTGAGTAGCAGCTTTTTATTTGAATGCGCTTTTCAAACATTTAAGTTTAAATTAAGTAAGCGAAGCTATTGGAATTCAATTTATATTATTAATCATGTTTGATAATGAGCTTTTAATTATTGTATTGTCGCTGGCATTTTGAAAACTTTAATGCGCGTTACAGCTAAAGTTGCTGCCCTAGAAAAAACAAATGCAACCATGAAATTGAAGCTGCCACCAATTATGATTTTCCCTCAAGTAACTGGAGCTTAAAGCTTTAATGCACTTTTAAAGCTGTTGTAGAAGAAATTCAGCTCGTTTATCAAGCTTAAAAGTTTCACTTTGTTCGATATGTGTTGTAGATTCAAATTAAGCCAAGTTCTAAGTGCCACTTTGAAGCTATTGTGTGTGTGTGTGGGTATGTGTGTGTGTGGTACGTGCAACATATTCACAGCAAGCTCTTAACGGACAGCGTGTGAGAGAAAGACAGAGACAGAGAGGGAGGGAGGGAGTGAAGGGGCGTGAGCTAATGCTTAGCAAATTTATATTTTGTTTCAATTTTCAATTGTTTGCTATAAATGCCGCACAATGGCTGTTGTTATCTGGCATTTTTGTTGCCGCTCTTGTTGTCATTGTTGTTGTTGTCGCTTCTGTTGTTGTTGTTGTTATCTTTAGGGCTGGGGGCCACAAAGTGTCTAATGCTATTACCCGCCGCACTTTTACTGGATCTGGATCTGTGCACAGAGCTCTGCTGTGCTCTGTGCCAGAGTCCATTGTTGTGTGCTTGGCCAAGTGCAAGAGTGTTGTGGCTTGGCCTCCATTATGCTGCTCGCATATTGTTTGCAGTTGGTCTAAGGCAACAAAACGTGGCAAGAATGGAGCTGCCTAACTTGTCGGGGCCAGTGAAAGATGAAAACGATATAAAGAGAATTGTTGATGTCTACCAAAACTTTTGCTAACGAACTAGAACAACTTTCAGCTCGAAAAAAAGGAAAGCAACCTGACAATTTCAAATGTTGTTGAAGCGGGTGCAATAAAAAAGGATTGCGAAAGAGGGACGACAACTTGCCACTTACCTGGGTGCGTCGTTTATCAAAGCCAATTTGCCAAAATCATCGCCAGTCTTCAGAGTGGCAACTGTCCCTTTGCCATGTATCACAACATCCACGGAGCCTTTGAGTAATATATACCAGGAGCGTCCTTCGTCGCCTTGATTGAATACTGTGATAACATAAAAGCACAAAAAAAAAGGGATTAAAAAGGATGCTTTTTAATGGCAACATAATTAGCTAAAATTGCTGCTAAGTTAATTGAAAAACTTTGCTTCCTTATTGGCGAAATTGAGTTTACACAATTCACCCAAAACTCACATATGGTGCCCGCCTGAGCGTGAGCTTCGAATACAATTATCGAGGATAACTCTCGCTTAATGCTGGTCGACAGATGCGAGAGGGCAGCTATATGCACAAGTTCCTCAAATACCAGTTCCAATTCCTCGGGTGTGCGTTCATGTGAGCTGTGAATACAGAGAGAGAAAAAGAGAATGAGAGTTCAGAGTCGAGAGTGTGCGTTTGATTTGCCGATTGATTGAAAGCAAATAAGAGCAATTGTGGTAGGGGATTTTGGGGGCAGATTAATTGCAGCACATTCAAAGCACACGCATATATCAATCATACGCAGCGTTGTACTTACGGCTTGCGCAATATCATACGCAATGTGGCATCGGGGCCGCGTTGAAAGAGTGCACTCAATGCCTCACGTATATGCTCATTAGCTGCACTGAGATCCTCAGCTTGTGGTATGCCGGCTGCTGGTGCGCCGCCTTCCTCATCCAAGCGAAATCGATACAGAAAGCATTTATCCTTGAACGGTTGCTCCTTGTTCACTGTAACAATGCAACAACGCAAGAAGATACGAAATGAAACAAATGTGTTAACAGCTGTAAAATAGTACGTTAATTGGTAGAAGACATGCGTCTCCACTCACCATGTGTCAGTACACCTTCCTCGAGGAGAGCTTGCCACATGCCCGCCGCTTGGGCGCGTGTGTGGACAATGGGGGCTAAGTTGACCAGCCAATCGACGAGTTCAGTGCCGGGTGCACACTTGCGTATTAATTTTCCCGAAACCTGCAACGAATATGTACATGTAAGTGAGGTAAACGATGACTCAATAAGTCAGCTCTGGGGTCAGAACGTCACTCACCTTGCGATCCTTCAAACAGCTTGAGTTATCGACTACCAATAATGTTCGCAGCGCCCAGCCCATGCGGTTCATAGCAGGACTCGGCGTCTAGTTTAAATGAAAAGATAAATGTAATGGAAAATGTGTATAGAAAAGCAAAAGAAAAAGCAAAAAAAAAACTTTGCTAGTATAACTTTTAAGAACTTGCCGCTTGCAACTATCGAACTTTTCTTTAAAACAACTTTCATTTCTTCAGACTTCAACTTTTACTTTGCATCAACGTTAATGCGAACAACTCAAATTGTTGAATATTGTTTTTGAATTTTCAATAATAAATGATAAATATTCTGTCTTAAATCTGTTTAGTTTTACTTTTAACTAAAATGCATTTTCTTAACAATTTTAATTATGCTTTATTTTGATTTTGCTTTATTTCGATAACAACTTTAAGTTAGTTTTACTTTGCATCAATTTTAATGCAACTTAAATTGTTCAAAATATTATTAACTATCTTAAAGAAAATAATGAATATGCCATAAAATGTGATATATATTTCTTTGATAATTTTAAATATGGTTACTTAATTTTATGGCATTTAAAATATGTAAATTGTTGTTAATATGTTTGCTAACTGGGTGAATAAATTACCTAAAAATAGATGAAAATTGTCAGTTTAATAGTTACACAAAATTGATTATGAATTATTTAATTATTTTCATCTTGACTTCAAAATTTAAATGAAGTATTTAACTTTCTATGCCCATAAGACTCAAAAGCATTTAATTGTCTTAATCGCTTTCGAAAGTTTGCTTATCAAATTATAATAAAATTGTGTGAGTGACTCACATTAATTCATTCATCGACAAAGATGCTAAACTTAATAGGCTTAAAGACTACAAACTTATGGCGTATTAATTTACATTATTTCTCTCTCTCTTTGGAAACTCATAGCTTCCATTTAATTGTTCAACTTTCTGACCGGCAGTAAATGAACTGATTTTGTCAGTTCTCAACTAAAGCTACTTATGCTCTAGTCTAATATTTGCCATAAGTGAGCATGTGTGTGTGTGTTGTTAATTTATGGCATACAAACACAACCTGTGTATATGTGTGAGTGTGGGTGTGTGCTTACCTCGGTTATGGGCAGCGCAGGATTGGGATGATCCGGGCTGAGTGGGCGTTTTGTTGGCGATGTGGCTGCTGCGGGCTGTACGCCAGGACCAAAACCTAATAATGTTCAACGTAATTAATAATAATAATAATAATAATAACAGCAATAAAAGCATCATACAAATACGGAAAGGGTTCGATGGCTATTCAATCGCTTTTTCCATATACATACATAAAAGTGAATTTAATTGCGCGCCTGAGGGTAGGCAACACTTTTTTCTTTTTGCATTTCTCTAACTCATAATTAAAATTTAATAATGTTCAACATAATAATAATAGTAATAAAAACAGCACTAATAGTATTTAGTAAAATACGGAAGGGGTTCGATGGCTGTTCAATGGCCTATTAAATGTGTTTTGCGTATACATAAAAGTGAATTTAATTGCGCGCCTGTGGGTAGGCAACACTTTTTCCTTTTTGCATTTCTCTAACTCATAATTAAAATTTAATAATGTTCAACATAATAATAATAGTAATAAAAACAGCACTAATAGTATTTAGTAAAATACGGAAGGGGTTCGATGGCTGTTCAATGGCCTATTAAATGTGTTTTGCGTATACATAAAAGTGAATTTAATTGCGCGCCTGTGGGTAGGCAACACTTTTTTCGTTTTGTATTTCTCTAACTCATAATTAACTTTTAAGTATTAAAACTTAATAATGTTCAACATAATAATAGCAACACTATAAAATGCTGAAAGGGTTCGATGGCTGTTCAATGGTTGTTTAAATGTGTATTCCATATTCAATAAAAGTGAATTAAATTGCTTTTTGTTTTGCATTTTTCTTTTTCATATTGAACATTCAAGAATCAAAACTTAATAATGTTCTGCATTACTAATAATAATAATAACAATACTAATAGTATTTATTAAGATATGGAAAGCGTTCGATTGCTGTTCAATGGCTGTTTACATTTGTATTTCGTATAAAAGTGAATTAAATGGCGCGCCTGTAGGCAATACTTTTTTTATTTCGCAATTCTCTTATTCATAATTAACATTTAATGAGCTTTTAATCGCGTGCGCGTTGCCGTTAATTATAAACAAATATTGCATTGACATACCGTTTTTAATTTTGCAATTGGTGATAATGTCATTCATCAACTCCTTGTTTTTCTGCAAATAGAAAATAAAAGAGTGAAATGAGTTTAGCAAGGGCATCATTCGGTTGTGTTATTTATAGAATTGATAATGGAATTCGTTGTGGTTGTTTATTGTTTGAATTGCATTGCTCATCCAGCACCACCTACATTGCTCATTTCAAACGCTGTAGTCTGTGGTCGCTGCTGACGCTGTTCGCGACGTCGCAACTTGACAACAGCGGAAGTGTCGCCATCTATTATTGTTGTTGTTGTTGCTGTCGTTGCTGCTGCATTTGTTGTTGTTGGCAGCGCACTGCAGCTGCCGCTGTGCCGTCGATAGCGCAATAGTACACAAAAGGGCGCCTGATTGTTGGCCACAAATTGGCCAGAAGAACGCTGTTCCCGCGACATTTATTTGTTTCACGCTCTGCACTTTCACTTTACACTTCTCAAAACATGGTATTCCTTTTATTTTGTTTTCGTTTTCGTTTTCGTTTCGCCAGGTAATTGCTCCGCGCGTAGCGTCTTGATAAGCCCAAAGGCAGTTGAGTACTTGGGGCGCAGTTGACGAGCGTTTTGCCACTGCATGTGTGCGGGTTTCTTTATGTTGTTTTTGCGCTATTCTCGCTCTCGCCTTATCAGGCACACACTTGCCTAGGGTTGCCACCATCACACTTGCACGCTATTAATAGATGGCGCATTTGTTGTGTCATTTTCATAAATAATCAAGGCAAGCTGCAAGCTGATTGTTCGGGGGCATTGACAATGAATTAGTAATTGCCAAGGCAGCGAGGGCAAAGGCAAGCGTGAGAGGGGGGCAGAGGTCCCGCATGCCACGCAACTTTGGTGACGCTTGGTAACACTTGGCAGCCAGCTGATAAGCGCAGCTAGAGCGTTGGCGTCTACGCTAATTAAACTCATTTCACTTATCAAAACGCACAGCGGGCACAAATAGTCGAAGAGGTCGCTACACAATTGTCGTTAGATATGATGAGTCCATGATGAGCAATTCATAGAGAGCGTTAGAGTGGGAGTGTAAGAAAGAGAGAGAGACAGAGACAGAAAGAGAGAGCGCCAGCTGTGGGAGTGACTGAGTATGCCGATGAATCGCCTTGAAAACAATAGCATACTTCGATAATAATACTCGTTCACTCAGCTCTGTCAATTCTTGCTATTCATTTCGCTTCAGGTTAAGGGCTAAAGGCAAGTCGGCTTAATTGACAACCAATTATGCTTTATCCTTTTATTTGAGTTCAGCGAGTGGATTGCCATTTAATAATATTGATATACATGACATGGAGAATGGGATAGTTGCTGGCAAAAATTAATATATTGGCTGCTCTCATCAAAAATAATATACGCTTTCAATTGTTTTTTGATTAAAGACAAATGTTAGTTCACATGGAAAGAAGTGTACTATATTTTGATAGTAGTTTAATACAATTATAGAAAGTATGTTAAAAAAATCAAATGCAACTTAAAATAAATATTATATACATATATGTAAAATGAAATATAAAATATAAATATTTTAAGCATAAATATATTAAGTAAGCTGTAATATAAACTTTAATTTAAATAGAACAGCATTTAATTTGACAATTAGAAAACTGCAGACGAGTCTGGTCGACTGTGAAATATTCGCAAAGCATTTCCTCTACATTTCCTGCAAGCAAAGTTATAATACCCTTCTTCCCTATAAGAAGTGGATATAAAAACTTTGTGTTACAAATACATTTGCAACACAGATAAATAAACGAATAAAAATAAGTAATATAAATGACACAAAAAAAAAACCCCCAGGTCAATGCAGTTATATTTTCAAGTTGATTGCTTTACAAACTAAATTGTAAAATAATATTTATACGAATAAGATACTATTTTCAATAGAGCATTTATTGAAATTATAGATTTATAATAAATACAAAAATGAATAAGCTTTTGCATTTCTAACACAATAAATGTACGAATAGGAAGATTTAAAAAGAAATATATACAATAATGAAACTTATTTCTTGTATAGATAAAACAGCTGACTCTTTAAATTTTGCAATTGTAACAAAATAAATTTACCTAGAAGAGGATTCCAAAGTAAATACATACATTTTTTTGTGGATAGAAATCTGTCTCTAAATTTGAGCTGCAGTCTGGATTATTTAAATTAACATAAACACAATTACTTAAAGAAAATTTCTCAACAAGTTTCGCTACATTAAACTGATTGATGCAATTAAGTTGTTAATTTATTGGCTAACCATATCGAATTAGAAATAAATGCACATTAATCTATTATTTGTAACGCTCAATGAGTCGAGTAATTTTTATGCAATTATTTAAAGTATTGTAAAGAAATTAATTGACTTAAGCAATAGATTAATGACTTTGTAATTAATTGTTTGATTTCAAAGTAGTGAGATATTATGATTTAAATAATAAATAATAATTAGCAGTTATGAAAACAAAGCAATTAACTGTAATGTATAAGTAATTTTATATTTGATTATAAACTATAAAAATATTTCAGGAATATTAGCAAATCTAGAGTAAGTAATTATCCAAGTGAATATGTAAATATCCAAGAGATATTACATGAAATATTTCATTATATTTATACCGTAACTTTAAGCAAATGTTACTTAAGTTATTGCATTTGAAATTACTCTTTTAACTGTGTTGGTAATTACAGGCATTACGCAAGTAATGCCAGGTAATTACACTTCTAAGAATGTCTCGCATATGTTGTAAAGCATTTTATTTCCCTACTGCACACATACAAATGTATACTTAATTTATTTCCCTCACTCTCTGGGTGTATGTTTATGTGTATGTGCGTGCTCTCGTTCTAAGTTGCAGTTATACTTCTGTATGCAACTTGCGTTTGTGCATAAATAAATAACCGCAATGTCCATGGACACGCAACGTGTATGTGTGTGTGCGTTGTTCTCGTAGTTGTTGTTGTTGTTGTTGCTGTTGCAGTTGCATGTTGTGCAGCTGGGCAATGCCGAATGCCGTTGCGCTTTTCTATTATTTATGGAGTGCGCATTACGTATACCACATGTGTACAATTGTGTTGGATGATGTTGGTCTCTCTCTCTCTCTCTCGAGAATTATGAAATGCGCCGAGACACGAAATTAAATGCAAATATTTACAAATCGATTGGCTTTGAATTTATGCAGGCATATTCTTGCCCCGCCACTCAAGCGTTCAAGCGCTTGCAACATTCGGAGCGGCCAAATAATTGAGTTACAAATGAACACGAGCAATTTTCGCATTTCAATTGCAATTCTGCCGAGTGCCGCATTCTGTCACAAATGCCGAGTCTAATTTCCGCAGACACTTGCCACTTGCAACTTGCCACCTGCCATTTGCCACAGCCACCTATCAGTGTGTCAATTTGTGTGTGTGTGTGTGTGTGTGTGTGTGTGAAAATGAAATAATTGCACTTGCCACGCGCTTCATTTGTATTTAACTGTTTGCAACTGTTGAAGGGTTTAGACCTCTATCAGTTGCCACTGCATTGTTGCATGCACCATTGATAAAGAAATGCAGATAGTAACCAGAACTGAGCAATCAATTGGAGTTAGCCTAATTTTTGGTTATTCAATTACTGATTGCATTTCCATTTTACTAAAATGCCATTCACAATTAGATACAATTTAACATTTCAGATAATTATATTTAATTGTTTTTTATTTAGCATTCATTCACTCAATATACCTGCTACCTATAGGGTTGAAGGGTATTATAACTTTGTGCCTGCAGGATTTTCAATACATGCAATAATAATTACAGTATTGATGATTCCTGAAAATTGTTGGTTGCGATCAGATAAAAATTGTTGAAGTTATTTAAGAAATTCGTTAGTTATCTATGGTAGATTTATTATATCAATATATCAGTATATCAAATATAAGATTTGTTATATTTTAGTATATTATTTTAATATATTTTAAGAACATTATCGCACTGTTTTGCTTTTATTGAAAGTGAGTAGCGGGTATCTCAAGGTCGAGCACACACAACTGTAGCTTTCTTACTTGTTTTCTCATTATAAAAGTAATAATAAATTAATTTGCAACTATGTTTGTAAATTGCTGTGGTTATCTAATTTATTAGAAAAGTGATTATTGAATGCAGTTTATTTACTGGCAACACAGTAATTGACATATTTTCCAATTACAATCAGTCAATTATTTTAATGCGTGATTGAAAAATATTTAGAAATTAAGTACATTGAAAGACAATTTCTGTTTATATTACTCTATAATTTTGACGTTTTGCAATCAATATTTGTAGTAATAAATTATGCACATCACATTCGCAATTAGTCGAGTAATATTCTTCTTTATTCAATGAATTTGTAGATTCTATTCACAGCTTTTTTTATTAGCTAAACATTCGTGAATTCTTTTTTCTCTATAAAATATTTATTTTCTTGCTTTGATTTGTACTGAATTTTATCATTTTAAGAAGAAAAGGCGAAAAAGTCAGCATTTTTTACCTCTTCAATAAAATACAATAGCTTTTCCCATATGTAGAAATCGCCTCCACTGGCAATATTTATTTACCTCTTATTCCAATAAAATGTTCTACGTTTAAAAATGAAATTATAAGCTGAAGTTAATATTGTATTATTTCAGTAATGTAATTATTAATATGAAATTACTAACTGAAATTCTTGTGATAGTGATATTATTTTTTATTCAATAACCATCTAGATTCTAGCTGATCAAGTTCACTGCACATTTGTGGTCTGGCAAACTATGAAAAGGCAGTCAGTAAATCGATATAATCCTTGCAAGTTCTTTGCTGCTCCCCCCTTTACTTTGTCAGCACTTTCTAAATTCCTTCTTTCATCTTCTTTCTCTCCTTCACCTTTCACATCTTGCACATAAATCGTGCAATTTCCAGGTACTTAAAAGACACAGCAAACATACACATACACTCCGCACACACACACACAAACATCTCACACACACTTATAAACTCTATCAGTGAGGAGCAGCAGAGCGTGTGAATTTTGCAGTGACAACTGTTCGCGTTATATATTATCAATTTAAACAGATTTGATCGCATTTGCTCGCAGTAGTCAGGTTGCAACTGTTGCACTGTTGCACACAGTGGCAACATTTTATGTGGCAGACGCTTAACTCTCTTGCATTGTTGCACATTGCGTATACGTAATATGTGTTTGCACTGCGTGCTATTGCAGCAGCAGCTACTTTGTTATCGTTGGCCATCAAGCATTTTGTGGCGCAGTGGCAAGTTTGCAAAATGGGGCAAAGGGGCAATTGACTTCCACTGTGGGGGTTAGCCAATGTTGCCCCAATTTGTGGTAAATATGCATTCATTCATCTTCTCTTCCTTCTCTTTTCTATCCCTATCTGTAAGTGAGTAACTCTGTCTTTGTGTGTGTGTGTGGGAGTGTGTGTCTGTGTGTGGTTTATACCTTTTGTGCGTGTTCGCATTCAATGTGGCAGCATTTGTTGCCCTCAAGGGGCGGAGGGAAGGCAAGTCAATGCCACACAGTTCGGTTGCTCTGACAGAAAGAATCTTCTTTACTCTGGCAACTATGTTGCGTATCGTAGCTTTGTGTGTATGTGTGCGTGTGGTTGTGTTTTGGGGTTTGCCTATCAAATATTTGGTATTTTGTCATTCAGATTGAAAACTTTGTTGCCCCGAAATTCTGTGGCTTTCTTTCTGTGTGCTCAAAAGTTAGCCTAATGCAAATATAATGGCTTCTGATTGAATCGGATTGGGCTCTCGAAAGTCCGTTTCGGTTCTCCACAGACCCTTTGCATTCAATTCAATTAGCTTACAATAATCTTCCGACTCGACTCGACTAGTTTCTAATTAAGTTGATGCATCGATTGCTCCATTTCACTATTAGAGTTTGCATTAGTGAAACAACAATCGATTAGCCAGCTCAACTCGTCATTGGAGTTTAATTCAATATGCGTAATGGTTTTTGCCCAATAAATAATTGCCAAATGTGGCCAATGAGACGACAGTTTCATTTACTTATGCCAACTTATGTCTCCTACCCCCGCCATTTTTCGAGTCCTTTCTACTTCATTTGCTTAGCTCGTGGAATGGTCGCATCATTAATTGTTAATTGAAATTTTAATTAAATATTTTCACAATGACGCAAATACCGCAAATGTTTGGCAAAGTCAGGAAGACAGCCAACCATCTCCTTCCACCATTTTGCCGCATCAATGCCATGCAGCTGCTCATTAACGTGGCTAAGGTCTCACATAAATGTGTGTCTCTCTGTGTGTGTTTGTTGCTTTTAATGAGCGCTCGACAAAATGCTTAAGAAAAGCGTCGCCTGAGTCGCAATGACACTGGCTGCAATTGGCACTTAAGCGACGGGTTTAGCCTAATAACCAGTTGAGCCTGTATACACCTTTTATGTGCGCAACGTTGAAGTTATGAAACCTAAAGTAAGTATGTTTTATAGCCTTCATAAGCTGCTCTAAGCTTGCCAATACGATTTATAATTTTAATGCGCTTTCTAAGCAGCTTTGTATGAATTTGTGGAGCTTAACAAGCTCTTCATTTCAAAAGCTTTTATGTTAAAGTGTTTTTAGATTAAATAATTGATACTCGAAAGCATTAAAAAATATGCTTTACCGTGTAATAAACTTTTTGAGCAATTGCTTTCATTTTAAGGAGCTTTCTATTCAGTTTTATTTTAATCCATATAGCTCTACGTGTCATAAGCTTTTTAGTTAAAGTGTAATTGTATGACTAATATTTATAATCGTAAGCATTTCAAATATCATTCGGTTTAAATCAAATTTTGTTTTATAATTGCTACAATTTTTGTGAGTTTTCTCAGCATTTGTTTTCCAATTTGCAGAACTTAAAGAATTGTTAATTTGAGCAGCTGCTTAATTGCAATTTACTAATTAATTTCCTAATTAATTTAAAATATTTATTTGCTACAATTCTAATGCGCTTTCTCAGCCAATTTAAAAAAAATTTGTAAAGCTTAAAAAACGTTTAAGTTAAACCTTGTTGTGATTGAGCATTTAAAATATGCTTTACTTTCAATCAACTTTTTTCTTTAATTGCTATAATTTTAATGATCTTTCTAAGCAGTTGTTGAATTTCTAGTGTTTAAAGTGCTGTTATAACTCAAAAGCTTTTCAGTTGAAAGTGCGTTGAGATTACCTAGTTAATTTAGTTTTTTTTTTTTTTGCAATTCCTAATGGATGAGTTTAATGAGTTCGCACAGCTATTCGTGAGAGCATCATTTATTTCCATGTCAATTAACACTTTCGTGTTTAATCATTAAGCTAGTGTCATTTGTGACAGCGCACACGACACTTGAGTTGTTGTGGAATTAAATGTGTATATAATATGTATGGTATATGAATATTACGTATACGCGGTGTGTGTTTGTTGTGTTGGCGCTTACCTCCCAGATGAGTCGAAAGTCCTGCTGTTCGACGCGCAGCAGCTCGCAGGTTGTCTTCGTTACCACGGTGCTGTCGCGTGGCAGGTCGTGTAGTATTGATTCGCCAAATGTGGCGCCCACGCCAAGATTACACAAAGTGACGGAGCTCTGGAAAAAGTAAAAAACACGAAAAGAGAAATGAGAAGTGAGTGAGGAATAAGCAAAACGTGGATGATGAAAAGTGAGTGAGAAAAGGGTAAAGAGATAGGGACGTAAGCTGCTCAACTTTAGTTGTAGCTAAAAGATTAAACAGTTTGCGGTCGAAACACTTTGCACACACACACACACATACACACACACACAGTTGCACAGTTGAGACAGCAGACTTTGCCTGGCTCTTGTTTACATTTTACAGAGTGTCCTTTGGCTGTGTTTGCTAATTGCTCAATGTGCCACAATTTGTTGCAAACATTTGCTTACACGCTGTAATCGCTTCATTGCACACACAAGCACACACACACATACACAAATTTTCAATCATTTCCGCAACGGAAGTTACTCAGCTCTCCAAATCCGGATCAGAATGACAGCAATAACAACCACAACAGCAGCAACAGCAACTACGATGACAAATAATAAACAGAATACTGACCAAAAAATGCAATTCGGTTGACAGTTGAAGCTCCAAATGCGAAAACAATTCCCTAAGAATCGTCTAACCGCATTTTGGAAATGACATTTCATTCCATTTCACTCAACGAGTCTGCATTTTGCATTGCTCTGTTTACATTGCATACCCTGTAATTAGTTCGCTTAGTGTGGCGTATAAGGTAGCTTATATTTGACGAAAACAATGTTTAATTATTTTTTGAAGATAATTTGCATATCTTAGAGTTTGAACTTCTTTTAATTTAATTAACGATTTATGCTGATTTTACAGAAAAATAAACTTGATGTTTTAGGTAAATTTAAATATAAAGTAGAAGCAACATCTACGTAGTAAAAGTCTTAGATATTTAAGTCATTTTTTATGCTGTTGATTATGTAATTTATTTGTTAACATTTCAATGAAGATCTAAGCATCTGAAAATCAATTCAACGGCAGACATATTTTAACAATATTTGAGGCATTTTTTATGCTGCTTGAATAAATTATTTAATATTATATTCTTTTTACAGATGTAAGCCTCTAAAATCGATTGCGAACGTATTTGAAATATATTATTATACGAATACCTCAAATGTTAATTTATATTTTACTTCTTTTTAGAGACCTCTTTTAACTTTAAAGGGTATTTCTTAGTTGCGCTTTGCTAATTGCACATGATTATATATTTCTAAGTTCTAAGTTTGCATCTGTGGTTCGTTTTGTTTGTTTTCTTGCTGTTGATGTTGCTGTTGCCTTTGCTGTTGTTGTTTGTTTTCATTTCCCAGAAGACAACTTCTTGGCAGCACCCGAGGGCCCAGCCTCATTTCTGTTGGCTTAAGTCGGGCTCTAGCTCAGTATTTATCTCTCTCTCTCCCTTTCTCTGTCTCTCTCTCTTTCTGTCTTTGATGCGACTGTCTCTGGGCCTCAGACTAAGTCTGAGTTGAAGTCTTGGTCTTCGTTTGAGGGTCTGAGAGAGGCAGCGCATGTAATTGGCTTAACAAGACTTAAACACGACCGCAAAATTGTTAAACTCGCATTAGTTGGCGGCGTGTGTGTGTGTGTGTGTGTCTGTATTTGTATTTGTGTGCGTGTTTGTTCTTATTGTTGTTGTTGTTGTTGCTGTGCTTGAGTTTTCTTTACAGTTATTACACATGCAGCAGGTCGGAGGTAAATGCCACACTCACAACAACAACAAAAGCATCAAAGACTTGGGATCCGCTATAAAACATAATTTAATCATTCATGCGACGTGTAATTACATTTGTTGTAGTTGTTGTTGTTTGCGTTGCTTTTGTTGGTGTTGTTGTTGTTATTGTTGCTGGTCAAGTGCTGAGTTGAATTTCACGCGTTCCACTTAGAAATTTCATTTACTTCCATTTGATTTATGGCGACTTTTGTTTTTGACAAGCCAAAAGTATTTTCCACTTGCCTTTTGCTGTTCTTCTCTCCTTCGTCTTCTACATCTCCGTCTTCTTCTCTTCTCTTTCCGCCCATTTCCGTCTCTCCTTTCTCGTTCGAAAATTTTGATTGCTTTCTAATTTGTTGGCACAGTTTTGTGGCCTTAAGTGCGGACGGTATTTTTCGACCAAATATTTAGATAATTTTCATGGCGTTTATTCTCATTTATTCATTTATTCATTCATTGAATTCGACCCCCACAATCGACACACATAAACAACATTAAAATTGAGAATTACTTGGAAAACATTTTAATTGCAATTTTTAGCTGTTTCGTGGTAGAAACACAAAACTAAATGTGGGACATTCGCCTTGGTTTTTTGATGTTTTCTGCTTATCAAGCACCTTTGTAATGAGTTTTGCACACTTTGGCAAATAAATACGTGAATTGTGTTTAGTTTAACTGCCACAAAAAAAAAAAGATTATGCGCAATATACGAATTAAGAAAAATAATCTGGTAATTGCCACACATTAACTTTTCTTTTATCTTCTCGATTTTCCTCAATTATTGAGAATAGCTTTTACATTTATGACCCAAACATCAAGTATTTTATTTACTCAGTTCGCAATAATATCTGCATTTATTGTTCGACGGAAAGTTTTCACAGCAATTCAAGCAGACAATATTCGATATAGTAAAAAGCGTATTTTCTATTTTCCTTTTTCCAATTTGTTGCAATTTTTTGTGCAGTTTGTGCTTTGTTTTTCAATTTTTGCAATAGCGCTTTCAATTCCACTGATGACTGCCACAAGCAAACTGGGAGGATTCATTTCAATTTCTCTTTCCACATCGGATTGTTGTTTGAGATTCTTTTTGTTATTCTCAGCAGCAGTTTAGACGTGGGTATTGTGCACATTTTAATTGAAAATCGACTGACTAAAAAGAAGGATCTGCCTTAAGGCATTTTTGGCAAGTTTATTGAGAACTTCGATTAGGTAACATCGATATAATAAAGTAGTGTTTACTTACACATGTGAAACACACAATTTGTTGGGGTTTTAAATAGAGCTAAAAAAGCTTAAGAGCAGTCTATAATTGTATTGAGTTAATTTAACAATACAAATGTGTATTTACATATTGTAAAATCCATTGGATAGGCTTTGCCCTCAAGCGAGATATTTGGTAATATTAAAATTGGTGTTATTAATAAATGAAAAATATAAATCATATATAAATTATATAAATTTGATATAGCAGCTGAGTAACTAAGGCAATCTATGGAAAATATATTTAATTTAGTTATCCATTAAATCGTATTAATAAATTAGTTGAATGTAAAAAAACATAGATGATTTTGCTCTGTAATATCTTTGCTTTACCATTGTTATTATTTATTTTAAAATAAGTTCTCGGTTAGCAATATAAACATGGTAAAATATTTTTAATTTATTTATTCAACGCTAAATTGTATACCAAAATAAGATTCTGCTGTTTTTAATACCTCCAATTTAGTTTTTCAACTCTAAATTATATTACCAATTTAGGGTACAAATACAAATAAGTCTGCTCTAATCAAATTGAATCATTAATCAATATATTTTATTTTATATTCATTCATTATGGAAGACATTTGATCAAACCTTGCTTTATTTATTTGAAAGTAAAAATTGGCTTTAGGTCAGCAGAGTAAGCAAGCTCTATTTCAGATGAACAAATTAGTTGAAGGTAGAAACACAGATGATTTTTTTAAAATCGTAGTCTTATCGTTAACAAAGTTATTCAACTCTAATTCATATTACCAAATTAGTTGAAGGTAAAAAACATATGATTCAGCTCTTTTTAAATTGAACTTTTATTATCATTAATAAAGTTATTTAACTCTAATACTACAAAATCAGTTTAAAGTAGAAATACAGATGATTCTGCTTTTTCAAAATAAAACTTTTAACATTGTTAATTTAGTTGTTCAACTCTAATTAATATTACCAAATTAGTTGAAGGTATACACACAAAAGATTCTGCTCCAATCGAATCGAACCAATAATTAATATATTCATTTAAATTTCTGTAAAGGGCGCATAGACAAATAGTCTGCATATTTATGTCTTTATATTTGTATCTAGTGGGAGCTAAGCTCTGCCCATTTAGAGCCCATGATAAGAGATTGCTTCACATTCATTTCATTCACTAGACTTTGGCTTAATGAATACGCAGCATAATCTTCAAATGAATAAATGAATGACATATGCAAAGCACTCGTTATATGGATGCATAATTATGCGGCAAACGCGGTTTCACAATCTACACGTATCAAAACGTTGAAGATATTTGCATATTTTAATAATCGCAAATACTTTCTATCTGCTAACGAGACTCTGCCACACACACACACTATTCATATTCATATTCATATTCATATTCACAAACTTATTGCTATAAAGTATGTTTTGGTTTTATCTTTGGCATTAATGTAAGCACGTACATTTCATTCGATTCGATTCGTAATGCAATGTTTTACCTTTGCATAATGTCGCGTCGATTGCTCCACATTATACGTACAACTGCGACGAAATAGCATTTCTCTCTTTCTCTCACTCTCACTTTTGTAGTTTTTCTCTAGCTCTTTTTCTTTTATTTATTTGCAATTTCACAGATTTTACGGTCTTTTTATTCTCTAGTTTTTGACAGTCTAGCAAATGCTGTAATCATTTTTAAATCCCAATAACAGACGCTGAAACAGCAATATGCAAATTGTTATTGCTTTTGTTCTGTTTTATTGTTGTTGTTAAAGTTGTTGTTGTAGTTGTTTTCGATGTTTTTGCTCTTTGTGTGTTGCATTTATTTTTGAATGAAAATCGCGAAACGTGCGCCTTCTGTTTATGGCTCGATAAAAAAGCAATAAAATACTCGAAGCTGTGCCAAAAGGGTCGCATTGTTTTTATTATTTATTGTGTAACACCTTACAAGCAAAATGACATTCTCCAGACATGTAGGAAAGTACAAAAATACATGTCAATTCAGCTTAACAAGCTCTGTTTTATTTATTTATCATCTGCATTGATGCAACTTTTAAAGAAGTTTTCCACATGTTCAACAGATAATAATAATAATTATTATTATGTCCAAAAGTTGATTGCTTAAACAGAGAGCTTATTCAATCTGTATTAATTAGAGTTGATAATATTTTTTGTGGAATGTAATTGAAATTCATTAAGTCTCAGTGATTGAATCACACACCTGTTTTTGATATGAAGTGAACAACTTTATCTGATGCATATTGACAGTCTTTTCATTTTTTGCAGCATAAATTTAATTAAAACTTTCTTCTTCCTATAGCCAAACTTCATTTATTATTCAATTTTTATATGACTTATATTTAATATATATTTTATATGACAGTTCAAATAAATTTAAAAAATACTAACAAATGATTTTCTTTGGTTTTGATGAAAAGTTTCCTATAGCAAAAAACCAATTTATTATACTTCTTTTAAGATTTATGGCAAAATTTATGTTGCTTCAATAATTTCAATAAGATTAATCAGTCTTTGCTTTTATTATTTTTTTAAGTGTCGTTGAGCAATAATTCATTCAATATATTTATTTTTATAATTTAAATTTTATATATAAATTATATTTAAAAGCTCAGCTAAATTCAATAAGAATAATTACTCTTTTGCTTGGCTATAGCAATAATCCATTAAATATTATTTTTTTTTTAAGATTAACATTGAGATTATATTTTATAGCGCAGTTAACATAAATTCAGAAAGAATGATCACTGTTTTACTTTCGGCGTGATACAAATTATAAGCTTTCAATGTGAAAAATAATATATTTAATATTGATTTTTGTATTACGATTTATAACATATAATAGATTTTCTTTTAATAAGTTTAATAGGATTTAACACCAATCGTAATATTTACAATTATTCTTTAAACTTCCTTTATTTAATATGCATTTTTTGTATAATTTAAACTATATTTTATAGCTCTTTTAAAATAGATTATTAAAGAATAATTTCAGTGTAGCTCAGCAATTAAACTGAATGAACAATTCTGCAATTTTTATAGCGCTATGCTGATCGAATTATTTGATTAAAATTTCAATCATGATTATTGAGCTTTGTGTCCAAACTTGATTGAAGCCGAAGCAACCGCTTTGGAAGTGTGTTGGACGAGGGTATTAAATCTGTGGCAAGCTGTGGTAGCTGGTTATTCACGCTTGTTTCGTGTGTGTGCGTTTTGTTTTGTTTTTGGTCAAGTGATAAATGAGCAGGTCAAGCGTGCTCGGCGCCACAAACACACATATTTTTATGGCAACAGCAACAACAAGAATTGTAGCAACATCCACAGCAACAACAACAACGACAACAACCACTAATCGCATTTAGCTATTGGCAAAGACAGCAAGCGCATTTGCATGCCACACATTGTGGTCATGTAACTTTTATTATTATTATTATTAACACGTCTGTTATTATTTTCGACTGTTATTATTAGTATTAATATTTTCGTTGTTTGTTGTTAATTAGCTGCGATTCATTTAGCGCGTACCACTTTCGATTTGCGGTCATAAATACGGGTCGACAGCGTTATGCATGTGGCATAATTGGCAGCCAGAAGAAACACACACTCACACACTCAAACACACTAACACACACGTAGAGTGACTCTAAATGGTCTTCAAGCGTTACTTAAAGTTGCCTCGCTTCTCGTTTGGGTTGTGCAACCGCGCGGCGTCGCGTTTAAAGCTCAACTGAAGTCTGAAATTTGCCGCCGATGCCGATGCCGTCGACGTCGTCGTCGTCGTCATCGTCACACGGCAGACTTTAAATTAGCAACAACGGGCGACATAACACCAACAGAGTCTCTCTGGGTGTGTGTGTGTGTGTGTGTGAGTCTTTGTGCAACGCTGCTGGAAGTTGCTGAAGTGTGGCAGCAACAATGGGCAGCAACAACTCTCTGCGTGCCGTGTCGCAAATTGGAGCAGCAACAGCAGCAGCAGCAGCAACAAGCGGTGGCAGCCTCAATCAGGCATGCAAAATACGCAAATCTCATATCTTGAATGGTCAACGAATCTGTTGCAACAACAAGCTGCGGCAACTGCCGCCAGTTGTAAAGTTGCACACGAATATGAACGACTGAGCGATACCCGTTAACTATTTTTGTGATGCTGATAAAATTCGTTACATGTGTACATAAAAAAGTATATTATTTATATTAATATACAATATTGAAAAATGAAATCCAAGTGTTAATAGAATTTGCTGTCCTTAATTAAATATTATTAATCTTTTCAGCGATGCTTGCACACTTTACAATCGTACTAAATAATTGTACAATTTACTTATTGGTAAACGGATTAAAAAGAAAAAAAAATTAAAACAAGTTTACGTATAGCATATTAACTTTATAGCTTCAAAGTTAATATACCCCTTTACTCCATATTAGTATTGAGTATGCTAAAAAAAAAAAACAGCAATCGCAACAAACAAAATTGTCAGCAAAGTTTCAGCTCTGTTTGCTTTATAACTTGCAGCTTGCGCTGGTTGCAGGTTGCAAGTTGCAAAGTTGCAGCTTTCACTGCCTTTTTGCTGACACAGCAACTGCAATTAATACCATACCTCACCGAAGTCTCTCCCTCTTTACTCCATCTCCATTACTCTTCCAGTCATTTTTCCTGCCTGATGTCCAGTTGTTGGCATTGCTGCGCTTGAAGAATTTCCTACGCACATATGAGCAGCACTTCCGCCTCTCTGGCAGCAGCTGTTGCTGTTGCTGTTGCGGCAATAGAAATTGCAATTCGAGTGTTGTCATTGTTTGCACATGGGTTGTGGACAGGGACAGGGACAGGGAGCAGAGGGCAGGGGCATGGCCTCAGCCTTGAGGCAGATTTGGTAAACAGGGGAAAATTGAATGGCAGTTGAGATTTGTTTAGTAGACTTATTGCAGTTGAACTCTTTAGAAAATTTGCATCGAATGCATTTCTAATTAATTAATTTAATTATGCAATTACCAGCGGGAATTCCCTTTTTTTTTGTGTTTGCTGATGATTTGTGCGCAGTCTTCCTCTAATTAACCAGCACTTCTTGCAATTTGACGAAGGTCTTGCCAATGTTAAGGTTGAACAACCTGCCAGCTGCCTCTTTTGTGCACGATTTTAGCTGGCATTTTCCTGCTCTTATTTTTGATTCACTTCTCATTTCTCTTGGCTCGCCTCGCCTCGTCTTGTTTCCCATTTCGCTTTTTATTTTGTATTCACTTGTGCTTTATGAGTTCAACACATTTGCTGTGAGAGATTTCGTAATTAATTTTGTGCTTGTTGGCTTCAGCTTTAGCTTTAGCTTGGAACTTGGCTTGGTGGGTTGGCTTTCTGAATGCGAATCGAGTTTAAAGCCAAGTCAATGACTGCTCGGCTCGCCAATGAATGAGTAAGCTTAAGGCATTTCGTGTATTCGCAAGAAATGAGTGTGAGTGCGCTCAATTGATTTGCATTAAAAAACTTTAATTATCTTGCTGGCTATTTGGCTTAACAAAAAGGTATCACATACTTTATTTCCTTGGCCTCTTATGTACTTTTGCTTTTTGGTTTTTGTTTCAAAAACATTAAACTTTATTTTGCGATACTTCAATATAGACAAAATAATGTAAATGGATGGTTTTTAACCCATTATTTTCATGAATGAAAGACAGCAAAGTAGATAATAGCGCCATCTACTGTCCGTTTTCTTCTGCGGCTTTCAATACGATCATGAATGAAAGACTGAAAATTAGTTAGTAGCGCCATCTATGGTTGGATTGCAAATTCTTGATGGATTGCAAATGATTTCTGAAGTAACAAATAATAATTCTTAAAAAGAGACGTTTACACTTTGTTTGCAAAGAAATATTTGTTAAAGCATTAAAGAGTTAGCAAATATTCATGTTGATTCTATGTCTAGTACATGTCTTTTGTTTGTGCCGCTTTAATTGATTAATTATGCACATTTATTTGCTGTATATTAAAATATTTCAGTTTATTTATAATGAATATATTAATTAGTTAATTTGTGGCTTTTCGACTTTTGCTCTTTTTTGCAATAAATTTATAATTAGCATAACATATGAAGTTTTTTTCGGGTGACAAACAACAAAAAAATATAAAAAAAAGAAAACCGCAAAACTCATGCGATTATTTTTAATGACATTTTCAGTTGTGCCGTTAGATAGGAAGATAGAATTTTCCATGTATGGCCTAGAGGGAAAAACTTTAAATGCAGTTTTCAGTTTGTTGCACATACCTCATTTTCCATGAGCAGGCTGCCATGTTGCATGATGTGACGACATCAGATAAAAGAAGCTTTTTCATGTTGTCGCGCTTAATTAAAAACTGCAAGCTCGGCTCTAATATGCAGATACTTGTACGGCAAATGTAAACATGTTTTTTACATACACATATTTAATTTACGCATCGACTTTAATATGCGTTGAGAAAAATATGGAAAGCCAAAGCAAACTTCATGCAATATAAATAAAAGCCAAAGCTATGCATATGTGAACGGAAGAATACTTATACTTTATTTGGGGCAGACGAAAATAGAAAATTCTCGTAGTTTTTTCTGCACTCGCTTTAAGCTCAGACAGTGCCAATTCGAATGTAAATAACCAAAATAGTTGAAGTGTAAACCGCTCCGGAGAGATAAACTGACAATGCCAAAGAATTCACATTTTTTCCCCCCGTATGCATGTTTGGCTAAAGTTTTTTTTTTTCGCAACTGTGCAGATGGATAAAAAAAAATGCTGTGAAAATATCAATTTAAGCGGAAAAGCAAAGTAGAGCATACTTTTGCATAGGGAAATTCGACAAACTCAGCATGTGGAAGATAAGAATTTAAGTTTCCACATCTTGTATTTCAGATAAGTTTTAAAGTCTTGTATAAGTTGTGTTTGTTTACAATTATAGTTTTGCTTCTTTGAACTGCTATCAGCTAAATGGCTGTGTAAATACTTGATAAGCAGCCGAGGCCCAATAATTTCATTATTGAGATAGTCTTAGAGAGGAGCTATTTATAAAATGTTTACCGAGTGCTTATCAGTCTACTTAACAAATTTTAAATACACTGATGTCACTTTAAAAATTCACACTTGAATATTTACTATAAGAGAAAAGTAAATCCACAGTCACGTCGTATTATATAGAAATTAACAAGTCTAAAAGTCATAGTTAGAAAGGGTATTTTCCCGAAAAATTATCAAATTTGAGGCTTATCAAAAAGTAGATAGATATCGTGACTTTCTTTATTTCTATCAGCATTTGATAAAGCTACTGAACTTGAAAGTATTCTCATGCTTAGAGCACTTTTATTTTATATGATTATAATCTATCTAATGGCACTTTCATGCTTAGAATACTTAATGCTGAATTATCACATAATAATTTGATATTCAGCAGTCGTGAGTAGCGGCGAAATTGATGCAATTATTTCTTAAACTAACACTGATTATAGATTAAAGGAACTGAGGTACAGAAAAAACCAAATAATCAAAGATACGTTACATAAAAAATTCATTTCATTCTTATCTTCTATTCAAGCATTATATTTAGTAAAAGAGATAGAGTATATTAAAAATGTCACAAAATGTATAAAGTATTCAAATCGAAGATAATATTTCAAATGTTATTTTGTCCCCACTTTAGTCACTAAGGTATAAACTACTTCAGAACCGCATTAAACTTATATACAAGTATATTGACTAGTCTGTCTAGTCTGTCTATTAACTCTCTAGTAGCCAAATAATAAAATGCTTATAAGTACACACTTGAAATTTCAGATTAGATATCACAGTATTGAATGCTAAGCAACAAAACAAAAGAATAATTTTATAATAAATAGGCTTTACATAGTAACAAAATATTTCCAAAAGTTATTGTTAAATTGCCTTATTTATTCATAATAAACCGTGATTAGATATCACTTTATCAAACGCCAAAGAATCTTAAGCAATAAAACCAAAGAATTTATATCTTATCAAATGCAAATATTAACAATCCTTACATGTTTATAAGTTCATTACAATTGCCATATTTATTCATTATTTCTGATTAATCATAAAAATATCACTTTATTAAATATGCATAGCACAGTCGACTCAAATGACTTATTAATTCATTATAATTACCCTGTTTAATATATACACTTATGTACAAGCAGCAGGCATACATTTGAATACATCCTCAATGTAAACAAGTAGCTTACTGCACGCATACCAATCATCCGTATACAATCATTATATACGCCTCAACAAATTTGACATCAATGTAAACAACAATTCAACGCCAAAAACAATGACGTAATTATCAACGTTCAAAAAACAACATTGCTAAACTCGTTCCACACGCACATTGATGCCGCCAATTGTACCCAGCACAAATGGCTTCGGATCGTAGTTCAGAGGAATATCAGTCTCATCGCATACCGAGAACTTGAAGTTCTGGATCAACTGGGCCAGGCCAATACGTGTCTGCATTTGGCCAAAACGCATTCCAACACAGTTCCTTGGACCATCACCGAAGGGCAACCACTCGACAGAGTCTCGGTTGGCAACTTCATCGGCTGAGAAGCGATCGGGATCGAATTTGGTGGGCTCTGTGTAGAAATCTTCATCGCGATGAATGGCACAGGCGGGAACAATAACCTGAGTGCCCTTAGGTATAACATAATTGGGATGTCCGGGAACAACATAATCTTTCAGCGCTTTGCGCTCCAAGAACGGCACAATCGTATAGAGACGAAGAGTTTCTGTTGAGGAAAATGCAAGTTGAGCATTTGTTTGTTCGAAAAATTTCTGCTTATTTTACCTGAGATGACTTGATCCAAGTAACGCATATCCTTGATGCATTCGTAAGTTAATTTGTTGTTATGCTTTTCAAGCACGGCATTAACCTCTTCTCTGAGTTTGTCTTGTATGTCTTGATGCTGAGACAGCTCATAGAGGCAGTAGCTCATGGTAGACGATGAAGTTTCAAAGCCAGCCAGATAGAAGACAAAGACTTGAGCAGCCAACTCGCCGAAATCCAATCCCGTGATCACTTCACCATTGTCCAAAGTGAAGGTGCCCTTCTGCTTCAGTTCAATCAACATTTCCATGAAGTCGTTACGCTTGATCTTCTCCTTTTCTCTGTAGGCGAGTGTTTCGTTCACCAATCCCATAAAGAACTCGTGGACATCATCGGGTATCATTCGCATGCGCAGCTTAGCCGCAATATTTGGGAAACTAAAGTGGAATGCAGTGAGGAGTGGTCCATGTCGCATATCGGTGATGGCTTTTTTGGCCATGGTGCGGAAATCGGTGACCGGAGTGCGCAGAGTATTGCACTCAATGCCAAAGGCACAGGTGCCAATGACATCGGTGGTGAAGCGAGCCATCAGCTCTTTGATCTCAATGATGGAACCGCCAGTTTTGGCGGGAACTTGTTCGAACATCACTTTGACAAATTCCTCAGACACCTTAATGACCGTGGGGAACATAAACTTCATTTTGCCGGAAGTGAAAGTAGGTGAAAGCTTCTGTCGCATTTCCTTCCAGCGTTTGCCATCCAAGTTGAAGAGGTGACCAGTCAAGGGATCGTCTCGCACATTGTGGAACTGTCCGCGATCGGCAAAGTTGGTGAAATCTTTGATCAGCACATTCTTGGCCAACTTGATGTCCATAATGAAGGCGCTGCGCCTTTGCAAGAAGTTGAAGCCCACAAATGGATGGCCGCTTTTGCGATACTTATTGTAGTAATCATAGACGAGATCGTGGATGACACGATTCTTGCGGAATCCCACAAGATTGCCATAGAATGGATGTGGAGGATCTTGGGGTATACCCCGATTTCTCCAGAATGTGGCATTGCGATGCAGCAAGTACGCAATTACCGCCGATATTGTGATCAGCAAATAGATGATGAATAACATTTTGTGAACTGCTTTGAGCAACTTTCGAATTGAAACTGACTGCTCGCTGGTCAAACAACTTGTATTTTATGCTCTCCGATCACTACAACACGTTTAGAGATTTCTGTTTAACAAAAATCACAATGATTTGGCAAAATTGAATTCCCACTGAGCCTGTTGATAACAACGCAAATGTGCTTAGCGTATTTTGTGCGAGAGTGAGTTTTTTATTGATAACAACGATCATGCTTAGCAAACATTTATTTGAAAAAAAGAGCTAAACACGCAGTTGATACTCAAACTTGAAGTTTGTTTTGCTTTGTTTTTGCTGTGCTCTTTTCGAAGAGAAATCCTCTTTATGTCTACAAACAAATCTCTCTTAAAAATCATGGAAACAAATAATAAACAAGTAAAACCCGCTCTAGTGGAACACATTGTGTTTTACTATACTGATTGATAACAAAAGTATAGCGCACATGTATGCATAGTATTAATTATAGATTGTTAGGTAGATCTTTATATCAAATTATTAAAAAAAAACATGTGAATAATTCTGGAATTTGGTAAAGTATAAGCTTGGCATCTGAAATATAAACTTAATTTGCTGTACATATGTAAATGGAAGAACACATATACAAAATAGTTAGAGATAACTCAATATTGATGGTGATTAAGAGAATATTTATTGTATAGCGACGGAAATTTTTCCCTTTGCAGTTTTTCATAACAAATATTAATTTTTTGTGCCAATTTTTAATAAGCATAAAGAGTGCTGGCTATAGCACTTTAAAAGGACACATAAAATAATTTAAAGTCTTCTAATAAGTCTCTTTGTTTATAAAATGATAATCAATTCCGTAGCCAGCAATTCACGAACATATCGTGAACATACATAAAAGTGTTGGACTATTTTAAGCCAAGTAATTTTGTATCGCTTCACAATAATTTGTTAAACAATACAATTGAAATGATGAAGCAAATATCTCTTTATAATACCAATTAATTTTAATACAACTTTTTGGTTTTTTCCTAAGTTTTTATCCCAATTACATTTTATATTTATTATGTTTAACATTGCCGTATACACTTCTTATTTAAACACGCTCCACACGCAAATTTATGCCATAAACTGTACCCAAGACAAAAGACCTTGGATCATACGTGAGTGGGATTTCAGTCTTATCGCACACTGAGAACTTGAAGTTCTTTATCAACTGGGCCAGGCCAATACGTGTCTGCATCTGCCCAAAACGCATTCCCACACAGTTCCTAGGACCATCGCCAAAAGGCAACCACTCGACAGAGTCACGGTTAGCAACTTGTTCGGCGGAGAAGCGTTCGGGATCGAATTTCATGGGGTCAGGATAGAGATCTTCATCGCGGTGATAGGCTGTGGCAGGTATGATCACTTGGGTGCCCTTCTCTATGACTAGCTTTGGATGACCAGGCACAACATAATCATTGAGTGCTTTGCGCTCAAGATGCGGCACAATTGTGTAGAGGCGAAGGGTTTCTAAGAACAGAAAATTCTCAATAAGAATCCAACAGCATTCGAAAGTTTTTCATATGTCTTACCAGATATTATCTGATCCAAGTAACGCATCTCTTTGATGCACTCATAGCTGAGTTTATCGTTGTGTTTCTCCAGCACACTATTAATGTTATCTCTGAGTTTATCCTGGATATCCTGATGCTGAGCTAGTTCATAGAGAGCGTAACTCATAGTAGATGAGGAAGTCTCAAAGCCAGCCAGATAGAATACAAAGACTTGAGCAGCCAACTCGCCAATGTCCAATCCCTTAACCACTTCTCCGTTCTCTAGAGTGTAGCTTCCCTTTTGTTTCATTTCGATCAGCATTTCCATGAAATCGTTGCGCTTGATCTTCTCCTTCTCCCTATACGTGATGGTTTCGTTCACCAAACGCATGAAGAACTCATGGATGTCATCGGGTACCTTACGAATTCTGAGCTTGCGAGCCAAATTCGGGAAGCTGAAGATCAAGAACGTTAGCAATTTGCCATTACGCATTTCAGTGAGAGATCTTTGCGCCATGGTGCGGAAATCGGATACCGGAGTGCGCAGAGTGTTGCACTCAATTCCAAATGCACAGCAACCAATGACATCGGTGGTGAAGCGAGCCATCAGCTCTTTGATTTCAATAATTGAGCCTCCCGCTTTGGCGGGAACTTGTTCACTTATGACATTGACAAATTCCTCAGATACTTTGATAACCGTGGGGAACATGAACTTCATTTTACCGGAAGTAAAAGTGGGCGAAAGTCTTTGGCGCATTTCCTTCCAGCGTTTGCCGTCTAAGTTGAAGAGATGCGCAGACAGAGGATCATCACGTTCATTGTGGAAGACACCGCGATCGCTAAAGTTGCTGAAATCCTTGATCAGTACATTCTTGGCCAACTTTGTGTCGATGATGTAGGCACTGCGTTTGTGCAAGAAGTGAAAGCCGACAAAGGGGAAGCCAGATTTGCGGAATTTATTGTAGTATTCCTGGTGAATGTGGTGCAAGACACGATCCTTTTTGAAGCCCTTGAGGTTGCCATAGAATGGATGCGGAGTTTCCTGAGGAATGCCACGATTCTTCCAGTAGTTGAGGTTGCGATGCAAGATGTATGCGATCAGTGCGGGAATCGCGAAGAGTAAATAAATTAATGCCCACATTTAACAGCTTCGTTTGAACTTTGAGAATACACTGAGTAGATTCAGTGCGTGTTGAGGGTGTTTTATATAGATTTGTTTGAGACTCAGCGTGATTCGACAAAAACTTCTTTATTTCTCAAGTCAGCACAAAACATTTACTCTGCTGAGAATATAAACATTGAGTTGGGAAAAAAACAATGTTGATAAGAAATAACTAATACCGGTCGAATGCAGTAGTCATGCTTAACACACATCGACTCAGCACAAACTTTTGTTGCAATCTCTCTCTCTCTCAGACGTTAGTTCAAGTGATTCACATCCAAGGCGAGCCTCTTTATCTCGTGCAAAAGTCAATGTACATTAGGTTTTCTTAGTCTGTTTTTGACGAGATTCGGAAGACAAACAAAGAAGAAGTCCCGACTCACGAGTCTGCTCAACTTTGTTGTTAGTAAACACAACACATTGATTAACAGGTGGGAGACTCATCTAAATAAACAATATATTTTAAATTTGTGTCGATAAGACAATCAGCGCTCGTTGCGTTTAAAGTGGTCACAAAATTATTGCTCAATAATAACCATCGTCGACTCATTTAATTTTCATATTTGTTGTAATTCAATCATATTTCGTAGTATTGCATAAAATCATGAACCATTCATCATTTTTTCTACATTTTCAAATACATTATTAAATAAAAATATGTTCAAATTACTGGCTTGCAAAATTTTTCAATTATAATTTTAATACTTAATTATATTTGTTTATAATTTTGTTAGACATTATAATAATATCTACTTTATGTTCAGCTAGATATGTTTATAGTATACATGCCATAAGCATCTCAATCATCAATTTAGATCGGACAAAAAAACATATTTTATCCTTGGCACTTTCTTGGCTCCCCGGTTACGCTCTACACTCGCTCGGCCCGCACATATATGCCTCCTATTGAGCTCAAGATAACTGACATGGGATTGTATTTAAGCGGAATGTCAGTCTTATTACACACCGAGAACTTAAAGTTCTTTATTAGCTGGGCCAAGCCAATACGTGTCTGCATTTGGCCAAAACGCATTCCCACACAGTTCCTTGGACCATCGCCAAAGGGCAACCACTCGACAGAGTCGCGGTTGGCAACTTGTTCGGCTGAGAAGCGTTCAGGATCGAATTTCATTGGGTCGGGATAGAGATCTTCATCGTGGTGATAGGCAGCTGCAGGTATATACACAGTTATTCCTTTTGGTATAACATGGTTGGGATGACCGGGAACAACATAATCTTTTAGAGCTTTCCGCTCCAAGAAAGGCACGATTGTATAAACACGCAGAGTTTCTGTTGATATAAATGCTAGTTAAGAATCCACCAATCTCCAAAATTGCGATTTTTCTTACCCGATATGACCTGATCCAAGTAATGCATTTCTTTTATACTCTCATAAGTTAGTTTTCCTTCGTGTTGCTGTAAGATACTATTAATATGTTCTCTGAGCTTATCCTGAATATCCTGATGTTGACTTAGCTCGTAAAGAGCATAGCTCATGGTAGAAGAGGATGTTTCAAAGCCACCCACATAGAACACAAAGACTTGAGCTGCGAGTTCTCCAATATCCAGTCCCTTGACCACTTCGCCATCTTCTAGTGTGTAACTTCCCTTCTTTTTGAGTTCAATCAACATCTCCATGAAATCGTTGCGTTTGATATTCTCTTTTTCTCTATATGCGATTGTTTCGTTTACCAATCCCATGAAGAACTCATGGACATCTTCGGGTATCATACGCATATGCAGCTTGTTTGCAAGTTCCGGAAAACTGAATGTGAAAGCTGTTAGTAAAGCACCATGACGAAAATCGGTTAGAGCCTTACTTCCCATCTTACGAAAATCGGTGTCTGGAGAGCGAAGAGTGTTGCATTCAATGCCAAAGGCACAGGTTCCAATGACGTCAGTGGTGAAGCAAGCCATCAGCTCTTTGATCTCGATAATAGCACCTCCAGATTTGGCTGGTACTTCTTCAAACATAACCTCAACAAACTCCTCGGACACTTTGATGACTGTGGGGAACATGAACTTCATTTTACCGGAAGTAAAAGTGGGCGAAAGTCTCTGTCTCATTTGTCTCCATCTCTTGCCATCCAAATTGAAAAGATGTCCAGACAAAGGATCATCTTCCACATTGTGAAACTGTCCGCGATCGGCAAAGTTGCTGAAATCCTTGATTAACACATTCTTGGCTAATTGAATGTCCATGATGAGGGCACCTTTCTTAAACAGAAAACTGAAACCCACAAAGGGATGACCCGCCTTTCGGTATTTGTTATAATATTCCTCGAAAATATCGTGTAGAACACGATTCTTGCGGAATCCAACCATATTGCCATAGAATGGATGTGGAGGATCCTGTGGAATTCCTTGATTTAGCCAAAACGTTGTGTTGCTATATATGAGATATGCAACTAGCGCGGATATTGCGATCACCAAATATATTAAAAATATCATTTTGAATTTGTGAACAGCTTTGTCTGAGGTTTCGGGTAGGACTGAGAGTTGTCGTGTACATTGCGCATTCAGCAAAGCTTTTGTTGTCATCCATCATGATAAAGCAACTGTATTGAGTAGTTTTCATGCGGCAAGAGACTTGATTATGAATATACCCGGCCGAATAACTTACACTCGTAATTGTTCTATAGTGTAGAGCTCTCGCCCAAAATCTGACAGACTCTATCTAGTTGATTGTTGTCAGAGAACTTATATATGCTTATATATAGTATAATTCAAGAGCATGATGAAATAGTTGTTGAAATAGTTGTGCTGAATGTTGAAATAGATGTACTGAATGACGAAGTAGAGAATGAGAGCGACGGATTGCGACCAGTCAGTTTCTGAAGACACAACAGTGAACATCACATAGGCGACTTGCTATGCAAAGCTCAATTTGTTAGATCATTGAAGAGGAAGATGTAGCTTGATCTTCTGGGTACAACCGTGTCTTCTGACATCAGAAGTGGGATCGACCTCGCAACAAAGCTTAACAAATGATCAATGGCGTGCCTTATTGGAAGCGCAACTATAATCTGCTACAAATGTGGCCAGCTGGGCCATATTGCAACCAAATGTACGGCTACATCATCGTCAACTAATGGCAACACGAATGAGAAGCGAATGGATTGATCGTCAGGGGATTTTGTACCACCATGGTGAGCAATTCCATTTTTTTTTTAATGATCCTTATTAAAGGAAAAATTAGCTGATCAGTTCATGGGCAAGAGGATGAATAACAATCTGCACAGAAGTGGCATAGGTGAAGGTTCTGTGATGTGCACAATTCAAATTCTCTCTACTGTAAAGAAATGTGAGTTTTCAATTGAAATTTTGTTTCACATTGTTATGGACAAATATTTAAAATATGATGTTTAAAATACGATATAAAGAAGTATGTTGATATTCTTTTAAATTGAGTGATCACCATTTGAGTACAGCTCTTTTGAGCAAGGCACCTGGTGCTGTTCAGCTGATAGGCGTGATGCAGGAGCATTATGAAATAGTTGCGATGAATGTTGAAATAGTTATTCAGCACAACTATTGAAATAGATATGCTGAATGACGAAGTAGAGAATGAGAGCGACGGCTTGCGGTCAGTCAGTTTCTGAAGACACAACAGTGAACATCATGACTTCTGACATATGTATATATGAAATGCAATTTGTTCAATTGGATGAAATATAGTCAAATTAATAAAACGAAATATTAGATGCGAAATGTTGAAATCAAATCGATATTGAATTCTTTTTTGAATTCTATATTATATATAGAAAATTAAATATTTCAGATCAAGTATATAATAGTTTGATTTGTAATACGGAATTTAGAATTAAATCATGTATTATCAGACCTTAAACTTAAAGAAATTTCGTCTTTATATCGAACTTTTATATTCGTAATTTTATTCCGTTTTCTTCACTTCATTAATCGAAAAGCTTGGTAATTTGAAAGAGTATATTAACAGTTATTCCCATTAAGATAAATAATGTAAGTGATGGTGGGTATAAATAACATTCTAACTTGACGTTGACGTTTTTTTTTTCGACAGTTTAGTCGGCTATTCAAATAATATTAATGTCAATATCGTAAGTATACCACTTTGTTAACAGAGCAAAATAGCAACTTTGAACGACACAAACACTAATTTTGTATGAGTATTCTCTAAAATGGATAGCGGAACTTTCGCAGTCAACTTTTATGATTGTTAGTTTTGAACATATTAAAAAGTTAAATTTTTGATGCTTTTGTTGCAAAAGTCTATGTACTTAAGTACGTTTTATTTTACAATTTTTCTGTGATTTTTCATGCTCTTGTTATACTTAATATATAACTAAAAATCACACAAATTTATGAAAAACACCTTTATTTTTCTGTTTGACGATTGCAATTTAAATTCGCTCTGCTCGCACAAAGATGCCCCCCACTGTGCCCAATACAACCGATTTGGTATTATAGATGTGTGGAGTGTCAGTCTTATCGCACACTGAGAACTTCAAGTTTTTTATTAGCTGAGCCAGTCTAATATGTGTCTACAACCACTCGACAGAGTCTCGGTTATCAACTTGTTCGGCTGAGAAGCGTACGGGATCGAATGTGTTGGGGTCGGGATAGAAATCTTCATCCCGGCGATAGGCAGCTGCAGGTATAAATACTGTCGTTCCTTTTGGTATTTAGCTGGGATGATCCGGAACAACATATTCGTTCTGAGCTTTCCGCTGTAAGAAAGCCACGATCGTGTAGAGTCGAACAGTTTCTGAAGAGACAAATTAGATTTGAAAATCTATTGACCCTGAGAATATGACTGATTGTTTTACCTGATATGACTTAATTCAAGCAACGCATGGCTTTGATACTTTCATAAGTAAGTTTTCCCTCAAATTGCTGCAATACACTATTAATGTGTTCCCTCAGCTTATCCTGTATATCTGCGTGCTGAGACAGTTCGTATAAAGCATAACTCATAGTGGATGAAGATGTCTCAAAACCAGCCACGTAAAACACAAAGACTTGCGCAGCGAGCTCTCCAATGTCTAGTCACTTGACTACTTCGCTATGTTCTAATGTGAAACTTCCCTTCTTTTTGAGTTCAATCAATCAATGGTAAATCAAACATATTTTTATTATTTTTTTATATTTTATAAATGTATTATTAAATAAAAATATATTCATATTACTGGCTTGCAAAATTTTTCAATTCAATTTTAATATTTAATTATATTTGTTTATAACTGTGTTGATCATCATAATAATAATTAATTTATGTTCAACTAGATATCGGATAAGAAACCTCATTTAATTCTTGGCGCTTTCGTGGCTCTTCGGTTACACTCTACACTCGCTCGGCTTTTACATATATACCCCCAATTGTGCCCAACACAAGTGACATGGGATTGTATTTAAGCGGAATGTCAGTCTTTTCGCACACCGAGAACTTGAAGTTCTTTATCAACTGGGCCAGGCCAATACGTGTCTGCATTTGGCCAAAACGCATTCCCACACAGTTCCTAGGACCATCGCCAAAGGGCAACCACTCGACAGAGTCTCGGTTAGCAACTTGTTCGGCTGAGAAGCGTTCAGGATCGAATTTCATTGGGTCAGGATAGAGATCTTCATCGCGGTGATAGGCAGCTGCAGGTATATATACAGTTATTCCTTTTGGTATAACATGGTTGGGATGACCGGGAACAACATAATCTTTTAGAGCTTTCCGCTCCAAGAAAGGCACGATTGTATAAAGACGCAGAGTTTCTGTTGATATAAATGCTAGTTAAGAATCCACCAATCTCCAAAATTGCGATTTTTCTTACCCGATATGACCTGATCCAAGTAATCCATTGCTTTTATACTTTCATAAGTTAGTTTTCCTTCGTGTTGCTGTAAGACACTATTGATGTGTTCTCTCAGCTTATCCTGAATATCCTGATGCTGACTTAGCTCATAGAGAGCATAGCTCATGGTAGAAGAGGATGTTTCAAAGCCAGCTAAGAAGAACACGAAGACTTGAGCTGCGAGTTCTCCAATATCCAGTCCCTTGACCACTTCGCCATTCTCTAGTGTGTAACTTCCCTTCTTCTTGAGTTCAATCAACATCTCCATGAAATCGTTGCGCTTGATATTCTCCTTTTCCCTATAGGTGATTGTTTCGTTTACCAAGCCCATGAAGAACTCATGGACATCATCGGGAATCAAACGCATGTGCAGCAAATTCGCCAGTTCTGGAAAACTGAATGCGAAAGCAGTCAGTAAAGCACCATGACGGAGATCGGTGAACACCTTGCTTCCCATTTTACGAAAATCGGTGTCTGGAGTGCGAAGAGTGTTGCACTCAATGCCAAAGGCACAGGTGCCAATGACGTCAGTAGTGAAACGAGCCATCAGCTCTTTGATCTCGATAATAGCACCTCCAGATTTGGCTGGGACTTCTTCAAACATCACCTTAACAAACTCTTCGGACACTTTGATGACTGTGGGGAACATGAACTTCATTTTACCGGAAGTAAAAGTGGGCGAAAGTCTCTGTCTCATTTGTCTCCAGCGCTTGCCATCCAAGTTGAAGAGGTGACCAGTCAAAGGGTCATCGTGCGTATTGTGGAACTGTCCGCGATCGGCAAAGTTGCTGAAATCCTTGATTAACACATTTTTCGCTAATTGAATATCTATGATGAGGGCACTTCTCTTGAAAAGAAAACTAAAACCCACAAAGGGATGACCCGCTTTTCGGAATTTGTTATAATATTCTTCGAAAATATCGTGAACGACGCGATTCTTGCGGAAGCCAATCATGTTGCCATAGAATGGATGTGGCGGATCCTGTGGAACTCCTTGATTTAGCCAAAACGTTGTGTTGCTATAGATGAGATATGCAACTAGCGAGGATATTGCGATCACCAAATATATTAAAAAGATCATTTTAAAATTTCAAACAGCTTCGTCTGAGGTTGCGTTTAGCACTGAGAGTTTTCGTGTACATTGCGCATTCAGCAAAGCTTTCGTTGCCATTCATCATGATGCAGCAACTTTTTTTGGGTATCTTCATGCGGCGCGAGACTTGATTGTGAATATACCCGGCTGAGTAACTTACACTCGTAATTTAGCAATTACGTGTGAGTAAATAACTGGCGATTACTTTCATAGTGTAGAGCTGTCGCACAAAACTTGTCACACTCTCTGTAGCTGGTTGTTTTTGGAGAACTTTTATGCAATTTGTTCAATTGAATGAAATGTTCTCAAATTAATAAAATGAAATATAAGATGTGCACTGTAGAAATTAAATTGAAATCGGATTCTTCTCTGAATTCTATATTATATTATATTATTAAATATATTATTAAATATTTCTTATTAAATATGGTTTGAATTGTAATTAAGAATCTAAAGTTAAATCATGTATTATTAGGTTTCAAGTTTAAAGAAATTGCAAAATTATTAAACATTCACTTTCAAAATTTTATTCCGTCTCCATCTCACTCTGTTAATCGAAATGCTTGGTAATTTTATAGAGTATATTAACAGTTAGTCCCATTAAGAGAAATAATGTAAGCGATATGAATATAACAGCTCTGTTATTTAACAGCCGACGTTGACGCTAAGCTTTTTTTGATTCAACAGTCAACCGTTTAGTAAGGTATTCAAGTAACGCTAATGTCAATATCATGGCTTATTCTATAAAATGGGAGCGGGAATTTCGCAGTCGGTCATTTCAACTTTTATGATTATTAGTTTTGCACATATAGAAAAATTGATATTTTTATTGCTTTTGTTGCAAAAGTCTTTCCACTATTTAGTTAAGTACAATATATTTTAAATTTGTTCTGTATCTAAAGTCATATTTCATGCTCTCGTAATACCTAATTAATGTATAACTAAAAATCACACATCATTTTTCCAACACATTTATTTTTCTATTTCGCGATTGCAGTTCAAATTCGCTCGATCCGCACAAAGATGCCACCCACTGTGCCCAATACAACCGATTTGGTATTATAGATAAGTGGAATGTCAGTCTTATCGCACACCGAGAACTTGAAGTTCTTTATCAGCTGAGCCAGGCCAATACGTGTCTGCATTTGCCCAAAACGCATTCCCACACAGTTCCTTGGACCATCGCCAAAGGGCAACCACTCCACAGAGTCTCGGTTAGCAACTTGTTCGGCTGAGAAGCGTTCAGGATCGAATTTCATTGGGTCGGGATAGAGATCTTCATCCCGGTGATAGGCAGCTGCAGGTATAAATACAGTCGTTCCCTTTGGTATAACATAGCTGGGATGATCCGGAACAACATATTCGTTCTGAGCTTTCCGCTGCAAGAAAGGCACGATGGTATAGAGACGAAGAGTTTCTGAAGAGACAAATTAGATTTGAAAATCTATTGACCCTGAGAATATGACTGATTGTTTTACCTGATATGACTTGATTCAAGTAACGCATGGCTTTGATACTTTCATAAGTAAGTTTTCCCTCGAATTGCTGCAATACACTATTAATGTGTTCCCTCAGCTTATCCTGTATATCGGTGTGCTGAGACAGTTCGTATAAAGCATAACTCATTGTGGAAGAAGATGTCTCAAAACCAGCCACATAAAACACAAACACTTGCGCAGCGAGCTCTCCAATGTCTAATCCCTTGACCACTTCGCCATCTTCTAGTGTGTAACTTCCTTTATTCTTGAGTTCAATCAACATCTCCATGAAATCGTTGCGCTTGATATTTTCTTTTTCCCTATAGGCGATTGTTTCGTTTACCAAGCCCATAAAGAACTCATGAATATCATCGGGTACTATTCTCATTCTCAGCTTCTCAGCCAGTTCGGGGAAACTGAATTCGAAAGCTGTAAGTAAGGAACCATGACGGAGGTCGGTGAACACCTTGCTTCCCATTTTACGGAAATCAGTATCAGGAGTGCGAAGAGTGTTGCACTCAATGCCAAAGGCACATGTGCCAATGACGTCAGTGGTGAAGCGAGCCATCAGTTCTTTGATCTCGATAATAGCACCTCCAGATTTGGCTGGGACTTCTTCAAACATCACCTTAACAAATTCCTCAGACACTTTGATGACTGTAGGGAACATGAATTTCATTTTACCGGAAGTAAAAGTGGGTGAGAGTCTCTGTCTCATTTGTCTCCAACGCTTGCCGTCCAAGTTGAAAAGATGACCAGACAAGGGATCGTCTCTCGGATTGTGGAACTGTCCGCGATCAGTAAAGTTGCTGAAATCCTTGATTAGCACATTCTTGGCTAGTTTAATGTCCATTATGAGGGCACCTTTCTTAAACAGAAAGCCGAATCCCACAAAGGGATGACCGGCCTTTCGGTATTTGTTATAATATTCCTCGAGCATATCGTGCACAATGCGATTCTTGCGGAAGCCAACCATGTTGCCATAGAATGGATGTGGCAGATCCTGAGGAATTCCTCGATTACGCCAATAATACGTATTGTTGTATATGTAATACGCAATAAGTGCGGATATTGCAATCACCAAGTATATGAAAATCATTTTGATTTTGCGAACTGCATCGACTGACCTTAATGCTATGACTGCGAGTTTATGTGCCCACAGTGCATTCAATAAAGCTTTCCATGCTATCTGAATAGCATGATATATCAAGTACGTATATTGCGTAGTTTTCATTCGACGAGGAACAATTGTTTGTTTATATACCCGGCTGTGTAACTAATAGTGGTAAAACCGATAGCAGTTACGAGTGAGTAAATTTTGCAGTAGGCGTTTAGGTAGGTGTAGAACTATCGTAATCCCCTGACTTATTATATTTGGGAAATACAAGTTTTATACATGTTATCTCTCAAATGAGTAGCGGGTATCTCACAGTCTGGTCTTGGCTATTATGCTTATTTTTCAATGTCAATAAATTGAATTTACGACACTCTCGCACTCAGTCGATTTTGCTCTCTCACCAGTAGTGCACTATGGGACCAACAACGGTTTTGTGTGACATAAATATCATATCAATTAGTTAAAGATAACATAGAACTAAAGTGTCTCATACCATTAATCTAAACAAAGCACACTACTGTTAAGAATTTAACCGATTAATAAAGATGTTAATACTTAATGTTTAGTATAATGTTTAGTTAGTTAAAAGCCGCAATTACTATCAAATGTTCTAGCTAAACTAAGATCACTTATAGAGAACAATTTAAAAGATAGAGACACAACTTATGAAAGAATTTAATTAATAAAAGTATTTAAATCGTACAGAATAACTTCTTCACATATCGAACTTTTGTACAATACCACAAAAAAATGTCCCCATAGTGCAACGCAGACAATGTTGTTTATACTTGATTTTTGTTTTTGCAATTGCATACGAGATTCTACACTAGAAAATTAGAGAGACACGATCAGCGAACGCTTGATTTAGCAATCTACTCTCTCACTCTCTCTCTCTGCCTCTCGGCTCTCTTTCAAAATTCAATGTCAAGAATAAAATATGCGTGTTTCGTTTAGGTTTGATGTTGTCAATTATTTGTTTGACATTATTCATAATATAATTAGATAGCTAAAAGATATTCCGGCAAGTATTTTATAAAAAAGCATAAGCTCTATTTTTATTTTCAGCACTTATTAAAATAATTTTTCATGTTCCCATATAAAATAAATAAAGTCAAACACAACATCTCACTCAAACATTTACAGCATTCAACGTCGCACCCATTATTTTTAGTATACTTTTACACCTTAAACCCGCTGGGCTTGCACAAAGATGCCTCCAATGGTGCCCAAGGCAAATGACATTGGATTATAGACAAGCGGAAGGTCAGTTTTTTCGCACACCGAGAATTTGAAGTTCTTTATCAACTGGGCCAGGCCAATACGAGTCTGCATTTGGCCAAAACGCATTCCCACACAGTTCCTTGGACCATCGCCAAAAGGCAAACACTCAACAGAGTCTCGTTTAGCAACTTGTTCGGCTGAGAAGCGTTCGGGATCGAACGTGTTAGGGTCAGGGTAGAAATCTTCATCGCGGTGATAAGCAGCCGCAGGTATGATCACCTGAGTGCCCTTTGATATAACATATTTGGGATATCCGGGAACAACATAATCTTTCAGAGCTTTCCGCTCCAAGAAAGGCACGATGCACAGCATCGTCTGAGGTTTCGGCTAAGACTGAAAGTTGCCGTCACCAACGTGTATTTACGAAAGCATTCGCTACTACTCAGCATGATAAAGCAACTTATTCAGTTGTTGTTATGCTTTGCTATGACAAAAATTACAACCTAAATAATAGACAACAGGTTAATCTCAGGGAGTTTGTATAAAGAGTGCGTAGTAAACGTTCTCAATTCAAAAGATATTTTCAAATTAAGGTGAACAAGGTGAATAAACTGTACATACAATTAAATGCTTTAATAAAGCAATTTAATGATCGTAAAACAAGTTTACATTTCACTTAATTTCTATTAAATAGTAATTACCATTTTGGTACATAAAAAATGCTTTCATTTACTTCATTTTTTACATTTTTTTAATAACAATTTTAACAATGATATTGAAATTGGTAAACAAACGAAATGAATTTTGCATGTTAAGGTTTACAAATTTTAGACAATAAATTTAATGTAGAAATTTATTAATAACTTTAAATTCTTGATAAAGAAAATCTATATCTTTTACTCTATGATGCGAATTCCTATTAATTTTTAGAATGCATGTGTTTTCCAATGTATATAACATGACATAGCATAACGTATCAAATGACGTCACTCTCAATATTAAGAAAAAGGCAAGTGATGTTTTATGAGTATTCAATAAGCCAACTGTAGGAGACAGTCAGGAGATAGCGAAACAGAGAGAGAGAGAGAAAGGTAGCTCAAAATGTCAGTTGCAACTCAAAACCTGTATTTAATCTGACCTTGAGCTCGCCCCACAAAATACGTATTGGTCGTGTGAACTTCTAGCTGTGGCTTACAAAGATTATAACAACAAAAATATATATTCTTATTATGAAAAAAGAGCCCAACCAAGCAGAAGAAGGTGACATTCTTATCAATAATGAATGCATGAGTACTCAAAACAAAGAGAACGCATTCATTCACTCATCTCCTCCAGATAAAAAAAAAACAAAAACAAGAAAAAAGTGCTGGAAAAATAGCTTAAGCAGACGCTGCAGCGACCTCACTTATGCGCTAAATAAAAATGCAAATCTAAATGCGACAGAAGAGCGACTGTGAATAACAACTATATGCTGCGAGTCTAAATGCGGGCTAAAACTTAGGGGGAACAATGCAAAAACCTCGAGAATGCCTGCAGAAAGCACAAAGTATGGGACACTGGCTAAAATATATCCTGTATATAGTAACTTACAATATAAGTTTTATATGCTTATGAAATATTTGCAAAAAATTGTTAAGTCAAAATCAAAACTGCAAATTCGCATGAAGAAACTTTTCTATATAAAATTTGAAAAAAAAAAAGAATTATTTTCAAAAATGCAACTACTAAAGTTTTCTAATTGCCTTTTAGAATTAAGATTGAAATATTTCATCAGAATGATTGGAGTAAACATAAATATAATTTAAAGAAGATACAATTTAACTGCCCCCTGATCATTGCTCAGACTTAAAAGGCAAGGAAATGCAAAGTAAATCTGAATATTTTTTTTGTGAAATAACTAATTCTTTGAATAAAGAACTATGATAAGACAGCTGTTCTATGCTCCTCGATTCGTTGCTCTACAGAGTATTTGACAGAAGGTTCTACAATTGCAACTGCAACTACAACTGCGGCATTCAGCAAGAAGTTACCCTGTTTGGATGTGCGGTGCTTTGTTGTTGACTTATCAAGCTGTCTGCCAAGGTGATAGCGAAACACATACACACTTACACATACAAACAATTGAATTTTCTTTCCCCTCAGCTCCAGCATCTTTTTTTCGATTCGTGTAAGCAGGCTGCTAATTATTTGCACTGCAGAAGAAAGAAGTGGTGGTTGTATTTCTGTTTTTATAAATGCAGACGAATATCTACTCTAGACAGATAGATAAATACATGATCAGCGAATATTTTATTTACCAATTTACTCTCCCTCTCTCGGCTGTCTTTCAAAGCTTAGTGTCAGCAATGAAATATAAGAGGTTACTTTTTGTTTTAAAAAGTTTGCTGTTGTCAATTATAAGTTTGACATTATTCCTCAAATAATTAGGTGCAAAACTATCTGGATAGTATTTTATAAAATAGCATAAGCTATATTTTTATTTTCAGCACTTATTAAAATTATTTTTGTTGCTCTCATAAATATAAATAAAGTCAATACACATACACAACATCCCACTCATACATATTCAGCACTCAAAATCGGACGCATTATTTTTCGCACCCTTTTACTTATTCATGTGACGATCACAGCTTAAACTCGCTCGGCTCGCACAAAGATTCCTCCAATGGTGCCCAAGACAAATGACATTGGATTATAGACAAGCGGAAGGTCAGTCTTATCGCACACCGAGAACTTGAAGTTCTTTATCAACTGGGCCAGGCCAATACGTGTCTGCATTTGGCCAAAACGCATTCCCACACAGTTCCTTGGACCATCGCCAAAAGGCAACCACTCGACAGAGTCGCGGTTGGCAACTTGTTCGGCTGAGAAGCGTTCGGGATCGAACGTGTTAGGGTCAGGGTAGAAATCTTCATCGCGGTGATAAGCAGCCGCAGGTATGATCACCTGAGTGCCCTTTGGTATAACATATTTGGGATGTCCGGGAACAACATAATCTTTCAGAGCTCTGCGCTCCAAGAATGGAACGATTGTGTAAAGACGCAAAGTTTCTGTAGATATAAATGTTAATTGAGATTCCATCACGATCCGAAAGTGCGAAATATATTACCTGATATGACCTGATCCAAGTAGCGCATTGCTTTGATACTTTCATAAGTTAATTTTCCATCGTATTGCTGCAGAACATTGTTGATGTCTTCTCTTAATTTGTCTTGAATGTCTGTGTGCTGAGCCAGCTCATACAGACCATAGCTCATGGTAGAAGAAGATGTTTCAAAGCCAGCCAAATAGAAAACAAACACTTGAGCAGCGAGTTCTCCAATTTCCAACCCTTTGACAACATCGCCATTCTCCAATGTGTAGCTTCCCTTTTGCTTCATTTCGATCAACATCTCCATGAAATCGTTGCGCTTGATCTTTTCTTTTTCGCGATATGCCATTGTTTCTTCAACAAGCCCCATAAAGAACTCGTGGACATCATCGGGTATTATTCGCATTCTCAGCATGCTGGCCAAGTTGGGAAAACTGAATTCAAAAGCAGTCAGGAGAGTGCCATGTCGCAGATCCGTGAATACCTTGCTTCCCATTTTACGGAAGTCAGTGTCAGGAGTGCGAAGAGTGTTGCATTCAATGCCAAAGGCACAGGTGCCAATGACGTCAGTAGTGAAGCGAGCCATCAGCTCTTTGATCTCGATAATAGCACCACCAGATTTAGCTGGGACTTCTTCAAACATCACCTTAACGAACTCTTCGGATACTTTTATAACAGTGGGAAACATGAACTTCATTTTGCCAGAGGTAAACGTGGGTGAGAGTCTCTGTCGCATTTCTTTCCAGCGCTTGCCATCCAAGTTGAAAAGATGACCAGTCAAAGGATCGTCACGAACATTGTGAAACTGTCCGCGATCGGCAAAGTTTGTAAAATCCTTGATCAGCACATTCTTGGCCAATTTAATGTCCATGATGAAGGCCGATCGCTTGTGTAGGAAGTTGAAACCGACAAAAGGATGACCGGCCTTACGGAATTTATTATAATATTCCTCGAGAATATCGTGAACAACACGATTCTTGCGGAATCCTATCATGTTGCCATAGAATGGATGTGGCGGATCCTGAGGAATTCCTCGATTCCGCCAGAACGTTGTGTTGCTGTATATGAAATACGCAACTAGCGCGGATATCGCGATCACCAAGTATATTAGGAAGATCATTTTGAATTTGCGAACAGCTTCGTCTGAGGTTGCGGCTAAGACTGAAAGTTGCCGTGACCAACGTGTATTAATGAAAGCATTCGTTGCCACTCAGCATGATAAAGCAACTTTTTAATTTGAGGAGAGGCAGTTGTTGTTATGCTTTGCTATGTAACTTGCAAAGTTTAGATTGATAACAATTACGAGTGGCTAAATAGCAGTTGACTATTATTCAGATAACGTAAGACTCTCACAAAAACCTGTCTCCCTCTCTGGATAACCGGTTAAAGTCAGGGAGCTTTGATACTGGGTACATATTAAATGCTCTCAATTCAAGAAACATTTTCTAATTAAGAAGAGAACACATCCAAGGTGAACAAACTATGTATATATTTAAATTCTTAAGTGAAGAATGAATTTAATCATCGGTGAAACAAGTTTCGTTATAATGAAAGAATAATTACCTATTTAAGAATCATTAAATAATTTTATTTATATTTTTTTGCTATTGTTATAAGTCAACATAAAATGTTTGTGTTTGGTAAACAAATAAAATGAATCAGTTAAGCAATTAAGCAAATTAACTTTATAATTTAATATTGTTGAAACTGTTGTATTCATTCTTTATTAAAGTTAGAATTTTTTTCTCAAGAACTTTAGTTTCCATCGGTTTGATTCTTGATAGATAATATAGATTACTTTCCCATTACTTCTTTATCGAAGCTAAAAGTTCTTATCTAAAGAACTTTCATTTGTCATAGATAGTTTATATATTTAGAATGCATTTGTTATACCCGCTACCCATAAGGTAGAAGGGTATTATAACTTTGTGCCGGCAGGAAATGTATGTAACAGGTAGAAGGAGGCATCTCCGACCCTATAAAGTATATATATTCTTGATCAGCGTCAACAGCCGAGACGATCTAGCCATGTCCGTCTGTCCGTCTGTGTGTCTGTCCGTCCGTCCGTATGAACACCTAGATCTCAGAGACTATAAGAGATAGAGCTACAATTTTTTCGACAGCATTTGTTATGTTTGCACGCAGATCAAGTTTGTTTCAAATTTTTGACACGCCCACTTCCGCCCCCGTAAATCAAATAAATCGAATAACAAGCGTAATTGTAAAGCTAGAATTGTAAAATAGAATTTTGGTATATACAATAATAACTATATTATTTATGATTCCTGAAAATTTGGTTGCGATCAGATAAAAATTGTCGAAGTTATTATAGAAATACTTTTGATTGGGCAAAAACGCCTACTTACTAGGGGTCTAATTTGCTTTAGCCGACAATCTGGTATATTGTGCCGTCTATGGTATATTTTGAATACGGTACTATATCAATATACCAAATATACCATTTGGTATATTTTTTTATAATAATACCCCAAAATATATTTTTAGTATTTTTGTAGTATAATTGGTATGTTTTGAGAATAATACAGCAAAATATATTGCTTTTATTCAAAATGGGTAGCGGGGTATCTCACAGTCGAGCACACTCGACTGTAGCTTTCTTACTTGTTTTCACTGTACATAACACGATACCGCATAACTTGCCAAATCACGTAGCTTTCTCAGAGATTGATGTTCTACGAGTATTCAATAAGCCAGCTGTAGGAGACAGAGGTACCGAAAGAAAGAGAGAGAAAGGTAGCTCGATGTGTCAGTTGAAGAGCTTAAAATGCATGCTTTGAATCGACTTGATACTCGAAAGTTGGCGTAATTATTGTATCTATCGCTGCAAATGTGCCTGTGACAGTTTCACATTGTGTCCTCTGCTCATTCCCTTGTCCTTTGTCCTGTCTGTGCATTTGTTATGCCGGTGTCCTTGTGCCCACAGCTGATTGTGAATGAAGCAACAGGACTTAAATATATACATTCGCATTGCACGTTGACGTTCATTTAATTGTCTGCGAGATTTCTCATTGGGATAAAAGTGTGCGAGAATTATAAATGACATTTAAGGGCACAATTCAGTTTAATCACTCACTTGCCCATCTAAGGCGACTGCAACTCAAAACCTGTCTTTAATCTGACCTTGAGCTCGCCCCACTTCTTAAACCAAATACGTGTTGGTCGTGTGAACTTCTAGCTGTGGCTAACAAAGAATATAACAACAACAAAATTATATATTTTTATAATGAAAAAAAAAAACCCAGCCAAGCAGAAGAAGGTGACATTCTTATCCATAATGAATGCATGAGTACTTAAAACAAAGAGAACGCATTCATTCACTCATCTCCTCAAGATAAAAAACAAAAACAAGAAAAAAGTGCTGGAAAAATAGCTTAAGTAGACGCTGCAGCGACCTCACTTATGCGCTAAATAAAAATGCAAATCTAAATGCGACAGAAGAGCGACTGTGAATAACTATATGCTGCAAGTATAAATGCGGGCTAAAACCAAGTGGGAACAAAGGAAAAACCTCGAGAATGCCTGCAGAAAGCACAAAGTATGGGACACTGGCTTGAAGATATCCTGTAATGTTATGTATGTATGTTTATGAAATAGCAGCACAAAATTGTTGTTGAAATTCATCAGAACAAACTTTTCTATATAAAATTTCAAAATTGGGAAATATTTTCAATAAATAATATTATATATATATTTAAAAAAAATTTTGTTATTAAATTTCTCTAATTCCGTTTCAATATTAAGATATTTTTTAAGAAATGATTCAACGATAAACGTAAATATAATTTAAAGAAGATAAAATTAAATTGTGCGCTGAACTTTGCTCAGACTTAAGAAGCAGCTATCCTCAAAGCGATGTTCATATAATTTTATTAGTTAGCTTTTTATAAAGCCGACATTAAATATGATGCGCTTATCTTATCAATGCACTTAAATCATAAAGCAGCTACTCACAGTGGATTTTATAAAAATGCGAATTAAATTAAATAAAAAATACAAAATTGTTTAAAAGATGCCTCTTTTAAACAACAATTATTATAGAAATACAAAAATAAAAAGTTTCCACAGTTTTATTATCACAAATTTTCTTAATAAATAGATAAAGTATAAAATAAACAATTATTAAGAAACAACTATTCAAACAACTAGAAAACCAAAATAATTTTGGATTAATTCGTTTTGTGAAATAATTAACTTTTTTAATAAACCACTATGAATAAGCAGCTTATGCTTTTCATTACTACCCGTCTCTTCACTTTCAAGGGTATTTGACACAAGGTTCTACAATTGCAACTACAACTACAACTGCTGCATTCAGCAAGACGTTCAGCTGATTTGATGTTGTGGTGTTTTGTTGTTGACTTATCAAGCTGCCTGCCAAGGTGCTAGCGAAACACACACACACTGACACACACACACATACATAGAATTGCATTTCCTTTCCCCTCAGCGTTTGCTAATTACGCAAGCGCAGGCTCCAGCATCTCTTTTTGGATTCATGTAAACAGTCAGCTAATTGTTTGGACTGCAGAAGAGTGACAGATGGGGGAGGGGAGAAGAAGAGACAAGCAGAGACCGTAGGAGGTGTTAAGCCCGCTGCGAAGACAGCTCTTTTAAATGCAAATGCCAGAAAAAGGGTCCCAACAATATCTTCTTAGCTACAGCTTCAGCTTTAGCTCAAGGTGTGTGTTGTCTGTCTTTCTAGCTGTCTGATTGTCTGACTGTCTCTATATCTGTCTGTTTGTCTGTTTGTGCCTTGCATAAATTAGTTTTGTTTGCGTCTGGCAGCTACCCCCGAGCAACGACAACAGCAACAGCTAAAGCAACAGCAGTCACTTTAAACAAATTGTGAACTGTGAGCTGTGAATGGGGAGTAGTGCGCATTTCCTGTACTCTCATCTGGCACAATGCGATGCGCTGCTCTGCGCTGAGCTGAGCTGTGTGTGTGTTATGTTGACAAAACGCTGTTGTGGCAGTCAGCATCAAGACTCTGCCTGCTGCCACACATTATGTAAATTTCAAAGGCAAAATCACAATAAGAAATCCGCATCATGTAAGAAGAAGTGATTACCCATTACGACTTCGAATACGTGTCCCAAAAGCAAAAGGCTCAAGGGCAGGCCATACCTTTTATGAGTATATAAATACGGCACACACATAACACACACACATATGTACATGCACAGAACACACAACACGGAGCAAACACACACAATCAAACATTGCAGCTGAGCATAGGAAGTAAGGAAATGGCAAAGGCGAAATCCAAAGCCAAGTCAAGCCAAGTCGAGCAATTGTTGTTCAAATTGGATGGCGTTGGCTTTGCCAATAATAATAATAAAAAAAAAAGAAAATCCAAATAAATATTGTACATGTATTTGTGCATGTTCTTGGCTCATGTTCTCATGTACATAACTTGTGCGTGTGCGTCATATATATTTTTTTTTTCTTCTTGGGATTTTGTCAATTGCAGCCAACCAAATTGAAGTTGGCTTCCTTCCGCTGCTTCCGTTGCAGACAAGCCCAAGTTAAAAAAACTCAAAAGTTATAGTATGTGCGTATATGATAAATGATAATAACGCAATCAGTACTCGACATGTAATTAAATATATATCTAGGGAGCACCTTAAAGCGTTAACACTTTAAGCAAAAAAAATTGCAAGCTAACGATGAGAAAATTTGTATGTGAAATGAATTTCAAATGACTCACATTAAACTTGCAAAGCTTTTGCAATTTATTAAGTACCAAACTGATTGCGAGTCTTTCACTGAAATCAGCTTTAATTCAATCGAAACAAATGCCGAATCTTTGTCAATCTCCGACTCTTCTTGGTGACACTTGACAATTGAATTTCGCATGTGAATAATTAACTGCCAAGGGGCTTGTGATTTAAAGTTGTCAAAGATATGAAATGAATGTGACATCAGCTTGCGCTGTGTATGTGTGTGTGTGACAAGTTCATCGCATAAAATGCTGATTGACTTGCAATCACGATGTGCGCTCTTCCTTCCGACTGTTTGACATGCGAGGAGAACCTCGATGGCGCGTGTCACACGATTTGAACTAAATTCACATCACATCACATGTGCTTGGGGGTGGGGTGGGTGAACTTCAATTGGCAAAGGCAATGCGTCGGCTACTTGATATTGATTTCGATGCTGTCATTTTTGCTACAATTTGCACAATTTGCGGCGAACAATAAAAATTGTTTGCATGCACATTCAAGTACGAGCGAGCGAATGTATAGACAAGCATTATTATTATTTATAGAATTGCTTCCTCTATGCAATAAAAATCAAACTCATAGAGCAGTCAATGAATGAACGACCGACAGACTGACTGACTGAGTGAGTGATTGACTGTCTGTAACATTGACTGACTGCGCGTGTGTTTCAGGGTCTTCGAAGCAAATTGCCAAGTCGACCCAGTGGACTTGTTTAACAGAGATCGAGACCACAACATAGTGACAGCGACAGCAACAGCAAAAGCGACACCGACCGGACATTTGCTTGACAAATGATGATTTATGTTGTCGCTTCTCTCATGTCGCATCAACTCGCTGAACTCATCCGACTCTTCTGCTTGCAACAATAACGCAATCTGAACTTTTACGATGCCACAAAAAAAAAAAAAGAAGAGAGCAAGAGTAAAATTCTGGGTTATTGGGTGATAAAATTTTCGATTTTAAATTTGTCGCTGAAGAAAAGTGAAAGCTGCCTGCTTGGCAGATAAAAACAACAACTGCGGGTTACTTTTTAGAACACACACACACACTGGCCAAAGGGGAAATGCAGGGAAAGCTGAAACCGGAAAAATGCTTTGTGAGGCACACAAAATGCTCAAATAAATTCTGACACAAAAAAAAGAGAGCTAACCCTTAAGACTTAAACAAATAGTTACAAAAGCCATTTCAAATGAATTATTAGCTTGTGTGAGTGAAGCAACAATAAAAAGGTTAAATCTGTTGCTTAGATTATCGCTGGCAGATGCTGTAGATACTCTTTAAAAATGAGAATTTAAATAAAGAGAAGTATTTTATTTTAGATATATGAGCAGGTTACCAAAATTAAAGAATTGCATTTCACAAACACTTTTTTATAATTTTAGTAATTCACAATTTAAATGAAACTCATGAATAATAAAGTAGGCGATGATTTTTCATTTGATTTATGCATGAAATATTTAATAAAGCTTAATTAAATTTACACACAAATAAGCTTTTTCTTTACTATACAGAATTGAAATGCCACTAGCAAAAATGTCAATACTTCATTATTTGATTTACGCATCAAATATTGATGCTGTGATAGTCAACATATCCATTGTCAGTGTATTAAAAAGGATAACAGTCAAAATGGCGGCAAAATCAACATAATATTTATTATTTGGGCTACTGCAGCATTGTGTGTGTGGTATTATTACTCCGTCCGTAATTCTCACTAGGCACATCGATTCCATTCCCCGCAATCTCCCCGAAATCCCCCTCGCAATCTCACTTAATGCCTCACAGTTAGCCGTCTGCATAACTCAACGCGTTTATTTTCGTTAACTGAAATTTTATTAGGCTACGTTTGTGCCGCATCGCAGGCAAGCATAAACATGTGCGCCGCATAGGCGCATAAAAACCCAAACATATTTCAGCAGACCAAACCCACACACCCATACATATATACACATATGTGTGTGTGTGCCTGGAGGGTGAGCATCCTTGGACCTGTTGAAAATCGATATGTTTTGACTGTGTCCAACACACACATCAGAGCAGTGTGAAGGGCGCATGGGAAATGCAAATTCAAATTACTTTAAATTATTGGGACTCTGATAAAAGTGCAAATATCGTTTGCAGCAATTTAAGCCACAATTAAAAGAAGTATTCTTCAATTGTTGGGTTTTGATTTTCGAAATTAAATTTAAGCCAACCAATTGATTGCATTTAGCTTTTAATATAAGCTAAGAAATTCATCAAAAATACTTTTTAAAATATATTATGTTGACCTAAAATTGGTGACATTTAAACTAGAGCTTATAAGAAATATTTTGTAGAAATTTCCAAAGCTACAAAAATACTGTTAAAAACAGAATGTGAATATCTTTTGAATAATAAGTGATACCAACAATTGCGTCATTTAAAATATAGTTACAAAAATTGTTTTTTAATTATTAGAAAAATTGATTTCATGAAGCATGAAGAAATGACGAAAAAACAAAAGTAAATAAAAACAGAATGTGAATCTCATTTGAATGATTAATAAAAACAAAATTTAAACTCTTGCAAAAAAGGTTTTTTTCAATAGTTATATTATTTGAATGCCAAATGGAATTGCATTAAAAAACACTTTAATAAAGCTTTTCAAAGAGAATCATAAAAATATGTCTAATGCACTTTTATAAATATTAAGTGAACTTCTTCTCTAGAATGAAAAGAAGATGACATTTAAACTGCCGTTTAAAGTAAGTTTTTCGATTGTTAGACATTGATTTTCAAAATGAAATTTGAGCCAAAAATTAAGCTATTGAAATAACCCGAGAAATGCCAGAAAAAAATGCTGTTACAAATGCAATTTGCAGTTGGCCAAATATTGTTGGCGACATTTAAACTATAATTAAAATAAGTGCTTCGCTTTTTGACCTTGAATAAGCCAAATTGAATTTACACAAAAACTTGCAGCTATTCATGTGTGATGCACTAGCAAGATATCCTGTAAGGCGAGTAATAAAAGTTACACAACAATAATTGGCAAATAAAACTTTCATCATCGCTCGTTTGACTCGCTGCAGGGTATTTTAAATCTATATTTATATCGAATTGCTGCTGTTTGATTTATTGTCTCGTCTGCTACTTTTTTTCCAGAAACAATTGTACAATTGGTTTTGCGTTTGTCTTTTATGTTTTATTTCGGGTGGAGAGAAAACCTTTTGAAGTTGTCGCTGCCAAAGTGGCTCTTCTCCGACTCCAACAGCACTCGAGTTCTGCAGCTCTTCTGCTGTTCAGTTGCCTGCTTTTTAGCCAATCTCTTTCGCTGTTTTTCTGTTTTTGTGTGCTTTTCTGGCTTGGCCCCCAATGCAAATGGGGCTCCCAGACGCTGGGGAAAACAAACTTTTGCCCGGCAAATAACAAATATTGTTTAAATCAATTCAGCACATGCAACGCAACTCAATTTTATTTCAACCATTTCTTTTTTTTTTCTTTGCTACCCAGCTCCCATGTTCATTGTACAAATATTGATTTTTTCTTTGGCAAAACTTTTTTCGAAAAATTTGCTTTTCTAATTTATAGTAGGAAGCAAAAAGTTAGATCTGTTTGCGGATTTTCTTAAATTTTTCCGCAACTCGAACGGAAAAAAAACAGAATACAACAAACATGGCGATTGACTGGCACTGAACTTGACAAATGTTTGGGTGCAAGGTTGCTGCCGAAAACCGGCCTCAAATATTTCCTTATATGAGTTTCGACATTCAACGCCTCCGTTTCTCGTGTCATGTTGCATATTAATACTCAATTGTTAACTGTAGCAGCGGGTCTTTTGGTTATTACAACGAATGTGAGCAGAATACATTTTTAGGAGTGAAATCAATAAAAACTCTAAGTTGATGCTAATAAAAATATAATTCTGTTACTTTACAGTCGCTAACGATGTTATTCTTTATTTAACTTTTTAAACATTGATTAACTATTGAAATTAAAAAATAATTTTAAAGGCAACATTCTACTTTACACAAATTGAAATAAATTATTATGTATTTATTATTTGGCATTAAGCCTTAGTCGAAAGTATTTCTTCTTTTCAGAATTGTTCTTTTCAATTTCTTCTGGTAACAATTTTCAAGCCTCCTTAAGAGTTATTTAAAATGAATACTTGGTAATTCTTTCAAGCCTCTTCCAATTCGTTGTTCTTGGTAACAATTTTCAAGTCTTTTGGCTAATTTCCAATAAGTTTTAACAAAGAATTTTCAATTAGATTTGACTATAAGTTATGCAAAATCCTCAGCCTTTAATTTTCTGTAAATGGAGGAAGTAGCTTTATAGGGTATTCAGTGCTTCGTCCACGCTTAAATAGATTATCCTGCTGTGTGTTATTTTATTTTTATGATTTTTGTTCGTATTTATGGTAATCGACATCAAATGCTGGCATTAAGCTTATTGGCATGGAAAGCAGCCACAGTCGCATTTATAAATGTTTTCATACGCTGATTGTTGTTGTTGTGTTGTTGTTGCTGTTTGTAGGCCTGAATACACACACAAACACACACACAAACACACACAGAATTACACCCACAGGCACACGCATTAGCAGAATTATTGTAGATATATCAAAAATTTGCATGTGTTGGGGCGGCTTTTCATATTTGGCTACATTTATTTATTTTTTTTTTGTGGGCACGTTTTGAATTTGAACGTGCTCAAATTTATGAGCAGCACGTTTTCTCGCTCTCTTTTTTATTAATATATGTATATTCTGTTTTTTTGGTCTAATTTGTTTGTTAACAGCACAAAATATGACAAAATATAAGATTTAGTTGCGTATATTTTTAGCACCTTATCAGACACATAATTTGAGAGTGATTTTTTTCGCCTCTCATCTCGTCTTGATGTTTTGCATTAATTTGAAGGTTTTGTGGCACATGTGACGGGCTTATCTAATGAATGATATATTTTGAAGGTTTCGATAAATCAAACAAACTAAGCTTTTAGCACATTCAATTTGCGGCTTATCGCATCAAATAAATACGTTCACGTTCGATTTCGATTTTCGGTAGCAGGAAGGAACTGATAAGCTACCTGTTGATAGTGTTTGATGCGCCTCCAATTCAATATGTAATCAATATCAGTGGAATAACTGAGTGTACTTCAACTAAGTTGGCTTTTCAGGTTCACTAAGTGGATTGCAAGTGCAAATGATTGATTGATAGAAACATTTCATAGACAGAGTCTTGTAAGCGTGTAAATTGATTGCAATTCAATCTGAAAAATTGTTCTCTCTTGTACTTGTATAAAAAATAGTTGAGGTGTCAATGATGGCAGCTCTTCATAGTATTAATTTATAAATAAAATATTAGTTGAAGTGGTACAACATGTTCCACTTAAATAAAATAAAAACGAAAATCGAATTAAATATGCAATTTTCATAATTTGTTAGTTTGTGCTTTCTATTTAAAATTCTTTTGAATGCAGTTCATAAATTCCATTAGTAAATAACAATTTAATAATTTTGTGCTTTCCATTTAATAATCTTTTGAATGCAGTTGGTAACAAATAACAATTTGACAACTTTGTGCTTTCTATTTAATATTCCTTTGAATGCAGTTCGTATTTGTTAATTAATAAATAAGTCCCTCAAAAGAACCCATTAAATTAATCAGCAGCAGATTTTCATAATGTTTCGCCTTTAACTATTATTTTCATAATTGACTAATTCAAAATTCAAAAAATTTGTGCTATGAGCAAAGTCATTTCGTTGAGCAGAAAAATGCGTTAATTATTTCATTTTAACAAATTGCAAAATTGCCTCACTCGCTGGCAATTAGACAACGTGAAAGTTGCATGCAACATTTGCAAAAGTGAAACTCTCTTATTTGATTGAGAGTTTCTCATTGTGGACACAGGTGTTCGCTGTCAGTTTCAGTTATAGAAAAGGGGAAAATAAAGTTTTTCCAGGCACTTCTCTCTTTCTCTGTTGAGCCATGTGGTAGTGAAAAAGGCAAATGTCTGGGAAGCTTTTAGCTGTTGAGAATCAAATTAATAAAGCTAAAAGTATACATAAACAGACACACACACACACACATTGGCAGCTGAGTGTGTTGTTGTGAGATAAAATAATATGAAAATGCTGTTATTTTGATAAGCGCGGCATAAACATTGCTGTGCATACACATACATATTATACACACAAGCTGTGCTGGGGCATGTGGCAATTTTATTGCAGCCCTCCCACGCACACACACACACACACAGACACACTCATATATGTATATAGCCTATTAAAGATTATTAAAAGCGCCTTGATCTCAGTTGGTGTTGCCGTGGCGCGTGTTCCTTGCTTCGCTTCCCTTCCGACTGCTCTTCTTGTGTTGCTGCTGCTGCACGCACGCAAACTTATTGATCCATAAAAAATATAAAACATGAGCATTATTAGTATTTGATGTGCCTGAGAGAGCAGCAGCATCATCCGGGCGCAGCATCATCCACTTAACAGGGCTTATGGCGGAATGTGCATACGCTGGAGAGGAGACGCACCTCTGACCTTTGCCAAGGTTGTTGCAACACAGCAGCAGCAGTAGCAGCAACAGCTGCGACAGTCTTGCAGCAGCATCTTCTCATCTCAAGCATACTTATTAATTAGTTACTGTTTGTTTCATCAATTTCAAATTGAGCCACTCACCATAAATCTCAATCTCTATAATTTCGATTGGATTTCGATTGGATCAGCCAATAATCATTTATCTGCATTTATATTGTGTATTTTCTCTTTTTATTCGTATTCGTTGATAAAGTTATGTGACTGATAAAGCTGTTGTCTCGCATTTTGTGGCCATTCATCTTGTTGCCTACTTTGCTTATTCATCTATGCATTTTTATTGACTGCCTCTGTGAATCGGTGGCAATTTGGTTAGCCCCAAGTACCCAAAAGTACCATCAATCATATTCATTGGCAACATACGCCTTTTGTCTGAACCTTTTGTCAATGCCCTTTAGCTATGAAATCGTTGAAAACGGGGTGTATAATCATGGTCCAATAACAGGAACTCTTTTTTCTTTATCAAACAACCAACAATTAAGTAGATACAGCTGTGTTTGTCTTTTTGAAAGAAATGCCTCAATCTGATATCTTTCCAAAAGCTCAACAATCAAATTTATTGTTCAACTGCCGCAGATAAGTTTAAGTTCAAGGAAATTAATCTTCGACACTTTGCATATCTTTATGTTGATCTTTACATCCTGCAAAGTTTATGATCTGATGGCAAATAACAAATTTGTTTGCTTTTCTTGTTCATCACACATATTTTACTGCAGAATATCTGCGATCATTCAGCAAACACAAAAGTTACAAAAGAAGGCGATAAATTCAGTTCTTTACATATTTTTGTCTGATCATTTCAACAAGTCTTTATAAGCTGTAAATTTCATGATAATCCAAGAGCAAAACTACAAAACATATTCAACAAATCATTGTGTTAATTGGAATAACATCAAAGCGAGTTCCCAGAGTATTTGCGAGTCGATAAACCAACGACTTAATTTCGTCAACTTTTGATTCCGGTTGCGACAAGTGCAGAAGTATATCTGAAGTGTCAATCGACATCATTCATTCGAGATATGTTATTATGCAAATCAAAATGATGTCGATTTAACAAACAATTTAAATAATTCATTGACCGGGCTTAGCATATAGATTATGTGAAAATATGCTCGAGACAGAGAAAGGGAAAATGATTTGTGTAATTTTGCATTTTTTTGAAAGTTTTTTATTTGCTAGTTTTTATTTTTTGTAAATTAAATTGTTGGTTTTATTGCTGTTTCTTAGTCATTATTTGACCGGATGTGGCAATAAATTCCCTCTGACTACCCACTGTCACTTGTGAGAATACTTATACAACCCACTGTTGTGGCGAATGAAGTTGTTTTTGCTTATCTTTATAACCTGGCAATTGTTTCTTTGTAAAGTAAACAAAATAGTTGTACTAACCTAAATAGTTGGTATCCATTTGATGTTTTGTTTCAGCTGTTGTTGAAAGTTGATGTTTTCAGTGCTTTGATTTTGAATTTGAACAACTATTTCCACATATTTTGTTGGCTGGCCTTTGTATTGATTAATGAATGCACTCGTAAATAATTCACTTGCAATTGCGTACACTGCTTTTGTATTTGTATTTTTAGGCCATAAATTGTTAATAACAATTACACTTGTTGTTGTTGCATAAACAATCGCACTCGCTTTCGTTATTGGCAATGCAACTCGTACAGGTATTTCGATATTGCATTTACAGCCATAATAATTTAACTGCTTTATTTTCGCGGTGCTTTTTTTGTGTGTGTGTTTTCTTTTGCGGTTGCTATATAAATATTTACACACGCAACAACGTTGAGCAGCGAACGTGGAACTTGGAACTTGGAATACGCCCGCGCGTGGATCGTAAGACGCCTACGTTGAAGATGTTAATGAAATAACGACAGCGAAGACGACGCCTCACATGCGGAACACTCGTTAACTTCGATTACTTTGAAAGTAAAATGAGATAAGCTATAGCTATAGCCATAGCTGTGGCTATGCCTATGAGATACAGATACTTCTTTTACCGGCGCCTCGCACTCGCTTCGAATCTCCAATCTCAACCTGAGACTCAAGCCAGACCGACGCGACTCGCTAGCAACTCGACTCGGACTGAAGCAGCGAGTTGTGTGTGTTCGCTGCTGAAGTGTTCAGCACGTATTAATTTCTGTAGCGGCAGCAAAAGTATCCAAAAGATACATTCGGCTGCGCACAAGCGCATACACAACACACACACAGATACACGCGTGAATATGATTGTCTGAGTATTCATTTGTTCATTCACTTTGTATGTGGGTCTACTTCAATGCGATCGCTCTGCAACTTGTTTGACAACAGCAGCAGCAACAGCAACAGCAGCAGCATCGAGTCAAGACGTGAGCATATTGCTCTGATTGTTGACTGTTTACATTTACATTTCCCCCCAATCTGTGTGTGTTGTGTTCCTGTTCGGAAGATGTCATTGTCTCTATCCTCTCTCTCTGTGTATCACTCTCTCTCTCTTTCGTTGTCTCTCTGTCGCATTGGCTTTAATGAAAAGCGACAAATTGTCGTTATAGCTGTCTCAAGTAGCCGCCAACGCTGCAAGCGTTTCCCCGGCTCAGTTCGGTGTGTGTTTGCTCGTCAAACACAAGTGATGGGCATAATCTTCAGCAGTCAATGACTCGCACAATGACACTAGCTGAAAAGTGATACTTAAGCCGCAACGTGCACAGTAGCAGCTGCAGAGGGTAACTTTCTGTTTTGAATTTGAAATTAAATATGACTCTTGACGGAATGCGTTTCATCTTTGAACGATTTCTAGAAAGCTGTGCAGTTTATCTGATTCATTTTTTAATGTCTAAAGATATCAATCAGCTTAGGAAAATGATTATTATAAATAATATTGCAGAGTTGATTGACCTTGAGCGAGCTAACCTTTTAAGAAACTTTATAGAACTGTATTGCTCATGTACTTGAAAGATTTCAAACAAAAGTTAAACCATTATAAAAAGCTTTTGTTATTTATTGATCTTATTAAATAATGAAGGCACTCAAAGTAGCCAAACTGTTATATACAACTACTATTATCAAACATCTTATTTAACCAGCCTTATCAGCAAATATCATTACACCATAAACAACTAAATATACTCGCAGTTGTTCTATTCATTTGGTTAAGTTCTTTATTTTGCTTTCAGCTGTGCGCCTTTCTTTCGAACTGTTTGCACAGCTATTAATTGGCAGTTAGTGTGTGTAAATGTGGTTTAATTACAGCACAAGATTAGATAGACGACCGAAAGGAAATTGCCAGCCTCTCACTGTTTACCACTAACGAACTTTCCGACTTTCTGACTTACTGTCTGACTGACTGAAGAACCAACGAACTCATTGACAATCGACATGCCGCTAGCTGTAAACACATTTTGATTAACGACTTTTCAATCTATTGTCTGCTGGTCGTAAACTGTTTTTGATTCTGATTCGAATTTGAATTCTAATTCTCTTTTTTCCCCCTCGTTTTTGATTACAGCTCCACAACGTCAATTTACAGGTTTTGCATATATGGAAAAGTCGATGTATGCAAATGATGGTCATTAAGTTTGACGAACTTGGCTAAACGCAGTTCCCATGGCTCCGACTTATTAACTAATTAAACATTTCCAAATGGGGCCGATGACGTTGAGCTTGAAGTCGGAATGTCGATGCTTAAAGAGGCCAACAGTATTTGTTTATTTTGCTTGCTCCGTCTTTTTTCTTATATTTTTTTTTGCCCAAAAGTGGAATGCTTCCGGCTTTTTGGCGAGAGAGACGGAAATTGCGAGTTGCTGGAGAAGCTGCATTATTAAAATTGGGTTGCTCTTACACAGGGAGAAAAAGATGGAAACTTACTATCCTAATATGTTGGTATTTTTTTTAGTACAAATTTTGATTTAAGAACGTGTCTTGTAAGAAAGCTAGAGATACACGCTAAACGATTTCAACACAGCAAATCAGTCTGGAAGCTCTTATATCGTTAGAAAATACCATTAATTCAAAATACTCAAAAATATACCAACAATACTCTATTTGGTAATAATATATAAGTTATACCATAAAGTTAAAAATATACAAACGAAAACAATTAGCAATTCAATATATATCATGGGATATGGTATCATATACCATAGGGTTAAATAAATACCAATTAAAACAATTAAGACTTGACAGTTGCAGTCGTTTTTGGCCACATAATATGATTTCTTTAAAAAATTATTCACATTTCCTGTTGGCACAAAATGAAAATAATCTTCCCTTAATTTTAAATTAAATTTTTAAATTGTATTGTCTTAAATGCTTGCATTCAAAAATCCAATTCAAACAACTCATAATGCATTTCTTTGACTAGTTTCACTATTTTTCTCATCGTGTACTCGATACTTGCTCTCGGTCAACACTCTTGAGTTGTGCTAGTTTTAAATGTGGATGGCATTTCACTGCTCGAATATGAAATGTGAAACCCGGCATCAACTTTAAGTGTGAACTGTCGCCCACAAAATGCTCGTTGACAATTTTTCTTATGCTTTCTCCGTTAGAAAAGTCGTAAAGCTGCCAAGTGCTAACACCTACGTTTAAAAAGTGGTCGTATGAACTTGAAAATTGATGTGCTGCTCGTGCTGGGTGGCCATCAAATGGAACGAAACGATGCGATACAAAGCGATATATGTATGTATGAAACGATACCATAGCAAATACTCTCGACTTTATAAAGAAGAAGGAAGTTGCTTGGGGTGCCTAATGACGTCTAATTATATGTGGGTTCGGTAGAGTTGAGTTTTTTTTTCATTTCATCTTTTTTTTTTTTTTGAAAACATTTTCATTAGTTTGATGAGTTTAGGAAAAACATTTAAAAACATACTCGGCCGCAGCGAGGCTAATTTGATGGCCAGGCGGTGCCGGCTATAATTATATCATAATATTAATTGGAGCCGTGTCAGCAGCAACAGCAAAAGCAACACACACACATACACAAAGAAAGATTAATTGTGTAATTCAAGACAGCGCTACAAGCGAGCTACTATCAACTAATAGATACAAGATACAAGCTACTAGATACTTGTACTAAGTTGAAGGCCGCACTTAGACTTTTGCTTGGCCATTGCACTGCACTAACTCTGAATCGTATTCCATTATAACGGCTTATAGAGGTGCTCTAATTAGTGGCTGCAGCCACGCCCACTCTTACGTTCCATGCGCCCACACGCCCTTGACTTGGACAAGTTGTGGCAAGACTCTTACAAATGTATTGCAATTTGTATCTGTTGTTTGCTGTTGCTGCTGCTCGTACTCGTATTTCATTAGATCAAAATTAGCTGACGTGAGTTCAAATCATCAAGCAGTCAAACACAATCCACTCTTCCCCTTTCCCTCTTCTGCTGTTCTGCTCCATCACGTGAGCTCTGGGAGGGAAATCCGGTTGAGCGGAACTCACACCAAATGGACGCTGACTGCAAGTCGCACATAAATTTGTTTTGTATTTCGAAAAATATTTCAACTCGCAGCGTTGTCTATATTGTTTTTTTTTTTCATTTCTGATGATGAGTTCACTTCCCCCTGATTTCCACCGCACACCACTTGAAATTAATTGTGTGGCTATTGATAGGTCTAGAGTGTAGAGAGTATGTTCGTCTGTCTCTCCCCTTTGTCTATTTCCCCCTTTGTTATGTTTGCTCTTGTTTGTTGTGTGTTTGCTGCTCAGGCTTCACTTCTTCTTTTTTTTGGCTTTTCCCTTCTTCTATTTATATTTAGCTCGAGATATGAAATTGGGTTTTGCGTGTCGCACGCCACACTCAACACACTCACACACACACATGGCAGACGACGGTGATCCATCGTGGAACTTTAACTTTAACGCTTGCGCCGCTCATTCATTAAATTTTCTGCCTTGTTTCGCTTCATCTTTTTTCTTTACATTTCATTTTTATCAAGTGTCAAATACAGTTACCACCGCAGCCAGAACAACATTTTTTGCCTTTAGCCCGCAACACAAATTTATGCATAATTTATGGCTATATAATTGCCGCCGCTCGCCTCTGGCAAATTTTCTAATGTTTTTCCCTCTAAATAAATCAAGTGAAAAATTATGCAAATACCAAGCATGAAATTAGGTCAGTAAAATGACTCGGACATTGAAACTCGGTGGCAAACTCGACTGCGTTTCAATCTCTGCGTTTATCATATTCTACATTTTTATTCAATTTAAGTTCGGAGTGAGACGCCAAAATTGCATTAAAAGACGCTAGAAATTTTGCATAATTTATGCGCTCAATTGAATTCTATTTTTTTAAAATTAAATTAAATGAATAAAGACAGTATTGATGATGTCAAAACTGAATAATATTGAATAATAATAATAACTGAATAATAATAATAATATCACTTTTTCAAAAAATATTATTTAGTTTTGACATCATCACCAATATTAAGCTAATAATTTGTCCAAACTCTACAGCATTGATGATTTATATTCATTTTAAACAAGAAGTCTAAACAATTTTATTAAAAGTTGCTGCAGTAATTTATGCGGTCAAACTAAATAAAACATTCCTTAATTATATGTATTTGAGAATCAATAAAGAAGGTATTGAGAAACGACAAGTATTAACTTAAACTGTAGAAATTCCACAGAATATAGAATTAGTTATATTGCAGATTTCTATTCATTTTAAGCTGAGAAACTACATTAAGGATTTTAGAATATTCAGCATAATTAATGCAGATTTGTGTTCCATTTGAAAGGAAAGTGAGTGAGGAAAAGAACATTAAAAGTCAATGGAATGTTTGAAAAATATATTTTGTTAAATTAAGTTAAATATTACTAAATTTAATCTCAAGATGGAATGTTACTTCGATAAAGTATATTACAAACATGTAATCTGTATATAATATAATATATTTGTTAATTAAACTTGCATTAAATAAAGCTTGTGTATAATTTATTTGGATAAATTGAAATAAATTTGTATTTAATTTTCCCAAATATTATAAACCTAATGCCCCAATGATGATGCGATAATTGAATGATATTTTGACATACATTTATTGTATATATTCTATACATCCTCCAGCATATCTCTCTCGCTAAATAAAGCTTACGAGTTTGCAGCTTAAATATTGTTTTATAATTAACATAAACTGCTTAAATGCTAAATTTATAGTGGGATATAAATACACTAATAGTGCAATAAATAAATGAATTTAGCAAGTTTTTAATTAAGCTTCGTAATTCCTCCAAAATGAACATGGTTAGCACACAACTCACAACTCTCATCGATTGGCCTTAGCATCTGCATATAGAGCTGTTGTTGGCAAAAACAGCGTTAAATTGCAGTTGGGAATGAGGACGATGAAATGCAATTTCACTGTCGAACGGATGGAAACCGCAGCGTTGATTAGCTTTGAGTTCGTGCTCGTCCTTCATGGCCCACTTATTCATAATGCTTAAATTTCTATTGCACACTCACATGGATGGCTAATACACTAGGATGGCTTGTCGAAGCGCCTATTTCAATTAGCCGACACCTTTTGGGTCCACATTCACACACACACACACACACAGAGAGAGAGAGAGAGCGAGAGCATGCAAAAAATGAACTCGTTCTATGGGCAGCAGAAGAAGAAGGAGGAGGAAAAGCGACAGCTACAGCAAAAATGGCATCGACAGAGGCTGTAAAAACGACTGGCCAATATCCGAGCGGAAATTAATGTGCTGTGGCTGGTTGTGTGGCTCTGCGGGCCCGGACAAAAGCACCAGCAAAAAGAAGAAAAAAATTGGAAAAATAGAAAAAAAAAAACGATACACAGAAATTTGTACAGGAATGAATTGTGTGCGAAGAATGTTAGAGAGAGAGAGAGGCGGGAGAAAGCGAAGAAGGGAATTGAGGCATGCCACAAGGATCTGAATGCACAATGCCGCTGTCAGCAGTTTTGGGGACATAACGACAGATAAAAGGCAAGCCGCAGGGTTATAAACCAGACCAAACTACAACTACAACTACACACACTCACACACACACACACATTCACACAGTTGATAAACCCACATCGCACTGTTGGCAATCGAAAGGACATATTGAACATGCAATCCTCGATCTGCCCCGCTTTGCATCGCCAATTCCTTCATCGTTTTCAGCTCATCCATGCATAACAGTTCTCTTTATACCCGGTAAGCACAGCTTGCCGCAGGGAATTAAAGCTTAGTGAGTATCAAACCTGTGTGCATAAGCTGCACAGAGAGAAAAGTGGGGCTTGAAAACCAAAAATTTTGAATTTACATTTTTGCTTCAAATTCTAGAATTTAGAATTTGAAACTTCAAATATTTTTGCTCAGCATATGAAGAAGATAGGATTTTTAACACCAGCATTGATACATTTATCAATTTTTATAATTTCAATAATTCAATAACTCACATCAATAACGTTGCATTTCAGCCAAGTTTAAACGATTTATAATCAATTAATATTTATGGATATTCTTGCTCAATATTATCAGACTTATAAGAACAGCATTTATATATTCATATTATTCTTGATCTATATTATTACTCTTTATAATTTATACATTTTAAGTAATTTCCTAATTCAATAATGCTGCACTCCATTATTACAACTGGTTAACGAGTATCAAACAGTCAAGCACACTCAACCACTACCAAGCTTTATCACTTATTATTTTTTGTTGTGTCTTGTGTGTTTCACTGTGCGTATCCTGGATATATAATCGCCATCAATTATATTGTTCAAACTGTGCATTGTTTTCGCATGACACGACAGCAAGTTTCGTTTCGCTCGCTTCAAAAAATGTCAGACAATGCACCTCACACTATTCTACATATGCACTTCAATCGAGAGTGTGTGCAGATGTGTAGGTATATGCATACTTTATATATGTGTTCGTATTCGTTATAGAAGCTATGCATTGCATATTTATGGGTGCACTTACCTTGCCATCGGCATCGCTATGCGCGTGGTAGCGCACCTCCAGAGAGCCACCCAACACCGCATACCAGAAGCGTCCTTGTTCCCCGGCGCGAAACACTGTGAAAGAGCGTGAAATGAAAATAATTTTGGTAAAAATAAAAATTAAGAGGCCGACGATGATGAGTTATGAACAAAAAAAAAAAGAAGAGGAAGAGGAATTTGTGCATTCATAATTAATGCAATAATGCCACTTACGTGTGACGCCCTTCTCCAAGTCCTCGTAGAAACCGCACATGGCCAGCTGCTGCAAGGCTGACCCTGGCAGGCGACACAACGGCTCCACGCGACGCAACCGACAGGATATTAGTTCCACATCACGTAAATTCCGATCACAAGGACTGCAACGATACGGAACAAGAATAACAAACACGCAATGTCAACAAACTAAATTAAATACATATAAATTCATGGCTTAGCTTTAGCTTTAAACTTTTATTCGTTAGAGAATTCCAATGCTGGAATGCATTTGTTTTCTTTTTATTTGCATGGTAATAAAATATTAATATTCTACCCGGTTAAACTATAAAAAAAAATTCAATAATTTAATAATATTTGAAATGTATTTTAAGGTAAAGTTTTACAGCTCAAATAATTTTATATTTATGCCAAAATCTTCTATTTTGTTGATTGATTCTATAATTTTATTTATTTTATTCGGTACATATAATAATAAATACAGTATTTCTTATTCCTGAATCGCAATAAGTTCATAGCTGCTTTGGCCGACAATCTTGTATATTTAGTAATCTATGTTATATTTTGACAATCTGATATATTTGGTAACTTATGGTATATTTTGAACGTAGCACAATTTCAATATACCAAACTTAGCCTTCAGTAGCTTTCTTGCCTGTTAGCTTTGCATTTTCGCAATGGACTTCAATAATTGAATTATTTTATTCAATTCAGATCAATATTTCATTTTGAATTAAAATTCGGAAATTATTTGTGTATTAATATCACCTTATTTTTGGTTTTACAGTTTCACATTTAACAACAATAAACAAAATTATTGATTGCATTTCAATAACTAAACGATGTTATTCAATTCAGTTCAATGGATTCAAATTTGCATAATATTTAGCTATAAATATTGTCCTATTTTTGGTTTTCCATTTTACATTTTTTAACCTCCACATTTCAATTTCTAACATTTAATTTTTCTACTGTTCTCACTTGCTGGTAAATCTATAATAAATCAAGTTTTATTGCACTTGCGGAAAAATTCTTAAAAAGCACAATATAAAATATGGGGGGAACTATTAAAGAACTTCAAGTGCGCAGAACAATGGGGCCTAATAGACTGCCCACAAATGTCAGCACAAAGGACAAAGTCACAAGAAATGAGAGAAATGGGAATCGGAGATGGAGATGGAGACGTAATAGGAAGGGGGGAATGAGTATTTGCAGTTTTTAAATCAGTGCCATTCAAAGGACGCTCTGGTTGGGTTTGCAACGTGCGAGCAAGGCCAGAGAAATATGAAAAAATGCCATCGAAAGAAATGCAAATGAAAAACACAACAATGCTTAAATTAAAAAAAAAAAATAAATAAAATAACTTGGAGGGAATAATACAACAAATTGAATGCCATTTGGCAATGGCTTGTGCTCAAATTAAATATGCAAATATAACTCAGTCTGTTTCCCTTTGTTCTTTAATGTTTTTGTTAAAATAAAAATGCATAAATAAATACTTATGAGCATGGGTCAGAGCAGCCACATCGCATCGAATCGCAGGGCCGGAAACGGATGTTTGGCTAAAGCACGAGAAGATGAAGGTGAAAGTCAAGAAGAGCCAAGCAACTAATTGCCAAGTGTTCAACTTTAGACAAGTTTACTTTCGGTGCTTGTTCGTGTTCTTGTTCTACTTCTTGGCCTTCTCCAATTCACTCTCTTTCTGCCAAGTGGTTCAAACTGCCACATTGCTGCCACAATTTGTGGCAATGTAGCGAACGTGTTCAGCACGGATTTCGAATGTCTGCTGCCATGTTGAACGCGAAGTCCATTGACAGCACTTTAAATGATACCAGCTGAAAGTATTACTTAAATCAACTGCGGCTACTAAATCAGCGATTGCTTGAAAAGTGCCATACAAATATTTTAAAGCTATTCATGAAAGTTCAGTTAAATAATCTTTAAATTTAAAACTTATAATTTGCCATATTCAACACTTTTATAAAGTAATGTCTTTTGGAAGTAGATATCTTTTTCAGTTGCTTAAAAATCATGCAATTCTTTAAACAATTTTAAGAAAATAAATTGCAAAACAGCAGAAAATTTAAATGGCCTCTAATCTTTTTAAACCAGTTTGGTTGCTCAATTTCTCAAGATGCTTTTATAGCCCGGTTTATTCGAAATAAGAATGCAAAGTTTAAGTATCCATTTGGATATTGTTGCTGCGCTCAGCTGCATTTCAAAATTTATGAAACAGTAAAAGAGCAAATTGACAGACACTCTTCTATCTCGCTCGTTTCTTGCTCTCATCTCTTTCATTTTGATTACCTCATTTGCTCGCCTTCGCTCACACTCTGAACTTGTAACTGGAATCTTTGTGTTCTTTGGCTAATTAAAAATTCCATAAAGCCGACAGAGTAAAACAAGTGAAATTTTACTCTAAATCAAAACCAACAAAGCAGCTTTTCAATGAAATGTAGTTGCTTGTCTGCTGTGTGTGTGTTTGTGTGGGCAGAGAAAGCAACTTTAATATTTTGTAGAGTCTACTTTTTGGCATTGGGCGTTGAGTAACTTTTGCCAGCCAGTCTCAGTTTGAAGGTGAGCCGTTTCCTGACTGTCTTTGGCCCACTCATACATAATTTATAGGCCACGGTTGTTTGAGAGCCCACAGAGAGCGACTGGGCGTCGGTTGTTGTCGTTAACCAAACAGCGGCACGGCTAAGTGCCATGTCTATATGCCAGGATGTAAAATACTAAATAAAGGTAGGAGGAGGAGAAGGCACAGAAGTTGAAACTCCTAGGGGCTGGCAAAAACCGGAAGCGCGCGTTGAGGCGCAAGCCCGCGGTTGTTCTCCTGTTGTTTATTATAATAGCATTTTGTGGTTTTACAAAATGCAAAGCTGCTTTTTTATAATTGCCATGTAAGCAAACATAGCAGCAGCAGCATACTCAAGTAAAACAACCGTCAGAAAGCGGCAGCATAAATAACTTAACTTTTGCTCGAAATATATGCATGAAGCTTTTATCGAGCTGCACACGTGGCGTATGATAAATATATGTTAGCTCAAGCTGAGCCACAGGACTAGGGCAACAGCATTCGGTGCTGCTTCCAAAGCATCATCAATATCAATTGCCAGTGGCTAGAGGAGAATCAAGAGCAGCCACCTGTCTTGGCTATCCTGTGGATAACTCACTGTCTCTGCTCTCCATTCTCTTTCCCCTCTCTTTCTGTCTGTTTATCTCGCTTCTCTGATATGCCAAATTGCCGCATTACGAGCGAAAAGATTTGCTTGCGTGACTTTGCAACGGCAGCCATTAATTTTGCTTGTAAATTAAATCATTTATTTTGCGGCAATTGCGGTGCGACAATTTCGACACTTTGACGTTGTTTTATTGCCCAACCTTTTTTCTCTCAGTGCACAATGTAAATTTCAGTTTTGCTGAAAAACGTTTCAATTATGCATGTTGCTTGCAAAAATTCCTTTGTCTAAGCTGCAAACCTGCAACTTTTTTGAATTGCTGAACGTGCTGTTTATTATTGCGAACATTGTGCAAATAGAAAATCGTTTGGCAACAAAAAGCGAGAGTTTAACAAATGCGGAAAATACAAATATTTGCACAAAGCAAACAATAAATGTATGTGTGTAAGCGAGTGTGCGAGTATGTGTGTGTTTAGAGAGCCCTTTGCTCTTGACCTTTTTGCAAAGCTGACCTAACCTTGTGTATCCCTCTGATTTTTGGGCAGGTTGCCGTTGCCGTGGACGACACGCTGTTCACTTAAGCCCGAGCTCCAACTGCCAGCGGCCAAAAGTTCTGATTGATTGCAGTGGGCGCTCAAGGCTTTTAGGGCGTGGCTAGGCCAGTCACGCCTCGGGATATCATTTTATTGCAGCTATTTCGGGACGTGCCAGCATTTTGCACTGAAATACAAGTAGCAGCTACTTGCCACCATCTTCTATTCAGCTCGTCTCGATGCTTAGCCCGTTCGCTAGGCTACCACTTGTGTTAATGATGCCTGCACTTAAACGTCGACACAAAAAGGAGTAGCACATGAATGGCTAGTTGTTGTACCCTGTACTTAAGTGGGAGTCAGCATAAGGGATTGTGTTACTCTGGAGAATTTTTCGCATAAAAGCTTCAGCACAGCTTTAATTTATCTATCACAGTTTAGAAGAATTTTGTCATAAGAATTAAATCTTTCATTTTCAATTTCTAAATATATCTGTGAGTTTAAAATAAGAAAAAATCTACTTACTATACACTATAATAAAAATTCTTGAAAATTCTCAAACTTATTCATTCCATTAACATGACAAGATATCTATAAAATATCGAAACTTTTAGAACTACAATTACTTTATACTAATGCCATTATTAAAAGGTATGTAAATAAACTTTTTATTTTAAACTTTATCTAAGTCGTCTGATGTGTAATCTTTAATTCTGTTAATTAGAGTCAACTGAAAAGTGTTTTGGAAGTATAAATCATTAATATTTGAAACCTTTTCATTCATTTTTTGCTACACATATAATAAAATATATACATATATATGTATAATATGGTCCCATTTACAACAGTTTAGTTATAAATTTGGCTGTGAATGCAGTTTAAGTGTTTTCGAGTTTATTTATTTATATAACCTTGCATATATAAATAAATATTAAAATTAGTTATAACAAAACTGTTGTAAATGGGACCATATTATACACATATCATAACAATCGTAGTTTCTTTTGTTGAATGGCCTCTCTTGATTTTAAGTGTCTTTTTGTCTGTACATTCGGTGTAATTAGATGCCCAGCGCATACCTAAAATATAAGTTTATTATACATATTTAACACGAAATCGAATGCTCTGGAAACCGATATTGACAATCAAATATAAACATTATTGCACATATATAAAAATAAACTATATAGTTAATACTGCATAACAATAAATGTTTTCCCAATAAAAAACAAATTAATATAAATCCGAAAATACTCGAGCTATTCTATAAAGCTAACACTAAAGTATATAGTTCACAGTGCTTAGCAGTAAATGTTTACCTCATGAAAAACAAATCTGAAAATACTTGAGCTGCATTTACATCGCATCCAGTGAAACCCTCAATCTTTATAGCCAATGAAAACACAAGTTTAATAATCATGACATACTCTGGCAGCAATAAAACTAGTGCATAACATAAAACAAAAACATCAAGAGCAACTATAACGAGAACAACAACAACGAAAGTTCAGCCAGACATGTTTACGCAGTGAACTGCCAGTCGATCACGCCTCTAAACGATGAAGGCCATGAAAACTTTTGCACTGTAAACAGCTTGTAATGAGCACAATTTTCGCTTGAGTGCGGCCCTTGAAAAATTGAATCCCTCCAATTTCTATTTGAGCTATTTGCTGCCTCTCAATTTTCGCTGCTTCAGTGCGCTAATCAACTGGAAAGGACCGCGTGGCAGGACTCTAGACTCTAGACTCGAGACTTAAAAAAAAAAGTGAAATACACAGAAAAAGAGGAGAGATGAGAAATGGGCAAGTGACCAGCAGCTTTGTAATATAATTGCATTTAGCTCAAGAATAGAGCTTAAAATTTGGCATTGTAATTTAATAAAGCGTATAATTTGAAGCAAGCCGTGTCCTGCATTTGGATTTAGATTTGCTTTCGCCCGAATCCTGATGCCTTTTGCCTGTTGCCTGTTGTCCTGACTCATGGCAGCCAGCTGTGTTGAAGCATGAATTAATGGGAGGACACAGTTGTTGCTGTCTTTTGACAGATGAATGTCGAGCATGATACAAACATTTCAAATATTACGTATACGCAGCAGCAACTGACTTTTCATTCATTCATTCATTCATTGCAAACATTTGCTCAACTGAGAGAGCAAAAACAGTGCAAACTTATGAATTTAAAATTGAATTAAACAACAATTGTTAATTTCAAGCTTGAATCATCATTTCATTTTACGTTTTAATTTAAATTGTAATTTATTTGATAAGCAGTCATATTTCACGCACTCAGACACAACTTTTCGTATAATTTTGCAACTTTTCTTATGGAAAAATTACTTTCATGCTTCGCAAAGTATGAAAAATAAAACTTGATGGCAATTACATTGTTTTTTCGCCTTAAATGAGAGGCAAGTTTTTTGTGGAAATATTTTTATGTTTGCCAAGAACTACAATTAGGTGCTTGACTCGTTGTAGGTGAGGCTTCAGACTATTGAAGAGTGAGAAGGCAAGTTAGCTTTTAATTAACTTTGTGACAGACACAAATTAATTGCAAATAGCTAGGGAATAATTTTGAATATAATGACTAGACAAAAAAAAGTTCATTACTCTAGAAATGTCAAATGACTATTAAAATTAAAGTCGTTGTTCAACAGTCTATTAAAACACTTTTACTTTCAAAATGTACAATTTTCATGCTTTCTATATCCGCTACGCATAACTTCGTGCATACAGCAAATGTATATACATATACATATGTATGTATACAACCGTGTAGAAGTTATTTAAGAAATAATTCTATATGGCAAAAAAAAGGCTGCTGCAGACTGGTTTTTTGTATGTTATAGTAAATCGTATACCAAATATACCTTTTAGTATGAATTGTTATTTTCTTTTTAATTTTGTAATATATAATATATGAATAATACCGCATCGATTTCCTTTTTGACATACAGTCCAACACATTCGTTAGTATATTTCGAATATAGTATAGGCTTCAGAATATTTTGATACTTTTCAGTATATTAATATGGTATATTATAGAAATAATAGTATTGTATAAATAGTGCATCATATACCAAATAAAGTCTTTAGTACATTTTAATATTTTTTCAGTAAACTAATAGTATATTTTGATATTTCTCAGTATATTAATAGAGTATATTATCGAAAAATTGCCGCACTCTTTTGCTTTTATCTTACAGTCTCACACTAATCCGTAGATTTCTTTCTTTTTTTCCTTTGCTATCTATAAAATCTATGACAACTAAGTCTCCAATTCTCTAAGCTGCTCGTTACTCATGTACGCATAAAATGTATTTGCTGCATTTCCATGTTACACACAATCCTTCAATGCTTTAGTATTCATTTTTTCACTTTATTACTACGTAGAAATGCAAATAAATAAGCTGATTTATAGATTTAAAATGTCCTTGAGAACTCACCGCTTGTCCATGGCTGTTATCCATTCCATTGCCATTTTGATAAATATTTTATTTATATTTTGTTTACACGACGATTTATATTTAGATTATTATTTCGTTTAATTTTTAATCACACATACACACACGAATTTGTTTGTATTCGTTTTCCGCTTTTTTTTAGTAGTAAATTCAAAATCGAAATGAAAACGTTAATACACGACGACGCCACAACTTTTGAAGATGATTAACGCAAAGTGAAGGTGTAAGGATACCCAAATGTCCTTGGCCAAAGAGCTCGCGAATTGTTGGTGCCAAATAAATGTTGCATTTCAATGCGCTCGAAAAGAAAACGTCGGAAAAGTTGTGGCCCAACCTAAAAGCTGATTCCGTTAACAGCACTTAGAGTGGATTTCGTACTTTTCTTTTTTTTGCTTTGTTGTTTTTTATTTCAATTCAAATGTCCCTTAGTTGAGACATTTTTCGTTGTGCTTTGCTGTCTGTTATGCTTTTTTATGTTGTCACAACAAAAGAAAGGAGTCAAGCGTCGTCAGATGCACTCACAGATCGCAGTTAAAACTAATTGTTTTAAATTATTTTCCGCACACTTTGTTTCGTTATTCATTGGCCATTTCGTTAATTGGTTCAAAAGGGTTGCGACGGCATAAACACGACTCCAGCTGGCTTTCGGCACTCGATGTAGCTGCAGCTGTAAATGAAGTTGTTAACAGTATTAAGTTGCTCTAATGATACACAATCTTAATGTGTGCTATAAATGTGTAAGCAATGTGTAAGCTTATGGAATGCTAAAAGGCATAACAGTTAAGAGAAAGAGAATGGGAAATCTATTTGGTATTTGTTTTGCTACAAATGAAGACTTAAAAAAAAGGAATGCTTATTGTTATTGTTGTGAACTGAAAAGGGTTCTCTTGTGTAGTTGCTAGCTAATGTGGCTGACAGCTGCCTGGAAGGCTTAATGCATGCTGGCCGGGCCCTAAACAAAGCAAACGTCTCGCATGTTATCACAATTGTGCGAGTCTCCCATTCGGACTATTAAAACAAAAACAGCAAAAACACTATAACAACGACAACGGCAACGACAACAGCGCTGACACTGACGTATGTGATGCGTATGACGTTGGTAGCCACACACACATACTCTGCGTATACTTGATACTGCAAGCTGTTCGCATTGCACAATCGAGAACAAAAGCTAAACAGCTTTGTCAGGTGTGTGTGTGTGTGTGTGAGTGCGAGTGTAACTAAATATATAACATGTGTAATAGATACAATTCAGTATCCATCCTGTCTGTCTGTCTTTTCATTTCAATATTAATCAATTTGAATCCGGCTAAGCCACAGCTTCAGCTTCAGCTCGGCTTTAGCTTCGGCTTCCGTCTCAATTATATTCAACTATTTGTGGCCATTGCATATGCTACATTGGCTTCCATGTACGTCAATTTATTGGCTCATTGAATTTGTAGCTTTGTTGTAGCCAAAACTATTGGAAATGTGATTTTGCCATTGTTGTCTTATCACTGCTGTGTGCATTGTTGCGTATTTGCTTATCAGCAGAATTTCTAATGTGTGTGGGTGGTTGGCTACACTTTGATAAGCGAGCCCTTATCAGGCCTCACTTTCTCTCTCTCTCTCTGTCTAACATTTGTGATTTCATGCGTTGTTCGTCACAGCGCAAAATGCAATTAGTGTCCTGCAAGTTTCACAAAATGCAATTTAAGTTTCAACTGTCAACCGAACTAATTGAGCGCAGACATAGCAAACGAAGAAAGAAAACCGAAAGCGAGAAAGAAGAGGAAAAGTCTGGGGAATACTTACGTGGCAATGGCTCGATCCTGGGCGAGATGCGCCAGAGCCGGCAGATATAATAGATGTTCAAAATGATAATCAAGAGTGAAAAGCAAAAAGGCCGAAAATTCAAATCGTTAACAATGCGATAAAGCGCCTCGTTCAGCATGAAAGTAGCCTAAGTATTTCTAGTTAAAAATAAGTTATTTACAAATGCAGTTTACAGAATCTTAGAAAGGTTTTCGAATGCATGAAAGGTGCGTGCAAAATGTTTAAGAATTGGAATTATTGTCGAGCAGTGAATGCAATAGTTGTATGTACATTAGTGTTATTAGCTAAGCTATCTATACTACGTTATTGTTAACTGTTTTGTTTACCGGATTCGGTTTAAACACACACTTTATTTGAATTCCGATTTATTTAACACGTTCGATGGGTTCGAGAGCTGTCGACGAACTGATGACTCGACCGAACTTTGCCAAATGCAATTCGCACAACCGAAACTCAACACACATTTATTTATATTTTGCAATTTAAACAAATTCAAAAATTTTCGTTTTTTATTCACTTTCACAAATTTTTGATCATATTTTTAAGTAATATATATTTTTTTTAAATTTTGTATTATTTTTAAACATTTATATTTATTTCAGAAATGTTTCACTTTGAGTTTTTGTTTCAGCGCTCGCACGTCCGTTACGTTCCTTAGTCGCGTCGCAACTGTTTTGACCGAGAGACGAGCCAAGTTGCCCGTTGCCCGTTGCCGTTTTGTGCCGAGCTGCTTTCTGAATTCACCATTATTTCGGCTGCCTAGAAGCTGCCTCTGGCCAGGCATCCTGCGCCTAACAGGTGAGTTTTTCTTCTGCTGACAGCTGAGCCAGTACTTTGACTGGTGTGGTGCGGAGGTTTCGATGGATTGGATGGATGGAACCAGGCTGCCTAGTTTTGGTGGGTGGTGAAAATTACTCATTGCGATGACTGCAGTGTTGACTGTTGCGGTGCGCATTTGGGTCGTTTTTTTTTTTTTGTGCTCGCTCTGTTTTCTTTTGCTTAATGTTTTGGCGCGTTTTTAGCAACAAGTTTGACAGTTGCCACAGTGGTTGGAAACTTATTTGGTTGATATAAAATAAGTGTTGTTAATATACAACAGCGAGTGGCAGTGGATACTTGTCTCAAAATCTTCATCAATCGTTTGGAATTTTCTTAACAACTTAAAAGATTGTCCATTAAAATTGGGCAAGCAAAATACTTTTAAAAAATCGGAAAAAAAGTTGATGTTTTGCTTTTATTCGAAATGGATAGCATTTGTTTATGTTATTTCTTAAATATTCTCTTCTGTTAACTTATTATTTTCTATTAAATTTATTTAAATAGTTAATTCAACTTCAGGCGTTATTTTGATTATGTTAAGTGGCAAACTTTTTTATCAAATTTAGTAAGTTTATAGAGGTAAGGAAACTATTAAATTATGTATATTTCCTTGACGAATTATAAATATGAAATATAAAGTATACGTCAATAAACAGTGTCATCTTCGAATGCTCGATTTTGGTATTAAACTACCAATAAATTCTTAATAGAATGTCACAAAAAAACATATTTTATATTCCTTTCGAACTACTCTTTATGTTCATCAATCAATTCAACAATGGTTCTATCGTCACTTAATTATTGCTTATTTATGAATTTATTTACTCTAGAGACGAGAACAAATTATTTGTGGCAACATGTTGCTGCCACATCTGTTGTTTCATCTCTCTTCGCTCCGTACGTGCGTTCTCTCGCTGTTGTTTGCTCTGCAACAAACTGTTGAGCGCTCATTTGGTGAGTCGACGCAATGCGCCGCACTTCAACAGTTGCTTGCCTACCTGCCTCAACCCCCCCACTTGTCGTCGTTCTCATCCCTTTTGTATGGCCATGCTTTCCAAAGAACTGGGTCTGCTGTCAGTCAGTCGCATGCGTGAATTGCAGAGGCGAAACAATCAAAGTGTCAATTAAAATATGCACAAAAACAAACACGAAGAAATCGCTTCAACAGGCGTTAAACTGTTGTAAGCTATTAAGAAATTGAGGGACTTCACAAACGAAAAAAAAGGAAAAGGTGCGATTACGAATGTGACTGGGAAAGTGCGAATGCAGAGAAGCTGCCGCTGTGGTCGCTGCAGCAATATTTATAACACTCACGAGTGCCTTTATTTCCGCATGAATCATTTGCCGCTCTGCTCTGCTCGGCGCATAAATTCCTTGTTTTTATTTTCCTTCATTTCCTTTTTTCCTGTTTTTATACCCGCTACAAATACTATAGAAGGGTATTATTACTTTGTGCCTCTAGGAAATGAATGTACCAGGCAGAAGAAGGCATATTCGACCCTATAAAGATATATACATATATTCTTGAGTAGCCAAATCCGTCTGTCTGTCTGTCCGTCCGTATGAACACCTAGCTCTAAATGACTATGTTTTAAGAGATAGAGATATAATTTTTTGTTATGATAGTACGGAGATCAAGTTTGCCCACTTCCGCCTCCGCAAATCAACAAATGAAATAACAAGTGTAATTATGTTGCTTTGTTTGACGATTTGATATATTTTTCACACTATGGTATATTTTAAATGTAGTACCATATCAATATACCAAATATGACTTTTGGTATATTAATTAGGTATATTTTATAATGATTACCGCAGTGTTTTGCTTTCATTAAAAATGGGTAGCGGGTATCTCATAGTCAAGCACACTCGAGTATAGCTCTATTACTTATTTTTTTTGCCTACTCGACTCGCCAGTCATAGTGCTGTGTCCTGGCTGGCTGTCCTGCTCCGACCTCTCCCAGTGCGTGCGGCAGTAGCACTTTTTATGAGCTGTCGTCGTTGTCGTCGTCGTTGTGCCTATGGCCCAACACTCGACGCATAGCGTTGGCATTTTTGGTAGCTTTAACAATGAAATTCCAGGCATTTTATGACCTGAACTCGTATTTTGCCTGTTGAATTTCATCAGCTTTTGTTGTAGTTCATGTGCCTTGCATGCATGTTGGAGGGATCATGTTTTTGAATGGGGCATGATGATGATGATATTCCCCCTTGTGTGGCGTTAATTATGATAAATGTGCTTCTAATAAACTTTGTAGCTGTGTCAGAGACGCTGTCATAAGGTTGCCCTGCCCCCATCGCAATAATGTTTGCTAACTGACCGTATCCTACCAACGAATGAACGAGCGAACGAACGAGCGTCTAAGCCAACTTCCGAGCCACGTTAATGCATTTTCTTGTCGTGAAAACTGTGCTAATGGCATTTCCTGTACAACTGGCCATTAGCACACCAAATGACGTTAGTTCTACTCGATGGTGTTGTTGTTAAGCTGCTGCTGCTGCTGCTGCTGCAGCTGTAATACCTACATGTCCAGGTGACTGACAGAGAGAAGGAGACTGAAAGTAGAGAATCAAGTAGTCAATCGATGAGTCAGTTAAGCAAGCACGTGTTCAGCCCGTGATTGCAAGTTGATGTCATTTGGTGAACAGAAAATACAACTACAACGACATTCACATCTACATCGACTCGTAACACTTTACTCAATGGCCGTTGCATTAACGCTTATTCAATCAACGTTTAACGCAAATTACCTATTAAATCGAGCCTAAATATATCTCTGCGAATTATGGCCATGTAATTTGATTAGATCATAAGCGACGCTGTTAAATGCCCTCCAGTAATCGTGTTTATCTATATATATGTGTGTGTGTGTGTCTCTGTATGTGTCTGTGATAAAATTGAAGCATTGTTCATGCCAATTACACACAGACAACAGACAATACCAGCAAATGCGCAACGTAATAAAGCATTTGCAGAAATCATAGTAAATCAAAATTCCAAACTCGGGTTTTTGTAGCATACTTTTGTGCGCACCACAAAAATAAATTTTTGCTGCTAGTTATTTTTATTAAGGTTGCTTGTTCATTAATTCAACCATAAAAACAACTAAACAAACCCTATAAAAAAGCTCTCTTTTTCATGCTGCACATTTGTTTAATAGTTTTTCTAAAAGTTGTTTTGGCTGGCAGTTATTTTTAATTAGTTTGTAATTGTAACAATTATATCAACTAATTAAATAATAAAATTATTAAGCATGCATAATTAAATAAATGCATTTAGTTGTGTCATAAAAAGACATTAGAAAAAAACTCATACTTTATTAAATTTTCATAATTATGTAACAGAATTGCTGAGTAGTTTCAAAGCATGTATAAATTGTTTAGGGCTGCAAATATTTTTAGCTACTTCAACTGTAATATTTATTTTCAGTTTACGAAAAAAAAACTTAATTTAATAAACACTTAAAATATTTAAATAATTAACCTAATGGGACATATGATTTAATATAATTACAATGCACATTACAAATTTAATTTGCTAATAAGCACAGTTGAAATATTAAAGGTTCTGCGTTTGTTTGCAATGGAATTTAATATTAGCGCACCTTTCGTTGAAAATCCAATAAAGAAATTTAACGTATATATTCAAAAACATTTTTAAATGAAATTATTTCAAATTGAAATATTTACCATCAAAATTGTCGACGTACAATTGTCAACATAACATAAAATATGCATTTGAAATGTCAGCAGCAGTCGTCGAAATCTTTTTGCTTAAAGCATGAATGTTTTCCAATTATTATATAATTCTACAGCACAAAAGTTCATGCTTTTATTATGCAACATGTTTAAGGATTACATGTGATTGGAAATATTTTATAAACTGTTTAAGTAGATTACAAAATTGATTGTTTTCTACTACAAACGTTTTATAAAAGTCTTTAATTATTACAACGATATTTCCTTCAATGAATTGAAAATAAGATTATTTCATATTAATATTTTAATAAGCATTAATCTGATGTGCGTGTTCATTTTATTGCGTCTTTTGCATTAATTAATTAAATGAATTGAAAAGAAAACATTGCGCATACGACATGTGGTCAAGCCAACGCAATGTGCACATTGAGTTTTAATGAAGTGTCAAGTATGATATGATACGTTATTAATGGGGATAGTCGTGCACTTGCTGTTGCAGTTGAAGCAACAAAAAAGGAGTGTCGCAAAATTGCAATTCCAATTAAGATAAAAAAAGAGACTGAATAAATATTTCGAGTGACCACTTCACAGCCTTTTTTTTTTTTTGGTGTGCTCAGAGTTTTTTGAAAATTCAATCTAAAAACAATTGCATAAAATTATGCGCAACAGAGCGAGAAATTAGTTTTTTTAGTGGCAACATTTGCTGCTGTCAACGGTGTCAAGTGTTGTAAGAGGCGAGCCTGACATGACCCCAATTCGCATCCACATGCTACGTTCTTGCTTCTCTTCAATCTTGGGCAAACAAAACCGAGCAGAGGCAGGCAACGCATCGTTTGCTTCTTGCTGCATGTAGATGACGACACTTGCCAACGCGAAGCATCTTCTCTGTGTGTGTGTGTGTGCATGATGTCCTGATGAATTTCATGCCTGGCTTGGCCAACATTGTCTTTTATTTGTGGAGTCTCTCTCTCTCTGTCTGCGTCCCTAACGTGCGTCTGATTTTTGAGTGCCTTAATTATTCAAGTAATCGCCAGTCGCCCGCCCACTTCGCTTTGTTTCCTTTGAGGCAACCCTTTGCTGCCTTGGTTTTTGGCCGTCTTAAGCTGCTTGCCAAATTATATGCGCAATTATGAGCATGTCGCTCGCTGAGCAACAGCTGCCAGCCAAGGACACCATCCGACAGAGCATAGCCAGACAGAACAGGCGATGTTGTTGCTAGCCAAAAAGTTAATTTCAAAACACATTTCACTGAGCTCATTAAGCATACGCCCCCCTGACCCACCCTCCTTCAACCATCCAGCTAAGCAAAGCCAACTTTTGGCTTATTCAAATGACTGAAAAACATTGCGTTTATTTACATTTGATTTGCAAAAGGATTTGTGTTTTGCCATCGACAACAGATTGCTGGATATTCAAATAACTGTATAGTTTTTCAACCGTTCAAACTCTCGTTCAATAAATGTACTTTTGATTTTATTTAAATTCAAATATTTATACGTTAATCGCATAAAAAACCGCCACTCGAAATTTAAGTGCGCTCTTCTTGGCAAAACAAATTGCGTATACGCCACCTGCGCCCCAATAGAACAGCGAAAAGAAAAAAAGCTGCTGGCAGGTTCAATAGCGTTCGACGGCGTCTTTAATGGGTTTTTCGACTGGGCATAAAAAAAAATACACACAGAGAAGCGAGAAACTCACTCCGACTGAGCTGAAAAGCCATTCAAATCGGGTGCATTGCACGTTGGCCATGTACGTTTATCAGCTATTGGCATTGGCATTGGCCGACCAAAAACAAAAAAACAAAACAAAAAGAAACCACCAAAGCAATTTACATTTTGTTTACCTTTAGCATCCCATACCCATCTAAATTTCCCCTTTTTATTTGGTTGTACTTTAGTTGGACAGGTTTTTTTTTTGTTTTGGGTGCCATTGATTCACTGGCCGTGGCAGTGCTTAAGCGGACACCAAGATGATGGTCTGACTTGGCTTTGGGGTTTTCATTTTATATTTCTCACTTCATTTGGGGTTCCAGCTAAATTGTTTGGCATCGCTTCAACACTTTACATACATTTGCATAAACAACAACAGCAGCAGCAATAGCAACAGCAACGCGAAGTCAACGCTTTAATAAACGACCTCGACTGAAGCGTTGCGCCATTAAAGCTCGCTCTCTGTTTGACTTGGCTAACAACAAGAAGAGAAAAAAGCGTAGCATACTTTTCTGCGTGTGAGACGCAATTGCGCCCAACTTTTATGGCCACTTTAGGCAGGTGGCTGACTGCCTCTCACTCTTAGTGAACGTGTATTCTGTGTAGATTTCTTGTCTTGCTGCTGATTATTTGCAGCTTATTGCGTTTATGCGACGCTTATCGCATTCGCATGAAAATCGCATTAAGATTCCTTTTGCCAAAAGGGGCCTACATAAAGCCATCGTCATCTCCATCGCCATCGCCATCGTCATCTGCTTGTGTGCGTGGCATAACTGTGATTTTACTCTACCAGAGCCATTGGCATTGGCTGCCGTTTGGTTGGTTGCTTCTTGCTTTTCCTGGCTATTTACATAGCTCATTGTGGGGGCGTCTTCTGTTGGCTTTGCTTAACTGTTTTGTCGGCAACTGTTTGATTAGCCCGGTCAGCCATGTCACAAAAGTAAATACGCATACGAGGGCAGATACGAAAATGTTTAAGTTTGTTTAGTAATTCAATTATGATACGAATATTTCATTAGCATGCATTGTAATTATTTTTTGTAGTAAAATAATTTACGTATTGTGAACGCATGTCATGTTTATTTAACTCGTGAGCAAAGACTGACCGTGACTTCTTTTAGCATCGCATGTTATAGTTATGTTAATGCTATAGCATCGCTATTCTTGCCATACTATTATGTATTCAGCACTGCCAGCCTGTTAAAGTATTGAATTTCCTGTTTTGCTTATTTGCTCAGCATTCAGTATTATTATTTTTATTGCATACTTTTATGCGCTGTCCAAAAATATATATTTCGCTGGCCTTCTTTTCGATGAAGGTTACTTATTATATTATATTATATATATATATTATATTATTATTATTATAATGCTACCATTTATTTATCTTCAGAGTAGAATACAAATTAAACATAAATAATAAAAAAAAGGTATTCATTGTGCAACTAAAAACTAACTTCACACACCTCTTAAGGTTATCATTATAATTCAAGCAACTATTTATGCTCAGTTCTTGTTTTTTCTTAATAGAATGGCTTTCTGATTTAATTAGTATTCTGCTACGAACAGCAAGCACGCTTAACCTAACCAGCTTAAGTTTTTAATTCATTAATTCACTTTACAATAAAAACGCACCAACTCAAAACTATCCAAATAAAAAAGATGCTACTTTATCACTTGATTCACCCTCGTTTCAGCATTGTTTATCGTTCAAATCTCAGTGATTTTGTGCTTTTGTCTTGTTTGGCTATTTAATCAAGGCCACCAAAGGCCGTCAAATGTGCAAATATTTGTTACTGGCCTGCCTCAATCCTCAACACATAACACACAACACTCTACTCTACTTTATATATATTTGTAAATATGCCATACAGATTCAAGGTTAGTTTACTTTACACACACACACTCGTGTATTTGCACAAGTCAAGTTGATGTTTTTGGCCCCGAAAAAATAACAACAACAACAACAACAACATGTATCTCTTGCTTATCTTTGGTGACCTACTTATTGCCTCATTTATTTATGAGAATTTAATGAAAACTTTCTAGCTAAAATATGCAAATTAATTTGAATAATTTACTGTCCCCTGTGACACGATAGAGCGACCCAAAAGATATTCGCAACTCTGCTCCAAAGGAGCACTCTAAACTGCTGCAACAAAATGTTGTCGTAAAAATTTTATTCAGATAAGGAAAGAACAAAACCAAAGCAAGCAAAAAATACTTTTACGACACATCTATGTTTATGATTGTGTTGTTGCTCTAATAGTAATTGAAATGAATGTTCTAATTTTCATAAATATTTTACGAGCTGTTGTTAGGCTAATTAGTCGGAGCGCCCTTAAAACTTCATGCGAGTTTTTATAACCTCTAAGGATAGACGGGAATTATTGCTTAGTAAAACAATATAGTTATGTCCTGCTGTCAATGTTTCTGTAAAAACACCCAGCTATAAAAATTGAGTTACCCAATTTTATGACAAATCAAATTTTGTTTGAACTTCTAGATTTTATTTAAAAAAATATATATTGCCGAAATGATCTTTAAAGGTTATTTATATAGCAATTATATAAAAAATAAATTGATATATTTTAATACATAAGTTTCACAAAACGAGTATCTCAAAGTCGAGACATCTTAACAGTTGTTTTCTTACATTCTTTTATTGATATGTATATAAAAGTTCTGCTTTTCATAGGCAAAAGTTAAATAATCCCGAATTATTTTACAAGGCGAGTATCTCAAAGTCGAGCACACTCAACAGTTATATTCTTGTATTCTTTTAATACAAAATCTTGGGGTATACATTTTAAAATTCTTGCTTTTATTTGAAATAATAAAAATAGAAGCGAAATGATTGTTTTAAAGTTTCGTTATTAAACAAACAATTTATAATAATTTATATAAAAAAATAAATTAATATATATTGTCATCGAAGTTGAACCTTGCAGTATCTTAAAGTCGAGCACACTCAACCCATTCTTACATTCTTTTATTGATATGTAGATAAAAGTTATGCGCTTCATAGCCAAAAGTTTAATAATCCCAAATTCTAGGAATTGAATGTGCTATTGAGATTGCAAATTCATTCAAGAATTTTTGCATATTCTCTGGAGCATAGAGTTTTATTAAATTGCGTTGATCAAGAGGAGAGTCTTAGGTAAAACCTGTAGAGCAATATTAATTTAACCCTTTTATGCTTTTGGGGCGCTCAAAAAGAGAGAACCTTGGGCAGTTATAAAGCCATATGAAGTTTATGAAGCTCACAAAATTAAAGCTGAAGCAACAAACTTGTTACGAAATTAAGTTGTAAGCCGCTTTTATGGCGCAACCTGAACACCAAAGCACCAAAGTCACGTTAAGCCAGGCATAGTTGCAGTCTCTCTGACTCTTGTCTGGTGTCCTTTAAACGGCTGCTTGTAAGGCGTTCGCACAAAAGGACACTCGCTGAACAATTTTAACGCATTGTTTTGTCTATCCACAGACACAGGCACAGACACAGACACAGACAGATAGACGGCATAGAATGGCAGATATTATGCAGATTCCAAGCATATTTAAGTAGTTCCAACTTTGTTGGGAAGAGCATGAGATTAAAGTTGACACCATTTCTGGCAGCATGGCGCATGGCTTCATTTCGTGTGTGTCCTGGCTCATTAGTGTTGGGCCCAAAAACAGAGAGGTAGAGTCGAGTATTGAGTTTCGTACGTGCTGCTATCTGGGCACAGTGCGTGACCAAAGTATCCATCCACCTTGGGTTACAACAATGCCACGTCTTGGACCGCGTCAAACTGATGCGCTTTTGATAACTTGTTTGTACGCTGCTAACAACTTTGTTGTTGGCCAACAGACGGACAGACGGACAGAACGGGGATTGAGAGTGTAGTGAGAAGGCATGCGGCGTGACTTGGCGACGAGTTGACGCCATCAGGTTGATAAATAGTTTCACAGTTGTCAATTCTACGGCATACAAAATATATATATATAGTATTGTATTGGGACAGCATGGAAAGCCTTGGCATTACACGCGCCTCTCAACCGTAAGTTGATTGAAATTAAAAACAAGCTCAATGATTTTACACACAGATACACACAGCTGACACACAATTGCAGACAGTCTGCCTTTTTTTATTTTTTTTTTTTCTGCTGTCAGCTGAAGCTGAAAAACTCCCACACACACACACAGAAGCACAGGTGGAAAAGTTCTCAGGCGTGTCGCGGTTGATAATTTCTTTTCCGTTTTCCGCATGGCTTTAAAAATTTTACGCCGCAGGCGTTTAAAGCTTCTTTGTTTCTTTTTTGCGCTCTTGTCACATATAAAAACAAGTAAGAAAGTTACAGTCGAGTCTGCTCGACTGTGAGATACCCGCTACCCATTTTTTAATAAAGGCAAAATATTGCGGTATCATTTTGAAAATATACCGAAAATACTTTAAAAATACTAAAAATATACCAAATGGTATGTTTGGTATATCAATATAGTACCACATTCAATATATACCATAGACGGCACAATATACCAGATTGTCAGCCAAAGTAACTAAGACCCTTATAAGTAGACGTTTTTGCCCATACAAAAGTATTTCTTTTATAACTTCCACAATTTTTATCTGATCGCAACCAAATTTTCAGGAATCATAACTACTATAGTTATTATTATATATACCAAAATTCGCAACTCTAGCTTTAAAATTACGCTTGTTATTCGATTTTTTTGATTTTCGGGGGCGGAAGTGGGCGTGGCAAAAATTTGAAACAAACTTGATCTGCGTGCAAACATAACAAATGCTGTCGAAAAAAAATTATAGCTCTATCTCTCGCAGCCTCTGAGATCTAGGTGTTCATACGGACAGACGGACGGACACACAGACACACAGACACACAGACACACAGACGGACAGACGGACATGGCTATATCGTCTCGGCTGTTGACGCTGATCAAGAATATATATACTTTATAGGGTCGGAGATGCCTCCTTCTACCTGTTACATACATTTCCTGCCGGCACAAAGTTATAATACCCTTCTACCCTATGGGTAGCGGGTATAAAAATTTAATGCACTTGAAAGGCATAAGATGAAAATGAACATCAAAAAAAGCAAAGGAAGCGCACACATAAAATTTTCTCGTTGAAATTACAACAAGATTTTACACTCAGTGCGTTTCTCAAGGGTATTTACGAGCTGGACACCTGTCGTCCTAGAAGTGGACAAGAAGATTTTGAAGCAAGTCTTTTGTGATGTGGCAATGACACGAGCTGACAGCCTTAAAACAGTTGAGTTTAAGATTCCTGTGCACTTGGTTCCTTTTAGTTTAGTTTGGAACGAAGCTTTCAAGTGCTTTCAAAGCTGTTGTCAAGTGTAGCAAAGCTTCAAATAAACTTAACATTTACTTCGATTGATTTTATTTATTTTATTTAAAGTGATATTCTATCGCTTTGCTGCACTATAATTGACCTTTATTTGAGGTTATACTATCATCTAATTTAAATTGTTATTCACTCTTAATTACTAGCAAACATTTATTTTGTAATAAAAAAAATACTTTTTTTCTACAAATTTAGAAGTGAAAAGTCTTACTTACCTCTTATTAAAGTGGATTCTACAAGCAGCAACTCCAAAATCTCCGTTCAAGTTTGCAGCAAATTAGATTTTCAGACTTTCCGAACGATTCCAATTGGAACGCGATGCGAGAGTCGTAAATGACGTCACAATTGCCATTCCAATTGCTTGCGTCCACAATAAGGACTTTTCTGCAATGGGTGCTGCAGTTGCCACTTTCGGTTGTGATGGCTTGTGCTACACTTTCTATAATGGTGAACCGAGATTTTGACGATCGGTTGGTTTATACTTATGGAAAACCATGAAATTGATTTGATTTCACTTTTTTTGCGCGTCATTTTTGCAATTGCGTTGAAATATTACAACTTTTCACTACCGTTCTCGCCACGCACAATAAATGAGTGTCAGTGTGTACACACCGATTTGTGCAAAATTCGCTGGCAGAATCGATATCATTTTCGATATTTTAGGCGGTTAACGCTTTCAGCTAATCGAAATCAGTTACATTTGAAATTTGAATAAGAACGAGAGTGATTTATTAAATTGCTTATCAAATGTCATTATAGTCGTAGCATATCTGAAAGCAAAATAATTTATAGAATTTCTAATTAGAAATACAAACTATGTAGCTGCTCTGGTACTGCAGCAAGTTTTTAAAACGCTTTGAGCCATGATTAAGCTCACTTGCAGCTTTCCAAGCCGCACTTGGTAATATCAATTGGCGAAAGTATCACTTGCTGCTGGAGGAGCATTGTGCAGCATGCGCTGCCTGGCAAGCTTTGAAGCTGGCAAGTGCTATCAATTACTTAGCTCTTTGGCAACCCATGTCATTGAGGCTTAATCAATTTAACTGTCAGTTTAATGGCCACTTAGAGGCAGGCACACCTATGCCATTTTCAAGCAACAAAACACAACGCAGCATAACATCAAAAGTAGCAGACGCGTCGTATGCGTAATAATTGAAAAGGCAACAAAATGTTGTAAACAACTTGTAGGCAATTGACGAGCATATACAGCATTAAGTGAGGCGTGTAAAGCGCCATTTGAGTTTGAGTGGTGCAAATTGCTTGCAGAGTCGAGGGTGGTGCGCTTTTAATGATATAGTAAATGTGAGATAGGCGCAAAAACATAACGAGCCATCATCAATCGATGTTTACAACATTTGACCCACAGTCTCAGCCTCAAAGTGGGCATAAATAATTCAGGATATTGAATAACATTGCCTCCCTCCCCTAGCTATTGTGTGTGCCGTCTGTACGTGTGTGTGTGTGTGTGTGAGTGCGATTTATGGCACCCCAGGGAAATGACGCCTTATGAATGTCATTTTAATAAACAGTGAAAGAACTTTGACAATATTGTGTGTACGTGTGTGTGTGTGTGAGTTAGTGTTTTGTTGAACAGTTGGACACAAATCTAAAAGCTATTTTTGTGACGCTTGTGTCTATTGATAGACACACGAGAAAGTTATTCAAGCTGTTACGTATGTCTATCTCTCGTATGTCCCATGTCTATCTAACATATCAGCGATTTTCGCATACGCATATCAATGATACTGATGGAGTGAGAGTCTCTCTATCTAGTCTCTCTGCATGCGTCATGTCTGAAATGGCACACGCAAAACTGTTATATAGATAGACAGCACAGCACAGCACATCACAAAACAGAGAGACAAAAGCAACTGAAGTGGGGGGGCTGCCCCAACTCGTATTCATTGGTTCTCTGTGATGAAAATGTGTATTTGACGCACCACAAACATTTATCAAGTGGTTCGCTCAATTTGGCAAATCTAAACGTCTATGGGCGCTATTCATTTGATTCGCTTTTCCGCACTTTCGCTCGTATTGATTTTGCCAAACAACTTTCGTTGTGGCTTCCACACAAAATTCGTTGCCTACTTTCGGGCTCTGTTTATTTGTACGACGGCAAACGGAAAGTTTAAAGGCACTTTCGGCACGCTCTGCTAATTACCTGCGCTCATCATTGACGTCATTTGCATGCACTGCGAAACTCTCTTCAAAATTTCAATCACAATCACTTACAATAGTCGTTTCGAAGACCCAAAAACTTTAGCCCTTTGTTATGGCAATACTTATGGCATTTTGTTGCCATTTTCTCTGCGTATTTCATTTTGCTTGGCATGTAAACATGGCTGCAGGGCGAGGGGAGTGGCTGAGGGTGCGGAGGGGGGTATGGCACCCACACCTGCGCCATCGCTCTCAACGTTTTATTTAAGTTTTCTTTTTTTTACCTGCATTGTTTATACATTTGCCTTTAATGCAAACTGGCAGTCGAAGCCACCCTCAGTTTATTTTCAACCTCAACTTTTGCGCGATGCTCTGTTTGCTTTAACATTGAAAAGGTTTTTTTTTCGGTTCTGTTCTGTTCGGTTTGGTTTGGTTTGGTTTGGTCTCGGACTCATAAAGCGCTCGACGGACTTTTCAACTTTGTTTTTTCTTTTTGTTTCGTTTTTTTCCTTTTTTCCACCCGCTGAGGTTTTTATTCTTTTTCTGTTTTTAACATTCCCATTGCCTAGGTGAGAATGAGGTACAAAACTTCAGCTCTCGCTTTCTTTCCCACATTCTTTGCTTATATAAGGAGAGCAACAAAGGCATCCCGAGTACGCTTACTTAATATATTATGTACATCGCAGTGGCAGCAACAAAAGGTCAATGAACAATTGACAAAGTCGCATTGCGTTGCGTTCCTGACTCCGCTGCATAAATGGCATTTAAAAAGTTTTATATTATAGTTTGTCGACACTTGGCAAGTGCCATTAAAATTGCGGTGATTCCTTTCCTTACTTCTACTTTCTACTTTGCTGTTGAGAACAACAACTGCGAATTTGACAAGGCGTTTGATAGCGTTGCATTTGATGTTTTCTCTCCACGCTTAATTAAAACTTGGCAATTAACACTTTGTTATTGCTCACTTAAGTGCAGTAGATCATTAAAAACTGTACCATGTCATTTAATTTATGTGTATTAAATTTTATCGCTATAGTTTTTATGGTTATTGAGATTAGTCGTTTGTTCTACAGCAATGAAAATTCAAATATACTTTGTTTAATATACAAGTTAATAGTAATTTTGATTGATAATTGAAATAAATTGTAAGATAATTAGGAAACATAATAAAGTGTAGCTAACACAAAAGCACAATTATAAAAGTATTAAAAATTTAACCTATATTCAAAATCTAAAAGTCTGTTGTATTGATATCAACAAAATGGCCAGACGAATAAAAATAACAACTGCACGTGTTACAAAAGTTCAATTATCAGTCCGTTATTTTTGCACTATATACTATATACATACATATATACTCAAATATTATCTGTTGATTAGACCTTAGAGTACCAATTCAGTGAGAGTCTTTTATAACTAGGGTTAAACATTTGCTCATTTTATTTTGCCATTTATAATACAGCAATTGAACAAACCTAATTATGTTTAAATCATTTTAAAATGCTGATACTTGCAATTGGTTTAACATTTACATTTTTTATATTTGTATTATTAATTGTTTTTATGGTGAATAACTAAACATTTCATCTTTATCTAAGAAATTACATCATTTCCAATTTTTTCTCTTTCCCTGCAGAAGTTTCGTCCGATTTTCCAAACACCAAGTAAGTTTTTCAAATAGATAAAAACTTTGAATATCTTTATAAATAAATAATTTTACAGCCAAATGAAAACGCAGCTGAAAGCAATTACTACAAGCTGGTAGGTGCTTAATATATATAATATATTCATTAATTATTTCAGAGCATATTTACCAATCCAAATAATGCAACAAACATAATTTAAATACTTTTCTTCTCATAAGCGAGACAAACAGTTATTCTAGCTTTTTAAATTAAATAATAATTCCCGACATCACAATTACTACATCGAAATTTTGAAAATAAACTGACAAATGTGGTCACTCTAAAAGTTAGTAAAGAATATCGATTGTCTGGCATTTCGATAACATCAACTTTATCAGATAGTTTACTTAGAATAAAGCTTCATTTATTAAATTTTATGTAATTTCAATGCCAAATCATTTAAATTTTCAAAATATTTGTAACACATTAAATTATTATTAGATAGTGTTTAATACGCTCTTATGATTAAAACTTGCATATGGTAGATATGGAGATCTGAGGAGGAAATTATTATGACCATTAACAATCGTCTAAAAAACTTTACTGTATATATTTTAAGGAACAGATTAACGTCCACAAATATTGGCATTGTTCCAATATGCGATTAAAATATTATGAAGATATATTATATATATATTACTATAATAAATCAAATATATGAATGCAATAATAAAACTTTTCAAAGACATACGATAATTAATTTTATGCAAATATATGTAAATATATTCCCCAAGTCCTGGTAACCTTTAATTGCCGCAATCGATTTAAATTTAACAATCAAATACGTAGTTTTCTATATTTAATGGCCTAAAGTCTGCAATCTACTTATGAGTAATGTCTGTCTTTTGTTTGTCTGCTATCAGCTAAACAAATTGACCAAACAAACTAACAAAAATCGAAGTTATCAGTCGTTATCTATATCCATATTGCCAGTTGATTAGACATGAGCGAACCAAGCCATGCGATTTTTGTAAACCAATTGCTCAGTTTATTTTGGCACTTGAAATGAGGCATTTGTTTTCCTAAGAGAGTACACTAAATAAAAGGTATATATTTCAAAATGTTAGAGTTTTGGATTGGTTTGTCGATTGCATTTTCGATATTCTTCATCACATCCATGGTGGTTATGATGAGAAGGCGTCAAAAGGACGCCAAAAACGTGGGCTACGTCATCAATGATACCAACAGTGAGTAATCTTCTGAACAAATCTTTAACTGCACCTTTTATCTTTGAACATTTAATTAACTGAAAGTACTTCCCCTATGCACTATAGTACCTGTTACAGTCACCTCGGCTACACACACAGCTCCTGGGGGAATTCCACAGACACATTATCAACAAGGACCTGTTACGCATTTTATGCATCCTGCTGCACCAGTCACACAATATACACCAGCTGGTGTTCCAATGACAGTTTATCCACCACCACCCAACTATCAGCAGTCCAATGCTTATGCCACATATCCATCACCAATATCTAGGTAAATTTATGGTCTGATAATTGCTTTTGATACTTATTAATAATATTATTTTTGTAGCCAAATGACAGTACAGTTGACGACAGTGCAAGGACCACAGTCCAGGTAGGTCCTACTATTTAATTAATTAAAGCAACTAAAATCTTTCAACAATTCCTTCCAGCTTAAACACCAGCAGTCCAACCGTACAACAGCGTTTGTTAAACAATGAAGCAGCAGCTGTCTCTGATCCTAGCGTGCTTCCAAGCGGCGAGGAGAAACGTGCCTTGCACCAAATGCACTCTGGAGCAGTAGAATCAGTTAGCCAGATATAAACACTTTTGTAATGGCCTTTATAAAATAAATTTGGCAAATACAAAATTTCCGTTTGTTTTAATTTTTTAAACTGACCCGCCCTAACATGGTCACTCTTACAGCCACTCTTGCTTATCAACTATCGATAGTCGGAACTTTCGATTTCAATAGCGGGACGTTGCCACATACTTTAAACGATTTTAGTGTTTAAATGAAATTTAAAAGGTTTAATTGGCATATTATTGATCTTGAAGCATAATACAACCATTTTAATTACTAGCTGCACAATTATGAAATGAACTGCAGATTTCGAGTACTCATTTTAACTACATATCTCAGCTGGCGCGTATGTGTGACAGAAATAAACGATAGTCTGGCAACACTGTACCTCAGTTCTTCTTTGCCGTGCAACTTCGATTGCAACCGAAATTTTCCAGACGGGAAAACACAACGATTTGTTTGATTTTAATTAATTAATTGCAAACGCAGTGTCGTTTCAATTTAAATAACAGTAGAAACATGTTGGTCAACGAGGCGAGACAAGTGCTAAGCCGCGCCAGCTCCTTGGCTGCACGTCACCAGGTGAGAAAGAAGCCAACGTCAAAAAGTTGTCTCCTGATTTGTGTGCTATAAGAGAGGGGGCGTGGCGGAGGGGGTGTGTTTGTACAGTGGACAGTGTCATTATATAAGATTAATTCCAAAAAATATTTAGTCAAAACCAGATAATTTGCGATAAAATTCCAACTAAAATTTGGGGCGCATATTTCGATGATTATGTAAACGTTTTTTTTTGCATTGCGTGATACGAATTTGTTGCTAATTTAATGATTATTGTTATTATTTTTGCAGCTGCGTGCTATCAGCAACACAACGCAGGTTGAGCAACAGGCCAAGCCTAAAGAGGCTCTCGAACCCCAGATCAAGAAATTCGAGATCTACCGCTGGAATCCCGATAATGCCGGCGAGAAGCCTTTCATGCAAACCTATGAGGTGAACATGCGTGAATGCGGCCCCATGGTGTTGGATGCTCTCATCAAGATCAAGAACGAAATGGATCCAACACTGACATTCCGTCGCTCGTGTCGCGAGGGCATCTGCGGTTCCTGTGCCATGAACATTGGCGGCACCAACACTTTGGCCTGCATCAGCAAGATCGATGCTACCAGCTCTAAGCCACTGAAGGTTTATCCCTTGCCTCATATGTATGTGGTGCGTGATTTGGTGCCGGACATGAATAACTTCTATGAGCAGTACAAGAACATCCAGCCCTGGCTGCAGCGCAAGTAAATACAAGGTTTTAATCTGCAGGACTCTTATTAACACACTCTCTCCCTTGCTCTAGAAATGAAGCTGGCGAACAGAAGGGTAAGGCACAGTATTTGCAGTCTGTTGAGGATCGTTCCAAGCTGGACGGTTTGTACGAGTGCATCTTGTGCGCCTGCTGCTCCACCTCGTGCCCATCGTACTGGTGGAATGCGGAGAAGTACTTAGGTCCCGCTGTATTGATGCAGGCTTATCGCTGGATCATTGATTCGCGTGACGAGAACACTGTTGAGCGTCTCAGCAAGCTTAAGGATCCCTTCAGCGTGTATCGCTGTCACACCATCATGAACTGCACACGCACCTGTCCCAAGGGTCTGAATCCTGGTCGCGCCATTGCCGAGATCAAGAAATTGCTGTCAGGTCTTGCCTCGAAGCCGGCGCCCAAGCTGGAGACGGCAGCGTTGCATAAGTAAATAGAAAGAGAGCAATTGTTTCTTGGCCTATAGCAACCGCAACTTGTTTGTACATCCTTTGACGCCCCTTCAACAACAATATTTTTGGCTTATTGTTTCTAATTTATTTAAGCTTAAAGTAAAACGACATTTGTTAATACAGTTTGTAAAGGGAACCTTTGTAGTCGCAAGAACGTAATTAACTAAATGGTGTATCTATGAAATGCGTTGCCCAATTTTCAATTTTCTTAGGGAGCTGTTGGCGATGTCTCGTCATTCATTTGTATGTCATCGGCTGAATAAAAGTCCTGGGTGACTGGAATAACACGGTCGTTGGTCTCGTCGTCTTCCTCGTCGTGACTGTCTGTATCCTCACTATCATCGTTTGCTATAGGAAGCACAAATTGTTAATAAACAATGAATTTATATTGATTGTTTATTTACCATCCTCGTCGTCGGTCTCGATGCCGGGCATAGTCAGCACCTTGCCAAGTGGCTGTAAGTCCGTGGCTGCAGTCTTCAGCGATTCACGCTATATGCCATGGTAAATTACACAAATAAAATATATATAGGGAATTATATCTGATCAGACTATACCCAATTTCTGCGCTCATCCTCGTAACGCTTTGTTTGTGCCTCGTCGTCGGTGGCGACGTCAAACCAAAAGCGATTCGCCACCGATGGCTTAAGATTGGGAAAGAATGGTATCATTGACATCTTAGGATTTTCAATCAAAGTGTGTTTTCCGTTTAATTTTTGTTTATATTCCTTTTGTTTTTGCAAGCAAAATATGTCGACAGTCCGGTAACTTCGTAAGTGTGTACATGCGAAACATCTGCAGTTATCGATTAACGCTGTTGTTAGTGTTACTACTTTTTTCGATTTAACATTTTTCCGAAAATTACTATTTTGCTTTATTCGATGTATAGATTCAAATAAATGTAATTTGTTTAAAATGTGTTTAATATTTGGAAAAGAGTATAATAAGAACTAGCTCGGTATTTCTATATTGGTATATCTGCGATAAAAGAAATTGAATTTGAAATACATTGATGGTTTCCATAAAAAATCGATGTTTTACAAAATGTGATTTTGCCATCGGTATTTCTTCACTTGTTATCGTCGGCAACTCGCATATCGAAAACATACATATTTATTATTGCATTGAAAGGTGAACAATAATAAACGTCAAAAGCAAACTATGATTGAAATAACCTGCAACGATCGCCTGGGGAAAAAGGTAATGTAATGCTACAATATAGTAATCAGTTAATTAACGTGCATTATTGACAATACAGGTGCGTGTGAAATGCAATCCCGACGACACCATTGGCGACCTCAAGAAACTGATTGCGGCGCAAACGGGCACAAAGCATGAGAAGATTGTGCTGAAGAAGTGGTATACGATCTACAAGGATCCTATTCGTCTATCCGATTGTGAGTAGTCATTTATTTATATTATGAAGATATTTTTTGATAAGATGATTTCACGTACAGATGAAATTCACGACGGCATGAATCTGGAGCTGTATTACCAATAGATTGGACTGGATCTAAATACCAGCTCAAAAGAATACGAAACACCTTTTTTTACTGTCTGCTATGTAAACATAATTTATAGAAATAAACGATTATAAAGTTTTTAATTAATAAATTGAGTTATTTTTATATTCAAGTTTTTAGCACACTTATTAAGCAAAAGTTTTAAATGCATATTGCTTTAAAAGTAATCTTTAATCCTTTACAATCGTAGAAAATATAATCTTTATTTAAAAGTAAATCAAAAATCGGAGTAGCAGTTTTTGCAAATACCAATAAAGTTTGGAAAGTGTAAAATCACGGATTGGGGTATATTTGACGACGACAACTAGTATATTTACAAACTGTAGATACGGTCACGCTGTTCGTAAATATCGGACATTCGTAATTTTTCGGTCGCTCAAATCGGACGCATTTTGTTTTGTATTGATGCGCAAAGTCTATTTTTAAAACGCGCCGCGACCGCCAGTGAATACTAAATTGTGCAAAAGCACATTAAAACAAAAACTTTATAATTATTATTGCGTTACACAAATTGAATGTGTACAAAGTAAGAGAATTTCATATAAATTTGTTCGCTCTCTAACGCAATCGCTTGTATGTATACGTGTACGTGTGTCGGTGTGTTTATGTGTGTGTGTGCTGCGTGCCTCTTTTCCTTTTAGCCCGCTGCAACAACAACGGAGCGTCGTCGTTTTTGGTGACGCAGATATGGCTGGGGAGGGAAAACTTGTTTAGATTTTCACACACCAAAAAAACTAGAAGAGAAATACTTTGCAAAAGGGCGAAGCATTTGTCGATCGATTAACACCAAAGCAGTCGGTTTGTTTATGGACACACTGTAGACTGTATTTGTTGTACTTTATTTCCTTTTTTGCTTCGCATTCGCATGCCCTTATAGTATGTGTGTGTGTGTGTGTGTTGCCTGCTATTTGCCGATTTGTGCAAGGCCCACCGGCAATGCGTATTGCTGTGTGTGTGCAGTTGTTGTTATTATTTTTAGCATCAACTGCACGCTCTCATTGCAATCTAATTAAAAACACAAGCAATTGAGCTCATTTCCACACACGCATTGCATAATTTGTAATGTTAATGTTTTGGGCACTCGAGCATTGCAAAGAAACCGGGCACAAGTATTTCTGTATGTGTGTGCGTGCAATCTGTGTGTGTGCTTAAGAGTTTCGTCAGCAGCGAGTTTCATTAACAATTGTAGCTCGTTTGGTCCCCCTTCTTGTTTTTTTTACCTCCTCCCACTATGAAGTGAAATCTTTGTTGCGTATTGTAAACAACCCACACCCTGTTACACACATACAAGCACACCCTGTTACACATACGCACACGCATAAACAAACATGCTGAGCATTTGTTAAATTAGGAATTTATTACCTCCCCCCTGCCGCATATAATCTTAATGGCTTTTCTTTGCCCTTGCAGCTAGCTCCATTAAGAAGAAGCATAAGCAGCAATGAGTGGGGAAATTTATCAGATAGAGACGCGCCGGCGATCGCGCTCAAAGACGCCATTTCTGCGCTCTAGCTGCGATCATGAGAACTGCGATCATGCCGGCGAGGAGGGGCATGTGCATCATAAGAAGAAGAAGTCATCGGCAGCCCCAAATGTGCGGTAAGTACTTGTAACTCTTTTGCCCATTAACCCAAAAAAAGAAAATAGAACACGTCGCTTATCACTTAAAACACGACAACGCTCTGCTATCAGCAAATGAAACCGAACTTCATTCATCTGATTAAAGATAACTACACAGAGTTGTTGCTTAGTCCAAAAATAATGAACGTTAATTTTAAAAACAAACGCTCAGCGTCATTAATACAACGCACATGGTCACCCTGTTGGGAGTGTGCACATGTGTGTGAGTGACCATGACGTCATCGCCTTGTTATTCACACTCTCAGCGAAATTCTTAATAACGCAAGCAGCTGAAATTGCGAGCACGCTAGTGATGATCACTTATTCACTGTGACTGTGAACTCGCATAAGCAGTCACTGTTTTATAATGTGACCTTATTTAAAAGGCAAAAGTATTTCTATTTGTATATAATATAATTTTTATTCTTCAGTTTATGTGAATTATAATTAAACAAAAAAAATATATGTATATATATATAGAATATGTCAGAAGGAAACGTGAATTTGAATTACAAAAAAAAAATTAATGATGAGAAGAAACTTAAAATAGATCACGATTTCTAAATATATCGTAGCTTCTCTCTAATTAGAGCCGTTTTTTCTTTATCAAAATTCTAATTCCTGAAAACTTCAGATTTATATTGTAAATCAATATGGGAAATCGATTTATTTATTTTCAAGAACTTTATTTCTAATTTTTGAAAGATTCGAATTATAGTTGGCAAGCCTTCATTACATTTTAATATCTCTAGCTATGTTCCCTGTGATTGCCTTTCACTATTTTAGAATATGACCTCATTTATTGCTTTAGATACTGAATAATGCTAGTTGTCTTAAAATTGATAAAGAGCAAATTCCTTAAGTTATAGATATCTCATTCAAATCAAATGAACATGTTTAGAGTTGAGCATTCGCGATCACTGTGACTTGGAGTCACTGTTTTACAATAACAATTACTAATTGATGCTAAGTGCGGATTATTAAAGATATTGATACGTATAGACAATGTAGATATAATAACTAAACAAGCTTCTACAAATGGTGCGCAGTCGCGTGAATCGTTTGTTTTTGGCGGGCAAATTAAATCGAAACGTTTTGAGGCTCACTTTTTAATGGATTGTTGTTCATCAGCGCAACGATGACGACATCGTTTGATGAGGTTGGGGGTAAACTTGGCCATGAGAGATTTGTTTTCACGTTGCTGTCGTTTTTTCCGTTTGCTTTTCAAGCCACAAAACTCAAATGCCGTTGGCCAGCGTTGTTGTCGTCGTTTGTCGTTTGTTGTATGAAGGTCAGCCAGGTTTATATTTGTAATTCATTTGTGAGCGCGCGTCTCGGTTGCACTTTTTTTGTGGTTTGTTGTTTTGATTCACATTTAGCGTAATGTCTGTTGTGTTGTGTGATTTCCGCAAACATTACTAAAACCCATTTGCATATTATATTTGCAGAACCATTGTCGAGGAGCACGTGGAGCATGCGAGCACCAGTAGCAGCAGCAGCATCAGCACAACAACCACACGCTCCAAGGGATTCACTCAGCTAACGTCGCTGTATTCGGGTGACGAAGCAACTCCGGATGCCAAACGCAACCAACAAGCGGGCACAACCAGGAGCAGCAAGACGTCCACAGTGACCACGATGTTGACCAACACCAGCCAGAGATTGGGCAATGCTCTGCATAGCTTGACAGCAGCAGCAACCTCGACGCCACGCAATCACTTGGAGACCACGCAAAATGTGCTCAACTCGGCACAGGAGCGAAGTCGCACAAATGGTGCTGCCAATTTGAGTCCCGATCACATCGCCTACATTGAGTACAGAGATGCGGGTGAATACTGGAAGTGAGTAGGCCAAGCAAATCAAAGTAGAGAGAGATTTGTATTCGTTACTGCTTTTCGTTTTCGTCTGTTATTAATCATGTGTTCTATTACGCCTTTCAGTAAAACGCCGAAGACGGATTATACGTACTCGGAACTGTCGCCACATCGTCGCCAGCTGGCCCCTGGCATTGTGGCCATGCCGAATATGTCGCGACGCAGTCTGGCCAATCACAATGAGCGCGTTGATTTCATGGTGCAACAGAATCCGGCCCAAGAGGAGTTCATACGCCGTCGCTATCAGGCGAATTACACGCATCTGAACTACGATTCCAACGATGAGGTGGATATAACACGTTTTGGTCAGCAGAAGCAAAGTTGGTGGCTGGTGCGTTTCATCACCTTCATTGTGACCAGCGTGAGCAGCACTTGGTCGCGTATAACCAGCAGCTCCTCAACTACGGAGACGAATTCGTATAAGAACTATTATGCCAATCAGCAGCGTCGTCAGCAACAAGGACTTGTCGCCACTTTCGTGTCGAGTGTATATCGTTACATTTACTTGGGCATTGCATCGGTGCTCAGTTTGGATACTTGGCTATTGAAATCGGGGAATGCGGAGAACAAATCGAAGAAGCGTTTCTTAATCTTGTTGCTGCTACTGTTGCCATTGCTGTTGCTAGCGGGTGAGTCTGAGAAATGAGAAAATAGATTCAATAGATGGCATCTATTGTATATTCAATGTAAAGTCAAATATGTATAACATGCGCGCCCTGACATTGAGCAGAGCGTTGACAGCTAGCTACTGACCTTGAGGCATGCCTCATACCGCATGCACATATAGTTCACCTCTAGCTAAACTTGTCGCCTCTAGCAAAAATCATGACGTCAGCAGTGCGCGAATATGGAATTATATTTGATTTTATGCTGGAATGATAGCTGCTATTTTATTGATTTAATACCATAACAAACAAGAACATATTGCTGATTGCAACTTCCCAACCATTATTGCAGGTCTGTTCTATTATCTACATCCCAATGAAACCTTCCCACCCAGCTCCCTCAATCTCAACACATTTACACTACCCGATTTACCCAAGTTAGATGTTAGCGCCTATTTCAATGCCGAACAATATGAATCGTTGCGTTCGCAGACAGTCGAGCAGGCGGTGAAATTGCGCGATTGGGCTGATGATTATTTGCTCTATTTGCAAAAGATCGGTCAGAATGTGGCCAACAAGGGACGGCAGTTGTTTCAGGCCAACGATGAGGTCTATTATGAGCGTATCTAATGAATATTTTCAGCATTTTTGCCATCGTTTCGTTTTCGAGCTGCTGCAACAGTTGCTCACCTAAGAAAAATTGAGAGACAAATACTACAATTTATTTTTGAATATGAACAACTTCAAGTACAAATTATTAAGCATTTCTTTATTTTTGCATTAGCGAGTCGAGTCTCTCGTTAGTTAGATAACCCACCTAGAAATCGCATAATGACATCACACATCAAACATCTTTACATCCCTCCCTTCCTACGCCCTCTCCCTTCCTCACAACTCTCTTTCATACACTTCTCAACTCTGCCCTCAAAAATGACGCCAAGTGGAAAGAAGGAATAGAGCGCTCTCGAATGTGCAGAAAATTCAATTACAAAATTTAAATTACAAAATAATATTCATTCTTTTTGTCGAACAATTGTTGTAGGCTTTTTGGTTAACCAAAAATTACCAATTGCCCGCGACAAGTATTCATAATATTTTTTGTTGTCAAACAACGTTCAATTTTTTGTGTAATTCTTTCGTTTGTTTGCCTTTGTAAATGTTAATTAAATAATAAAACAAAACAAACATTTTGAAAAGCGAAAAAAAGAATAGTTTGTTTTATTTGCCATTTTATTTGAGTTATTGAAACGATTGCGCGATGAAATGGTAAGTAAAATATTTATGAATCAATATTAGTTGGCCAGGCAAAAACTCAACTGAACTGAAAATAAACAGAACTCTATCCTTCTGCATTTGGCGTCGTCCCTAAAACCGATTCCTGCCCCATCCCCTAGAAGCAGTTCCTCCTAACCAATTGTTGCAAGAAGTCTGCAAATGTAGAAGGATATTTTCTGTTGGTCGCCAACTAATGTTGTTTCTTTGTGGCTTACAGCTTGGTATCAACTACCGCAGGAGCAGCGCCTGGAGTTGGTGCAACGTGGCGAGGCTTTGTTGCCGTTGCCACTCACTTTGCTGGCCGCCGCACGAACGCAGCTGTTGCAGGCAGGAGTTGCAATCAAGTCGTTGGTGCAACTGCCAAGCGGACAAACGGAGTCGGAGGAATCAGCGGCCACCATCAAGCTGCAAATGGAGCAAATGCAGCAGAATATGCGCAAGTCGCTGACGCCCGAGGAGTATGAGAATATACTGAATCATGTGAATAGCTATGTGCAACAGCTGGTGGAACTGAAGTTGCAGCAGCAGCGCGAGACGCAGGCCCAAAAATTGTCGCCGCAACAAATTCAAATCATTGTGCAATTGATGCGAGAGAATCTTCAGCAATTTGCGGAGCAGAAGACGCAGTTCAGCGAACAGCAGTTGGCGGACTTGGCGCTGCAGTTGAAGCTGCAGCTGCAACAGGCGGGCGAGTGGCAGATACAGCAGCCAGTGAGCTTAACTGCAGCACAGCTCGAGGAGATTACGCGTTTGATCAAGGCGGAAGTGAAATTAGAGGAGAATAACTACACGTTGCTGTTGGAGCGCATTGATTTGACGGCACTGCTGAAGCGTTTGCTTGCAGCGCCAGAGTTGACAGAGTTGGTGGACAGTCGCATCCATTTGGCCATCAACCAAAAGCAAGAGCACCACGTAGAGGGATCTGGTGGCCAGCAGGTGAACGCACAGCAAATCGAGCAATTGAATCGGGAAATTGCCTTCATCAAGTTGGCTCTGTCGGATAAGCATGCGGAGAACGCAGATCTGCAGCAATCGATCAGCAGTCTGAAGCTGTCACAGGACGATCTCTTGGCACGTGTGCAACAGCATGAACTTGCACAGGATCAACGCTTCAGCGGCTTGTTGGCGGAGATCGAAAGCAAATTGACGGCATTGAATGAATCGCAGTTTGTGCTGCTCAATCGGCAGGTGAAGCTGACGCTTGTCGAGATGCTGGGCTTCAAGCAGGCGGCTGGCGCCTCGATGGAAGATGACGTGGATCTGCAGAATTGGGTGCGCAGCATGTTTGTGGCCAAGGAGTATCTGGAACAGCAGCTGCTCGAGCTGAATCAGCGCACCAACAACAATATTCGCGAGGAGATCGAGCGTTCCAGCATCGTGCTGATGGGCGACATCAGTGAGCGTCTCAAGCGAGAGATTCTGCTCAGCGTGGAGGTCAAACACAATGCGAGCGTACAGGCCCAGAAGTTGGACATGCAGGAGCAGCAGGTGCGCGACATTGTCAAGTCTGTGCTGGCCATTTACGATGCTGACAAAACGGGGCTCGTTGACTTTGCGCTGGAATCGGCGGGTGGCCAAATCTTGTCCACACGCTGTACCGAGAGCTATCAGACCAAGTCGGCCCAGATCTCGGTGTTTGGCATTCCGCTGTGGTATCCCACGAATACGCCTAGGGTTGCCATCTCCCCCAATGTGCAGCCGGGCGAGTGCTGGGCTTTTCAGGGATTCCCCGGTTTTCTGGGTAGGTAGACGGCATCATTGAATAGGCAATTATTTTGCAAATTTGTTTCCAATTCAATGCAGTGCTGAAGCTTAACTCCCTGGTCCACGTCACAGGCTTCACGCTGGAGCACATCTCCAAGAGTCTTTCGCCCACCGGACGCATTGATTCGGCGCCGCGTAACTTTACAGTTTGGGTAAGTCCTAGAAGTTAAGTTAAATGCAAAACAATTAAACAACTTTCGGTATTCTTTGCAGGGACTCGAGCACGAAAAGGACCAGGAGCCTGTGCTCTTTGGTGAGTACGAGTATCAGGACAATGAGGCAGCGCTCCAATACTTTGTCGTGCAAAACGCGGACATAAAGCGGCCCTATGAGATCGTCGAGCTGCGCATCGAGACGAATCACGGCCATCCGGATTACACGTGTCTCTATCGCTTCCGCGTCCATGGCAAACCGCCAGGCGCATAAAAAAATCCCACCTACTCAGGTCTCCCACAATATATATAGTCATAAGATCAAGTTCAAGTCAGGTGTACATAAACAATGTCAGTGCCTTAAAAAGGAAAACAAACAAACTCTTAACAGCAGCTACTTACAACAACTACTATGCTGATAAAAAAAACAGTTTAGGTTATAGCAAATTAGAGTCTATATATTATTGTATGATAAATAAGTCGGGCAAAGTGTGTGCGTTAAGTTCAATTTGTATATATACGTATATATAGTGTAGACGTTAAGCTTCATTCAACCTTTCTAAACTACTATTGTGTCCTATATTATTTATTATGTTTTTAGTTTTAAGTTTTTAACTGAATTTTTTGTACCAAGCACAAGGCGCAGAGCAAATCGCAATTGAATTGATTGAGAACGCATTTGCAAGTTAATTTTAAATTGTTCTTTTGCCATTTTTGTATAACGTTTAAAACTAAATAGTCATAGGCTTATCAACTAACTTAAACGGAGCCATATGCTTGCTATATAATTAAAATTGTTGTAAGTTACCCATGAGTTAAGTTCAAATTATGAATTATTTATATCTGGAATCCCAATAGAAACAATCGAAAACTTTGCTGAAACACTGAAATACTATATCTCGATTTGAAGGCACTTAAAACATATCTCGAAAGCAAAACACACACAAACTAAGTTTAGCAAGTGAACCCAAAAATAGTTAACTAATTAGTTGTACTAACTACACGCTATTGTTGTTAAATATTAAGTACCAATTTTTGTATCCTATATCTACCACTATATTTAGGCTATACACAAAACTGATGCTTCAAACAGTTTTGTCGAATTCGCCATCTCTCTACGTCCAGTTTTTGCAGTTCTTTTTCTTACTTTTGAAATAAATGCGTTGCACAATGAAACTTGAAATGTTTTATGTTTATTATGTTCTGGGATAAGTTAGATTTATGTTTGCTTGAAAGTCATGCCAAGATTGTAGTAATGAATCATATTTATCATATATACTCAGTATTAAACAAGTAAAAAAAGCCGAGTCGAGTGTGCTAGACTGTGAGATACTGCTGTCCATATTAAATAAAAGCAAAATATATATACCATAAAGGACACAATATGCCATATTGTCAGTCAAAACAGGGAATCAAAAAAATTTAAATCAAATATCAAAATGTATCTGAAATTGAAATCATGGTGTGAAGTAAGGCAATACTATTTTAGTTTATCCATTTAAATTGAATTTTGTTAACTATTTCGAAATTAGGTATTTATAGCTTGAACCCATTTTTTATTTGTTGAACACAATAACATTATAATCATTCATTCAAATAGATTCACTTGAAATGAAAATTCTATTCATTATTTAATGTATTTCACTGCTGAATTAGATATTTATTGCTTGGTTCAAATTAAATCATTGCAGCAATTCGTATAGTTTTTACATTTCTAAATCTATTTTAAATGGATATTTATTGTTTCAATATATGTATTGGTATCTGTTGGACATAATGAAATTTGAATTTACTAGAGAATTTTTATATTTTTCTTTTATCTATTTCAATGCTCAATTAGGTATTTATTGCTTGGCACAAATTAAATCATTGCAGTAATTCTTGTAGTTTTGACAGCTATTTCTTTATTATGTAAATCGAGTAAAAGGCTTGTCCCAGATGAAATATAACACAATTGAAATATGCAAAGTGTTTGCCAAGTGCGATTTTAAATGCTCATAGCACAAACATTCCGAACATAACTCAATTACAATTACGATTTCTGCCCTCCATTTGCTGCTGCATTGTTTTGGCAATAGTTTTGAAAAGTGTTTGTCATTTTGTTATCAACAGATGAACAGAGTTGTTAGAAGTTTGTGAGTGTGCGTCTGGGTGTTTATATTAGATAAGCTCATTAACAGATTTACAAGATTCTCATTAGAATGTATTGTCGGAGAAGACTATTATTATCCTGCGAGGCATTTCATTGGGAAATTTCATTTTCCTTTCATGTTGTAATTTAACTGAATTCCACTTGGGGTACTAAAATGAACGCTGTGAACGTTGCAATTGCAAAGCAGACTGCAAAATGTATTTATTTCAATTTTGGCCATAGTCAGCAACAGCCATAAATACGTAAATGTAAGTGTGTGTTGCATATGTGTGTGTGGTTGTGTTGGTGAAGACAAGTTAAGCCAAGCAATCCTGGCAAAAGGAGTTCATATTTGGCAACGAAGTCGTTTGGCACGCACTTAATTAAAAGCCGCTGCCGACTGACTGAATAACTGACTGACTGACTGACTGACTCAGTGGCTGAGTTGAGTGAAATGCTTGCTACATTTTGGGGCAAGGCATCGCTTGCAAAATAGATGAAATTGCAGTGCTTAAACTTGTAGAGTTCCACGGATGGGGGCACAAACATAAGAGCTGTGGGGTAAGAACGTGCCACCTTCCTTCGTCTCCATCTCTCTGTCGACATAAAAGGCATTGCTCACGTGCTTCTCTCTCCCTCTCTCTTTCAGTCTTTCTCTCTCAGTGCGTAATTACTGAATGACCCCCCAGTTAAAGGAGTTAACCCCGCCCAGCCTTAGCACATTCTTTCTACGTGTTTATTGCAACCTGGCTTTAATTGTTTGGGGGCGTTTAGGGGCCAATATACTTCTTCGTACTTCTGCCAAAGCTGCTAAAAAACTTTCCATTTTTCTACTTGCTTCTACATTTTTGTGCTGTTGCAAGTGAAATTTATTTGGGCCTCATTAGACTTGTGATGCCACCCAATGCTCGTTAGTTTTTTTATACTCTTGCAGCGGGAATTAACAGCTTTTCGAGTAAATTGCGACGTTATTCAAAGAGACAAGGTGCATATAATATATAAACTCAAACTTAATTATTGTTGTGGCCTACTGTAATAAATTTGAAAAAAAATGTATATTTTTGGAACATAATTTTTAAATTTTCTAGTAAATAAAATATATACAGATATGAACTTTGAAATAGCAGTGCGACAGAAACTAAACTACAATATAACGTTTTGCTCATTGTATCATAATCTACTCGAATTTAATAGGATTAAGTCATAAGCACTGCTATTAAAATGTTCACATCTCTATATTCTCATTTTAAGAATGTTTTATTTCACATCATCTTCATCACCATCACCATCAGGCAAAAGCGTATTCTATTCAATTGATATTCCAGTTTTCTAAGAAAATACCAATTTTTCCTTTCCAAGTGCCAAATGAAAGGCATCTAATGTTCGACTTGCTCATCACAGAAACTTTGCTGATGTGCTTTTATGTTTTTTTGGGGAATTTCAGCTGGGAGAGGTGAAAGAGCGTGTAGCAGGTTTAATTTGTTTACACAATTCTTGCCACACAGCGAGTGGCATTTTGTTTGAGTTGAGCTCAAAAACGAGCGAAGAAAAATGCAAGCAAAATAAAATTACAAAATTGAAAACAACTTTAACTACTCAGAAAGTTTACTGGGTGTAACAATTAAACAGCAGCTAAAAAATAGTGACTAATGAGAAAAGTTTTACAGAGCTCACAGCTAACAGCATTAAAAAATCAAACAAAAATAAAAAAAATTAAATAAGAATGCGAATGCGAAATGAAATCAAATCAAATATACTCACGTATATAACAAATAAAAGTGTGTGCGCAAAAACTTTAACATCGTTGTGTTCTGTGTGTGTTTGTATGTTGTAACAATTGGCCAAAAGCAGTGAAAGTGTGTGGGCCATAAAGCGAGTTGGCTAAAACATTGAAATCATTGCCGTTACAGCCCCATGTGTTGTTAAGACTCTCTCCTCTCTTCTCTGTGTCTCTCTCTCTCCTTTCTGCGCCATTTATCAGTGCAAGAAAATCAGAAACTTTGACACAACTTCAACTGGAGCTGATAAGCATTGAAAGCGCTCATAATATCAAATACTTTGGCCAAGTATTTGCGCAATAAGAATATGGGGCTCAAACTTCCATTCGACCTTTATGGGCATTCTGGGAACACTCTCTCACTGGCAACCGGGGGGCAAAATGGGCCAACATTGGACGACACCAGCGGCACGCGACTCAGTTTCTGTTTCAGCTTAAGTTTTGTTGATTCGCTTTTGCTTTAATTATACCCTGTAAACGAGATTGTTGTGTGAAGTATTTGGAATGATTTCAATATACACTAAACTTGTTTTTCTTCCCTGAGGTTTCTTTATTGTTATCTTTACCTTTATTGTGATCATTTTACTAATTCAAGCTCTAATTTATACAGTACAATGTTCTATAGCATACTTTTTGGGGCATTGGTAATAAGGTAAAATTTATCACCTTACTCTATGTGAAAAAATGCATTAACAAATTTACTTTCACATATTTCACAACAATGATTTGATTGACAGCAGACTTTTCTTAACTGAGGTTTCTTCAATTTTTGTCAATCTGTCTTATTCGATTTAATTTCTATAGCTTTTTTGGGCAGTGATAATAAAATACAAAGTATTTCTAAGCTTACATATTTTAATATATTTTATTTGATATATTTTAAGTAAACATATTGAATATTTAAATACTGTAAAATAAGCATTATTTCAGGAAACTATTACTTTACATACATATTTTAAATATTATATGTATTTATTTTATATTATTAGTTATTATTATATTAGTATTAAATAACATTTATTTTGTACTTACTTTAAAGTATTTTCTTTCAGTTCAGAGTTAAAATACTTTTAACAATAGCTCCAAAGCAGTTAAGTCGTGCATACTCTGCAGTGTTTACTTTTTCAATTGTTTTGTCTTTAATTTTGCTGGAAATATGATTAGGACTTGCGTTGGTGGCATTCGTTGCAAAAACAGTTTGACAGTGTTGTGTATGCAAAAGCTCTGGGTATGTGGGCGTCTCTCTCTGTGTGTGTGTGTGAGTGTGCCACTAAATGTGGCAGACTCAGCGATGAGACATGCAACAATCAGCATTAGATATGCGCATACATTCGGCGGCATTGCCAACTTTACTTTCCAATTTACAATTCAAGTGTCACTGTCTGTGTGAATGCGAATACATGTGTGTTGATGTTAGTGCGGGTGTGTGTGTGTGTGTGTTTGTGTTTGCAACTTGTTGGAAAAGTTTCGGCAATGCTTAGTTAGAGCCAATTGTTTGAGTTGCGGCCATAATTAAATTTGCAGTTAGACAACTTTAAAATAATTTCACAGGCCGTTAAGCTGGTCCAAATGCAGGATCAAGGCTCATCGTATTCCCGGTAAATGGGAATACAAAACACAGTTTCAACTTTCAAATTGATTTTCAGCCATTTGGCTGACATTTGTGGCCACATTAGCTGGCATACATGCTGAGCCGGAAATGTATTTGCTTTTGTGGCCATAATGAAATAAACTTGTCACACGTTTGCCCATTATTGTCTAAGCATTGAGTGCGCTTCTGCTTCTGCTTATGCTTCCACAGGCCGGATTCGAGTTCAAAATGCCGTAGTCAAATGCAATAAATGTTGCCCGCAGCTGGCTGTGTGGAAATTTTCATTGGAAATTAAATTACGCATGAAACTTGTTTACAAATCCAAAGTTAATCCTTACTCAGTCCTCTCAGTCTCGCAGTCAGTCAAGTCAGTTAGGCTGTTGCCAGTCAGTCAGTCAGTCAGTCAGTGAGTGAGTGAGTGAGGGAGTCAGTTGTGTCCTGTCTTGCTCACATTAACCTTAATTAAGTGACAAACAACATCCGTTGGAACGTTGTCTCAGTCCCTTTGAACCCCGAAGTTCGACTCGCTCTCTCTTCATTTACAGGCAATTGAATTTTAATAGGATTTTGCTTTGGCCCTGCCCCTCTAACTGACTGACTCGACTGACTCACTGACTGAGTGACTCGCTCGCTCCCTGGGCGCCTTTTGGAGCAGAAATGTAGCCTTGCAGCTGCTGTTAACCTTCTACACGCCTCCTCCCGCCCCTTTTCGTCGATTGTCAAGTGTCCATTTGCATATTTGTCGTTTCAGTTGCGCAACTTTTGCGCCCTTTGGCTTTTACTTATTTTGTTCGCTCGTAATTCAATTTATTTGCAATGCTCGCAAATTTTTGGTGAAAGTGAAAAGATTTCTCCATCATTTCGCCTTTTGTTTTTCAGCTTGTAGCGCTATGTGTATAAGTATATAGTATTGAAGTTGCGTTGCGGTTAAAGCGGCCACAAGCCAGTTTAAGGGGTCTTAACGCATCATTTAAGCTGCTGACATCTGACCCAAGAGGCCAGGCATCCACAAGACTGGAGCAGGAGCAGAAGGGGGAGGAGGAGGATGTCCTGCCATAGAAGTTCCCTTAATTAAAGATTAAATGTGCTAAATTGTGCGGCCCTTTTGGCAGCATCAGACAAAACTTGGCTTTAATGCTTCTGCTGATTGTTGTTGTGGAGCAGCTGCTGCTCATGGCTGGTGGACAACAGTGCTACACATGCAGCCATCCAGTCAGCGAGCGTCCAATCCATCCATCAATCAATCAATTACGCTTAGAAGTGCGTCAGTACATAAGAGAGAATGGCAATAAAACGTGCCTCGAGTTCAGTTTTGTCAGCGAAATTTACGACCAACTTTTTCCTAACAACAATGAATTGATATTGAAATTGAAATGTAACGTTCCAATCTAGCCCCCAAACACTAATGGCTACAAAAATCTTTTGTGAACTTGTCGCGTTTAAAGGTTGCCTTCATTTTCTCCTCCCACTCTCCTCCGTTGACACACACAGTTTAGACACCATCTATAATTAAAATTGAGCTTTTAGTTCTATATTTTGCTTCATATTAAATGCGGCATGAAATTTAATCTCTACTGAAAATTTCATTGGGCACGATTGAAATAAATTTGATTTTTCTTTTTAGTTGTGCGTCAATTTTGTGCTTTTTGTTTACATTCTGTCATTGACTTTAGTTCATTTTCCCGAGTGTGCGTGTGTGTGTTTGTGTTTATTTGTATCTTTTGTGTAAATGCACGAGTAGTGGCTCATGTTTAATGAATTTTATACAATATTTACCATGTTTATTATTTACATTTTTCATTTATTTAACAGACACACGGATGGTGTCCTTTGTCGTACAAATTCCCCATGATTCCCTGCCGTAAGTTGCGCTAAGCTGCAAAACAATTATTTAACTGCAAAAGTGTTTCATGCTGTCAACTGGACATGGACAGCATATCCTGTCGGCAGTCCTCGGCAGTCCAAACAAAAGGAATACGAGTAAACATTTTAAATTGATATAAAAATGCAACATCGAGAGCGGAGGAGAAAACGTGAGGCTAAAACCAGATTCATTCAGCTTGTCAGGCGATTAAATTAGTTTCGTTTATTTGTTTAAAGTTTAACTTTAACTTAAAAGCATTCACTTCGAAAGTCGTTGCAAAAATTCGTCTGCCTAAAAGTATGCAACAGCAAGCGCAGCAAGTGTTTATTCCCTGGGCACCAAAAAAGTATGCTACACTTTTTTAGCAGACATTCGTAATATTAAATGCATATGAAATTAAACAACGCTTTCAACACGTTATTTATTTATCTTATTTTTTTTGCTGGATAGCTGCGAGTCGAGCACGCCTCTGCAGTGCTTTCGTACGGCGCTTAATCAGAGCAGCCACAGTTATTCCAGCAGCCACACTCGCTAAGAGCGAGTTGTCACAGTTGTGATGGCCACCACATCATTATGACGCTGCCACTGCGATACTCGTACTTAAATACAAACAGCCAACACTCTCACATACATAGAGTAGATATATTTTTATATATCCCCCACATAGTATACAGTAGTATCATGTGTTGTGGATAAAGTACTCGCTATAGCTCTCGCTCTCGTTCACGTTCTCGTTCTCATCTCGGAGTCGCAGTCGCAGTCGTTGTTTTTTTTTTCATGGCTGCGGCAACTGCTGTTGTTGACACAATTTCGCGATGTGATTTCGCGCTGTGATTTCTGCACTCGCATTTTATTTACGAGCTTGCAATTTATCGAAGTTTGCCTTGCCATATGCCGTGCATTTCTTTTATTTAAGCTGTTTGCACATGGCGAATGTCACAATTGCACATTGCAATCGTCGCACATTGCACATTCCAATTGCAACTGCAACTGCCACAGCCACAGCAACAGCCATTGTCAAAAGTTTAAACAAAAGCACGAACAAAAAAAGTGTCTTATACTATTTGCCGAGAATTTAATTGAATCAGCGAGTTGTTCATTAGCTGTCAAGCTGATCTGGATGCTGTGGCAGGCATATTCATTATTATGCCTGACGAATGCGTTGTATGCAATCACCATCAATTATTGCGTCTTGTGTTGCTCGCAATCAAAACAATTAATATACTACGCCCACATGGAAGGAAGCCACACGCGGCGTATACGCAATATAATGCGATAGTAGCTATTTATTGGGATTTCAATCGGACAATTTGCTAAATTATTAAACAACTGCAAAGTGTTGCTTTAATTATATATTAATCAATTTGCTGTCTGTCTGTCGGCAATTGTCAATTGTGCAATCGTTTTAATAATTTGCTGTCGAGAGCTTAACGCATTGTTCACTTTCATTTCGGCCAAGTATTGTGCCTGCACTTGGCCATAACTTCTACTTGAATTGAATTGCAGTTGTATCTGTGACATTTACACAGATTTATGCGCCATAAAACAAGGACTAGAGACTCCCACACACATTTGCTCAATGGCGCTGCCTTTTTTTTTATGGCTGCCAATAAAAAGCCCACAACAAGTAGCACATTTGTTTATTTCAGGTACTGCGCACACACACATACATATATTATATTATCCAGCTTTATGTATTTGCCAATAATTCTTGTTGCTGTTGTGGCTGTTGTTGTTGTTGCTGGTTGGGTCTCAGTGAGCATTGCGCATTTGGTTAATTTTAATGCAAACCCGTTAATGCAAAGTAAACACAGTTCGAAATCAAATCTAAATCCTCATTGTTTATCCAAGTTAATTGCGTACAGGTGGACCGCTAAATGTTTGCTTATTTGTTTATGGACCCCTTTCATTAAGAGGTCTGGGTTAAAAAAGGTTTCGCCCTTCGGTCATTTGACTCCAAGCTCCAAGCTCATTGTGTAGGTGGCATACCTGTGTGTGTGTGTTTGCCTGCTTGCTTGCTTGTGTAGGTTTTTATTATCCTGGCGACATTCTAATTATGCTCAATGCATATTTCATAAGCCCAGCCCTAAGAGTTTTAGCTCAAACGACAGCTAAGCCAAATTGGATACTCCACCCGGGGAGATATAAATATATATACCTATATACATATATATAGATGCTGGCAACTATCCATATACCGCAGCGGTGTATCTGAGAAGAGCTGCAACCGCAGGTGCGCTTACCGTGCACTTTAATAAACTTCTTCAAAGTGCACAAAGTAACGCATTGTCTTTGGCTAAACTCAAGCGAGGGTGGCTTGGCAAGTCGAACTTAATACTTATTCAATGTAATACTAAGTCAGCTTATTGGTAACAGAAAACTTTGAGAGTTCAAATCTCTAAAGAACATAAAACAGATCAAAAGATATGGCCCACAGACTTTTTTGATAAATTTACTTTTCTATCATACCAATCTTAGAATAATTCATATAAGTAAGCTACAATAAAGTAGACAATAAGTATAGTGAATTTATTCGTAAAATGAAAAATCTTTATTTATTCATCTAAATCAATTTCATCCCCTCCAAAGTAGTCTCTTCACGATAAAATACACATATGTCAACGGCTTTTCAATTCCTCGAATCGTGCAAAATAATAAATTTACGATTGATCTTTTATCTTCTTAATTTGCTCGAAACGCGTTCCTCGGAATGGTCAAAGGGAGCCAAATCAGGAGAATGCGGTAGTTGCTGAACGATATGCGTCGAATTTTTTACGAAATATACTCGAAGAACGAGTGAAGAAATTGAGCTTTTTCTTTGAAGGCTTTGTCCCACTTATAAACATTTTTCTACGATCACCAAAGGTGTTCCCCAACATCCTCAAAGTTTCCGCAGTTGAAATATCATTCCTTCTCTAATCAATTAAATCATACATTGTAAAAAACAAAATCGTAAATATATTATTGATAATGATGTCATATTTTTACCATCATTAACAGTCCTGCAGACTCAAGTAAAAAAACATCAAGAAACGTTAGGCCTGCGAAGCTTAAATTTAACTTTACTTCTTTATGTTTGCCACAGTAGTACAAATTCCATATTTCCACTACAGTGAATTAAAAGAGGAGCGATCATTTCAATAAAAAGCATTTGAATTTAATCCACCATTTTTAATTTCGTGCAGTTGCTGTGAAAAAAATTATTGTCTGCTTTTAGGAGCTACTTTAAGTCATACTTCAACAAAAATATACATAGTTTCTTTAAATTAAATTTGTATTCTTCCACGTAAAACTAATTAAAAATAAGATATTATTTAGTACATTAAATACAACAAAATAATACAAGATAATAATATAATACTCTATTTGGCAGAAGTAGAAATAATATAAATATGAAATTAAAAATTTTATTATGCACAAATATTATTTTTTTTAACACATTTAGTTTTACGTTTATTTAACTAATTTGCATAATGTTTCAGCACTTTTAAAGTCACCCACTTTGGTGGTAAATTGGAACTGCTAGCCGTGGGCTGATATGCCTGATATGACGGCGAATGCCACCGATGCCAATGTCTTAGACTGCTAGTTGGCCACTTGGCAGCTTGCTGGCTTTTATAATTGCCATGGCAACGTTGCCGTAGTTGTCGTCGTCGTCGTCGTCGTCGTCGTCGTCGTCGTCGTCGTCGTCGCCGTCGACTTGCAGCGCCAACTTGCAACGTACACTTGCAACTTTTTGCATTTCGTCTATAGTTACCAAACGCCGTTGTTATCAAATTGCTTTTAGTAATCTCTCATAGTTTCTTTCAAACTCTTTTTATGCTCGTACTTTTTTTTCGCCCCCTACCCATCTTATGGCAGGCACTTGGGTTCGTTTTCAACAGCGCGATCCTTAATTGCAGGTACTCGTGGGGGAAGTTTTTTCACTTTGCTCCTTTTGGCATTTTTTTGCAATTATTGTTGTATTCTTTTGCTTTGCAATTAAAATGGGCAAATGATTTGATTTCAGGTTTACGCTTTTAATGCACACTTTTCTTTTAATCACGCTCATTGTGGGTCATTTCAAGGCGGATGCGATGCGATGCGAAACTTGCAACAACACGATAAGAATGCCTTTTGTTCCAAATGAATGGAAACTTTGTTAAAGTTTTCCTTTTTAATTTTTTCTGTACAGCGATACGACTGGATTGCCAGTTGATACAACTTTCTAAATGTGTGTATAACAATTTTCTCTATGTGTTTGTGTATGTTGTAAGTTTGTTTGTCAACTTTTTGTTGGCAGCAGCCAGCAAGGCCAGTATAACTGAAACTTGCCACATTTTCAGCACTCCATTTATGCGCTTTTATCATCTCCAACACATTTTTGTGTGCAAGAGAATTTGCCGTAGTGTTTGTTTGTTGTTGTTTTTCAATTCAATGCCAAATAAATAAATAAACAAATTGCCTTTAAAATGGCATTAAGTTGGCAATGAAACCAAAAGAGAAAATCAAAATGCAATTGAAATGCAAACTGTAACGATTTATTGTGGTTTTTTCTTTTCCCTCTCCAAATAGCAGCAAACTAAGCCATGTTAATTAAATTAAATGCCGCTTTTGCGGTGAACTGACCAAAAAGTAAATTGGCCTAAAACTGTCCAAAATAAATGCAGCATGCAAAGTGTATTGTTTTGTTTTCGGTTTCGTTACGTTTCGCTTCACATTTCAACCATACAAATACAAATCTGGCATTAGCTCTTTCAATGCCATTGACAAGTGTCTCCTGCAATAGCAACAGAAACAACAGCTTGCCACAACGTTTGCTGTCCAATTTGCATAAAGTGAAAAGTGCTGCTGCACTGTGCACAATGGGGATTTTGACCTATTATTTTTATAAAATTAAGTAGCTTCAAAATCTGAAAAGGAGACATACAAAATTTGAAATTGTTAAAAATAATCTTTCTTAAGTTAGTATAAAAATGATTTTTACCAATCTCAACGTTTAGACCCCTTTAAAAAGTTCGATAAAATGCATATTTTATAGCTTGATCAATTATCTACCATATGCCATTTAAATAATTCAATTATATCGAAAGGAAAGGGATAAACATTCAGTTCAAATTTCAATGTTTTGCTTTTTCTTGTTAAAAATATATTCAATTAATGCCCTACAAAATTAACATCAACGATTGCAAGTGCTGTTGGTCTCTAACAGGTCACTTTAACAGTCGATTTGTTAAGACTGGACGTTAAGTTAACATTTCTGTTACGTAACTCAACACTTTGATCAATTTTTAATATGCTGTCATTAAAAGTTTTGAAATATGCATACTTGTGAAAAATTACTTGAAACAGGCCAAATTCCACATAGTGTACAGTGGGGCAAGTGTATGTTTGTATGTGTGTGCATTGTGTATTATGTCAAATATACGGGCACTCGTCTTTTACACATTTTAAATATTTACATACGGCATTTGCATTTACACAGGCCCTGAGCTTTGTGCTAGCTCTTGACCTAGCCCTCAAGAGGCTAAAGAAAAACTCACAGAGACAAAGGCTATCCTTTAGAATTTATAATTGTTATTTAATTTGCATAAACTTAAGACCTTCTTAACCCTTCAGTTGTCTTGGCTTAGGATAGCTCAAACACAAACACATGTCCGCAAGAATGAATCATTTTTATGGCATACACACACACACACCCACACACACACACACAGCTGAGCTTCTCTTGTTGGCTAATTTATAATTCTTTTGGGCAAGTTAAATTTTAATACAATATATTTTAATATTTATGGCATAACTTTGTGACATTTTGTTTAACGGTTCGCTCTTTCTCGCTTCTCTGCCTTAGCAAAAGGATTTGAATGCAAAATCATAATAAATACGATTATTATGCCTAATAAAATGAAACAAAGGCATTTGACAGTTTTATTAAATTTCGCCAGCCTCCTCGACTCGCCTTAGTCTCGACCACGTCGCAGTTATTCATAGCCCAAAAATGTACAAAATGTGTGTGTTTGAGCAGCGGCTGGGATTGCTTGCTTTAAAACAATTACTCAAGTGATTCGGCTTTTTTTTTATGCGGCTTCAGGCGACGGAAAATTTCATTCACAGAAGAACTCGTCAAGCTGCTGTCAATTTGTGGATTAAAGAGCAAAGAGAATGAATTTAAACGAATGAATTAATTCCAAATAATCTTTATAATAAAAGAGTTGCTTAAACTGCACAAAGTTTGAGCTAAGTCACTTAACAAAATTAAACGACTTTTTTAACTGTTCTTTTGCATGAAATAAAATTATAATTTATAAATATTCCTTTAAGTATATTGAAATAAATATTAGTTTTATATAATGAGAAACAAGAAGTAGAAGAATTAAGATTCGCAAAAGATTCGTGAACTTATTTAATTCATGACAGAGTATTGGCTCTTCTCTGGCTCTGTTAAGAATACAAATACTTAACAAAACAAACGAATTTTCTATTTAAATACTCAAGTAAAATAGTATAGACTTCTAATCAAATATAAATATCACATTCAGTCCATAGAAAATGCGATTAAAATCAGTTATAAGTATCATATTCATACCATGTGAAATGCGATAGAAATCTAATATCAAATAATCTTTTAAATAAAAGCGTTGCTTGATAGAAATAAATTTTTAATTTGCGGAGTGAAAAAATAATTTTAAAATTTATGAACACTCCTTTGAATATTTTATAAGAAATTAAGGATTTTTATAATGAAGTACAAGACTTAAGATTTGTAAAAGATTCGTGATAATATTTAAATTTATTTAAATTGTCAAAGACAATTACTTCTTTAGATGGGTTTAGAATTCAAACAGCTAACAAAATAAAAATCAAGTTTCTGATTATTAAATTTATGACAGAGTATTGATTCTTCTGCTGTTTTAAGAATTCAAATACTTAACAAATCAAGCAAAGTTTCTATACAGTTCTAATCAAATATTCATATCATATTCACTCCACTCAAATTGCTATAGAATTATAGTTATAATAAATATCATATTCATTCCATATGATAGAAATCAAGTGGAATTGCTATTTAAATGTAATCGCTTAGGCTATGTCAAAAAGCACTCTATTATCCATGGCAATAGTTTAAAACAGCTTTGGCAATTTATTTAATTGTCATTTTTCGGGACAATCTAGAATGTAGATGAATCCATAATTCAATTTATCATATGCAAAGTGAAATTGTTGTGATAAATTGTAAGCAAATATTTTATTGAAGCTAAATTATTATGGGCATAAAATATGCTCAACAAAATATGTCAAGCTGTTATGACTCATAATGCCACATAGATTGTGGTACTCTCATGTTGCTCTTCTAGTTGATACTCTGGCTGTTGTTGTTGTTGTTGCTGGAGCTGTCTGTGAGGCAATTGACATTTTTCAGATGTCAAGGCACATTGATTTCCGTTTAGTTGGCTGACTTTTTTGGGCGTATGACAGAGTGGGAAGAGAGAGAGAGAGAGAGAGACAGACCGGAAAGAGATCGATTTGGCATGGTGTTACACATTTATGACATATCTATGTCATATATCATACGGCATCTACGTCGCATAGAATATGCGTACACATGTGTGCCAACTGTTGCGTACAAAGAGCAGACTCGAGCAGAGCATAAATTTATTTGTAATACTTGCTTGGCATTTTGGGGCAGCATGACAGCGAGACACTTGATGAATATGAAAATGATTGTTACGAGCATTTTATGTAAATGCAAGCACATGAAATTTATAAAAGAAATTAGCAGCTCGAAAAAGAATACACAATGCCGGCTCTGGGAATGAAAGAGGGAATGGAGACGAGAGGCGAGCCAACTGAACTGTTGACAGTTATCCTGACACAAACACGCATTGTCATGTCTAACAAGCGTCAGCCTCAGCCTCAGTCTCAGTCTCAGACTCTTTGCCTGCCTGTCAGTCAGTCGCTGTCAAAGTTATGTGTGTGCCAGCAAAAGACGCACACACACATAGGACATGCTTTTACTCCTAGTGGAAATTTAGTACTTAATGTGTGTGACGACACATGGCTGCGAGGCTCGCCGATAGATACAACGAAAAAGCCGCAAAAAAGCGCAGAGTATTCAGTTGCACTAAACTCAAAACTGCATCAATTTAATGCAATTTGCATGTCGCTAAAGCACATACAAAAACAAGCACCAACTGCTGTTAGGAGTCTCTTAACAGTATGTTAACTAACATTCGCTCATTCGAGCTGTGTTTAGCGCACAGCAAACTCATTCATAAAAAGCAGCAACGAGAGAGCAACAGCAACAGAGAGAGATTCCACAATTGTGAGAGAGAGAGTTTTGGATGCTGTTGCCGTGTTGCTTTCTGGCCAGAATATAAATACGCAGTGCACAGCATCAAGCGGCAACAGTGGGCAACGTAACATTGAGCGTTGTGTGACGTCTCTGGCTAAAATCAGTTATTACGTAGCCGCCGCGTGTGTGGCAACAGCAGACAGACAGGCAGACACAACAAGCGCAGTCTAGCGGTCTGTCAACGTGATTTTACAGAGTGCGTTTTTTGTCGTGAATTTGATATTAACATATATCATATATATGTGTGATCGGCAGTGCATTTTTAATTAACAACAAATTGAATTTTGTAATTAACATGAAGATTTAAATGAATTGCAATGCAAAAAAATGTGAATGTGTGTCGAGTATGCATTGCCATTTAAAGCGGAAATTGTGACAAATTAAAAGTGAATCAAGTATTGCGCATACGCCACCGAAGTGGAGTTATGTCTGGCAATCTAACTAAAAGTTATAGCACTTGCTTCACACTCGCCTCGCTTTGTTTCCACACGCGACAGTCGAGTGCCTGAGTGTGTGTGTGCAACTGTCTGAGTGTGTGTGTGAATATGAATGTGTGTCTGGGCATTGCGCTAATTTCTCACACTTCAAACGTCTGGCAATGAATTTCCGTTTTGCCTTTTACGGGATGCTTTCACTTCGCTCACGTTCTGATTTCCTGCTTTTTGCTATTTTTGCTTTTGCTTCTCTTACATTATATTTTTCTGTGCTTTTCGCTTTGGCTTTTTACTTCCGCATGCCGCTGGCGAATTGTTTAGCTCAAGTGTTTTGTGTTTGCCTCTGTCCTTTTATCACCTGCCTCTCACTCTTCATCCCACTCGCTCTGTCGTTTTGTAGTTCTGTCCGCCTTTCATGCCATAAATTAAGCACTCTGACAGTGCATTTACCTTCGCATTGTTTGCCGATAAACACTTTATGCGAATTTGAGCTCTGCATTAGCGCTCCAGATTCAGCTTGGTTGCTGCTTCTCTGACTCTGACTCCGACTCCGACTCCGACTCCCATTCTGGCAATCCATTCTTCGTTACGCTTTGATAGCTTTTCATACCCTGGAGTGACATAAATGAGCTGAAAGTTAAACGAGACTCGAAAGAGAAATGTGCATGGAATGATTTAAGACTGGGGCTGTTTAAGATTCGTAACTCGAATGCCTTAATCAAATACGAACAACAGTTGCAGATAACTAATCACTGAGCATAGGTGCAGAAATGGGTAATTTAAGTAAAGTACATAAATTATTTGGCATTATTATTGCAGCAGTAATTTGTATGCCAAAGCCGATGATACGCCATCGAGAATAGAAAGAGAGTGAGCGTGGAGACTTAGGATCGTAATCGCAATCGCAGTGTTATTCAACGTTTTGCTTGAGGGCAAACACTTGAAAGGAACCAAAAGACGATTGCTTCTGATTAGTTAATGGCGTTTATTTCATTTCAAATTGTTTGCCACACTCTGTCGAATGGCAACTGGCAACTTCTGCTCGAGTTACGTAAGGCACGTAGCGTGAAGGCGAGAAAACACTTGTTGGTGTGTTGGTTGGGAGCGAGGAGGCTTAAGAGGAAGGTTTAGTTGGTTTTAGTTGGGGTTCGCCTGGGCACGTAGCGAAGAGGGCAAATCACAGTTGGTGCTATTACCAACTTTGCCACGAATGAATTGAATACAAGCAAGCGCAATGCTGGATGTGAGAATGTGGCCAAGATAATTGAGGATTAAAGCCAACAACAGTGCTTATTCAAAACTGTTGCCTACTTATGCGGGCAGCGGAAATAGCCTCAAGTTCAAAAAGTGTTGCCTACTTTACGGGTAATTGCGAAGAGACGCAATTTAAAAAGCGCGTTTGGCGTGTGCGAAAAGTGTGTGAAACGTTAAAAATAACAACGAAATCTTACAGCCAACAAACAACTGCAACACTTGTCGCTTAAAATAAACAACGAGTGCGACAACAGCGACAACTGTAACCTGTGTTTTGTGAGTGAACGAAGCGAAGTGAACTAAGCGAAGCGAAGGTTGCGTGTTTGTTTTGTGAAGAATGTGCGACTAAGTGCATAAAATCCACGAACAGCCAAGATAAGAGAAACACACAAAACGAGAAAGGAGAAACGGTAACGGGAAACCGAAAAGAAAAGCGTACGGAACAGAAGAAGAAACGTTAAAGCAAACGTCAAATTCCAGCGGGATTTATTAGCGAGCGAGTGGAGCGAAGTCACGGAGGTGGGGGACGAGGTGAAGGCGGGAGGCAGCAGCCATGACAAGCATCAATTGCGTGTGGTTTTGTTTGCTGCTCTGCCACAGCTGCAACATATTTGGATTACTACGTTTCGAGCAACAACAACAATACCAACTCGTAGAGGGTGAGTTTAAAGAGTTTCTTCTGTTGTTTTTTTTACTCGAATTCACCGTCAGTTATTTTATAGCCTGGCTGTACTTGCAAATGAAATCTGTGTCAAAAAAAAGAAAGAATAAATAAAAAGCGTTTTATGCGTATGTATTTTATATTTTTCCATTTGCGATTTGCCATTCAACGTTTTATGTCATAATGAGCGCAGCCTTTTGATTTAATGACAAATGCCTTGAGCAACCATAAAACACACTCACACACACACACTCACAACACTCACTCACTCACTCTCTCTGTGTGTGCGTTGTGTTTTATGCGCGCTTTTGATTTATTTCCAAGTGCTTTTCATTTTTTATGGTAATTTATCACAGCACAGTTTATGGCCAACACGTTGCATATCGCCAAAGGTGGCAACAGCCTGCTGATTGCAGCTTAGCCCCCAATAATGCGCCACAAAATGGTTTTAGACCAAGTTAGTAAACCTTTAAACAACAAAAGGAGCAAGCACGCCACTTGAATGCTTAATGCCAACACACAAAACGAAATAAAGAAAAAAAAACAAGAAATGCCAAAAGCCAACTCAACAAACGGCTTATTACGCTCTTTTTGCTTTCTTCTGCAACCGTTCTCTTTCCCCCCACCCGATCCCTCTCCCACTCGGTTTATGCTGTCCCAAAACATAGCTTTGCCCTTTGAGTACTTTGAGGAGCACGATGATGACTTTAACTACGACCTGGACGAGGCGCAATCACAAGCCAAATACGATGCACGTCTGCTGTCCGAACAAATGCTGAGCGACGCTGAGCTCCAGCAAAGAGCAGACATCAGCTACAACTCCAACTTGAACGCCAACTCCAACTCGAAAGTCAACGTTGACGCCAACACTAACTTGAATGGCAACTCTGGCCTGCAGCCGGCAGAGAACAGAGGCGAGCAGACGGCAGCTGGTTTCGTTGACTCGTCCGCAGCTGAGGATGACTTGGAGCCGCATAGTCGAGCTGCGGCTTGCTTTACAAATGGCCACAAGTACACACACGGACAGAAGGTAAGCGCATCACTGTGTGTGTGTATCTCTATCTTTTTACCCTTTATTTGCCATTTGCTACACCTGCGTGTTTTGTTAGCTTTGCGAATATTCATATGCGGTTGGGGTTTGCTTTTCAGTTTTCAGCTGCGTCTTCTTGCTCGTATGCATTTCACATGACTCCAGTCAGCACTGGTTTTTACTGTTATATTTATAGCTGCATTAGTTTATATCAACCGCTGGCTAGATTTTTACTGCATATATCTTTTTGATAACCAACTCAAGTGGATTTTTTTAAGTCTTATCTCAGCTTAGTTTTTACAACTTTAAGCTAATTTCATGAAGTTAAAAGTGCTGCATTTGTCGAGTAATGGAAATTATAAATTAGTGAATTGTTAGGACGGATGTTCAAGAGTATTTTAATGAGAATTAAGACGTTTTATATCTTAATGGATTAATAATGGCACAAGTGCTTAGCGTATTTGCACAATTTAAAGTTGTATTTGGAAAAATTAAGTGAATTTATTATGGCTGGATTATTATAATGCTTCATCTCTTCTTTAAAGAAACTTATAAATTATTAACAAAAAAATGACAGATAATTATAAGGCGCTAACTTTTCTTTTAGGTAAATATTCAATTATTAATAGATTCTATCTTTTTATCTGTCGATAGGTAAAGTTGGCTACAGCTTCATACAAAATAGGTTTTTTGAAATAAAAAAAGTGCTGACAGAATATTTTTGTCACTTGTTTTATGCTTCCTGAAATATCTTGTACTCTCTTTGAGCTTTCAGTCTTTTTCATAGTGAGCAAACTAGTGAATGAATTGACATCCACTGCATTTTATATTAAAACGTGTTTTTATTGATACCAAATCAAGAGTGAATTTGAAGACAGTTGCTGTAGCTTTGTATTGAACTCCACTTTGATTGAAGCAGAGTGTATTTATTTACAAGCAGAGTTGAGCAGAAAACAGTTGATACTTTGCTTTTAAATTAATGGGTTTTTGGCTTAAAGAGATTTTGCAGCAGATATCGCTGTGTGTGGTTGACTATCTATCTCACAACACAGAGCTATAGATACACAATTGTAAACCATAGTCAGAGACATGTGTTACCGCATTCATTTCAAAGCATTTCGACTCTTTTTTTTTTGTTTGGTTACCCCCCACAAAAAGAAAGAAGAGTCACAAAAAAAATACAAACATATACATATAGTCGAAAATATATTTGAAAGTGCACAAACAACGTGACATTACACAAGCCATGTTTGAATATCCTTTTTGGCTCGTTTTTTGCGAGATTTGCTTAACCCATGTTTTGGTTGTTATTTTTGCTGTTTTCTCTTTTTTTCTCTCATGCATCTCTTTTCCTCTCTTTCTTCCCCATTCTCTCGCCCTCTCTCTCTCTCTCTGTTTCTTTTTGTGGCAGGTTCCGCGTTTGGATGCCTGTGAGGTTTGCCTATGCATGGATGGTGAAATCTTTTGCTGGTGGGAGAAATGCGGTTAGTTTTGAATTGAGTTTTATGAGTTAATGCACGAAACAGTGCCACATGAAAGTTTTCTCTCCCCATCCCTCTCCATTTGCAGATAAGACGAATGTAAATAGCGCCCCAACGGGAGATGCTGGCGGAGGAGGCGAAGGAGACTATTCAGATCCATATCGGCATGAGACCACAACGCGAAAATCAACAAAACTGCATAAAGCGGAGCGCAAAGTTGGCAAGCGGCACAAGCATCACAAGAATCAAAAGAATTTTAATGACTATGAAGTTTACCATAGTCGACAGCAGCAGCAGCAGCAGCAACAGCAACAGCAACAGGAGCAGGCGAAGGATTATAAAAAGCCAGACATAAAGCAACAAAAACAAAAGAGCAGCACCATCAACAGCAGCAGCAGCAGTAACTACAATATAATCAAGCAACATCAACACGAACAGCAGCCAAAGTTGGCAACGTCAACGTCCCAACAACAGCAGCAACAAAAACAGCAGCAGCCAAAGTCGCAGCCACAACTTCATGTGGCAACTGCAGCAGCTGTTAATCAGGCAGCAAAGGAAACGCATTATCAGCACCAATTGCCAGCGCCTCAACAACACGAGCAACACGAGCAGCAGCAGCAGCAGCAGACACACCAGCAACATGAGCATGAACAGCAGCAACATTTGCACGCCCATCAGCCGCATTCGTCCAGCAAGATTTTAAATTTCCCCGAAAACTTGCCGGCACTGCTTTACTATGACTACAAGACCGAAGAGCATGAGCATCATCAGCATCAGCATCATCAGCAGCACTTGCTGCATGAAAAGCAGCGACAGCAGCAGCAACTGCAACAGCAAAAACAGCAACTGAAACGGCAACAACAGCAGCAACTGCAAAAGGCGAACCGAGACGTTGAACTCGCCACTGACTTGGGCAGTGATAAAAACTTTGATGAGGCGGAAACCGACAGCGATATTTTGCCCGAACCACCAACCAAACGACCCACAAAGCCAACAGCAACAACAACAACTGCGTTGACAACTGGCAGCAGCAACATCGACAACAATAGCAATGGCAACAGCAACAGCAACAGCAGCAATGACAGCAGCAATAGCAATAGCAGGGCGACAACAATAGCTGTGGCAACAACAATTGAAATGATGACAACGCCGCGTAGCGAACATGCTGTCACTGTTCTGGCCATGGCCAATACAAATACAAATACAAATACAAATACAAATGTGAGTACCATGCTTAAACGAGCCAACCAACTGCAAATTTTCACTTTGCTGGCTGCAGTTTGGTGTCAAGTGCCTGCTGCTATTTAATTTCCAAGAATGCCCTTCTTAAGTTACAGCACAAAATTTCAAGCTAACTACTAAACTTATCTTTCTTCTTTAGAGTAGCTTTACACAAATTTTATGAATTTCTTGCGATATAGTTATTTAATTTGAAGACTTTATTTAGACAGATTTTCTAAGAAACTCAGCTGCATTTAAAATGGCTCACGAATTTATTATTAAATATTTGTAGCCTGTATAATTACATGCAAAATAATGAGTTATTTTGGATAGTTTTATTGGCAGGTTTAAAGTCAGCTAAAATTTTCATTCTTAAATTGAAAATTTTCTTCTTTAAAATTGCAGTATATATCTTCTATGTTTAATAATCTAAGTATATTTAGTTTCTCAAGAATAGTTGTTGTTCGGTCTAACTCTGTCCAAATCTTTTTTTTTTCCCCGATGTTTAACATAATTATCTCTGTCATTCCCAAGAGTTCCTTGAGGCACTTCTCAATTAATTTATGTTATCTGAAAAACGAAAGCTTTTTAAGTTATTTGATTTATAGTTATCAATTGGCAATAATCAAACATCATCATCATTATATCATCATTATATGTTTATGGCCAACTGAGAAATCTAATTTAATTGTTGCCTTTCGCTTTTTAGATAATACTCTGAAAATATTTGAGCTTGTAGCTATACGAATTTATGTACATAACTTATAGTTTATCGTATCGTTAATCGATGCGCTTTGTTAAAAGCCAGTTGAATCTGGAACTCCCGAACGAAAGCAACAAGACGTAAATTTTCGCTATAATTAATTATTCACTTATGAATTTATTCTATCGAGTCTGAAAGACTGGGGCTGTTATATAATTGTAAATATTAGTTAAAGTCTTTATTATATATATAATAAATGTCATTTTCTGTGCGTCGTAAAGAAGTCTCCGTCAATATTCCATTAAAATTAACTTTTATATTATAACTTGTTAAAATAAAAAGAACTTTTTTACCATTACTTTTTACACTGAAAACTAAGTCTATTAAATTTTGTAAAAAACTAAAGATATTTTCATTGGCCTTCCGTTTCACATATGCATGCTTAAGATTTATTAGAGCAGCCTCCATCAGGCCACAAAACTGCAATTGACAATTAACTCTTACCAATAAAAACTTTAACAGAAGTTTCATCACTAAAATTCTTGTGGAGACTGCAAAAGTATTCACGCTTTACGCAGACCAAAATTAATCATGCCTTCGCTTTAAGTATCGTCCAGTTTATGGAGACCTGCTGCGGCGTAATTTGTAGTCCATTGCTTTTTGCAATTGAATTTTTCATGCACGACTTGCTTTATTATTTATTTCATTTTAATGCTTATGAAAGATGCCGCAATTGGAAAAAGAGACCAACTGGGGCAAAAAAAAGAACGAAAACTGGGCAAGTTTATGAAGAATATTTAGTAGCCATTAGTGCGGGCTAAGTAAAAGTTGAAAACGGTAACTGGTGAGGGGTGTGAAGAGAGTTGTGTGGGTAACCATTAAATTGCGTATACGTATTTACTTGCCGTTGCAGCAGCAACAGCATCGTGTTGAGGAAATTGAGGACACTGACGATGCATTTCATCGGTGGCTGACATCGACGGAACTGAATGTTGACAGTACAAACACGCTTGACGATAACTTGCCAGCAGTTGTTGTTGAGCAGGAAACGCCAGCATCAACAATAATCGATGATGTTGGCGTTAACAGCAGCAGCAGCAGCATCAGCAGCAGCAACAGCAACGGAGGGAGCAATAGAATTGCTGTCAATCCGAAAGACAATGGCAACAGGCACGGCAACAACATAGCTGACAATGCGGATGCTGTGTTCTTTCGTAGCTCCTACAATGATTACAGCAGTGAATTCAATGGCAGCGTTGTCAATATTGACATTACACTAACTGCAGTCGATGTGCATCCACAACGGCCACATCAGCAGCAACAGCAGCAGCCGAAAGCTGCTGCCATCGGGCAAACGGATTTAATTGCAAATGACAACCAAACGTCAGACGTTCACGCTGCTGAAAGACAACCAACAATGGAGCCAGCAACAGCAGCAGCAGCAGCAACTACAACAACACTGTTGCCGCATGTGGCCATCAGCAGCAGCAGCAGCAGCTCTGGCAGCAGCAATCAGCACAGCGTGCCGCCCTACACGTTGACAACGATTATAACAACAAAGCCATTGGCAACGGGGCGTATGTGCAATGTGTTGGGTAAGTTGGCAAGTCAACAACCCACACGCTAACGACAACAAACTCTAACGACTCGCACTCCAATTCCTTTCGCTCTCTTTCTCTGTATCTTGCTCTCTCCCTCTTATTATGGCAGGCAAATTGTATAAAATTGGAGAAATTCTACCGCAGGACACCGGGAACTGTTTGCAATGCATTTGCACCGATGCCGTGACACCTGATGAGCTGCCCAGCGTCACCTGCAGTCCGCATAACTGTCCGCCGCTCGTTCTGCCCGATCTGTTTGATGCCACCGGTTACTGAGGCTACGGGTTTGTGCTGTAAGTTGCATCCATTGGCGCAAGAAATAATTCGAAAAGCGAAATAAAAATTACACACGAAAGAAAAACAGAAAATGCATAACGAAAATTAAATGGAAAATATGTATGTAGAGTATATATATTTAATTGAATTTTAATTGGACTTGAATAATTGTGGGCATACATTAAACTGTTCAACTGCAGCAAACACAACTCGCATGGAACTAATTAAACAAAAATACACAAGAACACACACACACTCACACACAAACACAGAGACGAAGAACTCAAACGCTCAACTAACTCAGCAGTCGCTACATAAATTTATGGATTTCAATGTAAAGCCCTCCCTGTATCATGAGTGCTATTTCACACTCACTAAAACAAATACTTACAAACCTATCAACAGTAGATACTCACACACACACACACTCATAAGCACACATGGTCAGCCATACACAGATGGATTTGTGTGCGTGTGTGCAGAAGTGGAACAGAGAGCAATTTGCTGAGAGCAAATTCTAGTTTTTAAGCTGAATGTTTATGCATTTTACAACAAAAGAAAAGGAAACACACAAAAACAAAATAATATTCATTCATCGGCAAGCCGATGATTTAATGCCCTTGCAGAAAATAGTAAATGTATTCTAACTAAAAAACTTACATTTATGTTAGAATTTCAGTTAATAAAATTCTAAAGAATTTACTAACTAATTTAATGACAGTGAGCAGTAAAAAGGATAAGATGAGTCTCTAACGAATTTATGAATTGTAAAATGTAAAAAAATATTGAAGAAGAGTATTAGTCTCTAAAGAAATTACTTACTAATTTAACATCTCAGTTTAAAATTACAATTTAGTAACTCAATTTAAATAAGTAACTAAATTATTAATGTGAAAGTATGAAAGGAAAGCATGAGGTCTCAATATTTTACTTACTAATTTAAGTTGAGTTATTCATATTAGTAAGTAAATATTTTAGGGACTAACACTCTCCTTCAATACTTTTTACATTAATTCCTGGAATAAATTCTTTAGAGTTTCTCTTTCTCATTCAATACTTTTCACTGAATAAGTTTATTTTCTGTCGGGGCATTTTCAGTGCGTAATTGAAAGTCAACCCTATCCCATTTCCCACTCGAGTCTACATGCAATAAGTGAAGAAAATAAATGTATACACGATTAGAAATTTTAAAGAATTTATAGATGTACTTAAAAGCCCACACATAAATATACCTACCATACATACTATACAAACAGACATAAAACATAAAAATATATTGAAACTCAAAAATAGGTTAGACAATTTTGAGTTGATCAGCTGGAAACACTTGAAACTTGAAATCGAAAAAATGTTAGTTAAGTAAACTAAATCCATAAACGTAAAAAACTGAACAATGACAAATAATGTATTATTGTATGTATGTATAATCATTTGCAAAACTAGTTTAAGATAACAATTGATTCACTTCGTTCATGCAAAACTCTTTTAGCAAACTCTTCTAAGTTGATCGCTTCTTCTAGGCATTTTTAAAAGATACGTAATAATTTAACAAGTATTGTATATGGATAGTTGTATCGGTTTTTTTATTATTAGAAGAAAGGCACCATATCCTCTAGTTCTACGAATAAATACCAAAATCTTAAATGTATAATGCCATTTAAATCTAGTCATTAACAATCATTTATTCAACTAAGTTCGAAATGAAACATTATTTTCACATTATATATTAAACCACTTTTAGGCGTGATAACGATTTATTCAGAAAAAAATGAAGTAATTTAAGCATAAATCATAAAAAATAAATCATACTTGAAAAGTAGACACAATTATTGATATTAGATAAAGATGAACGAATAGGAACTCGAAATTTTATATCAAAAGTGCTGTCGCAAGAGTAAAAGCATTAACTTTAAAACTTATTTCAACAAATCGAATTCTGTCGAAATATATGAAATGAAAACAAAAGAAGAAAATCAAAATAAAGGCGTGTATATTTATAAATACAAAAAAACATTTATGTACTGAAACAAAACTAATAGCGAAGAGCTGGCTTCGGCAAGTCGAAGATTTAATACCCTTGTGACATAGAAAGTTAATCAGTTGAAGAAGAGGCTTTCACATCGATTTTCTTCAAATTGAAATTGGTGTTAATTGATGCAGATATTGTAATCGCATCAATATTTGGACTGCCAATTTGCCAGGGTATTAAGTTCACAAGGCAAATCAAGCATTCAAATAGAGAGAGATGCATAAAACGAGAGAACAACAACAACTAAAAACAAATTGAAATCGTGTAATCGTAATCCGTATTTAAAAATGTATACAAAATAAATATTTACGAATATATCGTATTGTACTTGTACTTGTATGTGTAAAGTAAATGTAACTGCAAATCTCTTAACTAATCTATTTACATATATGCATATTTACAGGACTCAGTAAAACACAGACACACACACACACAGACACAGACCCAGACACACTGACACAAATCTTACATCTATGTGTAAAATGGATTTTGTGTTCCGAAAACAACAAATCAAATTGACATGAATAAACCAAAACATATGATAAATGAGGCTGAAACTTTGTCAATTTTAGTTGTCCAGATGGGAGATTTGATGGGACAGAATATGGTATTAAGGTAAGTCGTTGTAAGTTGTACATTTTCATTGAATTTATTATTACGTTTGCCATTTGGGGACTGAATACCTGAAAACATATCGAAACTATTTCTGACTACAACTACAACAGATCGCTTTCGCTGTCCGACTCAAAGCCAGAGTCATCAGTCTCCGAGGCTAATCTTCTGTTACCTGGCAATAGGCGAGGATCTATCTCTTGTTGTTGTTGCAGCTGTTCTGGTTGTAGTTGTTGCAATTGCTGTCTGTATCCATCGATGACTCGCTGTCGCCGCCAGTCTTGCATTATGATTTCAACTCGTCGATTCAGCGGTCGTCGATTGTATCTGGCCGTCAATTGATTATCACCACCACCATCCATTGGAACCGTCAATTTTTATGTTTTGCTTGGATTTGCTCAAAAATGTATAATTTCAGAATTGTTACAAAATGTGATTGAAACACAATTCGGATTGCTACGAGGTAATAACAAAAGTCAGAGCCGGAAATGAGCAGCGCATAGCGATTGTCGATTGGCTGTTAATATGATTTAATAAAGCATAAATCGACATGTGTTCAGAAGGAGGGGGAGGCAGAAAAGCAGCATTTGCCACTCGTAAAATGTGTTGCCAATTCATATGCACAAGCTTTATTAGATTTTTTGACCACATCGCAATCAACGCGCTGCCAGCAACCACAAAGCACTTAACTCGCTGTATGCGTGTGTTGGTGTGTGCATGTGTGTGTATGTGTGTGTATGTGCCAAACACGCTCCACATGCATATGTATATTTGTGTGTGTTGCTGTGTGCTCGGAAACGGAAGTGAGGCAAAGCCTGTGAAATGTACTGCCTGGTTGACTGACCGCATGAAGCCATAAAAGCAAGCTCGAAGCCCAATCCTGATGCTGCTGCTGCTTCTGCTGATGCCCAACCTTCTAGGAAATGCCACAGCTGCCCCAAAGTACTCGGCCACAACAATGCTCGTACTTTGCTGTCAATTTGTGATAACGGCAGCTTTATTTCAAAATATGAACGACGACTTTATTTGTGCCAACTTCTGCCACAGTCTTTGCCGCTCTGCCACTCTGTCAATTTGCCAATCTGTCTGTTTGCCAGCTTCTCCCAATTCCAGCTCCCCAGCTTTTGGCCATCGTCATCGGCATCGTCATCATCATGTGCAACTTTGTCGGCTTTCATTTGGCTTTTGTGCCGTTATGTTCTCGGAATTGTAGTAGCTCTCTAATTTCGAGCCAAGTGAGTTGTTAATAATTCATACAGCAATCAAATCATCAACTAGAAACTGAAAGATTACCTCGACCAGTTGCAGCATTTACAATACAAATTGAATTTAAGCCGCTTCCATCGTGCATCTTATTTAATTGTTGAAACTCTAAACAGGAGCCGGATGCAATTACTCAAATCGCATTCGTAATTTCAGTATGGGTGCTTTTAACGTTTGTATTCCTTACAATGGATTCAAGTATTCGGATTTATTTTATTGTTTTCCATCATTACTAAGGAATTTGCCTCGTTATTATGCATTTACATAAGGTTGAGGTTCTTCTACTTTAATTGTTTTAAGCAATTCGAGAAAAGAACTTTATAAATTTTGTTAATTAACGCTTTTATTAGCATAGAATTTCAATTCTTTTTTTTTCATTTAATTTTGTGTAAAAGATTTGTATTTAAGTTAATAGCTTGCTTATATATAATACCAACCACAAATTGTATTTATTCAAATATATTTATCAAATAATTATGAATACAGCTTTTTACCCACAAATCTTTTCGAGGTCAGCTAGTTTTGAATTCAGCTTTTTCGCACAATTAAACTGTAAGCCATAAAACGGTGCGTAGTTTAAAATTGATTGCAAAATATAATCATAAATCGGTCAATCAATATTATTAAAAGTATAAAAAAAGAAGAGCCTTTAAAGAATTAATAATTTGTGATTATGGTGCGATAAGTGAGTTGAAAAATGAAATTGCTTTCACGCTAAAAAAGCGGACTATTAAAAATTGACTCTGCGAGGGGATTGAAAATGTGCTGAAAGTACAAAAAAAAAACAAGGAAAAAATGAAAATGGAGCACAAAAGTCAACGGGCAGGGCAAATGGAATAACTATGCAGGCATTTGCACATTTTTAATTACGCTGCACATTTGCATTTGAATTGCGCATTTTACACGCTGATAAACTCAAATAAAGGGCAACAGTTGGCTGCTCTCTGCTGATGTGCTGTGCTGTGTGTGTTGTGCTTGCTGGTTGGCAATAGCCAAAGACACACACGCATAATACACACACACACACAACACACATTCAGCACTACTAAGTGCGGGTGTAAGCTGTGTGTGTGTGTGTGTGAATTTCAACTGATTTTTGCAGTACGTGTAATTTTCAAGTTGACAACTTTTGTGCCAAAGCACTGACCTCGTTATACGGCACACACTCTAGCACACTCGTACACACGCACACACACTCGCATACACATAATGGAGAACTGTGTGTGCTTTAGAAATGGCATTGCCCGTAGCCATTGCCTTATCCATAGCATACTTTTGCGGGCACTGTAGAAATTGCAGACAGTTGCAAGAAAAAAAAAAATAAACAACATCACTTTACATATAGATGGCTCGACTGGCGTATATCCTGTATTGAATAGGCATATACATATATCGAGAAAAGCTGACACAGATGGAGTCAGATCGAAAGGCTGCCATCGATAGAATTTTTATGTTTGATGCTTGGAGCTGATCAGTTTTCTTATGTGGAATAAATATTCATATTTTTATCACTTACAAACAAAATTGTCATTAAATGATTTATTTTTTTATTTAATAATTTAATTACAACATTTTTTATGTACACCTAACATTGATTAAGCTTAGGCTAAAACGGATCAGCTTACTTGTAATAAAAATACATATTTATAGTACTTACACACGTAGCTATTAAAGAAATAATACTTAAGAGATTTAATTTCTAAATTACCAATTTCATCAATAATTTCTTATATACACATGTGTATATGCTCATACAAAGCTACCATTGATTAAGCTTAAGTTCAAAACAGATAAGTTTACATAATTGTTAGGGAAAATTTGTACAAACTATATTGGCAGTAAATATGCATGTAAATACTATTGAAATGATCTCAATTATAAATTGGCAATTGAATTCATGAATTTCTGTTTACCTATCTATTAAAGTGGAAAAAACCACACACACATTTATATGCTCAACTCCTAAACAATCTTTTTACTACACTCACGAGTATTAATAAAAATTCTTCAATATTTTAATAATAAAACATATTGCTTTCAAGACATTCTTCTATCGTCTGCCACCCATAAAAATTATATTCCTCACTCTGGACGAACTGATGCGATACAGCGCAGTATAAAGAGCGAAAGTCATAGAAACAAAAGAAAACGAAATTTATTTGCACTACTTATATACAGAAGCACACACAAGTACATGGCTGTATGTATGTATGCGCATACACGTACTTATCTGTATACATACATACGTATATAGATAAATATAGCCATAAGTACACGACTTTACCGTGGGTACATTTTGATACACAGAATTTTCTTTTGGGCAAACAATGGCAAAGAAAGACACAAACAATTCAAGCTGTCTTCACCTTCTACTTCTACTGCTGCTGCTCCTGGTTGTGGCATTTACTGCGTTGACTCACTGTAAGCCCTTCCCAGAGCTTCTCCCAGTCGGATATGTATTTGTTGTAGACCGCATCTCGTTGCTGGCTTTGCTGTCGCCAGGCAATTTTATTCGCGTTGCGATTCACGTTTAGATCCGCGTTGACGGGCACATCGTGTATACGCTCATCGAAATAACGAGATCTATTCGACATTTCAATTGATAGTTTGATTTTGTATTTATTTATTTAGTTTGCAGTCTAACTGCTGCCCTTAAAACAAAAATCTTGATTAAGGCAAGGCCTGCTGCTGCTGCTGTTTGTTCTAGGCTAGAAGCTGGAGATCCTCTCTCTCTCCACTTTCGAGTTATATAATAAAAAAGGGTTTCCGGTTTTTGTGGGCTGCCTTTGTAAACTGTTTTTAATGACGGGCAAACAGCAGACGCGCGTTTTTGGGGCTAATGATGGCGTTTGCCTGCGAAAAAGTTGCAACTTCAGATTGAAAATTTGTTGCCTATGAAAAGTTTGTAGTTAGTTTTTAATGCTGCCTAAATGAGAATTGAAAACGTGACGGAGCGTGGAAGTGATGGAAGTGAATGCCTTGGATATCAGGTGACATTAATTAGTCGACGCAAAGCACTCACGAACATCAAATGAAGATTTCCGCAGGCTCGTGGCTTCATTTCGCTAAGATGCCTGCCCGCAATTTGGGTCAAAATAACGCAAATGTCTAAATGGAGAGAGAGAGTGAGAATGTGTGTAGTGTGTTGTGTATGTGTGTTTGACAGCGTGTGTGAGTGTGTGTGTGCTGCCCCGTGGCTGACAATTTTGTTGCATTAACCGCATGTGCAGACACCTTTGACAATTTAAATGGCATCATAATTAATAAGATGGCTCATTGCTCATACGACCCGTAGGCCAGCTTTGTTGTGGTAAATTGCACAGCGCATCATCGCGTGAGTCAAAAGTGCCAGGTGAGGAGGGGCAAGGAATGACAGAGACAAAGAGTGAGAGAAGAGAGAGTGAAAGAGTAAGAGGCATGTCGTCTCTGTTTTAATAAAAGCCATTTGACTGATCCGTTTGAGCTGCTCAAAGCTTAATGCTGTCAATGCCACAGCAACAAATTGAAGACCGTCTAAAGGGTCATAAATATGCACAACGCCCACACGCAAATACAGAGACACACGCACACACACACACGCATACACACACACACACACACACTGTGACTGCAGTGGCCTCTGGCTGAGCCCTAAGGCAATGGCAACACTAAAAGGTCACACGTCGCCCTCACGCTCATTTATAAGCATTCATCATTCATTTGGCAACGCCCCGCGGCCCGTTCTTTGCTCTCTCTCTCTCTCTCTTCTGTTTCTTTCTCTTGTTCTTCGTGCCATGTATACAAAAACAAAAAAAGTGAAAAAAAATTCCACAAATGTTTGCCTCATTGTTCGTTCATTCGTTCGCTCTCTGTGTTTGTGTGTGTTTGTTACCTTAGGCAAGTCGAAGAGTCCCCCAGACTCAGCCTCAGACCCAGACCAGTGCAGACCCCTAAGCAGACCAGACCAGACCAGACCAGAACAGAGCAGAGCAGACCAAGTCAGCCATGGACTCGCATGAGTCGCTGGAATTGTGCCAGCCTCTCAAGTTGCCTGAGCATACAAATTAATCTTCATCTTCATCTGCACACATTTGCCTTAGGCGCAACTCAAGTTTGCCATTTGTTAGGCACTTACTTAAAAGCAAACCACACGGCAGCTTTAAACACACACACACTCGCAGCACCTTGAAGGCGACAATTATACGCACTCTGAGCGAATTCCACACTGCACACACTTGAGCATAATGCAATGCACAATTGCTTGCTATAATTTGAGTACGAAATTCTCCGAGTATGTGTAAAATAATACTCTATAGAAGGCTATTTGAGATTAAATGTTAGCTTGAATAGAAGGGATGGATTTTGAGGATTTCTGCATATAATATTACAACAATCAATTAACATACTATGCGATGCATAAATATGTAAATAGCATTCTCTTTAAGCAGTAAAGCAGACAGTAAATCGCAAAGCTGGATTAAAATATCGAAGTCTTAAGCCTAAATAAGTAAATTTTCCTAGAGGCACTTAAGTAAAATAGATAAGCTCTTTATTACTATAACTCAATTGATTTTTTGGCAACTTTATTCCTGGGTCAATATTCTGTCAAATAAAGTTATGAGTTATCAATTGAAATATGTGCAAATAATATCAAATAATTGCTTTTAATTGTTCCACATTTTTATACCAGGGAGAAGGAAAATAATAACTTTGTGCCTGCAGGAAATGTATGTAACATGCATACGGAGGCATCTCTGAACTTATAAAATATACATATTCTTGATCACCGTCAACAGCCGAGACGATATAGCCATGTCTGTCTGTCTGTCCCTCCGTCCATATGAACAACTAAATTTCAGAGACTATAAGAGATACAGATATCATTTTGTTTATGTTTGCACGCAGATCAAGTTTGTTTTAATTTTTTTCCATTTTCCGTGCCCAAAAAAACAAAATCAAAATCGAATAACAAGCTTAATTTTGATTACCGAATTTTGATACAATATAAACTATAAATAAAAATAGTAGTATCTAGGATTCCTGAGAATTTAATTAAATTGTAAAAGTTATTTAAAAAGTACTTCTGTATGGCAAATTATATCTACTACGATTGTGTCTCAGCTGCTTTGACCTCTATGGCCTACATGGCCTTTGGTATATTTTAGTATATTTGGGATATAATGTTTGGTTTATCTTAAGAATAATTGATTTGTTGTTTTGTCTGTTTTATTTTTATTTAAAATGGTTATCGGGTATCTCACAGTCGAGCACACTCGCCTGTGGCTTTCTTATTTGTTATAAAATATTTTGCGTTTTCTCTTCATTATTTGTTTGTGTGTTCCTGTTTTATTTATTTTGATTTAATTGCATTGTGCATTATTTAACCAGCTTCCAACAATCTCTCTCTCTCTCTCTCTCTCTCTCTCTCTCTCTCTCTCTCTCTTATATAAATAAACTAGGAAATTAATTTAGTTTTGTGCAGAGCACTTTTATTGAATGAAGAGTTAGAAAATATCAAAGACTCTTTGACTATGAAATAAATGTTTCTATTTATTTCCGCAACTTAAAAACTTTCGACTACAAAATATAAGCGTAATTTCTAATTAAAATATATATAAATTATAATTAAAATAACCACATGAATGGCATCATTTAAAATGCAAAGTTGTGAACAAAGTTTGAATTTGCAATATTTTTGCTCTTTAACTTTAAAACTTTTGAATACAAAACAAATGCGTAATTTATAATTAAAATATATATAAATTAGAATTAAAATAACCACATTAAGTGCAACATTTAAAATGCAAAGCTGTGAACAATATTATATTTTTGCTCTCAGCATTATTAAAGAAAGAGCTTCAAAGTGTTGTGCAGTTGAAGCTTACTTTGTTTTCATATATTATATTTTTATTAATTAAGTGCAATTGGAAATGCAAAAGTGCATTTCATTATTGCATTGCATGACAATTTTAGTTCATTTTATTGTCAGAGCGTGTCAACGCGCAAAATGGAAGTCGAGGATGCTTTTCAGCTGCTTAATTGCAGTAAACAAATATAAACTGTCCGATGTTTGCTGTCAGTGTTGTTTTGTTTAACTGCACCATTTATGTGGCAGCTGTTCAACTGTTCAAAATCGCTCTGTTTATATGGTGGTGAAGCACATCAAGGCGACAACAATAACAACGATGCCAATACCAAATAGTAATATCAACAACAGTTGCAACAGCGGCAACAGCAACAGCGTGTTGCATGCTTCATTGTTGACTTTCATGTTGCATTGTGGTTTTGCGCATTTCGCCGAAAATTCTTTTTGTGGCCAATTGTTTGGACTTTAAATATTCAATTCGTGCAAGCAATTGAGTGCACACACACAAACACATAAACACGCATACACCCACACACACACATCCTCCACACACACGGATTTAACGTGAAATGTGCTTCACACACATTGGAAAATGCAAAAATTGTGTAATTTTCAAGTTAACAGCTCTTGACCTGGTTCGGCTGGCTGGCTGACTGTGTTGGCTGTTTGGTTGGCTGGTTAGTTGCCTGTTTGCCAGTTTGACTTTGTTTGGTGGAACGTGGCTAGAAGGCGGCTTTTGCCATTTGCCGTTTGCTTTAGTTTTGGCTTCTTGTTGTTGTTTTTTTTTGTTTGTTGCTTAACAAATATGCAAAAGCGCAATTGTGTGTTAAGTTGCCTTTGTCAGCACGTGTATTGTGTTTATGTGTGTATGTGTGTATCTGCTGCATACTTTTAGGCTCTGCGAAAGAGGTAAATACATTTTGTATGCCGCGCCGAAGCGGGGACCAAAAGTTTTTCAGCCAGACTTCGTTGCCGTTGCCGTTGCCTTGTTGCATGAAACTTTAAGCCTCGAAAACTTTTAATACAGTGCCCAACAATTGTTGCCAGCCAGCTGCTCAAGCTTTTAGCGCATACATTAAAATCCACCATTATTTTATTTTGCTTTTTCTCTTACTTTTTTCTGTTGTTGCCTTTTTGTCGAGTCGTTATGGGGCAGCAGGCAAAAGTTTAACACACATCTTGGCACTGTGTTTTGTGTTGCCCTTTTTTGCATTTTTACTTTTGTATTTTTGTTGCCTTTCGTTGTTGTTGCTGTTGTTGTTGTTTAACTAACAATTCAAGTTGGTTTGCCACTCCAAGACAAAGTACAATGTCGAAAGCGTTAAAAGGCCAGAGAAATGAACAAGCTTAACAGTTGAAATGCATTAGGCATGCAGGACTAAAAAGTGTCCTGGAAGTAGCCTGGAACTGCAACTGAGTGGGGATTGAAGCGAAATGGGAGAATAATATTGATGAATTAAACGAATATATAAATAAATTTATAAATTAGAATATGAAAAGATAAAATATATGAACAGGATTTTTTTTCAGATCGGAAAAATCTTTAATCAAGATTTACAATCTACTTTTCAGTTAAGATTTTTTCTCTATGTGTAGGAGTATGAGTATGATATGCTATTAAACGCAATATGAATTCATTTTATTTCTTAGAGTGAAAGGAAAATGTCTCTTTTCATTGGACTGCTTAAACATTTTGTGTGTAATAAATACCATTTTTGTATAAAATAAAAAAATATTTAAAATGTAGATTTGGTTTCTAAGTGGTGAAAGGAAAATTTAACAAATTTATAAGACGGTCAAAAGATTTGATTTGATTTTAAAGAACTATTTTCTATTTAAAATACAATTTAATAGTACATTTACTTTTTAAGAAAGTCCATCTTTTTATTTGAGTTAAACCTCTCTCAGAAAAAGCGTTCCAGGGTATCAGATCTCAATGTGCAGTGTGTAAAGTAAACAAATGTAAAAAATACTCATATGTTTCAATAACAAAACACTCAGCACATGCATCTCAAGCTCAACTGGGAGCTGCAAGAGAGACCACGGGGTTCGGCACTAAGGAAGTAATGGCAGCAAAAACTGAAAAACTGAAAAGCGCAACGACCGATTTACATAAAGACCCAAACCGACACAACACACACACACACGCACTAGTGCAAAAGAGCTGCCAACTATTGTAGCAAAATGCACAAAAAAAAAACAAGAGAGAGAGAAATGGAAAGTTTTAGCAGCGCTTAAAATAAAAACATTTTTGCAGCCAAGAACTTTGACTGCAAGATTTGTAAATAATTGAAGGCAAAAATGTTGAAAATATGCAAGCTTAATAATAGCAAATGTGCAAAACAAAATTGTTGCCAAAAAAAAAAGGAAAAACTAAACTAAAGCTGAAGCTAAATAAAACAAAGAGAAAAAGCGTTGAGCGTACGTTTTTTTGACTTTATTACTAAGCATGGTGTGTGTGAGCAAATAGTTGTGACCGAGCGAAAAAAAAAAATAAAATAGTGTTTGCCCCCACGTCTGGTGGCAGGACTTCAATATCCTGCGGACACGCCAATGACTGGGGATGCATGAGAAAGGGAAGGAGAAGGGGAAGCTGCAGCCAAAGAGCGTTGCCTGTAGTCGATGAGGCACTTTGTGGCCATGCAAATGCCACGAATGCTGGCCCACACTGCCTCTGGTCGGATATCGGCGTTTTTATGCACTTTATGCCTGCCACAGGGGCAAACAACGCGTGCGAAGGGGTGGAAAGGAGGAAGGGGAAGTGAGGGAGACTAAAGGGATCGCTGAAAGGACACTTGCATTATTGAGCAGCGAAACGGCAGCTGTGGCCAAAGCCGCGAACATCATGAGGGCGTTAAGAGAGGAGGAGAAACGGAGGCGGGATTCAGGGTTAGGGGACTTTGTGCTTGTAATTTTTGAGCAACGCCCCCAGGACAGATGTACCATAGTACTCATGGAGAGAACTTTGTGTGCGCCACATCAAATGCAGCACTAAAAGCCAACCAAGAACTCATTAGGCATGCGTTGGCTGCGCTCTAATTATGCGACCGAAAAACTGACAAAGACAAAGAAGGGGGCCACTTAGGGCAAGCAGAGTGAGGGAGAGTGAGAGAGAGAGAGAGAGCAAAGTGGAGGGCAGTCGTTGTCACCGACTTTGGCGTATTAACAATGGCACAGCGGAAATCGTAGCTGGTATTTCCGCTGCAAGCAGGAAATGCTGCAGAGAGTGTATACGGAACTTGGGATTGGACACTGGACACTGGACATCGTTGTTGATGCTGTTTTCTTTATGTTGTGGCACGTTTATGGAGCAAATCGGACAAGTAGTGAGAGGAGGGGGAATGGGTGGAGGGGGTAAAACGGGTTCAGAGGTTCATCGAAAAACGCTTTTGCTTGACCTTCGGCAGGGCATTAAAAAGAAATAAATAATAAATCAGCTGGAGCATGAAATATTCAATAACCTAAACCGACAAAGATTTACTGCTCAGCCATTTATTTTTGTGCGGGAGCCCAAGAACAGCAGCAACAACAACAACAAAAACACTTTGTAAGCAATTTGTGCGAAAAGGTGATCTTCGCTTTTGCTCGCCTCTTCTGCTTTCGTCTGCTGATATGTTCTGAAAACTGCCAACTAAACAAGAAGTCATTTCGACAGACCCAAAGCACACACACACACATACACACACTCGCACACACTTCACATTTGAGTAAATTGAAAGAGTTGCCAAAGTTTATTGCCGGCTAAACGGAAAAAAGGCCCTGAGACAGTAGCTCAAAAAGAGTCAACTGCTTAGACCTTGGACTTGGCCATGTCTTATGTGACTTATAGTTGAGGCTTTTCATAATTTGCCAAGACAACAACAACAACAGTAACAACAACACGAACAGAAACGATTCAACTTCAAACCACAGAAACTTCAAAAACTGTGAATGGCACTCTCAGAATCAGATTGAAGTGATTGCTACAGTTTGTTTGTTGCTGCTGTTGTTGTTGTTGCTGTTGGTGCTTTGGCTGCTGCTCTGCGACACGTGTGCAACATTAGAGGCGTACGCAGAGGAAATGAAGTAATCAAAAGATAATGCCACAAAAGCAGGCTAACATAATGCCTCGAAATGTCATAAGGACAAATGAGCAAAGTTTTTAACTTGACAACGAGACGCACAACAACAACAACAAGAACGATTCAAATGAAATTGAGACAAGCAAAATGCATATTGATGCGGGTGTTGAGTCGCCTCTCAATTGCATGCCACATGGCGCTTAACCTTGAAGATGCGGGCTGGACACGCCCCCGCCTTTGGACCCTCTTGACCCCTAAAGGACAGTGCTGTAAACCAAATTGATTTTGTATTTGCATACCCTGTGAGCTAGTGTGATTTTGTTGGAAGCTATAATCGAATATGTGGCACCGTTTGTTGTGTTACTTTGTGAAGAAATTAATCAAACTTTGAAATCTTTTAAGGGTATCAATTAGTCTATCATTTACGTAGTCAATCATATTGTTTTCCTTACCTATTCATATGCGAATTTTAGCAATATTTTAGTTTCCTTTTTTTGTGCAGTATCATTTATTTTACTCTTATCTCTTTTGATTTGCTTTTGCCATTCCCATTTAATTTATATGCCCAATTTTAATTTATTTTAATAAAAAAATTATTATACAAATATTCAATTTTTTACGAAGTCTATTAGCATTATTTTTTATAAATGAATTTTTATAATCAAATTTGAATTAGTCGCTGTCAAAAGCAACTTTTGGTAGCTAAAATATATTTATTTATTTAACTCTACAATGATGATTAAAAGAAACTTTTGGTATCTAAAATATATTTATTTATTTAACACTACAATGATGACAATCTGCCATATTTTGATGATTTTTATCTCATCTTTGTTTTTTTCTCTTTTATACATTTTTCATAGAGCACATTTTATTCGGTCTCTTCTTTTATATTCGCTCTGTAAGTTATGCATATTTCAGTGAATAATTTGAACGAAGTTAGCCGAGGGTAACATGTAGTCTGTCACCTGCTGATTTATTTACACTTAGTTATGGCAATTTGTTGTTGTCACCCGATTTGGTTGAGTGAGTTAACGCGCTTTGAAACTACAATACACAGCTACTCCTGCTCAAATGTCCATTCACATTCACATTCACATCCGTAATTCACATTCGTATTCACATTCGTAGTCGGACAAATTCAGTGGCTGTGATCTGGCTCTATGTGGTCTACTCGTAGTATTAGTGGCTGTAATGCCGCTTGTTGTCCTAGACACGGACAGAGTGCCAACAAAGACCGATTTGCCACTAGACTAACTCACCCACTTCCCAGACACCCACATCCCAAACACACATACAAACACACAAACACACTCACTCACACACTCATACATATGCAGAAATTCAAATGGATTTTTTGTCTATCTGTCGCAACACTGCGAATGATAGAGCAGGAACTGAGGACCAGCAGCAGCAGTAGCAGAAGCGGCAGCAGAATCCCAAACAGAAACAGAAACAGGAACATGAACATAGACATTTAATACAGCCAAATAAATAAAGCCAAAAATAAACGCGGCGGCAACGTTGTGTATACAAAATGGTAGCCACAACAAGCGGGGAGAGTGGGAAGGCAGCGACTAAATTAGTGGAGTTTTAGTGTCTGCAGCAGAGCTCATAAATTGTCAGTTAGTTGCCCCTGCCAAACATAATATTTGCCCATATTTACTCATATCTCTGAGTGTATGAGTGAGTGTGCGAATGGGTGTGGGTGTGCAGATGTGTGTGTGTGAGAGCATTATGATCATTTGAGCTCATAATTTTCAATAAGCAACGTTTTTGTGCGGGAGTCGTGATAACGCGTCGTATGCGTAATAACTTGTCATGCATAACTTCGCCACACACACACAGAGTAGACAGGCGATTAGAATGCATATTGATGCTTCATTCTTGCTACTAAAACTATCACTGGACAAACTGTTAACAGCGTCAGAGAAAGTGAGAGAGTGCGGGGGAGGGAGAGCGAGAGAGCAGAGCGCCATAGACACAGCAGCAACTAGCTTAACCGAGAGTTTGCTGCTAACTTAACAGTGCAGTGCAGTGGCTGACTTAACAGTTGCTGCCTTAACAGTGCTAACTTAGCAGTTCGCTTACTTTACAGCACTGTCTTAACAGCGCAGTCTTGGCAGTTTACTCATTTAACAGTGATGCCTTAACAGTGCTCTCTTAAAAGTGCTGGCTTCACAGCGGGGCCTTAACAGTGCTGACTTAACAGTTGCTGTGTTAAGCACAATATGCATTATCGCGCATAGCTTGACAATTGCAGGCAACTGTGTGTGCGTGTGTGTGAGTGTGCAACTTGGCAGCTTTGCAACTTGGTTACAGCTGCCACCTTGCGTGCTGGCTTTGCAGTGCCCCACACAGATTTTGTCACCACAGGCAGAGCAAATGTCAGGATTATCCCACCATAAATCATAATCAAATTAGTTGTTCTCTCTGCTCTGATTATGTTGAGGCTGGCGCATGAAATTGATTAATAAATCAGGTTGCTGTAATAAATCAGCAGCACGCAACTCTCCCTTCCCTGCCCATCACTCTGATCCACTCTACGTACAACACGTGCCGAACACTTGAGTTGGTTTTGTTAGACGCTGAAGTTCGGGGCAATCATCTATTTATGCCAAATGCCAAAAATCTGTTATCGCTTAGCGCGTTTTCAATAAAAATTATCAAAATTATTTTTGCACTGATTACATTGCTCGACAAATCAATTATTTGCTGTCGATTTTGGCTGTTTGCATGCGCAAATCTGATTTACACGCACAAATGAATATTAAATTGCTTGAATCAATTGAGTTGAGGTACTATACACACACACACACATAGTACACAAAGTACACACTGAACACACACACACACATGCAAGCGGGATGTCTGCAATGATTGTGAATTTTGTGTTATGCGAAATCGATAATAACATAAATCGCACAGCGCACAATGAAATTCCAACAATTTTGCTCTACGCCGAATTCTGCCTGCTGTTGTGATAGCAAATTGTGGGCGTGGATAGAGCGAGAAGAGAGACAGAGATAGAAGAGAGACGAAGAGAGAGAGGAGATGGCAAATAAGACTACGACTGTGATTGGGGATTGGAACTTTGGGAGGGTTAAGAAGCGCACAGACATCATCTCTTCAGCATGTGCACTGTGCATACGCTTCTGCCACACACTGTGTGTTGTGTGTTATGTGTGTTGTGTGTGGTGCCTCCGACACGAAACTTGTTTAATTAGTAAAGAATTCACAATAAGTGCAAATGTGTGCATACATTTTGGCTGAAAGAGCAAAAAGTTATTTCCACGATGGCAAATTTAATTATTTACAAGTTGCTTCAAATTTGCAACTCATTTTTTGCATTGCTCGATATTTGCTTTAATTGAATTATGAAAAAAGATTATATTGAAGCCAATATAGTAATAATATTAAAAAATATATATTACCAGAGTTTTTTAATAATATTGTAAAAAATATTATATAAGAAAAAAATAAGAAATAATATTGAATTTTTATATTCGTCGTAATTATTACTTTTGAATATAGAAACCCTTTATTTGATATATTTTCGTGTTATTATTATTATATTGCTTGCTATATTGCACAAAAAAAGAGCTTTATTTAAATACTGTTAACAACATTCATTTGAAAAAAGGTATGCATATTTGATTTTTCATTTCAAATTATTTCTATAAAGGGAGTTGCTGCTACAAGAAGGTTACATGATTTTTTAGAGCACTAAACCACAAATTCCTTTTTTATTTTTATAATGCAATATAATCGAGAGCATAAAAATTTCGTGTTTTTACGTTGTCTTTTTCTTTTACAGTGTCGCTTAATATTCAATCAATCTTTCGATAAATATATTCATATTGCTGGTTAACATAAAATAAGGAGCTAATTCAGCTACATTACAGAAGCTAATGTTGTTTTTCTCCATTTAACATTTGAAACTATGATTAGGAGCCGATTTTCCAATATCCCCATAAAGGAATATATAGCTATTTTCGAAATAAAAATATTTTCTCAATGAAGTTTTCTATAACGAAGTTCAATTATTCAAAGAACTCCAAAGTTGCGTAGAATTTTTCAATGTGAAAGTATTTTTTCAATTATGGAATAATTTTGGCGGCAACAAAACTGGGAAAATATGTAGGAAATTAAAAAATTGTAGAAATAATAATAATAATTTCAAAAACAATATCAAAAGACACATTTTCGGTTCGAATGTTTCGCATAAGATGTAAGTAAGTAAGATGTAAGATGTAAAATGTTAATCCTTTTTTCTATTACTTATTATTTATTATGATTACTTATTATTTATTGATTTTGGTTATCTTTAGAATTAAATTTTGAACTTAGAGAAAAGACAATAAATCAGAGATAAAAAACACTTCAAGTACTCAAGTTAATGATAATAATGATTAAAAAGTTGATGTATAAAAAAAAAACAATTGTTTTTTGTGCTAATTTGTGGCATTAAGTATTAACACTTTCGCAAATATGAGCAATTACATTATTGAAATCAATTAATGACAATGAGCAGTAAAATTATGTAATAACAATGACAATATCATTTATTATGTTGTGAGTACTTCAACTTGTCACTTTGAATAATATTATTAAAGGTTAAACAATTGATAATTGAATACAATTTAATTTTGTAAGCTATTTCATCAGTACTTTAACAACTTATTACTTAGAACACATATTAAAAATCCAACCTCAATATCGAAATATTGCGAACTCTTTTTGCAGAAAGCATATTTCGATGCCTGAACAAATTTCTAGATTATTTTTTCGTCGATTGCGTTGCTCGTCGCTGTTCTCCACTTCATTCTCTTTTCCTCTCTTGGCTGTCTGATGCAAACGCTTGACGTTTCAGTCTATAAGGATTATTGCTAAACATTTTGTGCGTTGTCTGTCATATGAAATTCCCGAGAACAAACTTTATTGAATTTTGTATTAATTTTTTCTTGCTTGAAAGTCAAGTTGTTGTCGTTGTTGTTGTTGTTGTTGTTATTGGTGTTGTTTGAATTGTTTGTGTTGTGGTTGTTGTTGTCGTATGGGTTTAATATAAAAACGCTGGCGTTTATTAAATTTTATTTTACTGTGCACAGTGCGAGCGAAAAGTTTTCGTTCGCATACTGCATGGTGCAGTTGACATCTTTATGTGTGTGCGTGTGTCCATGATGTCGTTGTATGTGTGTGTGTGTGTATGATATGTGTGTGGTCTCGATGCGTGTGTGTTGGTGACTTGTTGTTTATGTTGCTTTTGTGTTATACTCGCTCGTTGACATTTTCAACGTCAAAGTGGTGCTTGGCCAAAAGTGTCTGCTGCTCTTCCTCCTCCTCCTCCTCCTTCTCCTCTTTCGCTTCTCTTTTGACGATGCTGTCTGGCTCTAGCTTGTTGTGTAACCAACTATATATACATATATATATTTACAAATTTTTGGCACAAAATGTTAATCTTTTTTCAATTATGCAGCTCTGCAGTTGCAGCTGTTAAGCAAAAGTTTAATTGCATGTAACTTTGTTCTCTCTTTTTGTCTGTGTGGCAAATACGCAAAAAACGAGGGAATTACAACAACAAACACGAAAGTGAAAATGAAAAAACAAAACGAAAAGGAAGAAAATTGTTAACAATTAATTACACATGAGCAACAACAACAACAACAACGACAACAACAACGATGCGTGTTGGGCGCTCAGAAAAGTTGCCAAAAACTCGCAGCTCATATTTCAACAGATAATAACGAAAAGGTTGAAAGCATTTTCTCCCCCAACACCCAAACCAACACACGCACAGCGATAGAGAAAGAGAGATAAAGAGTGAAAGAGACAGCAAGCGAAAGCGTGCGAGCGAGAGCTATGAATATATTATTGTTGCTCGTGTGCGGCGTCTAATTGCCATTGTTGTAGTTTGTGTTGTTGCTGTTGCTGTTGCTGCTGCCGCTTTGGTTGCTGCTGTGTGAGTGTGTAACAGGTGCGCATTTTGGCATTTTGTTGTTGAAATGTATTTTCAACCATAAATTAAATAACGGGGCCATAAAAAAGTTTACAGCGCTCAGTGCTTGCCGAAAAGTGTTTAGAGCCCGTTTTTTGGCCAGCTGTAAATTCCAGCAGTCAGCTGAAAACTCATTTAAAATGCCCGCCAATGCTGCACGAGTTTGTATGTGTGTGTTTGTAAGTGTCTCTGACAGTGTGTGTGTGTGTGTGTGTCACAGTGCGAACTGCATGATAAGTACCCATTTATACTCAGTACTTTGTATGAGCTCGCAAAGGGTTTCAAGAAAGTTGGCTAAAGAGCTGCTGGGAGGTTCAGTTTAGCTAACAAAAGGCTTTAATGAGATAGACAAGGGAACAGCGAAGAAGGAAAGGGAGAGAGAAAGGATAGAAAATACAGAAAAGTTTGTGCTGAAACATATTGCAAAAAGACGATCAACTGCAGATATATTTTTTTATTGGCTTCAACTTTTAAAGCAAGGCATTATATAGTCTAGCTATACATTCTAATTTAAAGCTGAAGTTTATTCTGAATACTAATTAAATCGTTATAATATTGAATGATTATTTAGCTCTTTATCTTCCTTTCTTTCTCATTATAGGAACTTATATTATTTTTATGTTATTCCTTTAAAACTCAAGATGGTCTTAAGGAACTTATTATATAATTTTTATTATTTGAAAAACGAGATTCTTTTAAGTCTTTGAATTATACATATGTTAGCTATCAGTTAGCAATGAACAAATATCATTGGCTTATGACTAACTGACAAATACAATTCAAATTTAAAGTAATTCCCCATTTAGATGAATGATTCAAGAAAACTCTGAAAGCTCTGGGGCTTAAATATATGAACATACAATTTTAAAATATAGTTCAATAAATAAACAAATTTAGCTGATCAGAAATATAACACTCGATATTTTAAGTGTTCAATTTTGTTGCAAATTTTATAATAAGTTACTTACTTTATATATTTTACACATTTATTAATTATTATATTTACAGAATCAATATGAAAAAACTACTTTAAAATGATGCTGTCTTTAAATTTAATAACTTTTATTTTGAGATTTCAATATATTTCTGAATTTTATATTATAATATATTAAATTATATTATCTTAAATATGCTGAGCAATTTTCTTTTTTTATAGAATTTATATACTTCTCCTAATTTAAAATATAGTTTAATCATAAATTTAACAATTGTTATTTTAAGTGTTCAGTTTAATTTCTAATTTTATATAATACTTTCTAAATAAGTATTGTCGATACTATTATATTAAACTACTTAAAAATATAGTTGAATAAATGTGCAAGTGAAGATGACGTATAAATAAAAAATGTGAAGTGTTAAGCATTTGTTTGCCAATATTGTGTTAGATCTTATTGCCTTCAAAAACGATTTGTCCGCTGCTGTCTTAAGTCAGAGTTAACTCAAATTCCTTTTATATACAGGATAACTGATGGTCTTTCACTTTGTGCCTGTTTCAGTTGTGTCTCTCGCATTTTTCCATAAGCTTCTTGCTGTGCTTAACTTATGTCTTTTAATAAAGCATTTAAAAAGCGCCATAAATTGCTTAACTCGAAACGAGTTTTGCTCATTTTGTGCAGTTGCCATTGCCAGGGCATTCATAATTTTTATAAGGCTTATCCTTGTCTGCCAGAGGGTGGAGAGGGGGACAGAGCTGGGGGGGAGGCGAATGCAATGCGAGTAATGTGATTTAGCAAACGAATCTGCATTCGCAACGTTGCAACACAACAGCAACAAAAAACAACACAAAAAAAAGAGGCTGCACACAATTTGCATGGGGCACACACAGAGTGAGAGAGAAAGAAAAGTTGCAGATTCATGCAACAACGGTGGCAAACAGTGTGCCTCCCTCCCCCCTTAGGCACCTTCCTCCCCTTCAACTCACCTGTGCTGACAGCCACTTGAAGCGTGCGCGTGACATTCGGCGGCTGTGACAGGCGTCGCCCACTCTGTGTGTATGTGTGTGTGTGTTTTTTTTCTGCTTCCCTCTTTTTTTCGTTGTGTGTGTGTGTGTGTTGTGCCCCCATCGAGTTGACTCGTCTCGCATATTTGAATAATGCCCGTCAAGTGGCAACGCCATTGTTGGGCCTTTATTTTGTCTGGCTTCGTGCCTCGCTTCGCACAACACTTCCCCTCTCCCCCCTCTCCCCTTGCACTTTAGGCACAACATTCTGCCCCTGGCTTTGATTGACGATGCGATTTTATATTGAATTCAAGCTTCGCCTCGAACTCTGTGACACTGCGCGTGGCAGTTATTAAATGTGCTGATTAAGTGTAAAGTGTAAAGTGTATAAAGTCAAAGGTCTAAAGTGTATATCGAATATTTATGAATTTCCTCAGCATAATTATGCTCAACACGATTTCATCTTTTACTCACTCACAATTCTAATAAATATAATAATAATAATCATAATCGCAGCTGAAGTCAAATCTCGTTATTACCCCAACTACGAGATACGTTTTTAATCGTCATTTGCTTTTAGATTTTACTTACACGTGCTTCCATTGTTAAACCGGAGAGACGAATATAAAATGAAAATGAAAATGCAGAAACGAATTTCACGGGTAATTTACAATTTAATGCCACTTAAGTTGATTAAAATGCGATAATTGTCAAAGCAAAAGCTGCTGAGAATAGCAGTGATTACGGCTGCAAGGACTCAGCGTGGGTTTCAATTGTAAAATTAAAAAGTATATACATACGTAGTTGTAATTATGTTTAGAGAAAAAGAGAGAGACAGAGAGAGAAAGAGAATGGAGAGAAAGAGAGAGAGAGAGAGAGAGAGAGAGAGAGAATGGAGAGTGAGAGAGCTAGAGAGGGAGAAATTGATTATTTACTTTTAAAAATGTTAGTATATGATTAAGTTTACTTTTAAAGCTTATAATTTATCTTCATGGACAACCTTTCAATTCATGTCTTGAAGCAGCAACAAAATTGTATTGTTAACATATAAAATACTTCTTTCTTTTTTAGTTTATTTGATATATGAAAAGGTTAAGATACTCATCGTTAGATAATAACTTATAATAATAAGTAATTCGACTTTGACAAATTAGATTCTTGCGCAAACTTTAAATTGATTAGTTAAAAAGTTTGTTATATATATTGGTTAGAAATAAAACGTATAAAATATTAAAAAAATATTAGAAAATTATATGAAATATATTAGAAAATTTAAATAATCAGCGTATGCCGATAAAACTTAAACAACTTATTACACGGAGAAAACATGCTAACATCAAGAATAAAATATTGAATCAAGACTGAAAAAAGTAAATTCTTAAATCAAGATTAAAAATCTACAAGAATTCTGAATTGCCTATTTTTAAAACAAGATTTTTATCTGAAAAAAAATATTTCTTAAATCGTCAAATACAAATTTAACTATAAAATCTGGTTTTAAGATTTTTCAACAAAAATTCTTGTTTCAAGAAAAGTTCTCAAAATCATGAGCTAGCTTTTTTCTCTCGGTGTAGTACTTGTTATCAATGAATGTGCGCAATATAAAAGTATTATCAATTTCTATACCTATGAAAAATGACTTTATGTCAAAGAAACAGTTCAAATTTCCCATAGTGAATTGAATGTGCTTTTAATTTGTTTTGTAATTCCGATAAAACTGACTAAGCTTGTTCAATCATAAAATAGTGAACTGCATTTTGCAGCCTGCACTAAAATAGCAAAATTTTGAATTTAATATGCCAAACTCACATTGTGTATAAATTAATTCAACGGTGTATTATTAATGTGGTTATAAAACTGCAATGCCCCACAAAGTATGCTATAAATCGCAGCCAAATGAGCTTGGCTTGTCCTACGTACATACATATATAATATAATACATATATAATAGTTATAAATATATACATAAAGTGGTATACAATAAGTCATTATGTATGTATTTACATGTGTGCGTCTTTATATCTCACTCGAGCACGCAACACAATTAAGCTGCATTTAAATGCTCGACTGGTTTTTCTGTGCAACTCACAATGTTGCATGTGCTCATAATAATTGATATTTCAATGGTGCTCGAGTGTTGCCAGGGACTTTGCCTTATGGTCTCGAGATGTGCAAGCCACGACAATGAATGGAAGCGGAAAGAGAGAGAGTAAGAAATCGTATAGTATTTTGCCTTTAATGTTGATGCATTTTTACTTTGATTTCGTTTATAGTTTCGACCGAAAGGCAGTAAAAAGCGTTAAGAGGATTTTATAAAGTGCAACAAATGCCAATAAGCGTGCAGATCGTGACTCAATGCATCAATGCAAAAGGAATGGACTAAAGGAGTAAGCAGGAAGCACGTGCTCGGCATAAATCGATAGCGCAAAGGGAAGGAGAGAAAAGAGTGAATGAAAAGAAATTATATTTATGCATGCACATTGCGGCGGCTGAGGAATATAAATTGTGTTGCGGGCGTGTGTGTGTGTGTGTGTGCGTGTGTGCGATGTTCTGTGTCGTGGTGTTAATGCGAATCTATGAGTGCGTTGCGGCCAAATCAACTAACTAGCTTCGGGATAATCAAATACCCTTTACTCGACGTTCGTTACCCACGCTCGGAATCATTTCACTCGCAACTGGGAGAGAAACACTTTTCGCAACACGTAAAATTATGCAAATTCCGTTTGCCTGGCTTCGGTTTTTTACCCATATTCTCATTTGCATATTGCGGCCGCATTGTTTACCGCAGTTTTGTGGCCCACATTGAGGCCATGGGGATCGTCGTCGTCGTCGAATCGAATCGCAACGAATCGAATCGAGTAGAAGACCGCTGTTTGCTTTATTATGCAAGGCACACACAGCCGACGGGCCAAGTTATGCGTTGATCCATGTAATTTTCCTCTCTCTCTCTTTTACTTGTTTGCTAGGCTCTCTCTCTCCCGGAGTCAGTCAGTCAGTCAGTCAGTCAGTGAGTCAATCAGTCAACCATGGTTTGACTTATTAATGCCCAGCATATCAAAGGTTTAACTCTTTTCCCCTCAGTCTGAAGTGTAAAAAAAGTGCCAGCTGTTTGCTTTCAGCCACATTGAATTTCCCCCCTCTCTCTCTCTCTCTCTCTCTCTTTCGCTGTCCCTCTCTTTGTCAGTCTCTTTAAAGTCTGACATAAGTTTGCTCTATTGTTAAGAGCTGCAAATCTGTTGGCTGTTCAGTTGGTTAAATGGATGGTTCGTTGTCTGTCTGTTTACTTGGGAGACCTCGGGTTCGTGTCTGCAACTGAAAGTGGTCCTTCCACACCTTTCATAGCCACAACACACGCACACACGCAAACAGAGGCTTACACATTCATTCACACACGGATAATAGATCACTTAGCCGTTAAATTTATGTGCATGCTGGGACTCTGGCATCCGAAAGATGATTTTAGCCATCGAGCCCTTCTCTGGGGAGGCTGAAAGGTGATTCAACGTGATGGGGAATAGTCACACCTGTGCGACATGCTTCGACTCACTAAATGAACATTTCTATTAGGCTAAATGAGTTCCCGAAATATTTGCCCAGTGTTGCAAATAAATAAGTAAATATTGACAGTTGATACTAGTTGACGGAATTAAAGTGCTAAATAATGAATTAAGAATTACTCCATTTCATGCCTAATTAATTCTTTTCTTCTCTTTCTTTGTAAATTACCTTGGCTTCTGCTACTCTCTAAAGAAATATTGTCATTGCCATATCAAATAGTTAATTTATAATAACGTTGCTTAGTTTCTATTACGAAATTACTTTAAGAAAGTTTAAAGATTATATTTAGCAATGAATATTTGACTACTTCGTGGTAGTTAGTTCTTAGATTTTACTTACTTGCCTTTTATGTCCTTGCCATATTTTATTATTTTAGCAGCGTTTGATGGGGTCCTCATCAACAATAAATAGTAGAATTCATAAATTGAACAAATTATTATTTTCGGGGACTAACGATGCCAATAGGCAATATTGTCATTACATTCAAAAAATTTGAGGCACAATTGATTGCTCGATATTTTTAAATGTTTTTCTTTTTCAAATACATATATTTTATAGTTTACTCAACTGCTGTGTTGTCTGCATTTTAGTATTAACAAAGTATCGAATAGAATTAGTATTATATATCATACATATGTTTTAAGAAGCTTAACAATTTCTTAAAGCCCCACAATTTAAATTAGTTCCGAAAGGGTTAATAAAAAATTGGATCTATTAGTTAAGATGAGTTGAATTATTTTACACAATAGCAGTTTTCCTATGGGCCCTGCTATTATATATATTGTAACATCTTTTCACATACTTGAAGTATTTACAAACTCATTGACATTGCTTCAGCATGAACCTAAAACTGTTACGGTCACGGACTTAGCGTAAAACAAAATATCTCATACAAACACTGGACAACTATGATAATATCCTAAAAATGTATCCTACGCAAACAGTGTTGTACCATGATAATCTCAGCTGCTTGGGAATGTGTTGAATATACTTTAAATAGGAAAGTGTTTCTCCACGATTGTTAGCCATATATGATAGAAAATTTTAAGAAATAAAGGTCAGATCTCTAAAAGAATTCACTCGACTCGTTGTGTCCATTTACACATTATGTTGTATATTTGAGATTTATTTATATTGAAATTCTCATACTTGAAGTCATATAATTCACAAATAGTTTGAAATATATTTCTAAATGTTGGTAGAGAGTTCCCCCATAAGAAACACGGCAGAAACGTGCTCATTTCGATGGCCAGAAACAATTTGATGAACTCATAAATATGCATCCGAAGCTCAGTGATTTTTGCGTTGTTAATTCAACCTCAAACTGCAATTTGTTCTGTGTGTTTCGAATTTAATGCGAAAAGGCAGCAACTCAAAAAGCCAATATAGTTGCGCTTTATTGCTGTTTGGCAGTTGGCAGTTGGCAGTTTGGCATTTGATATTTTGCATTTTGTTAGTGGTGCAACAGTGCATGGCCATAACCACTTAGTGCCTCTTTGCAATAGTAGTAGCAAAACTCTGGGCCATAGTTGTCGCCAGGGCAACGCTTAGTTAGCCGCCTCCAACTGCAGTTTGTGTGGGTAGTTATATACAGGAGAGAGGAGAGGAAAGCAAGTGGGTTAAGGGGTTGGTTTGCGGTTGACCAACTGCAAAAATAATTACTCAATTTGAACATAGAAAATGGTTGAAATTAACGAATAAATTGGAATCGAAAAATATGCTGTAAGCAACTATAATATACTATAGAAGCTTTGTGCGCAAGGTCGCATTGATCATACGCCCCGTCGGCAGCCAGTGCAAACCACATTGCAATTAGCCAGCATCTCAAACAACAACAATACCAAAAAAGGTTCTCAAGGGCAGACAAAAGAAAACTCTACGCAAAAGTGGATTAAGTTTAAGAGAGCGGCAGCAAATCTTTTGAGTCTACAAAGTCTAAAAGAAAATTTTGCAATGCGTTTGCTCTCGGCTGTCAGCTGCACAATGAATTGCTTTTATGCGCGCTTCTCGATTGCCGTCTCATTAGTGCAAAGACTGCATAGACTTCAGATTGAAAATTGAGCATCATTTTATGTATTTTCTATAAGCACATTTAATCGACTTAATTAGCTCGCGCGCTCTTGGCTTCCACTTCCAGCATACAACAATACAATACGGTCAGCTAATTAAGTGATTTAAGTACGTTCAATTCGATAACTGCGCCCGCTGAGGCGTAAGTGCGTAATATTTAATATTAAATTCCACTTTCCCGCACTCGGATGTGATTAGCAATGCCAGCAGCGTATTTGCTGGCGCCGCTTTTCAAGTTCAAGTTCATCAATTTGAGGGGAAACTCATTTCTTCTTTTTTGTTGTGTTGGTTTTGTGTACAAATTTAAATATCTGCCCAGTTGCTGGCTTTAAGCGGCGACAACAAGTGGAGCAGCTGAAGCAGCTGCAAAGCAATTTGTTTTGCCACCGAGTAATTTGTCTTCAAAAGCAAATGTTTTGCAATTTGTTAACAAGAAAATTTCTTTTGCGTTTCAGCGTCTTGGCCTTGTTTGCAGTCGCTTGGTTTTTCTGCCCCAAACACTTGTTTACATTGTTTGTGCTGCTGTTTCATTTCTTGTACACAAGTATCGGGAGGCACTGTGTGCCTCCACCCCTCTGTATCTCAGTCTCAGTCTCCGTCTCGGTTTCTCTGTCTCTGGGATCTCTTTTTGCAAATGAAAATTGTACCCGAATGCTGCCTAAGTGATAAGCGGCAAATGCCTGCGTGGGTATCGTGTGTTTGCTTATGGCGAGCGAGTGTGTGTGTGTGTGTGCGTGTGTATTAGTGTGTGTGTTCTTGTGGTGCCTGCTTTGGTCTTTGCTTTTGGATATAATAAATGATTTTTTAGTCCAAAATTGAAAGTAAATACATATTGATAGGCTAAACAACAGAAAAAGTGCTAAAGTCAGATGAAATTGACTGAGAGATATCCTGCAAATGTTGTTATACAATGAGGTATATACTTTATAGAATGCTTTACTTTATGTACACATAAAGAGATTAAATCAGTATGAGCAACCAAAAGTACCTCTTAAATAAAGTAAAATCTTATTTTCAGATTTAGTTTACAAAGAATTGCCTTTAAATAATAAATTAATTTCATTACCACTAATTTGTATTGCTACGCAAATAGTTTAATATTAATGAAGCTACATCTTTAATTTGTTACTCCACTTAAATTACTCAACACACACACACTTGTTATACCCCACTGTCCTCATTTCGCTCTAAAGGGCGCCCACACAAAAATGTGTTGCCCGCTTTTAGGGGCAGCAGAAACATGTGTACGTTCAAGATACTTAAAGCTGGCAACTAGCAACGCACAGACAGACACGCCCCCCTTCAACAGCAGCAACAACCTGTCCAGAGTCTCAACGTTGTTACGTTGGCAAAATTTCAGCAACAGAGCCAGTCAAAAAAAATGTTCGCAAAATATGGCAAAAGTTGGCATGAAGCCTCACGCACTTGTTGAGTAAAGAGATGCGAAAAAAAAAAAACGAAAAAACTGTTTAACTGAATATTATATAATTGCATATCACATTGCGCTCTTTGCAGTCCAGCTTCTTTTTTTTATTATATGTAAATATTCATGGATAAGTCAATGCAGTGATGCGCACAAATTCAATTAGCTTCATGGCTGGACACGTTAATTGACCTTTAATACACGAACGTGGCAAAGGCCATGCAACTGCAAATTAAACGCAACTTTATATGTAAATTTATAAATTATTCCAATACATGTTGTAATACATTTATGCATGCGCTCATATTATTATTATTATTATACTTACATCGTATGTTGTAATGCATGTCGTCATTTGGCTGCGCTTGTTGGATGTGAAGCTAGTGGAGCAGCACATATGAAATTTTATGCAGCCAAAAATATTATGTTTGATTTTGGCAAGCTTACAACTCGAGCAAAAATAACAAGTGATTGGTTAAGGCAAGTATTTGGAAGTAGAGAATACCCTAGAGAAGCCAGATTTGAAAAAATAAATATAATAATATTATATTAATATTTTAAAGTATACTTAACTTAATACAAACAAAAGTAGTTTGTAACTAGCGCATACCCTAAGGAAGTCAGATTTAAAAATAGAAATTACAATAATAGAGCATTAAAATTTAAAAGAGGTTGCTTAAGTAAACATTTCTTAGTGCTAACAAAAATAGTTCGGATACCTTCATCAGCATTCTGCCCAACTTATACATACCTCTATCAATCAAACCTCCACTTACTGCCTTCAATTTTAAGACTGAGCAGCTATATTTAAAATAAGGATATATTTCTGTTTTTATCAAGGGTAACTGTTTTACTCAGTTAACTCTTCAACTTAAGCTTCACTTTCTATTAAGTATTTCTATCTACTGTCAATCTTAAGAAAATTGTGAATAAAATTGGCAATATGTACATTTGTCATGGCTGAGTTAAGTTTATAAAATTGACTACTTAACATCTCAATAATAACAATATACTATGTTAAATATGCTAACTTAATTTGTAATTTAAATGTATATTAAAGATAAGGTTTAAAAAGCGTATACACTGAAAAAAATCGAGAAATTTGATCAATTTTGGTCTCAAAAGTACGTCTAGAACATGAAAATCATGAGAAGTCTTTTGATCACTTTTGATTTCAAGAATATTGTATATGAGACCAAATTATTATTAATAAGAGAAAAAATCGCATAGCTTTAAGACCAATAATCTTATTGTAAAATCGAAAAAATATTCAATTATATTTTATTCTTGTTTTTACTATTTATTTATGATTTTACAATTTTATTATTTTATTATCGAATTCATTTATATGTTAATTAATCAACTTACCAAATGTTTATCATCGTTTCTCGTGCAGCATTTAAGTACAGATCCTCTTCGCTTAGATTGCATTAAAGATTTGTTCACGACAGCTCAATTAACTGATCTACAATGAAAACAAGATAACAACTTTATAGGAATTTGCAAGAAATTACACAATTTTGAGGTAGTTTTCTTTTAAGAACACAATTTGTAAAACAAATTTTCTTGATTTTAGAAAATAGTCTTTTTTCCAGTATATGATATTTACCATAACATATAACGACATACGATTCGGATAAGACAACTGTCTCAGCATGTCCTTTGCACGTTACTCACTCTCGAGCAGGGTATCAAAGGATAACCTGTTTTTGTCAGTTTGCAAATGTCGAGTTTTGCTGCTGAGCTTATGTTGCATTTGCAGTATTTGCAGCATTTGATAAATCCAGAAGCGAAGAGAACCACAACTCTAATGGACTTGTGTGCAGTTTACCGTGTTTTGCAGCCAAGAGCAGCTGGTCGAGTTGTTGTGGATTTTGTGCATTGTGTATCGAAATCGATTTGCAACATTGATTTGAGGTTGTAGATTTTAATAACACGTTCATTCAACGTACATGTCACATGTATTTTTGTGTCTATAACTTAAACCCAGCAAAGAAACAAACTATTTGCATTCGAAAGTAAAGAACTGAATAACTTGAATTTCTTTGTGTGCATGTTTAATAATCATAGCCAAAGCAGAAAGGAAAGTAAAGTGAGGAGTGAGAAAGTGAAAGAGAGAGAGAGAGAGAGAGAGAGAGAGAGAGAGAGAGAGAGACAGAGAGAAAGATAGATAGGGAGAGAGAAAGGCAAAGTCGCACACATAAAACGGCACAATTTGAACTTTAACACCTTCAATGACAGCTACCGAGAATGACCCCGGGCGCAATTTTGTGTAAATAACATGAAAATAAGAAAAACAACCTCAGGCCTGCAGCAGCAGAGAGAAAGAGAGATGTCAGAAATGCTGTGATGTGGTTGGTTGGTGGGGGGAGGGCCAAAGACCATCTGAAAACCACTCACGACTAACATTTTGCTTTTGCCTTTTTATGAGTGTAGCTACTACTGTAGTTGTTGTTGTTCTTCTGCTTCTGCTTGTTCTTGCTCTTGTTTTTTGTTGCTGTAGTTGTTGGCCATTATGCGCATAAAATATAAGAGGGTTGTTCATATCCAAGACACAATAGAAACAGCGACTGATGCACACACACACACACACACATAGAGCAGCAGCATCAGCAGCCAAAAGCATAAATCTGAGCTGCTTTATAACCCACAAACAGAGACAGCAACATTGCGATAGTTGCCCGAACATCAGACAGAGAAAGCGTAAAGTGGATAAGGGGGAAGAGGAGGCAAGAAATTGAAACTTCACTTCAACGCCGAGTGCCAGTTTTAGCGTTTGCAGAAGGATGTAGAGAAAAGCATGAGGAAAAGCCAAAAAGATTTATTTTAACATTTTTATTATTAGTTTCTCGTCGTAAGTTTTGTGGTCATGCCGCATTAGCTTTTGCATCCCGCCCGCTCAGCTTGCACAATCTCCTTTGCCTCATCCTCATCCTCGTGCACATCAACATCAACATCATTGCAAATTGCTACAAAATCACATTGCAAATTATGTTAAATTTAAGGCACTTCATTTCAGACTTGATTGCCTGAAAATTGTAAGCATTTACTGCTTCCAAGGCACACGCTTTTTACATCATTTCAATTGTCGTGACATAAGAAAACTAAATCACAATGACACGAGCAGCAAATTGGGTCGATTGATTTGGTGTTTGATTTAGTTAAATTTCAATTACACACATATTTTATGTAGTAATTTCTATGCACTTTAAAATGAAACGGGTGCTAAATAAGTTATTCATATTTAGCATTTCATTATCAGAATAATTAATTTTTCATATGTAGTTAAACAAAAATTTTACACGATTATATCTGTATACTATTTAATTAAATATAATATAAATTTAATAACTTTAAAATCACACTTAACAAAAACGCACTTTCAATCCAATTATCAACATAATATAATTTTTAATTTCCAGTTAAACAGAAATTGTATATTTGGAAATTAAATAACGCATAATAAAAAATAATTATAAATTGATCATTAAACTAAATTTAAAAATTTTTAGAAAATAATTATCTATATAAAAGATTTATCTATTGTATTTTCAACTTCACAGAGTTTGGATATGTGCATTTTTTCATTACATTCAACCAATTTAAAACACATTTAAAAAATAATTATCTGCATAATATAATGAATAATTAAACAAAAACGTTAAATTATAATTTTTTAAAACAAAACTTTAAAACAAATAGATTACATAAGAAACTTTTAATTAAACACATTGATCATCAATCTAAATTGAAACATGTTTTTAAAATAATTACCTGCGTAAATAATTATTATATATTCAATTTTTTTCAGACAATATATGCACTTAAAAATGAAATAAATGCTAAATAAATTATTAAAAAAAAGGTACGTTACACATTAAACATTAAAATGAATTTAATGTAATTATTAAGCTTTATTTTATAAAAACAACATTTAACTAAGTAAAATGAATTAGAAATCTAATATAATTATGAAGTTCCTCAGAAGTCATAATAAACCATTCACAGCTAATTTATTTGGCTGCTCGTTCAGTGTTTAATTGTGCCGAAAGCTCCCATTACATTTTTTAACGACTTTACAAAGAATTTATGTTTTTTATTACAGTAATTTAATTTAAATTTTAAATTAACTACAATGATATTTCATTAAATTAGAAGCATGCTTTAACTTTATATATTTCAAAAGAAATTGAAATGAATTGAAATGCTTTTTAAATAAATAAGCATACATAAAATTATATTTATTTATATTTAATTTTTCCGTTAACTATTCATAGGATAAAATTATATATAATTTTATTTTATTGTAACTGTAACTATTCAGAAAGTAAAATTCTTTTGTTTAGTTAAATCCGTTTAAGTCAAAAGCTTATCAACTATTTTCAGCTGATGTCATTGAGCCTGTGAACTTAAACGGTTTTCAACGCACACTTTCCTATTAAGATTGCCTTGTCAAAAGCTTATGAATTGGCTTTTCCATGTGAATGGCCGTGTTTGCTGCGTATTTTCACTGTGAGAGTGCGAATGTATGTGTGTGTGTGTGTGTGGACCAAATGTCAGCTGTCAGTGGCCATAAGTTCGGTTTATTGTTTGCTGCTAAGCTGCCAAAATAACCGAAATAGCTGCCTGCCTGGTTGGTTGGTTGGCTGGCTGGCCACCTATACACAATCTCCCCCTCGTTACTGCGTCTCCCGTCTCCCTGCTGCCTGTCTTCATGCTGTGACCCTTTTGTCTTACTTTCGGTCCGATTTTATGCCTGACAATTTCATTTGCCAACTACGAAATGGCCTGAAATTGAACAGTTTTATTAGTAATTGAATAGCTGGCTTCAACTTGTTGCCGCCGCACCAGAGCACGAGCTTTTGTTTAAGTCCAACATAATAAGTATACGCAATGTGTGCGCAAGTATCTTATGGCGTATTGGAAATCCTTTTTGTTCCTCCCTCCCTCCCTCAAGACTTTGGCAAGTGCACATAAAATTCTGACCCCGAATTCATTCATACATTTGTGCGTCTTGTAAATTTCCAATTTTCTTTATGCGTCGCGGAGTGTGCGAGGAGTTTCTTTTCCATTTAGTTTCTTTTACTTGGTGTTTTACAGCATTTTCCATTTCGGTTACATTTTGTATTTTTTTTGTGCCACACGCTTTTCTGCTGAGTCGTGCGCCTAATTGTCAGTAACAAGCAAACAATTTGCAGCACAAATGGCAATGAAAATGAAAATGGAAATGAGACCGAGACTGAGACTGAGACTTTAACTGAGAATGGAAATTCGCTATGCTAAGACACACACACACACACACACACAAATTCTGCTCGCCCAGATCCCAGATGGCAGATGAGAAAAGCAAAAGCAAGAGCAAAAGAACAAATGACGGTGCAAAATTCTTAGCTAAGGCTTTTTCACGCTTGATTAATTTCCGTTGCGAGCCGCATTTTTTTTTTTTTTTTTTGTTTCGTCTCGTGCTTTTTCATTTTATTGCCATCCATTTTTAATAGCAAAGTGTTAAGTTTGACAGTTGGCCAAAAAGCACATTATGCACACTTGATTAAATATGTGTGGACCTCCGTCTTGGCAAAAAAGTGCCAACAAAATGCTGACAAGCGATTGGTAATTAATTCAGTTAAGAGTTCAAGTCAAAGTTGTTAGCTAAAGTTGGAAGTTGTGCAAAGCATATGTCCAGAATCTCATAGAGAGATAGAGAGACGACATCAGGCAATTATAGTCACAGTTGAGTCTCTAATCCCAAGCTCTTTGCATAACGCGGTCAGTGAGCAAGGACATCATCAGGCGCAGGTGATATGCTATCTATGCTGTTTGTCTGCCTGTGAAGGAAAATGCTAAAGTTCAAGTAGCATTCAGATTGTGTGCCTGATTTGATTGAATGGTGAATGGTGAATGGTGAATGGTGAGTGAGCTGAAAAGCTTCAACAACTCGTTTACTTAACTTAATGTCTAGCTAAGGATCTACCTACACACACACACACATACATTTATGTGTGCTCGTCTTTATGTTAGTGTCTTGACTGCACGCATACAAACCGTTGTTGTTGTTGCTGTTGTTGTTTCACTCGTCTACATAATGGCAACGTACTTTGCTTTCAATTTACTAATGCACCACTGCTGCCAAGCCAAAAGTCAAAGGTTGACTAGCTGCCAGAGCACACTCACAGATGAAGATGTTTTTCAGCCCCCTCCCACCCTTTTCACCATCTTTAGCCACCCCACAACCATATTATTTTATACCCTGCAGTCATACACACAAAAAAGAAATTGCTTATGCAGACTACAAGGAAAACAACTCTGAGCATTCGCTTAACATTTTCCATAATATTCAAGTGAATCGCTGATAAAGTAAACAAAATGCAGCAGCTTAATTAAGCTGTTGTATATATTTAGAATACGAAAGGGTATCTCACAGTCAGCTTTGACACAAGTTTTGCGGCATTTTCTATTTTTTGTGTTTTCCTTCTGCACAAAGTTATTATTGCACGCATATCGAGCATGTTCTAGTCAAGCATGGTATATATCACAACAGCAGCAACAGCAACGGCAGCATTGTAATCAGAGCAATGCATTGTGCTCCGGCATTTGCAACTCTTTCACAATAGTCATAGAAAAAGCATGAACTATGAAGTTCAGTGCGGAGTTGAATTGCAAATAATTGCGAATTTGTGCAGTATAAATAAAAAATCAATTGGACAGCCACAAAATCGAATAAAGCAAAACAAACTCGTTTCATTTTTTATGGTTTTTATATTTATTTGATCTGGCAAAAAAACATTTGCGGTTATTCACAGTACGCTGCACTGATATGATGCACCCCGAGTCAATCATAATTAATTCGTTCGCATGTTTTTCTTCATTCATTCAAAAAGCCACAAATGGTGCAATGCGTGCCACTTTGTTGATTTCAATTTCAATTGTTTGACTCATGTGGCGTATGCGTAATATTTCAGTATAATAATCTGCATCTTTGCTGACCGCATATTTACTTTTAAATTAAAACCCCGACTCGGTCAGCTATTTATTTCACCTGTCAACTCAACGACTTTTGCGCATTCATTAATTATTTACAAATATAAAAAAAAAAAACCAACGAAAATTTGATTAAATTCTAGTTAAATTTAGCAGCTGCTAAAAAGCTTCATTCGAAACACCGCGTTCTGTCTTCAATTCATTTAAATAATACACACAAACACACACAGAGTGCGACAGGGCAATGAAAATAAATGAGATCTCATCAAAATAAAACGTTGAAAATTAAGAAAAATGCGCGCTGCCAACAGCCGGACAGCGAGGACAGCTCAAAAAATACAGTACAAAACGAAAAAAAAATGAAATAAACATAAAACGCGTAAAAAATAAGAGAGAAGTGAATAAGCGTGCTCTAGTGGAGAGTGCTCGACTCGCTGTTACCCAAGGGTGAAGTGTGTGTCCGTCTATAAATAAATCAGCATATGACTGACAATAAATTCTGTTGAAAAACATGACTTTAAAATTTGCATGCAAATCTAGCAGGATCATCAAATACGGAAATTGCAGAGAGAATATTCTAGCCCTGCAATGCAAGACATGTTTCTTCTTATTAAGTTAATGTATTAAATTTAAATTCATGGAATTCTTAGAAATGACAGGTCAGTGTCTACTAATAAATATGTTCATCAAGCAAAAAGCTGTAAGGTGTCTTAAAATTAAAATTTGATTACTTGATTTAGATAATAGATTAAATAATATAATAATATTTATATATATTTATAATATATTTCTGCAATCGTGTCTCAGCTGCTCTAGTTGACAATCATTTGTTGGACTCTATGGTATATTTTTGATATAATATCATTTTGAGATACCAAATATAGCCTTCCGTATATTAATTATAAAAAGTAATTAATATTTGATTAGTAGAATTAGATAACACATAATAGAATAGTATAAAATATTAATAGATATTAGTAATATATTTCCTCATTCGGGTCTTAGCAGCTTTGGTTTATTTTGAATGTAAAAATATATTAATATATCAAATATAGTCATCGTTATATTATATTTTAGTTTGTACACTTAGGAATATTTTGAGCATTCCATTCCAAATATATTATATTCCAATCATTTATATTCCAAATATGTCCTTCATTATAATTCAGTATTTTTTTGTATCTTAACAATAATACCTCACTGTTTTGGTTTCTTCCAAGCACACTTGATTCTAGCTATCTCACTTGTTTAATATTAGCTGTCTTTCATCTGGCTGTCACATAATTTGACTGTCGCTCGTCATGTCCACTCAGTGGCATTTGATGCACACAGGGTATAATAAAAAGAAAATGAATTTAAAGCGAGTCGCAGGTGCGGGCATTAAGTCGCTCAGTCAAACAAATTGGTTTACGTATTTAAATATTTCCGGCAACAGTTGCCGCGGCTTTAACTCCTCAACTGAACCGCACTGAACCAGCTTAGAGCTAAAATCGAAAATTCTTCAGTTTTTTTTTTCCAAGGGAGATATTTCAAAAATTATAACAGCAACAAACCAAGGTTGTGACACAAGGATGCCGCCGCACGTTTTGCACTCAGGGTGTGTGTGTGTATGTGTGTGTACTCTGTGTGCTTTTTGTATTTGTGCAACGTGGCATGAATGTTAGCCTGCCACGCCCACGACGACGCCCACGAAGTCACACAAGCGCCCATCAGCTGGCTGTCAAGCTGCTGTTGGCCTGCAGTTGAAGTGCAAATGTGCAGTGTAATTAAAAGTGTGTGAGTGTGTGTGTGTGTGTGCAGGTTGCATGCAACAGCAGCAGCAAAAGCAATTGAAAGCACAAATGACAAAAAAGAAAAACTACAGAGCAGTCAGGTGGATGAGAGAAAAGTAAAAGAAAATAGGGAAAAAAGAATCCAAAAAAGAGAAGAAAAGCAAAAAAAACTAAAAACTGTGGGCTCGAGGTTTGTGTGCTCGTCAAAATAATGTCCTTGTCATATGTGGATATAACTACTTTAGCTTATAGTCTAACGACACCATTTGAGAGCATTTGAGCCTGCTGCCAATTTCGGCTGCGAAACACTCGAGTTGTCATCCAATTCAAACTATTCAAATTTCTCCAATGCGAAATAAAAGATTTTATACTATTAGCTTAGAGTACGCGCTTAATTAATAAAGTCACTGGAACTGTACATCACGACTAAATACAATATTGTATATTTCTATCGAAAATTTAATTGTATTTATTAAGTCGAGCTATATTTATTTTGCCAAAAAACATATTGCTTAATCTTTCAATTAAAAATGGTCAAAATAATTACAAATATTATTTAATTGCAAGCAATTTCATAAACAACAAATTAAAGCAATTAAAGCATAAAGTACTCGCTAAATTTATAAAGCATTTGAAGCTATTTTCTTCAACACTAGAGATAGTTTAGTAAAGTATTAATAATAACTATCAATCTTATTTCAAAAATCCGTCGAAAAATAAATTATATATTTGTCACGTCAACAATAGAAAACATGGTATTGTTTTATCTTTAAATTAATTGACAAGTGGAATTCAAAATATTATTAAATTATAAGCAATTCCACAAATAACAAAATAAAGCTAAAGTAGTAAACTCACAATTTAACAAGCATTTTCTTAAATTAAAATAATATTATTTTCATCAATTTTCTTTAAGGCGTTTTGGAAATTTTTTTGTAAGCTATTTATCAAAATAATCTACAAATTTTCCTTGTTTCTTGTTTCTATGACAATTATTTCCCAAACCATCCGAGAAGCATTAAGAAGTATTTTTCGTAAAAAAAAATTCAGTCACAGTTTTATAAATAACATTGAAAGTCAACTAGAAACTGATAGAAGGGGCCACAAGGTTATTTAAATATCATTAAACAATATTTAAACACTTAACTGTTATGTAAATTGAGTGTGAAGTTCACTTTTATTAAGCTTGTCACATTGTAGAAAACTATCTTAGTTAGTGTATGTAATCTGCGGTTCAGCGATTTCAGTTTGTTGCACTGACTTTCTCATTTTTTTCGTTTTTTTTTCGTGCTGTGGTTTGCCTTCTGTTGGCTGGCTTTCTGACCGACTGGCTGACTTGCTGACTGGCATGTGGGTAATTTTCAGAAATATGAACTCAGTGCTATCGCTGGCTTTCTGATTGCTGGCGGCTTTTTGTGTCCTATGAGTGTGTATGCGGCCTATTTAAGCGACCATAAGCCGGACACTGTCCCGGCATTGCTTTGAACTTGGTTATCTGAGAACGGGAAATGGTCGGGCAAGTAAAAATAATAGAATGGGGCCATAATGTTCATAGTGTTCTGACTATGACTCTAGCTGTAGCTGTGGCTGTGGCTGTCTTCAGGCACATTTGCTGGCCTTTTTAATTAACATTTGGACAAACATAAACCGAAACTGGCATCGAGACAGAGAGAAAGTCAAAAGAGAGAGAGACATGTCCGAGATGATGTAAATTTGTTTGAGCAGGTGAAGCGTGTGCTTGGGCTCAGAATATGTGATAATTGAGTTTTAGGCTATTCAATAAACTCAACAAGGACGAAACTTTTGCTTTTACTTCGACTAATTGCACTGCATTCAGCAAATTTCATAAAAGTCAGCCAAACAATGCACAACGAACAACGAAGACCAAAAAAATTGCATAAAATTGAAATAACTTTTTAACAAATTGTTAGACAAATATTTGGTTTAATGAATCAAGAGAGAATGCTCACAAAAATTAAAATAAAGATATTCGTTTCATGCAATTTAATACACATTCACTTATAGTATACTTCCATAGAAATACATTGTTCAATATGTGTGCAAATATTTAAATTTATTGCAATTTTTATGGGCATGCTTTAATTTGAATAGAATGAATTCAAAGCCCCATTGTGTGATGAATGTTTTAAAATGAAACGAAATACAAATAGAAATCGCACACGACTTCGACGTATATGCTGAAAATTGTTGAAAGTGCGAAGGCAAGTATAAATCTTCAGAGCCCCGGAAAAACACAATGGCCAATGGATTTCGCACCCGACATTCGACTCTCGACGTTCGCTGTTTGCAGCTAGAGCTGGAGCTGGAGCTGGAGTTGGTACTGGAGACAAAACAGCAATTGGAGCCCCAAACACCGTAATAGCACTTAACCATGGCTATGCCTTTGGTTTGAAGCTGCCTAATTTATGGGCGCCGCCTGAAAGCGCTGTGCCAGACAGGCTGCCAACCCATTCTACTAACTTTCTCTCTCTGTGCTCTATGGTCTATCTCTCCAGCAGAGAGACAACTCGTAGAGATGGGCAAATAGCTGGAGATTAGCCACAGACGATTGCACTGAAACAATGCACAATGCAGGAGTGGAACAACAGGAGGCGAGCAAAAGGCATTCGCTCTGTAGGGATATGTGAGAATTTTGAAGCTATTAGGCCATGTTATGCATGCCACGCATTGATGCCATTCAAATCGATTTGTGGCTGTAAAACACTTTGCAATATTTTCCCCCATACAAGCGTCGCACAACTGCAAATTGATATAATTGAATTGGATGAATCGAAAGTGCTTAATGAGACGAGCTGAAAGTGGCGATTAAGCCTTAATATGCACAATAGATTTAATATGCATTTAACAAGTGCAACCAGACAACCATTCAACCTACTAAATGTGCGCTCTTTATTGTTGTTGTTAGCCATCTGAAATTGTGCTTTTGCATGCATTCAAACAATCGTTGAAAGTCAATTGAGCAACGCTGCTTAAATGCAGATTTGCATACGAATTTATAAATTAATAAAGCTCTTAAACTGACAGCATTAGTGACATTATCGTTATATGTAACAGCTGAAGGCCTCTCGATTTTATAATTAGTTTTATATTATTGTTGCATATTTTAAATGAAAATATAAAATAAAATGCGTGGCGCATTATATTAAGAAATGAAACGAGCAGCAGATTTGTGTTAATATTATTATTTGTATAATAAAATTACGCATTTTGCCAATTTTGTAAGATGTAAGCCTTGTAATAATATGTATTAATAATATTATTTGTTTCTCTTGTCATTTTTATTTTGTAAATAAGTCCTGCTTATAATTTTGAACCAGCTGAACCAGAGCGACAAAGGATTTCAGTCTATCATTTACTAATGAAACAAATGTTGGATTTCTTACATGTTTTTTTTTTTTAGAAATTAATCTAAATTGGTCTATTCTCTTTCTTCCTTCTCTTTCAACCCATACCCTCTTAAATATATTTACTCGCGTTTTCAAACGAAGTCAACTAAAGTCATAAATAAATAAATTAAAATAATAACGTATAAATGTAAATAGAGATACAAAGTACATTTTAAATAATTCTTTTCGACCGCTATTTCATTAAATATATTATATATAATAAGTAATAAGATTTTAATCTGTTGGATTTAATGTGCGAAATGTGCTTTGAAGCAACTTCCTCGCTGTCAACTCTTCAATATTTCTTTGGGAAAGAATAAGCCTAGATTGAGGCACACTGTTGAAGGTAGTGTAATTTGTAGCACAAATACGAAGTGGAAATAGAAATGGCATAACTTTTGCATTAGTTTAAATGCGAGAACGGCGGCGACGCTGATGACTTTCATTTTATTGTTATGGTTATTACTTTTATTTGGCCAACTCGCCTGACATTTATTGCAAAAAGTAAATGTTTGATGATAGTCACGTAGTTGCTACTAAACAACGACAGTCAACAGCAAAAAAATATACCAGCAGCAGCAGTAGGAAAGAAAAAAACACGAAATAGCATTGTGGAGAGTTCAAAGTTGGCGGCACATGACATGCAAAAACAAAATCCCAAAACACTGAAACGTGCCTTTTTGACATTTAGCCATGTGTGTCAGTCTCTCCGTCCTTCTGTCTGTCAGCCTGTGTGTGTGGCACGTGTGTGTATCTGTGTGTAAGTGTGTGTGTTAACAAATTGAATTTTGCTGCCAAAAATTTTGTTGTATTGATTTAAAGGAAAGCGGCACGATGAAGCGAAGTCGAGCATTAGGGTCAATTACCGCTGCAAAGTGAATTGTGAGTGAAACAAAATCAAAAGCAGGCAACAAACTGTTAACTGAACTGTTGATGCCACACATACTGTTGATGCCAACTAGCACACATACACACACATACACACTCTCTTTAAGTGCTATTGTATTACTTTCATTATCTGCGCAAATATTTGCCAAAAATGGCAGTTGGCAGTTTTTGGCTCAGTTGCCAGCTCAACAGTTTTGGGCAAGTTTTTAAGCCGCTTAGAGCGGCCCCCAAAGTGAAAGTTATTGTGTGTTAACAACAACACCCTCCAACACATTGGCAACTGGTGCACATTTCATAAATGTGGCAAGACAAACTATTTTTTGTGAGCGTTGTTTTTGTTTTTGTTTTTGTTGCGTGCGCTTTTGATGAAGTTTCCTGCCTGTTTAAAACGCGCTGTTTGTCACCCTCGAGGCGAGTGCTCTGTCCCACTCTCTTTCTCTCTCTCTCTCTTTCTGTCGCTCTTCTGGCTATGATCTTAACTTTCGCATATGCCTGCAAACCCTGAAACTATGCACACGAGGGCCACAAAGTTCTGCCTCCCCAGAGGAAGTTGCCTCCGCTGCCTCCGCTCTGCCTCGCTCTGGCTGCAGTAAATATTTGCCTTTGTGCCAAGGCATCGTTGGCGCAGCAAACATCTCAGACCACATCCCCTTCTCCCTCTCTTTCATTTACTCTTCCTCTTGATGAAAGACACACGTTTAGCTATTTCAGCCACCTGAAGCGTCGTCGTCTCAACTCTCAATGTTGTTGTTGATGTTGTTGTTGCTGTGCGAGCAAAAGCCAAACAAGAAAGTCAATTTATGCAGCGACCAAAAAGTTTTTCGCCCGTCGGACAGCACATGCGGCGAATGCGGCGTATGAGTTATATAAATTGCAAACAATTTTCAATTTGCGTGCTTGCAACGCAACGTATTGGAAAATGCAAACAAAACCACATTTTATGCTCGAGAAAGCTAATTAACATCATTTTTATGGCACATCAACTTTGCCGACAATAAACGCATTTATTTCCTTTGCCGGAAAATAAACAAAGGAAATGTTTTGACGCCGCGTTCCACACGATGCGAAAGTATATTACTTTATACACCAAAGAAGACAACAAGGAACTGCAAAACGACAAAACGAAAAAAAAGAACGCGACACACGCCAAGTTCGGTGTAAATTTACGACACACTCATCAAAAGCTGTTGGGATCAAGGACGTGCGCGGGGGGAGGTTGGACACACAGACAGACAGACAAAGAGAGGAAGAGACAGAGAGTGGGAAAGAGAGAGAAAGAAAGTCTGCTGGTACTTAAGAACTTGGCGTATTTATTTAGCACGTGTTTTTAGGACCTTCAAGGCAGTCGTTGGGGTCGGGGATTATTGTTGCTTGCTTTTAATTAACAAATGCCTTGAATTTCATTTTTGTAATCATTGCGCTGCTTAATTAGACATAAAAGTCTAGGCACTAAATTAGTGAACAGGTTTTCTTCAAAACTCTAAAATCTGCCAGCGATTCCAATCAACGAATTATGTCTATCAACATTTATAGTAGATGTCACGTTCTCTCTCTCTTGTTCTGTACATTTTTGTTGTCTCTGTGAGACCGGCAAATACGAAGCTGCTCTCAGCTGCTGTTAACGAAGAGTCTGTTAACTAACAGTTCTATGTTAAGCGAACTGCTTTGCAATTTATATGCAACACAACCGCAAGGGATAAAAACAATTTAATTATTATTACTCGTACTTAATTAAAATGTCAAAATCAATGAAATTCAAACATTTAATTACATTTTTCGGCTTAGCAGACTGCAGCAATAACAATTAAAGCCCGCTAAGCCATTGATATTTATACCACACACTCTCGTCGACTGTGTATTTTGTTGTGTATGCATTCATATATGCATGATTTTATCCTGTTGACAAAGCTGTTTAGCCTTAAATTAAATGCATTTGCATAATCAATTAAAATGCACTCGTAAAATCACGGCAACAGCAACACCAACAGCTGACAATTTGTTCGCGCTAATTGCATTATGTGCGGGGAAACAGCGGTTAAATTGCAATAAAATATTTAAACAATTCAAACATCACAATTGATTTGCGGAATTGAATTAAAAAATCATTTGGCTAGTTCGAACAAGTCACTCGATTGTCATTGAACTATGTATGTGTGTATGCATGTGTGTGTGTGTGTGTTTTTTGGCTGCACTCAAACACTCATCGACTGTTTGCTCTGTCGAGTGCAGCTTTGTCCACTTTAAAAGTGCTTCTTCACGCGCAGACTTTACTAATTGTTATTAAATATTTGATCTACGCCTGCTTCACACGAATCCTGAACTTCGTTTTATCTTATCACTTGCTTGCGAATAATATTGCCCGAAGATTCATTTGCAAACAAAGTGTTTACTCAACACGAACGGAATTTCAATAATGGTTTCCTGTCTTTAATTACAAATTGACTTTTGACTTACGAGTCATTTGAAAGTGAGTTAGGAGCACATTGAGTATTAAATAATAAGCTACTTAAAAAGCTGTTAGCATAGGCAATTATTATAGTCTAGTCTTTGGCAATACACAAAAAGTTAGACTAATGCAATATAATATTTTATTCAGTGGAAATATACAAAGTGTTGTGTCAAAATAATCCAATTTAAACAAAATAATAAAATTTAGAAATGGAAAATAATGAAAGCTTAATTGAAACTAATGACAAAATTAACAATAGTATTTGAATGTTTGTAGCGTATGTAGTCAGCTCTACTCTACCTTAAGTCAGTAAATTTAAATTAGTTCGTAACTAAACACTGTTGGTTTTAAATTAGACGCACGCTTAATTGCGTAAAAGTTTCTTTAATAACATATGTATTTATTGTTTTACTAATTAAGTTGGCATATAAAAACATTAGATATAAAGTGATCCATTAAATAAAATATTCAAATAATTATACGAATTTAATAAAATTGTGTTTTTCATACATTTTCTTAAAGAAACTTAAAATAAGGAGCATTTTTCTTGGTCACTAGAATACATTTACTTTTCTAGTTAATTTAAGACCAGCAATGTATATAAATAAATAAATAAAATAAATGTTTGAAAGTTGTAATAATCATAGAAATATCTTTGACTGCACATACACAGTTCTATTGTTGTTTTGTGGTAGGTTAAGTGTTACATCAAGGGACAGAAAAAAAGAAAAAGAAAAGGAATAAGAAAAAGTAGAGATAGGCAGACACACACATAGAGATAAGGGCAACAAAGTGGCATCGACACATGCCACAGCACAGTGCAATTCACAAGAATAACAGATGATTGATCAAAAAGTTTCCTACACTATCAATAACTTATTAGATAACACACTGACTGTCGTTGCACTTTCAGCCTGCCAGCCGACTAGATGAGTAGCTGACTAGCTGACTGCTTAGCTGGCTGGCTTTTGGAGTGTGCACTTGATGGCTAATCGGACACAAGAGCCAAGTGCTCGATATAAAAGGCCGTGTGCTGACTGTGTCCAGGGTACAGTGAACGTGCGAACGTTTCACAAATCAAACAGACGAGGCAAGTGAAAGAACTAAAAAAGGAAGCCAGGATGAAAGTGTCAGCATTAGTGATAGCTTTGCTATCGTTGGTCGTATTGGCCACAGCCAGAAAGCAAATGGCCACGCGCTACGACAACTTTAAAGTGTACAAAGCTTTTATAAGAGACGTCGAACAGCTGGAGGAGTTTAAAAAGATTCATCACCACATACACGTAATAAACTTTTCGCGCACGACTCTCGAATTCGTTTTGTTTGATGTTTTAATTTTTCTCAATTTTTGTTAGATTCATATGCTGCACGATATTGGCGGTGTCAATCGCAGCTATGAAGTCGTTGTGGGCCCAGCACATCAGAAAGCCTTTGAGACAACTCTGCACTATTTGGATATTGAATTCGAGATAACCATTGAGGATTTGCAAGCGTAAGTTTCAGAGCTCGCTCTGCTGATAACTTTAACAAACTAACGGCAAAACTTTTCTTTGTTTAGTTTGCTGGATGAGTCAGCCTACGATCCAGATGCGGCCATGGACTGGGTAACGTATCATCCGTTGGATAAAATCTATGACTGGGTGGATGAACAGTGCGCTGCTCATGATTATCTCGACTGCAAGGTCATAGGTCACTCCTACGAGGGGCGACCCATCAAGAGCGTGCGTCTGTCGAAGCGTGAGGGCAACAAAGCCATTTTAATTGAGGGCAACATTCATGCCATGGAATGGATATCATCGGCCACTGTTACCTACATCCTAAATCAGTTAATCAACTCGAACGATGCGGAGTTGCAGCGTCTGACCGAGGAATACGATTGGATTGTGGTGCCCATGGTGAATCCAGATGGATTTGTGTACACACACGAAGTGGAGCGCTTGTGGCGCAAGAATCGCCGGCCCAATGGTTATTCGAACTCTTCTGGTCTGTGTTACGGCATTGATATGAATCGCAACTTTGATTTCCATTGGAGCGGCGCTGGCTGGGGCATCGAAGATCCTTGTGACCACTGGTTTAATGGCGAGCAGCCGAACACAGAGATTGAGATACTGCAGCTGCAGGATTTCGTTAGCTCCTTCGATGAGGGCTACATACGTGCGTACATGGCATTCCATGCCTATGGTCAGTATATTCTGCTGCCGTATGGACACTCGAACACTGAGTTTCCGCCCAACTATGATCAAATGATGCGCATTGCCGCCGCCTTTGCCGAGGGAGCGCTCGATTCGTATGGCTCGGAGTTTACCTATGGTGCCAGCGGGTTATTGAACTGTAAGTACTTCGCACTCACTCACTGTGTGTGCTTTAAGTATTTTATATCAAAAATGTTATTGACCTTCCCTCCGCATTCATTGCAGACCCCGTCTCCGGTGCGGCCAAAGACTGGGCTTATGGAGTTAAAAATATACCATTCACCTGCACTGTGGAGCTGCGTGATAAGGGCACATTTGGCTTCTTCCTGCCATCCAATCAAATTACGGAAGTCGGCGTCGAGGTCACCGAGGGCCTCAAATCTCTCGTTGTCAAAGCAGCCGAAGAGGGCATTTTTGATTGAGAGTGAGACTGGCATTGGTGGGTATGGAAACAACATTTAGCATTAACAGTTGAGATTACGAAAATAAATTACTCTAAAAAAACACACATAAATATTAAAACAAATAAATAAGAGCATACTTGACAACCGTGCGTATGTGTAATATTTACTTTGCGGAAAGCAGTAGATGTTGCAGGCGAGTAAAGCAGTTCATATTTGTCACAAGCAGTTCGCTGCTCCTCAGTGTACAAGCAGTTCACATGGTAACTGCTTGTTGGTGCGTGTCCCGGCTAAATTAGTTTAACAGCTACCGGTTAACAGCAACCGTTAAGCAATGTTGTTATCCCATTAATGTAAATTCAAATATGGAAATTGATGAATGTAAATTTAATGCAAAATATTGCAATTGTTGTGCAGCTTGTTAAACTGTTAGGTGGAAAAACAAGCTGTTTGCACGTGAAAAATATAATACATAACACGTTCACATTTCATAATACTTATGTGAGGTAAACACACTTCAGTAATCGTGTGGCTGCAATTAAGCCACACAAACTTAAGTGTTTGGCTTGTCTCAATTGCAGGTACTTATGTCGTCGCCTGGGTCAAACAACGTAAAACAACCTGCAGCTATCGCCACACAATTAAGTCAAAAGTGTGGCCTCTTATCAGGCTCATTAGCATTAGCATTTGGCCATTTTCGGGTATTTTAGGCATTAGGGAATAAGCTTCTGCAGTCACGTCATTGATTGTGTGCCACAAAAACAATAGAAGCATGAAACAAATTATGCATAAAAATCACACTAAATATGATGTGGCCATAACAGCATAACAGTTGCACGCCACCAAGTCAACGTTTTATTATTTTATGTTAATTTCTTCGGGGCAAACACATGTAGAAAATTGTTGACCTTTTATTGCCAATAACGTGCGCCATTTAAGTCGCCTTATTGCTGCCTATTTTTTGTTGTTCCTATCGCTGTCGCTGTTCCTGTTGCTGTTGGGCTACCCACGTGAGTTGTAAATCCAGTGGAAGCAGAAGCATTTACCTCGCAGGCAAAGTTAATTGAAAATTTGTCGGTAGCAGTCGCAGTTGGCAGGCAGTTAAAAGAAAACTGCTTAGATGCGTTAATGCCTACACATTTTCCATTTTTTCTTCGACATGTTCTCATTTTGTGCTTTTGGCATTTTATTTGCTTTGCATATTTGATTACAGGCAACAGCTCAGCTGCTCAGCTAAAGGCTAGATTGCCGGCTGACTGACTGACTGACTGGTTGACTGCTTGGCTGCTTGGATGCTTGGAAGGATGGCATCCACACCTCTTTGAGCACAACACTTATCAGGTGTCAAAGGCAGAGGACGACGACTGCTGCAGCAACAGCATTACAAGCATTACGACCATTTCTTTGGCGCCAGGACATTTAATAGAGTTCAAACCAGAAAGCACTTTCTATGCCAATGACAGCATATTTCCTCCAGCTGCATGCATCAGAGATGAGCGCGTGTCGTGACACGGAAACATATGAAATCCATTGAAATGTAAAATATAAATATGAATTTAATTTATTCAAGATTTTGGGAAGTGAAGAATTGATTAAGGAACTTAATTGTCTCTTTGATGGTCTATTATTGAACTTTTATTTTTAAGTTTTATTAGAACAAAGATTTTAGAAATACGATTCATGACGGAGAAGTGAAATATAAATTTAAATTTAAATGAAATGTCGTTTTTATAGTTTTTCAAAATAATACGAACTTAGTTTACAAGTTTCTTTAGAACCAAGTGCTTCAATTCATGAAGTACTGTAATGCAAATAAGAAGTCCTAGAATGCTAAAATCAATATGGTTTCTATGTAAATTGATTTTAAAACCTTAATTTCATATCGTTAGTAAAAGATTGTAATTAAAATTCAATAAGTAATGGATGAAAATAAAACATTTCTTTAAAGATTTTTGCATTTCATATATATATAGTAAATTCGTAAAATGAAACTCCATCAATATATAATCGAGTAAAAGCTTATTATATTGCGCCATATTTTTAAGTTCTTTCAAACGTTTTTTAATTGGTAGTTTTTTTTGTGATTTTCAAAGCAATAGAGAAAAATATTGCAAATTATTACACAGCTAAAGTAAAACTAAGCTAAAATTTCAAAGCAATTAGAAACATTAAAGTCTTGCATAGTTTATTTTGTTTTTCCAAAGTGCTAGAATAAATTTCCATAAAATGCTGAACACGTAGAAAAATATTGACAAATATTAGAAACTCTTGATGCACAATTAATTGGAAAGTTTCCAAGGAGTAATGCAGAAAATATTAGTAAATATTCTACCATTTTAATCGGTGTGCCAGAGAACGAAAATTCTCGATTCATTGGGTTCAATCCAACACCATCTTCACCTTCTACGGTGGCAGCTCTCTTGGTGGCAATGCTTGCTTCATTTATGTGTTTGCCGTATTTACATGTCAAAGCTGAAGTAGAAATCAGTGAGACGTAAATCGTGTGCCGATATTAAAGACGATCTTCCATTATATGGCAGTATGTGGTGTAGTAAAACCTTTTCAAGTGCAAGCAACATGCCACAAGCTGCACGTTGCTTGGGGTGCATGTTGTACTCTATCATAAATAGAGCAACACGGCAGCTCAGGCGGGATACAACTGGAAGCAGGATGCGTTGCATTGCGTTGCGTTGCGTTGGACACGTGAAAGCATCATCAATCTGCTGGCAACGACAGTTTTAACGACTTCTTGCGGATTACTTCAAACAAAATAACCACTTTGTAGTCGGGAGTGAAATTTTATGCTTGCCCCCGCTTTGCTCTTGCTGATGTCCTTCCGCTGGCCTTCTCTCTTCTCTTCTCGAGGCTACAGCAACAACAACAACAACAACAACAACAACAACAGCAACCACAACGACTCTAAGCCGCAGTCTAAGGCTTCGGCTTTGGCTTCAGCCAAAGTTTCAGCCGTGCCACAAAAGTTGCTGGCAAATAGCGAGCAAAGTGCCAACGTTCACAAAAATTCTCTCGCACACATATGCAAAAATCTCACACAGTTTTATTAATGCGACTGCAGCTGCTATCTGCAATTTGCAATCTGCAATCTGATGGCAAGCACAACGTTGTCGCAATGCTTCAATAGCTGTTGCTCAACTGCTTTGCGGGACCAAATAAAACGTTTATTCAAAATAGAAGATCAATAGAGATTGTAATCGATAGGATTACCATAATAGATTTCTTAGAATTTCGTGTAAACTCAAGTGAAATTAACTTCTATATATTCTACACTTATTAAATTACATGAATAAAACGTGCTAAAATCAAGAAAAATTGTCAAAATTAAACTTAGAAGGTAAATTCTTAAATCAAGATAAAAATTCTACTATATTTCTTGAAATTTAAGAATAAATTCTTATTAAAAGAATGCAAAATTCTCAAAATGAACACAGAATGCAATAACTATTAGAACAGATTGTTAAAATACATTTACGTAGTATTCCAGACTAGCAAAATCAATAATTTATAACTTTTGATTTATACGTTTTTTTTTTTTTTATTGAGCGTGGAACCGACTCTATTAACTTTAAAGTCGATGTGAGTTTTGTATCATATATTGAATACATATCATTGTGACTTTCGCACTTTGAATCATAAATAAAAAGACGAAAAACTGAAAATATCTATTCAGATTTGAAGGTTATTTATAGATCATTAAAACCACTCAAATATAAGATTACAAAATGCATATCATGGAAACTACGATGTGAAATGTGACAGAAAAAACCCCCATAAATATTGTTCAAGAAAAACATTGAAGTTATTCTGCATTGGGTCATTACTTTTAACTATCAAAAAATGCACTTGACCCCAAAATTGGGTCAAGTGTCATGTGCTAAAACACATTAAATACCAAAATAGAAAGGACTTCTGTAAGCTAAGAAGGTCCATTAGAGATAAGCATCTACTATTAGCTATATAAGGCCTAGGATTTTAGGAAAAAAACGTGAGTTCTCTAACAAAATTCACCCGAGTCCTTTCAGTCCATTCAATAGTTAAATGAATACTTTTTTCTTATTAAAGCCTTCTTATTATAGCTAGACTAAGATATATTTTAAATATGTATGTCTAGTCTAGTTCTTCCTATTTAATTTCTTTTTAATAATCTATTGTTATATGTTATAAAAAGAGTAATTGCATCAATACTACCTTATTGGCATCATTACACATATTAAAAAAAATAATAATTTTTCATCCTTTTTAAATTTATTTCAAAATGATCACTACTCCACTATTATTTTTCATTTTAACAATTTCAGGTTTCAGACTTCATGTTCAACAATAATTAATTATTCGTCAAAGTACTTGCAAGTAAGTATTAATATTGTTTTTTTTTTTATTTTCGCAATAACAGGATTCTTTTATCAGATGAAGCTGAAGAGGCACAATTTCCTAGTGCAACTAATTAAAACTTGCAAGTCCAGTTAAAGGCAATTCCACATTGTCCTTCGCAATTGCCAAAAGGGCAATTTTAAAAAGCCAGTTTGCTTGCGTTTTATTCAATATGAAAACCTGCCCTTAGCTTGCTCAAAATGCAAATTGTAATATGCAACACTAGTTTGGCAAGTGAATAAAATCGAAAATGAATTTACTTTATATTTTATTTTATATACTTTATACTTTATATTTTGGAGTAAACGATGCTCAAATTGAGGTGCCGTTTAACTGTTTGTTTTCGTTGCATTGCCAAATAATGATCTGCCTTTTGGGCCAGCCAGGTATTTTTTAATTTAATTTAAAAGCTAGTTGAATAAACGCCCCAAGCAGAATGGGGACTAAGGAAAACACACACAGAGAGAAACAACCCTTAAAATGTCGAGTGGACAGCAGCTGTTGCTGTTGCTGCCAAAGCTGTTGTTGCTGCTGCTGTTGCTGCTGCTGTTGCTGCTGCTGTTGCCATAGCATTGCTTTTGGCCAGGCCAACACAGATGAGGTGAGAGCGCAGTGAAGCGCAGCGCATGAAAACCAAAACGTTGAATCCCTACAAAAGACTTGGCCAACGGCTGTGGTCAGTTTGCAGCTTTTTTTCCTGCTCCCTTTCTATATCTTTCTCCTGCATTTTTTTCCCTATATTTCTTATTTTTTTGCTTTTGCTTGCTTTGCTACCCTCGGGAGCAGCAGATGCGACAAAGCTTCATTAAAATTAACAAAACTTAATTGCAGCTTACGTGGCACGTAACATGTTGCAAATGTGTTTTGCAATCTGTTTGATGATGGCCCCTACAATCAGCACACACCGAGGGACAGACGCACCTGCCGCTGCCGCTGTCGAGAATAGCGAGGATCGAGAGGATCGCGACAGCCTGCCAAATTTTGATGTATTGCAGTCGTAGTTTATCAGGGCAGGATACGTTCGCTGATCCTGCAACGTCGCAGCGATTGCAGCTGCAATAAATGGATTAGTGCAGGAGGCAAACAGCAAAACATGTAACGTGCAACAGTTTGGAGCCTTGGCTTGCGTGCAACTGTTATTGACAGCTGCTTTACAACGCCTTCTGCACTTCTCATCACATGGAGCTCCTTCTCCCGTCTCCAGCTTCTGTCCCGCTTTTCTCATTACAGCTCCAACTTAGCTCCCACCGATGGCCTTTTGTCGCCGCTTTGGTCACCGCTGCAGGCACAGAACTTTCCACAGCTCAACGGTAAACCATTTGGCCTGTCAATGGCTTGGCTAACTGTTTTTAGTCGCAACTTGCAACTTGCAACTTGAAGCCAAAGTTTGGCACATGGCATGTCGGCAAATGGCATTAAGCTCTTTAGTGCCTTTGACATTTGCATGTAATGCCCCAAACCGAGCCCGAAAGGGGATGGATAGATGGGAATATTGGGGATCGAGCAAACTGTAATTACAGCCAACAAAGGTCGTTGCCAATCGGACCAAAGCATTGCATTGCTCTTGGTCGTTTTTTTACCTGAAGCTGCAAATGAAACTGCTGCAGACACAAACACATATTTCACATTGCGCATCAGAGTTCTTGAGGCGAGCAATTAATCGCAGGCTGCAAAATGAGGCGAGAGAGTGTCATATTCATAAATTGTGGCCAGCTACGAGGCTTGTGGCCAAGAACAGAGCCATATGCTCGAGTACTGCCTGTGAGTGTGTGTGGTCAAGAAAGTGAATGAGGTCGGGGTTGAGGATGAGGATGAGGTCGAGTCGTGTGCGCCAGTTGTTTGAAGTGTGCCCCGATAAACGATGCGAGCAGTTGGCCAATGGGATCTGGTTACAAAACAAAAGGTTTATGGTTACGCAAATTAAAGCGCAATGCGTTAAATATGCTAAACTCATTCAACTGTATAACGATTGAAACGCCACACACGCAGACAGTTAGAGAGAGAGAGAGAGAGAGAGAGAGAGAGAGAGAGACAGGACAGATGAGCTGGCAGGCAGGCGGTCAATAATGGCAGCCAGCATTTTACGCTCGAGTTGCCAGTTGCGAGTGCGAGTTGCATTTTAAGACACACTGCAACAACAGCAACAACACCAGCAAACATGATAAAGATAATATGAAAAGATAGCCCATACGCCCCGTTATCCTGACTGGCATTGCCAGGCAGCTGCTTCATCCTTCTGCTGCAAGCTGCGTGACCACTTTTAAGTGCCCCCAAGTGCTGGCTGGCTGTCTGGCTGGCTGGTGGCTAGCTCAGAGTCCATTATATAAATGCGCTTTTAATAAAAGCGCACTCCCAGCACCCCTCTCTCCCCTCTCTTTCTCTCTCTGTGCCTCTTCAGAGTGTATTTGCATTGGCCGTAATTGCAAGTAGAGTGCGCCGTCCCGCATAAAACGTGTGTTAAGCCAATGTAATTTAGATAACTGCTGCCAGATACAGCTACAGAGAAAGAGATGCCGCTGCAATTGCAGATTACAATCGCCACAACACACAAAACTATACAAATTTGCCAACAACAACAAGATTTTGTGTGTTGTATTTTTGTGTTGAATGCAGCCGCATCAATCAATACAAAACGACTTCAATTAATGGCCATTAAATTGGCATTAATCATTCAGTTGCCAGCATATTGTTCGCCTCTATGGCTATTTTTATTTTGTATTCTGTTCTCTTTTTTTAATTAAATTCCAATGCACGTTGACGCTGGACGCTGAAGTCTGACGCTGTTGTTGACGTTGTTGCGATTCCGCTCTGACGGTTTCATGCAAATTCAATATAAATATTTAAGTATTTGCCACATGCTCATTTTTAACAGCACCTGCAGCTGCCACAATGCGACTGCCCGCCTCTCTCTCTTGCTCTTTCGCTCTCTTGATGTTTTCTCTGTCTTCGCTTGCGTGCTGCAAATCAAACAGCTAGCTGAAGTCCACGTTTCAACGTCTGTCCTTTTGCATAAGCAAATACGCGCTTGGTCACAAACACGTGAGGTTTCTGTTGCTGTTGCTGTTTCTGTTGCTGTTGCTGTTGCAGTGTGTCTCCTGCATGAGTTACGACTGCCCTTCAGTTTGCTGAGCTGCTGATGAGTACTCAACTTCCACCTTTACTTCCTCTGCTGCTTGCATTGCCATCTCCTCGCCCTCTCTCTCCGTTTTTGGCCGCAGTTCATGGTTCAATGACAAGCAACTTTGAGTGGACACACACACACACACATAGCGAAACCACACACAATCGCACTCGGAGCTGAGTAGCCTTTAGCCCCATGGCTGTCAACTGTTACCTGGTGCCAACTATTTGTCCGTGGTTTGGCACTGTCGTCACACCCACAAACAAACACAGATACAGATGCACACATTCCATCACACATTCACAGCTCTTGTTTTTTTTTTGTTGTTTTTGTGCAACGTTTAATTATGTACAATTTTCCAACTGACGAACTCTCTCTCATATTCTGATGCACTTCAATCACTTTATTGACTGGCATTGAGAATGTGAAATGCATATTGTAATTAACGAAATTACTGCAAGATTGCTTGCAATCTGATTAAGTTGCGGCGCACAGAAAAGCACAATTAATTGAAAAACCAAATTTGAAATTTCATTAAAATATTTGCCTGGAAGCAACGCGATATTAATGATGTAATTAACAAAACTACACCACAAAAAATTGATATTTCAAATTTAATTAACGTAATTAATCGATTGTCTAGCAAAAGTACGTTATTAATATTATAATTACAAAAAGTGCTGAAGCTCAAACAACTGCACTTTACTTTATAAATCGAATTTAATTAATTGTCTGATAATAATGCGATATTTCTGCTGACGGCAATTCATGTTAAAACCGTCATTAACTAAAGAACTGCAAGATTTCTTTGAACAGCTCAGCACTCTTTGGTAGAAACTTTTAAATATTTTAAATGTGGCTTTAACGAAATTCAAACAAATTGAAAATTTAATGCTCGTAATTAAAAGTAAGCAGCTCGTTAAAATCTGCATTGTTTCAATTGAAATAACTCGACTTGTTAATTGTTTATTTATGCACATAGTTATTGTTTATTTGCTCGCAATAAAAACAATAACAAATGTGACACAAAAAAACGCTCGCCAACAATAACAGCATACAATTAAAAAATGTTGCCAAAAGTAAATGAAATAAAAACTGGTATAGACTACATATTATTTCAATTATTTCATAGTTTGGTTTGCCATATTAAATAATCAAATGCCAAATGGATTTTTCAGTTATTCATATTTTATGCATAAGCGTTTATTCGTCTCGAAAAAAAAACAGCGTAAACATTTCGTTTTATTTGTTTTGCTTGCTGTGTTTTTTCATCATCGTCCTCATCATATATACTAAATAATTTTAGTCTGCGTTTTTTTTCTTTTTGCCTTCTGGACGGGTTTTGACTACGGTTTATACTTTATTTGCAGTGCTGATACTCAAGTCCTTTGGCACCCCAATAAAATTTTCGCTTGGCCGTTTTTTTGCTTAACGAAGTGGAACTTGCGTGCGGCAAAGTCATAAAACATGGCTCAAGTTTGCGAGTCTGCCAGATACTCTATACTCTATAATAAATTGCTGGGGTGATCGTAGAGACAGGCACTGCTTACACAAGAACTGCTTGCAAGTGCAGCTCATCTGTAGACAAGCAGTGCACTGCTTACCGTAGTACTACTGAATTTAAATTCAATTCAACGTTTTAATCCAAGTTATTAAATGTTTAGCAAATCAACAACACATTCATGAACGTCTTTATACAAAATGAATGCTTTTTTCTCTTCTACTATATATTATACTTATTTTGGCAAGTAAATAGACTGTACTCAAGTGCTCTCAACAAGAACTGAAGAACCAACTTAATTTTAAATTTAAGCACACTTTTGCTATTGAAAGCACATGTAGGCAATGTTCCCTTCAACACAGATATATAAACTTATGTGCACTTTGGCCATTACGTAAATTAGCGTAGCCTTTTCATAAGGTTTTCACGTTTGGTAGAGTATGAAGAATAACGCTGAAGTTTCGTTGGATATTATGTTCGTTTGACAATGGAGCTTAGTCCGCTGTACAAGCTGTAAAGCCGGTCAAAGCCTCGAGAGAGCGACAGAGAGTGAGCGAGGACGGTCTAGGAAGTACTCGTAAATGACTAGTTAATTTCATGGAATTTGGCCAAAAAGTCTAAACTCATTAAACCATTTGGTAAGGGCAGCAGCAGCAGCAACAGCGGCAGTCAGAAATTAAATGGCAGAGCTTACAACAGATTTACGAGGGCCGCAAAACGTAGACCTCCAGTTGAACAGTTGACCATAATTTAACCATTGTGTGCGGGTGGACAAGTGTGTGTGTGTGTGTACGTGTGTGTGTGTGTGTATAGGTTTGTGGGTGTGGCGAATGCCTGTCAACGTTTAAATTGCGGTTGCAACGACAAAAATGAATAAGTGGAGCATTACTGCATTTCGGATGCAACATTTTAAATGATTTCCATGTTGCAGCAGCTACACGAAGCAACAACAACAATAACAATGCCAGTTGGTAGTTGCCAGTTGCCACCACATGCAATTTGCCGAGCAACAACGGCGGCAGGCAGGACGATGCACTGGTGTTGACCAATACGGCAAATGAACAACGTGAGCAACGTGAGGACGCAGTGGCCAACAACGTTCAATGTCCACACTTTTCACATTTGTGCTGTTCATATTTCATTCTCAATGACGCTGACAGGACAATGCGGTAACCGAGCCGTATGCCGTATGCTGTATGTCGCAACGAGCCCTCTCGCCGAGCACCCCGAGACTTGATTTGCATGCTGCAGCTGTGTTTGTGTCTCTCTCTGTGTGTGTGTGTGAGTTGGGTGGGTGACGCTTGCTTACACTGATTCCAACTGATGAAGTTGGCGTTTTATGTGCGGTTGCTCACACAGACACCCACACACACGCACACACGCAGAAAGGACACGCAGGCGACGCCACATTGTTTATCACCAACAGCAGACACCAACTACTGACTGCCCCCTCCTTTTTTCCCTCTTGGCTGCCGTTGCAGTTGCATTAATCAAAAGTTCAACGTCAACAAAAGTGATTTTTCGTTTGCACAAAAATTGCGTTCATAATTAAAAATAAATAAATAAAAATCAAAAGAACGGCAACGAGCAGTGGACAAGCAACAAGCAAGGAGCAGCATTCGCATCGGCATCAGTCACACAATGAATGAATAAATAAATGAATGAATGAATGAATGCAAAAAAGGATATAAGAGAAGCAGGCAGGCAGGCCGGCATCGCATATGTTATTGGCAAACGGAAACAAGACTCCTTTTGTATGCTCAACCTGGCAGCTGACAGTTCTTATCCTCACACATTTCTTTTCCTTTCCAGCGAACGGATATGCGCAGAGGAAACCTCAAACACACTCACACATACACTCGCACTCGCACACACACAAATTCGCACAGTCGCAGCTTGCTCACGAATTTCGATTCATCTTTTTGGGCTTGGCATTTGTTTCCTTTTTCGAAAGCAGAGAAAGAGAGAGGCAGCAGCAGGTGATATACCTAACGATTTCCGGCTTATGATTTGACTTTATTCCACAAGTGATGCCTGCATCCTTCCTATATCCTCCTGTTCTCTCTCTCTCTCGCTCTCGCTCCTCATCAATTATAACAGGATTTTGCAAGAGCAGCTGCTGCTCACTTTATGTATTTGCTTAAAGGCAACTTGATGCATCGCATGCCAATTGAACTTACAATCATCAGACTCAAGAGTTATTAATTGAAGCCCATTGACCTGAGCCACCGCCACCGTCACCGCCAAGCAGCCTGCTTTCTTTTGTTATTTATGTGATATGCCGTTTAATAACTCTAATGGCACTTGAGCTTGCAGTTGGAGTTGTAAAGGTAATAAGAAAAGTTTAACTTTATGATTTCTTTTGCTCCCACAGCACAGCACACCAAGCAGAAATGAAAGAACAAAACTGGCTAAGACGTTGGCATACGCGGCGTATGCTTGTTGTTATTTTTGGGGTTTTGGGCACAATAAAAGCATAAAGTGACAACAAAGCGGCAAACAACAAAATAAATAAATCACAACAAAAGCAGACAGAGTCACACACAACCACACGAACACACACACACACAAGACACAAATAGCACGCACAGCAAAAGTGAAAAACAGGAAAAAAAAAAAACGTCAAAAAGAATATTGGGGCAGTAAAGAAATTCCTTCACTATACGATACCCTGTGACTAAATGGAAGGGTTAAATGTATTTAGGAAATATTTGAAGCATAGAAATATTCTAAATTTTATAAATTAGAATTCTGCTCAAAATTTATTAAATATTTGTATGTAGTTAATACATACAAAAAAACTTTTCTTTTTCTGAATTTAATAAATTTATTGAATTTACATAAAATGTCATCACAAAAAGAAAATCTACTTTCTTTGTTGTTTCTGTATTGAATTTCATCAATTTTCTTGAAATATTGTTACAATTAATAAATATTTAAACTATTTATTTCTTAAATAAATTTCATTGCCTTGTTTGAAATATTGCTTGAGTATTTAATTTATATATTTCTGTCTTGAATTCAATTGATTTGTTTGAAATAAAATAAAATAGGAATTTTTTTTTAATTTAATAAATTGACATGACAGTTGTATATACTTGAACTGTCATAAATTCAATTGATTTTACGAATAGCAAGAATATCAGACTTTTTTGTTCATTTTACAGGGAATATATATTTCAGCAAGCACAACGACAAGTATGGCAAAAGTTGTAGTTGTCCGTGAGCTTTTGTTCTTACTCGTCCTTTTGCCTTAACACGCGATTCATATTTTTCTAAGGCGAAAAGCGCCAGCTTCATATGCTAGACTGCTTATTGTTGCCGTGTCTTCTATAGTCCCGATTGTTGCTGTTGCTGTTGTGCTCGTTGTTGTTCTGGCTGTTGGCATTTATTGTACGCCAGTTGACACAATGCACAACAAGGTGGGCGTAGACAGGACCTGAGCCGGAGTTCTGAGCTTACCCCGAAAAGAAAAAAACGAATACCGAAAGCAACAAAGAAAACGGAAACTTTGTCATTGTTAGGTTGTTTGTGGGTCTCGGCTGCTGCTTCTTTCGCTCCTCCTAACTCCTACTCCTTCTACCTCTGATCCTAGTGCTGCTGCTGCTGTCGTTGCTCCTGCTGCTCCTGCTGCTGCTTCTGCTGTTAAGCATTTCCGGCTTTTATTGTTCTTGAGCTTGGGCCACCACTAAACGCTTCATCATTGCGCACAGTTTTCATTTCCTTCTTTTCGCAATTTTTGGTTGTTTTTGGGTTGCTTCCCTTTCTTGTTAAAGAGAGTGAGACAGCTTCGAATTGGTGTCGTTGCACGTTGAAATATTTATGTTGCGCCTTGTTAATTTATAACGTGCACACCTTCTCTCAACCTGCTGCTGCTGCTGCTGCTCTCAATAGCATTTTAGCTTTAAGCATTGGCCACTTGTGCATGTCCTGCTCATTATATGTATACTGTATAGTATAGTACTGTCTGTCCTTTCTCCCCTATTCGATAGCATTTTTGCATGTCTCGGTGCCAAATCACCTTAGGACCAAAAGCATCACGAATTTCTCACAAAAGTTTTGCATAAATTTCAAGTAAGGGGAAGAAATTTACGAGCTGCGAGTTTTGTTCGAGCTGTGTGAAGTTTTTGCTCTCCTCTTTTATATTTTTGGTATATTTCCCTTTCTTTATTTTCATTTTTTATGTTTAGAGTCTTCTGTTATTTGGAAATTTACGATACAATAAATTTTGTCAAACATTTGAAGTTGCGAAAGCAGCCAAAGCCCCAAAGGAGTTTTCTTTCGACATCGCCATCGCCTTGGCCTTTGCTTTTCTTTTGTTTTTCTTTGTTTGATAAGCCATTAGTCAAAATGACAAACGTTTAGGTTGATTTAAATTGCCAAGATTTACAGTGCACACGTTTAAGGCTATTCCAGATTGAAAACAAATGCAAAACAACTACAACAAGTACTTGTAAGCAGCGGCTTCAGCTCACATAGGCTTAAGGCATAACCCGTAACAAAGAAATTGAACTGCGTTCAAAAGGTAATCGATTGGGCGTATACATTCGTGTAATAAGCTCTACCGCTTTATGCAAATTGATACACAATACTCTACTCTGTATTTCAGTTTTGACAATTCATTCCCCTCTGCACTTTCTATAAATAGAAATTCAATATAACGTAAATCATTTGATGTCACTTATTTAATTTTGTATTTTTCTCATAAATTATTCCACTGTGTGTAGCATTATATTTACTATTTATGATTGTCGCAAACTCAACACGTATCGGGATTGAATCCTAGCTAGAGTACCTTTAACAATGCAATTGTATAATGAACAATTCTAATCTAATTCATTTATATTAATTCTGACATTCTTCAAATAATATTGCAAAAGTTTTAAAGTAAATGTAAGACCAAACATACATACTCATAGTACATGTACTATCAATTATTATAATCCTGCTCACATTATATACTCTTCTTCAATGACTTTCAAAAGGCCATTTTAGCAATATTGTAATAAAAAGTAGGTAAGAAAGCTCGAGTATGCTCGACTGTGAGATACCTATTTAGAATAAAGCAAAACAGTGCGGCATTATTCTAAAAATATACCATAAAAATGCTAAAATATACCAAAGACCATATTTGGTATATCAACGAAATACTACATTCTACATCACAGAATCCAAAATATATCGAATTTTGAGCCAAAACAGAAGACGAATATATTGCACGTCTCAGAATTTAGTCCTAGCAAGCGTAGCTCTAAAATTGTATTACAAAATAAACAATTGTAATCAAATCAATTATTAAATGCATACATTAATTCTTTATAAGTTCTTGCAGTGAAATTGTAAAGCTGCAAAACTTTAAGCGACAGCACAAATTCTGAAATTTAGTCGAAATATTCCGAAATTTATGTTTGTTATTTGCATTCAGTTCTATGACATTATTATTTATTTAGTTTTCACTTTTATTTGTGAAACTATTTTTAATTACTACCAAAATCCGATTTAGCAATATTAAAAAAAAGGAATGAAATATTGAAATATATTTATGTGCTTAAAATAGAAAATTCAATTCAATTCAGACAGCGCCATCGATCAGATTTTCGCTCGACTCGAATTTTGATTCGTGCACTCTGTCAAGCGCATGTAAGCTATTAGCACTGCACTGTGTGTGCACTATTTTTTTTTTATTTGTTGCTATTAAAATCGATATCACAATTTTTATATACATATTTAGGACTTTTACAAATCATTTGAAAAATTTCCAACTCGTGTGTAAATAAAAGCTGAATATTGATTACATTTGCCTGCAGGCAGTTATTTGATAGGCAACTTTTAATATCCATAAAATTTCCATTTGCAGTAAACAACAACAACCACAACGGAGAGAAAAAGAGATAGAGAGTAAAAAGTGTAGTTATTTTTCTACACATATCAATTGCCATAATATTTTGTGGGGGGAATGCTTTTAGCCCGTTCGTCCATAAAAAATGCAGAAGCCGCTTCGGTGTACATTTTTCCTAAAGCGTTGCCTCTCACCGAAATCCGATTTGGACATTTCACAGGGCCACCAGATATGTTCGCATTCGCATTTTCCAGCCTTTTCCTTCCCTCCCTCTGCCCACTGCTCTGCACACATTTCCCTCGCTCCACAATTTTCTACATTTTTTTTTGTTATTGTTGCATTTTTTCCACGTTTTCTGCTGCTTTCGGCATCGGCTGCAGGCGCAACCAACAAAATTTTACACTAGTCCCATTTTATTTCTCTTATTTTTCTGCTTTTTCGAAATGGTTTTTGTTGTTGCTGTTGTTGTTGTTGCATGTGCAACGGTTTCATATCCTGTACTGGGGCAATTAAGTTCGTAATCTGAGCGACATCTGTGCTGGATTCGGTTGTGTCCCCCGCCTAGAACAACAACAGCAACAACAACGATCGAGATTCTTGCCTGCTGTGTGCAACGTTTTCAATATTTCGTCGACAATTTCATTTCAAGTTCTTTTTTTATATTTTTCGTTTTTTTTTGCGAGAGGAAGTTGCGGGGGGAAGAGCAGAACAGAAGAGGACAGGACATAAAGGAGCTGGGGCCAAATGGCAACGCTGTTGTTTACAGCTTGTTATTAACTCTTTCGAATGCGAATGAAGTTTTTTCGGCCCAGCTGCATGCAGCTGTCGCATGCCACGTGATTTAAACGGCGAGCTGTAAATTCGCAAATAGCTCAACAGCGCATTTGGCAGAGACCGGGATCGAGACCGGGGCCAGTTGGTCAATTACGTGCAACTGCAAAAGCCTATTGCACAAGCAAGGACAGAACATCTCAAACAATACAACAGCTTTCTGCACTCTCAACAGTTTTTACTTGTTTCCAATTTAATTGTCAGCTAACTGAATGCTCAATGCTTTAAGCAAGTTGTTAAAAATTTCGAGGAATAAATCGCATTTTTTAACCATCAACTTTACTTCAACATTAACTACAAACTATGGCTGTATTTTTATCAAAATATTTAATCAACATTAAGAGTTAAATTTTATAAGTTGAAAGAAATTACATTCCTAAATTACTACCCAAGACCTAATATTACGATTTAAATTTTATAGTTTTAAAGCTAAAAGAAATTACTTTGAATTCAGTTACAAAAGTTATTTTATCATCATTAAAATAAACTATTTAAATAGTAGATGTATCTGTACATTAAATATATAATTAAATATGAATATATATAATTTCACTCATCACATTGTATTCATCATTTTTTGTAGTATTCTTTGACAAAAGATTTAAAATATATTATATAATTGAATACTAAGAGCACATATATAAATTCACATATTTTATATTTCGATTTTCCCTTTTTTTTGTCAATGGCAATCGCCTCGAGCCTATTTCAATTCTTAAAAATCCATAAACTCTTTTGTTTCCAAAATGCCAAAAACCGGCTCAATCAGGTGATTTGTGAATGAAAATCACCTTTCAACGCCAGTTGAACTCATCAGAATTTTTCTTCAATTCAAGGACTGAGAGAAATGTGAAAAACCAGTCAAACATCACTGGAATTTTCATACAATGCATGTCAGACAGATTTCATAAGGCTGCAGATGGACGATGTGTACTAGAAAATATGACTGCAGCTGAAATCCAAAAGATTGATATCCTAGGAGATTTGCTGTTTGCAGCTGCAATACTACAATCAGCAAGTGGTATTGTATTTGCATTGTTAAATACGCGCCTACACATGCATGCACAATACACAGACACACACACGTATACATGCGCATGTATTCACTGAATGTTAACAATAGTCGTCCTGCTGCTGCTGCTGTTATTCCTGCTGATATTCCTGCAGCTTCGTAGCTGTCTTTCACCTTGTCCATTAACTAGCAACTGCGGCTGCCGCTGCCGTTGAAAATCTGTTAGCCTGTTGGTCGAATAGCCGTATGGGCTCAAGTGGTCGACAGCTGCTTGGATTTTGAAAAAAAAGAAAGAAATCATCCTTCTCAAATACCCTGTAGAAGATTCATTAAAAGGTGGCTTAGCTAAGTCAGGCAGAAATCTATAAAGAAAAGTTGAGCTAAATTTAATCAAGTAAATTAAGATAATTACAAAAGATTTAATGAAGAAATTAAAATATTGAAAATAAATATAATAATTTTATATATTAAAATAAATAAATAATATTAAAAATAATTTTTACAAAAATGTTTAAGTACATTTGATAACTAAACATAAATGTGTTAGTAATATTATTATTTTATGGTAAAATTTGCAAAATATAAATAATAAAATATGTATGAATAATATGAACATAAAATAATAATATTTTGCATTCAATAGATATTTATTTATTTAAAATCGAATTATTCAATAAATAAAAATAAAGTAAGAAGAAAAAGCATAAAGTTGATTGACTTATCAACTTATTAATAAATTAAAATAAAGTTATACTATTAAGCATAAGGTAGCTAATTTTTGAAAAGAAAATTTAAATATATTAGTAGTAAAATTATAATTTATTATTATTTGTTATGTACATTTAGAATTACTTAGTTAAATCTTGCAATATATAAATAATAAAAATGAAAAAACTGTTTTTAATACATTTAAATTGAATTGCATTTTTGCTATTTGGATATGTTAAAAGAAATCTGCAAATTTTACATTTATATCACATATAAATTTTACTTTTTCTACAAAATTAATGTAGTTTAGCCCCTATGAATTGCTGTTTGCTGCTATGAATGCGCTATGAATGCTGCTATGAATGCGTTTCTTAAGGATATTCTACAGGTCGTGCACTGCCTGCTAGAAAACACCTCTCACTTTCAGTCTGCCTTATACCATTTTTTTCCGCCGCTTTGTGTGTGCCTAGGATATGCGCTGTAGTTGCAGCTGTCGCGCAGACAGGCTCTGAATACACCGACCGAGTGAGAAAGAGACAATGAGGCAAAGGCGAAGACGAAGTCTGTGCCATAGCCAAAGGATTTTTATGGTTTTTCAATTGGTTCACATGTGTATGTGTGTGTGTGTGTGTGTGTGTGTGTGTGTGTGAATGTGTATTTTTATTCTTTTTATCACAGCGAAGGCAGCTGTCAGGCGTTGGCTGTGCTTCGCGTGGGGCATTCATTAGGGGAACGCAGCATGAAATTCTGGCTAAAAGCAGCCGAACTCGATGCCTCGCCGGCTTGCCTGGCGATGCTGTTGGTTAGTGTTGGTGTTGCCAAGAAAACAAAAACAAAAGCAAAAGCCCAAATACAAACACACACGCAGAAGCAGAAGCAGACGCACACAGATGCGAATGCGAATACAAGGAAAACAGGCGCATGGAATCAGCCATGCAGCAACAGCCTTGAGTGATAACATCATCATGTGCTCGCAGCTTGAGTGTGTGTGTGTGTGTGCGGTGTGTGTGTGAACGCAGCGAAGCATGCTGGCAACATGCCATGGTGCCAAGGAACAGCAGCCGATGAAACCCAGAAACTGCAGCAACAGCCGCCGCGACAACAACAGCAACAGCAACAGCAACGGCAACCAGGCGAAAACCTTGGCAACCAAAAACAAAAAAAAAAAAAGAGAAGAAATAAAACCGTAGACAAGAACAAGGCAACAACAGCTCAACTCGACTCGACTCGACAATGGGCCAAAAATGAGAAACACAGAAGGCTCAGGCAACAGCAAAAGCAACAGCACAGAAAAAAGATTAAATCAGGTAAGAAATTTTCGTTTGAGTTGTAAATTTGTTGTGCGTTGCACCTGCCGTTAGCTGGCAGCCGGTTTCTCAGTCTGAGCTCATAGCTCAGCTGTTGTTATTGTTGCAGCTCGTTCTGTCTCCGTCACTGCTGCTGCTCCTGTTGTTGTCACTCAGATGATTAGTGAGCAGCCTTCTAGCTGCGTTTGCGCAGCGTTCCACAATCTTCTTTCTTTCTTTTTGGCTATCGCGTGCGTCGCTTGATCTTAAGATCAAGAGAAACCAGAAACCTGTCCACGCATTGCAGCTTGTTGTATTTTCAAGGCGTTGCCAATCGCAAATTGGTCAACAAACTGTGCAAATGTGTTTGTGCTTCGTGTCTGCCAGCATGTTAATACAACGGCAACAACAACAACAACAACAACAGAACCAACAACAGACTTTGGGCGCTTCGTTATTCTCTTCATTGTGTCCTCTCATCGAAAACAAGCACACTAAAGAGCCGAGAAAACACCTGCGCTAATTTACGCGCCGCTTTTCAAGCATTGATTATTATTTTCTTTAATTGGAAACTGCATAAAATTTTCAATTAAATATTAACTCGCACTGTTGCGAGCCATAAACATCGGAAATAACAATCGCCAAATTGAAATAATGTTCAATTGAATCCGACATCATTACGACTATTAATTTCATTCACAATGGAAAATGTGAAATGCAAATATTGATTATACTTGTTGCATATTTAGACAACATTTAAGGCAGTATAAAATAGAAATATAAACTTCTAAAATTCCTCCAATTAAAATTAAACTGAACTAAACGTAAATATTTACAATTTTATGAAATATCTATTACACCATTGCATAGTTTTCGTTTATTCATGAATAATATTGAATAAATTTGTAATTTCAATACGTTTAATTATTTCAAATAAGCATTTCAATTATTTTATTTGTCCATGACTATATACAGGCTGTATATTTATGTACATTTATTTGTTTTACTTGCTGCATATTTAGAGAATATGAAAATTCCATAAACTTTCAGTTAGTAAAATTACTGAAATCATTTCGTACGTTCATGAATATTTGTTAATTATATCTTTATTGACATTCTTAACATTTTATAATATATCCGGCAGGAAATGTTCGTAACAGACAGTAGAAGTTATTTCCGAACCTATAAAGTATTATAGGGATAGCCGAGAGGATATAGCCGTCTGTCTGTCTGTCCGTCCGTATGAAACACTGGATCTCAGAAACTATAAGAGATTGAGATATAATTTATTGTCGACTGGATTTGTTTGCACCCAAATCAAGTTTGTTTCAAAGTTTTGACACGCCCATTTTCGCCTCCGCGTAATTTTAAAGCTCGAATTGTGAGACAATAATAACTATTGTCTTGTATGATTCCTGAAAATACCAATCGGGATTTAGTTGCTCACTGGCATACTCGACTGTAGCTTTCTTACTTGTTATTAAATCAAAATACAATAGAAAACCTGGCTCTCAAATCATTAAATTTATTTAATAAAATTTAAAAATATATTGTTTTAAAATTTACATATTAAATTGAGCCAATTTAAATCTTCCACTTTCAATAAAAGTGCAATATTTTCTTGTTTAATGTTTCAATTATTTTATTTGCAAATGCTTTTTATTTTACTGAAAATGCAATATATTCTTGTTTATTGTTTCATTTATTGTATTTGCAAATGTTTTTCATATTCTGATATTTTTATACCAGAGTTGAATCATCATTGAAATCAGAAATAATAATTGTTCCCGTTTGCTTGGCTGCATCGCGCTGCTTGGTCACAATCTGGTTGGCAATGCGATCCAAATCACGCCTGCCAATCGAGCTGAGACTGCGTCCCCCTTCGTGATGCTTCTCAATGAAACGAGCCTGCTCGAGGGCCTGCAGAGCCTTGCGGATGGCGCCTTCGGAGGCACGACAGAAGCGCGATGGATGCACGCCACGTCGCTTGCGACCCCCATAGACCTTGGTGAGTGCTCCGACTCCGGCTGGACTGCGATAGTAAAGATGGCGCAGTATCGAGGCGCAGCGCACATAGAACCAGTCGGGATCGGTGGGAGCTAGTTCCTTGTACTTGGCCGTCTTGATGAGATCCATCTGCTCGGGAACCTTCAATTTGCCCGACTTCTTGAGGAAGGCGGCGACCGCCTTGGTCACCTCGTGTTGATCAATATCCTTTACAGTGACTCCGGGCATATTGATAATTCGAGTTAACTGGAAGAAAATAGGCGAAATTTTAAATAAAGACTAAAACAATTTAATCAAAAGTAGTTAAGATAAATAAAATGATGAAATATTTCGAATACACCTTAATAAATTATAAATAATAAGCATGTTATATTTAAAATATATTTATTTTATAAATTTAAATAAAATAAAAGTAGTAAGCAATAAACTTAATATTTTGATTTTAAGAGAATAGATATAGATTTGAAGATAATAGCTTTTCAAGCAATACAAAACATATTTAAATATGCATTCGAAATATTTCATTTGATACAGAAAAGCTCTAAAGCTCAATAAATACTATCAAGTTATTTATTTAAAATAAAAGTAGTTAAATAAACTTAAATAACATAAAAATAGCAAGCTCAAAAAACGATTTTTTTTAATAAATTTAAAATAAAAATACTAAGCATCAGGTAAATAAAGTTATAAATTGTATAAAAAGTATAAAAATTAAACATAAGGTAGATGGATTGATTGTATAAGGAGTCATACATTTTCAATATACATAGTTGTAATATTAAAATAAAATAAAAATACGAAGTATAAAAAAAATAATGTTATTTCTCTAAATCATTATTTAAAATAAAAATGAAGAAGCCTAAGGTTGACTACCTATTTAAAATACTTGGCAGATAATAAAAGTGAATTAATTTTAAAAACCGAGAGGTAAAGTAACATCTGCTGAATACATTGTCGATAGTGCGAAAGAATGTATGAAATTCTAAACAGTGGAATGTGAAAGTAACCACACGAAGTGAGAGTTAATGGCTTAAATGCAGCGACAATAACCGACAACAGCAGCAGCCAAGGTTTACTTCCAGGCCATTAGCTTAATATGCTTTGACCATAACGAGAACCGCATAGGGCAAAAGACAACACCATAAAAAAGCAGCAATAACAATAACAATATTAACAGACAGACATCAGCACAGCAGCAGCAACAACCATGACAACCAGGCGACAATGAAATGGAAATTGTACAAAAAAAAGAACGATGTAAAAGGGGAAAAAGAGAACATGCAGAGAGCAATGCAAATGGAAGCAGTTGCAATTTGCCGAGTTGCAAGGGCAACAGTTGAAAGGGCACAACCCAGAACCCAGAACCCAGCAACCAGAACTCAGAACCATGAGCAACCACCAGCAACAGAGCAGCACACATGTGTGTGTGGAGAGGAGATGGGGCAGGTTTTCAGTGTGTCTGTGTGTGGGGTGGAATTTGCCGGATGCGCTGTTAGCCGCACGAGTTGGCTGCATTAATGTGCAATGTGCAACAAGCTAGAACACCGCGCTGTGCACAAATTGACAACAAACAAAAGGCGAAAAGGGCAACAAAAATTAAAAACTAAACTGCATGCAACGCTAGCAACAAATATATGCAAACGGCAATGGCAACTGGCAGCGGCAACAACAACTCATGCGGCTGGCAATGGCAGTTGATTATAAGCCCATTGATGTTGCTGCTGACCAGCAACCAACAACCAGCGTTAACCCTTCAGCTCAACTTTTGCCACCACCGCCCCAATCCATGCCATGTGATGCATTAAAAATAAAAATGAAATACGAAAATATTGCAAATTGCAATACAACGCAGACAGAAAATGGCAACAAAAGTTCGCTAAGAGGGAGGAGAAGGAGGCAGGTGTGGTGTGGCACAACTGTTGCAGGCAACATAACGCAACATGCCTCCTACCCCCCTTCCATCACTCTTGTGGCGTGTGCAGTGAAGCGTGCCACCCGCCAATGGGTTGCATACCTTGCTCCTTGGCGGTTTCGTCGCCACATGAGAACACACACTGCCAAATGCGCCATTTTTGGCATATTCCTCTACACACACACACACACACACACACACACTCACGCAGCACACACAACAATTGTTGAAAATTCAACAGCAGCAGCCAACAACAGCACGCCGCTAAATAAACTTCATTCAGTTTTCTGTTCGACCAACAAGTTTCATTTTTTTCTGTGTTGTGTTCTTTTGTTTTTCCTGCGTTTGTTTTTAGTTGGTTTTAGGTTTTTAGCTTTAGCGCAAATGACTTTCAGTTTTGTGCTGCACACCCAAAGTTGCACTTTAAAAACACTCGAAAGCATTCGAACAATAGCCATGAATTTATGCTCTTGCCACATGCCACCACACCACCATGCCACATGCCACACGCCAGTTCGAACTCGAACATTGTGTATGCCAATGGTCAAGGCAAACAAAACATAACAAACATAAAACAACTGAGGCAAAACTGCTTTGTCCATTATGTGCAGAGTTTTGTGTCTGCTGATTGATAGAATATTTAAGAATTCTGCTGATGTTGCACCATAATTACGGTTTGTAGACTAAACTTTTACTGTTTTGCATTTCCACAACACAATGGAAACATTGAGTAAAAGAGTATCTGTTTAATAGAGTACTTTAATTTCAATGTTTTCATTTCGTTTTTGTGTGCAATAAGAAGTATGAGTTGTGTTAAACATAATTGCAATTATATATACATATATAGAAAATTTCAATATGATTTTATAACAAAATTTGCTTATGAAAATTGCAAATATTCTCCTTTTTTCATAGCCAATTTTTTTTGCTGTTCTTGTCTACATTTCTTAATCCTTTATTATTTCTCTATCTCAACCACAATATTGAATACTACTGTGGGTAAAAAGGAAGGTGAATTTTCCATTTCAATATCAAATTTCAATATAATTTTATAAAATACATATATTTACAATATGAAAATTACTTGTTCATGGTCAACTTTTTTGCGTTCCTGTCTAGATTTCTTAATCCCTTATACTCTTTTAGCTTCATTCCCAATTTTGAATATGTATGTATTTTACACAAAATTGGGATGTCATCATAATTTTTTGAGAATCATTTGATTTTTCATCAAAAAAAAAAATTAGAGAATCAGCGTCAGCCTCTTGAATCGAGAAAGCTGTACCCAATTATTATATTAATAATCATAATGCTTTTTAAAATATTCTGCTTCCTACAAACTAAATATGTCCTGGCAAAAATGTCAAATGTTAATATAAACTATTTAGATAAAGATTAATCTTATAGCGCTCGATTGACACTTTAATTAGAGCTAAGCTTGGTTTTGGAATTATTTTTGTTTAATATAAGTGCAAAAGTAAACAAATTCGTACGCAAATCAAAAAATTCATGAATTTATATATTTTTATCGTAGAACAGAAAAAGTTCCTGAAATCAATATAGTTCTAATACAGCGCTATAAGAATAACCTTTACTTATTTTTAAAATTGTTTCAGTTTTTTTTTGTAAATAGTGTCGCACTCGATAAATTCCGGCAGTGTATTACCCATATAGACTTTAAACTCGTTTTACCCTTACTATAAGTACTTGGTAAACATTTTAATGTATCTGAGTTCCATACAAATTAAATAAATATAATAAGTAATCAAGGTAACAAAGAATGTCGCCTAGGTATAATATAGTTGGAGTTAAATTGTGCGATTTCCGCTTCTTTTTTAGATTTGTAGATTTACTTTATGGAAACTTATATATAATATAAAAAAGAGGATTCATTCGATGTGGTATAGAATTTTGTTGCCAATTATTTTCTTATTTTACTACGCTCACTTTGTAGCGTCTGTTCTGACATCTGTTGTTTGTTTGATGTGAGCTGACCGCAGACACGCCATGTGCCAGAAGGATATTATTTACATTCCATTTTTTTTGCCAGTCACTTGAGACATTAGTATTTTTTATTTTATACAATAAATGAGATATCAACCTAATTTACAAAAATACAATATTACAAATTTAGTTCGTTAGGCTAGAAGTACGATAGACCTAGAATTTTAAGTCAAGTCAAAAAGTTAAATGTGCTCTTAAGCCTGCCCTCTCTTTCACACACACAACACAATCGTTGTTTCGCTCTGCTAGACACAAACTCTCTTTTAACCTGGCTATGGAGTATAGTTAACAACCTGTTTAAGGGCCAACTGCTGCTTGTTGCATGCTCTTCGCACTCGACTCCATGCCACGAAGCGCTCTCTTGCTCTCGCTCTCTCTCTCTCTCTTTGTGTGTTTCGTCTCTCTCGTAACGAAGCCAGCGTCGTCGGCAGTCGTGTATAAAAAAGGACGAATCGACAGCGCGCCGCTTTAGTCCTACGACAAACGCCGCGCTGACAACTTCGTTTGCTACACACAAGCAGCAGTCAAACAAAGTGAAAGTCAGAGAGTCAGACAATCTCACAAATCGTGTCGAGTTTTCAGATCCTTACCTCTAGCGCGTGTGCATGAGAGTGTGTGTGGCAAGTGTGTGTCTGTGTGAGTGGGTGAAAGCCGCTTAAAAGGCCAGCCCTCGAGTGGCAAATAACAAACAGCTGAAAGTGCTAAACAAAGTGCGTCAAAGTGTGGCAAAGGAGTCGCGAGTTGAGTTGAGAATAATTGTAATACGGTTAGCGCCGCTTTTTATAAGGTGTTTAGCTTTTGGGGTCCGTCATGAGACGTGGCCACATAAATTTGCATAAATACCCGACGATTCCCCAGCAACTGTAATTTGTGCTTTGATAAATTTGACCAAAACACAAACTTGAAAACTTCAAATAAACGAAACGCAAGAAAAAAACAAACACATAAACCAAAACGAAAACAAACTTGACTTCAATTATGGCGAACTCAAACGTTTTGCGGTTGAGCTTCTTGCTGATCATTGTTGCGGTGGCGGTGGCAAGCGCGCGTGGCGCCACCGGAATCATCAGCGATGTGAACAACATGTTGCGCGACACACAGCAGCAGCCAGCGACCAGCTCAATGCCAGCATCATCAACTACGGTGCCATCATCGAGCGTGGAGTTGCTGCGCTTTGTCGACGAGGACGAAGATGAGGATAACAACAACAGTGAGGATAATGAGCTGGAATTGCTATCGAGTGGCAGCAAACCTGTGGCCATTAACGCTGATAACCTGAAGCTGGCCGATCAGGTGCGTCTGCTGTCCAAGCAATTGAACGCATTGATGACGCGTCGTCGTGAGGATTACGAAATGTTGGAGCATAATTTACGCAAATCTCTGCGGCTTACCACGGATGCGGCGCACGTTGATGCGGATATGCGCAGCGAATTGGATCAATTGAGGTGTGTAGCTTGACTTGAAATTTCTCCCGAAATTGATGACTCAATTAGTTGCAGTGCCGCAAAAGCAATTTGCCTGCAACTTGCAGCAGCCGAAAACTTGGCACAACTTAAGTTTTCTGCCACAATTTGTCCACAAAAGTTTTTTGAGGGGGGGGAAACTGACTCAGAGATAGCCAGCGTTTAATTAAGTGGGCGTATCAGCTACTAATTTTTATAGCTCACATGTGGCACACACACAAAATCAGTAGAGAGCACACTCAAGAAGCTGAGCTAAGCCAATTAGGTGACGCCTCAAAGTAGGCAACACTTTTGCGCTTCGCTGAATTTTGATTCTTGTATTTGCTCACATGCGTGTGTGCGTATGTGTGTTTGTGTTATTTGTGTTGCGCCAAAAACCAAGTTAATTTAAACAAATAAGAAGCTGTCTAAGCCAGTCAGCCTACAGCGGTAGCTGATAAGAAATCGCTGGCCGGAAACACGTAGAGCCAAAAACAAAGAAAAAAAATAAAAGAAAAGAGAAACAAGTAGGAGCCAAGCCTGCGTTTCGTGATTTGTTTGTTGTCTTTTCAGACAGGCTGACTAATAATGATTGTCTCATCGACACACATGCAGCACACACACACACACAGTCACATGTGTGTAACTGTTGTTGATCTAGAGCAAAGGACAACAAAAATGGCGCACTCTTAATTTACTGTACAAATAGCTTTGGTTAGTTTTGCTGTCGCTTTCGCTTTTGCTTTTGCTTTTCGCTTCTGCTTTCCTACTCCAACTGTTTAGCTCATGTCGTGAACGTCGTAAACTTTGTCACTGACACCGTAAATAATTCAACACACGCGTGTGTACACACATACACACACAGGGAAAACAGAGAGAGACGGCGACTCGCCAGGGCCAGTCAAACGTCATGTCAACTGTGGTTTATGTGACCCCGCCAAGTCGTTATCTGATTGCGGCACGAGCCAGCCAGCCAGCCAGCCAGCCAGCCAGCCAGCCAACCAGCCAACAACTACAACACACAGTTTATGAGGATATCGCCAGTTGGTGGAAGGCGTGGCAAGTGGGCGGGGGTGGGGGCGGTGGTGTGTAAGAGTGATCCATTAAACTGGCAGCCATTTGCCGCTACTGATTTGCGAATGTAATTTGATGGGGCATTCAACGCATTCAACGTTGCAACAGAAGTTGCTGGCAGCAAAACAGCCTCATCCATTTTGATAATTAAAATGTGCGACAACATCTCAAAATCCCATCACAATCCCGCCGAAATGTAGCGTCGTCTAACTGTCACTTCGCTTCGCAGTTCACAACTCGCAGTCGCTTCGCTGCTCTGCATTCGTTTTGCGTATTTTCAATTTGCTTCATGTCATTGACAGCGTTTCCAATTTTTGCTTGAATGACATTTACTGCTTCTTTTTTTATTCTATTTCTCTTTTTTTTCTGTGCTCGCCTTCTTTTCACAGCTTACAAAAAAAGATGGGAAAACTGTTGCAGCCATGCGAAAAATTGTGCAAATTTCTATAGTTAGTAAAGAGAAGCGTGTGTGTGTGTGTGTGTGTGTGAGGGCGCGTCTGTGTAGGGAAATACAATAGTTTACTTTGTTCAGTGCAGTCTTTTTTCTATTTTGTTGTGCTGTGATCACATGTTTAGATTAATTGAGTCCAGAGATGTCAGTGGCCATTGAAATGCATTGAATGAACGCATTCGTTTGAAAGCTGCAAACGAATCATCCGAAATACTAATTACATTTTCAAAAGTATTAGTAAAATAAACAAGCAAAATATATACAGAAAGATTTAAAGGCTAAAAGTTGGCAGTTGACAGCAAGTGATTGCTTATTATTTGACGTTAATAGCTAATAAATATTGCCAGCAAAAACAAGTTTTTAAAAAGAATTTCTCCGTCGAGCATATTTCTACTTAATTTAACTTTTGTAGCTTTCAACTTTAATCGGGATAGCAGCAGCTTCGTTCGTTTCACAGAAAAACTTTGCGAGCCATCAAATTTTACAACACACGCACACATTCAGTTGCACACGTGCATCAGTCACCCGCACGCAAATTGAAATATTACGTATACGCAGCGTACAAAAAAAAATGGGAATGAAAAAGAAAAAGCAAGCAAACATTCGCAGCCAAAAATGAAAGTTTTTTATGAAAATTTCATGTAGCTTTGCTCTTTTGACAGTAAAAAATAAAACACCAGCAGCAAAAGCAACAGCAGCAGCAGCTGCAGAGAAACCACAGCGGCCACCGCAACCAACACCGCAACACACAGAGTCAGAGACTTGAGAGTCGTTGTGTTGGAGTTGAAGTCGACGTAAAAGAAAAGTTGTTCGTATTTGCTTGTTTTTGGCCCCTTGATGGGGGAATAGAAGTTGAAAGATTCTCCTTCTCGCCTCGCCTCACTGTCTGACGCTCTTCCTCTCTCTCTCTCTCTGCCTCTCTCTGTCTCTTCCGACTGACTACTTTAATTGTCTGAAATGCCACAAAAATGCGCACAAGTTTTGAGGTTGTCTGGTACTGCCACTGCCACAAGTGCTACAACATTTTCATTTTGCCACTCGCTTTTTCTGTGTTTCTGTGTGTTACTAAACAAAAATTGTATTTTTGCCACACTTAAACAATAATTTCCGTGCTGCGCGCTTGCCATCGCATCGAAGTTGCTCGTTGCAAAGTTTTTCGGCTTTTTCGGCCTTGTTTTCCATTTCGTAAATTGCAGTTGACTGCGATTGTGTGCTGTGTAGGTGTGAAATTTATTTTGTGAGAGTGAATTTATTGTGGCTGCTGCAGCAAGAACTGAAAAGTGGCAAGCGGTTGGGTCATTAAATGAGCTTGATTGAAAAACTGCATGAAAATGACGTTGGCAGTTTTGAGAGCGCGTATCGATGTTGTAAACCTCACGCGTAAATCTCATTATCGTGGTGCTTTTGGCCACACAGGCAATTAAGCCATTCGCTAGCCTGAAAATGTCAATTTAAATTAGATTCTGCCAGCGTGGTATGCTGTACTCTCTCTCTCTCTCTGTGTGCCACACGTTGCCCATTTCAAAGTCATTTAAAAGGTTACGCATACGCGCCGTACGCCGTGTGCCGCGTGTGTCTGGCTAGCTACCTCGCTAGCTGGCTAATTAAGCAAGCCAGCGAGCCAGGAGGTAGGCAGGCACAAAAATAACGCTGCACAAAAACTAAAGTGAAAAATTAAATGATGTTGAAATATTCTCCTTTTCTTTTTGCATTCGCAGACGTGAGGTGCAAACGCTGCGTGCCACACACAGCGGCAACAAGGAGCGTCTGACCATCGAGTGGCTGCAACAATCGATATCCGAGATACGCAAACAGTTGGTCGAACTCCAACGCACGGCTGGCAATGTAGCCAACGATGTGCGGCACAATGGCGGAGCTGGATACTACGAGGATCTGGCGACCATACGCAACGATTATCAACAGCTTAAGCTTGAGTTGGCGGCACAGCGTGAGCGACAGCAGCAGACGGAGGTGATTGTGCAGGAAATGCGGGAGGAACTCATGCAGCAGGAACAAGAATACAAGCATCAATTGAACCGACAGCAGAATGCGGCCAAAGCGAATGCAATTGCCAAGCAGCAGCAACAACAACAGTCAGCGAGCATTGAGGAATACAGCAGCAGCAGCAGCAGCGGCAGCAGTCAGGAAGTCAGTCAAGAGGTGAGTGCTCCAAGTTCTTTGCCAAGTAACTTTATGCTAATGATCAGATAAGCACGCACACACACACAGACGCACACACGCGTACGCTCAGGTGGAGTGCTTCAGCTTTTATGGGTTTGAAATTTCTTTTTGTTGCCTTCGCTGTGGCTGCGCGGCTGTTCTGTGGCTGCTATTTAAGTGCGCTCATAAAGCGACCGACCAGGTGGAGGTAAACTGCCCACCCACCCCTCATCAGAGCAGCTCTATCTCTCTCTTTCTCTGTGGGCCGTGCTCATTGCCATTATCTGCCCATTTTATGCCTTATTTTATACGAAGACGCGGTCCTCGCATTGTTTTTTGTGTTATGTGGAGCGGGTGCCCCATCTGAAGCACGATGTGCTAACGAGCCGAGTGCTCAAAGCCGAATGCTTCCCCTCTGTGTATGAGTGTGTGTAAGTATGTGTGCGTTATGTCTTTCCCTTTTTTAATGGCAACTCATATGCTGCCTTAAATTACTCATACGCACCGCAGGACGTCAACATATTTAATATTTAATGCCAACTCCTCGCCCCGGGCAGCCACTTAACCAACATCTCATCCTATCCCCTTTTTTCCTTACCGTCTGTCTGCGCTGCTTCTGTTGATGGCCTAACTGAATCATTAACATTAAGGTCAGGCAAATCGCAGACAACGGCGTAGACTGAGCGACAACATGCCAACAACTTTTAATTATAATTAAAGTCAATAAACGGGAAACAGTCTAAGCGAAAGTTGAAATCAAACAAGCAAACGAGTTGTCTGTGCTTTCAAATACCCTAGAAAATGAGAGTTAGAGATGGGGAAAAGGAAAATTTCAGAATAAAATCTTGATTCAAGATTGCATGATGTCAAAATTAAACCAAGAAAGTTCTAGATTGTCAAATCTTGAAGTTGAAGTACCTAAAAACTTTGTTTCAAGATTTTGTTTTAATAATCTTAAATATAGATTTGCAATCTACTATCCAATTTTGATTTTTCTCTCTCTGGGAATGATTAATACTGTATAAAAAAGAGTTCGACTAAGAAATTTACTAAAACCTTGCATCAAGTTATCAATTTTAAAGAGCTCCGTACTCTTTTTAAACTTTTCCTGAAGACCAAGCTTAAACTTAAAAATTTTGCATACTCTTTTCCTCTCAACAACAACTTCTAAAGCATTTGTTGAAGCTTTAAGTGTACACAACTTGTTTAGTTTTGCAATAGACTGAAATGCAGACGGATCTGCTGACCAAGCATATCAATTTTGTGTTCACTCGCATACTCGCTTTCATCCTTTTGCCAAAACCAACAGGTAAAGCCACAAAGTGAAGGCAGCGAACACACAAAGATAGTGAGAGAGAGAGAGAGAGAGAAGGGACCAAAGAATTGTGAAGAAAAAAATATGGAACGTTGTGCTTCATTAAAAGGATTATGCGACGCTCATATGTATGCGGTTGCCACAGAAAATATGTCAGTGGGATACCCAAAAACTGGTTTACAGCCACCTGTTTGTAGTCCCCCCTCGCTCTCCCCTCTTCCCTCACAGCACCAAGTTGCTTCTCTTTTGCGTTGTTGCTATTGCCATTCGGTTGATATTTTATGAGAGCAGTTTGCTGTTTTTGCTTTGAAGTATTTGCACTCTCAAAAGACTTTTTAGCATCTGCTTAGTTGGGGGAAATTTGCTTAGGGTCGAGTGGTCCGCTTACCCCTCTCCCTTTCCGCTCTCCCTCTATAACAGACTGATTGAAAAGTGATGCTCGTTGAGCAGACACAAAGCAATTACTCCGACAAGCAGCCACTAAAAATTGTTGACCACAAATTGCTTAAAAAAAATAAAAAGGCAAACAAAACCAATAAAACCGATGAAAGCGATAAAACGTGCAGTCAAGCGGTTTAAGCGGCTTTCACAACAGACGCACAGTTGAATCAGTTTTTCAGTGCAGGGGACAGGATAATACACACACACACACACACACACATATGCTCACGCACTTCAGCTCTCACACAGAGATATTTATGTAATGTTAAAGGGCAAAGCTTTGTAGCAACACAAAACAAAACCCTTGTACAATTCACGTACGCTTTGTATATAGAATGAAATTGCTGAAAATTGCAAACAAAAAGCAGGAAATCACCTTTTAATCGCCCTCAGCGTGTTCGCAGGCATCGCGAAATGTTGAGTGAGAGCAGCTAGAGGAGGGGGCAACAAAAGGGGGGCAACCAGAAATTGGCATCCCCAGCCAGCTGCCACAGCTGCTGATGTCAGAGACCAGTGACGGCTGCTGTCTTTTGTCTTGCCAACATTTGGCAGTAGTCCCTCCTCCCCCCCTTGGCCAACAGCAGCAGCAACCGGCAACCGGCGACTGGCAACTGGCAACAGCGGCAGCAGATGCTCTTGAGTGCCTTGATAATCAGTTTTGTATATGTATTTGCTGTTTATTTTTTCCCCCTCTGTCTCTGTCTGTGTGTGAGTGAGCTTATGATGCGCGCGATGCTTCAGCACAATTTGATCCTTTTCATTATTTCTTTCTTATTCATTCGCATTTCCCACCAAGTTATCAGCAAACCAGTTTTTTCTCTTCGTATTTCTGTTGGAAGCCAACAAAAAATGTGGTGGAAAAACAATAAAAGTAAAAATGCCAAAAAAGCAATTTCTAAAAATTGTTATTATAAAAGCGCAGCAAAGCAGAAATTAGGTTAAATTAGAACAAAGCGCATGACAGCAGAAAAACACAGCAACAACAGCAACAATAACTAAAAATTTTGCGCAGGTGGCTCGAAAACCAAAAAAATATATACATACATTTATACCTCTTTTTGTGTGTGTGTGTATGTGCGGTTAAATTAAATCAACTCGCTTTTATTTGATTAAAATTTATAAAAATAAAAAAGCAAATAGTAGAAGGAATTTGGTGCATAACCCCAAAGGGAAACAACGCAACCAAAACAAAGGAGCACGAATTTCATTTCAACTGCGGTTGTCTCATGCAAAGAAAAAAACAAAGCGAATACCATTCAAATTAATTTTATGAAAAGCTTTTGTTTGCTGATAATGCACAAAACGTCATCAGCTAGTTTAAAAATAAAGTCAAGAGTATTATCAAAAAGTAGTTCATAAATTGGGCGAGAAATGATAATAAAAAAATGTGATTCGATATATTTTTACAGTAAGTTCAGAAGCATTAAATTTTGAAGTAATATTTGAGATTTTCATAAAAATCTAAGAAACAAGAAAAAAGTGCTCTACAAACATTAAAGTGCTGTTAAAATTTTTAAGCCTGCAAAAATGTGGAATATGATAGGAAAGAAATTAAAAGGTTACCATTAAAGTAAGCATAAACTTAAATGCAACGAAAAAATGCTCAAAAAAAATATTAAAGTGATGGCACAGAAAATGTGAAATATAAAGGGAAAAATAATTCAAAATTTCCCCATTTAAATAAGCATAAATGAACAATATACAGCAAAATGCAAAAAGATTATTTAATTGCCAAAAAACAGAAAAAAGTGCACACATTTAAAAAGCCTTTTGCAGAGCCTTTTTCTTAAGTACACATAGTATAGAGTCGAGTATTTGATGTTAGCACTTAGTTGAATTGCCTTTACTAATTGAACTGAAATTGATGGCCAAGACCTTTCAACTGGCAGCATATCAAAGTCAGGACAACGCAGCAGCTGCCACTGACAGGACAGGACAGGACAGGATAGGACAGCAGAGGACAGAACCCGAGAAGAAGAAAAACTGATGCTCTAATTGCAATGTGTGCAGATTTATAACAAAGCCAATAGAGGAGACACACACACTCGATGAATAGTAGGATGATATAACAAATCGCATGATGGGAGCTGTCAGTAGCAACAGTTAAACGCAAATGTTTATCATTGGTTATTGATGCGCTTGCCAGCAGCAAAAAAAGAAATATATATGTCTACATATCTACATATGTTTGTATGTGGCTGTTGGAGCTTTGTACATATGAGAAACTTGCTCTTAAATTAGCCAGGCAAACAAATGCGGGACACACACACACACACAGACAGACAACAAGGTCTGGCCTCAGACTCAGTCTCAGTCTCTGGTCTCAGTCTCAGCTTCAATTTCAGCCTCAGCAGAGGATCCAGTTTCAGGCGTACCAAAAATTTTGTTTTGTTTCTGGTTTCGTTACGTTTTTTTTTTTTTTTTTCTTTGGTTTTTCCTTTTTTTTGTGTGTTTCGTTGCTGGTTTCTTGTACTCTTGTGTGTGCTCGAGTGGGCCCAGCATTTTACCTTATTTATGTTGATATTTGTGCCTGCCTTTTGTTTTATGTTGCCAGCTTCCCTTCGCTGCTTCCCATTCCTTGTCTTTACTCTCTCCTGCGTTGTGGCTGGCAATTTGTTTGATTGTTCGAGTGCTTGTATTTTTCTTTGTCTCTTTTTCTGTATGTGTGTGTGTGTGTGTGTGTACATGAGCCGCAGACAGCGAGCAAGTATATATGTATGTATGCATATGTACTTGTAGTTGATATTTATTTTATGAGTCAAATTACCTTTATTGAAACTTGGCATACACTTGAGATTCATGTGTAGTACGTCATGTTTCCATCTCTCGCATCTCGCATCTCTCTTCTCGCATTTGAGCTTTCAAATTTGATGTCCTTCTCCCACCCACCATAAGATTCCCCCAGTGGCAAGGATTGTCTGCTCGCTTCCCCCTTTCAGCTTTTGCCTCGATCTTCAACCCACAAAAATATGTATGCATATACTTATATTTTTCACTCGAGAGTTTTGTTCGCCCTTTTGACTTGTTAGAGCCAAAAATAAAAAAAAAAGAAGGGATTTCATGCAAGTAGCAGGGAAAAAGAATTCAAGTGCTCATTTTATTAAAATTCCTAACACTCCTAGTGAGAGCGTTGCAATATTTGCGCATATTTAGTTTCAAATTATGCACACGTTTGCCATTTAGCCTGACGCTTTTTCAGCGGCAAAAAGCCAGTTTCGCCAGCTCCCAATGGCGGGCACCTAAATGCGCATTAACTTAATGGCAGTTTGTGCCAACGTACACACACACCCGCACTCACACACACACACACACATACATACACTCACAGAGTTTGGCTGTGTGTAACTTTTTGAGCGGCACACAAAAGTCCTATTAAATTTTTACGACAATTCAGCGTGGAGCAGCAACAGCAGTGGAAGTTTTTTCTATTTTCCCTGCACACACACACACAGCTACACACACACACATACACCTAGAGGTACACTCCCTGGTTGTCGCTGCATATCTGACGCTAATAGCAAATCCTTGTTAGCCTTCACTTGAGCACAACATGTAAAATTTTACGTTAAGCCTTGCGACGACCCAAAGCGGTTTATGCATTTTTGTATGTGTGTGTGTGTGACATAGGTGTGTGTGTGTGTTTTGGATTTGCAAATTAATTAATCTAGCGACTGCGCTTTATGTCAGATTAGCGTTTCTTAATTACGCACACACACACTCCGTCAAACGCACAACAATCGACACACACACCGAGTCGTAAAATATTTATGCGGCAATTTCGATTTCAATTAGCGCCGCTGTCACTTGCCACAAAATGTCTTTAAAATTGTTTTTCTCGAGCCTTCAGCTGTTAATTGGTAGCACGGTATTTTGTGACTCGGCCATTTTCCCCCTCTCCCCTCTCGCTTTTCCTCTCTCTGTGCACACAAAACGCATAAATCACATTTAATTATATTGTTGACGTCGCCTGCTGGAAATCGTATATCACCTTGGCCATTTTTGATAGCCCCGCCTCCGTTGCCTCCTTCGCTTCGTCGCCATCCCTCGAGGCGTTTAGTAACAGCACCCACACACAAATACATAATACATACTCATAGACTCCACAATGTATGTGTGTGGTAGTGTGTGTGTGTGTGTGTGTGTACCGCCTGTCGAACGTGGCGTATTAGCAACGTTCGTGACCTTTCGCATAAAACAGCAACCGTCGCTTCCTCTTCGCAATGTCCTTGCCTTGCCGCCCATTTCTCGAAACGTGCGTTGGGGGCAAAGCAAACACAAACAGCAGCAACAGCAGAAGCAAAAGCAGCAGGAAATTCCGTTAAGTTGCGCTTCGATTGGCAGCACAAGTTTCGCGTAAATATTCGTGCATTTCATGTTTTATTTTTTTTCATTTTCTTGTTGCGGCATAAATAATTGAATTTAAAGAAATCGCTCAAGAAATTGAAAAAATATATATACTTCAAAGATGTTTACTGTATTGTACGCTACGTAACATACTTCGCAAAGAATTTATAACTTGACTTAACTTTTCAACCTGCTCGAAAACTATTTCCACAGGAAAAAAGGCTTAAGAGCTTACACAGAATATTTGCCTCAATTAGAGTACGGCAGCCAATTGAGTTAATTCGCAGAAGTAGCTCGAAAAATAGATTTATTTTCGGCATTTATTTGGAATGCGACACTTGAAAGATTTACTGACACTTGACACTTTTTTTATTTGTCTTTTACTGTTCTGTAAACTTTAACAACTACAACTTTAAATAAAAAGAATTAATAAATGAAAATATATTTTTAAAATATTCTTCTTGTTACTAAACTTTAGTCTTGAAGTTCCTTAAAATAAAAGAATAAATAAAAAAAAAGTATTTTTCAAATATGTATTTCTTTTTCTGGTATTTAAACTTTAGTAAAATAAATTAATAATATCGAAATTTTTGCTGTTCATTATTCACACTTTGTCGTCTGCCAAAAACTTTTCGATTTATAAGCTTGTTAAGTATCATATTTTTTCTTTGCCCAGTTTCTATGACAAATGTAGATAGTATTTCATTTGAGTATCGCTTAATTAAAGAGCAACATAGAAATGTTGTCTTACTTTTTGTTGTTTCTGTTTTGCTGTTTGCTTTTTCCATTCATTAGTAGCACATTTTTAGTTGCTTTCGTATTTCCGAGATACTTTATTAGTCAATTATGAGGGACATCTGCCATAGACAAAAGCGCAGATGGAACATGTACGTAATGAAAGGAAATTCAGAGGATGTATCTGTGTATATATGTATGTGTGTGTGCAACTGTAACTGTAGATGTTGGCTTGGTATATTCATTACATTTCCATTCACACAGATCACAACTGTGACCCAAATGCCATTACCTTGGTTAACGCTTGTCACTCACTGAAATTATACTACTATATGCTGCTCCCCCTTATATATATCTGTCTCTATCTCGTATCTCGATCTCTATCGCTCCTTCCACCATGGTGTTTTTTTTTTGTGTGCGGGCATAAATAAACTTGCGTCTGTGTGTGGCGCTTACATATACAGCTGCCAAGTTGCCACAACTAAATATGTGTGCGTGTGTCTACTCACTCAACGCAAGGGATTTAAGCGCGTGGCTGTCGCTGACATTATTGTTGCACACTAACACACACACATGTCTTTGCATGTCTTGTTTGGCTCTGCTGTTGTGGTAGTGGGTTATGAAATGCATTTATAATAAATGGATTTAGGATTCAATTCCCTGCACACATAATCCGGCACACATGCATATTACAAGCATGCTAAGACAACAAACAACAACAGCTGAAAGCTTTTAAGTAATGCGGCTTTAAGGCTGCTTCACAACATGCAGTCGAAAATTCTATTCAAAACTAATCCACTTTCGTTCTCTCTTTCTTTGTAATTGCAGTCACAACAGCTAACGAGCAGCGAGCTGGCCGACCATCGACGTCGCCATTGCCGATTCCAGCAGCAGCAAATACATAATTTGCAAATGGCGCAACGTAATTTGAGGCGTCAGGTGAACGAACTGAAATATCATCATATTGATGAGCGAGTGCGAAGCATTGAGCTGGAGCAGCATCGCATCGCCAATGCCAATTTCAATTTGAGCCGTCAAATTGCGACACTGGACAAGCTGCACATCTCCATGCTGGAGCTGCTCGAGGATGTCGAGGGTCTGCAAAGTAAAATGGACAAGAACATACCTGAACTGCGTCACGAAATCTCCAAGCTCGAGTTCGCCAACGCTCAAATTAGCTCCGAACAGAATTTGGTGCGCGAGGATGGCAAAAATGCGGCACGTTCCCTCCAAGCGATGGCAGTCAGCGTCAGCGCGTTGCAAGATGAGCGCGATGGCGTCAAGAAGTTGGTTAGCACCGTCGAACAGTTGCAGTCAAACGTGGATCGTGTCGAATCGCTGGTTAACACTGAACTGCACAATAAGGTGAGCGAAAATAAAATTAATTTCAAATTGAGAACTTTTCGTCTGTCGCAATTTTTCACGAGCAAATGAAAGCACGTTGTCTAGAATGACATTCAAGTATCGGCGCAGTTAGAGATAGCAAAATGATTATTTCTATTACCACAAGCGATAGTAACGACTTAGAAAATTCGAGAGCTTTACAAGCGGCTGGGAACAAGTGGTTAGGAACACAAATCTTGATTATTATAATATTTTTACTGTAGTATTTTAAATATTACAAAACTTGTTTAACTCCTAACAATACTGTAAGTTAGTTTGGAGTTTATGTTGATAAATTTTTTATTTTAAATTTAATTAGTTTAAAAGTTATTTCATATGTTTATTCAAAAACATAATTATAAATTTTCGCTGTGTATTATTTATAGTAATACAATTAAAATTCAACTCCAATATTGGACAATACTAGGCAGTTTAAATAATTTTAATAATTCAACTAATTGAATTTACTATTTACAGTATTGAATTTTAATTGAGGCTTGAATTTGATTTAGATTTCAATGATCTTCAATATAAATAAAATAAGTATAATATTTAATTTGCCATTGCCAATTTCGAGTGTAATTTAATATTTAATTAATTATTAAATTATCACTGTTCGTTCATTATTTTTAGCACTAAAAGCAAATTTATATTCTTAAACGAAATTAATAACCCACATTGAAAACGATACTATTGAGTGTAACTATCGTTTTGTACACTCCAATTAACAGGGCTGCATTTTATAGCGATGACATATGATGAATAAAGCGATATACATTAAAATATCCAATTTATCGATAGCTGTTATTATTTAGTTTAATAGTGATGTTATTTAGTTTACAGCTAATAAAAAAATATTGATATACTTATATAAATCACTATTAGTTTTCAGAGTTGCATTATTGCAAATTCATCGTCATTTTTAAAAGTGAAGCAGAAATAGTTATTTTTGTAACTTGGCAATTTAATTATATTTTGTGCTTTCTCGCTTGCAGCTCTCCCATTTAAACAAACCACACAAGCGACCACACATGACGATGCAGCAGCAACCGGAAGTAGAGCAGGTAACCGATGTTGAGGCGGAAAACGAGCTGGCCGAATCGCTGGTGGCCGAACTGGAGAACGTGGAGGCGCAGTATGAGGCAATTGTAAACAAACTGCCGCAGGACTGCAGCGAACTGTCGTCGCAGGTGGATGGACTACATCTAATAGCACCCGCTGGTCAACATCATCCACTAATGACACACTGCAATGCCGATGGCTGGACGACGGTGCAGCGTCGCTTTGATGGCAGCGCCGACTTCAATCGCTCCTGGGCGGACTATGCCCAGGGCTTTGGCACACCGGGTGGCGAGTACTGGATTGGCAACGAGCAGCTGCATCATTTGACGCTGAACAACTGCACACAGCTGCGCATTCACATGCAGGACATCTATGACAACAATTGGGTGGCGGAATATAAACATTTCTATATCTCATCAAGGGACGATGGCTACAGGCTGCACATTGGCCAGTATAGTGGGAACGCATCGGATGCGCTGAACTATCAGCAGGGCATGCAATTCTCGGCGATTGACGATGATCGCGATATCTCACAGACGCACTGTGCTGCTAACTATGAGGGTGGCTGGTGGTTCTCTCATTGCCAGCACGCCAATCTCAATGGTCGCTACAATTTGGGCCTAACTTGGTTTGATGCGGGCCGCACCGAATGGATTGCGGTCCGATCAAGCCAAATGATGGTCAAGCGTTTGTCCAGCGAGGAGTGTGCGCCCAGCATGAATCCCATTGGCAATGAGGCGTCAACAGTGACAGTGACAGCAAGTTCACAGCAACTGGCAACAACATCAACGACACAACGGCCAACCACTGTGGTGCAGTTCGTTGCCGCTGCGCAGGCGTAAGCAAGCAGCTAATGCAAAAAAAAACTTAGCTAACTTAGCTTCAGTGAACCACCAGAGCCATGCCTACTATAGTTTGGAGTGCGTGCGTGTGAAACGCGCAAAAAAAGAAAGCATAAAACCAAAAAAATATTTATAAATGTGTAAAGCAGAGTCAAGGAAGAATGTGTGTATATAGCTAGCTTTTGTCTTAAGTTTGTAGTTAATACTATTTCAATGGAGCTTATTAGCCTCGTCACAAAACAAGAACATATAAAGTGCTTAACAATAGAGAGTACACTAGGCGTATGCGTAATCTAGTTAATTCTAACTTTAGTTTATTATTAATACATCATATCTATACGAACTTGTCCATGGAAATGTATGCATGCCAGCGTACATATTTGTTTTGTCTTTCATCAGATCTCATAGAGGCATAAGTTCACGCAGCTCAAATTCGAAATTTGGAACACAACCAACAACCACCAAGAAAACCAAATGAATTCACATTTAATCCCAGAAATGTAACGTAATTGTATTTAAAGTGAAAACAGTATATTAAACTCTCCTTGGGGCATATCATGAGCAGAACAAATAAGTGCGTGTATGTCTGCAGTTATTTCCATAACTAAACTAATTAATTAATTAGTTCGTAAGTGAAAGCCAGTCTCTAGCGTAGGCATCTCAGACAAATAATAAATATACATACCTACTTACTACTACTACTATAACTACAACTATGACACATACACAGAAAGTACTACATACATATAGATGAGAAATGTTGTGCGCTTAAGCACAGTGTTGAATTTTGTAAGCGTCCATATCGTATTGTGTAGGCTTGAATGAAGAATCAGAATGAAAATGGGAATGAGAACGAGAATGTCATTAAGCATTTAGTCCTAATGTTGGTATCTGTAATTGTTGTAATATAGTAAATGTTGACAGCATTTTCGATTTCGATTCACAGCTTAACTACGAGTATCATATTTTGTTCTTATGCAACAACCAACACACATGTATGCCAAAGACACCCCCCATAAATACACACACATATAAACACAGAACAAAAATAGATTATATAAAATTAATTTATGAAACTCGAGACAAGCAACAAGCAAAAATGAACTATTTTCTGCAGTTTTGCATATACCAAAAAATACAAATAAATACTAAATATAATATTACACACAACAAACACACAAACAAATTGTTGGCTAATATTGCAGCTAACATAAGTCAATAAATGCTATATATATGTATAATATATATATACAACTAGAGATATATACATGTATAGTACGCATTATGTATACATTAATTTTATGTACGTTATGTATTAAGTGACTCGAGAAAATGGAAAACTGGCTATAGCCGGCGTATTTTACAATAAATGAATTGATGTGAATTTTCCTCACGAAGGTTTTTCTCTTTTCACCCATCAATAACAACAGCAACATCAACGATTGAGAACAGGGACAACAATAGCTGCAGCTGCTGCATCGAGTGACTGGCGAAATCTGTCGATAAGCGAGCAGTGGCAAAAATATTATCTAGGTAAGAATAAGCGAAGTCCAAATACCCTTTTATCTTTAGTTTGAATAATTATGTAAATAAATGATCATGAAATAAAATAGATATTTTATATGCGTTAGACAAGAAATTATTTTTATTTCAGCTACAAATTGTTATATGATTTCTTGAATATATTTTTGGCTTTCCTAATATGTATATTTATTTCTTCCATAATGAAATGTTTTATTAACTTCATACCTTTGCAAGTATTGTTACTTTACTGTGCTAGTTTTAAGGGCACTAAATAACTTGTCATTTAGTGACAAACAAACTGAAATGAAATATGAAGTCAACTGACAATCTTAATCGTACTTTTCCATGTAACTTATTACTTTGTCCAGTGCATTTTTTACTTTGAAGTCAGTATACCCAGAAGATTATAAAGAAAAGTAAATCTTTGCATATGACCAACATAGCGACGCACTGCGTTCGTAGCTCTCAGAATGTTGTCAATGACAACAATAAGAAAGAAAACAGCAACAAGCAAAAACGCCAACAACAACTAGAGCAAGCTGCTGAATGCGCAGATTTATGGCTGCATTTTCACATACACACATGCAGAGATTCATCTGAGACAAAGTCAAAAAAAAATACGAATGAGAAATCTTCGAAAAGCCAAGAGAACAATGCCCCAGCTGATGTGGCTTGTTTTCATTGTTTCAGCTTTGCTGATGCTTTTGTTTCGGTTGTTGTTTTTATTGTTATTGGGAGTATTGTTTTAGCCAAGCTTACAGATTGCTTGTCAGTCGGGGCAATCAATGCTAGCCAAGTAATTCCGGCTTAAATGTCATAATACAAACATCATACGATTAGCTGCCCCAATAAGTATGCTACACTTTTTTGCCAAGACGAAAAGCAATCAGTGAAATCTGGCAAAGAGCAAAGAGTTATTCGAGAGCTGTGAATCTTCATTTAAAAATGGCAGCTGACTGGCTCGATATGTCTGACAGTCTGTCTGATATCAATGGCAATCCAAGCATAAGACATTTTCACACCAAACGAGAACAGGACAGAAAAAGCAAAAGCTCAGCTGCAATTTATCAGGCATGAGAGCACACGCCTTAATAATGGAGGAGTGCACATTTTTTACTGCAGTTGCCGTTGCAGCTGGCTTGGCTTTATAATATTGAATCTGTTGCAACATTGACTTGTGACTTGGGTGGCAAGTTCTGTTGACTCTGCTCCCCACTCTCGGCTCCCCTCCATAATGCCATTGTGGATTGACGCACTGATCCTTATTTATGCATTTATTTTTGTTGACACTTTTCGCAAAAGGAAAATAAAAATAAGAGTTAAAGCAAAAGCTAATGCAAGGCACTCAGGCAAAATGAAAGTGCCACAGGACATTAAGCCGAACTGCATAGATATTTTTTGTGTTTTATTATTTAGTTTTTATTTTTCATTTCGTAGAATCAGCATGGAAAAGAAGTAAATAGAATTTGGCATTTCGGTTACGGACTCTTGAGACATCCCACACACCCACACAATCAAAGAAAGAGAGAGAGAGAGACAGATACATGACGAAGGCGACATTTAAATATATTTTTAGCTTTACTTAGGTCAGTCAACAGTCAACAGAGCGTTTTCTGCACCATTTAACCTAAGAACATCTTTCACAAGCAACTCAAATTTAGTGTGAACTGAATAAAAAATACAACCGAAAATGGAAAATAAAAAGGAAATTACGAACCCCAACTTACCTTCGGTTTGTTTCCTTTTTCATTTTTTTCTCCTATTTTTTTTATTTGAAATATATATAAAAGTATTTACAAAGGCCACCGCTTAAATAAAAAGGGGCACAAATAAAAGCGAAAAGCTGCTGCACGCATTTAAAATGCAAATCTATTCATGGTTGTGTGGTCGTAAGCGGGCAACAGAGTCTCCTCAACCATCTCCTCTTACTTCTCCTCGTTCTCCTCTTTCATTCCCGTTGGCTCGCACTTCCGGCAATTAACAATAAGCCCACGTGAAGGCAAAAACTGAATCTGCTGAATGGCTTTGCTTGAAAGTGAAAGTCATAGAGATGATTCTAGAAATAGAGAGCCGAGAATTGAGGTAAAACGACTTCCGAAAAGAATAAACAGTTCAACTAAAAAAAATAAAGCTGCACATAAGTGTAAAAAACAAAAATGTTGATCAGACAACTTTTGACTTTAAGCTCTACAGCAGATCATTTGAAGTATTCGCAAATACGCAATTTACAACTGAAAAATTACGCATATTTTTTGCGCAGATTTGTGGCATGAGCAACAACATTTATTTATACCCAAAATGGTTTAACCAAAAAAGCGCGCTCAAACCAAAAAACCACGAGCTATTCAGCTCCAGCAATTCAAGTGAACTGAGCCAAAAACAGCTGAAACATATCTGAGCGTGTGCCATGCATACACCATAAATATACATATATACTATATATGTGCATTCATGTAGGTTTTGTTGTGTTAAGCGCATGCACAATTTCCGCCCAATTATTTATGCGCTTTCAGCAATTTTTATGCAGCGAGACCAACAAGGCGTATGCGCAATTAATATGCTACTATAATTATCATAATTATACAGACAGAGCGAGCTTTGCTATTGATTCGCCTTAAAGTACAAGTTTAAATGCAAGCAAATTGAAAAAGGTCTCAAGTAATTTCATGCATTTAACTCAGACTCACAAGGCAAGCATGTGTGTGTGTGTGCCTGGGCGTTCAGCAATAAAAAGCAGCCAACAATTTAATTAAAAAGCATAATGCCTCTCAGCTTACGCAGGCTCAAAGGCGCACACACACACACACACAAACACAACACCAGTAACAAATAAAACGCACACACATGCTTGCAAAACAAAAAATGAAACAAAAAAACAATAAACTTTTACGATTCTAATGTGTTTGTGTGTGTATGTGAGCAAATGACACTGAGCCGCAGGCAAAGAGCAAACGCTTGTTAGCTTTCCCTTTTAATCAGCTGGCAACGCGAAGTTCTTCCTTAAGATACCCTGCAAAACGATGCAGGTGCATAGCGAGGGGTATAATAATATTAATGAAGACAAGAAACAGTTAAACAAATATGTACATATTAATAATATTATTAAATTGATAAGAAAAAACATTAATTTTTATATAAATATACAGAGTTTTTAATAAGGCAGAGTAGTAAGGAAAGGTGAAGAAAGAATACGTGCCTAATAATTTTAAATTAAGTTTTTTTATTTGCTTACTATTAACCAAATAAAAGAAGAACAAATAGATAAAGTATTAACACAAATTATTATTTAAGTATAGTAAAGTTTTTATCGAAAATTATTCAGTCTTATTAAGTAGAGTCGTGTGATATAGTAGATTATATATATATTTGATTATTTTTTATTTTAATTTTGCCTTTTTTTCTCAATGTTTTCTGAAGAAATAAAATCTTAAAATCTCCATAACTAATTGTTGAAACTATCATAGAAAATAAATAAACAAATACATTAAGGGAACAGAATATACAAAGTTGTCAATCTTTTTTTTATGAAATTATCTTTCCAGTTAAATAATTGAAATATTAAAAAAGAAAATCGTAATATATTGAAGAGTATCTCACAGTTAAACTTATTTCGTTTAATAGTACTTACTCGTTGATTTTTTTTTTTTGCGGGTAGTTTTGTCCTAAGTCCCACTGACAGCTAATGTGGTTGTGGCCAGACCAAGCCCACATTCCCGCCTGGCCACCAGCTGTGTGCGAGCTCCCTAACTAAAGGGAATATGCTAATTTTAATTAGCGAAAAATTTACATATGCTACGCACACTAGTCTCGCACTCTTGCACTCACATAGTCTGGGAGATATGCTTATAAGTCCTTAAATAGATATCCTGTCGCATCGCCCCTTGTCCTCCTCAGTCGCCTTTTTCTGACAGCATAAGCATAAAGTTTTTGGCCATGTCACAGTAATTAGGCCAATTATAAATGTTATTGCCAGCAAAGTGTGCGAACTATTTTAATAATTCACGCAAAAAACAACAAACTAATGGTCCCCTTTGAGTATTAAACCAAAACGAATTTGCATTTTAAACATGCAGTGTAATAATTGATGCAAATGAATTTTAAATCGAATATTTTGGGTTAAATAATAATGATTTCTAATTGTTCAAATATGTTGTAGGGTGCGAATTGAATTTAAATAACAATTTGCGCAATCTAGCTCTCATATCGCAACAATAAACTAATCGAGATTGCAGTAACATCAAAATTCAATATGTTTCAATTAAAACTTATACTTTAGATAAAACTGTCGTCATTACTGTTGTTTGCTGCTGATATTGTTAAAACGTTCAGCTGTTATCCATATTTTAATTAAATTATACAAGTAAGGATACTACAGACTAGTATGCTCGACGGTGAGATACCCATTCCAAATAATAGCAAAACAGTATGGTATTATTCTGAAAATATACATAATAAATATACCGCAAAATTACTATATTTACTATACTGTCAGCAGTACATTACACAGATACCATATACCACAAAAAAAATATACCAACAATAAATATTACCAAAAACAAATGGAGACTGCAGTAATATTTAAATATAATATTGTCTAATCTAAACTTATAATTTATATAAACTCATCGCATAATAATAAAATGTTCAGCTGTCATCCATGTTGATTTTAATACGTGTCCGCCATTAGCATAGTTTTAGAATTCTCTTTGATTAAACGCTGAGTACACATCTTACATATTTCCTTCGATTAATCTGGCGATTATTCTTCGTAACTCTCATATCAAAGCCAAAAGGAGATTGCGTTAATATCAAAATAGAATACTATTTAATTGAAACTTACAATTTAGATAAACTGGTTACATAATGGTAAAATGTTCAGCTATCATCCATATTGATTTAATATACGTTCGCCATTTAGCCTTGTTTTAATATGCTGTTTGACTAAACGCTGAGTACACATCTTACATATTTCCTTCGATTAATCTGACGATTATGTGCATACAATACAAAGTCCTCGAATCGGCGTCCTTGGTTTAAGTTACTTGCAACAAAAGGCAAGCAAAACTTCTTAGCTATAAGTCTATACTTTAAAATCAAACGTGTGCTTATTTGTATTAGTGGGTCACATCGTAGGGCTCTTTATGTTCTTTGATCGCACAAAAACCCCACAAATAAGCCAGCTTATACACAAAAAAGCTAAAGTAATCACGACTCGCAATCTGAAGAGACCTTCTGTGGCGCCACAACCGAAAAATGCACAATTTTCCTTTTCTTTTATGGGTGGGGAAGAGCAAAGAGAGAGAAGGCTTTCAAACTCAGCCTGGCGCAGTTGTGCTTCCTTTTTTCGGCCAGAGCTTGAGCCCTGTGTAAACGCTGCTAAAAGTCACATTGCATTCAAATGCAAAAGGGCGGCCCTTTGTCCTCTTGCCTTATCCCTGGTGCTGTGCTGTGCTGTGTGAAAGCCTTATTGTTTTCTGGTTTTTATCTACTGCGAGTGAGCTGCTATTTCACTTTTCTCACTGCAACTGCGACTACAAACTGTGGAAGGCGATTATTGTTGCAAAGTTGGTTGACAACTTGCGTCAGGCTAAAGGCAAAAACTCTGCCTCTGCTTCAGTTTTCAGTTTCTGTTGCTTTTGCTGACTCTGAGACTGAGTCGGAGACTGAGTCAGACTCTGACTCTGATGAGGCGGCCCAGAGAGTTGGGATTGTTGCTGCAAGCTTGCAAGCTGGCTGCCAGCATCGTAATAAGGCATCAAGCAAAAACTCTACAGAAAATAAACAGTTGGAAGGGATAGTTAGATAGTTGGTTGGTTTGCACGAAGAGTTCGCTGACTGTCTGGACATTATATGTCTTGGCTATGCTGAAAGTTTTGCCATTTTATAACGACTTGGAATTTTGTATTAATGTTATATTTAACTTGGTCAATTTTTTCTCTCTATTTTCTTTTTACCAGCTTTTGTTGTGGTTTCACTTTACTATGCGTCGTCTGTGTGTGGGTCAATGGCAAAAGTAGCAAAAGGCTGCTGTTCGGGGGAAATTGAATATCCGTTAGAAAATTATCAATTTATGGTAAAATGAGCACTGATTGCAATGCCACGATACGTATTGAATGCTCCATGCCACACCATGCTTTGTGGCATTTCGTAAATTGAAAATGTATCGAAATGAAAACCAAACCAAATCGAGGCGAGACGAGGCGAGGCGACGCTTCTTCACAGCCCAAAAGATGGCGAGAGTCAACAACCAGCAAGCAGCAAGCAGCTGGCATAACAGCATTGCCAGCGGGACTATAATGAGCAAGTCAATACCATGGACAGCACATACTATATATACACTACAGTATACATATATATACAGTGTGACTCCCACGCACACAGACAACAGGCAATCGATGACAGAGAATGAAGGAGAAAGAGAGCAACTGAGCAGCAATGAGGTCCTGCGACATTGCGATAAAAAGCAGATTGCAATTTGTTTTACTGATTTCCATGCTTTTGGCTTTATTTGCACGACGGAAACTTTCATTAACATCAAACAGATACTGCTGCAAAAAGGGAGGACCCGGAAGACAAGGAAAGCAAACAGGAGACAGCAGACGGGGGACGGGAGACAACACCACAAGTAGCACAAGCTGCTGCTGATACTGCTGTGGCTGTTGCCTCATATATAATATAACAAACACATTCGGTAATGAGTTGTGTATGTATTTAACATGATACTCGGTTGTGCTTCAGCAAATGGCATGATTAAGTGGCATTTGCATTGTTCATTTATGCAATTATTTATGATTAATAAAGCACATTGCACAGCAAGTCAAGCGCAAAGTCATCTCGGCTCAACAACATTATCAGAGAGCGACAGTACTTAAAGCAGTTTACTTTCAACCTAAAATCCATTTAGTTTAGCTTTAAGGAACTTTAGCTTCAAGGAATGTCGTAGGTAGATATTAAAGGAAACTGCTTTAAGTGGCAAAGTGCTCTGTATTTCTCTGTGGATTCAAAGGGCAGATGTTAATAATTAACAACAACATTTATTATTTGTGCAAGATTTAATATCATATTGTTCATAAATCATTGTGTTGGCTGAATGGGGATGAATTAATATCTTTGAAATATCAAAATTTTAGAAATAATTATATTAGTTATTGTCAACATTTTCATATTCCTATATTATTATTTAAATATTAAGCAGCTAAAGAAGAAATAAATTAATATTTACAAATGAAATGTTTAACATAAAGAGAAACAAATAAGAAAGCTACTCTCTAGAGTGCTCGACTGTTATCCATTTAACATAAAAGTAAAAAATACCCCAAAATTCCAATATTATAATAATTCACCGAAGGTTATATTTGGTATATCATACTGTAAAGGTGAAAATATACCAGATTGTCAGGCAAATAATATTTAAACGCTTTATATTTGAAAACGTTTTTAAATAATTTACTCTTAAATCAATTTTCGTTGTGTATATTATTTTAAATGTTCTTTGTTAGTTTATTATTTAAATTAAATACAATCATAAATGATTATTATATTGTTAATACATTGTTATTTATAAATTTAAGATTTCAAATGAAATTCCAGAAATTGTAGCGTAATTACAATAAATTTTCATTCATGTTTAACAACTCTTCTGTAATGAATTGAAGCTAATGTCATTGTTGACGAGTCGAGGCAGTGCAAACCTCAAACACGTCTAATTGGCCACAAGTTGAAGTGCAAACATTTGCCACCAATGAGAAGCATCTCAACAATTTCATAAAATATGCGAGAGAGAGTGCAACCAATTACATTGGCAAATAAAGGCCAGAAATGAGCTTTGAGTACACTCACTCACACTCACTCACTCAGTCGGCATTCACACTCGGACCAGCAACCGCAGGCATTCACATTCACAATTCACACTCATACTCACACTCGCATTCACATTCCACTCTCTTTATGCACACATTCAGAGATTGAGATTGAGCCAAAACAAAAGTCGTAGGCACAAAACTAAATTTATGTGTACATTAACTTCCTCCGACCTTTTGCCTCGCCCCTTTTTGTTGTCGACGCTGTCTGGGATGAGAGAAAGATGTCGAAATTGTGTAACTTTGTTTGTAAGTAATTTTAACAAATTTGCGAGACATTTGTGGCCTTTTGTCCAAATATTTAACCTATTTTTGTGTCCCGCCCCTCTCTGTGTGTATGTGTGTGTGTGTGGCCTTTATCATTTCACTCGGCTTTTGTTGTTGACTTTTTGCGGGCAACAAAGGCCAATTAACTTAAATAATTAGCCAAAGTTTGTGGCATACAGATAAAGTTGTTGTCGAAATGCGGACCTGGTTACGCTCCAAGTAACATTTCAACACTAATGGCAGCAAATTTCAATAAAATCCCCCACAAAAAAGTGTTTGCCCCATTGCGTAAGTCACAGCAGGCTCTGAAGTTATGTTCGTAAAAATAAAATACATAACTCAATTTACTGCTAACGAATTTTAAATTTCGAAATGCCAAAAGACAGAATTTCAGTGCGCACATCGAAGTCGAGAATCGACAGGCGTCCATCACTTCAAGCCTGGCGTCGAACTCTTTGGCGTACTTTGTATTGGCTTTTAGTGCTCGCCGTACTTGGCCTAATCTGTCTTGGCCTACATTTTAGTCTTGAATCTGATTTCGGACAGTGTACATCTCATGACATCAAGTGTGATGATTAACTTTCAGTAAGTGTTGTTTTTGTTTTATTTTTGTTCTTAGAATCAATTCTATTTGTTTCAGTTGGTCATTGTGGAGAACGAAGCTTCGGATCCGAAATATAGATTATATTATTGTTTTTAATATTTTGGTCCATGATGCAAACTAAAACTTACTACACAGACTATGTAGTCATCTGTATTGATGTATGTATTCTTTTTAAGAATTTAAATATTTTTGCACTATATTCATTTACATTTATATTAGCCCGACGAGCGCATTCTTTAATAAGAACACTGTTTACTTTGGGTATCACCTTCGTATACTTAATATTTACTAACATTTTATGAACTTGCCATAGGATGATTTATTTTACAATAGATAATTGTCAATGTTGAAATAATATGTAAAACAAAAAAATAATGAAATAAATAGAAGCAAGTAATAATATCTTCAGTATTTATAGTAATTAATAAAGTCTGTGCACTCAAAATTATTTATAAATGTACATAGGTACAACTTCATGTGTTCAACTCATCAAATGGATACTCAAAATAAAAATACCTGAAATTAAATATACAAAAGTGCACTCTGACGGTTTAAGTACAATAATTATTAATTTTAAATATAAAATTGTATACTTTAATCGAAAAAGCTTTTTAAATTTTTCAATATTTATCCAAGACACATTCTTGATTTTATATATTAATAAAAATTATTTTGAAATTATTAAAATTCAAATTGAAAAAAATCTCTGCTGCAATTTCATTCAAATGAAGCGAATGCACCTTCTACTTTGATAAGTTATTAAATAATAATCTCGAAAAATAGAGAGAAAAAACTTTCTAGCAGCTACTACTGAGTATGAAATGCGCTCAAATGTTTACTTATAATTACGGATTTGTGCTGAATGCCGGCAAAAGTTTACACATGAATTTGCTTAAGCAGATAGCAAATGTTTTACTAACTCGACGGCATTTCAATAAAACTTCCCCCCGCTCTCTCTGCATGGCATCGTACTTGAATATGCTGGATATTCATTCAAGCGTTCTATACAATGTCTGTCAGCAATCAGCAGTCAGATGCCTGGCAAATTCATTGACATCAACTAAAACATGACCTGACTCGAGTTGTTGATGTTGTTGTTATTTTTTGGTGTTATACAACATGATATTGCATATCTGATGGATTCGTTTAACTGAGTACAGAAAGAAAATATAAAAAGCAAACCTGTTGACCTACTGCACAGCACTATCGAGAAGCTTTTCAAATTTATTGAAGCGTCTGCTTTCCCTCTCTCTCTCACACGCACACACACACATACACCTTCTGTCTCTGTCTCATTGAGTTTTGCCAGCACATTCATATGAATGCACCCGCAGAGTGCACTTTGCAATTGAATGCATTCGAAGAAAGCGCAACGAGTACTCATATAACTATGGCTATAGATTTTACATGCGGATTATAAGCATAACAAACTGCAGCTGTCCACATATTAATTAAGCCTTTTGTTCCATTCTTTTTTCTGTGTTTTTCCTCCCAGCCAACGCGTAAGTCACTTGTGGCCAAAAGTTCAGCCACACACAAACACACACAGATGCATAAATCCAGCTATAAAGTTGTAAATGCAAACAACAAACTGCATACTAATGATGTCTCTGTTGTGGTCTGCACTTTTGCGTTCTCAGCCCGCATAATTGGGCCACGGGGCGTCCAAATAACTCTCTGCGTTTATGCGAGTATGAGTGAGTGTGTATGAGTGTTTTTCCTATATGTGTGTGAGTGTCTGGCTACCTCTGTTTATCTTTCTTTGGGACTATGATTTAACACATAATACTATACAAGCGGAATCACACGATGCTCAAATAAGCATTTAATTGTCAGCCTTAAGAAAAGCTATGTGACTTTGCAACAAGCTTTGATTAAACACGAAATTCAGCAGCTGCAGGTGTCTTCTGAAAATTGACATAAGCTTAAGTTAAAATTATTGGACGAAAAAATAAAGTTTAAGGTATTGAATTATATATGAAGTTACTTGCTTAAGCTGGCAATCTATTAAATTTTCTTTTGGTATCTTTTGAATGTAAAACTATATACCGAATAAAGAATATATATAGTATTTTGTGGTATACTAATTTGGTTACTTTACTTTTTGTTTTGGTTTTATTTAAAATAGGTAATGGTTATCTAACTTTCTTACTTGGTTTGTATCTGCTTAAATAGAAAAGAGCAAATTCACCTGTACCTATTATCCTTCTTATATTCAAATAAAATGTTTCACAAAATAAATAATTTTACAATTTTCTGAACTACATTTAAAGAAATTTCAATATTTTCAAAGATTTCATGAAGAGGACTTCCATTAAACTTTATTTTTTAAAACTAAAATTGGTTTTTTATTCGACTTCAGCTTTACTAAAGTACTTTATTTAGTTTTAGCATGATATTTAGTAATAAACCATTTGAAATAGGATAGTATTATTAACTTAACTTAACTTAAAATTAAATGCAGATCCCATGCATTTCACTTCATATTTTATTCATAACTGATTCGGTCGAAAAAAGCTTTCGAGTCTGTTGACAAGTTTGCGTGTTATTTGGCGAATATATCTTGTTTAAAGCAAGTGTCATTGTGTCATGTAACTTGTTGTCAAGGTCAAGACAAGCTTAAAGTGATGAAAATAAATGCGTGTTTTTTCAACAGACTCGCTCTCTCTCAAATGTTATTCAATGGCTCTGTGCTTGACACTTTCTGCTCAGCACACACAGCAGGTGAAATATAAATAAACTTTTCAATTTACAACAAAGATTTATTGCCAATGTCTGGCCAAAAGTTTTATTATTAGTGGATAAATTCTGGTTAAGCCTTAAAGCGTTTAACTTTTGTGCGGATTGACTAAAATAAATTGAAATAATTGTGATGAAAGCAAATATTTTTGCTTCAACGAAAAGTAATATTTTGAAATAATTTCATAGGAATTTCGATGCAATCATTTCGTTGTCAATCACAAAAGAACATCTGCAAATAATTGCTGTCTGTCGGCCCGCATGAACAACGTGCGTGTATCTGATGATAATTGCAGGCTAAACAATGCAGTTAACGAGTTTATAAACATCGGATTCCGACACACGCTGCGTATGAGTAATACTAAGATATATGAACATTTGCATAATTGAGCTTCCGCTTCCGCTGCAGACATCTAAAGTTGAACATAGGATATTAATTGTTTCACACACATACATATATGACGTATCTGTGAAGCAAGTGAATTGCTTCGAGTACAGTTAATACTATAGAGCTAGTTTCACAACAATGCTAAGAGGCTTAGCTGCATCTCGCTCTCTCTCTCTCTATCTATCTATCTTCCCTCTGCACAGGATGCTAATTAACAATTTTGCTCAGACAAAGGGAAGTTGGCAGCCCTCGTCGTCTGTGGTTAAGTTTTGAGGCAAACATGCAGTACACAGCATGCACATAGTTAAAACTTGGCTTTCTTAGTATATCGGACACTACAATGTCTTGTTTTCGGACCACACACAATGCCCTTGGTTTGCTCGAATACTTTCTCCCTTTCCTTGGTTTTCTTTCGTTCTTTTTTTTTTTCTTTGTTTCTCAAACAATTTAACAGTGTATTGACCTAATTGTGTGCTCTTGCATTCCCTCTCTCTCCTGCTCCCTGTCCATTTCTCGAACTCACTGTCAGTTTTTCGACTGGCACACGCAAAACTTATCCCCGACTTGAGTCCATTTTGGCAAGTTAAGCCAAGGACACTTTGGAATTTAAAGCAACCCGAAGAGTAGCTGAGTAGAGCTGAGAAGCTGAAGCTATAGCTGAAACGAAAGCAAAAACTGCTGACTAACGGATTTAGTTAACTTTGTAGCCAAGTCGGGTTAAGCCCTTGATTTGGGTTTAATTTTCGAGCTCAATTGCCAGCTTGATACCCTTCCTTCTTCTACTACATCTACCTTCGTTCCCCCTCTTGCAACAAACAAACACGTGCCATAGTGGCATGCCGGGCTTCAGTCCGATTACTTGTCGCTTTGGCTGCATTGCAAATTGTATTTAAAATCAACACGTTTAAGCACAAAAGGCGTTGACATGCGCCAAAAGACAAACACAACATCTCTGACATTATTTGAGATTTTTCCCTTTTTCCTCCACATTTTTATTTCCATTCACTTATGGCGAGAGTATTATAATTTTATCAGCAATTTTGCAACGCATTTCGGTTTCGAGCAACTAAGTCGCTGTGTCTATTGTGAAAACTTTGCGACAACTTGAGGAAACTTCAGGCAGCTTGTAAATACACTTTTTTGCACAAGATATTTTCAGTTTGCTATTAAGTTTGTAACCGCCTTAGAAAGGTTTATGTATTCTTGTTAATATCAAACTTTTTAAATTTTTTCGTAAGTTGAACAAGGTTTAGGTAATAAATAAAATTTATTTTGTTTCCCCTTAAATAGTTTTTAGGTTTCCGAAGGTAATTGCTTTATCTTATTTACAAATTTCATACGAAAGTAGGAAATTAATGAATGTAGAATTTAAAATATTGATTGAGCTATATAATAAAATTTATCTGTAGAATTAAAAATATTAGCTATATGGTTCTTAGATTTCGAAATATTGTTAAAATAAAATAAAAATTGTGTCTTTTTAAAATTTTGAATATTCACATTTTCCGGACCTGTTTGCAGGTGTCTACAATACTTCAAAATATTTACAGTTTGACGATTTCTGCTCAGCACACATCATATGAACAATGAATAATGTTTTTAATTTGTAAATGATGATTCATTGGCAGCGTTTTGCCAAAATGTTTATTATTTGTATGTATTAATTAACTACTTTAATACTTCAAAACAATTGTAGTTTTTGTAATTGTTTAATTATGTTTATAGCCAAGTTGAAAGTGTATTCATAGATCGACTTACTAGAATCGTTTTCTCTTGCTCTGCTTTTTACATATTGTGACGAAAATATAGCAACACGTGATGTGGTATGTAAATATAGCGCACACTCTGACAAACTCGCACACACACATGTGTACACTGTAGGAGTGTGAGTGTGTGTGTTTACATTTGTGTCTGTTTGGGCTTCCGTCTGTCAGAAACAAATGTTCTTGTTGTTGTTTATGTTCATAGCCGTCGTAATGATTGTCACCCTTCACTCCCCCTTTGCGCGAGCCCCAAACGCTCAACAATCTGCCCGTCTCCACCTCCTGTGCACGTGTTTCCTCTTCGATATTTGCATTGGCATTGCATTGTTCCGGTTTGCCTTGCTTTTTGCATACACTCAAACAAATGTACGTAGATATTATGTAAATGCTTTAAGCGCGTTTAAATACTTCAAACAAAAACAAAAACACACTTCCAACAAAGAGAATTAAGTTGAACGCATGGTTGCGTTTTAGTGTGAATTCATATTGCTCAAAAAAAGAGCTGGCAAAATTTGTATACCATATAATATTTTAAGGCACAGAACCTTTTTATTGCATTGACATCTCTGACAATAAAATGGGCATCGAGCGCAACCGTAAATGCTCCATAAAAATCGAAAAGAGCATAGTTTATAAGGGTAAGCATGGAAAAAAGACGGTTGCAGCCATATAAAAGCATTGCAAAGATTTAACCAAGCTTGTTGATTTAGTGACCACGGCGTATACGTAATATTTTATGCAAATTATTGTTTTCATTTACCACGACAAAAATCAATTGAGTCTGGCTTAGTTGTTAAATTGCGATGTAAAGCTTTAAGCAAATTTGATGGATATACTTTAAAAAAATTCTTAATGCATTGCATCACATAGTTTTTAAAGCACTTAATATTAATATAAAAAAAATATAAAATAATTTTATCTTTTTCATTTGATTATGGAAAATACATCACTTTTTTACCATGAAAAAAGTTGAATTAGGCAAAATAAAAGCATTGGAAAGATTTAACCGAGCGTATTTGTTCATTTAGTTATCACGCCGTATACGAAATATTTAGGCAAATTATTGTAGTGATTTATCATGACAAAAATCAATTAAGTTTAGCTAAATTGGAAAATTGCGATGAAGAGTCTGCTAAATATTAAAAAAAAATATATATATCTATATATATGTACATATATATATCTATATTTATAAATTTTATAATTTGACTTAAATGCATCTTAATGCCTTTATTATTTATAAAACATCAATAAAATTCTTTTAAAGGATCCTTTTAATTTGAATATGATTTTGGTCCGATTATTATTATATATCTCTTTGTTACACTTAAACAAAGTTTTTTTTGTTGTTTTAGTCGCCACGGCGTATACGTGATATTTTTATCAAATTGTTATCATTTAAAACGACTAAAATCTATAAAAAGCAGCTCTTTTTGTAAAGATACGATGAAAATACTGTTTTATGTAATTTATCAAATAATTTTAGACGGATGCTCATTAATTATGAAAAATATATATCTTTAGCAAATTTAAAATATGAAACACGTTTATTACATTATGAAAAATATATCTCTTTGTAAATTGGGTGGAAAAAGTATTCGTCAAATATGAAACACTTTTATTGCTTTTTAATAATAGAATGTATAAGTGCATATTTTAAGTTATTATTGCAAGCGATTGCTTCTATTATTACTTATTACAGAATACATCTCAAAAATGTCTGTTAATGTGAAAACATCTAGAATTTCTTTCAATTCCGGAAGCCTTCCGTCTCGAGCAGCATCACATCACAAAAGCACTGAGCACCGAGCACAGCTGGCACAGCATAAGAGAAGAAGTTGGCAATCTATTGAGTTAAGTCTATCAAAGCAGCATCAAATTTCAAGCACTCATAACTCATAAGGCGTATGGTTCAAATGCAACTCGCACACAAAGGAGTCGAGGGACTGAGGGAGTCGGCATCAAGCATAGATAAATTAAAGTCCACTCAAGCACAAATGCAAGTGCTTCAGATCAGTTGACTGCACATGTTGCTGCGGCTTTTGTGGTCAGCATGGCCTGTATGAGAGCATGCAGAGGGAGGAGGGTGAGGGGCGATGGTGAAGGATGGTTACTTGCCTTGCAGCCAATTGTGGCATGCAGCACTTGCATTTGTCTGCAACGGAAACAAGAATTTGTAAAGTGCATGAATACAAAATGAACTGTGACTACATTAAATTTATTTTTATCCCACTTACAAGTGCTGCAAAAAAAAAAAAAACCAAAAAAAAATAGATGAAACTAAGCGAAAAACCGCAGACGCTGACACAGATATATTTAGATATATCTATAGATGCAGATGCAGTTACAGATACAGTAACATTTATAGACAGATTCACAATTTACATATAGTATTTTATGGCAGCGTGTGCAGCTGCGGATTCAGCGATTTCCACAATACACACACAAATATTTGGTTTCATATTTTATTTATTTGCTCGCCCTTTTTTTATTGGCCACAAATTGAGCCATTAATTGAATTGATTGAAATTGATGTCACGCAAACACTTTCAACTATCAGACTGAGGCAATTTCATAGAGATACAATGCAGAAACGGTTAAGCTAAGCACACTCATTTATTAAACTTAAACTCTAAGCCAGTCTATAGCAGTAAGCACATTATTTACAATTTCAAAGACTTAATTAAATTCTTAAAGCTTTCGCTTTTTCCCTATCGTAGTTGTCTACGGCAACTTTTGAAGCAACTACAAAGTGATTTAATTTAAATCTCATTATAATTAAAAACAAAAAAAAACCAACTTTGTTGACGCCCAACTGAAAGATGTTATGAATTCTAATCCAAGGGAAAATAACTTTTTTGTTTCTGGTTGAATAGCTATTAAGATTTGTAGGAGCAGACAACAGATTAAGAGTGAAGGGAGATTGGTATTTTTAAAGCTTAATTTGCTCTACAAGGTTTACAATTATGATGTTGAACTATTTTTAAAAGGAGAATTTTTAATCAATAGATTATCAATGGAATTTAACAAAGTGCAATTAAGGAAAAGAATTTCTATTTTATTGATTTAAGAAAAGAATTTATAATAGTTCAAGTGAAAGCTTTAAATTTGGCATTCCAATATTTATTAAGCTTTTGAATCAACTTTGAAGGAACTTGGAAAGCTAGAAGCTAATCAGCTCTTTATTTGTAGAGTTTCTTAAACTATTTCGATTAACCTTCACTCTTATATAATTATAAATAAAAGATACCTTTGCATCTACCACTTTTTGCCGTCATCCTCATCGGTATCAAATAGCAAGCAAGTACTCAAGTGAGTCCGAAAGGATTCAGTTGACGGCAACTAATTTTCCCATACACATAAAAAAGTTGATGCTATTGTTGAAATTTGCGGCAATCTTGCACTTGATGCACTTCAGGCTATAGTTTCATGGAACTGATACCGCAAAAACTTTTCACAGGGCCAAAAAGCACTTGAAATGTTTCTCATATTTCGATTATTTGCAAAACGATTCAAAATTTTCGGTGCCCACGGCTTCCAGCGGATCATGACGATGCTGTTGATGATGACGATGATGAGAATGGCAGCGATAGGAGTTTTTGATGGGCGTAAATGGGCGTGCCCAACAGTCATTGCTATTGACAATGATTATATGCGCTCTCTACTACCCAGAGTGTGTGTGTGTGGCTTTGTCGATTGAGCAGCGAACTTTGATATTGTATTGTTCTCCTGGCAAAGTTAATCGAAAGCCTAATTAGTTGACTAGTCCTCCGACCCGGTTCTGAGGCCGAATCTGAACTCGGTCGCCATCCACGGCAATTGGCAAGCAAGTTGATTGGGCAGCTGAGATCCAGGCAAATACAATTAAGCGGCTGCTGTTAAATTAGCAGCATAATAAGTACCAAAATGTAGTTAAGCCGTAAACAAGCACAAAAGCAAAGCCCGAGAAATTAAGCGCTGACATTGAACAAAAGTTTGCTTTATTTGATTGCTGTGCGGAGGCAGCGGGAGAAAGCGAGTGTGAGAGGGGCAGAGGAAAGGGCATTACTTCAAGTCAATCGCACTGAACTTGGATAGATAAAATGGTATTGGCGAACAAATTGTCTGAAATTGCATGGACACGACTGCCAAACGTTCAATGGGGACAATGCCAACAACGAGTGAGGCAATCAAGGCCAAAATAAGAAGCTAAAGTACTTGAAATACTTTAACTGAAATACAGAAACAAAGAATATTATGTTGTCTTATCGTTTTGTTTTCGCCATTGGAGGAGCTTTTAAATCGGACATTATTTAAAAAGAAGAAAACTATTTCCGTTCTACATTTTCTGAATGGTATTCAAAGCACATGACGAGTTTTATGAACTCGGATTAATACAGGGTCTATCTGTCACTTTCAGCCAGTCTCATTGCGACTTTGGCCTGTAAGCTAAATCGTGGGACGTAGACAAAAGACGCTTATAATGAAATATAGTACACGCACACACATATATACAGTCTGCCGCATTTTTCCACACATAAGTAAGAACCGAAGAGAGTCGAGTGTGCTCTACTATAATATACCTGTTACTCATTTTGAATAAGAGTAAAACAGTGGGGTATTATACTTAAAATATATCAAATAGTATACCGAAAATATACTGTAATATACTAAAGGTTACAATTGGTTTATTTATATAGTTATATAATTTAAAAATACCATAAACCGCAAAAATACTACAAATATATAGTACTACATTTAAAATATACCATAAAGTACTTGACATCTCAGATTGTAAGCCAAAGCAGATAAGACCATACAAGTATTTTATGAATAACGTCTACAATTTTTAGGATCCAAATCAGAAATCATAAATTCTATACTTATTATTGTATATACCGAAAAAAAATTACGATTGTTTAAAGCAAACTTGATCTGCGGAGAGCATAACAAGTGCTGTTGAAAATTTATACATCGATATCTTATAGAGTCTGACATATACATAAGGACAGACGTTAGTTAAAAGGATCGGAGATGCCTCCTTCTGCCGACACAAAGTTATTATACCCTTCTTTCCTATGGGTAGTGGGTATAAAATTGTGTGCATAAGAGTACAAGTATGTGTGTCTAAGTATATTTTATGCATGACATGGCCTTAACTTACACAACCACCCACACACACACACACACACACAGCATACCGAGAGCGAGATATGAGTACAGCCAGATAGATTTGTGGGCGTCTTTGGTCGCAGATAGAAAATGGCTGACACGTTTTCGAGCACGACAGCTGCACATCACGTTTCTGCAGTCCTCGTCCATCATACGCGACGTAGCCACAGAATGATATTACGTAATTACTTAAATATGTTATGGCCGCATAAACTTATATCATATGCGAGCGAGTGCATGAAAAATGCATACGACTTTGCACTTTATCTCTTAGACAAACTCGAAAAATAAAAAACTACGAAAGTTTGTAGCTCAAGTAAAGTCGTGCCAAATGATAATTAGTGAGATGAGTTCTTTGACAATGTCTCATTTGCATAAATTAAATAAACTTCCGCCATCACAAAAAAAATGTCTTCTGTAAGTGCGACACAAAAATCAGAAAAAGGAATCTGACTCATATTTGATAAGTAAATTAATAAAGAGAAAAATTACTATTCAATAGTAATACAGCAAAAAAAGAACTCTGACTCATATTTGTTTAAATATTGTTTTTCAATTGATATGTATTTAATTGAATTATATTTGAATGCTGTCAACAATTTGTTATTGGTGCATTTTCTTTTTAATTTGTAAGTAATTGCTGTATTATTTTTATGATTTAAGTTATATATTAGTTATTATATACCAAAGGTGTATTTGATAAGAATAGAAACAGAAAATTCTGCTTATAAAAGCAGCATGATTGTTGTAATAGATAAGTTCAATTCATAAGTTCTTAAGATAATTTAATTTATCTTAAAACTTGTCTTATGTATTGTTTTATTATTCCTACATATTTTGAAATTATGAAAAGATTTGTATATTAAAAAAAAACACAAAGTCTAGATTCACAACATATATTTCTTTCTGCTCAATTTATTTTACAATACCAGAGTATTTGCAAGTCTATTTATCAACCAGTTGATTGAATTGAATTTCATGTAAATTACATTTTATTTGTCTAATAATGTCAATAAATTAGCTAAAGAACGTGCGAAGTTTATGTTTTTCTAAACTCTTATACCTACTGTTTAAAAAATCATCTCACGCACAACTAATTACATATATATTCTTTACACATGTGTGTGTAAATGCTTTCGTGTGTGAATATTTCCTTTTACATGCATTTCTTTTTGGCAGTCGACTTTTATTTTCATGCTGTGAAAACAGACATTCGCAGAGGAAAGCGTGTAAGCATTCGCGATGCTTTTAACACTTTAATGACATTAATTTAAATGAATGCCAACCACACAGAGTCAGACAAGAATGACACCAACAACAACAACAACAACAATAAGAAAACATTCACGTAGATGAAAATAAAACAAAAGCCAAAAGCAAAAGAGCTGCAAAATAATACTCGAAACAGCAGCCAACTGCCAGCGCAAATCAAAAGCAATTTGTTGCTCTCCATGGGAACCTGATGCAATGGGATCAGTGTATATACATATATATAGAACACAACGATGTTATACAAGTGTATCTTCAGGAACGCAGCCTTGTATAAACGTAAGTCAAGCTGCCTTAGGTTAGATTTTAATGTGGAAACGGAATGAAAATGCATTTTTGTTTGTAGAATAACCGCATTTTATATACACTGAATAGCAAGGCATGAAAATTCGGTAATAATAAAATTGCAGATATATTCCAAAGAAATTTAACTTATTTTTAACTAACAATTTGAAGTTATTTCAAATTAAATGTCACAACATTTTACTTAAAGCTTTATTTTATCGCAAAGTGCAGTGAAATTTAACTTTGATTAAAAAGAGAAAACTGCACTTTGAGAATTCGAAATATTTTTCTTAGCAGCATCGAGCAATTTCCGGCTCAAATATTTTGATGTAAGTGATAATAATTTGTTGAAATTGCCAAGATTAAGGACGTAACTCGGATTAGCTCTCACATAATTACCGACCCAATGAAACGACCCCATCGCGAGGGCAAAGTAGTGTGCTTTATATGCATTAAGCACAGTGTAAAGCATAGTCGATAGCTGGCAGCAAGGAGCTCCTGCAGTTGGCAAGTAGCTGGCCAGTTGGTGGTTTGCTGTCCTTAAAGATTTTCACTCGACTTGAGCTGAATGCATTTTCCTGTGCCCAGTCAAAGGCAGTCAACAGATGCTACCATAATATGAAATTGCAAAAAGAAGTTCAGCAAATTGACAGCTTTGACACTGCAGACAGGAAGAGCAAGGCTAGGAAAATAAAGATGGACAAGAAGCTGCTGCTGCTGCTGCTGTTTAGGACAGCAATAGGCGAACATAGTTTAACAGCTTTTGAATGGCAATCCGTATTTATTTAATTATAATTATGAAATTATGCGAATCAAAGTGTCTGGATTCAATTAACGTGCACATTGAGCACTCTTATTGTTGTTGTATATTTATGCAATTGCCAAACTAAATTAAGTGTAAATATTTAAACCAATTTGTATTTAAATTGCCACACAATTTATGCCATCGCCTTTTGAAATTTGGGCAAATCAACAACAATAAACAAATGGCGCTCATGCAAAAATATTCATGCAATTAGGCAATAAGTAAACAGTCGAACAGCACCGAAAACCGAACCGGATGACGACCCCCCAAACTTACGGTGCAAAGGCTTGACAACGAGGCGTATGCGCAATAACAATACGCGACACGGTCCCATTAAATATGTAGGCATCATAACAACAATACACTAGCTAATAGGTCCATCGATAATTGCAAACAATTTGAAAATGTGAAATTAAATGAACTGCGAATTGTTTACAGATTTGAGTTTTAAAACGGAAAACCACTTAATTAAATGCTTAAAATAATTATTAAAAGACTTTATGAAATCCTTTGTTCTTCACTTATATAATAAATAGTTTCATGTCCTGTAAAAATACTCGAAATGAGTGCACGATTTAAAATTATTTTCCTCTGCAAATTCTTTGTCGTTGCTCTTGACTTCAACATGCTTATGAAATCCTTTATAGAGTAACTCAAATTCCTGCGCTTTAAACAACTCATTTCAGCATCTGTTTTCTGCGTGGGACATTTATGCATAGCCAATTTAATGGCATATTGTTGTCCATTGTTTCACTTATTTCACGCAGTGCAAAAAGCATTGCAGTCAAATTAAATTAGGCATCAGCATGATTTGCTATTGTTGGTGCAAACACAAAAACAAGACCTACGGCTAGTTCACTACTATTAAAAACACGCAGAGTAGAAGAGGCAAAAATAATGGAAAAAAAATAAACAATAATAAATGTTCTTGGTCAACATTAATTTTATTATATTTCTTTTTATGGATTTGTAAGTCATGCTGCCGCTGGCGCTAACCAAACGTAGCAGAAAAGTGCAAAAGAAGAAATAAAAATAAACGCGAGATGCAAAAAAATATTGTTTGTATACATACTATACTATGTAAAAAATCAGACGCATTGAAAATGCATTCATTGTAGCTAAAGCTGCCGGTTACTGGCTGCTCTGGTTTCCGCCAACTGAAGCACAGGATGTGATTTTCATTTTTATTTCCGGCAATTAGCACTCGAATTGAGTGAGAGCAAACGAACTCTTAACGCAGCCACCGAAGTAGACTCTTTGCGCAATGGTCCCGAATTCCATTTCATTTAGATGATGATTTAAAATAGCGTTTGCACTTATGAGGAATGAAGCCATTGCGACAGCGAATGCTGAATAATATTTTAAACTTATATGTATTGCTTACTTGGCGTATTTTTAATATTAATTAATTATTCTTCATCTTATTTGATTGATGATTGAGAATGTATAAGTACAAAAACATTTGTATAATATTTAAATAATATTTAAAGCTTACCTTAAAGCAATGTTCATTAGGCGTATGCTTAATATTCATTGTTAATTTTTCTATTTATTATTTAAACCACTTGAAAATATTCTCTAGGGTATTTCAACTGCGACCACTTGAATATTTCATTCATTCTTTATGGTTTTTACATAATTTTAATGCACTTCTGGCACTTAATGGTCACAAATGTAAACTCTTCAAATTTCACTGCAATTTAAAGTTTTGGTCTGCATTTCCGGCGACGCCGACGACGATGGCGACTACTGGAGAAGGACGAGGGCCACTTTGTTGCTGCTTTGCCACTAACTGTCAGGGTTTTCGCAAACGAACCTGACCGAATTTATGTTTCCGGCGTGGTCTGCAGCTGTTACAGCGTCTCTGTCTCTCTCTCTCTATGTGTCTCTATCTGTCTGTGTTGCTGTCTCTGTCGCAACCGTTGGCATTAGTATCAGTTGGTTGCAGTTCGAAAACCAAATAGCGCTTGCTTTAAGCAAGACCAACTGTTCATTTGAGTAAGCAATTGGCCCTTTTGCACTGCGAACTGCGAACTGCAAACTGGGGAGCTGCTCAATCAATTCACTTTCGCCAGCAAATCGCTAATAATTTATAGGACATCCGCATTCACAACTGTGCTTATTAATTACCTATGGCAATTGTCATGACGCATTAGGGAATTGAAACGATTGTGTAAACGTTCCTTTAAATGGACAGAAATTATACTCTTCGCATTCTCATGCTGATAATCTGTGAACAATTTGTTTAAATGGGATTTAATGAGCGTACCACAACAGCTTATTACACCAATTGCTATAATTTACTCGATTTCGATTGCTGAGAAATTCAATTGCAGAACCAGCTGCAAGTTATTTGATTTGCTTTCAAATACGTTTGTCAGCGTTTGTCCCCCATACACACTCGACTTGGCACGTTTCTCGTACTATTTATGCCAACCAAAATTGATGTTTGATGTCGCAGCAAAGTTCGTTATAATTAAGGCAGGCAAAACTGATAGACCAGCATCGTCTTGTCACAGCTTTTGGATGAGTTTTCAGCAAGTATCTGTGCGTCAAGTCAAGCATATATTTATCAACTAGCCGCAGACCAACAATTTGTTGCATGTTGCCTCCGTAGAGTAGAGTAAAAGTAACCCGTCTGCCTGATTTATGGTGGCAGCGCACAGCAGCCACAAGAGGTCTAATTCACTCGCTCTCCTCTCCTCTCGGGCTTGGCTTGGCATAAAATATTAAAGACTGTGGAAAATTAACAGTCAAACGTTATCGAGTTTGAAATAACTCAAGTCAAAGTCGTCTGCACACTAACACATCAAAATAAAAAGAGAAAGATGTAACTTTGAGCTTGAGAGAGTGTAAGCTGAGCAAAACCAAAAGCTGTCGGGCTTAATTGTAGCGACATGCGTTTTAAGCCGCAAAACCATTTCAGTTACGACTTTACACTTTTGCACTTCATTCAGTTCTCTTGGCAGCAGTCGAGGCCATCAAAATGAAAGTAACGCGCCAAAAAGGATTTTGCTCACTTACATTGCTTCAACTGCTGTTGCTGCTGCTGCTGATGTTGCTGTTGCTTCTTTTTCTTTTGCTTTCACTTTGCTTCACTTCGCGCAGCTTACTTAGATGTTTTTATGTTGTTGCCATTGCTTCTGCCATTGCAGTTGGTATTTCAAAGCATTTTACATGGCATTAGTGTTGTATGAGACTCTCTGCTTTGCGAGCTAAGCGTATTGACTGAATGTGTGCTGTGTATGCCTTTGCTTGGAACGTAACAAATATATCTCTTGGGCATACAGAGCGTATGTGTAATGCGCTTAGCGTATTGAGTGCCAAAGCAACACACATTTGATACACATACGACTACTTCTACTACCTTCTAATGCTTGTTTGGTTTTGTCGCACTCGTAAGCAAATTTATGTCAGTTTAATTAGATAAAAAGCATTATCAATGCTGCTAAGTTTGTGATTTCATCATAATAATGTGACTAGAATATTACTTTATATGTAAAAGAGGGAGATTTAGCTCCTAAGAGAAATACATCAAATTCCAGATATATTCGAATATGTAAAACATATTTTCAAAGCTATTAAATAAAGCTTAAACCAAAGGCATCTCAATATTCATGAATTTTTATATTTAACAAGTTTGTTGAACAATTTAATCACAATAGAAAATTGTTCAATTTCAAATTATTTTCCATGTCTGCATTTATTGTCAATCAATCGCTCTCTGTTTGTGGCTTTATCATTATTATAAATCGGCTAGAATATTAGTTGCTATCAGAGAGAGAAAGAAAAAAAACAGTTAGTCTTAGAATATATTAAGAGAAATATATTTAGTTACATAAATAAGAATATGTAAAACATATTTTAAAACTTATTAAAAATACCTTTAATAAAAGGCATGTCAATATTCAACAAATTTTCTATTTAACAAGTTGTTTGAGCAATTTAATCACAATAAAAAGAATTGCTCAATTTCAAATTATTTTCCATGTCTGCATTTATTGTCAATCATTCGCTTTTTGAATCGAAGATTTCCATTGTTAAATTGCATAAATAGCATTTATGGCAAAATCGCTTTAAATAAAATTTCTCAGTGGCCATATGCAAAGAGGAGAGGAGAAAAACGCTTTCAACTTTTGACATGTCACAAAATTTCAGTATGCATTAGTTGTGCGACACACACACAGTCTGTTGCCTTGTAAAACTGTAGATAGTGCCACACGTGTGCACGAAATCCAAGTGACAATTGAAGGAGGTGACTACGATTTTTGGATGGCACAAGGGATGATAAAGGGAGGGGAAGGGAAGTATTAGCTGTTGCAGGAAGCAGCCAGTGCAGTCTGACAGCTGCTTGACAGAATTCAAGCTGGCATACCAAAATATTACTTATGGCCGGACAGTAAAATGTCCCTACCACATGCACAGACAAACTGTGAATTGTTGTGTTGCCTGTGTGTTAGATTTGTGTGTGTGTGTGTGTGTGTGTGTGTGTTCAGTAGCAGCACGAATTGGAGCGGAGGCTACACAAAAAAAAAATTGTCAATACGACAAAACATTGTACGTTGTACGCATTGTCAATAGAAACGTGCTCAAAGCAAGTTATTGACATGGAAAATGCTCGTGTACATATTTTTGAGTTTTGATTTCACACACACACACACACGCACACACAAGCGGAGATTTACAATAATTTTGGCAATAATAAAATAGAATTTGTTATCATGTTATTTGATGTACATAATTGCCAAAATCACATGGCCAAAACTCTAGAAAATTCAATTCAATTGCTCAACGACAAATTTTAAGAAAGCTATAATAAGAAATTTGTAAAGATTAAAATTCGATTGATTTTCTTTTATGTGCATACCCTGTAAGAAAAAATAAGTTTTGCGCAAATATTATAATTCGTATATATAAAATAATTAGAAGAAAAAAATTAGTAATTCAAAAATATTGTAATTAACATATAAGGATAATAATTTGTTATACAAAATAATTTCTAATGATTGTTTTTATACTTTATCCCCAATCTATTTGGAGAAAATAATTTAATGTTTTGTTTTCAGTTACTGAAAGTCTAATTTACATATATACAAAATTATAAAGCTTTAAGAAAACAGTAAAATGAATGATTGGTTTTATACGGAATTAATTTACTCATTCAACTACTGCAAACATTTACCAAATATTCCTCGACATCTTGGGCCAACTTTACAGAGTATTAAGTTTCAGTTAAACTCTTGTTTGTCATGCTTGATTTCGAGTTCAACAAACTTTAGCCAGTTGCACTTGTTTTTCAGTTGTTTTTATGGGTTTCTTTTTTTTGACAATTGTTTTGCAATTTTCTTAAAGCAAAACTTGCCACATTATTCCCCTATGAGTCTTTCATCATACGTATATTTGTTTGTGAGTGTGTTGTTTGAAGTCGGCGCCAGACGAGTATCAACAATTTTCACAACAAGCGACAACAACAACGAAAAAGAAAAGAAAAAAAAACAATCAAAAGCGAAATGCCGAAATATTAAAATTGAAATTTGTTTTCTAAAAACGCAAAACAACAAGAGCAACAAAAGTGAAACAGGCGGCCAAAAAAACAAATCCCCAAAGTGGGTTTTCCACCAGCGACGCGACGCTGTCGTCTGCTGTCTCTCACTCTCTTCCTCTCACTCATTCTCTCTCTGCCCCTTTCACTCTGTCCCTGTCTTGCATTGTGCGGCTCATGAGTCGGGCAAACGAAATAATATTTACCCAACGTGATTTTGTTTACCTATCTTTTCAAGCCCAACTGCGTGCCCAGGCACCTGCAGAGTTCTGTTCTACCATCTCACCTATCTCCATATCCGTCGGATTTCTCCTCTCTTGAGAGTCCCCGTGAATTTATATGGCCACAAATTGTTTGTATTTTGTTATTAGTTTTCTCTGTTTATTTCGTTTTTAACATATTTTTTTCATTTCGCATTTCGCATTTGTGCTCATTGTACTTGTTACTCTTGTTGTGTACTTTCTGATGAACTGAAGTTAATCCAGCTGTCGCTGCTTAAAGCCCACACAAAAAACGTATCTTCAAGATACTTTCGCAGTTATGCATGAAAACAACAAGTTCCATTCCAACTTCTTAAGGTTGCTGTAGGTGGAATACTCTTTTAATAGAATATGCTCAAATTTGTTTGCATTTAAATTGAATTTTCAACTGTAGATTTGAACATTAATTTAAACTGCATTTAATGCAATATATTACGATCGTTTAAGCTTCATGTTACGTAAGCACAATATATATGTGTAACATGTGAAGTTTTGCAATCTGTGCTTTGCACATTTGGTGCTAGAGTTGAAGTGCCGTTAGCCAAATAGTGTATACACAAAGAAGTTGTAACTTTAAGTTTCTTGACTTAATTTTAGTTGCACCAAGTTTTACAGCTGCACAAAGAGCGCAACAACAACACACATGCAAAAGCAGTGAGAACTTGCAGCAACAGCAACACCAACACCATCAGCAACAGCAACAGCTACAGCAACAAAAGACGCAAAAGACTTTATTTAATTAAAAACTTGCCGCACGCATGCAAAATGGCCGTATATAAAAGATGTTACCATCTTTACATGGCCAACAAACTTTTTCGGGCTAACTGCAAATGTATGTTGGATTTTTCATTAGCACTTCTTAATTAGCCTGGCTCTGACACATGGCACATGAGCTGAACTTTTTATGACACAGATTAATGAAAATACGCCAAACGAAGAAGCTGCCTCAAATGCCAAATGTCTAAGCATAAAACTTAGTATAAAGTTCTCAATTTGCCTCCGTCTGTCTCAGTCTCAGTCTCTCAGTGTCTCAGTCTATCTGTGAGTGAGTCTCTCTCTCTCTCGTATTCTGTGTGTATGTGAGCAAATGGCAAATGTATCCAGGGAACAATCTCTTTTGATGTCATGAGCACTCCATTGTGTACGCTTTATTGTCTGCTGTAAATCTCTATTACTTCTCGAGGTGTACTTTGGGGTGTGCTTATTTAACATCTTTAACATGAAAATGACACGCTCAGTGCACGGCTAATGAAAGCAAATTGGTTGTAGCCAATTCTTAGAGTTTTGTGTGCCTAAATTTCCAAACCAAAAACCAAAGCTCAAATTCTGTGGTTTCTTTAATAATCTGACTTTACTTTTTGTTGCACCAGAAAATGTCGAAAACACGCGACGACCACAATTATTTCAATTAAAATCAATGTCAAAGGTTGAGGAATGCAAGCAGGCGGATTTTATAAGAAACAAATTAAGACCACATGCAAAGATAAAAGTTTGATTTTCAATTTTATTAAATTTTGCTGAAAGTAAAAGGCAAGGAATTACAGTATATTTTTTTTCATTTTAAGATAAGTAAGAAAACTACAGTCGAGTGTATTCGACTAAAAGAAACCCGTTACCTATTTTTTATAAAAGCAAATCAGTGCTGTATTATTCGAAAAATATAAAGTAATATGCCGACAAAATACCGAAAACTATATTTGGTATATATATATACCATATACCAAAGTCGCGTACACAGTGCGGTATTATTCGAAAAATATACCAAAGTAATAAACCGTAAAATAATATAAAATATACTGTATTTTGTATATTTATATATTATTACGTTCAAATTCTGCAAAGTCAATATACCAAAAATAATGAAATATACCGTAAGTGATATTTGGTATTTCCACTGTGTATTATTACGTCCAAAATATATATTACGCTCAAAAAACTCCAAATTGTTAAACCGAAAATACTAAATACCGTAAGTGATATTTGGCATATCGCTTGTTTTTACTAATTTTACGTTGAAAATATACCACCGAATTAAAAATATACTATATTGTCAACCAAAGGGATTAAGACTCTACAACAGCAGCCAAATATCCTATAATATCTGAGATCTAGGTGTACAGACATACGGACAGGCGGATATGGCTATATCGTCTCAGCTGTTACATGCAATAGGAGTAGCCACAAATTCATAATACCCTTCTATCCTACAGGTTGCGAGTGTAGTTAATACAAGTATCACATGTACAAGCATTAATTTGTATAATCATTTTTTTAATATATTTTTAACATAATATATATTTGTAAATAATCATAAAGCAAGGAATTTCTTTAGTATTATTTCCACTTCTTCAATAACATCAATTAAAATTCCAACACTCCTACTACACTTCCGACCAATGAGAGCGCATGAAACAGTCGCGAAAATCCGCAGTAAGTACATATTTTTGTAAAAATCATATTTAAAACAAACGTTAATATAAATGTATTTACAATTTGTATAATTTTAAGAGCATTTATAATTAATGCAAATAATTAATTATGTAGCTGCACGTTTGCAATTTCATTAATTGCGCGTTTATTAATGTCAACAATAAACAACAACAACAACAACAGCGACAACACTAACAACTGGAAAGCGCATAATTAATGCCATGAAATGTGCATAAATTCAAAATGTGCTCCAAAAGGCAAAGGCAAACACACACACAGAGTCTGAAGCCAATGGGAGCTAGGGACTTCAGCAGGGCAAAAGAGAGAGAGAGAGAGATGCGAGTTGAGTTGGAGGGTAAGGAAGATGATGAAAAAGGGGTTTGGCAGTTTGGTTGGAAGGTCAGGTGAGCGTGTCACTGGGAGCGATAAATACTGCCTGTGCCATATGTGTGAGCACACAAAGGATTAAAGTTTTAAGCGCGTCGCTTTATTAATTTGCATGTTGCATATTTTCAGACGCGACGCGCATAAATCAACCGAATTACACCAAATGCTTAATTTAAGCATTGAAATTAACAATAAATTACATATATGACTATATTACAAAATGCTCTTAAAAAAAAGTCATCAAAAAAAACAAACAGCAGCAGCAGCTGTTGTCAGCAGAAAATTACATAAAATTCTCATTTTGTATTTACTTTGGCCAGAGCAAGCAGAACGAGCAAAAGGCCAACTGAACTGAATTGAAGCTATAAATACCACTTAAAATGGCCAACTGAAGGTGTATCAATGATTGTATGTTTGTGTGTGTGTGTGTGTGTGTGTTTGGGTATAAAACAAACATTTCATTGCGAGCATTTAGAAGATAAAATTATTTGATTTGTGCGACGAGCCAAATGCAATTTAAATATCATATAAAACTTAGTTTACAGCAGCAGGAAAATCTAAATGAAATGCATAAAGTTATTGTTATTTGTGGTCAGTTTTAAATGAATTTAAATTCATTCAATTCTATTCATTGGCTTAACGTCTTAGTAGTAACAAAATGTTTGACTAAAATATCTGTGCTTTGGATTGTTAAAACATGAATATATTGAATGCAGAAGACTTTTTATTAAATTGCATTTTTTTTTTTATTTTTTTTTAGTTATAGTTTAATAAGTATACAAAATAGTTGAACAACACTTTCCTGCAAAAAAAGGTAAATAGGTATAATAATATTGTTAAGGTTTAAAGGTGAAGTTGCAATATAAATATTGGTGTAAACAAAACTTAAAGCTACAATAAAAGTCTTCCTCAGTGTAGTACTTGACCTGCACTTCCTGCTGCTTTTTCATATTTCCTGTTATCAAACTATTTAACTGCTGCAATCCTATTCCAATTCTAGCATTATGCATTTAAATAGAAAAGATAGCTAAATGCGGAGCATTTGAAAGCACTTCGAGGTACTCTCAGAAAAGCAGTTGAAGCAGCTGAGGATGAAGCTTAAGCTGTGGACTGTGCCTGGAAATGGCAACTCGAGTAACTGCTAAAAACTTATTAAATTTGCTATTTTCTCTTCAACAATTAGCACTCGTTGCTGGCAAGCTACCTACTAACCTGGCTGCCTGACTGCCCGACTGCCTGACTCTTCTTCGGCTGACTGTTTCCGCAGCCCAGTTAATGAAAAGTTTTGCGCATCGGCCTGAATGGGAACTTGAATAAGTAATAAAGCACTTGGCCTGCTAGCAACAAAAAAAAAATATTAAATATATATAACCTGGGCTTGCTGATGATGGTTGATGTGCACTGGTCGGGACGGTAGCTTTTAGATTGGCGGACTGGTGGCAAGCTATTTGCAAAATGCTTGACCAACTTCTGAACTTTTGAGTAACTTTTGATAGCATTCGCAGTTGTTTGTTGTTATCGTTGTTGTTGTTGTTGTTGTTGCTGTTGCTGCTGTCGTTGAGAGACGAGGAGTTTCCCCATGTCGCCACTTTTGTTGAGTCAAATAAGTGCTTTAATCGGACCACACAACTCGCAACTTAAGTGGCACAAATAAATTGAAATGCAAATATAATGCGTAAGTAAGCTTATAAAATATTATGCATGCACACAAACATTTGTATAAATTCAAGTTATTCATGTAATGTAAAAGTGTTTTCCATTAAGTCCAACAATAGTTGCACAACTTTTTTAATAAAGTCGAAGTAGGATTAAAATTTAGCTAATAGACTTTAAGTGGAAAGGTTTTGATTTACTAAAAGCTTTGTATATTCTCAGATTCTTTTGCTTTTTTTGATTGTTTAAAATATAAATAAATTTGATTAATTGTAGCTATTAACGTTCAATTCGTTTCTTGTGAAAGCCGCTTTTAATTAATATCGTTTTCCAAAGCACTTTCAGTAACTTAATTTCATCAATAAAATTAACTTTAAGCTTTGCAATTAATTCAAATTGTTGCCTGTAATTAACCAGTATTTTATGAGCAAACATATAATTTATGTGTAGTGCCTAGAAGATTGGTAAACCACAATTTCAGTGACGCAAATCCAATCAAAATATGCAAAATTCACACAATTTAAACTCACATTTAGCTAAAATGCCGACGGAGAGAGAGTTTGTCTGGGAAGAACTTGAGTATAATAATAAATATAATCATATTGCCGTCAACTTGGCTACAAGTTGCATTTGTAAGCAATTTGCAACTCACAGTTGGGAATATCTCAATAACAATTTCACCACATGCTTGTTTCGCTTGCCCTCGCACTTTGTATTTGTCGTCTGTGACCTGAAGCTGGCCAAGTGCAGACTAACCGCATGGGTAATGGAAAATTCAATTTCCCACTTCATATGTGTAATTAAAATTGCTTTAACTTCATTCTCTAAAAGCAATTGCCAATTACCTTTGAACGATTGTTATGTTTATAACGATTTCAAATTGACGTGAAGAATAAAAAAAGAGAGTCACAAAACATATGTAAATTATAGCTATACTCGTATATATATTTTATTCATAAACAACAAAAAAATGTATAAATAAAATATAGATTGCTATTCAATTGATTGCTGCTCTGCTGCTCTAACAGTATATATGTACATTTCAATGACCGAAATGAGAAACAATAGAGATAGGCATTACAATCAAGCCCCAGCTATGAAATGTAATCAAGCCTCAAATTTCGAGCACGAAAATTTGCATAAAATAAACAATGCATATGGCAAGAGAGAGATGCAAAGAGAGAGTATTTCCAATTTTGCCAATACAGCAACAAGATACTGTAATTAGAATTTGCATATTATTACCATGATTGACTGAGGCAGCAATGCAATCAGTGTGAGTGCGGCAAGTCCATAAATATATTAACATTCATCATACACCAACCAGCCAACCAGCGCAGCCTGTAGCATGGAATACATTTTAAAGCAATTTTTGATTAGTAAAGATAAATACTACATCGCATAGTCTTCTTATTTGTCTGGTATTTGATGATTGCTGCACTGTTGTGTGGCATGTGAAACGAAAAACCCCAAAGCTGTCAATCAAAGTCAAGGCGAAAGTTTATTGCACTTGTAAAAAGGAAAACATCTTCTGGCACAATCCGAAAGCCAAAGTAAATCGCAACATATCCGATACACACACACACATACACGTTAAAAGTACTTTGAGTCGCTTGGTATTTGTATCTTTATCCATATCCAGTATCAGTATCTGGCCAGAGTTATTTGTTTGCACATAAAACGAAAAGAATACGTAGACAGTGCTCTTGAGAATCGACTTGCAAAGTGGAAAGAAAGGCAACAAGAATACGTACTAGCTGGAGTAGAGCACTGAAATGGCAGCAACTACTTACGAGCGCACATGCAAATGTGGAATGCAGCAACATGCAGAAGGCGCCGCAAAGTATGCTATGGAATATTTTAAATTGTTTTTCAACAAGGAATTTTAATATCAAAAACATGGCCACTAAGCTCGCAGTACACTAGCTCATACTCACACACATCCACACACACAGACATCAATACACACACACACTCACACACAGAGAAGAGAGCGTGGGATGCTGACAGACACGTGCGGATAGCGAGAGCACAATCAATTTGTGCTTCATCAAAGTTTTGTGCATATTCAACACTAGAGACCAAAAGTGCACAAAAACGAAAAAGGAAAAAAAAACAGCATCAAATTAGCTCTACGCTTATCAAAAGAATTGAGCAATATGCGAAAGAACCGAAAATAAGCAACTGGGTGTGTGTTTTAGTGTGCGTAGCAGAGTGTCTGCTTGTTTGTTACTAATTGAAATTAATTAAGTACGCATGCTTTTAATGAAAGTCACGCCTGATTGCGTTGACTATGCAGCTATTGCCACAAATCCATTTCGCCAATCAAACGCCGACAATTCGCATTTGCAAAGAGAGCTCGATATTTGATTCTTGTGTAAATTAGTTTATCAATGGTTGGTTATTTATGATATGTTTATGATAAAATAAAATATAATGCAAATATTTTTACGAATTCTTTAAAAGATTTAATTGAAACAAACTGTATTTTTGTGTAAACTAGTCTATCAAATATTACGTGATCACAGTAGTATTTAATAAATTTGTTAAGCAAAATACTCTTCATTATTCTTCATAATTAACAAATTTAATCATATTTTTAATAATGTAAATTCCACAAACTGTGATCAAAACAGCATAACAAGAAAATATTTTCAAATTCTAGAAATAATTTATTTGAAATAAAAATACTTGAATCTGGAGTCCTTGTAAATATAATCTCGTTTAATCAAAATTTATATCTATATTATGTTCTGCTAAACACAAATAAATTTTATCATGCGCAAGCTTCAATTGTTTTGAAATATTTGTTTGCTTTGTTTCAAAAACCAATTAAAGTAACTTAACTACTTGATAATTCTAATAAAATTAACCAAATGAAAAATGTTGAAGCACAAAAGAACCCTTAAAGATTTACTAGATTATTGAATTTAAACTAATTATAAATTAATTAAAGTCCACAACTTACTTAATAACAATTTAATTGTTAAACTTGTTCGGCAGAATAAACAAAAGTTTCTCTCAAATACGCTCCACAGTTTATCTACGCTTTTGTTATGCGAAAACTCAAGTTGAACTATGCCATAATTGAGTGAAGCCTGGTTGCGAACAATTTAGCGAAATTGATGGGGCAAACAGTTTTGCGGAACTCGGTCTTATGCTTATTATGCTCTTTCAACTGCCAAGTATTTACCCAGCATAAAGGAAGCACAAGAGCAACAGAAAAAAAGTAAAGAAAACACAAAATGTGTATGCGAAATGAAAGAAGTAACATCAAAAGCGTCTGCCGAAAACTGAAACTGAAATAATTATTTATTAAAGCGTAAGTCCAAAGGCGGCAGGCAAAACGAAACGAATAACTCAAAGTGCTCGGCACAGCTCTTCACGCTAAGCTAATTAGCCAGTCAGTGGAGCGGCACATGAGCAAACAGCCCAAGAATAAGATCAAGCGGGAAGCTCATCGGTGGCAAAGTTCGGCATTTTGGCTGGCCTTGGCAAACAGTTTTTAAGCTGAACAACTGGCTAAAATGTATTTATTTCGCTACAATAACAAAAGACGTGACAATTTTCAACAAACCTCAAACTGCGTGGGCTATGGCGATGGCCATGGCTAATCCTAAATTGATGATGCTTCGTTTCAATGTACAACGAAAAAAGCAATGCCAAAAAGCAGGCAATTATTATTAACTATGCTCCAGGGTGCAAGAGCTCAGCACTTGCCATCGACATGGGCCCCCATAGGCACAGTCAACGCAATGAACAAGAATAACGTGAGAGCGAGAGCAAGCTAAGTATATAAACCGAGTACGTGTCTGGCATATAGTTTGCTCCATTTTATTTTTTTGGGTTCGAACTGCAAAAAAGGAACGCAACTAGTGGCAAAATGAAAGCTCAATGAAATCAAATTGCAGTCCAGAAAACATTGCAACTGAATGTTAATTTTGCCTCCACTCAAACCGAGCGAGAGAAAAAGAGAGAGTGAGAGAGAACAAAGCCTTATTTGGAGAGCATCTCACAAAAGCATATTACGCATACGTCGCGTTGCCAAGGCAACTGTCGCAGCTGCACTTTACAGTTGAAATGGGCAAACGCTGCTGGCTAAATTGTATTGGCCGTACGTAATTGCTACTAATGGCTCATTATTGCCGATGCCCAACCAGTGCAACGTGGCATGTTGCATGTTGCCACCAATTTGTAGTTCGCATGAGAAATCAATGCGTAAAATGTTCTGTGTACTGCAACCCGCAGTAATACAGCAAATTGCAATTTAAAAACTCGACTTTAAAATGCAAATATTCCACAGAGAATTGCTTAGCTAGGTCAGCAATTCATTTGCAGTGTTGCATAAAAAAATAAATATAATATAATTTCCACAACAAAAATAGTTGAACTCTGTATTGAAATAAAAATGGAGGCATGCACATTAAAGTCTGAATGCTGTGAATATTTGCATAAATAAGTCAGCTGCAAACCGGATGAGGAAGTCGTCGCCAAGCGACGCCGTTCATTTCTGTTACCTGTATTTTGCCTCGACTGCACAGTTTGCCTTTTATTTTATTTAGCAGCAGCGCGCGCTGTTGGCTCGATATTCTGAATGGCTGGAGCAGAAAATTGTAAATCGCCGGCCCAAGAAAACTGCAAAACATTGCAAAATGCAAATTCAGCACGTGAATGCTCGGCGTACTCGCAAACACACAAACAATGACACTAGCTGAAGGCGTCACATAAATACACGATTAATCTGCATCACGCAGAGCTTAAAGTTGAGTCTCATAAATACAAGCATTAGTGGCTTAAGCTTTAAGAGTTGCTCAAGCAACTATTTGCTATTTGTACAGTTGCTAAAGCTTTTAAGCACATGTTTGTTAGTTTAGCCAATAAGCTTACTGTTATTGTACACTCGTTACTTGAGATTCTTCACTTGACTTCAAGCACATCAATACACTTCAAATTGAAGCATTTAATAGATACAAATATATTTCATTAGCTTAAGACTCGCGTCATCATTATTCATTCCATGACAGTTTATAAATTTAATTTGTCTCTTAATCTTTATGCAAATTTGAACTGATCTTTAAGCTAATTATAATGCGCCAGCAACAATAACAACAAAGCGAAGTACTCGAAACACTCAGAAAATATATGACTTGGGCATTTATCAGTCGACGGCATTGAAAAATAACGCACAAAACGTTTTTAATAAATTTATCTCTCCCGGCGAGAAACAAGGCCGACCAAGGACGATGACAAGGATGAGGTTGTGCGAGTGTATAAGTATGTGTGTGTGTGCGTAAGTGTGTGAAAGTGTGTGAGTGTGAGTGGAAGACAGACAGACACATACATAAATTAAACGATATATCATGCTGACATCTTAAATATTGTTAAAAACTGTCACGTTTACGTTTTCTTTGCTTACTCATTCAGTCGGTGTTATATAAGTATCATACATACTTGGGCCACGCCTCCCACAGTCCAACGCCCACCGCCCACGCTGCTGGCATCTCCCTCCGACTCCACCTCCACCTCGGCCTCTGCCTCTGCCTCATCCTTGAACTGACTCTGCGGATTTCTGGACTGACAGTTAATGGACCATAAGAAATTCAATTAGAGAGGTTTGCTGCTGCTCTCGTCTCAGCTTTCCCAGTCTGTTGTTGTTGTTATTGTTGTTGGCGACAGCATTTCGTTTGTCTGTCTGCCTCTGCTGTGTGTGTGGCATGCGCTATTCTTTTTGTGGCATTATTTTTTTATTAATGATACTTTAGGTTTTTGGGTAGCAGCATTACAAAGCCAAAATACGAGTAAAAAGGCAGCCGCAATTGTCAGACTGTCAGTCAAGACACTCGCTCGTTCGCTCACTCACTCACTCACTCACTTGTCTGTCTATTCACTGTGCTTATGAATAGCTGCGGCTGTCTGCAAAAATTTTACAATAGAAATGCTGAATAAACGTTATACAAAAATATTGCAATTGTCATGTGCGCAAAACGTGAACTCGTATGCCTAATTAAACAGGCTTAAACAGGCATGCCAATAACGAGAGTGAATCTGTGCGAGAAATAGCCCAAATTGGCAGCGTGAAGCATTTTAATTAAGCCAAAGCAGCGATAAGCATGCAGCAGCTAACAGCAGCTAACAGCAGCCAACAAACATGGCTAAAAACCAAAAACCAAACAAGCAAGCACCGAAAATGCCGTCAGATCGTCTGTAACTGGCTTTTTATGTGAGCGGCGTGAGACGCCCGTCGACAGAGAGTTTTGTCTGACTAACTGTTTGCTTGTTTGCTTATTTGCTTTCCTGATTGTGTTGTGGCGGTTTCTTCGCTGACAGCCAGCGAGAGATAGAGAGAGAGAGATAGAGTGAGTGACTGCCTTTTGCCTTCATTAGCGCTGTCAAGTGAGCGACACCTTTTCCACAGTTAGACACGTCCTCTTGCTCCCCCACAAAATTGTGCGTGGCTTTTTCGGCTAATTTGCATAACAGCCTCCTTCTCCTGCTCCTCGTCCTCCTCCACCTCGATGACGACGTTAATCAAGTGCTATCGCTATAATCAGCACATTTGTTCTTTAAACTTTATGCGCCTACACACACTATCAGCGGAGCAAATCGAAATCACGCATACGCCATGTGTGGCTTTAAAAGTAGTTTGCTCTACTTAGTGCGCGGGATGCGAGCGCATTATTAACTCTCCTTCGCCTCCGCCTCCGCCACCGCATGATGTGTCAGCTTAGTGAACAGCTGCAATTATTGCCATTTCCACTGCCAATGCAATGGCAAACGACGATTGCTTGGCAAATACCAACAAATCGATCAATTGTCGCTACTCTCAAGCAGCCAGCCAAGAGCAAGGCAACGAAGCAACCAAGCAGCCAAGCAGCCAAACAGCTAAGGCAACCAGCACGAAGTCTGCATCGTTTTGATAGCTGCAAATTGCTTTTTCTACTCCACTCTACTCTACTCTACTCCAATGCAATTCCACTGCAAATGCAATGCAATGCGATACAAGAAGACGACAATGCAATTTATAACGCAATGCGCTCGAATGTATGCTATGATTTCTTTTACACGGAGCCAAACTGGCATTTCAATTATGGCTCAAGTAAATAAACTACTTAACGCTGCTGCACTCCACAACTCTACATAACAAGCTTAACATTATAATTGCATTTCTCAGTTATATTTTTATTTCCCTCGTTCCCCAGTTTATACATTTATACGTGGCACAAGTTCAGATTTCCAATTACAAGTTAAATCAAGAAAACCAAAACTATCAAACTGCAGAGAACCAAAAGCATTTTCATTGTTCACAATTTCTTTACGTGTCGCTACACAAATGCCCAAAAACCAAAAGAAAAATATGAAAAATGAAGCAAACGAAAAAGCAAAAAGAAACAATGACCACTTTCCCCCCTCCTTCGACTTTCCCCCTCTCAGCATAGAAACGACGCGTCGTTAGATTTGTGCAGTGAACTGTGTGCATTTCATATTGTACTTCAATTAAACAAAATATACGTTTCAATGGGCAGCGCTGTTGACTTCTGACAAAAGAAAAATTCGTTTTTTTGTTCCTTTGGCTTGCAATATTTGGACAATTGAGAAGCTATTGTAGTTCATTATGGCAATAAATTAGCAAAATGTTTTCAAACAAAACTAAATTTAGAGAGCTTAAGCTGAATTCATTAACATTTATTTGTTATTAAAAGTGTTGTTTATTAGTTTTATATATTTTATTTTACACTTTATATTTTTTTCTTCATTTATTTGTTGTTGAAAGTGTTTTTTATTAGTTTTATATATTTTGTTTATCACTTAATATTTATTATTAATTTGAGTGAGCTTAACAGTATTTTTTTTTTTTGTTAAGATTTATTTGTTATTTTTGAAAGTGAGGTTTATTAGTTTTATATATTTTTTTATCACTTCCTTTATATAAAGCAAAATAAAAAAGAGTGAGACAATAGATGCAGCATTATACGTAAATAATTCACACTTACAAAATATTAAATCAAAATCCGATCAAAGCATTCTGTAAAAAAAAAGTATACCTTTGAATATTCTCTGCTTAGATTAAAAGCGAAATAAATAAAACCTTAATGCAAGCATTAATTAAAAATGGGATTTGAAAAAGCACCTTAAAGCATTGCAGGTGGCACGCTTTTCTTAAGTAGCTATTAAATATCTTGTTTAACTGCTTTATAACTTGGTCTTAACTTTATAACATAAAATAAAGTTATGACTGGCAGCTAAACTCTTCTATTAGCCGTCATTTATTTATGTTTTGAAACTGTGCCAAGAAGTGTAATTATTTAAATTGCAAAACCCATTTTAAAGTTACTTTTTTATTTATGAATTCTTAAAGCAGCCTCAAGTGCAGTGCAAAAGTTTGCATTTGAGGTTAATAGACCACAAAAATGTGAAATGTCGATGGTAAAGTGTCTTTGACCTCATACTTGCATTGTTTGTCTTAATTAATTTTGAGTATGCATTAAATAGCCAACAGCTGATTGAGTGCTTAACTAATGTTTCAAGGCAGCAATTCCGTTGGCTTTTTAGTTACAGTTGCAGTTAAGTTAAGTTTTTTTTTTTGTAGTGCGGAGAATGCTGACCACAAGAGCTCTCACCGTTTATGAACAAGGCTGTGAAAAGGTCAAAAGTTCGTTCAAATTGAAGTACATGTAAGCAAAGTTCTAAGTGCTCGACGTAACAGCAACAAAAAAAAACAAATACAACAAAAAAGAAAAACAAAAAACAACTACAACAATACTTCATTCGTTTATTGTTTGAAGTGTGCTCAGAGAGCATGGCAGCACTTTTGGTAACTGTTTTCATCAAGGTTTTAGCCATTACATACATATATGCTATATATCTACACATCTGAAGAAAACTTTTGATTTTTGAATAAACCTAACAGAAAATAGTAATACAAAATATCCGACAAGCTCCAGTTATAAGTTATAAGAAACTTGTAATGAATATGCAATTAAGAAAAACCAAAAAATAAAGAAATCTATTTGATACTTTTTCTATATACAAATATAAAAATTTTTATTATCATAAAATATTGCGTAGAAATTTCTATTTTTTTAATTTAATATTGTTTCCATACACTTAACAAAGAATTAAAAGCTAAACATTATAAGAACAAATACTACATTTATTGGCATATTGAAAACCCTTTAAAGGCAGTTAACAAACGAATAATACTAAATGGAAATGGTTTTAAGATCCTTTCTTCTATATTATTCGAATACTAAACCGACAATCAAAAGCCAAACATTTAATCTAAATTGTTTCTCACGTTTAAATCGAAAAACAAACAGAAACCCATTAAATATCGTTTTTATGTATCTAAACTAAGTCTGAGTAGTTATTAAATTGTTTATTTCTAAAAGTGCTGCCGCCTGTTTCAATACATTTTCTTTATGCTGAACGCACAATCAAAAGTCTAACATTTAACTCACATAGAAATGTTTTTTAATTGTTTCTTGCAGTCGCTTTTAAATAGAAATTGAATTGTCATTGCGAGCTGAGTCGTTTTTCCCCCTGTTGGGTGCTGTTATTGTTGAGCTGCAAGTGGTATTTATAATATGCCTTTGTGGCACATCCCTGCCACGCCCACTGGCATGCAGCAGAGGCACAAAATGCGTATCTGTGTGACTGTGTGTGTGTATGTGTGTGTGTGTGTGTGGTACCTGGGCTACAGACCAGAAAACCATATTCGACATTGCAATGTTAACGAAGCAAACGAAGCACAGAGAAGCCACAAAGCAAGAATCAATTGAAATCAGCATATGGTAAACGGGGACAGACCTCAAGGGGTGAGAGAGTGGGGAGAGATGGAAAAGTGGAGCAGGAGGGAAGGGGGAAAGGTTTGCTGTGCTGAGCACAAAAATCATTGCAATTCTCATTCATTGAATCGGAATGCAGCCTCTTGCAGTGCTTGTGGTAATTTTCGCAATTACTCTGCCCAGCCCAGGGGCTGCTGTCGCCAGTTGCCAGTTGGCCAGCTGCAGCGTGTAAGTGGAAATTACAGGGGACGAGGAAGAGGAATCGAGAAGGGAGAGGCGGGTAAATGGGGCATGCGGCTAATGCGCACTTAAATATTTCATTTTGTGACGGGCGAGCAAGTGCAGCATAAACTGGCCGAGGCATAGTAATAACAATGACAGCCAACAATGGCAACAAATAAGCCGAAAAATAAACAGGAACCCAGCTAAACAAATAACAGTAAATAACAGCAGCCCAAGCCACACACGCACACTCACACACACTCTAGATTCTGTATGTGTGTGTGTGTGTGTGAGTGTGTGAGTGTGGACACATAGACAAGGCGCACCAAATGGCACACTAATCGTCTGCGCATTTGCTGGCTGCCTTTTTGTTTGCCTCTGCTTCTCTCTCTCTCTTTCTCATTGTTGTTGCCTAGCAAAAAAAAGACACAAGTGAGAAAGCTATAGTGGAGTGTGATTGACTTTCGTATACCCGTCACCCGTATTATTCTGAAAATATACCACATGAATATACCGACTAAATGCTAAAATATACCATTTCCTATTTTTAATTAAAGAAGAACATTGGGGTATTCTTAAAATATACCAAACCAATATACCATCAAAATACTAAAATATACCGTTCTCATTTTTTAAACAAAAAACAAAACATTGGGGTATTATTCTTAAAATGTAGCGAATTAATATACAGAAAAAATACTTAAATATACCAAAAGCTATATTTAGTATATCTGTATATTTCGTATATATATTCAATTAAAAAATAATATTATATCCATGCCTATCGCCTCGGCGGTTGACGCTGATCAAGAATGAATATACCAAAAAATACTATAAATTACCAAAAGCTATATTTGGTATATTAGTATATTAAGTATGTTTGTTTTTAAATTCCAACTGTAGCAGCCCATAATAAAACATCATCTATGTCCATCATCTCGACTGTTGACTCTGATCAAGAATATATATAATTTATGAGCTTGCAGATTACCCGTACTGCCTGTTACATACATTTCCTGTAGGCACAAAGTTAATGCACCCTTCTACCCTATGGATAGCGGGTATAAAAACAAAAACACAGAACTTTGCATGCCACGAACGTTTTTCGGGATGCAGAGTGCCACGGGGCGTATGTGTATTGTCGTGTTCGTGTCTGGCGCTGACGCTCTGAAGCTGGCCCACAAAATGGGTCAATGGAACTTTATTTTGTTGCAGCAGACACAAATCGCCAGGGCAGTTGCCGCCGCCAAAAGCCGAAGCCGTTGCCATTGCCGCCAAACGTTGCACCAAATAAATTTCAAATGCTGTCACATAAATTTCAACTTCTATTCTCTTATTTTTTTTTTTTTTGGTTTGCAATATCATTTCGTATCGTATCGTTTGGTGTGGCGTTGTTGTAGCTAGAAATTAAATTTGACTGCAGATGGTTAATAGGTCTGCAATGTGGCCATAAAGTGGCCATAAATAAGACTGTGCAACAGCAGGCGATAACTGAAGTGGGGGCAGAGGGGGCAAAAATATAAATGCCATCGCTTTTTTCTTCACCTATTGCCCTTTAAATGGTTAATTATGTGGCAACGATACAAAAGCACAAAAAAAATCACTTGGGCAAAAATTTGTTTAGCTTGTCACGCACACCACACCACACACTCAGACACACACACACACAGACACACACCGCACCGTAAACAAATTGCATGAAAACTTTCTCTGATGCGCTTATTAAATTTATTTACCATGCAAAGTGAATGCCTTTTGGGAGCCACAAGTTTGCTGTGCTCTGGAAACTTTCAAGCCCGAAAAGGTATTTCAACATGACGAAAAGTATTATTTGTGCTCACGTCTAACATGCAACATGCGCCTGACTCCATTTTAGCCGCAAAGCGTATGCAATATTCGTCAAAGTGAACGATTTGCAAGTGGTTTGTAGTCTCTTTAACAAAACTTGAAGATGATGCTCTCATCTGGGCTGTTGCTGTATGCAAAAATCAATAAGCCAAATGACAAACTCAGTATGCCGCAAGGCCCAGCTTAATAGCATACACACACACACTCTCATACTCACACACACAGACACGCACATGACATGGCTGTTAGAGAGTTGTGTTGATTTTAAGCCCGAGGTTTGTTAGTAAAAACAGCAGCAACATGCAACATCATCACATGTTGCAACATCAGCGAAAGTTTACCAACTGTATCATTATTTGTGCAATTTGTACTTTGTATTTACCAACTGGAGCACACACACACATATTCAGAAGCACACACGTACACTCACTTCCCCTCACACACACACACAGTCTTTTCATTTGGTTTTCTTGCCTGCCATCTTGCTTGATATTTCAATTCAGTTCAGCTGGCTTCCGTTCACTTTTCTGTGTTAATTATATAGACATGCAACTGCGCTCGCTTGCATTTTCATTTGCATTTGCATTTCCATTTGCAAATATGCATGTTAGTCGCAACACATGACAAACTTTAATATTCGTCTGGCCCCAACAACAACAACAACAACAATAAACTAATTAAATAACATGTTCAGCCTTATATCAACTCGCTATGACACCCAAAATGAACTCACTAATATGCAAATTATTTATATTAATGATGTTTTTAGTTAAATAAAATGTGCATATTGTCATCTGATAGCAGATTGCATTTAAATTGTCGTGTTTATTGCATACAGTGGTTACAAATTCATTTCAACAACAATAAATTATTGATCAAATATTTTGTTAAATTTTTGAATCTAATTTACCATTTCATTAAAGTAGATTCAGTAATTATATTAAAGACTCATTCATTCAAAAGTCTTTAAAATATTAATATGAATAAATTAATTTACAATTTTAAATGAAATTCAGTACTTATGCCAAAAACTTATTTTATACTGGTTAAAGTACGAAAGAAGTGTTCAAAAGGAGTACTGAGTATAATATTAATAATATTAATATTATATTTGCGTTTTTCATTCTCTACTTTCGAATTCTAATTACTTGGAATTTATGAAAATATAAAAAAATAAATTTGTTATACACATTAAAAGTTGTTTATCGGATAAACATATTTTTGTGTTGCATTATAAAATTCATTAATTCAACTAACATTGACTTATCATACTGCTCAAATATTTATATATAAATAATATATTTTATTGTACTGCTCAAATATTGAACTATGTATTTATTTACTAAGTTTAATATGAATTTGATTGTGTCTTCACAATAATATACACAATAATATATTTATTTAAAAATTTAACTTGTTTCTTTAATTTCATTTTTATAGTTCTGCTCGATTAATCAATTGTTTGTTTATTTAGAAATTAAGTTAGTATTTTCCCATTTTTTTTTTATACTCGAGTTCCACTTTTTATATGGAAATTTAATTAAGCGAAATACGCTATAATTAACAAAACAAGCAATTGCACATTTATTTGTTTGCAAAAAGGATGAAAAAAACAAATAAAAATTAGACATAAATTGAAATTAATTGTGAGCATTGTTGAATTGTGGTCAAGAGGTGAAAGGCCAACTAAATGTGCAATGAAAATCTAAATTGGTTTTATGGTTTCAGTGGTGCGCATAAAAAATGCTAATTAAATCCAACTAAAGCTGCAACAAAAACAAACAAAGTTATTAAATATTGCACAAATAAATAATTTAATCTCATTTCGACAGCTAAACAACAAAAAATATATTAAATTGTGAATGATTATTTATCAGAAGTGTTTGAAATGCATTTTCAATGTATTATTAGGCACTTGTCGGAAGTTTGCAATGAAACTCAACAAGTTTTTCATATATATATATATATATATATATATATGTATATTTAACACAACGCGTGGATGGCACGCGTTTGTGTCATATTATGAATATTACGTGTATTTTAAATAACCATGGCAGGAAAACTATGCGAAAGTGGTAAAAGTAGCGAGCGTCTGGGGCGGGAAGCCGACAAACACTTATGCAAATTTTTCCATAGTTTCCTCCACACACACACACACACACAGAGGAGGCTAAAGGAAATACAAACATTTGCCGCCTTTTAGCAGCATAATTTTGCGAGAGAGACACAAAAGAAGAGAGCGCGAGACGTGTTTATGTTTTCGGATGCGTTGCAAAATGACATCCTGTCACATTTCCCGACACGCTCCTTATGTGTTATGTGTGTTAGTGCGCTGCCATCTGTCGGCATCCCGCGTAACATACTAAAAACCATATGTGTGTGTGCGTGCCGTGTATATGTGTGTGTGTGTGTGTAAAGTGCGTGACTCCCGACGCGACAAAATCGACCCTCAAAAAAACGAGAAAAAAAACAGACAATCTCACTCACTCACTCTCTTGCTGCCTGACTGACGAACTGACTGACTGGCTGAGTGAGGCCCATTTTAAAGCCTTGTCACTCCGGTAACCGGCAACCGGCAGCAGCTGCTCGACAATCTGTCCAAAATATATAAATGTTCGTATGTATGTGTGTCTACAAAAGCACGTTTTATTTAAATTTCACGGCTTGGCTTCTCAAGTATGAAAAGAATAAAACGTTAACAGGCTCAAATGAACAAATTTCGTATTTCCGTATAAATATGTTGCCAGCTCGCATACTGACACACACACACGCACACATGACTTTTATGCTCATTTAATAAGGCAATATTGAAATTAACATTATTTTTTATGATTTTGATTCCCAACGTAGGCACTTTGAGCCTGAGCCTGTGCCATAAAATGCCAAAGCCAGGCTAAGACACTCAGTATTTATGGTTCTTAATAATTATAATAAAAATCCAAATGAAAATGAAAATGAAAATAATAAAAGCAAATACAATTTCAAGCGCCTGTCAGGCTTAACTCCCATAAGTGCTCTCTACTTACAATATTTAATGAGATACCAAAAATATCACAATTCTGAGAATTCGAAGACATTTGGATTTCATTTCAATCTACTTATGCTAAATGTTGCTAATAAGATATTGTTGTATAAATTTGTTAAAAGTTTTAATTTATTTTACCATTTTAAATTATTGTTAGAAAATGCTGTATGGGAAATATATATATTATATATTATTATTAATATGATTATATTTAATCGATGTTTCTAAAGCTCGCCAACACATTAATAATATACATTAATAATATATATGTTAATTTATTCATTGCCAAATTGAAAATGAAATACAATTTGCTATGAAAAATTAAAACTAGCTTCGGATGCGATTGCAATTTAATTTAAATATTGGTCAAACAAATGAACAAACAAAAAATAAACCATATGGTTTGTAGCATATAAATTAAATCTTGATGTAAATAATAATATATTGTCTAAAAATAAAATACTAGTGTGGGCAAAAATTAAGACGAATTTCTGTGTAAACTGAAAAATCTTTATTTATTCTTCTGAATCAATTTCATCTCTTTCAAAGTATATTACTCCCGACATTTGGTTTTTAAATTTTTAAAATGGTTTCCACAGATCCTTCTGACATACCGACCGTATCAGTAAGGTCTCTAACACATCAACCGAGGATCAATTCCTTCACTTCATTTACGTATTGGTCATCTGTTGAGTCCTTAACACGTTCCCAACCCTCTTTGAAGTCTTTGTACCACTTATAAATATTTTTTTTGCGACATAGGATTACCAAAGGCTTTCCGCAACATCCTCAATGTTTAATTCTATACTCAATTAAATCAAACAGTGTAAAATACACTCTTTGTCTTTTGATAAACACACGCGAAAATATATTACTGATAATGACATCGACATGAAATTTCGCCCAGATGTCGTAAACACTGCTGACAACTCAAAAAAAAAAAAAGAAATTTAAATTGACCTTTACTTTTACTTTTCGCACACAGTATCATTCATTTAATTATTGTATGCCATAAAGAGGTAAAATTAAATTCTTATTCCATCAAGTATAAAATAAAAACTTGTTAACAAACTAAATAAATAAATAATTTTCCAAACATACAAATTAAATCATTCTATAAATAACAATTCATACAATATTTGTATGCAATCAAAAAGTAAAATTAACTTCCAACTCGATGGAATACATTATAAAAAATTGTGCCATTTAAAGAACACGAAATAAATAATCTTTGAAGCATAGAAATAAAATCTTTCTATGTAAGCAGAAATGTTATTTTTAAATACAAACTTTTAATTTTACTTCGATGGCATTCTAAAATCTTAATAAAATAAAGTTGAACAGTTCAATGAATAGTAAGTCAAAGCACTGTCATTAAATATTTATATTAATAAGATAAATGCAAATTCAATTGAATACTGACTAAAATGGTTTCGGACTCGCCATTTTCATGCCATAAATCAAGAAGCAGGCAATGATTTGGTTGGTAATCCATTAAGTACTTGCCAAGTTACCAGTCCTGAATCTTAAGTACTACCACAAAAACTCAAACCCCAACTCGCACGCTCTTACCAATTTCAACAGCCGAAAGTCCTTGCTCTACTGCATAAATTTCTCTTTAGAGCAAGCAAAGAGTGTGACCAACCAAGAGAGAGAGAGTGAAATGTTTGTCGTGCTCTTAAATCGAGTATACGCAGAGTATGTTAAGAGTTGATTGTTTGATGTGAATTATTTTGCATACAATTTTAATTTGTTGCTCTTGTTCAATGCCGTGTAGAGCACTCATCGCCAATTTAACTAAGTACCTGCTGCTGTTGCTGCATGAGACCCAATTGTAGTACAGTATAAGCCGAAAAGCTTAAACATTTGCCAAACCGCAAAAACCGACAATTGGCCTGGCATTTGAAATGCGCTTGCAGGCAGGCACTCTGCATATTAATCCACAGTACATAGTAATGCACTTACACACTTACACACACACACACACACTCACGCAGACACCGTATTTGAGGCTCTTCGAAGGCAATTCTACATGATTTTGTAAATTATATTAATTGCTGGACCGCAGAGTGTCAAAAGGATTGCATAAATCGCATCTGGCTTTTAGTTTTGCATACAATTACAATAATTGACACACATATGGGCTTATACATATACTATATTTTATCTGCTTTTCAGAGTTGTAAATCGTTCGCATAGATGATATTAAAGTTGTGGTTGAATTATAGCAAATGTGTGAAAACACCTGCTATGGCTACCACTGACTAACACATACATAGATACATATATGATTGGAACATACCTAATGCCTATTAGTTCTCCAATGGGATTTCCGATATCCAGTGTTGGTAAATTGAATGTGTTTGCCGCATTTGCGGTTGAGTTGCAGAAAATGTGTTAATACCATACAGATATGGAACATATGTACATATTTATCTTTAATTTACAAATGGCATCACAGAGTTTAATGTTACTCATTCAGTTTTGTTTTATTGTTTTTAACGGTATATGTAAAGCAACCAGTTTTAGTAAATGGCAAAATATTTCTCTACTGTTTTAAAACAATTTGCTTTATTTTTGTTTTTATTTTAATTTGGATGAACTATCATGAACGTTAACTACCCTAAAGGTTTACTAAAGTTTATGTAAATTGAATAAATTTTTAATTTGATTATTTTGCAGTTTATATTAGGGTTTATATTACTAAATCAAGCAATTAAAATTCTTAAATATTTTAATATGATAATGAAATTGTATTCAGCACAAAAAAATACTGACGTGCTGTAACTTCGGAAATAATTTGAAATTTCATAAATTTTTTTTTTTTAATTTGTATAACAATTCATAAACTTTAATTATCATGCACTTTTATTAGGGTTTGTATTATTATTATATATAATATTATTATATTACTCAATATTTCATCAAGCAGGCCTTTTTTAAATATTTTAATATTAATATATTATATTTAATTGCTATGAGAAGCACTAATGGAAAGTGCTGTTTCAATTTTTAATGCCATAAATAATTTTTTGATTCATTTTAATTTATGCTCACAAATTAATTAAACAATTTTTTCATAAATATTTCAATATTAATACTATGATCTAGAATGTATTATTATTATGTTTTAATGAAACTATTGGTAAATAATAGGTAGATAGGACCGGTAGCCTCTGCTAGGGGCGGAGCATAGACCAGTGGAGGTCTGTAGCTGTGGCGGTAGTAAATAATAAATAACAAATAAATTTTGGTTGCTGTCATAAATTAATTGAAGATGATGTGAATTGACTTTATAGTTAATAAAGCATTATTGTATATGTATGTAATGTTGGTTGTCTTCATAACCTTTGATTATTTAATGTATGGATGATTGATAACATGTGTAAAGTACAGTTTGATTAACTTTAATTATACTGCTTCTATATTTGACGACTGCTATCCGACTTCTACTACTGCTACTCTACTTCTTATGACTAAAGCTCAACTTCCAAAAACTAATGATCTGCTTAGCGTCTATCGAATTGTTAATGCCTCCGCTGTTACATATCTATGTATATATTTCATTTTTAAAAAAATCTACAATATACCATAATCTAGGTTTATTTACTAATTCGTAATATTATAATACTAGTCATACATACATTGTTCGTTTATTCTTGAGTATAAGTCGAAACATATTTTGCTTCCTCTAATCTTAGTTATATGTTATGTATTTGATAGTCTTATTGCATGTTTCTCTATGCTCAGTGTTGTTAAACTAAGCACTAGTAAAGTTTTAGTTGGTAGTAGAAGTGCTTGTAGTAAACTCTTAAAGTGTTTTCATACAGCCATTTAAAGCAGCTATCCGAGTAACTAAACACTTTGGGGTCACGCACTTCAGGTAGGAAGAAGTCCACGCAAACCGGAACTGGAAACGGAAAATTCCATTTTATATGATTTGCACTTGACAATCGAAATGTGCAGTACTCTTATTGTATACTCTCGTACTCTATATGTATGTAAGTACTTGTTTCTGCGGTTTATCCACACACACACAGAAACACACACAACCACACACACAGAGATGAGACGTGCACTATAATATTTTTATATGAGCTTCAAAAGTTTTACTGCGGCTGTCGGAATGTGTGAGTGTGAGGAGAGGAAAAGAGGAGGAAAGATGAAGGATACAATAAAAAGGGCGAATGAAGCAACGAGAGGGCAATACGCACTCACGTTCATAAATGTAATGCAATTTCAAATAGAACTTTATTTAATTGAGTATTTTGGTATTAAGGTTGTCGTCAGAGCACACACACTCCCACACACACACACACACACATGCACACACACATACGTTGGTGATAGTTTTCATGTAAAGTGTTCAGAGCTTTGCAAACTTTGTGTGTCATTTTGAAAGCAGCTGCTTTTGCGGTTGCCTATTGTCTATATGAACTTGAGGAATTTTAATAAAGTTGCGCTCAGCCCAAGGCTGAAAAATAGCGCAACGACACTGGCTTAAAGCGTCACTTAAATTATGGATTACTTTTGATGTGGGTCAACAAGTTAAGAGGCGAATGAAAGCTTATTAAACTCACAAGAAATGCTGTTGATAAAAACATAGTTTATTCAAATAAAATTTGCTGGAACCTTTGACTGTGCTTTAAATCGATTTTGCAATATTAATTGAGTAACAATAAATGGCTTTGAGCATCACTTGAAATATGAAACCATTTTGGCAATTTTCGCAAGCTTTAAGCAATTTATTTTATGACTCGTATATAACGTATGAATATATACATGTATAGTCTTAGCTTGGTTCAATTTATTTTCTTTAATAATTGTAAAAACGCATTGACTTTTGCTGCAGAAATAAATTCTGTTTTACCGATTCAATTGAATTTACCGGCCAAATGGTTTTCATTTCAATTCCGGAAATTTTAGTAAATTGATAAAGTGAAATGCACAACTTCATTTTGTTTTTATGCTCGTCTGTGTGTGGCGAGTGTTCTCGGTTACTGCGGCAATAAAAAATGCTAAACAATAAATAAGGAACAAAAAGCGCAGTGCAAAGACAGTGAGAAAGAGATTCCGAATGCGGAGAGTGAGAAAGTGTGGTGGAGTCAGGGCGGAAACGGAAGGAAGGAAGGAAGTAAGAATGATGCTCACATGAGTTTATTATGCGATACGGGGCATTATCCGCCAGCTAACAGAGTTTACACACACACATGTGTAAGACAGAGAATATGTGTGTGAGTGTGTGTAAAACAGAGAATATGTGTGTGAGTGTGTGTGTGTGCACTGAAGCATCATTTTATTTATGCTCATAATGCTGCGCAATGAATAATTATGCAAATGGGTCAACCAGTGGTCAAGTCGCCTGCCAACCATTTTGTCCAAAAGGGGATTTTGGCCTCGAAGCAGATATAACCACAAGCCAGTCCCTGCTGTCTCGCTTTCTTCCTCTTTCGCTCTCCTCTGCAGCTGCTGCCAGTCTTCTCTAGTTACAAATTACAAGTTTGCACAATTTGCCAAGCACTTAAGCCGCATTGCAGTTTGCCCAAAATATGACCATTAACATTTAACGCTTACTTCACGTTCACTTCACTTCACTTATTCCAGAGTTAAGATTCTTCTTCAAATGAAATAAAAAATTCGCTTTTAATCGTTTATTGGAAGAAAAATGCTTAAATGTCGCTGGCAGTTCAGCGAAAATAATTAACAACTTTTTGCCTCTGGGCCAAAAATCGCAGCTAACAAATTTTCAAGCTTTATGTACTTTTTAAGATTTTGTTTTTTTGGCACGCCTTTTGTCGCCAAGGCTTCGCTCAAGTGCAAGTCCAAGTCCAAGTTTTTCCGCGTAAAACTTTGTTGCCTTTTGATAGAAACTTCAAGTTTTTCGTCTGTGCCACTTTGATATTTGAGATTCTTGGCTTTAGCCTCAGTTGTCTGGCAGCTCATGAAACTCTTGGACCCCCCTCAATGATCCCCTCTAAAAACTCAGACACAACTTAATCGTCTCTATTCGCATTTCAATTTCATGAACTTGAAATAAATGCGATCTATTCACTTTTTATTTTTGAGAAAGACTCCAAATCAAAACAAACTTTTGGAATGAGCTCCTTAAAAAATATATGTAGAATATTTTTATTTATATATATATTTTTTCTTTTTTTAGTATTTTTAGCTGCATAATATTTATTAGACGAAGCAAAAGCGCAAAGCAGCTGCTGACTCTAGGCGAATAAATCAATATCGCATTAACTGCTTAGTCGGCCAAAAAAGTTTTTGCCTAAATATCCCAAGCACATAAATAACGAAATGTCAAAAAGTTTTTGCCCAACAATTTCTTTACCAAATTAAACTGGCAACTCCGCAGTCAACTGCAAATGTTGCGTCCATTTTGATAGCCTTTTGCCATGGACACGAACACGGACACGGATACGGATACGGACATGGACACTCGAAACATCTTCCTGGAAATCTTTCAATATTATTCGCTTTCTCTTTATGGAATATGCAGTTTAGGCTAATTGGTAAATTAATTAACAGATTTCTGTCAAAAAGTTTGCTTTAAAGATGCTGTGTTTATTGCTAATTAATTTTTGGGGAATGGACAAAAATTAGCGTAAATTTGTGTATTAGTCGTTGGCAGCATCAGCAAAGCTGTCAAAACAAGTTCTTTCATTATTTTCGAATATAATGGAAATGCCATCACGAAACATACAAAAGAAATTTCACAAACTATTCGCAATAGTAGTGTGGCGCCATCTAGGGTTCATTTACATGCATTTAAAGTGCAGCTCTTTTGGCGAACATTTTCGCATTATGTTAACGAATAAAATTAAATTCTGCATAAATATAATAATAGAAAAGCACCTCTTCGCTTCTTCCGCACCACATCTTTTATCCGTATGCCATTTTGCCAGCAGTTTTACATGTTATTATTCTTTCATAAGCCAGGGATACTTGCATGCTTTTGCTTTTGCTGTCACTTGCAGTAATAAAAGGAAGCTTAGTGCTTTATTTTCGATTGCTTTTAATTAATTCTGTCTGTGAACTTTGAGTGTGTTTCTCTGCTCGTAATGTGGCAAAAACAAATTTCACTTTGATGCATCAGCATAAGAGAAATTAAATAAAGATAATTAAATGAAGCTTGTCAGGGAAAATAGTGCAATTTGCTGTGACTTCAGAGGTGATAAATGACTGAAGTCGTCGATGCTTCAAAAGCAGTAAATATAATAAAGTTTTAATTAGATTCCCAAGTGATTAATTAATACAATAAACAGAGCAGATAGTTTTGGCATTAAACTGGAGTAAATACATTCAAAGCACTCGGATCAAAGTCAGTCAAAGCCTTTATTATTATTTTGCTTAACTTTCATTCGATTTTCTGGCAACAAATTTGATCCAGAACTTTTCCTTTGGCACCATTGTAAAGCCTTGAATGCTGCTCATCATATCCTTTACCGTTTTCTCTGCTGGCTCCAATTGGAATTTGAGTATTAAATGATACACTATGGACTTGACCTCCATCAAAGCCAAGCGATTGCCTGAAAAGGTAAAAATAATAAATTAGAATATAAGTAGAATTAAATTTATATAAGACACCCACCAATGCAATTTCTAGGTCCAACACCAAAGGGTAGATAGGTAAATGGTTTAATCTCTTGCTTATTCTCATCCGAAAAGCGTTCAGGTCTAAATTCTGTGGGCTCTGCAAAGTTCTCTGGATCATAGTGCAATGCAATGATGGGTATAAAGAGCACATCTCCTTTCTTTAACGAGACCACAAACTGATTGTTTTCATCCTTCAGATCGATGTCTGCATTGCATAAGCGATCAGTGCGAGGAGCTGGCGGCCATTTACGCAATGCTTCAGATACAACCATATCAAGATACTTCATATGCACCAGAGTATCGTAGTCCAAAGGTTTTCCCTGCAATTTCTTCTGCACCTCGAGAATTTCATTGTGAAGCTGCGATTGTACTTCTGGATTCTTGCATAACTCATAGGTGAGAAAGCAGAGGCAGGTGGAAACAGTTTCAAAGCCAGCGAAGAAGAAAAGCAGACATTGAGCCAATAAATCGTCGTCTGAAAATTGTTTTTCCGCCGCTCCTTCAGCTTCTCCCTGTCGTTGCGCCTCCATTAGTAAATGTATCATATCTGGTCGTATAATCTCGTGTTCCTTACGATATTTCATAGCATCAAACACCAGACACTTAAAGTAATCAATGCTCTTCTCATCAAACACACTAACTCGCAGAGCCTGCAGAAAAGAATTTAAGAATCAAACTGCATAATAAGGTAATTTTTTAGACAAACCTTCATTATCTTTGGAATGACGCTGAAGAGCAATCCTTTAATGATGGCAGTGCCCGTCAATTTCGTTACAGACTGTCCTATTTTAAAGAACTCGTTCTCCTTCTCCGCAAACGAATCCACTTTGATGCCAAATGCAGCAGAAGCAATTACATCGTTAGTAAATCGCGTGAAATAATCCTTCATCTCCAGCTCAATGCTATCAGCGCCTTTTTCTTTAATTTCCCCAGCGATATATTTAACTCCAAGCTCACTGCAGACATTAATCAACTCATACATCGCTCGCATTTTCTTGCCCGTGAAAGTGGGTGTCAATATGTTCCGCATATTTTTCCATTTGCGATCTTTAAGCTGCACAAGACTCTTCGAGAGCAACGATTCAATTTTATCCGATCCCGAGTGATTCATAAAATGATCAAAGTCCTTGACACCCACATTCTTGATCAATTCCACGTCACGCACCACAAAAATTGGATCACGCAAAAAGTACAATCCATAGACTTTGCAATCCCGATACTCTCGATGTTGATCGATTTGCTTTTGCAATTGCGGCACGGAACCCAGAAAATCGCCGAGCCCAAAGTTTCCCATCAAAGGCTTTGGGGTCTCATGGCGAATGCCGCGTTCTATAAACGTCTGATATTTAGCCACAGACCATTTGTAGATCAATGCCAACAGCACAATGACAAGTGTACCGATTATCAGATACATTACCGGCTTTATAATTTAGATACTATAAACAGATACGAATAGATTTTTATGCGAAGCGGTCAATTTACTTGGGAACTTTACAGAGCGAGCACAAAATAACAACTAATGTCGCAACATCTAAACGAAATATAGAGCCCGGGAACTCTCTCAACATCTAATCAGAAATACAAACAAAAAACAATTATACTCAAAGAGAGAGATATATGTACATACATTTGTATATACATTTATCGCATATTCTTGTTCATTCATTAGAACTATGCTGACTCCCTCTCAATTCTCTCGTTGCCGCAAAATCTATTTAAATTTATGAAATAAATTATTCGCTCTCCCAGTCTACAAACTTGTTTTGCGTGGTATTATTCACAATCTCTCGTTAAATTTCTCTCCTAGAATAATGTTTGTAAACCAAAAAAAAGACAATCAAATGCTCTAACATTTTGCACTTGATACTATGAATCATTCGCCTTTTTTGTCAACCAACTTTTGGTACCAATAGTCATAAATTTTTATCTATTCATTGATATGTGTTAGTACTAAAGATAGCTTAAGACTGTTAAAGGTCAACACGAAATTATCTGGACATTCAATATACAATTTATAAAAATTAAAGAGTATTTCAAAGTTGTGATAAAGTACTTTAGAATGTGGTTCCCTCACAAAAAAGTGAGATAAGCCATTAATAAACAGCAAACAAATAAAATGTTGTTGAAAAGTAATAAAAAATTTTATTTTTGTTTGTTTTAGTTTTGTTTTAGCGTTTGCTATTTTTAACTATTTGTACTGGAATATATGGTTAAATTGTATACTTATTATCTTGAATCGATTCAATAATAATCAGCTATTATCAGATATGGTTACCTTTATTTATCGGGCGTGTAAATAAAGTAATCTTATCTTTATTGTGCATAGATAATTCAATTGCAAATCAAGCATATACTAATCTATATATGGTGATTATTGGTTTGTTTATATATTTCAAGAACTTTTAAAGCACATCTCGGCGCACAAATTTGATCCAGAATTTGTCCTTTGGCTGCATATGAAATCCCTTTAAGCTATCCATTACATTTTTAACAGTTCTTTCACCCGGCACCAATTTAAATTTGCACAGCATATGGTAAATAATAGATTTTACCTCCATCAAAGCCATTCTGTTTCCTACAAAAAATCAATCTTTGTTACTTTCTTTACTCATTTGTTAAACAGCATTTTTTTTACCAATGCAACTTCGTGGTCCAAGGCCAAAGGGCAAATATGTAAAGGGCTTGATTTCGTCTCTATTCTCTTCCAAGAAGCGTTCCGGTTTAAAGAGTTCGGGTTCGGGAAAATGTTCTGGATCGCGATGTAAAGCAATCACTGGAATTACTATAATGTCGCCCTTACGAAACTTGACCAAGACTTCTTGATTGTCATCGAGAAGGTCGATATCTTTGCCACACACTCGATCCAAACTAAAAGCAGGTGGCCAAAGACGCAATAGTTCCGATATAACCAACTCCATGTACTTCATTTTCGACAACATATTGTAGTTGAGTGGTTTGCCTTGCAATTCCTGTTCAACTGATTGGATCTCTTCGTACAACTTCGATTGGACCGCGGGATTCATGCATAGTTCATAGGTCAAATAGGAAAGGCAAGCGGACATTACTTCGAAACCTACAAAGAAAAACAAAACACATTGTGCCAGCAGATCGTCGTCATTGAACTCGGCATGCTCCGTTGATGACTCGGGAATAGTTTCCTGGAGCAGAAATTGCCGTTTGGCCTCCATCAGCAAATGTATCATATCGGGTCGAATGATTTTATTCTCAGTGCGATATTTTATGGCATCGAATATTAGTGTTTTGAAATAATCCAATTTTCGTTGATCGAACATTGAAATGCGCAAAATCTAAAAAAGTTTAAATTAAATAAATGTAGTAGCTGCATTATTTGTTTGACAATTTGTAAGGTTTACCTTCATCACACGCGGCATTATGCTATAGAGTATAATCTTGATCATGGCGAGTCCGGAGAAGTGAACCACCGACTGTCCAGCTTTATAGAATTGATTCTTTTTATCCACAAACGAATTGACTTTAATGCCAAATGCAGCAGATGCAATCACATCATTGGCAAAACGTTCAAAGTAATCTTTCATCTCCAATTCAATGTCCAGACTATTTGCATTTCTCAACTCGTTCTCAATGTATCTGACGCCCTCCAGGCTGCACTCATTAATCAACTCGAACATGGCCTTAAGTTTACTTCCAGTGAAGGCTGGTGTCAAAGTATTGCGCATTTCCCTCCATTTATCGTCGTTTAATGATATCAAACACTTGGAAAATATGGTCCCGGAGGACTCAGGTAACATGGGGCGATGATTGGTAAAGTAATCAAAATCCTGGATGCCCACTTTCTTAATCACCTCAACATCGCGCAACACAAACAACGGCTCCCGAACATTATAGAATCCATATACTTTATGCTGCTTAAATTTCTTATATTTATCAAGAATGACCTGTATGAATGGAGTGCGAGCGAAGATTACTCGTAGACTCAGATTCCCAATGAACGGTTTTGGCATCTCATGAGCGATTCCTCGAGCACTTAAGACACCATATGGTGCCATCGAAAACTTGTAAAGCAACACAAAGAGCACAAGTAAAAGTGCTAGGATAATTAGTGCCATGTTGAACTGCACCTGCCAAATGAATAATTATAACTAAACTATGAATCAAATTCATATAATGATGACATGAATATTTCATGACTATTTGTAATATATTATCTAACTGTTTGCATTGATAATCATATGCAAATACAAATTGCTAAATTAAATATATTGAAATAGGTGACAAGCAAAAAATTATGCTTTAATTAATATAAATAGAATATTGTTATTTAATTTTAAATGGCTTAAAAAAATATTTATATACTTACTTATAAAAAAATTTATATGTATATACTTATAATATACTTATTTTTTCACTATAGAGCAACGAAAAATCGACTTTTATTCTTCAATTGGATTTCTCTAATCAAGTGCTCAAATAAATAAATAGAAATAAACAAAATAATTACATTAGCATTTAGCGATTGCGATAGCCATTGGTATGTATACAAAAAAAAAGAATATATGATAAATATTTATCAGATAAACCGATGATAATTCAATAGTAATTACATATTGAAGAATATTGCAGGCAAATTCAATGCAACACGCACTCAAAACTTATTGATAAAATAAAAGAGAATTAAATGGAAAATACTTTTTAATAAATTGAAATACTGCAAACATCAATTTGTTCTCTTAAAAGCAATAATCAAATGTACAGCAAAAAACAAACCCTGTGTGTAAGCTTTTTTTTATTATATAGTATACAACTGTTCAAATTGCAACTGGGAATCAATAAAATAGTTCAATGCAAATAAAATTAATGAAAAATTGTGTTGCGAACTCGTTGCCTTGGGTACACGCTCAGGTGGTCACTTTCATAATAAAAATGCCAAATCATCTGCAACTCAATTTGGGCTACTGAAATTCCAATTCAAATTGAAATTGTAATGAATTTGTTATTGATACCCAACCTGCTGCAGCTTGAGAGCCTTTTCCCATGACTTGAGCAGCAAATTACTCGAGAAAAAATCGTTGCATAATTTTAGGCGGCGCTATAAAAGGCCATCGTCAGCGCAGGGCGGCAAACAGTTGAGCGCAAAATGTTTGAGGATATCAAATTAATTTATATGAACGTTCGCATCCTACGCTTCTGGGCTTTGCTCTACGATAAGAATGTGAAGCGTTACATTTGCCTAACGCTGACCATCTTCCATGTGGTCACCCAGCTGCTGTACATGTTGTCCACCAACGAAGGCATCACCGGCATCATTCGCAACTCGTACATGCTTGTGCTGTGGATAAACACACTGCTGCGGGCATATTTACTGCTACTTGACCAGAATAGCTACTTGCAGTTGATTAGCAATCTACAAGCTGACTACTATCAGCTGCAGCGTCTTAAAGATGGCTATGTGACGCATCTGTTGGATCAGGTGAATCGACAGGGTCAGCTTATGGCGCGTGGAAATCTATTCTTTGGTCTGCTCACCTGCATCGGCTTTGGTCTGTATCCGTTGAGTTCAAGTGAGCGAGGTAAGCAAAGAAATTAAAGGCTAACTAAACGTGGTTTATCAGCTGGAAAGCTAAAGTGAATTAAAGTGCTAAGCTCATTACAAATTTATGCAAACTATTAATTAAATAGTATAAACTAAGCAAACATCAAGCGTTGAATTGCTTGCAAATCCAAGATAAAGTTATGCAAATTATGCTTAGCAAGAACTTGTCTGAAAGCTGTTTAAATAGCACTCGAGTATGTTAAAGTGAAAGTAAAAGAATGTTTTTTAATTATTTAATATTTATTTATTTATTCTCTAGCATTAGCTAAAGCTTACAATTTTTTATGTAAATTACTAGCACTTTAATGTTACTATTTTTAATATGATATTTTAAATAACTAAAACTATTTTAATTTTAATGAAATTGTTTATTAATCAAATTTTTACATCAGGAATATCAAATATTTGTAAATCTAAATATGGTTTGTGCGTTAATGATTTATTTGAATTTGTGTGTAAAAGTATGGACGGTAATTATTATGGTAACTGATATGCAAATAACATTGCGTTCTATATCTATAACATGTTTAGTTTTTGTTTCGCTCTAAAACAGAGAATTGCAGTTTCTCATATAATTATGGTTGCTTTATCGTTTCAATTTTATGTAGGAAAATAAATGTTCTGAAATTCATTAATCACAACATTTAAAGTTATGAAGCTCATATTTATTCCACTTGAAATGAAATACTTCAAATGTTTTCCATCATTCTGATTATTATTCTTATTAGAAGCTATAAGAATTCAAATTAAAATTATTCAACCGGTAACATGCACATCTTCTGCACTTAAAGCATTTAACGCTTTAAATCGAAAGCTGACTTGCCGCACTCAAACTCTAATGCCATCATGGCCATCATCCTTTGCTATATTACAGTTTTGCCCTTTGGTAGCAAAATACCCGGCGTGAATGAGTACGCCACGCCCTACTATCAAATTTGGTTCGTCTTTCACATGCTCATCACCCCGATGGGCTGCTGCATGTATATACCGTACACGAGTCTCTGTGTTGCCTTCATTATGTTCGGGATTGTGATGTGCAAGGCGCTGCAACATCGATTGCGTTGCCTCAGCCAAAAGCAGCTAACCCGAGAGCAACTATCTGTGGAAATAGTCGATTGTATTATCTATCATCAGCGGATCATTGAGTAAGCTAAAAGCAAAAGCAAAAGCACACACACACACACACACGAAAACGAAAATAATAATAACCACAAGGAATTGATTTGATAGTAGTGGCCTTAACCCAAATTCCAATTCCATCTATAGTTATATACAGACCATCAATAAGCTAACAACCTACATATTTCTGATTGAGTTTTTGGCATTTGGTGCTCTCCTCTGCGCCTTACTCTTTATGCTGATATTCGTAAGTGTGTCACAAGCAAGTGCCTCTCCCCTCTGTCGACCCTCACTTGATTCCATGCCATTTTTAGGTGGATTCAACGGCGCATGTGGCCATTGTAGGTGCGTATATAAACATGATACTGGCACAGATATTGGCCCTGTACTGGTATGCCAATGAGTTAAGGGAACAGGTGAGTGAGCTGTATTTTTTGGCCTCGTCTCTTCTAACTGAATTACTGTTGCCTTTTAACATCACAGAACTTGGCCATTGCCACGGCTGCGTATGAGACCGAATGGTTTACCTTTGACCTCGCCATACGCAAAAACATTCAGCTGATGATATTGCGTGCACAGCGTCCAGCTTCGGTGAGACTAGGAACAGTAATTTAATTACTTTTCATTACATTTAATTACGGACAAACTGCAGATACGCTTGGGCAACATTCGACCCATCACCCTGGAGCTATTTCAGCATCTGCTCAACACAACTTACACCTTCTTCACGGTGCTCAAACGCATTTACGGTTAAGCCAAATGCATTACACATACGTCAGGTGTGCTTTGTAGCAAAATCTAATGCATACTTTTTGGCTGCTTTATTTAAAAACCTGAAATACATATAATCGCTACGCAACTATGAATATGCGGTGATAGAATATTCTATAGGTTCATTTAAAACGCTATCGAAATAGCACAACCTTGAAAACACATTAAATTTTAATTGAAAACATGCAATTTTAAGCACATGTTAGTGGTCTTCAAATATTAATTGGCCCCATTTGTAGTAAACCGCAGAAAAATCTTCACTATTGTGCGCTAGCTGCGTATTTAAATGCAGCGTAATTAAATAGTTGGCCTTTAATAAATAATTAAAAGAAATGAAAAAATAAAAACTGTGATTTCATTCGATAAATTGTGTTTTATCAATAATGAGTAAATAAAAAAATATTGTAAATTCTATTATGATGAAAAAATCAATTTATTTTCAAAATACAGGTAATTTCATGTGTTTTTTACTTCACAGATTTAATGTATTTTTATTTTGTTGCTATTTTATCAACACACTGAAAAATTCTGGTACATTTTGATGCGCATCATTTGCGGTTGTCGCGCGCTTCACGCTGCGTTTGCATTTTTCATACCCTCGGCCCTCCTCAATCACCCCCTCATGACCAACCGACCACACACATATAAAAAAACGCATAAAACAGTGGAAGGTGTGGCACGAGAGCGATAAAAATTGTTTGCTGAAGTTGTCAACGGCAAACGCTGAATTGCCAGGCAACTTTTGCATCGCTGACTTTGAGTGGCATGCTCCAGCAGCATCAGCAGCAGCAGCTGGGAGGGTTCACTAGGTGCACGACACTGTCAGCAAATGAAGCAGCTCCAACGACAGCAAAGAACATTAATAAAAATACAATAAAAAAAAAACAATTCAATATGGGGGAACACAGTGCAACCAAATTTAAGGTAAAATAAAGACAAATGGTAATCAATTTATGAACAAAGCATAATACACAAATGACATAATTAAAGAAGAGAATTAATTTCTAGTCAGTGAAACAAACTTTTTTATTACTTAAAATTATCAAACTTGAATTTAAGACAATAATTATAGCAAATATTTCGAAAAGACCTTCAATATTATCTCTAATACAACTAAAAACTTTTGCCACGTCTACCAAGAAGAAAACGAACAGCATGAACTCATATATTTTTTCTAATCAATGATATATTTTTAATGTAGTAGTATATTGATACAGGAAATATACCTTTTGGTACATTGTAGTATTTTTTCGGTATATTATTTTATTTATTTATTATTTATACACTTTGAGAGCAGTAGTATATCGGTATACCCAAATTTGCTTTTGGTATACTTTTGTCTTCTTTTGGTATATTACTTTAATATTATTTATTATTACTATATTATTATTATTCGACTTGAGATGTTGTAATATTGTTTCGATATATTATTTTAATCCTTTTTAAATATTTTGAATGCAATAATATATCAGTAGTCGAAATTAAATTTATGTTATATTGTTGTACTTTTTGGGTACATTATTTTAATATTATTTATATATTTTTAATGCAGTAGTATATCGGTATATATCTTGGTTTAATTTAATATTACTTCAGTAAATGAATTTAAACATTTTTAACCATATTTCCACACTGCAAGCATTATTTAATTCAATTGGTTTGATTTTATTTGAGATAGTTATTAAGTATAATATTTCGTCATTATCAGCGAATTAAAAGAAACTAAATCCGGACAGAGCAGTGTTGTCGTAGATCTCGTTGATGGAGCACAGATTGACGAATGCCGGATTGCGTCCCGTGCGGCATTCAATCGCCGGTCTATCGCCGCTGAGATAAACCGGGGCATTCACATCGTTGCCCCGCACAAAGTTGCAAGTCATATACTGATGTGTTCCGAGCATCCATTGTCCGGCATTGTTGGTGGTGTTGTGCGTTTGCCGCAGGATGCCGCAGCCAACGTGGGTGGTGCTATCCCGAACCAGTTGGGTGAAGTACGCAATGCACTTGCTAATGCGAATGTGTAGAATTCTTTTTGAGAGACATTCTCAGGAGTCGGGACTCAATGTTGGCATTCTCTTACCTATTGATGGGCGGACTGTACGCAATAATGTCACGCATGCTGCACTCCTTGTACTCGGCAAACATTTGCTCCAGCGTGGCATTGAGAACCTCTTCCTCCGTATGATATTCCAGTGGCTCATCGCTGTTGTCACTCGGTGCACTCTGCCAACCGCCTTCGGCGACCACTTGAGCCACATTGCGAAACTGTTCGCTGTTGCGACAATGATCGTTGACCAGTGCACAGCGCTTCACATTCAGCTCCGCAAAACTGGCCAATTCCGGATCCCATTGCAGCGTGGCCATGCGTAAAGCAGGCTTAAAACCCAACAAATCGCCTCGAGCAATGCGATCCCGATAATCGTTCAATGCATTGAGAATCAGCAAACGAAGCTCCGGAGTTATGCGCACCACATGCGCATCCGCACTACAACTATCCGCCAACTCCTATGAATGGGATATATTCATATAATACAGTAATACATCCTGATCTAACTTACTCCAAAATTGTTGCATGCTATGTGCTTCTCAGGTCCCGGACAGAGCACAGGATCACAGTAGTCAAAGGCGTATATCCTCAGCCAAAGGCAGAGCTGCCCGACAACAGCCAGCAGCCAGTTAGTGCTCAACATTGCGTTTGCCCAGCTCTATCTTCGATACACACTCTCTTATAGAGTTGGCATACAAATCGATTAGTTGCCCCCGATGAATATCAATAACAAATATCGACTCGGTCATGCCATGTTTAATAATCAATTTGCATTATTTATTCACTCTTTAATGACTCTTGCGCCAAAGGGTTCCACATAGTTGGGATCGATTTCCTCATTCACATCGCATAGGAATTCAAAGAACGGATGTCGTCCGGTTTCACATTCCTGGCCAGGCACCAAACTCACTTCATAGTGTGGCATATCATTGACATGGGCACGGGATAGATTGCAGATAACAACCAACCGATTGTTAGCAATTTCATCTCCATCAGGCACAGGTTCAGCAGCAATATCAAGACGCATAGCGCAACCCATTCGATTGCCTCTGTCCTGGATGAGTGGTATATAGTGTCCCACACAAGGTCTTAAAATTAAATAGATAGTTAATTATGCACAATGATGGATCAAAAACCAACTCACTCAATTCCTTTGCGAGTAACCCCTTCCCGGATATTCAAGTTACAACCATTTACATCACTTAACCATTCAGGCAATATGATGCGAAGGAAGTCTTCAGATATACTTTGTGAATTACGAACACCGCCGCTCATCTCCACGGTCGCCACATAGTTGTACTTTGCAGAATTTGAACAGATTTTACTATGATCACACTCTTGGATCAGCACCTTGGCTGCATGTGCCAACTCTGGGTCCCACATCATGGTCGTCATTCGACCCGCAGTCGATGAATTGAACAAACCACTAGCCAAGCGAGCGCGCAACATATTCACATCGAGAAGTATTTCCTCACGAAGTTGGCTATCCACTGGCACAAAGATATGTTCAGATGCGCCACATTTATCCGAGAAACCCTAGTGATGTAATTATATTATTCCATTGATTTGATTTAAGGTTCATATCAAGACTTACTGTTGGTTTGATACAGCCCACGGGTAACATTCCCTCGGCACAGTATTTGTAATCGCAGGGCGTACAATGTGGACAAATTTGCTCTACCTGCACACAACTCACGATTGCCACGAGCAACAAGAGCAACAGCATCAGTTGCATTTTGAAAACAAGTCTGCTTTGTATGTGATTGAAGAGAAGACTAAAGCCATAACTATAGCTTAATGCAGTTGATTAGCTTGGCATCAGCATGGCTAAAATAGGTGTTAATCAATTGGCTACAGTTGCTCAACTATTTACTAATAACACATCAGTGTTGTCTCTTATTTCTTATTTGAATGTTCTCCTTATGAGAGTTGTTAGTTTTTATCTCACAACATCAAAAATATATATCCAAAACTAGCGAATTTTGATACATAAAAAAATAACCTAAGTATTGAAGATTCCTCAAAATTTATTTGCGATCAGATGAAAATCTTAGAATCTGATTCAAAAATGTCATATAGCAAAGAACGGAAGCAGCTGTCGGGTCTTAACTGCTTTGATTGACAATTTGGTATATTTTGTACTCTATGGTATATTTCGAATAAATTAGTACATCGAATTATCTCATAAAAGTTTTAGTAAATTAGTTTTGTATACTTTAACGATAATACCGCACTGTTTTACTTTTACTTGTTCTTGTTACTTGTTCTTTTTAAAAATAAATTTGCCGTAGAAGATTATTGTTATCGCCTTCTTTAAATATGACTAACACATTCCATGTATATTTTTAGATTTCTCTACTATTTCAACTCATATTTTTTCAATTAGAAGTTGTTAGTACAATAGTGTTTATTATTATGGAGCATTCTAAAATCATTAGTTATGTTTAGAAACTATCCTTAATAGAGTCATCCATCCATTTCTAACCCTTTTATATATTTTTACAATAAAGATTTAAAATTGAATTTTTCGTTTCAGTTTGGTTGAATTCTTCACAACATTATGCCTAAAATAACATAATTTGCGACAATTCAAACGCGTTTATTAACAGTTCAATTTCATATGTTGTTCTTATGTTTATAATATAAATTAAAAAATAAGTCACTCTTAGCATATTTACATCACAAATATGTGTGAATTAATGAATAAAGCAAAATGTTACACTTTTTTTCAGATAACAATGTATGGCTCATCTTTTTGGTTTTTTTTTGTTGCCTGCAACATATATCGCATTCGTCTATATTAATAAATTGTGGGCAACTTTGAAGCACTTAGTTTAGATGGTTTTGTTTGTTTGTTTGTTTCTCATTCTTTGTTTCGTTGAAAAAGTGTTGTTGTGAGACATCAATACTTGATGGAAATGTTGGATGAAATGAGGCATATATTGAGGTACAGATCAATCGATTTAATAGTTGGGATTGTAAGGCATTTGCTTCTCATAGCCGGGAGCCGCAACGGAGGGACTCGAATTGGCCATCGCCGCATCGTAGGATGGCGGATTCATGTTTGCCGCATTGGCGCCAGGATATTGCTGCACAGGTGGATAAGGTGCGCCCTGTGGTTGTTGCACGCTGTAAATTGACATAAGGCAAAGCGGTAAGTAGTTGCTTTTGAATTGTGGCTAATATCAATTAAACTTACCCAGGCATTGGTGAATGTGTTGTTGGCATCGGCATTGGCATCTGCACGGTGAGATTGGGCCTATAAAGCGAAAGAGACAGGGGGAGAGAGAGAGAAGAGGGAGATTAATACACACTCATGACATATTAAAGCAGTCAAAGCTTACCCTGTGGTCTGGGCGGGATAAGGCGTTGCATATGTAGTCGTCTGATAGGTTCTAGCTGGCACAGTTGTCACTGGATAACCGCCAGGAGCGGTGTGTGTGGCCGATGTAACCACAACGGGAGCTGCAATGACAAAACGAATACAAATTTGATTAATTTCATGCCAATTTGTTAAACCTATAAATGGATATCACATCTCTAATGTAATCGTAGTATAATCATTAATATATTATTCCTAATTTGAAGTATATGGTCTCACTTTTATCTCTTCTGTTTCCGATGAGTGGCTACACTCACACTCACCGTACATTGTGTTTGTATTTTTAGATTTATAACCTTTTTCAAATTCAATCTAAAATCACTTCTAATTAAAATACAAGTGAATCACATGGTATTAAACGATAAACATCTCTAGTCTAATATATGTATAATCGCTAATATAACATATTATCAAAAATCCACAATTTAAATATATGGTCACACTTTTATCTCTACTCTTTCCAATGACTTGCCACATACATATTTGAAATATAAATCTAAAAATACAAACGGGGTTTTTTTATTAATCAAAAATCATGACTAATTAAAATATAATTCAATCACACGCTATTATTTTAAATAATTTTACCATGATCATTTATTACATAGCCCAAATCGCGTTTAGCTTTTGCACGTCTTATTAAACACACAACCGTTGTGATAATCACGAATAGCATAAATCCCAGGGATAAACCAATAATTAGTCCTGCCGCCATTATAAACTAGCGAATTTCACAATCTACAGCGACAATCAGCTGCCTTTGAGATGACAATGCAAACTGTCTGCTGAGCACACTCAGAGCCAAGTCTAATCATCACAATTATCGGGTGTGTATGGAAGTATTGCCTGATAAGCGAAATACCCTCTCTACTACGTACATAGTGTTTTTTTATATTCTGTTTTATCAAGAATTTCCCGCTTATTAAATAGCAAATACTCTTGAAACCAAGCGGACACTTGTAAAAGCTAAAAACAACAAGAAATAAAAGTTATTTCCTCAAAGCATTTACGAGAAAACAAAATACAGAGAAAAAGTACAGCTCATTTAGATTGCCTTGAACTTAAATCATACAGTTAATAAATAATAAAGGTAATATTACAATGTTTATTAACATTATTATATGAATAGTTAACGTATTTGCAAAGTTCTTTTAGTCCAATTTGGATTAAAGACAACCTATATAAAGGTAAAGAAAATAATACTTGACTCAAGATTTTTTATGCACTATTTATCGACAAAAATATATTTAAATTTATTGAACTTTTTATCCAATACTTAAAACAATCGACGCATTTCTTCTGAACTATCAATCAAAACCAAACAATAATTTCCAAATGTTTTTATAAATAAATGTTTTATATGTTGTATTTCCAACAGCACTTTTTTAGCATATTTAATCAACTCGTATTCGCTTAATAGACAACGTAAGTAAACAACAACATGAATTTGTTAGTTTCCAAAGTTTTTTCAGCAGTTGCCAATGTGTGAACACAACTTAATTAATTATTAATTTGGGACAATCAACTACTGACAACATAATGTTGTATCAGAGTTTAGATTTGGTTAATTGTTTGGGTAAAATGCGACTTTGACACACGTCAACGTGGGTTAATTGAAAAAACAAATTTTACCACTGCCTGCTGCAGACTTTGCCTGTTGTTTTGCTTTCATATGAAATCCAACACAACACAACGCACAATTAAATAAGAATATCGCAATAACACAACACAGCCAGATAAGAAACACTTCCATTGTAAGTCAAATAATGCACACGTAACGTTTACACTCTAAGGGCACAAGGTGAACTGAATGTTGATGAAAAGTTACCCCAAGTAAATTAGGTTGTCAATTAATTGTGGAGTTCCCCGTTGAAAATTATATCTATTCAATTATTTACCATATTCAGGTCGATTTCGATTTCGATTTTGATTTCGGCGTTTAATTAATTTGCGCAAAATGAGAAAGAAAAGTATAATTGTAAGTATGAACAGTTTAATAAGGATATATTGCTTAGTCCGCTGCATTTTGTTAGATGCAAACTGGCACTAAAGACGAAATAAACTGAGATTGGGTTTAACAACAAATTCGCACAAAATACTCGAGGGAGAAGATAAGGCGTTACATGTGTAGAAAGCTATAAATAGTAGGGATATTGTATATGAAATATATATAGGGGCGCACCTACATATTTATCGCGCTTATCAAACTCTTATCGTCATTTACTGATTAGATACATGAGAAATTGCAATGATTCAGAGAAGTTGGACAGACCTGCACCCTTCATTAAGTCCGCTCGTCGATTGCGACCACGTGTGAGAAATACTGCCATCGACGTCAGAAAGAAGACGGAAAATGTGAAAAATAATATCCATAACATGCCGGAATTATCCATTAGAATTTAATGACAGTCTTCAAATCGGGTAAAGAAAGTGTAACGAACAACTCAACATACGCGCAACGACTAAAGCCAACAAAATGCACAAACTACGACTAATTCAAAAAGATTACAACAATTGCACAAGTCATGCCATGAATTTGCAACAATTGAAAAGGGCAATCTGAAGAATCATAAAGATAAGACAAAAGCCAAGCCAAACAAATCAAGTTGATAGAGCTTTCACACCTAATTTTAGACATAACACAACTCACTCAGATCTTCCAAAGTTTCGACGCGTCGCTGCTGTCGCCTATAATGCAGAGCATAACTGATTGTGCCACAGATCAGGCCATAGCTAAACACTTTCAGGATCAGCTTTAGTATATACATCAGGAACATCAGTTGAGGATTGTAACTGTACTCCGAAATTGGATCTAGCTGAAGGGTAGAATTCGGCATTTTCTGACAGTTCAACAGAAACTAAACTCTGTTCAACTTGAATACCAGAAATTCAATATTAAGGTAATACGAAACTTGACGGACAATTTATGCGTCAATTGGTCAATTAACGATAAACATTAACTGCAAATTGAAATTACGAATACTGAGTTAGAGTTATCTCTTTCTATCGATTTGCTATACTTTAACTTAATGGACACTTAGTACCAAAACGCACTTAATTGTGATACAAAGAAAAAACAACAAACAACCAAAAATAAAAGTGTACAAAATAGAGAATATAGACTGAGTTGTGTTGGTTTGGCACCTCGTATAATAAGGGCAACGAATCACTCACTAATCTGAGAGTTAATCAAAACTTGAGATAAAGGTGTAAACAAACTATACAGCTGATCCCGATAAACTAAAAAAATACTAAAAACGAACGCCAAAAACAAAAAGCATAGTTTGCTTATCATTTGGCCTAATCGACCTTGAACTAGAAAAGTTTCACAACAATTGCCACTAAAACCAATCACTTTGTTTGCTCACGATAAACTATCGAATTGTTATCAGAGTAAATACATAATAGTTTACAATTTCACACTTTAAATTCATAAGATTAATGGCATTCAAATTGCACCTTATCTAAAGCACAACGATCATATACTCTTACAAACTTGAATAAAGTACTTTTCTTATCTTTCACTTACGTTGCTCTGATGTTGCTAGGGAGCAACTCAATTATAAATTCATCAAGTGGCCTGCACTTTTATCAATTGCACATATTATAAAGTTCAAGTAAATATTTTATAGAACTATTAACGAGTTTATGATTTCACTTTCACTTCTCGCAGTTTTCTCTGCGTTTTTATATTCTTATCTTCTTCGTTCAACAGCCACGCATAGAGCACAGCCAGACCACAAAGTATTACCAATGAAAGAAATTCATATGTTAACCTTAGATTATCGAGATGCATTCGGTCGGTCATAAATGACCAAAATTCGAATTCAAAGACTGTTGCGTTCATGTTGAAGGCTTAAATCGAATTAAATCGATCGTTGCATATTTGGGATTAAACAGCACGCACAACTTTTGATTGATTAACTATATTAACGTGTTAATAATAACTCATTTACCTCTTTGCTCTCTGTCTTCTTCAGACTCACACCATCTCAAACAATTTATAAAAATGCAACAAAGCTCCAAGCAACGGCAGCAAAGAAGTATAGTTTCACATGTACTCGGATGACTCATCGCACTGTTAATATTTATGTGAGAGGCAAATGATTGAACAGCCAGCACGTGTTGTGAAATGAATTTTTGCAATTCGAGCGTCTGCTTTAATTCGCTTATCGATCAAGACTGCGTCGCTTAAAATTATGTATTCGGAAGAACAGAGATGAGAGAATAACAAAGAGCATAACTAACATCACGAGAGAGTTTTTCGACTATTCGAGAGAGCGTAAATCTTATAATGTGTGTATGTAGGCATCCTTCATTCGAAACTGGACCGAGCCTAACGCAGAATAAAGTCAATATTTGGTACAGTTTTGTATTTCAACGCTTAACATTCATTTTATTTTTGTAAGTATACCAAAAAATCTGAAAAAAAGTTTTCAAACATTTGGACGCTGGCACTGCGTAAATTCTCCCTAAGTTCATCAGCAAACATGCGTGATCGAACATGTTTGATCGTTTGAAGGCAAACTCCAAGTTATGCGGGTGTTTCAGCAAGCTCATTGTGCTTTTTCCTCTGAAGAATTATAATAACATAAAATATGAAATAGAGTCCGGCATGTCTAGTATCAAGCATTATTCAGCTCGTATTTTGCACTTCCATGACAGAACAGTGAATGCAAAAGAATAATGAAGAAAGCAGACTTTAAGTTCATTCGAATTATCGGAGTTACTTATAGAATGTATGGTATAAATAATCAGTAGGAGCACATCAACTGTGGCTACTGGGGACAGCGTGTTAAATGACTTTGTAAAAATTAAACAATACATATTTAATATAAAGTGTTGCATATTTTTCGGTGGCAACGTTTGTGTCGATGCTCGCAAAAGAATGCTACAAAAATAAATTTATTCCATACAAAACTTGCATCAAGTAAAACAACAAATAGTATGTAAATTATATACATGAAACATTACTAAGTACTTACTAACAAGAAAACACATAATGCAAACAAAGGCAGCAAACACAATACAGACGAATCCCATAAAAAATTTATCGATTTACCCCTTCATTGTAAGCCGGAACTTAATAGTTTGACGTTTGCATTTTGCAAGCAAATCATTAAAATCACGTTTGATTAATGCCACGCGACAACATCAACTAATTGCAAAATGCAATTGGAAAAATATCAGACAACCAAGCGCAATGTGTCAGCAACAAGTTGCAAAAGGGGAAATCTTCAAGAATGATTAGAAATTCAAACTGTGAAATACCCGCTACTTACTTTCAATAAAAGCAAAACAATGCAGTAAAATATACCAAAATAATGTATAGCAAAAATACTAAAAAATATTCGAGATGCTATATTTACTATATCAATAACAGGCGGTCATATCGCTGACCAAGAATATATATATACTTTATAGGGTCGGAAATGTCTCAATGTGCCTTTTACATACACATGGAAGCACAGAGTTATTCCCTTCCAATAATCACAATGTTTTTACAAAAAAAAAAAATAAATAAATTTCAATTGTATGGTTTAACAAAATATTTAATCCAAAACCAATAAACTTGGCTATCAACTTTCGAACAATAAGTGACACACTCCTTAGGAAGCTTTTCTATTTAATTGAATTTCTAATAAATGCACTCTTTATTACCTTAGAGTTTAGACATTTAACAGTGAACAAAAATTTTAAATTTTTTATTGAAATGTGACAGAAAAGTTTAGATACCAGCTTACAATAAATCATTGAGGATACAGGAAGTACACTGTAACAAAGATTTGTAAGCTTTGTGAGTGATGTCGATAAAGCTGACCTTCTTATATTTATTATTAGGAAAAGCAAACATACATTTTACAAGAAGTTGTTATAAAATTCCATACGAATAAAAATAAGTAGCTGCGGGTTTGCACCTCGTATAAGGGAAACGGATGACTCACTAATGTGAAGATTAATAAAAACTTGAAATAAGAGTATAGACAAATTATTCAAATAATAGAAAGTCTCAATTTCACACTTTAAGTTCATAAGATTAATAACATTTAAATTGCACCTTATCTGTATGAAAGCACAAAGATCAGATTCTCTTTCAAAAGCTATGTAAACTTAATTTTAGTACTTTCTTATCTTTCACTTACGTTGCTCTGATGTTGCTAGGGAACAAGTAAAGTGGCCTGCACTTTTATCAATTGCACACATAAAGTTCAAGTGAATATTTTATAGAACTATTAACGAGTTTATGATTTCACTTTCACTTCTTGCAGTTTTCTCTGCGTTTTTATATTCTTATCTTCTTCGTTCAAAAGCCACGCATAGAGCACAGCCAGGCCACAAAGTATTACCAATGAAAGAAATTCATATGTTAACCTTAGATTATCAAGATGCATTCGGTCGGTCATAAATGACCAAAATTCGAATTCAAAGACTGTTGCGTTCATGTTGAAGGCTTAAATCGAATTAAATCGATAGTTGCATATTTGGCATTAAACAGAACGCACAACTTTTGATTGATTAGCTACATTAACGTGTTAATAATAACTCATTTACCTCTTTGCTCTCTGTCTTCTTCAGTCTCACACAGACTCAAACAATTTATAAAAATGCAACAAAGCTCCAAGCAACGGCAGCAAAGAATACACGTATCCACTGGATCATCCATCGAACAATCAATATTTATTACAAATTAACTTTAAATATTCATCCGAAACTGGACAAAACTCAACTTAGACTGAAGTCAACACATGCTGTAGCTTCGCATTTAAACAATGAACTCAAGTACACTTTTAAATCAGCAAAAGCTTTAAAACTTGGGCGTTGACATTAAGTTTATTTCGAGTAATTACTAATTACTCTCTCAATTATGAAGCTAAGCTAATAAATTGTCAATTGCATTTGTTTTAACTGCACTCTTACGAAATTAGTTAGATCAGTTTATGTAGTTTGTATTCGTTATCATTTAAACAAAAAGGTATTTTTCCAGTTTATGTTTTTCTATTCTCTTTCAAATACAACATCGCCTACCTAAACTGTGCTCTCAATCATTGAGCATGAACAACACACATGGTTTGAGCGATATTCAAGCTTGAGTTCATTAGCGAACATGTGCGCTCAAACATGTTTGATCACTTGAAGGAAAAGTTTAACTTATGCAGGTATTTGATTTGAGCAAGCACTCTCTGCTTTTTCCTCTGAAGAATCATTGTAACATACTCACTTCTTTTATAAAACATTTGAATATCTCAACTTGGATTTCACTTGAATTATCGGAATTACTTATTAAATGTATGTTATAAATAATCACGTCAACTGTGGATATATATTTATTAATGGGGGCAGCGTCTTGAATGACTTTATTAAAATAAACAACTTAGATTTCATAATGAAGATCACATTCCATACAAAAATTGCCTCAAACAAAACAACAAATATTATGTGAATTATATGAATGAAACGTGACTTAGTACTTACTAAATAAGACTTAAATAAAACAAATATATTTACTTTTATAAAAGATCTGACTCAGTTGGTTTTCTTTCAACATATCCGCTAGGCTTGATCGAATATATTGATTGACTAAGACTTATTCCAACTCATAACACAAATACTGATCGAAACGGGGAAAAATCAAATACTCAGAGCAATGTGTCAGCAACAGTGCGGTAAAATGTACCAAAATAATTTAACGCAAACATACTAAAACAAGTAAGAAAGTTACAATCGAATGTGCTCGATTGTGATATACTGCGGTATATTTTTTTTAAAATATACCAAAGTACAAAAATGCTAAAAATATACCAAATTGTATATTTGGTATATCGATATAGTACCACATTCAAAATATACCATAGACGATAATGTACCAGATTGTCGGCCAAAGCCAATCAGACCCCTAGTAAGTAGGCGTTTTTGTCCATACTTCCATAATTATACCCGCTACCCATAGGGTAGAAGGGTATTATAAATTTGTTCCGGCAGGAAATGTATGTAACAGATAGAAGGAGGCATCTCCGACCCTAATAAGTATATATATTCTTGATCAGCATCAATACACGAGACGATCTAGTCATGTTGAAAGCATAAATCGAATTAAATCGATCGTTGCATATTTGGGATTAAACAGCACACACAACTTTGATTGATTAGCTATATTAACGTGTTAATAATAACTCATTTACCTCTTGGCTCTCTGTATTCATCAGTCTCAAACATACTTAAACAACAAAGTTCGAAGCCATAGCAGCAAACAACACAAGTGGCCACTGCATCATCCATCGAACTATCAATATTTATTACAAATTAATTTAAAATATTCATCCGAAACTGGACAAAACTCAACTTAGACTAAAGTCAACATTTGCTGTAGCTTCGCATTTAAACAATAAACTCAAGTACACTTTTAAATCTGCAAAAGCTTTAAAACTTGGGCGTTGACATTAAGTTTATTTCGAGTAATTATGAAGTTAAGCTAATAAATTGCCAATTGCGTTTGTTTTAACTGCACTTTTATGAAATTAGTTCGATCAGTTTATGTAGTTTGTATTCGTTATCATTTAAACAAAAAGGTATTTTTCCAGTTTATGTTATTCTATTCTCTTTCAAATACAACATCGCCTACCTAAACTGTGTTCTCAATCATTGAGCATGAACAACGCACATGGTTTGAGCGATATTCAAGCTTGAGTTCATCAGCGAACATGTTTGATCACTTGAAAGCAAAGTCCAACTTATGCGGGTGTTTGAGAGCACTCTGTGCTTTTTATTCTGAAGAATTATTGTACTCACTTCTTTCATCAAACATTTGAATATCCGAATTACATTGGCCATTTACAACATAATCGTAATCATAACTATTTCTTTCGTAGCAACACTTGCAACCGTAACGCACGATGACAGCAATTATAATAACATAAAATATGAAATAAAGACCGGCATGTCTAGTATCAAGCATTATTCAGCTCGTATTTTGCACTTCGAAGACAGAACAATGAATGCAGAAGAATAATGAAGAAAGCAGACTTGAAGTTCATTCGAATTATCGGAGTTACTTATAGAATGTATGGTATAAATAATCAGTAGAAGTTCATCAACTGTGACTACATATTTATTTAATGGGGGCAGCGTCTTGAATGACTTTGTTAAAATAAAAAACTTAGAATTTATAATAATACAAATCACAATGTGTTGCATATTTTTCGGTGGCAACGTTTGAGACGATGCTCACAAAAGAATGCTACAAAAATAGATACATTCCATAAAAAAGTTTCATCAAGCAAAACAATGATAAAAAACTTAGTGATAATTTAAATAAGAAATAAAGAAATAAAAAGCTCTGACTCAATTGGTGTTCTTTCAACATATCCGCTTTGTATAAAAAAGATCAAGCTTGGCCTGATCGAACATTTCAATTGTCTCCAACTCGCTGCGTATTTGAGCTCAAACATCGAACCGAACATTCACTCATTTACCTCTCCGCTCTCTATTAGTTGCAATAGTTCTTCCAGTAGTGGTTCGCGCTGGAGTCGAGTCACCACAACATTCTGCAATACTGCAACAACATTCCAGGCAATTGCAGCAAAGAGTTACGCCCTCCAAAGCATTTCCCATCTCAGAAAGAACCTACATAAATTTCACAATCAATTCAAATTCAATTTAGTCACCACTTTTTCCAAGAATTCATCCAAAATTGAACAAAATTTAGCGTACACCAAAATTCAGATGTGCGTCAGTTTCAAGCCAACACGTTATATGCGTATTAAGAACACGTTTGAACAACGCGACGCGACAACAACAACTGACAGCAAAATGCGACAAAGCTTAGCTCATTGCACCAAGTATGATCGCAACTTGAAAAGACAACATGTTGTATTGCAACATAAATTACCAAGGGGGAAATCTTAAAGAACGGATGAAAATTCTAATTACAAAATAATAACATAAAATCTTACAAGCTATATTCACAGAAGCTAATAGAGATTTCTTGTGGTAACTTAAAACACACACAAAAAAAAAGATATTTCTTAATACACCTGGCCCTCACTTAACACGGGGGTTACGTTCCTAGAAATCCTCGTGTTAAGCGAAGCATGGAATCAGTACAAAATAAGGGGTTACGTTCGCAAAATTCAAAATTGGAAGCAAAAAAATTTTTTTTTGTTTAAATTTGGTCTGTTTTTATTAAAGTTTCATACATTTGCTCAAAATTAACCAAAAGTTATTATGCATATGCCTTTAATAAGGGCATAATATTCATATTTTCAAAATTAAAAGTTGGTATTAAATTAAAAAAGTTGCTTCATATAATTAATTAACAGGTTAAACTTTATAGAAACTTAAAAATGTTAAAAAGTAAGATCATGTTTCTATTCATATTAAATTTGAAATGCATTTGGTGGCATTCATAGTAAAGACAGTTTGTTTCAACATGTTTCCTCTTTTGGAGGCTTCTTACCAAAAAAAATCGTGTTAGCACGAGATTTTTAGCGTGTTAAAAGGGGGATGGGAGCAAATTTGTAACCGAGTTCGTGCTAAAAGAGTCCGAGTTAAGAGAGGGCCAAGTGTAATTAGATTATAAATAAATAATAAATGCACAAAATATAGTTACAATCACAACAGCTCTGCTCTCTCTTCTGCCGACGCTTGAAGCAGACGCAGCAAATATTCAGGCAGCATACACAAAAAATGAAGACCATCACAAAAACAGCGAATACACTAAAAGATCCCTCGAAAGGATCAGAATTCTTTTTATGTTGAAATTTTTTGTAAAAATCCCCTTCATCGTAAACCGGAACTTGATCGAAAAGCTTTTGCATTTTGCCAGCTCACTTAAAAAAACACGTTTGATTATTGCGACGCGACAACACCAACTGAGTGCAAAATGCAATTGAGCTTAGCTCATAGCACAAACACTGATCGAAACGGGGAAAACAACAGACAACTTAGTGCAACGTGTCAGCAGCAAGTTGCAGAGGGGGAAATCTTGAATAATGATTAGAAATTCTAATTGAAAAATAATAAAATAAAACAAAATAAGTCGATTCACAAATGCTAATCAAACCATCAATCGCATCGAGTTTTGAATGACTTTATTGAAATAAACCATTTCGATTAGTAAGAAAACTACAGTCGAGTGTGCACGACTGCGAGATACCCGCTACTTATTTTCAATAAAAATAAAACAGTTCGGTATTTATTTTAAAATATGCCTAATTAATACTGTTGAAATGTGTCAAAGGATATATTTGGTATAATTGTATATTAATACATTAAAAATATACCATAGAGTGCAAAATATACCAGATTGACAGACAAAGCAACCAAGACAGCCGAACTAAACATTATTTATAGTGTCGAAGATGCCTCCTCCTCCCTGTTACATACATTCATTACATTAAAGCACATAGTTATAATACCCTTTAACCCTACGGGTAACAGGTATATCCCAATGCTTTTCGGTACCAACTACAAATACTCATATATGGGTAAGCATAATTTAGTAATGATTTGATAGATTAAAAATAAATAAAGCATGCAAAAAATATATATATTTACAATTGCAAAAGCTATGCCCACTCAGCTGGTGTTTTCTCAGCTGGCGACGCTTGTAGCAGAGGCAGCAACAATTCAAGCAGCAAGCACCAATAATGATGGCAAACACAAACAAGGCGAATCCACAAAAAAATCGATCGCCATTATCCCGCGGAAATGAATCAAAGAAATCATTAGAAGCCGTGGGATGCAGATTACCCCTGGGATCATTGAAAAGCGGAAAGTTGCCTTGATCGAACAATGTGATAGGCGTATGCATTGTGCGAGCAAGGCACTGAAAACACGTTTGAATATCGCGACGCGAGAACAGAAACTGAGAGCAAAATGCACTAAAGCTTAGAGCACTGCACATAAGAATGTTCGCAACGGGAAAAGCCCAGATAACCCAGAGAGCAATGCGTCAGCGGCAAGTTGTAACATAGAGGGGGAAATCTTAAAGAATTGTTGGAAATTTTAATTATTATTGTGTAATCGTAAAATAAATAAAATGTTGAATCACAGACTCAAACATACGGGAAGCTAATCAGTCAAGCAATCACATTTATTCATAATTAATACTAGAAATTCAATGCAATTAACAATCTATAACAACAACAGCAACAACAACACTTACTGGCCTGTCGAAAAAGCTGTGCATACATTTTCACCACAAAGCAACAGCGAATGAAATGAATGGTGGCCGCAATAAAGATGATAATCACCAGGAGCAAAACCAGTGGCAGAAATGCCAGAAAATCCATTGCAAAGGAAACACTTAATGAAAATTCGTCATCCGTTCAGTTCACAACGAAATCACAATTGCAAATGATTCTTTCGCAACGGCAAATGGTATTTACAACCTGAATTGCTCAAGAAATGTGAATAACAGTTGCACAAGGACCTGTTGCTGTCGTCTCCTGCATAAAGTGAAAAAAAACTATAGCACACTTTTCAGCTGCAATACATTACACAATTCTATGGCCTGAGACTGTCACTTGAAGTCGCTTCGTCTTGAAGCCTTGTCACCGACAGCTGAACACTCACACAAAAGAACCGATTAGAGTACTTTAATCAGTAATACCTGCCTTTTATTGTGCATGAATGAAAAGTATTATTCATTGCACAGCGGCAATTGTTAAGCAAACAGTTTGCGGAGTGCACTTCAAGTATTATGCAAACAAACCCTCATCGTAAAAAAAATCGTAATCATTATCAAAATACAATAAAATGAAATAATAAACCATGAAGTACGTAAATCATAGTGATAATAAAATCGAAGTAAATAAAAATGGTAAATAATGCAATTTTTGTGTACCATGTGAACAATAAGTAAAAGAAAATATTGTAGTACAATAATAAATAATTTTAAAAGTTCTAAGAAATGCCTGCATTACAAAATAAAGAACAAAGAAAATCACAGTCAGATATACCAAATGAAAATATACAAAAGAAGTACTAAAATATTCCGAAGATGTAACAATAAACTATGTCATCACATATTTAAATGAAATTCATTTGAATCAATTACATAGTGAACACATTTATTTGTTTATATAATATAAGAATATCAACAATACAATAAGTTGTTAAACTCTAACATAGATTCAACATTGATTTTTATTTGTAACAGTACAAAGCGTTGTAAACATTGTAAATAATTCCAGAGAGTTCTGTTGTGTAAAAACTGCATTCCATTTTCTTAAATACTAGAGTTTTTTGTATGGCATATATTGAGGTTTGTTTTAGATAAACAAGTTTATCAGTCTTCTATTGTTTTTGTTATTCGTTCAGGTATTGTTGTATATTTTATGTGGCAGTAATTGAGTGCACCAAAGCTTATAGTTTTAGCTATCTTTCTGACTTGAGATACCCTCAATTTAAATTAATTTGTTTAACAACATCGAATAGGTAATTTTTCAAAAGTATTCTAAGAATCCGCCTTTACTAAATCAGTTATACATTCCATACAGGATACGCCAGTTTCGACATCTGCAATAATTGTTAAACCATTAATGAAAAATCTCCAAAAAGGAGTTTGAATATCATGAAGGAATTAATTCTGTAATTCTCTTTGATTCACTTTTCGATAGTAGTTCACAATATTATTCCACATTAATTCATTGTTTATGAATTCATTGAAATCAGCCGCGATTTATTTAAAAATATATAAAATTATTTACTGCTCATATTTTCCTCTCTGGTTTTGTCGCCGCAACAATAACGACAACAAATCAGAATAAAAACAATAACAGCCGCTGAGCCGCCAACTATAAAAATAATGGAATTCGTTGAAAGATCCATTTTACAAATAAAAAATCGAACACGTTCGTCAAATTCAGGCTTGCAAATGCAACTGACAAAATTCAATTCTGAACCGAACAGAATAGAAATGAAATAAGCTATGCCAAATTAATTTGTAGCTGATGAAACTGGTTTTCCAAGTTAATTTGCAATTTTAATTTCGTAACAACAACAAAACGCAGCATATTCAAAGAAATTAGACAATTTCAATAACATCTTTTGCGTTGTTCTTAAAAATTGCATATGGAATTTTATACAAAACTTTTTTTCTCTTAATAATCTTATGTGATCTTTGATATTTAAAAGTAAAGAAAAGTAGTAAATTCAGCTTTCTGTTGCTATCTGTATTTCGCATTAAATTATGTTAGTTTTCTAGCTAAACAGAAATATTATCAGATCAGGCACGACCTCATACCGGATTTGGTATATAACATATATTTGTACATACGTATATAATATAATGTACTATTTCAGTGCATTTACATTTGATTATTGTTGAACATATATTTAAATGAAATTCATTTTAATTAATTTCATAGTGAGCTCTGACAATAAAAACAAGTTAAATATACCGAAAATACTGAAATATTCTGAGGGTGGTTTGGTATTTGGTATATTAATATACTATTTCAGCCCATTTATATTTGATCATTGTTAAACATATATTTAAATGAAATTCTTTTCAATTAATTACATAGTGAACACATTTATTTGTTTATATAATGCAACAATATCAGCAATAAGTTGTTAAACATTTGTTAAACTCTAACATTCATATTTTTTATTTTTAACAGTAACAACATGGTAAATAATTCCTGAGAATTAATTTTCTTAAAATACTAGAACTAAGGCATATACTGAGGTTTGTTAATTATTATTTTTTCCATCATAATACAGATAAACAAGTTTATCAGTCTTCTACTGTTTTTGTAATTCAATGAGGTAATGTTGTATATTTTAAGTGGAATTAATTGAGTGTACCAAACAGTTGGCTTAACTATGAATCAGCCGAGTTGTAAATCTATCTTTCTGGCTTTAAATTTAGAATACGATATTTAAACTAATTCATCATCGAAAAAGGCCATTTATATAAGTGTTCTAAGATTTTGAAATTTTTAGTAAAACGCCTATAAACTCCAGAAAGAATACGCCAGTTTCGATATCTGGAATAATTGTAAAAGTATTAATGCAAATACTCCAAAAAGGAGTTTCAATATCAGCATATATCTACGGCACATAATGGTATTAATTCTTTGGTTTCTCTTGGATTCACATTTTTCGACAGTAAATTACACTGTTATTGTCCATTTATTCATTGAGATCATACGCGATTTAATTAAAAAATATATATATTATAAAATTATTTACTGTCAATATTTTCCTCTCTGGCCTTTTTTCTACAAAAATAACAACAACAAAAAATGAGGATAAAACTAATTACAGACAATATGCTGCCAACTATAATGTAAATTGTTGCCGGTTCCATTTTAAAAAATAAAAATCGAACACGTTCGTCAAATTCAAGCTTGCAAATGCAACTGACTAAATTCAGTACTAGATCGCATTTGGTGTGAAAAGAATTTGAATAAGCTATATCTAAATAATTTGTATCTGATCAAACCGGTTTTCCCAGTTAATTTGCAATGTTTATTTTCGTATAACGAAAGTAACAAAACAAATGCAGCATATTCAAAGAAATTAGACAGTTTTAACGAGTGCCTTAAAATAAAATCTTTTGCGTTGTTCTCAAAAATTTCACATGAAATTTTTTATAAAACTAGTTTTATTTTTTAAAGCATTTTCTCTTAAAGTGAACTTTGATATTTAAGAGTATAGAAAAATAGTGAACCTCAGTTTCCTGTTACTATCTGTATTTTGATTTAATTTGTGTTTGTTGTCTAACTAAAAATAATTATTATCAGTGCAGCTATGACCTCATATATAAGTACTCTATATATATATGAATATACATATATGCATATAATAAATTATTCGAATGATGCTTTCACTATAAAAGCACATTTAACGCGTCACATAACTAAACATAGACAAAGCACAAAAGTTGATTAAAAGCATTCATAATTTTAACATCAAATATTCAATTCATTTAGGTTTAATATTTCTTATACTTTTAAGTATTTTTAGTTTAATAGTATTGCCATTTTTATGTGAGTTAAGTATAATATTAGCAATTATATTGAAAGAAATCTTTGGTGGATAGTATTTTTGTACTGTTTTATAGGCAAATTGTAAAATAATTTATAATTACATAATTTGCTTAGGAATATTTCATTTATCAAAAATGTTTGTCAATTTTTTAGTGAAGACTTCGATTAAAATTGAAATTCGGCTTAGCTCTTTTAAAAGAAAGCTTTGGCACATTTATGACATTATTAATAATAATTTGTCCTCAAACAATGCTTAAAAATAGCATTAAAAAATGTCTAAATATTATCTTTTATATTGTCGTGTAAATTTGTTGTCTTTGTTAATATTAATTCGTAGCTACGGACCTCCATTGGTCTATGTTTTGACTTCTACTGGAACTTGAAAATTCATTACTTTTCAATTTTTTACTTTTTTATTTAAATTCATTGTTAAGCGAAGCGAGAAGAGAAAACATTTTTGTAGAATCGATGGAGGTATTTCTATTCATCTTCCAGAATCCTAAACCGCATCTCCATCGGAGTTTCCACGCATGGCGCGAGCCAATCGCATCACACTCAAACCAGTGCGAATTGCTGTAAAAATGTTTTCATTTTTCATTGGAAATCAATTGTAGATGCAAAGTACGGCATGCAAATTATTCTATAGAAACTTCTTCACTGCATGAACATGAATTATTACTGAATTAATAGTTTGTATGACAAAGTAGTTTATGATGTCACTCGTAAACTAATACAAATTATAAAGTAACAAATTAACAATCGACAACAAAATATTTACGATAGTAACTAAACGTGGCAAAATAAACAAGTAAAATCGCTATAGGAATCGGGTTTGTAGAAAACTTTTAGATGCACAGCGAATCTAGTTAGGTAAAACATTTTAAACCCAACACGATACTGTAATTAACTGAGAGAAAATCCCATGAGAATGAATCATGTTAGTCAATATACAAATACATTTATTGAATAACATAAGAATATCACAATTAATCTCTAACAAGCCTCCAGCATCCAACAGATATTGAAATATCCAAAATCACAGTTCAAATCCTTGTTTTTAGACAACAGATTTTAATGCTGTAAAAATGTTGAATATGAAGTTAAATGGCAATTTTAGTATATCTATGAATTCGGCATTCAACAATGAATTTTAAAAATTATATATTACATACAATGTCCACCTCCATCAGCAATATATCGCTTCTCCTTCGATTTTGCACACTGATAAAAGCAGAAAATACACCAAACTATGTGTGCTATAAGAAAAATAAGCATGACTATGCCAAATGCAGCCTCAAAGATTTCGATGTCGATGTCCATGCTAAAACTGCACTTCAAATCTAACGAATTCTTTTGACCACGTTAGCTCAGCACGAGCAATCAAACACAACTGTTGCAATCTCAAATTGCAATTGATCAACAGGGGAAAATCCAAATACTATAGATCAGTTAGTCATAGCGATCGCAAGTTAATCTCAATGCATTTACAATGCTAATTTGTGCAGCGTCTTAGAGAGAAATAGAGAGAGAGCGAGAACAAAATAGCAAATACTCAGAAGTCATTCGAACTTTGTTACTACAGACTCATGGTAGAAAATGCAGCTCAGAAAATAACTTGTTTAACTGCTTTTCACAGAATTAATAATAATAATAATAATTCTAACACTTTCTGTATATGTTTTTCACAGAATAATAATAATAATTCTAATAATTTCTGTATCTGCTTTTCATAGAATTGTTAATAATAATAATTCTAATAATTCTTTCAAGCGATGTATGCTTAAGATTAACTTGTAACTTTATATTACACATCCAAGTTTATTAATTATAATAATAATATAATTTATTTTATATAAAATAAATTTATTTAAATAAAATTATATAAAATTTATATGTATATAAATAATTAAGGAATTATTGAGTATAATTTAAGTTAATAACTTTCAAATTTGAATACAAAAATTGTTGTTAATTTAAAAGTATGTAAAGTAAGAAAAACCTTTGATTAATTTAAAATTGTTGCAGTAACGTCTGAGACTATTGGGAGTCGTTAAATTTGCTTAAAGCAACTAATTTAAGCAAATTTAACAGCTAAATATTTTTAAACAAAATTCATCGAATTTTCAAATGCACTTTCAAGTCACGAAGAAATTCAGCAAATTGTGAAAACAATACAAAACTAGCTCCGAAAATTTGCGCATTAAAATGAATAAAAATCATACTAAAAACCTTTATTGAGAAGAAATTTCTACATATTCGAAAAAAAGTTTCAATATGTATTCTTTAAATTGAGCAGCACAAAAAATATATCAGTCAGCCTACAAAACATAGTTGAAATGTTTTTGACAACTATTTTAATAAAATATATGAATAGTTTTTATTGTTTATAGCACACGTGTTCAACACATGATAATTCCATTGCAATCTCTTTTGTTGAGCAAATTTATTAAGACTAAAATATTAATTTTCATTAATTCATTATTTGAGATGAATGTAAAACGATTTACGCTATATCCAAATTACTTATTTTATGTGTTTCTGAGCATTTACAAAAAATACAACTTAATCAGTCTTCTGTTTATATACGTTCAAGTATTGGCAAGTATTCTAGAGTGTTTACAAAATGACTCAATTTAAATTATTATGTTTTGATTTGATTCTCAGAGCTAAAAGCAATTGGAACCCATCGATGCACCATCACAGCCACAATCCGATGAAGCTGTGATAACTTCGGCTGCCACTTCTATAACAGACACCGCAAAATCAGCTTCGGCTTCATAGTAATCATTGTTGGAAGTATTCATAACATCGGCAGCTAACTCCAAAACTGTCAGAGCAGTGTCCGTTTCTGGAAGTATAATGACGATCTTCAGTGGAAACACTCCAATAAAGAGCTTGAAATTTCAAATATGCATATCTACGGCATCGTGGAGTCTTCTCTTTCACTTCTCGACACTTGCACTTTAATACAGAATTGGCACGCAATTATTGTTCTTTTTGTGACTTTCATATGTGTGAGATCAGCGGCAAACTGGTTTATTTAGAACAAAATAGATTTCAAATTATATTTATTTACTTTTGAGTTGTGGTGTTTCTTGGGTTTCACAGTCTTCACCACAAGCTGCACAACGATATACAAGGAATATCAAGAGCCAAAATAATAAGAGAACCAAAAAACATAGCGATATAGGTTCCATAATTGGAAAGTGTTAACAGATTTATCAAACACAACCGCTTAGCGCGAGTTATCAAAAGCAACTGATCATATTTTGAATATAAAAAATTCAGCAAATCGTCTGAATTCGTCATACCGGTTCAAAAGAATTTTTAGGAGAGAAATTTAAAATAAAAAATTGCAAATTGCTACAAAAGTTAATAAAACATTGGCTGATGGTTCTGATTTATTTGAGATATTTGAGTACCACAAAATGTTCGCTTTGACCTTGAAAATCCCAGACTTTTTAATGTTTTAATTGAGAAGAGACAAAAAAATATTAGAACAAACATAAAATAAGGGCATAAAAATGTGCCACGTACATGAGGAAAGAATTGTAAGAATTTCTTTCACCCAGAAAAAGGTGAGAGCAGTAAATGAGAGCTGGCAAGGAGTTCTCATTGAATGGTTCACTGCTTGTTTGTTCAAGCAGTGTTATGCGAATGCAAGCAGTGAAATTGCCAATTTAAAATAGTGTTATCAGTTATAAGCAGTTCATTATCTACATATATTGGCAATACCAAAACAAAATTGTATTATTATTAAAAAAATATGCGCCATGTGTTTAACTTAAGTCCTTCACGTGGGTCTCTAATTTTATTAATATTGTAATATTGTCCTCACACTCATTCTGTTTTTTCTTTAACAGTTTATGTTTTACTACAATAATAAAATTACATTTGAGTACAATAACAATAAATCAAATTCAAATGCGTTATTTAAAAATAACAATTTTTCATTCAGAATATTTTTCACTCTTACTTACTCTACTAGTAAACAAAAGCTTTGTTTTGAACACATACATATTTGAGTTGCATGTGAAATACTTTCTTGCGCTCAAATTACTTAGAATATTAGATTATTAATACATTCATATATTATTAAAACCACATAAAACTAGCAGAAACACGTATCCGATCCGATTGATACCCCATCACAGCGACAATCCGAGGGATCAATGCTGGGAAGCGAATCATTATCAAGTGCCACTTCGGCAACAGTCAAGACAACATCAGCAGCCACATTTTGGGTCTCAGGAGTCGGATCTATAAAAAGCGAATCTTCAATGTTGAAGTATTTACTTCAAGAAGAAATACTCGAGCGTAGTTACCTCTGGTGATTGATTCTAAATTACTTTTATCACCACTGGTATTTTAATAGATTCCTATAGTGATGGCTAATCACCTACCACATAGAAGCTATACAACGATTATGTGCGTTAGTAGTTTTAATGCCATAAGTCTGAAGCAGATAAGTTTCTAGTAGTTATTACTACTCCAATTAATTTTACTTATATTTGTTTATTTTTTTTTTTTATGATAATAAAGAGCTTTCATGCATATTCATTGGTGCAAAATCTGAAAGCCGGCCGTCAAGAAGTTCACATTGAATTATGCACTGCTTGTGAACACAAGCAGTTTTTTGCGGATGCAAGCAGTTAAATTGCCAATTCAAAATGCTTTTGAAGGTTCTTCCCCGTGAATATCCATTATCAAGAAGTTCATTATCTATATTGCAATATTTATACCAAGTACCTAAATCTATAAAGGTTATAGAAACTTGAAGCCACATAACAAATTATAAATATTATTAAAAAAAAAATTTTATAAATTATGTATATGAATAAAAAAGGGACCAATTCTTTGTTAAGTCCTTTACGTGTGTCTCTAATTTTAATTTTAGTTAATATTGTTTGTGGTGGTTACTTAACTTTACCACATATGTGAGTGGCACCTTTAATTTGGTACTCACACTCACTTGTTTTTTTTAATATATGATGTTTTGTTGCGATAATAAAACTATGTATATAAATAAAAACATTCTCAACACTATATTCATAATTTGACAGTTCATTTTGTTCGCTCAGAAAACTTTTCGCTTTTGCAAACAAAGCACAAAAATGGAAGATCTATTCATCGAAAAACGCATTTGAATTATGACCAATGATCATATTCATCATCACAATTTTTGCTATTATTTAAAAAGGCGAATCGTGTATGTTATTTGAGCATTATAAGCAATAGCAAACAACAATTTCTTTATCTGTGTCATATTCTTAGATTAACTGTATGCCGATAATGTAATTACTTTCGGTGAAGTGATTGTGTGCATCCGGTTTCATTTTTGGGTCAGTGGCTACTTTCTAAGTATTTGACGCATTTAGGTTTGAATGTGAAATTCTATTTTTTATTAAAAATACTTTGAATTATTCAATTGCGCCCTACACAATATAATTACTTAGACTATCAGAGCATTATTCCATAAAATACTATAAAAAAAACTAGCAGAAACACGCATCCGAACTGATAGAAGCCCCATCACAGCCACAATCCGAGGGATCAATGCTGGGAAGCGAATCATTATCAAGTGCCACATCGGCAACAGCCAAGACAACATCTGCAGCCACATTTTGGGACTGAGGAGTCGGATTTTCGGGGTCTATAAAAATGTAAACTTCTATGTTGAAGTGAACTTCTTAAGATATGTGTGAAAGTAAATTATTTACCTCTGATTGGTGATTCTGAATCACTTTCATCACCACATTTAACACAAGAATAGGTGGAAAGTCCTACAGCGAATATTCCAATAAGAGAGCACACAACAATCAATGCTGGTTCCATGCTTTTTTCTCTAACTGATCAATTCAATTTAACGTAAACAACTGCACAACACGAGCATGCTAAAGAAACTGGTACTTTAATAGAATTTCATTGAATCCCCTAACTTGATGACTAATCACCAATCACATAAAAGTTATACAACGATTATGTGCGATTGTAGTTTTATTGTCATAACTATGAAGCAGATAAATCTGTATTAGTAATTACTACAATTTATTTTATTCTATTTTATATTGTTTTTTTTTTTTCATGACAATAACAGGTTTCATTGATATTCATTAATGCAAGAAAAACAACAAAGAAACCCACAACAAGTATTTATAATAACATCCAACTGATCGATCGAAAACAAACTTACAAAACTTCTAACTTTTAAATACTCAAACTAATAAAGTTTTAGGCTGAATAGTAGACAGAGAAAATAAACACAAAATTTGTATAGTAATTGTTTCAAGTGTTTTGATTCCTTAGTTATTTAAATATACAAATGTAGCTTTTATTTAAGCACATTTCAAACTTTTTTGTAGATGTTAGTTTGAGGAATCAAGAGAAACTATGAAATCACAATTCTCATATATACAATTCAAAAATAATTATAAGTAAATGAATTATTGAGCATAACTTTGATGCAACTTACACTTTTTGGTATTAGGTGCACATAAACATTTTCCACAAAAAAAAAGATTACAATAATTATAGTAATGTATAGAAAAACAATTACGGATTCCATATTTCGAATACTATCTGAGATCTTTTCAAAACTTTCGCACAGTATGAGCTTGAAAAAGTAACTAAAAAAATAAATTAGCTTGTGAAAGCAAGTAAAATAAAGTAGAATCGCATTTTAATGACTCAAAGAATTATTCACCACTTTTCGTCAAAATCTTATTTATAAAAAAAACCAATGTGTATCCAGGCAGTACATAATTAGCGATAACAAAACGACGAATACTCTTCGAGGAAGTAAAATTTGAATCCACAATTTAATGCTTATAAAATCATCAAAAATATGCTAAATCAGAAATAAATTTAACATGTTATTTTGTACAGGCTGCTCTCGGTGTTTTATTACATTTTATAATATTCTTTAAACCGAAGATGTAAATATATACCGAAACTTTAATCATCTCTTAGTAAATAATTATTACAGTCATTTGAATATCGTTCTATTCGAGAATTTCTAATGATGCATTCACCAAAACAGTCGCAATCTGTGAAATTGTTCGAGCTGAGAATCCACAATTGAATTTCGTATTCATTTTTGGAAGAATGAATATAAGTTCAGTATTTAACCTTTTCTAGCAAACACTTTATTACCACCTTCAGTACATTTTGCAATAGAATTCCTGTTGCAAAGTCCGCAAGAAAGTTATTTCTGGACACATGTCCTTCAATTGATCGATCTAGCATCAAACATCAGAATTCTATGAACTTAAAATAGCCACTGATATCGGAGTCGTATTCATAGAATCAAACTATGTATGACGACTATTGCTCTTATACTGCGTCATTGATAATAATTACTGTTATCATTTATATTTGTGGAAAATATTTATGTGCACCTAATACAAAAGAGTGTAAGTTGCATTAAAGTAATACTAAGTATTTAGTTTATTTATAATTATTATTAAATTATTCTCAATTGTATATATAAGAATTATGATTTCATAGTTTCTTTTGATGCCTCAAACTAACATTTACAAAAAATTCGGAATGTGCGTAAAAAAGCTACATTTTTAATTAACAGTTTCTTGAATTTAACGTCATTACAAAATGTAAGTTTCTCGAAAGCGCAATACGCACACATAAAATAGGTTTAGTCTTCTTGAATAATTGGAGAAATTTTAATCCTTTCGCAGCACATTTTTGGATTCTGAATTCGGGAGTATGAAAAAATTATAGAAATATTTTTAATAGAATCTACTTAATTTGAATTCAAAAACACTACACAATTTCATTCCATGTATTCAAACTGCTGCCAAAATGGATTTTATTACATTTTACATTTCCCACATTAGTTACTCGTATAAATTTAACAGCGATACATTGTTCAAAATACTCGTATCCATCTTCCAGGCTGTGTGTATTATAAATTTCACAGCGATACTTTATTTAGAGAACCATCTTCCAAACTTTAAAGTAGCCCTTTCAATAAAGGTAGCTCTCTGAGAGAGAACGAAAATTTTATTAGTCATAAAGAAATAAATTGGTGGCTGATTCTATATTACCTATTTGTCGTGCAATACAACAACCAACCATTCCAATTGCAATCACCACAATAACCGTACAAATTACAGCACAAATTAAAGCACAAATTACAACATCCACCATTTTTATTATCCACGAAGATCTCGAACGTCTTAACGCTTCAACCTTTAAAAAGGAATTGACAGAGGTGCATTGCTACTAGCATTATAAGAAGGCTATTTTACCAACTTAACTGCATTAGTAATCGGATGCATTTTTATCTTAATGACCTTGAATACAGTGTAACTTTTTATATTCCAATATTATCAATATAATTGAATCAGAATTCTTTTTTTAGTACAAAATTTGAGGAATCGAACACTTTAGTTACAATCTTCTATATTACATCCAGTTAATCAACCAAGATAAGATACAAATAATGATTAAAAAGTATTCCTGATTCTATTCTACAATTTAATATTCTTATGAAATTCACTAAAAAGAGTCAGTAAGGTTCTTTGTCATTATTAAACTAGTTCTCAATGATCACACGACAGCTAAGTAAATATTCTGTTAAAAATATCAATGTACGCATATCAATATAAATAACTAATATTAACTAATATAACTAATATTAACAGTGCATTTACATTAACATCTGCACTGCACACAATTATGTAAACTAACATTTATTAATATAGTCGCGAATAAATAGTCAAAGCAACACGAGGTGTTTTATTTTCACGCTTCCGCCAAGACTTTCCTAACGAACTAATTCGTCCAATATATTCAATCTAATGCAGTTGTAAACGAAAGAAAAAAAAACAAAAGAAATGTGGTAAAGAGATAATGATTTATTAACTACATAAATCAACTAACAGGTTTCGATAAAATAGATTTTGGGTCTCTGTCTTCGCTTTTCGAGGGCGTGGCGTATAAGGATCGTGATAATGCCAACGAGCACGACGACAAACAGACAGATCAGCACAATTGTCGAGATTTCCAGGTCCAGATCGGTGGGTTCATGTGCCATTTTGTGTTTGTAATTGTTATTTATTACTACGATTTAGTATTGTTTACAAACTATAAATTCGAGCGATATTCATTTGATTAAGTAAATATAATTCACTTTTTCCCGTGTGACTTCGCGATGTGCATTTCTTTGGCGTTTGGCGGTAAATGATTCGCAAGATGTCCGATTTCTGGTTTAAAACTTATTTCGGATGTGGCTTTGAATAAAGAGTACATTTTGCAATAGAATAGACGAGAATTCCTGTTGCAAAGTCCGCAAGAAAGTTATTTCTGAACACATGTCCTTCAATTGATTGATCTATCATCAAACATAAGAATTCTATAACTTAAAATAGCCACTGATATCGGAGTCGTATTCATAGAATCAAACTATGACGACTATTGCTCTTATGCTTGCTTATACTGCGTCATTGAAAATAATTACTCTTATCTGTTATATTTGTGGAAAATATGTATGTGCACCTAATACAAAAAAAGTGTAAGTTGCATCAAAGTTACACTCAGTAATTCATTTATTTATGATTATTATTAAATTATTCGCAATTGTATATATAAGAATTATGATTTCATAGTTTCTCTTAATTCCTCAAACTAACATCTACAAAAAGTTTGAAATGTGCTTAAATAAAAACTACATTTTTCATTAACAGTTTCTTGAATTATCCTCTACAAAAAAAATTTAGTTTCTCGAAAGCGAAATACGTACACACAAAATAAGTTTAATTAAGTTTAAGTCTTCTTAATTATTGGAGAAATTTAAATGCTGTCGCAGCACATTTTTGGATTCTGAATTCGGATTCTAGCATAAGAAAATCTTTTTTGGGGAGTATGAAAATATTATACAAATATTTTTATTGGCATCTATTGGATTTGTAAACAAAACACTCATAATAAATATATCACGTCATTCCGCAAATAAAAATTTCATTAAATGTATTGCAACTGCTGTCGAGATGGATTTTATTACATTTTACATTTCTCACATAAGTTATAAATTTAACAGCGATACTTTGTTTAAAAGATCCATCTTTTACGCTGTGTGTATTTTAAATTTCACAGCGAAACTTTGTTTAGGAGAACCATCTCCTCAGCTGTGATATTCTAGCCCTTCGGACTTGAAAATCACCAGCAACTGCAAAACCTCTTCCATTCTCAGTCGCTTGGGCTGAGAGTCCAGCACGACCGCCAAATTCACTATCCATTTCTGTGAAAAAATGATTAGAAGTAAAGAGGTAAATTGCACCAACTAAAATTAGTAGCTGATTCTATATTACTTATTGCTTGAACATGTGCAACAAAAACTCCAATTGCAAGCATTGCAACCAGCGTATACATTACAACAGGCAGCATTTTTAGTAACCTCGAAAATATTAATCCCGAACACGTCTGAACGCTTCAACCTTTAAAAAGGAACTGACAAAGGTGCATTGCTACTAGCATGATAAGAAGGCTATTTTACCAACTTAACCGCATTATTAACCGGATGCATTTTTAATCTTAATGACCAGTGTAACTTTTTATATTCCTATAATATCAAAACAATTGAATCAGAATTCTTTTTTTAGTACAAAATTCGAACAATCGAACACTTCACTTACAACCAAATAATGATTAAAACAAAGCACAATATTAAACAAGTAAGAAAGCTACAAATAAGTATGATGGATTGTGAAATACCCGCCACCTATTTTCAATAAAATCAAAACAGTCCGGTATTGTTCTTAAAATACAGCGAAAGCTTTATTCAGTATATCGAAATACTATTAAATTCCCAATCTACCATTCAGCCCAAAATATACCAGATTGTTAACCAAAGCCACTAAGACCCGACACAAACTGTAAACTATGATATTAATTGATCGCTCTACACATGTTCTGAAGATGTTATTGAATGTCCCAAGAGCTAACTTTAAAATTACTATTTGAATTCGATTCTTCTGATATGCAGGAGCAGCAGTGGGCTTGGGGCCATGGCCAGACGGACATGGCTACAAGTATATCGACTCCTTTTGCCTATTGCATTTGCTGAAGTCATAAAGTTATTGAACTCTTCTAGCCTATTGCTAGCGGGTATATAAAAATATTCCTGATTTTATTATACTATTTGAGTCTAAAATGAGTCAGTAAGGTTCTTTGTCATTATTAAATACGTTCTCAACGATCACATGACAGTTTAGCAAATATTCAATCTAATCCACTTGTAAACGAAAGAAAAAAAACAAACGAAATGTGGTAAAGAGATAATGATTTATTAACTACATAAACAACTAACAACTAACAGTTTTCGAGAAAATAGATTTTGGGTCTCTGTCTTCGTTTTTCGAGGGCGTGGCGTATAAGGATCGTGATAATGCCAACGAGCACGACGACAAACAGACAGATCAGCACAATTGTCGGGATTTCCAGGTCCAGATCGGTGGGTTCATGTGCCATTTTGTGTTTGGAATTGTTATTTATTACTTGTTATGGCAAACTACGATTTAGTAATGTTTACAAACTATAAATTCGAGCGATATTCATTTGATTAAAAATAAAGTAAATATAATTCACTTTTTCCCGTGTGACTTCGCGATGTGCATTTCTTTGGCGTTTGGCGGTAAATGATTCGCAAGATGTCCGATTTCTGGTTTACAACTTATTTCGGATGTGGCTTCGAATACATTTTGCAATAGAATAGACGAGAATTCCTGTTGCAAAGTCCGCAAGAAAGTTATTTCTGGACACATGTCCTTCAATTGATCGATCTTAAAATAGCCACTGATATCGGAGTCGTATTAATAGAATCAATTCCTCAAACTAACATCTACAAAAAGTTTGAAATGTGCTTAAATAAAAGCTAAATTTTTGATTAACAGTTTCTTGAATTTAACCTCTCTAAAAAATTTAAGTTTCTCGAAAGCGAAATACGTACACACAAAATAAGTTTAGTCTTCTTAATTATTGGAGAAATTCAAATGCTGTCGCAGCACATTTTTGGATTCTGAATTCGGATTCTAGCATAAGAAAATCTTTTTTGGGGAGTATGAAAATATTATAGAAATATTTTTATTGGCATCTATTGGATTTGTAAACAAAACACTCATAATAAATATATCACGTCATTCCGCAAATAAAAATTTCATTAAATGTATTGCAACTGCTGTCGAGATGGATTTTATTACATTTTACATTTCTCACATAAGTTATAAATTTAATAGTGATACTTTGTTTAAAAGATCCATCTTTTAAATTTCACAGCGAAACTTTGGTTAGAAGAACAATTCTTTGGGATGTGATATTCTAGCCCTTCGGACTTGAAAATCACCAGCAACTACAACTCCTCTTCTATTTTCAGTCGCTTGGGCTGGGAGTGCAGCATGTCCGACAAATTCACTATCCATTTCTGTGAAAAAATGATTTTCACTATCCATTTCTGTGAAAAAATGATTAGAAGTATTAAAGAAGTAATTTGCACCAACTAAAATTGGTGGGTGATTCTATATTACCTAATGATTGAGCTTTTGAAGTCAATACACCAATAACTCCAATTGCAAACATTGCAGCAAGCGTTATAACAGCCAGCATTTTTATTATCCTCGAAGATCTCAAACGTCTGAACGCTTCAACCTTTAAAAAGGAACTGACAGAGGTGCATTGCTACTAGCATGACAAGAAGGCTATCTTACCAACTTAACCGCATTATTAACCGGATGCATTTTTAATCTTAATGACCAGTGTAACTTTTTATATTCCTATAATATCAAAACAATTGAATCAGAATTCTTTTTTTAGTACAAAATTCGAGTAATCGAACACCTTAGTTGCAATCTTGTATATTACATCCAGTTAACTAACCAAGATAAGACACAAATAATGACAAAAACAAAGCACAATATTAAACAAGTAAGAAAGCTATAATCAAGTATGCTTGACTGCTTATTTAAAATCAAAACCGTGCGGTATTATTTTGAAATTACTCCAAACTAATAAACCAAACTTTTACAATTCTTATCTGATCGCAACCAAATATTCTATAGTTATTATTTTAGCTCAGAGAAGCTGGGTCCAGTGATTTGAGATATTAAAAAAAAAATTGGTGCCCATTGCTTTAAATCGTTTGCCCATGTTTGCCCAGGAACAATTTTTTTTTTGCCCACCCTTAGTTTCAAAATTATGAAAAAAAAATTTTTTTCGAAAATTCAAAAAAATTTTTTTTCAAAATTTTTTTACGGAAATCGCTTTAAAATCGTTTGCCCATGTTTGCCCATCTTTTAGTTATTCAAAAAACAATTTTCGTTTTCAAAATTTTGAATTTTAAAAAATTTTGACATTTTTTCGCCATGAATGACTCAAACTCGATAGTCCAAACCTCGAAATTATGAAAACTAAAGCTCTACAACGGTAGCCTCAAGTGTTTTCAAGTCTGCCCATATCTCAGATTTTCAAAATTTTGAAAAATTTGAAGGTTTTCAACTTTTTTGATTGCTCATACAAATTCATCGTTTGCCCAAGTTTCAAAGTCTCAAATTTTTGCCAAATTTCAAAATTTTTCAAATTTTTTTGATTTTTTCAGACTGCCCATTCGCTATTTTCGATTGCCCACCCTTTAGAATTTCAAAATTTTGCCGAATTCCAAAAATTTTCATACTTTTTTGATTTCAGCCTATGGCCCATACAAATTCATCGTTTGCCCAATTTTCAAAGTCTCAAATTTTGCCAAATTTCAAAATTCTTCAAATTTTTTTACTTTTTCAGACTGCCCATTCACTATTTTCCTTTGCCCACCCTTTAGAATTTCAAAATTTTGCCGAATTCCAAAAATTTTCATACTTTTTTGATTTTAGCCTATGGCCCATACAAATTCATTGTTTGCCCAATTTTCAAAGTCTCAAATTTTTGCCAAATTTCAAAATTTTTCAAATTTTTTTGACTTTTTCAGACTGCCCATTCGCTATTTTCGTTTGTCCACCCTTTAGAATTTCAAAATTTTGCTTTATTTAAAAAATTTTCATACTTTTTTGATTTTAGCGACTTCTGGAGGTTAGCAGTCCTGGAAAAATGATCGCCGATAAAAAATTTCGCACGATTGAAGAGGTTATCACTGAAATTAAAGCCTATTTTGAGGCAAAAAATAAATCGTTCTAAAAGATTTATATTGAAATGTTACAGCGGCTCTGGAATGATTGCGATGCTCTTGATAAAGATTAAGTTGATGAGTAACGCCAATTTTGTTCCAAAAAAAGCAAGTTTTTTTTTTTAGGCCCGGGACTTTTCAGCCCATGTGTTATTTTCAATGAAATCAAAACAGTCTGGTATTGGTCTTAGTATACAGCGAAAGCGTTATTCAGTATATCGAAATACTATTAAATTCCCAATCTACCATTCAGCCCAAAATATACCAGATTGTTAACCAAAGCCACTAAGACCCGACACAAACTGTAAACTATGATATTAATTGATCGCTCTACACATGTTCTGAAGATGTTATTGAATGTCCCAAGAGCTAACTTTAAAATTACTCTTCGAATTCGATTCTTCTGATATGCAGGAGCAGCAGTGGGCTTGGTAAATATACAACAACAACAAATTGCTCTTCGTGCTGTCGAAAATTATAATTCTATCTATTATAGGCTCTGAGATCTATGTGTTCATATCGACAGACAGGCAGACGGACATGGCTATTTCGACTCCTTTTGCCTGTTGCATTTGCTGAAGTCATAAAGTCATCCTACTCTTCTATTCTATTGCTAGCGGGTATATAAAAGTATTCTTGATTCCATTATATTAATATACCTATGAAATGAACTAATATGAGTCAATAAGGTTCTTCGTTATTTAAGGTTCTTTGTCTTATGATCACAAGACAGTTAAGCAAACATTCAACCTAATCCACTTGTAAACGAAAGAAAAAAACAAAAGAAATGTGGTAGAGATAATGATTTATTAACTACATAAATCAACTAACAGTTTTCGATCAAATAGATTTTTGGTCTCTGTCTTCGCTTTTCGAGGGCGTGGCGTATAAGGATCGTGATAATGCCAACGAGCACGACGACAAACAGACAGATCAGCACAATTGTCGAGATTTCCAAGTCCAGATCTGTGGGTTCATGTGCCATTTTGTGTTTGTAATTGTTATTTATTACTACGATTTAGTATTGTTTACAAACTATAAATTCGAGCGATATTCATTTGATTAAGTAAAGATAATTCACTTTTTCCCGTGCGACTTCGCGATGTGCATTTCTTTGGCGTTTGGCGGTAAATGATTCGCAAGATGACCGATTTCTTGCTTGAAACTTATTTTGGATGTAGCTTTGAATAAATATATGAATATGATAAGATATGAGAGCGGGCCTTTAGCTTGCGACGTCACTAAATCGAGTGCTCGCCCTGATTATACAATTGCGAATTAACCCAATACGCAGTAGCCTTATAAAAAGTCGCAAAGTGGACCCAAAATTTACAACTAGGTTTGTGCGTCAATCGATTTCAGATTTCTTGTTGCGGTTTCTTTTACGTTCGTTAACTTGTTGTTGGCCAATTAGGTTCCCTAATGGAATCTGCTTAAGCCCAATTGATACTGTCGAGTATCGCCAGTGATAATCTTTATGTGGTTCAATGTCTGCTGACGTCAGCAATGATTAACGAGCACATTATTCAATTACACGTATCACGATCTTGTCCCCCCCCAAATCAGACTCTGGCAAAAATACAGACGTGTGATGATGTTTTAATCAGCTTAAGGTAAGTTCCATGGAAACTCCAGAAAGAAATAAACATTGCTCCATATAGAACTTCAAAATTTACGGTCGGCAAAAATAAATCAAAGTAAAAAAAGAAAATAAACAAAAAAAGAAATATGACAGTACAACAAAGTCTAAATACCCTGCCAAAGTGAGGGTAAGTTTTGTCTTAGAAGTGAAGATTCATTTAAGTTTAAAAAATAAGAAGTAGAAGTTCAATTTAAAGAAAAACTTAAATTGAATAGGTTCGGTCAAATCTTCGCCTTGCTAAATTTAAAAGACATAAAAAAGATTCTGAAAATTTAAAGTATAAAATAAAGAATTTCGCCATGTAACAACATCAGTGAAAGCCTAAAGATTGAAATAAAAATAAATCTTAAATTACAATTAAAATTAAAACATTCCTCTTAATATATAAATGTAAAAAAGTATTCATTCATCGGTTCAAGTATACTTAATACTTATTAAATTTATAATGTCTGATATATAGTACAGAAGTTCAAAGACATCAGAAGTATCAGAAAAATCAAAATGAATTATATTGTCAGTTACTCAATTAAAACATTTTCGCACTGCTGAAAACAAGTTTATCACAAATTATATTAGCTCAATCGAATTTCACAAATTTCCAACGAAAAATGTCAAGTTTAAATTTTACTTTTTGAGTTATTATTTTGCATTTAATTTTATCTCTTCGCTAAACACTTGATTATAAGCGCCATTAATTTGAAAGAAATCTTCAAAATGTGCTTGACGTCGGTGCAAACAATCTAAACGAAGTATGTCAAATTTCAATATGCGAACAAAGTTGGCCGAATTTCAATAGAAGCACTCACAATAATCATCACAATGCCCACCACAATGCCAATGCAAATGACACAAATAATTTGTGCCTCTTCAAATTGCAATTGATTAGATAGAAATACATAACAAATCGTCTACTCTATCTGAGGACATCTTATCAAGGGAAAGTTTGTAGTACAATTGTCCATTGATTATCAATTTTTTTTTTATATAGGTTCCACTCACAGCTGTTGATCACTGTAGCCGTCTGCAATCGCAGTCTACGCACTTGTAATATACGTAAAATCGTAAACAGCGCAAAAACACAAAATATCACTAAGATTGGTATCCAAACAGCGCAATATAGATAAACCATATTGAATGGAATTTCACGAAGGGCTTTGAAATGTTCGAAAGTCTGATGACTACTGAAAGTTGTTTCACAAAAATTATATCGTGTTTGTTCTTTGATAATTATATCAAAATGCGCTATCAACAGCATGGGATATTGGCATTCATATAAATCATACGAAATCTTTAATCTTTATCTTTAAATATAATTTAAAACTTAAATTCTTTCAACTAGTTTAGAAGTTATAATAATACAAACATTTTGCTGTAATTTTTTGTTTCTATTATTATCGAATTTTACAGAATTTCAATCCCTGGGGATAAATAAAAAACATATGTAAAATTCTAATAAGTGCACATGATGGAATAATGAATAATGTGGGCTTTTCCAAACACATTACTTTCGGATCGCAAAATATACATAAATAAATTCAGCAGTAATATAATATAAAATTAAGTATTAATCGACCGAAGCGATTAAAAGTTATAAACAAATAACCACAATGGCCTTGTGAAAATAAGAATAGAGCTTTTCTCATACAAATTTCTAAACTCTGTAAATTACGATACACTTTTTTTTATTTGATTTGATTTTCTTTTTCTATTAAATTGAACAAAAAGTCTTACATTGCTTTTTTTCTTCTTAGAAAAAACGATCTTCTAAACGAACTAAGATTTTTGTAATAATTTCTATATGAAATATATATTTTTAATAACAATATTATATGAATATGATGAGTCTTAGCATATTTTTTTTAAAGTAAAAGCTAGAAAAGATTAAAATCTAAATTGTTCTACATTGTTTTCACCTTTTCCATTATTTTATTACCAAAATGTTTACCCATTTGCATTCAATTAAATTTATATTTGATTAAAATCAAAAATTAAATAGACCTTTTGATTTGAGATTTAATATTATATAATGTTTGTGAAATCTCAGTGACCCTAGGCGAGGAAGGAGAATAATGAGGCGACGGCTTGGCAACCGAATCGAAAATCGAAGATAAGATACAATGCATTAATTCGTTAATTATTAGTCATTCTCCTGATGATAACAGACAATATATATTTACTTGGGTATATAATTAAACAATGAATGTACTATATAAATATTGTTAGGATACATACAACGAAGTTAAAAGAGTAATTCTGCTTTTGTTTACGAAAGAGAGTGCGTAGACAAAATGCGATAAAAATAAACAATGAAGCATAAACTATATAAATGTGTTGTAGGAACAGAAAAAAGTTGTCGCCTAAGGAATTAATTTGTGGAATGAAAATCAAGTGACGCCAATGAAAGCGGTAAACGTTAATTGAAATACAATATAGACAAAAACAAAATATATGTGTATGTATGTGGATAAGTCATTAGATACTGCAGACGGACAACTTTTCAGATGACGTCCCGCTTTATTATAATACAGTAGGCTTATAACTTCTCAAGTTCTACGCATGTGTGTTATTCCCCGACTTTGAGTCTTTGGGGGCTGGTGATGAGTCATCGTGGAATAAGATTAACTGGAATACAACTTACTTGACAACACGGTCCCATGGCGCTTGCTGGAACAGCAGTAGCCACAGCAGCTCATGATTACGAACGCAATCGCGAAGAACATAAAGATGCCCCAGAAATCCATGGTTAACTGTCTATTGAGAGAGATAGGTTAGAAAATGCTATGAAAACAAATGCAGCTATTTTGTACTCACGCTTTATAGGCAGCTGGCGGTCAACGTTTTGTTAATAGTTAATGTGTAAATTCCACTTGTTGCAATACACAGCACTTGCGTTTTCTGATTTTTTTACCGAACGCGATTACTCTTTTTTAAGTTGCCCACAGCGCAAGTCGAACTTAAGTTTTGGCAAATTCAATTAATCAAATTTCACTTTATAATACGCGATATCTTATCTAGTTAGATTAGAGCGAGGGATTTACTAATTTAATCACCAACTTCTCGTTGGCTCCGGGGGCTGTGCGGCACTGCCCCAATGAAAACGAGCTTTCTGAAAGCTGCTTTACTTAAGGCGGTGTGACCACAAGTCAGCTATAATTATATACGTTTTATTGCCGATATATATACCAAGTTAACACTTGGTTAAACTTTCATAAAGATTGTAAAATCGCATCAGATCAGATCCGATTTCTGTTAAAATTAATATTTTTTAGATATGTAAATGTTTTAATAAAAGTAACGGCATTTATTTTTTGGACGAAGAGGTCAGGCAAAAAATTGTGAAAACAGAGGCAAACTCCCAAGTATATTACAAAACCTCTTCTACTACTAAGCAGTATTCATTACAGCAAAATAATAAAGATAAATAATAGAAACAATTATTTATTTATCATACATTTAGAAATATTTAGAAGAAAATATTTTTAGAACGTGATCGCAATGATAAAATATACCGCATTCAGTTTTCTTTTTTCTATACACTCTGGTCACACCATTGACAGGGTTAGTTGAACAACACTTTACCGGTACGCTGTGTTTAGTCTGTGCACTCATAACAGCTGTTGTATATCGATTGCTTACTACAGTATCGATTTAAAGCAAAATTAAATACAAATTTTAATTAAACAGCAGAAAGTTCAAGGTAAATACATTATTAACAAACAAAAACAATTTTTTATTTTAATTTGATGACAAAGAATAATAAAACCAGCAGCCGCACATTAAATCGATAAATGACACGCGTTTTAGTGTTTGTTAGAAGTACTAAACACTTTATACATACTGCTTTGCCATTTTTATCATGGCGATTTCTTTTTGACATTTGACTACCACAAGGCGCACGTGTTTTTCGGGCTAGGAGCTCTGTGCTAAATTAAAGTAAAATCAAAGTAATTTCCTAATGAATTTTCAACAAAACTAGAAAAGAAAACTAACAAATCTATTTTTGTGTGCGCGCGTGTTTCGTGTGTTGCATTCCAAAAAAAAAAAAATTATTCCAGATGAATCCAGAGAAACTTAAGAAGTTGCAAGCACAGGTGCGCATTGGCGGCAAGGGAACCCCACGCCGCAAGAAGAAGATTGTGCACTCGACCCCGGCTACCGATGACAAGAAGTTGCAATCATCGCTGAAAAAACTATCGGTCAACACCATTCCCGGCATCGAGGAAGTGAACATCATCAAGAACGACGGCACCGTCATTCACTTCAACAACCCAAAGGCGCAGGCATCGCTGCCAACGAACACGTTCGCCATCACCGGTCATGGTGAGAACAAGACGATCTCGGAGATGCTTCCGGGCATTCTGACGCAATTGGGTCCCCAGGATATCAATCAGCTGAAGAAGATTGCTTCCGAGTTTGCCAATAAGAACAGCGCTGCTGGTGGCGCTGCCGCTGCTGCCGCCGGCGCTGCTGCTGCGGATGCTGGTGATGATGATGTCCCCGATCTGGTTGAGAACTTTGAGGAGGTTGCAATTGCTGGTGCAGCTGCTGGAGCCAAGAAAGCTGGTGAAGTTGCGGCGTCTGCCTAAACAACAACAACTACACTAGTTCATCAACATATACACACACACACACATACATACAAAAACAAACACACATACAAGCAGAGGTTGAAGCTAGTGGACGAAAAGAGAAGAGACGACGACGAGCTTTGCTTCTGCTATTTTGGGGGTCATGTCAACAACAACAACATCAACAATACAAAATAAAGGCATCCAAGTGAGCGCTGAGAACAGAAAAACAACACACGTAAAATATAATAATTATATTAATATATTAAGGGTATTTTCAAACTTTAAACAAAATACTAAAAATAGTTATAGTTGGAAGCGCGCGCATTAAGCGATGGCAGAACAACAACAAATATGTACAAGAAAATTATGTATTTCCAAGCGATTAAAGCACGTTTCCACTACACACATACCACGTTTCCACTAACATTTTCTTTTGTTTTGCCTCCCACATAAACAACAACAAATCCCCATAGTATATTTTACAGTTTTCAATTATATTTCCATTAATATTTATGACAGCAAAGAAAACACTCCAGTAAAAAGTCATTGCCAGTTGTGTGCGCGGGAGCAGCAGCAACCGAAGAAGTCGAAGTGAAACCAAGAGAGAGAGAGAGCGATTATATTTTTAGCATTAGAATTTACTTTCTCCATCTCCTTTAGAAAGCCAATGCTAAAATAGTGAAGTACCCCCTGTGTTTTTAGTGAACACCCCCACTGACAACTGCACCGCTCCTTGCTCCAGTTTCGCCCCCTGCCCGCCTCCACTAAAACGAACTTTGATTTTGAATGTTCATATAACAACATGATAGTAAGAACAAAGTTGAAAGAATTGTGAATCAAAATCACACGAAATTGTACCAAAATTTGTTAAAAACACTTTTTATAATTTGTAAACATATTTTTTTAGACTATCATACATACATTAAAACACAAAAAGAACTGTAAAAATAAAACTCATTCATATTGTAAGCATTTATTTCTGGCTTGCATAACTCATACACAATCACACAACGAACACATACGAACGCACGCTTACATGCGTGTGATGGCCTGCGTGTGTGTGTGTGCCCGTTTTACCATTATGCCTAGCAACGCCTTTTAGGTGATAAAGAGTGAGAGGGGCAGCGATGTGTGGAAGAAGCAGAAGAGCACGCGGCAGACAAAAACGAACAAAAAACTTGTTGACATTGAAATTTGGCTTTTAAGCTCGTGCAGCTGTTTGAGAAGTTTAAAGAACTTTTGTGTTAAAAAGTCAGTGAAAAGAATTAAATATTGCGTCGATTTGCATTTTATAATGTACAATTCAAGTGTACTAATGGGGGCATCGCATGGAAACGATTGCAGCCTATCAGGAAAATGTGTATATAATATAATTATAACATTTCAAAGGTGAAATATGTGCACACACACTTACATATGTATATGTATGTATTTGAATGTGGGGCTGGTTTTGTTATTTTATAATATTTGCCATGAGTCACAGTCACGCTCTCGGTGTATTTGCTAAATAAAGCCATTTTAAATGAGCGATTTGATGCTTCGCGAAATTTCTGCGGTTAGTGCTTATCAATTTTGTGCAAGGGCATAAAAATTCCACAATAACTACTGCAATAATTGCTGTGAACTAAATGTATATGTATGATATGATCGACAAACATGTGTAACCACACGTCTTATGCGATATATATTTATAGTTTCACACATTCTTGGAGCACATTTTGCGGTTTTCTTTATGTAAACAAAGACCACTTCCCCTTTTAATGAAATCGAAAGTTGGCGCTTGTTTTCTGTACAACGAATGTTATCGATAAATGCAGACAACGTTGCCACCATGTCCCGTTGCGGTATATAATACAAAATCATTGCGAAGTACGTTATTGAATTACGTTTGCTAAGAGAATATTTGGTATGCAACTGCATATTAATACAAAAGAAGTGTCGTTAAATAGCTTAAATTGCTCTTATCTCGGCGTTTTTACATTTTGGTATAGAACTTATATTTTAGAATTAAAACTTGCGACAGCAGCTGCTTTTCAGTACGGATTTAAAAATACCGCTTTACTTTTAGAAAACAGTCTGTGTTCATATTTAATAATAAGTTAAAAATAGTATAGTGACAAAAAATGTATAACTTGTCTACTGTACAAAAAACCATATTTAAAAAATTTGCACAAGCATTGATACATCGATAAAGCAATCGATATTTATCCAACTCTATTGGACAACACTGTCCAAAACAGACAGAAAAACAAAATTTTTACGTGGCTTGCTTGGGAACGGACGAGCATTTTGACTAATTATCCACATTTAATGTGATTTTTGGTGAATGCACCTGTGGCAAAATTCAATGTGAATAGTGTAACACATAACACACAAACGCCAATAGACACCAAGAGCCAAATGAACTGTAAGTAGCAGCATATATTGTAACTTCGGCGGGACTTTTTATGCAGTTCCCCAGCAACAAAAAAAAAAGCTTTGCGCCTGCAACAGGAGTCACTTTGATCAAAACATCCCTTTCACTTTTAATTGCAAAGCAATTGCAAAACTCCCACGTAGCTGCTTTTCAAGTGTATGTACAATATAATTTTGAAGTGCACAATTTGCTCGCAGCTGATTTGCAGTTTTGTTATTCAATGGTCAACGGAAAAAGCAAAATACAAAAAACAAAACAAAGAGCAAAAGGCGCAACATAATAAAAGAGCTGTTTGCCATAATACCCAAACACACACACACATGAACATTAATAAGTGTGTGTGAGTGAGTGTGTGGGCGCTAAAAATAAACAAAATTGCGAACACAGTGCAAAAACAATTTACTTTGTGTATCATTTTGTATACGTCAACAAAAAACCAAAAACAAAAAATTTGCTTACATAAACAGCCAACAAACGTAAACAATCGAAAGCGTCTCTCGTTTGACAACAAATCTTACGCACACACGTATGCATACACGTATAAGCACACACACATACACGCTGTAAGCCCCCGCTGGGCTTCCATCTTCGCTATCAGCTGTTTTTTTCTTGTTGGCCATAGAACAGCGAGCAGCGCGCTGCTTCCTCTTCTTCAACGGCTTCGCTGCCGACTTCGCAGTTGACGTCGCCCGGTTTTCGGCGACAGCGGTTAGTAACGGTTATTTCAGATTCTTTTGAAATTGCGGAGTACGCCTCCTTTTACGCTCTCTCTCTCTCTGTCGTTCTCGCACACTCTCTTTTTGCTTGCGAATTTCGTGCTTAACATTGCGTCAGTTACTAGTAAGCATTTCGTCAGCCTATTTCGTATAAAAGCAGCGCGCCAAGCAGCGCATCTCTTATTACAGCAGAGAAATGCAAACAAACCGCATGACGATCAAGACTCAACTGCGACTTCTAGGCATAGGATAGGTTAGGGTCAAACAATTTAACACGGTAACACAGAATTTCCTAATTATGTATTTTTTGCTTCTTTTTCGGTTTAAAGAATCATCCTGCAGCATCACTCATTACACAGTCGGGAAATGATTCCAAGGATATAAAAGTCACAAACAAATTCAATTTAGTTAGACACACACACACACACACACTCCCAATCATGAACAATATACGGAGGTCATCACCACCGCCCCCCACAAATTCGCAAGTGGGCGTGGGCGTTGGCATTAAGAGTGCACGCAGCAACATCTTCAACGTGGATGGATTGCCAACGTTGATGCAGCAACAGCTCAACATCGACTACTCCAGCATCAGGGGTAAAGATGTTCTCGTCCAGCCAACAGAGGCGCAGCTGGAGCTCCTCAAGCGTCGGCTTCTCGATCGCATCGCGGACAGCTGTGGCGAAACCATCTACGAGATTGGCGTGGGCGAAGGTGAGTTGCAGTTCATCTCATTTTTCCCATAAATCTAATTTAAGTTTTTCATCATTTTTGCACTTTTCCAAATCTAAAATCCCAAGAAAACTTATATTTCTTTATACTTTTTTTATTTAAGGAAAAGTGATCTCTTTTCCTAAATCTTAAATCCCAAGAAAACTTCTTTTTCTTTATACTCTTTTTATTTTAAGAACAGTGATCTCCGATTAGTTTAGAAAAAGAGGTTTCAATGTTTATTTTTTAATATTTTGCTAGGGCTTATTATTTATTTTTGAAGTAAATACTTTTCTTATCTTAAATGCGGTTCCAAACAAACATTTTTCTTTGAAATTCCTAAGTTTTCTTTAGATTGAATAAGACATTTCTTTAAAAAAATAATAGTTTTTTCTTATAATTTTCAAGATTTAGCTAAATTTTTAAATGCATTCTTCAATTAAATTGTTTCGGCAATGATTTTTCAATCAATTGTTTTGATAAAGAAGACTTTCAATTATCTTAAAATTTCACACTAGCATTCATTAAACAATTATTAATACATTCGCAATTTTATGCATTTACCTTTTAATGATTATTTCTTTTTATTTGGGATGATTTCACCATAAATGACGCACAAGTGCTACGAACAGGTTTTCACAAATATATTAAATTGAAAAGAGATTTTAATTTATTTTCTAAAAATTAATAAAATTAAGTACCAAGATTCTAATCCATATATTTTTAAGTGATAAACTTTCGATAGCTTTCGCCATTTTACATCAAGACTTTTGTAGCTCTTTTATAAATGTTGATCATTATTTTTATTATTTATAAATGTAAAATTTCAAAGAATAAAAAAGAATGTATTTTAAGTGTAGGTGCTAGAAAACCCCTTCAACCCAAATTCCCTAAACTATAACAAGATATTATCTCCTTCCTTTTGTGGCTTCTTATTATTAAACCATTATTTATTATATTAAACTAATTTCATGAATAGATAATGTTTTAATACCATCCAATCTCTTACAAACTTCTTCAAAGGAAAACATAAATGTATTTTAAATGTAGATGCTAGAAAACCATTTCAACCCAAATTCACTTCCTTAAGAAATTATCTATTTCTCTCAGTGACTCTACTTCTAAAAGTTCCTTTATTATATTCAACTAATTTCATAGATAGATAATGTTTTAATATTTTCGAACACTTTACATACTTCTTCAGAGGAAAACATAAATGTATTTTAAACCTAAATTCAACTACTTTACTATAACAAGATCTTATCTCTTTTTTTGTGTGGCTCTTTACTATTAAAACTTTATTATATTCAAATAAATTAATGAATAGATAACTTTTTAATACCATCCACTACTACTATAATGAAAATGTAGAAAACTTAACATACGATAAGATAATACTTTCGAGTCGAAACAAAATTAATAAATACCCCGTTTAAACTCTCCTTCTAGATGGCAGCGACTGCGGATTGAATGCCGAACAGTTTGAGGCTTCCGTGGAGACGCTTCGTCAGCTGGCGAATGCCATCGATGCGGACATGGTAAAGCTTCGCGAGCGACCCTCGGAGAAGGGCAAAATCGGGCAGTTTCTGCTGCGCAAGCACATCGAGACCACCGACTTCATGGAGATACGGTAAGCACTTTCACTTCAACTCTATTTAGAGTTCTCTTTACTAAAAAGGAGTCTCCCTTCTAGAGTTGCTGTGGTAGGCAATGTGGATGCGGGCAAGTCGACGCTGCTGGGCGTGCTTACGCATGGAGAACTGGACAATGGACGCGGTCATGCCAGGCAGCGACTGTTCCGACACAAGCATGAGATTGAGAGCGGACGCACCAGCTCGGTGGGCAATGATATACTCGGCTTCGATGGCATTGGCAATGTGGTGAATAAACCCGATCATGGCCACCTCGACTGGGTGAAGATCTGCGAGAAGTCGTCCAAGGTGATCACATTCATCGATTTGGCCGGACACGAGCGCTACCTGAAGACCACAGTGTTTGGCATGACGGGACATGCGCCGGACTTTGGCATGCTGATGGTAAAATGCAGTCGAAGGAACTCTAAAAGTATTTTACTTGAATTCTACTTAAATCCTCTATAGATTGGTGCCAATGCTGGCATCATAGGCATGACCAAAGAGCATCTGGGACTCGCATTGGCGCTCGCTGTGCCCGTCTTTGTGGTCGTCACCAAAATCGACATGTGTCCGCCCAATGTGCTGCAGGACAATATGAAGCTGCTCTTCAAGATGCTCAAATCGCAGGGATGCCGCAAAGTGCCGGTTGTGGTGCGCAGCCAGGACGATGTGGTGCTGAGTGCCACGAATTTCGTCAGCGAACGCTTGTGTCCCATCTTCCAGGTCTCGAATGTCAACGGCGACAATCTGGAGCTGCTCAAAATGTTCCTCAATCTGCTGAGCACACGGATGGCCGGCTCCGAGCATCTGCCGGCTGAGTTTCAAATCGATGATGTCTACTCGGTGCCTGGCGTCGGGACCGTTGTCTCTGGCACCTGTCTGCAGGGCACCATAAAGCTGAACGACAACCTCATGTTGGGGCCGAATGCTGTGGGCAGTTTTGTGCCCATCACCATCAAGAGCATTCATCGCAAGCGCATGAATGTGGAGCGTGTGCGTTGCGGCCAAACGGCGAGCTTTGCGCTCAAGAAGATCAAACGCACCTATCTGCGGAAGGGCATGGTGATGGTGTCGCCAGAGCTGAAGCCACAGGCTTGCTGGGAATTCGAGGGCGAGATCCTGGTCCTACATCATCCGACAACGATCTCAGCACGCTACCAGGCGATGGTGCACTGCGGCAGCATTCGCCAGACCGCCTCCATTGTGCACATGTCACGCGAATGTTTGCGCACCGGCGACAAGGCGCATGTGAAGTTCCGTTTCATCAAGCAGCCGGAGTACATACGCGCCGGCCAGCGTCTGGTGTTCCGCGAGGGACGCACTAAGGCGGTGGGCAACATATTGCGACCGATGCCACATGCAGCAGCATCACCGTATCGCCCCAAGCCCGCAAAGATGCAGTCGCGTGCCCACAATGGCAACAACAGCGGCAGCAATAGCGCCAACAATCAGCAGCGTCACAACGGACAAGGTTCGTCCTCTGCAGCAGCAGCAGCGGGGTCAGGTGGAGCTGGTGGCAGCAAGGAGGGCAGCGAGGAGAAGCAACAGAATGGAGATCGACGCGAGGGAACGCGGCGTGGTGGCAAACGGAAACGCAACAATCGCAGCGGCGCAACTTCAACTGCAGCGGTTTCCTCATCATCTGCAGCTGTGGCATCCATCAATGGCAATGGTGTGAGCAGTTCCTCCAATTCCAATCCTGTGGAGACGACGTCGGAGCCAATACAAAACTAGAAGCTGGCCAAACTCTGCATTAGTTGTTAAGGCTTAAAGTATTTTTGGCGTTGAGGTTGTGTGGTTAGAAAACACGTTTTTTAGCAAGTAAACAGACTTTTTAAAGAAAACTATTTTGCTACGGATAAAGAGACCCAAAAATAACAACAACAACAGCAACATTTGGCTCGGAATTGTGTCGTGTAAATTTGCTTATAGTAAATAAATGTGTTTTGTTTTCGTCCATGTAAAAAGCAAGATAATGAGAGATATACTATATATATAAGACAAGAAAAGAAAAGAATTTTCGGTAAGATCGTTTTAAGCATATTGAAATGCCAAATTAATTATGATTTTTTGCACTTTCATTTTTCACTTCACTTTCTTTTCTCATCAAAAATTTCTAATTTCAAATATCAAAAGTTATTACGTTGAAACGTATTTAAATTACACAATAAATTCAAAGTTTGACAAACTCTAAACCAGTTTTTGTACTTTATGTGGAATGTTTTGCGTCTAATTAAAAATACATTCGATTTGCCGTGAAAACTTGTTTTTATATTCCTACAGTTATTTAGTCATCATGCTATTAACAAATAATTTAGTTTTTCTTCTGATTCTTCAGCTGCTGCTTGACACCTTCAATTTCCTGTCTCACATTGTTCTTAAACATATTCACAAATGACCTGTAAAAAAGAAATTTGAATTAATATATAGCAAGTTGTACATTTTAATCAGAGCTGCAAATTGAAGCGAATTCTTTTAGAGATTTTAATGTAATTAAAACAGATATTAAAAATGAAGTAAAGGAACCACATAATTATTTAAATAAATTAGATTTATAAGGATCCAAAACTGAATAACTTTAAAAAAAGGTAAAAGGATCATCTGAATGATGAAAGTTATTCTTTCTAGAGCTCCCTCGTTGTTCACTTTAGGATTACTAATGCAAATGAAAAGTAAAGTATAATATATATAGTCCACATCCTAAAAATATTTTTGTCTATCTACATGCTTAGTTTTAGGATGGTTCTCTTTAATAACGAATTAGCTAATGAACCAGTTCACTGAATCAAAACAGTTCATAGTTCCCTCACGAACACAGTCTAAAAGTTCTTGTGTTTTGCAGCCCTGATTTAAAGCAATTTGTCGCACTCACTTGAATCGCTCGGGAGTCATCTCGTGTAATCCCTGCTCTCTGGCCAAGCTCTTGGTGCGATACATGAGCGAGACAACCACTTGGGCAGCTCGGCGCATGGGATAGCTGTCGGCCATGCGCTGGATGAGCTGCTCGTTGTTGGCCAGATAGCGCATCAGCAGACGAAACACCATCTTCACAAGAACGACCACAACAACGATTGGCACAGGAACAGTTAGAACTCGGTGTCCTTGTATTTGCGTATCAGTTGCTGTTTAAGCTTCAGTTGATTGCGCAACAGTTCCAGGCGTTGCAGTTGCTCCTCCTTGTTGTAATCGATGCCAGGCAGCTGCTTGATTTGTTCACGCGCAGACTCGAAACGTTTCTGCAGCTCAAAGATCTACGTAGGCAAAATAAAGATCGTTATTTTTTATCTCTACATTATTTAAAGCAATGCCTACCTTGTGATTGCAGTCTTGGGATTCGCGTAGCTTCACTGCGTTCTCGAGGGGATCCTTTTCCACACTGCGAAAATGAATTGCGATATTATATAAGTGTTGGTGTTGGCTAATTGGAATTTTTCACTAAATAAATTTCGTATGCTGCGCAAATTGTCGACGACAACAGAAAACAAAGAGCCGCAGGAGTTTGTTGCACTCCCACTCACGCACAAACACTCATATGACTTGCATCTCTTTCGCCCACCTGTCGACAACAAATGGCAATCGACGACCAAACAATAGCAACAAACTCACCAGCGCACAATGTCGTAGATGAGCGGCAAAATTTCGATATCAAGTTGATCGACTGTCAAGGGGCCGGCGGCGCCGTTGCCGTTTGATGTTTGTGTCTCTTGGGAGACGGTTGTTGTTGCCGTTGCGTTTGGTTCGAAGGGTGAATTTGATGTTTGCACTAAACCATCAGCAGTTAGTGTAGGTTTTCTGTCCTCAATTTGATTGTTTGGCGATAATTCCATTATATTTGTGTTTTTTTTTTGCCAATGCGCTGCCTGTTCTCTTTTTTGGTTTTAGAGAGCGGAGCAGCGTGACCGTATGTTGTATTTTAAAATATACTATTTGGGTCTACAAAAATATACCATTCTTAAAATTATTTGTATGCGGAAATTCTCTTTACAAATTAGGCACTTTTAAGAAAATGGCTTTCAGTCATAATTCTTTTTATCTTGCTTTTATTAAACAAATTTTGTAATTTTTGTTTATCTTGCTTTTATTAAACAAATTTTGTAATTTGTGTTTATAAAAATAAAAATTGGATTACAATTGAATATGTTACAATATGTGTGCAAAATGGTCACACTCTGAGTAACGTCTGCTTGCAATATCGATATGTTTTATAAATTAATAAGCAGTGTTGTAAAATTGCCTTTATTTAACTGAGATTCAAGTTTAGCGCGCGGTGGATTTTTCAATTAGAGGTCGACCTTAATTGTTCGCGCAAAAACTATTCGCTAATTTTGATTTATTTCCGAAACAGGCCTTTGTATTAATTTAATCATTTATCATACTCATTTGTCATTTTCACGTTTCATTCAGTCAAGCCTTTCCTACACACGAGTCCCAGGTTCTTACGTCTCGCAATTTATTTATTTAATTGACACAATAAAATTGATGAATGACTATTAAAAGAATAAAACTCCCAATATTGTGTTAATTATTATAAATTAGCAAACGGCATTTTTCGACAATCGCTAATGAACTCCACTAAAAATTGTTCATGGCAAATTAATTAAGACCAAAAAAAGTCGGCATCGAAAAAGTCATAAATTTATGCAAGTTAAGTGAGGAGAAAATAAAAAAAAATAAAAAATAAAAAAATGGTACAATTTGATTGCAACGAATGGCGTCGTCTTTGACTTTCGTTGTGCAAAATAAATTAATTTCACTTGAAACCTTGCTATTGATGGCAATTTAAAAACAATTGAAACATATTTAATTCGCCTTCTCTCTCATTGCCATCAATTGAAGAAATGTACAACGAAAGCATTAAAAACCTAACTTCAAGCCTTATAAAACAATGTACATATTTTTTACATTTTTTTTTCGTCGCATTTATTGATTGAATGCCATTTTCGAGTCAAAGTCAGACCAGCGAATTCTTCCGAAAATTGCTTTTGTCAATTAAACTTTCAATTAACAAGTTGAGCGCGAGCGGCTTATGAATGAAACCATATACAAAATACAATACCACACAAAAAAACTGTCAAAGCTAGCTAATAATTAATGCGAATTAAATTGTCGCACAATTTTGAGAAGAACATTAGCCAATTTTCGGCATACTAACAAATTTTCATTTTTATTACAATTTTTAATTAGTCTCGGTCTAGTTAAGTAGAGTTGGCAACTTAAGAAGCACTTGCGCATCCCAAGACACTTGGCCCTCAAATGCCATTTGACATACAATAATATAAATAACAATATTTTCGGATGCAGAGAGAGCAAAAAAACGTCAATGGCTCCCACGCAAACTTAACCCAGGACAGGTGCAGAGGTCGCTCTTTTAGTTGTTACTCTTAAACATGGCGGTTAAACGCAACAGCTGCTGCTCAACTGTTGCGCCTCTTTGTTTACTGCTGGCAGATGCAAGTCAGAGTGCAATAAATCGAGTTTGCTTATACATCCGAGCAAGAGAGACAGAGATAGAGAGAGGAGCTTTGATAACTTGCAAGTGCGTAGCATGGCGATAACATTTCCATTCTTCTACTGCATTCCACTATCATTTACATACAATATGCATTTGCATGTATGCGTGTGTAAAGAGCGCCAACTAGAGCCCCAGAGCTCTTTGGCGTTGCAAGAGCGAGAGAGTGAGTTAGAGAGAGAGTATCAAACGTCAGTCAGCTGGTAAAACGCAGAGCATGAGCTAAAATTTATATTAGCGTGTGACGTGCGCTCACCAAAATCAGTACGTTTGCTTCCATCGGCTAAAACACAAGTTTTGTGAGAGTCTTAACAACCATAACAAGTTATTTAAACGGTCAACATCGATAACAACAACAAAGTCAGCAATAACACGTCGGCGTTTCTTTTGTTTATCAAGAGCAACAAAAAAAAATAAGTGGAAAAGTTTAATTAGCGCGCTAAGCGACAACGACGCCGCCGCGGCCTAAAAAGCTTCTTATAACGTCTCAGTCAGCAAATCGAAGGCTCTCCCAGTTTTCCTTCTTGCCTTTCATTACGTGTGCGTGCCAAAATACGTCATCGACGCGCGCAGCGAAAAGTGCGAAGCAACAGCAACGACAACAATAACAACAGTAGCAAACGGCAGCCATTGAAAGCTTCTGAGTGGGCAGCTCACACACACATACAGGCAGATAAATGTATTAAAGCATAGAAGCATTTATTGTACATAAAGAGCTATTGAATTGAATTCAATTGCAACTACAAACGCGCGAGCAATCAACATAAATCGAGGAAAATTTCGCTCTGTTTGAAATAATTAATTTGTTATTGTCAACGACGACGGCGACGTCGACGACATTCACAGTGAAACGCAACAAAAGCCAAGTCAGGCGCGCAACACGTGTGTGCGAGTGAGACGACAGCAGTGTTGTACACCATCCCAGCGAGTGCAAGTGAAATACGCGTTTTATACGTAAAAAAACGGAACGTAGAACACAGCAGAAAGGGAAAAACAAAAGAAGACAGAGGCAGTAATCAAAATAGCAACAGATAAGTAAACGTGCAAAAACAGCTGTGCAGCAGAAGCAAAGTGCATCAACAATAAGAAAACAAAACCCTTATAAATGGACACAAAGCAGCAACGGCAGCAGCTACAACAACGATAACAACAGTAATCAAAATTCAAACGCAGCGCGCGCACTTTGTTGTCAATTAGCGAAGCAGCATAACGTCAGCGTAGGCAGAAGCAGCAACGTCGCAGCCGCAGACACAGCATCCCATCAACAACAGACAGCAGGCAATCAGCTTGATCAGCAGCAGTCGCAGCAGCGCAGTAGCAGTCGCAGTCGCAATCGCATCGTTGTTGTTCGACGTCGTCGTCGTTGTCCCGTTCGTTCGTAATCAGCACAGTCAGTGTGTTGTTGTTTCGTCTCGTCTCGTTTGTAGTCGTCGTCGGCTCAATAGCTCGGCTCGGTCTTGCGTTTTGGGGCTGCTCTGCTGCTTGTGTGTGTTTAATTCGGAAACTGAATCTGAAACTGTATCTGTAGTTTCCCGCTAACGGCGAATATTCTCACAACTCATTGATATTTTAACCTCGTGTCGTCCGTGTTGGTTGCTGCCGCTCGACCAAGGTTCTGGCCACACAAAATGCTCGTCTCTTTGGGCTTTTCGAAGCCTCGCTTCGTCGGATTAAAAGTGCTCCTATAGCGCGAAGTTAAAAAAACCGGCGCAAACAACCAACAAAAAGAAAACAAACTGAGGAAACCAACAAGAATTGGCAAACAATCGAAAAAATATTAAACGATATTCAAATCAATGAACCAAAGTTAACAATAAATAATATTGAATCGAGTAAATCAAACATTGCGCGCAAACAAACAACAAGAAATAAATCGACTAAACAAACAAAGCAGATCATTTTCATTTCGTGGTTGTTAATTTGATTAAACCGATAATATTATACAAAATTTGTGCAATTAGCATTATAACTCGAAAACTCGTTTTCGAAAAGGAAAAAAGTTTGAACGCGACCACCAATCTCAAATAAAAACTTTATTATATTATTATTGTAGCCAACTGACCAACACACACACACACAAAACTAACTTAACAACAGCAGAGATAACACAGACAAATACTCTCTAGCACTCACTGAGACACAAATAAGGCTTTCGAAACTTTATCAGTTCTTTATTGTGTTGTGTTGTGTTCACACTAATACCAATGCACCAAACACCGAACGGCTTCTATAAATAACACGCATACAGTGACAAAAACAACAGCTGCTCTTCTCTCTTTCGTCCGTGTGAGCGCGCAGCGATTAAACTTAAAGCAAAAAAGAGCAAAAAGCAGCAGCAGCAGCGGCAACAACAACGAAAAAAAAAATTATTAGCAAAGCTTTGCCGTGATTTTTACACTCAGCGAGGAAACAGAATAAAACAGAAACGCGTCTGGAATAGTTGTGTCTACGGTGTCTCTTGGCAATCTTGGCAAAAAAAATATATATATCTACAAAATATAATTCGTATATATTTGCGCATTAGTGTGACGAAAAAGTGTTAACAACAAGCAAAAAAAGCGAGAAAAAGATTGTGAAAAAACGCAACAGCAATAGCAAACAAATGAACATTTTGTTTATTAACATTATATTAGCCATCGAGAACTCTGTGTTTTAATCATAATGTCTGCCTTGTGACAGTGCCTGAACTATCAACAACAACAAAATCAATCATCGTTCTATACCGTCTATATATACACATAAATAAATATTGTATATATATATACACATACTGTGGAAGTCGTACAAGTGCCAAAACTATTTGGTTACCAACTAATTAGAATGTCAAATATCTGACAGCGTGCCACATACAAACAAATCATACAAAAAAAAAAAAACATTGAAATAACAACAAGAACTTTCAAGTCGTGCTTTTCAAGGAGCTTTTCACTCAACTGATTAAACAAATATTTAATTCTTGCAACGGTTTCAAACATAAGTGCGCTAGAATGTTTGCATCAATCTGACAGCGGTTTAAAAGCCCCAAAAGCAAAAACCATATCCAGATCAACACATCTAAGGATTAATCCAATCAAGTGCACGATCGTTTCGTTCCCTTGCTTCCAATAAAGGAGACAGTAACGAAGCAGCAGAGGCAACAGCAGCGAAAAAAGGCGAAGAAAAAGACGAAAGCTTTTGAAAACTTTCAAATTTTGTGCATCCCCCAAAGTACAGAAACTTAACGATAAATGGAGAAATCTGAAATACGACTGCAACGCATGTCAAATGAATATCAATCGCAATCGAGCTATATGTATCTGAGGAACAAAATGCTGTTAAAAATTGAAAACACTCTACTTCGAAGCCATCGTCAGCGTGAGACCACTGGGATTAAGAAACTATACAATTCGTTTTTTGTGCTCTTTTAATTTTGCACGCGTTTTCCGCCCCCGAAGACAACGCACAACGAATTTCTTATCAATTCAAAGCATTAATAGTTACAAAAAAAGATTCAAGTTGTAAAAAGAAAGCAAAACTATAGATATTATTTGGTTGTTAGTTGTATCCAAAATCAAAGTGCTGTGCTAAGAACAAAAAAATATAAAAAAAAAAAAAAAAACAATCTAGTGTCATTAAATCTTCTTTGTTGTCATAAACAATTCTAAATAAAAATATCTATATACATAAATATATCTACAAAATGTTGACCTAAATAATTATAAATATATATAAAATTTGAAATACTTTATATTAAACAAAAACCCATTAACTATTTTCTACTTCGAATAATACACATTATAATCATTAATTGTTAATAACATCCATTGGAGAATCCAATAAAAAAAATCACAATTATTAAGGGGGAAGAAGCTGCAAGAACTTGACAAAATTGCAGGCGAAAACTGGAAGGATACACCCTAAAACCCCGTGTTTCTTTTGATCCGGTGCGTATACGTAACGGGAATTGTGGTCGGGATACCAGCCCCAAAAACTCACCAAATCGACATATTTAATAATTTCGGTATTCAAAAATAAAGAATTGTTTGTGGTTCTTGTGTTGTATTCTCTGAAAAGGAAAAAAAAAGACGAATTCAAAACGTTAATTGTTTTCGTACCGAATGGCGCTTTCGTTTCTTTCGCAAAATTCCGGCCTCTTGGATTTACAAAGCATATTTGATCCACAATATTCATTGCAACAACATCAACAACAACAACAACAGCAGCTACATTTAACATCACAACAACAACAACAACAATCATCACAACAACGCACTTCAACGAAATTCGATTTAAGCATCTTTAACGACTTTGACCAAATGGAATTCAACAACAATTTGAGTCGAAACCATAATCAATTTCAAAATAATAATAATAGTATAAATAATAATAACAGTAACCACAATTCAACTACCACCAACAACAATAACAACACCATACATACGCACCAGACCAACGGTGAAAATCTGAATCAGGTAAGTTCTTTGATATAGATATCTTTAAAAAGTGTGGTAGTACCTGAGAGGGCTGTGGATTGTAATTGCAGCATATTTTTCTTGCGAAATATATGTTAAATGTAGGTTCACATATTTTTAAATAAAAAAATCGGTAGAAAATTTCTTTGCAAAATATAATTTTAACAGAGGTTGGAGTATTCAAAAAATGTGGTAGTACCTCAGAGGAGTTTTCCTTGCGATCATATATTTACACATATATATTAACCTACATATATTTTTAATGTAGGTTGACTTTTTTTTTGACTAAAAAGAGCGCTAAACTTTCTTTGCGAAATATATTTTAAATGTAGGTTCACATATTTTTAAACAAAACAGTCGGTAGTAAGCCTCTTTGCAAAATATATTTTAAACAGAGGTTGGAGTATTAAAAAAATGCGGTAGTACCTCAGAGGGTTGTGGATTTTAACTGCACCAAGTTTTCATTGCGAAATATATTTTTAATGTAGATTTACTTTTTTTGACTAAAAAGATCGCTAAACTTTCTTTGCGAAGTATATTATTAATAGAGGTCGAAATATTTAAAAATGTGATTCTATCTCAGAGGGCTGTGAATTTAAAATGCTATTCTTGAACAAAATTTATTTTTAACGTAGGTATTTTTGAATAACAATTGTGGCTGTGAATTTGAACAGCAAGAAACTATCCTTTTCAATTCTTGCGATTTACATTTTTGATAATGAATAACTTAAATTTGTATTCTACGCTTTTGCATTTGGAATTTATATGGCAATATAAAATTAAATTTAATTTTAATCTCATGTTTATTTTTATCTTGATCTTGATAAATAGAACTCTAATCATAGCACTCTTTATCTATAACTGATATATATATATTTTTAGCTTCCCCTAGAAATATAAATCATGCCAATTTAGTAATGGTTTATTGATTTAATGGGTTCTAGTTTCACACCAGTTTTAATTGTTTATATGATTTTGATTCAGTGCTTAATTAGAACGAAATTAAATTGTGTATTTACAATCAATTAGAATAGGATATCGTATAACAACAGACAGGTAAACAAACAAGCGAACAATGTTGTCAAATGCGAATGTTACGTAAATAAATCGACTTGACAGTCATTAGATAGAAACTACTTACAAACTATATCTAGACTCCTAGACTCTAGATGGGCTCTTTAAACATACTTGTGCTCTGTTCGCACTTACTATATAAATAGCTTCAGACTGTCGGCTTCCATTGCTCTCTCACTCTCTCTTGCTATCTTGAAACAAAACGACAGGTCGTCCTCTTGTATGGTTATTATTTACACTCTCTCCCGGAGCTTATCTTTCTCCGAAGCCAATAAAATGAAATCAAATATTATGAACGCACATGTGGCGTAAACAAAATATAAAAAATCTCAATCTACAATATAGACGAGCGAAATGCAATGAATCGATTCAGATTCGAATTTTCTTAACTCTCACCCCGAAAGCTGAGCCTTAATAGGCTCGATTCTCTCAAATGTGCGCTTAGTCTGGCGTTTCTGTATTATCAGCAAGGTTTCGGACCCCTATACCACAATTTTTATTAAATGTAGACAAAAGCGATAATGTAGTCGAGGCAGAGTAGACATTTTTAATTGTGGAACGAGTGCTCTATAAATTTCGAAAATGTTCAGTTTTGGAAAGTTTTCCTTAGACAATCGTGTCAAATGTTGTGTAGTTTTTAGTTGACTTACGTTTTCCGTGAATATTCGTGTGAAAATTCATGTGCATTGTGGCTTCTGTTCTAGGTCCAAAATCGTCATTTTATCAGCGGCTATCATCATCAGCATATTGGATCGGATTATGAGCAAGTGATTAACTTTGTTGACTCACCACCGAATTCTGAGGAATCTTGGACAGGTAAGGCACAGATTTCGTTTCACCCAAACTCACCCAGAAGAAATCCCATCATCAAAACCAAATATGCAATTGGCTAATTGTAACGTTTTGATTCGGTTCGTTATTCTGCTGCAGACGCACAGTCCAAGGAATCGCCAGGACCCCAAATAATCGACGTTAGAACAATTTACTCCAACAGTGGTTCACGCAAAAGACGAATGGATTGGGACTCATTAGATATCGGTCAAAGTGAAAATTCGCCGACAACACAATCTGGCGACTTACCCAATAAGGTGCAACAGCACGAGAAGGATAAACACAAGAGAGAGAAGCATTCAGGTAACGACACTATCTTTAATCTATATCCATTCATATTGTTTTCAACAAATTTGTTGACTTTAAAATAAGCATGAAAACATTTTCAAGAGTTTTGTGCCAAATTCAGAATTTATCTTATCTGTCTGACAGTTTGAAGAGTTTCAGCATAATCCAAGTGATTTTTAGTGGTTTATCAATTGGGAGTAAATTTTTGTTATTTATTGTACATAGTAAATAGTTGTAATATGTTTACTGGAGTTGGAGAACTATCGATAGTGGGGGCCATCGATATTCGTCGATAGTCAATTTTGAGCCATCGATTGTTCTCCACCTCTAATGTATACTATTATTTTATTCATTTCATTTTCATTTATATTTTACCAATGTATTTCCAATAAACTTACATAAAACTTAACTTTTTTACAATCTGTTAATTTTCATTCTTTAATAATCTTACAAGTTAACAATAAATCAAAAAACACCTTTAAAAGCTAAGATTAGATATGAAACCAAACTTCTCACACTTCCCAGTGATTGCTTAAACGAAACTACAAAGCATGATATTTAATAATAATCATAGAACAATGAATGAACTACTCACATAAACTAGAGGAAACGAAAAATAGAATGCTTAAGTAATGATTATAAACAATTCTAAGAGAAATGTATTTTTAACATGTTGAAAACAACTTGACTGACAGTTGCGTATTTTGACGCCATCAAAATGATGGTCAATAGAATGAGAGACACAAAGAGGCGAAGACAGAGAGAGAGAGAGAGAGAGAGAACTTATACTATAGTTTAGTTAAAAAAGAAGTAAATTAACAACAATTTAATAACCGGTTTTTTAGGTATTTTGCGTCTGCGCAATGTGTAATTTGACGCCGCGTTTAATTAGCGGGAGGATCTATCACTGTATCTGTATCTATCACTCGATTTGTATCTGTATCTCAAGCTGTATCTGCATCTGGCTAAGGTTTTTGTAGAGTCCAATATACAATATTGTAGTTTTGTCTACCTTTACAGGGCTGAAATGCACCCGATTTGTTTTTGCTCTAGTCTTGATCTTATTTTAATGTGCTAATTGTTTCATAAAACAAAAATGAATCTGCTAATTGATTGATATCCAAGTGTGCAGCTCATAAAATTGATTTTTATTGAGCATTTCGTGATTCAACGTTTAAATTTTAATTAAATAGTCGTCATACGGCCAACAAATGTGTTAGGTACAAAACCTTTTTCATTTTTTTTCTTGGCTTAAAGCATATCTTAGAAATAAACGAGGAAATATAATTTGCTTGAATGAAATGTGTTCTAAAATTGTATTTATACATTTTTTGTGTACTCTCCTCAACTGCAATTCATTTGCAGTTCTTGTTTTGAATCAAAGCGAACTTTGCTCTTCCAACTTGTTGTATTTATTAGCTTAGCTTTGAGGCATGTAATTAAGTTAACACATATGTGCAAGACACGGTGTTAATTATTAGAGCTGAGTAAGAATAGAACAAGCTGCTTTTATGGGCACTTTTTATGGCTTTTATGATTGTATATAAGAAAAGAAGCTCTGGGAATTTTCCAATGCAGCCGAAAACGAAACACGCCCCCTTCCAGGCAGTTCAAGTTAAGATGAAAGATCTACGCTTGGATACATGACTGTACAAGTTCTTGAATATTGGGTTGAAATCACGCAAAGGTCAAACAGAGTTTTGTCATTGGCCTAATTACAGTCGCAACAGTTGAATTCAACAAATGCTGATACACAAATATGTACTAAATGTCTAGCCATATAATTTAAACTCTTTACAAGCTGAACATGTAAAGAGAGAAAGAGAGAGAGAGAGAGAGAGATGTAAGCGATTGAGGGGGTTAAACAGAGAAAGAGAGAGAGAGAGAGTCAGAGTCGGGGCCTATCGCAATGCTCGTGATGATGGCTTATCAACAAATATGAAATCAACAACGACAAATGCCCGCAGATAAGACCGCTAAATTGTCGACGTTTTGTAGAACCCGTAATTAAAGCAATTTCGTTTTTACTTAAAACCCACTGAAAACGAATCGAAAAACGAAACACTCGAAACACACGAAAATTGTTTGCAACCAATTGTCCGATTGTTTAATTAGTTTTTGTTTTATGTACTTTTTCAGCAACAATTAGTCACAACTATTCAATTAATTTTTTTTAACAGCAAATAATAATTGGGCCTTAAAATTGAGGCATACAAGTGCAAAAAACATTATTCTCTTTCTATCGTTTATATAACATGAGTTCGAAATTCAAATCGAATCGAGGCGAGGCTATCCTCAATTTGGCATTATATTTTCTGTCGGGGCTATGCTCTTGAAATTGTATCGATTGACATTTGAGCAATTACTTGAAACAATTTCCTCTTTTATTGTTGACAAATTAGCAAGCCGTGTGAACAGTCCTCCAACTTTCTAAAGTGCAAATAGGTTGACTAAATCGCGCACTCTTAGCTGGAAAATGTAAATTTTATTGCTTGGAAAATGCTTTCGCATTTGCGATTTTTATAGTACCTCAAAAAAAGTAAACATGTTTTATCAGTGAGACTAAATTTAAGCTTCATTCATTGAATATCTATTCGAAATTCTTATGCCATTATATGGAAAATCTCTTATCTAAGTTCAACATGCCCACCCCCACCCTCTTTACAGGGTATAAAAACAGTAACTACCGATTGTATCTGAATGAAGCGTGCTTCAGTCGAAAATATTTAATCGTCATCATTTGCGTCATGAGGCTCGCGATATGTCTGAACTAATTGCCATAAATTTAAAATTTTCAATTCAATTTTCGTTTGATATATGCATGCATTCAGATCTAAGAATTACAAATAGTTATTACAGGCAGATGTATCTTTGTTAATTACTCAACAGATCATTACTCATTCGCTTTAATTAAGTTGTATTTTGTCGCTGAGAATATTAAATAAAAAGAAATATAAATATCCTACGGCTATAGGGGCGTATTAGTAATATTATTTGATACGATATTATAATTAGTTGTATATATTTAGTTATTTCTGAGAAAAGAAGAGTTTTATATTGCTCTAGTAAATAAAATGTGTTATTTTTTAAACCGCAAAGATTTTGAATTAATTGAATAAGTTTAGTTTCTGAAACGCAAATGGAATAATATATGTAATTGCTATTATTATTCGTAGAATATTTAACTTAGATTTGCCTTATCTTGGCGCTACATAATAGGCCATAGTTCTGACACAAGTTCATTGTAAACAAGTAAGAAAGCTTCAGTCGAGTACCCTCGGCTGTGAGACACCCGTTACCCATTTTCAATGAAACCTTATTTTAAAAATATACCGCAAATATACTTATGCATACCGAAGCCTATACTTGGTATATTGATATTTTACTAAATTTAAATATACCCCAAAGTACAAAATATACGAAAGGCTATATTTGGTATATCGATTTTGCACTAAATTTACAGTATACCAAACATTAGAAAAAATACCAAAAATTTAGTGTGCGATACCCGTTACTTATTTTCAATACAACCGTATTCTAAAAAATATCCAAAAATATATCGAAAAATAATAATATATACCAAGTGCTATCTTTGGTATATGAATTTTGTGTACATTCATAATATATCTAAAGTACAAAATATACCAAAGGTTATATTCAAAATAAGCCATAAAGTATAAATGTACCACATTATCAATCGAAGCAAATAAGACCTGATTGTAGTGGGCGTTATTTGCTCTACAAAGCTATTTTTTTCTTTTTTCATTCTTTATGAGTTTTGAGATGTTTCCTTCTCTCATTTACATACATACATTTCCACAAAGTTATATTACTTTTTAACCCTATGGATAGAGGGTATACAAATATTATTATATTATTAATAGACTTGACTCACTCCAAAATATGTTATCTATTGACAGTCTCAAGTTTTAGTATAAATGTTTATTGATTTCAAAAATGTAATCGACAATTTGTTTTGTTGTTGTTGTTGTTTTACAGGTCGCAGCAGCTGGAGCGACGACATAGGCTTCGATTTGAACGCAGAGTTTAATAGCAACTCATATTTGAACAAGTGAGTGCTGTGAAATATCAACAAATAAAAAAAAAACAGGTTATTAATATCGTTATTATCGTTGCAGTGAGAACTTTTTATCGTTCTCCCCGAGCCTGACGGTTCTCAAACAGGAGCCGCAAACGGAGCAGCTCAAGCCAAGTCCCAAGGATCAAAGCACTGGCAATTCCGCCGCTGCTGCTGCTGCTGCTGTGGTAAACATTGGCAAGATCGACAAATCGCCATTGGGCGATGCCAATCATTCGCCACAGCGTGCTCAGGACACAGCAACGGGGGCAACGGGCAAACATGAGTTGAACTCGGTCAACATTTGTGGCTGTGGCTCGCCGCAGGGTTCGCCAGCCGCAACGGACTTTGAACTGAATTGCAATGCCAATGGAAATGGAAATGGCGCCGAGAAAGGCAAATCGGCAGCTGGCATTGAGGCCTATGCACAGGCGTGTAAGTAAAAAGATGACGAGATACATTTGCATCTTCAACGAATGGAATGTATTTCAATTGATTCAATTACAGCACGCTCGGGATTGCAGCAGCAGCTGAGCGTTGTCGAGGAGGCCAAGATAGAGCCATCCTCATCGGGCGGTGCCGCACGTGCAGAGGATAACAAGTAAGAGATGCTCGGCTAACTAAATCATTTAAGAGAGCGACAAAATATTGACTTGTTTTAGAAGAATGTGTAGCGAAATAAGTCGAGATAAATAGTAATTTGAGTAAGGCTAATTGTGTGTCTAATCTCTTAAGGAAAATAGAAATGTTATCGTAAATTTTATAGTTTAATTTGAAACAAAGGGAAAAGTTGGCTTTACTTCCTAATACATTAAGTGATTACCAACTTCGGTTTGTTTTAGTTTTTTCGATGAAAATATTTAAATTTAATTTGGATTTTCAAAACTAAAGATTTTCTTCATATTTGTTTAGCTCTTGAATTTGATCTTTATATCTTGAATCGAATTTATTTTCTTTAGTGTAATATAAAATAATACTACTATTAATACGATATACTAAAAATGAAGTATAATAAGAATTGAATTGAAAAATTTTGAGCACTTTTTCTTAAGGAAGTTTTTTTTTAGCGAAATTCGAAATTGTCTTATTTATTTATCAAATTATATCTGCCAAGTTTTACTTATTATATACTATATTAAACTGAACTTTTGTCTTCTCCTTTGCTATAGATTCCAGTACATTTTGGCAGCGGCCACCTCGATTGCAACAAAGAACAACGAGGAGACTTTGACCTATCTGAATCAGGGTCAAAGCTATGAGATCAAATTGAAGAAAATTGGAGATTTATCGTTCTATCGTGATAAGATTTTGAAGGTGAGCGAAATGTCGAGTGCGCTTTGTGCTGTAAGCAAGAAGGAGCAAAATTCGAAATGATAATCTGTACAAAAGTATAAATCATAACTGTCGCGACAAGATTTAAATGCCTTTCCTCGTTGCTTTCTCAGTCATGTGTTGAGTTCAAACTAATTTGCGAAAAATTGCAAGAGAAAAATTTGTGTAAATTGACTGAGTTATTGTTATGGTTGTTTCTATTAAGACTCGTTGACTATACATACGTGCAGCAGTCGAGCTAGATAGGCATATAGTATGATGATTGTGCGATGACGGCAGCGCAGTCAACGCAGACGGAGACGCAGGAAGCGACTGCGACTGCGACTGAGACAGCGACTGAGGGCAGTTATGTGGCATATTGAAATATTAAAGTTATGAGTGTGTGTGGATGTTAATTGATTTTAATATGCCCCAATTAAACTTAATTTGTACGCAAAACAACTTGAGGCATGCGCATCCACAGTTGACAATGTTTGAAAAGTATCTTGAAGTAAGCTCAATGTGTAAATTGTAATCTGAACTTTGTACTCTCTTTTGCAGAGCGTTATCAAAATCTGTTTCCATGAGCGTCGATTGCAGTTCATGGAACGTGAGCAGATGCAACAATGGCAACAATCACGTCCTGGCGATCGCATCATTGAAGTGGATGTTCCGCTCTCATACGGCTTGTGTCATGTGTCGCAGCCATTGAGCTCGAATTCATTGAATACGGTGGAGATCTTCTGGGATCCATTGAAGGAGGTCGGTGTTTACATCAAGGTCAATTGCATATCAACTGAATTTACACCAAAGAAGCACGGCGGCGAAAAGGGTGTTCCATTTCGACTACAGATTGAAACTTATATAGAAAATTCGACGACAAGCAGCGGTGGCAACAACAATAACAACAACAACAGCAGCAGCAGCTCGAGCAGCAGCAGCAGCACCAGCAGCAATAGCAACAGCAGCAGCAACAACAACAACAATGGCAGTACAACAACTAGCAACAACAACAACAACAACACTAACAACTTAACAATCACTTCACCCGGCACACCCGACAATCGTGCGGCGGGAAATGGCGGCAGTGGCAGCAGCGGCAACATTGCCGCACTTGCCGCACTCAACGGCAAACAGGCGGTGCATGCAGCTGCCTGTCAGATTAAGGTGAGTCGCCTTCCACTCTTCCACTCACTTCCACTCCTCGAATATTCATTGAGAACCATTTGGATCAACAGGTATTCAAGCTGAAGGGCGCCGATCGCAAGCATAAGCAAGATCGCGAAAAGATCCAAAAGCGTCCACAGGCCGAGCAGGAGAAATTCCAGCCCAGCTACGAGTGCACCATCATGAATGATATATCATTGGATCTGGTAACGCCAGCGACCACAACAACCGGCTGCTACAGTCCCGAATAGTGAGTATCGATCAATTGTCTTTAATTAATTACAATCATTCTGTTGTTCGATGCGCGCCAGCCACAATCAATCCAAATCCAATCCAGCAATTGCTTCAAATTATTTTGCGCATTTTCTCCGCCGTATGTTATATATATGTTTATTATAGTCAAGTATTTAGGGAACCGTTTGGGACACGTTTCTCAGCTAAATAGTAAATTACAAGGGAAATTGTAGCCTCAACTCTTTGCATAACACGAGGCGAGTTCAAGTTCACTCCCCCTCGTATACGTAATGCCTTTTGACTGCCCATTTCTATTCCCCATTTCAACAAACATATAATATATAGTATTAGTATTGTTTACTTAATTCAATGAGCACTCGAACTATGTTAATGGAATTCTCCCGAAATGTTATGGAAATCAAACAAATCAAAATGAAATCACTTGGCTTTATTTGTTTTTCTTTCATTCGCAAATCGATCGATGCGTTGAAAAAGAGAGAGCGCAAATAGACCGGAAATTTCTTTGTTTACTCTCACTAAAATTCAGGATCTTTGCTTGCCGGCTCTCTTATTGCTTTTGAAGAGAGAGAGAGATAGAGTGAGAGAGATAGTCTGGCAATGAGTTTTCTTTCTGTAATTTGTTTAGCTCTCGAACCGGTCTCGTTTTTTTGCGCTGCAAAATCAATAAAAACAAATTCGTAGTTATTTTTAGTACGGCTTTTAACCGGTTTTTACTACCCTGTCTGTGCATTTAAATGAGGGGCTTTGAGAGTATTTATATTACATATATATGATATTTATTTATATTAGAGACAAACTTTGTTTGAACTTGTTATTCGGTTGTACATGAATAATACCTAAGATATTTATAATAGATAGTGATAAACAGTTAAGAAAAAGAAGTTTTTCTGTTATGTTTATTAAATATGTAGAATTGAGAATCTTTTAAGTCAATAATTTATATAAAAATCTAAATTCTTTTAAGTCTAAAGATGTAAATTTTAAATAATATATTATATTAGCTTTATAAAAATACACAAATTATGATTCATATTTATGAATAAATGGATAAAAACAGGGTGACTGTTAGTCGTGTATTGCTTGAATTAATGATTTACTTGCGAAAAATTCTTTGCTCAAATAATTAGCATAATTTAAGAGTTTCGAAGGGATTGAATTTATTATTGGAAATCCAAAATTGGAAACCATATGAAGCAAATGCAAAAAGCTGAATTGATTGTAGTGATAGCTCATCGAATTTTGAATGATTTTGAAGAGTCTGCAAAATTGTTTTGCTGAAGGTCAGATAACAATAAAAATTACTAATGGCTGACTGAACAGATTTATATAAGGTTTAATCAACCACAACAATGGATGGATCAAATGACAAGCTTATGCCATATAAGCCATACAAATCGGAGCGTAATTGTAGAGAGAGCGAGGCGAGAGCGTGGCAAGAGAGTAAAATGAGCGCAAATGTGTGTTAGTGTGTGTGTGAGAGTGTTGTGTATCTATATCTTGTTGACTTGATTTTGTTGGCCCTTAGAGCATTCGTGAACATGCGCTTGTATCTGAAGGATCACGCCTGTCGTTGCCACAACAAATACTATCACACAATACTGCAACGAATTTGTAATAAAAATAATTCCAATTTGTAAAATATTCCACTAAACTATACTCTTTTTGTTTGCAGTATGAAATTGTGGCCAAATTCGCCGGTTCATATACCAAAATACGATGGAATGCTGCCATTTGCGAGCAGCGCATCACCGGCGACCAGCAGCAGTCCAATTGCAATCAATTCAGTGACATCAACAAATTCGCCAACATTGAAACTAATGGATGCCACAAACATGGTATCGCCGCAGCATGTGCCAGCGGATATGGATGATTACGTATGTAGACAAACACACACACACAGAATAAATTCACTAATTGAATTCGGTCTTTGCTATATAGAATCAGAACATAATGCCGGAATCGATGCCAGCACAAGTGACACAATGGCTGACCCAACATCGTCTGACGGCCTATCTCACCACTTTTGCCCACTTCTCGGGCGCCGATATTTTGCGGTAAGTGAGCTTTTGCTTCATTTCTCCAACAAATAGCTTATGCTCTCTACCTTTTTGCAGCATGTCCAAGGAGGATCTGATACAAATCTGTGGACTAGCCGATGGCATACGCATGTATAATATTCTGCGCGCTAAGTAAGTGACTGGAATATAACAAAAAAAGAAACTTGCACGGATTAAGTTTATGCAAACTTTGGCAAAAGCTCTTTAAGTTATAAAACAGCTTTCAACGCACTTGTTTGTCTATACTTTAACAAGCTTTTATAGTATGAAACGATATGGAAATGTTTCTTCGATTGTTAAAGACTTCAAATTTGTTAAAAATGCTTCAACCCACTATACGCAGATCAATTTTTGTTTATGCTGCACAAATTGAGTGCTATTCTGATTATGAAAACCTAATCGAATGCACTTCTCAATTGCTTTCCTTTTCATCAAATAATTAACTTTTTCTAAATGACTGTTGCTGTCTCAATTATTTTCCTTTTGATCACATAAATCAAGTTTTTGATTATTGAAACCTTCTTGTAAATGGCTTTTGCTATCTCAATTGTTTTCCTTTTGACCAACTAATTAGTTTTCCTTAAATTTTTTAGCCATTTTACACAATTCAAGTTTTGTTTATACTGCACAAATACAGTACGATTTTCATTAGGAAAACTCTTCTTCTAAACGACTGTTTTCCTTTTCACAAACTTATTAACTTTTCTTTAAAATTTGTTAGAAATACTTCCAACAATTTTACCTAGATCAAGTTTTGTTTATGCTATACAGATTGATTGCGATTCTGATTATTGAAACGACTGTTTTCCTTTTGACAAGCTTATTAACTTTTCCTTAACATTTGTTAGTTATACTTCCAGCTGCTTTATTCAGATCAAGTTTTATTTATTTTATGAAATCTTCTTCTAAATGACTTTTGCTTTCTCAATTAATAAACTTTTCCTCACTTGCTTGCAGAACAATTGCACCACGTCTGACTCTCTACGCCAGCATGGATGGCTGCAGCTTCAATGCTATATATTTGCTCTCCAACACGGCCAAAGAGCTGCAGCAGAAGCTTTACAAGTTACCTGGTTTTTACGAGTTCATGGCCAAGGGCGGCTCCGCTGGAGGTATGGAGAATGGAGGCGTGGCAGCTGCAGCTGCACTCTACAACAATTGGGGCATGCATTCAAAGTTCTCCGGCAGCGGGTCGAACATCTTCAACGAGGTGAACAAGAGTTGTGTGTACATTTCGGGACCGTCTGGCGTTCATGTCAGCATCACCGATGAGGTGCTCAACAATGAGATCAAGGATGGCAGCCTCTATGCATTGGATGTGCAGGCGGGCAAAGTTGTATTGAAATTGATCAATAAGCAGGATAATAATTGAACAAACAACAAATATGTTTAGTTGTAGAATTGCCTTTGTTAAAGTTTGCCTAGAGAATGTGAATGAATGAAAAGAGAATTCAAATGAAAAGTATAGTTTTTAGCATTTAATCACTAAACTAACTATTCAATATTTTACGAATAACACACACGTATTACAATTACACATCAGATATATACATATTGATCATATATGATATCATTTTCTATGTAAGTTTCAATTTGTAGGAGATTTCGCGCAGCAATTTTGAGCAAGTTATAACAGATCAAAGATCACCTTCTCTCCCCTTAAATAATATGATTTCGATATTGGAAATGCTTTTATTTTCTTTTATCAGTTTCTCCCCGTTTGTTTATTTGCTATTTTCATCCATTATCTCCCATTTCCATTCCATTTTTTTTGCATAGCATTCTGTTCTTAATTTCTTTTTTTTTTTGTATCTAATGCTGTATGTTTTATGTATTTAAGTTCTTATTATTTTATTTTCTAACATCATGCACCTACGTAAATAACGTTTATATATTTGTTTCAACATATATATTATCACATAAACACCGCAACACGATATCCGTATGAAACAGTTGCAAAACATTTGAAGTAGAAAAAATTAAAAAAAATACCACATAAAAAAAAAACAAAAAAATATTAAAAACCCAAAAAAAAAGATATATATAAATTTAGAATATGTTTATAATATAAACCACACAACAAAAAGAAATTATGATTACCACATTCAAAGTACAGTACCACGATAAATCGAACAACAACAACGAATGTCGGATGAGAGTTCAGCTAACAACCAAACAACATCTATTGTTTTTACTTATCCAGCTTGTCTATTGTATGTGATAGAAGCAATAAAGTGTTATCCAAGAGTGGACTGTCAAAAAAAGAAAAATCCACCGATACTGTGTTTTTATTCAAAAAAGAAAAATCGAAATCAGAGTTATCGATAACGATTATCAAATTCAACGTAATCGTTCATTAGCAACTCTGACTCAATTTGGGTTTTCCCCCTGGGGCTTCAATTTTAGTTGTACAATTTTTTTTCGGCAACTTTCTGTTCAAAATTAACAAGTCCAAAATAATTATGAAGATTTATTTCTTAATACAATTTATTGTTTTGCTGACATTCGCGCTAAGTAAATGCCATTGAAATGCAATAAAATTAGATAAAGAATAATTTTGAATTGAATGCAGGCATTAAAGGGGATTGTAAAATTAATTCGAATATGGTTGAGGTCACAAATCGTCTATTTACATATCGTGATGAAGCAGGAGCTTATCAATTGCTGCGCACAGAAACTGTGCCCAGCGGATTAACGCTTCACATGTTTTGCCATGGCGGAGATGTGATTGAGGCTCAATGTCAGGATGATGGCCAATTTTCAGCACGTTTTCCCATGCGGTGCTCCAAACCAATGGTGGCAAATGCGAAACCTGTGCGTGACAATGAATGTGCCGGGCAAATGTATTCGATTGGCCATCAGATTAATGGAGCCCACTTGGAACTCTTTCGATCCTGCTACGATGCTACGAACGGACGCGTTTTGTACGCCGAGAGCGATGTCTATTACAAGTCCTATTGTAAGCGTGAGTAGATGATTCTATATGCTGTTCTGATTCGTCTTTCATGCAGTTCCGCGGCGTCCATTTGTGGACGTCACCACCGATGAGATTGTGACACCAGCCGAAGGCACATCCTATATAAAGAGCAATATTTACCGTGTCTTCTGCTCCATCTTTGGCAATGAACAAAAATATTGGCCTAGTCCTTATCATTTGATCATCAATCGTGGTCATTTGGTTGCCTCAGCGGATTTTCTATTTGTCGATCAAATGTCGAGCACCTTTCGCTACATCAACTTTGTGCCGCAGTGTAAATCCATCAACGATGGCAACTGGGAGAAGATTGAGCGTTGGGTGCGCAGTCAAATCCCCAGATCATCTCCATTTCATATCAAAACTGGTGGCATCGATGTGTTAAACTTAGCCGATGTGAATGGCTACGATCGCCCAGTTTATTTGTACAACTCAAAGTTGCCAGTTCCACAATGGATCTATAAAGTGGTCAGAGATGTCGCAAGTGGCAAGAGAATCTATGTATTTCTTTCCTTCAACAGCGTCTTCCAAAGAAATCCGCCAAGTGTGCCTGACTTTTGTCAGGCTGTCTCTTGTCCATTCTACTTATGGCAAGACTCCGAGAAAGGATATATATTTTGCTGCAATCCAGAAAAATTTCAATTTTAAATCAAAACAGTGAGTAATAGTATTTATCTTTATCAATCAAATTGATAATCATAAATTATTCACATTTATTGCTTCTCGCAAATTTGTTGAATTTGTGTTTTTTTGTTTTTGCAATTTAATTGGCCGCCTCCCTAACACAAATTGTTCTTTGCATAATTTAGTATTTTTATTTAACGTTCACAGGCGCATTAGGCAATCGATTGGGTTGCAAACACTGTGAAAAATAGTCGACCTAGTTTCCACAATCACAATTCTAATTTTTGAAAAATTTATAACAGGAAACGAGTATTGCATTTTGAAATTCAAAATTAAAATTTTTCATAATCATACAATGAATTTTAGCTGAAATATATTATATATTCAGGACGACCTAAATCCTAGCTTATCTAATCTAAAATTGTACTGTACTAAAATTATTCAAATTTTTAAGAAAGATCGGTATTTAAAAAAAATTGCCACGAAAGCTTGTAATGCTAGACATTAAATTCTAGAATTAACATTACTTAAAGTTGTATTAAACTTTAACAAAACGGATATTACACTTTTAAGGACGACCAAAATCCTGTATAAAGAAATTTCATTGTTAGCTTATCTAACCTAAAATTTGACTTTATTAGAATTCTTAGAAAACAAATTATTAGAAAGGATTGTAAAACTAGTCATTCAATTCTAGAATTAGCCTTAATTATTAGTTAGTTTAATACATCTAACTCTAACAAAACGGATGCTACCCAATACCAATATTCAAATGAAAACATGTTCTAACAATACACAAAAATAATATATCGAAAAATTATTGAAATTTCCCAAATGCTATGGTTTATCTAATCGGAACCAAATTTTCAGGAAATGTAAATACTGTTGTTATCATTCATGACAAATATTCTATTTAGCTTCATCAACTTAAAATTTGATTGTACTATTCTTGTAATTGCAAGGTTTAAAAGGTTCAAAATCAAGTGACAAAAGTCATTTAATTCTAGAATTATCATTGCTTAAAGTAAAGTAAATTAAACCAATTCTAACCAGGGATAACTAACAAGTTATTACCGCATAAACCAAATTTACACAAATTGAATATTTTGATAGCTGAGATTTAAATTTAATATGTGACCATCGATTAGTGCAAATTTCAGCTCAATTAAAATGCCTAACGACTTTTTAATCATTTACGCAATGCGCTTTAAAAGCCCTTGGGCACCTCAAGACCCGCAACAGTCGTAACTAAGAAACTCCAACGTAATGACGCTGAATTTCGATAGCGAAGTGCAAGTTTTTTATGAAGGACAAAAAAGAATTTTGAACTTTTACTCAATATGGCCGCAGAAGACGAGATGTCAACGTTTAATGCATAGCATACATTTCTGGCACGTTTTCAGTTTCTGGATAATGCTCTTCAATCTGATATTGATGCTGCACATTGTCATTAATATTGGCAACATGAATGAGATAGTTAAGGGATTCTTTGTGCTAGCCACTTGCTTGGCTTACACACACAAGGTGAGTTACCTAGGAAGTGATCTCTTCACTGAAAAAAAATTTGTTAAATCAAAATTTAGTGGTCCTAAAATCAAGTCTTAGTACTAAGAATTTCGGTCTAAAAAGTTCTTGAAGACCACGAAATTTTTAATGTTTGAAAAGACATCTTGATAATAGACCCAAGTTCTTATTAATAAGAGAAACAAAATCTTGAAGTTTTAAGACGAAAAATATTAATTTAAGATCAACAAAATATTACATTATAGTTTAAAGTTTTTTTTTTACTATTTATTAATTATTGTATTATTTAATTAGCACACTCAGTTGTATGATATGTTCATCATTTTACTTACGAAATATTTATCATAGATTCGCGCAGCATTTTAACCCAGAATCTCTTATGGAATATTAATGAAAAAACTTAAAGCTATATTGGGTTAACCAAGTATTATTTTCCATATATATTTCAGGTTTATTCCGTCAAGGTGAACAATGTGGCTTTGTTGCAACTCTTTGAGGATCTTCATGCCGCACACTTTCGACCCGAGGATGCCGAGGAGGAGCTGATCTTTGTGGCAGCCCGAAAACTTAGCTATGCTCTCTATAAATATTATGGCATCATTTCAGTGACGGCTTTGACAATGCTTCTGATCACTCAATATGCCATCGATAATACGCAATTGCCGTTGGCAACTTATCATCCATTTAGCGCGGAACGGGGGACTTTTGGCTACATCTTCATGTATTGGTATCAATGTGTCGCCTTATCGTTGTCCTGCTTCGTGAACATATGCTTTGATTCCCTCTGCTGTTCCATGTTCATCTTCATCAAGTGCCAATTGGATATTTTGGCATTGCGACTCCAGAGATTGGGATACGATTGTGACGAGATTGTTGAGTTGCCGCTGCGAGATCAGCTTAAGCATTGCATCGAGCATTACATGAGAGTTGTGGAGCTGTCTGCCAATATCGAAGCACTCATCTACAAGCCCATATCATCGCAGATATTCTGTTCGGTTCTGGTGCTGACAGCCAACTTCTATGCCATGTCCTTGGTGAGTTAAGAGTGTTGTCTAAGATATGTTTAATATATTTAGAAACTATTGAGTTGGCAGCCTAAGAAATTCAACTTGGAATCAATGAACTTTGCGTTGACAAAATTAGCATCAATTTGTTATATTATAATATAACATATAGTCCCATATCCGAAAGCACTTTTTATTCTCAAAAGTATAGTTTCTTTTAGTATAAAAATGTTTGTCACATTTACTTCTCATATATTTCTGAAATAATATCCTAATTTATAGCCTTGACAGCCATCTTTTGTAGACGATTAAGGCAATCTCTAATTTAATCATTACATTTTAGTGTCTTTTAAAAGTCTTTGGAAAAGTATGCAACTTATTTTCATTAATCGGAACATTAAACAAAAAATACATATTTACTTGGGAGAAAATTAACAACTGCTATTTCAGTGTGCAGCCATAACTTTGTGCGCATGTACTATGTACAAAAACGAATACTACAGAAAAATAGAAAAGATTTAAAGAAGTGTTTGCTATACTCTACTTTACAAAAATAATCAAGCGATCAACTTACAAAATGTAATATGCAAAAAATGCCATTATGTAGATTTGTTTCTGTCTTACTGTCTTTTTAAACTTTACAGAAAAGAAAAGCTAGAAACAAATTGCTAATCACTATTCTTCTTTATAATTTTATTACAATCTAAACTTTAAATTCGAAACATAAAGAATTATATCAAATAGCAAAACAAGACTTTATTTACGTTGCATTATACATGAACTAAATTAAATCGCACCCTTAACATTTATTTTCTTTGATAATACAAATAATTTCAATTATAATTAAGAAAATTGACCCAATTCTAAATAAATTAATTCCATATAAATCAAGAAATTAATTTCTATATAGATATAATTAAGTGTACATTAATTTCTCTTGCAGTTATCCGATGACAAATTGGTTTTTCTCAAGTTTTTCATCTACCAAAGCTGCATGTTGATTCAGGTTTTCATACTCTGCTACTTTGCCGGGTAAGTTTCAAGGAATAAACCCGTATTTATGTACTTGATCTATCTTCAATTGGCAGTGAGATTGTGCAGCGTAGCACTGAGCTGCCCCATGAGCTGTACAAGAGCAATTGGGTGCACTGGTCACGTTCCAATCGACGCCTGATGCTGATGTTTATGCAACGCCTGGACACCGCAATACGCATAAGGACCTTTAATGCGAGTCACGCCTTCGACTTGGCGCTGTTCAGTTCGGTGAGTTGATTTTTTTTTTGCACTGTACTGCACTTAATTTGCCCATAATAAGGGCGCCTCATTAGAGCTCATTATCCTGCGTTGTCCTTGCATAAGTTGCGCCTATAAAAGCCGACAAGTTAGAGGCTTTATCATTGAATAGTTGTTGAACCGAGCGAACCAAAGATGAACCGCGCAGAGCACCGAGAGATTACCGAAAGTTTCTACAAGTATCAGGTGCGATATTTTGAGATTTTGGGCTTGTGGCAACTGCGTCCAGATGCCACAAAGCGGCAGCAGATGTTGCATCTTCTGCGCTATTTGCTCTTCTTGGGCATTGTGTCGGTCATGTTGGTCTTTTTCGCAATACACGTGTTGGCCAACATCGATCAGCTGACCGTGATAATGCAAGTGTTCTTCTTGTTTGCCACCGAAATGTCCTGCATGGTCAAGTTGCTCAGCATACGTCTGAGGCGTCGGGAACATGCTCAACTGCTGGATGAGATGCATTCCAGCGTCTTTAGGCCAAGAACTGCGGAGGAAACGTTGACTTTCAAAGGTGCCGCTCAGATGGCCATCAATATGCGCAATTACTATGGTGCCATGTCGATTCAGGCTGCCGCATTGCTACTGGTGATGCAATGGTTTGTGGACAGCAGCGCCTTGCCGCTGGTGATGTACGAGCCTTGTGATCTGGCAAATTCGAGTTGTTACTACGTTCTCTACACGTATCATCTGTTGTCATTGCTGCCCACTTGCTGGCTGAACATTGCCTTCGATTCCATGTCACAGGCTTTGCTGAACTTTTTGCGTGCACAGTTGGTGATGCTATCGATGCGGCTGGAGAATTTGGGTGCTGCTCTGACGCCTTTGGATGATCATCGCATAGCGAAGGAATTGCGGGAGTGTTGCGTTTACTATGCGCGCATTGAGCGACTCAGGGATATGGTGGATGGTTTCATTAAAATTCCCGGTTCGGTGCAATTGTTTTGTACCATTCTGGTGCTCGTTTCGAACTTCTATGAAATGTCTACGCACGCGGACGAAACGGCTTTCATCATGAAGATTGTAACGTATCAGTTTGCAATGCTGCTGCAAATCTTCATTGTTTGCAATGCGGCCAACGAGGTCACTTATCAGAGCTCGCTTTTGGGTCATACCCTTTACAATTCGGAGTGGACTACTTGGAACAAGGACAATCGCAAGATGTGTTTACTGATGATGCTGCGCTTCGATGATCCGCTTTGGGTGCGCACCATAAATCATACACAGAGTTTTAGTTTGCCTACATTTTCATCTGTATGAATAGTTGTTTTTAGTTTTATTTCATTATTAACATATTTCATTTACTTTGCAGATTGTGAACTGCTCGTACAGTTACTTTGCATTGCTCAAGAGGGTCAACAGTTAAATGTGGCGGCTTAAACATTTTTGAAAATTTCGCACGCGTTGGCAGCACTGCTTATCGAATAACGATTACTTATCGCTTTTAGTATATAATTATTTTAGGCACATTTTTAAAGATTTGTAATAAATGACACAAATAAATAACACTGCACATATCATAGCGTTCAGCTCATGTTCGTTGTTCGCGAAAAATGTTTAAACGTTGCAATCATTATACTAATATAATATGGTTAATGGTTGCATTAAGTACTCGAAAGCAAACTTAAAAAATGAGTTTAAATTCCTTCGCAAAATTTCACGCAATTTTTTTTCAAACTTAACTTACTAATCATTATATACCCGAATTTTCTTTTTAATTATTTTTCTTTAAATTACTTTTATCTTGTATTAATGAAGTAAAATAAATATTCTATTGTCTTTGTACATTCATTTTATGCAAATTAGAGGTATGGATTCAAAGATTACATTTGTATACGCTCATTTTCATACATTTGCTGTATATTAATGTGGAAAATATTTAATTAAATTGTTAGAAATGACATTCGATTTGTTTAATAAAGAATGCAAATTGGTATTATTTTTATTGTTCATTTAAATTTTTTTTAAATATGAAACAGTTAAATAATTTGTATTGTAATTTTTAGTATATTTTTGTGGTTTCACTACACATGTTAAAAATACTAGATTGAACTTATCGATAAGTCGAGTGCGCATTTTACAACACTAAACATATCATATCGTTCAGCTGACGCTCGTTTTCGCTTTAGCGTTCGTGCTTCGTGTTAAAAGTTAAAATGTCGAAAGAAAATTCAGAAAGCAGCCCTAGCTGCCTGCATTGCAGAGTGCACGATTCAAAACAGACATTTCATGAGATCTTCGACGATGTGGGCATTGATATCGAATTGCCAAATTTACTGGCAAAGTATTTTCAATTAAGTGTCAAACCCGATCCAAAAAAAGAGCAGTTGTTGTGCCTAGAGTGTGTGAATACGCTAATTCGATTCTATGACATCGACGAACTACAAAGAGAACAGGATGCGGCAAATGCTGCCAAGAAGGATAAGCCACTCGGTAAAAATGACGTCAACACCGCGAGCGAGACATCATCGACAACTCCCGCCAAGGCTGAAGCGAAGCCTGCAAAAAAACAGACGCCACCGGCGGCTAAGGCAAAAATTGAACCCAAAAAGGAGATCGCTAAGTTGCCGGTCAAGCCAAAGCCTGCTTCGGCTCCGGTTGCTGCGCCTGCAGCTGCAACCACTCCACATGCAGAGGAGGCCGTTGCTATACGCATTAGCAAAGGAAAAACATTGACTGTGACACCAAAACGTATAGAGATCAAACCCAAATCGAAAGCCAGTCTAGAGAAACCAGTGGGTAAGCGAGGCAACTCCAAAGAAGCTGATTCAGGGGAACAGGAGCAGATAGGCGCACTGTTACGTGACATATTCGGAGAAGAGAAGTTGGTGGCCAAAGAAAAACTCATTGAGATAGCAGAAGCAGTGCAGCGGTCGGAAATCATCGATAACGAGGAGCACATACAGTTGGAGGAAAAGGTGCAAGAGGAGGAGCAGTCGCTCAAGGAACCGGACAACCCAGACGCTGACGAGCTGGAGTTTTTGCTGGAGGGTAAGCCTAAATGGCCGCTTATGTACATGATTCAGTTAATAATTAGCTTAATATATCTGTAGGTGACTCTTCGGATTTGGATGTGCCGCAATTGAAGTCAGAGAAGCGCTCTTCACATGATACAACACAATCCCAAAATGAAAGCGAAAGCGAGAATGAAACTCACAAAGTTGAACCCTTCAACTTTGTCTTAATTAGAGAATGTGCGTAGAATTAGATATTAAATTGAAGCATAATTCATAATAATTGATTTACCATTGCAGCCGACGACGTTGGAGATCTGTATGAATACCTATCCACTGTGGTGAAGACCTGCTTTGAGACCTTGTCCTTTGACTGGGCCACCGTCTGTCAGCATTGCTCGCTGAAGTGCGGAAAATTTGAAACTCTGTTGAGTCACATGCTCAAGTGTCATCAGATGTCTGGGCAGCAGTTCAAGTGTCCCATTAGAGGCTGCGACAAGCAGCTGCGTGGACGCAAGTTCCTGGCCATGCACTTGGTTCTAATGCACGCTCCAGTAGCAGAGTAAGTAACTAAAATACAGTCCGATTAAACTTATTATTCCACTAATACTATCGTAAAATCCGTCAAGCATCATCTTAATAAATCTTCCACTTAATACATGATTACAATTCAAAATTAAATAATCTCTGAAGAGTGGACTTATTATAAAATACAGATATAGTAGAATTTACTATGTTATTTTTGGACTAATCGATATGAATGAATTTCTTTTAGAATTCCGATTTATGGCAGCTGTCCGGAGTGCAACCTGACTTTCTCGAATATATTGCAGTATAACAAACACTCCTGCGCCCATGTGATCAAGAAGCGTCGTGGCATTCGCTTGTATTGCGAAATGTGCGGCCTGGAGTTTCCCTCCTGGAAACGGTAATTTGCTCCTCATTTTGTTAGTAAATCTTACTTATTGTTAATACCTTTGCAGCTTCAACTTTCACAATCAATTCCATTTGGAGCGACATCGACCACGCGCCTGCTTTGTGTGCGATTATGCGGACAACAATATCGATGAGCTCTTCCAGCATTTGCACTACTCCCATGAACCGGAGGGTTCGCTCTTTTGCGATCTGTAAGTAATTTCGGCAAGTTCACTAGTTGTCAAATTATAAACGTTTTTTTCCTTTGCAGCTGTGATCGCACTTTCCGTGATGCTGCCATCTTTGCAGATCACAACAAGTCCCATACGAATGTCACCACAAACACGTACACCTGCAGCGAGTGCAACGCTAACTTTGATACACGCGGTCGTCTCAATGGTCACATGGTAATTTGGAGTTGTTAGAATATAAAATAGTTGAATAGGTTGAAAAGGCCTACCTTAGATCTTATAATTAGGTATTTGCCTCCATCCGTTTATTATTATTCACTGTCCAATTTGCATGTATTATAATTTTCAATGCAGACGTGTAAACTTTAATCTTTGTACTGTTTCTCTTAATTTTATTAAAATTTAAATACTAATGTAGAACATATATTCTATTAAACAATCCAAGCGTCGAAATAGAATAGTGGGTTTATTATAGTTAAGAATTTTCTATTATATTCATTATTGTACATAACTTATTCATGCTTTTGTTGCTTCGCTGCAGCGCATCACCCATGGCACTGTCATCAGTTGTGAGATGTGCAATCGCGAGTTTGCCACCGAAGCCAGTTACAACGTTCACATGAAGAAGCATCTGATCATCGAACGCGAGGTGCATGTGTGCAACAATTGCGGTTTACTCAGCGAGAGCAATGACAAGATGACGGTAAGTAAAGATATTTTATTACGTTTGCATTGCTAAGAATGTCTTGCTTTCAGGCTCATGTCGAGAATGAGGATTCGGTTTGCTTTGGTGTCGATATCTATGTGGAACTCCTAAGAGATGCCTACATCTGTGAATACTGCTCTACTTACTATAAGACAAAGGCGGATTTGCGTGCTCATCGTGATTCGGGGCTGCACAAAGATGGTGTCTTCTGTTGTCAGCCGTGTGGCAAGGAGTTTAACGACATGAAATTGTATCGCCATCACATGCGCACCTATCAATTGCAGCGTGCGGATGTGGCACATCGCAAGTTAGAGATTTGCCTGTACTTTATGTGCGACTATGAGGTAAACTAGTAGTTATTTTTTATAGTTCAATAAATGTATATATTGTTGTTGCTTGCAGGATTGCACTGAGTCGTACATCAGTTGGAATTCATTGTATACACACAAGCGTCGTACTCACGATCTGGCCGAGAAGCTGGATGCCAAGCCAAAGGCCGATGAATGGATCTGTCAATTCTGTCAGAAGCAGTGTCGCTCCAAAATGTCACTTTCGGTGCATGTGGCACGCAGTCACAACAACAGTGAGTTGCTAAAAGTTAGCTACAAAAGTTCATAGTTTAATATTTAATTTGCTTTGTAGACAATGTTGCTTGCAAGCTGTGCAAAGCTTCTTATAAAGATGATGAGGCTTTAAAAAAGCATCATGCCTACTGGCACGAGCCCGTGGAGTGTTCGTTGTGCTTCAAGGTTGTAAAGAATCGTCGCAACTTTGACACACACATGAATGTAGTGCATTCGGATAACAAACGTTATGCTTGCAGCGTATGCCAAAAGGGTTTCTATCACAAGAGCGAAATGGAAGCCCACAAGCGAGTGAGTTAAAGTTTTATTTAATAAGTTAAAATAACTAATTTACATTCAATTAATTTGCAGCTGCATAATCAATCGTATAGCTGCGAGAAATGCAGTTTTACCACAAGGAGTAAGAAATCATTGGCAGTTCATGTGCTGGGGCAGCATTACAGACGCTTTGCGTTTGAGTGCAAGCAGTGTCCTAAACGCTTTGGCCGTCAACAGGGCTTAACCAACCACATCTTGCGAGTGCATTCCACTAAATTCACGTGTCGCGATTTCCTCGAAGGCGGCTGCAACAGAGCCTTCAACACATCGGCACAGTTGACGGTCCATGTGCGCAAGGTGCACAACAGCACCATTAGTGTGACTGAAGATGTTGACGACGAGGCCGTGGATCTGGAGCCGGAGGAGGAAGAGCAGCAGGAAGAACAAGAGCAGCAGTCAATAAGAAAATCGAAGCGACAGAGGACGACAGCATCTTCTCCATTGGAAAAGAAACGTTGCGTACGCCTCAGTAACGACACGCTGATCGAATTTATAAATGCCGAATCGAAGGAGGATCAGAAGAACGCTACAGACTCGGAGATTTTTGAAGAGTTGCAGGAGAGCAAAGCCAACATCTTGCCCCCGAAGCGAAGGAAAAGACAGTGTTGAATTTTGCTAAAGCAGTTTATTTAGCTGTTTCTTTATTTCCGATTTGGTTTAAGTAGTTGCTACCCATAAATTGAACACAAAACTCATGTCGGTAAATGGACACACGTGCTCCCAAATGCCATGTCATATTTTTGATTTCATTTGTATTAATTCAAAATTTAAATATTACTTTTAAATAAGTTAATTTCATTCCTATCACTTTCACAATGCGTCAACTGTCTCAGCATCCATTTTAGTTTTGTCTTTTTTCACTTTTGCCATTCATTTTATTTACATTTGCAATTTGATAGTGACGTTGTCCTTCCATCCGAACTATAAAAGCTAATGCTACCAAATGTTGGGTGTATCATCCACCCTTATATAATATATCATCCCTCACATAGTTGAGCTAAATTATTAGCTAAAAAAGAATTTAATTTGTTTGCAAGCAATTGAAATGTTTTGTGTTTTTCTTGTATTAGCTAAAGCCTGTTACAGGGTATCTGCAAGTCTTGCTCTATTCAATATGTACATATTACACTAGTATGTTTCATTACGGCAGCAATTTTGATTTGATTTATTTAAGCAATTATGCATTTTGCAGTTTCTTTTGGTCATTAAAACGTTCGATGAAAAAGTGCAGTGAAATCAAAAAAGTTTTTACGAATGTCTCATGGATTTATGATATAACTATAACTTGGTACAGCAGAGTTTGCACTCGATGATGAGTGCACGCTCGTCTTACAGATATTATTATTGTAGCTATCATAATAATTATTATTATTATTATTAATATAATAGATATTACATATCGACTAATTTCAATTGCATTTTAACTAACCAGAATCTGGCGGAAGCAAATTTGATTTATTAAGCGTTGTTGTTTGGTCATTCAAACTTTGAAGATTGAGTGCGGAGCTTACCTGCAATTAATTGAAATTGTTTTTTCATAAATTTATAAATTAGAAAATAGTTTTATTTAACCACTTACTGGGCTAATTGGTGTTATAACAATGGCGGTGCGCGTGGCGCATTGCAGGAGAGCCGTGTCCTCCGTGGACTCATCACAGTCACCATCTGGATCGACATCCATGCCATCGGCGCCAATGTCGCTGTCAATCTCCCACGATGGGAAATGCTCCATCTCGCCCTCGCAGTTCAGATCCTCCTCCTCGAAATCCTCGTACTCATCGATAAGGATAACTAAACGAACAAAGTTGTACATCATTATTTATTTGGCATTAAATTCGATTTCAATTTTCAACTTTTAACAAAATGCAAAAAAAAAGTTGATGGCAAAAATAAGATAAAAAGGTATTGAGAATTTTGATATAATCAATGTTGTGCTTTATTGAAAGGGATAACAAATGAATCTTTGGTGTGGCAAGTGGCAAGTGGCATTTGTTTGTAGCATATATAAAAATGTGGCATGTGAAGATTGTTCGAAGTTCAGGCTCGGCCTGGCTTACTTGAACTATCTGGCGGCGTTGGCTTCGCACTGGAATCCAAGGATTGTGCGCCCTCATCTGGCATATTGATGCGCTGCTCGTGTTTGCTATATGGCTCCGATGTGGATCTATGCAGGCTATACACAGGTATTTTTAATTTATAAAATATATATGTTAATAATTATGAACTTACCTTAAAGTAACGCGTTTTTTAGTTCTATTCTCTAAATCAGTCATAAATACATCATTGTGCTGTTGCTTCTCAGGCGGTAGCTGATATGAGTTAAGCACGGAAGACTAGAAGACATAGAGATGCAAGTTAACAATTATAATTAGAATATATTCGAAGAATCATAGACAACGAAATTTTATAAGTTAAAAACTAATTTGCTTTCTTATAAATTTTCTAAAGAAAAAATAAACCAATCGTGAAAAATTATATACATACTAATGTTCATACAAATGACAGTTAATTAAATACAATTTTTTTTAACAATAAGAATGTTAATAAAAAGTGTTTAATTAATGTTTGAAGATTGCCAAGTAAACTTGAATTAATAGTTTAATATAACTCAAGTGCAAATTTATAAAATTTCATTAATATGCCAATTTTAATAGAAATGAAAGTTAAAAAACTAAAAAATTTATTTTATAAAAGTTAAAGAATTTTTAAATGAAAATATTAATTTAAGGCTACGCAGGTGGCTGGCAGACTTTTACTAAGGTTCTGTAGCAGAAAGCTTTCTCAATGCTTTAGCATTAATCTACTTCGTACAAAAGCTAAGAGCTACAACTCTAACGTAGTTGCATGTTTGATGTTTGCTAAGTAAACTTTAATAAATAGTTGTATATAGCTAAAGCAAACATTTTTAAAATTCCAGTTTCAAAGAAAGATTATGACTATTTATAAAATTAGGACATCTTAGCACTTATCGTTTAGATTGTGCCTTTAATTGCTTTCTTGTTGCTTTGCTCTCACCTTAGTATTGGTCGCTGTATGCTGTGTATGCGGCATTGGTGTTTGTGTGGCAATCGCATCCGTTGTTATGGTTGCCGTCTGCGTGGAGGTCAGCGCCGTCTCATTGCTGTCCAGGCGATCCACTGAGGAGGCCGCCGACGAGGATGCGCCGGTCGTCACCAGCTCGGGATGCACGCTGAGCGTCGCCGTTCGCTTCCACACATCGATCATGTTCTGATTGTGTGCGTTGTGATGCAGCTGGTGACTGTGACTAGGGCTAATGGAATGTATTTTGGGTTTCGGATTTGCGGGCAACGGAAGCGCTAAGAATCTATCACGATCCTCCATATAGGCCTTGATGAGAATATCCAATTTCTCCTCAATGTCCACCACCTGCAAAGTATACCAAACTATTAATATCCGGCGAGAGGGTGGGCGTTTAATTGCTGGGTATTACTCACCTGACGCTCGACCTTAACCACACGCGAGGCTAAACTGATCTTCGAGGCATACACGTCCTTCGCCTTGGAGCCTTGTTTGCCCAGTATTTGGTCAAGTCTGTGTGGGAGAACAAATTATAGAAAATTTGTAATAAATACGCTGACATTTCATAAATATTATAAACTATTAAAATCCGAATCTAAATGTAACTATAAAAAATATACTTGAGGATGTCAAGAGCTCATGTGTATCATTACATAAATATTAATCGAAAGGTTCCCACTCCGCTAGGACTCCCTACTTCGAGATAAGAAACCATTGTTATCTGTATAAGACTTTAAATAAACATCAGGACTCAAACAGAATTCACTCAAATCATTGCGTCATTGAATGTAACTATTTGGACTTTCTTCAAATATAAGTATGATGGTAATAAATAAGGGTATGGTAGCTAATTAAAGGGTTTTTTGTCAGTCTATCTTCTTTTAATATACAGTTTATTTTCGTTAAATATAAATAATTGTATTTATAATCTTGTCTTAATTAAGTACTTCAACAAATTATCACTCAGTTAAAGTATAAATCGATTTTTTGGTCATCTTGCCATCGCTTACTTATAGTTATAAGTCTTATAAGTCATAATATGTTATTTTGTATTCTTATTAATTTAAAAAAAAAATACATAAAGAAGCAAATGTAGCACGATTTTCTATTAGTTCCTCTTCATTTTAGTATCAAGTATACGCAGAGTGAACATAATATTTTTTTTGTAGTATTATTATATTAACATAAATACAAAATTAAAAAATATGCCTCATGATTTTCACTACATTAACTCATTTTCATATAAATATTGCGTATACGCAGGGTAGGTTTGATTACTTGTACTTAAGTCAAGCACTACTAAGCTATACCGTAAATATTGCGCATACGCCATGTGAGCTTGATGTATTACGCATAAATTAAAAGTAAATAAGTTCACTTGAAAAACAAAGCCAGCTAAACTCTTTAAATGTGGTATGAAAAATTACGTATACGCACCGCAAATGCAGCATTTTGACGCGACCCAGCAGATCCACATGACCTGTAAAGGAATTAGGATGGCAATAAATAGCATATAAAGTTTGCTAAAATTGTGGCAAGTAAATTAAACTAACCTGCCGCATATTGCTCCATGACATCTTTGACATCGTACGGCTTCAAAGCCTCCTTAAACTTGCGGCGTGCAACAAAGTACTTGAGCTGCAATCGAGTTTTAAATTATTTGTAATTACAGATTAGATAAACAATAAAAAAAACGGATGAAATTTACCTTGCGTATAAAGCGTATGGCGATCTTGTGACGATTTGTCAGCTGCGTGCAACGCGGCTCCTCATCCTCATCTGCGGGCAATTTGTGAATCAGAGAGATTGACTTGTGCGTTAGGTTTTGGTTGCTTGCTTCGCGCGGTTGTTTTTTATTTTTATTTTTAGCGGCAATTGTTTTTGATTTTTTGGGGTTTTTTTTTATTTTTTAGTTACATGAATGCAAGTCAAGTCAAGTCCAAAACAAATCCAACAACACACAATTAACACATTACAAGTAGCGGTTATACACACACACATACATATACAAATAAGTATATATATATATATTCAAAATATGGAACGTACAATAAGATATTACAGATATATTAGGTTAGTCAAATGCAGTTACAGAATACATTTAAATATAAGTTCACAATTGATATCAATGATGGGCGGGGGGGCAAAGGCAAAGGGATATTTTGGATTAATTGAGCATAGTTTAAGCAAGCTTCAGAGTGTGTGTGTGTGTTTAGCAGTGTGTGAGTGTGTGTGTGTGGGCGTTTGTGATGCTGATACGAAAGTGGAAGCAAAAATCACTCACACTTTTCAGATGCAGTTAGAGAGACAGAGAGAATTAAACAGATTGACAGAGAGAGAGAAACTACAGCAAAAAATGCAAAATGCAAAAAAAAATAAGTACGTTACTAAATGCTAACAACTATGCAGTATTTTTTTGTTATGTACAATTCGAGCGCATGCTAATCGATGACCTGGCCTACAGCAACAACACAGCTTAACAGCTCAACAGTTTTTTTTGTTTTTCGTTTCCGCGCCACACGCACTTGCCACATAAAATGCGCCATGCGGCTCCGTGCGGCCTTGCAACGAGCCCGTCTCCAGAAAATGCGAGGCAGCCGCAAAAAATCGACCTGTACGTCCGCTCGGACTTGGACTCGGATTTGGACTTGGCTGTGGCTTTTCCTCCGCCCCCTCCTCCTGCTGCTGCTGGATGTGGCCCGCCTCCAGATCGGGCGATGGCGTCACGCGTGGATTACGCAGCGAGAATGTGGAGCCAAAGAAATCACCTTGCAGGAAACCGCAGAGCACAACGGGTATGGTCAACGTATTAGAGCTAGCCACAGCCTTGGGCTTAGCTTGCGGCTCAGCTGCAGTCGAAGTTGTTGTTGTTGTTGCAGTGATTGTTGTTGTTGTTGTTGGCACTGTGCCCAAACTGGAGCTGTGCTTGCAATTGGCCAAATCAGAAGGCAACGGTGTGGACTTTGCTGTTTGTTGTTTTCGTTATGTGTGTTAGTGAGTTTGTGTGTGTGTGTGTGTGTGTGTATGTGTGCGTGTGTGTGTGAGAAAGCGTATTAGTCTCGGCCTGTTTTGTCCCGAAGAGAGTGTGGTCGGGTGGGGAAAAACGGGGGGCCAAAAATCATATAGAGTTTCGATTTTGTTTCTGTTTTCAACCAATAACAACATCAATTCAATTCAATTTAATTCAATTCAATTCAAGTCAATTCAATTTTAAAATGCAACCACAACATTGACACAACCACAACACTCAATATAAGGAAAATTTGTCTTAAGGTTTGTTTGTCTTAAGGTGTTTTAGTTTGTAAAATAGTGTTTTTGGAACCTCGGGCGGGACCTTGTAGACTTACCGTCTGAATTTTTAATATTTTTTTAAGCAAGTTGTTTCAGCAACTGAATCTTCGCTAAAACTTGGATTCATGGATTTGCCATTTTGTACTACCTCTGAAAATGTCAAACCAGATGTTAAAGTTTTTTCTCTCGTTTTCTTTTTGTTTGTTTATCTTCTCGTTAACGATTTCAATAATTTTGTATTAAGTGCCAATCAATCAATCAATCAATCAATCAATCAAAGAGACACGGTAGTCTATATGGGTCGCACATAACGGTTACAATAATTTTAACAAAATTTTCAAATTAAAAAAAAAAAATTAGAAAAGTTGAACAGCAACAACAACACACACCAGAAATTTAAAGAATAAAATGTACTGTGTCTTGACAATCCTTTAACAAATTATTTAACTACGAGTATTTATTTCGTTTTGAATATTTAAACTGCAACACATTCCTTCATTAAGTCAAAACTAGTAATTTATTTATATTTCATTTCGCATTTAAATATTTGGTTTATTTTCTTGGGTTAAACTCTTTTGGGGAAATATTTGGCGAGTGCGCTGAGAGGCAAAAAAAAACATTCAGAGTTGAATCTAGTAAGGATTTCATGTATGAATATGATGCATGGAATTGATGCTTGGTTTTAAATGAAAAGAGCAAACAATTATGTTGAATTGAAGTTTATTTAATATATTATATATTCATGTTAAAAATGTGTTCATTGATGTATTTTAAATGAAAGATAAGCAAACAAATGTATAGATTTAAATGATGACTTCGCTGAAAGCTGCAAATCTGTTTGTTTGGCTTTTCTTATTATTTTCCTTTATCTCAATCAATTAACAATTTGTTTTAATTTGCTTTTCTTATATAAAAATGATTACATGCTCTCTGTTGATTACTTTTTTTTTTCTTTGTATCAATCTTTCAATAAAATTGTGCAATTAGCCTGCTATAGCAATTGTCATATTGCTTTAATTTATTGGCATATCTTTTAATAAATTGATATTTATTGTTATTGAATTGAATGCATTTCGCTTTGCTTTTTGCTAAGGGTAGCAAATAACTGACAGACAGTGACTTGTATTAAATGGGGGTGGAATTTAAGAGATAGTTATACCATATGTTTTCCATAAATTAAGAATTAAAATACTGAATATCTTTCTCGCAAACCTTTCTTGCAATAAAGAATATTCATATATGAAAAACGTATTAGTTACATAATCATATTTTAAGAAATCCTAGAAAATGTAAGCACAAATATCATTATACCCGATACGCAAGCGGTAATAGGGTGTTTTAACTTTCTGCCTCCTATAAAGTATAGACAAAAACGCCAATTTACGAGAAGGTTTAGTTTCTATGACTGACAATCTGGTATGGTTTATTTTGAATGTAGTACTATCAAAATACCAAATATAGCGTTAGGTATATTTTTGGTATTTTATGTATATTATTTTGCTATATTTTAACAACACTGTTTTTCACTTATTCAAAATAGGAGGCAGGTATCTCAAAGTCGAGCACACTCAACTCTTGCTGTCTTACTTGTTAAGACTTAAATTATATTCTATATGCACAATACTTTATGATCGTAGGCTAATTAGATCTTTCAAATTTATTTTCATTAAATATATTATCAATTTTGAAATGGTCCTATAACATTTTTTATTATTTGTTTATGGTTAGTCTTTGAAAATATAGTACAAAATTTGAACGAAAATAAATATCCTAATTAAGTATTATTAGCTTCCTCCTCAAATGTTGTACTTTAAGTACATAATTGCATAAATTTGAATAAGAAAGTTTTCCGTATTTTCATATTTATTTTCGTTTCTTATTAGCAAGCAGTGTGAATGAAATTGAATGATTAAAAAATGATTGAGATGCCCATTTGATTGACAGCGTGAATTGTTAGAGAAATGCCTGAATGAATTTTGCACAGATTGTTCGATGATGAATAGAGAGACAGATAAAACATGCTTGGGTTAAATGGCAAACAGAAAACGAAAACTTGTTATTGTCTTTTGCTTGGTTGATTTTCTCATAAATATATATATATTTTGTGGCTCGTTATTATTTGCAGTGCGTGGTGAGACAGAAATATAGAGGGCGAGAGAGAGAGAGACAGGAAGAGTGTGTGTGCGTGTGTTTCTTTGAGTGCAAACAGAACTTGAAAAAAGTGAAACTGTATAGGAACGTTTTTTTTTTTATTTTTTGTGGAACATTTGCTGATTCAATTTTCAAACAAAAGTCAGCAGAAAATATAACAATAAACGAATTGGAATCAAAACGAGTAAATGAGAAAATTTGTTGGCAATTTCTTGTTTGAATTGCAACTCACCCAGATTCTCCACAGATGCGTTGATGTCGCGTATGGTTCGAGTGTAGCGAGTGGAGGCACGTGATGAGCCAGGTGGCTTGGACAGCGTTGAGCCATCGCCACCAGGCGTCTGGATTGTCTGGCTCTTGTGACGCCTTATCGTCGGCAGGCGGGCGACGAAGGATGTGTTGTGCTTAAAACTGGATGAGGCCCGTCTGCGGAGTATTCAATGGATATTGGCACACGAAAAAAAAACAAAAAACAAATATTTGAACAATCAGTAAACATAAATGGGCAAAAGTGGAGCAAAATATTAAAAGATTGAATAGAGAGAGATAGATAAAAGAGAGGGTATAGCGAGGGGGGTTTATTATTGTTTTTGTTTTTAATAAACGGGAGACAGTGGAGCGCAGAAAATAGAACTGTGTCAGTGTGTGAGTGTGTATGTGTGTTTGTAAGTGTGCGCAGTTGTGCTTTCGACTAGACGTGTTTTGCTTAAGAACAAATTACTTGTGACAGGTGCTGACTGGGGGGAAAAAGCTGCAATGACACCAGCTGCAAGTATGTGAAGCTTAAGGATTACTACTCAAGCTTTCAGCTGCAAAAGTTGTTAAAAGCTTTCATTTGTAAGCTTCAATTCAGTCATTCCTAAAGCTTGCAACACTTGATGTAAGTAACTTAAAAGCTTCATTTTAGTTGTAAGCTTCAGTTTAGTCATTCCTAAAGCTTACATCGCTGTAAGCAGCTTAACAGTTTTTGTTTAAAGCTTTAATGTGCTTTTGCAAGTTGCTTTAAATGTGCTGACAAGTGCTACACTATTATTAGCTTTGCGTTTATAGCTAATTAACCTTGGTATTTACAAGCACAAATAATAGGAATTTTCTCGTTAAATAAAGTCAATAATTACACAAAATTTTAACTGCTGTCAGCTGGAGTCATTGTGAACTTGAATATTTGTAAACCCACAAAAAAACACTAATAATTGCATAGGACTATTACAGAAATGTGCTTTTTGCTTAATAGTTGGTGTAATCGGTAAATAATTAGATACAAAATGGAATAAAATGGTAATTAAAAAAATGCATTTAATTGTTTGATTGAACTCACATGTTAATTATAGTACACGTATTGAATGGTTTTTGTTATGTTTATTGTTTTTGTTTGTTTTAATTTTATCGGGGTTTGTTTTTTTTTAAACCACACAGCGGCAGCACAATGAGAATCAATTTGTATCACATTGATTAATTTAATTAATATCATTTATGCGACACACAAAATAAATAATTGGCAAAATATAGAATTTAGCATAGTTTTTTTTCTTTTTGTTTCTTTTTTCGGAATGGAAAATTAGCCACAGAATGGAGAGATAGATTTAGAGACACAGATAGTATGTGGACAGATAGTTATGGATAGATAGTCAGATATATATAGGGTGCATTTTGAGAAGCTGCGAATTACAATCTCGATTAATGTGTGTGTTTGTTTAATTTTTTTTTTTTAATGTGATTCTTTGATTTTATTTTTTTGGTTTTAAATGTACTTAGGAGCATTTATGCGTTTATGACTTGGTGCTTGATAAGCAAATACCCTAGAAAAACAATAACATGAATAGCATTTGCAATTTGCATTTGAAATCAGAATACTTTTAATCTTATGTATTTTTTTTTTAATTTGGTTTTAAGTTTGTATCTTATTATTTTCGTTATGAACTTTTACCTATATTCGGTTATGTTTTTTAATAATCGCTCCCAGTTTTCAGAACTGAAAAGTTTATAAAAATTATTATGAAAGAAAATGAAAGAGGTACGTAAAAAATGTACGAGTATTTAAACAAATTAAATACGCTGAAACTGAAATTGTTAATCGAGAGACGAGAGTTGTTGTGGATTATATATGTGTGTAAATATATATAGAGTACAGGGTATATTATATATTTATATATGGATTAGTATGTACAGACTACTTGCTGTAGTGTATTGTACAAAACTAATTCGCTAGTTCGCTCGACATGCGCCATTTATTCGCCGTGATAATCGTTAATTACAGCTGCATCTACAGCACACGTCTCTCTTTAACACTCATGTGTTTCTCATGTGTGTGTGTGTGTGTGTGTGTTTGTGTGAGTGTGTGTGAGAGTGTAACATTTCTACAACTAAGGAAGCTCACATGAAAGAACTCTTAAAGAGATTAATAGATAGTACAATTTTGTAATAATTTTGTATACTTCAAAAGGAAGCAAATAATAATTGGAAATACATTACAAAGTCTAACAAAAATTATAATTAATGTTTTAAAAACATAAAATAAGAATGTTTAAAAAAATAAATCAAAGTTTTGAAAAGAAAATATACTCATTTTCGATATCATAAGAAACTAACAATTTGCTGAGAAAATAAATTAAATTATATGTTATGCAGCAATATTATTTGGGTTTTTTGAATTACAAACATAATTGGTGAAATCTTATATAAAAAAAGGGAAAAAATAAATTTTGAAATGTTAATTAATAATAATAATAATTTTTTGAAAAAATTTTATAATTATTTATTGGGTTATTTGAAATGTATCAAGAGGAAATATTATTGGCGCAACAACTTTTAACTATTTATAAAATTGTAAAATTGAATATTAATTTCAAAGAATTAAAAAACAATAAAAAATTATAGAAATATTTGAAGTGTATTCTTTTAAAGGTAAATATTTGTAGATTCTTTAGAATTATAAAATTAAATAAATAAAAATGTTCTAAGACAAGGTAAAATAACTTTTTAGAAATCAGAAGAAAATGAAATATTGTTTAAAAAATAAAAATTGAAGTATATTCATATTTTTCATTTACATGTAATCACAAATATTTCTAAATATTTGGTTTAAATGGAAGTTTAGAATTCTTGCTTTGCTTTTGAGTTGAGAGTTATTTCATGTTGTTCCACTAAATGTCATTGTTACACTTATTTTTTGTTTCGCTGCAAATCCCGGTACAAATATTGTCTATACATGTGTGTGCTTATTGATGTGTGTGTGAATTTGTATGTGTGTGTGTGAGTGGTGATTACTTACGAGGCGGGCGGACTTGGTAGAGCCACCTGATGTATCTTCCAGGTGGCAATTGAAACGGAATGCTCATCGGCCGCATAGCAACGCCAGACGGCCTGGATGAGTGTTGCCGCCGGCTGACGACGCCGTATCATGTGCTTCTGCCGCTGCTGTTGTTGCACCTTCAGCGCAAAGCCGCTGCCCAGAATGCCCTGCCGAGAGAAACCGTGAAACCGAGAATGATCAATGAGTGGCTTCCCATCCGGTTTGTGCCATCCGGATGCGGCATATTTTAACAGCAGTCGCTGTGCCACAGCTGCAATTGCCGTTGCCATTGCCGTTCAACTTACCGCAGGCAGCGCAAAGAAGGATATGCCCAATAGAGCACAGCAGGAGGCTATCAATTTGCCCTGCCAGGTGATGGGCACCATGTCGCCATAGCCAACGGTGCACAGCGTAATCTGGGTCAAGTTTAAATAATTGAATAGTCAGTCAAGTTTGTGCAGCAAACTGTGTGCCACAAGTTATGCTACATACCACGCCCCACCAAAGTGCCTGGGCGAAATTGTTGAACTTATCGTTGACGTCCTTCTCCCACATGTAAACTAGGAATGATGCAAAGATTAGGCCTAAGAATCCAATATACATAGTAGTGATGAGCTCCTACAAAACGAAGACAAACACATTAATTAAACAATTAGAAAGCTACAGTCGAGTATGCTCGACTGTGAGATATCCGCTACGCATTTTGAATAAAAGCAAAACAGTGCGGAAATATTCTAAAAATATACCAAATAATATACCACAAATATACTTGAATATAAGGAAGATCATGTTTGGTATATCGATGAAATATAATATTACATTCCAAATATACCATAGAGTTAAAAATATACCATATCGTCAGCCGATGACCCATTTTGAATAAGAGCAAAAAAGTATTTTTTTAAAAATATAGCCAAAATATGCCGCAAATATACTAATACATATATACCAAAGGCCATGTTTAGTATATCAATGAAGTACTACATTGGAAATATACAATTGAGGTCAAAATATACCAGATTGTCAGCCAAAGCAGCTAAGACTAGACGTAATTTTCTCATAATAGGTTTTCTTATATAACTTCTACAATTGCTTCCAATTTCATAAGAATCATAAACACTATAGTCATTATTGTCTATTCCAAAATTTGCGACTTTAGCTTTAAAATTACGCCTGTTTTTCGAATTTTGTCGATTTGGGAGAGCAGAAGTAGATTAAAATAAACTTGATCTGCGTGTAAACATTACAAGTGCTATCGAAAAATCATATCTTTATATCTTATAGTCTCTGAGATCTAGGTGTTCATACGGACAGCCAGACACACAGACGGAGATCAAGGCTATATACTTTATGGGGTCGGAGATCCCTCTTTTTGCCTGCTACATACAAACATTTCCTGCCGGCACAAATTTCTATTCTATCCTATGATTAGCGGGTATAATAAAATATAGTTATATTATATATAGCTATATACCTGTCTATGTGCGTATACAACCGAGCCGAGCAGCTTCCAGGTGCCGCCACGTCGATCCATGCGCACCATGCGAAGTATCTGAAAGAATCGCAGGCCACGCAACGCACTTGTGGCAAACACCTGGCCAGAGGTGCCCATGCCTAATACTACAATTGAGGCTAATATGGTGATAATATCTGTAAAGAGTAAGGTTGTTATTTAGTAAATATATTTAGAATATATCTTCAATTATTCCCACCTATAATACAAAATGGTTGCTTGATGAACTTGAGTCGCCCCAGTGTTCCTTGGTAGCGAGAGCGACAGCCCGAGGACCAAAGTCTCGCTCCGAACTCCATGGTGAACCAGATGACGACTATGATCTCCATGCGAAATAATATATACACAGCGTCCTCCTCGTACTCCTTGATGGTGGAAAACACGCTCAGTGCGAGACATGTGAACACCATCAGAAAACTGCAATAGAAATAGATTGCAAGAAATGTTTAAAGTAGAATTTGAAATATTTTAAAAAAATTAAAGAAATTTCAGAAATTGCAATTAACTTAATTAACTTTTCTTTCGCATAGAGAACAAGTAATATAATCATGAGAAGATGAAACATGGAACGATGTAGTGGATAGCAATTGTCTAATAAAATTAAATTATACACATTATGAGGTTCTATATTAAACGTAAAGTGTTACTAAGAAACTTAATCTTAACACAAATTAAGCATGTTCTATTGATTAAAATCAAAATATATATATAAATTAAATTGAATTAAATAATATGTATGAATATGTTGAATTCTAGCATTTTGGAATTAAAGTAAACTAACAAATAATCAAATAATATTGTTGTAGTCTGAAAATGTACTTACTCTCTGTGAGTTAGAAAGATCGACATTTTAAAAAAGTAAGTTTTTTTTTTAAGAAAGAGTCAATTTAAACGATCAGAAAGTTGCTCCATTTTTTATTTCAATTAAATAAAATAATAGATGCTTTAATTTGTGATTGTAGATCTACTGATTTTTCACGCTCATGTTTTTTTAAAAGTATTCACATATTTAAAGAAAATTAAAATTAGAAATAAAGTGCGATAATTACAGGTTGCAATTTTTTAGTTTCTTAGCATTACAACTTAAAAACGTTTAACCAAATTAAAAATTAATAAATTAGCCAAAGTGCGTCTATTTTAATGACCAAGAAAAACGAACATTATTTTGAGTAGCTTTAGGAAAATGTGTCGAAAACCACAGTTGTCTTAAATGTGTAAGATCATTTGAATATTATATTTAAAGTATTTTGAAATATCATTTTTTTTTTTGCATATTTACTTCTTTTGAATCGTCATTAAAATAATAAATATTAAACCAATTTTAATGCTAGTAAACTTAAACTTTTTTTTTTTTGAGATCAAATATCACAAACTGTGATATCCAGCAATTTATAGTTTTATAAATGTTGATTTGAGGGTACTATAATTTAAAGAAGAATAAAAATGAAAGATAACAAAATGACAAACTGTCAAGGTGTTATAGATCAACTGATTTCTCACAGACATCAAATCAAACTAACTGGGAGTTGATAGTTTAATAAATCAAGAAGTTTTCAAAAGAAGAAAATAATAAAACCAGCTGACAAACTGTCGAATATAATATGTAATTATAGATCAAATGATTTGTCCATGATATCAAATGAAACTAACTAGAAAAGAGGTGCGATAACTAGAAAATGATAGTTTTATAATAGGTATCTCTGACAAATACTGCAACTTAAAAAAAAACTTGAAAAAAGATAACAAAAGTAGCCGACAAATTGTCAAAGGCATTTACGTATTTAATAATTGCAATGTAATGAAGTATTAATGTTTGTTTTCTTACTATATAGATAGTTAGTTTTACTTACACCATCACATGATAGAATATTGCATGCAGGCCCCGCGGTCGCTCCAGGAAATTGTAGAGTCGACTTTGCATCCGCCGGTAGCGCGCATCGCGGCGATGTGTGCCGCGATTATAATTGAGCGGCTTCCCTAGGAGTGACATTCGCGGTTGCAGAAATTGTTGCGATTTTGTTGGTCCCGCCGGTCTACATTTCCTACAAAAGACACACACACAAAAGCAAAAGCACAGATTTGAATATAGATGACACAAGGTGAATGAAACAAGTTCAACAAGTTCTATATGTACCCCTTGAAACCTCTAATATCGTAGAAAGCGTAAACATCGTTTTCGGGATCCATTGAGAATGCATTCCCCGACAACACTCAACAAAAATACACTCAGTAGAACAAAACCGATAACTGATAATACAATATTCAGAGAGAGAGGCTACGACTAAGCAAAGACGTGTGCTGCGTTTGGCGTTCAAATCACAACTCGATCGACAGTTGTGCGATTCGTATGTTAAAACCTTTTCAGCCTAGAGACTTTCCAAAAACCTCCATGTGTAAATTTTGTTATTAATTATATACATAAACTGTTTTATTTTTTTATTTTTCTACACACCTTGCATATTTATTATGAGCGCAGACCTTTATTTGATTTGATTTTATTTCGCATTTTATTTCATTTATGTTGTTGTTGTTATTGTTTTTGATTTTGTTTTGGTTTTTTAGTTGCACCTGACACTCGGCTAAGTCATAAAATTTTGCGACGACTTCAATTTTCGCACAATTTGTTGTTGACTTCATTCGGCTTTCGGTTGGGAGCGTGTCATCGTGTGGGCGGGCAGCTCCTTAGTTTAGTCACGATCTCTGGAGGTTTTTTCGCTGTTTTTTTCGTTGCTCCAAACGTGTCAAAAGTTCTTCGTACGTCATTAACATTACGTTGAACCCGCCCGCCCGACAACAGTGATAGATAATGCAAACATAGGTGTATTACTTACCACCGAGGGGTGCGGTTTTTAATTGGAAAAATTGTTTTTGACAATGGAAAACTTTTATGTTAGAGTGCTTAAAGGCTAATAAATTACATTTAGTTGAGATAAGCAAATTTTAAAGCCTTAGGCAGGCACTTGACCTAGTTTGAATCCACAAAACTCATTTGCATAGCATGTGATTATCGCAGAGATCAGCTATCTCTGTTCTCAATGTGAGCTTGTTGAATCGCATACAAAATGCAGGCAATATGTTTGTCTTATCATAAAAAAGCTTATATTTATAAAACAAAACAAAAACCTTTAAAGCTCTTCCTTGTGTGTGCATAGATTTAAGTGTAGATTCTATAATAGATTCTTTAAGCTATTCGAATTGCTTACAAAAATCAAATATCTCTAGAAGTGCAAGCTTAATACATCGCTTATTGAATTAAAAAGCTTTTAAGCTCATTGCTCATTTGTGAGTCTTGAAGATAGCTTTAAGTGCACTATTGATTTTCTTTATTGTAGTGTAGATAAAAGATATTTCAAAAACGTTTACAATTTCAATCTATTAAAAAAAAATATGTATATCTTTAATGACAATAATTGATAAAATTGATGATATACTTAGTTTAACACTTAAAAGTTAAGTTAATAAAAACTTAATTATTACATTTTAAATATGTTAGTATGTGACAATTGAATTCATTTGTGTAAAATACGAAACCGAATATCTTTACTTCAATATAGTAATAAATATTAATTAAAATTGTGTGCTATCTTATTACCATTTAAAAGCTTAAAAGCTATTTGGCAAAGTGCACAATTGTGCAGTTATTACGTTAAAAGCTCTCCATGCATGCTTAAAGCACTTGGCGCTTTGTGTTGTCTGCGTGACGTGAAGAGTATTTTGCAGTCGCACAATTGAATTGTCATTAAGCAATCGAATTGCACAATTTCCATTGGCGATCCATTGTTTAGTAATTGTTAAAGAATGATTCAATTTTCGTTTTTATGGCACAACATTAAATTGCAATAATTTGCTAGCTTTTGCATGTATTGTTTACCTACAAAAATTGCCATAAAACTCCCCCACATGGAACTCAAGCGCATATTGGCATGCTAATTGTGTGTGGGATCTGAGCAAAAACAAGTCTCTGGCCATCTTTCAACCAAATGACGACAGCTTTTTTCCTCACTAACAACATTGGCAATACATCAAACGGATTGCGGTCTCCTCTTTGTGTCTAATGCAAAAGCTCGCTCTCTTCCTCTGTCTGTTTCTTTCTCTCTTTCAATCTGTTTTCTTTTTTCACTCAGCAGTGACACGAACCACGCGAATTCAGCTTGCCACAGAACTAAATCAAGCTCACAGATACATTTCATGAGTCACAGATATTGTATCTTATCTGCTAATGTTTTGTTGTTTTATTTTGGCATGGCGCAAAACAATTTCGTTGTTTACGAAAAAACAAGTGTAGCAATATTTTGTTGTTTAAGTTTAATGTAATGCTTTTTTAGTCTGTAGCCTGGCTTAGGTTAAGTGGTAATTAAAATATAAGTATGTATGTATGTGTGGGTTGTATCTGTGTTTGGCCGTTTTTTAATTTATGTACAGTAATTGGTTTTCGGAAGGCGGTAAATAATAATAATCATAAAAACGTATTTATATTATAGAGATATATTTACGAGTACTCTCGCTGTGTAAGATACTTTATATTTATTTCTCTGTGTCTCTCTGTCTGTGTGTGTATATCCATATATGTATATATCGGGTTTGTATCCGTCAGCTTGATACAAGATCACAAGTTGTTGTTACTGTTAGCACCCCGCTCGCTCCTGCCGCTGCTGCTGGAGAATCGTCTTCTTCACTTCTTGGCATCGATGATGATCTCATCGCCCGACTGCAAATTGTAGCTGTACAGTCGCTTGTTGGGGAACCTCATCTCCTCCGGCCCATGCTCTTTGTAGTCCTGATCCAGGTAGTAGAGACGCATTTTATTTGGCGCCAAATTGGTGAGCTTCTCCAGCTTGATCTTCAGATCGCTGACCGTCAAATAGACATCCACGAAGCGACTCTCGCTCACATCGTTGTACGTGAACACGACTTTGACCCGTTTATCGGGCTTCAGATTGACATTGACCAACGGATCGAGTTTGCCATGCACAGCCAACAGTTCCTCATAGCGTGCGGGTCGCTCACTCTCCGGTTTGTCCATGTAGTGACGCACAAAGGCACGTTCCGCATCGACGCGTTCATCCACACTGATCTTGCCACCGCCATTCAACATGGAGACATTGGGTAAGCGGGCAATTAGCAGCTGGCGACGTTCATGCTCTGTGCACTCCAGGGTCTCCCACAGGGGCCAATGCTTGACGCGCAGATTCTGCAGCTGCTCGTATTTGGCCAGCTCATCGATGTCCGCCCAGCTGTTCAGCTGAGCGCAACTGAGATTGAGCAGCTTGAGGCGTGGGAAATACTTGTGACTCTCGCTGCCGCTGGCCGAGTCCAGTTCGGCGGCCGTTGTGCTGGATTGCAGGGATTTGATGGGACACTCGGCGAGCACGAGGGCCTCGAGGCTGGGAAAGAGGCGACCCAAGCGGCAAATCTCTTGCCAATGCTCGATAGGATTGCCGGTGAAGTGCAGTGTCTTGAGCTCCGGATGCGCTTGTGTTAACTTGCGACTGGCCTGGCACAGATTGTAACACGATCCCGTCTTGGTCTGCGTTTCCGCTTCCGTTTCGGCTGCGCTTACTTCGGTCTGTGGCACGCATTGGCAGTGATTGCAGTTCTGTGACTCCGACAGCTTCAGCTCCAGCTCCTCCTCCTCCTGGGCAGCATCGAGTAGCACGGCACGATAGTTGTTGAGACTGAGATGCAGCTCTTGCAACACGGGCAGATTCTGCAACAGGGCATCCACACACATCCAGTCCAGATAGGTGCCGTTGAGCACCAGATTCTTGAGATTTATCGTCGGCGCCGCCTGCAGCGCACTTGCCGGACTCATCAGCTGGTTCTTGCTGAGATTCAAGAACTCAATGCGCGGCATATGCTTGAGTATGTTGAAGACCTCCTGCCAGTCGCACAGTTTGTTCTGCGCCAAATCCAATTCCCGCACTCGCTGACATTTCTCGCGAATGCTGTCGAAATCGCCGGCGCAATCGATATCGCAATCGTTGAGCACCAGCAGCTCGGGCACACTGGTCAGCGGGGAGAGGCGGGGTATGAAGATGGCGAACTCCATGCGACCGCCGCATTTAGTAACCGTAAAGTCATTGGGCAGATCGGAACGCTTATGCAGCTCCGGCTGATTGGCGTTCTCGAATTCGCATTCGGCAAAATATTTGCGCTCGAGCGCCTCGAGCAATGAGGGCATCTTGCTTGCAGCTTGCTCTCTCTCTCTCGCTCTCTCAATTAAACGGTGTCTGTGTCGACAAATTATGTAAATTTCCTTTTTGTTGTGTTTTTGTTTTTGCGTTTCACTTTTGTTTTTTGTTGCCGTCTCTCTTCGTTGCGCTTTGTTGTTGTTGCTGCTTTAGTTTGCGCGCTGACTGCGTTTGCTGCTGCGCTTTGAGCTTCGACTTTAGCAGCCAAAAAAAGCTTTTTTCTTCCAGTTGTTGTTCCTGCTGTCGTAGTTGTAGTTGTTGTTGTTGTAGTAGTTGTTGCTGCAGTTTAAGTGGTCGCAGCTTCTGGTCGTCGCGTCTGTTACTTGCTGCTTGTACTGCAGTTACTGCGCTGCTGCTGCGCTGCTTATTGATTTTTGGAGAACTTTAGTTACGTTTTTATTTAAAAACTTTTGTTGCAGTTTTTTTGTTGTTGTTGCGTGATGCAATTGTTTTGTGCTTGTTTTTGCGCAGTTTATTGCATTTGTCGATTTAAACAAATTGCTGCGCACGTTGTCTGCGTTGCCTTTTGTTGTTGCTGTTGTAATTGCGCACTAATTTAACAAAATTTCGTTGTGGTTTGTTGTTGTTGTTGTCGAAACAAAGAAACACAACAAATGCGTGTGTGTGGGGGCCACTTGCCAGTCAGTCTACCTGCGCTCCCCTCTTTGTTTCACCTTCTCTTCCTCTTTTTAATATTCCAGTCAATGGCGTTTACTACGACAAAACTGAATTGTTGAGGTTTTTTCTTCTCTTTTCGTTGTTATTGTTTAGGTTTTTTCTAATTGTTATTGCTCCTACTGTTGCTGTTGCTGATGGTGCTCTGGGTTTTTTGCTGTTGGTGTCTCTCCGTCCGTTCGCAACGCCACCAAACGCTCAACTAAACCACAACACAAGAACGAATTCGCCTCCGTCGTGAGCTGTGCTGTGTGTTGTTGTGTTGTATGTATTCTTCTGGCCCGTTTTGCCAGTCAGTCGTCGTGCTGCGCTGTGCGCTGCGCTGCTTGCTTCGCAGTGTGCTTTTTCTTTTTTTTTTTTTTTTTGTGTGTAGGTCGACGTCGTGCGCACAGGGGCGGATTCAGTGCTACCTTCTTCCACTTGCACTTTAACGCTTCCGTTTGATTTAGCTAAGCTAGTTCCAAAATTACACTATGCGGATAAGTTCTCATCTGATTTGACCTATAAACGCTTTGCCGCCCCTGCATCGAAAATCAGATAAGAACCTATCACGAAAATTTTAATTCACTCCAAAAAAGGCGCTACGATATGATTCCATTATTCATATCGACACGGCTAGCTTAGTTTCGAGTTATTTAGACAAAAGTGGGTGGCGCCATTTGGGCGCTCTGAACGGGCCCGTTGTAAGTTGAAAATTTTGACGGCGACCTTGCGACGTAAATAAATATACGATGCTCAATTACGAAATTGTTTTAGCTCGAGCTAACAACAAATATTGGTGTTCTGCTTTCGCTTTTAGTTGTGTTTTTTTTGTTATGGTTTTTGGGGCAAGCTAAAATAGAATATTTGAAATTATAAAAACACACATTTACAATGACCTTGTGCGTTGTGCACTTGGCAGCGGCCCTACAACAACAAAGCATTGTGAATTGGGCGCCCTGATGCTGACTAAATGCGCCACCGTTGCGAATGCCTGGAAAACCAGTTATAAAGTCAACGGTCATGTCACAGTAAACACACGCTATAGCAAACAACCCTCTTGCAATGAAGATAGCGCAGTTTTTATTGTGATTGACGGCATTAAATTGTGTGTCAGGGGATGCATACAAAAGTTGCAGTCGAATTAAATATTTCCATAACCTCGTCCAGAATATGATATTACTAACGAAATATAATGTGCGGCGTAGTTGTCGTAACAACTCAGTGGGGTTCACTTTGCTGACAGCTTAAAAAAGGTGCGCAATAAGTGAGCGCGTTTTGACAATGAGCGCGGGGTGGGGAACTGGGGCAATCGTGAACCAGAGAGACAGAGAGGGAGAGAGAGCGCGTGAGCTGTGAGAGAGCACTGGTGGTAGGAAGTGAGAGCAAGCGTCGTGAGTACAAAGCTCTTGCATTTGTGCGCTCAGCTGTGCTTTGTTGTCGTTACTCATATAAAAAACACAAACATATGTTTGTTTGCATTTGAGTTTTGAACGAAAAAGCGCAGCATGTTGAAAAGCTTTGCTGCCCAGCTGATTGCGTTTGCATTGCATGTTGCGTGGAGCGAGCTTTTTACTCATTCTCCCTCCAGCTCGCAGCTTTTACAAGTGTGTGTAAAATAACAACAACACAAAGACGAATGAAAACAGATGGCAGCCCTGTGTGACAATGGGGCACGTTCAACGCCGTTGCTGTTGTTGTTGCTGTTGTTGGCGTCGTTGTTTGGGGGGCGTTACAAATTTGATTTGCAGAAAGCATCAACATTTGACGCCTTCGCCGTTTTTTTCTTTTTCTTTTTTCAGTTTTTACGAGTCAAAAGTCAATTTGCCACTGCGAATGTTCAACGATGTCAGATTGGAATACGAATATCTAGAATATCTAGAGTATTTCAACATGCAAGGCAAAAGAAACATTGTACACAGTACGTGCAGCTAGAAATATTTGTAACAGTTGAATTGACTGACTGGCAGCAGCGTCTGTGTGTGTGTTGCACTTGGTCAACTGTATGACGAGGGTACCAATCAATTTGCATATGTAGATTTCATTATTGCTGTCATATCTTTGCGCTTCACGGAACTTTTAAATCAACCTGCTGTGCCATATATTATGTCTTATTTGTGCGCTATTATTGCCGCTTGTTGAATCAATATTTCGTTTGGCAAATTATTCTTAAATATAGTAGTTGCAAACTTATTTGTTTTATTTATACAATCTAAAATAAATGTCTATACATTTGCATTTATTTTTGCATGCAGTCATTTCAAAATATTTTTGAGTTTATTTTCTTTAATTGTTCATCCATTACGTTTTGTAATGCATTTGCATTTGGGGTTAATTATATCGTTAACCATGACGATATTATAAATATACACGTAGCAAATGAACAAAATGAGTAATGTTATTGAATAAAAGACTGCGCTATGCTTTTAGAGACTAGTCTTTAAAATCTAACGCAGCTGTTTATCTTTAATTATAGCGTACGATTTGATGATCAGATGAAATTAAAACATAACAAAACGAATTATTACTAAATTAAAAAAAGAAAACCAAAAAATTATAATTAAAATAGTTCTGTAATATCATTAAGATCAAAATGATAAAATTAAAAAAATTTAAGAGTTTTAATATATGAACTCTTAGAACCAAAATTTTATTCTAAGCTAAGCTTTAAAAAAACTTGTGATTTGAGATGAGTTTACTTTAATATAAAGAAAGTTTGTAATTTTAAATTTAAAAGATTGCTATAGTCAACAAAAAATGTTTAAGGGCAATACTAAAAAAATATTTCTTCAAATTCCCAAAATTTATTTATAGTATTAACATAACAAGAGATCCATAAAATATCTAAACTTTGTAATAACATAACAGGAGATCTATAAAATATCTAAACTTTGTATCAACACGATAAGAGATCTGTAAAATATCGAAACTTTCTATTAACATGACAAGAGTTCTATAAAATATAAAAACTTTTAGAACTTCAATTAAGAAAATTTCACTTTTATTTACTTGAATATTAAAAAAAATGATTTGCCTTTTTAAAAGACTGTTTTGTCTTTAACTTAAGGTCAATTCTCTTGATATTATGCTTTCCAAAATAAAATATAATTATAGTAATAATATTTCTTGCAGATCTTCAAATTTAATAATGACATCTATAATGACATATGATAATGACATCTATAAAATATCGAAACTTTTAGAACTACAATTATATTTTTTGTGAAACTTTAAAGCAGTTAAAGAAATGTTGCGATTTTCTTTGAGTATTTGAGAAAGTTTAATGGCCTTTTTGAAAGACTGCTTAATCATTAGCTTAAGGACAATCCCCTTGCCGAAGTCAGCAAAAAAAAATGTTGAAAACAATTTGGGCTCATTGTAGACATTAATTATGTGTTTGTCGTTATTAGTGTCGTAGTCTCTTTTTTTCGCATTCTTGATGTTGTTATTCTTATTGTTGCTGTCGTCGACCCGAAACGTTGCTATTGTTGTTGTTATTGTTGTTGTTGTTGTCTGAGCCATCTTGTGGCATCACACACTCATTTAGTCATTCCATCGATTTAAATGGTTGTCTACAAGTATGCATATACGATATACAATATATATATATATTCTGCTCGTATATATATAGTCTATAATTATCTGGCAAAGACGCAACACTTTGTATATTATTCCAAATGCGATTTGTGTGACGGTTTAACCGGCATTTCTTTTGTTGCAGAAAATATGAGCGAAACACAAGCAAATAAGCCCATTTGCCAATAGGCCAACAATAAATGGGGCTCTGACATAATTTTATTAGCACTCGTATATCATTATTTTGTGTTATTCCCAAAGATCGATTGAGTCAGGTCTTTATGGTCGTGCCTCGAAACAATTTGTAATTAGAAATTGTACAAAATACAAGTGAATACATACATTAATACATATTTGTATGTATGTATTTTCTTTAGCTTGGGATTTATTTAATGAAGGCGATTTTATTGCTTGATTTGTGTTTACAAAATTTATATGCAAATATGTGCAGATACATATAAATATATTTGTAGTTATATAGTATAGTCAAATATTTACATACCTACGCACATATATTTATATCAAAGAGAAAAATAAACCAGACGAAAAATCGTTCAAATCAATTGCGTCAATAAATGTGCCTAAGAAGCTGACTGCATAGTTGATATTCTGGTTGTTGTTGTTGTCGTTGTTGTTGCTCGTAAAGTTCTATAAATTGTCGGGTGTAAAATGGAAATTTTGACTTTTTGGACCGGCGGCATTTAACGACTTAAATGGAATGGCACAAGTAAAACGCCACACGTAAACAAAGTGCATGAAAAGCAATTTTCTTGTCTCAAAAATGTTCTCTAGTTCAGTCTAGACAGCATTTTTCCATATTGTTTTTTTTTTTCTTAGCTTATTACATCGTTTTTGTGCGTGCTTTTGTTGTTGTTGTTGTTGTTTTTAGCAGCATCTGCGCTGTCTTTGTCTAGCCACAAACAAGTGGTTAACCTTGCGTATGAGTAATGTTATTGTGTGTCTATTAAGCCACAGTTTTCATTGCATTGAAGTTGATATATTACAATATATATATATATACATTTGAGAAAGGGACATTTCGTTGACCTATTTGCCAGTGAGTTCAACAAATAACTGAAAGGATAAATATTTTTCTCATGCCCATAAATTGCGCAACCAATAAATATATGTTCAATGCAATCAGAATGAGTTCTGCTGTTTTCTGCAACAAATTGGCACAATTGACAAATTGAATAAATGACACAATAACGTCACGTTATGCCTGGCTGACTCATTGATTGATTGATTGATTGACTGACTTATTGGCCAGTGCATTTGATAGTGCTGCTGTCGCTGACAGCTCTCATTAGTTTTCCACAATATTTACACGCAGCGAGATAAAGATTTTCACAATTTTAATGACACTTGGTCATACCCTGTAACCATAGCAACCGTTCTGAAGGGGTGTAATTGATTTGATTAAACAGTTGGTAGTACCAAGTAAAGTAATTCTGAGTACAACTTGTTTAAATTGGCAGAGAAATAAGAAAGTGTTTTTTAGGAATTCTAGTGACTTTAGAATGTTAATTTTGAGCAATATTTATTTTTACTTGAAGAACATTTTGATTGCATATTTATTTGAATTAAGAATGAAACAATTGGTTCTTATTTAGCCTATTAAGTTCATTGTCTCAAGTTTTTATCTGGATCAAAAATAATTTAAGTATAATTTTATAAAAATATTCAGTTTTCTGTTTTAATCCCTATTACAAATATTTAAAATGTAGTTAAAAATATATGTTCTGTTTGACTTCATTGAAGGTCATCAGGTTTTTAACTTCACTAAAAATGTTCACTTTGACATTTTTGTGGCAGGTTTTTAACTGCACTAAAAATGTTGTAATTCAGTTTAACAAAGAATTTTAGTTTTCTGTGTTTGCATCACGTTTTAATCTGCATTATAAATATTTTAAATGCAGTTTGACAACTATTTGAAATTTAACTGTTGCTTCATTTTTTAAAATAAAATAATTTACTAATTGCATTCATTTTGAAGACTTTTTTTTAGCGGAGCTAGCTCATCCACTGCATAACTATAAAAATCATTTTTTTGTAGCTTGTTTTCGCTTTTTTCACGCTTCACATAAATTGGTTGTTGCTGTTGTTGTTTTCGCTGTCAAGGGCTAACGTTAATTTAATATGCGACATTTGCACTTTTCGGTCAGAGAGGCAACGATATCCGATGCAACCCCAAACGAGAAGCGGTTGTTGGTTTGTTTGAGGGGAGTAAAAGGGGAAGGGTGCGAGGTTATTGCTGGTGTCACTATCATCTGGATCGCTATCGCTGTTGGCTGTTGGTTGTTGGCTGTTGACTGACTTTAGCCAGCGGTTGCGCTTATTATTTCAATGTTTTTTTTTTTACTATTTTTATTATTATTATTTCTGCAGTGAATGTTCAATTAAATTGCTGCACTTGGCTGTTGGCTCGTAAAAGTGAAAATTGCTTTATGCTTCATGTAGTTTAACACTTTGGCAGATGTCGTTTTTTTTCCACTACCGATAGTGTAGAAGAGTATTATAACTTTATGCTTAATAACAAACTTAATTTTGAAGCTAGATAAGCAAATTTTGATCTCAGTGGCTTTGGTTGACAACTTGGTATATTTTGAACTCTACTAAATATCTTAATGTTAGAGTATATCAATATACCAAATACAACCTTCGGTATTTTTGTATTTTTTAGTTATATTTGTTTTGGTTCCATTCTTAGTACCTACAATAACAACCACAGTATTTATGATTCGTTAAGCTTTGGTTGCGATCAGATAAAAGTTATTAAAGATATTAATGATATTTTTTTGGTTGGGGAAAACCCCTCATTATTACGGGTCATTGTTGCTTGACTAACTCTTGTACTCTATGGCATATTTTGAATGCAGTACTATATAAATATACATAAATACATACTTTTTAATAGTTTTAATATTTTTTTGCGTATTATTAATTCGTTATATTTTCAGATAAATACCATTATTCTGGTATTTTTAAGAATAATACCGCATATTATTTGGGCATACTTTAAAGAATAATATCGAAAAATTAATCGATATATTTTAAGACTAATACCGCACTGTTTTGGATTTATTAAAAATGGATAGCGGGTATCTCACAGTCGAGCACACTCGACTGTATCTTTATTGCTTGCTTTTTAATGCTCGTAAAAATAGACGCTTCAAAATAAGTTTCATTTAAATTTTTTTTCATAGATTTTGAGTTAATTTACAATCGCTTTAATTGAAAATGAATGAATTTTTAAAGCAATAATTTGAAACTAGTGTCATTTTGACGAGGTTGTAAATATTTCATATCTGTCACTTGTCTATTTGCGGCCTTGAGCACTTTTGTATCTCAAGTTAAACTGAACTAGTTATAAACTAGCATTAACAAGCAGTTGAATCATTTGATTGCCACGCTGATAAGTCTTATCGTGTTTGCCTAAAAAAAGAATATGATTTTTTTAGCAGTCGGATGAGATAATGTTTTATGCTCGCATTTGGTTTTTTTGTTATTTTGTATTTTGTAGTTCGTAATTCGTGTTGTCGTGCTCGTAAGTGGGCAATAATCGAGTTGATTGAGCACACAAAGTGCTTGAATCTGAATCATCAGCTGTTGCATTATTAAATGAGCCCACAGACTACCATCGAGACCTTCATTTCCACGGCACTTTCTCAAACATTCTGCAGTCTTCAGTTTGCCGTTTGCCGTTTGCAATGCATTTCAACTCATTATATGCAATTAGTGGTTCCCTTTCAGTTGGCCAGGGCATAAAGCAATAAATGGGCCGGTCAAGTCAACTAGCTAACTGAATTATTCATAACCATGTCTCTCTCTCTCTCCCTCTCTTTCTGTCTCTGACTCTGGCATGAAAGAAATGTTCTCCTCCAACTCTTATTCACTCACTCTCAGGAACACAGTCCACACACTTTCATATATAGTACATTCATATATACATATATTTACTTGTACAGTACATGAATATGCTGTATTGCAGTCAGTTGGAAGTGAAGCTCTCAGGGCGCAATTAATTTGCTGGCAATAATGAAATCTAGGACAAAATTTTTGCAAAGGAAAATCGTTGACAGTCGGCATACAAGCGCAACTTGAGACTTTGTTCATGCTTTCTGCATATAGAATGAGCGCTGTAGAGTAACCGACTAAAAGATACCCTATCAAGGACTCACAATAGCAATATATCATTATTATTTATGGTTTTTTTGCGATAATGCAATTTTAAAAATATAAATATTATATATTACACATTTATACTTCTAGGAAATATAATTTTTATTTTCACTTTTAAGAGACCGTATTTCTTTTTAGGAAAAATAATTGTTATTTTTACTTTTAGAAAACATGGTTATCGTTTAATGTATTTATTATTTCATTTCTTATTTTTTAACTATGACTCTCTAGAGAAATCTTTATGAATATCTTAAAGACTCATATTAAAAAGTATAAATAAAAATAAATGTTTAAGGTGCCTTGTGTGTTTTTAAGGTATTTGTAAAATATATACTTTATTTTATACATATACTTAAACTTTCACAAATCACATTTTCATTTAATTAAGTTTGTTTGAATAAGCCTCATATTATTTTAAAATGTTATTTTATTTTAAATTCCAAATCGCACCTAACTCCAATGATATGGTAATAAATATCAATCACATTTTAGATTATTCATAACATAATACAAAACTGGTAGAAAACTATTTCTATCTATTTTGAATTCAATAAGAAGTCCTTTCACAAACTATGATAGATATAATATAATATTACATTACATTATTATTTCTATAATTGAATATAATAATAAAAAGTTAGAGCTGCCCACTTTGTGAACTCTTTAAGACTTGTTCCATGCCTGAATTTAACTACCCGCTAGTCACTGCCAGGATTATAGGGTACAAGGCGTATTCAGTGCATTGTACACCTTGCACTGTTCTGTAGTTGCCAGATTGGAAATGAAATCATTTGTCAGCTACAGATTGCAGTTACCCGTATGTAGACTGTTGTTTTTATTCTCCCACTCTCTTGTCTCCCTCTTTCATATCCAGCCAGTTTTTGGCCTACATGGCTTAAGGCTCTGCTGCTGCCAGTTGGCAAGTAGAAAAGAATAGAATAGGCAACTATATACTATATATATATATGTGTGTGTGTGTGTGTGTGTGTATTTAAGGTATCTGCATATCAATTGTTGGCATTCACACTTGCGCAGACTGTTTGCTTTTTTGGGCCATGTTTTAATCAAACTAAAATGTCTGGCAAACTAAAGCGTCTTCTTTTTACCTCTCCACAAGACAATTGTATGTGCATTTGGAACACAGCAATTGAGACGGTGTGTGTTGGTGTGTGTGTCTGATTTACGGTTAAGGAACGTGCTAACCGTGAAAACTTCCTTAAGTGGACTGTCACACACAGAGAAAGACGTACTAAAATCAAGAATAAATGCGAAAAACTCTAGTTGAAATCGCCCTAAAATTTAGATTCGTTTTTTTTGTTTGGTGTTGGCTTTAGGCCAGTTGCTGATTGAATTTAAAGCCTCGTCTAAGTTGTGGTCGAATTGCATTGGCAAGTTGGCAAGCGTCTTTGCGTGAAATTAATTGTGCGGAAAAAATGCGTTCAGAAGCAAGTTGGGATTAGATTTTGAATTTGTCTTGGCACATTTAGAACTTTTCGTGTTTTAGAAAGTGAAGTGAAATTGAGAAATACGCTTAATACTGTTATGAATAAGAAATTGTATATAATATATAAATTTAATATGCATTAGGTAAATTCTATAGATATTCGCATTTTATTGAAATGTTTATTAGCTCAGCGCGCTTGTCACAATTACAATTGTAAACTGCAAATTGTAAATTCTTTTCTCGCCTGGCCATTTGCTCGATGGTCCGTTTAATGGTTGGCAATTTTGCATTTGGTGGCACGCTGATTAGGCATCAGTTGCCACTGCCACTGCCACTGCTACTGATGATGGCGTGCCACAATGTTATCAATGCCGCTTGAATGAATCACTTTAAGTGCGCTAATTTCACTGTCTATCCATTCTATCATATCTTTCTGTTTTGGGGATAAAAACTTTTGTACAATTTGCATATTTTTAGCTGCTTCGGCTGCCGGACAATTTGTTTATTCAAATTGTTAAGATCTGTGAGCTCTCGTCTCTTGTTTGTGGTTTTACGTGATGCTCTTCATCAATCAAATGTTTGTTCTCTTGGTGGTGGCGGGGGGTGAACCGAACCGACCGATTGGTGGCACAAAACAATCGCAAATTCATTGTAATTTGTTTGAACAGCTGTCGGGCAAAAGTAAAATGCAAACAGCAAAGCGAAGAAGATGTCTGTTCACATTTTAGGGGCAGAGAATAAGGAGCGGGTGTCGGTGTAGCTTTGTTTGCAGACAGATTATTTGGATGTTGCTTTGCGACTTTAAAGCGTCGCCTACGTGCAGACACGCAAATGTGCAATGACAGCCTAATGATAATTACGTAAGTGGCTGGTGAGTGGCTGAGGTGATGGCTCAGCGTGTCGCAATGGCGAGCGGCAAATTAATGTGCGGCATGTGCCAATGACACCAGCTTAATCAACAAGTCGAGTTCGGTTCAAAGCTGCTTGCTAAGCTTTCACGTTGTTCTGTATTTGTAATTGAGATAGCAAACTTTTCATTTTCCTTTAATATAAGGTTTGAAGACAAACTGAACTTTTTAATGCACTTGCGGAAGCTGCTTAATTTGTTATTGAATAATTGATGTTCAAATGAACAATTGACACCAACTTAATCAGCAAGTCGAGTTCAGTTCAAAGCTGCTTGCTAAGCTTTCACTTAATCTTGTTAGTACAACTGAAACAGCAGCCGCTATTATTTTTTTTAAATTAGAGATTTGTTTAATAACTGAGCTTTTTAATGCTAATATTTCACTTAATTTTGTATTTGCTATTGAAATAGCAAAATTACTATTTTCTTAAGGTTTGGTCACAAACTGAGCTTTTAAATGCACTTGCAAAAGCTGCTTAATTTGCTATATTCAATTGAAGAGAACTCATTTTTTACTTCAATCTTGAATTGAACTTTTTCTTGTATTTTTCTACTTTTTTAACATTTTTGAAACTTTCTTTGTCATTATTATTTATTATTTTTCTATAGTCAAACACATTTTTCATTTAGCCAATATTCCTTATTTTTATGTCTCCATACTCAAATACATACTGATACTTTTAATGCACTTTTTAAATGACCAAAAATAATATTTATGACTTCAATGAATTTTTCTGTTTAATTCCCATAAAAAGTTTTTTCTTGTCGACTCAAGGACAATCTTAACTTTTTATGTATTTTGCAAGCTTTTAAGTTTGCCGAAAGTTTGTTTTCTCAATTTCTGTATATTCTTTAAATATCTTCAAATAACTTTATTTATTTAGCTATTTATATTTTCACTTATTGTCGCTTTTAATTACGCCACAAGTTGCTTAGCAAATAATTTGCTTTTTGTCCAAAGTCACTTTTATGTGGCGCACATCAAATGTTTAATTGTCGTTTTTAGCTGGTGTCATTGGTGTTTTGTATTAGCTGGACTTAATCCGCATTTAACGCCAGATGCGCAACATGAAGGTGGCCTCATCATAAAGTGGCACACATCAACGCACACACACTCAAAACAGACACACACAGAGTCACACACTGACAAGTAGAACACAGAAATAACGCAGCGGCAGGCTGAATTATAATTATCACGAAATTGAGTTAGGTTGTCAGCGTTGGCATGGCCATCGCTCCACAGGGCGTATGAGTAATGACACGAACCAGATATAAATACACACACGCATATGTAAACTGTTTTGCTAGATATGCATGCACATTTATCATTATTATTATTATTATTATTATAATAATAATTATGATGCCATAAAATATTGTTAATTATAATTGCATTTTGCATTAGACTGAACGCGTTCAGCAGCAGCTTAACCGAAATGCCACTCTACAATATTTGAATTATGGCGCCTTTGAGGAGGCCCAACAAAACAATTGCAATTAAATAGTTTGCACAAACTTCGTCATAGCTAGAAAAGTTATTTCACTATTCTTTTGCATTTTCATCATCCACTTCCCTTTGTTCTTGAGAACTTTGAGTAGTCAAATTTTTGTGGAAAAGAATTTCTCATCCCCTAAAGAAAGAACTGTTGAAAAGATTTCATTAAATTCCATGTCGGAACATATGAGTTAGCTCCAATTAAAAAGTTTATCAAACATTTGCTGATCAAATTAGTAATAGATTGGGACACAAGCACGCAAATGTAGATTTCATTTTCTCCATTATGGGATGAAGTTTAAAATTCATGAAAAAACGTAGCATACTTTTTGGGGCAACACTCGAGTCGCATGAGTTTGCCATTTTAATATTGTATATGAAAAGTATGAACAACGAAAAAATATAATAATGAAAAACGCATATAAATAAATTATACAGAAACTAGAATTTGCTTGCATAGTTGAAACAATTTTGGTTAGTTATACTTTATATTATATGAAATATAGCGAATTCTAAATACTTATTTCGTTTATTTCGCAAGTGATGCAGAAAATTCAAAATACCTCAGGGTATATCCTTGGGCATTTTTGGCTGGCTTTATTTTCCACTTGATTTCTAATAAATTTTATATTTTTAGTTTATTTCGTATTTATAGTAGCCAATTTTTTAGTTGCGAAATGCGAAATGCGCAATGTTTTTCTTGGACATAAAATGGATTTTTTTTCGTTTTATAAATATAGAATATTCGTAATTTTGTTTGCAGAGTGTGTGCAAACAACTGTTAGTTTTCCAACACACCCCGCTTCTTTTGTGCGCATTTAGCCCGCACAATTGACCAGCATTTGGCATTTGGTTGAGGCGACATTTGCATGTCGTTCTTTCGCTCGCTCTGTTTACCAAATGCAAACAGATGTCAAACGGTAGGAAATGGAAATGGCAATTGTTTCGGGAGGGGCCACAAATTTGAGGACGTGTAAGCGGTAATTAATTGGGAAATGTCAAGTCAGCGTGGAGAGACAAATGCGATTGCGAACCTGTTATCATTCAGTCAGTCTGAGTCGCTTTTAAGCGGCAAAGGTTGTCAATCAACTTTAGCATTTTCTATTTATTTTTTAATGTGCCACGCCGGCGAGGGTTAAATGCCGCTTGACAGGCATTTGGACAGTGGCAGAACCATCAAGCGGTGGCGTGCAACATGTTGCAAAGTGGCGGCAACAATTATGCAGGTGCTTGTACGTCTTCTACTTGGTCTAATCCTTGAAATTGGATACAGCGCGCTAAGTAAGCACTTGCATTAAGCCAAGGAAGCGTTTGTCATTTGCGTGCCATTCAAATAAATTGCACAGGTGTGTGTCTGTCGGTGTCTCTTTCTCTGTCTGTGTGTGTGTGTGTGTGTGTGTGGAGATATTCTGGCGCAACGTTGCGTATGAGCAACTTTTGAATAATTAACTCACTTCAATGGCACTCGAGCTCTTTTGTCTCGCTCTATCGCTCTATCTCTCTCTCTCTCTCTGTCTGTCGTCTCTTTCTCTGACTGTCGCTCGTATCTTTGTGGCACTTTCTCGCTTTCTCGTCGCCCTGTCTCTGCTTGCCACTTGCCACTTGATGTGGAACGTTATAAAGTAAAAGTGCGCTGCAAGAACATTTGATATGCATAAATTAAAATGCAACCACAGCACACACACACATACACACACACACGCAACCACCCTCTGCATCCCTTGTGTGGCATTTTGCAATGTTCTTAATGGAGGCTACCGTGCATGTCTGTGCATGTTTGTGTGTGCCCTGAATATTATAAAATATTCGCTGACTTCATAGCATCCATATATTATTGCATTTTTGGTCTCTGACACTTTATCAATAACTTTGGCAACAAAGTTACATTTTCATTAACAGGCACACGTACACACAGTTATACACACACACACACTCACATAGCACCCACACATTGTCATTGACTTTCCCTAGTTCCTCTTCGGTAACTACATTGTTGAAAATTTACCAACTAAATTACATAAACAACGTTTCAGTGGCTAAAAGTGATTTCGGAACTTTGATTTTCTATTATTCATGATGTTAGTTTTACAGATTTTTATAGAGACGAGATTTTTTTCAATTGTGAATTGGGGATAAAATCGAATCAGGAAATTGAATCTTTTCTTTAGCATATTTCAAAATTTTTGCTCTGAAATTGAGGTGCAAGCAATAGAAAATATTGATGGGAAATAAATAAATTTTGCACGAAATCAAACTGTGTGAAATAGAGTTGAAACATAAATTATTTATTTATTTGAAAATGCATATCAGGTGAATTTACCAGAATTTTGCAACAAATTTAAATGAATTGAGCTGCATAAAATAAAATAAAGTGTAAGTAAATGCGGACACAAAATTAAGTTGTGAAATGGAGTTGAAAATTATTAATAATTCAAAATTTCATTTCAGCTCATTACAATATATTTTACGTATGCAAAATTTGTTATTATTTGTGAAATTGAAGTAAAATCAATTTAGAATATTTTTTAGTTTTTTGCAGTATAAATAAATGCACTTACTATTTATTAGTGAAATAAGGAAGAAAATATGTAAATAATTTATCGACAATTTTAATTCTAGTCATCATTTGTCAACGATACGTATACGTTATTTAGCAGAACTTAGAGCAGTTAAAGTGCAATTTAAATGGCTCTGGTTTAGCTTCTCTTGTAAATTATCAAAACTTCTTTGAAGTTTCATTTAATAATTGAGAAATTGAAGTGAAATCAATTATAGAAATTAAATATTTTCTTTTGAATATTAAAGAATATTCTTGTGATAGGATTCAAATGCAATGGCTTAAAATAAATTTAGGTAGAAAATATGTAATATATTTATTAAGTCGTTTAATAATACGTATACGTTATATAGCAGAACTTAATGCAGTTGAAATGCAATTTAAATAAATGCCTCTGGTTTAGCTTCACTTTTAAGTCTCAAACCTTTTTTTGAGGTTATAGTTAATAATTCAGAAACTAAACTAAAATCAATTCACGAAATTAAATCTTTTCTTTTGAATATTTCAGAATATTTTTGCGGTAGAATTAAATTGCATGAATTTAATGAAGAATTCTCCATATGAATAAATGCAATCACTTTAAAAAAAATGGAGGTAGAAAATATGTAATATATAGTAAATATAAAAATTTATCGACAACTTTAATTCTAGTCATCCAAAAATATGTCACCATTACGTATACGTTATATAGCTAAGCTTAAAGCAGTTGAAGTGCAATTTAAATGGCTCTGGTTTAGCTTCGCTCGTAAATTGTCAAAACCCGCTTGATGTCGCATTGAAGGTTGCTTTGATAAAGTTGTGGACGATAACTTGCAATATTTACAACGAGTTTTGTTTGGTGCTTTGGGGCACCATCACATGCAACAGCTGCTGCCTCTAAGCACTTGCCCCAAAGTGCTGCTGCTGTTGCAAGTTTGATGAACCCCCTTCGGCAGCAAATGCCATCTCCCCCTCCCCTTTCGCTAGCAGAAAAGATTGCATTTGAAATGCGTCCCGCTGCGACTTTGCCGCATTGCTGACCCATTGACATTGACGCTGTGATTTTTGCTTGTTGCACTTGTTGTCAATAGCAGTGCAATCGCATATCGCATATACATATATAAATGGTCTTCTATAGATATATATGTAAGTATGCATGCGTTTGGTTGGAGGGCAAAAGTCCAAGTACTTATAGTACGTTTGAATATGGAAAACTGTAATCGATATTATTGATTTGCAGATGGTTGGTTGCTGGTTTTGGCCTTACGTATTGCCAATCGCCTTACACATATTTCTGTGTATGCCCAGCTTTTGTCATTACAACTGATTGGCCAATCGGATTTTGCAATCGCAATTCGTGCCATGTAAATATTTGCAATTACTCAGACACAGCGCACAATGATTGCAATGAATGGATGAGTGTGAGGATATAAAGTATGATTAGAAAGGGAATATACTCATCATACTTTGATGGCGAGTCATTAAAGCAGCAAGAATACAATCTGGCTACACTTTGTTACATCTCTGGGCTCAAAGTGTTTGGCTTTGTTTTGTGGGCCAAAGTTAGTTGGCGTGAATAATTTCCACTAAATACAATAAAACCATTTAGCTGCAGGCATTAAAAATTTGCATAGAAATGAAAGCACCGCAACCGGAACTGTGCCACAAAAATAATACAGAAAAAAAGCACACAAAAATAAAACAAAACAAGTGAAAAAAGCAACAATCAAGTGTTGATCGACTATGAGATACCCGCTACCGATTTTAAATGAAAGCTAAAGAGTGCGGTACTAATTTTTAAATATACCAAATTAATATGCCACGAAAATACTAAAATATAATATACCAAATATAGCCTTTAGTATATTTTTATACACCATAAAGGTCAATATACATATACGAGATTATCAGCCAAAGTTACTGAAACTCATAAAAAACTTCTATAATTTTTATTTGATTGCAATGAAATATTCAGGAATACATTAATTATTATTGTGGGTACCCAAAATTGAGAAAGTGGGCGTGGCTAAAATTTGATTCAAACTTGATCTGCTTGAAAAAAATTATAGCTCTAACTTGTATAGTCTCAAAGATGTCTTCATACATCATGGTAAGATCGTCTCAACTGTTGACGCCGATCAAGAATATATATACTTATATATATAAAGTTATAATACTCTTCTACTCCATAGGTAATGGGTATAAAAATATAACGAAGGGAAACAGTTGATGAGCTTGTGTTTTGTGGGCTCTTCTGCTCAGTACTTCTCGGAGGGGTTTTTTTCCCGCCCGCGGATGTAAATAATAAAAAGCACATTAAACAGCATTTTCTTTCATTTCGAAACGAAAACGAAACGAAAGCGAAACACAACAATTCCCAGTTTCACTTCGGACTAGGGCACACACACAGACACAGACACAGACATAGTCCACACAAACACACACTTGTAACACAGCCGAAAAGTATGCTATAGTTGCGGTTACTGCAGCAAAAGTGACGTCGTCGTCGTCGTCGTCGACGACGCTTTGACACTTGGGCAGCTGCACTACTTAGAGGGCTGCGGCCACACGGCCCACTTAGGGTGAAATGCACTTTGCACTTAAATGGTCATTAGATTTTCCCATGCAGTTTATTATGAACTAAGCACTACTTTGTCGCCACGAAGTATGCACAATTTTTCAAATAGAAAAGAGGAATGCTGGAAAAAGAGATTTTAATGCGAAAATGAGCAAATCAAGAGGAGCAAAGTCAGCAATGCCATAAACAAAGAAACAAATTAAATGTTAAGACAGGCTAAATAGATTTTGATGAGATGTTAAAACAAATTGAAAGAGATTTCGAACAGATTTGAAAAGCATTTCAAGGATTTAAGCGAAAATTGATGGATATTAAAAGATTTTAGTATTTTATTTTTAAATGTAAATGGTAAAATTTGTAGCAGCAATTTAATTTACAGAAATTTAATATAGTTTTCAGTTATAAAGCGAGAAATTTGATAGATACTTAAAAGCACTTTTAAAATAAGTTTTTGGATAATCTGAGAATTGATTACAACAATTGAATAATCATTTTAATCATTAAAAAGATTGCAGAAATTTAATAAAGCTTTCATAGATATTTGAATACATCCTTTAAAATAATTTTGTTGTTGGCTGAGAAGTGATTATAACAATTTAAAAATCATTTCTTCGAGATTGCAGAAATTGAATAGATTTTTCATTTTTACAGATATTTTTTAAACATATTTGATATTCGAATTCATTTTGTTTTTTATACATTTTCAACAAGCCTCGAACTGAATATAATATTTTCACATTTCAATTAGTAATTCATAAAGTCGGAATTGGAAAAAGCCACGAAAAACAGTAAATTCCCTGGAGATTTTATGAAGATTTCCTTGTGGACTTTGCATATGCCGAAGCACAAAAAAAAAGTCCTATCAGCCAGTTGTGGATTTTAATCTAGAGTTAAGTTGTCATTTAGTTATTTATAAAGTTCAAATTGTAAATGTTGCGTCAATGTGCGATACGAAAATTAAAAGCAGAACATGCTCAAGAGCATAAAATGTTCGTTATTGCTCAATTACTTTGGGGGTTTCTCATGTTTTTGTTTTGTTCTTGTACTTGTTTGTTGTTTTGTTGTTGTGTTCCGATGTCTGAATGTCTGTTGTGGGTCTGTGTGTTTGTGTGTGTTTCGTGTTTTGCGGCCGGAACATAACATCTCTCCGCCTTGCCTCTCCGCCCCGCCTTTGTTGTTGCGCGCTTGGCAAATTGTGGCAGCTGCTACTTGGGGGCCACTTGCAACACGGCCTGCCACGTTTTTTTATGCCTTTCATTTTCATGTCCAATTTCGCATTTGGCGCACGCTGAGCCTAAAAGACTGCACTTGAAAATTTAATAGGCGCTGCAGTAGTTTTACTCTCTGCTGTTCTCTGTTCTCTGCCCTGAAGTCCTGAAGTCCTGGGCCCAGGCTTCGCTGTGGCTTTTATGATGACCAATTTTATGATGAGTTTGGTGTGTGGCCTGTCTGGGCCCGTCTCTGTCTCTGTCTCTGTGTCTCGTGTCGCCGCTCCATGGCGCTATGGTGCCCTGCCTTCTGACTGACTCAAATGAAATGTGAAATGTAATCCGGTGGCCTGGCATGTGCCATGTTTATTTGCCTGCCAGCCAAAGCAGCCAACGTGCAGCCAGAGCAGCCAACCCGGGCCAATGTGCCAATTGAGTTTAATTTGTTGAATGCCTTTTGACAGATTTCAAAATTAACTGGTCGCACACTTGACTGCACCACCAAAAGCAAAAGCAAAAGCAAATGATTCGTGGCCTCACTCACTCACTCACATACTGTTTGTTTCTTACACGACAATAATCACAACACAGCATCTCTATTCGCCCGTATGTGAATGCGAAATTCACATTCACAGTCATGTGAGTGATTGAAGGCATTTCCTAAACCCAATGACATTAGCTCAAAGTCTCAATTGAGCAGTGGCAGCTATCCATTACATGGCTAACGAGAGAATATCAAATCGATGCAGGGCAAAGCTTTTGGCAATTGCTTTCAAGCGCATTTACTGATTGAACTGCGTCTAAATGGTTTGTCCATCAGCATAACTAGAAGATCTTAAGTGCTTTATAGCTTAGCATTTCATTTTAATTTAACTTTTTACTATTTAGTTTTAAGTGATTGCATTCTAAACCTTTAGTGATGATCGTAGAAAGTATCAAGACTTTTAGGAAAATTATGTCATTGAAATATTCATAATATTTCCCTTAGAAGTTCTTCGCTAAAATCAAGAGCATCCAATTGCAGGTATATTTGCTTTTATTAATTTATTTCTGAACCAAAATATTTTTCGGTGCTTTCTATTAAATGTAAGGAATATTTTTAAATTTATTTGCCATATTTGAGAATATATTTTCTTAATTATTCCTCACTATACTCGTATTTTGATTTAACTTGTTGGCCAATCTAGGCTTTCATTCTTGGATTTACTTATTTGAATAAACAGAATATTATTAAAGAGTTCGTGTTATTTTTAAATCTTTTTTATTGATCTATCTCTCACTCTTTTTGCATTTAAATTATTGTTAGGCCAGACTTTCGTTAAATTGATTAATTTCATGATAAATCATAAATAATAACTTTATTTCCCACTTTGAGTATATGGAATATTTTTAAGGTATTTTCTATCGCTACCTTACTGTATTTTCCGTTATTCTGTTTGTATTTTCGTTCAATTGATTTAAGCTTGTTTCAATGCCTGATTAATCTTTACTCTTGTTATATTATTAATCTTGTTAATTATTGAAATTCCAAATTTTTACATAAAAAATCGAAGGACATATTTCTTTGAATATACAAATTACTTAGCTAGTGTTCATAACTTTCATAAACAAATTTTCTTAATCCATTTCTAACTATATTTTCATTTAATTTATTTCATGATTAATCTTAAGTCATGTTAAAATATTATTGAAAGCAAAACATTCAATTTTTCTCTCTCAATGTATTTTTAATTGCTATCTTAGTGTATTTTCACTTAGTCTGTTTGTTAATCTCTGTGCTTTCATTCAATTGATTCAAGCTCTGCTTTAATGCATGATTAATCTTAGTTCTTGTCGCATTACTCAGCTATTCTCATTGCTACTTTATCCTTGGCCAGCTTGATTGTTTGCTCGTGCAGATGAGAGGATTTTATTGCACGAATTCATTTGTGAAATTTGATTATGCACACTTACATACATATATTTATGAAAGAGAGAGAAATGTCAAGGAGAGCGTGGCAAAGGCAAAGGCACTTGGCGAACTCAACTCAATTCTCATGACGAAACTTGTCAGTGCCTGTGGCTCTATAAATTTTTAAACATCCCGGTTAGTTGGCAATCATTGATTTGCCGCACAAACTTTCGGGGCACAGAACTTAACCTAATCCGATTAAAGTCAACATTCTGCTGGTTATTTCTATTAAACTGGTTTCCTATGCAAAACAGCTGCTGAATACGGCTTAGTTGCCTCAGTTTCCTAAGCTCTTTTTCCAAAGAAGCAAGGCCCAGGTAAGGCACTTAATGCATTTTCATGCCAGGAAAGGCAAACACTATCGATAACAGAAGGCGCCCTCCCATTTTTTTTTCTCGACAATCTTGCTTCTCAAATGCAACTTTTGCATGCTATTAGCAATTCTGGCAGAGGTTTTAAGCCGGCCTCTTTAAGGGTCTTACACAAAATTACCATTTTACGAGGCACATTTCATTTGCGAAATTGACGACATTTTAATGAGCTTGCATTTCATTTTAATTTCACAATTACTATCAACAATTAATTATGTATTTACCAACAACAATTCAATTTCTACTGTTTTAGGTTTTAATCAACCTTAATTACTTTTAGATACCATGTGAATGTTTAGAAATTATATGCTTCCATTGTTATTGATTACAATACAGAAATAAGTAATGTGTCTCCTCTACGTATACTTAATTTGTTTTGCTTTCGAAACTATTCAATAAATCTTGCTCAGCTTATTGAGCCAATATATATTCCAGTTGCTGGCCAAATTCGACAATAGATTTCCAGCAAGTGCAATTGCTATTCATTGGTAATTTATTGTAGAAAATTGGCAGCACAACAACTGCGAGGGAGCAATTATTCTCGATGTCAACACGAGTTGGCAGCGATTAAATATTTACGTTTACCATTTAAGTATTTATAAACAGTGTAATAAATGCCTACCCATGATATTTAACACATACTACAAATAAATATAAATATTTTCCACACATTTTCTAACACACAAAGCCCAACAACAACAAAAAACAAGGGAAAATTTCACAAAACGTGTTTCCTTTTTTTATTGTTTTCTTGTGCGGACTTTTTGATAGCAAACAGACATCAAATAAAATATTTTTTACGGTTTGCTTTTCGCACACATTTTTTATTGTTTTGATAAAAAAAGAAAGAGTTTTCATTTGATACATTTTCATTTTCGTTTACGTTTATTTTATTTGTTTTCTTTGGGTCGTTTCGTCGTCAAAGGTTAAAGCACTCAAACGCAGAATTGTTGCACTGACGAATCTTAATTCGATTGAGTTTTCATTTCATTTCATACACATTATTTTCCCTTCCCAGTAGTCAACTTTAAGAGCTTAAGTCACGAGTGCGATTTCCGATTCGAATTCAATTAACCAACTTATCTTTAAGGACATCGTGTCATTGTTGTTATTGTTGTTCTTCTTATTCTTGTTGTTGCTGCATGGCAACACTGCATGATTAGGGCCAAAACATTGCACAATTTGAGCCGAAAACAGTCGTCTGTGGTTTCAACATTACCATAATCCGCTGACTTATGTGTTAGCTGGCCATTTGCATAAGCTGCTCACACTCTCTCTCCTCAACTGTTTCGCCGATTGTCGCATGCAACAAAATGAAATACAAAGTGCAGCAAAGCTCAGTGATTTTTGTTTTTTTAAATAACATATTAAGCACAGCTGAGAACACAAGATATAAAGTATTCGAAGACATAATTTGATATTTACCAAATTAATAAGATCAAAAATTTAAGCATTCCTTTGTGCTATTCTTATTTAATATTAATTTTGCAGTGCTGCTAAAAAATTCCTTTAAACTAAACTGAGAAAGAAGATATTAAGTATGCGAAGTCTTAAAATAATTTGTTATAAGAACGCAACTTTTAACATTCTTTTTGTTATCATTTTTAAAAGAGTCTTTAAATAAAAGCTAAAACACAGATGTGAACGGAAAATATAAAGTATACGTAAACTTAAATCAATTTGTGTATAGCAAATTAATAAGCACACAAATTTAAACATTCTTTTTGATATTAAAATGGAGTGAAACAGTTTTGCTATGTCTTAGCATGGCAGCTAAAAATATATTTTTAAATAATAAATAATACACAGATGAGAAGAGAATATATGTATTATTATCAATTGATAATAAAATCACAAATTTTAACATTATCTTTGTTATCATTTTTAAAATTTTCTTTAAATAAAAACTAAAACACAGCGGAGAACAGAATATATCAAGTATACGTCATCTTTAATCAAAGTATGTATTCCTAAATTAATATAACCACAAACTAAAACAGTTTGGAAGTGCCTTAGAATAGAATTTCCTTAAATAAACTATAAGCACAGTACAGAACAGAAGATATCAAGTATACGTAGACTTTCATAAATCAGTTTTTTATAAGAACGCAAATGTAAGCAATAATTTTGCTATTACTTTTTATGCTTAACGCATAATGAAATTGAAAGTCATATTACTTTGAATTTATGTAAGGTGTATTAAAGTCGCTTTGGCCTACTTAATTTGTCGGATATTGGCTCAAAAGGTAAAGTCGAAACAAAGTCAAGTGCAGATACTCGCATGCGCTTATTGCGATATCCGACAATGAATTTTAATGAGTGTTGCAGTTGCCGTTGCAAGTTTGGCCGCGTTGCAGCAACGTTTTTGCGGCTAAAAATAACAAGTGCGGTTGAACAGCTGCAGGAAGCGGCAGCGGTAAAAACAAGAAAGCCGCATTTTCAATGACTTACTAAATATGCAAATTAATGAAACCAAGCCAAAAAAAAAAGAAGAAAAATACGATTGCCAGAGGGAGAAAACAACTTTGACGAAAGAGAACGAACTTTTCCTTTGAACTATTTTGGGTGCTGTGTATTGAGTGCAGTTGTTGCGCTTTGTATGTGTGTGTTTTGGAATGCAGGCACTAACAAATGGCATTGCCGAAGTACCTCCAACACATTCTCCCCGCTCTTGTTGCTATTATCGTTAGGTGGAACAAGTGCAGCTAACAATGCACTCGAGCCTTGTCGCTGACACTTGACACAGCCGCAACAATAACGGCAGCCGCAACTAATAACTAACAGCGCTCTGTTCCTCAAAATAGTATAACAAACAACACTCGAATGTGTATGTTGTGTTGGTGTGTATTGTATTGTGGCAACAACAACAACAAGAACAACCACAATAACAATATAACAATAAGGACAGCTGCAATAACTGTGACCGCGTTGCGTATACGTCATGTGGCGCCGCAGTCGAACACAGCCAAAGTGAACTTTTTAATTTCCTGTGTAAATTTATTTTAATTGCTCGCCAACTAGCAACTCTTCTCACACTCTCTCTTCCTCACTCACACTCACATGCTGCGCCCTCTTACATTGATTTAATTTCTGTGTCATTTTTAATTAATTGTTAATGCATTTTCATGTAAATTAAATGAAACGCAGCTCATTAAAATTGTAGATTGCTGCGCCAGCAATTGTAACTGCTATGTGATTCAAACGAATACCCTGTAAAAGTAAACAATTCAATTAGATTGAATAAATACGTATTATATAATATTTAACGACTTTTTTAATAGGACATTTCAAAGTTGCCTCTTCAGTTGTTTGATTTGTTTTTTTTTACAACATGTTTTCCGTTGCACTTAATATGTTTGTCTTGCTATTTGCATTATTTAATTGCATTGTGCGGAATAATATTAGAATATTACTGGAGAATGGCAAAATTAGCTGTTAAATGAGCGTGGCTAATGGCATAGCACTTGAAGCGTTACATAAATCTTCTTTAAATATGAAAATAGACAGGCGTTTAAGGCAATAAGCTGTTGAGACTCTTAGAAACTTTTTGAGCTTAAACAAAATGCGCAGACTTTATGTTTAGGCGGACTACAAAAAACAAGTAAGAAGACGAGCACACTCGACTGTAAGATACCCGCTACTGTTTTTTAAATATACCAAATAAATATACCACAAAAATACTAAAATATACAAAAGGCTAATTTGGAGATTCCGGCTACACACTTTGAATTAAAGCAAAATGGTGCGGTATTATTCTTAAAATATACCAAATTTATATTCCACAAAATACTAAAATATACCAAACTCAATATTCGATATACTCGAAACTTATTTGTAATAAAAGAAAAACAGTGCGGAATATTCTTAAAATATACCCAATATTATGCCGCAAAAATACTAAATATAACATTTGGTAATATTTGATTTTTGTGTAAAATATACCAGATTGTCAGACAAATATTCTAAGACCCGTGGTAGATAGGCGTTTTTTCCCATATTTCTTAAATTATTTATAGAATTTTTATCTGATCGCAATGAAATTTTCAGGACTACTGCACTAGGGAAGGGAACATAACAAGTGCTGTCAAAAAAGAAGTATATCTCTATTTCCTGTAGTCTCTGAGATCTAGGTGTTCGGACGGACAGGCAGACAGACAGACGGATATGGACATACATATATATAGTCTAAGGTGATGACGCCGCTCAAGAATATATATTTACTTCATAGGGTTCGAGAGGCCTCCTTTTGTATGTTAAATACATTTCACAAATGTTATAATACCCTTCTACCCTATGGGTGGCGAGTATAAAAAGACTTTTCGCAAGTACTTTTGAGCTTAAGCTTTTGCTATTTTTGTTATTTATTTATTTACAAAAATTTGTTTGTTTGTTTATTTATGTTATTATTTCATTTGTTGCTGCAAGCGCAATGTTTACAGATTGTATCACAATTGCAGTTGTAGTTTATATTTGTAAATGGGAATGAGTTGCTTTGATTTATTAAGTTGCATATATTTAAAAGCTGAAGCTCTGTATGAAAAGATTTCATAAAGCATATTTGTTATTTGTATTAAATTGATTAGGAATCAATAGGAGCAAAATCTTTTGTTTCGCCCCCTATTTTATTTTAGTAACTTCCCACGCTTTTTTTATGACTATTCTGTTATGTTCATAAATGCGTTGAAATGCGTTCATTATTTGTTTTATCTGATTGTCATTTATATTTATAAGGGAGACAGTGCTATCGGTGCCATCGCGATTCAATAATACATATATCATATATCGCATTAAGACCCCCGACAGTAATAAAATAAATATCGTGCCAGACTAACAACAATACGCATAAATCACTTAACACTCGCCTCTTAATCGAATACTGTAGAGTACACTGCAAATAAATGTAACGCCCACGTCAATTATTTTTGATGCGTGATGTGTGTGTGGGGAAATTGAAGCCCAAACTAGACGAAAGTTTGAATTTAATTTAGTTTTTAGACCGTCGGTCGGCTAATTAACTAATATGCACGGAGGGTGGCAAAAAATGTTAAATAAACAAGTTTTTCGTTTTAATTACATTTGTTGGACTCTAATTGCCTGTGGCGGGCTCTCGCTCTGTGTGTGTGTGTGCGCGTTATATGGGTGTGAGTCTCCAGGGCAATTGTCCGAAATTGATGGGATTTTCGGGCCCAGTTATCTACGAGTTAAAGCGGCAACGGTTTCGCTTTGTAGTGTGTGCTCCAAAAAGGCTAAAGAACGTAAATTTCACTCAGTTGACGGTCGATCGATTCGGCCTATAACATGAAAAAAAAGAACAAGAACAAGTGGAAGAAAGGGAAAAATATATACATATATAAGTAGTATATATATATGGTATATATAAGTACTCTATAGTATATACGACAGCTCGACACTGATTTGGCTTAAGCGATAAAAAGGGGAAAGGTCTTTTGTGTGTGGCGCCAGGCCAAGCATAACAGTTTAAATGCGAGGAGGGTCTATTAAAAAGCAAAATGGAGTACATGCCAGTACACACACACCACACACACCGCACACACACACAACTACACACACATCAGCGCACAAAAGCCAACATGCAATTTATGAACAGCTTTTTTTGCTAGCGGGGCCAAAATGCTCGTTCGAAGCTAACGAAATGTTCCAAGCCCAAAAACCGAAGCCAAAACCTGCCACGTTCAGTTTTCTGTTGCTGACAAACGCAAGAAAACTCACAGCAAAAAACAAAGACAAACCAGCTACGTGGATGGAGGTACAGAACAGAAAAAAGTACTCTTAATACTCTAGCATAGGAAGCTAAAAAAAAAATGGTTGAAACAAAAAGAAAGCGGAGCTCAGGTGCGAGTAGCCAAGTCAAGTTCTAGTTAAGGGATTTCTATGTCTAAGTAGAAGAGAAGGTGTGTGTGTGTGGGTGTGTGTGTATGTGGATGGGCAGCAAATTGCAAAGACTTCTCAAGGGAGCCAGCGAAGTTGCACTACCAATGGTAGTTGGCATACCCTGTACTAGTTAAGCTAAAGGGTTGGATGAGCGAGTAGAGTTAAGCAGATAGAACACAGAAAGGAAGGTTAAAGATCAATACCGTATTTCATGCTATTTATTTAGTTGATATATATTTATAGAATCACGTAATCTAAATAGTCTAAGGCATTCTAAATTATTTAAATTAAATCTTAAAGAAGCAAATAAAAGGGAAATGTGAATTGGATTTATTATAATTTGAAAGTACTCAAGTTTCTCAATAATTACGATTGTGCAAAATATTAATAGACATCCTCATCAATATATTTGTAAAGTGTTACATTGTTTATTTACTACACAGAGAGAACATTCAAAAGTAGATTGCCCATCTGGTTGTTATGTGAACAAATCTTAAATCGAAATTATTATTATTAAATATTAATTTTTAGATAAAATATACTAAAATATTCTTCATAATATATTTTCCATTATTATTTATATAAAATATTCAAAGATTCAAAGTAATTCTTACATTAATTTCGAAATATTTCAATTACATTTATTATCCAATATTATAAAAGCTACTTTCGTTTATTTTTCTAAGTACGCAAACTTTGAGGATCACAAAAAGTTTATTATATTTATATGAATTTAGAAATAGTTCAATTACATTTTGTGTTCATTATTTCAAAAGCTCCTTTCGAAGTGAACAAACTTTACATAGGTCATCGTCTAGTCGCGCAAACTCTTCGCAGCTGTCAAGTTAGCAGCGCTTGTTGCTGTTGTTTGCTATGGATTAAATTTATAAAAATTGAAAGTAGTCTAACGGAGTTGGGCGTTTGTTTGCAGCCTGGAGAAGTAGAGTAGAGTGGAGCATGGACAGTGAGTGAACGAAGTATACGGCCAATGCGCACAATGAAACTTTTACATTGCATTCGTGCGCCATAAGCCGTGAAAGTTTTATGCAAATGTTTTATGCTAAAATATGTGCCAGGTCGCCACTTGGATGCGATGGGAAGAAGGCTTGGACAGCACAGGACGCTTTTGCCGCATGCTACATGCCACATGCCGCATGCCACATGCCCACTCCCTTCTAATAGAAGCGAGCGAAGTCGAGGTCAGCGCGGCTAACGGCATTTGCTGATATATATGTATATGTATTGGCGCATGAGGCGTCGAGTGCAATTTGCAGCGTAACATTTATTAGAGTTGCAGCTCCAACAGCAACAGCAGCAACATCCCCTCTCTCTCCGCCCCCTTTCTCATTGTATTGCCCTGCGCCCAATCAAGCCTGTAAAAACCTATGAAACCTGACGGTAAAAACCAGCGAAAGTTATTTTGTGCAATTTTTCGCTCGCTACTTTCATTTTTTGTTGGTTCGTCCAGCACTTTCAGATTTTATGGTCGCAGGCACAACAAAAGCCTCGAATGTGTGTGTGTGTGTGTGTGTGTGTGGAAGTGTGTGTTATTTTAAAGGCACACTTTGTGTGTAGGTTTTGTAGCATTTTAATTTTCTGTTCCAATTATGAAGTCTGGGGCTAAAAATGTAATTACTAAAGTGTTGCACATTTCAACAAATAGTAGAGGAGCACACTTCAACTTTTTCAATTCCATCACGAAATAGAAAAGCGCACTTTTCTCTCAGCGTTTTCCTCTCTTTCTCTCGGACAGCAATGAGTCACAATTTTGAGTAATAAGTAAAAGTGAAAAGTTTGCAACAACATTTATTTTATGTCATTCAGATAATTACTGTTTTGTATTTTAGATTGAAATTAAACATAAAGCTTCCGTTTTTCATCTATTTAAATTTATAATCCTAATATAATTGCATTGTATTCATGACTTACATATATTTATTGATATTTTTGATTTTTTTTTTTGTAGGTGTCAAATGGAGTCTACAATGTTGTCTCAGCAATATTTGTTTATCTATTTGATTAACATGCAGAAATTTTAAATATATTTTCTATAAATACTAGTAAATATTAATCATATTATTTAATTTAAAAAAAATTGATTTTTTTTAATTTTTTATATATTTTCTATCTCTGAAAGTAATGTTTATAAATTTAGAATTCGTAAATTGCTTCAAATTCATTTCGGATGAATTTAATTTTTGCAATATTTGCTGCCTGCAAAAATAGATACTTTAATTTGCTAACCACTCAATTGCTTCAATTTGTGTAGATACGAGCATATATTATTCATATAATTTAATTTCAAATTTCCGGCAATTGCTTTAAGGTAAACACGTACATAAAAACAAATTCATTCATGGATTGTTGCACTGCGTATTCCGAAATAAATAAAAACGTATTTTTCAATTGCCACACTATATTCACATTGAGATCAAGATCAAAAAAGAAAGAGGAAGTCATAGTGTGACCAGCTTAATTGGATAAAACTTATGTATATTAAATTGTTCGATATATGAAATGTTACTTTTGATTGTTTGAATAGGCATGTTCCAGCATGAATAAATTTAGTTTTTGGAATTTTATCAATATACGAAAAAGAAAATTCTTGGATTTATAACACTTTTTTTATATAGAGTAAATATTAATCATATTATCTAACATCAAAATTCAGAAAATTGCTGAAGACATTTACAAATAATTTATTTTTGATTGAATTCTATTATAAATAGATTGATTTTTGATTGAATTTTATTGTACAAAGATTTAAAAAAAAATAAATTCTATAATTTTGAAACATATCAATTACTTCAATTTAGATATCCTAATTGATTTTGACAATTTGTTAGTCACTTGAAAGCTCAAAAATCATCAAAGTACATGTGAATTGATTTTGTATAAATATTCCAAAAAGAAAACGATTAGATTAAGAAGTACTTCATTACGTCAAACTAATTCATTGTTTGAATATGATTGCTACAATTTAATTTCATGAAACTGTCTCTAAATGTTTTGTGAATTATATCGAATTTGACAACAAAATTTCCCTCCTCTTACTTTCATTTTCGTCGCCTCAACTCAATCAAACGAAATGAGTTCATATTCGCAGTTATGAGTTGGTAGAAAGAAAACTGTTTGACATTGAGAAGCAATGTTGTTGGCCTTGATACAAAAATTTGCTGTTGGGCCTATTGGGAGTCTGATTTATAGGCGTTGACTAACGGTGAGTAACATGGTGTAATGTTATGTGTGGGGCCCAAAGGGGTTTTTCCCGTAATGGAGAAACGCAATCAAATGCCATGTGTCAACTGCTATTGAGTGTTACTCGACGTATATGTCAACTGGCTGCTTGACTGCCGCCCACGTTTGCCACTGCCTCCTGCTGCTCCCCCTCCTCCTCCTCCTCCTCTTGCCACCATTTGCCCGCGACCTACAGCGGCAAATAATTTGTCGTGTACTTCATACATTTCGTTTGTTTTTTTTTTGCCTTCTACTTGGGCCTCGTAAAGTCAACAAGAACAGCAAAAAATAATAAATATCAAAAACAAAAAAATAGGAGAAACAAAATGTGGAGCAGGCAGCGTCATTTCATGCTACAGGCCAATAAAAAGGTCGACGGAGTTTTGGGGAGCTGACGACCCAATTCCAGACGTGCCTTATCGCTGGGGTCTACCTCCGGAATACCTATGGAAATACAGCTACAGCATGTGAAAGTTTGTGTGTGGAAAAGGGGGGGGAAAGAACATCATAATTATGCACACTAATTTAATAATAATATTGCCAAAGCAAAGGATATTTGTGTAGTTTTTGGGATTGGAATATTGTTGTTGTTGTTGTTGTCGTTCGGGGGGATGAGCATATTAATTGCAGGTTGTATTTTGCCCTTTTGGTGTGTGTGCGGGATAGTCAAGGATTTTTGGCGTTCAGTGCGCGATTTCCGGCACGCATATTTAATCAATTATACAAATTGCCAGCACCTAAATTGTACTACACTAAATTTGTAGATATTTATCGGCAGGTCGCTGCGATACGAAGGGGGAGAGGGGAAAGGTGTCAGCAAAGTTGTGCTGAAAATGTTCCTAAAGTTTGAGCTTGTTTCAGCTGGCGTCAATCTGATTAAATACAACATAAATTGTGTTTTGCGCTTATCAAGACGAACGTATCACAAATGTGCGCAAATTTTTACCAACATGCCAAAGACACACACAAACACACACACATACACACACACTCACACGCATTGCGGCCTTAATGGCACACAACGTTTTGCACGTAAATTAAAAATGAAAGCAGGCGCGCATAATTTTCAATTTTCATACAACGTTAAAAGCGCTGAAAAATGATATTGAAAAACGAAACTTAACGATGGCCCCAAAACGATATCAGGGAGCAGCTGCCTCAACCTGAGAAGAGGAGGCAATACAAGGGAGAGAAGGTAAATGGGAAGAGGCAGGCGGAGGGGCAGAAATGTGTATTGCAAGTTGAAAATTTTAGTCGCTACACTTGGCTAATATTGTGTAATATTGAGTTTGTCAAACACAAACGCTAGAGGGCGCCAGCTCAGATTTTTGCTCTTCAGGAAGAATTTCGTTCAACAAAATAACTTTGGTGTGTTTTTAATGTGATCACAATGAAATTTTCAGGATATTTTCATGGAACAACGAGGTTTAACTTTCTTTTGTTGATAATATTGAAGAGTGAATATGAACATATTTTATAGTTTTATTACGTAAAATCCTTTTTTTAGTAAATATTATTATATTATATATTTATATATATTATTATATTTCAAAGTTGATTACATTTACATCTCATTACAATGTTTTTCTGAAAAATTTTTAGAATAACTTCTAAGAACAATAAGATTATAAAATTTTTGTTGATATTATTTATGAACAAAAAAGATTAATATATTTCATAGTTTGAAAAATAAGACTCCTTAAATATTTTAAATTAAATTCGAATAAAATTTCCAATTTTATTAAAGTAAAATGCTTTCTAATAAAGGTTTGAGTATTATTATGGGAAAAACTGAGTTTATTTTTATTTTACTCATTTTGAATATTTCGACTGCAAGCGAAAATAATGAATTTGAAACTAAAAGCTTAATTTAAAACGAAGAACTCAGCTGAGTAGAATACTATTCAAGAACAACAAATTATTGTATTATTGATATTATTATTATTATTTCATAGTTTAATGCCCCTTCGAAGAAAATCTTTAGTATACTTTCTAAGAAGACAAACATCATACATTTTTTGTTTATATGATTAAAGATTGAATATGAAAACATTTCATAATTTTATTGCGTCAAACGCCTTCTTATAAAGGTCTACCCACAAATTTTTAGAATACTTTCGAAGAAGAACAAGATTATGCATTTCTTGTTTATATTATTAAAGTTTGAATATGAATACATTTCATAGTTTATCAACTTGAAATGTAAATTGTCTTCCAACAATATTCTGTGCTGGGCGAAACAATATCAAAGACAGCCTCATAAATATTTCGAATTCTTCATTTTATTTTTCTTTTGCAGCGTGTAGCCTTTAGATAGACGTATTTATGCAGAGTCGCCGCAGCCAACGCTCAACACGGGGCAGAGTTGCAACCATCGAAAAAAGGGGTTTGGCCGCAAAAGCCACAGGCCACGACGTTGGGGGATTCCTGCAGCGGCGTCTTCAAAAGTTTTCGCTTTGAAGTTGCGGCTCAAGTTGAACTAAACTAATAACTTGAGACAAATTAACTTATAGACACACACACACACACACACTGACAAGCAGAGTCTTTCTCTCTTTCTTTCGCTTTGAGTTGGCATGAAAATTGTTAAAATACCAAAGTGTTATTTGCTTAAGTGCCAACAGTGTTGTCGTCGTCGTGACGTCATTGTCATTGGATTTATTACGCATACGCCGCATGTGCACCAACAATTTAGTTGGCCTCATTTACAGGCAACGTTTTTTTTGCTCTCTCGCCTTCTCTTCTCATCGCTATTTTATTTTGTATTTTTTCCCCCTGCTGCTGTCAACAGAAAACAGAAAACTTTACATAGACGCTGGCTGGTTCAATTTGGCGTTCAGTTGTTGCGTTGAATGTCATAAAAATGTGTTTGAGGTAAGGTAACAATAACAAATAAACACGCGCCCGCCTCCCACTGCCATTCATGTGTGTGTGTGTGTGTCTTTTTGTGTGTGTTTATAGAGAGACGCTTCACATGGCCACACATGCAAATGCCAAGACGCAGCACAAAAGCCAGACAGAACTATGTGAAATAGTTTCAACTATGTGATACCAGCACTTAAATCGAAAGCATTTCTTATAGAAATAATCAAATTTAAACGAAAACGAAACTTTCTTTCTTTGATGCAATTGATGAACAAACATGATTAATATATTTCACAGTTTTGAGCTTTAAGTATAACACTTAAATAATATAAATTGCATACGAATGAATTTCCCATTTTATTACACTAAAATTCCATCATATAAATAAAATAAGTATGCAATTGACTGTGCAATGCAGTTAATAAAAAGAGTTGCTAATAGAATTTAATTTCATTTTCAGTCAATCGCCCCCATTTAAATATAATCAATATTCTGCATGGCATAATTATGCAAAATATGTTTCACCAAATTGCCAAATGAGGATTTAAATAATTATACAATTTATTGTGTAATGGTTTCATTTATGGCAACTGATTTTTTAATACATACAGCTTTTTAAATAAAATTTGGATTTTTTATAGAATTGAAAACAACAATAAACTTTCATTGTGAACATACAAAAAAGAGAAGCTTGTTAAATAAAATAGGGGAAAAAAAACAATATACTTTAATTTTCAGTCCATGAAAATGTAATCAATATTTGAATGAATCAGCAGTTTAGAAAACATGCTTTTATTCAATATTTATTTATTTAAACTGTCTAATTATGCAAAATATGTTCTATAAAATTGTTAACAGTGGATTTAAATAATCATACAATTTATTGAATGATTTAATTTACATTGCTTTTTAATTGAATCGTTATATATGTTCTTCAATTTTTAGTTGATTAGTTCCATAAAAATGTAATCATGATTAGAATGAACTATTGACAAAAAATTACAGTTATTCAATTATTAATATATTAAAAATGCTAATGACATAATTACGCAAAGTATGTTGTAAAATATAACTTTAAAAAGTTTAAATATTCACGCAATTTCTTGACGGCAACTGTTTTGGCAAACAAATAAATTTGAACTAATACATCACATAAATTATGGCAGCTTATTAAATACAAGGCCAAGGCAACGAGATTTCATCCTTGTTGTAAGTAATTGACAAGTTAATTGCAACAATAATTAATATGATTCCCGACCAATTCATTCTACTTCCTGCAGCTGAGCTAAAAAAAAGAAGGGTTCGCAAACCCGAGATAAAACTGTTGATGCCCCTTGGCACTCAGAATGGGTGCGGGTATCTGAACGAGTATAAAAAAAAGTAAACAAATATAAAGTGTTGTATCTGTGTGTGCGGGTGTAAGCGAATAGGTGTGAGAGTGGGCGTGAGTGTGTGTGTGTGTGTGTACTGTGCTTTTCAGTGCTATTCATTTACGAAAAGCTGGCAAAAAGTTGTGGCAATAAGCTGTGGCAACAGACACAGCGCAACAGCAGACGCTGTGTAGGCGTTGGTTCGGATAAGTAAACCAAGGAGGCGATATCAAACTGAAGCTGCCGCAAAGGAGCTGAAGGCGAGGCAGAGGGAGATGAAGAGAGGGGTGGAGAGGGGGGGTGGCTGCTGTCGACGTCAGGAGACGACAATGCTGGCAGCGATTTTTAAAGTCTAACGCGCTTATTTACACATTGTGCCATATGTGGCACTGCACAATTTGCATACGTATGTATTCGTAAGCCCAGACATTCTCACATGTCTGTGTGTGTGTGTGTGTGTGATGATGAGATTGTATTGGTGTGTGTGGTGTGTGTACCGTTATTGTGTCACTGCCTTAACAATTTTGTAAAATTTCAAGTTGCTACGTTTAATACTTTGGCTCTGACGCCATTTTGTACACTTGGCTGCGTGGCACACATCCTGAAAGCCAACAGCAGCAACAGCAACAACAACAGCAACAACAATTAAAAGGAACTCTTCCTGCTCTCCCCTTCTGCACCAAACAAGAAGCAGTAGCAACAGCACAATAAGAGCCAGCGGCTTAGCACCGTTCCGACTCGCCAGTTTGCTCGAGAGCGTCTTACGGGCGACGAAAATGAAAGAAAGCAAAAGAAATCATCATAATACCCTCACATCTGAGTTTTGTGCTTGTATTGCTTATAAGTCGCACCCACACACACACACATACACGTGGCCTCCATCATCCGCACACACACAAAAGGACGACAAGTCTATTTGTCATGTGCAATTTTGCTGCTCACTCCGCATCTGCTCTGAGTTGTTCAGCGCTCTGCTTAGTTATATACTTGCCTATGAGTATATTTTTGTATAATTGACAGCAGCGCTGCTAAATGCTCTAACTTCTACTTTAAGCACCCTGCAATTATGAACAACGTGCATAAGGGTATCAGCATTACAAACGTGCTTTAAGTCTCACCAAATTTAATTTCTAGTTCACAAAATTTTCCAATAAATAAATAAATTTATGTAAATTTCAGCTTAGGTAAAATGGTTTCTGCTAATCACAATATTTTTAAACAAATAGTATTGATTGTTAATTATTGGTTACTTTATATTGTTGTTTACCTAATTTACTAATAATCTGAATTGCTACATTACTCATCCGCTTAGTATTCTTTTTTTATGAATTACGATAAACTGCAACTTACATAAATATGTTTTCTGCCTAATTCTATTTCAGTTTCTATAACTTCAAAAATAAGTAAATTACTTATATAAAATATAGTTTTCTGTCTAATTTTCTTATAGTCTGAACTATTGCATTACTCATCCGCCTAGTGACAATATTTTTAAATAAATACATAAGAATACAAATGTTTTTCAATTGTAATTTTCGTTAATCTCTTTTCTATTTAATTTTTATCAAAATGGCATCGTAACATTACTCATCCGCCTAGTATACATTTAATTTTTTAATAATTACTACATATTATTATCGCAGGTAACATACAAATGTTTTCTGTCTAATTTTGTTGTTTTGCTTTCCATAACTTACATTCTATACGCAGTTAGTCAAATGTTAACCAAGTGCAAATTTAATTACTTCATATTAAGCATACGCCTAGTTAACAATTTGCTTAATTCATTTCTAGATAAGTGTTGGGTTAAATTAAAAAATTTTACGACTAACATGAAGTCTTTAAATCTAAAACACGCACATTCAAATAACGGCAAAAATTCACGTCTGACTTAGTTTTATTCTATGTGGAAAGTGGCTAATTTTTCGCACTGTTTACTGAGTATCTAATAGTCAAACGTCGTGTTCTATTGCGTGGCCACTTGTTTTCTTTGCTCTGCGGCATATTTCACTTTAAAAAGGCCCCAAAAAACATTTGGTTTCAAACTCGGGGCCGCCCCCTGTTAAATGGCGCGTAAAATTTCACACTCAATTTGTGAGTGTGTGTGTGGGTGAGTGTACAAGTGTGTGTGTGTGTGTGTGAAGGGTCTGGTTTTTTGGTTTTTTGCTGTTTAATATGCTCGTGGCTTAATAATATGGAATTTATGTGCATTATTTTGCTCATCGTTTTGTTGTTCTTGTTGTTGCTAGCATTTTAAATTTATTGCTCGGCTCATTGATTTGTGGCCTTTGAAATTATTTATAATTTATCAAATATGCTCGTTGAAATCGAGTTATTTAAAAGCAAATAAATTCAATTTGAATTAAACGAGATTCTGATTTAAAGCACACAGCTTAGAGTTTCATTTTGAGTTGCACAAATAAAAATGAAAACGACACAAAAGGCTAAACAATTCTTCAGAATAAATAACAGAATACGTAAAAGTCAACTACTTTTGACTGATTGACTGACTGAGTGCACAAAGCATACCCTGTGAAGTGGAAAAAATTCAAGTAAATTGTGCAATTGTCTGATGAAATGTCAAGTTGATAGACAGATGAAGTCAAGTGCTTGATAGATTTTATTTTAATAAAAGAATATTGTTGAGTGGTTAAAAGTTTGTAACTCTTTATATGGAAAACTTAGTAATAGGGTATCTCAGCGTCGATCACTCTCTGTGCTCATTTTGTTGTTTGTTTTTCTCATTTTCGAGTTGTTTATTTAGTTACAGAAAAGGATAAGTTGCATGGTTTCCTTGGTACAAAGGACAAATGTGGCACAAAGTTGCGAAACACAATTGAAATAGTCGTAATACTCGTTTAAGCTTTAATTAAATCATTTCACTGCCAGTTGAAAAATTCATTTTAATGGTTCAAATTTGACATAAATACACAAATGAAACACATTTAATTAAAAACTTGTTTTTGCTGACATTCATTAAATTTGTTTGCTTATTACGAGCTTAAATTTGAAACTGTTTTAAAAGGTCACGTTTGATAAATATTAAATCTATTTTTTGTCAATAGAAAGTAATATTTTATAACTGCAAAGTCATTTAAAAGCAAACTATATAAATTATTTTGTTCATTAGAAAGTATTCTCTTATATATATAACTATCTGGTCAACCGATTGATGTTGATTGAATTACAAATCCTTGGCAGCAACTAGTGAATGTTGTCGTGGCAACAAATCTAATCACGCTGCATTTGAATTTCATTTGTAATGTCAAATGTCATTTAGAGCAAAACGCGCTGTGAAAATTGTGAACTGAGTGGAAATAAGCAGAGATTATTTGAATTGTACTAACGTCTATTTAGACACTGAGGTGGCAATGGCTTCTGCTTAGGTTGCTTTGGCTGCTGCTCCTGCTGATAGCAATTTGTTGTGGGATTAGCCCATTGTTTGCACACGGGCACTCAGTTTCGCAGAGAGGTTCTAAACTCAATTTAACAGATCCGAATGTGCCATCAAACACAGCTGGAACTCGAATAAGGTGCAAATACGTACGAAGCTCAAAATTTGAAAAAAAAAACCGAGAGAAAACTTTTCTGACCAGACCGAAAATGTTGTAATTGATTTACAAATGCAAATGTCTTTTGCCTCACGTGTGTCCCCTTCCCCTTCCCCTGCTTTCGCCTGTTTTAATCCCCCCCACCATCTCGAGAGAATAGTGGAGAACAACACAATTTCAGGCACGTACCGAATTTGTCGCTTATCTTTGAAGCTGGCCTGGCCTCATTCCACACCCTTCATCAGGTAGAAGTGGGTGGCTTTAAAATTGCTTTTGTTTTCCACTCATTGTTGTTGCTGTTGTTATGACAGATGGCTGGGGGAGAGAAGAGAGGATGGGAGCCACTTCCACTGATGTTGTAATTGCTGTTTATGCTCTTTAAAGCAGTTAACAACTGAAGCATACACAATTTGTATTTGTGTTTGTAACAGGGCCTCTCAACTTGAAGGCTAATTGAAGGCTTGAATTTTGCTTGCTGCGAAAATTGTGTATCACGTTATGATTGATTACAGTTTTGTTCTTGCGTTGTGTAGTCCTAATTACGGCTTAGAAAATCTCAACAAAATTTGCAACTTTTTTGGTGCCTTAAAATCAAAAAGTTTGATGAACTTTTCTCCTTTTTTTTTGTATTTATTCGCACGGGAGCTAAAATTCATTTCATTATGTGGAAACTTGATTTTAGAAAATTAATCTCTTACATTTGAATAATTAATAATGAAAGTTTTACTTAAGAAAGCTTAGCTGAACATTAGAAAATGATTTCTTTACATTTTTCAAGTTTAATAAACATATGAAAAATGGTTTTCAAAGTCAAGTTGAAATTTAGCATACTTTTTTGCTGTCAATTTCTTGTGCACTTTTTTACGACAAGTTCGTAAAGAAAATTTAAACAAGTTGGCAGCGCATTCTTGGTGAGTTGGCAGCACATTCTTAGCAAGTTGGCCGCACATTGTTAGCAAGTTGGCAGGGCTTAGCAGTAACCGAATTGCCAAGAGCTCTTAAGACTCCTTGTTGCAGTTTCAACTCAAACATGTACCTTACAGATTAATCTGCTTACAATTAAGTGAAAAGCTTGATATTCGCTACTAAAACATTATTAAATTACAAACAGAATATAAGCTCACATTTCATATGATGTTTTAAGTGCTTGCTTCATTCGAGAATTATGCCACTATCGCCGCTTGTTAGAGAAGATTCATGAGAGCATCATTCGTCTCACACAATTTCACAGTAGTTTCAAGTGCCAGCTGTAAATTGGTTTGTCAGCAGTCGCTGATGGATATGAACCCGGGGAACCTTGGGGCGTGCCTGGGCTATAAAGTCGGCGTCCTCGCACATACGGGTTCTCAGTTCTCAGTTCCCAGTTCCCAGCCCCAGCACGTAGTATTGCAAATGGAAATGGAGAGAGAGAGAGATGACAGGAAAAAGCCATAACCGGCTGTCGAGTGACTTGATATCGTCGTAGTGTAGTAGTAGGTACTTCTGGGTACTTCTTCCAGAGCAATCTACTGGTCTAAACTCGTATTACGCTCTGCATCATTCTCACGTTTTTCGTCGGTTTATCAGCTGGTGCTAACACAAATTTTTTTTCTTTTTTTTGGGGGGAACTTGCTATTGTCGTGTCTTTTGTTTGATTTGTCTGGCGTGTTTTTTTGTTTGGCATCAACTCGCGAATTCTTAAGAATTTTTAATGATTTCTCTGTTTAGTCTTTTGTGCTCATTTCAATTAGGTATACATTGATATACATATATATTTGAAAAGATTGTTATTGTTGCTGTGGAACATATGCTTTTTTTATCTGCTATGCCTGCAGTTGGCTTTAACGAGCCGCTAACAAGTGAAATATATTTAAATAAAATATAGAAATACAATTCGTAGCTGCGCAGCTATATAGATAAGTATAAAAAGTATAAACATATATCTCAATGGCGCTGACTGTCTATAGACACTAGACAGCAAACAAATTGCTCAAGCTCAAATATTGAAAGAGCACATTTATGGCACCCGTAAAATCGAATTTAAACCATTTCATTCGCTCTCTGCTGTAAAGAGTCTTTTTATACTCTGTAAATATTTGTTTTTTACAATCTATTGAAAATCACTTTTCACAAATTCAAATGTTATATTTTTTGTTTTATCACACATAAATCACTTTTCACACTTCACAATTTATTGCTAATTTAGTTAGTTCTAGAACAAAAAAGGTTCCAAAATAATTTCTTAAAGAAACTGCTTTAAGCATCTAAGCACTCTGAACGACAAATTGACATTTAGTTTATAAATACTACAAATGAAATTTAATGACAATTTCATGCAAATTTTTCGTGTTCTTTAGTGTCGAATGTGTCTGAGAATATATCCAATATAAAATCGGACGATTATTTCCGCCGCCAATGTGAAATATATTTCAGAGAAAGTTGTTCTATTTGTTGTTGTGCTTTTTGGTCTACTTAAATATTTTGCAACCAATTTCTGCCAATTTTATTTAACAATTTTCTTGCCATGTTTGCAATTAACTTAATAAAAACTGGACTGATAGCAACAGAAGAAGACGAAGAAGAGGAGAGGTGCAAAGAAGGGGGAAAAATAGAAGAATAAAAGATGGTAAATTAAATTGTACTTACTTTTGTTTAATATGATTAAACTCGCACCTTTTTGCTGAACTGCTTGCAATATCAGCAAAAATCTATATTTGTATTTGTTGTTGTTTTCTTTTTGTTTTTCTTTTTTATGATGATTATTAATTTTGTTTTGTTGTTGTTGAAATTTGTTGAGTTGTTGCTTTAGCGTCTTTTGCGCCGGTTTCTTTTTTTTGGGAATATTTTATGTTGCTGGTGCAATTGTTGTTGCTGTTGTTGATTTGGTTAAAGCCGAAATAAGCCTTTAATCAGCGCGTTGTTTTTTTTTGGTCACATTCACTCACAGACACAGTTACACATACTAATGCACTCGTAAAAACTCATACACGCGTCGCATTTGCATTTGTTTTGTATTTATTGCTCAATTTGTTGTTGTTTGCCGTTGGCTGTTGGCTGTTCGCCTTACGCGCCTTCGTTTCTTCTTAACGCATGCCGAAAATACTTGTATTGAACTTGAGAATATTATCACGCGCGCGGCCGCCTTGCACGTTGCTGCGATTGCGAATAAACTGGCAAACGCAACAGAACACAGGCAACAACAGCGAACAGAGCTGAGCAGAGCAGAGCAGCGTTGCCCGAACAGAGCGTGTGAACAGAGCAGCGTCGTCTGTGATACTTGTGCGAAAAAATTTGCTACAAAAGATGCCGCCAATACTTGACGTTTGCGCTCAAACACAATCGCACTCAACGTGTGTGCGCTTCGTTGGTGTGAGTGGCTTTGTCATTCACATTCGGGTGTTGTTGTTGTTGTTGCTATCGTTCGGTTGGGTGGGTGGTTGGACCTGTCGCGTTGGTGGGCCACATGCTGTGCGCGCATACGTCATCGTTGCGGCTCGCTGCGAACATGTTGCATGTTCGATGCGTGCGCTTTGCACTCAAACATGTCGTTGAGCTCACGCTTACTCTCACTCTCATTGGTTGGGCAGCACTCTCGTCGCACTCGCTAACTGTTGCCGTTCTCAAGCATGTCTGTGCGAGGCGGCATGCGTTTATTTGCCTTGGTTTCAGTTTTCGTGCATGGCATGCCAAATTGCTTGAGTAGGTTGGTAGGTCACTGCCTTGTATTGATGTGTGTGTGTGTGGCGCTCCTTTAACCGTACATACTTATGTGTGTATGTGTATGTGTTTGTGAGGGTGGGTGTTTATACTGCGGGTTCGGTTCGTTTCGTCTATGTCTGTGCTTAAGTTCATTAACGGCGACCGCGCAACAGTTCACGGCATGTGCTGTGCTTTCTATGGAACTTATAACGGTGCTTTACATACTTACACATGTTGTGTGTTGCGAATGTGTGTGTATTTGCGCACACACACACACACTTATAGAAGACCGTTAGTTAGTCGTAAGAGATACTCAAATTTTTGGGACTGATTGCTTCGCCTATTTGCCCGTAGTAAGTAGTAGGAAAACCAGCAGCTGAATGAATGGGAACTGAAATTGTGCAAATGTTGTTTTTCCTCTTCTTCTTCTTCTTCATCGTTTCTTTTTTTGGTTTTGGTTTTTGCCTCTGGGTGCGGTCCCCATTCAAATCTGCGGCTATACAGTTGATAGATATTATTTGCACGTGCTTGTCTAGATTGTATTTGATGAGAAATGATATAAATAAAACCGGCGTTAACCAAAGAGAAAAGGGTTTACTGCCCTGCTTTTATTTGGCTCCTACGTGAATGCCAAAGTAAATGAAAAAAGGGTTCGACTTTGAACTTTTATTACACAATAAAATCAATGTTCGAACTAATGCAATTCGATAATTGCGACAGTTCCAGATGTTTGCCAGGTCTTTATCATTGTTCCACAGATCATTTCCTTCAATATCAATAAGTTTCGTTAAATTTGCAGCTTCCCATTCAATAAAAGTATCGTTGAGTTTTCAAAGACTTCTTCTAAGTAAATTTTGTACTTGAACTATTTTAGGATTCACACACGACAAAGAAAGGATTGTTACATTGCTTCAAAGGCAATAAGTATCGTTAAGTTTGCGAGATTCCATTCTATAAAAGGTTCGTTTTGTTTTCTAAGCCTTCTTCTAACTAAATAAAAAAAAAAATGTAATAAAATTAATATTTTTATTTAAATATTTACTTCAACTATTTTAGATATCACACATAGCAATTAAAGGATTATTCTACGGATCATATGCTACAATTGTCAATAAGTTTCGTTAAGTTTGCTTCCATTCAATAAAAGTTTCGTCCAGTTTGCTAAGACTAGTTTCAAGTAAACTAAATAAATTACAAGAAAATCAGCAAAATTTTTAAATTTTTTTTTAAGGTTTCACACACATAAAACAAAACTATTTTTTCCATGAACTTAACTTGAATCTCTTTTCATATTTAAATATTTTTACGCTTTAGCAATTTTGTTGAAATTTTATAAAAACTCAATTTAGCATTTACTGCTAATTTTGTGGTAAACCAGAAGTGTAATTATAATATTTCCAAAATGTCGATAAACAATTATTAATATGTGTGGCAGATGCCAGTAATTATTTCTGGATGTGTGGTTAAATGTATGTGTGTGTGTGTGTGTGTGTTCGTCTGGCTATTTGCTAGGTATTTTTATTGCCGTCTGTCCGTTAGTCTATTGGCCGTTTGGCGCTAATTAAGTGCATTTTCTAACTGCCCACACACGCACATTTCGCTGGCCAGAGTTGCCAACTCGCTTGGGGGACTCATTAAGAGCAAATCCCAAATTAATTGGGTATTAGACACAATGCATTACAGGCTAAGCGAAAAGTGTTGCTTGTCTCTATGTGGTATGCCTGTTGGCCTAGGCTCAGTCAGCTATAAAATGGGCGCAAATGGGCGTGGCAATAGCCATACCATAAAAGTAAGCAAATAATAAAAACCGACAAAAAAAACAAAAACGACTGTCAGCCGCTTATTGATTCTCAGGCAGTGTAAAAGCAAACCAACTCCTGAAATTCCCAGACCAGAGGCCATTGGGTCGTAAAAACAGTAATAATTCATATATACTATGGCATGCATAAAAGATATACTGTTTCCTATCATATATACTATATATTGTAGTATAACATACAATTTAAGATTGTGCAGACGGCGCTTTGTTTACTGTTGTTGTTCTTCTCTCTCTGCCGCTTCCTTAAATTATGCAGAAAAGTCAGCAAATTCGAGTTTTGACCAATTTTCTGTTTGTATTTCAAAACTGCAGACAACAAAACAAACAAAGAAACTAAAGCACACCCACACATTGAAGAGCACACTCACACACATTCGCAGGCTCAGAGAGATTCGCACATAAATTGGCATTTTGCTCGACAGCAACAGTGGAAAGTGCTTGGTTTATTATGGGGTCAGCTCTCTCTCTCTCTCTATTTGTCTAGGCACAAAAGCAGACTCCGAGTATTTTCGGACAGCAAATTTGTATGCTCTTATTAAACGAAAATTTGCATAAATATGCCGTGCATATTTGTAGACTATAACATGATCTTTAAGTTAGAGCTTATGCAAATCGCTGCGATTTCTGTTTTAATTGCTGCTGCCCGTGACAGTGATTTCCAATTAGAGTTGGTTTTTTATTAAATCAATATTCAAGTAAATAAACTATATACGAATAGGGGTCAGGGGCTTGGCTTTTTATGACTTTTTGGGCAGTTAACGTTATAGCTGGGAATAAAACAGCTGAAGCGACAGTTCGTTAGCACGAGCAAGGAAGTTGGTTAACCCTTTTGTGGCTAAGCCAAGGAATACAAAAAGTATAAGAAAATATTATTGAAGTTGGTGATACTAAAGAAAAGGAAAGTGGCTTGAGGTTATAATGCCACTAGTCATCTTCCAAAAGTTCACTTCTCTGAACTATCCAGCGAAATTTACTTTGATTTTTTAAAAACAAATTTATAATAATACCTTTACTTTTCTTTGACTACTGAGATTTCAATGAAAATCATATTGCATCATTTTGTTATAATCAATATTTGCTAAATTATTGAGTTGCCAAAAAGGAAAAAAATAGTTGAATTATTAAAAAATAAATACATTAAGCTGTTATATCTAAATTTTGTCTCAAAGTTGCGTTTATAATAGTATGTTTCAATTTTAAATGCATAATTAGTATGCACTGCTATTTCAATGTTCAGATCTGTATATAAATAGACTGTCTTTTAAAATAGTCATTTAATGTACGCAACTATATACAAATTTTACTACAATTAATCTACATACAATTACCTAAAGCATGCAACACTAATATTAAATAAATGATCATTCTATTTAACTAAAGTGCCAGCCTAAAGCTCACGAAATACTGAAATTTCATTCCATTTGCCTGAGCTGAGCTATGTTAATACGAGTATGCCTTCAATTGAAAGTGCCTGAACATAAGTTTTATTTGAATATCCCACATGCTTATGGGCTAAACAATAAGTAGACGTCGTCAGTAGTTTATCTAAGGGGGTTAGCTACTTGTTTTCGTCCTCGTGTTCTCCTCACTGCCCTCCCTCTCACAATCTGTTACAATCTATGCTCCTGCTGTGCTTTCCTATTGTTATGCGTGCTATGCGCATTTTTGTGTACAAGTAAATGTACTTACGACATGCCTGCGATTTATTTGACTTTTCCACAACACAACTACACACTCACACACATACATATGCAAACACAGTCAAGTGTGTGTGTGTGTGTGTGTGTAAATTAACCCAGTCACGTAGCTCGCTTAGGCGGGCCTAATCAAATAAACGCACCAAATTAAACAACAGCCGCAAAAACAACAACAGCAACAAAAACTAACAAGCGACAAGTAAATATATGAGTTTGACACCTCGACAACAGATTTTGTCGACAGAGACGAAGCGCGAGCAACAAAAACGACGAAGGAAAGAGAGTGAGAGGAAGAACAAGATCGAGTTAAGTACATGTGTAGAAAAACTACTTCAGGCGGCGCTGCAAAGTATGCTATGATTTTTTACTTCATTATACCCTGTATAGAAAGAGATTGCGTGTTCAAACTATTCACAGTAAAGTTGATAATTTTAAGAGACAATCGTACAGACTTTTTTTTTTTAGCAAAAGTAAAACTATATTAGTTAATGCCTGCATTTCTTTATTTGTCCCAAAATATCTTTATAGCTAATTTCTTAAGCAAAAGTAAAACTATTTTATTTATGTGCAATGAAATATATTTATTATTGCTTTAGTTAACACTTTGTTTAGTAGAAAAACACATGTAAATAATCATAGACAATTTTAAGACACTATCTATTGGATTTTGCAAAGACTTTCATTGACTTTCAGATAAAACTGAAATTATTTTATTTTATGCTGAATATTTTTAAAGTAGCTAAAAATCTTTATGACATAGCGTCATAAGTTATCATTTTCTATAGTAGAATATTACACATAAATATATAATTTAATTTAGTATAGAAAAGTAGCGAATTTTAAAGATTTCTACTTTTGCTAAAATGAAACTCTTTTGGTTATATCTTGCATCTCTTTATGACATATAAAGTATATTTACAATTGCACTTTGTATGGTGGTAATATACTACTATCGAATTGCCATTTTTATATATGAGTCATAAAAAATATAAAGTATATATTTACAATTGCACTTTGTATGGTTGTAAAATACTACTATCGAATTGCCACTTTTTATATGAGCCATAAGTTGTTATGCCGTATTTTAGTTCACAATAAAATAATTCAATATATAGTGATACAGTTGCGCACGAAATACATAACACAAGATTTTATTTCTCAAATATTATAGTGGCAGATATTTCTTAATACGTTACCTCAGGATGTTTACCGCTTGGTAGAAAGACTCTTCTGTCGCTTGGGGCTACTTAACTTTAACTATTTCAATTTGCCGCCATATTAAGTATGCGCAGCGTTGGGTAACCTTAGAATAATTTTGCCATAGGGTATGTTGCGTAGTCCTGCTAGCTTTTAGTCTCATTAGCAGCTCATTTACTAGCTGGATTTTTCTTCGTGTTGTGCTCTAATAAGTTGTTGCAGCTGACGTCATATTAATTATACGGCAAGTTGTGCGAGGAAGAGACGCCCAAAAGGGAAAAGGAAAAACAAAAAGGAGACGAAGAAGAAGGAGAAATAAGCGATTGGCTCTTGACGCAAAGATTCAATCGGAACTCAAAATTGAGTGGCACTGCTTGAGTGCGTTTTTGTCTGGTGGCACTTGAGTGCGTCTGCCCAAATGAGCCATCAAACCTGCCTGCTGCCTGCCACATGGTTGTGGCACTCACGATGCCGTTGCCGTTGCCGCTTGCCGCCCTGAGCAACGTTGCCAACGTTGTTTACATTTTGTTCTCATTGTTGTTGTTGTTGTTGTTGTTGATTGTGTGTTCGCTTTTTTCTCGTCTTTCGCATTTGTGTTGCTCGGTTGTTCGGTTGTGTTTACTAGACGGGCAGCACGTGCTGACAGAGCACACCATCCGTTGACCCCCAAAAGCCCAATCCCTTAGCTTCTGCTTGTGTGTGTCATGGATGTTTTTGTTGTTATTGTTGCTGTAATTGCTGTTGTTGCTGTTGTTGCTGTTGGTGCTTTGGGTTATGCGCCTGTTCCTGAGGCATGCATATTTCATATGGCCATAAGCTGAAGATGTTGTTGCTGCTGCCGTTTGCTTTAGTTGCTTTAGTTGCTGCTGTCTCAGCCGTGTCTCAGGTCGCCACTAATCGCAATTGTCGAAAGGGGCAGCAAAAAGCAACAGCTTCGCAGGCACATCATTATTTTTAGCTTCTTCGGTTTCCGTTTTTATCGGTCGTTGTTCTTCCCTTCTTCACTTGACATTGTTTGTTACTTATTTATTTATGTGCTTTAGCGTATTCCCCAACTGCTGCACGTTAATTTCAATTGTTGCAAAGCCCAAATACTTCAAGATTTGCAATTTTCAATTTGTGCCGCATGAGTGTGGCAGTGGCATAATCAACAAGTCTGTTTATCACTCTACAAAGAGCTATAAGCAGACCAGCTTAGCCTTTTGCCTCCAACCCGCTGTCGACTTTCGCTTTCTGTGGCTTTCGATTTGTTCCAAATGGCAGCAGGGCTGCGTTTCACTTTTGCCACTGTTGCATGCAACACACAGCCGACAAAGAGCGTTGCCAAATTGAGTGCGAATGATGCAGAATAAGTAAGATTTACATAAAGTATATTCGATATATGGTATATATGGTATATATGGTATATATGGTATATATGGTATATATGGTATATATGGTATATATGGTATATATGGTATATATGGTATATATGGTATATATGGGTATATATGGTATATATGGTATATATGGTATATATGGTATATATGGTATATATGGTATATATATATATATATGGTATATATGGTATATATGGTATATATGGTATATATGGTATATATGGTAATATGGTATATATGGTATATATGGTATATATATGGTATATATGGTATATATGGTATATATGGTATATATGGTATATATGGTATATATGGTATATATGGTATATATGGTATATATGGTATATATGGTATATATGGTATATATGGTATATATGGTATATATGGTATATATGGTATATCTATATCTATATCTATATCTATATCTATATCTATATCTATATCTATATCTATATCTATATCTATATCTATATCTATATCTATATCTATATCTATATCTATATCTATATCTATATCTATATCTATATCTATATCTATATCTATATCTATATCTATATCTATATATCTATATCTATATCTATATCTATATCTATATCTATATCTATATCTATATCTATATCTATATCTATATCTATATCTATATCTATATCTATATCTATATCTATATCTATATCTATATCTATATCTATATCTATATCTATATCTATATCTATATCTATATCTATATCTATATCTATATCTATATCTATATCTATATCTATATCTATATCTATATCTATATCTATATCTATATCTATATCTATATCTATATCTATATCTATATCTATATCTATATCTATATCTATATCTATATCTATATCTATATCTATATCTATATCTATATCTATATCTATATCTATATCTATATCTATATCTATATCTATATCTATATCTATATCTATATCTATATCTATATCTATATCTATATCTATATCTATATCTATATCTATATCTATATCTATATCTATATCTATATCTATATCTATATCTATATCTATATCTATATCTATATCTATATCTATATCTGTTTCGTAACTTAATTTTTCGCTTAATTAATTCGACTTTAAAATCAATATAGAAAGGGCTGAGCGTAACCCACAATGATAATATGCAACTGTTTTAATTGAAACTGACATCGCAGACAGACCATTTTCTGCTTTGTTAACTTCAAGACAAAGTGACGAAATGGGCCCAACTCAATAATGAGATTGAGAGATTGCGACATAGAGAGAGGGAACGACTTCAAGTTGACTTTAAGTTGTGCTTAAATTTAAGATTTATTTCGTTTATTTGTTTATTTATTGCACAGAAAATGTTACGCTTACAGTCTAAATAGTGACAAATCACACCCAGATTTTGTGAGTTTCGTCATACGATTTGATCATTATTTTGGTTTATATGTTGCTTAAGATGTGAGTATGTGATGTCTAAATGTTGATGTTTGCTTTTCGTTGTTGTGTGTGGGCTAGTGTGTCACGACACGCCCACAATTTAGCCACGCCCAAAGGTCCGAACCTTAGACAAAAGGATGCCGCGTACGTCGCTTGGCCTTGATGGGATACTCGTAACCCTCGAAGTCATCATCGAGCTCGTCCTGCTCGTGATAATGATGACTGTGACTGCTGCGATGGTGCTTCTTGGGCTCCTTGTGCTCCTTGACCGGCACCGGGATGGGTAACGGCACTTTCTTTATGACCGTCTTGGTGTGCACATGCGTGTGATGCTTCACCGGCACGTGGATACGTATCCTGTCAAAATGAGGATGCCAATGTGAACGTCAATGTGAATGTGAATGTGGGGATTGTCAATGCGAATAGTCATTCGGTGAGTATGTGATTCGATATGTGTGAGTGGCTGCTGTGCGAGTGTGTATGTATGTGTGTGTGTGAGGTAGGTGGACAAGTCGTTAAAGGCGTGGCCGTTACACTTACTTAAGCTTGTCGTTTGATGGATGGCCGCTTGTCAGGACAAACATCATGCAAGTGATAAACAGCAAACTTAATGCCTGCAAATATAAAAAGCAAACAAGTCAGTACGAAGTCCGCTCGACTTTCTGATATGCTGTAAGCCTCTCAAGTCTATTCAAATGTAATAAAATATATGTGAATAAAGAAGGTAATGCAAAAAAGTCAGAGGCTATCAAATATATGCTGGATAATTGAATTGCAAAAAGTTAATTAAAATGTTTTCATACTTTTTTAAAGGAACTAAAATGATCTTAACCTCTGCTATTCTCTCCAGTCTCATCTTCGTGTTTTATTTAGCTATTCGTAATGTTTTATAGGGCAAAAGAAAACAGGAATATTTAACAGCACACGAGCTTTCTGGGACCTGCCTTAATCTTGAAGACGCGTTGCCAATGCGGCGTATGCGCGATAAAAAGTTTAGCGCCTATAAACAGCACAATATAATTAGCATAATGTCTATTTAGCCGCTATTTGGTTGTTTATGCCGTATTAGTAGGACAGCAAATCTGATTTTGATTGCAGCACTTTATTGTAGGCGTGTCACAACATCTTTAAACTTCACGCTAAGGTCGCTTGTCTATCGATTTTCTTGAGAAGATTTTGCAGTGTTTGGGCAATATTCCACCCGAGGCATATTCAATTAACAGTTTTGTTATGAAATTGAAAATTTGAAAACAGCAAATTGCTCTGCTCATCACTTTCCAACTCATTAAATAACACATTGAACAGTTCTCGGCCATGTGGCCTAAAAGTTTTTATATCAATAGGGCCAGTATAACAGCAACAAAACGAAGCAAAAGCAAAAGTAGCAGCAATAGCAACAGCAGCTGCCTTAAGTAATTTGTTTAATAGATGAACCAAGTGCGAGTATTATGATTACATTAGCTTGAGTATTTCACTCAAGACTTTTGCGCTGCAAATTTAAATAGATATTCCTATAGCAAGTGAGATTCAAAATAATTAAGTTATGCGAGAGTTTCAGTATTTCACGAAAGTGTTAATAGCAAGATTGCCAAAACTTAATATTAAGTTTGTGAAGAATTTATTGTGGTTAGCTTCAAAATATTTGATTTCTTTTGACACACTTAAAAAGTTATTCATTACTCGAATTTCTGCATTTGAATTGCAGAGAAAGAATAATTTAAGTAGATCAGTTAAAGAGAAAATAAAGAAACTATCATGGAAAGATTGGAAGGTTAGGTGATAGAAATTATTAATAAATTAAGTAGTTTTGTTTGTGAAGAATTTATTGTGGATAATTTTAAATTATTTAATTTTTATTGACACACCCAAAAAAATGTTTAAATATCTGCATTTATGAATTTGAATGACGCATATTCGTTTTGAGTAGCATAAAGATTAATTTAAGTACAGCAATTAAATGGAAACTACCAAAGTTATTATGGAAATTTTTAATTAATAAAATGGGTAAAAGAGTTGAATAATGGAAATTATTAATAAACTGATTGCTTCTGCTTGTGAAGTTTATGAAGATGTTAATTGGTTAATTTTTTAATTATTTCATTACCGATACACTAAAATATTTGAGTTTATGAACTCGAATGGCAGGGATCAACTTTGTGTATCATAAAGTATAATTTAAGTAGAACAATAAAATAGAAAATACAGAAGTTATCATGGAAAATGATAAAATTATAGTTGAGTGATGGAAATTATTAAAAATTGTAGTATTTCTGTTTGTGCTGATGTTATTATGGTTTATTTTATATGTGGTAATTGTTGTTGAAACGGTTTAAAAATAATTGAAATATATTGTTTTAAATTTATGACATGATAGTGCAACGATACATTTTGTGCAGCGTAAATAAGAATGGAATTTAGTAAAGGTTATAGTTGAGTGAGGGAAATTTTAATAAATGATGGCTTAAATGATGATAAAATTTTCAGGAAATTACTTAATGAAGTTTAAGCTGATATGCCATTAAAACAATGAGAATGATTAAAATGACAATACAAAATCAAATGTATTAAGCAACCATATGACGAGAAACATATTTCCAATATAAAAATTTATATTTTTCCCTTAAAACTCTCAAATGAAATAAAATGTAAACAAGTGATGCAAGTCTGAAGAGAACACTTGACCAACATTTGCAACATGGTCTAATGAAGTGCTAGTTGTGTAAATCACTTCGGAGAGCGAACTTTACAGGGAGTTAACGCTGGATTGAATGCGTATACAAATTGCAGACACTGTAATAAATAACTTGCAAATCATCGTATTGATTACACGCTCGATTAAAGTCAATGAATTTGCTTTGCGACACAATAAAAAAAAGTACGACAACATTTGCAATATTTCAATTTGTTTTGCATTTTTTTCTTTGTTTGTTATTGCGGTTTACAATTGGTTGAATGAGTATGCGACTGTGTGTGTAAGTCTGTGTGTGTGTGTATGTTATTGTGTGTACTTTCTAAGCTGGTTTGTGGCTGCTTTTAAGCTCTTTTTCATCTCATTTCAGTGCTGTGCTGCTTAATAATGTTTTTCCCATAATTTATGGGTCCAAAACGCGTTCGACGAACTCTGCAGTCGATTTTTGTTGTTGTTGTTATTATTGTTTGCCGTTGTCGATTTAAATTAAAATAATGCCAAAGGGAGAAAATGTTGTTTTAATTGCCACAGGCTTTCGTAAAAAAAAGGATAATTGTGCATTAACTTGTTTTCAATTCACTTCGTCGATGTTCTTGGTTTTGTAATTAACACTTACTCCTTGGGGTAATTGCATTTTGAACACGTTGCCGATTCTTAACACGTTGTCGCCAAACTTTAATTTGTTTATTTTGTTTGTGTAGATTCTTGCTATGTTTTTTTTAATGTCTTGCTTCCTTTAGATTATTGCGTTTTATTTGTAGTATTTGTTTTGGTTTGATTTCGGTTTTTTTTGTTATATGCTTTTCTTTTGGCAGCTCCAGCTGCTTCAAACGTAGAAATGGAATTGCACTGGGACCTCGCTGTGTTCGCCGTTTAAATATCAACAAAAAATCGAAGAAAAAAAAAACAGCTTGGGTACAGTGAAACGTGCCGCAGCTCCAAATGAAAACTTTAGCAACAAGTGAGAGTGCAACGGAGCGAGAGACAGCTGCCGCAAAGCGTGAGTGAGAGCAGGAGAGTGTGTGAAAGAGATAGTAATAGCAGCAGCTATAATGACATGTAGTTGCCGCATTGGAAGTAAGTAAAACAAAAACATAATCAACACACACAACACACACCGGCTGCAAAACTTGACCAGGTTTTTTTTTTGTTGTTTTTTTGCTTAGCCTCAGCTGCGGCTGAGAGGTGGGCAAGGAGCGCGGGGCAGGGGGATTGGCTTTATATTTGCAGAGTGCGACAACAAGTGCTGCAAAGCGTGGCAGCAATGAAAATAAAAAAAAAAAGATTAAAGCAGCCAAGTGTCTAGGCGACGCACAAAGACGCTGCAAACACGAGAGTTTAGTCTTTGCTTAGATTTTAGATAGCGAAATGGAACAATTGAATTAATTAAGTAAAGTTTATCTGCTTTTATATAAATTCCAAAAGAGTTATTTACAAAATTTGTTGTAGTAATTCGTACATTTATTAAACGTTGTATAAGATTATTACTTATATCTTGCAACAAGATTAAGTTAAGCTCAACCTGATTAAATTAATGAAATCCATCAAAATAAAACATACTTTTACATATTTTTTATTATGTATTATTTTCATAGTATGTAGTAAATAATACATATTAAGCATTAAGTAATAAAATACTTCCATAGGAAATTGTAGTTTATATATGAAGAATTTATGAAATTTGATCTAAACTTAAATTGTTATTTGTTTTTAATTCCTTGGAGTATTTATTTTTGCCAAATTAGGGTATATATATTTTGTAATTGCAATATTCGGTGTAGTATTAATTTTTAATCTTTAGAAAATTTGAGTAACAAATTAAATTTATCAAAATTATTTAGAATTATAAAATATTTCAAGAGAAAATTTAAATTACAATCAAGGAAACTTATGAAATATGATATTTATTTTTTATTTTAAATTTAAATCTTTTGGTGTATTAGATAACTCGTTGTATACATATTAAATGCAATTTCTTTAAAATATGTGTATTTGAATGGCTTAAAACAATAAAATATCTCAAAAGAAAATTGAAGCTTAAAGTAACACAATTTAATAAACATAAATTTCATCTTACATATATTTAAAGAAATAATATCATAAAAAAAAGTTTCAAGGTTGATTTTGTAGTAAAATTAAAAAGATTATTAATTTGATTTTAGCTCTAAAAACATATCGCCCGTCGCTGTTATTGTTAAGGAAATGTAGGTCGTAAAATACATTTTAATCATAATTTCTTAAAATGAAATTTGTTTACTTTTTTTTTTGTTATTTCATATTCATATTTATTGAGAGCTCTTGAGGTATCTACATTTTTAGCTAATTAATGGAAATCGCTTCTTCAAATTTTTAATACTACTTGAAACTAATCCCAAGAATCTTAAGAAATAATTGCAAAGTAAAAAGATGACTAATTAATAAATGATTATTGATTTATTAAGCTTGTCATTAATGCTTTTACATTTATTGTGATATCAAAGGGAGGAGTTAGTTTCACATAATTAAAATTGAATAAAATTCAATATTTCGCTAAAAGTTTTCAATATGCCGCAACGCATACCCTGCAGCGCATGAAAAGTTTTGACTGATAGTGGAAATACGACTAGTATTACAACAACGATGGCAACGACAATGGCAACAGCAACAGCAACAACAGTGGCAGCAATAATTTCAGACGCACAACGACGTCGGCAATCACATTAGCAGGCACAATCTCGAAAATGCTCAGACAATGAGTACGAATGAGTAAGAGGCATGCTCAAAGGCGAAGCGTGGCAAGAGCAATGGGAACCGCCTCAAATACATGCCAACCACATTGTGAAAAGCCGCCAAACGTGTAGCAACAACAAGCTTTAGAGGGAAGGGGAGGAGAGGAGGAGAGGAACAAGCGTCAGAGCCAAAGTCAAAAGCGTAATTGAAGCTTGTGCCTCAGTTAAACGCAGGTTGATTATGTCTACTGGCTTTTCATGGTGAGCCGCGGCGGCCGCAGACAACGAGCAGCAACGAACAACGAACAACAACAACAACGAGCAACAACAAGAAAGATAACAAACAACATGTTGGCAGCACCAGGTTCAACTTGCCACAAGGATTATGCAGCCTGTAGCTGCTTCCTGGTTGCCTAAAAGCCCGCAACCGAAACTGTAACCGTAACGTACACACCAAAAAAAAAAAAAAAAGCAAAGTAAAAATACTAAAAACACTAACTGAAACTGAAACCGAAACCGAACAAATCATTTGATTTTCAGCCGTATTCCATTTGCCTTCCCCACTCGCCCTCCCCCTGCGCGCAACAAACAAAGTCAACGCAAATTGCGAGCTCTATGGCACGTTGAAATATGTCGCCGTTTGTGGCAACATTGCTGCCGCTGTTGCTGCCACAGCTGTGACTCCTCCTCGTTCTCCTCTTGGTTACCACGTTGTCCGCCCTCTGGAATTGACAGTTTTTGACTGTGGCAATTTAAATGTGCAACGAGGCTGCAATAACAACATCGTCGTGATATGGCAATTGACTTGATTGGTATTGCAATTCTGGCCAACGGCGCATTTCATTTAATGGCTAATCCATCTAATACAGGAAGCGCAGCGAATCGTATTTGCATACCTAATGAGACGAGCCGCCGCGGCGTCAAGTGACACTTAATCATGTGATTAATCTAGTGGTAATCGCTGAGTACTTTGTACATTGCGACAAACAAAGTTTGAATAAATAAGCTTATAATAAACAGAAAGTGAACTTAATTTTCATGATTAATTTACAAATATAATATACTATTTTAAAAACATTCGAAAGCTTCAACTTAATTTCATTATAACTGTCATAAAATTGAGTTAGACATTTACTATTTTGAAAGCACATGAAAGTTTCTAATTGAGCAAACATTAGATGCTAAAAATTTATAATTGTAATGAACAAAAACAATGTTAAAATGGACTTAAGATTAATTAAATTAATTTGCTATTATAAAATACTATTTTAAAAGCACATGAAAGCTTAAAAAACTATACTGTATTAGTAATTAGTTTATTACACTTATAAACTTAAAATGTGATAACCTTTATTTGTCTTAAATCAATTTACCACAAGAAAATTATGTTTTTAAAACATCAATATAAATCTTAAATTTTTAATTGCGTTGTATCTTATTTTTAAAGCAAGGAAATAACACCTACATTTTATATTACTAAGCTGTACTGTTTTAAAAGCAGGGTAAAGCATCTAATAAAGAAAGCTGTAACAACTAACTTTTATAAGGTTTTTGTTTTTATAATTATAAACATAAATTATGATCATTAATATCATTATCAATAAATAAAAATAAATAAATTGAAGTTAAAGCTTCAACATTAAAACTAAAGTTCAATTACAACTTGATTATTAAATTTATAAACTTAAGTTGTGTTCATTAAGTGTATTATTAAATATCGCTTATATCTTTTTCTGCAACAATAAAAAATAACTATAAACTTCACATTACTAAGCTTTAGGTGCAATAAAGATTAATTTAAATCATCAAAATTTTCAGCAAATGCTAAATTAATTGTTACAATATCTAAAAATAAAGTGTCTTTGCTCTCCATTGAAATAGAAAATATTGCTGTTACAACTTGTTTTGCGGGTCATATCATTGAGTGCCTTGAATGCACATGAAAGTAGAGTTACAGGAAGCTAAAGATCGATTAAAGAAATATATGAGTGATGAGTGTTAACGTAAGTGTTGCATTTAATCAAATGGAAATACATTAAAAATTAAAAAAAGCTTAAAAGTATGTATGCTCAAGATTAGAGTAAGCAATCTGAGTGTAATCATTAAATTATCTAAGCTAATTACATGATTAATTATCGCATTGCTTTGTGACAAGTTGTGCCCGTAGCTTACTTTACAACTAAATTAGCTAAGCTCGCCTTATTCCCATTTTTTTTGTTGTTTGTTGTTGTTTGTTGACTTGCATAGCTTAGGCCATAAACTGCGACTTGTTAACTGGTTTTAGACCCATTTTTTTGCTTATGTCGAGCACTCCAATTGCATAATGTTCATACAACAATGGCCAAAAACGACATTTTGAGTCGGTCAGCAGCTCATCCGCTGCAATAATTCAACTGCAACGTGAATTTTCCGCACAAATTAGCAGGTAAAATAAAACTACAAGTTTTGCGTTTTCTCCACAAATGATATAACGAGTGAAAAGTGTTATAATTATATGTGTTGTTAGAAATCAGTATTATTATAGTATAGTAATTGTGTATACATATATTTGATATGATTTATTGGCCAAATGAAAGTGCTGTGTGCTGTTTGTTTTGGTCATTCGTTGTTTTTGTATTTTCGTATTTTCGTATTTTTGGTTGGCAATTATATTTGATGATATAATCGAAGACCGATTCATAGCAAAGTCAAAATCCCAATGCTTGAGTAAACAAATTGCAACCGGTTACCGGTAACCGGTTCGTCTCCGTTCGACTTGTTACTCGTTAATAGTTACGTTTAGCTGGTTACCGGGTCCGAGATGCAGATATGGATATAGAGTCACTGCCGTAGTTCCAGTCCGGGTGCAAAATATATAGCTCTGGGTCCGGTTATGGGGCGTATACATAATGGACACATTGCCAAAGTGTAAAAATAAAGATACAATATTATTAATTGAACGTCGCTGAGGTGCATACACAAAAATCGCTTAAGCTTTGGCTTTGACTTCGGACCAGGTCATTAGCAGCAAATTAAGTGAATGTGACAACGACAGCAGCAACGGCAGCAGCAACAATAACAACAATAACAACAACAGCAACTGCGGAAACAACAACAAAACCACAAAGAGCAGAGACTGAAAGCCTTTCAATCAATCGCTCGCTTGCTCGCTCGCTCGTTGCCCGTCAATATTTGTGCAATAAAAAACTGGCGCAAGGCCAAAAGGGATTCGCTCGTTCAATCAATTGGGCCCCATCGGTGGAGGCCACATTTGGCTAACCTGTTGGCCGTGCGGCGCCACAAAGAAACTCATGAATCGTAACGTATCGACAGGCGGCAAGAAAGCCTTTCGCTTTTCAGCGTGGGTAGCTTGACAAGTCTTGTGATTTGCGAAGAGTTCAAGTTCACTATTGCTTGACAGATTGATTTAGAGAATAATTGCTGTCTTTGTATATAACATTTAATATTATTATTAAATTTACCAATTTATAAAGAAGTGTCGCTGGAGAACATTTGTGTATTTATCATGAACCAGTATGAAAATTAGATAAGTTTTATATTTATATTCGCTATCTGAAGAAGGATGTTATAACTCTGTGCCTACAGGAAATTTGCGTAACAAGCAGAAGGAAGCATCTCTGAACCCTTAAAGTTTATATATATTCTTGATAACAGACGAGACGATGCACATTGGGATGAAATGCCTTTATTTTGGCCATAACCGTAATTTTAAAGCTAGAAAGTTGAAACTTGGAGAATTTGCTGCTTATATTATTTGTGAATTTCGGATTTTTTTATTTTTTATTTTTAATTTTTTTTTTTTAGTTTTTATTTTTTATTTTTTTTTGTTTTTAATCACCTCTAAATCGTTTTCCGGAAAATCATTTGGAATTACCCAGTCAAAAGAGGCCTTGACATTGCGATTTGAATCCAGCCAAATTTTTAGTTAGTCACCCCGACGAAGAGAAACCTTGCTTGTATTTATTGAAATATTTAACCCCCCCGCAAATTCCCGCAAATTAATTAAATGCTACCTGAATATACACATAATAACTCATACTACCACATAAGTTGTTATTTGTAGTCTGTTGTATTTTGCTAGATATGCTCCACGAAACACAAATATTTTAAGGTTAGAACCAACAAAACTAATGCTTACGTATTTCATTAAAAACATGACAACACAAAAACAAATATAATTAAAACCTTATACAAATATTTTCTACATACCATGAAGAACATTTTCCAATTTAAGGTATTTTAATAAGTCAAACTGTTTAAAAATACGACAACGCCAAAATTAAGAAATTTGACTAGTCAGCAAGCTTGCACGCACCACGTGGCAAGAACAGCTGACTTTAAACAGCTGGTGCAATACGAGGGCTGCGCAATAAAATTCAAATTAAATATTTTCGATGTCTAGGGACATTTCTAAGCTTGAAATAATTGCAACATTATTGATATATTACCATGAACTTTTTAGGTTTAACGAAATAAAGGCCTTTCATCCCAATGTGCGATGTAGGCATGTCTGTCTGTCCCTATGAACACCTAGATCTCACAAACTATAAGAGATAGAACTATAATTTTTTCAGCAGCATTAGTTATGTTTGCACGCAAATCAAGTTAGTTTCAAATTTTGGTATGGGGTCTTAGTTGCTTTGGCTGACAATCTGGTATATTGTGCCGTCTATGGTATATCCTGTCTAAAATAATCGAGAGAATTGATACACTTCTAGACTGCGTCATATAATTGTTTTCACCTTTTCTTCATATACTATGTCAACAACAAATATTTTATGTATATTTATGTATTCTGCCCATGGCGATTCTTTCGACTGCCCTCAAGCAAGATGAATATAGAACTGAATAATGCTCTTAAATCTACAAATAAATCAGCTCGAAACATTTAATCTGTGTTAATATAAAAGCAATCAAATGTTATATTAATGATAAGAGATAAGCTCTCACAATATTGTCTAATGATCATCTCCGAGCGATAGACTTCATGATAATGCAATTTAATGGAAATTTAATTAAATTGATTAAAAGTTGCTACATCAACGCGTTTATTTATTTAATCTGTTTATTGAATGTTTAGATGAGAAACGAATATGTATAGATCATTTATTACATAACTTTAATATTCAAGATTCGTATGAAAGGATATATAGAGGATAATCATAGTTTAACTTACTTTTACGTATTTTCATCTCTATTGAAAGCATTTAGAGACTTACAATTTGATACATCAAAACACAAAATACAATAAACATTTATCTATTTGAATATAAAAATAAATCGCTGCATTAAACAGTCGATCGATTTATTATTCAGAACGTAATTTCTTAATGCATCAATTATATATATATATAAATGATTACATGATTGAGTTAAATATAGAAACTTCAGCTCTTCAAATGCTCACTTCTTCATCGCTTCCTTTCGGGCGAATTAGCATCTTAACTTCTTTCAGATTAATAAAATAACAAGATAGATGCCAATATGGTACATTTAAATTACTGCATAAGAAAAAACAAAAATTAATAATTATGTGTATTCCATCAAAAATAACAATTTGCAATATTAACCAATCAAAACAAAGATTGTTCCACCAGCCACTTTCGTTAAGATCTGCGCAACTATAAAAATCACCAATTTCGTAGGAAGTTGCAAATTTCATGTTTTCGCTGTTTCTCATCGCATCCTCAATAATAGTTCCATTGAATTTACTCAAACTCAGTGCGTATTCATTGACTTCAGCAGATATTTTGAAGTCATCATAACGAGCGTTGTAAGTACTTCCATTCACAGCAACCATATGTATATAAAGTTCGTAATGCTGGAAACTCATGATACGATATATTTTCTCGAGCCCGCGGAAGAAATCACTCTCAAGGGAACCGAAACCGTTGCGATACGTTGCCCAATTCCTTGAAATCCTCTTTTCCCTCAACTCGTTGTTGTATTACAATCCATCCAGGTCCAGCCAACTGACTATCGCATAAAACATCGAAGAAACCTACAACAGAAATATTGAGTTGATGAACACCAGGAGAATCTCCAAAACAAGAGCAACTTGATGGGATAAAAGTTTTGGGTAAAGTCTTATTCAATGTATCAACTTCAGCTTGACATAGCTGATTATCTTTGTCTTTCTTTATTAACATATTTTGACTCTCATCGAGTTGCAACTTAAGTGTTTGCTGTTGCTCTGTAATCTTTTCGATATTTGCATTAAGTCTCCTGATACTTTCATCCTTTTCAAATAGACTAGAATTAAGGTGTTTTAATTGAACTTCAGAAGATTCTAAGGTGCTGGATTTATTTGCTAATTCTTCTTTACATGTATCATAAAGTTTAGAAATTGGTGTTAATGTGTCAATAATATTTTTTTGTAAATTAAACACTGATTCCAATTTATCAACTTTAATTTGACACGATTGCAAATCGTTTTCCGCTTTAATTACTTTGTTTTTATACTCATCTAATGGAGCCGAGTCCTTCATAAATTTTTCATGGATTCTCACAATTTCATGATACTTTTCAATTAGATCAGAATTTAATTCTGATTTAATTTAATTTCTTTCCCTAATTTTTTTGTTTTCTAACTCATTTCTAGCAAAGGTTTTACAGTTTCATAGGTCTGATTAAGGCATTGCTCTTCCATTTGTCCGTCGAATTCGCATGTCTGATAAGAAGAAGATGTAAACATTCTTAGCACTCACTGTACTACACTGCTTTATGTTATTGTTCTCACCTCTTCTGCAGTAGCTGTGGCCACCAAGAATATTTGAAGTATTATTATGGGAAAAAATTAGTTTATTTTTATTCTACTCATTTTGAATATTTCGACTGCACACGAAAAAGATGAATTTGAAACTAAAAGTTTAATTTAAAACGAAGAATTCAGCTCTGAGTTGCTTTGCCATTTTTGAGCCTTCACGTGATCAACGGATGTGGGTTCAGCTCAAAATAAGAAGGTGATAGCAAATAGTGTCAATGTCGAGAAAATGTCAACTTTCTATCGCCTGCCTTACAGAGGCTTCTTGATAATGAAACTAGAAGTGACGATAGCTTGTGAGCGATTCATTTAGTCTCAGATTTTGGAGGCTAAATAAAATATATTTAACAAGTAAGAAAGCTTAATGCATCAAGTACACTCGACTGTGAGATACCCGCTACCCATTTTGAATAAAAGTAATATATTTTGCGGTATTATTCTCAAAATATACCAAATATACTATATATAAAAATACTAAAAATATACCAAATGGTATATGTGGTATATCGATATAGTACCGCACTCAAAATATACCATAGACGGCACAATATAACATATTGTCAGCCAAGGCATCTCCGACCCTATAAAGTATATATATTCCTAATCAGCGTCACCAGCTGAGACGATCTAGCGGTGTCCGTCTGTCTGTCTGTCCTTCTGGTTCATACAATAACAGCTACAGTATTTACGATTCGTGAAAATTGGTTGGCGATCAGATAAAAAGAGTAGAAGTAGAAAAAATACTTTTGTATGCAAAAAAAAAACCCCTCGGCAATCGGGACCTAGCTGCTTTGATTGAGAGTATACTGTGTATTCTTTAGTATATTTTGTAGTTCTATTTCAATATACCAAATATAGCCTTCGCTACAGTTTAGTTTGTTTGCGGTATATTTTATAATTTATGGTATATTTTATTTTAATATACCAAATATATCATTTGCCATATTTTAGTATTTTTGTGGTATATAAATTTGGTGTATTTTAAGATTAATATCGGACCACTTGGTAAAATTAGATATGATTTTAATATTTTACTATTTCTATATACCAAATATAGCAGTTTTTAGTTTTTTGGCGGTATATAAAGTTGGTATATTTTAAGAATAATATCGCACTATTTGTAAATGTGAAATGTAATAAACAAATTATTAGGATATTCAAAACTCTTCCACTCGAGTGCACTCGTTAAATGATATTCGTGAGTGCTCGTTAAAAAGCAATAAAGAAAAATATGGCAAATCGCCCACTGTAATTATGTTGTTGAAACTGTGTTTATTACTGCCACAGCTATTGAAAGCTGAAACGCAACTCATCAAGCGCCGCTCGCCTTCGTCCAGCAGCAGCTCTTGGAGCGTAGCGAAAAAGGATTATCGAATTGTAAGTCCCGGAAGCCAATACATCAGCCAGCCTGTAGTCTGTAGTCTGTAGTTGTTGTTGTCTTCATTTCCTTTACAAATAAATTTTCACTTAACTATGTCGGTCGTGTGGCATGCAACATTCAATAAGTTGCATGGGGCAGCCGCAGTATGCTCATGTCGAATCATACAGCATCGCATCGAAGTTGAAACCGGGGGCATTGTTTGCCGTTTGCTCTCTTGTTTGTGACACAATTTTCCCGTTTGGCTCGTAAATTCAATTGACGGAAGCGCGTTAAAGTTGCAACAGCAGCGGCAGCTGTGGCTCCTCGCAAATGTTGCATGGTCCACAAATTTGTTGTCAATTTATACATAATGCATTTGCATGCGAACTGTAAGTCAATAAAGCTGTTCATACGTTCATTTGTTTATTTGTTTGCTCGCTGCTTGTTGCTATTATTTTTTGATTGTGCACTGTAATTTATGAGCGTGTTAAGGACACAATCATGTCCTGCTTCGACGCTGTTGCCACACTGTATGTGTGTGTGTGTGCTGACAAGGCCATTGGCTAAGCGGCAACTGGTTTCATATCAGCGTTTTGCTGAGCCAAGTGGCAAGACTTATTTGGCAAGTTCAGCAAACTTTTGCTATTGCCACACACAACACAAAACTAGACCAAAGCAAAGCAGTGCGGTGAGGCACTTGCCTTGATGGCCATAAATTCAAAGCGCTCTCTTGGCCATAAAAACGTAGCCAAAAACTTCAATCCTCTCCCTCTCCCTCGCCCTCGCCTCGCCCTTTGTCATTGTCGACACCTGCAATATATATGTTCGAAACTGCGACTAAACTTATTTTTGTGTGTGTCTGAAATAAACACCAATACAATAATGTACTTACATAGATACGTATTTCACACACACACACACACACACACACACACTCGCATTCGCATTCTCGACCACAAATGAACTCAATGCCACTTAGATTTATGGCCAGTCTCCGGTTGTTGTGGCTCTGTTCGCTTATGACCATTTGTGGTAGTTTGTATACACTTGTCAGACTGTGGCATGTGCCTCAGTCTATGTGTGTGTGTGTGTGTGTGTTGCAAGGTCACTCTGATGAAGTCAGCTGCTAGTGATAGTCTTTGGCACTAATGTTTACCTTTAAACCTCAACGCAAAACCAAAATTGTAAGATAAACTTTGCATTTGCCTTTTGTTTTTGTTTATTACGTGTTTTTGTGTGTGTGGCACCTACTTATTACACACAAGTAACTGGGGCAAGGGACACACACAAACACACAAACACACACACACACACTCGCACAGTCATGCAGCAGTTAAGCAAGCACAAAAGCACGTATTTAACTTGCCTCAAAGCAAAACTGACGTTTTGGTGCTTCGACAGCAGCTTAAATTAGAAAAATTTAATATCACGTAATGGCTTTAAGTATAGAAATTACTGCAAGAAATTGAATTGATTTTAAAATATTATATAATGGACAATAAAATATTTAATATTGAAATTTAGAATTTTAATCATAAGCATATTAATATTGATATTAGTTAAAATATAAATATTTCCACCTTTCCTATTTGCAAGAATTGTTTGCATTCATTGATTATGAAATTTCAAAAAAGACTCAAGTTATTTTAATCTTTTTAGAAAACGTTTGACAAAATGGATATTATTATTCAGTTTTTGCGAATATTCTAGAATATATTAAAAATATATATACTAAGATAAATGAGAATAAGTTAATCGAAACCATTAATGATTCAAGTTTAATGTTTAATATTTTCAAAAGTACATACAGATTTATTTAAACATTCTGTATTTGCCACAAATGTCATTTTATAGTTTTAAAAATAAAGTTTAAATAATTTTTGGCTATTATTCACAATCACTCTGTGGGTATCAAAGATACAAATATAAAATGAAATAAAGAGCATAAGAAGTGGAGTTTGGAAATCATTTGATAAATATTAAACTTTCTAGTAAGTAAATTTTTAAAATATTCTAATTAATGCATCTTGGTTATTCAAATTATGCATAAATCATAAATCATAAAAAGTATGATTTTTATTGAAATTTGAATTTTGAGCCACAAAATTAAAAACAGAAAAGTTTGGCATATTAATCTAACCAGATTTATATCATAAAAAAGCAGAGTGAGGACATTTTTATAAAACAAAATAAATTTTTGTAGTGAAACAAATTTCTTAAGCGAAAAACTTTGCTGAATCATTCTGCTAATGCACTTGAAACTTATGTTTGGTATGTACTGTATATCCCTATATATACTGTATACCATAAAACGCCTCATAATAAGTGCATGCATTTATTTACTACTTCTAACTTTAACTTTGTTTCTTCTGAAATACCAAAATGCAGGCAATCTTTAGAGTTTAAAATTGAAATCCTTTTCCATTCAAGGTAAATCTTGTATATTAAGATATCCTGCTGCTATCAACTTCCCAGTCAATTCATATATGTCAATGCTAATTAATATGTGCTATTCGATGACTCTTTTTTATTTCCTTGTGTCAATCAATCAGTGAAAACGGTTGCAGTTAATGCAACGTTTCATTAATTTACCTATTAAAGAGGCGGTATAATGAACAATGCCGTTGTCGTGTTTTGTTTTTGTTTTCTGATTGTCCAGTTCAGTGCCAGCAAATAAACAAACGAACAAATTGAAAATGCCATTAAGTACTTAGTTGATAATTGAAAATGCGAAACAAAAGCAAAAGTAAAAGAGCGGACTTATTCCATCCGCCGCTTTTAATACTCACCTAACGACAAGCTGGAAAAACTGCATAATTAAAAAGAGTACAAAGAGAGTACGAGTGAGAGAGGGAGATGGAGATGGAGTGAAAGAGCGAGCAAGATATTTGAATCTTTTCATTGTTTTGTTTTTCTTTTTTGTATAATTCAGATTACACTTTATTGTTAAGAATGAATTGAATTATTTAGTTTGTTTGTTTTTTTCATTTTTGCATTTTCATTTTAGTTGAAAGTTTCATACAAAACTCTCTACGAATTGTTTTGTTCTTCGTGTTGTGATTGGGTTTTTGTTTTTCATTCATTTAATCATAATCATAATAATAATAATGCAGTATGACATAATATATGTGTGTGTGTGTGTGTGTTTGTGTTGTTGTTGTTCTCAGGGTTTCTATATATTTCTGAAGTATATATAGAGACACAGCTTATGTAGAGATATATATATATATATATATAATTCGATTTACCTAGAAAACAATTTACAAATATATAAAAAACGAATTCATCTAGTTAAACTAAGCATATAAAAAACGATCTATACGCATTGTATATATATTCTTATATATACTATATACTTATGCTTCCTTTTTAGACTTTTTCTTTTTCTTCATCTTTCACAAACGTTCTCTTCTTCATTTATTGTTTTATCTGCTTTGCTTTCATTTTTGTCCAGCTTGCTTTTTGTTTTGTTTCAAATATTCTTTTTCCACTTTCGGCTTTTATCCAGGAAAAAAATTGTGTATACAACTGAGCCATAAATATTATATGGTATTTATGTGCTGTGTTCTTTTTTCGTTTTGTGTGTGTGTTTGTTTTTTTTTATTTATGTTCGCGTTTAAAAGCATTTAAAAAACCATTAAACAAAATACACAGGTGAATAGCAAAATAATAGTTCGAGAAATGCGGCGAAAAGCGAAACAAACCGGAAAACTGAAATAATAATTCCAAATATTGCGTATACGCCAGCGGCACCCAGAGTAAAATTCCGCCAAAGGTTCTGGAGCTACAGTATGCACTCGCTGTGATGACCAGCAGAACTGTTATTACATTTTTTGAGGGGGGTTTTCAAACTCAAAAAAATGGAAAGGAAAAAACTTAACTAAAAATCATTTGTAACTGTCAGTGGCAGGGCTGGGCCTACATTTGCATATGTATGGGTGATTGTATTCGTGTGTGTGTGTGTGTGAGTGTCGAATGTGTGTGTGCTTGTGTCTGCAATGTGCAACAGTCGTACTATGGCTACGCTTAATCATACATCATGAATAAATGAAGTTATTCAGCTGCTTTTTTTTGTTTTCTTCTTTTCTTTTGTATATAATTAATTTCAGTTTTTCATCATTTGCTTTTTCTTTTTTTTTACTTTTATTTAAAGTCATTTTGTGTGTGTGTGTTTGTTTTTGTTTTTTGTTTATAGAGGGACTTGGTTGTTGTTGTTGTTGTTGTAAATATTGTAACATAATTCATATGCCATTATATGCTAAATTTAAATGTAGATTTTTGTTTACTCGTGTGTTTCATCATTATCATAATTATTATTATTATTATTATTAAAAATTTAACCATTTTTTCTGTTTTCTTCATTTCTTTTCTTTTTTGCTCATTTTGCACTAAAAACTTAGCATAAAAATTTAACAATATATATATTTATTTCTTGTATATATATTATATATAGATACTTTTCTTTGTTTTCTTTCTTGCGTGTTGTTTTCTTTTCATGCATCAACTCAACTGCTTTTACTTTTAACTTTTCCACACTGCAAATTTTGCATTGATCTGTTTTTCCCATTCTTCTTCTTCTTCATCTTCTATGTATTATGTATGTTTTTTCTATGTTTTATGTTTTTGCTGGTTTGAAAGCTGCTCCCTTGCTTTGTATAAATTATAACTAATTCATTATTCGCTATATATATAATATATATGTATATATATACATATGTGTATATATGCATGTATATGTGTGTTGTATATATATAAAGTATTTACTATCATTTATTTTCTGTTTCTTTTTTTCTCTTTTAATTCTTAAGGCCAAAAATGTCCGAACGTAAAGTGTGTGAGTGTGTGTTGTGTGTGTGTGTGTTTGTTGCTATAAATGTTTTAAGGCCCAAAACGAAAACTGGCTAAAAGATTAATTAAATTAACGATGATGATGGAATTGCAATTGGTAATTTATTGTTGTTACTGTTCTTTTTCTTGTTGTTGTTGTTTATAATTTGTTTATATATTTATACGTGTATATTTAGTTTATTTAATAATATGCCTGCCTGTTGAAGGGAGGAGTTGGAGAGGAGTTTGTTGCCAACAAATCGATTTGGCTAATTGCAATTTAATCTAAAAAAACAAATGTAAATCAATGTACTTAATGGATTGATGAGGTGTCTTGAGCGGGGGGCGGCGGTGAAGGGGGCGTGGCGAGGGGGGCGATTAAGACACACCGATTATCACCTACAAAACGAAAGTTTGTGGTTCTTCTTGTTATTTTTTTTAACGCTACTTTAACTAATGTATGTATGTGTGTGTGAAGGGGTGTGTGTGTGTGAGGAGGGGAGTGTGTGCAAGTGTGTGTAACGTCTTTGTGTAGTCAGTCATTTTATTTGATAAATCAAATCGAGAATCTAATGCAATTATGATGACATCCAATTTGTATTTTTGTTTTTGTCTTTAAATGTAATTAATGTAGGAGAAAGAGAGGATGAGAGAGGGGGCGTACGACAAAAGGGGGCGTGGTTAGGGGACTGTCCGGGTTTTGTTGTGGCGTGCGGTCCATCAGTCTGTTTGTTTGTTTGTTTTCATCTCTTTCATTCTTTCTTGTTTTTGTTTTTTGTTGTTGGTTTTTTTTCTGTTTTTTGTTTTTTATTTCTTATAAGTTTCGCTTAAAACAATAAACTTGTAACTTGATAATTACGATATAATTTTCATCATTTTGTTTTTTGCTTTTTTTTTTTTGTTTTCCATTCTCAATATTAACTTTATCATTTAGTACAATTTATTTATGTATCTTTTATTGTATTTGTATATCAAAAGTGTTTCTGTTCATTTTCATTTTCATCTTCTGTTGTTGTTTTTGTTGTTGCTGTGTTTTAGCTAAACTATTAAAGTCTGTTAATGCTTTTTTATTTAAATTGTGTATTTTTTTTTGGTTTTTTTGTTTTATTCTCATTTAAATCTAATAAACCTTGGAACCGGAATTTTTTGGGGGAAAAATGCTATAAAATAGTTAAACGAAAATGATAAAGGTTTTTGCTCCTAAATGTGTTTTTCTTGTTTTGTTTTTTGCAACTTGTTTTTTTTAAAGTGTTAAACGTAATTGTAATTGTAATTATTTAAACATTAAACATTAATCATAATTATATAAGAACACATTTTTCCGAGATATTCGATTTTGTTTTTTGCATTTTTTTCTTCCATTTTTTCGTTTTTTTGCATTTTGTTTACAAAAATTGTATTTGCATTATGTATAAAAAATGATAATATATAAATGATTATATATATTTATATGTACGTAATGTAATTTTATATTTATATATATAAATTGGTTTTATATATATATATTGTATATATAATACACATGTTTTTAGTTTACAACAAAAGGCAGAGACAACCTAGAGGGTTAGAGCGGTGTTTTATATCATTTTTTTTTTTTTTTTTTCTTATTTTTATTTAAGGGACTTTGAACTGAGGAGGAGAAGGAGGAGGAAGAGGGGAGCATATCATGATATCAAGCTGAGCTAAGTTTTACACAAAAAAAAATGAAATGAAAATTTAATTAATTGCTTGTTCATTAAGTACTTGGCTAGAGGGCGGGGGGCGTGGCTATGTTTTGCTTACATGCTTTTATTTGCTTTGCATAACTGAAAACTATTTTTGCTTATTTTCGGTTTTGTTTAGTTTTGTTTTTGCTAAAATGCATTTTGACTTTTTGTTTTTTTTTTGTTTTGTATATATATTTTTTTGTTTTGTTTTGTTTTTGTTGTCTATGAAGCGAAATATTAACTGAGTTACGTTTTAAATTTATTAAATTGTATTTGCTTTTGTTTTGTTGTTTTGTTTTGTTTTTGATGTAATTAGCCTGTGTGTGTTTTCATCATTTGCATCCTTTTGTTTTTTATTTGTTGTTTTTTTCTAGAAAAAAGTATATATAATATTTTTGAAATATTTTTGCTTTGTTTTTTTTTTTTTTGTTTGTAGCTTTTAAGTGAGTCCTCGGCCAGGATCACATCCTTGGTTGTATGCTAGCTTAAATGATGATAAAGTTTTGTTTGTATTGATGTTGCTTGCTGTTTTGTTGTTGTTGTTGTTGTTGATTATTGTTGTTGCTGTTGTTGTTGTTGCTGTTGCTGTTGTTGTTATGCCGCCTCAGTCCTCCAGCTGCAGTGGCTGCTCCGGTGATGTTGCCGTTGCAGTTGCGGTCGCTGTTGCAAGTATCTGCAGCGGACAACCGGCTGCAACATCGGCCACAGAGCCAGCTGATGTGTCCATAAAGATCGGCTCTGGTTATGTCAGATCCTGTTGTGAATCTATTGAGAATAGCTCCTTGTACAGCGCTGGGAACACAACATTCGGATGTTGTTGCTTAAATTTGCTCAGCGCTTCCATGTGCAAAATCGAAATATCGCTGTAAATAAAGTGAAATAACAATTTATAGAGTTTGTATTGTAAAATGTATTGATTCAGTGACTAACCGGAAATTGGGTATGTTATTGAGGAGCGTGTCCAGCACGGTAACATCGCCCTTGAGCGGCGCATGATTCGTTTCCAGCTCCTGCCGTATTGCATTCATGCTCAGATTGAAAAGCCTCTGTATTTCCGTATTGCCGCGCACTCCATTGCGTTCTACAAAACAAAAAGAAATATATGTTTAATATATAAAAGTAATAATGTTTAAAAACAATTAAGAAAGATAGAGTCAAGTGTGCTCGACTGTGAGATACTCGCTACCCATTTATAATAAAACCACGACAGTGTGGTATTATTCTTAAATTATACCAAATTAGCTTACCAAAAATTACTCCAATATACTACAGACTATATGTGGTATATTGATATACCTATACTTTAAGAATATACCATAGAAACCAAAATATACCAGATTGTCCACCAAAGCAACTAAGTCCCGACAGCATCACACATTTTTCACATATAACAATATTTCTTAAATATACCAAAGACTATGTGTAGTATATTGATATACGTTTATGTTTGGAATATACCATAGAGATCATAATATAACCAAAGCAATTAAAATCTGTCATCATCAGACGCCTTTTCACATATCGAATTAATTCTTAAAGAACTTTTGCGTATTTTATTTGATTGCAACTTCATTTTTAGGAAAAATTAATACTGTAGTTATTATTGTAAGTAAATACATATATCGAAATAACAAAAAATATGTCGAGGAATGTATTTGGTATATTAATATACCAAGTATTAGGTTAAAAATATTTTAAAGAGTTAAAAAATATACAAGTTTGCCAATCAAAGCCATAGAGATTTGACTGCAGGCTACTAGTTTTCATGAAAAATTAGTTCTTTAATAACTTTTAGGGTTTTTTATCTGATCGCATCCAAATTTTCAGGAATAATACTGTAGCTACTATTATAAGTACTAAAAATCGAATACCAGAATAAATATATCAATTTAAATATACCGAAGGCTGTATTTTAAATATCGATATACCAGATTGTCAACCAAAGCAATTGAAAAAGTATTTTTTTCCTAAATAATTCTTACAGTTTTTGTCTGATCCCAACCAAATTTTGGCAGTAGTCACTGATACCTAAATTTTCTATTGTCACAAAGTTATAATACTCTTTTACTCTACAAGCAACAGAAATATAAAAAAGTGATCTCACCTGGCCAGAGCAGCACTAAGCTCTGATATAGCGCCAGTTCGGTTTCAGTCAGTTTGAGTTCGGCTATCGATTTAGCCGTTTGGAAAATGCGTGACACCAGACGCATCTCCTCCGAATCGGATGTGTAGAATGCCTCCTGAGGCAGCATCACATCGCCATACAGTACAGCATTCTGTGAGAGATCTAGCAATCTGGACATGCGAACAATCGCCAGCTCAAATGAGCCCGTCTTCAGCAACAATATCTGAAAGGGGAGTTGAAACAAATTTAGTAATACTTCATTATAGTTTAATATGTATTGAATGTTCACTCACCTGATCATCTTGACTGAGTCGCATAAAGCCCGGTATTAGCTTTGCAAATTCGATAATATTCTGTATCATTTGTGTCAGCTTCTCGGCACAGTCCAGCCAGAGCTCCTCTTGGCCCAGATTTTTGTAATAGAGTATGCGCGATAGATCCTAGTTGAAGGAAAGTTTAATTTATTATTAATATTTTCCGATTTAGAGAAATGGTAATTCACATATTTGTATTAATCTTGCAAACAATAACTTTTCAATGTTAGAGTTCTCTAAACTAAAATAATCAACTTTAAAGAAAGCTACAAAATGTATTCCTATTTTTCACTTTATAAATTTAAATTTGCATAAATGCGTAACACATTTCAAAACTATTTCCTTAATTATGTGCATAATATTAAAATAAATATAATTTAATCTGCTGTACTATGAATACTTCTATTTCAAGACTATACTTTAGTTATTTTTAAGCATTTATAAGATTAAGAAATTAATTTAACGTCCGAAAAAGACTGAGACTAAGAAGATTAAAAAAAAAATGAAAAACTTAAGTGTTTAAAAGGTTCTTTTCTGATGCTTAAACGAATATATGTATATTATATTAATGTAGATAAATCATCTTTTATATTCCTGGCCATTAGTAGCTCTATTCTTAAAGTATCCTACAGAATTCAGCTCAATTCTGACTAGCAAACTACAAATTAATGAATATAGAATGCGTTTTAGTATTATTTATAGCTTCTCTGCATTATTTGATGGTAAAGCTATAGTTTTTTCTTTTAAAATTGTTATATTCATATTTACAATCTTTAAACTAAATTTAGAAATAACTTTTCATTATTTTATCAGTAAATTCAAAAGTTGCTTTCTACTGTTTTTTCACCATATTCTTTGAAGTATTGTCGACTTTTCAAAGCTGACTTAAATGCATTAAATCTAATATCAATAGTATCTACTAAATCTTAATAATTCTCAGCTTTAGTTGCTTAAAAGGAATGTTCGAATAGTTATTATTTGTAACAAATTACTACAGTTGATTGTTAATTCATATTCCAGCTATCCAGAGATTACTTCTCCAACTTGCAAATCATTTGGATTAAAATGTTAGGACGCAATCCTTAGAATACTTTGTAGTTCAATCCCTACTTTAAAGTGAATTTCTATTCCTAAAGTCCCCTCTTTCTTCCTTCCTCATCTCACCTGTGGCTTTCGGAACATGTCATGCACAGATTCCAGTTTGGTATTTGTATTTGCATGCGCCTCCGCCAGAGTTTTGATCAGCACATCATTGATATCGCCGTCCGCTGCAAAAGTGTATCAAAGATTATTCGAAATTCTAAGTAAATTGACTTTAATGAATTCATTTGGCATACCATGACTAATAAATTCGGGATCGATCATTGTACTGCGTGGCTCGTATGTGGTGCTGTCCACATAATCGGCCGAGATATCATATTGCATCGTCTGTTGCGGGGTCACCGATGCCGAGTAGCCATATGGACTGCCATAGCCGACCTCGTTGTTCGAGTAGCCGCCGCTGTAGCTGATAAAGGAATTAAAAGTTATAGCAGAGTAAATACAATATATAAACAAAAAGTTGCTTACCTGTTGTAGTTGTTGTGCTGCAGCTGATCGCTGCTTGAGGGCGTCTGTGTATCGTACACTGAGCTATCCGGAGCGGCATCGCTTTGGGCACGCATCTGAGCTCGATGGAAACGCACCTCGTCCTCCACTTTTTCGCGCTGTTTCTTGGACATTCTGCCGAATTTTACAGCTGCAAAGAGGAGGGAATTAGTTGATGGTGATTTAGTATTTAATATTATATTTGATCGAAAATAGATTACTGATTGCTTGGGTCTTCGACTCGCTAGCTATCTAGTATTATATATAATGAAAATAACTTCTATAACTGTTTTTTTTTTTTATTACAAAATCGAAAAACTATGAAGGAATGTGCTCGACTGTAAGATATCGGCTAAGCTTTTTCAATAAACGCGAAATATTACTAATATTACTTCTATACTAAAATACCCCAATAAAACTATCATTGATATACCATCACATTCCAAATATACCGAAGTTTCAAAAATATACCAAATCTACAAAAGGATTTTGCCGTATAGAATAATTTCCAAATTTTGCATTTCACATAAAGATAAACTGTCATTGATATTCTTCTACATTCGAAATATACCAAAGATTTAAATATATACTATATTAGCAACCAAATTCACAGAGGGATTTTGCCGCATAAAATAATTTCTTGAAAAATTTATAAATTGCAGTTCACGCAAAAGCAAACGATCATTGATATACTACTACATTCAAAATATACTAAAGATTAAAAAATATACCATATTACCAGCCAAATCTATAGAGAGATTTTGTCGTATAGAATAATTTCTTGAAAAATTTCTAAATTTTGCAAGCCACCACAAAAAAAAAACTTTCATTGATATACTACTATATCATATTATCACTATATTGATATATTATACTACTACTACTACATTAAAAATATACCATATTAGCAACTAATACTCGAGGGCTTAAAATAACACCGTTCGTATTAAACAATTTCAGTGGAAGGAAGTCGGCATGACCAAAATATGTCACATTCTTGTAAGTCTCTTTATTGTAGTCTCTAAGATGAAGGTGTTCGTATGGACGGAGAGATTAGATATTCTTCCTGCATTTGTCGACAACATATAATGATTTTCTTATTTTATTTAGTATACTAAATCTAGTATTCAATACTTCATTTAATAGAAAAGAGAGTACTCCAAAAAATGCTTTATAAATGTATCTCTCAGATAAATATTGTGTATCTAAGTGAATGTGTTTGCATCATCTTCTTACCATCACGACTCATTCCCAGTTTTAGGCACTTTTGCAGTCTACAGTATTGACAGCGATTCCGATTAACGCGATCCACGACGCATTGCTTATTGCGGGGACACTGATAGTTCACAACGGAGCTCTGCGATCGCCGGAAGAAACCTTTGCAGCCCTCGCAGGTGATGACGCCGTAATGCACGCCCGATGATTTATCGCCACAGACTTTGCATGGAATTATTTCAATTTGAGCTGCAAGTAAGAAATAAAACAAATGGGTTTTCAATTAGTTATTTTGTATTTTAAAAGAATAAATAAAAACGAATTTTACTTATACCAAAAAAGACATAGAAATATGTATTTAACTATATTATTATTACATTTAGATTCCATACTTTCAATTGAAATGGAATCAATTTTTTATCGCAACATTTTGTTGCGTACAGTTGAGTTCTGAGTACAGTAGTTATTCGTAAAGTGGCAACCAAGTGTAACTGATGACTATATTACATAGTAAATGTTGCGATTGTTAAGTGAATTAGGTTCGAGAGGCCTATTTACATTGTTCCCAAATACTTTGTTCCGCCTGCTGTCTATGGAAAAGCCTTCCCCGCTCCCCACCTTTCGTTGTGCCCACAAAAATGCGTAGGGCTAACTGTTTGGGTATAGAATTATTCAAAGACCATTAACTGTAACCGTATGGCCTCTTGGCCCCCATGCAAAAGTAATGCAAATTGAAGTTGTTCGTGGCAGACAATTTGCTACAATGCGCCATTAGGATTATTGCTTGGGTTTAGTTTAGTAGGTTGCCCATTGTCGTCGCATAACAATGCGGGATTCGCCTAAGAACTAAGTACTTATTACGCAATAGGTAAGTGCACACTTGGAGAAATTTGACAGCATAAAACTTAGAGCATATATATATTATACTATCAATACTATCAATATATAAGAAAATGTATTCACAAAATACATTATAAGAATAACATAATTAAACATTTCAATTATTATTTGAAATAATAGTCTATATTTATATTTATCAATTAATTTAATAAAAAACACAAATGTTTAGATATTCCCAATTTAATATTTTTACTAAAATCTTTTTGCGTAAGATCATGTGAACATTTTCTTTAAATTCTGTTGGAAGTAAAAAATCTCTTTATATTAATATTGCATTTTTTTTTACTCTTTCTTCTTTTTTAAGGTATTAATATATTAAAATATATATTATATTGATTTGGAGTTTCATTCTGAGAAACACTTAAACATTTTAAATATTTTTTATATAATTTTTCCTATTATCCTTCCTTATTTTTCTGAGAAACACTTAAACATTTTATATATAATTTTTAACTAACAGTATTTTTTATTCATTCTTCGTTTTCATGGTTTTAAAATGCCTTTTAATGCTTAAAAGATTCAATATTAATTTTAAGTCTTGTTATAAAAATATTTTGTTTCTTTTTATTGTTATTGGTATCTCTTAATAAATATAATATTATATTTTATGTATTTATTTATATATAACATATATTTGAATAGCAAATAAGGGCAATTTAAATTCCTTGAAAAACGTTCTTTAATTTTCTTTACACAACAATAATTATGTTTACCAGTTGCACAATTCACACGAATTTTCGGCGAGTGTAACACGACATAACATAAAATGAGTAAAGTACCTTAAGCCACTTGTTCGGCTAGACAATGAGACTGAGAAGCGACTACAGCGCCAGCTTCAGTTCAACTAAATTGTTGTGCGAGCATGTGTGTGTGTGTGAGTGTGACTGTGTGTGTGTGAACGACAGCTGTTGGGATTCCCTCACAGCAAAGCAACAATCCTTTTCAACGATGATGTAATTTCTGCGCGGCGGCAACACAAAAAGAGAGCAGCAGACGCATAGCAACAACAAAAGGAACAACAACAACTAAGACTGCTGATCAACTGCAGGCACACACACGCACACATACAGTTGCTCGCACACAGATGCGCACTTGCAGCAGCAGCAGCAGCATCCGCAAAGAAGAACTGGTTCTAGGCAGCGCTTTTGGGCACAGTTGATTACGATTACAAAAGCTACCCGCACTCCGCCCCTGTGCTGCAGCAGCAGCAACAGCAGCAGCATCGCAACAGCTGAATCCGCATTCATTTGCGCTGCTCTCGAACTGAGGCGTATTGTGTAATCCAACGCTTTGCGTATTTACCCACGAGGATGAAAGATGCGCGCTGAACCGAAAGCAGACAAACACAGACGCAGTCAGCACTGGCAGAGCAGCGGCAGCGGCAGAGCAGCATCAAAAGCAGACACAGCCTCCGCTGCAGTTGAAAAATGTGCCAAGTCGCTTTGTTGTTGCTGCTGCTGCTGCTGCTGCTGCATTGGGAGAAATGTGTGACAGTTGATGAGCGTCAGAGCGAATGAGTAAGAGACGTCTGTCAGTGTCTGTGTCTGTCCCTGTGTGTGTGTGTGACTGACTGAAATGTTTTTCAAGTGTCAATGAACTTTTCCAACACGGCAGTATCACACACCATAATACAAATCATACAACAAACACACACACACACACACTCACACACTTGCTTATTCTCATTCTCCATTCTCGTGAGTGCGCGATGCGAATGAAAAGACAAAAACATATTGAAAAGAAAGTTCATAGCGTGCGCTCTCTTCATTCTTAAATGCGCTCTCTTAAGCGCATGCGTTATCACGCTCTTACTGCCGCTCTCTTTTGAGCAAAGAGCGAATGCAAGCGCAATTGAAGAGCAACACTAAACGCAGCGTGCAGTGCAACAGACAACAGTTTTTTTTTTGTTTTTTTTTCGGTTATTTTGAAATGTGTGTCGTCACCAGCGGGCGCTGTTGGCTGTAGGGAAGAGGGTGGGGATTGGGGTGTTCGTTGACTTGCTCGTTTTGTATGACTGTTGTTTCGAGCATCGCTTAAAGCGCTTTAAACTTGTAACGTTCTCAGACATTACAAAATGCCTCCACACAACGAACGAATCACACACGAACAGTAAACGAATGTTTGAGTGTGTGTGTGTTTGTGTTGGTAAATCTTTATCTTTATCGGCTTAGCATTAGCTGTAAATGTACGTGCGTGCTTTTTTTTTTTTGAAGGCGGATAAGAAGAACAACAAGCTTTAAACATGTGTGTTGTACAGCATGTTGACAACTTTACCGTTATGCTGTCGCATCAATATGCAAAAGGTTTTGTTGATGTGCACGCTAAGAAGCATATTTCGACTTAATGGCCTTGCATTTAACTTAGAGAGGGAATTGAAATCCGTCTGTCTGTCTGACTGTTTACATATTTCCCGATAAATCCGAAACTATGCGAGTTAGAAGCATGAAATTTTGATAATACATAGAAAATTACAAATACTTTAAACATATCAAGGAACAACTCGATTAATTTTAATTTTAAATTATAATAAAAATATGTTCATCTTTACTTTAGGTTGTATTTCAGTCAAATTTAGATTTGTATCGCACAAAGAACTTTAAAAGACATCGAAATTCACGAACTAAACACGTGTAGACAAAGGTCCATAAATGCGTAATTGATGTGTGCTCCATTATTTGCTAAATATTTGTTCAATAATAATAGAAGCAGCCCAACAAGTATTCCTACTCATACTCCAATTTCTCCATTGTCTTTTAGAATTTTATTTGCTAAAGCACAATCAAAAGCAAATAACTCTGTGACATACTTTCGAAATGTGACAAATATTTGCCAAAAATTTATTTGTCATCGTGAAATAACTGTTTGTATTTGGATATGTAGGCAGTACCGCCCACAACCAACAAGACAGATATATTACACGCAAGTACTCTTCGTATTTAAATTTATGAAAAAGATGTTCTACATTTATCAAAAGCTATGTCTGACGCATTACGTATATATACTTATGGATTAAGTAATAATTTATGTTTTGAAATGTAATTATTAAATATATTTCTTAATTTATTTTCAATTTTCACAATATCACTGAAAATGTAATACGAAAATCGTCTGCATTAATTAAAATATCACCCATTGATAAATCCATAAATTTGTCGACTTTGTTTTTCCACAATGAAATTCAGCGCATTAAAGAAAACGCTGAGGAAATGAAAAATAATAAAATAACGCATACGCACCATAAGCATTGCCAGCAAAACGAGTAACAGTTAATTAACTGCTGTATGTGCTATAAGAAAGATGAAAAACGACGCAAGAGAGACAGAGAGAGAAAGAGAGAGATAGAGAGGGAGAGAAAAAAGCGCCGCAAGTGCAAACAGCAATTCGCCAACAAGTTTTCCACAGGCTGCGCAAACGATAATTTAAACGTTGTGCAAAAATGCACAAACAAATAAAATTCTGAATGGGCAACAAAAAAGAATCACACACACATGTACAACACCGAAGAAGAAGAAGAGGAGGAAGAAAATGCGAAAATATTTTTGCATATGCAATTTATTTTGCATGCCTGCGGGATTTTTTCTGCTTCTGCTTCTTCGTCTTTGCCTTCCACTTCATCTGCACTCCGCTGCTGCGTTTTCTTGTCATCGTTTCCCGCTGGGTGCAGCAATAACCAGAAGTCAAAATTAATATGTTCTTCTTTATTGCAAATGCAGGCACAAAAGCAAAAAAAAAAAAATACCTACATGCAAACAGTATGAAAAATTAATATGCAGCGACATGTGCGAAAAAAAGTACGCAGCAAAAAGAGATAAAACAAAAAGTAAAGTAAATAAAAAACTACAGTGTAGAATATACTGCATATGATTTGCAGTTTTCGGCTGCAACGAGCGCGCCATCAAATAAAACAAAAACAATAATAATAACAATAACAAAAGCAAGCTACATAATAGCAAAAGCAGCAGCAGCCACAGCTCCAAAAAGCAATCGAGACAGAGCAAAGACGTAGACGCGGAGAAGGGAAGAGAGAGCAAGCAACAGCAGCAGCAACAACAGTAACAGAGCAGCGTTCAAATGAAGTCGCAGTCGCAGTCGCTGCTGCTGCTGTCAGCTATTGCACAAGTTGTCACGAAGCGAATACGAGTTCGGCAAACGAACACGAGCGCAACACATTCGCATTCGCATTCGCAAAAAGCAGCTTCGTAAGTGGGTCAGCGAGCTGTGGGGTCAATGCACCGCCTGCCTGACAGGCCTGAACTGCTGCTGCTGCTGCTGTTGTTGCTGTTGTGAGAGAGTGAGCTCATAATAATAATAAAACAGCGCCAACTCACAACTTTACACACACACACATAGCTTTCGTGGCTGCTCTTTGCTTGAACGCGCGCGTGCTCTCTTTGCCTGCCCACGAAAGAGAGAGAGCGAGAGCTAAGCAAGTTTAAGCTTGCGCTCTCTTATGTGTGCTTCGTTCTTTCGCGTCCGCACGTTAAACATAAAAAAACTCGTTTGATGGCGCACAGCTTTCACAAGTGAAAAGGGAAGGGTGTAGGTAAGCCGGCTGACTGACGGAAAGAAACATACATACACATAATAAAAATGCCGTTAGAGAGCGACGTCGATGTTGGCATGGCTACGTAATGTTGGCGCTTTCTTTTCGCTCACACGCATTTGCATATGCTGTCGCTGTATATGTGTGTGTGTGTGTGTTTGAGGAAGACGCCGTTAGAATTAGTAAAGAGCAGCAAAAAAAAAATATAAAGAAGAAAAAAAAATTCATTCACGCTGCTTCCATGCTTAATACAGCCATAATAATCAGCAGCGAATCATTATAATAATATAATTTTAATTTACGCGCAGTTATGCCACAAAGTCACAGGCCTAACGGTGCTTTGCAGTCAATGGCCTTTTTTTTCAAGCTTCTTTCTTCGTTCTTTTTTTGGCAGTTGTGATGTTGATGACCAACGCAGGCATTTTTTCTGTAATGTTTACATTTCGCACCACAGAATTCTCTTCCCCGTCTCTCTCTCTCTCTCTTTATCTCCGTCTCGCTCTCGGTGTGCGTGCCGCTTGCTACGTGCTTTTGTTGCCAACAAAAGATCTGGCTCATACAGCAACCAAAAAAAAAATATATGTTCTTTTTGCCCAAAAGTTGATTGACCCACGAAATTTCACAGCCAAATGAAAACGAAGAAAGAACACAAAAATTTCACACAAATGATGTAATTTTTTTTTTCCATCTTTGCTTTTGTTTTGTGTGTGTGTGTGAGTGTTTTAACTGTTATTATTAGCCAGTTAGTTTGCATTTTCCTATTTTCCTATGTATAATATAAATTTTATTGTTGTTGTTTTAGAGATGAGTGTGCACATGACGTATGCGTTATATACATATATATTGTTCTCGAGCAACAAAATCACGTATACGCCGCACGTGACAATGAAAACCGATGCGATTGTGTGTATGAGTGTGTGTGTGTGTGTGAGTCTGAGTTAAGATACATTTTCGTCACATGATTCATATGCACGAAATTTCTCTGTCAAAATGTTTGCATACAAATCGAACATTTAACTTCTTCATTTTTTTTTTTTTTTTTTGGCTACCACTTCTTCTTCTTCTTCTTGTTCATTGTCGTCGTGCGTTGTCCCGACTTTAAGTCGGCATGTGTAGGAGTATCATAAATATTCATTTATTTCTGTGCATAATAAACAGTTAACAAACCGAAAGTTAAAGCCACTTTCTTTGTCTACATCGAAAGCCTTTCAATCCGCCAATTTATTGTATAATATGCGCCTCCTTCTTTGCTTTTTGCTTTGTAATATTTGCTTTTCATTTGAGTGCATGAATTTTATTCATACCTTGAGGCATTTCAAAAGAATTCGCTCAAATCGCTCATAATGATTTTAAGCCAGATTTTGATCTTTACAATTGCTTTAATTAGGCTTTATTGTGAGTAAAGTGCAGCTGAGCAATAAATGATTATTTTTATTGATATTTTCATGCAATTCTTGATTGTTATTTAATTTAAATTTTTATTTATGTGACGAATTATTTAAAGCTTAGTTTTTCGAAGTGTTGCATTTATAGTTGTAAAGTTTATTTGTATTAATAAATGCATAATTCCTAATTTTTATTGATATTTTTTGCAATTCTTTGTTGTTATTTGATTTAACTTTTTATTTAAATCTTAGTTCTTTGAAGTATTTTATTTATATTGTAAAGTTTATTTCTATTATTAAATGCATGATTTCTAAGACTCTATTTAAATATATTTATAAAACCGCTTATCAGTCTTCACAATAAACTTTTAATACATTTCTATCGCTTCTAAAGTAAACACGGAAACCTTTCGTCTATTTTCTTTTCAATAAGTATTTATTTATTTAGTTTATTTTTTGATTATTTATATTATTTAATCTTTCTTATGAGTATTAATATATCATTATTGGTTTCAACTGTTTTTATTTATTTTTCTTTTATATTTCATTATTGAATTAAACTTTTACTAAGTGTATTTCTTTTGTTTTTTTAAAAATGATGTCTTCATTCTTTATTTTATTTACTTTTCAAATGTATTTCTATTAAGTTTACATAATTGCACTTTACTCTTTAAGTAATAGACATTACAACTGCTTATATTTTTCTCTGAACTTTAAAAATGCACGTCTCATCAGGCACTATCTATATATAATATATATATATACATATTTATTAAACTTATCAGTCATCACAATCAGCTTTTAATCAAATTTTACTGCATGACAAATAAGTAAGAAAATGTTTTGTCTATTTTCCTTTATAAATATAATTCATATTATATTTAAATCCTATATTAACTTTTAATTTATGTGTTTTTATATTATATTTTATTAACTATTATTTTATGTATGATTTTATGAATATTTGTATTTAATGTAATTATAATTAATAATTAATAATTATAATATAATATTAATTAGCCAAAAGCTATAGTTTATTTTCATTTATCATAAATATAATTGTTTTATTATTTTATTTATTTATTTGTATTATTTTTTATCAGCAGTTATAGCTTTATTTTATGCATCTTTTTTGCTTCATTTTAGTTATAATTATAGCTCTTATATTTTTCAGTCATCAATGTGGTTCATGATACAAATCTAAACAGGCAAAATCTATATTTGATTTTAGTTTAGCATTTTTGTATTTATTTTATATATATTTATAATATATTTCATTTAAATTTAGAGCTTTATTTAAAGCTTTTTTATGTTGTATCAAGTTTAATAATAATTTTTTTAGTTTTACTTTAATTTTATGCGTATTTAAAGTTTTATATTTTTATAGCTTTCATATTTGTCACTCACATCTAAGCAGGCAAAATCTATTGTTGATTTTTATTGCCCATCTTTATATATATTTTATTTATAATCATTATTATTTATGTTCAATTTCATTCTAAAGTTTGATATTAAGTTATGTATATTTCGGTTCGACTCTGGTAATAAATTTAAAAGGCAACTCATCTCACTTTCTTTAAACAATTGAAATGAATCTATCTCTATCTATCTTTATCTTCTTTGATCCCATAAACTTTAAACATATTTCGGCTTTTGCATCTTCGCATTATTGTTGTTAGCTGGCCACTGTAAATGCTTTGGAGTGACATCAAAAAAAAACGAACATAAGAACTGTGGAAGTACGTTGACTAGTTAAGTATTTCGACAGACCCTCTGGAAAACCCTAAAGTCGACAGTCGACAGTCGACAGACTGCAGTCATTGCTATTCTAATGCAAAACAAATGAACAAAGCCGCAAACAATGGCGCAGAGAGCAAGCATAAAACACACAAAGAGAGGAGAGAGAGAGAGAGAGGGAGAGAGAGAGAGAGAGAGAGAGAGAGAGAGAGAGGAGAGGGTACAAAGTGCAGATCGAGGTGGAGGCATGTTTTGCACCCCATAAAAAGTAGGCCCATGCATTATTTATGCACGGCTTCAAAATGCAACAGCGTCGACATAAATGAAACTCAAAAAACGAAAAAAAAATACGAAAAATAGCAAATGAAAAATACAACAAAAAACAGCAACAACAACAACAGAAAAAAAGAGAAATACCTTGACAACCTCAAAAGCCACACACAAAGCCACGTAAGTTGACTCTTTTAGCATTACTTTTGCGCAACTTGCAACACAGCAGCAACAACAACAGCAACAACAACAACAGAAACAACAGCGGCAACAAGATTTACACTTAAATAGCCAATTATTTATGGTATTTTGTTCGTGTTGTTGTTGTTGTTGCATAGAACCAAAATACATAATGGCAAAAATGCAGTCAATATAATTTCAGTTTTTTTCTCAAGTTGAACACGAACTGTGGCCAAAAGCAACAACTGGCTAAAGCGAGTAACTAACTTGGCTTAAACTAAACACAACGAAAAGCGCGAAAAATTCTTAAAGAAAATGCAACAAATGCAATGCTGGAAATACAGGTTTCGGTTCTGTCTAATTTCAGAGAACCAAACGATACGAAGCGAATGAAGGAACAACGCGGCGTATGCGCAATGCCCAATAACAATGAATGCCTCAACTGGCGGCGGCAGCATCAATTGTTGTTCTTGTTGTTGTTGTTGTTGTTGTTGCTGTGGAGAGTAACAAAACATGAAACACGAAAATATTCTGCTGTCATCCGCCCAAAGAAGACAAAAAAAAAGTCGTTGACGTTGCATGCAAATTGTAATCAGAAAAAATCATCCGAAAACTATATACCAAATACATATATGTATGTGTATGTGTATATATACTATATATATAGTAGTCGCCGCTAACAACAACAACAACAACAACCGCAGCAGCAGCAGCAGCAGCGTCTATAAAATACACAAAACTAAAAGGCATTCATTTTGTTTTTCCAACTTTGTTGTTGTTATTGCTGCTGTTGCTGCTGCTGCTGCAACTGTTGTTGTTGTTGTTGTGGTGGTTGTTGTTGTTGCCATCGCTTCCATCATGCAACTGTGCGCACTAATATCCGTCCTTGGCTCGTCTGTTCAACTTTGTCCCAGTTTTTTCGCATTTGTTGGCGGCGCTCGTTCGCCTCTAACTTGTCGGCGAGTTGCATTTTTGTGTGTGCAGCGCATACAGCAACAACAACAACGCACACACACACACACACACACACACACATACATACTCCAACAAATATATATGTACACATTCGTCTATTCATTTGGCGCGACTCGCTTCACCCAGTGGGACTTTGACTGCTTCTCTTTTTTATGCTCGTCCCACAGCGCGTATGCTTAATCAAGGTAGTTGTTTTACTTTTTTGTTTTGTGTTGTGCGTTTTGCAGACCTAAAATAGCAGCATAGCTATTGCGTTGACATCCAACTAATAGTTGACTAATTACGCACTTTATATGCAGAGGTTCTGTCTGCATTTTAGCACATGAATTTGCAGTGGAACAGAAACAGAAAATAATGCCGAGTGCAATGCAGAGTTATGCTGTTTGAATAGTTCTTTATTTATGATCTTAAGCACTTCGCATTTTTGGTCTTTCAACGTAAAAGTCCTACACAGAAAGAAAATACGTGCTTTAACCAAGAATGATATCTTAAAACAAAATTTGTCATCTTCTTTTCAATCTACAATAAAGCATTCTTGAATCAAGATTTTAATCTTAATATGCAAATTTAGCATAAAAATCTTCATCTAAGATTGTTTCAACCCAAAAATCTTATTTTAAGATTGTTCAAGACTTTTTCAATCTAAATTTTTTCTCTGTATAAGTATTTGATTTATATTTCCATTTAAGTACTACACCGGACAAAAAACAATATATCATCCAACCCTTAACATAGACTGACATTTCTAGATATTTACTCAAGCAAAGATTTCTTTACAATTTCTTATTTTTGACTGAATTGTGAATAAGAAAAATATTAATGTAGACGTAAATCCATAGTTGAATATATATTTGCCAGTTTATATTTTTAACAACTCTCAATAAACTTTAAAAGCATTACATTTTAGTAGTTACAAACAATAATATCAATTAACATTTTATTACAATTTAAAAAGCTTTCATAAAATACCCCAATAAATATAGTATAAAGCTAATATTCTGTGACAATTTAAATAGTCGTTATAAAACTTCCTAAATGCATCAATACAAAATAAATCTAATATTTTAAAATTCAATATAGTTTTTATAACAAATTAATCGGTTTATGTGATAAAGACCAAGTTGGCCTTTATACTTTTTTGCTTCAGTTGAAAAACGTTTACTTGTAAAATGTATTTTACTATTGTTCTAATAAAGTGTTCTTCTTATAAATAGGTAAATAAAATGCAATAGTTGTTGCTTTGGAACTATTATTATAGAGAACTTTATTGAGCAAATAATTTGATTTAGACAATTATAAATGAAAAAAATAAAGTAGTTGGTGCTTTGGAGCTATTATTTTGGAGATCTTTATTGAGGAAATAATTTTATGTAGCCCATAGCTGGAGAACACTTCATGAGAAGATTTAAAAATCGGTCTTTAATGTAAGACTTCAATAGAATTCTATCGAATTTGATTGGCTAAGCAGCTGTTAATATTGTATTTAAATTTTCATTTTTATTTATTAATTTATTTTTTACAGCATTCATCATTTATCTCCACCTCATCTCATCTAACAATTCTAAGAACAAGTTCTGCAGTTGCCACTGGGTCTTTTTTTGTTGTTGTGTTGTGTTGTGTAGTTCGTCGCCGCATTGTGGGGCACATGCAATCTTTTATTTGCTGTCCATACACACACACATACACACACCAACACATACAAGTAAACCACATCTATAGGTATCTCTCTATCTGCATCTGTCTCTGTCTCTGTCTCTTTGTGTGTGTCAAACTCACGCACATTAAATGCTATGCGAGAGTTGCATAGATAAGATACGCAGCAGCAGCTGCTGCGGCGGCTGTGGCGAGTCTGTGGCGGCAACTGTGGCACGACTCCCCTCCCCCTACCCCCTTCCTCTTCCTTTCCCTCTGCCACTCTTGTTGCGTGCATATATTTTGTATGCTCGGCCCCGTGGGGGCCACTGATGCATTGCATTTTGTCTGGCCAGATAATTGCTAGAATAATATTATTGCATCTATGCATATGCATGAATTTGTTCAACTACTGCAGCAGCAGCTTTTGCTTCTTCTTCTTCTTCTTCTTCTTCTTCTTGCACTCTATTCACATTCAAATTGCATTCATCCAAAATTTGTTTAGCTATTTTCTGCATTGCACTTTTTGACGAGGAGGCCAATAGGTTAAGCATATGCTAATTAAAAGTGCTGAAAGCTCAACATATAGATAAAATGAGCAGGTTTTTATGTTTCTTCTTTGTGCTGTATTCGTAAACGTTAAACCTGAATGAACTTTGAATTTTTCCTTTTGTACCATATTCTTAAACGTTTTTAAAGCTACTTTTTCATTGATTAAAATATTCATTTAGCTCTTTGAAAATTTGAATTGAATTAAAGAGTTTAATGTTTTCATCTTTTTATCATATTCGTAAACGTTTCAAATGCAGTTTTAGCTTTCATGTTTCCTCTTTGTGTCATATTCGCTTTGATTGCCGAAAGAATTCTTTTAGCGACTTGAAACTCTTTTAAATTGAAATAAAGTTTCTTTTTGTCATATTCGTAAACGTTTTAAAGGCAGTTTTAGCTTTCATGTTTCCTCTTCGTACTATATTCGTAAACGCTTTGAAGGCGCTTTTCGCTTTGATTGTCGAAAGGATTTTCTTAGCTACTTGAAACTCCTTCAAATTAAATTAAGGTTTTTTTCTTTCATCTTTTTATCATATTCGTAAACGTTTTAAAGGCAGTCTTAGATTATTTCCTCTTTGTGCCATATTCGCTTTGATTGCCGAAAGAATTCTATTGGCGAGTTGAAACTCTTTTAAATTGAATTAAAGTTTTTTCTGTCATCTTTTTGTCATATTCGTAAACGTTTTAAAGGCAGTTTTAGCTTTCATTGTCCTCTTCGTACTATATTCGTAAACGCTTTCAAAGCGCTTTTCGCTTTGATTGCCGAAAAGATTTTCTTAGCTACTTTTTGTCATATTCGTAAATGTTTTACTTGCAACTTTAGGTTAATTTGTCTTCTATTTTGTAATATTTCTTAATGATTTTCTTATAAGTTATAACTTTTGAGATACAAGTTTCGACTGTCTGTAATTTGTGCATCTCACCCTCCATTCTTAAACATTTCTGATGGCTTGTAATACGCCTGAGTAATTGCTGTAATCACTTGACACGACTTGACTCGACTACAGCTGAATATACTTCAATTCTTTTTCTTGTCTGTACAATAGCATTGAAGTTGTGGCCTTATGACACACATTTGTGGTTAGCTTATCTCGCAATACTAAGCACTTAATAAATACTTTACTATATATACTTGCACATTTTCCATATATAAACACACACATTTTCCTACTGCAGATAACTATAACTATATATATATATTGTATAGTATAGTCTAGTAGTTGACAATCATTAAACAAAGTCTGTAACACTCCAGTCCGAGACGCCAATTCAATGAAACTTTCAATGATATTATCATCGAGAATGTTGTTAATTGACGAAATATTATTATATTGCAAGCAATCAATCTGAATGTTTAACTGTCGACACAACTCTATCAAAATACAAAAACCTCAGACATTCAGATAACTTCTAAAGAGAGTGAGAGAGAGAGAGAGAGAATTTGAGGTATTGGGTGTACTTAACAATAGAAAATAGAAACTATGTCTATGGCTTATCTTTACGACAAGTGCTACGAGACATTAGCAACAGGTTCAATGACCTTTTCACACACTCAAACCGAAAAGTGCCTGAAGGGTATTCAGGGGTTAGCATAATAATCTCCATTTAACAGGTGAAATTTAAATAGAAAACAAAAGTTGATATTATTTCGATATTAATTTAATTTTAAAATATTTCTTTTATTGTCTGTTCACTATACTCGACTTAAAGAGTATTTGCTATTCTGTGTGTTATTTGAGTTTCATTGTAATGTCTGGCCGCAAACTTAATGAAAATTTCCATATTTATCGCACACAAAAGAAAACAAAAAACTAATGTGGTTTCCAAAGTAGTTTCTGGGACAAAAGCGAATGAACTTGCCGAAAATTTGCTCTATTTGTTTGCAAACAAGTCGAAAGTTTTGAAAATATTTGCATGTGCCATATATCAATTGGAATTTCCATAACCCAAGCAGCAAAAACCGAAAAAATACGAAAAAAAAATGAAATTCCTATTCCCATATTTTTTTTTTCTAGGCTTCAATTGCCCAGTTTTCCCCAAAGCACACATTACAAACAGCTGTCGGAGTAATGGGAATTTTCCAACATAATTGTGTGCGTGAGTGTTTGGGGAGTTCAATAATTCCATCGCCCTGACCCCACTGTACAAATATTTGAGACATTTGCCGAAAAACTTGCATATGGCGTGAAAATCAAATTAGCCAAACGGTAAAATTCAAGCGGCTTCTAGATTGTTTTTTTCTCACTCTCTGTCTCTGTCTTTGTAAATGGAAATTCACGCAATAATTGTCAAACGCAAACAAAAGGGCCAAATTACTCGCACAGTGTGGCAAAATGCCAAAGTTGCTGCACAATTATATGCAATTACTTTAATAAGCTATCGGTATGCAGATGGTGTTTAACAAATTATTTGTATTTATTAGTTATTATTTAATCACTAGTTGCAGTTGTGTGTTTGGTTTGTTCCACTGTGTTAACTAATAACAACACAAAACTAACGCTACTCTCGTGCTCTTTTGTTCGCTCTCTTTCTCGCTCGCTCTTCATCAACTTATGCGTAAATAATAATAATACAAGTTGTGAGCTTCTGCTGCTGTCGGCAGAGGCAGCGAAGTAGACAGCAGCAGCATCGCCAAGCCATAGAAAGCATCGCATTCTACATGTGTGTGTGTGTGTGTGTGCGTGTGTGTGAAAGCGAATTCGATTGCTAGCCGCCGTTTCAGTCACCCAGCCCCTGCCTCTGGCAACTCGCATGTTGTAATATGCGTTGCGATGACGTCGACGCGTCAACGCTCCCGCATAACATCGACAGCGACAGCGACAGCACACACACGGACACACACACATGCACGCACGCACTCACGCACTGTCAGCTAACTGAACGAAAGCAGGCGATGAGAGAGTGGAGTGTGAGAGAGCATAAGAGAGTGGGAGCTCGACAGAGAGAGAGCTGTGTGCTTTCTTGTGTTGGCGCGTCTCTGCGTGTGCGTGTGCGTGCGTGTGTGTGTGTGAGTGCGTATGGATCTGTTCGGGTGAATGACCGCCGAAAATTAAATTTTTTGTCGATTTTAGACTTTTACTATGTTGACGCTGCGCTGCCTCGTCCGCTGCTGCTGATTGTATTGTGCTTTGCTTGCTGAGAGAACTACACACATACAATACCGAGAGAGAGAGAGAGTGAGAGGCAATGATACAACTACAATGCGTTGCTTTATAGTTTGCTGCGTTGTTCGCACTATCGCGCTTAGTGTTTATGGCTGCGTTGTGTGTGCTCGGGTGGAGACTGATAGAGAGGGAGGAAGAGGAGGGAGCAAGCGTTCGCTGGCTGGGTGGGTGGCTAGGGAACGACCTGCAAGCTATGTGCGTGTGTGTGCTTAGACTACACAATCAGCAGTAACAGCAACAGCAAACGCAACGCGGGCATTTCACTCGACAACAACAACGTTGAGCGACAACTTTTTGTTGTTGCTTTGTTGTTGCTTTGTTGTGTGTTTCTCTTTTGAATTTTTGACGGTTTTCGCTTGCACTGTGTGCCGCAAGGGCCTGCCCCCACCTCTTAGGGGGGTGGAGGTAAGCGAAGGGGGGAGGGCTTATGATCGCCAGCCACTTTCGACAACGAATCTTGCGTTGCTTCTGTTGTTGTTGTTGTTGTTGCTTTTTTTTTGGCCGCTTTCTGTTTACGCCGCATTTCTTTCACTTTGTACCGTACTATCTGTTTGCTGTTTCTGTTTCTGTTTCACATTTTATTGTCGTCGTCGTCGTCGTCGCTCTTTTCTTTTCTTTCTTTTTCTTTCTTTCGCTTTTTTTTTTTTTTTTTTGTTTCTTCTGGCTGTATATTTTTATGAAGTACTGCCAAATACGCAGGGTGGAGAAGGGGGCAGGGAAGTTGCCTGTTGCCTTTTTGGCAAAACTCAAAGTGAAAATTTCAATAAAAAATAAAAAAAAACTTGCCATCACTTTTGCTGTCGTCGTCTTTGTTGTTGTTATTGTTGTTGCTGTTGTTGTTGTTGCTGCTGTCGCGGAAGTCATAAAGGCAAATTGCATGCATATTTCGTTGAGTTTTGCGAGCGCTTTAGGGACTGCCTCCCCTTCCCCTTCCCCCTTCTTTCCCTTCTACTTCTCCTTCTCCTACTCCTTCTTGTCTCCCCCTTCCCATGCCACCTTCCCCCCTGCGGCGTGCACACGCAACGCACGCAGCTAAAAACAGTTTTAGTAGCAGCTTTTTGATGGCTTTTAATTGTTCGACTTTTTCGTTTTTTTCGTGGTGGGGAGGGAAGCCGACGAAAAAAAACAACCAACAAAGTGAAAACAAGTCACAAATGAAAATGAGGGAAAATGGGAAAAACTAACATTGCGTATTAACGAAGTGGCAAACACTCTAGGAAAACTTCGTTTTTACGACCGTTACAATAACAAACAGAAAATAAATATAAAACCTAAGGTCGCTTGGCTTGAGATTTGGCTGGGAAATGCAGATGAAAACTATCTCTAAAAATGACATAAATCTTTTCCAAGTAAAATGCAACTCGATAAGTGTAAAGTCATTTTAATGAGTGGGAAATTTTTCAATTTGTGATGCTCCGAGAACACAAAAAAGTTTTAAGTTATTTTCTTTTAATGAATTTCCTAATGCAATTATTTAAAACTGCAGTTTTTATTTCAAAAAAAACTTTAAAATAATGCAATTAATAATTAAGTTTTTCAATAAAAACTGTTAAGTTTTCAAATTTTTCAATTAAAAACTAATGAAATTTTCATAATATGCTTTTTAAGCATTACCCATAAGCTTAAAAATACCTCATACAATTATTTAATGAAAACAGTAAGACTAACAATTTATTAATATATTTGCATTTAATATATTTATCTATAAATTATGTTTTAATAATATTCGACACATTTTAAAAGCTTTAAGTAGTAAGCTAAAATGATGAAGCAGCTTTTTAATGAAAACTGTTAAGCTTACAAAGCTAATTCTAATGCTGAATTAATGCATGTGATCTTAATAATGCAAACTGAAATGCAAAATGTGCCGCTTAGGAATTTCCCCAAGCGTTAGTTGAGGTAACAAAGTCAATGTTTATGCTTGTAGATATTAATGTGAGATTATTGCGTTCTCTAATTAATGAGTGCTCTAATGTAGGCATATTTTATAGCTTGTATATCGCTTGTAAATTATGTTTTAATAATATTCGACGCATTTTCAAGGCGTCAAATAGTAAGTTAAAATGATGAAGTAGCTTTTTAATGAAAACTGTGAAATTACAAAGTTCATTCTAATGCTCAATTAATGCATATGATCTTTATAATGCAAACTGAAATGCAAAATTTGCCGCTTAGGAATTTCCCCAAGCGTTAGTTGTGGTAACAAAGTCAATGTTTATGCTTGTAGATATTAATGTGAGATTAATGCGTTCTCTAATTAATGAGTGCTCTAATGTAGGCATATTTTATAGCTTGTATATCGCTTGTAAACGCACAACGTCTACTATAATGCTAAATATTTAGTTTAGGCCCCGCAGCTCACGCAACTTTTGTGCTTTGATTGACTTCCAAGGGTGGTTTGCCTAATGGGGTGTGAGGGGGTTGGGGGTTGGGATAGATGATGGGGTTGGCGTCGGTGTTTGGGGATAAAATGACCATTTGCCGGTCCAAAAGGTTTACACAGACACAACACACACACAAGCACACCCAGGAATAGAGAAGGCGAGTGAGAGATTGAGGGCTAGCGATTAAGATTTATGACGGGCGTCCTGCGTTGATAGCCCCTGAAATACGCATTAACCATAAAACCAAAAAGCCTGACAAATGCTCATTATTCATTTGGGCCGCTGACCCCGCCAGCGAGAGGTCAAAGAACGCAAAGTTCTGACCCCGCCAGCTCTCTCTGATAAGCTGGCCCCAGGCGACAAAATTCGAAAATGGGCAACCAAAAGTGCTTCAGAACGAGGCAATGAATAGCTTAAAGTTTGGCTGCATTAATTGCAAGCATATCAATCAAATTTAGTACAAATATATATCACTATATATATATGGATTTCATATCCTATTTGCTTCTTAAGCATCGCAGCTAAAAATAGTTTTAATTTGACAACGCGTCGTGTAATAAACAATAATAAGATGCATAAAAATGTCAAAGAAAACGTGAAAATTAAGAGTGACAAACATTATTTTTTGAGTACAAAAGCAAGAAGCGAGTGTGCTCGACTTGGAATTACTTCGCAATCTGATATTTCGTTTATTGTGAAATATGAAGATGATATAAAAGCAGTTCTATTTAGGTGAATACAAATTTTAAAGAAAACGTGAAAATTAAGAGTGATAGAGAATTTTTTTTTGTGTACAAAGAAAAGCGAGTGTGCTCGACTTTGAATTACTTAGCAATCTGAAATTTCGTTCATTGTAAAGTTTACATCAGAGAAAGCTGATAAGAAAGCAGTTTTATTTTGAAGCTTATGTTTAGTTATATTCTATTTTGATTGTAAACTTTATTTAGAAATATGTTTAGAGAACTTTTATTATGTTTATTCCTCAGCTTTAGAGTTTTCATTGAATATAGAAATATTGAAAATAAGAATTAGATATCATCATACAAAGATATTTATATGAGGCCACAATTTTAATAGTTTCTTAAGACAAAATGTTTCATTTTATTATATTATTTTTATAATTTTCTTCTTCCTTAATTACTTGGATTTATTATTATTATTTTTCTTTCTTTTGTATATCAGGAATACATACATATAAATACCATATTACAGGGTACATAAAAGTCTATGCCCTCATCGTAATTCGCATTGTATATTTATATAAATTTATTATACAGCCAAAAATTAAAAAAAAGAGAAGAAAAGAAACGCAACAAATAAAAAGGCAAAAGAAATTGTTGGCATTACAATATCGCTTTTTATTGCTGGCGCGCGAATTTTAATTTGCCAGTTGCTTGAACACATACGTGAGTGTGTGTGTGTGAGTGTGTGAGTATCTGCACCTATTGCAAATGTATCTACAAGTCGCACAAATGTATCTGTGAGTCAGCGATGGCAACACAAATGTATATACAAAAAAAAGGGTCTCTTTTATGAAGGCTTATTGGAGGTGACTCGTCAGCAAACTGATTGCCATGTCGAATTAGTTTAATTGTTAATGCAAACACAAAGCGCAACAGAGATAGCAGGAGTGTAGAAAAGAGAGAGAAACACACACTTGATACGTGTGTGTGTGTGTGCAATAATGTTTCGTAATTCAGCTGTTGTTATTGGCTTTGCTTTGACTGCGTTGCGTCTTTCTTCATTTACGAATTTCATGGATTTCCCTACAATAATTCCGCTTGCTGTTGAGAAACTCAAACTCAACTCTCAAGTGACTTTCACTGCCAACGATGCGACCGACGGCAGCAACAGCAACACCAACAGCAACAGCAGCTTAATTTATTTCGGCAACCTGACTTCCTCTCGCTGCCAAATCAGCTAATCAAGGCAGCCAAGCCGAGCAAACTGACTGACTGACCGACTGACTGACTGACTGAGTGACTAACTAACTTAATATCAAAGCAGTCAGAGCTTAACTTGGCTAACATATCGTTGATTTCATTTGGAAGCTAAGCCTGCTAAGCTTTGATCGTTGAAATGATTAAAATATATATTTTTTTGCGTATTTATTTTGTTACAATTACTAGAGTTCTTTTATATTTCATTCAATTTTTTAAAGTGTGCATTGTTCTTTAGTGATTTACAGGATATCCAAAGTTTATCAGAATTAGCGGAATTCAATATATATTAAACTATTTTAAACTTTAATGAAATCCTCATAGAGGAAACTATTATCTTTTATAGGGTATTCTGATCCTGAATTCAAACTTAATTTTTGTTTTAGCGGAAAGCTGTTATTTGATCATTAAATTTATTTAAATATTTATTAAAGAATTTTAAATCTTAATGAAATTATCAAAGGCAATATTTTCATTTATTTTAGGGTATCCTGATCAGTATTCAAATTTTATTTTTATTTTGACCGAATTCAAATGTGAACTTTAGTTGTAACAGAAATTTGATCACTGAAATGATTGAAATAGAAATCATATATTATAGAATTCTATTTCTTAGTGAAATTCTCGAATAGGAAACTTTTATGTTTTATAGGGTATCACTAACTGATCAGAATTTAAACTTATTTTCCGTTTTAGTGGAAGTCAACTTTGAGCTTTCATTGAAACTGTAATTTTATTATTTAAATGATTAAGATAGAAATCGTATAATATCGTATTTTTTTCTAAGTATAATTGAAAGAGAGGAAACTTTTATAATTTACAGGGTATCCCTAGCTGATCAGTATTTAAACTTATTTTCCGCTTTAGTAGAATTCAAATGTGAGCTGTTTTCTTATCACTGAAATGGATTAAATATAAATCATATAATCTAGAATTGTATTTCTAAGTGAATTTCTCAGAGTGAAAACTTTTAACTTTTACAGGGTATCCCTAGCTGATCAGGACTCAAGCTACACTTTCGTTTTAGTGCAATTCAAATGTGAAATTTTATTGAAACTGTAATTTCTTCTTTTATGAATGTTTACTTTATGGTTTGTTTATGCTTATAGTAGCTAGTTTTAGAGCTGCAGCATTAGGAAAAATCTTGTATCATTTTTTTTGTTGTTGTTTGTGGCTTACATCATCAGCTATTAAAATTGCAATTATTATTCATTTTATTGCGACTATTTCAGCTTTAGCTATCTACTGAAATGGCAATAAACTTTGAAAGTAGATTTAAGCCCTTTTATTTGTAGATTACCCAAAGCTTTCTTATCTTTAAAGATGTACAACTAAAAAAAAAACTCACACCCTTAAAGTAATTATTTCTATATTGATTGATGTGTGTGTGTTTACCTTTAATTGAACCGCTTGAGTTATTTTGTCCCGCTGGCGATTGCACGTTGCTTTGACCCAAGTTATTTGCGTGTGCTTCCAGTTTTGAAGTGACGCTGCTCCACATGTCAAACATACGTTGCGTATACATAATTAAAAGGACGTCTAAGCGCGCTTGCCACCAAAACTTGTACTTGTTATGTTTATTTAATGCGTGTCTTCAATTCGAATTCGAATTCGAATTTGAATTCTTGATTTCTTTAGCTTTATCCTTTTCAACACACACACAGCTACATAGCCCGTAGATGTGTGTGTGTCAACTTAATTGCAATCGCTTAGATACAACAAAAAATGTTCGCAGCAATTTTCCAGTTGTTGTTATTATGTAACTAGGCTAAAGTAAACGCTTTTCCGATTTGTTTTTCTTGTTTTCTTTTTTTATTGTAGAGCTGCACGGCGTAGGATTGCCCAAGGATGGGGATTATTTATTTATTTATTTTTGTATTTATTTTGAATTTTTATTGCACTTTGAAGTTTTGTTGTTTATTATATATGTGAAATTACTAATATCACAGTGGGGGGGCAGGGGGCGTGTTCTTAGCTGCAGTTGCTGCTTCTTCTGCTTCTTGCCAATCTATAAAGTTTATATGTATTGTATAGGTGTATATAACTATAGCTATATATAGATATATATATATATATGTATATATATGTTGTTTTTGTGTGTATATATAGTTCTAATGTTCTGTCTTCAGGCCTGTAGGTACTAAAACTTGTTTATTTTTATTTTTATTTTTATTTTCTGTATTTAACTATTTGAATAATGCTGCTGCTTCTTCTTCTCCGTTCTTCTTTGCTTTGCTGATTATTGGTTTATTCCTTTTTGTTGTTGGTTGTAAACTATTTAACTATGTAATAAGACACTTGTTCGCATATATATTTATTTTAGAAATGTTATATATATATTTAACTTTTTTTATAGCAATTTTGTTGCTGCTTTTTTTGAATTTGTTTTCGTTTATGAATTTGCTGCTTCCCTTTTCAGCGGCTTTTTCAGCACTTGCAAAATGGTTTTTGTTGTTTAGCACTTTCACTGCGATTTGGTTGCTGTGATTTTTAAGTTGTTGTTGCTGTTGCTCTTCTTCTTGCTGCTGCTGCTGTTGTTGTGGTTGTTGTTGTTGTTGTTGTGAGTGTTGCTGTTGCTGCTGCTGTGATTGTTGGCAATGCTGTTGTTGTTGTTAATGTTGTTGTTGTTATGCTCATTGTTTTGTCGATTTCTCTGTTTTGTTTGATTCCAAATCAAAATTTCCAAAAATACGAAAATTTCACGACAATTAATTCCGGAAGACATTTAGGGGCATTCTTCAAAACAGCATTTCAAGTGAATTTTGTTGGTTTTCTTTTTCGTTTTTGTTGTTTGTTGTTTTTTTTTTGTAATAATTACTTTGCAAATTATTTTGAATTGTTGTATTTTGTTTATTTAAACACTTTGATGTATAAAATGGTTTGGCCCGTTATATAAATGCTTTTGCTGCGCGTTGTTAGCCATGGCCAATGCATGGCATTCAGCATATTGTTAATTTAGTGGGCGTGGCACAAAACACTGCTTGCGAAATCGAACAGATCAATTAGTGTGTGTGTGTGTGTGTTTCGGTCAAAAAATCTTCCACACTCCTCTCTGCATGTGTGCGTCTTGTGTATGTGTGTGAATGAATTTTTCCAATAATTGAATTTGCCTTTAAACGGGGAAACAAAACAGACATCAAACAAGCCAAACAGGACATGAAAACTGTGTCGGGACGAGCAAACTCAAAACCCAGCCCCCCAATCTCCTTCTCCCCCTCAGCAACAACCCCAACCACTGCCCAAAAAAAAAAAAAAAAAAAAAGTATAAAACAAGCAAATGCATGAGAATGTAACATGAACATGAAAAATCGATATAGAAATGAGATTTAAGGGTGCTAGACAGCCAAACAGTGGCGTCTGGCGCAGGGGGGGGAAGGCGAGGCGGGAAGAGGGGCCCGCCTAGTCATAATAGCAGCATAGGCTGGAGTGTGAGTGCGACGAGGAGGAAACGAGCATGGAAATGCAGTTCACGAAGCAGCAAACGCAGCAAAAGCAAAAGCAACAACATAAATCTCACAACGAAAGCTCAGTTCGTATGCGACCGAGCGAGAGAGTGAGAGAGTGAGCTAGACGAAATGGGAGAGAGGGAGTGAACGCAGCAATAACATGTGCGTGAGAGTGTGAGTGTGAGTGTGTGCTTGTAAACAGTGAAAAAAGTTCTATGACCCAAAGCTTCAGCATGCCGGCAAACGGGCAAAAGCAATGAATATAAAACATTTTTACTTCTTCTTCTTCTTCCTCCACAACTAGCAACAACAAGGAGTTGGCAGAGCAAGCGAGACAGCCACATAGCTTAGGCAGGCGGCGAGTGTGGGTGAAGTGGAGAAAGGGAGACGCAGATCAAGAGAGAGGGGAGGTTAGTTTATTGGAACTCCAAATGCGGAAGCCAGCAAAACGCAGACATGCAAATACGTCACCAACAAACTGTAGTTGTAGTTGCTGTTGTTGTTGCTGTTGCTATTGCTATTGTTGCCGTCGTCACCAAAGCGACAACAACAGAAATTGTGCCAGCAGCGACAACAACAACAACGAGAATTGTAACTAAAGCAGCGCCAGCATTTTATATTGTTGTAATGGAGAAATTTACATATACAAAACGAAGCAAGCAGAACATCGACGTCGCAGTCGCCGTCGCAGTCACAATCGGAAACAGTGGGAAGCGCTAGGCAGCGCTAACGGGGCAGCGACAGCGTCAAATAAACTGAAAAGAAAATGAAAATGAATAGCAACAACAACAACAGCAACAAAAACAAGAAGAGCAGCGAATGAAATTCGAAAAAAAAGAATTCTCTCAGTGTGCGAGCAGCGAGCACGAACACGACAACGAACTTACTAACGGTACTAAGCCGGTCAAGCCCGAAAAAGGGAGGCGGCAAACACAGCGAGCACAGAGCTCCAACAGCAACAACAACAACAACAGCGACAGCAACAGCAATAAGAACTGACGACAAAGTTACATGCTGACTGCGCTGCCCCGCTGTCGCAGTACGTTGACGCCGAAAAAGACCAATGACCTATGCTAGAGCCACACACACACAAACACACACACAGTCATACAAGCAGACACACTTATACATGTGCATAGGCGCTGCTGCTGCCGCTGCTAGGCTTTTTCTGCTGTCGCTGCTGCTGCTGCTGCTGCTTCTTCTTCATTTCTTTTTTGTTGTTGCTGCCTTTGCCTTTACTTTTCCCCCCCTCGCTCGCTCGCTCGCCCACTTGGCGGCTGCGTCTCTAGGGTGGTTGTTGGGCTGGCACACTTATAGACGACACATAGAGTGTGTGCTTAGCAATGTTGTTCTACTAACGTTAATGCAAACAGTTGACGCTGACTGCGACGCTGACAGCACCAGCAGCAGGAGTGTGGGAGTGCCAAGTGGCGTGAGGAGGGGTGCGGTGGGGGGGTTGCACTGTGGGCGTAGACAGCGCTGCTTTAGGTGCTCTGAACTCAACTGAACCGAACTCGACTGGGTGACTTACTGTGGGGAGTTTTTATTTTTTCCTTTTTTTTTACCACCAACTGGAGTCGACTGCCAACTATTTAGACGACAGTTGCAGTTGCAAAAAGAAACTGTCTAGTTTTATAATGACAACAACAACAACAACTACTACAACTATAATAATGTCTGATAATCATAACTGGGCACAATGGCCAAACAATTTGCATTGTCTTCTACCTGGGGGTAAGGGGGCGGGAAGGCGTGGCTGCCACACAATGTGCCCTCCCCATTATGAAAGATTATTGCTGTGAACTTTTAACTGTTGTCTGACTGTTGATGATGAGCCATATTTGCATACTCTCAACTTAACTCGACTCATCTTATCTCAGCTACAAATTTTAGTATAGTTTTTAGCGCTTTCTTTATCGTTATACTATTATAACTCTTTTTTGAAGTCTACCAGCATTTTTCAAATGGAATTCATTGGGGAAATTATTTTCGAATTTACGGGAATTTCCAGTTCCCAGTCATACGTTTCAATTGGATTGACGTAAAGATCCGGGTTCTCCCTAAAGTCATCTGGCATTATACCAACATTTGTGATTTACAAAGAAAACTGCAAGAGTATTTTAATTATAAAAATGCTTGCAATATTAAGATAATGATTGGTATATGAAGATTGCTTTAGACTTATTTCACTTTTCTGGAATGATGCACTTAGTTTGAAGTAAACTATACAATACTATATTGAGATGAAATTTAATCTATAAAGAATGTATGAAATTCTTTTAGGATTCTCTAAATATACTCTAATCCGATTTGATCTAAAAGATTAATCAATTCTTTCTATAAGCAAAGAAGAATCTTCATTAAATTCCATATATGGGGCCCAAATTAATGGATTTTTAAGGGAGCTTTTAAAGCTTTTAGAAGTCAATTGAAGTGTTACATTCAATTTACTTCGAAAGAAGCTTGAAAGCTTTTAGAAATCTCATTTCTAGACAATTTTAAGGGACAAACTCGTTTCAGTTTGGAGTTAAAGCAGAAAACTAAATCGTACAACTAGATAAAGACCCAAATACTAGTGTTTAAAGGCAAATTCAAATGTTAGAAAAAGCTTGGAAATAACAATAAATGATAATATTAATATAAAATATAGCAACAGTGATGAGCTGTTTATAATCCATGTGTAATCCAATAGTTAATCCAAATTGTTCAGCTCCAATACAGTTTTTTCTTGTGCTTTTTCTGTTCAAAAGTATTTTTTTTTATAGTTTATCCAATTGTGGTTTTTGTTGGTATTTTAATCCAATTAAAGCTTGCGGTCAAATTATCCTTTTAAGGGGGAGTTATTTTTTTTTTTATAAGACACACACACATGCACAGTGGAGCAAACACACACACACAGTAATTTATTACACAATCGCAGTGATTGTGGAAAGCGGGCGTGACGTGTTGGGGGAGGGAAAATGCTCCAAAAAGTTCATAATAAATTTTCTTGCATTTTTTGTTGTACGACTTTTTGGAGTCTGTAGCAATAAATTACGTCACTTGCACTTCCGTTTTGTTGTTGTTGTAGTTGCAGTTGCAGTTGTTGCAGTTGTTGTTGTTGTTGTTGTCGCATCGCCAACGATGTTGCAGTTGCATTTAGGCACGATTTGGAATTTGAATGCACACTTTAGACTTGATTTTTATTCTTGTTGTTGTTGTTGTTGTTGCTTGCTATAATTAATATTTTGTTTTGGTTGAAACCGAACAACTTCACAGATGCCACCAACAGCAAATTAGCCAGGCATGTTGCAACATTTGTTGCTGTGCATTTGAATTATTTTTTATCTATTGCTGCTGCTGCTGTTGGTGTTGCAGATGTTGCTGATGTTGCACCCGGGACACCACCGCACCGCACACCGCACACGAAAATTTGGAGACGAAGACGAGAGACGCGCGTGTTGTTGGAACAGTTGAAGAAACGCATACACGGATAGACAGAGAGACAGAGTGAGAGAGAGAGAGATACGATGACACACACACACACTTAAATCATATATAATATATATATATATTTGATTTTTTTTTGTATTCGTATTTATATGTATTTATTTTGTGAAACAACAACAACAAATAATTAATAATAAAGATACAACGCGCAACGCATCGTTACCGCCGCCGCGATACGCTCAATACGAAGTGTAGCTGAAGACTGCCTCAAAATGTTATCGAGTTCGTTGTCCAAGTGGCGCGCCGCATTGCGGCCTCCTCACTGTGGCAGCAACTCACAACACACACACACACACACACGCACGTAACTCAATTCAAAAGAGAGCGCGCGCCAAAGAGCAAAAATATATTTGTAGCCACGTTGCGCTCTCTCATTTGTGCTCCCTCTCTCTGTCTGTCTATCGTTCGCTAACCCAAGCAGCAAAGCCAAAGCACTCTGTTGATGACGACGACGACGGCGACGTCAACGTCGCTGCCTGCTGAGTGGGTATATGTGTCTCTGTGCCGATGACTTCTTCAGTTTTTGTGTTTTTTTCTTTCAGCATTACGCTTTGTGCCGTTCATTCGCTATGGCAACCGCTCCACTGCCGCTGTGTGTTGGGGCGAGAGCGTCGTTTGTGTATGTGTGCGTGTGTATGTGTGTGTGGGGAAGAGTGAGCAGCGCGCGCTTTTTCCTAATCAGCTGTTGTCGTTGCTTGCTCTTTACATTACGAGCGAGAGAGTGCACTCTCTCTCTCTCTTTACACAAAGCTTTGCGCGCTGCAGGCGGAAAAAGCTGTGTGCCATATTACTATTACAGCATTTTGTTGTTTTTACTTTGAGTGCGTTTTTGTTGTTTTTTTGTTGTTGTTGCCGATTTTTCGTTCATTTCCTTTTTGGACTGCGCTTCTCTTTCGGCTACGTCGTCGTTGTCTACTGTCATTTCCATTTGAAATTCCCAATTAGCAGGTCAATTGCTTTTTAGGCCAAACTGTGTGCATTGCAGTTGACTTCTTTCCATTATCCCTCCCCTTTCTCCCTCTTTCTCTCTCTCTATCAGTCTGTCTCTTTCTCTTTCTGTCTGGCTTTGGGCTTTATTGTTCATTCCTTCCTTGCCATCATCCTGTGCGCCATTTAATTACAGTTTTAGCTTACTTTTCCTCAACGACTTACTTATGCATGAAAATTGTTTCTAATGGCTTTGCAAATTGCGCACAAATGCATTTTTTATAGGTTATGCACGCCCAAAAAACCAACAACAACAACAACAATAGAAAAACAAAACATATGCGACGCTTCACAACACTGGTTGCTGCACGCATTTTAAAAGCCGTTAAGTACTCGAAGTATGCAACTTAAATTGTTCTTTCAATTATGGAATTAAATGCGCATTCATAAAGTTTTAATTGTTATAAGCCTAAAGAAAGCTTTTACTATAAAAAACTTCCAAAGTATGCTGAATGCTTATTACATTTAGTTTGCTTTATAAGTAGAGAGGATGTATTTTATTCACTAAAAGAGCGCTCGATTATATATAATAAAGTTGTGCCTCAAATCTAAATGTTATCCACATGTAATTATTATTAATTTTTATAAATATGGTTTCTTTAATTTCATAAGTTTGTTGAAGTAGCATAAAATCATTACAAAAAAACACCAAAATAAAATAAAAAAATATATATCTTCTTTATTTTTCTGAACTATTTTGCAAACACAATTTTCTAAACTTTGAGTATTCCTGAATATTTAATTTTAACGGGAATAAAAAGAAAATTTATATTTAATACTCTATAAGTAGAAATTTTATAAAATATCTTTAATTTTTCTCGATATTAATCCTACATATACATAATTATTTGCAAAGCTTTTAAAAACGTAAATAAATTATTTCAAAGTTTTGAAAGATTTCCCCATTACAATGAATTTTTAATTTATTACTAAAATATTTCATGATAAGGCTTTTAAAGATTTGGCAAAGTTAATTGAAACTATCCATCATTAATTCGCATCAAAAAGTATTGCTTAGGCTCAGTAAATGAATATATATAATTTATGCTAAACTTGTAGTTAATTTCGTAGATTTATTAAGGCCTTGCTGTCAATTTACGATTATTTAATTAGCATTTGGAATTCACTAAACTGTTGTTTTTATTCAAATATTATCAAATATTTTGCAAAAAAGCCTTTTTAAATAATATGGATTAAAACAAAGAGAAAAAGAAAATGACAAAAATTAGAAATCATATTTAAAGCATAATCAGAGCAACAGTCAAGGTAAACCGGAGTCAAAGTTCAGTCCACAGCAGTGAAATAATAATACGTATAAATATTGAGTTTTAGCTTAAGGAAACTTCGATTTCAAACGAAACGAGTCGAACTTTAAGTATCGACGATGACGACGACGACGATGATGATGTTGCAATCTGACTTTCAGTTTAGTTTTGCAAAATTCGCAACGCGCGCAAAGCAACAAAAATGTTTCGTAGTCGAAAAACGTTAATAAATTAATATTTTGTAGCTAATTTATGTGTTGTTATTGTTGTAATGCATACAATTAACTCTGCCGCAACGCACACACTTGTATCTGTATCTGTGTATTTGTATCTGCAGTGGTATCTGTTATGGGACAGCATAAAAAAACTTTGACTTTGCATAAACGAAACAAACAGATGAACACACACACCAAAATAACAAAAAAAAAGACTTTAACTCGATATTACGAAATGTCTAACAAACTATAAAGATTGGCGAAAAAAAAGATCGAAAAAAAAGAGAAAAAAAACAATGTGAATATGATAATGAAACCTCTGCTACGGTCGATTGGAAAGAAACCTCATGCGGCGCTAGCTAATGGACAAAGTTACAGGGCCCCCTTAGAGGGAGAGTAGTAGAGAGGGGGGAGTGAGGGAGTGAGGGAGGGGGAGTTAAACCCTCGGCAGATTCATGCATGAAATGCAAACGTTGTCTGGCTGAAATTATAATGAACTCAACTATAGCCAATTCATATACATAACTCTACACTCGTAGCGCCGATGGGGGACATCTCTATATACAACATATATTATCGCAAAAGTGATAGTCGCTTCTTCCCCTTCCCTCCCCTTCCCTCCTGTCGCCACCTTCGTACGGGGGTTTTGCATCTTGTGTAATGGGCCACGCGATCAATGTACAACTTCAGGGTCGCATCTCAAAGATACAGATACATTTCTGCAGCTTAGTTTTAGCCACTTGCTGCTCGCTTAGTGCAAAAGACCTTTCGATTATTTCCCTTTTTTTTTTTTGGTTTTTGGCCAAATCTAATATGGTTATTAATGCGTCGCGCGTTCCACATTGCCACAAACAACAAAAATATGTTTTATATATTCGCGTAATCTTTATCGTAATATATGTTCGATTAATTATTAAGTCATGTGACTTATTTTTGGCAATTTTATACGCGCAAATACGAAATAGTTTTAAACGTAATTTAAATTAATGGAAGATTTTTTTAATAACTTATCTTCCATTTTCGAAATAGTTGTAAAAATTTCATTTTAAACAACGTTTTTTTTTTTACTAGTTTTCTACTGTTAAAAAAGTGGTTTAAGTTTAACGAATTTAATAAATTTCTGTAACCTAAATCAATACTTTTACAGCAGTTTAATAAGCTGTAATTAATCTGAAATTGTTATTCCTAGAAGCTCTACCATCATCATATATTGTGAAAATCTTTTAAGTATTATAATTGAATTTGAAGTCCCCTCTTCAATAAATTTATGGGATATTAACATAGTTTTCAATGTTATTAAGAACACTTTAACTTTTGTTAAATATAAATGAATAAATTCAAATTATAACCAGTTAAAGTAATGATTAAGATACAGTTAATATAATTTAAATAGGTATTTAACGGCAACAACAGAGCTGACATTAATAATAATTGATTCTAACGTGTAGAATATCTTTGTTCTGTTAACTAACAGCAGTTTCTTTAACATTGTATTAACATCATCCACGTATTTCGAATTAAATCAGTCGTAAACAGAAAAATATTTCACGTCTTCGCCGGTTTATAGGAAAATTTGTATATTCAAATGAATTGACTAACAGCATCATTTAAACTAACAAGCAAATTTATCCTATTTCGTTAACATTACCTTAACATTTTAATATAAATTTAACAGCGACAAACCTGTCAACATTAGTAACAAGCTAAGAGTGTTGAGTTTCTCTCATATTTATGCTCTGTTACCAAAAGCAGTTTATAATGTTAACTAACAGCTGTTAATATGGCAATAAATCAACTTCAATTTTAAATTACAAATTCATGTTCGATAATTATAGTTGAAAGAATATTTCATATTTCCAATATAATATTGAACGTTTAAAAATAACTCTATTTTTCAATTATTATCATTAAAATATTTAAGAAAAGTTTAACTGCATCTTTTTAACTAACAGAAATTTCATTAACATAGCATTAACATAGCATGCTTAACATTTCCGCAGTCTAGAAAGAACTTAAACTTTAAAAGTCTCTTCCCATTTATGTTGAAGATTTCAATCTTCTAGCAGCCCTCATTGAACTGCATTCGAGTCGCAGCCCAGAGCAACACTCAGCAGTCAACGCGTTGAACTAGTTATTGATGTGATCTATGTGAAGAAATTGCGTTAATCAATCATCAAATGACATAAGCAGCAGCAGTTTAAAAGGCTAATGAGCCGCCTGCAGCTCAAGTATATCAACAAAACACACCACACAGACATCAAATGTAGATCAATCTTTGTTTTGGTTAAATGTTTTTTTGGTTTTTAAGAATGAAAACCCTTTTGCGAGGCTCCGCCCAATGTGAGCCTGGGGCACAACTCGACTCGACTCATTTGTAGCTGAAGATCAAAACTGACAACTGTTGCCCGCCTCAAGCCTCAAACAGTCAAATCAATTTGCAGCTTAAGCATATTATGTAGTCTCCCCTCGTGCTCTCATGCTTCAGCTCATTAGCATTTGTGAAGAATTGCTGGCAATTCTATTGTGGACTGAATGTATCTATAAGATACACACTTGTATCTGAGCTAACTGTATAGTTTGTAGCTGCTGCTGCTGTTGCTGCTGTGGCTTTTACCGCTAAGGTTCGTGCTACGGTAAAAACTATGAGCCAAAAGAATGTTGTGCGGTGCCCACAACTGTGACTTGACTAGCCAAACACGCTGCTCGCCCACAGAGGGCGCTTTAGGAGGCAACGCGGAGGGAGGGGAGACAACACTACCTGTCAGTCAGTCTATGTATGTATGTGTGTGTGTGGCTCATTTGTGCCGCAAGTGAGTCAAAGAGCCGTAAAGCGAATGTGTCGAAGCAGCAAGAATCGCACAAAACTAACAGCACCTAATGATAAAGAACAACTCGCCTCAGTCGACGGCGACGCCGACGCTGACGGCGACTGCGCTGCCTCTGCTGGCTTTGCGGCTTATTTAGTATGTCAAAACATGTTTTCTTGTTGTTGTTGTTTGTTTGCTTGTTGTTGCTTTTTACTGCTGCAACGCGTCGTCGTCGTCTATGGAAAGTGGGACACAGCCGCAGCAAACGTCGCGTCGTCGTCGTCGTCGTCGTTGCGTCGTCGTTGGAGCTGCCACAAAGGTGAATAGCCAATAAATCGACGCTTGTAAATTGAAATTCTTTAGCACGGGGTGTGTGTGTGTTGCTATCTCTGTCTCCCTCTCCCTCTCTCTGTCTCTGTCTCTGTCTCCTTCTCACTCTAAAGACGCACTTACACCTGTTGTTGCAGCGTCAACTCGAGTCGACTCCACATTGCGGTGGCAGTGTCAGAGGCTCTGTGTTAATTGTGGTCCGTGCTGCTTGCGCAATGACTGCAAAGCGATGCTTCGCTCTGCTCTGCCATCATTTGCATGCCCCAAACACAAACTTTGAGTTGTTGCACGCGAGGCCACAGTAGACACTCTGTGCTACAGTAGACACTCTAAGCATAGATCACAGCGCAACTTTTGATAGCACAAAATTTGAAAAGAAACTTCGTCTTTGCTTTGCTTTACTGCTTGCGGAACGTTTACGAATAGAGCACAAAAAGGAGCAAGAGAAGAGAGGTTGTTTGGGATTGCTGAGGATTTTCGTATATAGTATTATTTTATCATAATAATCTTCTGATCATAGAAATATTTCGAATACTTGTTGAGATTTTTAGGCAGTTAAATATGAATTTACCCATAATGCAACGTTTGCGATTAATAAGAAACTTCCTCTGTGAAGCAACTGCTTTGCATATGCTTCACTGCTTACGAAACGTTTGCGAATAGAGCACAAAAACGATAAGAGATTTTTAGAGATTTTTGCGGAATTTTGAATATTGTTTTATAATATCCTACTGAACATGGAGATATTATATTACGAATACTTGTTGCGATTTTTAGGAATTTAAATATCAATGTAACCATAACACAACGTTTGCGAATAGGTCGAAAAGAGTAGAGTGAAAATAGAGACGTATATAAAGATTAATAAGAAACTTTGCCTTTGAAGCAAGGGCATTGCAAATGTTTAACGGCTTACGAAACGTTTGCGAATTAAGCACAAAAATTAAGAAGAGAAGAAAGGAAATTGATTGGTAAGGGCTCTTGATAAATTGGTAAATTTAAAAATCAATTTAACGTAATATTCTATTCGACATAGAGGTGAAGATATTACGAATACTTTTTATGATTTTTGCAACTTTTACGTATAGGAGAATAGTGAGCATAGAGAAGTATGTAGAGAAAGCAAGATCATTAGAATGCTGGATTCCAAAAATTGAGGAATATATTAATATAACAAAATGACCAGGAGTATTACAACATTTGCGATTAAAACATAAAAAGTAGAGAGCGCATAGAGAGGTATTAGAAAGATAGTAAGATATTAGAAAGTTGCTTACGAAATTCGAGCAATTGAATTTCATTCAAGTTATTAATTTAGGAAAAGATTCCGAAATATTGCAACGTTGTTTAATTAGATTAATTTGGAATTCAAGAATTTTCAATAAAACATCTTATAATACTATACTATAGTAAATTAATAAACTGAAAAAATACAAAAATATACCGAATGTTGTATTTGGTATATTTATATACTGCTACATTAAAAGTTAGATACCCCCAACCCATAAATGAATTTAATGAAAAATACTTAAATATACCGAATACCATATGTATTTGGTATATTTATATAGTACAATATTTAAAATATAGCTTAGAGTACAAAATATACCAGATTGTTATGCAAAGTCGCCTAGACTCGATTTATGCAGTAAAGTATTTGACTAGCAGATACTCTTTATATACTCTGTGACAAGTTCGTTCAAAAAAACAGCGAAGACATTACAATATATCACGATAAAAAGATAAAAACTTTGCCTTAAATCTCAGTTTTTTATATAGAATGATTTGTAAATTACGTTTTATTGTGAGTTTATCAGAGTATTTCTCGCTTACTTTAAATTAAAGTTACCGCTAAATTGTTATATTATTTTATATTATTTTTGTATTATTTTTATTATTATTATCCATTTTATTCAAAGCAGCACTTCAACAACACAGAATTGCATCTCAAAGTTAAAGTTAAACCTTTCGATGCAATCTAAGAATTGTTATTATCAAATACATCCCTTGAAAACACTTCGATGTCAAGCACATCCATTACATTATTCCCCAAAGTAATGCATCTAGAGTTCACTGTACTTTGGGGCATAGTTAAATTGTTTTGTTTACTGACCTGTCATGGCTCCATTGCTGCTGCTGCTGTCTCTGTCTCTATCCCTGTCCCTCTCCCTGTCTCTGTCTCGTTCTCTATCCCTGTCTCTGTCGCGCGTTGCTGTCGCCGCCAACGCAGCAACCGTTGTGGTTGCTGCGGTTGTTGTTGCCGTCGTTGCAGTGGCAGTTGCTGCTGCTGTTGCTGTTGCTATTGTGGCTGCTGCCGTAGCAGTTGCTGTTGCTGTTGACTTTGCTACTGTGGTCAGCAGCAGTGGCGGAGGCGTACGTTCGCGTCGACGCGTGGGCGTGGCTGCCTTACGATTGCTGTTGTTGTTGCTGTTGCTAATGTTGCTGGCATTGCTGATGTTGCTGAAGCTGCTCAGGCTGCTAAAGCTGCCAGTGCGCGCCAAAGCGGGAGGCTCTGAAATGTACTTCGATTGCTGCTGCGAATGTTGTTGCTGCTGCTGTGAATGTTGTTGCTGCTGCTGCTGCTGTTGCTGGTGTGTTGCAGTTAGAGCCAAACGTTTGGGCGCTGGCTCTTCGAGTTGCTCTGGCGATGCGCTCGCTATGATTGTTGCCCCCACCTCATCGTCCTCATCCAGATCCTCCTCCTCGCCCGTCACCGACTCAAAGCAGACGTCGAGCAGCGTGGCGCCTCCGCCCGTCTGGAGGCCAGCAATATCCTTGAGATCAATCCAACTGGCGCCCAGTTTGTCGGCATCGCTGAGTGGCAAACTCAAGACACGCGTATCGCCCTCGTCGACAATGTGAAATGCCTGCGTTGGTTCGATCTTGACAATGATCGGTTGGCTGGCTCGATGATTGCTCACTATGTTGCTGCTGTGCGTCTGATTGTTGTTGTTGCTGTTGTTGTTGTGGCTGCTGTTCAGGAGATTCGCCATGTTGTCATCGTCATCCTCATCGACGGCAGCCAATTCGCTGAGCTGTTGTTCGATCTGCAGGTACGTGGTTGTTGTCGTCGTTGCTGCCAGATTGCTGTTGTGATTGTTGTTGTTGCTGCTGTTGTTGGCATCGCAAGTGACGCTCGCCAGACTTCGGATGGTTGTCACCGGCTCCCGTTGGCCACGCACCACATCCAGCTTCAACACCGTGCATTTGTCCGTCTGCTGATATTGATGTTGCTGCTGTGGTCGCACATAGGTTGCTGTTGCTGCCGCCGCCGTTGTGGTTGTTGTTGCGCTTGCCGCATCCGTTAGAAAGGCCAGCGGCGGCGATGTGGCTTTGTTCGATGTGCTCACACAACGTGCGGGCGTGGCAGCAACCGATACAGCAGCAGCAGCACCAGTGGTTGTTGCTCTCGCCACAATGCTGGTTGCTGCTGGCAACGGTATTATCGATATCGAGGGCACTTTGCTGCGCAAATTTGCCACCGCTGCCGCTGTGGCAGCATCTGCATCCAGATAGCTGCCAGTTGCTGTGGTTGTTGCTGTTGTGGTTGCTGCTGCTGCTGTTGCTGCTGCAACGGCGCCAACTGTTGCTGGCGCTGCCTGCTGTATCAGCAGGAGATCTCTTGGCCTATCCGTTGTGAGGGCCGTTACCTAAACAATTGCGATGCTTGAAAATGCTGCTGCAACAATTACGTTGCAACGTTTCGCTTCGGTTTTGTGCGCGTTTTTTTTTTCACCAACTTAAAAATTGCATTTGGTTTCTCCTTTTTGTTTTTTGGTGTTTGTCTTTTATGTTTTCTCCTCCTGGGGGATTGTTGTTGTTGTTTTTGTAGTACGAGTGTAGAAGCACAACATCAAAATAAATTGAGAGATAAATCAGCCTTACAAAAGTGCACTTAAAATCGCGTTATGACGTTTTTTTTGTTTGTTTTCTTTTTCTTCTTTTGTTTTTTTTTAACATTTACAACTTTGTCACATCAGAATTTGTTGTCAATTGCTTTTGGGTTTTGTTTTGTTTAATTCAAATTAGTCTTTACTTCATTCTTTATTTTGGTATTTGTTCTTTTTTTTTGGTATTTTATTTAAATACTTATCTCTAACTTTTTTGCTTTTACAATACTTTTATTTTCGTTCATTTATTTATTGACTTTTTCCATACATTCATTTATTTATTTTGTATTCATTCTTTCATTCATTTCTGTGTAGTTTTTTTCATATTTATTTTTCATATTTATTTATTATATTTCTACATGCATTTCATTCATTTCTCTGCAACTTTGTTTTGAATATTTATTTAATATATTTTTACGAGTTTTTTATTTATTTCTCTGCTTTGTTTTTGAATATTTTTTTTTATTATTTTGAATTTCTCTTTGCCTTTTATTATTGTTATGTTGTCTCTATTTTTTGTGTATATTTTCTTTGGGTTTGCACTGCATTGCGTGGTATATGCGTCGTATACTTAATTTGCTCTGCGTTTTGTTTTTATTTTGTGCGTTTGCTGTCAGTTTTTTTTTTGTTGTATTTATATTTTTATTTTTTGGTTTTTTATTGCACAGTAAATCAGTCGCCTTTGTGTGTTGTTGGTGTTTGTTGTTGCTGTTGCTGTTGCACGCTGCCGAAATGCATTTGATTTGTTGCAATATGTTTGCTCCTTAGATTGGGCTATTGTGCTGCTGCTGCTGTTGCAAGTGTGTATCTGTGGCCGTAACTGGCAAATGCTGCCACAATTGCTGCTGTTGCTGTTGCTGCTGATGTTGTTGTTGTTGTTGCTGTCATATCCTGGCGCTGCAACGTGCTGTTGTTATTGTCGCTGTTGCTGTCGCTGCAAGGCTGCAAGGCGCCATTGGAATTTGTCACTGGAAGTGTGTCGCTGCCGCTGCTGCCGCTGGCGTCGCAGTCGCTGCTTGTTTTCCACATTGCGGCACGCAACCCTAGCAGTTGCTGTTGTTGTTGCTGCAGTTTGGCCAAGTAAATCGGGGAGCAACAACAAACCACCCCCGCAGCCGCCAACCACCGCACAAAGCGGCAACAACAACCACCAGCTGGTGGCTTTAATAATCGATTTTTCAGCACGCACACATATGCAAATCCCTCACACACACACACACTCGCACACACACACACACAATGTTAATGCACTGCTTTCGCTTTTCGAGTTTTGCAATTAATATTTAATATTCAAATGCATTTCAATTCACATTTATTATTGCAATTTCTGTTTAATTTACAATATATAATTTATTTGACTGCATTTTATTTTGTGTTTTATTTATCGGTTGCAATTCCAACTGCAGTTTTCCACAGGTTTTTCCATTGTTTATCACACACACATTTTGCTATTTTCTTTTCACATATTCAATTCAAATATTTTCATTTCATATTTTCTAATTTATTTACGCACTTTAATTTAATTTAACTAATTGCACTTGAAGTGTTTTTCTTCTTCTGTGTGTTTTTTTTTTTAGTTTTTGTGGTTGCGCTTTGTTGGCCGCGTATCCTTTTGCGTTGCGTCCTTTGCAGGAATGTGTCCCAAATTCAAGTGCGCCACAAAAACACATTTCACATTTCGTTACCGCACTTTCCGTTTCGCCTTTCAGCAACTCGGCTGCTCAGCTGCTTGGAAAAAGGACTCTGCCATGGGAAAAATTCGCAATGCCAACCACGAATCTCCATCTGTGTATGTGTGTGTGTGTGTTGCCTCTGTGTCTGTGTGTGTGTTTGTGTGCTGCATGCAGTCGAAAAATGGGACTCGCTGCGCTGCTAAATAGGGTTAGTAGGCATAATGCCAAGTGCATACGGCAGGAAAAACTGGAAAAACGCGCGCGGCATTGTTGCGCAGCTTTTCCTACCCTTAAGCAAACTTTCCTTCCATTTACACATGCGTGTGAGTCTGTGTATGTGTGTCAGCTGGGAATTTCCCAAAGTCTGTCTGTTTGTGCCTGTGGTGAAATGCTTTTGGGAAATTTACGATGCTTTTTTTGGGGTTGATTTACATATTTGAATTGAGCGCGCCAAAATTCGATTAGAAGATTAACTAAATGAAGGTTATGAAAACTTGATAATATTTGATATTAACAAAGCAAATAACCATTTAAGTTGAAGTAATAAAACAGTGCAAAATTCTTATTCATATTATTTACTTATTTCAATGATAAGTATTATACAAAATAATATAATAACTAAAAGAAGGAAGTGCTAGCAACTAAAACGTTATTCATACAATCATATTTTTCCATAAAAATCTACAATGTTTAACGAAATAAAATACGAAAACTATCTTTATACCCGTTTTGGCTCACAATCTGGTATATTTATCACTCTGTTGTATATTTTAAATACTAGTACTATATCAACATAACATATATAGTCAGTCCTTGGCATATTTGTAGTATTTTTCTAGATTAATTTTAAGTATAATACAACTCTATTTTACTTTCATTAAAAATGGTTTGCGGGTATCTCACATTCGAGCATACTCTAATATTGCTTCCTTACTTTTTATACCCGCTACCCATAGGGCAGAAGGGTATTATAACTTTGTGCCGGCAGGAAATGTATGTAACAGGTAGAAGGAGGCATCTCCGACCCTATAAAGTATATATATTCTTGATCAGCGTCAACAGCCGAGACGATCTAGCCATGTCCGTCTGTCCGTCTGTGTGTCTGTCCGTCTGTCCGTATGAACACCTAGATCTCAGAGACTATAAGAGATAGAGCTTTAATTTTTTCAACATTTTGTATATTTTGAATGTGGTACTATATCGATATACCAAATATACCATTTGGTATATTTTTAGTATTTTGTTGCATTTTTGGTATATTTTGAAAATAATACCACAATATTTTGCTGTTATTCAAAATGAGTAGCGGGTATATCACAATCGAGCACACTAGACTTTAGCTTTCTTACTTGTTTTATTTGTTGTGATCTTAATTTAGAATATTTCTTATAGATACGTTGAAAATGTATGGACTATGAAATCTAAATTCGAATTGAGAAAATATATTTCCTATTTGGTTTATTCTTTCTAACTAAAGTGGAAAAACATATTCAAAACGAAACATCGAACTATATCGTTGAGTACTAGAAATGTAAAGAAATGAAAACTTTTTACGTTTTTCACAGTGTAAACTAGTAAAAGTTTTTCCAAATCTTAAAATATTTGTTAACTCTCCTTAATAGACATTAGATTATGAAATTAAAATCGACTTAATTACAAAATTTTTAACAAATCTTTGAATAACATTTTTGCAAATTTTCTTTTGTTTTTTTGTAAATGAATATTTTTTTAATCAATATATTATTAATCTATTATATAATTACTTTAGATTCCATGGAAAAATAACACCGCTCCACATCCAAGTGATCCAAAAGATCGTCAAAATTTGTTCTGTCTTTGTTTATTGTCTGCTTGTTTGTCTCTTTAGATATATTTGAAAAGCAACCGTTTTTTTTCTTATATAAAATATCGATAATCGTGAAACAGTGCTGCAAAATTCAAATACTTAAAAGAAGCGAAAAAACGCGTATTCCATTTAAGTTAAGTTGTCAGCTCAAATGAATCGAACGAAACGGGTACTCGAAATGTGAAGTCAACATGACGAATCAAAACTATATATCCATTCAGTTGAAATTAGGAATCAATGATAACGACATCAGTCGCGAGCCGACCTCAAATTAATTCAAAGTTATCAAAACTCATCGCTGCCGGTAAGCAAAGAAACAGGTATTTAAAAAATATAGAAAATTTATACAAATTTTATATTATATTTAATTGTTAATAAATATATTGAAGAATGAAAGAATAATATTATTTGCATTTACAAATTATATTAAAAATGTAATTCAAACATAAAAGTGTAACAATACATTAAAAACAATGTAAGATAAGGTCAGGAAAATAAATTTTTGCAAGTGATAAAAGCAGCTTAAGTAGTTGACTGCATTTCGTGAGATGCCTGCATTAATGCTTATTTTATATTAAATACAATTAATAACAAATATATAGAAGAATGAACGAATAATAAAACTTTCATATACGAATTACATTAAAAATGTGATTCAATCAAAGTCTTTTGAAAACTATAAAGAAAATTTGGTCAGAAATATAATTTCTGCAAGTGAGAAAAACAACTTAAATAGTTGAAAGCATTTCGTGAGATGCTTTTATACAAAATTTATATTAAATTTAATTGATAACAATTATATATAAGAAATAACGAAAAATATATTTTGCATTTGCGAATTATATAAAAAAAATGTGGTTCCAACATAAAAATTTAATAAAATTTATAGAAACAAAGCAAAATAAGTTCTCAAATATAATTTCTGCAAGTGAGAAAAACAGTTTAAATAGTTGACAGCATTTCGTCAGATGTTTGCGTTCATACAAATTTAATATTACATTTAATTGATAATATATATATGGAAGAATTGAAGAATAATATAATTTACATTTACGAATTGCATTAAAAATGTAATGTAGTCATAAAAGTCTTATAAAAGCTATAAAGACAATGCTCGATTTGGTCAGAAAGATAATTTGTGCAAGTGAGTAAAACAACTTAAATAGTTGACAGCATTTTGAGAGGAACCTTCGATTATAGAAATTTTATATTAAATTTAATTGACAACAAATATATCGAAGAATGAAAGAAAAATATATTTTGCATTTGCGAATTATATTAAAAATGTAATTTTCAACATAAAAGTGCTATAAAAAGTATAAAAACAATGAAAGATGAGTTCACAGAGATAATTTCTGCAAATAAGAGATATAGCTGAAATAGTTGACAAAATTTTGAGAAATATCTGCGTTTATACAAATTTAATATTAAATATAATGGATAACAAATAGCTAAAAAAATAAAAGAATAATATAATTCCCATTTGCGAACTACATTTAAAATATAATTCAAACATAAAAGTGTTTTCCCAAGCTGTAGAAACAAAGCAAGCTAAGGTCAGAAAGATAATTTCTGCAGTTTAATAGTTGAATGTATTATGAGTGATGCCTGCTTTTATACAAATTTTGTATTAAATTTAATTGATAACAGAAAAATATGATAAAGAAATGCAAATTAAATTCACATTTACGGATTACTTTAAAAATAGGATTTAAACATAAAAGTTTTTAAAAACAATGCAAGATAAGTTAACAAAGATAATTTCTGCAAGTGAGAAAAACCGCTTAAGTAGTTGACAACATTTTGTGAGATTTGATTTAACCCAAATTCTTAAGTCAAGTGCCGTAAATAGATCAATGAAAGCGCTAAACTAACAGAAGAAACCGCAAAAGCAAAGGCAAAAGAAAAAAACAAAAAATAAAGCCAAGCGAATCAATTAAATTGATGGCCAGCCAAAACAGTTAGCCCAAAAAAAAAGAACAGCTGATGGCCCGTTAGAGAATTGGCCATTACACAATATTATCGCGAGGGCCATAACTGGGCCCTTTTGATCATCAGCAATTTTTTTGGCGCATCATTAGCCATAATATTATTATCGGCCAAGCGGCGTCTTCTTCTCATATTTTTCATGTTTTCCGTTGGCTTAAATCATGTTAGATTTATTTGTGCTGGTTTCGCCATTAAGTGGGAGAGGGGGGGGACCCAGAGAGAGGGAGGTTGAAGAGCTTGCGCAAGCAGCCAACAGCCAACAGCGAACAGCCATCAGCAGCTAACTGGTTCTAAGCTGTAAGCCTACAATTTGGCTCAGACGCTGCTGCTGTGGCTGCAACGTTGTGGAAGCGCCGTTGGTTCTAACGTGAAAATGTGTGCCTCACCGTTGTAACGATCGTGCCTCGATCTCCCCGCTCCACCCTCTTCAACTACTGCTTTTTTTTTGCTGTTGTTTGTTGGCCACGTTACAGACAATTGCAGCAGCTTAGAGACGCGATTCTAACCTGTTTCTTGGCTCAGACCAAAGACAGCGAAACATAGAGAGAGAAAGAGAGAGAAAGATGACGATGAAGTGAAAGAGAGGCAGGTCCAGGGTAAGAAAGTCCCGTAAGAAAGTCCCAGTTATTCAAGAGGAAAAACCTGTTACACGCAAAGTGGAACTGGCTCTGATTGTGGCCAAGAACAAATCAAAGAGAGGGGGCAACAACAACAACAGTAGAAAAAAAAAACAGCACGTCGTCAGGCAAAGCAAAGCTAAAACAGCTAGCTACCACAACTGAAACACGTTAGTACCGTTGTGTCGGATTCTTTGTTGCGCAACTGTGTTGCAAGATTAGCTGACGACTGGTTTATTGCAACGTCGCGACGTCGCTGTCGATGAGGCAACTTGCTTCAAGTTTGCTGCTGGGCGCAGGCGCAACTTGTATAAAGCTGGCTTTTGTTTCTCGGCTGCTGCTGCGATGTTGCAACATCTGCAGCTAGAATCGGAAATGCGGCACAAGAAAAGAAAAAACCAAAAAACAACAACTTGAATAAATGGAAAACCTTGCCAAAGCAATTGCGTGCGTTGAAGCTTGACTGCGTTTTTGCATTTTTCAGTCATTTTTCCAGCGACTTTTCCACACAACTCAAATTCTAACTGCATTTCGAGTTGCCCCTTTTGGCTTTTGTTTACGATCCATTAATTAATTTAATGCATTATTTTTTTGGTTTTGTGTTTGCCACCAAGGCCAAGTCAACAAAAAAATATCACCAGCATTATTTTCTGTTTTTAAAGCTGCCAAATTAACTTAATAAAACAATTATAATTAAATGCAAATATTGCTCAACAAATAAATATTAGAATTAAGGCCTTGAAAGTGCTAGCAAAAAAATATAAATACATTTGATTTCTCTAAAGGGAATGTGTAATTGGTAATTTTATACAATTTGAAGTTGAACAAGTTTTTTTTTTAGAGAATTTAAATATATTTGCATGGAAATTTATTGGAGTGTTAAGACTGTAATTAAATTATAAATGGTTGGATACAAGAATATTTAATGATCTAGCTAAAATAACGTAATCTGTATTTGTTTATATAATTTCGCTGATTTAAAAAATGCATTAGAATCTTAAATTTCTTTGATATATAATGCAAAGACAATTAAAACACTAATAAATTAGCAGCTTTTGGTTTATTTGAATTACAAATTTAATTATGGAATTTTCTATCCATTTGAAGCTACAGATTTTTCAGTTCTTCTTGATGTGAAACATCAATGCAATTCAAAAATTCAATTCAAATTGTAAATTAGAAAACTCAAAATCTGAAATATGTGTGAAAAACTTAATTGTAACTGAATTGATTACATATTTTTATTTGTTTGAAATATCAAATGTTTAAATTAACATGGAAAAATAAAATAAAAATTAAGTTCGAAATTAAATTAACTATTCAATTAAATTCAACAGTTTTCTATTTTAGAAGTAGTGAAGATGTGAAATCGAAAACTTCAATCCGAACATTGTAACTAAACTTTTCAATATGAAACTGTTGATTGGAAATAATATAATTCAAATTTATTTAAAGTTCTAAACTATTTATTTTAAAGAAAACTTCAAAAACATAATGTTAAGACATCATTTAAGAACGTAAACTAACTATAACATCGTTTATAAAAAGTCAAAACTTCAATTTAGACGATTGCAACTGAAATGTGATTAATTTTGAACTTCCTCCTTCGATCTGAAATTATTTAACCGCTTAACCCTAATCGCAAATATGCAAAAATCAAAAGGGACTGCGATAATTGGTAAAAGAAAAGGTGAAGGTAAACCTTAAACAAAAAAAAATTAAACATTAAACTATGACGAATTGCGTTTTCATTACAAGATTTGTCATGCTATGCAACTCAAGTGTATTTTGATTAAAAATCATCAACTAAGACAGATTAAGAGATTCAGCAGCATGATTAACTTAATTATGAAATTGGCCAAATTGTTGATTATCTAATAGCAATTAGGTAATAAGGAATAACGATGATGATGTAAACTCACCTCTGATAGTGCTTGGCATGTTACATGCGTTCTTTGATCTCATCTAACACCGTTATTCGAGAGCTTTCAGCAAAATCTTTTGCAATATGTAAAATGCACACAACTGAACTTTGGTGGTTCACATGTCAACACACACACACACAAGTTTATCGATAGCAATATCGATAGTACACTTAATTAGTTCGAGGCGCAAAAACGAGTATTTTGTAACAGGCGAAGTGCAAACAGTTTTCAAACGGTAAATTAGCCGAAGTGGGCTGAACGACACGAGTGCAGCCCAAGAACGAGTGCGAATCCCGCGTGATGGACGAGATCACGAAAGAGAGAGAGAGCGAGAGAGAGAGACAATACGAGTAAGAACAAAACGGGCAACGACAACGACAACGGTGACTTGACTGGACGTGTGGACAAACGTTTGAACACTAAACGGCAAGGCGATGAATCGGTATCCGAGTCTGAATCCGAATCCGATTCGATCCCCCGACTCTGACTCGGAGTCATCTGCCAGCAAGTAAAAACAACAACAACAACAACAACACAGGCAAAACCTGTGCGGAAGGTGGTAACCAAAACAAGCGTCGGACGTCGGACGTCGGACATCGGACGTCGCGACCAGCGGCCAATTGCATTTCGAAGAAAGGAGAAAGGAGTTTACCAAGCGCTGCCAGAGAGACGCTATCAGACACAAATCCCGCTGCATCCCTCACCTGCCTCACACACACACACACACACACACAGTTGAGAGTTGCGCGCAAAAGAATTCCTGCTAATTAAATGCGTGATCATCGCTCAAAAATACACCCCGACAACACGAAAGTAACAAGAGTCATGCGCACAATTTCATCACAAGCACACAAAACTCGAGATGGTTGCGTGACACGAGTGAAAAGCTTCTGTATTTCATGATATTACGAAATGAAAAGCTCTAGAAATTACATTTTGTAAGCATGCAAGAATTATCTTTGGTAAAGTTAAACAAACGACATTTGAATCAATATGAAATTGAACTAAGAGTAAAAGTTCCTCTTAATATAAAATTTATAAAAGAAAATCTTTTAAAGTATATAGATATTAATTATGTATCAACTTATTGAAGTGGACTTTCTCCACTATTCTAAGGAAGTTTATTAACTGCACAGTTAGTAACTTAGCCAACTGAATACTTGTTTAAGTTTGCTTAGGAACAACTATTGAAAAGAAAAGATTTTTCACTATTAAAAAGAAGTGTTTTTTCACTTTTCGAAATTCAATATTGCTTATCGAATATTTGACATGAACATAAATTTATGAAATTGTTTGATTGGATTGATCCAATAAAGGGAAATACATAACTTCCACAATTTCTTCAATTATTTATTATATAAAATCGAGAACCTATCTTAAATAAGGATCAACTAAACTTTGTAGAAACCTTAGCTCAACATTTTACTGAATTATTTCATAAGCTTGTGTAAAAAATGAAATTTACTAAAGCTAAAAGTCTTTAAATGAAGCTCTGCACTAGACGACAAATTAATAGCAAAATTACTCCAAAAAACACCCTTTCTCTACATTGCTTACAATGCAAGTATTATAGACAAAAGCTCAATTAAGTAAAAGCTCGTTTTTTTGTGATCTGCATTTAACTAAGCTAAGCTTTTGCTTAAAACTGTGTTGCATAACGATAGATCGCTTCGTGTGCATCGCTAAACTGCAGCAGAGTCGGTTTGAAATTCAGATTCAGAGTCAAAGTCTTGGCTGGAGTCCGTGACGTTTGCTTGGGGGCCGCGTCATCGAAGCTCCAACAGGCTACAGCTGCAGTTGCACTCACAAACACTCATACATACATACATATATAGAGAGAGAGCACCCATACAATCACTCACAGCGCACCTTTAACTTTAATCGTTAAATAAACAGGAAGACTTCTACAGCAAACACACACACACACATATACAGACTCACATTCGTGCATGCAAGAGAAAACTTATCGCAAGTCAGCAGCGGAGGAGAAAGACAGAAAGAAAGAAAAAAATGAAATAAAACAGGTTGAGAAGTACCGCTAAGCGGGAAGAAGAAGCACTCGCAGCATTGGCAACAGCAGTAGCCGCAGCAGCAGCAACAGCAACAAGAGCCAGGCCAGCACACCACACATTCGTACAAGCCCCACAAGCAAAAAGGTCAACGAACGTTCTTAGCGAAGAAGAATGGAATCAAAACACAAAAACACGAAAAACTGAGCGAGCGACCGAACGCAAGAGAGAGGTGAGCGCACAACACACACACAAAGAGAGCGTCATCGGCAGAGTGAGAGCGAGTGTGCGCATAAAGAAAGTGCGCAGAGAGAAAGCAAGGCAAAGCAAAGCGATCAACACGAAGAGAGAGAGCGCGCAACAGATCGTTTAAAGAGCATACCCTAAGAGAAGAGACAGCGTACTTACGCTTAAATGAAATGTCAAAATTTATGCGATATGCATTTTGTAAAGTATTTTTATGAAAATAACCTGAACGAAATGTATTTTTAGCAAGAATTTCTGTAACGCATGCCCAACACACAAAATTGCATTTCAAAAGCTGCGGCGAAAGCAAGATGGCGATAGGATAGGAGAAAGACCGTGTGAGAGAGTGGGAAAGAGAGAGCGGGCGTTATCATATTATTTGTAACTGTCTCTCGAGCAAGTCAAAAGAAACTGAAAATTCTTGTTATATTGCTCAATATTTGGTAATACGCACGCACACAATTAAAACTCAACACACACACACTCACACACACAAAGCCATTGAATTGACGAAATTTCTGAGTCGAACAACAACAAGCAAAGCAAAGCTCATTGACCTCCAGCAGCCGTCGTCGCTAGCACAGTTGTAACTGTGTAATAAGCTTTTAGAAGAGCGAGAGGGGAGAAGCAAGAAGTCATCCGACGTTTTGTTTTATGCTTTTTCTTTTGCATTTGATTTCTTCCGTTCGTTTCTAAGTCGCGCTTAAAGTAATTTAAGCACAGAGTTTTATGTCTTCCTGTGCCCAAAAAACTTGCACTCCAACTACAACAACAACAACAACTAGCTTATGCAAGCTGTGGGCTGTGTGTGTGGACTGCATGTGGACTGCGTGTGTTTGTATTGCGCGTGTCTTTTGCAATCTTTGAATTAGTGATAAGCCGCTGGCAAATATTGTTATTGGCCAAGTAAAAGCCGGCCAACACTTGTGTAATGCATGCCGACTGCACCTAAGCACAAATTGCCTGCAACATTGATCCTGTTTCACTGTGCAGCACATTGCTTCACTGCTTTACTGTGCGTGTGCTTTTCTCTCTTTCTCCAACTCTTGCTCTCCTTCGCTCATTCGGCTGCGCTGCGCGCTGATTGGTCGAACTCATGCGTCAGGCTTCGCTCGCCTGCCATTGGCCGAAGTGTCCTGCCCACGCAGTGTCCTCTTTCATTTGCCTGTTGCACGCGCTGTTACTCTTCACAAAGAGAGAGTTGTTGGCTTATGCGAGAGCATTTGACTGTGCATTCAAATACTTTTATTATTTTTATAAACTTCTTGTATATATTCGCAATTTTATTTTTATATCTGAGTTGTTCGCTTATTTGAGAGTATTTGGTTGTGTATTATAATATGTTAATTTTTTTTTTTTTTTTTTTAATAAACACTTGAATAAATACTTTAAGAATATTCATACATTTTTCTTAAACTTTAATCCTAGCTTTCTATAGCGATAGCTAAATTTTGTATACTTTATAATATAGATACATTTCGTCAAACTTTATGTTCTACAAGAAGTGGAAATGAAAATTTATAATTTGTTGGATACAGCTAAAAAGTATACAAGTTACATGTATTGCAGTGGATTGTTTAGTAAAAAAGATTAAGTTATGAATTAATTTTTGCAATATGATAAAGTAAAAAAATGTAATCTAAAGCGTATTTTTAAGTAAGTTTCATTAATATTTTGTATAATGTAAAATCTTTGAATTATTAATAAATTAGAATTACTCTAACACTAATATTAGAATTAATTTTAATAAAACATTGAAATAAAGGTTAGGCAAAGGTTTTTTAAAGTTTATTACTAATTCCAATTTCCTTTAATAAAACAAATATATAAATTTGTAGGTCATTTAATAAAAGAGTATACGCAAGTGTACTTGCTTGTCATAAGAATTTCTCTAACTGACTTCAACTTCATTCAGTGGTAGTTACCAGTGCTTTTACTCATATTGTAGAGAAGGACAATTTGTTCAAGGGATTCTATGGCCAGGCTCACATAATTTTGGGTATAAATAGGGCCAATGTAAAGCGAAAGTTCCTAGTTGAACGCAGATAGCGAAATTAAAAACAAGTGCGAGTAATAAACGTGTGTGTTAACTGGGTAAATTGTGAATAAAAGTGCAACATCTCTGATGCTGAATAATGAACTAAAGTGTGCCAAGAATATATAAATTATTTGAGAAATATATTATTTTTGTTTGATTTAACTACCTGGCAGATAGAAATCCAAAAATATAAAAGATAATTTATATAAATACTTTTTTTTATTATTATTTTTGTTGCATTTTAAGACATAACAAGGAACGTTAGATATAGAATTGTATCTTACCAAAAGCTTTTGTGATTTATTCATATTCATTCTATGAATATTTTTTTAATATCTTAAATTCTTTGCTTCTTAATTCATTTAATTACTTTCTGCGCCACAAAACGGCAAATAATAAATCAATGAAAATACTTGTAATAAATTTTGTAATTTGTTGCCAAGCAGAGTTCAAAGTTTAATTTATTTATACACATTTTTATTTGCGGTAATTAAATGTGAATGCATGACAAAATGCAGTTCAATCAGCTGCTCGCATTTGGGATTTGCACAGATACACGACAGTTTATATGGACATAGTACTATGTGCATTGTGTTTAAAGTAAATAAATGAGAGATTGTTATGCGATTTGGCCATTTAAATTGTCAACAATATAATGGAATACCAGCATAAACAATTAAAGAGCGCTCAACATTTAAGCGGAATTTTGTTGGAAAATCTCCACACGCTGATCTTAACCATGTTCAATTGGCTCCAATTAGAATAAATATATATTCGAAATATATAATATATATCATAATATTGCATGTTTGGCAGCTGCAATCGTAATTGACTGACAATCTGTAAACATATGATACAAATTGCGTTCATTAATTAAAAAAAATGGGGAATTAATGCATATATTAGTAGGGAGGACTAACTAAATTGGCAAATAGAACGTGCCAGGCACTCGATCCATAAACACCGCAGTGGACTATCAAAATATTTGTGCAGTCACATCATTAAACCCTTTTTGCTAAACAACGACCTGTGGCTCAATAATACTATATTGTACGGTTAATAGTACAAAAGTGCAACCCTAGAGCTCAGCAATATTTTCACAGCTGGCCACGTTTCCCAGGCGAGACACAACACAACACAACAGAACAACGACGATTTTCATTCCATGGCTTTGCTTTTCATTTCCAATTAGTGTGAAGCCCCACAACGTCGGAAAATTCTGTCCAAGTTTTATACATTTTTAGTCAACGGTCGACGTTCCAATTTGCTACTCTATAACAAAAACGAAAAATCAAAGTTGCCTCGCTAACACCGCAAAATAAAAAACTCTTCTCACAGATAATGGCGCAAATCTAAAACCAAAAGCATCCAGAGCAACAGTTATTCCAGTCGCAAAAGCCAGCCAAGGATTAAGTTCCACACTTATTGCCCCAAGCTCTGAAGAAAATAATACAGTTAACACACACACTCTTTCGCTGCTGACGTCATCGCCATGGACTATAAGGAGTATCGGCAACGGGGTAAGTGATAATAAAACGCACAGCAGCAGCTCCAAAGATACAGATACATTTGTATCTTTTGTGGGCTTAATTTGATTTGCAGTTTTGTTGCAGTCCTAAAAGGATTACGAATGTGTCCCAACACATTTGCCTAGTTCAATTCACAACTGTTTCGCATCGTATATCTTGATTTAATCCAATCCGTTGTGCCCACGCTTTATTAGTTTCTTTTCCATTCCAATGGAAAAGTGTTGAGAAATATTGCAAAAAACAAATAATGATGCAATTTATGTGCAGTTCAAGTCTATTCGTAAAATTTCAATTTCATTTAATATAATCACAACTTAAAAATTCAGAATGAGAATAAGAATTGAAAACAAAATTTTCCAGACATTGTCTATCATTATTATTATTTTGTTTATTGCTCAATTTTTTGTTCGCTCAGATTATTTGGATTACTGATTCAACAACCATCCAAAATTCATTACAAAAAATAAAATTGTAAAAGACATTTATAATTCTCCCAAAAAATAGTCTATTAAATTAATACTATTTATAATAATTTGAGCCATTTTTTTTTTGAAATATTTTTTTAAAGAATATGAAAATGTTATATCAATTAAAGGAAAAATCCTACTTGGAGAATTATTAAAAATATTAATTGAAAAATTAAGTATTTTGATCTAAGACATGTCAACATTTTCAGTATACTTTTTCAACAGAACAATCAGCTTTAGATATCGATTTCATTTGAAAAATAACACAATAATAAGTCGAATGAGTATAAAAATTGTATTACTTTTAAAGGATTAATATGAAAGATATGCCTAAATGAAAACTGTTTTAAATAAAAGGAGTACGATTTAGATTTTAAATTAAATAAAGTAGAATAAGCTGTTAATCATATTTCAAGAACTTTTGGAAAATGTTTTCTATTTAAATTTTCCTTAAAAACAAATCTTATGATTGAACGGTATGTTGCAGAGTTGTATTATATATTTTGAATAGATATTAAGTTGGAGAAAATATTTAGTTACATTTTAACAAATATTTTAGATATTAATACTCTATTATATTATTATTTTTTATTTTTTTTTTTTTTAAATAAAAATTAATACTCTATTAATGATCAATTGTGTTGCAGGCAACGAGATGGTTGACAAGTATTTCTAAAATATGTTTTATTTAAATTTCTAATTTAAATTATTCTTCAATGCTAAACAACTTGTTGTCAGAAAATGTTATACTATATAATTTCCTTATCAAACCTAATTCCAATTTTTTTTTTACAGGCAAGGGGTTGGTTGAAAAGTGTTTACAAAATATATTTTATTTAAATTTCTACCCTAAAGTATTCTTCAATGTTAAACAAATTGTTGTTAGAAATATTATACTATTTAATTTCCTTACAAATAGATAATTCCATATTTTTTACAGACAATGAGATGGTTGACTACACAAAAAATGTTTATAAAATGTGTTTTATTTAAATTTCTTCAATGTTGAAAAAATTGTTCTTAGAAAATATTATACATACTATATTATATAATTTCCTTCATTATTTTACAGGCAAGGAGATGGTTGACTATATAGCCGATTATTTGGAGAACATACGCGAGCGTCGCGTCTTTCCGGATGTGAGTCCTGGCTACATGCGACAACTGTTGCCAGAGTCAGCACCTGTGGAGGGCGAATCGTGGCCGAAGATCTTTGGAGATGTGGAACGCATTGTGATGCCTGGAGTAACGCATTGGCAGTCGCCTCATATGCACGGATACTTTCCGGCATTGAACTCGATGCCATCGCTGCTCGGGGATATGTTGGCGGATGCGATCAACTGCTTGGGCTTCACCTGGGCGAGTTCACCGGCGTGCACAGAGCTGGAGATTGTGGTGATGAATTGGCTGGGCAAGATGATTGGCCTGCCGGATGAGTTTCTGCATCTGAGCAACAACAGCAAGGGCGGCGGAGTGCTACAGACGACGGCGAGTGAGGCGACGCTTGTGTGTTTGCTCGCTGGCAGGACACGCGCCATTCAGCGATTCCATGAGCATAATCCTGGGTATCAGGATGCCGAGATAAATGCACGTCTTGTGGCCTATTGTTCGGATCAGGCGCATTCGAGCGTTGAGAAGGCGGCGCTCATTGGTGAGTTCGCTGCTCAACTGACGCACATCTAAGCGGCTTATGCAACCCAACACCAACACCTTCTTCTTCTTCTTTCCCTTCCCCTCTCTCTCTCTTCCTTTGCAGGACTCGTGCGTATGCGCTATATTGAGGCAGACGAGCAGCTGGCCATGCGAGGCAAACTGTTGCGCGAGGCCATCGACGACGACATTAAGCAGGGCCTTGTTCCATTCTGGGTGAGTCTCCACTTCGTCTTCGCTTTCGACTTTGCTTTCATCTTCGCTTGGCACTTGTCAAAATTAATTGGACGCCGCCGTCGTGCAATTAGGCGCTGAGTGGATTTGTGGACAGCAGCAGCTGCTCTCACTCTAGCACTCCGTCGAGCTATTTCTGTCTCTCTTACTCTCTGCTTCTGTGATTCCCAGCGGAGCCAATTAATAAACGTCAGCAAGCGAGTTGCGCTCTGCTTATCGCTCGCATTTTAAGCGGCTTCTTTAGCCGATTACTTAACTCTCTCCGGAGGCTACTCTTTCGTTATCCTTTGCCCACCTTCATTCGCAAACGTTTAGCAGGCAGCTTACAAATTGCTTCTGCTCTCAGGAGAGCTATTGTCATTCAATACTTTTGCAGAAGGTTTTCTAAACCTAGAAGTAACTTAAAAACATTAAAAACTTGATCTACTATATTCGCATTTCTGCTTTCTATAAGAACGTTACTTAAGTTTTTTTGCCGCCTCTGAAATTTATAATTTCTTTGGGTTTATAACTATTTTATTCAAATTTTTTCAAACATATAATTATTGTATTATTGAAAAGGTTTATTTTAAAATTTATCGATTCATGAAAATAAAAATATAATTTTCTATTTTCGTTCTTACTTAAAAGCAATTAAAACAAATAACAACACTTTGCCTTAAAATTCGTTTACTTATCCGTTCTTAAAAGTAATAAAACAAATAACAGCAATTTGCCTAATTAATTAATAAATTTTCTATTTTGTGTTTTTTCCTAAAGCTAAGATTACATTATATTCTATTTATAAATTAGAACAGAAGTTACAGCGCTTTCAAGTTAGAGTATTGAACTCGTGTTACAATTTTGATCGTCATATCTTTAAATAATAATAATGAGCAATGTATTACTCATTAAGATTCATTCAAAAACTAGCTTCAAAATCTCAGTAATACAATAATATAATACAAATATCTTTCCACCATTTCCTTAAATGTTCTATAAATAGCAGTTACATTTCCGTATCCCGGACTATAATTTCTTATTAAAATAGCTATGATGCTATAAGGCTCTTCATACGTAACAAATTTCCTTGTAGTTTCAAGTGAAAATTTACACTAACAAAATATCCGTTTTACATTTATTTAGTCGGGAATAACTCGAAAAGTTCTTAAATTACGCTTTGCAATCTTATATTCAATCTTGAATCAAGATTTTAATCTTCAAATAAAATATTTTTAATCTTTAAATGCAAATTTTGATGCAATATTGTTGCAACCTAAAAATCTTATTTCAAGATTGTTATTTTTGAGATCAAAAAAATCTTAAATCAAGATTTTTTCAATCTATAATAGATTGTTTGTTCTCTGTGTTTAATTTGTCTTTAAAATAAAAATAGCAAACGTAACCATAGTTCTCATTAAAAAGTTGTTCTAAAAATCAGCTGTAAATGTCTTCGCACATTTTTATTTGAAAATGTTATGTATAAGTAAAATTAAAACTCACACTTTTACTAAAACACTGACTGCAAATATAAAGTATCTTTTTCCTATCATTTTTAAATAGTAGTTAATAATTGAATTACAATTTCTTCGCAGGTTTGCGCCACACTTGGCAGCACTGGCAGCTGCAGCTTTGATAATCTGGATGAAGTGAGTGCACAGTGCAATTATCAAACTTATCTGTATCTCAATATGAAACTGCTGTTCTAACTAAATTCATTTCCAACTCTCAGGTTGGCGTCGTGTGTCGCGAGTACAATTTGTGGCTGCACGTGGATGCCGCTTATGCGGGCAGCGCCTTCATCTGTCCCGAGTTTCGCACCTGGCTGCGAGGCATCGAACGTGCGGATTCGATTGCCTTCAATCCGTCCAAGTGGCTGATGGTGCACTTTGATGCGACAGCGATGTGGGTGCGAGACAGCACCGCAGTGCATCGCACCTTCAACGTGGAGCCGTTGTATTTGCAGCATGAGAACTCTGGAGTGGCTGTCGATTTTATGCACTGGCAAATTCCGTTGAGTCGACGCTTTCGTTCGCTCAAAGTGTGGTTTGTGCTGCGATCCTTTGGCATCAAAGGACTGCAGCGACACATTCGCGAAGGCGTTCGTTTAGCCCAGAAATTCGAAGCTCTTGTGCTCGCCGATCATCGCTTCGAGTTGCCCGCAAAGCGCCATCTAGGTCTCGTTGTATTTCGCATTCGAGGCGATAACGAGATCACCGAGCGTCTGCTGAAGCGTCTGAATTATCGCGGCAATCAACACTGTGTGCCGTCATCGCTTAAAGGACAATATGTCATTCGCTTTACGATCACGTCGACGCACACCACACTCGATGACATTGTCAAGGATTGGATGGAGATCAAGCAGGTGGCATCGATGGTGCTCGATGAGATGAACATCACCATTTCGAATCGTGTCTATCTCAAGGGTAAACACTGGGCGTTACCCAATTATAATTGATTCGCCTCCATTTCGAATTTGTTCTTTTACGTTCTTTTTTAGTTTAGTTGACATTTCTTTGTAATTTACATATTTTACTTATTTTACGTTTATGTTTTGTCCATTGTATAAAACACTTTGATCCACCCAAAATGCATGTGACTCTCATTCTCTTTCAGTTTATCGAACACTAGCCATAGATACATCAGTTCAATTATCTTTAATTAGAAGCATTTTGCAGCTGCTGGTTAGCAGCATTAGATGAAAGATGCAAATGGCAAAAACGTAGTTAACAGCTGCATATTGAACTCAAACTTCTATACATATAAATACAACTTAGCTGACTTTTAAAATCAATTTGAAAATAGATAGAAATAATCAAATAGATAGATAGAATGACTTTGAAATTAGATAGAAATAATCAGAGGTATATTATTCATTTATTTAGAATATAATATAAGAATAGAAAACTGTAGTAAAAAATACATATCAAATTAAACTAAAATAGGTGAAAGAATTGTATTAGCTATATAGGAATAACCTGTGTTAATTGCATAAGTGATAATTATTTGCATATTAAATATAATATTCGAAATCAATTGAAGTACAAAGGGTAGTTTAGTGAAATAGACTAATTAATACTGTGAATGCAGCGAAATAATAACAAACTGAATAGAAAATATAGAAGATGCTTTTACTTAAATAAAGCAAGAGCATTTCAAAAAGACAATTACTTGGAAAAATGTAAATGCTGAGGTTAACTTCATTAACTTTTAATGTATTCTCAACATGAAAATATGAGTTTATTTTTATGTGACATTCATTTTAAACAGAAAATTTATTTGTATATGGCCTTAAATACTTAAAAATTAAAAAAAAAAAAAACAAGCAAAGTTTTGTTAAAGCATTCAAATTATTATTTCATATTAAAGAATTTCTATATTTTGAAGTCTTGTAATACTTCTAGCTAAAACTACAAAATAATAAAATTCAAAACAATAGAAATATTAAAAAAAAAAATAAGACTACAGGAAACATTTTTAGCTCAAATTGGTATTAAAATTCTTTTAATTTGAATGCATATATAATATAATATTATATAGAATTTTAGTTTTCCCCAACAACAAAACAAACAAAAATATTTTTTTTTTAATAAAGGAAAACAAGCGAAGTTTGGTTAGATCAATTTCGCATAATTAAATATTGAATTCATATTACATAATTTGATATATCTACAGATACTTTGAAGACTTGTAATACATACAATGTAAAGTTCTTGAAAGCTACTTTTTTCACATATGCAAATTAATTAAATTGAAAGCAATAGATACATACTTTTTTTATAAATTATAAATGAAACAAACACTTTTAGCTGAGATTGATAGACAAATTATTTTAATTTAAAAGCATACATAATATTATTTTGAATTTTTATAAGCATTCAGATACTTTTAATATTATTATCACAAGCAAAGTTTGTTGAGATCAATTTCACTTAATTCAAACACTAATTAAAATCTTTATTTGATATGCCATTAGATACTTTGCAGACTTGTAGAAATGTTGCTAGTTATTTTTAGAATAAATACAATTTAATTGAATTGACAATAAAATACAGATACCAAGGAGAAAAGCGAAGCATTTGGCTCCAGTTTGCTGCTGTCGAACTCTCCGCTGTCGCCAAAGGTTGTCAACGGTTCCTTTGCGGCGATCTTCGATGCAGATGAGTTTCTGGCCAAGACCTATGCGGGCATACGCATAGCAGTAAGTGAAGAAGTTCATATAAAGTATATCAAATTAATATCATTTCGACTACACAGCATCAGGAGTCGCCTTCGACGCGACGTCGCGTGCGAGGAATTCTGATGTCCGGCAAACAATTCTCGTTGGACTCGCACATGGATGTGGCGGTGGTACGGACCACACTGGATGACAGTGGCAGCCACAGTCACAGCCAGAGCACTGCTGTGAATTCCTATGGCCGAACCACAGGCCGTGAGGCGGGGCAAGCGGTGGCGGTGGGCGGGGGACAAGCGAGCATACGCGAGGATGTGGACAACGAGGAGTCCGCGGCGGAAGGTATGAAGCACAGGTAGTGTAGAGCATCCCCAATTAGTTCTATTGCTAGTTAATCCAAGCTCGGATAAAGCTTTGCAAGAATTCATCTTTGATATTTTGTACTTTGCGATTAATTTTGAAATTTTCTTCAGAAACTGAGCTGCTGCTGCTGCAGCTGAGTCGCAGACGTCGCAGCAGCCACAACAACTCCAGTTCCCAGTCCAGCAAACACAACTACAACAACAGCAATAGCAACAGCATCAGCAACAGCATCTCTAATCTGAATGCCACGCCCGCCAATCACTTTCGCCCGATTGCACTTTACACCGCGTATTCGCATTCTCAGTCTCAATCTCTGTCCCAATCACAATCGCCTTGCAGTGTCACCGTCTCGGTGGACAGTCTGTTGACGCCGGTCACCCACTGTGATGTGTATCATGGCAAGCGGTTTCTGGAGCCAGTGAGCAGCCTGATCGACAACAGCTCCTTCACCAGCAGCATTCACCACATGCCCACGCCCATCACAACGCCTACGGAGGACTTTGATTGGCCCGCACGAACCTTTAATCAATTGCTCCTCGAACGTTATGCTCAGTCCTCCTCGCATTCGGTGGCCGATGGTGAATGCTCCTCATCCACGGACAGCAGCAGCCTCAGTCTGGCCAGAGTCATCACAGCCACGCCGAGCATCCTCAGTAGTCTCAATGAGTTGGCTTCGCCACTGCTCGGTTCCTTTGCCTCCCCCTCGCAACCGCTGCAATCCGCTTTGGGTGACTCCGATTCGGATGCCACCATTTGCTCGGCGGCCTCTTCGCTGGAGTCCCTTTAACTAATCATAATCATAATCATAATATTTAACTATATGATATTCGTGTACTTAGAAATTGTAACTATCCTTCACTGCTGTGCAATCAATAATGTTATCTATCGTAGTATCAAATCGGGGTTATAACATACTATAACATAAATACAAATTTATCTCTAACATTGAACCTTACTCTAATCCCATGTAATATATATATTTAAACCCATACTTAACTAAGTCTAACAAGCAGTTCTATATACTATACTTAGCTTAATCAAACACTTAAAAAAATCTGCTTTGCACTCGGCTTTCTCCTCTCCCTCTTCGCCCATATGATGATGATTCGATATTAATATAAATATTATGTAAATTCCAAGTTTTACTCCTCATTGTGATTAAAGTTTCAGCGTTAAAAGTAAAAAGTCTTTTTATGGGAGTTCTATTCTATTTTAGAATATCTTACGCGTATTTTATGTAAGCATTTTAAAATTAAGCACGGTGTAATATTACAAAAAAAACACTACAGGCTAATTTGAAGAAATGACTGTAAGAAAAAAGCAGAAACTGTTATTGTGGAAAAAGGTTTTTGTTAAAAGTTACATAGTCCAAAAATGGCATCATCTGAGAAAATGATATTGGTTCCCATTGATTTTCCAATAATATAAACTGTTAAAGTAGAGAGGAATAAATTTTCTTAAAGTTTTTGATTTATTATTTCTCTAATTTATTTTATTTTATTAGTCACGCAAGTATTTAAGTATTTTCATTAAAATAACTTGGAGTCATAAGATAATTTATTTTAGGCTCTAATCTTTTTTGTATAAAACTATTGCTGTTTTCAAAGAACTTGATATTTATGAAAGTCTGATTAAAATCTTAGGATAGAACAGAATTTAAAGTCAAAAGTTTAATCATCACCATTATCTGCATTAAAATCAATCCATATAACATTGTTCAGGTTCTTTATAAAAAAGTTGGTATTAACTTCCCAAATAAACTGAAAGCTTGATCGCAGACATTACCACAAAGTGCAGCTACCCTTCGCTTGGAGGTATTACAATTAAATCTATTAAAATATTAGCTAATTAAGCTGGTAATTTTGCAATATTTATCCCCGCAAAGCATCTTGCGATACCAGTTACAAGTAAAAATATTGTGAATGGTTCATGGACACGGAATCATTATCAAGATAGAACCGACAAGCGAACAACTCTTGGAACATGCAACCAGCTGTATCAAATGGGAAATTCAATGCAAATAAAATAAATACAGATTAGAGAAGTGTCTATTTTGGTTAAAAGGAAACCTCAGCTTCCGGTGGCATTTAAATTATTTCCGCATGTGCTTTTGCAGCCCGCGCTTCTGCAGTTGTTGTTGCGATGCTTGTTCCATCGCTGCCATCTTCAGTTGTGGTATTTCCTGGGTCCAAGGCATCCGAGGCAATCCTGTACTTGGTCTGCACATAGAAAGTTAGCAGAAAGATGATTATGAAATCATAGAAAAGTATGATCGTGGCTAGCAGATAATCATTGACTCGCATCTCCGCAAAGCGACCTCCGGTTATTGTTTGAGCGTGGTACATGACAAACTAGAGAAAGAAATGTGATCAGTCTTTTTATACAAACTATTCAATCTATAACATACAGAGAGTATTATAATGCTAACGATCAGTTGATAGAGAATGAAGCTATATGGCGCCAAGGTTACCACATACAACATCAACATGAAGATGGACGTGATGAGGAACACAAAGGATATGACAAATATGATGACGACATCCAGCGTGAGATCGTGCTGAGATGAAGAAGAACACATTAAGTAAGTAAGTAATTAACTTATATTGGTAGAACTTGCAGTATGTATTAAGTGTTGGAAATTACATAGGGAAAGTCACTATGATATGTGTATGTACATTCAATATATAAATATAGATTAATGATATATATCTGAACTAATATCGACGTTAAAGTTAAAAGAGAGTCGGTTCCACGCGCATCCCTCTGAAGTTAGTGAATGTTGTGATCTGACAGTGAATTGAAAGGCAACAATAAAGAAAACGTATACAATTAAATTACAAAAGTGTTTAATTATTTACTTTGCTTGGCTGGTATAATAATTAATTGGATTTGAACTATGTGTTTTAATACATATCGTTGATGCAGTGAATAACTTGCTTTAATATGTGGTAGCACTTTGTACTAATAATAGATTCATTAGTTTGCACTTGTCATGAAATTTTCGGGACAAACTGTTAATAAATATATATTCATGTATGCTAAAATTGTATTATATTTTTTGAACAATTTTCTTTATAATATTCTTAATAAATACGATGCTTATTATGAAATTACCAATAAATTTTGGGAAAAAGCCTGTAGAACATATTAATATTGTCTGCTAAAATTTATAATAATATTTGAGATATTTTAAATATTTCTATAAGCTTAATAACTACAATGTTTATTATGCATTCGGTCTTAAATTTTTAGACCAGAGCGGAAAATATCTTTTTAAACTATTATATGCAAAATTGTCTCTAATCTTTCTAAAGACTTTTTTTTGTTTATTTTTATTTGATATTATTTGTACCAATTTACCAATTTTATTTTAAACGGATGCAGAAATCTGCACATAAATTTAAAATAAATTCTCATTAAAAACTCTCAAAGTAAAACTATCGAATAGAAGTGCCCGTATATCTACAAAATATTATATTAAGAACCTTAGATTTTCGATTAAAATACTCACCGGTAGAACGGCACCCACAAGTATGAATAGAAAGAGCAGGAGGAGACAGACGAAATACCACATCAACATGTCCGCCCACTTGGAACGTGCCACCAAGGCAAACACTCCAATGGTTGAAAATTCCACCTATGAATCAAACACATATTCAACCTCAACATAAGTAGCTACCCGAAATAAAGTAGATACTCACAATTACAAAAGTCAACACCCAGTTGAGGACGGGCACAAATCGCGACTGCTCGAAAAATATGAAGATCAAAGTGAGAGCGATGCCGAGCATAAAGCATATGACGCTTATCCATTCATAATCGGTAAATACATTTTTCACATCCGAGCTGCAATTAAGGAGTTCACAAGAGTTCATTAAAATATCAAGTATACGCACATTAGGCTCACGACCAGCCATTGAGCCAAAGCGATGAGCAGCCAAAGAACGGTAACTAAATAAACAATCATTGCGAATTTCCGTCGAGCGCGTTGATAGGTTCCGACTCGTTCGTCCATTTTGTGTTTTTTACTTATAATTTAAAACAAAACTAATATAAATAGTGTGTTTAAAACCTAATTAAAATTCACTTTTATGAGCTTAGAAAATACCTGATATTTAGTGCAATGTCTTTGTTAGCTAGAGCATAAGACTCAAAGCAAGTTTGATCTAAAAAAAGTGAAATTTTTTCTAAAATATATATTTCATAAATCTTCTAACATAATATATTGTTATAATAAATCGAAAGACTTTACCACCGTTTAATTTCAATGAAGCTTGTTGCTATTTTTTAACAATTTACAAGCAGTAAATATTATTAGTAAATTATTGTATTCTAAAATTAAATTTCCATTCGATTATTTACTACACAGTTGGCTTTGTCTTAATAAAAATAATAATAATAATTCATATTTAAGTTGCGTTTAAATTTCTGTTTTAGACAACAATTTTTTACAAATGGATGCAGCTCATAATCTCGAAGATGAAAAGGAAAAAGCCAGAGTTTTGTTAAGAAAAACTTATAAAGTTACTATAATAATGCTAATTATTGGCCAGATTCAGGTCATGATCGTTATGGAAATGTATGAAAATTAATTAAAAATATATTTACATTCATTTGATTAATTTATCTATTGCAGTGATTCTATTAAAGAGTTCTTGGGGCGTCATTATTACCTCAGTTTGATACAGTTTTTTATGAGCTTTATATCGATACAACTTTATGTGTTTTTTTTTATCACATTATTGTGCGCACTTCGACTTGGAAACGCATACTAGCTGGAATTTGGACGGTAAGTTCACTTTTCATTAAAAAAATACATTATTTTTGTTTATACTATTATTTTCTTTAAAAATATATCTTTCATTCTTTATATAATTCCTTTTATATTATTCATTTTTGTTTTTAAGAATATATCTTTATTTTTCTATAAATATCTTTTTATTATTATGTTGTTTACATAAAAATACATCATTATTAATTTTTTTATTATTTCCGCAGTTCGAAGTCAACACAATCTCCATCATGAAACCCGCCAAGCGTGCTCCTTATACAAGTCTCCTTGTGTCCTGGGGTCTGACCTTCTTCATCATGGCAGTTAGTGTGATATATGGCAATATCGCAGTGAAACATCGCCGTGGACTTTTTGTAAGTGCAATCTCAAATTTTTCTATGCATTTCTTTAATTATGCTGCATTTTCTAGGTCACTCGTCACAATGTCATACGCTGGAGCGAACGTCTCTTTGTGCTTACCAGCTTTGGCATTATTGTCTGCTCGGAAATGAGGCGTGTGACTATTGAATTTCCCACACTTTTCGTGTACAGCATGCTCTCTAATATAGTAAGGATATGTTTTTGTTTAAGCTTATTGATAACGAAAATGGGAAAGCACATGAGAGCTCAGCTATCAGATTATTCTAAAAAAAAAAAACTATAAACTTAGGAGTAGAGCTTTCGGATTTATGCGTATCTTGTTCGTAAAGCTTAAATGTGCTTTTAAAAGCACATTGCTTCAGTCACTTTCAAAAGCCATTGCTAAGGCTGCCTATATACCTTTCTTCCTTACAGTAAGGTCTCATCGAAAGTAATTTTTATCTGCTTTTTCTACGATTTCGAAATTATGTTATGAGTACAACTTTCACGGGCTTAGAATATTGAATTCGTTATTGCTATATTAAACTCAAAGCTCTCTATATCAGTCTCAACGCAGCTCTAATATACTTTCTCTTTAGAAAATAGAAAGCGTGCTTTTAAATCTCCCTTTGCAAGTTTATTTTGATCAACTTTTATGGCCAATATATCTAATGTTTCAAGGCTTTCAAAATTATATTCATCTGACGTCTCAGAAAATGCGAATTCTTTAGATATATTAATCGCAAAGCTCCATTTGTTTGCTAACTCACAAATTTAATCTAAACAAAATTCAACATTCAGAATTTGTAAGCTGCAAATGCTTTCTAAATTTCTTTTAAACTCCCAATCTTACGCTAAGCTCAATTAATTCATCAATTTTAATTTCAGTATGTGATTATTTTTTAGATATATTGAACGAAAAGTTCTCTTTCTTTGCTAGCTGACAAAAGCACATTAATCCAATTGAAATGAAACATTCAGAATCTGAAAGCTACAACTGCTTTCCAAGTCTCTTTTAATCTCGTCACCTTACGCTAAGCTCAATATATTCACCAATTTCCATTGCAGTTTGTGATTATCTTTGCTGCCTCGATACGCAAGCCGAACTTTTATCATCTGGATGCCATCGGAGATCACATACTCATCGGTCAGCTGTATTATCTGAACTTCTATGCACTCTACATGGGCTACGTGTGGACAACTGCTGCTGGCCTCGAGTTGGCTGGCATTAACCCCAAGATTTGAATATCTGTTTTGTGGCAGGGTTGCGTTGCAAGTTGCACACCTAGGCGCATGTCCACAAAACAGCTGTTTGGCAAACAAACACACGAACACACAGAGAGAAGCGAAGCACATTCAACTCCTTAACTCAGCCACTTGATTCTCTACTCAGGCAAACGGACAAATGTTTACGCTTCTCAGTTGCAAGTTGCTCAAAACTTACGTCACATTCGTGCGGCGTGTGTAAACAAGTTTGCGTCTCGTGTTTCGGAACATTGAATCCTTCGATCGATAAAAGTTTTCCGCAGTAAAATACATACGAGTGTGCAAAAATAAGAAATGTGTAAATAATAATAACAGTTGAGATGTTTTGTTTTGGTTTTCAATAGTTTTTCTACAAAAAAAGATGTTCGCGTTTCTTTGTGGCAAACGTACGTTGCAATACATTTAGTTTCAACACCGAAAAGTTTGGTTTGTTTTTTTTTTTATAACAAATTACATGCCATTAAGTTTATATGTATTATATATATATATATGTATATGTATAAAGTATAAATTGTTCCACACAAGTATAAATAATTTATAGAACAATCGCGTTGTGTTGTGTGTTTGTCTGGTGTTTACAATTATGTGTATATATAAATTTAGTTTTCTTTCTTTCTTTTTTTTTTGTTGTGCTGCAAAAGGAAAATCCTCTCACGTTCACATACACACACACACACGCACATTGACATTTCAAATGCCTCATTATTATTATTATTGTTTTTTTTTAACGATTTTCTTTACGATGCCAACAAAGGGTTGGCATCAAAATTGTTGCATTTACAATAGTTAATTGTGCATATAATGTTTTCTTGGTAACATTGACGAAGGATTATTAATAACAATTACAATCGGTTTTGAAGTTTTGTTAATATTAATTGTTTTTTTAGACAAGTTTTCTTTAGACATAAGGCCAATACAGAAGGCAACAGAGTTTCTTTCTATCGCATTTTCCTCGTTGTTAGTTTCTTTCTGGTTTTGTTGTTGAATGTTGCTTTTTGGAGGGGGCGTGGCAAGAGGCGTCTTACGTGGCGTGCTCCGTTGCCTTAACGCTGTTGCTGCTGCTGTCGCTCGATGGCAAGGCGCAAACTGTAAAAGTTGAAATTGAAAATGTGTGATTATTAATGTTTTCTTTAAGTTTTGGGGAAATAACTGCTTCTTTTGCACGTTGCCCACACTCACATCTATATGTACAAGTTATAAAACAAAAATTATCTCGTTGCTAACTTGGCTTATAAACGGGGGCAAATAAACAAATTAGCACATAGAACACGCAACGACGAATGTTTTCTTTTTACCTTTCGACTATAAACGTTTTCATTTGTATTAACTGCTTTTTTTTAGTACACAAATACATAAAATTGGATTTGTATCTGTGTGTGTGTACGTGTGTGTATGTAGTAGTAGCTGCCTTAGAGTAATGCGTAATGTTGCAAGTTCAACAAGTTGCCTTGCTGCACGTTTTTTTATATACTTTTGTTTTTATCTATTTCTCGTGTTTATCAATTGTATATTGAGACTGCAAATAGAAAAAAGAGAGAACAAAAAAATAGGTTGACAGTTTTGTTGTGGTCATAAGTTAACGTTGGCTGTGTTGTTGTTGTTGTTAGTCAATTGGCCAGGCCAAAACCAACTGACGTTAACCGACACCCAAAAACCGCAAGGACGGACAAAAGAATGTAAAAAAAACACAATAACCAACAAGACGACAAACAAGTTGAGGCGACGCGTCATGCGCGTCTTATCAACAAGTTGCTTGCTTTATACTAAAAACAAATGTGTGTGCCACAGTGTATGTGTGTGTGTGTTGTTTGTGCTAGTGTCTGTGTGTGTGCCAATATCTGTGAGTGTGTGTGTGTTTGCTTAAGTCCAACCACTTAAAACAATCAGTAGTTTTTACACGATTCTTGTGCAAAGAAACCCAAATTGCATTTAGTATAAAATTAAATTAGAATTCGATTTTTAGATTCATTGAACTTTTGCCTTAGATATTACTTTTAAATATTAAGTATTCACCTAGTTAGATTCAAATCAAAGTAGTTAAAAATAAATGTGTATAAAACTAGTTTCCAATGATAAATATGTCGCGGTTAGTTTTTTAAATAATATGGTATAATAACTACTTTAAAATCGTTAACCAATTTAGTATAACTTATTTTAAATCATTAATCTTTATTAATATAATATTATTGATATTAATCAATATTAGTGTCGTGGTTAATTCTTAACAGAAAACTTAGTATAATAACTTTTAAAAATATGCTCAATATTGCGTGGTTAATTCATAAAAAATTTTGTGAAACAATTAATTTAAAATTGTAAATATTGTGTGGTTAAATTTTCAAGTATGTGGCACTTAACTAATTTCAATTCATTAAATATTTACATGGTTAATTTAGAAAGAAATAAGTGAGTTATAAACTATACTATTATATAAATATATATATATATATATATATATATATATATACATATATATAATATATATAATATTATATTTAACTGGATTATATTGCATTATAATTAGAGTAACTTGCGAAGCCTTTCAAGAACTTTTGTGATGTAAAAACCTGTTGCATTATAAAACTACTTTAAAGACCTAAAGTATTAGCTGAGATACGAGTTATTAAAATAAATTATATGCAAGTTTAATTGATAGTAGAAAACTGCAATTAAATGTTTGAGAAATGTATAACTGAGACAATATGAAAAATATTGCTTGAAAACACAATTTCAATTCCAAAAGAGTCACCAAAAACACATGCAAAGTTCCATTATGAAAGTTAAAGAAATTCAATGCAATAATCTTTAAGCAAACAAAAATAACAAACATTTAAGTGACTGTTCCTGACTTTCCAAAAGAACAGAAGTGAAAACCAGTCTTGATGATTAGTATTCCAAAAATGTAACAGTGGCTTGGTGAATGTGTTCTTAAAATAAAATGAAACCGCAACCACAAAAAGTGCAAAAACACAAACTGTCATTACAAATTACTAAATTACTCAGTATTAAATTGATTCCAAATGAATTTAAAGTAATTACTACAGTAATGACAGTTTGATTAATGCAGGAAAAGCATGCCAATAGTCGGCTGACGTAGAAAATATGGTTGCAATCGTACCTATGATGATGATGAGCAAGACGACAGCGATGACGCCCAGAATGATCATCATCTTCATGTTGGCCCACCATTGCTTGCGCTTCAGTTTGCCCGCCTGCTGCTCAAACTGTGAGGCACCCTGTTCCAATTGATCGGCACGCTCTCCCAGCTCCGATAGTTTCTGATCACGTTCCAGCACTTTCTCGACATTCACGCGCATAATGCCAACGACTTCGTCCACTTTGGCCTGTGTCTGCTGCAGGCGCTTCTGGGCGGCATTGTTGTTGCTGTTCGACGGATCGTTAAAGTTGTTGTAGTTGTTGTTGTTTGGCGGTGGCGGAAGTATGGGAAAACTGTATAATATTATATGGTGAAAGAAATGCGCGACTCACAGAGCACGACAAACGCACGAATGTAATCAAATTATGTGAATCATCACAAACAAAAAACCCAGGATTCATTTGTGCGTTCGACGGTGTCAAGGAGAGCAGGACAGACAAACAACAAAAAAAGAAATAGACTTCGACACTTACTCATTGTTGTTGGAACCAGAAGGTGCGGGCGACTCGTTGTTCTCCATCTTTGTGCGTTGTTTTCTATGTTAAAGCTGCAAGCGAGAAAAGGCGTATAAATTTGTTACAATGAACTCGCTTTGTTTCAAGTAATGTATTTTGTATACAATTCGAGCTAGTTTTGTTGCGATTAGACGATTAATAATAGCAAGAAAAGCACTCTTATCTACGCAATATTGTTCAGTGAATCATCAATTGCCGAACTTGGACTAGCTCACAAAAACAGTGATGCGCGTCAATCTAATAAAACTGTGACTTTGCACGCCAAGCGCTGAGATTGTTGCTTGTTATTGAGTCATTTGTATTGTATTTACATTTCACTTGTAGCCTTGTATCGTTCTTTAAATTGTTGGCAATTTGTTATCTATTTTCACTTGTTATCCAGTCCTTTTTATGTAGTGACTCTTCACTGTGGCAGTGACAATAGTGTCAGCTCCAGCGGCACGAAAAAAAAAAAATGACTTGTTGCTTGCCCAACAATTTACAACCGCCTGCCTGCCAACGCACAATATTTACATTGTGTTTGCGACCTCGCCCTATTTCTTTACGCCCTTACTCACCTGCTAAGCGTTAATTATACAATTAATTGACTTATTTTACGGCTGCTTTCTATTTTCTTGCCTTAAGTTTCTTGTTGCAATTTTCGTTTGATTTTGATCGAAAATGTCAGTAACGCAACGTTGTTAATTTGACCAGTAGAAGTGCAGAAACATCGATAGCGATATATCGACTCAACAATTTTTAAATCATCGATTTTATAGCAGACATCGATATTTTTAAATTAAATAAAACTTCAATTATTTTTTAAAGGAATTTAGACATATTTTCCAAAATATGTATTGCTTTTTTAAATCTGTTTTATTTCTCTGAATGTGACCATAAGCAACATTTATAAGATATACGATTTTACGTGAATGGAACATACCGAGCTATAAAAAGTCTAAGAAATAAGTTATACTTTATTTGGTTAATTAACATTTCAAAAAATATAAAATAGTATAGGTCCCAAAGATGTGTTTGCTCTTCAAATTTTTATTATTTTTAAAAGAAACGATATATTTGATGCACAACAATAAATATATCGAAGTTTGCATACATCGATGTTTCTCAACCACTAAGAACAAGTTCTAATGAACGAGTGTTCAATTTACATAAAATCATTCGTTAATAAAATGCTGAGCTAACTCTAAATTAAATAAAACATTAATTCACGTTATGGTGGATATTCTTAAGGTATCACATTTTTTATTTTAATTTGAATTTGTATGCCTTCCGCAACTGTAAATAACATTTCTGTTAATTAACATAAGTAAGTTACGTAGCTCGTAAGGCACTGTTAACTGCTATCGATTACTACGGTACAACTTCGCTGCTCCGCTGACATTTAGTAGTGTGGCAACGTTGACAGCGACAGTCGACAGTCTGGCAGTGTTTGTTTCCTTCTTGGCGCCTAGTTTAAATTGTCATTTCTTTCTTGCAGCACATGAACAACAAACGTAGTATGGAAAATGCATAACTCGCTGGCCTCGAGGTTGCTAGTGCGACTCTTGTTGCTGTTCGCACTAGTGACTGTGGTATCCATCGCCATACTCACAAAATGGGGCTTTGACGAGCTGACTGCCCAAACCGACAAGGATTCGCACGTTAATCCCAGCGAGGCAAATGGCTACAATTATGCATTGAATGCTAAAGATGCACAAATCCAGCGTCTGAAGCAAGAAGTGCTCACGCTGCGTACACAAATACTGCTACTACAGAACAATCACAGCGGCAACAATGGATTGCCAGGCAGATTGCCACCGCCTCCGCTGCTGCCATTGCAAGCAGCTGCCTCCTCCTCGATCTCCAGCAACAACAGCGTGCCTGGCACGATGTTGCACCCACAACAGATACCCGAGACGACAGCTGCGACGCTGACGCATCATTACGATTGCAGCAGTTACATTCGCAAACAAGTTGGCGCCGCTGAAATTCTTCATGGATTGCCATTGAACAACGAATACGAGATGATGCCCTTCAATCACTTCACCTTCACACGCGTGTACCCCATCGATCTGGGTCTGGGCAAGCGTGTGGTTGAGAAACCCATTGGCTATCGTCGTCGTGATCTCCTCGAGGCTGTGAACAAGGCGCTCGACAGTCTCAATCGCAATCACACGGCTCGAGCGAAGGCTAAAGGCGGACAGGCGCTCAACGAGGTATCCAAGTACACGCTGGATGACTTTGTGGAGGGCATCTATCGCACCGAACCCACCACGGGCAGCCAGTATGAACTGTACTTCCAGAGCATCAAGCATCAGACGCATGTGGTGCGCAAAGCTTTGATCATGCGTCCCTTTGCTCCGCTGCAGACCGTTCAGCTGTCGGAGGTGGCGCCCAGTGCCGTCATCCATGTGATAGTTCCACTCGCCGGTCGCCTGCGCAGCTTTCGCAGTTTTATGCAGATGTTTGGCCAGCTGAAGGATCGTCGTCTTCAACTCCTAATCGTTTACTTTGGCGAGAGTGGCCTGAAGGAGGCGCAATCCATTGCTGGGAACTTGGAACGTGTTCAGCTCTTGGCTCTCAACGAAACCTTCAGCAGAGGTGGGTAAAGGTTGCTAGAGAGGATCTACTTACCTAATAATGTATTCATCTTTGCAGCCAAGGCTTTGCGTGTGGGCGCCGAGCACATTGAGACGGGCAAAGCATCGCAGGATGCGCTGCTCTTTATGTGCGACGTGGACATTGTGTTCACGGCCAAGTTTCTGGAGCGTTGTCGCTGGAATGCAGCAGCTGGCAAGAAGGTGAGTGGCCCAGAGGGAGAGAGAGAGAGAGAGAGAGAGAGAAGAAAAAGTGATAAAATGGCAATGAGATACAAACTGTATTATTTGTAGAGCCGCGAATCAATTCATTGATTCAATTTTGAAATAATTTCTTCATTCTATGAATAATATTGTTTCTACAAAGCTCATTTAAGAATCTTTTTTGTCATTCTCTTCGTCATAGAATTTACTTATTATCTTTAGATAGATAGATTGTAAATAAATAAAGAAAAATTTATGAATGAAAAACATTGTCAAATTAAGAGTATACTTCTAATCAATGTTTTAAGCAGAAATCGAAAATTCTTAAATCAAGAACTAAAGACGAAAACTTTTGAAGATTGGCAATTCTTGAAATAAAACTGTTTGTAAGAAAAAGAATATATTCTTAAATCAATAATGAAACATTTTCAAGATTCAATCTCGACCAAAATACTAGTATCAAATTTCTTAATGAAATATTAAATTCTATCTGTCAGACAAATGTTTTAATCATAGGGAAATTTTTAAATTTATATCGTTTCTAAAAAATAGGGAAATAATTTTCTCTATTTATATTTGTATCTTTGTATCTTTTATCTGTATGTATCTTTATTAATTTTCATTATTTACAAAAGTTTTAGTTACACTTTTGTTTTAATATTACTTACCGGTGTTAAAAGTAAACGTTTTTTATGGCAATCATGTTGAGTTTATATCGATAACATTAAGAATGTTTAAACAAAGTTTTTTTTCGTCTAAACTAGTGACTAACTATTAAATTGACATATCCAAATCTTTTATTAAAATATTATAGAAACGCAATTCCAATTTTCGCTCTGCCTGGACTAAAATTCTTGTAAAACTATGTTTATTAAGATTTTGATTACGATTTTTTTACATAATTTGGAAATAAGATATTAAAATATTATTCTTTATATAAGATCTATTAAAATAAATCAACTACCATTTTATATACTCCCAGGTATACTATCCGGTTGTGTTTAGTCTCTACAATCCGCATGTGGTGTACACACTACAGGGCAAACCGTTGCCCAGCGAGGAGGAGCAGCTGATCATCTCGAGGGACACGGGATTCTGGCGAGACTTTGGGTACGGGATGACGTGTCAGTATCGATCTGACTTTCTGCAGATACGCGGCTTCGACGAGGAAATTGTGGGCTGGGGCGGTGAGGATGTGATGCTATATCGCAAATATGTGCGATCGAAAATCAAAATAATACGTGCCACGGATCCGGGCATCTTTCATCGCTGGCACACAAAGGTAAGGGAAAAAATAATTGGGAAAGCAACAGACGAGTGAGCTCGACTATGAGATACCCGCTACCCATTGTGAATAAAACACAACATTATTATTAAATATACCAAAATGATAAACCGCTAATATGCTAAAATACACCAAGGATTTTCTAGAAATACCCGCTATCTATTTGAAGTAAAAGCAAAACATACAAAAGAATAATACAGCACTATTTTTAAAATATATCAAATGGATATACTGAAAAAATACTTGAATTTATACACTCTTTGCCTATTTTGAATAAAAGCAAAATAGTGCGGCAATAATTTAAAAATATTCCAAGTTAATATACCGAAAAAATACTAAAATATACCAATAGCTTATTTGAGATATTCGCTAGCTATTTTGAATAAAAACAAAACGTTCTTTTAATTAATTAATATATCACAAATATACTGAAATATACCAATGGCTATTTTTGGTAGATCAATGTTGTACTACATTCAAAATATACTATGGAGTACAACAATTATATAAAAATACTGAAATATACCAAAGGCTATTTTTAGTATATCTATATAGTTCTACATTCTAAATATACTAAAGAGTACAAGATATACTGCAATATAGAAAAGACTGTTTTTGGTATATCAACATAGTACTACATTCTAAGTAATACTAACAATAAGTAATACTACCATATACCAAAGACTATAATTGGTGTATTAATATAGTAATAAACTCTAAATATACTATAGATTATAAAATATACCAGATTGTCAACCAAAGCAACAAAGATCCCAATGCAGTAGTTGTTTTTGCCGCTAACCTATGGGTAGCGGGTATAAGAAGTAACTTTAATGCGATTATATATAAATTTATTTATTTTAATTCCAGATCTGCACCAGCTCGTTAAGTGCGGACCAGTATCGTGCCTGCATCAGATCGCGTGCTCTTAACGAAGCCTCTCATGCCCAGTTGGGTTTCCTGGCATTTCAGGACGAGATTGCCGCAGCAAGTGCGATGTCTGTGACCCATTCGTGATACTGCTGGATTGTAGTCGTATCTGTAATTGGCCTTCTGCTTTCCGATAACACTCAGCCACAATGTGACAATAAGTAACTTGTATTTAGCCAATCGTTGTTGACTCTATGTTTTTTGTGCCGCGCCTAGATACTCGTACTTAAACACTCCTAACTTATGACAAATTGTTCTTCCATGAAGCAAACTAGATGCAATCTTCAAACACACAATACAAAATACAATAAATGTAAACACGAATACAAAACCTAAAACAAATTGTAGCAATGTATATCATATACCATACTATATAGTGAAATTACATTAAAATTACGACTTACTACTTTTGTGTTTTTGCTCCGCATTAGATAAACAAAATTAAATCGTTTAATTAAACTTGTCGCCATTTGGTTTGGTTATGGTTTTGGATGTGTAGTCTTGGATGCCAACGACCTCCAATTGCGAGAGAGTTCACCGAGCATGCAGACCAACGAAGATGCCACAGGAGTCGCCTCGCTTCCCCCGCCCCTCTGTTCAACTCTACCGTAAAGTTCACATGTTCACATGTGGCATTCGTGCCCTTCGTCTTGGGGCATTTGGACTACAACATGTTGTTTGTGGGGCACTTAGATAGCTCAATTTTATTAGCATATGTTGCATAGATAAGACAAGCAGACTATCATTTAACTATAATTAATATAATATATCTGTATTCTTAACTGAAACCAAATTATGTATAATAAAAATATACAAAAATTATAATATTTAATTATCTATCGAGTACGTTTCTAATTGGGTCACTTAACTTAAATTACTTTATTTACTAATTTACAACACATTTTAAATGGACAACAAATTGTTTATAAAATTAAATACAACACAGATTTCAGAATTTTGAAACCAATTAATTTTACGTTATTTTTAATTAACATTTTTAAATTTATGTTTTTTGGCCTACATTTCAACTTTAATTAAACGCTATCTGTATTTTTATTTGAATTACAATCTAAATTGCAACAATTCTATTCAGTTAAATATTTGTAATACAGAAATCTTTTATATATTTAATCGTAAAATTAGTGATAAGTTTCTAAATCCAATTCTAAATTTTGATTTCAGTTTTTAAATAAATAAAATATTTACTGAAATTAGTTGATTTTTTCTTCATTAAGTTTTAAATTTTATTTTTTTTTATATTTTTTTATACTGCCGACATTTAAATACTTAATCCTAAAATTAAGTGTTTAGCTTTTAAATTAATAATATTATTAATATTTTATGTAATTACTTGATTTTCTGCTAATTCAATTACAAATTTTTTTTTTTTAATATTTTGTATACAGCAAACATTTCAATACTTAACCCAATTCTAAATTCGATATTTAGTTTATGAATCAATAAAACATATCGTGATTAAATCTAACAATTTTTGATTGTCTTCATGAGTATTTTAAATATTAACACGGGAGCTTAAAAGAATCTGAGTTTAGTATTTCATTTATGTATATTTTGGAGTGTTTATTAAAAGTAATTATATATACACATTTATTTCTAATTTTTCTTTTAATTTCAGTCCACTTTTTAAATTTAATTCCAAATTCGGGTTCTATTGTTGCTTTATAGTTGACCATAAATTATATTCTTATTTACGTTAGAATTTAAATGAAAGCAATTATTTAATTTATATATTTCTGAATTTAATTTCTTGCTTCTTTAGTCGTTGTAAAGTTGACATTAAAATATGTAGATGTAATTCTCTGAAATTAACATATATTCTTTGCCTATTTTTATCTGTACTAAATTTTAAGAGAATTCAAAGATCATTAATAATCTTTATATTTTCTTCGCTTGAAATCTTGAAAATGTTCGTCTGGCAAATTGCAAAAACAAAAAGATAAACCCTTTTCATGGTCACGGTCTTGGATTATGTAAGCGCCCCCCAAAAAAACTGAGCCAAAGCTGAACTTGTTCGTCAGCGATTAGCAATGCTAATTTCACGCCTTTAAGTCGAGATCTACTTAAGCACTATTTATGTTATATAAGTATATCCCGCTGTTCTGAGTCATGGTTGGAAATTCGGAGAGCCACACCATAAAATGCCAAAGTTCGAAGGAATTTCGCTTGACCATTACGCCATCGGAGTGGATGTATAATTAGCTGAGGTGTGTGGCAGATTAAAGACAGCACAATAAATAGAAAAATGGAAAAAAGAATAATGACAGGTCTCTCAGCGCTAAAACATCCTCCTGTCATTCCGCGAATGCCAAACTGACCATGAAAACCCCCAAAAATGGAGCGTCAGCACTATTTTGTATTTTTTTTTCAGCTTTTTTTCTGACTTGGGGTTGGGGACCAACACCCAAAGGTGTTGCAGGTGAAGTGACAAAACGCCGCCCGCACTTCAGTGCCACAAGCAAACCCAAGCGCAGACCTGTTTCAGTTCCCCTCCTCTCCTCTCGTCTCTCTCTTTGGTCGTTCCATATGATCTCGCGCTTCAGTGCGTCTCTCTGTGAGTTATTTTTGGTCTCGGATTCGGTTCTAACACAAAACGCGCTCCAACGAACTTGGCGGCAGTTTCAAATAAATACCTCGGTCTCCAGCCTGAACAGCACATTCGTGATTTCAATTCTCTGTTGCCAGCAACACGTCGAGCCAACATATTTCTAAAGGATTGTGAACCCCTAACTATCCATAGTGTTAAACGCAGTTCGAAAGGGCACAACACGTGCCTCACATCAAGTTTTGTGCGAGTGATTTTACAACTTACAAGTGAAACAATTTCAAAATGCACATTTTTATACAATTGGTGAGTTTTAGTTGAGTACTATATATAAAAAAAAGTGATCTACCCAAAATTTCTTGATTTTTAAAACATCATAAAAAATGTATAGTGATATATAGCAACTTTTTGACTACAAGCAAGATGAACTTTGTGAACATTTATTTTAAATTGCTATGCTAAAAAGTACAAAATTTAAAATCTTTGAAAAATGGTTCTAGAATTTAATAATCAATTTAACAGAATTACAATACATAAGTCAAATTAATAACTTGTTGCATGATAACTCATATAAGCTTGCAAAAATTTGATATTATAAAATGTAATAACATTTTATGAAATTCAACGGATATATTAATGCTTTAAATATTCAATTTTCTTTTAAAATAGTTAAAAAACCTAATTGCATTTGAGTTGGAAGATTCGAAATTTAAGCTCCATAGATTCTGTTAATATTGATAAATCATTAGTAAAAATAACTTACTATATATTTTTGTTATAAAAAAGAGATCGGTACCTTTAATAGAGATGTGATGCAAAGAAGCTGTCTTTAATCCTTGCCAAACAAAATTTCAGAATTAGTAAATTTAAGAAACATTTTGAGAGGATTTCTGCATCATACAGTCAGCGCCACAAAAAAAGCCGCACTTTGAAGGGTTACGAATTTGTAACTTTCAGGGCCTGTGGTTTCATTATATGATTCGGATTCGCCCAATTTTTTTTTTTTTAACAAGTTAACGTATGGTATGTTAATAAAAGTGCATACCAATTTTTATTTTAAATTTGTTTTTAAAAAAAATGTTGTTTTTGGTTTCATGGCAAACTTAAGGAAAAAAATCATAAAAGTTATAATAAAAAATCAACAAAAATGTATGTCAAAGAATAAATTTTCTTTCAAGTAATAGCAATCGTTGATCTGTTGAGAGTTGTTGTATATGAGTTATGATCGCTAGACGTAATTAAAATAATTAGAATTAATCATACCTTTTTATTGTAACATGAATTACATAAATTTTGTTATTAGCTTAGTCAGCATTATTCAGAAATTTACTAGCCAGACATAATAAAATCATTAAGAAATTTAATCACCTAAGATTATGTTAATAACTTTTTTAAAGAGCTTTAAAAGTATCGTAGATAGAATAAAAATGTTTGAATGCTACTTTAAACTTGATTTATGCCAGATCTATATAGAACACCTAATGAGAGTAATTTTCAGATGAAATATGAAGATAGTAAGATTAGAATCCCAATAATGAGTGAGAGTAATTTCTAGATGATATATGCAGATGGTCAGCTTGTGATTCCATCGCTGACCTACCCCTAGGGTAATAGCTATTAGTGAAATCCATGTGCGTAACTGTTTGCCTTATGATGCAATAATTATGGAAATGAGTATTAATGATTATAATATTACGTAAATGCCAAAAAATACAACAAATATAACAAATAGTTGTCTGTATAATTCTAACTGAAATTGTCGATGGCAACGACCTATGGCCGCAAGCCATGGAATATGTAGAAATTTCAAATAATTTGTTGTTCATTCGTCTCGTTTGTGGTTATTTCGAATAAAAAAAATATATAATAATTATTCTAATAAAGCGACAAGTCACAAGTTGCGAGATCCACATACAGAGATTGGCCAGTTGGGCTGCTTTTTTTTTTAACTCTTTTTTGAGTTTTGGGCCAGTCTCGACCCCAGAGCGGAAGTTGTTCCTGATGCTTGACTAACAAAGCGTGGCGGAGAGCTCACCACACACATTCATGATTAACTCTCTGGCTATATTTGGTTTTTTTTTTACCACTTTCTGTCGTAGTCAGCGGGGGAAGGGGGCAATGTGTGTGTGGTTTCATAGCGAGCTTTATGAGTTCAATTCTGCAGGCCATGAATGAAAACAAAATGATGTCAATGCTACTTTATGCATATGAATATGAGTTTTATTTGAATTAACTTTTTTATTTCTCGTACTTCTATTGTTTGTATTCCAAATTAAATGCGAGCATTTGGAGGTGTTGTTGTTGGTCACCATTTGAGCCCTAATCTATGCTATATTATTGCATAATCAACGGGGGGGAAAGGTAAAAGAGAGGGAGAAGCGAACGGAGTTCAGCATTGATCATATTTCACGCTCGCTGGCGCCCGAGTGTCCATTTTTAATGATGATAATGACGCTGCTGATGATTTCTACACATGTGGCTTTTGTATTTCGACCAGCACTTTAATACGCGGCTCAATTATGATTGGAGTCTCAGCTTGTGAGGGCTTTGGCCCAGTTGATCGACGAACTGTGAAATCTATCCATAAACAATCAGCTAATGATCATGCAACTCATCTGCTACTCTTTCAGCTACTCTGCCTGGCCGTCGTCTCTGTCCAAGGCTCCGGCTTGGGCCCTGAGGCGCGAAGTGCTTCGCCCAAGGATGTCAAGTCACTGAGTGCCCCAGTTGGTGTCCTCGACTCCGTGCTGCGTGGCAAGAGTCGTCAGTCGCGTTGCGTGCGCTGCTACGAGGATCGTTATTATAGCTCGGGCAGCGATCGCTATGGCGGCTACTCGAGTCGCTCTGGCGACGATCCTCGCAGTGCTTCGTGGTATTATTCCTATGATCGTTATGATGATCGAGGCGCTGGTCGTGATCGTGACTATGATCGTTACTATGGTCGCGATGATCGTTATGCGCCGCGTACTTATGATCGCTACGAGGGACGTGGCTACGATGATTACTACAGGCGAGGATCCTACGATCGAGGATCTGGTTATGGCTATGGTGGATACGCTGCCTACGACAGCAGGGATCGTTACTATGGTGATCGTTACAGTGACAATTCAAGGGGTAAGTGGGGGTGATGGAAACAAATTGACTGCTTGATTGATTATATTTTGTATTTAATGTAGTAGTAAAAGGCAGCTTTTAAATGTTATATGTTGTAAGTATGTAATAAATGTGGTTACAATTATCATGATTACCTGATAATTGTAACCACATTTATTACATACTTTTACAATATATTACAAATAACTTTTTTCTAAATGCTCATTGTATTGACCTCAAAACATAATTTTAAAATGTTATTAATGATAGAGCCATGTTTAAAATATATTTGGTTATCAAAAGCTTTTTTGTAAATATTCGTTTAACTGGCTTACATTTTAATTTTACATTCTAAATCATAGTTTACAATAGTTCTATTGTGTTGTAATGATAGAGCCAAAGTTATAGAATATAAAAAATATTTGTTTGGCAAGTAACTTTTTTGTAAATATTTGTTTTATATTTATTGAGAGATTTTTTTAATATTTGTATTCGCAAATAACCTATTTCTAAATATTCTTCTTTTTATTTTATTTATTGTTTCAACATATTAACTGAACTGGTTTGTACTCTGAGCACTTTGCTTAGCTAATTTTATAAAAGCGATTTTCACAGTGTTGTTCTGTTTAAGGCAGATATCACAAATAAATTATGTGAACTGCAATAATAGAATGAATTATACAAAGTTTATTCAAGCAATATTTATATTCAAAATTATTGGAATATCAAAACTTTTTTTTTCATTTTTGCATTGCTACTTTGTGCACCGGTTCCTATTGCAAGGCTAAATTTATTGATCTCAAATTTAAAATTCAATGAAATCACTTTCTAAGATTATACAATATTGTGCTCATTTGTCTAAATTAATGATTTTGCAAACTCGTTCACACAAGCTTAATCATAATTTAAAAAAAAACCTTTAATATTCTGCTAATATCTTTTTTATTAATATTTTTTTATGTTACAATAAGAAATATTAGGCTATTACATTACATTCATCGTCATTTATTGGGATTAAGTTATTTATAAGCTATTTTAAATATTATTCTATTTTTCTGAACACTGCTATTTCAATGAACCTCATAATGCATCGATGTTCTTTTGTTATTATCCATATTCTCTAAAATATTGAAATACCAAAAAAAGGAAAAAAGTGTTGAATTATTAAAAATTAAATACATTATGCTGTTATGCTTAAATTTGGATTCGAAGTTGTGCTTTTAATAGTACTTTTCAGTTTTAAACGTAAAAGTCGTAAGCACTGCTATTTCAATGTTCACAGTTGCACACATGAATATATGAATTATTATTCTAGCTAGTTTTGAGATTTCGCGAATTGTGTTTATATTATTTATATTATCTCATTTTAAGAGATGTGTAAATAAATGTTAATTGAAATATTTGTTCTGATTTATATTATTATTACTAAACTTGTTAAGTACTTAAAGATTTTCTTTCTCAGGCATCAGACTTGGCTCAATATTAATCCGAACTTCTTTTCAGATCGTTATTATGATCGCTCGCGCACCGCGTACAACAGCTATGACAAATATGATCCGTACGATCGCTACTATTCAAGGTATGATTTTCGCAACTATCGTCCTTGGGATGAGACCTACAGGTATCGCTATCCTATTTTCTATTCATACTATACTTAAAGTTGCTCTTTTAATGCTTATTGCTTAATCACCATTGTGTAAACTTTGTTGTCATTTTTTAACGCTCTTGCGCTTTTTACTTACATACAACAACAACAACAACTACAACATAACAACAACTACAACATAACAACAACTACAACAACAATGTCAATGTCTACTAATCGCACACATTAAACATGAACTCTGGATACTCAACGCTCTTCAACTCGAACTCGAACTCGAACTTGAACTTGAACTCAAAACTTGGAACTAAAATCTTGCACCACTTCACCCACTGTTACTGTACTGTCCTTTCAAAACCCTAACAACAACAACTGCAACTGCAAACTGCAACAACTACAAAACAACAACAACTGCACAAAACAACGCACTTTTTGAAAACGCCAAAGCAGAGGACAGTCGGGCTTCGATAATTCGGGGCGTGGCTATTATTTTGCCGGCGATGACGATGACAGTCGCTCCGGCTCGCATCCGTTCTACGATCGCGAACGCGCCCAGTCGCACTCCTCGCCCGCCTCCCCCGCCTCACCCTGCGGCCCACTGATCAGCAATTGTCCCTACGGCGATCGCGGCACCAAAGTCTCCTCCTCGGCCATTGGCAGCGATGGCTATCGCGGTGGCCACACCAGCGTCATGGGTGGTGACAAACCCTTGAGTCAGGGTGGTTGGACCTACCTCGGTGATCAGGATAAGCAGAGTTCACGCGGTGGCAGCAACGGCAACGGGGGCAGTGGAAGTGGCAGCAACGGTGCTGCAGGTGTGGCAGGCAACGGCGTGGCGAGTGGAGTTGGCGGCGGGCGGGATAGAGAGCGTGATGCGCAGAGGTAAGTTGCAGTGGGTGCTGCCACACACACACACACACACACACTCACATACACACCCATTCACACACAGTTTCGCAGTCTCTCGTCTTTGTTGTAGCGCGTTGAAGCTGCCGCGAATTGTTAAAATCATTAAGATAGGCTTGCTCTCTTATCGCCCCTTGTAGCTCTTCCTATGGTGGCCGACCTCGCCCATTAGGCGGCAGCTATCTGTTCGATCGGGACAGCAACGCCGTCCCGGAGAGTCAAAGCGATGCCGCTAACCCAAATGGTGATGGTCCGGGTGGTGATGGTGGTGGCCACAAAATGCCAGCGGCTGCGGCACAAACAGCGCCTGCCCCCAACGAGTCTCAGCTCAACGACAACGTCAAGGACAAGGCAACAAAGTAATGATCGAAATAGAAAAGGAGGCCAAAACAGAATGTCACCCTCCCACCGCAATCGCAGCAGCCTCATTGGCGTGGCTTTAACTTAATTTCATCTATTTATGTCCTAATTCCTAAGCTAACATAACATAACATTATAAAACTAAATGAAATATTTATGTGTGGCACGCCGAAGCGATTTTGCTCAATAAACAATTCAAAAGGATTCTCAAAAACTATTTCAAAACCGATTCCTTAATTCCCCCAAAAAGAAAAATAATTCATATTTAGCATTGGAAGTACAGTTTATTGTTAAAATTATTCATTAGTTATTTTATTATTGTTTGTTGTCAGCGCTGAACAGACAAAGCTTATTGAATATTTTTATAAAAGCCCAGTTTAACTTGGAAAATAAATTTCCTTATGATTATTATTATTACTAATATGGGCATGAACAAAGTGAATAATCGAAATGAAATTATATGACAAAAACTGAACAAAATAATAACAAAAATCATATTATAAAAACCAAAATTATAAAAATAAGGCCAGTTAAAGTTGGAAAACACATTTCATTATACTCTATATTTTATTCAAAAGATTGGGGAAGGGAAAAGAAATAAAAATGTATATAAAATATGAATGAAAAAATCATCAAAAAAAGCTTTAAAAAGTAAATAAATAATAAAAAACAAAATGTGTTGGAAAAAAATAAATTTTTCTTCTTTATTTTTATGGCATGGGCAACCATTTCATATCATAATTAAGAAACCAAAATACAAAACAATATAATTAAAACAAAAATAATTTAAAAAATGTTGTATCATATCACAAGAAATCATAAATTATAATAAAATAAAAAAAAAAATAATAAAAATAATTAAAGAATATTTAATGATTGAAATAAAGGAAATCAAAGTACCAGATTTTAAATAAACCGAAGGATATAAAATTAAATAGATGTAATGTATAAAAATTAAAAAAAAAAGTTTTAAAAAATGAAAGTATAAAAATTAGGAACATGAAAATAAAAACGAATAAACAACAGAAATTATAAAAACAATCTATATGAAACAAAAAATTAAAATAACTGAGACCATTAAAATATAATATCACAAAAAATTATGTATGTTAAAAAATATAAATATTATTAAACTAAAAAAAATAATAAAATATAAATAATATTTAAAATGTAAAAGATAAATAATAAACAAATGGTTTAAATAAAATATATATATATAAAAAATATATAAAATAGATTATAAAATAAGAACAATAGACAATAATAAATGTAACACAAAATAATAAAATTCAGTTTCACTAATCATTAAAGAAAATACATTTATTTAAAACACTGTAAAACAGATGTAAAATTGAAAATCATAAAAATAACGAAAGTCAAGAAAAACTTTTGAAACATAAAGTATTAAATTCAGATTTAAAATGAATACTTCATAAATTAACATTATGAAGAAAAAAACAATTAAAATGTTTGTAAAAAATTGAATAAAATTTAAAATCATAATAATAACGAAAATCAAAGAAAACTTTTGAAACATAAAATATAAAAATTTAATAAATTAATATTCTTAAAAAAAACAACTTATGTAAAACTTGAAAATAAGTTAAGGATGCTCAAAAAGAAATAATTAAAAGGCAGCAAATAAATCATAAAGAAAATAATTTAAGTTAAAAAAATATTCTTGGGAAATCAATTAATGAGAAAATAACGGGAGAACTAAAAAAAAACAATAAACAATAAATCAAAATAATATATCAAAATAATATAAGAACTTTTTAATATTATAAAAAAGAAATATTGAAAGATTTGTAAAAAATGTGAAATAAAGTTGAAAAATTACATTAAATTATAATATATTTTGAATAAAAAATATAAGAACAGAGTAAAAGAAAATAATTTAAAATATTATAACATAATAATAAAAAAGAAGAACGAAAATAAGATATTTAAATAAAAACTTACCCATAAATAAAATGGTAAAGAAACCAATGTTGAAAATGAAACTTGAAACATAACGAAACACAAATGATAAAAATGAAATTGAAAACTTACCAAATAAAAATTGTAAAAAAGAATTGGAAATTAAAATTCTTGGACTTTTTAAACTTAACTTACTAATAAATATTTTGTTTGTTTTTTTTTTCAATTGTAACAAAAACACGCCTGCTATTGGCAATATACATCGTTAAAAATTTCGCGATTTTACATTGGGATTTCTTAAGTAATTAATAATTATTTCTGAATTTGATTTTTTTTTTTTTGCCGGAAACTTTCAACAAGGATATTGTTAGACCAACAAATTTATAGCTTTATAACGAAAGTTAACAAAAAACAGCAATCGAAACCGAAAATTCAAACTAAAAAAGGCACAAAAAATTAATGGAAATCGTTCGTGTCGCGTTCTTATGACATTTCTCTGGAAACTACACAAATATTGTCGCAATGTCTCTGATAAGAAATGCTCGCTTCTTGCTTAGCTCCAGAATTGTAGCCATACGAAGATAGATGATCCAAAATGACGAACTGACGAAGGTGACTCAGTGTTTGGCTAGTTGTGTGAGTCAAACACGTTGTTGATAGTAGTTGTTGTAAATGTTAAGTTTTTAGGTTTAGAGTTAGCTCGTTGAGACAATTTTGTTGAGCTCTCATAAGTATTTTATAGGTATTGTTGAGGTCTTGTAAGAGGGATTCGTTGAGCTCTCATAAGAATATTTTCCTGAGCTGATGAGTGTTTTCTTAACTTTCTCAGACAAATCTTTGTTGAGTTTTCATAAGAGTGATTTGTTGAGCTCTCATAAGAATGTTTTCTAAAATTCTCCAAAGATTGTTTTGTTGAGTTTTCATGGGAATGTTTTTTGTTACTCTATCAAAGAGGAGTTGTCTTAAGCTCTCCTAAGAGTGAATTGTTAAGCTCTTATAAGAATATTTTGTCGAGAAGAAGAATGTTTTTTGTTACTCTCTCAAAAAAGAGTTGTCTTGAGCTCTCATAAAAACATTTTCTTAAGCTTTCGATTGATTGCTTCAATTCTCGGACATATGTTTAGTTGAGCTTTCAAAAAAATGATTTGTTGAACTCTGGTGAAGTATTTCTTCCAAGCAGTTGCCATTGAGCGTTGTCTGTTCATTTCATAAAATTTTTTTAAATGCGGTAAGCTGCATAAAAATTAATTGTTTAATTAGAGAATTGTATTTGTGGCAACATTTGGGCATACTTACAGCAATTCAACGTTGTTAAACATTTTCACAAATTAAATTTAAAAATGCATTTTATATTCAAACTGTACTTTTTTTATGTTCTTCCAAGCTGGCCGCCACCTTGAACTCGGCGACGGCTCAGCCGCCTTTTGAATTGTGTGCTCTCTCTTCTTAAATGCTGTTGCTTTACTTTGTTGCTGTGGCACTTAAAACTTCTTTTTTGATTGCTTGTGGCTCTGCACTTGGTTAAACTCCAAACTGAACTGTGCTCAACTGCCAGATCGTCTGGCTATTTATAGTAAAAGACCGACATTCGAAACCCACCACCAAATAAAGCAAAAATTCTGACACAATAGGGGCAACTCAACAATTGAAAAATACTTTCGCATGAAATGAAAATGTTTTGCGTCCAGAACGCAGGCGTGCCCTTTTGCTTTGGGTTCCCTGGTTCCGCTGAGCTAGGGGGTTCTGAAGATATACGAGCTCATGGTCTCTATTGAAATGGAAATGTGTTTATGCTGGTATGCCACGCACACGATCCCAAGAGTTGTTGTTGCTAAGTGCCTTTGGTGGTGGTGCCTTTGGTGCTGTTGCTGCTGCTGGTGGAGGGTAAACAAGTAAGAAGGCTACAGTCGAGTGTGCTCGACTGTGAGGTACCCGCTACCCATTTTCAATAAAAGCAAAATATTGCGGTGGTATTATCATAATATATCAAAATAATAAATACTATAAAAATACTAAAAATATGTCAAATTGTATATTTGGTATATTTATATAGTACTACATTCAAGATATTCTATAGAGAAAAATATATATCAGATTGTCAGCCAAAGCAACTCAACCCTATTAAGTAGGCGCTTTTGCCCTTACTAAAGTATTTCTTTAATAACCTCGACAATTTTTATTTGATCGCAATCAAATTTTCAGGAATCACTAAGACTATAGTTATTATTGTATATACCAAAATTCGACTCTATAAAATTACGCTTGTTGTTCGATTTTTGTCAATTTGTAGAGGCAAGTGGGCATGTCAAAAATTTGAAATAAACTTGATCTGCATGCAACATAACAAATGCTGTCGAAAAAAATTATAACTCTATCTCTTATAGTGTCTGAGATCTACATAGGTGATCATACGGACAGACAGACGGACATGGCTAGATTGTCTAGTCTGTTGACACTGATCAGGAATACTTTATGCCTCCTTATGCCTGTTACATACACAAAGTTATAATACCCTTCTACCCTATGGGTAGCGGGTATAAAAATAAAGTAAATGCCACCACCGCCAACACGGCAAGATCTCGAACTCTCCAACATAAAGTGTATGGGAATGGTTAATTATTAATGGTGTAGTTTGTTGTGGTGTATGGGAAAATAACAACCAGTTGATACGCTTTTTTTATGTAGTGGAGTGCATATTAAAGCAGTCAAGATTTTCTCCTTAAACTTCCCTTTGGCACTGATCTGCCAAAACACATTTTCTCACGCTGTGCTAAGGGAGATTTGCCAGCTTTTCACACAGTTCCTTTTTCTTTTTTCTTTTGGGGTGAGATTAATGCGACTGCGTCAGACATTTGGCTACTGGTGGGCAGCTTGACAATTATGCTGGTTGCTGACTATCGAATTTTATGGCATTCGAATAGCTACTGCTCAAATGCGGGCTGTCCTTTTTTTATTGTGTGAAAGTAAAAGTGTAAAGATGAGAAGAGGAGCGACAGCTGCATTAAAGCCGAATTGATCAAGCACTCAGGTAAAAGCAATATTAACTATTAACTTTATCTTACTCAGTCCATTGAGAGCGCACACCTCACTGATAAGAGCTCTTATCAGTTGACTGCATGATAAGGTGGCGCAATGAATTCGACTCGATATTGATTCCAGTTCTCACCTGGCTCGCGAGTTGTTAAAGTCATGTTTGCTGTAACGGGCAAGCGTTGAAAATGTTTCGTCTATCGTATCGTCCAAAGTTGAACCATTTTCTGTGTTTAGTTGTATTTATTTACTTCTTCATACTCTACGAACACTCATTTCTGCGTGTAAGCTATAAGTATTTTTAATTCATTTTCCGACAGAGAAAAAGAACGTGAGAGAGACAGAAAGAGAGAGAGAGAGAGAGGGGTTTCCCTCTGGCAACATATTGTCATATTCAAGTGAAAATCTTTTGCGTGCTTAATGAAATGAAAAATTAATTCAAATGAATCGAAGCAGCCCGTTTTTCTTTCTTATTTGAAATGAAAACGTTTCGTGTTTTCTCATTGGAAAGTGCCCCAAAAACCGCCTACTGCACAGTGGTCAAAGTGCAGCAAAATATTCATAAATTAATTAGAGAAAATAATGTGTGAGAGTCATAGTGACACCCTCAAACATTATTTTAGCGTGCCAATTAAAATTCTTAAGAAATAAAAGGAAAAAAAAAGAGAAGTAACTACCACGTTATCAAAACGCTAGAAATTCACTTAATTCTTAAATGGGAAAATAATATGTTATGTGATAGTCATATTCATATATGAGCATGTATATTAAAATTCTAAAGTAAGAAAAAAAGATGTGAAAGTAAATACACTATTATTTTAAACGGAAAGTAAATAAAACATTATTTAAAAATTTATAAAAATATTGAATTCTAAATAGGAATGTAATAGTAACATTTTCATATTAAATTTTATTAAATTTTTTTATTAAAATGCTAAAGTCGAAATACGAAAATAATCGGCAAGTGGAAATAAAAATGATGGAACTTGTAAAGAGGAGTAAACTAAAAATATAGAGAATTATTTCATATTTCAATGGTCATTAAATACATAATTTAAGAATTTGGGATATTATTGAATTTTGAAATTAGACACACCTCATTATTTAACTATTTAAATTATTATTAAATAAATTAAAAGCCTTGAGTTTTATTGAATTTTAAATGGGAAATAAAAACATTATTTCAAAATGTTTATGAAATTTGGAACATTTTTATTATTATTATTTATTTACGATTTTAATGAAAAATTTGATATATAATTATTTTTTTTTCTTTTCTTTAAAATTTTGAATATTGAATTTGTTCAACTTGATAAAGTAAGTTGTGTTTGCAGCCCAGGGTGCAGCTTGGCAATGATAAACAACAGCAAATTAATTTGCTGAACAAACACAGCTACAACATAAATATCGTGTATATATAATCTATATATATTTACATCTGTAGCCACAGAGCAAATAATAATTTTTCTATTGGACAGCCAAGACAAATGTATTAAGAGTTTTGGAACAAGTATATAAATATATATATATATATATATTTTTATTTTTTCTTCTATATATTCTGTTCAAAAATAGCTTAAATTTATAATGTCTCATACACACACACAGACACACACACACTTATTGAGGGACACACGGACACACACACCCCCGCACAGTGTTAGTGGAGCACTCCAATTGAGAAACAAAACCTACAATTTATAAAGTCGACTCATGTTGAATTGAAGTGCGTTTACATGCCACTAACACAGAGACATATAAATCGACGCTGCCCCCCAACAACTCGCACTAATACACTGACAAACAGCAAAGCTACGTCGACGCTGACTGCGCAGTTGACGCTGCTGCTGGCGACAGCGGATGACGCGAGGACAGAGAGTCGCCAATGGCGCCAGTTTCATGCGAAACGTACGTTGATTAACTTGTTGCATACGCGTCGCTAGAGTCCTGCCCCAGACACTTGTTGTGCCCCACTCTCTCTCAGTGTCTGTGTCTGTGTCTGCGTCTGTGTGAGGGAGTGGAGTGCTTCTGTATGTATGTGTGTGTGTGTGTGAGTGCGTGGGTGTCATCATCATTTGCGTATTGCGACTGCGGCAGGTCAGCGTGTGTGTTTGCGAACAAACCACAAAACAAACACTCGCAAAAATAATGCCCAACCATAGAGAAAATCGCATTAAAATCCAATAAAAACTAATGACATTAGCTGAATGTGCAAATATGGATTAAGTTTTGCAATTGCAAAAAGCACTGCAAACATTTTGTGACTGAGAAGTGTTAAAAGAGCTTCAGTTTAACAGTGAAGCTAATTTTTAAAGTTACAAAATTAAGACAAAACATTCAAAATTTCATTAAAATACCAATAAATAAATTTATATAAAATTGGTGAATAATATTTTACTTTTTCAATCCTCGAAATTTCGTTTTTTTTTTACTCATTTTATTTTCTTTTCTTTTTGGTACAATTTAAATCTTTAATCCGCAAATGCAATTTCATTTTGTACAACATTTACATCATGATCATTTTCTGCAGTTATTGTATAGGCCAGTTCTCTATTGTTATACGTATTTAACTTCTTAGGTTCTTAAAACAAGCTTAAAAATTTGAATGTTGATTTTTAGTTCAAAGATTTTTCATAATCATCATGAATCATATTAAAATCATGAATGAATATTAAAATAAAAAATTGTGTTACTAAATTCTTAAATTATATTTTCTTATTGATAAAAACGTGTATTTCTTAAAGAAATCTCAAATCAAACTTTAATGAGCCGAATTATCATATTTTATTAATTTTTCTGCAATTCAAATCTTTAATCCGTTCACTCAATTTCAATTTTTACAAAAATTATTCTTTCATGTATTTATTTTATAAGTCAGCTCTCTATAATATTTATATATATTTCTATTTTAAATTATTCTTTGACGGACAACCAAACAGATTTACTTGACAGTTCTGCCATGTTTATGACAATTCAGATTTATTGCCTATTGCAATTGATGCCAAGAAAAATGTGTCTGAATAAGTTATAATTTCAACACTGCTCTTGCTATGCAAGTTTTTCTATTATAAATATTTTGAATTATATAAATATAAATCTTATAAATCAAAATATTTGGATACTTCTTTGATTGTTTCCCTCTGAATATTCAAATGTTATTTACTTATTATTATTATTTTTGCATACTCTTGTAGCATTTTCTAAAAATATATTTCTAAATATGAAAATTGACTTATCTATTATTATTATAAAATGATCTACCAAAAATATGTTGTCTTAGCACATTTTTGGTAGATCATTTTATATTTAACATTATTGTTTTCTTCATAATATTCAAATTTATTTCTTTAATAGATTCTTCTTTTATTTGCTTTCGCTTTCAGCTAATGTCATTAAAAAGAAATGGAAATCTTTTGAAAGTTTTTTGTATCTAAATAATGTCCCAATTAGAACTTGTTTTTTATTGTCGTATTCTACATAATTCAAGCAATTATTTTGATGAGTGTAGCTGAATAGTTGGCTTTAGTTTGAACAAAGAATGCCGAGGTTGGGGACAGCCCTCGATGATGACACTGAAAGACGCGCGAGTTTTGTTGTTATGCGCTCGTTGTAAATGCCTCCCCTCCCCTACCCTTCCCTCTTATCACCCCCTCTCGTTCTCACCCGCTGGTGGCACTTTGAACCAGAACTTGCCCCCGCTGCTAAGCATGTTATCGTTAATCGATGGCCGCCCATCAACAAAACAAGCAACAGGAGTTGCTTTGGGGGGTTTGGCGACGGCGTCGTCGTTGACGTCGACGTCGACGTCGCTGTTGGCGTCGCAGTTGGCGACGTTTGAAAATAAACAAACAGCGACGCCAGCTGAGACGATGGCGATTGCGATGCCGATGGCGACTCCTGAGCAGCATGACACTTGTGGTAGTCACGAGTAGGCAGCTTGGCGCACAAGTCGCATAACTGTAATTCACACCTGGACATCGACAGTTATTGACCAAGAGGATAGAGATATATAGAACAGTGCTTCAAGTGGTTACTACGGCTGCGTGCGCCACTCAAGGTCACGTTCGCTTAGAAACAAATTAAATTAATTTAAATTCAAAAGTCGAGACAAAAAAAGAAAAAGAGAACATACATTTAAACGGTGGTGCATATACATAAAGAATCATATATGTATATATGAAATCGGGATATATGTTGTGAAAATGCTGGCGGCGCAAGAGAATCGTTTTCAATATGTTTACTTTACGCTCTCGGGTCTCGTGGCATGCACCATGCTAATACTATTCTATATCTCCATGCGCACAACAATTGTGAGTCTCTATCAAAAGTGTGTGTGTGTGTGAGAATGTGTGTGTGTGATTGTGCTTTGACTCTGGGATAATCTTTTGACACATTTGCAGAACGAACGCCTGCGCGATGATCTCAAGCTGCTGCAGCGACAACTCATCTATGAGAAACCGAATCCACATTGGAACTACAACAACAGCTGGCGACGCATTGGAAACACAACTTTGAGGCACGAAATATTCTCAGCCTACTTCGATGTGCGCACTGATATCATACGTGAGTGTTTAATAACAAATTGATAAGTTATAACAGAGAAAATGAATGACGTTCGTGAAATCTTCTAGTTAAAATAATAACTTTAAATAAATGTAGAAAGTTTATTTAAAAAAAAGATAATATTCACATCAAATACAAGGCGTAGGTTGTGTTATTATGTAAAACATTTTCCGTGAAATGAATCTTTCGATTTCAATAAATAAATAATATAGCAAAAGGTCAAACTTAAAAAATCTGAATAGTTCATTTTGATTTAATTATTATAACCTGTTAAAAATATAAACATTTCGCTAGTGTAAAATATAAATACTAAAATGTGTAATGCAAAAGAAATGGCACTACACAAATTGAGCATTTTTAATTAAAGAGATTAAATTAAATAAGAATATTATAAGCAACACAATGAAATGTATCATTAAGGGAATCAGCTATTTACAAATATATTTTCTCATGATCCATCTTAAATAATATAATAAGTAATATAGATTACTTAGTCGTAGCTTTCATAAATCTAAAGTCACTGAAGCTAGCTCTAAATGCAGGCAAATTAAATTCAGAAATAAATAAATTTCAAAATATGTCATCATTTCTGAGTGCTGCTTTCAATATAAGCATATACATAAGTAAGAAAGCGCCAGTCGAGTCTGCTCGGACTTGAGATATCTGCTATCCATTGATTAAATTTACCATTAAACCACAAAAATACTAAAATTATATAGGATATATAGTACAACATTCGCAAGATACCACAAAGTGCCAAATATACAAGATTGTCAGCCAAAGTAACTAACACTCTTAGTAAGTAGGCGTTCTACTTCTACCTTCTACCCTATACTGAAATAATAGTGAATAAAAAGGAAACATTATACCTGCGTATAAGATTGTAATTATCTATTCCAGCAATAACAAACTCGTCTGTTAATGTTTCTCGAACATGTGTCGTTTTCTTTTGGGATACACACTTTCATTGATATGCTACAATCCTTTTATTACCTACCCCATATTAAATTGTAGTTTGACAAGAAAGTGCGCAAGATTTATTTGGTAATCTAAAGGAAGCCATAAGAATAAAACCTGAACTGCTTTGTCAATTATATTTCAACCCTGATTCTTTACCTCTGATTCCTTTCAGGCAATGTGCAGCTGGATGAGCAACTGTTGACTGTGGGATCCCTGCGCATCTTTGCCATCCTGCCAGAGCGATTGCGCGACTCGAGGGTGAGTTGCATAGTTCGCTATGCGGACTTTTCGAGCCACGAGATTGTGGCTGAGGAGGCGGGCGCGATGCACGATGTGCACAACAATAGCTTTGCAGCCTGGAGTATCATGTGTCCGCTGCACGTGAAGAAAGATTCGCTGGTGCGGCTGCCACAAGTTGTGGCACTCAGCTATGCCTCCAATCGACTGAGTCATCTAAGTCCAAGTTTTATACAGATTAGGTGAGTTAAGTTACGCGAGTGGGCTGATAAGTAATGTGTTAGTGTGGACATCCATTGAGATTTTGTCATTCAAATTGAATCTTTAAGATACATTTTTTTTAACAAGTGAGAAAGTTAAATTCGATTGAGAGTGAGATAGCCACTAGCAAATTTTAATGAAAGAATAAAAATGTCATATAATGTTAAAATATACATATATACCAAAAAATTTTAAAATATACCAAGGGCTATATTGGATATATTGGTAGCACGAAAAAATGCTGTTCTAAAACAATTTTTACGATATTTAATCAGAAATCATAAACAATATATTATATATTCGGGAAAATTAAGTATTTTTTTGGAATATACGCTGTATATTTTGACAATAATACCGCATTAATATAAATTCTTGCATTCGACATTATTGTTAAAATATACAAAGTATATGTATACCTAAAAAATACTTAAATATACCGAATAAATAATATAACAAAAATATAATATACTAAATATATTTCCAAAAAACATATTTAAATATACCAAATGCTATATGTTGTATATTGATATACCACAATATGCGAAAAATTCCGTTTTTTGGGATATAAAATTGTTTCTTAAACAACTTTTTAGATTTTTAGCTGATCGCAATAAATCATAAAGACCGTATTCAACCAAATGCAGCAAGTATAATTTATTTAAAGAGAATCAACTACTTATCAGCTCGCCCTCCTATAATTTATATGTATTCTGATTATTAATCTTTTATTCATTTCCCAGTTATCCACGCAACATGACGGAGATGTTTGGCAAATCTCGTGCCACGATTTCCGTGTGTGTCGGTCCGCTGCAGGAGAACTACTCGAATGTGCTGCGACTCGTGGAGTTTGTGGAAATGTATCGCCTGCAAGGCGCCACACACTTTTACTTCTACTACGTGGAGGCCAGCGACGAAGTGCGTCGCGTGCTCGATCACTATCAACGTTTAGGCTTGGCGGATGTCTTCGAATGGAATGTCCAAGCGCATCTGCACGATGTGCACTACGCTGGGATTGTGGCACAGTTCAACGATTGCGTCTATCGCGCCAACGTCGTAGACAATCATCGCTATGCGGCTGTCGTCGATTTGGATGAGGTGCTCATGCCGCTGAAGCACAACTCACTAGCTGACTATCTGAGGCAATGCGACGAGGGACGCACCTCGGGATTTGTGTTTCGCAATGTGTTCTTCTATCGTCGCGATAGCAACGATACTTTCAATGCTCCCGGACACACGCTGAATCGTTTGCTCTACACGCAGTCGAAAGTACGAAGGACACTCGAAGTGATGCCCGCTTACATGCGCAGCAAGGTGGTGGTCAATGCTCGAGCGATTGTGGAGATGGGCAATCATCAGGTGTATCGCTCGGCGCCGGGATTCGTGGATCACATTGTCCATCAGACGGTGGGACTGTTGTTTCACTATCGCGACAAGTGCATCAATTGCAAAATGGTGCTGATTGTGGACTATACGGCGCGACGCTTTGGTTCGCTGCTGTTCGATCGTGTGGATGCCACATGTCTGGAGGTCTTCATGGAGCGGCGTGGCATCTGCGCGCTGGCGTAGTTGCCGCTCATCTGGCGATGATTGGCTTTGTCGCTCTTATCGCCGCGCCGGGCGAACGAAACGCCCATCAAATTGCTGTTCGAGCATGAAGTCGAGATTGTTTTGGCCGTCGAGTCAGTCTTGTGGTGTCGCTTGTTGCCTTCACACACATATAACATATTTTGTACCATATTCAATGCTAAAGTTCTGTTCGCTGCGTCGTGGGGCAAAGCCCAAGCCGGAGGCGCCACCGTTGCCCGCCAAACGTGTGTCCAAAAGTGTATGACTCACTTTATTTCATAGTGTGTCTGTGTGTGTGGGTGTGTGTGTGTGTGTGTGTAGTACCTAAGCAACTTGTTTCGCTATTACTCAATAAATGCACAACTGTGCTTTAAGTTAAATTTAATTTCGATTCGTTTTGGTTTTTTGGTTTTTCGCTAATGCGCCTTTTGGCCTTTTGCAGTCGTCGCTGCGGCTGCAGGATGTCCATTTGAGCGATGCACAGCTATTAAATGTGCTCAAGGCTCAGCGTGCACGCGGTCCTTTAATATTGGCACTCAGCAGGTAAGTAACAACAACAGCAACAGCAACAACAGCAGCTGCAATACGTTAGAAAACAGCTTGGCTAATTTGTGCGCTTGCAGCCCAACTGCTATAACAACAGCTATACCGGAAGCGGAAGCTTGCCATCACTGCGGCACGCCATACTTAAAACGCAAGAGCCAAGCACTTCAAAATGGCGACACGCCAGCAACACAAGCAACAACAACAAGAGCAGCAGCAGCAACAGCAGGTGAGCTTAGCTTTAGCTTAACGCTGTTGTTGTTAACAGCTTGTTGTTTGTCACGTTCACTTTTGTAGGCAGCCGCTAAATTATTGCCACAATTTTGTTAACCGTAAGACCAAATATTTAATCTTTTGATTTTAATCTTTTAAGGATTTTTCATCTTCGAATTTTATCTAATATTTTACTTATTATCTAACGTTGAAATTTATTTGATTTGTTTTCACTCTATTAACATTTGGCTTCTTCGACTTTATAATCTATTTTTGTATCATCTTCAAGTCAATGAAAGTTACTTGCTGAACTTTTATTTTCTTTGCTTTATTTGCTTTGAAATCATTTCTTATATATAAAGAAAAATCGTGCTAAAATCAAAAAGCAAATCTTTGAAATCATTTCTTACACAGAAAGAAGAAAGTGCTGAAATCAAGAATAGAATCTTAAATAAAGATTATATGATGTTAAAATAAAACCAAGAAGGTTTATTTTTAAATCAAGACCAAAATTCTACAGAAATTCTACAATCATAAAATTAATGATTATAATCTTTTTTTCAAGTATTTCTAATAAGTATTTTCAAAATACGTAATTCTATGCTTGATTGTCTTTGCCTTTGCATTATTCCTTATTCATCTTTATATCTTTATATCATACTTAAGTCATCTTTAAATCAATGTGACTTTCTGGCATTGATTTTCTATTGATATTTTCTAACTAAATATTTTACCAACCATTTGTATCTTTATGTTCTATTTTTTGTGTACGTATTTTTACTTGTTTTATCATCTTTAAACTATTTCACTATTAATTTATTTTTCTATATGTTATACATATATTTCGTGTGTATCTCAATGGCAAATCGTATTTTATTATTGTCTAACTTATACCTCTGTTTCATATTTCATTTTTTTATATTATTTTTAATCTTTAATATCTTGTTGAGTTCGATTCTCTCGAAAATTTCTCGACAACTCTCTCAAGTTTGATGTTCATTTATTAGCTTTCCATTTATTTTTACTAAGCACCAAGTATAGCTTATTCTCTCGCTCCCTCAACCCGCTCTCTGAATCTCTCGTCACTTTGCTTTATCTTCTAAATAAATTGACAGTGCTTTTCCCATAACAAGCCACTCGTAAGTCCTGCGTTGTCCTGGAGCTGTCAATCAGCGGACAGGCTCAGCAATGCAGCTTCCATGGCAACCTAGACCTGTCCAACTATTCACTACAAATGAGCTCACCATGTCTACAGCATTGCTTGGGAACCTCCCCCATCATAACATACATATACTCGTATTGTGCTCTGTATTCACAATACGTAATAATGTTGGAATGTTCTCGCTAGTCGCTTTTGTTTTTCTCCCCTCCCTCGCTGCTGTTAATCCGATGTGTTGTTCATGGGACACATTTCAGTGCATAAACGAAAACAAACCATAAAAAATTATAACAAAAGCTGAAAAACAGAAAACAAAACAAAAAATACTATACAGCACTCGCTGTGGCAATAATAACTATCGTCGCTTTAGCTTTAGACTCTAGAACAGAACACAAACTGACCCCGTAGCCCCTTTCATATAAGTGAATATGAGTGTATTCGTATTGTGGCTGTCTGAGTACTTATGCGCTGCCACATTGCCGCTGAGGGAATGCGCCCTTGCCGCTGTCTGTTGCTGCCTGTTGGGGCTTGACGATGACGACGACGATGACGATGACGATGTGCTGGAACTTTGCTGTATGGCTAGCGGAAGGGAATTGACCGGGGGAGAGGGTTGAGTGGACAGCGCTCAAAGCCGGCAACAGGCAAATGTAAATACCCCTGAAATTAGCAGGAAATTAAGGGGATATTGTTTGGAGATAAAAGAGTAAATTAAACTTAACTTAGTGGTATAGTTGCACTTAGAAATGAATTGTAAATTCAAAAGAGAAAAGGCATTATTTAAATTAGAAATTCAAAAAATATGTATATCTATTTAATAATTCCAATCTTCAATTATTACAATACATTTCTGATATAGAGTTTACGTATTTGATAGATAAATTACATATTAAAATACTCGATAAATAAATTAAAAATATTTTAAAAATTGTTTCTTGTATAATATTCACTTCTTATCCATTCTCTGAGATGGAGTTTACATTGTCTATAGAACAGTTTTACAATTATTATATGATGGTATAGATTTACAGAAAATAAAAGTATTTTCTTTTAAGTTTAGAATTCATATCTAAACCAATATTATGAAAATATATTTAATCGTTTAATTATTCATTTATTATAAAGCATATATCGCTAGACAGATAGAGCTTTCATATCCTATAAATAAGCGTGTATTATATATGTAGAATATACATAATAATCTTCCAGATATACCCGCTTTACAATAATTAAATATTCTACAAGAAGTAATGTTGATTAGTATATTTTTAATTTACTTAACATGCGAGTATTTTAATTGAATTTCGTAAATGAGAAGAATATTTTTTTTTAATAATTAGCTAGTATGTCGAAGTAAACTATTCCCATATCAATATTCAATATCCATTTAATAGCGAGGGTGCGTTGTGTGGTTCTGGTAGAGCCGGAATCCAGTATCATATAGATTTATATGTATATGTACATATCTTTGTCATAATAAGTATCTAATTCTGTAAAAGCAAATATTTCTGTCAAATATTTTAAATTTTATTATCACACGAATTTTTCCATTTATTTAAACGATCTGTGTCTTCAAAAAGTATTTCATAGTGTAGCATATCCATATCTACAGATTGTTATTGGCTATGAAAAATAGTTTCACTTAAACAATAAAGTTCCTTTATTACCTTAACATTTGCATGCATGTACTACACCCAACATTTTTATAAGCTTCCTTATCGAAAGCATACAGTGTTTGATGTGGAATTGCCAAGTTATAAAACTCTATAAAAATCAAGATAGTATTCAAGGGAATTTCCATAGATTATATCCAAATATAATCGACATATTGGTCTGGGAACTTGTTGAACAGCCCTCGACACTCTGGCAACGCCACCCGCACTGTGCCGTCGTTGTCATCATTATGACCTCCTTCCCCCTTTCCCCCAAATACTCATCCCACACATGTGCAGTCGCCAGGCCTCGTGCCTGCCCTAAACCAGATGCGCACATGTGCAAGTGTGAGTGTGTGAGTGTGAGTGTCCATGTGAGTACTCAGACGAGTACTCGTTCTCGCACTCATTTGCTGTTTTGTTTGTTTGGGTTCTTTTGTTTTGTTTTTGGTTTTCAGTTTTTCAGTTTTCGCTTTGCCTTTTGCTTTGCTTGGACAAGCCTAACCCATTGATTCTGGGCAAGCGCATGTTGTTGTTGATGTTGTTGCTGTCTCCTGACTCACACACTCCAATCCCACTCCCCCTCAACCAGTCCGCTTCACTCCGCACCCCTTTTTACACGCTGCTTGTGTGCATTTGTGTGTGAATTTATGCATACAAATTGGAAAATATCGGATCTGTGGTTCGTGCCCAGCGCCGAAACGCAGCGCAAAGCGTCGAAGGCAAACATAGAGAGAGAACAACAGCAACAGCAACAAATCGTCAACAAGTCACGCCAAAGCCGGCTGCAGAACACAGCTCACAGAGCAGAGCAGAGCAAAGCAGACAGAGACCGTTGTGAGGCGAAGCTGACAGACACGGAGACTGAGTTGTGAGTCCCCCAATAGCACCCACCACTCGCATCGCAGTTGCCGTCGCAGTTAGCGCTAGCAGCAGCAACAAGTCAACGTCAAACTAATCAAAAAGCTGCGTACAGTGGTTCAGCGTTATGATAACATATGCATATTTAATTGGTTTAATTAGTCTAGCAATTTTTTCTCATTTTAAAATGGGTTAAAGGGCATACGGTTAAAAGTTGAGTTGGAAACATTGCTTGGATTTTACATTGTGTATGGTAAATGTAATTTAAGTGCTGTAAATCTGACGATAAAAATGAAAACTAGGCACTACGAAGATTGAATACCCTGCCACAGTAGAGTAACCTTATTAGTAATATACATAATCATTATTTCTTCTTCGATTTAGTAATTGACAATGTCCTTTGTAGGGACACAATTTCTATTGACTTTTAAAAAACTAATAATTAAACTTAATCCTCATTTATTTAGTATTTCTTCTAAAATAATTGTGGTATTTTCTTATGATTCAAAATTATAATTTTGTTACATTTACTTAGCTTGTTGCTAAATGCAACATTTCAATACAATGCATTTATTTAATATTTCTCTAAATATAATTACAGTGTTTTTTAATCATTCAAAATTATAATATTGTTACATTTTCCTAGATTGTTGCTAAATGCAACATTTCAATACGGTGCATTTATTTAGTACTTATCCAAAAATAATTACAGTTTTTTTTAAATTTCAAATTATAATTTTTTTACATTTACTCACATTGTCATCAAATGCAACATTTGAATGCAGGCGCACCGTGTGTGAACCACTGTGCCGAATAGACGCTGCGCTGCCGCTGCTGCCAGCGTGCTTGCGCCGCTGTCGCCAAATACGCCGTTGTTTTGTGCTATACGATACCGTAGGCCCCTGCTATTTAGTTACTACAGAAGTTTTGCCAAGTCAAGTTGTCGGCATCGTCGTCGGCGTCGTCGTTGTTGTCGTTGTCATCGTCGTCGTCTTCGTCTTCGTCGTCGTCGTGAGTCGAAAAGTTCGCAGTGCGAATGTGTGTGTGATATTTTGCACCCAACAATAACAACAACAAGAAGAACAACAGTGAATGCTGCGACGCGTCGATCGCTAAGCTCTTAAGAAGCAGAAGAAGCAGCATAGCATAAATGAAGAGAAAGAACAAGTACCAACAACAACAACAACAACAGTTAAGAAGCGCGCGCGTGAATTGCGTTTAATCCTCTCTCCTCCCACTCTGTAAGCATTTAAGTGAATTTGTCTTGTTTAGTTTGTTGTTGTTGCTGCTGCGCTTCTTCGTCTTCTTCTTCTTGTCCTACGGCAATTCACTGCAAGTGTGTGCGCGTGCGTGAGTGTTCGCATTTATCACTGTGAGTGTGTGTGTGTGTTGCTGCAGCTAAAGGCGTTTCCAGTCACAACAACAACGTTTACTTTTCTGGCACAACGTGAGTTATTAATTTTTATGGCCCAAGCTATTAATTAACCTTATCAAATTAGTTCGCAAATTGCGAACGCAAAGTTCAGAGTTGAGTTCAGTTGAGTTGCGTTGAGCTTTACTTTTATTTAATCCCCCCGAGGCAAGCCCAAAGTGTGCTACAAAAAAAAAACAACTAAAGTGTTATACACGTCGACGACCTTCGATTCATTAAATATTTAAATCCAAGTGCGATAAGCACTTTATAGGAAATATTAAGTAATACTATACTATAAGGTTTTCGATTGTGGACGCGTGAAAGATATAACAAACACATTCGCCTTAATTATGCTCGCATATGATATGATAATACTTAATAATAATAATAATAATATATACAGTTTATGGTATACGCTCCATATATTGTGCATATATAATATTTTTGCCCCTATTTGTCCATGGATCTAGATAACTTGTTACTGTCTGTGTGTGTGTGTGCACAGTTTATTTTCGTGTGTATGTGTGTGTGTGTGATTTTAATTCATTTTAAATTATACCATACGAGAGTTATACGAGGCGGCATTTGGTCATAGTTCAATTAATTGTTTAATGACCGGATGCTTGCAGGGAGACATCGCATGCAAATGAAGTTTGCCCTGCTTTAGGCTTTTTTCTCTATACAAAATCTATTTTTGAAAGCCCAATTTCACCTGTCAAAATTTCCCCAACTATAAACTTTCAATTAATTTATTATTTATTACAGCGTTGTTTTGCCGCATATTAATCATACGCACTGTGCGCCAACAAGAAAGCCCATTGCGAATGTTTCTATGTATTGTGCTATTATTTATTATTCTGCCTTTGTTTACGCTGCCAACACAGCGACATGCCACAAATTTTGATAAGACAACCGGCAAAAAACAGTTTTAGACTCTTGCAAATACTTTTGTGTGTGAGTATTTAAAAGTGCCAACTTTATACTGTAAACTCTCGTTTAGTAAACACTCGAGATTTTGCTGAGTTACTTTGTGTATGTGAGCAACAAAGGCGCTAATTCTTCTTTTCAAACTAACAAAGACAATTGATAAGCATCGAGCGACTAGATTAAAGCAGCAATAAATTGAGACAGACAGCTGATGAAGATCTTGAATAATTCTCAAGTAAAGTAAAATGTAAATAATTAAGTTCTTAAATGGAAACTAAATGCTAATTTATGTTCTTAATTGAAAATTATGCGAATCTTTGATGCAGCAGTTCCTTATTAATTGGATATTCTAATCAAGACAAGAAGATAAGAGTCAAGAATGACCTATAAATAAATTAGAATTTGTTTGGAGCGCATTATAGATTTTTTTACTATACATTTTCTTCTAAAATTTTAAATTTTCTTAATATTAATTCATATTTTTTTTTGAAATTTAAAAATTTTGCAATATTTATTCTTAATTTTTTTCAAATTTCAATATTCTCTCAATATTAACTCTTAAATTTCTTAAAATTTCATATGGTCCTATTATCAAATCTTCGGTTTTTTAATTAAAAACGTTCTTAACATTAAATTTATAATTTTTTTTAAATTTAAAATATCCTTAATCTTTTTTAAATTTAAAATATTGTTAATATTAATTCACTAAATTTGCATATTATAAGCTTTTTAAAATTTAAAATGTAGAGCACAAATTTAATCTTATTCTAATCTATTAAATCTTAGATTTTTTAATTTAAAAGATTCTAAATATTAATTTATCACCTTATAAAAATTTTAAATCTTCTCAATATCACTTCTTATTTTCTTTTTAAATTTTCTTAATATTAAATTTTTTTTTTATTTATATTGTTTTCAATACTAATTACAAACTTTTTTTAAATTGCAAATGTTCTTTTGATCCCAACTCTTTTAAAATTGAAAATTTTTGTATTATTTATTCTTAAAATTGGCAAAATCAACCTTTGATTGCTAGTTGATAGCCACTAAATGTCAGCATAAATTAGCTAACTAAAAAAAACAGAAGTTGAAAGTCGTGAAAGAGCATTTACCATATGTGAAAACCTGTTCAATTTTGATAGGCAATTTGCTGCTGCTTTCCAATTTTCGACTCGTGAAAGGAAACTTCAATTTGCCTAATAGATAACTGCAAGCATTTCGAATCGATAATCGGTAATTGCTTATACTGATAAATTTCCACAGCTAAGTAAGCCAAGGTAAAGTATTTTAAACTTAGCATAACCCAGAAAACAGCTAAAGCGGCTGTTGAATTTCTCAGGCTTTCGGGTGACTCAATAGTTTGTATATAACTTGGGTCTGTACACTTCTTAAATCAACGGTCAATGGCACGCGAAATAAGGAAATATCGAAAAACTTTCAATCGGTGGCAGTTTAATTGTCTTTGTTGTGAGGTTTCTTGTTACCTGCGAACGAACTTCAATCGAAAAGTGTCGATTTAATTGCCTTCGCATCGCATTAATTGGGTGTGAAGCATGAATGACTGATTAAGTTGCATGCCCCTCGTCACAATATCCATTTCATATTGACCATTTGTAGCGCCCACACTTGACGTTGTGGCCTAAACTCGACAGCTATTATTTCATTATGATAATTTCCATTCGTTTATTATGTCTATCTTTGAGTGGCAATTGTTGTTGTTATTGTTGTTGTTGTCGATGTCGCCGCTCAGCTGACAGCTGACGTTTATTGTTGTTCATTTTTGGCATTTTTTGTATTTTGTATTTTGTGTTACCAGTTTTTATTTTTCACCATTTTTTGTTGGTCTTTTTGGCTCGCGAGAGATTTTTGGCATATGATTCAGCCTGAAACCCGCATCAGAAAATACTGCGTTGTTCTTTTTTTTTAAATATATATTTTACGATTTTTTAGTTGAACTGAAATGCAATTAGCATTCATTTGTTATCTATTGACCAAGCGATTATTCAAATTTTAAATGTTGGGCGTTACCCAAAATACGCCCATGTTTGTTTTCTAATTATTTTATGTACATTTTTGAATTGCTTTTGCAAAGTATTTCTTTGAATACCCTGTACAGCATAGAAGGGTATTTTAAATACCCAGTCTATCAGCCTTGATTCTAACACGCATTCATTTTTATTTCCTATGCCAAAAGGAAAACAAGCCAAATGCTTGATTAAATATTGATAAAAGTACAAAATTCAGCGAGCACACACATACACTTACACAAATGTATACACATATACCATATATAGACATTGTATAATCGCTTGTTGAACGCATGTTGTTGTTGTTGCATGTCTGATAAGTTAACATTTTGATTTTAGACTTTTATCAAGTAGTTTTTTTTTTATTTATATTTGTTTTCTCTCCACTTTTTGCGATTATATTTTTTGTATTTATGCGCATGATTTCATTGCTAAAATCTCACCAACCAAAAAAAGCATTTAAAATCAAAAGAAACCCGTCCAAGTTGCACTCGTAATTGCCGCTAAGCAAAAAAAAGCAACAAAAAAAAGAGGCAAAATAAACGTTCTATACCTGATTAACGTGTGTTAATTGTGTTTATAAGCATTCGACTTGCCTCTCTATCGCACTTTGCCTGTCTCGCTTTACGCTTCCAGCTGATGGCGTTGAAATTGAAAGCTGTTTCCAGCTGTCAATCGCTTGGCAAAATGCCAAAACCTTCTATTCGCTTGTACCAGGTGCTCAGCAAAACAGCTGGCATCATTCAACCAATAGAATGCAAATAGAACTTAACACTTTTCGCTGCATCACGAAGTCTGAATACTCTATCTGGGATCTACGGAAAACTGAAATATTAAATTGAAGTGCTTCAATTTTTTTTTTAAAGATGCAAATGATTTAAATTACTTCTTTTTTAAGAACTTTAAATGTTGGAAGAAAAGAATGATATTCTAGACTAATATTTTTGAATTTTTCTTATTTCAATATCTATATTTTATATCTATCTTCATTTTATATCTACGTTTTCCAAATGTGTTATGTTAAACTACGAATTTCTATATAGAAAATTTCTTTAATATGTAATATACAGTGATAATTGTTTTATTAAAATGAAAATTCGAATTTCAAGATTGACAATCTTACTTAAATTCAATTTATTTATTTGTTTAGAAATTAAACAATATATCATATATCATATCAGTCTTGAAAAAAGCAAAAACAAATTTTAAAATTGTTTTTTAGTTATAGCTTTTTTTCAATCTCAACTTTAGCTCAACTTTAAAGAGAATTGGTTTTAAATAGATTTAATATGTTAATACCAATAAATACTTAAGGTGAAGATGAAATAATTTTAAATGTATTTCTATTTATTTTTAAAGTGAAGGCGGAGGAATAAAATACTCATGATGTTGTTTTTTACATTTTTGGAGATGGAACAATAGGTGCAATAATTTTATTTTTGCATCTCTATTGTTAGTTTTCATGTTAACACCATTTTTCTCAGTCCTATTGTTAGTTTTTCATGTTAATACCATTTTTGATAGAGCTGTTTTTAATATGTTAAAATTAATTTAATCCATTAAAGCTTTGAGATATGTGTTTGAACTATTCGAAAAAGTTAATATAAATGTTGTATTAATTTTCCGTTTGGGAATTGTGTTGTATTGCTAAGCACCATATTTGGTAGTTCAGTGTTTAATATAATATAATTTTAATCTCTAAAACATGATCAGATTTATGGTATGAAATTTGCATATGCCTTGTGTGCTTAATTTATTTTAAAGTCTTTTAGTGCAATCTTGAAATCAAACTCTTAGCTGAAGCAACGCTTTTTTTTTTTTTTAAAGTAGAGTATCTAAAAAGACAAGCTTTCCATTGGTGAATACGATTGATTAGAAATACCAGGAAATCGAACTTAGAGAGCGAGAGAGTAAACAGAACAGAGCGTCTGCGAGAGGGAGAGGCAGCGGAAGAGTGGGAGAGAAAGAGAGAGCAAGACAGCTAAAAGAGAGGGCGATAGGCAGAGCGGGCGACAATAATTAGCTTTTGTTGAGAACAACAATAACAAAAAGAACCGAAACAACAACAATAGACAAGTTAACAACTTTGGCAAACTTATCGCCGCAGTTTCAGCTTTTGTTATTGTTATTGTTGCTGTTATTGTTGTTGTCGTTGTGGCCGGCTCGCTGTCTGTGTCTGTTAATGTGTCTGTAGAAGCTGCCGGGTTGCCAGGTGACAAAATGTTGTTGTAGTTTCTTGCTGTTGTTGTTGTTGCTGTTGTTGTTGTAGGTTTGCTCGTTGACGCATTCGCTGTGAAGCTTGCCGAAGCTTCAGTTGCCATTAGAACTTCGACTTTGACGTTGTGCGATCGCGAGCGCGTTCCGTAAACGAAAATACCAAAAAGCAAATAACACTGTGCTACACGTTGTTAGTTCTTCTGCCCTAAGCTATAAATAGCACTCGCGTGTATTCGACTGTGTGTGTGTGTGTTTTGTTTGTAACTGTAAAAACTTGGGAATCAATGCGCCAAAGTTTTCTTTGCTAATGTGTTTTGTTTATTTGCATACGTTGAGTGGGAAAGAGAAGGAGATGGAGACGCAGAAAAAGAAGAAGAAGCAGAAGAAGGAGAAAGAGAAGGGGAAGGCGAAGGCAAAGGGCTGGAGAGTAAAGTCTAAGGTAGCGAACAAAACTGCAATTAGGCGTCAAGTTGAACGGTTTAGTGCCAAGGTCTGAGAAATGAGAAATGGCAACGCAAATGGGAATCAATCGATTGATAAATTTGGCGCTGAGATCATTGTTCGATTTTTAGGCACTTAAAAATTTATTATACATATGCACAACAAAACGAAAAAAAAAAGGAAAACAACAGAAACTTGCAGATAAGACAACAGATATAGAAAATGATGTATAATGCTGCATTGAATAGTGACAAATGGGTTTCGACACACTGTGCGCACTCAGTCCGTTGACCGACAGCGGCCCCTTTTGGGCGCTCACAGTATAGTATTATTGTTTGTGGATTTGGGATTTCGGACTCAGAGATTTAAATGTAGATTCACATTCAGTTGGCGCACGTACGCGATGCATTGAAGAACGCGACGGCAGACGGCAAAGAGAAGACACACACAGAGAGTGCACAGCAAAAGAAGAAGAAGACTGCAACAAAAGCAACAACAAACGTATTTTTGCTTGGCCTTTTGATATAAACCGACAATTTCCAATTAATTGAGTACTAAATGCGCCGCTTTGGTTCTTAGTTGCGATTTTTTTTTTCTTGTACTGTGCTGTGTAGTTTTTGTTTGTAATTCGCCGCCTTACGGTTGACCTCTCTGCGCTGCTGTCCAGCGCAGAGCAGCGCAGTCAACGTCAGCCAGTGACGTCAGCGTCGCAGTAAGCATCGACAGCGACAGCGACGTCGATGTCGCTGTTTGGCTGTTTGTGGGTGGCTGCAGAGCCATAAATTAATATACTCAGCATTTTGTTTGTATTACAACGGTGTACTCTAATACTATGTGAGTGTATTCGTGTGTGTGTGTGTGTGTGTTGTGTAAAAAATAAATAAAGACAACGAGTGAGAGCGAGAGCGAGAGCGTGCAGCATGTTGCCCAAATAAATTGCGTATACGTAAACACAAAAACAACGATGACAGGCAGCACCAAAAGTTCAGGCAAATGAAGCAGCAGAAACAGCTACAACAACAACAACCACAACAACAGAACGCTTAAAAATCTATGCTAATTAGCTGACAACAACAACAACATAAACGAAAATGCGCTGCGAAATAGCCAAAGAGAATACACAAATCAATAGGCCATTGAGACTTTTGTTAGCCGCTACAATTGCGATGGAAATTACAATTCCATTGTAAAAAACCTACAATTATAAATTTGTTTATTTGCTTTGTGAATTAACTTTATTCTATCAACTACTTATTAGCTTCGGTTGAAGTGTTAAACGCACCCAAAAAAAAAAAAGGAAAAAAACTAAACTATATACAGAAAAAACCTAAAAATTACAATTACATTCGTTTAAAATTCTTATCGAAATATAATCAAAATTTAGTTCTTTCGTTGACACATTAAAAAGTTACCAAGTATAAAATTGAAAGCAATAATCAAAACCAGTTTTCTATCATTCTTTGAAAAATAAAGTAACTATAAAACGCTTTCTCTAGAATGTAACTTTTCTTTTGGCCAAACTTTTCTATTAATAACTTTTGCTTAACAATTTATTTTTATGCCGCATTTCTTTGCAACATATTCTATACAACTTTCACCGCTGCAAAAACCTTTCTCATGCAAACTTCTTTGTCAAGCTGTGGCGAATGTTGAATTCGACTTGCTCTATATATTTATTTTTATACTCTCGCATATAATTTCCATGACAAACTTGCCTCAGAACACAATGAATTTGTCTTTAAAAATAGTATTCAATAGATTTGAATTTTCTATTTCCAGCCAAAGAGTTGATAGATCATTAAACATCAAACAAATGAAATGCTTTTAAATAGAATTATGGATATGATCGTTGAATGAATCGTCTTATTAATTTTTTGCATAATGTGCAGCGTTTGTTCGACTCGATATCAACTTTTAGAGAAATTCGCAGTAAGCACAGAAATTTCATTTCAAATGTTTCGAGTAGCAAAGCAAAATTCTTATCGATATCTACATCGATTGCAAATAAAAGATAACGCACAAAAATGTTGAACAGAAAACGCAATGCATATCTATTGCAATTAGTTGTTGTTGTTGTTGTCGTTGTTGTTGTTATTTTGGTTGCGCAATAATATTGTGTTGGAAAATGAAATTCATTCAGTTACGAGCGACACTTCTTGATAGCACCTCAAAAACCACAAAGACAACGGAAGCGAAACCAAATGAAATAAAACTCAGCCAAAGTAGATGATGATGGAGAAGGTGGAGGGGAAGGGGAAGTGAGGTTGTTATGGAGGTGCTAGATTCTCGTTTAATGTCTGTCTGGCTGAGGAAATTGCCCATTTTAATGGCATTTTAATTAGGTAGCGAATGTTAAGTGTGCTTGGCACTTTAGCTGCGCCGCAGCAAAATGGAAAAAAAAAAACACTTTCAGAATTCTAGAACTATTGTTAATTCAACTGTGAATTGCACTCTTTAAGTGTGTATGTGTGTGAGTGTGTGTGTGCCACTGTGCCACACATTGTTGCATAATCACAATTCCCGCGGCATTTTCCCATTTGCATCACGTGCACATTTCACACTTGCTTGCTCCTCCCGCTTCTCCCTCTTCTTTCCTTCTCGTCGTCTGGCACCTGACACATCACAGTGAAGCTGAGGGAGTCACAGTTCTATTTGCGCCACAATGAAGATGATTATCAGCATCATCATCATCATCATCGTGTTGCAGTAGGCAAAGAAATTGAAATCCATTAAGTACCTTTAAAAATAAAGCAAATACTACTAACCGCATGGCCCACAGATACTCTCTGAACACACATATGTGTTTACATATATATGTATATGTATATATGCTATATGTGTATAGTATATCGGCACACTTTGTGCGTCGGAAACTGCTTCAATTTCAACTCGTAAAAATTATTCAAGTGTACACACACCCCAACAAACAGAAAGAAAGAAGCAGAGGCAAACAGACAGACAGAAAGACAGACAGACAGAAAGTTAGACAACTACTCGTAGTCAGAGGAAACAAGACCAAAAGAATCGAAAGAAATTACGCACGAAAAATATCTTGAAAATGCCATAAGTTGTACATAGATACAGATACAAATACAAATACAGATACATATACAGATACAGATACTGAGAGACTGCGTCGAGTATATTTCCGTATTGAATGTGTAATTTAAATGCGCTGTAATCAATTTGTTTGGGCATATCGAGTGGGATGTCGGAAGTTTGTTATTTTTTTTATTTTTTATTTTTTGTGTGAGGTGAAGGTAGCTTAATTGCTCAATTGATTTACAAACTAAACAATAGACTCAATGAACTTTAGATTCATATTAAAGCTCTTTTTTTTAAGGTGTTAAACTTTATTTGAGCTGATTAGTTTATCTCTTCTTTCAAATAGATTTTAAATACATTTTTATAAAAAAAAATTACCAAAAATATTACGCTACTTGATTAATTGATGGACCTACTAAACAAAGTACTCGATGAACTTCATATGAGATAAATAGAAAAGAGTCAAGAAGATCTCTCATATCAAATAGCTTTTAAATCCTGTTTTAATGAAATATTAAAAGAATATTTTTACCTTGAAAAAATGTGTTTTAGATTTCTTAAATCAACTCAATTTTAACAATAATTTGAGTTAATGTCATAGAAGAACTCTTATTTAAAAATGGCTTTATACTTAACTTGAGCTAAATAAAAGTCATTGAAAACTTAATTTTAAATAGATTTCACATCAAATATTTTTCATAGAAAAGAAAATTAATTTTCTGTAAAGAAATATTACACAAAATTAAAGGCTGCAAACAAAAAAAAAACCTTCAATGAACTTCAGATAAACTTCTCATATTAAAAAGACTTAAAATCCATTTTGAGTTAAATACAAGACATTCAAAAAGGTTTCATACTAATTTTGAGCTAGTTAAAAGCCATTGAAAATTTTAAATTTTAAAAGGTTAAATTCAAATTTTTGTCATAAACGAGATTTTGAATTAGTTTTTTGTGAAGAAAAATTTTAAACAGTGAAGGGTCGCCAAACAAAATTTGATTTTAAAATAACTTTATTTGATTGATTGAGCTAAATAAAAAAGTTATAGAAAAACTCTCAATTCAAAAACTCTCAGTTAAATTAAAGTCATAGAATACATTCCTAAGAGATTTAAGAAATATATTTTACAAATAGAAATCCCAAGAAAAGTAAAATGAACAAGTGAAAAAATTCTCAATGAATTTTATTTAAGATTAACACAAAAATCACAGAAAATTTCTTACTTAAAGTCTTCATTCAACGCAAACATCAAAAATACCTTTCTTCAAAGACATTTTTTGTTTTACAAAAAGAGATCACCGAAAATGAAATGAAATATAATACAAAAATGATGGCGCTATAAAAACCATTTAAAAATGTTTAGCAAATCCCCGAGCAACAACAAATTGTTGGCATCATATTTATTTAAAAATTTAATATTGAGCTTGAATAAAATTTTACTTAGCACAAATTAAATGTTTAGTTGTTTGGCGGCTCATTAAAATTGAAAATGCGTTTAAACGTTGCCAATAAACATTTTAATTTATGATTTGAAACAATTTCATGTGGCAAATTCCAATGGAAATTCTTGTTCAGAAATAAATAAATATGCGCAAAAAAAAAAAAAAAAAAGATTCGTGGGGGGAAACTTGCACAAATTTATTTGTTTGTTTAAAAGTTCAAACAGCTCACAAACGTTGAGCTCTTCATTTGTTGGACTGTCAGTTGGCGTATTCATTGAATAAATAAAAGCAGCATTTTAAAATCGTGCTCTCATCTACGAGTAGTAGCCAAATGTGAGAATGAACTTTTAGTTTCGCAGCCAAGAAAATATTGTTGTGAATATATATAATTAAATATGACATTATTTTTTGCAGCGCAAAAGTTATTTCTCGGTACGATTTTCGGTTCTTTGTTTATAGATTTTTAATTATAGGATTTTTCGTTTCGGTTTTATTTTTAATATGTGCAATAAATTTGTTTGATTTTCAAATCCTTGTGACGCGACTTGGTCTTGATTTTTGTATTTGTATTTGTATTTTCTGTTGTTTTTTTTTTTGTTGGGTTCTGCTTTCGATTTGTTTATTTAAAACTCTCGACACAACAGAGCTCTGCAGCTTTGTTTGCTTTGCACTTTATGCTATGCCACACACTAGCTTGTCTTCTCTATCTTCCCCTTCCTCCACTATCTCCCCCTCTCTCCACACACACACTCCCACTACTTGCTGTAGTTGTTGAGGCAACTGTTGCTCTTCGTTCACTATTTTTAAAATGATCATCAGACGAGCCTCATTATGAATCCCAAATACTACAATTTTCCTTCTCTCCTTCGACTCGTTGATGTTTTCTTTTTGTATATTGCTTTCTGAGTTTTTCTTTCGTGTTTTTTGTGCTGTTCGTGTTTTTGTGCCTATATTGGGGGCCCCGCTTGGCAGCTGGGAACAGCCCATGGGCCATTCCTTGATCGCCAGTTGAAGAAAACGGGAACGCGAGCGCATCGCAGCGCAAAAAAGTCGAGAAAGCAGAATCTTGTCGAAATGGCGCGTTGAGAGCGAAAGTCGAAAACTGAAACGTAGAATTTGTTCAATTTTCCTATTCGGTGTGTGGCCAACAATTACGTGAGATATATATTTATATATACAGAAAGTATATATAGAAATATATAGATCAAAAAAATTTTGTGTGTGCAGCGTCGGACGCGTGTCAAACTTATGCCGGGCGGACGTGATTTCGCAGTTGCTGTCGCTGTCGCAGTCGCAGCTGACGTCGCTGTCGCCGCTGACGTTGACGTTGACGTTGACGTTGCCGTCGCGACTGCTTGAAATGCCGGTTGGGGCATTTGGCTGATCCGGCTGACGGCGCCGCATGGTTCAGTTATTCAGTTTCAGTTGTGTTTCTGCCAGCGAGTCGAGTGACACCGAGAGAAAAAGCAAAAAAAAATACATCCCACAAAACGACAACGACGACAAATAATAAACGAGCAACAAGCAAGAAGAAAAAAACACGAATATAGTAGAAGCAATTTTTAGATTTAACTGATTGAAGCGACGAACGCGGCGTATGCGTAATAACCAGACACAGACTGCAACAAATTGATACAACGCAAACAAACAAACAAACACACACACACATTGTCACTCGAATACATTCGAATACACTCGAAAGTAGCTTACATAAAGAGACTTAAAGTGGTATTAGTAAACAGTTTAACAGGCTTAAACGCGACCTAGACGATGCCAAATAATCGTAATCGTAATCGGAATCGTAATCGTAACAAGCGCAATAAGAATCAAAACGCAAATCAAACTAAACAGCAGGAGGAGCAACAGGAGGAGGAAATAGAGCAGCCAGCAACGACAACTTCATCATCATCATCATTGGCACCCGCTGACGATCATCAGCATAATGATAATAATGTAAATTCTGGCAGCATTTCAAATGGGTCATCAACAGTCAGCAGCAACGATGTTGCTGACCACAACAACAGCTCTAGCAACAACAACGCACAGCAAGTGACAAGAGCAGCGCCAGTGAATCAGCCAGAAGAAGATCAGCCAAAAGATTTAGCTAAAGAGACGCAACAACAGCAACAACAACAGCAGCCAGTGAGTCAGCAACTGATTGATGAAAAAGCAGAGAGCAAAGCTGAGCAAGCGATTGTAGTTGCAGCTGCAGAGCAGCCAAAGGAGTTAAATCAGCAAATAGAAAATAACTCTGAAGAGCAGCTAAAGGAACTGCCAAGGGAAGAGGTGCAAAAGCAGCCAGAGGAAGCGGCACATGAGCAGCAAGAGCAACAGCTAAAGGAAGCTACGCAAGAGCAGCCAGAGCGTCAGTCAAAAGAAGTAGCAGAAGAGCAACCAGAGCAGCAATCAGAGGAAGTGGCACAAGAGCAGCCAATTGCTGTGATAATAGAGAAGCAAGCAATCGCTGCAAATCAGCTAAATAATCAGCTCAATAATCAAGCTGAGCATCAGCTGCAGCAGCAATTAAATCAGCAAGCTATTGAGCAGAAAGAAAGCTGTCAATTAAATCAGTTGAGCAATCAGCAGCCAGTGGAGCAACTACCACAGCAGCCAGTAGAGCACATTGTGCCTGTGATCCTAGAAAAGGAGTGTAATCCATTTGAAGTGCAGTCAGCTGCAGCTGAGCAACAGTTGCAGCAGCCAACAGTGCATATAGTGCCAGTGTTTGTGGAAAAGACAGAAAGCTATACAAGTCAAAGTGCAGAACAAACTGTAGAGCAATCAAAGGAGCAGCCAAAAGAAGAGTTAAAGCAGCAACCTGTTGTTCACTTTATTCCTGTAACTATTGAGCAAGAAGTGATAACAACAAGCAGCAACATGGGCGCCAAGCACTCGAAGCAGCAGCGTGAGCAGCAGCAGCAACAAAAGCAGTTGCCAGAACTGCAGCAACAACAAAAAGAGTTGCCGCAAGAGCAGCAACAACAGCAGCAGCAAACACCGAAAGCGCCTGGAAGTCCACGTCAAGCTAAAGTTATAGTACATCGCATAGTGCGTGAAGAAGTCGATGAAGTAGATGGAACTCAGCAACAACAGCAGCAACAACAGCAGCAACAACAGCAACAACAGCAGCAACAACAACAGCAGCAACAACAACAGCAGCAGCAACCACAATTACAACAGCAACAGCCATTAGAATTCCAACATCAGCATGAGCAACTGCCACAGCAACAGCCGCCGCTCGCCCCATCACAGCAATCACCCACACGCCAGCAACCAGCGCCAGCAACATTGCCGCAGCAGCGTAGCACGAAGGTGATAATCCATCAGATAAGAGTGGAAACAGACGAGGAGGAACGTGCGCGCAAAGGTAAGCCCACGATCGAAGAGATCAGCAGCACCACAGCAACATCAGCAGCAGGCACAGCAGCAACCACAATGCACAGCAATAGCAATGGCAGCATACCGAGCAGCGGCACTTTGTCACCACCACCCAGATATCTGGTCGAATCCCCCTCACCCAAGACACCATCACAAGTGGCACAATTTGGCAGATTCGCTCGCGATGTGCAGATCCAAGAACTCGAACTGAACAGCGATTGCAGCTCAGGTGAATTCAATTTCTATGGCATGCAATCGCCGGTGGTGTGTGAGGTGGACTCGGAGGTGGAAGCAGAGCCTCTGACACCACAACTGCAACCGCAACCGCAAACACCAACAACAGCTGTGGCGACATTCTCGCCAGATGTGCCGTCCAACAGTCGAGCGGAGCAACAGGAGCAGCTGCGTCAGAGACGCGTCCAGAAACGTGTGGCACTTGAATCGCACTTTCTGCCGCAGCTGCTCAGTCCGCGCTATCTGGACAGCATACTGGAGGAGAATAGCGAAACCACAGCCTCAGGCCATGAGCTAGCCTTGAGTCGCAGCTCCTCCAACGATCAAAATCACACTCGAGCTGCTGCCAAGGCAAACGAATCGTTTCCTCGCAGTCAACTCGATTTCAGTCGTCGGCACAGACGTCGCGAGGAGCCGGTGGCTCTCATGCTGGAGACAAAGCTGCTCGATCAGCCCAGCGATCTGGAGAGCTGCACCCGACTCCAGAGCACACTGTCACCTCAGTCTGAGGATGCCGAACTTGTTTACCTCAGCTCCTCAGCCTCGAGCAGCGTCTCCGATCTAATGGAACTCGAACTGGAGCAAGCTGCCGCCTTGGCTGAACGTGCTCTCATCGATCTCGACACGGATGCCAGCAAACTGATCAATCGACCCAACGATCCTGACCGCTTCAGTCCAGCTACTACAGCGTCCACAACGGAACCGATCAGCTCAGCCAATGAAACGGAAACCGAGGGCGAATGCGAGGTTCGTAGAGCGATAACTAATCAACTAACTAATGGAGACTTTAAGGCGTAAAACTTGATGATCGATAATTATTTTTGATAGTATAAATTAGTCATCAGAATTGAGTATAAATTTATAAATTGCAATTGAATAATTTATAAATTTATTAATCTATCATGGGGCTATCAGCAGATTAGAGTTCAAGGAAGCGTATACCGCTAATTGATAAATAATATATACATGAAATTTGAAATACATTGCTCGATGAAAAGTACAAATATACAAATTGATATAGTTTACAAATTATCGACTTACATTCTAGGCTTATACACTACAAAAGAGCGATCGACGTTTTATTAGTTTAATTATAGAAATATTTTTAGCATTCTGCAGTGTAACCTCCTTGTAAAAGAAAATAATAGTAGCGTATAGTACATGTTGAGCACATAAACCTTATATTATATTTTATGCCTCTATAAAAAGGTTCCTTTGAGATCACTTAGTTTCTATGACAGATTGCTCGAAGAGATTAGTACAAATAACTAGAGCCAATACGGTTTTCCATTAACAATAAGTATTCATCTATAAAATTTACAAATTATATATCAAAGATTCAATATGAATCATTAAAGTGTATTTCAAGTTAAGAGTTCCATATGTGCATATAATCGATATATTTCTTTAGGAAACAATTACAAATAAATAAATTGCATGCTTTACTAAGAATAGTATTGCGTTGATACGTTTAAATTTAAAAATAATACAATATCTATCAGGCATCAATATTTAAATGTTTTAGTGAATGTAAACTATTAATTTATTAATCAAAGTGAAAATTGCAATAGAAAAAAAAATTTCAATACTTTGAGATAAGTTGAATGGCATTTCAATTAAGAAATACCTTTTTGTTTTCCATTAACCAATTTCATTTAATGTCTTCGTACATTGCGATAAATGTTCGAAAGTAAATTAGTTGTTCAACAATGTTTAATAGTTTTTAAAACGAATGTATTTCAACGTTCTGATGCAAATTCTTACAACAGATTAGCATTTGACGTAGACAGCGTTTAGTGATCGTCGAGAGACAAGGTGAGGGGTGTCTGATACAAAACGGGCAAATCGGGGTCAGGTTGGCGAATGGTTTCTCTTGAATGCGCCATAAACATGATGTAGGCCATGTTTATGCATAGCACGCACTAGAAATAATCGAATGCCTAGCAATTTTATTGAGTAATAACAAAAAGCTAAAACTAAAAAAAAAAGAAAAATAACACAAACAACTTGAGCTAAGCGAAAAAACCAAAAAAACAAAACACACAAACTATTGCAGGTCGAAACGGAAGTGGACACGGAAACGGAGACGAACGTTCAGTCGAGTCGGGAGAGCACACCTGTTAATGCTCATCGAGGCAACGAAGAGCGAACATTATCGCCATCGCCAGGCAGTTCGCTATCATCGCTGCTCAGTGCTGCGACGACGCCGACGCCAGCAGAGGCGCCAACAGCGACGCCCACGCGAGAGAGAGCAACAACAGCAGCAGCAGCAGCAACATCGACAACATCGGCTGAGTCCAACGAATTTGGCCTGAACAAATTGGCCAACAGTTCAATTGCAGCGTCGTCGCTGTCGGCAACGCGCGAGGAATTTGTTCGCAATATGGAAAAAGTGCGCGAATTGATCGAAATGACGCGACGCGAAGAGGAAAACGTCGCGAGCAACGCAAGTGCTTACCACAACGGAAATGGTAATGATAATAACGTGAACGTAAACGTGAACGTGAATGGAAACGGAAACGGAAACGGGAACGTAAACGTGAATGAGCAACGTAGGTCAACAGTAGAATCGCCACCGCCACCGCCTGTGCCACCGCCACCCAGCAGCATGCACTATCCCACTCCCACCACCCCCCCAACACAGGCAACGCACGTGCAACTCACCTCGTTGCTGTTGAAGCGTCAGGAATCAAATGATTCGCATTGCTCCGACAGCACACAGCACAGTCAATGCACTGCCATACACATGGCCTCGCCACCACCCACAAACGAACCACCCACGCCCCCAATACGCCAGCAACAGCAGCAGCAACCATTCGCACCCCCACAGCAACTATCCCAACAACAACAAGAACTATCCCAACCACAGCTAACACAGCAACCAGAATTGGAGCTTAGTGCAATCTCACAATTTGCAGGCGAAACGGAAGCGGAGCGTATCAAGAAACTGCGTCTGCTATGCACCGAGACCTTGGCCTCTATGCCCTATGGCGAGCAGATGCTTGAGGAGCTCGCCAGCGTTGCCCAAAACATAACCGAACAGCAACAACAACAGCAGCAGCAACAAAAGGAACAACAGCAACAACAATCGAGCAACAACATGCCTTATCCTTTGCCACATTTGCCGCACATCAGCGAGTTGCAACTGTCGCTGGGCGCAGCCAAGAATGATGCCTGGCTGGGATTGCCGACGCAAGCGGATCCCAAGTTGTTGGTCTGTCTATCGCCCGGTCAGCGTGCTTTGGTCGAGCAGCAATCATCAAAGCAATCGGCGCCCGATCAGCTGCTGGATGCACATGAGAAATTCGTGCAGCGTCGCGGCTATCACGAGTTGAGCGCTGAACAGGTTCGAGCGATGGACAGCGAGCAACTGAAACTGGAGCAGGAGCAGATGCTGAAAACGGCGGCGAAAATGCGTGAATTGCGCAAGAGTTTGACGCCGCAGCCAGAAGAGCAACCACAACAGCAACCACAACAACAATTGTCGCCAGTGCCGCCGCCGGTGCCAGTGAAGAGCGCTGAGACCGCAGCGAAGGCAAAGAGCAACCAGGGCGATGACGTAAGCCAGCTGAGAAGCAATAGCAGCAGCAGCAGCTATCAGAAGGTGATCACATCAGCGACATCATCATTTGAAAATAAACCGACAGCAGCTGATCAGCAACAGCAACAGTCAGTGTCCGAAAAGTTGCCTCACTCATTTGACCAGCGCACGTCCAGCAGCACAGAGCAACAGCAACAGACTAGAAACAGCAGCTACATGAGCAGCAACAGCAGCAGCAACAACAAATTCCCAGCCAGCATGGAAAGCGAACTCGCACGCATGTTTCCAAGCATTGCGCAGCAAGGCGACATCTTTGATGAGCAACGCAAGCGTTTCTCCAACATCGAGCAGAGCTTGAAACCTGCGCAAACAAAACGTTACTCGAACATTGAAACGAGTTCGTTTGAGTCGAAGAAACGTGTGGAGAACGGACAAGTTGTCTACGATTACAGCAACAGCAGCCGGGAGCACCAAGAGGAAGGCGAGAAGCCACAAGCAACAACAGCAACAGCAACAGCAAATGGCAAATTCCCATTGAAGGTGCATCAGATCCCAGTGCGTTTGATCGAAGATGAGGTGGATAAAGCGCCGCCAGTGCCACCGCCGCCGGCACCAGCAAATATTATGTCAGCTACCAAATTAAATGGCAAGCCAAACACTTTCATTGATGACGCACAGCAGCAACCACAACAGCAACAGCAACAACTGAGCACTGAGAGCAACCGCAACATCTCTCGCAGTGAGCAACAGCTCAAGGTGAACAGCAGCAGCAGCAGCAACACTTATGAGGAATTTCGGCAACGTGCCAAGGCAGCAATCGAAGCAATTGCTCAGCCAAGCAACAGCAACAACACGCAACCTTCGCAGCCGCCTTTGGACAATGAAAAGCTGTTCAAGGACTTTGATGCCTTGTCCCAGCAGCTCAATGCCGAACTGCAAACAAGTCGCGTCCAACGCGAGCAACGCGACAAATCCGCCTCGCTCTACGATCTCAGTCGCCTGACGCAGCACACCAACAACCAGAGCCAGCAGCATCTCGAGCAGCTGCAGCAGCGACGCCATGCGCACATGCAGGAGCTGGAGCGTGAAATCGAACGCTCCGCACGCTCCCGCCAGGAGCGTCTCTCCTCGGTGCCACGCAGCAGCGAGGAGCAACAGCCTGTGGAGTATCGTGCACGACGCGCCGAATCGCTCTGCAATCTGCAGCAGGAGCCGCTCCAACGTCCGCACAGCTCAGCGGAACATTATCGTGTGCAACCACAGCAACAGCAACAGGATGATTGGTCGCGTTATGCCAGCGATTTGGGCTACTCGGAGAACATTGCGCGTCCGTTTGCACGCGAGGTGGAGATTTGCTATCAGCGGCAGCATCAAAGGCAACCGCTGGGAATACGCGCTCCCCGCTTGTCGATGAGCACCAACGATTTGTCGAGCAGTAGCTACGATAGCTACAATGCGTATGGCGGAGCGCGGAGGCATGCACCGATGTTGCAACAGGCGCCGCAGCAACAGCGACCACATTACGCCAGCTGCTATTCGATGATCGAACGTGATCCGAATCCCACGTACATCAGCACCACCTCAAGGCGTGGCGTCTCCCCCGCCCCACCGGCACCTGTCACCCCGCAGCCGCCCGCTTACGATCGGCAGCAGAGACGCGCGAGCTTGCCACGCGAGTTGCACGAACAGCAGCTGAAGTACATACTCAGTAAGGAGGAGGAACTGAAGCTGGAGTTTGAGCGTTTGCAGCATGAACGCCGTCGCCTGATGGACGAGATGCAACGTGCCCCGACGGTGTTGCAAGCGCCGCCGCCACGTCGTGATAGCTATCGACCGGCGCCCAAGTTGCCCACGCTCAGCGAGGACGAAGTGTTCCGCCAGCAGATGGCCGAGGAGTGGATGAACAAGGTGGCGGAGCGTGAGGAGCGACGCCAGCACAAGATCATCAAGATCTCAAAGATCGAGGATGAGCAACAGCATGCCACCGAGGAGCAGGCGAACATCAGCGATGAGTTTCTCAATCGCGTCAAGGAACGTCGGCATAAGCTCGCAATGCCCGCAGACAGCGATTGGGAGAGTGGCGCCGAATCGCAACCGAATCTGAGCAAATCGGGTCAGGCGGCAGGCAGCGAATCGTCGGATGTGGAGGCGCCATCGATGCGTGTACTCGAGGGTAAGGCGGAGGCAAATCTGCGCGAGTTGCCGCGACATTTGCGCGAGTTTGCCAAGTTCGCGAGCAGCGAGCAGCTCGAGGGCGGCCAAGGGCATGTGGATCGCATGGAGGAGCAGGAGCGCAGCGAGATGATCACGGACAATTCGCATAGCAGTGCCAGCAAGAAGTCGAGCATTGTGAAGACGTACAAGGTGTCCAGGCTGCCGCCTTCCGTACAGGGTGAGTGTGCCGCTGAGCAGGACCAAGCGACCATAGTAGGCGTTGCTGCTCAACGTTATCGTTATCGCAATCGTGCGAATACCGCGAAACTCGTTAGTCATAATGTGCAACTAGGCAACAGCAACAGCAATAGCAACAGCGATTGCAACTACGCTTCTGTAACTAGCTCCCGCCGCTCCCCATCGCCTGACACTGGTTGCGGTTCCAAAGTTCCATCCAAAGGTTCCTGTTCTTGTTCCTCTCCCATCCCCAGTCCCACCTCCTCCACTGCATCCTCTCCCGCAGTCATTCCCTCGACCCTAACCGATAGCAACAATAATATTGCGAGTGCAAGCGCATCGTCGACAGCCGGCAGCATTCTGAGCACAGCTCTGCGTCTTGGACTGTCTGTGCTGACGGCCTGGAATAAGTTCAGCTAACTTTCTTTCCAAGCACTCGACGGAGTAAACTGCTAGAATTTATTATGGGAAATTTACCAAAGTACATACAATTTTCGTAGCATACTTTTTGGTGTTTGCAACTTGTACTTAAAATAATGATATAGAAATATATAGTAATTGCCGGGGAAATAATTTGGAAATATATTTAAAATATGCCAGGCATAATGAAAGACAAAAAAATTGTAATAAAAATTCTACTAAGCTTAAAATTTGCTAAATATTTCAAAGCATACTTATACTAATATCCAATAAATTAGCTAAGAATTGATCATAGCAAACTTTTTGGTGTATACATGTTTTAGAAGTACATTGAAAAACATTGTGGCCTGCAAAGTGAATTTTAAATATTTTTTTTAAATATATCAGACATAGTTAAATAGAAATAAAAATATAAATTCAGCTCAGTTTACACTTACCAAAATAATTCATAGCTTTCTTTTTGGTGCTGCAATAAATTTCCAAGAAATGTTCACAGCAATTTTTTGGTGTTATTTTAAAAGAAATGCAGACCTTAAATCGAAATAAATTGAAAATCTTTTTAAAATAAGTCAGACATAGTTAAATAGAAGTTAAAATACAAATTCAACTGTTAACAAATCACAAAATATTCTATAGCATACTTTTTGGAGCAAACAAATATGCCAATGCAAAAAAACAGCAAATTGTGTGCTAAGTAATCCGCAAATGTTTATAATATTAAATGGAATTTGTTGCTTGTAAATTTCCTAATAAAATCTAGCAGATTGTTTACTTTTGTAGAGTGTATAATTAACTCATTTGGTGATGGCTCATACCCCACATACAATAAATTGCTGCTCATCTCACAAAGCACCACACATCACACTCTCTCTCGCTCTCTTGATATATTCCCATACAAATGTGTTTGTTGTTGTAGCAATTCTCTCTCTTTCTCTCTATTTCTTTGTCTCTCTGTCTCTGTGTGTGTGTGTCTCTTTCTTTTGTATATCAAATTTCTCTCTATCGCCGCCCTCACACAGACGACAACAATGAAAACACCAACAGCAACAACCACAACAACAACATAGACAACCAGAGCAACAGCAATATCCACAACAACAACGATAACAACAACAGCAACAACAGTAATACAACATCTACAACAACATCGCGTCAAAGTTGTCGTATAGAACATGAAACCAATTCCAAATCGAGTCACGGCTCCATTCCGAGCCCAAGAAGATCAACTCCAGCCACATCGCCATCGTCGCCATTTTTGGGCCACTTGCATAGCAATTTCGATGAGCTCTTTGCCCATTCGCCTTTCCGTTCGAAAATCTTTGAGGAGTTTGACAAATATTGGCGTAATTTTGAGCACACCTCATAGACCGTTCGTTTCTGACATCCCAAAAATAATGCACGCGCAGCAACCTTTGTTGAAATGGAACCGCCAGCAAACGCTTTCACATTAATCAAATTTCCTTCTTCCCCAAAAAAAAAAAACCCAGCATAAAATATACTCGACCCTGCAGCATGCAGCCTACTTATAACTAAATAAAAATAAAATAAATAAAATATTAAACAAAATTTGTTCCACTTAAAATGATGAATAAAATGACAAATGATTCTTGTGAAATTATAGTTAATTGTTTTTTGAAATTAATACGAAATTATTTAAATATTTCTAGTGTTGTTGAATGTTTAATAAATGACAAAATGATTAACCAAACTCAAATTGTTCTATCGTCTTTATTTTGTACGCATGCTCCTCATAAATATATACATCTTCTACTATATAAATATACCTTTATTATATTATTATATATCTTTATGTGTGTTTTATCCTAGCCGTAAGTTGTACCACAGAGAGAATTTGTTGCGTGTTAGCGCTTGTAAATGATGCATTGCTTGATTGACTAATACTAGAAATAAACACATACATAAATATTGTAGTATGTCTGACTAATCCCCGAAATAAATCTCATGTCTCAGTTAATCATAAGTCGACAGTAGGCCTCTAATTTGTGTGGCATTCATTATCAGAAAGCTTTGAAAGCTTTAAGTCGTAAGCTTATAACCACATTTATTATACCCAACTTTAAGTGAAAGTATATGATATTTTTCATAAAATATATTTAAGCTATAATCAACATTGAGAACCTGAAGTCGTTTTGAAATATAATATATTTTCATTTTTCACTTTCATTATACAAAAGTTGTTCAACGCTTAATCAAATGTTAAAGTGGCCATGAGCAGCTCGTGTCATTCAGAATAAATGGCACATTAACTCAAATTGATGGCGCTTTATTCCTATAAATTATAAACTGAATCATAATTAGGCCGATAACTGAACAATTCTCATTAGCGAACGCCATGCGAGTATACTCAAAATGTTAATCGAGTAGCTTTCGTGTTTGTATTTCACAAAAAGCAAAAACTCTACGCTCAAGTGTCCCGCTAGAGAAGGCAATTTGTAATACAGACAGAGACACTCGTCGCATAAGTGCCTCAATCCCAGATCCCCTCAACTGTCCGTAGTGTACGGGTCTACGGTTTATCTGGGGCAAGAAGAAATTGCATTGAATGGGCGAATGGGTAGACAAGGGGAAGGGTTCGCGATTAAGCGGAAATTTTAATTAATTCCATTCAATTGCATGACAGCAGCAGAAAGCGAACAAGCGATTCGTTTGTTTTGCACAATTGAGCACAGGGTTCTTAGACTAAGTGCAGCATGTGGCATGCCTTACAAAAAAAAAAAGAGAAAGAGAATACAAAACGAAAAACAAAAAGAGAGCGCACACTAAACGAATGCCAACATTTTGATAGCCATAGCAATTAAATCCGAGAGGCCGAGACAACAGCAACAAGAGCAAGAGCAACAAAAGCAGCAGCAGCGACAGCCGCAGCCGCAGCCGCAACCTCAGCCGCAGTCAGCAGCGATGCCAACGATGACGCCAGCGATGACTGCGAAATTGCGTATACGACCCCAGAAACAGACGCGATTTCTGCTATCACCGCAGCAGCTGCAGCGACAGAGACAGCGACGCAGCTGGTCGGAGAGTGATCTGCTCAAGGAGATCGACAACGAGCTGCAGCTGGCCAAGGGCTTTCTCTTTGCCAACGGTCGGTGTAAGCCCAAAGATCCCCCCCCACTTTCACCCCTCCTCTCCCCACTGTCTATGTCTGTTTCTGTCTGTGTCTATAACTATGTGTCTGCCCTTCAACTGTCTCTGTTTTGGAAATGAGCGCAGCTGCTTTGCTACCTAATTGGCCAAAAATTTGTGTATATATAATCCACACACACACCAAAATATCTATATATTTAAATATGTGTATATAACATTGTTGCGCTCGTTTTCGTTTTTGTTTCGTTTTTAATAATCACACTCGTCGTACTTATGCCATTCTTATTTTTAGCCAAATTTATAAATTCTTTTTCACCTGCAGCCGAAAAGTATGCAACGAAAAATTTTAACATTCATCGTATGAAAAATTGTGTATACGACGTGTGGGCAACGCGTGGACGTGAGCGACTTTTGGTCATTTGGTAATACGACTGTGAAAATGTATCTTTATCTTTAGCTTTTGCTTTATCTTTTCATTTTTTCGCCCGTCTAGCAATTTTATGGCCCCACTTCACAAACACATCTCTCTCACTCTCCCTCTCTTTCTCTTTCGCTCTCTCGCGTTCTCAGCGCCGCTCTTTGTGCGCTCCAAAGTGTGAACGGAGAACTTTGTTTTGTTGTTGCAAGTTGTTTTTACCACTTGCCGCGCCACCTTCCTGTGTCTCTGTTTACGAAAGCATCGGCATTTTGTTTATGCTACACTGAAAAGTGAAAAACGAACAAAAAGAAAAAAAATCAAATTTGATGAGGGAACGAACATTCAACGCATTTGTTGTTTTTCTTTTTCGCCCGCTCACACAAATTGAGTTTTTCATCTAGCGACGGTCTAAGATCTTTTTTTTTTTTTTGTTTTGAGAAAATCCAAGCAACTTGTACAATATTTTTGCCTGGCGTAGTCGTCGTCGTGTTTAAGTCGTGTGCGCAACGCGAAGGCGCGTGAAAAATACAAAAAGAAACCCCACAAAAAAAAAAGATATATACAAATATTATATGTATATATATATATAAATATATCAAAATCAGCATCATAAGCAGCGGAGGCAGCAAGCAGCAAGCGAAAGCGTCAGCATTTCTATATTTCCACTGAAAATCGAGATCGAGTTCAAAATATGGGGCAGGGTTAGTCGAGTGTTTTCTCTCTCCCTTCTTACATTGTAAACGCAACAAATTTTCTGTTTATGTCTGTGCTCCCCACACAAAAACAAAAACCCATTTAAGTATGTTTAATGTGCAGTGAAAAAGTGAAGTAAAGTGTGCGGCTCTTTGCCTAATTGTTTCCGTCGAAAATAAAAAATCAAATACATAATTTTTAACGAGCAGCATTCTGCAACAATTTTTGCAGAACACACACAAAACACAACAATGTTTGCGCCCAAATTCAAAGCACGCGCACCAACTGGCTCAGGTAAAAACGAAAGCACATCAGATACTATATATTCCGCCCCCCAAAAAGATACTGTATCTCATGGATGCAGGCAGCATTGTGGGCGGTTTGTGCAGTGCATCTTGAAAATTATGTGACACTATCCGGCAAATCCCGAAACTGGCTAACATGACGTTTTCAATGGGCAGCAATTTATTTCTATTTAGTTTCTTTTTTTTTTTTTGGTTGTTGGCATTTTAAAAGCTTGACGAATTCTTTGATGATGTTTCATTGAAGGCGTCTTGAATTTGTGTGCGTGCAAATTCAAATCGAATGGTTCATTCACAAAATGTTCAAAGCATAACTGTAAATATAATTCAATTAAATAAGATTTAAGACCTTGAAAAAAGGGGTAAGAGAAGTGGTAAATTGTGCCAGTAATAAGCACAATTTATGAAAAAAGGGTAGAAAATATAAAACCATGAAATGATAATTTATGAATCTATTATTTTTGCTTTCTTCAAATTTTTATATATTTGCCTATTGTTTTTCTTTCTTGTCTTGGCAACAGTTAATCAGCTTTCCACTTATTCCACTTGATTATGATTTCTTTATTTATTTAAGACAAGAAATATTCTAATCAACTTTCGTTTTGCTTTCTAAGCATTTTGCTCTTATTTATCGAAATTTATTGGCACTTATTTATAGATGATTCAGTTAGCTTTCCAGCTCTCATTATGACGTTGATCACAATGATGATGTTGATGATGATGATGATTATTATGCATATATCATTCAGTCTTTAATAGAACTGAACTTGATTTTTGTTGGCTGGCAGCAAATGTTTATTTTAAATATTTCACATTAGTTCATGTTAATTGTGCTGCCTCAAACTGGAACTGAAACTGAACTGAAGGTGCGCGATTTCTCCATCGTAGATTTTCCTCTTCCAAATTTCCATTTCCATTTCGTTTTATTTGCGCTTACTTTACGCTGTGCTAAATATATAAAATGACGTACAATCCAAAAATGCTGCTTGGCCGAGCAATATTTATTACAATTTATTTGTGTGCAATGGAATTGTTCTTGTTAGACGCAACGCCCACGATTCCTCCGCCCGCCTTTTACAGTATCCATTAAAAATGGCAAATACATAAACGTAAACATCACGAAAATCCAGATGGGCAACATTTTGAATGAATAAGCGAACCCCACACACAGATAGTTAAACTAGTATTAGTGAATACGATCGTAGTAACATTTCTGATGATGTCCATGAATTCTTTTTTGATTTGTTTGCTTAGCTTTATGAACACCTTATGGCGATTTATATTTCGATGAAATTTGTCTGATGTGTGTGATACTAATCTATCAAATTGCGTATACGCCTCGTTGATCCGCGTCACTAAAATGATGCCCACATCTTTCATCGTTCGAAAATCTCCTGGTTTAGTTTGCTTTCGAATATTCACAGCACTTTTTTTTGGGCCATAAAGGCGCCTTTATTTATTTAAAGCATTAATTTGTACGTTGTTATTTTTAAATCATTCGCCGACTCTTTTGCTTTCTTCACACCAATGTGCGTGAGGAAAATATATGTATATATAATTCTATTTATTTTCTTTTTGCGGCGACTTTTAGTGACTGAACATAATTTATAGTTATTATAAAAACTGTTGAACTTGAACATTCTTATTGATATGTTGAATGGAAACTGAGTCAGGGATTTAGTTGGATTAATGAAACGTTTAATTTCATTTCTATAAATTGTTTTTGCTTTATCAACTCGCCTTTGCTTTTTCCACTCGAGCTGCTCTGACCTTTGCAACCTGCCGTGCCTTTTAAGCTCAGGTTCTTTTCATGTGAAACATCAAACTTGTGCCGCCAATCGAAAAAAAGGGCCCCACTCCCTTAAGCCTCAACCTCCTCCCCCACCACTGCTCTTTACACTGATCTGTCTGCTCTGCATTCACTTCATAAATACTTGGGTCCACTTAATAATGGCATACCAAATAAATCAATGCGAGAATGCTGCTCAATTTGCCTCACAGCAACAATAGTGTGTGTAGAGTAGAGTGTGGCACACCTTCTATTCTTCATCTATTCCATTCTATTGTATATAGCATATACCATAGCATAGGCTGGGTCACAACGCTTCGACGACTGCCAGGTCGTGGCTCTCCACTCCCTTATTCGAAGCCAACAAACAACCCAACAATTCAATCGCCATCCCAATCATCCCAATACCACAAATGAATGGGCGCACGCACAGGTTGCTGTCACTTTAACGGACAGCCTCAGAGTAACGATGTGTTTGTTGCAAGGCCATAGGGTAGCACTAAAAAAATAGTTTGCACTCTGAATACCCTACAGTTTAGGAAGCTTGTAGGAGGGTAGTTTTGAGCTAAATGCATTTCAATTGACAGCTTTTAGTTCATATGGGAATAATGAAAATAATACTGTATAAAATATATGTAAATCATGTGAATTTTTTTAGAGCTTTGACCATTTTCAAAAATGTAATGAAAATAATTATTTATGAAAATAATTCATATGAGAATAATGAACATAATTCTTAATGATAATGTAAATTATTTAAATTATGTGAAGAGCCTTGAACATTTTCATGAACTGAATTAAAATAATAGTATACGATACAAATCAAGATTGCATATTATAGTAAATTGAAATAATAAGAAACTATAAAAAGAATTGGTATAAAGAAAATGTAAAATAAATAAACTTGATATGCTAATTTAATGAAGCAAATATATAATTTATCAGCAACAGTTCAGAATTACATTTCTTATTACATGTATTAATATTAATACAATAATGCTATAAATAAAAACATTATTAGCAAGGCAGTGCTGTATTTATTATGAAATATACCGAATTAATATACCTCAAAAGTACTACAAAATATATCAATTGTTATATTTGGTATATTTATATAGTGATAGATTTAAAATATGCCTGTATTCGTTTTTAAACACACCAAATTAATATACCGTAAAAATATTTAAAATATACCAATGGATATATTTGGCATAGTGATATTGTAGTATATTCAAAATGTGCCATAAATTGAAAATATATTTAATTCCTATATTATATTCTGTTGTATCAGCTGCACTGCAGGGTATTTAAACTTCGCTCTACTTCTTGTTTTAAGTGCTGCTGTACTTGCATCCTCGATTCTATTATAAAATTGCAGGTAGCCATGTGACTTTTCTTTATGCTCGTCTTCGAGTAGATAAATGCTTTGACGATATTTCCATTTGGCGAATCAATAAATTTCACATAAATCGAGAGCAGCGCCAGAGCCAAAAGCCAAAGCAAAAGTCAATTTCCTAAGTAAAATGCGCTTCTTCACGAACGAACGAACGCGGGCGCTCCTTGGGGCACACCCAGAGCTGAACTGTGGCAGCAACAACAGAAGCAGTATCACTAGTTAAAACGCCAGCCAAGTTTTATGAGCTTTGTTTCATTGGCCAACAAAATTTCCGTTTGATTTATTCTAAAGTGAGTGTTAAAGCGGAGGTAAAAGCAAAAAAAAAACCAACCGGAAGTGCCAAGCCAAAAGCAAAACACACACAAAAATACAGCAAAACCGTTTGTCAGAAATTGTCTTTTGTGTGCGTAAAACCCCAAAATGAAAACACAAACATTTTTTTTTTTTGGGGGTAGAGGAACTCCAGAGACTCATAGTGTTCCGTTGAATGGAATAGTAGAGTCATGAGTATAGTTTAGTCGCTTAAACATCCGTTCCATTTCGCATTGCACGCATAATTGGCGTTCCACCAAATACAAAATACTTTGGCTTTTGTCTGAAGAGGGGAAACGGACCAACAAGATCGAATAAAATGTTGAACTGAAACTGAAGTGCGCGCTTCATTGAGCACACGGAGCACAGAGCTCAGAGCACACCGAGCGCTCCCACATTTGATTGCATTCGTCGTCGTAATTGATCTTCTATTTAAAATTGCTGAACGCAAATAAAGCACAAAAGAGGGGAAGAAGGGTGAAAGAGGTCGCTGCGCCTGGGTGTGTTTAGTCATTTAGCAGTCGCTTGTGATTTGCGCCTTTTGTTTTGCTTCTTCACATCCAGCCAGCAAACGTTACGCTTTCCCAAAAATGAAAAACAGAACGAATGGAAAAGCAACAACAAATAAAATGTAATCATCGAGCTGGTCTGCTCGATGTTGCCGGCACACGCAAAATTCAGTCGCTTTGAGCCGCGCGCGGAGTCAGCAACTCAGTCTCAGTCAGAACTCGCAATCGCAATCGATCCTATATTGTATATATATCGTGTGTGTTAGTGCATCCTGTATTGGGTAATTTTCAAAAGTTTACTACGCCAAAGAATTGTGTGCAGCAGCAAAGTGCGAATGATTCATGCATTGAGCGAAAGGACTGTGATTTTGATTGACGCTGGCAAAGACTTTGATTCGATTGTATAATTCGATTAAGTGCTGATTGAATTAAGACGTCAGCATAGCCACCCACAACAACAACATCGATACTATATACAACTATATATAACTGTATATGCTGTGTATTTCGATCAGAGCCAAAAAGCAAACGAAATACGTGTCAATGTCTAGCGTCTAAGCGCCCAGAGGGCAGGCAGCAGGCAACAAGAATAGGAATATCTCGAGAGCAACATATCTATCCGCAAGCATCTATATCTCTTTGACTGTATGTGTTTGTCTCTGTGTGTGTGTTTTACAGGTGGCATATAAATCTGTAGAGTCAAAGATTTTGACTAGTCCACAAACTGCGAGAGTAGCTCGAAATGTTTCACACATTTTTTTTTTATTGTTCAAATGTTTCACACAATTTTGATTGTTTTCGTTTTTTTTGTCGCTTGCCTGCTAAAAAATGTTAATTGCAATTTGAGCTAAAAATAAAAACCAAAATTAATTAATTTGTTCGACTAAATAGTTAAACGGCAAATTATGAGCTTAAGTTGTCCGCAAAAGTGACAAATGAATATTTTTTTTTTTGAGGACTTTGCTTTTATTTATTGAATCTTCTCTAGATTTTGAGACTAACAATAAGTTTACGAATCTTAACATTAAAATTTAGCTAACAGTGTGTTAAAACTGCATTCTGGTTGCGCGTCCCTCAGGTCGGTCGCTGGGTAGGTAAGTCATTACGACGAAGACGTGATTGGTTGCTCAACCTTGTTAGACCTCTCGCCAGGTGGTTAGGGTGCAACAGTAGCTTGGTAAAGTACTTTTCCTTCTGTTCTGCGATCACTTCTTTGACTGGTAGGATGTTTAAGTCGCGTTGTATGTTTTCGTTGCGAACGTACCACGGTGCCCCGGTGATGGTTCTCAAGATCTTCGACTGAGCTCGCTGGACTATGTCAATATTACTATTGCTGGCACTCCCCCATAATTGGGAGCCGTACATCCATATAGGTTTTAGTACCGAGTTATACAGCAGGACTTTATATTCAAGGCTAAGGGGAGACCGAGCGTTGATAAGCCAATGAAGGCTGCTGGCTTTTAGCTTTAGGTGTGTTCTTTTGGCTTCAATGTGCCGGCGCCATGTGAGTCTTCTGTCGAGGTGTACTCCTAGATATGTCACTTCGTTTGCTTGCGGGAGTGGAGTGTTGTTTAACGTTAGCGGCGGGCAGTTTTGTCTGTTCAGGGTGAATGTAACGTGCTTGCATTTTTGTTCGTTCACTCTAATTCGCCAATCTGATAGCCATTTTTCAACATCGACCATATGAAGAGCTAGCTGCGCAGTTGCTTGCCTCGGGCATTTTGAGCGGCTAAGAATAGCTGTATCATCAGCAAACGTAGATGTTGTTATTCGTGTGCTTGTCGGGATGTCTGCTGTGTAGAGGACGTATAGTGTTGGCCCTAGCACACTACCTTGAGGAACTCCAGCTCCAACAGTGAAAACATCAGATATAGCAGAGTTGCATCTCACAACAAATTTTCTGTCGTAAAGGTAAGACTCTAAAAGCTTATGGGTGTTGCTGGGGAGCATTGTCTTGATCTTGTACATTAGACCTTCTAGCCAGACTCTGTCAAATGCTTGAGAGACATCTAAAAATATGGCAGTACAGTACTCTCGTTTTTCGAACGCGTTCCGAATTTCTGATGTTATCCGGTTGACCTGCTCAATTGTTCCGTGCTTTTCACGAAACCCAAATTGATGTGACGGGATTCCTTCCTGGAGTCTTAGGTACGTGTTTATCCGAATCAAAACGCATTTTTCAAAGAGTTTAGATAAGCATGAAAGTAGGCTTATAGGTCTATACGACGTGGGGACTGTGTGGTCTTTTCCCGGCTTTGCTATCATTATTATAATTGACTTCTTCCATCTCATTGGATAGTAGCCAAGTTTTGCGATGGTGTTGAAAAGCTGGGTGATAGTGCAAACGGCGCAATATGGGAGCTCGATGATCATTTTGGGAGTTATGAGGTCGCATCCCGGGGATTTTTCGGATTCAGTTGATTTTTGATGATGCTAACGATTTCATTTGGGCGAAATTCGATTGGCTCACGTTGAAGCTGAGGCTCATTTGATAAAGTCGGCAGAGTAAACGCACTCGTGGCAGGATTTGGTTGGAATACATTTTTAAGGTGGTTGGCAAACGTGCTGGCTCTGTCTGCATCGCTACGCGCCCAGCCTCCTGTGGGATTTCTTATAGGCATCACGGCTTCTTTCGGTGAGCTCAGAGTAGGGTGAGCTCTCCATAGTGAGTTTTTCGTACTAGAAGTACACAATTGCTCTATGTAGTGGCGTTGGACATATGCTTCTTCTTGCTGTAGAGCTTTAGTAAGTTCACGTGAGGCATGTCTTAAACGTTGCTTAGAAGATGGCGATCTGTGGAATTGCCACTCTCGACGTAAGCGTCGCTTTTCGAGGACGAGCTGCTCGATTTGTAGATTTGTCTTCTTTCGATTGCTTTGTGTATTTATGGTTTGAGGTGTTGAAGCTTGGGCTGCAGAGACAAGTACAGACTCCAGTGAATTAACAAAGCTGTCTACGTCGGCTTCATTATTGAGATGGGGACTTAGCTCAATGTGTGAGCTTATATACTTTCTGTACTTAATCCAATTAGTTTTCTGTGAGGTCAATTTTAGTGATTGTTCCAATGTTCCTGGATGCCGGAGTAGAATAAACAGTATAGGCGAGTGGTCAGATGAAAGATCCGAAAGGCATTCGGCGCTTATCAGATTTTTGGAATGTTTTTGGTAATCGCAAAGTCTATTAAATCGGGCAGTTTCTTTGGGTCTGCCGGCCAGTATGTTGGTGTGCCAGGAGATACATAGTCGAGCTTGTTCTTGGCGTTGATAATGGCATTGTAGAGCTGCTTTCCTTTTGGAGTCACGAGACGAGATCCCCAGTGTGTGTGCTTGGCATTGTAGTCTCCTGCTGCTATGAAGTGGTCTCCTAGTGAGTTGAAAAACTGCATAAACTCATCTTCAGCTATAGTGAAGCGAGGGGGCAGTATACGGCGGCTAGTGTAAGTTCGTTGCCGGTATTTAGTTTTATATTTATAGATGTGGCCTGTAGGTAGTTTTTAGCAAATTTGTTATGATAGTAGTGCTTAATACGGCTTCTGATTAGAATTCCAGTCCCACCATGTGCTTTACCGTCTGGATGATTTGTTCCGTAGAAAGTATATCCTCGAAGATGAAAATTGTATTTGTTTGTAAGGTGTGTTTCTGAAAGCAGCATTACGTCGATTTGATTGTCGAGTAGGAATTGAGCTAACTCAAGTTTATGCTGTGAAACGCCGTTAGCGTTCCACGTAGAGATCCGTAGGGGAGTCATTATTTGGATTGTTGTGAAACCAGCATTTCAATCAATAGATTTTGGTTTCGCATTAAATCTTGCATAGTTGTGCGCATAAATGACATAAATTCTGTAAGGCTTTGTTGTAAGCTGCATATCATAGCTTCGAAGTTGCTTTTGACTGCTCCGGCGATTGATGTTGCTGAGCCATGTTTGGTTCTTGGTATGCTGATTGCAGAAATGAACTTTTGAGGCAGGGATAGCCGGTCCTGATTTTAAAGCGCTTGCGTATGTCACACTTTTGTCAGAGTTAATAGGTCCTAGTGAGGATCTGGCTGCAGTCGAGAAGAAGACTTCAGGGTTTGATCTGGAGACTTTCAACGTTTTATTTTGGGTGCGGGCGGTAATTCCTTTTTGATGAATGCGGCTTTTCAGATCCTTATAAACTGGGCAACCTCTATAGTTAGCAGTGTGATTGCCACCGCAGTTGCCGCACTTTTCGAGTTGCAGTCATCTTTGCTCGCTGGGCAGTGTGCGGAGTCATGAAGCTCTCCACAAACTACACACACCGGGCGCAGTTTACAGTATGACCTTGTATGACCATATTCTTGGCAGTTCGCACATTGTACCGGACCATTGCGTTTGTGCGGTTCCTCAACTGTAATTCGGCGATGCAGCAGGAACTGAAGATTGTATATAGGGTGCACTTCGTATTTCTTCAGGGGCTTATTGTCTGGCTCGAGCTCAACCTTAAAGAGTGGCTGCGGCTTTCTATCCCTGTTAAGGATATTGAAGACTGTCTTTGCGCTAAATCCCTTCTCTTGTAGTGCCTTTGTTATCTCTGCAGGCGTTACTTCAGATTCTATACCCTTGAGTACGACTTGCAAACCCTTGCTGCTTTTAAGCTGATACGTGTAAAAGTTCTTTTTATTATCGGTAAGATATTTCGATAATACTCTGTAATTATCTTCAGACTTCATTTGAACTTTTGTTTCGTGAATGTTGCCCTTTACAAGGGGTATTATGTGGAAGTTATCCTTGCCAATAAGCTCAATAATTTTGTTGACGAGAACATTGGAACTTTTTCTCGTATATAAATAGGCGGAGGCTTAGGCTTCCTTTTCTCGACTTCAGTAGATTCGGCCGCCTCAACCTCATAGGCGTCTGCCAAGATTTTGAATCGGTTCGAGTTCATGTCCGTTTCTATTGCAGCTAGGCTAGCATTGCCACGGGTTATTTTGCGTTGAGAATTTAGAGGGCTCATCTTTCTTTTAATTTGAATGTAGCGATCCATACCAGTCTGCACAGCCGGCTTAATAGGTTCATTGTTTTGTTCTTTTTTCGGGCAGCGCAGCGACAGACGTAGTAATGTTTGCGCTGCTAGCTGATGATGTCGTTAAACGCGCTGTCGATACAGTTGCGGTTGTTGTTGTTGTTACGGTTGACGTTGTCAGCGAAATTGCGGTGCTGGTTACTGCGCTCTTAGGCTGCAGAGACATCGATGGTAGCGAGGGAGAGCATGAGCGCGCTCTATTACTCTCTACGTTTAAGAATTCGGTCGAGTTGGGGTAATTGACCGCACTTGATCAGAGCTTGCATTATATTCGGTCGCTTTAAAAGAGAAGTACGCGTTGTTTCGTTGTTGTGAGAGCCGTCTCTCGTCTTGCTCACGGTGACGTTGTGCACGAATGTCGTTTTGACTCATTGTAATCGAGATTGATTAATAAGAGTTTTAATTGTTATGATTTATATTAATTAATTAATCAATCAATATAAACATTAGCGATTTCATCGCAAAGAGCGTCTTTTCGCGATATTGTAGATTTTTTAAACCAGTCACTGCACTTATGTGATCTTATTGAATATTTTTTCCCGGAGCACAATAAATACACGTCTGCATGCGACGACGGTTATTGATATAGTACTGCATTGAACATATACCGTAGAAAGCAATAAAGCATAAATTTAAAATTTTCTTCAGTAAAAGAAAAACGTGCTAAACTTATTTTTTCTAAAATAAAAATTTTATTTCAACTAGCAGAGATTACATCTTTATTATTAAGCAGAAAGTAATAAAATAAACAATTTGTTTTTACAGTCTTAGTACAAACAAAAAGTTATACCATGAGAATATTTCACAATGAGATTTTTTTATTTTATATTTTTATTTGCTAGCTAGCTTAAGTTGATAGCTCAAATGCCACATTATTATGAAGGGGAATTAAGCTATTAATATATATTTTTAATTTTATTTGGGAAACGCTCGTAAAAATACAATAATATTAGAAAGAGTTAACGAAAAAAAAAACTATATTTATATATAGCAACATAGTTTTTTTATAGCTGTAATTTTTTTTAAATTTGTCCATTTGTTTGTCAGGTTACATTAGATATTTAAAGTTTACTTAGTCAAGCTCCACTGTGTTTAACAATTGAAGCACCTTGTGTCGCTTCGATTCAAATATAATTTTATATCAGACTCTTGTCTGTTGTCTATTTCTTGTTGTATGCTGTGAAAAAGTCATTTTGTAAATTCTAAACATGCGCCAAATGCTCTGACTCATCCAACAGCATTTATACACCCGATGTGCATGTGTATGTGTGTCTCATGTGTGTGTGTGCTTACTGTATGTGTGTGTGATAGTTTTTTTGTCGGGTTTTTGTGGCCAAATTTTGAATGGGTGCCAAATGCGGCTTCCTTGGTTGTATTAATTATTGCTGTTCAACGTCGCGATGTTTGTTTGTCAATTTGTCTTCGCTCCGTTGGTTGACTGCAACATTTATTTCGGTTAGAAAACGGAAACCAAAAATCAAACCGTAAAACCGTAAAACTGTTGCGTTAGATGAGCATAAATTTGTTGACAAGTGTAAATGTCAGAGTACGAGAAGCAGAAACCAACCAAAAAAAAAAAAGCCAACGAAACCTCAACTCAATTTCTGAACTTGCGCCCCTGAAAATGTCATGTGTGTCTTGTGCGATCTGCCACCTGCCACCTGCCACACTGACCCCCGCCCCCGCCCCTGCCCCTTGACTGTCCCTGTCATTAGTGTCACTTGAGCCACCCACGCATCAAACTGAACAGCATCATTCCCAATTCTCGACAGGCGTCTGGACACCCAAAAGTCAAACACCGCACGGCTCCAGCAACGATCTGGCCAACAGCTGCTCCTCGGCAGCCCCCACACCACCGCCACCCCCCTCACAGCCCGTGTGGACGCCACAGCCATCGCCAGCGCTCAGCGGACGCAAGGAGTTTCGCCCCGTGCGTTTCGAGTCGCCCACCTTGCCACGTCGCTACACGGCACTGCAACAGCAACAAGAACAGCAGCAGCAGCAGCAACCACAGACGACGACAATACCACCGTGGTCATATACAAACGGAGCCACAACCACAACTCTGAGCTCCAACAACTCGGATTACGCCGAAACCGATTGTTCCACTCAGTTTGGCCCAGTGGCGCCCTCTGCCAGCGTCTCCGATAAGATCAAAAGTACTGACCCCTAGAAGAAATACAAATAACTTTGTTGAACTTAGGACTGCAATTTTAGATTAGGCAAAGAGCAAATAGTTTTATTCGTTTTTTTAGTAAATTTTAAAAACTACAATTTTTTAAACAGAAAGTTTCAGAAAGAGTCCATCAAAACATTTACTCTTTTTTCAAAATGGAACAATTCTGCATTCTAAGCATTTAAACTTTTTAAATAATTATATAATTGGTTGATTCGTTTTGCAACAATAAGCTGCATACAAAGATTCAATATTTTAATTCAAGTACTTTTCATCGTAACATTTATTCCATTTTCATTATTATTTGATTCCTTTTTGACAACCTAAATCAGCATAGTTTGAGAATTGAATTTCAAACACATCGCAATTTTTACTCTTTTATAAATAATGAGTTAGCTAAGTTCAAAATTATAATTCATTATTAGTGATTGAATTTTACATCTTCATCAACGAATGCCTGAATATATATATATAGAATATCAGAACCCTCTATAGAGAGCTCTTTTTAAGCTTATATAACTTCTGTCTACTTTATAATATTTTGTATAGTGCACGTATTTTCTATATATGCTTCAGGGCAATTCATTTATCACTATGCAGATTACATCAAATGAAAATTCATAGTGTTTTAAATTCGGATCGGAATATTGCATTATTAATAAGTATTATTATATATTTATTAAATTACAATAATTTCATATTTCTTAAATCTTTAAAGGAAGTTTTTAGTAGCAGTCTTTTTAAAACCATTTGCTCTTTGTTTAAAAAAAGTTGTACTTCCACTTCGTTCAACTAGTTGATTATATGTGTTGAGTATGAGAGTTTCTAGTGTCATGTTTCACTCGTATTTTGCTGCTTTAGATAATAATTAGTGATCGCTTAGCGATATTTTTGCCAATCATTTGCTAATGTTGAACATTTCTCTCATCACTTCTCTTCCACCCCCGAACCCAAACTCAACCCGAATTGTGCACTCTTTTTCCTCCTCTCTCAAACGCTATTAGCATTTGAACGCTCTGCTTCCACATCGGAGTTGAACAGGCCGTTTGTGCGTCGTCAGCTGTCAGACAATAGCCGAGCTGTTTACAGGCCCAATGAAGTCAGTAAGTATGCCACAAGAAATGATCAAAGCGTACGCGTCGTATACACAATTTTGAAAAAAAAACGATATAACTAAACTCACAGAGAAGAAGGGCAACTTTAATTGTGTTTAACTGTTGCACACACACCTTTTTTTGCCCCTTTGTTTATACCCACGTTATACCCACTCTGTTTCCCCCCGTCAAACCACCACCCACAAAAGTACTAAATGCAATCTACGGTTTACAGTCTACAAAGTCAAGCACGAGTATTTGAGCGAACCGGAAACGGAATACGATCGTCCGCGCAAAATGGCGCAATTAGGTCGACGGCAATACGAAGGCATCGGTCCGGTGACCAACGATGGAATGCCCATAATACTTAGATCGGTAAACAGTTCGCACACTCTTCTCACTATTACCCCCCAGTTCTCCTCTATCTATGTATCTTGTATCTTTATCTATTTGAATGTTATTGACGCTGCAGGAGGTCCAGGAACCGCATCAGCATGAATGGTACAAGCGACTGTATCAGACCATACATAAGCAGAAGAATGGCGGTAATTGTCGTTGCCAATCTCAATTTGAAAAACTGAAGCATTCTTCCTATAAATATATCGTATATATATATATATATCCTATATCAATTCCCGTTTTCCTTAACTCCTTTGCAATGCTTCAGTTTTCGCTGCCTGCTCGACTAGTTCTAATCATCTCTCCCAAACAAAAAACACTTTTTCTCACTCTGTCTTTCTTTTTCTCTAAATGTGTTTGTCTCGAAATTGAATTTGAAATCGAAATTGATATCCATACCGTAATCATCCCATAAACGCTTACTTAAAACCAAAAAACCACAGACGATTACGTGATACGCTACAAGTGTCCCAGAGGTGATTCAATAATTTCTTCTAATTTATATAACTATATATATATATTCGTATACGTAAACTGTACTCTAAACTCTTGCCTAAGCTTGCCCTTAAAGTACTTTCTAGTCTGTAGCTACCCATCTTCATATATTATTTTTCTTTTCTGCTTTGCGCTGCCAGATAAAAATGTCGAGCGACCTTTAAATTGGTAGTCTTTATTTATCGAATTTTCATTTCATTTATTTCGTTGGATTGCATGCGAATTATTGGTTTATTTTTACGTGCCATAGATTTGGATTGCTTTGTACTAAATTTTCACACTAATCGCCACTAATCAAAGGTTTAACTCATGCTAAAAGCGCTAACATCATGTCTGCCGAACATAACACAACAAAAAACAACAAACACAACAACAACGACAACAGCAACAAAAGCTGCAGCAACAGCGATAACAACAACAACAACAACATCCGTAGTAATTTCTAATATTAATCTAAATGCCAATATTTTGCATCTATTTGACTAATGAAATTCTCTTCCACAAACAAATGCAGCTCGTCCATCGTATAAGAGCAATGGTTATGTGTCTGAACCTGAACCCAACTACGATTCCGATTACTCAACTCTAAAGTATCGCACACCGAATCCGCTACGTGTGCAGTCTGTATCCTCGGCTGTCAATGTGCGCAATCTAAATCAGGACGATAAGTAAGTTTAATACCACAAATTTGTACATTTTAGTTTACTATAGATTTCTTTTTAACTTTATTAATCTGTAGTGTATTCATTTTATATCTACTACAAAGATAATCGATACAGAATGTTAATTAATTTTAATCTATATAATATTTTTATAATCAAATTTCAATTCATCGTTAGAAAGAAAATTATGTAAAGATTTTCTTTAAAACTGTCACGACTCTAAGTTATTTTTATTCAAATTTTACTTTGGTTTAGCTTGATTTATATATTTTTTAGTTACCATTCGATTCAACGCGTTCATATTAATTTCATTGTACACTTTTAGTTCCCAATAGTTGTATTAAAACTATTTAAAAAAATTCTTTATAACAATGTAATTATTGTTAGCATGTTAATCTTTTTTTAAACTTCAATTTGTCGAATTTATAATTACAACAAATAGAAAATGATATCAAGAAATTCTTTAAAACACCCACGACTCTTTAATAAATATTATTGTTATTGGAAATTCATTTTTCGGATAAATTGTATTTATCAGAATCATAATTTAGTTTAATAATTTCATTTAAACTTCTTTGTGAATTGGATGTTAGAAATAATTGAATCTATTATTTAATGAAATAATTTATCTTGACTTTTTTTTAAATTATCATAGACATTTGTATAAAGAAATTTCTATATAAGTAACAAGAATTTCTCGATTTTATTATTACATTAGTTTTTCGGTTAATAGAAATAAATCATTTTATTTTTTATTTGAGGTTACCACCCAATTATTTGAATAAAGTAATTTAATAAAAATGAAATATTTTAAATTCAATAATTACAATACTCAATTATCAACTCTTTTGCAGATTGTATGGTACTATGCCCAATCCGATAAAATCGGCATCGAATTCATACAAAAATCAACCCGGTCGCATTGAGAACTACACAACTGGACATTCGTCTGTGTCGGAGAAGGAGAAGAAGGAGGCAAGTGCCGCAGCAGTGAGCTTTTTTGTCATGTGTACACAACTATCAAACTGCGCTCCCTACCACAAAAAGCATATCAATAAACCATTATAACTCAACTGAATGCTTGATGCTATAACACTTTTTTTCGATTTCTCTCCATCAATATCTCGACTGCTTGAATTCGTTCAACACTTTTTTAAAACATTTGATCCATTTTAATCATGAATAATTCCCTGCATCTCAGTCATGAATCATAAAGCACTCATTTCACACACTCTTTAAATTTGACAACAACAAAAAACGCATAGCAATTATTCTAACTCACAGCTCAAATCTCAAATCTTGTTCACAATTCTAGTGGTGGGACGAAGTGATGGACATCTTTAACGGGGTATGAACTCTAATCTCTATATATTGTTTGATTTTTTTATAAAATAGATAACTAATTTTAGTTATAGAGTTTCTTTTTTATTATACGTTAAGTGTGCTTTAGAAGCACAAGTTATCAGCTCTATTTACATTGAGTTCCTTGTCATATAATATTTCCCGCAATCCTTGTATAAAAAAGTATCTTTTATTTACTCTATCTCTCTGCTATGCTTCACGTAAAGTGGCTCAGGGAACATACTCGCATACCGCGTATTATCATAGAGTTCGTCGATGATTTTGATAACTATTACTATTCAGTAAGTTAATGAAATAGTTTAGTTTAGATGTGTGTGGTATTCGTAGACAGTTTGCAGGCATCACTGTGTCCACAACAGAAGACGGCACCCGTAATACTAATCTTGGCCAGCCAGAAAACTTAAACTAACTTTACAAATTGTATTTCTAATTCGGTTATTCTCTTTTATTTGCGCAGAACTTGGAACAATCAAAACTATCGCCGCTCTACACTGAAGGCAATCTATCCAGGTGAGGAATTTAAACTCAACCCAGTTTTCCGAATGATTAATAACCTCTCTCTTTACAGAGCTCTGGCTAAAGAGTCTGGCTATACTAGCGATTCCAATCTAGTCTTCCGCAAAAAGGAACTGCCGGTGAGCAGTCCTTTGAGTCCCGTGGAGCAGCGTCAAGCCTACAAGAGTCTGCAAGCGGGTGGAGAGCCGCCTCTGCTGGGCTTCCGTAAGCCAGCGCCTGAGAAACCCAAAGGTAAGCTTAAACTAGCTGTTAAAGTATTTGAATTTCTAACTAATCTGTAGAACTAAGTTTGCAGTTCTCTTACTAATGGTTTATCAAAAAGGTGTTGGTTATCTCTCTCTCTCTCTCTCTGAAACTCTCAAGCCTAACTCGTTCTTTACTACTTTTTTTGGTAATCTATTGAACACATTGAACCACTGCATTCACTTGAAGTTGTTAGCCGAGTTTACAGCACAGCAAGCACCGTGGCACCTCACTTAAATGTTGCAGACGTCAGAACGCGTGTTAATATAAACTTTATTTCCGTTCCAAAAAGAAATTGTGGAAGAATTTGAATTCATACAGATAACGCCGACGTTAACGAAGATACGCGTGAGCACAAAACCCTTGGAGGAAGAAGAAGAGCAGCAACAAGAAACAACTCCGAAGTTTATCCCTCCACCACCACCTCCACCGCCTCCTCCTCCGCCGCCGCCTACCAACAACAACAACGCCATGTTCTCCCATTTCTCCAAGAATCTGCCCTCGTTTATACCGCTGAGCAAGAAGCAGCAACAGCAGCAGCAACTTGTCCAGGAGGCGCCTCCTTTGCCACCCAATCGTCGCTCCTCCTGCACCAAGAGCACTGTCAAGGTCTCCAGCAGCTGCTCCAAGTCGCGTCATGATCAATGCTTTCAACCACCTGGAGGAAACTCCAACAGCAACTCGATTACCTTGAGGAAAGTCAGCAGCTCGCGTCGCGAACCCATCTGTCGCTCCAAGTCCGCTGGCGCGGTGTCCACTCTGCTGGCCACTTTGACCGCCACCAAGGAGACGCGCAGCAAGGATGGTTGCCTGATGCGAGTGCAACATCTGCAGCAGCAGCATCAGCATCACGCTCGCCTCCGTTCCGTCAGTCCAAGTCGGCGTCCCGCTCGGCTGTTGGCGTTGCGCCACTCGAGTCGCAGTCCGGTGGCCTTTGGTCGTAGCATCTCGAAGGAGCGCAGCTTTGCCGAGGAGAAGAAGCGACTGGAGAACACGCTGCCCGCCAATCGCACCAACTTCGAGGCCAGCACGAACATACTGCGTGATCCGTCGCTGAAGTCCCCGCAGGAAGTCCGCGAAGCTGTGCGTTCGTATGCCACCTGCAAGGCGCAACATACGCGCAGCAAGAGCTTGCCACGCTTGCGGCAGAGCACCGTGAGCACTACCACACGCCACACCATGTGCTTTCCCCAGGTGCGTCCACAGAATCTGCTCGACTGCAGTCGCTCGCTGAAGAAGGTTCTACCGAAGAGTGGCAGCAACAAGTTGCAGACAACACCGGGACAGGGGCAACTGGTCAAGGCCATTGCCACCGTGCATCGCAGCGCCTCCAACGATAGTTTGCCACGCAGCAACTCCACCTACTCCATTGATTCGATGGTGCGGCATGAATACGTGGTGCCAGTGGCGCCACCCAAGACCTATGTGGGCAAAGCGAAGCCGGCGCTGCAAACAAGCCGCAGCGAGGGGCATGTGCCGCGCAAACGTGCCACAACTAGCACAGCAAGCAAGGCGAAACCAAAGGCTAAGCAGACGCTACCTAAGCAAGCTTACAGTGAGAGCGTTCGCGAGAAAACCAACTTCTGGAACGATTACAATGCGAAGCAGGCAACGCAGATGCCACACTCGCTGCCACAGGCAACAAATATCAGCAGCAGCGATTACAAATACTGCTCGTTGCATGAGCCGCCTTACGGTGAGGACACTTACGACTATTCAGCGCAGCAGGCTCAGGCTGTGTTGCAACAGCAGCAAACTCCGAGTTGCATTGAGGATCTCGTCTGGCAGTATGAGAACAAGGGACAGCACAGCATTCGTCCCGTTCCTGTTACGGACATTGCGCGTCCGCAATCCCCGCAAGGTGAACCTCAGCTGGGACAACGTCGCTTCTCCCCGACACGCGAAGTACGTGTGCCACAAACGCCGCAACGTGAGGTGCGTTCCCCATCGCGTCGTCGCATCGACAGTCTGCGATCGAGTCAGCGCCAGGACAAGGATCAACAGCAAGTGGCGCGCGCCAGCAGCCTGAGCAGCGCCGACGATCGCAGCAAGCGACAGGCGCAGGTGGCAGCCACAGGGAGTCTCTATCAATGCGGAGAGTTGGCGCACAGTGCCACCTCCTTGACTTACCTGGAGCGACATAGTCCGAGTTGCCGCTATCGCAACAATTGCGAACGCTTCACCGAGCTGAATCGTTTCTACAGCACCCTGGAGCGCGTGGGGCAACTGGAACGTGCCACATCTGCCAGCAACTTTCATCCGTTGCGGAAGGACGCCGAGTTGCTCGACTTTGACGAGTGGCGCAAGGTGCGACTGCATGAGCGTGCGGAGAAGGAGCTGCAGTATCTTGTGGGCAAGCTACAGGATGATCAGCGGGACCGCGATTTGCACTATCGTTCAAAGGATGTGAGCGCCATCAAGTGGCGCCACGAGGCGGATCAGGCGCTGCATGCCAAGCAAAAGTCTGTGGAGGATTTGCGCGAGAACTTTGAGCAGCTGCAGCTGCTGAAGCAACAGCGTGAGGAGGCGGCACAACTGCCGCCGGTGCAGCGACAATGGCGCCGCAACACGGTGGCGGACCTGGCCAGCAGCCTGGAGGGGAGAGAAGTGAAGGAATCGAGGGAGCCGAGGGAATCTAGAGAGCCTAGGGAATCAAGGGAGCCGCGTGACTCTCATCCTGAGCGCCATCTCAGCAACGATCTCGTCAGCACACTGTCCAAGGATCAGATCAAGAAAATTACCCAACAACTAAACGAAATCTATGCGGGTAATCGCAAACCCGCCGTCGAGGAGCAATTTGTGGTCACCGTGGAGAAGGGTTCGAAGCCCAGCAGTCATGCCAACACTCTCAAGGTGCGCTGCAACTCCAGCATAACCAAAGAACAGTTGCTGGGTCCCGTTCTACGTAAGCGTGAGGAGCAACAACCGCAAACACTACCACGTGCCACACGCAGTCAATCGCCCGTGGTGGTAGCCAGAGAAACACGCGGCGCCATTGCGGCCAAAAACGCAGAGCTGACGTTGACTAAAGCACCCGAGGTGCCACCGCGTCCCAAGCCCAAGAGTGAACCCAAGCCTGTCAAGGTAGAGCCAGTGGAGGACTCTTCCCAGCTGGACAAGGACAATCCCATCAATCAAAAGATTCAATACTTTGAGGATCGTCAGTTCGAGGAGCCGCCCAAGACAATTTACCATGCACGCGAGGACAGCTCCCCCGACGAGGCGGAGGTGATGCGTCTCATCGAGCAGAACATGCAGGCGCGACAGCAGGCGAGGCACACATCAACTCAAGTGACCCACACGGAGTTGAGCAACTCGCTCACCGATCTGAGCGGCATCTTTGGCGAACGCAGCGCGGCACGTGTAAATTTTCACTTGCACAGCCCGCCCGATCGTCCACCCGAAGAAGACAACGAAGGGAACACTCGACCGGATCACGAGCTGCTCAGCTACGCGCCTGGTTCGCCCGCTGGCAGTCTTGAGCTCTACGACGCTTACTATCGATCGCGTAGCTTGTCGCCGCAATCCCAGATCTCGGCATGCTCCAGTTCGTACTTGCAACGTGTATACACCGGCGAGGTGCAGAAGATCAAGCAGAAGTTCGAGAGCATTCAGCGGGATCAATCCAATGAGAGGCGTGATTTTTTTGGGCTTAGCACGCTGCGGAAGGCGCGCAGCGATCCTGAATTTCAGGCAGGATCCAAAGACGCCTTGGCAACTGCCACGGATGCGTTGCCCCGAGACGACGACGTCAGTCAACTGACGCACAAATTCGAACGACGTGGCGCCACGCCATCCCCAGAGCGTGGCAGGCGACGGCAACGTGGCCTGTTGATGCCACACATCGACATCATCAGCAAGACGGCAGCGCTGAAGCGTGAGCTCTTGCCACGTGGCAGCCCCACGCGCAGTCACAGCAGCAACAGCTGTGCCACCGGAGGGCAAGTGCAGAGTCTGCGCAGTCGCTACGAATCCTCGCCAGAGTTGCCACCGCGTTACTTGTCCACCTCGCTGGCAGATCTGCGCGATGTGCACGACATTTCGCCACATCTAAGCGGCGATTGGGTGGCACACAAGCATCCGCAACGCACACCAGCATTGCCACGCAAGCCACAACGCAGTGGAGCTGCTGCAAGTGGTGCAGGTGGTGCAATGTTGCGTGCCAGCAGCACTTCTCCCATAAGACCTCCGAAGTCCCAGCGACATGCGCAGACCAACTTTGGAGACATCTTTGCCAACCAAAAGTTCGATCCGCAGATGCATCGACCCAAGGCACGTTATGTGCCCGACGGAGCCGATGCCAGTAGCACCACAGCAACCACCACAGCAACTAGCACAGCAGTCAACACAGCAACAACAGCAAAGCGCGCTGGCGGTGTCAACACTTTGGAGCGTCTCAAACGCAGCATGGCTGTCACATTCAAAGGTAACAAAGTGCTGAAAAGGTAACAACGAAGGTAACAACTCGGTGGTGCAGTGGTTCAGTTTGTTCCTTTCTTTTTTTGCTGCTGCTAATCTCGTAGTGTTGTGTCGCTTGGTTCTTCAAGGCTTTCCACTCCCCACTCTTATTATCCTTATTGGTTTTTTAAACACTTCTCCCAAATTGTTCCCTTACTTCTGTCATTGCTGGCGCAGATTTCGACTCGAGCGCCGCACCGCCAATTCCACCACAGCCGCCACTCAAGGGCCTAAACTACGAGCCCTACTCCTCCACCTCCTCGGCGGTGAGCCATCACACCAATGGTGATCAGCTTGATTCAGGTACAGGTGAGTGAGCCGATCGCTCCCTCGATCCACGCTTTGCGATCTGCCTCAACAATTGGGTTTGCCCAACTAAACTCGCTGCTTCGAGCTCTACTAAAAACTAATTTAATGAAATATTGTTGGTTAGAGATTCAAATTAATTATAAATTTTTCACTTGTGTCTATTCAAAAGTCATAAATTACTAAACATTTTCTTATTTCTTTCTTATTGATTGTATTTTGTTTGGAATACTTACGAAGAAAATTGTCAATCGTTTCCTCTTTATTCATGCTAATTTTATTATAAAGAGTTGATTCAATTTAAATATAATTGTGTACTTAGAAGTTTGTTAACCAACTAACTTTAAAATAAGTACAAATTTCTCGAATTTGTTTTAAAAAATATATAAATCCATTCAAAAAGCTCACCCTCTGTATAGAAATTTGAACTTTATCCTAACTTTAGAAGCTGACATGACAAATTTTGAGTGGGATCTGAAGTAATGCACAATATAAAATATGTCCATGCATTTTACATATATTTAGCTATTTTGGTTATGATTAGTTTAGTTAAGTTATGATCGTGAACAATAGTTTAAATCTTCATTGTGAATTCTACAATTGACGTAGTCAAAAAATAGTTTATTTTTCTGGTTCATAATAATCAAAACTATTCCTTTAAATGCTTGAAATGAACTTTGCACAATGTGAAAAATACAATTACCTAAGTGTTTCGTTTCCTTTTTTTGGAACTATATTTAGCGAAACTTTTATTATTACAACTTGCACTGGCAGTCACTTGTTGGTAGTAAAAATTAATTTTTATAGATCGTTTCAAATAATACTTCATGTACTTAGCATTTTATGATAAAATTAGATTCATTACAATAGACTGCATAGACCTTCAGAAATTCTTCCTTTTATTATTTCATAATTTCAAAATACCTTACACGATTTTTATAGCAGTACTCATTAATGTAACGCTGTTCTTTATAGATACCACCCCAAATTCTTTCCCCTAATTTATTTTTAATATACTCCACTTTTATTTTATTTACCAATTTTTGGTAGTTCAATTCCACCCCAAAACACTGTCAATTTATTTCGGAAATCTTTGTACAATCAGTTAATTTATTACAACCCCCCTTGGACGACACCGCTGCGTGCTTAGTTCATTGAATGACCTTTGTGAAATTCCGTTTGGTGCTTTTTTACTACCGCAACAAATTTCCGCAAATGCTGCAATTACATTTTGAAGGTGCGGCCGGCATTAGTTGGCCAAATTAATCGATAGCACCAATAACAAAGACAGCGAGACAGAGAGAAGGACAGACGGACAGACGGACAGACAGACAGACGGACAGATGGACAGTTGACAATGTTGACCCGCTTAGCACGACGACCACGCGACACCTGTCCAAGGCACGAGCCGAGGCACGAATCCGAGGCAAGTTGCCACCGTTATTGGAAAGCCACCCCCAAAGAGGGCGACGTTGCCATGGCCAAAACAGTGTGGCAACAAAACAAGTGTGGCTCAGGGAAAAGTAAAACGTTCGTCAACAATTTAGTTAGTTTCACTTTTCCGTGCCAAAAACGTCGTATCGAGTGGAGAACTGTGTGCCACAAAGTGTTTTGCCTAATTAAATGTGGCAAAAATAGAATGCGCTAGCCGGTTGCATAATGCAACATTAAGTGTTTGTGCGTGTGGCAAGTGCAACAAAAAGGGGAGCAAATAACTTAAAGCATGATACATCAAACGCTGGCGCCGCGACGCAGCAACACCTACGCAGGCCAGCATCTCCATGGCAACAACAACAACCTCAGCGGCAACATAAGCCGGAACAACAGCAACATTAGCAACAACAGACGCATTCCCTCGACAGCTGTGAATCGCGTGCATTGGAAGCAGAAGCTGCATGGCAGCTGCAATGATTTAGAGCTGACAGATGACAGCACGCACTTGCAGCGACAGCGGCAACGCTTGTGGCGCCACAATGCCTCCTTTGAGGCCACCAACAATAACTCCTCTGTTGAGTGGCCGCAGCGTCCGCTGAGCAGCGGCGCCGACAGCAGCTACAACAATAGCGAGAAGCTTACGCCTGCCTCATTGCATCGCAGTGTCTGCGACATGCCCAACTGCGGCAAGATGCTGTGGATACGACGCAGCATCGACTATGCAACAACGACGCCGACGCCGCCGCCAATGTTGCCACCGCCGCCAACACCGCCAGCGAGTGAACTAAGCATTGGCTATCACATTGTGGGCCTGCCACACACGCCGCTGCCGTTGTCTGGACAGCGGCAAGCGTACTTGGCCAATCAGCATGCAATTGGCGGCTCCATGCCGCTGCTCAGGTGGCAGCAACAGCAACAACAACAGCAACAACAGTTCCAACAACAGCAACATTTGCAACAACAGCAACAACAACAGCGACAGCAGCAGCCACAGTTGCACTGGCAAAGCGGCAGTTAGTATTGCAGTCAACTTGCTCCTCTTTGTTGCAGCCTTCGTGCAACTTGCCCCTCAGCACTTTGCTCCCTTTAAGTGCCACAGACAGACTTTCTCATTTGACTAAGCGACCTTCCGCTTTTAAGCGCTTTCTCACAGCTTTTCTCTCTGCTGTGCAAAATACGATGAAAACTTGTTATCACTTGATGTGATAATGAGACAAGCAGAGGGGAAAGAGAGCCAAGAGAGTGAGCAAGAGACAGAGAGGGAGACATACAGAGGGAGAAACAGCGATGACGCGACAGAGCGAGACAATCTCAGGGAGATAGTTCACCTTAAACTTCGATAGCTTTTTACCAGGCAGCTCACGTCTCGCGCAACTCGTGATAAAAAGCTTGAAGCTTGAGCTTTTTCGGGTTTAACGATCTTCTCCGCTGATCTTGCAGCAACTACAGTGGGGCTAATAGCTAACTGTGCGGCTAATTATGCGGAATCATGGGCGTGGAATGTATGACGAAGCTGCGTCTTACGTCATCGCAGCTGTGGAAAAATTCTAGGAAGTTTTCGTTGTACTATAAAACTAAAAAAACGATAACAATAAATTTAATGGGAAATATTCAGTCTTGAGACAGTGCCGCACCCAAGGGAAAGCTTGAAAATCTGTTTGCAAAATCTATAAATTTTTATTTTTAGAATTTTATTAAATGTGTAAACCTTGCTCAAAGTTTGCAGATTTTTGTGCAGAAGTGAGATTTCTTTAAGAAGTGTTTCCCTATGGGTTTTTTTTGTTATTTCTTTGCATTAATTTCGCTGATAATTTCTGGTTCCCTATAAAAAATCTGCGATTCTTATATATGAATTTTGTTTGCGATAATTTGGTAATGGGTAATTCCAATTTAATCAATCGTTGAGTTCTTATAGTTCTACTTTTGTATAATGTTGATCTAGATTTCGTTTAAAAAAAGCTTTAAAATATATTAAATATTTAGTTTAAAAGTTCATAGAAGTCATTGTTAATTGTGTTGCTGAAAATGTAACATGTCGAATGCGTAATTTTTTAAGTTTACAATTTACCTTACATTAATTTAACAGCAGCATTAAAATGTTGGTCATCAATTATCAATTCATCTAACATGTCGAATGAGCGATTTCCAACGTCTTTGCCGCTGCTGTTAAACATTAACATGTCTGACTATCAATGATGCCAAATCTTCACAGCTGCTGTTAATGTGAATGTTAAAAGCTGCATTAACATGTCTGGCTATCAGCATAAATGCCGCTAAGCAATTCGTCTGTTAGCTGAAAAGACTTGAAAAACACGCAGGTTGCTTTAACGCTTATCAATAGAATAGTTTCCACTGTTGTTGCGCGTGCTATGTGATCCACTGTACGCCATGAGTAATTCACACAACAATACTAAAACCGAACAAGAAGAAGAAGCAGAAGAGCAACAGAAGTAGAAGAAGAAACAACAACAACAACAACCACAACAATTGTAATGTCTGAATAAACGTGAGGTTGGGGCGCCAAATGAAACGGCACTCGTAGTACGACGATAACTGAAAACGATTCACAGCAACCAAGTCTTTTGGCGCTCAGTCAGTTCAACAGTTGTTCAGTTGTTCATGCTCTCAAGCGTTCAGTTGCGCCGTTTTTCAGTTTCATTCAATTTCAATTTCGATTTCAGTTTTCTGTTTTCAGTTGAGCGCCACGCGTGCTTCAGAGCAGTTGGCTACAAGTCGCAACGTGAGTGTGAAAGACAGAGATAGAGAGCGAAACAGAGACAGAGACAGAGATCGTTGTCTGTGCTGTTTTGTTGTTGTCGTTGTCGGTTTTTGTAGTTGTGTCGCGTCTTCGGTCTTCGTGTGTTAAGCTTTATCAGTTGCTCGTAGCCTTCTCGGCTACTTAGCTGTTGAGTTGTTGTTCTGATTTTGATTGATTGCAAGTGTGACTAAGCAGCAGGAGAAGGTGGGGAGAATAGGGTAAAGTAGGGAATACAAAAAAGAAAGCAAAGCAAAGCAAATTCCCAAATGACTCGCTTAGCATATTAACAATTAACAGTGCAGGAAAAGCCGCGGAAAAGCCGGCAAGACTGGTTTATGTGTATGTGTGTCTGTGTGTGTGTGAGTGCAATGCAGTTTAGTGCAGTGTCAGTGTGTGTGTGTGCAGTGAAAGATGAAAATCGGCAACACTTTCAAAACGCTGCAAATTGCGGCGCCACAGCAAGCAAAATCAGTGAAAGTGAAAAATCTCCTCAAGTGTCAATTAAGCTTTTTTTTTTTACTTGTTGTTGTACAACAAATTGTTGTCGTAATTGTTGTCGTTGCTTTATAGTTTATGGCGTTTTTTTCTTTCATTTTTTTTTGTTGTTCGTTTTCAACATTTTGTCGCTGTGTAAACACAAATATTTGTGCAGTTGCTCCAAAGTTTTTTGTGTCCCCCCCACAAATAAGTTTCCATGAAATGGCCTTTTTTGACAACTTGACGCAAAAGAAATTTTCAATTTATTTGTTAGAGGAGGGGTGGAGAGCGGGAGAAGAAACTTCATGTAAAGACAGCTGCGCAATTTCATTGCGTGCATTCTCAATTGATTTGTCACTCACTTCGCATTCCTATTCATTCAGTTAATTCTATTCATCAGCTCAAGTTCATGAATAACTTGTCGTGTTTTATCTGCTGGCATAAAATAGTATCTTCAAAACTATGCCAAACAAGGTCAAAACACAAATAGTTAGTTAACTCGACTTCAAGTTGCAGATTATTCACTTTTGTTTTCAGTTAGACAATCTTGTTGAACTCATAAATCACGACAAGAGCGAGTTGAGGTTTTGTTTAGATAATAACAGTAACTCAACTGATTTTAGCACTAGTGAGACCTTTAAAATAAATGGGGGTGCTTAAGTTATGGCAGTTATTTTATAATTGACTGCGAGTTGCACAACCATGGCGGATTTTTAATAATTTTAAATTACTTGTGAATACTTTAATTTCCTAGGGAATTCTTTATTTTTAAAGTTTTTTCAATGCTGTGTAAAATTAGTCAAATTTTTGTTATAAAAAGTCTTACATTTTTAATGAAAACTAAACTTTAAAAGTGCTATTGGTGCTGTTGATAGTTTTCAAATAAATAAATTATATATTTCACAAGTGAACTTGAATTTATAATACAGAATAAAGAGTACACAGGAGTTCTTCTACTTAAAACGATTAATCAAACTAATGAAAATAGTATACTCAACATAGTAAAACAGATTTATAGCGAAATTTTATTGATACAAACCATAATTCAGCTAAAGTGTTTCATAAATTTTACAATTAACTTTCTCTTTAAATGCCTCTTAAAATATTGATTAATCCTAACTATATCAAAAAATTGAATTGTGTAGTGATTTTTATTAAGTTGTGAAATGCTACTGATATAGTTAATCAATAAATTGTTTATAATATGCCATAAATTTTCAATGTTTATAGCCTGTCAGTAAACAGTTTTTATATATGCAAATCCATTTGAAATCATTAAAGTTGATTTAAGTTGATCGCTTTAAATGACAGTCTCAAAGTTAGATCGTAAAATCCTCTATATGAATATAATATATAATAGACTTATTTATTCACATATTATACACAATTTCTAAGCTCCCTTCAGAACACATTAAGTGCATTCATACAATTGTGCTTGTAGCTCTTCAATTCAAATTACCCTTTTGATGGCTTGAGATAAAGAAAAAAGCCACTAAAAGCAATAAGTCAATTAGCACTTTGCTGTCAGTTGGTCACCCACTCTCCACTCTGCATTGACCACTCCCCAGAAAAGATGTGGATTGCACCACTTTGTCTCAATTGGAGACGGAGAAGAAGAAGCAGAAGGAGACTGTGTCTCCCATTTAGCTAAAAGTGGCTGGCTAACGAGCATTAACTTCAATTGCGGCTCATTTTCGATACAATGGAGAAATGTTAATTCAATTTTACAAATACTAAACGAGCACTTGCTCTCTCTCTCTCTCTCTCTGTCTCTCTCTCTGTCTCTTCTTTTGTTGGCATCTCTATCTTTGGCGGGGTTATCTGCGATCTATCTGCTTGGCGAAGCGTGCGATCAACAACCGAGCTGAGTTCGAGACAGTGTCAGCTAACAAATGTTAGTTGTTTATTTGCTTACCAATTGGCAAGCATAGCTATGGCTACAGATACATTTACAACTATAGCTACAGATACAGATACAGCTACAGCTACAGCCACAGCCAGAGCAATAGTTAGAGATACAGCTAAAGCTACGTAGACAGTTAGTGATAGAGATAAGAGCAAAACAGCAGTTTCATAACGAGGCGACGGCGACGGCGACAATATTTCTGCGGTTAGCTCGTCTTACACTTGCCCTAACGACTCTTGTTGCTATTTTTAGTGTCAACAACATGCATACCCTGTATTTATTAACAACTGCTAAGGGGGTCTATTGTTGTGTCGTAAAGTAAAATGAAAGAAATTATGTAGTAGTAGAAAGATAGTCAAGATTTCTGCTAACGATTTCCAAAAAAAGATCAAATTTGATTCTGAATTTCACCATTTTTTTAAATTAAATATATTTTTATCCTTTCGGGACAAACAGAGTCGCAATTATGCTTCGATATATTTTAATTTGTTTTTATCTTTGTTTTTTGTATTTATTTATTTTATTACTTAGATGACATCACATTTCTCAACTCAACGCAATTGAAATTGATCTTTACTAGTAAATAGTTCAATTATAATTTAAAAAACGTAAAATCACCATAAGAATTCGACAGCAGAAGAAATCGAGTTCATATAATGCAATCCATTTGGCTGTTATCCTTTTTAGCTTATTTAAAACTTCTAATATTAGGTTGGCCAAAAAGTCTTGCGGTATTTTTATTGAATTTTCAATTGTTATAATTGTTATAATATAATATATAATTGTTATAATATAATAATAATATTTCGTTTATAACCATAATAATTATTTCGTTTATAACCATATTACGCTGTTTTATTTTTCGATTCGAGTACAGAATATGAAATGTTACATTTAAAATGTGATTTATCTACCTATGATCTCATAGAAAATTCTCACGGAGATTATATTTATATGAGTATCAGCTTAAGTTTATACTACATATTTTCTAAAATTTGTAAACCTTTTGGAATCACAGATTTTAATACTTAGTTAAAATGCCCAACTCGTTCAACCAGAATTCTTTACGTATTTATAAATAGTTCATTGTTTCAGTTAATGTCTTAATTAACTGCTACAGGGTATTGTTTAGTTGCGCTACGAGAGAACGAGACCAACACCTATGGATCGATAACCCAACTCGAATTTCGTCTAATGCTTTCGGCTTTTGGCCTTTGCTCTACTCAAAATAAATGCATCGACATATAGTCAAAATAAATTTTCGATTTGTTTCTCCCATCGACACAGACGTGAATGTTCACTTCAAGACACCGTTGAGGCATGAGTATAAGCAGAACTTATCGGAAGAGGAATTAGCCATACGACAAGCGGAGCATATGCAGAAATTGTATCAGGAGGAGCGCAGACGCAAGTATCTACAGGAGCTGCAGGACATGAATTCGCGACGACACACCGACAATTTCACACCCTCACAGAAATCACCGATTGCTCTCAATCGCTACGATGATTTCCCCACAGACGTGACCCTCAAATCTCTTGTGGGTCCCAAGACCGTTGCCCGGGCACTCTACAATTTCCAGGGACAGAGCTCTAAGTAAGAGTGGCTATAAAATATATATAAAATAGTACTTCTTATAATACTCTTTCTTATCTTAGGGAACTCTCGTTCCGCAAAGGCGACGTCATCTACATTCGACGACAGATCGATCCCAATTGGTACGAGGGCGAACACAATGCGATGATTGGACTGCTGCCCGCCAGCTACGTCGAGGTAAACTAAACTCTCTCTCTTCTCCTCTTTGACTATTTTAATACCCTACCTTTTTTGCTGTGCAGATTGTTAGTCGCGATGGCGCTCGCACACCTTCCAAGCGTCCATCGGAGGGCCAAGCGCGTGCCAAGTACAACTTCCAGGCTCAGTCCGGTGTCGAGTTGTCCCTCAACAAGGGAGAGCTGGTCACACTGACACGACGAGTCGACGGCAACTGGTTCGAGGGCAAAATCGCCAATCGCAAGGGCATTTTCCCAGTCTCCTATGTGGAAGTAAGTCAAAGAGCAGCATAAGATAGTTAGTGATACGATGGGGTGATCTATTTTAATTCTGTTATGTGATATTTTAATATTATGTAGTAGAAAAATAGTTTTATTTTTATTTTATATTATTATTATAATATATATTTTTATTTGTTCTTTAGTAAAATATAAAAACAATTATATTTCATTCTTTGTTTATTATATAAAAATATTTTATGATTTATTTTGTTTGTGTTGTTTTTTATTACAAATAAAGATCAGGCAAACTTTTCACCTTAAAGACTAAAGATAAATTGTCAAAAATAAATGAGAAAAGCAAAACATTTAATATTCAAATTAACTTTCTAAATAATTTTCAATTTTATTTCACAAAATATGTGCTATTGCATTTTTTAACCAATTCAAAAGGATAATTTTTTTTTTTCTTGACTTAAATAATAAATCGATTTCAATTTACTTTAATTACATTTTGGAATGCGAATGAAAAATTGTTTAATTATGAAATTACATTAATAAGCTTATACATTTTTCATCTTCACATCCACAAAAGTTGCATAATAAATTAAAATGTCTGTTATTATTTCAATTCATTTTAAACAATTGAACCAACATTCAATATTAGTTAGTTTAATATCAACCTTGTGTTCCATAGATAAGTCAGCTTTTTAGAATAGAATATAGAATATTCATCACACATCAAGAAGCCAAGTCTAATCTAAGATCACTCTTCCCACTTTAGGTGCTAACTGATATTGGAGCCGAGGACATTGCGGCTAGAACGACAACGGTCATCAGCAGTCAGAGCACGACAAATCTGCGTCCCAATTTGGACGTGCTGCGCACAAATATCAACAACGAGTTTAACACGCTGACACAGAATGGATCCCAGCCACCCAATGGAATACTCAAGGACACCCGGACGCTGCACAAGACAGATGCGTTGCATGTGGACACAAGTTCCGAGCCATTGACGTGAGTTGCAGAGTCAACTTATAATATATCAAAGATTCTATAACTAATCTGAATTACAGTTATCGCGCACTCTACAAGTATCGGCCACAGAACTCCGATGAGCTGGAGCTCTTTGAGGGAGATCTGGTTCATGTGCTGGAGAAGTGCGATGATGGTTGGTTTGTGGGCACATCACAGCGCACCGGCTGCTTTGGCACATTCCCCGGCAACTATGTGGAACGTGCTTAGACCGAAACCCAAAAAATCGATCGAAAAGATCCTCTGGAGAACCGTTAAGATATTTGTTTTGTTTTGACCCCAAAAAAGAAGAGATGAAGTTTTAAAGCCTAATCGTAATGAATTTGTAGTCTAATAACTTGCAGCGCAGTCGAGGCATTAGCAATTATCAATTATTTATTGTTGAGCTCTTGCGTTCAATGATAATCATAATAATTATTTTAATTGTTGTTCACTTTTGCCGATTGCCGCCGTCTGCCGAGGATGTGTTTTCTCTTTAATTTAAATAATGTACAACTATTTATTTAATTTTAAAGAACATGTTGAAATTATGTTTATTTATAAAACCAAAAAAAAAAAGTATATCTATTATTAACCAGAAGTTTTTCCACACACACACACACACACACAAACACACACGAACACAGACACACCAAACAGAATATCAGCAGCGATATTTGATATAATTTCTTTTAATTTCGTTTATCTACTAATTTTAACTAGTCACAGCTAATTTCCAAAAAAATACAAAATGAAAAACCACATACAAAAAAAATAATCAACAGATATTAAAATAATTCAAATGTTGAACACAAAAAGTGCCTTAAAAAAATGAAATGTTTATTGACTTTGACAGAAAGTAAATAATAATTAATGCATACTAAAATAATGAAACGAAAATCAAGTGCCCTTTTTGTCTAATAATTAATAATTATAATAACTGAGAAACTAAACTAAAATGATGAAAACAAAATTTGTAATTTTATGAGCGTTTTAATAATACACAGACACCTGTTGCAAGCGAATGCGTATTAAGTAAATAAATCAAACAAAAACACCAACAAACAAATTATCGACTCTTTTTTATCTTTTGTTGTGTAAAAATACAATTAGTTTTATTGTAAGTAATTCAACAATTGGCTTAACACTGGAGTTGAGGTTAAAGATCCAAATCTACAACTGAATGACATATTTTTACAAATTTACAACGTTTATGCGATGTGACAAGGTGTGAAATAAAGTTTATGGGTTGTTACTGCTGTTGATAGCAAGTTACCAAATATTTGCAGATATGAAACAGATATATAAAATCTGAAATTCTTGCCTTTGGAAGGTATAGGAAATTGAATACGATGACATAGCTTGAACTACTTAGTTTCCTAAAAATATTTCTTTAAAAGTAGTCGATATACAAAATATTTTAAATAATTATTGAAAGCTGCCGTCACCTCGATTTAATCAGTGAACTGTCTTTCCCATTAACTACTTTTTAAATATATAAAATGCCTTATTAAATGTTCGTTCGTATAAACGTTGTAACTGAAACTAAGTGAAGGCAAAGTGGATGCGTTAAACTGTCTACAAATCTACAAAATCACGTTTGCGCCAATTTTCGTTTTCGTTCCTGTTTGAGCTCTCGTTTCACTGCCCGCTGTTCCAACTCCTCGGTGTACTCGGCAAACATGGCCATCAGCGCGGGATAAAGCTTCTCATATTCCTTCAAATCGTCCACAGTCACTTGCATATTATCGAAAGCAATGGCCACATGTTGCATGTCCTCATTGCTGGGCAGTCGAGGACACTTCGCATAGCGCTGTGAGAAATGTGTGAGTATCGTGTGCTTGGCCTGCATGTCGCGACCCTGCTGAATGGCCTGCGAGATTGTGCTGTGCGTCTTGATGCGTGCCTCCTCGACGAGATCATCCTCCATGGTCGCCTCGTGTATCAGCACCGTGGAGTTGCGTCCCAGCTCGACGAGATCTTCGCATGGCATCGTGTCGCCGCTGTAGGTGATCTTAATGGGCTCGCCCTCGTGCTCGGCTTGCAGGGTTAGGCTGATGCCAAAGGCATGTGGACAATGACGCACCAAGCAAGTGCCAAGCGAGTCGATGCCCAAGCGTTCAACAGTCTCGCCTCTTAGTGGATGCTCTAGAAGTTCGCCATTGGCCACCAACGTGTAAGAGTCAGCAATAGACTCAATTTGACGATTGTAAAACTGCAGCCAAGGTTCGATTTGACGTGGCGCCAACAAGAGCAGAGGCGCCTCAGGAGCCAGTTGCTGTCGCTCGGTCAGCAGTGCAATGAGTCCGATGTGATGATCCGCATGCAAGTGGGACACATAGATCGCCTGCAGTTGCAGCATAATTTCCTTCGCACGCTTGGTTCCATAGAGTCGCACAATCTGTCCGTGAGTTCCTTCCCCACAGTCCAACAGCACAAATGCCTCTTTTGCTGTCTGGATGAGAATGGAGCTCACATTGCGCGTCTTGTTGGGAATGCACGATCCGGTGCCCAGGAAAATGATGCGAGGATAGTGGCTGCGTCCTTCTGTCGCCAGCTCTGACTCTTGGCTCAGCTTTGCGTCGCACTTCAGTTTGGCCAACAACTCTGTGACTCCAGGCACCGCGTGCGTCTCCTTGATGTACTCCTCGGGCGTCAATTTCGATTCCAGCGTGCGATCGAGACCTTGAATATTTGGTTTTGATTAATTTATGATGTAGTACTATAAGTCCATAAATATCGATTGTATGCTGTATGATTTATGGAAGTTGTAGGCTAATCGCTTAATTTAATATCTTCTAATTCATGTGCAAATTTGATTTACATCATTTACTTTATCATCATTTGAAAAGCAAGGCTTGTTAGTATGGTAATAAATTAACAAGTAAGAAAGTTACAGTCGAGTGTGCTCGACTGTGAGAGACCCGCTACCCATTTTTAATAAAGGCAAAATATTGCGGTATTATTTTCAAAATATACCGAAAATACTAAAAATATACCAAATGGTATATTCAAAATATACCATAGATGGCACAATGTAATAGATTGTCGGCCAAAGCAACTCAGACCCATAGTAAGTAGGCGTTTTTACCCATACAAAGTATTTCTTTAATAACTTTTACAATTTTTATCTGATTGCAACAAAATTTTTAGGAATCATAACTACTGTAGTAATTATTGTTTATACCAAAATTCTAGCTTTAAAATTACGCTTGTTATTCGATTTTTGATTTGCGATGGCGGAAGTGGGCGTGGCAAAAATTTTAAACAAACTTGATCTGCGTGCAAACATAACAAATGCTGTCGAAAAAAAATTATATCTCTATCTCTTATAGTCTCTGAGATCCAGTACGGACACACGGACATGGCTAAATCGTCTCGGCTTTTGACGCTGATCAATAATATATATACTTTATAGGGTCGGAGATGCCTCCTTCTACCTGTTACATACATTTCCTGCCGGCACAAAGTTATAATACCCTTCTACCCTATGGGTAGCGGGTATAAACAGATTGAATAAGGAACACTAATAATTGGATCAAGATTGCATCTATTGGAATACTTGTTTTGATAAATAGAATTTATTTCCATTCATTGTGAAATCGCTGACCTATTGAGATAATTAACATAAATGTTTGCTGGAACGGTTGCTGCATAATTTGTTTATTCATTTCTTCTGCTTCCTTATTTGCGAGTAATTGACGTTCGAAACTATGATATCGTATTAATTTTAATGTGAGACTTAAGATTATGAAATTCAACCTTACTTAAACTACGGCAGCCTTCAAGATTTTACAATTTGGTCAGAACAGATAATTTTGTTAAAAAACATTTAATTCTTCTGAAACGGGTTTTCCATACTTTCATTAATTATATACTATTGCTCCATTTCAAAGGTTTAAAAAATAAATTTACAAGTAATGAAAAGTTTTCATCCTCATGTGCGATATATGTAGGATAGTTAAAAAAGGAATTTTGAAAAACCCAGAACTATGGTAAAATTATGTCAATTTTAAAATCCTTCTGGAAAAGATTCTGACCTCTGTGTCAAAGCTAGCTCTTAATTATTATTTTATTGAAATAACGAATAGAATTCTATATTGGAATGAGATGAGCAAAAGCGACTAAGGCAGTCAAGCTGCTCTTTTTAAATAAATATCAAATATACCTCATATCAATATACAGTTTGAAATCTCTCACTCACCTTTCTTGGGTCGCAGATGAAAGCTGGTCATGGGCACAACGCCCTGATTCAGACTTTGCTTCTGGTCCTCCTTCTTTGGCTGCTCTTGCTTCGACTTCTCTTCCTCAGTCAGTTCCTCTTTCGTCTCCTCCTCGTCTAGCTTTGTCTTCTTCAAGGGACAGTTGTGCTGTAGTTCCAGCGACTCGGCGAGCAGCGGAAACACCAAAGGAGCCAATTGATGCAGTTGATACTGTATGCGATGAGTAGCCGCATAGCCAGAGAAACTATTCGAAGGGGAGTTGAGATAGATATGCTCTGTGCACTGCGAGAAATTCTCCGCCATAAACTGACGATAGTCTGCATGTTCTGTCATCGCTGGCGGACTAAAGTGCACGACCAGCGCCACTTCCGTGAGCTCTGATTCAGCAAGTTGCTTGTATTCCTTAGCTTGAGCCTGCAGAGCAGACAAATAATCCACACTTGGTACATCGATGAACACAAAGGAGAGCGCTGTTTCTCCTGGTTCCGTGACATCGGCAGAGCGAACCACTTTGCCATCTGGTAGCTCCACATCCTGACCATTCTTGAGTTGTCCCAAGAGCGGACCAGGCGGCACTCCATGCTCCACACACTTGACCAAATTGAGGGCACCTGGGCGTGGTTTCAGCTTACAGATGTAGCTGATGACAGACTGCTCTGGTTGCTTCTCACTGCGCAACACCACCGACTGCACACTGAGAATGGAGTCCTCGAAGTGCTGCGAAGTAGTGGCGTCTATGTTCTGCATCTGTAGGTTTTTGAGCATCACAAAGCGTCGCATGCTCTGCAGCATGGTGTCCAGATGCGGCGGTCCATGCACTCCCAGTTGCCGTACGCCAGCATCCTGTATGGTCAGCGCCAAGCCCGGCAAGCCGCCCACCGAAGTCCACGTGTTGCGTGTCATAAAAATTTGCTCCAAGCGCGACAGTCGCGTCTTGTGCTCATACGCCAGTCGCTGTGTTCCCTCGCCACAGTTGAACAGATAGCGAGACTGATCGGTGAAGAGGTAAACAGCACTGGGAGATCCATTGGCACCAGCGCCAAGCACTTGGAGATTCACTGATCCTGGCACCACATTAGATAGTTTCTTGCGCAGCACATTTGGCTGGCGTTCGTATTTGGCATCCATGGCCGTTGTACTCTTGCTGAATTTGCGTATTGGGTGTGTCGTCACCTTGTAATTAGTGCGTATGCCATCAACAACAATTCTTTTAAAGCGTTGGAATTTCACCAAAGACAGCAACATAGCGTGCGCGCCACAGCTGTTCAGCCGCTAGAGATGGCACAAGTTGAGATGTATTGATGTCGATCACAAACTGCTTGTTACGTAACTTCACAACTGGCGCCACTGTTGCACATAACAATCGCAACTCCGAAAATTCGGAGTAGTAACGGCAGTTATCAATTTAGTATAGGCAATCATGTTTGTAAAATGACCAATTATGGTAAATATTTTATATAATATTGTAGTATATATATGATGATATATTATTATGGTATTATTTTATTATATCCATGAAAAGATTATTTGCCTGACGTGATGACAATATGTAAATAATGCGTGTGCCATAAGCATCTACTCCTTGAAGCATTGTAATTTCATCATAGACAGCAACATCGCCAGTTCGCCATAGTTTTTTAGGCGCTAGCGACGGCATAAAAATGTGGGTGCTGGGCATGACGTCACCTTGTAAATAATGCGTATGATATGAAAAACAACTGGAGCGATGTAATTTCATCACAAACAGCAACATTTATAGATGACAAAAGTCGGATATATTGCAATCGTTCAGAAACTGCTTGGTACGTAACTTCAATGTGGCGCCACTGTTACGCAGCATTAACGCGACTCCGAAAATAACAGTAAACGATTTACTATAAGCGGACTATAACGTATTTTAAATATTATAATTAAAATGATGTTATTTTCCTTACATTGCGTGTTTTCAAGGATGACTGAGTCTAAATGGCTTGTACGCCCTCTTTAATATTAATAACAAGCATATTAATATATAAGTCATTTGTGCTTTCACTATTTTGACTGGCTTCAAAAAAAAAAGTATAAAATTAACATAAAAGCTTATATAGATATAAAAATTTTGATTGTTCACGGGTAATAGAGCAATCAATATTTTTAAATCTATATAAGCGTATTTAAAAAAACGTTAAAAGAAATGTTAGCGCGTAACTATGGAAGGTGGTATATGTTGGTATATTTTATGCCTCAAATTGCATATCTTAAAAACCCAACTACGGTCACACATGGAACGCGGCACATAAATAAAAAAATTAGCCGCGCACGTGTTGCATTTAGCATCCAGGATTTCGAATAAATATTCTATTAAACATGGTGTTTTTTTACCTGCAACATTTGCGGCGAGTCCGTAAAGAAGCCAGCCGTGGAGAAGCACTACCAGACCAGATGCCGTGGCAACGTCAAGAACGTGTCGTGCATGGACTGCCTGAAAGACTTCTACGAGGAGGAATATGTGGCACACACCAAATGCATTTCCGAAGCCCAGAAGTACTCCAATCAAAACTTTGTGCCCAAGGAACCTAGGAACAAGAATGCCCAAAAACAGGAGAGTTGGATGGACATCATACGCGCCATCCTCGACAGTCCAGAGTATGAACTAACGCCACAGCTGCGCAATGCGTTCCAGCGTTTGCAGAGCGTTGACAATGTTCCACGCAAGAAGGCGAAATTCGAGAACTTTGTGGGCAACTGCATGCGTATGCCACGCCACCAGGCCACTGAAGTGTGGAACATACTCGAGAAGGAGTTGAACAAAATGAAGGAGGCCAAACAGGCGGAACTTGCAGCTGCCAAGGCAGCGAAACAAAAGCAAACAGAAGAAGCTGTTGCAGTTGAGGAGCCGCCCAAGAAGAAGTCCAAGGTGGAAAATGGTGAAGCTGCTGCAGATGTTGCTGCTGATGATACTGTTGCTGCAGAGAACCGCGAATTCGATTGGGCGGCACAGCTGAAGAAGGTGTTGGCCAAGCAACCCGGTGCCATCTTTGTGGAGAAGCTGAGGAAGAAGCTGGAGAAGAAATACGTAAAGCATTTGGCTGTGACGGAGCTGAGCGAGAAACAAGCCAAGAAATTTGAGAAGCGTTTCAACAAGCAGCTCAATAAATGCAAGGAAGTGAAGCTGGATGGGGATCTGGTGAAAGCATGTTGATCTGTAAAGCTACATTTAAGTCTCTAGCGTAATTAATACTTAACTGTAGACAAACATTAAACACATAAGCAGCAAAAAATAATTAGACTGGTTGTTGAGTGTTAAGATTAGCTGTTAATTTAAGATGAAGTCATGACTAGAATTTTATGTTCCTAGTGGAGATGCTGGCAAAACAAGCCTAGCACCTAAATCTTGTCTCAAGGCTCGGTTTTGACTGGAATTGCTCGAGATGCCTGTTCAATTGAATTTTAAATAGTTGTCAACAACATTATTTGCACTTGTCTGAGGTCTAAAACAAGATGATGGAACGATTATCACAGCTTCTGAGTTCTGTTGTTAAGAGATCGTATATTTGTCATCTGGAAGGTGTGTCATCTTAGGTTTAAGTCAAGAAGATGTGACTGTAGATGATGAAGCCGCTCCTTGACAATAGTCTGTTGCTATGCTGTACACAGAATCTTTTTAGACGTCAAGAGCTTTATCAATAGAAGCTAAGATGCTGCTCTTAGAATCCTATTGAAGATAAACTGCCTTAGAAGAAAGAAAAATATGCTTAGGATAATGTCAAAGAGAAAGATCTGAAATGTAGTTTTCAGACATAATGTGAACTACTTTATTACGTATATACGCTTTAATTAGCTCTTAGGTTTTGTATTTCAGATACGCGAAGCATTGTCGCAAATAATCGCGTGTGGCTCGACATTGTGCCACCTTGCTAAACCGTTCAGCTGGACAGTGGAGAATCATCTCGTTAGCCACGCATTCCAGCACCAGGCCAGGATACACATGACAGCCATGTGTGGTCAAATGTTTGGCAATTGCCTGAACACCTTTGTGGCGCAGCAGCGAAAGAGCTGCAAGGGAAGGAACAATTTAATTAAATAACATGTTGGAGTGAGAGATTTCTCTGCCTGTTTACCATGCTTGTCGCACTTCACATAGGTTTCATAGAGCTGCTTCTGCTCCGCCTTGCTGTCTAGCTCGTCTTCCAGATGCTCTTTAATCCTGCGCAGATTCAACGATTGACGATTGCCAGCCAAATACTCAGTTGCGTTGAAGGCGCATTCAGCTGTGCACTGCAATTGAGATACTAGAGTGAGATTGAGACACTGGAGAGGATTTGAGGAGCACTCACAAACATGTAGGCCTGCTCCAGCTGTTCGTTGTTGGGCTCTAGCTTCGAGAACCAATCCATTTGGCACTCGGTGAACTCTGATGATTCCTCGTGCAGTTCACAGCAAAAATCGTGCTGCAAAGAGATGGAGTTGGTTACTTGAAGATGATGGTTGTTGCCTCATCTTGGTCACCATGGTGTCTGCTGCATTGAGCTCGCAATCCTCGTTCAGCTGCGGTTTGGCCAGCACATGAAGCAGCAGGCAACCGAAGCCAAAGAGAATCAAATGAAAGTAAATGGAAAACATACTCAATGGATTTGACTCTTCACAATGCTCATCCGACTTTTATAATGCCAATTTCAACTTGATCGAGAGACGAGTTAATTTTGCGTAACAACATTTAACGACTTAATTGCGAGCTTAATTTAAGTTTATAATTATTCGTCTGAATTTGTGGATCGTAATATTTTTTGGGAGCCAAGTCATTGAGAGGGGAGGGAAGTTCAGGGCGTTGCAGCTGCCACTGTGTGGCACTGAGGTTCTGCTCCAATTCCGGGAAGTCGTTGCAGTTCCACGTGCAACTCCCTGGAAGATAAATGATGAAAAGGCAGCCATCCATCAGCGATCAAGCAGCACGAATAGATGTGACAGCCCAAAAAGAGCGCAGATGGAAATGAAGATGGGAGTCAGAGTTGGTGGGAATGTTGTTGAAGATGCGGAAGCCAAGGCAATCCCTTGGCCGTTCCAGCTGCAACTAATTAACCGAGAAATACATCATAAATAGCATTACGGGAATGCACTCGACGAATCCCCTGGCACAATCATCATCAGTCAAAGGCGCAGACGTTGCGTCGCTGCCTCAGAAGTTCTCTTCTCCCATTTGTTTATTTTCGACTGGGTGTGCTGCCTCCTCCCTCCCTCTTTCCCACTCCTCCCTTTCAGCTACGTCTGCGGCGCTTCATGGTGGCATGCAACAGCAACAGCAGGCGCAATCATGCGGCACGTGCCTTATCCGCGCCTGAAGTTCATTTCGATGGAATTGGAACGCGCCCAGGCAACCGGGCGCATCCGTGTGGCTTGTTTTGATTTCGTTTTTTGTATTTTGGGGTCGCCCTACTGCAATCTTGGGTCGCCCCCCTCCCCCACCTACCTCATTCACCTTTCTTGTGGCTGCCACACCTACGATTCTTTTGAGGCAAACGCGCCTCATTCTTCAGCTAGAGAATTGCAGCGGATTCTTGCCCCATCGATGTCCATAGTTGGAGTTGTAACAAGCTCATTACAATTTCGAAATATTATTATGACATAAGCAGTTCTTTCTTTTGATCTATTTTTAGTTGGATAGTACAAAATAAATTCTTTTGGAATTTTCTACTTCTATTTTTAGATCTTAAAAAAAAAAAATAACGCAAGTTTTAATTAAAAATATTTCGTAGAATTGAGTGTGATTTAGCATAATTTCTTTGGAATCTAGAGATAAACTAAATGTATCTATAATGCATGTATATTTTGAGAACAATAAAAATAAATAAAACAAATATTTTTAAAATGTTCTTACCCCATTTTAAATTGATTATTTATCAAAAATAAAATACAAAATTTTAATATGCTAATACGTATGTGTTAATAATTTATTTTGTTTTGATTATTTCAGTTGAATGTGAATTTTTATAATCAAATCATTCAGGAATTAAAATATAAATTTTGAAATTGGTTTCTTATTAATTATAGTCTAAAAAGTTTAATAACAAATGTATAGATCATGTTTATAAGAACGAACTTTAAAAAAATGATATCCAAAAGATTGAATAAAAATAAAAAAATTCACATTCATATTCATTTTAATTATATTTTACATTTAAAAACAAAAAAAAACAATTTAAATTTATTTAGAAATACTGATCCTTAAAAATAGTTAGGTAAATGATCATTATTTAATTTCTCTCCACTTTGGTACAAGGACTTATAATGAAAAGTGTGAAAATTCTTACTTGCAGTTCTGATCCATAAAACTAAAAATTTCTTTGAGCAGCTTTGACTGCTCAATCAAAACAAAACAAACAAACAAACCAACGACTTCAATAAAGATCATTATAATGCTGTGGCACAGTGAATTTCTTTTGTTCTGCTGTCGCCCAATAAACTTGCGATAAACATTTTCGCAACTTCTATTTTAGTATCTTGAATTTTCTTTATTTTGTTGTTGTTGTTGTTATTGTTATTTGTGCTCATAACCGAAGTGATCGAGTTATTCGCAGAATGCTTTCTCGTTCTTAATGCGTGTGGATCATAAATGTCAACAGCGACAGCGAAATGTCATAAATAAATAAGCAAATCGCTGTCTGTCTGTGTCGCTCTCTCTCTCTCTTTCATACACTCCTGAAAGCAAGCTGCATAGCATCCACACAACTGTTAACATAATGCACTTTGTGGATGCTATGTTGACTGGCCTGCACTACACACACACATACACACATCTGCATTGCAGACTCCAGCAAACGCAGCACAGTCTCGTGCGCCCACACACACGCACACACACACACTCACACATCGATAGAGACAGTCACACAGATGGCAGACCGAAGCAAAGAGCATCCAATTGAGCAGAGCTGTGATTCAGTCAAGTTTTTACTGTCAGCGCATGCGGTTCGTTTATCGGCTCGTTCGCTCGTGTGAAGATCGTTTGAATCGGCCCAGCGATCGTTGATCGCAGTGTCGTCGCCGTTTCCAAGACAGTGTTCCAAAAAAACAAAACTATAAGAAACTATACATATTTCACTAGAGTGTTTTATTTATAAATCCGATATTTTTGGATCCACCAAAAAAAAAATTAGAAGTGTGTTGGCCAAGTGCGTGTGCGTTTGTGTCTGAAAATGTCTTTGGCAAAATTGTGAAACACACACACACTCACACAGGACACAAATCACATTTATTTCAACGAAATAGAAAACAAATACAAATATAAATTTTAGACTTTGCAATGCAAACAATGAAACAAAAATTATGCACGCTTCTGGCGTCGCTTCTTCTGCTCTGCTCCATTGGCCCCCAACTGGCCAATGGTCAGTATGAGCATTACCTGGACTCTCTGCAGTCCAATCAGCTCTACGAGTTCGCCGATGGCACCGATGGCAGCATTCAGTATCTGCCCAAGGGCAACAGCGAGCAACTGCTGCTCCAATTGGATCAACCCATCAATTTCTATGGCGAGAAATACGAACAGATCTATGTGAGTATACATATGTATGTATATGGCGGGTACTATCTGATAGATTCGACAACAAAGTCGAGCTACGTACTATATATGCTATGGCAAATTTTGCGCTGAATGAAAATTTGCATTTTACTGCAGGCTGATAAGCGTCGCACACTGCTGATAAGAGCTATCAATAAGAAGAGTCTATGCTAATAGTTGATTTAGTTCAATCAAATTGCATTGTGAGGCATCTTAATCTAAGCGTATGAGAATGTATGTGTGGGTGCTTGTGTGCGCTTTATTAATAGCCAGAGAGACAAACAGAAGTCTACATTAATATTCGGCAAAACATGACAGGCGGACAAGAAAAGAACGATTTCGACACGAGAACTGTGTAATTATCAAATGTTGCTGGGCACACACAAAACATTGAGAACCGAAAACTGAAAACCGAAAACATGAAACGAAAATCGACAAAATGTATCTTTGAGATACATTTTACGACGACACCGCAAAACCAATTCGCACGCACTCAACCCGAATACCATCATCATCAGGCAGGTCCACTTGGGGGTGGTCCTAAAAAGCGACAGGCGGAGAGGCAGAAGAAGCACACGCTACAAATAAATAGCGAAGAAGCAGTCAACCCATTGATGTGATCTGCTCTTCGTGTTCTTCATGTTTCTTTTCGTGTTCGGTCGCTATGCCGCCTTGGCACATTCCCAAAGTGTTAGCCGCCTTTTTACTGCATACCCTGTAAATATTGTATAGAAGATACATCAGAGTTGTCAGTCAGCTTCTTACAACCAAAAGATCCTTATTGAAAATAAAAAAAATGAAAAAAACCCTCATTGATTAAATTTAAACGCAAGTGAAGACAGTTTAAATTCCCATTCTCATCAATCTCATAATAAATATGATTGCATTTTATTATATTATAACAAAATCTCATATAATGACATTTAATCTACAAATGGGTAATTTCCAAATTTTTAACGAGACATTTAACGCAAATAAAATTGAAATATTATATTATATTATATTTAGCTCTACGATTGCTGATAAAGTTAGTTTTCGCAGAAATCCATTCAATATAAAACATGAACTAATTTAAGAATGTTGAGTAGGAATTCAAATATTTTCAATTTTATTTTTAGCCTCTACTGCAAAGGAACTTTTTTTTTATCATTTAAATAAAATTAAATTTTTTTTATATATTAATTTGTTTTTTGCTCCATTCATGCAAACTATGATTTCGAGACTCTAAGAAAAATACATCAACTAACAACTTTATCATTAAATAATATGACTTTATAAATACTAAAATAATTACACATTTTAGCATAAATCAAAATCAAAAATGTCAATATCTTATTATAAATGTGGCTACTATATAATTTATTTCTAACGGGTAGCAACATTTGTTTTCATAATATATACTAAATCAATTGTTTATTTGATTTGTTTGGCCACCATAATTTAATTTATTTTAGAAAATAATTGTGTACAAAGCATTTATAAATACTTTACCTATAGTGTATCTTAATTTGTTTTTTTAATTCATACATTGTTTATTTTTTGATTTCTTTTATCACCGTATATTTGTTTCTAAGAAATTATTCATTCTCAGTAGTTCTAAACACTTGACCTATAGCGTATCTTCTTGTCGATCCTTTCCGATTTGTTTTCACTTTTCATGTTCAGAAATTATGATGTTGCTTAGCACACGGTACGAGGCGAAAGTGTCGCCTATTTTTGTTAGTTAATTAACTAAATTTATGTGTCTGACGTCGAAAAATAGCACGCGGCACAAAATGTGTGGCATTACCGCGTATTATGGCCATACAAATGCATAAATTTCCACAAAAATATTTCTGAAAAGTGAAATGAGCAAAGCCTCATTTTTGTTCCAGCTAAAAACGATATTATTCAGTTTAATTATTGTTGAACTCATCATTGTTTATGCGACAAAATAATGTGTATAAATAGATGTGTCAAATCTGTGGAAATATGCGCATAGCATATAAAAAATCAATTTGAAAAATGGGAATTTGGGGTTATGGGGTTAAGTTAGATTTAGATTGTAGTCAGGTGAAGATTCAGGGGAAGCACCATATACAAAATGTTAGAAAAAACATGATTTATTTGTATCAGAATATAATCTTTATTTGATGTGATTATGAATCACAAAAAATTGAAAGCTAATCTGTCTTCTTGAATTACAAAACGTTTACGAACAAATTAAGTTTTGTATAAATTGTAAGCGAGATTATTGTATATTTTGTATTTTATTTGTTTTAAATTATAGTTATTAAAAGGATGATGGTCTGCAATTTCAACTTTAAGAACTTATCAATCTGTTAATGTTCAATTTAGTATCGTAAAACTTAAATTACTTATCAATCTATTAATTTTAAATCAAGTATAGTAAGTCTTAAAAAATCTAAAATACTTCAGATAAGTGCGATTTCATCCACTTTTGACTCTTTTGTTAAACTTACAAAAAATAGAATAAACAAATTGCTTTCTTTAAAAAGTTTATTTTCCCATATTTTGTAAGAAAAACAAGTCTAAAAAGCCTTAAGATCTTCTTATATTTGTTTCCATTTAGATTCAGTTGTTGCCAAATATTTTGCTTCGCAGTTTGCGATGAAAAGTTAAACAAATTAAACACACTGTCCAGCTGTCTGTTCACATTCCACATTCCTGTGGTCTTTGCACTCATTTAGCAAATGTTTCCACACATTTTGACCCGCAGAGTCTGAAGATAAAGTGGCGGCTCCCCCTGGGTGTAAAATTGATTAATGTTGTGCCACAAAAACCACACAAAAAACTCGCATTTGAAACACCTGTGCTCCAGTTTCAAATATAACAAATTTTGAACAAAAATGTTCAAAAACCGAAATGGGAATTTTTCAAAAATGTTCTTTTGTTTATTCAGGCACAAAAAAAAAAAAAGAAAAACCGAGAAGAAATGCAGCAATTGGGAAATTTGTGCAACGCTGCAAAGTTGTGCAAGGGAAAAATGGGAGATTGGAAAGAAAACGAAACAGGAGTTGTAGATATTTGAAGTTGAGGAGTTGCGCAGCTGGAGAGTGTCGGCGTCAGTTGTTGGAAACTAATTTTAGAGGCGCGCATTGCGGATGTTCCCGACACGGAACTCAATTAGGCAAAGTCATTAGAGAGCCTAATGATCATTGAGGGCCTTGTTAATGGTTTGTTGTTGTTTAGTTTCCGCCAGGAGAATTTGTTAAGTGGCCTGTTGGCACTTTACTTCAGCGGCCTAATTGATCGCCATATGCACTTCAAGCACTTCTTCTTCGCTTCCTCCTTTCATTCTCACTCATTCCTCTTTTCTTCTTCTTCTTCCTTACAGATCAACACGAATGGCATTTTGACATTCAACGTCGAGTTCACCGAGTACTTGAATCAGCCCTTCCCCCTCGAGTATCCCTCGATAGCGGCCTTCTACTCCAACGTGGACACCTCGAGCAGCGGCGATGAGAGCAGCATCTCCCTCTTCCACACCAGAGATTCAGCGACGCTGCAACGTGCCGAGCGTCTGGTGCAATACGCATACAGCGAGGAGCTCGATTTTGCGGCCGAACAACTGATTGTGGCCACATGGCGCAATGTGGGCTACTTCAACTCGAAGACGGACAAAGTGAACACGTTCCAGGTGGCATTGATTGCCAGCGAGCAGCGCACCTTTGTGCAGTTCATCTATCCCGAGGGCGGACTCAATTGGTTGCAAGGCGAGGCCGGTGAGCTGGGATTGCCCGACATTCGTGCCCAGGCGGGTTTCATTTCCGAAGACGGACGCTACTTCAATCTGAATGGTTCGGGATCAGAGAATGTAATATGAACTTTATATATTTTGAAACTTTTGTGCTTCAATTTTCTTCCTTTACCTTTTAGGCTCGCTACCTCAGTGAGGGCACCAATCTGGGTGTGCCCGGTGTCTGGCTGTATCGTGTGGCGCCGCTCAATCCCAGTGAGAATGTGCAGGAACCCAACAATCCTGAGACACGCACCGAATCGCCTGCGCTCGCTCAGAGCTGCGGAGCCAGCGGACATCAGTGTCACAGCAATGCGCAGTGCTTCGACAAGTCCGAGGGTTACTGTTGTGTCTGTTCAGCTGGTTACTATGGCAATGGACACACTTGTCTGGCCAATGATCAACCCATGCGTGTGGCTGGCTCCCTATCCGGTCAGATCAATGGCCAGAAGGTGGACGAAGAGGCAAAGCTGCAATCGTATGTGGTAACCTCGGATGCTCGGACTTACACCACCATCAACCCGTTGACCGATGAGCTGGCTTCGCAGTTGCGTCTGGCTTTGCCTCTGCTGACTACTGTATCTTGGTTGTTTGCCAAGTCCATCAATGGGGCGGCGAATGGTTATCAGTTGACTGGAGGTCAGTACGAGCACAGTTCCACTTTGCAGTTCGATTCGGGTGAATTGCTGCAGGTGACTCAACGCTTTGAGGGTCTGAACTACTGGGATCAGCTGGATGTCAGCATACTTCTCAACGGCACTGTGCCGCGTATCTCTTCGCAAACTAAACTCCATCTGCCCGACTACACGGATGAGTATCGCTTTCTTCATCCCGGAGAACTTTACTCGGTGCAATCGCATAAATTAGAACTGGTTGAGGAGCAGCGTGTGCTTGGCTTCCAGGTTCATCAGCGCATTGTCTACAAGAGCTGTTTGCGCGACGACGACTCCGATCCCACCGACAGCACTGTGCTGCAGAAGGTCTCCAAGGTGACGCTCGACTACTCGGATCGCGATCAGGCGCTGCGTACCAGCGCACTTAGTAAGATTGGCGTCGATGCCGAATCGAATGCTTGTAATGATGGCTCAGCTCAGTGTGCCGAGAATGCGGTGTGTGTCCCATATGAGGACACTTATCGTTGTGATTGCAGGCATGGCTTTGCCGCTCAGCTGGATGAACGTGTGGGCGAGATCTGCGTGGACATTGATGAGTGTGCTCTGGGCACTCACGTGTGTGATGAGCATGCTTTCTGTTCCAACACTGAGGGAGGATTTTCATGTGTCTGCCTCGAGGGTTACGAGGGCAATGGCTATGGCTGTCTGCGCAACAACTCTGTCGACAACTACGAGTACTCCACACCTCCAACTGATTCTCAGGGCTATGGCACCCAAGAGCCACAGCAACCTCAGCAGCCTTATGAGCCTCAGCAGCCCCAGCAGCCTTATGAGCCACAGCAACCACAACAACCTTATGAACCACAACAACCACAACAACCGTATGAGCCACAACAGCCTTATGAACCACAGCAACCCTATCCACCACAGCCTCAGCAACCGGACTACTCGCAGCAGGGTTACCCACTGCCTGGAGAACATGTCGATTATCCACCCAATGAGGGCAACAACCAGCATCTCGATGAATGCCAGGTAAGTGAAACTTAATTTACAACATTGTATTCTAATGAATATTATAATTATAAGAGTTTATACAAAAGTTCTTGCCATAAGCATTTACTATAGTTTATTATATGAATACTTTATTTTATAAATGAAGTAGAAAGCTACCCTCGAGCATGCTCGACTGTGAGATACCCGCTACCCATTTTCAATAAAAGCAAAACGTGGTATTAATTTTAAAATATATTAATTATAAAATTAATATACCGAAAAATTAGAAAAGTATACCGATGCATATATTTGGTATATCGTCACATTGATACATTCAAAATATACAATCGACAACTATCATAAAGTAACTAAGACCCGAATTTAATTCCTACTACTACCAAGTAGACCAAGTAGTTCTGTTTGGAACAATTTTATAAAACCCTTCTATCCTCATTCGGATTAAATTTAAATTCAAATTTTAGCATACATAGCTACTAAAGATTTCAATTGATTATAGTCCTATGAAGACTTAAATATTATTGATTTTCTTTTCCACACTACAAAATCTTCAAAATTATTTTTCCTTCTTTATCGAATCAATAAAATATCTTAAATAATTATTCTGTTTATAAAAGTCATTTAAAAATAAAATTTGTAAACTATTAATTATTTAAATTTAAAAGCTAGCAAAACGCAGAAAAAAGGCCTCGAAGACTTCAATCTGTTATAGTCCTACAATATTCAAATTGGTAAACTATTAATTATCTAATGAATGAATTATAGTAGAAGAAAGTGCTTTTAGGTACATTTTAATTTTGCCCTAATTTATGTGCATTAATATTATAGAATAGATAAATAAGTAAATCAGTAGAAATTAAAAAGAATAATAATAATTTATTTACTTCTGTTGATTTGCCGTACAATAATGATATAAATCTGAATTTGCAGCGCTGCTCGCCGGATGCGGATTGCTATTTGGGACGCTGTCGCTGCCGCGAAGGTTTCTCCGGCGATGGATACAGCTGTCAGCACATCTGCGGCCACGATGAAGTCTGGGAGCACGAACGCTGTGTGCCTATTCTGTTGGATGATCACGAGATTGAATCGCATTGCGACTTCTTGGGCACATGCTCATGTCCCGAGGGCTACGAGCTGAGCGAGGACAGCAAGAGTTGTCGCTACGGCGGTGTCTACGATGTGGACAAGAACGAGGAGTTGGTGCCCTGCGATGTGGATTCCAGTTGCAATGAAAATGCCAAGTGCTCGTGGTACGAACACGAGATGCGACACATTTGCACCTGCAACGAAGGCTTCAGCGGCGATGGCTACAACTGCGAACCAATTGAGGATTCCTGCGCCATTGTGAGTGGTCTTATATACTTATACACTCGTGGTATATTCATTTAATTCGCAATCCTTTTGACAGCGACCTGATATCTGTGATTCCCATGCTGTGTGCAACTTCAATGAGCAACTAGGCAAATCGGAATGCGTCTGCCAGCGTGGTTACACTGGCGATGGATATCGTTGTCAGCTGGCCCCCGAGTGCCAGGCAGCCGAACATTGTGGCGATAATGCGTACTGCGATGGCGGAGTTTGTCAGTGCCAGGATGGTTATGAACGCGATCCTAGCGATCGTTGTGTGCCAGCTGGTCGCTGTGGCTCTGTGTTCTGTGGGTCGAATGCCATTTGCAAGTGGGATCATCAGCAGGATGTGCAATACTGTGACTGCATCGAGGGATATCAGGGCGATGCCTTGGCTGGCTGCATCAGCACTCCCACGCCTTGCAACGTGCGCAACAACTGCGGCATTCATGCCACCTGCGAGCCAACTGAGTGAGTGGAGGAACCACTTTCACCTCTCGAGAATTCCTCTTGAAGTTAACACTCTTTTCTCTTTCTTCTTCAGGGATCCGGCTAACTACACCTGCCAGTGCAATGCGGGTTACCATGGCGATGGTTATGTCTGCATCGAGGAGCAGAACTGCCTCAACAATCCCACGCTGTGTGACATGAATGCCAAGTGCATGTCCACCAACTCGGGACTCGTCTGTGTCTGCAATCAAGGTAAGTTTCTAATCCTTGTCCGCTGCCGTCTTTGAGGTCATCTGTGCTCCTTCCTCGGGACATTTCGAACACGAGTTAATGAAGCAGAAGCTGAAAATGGCCAAGGCCAGAACCACGTTTAAAAAGCCATTGTTGCGATCCCAGGTCAGCGGATGCATAAAGAACTCTTTCATCGACTGCAGAGTCGATGTTTTCCTCATTTGATTCGCATCCTGCATGAAGCGATATTGTTGCTTTCCCAATCCGGTTGCAGTCCATCTCTTGCTTGCTCGATGGCTCTGCACACTCATCTCCCGTATCATGCCCCTTCGGGATGTGGCCAGCAAGAGACTGTTCACGGATCGCATCATCTTCTGACTTACTTTTATTAATTTGTACAGTTTTGTTTTGGTCGAAATATTTACTAGAATTTATCTGTAGAAAATGCTAAAGAGTTGCTCAGAAATGACATAGATGAAGGTCTAAATCAATGCCTACTTTAGTTGAATAGAGAGCAAAATACATCATGTATTTGAACATTGTGATAGGTGGATGAAAAAATATTCTTTAGGTATTAAGAATATAAAATAATTTTCTTACAGATTAAATTGGTAATAAAAGGGGAAGAGCATGATATATCTTACAACATTACTATAATTCTATTGTATGATATTGTATAAGTATTTATAATAATAAAACTCAATGAATATTTGAACAAACTATAGTGGGAGATCAGGAGTAATGTATACATATGTACATCACAAATATATAAGGATAAGCCTAGCAGGCAGATCCTACGGATTTAGTCTTTTTAGACGTCATTTGCCATTGTATCTCATGAGACGTATATAATATGATTAGCTCTCAGCAACAATATTTATTGGCATAATTATTTCGCATTTTGTTATTCAAATAAATACCTAAATAGCAATCATTTTTATGCTATATCAATATTCCAAATATATCTTTCGGAATTTTATAGTAATTTTGCGTTATATTTTTTTTTGGTATATAGTATTGTCAAAATAATGCCACACTGCTTTGCGTTTAATCTTATTTATTTTTCAATTTATTTCGATTCATACTTTTTAAAAATGTTTAGTAACTCAAGAAACTCAATTATTCTCCAACTCTTTTCTTTTAGGTTTCTATGGCAATGGCTCTGTGTGCTTTGAGCGACAGCAACACGAGTCGGACTTCCTTCTCGTCAGTCAGGGCGTTGTCATTGTTCGTGTGCCTCTCAATGGCCGTGATGCGCATCCCATTAGGGTGGCCTCGATGGCCATTGGTCTGGACAAGGATTGTGTGGAGGGACGCGTTTACTGGGGCGACATTTCAGCTAAGAAGATTCTGAGTGCCAAATATGATGGCAGCGATGAGCGTCCTTTCATCACAACAGGTGAGTCAATCAAATGCTTTCAATCGATTTGAGTTATTCATAGTTTCCTTTTTGAAGATATTGAATCGCCTGAGGGCATTGCTATTGATGTGATCTCTCGTCGTCTTTACTGGACGGATTCGGTGAAGGATACCATTGAGGTGGCCAGTCTGGATAATGCGACACTGCGTGCTGTCATCGTCAACAAGCAGCTGGTGAATCCACGTGGCATTGCCATCGATCCCTACAGAGAGTGAGTACAGATTAATAATTTTATCTGAGTATTATTTAAATTGGTATTGAAATATTTTGTATTTTGTATTAACTTTACGATACCAATATCGTACCAAAACAATAATATTTATATAAGTATTTAAATCAGTTGTTTCAATTCTACTTTACGAATAGATAATTGCAATTTAATTTATGCATTTTAATACTTGCAGTCTTCCTGCTTATTTGAATTTACTTGAATTTAATATATTATATCTTATTAATTATTTATCTTAATGGAATCGATAATTACCATTACATTTACTCATTTAAATTCTTGTTATTTGTTTTATTGTTATGCTGTATCAATATTTTATTACTTATATTTAACAGTTCAGTCTTTTTTCTAATTTGAATTTAACCTCAATAGAATTTATTATTTTATATTATTTATTTGTATTATCTACTTTACGAGTTGAAATTTGCAATTAAATTTTTGCATATTAATAGTTGCTGCACTATATTTTCTTTCTTAAATTGAACAGTCTTCAGTCTTCTCACTTTTTTTAATTTAACTTCTTTAAAACGTATGATATTTATTTAACGTATTTTCTTGGCTTGCAGGAAACTCTTCTGGTCGGATTGGGATCGCTCTAACCCCAAGATTGAGTTCTCCGACCTGGATGGCACTGGCCGTGAACTGTTGCTGGGCTCCGATGCTGTGACGCTGCCCAATTCGCTGGTGGTGCTCGACCACAGCGGTGAGCTGTGCTTTGCGGATGCTGGCACCAAGAAGGTGGAATGCATCAATGCGGCCAATCGTCAGATTCGCACCATTGCCCAGAATCTGAGCTATCCCTTCGGTCTGACCTTCACTCATGAGCAATTCTATTGGACGGACTGGACAACGTAGGCTTCACTTTTGAATACTTCCTTTCGATGTATGCTTAACTTTGTGCTTTTTACTTTCACAGCAAGAAACTGGAGAGCGTGGATGGTGCGGGAGTGCGTCAGAAGCCCATTCAAACGGCCTCGTTTGGCAGCCACAAGATGTACGGCATGACTGCCGTGGTCCAGAACTGTCCTCAGTACCAGAGTCTCTGTCAGATTAACAACGGCGGCTGCACCGATGCCCGTCTGTGTTTGGTGAACAGGAAGTCGCCATCCGGCAAGAGTTGCAAGTGCACCAATGCTTCGACTGGATGTTCCGTCCCTTCGCCTTATCCATTTGCAACACAACGCAAATGAAACAACACTTAAATTAATTAAATCACAAAAAAAAAAGAAAACTATAAAATGCAATGAAATGAATATTTTTGTATACGCATAACAGAGAGATAACTAAGAACAAAAGCAAACCAAAAACCAAAAGAAAACCAAATATTAAATATATACTAATGTCTGTGCCATTTTTTGTAAATCTACTCAATTTAATAAATCTCTATACATTAAACTAAATTTGTTGAGCTCTTTTTAATGGTTTGTTGCGTGGCTGCGCAAATGGAAATTTCATTGATTTTGTCTGATGAAATACTAGGCGAGCAGCAAAAGTCGACAGCAACTTCACACTTTAACCAATTTCACTTTTCGTTTCGACCAATACTTGCGCGTGCGAATCACCATTTCGACCTATTTTCAATGCAGCCAGTAGTAGCTGGGAAATACCAGTCGAATGCTGCAGAGGCCACTGACATTATTTCATTGATTTTCCCCAATGAAATATCAGGCGAGCAAACGTGACAGCAAGTTCACCCACCCTTAGCGGAGACAAGTTCTACCAAATCTCTTAGCAATTTTCAAACCCTCATTTCGACCTATGTATGTCATTGACCTATTTTGATGCCGCGCGACAACTGACATTTATTTCATTGATTTTGTAGTGAAACAACCAGGCGAACAAAATCAGCAACAACTGCGTTTGTTGTGTGCACTTCAATTCGCATTTAGATGTTAAATTTCAAAGGCAATAAATTGCGTTTTGCTGTCAGACAATATTTATTAATAGTGGTGTATTATCGAAGGCTCAAACAAATTTATTTTCATTTTACTATTTTTGCACTTCTCATTAAGTTTCACCAAATAATAAAAACAATACTTTTTTCAGTTTTCATCAACTATATTTTGAATTTATTGTAAGTTTCATGTTGTCTGCCTTAAAGATCAGAGTTAAATATTACAGCAAGTTTTATATATATATATAATCTAACCATAATATGCTCTCTATAGCAATTATACATTATTAAATAAGTACATTTGTTCATTTTGTTTTATTATTAATTGTTTGCTTTTGTTAATTGTTATTTGTGGTTCTTTCTTTCTCTTGCTTCATATGCAATTGAGGGCGTCGCCCTTAGCTGAGTTTTGTACATTGAGACATTGACTAATTGCTAAGTTGTAGTGGCTGCTAAGTACATTACTTAGTGTTATACAATATAGATACTATATATGTTTGTTTGTTTGTTTGTTTTTTTCTTCTTTCTTTAAGGTGTGCTAAGCTTAGGCTTATCTAGGCGTGCATGTCGCTGCATGCACACTTTTCTGTAGGTTCTTGAGACACTGGAATGCATATCATGATCATATTTAGTATAATTAATATTCTTTTCTTCGAAATATGATCGAGTAAAATTCACTTATAAAACTGTCTGTGCTCTACATATTATAATCGAGTGTGTGTTTTAGTGTGTGTGTATGTGTGTGAGTGTGAGTGTGGCTAGGTACTTTGTATAGGCTAATTAATAAATTTCCTTGTATTATTGGGACGTGTCTGGGTTCAGCTTAGTTAGGTGCCTCCTTTAATACTTCTTACTACAATTACAAATACAATACAATTAGTTAGGTGTGAGTTATACATAAAAGTATACATCGTTACTATATATACATTTATTTGGGGAGGTGCTGGGTTCTTCTTCTTCTTCGTCTTCTGTGTATAGCTCATGGGGATCTTGGTACAGTTTTTTTTCGTATAGCTATTAGGCTTAGGCTTTGAGCACGGCCCTCAACCGAACTAAGTGCTTATCTACTAAATACTCGTACATATTTCATTTACTATATTCATAATTTATAGAACTAGTTTCGTTTGTTTTGCGCATTTTTTTGTAGTTTAAGTTCTAATAGTTTGTTTTGCAGCAGTTCCTTGAAATGCTTCGATCTTAAACATTACTCTACTATATACAGCAACTACATAGTATAGTTTTTGTTTTCTTTTCGATTTTATAATTTTTTAAATTTGTTTTTTTTTTATATACTTTGTTGTTGTTTCGTAAAGCATTAGAGTATACCAAAGCCGTTCTGAAAACCGTTTTTCTCGACACATTTTCAAGTTATACATATTATATTCCAAAAAAAAAGAACAGAATTTTGGTGATGTGTGGTACGAAAACATTGATAGCACCTTTCTTAAAAGTAATAAAGGGAAAATATCAAACTGTGATAACTGTGCAACATATGAAACCTAAGGAAGTTGCTGTGAGAATTGTATTTAATAAATATTGCATAATAATCTTAAATAAAGTCAATAACAAATGGATCAATATAATAATATGCCTATAACTAAGTTATATACATAGTATAATATAATCTTATTTTTTTTTTAGCTAAAAAGCCTTTCTTTTTTTTTTAAATTTATTTAATGCCCTTGAATTTAATGTTGAGCCTATTTTGTTCAGGGGGCAGCTAATTGTCATTAGAGATATGCTAGAAATGAATCGACTTTTGATTAAAAACTATTTTGAATGCATTATCAACTAAATACACATACATACATGGGTGATGTATGTGCATATGTACAGCTAGCTAATTGGTTAATACCTCATTCATATGCCAATAGTTTAACTACTTTGTTGTTCCCAAAAACACAATTGCCTCATTTGAATATAAAGCATACCGAACGAATTTCGAATACAATTTATTGCTACTCATATACTTATTAGGCATAGTTTTGTAATAAGCAAAATGATAATCATCATCTTTATCATTATCATTATTGTTATTATTATCGTCTCGAGACCACACCCTATGGATATTGTATTATAAAGGCTACGCTTCACTTGGCTATTTACGCAAAATAAATAAATGGGAAATTGGTGGAGCGGGGGTGCGGGGACACGCCTCTACAGGCGTAGATACTAGAATTAACACATTAGCTGAGACACACACCACAGACACTGACAGGCTACACTGACTGCTATCGGGTGGGTTGGATAGGTAAATATATCATATTAGCTCATTAGCTTAGAGATGGAAGCGTGACACGATAAAAGGGTAATTAATGGATAAATGAATAAAAATCTGACTGAATGATTTGAATTAACATTAAATTTGATTTTCCTTTCGTTTCGTGTTTGTATCAATTCCTAAGTCGAGTCACGCAACCATCGCTAGCTCGTTCATACAATGTTTATAATCTAATTAGCATTGAGATGGAAGCGTGACACGATAAAAGGGTAATTAGTGGATAAATGAAAAAAAATCTGACTGAATGATTTGAATTAAAATTCAACTTGATTTTCCTTTCGTTTCGTGTTTGTATCAATTCCTAAGTCGTGTCACGCAACCATCGTTAGCTCGTTCATAGAATATTTTGAATCTAATTAGCATTGGACTGGGGGTTGTACAGCAGTTAGCCCTAACATTATACAAGTTGCCACCTAGAACTTATCTCTACGTCTGTGTGTGCTGGCCGTATTCTATATCCACTTGTTCTTCGACATCGATGAGCGGAGTCGGCGACCCCACATAAGGTTGTATCATACAATTGTGCCCTGCAGATGCTGCGGCGACGACACCTGCGACGACTGCGGCAGCGAATCCTGCGCCTGCAGCGTGGCACCCGACGACGTGCTCGGTCCCGGTCCAAGATCTGCGGTGTTGATGGCCAGCGATGAGCTGGCACCCAGCATGCCGCCGCTTGAGCTGCCGCCCAGCGCTGAGGGATTGATGCCACCGACACCGCCGCCTCCCAGGACACAGGGGACACCCAACATGGGCGTGGGCTCCTCTGGCGGCGTGACCTGCAATGAAATTTGATTCTAAACGGGGGAATTAGTTGGAAAGATGATGCAAGAATGAATATAATGGGATTTAGTTTACCTCCATGCCGATGCTGCCGTTGAGGGAAATCTTGATGGGATTACTGTGATTCGTTGCCTGCATGAGCGTTGTGAAGTGACTGATGCCGATCTCCTCCAGCGATGACTTGCGTCTGCCATGACTAACCCCAACACTGGGCAATCCCTGACGCAGCGAGGAGGAGCGACGCAACAGAATGTCGTTGTCGATCTGCAAGAGACAAGAATGGAGAAGGGATTCCGACCAGAAATGGCGGATATTAGCCAACGTTTTGTGGCAGCTTAACAAATGGCCCAAAACTCAAGACACACACAAAAAATTACACATACAAATTTAGCAAATTGGCTACAATAACATTTGTTTCTTTTTTGTTGACTTTATATTTTTGCAAACAATGTGGCAAGACACATATTCGAACTCAATTGCGTGCTGCACGCTTCTTCTTGCGGTAATATTTATTTTCTTTCATTTTTTTTTTGTGGGGTGCAACCAACACGATTAACGGAAACGGAAACGTGATGTGGATTTATCCGCTGCGTGCGTGCTTTATGGTTATGAATGCTTGCTGAACTTGTTGCTGAGTTGTTGTTCTTGTTGTTCTGGTTGTTGTTGTAGTTCATCGCATGGCTGTTGTTGTTGGAATGGTTGTTGTTGTTGTAGAGTTGCTCTTGCGGCTGTCGAGTGCTGCGGCTTTCGAACGCGACTTTTCGTTTTCGATATTCGATTGTGAAATGGATTTGCGAGACTTTTACAAAAAACAGAATGCAACCAAATTTTGATGTATTGCTTTGGTATGTGTTTTTGCATATGTGTGTGTGTGTGAGTTGAGTGATTGAGAGCGATTGTTGCCATTGTGCCAATGTGCTGCGACATACAACAATTCTGTCTAAGTGTCCGTGTTAGCCAATTGGTTTTTCGAAAAGAGTCAAACAATAAGTTCACTTCGACAGGCCGAAGCTAGTAAATGAACCTTTGCAGACATAAGAGAGCGATCGTAGTTAAGTTGATGTGGGTTCTAAATTAATCTTTTAAGTTCTCCATGTGGTTTTAAATTGATTATTTTTGTTCCTTTGTTCTTATTATTTTCCCATTAATAATTTGATTTATAAGTCCTTATAATTTGAAAAATCTAAAAATTACCCCTTACGTATACTTAATTTTGCAACTTTCATATTTTGTGATCTGATATTCTAGAAAATTTAAAATTGATTATTTTCCTTTTTCCTTTTCGCTGACCCCTTTCCCATTAATAATATAATTTATAAGTCCTTAAAATTTGAAAAACTAGAAATTTCCACAAATGTTAAACATTAATTAATAAATTTTTCAACTCTAATTTTTCTATAAACTTATATATTTTCTGATCTTGTTCTAGACGATTTAAAATTGATTGTTATTAGGCTGTTCGCTGACCCATTTAATTTATAAGTCATTAAGATTTGAAAATACTAGAAATTTCCCCTAACTTAGACTTTAATTACTCAATTTCGAAACTAAAATCTTTCTAGATTCTTCTATATTTGATCTGACCTTCCTTTAGATGAATTTAAAATGATTTTGTATGTAGAAAAATCTCATTATTTTGTATTCCTTATATTCTCGGAAAATATTCATAATCAATCACTTTAATTCGTTCTTTTAGTTTCTGCAAAGGCTGTAAAAAAATGATAACAGTATGTAAGGAGTTTTTGTTATTGCTGCTGATAGCTGTGCATCTATTGGGCGCCAGAGTTGCTAGAGAGTGAGCATGCTTGAACATTGAGAACGTTGGCAACTCTGGCGAATGATAAATACATTCACAGTTATCGGCTCGATGTGAACACAAAGTGAACGTTAAAAGTGTCAATCAAACGTGAACAGAAACCGGAAAGAGGTTAAAGGCGAACCGAACGTGTCATAAATTGTGGGGATAGGTATAGAGATCGATAGTGATAGAGATAGAGATAGATAGAGAGAGAGAGAGAGAGGGAGATAGAGAATAATAGCCAACCCGCAATGAGTTACTCCTGCCGCGCTGTGAGCCAACCACCGTCGGACTGTCGGGTAGAGAAAGAGAATTCGATTTAATTTGCTGCATCGGGGGCGTACAGCGCTGCGATGATCCATACCCGGCCAATGTCTGAACGCTCTGCATTTGCATGGGGTTCAAACCGGCGATGCCGGAGCCGCGACGCGAACCAGCTCCGACGGCGGTGTTGGGCATATTTGGCATTTGTGGACCGCATGTGGCTCCCAAGTTGATGTTCGAACAGAACGAGATGTTCGACTTGCGCCTCGAATTGTGGCGTTCGAATGTCTTTTGGGCCGAAAACGGTGAAGGTCGCACCAAATAGCTGTGAAATGAATTTAAGCAACGATTAATATCGAATTAAATGAAATTTAAGATATATTTCAAATTTAATTAAAAAGTATTTATGCTTGTAGAGAAAGGAAATTACTTAAATACATAATTCAAAAAATGACTATACAAACTAAAAAAAATATAAAAATAAATATTAAATTAAATAAAATAAACTAAATAAATGAAATTCATAAAATAAAAAAATGAATAAACTGATTAACATTAATAAAGTAAATAATATATAATAATTAAAGTAAAGTATTATAATTAGCGATTTTATTGCCTCTGCAACTCACATGAGATCGCCCTCCTCCAGCTTCAGATCACAGCTCGGATTGATTATCACATAGGACAGATGATTGCGCTTCTCGCTGACATCGTCGTAATCGATGGTGGGCAGATTCAATGACTCCATGCGACTGCGCACCAGATTCGCGATTTCCGCTCGCTCGATCTGCTGGGCATGATTATCGCGTGCCTCGTCGGCCAAATTGATCGAGTACTGCAAGAGATGTTGATGATGATTTCAATGCAAAGCAGCTTCAAAACAATATAAAATACGAATTCAAATAATTGCTATTCACACTTGTTGATGTGTCTCTATGTATGTGTTCGACTGTGTGTGTGTGAGTGTGCGATTGTGTGTGTGTAGAGGATAATATATGTTTGTGCAACTAATGAGACGATCTCGTTGTTATTGTTATTGGGGGTAGAGTCAGGCATCCATATCCAAGAGCATGCTGAAAGAAGCGTTCAAGAACCCAAAACCAAAATCCAAAATCCAAACCATAATCGTAACCAAATCGAACCTACCTCACGGATGTGGCAGACAGACAGAGAGAGAGCATTTCAGCTATGGGATGGGATGAAGAGATGGGGCATGAGTGATACTTACGGATGATCCCTTCCGCTCCGAGCAGCCACCGAGACAGTTGACCGACTTCTGACGGGGACGGTAACTGCCTGTGCCTGTGGCGCCACCTGACGACGGCGGTCGATACGTAACACCTCGCAGCATTTCCGTGCTGTCCTTTGTCGAATCTGGGGTGCCAGTCTCCTCATCATACTGTGCACAACACCCCAACACCATATATAATCGAGATTGTTGTTGTTGTTGTTGTTGTTGTTTGTTGTGGTATGCAAATTTGATGAAATTTCGGTTAAACACAAAATGATTTACATATTTAATTGATTTTTAATTGAAATGGCAGATTGTTAAAACTTCATTTATGCATGATGGATTTTTCGTGTGTTCGTGTGTGTTGGTTTTTTTTTCTTCTTTTCTTTTTTTTGTTGTTAAAGTATAATTCGGGCGCTGCTTTTATGTTCATTTAATGTAAACGATGTTTTCATTAATATTATTTTTTTGCATTGTTTCGTGTGCGGCCAAACAATGTAACATTTAATGTGTGTGAAACTGCAAACATGCCAGTTGCGAGTCAAGTTTAAACAATTACAACTAAAAGCCATAAACATGTCAAACAAAGTTTTGTATTTAGCTCACTTCTCAAATAAAATCCAATTAAAATACAAATTAATCCCAAAAGCATTTTCACTTTCTGTATAAAAAGCAATGCACAACAAAAATGAATAATGTAATTGAAATTAAATTCATATTGAATTAAAGGTGCCTGCAAAAGCGCATATTAAATTTATTTTGTTTTTTGTTTTTGCTACTATCACTAAACTCTACACTAAATTAATCTATAGATAGATTCAACTAATTCGAATATATTACCAATTAGCTCTTAATGAAACAGTTCTCTAAGCTTTTGCTAAACTTTGCTAATTACTATTGATTTTTTTTTTGTGTTCAGTATTTTCAACTGCACAATTTGCAAAGTTTGTGGAACAAATTGCACGCAAAGTGATTAAAGGCGAAAAAGTTTGGTGCAAATTGCAATGAAAATGGAAAATTTCTGTTGTTATACAAAATGAGCAACAATGTTGGCGAATCGATCATCAAATTTGTTGCCGAAAATTATATTTTGAGGTTATTTTAATTAGAGAACATAATTATTCAAATTAAGACAGGAGTTTGAGGAGAAACTGGCTAGCAAAATTGATTTCGTTCGAAAATCTTAACGGTGCCACAGGACCTCAAATATTTTCAGTACTTTTTCTTTAGCAGTTACATCAAAATTTTAGAACTTGGCTGCTCTGGGTTGAGTATTTGCTAGTTAAACCTACCCAAGTGTTCAATTTTCATATTTGAAATTGTATTTGCAATTTTACGGCCAGAATCTAAATATAGACATCTTTTTAAGCCTAACATGAAGCCAATTGCTATGGTTGAAGAATCTGTGGCTATGAAGAACGCATTATATCGAATTATATTTGGCATTATTGGGAATTATTTTTGACAATTTCGCTGTCTAGTCTGCAAAAGCTGATGAGGTTTATATGAATGCAACAGGTTTTGCATTAAACCGACTTTAAAATGTAGACCAACATGGGAAGTATCGATTAACAACCTGTTTGTTAAAAACTGGGGAAATTCACAACAGAAAAGCGGAAAAAGAGAACTTAAAATATTTTTATATTCGGACCTGGACGGTGGAATGTGAAATTCGCCATGCGGCAGGTCACGTAAACTAAACACAGACACGAGATTACAACAGCATGGGACACGAGGGCAACGGTCAAAGATAGAGTCTGAGTGAGGGAAACAGCGAGAAGGAGGGAAGTGTTGTGTTTGATGGTATCAAAAGCACCTATTGGTAATGCTTTCTCTATATTGTGTGCTGTATGTGAATGAATATGTCCGAGAGTGTGTATGTTAGTGTGTGTGAGCGTGGCCAGCTTTTATCCTGTGGTGCAGGAGACACAACAAGCAAATGCAATCAACTAATTAAGGGGCGCATGCAAAACTAAACTTAACAAACAGAAGCAACAAAAAATAGAAGAACTGAAAAATTGAACTAAACAAACAGTAAGGAACAAGAAGTAGAGAGAGAGAGAGAAAGAGAGAAAGTCATGCAAGCGCTCCTAACAAACTGTAACTAGGAACTATAGAGAACACTCATACACATGCACACACACACACATGCACGCACACATGCGAGCGTTCAACACTCGTACGATAAGCAAAATGCATTCAACACACAAATATTGGCCATAGAGATAGATAGCTAAGCTAAACTAATGTAGCACTAAGAGTTGTGGACTAATGACTAATGAGGCAGGCAAGTGACAAGAAGTATTGCATGATATGTTTTTTTTTTTTTAGATATTTAGTTTCCATATTAATTTGTTTGTTTTGTTTTGTTTGTTGTTGTTTTTGTTTTTTTTTCTAGTCTATAAAAAATACATGTTTTTTCATCACTCACTGCGTGCGCGTGTGCGTTTTTCATTTTCAAGATTGTTTTTCTTTTTTTCAAGTTTCAGTTTTTTCTTTTTGATTTTAATAGCTGGTCAAGTCCAATACAAACGCAAATCAATTAGTTTAGTTTAGTCGCTTGAGACATTTGTAAAAAATGTTAACGGGGCGTATGCGTAATTTGTTATCTCAGTCAATTTGATTCATTTTTTTTTTGCTCACACAAAATCAATTGTTTTTGGAGGGGTTCAGTGAATTTTCAGGGGTAGGTTCAGTGTTAATTTGTGGGCCACTTCGATAATCATATCATTAGCTAATGCATTGATGGGAGAAGGGGGGTTGGCAGGGGGGAGGGGTGGAGAAAGGTAACGCCAAGTTCTGAGAGTATGTTCATGTAAAAGAAAAACAACTATTTCGACAATATTTTTTTTGTTTTGGGTTGGTTGATTGATAGATATATGTACAAAAATTGATACTAAATCAGCACGCTATGCTTTGGATTAATGATTGATTCATATAATATGTATATAGAATATTTGGGGGTACTTGGGTGTGGGGATCTTTCGTCTAGGTACTTGGAATAAAAATTCTAGAAATCTTTCAAAAGCAATTTTAAACTTTACGTTAATCGAAAATTAGTTTGTATATGTTTTTTTTCTTTTATTTTTTACGAGTACGTTTCGAGTATTAGTTTGAAAAAGAGTTTGTATATATATATATATTAGCTGAGTAGTAGTATAGTATAAGAGTACTTATAATAGAAGTATATATTTATATTTATATATATATTGTATAATTATGCAAATGAAGTTAAGTTAAGTTAAGTTAAGTTAAGGATTGTTAAGGCGCAGACTCGTCTCAAATGCAGTTAGTATCGAAGCGTAAGCGTGTGATTTAAAAATAAGTGGAAAAAAACTAAAGTGAAATTAAGTAAAAATATAATTTTTATGCCTGTTGAATTGGAAATGATAACAAATATTTTAAAATGAAACGCTAACACAAATTAATTAAGATTTGTGTACCTAATTTGTTAAGGCGAATCAAACAAGTTTCGATTAGAAATCAATCGAAATTATGTGAGCAAGAGAGGTAGAGACAGAGATAGAGAGTTAGAGAGAGAGAGAAAGAGACAGGCTGTGTGTGTGTGAGAGAGAGATATAGAGAGTGGGAGTGAGTAAGAGTAGTAGATTGTGTATGTGTGTGTGATTGGATTTGTTTAGTTTAGTTTGTGCTGCCAAAGATATTTGGCTAAATGGAAAATTCTTTTTCTGTTCTACTTTCTTTCTTTGTTTTTATTTATTTTTTGTTTTGAGGGCCCAAAAGTTGAAAATTTGTTGTTAGTTTAAACTGATTTGATAATCTCTTTATTTAGCAGCTATTGCTGCTGCTGTTGTTGTTGTAGTTGTTGTTGTTATTGCATTTGTTTTGGACTCACCGATGGACGCAAGCGCACACAATGCCTGCTGAAGGCGGAGAAGGGTCCCCATCTTTCGACCGGCGAGTTACTCACATGTGATGTGTCCGCATTCGAGGTGTCCTGTGTGCGATAAATGCCAATGGGTATTTCGCAGGTGGTCGAACAGAGTTTCTGATACAATCGCCCATAGGTGCGTATCCACATATCGTCTTTCGTGATGCGCATCTACAGAAAGAAACAGAGCAACTCGATTAAGTCATCCAATTCCATTAGGCAAATTAGGCAAATTCAGACTCCTCAGCTTACCGAGGTGAGAAATCCGCTGCCTGGAGCCTGATCAATGCCCAGCAGCAGGCGCACAAAGGTAATCACATAATCCTTGACAAACGCCTGATAGAGCAGAGTGTCCAGCATCGAGGCACTGAAGACCGCACCGGCGGCGAAGGGGAGACGAAACATGTACGAGATGTGTGAACCGCGCTCCTTCTCGCGCTGCAATTAAGTGAGCGACAAATTAACCAATGACAACTGCAGCGAACGCAGCTCTGGGCCACCTCTCTACCGACCTTCTCCATTTTGCTCAGATGCAGCGCGTATTTGTCGTGCGCCCGGAACTGCATGAATCTCATGTTCGAGCTCTGCGACAGCTCCGTGATGCTCTTGATGCTCGGAAAGAATCTGCAGAGGAATTGGATTGAAGTTCGAATTAGTTTTAAAAGTGTTTGATATATTTGAAAGACTTAAACTGCAAGAAGTCTCTTTACGTATCCCGAAGAGACTAAGAACTTGTTCTAATTTAAAATTGTAATTTTTATAATATATATATATTTGTTTTTCATTTAATACGATAATAGCCAAGAATAAAGAATACAATTATAACACATAATTTCAATTGTATTTCACAAAAAGAAGTTCTTGATGCTCGGAAAGAATCTACAGAGAAGTTCGATTCAAGTTCCAATTCGTTGTAAAAGTGTTTGATATATTTGAAAGACAACTTAATAGTCACATCATACAAATACTTTCAAAAGTAAATAGCAAATATAAATAACAATAAATATAAATTGTAAATAGGCAAAAAGTCTCCTGAAGTATCTTGAATAGACTTAGAAATTGTTCTAATTCAGATTAAGACTTTTTTATTAACTTAATAAGACAAAAGCTAAGAAAAAAGAATTAAATTATAATTCTTAGTTCACATTTTAGTTAATTTAATTTCAAAGAAATTTAATTTAGTAAAAGAAGTTGATCTTGATGCTCAGTAAAAATCACCTTAAGAGTTTGGTTAGTGTTCGACTTAATTTCTGTAATGCAAAAATCAACTCGATAGAGAAAAAATGTCACAATGTCATGAGTAATAAAGTGACTAATTTTATTGGCTCTTTTTGAGCTGTTGAATATTCGAAATATATTGAATTGTATTGAAATGGACAATGAACGTTTCTGATAACCCAATACTTTAATACTTTCTTTATCATAAGAATTATTTTGGAAATAATTATTCAATAATTTGAAATGAAATTGGCTTTTATACTACGAATAATATTAAAAAAATATCAATTGCAATTACTAATTTAAATTCTATATGCAATCACTTTCATTGAATTGTTTTTTTTCCCACTTACTTGAACATATTCTGCACTGCCACAATTGTGTTGCAGTCGGAAAGGGGAATCCTCCTCGGCGGAATTGGAAAGCTCCTTGTTGACCACAACGACGCTCTCGGCCAGCGTGATTCCGGCTCGCAGCAGATCGTCAAGGCAGTCGATGGAACCAAGCATCCAGTAAACCTGCAAAAGGACACTTTGACTTACACAGCTGCTCCTCGAAGGAGCTTCAGCTTAAAACTTACCAGCGGGAAGTAGGAAAGGGCATCGAGAAAGGCGACATCGGGACGACGCTCGAGCAGCAAGATGATGGGATTCAATGAGGTCTTCGAACGGAAGTGAGCACGCAGTGGAATGATGAAGTTGTAGATGCCATTCGAGGCATAGTCAGCGGCCAGAATGATGGTCTTGTTCTGCCACTGATACTCCTTGGCATTGCGATAGCTGCAGTGCTCGCAGACCTGTCCAGAAAGAAAGTGAAAGGGGGAAAGCAGAACGAGGAATTAAGAATTGAAGTGTGGTTAAGTGATTGGACTGCCACTCACCTGGGCCAACTGCAGGCAGCAGAGTGGTTTCTTCTCTTTGAGCAGGTAGCAGAGAGTCGGACTGACACCGATGAAGGGCGACACTGGGGGAAATCCTTTGACAATACTGCAATGGACAATCGGAGCGAATACGAGTGTGAAAAGTGTCCCCGATTGCAGATGGGAAAAGCGCTTTTCGTGTTAGCCCAAAACCAAACCAAAATCAAAAGAAGGTGCAGGGAATGAGCATTGACAGGCGACAGGCGACAGGCAACACTTGGAGGCAAGGAATATAGTGTCTGGGAACAACTTGCAACAAACTACGACAACAACAACAAATAACAACAAGAGCTTGCAACTTATTCTCTATGTTATTTTTTCTGTACAATGTTTCTTGTTTTTTTTTTTGTTTGAGGTATGTAACATGCAATTAATGTGGGGCAACGTAGTGTTTGTCTTCTCTGGACCCTTTGTTGAGACTTTGGCCTATCCTCGAGTTGCGTTCTTATTGTGGCAAACAACCTAAATGCACAACCAGAACAAGAAGAACAGCAACAACAGCAGCAACAACAACAACAACTACAGCTGCCTACAATAGATAACATGAACTGAGGGAAGCGACAACTTTTTGGTATGAATGCAAAATGCAACTCAGGCAAAGTAAACAAAAACCAACAACAACAAAAAAGGAAGCTTGAGTTGCAGTCAAAGCAGAAGCGTGGAAAGAAGCAGAGGAAGAAGCAGATGCAGATGCAGAAGCAGAAGCAGTTAAAGCGGTAACAGCAACAACAACAATAACAAGCGCAACAATATAGTTAAAGTATGGTGGTTGCTGCTCGACTACGTGATACGCTGCAAAATGTAGTTGAGATAAAATCTATGCAAATGTTTGAACAAATTCACTAAGATAAATGTTGCCATTTTCCATATATCTTAATCTGTTTGATGATTTATTGATTTATTTGTGCTATTAAGAATAATAGCATTTGACATTTAATTCTGATTTAAAAAAGAAATATATCACAATCTTTAAATTCTCTCAAATATTTCTTTCTAAATTAACGTTTAATTTTAGTTTAGACATATACTTGTTGCAAGGTTCTTCTTCTATCTTATAGCTGCTAAATTTTAAGCTTTGAATTAAACATTCTCAAGTTGACAATTAATCTTACTATGTCGATGCTGATTGTAAATTATATTAAATTTGACAATAATGACGTGTTCACTAAGATAAATGTTACTTTTTTCTACGACTCTTAATTTGATTTGATGATTCTGAAGTGCATTTAATTATAGTAATAAGAATAAAAGCACTTAATACTTAATGCTGATTGAAATGATCAGAAAATCGCGAAGTTATATTTTCAATAATGAATTTCTTTAATTATGTTTTGCATAATATTTATACAAACCTATAGATAAGACTATTATGTGATGAATATTCCTGCTATTATTTTAAAGATTAAGATTACAATCTAGAATACAACTTTCTTGAATCAAGATTTTAATCTTAAAATACGATTTTGATCTTTAAATGCAAATTTAGTATTTAAAGGTTGTTCCAAGCTATAAATCTTATTTTAAGATCGGTCTTGTAAGTATGAAAAAATTTTAAATCAAAATATTTTTTAAATCTATATTTTTCTCTCTCTGTGTATAGATGAGTTTCGTTATACTGAATTTGACTATAATAATAATAGCACATGATGGAAACCTAATAATAACAATATGTTAGATTTGCTTTCGTTAAAACGAATATTTGTTTTAATTATAAAATCCCTAAAGTTGAAATTGAACAGCTAAATCAAAGGATTAATAATTCATAAATTATTAAGTGTTTTGGGTGCTCTTCTCAAAATATTCCTTTTTATAAATGTTAGATGTTGTATTCAAATCGATTTCAGATCTGTCTTGGCTATTTATGAAAAAGCTAATCATATCAGATTTGTATATAACATTTATGGAAGAACAACCATCAAATTAAACGAAATGAAAATATTTATAATCTAACCTGAAACCATTGTTGGTTAAGAAAATGTTTTCAATTTTGATTTAATTTAAATAACATACTAATGTTAGTATTATATAGAAATAATAGTTTAAGCTACCCACTATCAACACTCGTCCCTTTTGCAGGGTATGTGGACAAACAAGACCAAGAGAAACTTAGATAGAGAAGAGCGTCGTCAGCAAATCTCAAGTTGTTGAGGGGGCCACGTTCAAGGTAAACGTTGCAAGTCATTAAAAAATAGCCAGCGGCAGCCAACTAGCAACTGTCGCAACTGGCAAACAAAACAGCGACAGCGACAAACTAACTGCAATAGCAATAGCAAAAACGAAAGAACAACAATGAGGCAGCGAGACAACGGTAAAGGCAAAACGGATAACAACTCTTCAACAATGGAACATTTGAATAAAAAAAACTGTCCAGCTGCCACAGAGATACACACACGCACACATACTGATACAGACTGGCACGTTTTGCCTTCACTACTTGCCACAAAACGGCGGCAACTTACCCGGAATAGTCGGCGGCCCACACGGGACGCGCCAGACGCCGCGTCTCAATCGAGCTGCTTGACGTGAATGAAAATGCTGGCGGCTGGCCGAGCATTGAGGCGACACCGCCACCGCCAACGCCACCACCACCACCAACAGCTGTGGCCATTGCAGCCGCTGCGGTGCTGGTGGTGGTGGTTGTGATGTTGCTGCCACAGCTATCGTGCGAGCAACTGCAGCAGGCGCGTTGCAACTGACGTCGTCGTGCCGCCAGCACAGCCAACGTGCAGGTGCCACCACCGAGGCCACCGAGACCACCGAGACCGAGGCCAAGACCGAGATTGAGACCCACATTCAGCCGCTGGCTGGTGGGCAATGCGCACTCGCTGTCGCAGCTGTAGCTCTTCTTCATGGCGCGTCTGCGCAGCGGTGCTGGCCACTCGTAATGCGGTGGTGCTGCTGCTGGTTGTGGTTGAAGTGGCTGTGATAGTGGTTGTGATTGTGGTGCTGATGCTTGCCCCACCATGGTGGTGGCATTGCAATGGCCACAGGAGCCAGCACCGCGCTGATACGAGTCCTCCGAGGAGCTCATGATGAGCGAATAGGTGCGCGATTGTGGAAAGTGCCCGCCCAAGCAACTGCGAGGAGTTCTTGGAGAGTTAGTTGGGGGTTCGTTTCTAAGCTACACTTCAGTTTAGTTTAGTATGGGGATCGGGGTTAAAGGTTTTGCTAAACATCTTCGGGTACATCGAATACGACATTTACAAGTACATTCAAGGGAAGAGAGTTCGAGAGCAATACTTTCAGCAAATTTTTGGTAGAAAAAGGTTTAAGTCTAAATTTAGTTTAAATTGGAGAATCCATACTATCACAATAGAATAGTATTTTGGAAATACTTGTTTCAAATGAGAATCTGATTTTTAAATAAAATAATATTTAATTTAAATTTGAATGTTATTTATCTGATATTTTGCCAACCAGATTTTAAAAATTATGTGTATGTTAAATTCAAAATTAAAATATATTTTATAAGGAAATATTACTAAAGTAGTTCATAAGTTTAGTTATAATTGGAGTGTTTGCTTGCTGAAAATATCACTCAATTTCAAGGCTGCAAACTCTATTCAGAAATTTTTTTGAATTTGTTATGCTATTATTCAAAATAAATTCAATTTCTAAGCCGAAGGCCAGTTCTTTAGAAATACGTTAACTTTTATTGCACTTCAAGCTAACCTTTTTAAGAATAAATTTATTTTCTGTGCATTTCATTGACTCAACTGATGTCCTCAAATATTCAATTCAATTTTCAAAAGAATGAAAGTTGATATTAAAAGCACAACCTAATTTTAGCAAATCTAAATATGCGAAATATATTTATTAAAAGTTTTCGTTATTGAATTTATACGACTACCAAGTTCAACCCTTGCATAAATTATGATAATAAAATATTTATTGAAAATAGTTTCATCAAAAGTAAGGTAAGAGATAAAAGAAATTTTTAACTTTTTATGACAATTTTCCAGAGTGAGGGAAAAGATCAAAGAAATTTTAAACCGTTTAGGAAAATCAGTTCAGAAAGTTCTAAAGAGGAACATTTAAAGAGCAATGGAAATTTTACAGGTTTGCAGCCTTGATGGATAGAGTTATGTACAAAAAGTAGCTAAACTAAGTTTAGTTTTTAGGGGACAGCTAGAGTAACATTTTGGAATACACTTAAAGGGTTTCGAGCTAGATAGTTGTTAACTATGTGAGTTGCACAATTGGATTGTTGGGTGTACACAATACAGTTATGTATATTTTAAGTTAGTTACAAGAATGTTAGCTATACATAAGGAGGAAAGGGGAGGAGAAAGTGCCTCGATTATCAATTAGTTAAATTCAAAAAGTTTAAATGAAAATTCCGATTTAGACTTTTAGACGCGCGACACACACAGAAAAACACAGACTGAGTAGAGTTTATTCAGAGTTGGAAATTTGGATTCTGGGGTTGACTTACGCAATCTTCTCGGAAGGCGAACGCCAGGGCATTTCATCATCGATTTCATCGTCGCTCTCGTCACCCTCCTCGCCATCATCGTTGCCGGCAATGCTGAACGACGACGATGTAAACATATCGGGGACAGGCAAAATCGAGGGTCGTCTGCTGCCTGTGGCCAAAGAGAACGAGAAGTAAAGGAAGAAGCTAAGTTAATCAGAGTTCCCCCAATTTTTCTTACCTCTACGCTGATTGAGCACATCGGGACTGAGCAGATTGGGATTGTTGGCATACGGCACGTCCAGATGATTGCCCGTTGTGGTCAGTGTGGCAGGTGTTACGCTCAGCGAGGTGCCCATGTTGAGGCCGACCCCTAGGCCACCGGATGTGGGTCCTGCTCCGCTGGCTCCACTGCTGCTGGATCCACCTTGTCCCATACCTGAGCCACTTGCTCCGCCCATTGTCAGCGGGAGCGTTGTTGTTGTTATCGCTGTCGTTGTTGTGGCCGCCGTCGTTGCCAGTTGCGTTGTACTGACCGTTGTGTCCTTTAGATTTTGCCTTGAGTCCGATATTATCACAGCCGTTGGGTTGTCGCTGGCTACGCACAGCACAGAAAAAGTTTGCAAGTAAAAGTAATGAATTTTTAGTTTCGCTTTTGGTTTAAGTGTTTTTTCGCGGTCGATTTGACTTCAGTGCACTAAAACGCAAGGAGTTATTATGTTAAGCACAAAATATTTAACGCTACTTGAATAAAGTCTTGCTTGCTTAGTACAACAAAATTTAAAAATTCTCTAAAATATCAACCGAAATAACAACAACAACACGACGGTAAAAGAAGCAGAAGCAATCGACGTATACGTAATCGGAAGCAAGAGAGAGCGAGACCAAAACAGAGAGTAAGAGAAAGAGAGAGAGAGAATGAGGACTTGTAACGATGTGCAAAAGAAAAAGGACCTGTCGAACTCATTAAAAGTCCTTGCGAAATGCGACCGAAATGTTCAGTTGGCAAACTTTGCTTACTGCCAAGTAAGTTAACCGGCATCCTTGTCAGCTTGCTTGAGCCAATGACATTAGCTGAAAGTGGCACTGAAATGCCTCAACGGCAATCGGAAGAGAATAAAATTTTGGTAGCTTTGAATTTAAATTGAATGCTTTCTATTATAAAAGACTTTAATCTTTAATTTGCAGTGAAAACTATTCAATTTATATTTAAGATACTAAAACATTAAAAGCGATTATTAATTGTTGTATACAAAGAATTTAATACTTTTAAATAGTGAATGCATTAATATGACTTGAATTTGCATAAAAAACTATTTAGTTTTTATTAAGCTGCTGATAAATTGAAAGCAAATCGTTGCTTCATTTAAATTTGTTTAAGTTGTGAGAGCTTAAATGTATTCAGTGGTGAATTCTATATTATATATTAATTTAAAGGAATTTAAACAAAGGAAATTAGAAATCTATTCAATTTGTATTGCAGCTGCTCGAAACAATGAAAACTGAATATTAAATCTTCATGAATTATGTACATTTGAACTAACTCCTTCCTGAAAACCTAAATATGACCTAAATTTGCAACAAGAATAATTTGGCTTGTATTGAGATGCTGTAAAATGGAAAGCAAATATACCATAATAATATTCTGTACATTTGAATTAATTGCTTAAAGCTGTGAGAGCAGTAATGTATGTATACATTTTTAAATCAAATATTAAATTTGTTATATTTCTAAAATAAATCAATATTAATTTAAGAATTCCTTGTTTAATGGCATTTGTTATGTACAAAGTCCGGAGAATTCAAAATTACTGACTTATTTGAACAATACTTCAGTTTTTCGTTCGAAAAGGCTTCAAACTAAATTTTGTTTTAAGTGGAGAGCATGTAAAACAGATTTTTAAATAATAACAATTAATAATAATAATAATAAAAACTAGGACATTATTTATCTGAAGCAGAGACAGTTACTTTTCAGGTCTTTAGGATGGCAGTATAAATTATTTTATAATTCAAATGATTTGCTGAAAAATCACTTAATTTCAAGTTGAGGAATATGTTATAAAATATTTTTTAAAAATAAACTAAATTTATACGTCGAATGCCTTTGAAGCCAATGCTGTATATGGTGGCATTTATCAGCTAATAATGAAATATATTTAATTGAAAAGACAAATATATTTCAATTAAAACACCAACTGCTGATTTGCTTCCATTATACATTAAGTTCAAAGCACCATATTAGAATTTTACATTGCCAGCAAATTTTAATTAAATGCATTACATTTAAAATGAATATATTTTAATTAAAATATTTCACAGTTAAGTTCTCAGCCATAAGCCTGCTTCATATTAGCATTTTACATTCCCTAGCTGGCATTTATCAGCTAATGTCATTAGTGCTTTTGGTGTGGCAAAAGTTTTTGCGAAAATATTGACTTTCAGTTAACGCTAGTTTTCGGCTTGTAGTTGGAGCTGAACTTAATTACGGCTGTCCACACACACACACACTCACACAAAATAGAGACCGAGACCAACTAAGGCAACAAGCAAAAGAAGAAGAAGCAGCAGCAGAAACCGAAGCGCGAAGAGAGAAGTTTTTTGGCTTGCTTAATGAGTTGGACCCAGGCTCATTTGTCGTCGCTTGTTGTGCCTTAATTATACTTACACGAACAGCGACAGCGACAGCAAACTAAATATATTTGAAGCATTATTGTGACACGCAACAGTTGGCGTATGCGGCGTATACGCATTATTATTATTATTGGTGAGGCAACAAATTGTTGCGTGCGCGGTGCGTATAATTTACAATTGACAGGGGACTGGACAAAGGGGACATCAAGAGAGCAATAACTACCATCCAATAAGAGACGCAGGCAAACACAAATAACCCGAAAGTAAAATAAAGAACGATAAGAAGAAGAAGACAACGGAGTGCAATATGAGAACATGCGATAAAAGCGAAAAAGTACAAAAATGTAACAACGAGTGCAAAAGCAAAATGAAGCAAAGACAAAAATAGCATCGCGGAAGTAACTGAAAAAATATAAAATTTGTGTGTTGTTCGGCCGGATGTGTAATCACAAGGTGTGTTTGCTGTGTGTGTGAGAGTGTGTATTTGTGTGTGTGAGTGTAAAGCGCAAGTGTATGTGTGTGTGTGTAACGCTAATGGCTTTTGAATGGCGGAAATGGAGTCGGGTCTAGACTCTAGAGGCATTTACAGGCGCAAAACTAAACATAAAGACAGAAATAGAGAGCGAGAGAGAGACAACAAGAGAGAGCGAAGAAGAGTTTTGCGGGATCGAAAAGAAAAGTTAGTGTATGCTGTAGTCGGTGTGATGGTGTATGTATATAGTAGGGCATGTGTGTTGTTGTGTTAGGTGTGAAGTTTAATAAAAGGGCTGATTATATTTTTGTTTTTTGCTTCATTTATGTTTTGAGTTTCTTTCGAATTCATTCCTTTTGGTTTTTTTTTGGGATGGGTTCGGGGGAAGATTCTTGGAGTCACACTCACGCACAAATAGTGTTGTAAAGTCACTGTCACTTGTTTGTTGTTGTTGTTGTTGTTGTAGCAGTTGTTGCGGATACGAATACGGTGACGGTGACGGTGGCGGATACGAATACGGATACGGTTGCAAGTGTTGCCGCTCGGTTAGGGGCGTGCCTCCGGCAGACTCATAACTGGGACTGTGGGGCACACGAACACAAACAGACGGCACTGGTGCAATTGCCGCTTGGTTCAAAGCGGTTGCTGTTGTTGCTATTGTTGTTGCTGTTGCTGTTGTTGATGCTGATGCTGATGCTGATAATAATGTTGATGATGTGAAAGTCGTGCTAATTGTTGTTGTTACTGTTGTTGTTGTTGATGTTGTTGTACTGGTTGTTGCTTGTATTGTTGTTGATGTTATTGTTGTTGGTATTGTTGTATTGGCTACACATACATTATACGATATATGATCATTTATATACTTTATATATGTGTATCTCTATATTTGATATTTTATATATTGTATATGCAACAACTAAGCTGAGTGCAAGTGTCTAAGTATGTGTGTGTGTTGATGTGTGTGTGTGTTGGTTGTGTTATGTTTTTATATATTTTCTAGTTCATTGTCGCTCAAATGCTCACAAACAATTACCCAGCAAATGGTTTTTCATAGAACAATTTCAGCTATTTCTAAATGCTTTTTTAGTTTTACTCTTGCGTGAGTTTCTTTATTTGAGTTTTTATTACTTTTTACGATAAAATTATTATTATTGTACATACAATAATAGTTTTTATCACTCTTTTTGTTATGTTAATGTGCAGTCACTAAAAATTTTGAACCTTTTTATTTCATTAGCCATTTTCCGTTCTTGGATTCAAGAACTAATTTATTTGACTTCAATTTGAGTTATTGTATCAAATATTGAAATCATAGGAAATGAAAATAATTACTAATAAACAATTCTTTTTTAATTTTGACTTCATAATTTTAAATGAACTTTTTGATTTTAAGAATTGATCAGAAAATGGCTCCAATATTGAATGTATTAAGCTTTATTATATTATATATTTTATGTATTATATTTAGCTATATCTCGCTAAGATCTATCAGGAATGTAATATGTACTTTATTAGTTTAAAATAAGAAAGAAATAGAAAAAATTGTTGAGTAAAGCTCAACAGGCAATTGAAAGTAGAAATTTTAAATTATAACAAAAGTTAGAGAAATTCAGAGAGGCAGAAAGAGAGATAAAGACAGATTCATAAAGATAAAGAAAGAGAGAGAGAGAGGTAGAGAGCAAGAGAGTGGATCCAGAAAATTGTACAAACATAACAAAGCTGTGTTTTTTATTTTTGTGGTTTTCTTATTCGATTTAGTCAGTTTTGTCTTCGAGACGAGTTTTCAGCACAAGATAATTAATTAATGGAAATAATAATAACAATAATAGAATGCCAAACCTTCAAGACTAAATGAATAATATTAATTAGAGACGGGCACGCGCACACACATTGAAAGCATTTTGTTATATATTTTTGTTGGTATTTTGTTTTGGATTTGCTTGCCAGACAAATTGACAAAAACGCGCAACGAGAACAACAAAATGAAGAAGAAGAAATAATTGAATAACGAAACGAAAGAGACAGATCAAATTGTTTGGTATGTTTTTTTCATCGACAGATTTAAAGGCAGCCTTAAAGAAATTGAACTGAATGAAACTGAAAATGGAGAGCAAAAAACTTGTTGCTAAATAATATGAGTAATGTTCACATTTTGCACAAGAGAGACCATTCAGCATTCAAACTCATTCGTTCGTGTTCGCTTTAGTTTGTAATTTCATTTGATGGCACACACACACTTACGCACACACACACACACACACACATACACTTAGAGAGTGTGTCATTGTACCCACCAGTTGCTGGGCCACCGCCTCCTCCGATGGCAGAGCTGCTTGTGGCGCCTCCATCTCTGTTGCTGGCTGCCGTTGTATCCGTAGTTTGATTTTGATTAACGACAAATGCCGAATTCTCCTCCTTGGTAATGCTCATATAATAGCACGTGTCATCCTTTTTCATAATGTGCCTGGGTCCCGGATTCAGCAGTATGGTGTCCTCATAGAATTCCGGCAGCTCAGCCGGACGCACGCCCACCAAGGCCACGCCATACCTTAAGTAGTTGTAGTTGTAGTTGTTGTTCGTTGTTCGTTGTTCATTCGAGTTGTTGTTGCGTGCAAATAAATAAATATGAAAATATGAAAATGTAAAGCAATTTTGGCATTTTACATAAATTTGTATTTCAATGGGCGTCTAAATAAATATGAAAGAAAGAGAGAGAGCTGCAAGTTTTTCGTTGTATTATTTATGCCCAGCAAAGCATTGACTCCCACTCTCTGGGAGTCCCATTCAAACGTCAAGCTATTCAACACAAATGTTAAAGAGGAGTTTTCACTTACTTGCGATGCGAATGAAAGCTGGCATAGGTGAAACTTTTACCCTCGTACTCCCCAAAGAAGCGACTGTCGCCGAGCACAATGTGATAGATCTCATTGCCCGAACACTTGCCATAGAGTCGATGCCATTCCTCCGGCGATTGTTGTCCCTCTCTGTGTGTCAAAACGAATTAAAGTCGAGGAATTAAATGTGTATTAAGTTTACAGATTTAACTGTGTTCTCCCTCACTCTCTCTTAAGTTCAAATACTAATTAGAAATTCCCTACTTAACTAATGCGTCAAGTTTTACGCGGCGTATGATTAATCTGGCTTGCGTGTTGAGCGCCCCACAAGCCTCACATTCGAAGCCACAAAAGAACTCGCATTATCGTGAGCATTTTATTTATTTATTTACCTTTTCGCCACCCTGCCTGCCTTACAGTATTATTTTTAATTTGCGCACTCGACGACAAGCGAAATTTGCATAAAACACAGTTTGATGTTAGAAACATTTGCGCATTAAATTTAATTAAAACTCTCGCACTTCATACAGACGCAACGCAACGCAACACAACGCGACGCCTCCCCATTTTCATTTTCATGTTCGTTTTCATTTCCTTCGTCCTTGTGGCACACACACACACAGCTCTCTATCGTCTATAGTTGGAATACCCTAAGCTAATTGTTCAGCTAATCTGCATAAATCATTTTCTGTTAAACTCAAGTTTAAATTGGGAATATTTTGTAGAATTGAAAGAAGTATTTGTTTACGTTTACAATTTTTGGAAAAGTAAATCAATTGATAAATATGTATTTACTTTAGAAAACAAATCACAAAAACTTTTTTCATGCTGTGAAAGTTGACCTAAATTTAGAGTGTAATATCATAAATTAATTCCACTTTTAATCATAAAAAATTAAATTTTTTGCTGATTTAAAGAATTTGTTTTTTCACACTGGCTCCAGATTATTAAGGAATTAAGAATCAATGGAAAATATATTTTTTTGTTATGCATTTACCTATAATTAAAAGATATTCATCGATTTTCATATTTTGCTCTATTACCAGATTAAATTTGCTCTGCTCCTATTGAAAAGGAATACTCTAGTATACATATTGAAGATCATAAACACTGAGATTGCTTAAGCTTGTAGATATTTATTCTCCAACTAGAAAGTTTAACAAAGATGCTTGAATCAACTGTAGCTGGATACAAATTATAAAATATATTACAGCTCTCAAATTTGATGGTTTAGTTAGTTTCTAGTTTTATATCTAACCTTCTAAAACTATAAATGAAACTACTAGACTGTAGTTGTATCCTTTAGTTTATTCTTTCCTTATTAAAAATGAATAGTGTGAATAGTAAAATAATACTAGATGTTAGTTTTCAAAAGCTAGTTGTTGCTTTAGTTTGTTTACTCAACACGAAGCTTCAAGCTATATACTCAACTTTTGCCCAAGTGTAACTAAATCCCAATTAGGTTAGCGGTAATTAAAAAATTGTGGCTTAGATGGAGCAACTATCGTGTGTCTGCTGATTAAGTCATTGCGACCATCTTAACCTAAATACTCGCTAAGCAGTAAATACGCTCTACACTAAAAATGGCACATAGCAATGTGTGTGTGTATGTGTAGATAACAGTTGACAGCAGTTGCCAGTTGCCGTGAACTGTGACGCATCGTGGGGACAAAGTTTGCTGACGCATGTGAAGAACTAAATGTTATACTCTGTGTTTTTTATTGTAGTTAATTTTTTACGTTTCTTTTTTTGTGCTGCCCATTAACAGTTGACTGGACATTACGCGGCTCTTGGGTGGATTTCTGTGTATATTTGTATATGTGTGTGGGTAAATACGTACTGTCCCCGTGACGTATGGAGCAGGAGGGTGACCAAGGTGCTGGCGCCGGGACAGGTGCAGTTGTTGGCCAACAGCGCGTACTTGAACTCATCCTCGCAGACCACGTGTTCGGCGAACTTCACATGCAGCTTGTGCTCCGGCCTGGCCACAGCGAATTTCCGCAGGATATGCAGTCGATAAACACAATATATATATGCATATATATGTATATATAGATGTATGCATGTTGGTTGTGTGGCACGCACAGAGCGAACACGAGCAAATAATGAAAGAAATGGAAATCGAATTAACTGAGGCGTGACAAAGTGTGTTCGACATCGCGCTGACATCGAGTAGACGAAACTCACCGAAATATTTGAACATACTGCGGCACATTCGGCGCAAAGTCCTTGACGGCCCACGACCGAAGTATAGTGTGCTCATCGGCCGCCGTTTTATCCGCATAGTTGCGAGCAGCCAATATGAAGCATGCCTCCGCTTCGTTCATGCGTGCTCGCGCCAAATCGCCGTCCTTCAAACACGAGCCCTGCACACAATCCCCACAGAAAACAGTTGCAAAATTCAAATGGTGAAATGTCAATGCCAATCTCGGAAATTGTGGAGACGCAGCTCCAAAGCAAAAGCCGAAGCCAAAGCCAAATCAAATCAGAGGCTTGTCAAATATTTGACTGTGCGACAAACCAAGCAACCAACCTGTATGTAGATGACACGCTGCGCCCAAATGGGCACCTGCAATATCATACGCATCGTTGTGTCCAGTTCCATGGGGCTAAGCAGCACCACATAGAAGTCCTGCAGCAGGGGATGTGCATAGAACTCGTTGAGAAAGTCCATTATTGTGTCCGCATGCAGCGTTGTCGAGCACACCACAACATGTTTCTCGCTCTGCGCTCGATGCGATGAGTAGCTGCCTCCCAACTTCTGTCGCTCCATCCACGTGAATGCCAATTGCTCAAACTGCCGAAAAGATTGAGAGAGAGAGAGAGAGAGTGAAGATAGTCCAAGAAAACAGTTAATAACACAGCCAAGAACTTTAACATGTAAAAAATAAAAATATACCAAATGCCATATTTGATATAACGAAAGAATGAAAGAAAGACCAAGTTCTTCTAAATAGGAGAAACATGAAAGAAAGTTGCAGTTCGGTGAGTTCGTTACCCGTAATACACTTTCAGTAAAAGCAGAACATAAAGTTATATTGTTCTTAAAATATACCGAATTAACATAACAAGAAATACTTAAATATCCTGATAGCTTCATTTGGTATAAAGATATACTATTAATATTAATACTTTATGGTCTGTTCCCTACATTTCTTGTTGGCACAAAGAAATAATATACCTTAACCTTTTATATAGACTGATAGTGATATATTGCGTTATCTTTTTATTTGTTCTGAATATGCGAATCGTTTATTAATGGCTGTTTATTATAACTATCATTTAATTAGCATACAATCAATTAGTGAGTTATGTATATTTGCTGAACGCTCTACCTTTCGATATAATTATAATCGCATCGCAAAGCGTCTTAACCCAGAACCTGCTCGGACCATAATGAATAATGGTTCATGACAGCTTTACTAGCTGAGCTAGACAATAATTTTTCAGTGATATCGATTGATATGAGAATGTTGTAAGCTAAATCTAGTATTTTTTATTTTATTTTCAGAAATTTCGAGTGATATGAGGATTATGTACTCTAAATCTAGTATTTGAGAACTTGTCATTTTTCAGATTAATGATCTTAGTATACTATAATATTATAATTACGTACTAAAGTTATCTTATATATATGTATATATATCTCATAGTTAAAAACTTGTTTTTTGTTCAGTGTATTCGACTGTTGATTTTCTAACTTCAGTTTAGGTTGCAGTTTTGCCTCTGTCAAATGTTTGTCGCCTAGGATGATTCATCACCCAAAACGATTGACAACAGCAAGCGTTGTATTGATATTGATTGATATATTGAGGAGAATGCAACATGACAGCATTTTGCACAACGCAATTGCATTTTGGAATTGCAGCATTAATAATTTCAATTAAATTTAAGTGCTTTCCGTTCAGGGCACTAAACACGCCTCTCAACAATTTGCTTACATTGTAGCCGATGCTGCTGCTGTTGTTGCAGTTGTTGTTGTTCATGGCTGGTCATAAATTTTTGGTGCGCGACTCGCGTACATTGACATGCAGCATGTTTTGCTTGCTGCTTGCTGCCTTCTGGTTGCAAACCCCTAAAAGTATGCTACGCAAAAGTCGCAAAAAGCGTTTGATTGATGCTCTTGTTTTGGGGCGGCAGCCATATTGACTGCTGTATAGAACTTTTGAGCTGCTGAGAGTACTAACACAATTGCTCCTTAATTGTGGAAGCTACTCGATGTTGACCATGACTCATATTTATACAGATTGATGACCAGAGAACTTGTCTCAGTCTCATCTGTTAATAGTCGAATTGATTGATGAACATGAAACATGGCAGCTCTAAGCAGCTTAAAGTTCGTGTGTTTATCTAACAAACAAACGAACGCACACACAAATATTGTTATCGTTATAGCCAGACATGACTGTACTCATAACACAGCTCAGCTAAGCCTGCAGGCTTCGACTGGAGTCGACAGACTCCAGTGAGGCATTAAATGCATTCACTCACCTGCGTGGGCAGCACAATCAGCGCCACACAAATCATGATGACCATATAGAGCTGGGATGGCCAAATATCTGGCACTAAATCGCCGTAACCAACCGTGGAGAAGGTCACAACCACGTAATAGGTGCTCTGAAACAGATTCAAATGACGATGTCCGGCGCGCTGAAAATGCTGAATGCCGCAAACACTAAAACGAGATGGACATGGAGAGAGAGAGATGAAAATAGTTTGTGGAACAGAGAGCTATTATTAGATTCAATGGAAGGGTCGCTTACCTGGTGAAGACAAGGCACAACAACGTTGCCGACAATATTGTCAACTGTTGCGACAAAGCCGATTGTGATTTTTGCATGGCTCGATGCAAATCGTTCTGCAAAACATATTTTGTAATTTATAGAAAACAAGTAGGTCGAGCGTGCTCGACTCTGAGATACCCGCTACCCATTTTGAATAAAGGCAAAGATGTGCATTATACCAAATTAATATATCCCTAAAAATACTGGAATATGTTGAAGGCTATATATTGTATATTTACATAGAACTACACTCAAATTATACTGTAGAGTAAGAAGTATACCAGGTATTGATAAAGAATTACACTCAAATTATACTGTAGAGTACAACTACACTAAAATTATACTGAACAGTACAAAATATGTATACCAGATTGTAAGCCAAAGCTACTAGGTAGGCGTTTTTTTTTCATACTTCACATAAGTATTTCTTAACTAACTTTTTATCTGATCGCAACCAAATTCTCAGTAATCATTAATACTGTAGTTATTTTTGTATGTACCAAAAATAATGAGTCTAGCTTCAAAATGACGCTTGTTATTCGACTTTAGTCGATGTGTGGGAGCGGACGTGGGTGTGGCAAAAATTTGATCTGCGAGCAAACACAACAAGTACTGTCAAAAAAATTATAACTCTATCTCTAATAGTCTCTGAGATCTAGGTGTTCATATGGACGGACAGACAGACAGGCGGACACGGCTATATCGTCTCGGCTGTTGACGCTTATCAAGAAAATATATACTTTATAAGGTCGTAGATGCTTTGTACGTATGTTTCCTGTAGTTATAATACCCTTGTACCCAATTGGCTAGCGGGTATAAAGATAAAGAAAAACTTACAAACATGTTCTCCAGCGAACGTTTGGCCAGCCAACAGTTCAGGAAAATAGGTATGAAAAGATTGCGCAGCGGCGGATGCACAATCTGCATAATAATTAATCATTAATTTACAAATTTAAAATTGCAATTAGCGGCTCACTTACCGTTAGTGCAAAGGGTATTGTCGTTACTAATTCTAGTATAAAGTGAAATGAGAGTATTTGCTGCCATATGTTGCCCTAAAGAAGTCATTAGAATCATTTATGTATTTGAATATAATATGTTCATAAGTTGAATTACCTTATAACCTAGATATGTTAGAACCAAAGATTGAGTTAATGACACCATGGCCAGCAGTAATTGTAGCACCCAGAGCACCGTGGGTCGATTCACCCAGAGTATTGCATCCCAGTTGATAATTGGATTCTCCTGGAACTCCTCCTCCGTCAGCTTGGCAGAGATGATAAACTCTGTCTTATTGGCCACTTCGCAGCCATAGCTGAAAGCGCATTGAAAATCAAGCATAATCCATAATGTTTTTAGCTTACCTTTTTAGCTTACCATGTTATAAATGTTGGATTTTTATCCAATATCACACGTATTATGTAGAGAACACACGACAGTAACTTAAGGAATAAATCGGCAATTCGTATGCGTAAGCCTTGAAAGAGAGCGAAAGAGAAAAAAAGTGGCACATAGAATGATATTTGGGTCAAATGACTAAATTACGAGTATGTTGCAAGGTTGCCTCCATTTCTATTTCCACTTCCATTTTCCCCAATTTCTTTTCCTCAAGGTTCTTGCTAACTAACCCCAAAACTCAATGTTGTATTTACCTACGCATACATACATCGAAATTACATATATTTACCTGTCCACCTTTATCCAAGTTTATGCTTATATCAACCCATATCTACCCCACGTCTCTGTCTCAGTGTTTACTCCTACAATTATTTCCTGTGCTCGAATCAATATTTACTCAACTATATTGCGTCTGCTTTGTAATGTCATTCGCTTTCTTTCTGGCCTTCTTCTTACACCTGTTATTCCAATTGATTCATTTGTTGTTCTTGCTCTTGCTCTTGTTGCTGTTGCTGTTGTGGGCAGCCAAACAAAAACTTTAATCGGTTTGACATAGGTTTATGTACAGCAGAGACAACTGCGACCAGCATGAAGTTCTTCTTCTCTCTCTGGTTTTGTTCAACTTGAGGGCAATTCAATTAACTGCTTGTAATTAAGTTAAATAATTGTACAGTCAAGCTTATCTAAGATAAAACTATCTATACTCCATTATAAAGCTATTCTAGGTGACATGAACTATTATTGCAGTTGACGATGAAGAAATTACAAATAATATTATTGATATTGGATGGAAAAAGTTCGAAATAGTCAAGCAACAAGAGAAGTTATTATTTATGAAGAAATTACAAATAATATTATCTTATTGGATGGGAGAAGTTTCCAATAGGTAAGCAACAAGAACTGATTCGCAAATTAAAGGTGAAAGTACAATAAATATTATTTCTATTAGATGAAATAAGTTTTCAATAGATGTTCTAGCAATTGAAGCAGTTTCCCAAGAAGTTGTCCCTGAAAATAAATTCCATTAAGCAACAATCTGTTTTTCCAAGTAGTTTCTTTTTGTATTTTCACCATTTAGTAACAGCAACTTGCACTTTGCTAATGAGTTTAATAATAAGTTGTTTAATGAAACATTGTCTAGACAAGTCAATTGAACATAAACAAAATGCTTAAAATAATTGCATATAATTAAGTAAACATTACAATAGAAATACTCACTTGAACGCTGATTCTTAATGAAATAGAGTTGCAGTCTTTCTTTGAATGTGTTTTCATTCACATAGTACTCCACACGCACTCTGAAAATGATAAAAGACAAAAGCGAATCGTATTAGAGTCTGCTATAAATGTAATTCAATCGGAAAGCCGCTTACACAATGTACATTGGCTTGGCGCTTTGTGTAACACAAAAAAAAAAGAAAATATAAATTGATGCATTGTAAAAATGCTTTTCCATTGATTGAACAGCGATAAAATGGCAATTGAATTGACGCATCTTCTGCACTCGACAATTGATGCGCTTACTTATCACATTATATGGAGCATAAAACCAGGTTGCCAATAGCAACAGCAGCAACAGCTACAACACGGAGGCATGCCTCTTAGAAGGTGCGTGCAACGAGCATCAGCCAAGTACATATTAAAATGTCAGTCTAGATGCGAATGCACACACACACACACACCCACACTCGAGCATGTGTCTGTTGCAGCACGTGGCAGCTGGCTGATGTGGCATGCAGCAGGAAAATCAAATATGATACTAGCATAAAAATGATACATAAAACTCACAAGAAAAGAATTTAGTTTTGCTGAGCGCATGAAAGAGTAGAATATAATATCAACACATAAGTCTTGGCTTATATTAAGCATCTGAATAGTTGAAAATGACAAAAAAAAAAAATTAAATCGTAATTGCTTTTTATAGAGATTTAGTTTTATGTGTTGGTCTTCAAACATTTTTCGAAAATTAAGCTTATTATTAAATAAAAATTTTTTGTACAAAATAACGTTCTACATTTTTCACTTTTATCGACTTTTTATTATACTAAGTAAGAATGAGAATAGCTGAAATAGACAATAATTGAAACTGTAATTGTTTTTTATACAAATTTGATTTAATATGTTGGCTTTCAAAATTTTTTAAATATATAGTTTATCATTCAACGAAAAATTCTTGTATAATATGATGTTCTACATTTTTTTCCCTCGATTGCAGTAGGCGTCATTGCCATGCAGAAGTATTTCTTAAATAACTTATACAATTTTTTATCCGATCGCAATCAAATTTAAATCAGGAATAAATAACTGAAATTGGAAGATTCCTTTTAATATATTGTTGCTTATATTTTTAGGTAATGCAGTTTATGTTAAATTGTTCAGTTGTTCAATCGATTAAAGAGTATGAAATTAAATTTATAATTCGTTATTTTTCGTAAAAACTGAACAGCTAAAATAAATAATAACTGAACCCAGTCTAAATATTTTTAGTTAATTTCGTTTATTTTAAATTTAAAATCATTAAACGATTTAATATTTTGTGCTGAATTAAATTATTTTTGGAGAAATGTTTATTATGCGCTTATTATTAAACGAGATGTATTTAAAGCGTGTTTTAAACTTAGCAACTCAAACATCGAGAGTGGTTTTAAAGCAAAGATCAAGCCAATGATATTTGTAAACAAATTGGATTGCAGCACGTTCTACGGCAACTCGAAATTTGTTTGAAAACTCTTTTTGTTTGCTGCTTGTTGCCGCACAGTTGTTTCTTTATTTATTGGCGCAGCTGTTGCTAAAGCAATTTAAACATTGCGTTGCGCGTGCAACGTGGCGTATGGGTAACGAAATAAAAATGTTTTTCAAGCAATTGCACTGCAGCTGACAAGTTGAAGGCTAAAATGCACTGAGTACAACACGCTCTCGTATATAGACCGCAGAATACTTGTAAGTTTATTCAAGCCAAGAGACGCACTCGTTTATTTGACCATAACTCGAGTCGAGCTGCGTCGAGTGCTGCGTAAAGACAAAAAAGCCATTTAAGCGGACTGCAAATGAAAACACTTGACTGCTCGTGACAGGATTTGGTTGTCCGCCTGTCTGTCTGTCGTGTCTCGAGATGAAAGTAGTCGGACTCGACTGGACTCGACTCGCCTCGCCTCGAGTTGAGTTAGGACTCGAGTAATTAAAGGTGACGCATTTGCCTGTTTTTGTTCGAGACAAAAGAGCATTCAATTTGGCACCTTTCTGTGTGTGTTGTTTCATGGTTGTTGCTGTTTCTGTTTCTGTTTAACCACTCAAAGATATTAAGGCTGAGAACTAGACAAACAAACAAGTACTCTGTGAATATTCATGTCAAGGTTAACGCACGCTCAGATAAAGCGTGGGTTCGGTCAGCTTCTTCCAGCTCCAGCTCCTTCTTTCTGTATGCCGGAATAAATGACACCCATGGGGAGCTGAGCAAGTGGCAATGACTGCAGTGCGTGGCAAAATTAACAGCTCGCTCGCAAGTGACCAATCAGTTATGGCACACAGCCACACTAAGAAGAAAGAGAGAAACCGCACTGCATACAATCAACTCTGACCTTGCCAGACGGAAATTCGCTGACGCTTTTGGCGGGTTCATTCCACTTCCAGTTTGGCCATTGAACGCGGCAAAATAATTTCGTTGCAGCTGGTTATAAATTTTCGGTTTGTGTTCAGTTTGCAACGCTTCGCACACTCGCAATGCCAATCAAAGGGCAACAAGCTGATCCCAGCTGACAACACAACATGCAACATGGCATCTTAAGCATTTGATGCTGCCACCCTTTGGGGGTGCCACAAACAATGCCAAAGTTCAGCAACATTCACAGCATTCAGTTGAACTCAAGTCGGAGACTTTGTTGTGGCCCGCAGCTTTAATTTCAGCAACTAACCAAAATGTGTAAGCTTACAATAATATTTGATGGTCCAATGACATTTGTCTTGAATATGATTGCACATAAGAGCACATAAAAGGCTTTAAGCAGCCGAGGAAGCGCAGAGTTGATTGTGCTGCCAGCTCGAGAAGTTGATGTCTTCTTAAGTCTTTAAGTTGCCTTTCAACTTTCAACGCAGTACAATGACACTGCTCACAAGTGGTTGATTACAATTTCGACAGAGAAGTGTAAACATAAGCTTGTTAGTTTCCAAAAAAGAAAGTGCTCTTTATTATGATATGTCTTGAGGGTATATCCTAAGTAGATGGAAAGAAAATATAAAAAAAGGTTATTTTTCCTCAAAGAGTTGCTCGCTTAATTGATTAACTTTTGGTGACTTTTATAAAAATAAGAATAAAGTATTAGTGCTGCCTTTTTTTTATACACCAAGTGACTTGGCAAAAGTTTGCAATCCGATGAGGAAAAGCTTTGAAAGAGTTATTTATTTAAATGTTTAAAGCAGGGCTTTATTTGCGCTTCGTTTTCCGTATTTCAATCGATGGCAGGCAACTCGAAATATTTGTTTGGTAAATAATTGAGTAAAATAAAGTTTTGCTGCCAAAGTTTGTGGGCAAACGATATGTGCAAAATTTGATATTTGCCAACAGTGCGTATGCGTAATGTGAGTTTGGCCACAGCATTTGAAACTCATCGCAATAATTACATACACTTGTTTGCCTTATCAAGTGTTTTTTGTTGGCGACTGAAAACATTTTTGCCTCGCGCTTTTTTGACTGCGATTTTTTCGTTGAGGCTCATTTTCGAGCACTTATCGTAATGTTTTGCCTTGCGGCTCTGCAAATTGCGTGCTAATGTGTTTTTGTTGTTTCATCATTTGATTATGGCGACCAAATTTAATGTTGATATTGAGTTTAAAGCTGAATCTGCCCAGAGAACTCCGCTGCCTAAGGTCCTTTTTTCTTCGCACTCTCTCTCTCTCTCTCTCTTGTTGTATTGTTTTACCTTTATTGATTTTTAAATGTGATTTACTTTTCGTCTTTTTTTGGCGTCTTTGGCATTTAGGGATAGATAGATTGAGAGGCCGTGGGCTCACATTTCTATTAGCAACAGCATCATGTTTACGGCCGCATAGATTTGATTACAAAACTTGATTAAATTTCACTCAAAACGCAATTTCTTTTTTTAAAGCACCCGGGTACCGAAAAATCAAAGCATAACAAAAGCGTTTCCTCTATGAAATACCTGACATAACAAAGGAGAGGCTCCGTTTTTCTCTGTGTGTGTGTTGTTCACCTCGTAGGCAGCACAAAAGGTCCACGCAACACAAAAGCCTAACCAGAGCTCAGGCAAAAAAAAAGGAGTTTTTGCAGCTTGTTTCGTTGCTTGTTCAATGGGTCAAAATCCAATTGAGATGCGTCCGCCTGTTTGGCGGTCTCAGCTGGTTTATTACGTCGCCAACAACTCTCGTTGAATATGATATGCTTACGGACACGGACTTGCTTGCAACGCTCGTTGGACTTGTGTGTGGATCATTAAACAGTCTCTCGAATGAGCTCAGCAAGGATATAAAACAAAAAGCGCGTGCCTCTTAAAAACATCCTGAAACGAAACTCAACTCAACTCAGCCGAACTGAACTGAACTGTTTCGGTTTTGCGTTAAGTGCCCAGCGTGCAGCCATTGCCCAAAGACATTCGCATTGAATGTGGCTCATAAAAAGTTAAGAGCTCTCTCTTATAGTAAAGACGCCTCAGCGAGCACATAATTACCGCAGTCGAAACTGCAGCTAAAGATGGACGGAGAGTGAAGAAAGAAAGAAAGTCAAGCAATGAAATATTTTTAATGTGCTGCTTAACAAATGCTTCCCCGCCTCCCCCCTCCAAAAGTGCTTTAAACAAACTGAACGATATTTAATTAACCTTCCAGGCAACATTGAATTCGCATTAGATTTAATTTGTAAAAATGTTTTGTAAATGAAACGGGGAAATGTGATTAGTTTTTGTTGATGAACTAAAAATAGACTTTTGTTCTCGAGGCGTCAGACACTTAGCTCACTATTGACGTTCTAACAACGCTGTGAGTGATGTGAGCGCTTTTAGTTGGCATTTTATTAGATTTGATTGCTAATGGCAATCGAGTTATGATTGCTACTTAAATGCTTTTCTATTTTCTATTACATTTAGTTGACGCGTCGCGCTCTGCTTTAAAATCAATAGAACAACCAATTGAATTAGCTCCAACGCAGCGTATACGTAATTCGATTTACAGCAACAGCAGCAGCAGCAGCAGCAACGAGGGAGGAAAGACTGCTCTGCTGTTCACTCTGGAATATACGTACCTGGGTATACGATCATAGGAGTCCCATGAGGATAGACAATTGTAGGACGAGTTGCGACTGTTGCCGGCCATATTGCATAATAGATGATCCATTGGCCAGTCGTTTTCAATTAGATATCACACGCACTCAACTCGCACTCACACACATATGGACTATCACATTCACCCAGTCGTATGCGTGATATTAATTCAATATTTTAAGTTTATAACTTTTTCGCGCTGGTTTGTTTTTTTTTTTTTTTGTTTAGTTACAAATTTTTGCATGTGGCAAATGGAGCTTTTAGTTTAATTGCCATTTGAAAGGGCCGGGGGGGTGGAGAGGGGAGGGAATATATATTTTAAGTGCAGTTCGCTGTTAGCGATATTTGATTGATGTGACTTGATGTATTTGTGCGCATTTGTTATGCATGTGTAGCGCGCATGAAAGCGCGCCGAGTTGAGTTGATTCGAGTCTAATGACTCCCTTAGCTCAACTAACACTTAACTCAGTTGGTTGTTGTTTCAGTTGTTTCTCTGTTGTTTTAGCCAATTCTTAAATAATTGATCAGTCGACGCGCGTTTAAGCCTTAAGTTGCAATAACTACACACAATACATCGATTGGGTCTTTAAGGCAAGCTATGTTGGCTGTCTGTTACTTCAGATGCTTCAAGTTTAATCAAAATTGATTGCTTGCCTGCAATTAATTTCTTGTTTGAGCACGCAATTCAGAACGCAGTGTGACGCCTTCACCCAAACACACACACGCACACAGATTTTGTGTGTGTGTGTGTGTGCGTGTTTACCAACACTTGTTTGTGCTTTGGCCATTTAATAAATTTATTGGCGTCACAGCCTTGAAACGAAATGGAAGCAAATGGGGAACACTCCACTTCAATGACATTTGCTGAATGTTAAACACGAGCTTAAGCTTAGCAAGATTCTCTTCTTTAAAATGTTAATGAAAATCCTTTTTATTGCTATTTTGCTGTCCTTGATATTTCTGATAATATTTTGCCATTTATAATAATCAATTTATTTTTTGTTCACTTTATATTATTGCACTTGTTAATTGCTCGTGCTTCGGTCACGTACGTACTTAATTTGTTAAATTAATGGCATTAACACATGTTTTTTAATTACTTGTTAAAGCAGTTTTCCATAAATACTTTTTTTGTCGGTTTCATAAATCAACGTGTCACATTTATATTTAATTTTGTTTTAATTGCAATTTAATTGCTTGGCTTTTATAAAGTGATTTAACAGCCAACTATGAAAGAGATAAATTCACAATTTATGTAGCATACTTTTCAAGTGTGACATTTAATAAATTGACGGCAGCAAAAGACTCATGATTTGCCTTGGCGAATGTCTTTGCAGACGACAAATTTGTTGTCGAGATGACAATGCAAATTATATGATTTCTCTTGATTTTTGACACTCAACAGCAACGCAACCACAAAGCGAATTTGGTGTCAAAGTGGAAGTCATCAGACGTGATCCACGGCCACTTAGAGCTGCTGTGAAACAATAGGCGACTAAGTGACATATTGACAAATGACTAAAGCACTGTCAAAGTCAACGCAAATCAAAACGCAAATGCTGAGCCAAACAACGCAACAGACGGCTTTCAATTTGTCCATAGACCCCGGACACGGACCGAAGCAGATGACGAGAAGTATATTAAGGACATTTGGCGTTGAGCTGAAACCATGTTTTGTGGTCGCTTCCATAATGGTTTTTTCGAGTTGACTGTTTAAGAAGCATCAAGCAGCAAACAGAAAACAGCAAACAGCAAAGCAACAGCAGGGAGCTTTAATATCGTCGGTATTTCCAATTTACATTTGCTGTCTCAAGCAGCTGCAGTTTACGACCAAGACTTGAGTTGGTTTTTCAATTAAAAAATTCTAATCACTGCGTCTTAAGACTTTTTTTTTGGAGAGGAACGGGAGCTGCAAGGTCGATATGCAATGGCCAATGGACTCATGCATATTTAAAGCAAAAAGCGAAACCGACAAACCGACAAACCAAACCCAACCAAAGCAAACTGAATTGCAATTTGCATACTGTGTACACTTTGCGACATGGCAGCGTACATATTTCTTTGTCATTGTCAATGACTGAATAATTGATGAATTTCCTGTGATTAATTGAAGTGCTTTTTTGGTTTTGATAACTCAGGCATGACACAAGCCGACGCAGCCACAGAAACACACACCACACTCAACACACACACACACACTCACCCATACACGTGCTTGTCGCACTTCCACGCATGAATATCACGTATACGCAGCGTGTGCTTATGTTTTATATTGATGTTAAAAAGTTGTTTGTATTTTTTTGCACATATTTTTATTGTTATTCTTCCGCAACACAAACAATGTGTCAATTATTCAACATTTTATACAATACTCTCTATATATGACCCTGAAAAGGTAGCATGAAAATTACGAAAGATCCTTTCAATCATAGCTCAACTTCCACTCTACAAAATTGCAGTCCCATTGCGAGTAGTCGAAAATGATAACTTAAATGAAAAAACTTGTGTATTTTTTTTGTAGTTGAGATTGACCCACATGGCGTATGAGCTATTTGTGGATCAGCTCTGGGTTGACAGTTAATTTTAGAACAAATATTTGTCTATGCGCTGTGGAACTCTGTGCATAGCTCATTAGGCATATCGATTGGTAGACAGACAAACAGACAGGTGTTGTAGTAAATGTATGCAAACATTTTAAATTGCTGTAGAAAATGCTTTTGTGAAGAGCGGAGCATTGAACTGATACAGAAAAGTCCCTAGATTATCTGCCACAAAAGGGAGCAGAAAACTACAAAGCAAACAAATCAATTTGCTGGCTAGCTTTTGATTGCTACGCATAAAATTTAAATATATACATATGTATGCGAGAGCTTGTTACGCTTTTCATTGTGTCCAGACACTGAGGGCCTTTGTTTCGCCTGCCATTTGCATACATCCAAAGCGAGAGAGAGCAGCAGAAAATGTCTTAATTCTGCTGTACGGTCTAAGCCGCTGACCTTTGGTTGCAAGTTGCCATTTGCCATTTGTCTCGGACTGAAGAGAAGCGAAGAGAAAACGCACGGAAGTGCACAACAGACGTCACAGTTCGTAGACCCGCATTTCGTTTTGCTTTTGCCTTTTTATCTATGCATAAATGTATCCAAGTAAGCGATACACATAAAGCTGATAAAGTTATCTTCAAGAGTATTTGTCAGTCGCTTTTGGGAGTTTATTTTTCTTCTGTTTTTGTGCTTAATGTTTTATGATTTGTGCAGCTTTTATGAGTTGACTTTGTTTTATGTGCAGCACATAAATTTCTTCATTTAATATGCTTATAAATTTCTCCGTCTCACTCTAAATTCATATTCAACTTAATGGGTTTACATCTGCTTCCGTTTTTGCCTACATACTGCTGCACATTTCTCCTTTGCCTTTGATGTGGATTGCTCATTGAACTGCGCAGCTGCATTTTGCCAGTGAATTTCCAAATGTCCAAATTAGCATTACTAATAGTTAGCTGGAAATGCGAAGGCTAGAAAGAGCAACAGACACACGTTGGCATTTCCCACGCGCAGTTAGCCAACAAATATGACCAAGTTGGCCAAAGTTGCGTGTTGCCAGTGTCAAAGTGAAAAACACTTGGCAGGCGGCCAATAAAAAGGCAGACAGACGACTGGCGGCACGCCCAGGCGCAACAGTTTAAAGTGGGAGGAAATACCCTCAACAAAAAAAAAGCGAAAAGAACAGCAGAAAATAACAAACAGAAAAAGTTGCGCCCTCAACCCACAGTCAACTGTTGCTGCTTAGCATATACTTGCGAGTCGTCGTATTTAATCGTGCGGAAGCAATCGATGCCCGTCAAATGGGCAATTTGTACAAATGACGTCATTATGTGAAACGACAAAACTGTTTAAAGCGAAACGAGGACCACGACCACGAGCACGACCACGACCCCGTCGGGCCACAAGGAGCAACAGACCCTTAAGTCCCACACACATAAATCAATGCTGTAAACTTGGCCGAAACCGCACGCGACCTTTCACAAAAGGAGCGCAACAAAAATGATGAGGCCAAAAACAGAAAAAACAAGTAGGAAAGCTACAGTCGTGCTCGACTCTGAAACACCCGCTATCCATTTCGAATAAGAGTATAACAGTGCTGTATTATTCGTAAAATATACCATATAATATTTCGCAAAGGTACTAAAAACTATATATATAAACGAAGGCTATATTTGTTATATCTTTGAAATACTACATTCAAAAGTGCTATCGAAAAAGAATAACTCTATTTCTATCTCTAATGGTCTCTGAGGTCTTGCTGTTCATTCGGACGAACATAATAATAGAGATAATAATATATCTTCTGTTAACGCTGATCAAAAATATATATTCTTTATAAATTTCGGAGATGCGTTCTTCTGACTGTTACATACATTTCCAACACGCACAAAGCTATAATACCCTTCTACCCTAGAGGTAGCAGGTATAAAAAAAGAGAAACAAGAGAAAAGTATGTGTAAACTCGAGTAGTCGCAAAACTGAAGTAAGCAGCGAATTTATCACTTGAGCAGCTTAATGGCACTTGGCAAACAACAACAATAACAACAACAAAAGGGGCGAACATACAAAAGCGCATTACAAAGCGTTTAGCAGGCTTTTTCTTGTCTCTCGCTTCTCGTGTTGCCTGTTGGCATCTCTTTTGTTTCGCTTTCAGTTTATTGCCGCTGTGCGTGCATCTGAATGTATGTTAAAATAAAATGGACAACAGCTTTACTAGCCAAATAGAGACAGAGACAGAGAGCGAGAGCGAGAGAGCTACTCAAGCAACCTGTGAGCCATAAGTGATTGTTTATGTGCTTGGCCAAATGAAGTCATAAGTGAAGGAGCACTGAACCCATTTAGACATTACACGCAACGCAATGAATTGGCCAACATGCAACACACAGCTTCATCTTGAGTTTCATTTAGTTATTTATGAGCATTAAGTTCTACGCATTTTAGTGATGTTCTCTCCTTAAATCATGAACTCAGCTTGAGGGCATCCAAATAATTTCCGAGCAAATGCGTTTGATAGTTAGCCAAAGCTCTTTGATGAGCAACAAAATTTATCTTGCCATTTGCATAAATTGTGAATTAATTGCAATTTGCATATTAGTTACAAATTATGTAGTTCCATAAACGACCTTTGAAGAGGCTGCAAATGGCAGAAGTCGTATCTGAACCACTGCACAAATATTTGATTAAACAATTGTGGTAGTTACGCACTGATTAAAGTGATTCCTTTGTATTACTTAATAATTGATTGACTTTGAAAATGATCCAACATTAATTAATTCTGGTATATTGAAAGATAATTTAAGTAAAACTTCTGGAAAATCAAGTTCAGCTTTAAGGAAGATAATTTTAAAAAAAGTTAGTAGAGTCATTAAATCGAAATTCTCTGTTTATGTTTAAGTAAAATTGTGCCAGTTTAGCCATATACAGTTTTGATTATTCCCAACTGATAATTTATATAGCTTTATTTATATAGCTTTAGCAATTTTTTAACAAATTTGCAGTAAAGTTTGAAAATATAAATTCTTTCTAAGGATTTGCTGTTTTGAATACTCTGTCAAAAATAATTTCACTATTAACTAAACAATTTATTTTCAAATAAAATTGAGTAAAACAACCAATGTTCAGCTTTAGCAAACTTTGCTTTAAGGCAATTAAAGGTGATTTGAATTGAGTGTGGTTCGATTGGCAGCGAACTGTGACAAGCGTGTGTCAAGTGTGGTTCGCTCGACCAAAATATATGTTAATATAAATGCGCACATTTTGAATATTTGTTGTTTTTTTTTGCGCTTCTTTATTTTTTTTTTTTGTGGTTCACATGCGAAAAAGCAATTTGCAATTTGCATGTGCAAAATTTGGCCAAAGTTCATTGTCATTGTTGTTGTTTTATTGTTGTTGTGTTTATCTACATATGAAATTCGTGGTGGGGAGGAAAGAGGCGTTGAAGGAGGCGGAGAATTATGTGCCAAATTAGCTTATTTGACATTTCAATGAGCAAATATTTGCACAAAAATGAAGACGTGTAAAGTGTGTTACGCGCTTAAAGCTGAACGCAAGAGCGAGTGGGAGAAAAAAAAAGTATGCATGTGTGTGTGTATGTGTGTGAGTGCGTGTCCTTGAGTGCCAGAAATGGCGAGCTGTCAAAGCAAAAACAAAAATGGCTCTTTAAGCACTCCCTTTTTGCCGCACTCGCATTTATTTATCTGCGCTTGTCAGTTAATTTCCGTTCAAGTAGCCATTAAAACAATCATTGCGGCGCTTAGGCACACACACATACACACACACACACGACTTACACCCACACACACACACTCACATACGCGAGTTGATATTGATGTGACAAGCGTCATTTTTATGGGACGCCATTAACAGCTTGAGCTCTGTTGTCACAACGCAGCCATTTAATAATAATAAAATGACTGAATCCAAGTAAAATAACTCAATTACATGGCCTCGACATCGACATCGACATCAGACGTGGACGTGGACCGCGCTTTTGGTCTGTCAACAGTCTGGCTCTGGCTCTGGCTCTGACTTTGGCTCCGGGTCTGACTCTGATGTGGTCTGTTCTTTTTCACCCTTAGCTAATTTGTGACTTCAACAGAATTCAATTATCCTGCATTTTGCTCTGCGTTTAATCATTGTTGATTTGCCCTTAAAACGAGCAAAGAGACCAAAATGACTTTTGGTAGCATTTTTACTTATTAATATGCCATCCAATTATGTGTGAATATGTGGCGAGTGTGCTTACCACACTTATATAACTTCTAGAGCTCTAAGTATCTGTGTCGCATATGGCACGTGGCAATTGTTCAATTGTCAAAAGTTGAGACAAGTTTTCACAACTTTTAATTCAACGCTAAGTGAATTTAGTCAGTGAGACACATAACTCGAAATGGCAGCAAGATAAGAATTGGCTTAAACTGTAACTGAAACAAGCAACCAACAAACAACCAAACCAACTGACTAGTTGACTGGCTAATAAAGCGTTAAGGTGATTCGTATCTCAACTCAAAAACTTTGTTTTTACCCGACATTTTCACAACGTTTACTTGGCTGTAGTTTTGCCAGTTGACAATTTAAATCAACTCAGCCTGAGAAACTTTTGCCAGGAAATCCCTTTTAAACACTTTTAAATTTAAAATTTTACATTGATTGTTAAGTAAAATATAAATGCTTAGTTTAAATGGAGATTGTGATTTAAATATTTATTATTGTTATTCATTTATTTTATATTTTAATTTCATATTTTTGTATTTATTGCTTTAATTCAATGTATTGCTTTTTAGGATTAGCTTTCTAATACTTATTTTCCAATTTATGAATTATTTTTATATTTTTAATTTTGTTTGTTTTTAGTCGCAGTTAAGAATCGAGATTATTTTTATTTCATTTATATTTTATTAATTATTTTTATGTTAATTGGCTTGTTTCTTTTTGATTTTTAAGATTTACTTTTAATTGCATTTTTTATTGTTTCCGTTTATTATTAATATAATATTATTAATTTAATTGATATTTTTTTATAATTTTGAATGTGTGGTTTATTATGCTTTACTTTAAGTTTCACTTAAACAAAAATGCGATTATTATTTTAATCACAATAATTAACACTTTTCGAATACCTTTCACAACCGTTACACACACACTCACACACAACTACACACACACACAGCCAAAAAGGATATAGCTTAATGAGGACCCTCTTCGAGAGATTTGATCAATTGTTCAAGACGAGGACGAGGTCTGGGTATTTTCTTGTTGAATTGCTTTCGTACGCGTCGGCACAGGAATAACGACTGAGGCGAACACGAACTTGGCCCACTGACTTGGCCCCGATGTCGACGAAAGAAAATTCACCACAGGCCTCAGTGTGGTAGGATAATAACAGCTGACTGCTTGATTGGCGCCAAAAGCCGGCAAAGGTAGATGTTTACGTTTGGTCAAACTGAAGAGAAATTGTGCGAGAGAGTGAATGAGAGAGAGCCAAAGTCTGAGCGAAAGCTCATCAGCTAAGAGCGAAGGTTAACAGCTTAAGAGCGAGGCTGCTGTTAGCCGAAAGCTTCTCATTTGGCCGACAATTAAGCGACTGTAAAACGAAATGCACGAGTGTTGGCTTAAATGCAATGGCAACGGCAATAGAATTTGAAAAATTAAGTATACGCAGTGAGGTTTATTAGAGAACTTTAAGCTTTGCCAAGTAAATTGTTGAACAAAAGTTGCTTCATAAATCTTACGAGTATGCTTTCGAAATTGTTACAAATTAATCCCTTGGAGAAACAAAAGGTTGGACGCTAATCAATATGGTTTCAATTTGCGGTTTGGCAGGAACTAGCAGCTGACAGCATAAAGTGGAGGCTGGGTTAGCTGTACCTGTTGTCGGGGGCTTTATAAATGTGTGTATATTACGCATACCTGACTTCAAGCATGGGCAAACAATTTAACCTTTGCCACGGCTTGACAATGCCATCAATCATTTTGGCCTCAGCAGCGTCAGACATCATTTCATTTTGTAGGCAATCTCACGAAGCGTCGCTTATCCTTTAACCTGGTACCACAAGCCGAAAGGCCTTAAGCCCACAAACTACCAACTCATTCAATTACCCGACCAGCAGCAGCAGTGGCAGACTTTTGGATTGGTTTGGACTCTGGGTTCAGTTCGAGTTGAGTTGAGTTGAGTTCGCCTTTGTTTGTTTGCTGATAAAAACCCATCGCAAGTTATTCAGAAACGCATTCGAGCATCTCCAGGGCGAAATCATGAAATATTTATGCGGATGTGTGAGAATAAGCCTAAAACCAACTGATTAAAATGCGGCAGTGCCGACAGCCCAACAACAACAACTGAAACTACCTCATTTGTATTTCTATTTGATGGCGGAGAAGTCTTCTCCCTCACCTCTCTCGCTCTGCTCATTTGTTAAACGATGCGTGGGCGGGTTATCATATCACTTTCCATAGCATCGATAATCAATCATACGCGTAAAAGGTGGAGACCCGACCGAGTGTGTGTTTGTGCTCAAATTTCTGCTCTATTATTTTACACAAATTTTATGGCAAACAAAACTAACGCAACTAATTAACGCACGTACCAAGAGTTGGCTTTATATGCATATATAATTAAGCCAAGGCTAATTGACTTGGTCATTAGTCGCACGGCACCTTAAAGTTTACTCTTCCCCAACTCAAAAATGTTTGCCATATATCTTTCAAGTTATTCTTGTGGCAGCGGCCATAAATGAAAGTTTTGGCCAAGAGTTTTTGGCAGCATCTTAGGGAAATCAACTTGCAAAAGTTTTTCATTTTCTTTTTTCTTTTTTTTTTGTTGCAGCCACCTCTGGTACATATTTTATTGGCCTGTTCTCAAAGATCGATTCACATTTGGCCACAACAGCCAAAAACTTGTTGATAAGGGTTAGCAACAGTCGGTCCATGGGGGATATAAGAGGAGTATGTGGAGAATGCCAATTCCAAATGCATTAAAGCCATCGATACACAGCATCAACTTTATGCTCAATTTTAATGAATTAAGAGACTGGAATTAGCTTTGTGGCAAAGTTAGTAGTTTTCCATTTTCATTTAAGTATCTTACAACATTATTAAATTTTGTTCATTTCGATTATGGATTGCATCTTCTCGAGAACATCATACCAACTACAATGCCTAGGGCAAAGGATATAAGATGCGACATTTTTTCTGGTACTTCAACTCCAACTTCTCAAATCTATCTGCAGACGCTGCGTAAATACCTTAAGAAACAGCTTTGCAAATTATGTTTTCTTTCCACTTACATCAATGTTTTTAGCAATCAGAAAACCAACAACACCGCCGATAAGAAATATTATAACTCCATGCATTTTTTTAAAACAATTATTCCGAGAAATGTTTAGGTTTCTTGATTCAAATTTTAAATGAGAATTATTCAAAACAAGTATGCGACTTAACGAAAAAGACGAGGCGAACTAGATTAAAAAAGGCAAGGGATATTTTAATTTTCTCATATATTCCGTGAATTGTTCTTTAAATTTATTCATCTGATTTTTTTTAAGTACATGACTTTATTTTAAAAATAAAATAAGCTTGTATTGTAAGAAACCATTGAATTTTAACAGCCACAATAAGAGACTTAAATCAACTTTGTGGCAACGTTAATAATTTTCCATTTTCGTTGAAGCATCTTACAATATGATTAAATTTTGTGCATTTGTTTTATGGATTGCATCTTTTTGAGACCATCATGCCAACTACAATGCCAAGAGCAAAACTTATGAGATGCGTCATATCTTCTGATACTTCAACTTCAACTCCAACTTCTCCAATCTATTTGCTGCAGAAATACCTCAAGAAATAGCTTTGCAAATTATATTTGCTTTCGACTTACATCAATATTTTTAGCAATTAGAAAACCAACAACACCACCGATAATAAATATTAGAACTCCATGCATTTTTCAAAACAGTTATTCCGAGATATGTTTAGGTTTCTTTTTTAAAATTTTAAATGAGAATTATTCAAAAATAGTATGATGAAGAAAACAAGGCGAGCTAGATTGAAAAAGGTAAGGGATATTTTCATTTTCTCATAGATTTAGATAATTTTACTTTAAATTCATTCTTTTTTTATTTTAAGTACGTGACTTGATTTTAAAAATGTGGTAAACATGTATTTAAAGAAATCATTGAATTAGCTTTGCCGCAAAGTTAGTAAAGTTATATTTTCATTCAAGTGTTTTACATGATTACATTTTGTTCATTTCGATTATGGATTGCAACTTCTCGAGACCATCATACCAACTACAATGCCAAGAGTAAAACTAATGATATGAGACATTTCTTCTGGTACTTCAGTTTCAACAACTCCAATCTATTTCAATCAGGCGCTGCGGAAATATCTTAAAAAAAAGCTTGGCGAATTATATTAACTTTCGACTTACATCGATATTTTTGGCAATTAGAAAACCAACAATACCGCCAATAATAAATATGAACACTCCATGCATTTTTTTAATACATATATTACGAGAAATGTTTTAGTTTCTTGATTAAAATTTGAAATGAGAATTATTCCAAAAAGTGTGCGACTTGACGAAGAAAACTAGGCGAACTAGATAAAAAAGGCAATGAATATTTCCATTTTCTCATAAACTTATATAATCTCACAATAAATTCGGTTAGAAATATTTTTTTGGTTTTTTTATTTTAAGGACACAGTAAACTAGATATTTAAGAAATCTTTAAATTTTAACAGCCACAACTTAAGTCTTAATGCGGTTTAGAATAGAGAACATATAAAAAATATTTCATTGTTTTTTTATTTTCTATTATTTACAATTTTATTTGGATGGCTTTTCTTCTCTTATATCAAATCTTGAATTTAAGTCCATTTTGTGATTACCATGGTCAGCAACGCCGTTTGCACAACAATAAGCCGGTAATCAAGCCAAGTGCATAAGATATAACGTGACTCATGGTTGTATGGGATGTATTCGTATGATTAGCCTTTTGCTTGATATGGATAAATACATTTAGATAACGATTATAAACGAGGTGATTAACCTTTAGAGACTTACTCAAGTTACAGGTTAATTTATTGCACAATTGTAGAGCTTGTCTACAAAATAGACTAAATTTTGATCGAATAAATTGCTTTTATTCGATGAAGGCAAAGTCTATGTGACTTGTTGTGCTTTCTCTTTACCTTGTTGTCAATCTTCATTAATCGCACCTATTGGCCATCAATATTGACCTATGAGTTGTAGCCAACCAAATAACCAAGAATACAGCCCAATACAAATGTGCACAGCCAGTCCAAGTCCATGATAAGTAATAAACACTGTGGAATTTCTTAAAATATTGATAACAAAAATTTGAAATATGAGAAAAGGGGTTTTTAATGTTTGAGTAAAATTGAAGTTATTATAATTCAGTGGCCTACTACGATATGAAAAGTGACATTAGAGCTCGACTGACATTACAGAGATACCCGCTTCCCATTTTGAATAAAAGCAGATTTTAAATATACCAAATTAATACAGCCAACAAATTATAGTATAATAATATTGCCAATGGCTATATTTGATATATTGATATAGTACTATATTCAAAATATGCTGTGAAGTGCAAAAATATCAACAGCTATATTTGGTATATTGATATAGTCCCACATTTAAAATTTACTATAAACTGCAAAGCACTTTGTCAGCCAATGCAACTAAGACCCTTAATAAGTAAGTACCAATAAAATCATTGATAAAAAGAAATGCAATTTGTACTATTAGAAATACAATGATGTAAAATCAGGAACTTTTGAAGAATTTTGATAACATATTTGGTTTGAGATTGACATAGATTGGAGAGAAAACAAGCAGCAAAGTTGTACCTTTATATGATTCAGAAATACGCCTACGTTTATGCAGCTGTATGTATACTACGTATACTTACTTTTTAATCTGTTTAATTAACAATTTTTCTCTAAAAATTGCTCCATAATATTCAGTGATATTAAATCTTTAATGTTAGAAATTGACGTAGCAAATCGCTGAATTTACTATGCAGTCAATCTTCATTATAAGTGATTCTTTGCCTCAAATGCTGTTGAATGAGTTGTGACCGGCATAGTATCCAAGAATGCAGCCTAAAATAAATGTGCATAACCACGCCATGATTGAAAACCTGCAGAATTGAATTTAGATTGCCTAAATGAAACTTAAAATTTTGCTCGAAATATGTTTAAAAATGAATTAAAAAGATTTCAAGAGCTTGCTATGTTGTGGAAAGTATGTTGGATAGAAGATTCGCTGACAGGTGAAGATTTAAGACTGCAGTTTGAATATTGAAACAATTTTAAATTTTATAATGATAAAGTGGTGACAGAGATGGAAGTTTCAGTAGCTCAAACATGAAAGCATCCTTTTCCATTGCTTAATGCATTTCTTTAGTTAAAATAAACTTTTCATATTCAACGCAAACAAAGCTGTTGGTAAACAATGCATTTGGGTCTCTTCACTATAAATGCGATGCGATAAACTATATCACACTTTTATGAAGCATAATTTCTAGCCAACTGTGATATGGGGATTTAAATATTTCAGCTTGCTGGGAAAATACGTCGGGCTCATTAGACTTTCACATTTTCGTTAGTTCAGACACGCACAAAACTTTTACGGTCTGCTACAGATTTTTATTTTTCGGCAATTTAAAATTTGAAATCTTAATTTTTTTTGTTGATTTATTCTTGTATATCGAAATTCTTGTTAGTCGCAGGCCGGCTCTCTGATGTCGAAAGAAGGCTCTGGATCATGCGGTTGCCCCAATCCCTCATGCAGGCCGCCGCAAACACAGCGGCCAACTTGTCGCCCACCACCGACGCTCTTCTCGAGGCTCAACTGTACTGCCTGCAATCGCTTGTTCTTCTTCATTGTCGGGGCAGGAGTCGCGATTTACTATGACAAACTGAAGGAAGCGGCACGTAAGGCCGAAGAGGAGGCGAACAAAGACCCCAAGCAGAAAGAGAAGGAGCGCAAGGAGAAAGAAAAGCAGGAGAAGGCAGAGAAAGATAGAAAAGAGAAAGAGCGTAAGGAGCAGGAGAAGAAAGACAAGGAGCGTAAGGCGAAAGAGCAAAAGGAGAGGGAGAAGAAAGAAAAGGAGGAAAAGGCAGCGAAGAAGTGAAATAAATTTTTCATAATGTGCGAAAATGAAGCCATCGATCATAAAATGCAAAATTTACAAAATGTTTAAAGCGTTATAAAACGTATTACCAAAAATTACCAATTAAAATTATTACAATTCAATTAGTTCGACTGATTTAATAATGTTGCAATACTAAAATTTTAAATTTACAGATTAGCGAGAAAAAGAGAGATTCAAATAGTGGTTTTGACTGTCCAGAGGTGTTCGGGTGTTACACGCATTGAAGGCCGTTCTATAAAGCCGGAGGCTGACACATACTAAATCATATGTTGTCATCTTCCGGTTGAATTAGCTCGTCATTCAATTCCAGTAGTAAGATCCGCACATTGCAATCCAGACTCCCCATCGATATTCTCAACTTAGTCCTTGGGCTTTGATTTCTTATCGCTGCTGGCATTCTGTAGTTCCTCTTTGATCCGATCCTTTTGACGCACTATAAGTACGCCAAGTCCCACGCCAATCGAGAAGAACAGAACACGATTGCATGGCCCGCAATTGAGTCGCGATAGGATCGATGGACGTGGTCTGCACGATCTTCGCATATCGATGATTTAGTTTTTTTCTCAATTTCTCGCGCGCCGAGAATATTGTTATTCAGGGTTTTAAAGCAACTGAATTTCTCGTCGCTTGGCTTTTTTGAAATGTCATTTCATTATCTTGACATTTCTTGCGGAGCTTATGTGATGAAAATGAAAAAGTTAAATCAATATCTTACAGACTATCTAAGTCCTAAGAAGATTATTTCATAGCGCGCCCTCAATTCCGAATATGTAAGCGAATCTAGCGAATTGAGAACGATTCGATTAATTATCGAAATGCATACCTTAGATGGATGGAAGGCATCTCTACGGGGTCCTACTACTTCTTTTTATTGTCCTTGCCTTTGTTGTCCTTGCTGTCCTTGCCATCTTCGGCGGGGAATGTCTTTGCATACCAAAGCCCCACGATGACACCAGCAAAGGTCGCCGAAATGCGCTCACACCACATAAACATCTTGGAGAGGGAACCTTTTTGACCTTACCAAAACCTAAAATAATATGTAAACTGTGCGGTTTCGCTTTGGGGAAATGCCTGAATATATTTTTGTGTACTTTATGTTTATTTTTTTCGAACGTTATCTGAAAGGGCCAAAAAGGTAAACTAAATTATTTGATGAAACCAATCTCAAAACCAAACCGAAAATCAACAGCCTACTGCGATGAACTTTAATCCCATTGCAGCGTATTCATTTCATAATTTTTGGTGGCAATCTCATTAACAACTAAAGCCCCTAACGCTTTAAGCTGAGTGGCAGGCAAATTGATGTCGAGTACAACAACGAATCGACCCATAAAACTTGGTACTTCAACCTAAAATCTGTCGGCTCATCGAGTGAGAGTATGAGGAAGAGTACTTGAAATGATATCAAGCTGCTGCCATCAGCCACGTTTTTTGGTAGGGCAACAGCATTATAATTTCATTTGACAATTGTGGCACGTCAAAATGTCACAAGTCGCGATTCACGAGGCACAATTCACGAGTCGGCGACTGAAGTCGCATACGTGCCACACACAAAGCACATTTGCCAGAGCAAAAAAAAAAATTAAACCGAAATTAAATATTTATGCGTAAAGACGCAACTGCAAATACACTAAAAACATTGGAGTTGTATTGGTTGTATAGGTAAGAAGAAAGTGATTAGGAGATTTAAAATAAGTAAGAAAGTTTGTAGTCAGAAAAGGGTTGTAAGAAACGAATTTCCAACTTTTTAAATTTTTGTAAGTAATAAGCAAGCAATCTTTGCTTAAACCTTCATTCACAAAATATGTTGATTATAAAATTAATACATAAGTCTCTCTCACCTTGAAGTTTTTAAAAAAAAATAATATATTAAAAGAGAATATTAATATCCCTTTACTTTTAAATTGCAAAGATAGGTTTATTTTAATGTAAACCTATCGCAAACACAACTATTTTTTTAAATAAAATGGAACAGTTTGCTCCACTAGAACTGTAAGTAGCAAATAAAATCTTCAAATAAGAAGATAGCTTTATTACAATATTATTATTATAATATATGTTTTACTTAAATCGAAAAATGTGTTAGTAAGGAACTTTTGTATTTTAGTTACATCTGAAATTTATTGCTTAAATACAAAAACCTAAGCTTATACTTAGACAGTCCTTACTTAAAGCTAACTTATGCTATAGATTCTCTGTGCAAAACTCTGCGATAAAGTGTATTAAAGTTTCGTTTCGCAGATGTTTGGCTTTTCATGCTTGTTGTGTAACAAATCAAGTTGAGATTGTACATTATAAGTTGGAAGCTTGCTGCGTCCTCGTATAATAATACACAAAAGAATAATGGCAAAGTTATACGTCGTGTGTGTGTGTGTTACATAAGCAAGGGGTACAAATAAAGCAAAAAGAGAAAGCATTATTCCATATCCCACAAATGTGAATGTGAAGAGGTTGCATTTCTAAACTGACTTTTTGGTTATTGTGTTTGTACTCGCGTCGTCGTTGTAGAATGTTAGCTGCAGCTTTAGCTGCCCCCAGGAGTTCAGCTCAGGTAAAGAAAAACAATTCGTGTTGATACTGGCAAAAGTTGTTCAATGGCGAGAGGTTGTGACTTTTCTTTCTCTCTTCTCTCGTTTTGTTGTTCAACAAAGTAATCGTAACACACACACACTCACACGTTGCCTTTAGGGGCAACACTCGAAGAACACAGACTCACCTTGGTATTTGGAGCGCAATCTCGTCCAGGCTGTCGGATGGACTCATTGGCGTGCGCTCGAAGAGTCGAGATGGCGCCAGCGTCAGGTGGCCAGTTGAGTCGCTGACACATTTGAAGACCTTGGCGCCTCGACGCTGGCGCTGCTGTTGACGCTGTTGCTCCACGCGCTTCTTGCGCTTGTTCTCCTCGGCGCGCTGGAGATTATGCAAGCGAAAGAAGAACATTGACATTCTGCTCGTGGGTGAAGTGAAGTGAGTCGAATAGTAGCGGGAATTGTGAATGCAAACAGGAATTGTGTGGAGAAGCGAACGGATTTTGTCCAAAATACATTTCAGCAGCGCACGTTGTTGTCGTTGTTGTTGTAATTGCATTTGATATTTGTTGTTGTTGTTGTTATTGTTGATTTGATTGATGTTGCGAGTCAATTTAGTAAAGCAATTCATTGCCATTTTTGTTGTAGTTGTTGTTGTTGTTGTTCGATGGTTATTGTAAGCAGCATGAATTATGCAAAACGAATCATATTTTCGATTTAAGTGTGTGTGTGCTTGTGTGTGTGTATGTATTTGTAATTTTTGGGAGCAGAGAAAGCATGCAAAAAGCCAAGTGAAATCATAAATCGAAAAGCAAATCTAAATGACATGTCCCGGGGGCAAGAGCAAGAGCAGCAAAGCAAAACCAAGCAACTTCCGGCAGCATCAATCACTTTTAAGCGCCACACAAAATGAGCGAACGAATGAATGAGAGGAACAGTTGGAGTTTGAGGGTGGAAGGTGGAAGCGGGACAACTGCATAGCTGGACAGCTGCTTGCAAGTTTCAAATCGCTTGTGTGTGTGTGTTAGTGCGGACCGGAAATTGAAATACGAAGAGCATTTTACAGAGCGGGTTTTTCGTCTTTAAAGCGATATCTTTGCCAAAAAAAAAAAGAAAAACAGAATGTACAGCGGAAATGAGGGGAAATTCTCTCCATCAGTACATTCTCTATCTCTCTCTCTCTCTCATTATATGCCAGCTGTGGGAGGAAAATCAATTGGAAAATGCCATAGGATATTTTTGGTAGCATTGATTGATTACGCATTGATCAGCCTGCAATCAGGCGTTAAGTAAATATCAAATACTTCGCTTGTCATCAGCAGTAGCAACAGACTTCCGTTCAATTAGACAACAGTTATTTATCCTAATGACAGAGCCAGCTTTGTCTATCTCTCTCTTTCTCTCTCTGTCACACTCATTACTTAATGAGCAGGCGCTTGGTTGGGGGAGAACTTGGACTTGTGTCAAAAAATAAATTAATCGAAATTTACATAAATTTACCCAAGGACATTGTCACAACGTCTGCACCAATACCAATACCAATCGAAATACAATAGCGTCCACAAAACTTAATTACACGTGCGCTAAGCGAGAGCGAGATAGCCACAGTTGGAGACAGTAAAAGAAAGGGAGAGAAACTCAAAGTCAATAAAACAATTTGGAATAGAACAAAAGCAAAGTGAGAGACTATTGGATGGCCTGCAATATCATTGATTATTTTAACTATATTTTAAAGTTTTAAAAAATTTTTTAAGAAATTTACTGTAGAGCTTAAGTCTTCTTAATTTCTAACTACTTTATCTATGTGGTCATGTTAAAAAATTCAAAATATAAGGTCTATTTAGGGAATCAAATCCCTACTTTATTTTTTTTTAAATATATGAACACAATCTTTCGTGGAAGCTTTAACTTAATGCAACCTTTATAGAGCCTTTTAAACTACTCGGAATTTTCAAGCTTTAAAAAAATCGGTCATGTACGCTTAAACTTAATCCAACCAATTATGTTTAATAAAGCTTTTCGAAGTACCCGGCATTTTAAAGTATTAATTATCTTTTTAATTTCTTTGAAATAAGTGATTATAAATCTCTTGCAACAACTTGGCATTCATTGGAAACTAACTTCTATTACAGGGTATTCGAAAACAAACACTTTGCATCGTCATTAGCTCGCCAAGGGCGTCAGACACTCTGTACACTTTGTTAATTAGGCAAACTCTGACAGTCTTTAATAGCTTTATAATTTCAGCAAAGCTACGTTTGCATGGCCATTCACTTCACTTTTGGGTGCCGCACAACCCAAAATCGCTTCAAGTTAATCAAGGCTCAATATTTATCCAAGTTGCTTAAAAAGCGATTCAAAAATGGTCAGTCGGGACTGCTGTGCTGATAAATTTAAATACATTAAATGACTTAAAGCGTCCACAGCTTGTTGAAAACTAAATTTGTGGAAGCTGTCAACTGTAGCAAATGAATTTCACGCCTTGAAATGCGGCTAAAGTTCAACAGTCTGATGAAGTTATTGCAATGTTTTAGTTTCAGTTTTAGTTGCAGTTCAGGTGATGAGATCTTTGTGGCTTGTATGCGGGTTCTTGGCATTGCTTTCTCTTAAAGTAATAAATGCTGAGGATGCAGACGCAGTGAGTGAGTCAATCGCAACACTATTAAATTTCAGTTTGAATAGAAATTAATGTTTCCTTTTACAGTGGAGAAATGTGAAATGCGAGTCATGGTATTTGAGGGATATCAACGCACAATGTGCGCTCCACTTCAAGTGGTGTGGGTACTGTCAAACGGTGTATGCCGCAAAGGATTCACTTGTGCCAAGGGCTATAGTGAACGGGAATGTAAAGAAAAGTGCCTGAAACTGGTCTTAGCCTGAATTCGGAGCCAACTTGAAGATCTACAACTGAAACTAAGCCGTCTCCATGACTTTTTATAAAATTGTGTTATTAGTTTACGTCAAGTAAATAGCGATTGAAACAAAAAGTTTGCGAGATTTAGTTACCCCAAAGTAGTTGATAAAATGATAAACCTTTGCTGCTCTTGTGCAAATTAAAGTTTAATACTGCTGCAGTCAGTGCAATCGCAACAAGGTGAAAGTCACACGCAACTTTCAATAGAGTTTTCTTTTAGAGCAGTTTCTTTTCTTTTGTAGAGGATAAGAGTGCTTGCAGTCAAAGATGGAATCTTTTGTAGTACAATAGACATGAGTTAAATGCCTTACAGATCAGGTGACGTTTCACATTGAGCTGTTATGAAGGATACTTGGAAAGGGATTTCCGAAGGCATTGCTTAGCGCCAAGTCAATGCATAGGTGTATAACATACTTTGCTACCTTTAGCAACTTACAACTGCTACTAGAACTTCTACAGTAACTTATACATCAACTTTTTAAGCAACTCCTACATTAGCTCTTACATCATTTTACACTACAATTCCTACAACAATTAATACTCCAACTTTTGCAGGAGTTGATACTGCAATTGAAACAGCTTCTAACAGCACTATTAATTTAATTTATCTATATAACAATTTATATCACCAACTCCAGCAGTCGATATGGAAATCAAATTAGATTTTAGGAGACCTAGTAATTTAAATATAATCATTGATCACACTTTTACAATGACAAAAATTTCAACTAAAACTCTTAGTCCGACTTACTAACGAATAAAAAACTCCTTCGCCAACTTTTAAAACAGCTTCTCCACCAACTTCTAAAACAACTCCTATATCAACTACCATAAAAACTACTTCACGAACCTATACAACAATTTCTACAGCATCGTCTTCAACAACTTCTATACGAACTTTTAAAACAACTACTACACCAACTTCTACATCACTTAATACTACAACAAAAATAGCTACTAGGAGAACCGCAAATTCTATTGATATTGATATAAATTCAACCATTAATCAACCTTCTACGCCAATATCAACAACAACTTCTACACCAAAGTCTATAATAGCTTCTCCAACAACTTCTAAGCATACTATTGCAATAACTCCTAGACCAGCTTCTACACTAACTTCAGCCACTCTAACATCAGTTTGTACACCAAGATTTACACCAACTAGTACATCAACTTCTATAGTAATTGATATAGCAATAGAAAGAGCTTCGAGCAGAATTTCGAATTCAATTGATGATTTTGTAACAAATTGAACCACTAATCTCACTTTTACACTAAAAATAACAAAATCACAACCACAATTCCAACATCGACATCGAAACCCGCATAACCAATAAAAAGTCTAAAACCACGAGGAGCCTATGGAATGTGTAAAATTAGCAGAAACAGTTAAACAAACCCCACTAAATGCAGGCTTATCAAGCCCACAGCAGGCGAGACAGCCGATGGCGATGTCCTTAAATGATTTCACGCCCACTGCAAAATCATAAAAAAAGAAGAAAAACAAACAATGGCAACATTTTTAGCATTCCAACGACATGCCTCAAAAAGCGAAAAATACACGCACAATGGCCTGAAAAGAAATCAGCCCAATAATCATTAGGGCACAAAAACTTGTGAGAAGTGGCGACCAAAGCAAAGTCCAGCCGAGGGCTGGCTTTTGTCTTGGCTTGGGTTAAGTGCGTTCGTTGGAGCACACACAAGTGCTGACCAGGCAGCAGGCACAACACACAGAGAGCATTAGAGCACACAGAAAACAACACAGAATGTAGAGTGTTATTTTGAAGAGGGATGTTGCGAGGTGGGAGGCATATAAAGCAAAATGCCGAAATAAACACTTGTACTCCCACTGTGCGGTGCTGCTGCTGATGTTGGCATACCACAAAAGGGCATATTTTCCAGCTCAACGAAGGCGTTTAGGCCACGTTCTTCGTCTCTCTGTGTGTGTGTGTGTGTGTTCGATGAGGACACGCTTATTTCATTGTCCTTTGGCCAGGCATTCTTCCAGGAGGCGTGTGCCGTAAAAATGCGCCCTTTCTGGCCAACACAAAAAAAAGAAGAATTTATATGTGTGTACGTAATAAAAATGTAGACAATTTTTACGACACAGCACAACACGAAAATGGCCACTTTATTTCTTCATTAAAAACCAGTATTGATTGTCCCGCCAGGCCACCTGCCTTCTCCTCCTCATCACTCTTAGCATCGTCATCTTGTGATGCTGCTGCTGCCGCTGACAATCATCACTCCCGCCGCAGGAGGGAATCACTTTAATTGAAGTCTGGCAAAAGTTCTGGTGATTTACTTGGCCACACACCGTCAAGTGTTAAGCGCTTGAATGCCAAAAATGGAGGAAGTGCAAAGCGAGTGAGTGACAGACGAGTAGTTACCCTGTAAATGGACTAAATATTTAAGGCTGATTAACTGAAACTAATTCGTTCAAAAGTGCCTTTAACTAGCTAACTAGCATTTGATTTACAATTATTTTGCGACTTAATTTCAGCTTCTTTATACTCTTTATACTCGCATTTTTTAAACCTTAGCTAAAATTAACTAAATCTTCTTCACTTTAGACTGTCAATATAAACACTTGATTTACAATTATTTTGCGACTTCATTCCATTCTTAATAGTCTTTTCTTAACATTTAACATTTCTCAATGTCTCTTATCCTTATCTTAAACTACAACTACTTCATTCTAAAGTACATTTCATTAGCTAATAAAAGCAAATTGTTTTGCGACTTTATTCAAACTTTTCAATATTCTTTTTTTAAATCACACTTTCCACTCTCACCCTTAGTTACAGACCATTTTAATCGCAGTCCATGTTGCGCATTTAGCATGCCGCAGTGAATGCTGTCAATAATCAAATTTCATTGTGTAATCATTCTCTCTCATTGATCGCAATTGTCAAGCGTTGTCTATTGAAGTGTGCAAAAGCCAGACGACTTTTTTATTGACGCATTTTCATTTGATTTAAAACGCAAAATTGAAAGGTTTGTTTTGTTTTATTTTGTTCTGATTTTGTTTTCCTCTTTGCACTGGCCTTTTGCCATGGTTTCGCATTCTCCTCTCGCTTTATTATTTTTGCTGCCTTTTATCTGTTTTGTATTTCAATATGTTTGATTTTGACATATCACAGAGTGTTGCTTTACATTATTGTCTTAGATACCAACAATTCAATAGTTGCAGCTATATACATATCTATTCAATGTGACAATAGAAATATTGTTGTTACAGTTGTTAAATTGATGAATTTAAAGATAGGATTGAAACTTGAAATGTTGAAAGTTAGAAAAGAAAACTATTTTATTTTTTTTTGGTATCATTTTAATTTAATATTTTACTAGTTTTACAGTAAGATTTTAAGCACAAAAGATAATTTTTTAATCTCCTAACAATGCAATTCCTTTTAGGAATTAAAGTTTCATTTATTTCCACCTACGCTTGCTTATATTGTTTTGTTCTCAATTTAAGTCAGCTTTATTTCTTTGCTTTAATCAGTTGCTAAACTTGAAGTCAAACTTAATGCCAGCCGGAACACATCAATATTTCAATCGCAATGCAAAAGTTTTGAAAGCGGAATAATGCACACACTTTCACGACAGCTTAAATATGTATGAATAATCTGTGAAACTTAAGGAAAACTTGAAGCTAATTAAGATACACATAAGATGCCAAGAAAGCCAAAGTCTAGAGAGAGGAAAAACTGAAGTGGCAAAGCATAAGAGTCAACTCGAATGTAAGTAAGGTAACAAACTACAATGAAGCCACTGTTAAAGGGATGACAAAGATGATGATGATGATGATGCCAGGTCAGAGCAACGACAACAATGGCTGAATTGTGCAAGTGTGTGTGTGCGTGTGTGTGTGTGCACTTCAATATGTTGCAAGTTGTACTGCGTGTGTGTGTGTGTGTGTGGCAAAAGGATTGGCATTTTAATTTGATTTCGCATTGATAGAGAGCAAAAAGGAAAGTAACTTGTGACATTTTACACAGTTCACGCTGGTTGCGCAATGCGTGCAAAATTGTCGTGAATCGTGTTTTTTAAATGTGTCAATAAAGATGAGGTAATTTTTTTCCAAACAAATGCGAGAGAGAGAAATAGAGAGAGAGTCTAAAAAAATAAAACTTACTTGTGAAAACCAACCAACTAACTTGTAGTTGTGCTTAACACTTATAGGACTATTATTATTGTTATTGTTGTTGTTATTATTGTTGCTGTTGTTGTCGTTGATGTTATTGATGTTGTTATTGTTATTGTTGTTGTTGCTGTTGCTATAGCTGCTCATGTTGGCAATAGGAGAGAAACTCTGAACGGCCAGAGGGAAAGTGATGATAGATGATTACAGATAGAGATAGACAGATTTACGACAGACTAGGAGATGCAATAACTTTAAATTACATTCAATATTTAATACACACAACACAAGCACATTAATTTTTCAAACATTTAATCGAAAAAATGCTCCCAAAAATTATTGGTTATATTTTCTGTAGTTGATTGCAAACGTGTTGTTTACCTGACGTTTTAGATTTATTTAAATGCTGTTCAAAATTCTTGAATAGTTTATGTATATAGTTAGTTAAATAGTTTTGTATGTTTTAAGCACAGTCTAGAGTTACACTTTCAGTTGTTATAGATTGTGTGTGTATGTGTTTGATATTTACATGAATCCTTGGTCAATTGACACTAAAAGTGAGCCTCGATTTACACTCTTACACTTAAGCACTAATTAAAGCTTTTACCAAACTGTGTACCATTTATTTGGTCATATGTACACTTAAATATATAAATGTTCTATTAAGTTCTATATTTGATATAGTTAGTTTAACTAGTTGTTGTTCTATTGTTGTTTAAGTTTATGCACAAGTCTCACATTGATGTTGCACAGCAGCTTAGAAAGTTTTATACAAAATTCAATTAACTTTCCTTGTTATATTTATATTATTATTTTTTGTTTTGTGTGTAGTTGGATATCTTTTTCCTGTTTTTGTTTTTTGTTGGTCCTCAGTTTAAGTTAAGCACACTAAATTCAACATTTATTTACATTTAATTAACAATTCATTTATTTACTTTTTGTTTTCATTTATTTTTATACACAGCACACATTTATAGCATTTTATTTGGTCAGTTTGTTTTGGGTTTCCGTTTCTTGGTTCTGTTGTGGAGAATTTTTTTAAAGCTGTTTAATTGGTTTCCTCTTTTTTTTTATTTATTTTTATTTGCTTGGTTATTTTCTATGGAAATTCATTATTTTCTTTGTTGGTCCTGCAAATAAAGCAAAGAGTTCTCATTTCTCGTGCCAATGTTCGCCATCTTCTTGGCCACCGCATCGACTCAACTTTGCAACGCAACTGAATCCGCACTGAAATGCCACTTCAACTCGGTCAAATGAGATTATTGCCATAACGTTTTCCCCCACCAAAAAAATAAAATTAAATAAAATGAAGTACCATTTGCACTGAAAATAAATAAATACGCGCGAAAGTAGGTGGAAAAAGTTGTTGATCAAGAAATACACTGCAAAACATTTTTTAAAAATGTGGTACATTTTTTCGATGGTTTATATTAAAAATGTAAAAATTTAATTACTTAATAGAAAGTTACTATTTCTCTATACAAAAATATGAATGTTTTCATAAGGGTATCTAAGTAAAGAATTCTACTTGATTTCAAAGTGTAAGAAATACATTTCTCTGGCAAAGACAGCGCCAACTTCTGTGTACATCAAATTGACGCCCGCTGCGTCTTCTGAATGCAATAAATGCCCAGCAGCATAAACAGCTGGAGCTGGAGCTGGAGCTGAATATGCAGCTGCAAACGAAGTCCAAGTCCAAGTCACAGTGGCAGCCATTGCTTGAATTGAAGTGCGTGCCGAGCAAACATTTCGCCAGCTGCCATTTGCCTTGCAAAATGTCTGCCACTTGAGTAACGGCCATAACGGTCAGGACTAAAACTAATGCAATTGTTTCAGTTTCTTTGGGCAGTCATAAAAATGACTTAATTAGTCCCGTTTGTTGCTCTGCCAATTAGCCATAAATATGATTTAAAATATATATATATTTGAATTTAATTCAAATATATTTCAGTTGCTCTTGACTTCCAGCAATGCATGCAGAATATTTAGGTAGCCATAAATATAACTTAATCAGACCACTACACATAAGTCTGACTTAAAATAAATCTGAATTTAATTCAAAGTGATATATGCCCAACATTTTACACTAATTCAATTGTTTAGTGACCTTTGAGCAGTCATAATAATAAATTAATTTGTCCATTTTGTTTAGAACAATATTCAAAATATATTTAAGTTAAATTCTTCTTGGCTTCTCGGCTTAGTCTTGCATGGTCATCAAAATATGTTAAGAACTTCTTTTTATATAAATATTATTTAAAATATAATTGAATTTAATTCAAAGTGATATATGCTCAAAATGTCACAAATGCTTTGTTAAACAAATTAATAAATTTCAAAACGAATTCATAGATATTTTCTTGCCCTTAACTAATTCAATTGCTTAGTGAATTTTGGGCAGACATAGTAATATCTCAATTTGTTTATTTTGTTAGCACATAATTCAAAATATATTTCAACTTTATTTCAAAGTAATATATGCACAAATATTTTTGATATAAAGGATCAAGAAATATCAAAGTAAAAGCAATTTTTTTGACTTCTAGTCAACCACAAATTTAATTGTTATCAGTCTTTGGCCAGTCATAATTTATCCAAATACTCTGTCGATTAACTATAAATAGAACTTGAGATATTTGAATTTAATTGAAATAAATTTCTGCTATACTTAAGCGACAATCAAGTTAGATTTCAAAGTGTAAACTGCAATTTATAGCAATTTTCTTGCTTTTTCTTTTTCCTTTAATTGCTTAGAGACTTTGGGAAGTCAAAAAGAAAACTTAATTAGTTCTCTTTTAGTGTTATATAAATATGATGTAAAATACATATTTAAATTTAACTCAAAGAATGATATGCGCTAATTTATTTCTGCTGCTCTTAAGTGACAATCAAATTGAATGAATAAATAAATATCAAAATGTGCGCAGCCGTTCATAGCAATTTTCTTGGTTTTTGTTGAGTAGCTAAAAATAATGGTTGTAGTCGAAAGTGCAAAAGACAATTAATGACAGTCTCACAAGCTTTGACACAATTTCCAAGGCAAACAAGCTGAAAAATCTTCCCCGAAAAAAACAACACGAAAATAAATTTATTAATGAATAATCGATGTTGTGCAGCAGCAGCAACAGAAGCAGCAGCAACCGATGTCTATATATAGAATTTGTATTTTATTGTTGTTGTATGTAAAGCGAAAGAAAAATCAATAAATACAAGAGATTACACATACGCGACGTGTGACCAACCCTGCAGTAAGCATAATACCAAAGTGGATAGTGGACAAAGTTTTCTTGTTCTTCGTCTCCTTTTTGAATGGCAGCAGTCAAATCGGCAAACTTATTATATAGTTGACATGACATGGCATCCGCCGCAGGGGCACAATAAACCAGCACACCGGACTGCCTTTTCACACACACACACACCCATACACACATGAAGAAACACATGAACATACTTTGGCATTGTGTGTCGTCACAAATATTGAGAGCACAGTTGCACTTTGAGCATTGCACGTTGCACGCTGAACGTTGAACGTTGCATGTGCTGCAAGTGACAAAACGCGACAGAGCGTTTGCTCTGTATCCATTTACGAAATTGAATTTATGACCCCCCGACATACACACACACACATTCATAAGAGCAGCTGCTATGACAGTTAAATATAAAAAAAAAAAAAAACTCTTTCCCAGCTGCATTTCAACTATTAATCGACTGGGAAATATCCTGTGAATATTAAGAGGAGAACGAAGTTTGCTTTAACATTAATTGACGACTTCAGTTTATTTATTAGACTTGTAATCTTTCTAAACAACTGTTTAATATCTAGTGAATAAACTGTTGGCTCATACGAAAAGTTTAGTTAAATTTAAAGTTAATTATACGCAACTTCAGTTTGATAACTAATCTGTATGTCGAATGGAAAATAAGGTATGATTCTTAACATCAAATCAAAGAGAAGCATTATGTTAACTTACACTTACATTCGAAATATTTAGTAGCGACTTTGGTGTGCTATTAATCTTTGGTAATCTTTAAAAAGTGTTAAAAATATCTTATGAAACTTAACTGCAAAATAAAACAGGCTTTGAAGAAACATTATGTTAAATCTCACGTTTATTTTAAACACTTAATCGACACATTAGTTTGATTATTGCTCATCTAGCCATCGACTAAGCAGAAGAATGATGCTTACCAAGGCATCAATTGTAAACAGCAGTTCAGTTTGCCGATTAGTCCTGTTGAAATCTCTAAAACGTTGCTGTTACTCCTTGCTTGGATACAATAAAATACCCGATCTGCGTCTGCGTCTGCGTTTGACAACTGGCATCGCTACAATGCTGACTGACAATCCGGACGCTTTTTGGCTTTTGCCATTTGGTTTAGGTTTTTCGGTTTCAGTTTTCGGTTTCGCTTCATGCACAGCAAAAAGTTCAAAGCCATTTTTAAAGATACACTTTTGTACGACAGGCAGAATGGAGAAAAGTGGAAAAGGAGTTTTGCGGATGCGGTCGAAATACCACAAGGGACAGCTCAGCAGCTCAGCAAGCAGCTAAGGCAACAACAGAAATCACTTCAATTTATTTTTCGATTTTTGGACAGACAATGATTTGTTGTGGTTCTTCTCAATGCAATTGCAAAAGCTAAGAAAATGTTTTTCTATTTTTCACACCAAAGCCACAAAACAATTTTCACCCCTACACACACATCGAATGGAATTTTTGTGGCTTATTTTGCTGTGCAAGCAGAGAAAAATCACACATACGCCTAGTATGCTCTGTAATAAAGTGCTAATGAAGTGAGAGAGAGACTTGTTAGAGCTGCTCAATTTGAAAATTTCAAGACTTATGACAAAATTTGCTTACACAATTGGCCAATGAAGTGATGCTAATTGAATTAGATGAGTGGAAAAAGCTTTGACCGTGCATGGATCAAAGCCAACAAAGCGCAAATTACATACAGAATTACGAACATCATGTTGTATAAGTATTTATTTATTCTACCAAACATTCTCGCTTTTTGGGGAGAACAAAGTAAAGCAAATAAATAAATACGATTGCTCGGATTTCACTAGATGTTGAAAAGTTAAGCGTATTGAATGTGACGACAAGGACTTTAACATGTCAATGCTGCCAATGAAGAGACCGAGAGATAGAAAGAGGGAGAGAAAAAATAACACTCAAGTGAATGAGCATTGAAGAGGAATAGAAGAAGGCTAAGAAAATAAATAAAACTCCAAGAGAAATCAAAGCAAGTAAAACAAGTAATTAAAGGCGAGTGAAAGACGTGATTAAATTAAAAGTGTTGAGATAATAAGAATGATTTGAAAATCCATTACACAAATTTAACGTTGAATTTCGCTTTAGCAAAAGTCAAATCTAAGCTCGAATAATGACTGATTTAACTAGTTGTAAACTCATTTCAAGCCACTTGTAACATAGCCCAGCACAATGCACACTCCATTTACGTTCGGCCAGCATACAAAAAGTAATTTCAAACACATACACACACACACTCACAAATTGTATCAGCTAGCCAGCATTTGCATGGCCAGGCAGAAAGTTGTGTCCATTACGCATACGCCACGTTCGTCCGAGGACTCAAAAGCAAACTTTTCGTTAACAATATTCCAGTGCATCGAATCGATAGCATTTCCGTTTGTTGAATATTAATTAAAGTTTCTAATGAATTTACATCATGAGCAGGAAGTAGCAGTAGAAAAGTGTAACAAGTTTTTCTCTGCGAGCTATTTAAACATTTATGATGAGCTCAAGTTGCTGTTTGCTGTTGAAGTCACTCTTGAAGTCCATGTGAAAGTCACTCACTAAATGTAGAAGTTGTTAAATGCTCTTGTCCGCCGCTCGCCTTGGCAATTATGTAATGAAAGCAGCCACAACAGCAGCAGCCGCAGTAGCAGCAACATGTGCCGCAGCACATTTTGTGGCTGCGCACGAAAATGTGAAATTTGAGGCGACGTGAAGCAAGTGTGAGCGAGGCAATCAATATGGTGTGGTCGCAGGTTGCCGCTTTTGAGTTAATGTGTTCAATTAAGTGCAAAACCCAAGGAGAGCAAGAAAAGTGCCAGCTGCCATTTGGCAGTTGTTGAGCGTGAAAATGTTTTACAGCCCACACTTTTTCGGGGGCATCTTGGTCGAGTTACAAAGCCAGGCTTTGTTGCTGCACACACACCAACACACACAATGAGCAGCTAGCGAACTTAACGGCTGTCGCAGTCGCATTGTTGCAGTGAAAGCGACGCTTTAATTACATGAACCTCGCGAACGAACTTTCCAAGCTCAAAGCAACAATGCGTTTGCCTCAGTTGGCCAACTGCTTTTGTGTATTGCATGACCAAGTGAGCAGCAACGAGGGCCAGCAATTAAAGTAAGTGGCACCATTTTCATTTTCATTTTGCAACGCGTTCACGTTCCCAGCAGGCAATGGAAGCTGCTTCTTCACGAGGCTTTGCATTGCTCCGACTGACTGATGAACTGTCTGACAAACTGCCTGGATCTTTGTTTTATACTTTCTTGCATATTTTTCATAATTTTTTATACTTGAACTTCGAGTGTGGCATTTGGAAATGTCAAGGGGCAGCAGCAACGCCATGATTAATGAGTTTATCTCAAGGCAGTGTTCACAGTTTTGTAATTTGTAGCCGGATTTTGCCATTGAATTAAGCAAAGCGCAATGCTCGATTTATGTGCAGCGTTTAGCATTTAGCACGAAACTTCATTAAGCATAAAACTAAGTGCAAACTATAGCGGGAGCAGCTTCGAAATATATTTCTTGTATGGCTATTAAATTGGGCTATAAATTGTATCTGTTAGATATTTAAGAATACTTATAAATGCCTAATTTTAATACTGAAATATTGCTTAAAATGCATTAATATAAATGTCAAAATCTACATATATATTTAGGTATGAAAATAATTGTAAAATATTCATGAATTGACTGTCAATAAGCGGATTAGATGCACAACGTTTCGCAATATATATTATTTTCCATGCTAATACCATTACAATAACCATGGCAGTGACATTTAAAGGATAACGCACGGCAATTGCTTCAATTGAGTGAACAAGAAATCGCAGAATACTTTCTCAAAACAAATCGAATTGCATTTGCGAGGCAAAGTGAAGGCTCTGCGATAGAGCGCAGTTAGTTTTCCCCCTTTTCTTTTTTTGTTCTGTTTTCTTTGCACTGCAGAGTGACATTTTAAGCGTAGACCGGAAATTGAAACTCGATTGGAATATCAACTAACAAAACGCCAGTGCAGAAAAGAAGATGCAGCATCAAGAGAAAAACTCGAGCACGGTGTTTGCAATGCGACTCTCGGCGATTAGCAAACAAGGAGCAGCAGGAACAGCATCCAAATGCCTGACTGGGATTTCGACTATGCCAAAAGACGGGGGGAAAACGCGCATAAAAATGCAATGCGTAGGGGATGCGACAATCTAAAAAGTGGCTTGCCCTTGTTGGAGTTGAAGCAAAAAGGGAAAATCGTTGCGCTCATTGCAATGCATTTGGCTTTCCCAGATACGTGTGTCGCACAGTTATCTGCAGTCAGCCAGGCAAGCACACAACGGAGAGGGGATAATGAAGTTATGCAGCGCTTTTCATTGATTTATTTTGATGGCATTTTCGAAGCGAAAGAGAGAGATAGAGTGAGAGCAGTAAGCAGAATGTACTGTGTGCAGACTGTTGGCACTCAGTTTGTGCTAAGCGTGACACAAGATGCGCCAATTAAGTGCACTGTGAATCCGTAGGGAATGACAGCGCTGAAAAGTAGGCAACACTTCTCTAACATTTTCCCTCTCTCACATTCTCTGTGTACTTACACAAATTAGACGCATACACACTGACACACACTCTGCGATGCAAACACTTAAGCGGCAAAAGTTGAAGTCACCTTGCAGCACTTTAGAGCCCCAAACAACTGACGACACTTCAGCTTCAGCTGCGTCAACCAAATGCAACCAGATGACTCACAACTCAAGCTACTCTTAGTTCTCGCCCTCCGCTCTCTCTGCTCTCGTCCCTGCTCTCGTCTGACTTTGCCGAATAAGTGCACTTGTTGTCGCAGTCAGGCCTGCTTGTGTGGTTTTTACGGGTGATTTGTTTATAGATCGGATTTAAAGGCATTTCCTCTGGCAAATTGTGCATTACGCATACGCCATGTTGGCATTTCAAGTGTGTGAGTTTTCACCAATTTTAAATGCGCACTCAATAGTCAACCTGCAAGCGCAGTGCTCATTAAATATTTACAAATTTATGAGCAAATGAAAAAGGCAAACATTAGACCACACTCGCCTGCAATTTGAACTTTTTATACCCTATACCGGCTGGGTAGAAAGGTATAATAGTTTTGTGACTGCAGGAAATTTTTGTAACAGGCAGGAGAAGGCATTTCCTGCTTTGCTTTGGCTGACAATCTGGTATATTTTACACTCTATGATATATTCTTAATGTAGTACTATATTAATATACCAAATATATGCGTTATTATATTTTCAGTATTTTTGTGGTATATTTTGTACTCTATGATATATTCTGAATGTAGTACTATATCAATATACAAAATATATGCGTTAGTATATTTTCAGTATTTTTGCGGTATATTTTGCATTCATGGTATTCTTTTAATAATACAATGCTATATATAGATATTATTATATATTATATATATATATATATATATTTTTGGTATATTAATTTAGTATATTTTTAGAATATGGTTTTAAGGAAAGTAGTTAGCAGGTATCTCACAGTCAATCTCACTCGATTGTAGCTCTCTTACTTGTTTTTTTTTCGCCCTTTCGCTCCCCACGGCATAAAAATGCTCACAGGCTACAATCAATTTGTGTTTGCTGCTACACTTTTTTAAGTGGGTATATGCACAAATTGTTTATATTTGAAAGAAAGTACTGCTATACTAGAAAATATGTTTCTATTAAATTTCTATTGAAGATGATTTTACCACAATATAAATTTAAACTGTGTAAAATTGTCGCAGGGCTAAAAACTCTCGGCTTCCGGCGGGTACAAAAGTTGGTGCAATTCTCAAATGAATTGCTTTTCTTGTTCAGTCTGCTCAAAACATAAAGGTTTTGCTGCCTATGCAAGACGCAGACAAAGCAGCAGCTCAACAATTGTTCTATGCTCTGGGCCGTGACAAAAGTTTCTAATGTATGTGCATAATTTACAAACTTGTTGAGATTTTAATTTTTTAAAGGTCTAAATTACAAGACGAAAAAACGTATTTAATAGCCTGACAAAGTGTGTGAAAAGTTCAGTGCTTGTCCCATTTGCATTTCGCAGAAGAAAATAATAGGAAAAATATATGCCATCAAGTAAAGAGTTTATTAATGAAAATATTTGTCAAAACTCGACGAACAATTTTTATTTACATGCATAAATTCAATCAAAGTTGTGCGAAATAAAAGCAGAACAAAAATGTATGCTCTCTCACACACACTTACAAAATATTGGAAAGCAAATTGAATCTCTGGGGCCTGAAATGTCAGCCGCATATCGTTTGTAATAAATTCAATTTATTAGCAACATCGAAGCTTTTGCTCGACAGCTCACTTGGTCGCTCTTTGTCTTGGCCCCCCGAAAATGGACGGGACGAACCCCTAATTGTGTCGGCAACAGGAGCAGTAAATGTGAAATGGAATACAATTAATATTAATTTTGTGCATGGTCGCAGCAGCATTTAATGCAAAAGTTTGTTATGTTTTTTTTTTTTCTTTTGTGTGTGTAGGTAGCGAACGTTGACGTGCCAATTAATTGTCACTTAAAAGCATTCACATGCTCTTGTCTCAATCTATACATTTTTTTGTTTTGTTTTGGCATTATTTAATTTTCATTTATTAGCAGCTGTCCGTTCAAATAACAGACAAGAAGCCACTGACCCATGCCAACACAGTCTGCTCGCTAAAAAACTTTGCCATGAATTGAAAAATTATATGACCCCACAAAAAGTAAATGCATGAGATTTACCAATAAAAACAATATAAGATCAAGAGTAAAAGCTTTAATTGCAGAGTTCAATTAAGAGTTTTAAGTTAACTTGCTCAATCAAATGGTGATACCTAAATGTTTAATTGAGAAAAGTGTCAGAGTTAAATGGCAATAGATGTAAGGAAAAGTTCTGAAGTAGAATTCAATATGAAAGAACTTATTACTGCCACTTTGCTACATCACATACTATTGATTAAAGCTTTAAGTTGTGATAAAATTGTGCAATAAAGTGATAAATTAAAATCAAGGGAAATATGCCAAAGTTGAACACGAATAGAATTCCATATGAACCCATATTTTATTCATCAAAGAATTTAATAAATCACAGTCTTTTGACTAAGGTCTAAAATTGTGTAAGAAAGTGATAAGTGGAAGAAAACGGAAATATGCTAGAGTTTAATCAGAATTGCATTTAAATTAAATACATGAATGTTGCATTAAAAATGTATAAGGTAAAGTAGAAAAAATATGCTAAAGTTAAATAAGAATTGAATTCTATATGATAGCACCTTTAATTCGGAAAACAATTCACTACATCACAAACTATTGATTAGGGCTTAAAATGAGCTGCTGCCATAAGCTCGTGTGTTCACAAAATGTGCTTACACTTGTGGGCCACTTTCAGCTGCTTGTGAGTAAAAGAAATTAACTAATTCCAGCATGCAGAATATCAAATTACTTGAGCATAGCAACAAGTCATTAAATACGTTCAGCTAAATATATACTTTTTCTTTTAGCTGCTGCAAAGCTTCTTGTTGCTTGTTGTCTACTTAGCGCATTAAACACACACACACACACTCACACACTCGGGAAAGCGACACATTTTAATGCCAATTAATCGTTTTAATTACCGAGTTACGCAGCGTACATTTGTTGCCCCTTTTGTAAGCCGCTTAATTTATTAACAAGAACATACATTATTAGAAATTCAAACCAGCTGAAAATGTTCCACCAAATCTTGGCTTAAACGCTGAACAGCAATGTTGAACAGCAACGCTGCTGTTGACACTAGAGACACTGGCAAACAAAGTGGGCCAAGTGCGAATCTCCTCCCTGTTAGGCCTTAAGGCTCGAAGGTCTCTCTGTGTGGAGAGTGAGAAGAAGAAGGCCGTGTCAACAGTTTTGCACCGTCAAGAATATGACACAATTAATTTTCGAAAATTTATGCAAGAATAATTACCACCTCAAGTTGAACGCACGAAAAACAGGCGCGAAAACAGCCAAGCGAACGAAACTTTTTCTGGAGGAATATTTTTGCAGGCGTGTCATAAAGCAAAAAAAAAAAACAGAAGAAATATATGGAAAATAACAACACACTCACACATAAAACTAATTCAATTTATGCTGTGAAAATATTATGCGCTTAAATTATGCATGCAAACGTTGCCTTGGCTTATCTTAAAGATACAAAAATATCTACATAATATATGCCAATAGATAGGCACACAACAAGGAAGCAAAAGAAAGTCAGAGAAAGAGCGACTGTTTCTTATTTGCATTTTGTTTATTTCAAGTTATGCAGCTCACAGTGAAACTATTTGACAGATGGCATAAGTTAATAGAGATCAAAGTAAAAAGATTTTAGTTCGAGTGCCTTTTCATCATTCTATTAATGATTTATTCCGCCCGCACACACTTTAATAAATTGCTGCAAATTTGTATCGTTTATTGTTGCTCAACACGCTCCGCTTTGTTTTCGATTGATTAACTCCTTTTGATCAGCTCTCTAATTGCAGGGTATTACTATAGATTGCCAGGCACGTGTTGGCAGATGTTCATAGGTGTTTGCTTGTGTATAGTATGTATATATTTAGTTGGGTAAACTTTGCCACCTAAACTTGTTTGACAAAGGGAAAAGCAAACGCAGCCAGCTTGCGATATTTGCTGCGATGAGTTGGGCATTTTATTATGTTATATGGCTTTAAGCAACAGGCTGCCATCCCTCTCTCTCCCTCTCCCTACCTTCCGCCTAAAGTTGTTTTATTAGCACAGCAAGGAGCAGCAGGACAACCAAAATGAATTACCTAACACTGGGCAAGGCAAATGTATTTTGCTTGTACGCAATACGTATGAAGCACAGTCACAGTCACACAAAGCTAACACAAACTTTCATTATGAACAGGACGAAAGCGAGGACAACGATGAAGCTCGAGCTCGAGCTCTAGCAATGGCAGCTGCCGTTTTCTTTTTATACCCGCTACCCTTGGCGTAGAAGGGTATTATAACTTTGTGCCTGCAGGAAATGTATGTAAAAGGAAGAAGAAGGCTTTCTTGAGCAGAGTCAACGTTAGCCTATCAGATAAATTGTAGATGTTATTTGAGAAAGACTTTTGTATGGGCAACAACGAGTCTTTGGTATATTTTTAGTATTCGTGCGGTACATTTTGCATGCTATGGTATATTTTGAATGAATTATTATTAAAAAATATATTAAATATAGAATTAGGTATATTTTTGCGGTATATTTACTTGGAATATTTTAAAATTAACACCGCACTGTTTTGCTGTTATTCAAAATGGGTAGCGGGTATCTCACAGTCAAGCACACTCGTCTGAAGCTTTCTTGTTATCAATGTTGTTGAGCTTCTCGTTCGCTGTTTGCACAGCAAATGCCGGGCAACAATGACGACGATGCCATTTATTCAATGTCCGTTTGCAAGTTGATTGTTTGCTTACTTTTATCATCGATTTCGTGTCGCTACGGAAATAATCGACAAAAGTTTTTAATCAACCTCATACACAGTCACACGCATACATATACATATACACACATATAGAGTATACCTTTTACCTGCGTTCAATATGAGCATTACAATCATTAAACGCCCACCGCGCGCATCGAGCGAAACACGTCAGCAGTGTTTCCCCGACGCTTTGGTCGCTTGGATTATGAGGGACGCTTAATGCAAATTGGCAAAATTAATTATTAAATTACACGAAAAAGGCATTTGCGGTTTTCTTATAACAATTTCGATTTGTGGCAAATATGTGTGTGTGTGTTCGAGTTCTGTGCTGCCACAGCTGTTGGCCAATGTGTAAATTTTCCATTCGAAAGTTAATTAAAAATTTCTCCTTTGCAAGATTGCCTTCAATTGCCGGCCGCGCTTTAAAGAAGAGCCTCCGTAAACTTGGCAACATAAATGTTGAGAACGCTTTTCAATTGCCTAAGTAACCGCAGACACTTGTTTCTATGATTAGCAATAAAGCTTAGTGCGCTATTTGCTAGACTTGCTCATAAAAGTCAGCAACCAGATGTTCAAAAGTTTCGCCCAAAAAAAAGTAGGTTGCACATTTGTGTAACAAACTTGTTGTAAAAACTGAACATAAAAAAAATAGGCAGCACATTTGCGCAAATAGCAACAGAAGTAGGCGAAAAAACTGTGCTCGTTTATAAAAAGAAGAAAAAACAGAAATATTTGCAAATTAGATTTGGTTTTTCAAGTCTTCGAATAACAATAATTTATGGAATTTAATACTGAAGAAATATTTCAAGTTAAAATTGGTTTTTCTTGTAACTAATTTGTATATCTTGAAGTGGTAGAATATAAATACTTTTCTGAATTTAATAGAAATATAAATTATACAGAAATATAGCAAATTCTATTTGGACTTTTTTATAACAAAGTTGTTTATTTTAAGGTGTAAAAATAACAATAAATTTAATTTATTTTCATTTAAAAATTTATATATTTTAAAGAGCTAAAAAAGCAAAAGAGCTAAATGAAATGAAAAAGAAGAAACCAGAAAAGAGTGAATTCAAATTTGGTTATTATTATTCTATTAAATAAACTGATAATTTTCATAGAAGTTATAAATTAAATTAAATAAATAATATTACTAATAAAATAGGAAACTATTTTTATGGCATAATAAATAACTTTGGATTTCTTGTCATAATAAATGTGTGTGTGTTTTATAAGCGTCAAAATAGCAATAACATTTTGACTTTAATGCGTATTATAAATTAGATTTAATAAAGCCAAGTTTTGTTTTTCTGGTATCAAATTTGTATATTTTGCTATTTTAGAATGCCAAGAAATAATTTCCTTCAACACAAGTTATACATTTAATTATATATGTTATCAAAGAAACACTCAAACATAATTTATGATAAAATGCCGTAATCAAACAATGTTCAGCTTCTGATGGCAGATAAATGAATTTGTATTTAAAAGTGAGGTAAATGGTAAAACATATTTTGCACTCAATCTTAAATAAAATTGATAGCCGTGGCGTGGCGCACACATTAAATGGGCGTGGCCTTCGATTGCAGGCGGTAGACGACGATGTCGACGCCGACGCTGACGCGGATACGCATAAATTATGCACGCACTGTTGATGCCGCATATCGATGGCATTTTTAATTGAAGTATATGTTTCCCGCTCTTGTGCCACGGACAAAGTCGAAGGACTGCTTGCCACCAACGACCGACCACGCACCGACAACCATGCAACGATTCGGGGCATGTCAGAACAACGCTTTTATGCCGAAAAGCGGCTGAAATTTAATTAAATCAATGTGTTGTTGATTTAATTGAATGGCATTCGCGACGCGTAGCGTTGCCTCACAAAACTAACGTAAACTCAATATGCTCGCAAGATCTATTTGCATGCAAATGCGTCGCAGAGAGCACAGAAGAGCTACCACAAAAACCCAAAAACGCAAAGAGCACTTTTGCTTCAGCTTGTTAAAATATTTAAGGCGCAAAAGGATTTCTATCAGACTGCGTTGCGTTGACAGACTGTCTGTCTCTCTGTCTGTCCATCACATTGTTTGTTTGCCCTCCCATATATGCAAAAGTGTCAGACAGACGAGCAAATGCAGTTGGCTGCGCTTGTTTTGCTGTCTGACTGTCAATCTGTTTTGTCAGAGAGCGTTTGTCATGCACTTAGCCAAGTTTACCAGCTGCTACATTGTTTCAGCTCCTCTTCGCAGCTGTAAAGCTGTAAAACATTTATGATTTTATATTGCAGTCAGCGTCGGCTGACACTTGATACATGGCAAATTCAATTTTTATATACGTTACTCATAAGGCGTACGGGTATTTTAAAATGTAGTTGCTCTAGTTGACAATCTGCTATATTTGGGACACTATCGTATATTTTGAATGTAATAGTATATGCATATACCAAATGTATCATTCAGTATATTTAATTAATATTTTTAATTTTCAGTATTTTGTTGTTTAGTATATTTTATTATTTTTATTTTTTTAGTATTTTAGTATTTTAAAGGTAATAGTATATCCATGTACCAAATACTCAGTATTTTTTTCCATTTTATAAACGTAATATTTTTATTAATATACCAAATGTATGATTCAGTATATTTTTAGTATTTTTAGTATATTAATTTAGTATATTTGAGATTATTACCGCAACGTTTTGTTTTTATTGAAAATGGTTAGCGGGTATTTCAGAGTCGAGCACACTTGACTCTCTCTCTCTCTCACTCTCTTTCTTCGCCAGCTTCTTCAATAACTTTTATTTTCGATAAATGACTGTCGAAAGTTATTTGGTAACTATTAAAATACGTGAATTACTTTTGATAAATGATCAGCGGACGCGAGACAATCGCGAAAGTTCGCCATGAGTTTTCATTTGGTGGGAATTGTGTCAGAAATGCCATAATTTGCCATACAATGAAATGAAGTGCCCCAAGCGCAATTGCCGCACGTAATGCTCTCGTACATTTGCCTCATATTGCTGCACAAATCCTCCTCGACTTGCAGCAGCTTCCTTTATTGCAGCCAGGAATCGCTTATTCTTGCGCTGTTAAGTTTTAATATTCTACTTGGCTTACTTACTTTTTTTGCTTTTGCTCGCTCTCTTTTACTTTTTTACTTTTTTTGCATTTTTTCTTTTACTTCTTGGAGCTGCTCACAAGGCAAATATTTGCCGCACTAAACTCAACTCAAAGTGAACTTTTTACAGCAAAGCAAACACTCACACACACACACACACACATCAGCCTGCGGCATTTTTCACACTCACTTGCAGCACTCATAGAGGAAGGAGAAAACAGAGAAAGAGGAGTAAAAGGAGGCGGGACAGGAACTGGCAAGTGAGCTGTTGCATCTATTAGATGTGCAACTTCTCAATGTTTTAAATGGCATGCCACATTTTTGCATAAAATGAGATCTTTTTGGCCCAACTGCGTTTGGCTTTAATGCGGTCAAGTGTCCAGACTTTATTAGTTTCTGCGGCTTCTGACCCAAAGCATTATTTGAGTGAATTGTGTGTCAAGTATTTTATTGCTGCAGCTGTTGCTGTTGCTGTTGCTTTGCTGCTGCCGTTGGCAAAATATTCTTGTGTGGTTACTCTTAATTAAATAAATATATTTACATAAATGTTGCAAATATTTTGGCAATTTTAATAAAATAATCTTTTGTTTCGATTTGGGTCAACAAAGTTAGATTTGACTTGAAAATACCACAGATTTGTGAAAGCTTCGTTTCTTAATTAAATCAATATGCTTCGAGGAACAAACAAATAAATGAATGTTATTTGTTCTTTGCCAATTTTCACTTTAAATGCTTTTTGTGAGAATTACATTAAAATAAATGATATGCCCAATAAACATATATTTTCTTTTTTAAATAAATTTATACGTTCTGCGCAAATGAGCTGCAAAAGTTAATTATATTAATGATTGCAAAATTATGCCTGGAATTTATAAATACCTCTCATACTCGCACATTATTTTAAAATTTCTACGAAATGTGCAATAAAATTCATATGGAACTCCCACGCATTTAAAATTGCCAAAAATGTTGTAAATTTTGAAAACATTACTAGGAATTTGTAAAACATAAATGTTGCATGGCAAAATTTGTTGGGTTTATACATTAATTTATTGTGGGCAATTTAGAAGCTTTTAGTCGAATCAAATTCCCTTGCTAATCATTTTAGCTCACAATGAAAATCGTATTTACCATGCAAGCCTGTAATTTGTGCGAGGCAGAAAGAGAGAGAGAAGGAAAAAGAGATGTACACACATTTCGCAGTTAGACACACACATGTATGTATGTAGTACATTAGGTTGACACAACCACAACATTGATTTGCCGCAGCCCAATCAGAAAATATTTCAATAATATTCAAAGCACACACACACGGGGCAATCAACAAACAATCCGACAAAATGCAAATAGTCCCAACAATAATCAAGTGCAAAAAGAACTCGCAAATGCAAAAATAAATTATTCAGTTCGAAATGTTACATGGACTCTTAGAATCTGATGATAAAGTAAATGTAAAAGTTGAAAACGATATTCAACGCATTTAAATTTAAGCATTTTCAATTGTCTTTCGCATTATTTGCTCAGCAGTTAAGTTTTAATTAAATGATATAAAGCGAATAACAACGAAAGGCAGCCATGCGAAATCAGCTGCAAAATTGAAATGAAATACGCGTTAAAGCGAAGGCGGAGGCATCAAAGGGCTTTTGATGCCACGCCCCCTCCACATGATGTGGCCTGCATTAGTTTTTGATGTGTGAAATATGAAGCTGCTGCTGTGACGTTTTAAAGCCAAAAGCAACAATAAAAAACACACACTCACGCAAAAAAAAAAAGAGAAAAAGGGGGCGGAAAGGAAAAACTGGCAGCTTGGTTAATTTCATAAGGCACATGACGCATACGAACCGTAAGCCCTATGTATAAGTGTGTGCGGTTGTTTGTGTGTTAGTGTGTGTGTGTGTGTGTTGAGCAGCCATGCATGCCAACACATAACGAGCAACGCTGCATGTGTGAGTTTTGTATGTTTTTTTTTCTTTCCTTTTTTTTGGTTCACAGTTGGCCGTTGCGGCACTTGAACAGTTTTTGTTACCTGACGTCAATCGATTGATTTACTCGTGATATACGTCTCTGGAGCCCTTTGTTTACTTTTGCCTTACTTTCCCTACTCTGGCATACATATTCCTACATACCAGACGATTCCTAATTGTGTCTCATCAATATCGTATATATGCTTTGATTTAATATGCAATAATTAAGTACCTTAGCCTTTGGCAAGGCCAACAAAGTCTGAAGGTTAACCCAAACACTTTTCATAACATATGCCCCCCAAAAACATATGTTCTCGTCTGTCATTATACCATTTTGATTCCCATTCTTTTGATTAATGCATCGTCTATCTGTCTGTCTCAATTACGCGCACAACATTAACTGACAGACTTTTACCAGTTGATGTTCTCGTTGTTTTTGTGCTCTTCTCTTTTTTTTCGGGGTCAGGGATTGTCAGCACTTGGTTCTATTATGTCGTGCTGGGTCGTCATAAATACCGGGCATATCGTCACATATGTCATTTGCTTTTTATGGCCAGTGATAGCGTTTTATTGTCCATGCCAGATGAAAATTTAATAGCTGCAGCAAACGGAAGCCGGACCTTGAACATTTAGCAGCAAATTTTATATATACATAATTGAAGTAGAGTTCATCAATTGCTTAAATTTTCGCAGAAGCTGTCACCTTCAGAGTGCCTTTATTTTATCAATTGGTTACATTTTTGCAGAAGCTGTCACCTTCAGAGTGTCTTTATTTTATGTCCTCCAAAGAGAAGATTTTATATGGTTTTCTTGAATATTGATCTCAGACAAATTGTATAAGTCTTGTGATTGCACAATAGCATAAGCAACTTAATCTACAAAAGTATAAAGTTATATATAAATTATTATTTTAATTTTCCAACATGCCAAGCTCATTTAATTGTGTTAAATATTTGATTGAAAAAATGTTGAATAGTTATTTTAAAGTAGTGCTTATGACGTACATTTAATTTTTGCTCTTTCTCTGCGACTTATTTTATTAAAATTATTAAATTTTAATTAATTAGTCTTGAATAATTTTATGAGCTTCACCAACTTATTTAGATTGCAAATTAATATAGGCAGCTTAATCTATAATAATATAAAATAAAGTATACAAAAGAATTATTTTTGATTGAATAAATATTGATTACTTATTGTAGTATAGGTCACAATTAAGTTAATTACTGTTCATGAAATAAATTTAATTTGTCGCTCTATTTCATCAAATGGTTCAATATTTTAAGGAATTTCCTGTGCTTCCCTCACACGTCTTTGCTGCCACCAACCCATAATTAACTCGATTACAAATACCAACAGGCTTAATCCCAATCCAGCACATAATATCTCCCACAGCCAGTTCAATTCAACAACTGATTGAGTTAGATCATCATCTAAATGATCGAATTTCGTGGGTTTGCTGTAGAATAGCTCAGAATAAGCTCTGACTTTCCAATACAAATCTAGTCCTCCACTTTGGGCGTTTAAAATAAACCTATTAAAAGCATAGCCATAAACAGAATTATTCTGTATCATTGTACTCATTGGAACATCTCTGGCAATATGCAACTTTTTCGGATTACACAGATTATGACGATTACTAAGCTCTTGTATCATAATAACGGTATTCCAAAAATATGAATAGGACTGGTAAGCAAAACTTCTATTCAATGAGAGCAATAAGTGAAACTGATCCCGAACTGGAACGAACACAGCATTTGGCATATTTTTTTTGAAAAACTCTCTATCGTATTGATTCTCTATGAATTCCTTAGTGCCCCAATCAAATAGAACCGGAATTTTACTTTCCGTTAGTTGTTCAAACGTTTCAATATGCTGGTAATGCGGATGACTAGTGAGTAAAGTGCTCAGAGCGGCATTGAAATAACTGGTCATCATCATTCCAAAAACACTTAAAGTAATAAGGCATTGCCTCAATGAGATCCGATTCAAGAATCCAGTTGGCACTGCATATCCCAAAATGCCGCGAATAACTCGTATATTAAACAAAACATTTAGAATGTGAAAGTTAAGTGGACGTCCACTAATAAAATTATTTAAGGATGTCACAAGAGATTCCAGTAAAGTTAGACTCACATAATATGCGAGCATTTTGTAACCACAATCGGGAAAAACAATTCTAAAGACTTGCTTGAAAGTCAACTCATGTCCACAAGGCACAATTATAATTAAATTGGATATAGCCACACTAACAGTGGATTGAATGCCCTTCACTTTGGGAACAATTCCAATTGAATATGCCAAAGTAGACAAGTCCAATTCTCCAGACGCAATCATTAAAATTACAGTTTCAGGGGAAAGGTATTCATGAACCGATCCACGCAATGTAAGAGTGACATTATATCGTTCAGAAAAGCACTTTGTAATGGTATTCGTAAATCCACTGAATTTGTGTTGACCGGTTTTGTGATTAATAATAGTTGCGCTTTCAGTAGGTACAAAACTTGGCTGTATGAATGCCTTTTTACTCTGGAAATTGCGCCAATGTTCGACAAATATGCGATCTGATTTTAAACCTTGTTGACTGAATGAGGCAACAGGAAATGGCTGCATTTGATGTATAACAATTGAGTTTCCTTTTGGCCGCAGAGCAAGCACATTATAAAAGCGATGACGATCTGCTTGCTTCGCAATAATCTCAAGTAATTCCTCATCATTCAGCCACACAATTATCCTGGCTTCTCGCATCCCATTAAAGTTGGCTGCCAGCGATGAAAGCAGCTCCACTGCATTATTCTTGGACAAACAAAGCAGAGCTAGAGCTTCCCTACTGACCTCTGAACTCATGCTGATCCTTAGCGTCTCATTGAAGCGTAGAACTGGCCAATCAGGCAGATACAGTTGCTCCAATAGACAATTGTTGTCCTGACTATGTTTCATTACCAGAATCGCAGCAACTGGCTGCTCTTCATGCACTTTGGACAACAAATCATGCAGATAACTCAGGTGACCCTCTTCAGGTGAAGTTTCTGTCCAGTTCAGGCTGAGACTTGTCTGAAGTAGACACAAAATTAATCCCAGAGCGACCATTTCAACACGCGTATGCTGTGTTTGAATAACTGAACTACAGGTGAATCCTGGTCAGTTGTTTTAACCTGTTATCTAACATCATTATAATTGCGTTAAAAGCACATTTCAAAAACTAAAGCACTTTGGCAACTGACACTGAGGACACTCTTTGACATTAACAAACCATTCCAGGTAGAATGCATTCTATCATTCTATCATTCGAATGATAAGAATCCAAAAAGGTTTATATTTCCTGTCCGCCAAGGTTTAAAGATATATCTTTAATGTGGTTGACTGTGTAGTTAATTTGCAGTCTTCTATTTATAGTAATCTAAAAGCCACCTTTTGAAAGAAGCTTAATAAAACGGGAATGCTGATTTTCCGATTAAGGATAATAACACTGAGCAAACCATGATCATTGTCGATAATTTCATATTGCTAGTATTACTAATCTGAATGAATTTAAATAAACAAAAGAAAAACAAGATAAACTACTAAGAACATGAACTTCAAAGCTGGAATGCTACATCACGTACATTAAGTTGTCTACAATATATTTGAATTGTTACCAGAAACACGATTTAATATAGTTCAGTATACATATATATATATTTTTGTTAGCTCTAAAGATGTTCTCGCTACTTCGTTTTTCGTAAAAATGGGATTATTTGCACTTCTTTTAAGCTATTGTTCCTTAAATTAATTTAATAAAGCCATTTGGTTATATATTTTATTGAATAAATACCAAATATACATTGAAATATATGTCACAATTAAATTTATTAGTTATCATATGAGTTATGCTACTTTTTTCCTTATTTTTCAATCCATTTATTTATTTTCATTCTTTAATTTTTTAAATGAAATATTCAAGTAAAATTTTTATACAATTTCTTGTGCTTCCCCCAAACGTCTTTTTTGACACCAGGCAACAATTAACTCTATACAAAAAACCAACATGCTTAATCCCAATCCAGTATATAGCACTTTCCACAACCAGTTAAATTCAAAAACCGATTGGGTTCGTGCATCATCTATACGACTCATTTGTCTTTTTCTGCTGTAGAACATATCAATAAAAAATCGTTCTTTCCAAATCAAATCTAGGCCGGAACTTTGGACGGTTAAAATAAATCTATCCAAAGGATAGCCGTAAACAGAATTATTCTGAACAATTGGACCCATTGGAACATCTTTAGCAAAATGCAAATCTTTTGACCTACACAAATATTCAACATTTCTCGACATTTGTATCATATTTAGTGGGCGCCAAAAATATGAATACGATTGATAGACAAAACTTCTATTTAAGGAGAACAACAAATCGAGCTGATTGCCAATCTCCATAAAATTGGCATTTGGTATATGATTTTTAAAGAAGTCTGGACCGTTTTGTTCTTCTACGAGATGTTTAGTGCTCCAGTCAAATAGAACCGGAAGTTTACTATCCAATAACTGTTCAAAAGTTTCAATATGTTTGTAATCAGGATGTTTAGTCAGTAAAGTTCTCAGAGCGGCATTGAAGTAAGTAGTTATTAAAAGTCCAAAAACGGATATGGTGATAAGACATTGCCTCAACGATGTACGATTTAAGTATCTAGTTGGTATTGCATATCCCAAAGTACCTCGAAAAACTCGCAAATTGATCAAAAAATTTATAATGTGAAAGTTCAATGGCCGTTCATTTAAGTAATTATTCAAAGATGTTACAAAAGAATCAAGCAAAGTGAGACTCAAATAACATGCGAGCATTTTGTATTCGCAATCCTGAAATACAAATCTAAAGACTTGCCTTAAAGTGAACTCCTGTTCACAAGGCACAATCAGATCTATATTTGATATAGCTACACTAACTGTAGATTGGATGCCGTCCACTTTTGATACACTTCCCATTGAAAATGCCAAAGTAGAAATGTCCAATTCTCCAGATGCAACCAATTGAATCATATTTTGAGAGGAGAGTGTATCATTTTTCGTTTCCACAGCTATAAGACTGACGTTATACCGCTCAGCAAAGGCTGTCAAAATTGAAGGTGTGAGTCCGATGAGTTTTTCTTGTTCCGTTTTATGAACTCGCGTATTTTTGTTTTCGGGCGTTCCAATACTTTGCTTTACAAACACTTTTTTAAGCTGAAAATTGCGCCAGTGCTCGATGAAGATGCTTTCCGAACTTAAATTATCTCGCTTAGTAAAGGAGGCAAATGGGAATGGCTGCATTTGATGAATAATAACATAGTTTCCTTTTGGCTGAAGGGCGAGCACATTATAAAAACGATGACGATCTGCTTGCTCCGCGATAATTTCAAGTAATTCCTCATCATTCAGCCACGCAATTATCCTGGCTTCTCGCATCCCATTAAAGTTGTCTGCCAGAGAAGAAAGCAGCTCCACAGCGTTACCCATAGACAAACAAATCATTGCAAGAGCTTGTCTGCTGATCTGTGAACTTATATTAATCCCGGCCTTCTCATTGAAGCGTAGAACTGGCCAATCTGGCAGATGCAGTTGCTCCAATAGACAATTGTTGTCCTGACTGTGTTTCATTACCAGAATCGCAGTAACTGGCTGCTCTTCATGCACTTTGGACAACAAATCATGCAGATAACTCAGGTGACCCTCTTCAGGTGAAGTTGCTGTCCAGTTCAGGCTGAGACTTGTCTGAAGGAGACACAAAATTAATCCCAGAGCGACCATTTCAACACGCGTATGCTGTGCTTGAATAACTAAACTTCAGGTTAATCCTGACCAGTTGTTTTGAGGTCTTATCTAACATCATGATAATTGCGTTAAAAGCACATTTCAGAAATCAAAGTGTTTTGTCAATCGACGCCAGCACTTTATGACATTATGACTATTCAAGCTTGATAGATAAGTATCCACAAAAGGTTTATAATATCAGAACATTATATTTATTAAGGTTTTAAAATGTAGCGCGGCCTTTTATTTATAGAACATTAAAAGTCAACTATCTCTATTATGCATTTAAAATGTCAGTACATTTCAATCGATGCCCACTTTTATTTACCAATTACTTATGCATATATCCCCCAATGAGAGTTTTACATAAAATTTATAGATATTAATTTTAATTAATTTTTGAGCATTTATTCAATGATTTCCATAATATGTTGTGACAAATATTTCAATCAGATTTTATAAAGAATTACAAATAAATGTTTTAAAATTTCAAAGCACTAAACAGAATTTTGCTATACTGTCAAGCGACGTTTCCGCCAATAGTTGACAACTAACTCCACAATAAAAACAATTGAGCTGCCTCCCAGTCCAGTAAATAACAATTTCCACTGCCATGCCCAAAGGGAACAATCACTTTTTTTATCAACGATCAGCTTTCTCATTATGTGAGCTCTATGTAGGAAAATATCCTCGTAAGTCTTACGCTTCCAATACAAATTTAGACCTGAACTTTGGGCGTTTATTATGAATCTATCTAAGGCAAGACCAAAGACAGAATTTTGTTGCACTATTGAAGCCAATGGAATGTAATTGCCAAAATCCTCAGCGGTTGCCTTGCAGAGAATCTTGCGCCCAATGACTTGTTGCATGTAAAAAACTGAATTCCACATAAACGAAAATGTTAAATAGGCATAGCTAGTGTTCAACGATAAAATCAAATCAGTTTGTGTTCTCGGTGATATGAATACGGCGTTTGGAATTTTCTTGTTAAGGAAATCCTTGTCTTTTTCGATATGATATTTGATACTCCAATCAATGAGCACAGGCAGTTGGCTTTCTGCTAACTGCTCGAATGTCTCAATGTTTTGATAGTCTGGGAGTTTGGTGAACAAAGTGCTAAATACAGCGTTCATCCAACTCGTGAGTAAAAGGCCAAAAAATGTAAGCATTATCAGCACTAATCGCAGCGATGCACTATTTACACGTCCTTCTGGCGATGCATATCCCAAACAGCCGCGAATCACTCGCAAATTGAGCCACAGTCCAGAGAATCTAAAGCGAAATCCGCGGCCACCCAAATAATTTGTGGTCGATGTGACAAATGTCTCCAGTAATGCCAGCACCAAATAGAATAACAACATGAAGACTCCTCTGCCGGGGAATATTTTCACAAGAATTTGCCCTGAATTCAATTCCTGTCCACAGGGAACAAGTAAATCGTAGCTTACCACAGCCAAGACAGAGGTACTTTGTACTTTTGGGAATTCCGACCTTATATGCAAAGTTTGCAGTAAACTTGAAAAATCAATTTTTCCCTCACTGAGCAATCGTATTACATCTGTATTTGTGCAATTAGAAAACTTCTTGGAATTACGCAAAGTACGAAGGTTTATATTATATCTCTGACAAAATCGCCGCATTAACAGTATAGTATAACCTCGCATTATCCTTTGCCCCGTCGTAGGATCCGTCACATAAAAACTACTTGGCGGCTCTAGAGTCGGAATAGTTACAGCTTTTTTGCCCTGGAAATTGCGCCAGTGCTCGATAAAGATGCGATCTGAATTTAAATTCCCTCGCAGAATAAAGGAGGCAAATGGAAATGGATCCATTTGATGAATAGTAACTGAGTTTCCCTTTGCCTGAAGGGCCAGTACATTATAGAATCGATGACGATCTGCTTGCTTCGCAATTATAGCAAGTAATTCCTCTGCATGTTCCTCAGGTATCCGCACAATAATCCTTGCCTCCCTCATCTCATTAAAGTTGTCAGCCAGCGAAGAAAGCAGCTCCACAGCATTATTAATCGACAGACATATTAGAGCAAGAGCTTGTCTGCTAACTTCTGTGCTCATGTTGATCCTAGTCGCCTCATTGATACGGAGAACTGGCCAATCTGGCAGATGCAGTTGCTCCACTAGACAATTGTTGTCCTCACTATGTTTCATTACCAGAATCGCAGTAACTGGCTGCTCTTCATGCACTTTGGGCAACAAATCATGCAGATAACTCAGGTGACCCTCTTCAGGTGAAGTTGCTGTCCAGTTCAGGCTTAGACTTGTCTGAAGTAGACACAAAATTAATCCCAGAGCGACCATTTCAACACGCGTATGCTGTGCTCGAATAACTGAACTACAGGTGAATCCTGCTCAGTTGTTTTATGTGTTTATCTACCATAATCATAATTGCGTTAAAAGCTCCTTTCAGAAACTAAAAATTAACAAAGCTCATTTTTGCTGGACTGTGAGATACCTGCTTTCAAAGCGATGGTGGTAGTTTTGTAAATTAGGTATATTTTATAGACCGAAAAATACCACACATATCTACCAAAAACTAAATGTGGTATAAGGGCATACGACTACATTTAAAATGTACCGTGGAGTATACTATTTTGTAGCTTGTTTTTGCCAGATTAAATTATTTCTGATCGCTTTTGTATTTTCGGATATTCTGTGTACATAAATCGACACTTAAGCTTTAATGGACATATCGTCGTATACATATTTATGTACATATACTTTATTCGGTCGAAGATGGCTTCTTCTGCATATTACATATATTTCCTATTGTCCCATTGCTATAATATCCCTCTACACTACGAGTATCGGGTATAAACACATTGAAAACTGATGAAGTATCGCACACTTTATGCCATTAGCAGACAATTCCCAGGTAGAATGATAAGATCCAAAAAAGGTTTTTAATTTCAGCTATACAGTAAAGTTTTAAGATATATCTTTAATGTTGTTTTACGTACTGTTAATGACTGGTCTTCCATTCTGAACAATTTTAAAGCCAACATTCAGGAATCCTTTCCAATTATCAATAATTTTAATTATTGTTTATTTCTTTATTTGCCAATAATTTAGATATTTTATCAAATATTACATATCAATTAAAAGAGTTTCTCAAACTATGTATTTCTATATATAAGCATTTTAATATGAGCAAATGTGTATATATATAAAGCTTAGAAAGCTGGTGTCAAGCGAAATTTTTGCCAATAGTAGACAACTAGCTCGCCAATAAAAACAATTAAGCTGCTACCCAGTCCAATAAATAATAATTTCCACTGCAATTTCCATAGATCCCAATTATTGTTCGATTCTTCGACTCGACTTTTCATTATATGAGCATAATTATAGAGAATATCCTCATAGGTTTTACGCTTCCAATGCATTTCCAAGCCTGAACTTTGAGCGTTTAATATGAATCTATCTAAGGAAGGGCCAAAGACAGAGTTCGTTTGCACAATTGTACCCAACGGAAAACGGTTGTCAAGATCCACACCGTTTGCCTTGCAGAGAATTCTACGCTCCATGATTTCTTGCATCTGGTAAACTGTGTTCCATGTATAGGAAAAAGTTATATAGGCAAAGCTAGAGTTCAGCGAAAACATTGTATCTATTTGCGCTCTCGGTGGCATGAAGTGAGTATGAGGAATTTTCTTGTTCGCCTTTTCAATATGATATCGAATACTCCAATCCATAAGAACAGGCAGTTTACTCTCCTCTAACTGTTCGAATGTCTCAATATGCTGACAGTCTAGGTGTTTGGTGAATAATGTGCTAAAGGCGGCATTGAACCAGCTCGTGAGTATAAGCCCAGATAGTGTCAGCACTACCACCATTTGACGCATCGATGCACTATTCGCACGTCCTTCTGGCGATGCATATCCCAAAAAGCCGCGAATCACTCGCAAATTCAGCAACAATCCCGAGTATCTAAAGCGAAATCCACGTCCACCCACATAATTTGTAATTGATGTGACAAATGATTCCAGCAATGCCAGCGAAAAATAAGTGCATATAAAGATGAATCCTTTTCCGAGGAACAGTTTCTCGATCACTTGCCGGGAAGTCAATTCCCGTCCACAAGGCACAACTAATTCGATGCCCGTAACTCCCAAACTAACCGTGTTTTGTATGCCTGGGAACTTCAACTTTACTCCCAATGGTTGCACTGCGCTTGAAAAGTCTATGCTTCTCTCACTTATCAAGCGTATCATATCTATGGTCGAAATTTCAGACATCTCGTTAAAAGGATTCAATATAAGAAGGTTGATATTATATCTCTGAGCAAATCGTCGCATCAACTGTATAGTAAAGCTTCGTAATTTCCTTTGTCCCGTTATACGATTTGTCACATAAAAACTACTTGGTGGTTCAAGAGTCGGAATAGTTACAGCTTTTTTGCCCTGGAAATTACGCCAGTGCTCGATAAAGATACGATCCGAGCTCAAATTTCCTTGATGAGGAAAGGAGGCAAATGGAAATGGACGCATTCGATGAATTATAACTGAATTCCCTTTTGCCTTAAGAACTAGAACATTATAGAATCGATGACGATCTGCTTGCTTCGCAATTATATCAAATAATTTCTCATCATTCAACCATAAAATTATTCTGGCTTCTCGCATGCCATGAAAATTGTCAGCCAGTAAAGAAAGCAGCTTCACAGCATTATTCATCGACAGATAAATCAGAGCAAGAGCTTGTCTGCTGACTTCTGTGCTTATGTTGATCCTGGCCAGCTCATTAAGACGGAACACTGGCCAATTTGGCAGATGCAGTTGCTCCAACAGACAATTGTTGTCCTGACTGTGTTTCATTACCAGAATCGCAGTAACTGGCTGCTCTTTATGTACTTTGGGCAACAAATCATGCAGATAATTCAGGTGACCCTCTTCAGGTGAAGTTGCTGTCCAGTTCAGACTTAGGCTGGTCTGAAGTAGACACAAAATTAATCCCAGAGCGACCATTTCAATACGCGTATGCTGTGCTTGAATAACTGAACTACAGGTGAATCCTGCTCAGTTATTTTAACCTGTTATCTAACATCATTATAATTGCGTTAAAAGCACATTTCAAAAACTAAAGCACTTTGCCCACTGATGCGAACACTCTATGACATTAGCAGACGCCCACAGGCCGAATGATAAGCATTCACAAAAGGTTTACAAATCGCGTAAATATAAAATATCAATAGCTATGCTCGACTAAGAGATATCTTTTATGTATATATATCATTACTACCAAAATTATGCATTAATAATAATATCATTTACTCACTACTGTTTAGTGAAATCTTTGCAGCTTTAGAGCGTTTTCATTTATTCTGCGTGAAAAACACTCTAATGGAACAACTAATCCCAAAATAATCTAAAATCTTTATGTATGAATCAGCTGGGACAAGTGTAGCATATTTTTGGTGAATTAGTAATGTCATTTGCAAGTGAAATGCTCAGTAATTAACAACAGATTGCGACACCGCGCGTAAATAAAGGTACAAATTGCGTATACGCACCGTGTGCCGTGTGTCGCGTATGCATTTTGTTATTAAAAGCAGCATGAATTTAAAGTGCTACTTGCCCGGTTCTTGCTCGCCTTCTTTTTTTTGTGTGCGGTATTTGTTTTTTTTGTTTTGGGCATGGCGAAACACACGCATGTGCTCTTGTATTTAGATAAATATTTAATTAAAGGCCCAACATGCGACGACGATGCTAATTATGGGCGAAACAAAGGATAAGACCAAAAGCCGAGTGCCTGCCAGCATAACAGTTGTGCTCGACAGCGGTTCACCCTTTTCCGGAGGGAAACACGACGGGGAAGGACAAACGGGATGGATGGAAGTGAACATTAGAGTCAGTCGAGTTGAACTCAACGACATAATTCAGTAAAGCGCTTTGGCTGGCCACAAGGCATCCGGCTTTCGGCTTTCGACTGACGGGCAACGTCCGGCAAGTGTCAGTATCCGTATCAGTTGCACTGGCAGTGGCAGTTAAAGGGTGCCACAGTGGCAGCTGCAGCATTTGAAGCGCACTTAATGCGCATAATGTCAACTGCAATGTCAAGTTGGAGAGAAAACCACAGTCGAGAGTCGAGCGTACAGCTCTCTGTTCAGTTCGTTGCAGTTCACATAACATTTTGTTTACTGTACTTGCGGTTATGTTTGTGCAGCCCTGGCTAACTGTAGTCCTGCTGCTGCCTGGTTGCATTATTGTTGCACATTTTATGGCACACCTCAAGTCACATAAATGCTTTGGTAGCAGCATACAACAATAGCAGCTTGTATGCTACAAAGCAGGTAAACAAACTCAGAGAGAGGAGCAAGGAAGACAACAGATTGTTTTCCGGTTTTGTTTATGCCACACACAGAGAGAGAAAGAGATAGAGATCCGGGGGGAATTGTGTGGTGTTGCAGTTTGTTCTTTGAATTGTGGCACTAATTTAATAAACGAGCAGACACATGATTCCAATTGTAGATTGCACGAGTAGAGTAAAATTTGAACCAAGCGACACAAATTGGATTATCAGGAATATAATGAAAAATAGTCGAAAAATGCCAGAAATAGGCTTTAAATAATTAGATAACATTTAGTATATGCTTATACATGTGAAAACTATTCAGAAAACATAATTGTTGTTTATAAAAATATTAGGAATTAATAATAATGAAATATAATCTACATATGTATACGCAACTTCCTTTAAATATTATGGATATCGATTATTGCGACAATGGCTAAACTCACATTATCATTTTTTGGTTTTTTTAAATAAAATAAAGTATTATAACAATACATTCTAAGAAAAACTCATTCAGATTAAACCGCATACTCATATTATAAGGACGCATTTATTCTAGTTCATGTTTGGATAAACGTTTTGGCAACACCTTGACGCTTTAAGAGCCTCAGTGGTCTAGCAGGTAGGAGTCTCCTAGCGAGTCTACTTCTGTGGTTTAACAACCAATTGAACTAATATTAAGTATACGACATGTTAAAGCTCAAATTTGCAGGACAATGACACGACTTGTTGATGCTATATTTTTTTATTCTCAAGATCTAATTGCTGACATTGAAAATGCAACAAGCTAAAAATAAAGAAATATGTGAAAATAAAGCATACACAAAATTCTTCACTTCACTTAAATTTACTGGACCATGAGTATTGTGAAAATATATAAGCACAAATTAATTGACATACTCCTAGTAATATTAAGTAGATATTAAATGACACGAATAGTGAATAAAATACAAAGTCTGAAGCTATTATTAAATTACAGCAGCAACTTTAAACTTGCAACGAACATACTATAAAGTTAAAAATTAAAGAAATATGGTCTGAGCTCATAAATAAGGAGATTCAAAATTCTATTCAAATTATTGTAAGTTAAGTTTTAATTCAAATTTGTGCTTAACACAAATTTATTGTACTGTTTCTAGTAATATTAAGTATACGACAAGCAAGATTAAAGGTATTATTAGGTGACAGCTGCAACTCCAACGAGCACAAACTCAAATTACTCTAATTAGAGAAATAATGTACAACTTTCTAGATAAGAAAACTTCATTCCAAAAACATAGTTCTATGCACCAAAATCATTTAAAATATTTTACAATTAAGAAACTGAAATTTATTAGACTTTGAGTATTTCGAAAATGTTTAATTTAAATTCATACAAGATAGAGATTAAATTTGTAGGACAATGACACGACTAGTTGACATTATGCAAAGCCTGCAGGTATTATTGGATTACAGCTGCAACTCTAGTGAGCATAAACTCAAACTCCAACAGAGCGGAAAATGTCTTGCATAAATGAAATGCAATAATTGAGACTAATTACACATGTGAGTGCATTGCAATGTCTGATGCAGACAGCGCCATGAATAATGCATTACATTCAGCCCAAAAATGTTTCCAACACCTTTAAGTGTGAGTAGAGGGACGAGGCAGCGGCGCAATATTAAATTGTTGTTGACTAAAGTGGGGACAAAGGCCAAACCAATGCAAACATAGCAAAAGTTTAGCCTTTATTGATATAAAATTTACGCACGTAAAGCAAACAGCGAAGCAATGAAAATGAAAATAGAAATAAAAATAAACGGCAGAAAGACACGGATAACGTTTGGCTAAAATTCAAAGTCGATGCGGATGTGGTTGCGGATCCGGATGCGGATGCGGATACGGATTCATAGTCGAGTGCACACACTTGAGTCTCGAGAATGGCGGCAACACCTCGATGGGAAAAGAAAAGAACAAGCAGCAAAATTGCGATTACATACCATTGCAGCTACTCTTCGCATACACTCACGACGTGTGTGCCGGCCTGCGTGTGTAGATGTGTATGTAAGTGTTATATGTGTGTGTGTGTGTGCGCGCACGGGAGCGGAAGCAGTAGCATCGTTTGTATTGGCTTTTATGAGCGCTTTTCCTCCGTATGCTCTTTTATTTTACTTCCACTTTTTTTTTGAGATTTTCCCTTTTTATTTGTTGCCCGTTATATTTTGTGTGTGTTGCAAACGATGCCCGCAGGACTCGAGAGTACACGAGCTGCGAAGGATTGCGCGAGCGCGACGGCGATGCGCCAAAACATTTACAAAAGGTTAAACGAGGAGGGCCAGATGGCAATAAATTTGTGTGCAAAAGTTTTGCGCTTGAACTTGAATCGCTTTGCGACTTCGTTTAGGTCCGGCTATTTCCTTTTGTTTTTTTCTGTCTCATAAATAAAGGACATACACACGCGGCGGCAGCGGTCTACGATACGAGTTGGTCACACCGAAACAACAAACATAACATATCTGTCTGTCTGTTCGCAGTTTACTTATTTATTTATACACATGCACACGCAGAGTGAGAGCGCAAAAAATTTTATTGCCACTTATGTGTTTAGGCCAGGCTAAAACCAAATTAAATATTTAAGCCCGACTGCTACAGCGGAGTTTTGCTCTTATTGATTTATATGCACAATATATATTCATACAAGCACACACACTCACAAAACACTTTTTCTTCTTTTTTTGTTGTTCACTTCCATTTAAATTTACGACTATTATGAGTATTTTATGCAAGTTTCTAATTAATATTTGATTTATTTGTTTGCAATTTTCTTTGCAACTACAATATATAATTAGTCTACTTATTTATGCAATTTTAATTAGTGGTTTTTGTTAATTTAATCGGTTAATTGTGTTGTGTTGATCAGTTGCGACTTTGGCGATTTCCGTTCCGTTCAATTCAATTCAATTTTTTAGAGCCTCGCGCATTTTGACATTTTACAGCGCGATGAAACACACGAAAGAAATGTCAGCATAGCGACAAAAACACGAGCACGATACCGCACAGCACACACACACACACACACATACAGGCAGACAGACACACAAACAGTCACGCACACACACACACACACGCGCACACAGTCCGAACGGGAATGCTCGGGAAGAATTGTCTGAAGGAAAATTGCTTGAAACAGGCGGCGGCGCACAGTTCGAATTCGGGGGGAAAATCACATGTTTCATGTGCAGAGTGTAAAAGCAAACTGAAATCCCGATTGTACATCGCATCACCTTCGCATCCACTTGCTTCGCATTGTGTAATTGGGCCCGAACAGAGCGCTGTTAAGCCGGAGCCGAACTCCTGTTAGACGCGGCGTATGCGTAACTTTTTCACTAAACAGCCACAACACACGCTGTGTTGTGAAGCTTTCGCCTGAGAGGCAAAGAGAGAGAGAGAAAAGCTCGCTCTGTTATTCAGTCGCTGTTAATGTTTTATTAACAGGAATCGGCTGCAATGCAGATAACATCTATTGAAGTGTCCGTCGTTAGTTATATGACCAACGAGCTCAACGAGCTGACTAAATTTTAAATAAAACCAAATAAAATGAGTGAAATAAGACTAAATGACTAAAACTTATACGTTTTATTGAAATTACGGTTAATATGTATTAGACTACTTTACTTTGAAAGTTAAGAACTACAGAAGATGCTCTCAAATATTAATAATTTTATTCAACATTATAACTTAAATAGTGAAATAGAACCCTCAACGAACTTTACATGATTGTAGAACTAAAAGATTACAGAAGATGAATCTAGAATTTTTACAAAATTGAATACTCTGCAAAATACCTAATTTCTTAACATCTAATAAAAAGCAAGTTCATTAGATTTTTGTTTTATTTTTCTTTATTAAACAAAGTTTGAAAGTCACTGTCGACTGTGCTCGAGTGTAAGATATCCGCATCCAATAAAAGCAAAACAATACGTTTCTATTCTTAAAATATACCAAATAATATACCACAAAATACTCAAATATACCGATCGGCATATTTAACATTCCGTTGTATTTATATATTCCAAATATACCATAAAGGTCAAAATATATCAGATTGTCAATAAAATCATTCATCACAGAAGTATTTATTAAATAACTTCTTACCCAGCGCAATATATTTAAAGTTTTTCATATTAATGTTCACAAATCAAAAATATTCACTTAAATGACTTCAAAAATATCAATTCTAGTTAACGGACGATTCGAATTTCAGGTAAGTATCAGTTACTAGCTTTTACCGTATTTGCAAGTAACCAATCTTAAATTTAAAATTATACAATATGTAAACAATATTGGCATTTTTTAAAAATGTTATTAGATTAGAAATATAAAAAGCCTACACTAAAAAAAACAGTTTTTAAAAACAAGCCCATTGGTCTTATAAATTGTGTTCTTAAAATAAGACCACTTTAAAATGAATTCTTAAAACAAAGAACATTATTCTTCAAAGTGTAATTTTCACAAAATAAAACTAAAAATATAGATATTGGTTACACAATTTTGTAATCCATAGAAATTCCTATAATGGTTTTATCTATTATAAATTTGAGTTTTTGTGTTAATAGCTCAAATGCTGAGTAAATCGATGATATATAAGATAATATTTGTGTTTATCTTATTATACAATTTTTGGGTTTAGGACTCTAATAGTTGTTCTTTTATTAATAAGAGCTTGGCTCTCATTTTAAATATCCATAATATAAAGATGTGTTTTCTATCTTTAAAATTTGCATTTGGATTTTATAACCTTTTTATACACTTTAATAACGTGCTCTAAAATAGAATATATTCGGTGTTTATTTATTTGAAACGATGCTATGCCAATGCTTTTAAAATTTTATTGAAAATTTGTAGAATCAGTAAATGAATTCATAATTGATTTAAAAGTTAAAATTCAGCTTGCGGAAAATCTGTTAGGCGAACGAATATAATAAATGCATTTTAAACACATTATTCCTTCTCTTTGCCACAAATTCCATTAAAATATGATTTATTAAATAATGCATGTTCATAAAACAACACCAGTTTTTTTTTTTATAATGCTAAACTATCATTAAATTATCCACGCTAATAAAACATTATAAACGAGAAACTAAATTGTCTGATTCATAATTGTAAGAGAGTCGTAGGCTAGTCGATAGAAAGTATAGGTATCGGTTGACATTGGCATGTCGATAGGCACGAAGCTATCGGTATTATCAGTAGTAGATTATTAGTTGTAAAAAGTTTGGCAGAAGCAGCAGCAGTCGTCAGTCGTAACGAAATCAGTCGACAGCAGAAATCTGTATTATTTAAGTTAATCAAACTGTACTCTTACACATATTATTAATCATCTTTATACTAAATAATCAAAGTTTATCCTTATAACCAGCATTATATAAATATGTATATCTAACCAATTATAATTTTCATATGTATTTCTCATCATGATATCTTTTAGTCTCGTTAATCCTCCCCAAATAATACACATCAAGCGATTTAAATAGACACTGCTTTATGTTTGCACATCTTGTAATTTTCAAACCATTTAACTTTACAAATTGCTAACCAAAGCCGCAACAATAACTAGAGCAACGGAGCAGTAAAGTGAGCAACATAAACAAAAATGACAACATCAGCAATGTGAAGTTGTTAACAAGCTCAATGTCTAATTAACGCTAGAGCTCGTCATATTTATGACCGCAGCTAGGCATTTATTTCAGTGTCATGTGGAGAGGCAGACAACAGCCAGCCAAGAGCACAATGAAATAGAGAAAGAGAGAGACAGCGAATGCCGCAGAGCCGCAGAGGCGACCACAAATCATTTAAGACTCTAATTAAATTTAAAACGCCAAACACACACACACGAACACACGAGGCTTTTGGCTGTGCAACAGGTGCTGCCACACCCACAGACATGTTGCAAAATATATGTGCATGCAAATATTGCTTTCATTTGCCATACGCATACAGAGCGACCGCATTTTAAATAGCAAAATGCTCATACGCACTGTAGGTCAAAATATGAATATGATTTAGTATTGGGAATAAGTCAGTGCATATTGTGTTAGTCAATAGAAGTGTTATTAAGTGGGCTGGGTGAGAAAAACGCCCCTTCGCAACAACCAACCAAATACAACGCCCCCCTGCCACGCCCCAGTCAAATGACAAATGTAAACAACGATAAATGTCATAATGCCAAAGCAAAACAAAAACAGTGAGGAGGCGAAATGAAAGCGGCAAATAAAACAAAAATAATGTCGTTTTGGCTTAGACCAGTTTGAACTACAAGCAACTGGGCCAATAAATCAATTCCAACAGACAAACCGAAAGGGCAACTTCTTCTAGCCAAAGGCAATCGCACACCCAAACACACAAACACACACACACACACACAGACGAGTGAACTGCTGATATACGAGAGCAAGTTAAGCGTGCCCCCCCGCCCAGCCTCTGAATAGCATTTCAGATGCCAAACACAGCAAGAGGATAGGATAGGCAGGATAGCCACTCAAGCAGACGGGACAGGATAGACAGGACACAGCAGCTTGCTAAAGTCAAGTCAAGTGTAACACACAGAGACAGAGACAGAGATAGAGACAGAGGCATGCAACACACACAGGGACAGTTAGAACATTGACAATGCCCCGTGCCGAGTGTTAACATACTAATATACACACTTTGCATCTTAATCGTCCTTGCTGTTAGAGCCTGTTAGCACGCCACCATGCGCCTCACTCTCAACGCTTAATGTTGATGTTGATGACGATGATGCTGATAATGATAATGATAATGATAATAATATGAAAGCAACTGGCAACGAGCTTCTTCTGTTTTGATTGCGGCTTGAAGTCGTTTCTACATAGTTTGCCTGCCTTGTTTATGTCATCATTATTATTGACATATTTATGCCATAATTTGCTGGTTATTTTGGCTTGTTATTGAAAACACTTCATGCATGAATAATCCAAAATGCTGCCAAGATTATTCAATATTAAAGTGGAATAGACTGCATAAATTGTCATATTAGTTAAAGGAAAACGTAACCTCTGCAAATTCAATTAAAATGGCGCACGCACTTTTGTAATTATAATTGTTCGTACAATTAATTTTGACCAATTGTTTGTGCAATTAAATGCGATTACAATTGCCTAGCCAAAAATGTGCATCATTTATTTTAATTTCATAAAATGAGTTTTCATTTTCCACAGAAAATTGTTGAAATTTAGATGTGCATATAATAGAAATTTAATGAGAAATTCTTTGATACAAATTTGCGTATTAAAAATGTTTGCCAACTTCCTAGAAGATATTTCACTGCCGAATATTTGTAGCATACTTTTGGGCTGTCGTATACGTACAACGCCATCTGTTGCACATTGAAGGCAACTCGACAGCAAAGGAAAGAAGTGAAACTCTACAAAAAGCTCTTGCTGCTTACGCACGAAAATCGACGCAGCGCAGACAGTTAACTGAAATTGTGTGTGTTTGGCGATCTGGCAACACTGGCCAACACGATGCCACCTCGTGGCTCGCTCACAGCGAATAACAAGCACAAAGCAAAGTCAACAGAAACAGAAAACACGTGGCTGGCCAGCAAAGAGCAAGCGTCCAGCTGCCAAAGAGAGAGCGAGCGAAAGCGAGAGAGAGTCGACGTCGCTGTCGCTGTCGCTGCTGGCAGCGCAGTTAACAGTTGGTAATAAAAAAAGCAGCAGCAGAATAAAAGAATATACGGGGTATCATGGTGAGCACAAAGTCAAATACGACAAAACAGAGGAGCTCATGTGCGTGTCTGCAGCGTGATGCGTAAAACATATTTGGCGAAACCGGCGCCACACCCCAACACGCCCCGAAAAACATTGCCCAAGGTCAGTCAAATATATACGAGAGAGTGTGTGTGTGTGTGTGTGTGTGTGCGTTGTGCATTGGCTGCAAATAGTGTCCTCTGTTGAACTGTTGACTGTGTGTCCTTCACCTGCTCTGCAGTCATTTGCATCCAGGCTACGACTACGACGACTGTGGCAACATAATTGGCTGTCATTTGGTTTCATTAAAGGTGCGCCGTTCTGTTAACTTCACTTCTCTGGCTTTGCGCGTTAATTAATGGCGAGCACGCAAAACGCTAGCTGTAAAACGGCAACAAAACGCACCCACACACTAATATCGGGGATGAAAACATTTAATTTAAAAAACATTTTGCCATTTAATTCTCGCTCCTCTTACGTTTTAATACTTGTTGCTCGCTGACATTGAGCCATTAAAACCTATTAATTATTTAATCAATTCTTATGATGCAATTCGCGTAGCAACGCGTTGCGTATACTTAATGTTTGAGAGCATCAGGGCAGCGCCTGAAAGCAGGCAACACAATTTTTCACTTTACAGCAGCCGCATGAAATGATTGCTTTCAAACGGTTGAGTGGGCTATGAATGTGTGCGAGTGTATGTTTGTGTATGTGTGTGTGTGGGTGTGTAGATGATGGCTTTTCTCTGATGTGCGTGATGATTGCGGGCGGAAAATACTTGTACATTTACGAGTGTATTGATCAGCATTTTAGCTGATTTTCAGATTGAGAGATATAAGGGACAGCTGACAGCAGCAAACAATCGCATCTAAACGGGTTTCGTTGATTGCTTGTGTGCAAGAAGCAAGGATACATATCCTAGCCAATTACATTTAAATATATAAAGCGCTTGAAGGCTTTTCTTTTCCTTTATTTATATTGCCACTTCCAGGCGCTTTCAACATAAATTTCCAATCAATAACAAACTATAAACAAAAAGACGAAAGTAGCTGCAAATTTCAGGATTGTGGAATGTAACTTTATACGATTACACTCCAAGGAATTCACTACTTATTCAATACACACGCATTCTACAGGGAATTAAGTAAATTCCCCGTGGGCGGCACATCCTAAAAATATATTTCACGCTGTTGCAGGTTCTGATGAAAAAGGAGACGCTTTTTGTGTTTGTCTTCATTTTTTGGGTTTGGTTTGAAGAACTTTACATAAACAATGCCAAACCCTGACAGCCCCATTTAAGCACAACACATGGCGCTCGGCGCTCGACGCTTGGCGGATGTTGTCCCACATATCATTATGAAAGGCAAGCGAGCGAAACAGGTAAAAAGAAAACACACACACTCACATACATAGATGGTGGCAAAAATGGTATGCCACATGTCGTAAAGTCAGCCACGCCCATTTTAGGAGGCGGGTTACACATACTTGCGATGCCTTGCCTAGCAAATTATACGCAACAAATTTTCTTTTTATTGTTTTTTAAATGCATCAAAAACCAGAAGCGTGTTTTACCCGGTAACAAAAAAAAAATAACTTTCCCGGCTCGGAAGTTTATGTAAATTTAATGTTGCTTCACCGTTTTTGCTTGATGTTATGCACAATTTAAGATACTTATAATTAATGCCGTCTTGCCGGCACACAGCAGCCATCTCCATATTAAATGGTCGTAAATGACGCATATTACTCATACGTACCGTAGCACATAAATTTTGTATACATGGTAGAGTAGAGAAAGGCACAGCTTACGGTCAAAGCACTTACCTGCAAAGAAGAAAAAAAACGAATATATATTAGAAAACTTGAGTTAGATATTTAGTTGTCCAAACAGAGAGACAGAGACAGAGAGAGAAGGGGCGTGGTCAAGAGGTAGGGCTAGGCAGCTTAACTGAAGCATGCTGATAATGTTTTTCAATAGCTCTTGATATATGAGCCTCAAGTGTGTGTGTGTGCGTGGGCTTCTTAAGTGTTGTGTTTTGCCCTTCTCTACGATTTTCTTGTTGTTGTTGTTGTTGTTGTCTTGCTTTGACAGAAGGGAAAATATCCCACGTATCTTATGAATTTAAGCTGCAAATTGAGTAAAAGAATTCCAGCTAAAAGAAAACGTTCTGCTTTGTGTGATACCAAACGCTCTGTGCTCAGCTTATTTTTTACGATGAAAGCTGTCAGCACTTTTTTTATTTGCTAAATATCAAAGCAACTTCATTTTTATTAATTTTACTGCAGTTCAATCTACTTTATTTATCTTGTTGCTGCCCGCATTGATCAATCACTGCAGTTAATTATTTCATATTGTATTTCATAAGTGAAATTAATGTGTGCTCACTTCGTATTAAAGTCAAGCAGCATGTTTAAAGCGATGCTAAAGCATTTTCCAGCACACAAACGAGACTATAATTAATGTTTATAGCTGCAATCAAGGCCAGATGCTGACACTCAACGTAGATAGAGAATGTGCAGAGACTGAGAGACTGAGAGGTGGAGAGACTGAGAGACTGGCAGAAGCCACAGATACCATAAGCTGGAGTCTGACAAGCCAATTAGCTGCCGGCGCACATAATCACCAATCAAAAGGTGTCGATGCAGTGGCATATACAATAACAATAACAACAACAATAGCAACAGCATTGGCGACACCGCCAGCAAAAAGCGAGCATAATTGAGTTATTTGTGCTAATTGACACTCACTCACATACGAACACACACACACACTCATGCATTCGCACATTCACTCACGCTTACTTATAAATATTGGCAAGGAGTCGAGGCAGAGAGAGAGACAGGAAGTGAGCTCAGCGCTTGACGCAAATTGTCAGCGCGGTGGACCACACGATTTACACAGAGCACGTGACGCGTCAAACTGGCAAACAAACTGACTTACTCAATGTCTGACTACCTCACTGACTGACTCACTGAGTGACTGTCTGCCTAGATGACTAAATGAGAGCCTGGCCAACAAACTGTTCGCTCGAGTGTGTAGCAAACCCGATGACAGAGCTGGCAAAAGGACTGTCTAAAAGAATGACTAAACAACAGTTTGGACGCCACTCTGATTATCTGATTGGCTCACTCATTTACTAACTGACTGACTGACTGCCCAACTGACTGTCTAACAGACTAACTAACAGATTGCGTGAATATATAACAACAAACTAACTGACTAAATTCCCATACAGACTAAGCTGTCTGACTAGATGACTAAGCAACAGAATATTCATTTAATCTCGTTATTAGCCGACTGAGTGACTGAATGCCCGACTAACTTACTGACCGTCTGCCTGACTTACGACTTCACTCGACGGTCAAACTGTCTAACAGACTCATTAACAGATTTCTCGCTTGGAAGTGTACCAAACTAACTGAGTGAATTTCCAAACAGACTCGGTTGTCTAACTACATGACTATACAACGAATATTCTGTTGTCCTCGATACTGGTAAAGAAACTGTTTTAATCAACGTCTGACTTACTGACTGACTTACTGAATGGCTGACTGAATATCTAACTTACTTGCTTACTGACTGACTTACTGTTTGACTTACTGACTTACTGACTGACTGACCGCCTTTGCAGGTTATAGGCTGACAAACTGACTGACTGCTCGATTTACTGACTGACCAACTACTTGATTGACTGACAGACTAACTGACTATCTAACAGAATGTTCGGTTTTGAGTGAACTGATTAAAATTTCCTTTGACTGACTGACGAGATGCCTAGCAGTGAAACATTGACGTGTCCACGACAAACTGAATTACCGAATGACTGGCCGCTTTACTGACTGACTATTCGACTTACTGACTGACTCCACGTACTCTCTGACTAACACGTTGCTCCATTCATTGACTGCCTGCCTGACTCACAAGCTGCTCGTTTAGCTAAGTCACGACGTGAATTACTTGCTCACTGACTGCCTGCTTGCACTGCGACTATGTCGCAAACTTGATGACTGACGGAGCGAATAACTGACTGACCCAATGTCGCAACGACCAACTGCTTGAGCTGCTGACAACCCACCAAACACACACATTGTTTGCTTGCATGTTTGGTTGAGTCACAAACTCAACACGTCAGGCCACAGCGTCGTCAAGTGTCTGTGCCCAAAATTCATATTTTATTCAAAGAGCCAAACGAAAAACCCCTCGAAAGGAAACGTTGTTAGTTTCCTGTTGCAGCACGATGCATTTCCTCCTTGCCAGCCACACACACACACACACACATATTTCTGGGTGTGTTTGCTTGTTGTGCACATGCAAACAAGACTTAGATATACTCTATATATAGACTACACTCAACCGCAATGCAAAATGCAATTACAAATATTCAATTTGCAAGCATTCCACAAATTGACCCATTTCCGTCTAAAAGGCCGCCGCCTCTCTTGTTGCATGCGGCAACTAATTTGATTTGTGTGCGAGCAATTTAGTGAGGTCACGACAATGCGCGCCTAATATTAGCATTGAAATTGAATACATTGAATTAGCCACAGCTCAGTCGGCTGCATAATTTATTGCTTTTTTGCCCAAAGAAAATTCAATAAAAACAAATTCCACACAGCTTTAGCTCGACTAGACGTTAAATTAGGCAGTGTTATTCTATTAAGACAGCAAATTATTTTTGACCGGCACTTTGTGTATTTTTATATTTGATTATCCAATGTATAAATTTAATGCAGCCAACTTCAAGGCTTTAAGAATTTGACTAAAATTGTTTGGAAATTGTTATTAAAATTATAAAAAAAACTACTCAAATAAAGCAGTGTTAATTTTATTCTCTATGACAGTATTTTAAGTATTATTATATTTATTATATTAATGTATACATTTAACATAAAAGCAACTGGAATGCGGACAACTTTAAGGCTTTGGGAATTAGCCAAAATTTATTTTTATGCTGTTATTAAAATTCTTCAACAAGCTAAAGCGCTTCATAAGCTTAACTAGATAAGAAATAATTTTTGACAGAATTTTGTGTATTATTATTAATTTTATTAATATATTAATCTAGCACAGAAGTAAGTATGATGCAGACAACCTTAGGGCTTTAAGATTGCCAAATTACTTGCAAACTGCTATTTTAATTATTAAAATTATTCCGCACCCCTAAGCGCTTTACAATCTAGACAAATGTCATTATTTGACAGCAGAGTTAACATATTCTCTTTGACAGCATTTTATGTATTATTATATTTATTATAGTAATGTATACATTTATCACAAAAGCAACTGTAATGTGAATAACTTTAAGGCTTTAAGAATTAGACTAAATTTATTTTTATACTGTTGTTAAAATTATTCCACAAGATAAAGCGCTTCATAAGCTAAACTAGATAAGAAATAATTTTTGGCATCATTTTGTGTATTTTTATTAATTTTATTAATACATAAATCAAACACAGAAGTTAGTGTGATGCAGACAACCTTAAGGTTTTAAGAATTTAGCCAAATTACTTGCAAACTGCTATTAAAATTATTCCGCACCCCTAAGCGCTTTATAATCTAGACAAATCTCATTATTTGACAGCAATTAACTCGGCTGTATATATTCTCTTTGACAACATTTTATGTATTATTATATTTATTATAATAATGTATACATTTATCACAAAAGAAACTGCTGACAGTTTTAATTATTTAAGAATTATTAAAATTAAATTTCAAACTATAATTAAACATTTTTTTTACAAGCTAAAGCGCTTTAATTATTATTATGCTGTGGTAAAAAAGATGCTTTACATCTTTAAGAGTTTTAATTTTATATTTATTCTGTAAGCTTAAACAGTGTTATTCTATGTAGATAGAAAATTATTTTAGACAGCAATTTGTGTATTATTATATTAATTTGTAATGTATAAATTCATAGATGACTGTAAAATTATTTGTAAATTGATGTTAAAAATACTATTAATATTCCGCACGCTAAGCTGTTTTATCTCATAAGGATTAAGAAAATATTTTTGACAGCACGAATTTGACTATATAATAAAAAAAAAAATAATTGTTTTAACAGTAATTATCAGTTAAATTCTACAAGCTTGAGCGCTTTATGTTGTATTTTTAATATAAGCCAAGAAAATCTCCTTGACATCACTTTATATATTATTATTTAAAGCTTCAAGAATTATGTGCAAAATACTATTAAAATTATTATTAATATCAACATCAAATAATCTGCTGCCAAGCACAAAATTTATGAAATATAAAGTGTTAAAGTTTTCATCATTTGATTCAATTTATTTGACAAGCAGTTCTCAAAAGTGTTATTGACGCCATCGTTAAGTAATCCAGATGCATTCACAATTTATCTGCTGTCAGACGAACAGCAGACAAAAGGCCTTTAATGCCACACACACAGCCGAAAATAAGTTGACGCCAAAGTTGGCAGAGATTTGCGTCAGAAAAGAGGGAATTAAAGGCAGCGACGCCATTAAATGCTGCCATAATCACAGCCACAGCCAGAGCCCAAAGCCCACAGACAAAACAGGATAACAGGATAATAAACTTCAAGTGGCATAAGCAAATTCAAATAGCCAATGATTATGGCTAATGGTGGATGACATACTTGTACTTAAATCACCGACATTCTGGCGCGAGATGCCCATAAAAGCTGATTTGACTATCGTTCCACATGGCGTATGCTTGATTTGTGGATTCAGCTCGTTAAGCCCGTTACAAGGTAATTAACAAATAAATGTGTTGGCTAAGGCTGCAACCAATATAAATAACGCATACGCAGTGTGACAGCTAGATCAAATAAATTTTGTGAAATTATTACCATAATAAAAAGACGAAAATGAAAGAATTTATAGCTTGTCGGAAAGTAGATACAACGAAAATATTTTAGATAAATATTTACAAATTCGATACAGCTGATGATTGATAAGCACGCTGACTTAAAGGTCAATGCAGAAAGTCTTGAATGTGCCACATTCAAGAATGCCACACCAAGATGATTATGTATATATGTACATATATACGAACGAGTATATATGAAATCTCCCCTAGGATATGTTTTGTGCACAGCGTTGGCATTGTCAGGCAGCTGTGCGAAATAAAAGCAAATGTTTATTCAACCTTTTTTTTCTCATTCTTTTGTTCTCATTTCTTTCCTTTCCCAAACACGCACGCAATCAGAGCGCGGGAATACGCATAATAACGAGCGAGGCGCGCTTGCGGTTGCCTAGATAGCTGCCCGGCATTACGTATACGCCCAGTAGATGCCCCAGAGAATGGCGTGTGTCCCGCTTACCTTTCATCCAGACGCATGCTGCTGCGACTTATGTCACTCCAGACGGACATGGAGCGTGGCCTTTGGAAAAAGGATTTGGAGAATCGCCGCACCGTTGGCAATTGCTGCGGCGGATAACCGGCCAGATCGTTGAGGTCATCATTGAAGTTGACATTGCGTTGCGTATTGCTGCTGCTGCCGCCACCGCGGGTTGGCGATGCCATCGATGGCATCGAATAGCTGTTCGTGTTCGTTTGATTATCGTCCGACATGCCCAATGCTGTGTAGCTCACTTCTAGATTGTGTGTGGACATCTCTTAGATATGTTTCGCGATACTCGAATATCTCTCGGGCACTTGCACAAAATTGTGTTTAACGCATTTTCACTACTCAGAGATACACATATTGCGAATAAGAATTTGCATTAACTGCTCGAGTGCATAGCTCGATTTATACTAATTGTTGCATTCACAAATGACTCGAGACTCGACATCTCGCTCTATCGGGCGTCGCGGGACAGTTCATTAAACACAATCAACTGGCAACTCAGCGCGAAATGAACTCAGACAACACACAACACACAAGACAACAATTGACCCACTGACCAAAGTGACAATGATGAATCGATGTGCACGTGATCTTTGACGCTTTATACATTTTCCTGTTGTCTCTGCTATTGTTTATTGCATAATTTAAAGCAAATTGTCTGATGACTCGAATCCATCAAATTGACACACGAAAAGAAAAACAAATCCCACAAAATTAGCCAAGTCTTCTCTCTCTTTTTGTCACAGCTTTGTCGTGGATTTATCCCTGTGGATTTCTCTTCCTCTTTTCGCCCAGGAAACAGGTAAAAAAACACCACGTCGCACCAAAGTTTGTTGGCAAATATTTTGTGAAATGAAAAGCATTCGAAATGCTCATGAATTCTTAATGAGTTTCGCTTTGAGTGTTTGTCGTATTCATTTTCATGGCTGCGACGTCGCCTATCTGCGCGCATTTTCATATGCATAATGAAAAACAATATCAAAATATTCACACAGTGAAAAGGAAAGAGAAAGCGAAACCGAAACAGAGAAAGACACACCCACAGACAGTGTATGCTGCAGTTTGGCTAGAAGCAGACAGCAGCGACAGCTCGAAATTAAAGCATTGCCCTGCTTCTGCTGCTTTACAGCTCCCACTCTAGTTGCCCTTGATGATGATGACGCTGACTATGCACACCCTGCAATAACTGGCATTCTATGGGGTACATTCGACTAGAGAAACATTTCGGTTTAAGCATTCTTAAGTTCTTTATATAGAAAGGGGGATAATAACTATTCATTAAAATAGAAAACATTTTTTTTTTTTAAAAAAAATTCAAATATATATTATTTAAAAATTCAGAATAATAATAACAAATTACAATATAGGGAATTGCATAGTAAGCGGTATATACTACATAATAAATATATATAAAATATATATTATAAAGTAAAATATGAGAAGAAATATTAATTTGAAAAGCAATACAGTATATTGCGGCGATAGAATTACAATATAGTATATTGCACAGTATACAGTATATAGTATATGGTATAGTATTTAAAATAAATTTTAATTAATAACTTTAAAAGCAAAACAGTAATTTAAAATTATATTGGAAATAAATAAATTATAATAAAGTATATTGCATAGTATATAGTATATTATTTAGTATATTTTAAAGAGCCTACTCCATACTGAACACTTTATAATATAGAGTATTTCCTCGCCTGCCACAACACTCAATTTGGCTGCCATTTGTTAAGTGTTTCAACTGTACCATTTCGTTTTTTGTATTATTTTGGCACATTTTATGCAATGGCCACATAAAAAATGTTATTATACGAGCACTTTTTTAGCTACTCGGCTTTCATTCAGCTTTTGCCGGTCTCAAAAAGGACTCTCGAGTTATTCAAGATCTATGAAGTTGCCTTACTCGCAAAATGGACACAAAAAGTCGGGCATATTAAATAGGATTAATTTAGTAACTCGATTAAAAATATAAAATATAATATTAATGGCAACAAGCAGCGGCGCCTAAGCGAGGACACGCCTCCCAGCAAAACCTTTTGTCGTCTTCCTTTCTTCTTAACTTCTTTTCTGTTTTCGAGGGTAAAAATAAACTGAAGTCAAGCACGCGATTCGCTTTTCGATTCTTGGCACGCGTGCATAAGTGAAAAATGCTGGACACAAGAGAAAGAGAGAGAGAGAGTGAAAATCCAAGGGTTTAAATGTCTCCATCGAGTGAGTGGGCGAGACTTTCAACTTGATGGAAAACAGATGATTATATATCGTGTGTGTTGTTTCCCGCTTTGGCTGCTTGCCCGAAACTACTCAAAGCAGTGTTTAATAATGATTGAAAGAGAATGTGAAATAATGCATTTGCATTAATCTTCATTGCAATGGACCTTGGCATATGCGAAACGCAATTCACTCGATGCAAATCGATGTCCTTGATCGAGAACAAAGTGTTTTAACAGTCGCCCTCCTCAATCCAATGACCCATAAACCTGAACAATTAATGAACCTGTCGCACAACAGAATTTCCCTTTGCGATACAGTTCGATTTTAGAATCATGTTAAACCTGTCGCAAATGCCGTGACTTCCGTCATTTGTGGGCCAAATGTGACATTTGAACTCAGCCATTGTTGTAATTGTCCTACACCTTCGAGCATAGCAAATGACAGTTGTTGGCATTGCGGAAACGCCATTTTTGTTGTGTAACTAAATAAACAGCCCCACTGTCGGCAAGTTTTATGCTCATCACCTGGCCACATAGACCTCATAAAAGGCACAACAATTGTCACTGGCTTTCTCTGTGGCTTAACCCACATTAATAATGCGAACCTAGGAGGAAATAACATGGCAAGAAATAAATCACAGTAGCTGTTAGACCCTGGCATCGCTCGTGACCCGAGTAACCAAGGGATGCCACATAAATATTTAATATTCAAATAAATATTTAAGACAATTCCTGTTTCGCACATTTTTTTAATGTGAGGTAAACATTTTATATTACTCTTTTATTTCGGCTCTGAGTGAAAGAACCTCCGCATGGAGCTTATAACTTTGTGCCAACAAGAAATGTGGAACTCATAAAGTATGATCAACGTCTAGAGCTATGTTTATCCATCTGTGTGTCTATATATCCATATGAATACGGTGAGATTATAAGCGACTATAAGAGACAATAATGCATACAGGCGCTATGAATCCAAAAACAAATTTTGAATTTAAAAATAATTTTGTATTCGACATCTATCGCGTCTTAATAAATCTTCAGTTCACAATATGGTATATTTTGTGCTATTTGGTATATTGTCCTTCTACCATGTACATGTATCTATTGTTGTATTTTAGTACTATTCGGTATATTAATTTGGAATATTTTCAATGCAGTAGTCCGCCCTTCTATATCTTTTTGTTGTGTTGCAGTAGTTTTCAGTATATTAATTTGGTATATTTTATCCAGAATACAGCAAAACACACTGAATCAATAAAAGATTAACCTTTCCTGCTGTCACCAACTGAACATAAATAAAACTTGAACGGATTCGGATTTTGGCATTTGCTTCGCTATCCTTGTGGTATTTGATATGTGTTCTTGAAAATTTATCACATTCATGACTAATACCATTAACAGACAGTAATCCAAACGCGTTTCATTTTGCACTTATCTGCAGCTTTTGGGTTTTCAAATTGGAAATGGAGAATTCTTATGAGTACTCGTTTGAGATACGCGTATACAGCTGAGCTCAGGGTGCATATAAATAAAGAGAGCAGACAGTCAGAGTGCGACACGTTTTCGGTATTTATGTGCATGTATTATAGCAAATGCCATATATCAAGGCAACGTTGCGTGCTTTAGTATGCATGACAATACACAACAACAACAACAACAACAACAACAACGAAGGCATTGAAATGGCGAAAAAAGTAAAGCATATGCACATAATCCTGAGATGACATTCTGCGTAAGACCATCAAAAAGTTGAGGCAAGCCTTTGCAGCTCTCTGAAAACATAGCAAAGCCACCTCTGGTGGTCAACATTGAATGTGCGTAGTATAAGCGCTTAAATGTGGGGCTGTCAGTGCTTTATTACCCTCATCAACACTGTGTGTGAACGCGGTGAACTATGCCACACAATGAACCACAGCTGCCATTAATAAACGACCTTTTCGCAGCTTTATCAAAAGGCGCTTCAAGAAATGGAGAGAGAGAGAGGCAGCATTTACAGCTTGTTAGGCACTTTTAAATATCTTTTCTGCATTTCATTTAAGCCAATTTCATTTAGACTTTCAGTGTTTTCCAAATTTCCGCGGCCTTCAATTTCATTTCATTTCAATTCTGAGGTCGTTGCTAAGGTGTCAAATTGATTTGTGGCCCAGTGAACTTTATGCGGCTGCTGAAATTGAAATTTTATTTCGACTTAAGCGCGGAAATATCATGAAATTTACACCTGTCTGTGTGTGTGTATGTGTGCCACAAGAAATTAGCAATTCAAACAATGGCAACTTTTTTAATCTAACAAAAGTCGAAGGCGGATTTTGCGTGTTTTTGTTTGCTCGACTTTGCTGCAGCTCTCAGCTCCCAGCTTTCGTCTTAAGCTTACGAAAATATTGTAACTGCCTTTTTGATCCCATATAGATATGCTTGCATCTATTTATAGCCAACGGAAAAGGTATCGGAAACAAATGCAAGTTGTTTTCTTTTTGGCATTGATTCAAAGTTTCTGAGGTAAAACTTTGTTCGATGAATGGGTTTTGCTGTTGCTGTTGCTGCTCTCATAAATTCGCAAGCTCTTAAGGCATTCAGGGATCGCCAAAACTTTGAGACAAAGGCCAAAAATACATGAATAGATTATAGAAGCATAATCATGCTTATCCACTACAAAATAAAACTTTGTTCCACATTTTTGTCAGACTTTAAGCTATTTAAATCAGTTTGCTGTGCAGCATTTAAATTACAGCTGCATTGAAATTTCCCATTTGCCACTTTTGGTTGCCATTTCCATTTTGGCAACCAACTGCGAATTTGCTAGCAAACAGAAAAGTTTGCCAAGTTTGCCAGCTCTTAAATTACATAAATGGCCTCTGATATCAGCAGCACTGAGTAGATAAAGAGCGAGAGAGAGTAGCCAGGAATCACTTAACTGTCTGCGCCCAGCTCATAGAACTAAAGGCAGACAACAAAAACAAACATTCACGAATACAAAATCTCAACAAACACACTCACAACAAGAATCACACAGATCATCCCACACACAGAGAGAGGCAAGCAAGAAAAATGTACAGACAAATCGTTGCTGGCAGGGCAAACTGACCCAGCAACAAGATAGAGTCATCGCTGATTGGCTTTAAGATACTGTGTAGATGAAATAAAAGCCACTGTTGATAACTATTTTTACTATAATTTTTATATTTCACAGAAATCTGATTAAAAATAAATGTATGACATTCTCTAACATGAAGAATAAATACTTGTTTATAGACATTTGTATTCTAACAATTATTTAAATAGAATTAATAGAACTTATTTTTCAAATAAAATGCTTCAATAAATATCTATAACAAACTGTGAAATACATTAATTTCGTTTATTTCCTTAAACAAATTTGAATCCATTTTTAATAAAAGCGAAGGGGTAAAAAAGAACTTATTTTTCAAATAAAATATATCCTAAGAACAATCATTTTATATTTTCCCTATTAATAGATTTGTTATATTAAATAAAAACTCTGTTATGAAGGTCAAATTCTTGTTCAAATTAATTCAGATCCTAACAACTATAAAGAACTAATACAAATTCTGAAATAAATTCTACACATAATCACTCCTCATATATGTATACAATATACCCTTTAATTCTCTATGTATAAAAAAATTGCCAAGATAGATTTCAGCTGAATTCGAATCCAATTTTGCTTGGCTGCAAATCTTTCAACGTCAAAGTTATTTTATAAAATCAATAAACAAAACAGAATAGTTCTTTTGCCTGTTGCGTACACAAAGCAACAAAACAAACGCATTCTGTTAAACAAATGTACAGGGTATAAACATACAAGATGGCAGATTACAGATTACAAGCAGGAGTTAAGACAGCGTGTTAAGTTGTGTATTCTGGACTACGACAACTATATATATAACACACATATATGTGGGTAATACATTTAGCTACAACAATAAACAAACTCACATCTGTATTACACAATGGGAAAAAAGAGGCGTGGCAGCAACACGCACAACACACTCACAAGCCACAAATGTTATAAAGGGCAGTCGCCACACGTAGCAAACGGCAGACACATGTGGCAATGGCAAATGACATATATAGAGAACATAATATGACAGAGTCAATAGAATGAAAATATCAAATATTACGCATACGCAACTTTAAGAAAATACCAATATTTGTTAAAGAAAGAAGTGTAGAGGAAATTGTAAATATTACAAAATATCAAATATTACGCATACGCATCCTACAGAACAATAACAATATTTGTTAAAGAAAAGAACGTATACAAAGATGTAAATATTACGCATACGCAACATAAACAAAATAACAACATTTGTTAAAGAAATGAAAGTATATGAAATTGTAAATATTACAAAATATTAAATATTACGCATACGCAACTTAAAGAAAAATAACAACATTTGTTAAAGAAAGAAATATACAGAAAGTATCTGATTGAGATGCGCAGAGCAGCAGCAGAAAGTAATCCTCGATGGCAGCAAGTCAAAGGGCATTAAAAGTTGTGCTTAGCGTTAGCCCTGAAAGCCCAGCAATTTCCTTGAACAGTTTGCGTCATTAGACAATTTGTCACATCAACACAAATACAATTTAAGCAGCAATCAATCCAATTCTTCGGGTCAAACTGCCCTCATCCGTGGCATTTATCAACGCGTATACGCAGTGTGGGACCCAAGGAGCAGACACAGATAATTACGGATGTTGTGTGTGCTGTGAGTTGTTTGGGTTCACATTGGATTGATTAAAATGCTCTACAGAAATGCGACTTGATTTGCGGTTTAACTTTCGCAGAAGAGCAAACTTATCTTTCGATTAACATTCACCCACATTACTCAAAGGAAGTGCGAGTGTGTCTTTTAGCCGGAAACAGCAACTGACAGCTGGCTGTACACGTAAATTTGGTTTGTTGGGACCTCAAAAATGTATTAATAATAAGCTAAAGTTGAACTTTAATTAAGATTTGTGCTGGGTCTTGAATAAACTAAAGTGCAATTCGGCAAAACTAAACTTTGTGTCTGATATGTGTGTGTTGTTGCCTTTTCGCTCACTTTTCAAACTGTGGGAATAGGCAATTTGCCTTGTGTACCATATCCATAGATTAACTCGACCTCTGGTCGACTTTATGCCCTTTTTCAGGCACTTTCTTTCACATTTTGCTTTCCCCACTCTCTTTGCTATCTCTCGCTCTCTGCTGGGATTAGCTTAGCAGTATTACATGCTGTCATTTCTCGCTGTTACATTCCTTTTGCCTCAGCTAAAGCCTTCACGTAGCCACAAAAAAACTTTTCCGGCCGCATTTTCCTTTTCGTTTAGACCTTCATTTTTTTGGCTTTTAGCCTTTAAAGGTATTTCCTGCCTTTGCTTGGACGCCCGCCGGGCATTGACCAACTCAAAAGGAAATGCATTGAAGCAGCAGAAGATTTTTCATATTTTTGCCAACACGATTCGCAGCACAATTCCGTAGTTTCATATTAGGCTTTAAAGCGAATTTAATATTGAAGAAAATAACAATATTAGAATACAGTAAAAATTGCACATACAACCCGTATGTTCGTTCTCTTTTATGTTTCGTCCTCCTCTTTTTTAGCTTTGTTCTTTGTGCGCTGCTGCCTCCTCGTTTTGCGGCCTGTCTTTGATCAGTCCAGCTTGACTCGTTGGCATTATTATGTACATCATAAAAATAACTTTTTATATTATTTTTATGTGCCACATGAAACACTGCACGAATCGCTTTTTTCGATAACAATAATTTGGATAACTTTCTGCCTTAATGGGAAAGTGCATACATACAAATGCTTTGAAACAAATTTGAAAAAGAAAAAACAATACGAAAATATATTTACATTTATGATGGAGCAAGTCAACTGCATAATCCGTTCTCTGCAAAATTTACGCAAAACTCTTGCATTAAAAAATAGTTTAAAATTCCATCAATTCTGATTTGATTTAACAACGATTAGCATAAATTATTTCATTGCAGCTTTTCTGGTTTTAAATTTATTATATTTTTGACTTAATTAAAATATTATCAATTATGTCTTGTCAAAACTTTTTTGCCTGATATTTAATAACATTTTGTTTTTGATTGCACAAAACGAAACTTTAAAACAGTTTTTTGCATAAAGTTGCGTCTAACAATTGTGTTCATTCCCAACCGCAGCAAATCTAATTAAATTTGTCCCCAAACTTGTTTCATGTCTCTATCCTAGAATTAACCACAGGGGGGCGAAGGCAAGGACAATCAGGCAGTCAGGTTTCGACTATATATACGAGTATACTGCTAGCAAACAGCTAATGCGCCATTTAGAGCAACAAAATGTGCACAGATTTATATCACAAAATGGAGGCTAACCAACAGCAGCAACAACAGCGTCTAACAAAAGAGCCGAACACATAGAATGCTGACACTAGGTACATGTATAATGAGCAAACGAAAGGGAATGCAAATATATAATAAAGTTAATTGGTATGTAAATTTTGTTTGGGCCAATTTGGCGAACTCACGTACATAACTGCAAAAGGGAAATGGTCAAAAGCACGACTTTGGAGTACTTCCCCTAACCAAATAAAATTCTAGCATTTATTTGTGAAGAGAATGAAAATTTACTAAATTCTTAAGAGAAGATTTAAGAAAGACTTGAAGAAAAGTCAAAAATGGGGCAAACGTTTGAATACAAAAATATATTAGGAATATTATTCTTTAACTATTGTTTTAGACTACCAAATTTCATAATTTATTTCTTTAAAACATATTTGGAAATATTTTAAAAATAATTCAGAACAAATAAAGAATTTCGACAGGCAAATTTAAATAAGCTCTTCTCTAATATTGAATCTGTGAAATTCTATTCTTTTTCCCTCATTACTCTTTTATACTTTTCGTATGCACTTTACTAAACGATGCACAAGGAAGAACTCTAACTCCACAGCTAAACTAAAAGTGCAAATAATCGTATGCAACGAAAAGAGCATCGTTAAGCTAAATACTCTTTTAGTTAGTAAGTGAAATAAAGTGATTGTGACAGTCACTTAGCCATAAAGGCGAAATAAGTACTATATTTCACTTTGCATGGGCACTAAAGGAAATCACACAGCATCCAACAGAAAACTGAATACAGATGGCTGGCAATTCTCCGAGAGAGTTGCAAATCAAATGACCTACAGCGATTGCACAGAGACACATAGAGAGGAGACTCTGAATGGCACCAGGGAGATGTGTCATAAAGCCTAAATGAAAAAATACTGCTTGTCATTCATTGCTGGTCTATGTGTGTGTGTGTGTGTGTGTGTGCATGTTATCTGTGTGTTGAATGATACAAGTTGGGGTTTACTTAGTATCGCACGTGGGCAAAACTAACGAGAAACTGTGGCGAAAGCGAGAGAGAAGCGAAAGCAACTAACAAGAAGGAACAGCCGTGCATAGCCCACAAATACCATACGCCGGGACCCAAACAACGAAATGTGTCAAGGCAAGATACAACACTCACACTCACACACACACACACACACACTTGCACACACATACACACTTCCACGCTGTGGCATCATGGCTGCGAGGCATTTTGCGTAAACATTAGAAACTTTGTCATATATATTTTTTTTACTCATTTTTTTTTGCATATAGAAAACTGATGCTACAGCAAATTTTTGTGCCCCAGAAATATGCAAGGGAAACTCTTGCTGAAAAATTTCAACAAACTGCTGCTCGACAGCCACAAATAAAAAAACAAATCGATTTCGTTGTATATAGTATGTAGTTTGTGTGTACTTATTTTCGTTTACTTTCATATCATTAAATTGCATTTTTACGCAGCCAGCGAGTGAGTGTGTAGTAAGAAAAACAAAAGCAGAGCAATTGAAATTCACAAAAGCTAAACAAGCAGCAGGCGACAACACTTCTTGCAAAGGTTATTTCAAAGTCCGCGCACAAAAGTATGCTGTAAAAAAATTCACTCTCGCTAAACAGAAAGTGCCACAAGGAAGCTGTTGTTGTTGTGTGTGTGCACTTTGCTTTTTATTTGCGCTGTTGTTTTTCCTTTCTGCATATATTTGAATAAAATAAAATACAGTTGATTAAGTTGCCAGTTGTTAACTGTCGCCACATTTGAAGGCAGCGCGATGTCGATGTCGATGTCGAAACCGAAGCCGAAGTCGACTGTCGAATGTCGAAGACAGACTCAACCCATTTACCATTTGGGGATTATTCACATTATTCGTAGAAATTGCAACACAACATTTCGCCACGACTTTTGCAAAACGGTTTGTGCACCCTTTTTTTCACGCTCAAGGACATGCTCGCGTACAATTCTGATTTTTCTTCAACATTTCGGTTTATTTTTTGCTGGCTTTTCTTTTCTCGCTCGCTAATTAACAAATCCCCGCAATACACGACGGACCCATTGTGTGGCCAATGGGAGACGGAGGGATTTCAAGATTGTTGGCTGCTGTTCGCGATGGCGATAAATTAAATGCCAAATTTTTGTTCGCTAATTTCGATTAATGTACGCGTCGTGCACATAAGTAGGCAACAAAGCGTGCACAACACCTCTCCGACTATGAGTGTGTGTGTGTTAAGTGTGTGCGACTGTGTGTGTGTGTGTGTGTAAAGCGCGCTGCGAACGAACAAACAGCGATTGACGACGATGAGAACGTTGCGCTGCTCAGCACCAAACTGAAACGCCACACAGCACATTCAAAGCGAAGCCAAGCGACGCTGCTGTTGCCGCCGCCTCTGCCGCTGCCCGCTGCGACGCTGACTGCGCTGCAACTGCTGCTGCTGCTGTCTGACTTTCAATCTTGGACTGTGACACTAGGCAAGCCGAGGCAGGCAGCAGCTGTCACGCAACTTAGCGCACCAAGCACGTTGAACGCACACCAAGTACACACACACACACACACTTACAGACACACTCCTACACACACTCACACTCAATAACTGAGTGTCCAATGATATTTTTTGTATGTTGGCTTCAACTTCCTTGTTGTGTCTGCTGCTGCTGCTCTTCGAGCCAAGCTCTCTTAAATTTGCCGCTTGTTTCACGTTAATGAAGCATTGCCAACAGCGTTGCCAGACTGTTCACATATTAGAGTGGAATTTGTGTGCAAATAATTTTAATAAAATGCAATATCTCTTTTTTATGATTAGAGAGTTGTAAAAAAAATCAAATTTATACACTTATTGAAAGTTTAAACTTATGCAATTTAAAATCTTACTTAAAGAAATATTTAAAATCTAAACCAAATTAATTAATTTCAAATTGAAAACTTGATCATTAAATTGTCCAGCTATTGGTAAAAATGAGAGCAAGGTTTAGATTAAAAATATTTAAAGCTTCAGTCAAGTGTGCTCGACTGTGAGATACCCGATATCCACTTTGCATAGAAACAAAACAGTACGACATTTTTAAATATACCGAATTAATATACCAAAAAATAAAAATATACTAAACGCTTTGATTGGTATATTGAACACAAAATACTAAGACTCGTAGTAATAGCCGTTTGTTCCCCCAAATAAACATATGAAATTATTTCGTAAATAGCATTTGAAGCTAATGCAGTCTTAAATTATCATAAAACCAGATTGCATTGCATTCACTGTGTACAACAATTTCAATTCCCTAATAATCAAAGCCATTGTAAATTTTGTTTCCATTAAATCATTACATTATTTTAAAACTTGTTAATATTGCATCTATTGCCTGACATTCATTTAATTTGCCAGTTTTTAATTCATTGCGCTTGTAAATTATTTCACTACCAGAAGACTGAATTGGATTAATGAATAATTGACGGCAATCAGATGAATTTTTATCAGTGCAGCGAGCACGTGTTATATAACAATATAAAAACACACGCTCTCCCATTCTCACAATCACGCTCTGCCGATGCCTCTCATGCGCTGTGCTCCGCTCTCTTTAAGCTTGGCCAAAGAGAGAGAGCTCTGCTAACGGCCGCGTAACCTAGAAAATGGCAACAAAACAAAATGACGAAAAGTTCTCCGTAATCAACAAATTTGGCGCCAAAGCGAAGCACGTGCTTAACGAAATACGTTTCGATTCCATTCCGTTGCGTTTCGCATGCGTAAACATTGCAAGCTTTTCTGTGACGTCATCTGTGTCCTTATGACGTCAGATGCCACAAAAGTCTACACAAGCCAAAAGGGGAAGCGTACAATGACGACAAACAAAGTTTATCGAGAGAGAGGGATAGTATGAGTGATGTGTGTGTGGCGCCATCTGTTGTTTTAGTTGGGCAAACAAATTGTTATTCCACATTTTGTTCGCATTGCACAGAAGCTAAACTGTATAAAATAAACATTATTTGAAGCGATAAAATGAAAGTTTAGCAAATATTTAAATGCACGCAGACTTTGCTGTAATCTCAATTATTTATGCACATTTAATGCCTGTTCGCACATTGTCCACACACACACACAAACACACACATACAGCATTCACGCCATATGCAAATTACAAGTGCATGGCATTAGCAGTTATTTATTTAAACAATTGTTGTGCAAATTGAAACAGCAGACCGCAAAACGAAAGCGAATTATTCATGGACATACATATGTACATATGGAAATTACACTTGGATGTCTTTTTGGGCTGCCTACGAGAATCCTTTTTTTAAGGCCAAGTCTTCAGAGTTCTAGCTGAATGTGATATTGAAGGCAAACAACTTGTGGGACAGAATGAATAAGAAATGAAATCAATAGACGCCACAAATTGTTGACTACAAAAAAAGGCACTCGACTTGTGGCATGCAACATGCAAATGGCAATACAACACTCTCTCTCTGAAAGAACAAACACATTGCATTACACTTTCCGAGTTTAAACAGCCAAGTGAAATGTGCAATTTAATGCCGTCAAGTCGCGTACTCGGAAGAGCTTTGGCAACACGAAGCCCAAAAAGGAAATGGCATTCACGTCTGGCGACAATCTGCCTGAATTTGAGTGGAGTCACGCCAAGCCAAAGCCAAAACCAAATGCCAAATGAAAAGACCAAATCCGGCTAGGCAAGCCAAGTGAAGTCAACTTGGGCTAGGCTCAATATCCTGTGAGTGGACAGCAAAGGGTAAGCTAAAAATAAAAGGCAACAAAAACATTTAAAATAATAAATGTAAGCAAACGCCAAACTAAAATCAATATAATTTCAGTTACGAACAATAATTACTATTGTAAATATTACTAAAAATTCCTTTTGAAGCAAAAGATTGCTATAAAACTATATCAACTAAAATTCGAAATTATATCATTTTCAAGAATGTATATTAGTGTTATTAAAGCTGAATTCTAATTGCATTCTTCAGCTTTAAGGCAGCCCAAAAATTAATTCACGTATTTAAAGCCATTTTAGACTTAAAGCCAACCGCATTCCAATCCAAAAATAATATATATATTTTACATATATATTATTAAAAATGAATTTGGGTCCCAGCATCCAAATCCTTTTTTTATTGAATTTAAAGATCAAAGAAGAAAAGTAAATAAAAATAAAATGAAACCATTAAAGCCGTCCAAATTACATTTACAAAGCTAATATTTGGTATTTGCCAGTGGAATGTTTATTAAAGGTGCATGAATTGAAGCTGATATATAAAATTTATAAATAAATTACTTTATCTTTATATATACACGTAACATAATTCTTTGTTTCTTTTTTAATAAAAATAGGTAGGAAAGCTACAGTCGAGTGTGCGCGACTGCTATCCATTTTGAATAAAAGCAGCGCGGTATTATTATTGCAATAAACCAAATAAATATACTGCAAAAATGCCAGAATAAACCAAATTAAGGTACCGCTAAGTACTAAATATATAAAATATACTACCAGATCTTCAGCCAATACCACGAAGACCCGTAGTAAGTAGGTGTTTTTTCCCATACAAAAGATATTCTTAAAGAACTTCGAGATATTTTATTTTATCGTAACTAGGATTTAATAATAGCTATAGCTATTATTCTATGTACCAAAATTCGACTTTTATCGATAATTATTCGACATAAATTGATCAATTTTATATATTTTATATTTCTTTAATTTAAGACAATATTCATTATTCATGTATGTTAAGTGGTAATTCTGATTTAACTATTTATATACATATCATAAATCCATAATTATTTTATAGCATTAAGATTGCATAACAAACAAAAAAGTTTGAGTATCGAAGTTACTTTTTAAGAAAATATTTCCTCGATTAAAGGGTATATCTAGTCAAGCATTGCCACAGTGCAATTGGTCATTGATATGCTTAGCATTTGACACAGCAAAATTGCATAGCACAAAAGTCGCCCAATCTCAGGCGAACAATGAGTGCAAATAAATTAAAAGGCACTAAACGTCGATGGCACAGCATGAGTTTTGTAGTATGTGTGAGTAAGATCATCCCAGTGTGTGTGTATGTGTGTTGATTAGTAAGACAGCTCGGGGATGTGTGTGTGTGTGCCAAGTGAATTTGTAGTCAATTTCCTGCAATTTGTCGTTGGCAGCAACAAAAGCAGCAGCATCCTTCGTAGCAGAGAGATCTCTCCTGCCAACATCCTGTAATGATACGCATCGCACAATCAGGACAACATAATACACTTTAACATTGACGTAACTGTAGTCACCCACACACTCACACACACACATTCTTGTGTGTGCGATAAATATAAAAACAAATTAGAATGTGAGAAAATATGCCCCGAAAATGAATTTGTTGCCCCGATGCTGCTGGTAAGCAATTTGTCGACGCGTTAATGGAAACAACTTTTGTTGGGAAAGAGGGAAAAAGCAGCAAACTAAATAGAGAACAGAAGGGAAGACAACAATGCTTGGCATGCACATGCCTGATAAGTGCGTCATGTTGTTGTTGTTGCTATTGTCTTGCTGCCAAATTGAGTGTTTGACATGCCACCTAGAAGAGACACAGCCAAAGGGAGCGACATCTTCATCAGCGACTGGTGTGTCATGCATTTCGACTCTTCCAATTTCCAATTAGAGATGCCCACGTCTCGCGTCTCGCGTTCTGACTGCCTAATCTCATTGACACGCATTAACATGTCTGCAGCCAACAAATTGAACAGCCTAATGGGGCCATATCCCCAACTCCACTTCACTCTAGTACTATTGTGATTAAAATGTCAGCACAAAGGAAGCCTTAATATGCCACTTACTTGGCCAGAGGCATCATCATCGTGTGGCCGTCTTTCCAAGCTTATCAATTTAGATTGCCTGTCCGCAGACAAGCCTCAACTCACAAATGCAAAAAGCTCTAAATGAAAATCAAAATCAAAATCAAAATGAAAATGAAAACGAGAATGAAAATGAAAATGAAAACAAGCAAAAATAACTGTCAACCACACAAGGACAGACAACAAACGAAGGGAGCGCAACAAACGGACGCATCGCATCGCCTGGCAACATATCAAATGAAATAACTGGGCAAAACAGCAAAGATCTCAGACCCATTGCTATCTAAGCTTTGCTACACATTGCTCTCAGCCTAGACCGTGAACCTAACCCTAGACCCAGACCCAGACCCAGACCCTGATCCCTTGAGCACCCTTGGGCAATGAAGCAAATATTTTTGATATACTCTAAGCAAGAATTTTTAAATAAATTGGGTATTTAAAAACCATGTGTGGAGGAGCTCTAAATTCATTGAATTTTATGCATGATTCTTAATTTAAAATTCAATTTCTAACCGGAAACAAAGTTAAATAACAATAAAATCTTTTTGAGTTCATTTAAATTTTAAAGAAAACAAAAATTGAAATTTTAATTGTTGAATAAAATACAATTTGCACATTGAGTAACAATTTTTATATATTATTTTAAAATCAACTATACAAATACTTTAGCGATATGCATAAAGAATCCCACATTACTTTTGAAAGAGTATCTTCAAAGAACATTTCCCCCTATAATAGTTTCTCTTTGAGATTCCGTTTTACTTTTTTGTTAAATACAAAAAGCAGACAAAGCCCCACAACACATGAGAACTTGCGGTCACAACTCGGTGTTTTTCACAATCAGCAAGAGAACAGAAAAAAATGGTGATGATAATCATCATCAGAGAACTCGCATCGAATGCAAAGAACCACAATCCACTTGGGACATTATATAAGTTGTATGCGAATAATGCAAAAGTATATAAATAAATTGCCAATCAAGTGGTGAAAGTCAGCTGGTCGCTTTTTATTCTGTGTGTGTGTGTGTTTTTGCGTAGAAAGGAAGCGCGTGCTTCATTTTAATAAAAAACATATTTAAAAGTTGCGCAAAAAAACAAAAGGAAAAAAAAACAGTTGACAAATGCCCCAAGCACTAGGATTAAACTCTTGGACAAACAATATTAGCCACTCGGCTTGACCGAAATGAAAAAGTTTTGGACAGGTGTATCAACAAAATTTTTATGAAATTGTTTTGGCAGCGAGGTCAGGTTTTGATAAAGGAAACATTCAAATGTTTTCATTTCTCTTTATTATTTTTTTCCTGTCTCTTCAAAAGTCTAGCTAAATCTGTTGATTTAAAATGTAGACTGAAAATAAACATTCGAGCGCGGAGACAAAGAGAAGAAATGCACTGAATAGCTTTGTAAATATTTTCGTTTTAATAACTAACAGATATTTTTTCTAATAATAGAACTATAGAATGTATAATTTTGTAAATCATTTTATTTTAAGCTTATTTTATTATACAAAATATATTTTTTAAAAGTAAAATTATAAAAAAGGTATTGTTAAATCTTGAATCACATCTGTTCCTTAAATCAAGAATCTTTAATGCTTTGAATAGGCAGGCTCAGGTTATCAAATATAATAATGAAAATTATGGAAATATACTTTATTTAAAATTATTCAAATTTTCTCGCAGTTAAGCTGAATCCGAGAATTCCTAATCCCCCAATGCGGCAACTTTGGAGCCACCCTCGCATGTTGTACGTTGCCAAATAACACTCAAGGTTGAGAGCATTGTCTGGGGTACAGTCTGTAAATTTTGAAAAGTTTCACTAGTCAAATAAACGCATGCAAATTGAAATAAAGTGCAAAAGACGTCAGCTTGCATTTCAGTTTTCAACTCGTCTGTAATACAATACAAGTACATCAAGCAACCAAGCTGCCATCGCCACACGTCTTCACAATCAATCCCCTCTGTGCCTCGGCTGTACTCTGTACTCGCATATATTGGGCACAGGGCGCGAAAAACACGCGCTTGGGAAATACATACATCTCCATTATACCGAGTATTCCATGCCATACAATATTCGTGTATGTGCACGTACCTTCACACTACTATTCGAATGTGTAAATGTATTTCAAACAACAGCGAAAAAATCCGCCGTATTTGACTTAACACAATACTCTCAAAGAGGACCCCCGCGACACGAGGAGTACAGAGACCTGCATACATTTACAATCTAACACGGCTGCTCCGCGTATACACTTCTCTTCGCGTTCACCAAACTGGGGTCCCTTAATTTATTAATACACGTTTCCTGACTGTCGACTGCGACTGCGACTGCTACTGGCCAAAAGGTGGCAATCAGACGCGATGGTTAGTTGTACAGCGTGTACAGCGTACAGTAATCAATATTTACACGACTAGCCAGCTTGACCTGCTATCGCATTGTGTTGAACTTGAATACACATCGGAAAATTCTTCCAATTACCAACGCATTTAACAAAATATTCAAAATCCAATAAAGGGCTAAAAGCAAGTGTGCTCGATTGGGAGTTTATACCAAATTGATATATCGATAAATTACTGAAATATTTAAAAAGTTACAATTTTAAAAAATACCATAGAGTACACAATATACCAAATGTCAAACCAATTAAAATCCCCAAGCTGCAGCTGGTCTGTGTCATAAATCATGCATTATACATATATTAAGAGTCAAAAATTAAGACTCTAGATTTGCAATTCATTAATTTTTCTTGGAGGATAATAATAAGTGTTGTCAAATAAAATTGTAGGTTAATTTTTAATAATCTCTGACGCAGATCTAGATATGGATATAAAATTATAATACCTTTCAACCGAATAAATAACGAGCCAAATACAATTTGTACCATTTTGTTTAAATAGATCTGTGGTAATCATAACACCAAACCAGAATTTTTGATTCGTTTCACATTTCACGTTACATATGCAAAAAAAATGTGATTTTCACACTTATTGGAATGCCACCCTAAAAAGAAAATTTCTCTTCTCTTTCAAAATAAAAAGGTAAAATAATTACGAAAATATTTTATGTGGCTAATAAAGAATTTCTGTGAAAACCATTATTACAATTCTTAGGAATCCACTGAGGCATTGAAGGAAACATTCACATAGGTGATCTAAATTGTGAAAGTGGTACATAAAGTGTATTCTTCTAAGTGTCCTCTAGTTCTAGGCAATGGAGAGTCACTCGCTAGTGAACAATTCACAGAAATGCATAAGAAATAAATGTAGGCTCGAAATTTTTAATACACGGTGGCCGCAAATAATTAACGATCAGATAAAAAGAACAGGTCATGCAACCAAAAATAGCAAACTTTAAAATGAGCTTAGGAGGCCTTCTAGTCTTTGCAAAAATAATTCGAGACTGAATCCTATCTGAATCCTGAATTGTTACCTGAGAACTGGTTACTGATATAGACAAATCGAGATATATTTATATCTTCTGAGAGATTCTCTTCACTCCATTCATTAGATTAAATTATTAAATCCCTTACTTGCTTTCATATATGAGGGTTTCATATATATGAGGGTCGTATAAAATTATTTACGATTAAGGTTTTCAACAAAATATACAACACACTTGAATTATATGGCAAAAAATTTATTTATTTGCTTTTCATTTAGAACATTGTAGCTGAAATAATCACTTTCCCCACCCTGCATTCGGAGGGAACGTTGGAGTAGGTGGTCTAGGTGGTGAAGGTGGTCTAAATGGATCAAGGTAAGCAGTGCCGCTATGTACGTAATGTGGTGACGGTGGTCTAAATGGATTAAGGTAAGCAGTGCCGCTATGGTAGTAATATGGCCCTGGTCTTGTGTTACGTCCTGGTTTGGCTAATGCAACTGAGCACAGCAGTGCAAAAAGAAATAAATTTTGAATCCACCTCATCGTTAATTGACAATATTAACTGACATAGACAACTCGAACTCTATTTATTGTCAAAGCGGCTCTGAGAAATTCGTTTCGCGCTTTATTGGATTACAGCATGCAGCGTTTCAAATGAAATGTATCGTTATAAAATAATTATAATGTTTGAAACTTAACGTTTCATATATACGAAAGTTACTTACGATCAGATGAAAATAAGTTGGAAAACTACAGTTGTGAGTGCCCGCTACGCTTTTTGAATAAAAGTCAAACAGTGCGGTATTATTCCTAAAATATACCGAATGAATCTACAAAAATGTACCAAAGGCCATGGATGAAGTACTACATTCGAAATTTATCATAGATGTCGAGAGATGTCGAGATTGTTATTCGAATAACATGGCTAACATTTAAATCAAACTTGATCTGCGTGCAAACATTACAATATTAATATCCTTCTCCCATATGGTTAGCGGATAAATTAAATAAAATAAATCGATAAGTTTATTTTCTGATATTATTTTTAAACATTTTCGTTTTGGCTGTCCGGAAGAAAACAATTACACGCAAGTCATATAATATTTTGTATCGGTTACTTTCGAGGCAAATTAATTTGTTCTCTCTACTTGTGGAATTGTAATTTAACTCGGATGTTATGAATATTGCAACATTATGAAGGCTATGCTGGAGATTCGGTACATTGCAATTCTACACATTTATAAAGCGCTTTGGAGGCTTTCTGGTCGTTGGAAGGTTTTTATACAGACATACAGTGAGCACAGCAGTGCAAAAATAATTAGAGACTGAATCCTGTTAACTGAAAATTAATAAATAATTTAGCCAAGTCGAGATCTATTTGTACCTTAATGTCAAAGAAAATATAAGGGATTCGTTTCACATGTAATTTTAAACATGAATTCATTAAATTAAATCACATGCTTAGTTTACTATAGAATGAAAGTTATGGTTGTGAAATAAATGTGATGTTTGAAAATCGAGGATTTATATGAGAGTCGTAGAAAATTATTTACGATTAAGGTTTTCAACAAAATATACAACACACTTGAATTATATAGCAAAAAATTTATTTATTTGCTTTTCATTTAGAACATTTTACTTGAAATAATATCTTTGCCCAGGTGGTCTAGGTGGTCTAGGTGGAGGTTGTGGTCTAGGTGTTGTTCGGAATCTTGGTTTGGCTAATGCAACTGAGCACAGCAGTGCAAAAAGAAATAAATTCGGAATCCACCTCATCGTTAATTGACAATATTAACTGACATAGACGACGCGAATTCTATTTATTTTCAAAACGGCTCTAAGAAATTCGTTTCGCGCTTTATTAGATTAAAGCATGCATCGTTTCAAATGCAAATTATCGTTATGAAATAAATGTATTTTTTGAAACTCGACGTTTCATATATATGACAGTTATTTTCGATCAGATAAAAACAAAGTAAGAAGTGTGTGCTCAACTGTAAGATACTCCCAACAAATTTTGAATAAAAGTAAAGTAGTACGGTAATATTCCTAAAATATACTAAATAATATGCCGAATAATAATAAGATATACCGAAGGCCATATGAAGTATTATATTCGAATTACATCATAGCACCACCACAGCGCCAAAGCAGCTAAGATCCCGTTAACAAAGGTTTTCTTTTATAACATCAATTTTTATATACAATATACAATATTTATCCGATCACAACCAAATTTTCAGAAATCATCAATATTATAGTTATTATTATACATATGTACCAACTCCCAACTCTAGCTTAAAAATTACCCTTGTTATTCGAGTTTTGACAATTTGCGAGGGCTGAAGTGGGCGTGGCTAACATTTAAATCAAACTTGATCTGCGTGAAAACATTACAAGTCCTAATGGCACAATGTTATAATACCCTTTTACCACATGGTTAGCGGATAAATTAAATAAAATAAATCGATAAGTTTATTTTCTGATATTATTTTAAAACATTTTCGTTTTGGCTGTCCGGAAGAAAACAATTACACGCAAGTCATATAATACAATATTTTGAATTGGTTATTTTGAAGGCCAATTAATTTTTCTCCTTGCTTGTGGAATTGCAATTTGACTCGGATGTTATGAATATTGCAACATTATCAAGACAAAGAGAATAGTCATATAATCTAATACAAGAAGCTTACATTACGCTTATCTTGCAAACTATTTACTAATGCGAAAGTTTAGATTCTCCTACACTTGTATGTTGTCATAATGGTAAGAAATGTCTTCTTCCAGCTTTCTATTTTGCTTTCAAAATTTGCTAACTCTAGTTAACACTTTGTGGAAATATCGGCTGTTGCCAGTAATTACATGAGAAAACAATTTATACCTTGCATATATAATAAATATATATATGGTCTTTGGGGAGGTTTTTATACAGTCAGCTGAACACTGAGCACAACAGTGCAAAAATAATTAGAGACTGAATCCTGTTAACTGAAAATGAATAACTGATATACTCAAGTCGAGATCTATTTGAACCTTCATGTCAAAGAAAGTATAAGGTATTCGTTTCACATGTAATTTTAAATCACATGGTTAGTTTGCTATAGAATGAAAGTTGCGGTTGTGAAATAAATGTGATGTTTGAAAATCGAGGATTTATATGAGTCGTAGAAACTCATTTACGATCTAGGGTTTTAATAAACAAGTAAGAAAGCTACAGTCGAGTGTACTCGACTGTGAGATACCCGCTACCCATTTTGAATAAAAGCAATATATTTTGCGGTATTATTCTCAAAATATACCAAATATACTGCAAAAATACTAAAAATATACCAAATGGTATGTTTGGTATATCGATACAGGACACCATTCAAAATATACCACAGACGGCACAATGTACCAGATTGTCGGCCAAAGCAACTAAAAGCCCTAGTAAGTAGGCGTTTTTGCCCATACAAAAGTATTTCTTTAATAGCTTCCACAATTTTTTTCTGATCGCAACCAAATTTTCAGGGATCATAACTACTATAGTTATTACTGTACATACCAAAATTCGTAACTCTAGCTTTAAAATTACGCTTGTTATTCGATTTTTTTGATTTTCAGGGGCGGAAGTGGGCGTGGCAAAAATTTGAAACAAACTTGATCTGCGTGCAAGCATAACAAATGCTGTCGAAAAAAAATTATAGCTCTATCTCTTATAGTCTCTGAGATCTAGGTGTTCATACCGACAGACGGACAGACGGACGGACGGACGGACGGACAGACGGACATGGCTATATCGTCTCGGCTGTTGACGTTGATCAAGAATATATATACTTTATAGGGTCGGAGATGCCTCCTTCTGCCTGTTACATACATTTCCTGCCGGCACAAAGTTATAATACCCTTCTACCCTATGGGTAGCGGGTATAAATATACAACACACTCGAATTATATTGCAATACATTTATTTATTTGCTTTTCATTTAGAACATTGTAGCTGAAATAATCACTTTCCCCACCCTGCGTTCGGAGGGAACGTTGGAGTAGGTGGTCTAGCTGGTGAAGGTGGTCTATTTGGATCAAGGTAAGCACTACCGCTATGTATGTAATATGGCCCTACTCTTGTTCCTGGTTGGGCTAATGCAACGGAGCACAGCAGTGCAAAAAGAAATAAATTTTGAATCCACCTCATCGTTAATTGACAATATTAACTGACATAGACAACTCGAACTCTATTTATTTTCAAAGCGGCTCTGAGAAATTCGTTTCCCGCTTCATTGGATTAAAGCATGCAGCGTTTCAAATGAAAATTATCGTTATAAAATAATTGTACTGTTTGAAACTTAACGTTTCATATATACGAAAGTTACTTACGATCAGATGAAAATAAGTTGGAAAACTACAGTTGTGAGTGCCCGCTACGCTTTTTGAATAAAAGTCAAACAGTGCGGTATTATTCCTAAAATATACCGAATGAATCTACAAAAATGTACCAAAGGCCATGGATGAAGTACTACATTCGAAATTTATCATAGATGTCGAGAGATGTCGAGATTGTTATTCGAATAACATGGCTAACATTTAAATCAAACTTGATCTGCGTGCAAACATTACAATATTAATATCCTTCTCCCATATGGTTAGCGGATAAATTAAATAAAATAAATCGATAAGTTTATTTTCTGATATTATTTTTAAACATTTTCGTTTTGGCTGTCCGGAAGAAAACAATTACACGCAAGTCATATAATATTTTGTATCGGTTACTTTCGAGGCAAATTAATTTGTTCTCTCTACTTGTGGAATTGTAATTTAACTCGGATGTTATGAATATTGCAACATTATGAAGGCTATGCTGGAGATTCGGTACATTGCAATTCTACACATTTATAAAGCGCTTTGAAGGCTTTCTGGTCGTTGGAAGGTTTTTATACAGACATACAGTGAGCACAGCAGTGCAAAAATAATTAGAGACTGAATCCTGTTAACTGAAAATTAATAAATGATTTAGCCAAGTCGAGATCTATTTGTACCTTAATGTCAAAGAAAATATAAGGGATTCGTTTCACATGTAATTTTAAACAGGAATTCATTAAATTAAATCTCATGCTTAGTTTACTATAGAATGAAAGTTATGGTTGTGAAATAAATGTGATGTTTGAAAATCGAGGATTTATATGAGAGTCGTAGAAAATTATTTACGATTAAGGTTTTCAACAAAATATACAACACACTTGAATTATATAGCAAAAAATTTATTTATTTGCTTTTCATTTAGAACATTTTACTTGAAAAAATGTTGCCCAGGTGGTCTAGGTGGTATAGGTGTAGACCACCACGGTCTAGGTCTTGTTGGGAATCTTCCTGGTTTGGCTAATGCAACTGAGCACAGCAGTGCAAAAAGAAATAAATTCGGAATCCACCTCATCGTTAATTGACAAACTGACATAGACGACGCGAATTCTATTTATTTTCAAAACGGCTCTAAGAAATTCGTTTCGCGCTTCATTGGATTACAGCATGCAGCGTTTCAAATGAAAATTATCGTTATAAAATAATTATACTGTTTGAAACTTAACGTTTCATATATATGAAAGTTACTTACGATCAGATGAAAACAAGTTGGAAAACTACAGACGTGAGTGCCCGCTACGCTTTTTGAATAAAAGTCAAACAGTGCGGTATTATTCCTAAAATCTACCGATCAATGAACCGATATACCGAATACAAAAATGTACGAAAGGCCATATTTGGTACATGGATGAAGTACTACATTCGAAATTTATCATATGTAGATGTCGAAATATACCAGATTTTTGGCTAAAGCAGCTTCAAAAGTTTTTCTTTTATATTATCAATTTCGATACAATTTTTATCCGATCACAACCAAATTTTCAAAAATCATAAATATTATAGTTATTATTTTATGTCCCAAAGTTCGCTATCTGCTATATTGTGCTGTCTATGGTATATTTTGAATATGGTACCATTTGGTATATTTTTAGTATTGTATAGGTTTTTCGGTATATTTTGAAAATAATACCGCAATATTTTGTTTTTATTCAAAATGGGTAGCGGCGGAGTGTGCTATCGAGCATACTCGACTGTAGCTTTCTTACTTGTTATATTTAAACATACCAAAACTATAAGGCTAACTACTTCATTTAAATGTACCATATTATACAAAATATAGCTGGTGTACATACAAACAGACAGACATTACTGTGTTGACGCAATGGGGTCACAAATGTCTCCGTTCAGCTTTCTATTTTGCATTAAAAATTTGCTAACTGATAGTAATTACAAGGTACAAACAAATTGTACCTTGAAAATATGATAAGACTAGATTAAACACAATTCTATCTATTGTATAATGAATAGAACCCATATAATTCTTCTTTTGGAAACAAAAATATATATACAATATATATAAAAGTTTACAATAATAAAAAGTTTATTTGTCACAGTGTTACAATTACTCGGATTAAACTTAATTTGTAATAATTAGTATCGGTCAACGAATAGATTTCATTCGCAATATATATGGTAAATTACATGTTTTGAATAATAAGAATGTTTTTAAGTGTTGCAAATTTGCCTCTTAAATGAAAGAATTAAGCTGCCGTAAAAAATTTAAGTTAAAAATATGAAATTTTAAATATAATATATTATTTATAATGATCCCACAAAGTATACTATGCGTATACTAATATTCATGAATTCTTTTATTCTTATGAAAGTGAATTTGTTATTCGGTCTTTTTTTATTACCTTTGGAATTTCCCATTTTTTCATAACACAACAGCTGCCAATGACGCGAACGTGGCCAGCGACTGCTTTCCACTTTACCATTTGAATTGTGAGTGGAAGAAATGTCGGAAAAAAATAAATTCAAATTTAAAAAAAAACTAAATTACATAAATATAAGTTGGACAGGCAAACAGGAGTAGAAAAAAGGAACTTCATTCATCCTCCTCTACCTCCATCCACGCACATAAATTATATAATATTCGACGCTGGCTGGAATTTATGATTTTCTATTTGATGACTTTTCACGACACTTCCCACCACCGGGTTTCCGGCTGCAATTGCTAGGCAGCAGCATCAGCACTTTTCATAAAAGTCAATATTTATTTGGTGTCGATTCTTTTTGTTATTGTTGTTGTTGTGTCGCTTAGGGCATTGTTTGGCGGCATTTGTTTGCATTGTGATTGACACATTGCGTTTAGTTTGAAATATTGAAGAGTCGGATATTTGATCTAGTAGTGAGCTCAACATGACGTATACGCAATATGACGTATACGCAACGTGTGCGCTTTAAAGGCAAATTTAATATGGAATTAATTGTGAATATGTAGATACACAAAAGTAGTATTAGGCAAATCTCGGCAGAAAACGTAAGAGAAATGCAAAAATGTGCGAGAAGGCAAGAAGGTGGCAAGGCAGTGGCATGACCAAAGTTAAGGTTTAATTATGCAAAAGGTAAACGTGACAGGAAGCTAAACCGAGCACGGCTGTAAGCCGAGAGCACTACGTGCTGCCAGCTGCCTCAGTCTTGTTAAACTTTAAATATGCCAAGCCATCCAGTGGAAGAGGAGGAGTGAGCGAGCATATAGCAAGGACACAGCGAGCAGGAAGCAGGCGCAGGAGCAACAGTCACAGCTTTGTCGTAGCTGCTCGATATACGCTTGAGGGCTAATTGAACGCCATTTGGCTGGACAGTAATTGATGTATGAGCCAGCAGAGGTCCTGACGTACCTTTGGGAAGTGCACAAATGTCTGCACTGGGCCAACCACTGCTCTATATCTTCCCCTCTCTCGTTATCTCTATCTATGTGTGCTTGGGTCAAGTACAAGCGTGTAACCGCTGTTTTGTCCGCAGTTTCTGGGACAACGAATTGTATTGTTTTGACCATTACCACAACTCTTTCAACCTGCTGTCTGCTAAGGTTCCTCTGTTGTTGTTTCCTGGCCTGTACAGCTTTATGGCTCACAATGCATTTGATTGTTGGAAATTTAAAACCCTTCTCCATTAGCAAATTGCAGAGGAGCGTGGGCATTCGACACACATACACACACACAGAGAGGGAGAGGTCAACATGATGGGCAGCCTAATGAAAAACTCGCATCAATACTCGCACCATGCCGCGTTTTAACCTGTCCTATCGATCCACCCTCCTCCCAAAAAAGAAAAAGAAAGAAAATGAATAGAAAGAAAACTAAAGCGTGACTGTAAATAGAGTAAGGAAGCAAACTCGACCTGCAGCACTTTGTCGCAAGTGTGCACTGGGCACTCGCAATCAAACAATCTGAGGCAGTAGCCGAAGCCGAAGCCGAAGGAGTGAAGGCTTTCTGTGAGTGTATATTTTGCCGGTCTATCAATATTGGTCCAAGCTGCTTCTATTCTTAACCCATCGTTGAGCCAAGTATTTGCTATGCCAAGTGTTTGCGCTGCTTTCACGCCTTTCCCATTGCCACTTCTTCTTCTTTTGCTTCTGCTACTCCTACTTTTGCTAGCTGCTTGTATTCACACTCATTATTGAACAATCAAGTTGCAGTTCAAACAAGAGGGGAAAGCGGCAAAGTAATGGCATGTCTAGTTACATTGGAGACGCATGCTTAATTTCAATTTAATTACTTGCCACAGCAATTAAGAAGCCTCAACAAAAGGTCACCAAAAAAAATAACAAGAACCCTCCAGCTAATTATGCAAAAGGCCGACGTAATGAAGCGCTCCAAATGTGTCAATTGCCATTGCAGATGAACTGAGGAAGCGTTAACAAAAAAAAATGGGTTTAAATTGTCTTCAAATAGAACCGTTTGAATCTTCAAAGTCCAGTAATTAAAACATTTCAAATTACTCACTAATCATTAACTGCAGCAGAATAATGTGCGTATAATGCTTTTATAATTTTTTCAAATTAGTTATTCGCATTGAAGTTAGTCAGATATTAATTCTAGCAGTCATCAAAATATTTAATGTTCAAAACATTTTTTAATTTGATAATAAACAAAATGTTCACTGCTAAAAACTTTTTTAATTGCGAATTTATCGTCTATTGAGAAAATAATTTTAGTGCTAAACACATAATTTGAATTTGATTTTTTTTGACTTTTTTAATTATATTGAATAATGATAATTTCTTCAATTCAATTCAATTCTCCATCCATTTTATTTTCTTTAAATTTTTCTTGCATGCTTTAATTATATTAAATAATTATAATTCCTAATTTGAAGTCTCCCTACCATTTTGAATTTTCAATTTAGCTTTTGTTTGCCTGTTTTAATAATATGAAATTATTATAATTCTTGGCTTAAATTCTCCAGGTGGTTTGTTCCCCTGTACGATTTTAAGAGCCGGTTCGATAACAATCTGTTGCTCAAACTGTTTGCCTGACAACATTACTCAATTGTCGTGTTGAGTAATTAATCAGCTGCTTGACGCAAGGACTCCACGTGCAGTGTTCTCTCTGTGGACAAAACTGGCCTAATACTTAATGCCTAATGAGGATTTAGCACAATGGGGAAACGAGAACGGAAACGGAAATGGAAGTTGTAAGTTATCGCATATGCATATGCGTTACTTCTAAATGCCTCGCATCTATTTATATATAGACTTCACGACGTCATTGTACTATTTATATATGTACTTTATGCCCAAAGCCAGCTGGCAACAAGGTCTCCAAGAGTGTTGTGTGTGTGTGTTTCTCTGTTGACCTATCGCATTTTTTCTGTTCTGTTCGGTTTCTTAGGGCAAACAACATTTTGTGTCGCCCCCACGTGCCACCACGTGGCACGCCTCATCAATGAAATAATACTTATAAATAAATAATTATGTATGCCCTTGAAACTATTCGATAGAATGAGGCAAATACATACAAGAAGTTACCGCAGCAATTTTCTAAAGAATTTGCTGCCTTTGATTCTCGCAACAACTTCACAATACTCTTCGAGTAAGTGTGTGTGTATGTGTGTTTGTCCGGGTCCAGCCAAAAGCAGTGAGAGTGGAAAAAAACAGAAAAAAGTTCAAAAATCAATCAACGTGCGAAAAAGGCAATTTGTGGCAGCCACTGAGAAAAGAGGGCAGCAACAACAACAACAACAAATGCTTGAAAATTCTATTATGAGCAAAGTTCCGGAGCTCAAACCGAAGGAGGTGTGTGTGTATGTGTATGTGTGTGTGTGTGGTGTGAGTTTTGGGTGTGTGAGTTTTTGGTATGCCGCACCTTAGCAAGTTGACAACTTTTGTTTTTTGTTTCTGTGTAAAGAATAAAGCATAAAATCCAAACATAATATTAAAGTTGCTTACTTTTTATTTTTATGTCTTTTTCTCATTTCGTCTTCACTCGAAATGTTGTTGATGGAGCGAAGCTTCATTGAATTCCCCAACGTGACGTTGCTCAATGACGCATTTAATAGCTTTGCTTTTGCCAGTTTATTGTGCTGCGTACTCCACGAGGCGCATTCTTTTCAATATTCCTGACAAATTTTCATTGTGCGCGCAAATTAGCTGAACAACATTTTCTTCCTCCCAATTGTCATTTTCCCTTGCCACAACAACAAGCACGCGTATATAAAACTTAATTATTGGCCATGCATGAGCGGCATTTGGTTGCTTTTAAATTTTATCAATTACCTGGCAGATTTCATTGGAAACCTCGCCTACTCGATGAACGTCCACGTTGCAGTTCAGTGACGATTTCGCAATGGTTGTTTTGGTTTCTCTCGTTGCTCTTGCTGTTGCTGTTGCTGTTGCTGTGGGGCAGCCCAACCAAGCGGATATCCTTTTGAATTTCAAATCAAACCAAATCAAACCGAATCAGACCAAGCCAACTGGAACTGAAGGATACTGTGTTCGCTTGCCACACTCAGTCTCAGTCTCAGTATCCCAATCTCCCAATTCAGCGACGCGTTGACTGGGATCGTTCACTTGCTGGCTTCGTTGCCAAGACGGAAACAGACAAAGACAGACAGACTGAGAGACAGACTGACAGACAGACAGACGGACAGACGGACAGAGACTGACAGACTATTGTGAAGCCCGAATTGTGCCGTAAACGCGAACGGAGCCAAAATGATGCCAGCGATTTATGCAAATTTTATGATAGCTGTTAAAAAAAAAAAATGAAAAATAAAAGAGCGCGCATCGTTTGCAAATAGAATTTTCATTACACAAAAGTGAAACAACTTTCTGACTGAAAACTATGCATATCGATACAAGTATTTGTTGCAATCAAAGTTCATGCGAAAGTTTCAGATGTTTGGTGCATTTCAATGATGTGCTCTAAATATTTTATATGTAAGTTAGTTACATTGTTCGTAACTGGCATTGATAGTAATTTATTATAATGGCGCTACGCTATATACCAATTTAATATTTAGTATTCTATGATGCATTTTAAATGTAAATGTATGATATGGATATAGAAAATATAGCTTTTCATATAGTATTGTTTCGTATTCTTGTTGTTGCAATACCACTTTAGCATTGTTTTGCTTTTATTGAAATATCTCCCAGTCCCACAGACTCGACAATAGATTTCTAACTAGTTTACATATTTGCAACTAAAAAATATTTTTCAAATTGAATTGTAAAATTGTAAAATATGGAATATTTCGTCTCAGCTGTTGACGCTGACCAAGAATATATATACTATAACAATACAAATTCTTAAAGTAAATGCCATTCTTTAAGTTCACACCTTGATTCGACAGAAATGCCACTCAATTAAGGTTGTCATTAAAAATGTTCGCAATATTTGACACAAAGCGATAAACAATAAATAATCTTGGCAGCTGCATTAAAAACCATTGTTAAATTAACAATTTTATAAAGTTAATGTAAAGCGGAAAGCAGATTAAGTTTACTTTGTTAATGCAAGAATGAGCAGCTAAATATACGTCACTTTGAATTGTGCAAATAAATAAAACTACAGGAGCAATCTTTTATGGCAAAGCATAAAATTGTAAGTAGCTGCTTAAACAGCTGGAAATACTGCAATATAGAAAGAACAGCTGAGCAGGCATAAATATGCAAGTGCATTGTGTTGAGTTTAATATTTCGCTTCTATTTACTGCCCACAATAAAAATGGCAATGGCTAAAAAAGGGAGACACCACTCTGATTCACAAGGTTAAAGAGGTCTAAATATAGCAGTTAATATATGCACAAAGCACAGTTGGTCCGATACACACGCAGCGACCCCGTTCAGGAGTGCACTTGTACTTCAATCTAATCCCTCAAAGGCCGCAAAAGTATGCGAATACTTTGAGCTTGTATTTCTTGTTGCACAAGATAATTATAGACTAGCTCTAACATTTGCCCCAAAGGGAGTTGTGTATTTGTATCTGCATCAAAACATCTACAACAAAAAAAATGCAATCTAGGAACTTCAAGCAGGCAATTCACTGACATCAAATATGCTGAGTTGTGGCACATACCAGGGCTACCTGCTCATCAGGGCTGGGCAACAACCAAGGCTCCATGCAAATGATTGACGCCTCCCCGGACTCGAAAGTGCTCAAAGTTTTATGATTACATGTGTGTACTCAGTGGATTTGTAAAATTAACTGCAAATGTCTGCGATATTCATACTCATATTCATATCAGTGATAATCTACGTGTGTGTGTATATGTGTGTGTGTGTGTGTGTCAGAACCTGCACTCGAGATTGCTGTGGCTGCTGCTGCTGCTGCTGCTGCTGCGAAGCAACTGTCAAAAGTTTTGAAATAATGTTGCAACTCCCAGTTCGCACACTGCTTGTAGTTTATATGAGGCAAGTTTTGCTTACGCAACTAACATACGAGCCAAAACTGTTTAAGTTTCAGCTTGTTTTTAATGCCTAAACTTCAATCCGTGTAATGCACGCTAATGGCAAAATCTTTAGCGTTCTAATAGCATTCAGATGAAGTTCAGCTAGAGATGACAGCTTGTCACAAAAGTTCGAAATTAGTATAAAGCAACTATAGCACTTTATTTTCAAAACTTTCAGCCAACCTTAGTCCAGCTTTCGCGACCTTTACAAAATTGTTATTACACTAAAAACAGAAATGTGAAATATTGCAATATATATTTTTAAACTTTTTTTTATATTTTTTTTTTATTTTAGTCATCTGTACATTACCTTAATTTTGGAATACATACATACATAAATTATGGTATTATATTTATTTTCAAAATATTTTTAAACCTTAAAAATTCACCAAAATGCCATTCGATCCTAGTTCATAATTCATTAAGTAGATAGAATATATGTATTACTCAATTTTGTATGACATAGGAGATTAAAAAGTTTGAATAAAGTAACCTTTTTTTGTCGTATTAAGATTTGTCAATATTAAAATTAAGAAATTGTCGTAAATCATTACAATTATATTTGTTTTCATATTGTTTTTCATGCGTCTTCAAAACGTTTTTAGAGTCAACAAAAAAGAAATATAATTAAACTTTGAATCAAACTAAATATTAATACTATCTTTTACATTTGAATGACACTTTTCCAACCTATAATATTACTAAAAGAAATTTGAAATGTAGCCCTTGTCGTTTCCCTTAAGCTTGCATAGCCTTAAGCAAATGAGCATCTTTATTAACTAATAATGTTGCACCAAATGACCAAACGTTGACTTACACATGGCTGGCTTTCAGTACACCGCCTAAAAATAGACGCCGTTTAATGATTCTTTGCACAAACGACTAAATCTAAGCAGCAGGCACAAGGATATGTCACGATTCCTTGGCTCATTTGCTGCCAATGATGATGGCAGCGAGGCGATTTTTCTTTCAATTGCTTGGCCACGTGCCAAGCTCAATTTCCCCAGCGTGTCATCTCTAGCGAGGCTCTGCTGTGTCCCAATTGGACAACAAGCTGCAGGAGCAACTCACTGCTGTTGAGTGCAGGACTTCTTACTTTTTTTCCTTTTCCTTTTTCCTTTTTTTTTCTTGCCCCTTTTGTTTTGCTGCCACGCGCTTGTTTACACAAAATTGTGTTAAACGTGCGAAAAACAAGTAATTTGCCATTACTCAGCCGCATCCGCTTCCTGTGCTTCTTTTACTCCCACTTTTCTGCTTTCAGTTCGGCTTTTGAGGGACAGAAAGAGAGCGAGAGAGAGAGAGCTCTGTGTTGGCATCCTGCTCACACTCTCTACCTTCGCTTGTCTCGCTCGGCCCCTACTTAGATATAATGAGGAAACTTTTCGCTGGATTAAACAACGTCTGCTTTAGGGAACCCTTTTAATTTTTTTGGTTGCTGGTTGTTGGTTGTTGGTTGTTATTGTTGCTGTGGTTGTTTGGCTAAGTGAAACACACTCGTTGTTGTTGTTGTCGTTCTTGTTGTTGCCTAATTGAGCAGTTTTACTCATCTTACGCTATGCAATTTCGTGGCTTTTTTTTTCACTCGCTCGGAATATTTTCCGAATCATTTCAAGTGCGCACTTGGCCATGAAAAATCTTTATGGCGAATTTGCTGTTAATGAAGTCAAAGTGGTTGGGGGGCAAAGAAAGAAAGAAAGCGTTTTCTGTCGAGGCATCATTTTTCAAGTGTTCGTTGCTTTTGCGACCTCTAAACTTTTATATCGAAAGGGTTTTTGAAATCACATCAATTAGGAAGCAGACACTTCTTTGCTAGATTTAATAAGTGAATTTCATGACACTTTTGACGGCTGCAAACAAATTAACAGATTCCATCACGTGATATCGTTAAAAACGAAGCCAAGCGAAGTCAAGTCAAGCTGCCATCCTGTAAGTCATTTGGACAGGCAATTAAATGGTGCCCTGGGGTCTGCATAGTTTATGTTTCTTGTGCTCAAACCTATAAAATTTTGCATTTTCGGTTATCGTAAATCTTCGAAGCTGTCGTCAGCATTGACGATATACAATGAAATGCCACATTTCGAGTATATATAACTTACTGTATATACCCAAAAAACATGTTTAATATTTTACATGGCGGAAACAAAACGTATGGGCAAAAAACCCAAAAGGCTCCCACAAAAGGTGCCACAAAGCCTTTAAGCCCACACAAAAAATAAGCCTTGCCAAGAGCGGCAGCTTAAACGAAGCCGGCATACGCTTCGATATAAGTAAAGTAGATACAAAAAAAAGAAGATATATTACCGGGAATGATGTGACCACAGCTCTCAATGATAAAAAAAGGAGTTGAGGTTGACAGAACAAAGCGTTTGTCCAAGATTATATTAAGTAGACTTTAGAAGTTTAAACGAGTACTTATAATATTTCATTTCTTTTATTTATGTCATTTTATTTGTATTTATATTTAGTAGACTTTTGAATTTAAAATTAGTACTATTAATTTTTCATTTTATTTATTTATTTCATTTCATTTATCACCCTTTTTGATTGTATAGTATTACATGGATTTACTTTATCATAAATCTACATAAATGCATATTATATTATATTATATTTATTATTATGAAATGGTTTAAACAGTTTAATAAAATAAATTATTTTATGTATTTAATATAAAAAATGAACTGTTATTATAGGAAAAATTACTTCATAAAATTTGATAATGTTAAAAAAACTTGATAGAATCTTATAATTAAGGATTTTAAATGTATGTAATTGATTAATTCAGAATTTGATTTTATTTAAGACTTTATTTATGTAAATACAATAGTTTTATCATTCAAGTATGTTTGTGAAAAATTCTTAAAACTAAACATTTAATTAAGTAGATTAAAAAGTAAAAATATATATAAAAAGTATAAATATATATAAATGGATTCTGATTAACTAACTTTCAAGTTCAATACATAAATGTTAGTTTATACTTCCGCTTTAATACAATTATCATATTAGGATATTTTTAAAAGTCACCTGCACCTAGATGTCGTTCTCTTTATGAGGTTTAAGGCAAAAGCGAAATACTCTCTTTGAAAATCGTGTAATTATTAGATTGCAATCAAGACAACAACAGAGCGCTTAGTAAGTTAAGTAAACAGCTAACAGAAATACAACTCTGCAAAGTCGGCTCTCTCTCAAAAAAAGAAAGAAAATAAAGAAAATATTTACCAACTGTTTGCTATGATAAGCAAATTCTGCGCTTGATGAGAAAACAAAGAGAACCCAATGGTTTTGGCAAGGTATATATATAACATAGCATATAGTATAACAAAAGACGTGGAGGCATTTGTGGAAGCATCAGTGGGCCAGTGGGCCATGATGTGGCAAAGAAAGACAGAGAGAGGGAGAGAGCGAGAGAGAGCCAATGCGATGGGTGGTTAGTTGCGTTAGGTTCACGTGGCAAGTGGCAAGGGCTTGTCAGCGGGGCAAGTGCTTGGCACGGTCTCTCTACGTGGCATTAGAATGGCAACTGCCACGGCCACTTACGCACGTCTCACGTCGCAGTCAGCTGAGCAATTCGGGCTTATAAAAAATTAAAATATTTACGCCACATTAAATGCAAAAGGGCGAGAGCAGGCATTGGCAACAAAATATGATTTTGTGCCCGACGACACGCCACATTCTCACACACACACACACTCACACACTTTGGCATTTTATGACTCTGGCACATATACGCATCGAGCGTTACCTTATGGCACCGCTGGGAGGCCCGAATATCGCGAACTACGCGGCGTATGCGCAACTAATTTAGTCATATTTAAACAGCTTAAACAATTTACGCACTCTTTCATTGCTTTATTTAACAAACGATATCCTATAAGTCCAAACCATACGCATAATATAAGCAGCCGAACTAAATGGCGAACTAACGCTAACAGTCAGCTGAAAATGGCCAGCTGGATGATGAGCAGGTATTAAATTGACTGTCAAGAAATTCTTTAGATAGTATATGCCCGGTTTAATGGGACAACGAAAGAATGAGTTGTTCACAACGAGATGGCGATAAAAGTTACCAAACACCTTATTCGCAACGGGACTATTTAAAAATGTACACCCATCCAGTTTATCCAAGCTGTACATATAAGTCTGAGACTTAACAGCACGTATTTTGATGCCAACGTTGAATTTCGTTGCTGTTTTGATCACCTTAAATCGGATAAGTTTATCGTTGCCTGCGACTGGCTCAAAGTACTCCACGAACTGAACACGATCCGAGCTGGTTTGAAGAGATTCCATTGTCAACTGCATATTGCCGCGCTTGAACACCTGATAAAAAGTTTGAAGTATGATAAGCTCTAGCAAAAGTATGTTAAATTTACCTCCTCCTTGGCAAGCACATTTATTGCGAAGCACACCACACAAAGCAGAAGCAAATGAGTTTCCACAGAACTATTCAACATGCTGACGTTGCAACTAACGAGTTTTCCCTCGACAACTGTATTATTATATGAACGTATTTAGGCATGGAAACTCTTAGTGAATAGAGCTATTAAAAAGTGTTTAAATGATTCGCCAAGCGGCAACAAAACAACATCATTTGGTTTAATTAAACGCCAGTTAATTGAGCTTGGCCATTAGCTTAACATATGAGCGATGTCTCGTTAGGCTGTATGAGAAAATTCTGGAAAATTACAGAATTTATTGAGAAGAATACAAACTTTTCGACCTTCATTATTCATATTCATATTTCCATTCTAATGATATTAACTATTATTAAATTTAATTTGAATATTTTTTGATGCTGATATTCCTTTTTAGTTATTTTTATTATGTTATATTTTCTTACAAATTTCTGTGTTACATTCTTCCTTAGTTAAACTACAATACCCGCATTATAAGAGTATGGAAAATGTTAGCAATTATGAGCTTACGCAGTGACGTTGTTGGTTGTCGTAGAAAATAGTTTTGGAATACATTAAAACAAACTTTATGAAACTGGAAAAACAGCAGCAGTTAATTATCTTAAAAGTCATTATGCAAAATAAAACATTATTCATAGAAATGCGACGAGCGCACAAGTTTTATTTCAAGTGAAAAACAGGCAACAGCCTGGAGAATAGATTTGTACATTTTGCGCAAAGACTTAATGATATTTCATGCACTTCACTTTTACTACAATCACATTTTCGTACTTTAGCAAAGCATCAACTGGGATAATCAAAATAAATGTCAATGAAATTGGCAATTTCAGAAATTTTATTTATTGTACTGAACGTGATAATTGCAATCAACTTCCATGATAAACGGATGCTTGCTTTTTGGCGTATTCATGCGGACATTCAAGCGATATTTGCCAACAGGATGTTGCATAGTAAACGAGTTCATCATAAATCGATTATTTATGTAATAAACTCCAGGCAGGACTGGACACAAGAATTTCGTATTGTTCACAATAATGTGATTGTAGATGCGCGAAAAGACTTTGTTGATTTGCGGATTGTTGAGAAATCGACACGCATCCTTGTACTCAAATTTAAATAGTACTCGCTCGATAGTCTTCGAATGTACTTCGATTTTGATCGTAAAACTCGATACAGCTTTGGTCAAATTGAATTGACTAAGGTCAGGAACATTAGGCACAGTTTTACATCCAGTTACATAATCCTGATCACATTTTAGCTGCGCCGGTTCAATGTTGAATTTCAAATTTTCATTTCGAAATATCTTGGACGAAAACAAAAAATTATTCTTTTGATATACAAACTATATAATATTTACCTCCTTTCCGGCAACAATTTGTACGCACCAAAATATGGCAAAATAATAAATTATGACTGTTTTCATGCCGCTGACTTTCAGACAAATGACTTTATTTCACACAATGGAAAACCTTGTTGGACTAATGACCTTTTGCATCAGATCATTAGACCATTAAATAAAGTATATGATTCATATAACTGCTCAAATTAAAAACTAATTTTTATTCACCTCATAGTGTGGTGATTTTCAATTTTGATACCCTGTATTTTTCCATTTACTCTTCTTCGTTTCGCTGCTTATCAATCATTTCCATACCCAAAAAAAACGCCACATTGTTGACTCAACGAACAATGAACTACATTGTCTACATTGGCATTTTTAGAAATAGGAATAGAGAGAAAGAAAATCAGAAACGTAAATGAAAATTTTCCGCATTTACTGCATTGCACTTATAATCGTCAAGTTTTGTGACATCGATTGCACTCTTGCATAAAATCCAAACAAAATCTGTGAATATCGATTTTGTTGCTCTCGCTTCCCGCACCAGAATTGATTTGAATACTCATAGTGGCTGCAAACAAATATAAGTGAATACATCAATGCTCGAATTGAGTTTTGTTTGCGCTTTCCCCAAATACTCATGGCAAACAATTCGACTTCCGTCTTATTAATGTTCATTGAGGAAAGCATTTAAGCTATTGGCTACTTTATTTGCTTAAGCTTGAATTTCTCTAAATTGCAGTTCGAACTTTGATTAATTGGACATTTAGTTAGGATACAGTTTTATTAAATCGAATATTGACAAGATGTAAATTTGATTTCAGTGTATGGTGTATTAAGCTACGAAAACTTTTATATATTTTCAAAAGCTTCATATTTCAATCGAAGAATTTTAATATTAAAAGCCAATATTTTATTAAAAGCTCTTATAAAAGCTTATAAAACATTGCCTGAGAATAAAGCGTAAAATAAAATCTGGTTCTAATTAAAACACTAATGTTTGCTAATTAAAACTTGAATCAACTTTTGAAATGCTTTCAACTCCAATCGAAGAAATTCAAGCTTTAAAATTTAAAACTTGATTAATTTTATTAAAGCGTATAATTAATAAAAGCTATAAATAACGTTGTTTGTTCAATCTTTGATTAATAATGCCTTTAATTAGAATTATATTTATATTTCATCTTAAAAAAATAATTTGAATTGAAGCCTAAAATTTTATCATCTTAAACTTTAATCTACTTTCAAATCGCAGAAATTTAATTGTAAGCTTCTAGATTTGATTTAAATTTTTTAACATTTTTGCAGAGAGATCAACATAAAGCTTACTTAAGGGATAATAGCGCATTTAAAGTATGTTCGTTAATGTCGCCATTAAGTATTTGCTTCACTCTTACTGGCTGTAATTAAATTTGAAATTGATTGAGGCGATCAGACATTGTGTTGTTTGTACGAGCCATTCAGGGACACAATGAATGCATTAGCATGATTCGGTCATTCATTGTGTGACGTTGGTCATCACCCAGGGTAACGTGCTACAAGCCATATCACTCAGGACACGCCAGGATACGTCAGAACACACGCCAGAATGTCAGAACGTCAGAGGGCCCAGAACTCGAAACAGTCGTAGGTTTGCCATTTGCAGTTAATGAATAATTGAAGACGTGCGCGATTATTGAACCGAATCGCAGTGCCGCCTCCCACCACGCCCACACGCCTTCAAAAAAGCATGTCAAGTGAAAATCGATTAATCGATTTGGCCGCAGTGTGACATGAAATATGTACGAATACTGACGGCACTCACTGTGCTGCTGCTGCTGCTGTGTGTATGCAATTAAAATTATATTTAGACGGCGTTTAATTGCAATTAAAAAAAAAACAACATGAAAAAAAACACACACAAAATGCGAAAATTGCAGCAGATGTCTGTTGACTGTCAGACAACTGGGCGTATGCGCAATTTTCCTAATTGTGACCAAGTGCGAGAGAAGTAGTAGAAGAACATTGCTGAAGTTGGATAAGTGGTCACAGCTGCGGGCTGTGTGGGCATAAAGTTGGTCTCGTCTCATCATTAGAAAACTTCACTTACCTTTCGCCATCATCGTTGAAAGAGAAATCGCCGAGCAGCAGATCACGGAAACGATAACGAGGCTGTAAAATGCGTGACATGTTGTTGCTGTTGTTGTTGTTGTTGCTTTGATTGTTGTTGTTGTTGTTGTTGTTGCTAGTGCTGTTGTTAATGTTGTTGCTTGTGCTATTTGCGTTGCCGTTGTTGATGTTGATGCTTGTGGTCGTTATGCTTGGCACTCTCAATTCGGTGACTGTTATGGGCTCCTCGGGCTCAGTCTCTGTCACTGTCACCGCGGCTTGAAAATCACTAAAGTCCGTCACATTAATTAAACACTCGTTGCGCCAACCGCCACCAACAGTAGCAGCTTCAGTTTCAGTTTCACTACCAGCTCCAATTCCAGTTCCCGCCAGCCGCGTTCTACGTCCTGTCACGCCCAGCAGCTCATCCTCGCGCGTCGCACTTGTGCCCGTCAGCAGGTAACCGCCACTGGCCCGATTGGGCCGTGGCGAGCGTAGGCGCGTCCACAGATTGGCGAATGTCTTGCACCAGGTTTACACCTTGGCGCCTGCGTGTCCCCCTATCCCCCTCAATCCCCCGCTTTCGCCCCCGCTCCTCAGCACAGCACTTTGATGCCGTGTCAAGCCAACTGCAATCGATATCAATTGCAGCACATTGTTCATCGCATGAGTAGGCACTCTGTTAAACGTGTTCCAGATGCCTGCAAAGAAATAATGTCACAAACACAATGGTTTAATCGCATAATAGCTTGTGCAAGTCTTAAAAAATGTTAAGTTAAGCACGTTAAAGGTCAACATGTTATGAAAGAAAAATGATTTGCTAAGTGATTTACTCAGAATATGGTGTGACTGGAATGCAGTTTAAGCACAAATTGTATACTTTAATAATAAATGCAATAAAAGATTTCTTTGTGATTTAGACAAAACACTGACACAATGAAAAAGTGGAATTTGCCCGATGGAATCATTTGAATTTGATCAGTTACTCAAATAGCGCATGCATTAAAGATAATAGCATTATGTTTTCATGCCTTTCGTTTAACCTTATGCATCACGAATATTCAATAAATCGGCGCTAACGATCACGCAGCACGCACATCTCTATCGCCAAGCAAACTAAAGCCCAGCAAGAAAATCCATTTGTTTTCACATAAATCTTCACAAAAGGCGGCAACAAGCAAAAGCAGCAACCAGCAGCAGCAGAAGTCGGCAAACAAATCAACGTCAAATCAGTCTCCGTTTTATACATTTCGCTTTTTTTCAATAAAACCACCGGCTAAAGGAAACACAAAACAGACACTCATATGAATGGGCAGTCTGAATGTAGGAGTACTCTTCAAGAATGGCTGCAGTCTCCACCTACCTCCCTCCCTCCCTCTGTAACCTGGCTGCGCAATCAAATCATCTGGCAAAGCTTTGGCTGAGAGGACGAGCAAACAAATTGCGCTGCCACTTCAGAACGTGTTATTATTGTTCCTCCCCTCCGCCCCCACTTCCTAAGCGGCCAGCCACTTGTTGTTTGTGAAAAATTTACGCAATTATTGTAAACACAGCTGTCTGTGTGCTGTCCAGGTGCGAGTCCTGATCCGCAAGCAATAAGGCCATATAAATTATTATAATTAGTTTGCTGCCTTTGGCCCCCAAAAAAACTTTGGTATCTTCATCTACCATCCACCATCCACCATCTACATCTATGGTACATCGTGCTGCCAGTTATCGGGCGGCGGGCCATCAAATAATTTAGCTTAAAGTGTTTTTAATTAGTTACAGGCAAATTTACAAAATTTCACCAGCAAAATTTCGCCTGGCCATTTCTCATTTGTCTCCACAAATTGCGCCTAGTTCGCAATTAGAGGCAGTGAAGCAACCAGGAACAAGCGTCCTCATCGTCGACCAAGTTTCAAATTAGTTTTTCAATTATATTTATTGTTTGACGCGTGGCATTCATTTGCCAGCAAATCTTTGTGGCATCCAGTTGAGTTTCGTGCGCACACAAGCGTTAATTTATGAGCGCAGTAGCATATGGAAGCTATCCCAGGAGTTGAATTTTCAAATTTAATTAACCATGCGATGTTCATCATTTTAAGCACTCTGAATTACAATTCTTTATTTATACAATATCTGCACTTCACTGGCATCAATAAATTATCCATTTTAAATCCGCTTTTTCTGCACATTAATATTTACACAATATACTTCTTATGGCTGCGGAAGCTGCAACAGTTCAAGTGAACAATCATTAACGTTTTTATTTGCGTCGAGAGGCAAAATGCTTACAACAAATTTACATCCACTCCGGAAAGTAGGCAACAGTTTTTCGCGTTTTGAGAGCAAACTCAATGTGGCGCACAAAAGTAGGCAATGAATTTTCAGCAAGTGCCAGCAAACATGTAAGAGTCTCATTTGAAATGCCGTTTTAAACAAACGCATGCCAATCTGATTAAACACTTCGACTGCCTGGCAGTAATAAATATGTTAAATTATCGATTCAATGCAAACACACTTTTGGTAACAAATTTTAATTAAATTTTGTGCTCGCTGACTCGCCGTCGCGTCGATGCGTGCCCCCGTGTAAGGCACACGCATTTAATATTCTAATCATTATTTACGATACGGCAACATTCGAAAAACAAAAAAAAATTGGTATAAAAAAAGGTCGAAAAGGGAAAGACTTAATTATGTGTTGTGGCGAGCGAAAGGCAAATGCATATTTTGATTTATAGACTGGCGATGGAGGGACGAACAAGACTCGATGCCCGGGACTCATTAGGATAACAAATTATTGTATTTCATGCAGTGCTAACATCATTTTCAGTCCGATGTACTCAACAAACTTCCACTCATCTATCTATAGTATCTACATATATATACATATATTGTATACTAACTAGTTGGCCTGCACTCATCACGAAATACATACTTAGTGAAAGAAAACATTCGCGTGTTAGCGTTTTGCCTGTCGTGTGAATAGAATACTGGCAGCAAAAGGAAGAGAAAGAGACAGCGAGAGCAAGAGAAAGAGAAAGCGCGTTGGGTGAGAGACAGGAAATAATTGTCTTATGCTCATATTTCGTACATATTCATCAACAGTAATTGCCTAGCCGAGTTTTTCGCCTTTGTTTTAAGCCTTTCGCGTGTCCCTTTGGCCCGCTTCTTCATCATCATCAAGAAAAAGAAGAACATCAACGACAACAACAACAACAACAAACGAGCACCACAACAATAATGCGAAGGATTTCATTGTGTGTGCTTAAATGAGACACAAACTTGTTCCTATCCATTGTTAATGTCCCAGGTGTCATACACTCTCTGCACGCAAAGTCCATTAGCTTGGGTCTGAGATATATCTAGGCATATCATAGTTAACTATGATTTTTACTTGTATTTCCTATGACAGCTAAACGTTTAATTAATCAAATTCTGTCTGTAGATATCAAAGTTTTATTGAAATTCTTTCATAATTCAGTTCATAGTTATTAATGAAAGTGAGGAGCAGATAATACTACAAAGCTAGCGACTTTGCACTTCTCTCTGATCAGCAATATATATTCCAAAAGCTGTCTGTCAGATTAAAATCTTTTGTTAAAATGCACAGAACCGTATTGAAACTTCGACCACTCGCATGGATTCGCAGGATTCGCAGGACTTTCTCTCAATTCAGTCAGGTTTTTGTTTTGTTTTGTTTTTCTTTGCACGAGGCTTCTCGTGCTTTATTTATTATGCTTTGTCTCACAATGTCCCATAAGAAGTCGTCAGTTTGTGGTGCCTTTGAGCGAGCCTCTTGTTTGGTTATATTATCCAAAGGACTCTAAGCCCACAATCTCACCCCAGGCCCCGAGTCAGAGCTTCGCCTTGCCGCAAAGGCCACAACTGTTCTTCCTCTTCATTTTCTCGTTCTCGTTGTCGCTGTCGCTGTTATTGTTGTTATTTTTTGGCGACTTGTCGAGCTCTTGGAATATTTTATAAGAATAACTTGACCCGCTTTTTACAACGACTGCTGCGACTAGCGACCAGGACGAGTTCCTTGCGCACTTCCTCCTACATCATCGTCACAGCTCGTCAAGCTGCACGTTTTCGTATTGTCTTTATCATTGTTACCTTTTAATGCTGTCCTTTTGTCTACCCCATTTCTCTATCACTCTCTCTCACGTTCTATGTCTCTTGAGCGCATTTTTTTCCAGCTACTCTTAATTAAAATTAACATTTCATGAAGTGCGAGGTCTGCGCCAAATTACAGTAAAAAATGAACACAACAAAAATATAAATAATTCGCCAAAACAGTTTTTTTAATACCAACTGATCTCTCTCGCTATCCTCGTCCAACACTCGTCTCCCTCTCTCTCCCACTCTTTATATAGCGAATTTGCCAGCAGGCTGACTTTCAACTTTTTGTGTCTGTCCCTGAAAATTATCCCTGATAAGCTTGAAATTATATTTAAATATTTATTTATTTAGCTTTTGTGCAGACAACTTCGCTTACAGAGAGTGCGTGGGGGACATATCAAGAGAAAGAGAGAGAGGATTGTTCTGTTTGTATTTTGGGCTCGCCAAAAGGTTAAATAGTTTAACCTTTTTGTGTGTCAATTCAATTGAGACATTTCGTGTGATAAAGGTTCTACACGGTTGTGGTGCAACAAATGGCAAAACTCGTCTGTTTTAAGCCACAAGCAAACACAGTTTGCTTCAAAATGCAATAAATCAAAATGGTTTAGCCAATTAAAAAAAAAACAGCAAATTGAATAAAGTTTGAGCACATGCGATTTCCATATTTGTGGGATTAAAAATAAGCTTCAAAATATATGAATTTCTGTTATGATTCGTTCGCTTTACAAACATGAATAAATTAGTCAATCAAGTGCTTAAATATTTTAGCCTTCAGTGTGCATGATTCATTTCTATGTTGCATACTTTTAGGCGAGCATAGAAAACATAAGTTTGCAATTAGTTTACTCTACGAAACTTCAATTTAAATGTTAGAGCGCCACAAAAAAAAAAGGAATTGCTTTCAAAATGAGTTGAAAATAATTTTTCGCTGCCAAAGCAAAGTTTCCATTTAATTCTGTTTCTATTATTGTTCGCCCAATTAATTATAATTTAATGAATATAGTTTTAAATGTAATTTATGGTGAAATTAAAACCACATTTCGTTGTATGCATTTAATTAAAACAGTGGCACTTAATTTTATTAAATTTTTGAAGAGCCTCTTGTGGCTTCTCTCTCTTTCTCGCAGTCTGTTGGGACGCGTCACACCTTCAATTATTCAATAAAGCGAACATTCGCTTTATCAATAATATGGGGCAAAACCAATCAAATATTGTCGCCCATCTGCATGCCAAATAAGTTTGATGCGACGAGACGTCCCAAAGGACAACTTGCGACCAACAACAACAACGGCAAAGGCAACAAACAAAAGTCATTGGCAGGAAAAATACATACAAATTCATTTTCATTTTCATTTTCTTTAGTTTTATTTTTATATTTTCTGTTCACCGAATGCGATAATTGAATGCATTATTCAAAGAGCCAATGGCCGAAACAAAGGCGACAAAAACTGATAGAGCATAGGGAGGGATGCAGATGAGAGATGTGGGAATCTTTTACCTTTTGAGGCTCTTTAACACTTTATGGCTAAAGATGTAAATGTTCCATCCGGCATATTTTATGTGCCGAGTCATCAAAACTTTTCACAACACCAAACTTTGCAGATTGTTGTCGCCGTCGTTTACTCGTTGTAGTTGTAGTTGTAGTTTTGTTTGATGTTGTTGTTGTTGTGGTTGTTGTTGTTGCACTTGCTAAATGGACACTAAACTTTTTTTGGGGGGCAACTCGGAAATTTAGTAGTTTTCTGCATTTGAGCCAAAAACATGAAATACTTATATATGGTATAAAAAGAACTATGAATCCCGCAACACGCGACGCGCATAAACGATCAGATCACTTAGGGACCACTGTGCACACACACACACACGCACACGGAAACACACACAGTTACGCACGCACAAGCAGAGAAAAAACACAAATTACATTCAGAAAAAGTCGAATTTCAATATATGCAACTATTAAGTGAGAGATAAGTTTCATCGAATTGTAATTTTATTTGAACTTTATTTCGGTAGTTTCACTGTTTGCCCAAGCACAGCAAGAACTTAGTTAATTTTGAGCTTTAATCACCGTTACACTATTATCATTATTATTAAGTGCTGCCTGTGAGAAACAACCGCACGCGCGCCAGGCTAAATTTCAACTGACGCGAGTGCAAAACAGCGCAAAGCGGCAAACCTAAAGCAAGCCTCAAGCAAGTTGTTGTTGTTGTTGCTGTTGTTGCTGTTGTTACTGTTCTTGTTGTCCCTGTTCTTGTTGCTGTCTTTGCCGTTGTTGTGCTTATCAGAAACAGCTGCGGCCAAAACCGTTACACGGTAAAAGCTGCCTCGAGAGCTTTACACTGCAGGCGCAAAATATTAGTTACAACGAAACTAAAAGCAAACGAGAATTCATTTCAACGAAAAATCAGTACTAATACAATTTAAATATTTGTATATTAAAAATAACAGCTCAGAAGCTATTACAAGTTAAACTTTATATTAGAAATAGTTATGCAACATTAATAATAAATTAAAAAATAAATATAATGTCTTTTAATAAGAAAGTAAAGAAGTATTTAAATTTGTTACTTTACTTATAAACATTAAGTTTAATACAAAAGGCAATCTACGACAGAGTCAAAAGTATAAAATATGTATATGAAATGTAAACATTTAGGTTAATTGAAAAAAAAATAATATACTATATGTTATTGACTGCATATAAAATACAACCAATGATTATTATATTAAAGTGAAACATATTTAATCAGGAATCACTCAAAAATTTAAAGCATTTATAATATAAACATTTTGTTTAATACAAAAGTAAAAAATTACCTTGCATATAAAAACAGTTTAGCATATAAAAAAAGTTAATTAAAACATTGAATTTTATAGAAAATTAAAGGCTTTTTATTGGTAGTAAGGCACAGTTGAATATTTGTGTAAAGTTTTCTTAATTCTAGTCAGTTTGTTGAAGATTTGTAGAATAGAAATGATTGAAGATTATTAATAGTTCTCAGTAGTGCGCACATAGTTCACGCCGGAAGGCATCGAGACCTTGTCAAAGCCCTTGGGGAACAGCTTGTTGGCCTCATCGTCGCTGACAGTGGGCAGAATCATGACCTTAGTACCAGGCTGTGATTGGTAAAGAATATATTAGCAAAATGATAATAATATTACACTTAAGACAACTCACAGTCCAGTTGGCGGGCGTAGCAATCACCTTAACACGATCAACCAGCTGCAGGGAGTCAATTACTCGAAGGATTTCACTGCAGAGAAGAGAAGATAGTTAGGAAGGAATTCGGATAGGGATCGGTATGGATTACTTACTCGACATTGCGGCCAGTGGACATGGGGTAAAACATGGAGAGGCGCACCTTGTGATCGGGGCTGATGATGAAGAGAGCGCGAATTGTCTTGCCCACCTCGGGATCCTTCTTCTGCTCCTCGTCGAGCATGCCCAGGGATACGGCCAAGTCGCGTGTGGGATCGGCAATGATGGGATATGGGAAATCGCCGGGAATGTCCAGGCAATACGACTTGATGTCATTCACCCAGTCCACATGCGAGTTCAAAGCATCCACCGAGTGCGCCAAGCACTTCGTATTCCGCTTGGCGAACTCAGGCTGATGCACCGCAATCCTCCCCAGTTCCGTGGTGCACACTGGCGTAAAGTCAGCAGGGTGAGAGAAGAGCACAACCCACCTAAAGATTGAATAATTGTCATTTAATCATCTATATAGAGAGCGATAATAGAGAAAAGTATATAGAGGAGCACTTACGATTTTCCCTGCCATTCGTGGAACTTGATTGGACCCTTGGTGGTGTCGGCGGTGAAGTTGGGGATAGTCTGACCCAGACGCATCTTGATAGATTTGAATTATTGTTGAACTTGGAGAAACTGAGAGAGTTCTTTAGTTGCTTGGCTGAAGCACAGTTGTTCACTGAATGAATTCTCACAAGCGACGTGCCTTTTTATACGCTCAGTCCGACTCGGTTCTCTGCTTGCCAATCGAGTGAGGGAAAGAGACAAACAGAGACGAATAGAGAACCGGCAATGCTCGTTATCAAGTCTCGACTTATCTGGCATACGAATTGTATTTGTGTTTCTATTGCTGTAAACATATATGTATATTTAGTGGAGGTTAATTAAACGACAACAACAACAACATTATTCAAATATGCACTTGTAGAAGATACAAATGAATATCTATATCTATGATATATTCAGGTACACATACTGCAAGTTTTAATAAGCAGAACGCAAGCCGGCATCTAAATAAGGCAAAACTATAATGAAATTTCGAAAAATGAATATATATCGATGTACTTAAATATAGAATATATGCAATATCGAATAATATACCATAAGTATTAATATAATTAATGATTGTTATATATAGGATAATACAATACATTTACAGTCATTTAATTATATAATAAGTACAGTGTACAGCAGCAATTTTTATTATTTTACATATATTTTATACGCTATATATAATTTGTAAGATATGGGAATATTAGAAACACCATATCAACAAATAGTATATAGAACACCTTTGGCAAAGTTTAGAAATGAGAATTCCATATTACACAGCATACTCCTTAAATTTTATATATAAAAAATTTAAAATTATGGAAATCTGAGGATTGAAATTCTAGTTGACAGTTGGAAAACATAAAAACATTCCTCGATCTATTCCTATATATATAGTATATCGCTATGAAGGGGGTGTGTTTGATCGATCAGCTGTTTCTGAATTCGCAATCTTCTGCTGAGAATGTAAACAGAGAAAGAGAGCGATTCACTCTGTTATAGTATTAGTAAACTCACAAACACCCACTCTCTTTGTGTATGTGTGAGTGTGAGAGAAGAGAGCAGTGCTGTGTTTGATTGTATTTGTGAGCTCAGTACGATTAGCGACACAACTTTATCATCTGCTGTCCGTGTGAACTCACGTATTGAACGAAGCTGACTTCGGGAATCGGTGAGAACTATTTCCGAGAGAGCAACAGAATGTGTGAGTGTATTGGCGGATCACACACAAAATACCAATACTAAAGTAAGTTAACAGCTGATTAAAATAGATGTCATAACACTCGTAACTGCAGCAACTTCATCTGCATCGAAGTTGGCCAAAATATCTTGAGAACAGTTCCGTTTTCTTCATCACAAGCATTCCCTTCGACACCCTGTATTTATAATTAAGGTTAGGCGTCGCTAGATCAGCCATAATAGACTTTAGACGCCGCACGTGGCCCTACCCGGTTCCCCTCCCTTCCCCGCTTCCACTACCTGCTAATCTACTCGCGAGGCATACTTAAATGGAATCGGGTCGTTGTTGCTGTGGCTGTGGCTGTTGTTGACAAACAACTCGATCGTCATGGAATGGAAAATAACCAGAGAATTTCAAACGAAGCCCACGTTATTGCGTTGCAATGGAAAATAACCAGATAATTCCGCTTCGGACTGTACTCGACTCACTTTAAAATAACATTCCCTTTGAATAAACTTATTTTAGTATAACTTGAATATATCTTCAGGAAGAGATTATTTAGTTGTGGTCTCCATGTGATCCTCCCCATTCGACTGTCATTTTAGGTCTGATTGCCATTCTCGAATCCATTTGCCATCGACTGCTTCGTTCTGCATTAGTGTTAGTGATTTGTACGCAACACACTAATACACAGACATTTTAGAGCGCTCTCTTTGCAATCGCAATTCATTCAACAGGTTGTCGTCACTTCAGCTCACACAGACACAATACAGAGAGAAGAGAAGCAGCGCGCTGCTCAGTCACTAATACTAATGTACACTTTACTTCGCTCATTTGCCTCACACGCATTCGAAGAGAGCGTTCGGTACGTGTGTTGTGTTGCCTTGTATGTGAGACACACTAATACCAGCAAAGCAGCAATCGCTCTCTTTGCCTCGAGTATTGTTTCAGTCGCTGCCTCAGTCATTCTGTGTTTTGTGGAGCTGATGTTCAGACAGTTGATAACTTGAAATAGAACTGGAATTTGTGTTAAATATGGAAACTACGTTGCGGAAACAGTGCGAATGTGTGATATTATTTTATTTGTCATTATTATATGATGCAAATAAAACAAAATTAATTTATTGATTTACATAATTTGTTCTTTGATACGTCATGAGTTTGGGCTGTGTTATTTTCGATATAGATGTGGAACGAGTCCAACAGATATATAGTGGCTATATAGTGACTACCTCTCTGCCTCCCTCCCTCTCTCTATCAATCACTCGTGGGTCGAGCTACATCGGCTCGAGGCAACCGAATGAGGCGATCTACCTGCTCGGGTATAAAAGCGGGCGACTCGCTCGCCAAGTGCTCAGAGAGAAAAGCAACATCGAGTTAACAGTTGATAGTTGAGTGTTATTCGCGATTATTCACATTCGTATTCAATTTTCATAAAGTAATATCACAAGTAAAAAGATCGCTACAATGGCGTTGGTTTCTGTGGCAGATTTCGAGTTGAAAGCCAAGCGCAATCTGGAGAAGAATGCCTTGGACTATTACAAGAGCGGAGCAGGAGAACAAGTGACAGTCAGTCTCAATCACGAGGCATACAAGAGGTGAGTGCCACACAATATTTGATCTATCAGTGATCGTCTACTATATGGGAGTATCTTATATTAGATTGCGATTGCGTCCTCGGTTTCTGCGCGATGTCTCCCACTTGGATGTCAGCTGCGAGATCTTGGGACAGCAGCTGCAGTGGCCCTTGGGCATTGCGCCGAGTGCGATGCAGAAGCTGGCGCATCCGGATGGAGAGATTGGCATGGCACGTGCCGCTGGCAAAGCCGGCTCCATCTACATACTGAGCACACTGTCGACGACTTCGCTGGAGGATCTGGCTAAGGCAGCGCCAGACACTTGCAAGTGGTTCCAGCTCTACATCTACAAGGATCGGTGAGTGGCCTCTTTCCTTCTTTCCTTCCTTCATTTCTAACTTTTATAATCTCCTCTTCAGACATGTGACTGAACAGCTCGTCAGACGCGCTGAGCGAGCCAACTTCAAGGCCTTGGTGGTCACCATCGACACGCCCATCAATGGGGATCGTCGTGCAGATGCGAAGAACAAGTTCTGCCTGCCCTCTCACCTCAGTCTGGCCAATTTCGAAGGAGAGATGGCCCAGGGCGTCATCTCATGCGGAGGCGGCTCTGGCCTGAACGAGTATGTGGCCAGCCACTACGATCCCAGCATCACATGGAAGGATATCAAGTGGCTGCAACAGCTCACGCATCTGCCCGTCATCCTCAAGGGCATCCTCACAGCCGAGGATGCAGAACTGGCTCGTGAATTCGGCTGCTCGGGCATCATCGTCTCGAACCACGGCGGACGACAGCTCGACACTGCTCCGGCCACGATCGAGGCACTGCCTGAGATCGTTGCTGCAGTGGGCAATGATTTGGTGGTCATGCTGGATGGTGGCATCATGCAGGGCAACGACATCTTCAAGGCATTGGCTCTCGGTGCCAAGACCGTCTTCATCGGTCGCCCCGCCCTCTGGGGATTGGCCACCAATGGCCAGGCGGGAGTCGAGCAGTTGTTGCACGTGATGCGCGACGACTTCGAGATCACCATGAAGCTAACTGGTTGCCCCTCCTTGGCTGATATTCAACCCACCATGGTGGCCCACGAATCCACCTACTGGAATCGGCATTAAGTCGAATCGATTCAATTTAATCCAAAGCAACCACCTGCCGACTGATTAGCCTAATATTAGTTTAAGACCCGATATTTACTCTTTAGATTTATTAATACAAATATATAAATAAATACAAAATAATATTCAAAAATCTTTAGTTTTATTATTTAATAAATTTATTCAAATGAGATTGACTACAAAATACTCTGTTAGGGTTCTAAATTTGAAAACTCGTACAAACAATAACTCTTAACAATTTTAAAAATTTGAAATGATCTTTAGCTGTATATTAATTTGTTATTCTTCATATGAATTGATATTAAATAGTTAACAAATTTCCAAAAAAGAAATAAACCTTATATTTACGTTGATAGACATTAAATATCGGACTTTTAGTACATATATGTAAATATTTATGAAATTAAAAAAACAAAACTTTTCAGCACTTACAGAGATGGGCGAAGGGATGGATTTTTCTGAACATGAATACATATGTACATTTATATAATTTAAAGGGTCCGAGGTCACTAATTATGCTGACGAAATTTAATTTTCCATATTTTAAAATCTGCTTTTATTTTATAATCGCTAAACCTATACAAAAGAAAGTGTTTTTATTTTGACTTGCGTCCTCGATTAAATATGTAAATAAATTATTTTTTTCCAAATATTACTCATTTAATATTTAAAATAAAAAATAGATACTTTGCTTATACCCCAAATAATATATTTTATAAATAAATATTAAAATTACACAAAGTTTTATAAACTTTTAATTTATATTACTTGAAGTTCATTCATTAAAAAGCAAAACGTAAACAGAGAATGAAATGCAAAGAGAGCGATGGCTGCTTTGATGGTATTAGTGTGTCGCACTCACAAGGCAACACACACACACACAGCGAACGCTCTCTTCGAATGCGTGTGAGGCAAATGAGCGAAGTAAAGTGTACATTAGTATTAGTGACTGAGCAGCGCTGCTTCTCTTCTCTCTGTGTGTTGTGTCTGTGTGAGCTGAAGCGACGACAACCTGTTGAATGAATCGCGATTGCCGAGAGAGCGCTCAAAAGTGTCTGTGTATTTGTGTGTTGCGTACAAATCACTAACACTAATGCAGAACGAAGCTCGCTCAGCAGTCGACAGCAAATAGAGTCGGGAATGACAATTAGACCTAAAATGACAGCCGAATGGGGAGGATCACATGGAGACCACAACTAAATAATCTCCATTTACTTCCTGAAGATACATTCAAGTTATACTAAAATAAGTTTAGTCAAAGGGAAGGTCACTTCAAAGTGAGTCGAGTACAGTCCGAAGCGGAATTATCTGGTTATTTTCCATTGCAACGCAATAACGTGGGCTTCGTTTGAAATTCTCTGGTTATTTTCCATTCCATGACGATCGAGTTGTTTGTCAACAACAGCCACAGCCTCAGCAACAACGACCCGATTCCATTTAAGTATGCCTCGCGAGTAGATTAGCAGGTAGTGGAAGCGGGGAAGGGAGGGGAACCGGGTAGGGCCACGTGCGGCGTCTAAAGTCTATTATGGCTGATCTAGCGACGCCTAACCTTAATTATAAATACAGGGTGTCGAAGGGAATGCTTGTGATGAAGAAAACGGAACTGTTCTCAAGATATTTTGGCCAACTTCGATGCAGATGAAGTTGCTGCAGTTACGAGTGTTATGACATCTATTTTAATCAGCTGTTAACTTACTTTAGTATTGGTATTTTGTGTGTGATCCGCCAATACACTCACACATTCTGTTGCTCTCTCGGAAATAGTTCTCACCGATTCCCGAAGTCAGCTTCGTTCAATACGTGAGTTCACACGGACAGCAGATGATAAAGTTGTGTCGCTAATCGTACTGAGCTCACAAATACAATCAAACACAGCACTGCTCTCTTCTCTCACACTCACACATACACAAAGAGAGTGGGTGTTTGTGAGTTTACTAATACTATAACAGAGTGAATCGCTCTCTTTCTCTGTTTACATTCTCAGCAGAAGATTGCGAATTCAGAAACAGCTGATCGATCAAACACACCCCCTTCATAGCGATATACTATATACATATATAGGAATAGATCGAGGAATGTTTTTATGTTCTCCAACTGTCAACTAGAATTTCAATCCTCAGATTTCCATAATTTTAAATTCTTTATATATAAAATGTAAGGAAAATGCCGTCTAATATGGAATTCTCATTTCTCAACTTTGCCAAAGGTGTTCTATATAATATTTGTGTCCATTTTAATTTCTAATATTCCCATAACTTGCAAATTATATATAGCGTATAAAATATATGTAAAATAATAAAAACTGCTTTGTAAACTGTACTTTTTATATTACATGTACATACATGTATGATATTCTCCTACATATAATCATTCATCATCAATCAATCATTAATTATATTAATACTTACATTATTCGATATTACATCTATTCTACATATATTTAAGTACATCGATATTTATCCATTTTTGATTTCGAAATTGCATTATAGTTTTATTTTATTTAAATATCGTTTTGCGTTCTGCATATTAAAACTTGCATCGTGTGTACCTCAATATATCTTAGATATAGATATTCATTTGTAACGTATACTAGAACATATTTGAATAATATTGTTGTTGTTGTCGTTTAATTAACCTCCACTACATATACATACATATATGTTTACAGCAATAGAAACACAAATACAGATAAGTCGAGACTTGATAACGAGCATTGCCGGTTCTCTATTCGTCTCTGTTTGTCTCTTTCCCTCACTCGATTGGCAAGCAGAGAACCGAGTCGGACTGAGCGTATAAAAAGGCACGTCGCTTGTGAGAATTCATTCAGTGAACAACTGTGCTTCAGCCAAGCAACTAAAGAACTCTCTCAGTTTCTCCAAGTTCAACAATAATTCAAATCTATCAAGATGCGTCTGGGTCAGACTATCCCCAACTTCACCGCCGACACCACCAAGGGTCCAATCAAGTTCCACGAATGGCAGGGAAAATCGTAAGTGCTCCTCTATATACTTTTCTCTATTATCGCTCTCTATATAGATGATTAAATGACAATTATTCAATCTTTAGGTGGGTTGTGCTCTTCTCTCACCCTGCTGACTTTACGCCAGTGTGCACCACGGAACTGGGGAGGATTGCGGTGCATCAGCCTGAGTTCGCCAAGCGGAATACGAAGTGCTTGGCGCACTCGGTGGATGCTTTGAACTCGCATGTGGACTGGGTGAATGACATCAAGTCGTATTGCCTGGACATTCCCGGCGATTTCCCATATCCCATCATTGCCGATCCCACACGCGACTTGGCCGTATCCCTGGGCATGCTCGACGAGGAGCAGAAGAAGGATCCCGAGGTGGGCAAGACAATTCGCGCTCTCTTCATCATCAGCCCCGATCACAAGGTGCGCCTCTCCATGTTCTACCCCATGTCCACTGGCCGCAATGTCGAGTAAGTAATCAATACCGATCCCTATCCGAATTCCTTCCTAACTATCTTCTATCTTCTTTTCTGCAGTGAAATCCTTCGAGTAATTGACTCCCTGCAGCTGGTTGATCGTGTTAAGGTGATTGCTACGCCCGCCAACTGGACTGTGAGTTCCCTTTAAAGTTATTTTATAAGCATTTCAATAATATATTCTTTACCAATCACAGCCTGGTACTAAGGTCATGATTCTGCCCACTGTCAGCGACGATGAGGCCAACAAGCTGTTCCCCAAGGGCTTCGACAAGGTCTCGATGCCTTCTGGCGTGAACTATGTGCGCACCACTGAAAACTATTAATAATCTTCAATCATTTCCATTCTACAACTTTCCAACAAACTGACTAGAATTAAGAAAACTTACCCAATATTCGACTGTGCCTTAATAAAGATAATTTTTAATCTTCTAAATAAATTAGATTTTTAAATATATGTAGTACTAGCAGAGTCGAGACTTATACAACTTGTATCTGTATCTATTTGCATTCGGCATTCAATGCCAAAATGTGAGCATGGATTTAGGCAGATTCAGATGGATGAGGAGTTAGATGCTGACTACAATATGTTAATGAATCGATGTACATATGTGTTCGTCACAGGCTTCGGAAAGTAATACATACAATATTAGGTGTGACTGAATATCTGAATATTGGGTTCGCAAATTTAAAGACAATTTTGTAATATATTTATTTTTTAAATGCTCGTTGCTTTTATTGTACATTATAATAAAGTTGATATTGAACTGAATGCAATTATCAAAACGATATTTATATTTATTTATATTTAGTTGCAGAAATTGATCAACTAACATATAAATGATAAATCCCTTTTAGGTTCTTCATTTTCTTAAATTTCTTCTTCGAACTATGCAATTTTTTCGTCCTAGCTTAATCTTTTTTATACCCGATACCCATAGGGTAGAAGGGTATTATAACTTTGTGCCGGCAGGAAATGTGTGTAACAGGTAGAACGAGGCATCTCCGACTCTATAAAGTATATATATTCTTGATCAGCGTCAACAGCCGAGACGATCTAGCCATGTCCGTCTGTCCGTCTGTGTGTCTGTCCGTCTGTCCGTATGAACACCTAGATCTCAGAGACTATAAGATATAGAGCTCTAATTTTCGACAGCATTTCTTATGTTTCCACCCAGATCAAGTTTGTTTCAAATTATTGCCACGCCCACTTCCGCCCCCGCAAATCAAAAAATCGAATAACAAGCTTTGCACATTTTGGTATGTACAATAATAACTATAGTGGTTATGATTCCTGAAAATATTGTTGCGATCAAAAAAAAAAATGACGGAGTTATTAATGAAATACTTTTGTATGGGCAAAAACGCCTACTTACTAGGGGTCTCAGGTTCGATTTTAGAGGTCTAGAATCGGAATACTGAAAAATTCAGGCTGTCCGTGTATCAGTCGACTGGGAAAAATAAATTTAGACATATAAATTTTAAGTAAAAATAAGATAAGCAAAGCAAAGTTTCTATTTAATTTTTTAAATATTGCATTCAAGAAAAGTATAAAAATATCAATAATTGTTTTTTTTATCTCTGTGTTAACTTTATTCTGACTCTTTAGAACAAATTAACATTTTACCAAATATAGTTTGATGTAATATGAATAGATGATAAAACAAACATATACTGCTTTATCAACTTAACTTCAATTATTTAACAAAAAGAAAATGATTACGAATATAAAATATTTATTTATTTGTTTGTTTAAAACTAAGAATTACATCACAAACATACTTTGAACTTATTAATTATTAACCTAATCAGTCGGCAGGTGGTTGCTTTGGATTAAATTGAATCGATTCGACTTAATGCCGATTCCAGTAGGTGGATTCGTGGGCCACCATGGTGGGTTGAATATCAGCCAAGGAGGGGCAACCAGTTAGCTTCATGGTGATCTCGAAGTCGTCGCGCATCACGTGCAACAACTGCTCGACTCCCGCCTGGCCATTGGTGGCCAATCCCCAGAGGGCGGGGCGACCGATGAAGACGGTCTTGGCACCGAGAGCCAATGCCTTGAAGATGTCGTTGCCCTGCATGATGCCACCATCCAGCATGACCACCAAATCATTTCCCACTGCAGCAACGATCTCGGGCAGTGCCTCGATCGTGGCCGGAGCAGTGTCGAGCTGTCGTCCGCCGTGGTTCGAGACGATGATGCCCGAGCAGCCGAATTCACGAGCCAGTTCTGCATCCTCGGCTGTGAGGATGCCCTTGAGGATGACGGGCAGATGCGTGAGCTGTTGCAGCCACTTGATATCCTTCCATGTGATGCTGGGATCGTAGTGGCTGGCCACATACTCGTTCAGGCCAGAGCCGCCTCCGCATGAGATGACGCCCTGGGCCATCTCTCCTTCGAAATTGGCCAGACTGAGGTGAGAGGGCAGGCAGAACTTGTTCTTCGCATCTGCACGACGATCCCCATTGATGGGCGTGTCGATGGTGACCACCAAGGCCTTGAAGTTGGCTCGCTCAGCGCGTCTGACGAGCTGTTCAGTCACATGTCTGAAGAGGAGATTATAAAAGTTAGAAATGAAGGAAGGAAAGAAGGAAAGAGGCCACTCACCGATCCTTGTAGATGTAGAGCTGGAACCACTTGCAAGTGTCTGGCGCTGCCTTAGCCAGATCCTCCAGCGAAGTCGTCGACAGTGTGCTCAGTATGTAGATGGAGCCGGCTTTGCCAGCGGCACGTGCCATGCCAATCTCTCCATCCGGATGCGCCAGCTTCTGCATCGCACTCGGCGCAATGCCCAAGGGCCACTGCAGCTGCTGTCCCAAGATCTCGCAGCTGACATCCAAGTGGGAGACATCGCGCAGAAACCGAGGACGCAAACGCAATCTAATACAATACAATCACATATAGTAGACGATCACTCATATATCAGATATTGTGTGGCACTCACCTCTTGTATGCCTCGTGATTGAGACTGACTGTCACTTGTTCTCCTGCTCCGTTCTTGTAATAGTCCAAGGCATTCTTCTCCAGATTGCGCTTGGCTTTCAACTCGAAATCTGCCACAGAAACCAACGCCATTGTAGCTATCTTTTTACTTGTGATATTACTTTATGAATATTGAATACGAATGTGAATAATCGCGAATAACACTCAACTATCAACTGTTAACTCGATGTTGCTTTTCTCTCTGAGCACTTGGCGAGCGAGTCGCCCGCTTTTATACCCGAGCAGGTAGATCGCCTCATTCGGTTGCCTCGAGCCGATGTAGCTCGACCCACGAGTGATTGATAAAGAGGGGGAGGGAGGCAGAGAGGTAGTCACTATATAGCCACTATATATCTGTTGGACTCGTCCCATATTGTCATATATACTTACATGCATACATAATAAAATCCCATATGTATGTACACATGATGTATAAGTGAGCTTTTACCTCGCGAAACTTCACAGCTTCGAAAGCTTAGATTATAAGTTAGCCTTAAGCTGATCACGACTCAGAGCGGAGTTAACTGAAGAATCAATAAAGTTATTATTAATTATACTAAAACATAAACCCGCATATAATAATTAACAAATAAAACACAAGTGTCACGAGAGCATTTGTGTATCAGCCAAGAAAGTTGGCAATCAACACAAAACTGGCGACGAGGATTTAAAACATAAAACTACAGCTACCTAATATCGACAACTATAAATTCTAAAATTGCGTGTTTTAGTACTATATTCTACATTAACCGAGGAAAAAATATAGTATTGGACATCGTTAAATACAAAGCGCACACGTGATAAAAGCACTTTACGTAACACGCAGTGCAAGATAAGAAGGAAGAACGAAAAACTAAGAAGAACGTGGAGAAGGTAAACTAAAAGCTTTTCTTACCGCTACGACTGGAAACTGTGAACAAGGCGATCGGTGCGAAGCAACAATTGACAAACCGTGGTTCTAAAGCATAAAACATAAATTAAAACTTTTTCTTGTCTGGGTAATTTACACATAAATAAGTTAAAAATGGATGCTACTAGTATCAATGCCTTTAATTTAACTTTGAACTGCTTGAAAAATGTACAAGACTTTGATGGCACCGATGTTAACCAATTGCCAGACTTTATTTCGCAAATTGAAGCAATTATGCCAATGCTCGCCGGTTACGACGATGCAACGCGAAAAATCTTATTCGGCTTTGTACGAAATAAATGTGTAGGAATATCAAGACCAGTTATTCACAGGTACGGTAAAATCGAAAATTGGGATAAACTCAAAGAAATTTTGCTTAAAAACTTCGGAGAAAAAGAAAACAGCGATAACTTAATGCGCATGCTCAAAAATGCCAACAAATAGCCGAAACAGCCAGTCCTCTGGGCAAAATAAACTGTCTTCAGAACCAATGGAAATTAATCAATCGAGTGGAAATTTTCAATCGGTAGGGTCAGAAGATTACCCTATATAGAAATTAAAACTCACGTTAGGACACTACTTTTCGTTATAGATACTGGAGCAGAGTTCAGCATCATTAACGAAAACGTCTGTAACCCAAAATGGAAAACCAATGTTGATATAAAAATACGAGCTCTAGGAAACGAAATTAAAATAAAAAAATTATGTAGATTCCCATCATTTAAGGAATTTAATATAAAAAATTATTGGTGTGAATTCCTCGAATATAATTTCCATCAAAATTTCGACGGGCTAATAGGAGGGAACCTTCTAAACGATTTAAATGCCGTCATAGATTATCCTAACAGGAAGTTAATAATTAATAATGTCACTCTAAAACTTTTCATACAAGACGACATTAATATAACACACAAACTTATAAGTCTTAATAACTCAATTCAAAAAATCGATATCAATCAGGAATCAAAAGCTTTGCTAGAAGAGCTTGTACATGAATATGATTGCCTCTTTTATAGGAACTATCAAAATCTGACCTTTACTAACGAAGTCAAACATAGCATTAAAACAAGAAACGATATTCCATGTTACTCAAAAGCTTACAAATATCCTGAGATCCATACTGAGGAGGTTAACAGACAAATAGACGAGATGCTCGAGCAAAGAATAATTAGACACTCTAATAGTCCATATAATAGTCCGTTATGGGTGGTCCAGAAGAAGACAGATGCCTCAAATCTCAAGAAGTGGCGGTTAGTTATCGACTACCGTAAATTAAATAAAGAGACAATCGAGGATCGTTTTCCTATACCCAATATTGACGAGATTTTTGACAAATTAGGTGGATGTAAGTTTTTCACAAGCTTAGATCTCGCTAAAGGGTTTTACCAAATCGAGATGGATCCGGATGACATACATAAGACAGCATTTTCTACATCCAGTGGGCACTACGAATTCTTGCGTATGCCATTCGGATTAAGAAACGCTCCGTCCACATTCCAACGCCTTATGAATAACGTACTTAGGTCATTCATAGGACACATATGTTTGGTATATATGGACGATGTTCTCATTTTTTCTAAGAGCATAGAAGAACATGTTGAACATATCAAGGCCATATTTGATTGTCTATTGAAATCAAACCTAAAACTCCAGATTGACAAGTGTCAATTTGCAAAACAAGAAATCGAGTTTTTAGGGCACATAGTGAATCAAGAAGGGCTAAAACCTACTAAAAACAAAATCGAAGCAATTAACAAAATCAAACTACCATCAAATCAAAAAGAGATTAAAAGTTTCTTGGGCATGGCAGGGTATTTAAGACGGTACATAAAAGATTATTCAAAAATTGCACAGCCTCTTATAAAATATTTGAAGAAAAATTCGAGAGTAAACTTAGAAGATGAAGACTTCGTAGAGGCATTTGATAAACTTAAATTACTAATCACAAGCGAACCAATTGTAGTATACCCCGACTTTAAAAAACTATTTACTCTCGTCACGAACGCAAGCAACTATGCTTTAGGAGCGGTCTTAATGCAAGACGATAAAGTCATTTACTATGCGAGTCGAATGCTCAAAACTCACGAATTAAACTATAGTACGATCGAGAAAGAGCTCCTAGCCATTTACTGGGCAACCAGATATTTTAAGCATTACCTGTACGGAAGGAAATTTGTGATAAAAACAGACCATAAACCTTTGGTTTGGCTAAACAATTTAAAAGAGCCAAACCTAAAACTTCAACGTTGGAAAATTCAGTTAAATGAGTTTGATTTCGATATAAGCTTTATCAAAGGAAAAGAAAACGCTCTGGCGGATGGCCTCAGTAGAATCCCAAGCTCCAATAGCGCAAAAGCAGACGAAGACAGCCTCGAGATAGATAGCGAAGATATTTTTTTGGCCGAAATAGAAAACAATCTCCGCATCAACGTCTTAAACGTCGTAGATGAAAATCAGGATTTCTCCGAACAGCTAATAAAATTATTTAATAGCGAGTTGGACGATATTGAAACCATCCACACTGCAATATCGGACGATCGAAACTTTATCCCAATTACCGAAAAATGTCTAAATATTTTTAAAATTCAAATAATACTTAACATTGGTGAAAACGATTCACGATCCACAAAGATCTTGTACAAAAGGAAAGTTAGACACATTGTTAAAACAAAAGGCGATGCCGAAAAATTGTTAAAAGTCATGCAAGAAATAATACCCGAAAAAGGATTAGTTGTAATTTATTGCGAAGACACAAAATTATATTTAATGTTCCAAGAAAACTATAGACAATATTTCTCCAACAATACAAATTTAAGAGTTCTGAAATCATGTATACTATTAAAAGATGTTACAGATAGAGAGAAAATGTTAAAAATTATAGAAAATGAACACTTAAAAAACAACCACAGGGGCATAAATGAAATTTTGTTAGAAATTAAGCAATTATATTATTACCCTAATTTGTTAAAAGAAATTCAAAAGTATATTAATAACTGCAATATATGCAACACAGCTAAATATGATCGCCGCCCAATCAGATATAATTATTGTATAACCGAATCATCTGAAAAACTGAATGATATAATTCATATGGATATATGGTTTCCACAACGAAATATCATGTACCTTACTACTTTGCTTTGCCTTATATTTATTGATTACTATATACTTATATTTAAAACTAAAAAGATGATCGGGAGATGAAAGCGGCAAAGACTCTGCAGTGGCGGCGGACGAAGCTGACGAAACTTATTGAGGGGAGAGTGTATCTCCTAGAGATGTACTCCCGTAATATCGATACTCGCGTGAGTTATCGAGTTTTGTTGATCACGAGAACTGAAAAGGGTTGCCACAGTACCCCCCTCCTAGAGTTCCAGTTGGGAAAGATACTTTGCTGGGAATCTGATTTGTCGTCCTGATCTTGACACTTTCTCGAGTGTCTGAGCAGTTGGCGCTGTCGTCTGCTCCTGTGTTGGAGGCGGTACGTCTTTGAAGATGTAAGCTGGTTTAAGTCGATCGATGGAAACCTTGTTTTCCTTTGTGTGGCCCTTGAGTGTAAAATATTTGTCGTGTTTTGTTACCACTTCGAAAGGACCCTCGTAGTTTGCTTCCAACGGGGTTTTCACTCGATCCACTCGAACGAAGACGTGGGTACAATGGTTTAGGTCCGGGTGGACAAATTCTTGCGGTGTATGATGGTGCACTGGCTTAGTGGTTGGCAGTTGAGACATGGTTTTGAAGAGCCTCGGTGAACTCGGACTCAGTGTGTTTTGTGTGCTCGGTGCAAAATCCGCCTGGCACCCGTAGTGTGGTGCCATAAACCATTTCCGCAGGGCTCAGCCCGATGTCGCTTTTGATTGTTGTGCGTAGGCCGAGTAGGATTAGATGCAGGGAACTACTCCAGTTGATTGGATCGACGCATTTTAAAGCAGCTTTTAACGTTCTGTGCCAGCGTTCGATCATACCATTGGCTTGTGGGTGGTACGCCGTCGTCCGCAGGTGCTTAAAACCACAAATTTTGGAAAGCTCTTGGAATAATGTAGACTCGAATTGTCGACCCAGATCGGTTGTGATGTGAAGAGGAATACCGTACTGAGCGAACCAGCCCGATATCAGTGCGTTGGCTACAGATTTTGCTGTGATGTCTACTAAAGGAATTGCTGCGGGCCATCGTGAGAATCGATCGATACACGTGAGGCAGTATCGGTATCCGTTCGATGAAGGCAGCGGGCCGACTATGTCGATATTTATGTGTTCGAAACGGGTGTCGCTGGCGGTGTACTCTCTAGTGGCGATTTGGTGTGACGTTGGATTTTGGCCTTCTGGCACGGGATACAAGAGCGTACGATTTTAGCGACATCCTTCGCCATGCGGGGCCAAACGTAGTGTTTTCCGACCAACTTGTTTGTTGCCTTAACTCCCGGATGGCTCAGCGAATGTAGGGCCTCAACCACGGTTTGGCGTAGGCATTTGGGCACAAACGGACGTGTATGGTTATTGGCGACGTGGCAGTACAATTGTTTGTTTGAGCCTGCAAGAGACAATTTTGTTAGTGAGATGGGTTTTTCGGCGTCAGACTTGAGTAGCGATTGTAGTTCCGCATCGCTTTCCTGTTCCAGTGCCATCTCGTCGAAGTTTATGTGTTTGATGGCATCGATGCGTGAGAGAAGATCAGCCACGTTGTTTTCTTCTCCAGAGATGTGCCGGATATCGGTGCTGAATTGGCTGATAAAATCCAGTTGCCGAGCGCGTCGAGGTGATGCTTTCTCGCTGTTTTGACTGAAGGCGTACATAAGCGGCTTGTGGTCGGTGAAAATAACGAAATTCCTGCCCTCCAGTGCGTACTTGAAGTGCAAAACGGCCTGATAGATGGCAGTCAGTTCTCTATCGTAGGTGCTGTACTTCTTTTGCGTCGATGTGAATTTCCTGGAGAAGAATCCCAGTGGTTGTGTCTGCCCGTTGATGACCTGATGTACTACGGCTCCCATAGCGTCGTCGGACGCGTCGGTGGTTAGAGTTAATTGTGAGTTTGGTGCCATGTAATTCAACAACGTAGCGTTTGCAAGCTCGTTCTTGCAGGCGGTGAATGCGTAGTCGGCTTCTGTAGACCAAAGTATCGGGGTTTTGTCGTTCTTTTATTGCCTTGGATCAGCGTCTGGGTATGTGCTGGTTCTCGGCTGCTCGTGGGATAAACGGCCTATAGAAATTAATCATACCCAGAAACTTTTTTAGGTCTTTAGCGATAAGCGGTTTTTTAAAATGCCGCATGGCTTCCACTTTGGCTTCGGATGGTTTTAAGCCGTGCTGACTGATGTCGTGTCCCAGGAATGTAAGTTGTGTCTTACCGAATTGGCACTTCTCAAAGTTTACGGTGAGATGTGCCTTCCGAAGGCGGTCGAGGATTGTGCGGAGGTGCATCTCGTGCTGCGCCTCGGATTCTGAAGCGATCAAAATGTCGTCGATGTAAGCAAAAACGAAGTCGAGGCCTTGTATGACGTTGTTTATGTGACGTTGAAAAGTTTGCGCTGCGTTGCGCAGACCGAACGTCATGAACAAGAATTCGAATAGCCCAAAAGGCGTGATAATTGCTGTTTTGGGAATATCTTGTGGTTCGACAGGAATCTGGTGATATGCTTTTTGCAGGTCGATTTTCGAAAATATCTTCTTACCGTATAAGATGCTCGTTACATCCAGTATGTACGGAATAGGATATCGATCCGGCACGGTTACGTTGTTCAGTGCTCGGTAGTCGCCGCACGGACGCCACTCTCCATTTGCTTTCTTTACCAGGTGCAAAGGGCTGGACCAGTTGCTATTTGAGGGACGGCATATTCCTTTCTCGATGAGGTAGGAGAACTCGGATTGTGCAGCTTTGAGTTTGTCGGGCGCTAGTCGTCGGGCGCGGGCGTGAGTAGGCGGCCCGTTGGTCGAGATGAAGTGCGTTACTTCGGATGTTGCTGGCAGCCGGTTCGAGTTGATCGTTGCGAGATCGCGATATTCGTGAAGCAATGTAGCGTATTGGTTACTCGTGTCGTAGGATAAAACCGCGTTGATTTTACGTTGGGGCGCGTGACATTTTGATTCCAGCAGCGTAGCCCGATCGATGAGTTTGCGTCGTTTCATATCGACGAGTAAGTCAAAATGTTGAAGAAAGTCGGATCCGATGATAGCGCAGTTGACGTCAGCTATCACGAAAGTCCACACGAAGTTTCGTCGCAATCCCAGTGACAATGTTATGCGTTTTTCTCCATAGGTTTGTATTTTCGTGCCATTGGCGGCGAAAAGAAGCTTTGGAGTGAGCATAGTTGTTGCGTTTTTGCAGGGTGGCATCACTGAAATGTCGGCGCCGGTATCGATGAGAAACTGTGTTTTGGAGAAATTGTCGTTGATGGCGAGGCGGGCAATTGTGTTGTGGTCTTCTTCGAATTTGTCCGCCGAATCCGAAGATTGATTTAGTTTTTTGGTTCGGATGCAAAAGAGCATGGTTGGCGACATTTCTTGGCGGCGTTACCAAATTTGCTGTGGTACCAACACATGTCTCCAGCTATGACGCTGTTGCGATCCGTTCGCAAGCTGTTCTTGCGAGAAAGGTTTCTGGAGAGCGCGTTGATTTGTTGTTCGATGCGGTCTAGACGATCGTCGGAAACGGCGCTGCTGGTTGGCGCCGACTTGGCGTCGATGGTGCGTACCTGATGAAAATCACCGACTTCCATCACTTTATCTGCCAACTTAGCTAAGTTTGCTAGGCTGGCGTCCGATGCTTGCAAGATCGCTTGCACTTGTGTTGGTAAGCGCTGCAGCCACAGTGCTTTCAGAAAAGATTCTTGAACTTTGTTTGCGGCTAGTGCGTTTAACTCGTTGAGCAGTTGCGTGGGGCGCTTGTCACCAAGGTCGGTCTCCGATATTAACTTCTGGATTTTCTTTTGTTCGCTTTCGCAGAAGCGTTCCAGGATGCACGATTTCAAATTTTCGTACTTGCCTGTGCGTGGTTGGTTGACGATGGCGTCGGCAATTCGGGCCAACACCGGTGCTTCGATTGACGCTAGGATTGTGTTAAATTTCGTTTCGTCCGAGGTTATTCCCGCCAGAACGAATTGGGCTTCGATTTGCGATAGCCATAATTCTGGGTGTTCGGGCCAAAACGGCGGTATTTTCACAGCTACACGGTTGATAACTGCGTCAACACCGTGAGTAACGGTATCGTGAAAAACCTCGGCGTCGTCTTGTGGGGCGTCGTTGTTTGCCATTGTAAGCACCAGTACTCGTGTGTATATAGTGATCACGTCGGGGTCACCAATTTGCTTTGCCTTATATTTATTGATTACTATATACTTATATTTAAAACTAAAAAGATGATCGGGAGATGAAAGCGGCAAAGACTCTGCAGTGGCGGCGGACGAAGCTGACGAAACTTATTGAGGGGAGAGTGTATCTCCTAGAGATGTACTCCCGTAATATCGATACTCGCGTGAGTTATCGAGTTTTGTTGATCACGAGAACTGAAAAGGGTTGCCACACTACAATCGATAAATTAAGTAAATATGCAACAACACATTTTTTAAAAGACCGATCATGGATTTCTCTGCTTAACGCAATTAAACTAAGACTCCAATATCTAGGAAAACCTAAGAAAATTGTTACGGACAATGAATTTAATATACTAACAATTAAGGAATACCTCCAGGACAATGATGTCCAGATCCATTTCACGACCCCATACAAAAAAACTGGAAATTCAGATATTGAACGCCTTCATCTAACTTTAAACGAACACATACGGTTATTCAATGCGGATCCTAACAATAAAGATAGCGTGCAAGACAAAGTTTTAAAGGCTATAATATCATACAACAACACAATCCATAATACAACTAACATTAGGCCGATCGATATTCTAAATAATTTACTCTCTTCTGAAGACATTGAAAAACTATCTAAAAAAATAGCAGACAATAAAAAAATATGTCAAAACAACCTATAGAATCTAATGATAATTTTAAGAACGATTTTGTCAAAAATAATAAAGTAGGTAAATCACAACCAAAATATAAACGTATCGAAGGTTATGAGCAGGAGGGTAATTATCTCGTATCTGTCGACAACCCAAATCATAAAATTTATAAGGATCAAGTTAAACGAATATATAACCACCAAGACGTTAATATGTAAGCTCGATAAAAATATTGTAAGATACAATTAATTTTCAACAAAGATATTGTCGAAACTTGCGCGCGGGTTGTCATATATACTTACATGCATACATAATAAAATCCCATATGTATGTACACATGATGTATAAGTGAGCTTTTACCTCGCGAAACTTCACAGCTTCGAAAGCTTAGATTATAAGTTAGTCTTAAGCTGATCACGACTCAGAGCGGAGTTAACTGAAGAATCAATAAAGTTATTATTAATTATACTAAAACATAAACCCGCATATAATAATTAACAAATAAAACACAAGTGTCACGAGAGCATTTGTGTATCAGCCAAGAAAGTTGGCAATCAACACAAAACTATATATCTATATCGAAAATAGCACAACACAATCTCATGACGTATCAAAGAACAAATTATGAAAATCAATAAATTAATTTTATTTTATTTGCATCATTTAATAATGACAAATAAAATAATATCACACATTCGCACTGTTTCCGCAACGCAATTTCCATCTTTAAAACAAATTCTAGTTTTAGTTCTAGTTATCAACTGTCTGAACATCAGCTCCACAAAACACAGAATGACTGAGGCAGCGACTGAAATAATACTCGACAGCAAAGAGAGCGATTGCTGCTTTGATGGTATTAGTGTGTCTCACACACAAGACAACACACACACACTGCTTCTCTTCTCTCTGTGTATTGTGTCTGTGTGAGCTGAAGTGACGACAACCTGTTGAATGAATTGCGATTGCCGAGAGAGCGCTCTAAAGTGTCTTTGTATTAGTGTGTTGCGTACAAATCACCAACACTAATGCAGAACGAAGCTCGCTCAGCAGTCGACAGCAAATAGAGTCGGGAATGGCAATCAGACCTAAAATGACAGTCGAATGGGGAGGATCACATAGACACCACAACTAAATAATCTCTTCCTGAAGATATATTCAAGTTATACTAAAATAAGTTTATTCAAAGGGAAGGTCATTTTAAAGTGAGGCGAGTACAGTCCGAAGCGGAATTATCTGGTTATTTTGCATTGCAACGCAATAACGTGGGCTTCGTTTGAAATTCTCTGGTTATTTTCCATTCCATGACGATCGAGTTGTTTGTCAACAACAGCCACAGCCACAGCAACAACGACCCGATTCCATTTAAGTATGCCTCGCGAGTAGATTAGCAGGTAGTGGAAGCGGGGAAGGGAGGGGAACCGGGTAGGGCCACGTGCGGCGTCTAAAGTCTATTATGGCTGATCTAGCGACGCCTAACCTTAATTATAAATACAGGGTGTCGAAGGGAATGCTTGTGATGAAGAAAACGAAACTGTTCTCAAGATATTTTTTGGTCAACTTCGATGCAGATGAAGTTGCTGCAGTTGCGAGTGTTAAGACATCTATTTTAATCAGCTGTTAACTTGCTTTAGTACTGTATGTGATCCGCCAATACACTCACACATTCTGCCGCTCTCTCGGAAATAGTTCTCTCCGATTCCCGAAGTCAGCTTCGTTCAATACGTGAGTTCACACGTACAGCAGATGATAAAGTTGTGTCGGTAATCGTACTGAACTCACAAACACAATCAAACACAACACTGCTCTCTTCTCTCACACTCACACAAAGAGAGTGTGTGTGTGAGTTTACTAATACTACCACAGAATGAATCGCTCTCTTTCTCTGTTTACATTCTCATCAGAAGATCGCGAATTCAGAAACAGCTGATCGATCAAACACACCCCCTTCATAGCGATATACTATATACATATATAGGAATAGATCGAGGAATGTTTTTATGTTCTCCAACTGTCAACTAGAATTTTACTCCCCAGATTTCCCTAAATTCTTTATATATAAAATTTAATGAATATACCATCTAATATGGAATTGTCATTTTTCAACTTTGCCAAAAGGTGTTCTATATACTATGTGCCTATTTTGTTTTCTTATATTCCCATAACTTGCAAATTATATATAAAATATAAGTAAAATAATAAAAACTGCCTTGTGGACTGTACTTTTTATATTATTAGATGACTGTACATATATGATATTCTTCTAAATATAATATAGCAATCATTATTATTATATTAATACTTATATTATTCGATAGATATATTCTATATTTACATCTATTCTATATTTGAGTACAGCGATATTTATGCATTTTTGATTTCAAAATTACATTATAGTTTTATTTTATTTAAATATCGTTTTGCGTTTCGCATATTAAAACTTGCATCGTGTGTACCTCAATATATCATAGATATATATATTCATTTGTATCTTCATCAAGTGCATATTTGAATAATATTGTTGGTGTTGTCGTTTAATTAACCTCCACTAAATATACATATATGTTTACAGCAATAGAAACACAAATACAATTCGTATGCCAGATAAGTTGAGACTTGATAACGAGCATTGCCGGTTCTCTATTCGTCTCTGTTTGTCTCTTTCCCTCACTCGATTGGCAAGCAGAGAACCGAGTCGGACTGAGCGTATAAAAAGGCACGTCGCTTGTGAGAATTCATTCAGTGAACAACTGTGCTTCAGCCAAGCAACTAAAGAACTCTCTCAGTTTCTCCAAGTTCAACAATAATTCAAATCCATCAAGATGCGTCTGGGTCAGACTATCCCCAACTTCACCGCCGACACCACCAAGGGCCCGATCAAGTTCCACGAATGGCAGGGCAAATCGTAAGTGCTCCTCTATATACTTTTCTCTATAAAGATGAATATACAATAATTATTCAATCTTTAGGTGGGTTGTGCTCTTCTCTCACCCCGCTGACTTTACGCCAGTGTGCACCACAGAACTGGGGAGGATTGCGGTGCATCAGCCGGAGTTCGCCAAGCGGAATACGAAGTGCTTGGCGCACTCGGTGGATGCTTTGAACTCGCATGTGGACTGGGTGAATGACATCAAGTCGTATTGCCTGGACATTCCCGGCGATTTCCCATATCCCATCATTGCCGATCCCACACGCGACTTGGCCGTATCCCTGGGCATGCTCGACGAGGAGCAGAAGAAGGATCCCGAGGTGGGCAAGACAATTCGCGCTCTCTTCATCATCAGCCCCGATCACAAGGTGCGCCTCTCCATGTTCTACCCCATGTCCACTGGCCGCAATGTCGAGTAAGTAATCAATACTGATCCCTATCCGAATTCCTTCCTAACTATCTTCTATCTTCTCTTCTCTGCAGTGAAATCCTCCGAGTAATTGACTCCCTGCAGCTGGTTGATCGTGTCAAGGTGATTGCTACGCCCGCCAACTGGACTGTGAGTTCCCTTTAAAGTTATTTTATAAGCATTTCAATAATATATTCTTTACCAATCACAGCCTGGTACTAAGGTCATGATTCTGCCCACTGTTAGCGACGATGAGGCCAACAAGCTGTTCCCCAAGGGCTTTGACAAGGTCTCGATGCCTTCTGGTGTGAACTATGTGCGCACCACGGAGAACTATTAACAATACTCGATTGCATACAAAATATAACTTTTTCATAACTGATTAGAATTAAGAAAACCCCAAATATTCGAATGTTCCTTAATAAAAATAAACTTTAATTTTCCCACTAAGCTCAGAGTTTTTCAATGGGTTTTGTATGCAATAATGGGGTTTGTTAATAATAGCTCAGGACCTATAAAGTAAAAAATGTCCAGCGTCACCATAGCCAATTAATGTTTGCAGTGATTGTATATAATATTTTCTTTAGTATTCATTATTTAATATTTAAGCCTAATTCAATGAAAGTATCCACTATTTCAAATAAAAACAAGTAAGAAAGTTACAGTCGAGTGTGCTCGACTGTGAGATACCCGCTACCTATTTTTAATAAAGGCAAAATATTGCGGTATAATTTTCAAAATATACCGAAAATACTAAAAACATACTAAAAATATACCAAATGGTATGCTTGGTATATCGATATAGTACACCATTCAAAATATACCATAAACGGCGCAATGTGCCAGATTGTCGGCCAAAGCAACTCAGACCCCTAGTAAGTAGGCGTTTTTGCCCATACAAAAGTATTTCTTTAATAACTTAGACAATTTTTATCTGATCGCAAATTTTCAGGAATCATAACTACTACAGTAGTTATTGTATATACCAAAATTCGTAGCTCTAGCTTTAAAATTCAACTTGTTCGATTTTTTTGATTTACGGGGGCGGAAGTGGGCGTGGCAAAAATTGGAAACAAACTTGATCTGCGTGCAAACATAACAAATGCTGTCGAAAAAAATTATAGCTATATCTCTTATAGTCTCTGAGATCCAGTGTTTCATATGGACGGACGTTGATCAAGAATATATATACTTTATAGGGTCGAAGATGCCTCCTTCTACCTGTTACATACATTTCCTGCCGGCACAAAGTTATAATACCCTTCTACCCTATGGGTAGCGGGTATAAATACTTAAATAAATTAAACCTAAACAAATAAATCCGTAAAGAAATAATGTAAATAAACAAATAATAAGCAAAGAACATATTCCACCGCTCAATATATTTTATTTTGCTCTTTTTTTATTTGTTAAATGGATAATTTATTTATATTTATACTCATATGAGATCGATTATCTTCTTTTGAATTTTATATCTCGCGCGCCGTATCGATAACTTAATGTTTTCATTGCATGGTGAATGGCAGCTTAACAGTCTGTTAGAGCTTAACAGCGCCTTGATATTTCAAAATAACAGCTGCTCGACAGTAACAGTGATTGGCAATCATTGTAAAAGTCGGTCACACTACAAGCAATTCGAGGTAAAACTCTTAAACAAAAAGTCATTTGTGAGTTTCTAAAGTGCACTGAACTTCCGCAAAGGTAACAAAATAAACGTAAAACACTCGCAGTTAACCAAATGCATTAACAACATGCTCACAAGCAGACTATCCCAGCTCCCACATTAAAATGCATTTTTTTGGCCACCAGCAAATTTTTCTGTATGCATGAGTGTGTGCGTGCTTATCGCTGAATGTGTGTGTGCGTGTGTGTACAATGCATAGATGTGTATGTGTGTGTCGACTGTGACTGTGACTGGTTGCTGCTGCTGCTAAAGGGAAAACAAAGAAAACTTCACAAAAAGAACGACGTAAAAACGCATTTGAAACGCATTTATTAACCGTTTGTTGTATACGGAGTGAGTTGTTTGATGGTTAATTGAAATGCAACAGTGTAAAAACTCGATTGAATATTGATTATTTTTTTCTTTGCTTCAGTGCATTGCTGCTGTTTGCATGTAATTGTAGTTGTAGTTGTAGTCAAGTTATTGTTGTTGTTGTGGCTGCAGCTGCGCGTCGAAAACTTAAACTACTGCTGTCATTGTTGCTATTGCTGTCTCGCAAAAGTATTGTTGTTGCTCTTGTTGTTGTTTTGCAATAGTCAAGTGCATAATTGTTGCTGTGCAAATGCATTTTGTCAGTGTGTGGGTGCGTGTGTCCGAATTATGCGCTAGTGTGTGAGTGAGAGGGGGATAGCAGTAGAGCACCGTTCAAAGGACAATTGCTGTTAATGCATACACACACAACTGCAGGCTGCCATGTTGTTGTCGTTGTTGTGGTTGTTGTTGCTGCTGGTGTTGTTGCTAATGTTTGCTGCTTCGCACCTGCATCCATCATCATTCACCCCGCCTCCTTCCCCTTTGCACACAAACAGATACAAAACACACCTACACACTCACAGCCACACAGACAGAGATGTGTGTGTGTGTGTGTCTCTCACTGTTTCTATCCTTTGCTTTTAATTGCTGCTTCTTCCCACAAAATCTCTCTCAGAGTACAAAAAGAACAACAAATAACAACAGCAAGCAAGAGCAAGAAAAAGTGAACAAAGTGAGGCGACGAACATGGATTTCGAGCAAGCCGATAACGATAATGAGCACAATCCGAACTTATCCTCGGAGAGCAGCAATGCCAGCAGCAACATTAGCAATTTACAGCCAGAGCCAGCAATAGCAGCAGCTGTTAATGAAGTTGCAGCTGCTGCGGCTGCAGTTAGCAGCGGCTCAACTGCAGTGCTGTTAGTTAACATTGAGGCTGCAGCTGTTAGCAGCACAGCAGCAACAACAACAACATCAACAAATAATGCAGAACCGCAATCACAACAAACTGAAGCTGAACATGAGCATTCTCCCACTCCTACTCTACAGCAAGCACAGGACGACGAGCATTTGGAGGCGCAGCCGGAGCAACAACAGCCGCTACAGGATAATCAGGAGCAAGTGGCGCCGCCGCTGCCGCCACCACAGGAAATCATTGACGCGGACGCCATTGCCGACACAATTGACGCGGGCGCCATTGATAACGATAACGACGCCGTCGTGGAGCGCATTGACGATTACGACGACGACGACGAGGACGACGGCGAAGCTGACGAAGTCCACGGCGACGACAACGACGACGACGACGTGCTCGAGGAAGGTGACGAGGAGGAGGGCGACGCCGACGGGGAGGTCGAAGCCGATAGAGACAGAGACGGAGACGCTGTCGCCGCATCATCATCATCCGCTCTAGCTGCAGACGCAGTTGGATCAGCATCATCATCGTCCTCTGCGATAATTGGTGGCCAACAACAGCAGCGTCTGCATTCCGTGGCCGTCTTGCCGAGCTATTCCACTGCCGGGCGACGCGTTGCACGTGCCTCACTGCCACCTCTATTGCGTGCTCCACGCAGCATCATCAACAACAACAACAATAATAATAATAATAACAACAACAACAGCAACGCCAACAATAATAATAACAACAGCAACAGCGGCGCCTCAAGCTCATCGAGCAGCTCGCGACGCACGCGTCACTTTTACAGCAACAACGGCAGCCACTTCAGCAACGAGATGTACGCCGGCAGCCACAAGAGCTCATCCTCCAGCCAGAGCCAGAGCCATGGCCACAACCAGAGCTCTCCAAGAACGGGTGGCAGCAGCAGCGGAGGAGGAGCCACTGGAGGACGCAGTCAGAGTCAGGCACATCAGGGCGTAGATCCCTTGAGGCTCCTCTATCCCAATGTCAACGAGAACGAGACGCCGTTGCCACGTTGCTGGAGTCCACACGACAAGTGTCTGACCATTGGACTCTCGCACAACAATCTACGCGTCACCTACAAAGGTGAGTAATATACTTTCATTATTTCAAAACAAAAATTGACATTTATGAACAGATTCTGTTAAATATTTAACATGGACATGTTGACTTACATTTATTTGAGATCTGTTACAGTTAAATATTTAAGCTACTCTTAAACAAAACTGGAAACATAAAAGTTTTCAGAAATTTTTTGTCGTTTGTTTCATCTACAATCTGGCTCAAGATAGGTGTCGAAGTTTAATTAAAATTAAATTATTTAAACTGTTAAATATTTAACATATACATAACATATGTGCATGTTCAATGTGAATTGTGATTGCACTGCTGTTAAACATTTAACAGAGCCACTGTTAAAGTCAGCTTCAAATAGTTAAGCAAAATTATCGATAGCTTTGATATTTCTTTTTATAGCAAGGCCATACTCTTTTAATAATTTTTTAATAGTATTCACACTGTAGAACGAAAGAAACGTAATTCTAAAATGTTAACAGCAAATAGTGTCGTACGTCGGTTGTTTGCGCTTCTAAAGCTATTGTTATTTGAGATGAATCATTAATTTGGCTTCTGCTTATCGCACACATGCATACATTATAAACGCAATCAGCGATAGAACTTAACCTCGAACCTAGTTTTAAAAAATAACGCATATCAACAGTCGGAATGAAATTATCGAAAACTTCATACACTCTCTTCCTCTCGCTGTCTCAGTCACCCACACAACTGAGTGACAGCAACAACAGTCGCTGGCACAGCTGGCTGCCATTTTTGGGTTAAAAACAACAACAAACGAGCAAGCAAGCAATAAACGCCAACGCGTTGAGTTTTGTTGTGGGGGTCTCTGCTCAACTGTATGTATGAGTGCACAGCAGTTGTCTCGCTCGCACACTCGCACTCTGCGTGTGTGTGAGTGTTGTCTGCTGTTGTTTTGTTTTTCGGCGCCCACTTCTCACACGCTTATTCGCGTGGTACTGGGCTTGTGTGAGTGCGTGGCAAACAGCTGATTGGCTGCACACAACGCCAGGGAGAGAGAATAAAGGTGAATCAACTACAGTGGGCAATCTGTATGATGAAATAATGAAACGATACAAGGGAAAATTATGTAACTGATTGTAATTAATTTAATAATGCTTTATAATTAGCTAGTATTCATTAATAATACTGAGTAATAATAATACACAATAATAATTTTAGGCTCTGGTAAGACACACATGGAGACAGCGGGCTCAGTGCGCACCGCATATCCGATACCATCGTCCTGTGGCCTTTACTACTTTGAGGTGCGGATCATTTCGAAGGGTCGCAATGGTTACATGGGCATTGGACTGACCGCCCAACAGTTTCGCATGAATCGCTTGCCAGGTTCGTATATCCCATTTGGCCTCCATTATGAATCACTTTGAATAACTGACACTCACTCTATTCCCGTTTATTTAGGAGGCGACAAGCAATCGTATGGTTATCATGGCTACGATGGCAACTCGTTTAACTCGTCGTGCAACGGACAGTCGTATGGGCCAACATTCACCACAGGCGATGTCATCGGCTGTTGCGTCAACTTTGTGACCAACACTTGTTTCTACACCAAGAACGGCGTCGATCTGGGCATCGCATTTACAGATTTGCCGGTGCGTATGCGTAATTTCTTGAATACCACTCTGAGCCATTATAATTATAATAATCATAATTTTCACACGCAGACCAAACTCTATCCCACGGTTGGACTGCAAACGCCTGGCGAGGAGGTGGATGCCAATTTCGGTCAGGAGCCATTCAAATTCGATAAAATCGAGGAGATGATGAAGGAGATGCGCGCCAATGTGCTGCGCAAAATCGACCGAAATCCCCATTTGCTCGAGACTCCCGAAAATCTAATGAACAGGCAAGGATTACAATAGTTTTGTCAAAATTAAACAACTATATTAATATCATATCTATTTCGCAGACTGGTGTCGACTTATTTGGTGCACAGCGGCTACTGCAAGACAGCCGAGGCCTTCAATGGCTACACACAGCAGCCCTTCGATGAGGATTTGTCTTCAATCAAGACACGGCAAAGTAAGAAGACGATGCACTTTACCTTCCACGTAGTGTGCTAATATTTCTCTCACTTTCCGCAGAGATAATCAAGCTTATACAAACGGGCAAAATGAGCCAAGCCATTGAGAATACGTTGCGTTCTTATCCCGGTCTCTTGGAGAACAATAAGAATCTTTGGTTCGCACTCAAGTGCCGTCAGTTTATCGAGATGATCAATGGCGCAGACATAGAGGTGAGTTTTCTTAACTATCAAAAGAGTTACCTAACTAAAATAGTTTTATTTTAACTGTAGCACGCCAACAATAAGGTGACCGCCACCACACAGACAATGCCAACAAATCAAACGTCGGTCATCCAGTCGACGAAGACGTTCAAGCACAGCAAAAGCGGCAGCGGCAACAACACCACGAGTGCCAGCAACACTAACAACCAGCCACAAAACAACACTGCAAACTCAGCTGTGATAAAGCCCGGCGATAAACCAGACCCCAAAACGTTAGTTCACCTTGTAACACTTATGAAATTTTCATTTAATCTTGACTTGAATTTGCAGCATGATCATTGATGACAACTCCAACAAATGCCCGGAGCACGATTCAAATAGCATGGATGTGGAAATGGAGCCTTGCAACAGTCACTCCAATGGTTGGTTAATCCATTTACTAATTACTAATGTTGAATCAAGAAATGCTAAGTTTAAGTAGCTATTTGAAGACTGTAAATTGTGCAAATATAGCAAGTTTTATTTTATATAGTAAGCAGCATTAATTGTTTAATAATATGTACATTATTAAATTTAACTAATGATTAGTTTTATATTTATATTCAACAGGCGATTCCTGTTCTAATGGCAATGCCAATGTAGCGCGTAACTCTCTAGATGCCATCGATGAGGAAATGGGTAAGTGCTCCATTATGTCTTGTATATTAATGGAAATTAACTGCAAATATAATTTTAGATGTGGACATATCGCCCTCTTCGCGTAATTATGGGCGTGTCATTGAAAAGATATTGGAGTTTGGCAAGGAACTGTCCAGCATGGGCCAGCAGCTGGAGAAGGAGAACCTCATGACTGAAGAGGAGCGTCAAATGTTAGAGGTAAACATCGAATAGAATTGAATTTACTTAGCTTATAGCTAAAACCTTTCAATGTAAAGTTCTTTATTAACAACTTGATTTTCTGTACTTTTGTAGGATGCATTTAGCTTGATTGCTTACTCAAATCCTTGGTCCAGTCCTTTGGGCTGGCTGTTGTGTCCCTCGCGACGTGAAAACGTCTCCACCACGCTCAACTCAGCCATATTGGGTAAGTTTACTTCCTGTACAATGTTTCACTCAGTCATTAACTAATACATTTCTCTTACATATTGCAGAGTCGCTCAACTTTAAGCGCCGTCCACCGCTTGAGTATTTGGTGGCTCATGCTGCGGAACTGTTGAAGCTAATCGGACAGCATTCGTTGGGCGAGGACGCTTTCGTTACCATCGACGATGTGTTTCCGCAAAATTGACCCAGTTCGCCGACGCTGCTGAAGATGTTCGAGACCACGCTGACTTTGCCACGCACCAGCGTGCTAACCGAACCGCTGGGCGGCGTTCCATCCACTTCGACGGCGGCGGTGCAAACAACCACCACCACCAGCAAACGGCGTCGTCGTCGTCGCAACAAACGCCGCCGCAAGTCATCCATGTCGAGCAGTGAGGCGCCCTCGTCGCGCACCTATGATCCTGTGATGACGGCAACCAGCATACGCGGTGGCGGTGGCACAGCACGTCGTGGTCGACGCAGGAACGTCAGTTCCTCGGCATCAGCAGCAGCGGCGGCGGCGGCAGCAGCAGCAGCAGCAGTAGCCGCGGCAGAGGAAGCGGCGGCAGCAATTGAGGAAGCAGAAGCAGAAGAAGCATCATCGTCGGCCAGAAGCGGTGGCAGCAGTCCGGGATTATTTGCGGATCCGAGTGACTACTTCGAGACACTCGATTAGATTCTTAAGTTTGGTTGGCTGTCAGCTACCTGTCAGCTGCAATCTGTAGTAGGTTAATTCTGTTGTTACTTTCACATTTTTTACATGCGCCTTCCCCATATGTGCGCCTATTTAATGCCCTTCTTTTTAAACTGGTTTAAACATTATTTGCAAAGGAAAGAAACAAAGAAAATTCATAATTAATGCGCGACAACAGCGTTTGTTTGGCGAGATTTTAAATAACGTTTTAAAGCATATTTTTATATTAATTAGCTTTTCGGATGTAAGCATAAAACGTGTGTGTAATATTATCTTATGTATAATTAATTAAACAATTATGATGAAGGTCGTGCTGCGTCACGCCTCCTCCTACTTTTCCTTCTGCTCCTTTCATATTATCCCCATAATACTTTTCAATCTTAAATGGCATGCAATATTGTGTATTGTTTTGTTGAAAAATTTCAATGCAGCAGCAAAATGGAAATAGAAATGGAGAGTAAACCAAAATAGATTTTTAATGCAAATGAAAAACGAGAAACATTAGCATATTTTCAAAACTGTTCGTTCATTAAAACATTTAAATTTAAAAACTTAGTGTTACAAAACAATTTTTGCAAAACAATTTAATCGCTTGAATCCAATGCTAATACTGAATGAAATAAATAGCTAATCATAATTTCAGTCCCCCAAAAACAATTGAAATAAAAGGAATAAAAACATTCAAGTAGTACTCTACAATATGTATATGGATGTGAACCACACGAATCATGATCAATAATAATCTCCCTTATTAATATTGGGTGCAAAATTCGACATTTCGATGGATTTTTTCATAATGAGCAACAATTTTAAGTGTAATATTTCGCTGTAGTAGCATATAAAAATTATTCGATAAGTATATACATCAGACATCGTTTAAATATATATATATATATACATATGTATGTGTATTTCAAGAAAGAAAACTAACCATTTTGCATAATTAATAACACTATTTTTTGGTTTTTTATTGATACAACATTGAAATTTGTTTTCATTTAAGTTAAACACAAAAATACGTAAAATGCCAAAGCTTGCTTATCATAGCACAAACTGCTTATCATAGAAAGTAGATGTATAATCCTCTATAAGTCCGGCTGCCTTATGCGTTGCACACGCTCCGCATTCTTCACATGTTCCTTGAGCAACTTCATGATTTCCGTATCATACTCGGGTGGAGTGGGCTTTGTTTCTGTGGCCCAATAGAATATATCCCAATCGTTGCTCACACCGTTAATCAGATCATCATAGAGCGCTGTCTGCTCCGCATTGAAGTCCTTCAGGTACTTGGCCACAAATGTGCTGAGGAGCAAATCGTTCTCCAACATGCCGCGTTTACGACTCTGATATAGCAAGCTATCGTTGAAATACTGCTTTAATTTTGTTCAGTTTTGGATGATGGCAGTACTTACCGCTGCTTGCGCGCCTGGAGCGGCTCATCGGGTCGAGCAGGATACTGTGGGAGTGGCAAGTGACTGGGATCCTCGTAGTCAATTACTTCGGGCGGTGTTGTAAACTCTGTTTTGTCCAATCCATTTTGATTGCTGCTGACGAAACGTGTAGCTGTTGCTCGCGGTAGCAGCACCCGACGTGTGGCTGTGGAGCTCTGCAAAGCAGTTTAATTAGGGTTTCATAGTGCGTTTTGTTAACTTACCAATAACTGACGCAACATTTTAATTAGCTCCCGTCTTAAGGCAAACAACACGCAAAAACAATCAGCTGTTTTGGACCAGGGCTGCAATACTTTTCGAATGCTGTTACCATTAACAGTGCGAGCCAATAAGGTAATAATATTGACTATCCTACAACCGTCAGGCAATTACAAATGCCTTGCCATAGTGCAGTCTAACAAATGTAATTCTTATTACATATCACTAAAAATTTGTTAACAATTTAAATTTATTTTTAATTATACTTCATACTTTAGCCTTAGGGAAAAAATTTGAATTTTACTGGCTGCTGTCGTTAATCGATTCTCGCCGCAGGCTTAACAGTCTGTTAAGTTACTAGCGTTGCCACCGACTTGGCAGCGCCAAATGTAAACAAAGTGTACGAGCTGGTGGTCTGGCAATGCCAGAATCAGTTTGAAAGAGACAGCGAGAGGCAGCAAAAGTGTGTTACAAGTTTTCGCACACCCGAAAAATAATTCCAATAAAATTAGAATTAATGCAAATTTAAAACAGAGTGCAAGTGCTAATCAATGTGCAAACGGGTAATTGTGAAATTAATTCGCCACCTGATTTAATACAAATTCAATCAGCAAAGAACTGAAAATCCTCCAACAAAAAAAAAAAAAAAGCAAAACGGGTGAACGAAGAAGAGGGTGGCCTCTCTGTGTGCTGTGTTCAGTGCTGTGCTGTGTGCTTCGCTGCGCTGCTTTTGCTCTGCTCACAGTTCGTGTGTGCAAGTGTTGTGTGTATACGCTGGCGCTGGAAACTAGGCGGTGGTAAAATGTAAAGCCGAAAAGGAAAAAAAAACACGAAGAAAATTGCGCTCCCGTTGCCCGCCCCTGACGGTGGGTGGCAAACTTTGTATCTATGCGTGTGTGTGTGTGTGTGTGTGTGGAGAGTGCGTAGTGTGCGTGTGCGTGAGAGTGAAGAGAGAAGAGTGTGAGCAGCGCGGCACGAAACTACTAAATGGAAATTTATACAAGCGCCTAAAACACCACCCAAAAAGCAGCAAGCAGCAACCACCCAACTAAAAGCCAAACGCGACGCACCCACGCAAAAGCCGCATAAAAAAAAAAACACCAAACCAAACTAACAGTTTTAACAGCATCAATGAGTGTGGGAACGAAGGGGAAGCGGGGGGAATGGCAACAATTTCGCATAAAGCTCGTAACTAGTGTCTCCAGTGTGACCGAACATCGCCGTCTTAGCCGGCACAACGACCCGTTTTTAACACATTTTGCGCCTACGCCCACACACACACACACACATACACATTCACACGTTCAGACACATGTACACTATACATACATAAAAATCGCAGGACCTGGCCACACAAGCTTGACTGACTGACTACATGCACAATTTTCCCCAAAAAAAAAAAAGAAATTAAATGAGAGTACATGATAAATTGCCAAAAGGCGGAAAAGTTTTTCCTTTTTTTTTTTAGTCATTTTCGATAGCATTTTTGCTGATTAGATATAATGGCATTGATGAATATATATTTTCAATATATGTACATATATATTTAGTAGATATTTTCTTTCATTCAAGCCATATGCAAATTGGCCAGAGCACTTTGCCACAGCCGCTGCTGTTGTGCCGTTGTTGTTGCTGTTTGCTGCTGCTGCTGCGGCTGGCTGATAACAACTACAACAAAGGCTGTGTTCAATTATAATAGCGCGCGCCCTATTGGACAGCCAGACAGTGGCGGCCATAAAATTAGGCGCACTTGTCAAGCAGACACATTGGGCACACTGTTATCTCACAGCCTGCTGCCGGTGTGTGTATGTGTATACGTGTGTGTGAGTGTGTGTGACTCATTGCTCATTGAGTTGTAGTTGTTGTTGTTGTCACTTCCCGTGCCTGAATGGCTGAACGGTCAGTTGTTATTGTTTATGCAGAAAAAATCCAATTGGAAGCTGTGCGCTCAGTTGCCATTTCCCCAGCAAAAACACGAATATAAATAAAATAAATACATATGTGTGTATGTAAAAGAAGAATACACAAATTAATAATCACTTGCAGTGTGTAAATTATTGTAAATTTTAGGCAGTTGTAAATAATAAATACCAGAATATAAAAGAATAAAAGGAAAGAGAAAACTAACAAGTTGCGCGCACTGTTGTTGGCTGTGTTGCTGTCCTGTCCACACAACAAATCAACCCACAACTCTACCAACAAAAAAGTGCTGCCAAAGCAACAGCAACAACAGTAGCTGCAACAACAAATACAACAAACACACACATTAACAACAAATACAACAAGCGAAGTCTTCAACTACAAAATGGGCTGCACTACATCAGCTGAAGAGCGCGCTGCCATACAACGTTCCAAACAAATCGAGAAGAATCTGAAAGAGGATGGCATCCAGGCGGCAAAGGACATTAAACTTTTGCTACTCGGTAAGTGCAGCCAACAAACAACATTTTCTTTAAAACAAAAATTAGATTTATATACCTCAGTCTGTTTTTTTTATGGTCGATGTAAATGTAAATTCCTTTATCACACTGAGAGCACTTGAGTTGTTTTTCAAGTTGTAGTTGCTGTTTTCTGTTTTTTTTTATTGTTTATTCTAAACAAACGTTGATAGAGCAATTGCATTTTGGTAGCACAGTGGACTGCAACTTCATTTGTATGTGATTGTGATAAGGCAAGACAATAAAATTATTTACTCTAGCTTCTTATCATGCAAACTAAGACATAAAATAATTTTACCTGTTATGCGACTCCTCAGGTGATAAAAACTAAAGCACAAGTACATTTTTGTTTTTGTCAAAATACCTTGGCTCAAGGTTGACGATGCATCATCCATGGGGAAGTTTATTCTTAGCGTGTGGCCAACAACAACAAAATACGCCACCAAAAAAAGAAATAATATAGTATTATAACAATTGGGTCAACAACGAGCTGGTTGCATGTCATCGTTCTTTAGAGTGCTTGTGCTCATTTTTATTTCGTTGATTGCGAGGCTAACGTCACATTAGCTATGCAACCTGAAGACAGCTCGACAAATCGACAATTATCTCAAAGGTTGTCAGACCACGGTGCACGAGCAGCAACTGTTGCAACTGTTGCAGTGGCTGCCTGCAATTCAAGTGTAAACAACTATGCAACAGACGCCGTGAGAGGATGCAACCAGTCTCCGACTCTCAAGTGCCACCTACACCTCTTCTGCTGCACCTCCTCCTCCATCTCCCTCTCCTCCGCTTCGTCTTGTGGCGCGCCTGCATCCGCCAAACAGCACTTGACATTCAAGCGTTTGCACGTGCGCCTCCAACCCCAAAAGCACCAAGCAACTGAGGCACCAAGTTGAGGCACGGGCCAACTTCTAAACGGACAACTTACTCGGTTGACAGTTAAGCAATTAAGCTGCCACTGTCTTTGGCATTGGGTATCGCCAGTTAATCCCATTTACCTCAATGTTAACCACACATAATAAGTTAAAAAAACCGCAGTACTCATTGCTCAACTTTGCAAAGTAGTTAAATTCGATATTTAACAAGTTAGAAATCTACGATTGTGAGATCAAAATATACCAAATAATATAAAATATACCGAACGACATACATGGTATACCGATGAACTACATTCGAAATATACCATAGAGGTAAAAATATACCAGATTGTCAGCCAAAGCAGAGAAATGGTATTATAAGTTTATAGTTTATGCGATCGCCATCTAATTATTTGAATTCGTTCCGCATGTGATTACTCAAATGCATTCCAAAATGTTATTATCCAATTGCAAACTTATTGGGTATAGCATTTTGTAATTTTCACAAGTGTTTAGTTTATGCAATCGTTATGAAATTTTCAGAATTTATTCTGTCGATATTTATTATTATGTATACTAAAATTTCAGTCTCTAATAATATGATTTTTCGGGTATCCGAATTTAAGATAAAAACTAGAATATATTGCAACTCTAACTCAACACTTGAGAGTTTAGTATTTGTGATTTAAAGAAGAAAGTAACATTTCTTTCCATTTCTTCTTCGCTAATTTATTAGACCTCTTGACATAATGAGTATTAAAAAGATATGCGAACTTGACATCCTAAATGGAGCTCCAAAGCGAGGCATCTACTGATGCCTTAGTTAAGATTGAACAGTAAACACATGCAACTGCTTATACTGGAATTATTTCCTCTTAAAATTGTTTTGCCTATGCCTATATTTCGATTAAAGATTGCTTTCTATAAGGAAAAAAGTCAGCTTCGATACAAGTCAAATTTACCAAGACTGTCTAATAAAGTGCCTCAGATAATTTAGTCTATGTGGTAACTGCTGCTCTTCACTTCATCGCTTTGACTTTGTTTACAGAGTGCTATAATCACTAGAGGTAACAAGCCAATTGCAATGTGGTTCAATGTGGGGCAATGTGGTTCATGTTATATACCCTTGTTGCTGTTCTTGTTGTTGTTGTTGTTGTGCACTGCACTTTGGTCTCTCGGACCAGAGACGAATGGTGAAATGCGGGGCCGGAAGCATCAAATGGCGGCAGGAAGCCGACCAACAAACAATGAACGACAACAGGCGACAAACACTGAGAACAGAGGACGTTATTTTGCAACAGTTGCCATATATGAGGAGCCATTGGAGCAAATGGGGGCGTGGCATTTTGTACACAAATGGTCCGCCTTCTGCTTCTGCTCCGGTTTGTGCTCCGGAAGCTTTAACACTTTAGCATAATTTTGCAGCCAAAAGAGGCTATCGAGGAAACATTTGCTGCTTGTGTTTTATGGCAAAGTGAAGCAGGCGATTTATAGACAATGCCCAAAGCCAAATTGTGCATGAGACGCCTACCAAATTGATGTAATAAATTCTCATTTTCATTCCCCTCATAGTCATGCTTATAAAATGCATCTGATATCGCACTCTAAGTGTCAGCTATGAACGTGCTGAAATTGCGGATTGAGATGCAACGCTAAGTAGGAATGATTGCAAATAGAAAACTATAAATCATAGCCATCAAAAGTAGCTTAAAAAATGTAATGAAAATAATAGAATTCAATTTGTATGAATATGAAATAAAATTAATATGTTCGAAAAGTAAATAATAAAATATTTGAATGTATTTGAAATATTCTAAATTTAAGAATGTTTGATCTTGATTTGAGATTTTACTTTCTGGTTAACATTTTGATATTTTTTCATTCTTAATTTAAGAATGTATTCTTCACTTTATAATGTTTCTTATTATAAAAAAATGTTTTTCAAATGGTCAATCTAGAATTATTCGAAAATTATTAAGTATTCATCCTCTGTGTTCAAACTTGACAGATTTAACTTAAATCAAGATTTTTGTTATTGATTTTCAAACATTTTCTCCCAGTGTATGTATGAAAAGGTTTTTTTATTTAATACTGAAGTTACTGTTTAATTTTGCAGTTAATATTTTCTAAAAATATTCGCCTTAATTTCAAATGAAACTCAGTGAATTGAGTTGTGTTGCAATTATCAAATATTTATGCAGATTTGTCGAGCGTATACAAAAATATTCAAATTAAGTTTTTGCAGTTCTGAGAAATGGTCACAAAATAGACTTAATAGCGCCATGAAAATTGATTTTCTAGCTAAAAAATATTTACTCAACTGGAAAAAACGCAAAAGAATGCTTTGCACTCAGCTATAGATCGGGTAGAGCAATGACTTGGATTGCTTCACCCCTTTGGCTCTGCCTAGTTTATGCAAATATACGTGCTTCGTTAAATAAACTATATAAAAACATGGCAAATACACGGACACAAATCGAATTTAATTGACTCGAGTCAAATGTCGCCGAGAAGTGCCAAAGGGCTCTGGCCCCCAGACATGCCACAAACAAGAGAACAACAGAGAGAGAGCGGAAGGGATGGGGATGGGGAGGAGACAGAGTGAATCTCTCAGCGACAAGTGCAGCACAAGTGCCTGCAGCTCCCCCTTCAGCCCCCTTTCGTACCTCTCTTCAGTGACTGTCATTTAAAAGAGTTCGCGTGATAATAAAAAAATACAGCACACAAAAAAAAGCAACTAAAAGCAGTCAATTTGTTTGTCGTTGTCGTTTGGCTGCGGTTACTGTTGCTCCGCTTAGATCCCCTCTAAGCTCCCCCCCCTCGCCACCTCCCCTCTTGGGGTGGCTGCCTAACTGTGGCCTAACCCAATTCATTCAATAATTTCATTTGCTCGCGCATTGTTTTCACTTTTTGGTTTTTTTTGCACTGGCGACTCGCAAATGATAATTCAATTGAATTTGTTGTTCTATGTGGCATCTATCCTCCCCCCTTCCCCTTCTCCCTTTTCCTCCCACACTTAGTAGCTTTAGCATTAAACCAGGGCAGTTGTTTTGGCACGCCATTTGCCCGTTTGCTGCCGTGAAATGCAATTACCTTTCAGTTTCTGACATCGACGCCAATTATCGCCACATTTAACTGCCCCAACAGTCCGACCACATAGCTTACCTGCCACACAGTTAATCGAGAGGGGGAAGGGAGAGAGGGGAGGAGCAAAGCTAGTTCTTGGAAATGTCTGACTATCAGTTACCATTGTACAAATTATAATTTCCAAGTGCAGTTCATAAATTAATTGCCAAGGAAATTCTAATTAAAGCACTAATTGAAGGCTAAACAAACTCACTAACTCAATATCCATTTACCGAGAGCGTGGATTGAATTTATAAAGCATTCTATTGTTCGGGGAGGGGGAGGGAGAAAATGCCAGAGATTGTGTGTGGAAATGCTTAGTGCATTTTCCACAGTAATTAAGCAAATGTCAGCTATGGATTGCGAGCGCGATAAATGAAAATTCTATAAGTGATTAAATTGAAATTGAACTGCAAGATTGTGCAATGAAATGTCCATTAGCTTTTAGTATTTTGCGAGTTTCATAGACACATTGAGCTTTATTTCAACTCGAATTTGTTCCTTTATTTCTAACCAACAATTTCTCATCTGAGATCTTTATTCTACAAAGTATTTTAAAAATTTCTATTAAAATATTACAATCGAAATAGATTTTATTTTACTTCTCTTAACAATTTGTTAGTTGATTCGAAAATTAATAAATAGTCCTACATATACTTAAAATCTATTTGTATACATCCATTGTATTGGATGTTTCCCGAAATATGTATATAAGAAATAATTAATATTTCTATAAAATGTTTATAAAATAAATTTAAATAAGTATTCTATTGATGTGGATCACATTTTTATTCATTCAATAGAATTAAAGTATTCTTTATATTTTAAATCTGTAATGCAATTTAGTATCTTCTCTTATTGCATTCACGTTTTACTTGTTATTTATTCTTGAACCTATTATTCGACTCTCAACTCTTCTTAAGATAATACACAGACTTTCACCAGCTGAGCTTGATTGATTTCCATATGAAAAACCCTTGAATAACAAGTAATAAATTGCCATTTACTCGACTCGCAAACGATGCAAAAGTCGTTTTTCATAATGAAGTCGAACGTATGTTGAGCATTTCGCTAATGTAATCGATTGCAGCTTTGATTGCTTGACGGCACTTGGCTTTTTATGAGTTCTGCAATAAGATTAATTGCTCCTAAGCATTGTTGTTGCTCTGTTCCGTGCTCTGTGTGCTCATTGTTCGATGATTTGGAATCGAAACCTGTGCATTGATTTTGGGCAAGACGAAACTCGAGAGCGATATGCCTCTAATTGAGAGTTGACGCCTCGTTGAGAGCCAGAAAGCTTTCGGTCAATTAACTGCTGCTGCTGCTCTGCTCTGCTCTGTTCTGCTGTCCAGCTGAGCATTCAATCAAACAAGCGGCAATACAATGACGACAACTGAACACTATCTCGCTCCTATCAAAGCAGTTCCATCAATTGGCCTCCATTTCGCTTTTTTATGGAATCCGCCGGCGGCGTCGACGGCAGAGATGATGATGATGGTGATGGCAGTCAAGTTGCTTTCCGCTTCGTTCTGTCCAGCATGCGACCCGTATTTTCAACTTGTCAACGCTCTCGTCATTTGGCAAAAAGGTCAGCGTGACGGGTCTCGTTGCCTGGCTATGGCTTTGGCTTTGGATTTGGCTTTGGACATGACATGACTAATGCGTTTTGGCTTAGCTTTAGCTGAATGGAGTGAGGGACTCGTGTTTAAATAGCAAAGCTATTTAGAACTGCCTTAAAAACACTTGTTTGTCCCCTCGCTCTCTTTCTCTCTCTTGCTCTCTTTGTGGCGTGGGCAACTCGTTACTGTGGTTTGTCCTTGCTATTGTCACACTCGTTACTTCGGTGCTTCTCGTTGATTTCGTCTCGCTGCTTTAACTGGACCAATTGCAGCGCGCTCTCGCAGCTTTTGTGCTTTTTTGTTTTCGAACATTCCAGCTTGTTGGACACCCACAAGCTTTTCGTTACTGCGCATGCGTTCGCTCGTTATTTATCTCGCTCTCTCTCTCTCCACTCGTTTGTAAAGCTTTGGCGGCCATTCAGTAATGTGTGTGTATTATGCTTTGCCTGCGACTTCAGGCGAGTGTGGAGAGTGCGAGTGTGAGAGTATGAGGAGTGGGAAATGGAGAGTGAGTGAGAGTGAGAGATTGAGGCAGTTTAGGGCGGCTCCAGGCTGTCAGTTTGCCAGTCCAGCGAGAGTCCAGTTGAGCTCCAGCCAACTCAGTCAGTTGGTTAGTTTAAGAGCAAAGCGAATCGTCGTCTAACAAATTCACAACGCACGCGAATTTCCCGAAACACAATCTGAATCGACAAAAAGGCAGCTAGAAAAAGCTTCTAGCCTAATGCAAAAATTATACAAATCGTGCGCCTACAATGTAAAGAATTTCAACTCACAAAAAAAAAAATGAATTTCACAAAAAAATACAACAAAAAATCATTTTTGAAAATCAAAAATAAAAACAATTGAGTATTTGAGTGCGCGCTCGTTGACAAACAGCCCAGAGATCAGGCGAAGAGGCGCGACAAGTGCTCGATAATTTGCTTGATAATTGCGATGAAATTGAAAAAGTGGAAAATCAAGCAAAAAATTGTTTGTAGCAAAGCATTTTCCGAAAATTCATATTGAAGCGTATGAATCATGTTATTGTGCTTAACGCTGCTGGAAGGCGTGCAACAACAATAAACAACGAACGAACAAAAGCGAAGAAAATTCACAGTTTTTCGCATTAACAAAATAAAATTGGAAAAACGTTGAAACGTCGAAAAATAACAACTAAAAGAACAACAACGACGAAGTGCGAGTACGAGTGCGATTTCGATTTCGATTGCGATTGCTGTTTGCTTTGCGTCAGAATAAGCAACCCCCTCTCTCTCTCTATCGCTCACTTCCCTGCTATCCCTCTCTTTCGCTCTTCCCCTGTGTGCATTTGTGTGCGAGTGTGTGTGAATGTGTTTATGGCCACTTGTAAGACCAACAGCAGCAACGTTAGCCAGAATATAAAAACTCTTGGCCTGTCCAATGGCAATTGCAAATAATGCCACGGCTATTCATTTGAATGCCAATATTATTTATGAGTGCTAATAAACGCATATCGAATATATACCATACATGTACATACCTACATATATATATACGTACGTATATATTTATCTATACGTTAAACGTATATATATATTGTAGTCGCATATTCGATATGCATTAATCGACTGTGAAATAGAACATTCAATGTGGTTCTGCTTGTATATCTTATTGATTTTTTTGTTTTCTATTTCACTTCGCTTTTTTGTGTTGTACTTCTTTTTGTTTTGTCACACGCTGCGTATGCGTGTTGTCTATACGTGCATGTGCGTGTGCGTATGCCTGAATGTGTGTGTGTCTATCAAGGCTCTAGTTGCAAGCACACACAGAGAATAATATGATGTACACAACCCCCAATCAGCCAATCCCTCTGGCAACTTCACACCTTCCCCATGGCGCGCTCTTTTCCTCAATCAAGCCCAAAATCTTGTATATGCGCTAATTGTATTATTTTCTATTACAACTTTTTCTCGCTATTCATTCTTTCATTTTTGGGCTAGGAGTCAAAAAGCACAGAGCAAAGCTTTCCAAACGAAAACTTTCAATTTACGCTCTCGCGAGAGCGCAACCCCAAACCCACGCTCTCTTTCTCTCTCTCCCGTTGTTCTCACGCTCTCACCCAAGCAGCTGTTGGTTTGGTGGAAGAAGAAGGGGCAAAAAGCGCACGAAGCGCGAATGATTCGTTTTGGGGTTTCTGTTCGGGATTCAGTTCGTTCATTTCGTGCAGCATCCGCGTGGGCAACGATTGTGTTGTCCTGGCAAAATCATCGCACTGGATCTGGTTGCTGCTGTTTGTCAACAAATGCGCATAAATTCAATTGTTTTACGGTTATGTCATTTGCTGACAAGTGTACAAATCTCTCGCTCTCTCTCTCTCTCTCTATCACGCTTCTCCGGCAGTGTTATAGCATAAAGTGTACAACAACTAAATTGTAAACAAAAACGAAAAAGAAAAAGAAAAACTAAACAAAAGTAAAAGAGCCAAAAATAAAAGCCAAGACGACGCAACGAAACGAATACGTCAAAAGACAAAGTTTTTGGAGCAGCAAATTTGATTTGTTGTTACGTTAATTTTGGTTGAACTTCTGCCCCCGCACGTATTCGGCCATTCAGTTGGCCGATATCAAACGACCTTCAAAACGTTTTGCGTCGAGGCAATACGCACCATGGGCTGCGCACAGTCTGCCGAGGAGCGAGCCGCAGCCGCCCGGAGTCGCCTGATCGAGCGTAATCTCAAAGAGGATGGCATACAGGCGGCCAAGGAGATAAAGCTGCTCCTGCTGGGTGAGTCGTCACGAGTAGTAGGGACAGAACACAGAAACGAGGAGGGACTCTTCTCTTGTTTAATACCCAGTTAATACCCATTAATATCGTGTCCTCATCGTGATGGCGGTGGCGGTGTAATTACCATAGCATACTTAGCGCCGGGGCCAAGTGGCATTAACGAGCTGTCAAAAGCCTGTCTCCTAATGCTGACTCGACGTATGAGTAATCTAACCAACAAAAAAGCATACAAATAATAAAAACAAAACTCATTTGTGCTGGGGATTCTTTTCTCTTTCACTTTGGGGGAGTCTGCTTTGCATCGCCAGCAGCACATCAAATTTTTGGTTGGGCTTTCGCTGCTGCTGCTGTATGTAAATGCCATAAATTTAATAATCACAATAACATTCATTCACATTCATATACATACGAGTGTACAAATACATGGCCAATGAATGTATTCAGACTCAGACTACGCTGGCAAAAGTTCAAGGTCAATCAACGGGTGGGTGTCGAGACTCTTTCTACCCTTTCGCTCACTATATTTATACATACTACATATATACATACGTACTATATGTATGTTTATGATGTGCACCGGTAATAGTTGAGGGCAAACTGCAATTCCATTACCAACTGCGAGCATTATGGTAATAATATATTACTTTAGCTACTTACCTCGAAAATCTATTGGCGTTCTTCTTCTGCTTTCTATTAGTGCTGTCATTTGTCTATTATTGAATATTCGGATTGCACTCGAAGATAGAACAACAATGTCGCGACAAACCTTGAGAGACTTTCATGACTTGTTTATAGTTTGGTGACACACAGAAAGTTTGGAAGGTCGATATGCAAATAAACATTATAATAAAGTAGTTCTGTCTATTGGATTTGTCTAGTTTCAAGTCAAACTTTTGAAACAACACTCAATTCTGTCGCTTCTTTTGTAACTTATGTTAAATATAAAAGTCAACTATTAAAAGTTTTAGCAAAGAAGTCGGAATTCACTAAAAAATTTAAATGTTGATTTACTGATTGCTTAGTTTAAGTTTAAAGAATCTTTCATATTAATTTTAGATACGAGAAATGTACTTATAAAATGTAATATAATAAGATGTATACTTGATTATTACTGCTGAGTAATGAATTTGAATTACAACGGCAACTTATTAGGAACTTTGAATTTACATTGCATCCTTAAGAAATGTTTTATTTTGAGAGTGCACTTAATTAGCTACTAGAAGTCTTATAAATGTGTTAGATTAGATTTCTAGCTGATAGTCCTAATGTGAATTTCAATGCTATGACATTGCATTCGTTCTCCATTATAAACTTTTTAATTTATGTGATGTATACTGAGGATTCCTGTAAAAAAATTTACCTTTATATTTTTATTTCATGTTATAATTTATTATCATTATTAGAAATGAATCTACAAATATTTGTGTTTCTAAATTGCAAAAAAAACAATTATCAACAATGATTACAAAAACAAGCCGAAGGCTTTTGTCGCTCTTGCTGATCTCATTGCCACAAGGAAGTTTGTTCGTTATTTCGATAAAATAGTACTAATATAATTTAAAAAAAAAAGATGAAGAAATACAAAAGTAGAATGCAATTACATAAAGTTAGTTTTAAATTATTGTTATATATTTCCAATTTTTATAAGAAAGCTGAACAAACTGAAAAGTAGAATGCAATCTTATTTTATTTTCCACTTTTTGAAAATTATATTTCTATTAAAAATCATATGTATAGATTGCATAAAGATAATTTATACCGAGTTACCTCAAAGACTAAGGCAGAATGGAGTTTAATAAAGTTGAATTTTAGATTTGGAGGTAATATTTGTATTAAAGTGTCTATAAGTCGTGCCTACCCATTCATCTGCTTTCTGCACAGGGCATCAGCTCAGTCGAATTGCAAAGTTACCTTTACCATTTTAGGTTTTAATGGTGTCAAAATTCCCAGTTAAATGAGTAATATTCATAATTTGAAGACTTCGCACTCTGCAGCTGCATGGAAGTGTGTGAATATGTGTGGGAGCGAGTGTTTATGAGTGTGTGTCTTTGTGTGTGTGTGTGTTTCATTTCCCCCCCCATAATTTCATTTGGAGGTGCCTGCATTTTTGCCACTGCTGCTGTTGCTGTTGCTGATGTTTACATTTTTCGTATTTCATTTAATTTCCTCTCGCAAATATCAACGTCAGGCTTTTCGGAACGGGGCAAAAGATTTAATTTCTGACAGTTTTTCAGAGTGTGTATGTATGTCTGTGTCTGTGTTAAATTCTGCTGAGTGTGTGTGTGTGTGTTTGCGCTGGAAAAAATGTTTATTTAAAATAAGTTTTGAGAGTGAAACACACGCAGAACAAAAAAAGATGAGCGGAGAAAGGCAAAACTCATAATAATAATCAAAAACTAAACTTTTACTCGTCGTCCGTCGCTCTCCTTGCAAGTGAACTTTCTTTCTCCCTCTCTCTTTCGTTGGAAATGTTGCCTTCTCGCTTCGACTATTTATGCAATTTACGTAGGCATTAAATTTAAGCACTCGCCTTCAATTCTACACAAACAACTCATTAATTTCACGTGCCGTCAGCCATAAACAACGCCGTCAACGCTTTCGATCCAAGCACACACACACACATCTTGTCGAACTGTTCCAATTTCCTCAACTCACTGCGATTTGATTGTTTGATTAAAAGGCTTTTTTCTTTCTTTCACTCGCTGTGCACTCTCTTTTTTCTCTACACTTATTATTTATAATCAAATATTCTCTCAGTAATTACATTCCGAGCACGTTGAACTCTCCCACTTTTTGTTCTCTGTGTTTTGCTTTTTTTCTCACACGGAGTAACAAAAAGGAAAAAAGCCAAACAATTTCATGGAAGGGCAGACATTGTTAATTTATGGACATGTAAACGAGGCGCAACACGTTAAGTTAAGTGAGCGACCCTTTCATATATGCTCTAAATATAGATTGAACTTAATGGAGCCCAAAGCGCATTCCAACAAAAAATGTTCTTTGACTATCATAAATAGAAGGGGCGGGAGATGGCAAACTTTCCCATTGGGGCTTTTTTCCAGTGCTATTATACCCGGTACATATAAAAAAAACAGGGTATTATAATCCACAAATATGTGTAGCAGATCAAAGAAAGCATCAAAGCATCTCTCACTCTATGAGCGCATAAAAAGATCAATGAAAACAGCAAGAGGATATTGCATATCCGGCTATCCGTCTGTCTGTCTGTCCGCCCTTATAAACATCTCATTCTTTTAAACTATATGATCTACGGATCCCGAAATTGGCAAAGATTAGTCGCCCATTAATAAAGTTTGTACTAGAATTCTTAAATCATAAAAAACGAATGCGATTATTCAAATTTTACTTTAGTCACTTAAATTTCTTTCATTTTGCCGAGCAGTATCTCAAAGTCGAGCACACTCTACTCTATCTTGCTGACTTGTTTGTTTTCTGTGTGTAAACTACTTTGTCTGGCATTTTGTATGTGTGTTGTGGATTGATATGAGATTAATTTTTGTGTTGTCATTAATTTTATTACTTTGTGTGCCGTGGGAGGGAATTGTAACACACAAGGGCAGAGTCAGAATCATTCAATTTACCTAGAAATGTAAATATTATACATACTACATACATATATACAACAACATTCCTCGTAGTTTTACTGCACCTTAATTGCACAAAGTGTGTTTCGTGGAACTTCTTCCAATTAGAGACGGAAATAGATACGGTTTAAAGCTGCGCTAAAGCTCAACACAAGCTCCTAATCAAGGATAATGTAAATGTGCGCTTGAAGAACAATTTTGCTGCGCAGATTATCAACAAGTGCAGCCCCACTCAATTATCAGGAAAAACTATGAAAGGTGCCTATGATGGGGGGAAAAACTGCAAGCTCATGCAGCTAAAATTAGACGTAAAATGCAGACATGAAATTGCCACTCAAAGAGGAGGGAAACGAGAGGGGATGAAAGGGTGCATAAGCCAGGCTAACGAAAGTGCTTGATGGATGTATTTGGTCAACGTTTTCTGTTTTTTCTGCTAGTTTTTTTTCTTTTCTTTTTTTGTGTGTTAGAGAGCAGCAAAGTTGACCAAAACGTTGGCTCAACAATTAATCCTTTGTTTTTGTGAACACTGTGAATGTGGAATGGCTCAAGGGCCAAGTCCAAGCGAGGAGCATAAGATGATTGCTCAATGCTCATCATGATCATAATCATGATAATAATGATAATGCTGCTGATGTCGTCGTTGTGTCTGTTTGTGTGTGCTAAAGGCCATTAAGCTCTACTTGTATAATACAAAGCGCACACATTTAGCCGACGACAACGACGACGACGACGAACTATGCACTTGTAATCTCTGTGTATAAATATTTATAACCCTCCCCCCTTTGGGTTTGTGTGTGCGTCTTGCGTCACTGCACATAATCAGACGCCTTCTGTATTTTTTTGCACTTTGCATCTTCTGTGTGTGTTGCTGTTTTGTTGCTGTTGCCTTAAGCAGTTTCAGTTGCAGTTGCAGTTGCAAGCATATTTTGAATTCTCTCTAACTCAATGTGTTTTGGTTTCTTTCTTTTTCTGTTTCTGTTTTGCAGGCGCCGGTGAATCGGGCAAAAGCACAATAGTCAAACAAATGAAAATCATTCACGAGAGCGGGTTCACTGCGGAGGACTTTAAACAATATCGACCGGTTGTCTACAGCAACACAATACAATCATTAGTTGCCATACTGCGAGCCATGCCAAATCTTAGTATTCAGTATAGCAATAACGAACGGGAGGTAAGTCAACTAACCCAACTACAAATCTTATCAAATTATATATATATATATTATCATTTCTTTTGTAGAGCGATGCAAAAAATGGTATTCGATGTGTGCCAGCGAATGCATGACACCGAACCCTTCTCAGAGGAGCTGCTGGCCGCCATGAAACGCCTTTGGCTCGATGCCGGCGTTCAGGAATGCTTCTCGCGCAGCAACGAATATCAATTGAATGATTCCGCTAAATAGTGAGTAGCGCCATGAATAATTTATGAATCTTTTTTTACCCACCAATCGACCCACCCGCTCCCTACAAATAATCTGCCAGCAAATTTGCCGTTTGCGACAATTGACCAACCAAGCTGAGAATTATGTTCCTTTTCTGGCAGCTTTATGCTCTTTGAAGGAGCAGCATTTAGCTGTTATACTTTCGTAAATGTTTTTGGGTTTCTTTTTAGTGAATTTTATATATTTTTTGATAAGGGTTTCTTTTCTGAAGTTTCCTTGTCTCATACTTTCCTTTATGCTTATGCCCTTGGGAATGTGAGTTTCTTTGTTTAAGTCTTTAAGTCTTAGCACCCAATCTTAGACTTCGTTTGCTCGGTATTAAAGCCACTTGTTATTCTCTTTGAACAAAATTCGTATTCATTGCAGTCTTTGTTAAATAAATCGTAAAAATTCGCTTCTTCTTTAAGCCTGCAGTCTGTCTACTGCGTAACTTTCGCAAACGTTCCACCCGCAATTGAGTGACAGCCTTCATATATATTTATATTCATATCTTATCGCTCACAATGCCGACGACATTCATGCTGCCCTTGAACTTAATTTAGTTTGTCGGACGCTGCATCTCAATGAGAGCAGAGCAGAGTTGCAATTAATCTTAAAGATACAAAAAGAAAAAGCTTTATTATCTCTAGCCTTCATACCCTTCATACATAATCACAATGAATAATCGTTGTCAAACATGTCCATTTTCATTTCCATTCCCATTTCCATTCAAAGTTCCCCTCACTTTTTCGTTCCCGTTTCCATTGCGTTCCCCACGCGCAATTTGATTAATGATAAGCGCAAAATGCGTTGCATACTTTTTGGCTGTTTTATTGGCTACGACTTTTGGTTACAGTACAAAACTAAACTAAGCTGATGACTAAAATGATTACATGTTACATATGTACAAGATGTTGTTGTGTCTTGTTCAGTTGTGCGACACGCGGTCAGCTGCAGCTGAGATACAGCTCAGATACATTTGTATCTCAAGCCCATTTGCTTAATTAGAAAAAAAGAGAAACACGAGAAAAGTGAAAACCACGACACAAAACATGCATAATAACGAGAAGCAAACAGACACAGAAAGCTAAAAATATCACACAGCCGCCGCGTTGTCACACAAAGAACGTGGCTTTTGCTCCTTTTATTCCTCCCTCGGCGTTAGCTTAAAGTTTAGCGGCGATTTCGGTATGTACGTTGAGTTGACGCGATAAACGAATTCGTCCGAGTCGTAAGAGACTTTGTATTTGCGAAAGATCTGCAATTACATTAAATTAAATTAGCTGCACGCTCTCTATCTATCTATCTGTCTATCTATCACTTACCTTGGCCAGCAGCGTGTGCAGTTCGATTTCAGCAAATCGTCGTCCCACGCACATGCGACGCCCGTAGCCAAAGGGCAGGCTGACAAACGGATGTATCTTCTGGCCAGCATGTGGGCAGCCCTCAACTAAAGTGGACATAGCAACTAGAATCTACTTTCTCTTCAATTCTTTCTCTTTCTCTTTAATCTTACCTGCGCTCTGTTTTAGCCAACGTTCGGGTATAAAACTCTTGGGTTCGGGAAAGTATGTGGGATCATTGGAGACCACCAGATGTGGGAAGATGACGTGCGTCTGCAAAAAGCGAATGCATTAAATAGTTGACTATAGTTTGCGTGCAACAGCCACGCCCACTTACGCCCTTTGGCACATGATAGCCGTTAATAACGGCATCCGACTGCAGGCTACGCCCATTCGCAATGACAACCGGACGCATGCTGTAAAATATACATTGCAAAAGTATATAAAGAATTAAGCTACAGTCACAAAAAAGCGTGGGTTGCATGTTGTTGTTGTTGTTGCTGTTGCACGTACCGCAGCGTTTCTTTGACGCACGCACGCATATACGGCATCTGCTCAAGGACATGCTGATTGATTTGCGCATCGCTCGTTGGAAACGCCTGTTTCAGCTCCTCAAATAAACGCTGCTGCTTCTCGGGGTTCTTGGCCAGCTGATAAATGGTCGAAGAGGCTGCGACTGAGGTCTGCAAATATAAAGCGTATGAACACAGAGCAGCGTTTAATCTTTGATAAACAGAACAAGCGAATCCAGCACATTTGCTCTTTCCCTCAATTCTCTCAGTATTTCAGTCAGTTGCTCATTAATTACATAATGAATTGGCTTACGCTTCGTTGTGCCATGAAGCATAATGAGCCAGTCAGCCAGTCATAATAGCTCAGCTACTGCTGATAAAGCTGCTCATTTGCTAAACAGCAAACTAAGTCGCGTTTCGTGATATTAAAGGAATTGTCGGAATTTTCTGGGAAAAACTCATTGCGGATTATTGATTGTCGCTAGTTGAAGGTCAAATGTATGAACTTATAGAATGTAGTTAGTTGAAAAATAGTGTAGTTAACGTTAAATTGTAAAAACGATTAACAATGCAGCTAAAGTCAATTGTACTCCTAACTAGCTAATAAAGCGAAGAATAATTTGTTGTGATTGCATTTTTAACAACAGAATAATGTTGTTTGAAAAAAGAAGAAACTTTTACAAATACAGAAGCTGACAAGAGAAGTTCGAGAAAAAAAATGTAAATTGTGGGATTTAATTTATCATTGAAAATGTTTAAGACAAACAAGAAAAAGAACTAACACATTAAAATAACTTGTAAAAGTAAAAATTATTTACAAATACTATAAAAAAGGGCTTGTTGAATGAATGATTTAAAATATTGTTAGTAATTTCGACGCTGAATGATATCAATTTAGTTAGTCTTAAATCGATAATTTGCTTAATGAATTACACTTCACTTCAAATATTTTCGGAGCAAATAAGCTTTGTCAGCAAACGAATGAAAACATTAAAATTACTTGTAAAGAAAAATTTACAAAAAATATGAAAGAGTTTGTTAAATGAATGATTCAAAATATTGCTTGTTATTTTGACGCTGAACGATCTCGTTCGATGTCTTAAAGAGTTACCATACACATTTAAGTACTTAATCCTAGATCGATAAATTGCTCTCAAAAATATATTCCACTTCACTCACCGTATCGACGCCCACGAGAAACAGATCGAGAGCCAAAATAGCAGCCAATTTGCGATTGCCAGTTTTGCGCACAATGCGCTCCACAATAGAGATATCGGCCTCGTTTTTGTGGACATCTTGCGCCTGGTCCGCATCGGCTTTGTCCATCGTTTTGCTGATGTTCTTCATGCAAATGCTGCAAGACAATAAATCAATCAGCAAAATCAGCACTGGGATTTAAGTGAGGGACAAACATACGCGGAGAATTGATCCAGAGCACGTATAAAGCTGCGATAGGCTTTTGTGGGATAGACACGCCAAAGGGGCATGCGAAGCTCGAGCTCTGGGACGGCCCAAAAGAACGTATTGATGGCCTCAATAATTTGTTGCGCCTCCGCGCTGCCCTCTGGCTTCAAACAGCCCAAACGTGTGTCCAGTGAAACGCGACCGACAGCTATGCAAAAAGAAAAGAGGAAATGGTAAAAATGAAAAGAAAATATATAGTATATAAGCCATGCAACTTGGCCATTTTGCAAAAAAAAAAAGAAGAAAACTTGGCTTACATTCAAGCGCCCATTTGTACAGTTCATGCAGAAAGTTGTCGGGCAGCTCTTGCTTCTCATTGCGCATCTCGTCTATGCTGTAAGAACATAATGATACACCAGATGATGAGGATGATGATGACTGCTGGTTGGTTACATAATACGCCACCCCCTCTCGCTCCCCCTTTCCGTCTGTTGTTGGCCAACTTACCGCACCATAAACTCGCTGGCAATGTCATTGAGAGGCGGTATATACTTCTTGGCTGTTTGCGGCTGCAGTAGAATGTGTTGCACCTCCTGGCGGAATGCCTCCCACTTGGGCCCGTGCCTAATTGAAGACACAGCAAAAACACGCAAAACTTATGAGTTCACTCACTCACGCTCAAGTCAAATGCAACGCAACCGTTTCATACTTACACGCCAATTAGACCTGCCACATCGCCAAAGAAGTCGCGTCTCAGTTCACCCTTATAATGTCGCAGCGATGGCATCGAGGGTCTGTAAAACAGAAGCAGAATAAGAAGAAGAAACAGTCAGCACGGTGCACCGTGGTGGCGCAATGCGGCGTATGAGCAATCTGCCAAAGGACTTTGCAAAGAGACACCCACAGGAAAGTTGATTTTAGACCTGATACCCAACTCGCTCGCACGCTCTCCCTCTCTCTGTCGCACATCAAAGAGACATTTTCAGCAAACATGCTAAAATGACGCGTGTATCTTGTAGATACACACATTTATCTTGTAGATACACGCGTTATTTGCATTATTACCACACGCTCGCATGTCCCGCCATATAAATAGCCACGTTTTATTTTGTTTTACGACTGGGGTCACTCATATCTCTTTCTCTCTCCCTCTCTCTCTTCGCTCTCGATTCCTTCTCCTTGTTCTCCGTGTCTATTTACTTTTCGCGTGTGTATCACTGTGTGCGTTGCCCTAGGCAACAATATTCAATTAAATGGCATAAAATAAAAGTCATGCGACACTGTTTACTTTGCAACTGTGCAATTTACAAAAGCTATTCACACACACGCAAGTGTGCGACAAAATGGTGGACGGGGCATTCACTGCACATAAATCTACGTTATTCTTGTCCAAATTAAGGCATATATATTGCTGTCTTTAGCCTCAGGCTAGACTATTATCAAAGAATAACATTTTAGGCCAAACTTTGCATTTTTAATGTGGTTACTAACTGCTTCAGGGACTGTTAGAATCGATTACTAAAAAATGGTTATCATAAAGTTTTTTAATGTTTGTTATATCTATAAATATAAATAAAAATAGAAATAAAATGTATTTATTTTTCAAAATATTGAAAATTATTTCATAAAAGAGAGACCTCAACTCTTTCTCTATGCTTAAGCACGTGCACATAAAATGTTCCACTGATTATCATTAGATAAAACAAGTTTATAGAAATGTTTCTGCTAAGGCAATTATTATTCAAAAATGCCAAATTATTAAAAGTTGTTTGGCTTGGAATATTTTTAACAATGATTCGCTAAGTTGATATTAAAAATTTTTAACATTTCTTAATTTAATCACTTTCTATGCTTCGTTAGAATGAAGTAAGCTGCATATTTGATAAAAAGAATTCTATAAAATCACGATTAAATGTGAATTTGACTAAAAATTTTTAAAGTTGTAAAATCGCATCTCGGTTCCTAAACAGAAAATGTTTTAGAACAGTATTGAACACTTAAAAACAACTATCATGCTATGCTAATTTTTATCTCAGAATAATTTGAACATTGTTATGCAAAGTTGCTAATAAAAGTTGACGAAATTTTTTTGTTTTAATCGCTATATATATAGTTTAAATCAGTTAGGCTGCACAGACCGGCAATGTTTAATGGAAATTAAATGCAAATTAAAGCAGTTTGTCTGTCGTGCTGCTAAGCAAACAAGTTTTTGACATCAACCCAGAAACAAAACCCGTCATTAGAATTCGCAACAAGAAGGAATTATAAATTACAAAATGATTTATTTTTTAATGGAAAGTTGCGCTTCAAAGCTAATCTAATTTTTAACTTAAGTGCTCTCAATTTAAGTTATAAATTATTTAAAATATTAAAAGACCCACAATTAAATATGTGAGGTCACAAAACTTCAAACGCATTGCGCGGCTGCATATGAAATGCCATAAATGTTGTAAATTATTACAATTATTTGCATTTTATGCATCGACATGAATGTGGCTTGGCATTTTAATATACCAAACTTGAACAACATCTTTCGCAATTTTAGGCCAGTCTCAGGCTGATAAACTATTGTTGACACCGCATCAGCCAGACGTGTCTATGATGTCTGTCTTGTCTGTCTTGTCTGCAGCAAGATTGTCACGACAACAAATACTCTTAACTGCGCGTTAAATCTTGAGTTTATTTTGTGATTTTCTTTAAGCTATTCGCGCATTTTTCCCACACACGCACGCACACACACCGAAACAGCTTTTTCAGCTTGTTTGTTTGCTGTTTGTTGTTGCTTGAAAGTTATGTGCGCCATAAAATACGCTGGGTTAGTAGTTGCTATGAGCTCAACACACATTAAATCGAAGAAGACAGGTATATTCACTTGAGCAAGGCGAATGTGACGTCAAATGAATATTAATCTGTAGTCGATTTAAAGCTGGCTTAAAATTAAAGTCCAATGTCATACAAATTATTTTCTAAAAGTGTGATTTCAATTCATGAATGAAACTTTGAAAATTGCAGTTTCTGTTTCTTATTGTTATATTTTAGTATTTTTTGTATATTATTATTATTTATTAGTTGAATTCATGAATGAAACTGTAAGCTTAAGTTGCAGTTTTGTTTCTTTTTGGCATATTTTAGTATTTATGGAATATTGTTTATTTTTGGTATAATTTAGTATTTCTGGTATACGATTTCTTTTTGGCATATTTTCGTATTCTTTAGATTTTGGCGTATTTAAGTATTTCTTGGTATGTTAATTTGATATATTTTAGTACTTTCGGTATACAAATTCGGTATATTTTAGTATATTAATTCAGTATATTTTAACGATAATGTACTATTTTGCGTTTTTTTTTTATGGCTTTTACTTGATTTTAGGTAATTTTAGCTGCTTCCAAGAAAGAATTTGTTCAAGTAAACTTCTACACAAAACGAATTCAATGATTATATGTTAAATGAACCTCAAAGCGTACCTTGCAGTTTCCAAAAATTTTAACATATTTTAATATATTTTTGCTATATTAATTTAGTATATTTGAACGATAATATGGAATGTTATTTATGAAACATGTAAGCAAAGAAAGTTCAATCTAAGTTCCTCTTTTTAGCAGTGTATTTTATGCTTGCAGTGTAAACTAAGCTTCGACTTGTGTATCTAAAGAGCACGCTTTGCTTTTGCTTAGTTTCTTTTGTTGTTAGTGAAATGTTTTGGGCAAAAGCAGCCCACACGCAAAGTGTTTGTTGAATGCTTGGTCTGTCTGTCTGTCTCTCAGTCGGTTGGGTTGTTCGGCGAATATCTTCATCAGTCAGTCACTCGGTTAGTTAGTCAATCAGTCAGCGCGTCTCTTCAGCTTTATTATTTCCTTAGACCAACACACACGTGCGCGTAGATCAATCAATTAGCGAGTGGGGCATTCATCAATCTTTTGGGCCCGGTAAACATTTGTTAACATTTACGCATTTGCGCTAATGTCAATTTATTATCTATTCTTCGCGTCGTCAACTTTTTAATGATGACGCTGCATAAAAAACAAAACATTTTTCTTTGACCGTTGAATGCCAGACACTTTTAAGATGTGTCTCGACTATTTGATTGTTATTATTATCGTATTTGTTGTGTTCACATTTTGTTTGGTACACAAATCTTAACGTAACTTGCCAAAATTGGTTCATGGCCACATGAACAGGCAAAAAAAAAATAAAATAAAAAAGAGCAAGCAATGTGTTAAATAGAAAAAAGAAAGCTTATCGAGTTATGTGAAGTATTCGCTTTCGTTTGCTGCTTAGGCAAAAATTTGACGAAAAAAACATACACGCAGATAACTGACAGATATAAATTCATATTCATAAGATACAAAACGCAAGATATGGGATCGCTGGTCTTTTTTTGGATTTTTTTGCAGAGTTTCAAGTTTTTGAGGCCTATAACTGACAAGAGTGAAAGTTTTCAAATTCAACTCGAATACAATTGAAGCTTGCGCTTATTTTGGCATTTGCAGACGGTTCTAATTGAGCACGTAATGAGAGCATTAATTACTGTATAATTGCCAACGAGAATCCTTTTCGGCCTGGCCAACTAATTACGCACACGCTCCTGGCCAACTGCCAACGTCACACACCCACACACGTCTACAGGGCACACACACACACCCACGCACACCGACTCGTCAATAATTTAATTATGAATTTAATGCAATATGCGCATAAATAATAAACACATTCGCAGAGACCAACCAAGCAGCTCCACAGCACTTCCTCATATTTAATGCCTGCTACTCCACCCTCTGTCTTTCTCTCTCCCTCTCAGTTATTCTCTCTCTTTCTCTCTCCTCTCCTCTCTGTGTGGGCTTCTGTTTAAGTGCAACCATGCGATAAATTGCACATGTCAATTAATGTGCATTTCATTTAAGCTGATTATTACAACATTGCAATCGTCCTTATAGCAGAGGTCCTTTCTAACCCACATGTATCTATATTATTTATACTCTTGTATAAATTGCCTTTATTCGCTTCTCTTTGCCCCAACTGTCACTTCTCAATCTCAATTATCTGCTTGATACAACATTTCCTTGACAACTTTTATTGTCCGCAAAATATGTTTATTATTACTAAAAGGTCAAGTGTCGTGGCAATTTAGCAAGAAATACAATCAAAACAACTCTGGAGCACACAATCGAAATGAAAACAAAGAGGGAAATTGGCATTGCTTGAACAGTAGCATAATATTAGTTTAAAGTACAATTTCGAGTTGATGCTAATTCTATGAAATGTGCTCACCTAGAATTTAAATTTAAACCTTTTTGAGAAGTTTTTTTTCAATACTCGACAAATTGCTGGTTTTATTTATTCTTTTGAATGCAAATTGAATTTTATAGCTCAATATGCACCTTAAAAAAAAAAATAATTGTCACTTCATCGTGATAAATGAACTCGCCCAACCTTGGCTTTAAACTCGTGTCACAAACTGCATAATAGCAACAAAAACAAGTAAAAACGTCGAGTGTGCTCGACTGTAAGATACCCACTAATCATTTTGAATAAACTAAATAATGCAGTAATATACCGAAGGCCATATTTGGTATATCGATGCAGAACTACATTAGACATATACCAAAAAATATAACGAATGTCACATTTTACCAAATAATATACCCCAAAATAATTCGAAGGCCATATTTGGTATATTGATTAAGTACTATATTCGAAGTATACCAAATAATATACCACACAAATACGAAAATATACCTAAGGGCATATTTGGTATATCAATACAGTAGTCTACGTTCAAAATATACCAAAGTGTGCAATATATTCCAAATTTGCAAACCAAAAACAGATAAAACCTGATTCCAGTAGGCGTAATTTGCCATACAGAAGTATTTCTTAAGTAACTTCTACAACATTATAATTTTATCTCTTATAGTCTCTGAGATCTAGACAGATGAACATGACCATATATTCTCGGCTGTTGAAGTTGATAAAGATCAAGCATATATCAAGAATATAAATACTTCTGTCTGCCTGTTACATGCATTTCTTGTCAGGCACGAATATGTAATACCCTTCTACCCTATGGTTTGGGTATAAAAACGTATTAATAATTTAACGGAAAAGCCAATTGAATTGTCAGCTGAAAAAGTGCGCGGAAATTTAAAATGCAGCTAGCATAGTGAGAGTGTGTGGGCCACGTCAATGGCAATATTCATCGATGGGCAGGCAAATGTTTGCTGTCACAACCTACGCTGTTGCTGTCGTTGTCCTTTGTGACACTGTCACTCCTGCCACGCCCACCTCTGTGTGCTCTGTGTTCTGTGCTTACCTGTGCGGCATGGTCTCCTCCTTTTTGAATATATTGCGTATTTCATCGCCATCGAATACAAACAGCAAATCCGGATGTCCAATAAGTCCGCCCACTTTGGCCATTTTGCCATAGTTGACATGCAGCTCATGCATAACCTTGTCCAGGTCACTAATTTTGTATGTACCTGCAAGAGAGCGAAGTAATGTTGATGAATCCCTCTTGCTGTTAATGGAAATGTATAACTAACCAATTAGTGGCGCAAATCGCCACGAGTTGCCAATCAACGGCAACGGATACGGCCCGGGAACCTCCGAATACGGACGCACAGCAGACGCAGCAGCAGCAACTGTTGATGTTGTTGCTGTTGTCGGTGTTGTTGTTGTTGTTGTTGTTGCTGCTGTTGTGGCAGTTGCTGTGCTGCAGTTGCAAACAAAAAGTAGAAGCTTACAATATGCTTACGACTGCGCTGAGCAGCAGCTTCTCATTTACCTGACTTTGGCTGCAGCATCTGGCTGCCTTTTCAATTGTTGTTGTTGCTGTCGTCGCTGCAATGCTCCAGACGCAATTGATTTTTCAATTTCCGTTGCCACACCGACGCCATCATGCGGAAGCGCCGCCGCCACCCCGCCCTCAGCTGCTGTGGGCGGTGGCACCACCCGCGTTGCCGAGTAAGTGGTGCGCCTTATCAACGCCGCCGTGGTTTTCCGTAAGCTTGACATTTTCGCTCGCCCAGCTTTCTCAGTTTTGCCTTTCTAGAGCTGCAAAGTGTGTACGTAGAAAAGTTGTACTTTTATTATTATTTGAGTAGTCAGCGAATAAAACTAAATCCACAATGCGAACGCATTGCAAATGCTCTTCTAAATGCTTATTAAAGCATTTTAAATTTCGATTTTTCAATTTCTTCCCAAAGGCTCTTTCATATAATTATTTAAAATTCCGCTATATTGAAATTCTTTACAAAGGTTCACAACAATTTTAATTTAATGATCCTTCAAATAATAATTTCAAAATGGAAAATTCCGCTTTATTCAATTTTTACTATGGTTTGCATAGGCTCCCATTAAGTTACATTCAAGTTCTTTGCTTGGATTTTAAATCTAATTTGTGGCTGTCAAAAATTTTCTGTGAAGCATAAAATTCTTTATAAACAAACAAATTTGCCATCTATTTTTTGCTTCAGCGTCTATTAATAAAAATGTAATTTTAAATCGAATTTGTTGCTGTCAAATAATTTTAGCTCTACATAAAATTGTTTTTTTTTTAGAGGTAAATTTCATAAAGAGTTGATTCTTCAGATTCATATCTAATAAATGCTTTTTAACTCAAATTGTTCATTAAATTGATACGAAGGATAACATGGTATTTATTTGGGAAAATACAGTATTGAATTAGTCCAGCAATTTAAACATTTAATTTCATTTATGAAGCCTACAGTTTAATCCTTAAAATGTCCAGAATTTATAGCTAAAATTGCCAACTATTTTATAAGGTCAATATTCATTAAATTTTCAATTAAATTCCAGCAACTAATTCATTTTTAAATGCTTATCAACAAAAATTAAAAATCCTCAATGCGTAGTTTTCACTTTTTACAGCATTTATTTGCACCTCATGCTGATGTATTATTGCTCTACAATAAATGATATTTATTTGCTGATTTCTTTGCCACAATAGTTGATTTGAAATTTACGCTCTTTATTGAATTTATAAAAAGAGGAAAAGCGCAGCAAACCTAATGCAAAACCCATAAACGTTATCGATATAGCCTGAGGTTAGGGAATGGAAAATTCGCTAGAAAAGCGAAGCAAAAAACTTGAACAAGTTTTAGCGCTTTGCGGGCGCCAACTTGAAAAGCAGTTTGAGAACTGGCAACAGAGTTTTCAATGTAATTTTGCAAATAAATGAATGTGCAACATTTTCGTTGTTGTAATTGTAGTTGTTGGTGTTTCGTGCAACTTGCCACTTGCCACTTATTTTAGATGAGTTGCCGCAAGCAATTTTATGCTCAAGAAAATGCAAACAAATAAAACTTTTGCAATTATAATAAATACGACAATAAAAGCACAAAAAAGCAAGAATATAAACAAGAGAGAAGAGAGACAAGAAAATGTTGTTAATTTCAGTGGGAATTGAACAAATGTTGAGCCAATGTGTTAATTTGTTGCGATATGCAACTTTTAGTCGATGAAATGAAAGACGCATTTCAGAACATGCGATTGAGAGGAAGCTGTGAGTTTTGTGAGTTTATTATTTGCACACGACAAGCATAGCAAAAGTTATTGAGTAGAGTTGTCAATATTTGAACGAAAGCCAAGGCTAAATCATATAAACAAAAAAAAAATGCCGATGAATAATAAATAAATTATTGTATTGTACAATAGATAAATGCTGATGGCAAATACCACAAAACAACTTGCACAAAGTTGACTATCAAACAGACAGTAAAATCAACACACACACGCAGTGGCTCCCTGAGGAGCATTGGAGCATTAGAGCAGTTGAACATTGTATTTTTGGGGCTAAACGAACGAAATAACATATACATACACTTATTGGCCAAAAGGCACAATAAGGCAGCAGCGACGCATTTCGGGGTAAAATGACAGCACTTAGTTCGGGCAGCGAGCGAACGAGCGACGAGTGAAAGGCAAACAACAATGAACAATTTACAGAAATCTATGGCGATGAAATGATGATGTTGCCTGCCGGGGCCAACGAATTGCCAACTTAATACAAATAGCATGGCCTAAAAGAGCAAAACACACACACGCATCAGCCATCAGCGGCAACAGCAGCAGCCGCCGCCTTGTTGATAAGCCAGCTTTAAAGCGAGTTTCATCTCATTTCCAGCTGAAATGCGAACTGAAATTCCACAAAAAACAGCAACGCGCATTGTTAAAGTTTTTACTGCGCGAGCCAATAAAATTCAAGTGGCTAACAATAGCATTCAATACATATGTATATATATATAATATATATACATACTTTTTGTTCACTTCAAAAGCATGATTTGTGCTTTTGTGCTGTGTGGCACGCTGCGTATGAGCAATATCTCAATAGAGATTGCTTATACGCCGCGTCGTGCTGCCAATACCAACCAAAAAAAACTCACGGCATTGTAGTAGCTCTCCTTTTTGTGACTGCTCAGCTTAGCTCTGCGCCTGCTCCAACTTCTGCAACTTCTGTGCGCTTGTAATTTAAATGCCATTTGCCACAAACTCACACACACACACGCATACAATTTGATGAAATTTTTATGGCACAATCAGAGTGTGTGTGTGTGTATACAGCATCTCTCTCTCTCTCTCTCTATGTGGCTTAGCTGATATCCTTGCCCTTGCCTTGACAAAATGCGACCTTCAGCTGCTCGCGTCCAGCACTTGAGCTCTACGACAACGTCACTAAGTGAGGCACCCCTTCTTCTCCATCCTCTTTCCCTCCCTCTCACCTCTTCTCTCTCCTACCCAGTCGCAAGACACATTACAAACTTATGAGCCTTATCGGGGCATGCCTCATAATGAACTTGAGTGATAATCCTTGCGCCAAAAAAAGAAAAGGAGAAGAAAAAACGATGGAATAAAGAGACACCCAAATGTCAAGCAGCAGCATCTCAAGCAGCTTCTGCCTCAAGTGCTTGATGAAGCTGTTTGCCCATCTGTCTGTCTGTCTGTCTGTATATCTGTCTGCTCGCTTGGCCTTAATTTGGCTTTGACTTTGACCATGACGCCAGCAGGCCGAAACTTGACTGGACGCGTTGCCAATGCGAATTGTCTGACTGAGGCGCCATAAATGTCTTCTGCTGATTAATTGACAGAACCTGAAAGTCGGGTTCTTAGTAGAACTTTGTGCAATTTTCGAAGAATTGCTAGGCAAAGCTAAAAATACAAGTCAAACTTAAAGCTGTCAGTAGCAAGTTCAAACATTTTATTCGCTCTAATAAAAATTTGTGACATCTAAACAATGCGTAGGCAAAAATGAAAGTCCCACGACCTGACTTTTAATTTGTTAACTTTTATACTATATGTATTCTTTAGTTTATTTATTACACTTTCTAATCTTCGGCAGCCAAAAAATTATTATGCGTGTTGTCAACTATTTAAATATATATCAGTGACTGTGTCTAACAATAAAGATTCGCAAATCTTAAAAACTTGTTCGTCTACTAACTGTTAATGAATAAATGTTTGTCTATCTCTTCTTTATGGTATGTTTATTATTATAATTTAGCAGACAAACATTTGTGAAGTTTTCTATTCTACTTAAATCTCTTCTTTACGCAGTGTTGCAATAATCATGATGTTGATTTAGTAAATTAATTCGTACTTAAGAAAGCAAATATGATTACTAAATTCGACTGAATTTATTCAATCTGATATTTATGAAAATTTCATCTTGAAATTCACAAACTTTGCCAACTTTTGAAATCTTTCTGTTATACAACACACTTAACTATCATTATTATCCGATGCCACACATAAAAGCAGAAAACTTCGAGGTTCCATGGAGACCATCTTTAAAGTTGTGCTCAACTCATTTACAGTCCTTCTCCCCGTTCATTTGCCCCTTTCAGTTGCTGTTGCTATTGTTCTTTATAGTACTCAAGGTACTGTTACGCACGAATGGCAACAAAATCAAAAGAGAACAACAAAAGTTGTTTGCAAGCAATTTGCCTGAGATATGAGAGTAGACATCAGACAGCAGACTATTCAGAATATTCTATGCTGATTAGCATCGTTAAGCTAAATGCTTAGAAATGGATGCTGCCGGCATTCCCTGAACTCCAATCTTCGATAACGAAGCACAGCGGAATAGCAGCTGCTGTTTGATCTGTGCTCTTAAAAAAAAATAAAGACAACAATGAAATTTTTGCGTCATCATTCGAAAACTATCTTCAAGATTGTGATGTCTTTTCCTCTGCTTTGGTTGTTGACTTTTATTGGCGCAGCGTTTTGGTTGCAACAGATGTGCGTTTAGCGTTTAGGTGTGGTCCACTCACTGGACTGCTGTGATTGTTTGCCTATAAATATTTATAAAATCGCTGGACATATTTTAACTCTTTTTCTTCACGCCTCACTTGCAACTTTGCGTTTGTTGGTTGCATTGCACTTTTAACTAGTTTGTGGTATTTAGCTGCGCCTATTTAGGCCACATTTTGTAGGCCTTGACTAGTTTGCAGTTGAACAGTTTGCATTCGAAACAGTTTTCACAGTTTCTCAGTCAGTTTTCGCAGTAGTCACGCTGTCAAAGCGAGCTAAATTTTCAATGCAATTCGCTCACCTTTGAAGTTTAAACACTTGATTTAACGAGACTCGCTTCGTTTGTCGTTTTCTATTGTTTCACACAATGAGTATTTATTTTGATTTTATGTACGAGTTATTCATAGATTTGATTTGCCACTGTCACTGTCACTGTCACACCGACACTTTCTGAAATAGCGCTCAGCTTGTGACTTGCGATTTCGACTACGAATTCCACTCCGACTCCGTGAAGCAAACGCGACGCACTAAACGCGATCGCAGCGCTTCTTAGTCTACTTATAGGATTGCCATAAGTCACAACGCTTGAATGCTTTCTGCTTTAACTTCAGCTTCGGCTCAGCTCAGTCCGGTCTCGGAGTCTACTTACGGGTCGTGTCTACGTGAGCTCCGAGCTCCAGAGCTGCGTGAACCAGTCTCTCGTCTTCTTCGCTTCCGATCTTCAGCCTCAGCCTCAGCTGTTGTTGTATTTTATTGTTAAGATACGCCTGCTAATTGTGTGCGCTCTCTTTCTTTCTCTCACACTCGCACTCTCTCACTCTTTTTGGTTTCTTTCGCTGGCTCAAATTGAAAGTACAAGTGTTTGCTGCTAATCAATCTCACTAAAAAGCAAAAGTTTATGCGGTTAATTCGTAACGGTTATTTACGCGCTTTAATTCACGAATCGATTTGATCGCACTTTTTGTTTTTGTTTCCACTTCGATTTGTTGTAACATTGGGGAGCGCTTAGTTAACGCCTAGCTAGATTTCACAATGGGCCATCAAATAATTAATGGCTAGGCCCAAGGCTGGAAAAGCAAACACAAAGAAGAGTCAGTGCCACAAATTGCACTGCGTTTATAATTTGCAAATTAGACAATAATAATAAATAGTTAACAACTTTATTTAAGAACTTTAACTTAGTTTGAAAGTCCAGCAAAGTGTAATAAAAGAACAGCCTAAATGTTTGATTATTTTTGGATATTATTAGGCAATGGTCTGCTATTAAAGCCAGATGTTAATTAAGATTCGACAAAAATGATCAATAAAAATAAATTTAGCTGTTTATTATGTATTCTGGGAATTTGAAAATTTATTTATACATTCAAGTCGTGTGTACTAAAATAGATATAATTATTTTAAATCGAGTGGGTTGCCCAGTAGTTAATACTGATAAACATTGTATTATATTTTGTAGTAATTCATAAAAATGATATTCAAATATTCAACTACTAGGGTAGAAGGGTATTAAAACTTTTTGCCTGTAGGAAATGCATGTAATAATCAGAAGAAGGCATCTCTGCTCCCATAAATATTGTAGAAATGATTTAGTTGCTTTGGCTGGCAATCTGGTATATTTTGCACTCTATGGTATATTGCAATTGGTACTATTGGTATTAATGTATCAAAAACATACCTTTTGTATAATTCAGTATTTATTGTAGTATGTTAACTTGGTATAATTAAGAAATAATTCCGCACTATTTTGCTTTTATTCAAAATTGATAGAGGGTACTCTCAGGTTTTCTTTTTGTTTAAGTCTCTTTTGAAATTTATATTGATTATTGCTGCACTTTGCTTCTCGATAGAAATATAAATAAAGAAAGTTAAGCTTATCAGCTTCTCACCTCGTAAACTTCTTTTGAAGCAGCCGCAATTCGAAAAGAATTGAACGCATTCAAAATGCATTTAAATGGCAATTCCCAAAACCATTTGAAAGCAATCTACGGCTGATTAGCTCGTTTCCAAACTAATCACGAAGGCGCATCTTTCATCAAAGTATCTTTTCGACTTATTCGACATGATACACGGAAAGTGCTAACACGCATAGACAGCCGACGGCGGCGACGACGATTGCACAATCTCGGAGGAGAGGAGATATACACAAATTGCATAGCCAATCTTTGAGATCACGGATCTAATGGTGAAATGTGAAGCTCACTGAAGCTAACTTGATTAGCGTGTGCCTCATAAATGTAACCAATGTTTACACTCGGACTATACGCTATATATTAGTTAGAGATATATATATTGTGGTTTATTTGGAGTACGAGAGTTATGCATGCGTTCGTTCGCGTTTACAACTCTTCCCCGAAAAACTTTTCCACCTCAATGGACGCGATTTTTGTGGTCGTCGCAATTGTGGTTTACGAGTTATGACTGTGTTTGTGGTTATGCCATAGCCATTTAGAGTACAAACACACAGAGACACACGGCTCGACAAAGCGTGACTCGGCAATTTTCCCCGCCAATGTGTGCCACGCTGTGTTGCATTCGATGCATTCGACGATCTGGCAACGCCAGCCGACGCAAATTTGGTTTGTGTTTGGTTGCAAGTTGTTGAGCAATGCAACCACCTAATTAAAGGCCGCTCAGCAATAAGTAATTGCCAGGGCCAGCAACAGCAGCAGCAACAACAAAAGCGAGAGATTCATGCGATAGAAAAATGGACAAACTGTAAAATTTATTTACAATGCGTGAGTCGACCTCACAAGAGTCTGGAAGACATGAAGACCTCAAATGGGTTACATGAACTTTACACCTGAAACAACGAGCAGCAACAAACGGAATTTGTCATTGCCAAAAAAACAAAAGAGACCAACAAATAAAGATAGTGTTGCGTGCCTAGGGTAAATTATAGCTCAGATCTCTGGACAGTGGCCTATTGTGGCACTCTTTCTCTGCTCTTACCTCTCTCGCTTGTCTTGTCTCGTTATTTTTTTTTTTATTATTTTTATGACCTACTTGTTGCGAGCTGGGTCTGGAGCTGGACACGCAACCTTTGACTGATTGAGAGACACAAATAAAAACTAATTATGTAGCTACAGTTGCGAAACTTGATGCCACACAAAAGCCATGCACATAGCTACACCTACACCTAGATACTTAGATACACATGTGTGTGTGTGTATGTATGTATCTGTATCTTCTGTCTGTTGCCTGTTGTCTGTGGCGCGTGTGTATCCACTTGCTGGCGCCTAAATTTGTGCTACGTTTTAATTGTTTGCACAGCGCTTCGACACAGCGCCACAAGTTTCGTGTTTATCCTTGCCATCCTGGCCAACGGGGGCTGCAGGCAAGTTAAACATTTGTATCTGCCCGCCCCTTCCCCTCTCAATCAAGCTGTCCTCGTCTCTTGTCCCTAGCTACTCCTTTGCTTAGTCTACCGTACTCGGACTTAACTAATGTGTGCGCTTTGTGCTTTGCAGTTTCCTGGATGATTTGGATCGGTTAGGCGCCAAGGATTACCAGCCAACCGAGCAGGATATCTTGCGCACTCGAGTCAAGACCACCGGTATTGTCGAGGTGCATTTCTCCTTCAAAAATCTCAACTTCAAGTAAGTAATCTGACTACATTGTCCAGCAACTAAGCTAAATACATAGCTCGCTTTCATTGCACTTGCAATGATACAACTCTTTTGTGTTTTAATTGTTTTTTATTTGTACTTTATTTTGATTTAATTCTTTATTTGCTCAGTCTATTTACTGTCACATTTATTTTTGTTTTTCAAATTTAAACTGAGTTGAAGACTTATTCAAAAAAAACATTTTTTAGTTTGTAAATTTAATAGTTCTGTATTAAATCAGTGAACCTATTTCCTAAATATAATAATAATACAACGAAATCAGACAAAAATTTTCATTTTAGTTGCTGCTTGTCAAAAATCTCGCACTGAATCTATTAGAAAATTTAATGTAGCATGCTTTTAGGCTGATGTGAATATTAATTCGCAGAAGCTAAACAGATACTTTGCTTTCTTACTAGTTGTATGTAGGCAATTCTCAGTCAAAAAGTGTCGCATGCGACACGACTCATAGTACAAGAAAATTTTAAATTTCGATCTACCCATTAAATATATAAAATTGAATGCCAACTCACAATTATCTTAATTCACTTGCAGATTGTTTGATGTGGGTGGCCAGCGATCTGAGCGTAAGAAATGGATACATTGCTTTGAGGATGTAACAGCGATTATTTTCTGCGTGGCCATGTCTGAGTACGATCAGGTCTTGCATGAAGACGAAACTACGGTGAGTAAATATCTAAAAGAAGTGAAATTCAAAAATATAACTAATTGAAAATGTATTTTAAAGAACCGCATGCAAGAGTCGCTGAAGCTGTTTGATTCCATTTGCAACAACAAATGGTTCACGGATACCTCGATTATATTGTTCCTGAACAAAAAGGATTTGTTCGAGGAGAAGATACGCAAGAGTCCGCTGACAATTTGCTTTCCCGAATACACAGGTAAGTAGCGAACAAACAAATCATAAATCGAAATTATAAACTGTGATTAATGATTGATTTATTTTCCATTCTGTGCGGCAGGTGGCCAGGAGTATGGCGAGGCGGCTGCCTACATTCAGGCTCAATTTGAAGCGAAAAACAAATCAACCTCGAAAGAAATCTACTGCCACATGACGTGCGCCACAGATACCAACAACATACAGTTTGTATTCGATGCTGTCACCGATGTCATCATAGCAAACAATCTGCGCGGCTGTGGCCTGTACTAAGCGGTTGGCGATTGGCGGTTTAGCGGCGCAAAACGGGGACCGTTACGGTATTAAAAACAAAAGAAAACAAAACAAAAATAAGTAAAAAAAAAAATTATATATATATATATAAAAAAAAGAAACTACAACAAAAAACAAACAGCGCGGGAGCACAACAACCCACCAGCATTGATCAAAAACAAACAAAGCAAATGATGATAGAACCAACCAACACAAAACAACAACAACACAAACAAACAAACACACTCACACACAAGAAAAGCAAAAGCAAAGCCCAAAGAACTTTTATTTGTATCTGTATGGAAAGGAGAAATTGCGCTTGAAAAGAAATGTGTCTAGAATCTGAAGGAATTCGTTTTGAGAAGGCAGCTGATAAAAATACTAGATGTGAAATGTGAAAAAGTGAAAGTGAAATCGCAGTCGCAATCGCAATCGCACATATTGAAAAGCATTTCCTATATTTGCATTACATTTGCATCATGCAAGCAAACATACATGTATGACATGAAACGCACAACATACACACACACAAAAACAAACACACATAAAACACACACACAGTCAAGAACAGACACATTGAAACGCAAGCATTAATGCATAATATGTAGTTGTTGTTTGGTCTGAATAATTTTATAGAATTTCATAATTTATGTGTAGTTTAGTTTCTCGTGTATTTATTAAAAAACCAAAACAAACAAAACACTAAAAAACAAAAAAGGAAAAACGAATAAGAAAACGAACCCCAAAGTAAACAAAAAAAAATGAAAACAAATTAAAAATCGAATGAAATGAAATTATAATGAGATGAGATGAGATGAGATAATTAATGAGAACAAAGTATATATGCATACTTATAGAAGGCATATTTACCGCATATATAAGTATATAAATATTATATTATATAAATATATTAAATGTTTCCTGTTGCAATCTCTTTGAAATTATTCATGCCATCAACGCTGCATTTCTCATGCTTGTTTAGGCTTAAGTTCAAAGTTTACAAACTCTGCGCAAATTACATTCAAATCAAACAATCCAAAACAAGAACAACAACCACAACAACAATACATCCCCTGGGCAAATGAAATTAGCAGAAAGCAAACGTAAAAATTATAAAAATGCAAAGAAAAGAAATTGAAAAAGAAAACAAAACAAATTAACATTTAATGCATAACGTAATGATAATGCAAATGAACAAACCAAAAACAAACAAAATGATGATTACGAAACAAAAACGTAAACGCTCTAATTATTAAGGCCTAATTTAATTGATAAACAAAAACACAAAGTAAACCGGTCTATAAATGAAGAGGAGAAAACAAAAGCAAGCAACTCTCTTAACTATTTGTATTTACTACAACAACAAAACAAACAAAAAAAAATGAAATGAAAATTTGCAAATTTGAAATTGCTAATTTTTAAATCAGCCAGCCATAATTCGATTCGATTCGATACGATTATCGATCGATCGATGTAAATTGTAATTTGTTGAATTTGCGTGTGTATAGAAGGATATAGAGAAAAGAGCGCCAGCTGATTGTGCGATACGATGATGAAGCTACAAATTGCACACAACCAACACCAAACACCATAAAAACAACAACAACAACAACAACATCACGCACAAAACAAACGCATAAAAACATCAACACACACGCACAAACATACACTCGACACGACACGAACACACACAAACTAACTATAATTTTTTGTACACTAATTTATTGTAATTACTATAATTTCGTTGCATTTATAAAGCCACATACGAATGTAGTTTGAATCCAAGAACAACAATTCAAAAAAGAAATCGAACAAGAGAACCTAAAACAAACAATCTCGCAATAGCAAAAACAACTGAACAGATAAATCTCAGCATAGATTGAAACAAAGATACAAACAACAAAAAACAAAAAAGAGAGAAAACAGTTCATTGTAAAACACAACATTGTATGTAATATTTATAAAAAGCATATACTATACACTATATACTATATACGAGTATACATAAAAATAATAAGAATAATAATAATAATAATATTAATAATGATAATAATAATAATATTAATTGTAACATTTATTGTATTTAGTGAATGGCATTTAACACTGTGCGTTGCAGCTGTTAATTTTGTTTAGACTTATTTATACTTATGTATTTATGTGTATGTATGAGTATGCTTATGCATTTCTTTACTGTGTATCTATTGATTGTGCATTTTGATTTTACACAATGATAATGGAATTTATAATTGTTATTTTATAGTATTTTTGTATATTATACAACTCCGCTCTCTCTCTCTCTGTCTCTTTCTCGTTCCGCCGCATCTACTATGATTACTGCAACTTTTTCTTGTCTTCTCCCACACTGCAATCCCTTATTTTGCTCCCCGCTCCACACTTATGTTTTATAGTTTTTAAGCTTTATTTATGTAAACACATGCAACACACAACTTAAACACAAACAAAAACTTATACACACAAACAAACAAACACACACACACAAAGAAAACAAAACAAAAACAAGAACTTAGTAAGTTTATTAGCAAAATAAAATATCATTTAACGATTTAACAAATTTTTGAGCAATTTGCTTATAGAGAGATTGTTTCGAATTCGATTCTTGGGCAAAATCCAGTGTGTAACCTATGCAAAAGTTGTTGAACAACACATCTTTTGTATCTGCGAGATACGAGATACTTTTGTAGTTGAATGCCATGTTATGAGCAGTTTTCTAAGCATACGCAATACAATTTGACAAAGTGAAAAACAAAAACAAAACCCAAACTAAATTAAATTTAACAATAAATGCATACAACAAAACACTCCTTAACCTTACCAAATAATAAAAACAAAAAAAAAACACACAAATAAATCCACATGAAAACAACAACAAACACTGTAATATTTATCGTATGTATTTTCCATTCAACTTGTAAAATTCTACCAAAATACAAAAATTACAAAAAAAAATCATTTTCAAATAAAAACTATTTATTCAAAAACAAAACAAAAAGCCAAAGTCTTTATTCCAAGCATATTCTCCTTACAGCTGAGGCTAATTGAGCTGCAAAAATTTAGACAAGATCAAATTTTTAATTGGAAGCATGCCCCAGGCAAGGGCAACCAACACACACACACTCACACTCAAACACACGCAAATAAAAATGCAGACCATTTTCACAAAGAAAAAAGAAAGATATGTAAATCAAAGTTAAGAAAAGCTAAGCTAAGCAAAGCAACCGGTTGAAACTCTTTTCTAAGTTGACTAAACTGTATGTAATTATATAAACTATAAAAATCAAGCTCACACATATATTTATGGAATATTTAATTCAATCCCAAAACCAAGAAACAATGTAATTTATAAATATTATAAAGCCGAAGAAAATACAAAGAGTAATTCATTTAACTATTAAAAAGAGAATAAAATAAATAAAGTAAAACAAGCGATCGATCTATAAAATACAAAAGAAAAAAATATATATATACAATCCATATATGTATATTTATAAAGAGATGACAAATGAGAACTTACCACACACATCTGTACTATATATTTTTCTCGTAAACCGGAATCTTACTTCTATTCCATACAAATCATAATATCGTAAATACTTACCATAAATGGCATATGAAAGACTATCCCTATTTTTTAAAATACTCATACAAGAAGTCGACTATAATTTAACTTGGAACTTAGCGAACGTCTAGCTCAACTTTGACTACAAAACAATTTACATAAAAAGAACATAATATATTAATATATATATATAAACAATATGCATATACCATTACTTCATAAAGTTAATAAGCAATTTTTGCATATTTTCCATTAATAAATTACATAAACAAATTCAAGTCATAGCAAACATAACGAGTAATTCATATTTTTCTATACAACGGCTCATACAAGTTTTTTGCTCCGACTATGTAAACACTCTCACAAACACTCACACAAATACACTGTTACACACACTCACATGCATACACACACACTCATACAACAAGCACCACTACTAAAGTGAAAGAGAATTAACTATTACTTTAATAGCAGTTAAACATTTCTAAGATACAAGTTTAATTTGCTGCAGAAAAAAATTAAAAAGAAAATTTAATGAAAATCAAATAAAAATAATTATAAATTTACTTATAATACAACACTCAACAACAACAACAACAAATTAAATGTTCAAGTTTGTATTCAAGTGGAGAAATGATAGGAAAAGAATGTGGCAACATAAGGAGTTAATAGGTAGACAAACTTTAGATGTTGTATCTAATTTTTTAGCCTAATTCAAATTGCTTTCGTTGTTCCCCGCATAACATACTACAGCAGATTTATTTACTTTGCATGTTACTAAATCGACCCACACATACAATGTATTTACGTACATAAGTAAATTATATAGCGTATATAAAAATATTATATGTATTTTGTCCAAATGCCGAATGAATTTAACATTTAACGTTTGACATTTTTATCAATTCTCCCCAAAAACGAGAGAATCTCTATCAATGGAATTATTTATTCGCATTCCTCAAAATGAACCAAGCCCTTGGCCCTTGAGCAGCAGTTTTTAAATGTGAAATGAGCAAAGTAAACAAAAAGAAAAACAGAATGGAAAACAAAATATAAATGAAAATAAAACCTTGAAAAACAAAAACGATAAATAATGAGAAAGCAAATTGAATCGTTGAATTACAAATTTAATATGATTACTTAATAATAATACGAGAGAAAAACAAATACAAAATACAAAATAAATAATAAAAATGAAAATGAAACGAAAAATGTTTGTATGTAAAAAAAACTCAAAATGTTAGATCATCTAAAATTTAAATAAAATTAAATTTAAACAAAAACGATACATGCTTACCATCTTCACTATTTCGTTTCAATTTTTAAGTTATGCAGCTATTGATTTTTGCATAGAATATTTATATCAGTTAATAATTTTTGAAGCATCAAATTTTTTTTTATTTTAGTTTTATTCCTTTTAAAAAAATCAAATAGCTTTTTGCACATACATACATTATTCAACTATTATTACCTATTACTACTGTGGGCAAATAATATTAGGTCTTATGGGCTACAACTGCAAAAATATCCATTTTATCTTTTTAAATTAGTTTCATATCCATTAAAGTAGTCCTTCCAATAAGCATGTAACAGATTTTTATAGTTTTTGAAATAATAATAATAATACATAATAACTTTTCGTTTATAGCTCTTTTATTAATTGGTTTAAATCTATTTAAAATGTCTTTCACTGAGCGGTCCTTTAAGTTTAGGGCATAGTTTGAAGGCAAATCTTAATAATTCAAACAAAGTTTTCACTAAAGCATTTCTTACATATTTTGGTTTCAATATCCTGTAAACAGCCAAGTTGCAAGGACTTTTTTGTTCAGAGAAAATAGCTTATATCTCGACCATATCCTGTCCGATCCTTGCCGGACTAGTGTCAATCGAAGTTTCTTGGCAAGGACTATTATCCTGCCAAATTTCATCCCAATCGTCCTTGCGGTTCTCTAGATATCCTGGAATTTGTGATTTCGGGCGATTTTCTTCGGCCCCGGACTGAAAAATTACAAGTGTTGGATCCTTACATGACCCCATACTTTTTTGATGCCGATCAATAGAGTTCGTCCTTGCGATCCTGGCAATATATGTCAAGGATATGGCCGAGATATAGCTTTTTTCGAAAAAGGACATTCGTTTTTTGGCCATAGCTCTGCCAAAGTATCTAGCAAGGATGCACATTTTTGTAATCACAACAAACAGGACTATCGATTGGCATTCAAAGATTTTAAGGATAATACCAAAAAATGCACTTGAAATTTTTTCAAGGGGTAGGTGTAGAAAAATTGGCAAAATTTCAGAAAATCCGCTGTATCTCGGCCATTTGAAGGACGATCGGGATGTCCTTTGGCAGAAAGATAGCTCTTTTAAATACAAACCGATTGACATACCAAAAAGGACGTATGTCCTGTAAGCAACAAAGTTACAAGGACTTTTTTGTTTAGAGAAAATAGCTTATATCTCGGCCATATCCTGTCCGATTCTTGCCGGACTAGTGTCAATCGAAGTTTCTTGGCAAGGACTATTATCCTGCCAAATTTCATCCCAATCGTCCTTGCGGTTCTCTAGATATCCTGGAATTTGTGATTTCGGGCGATTTTCTTCGGCCCCCGGACTGAAAAATTACAAGTGTTGGATCCTTACATGACCCCATACTTTTTTGATGCCGATCGATAGAGTTCGTCCTTGCGATCCTGGCAATATGTGTCCTTTGCAAATTCGGCCGGATATGGCCGAGATAGAGCATGTTTTCGATAAAGGACATTCGTTTTTTAGTAATAGCTCGGCCAAATGCTTGAGGCTTTCGCAAGGATGCACTTTTTTGTAATCAGAACAAAAAGGACTATCGATTGGCATTCAAGGATCTTAAAGATAATACCAAAAATGCACTTGAAATTTTTTCAAGAGGTAAGTATACAAAAATAGCAAACATTTTCAAAAATCCACTGTATCTCGGCCATTTGTAGGACGATCGGGATGTCCTTTGGCACAAGGATAGCTCTAATAAATACATTGCCATACTAAAAAGGACGAATATCCTGTAAACAGCCAAGTTGCAAGGACTTTTTTGTTCAGAGAAAATAGCTTATATCTCGGCCATATCCTGTCCGATCCTTGCGGGACTAGTGTCAATCGAAGTTGACTAGTGTCAATCGAAGTTGAAGATCTGATCTTTCCGACGCTGAAGTGGTCACTAAAAATTGTTTTCACTTATTCCAACTATGTCAATCAGGCGTTGTAAAGTCAATTGAAGATTTTCACTACCTATAGTTCTCTTCGCTCTGTCCGCTATAAAGTTCAATGTTCAATGTTCACAGCTGTACATACTATGTAAGAATTATTGTTCCAGCTGGATTTCGCGAATTTCGTTTATATTATTTTTATATGTATCTTATAATTCAAATCTTAATAATGCAAACAAAGTTTCCACCAAAGCATTTCTTACATATTTTTGGTTTCATTCGGGATCTGATCTTTCTGACGCTGAAGTGGTCACTAAAAATTGTTTTCACTTATTCCAACTATGTCAATCAGGCGTTGTAAAGTCAATTGAAGATTTTCACTACCTTTATCGGATAACTTTTGCCCACAATAGTAATTAGCCTTCCTTATCATGGATAAGTTCGCTCAAACGCTTTTTTATAGAGTCGTCTAGCAACCCAAGCTGTCTGATCTGTAACTGCTCTGCATAGTCCTGCGCATTCAGTTGCAGACAACTCACAAATATGGTCTGCGATAAAGCGTAGTCGACATGAACTTCATAGATGCCACCCGGGTGCAGCAAATCAGAGATGAGCAAATTGTCTGAATTCTGCCAAATCTCCTCGCCATTGTAGGGCACAACACCAGAAAGACGCACATCCAATGCCAATGGTTGTACTTGCTGCAATTCCAAGGGACAGATAAATAGCTCTGAAAGTTTCGCATGGTGGATGACAGTGCTCAGATCTAAATGTTTGACGCGTACAGTTGTGTCCGGGGCACTTGAGTTGGGCACAAAGGTGATGCAGACACGCTCGAAGCTGTTGTCTGTCATTCGACGAACACAAATCTGTTGCAGTTGCACATCACTAACTGCCACACGATGCTCGGTAGTGGCAAAGTGGCTACGCAATTGCTGCTGCAGTTCCGCATAGCGTTGTGGCATATACAACGATTGCCAGGGGCACTTAGTGGTTGCTCGCTGTGACACTAAACGCGCTGCAAAGTGCGACGGCGTGCAGATCTAAAGGGGAAAGAGAGAAATGAATAAATAAAATAGTAAGAAAGCTACAGTCGAGGGTGCTCGACTGTGAGATACCCGCTACTCATTTTGAATACGAGAAAAACAGCGGTATTATTCTTAAAATATACCAGAATAAAACAGCAAAAATTCTAAAACTATGCCAATGGATAAATCTGGTATAATAGTATAGTATTGTATTCAAAATATACCATATAGTGCACGAAATACCAGATTGTTAGCAGAAGCAACTAGGACCAGTAACAAATAGGCCCATGCCCATGCAAAAGTATTACTTTAACAACTTCTAAAATTTTTGTCTGATCGCAATCAAATTTTCAGGAATCATAAAAATTATAGTTATTATTGAATGTACCATCTAGCTTCAAATTTACGATTATCTATTTAAGAGGGCAGAAGTGGACGAGGCAAACAAATTACATGACTATATCTTATAGTTCAAACGAACGGACAGACAGACGGGCATGTCTATATTGCCTCTATATTGTTGACGACGATCAAAAATATATGTATATACTTTATAGGGTCGGCAAAAAGTAATAATTTCCTATTACCCTATGGGTGGCGGATAAAAAAAATTCCTTAGAATGGTAAAAATATATGGCAGTATTTTATGAGGGTAAAAAGCAGTTCTCACTTTGAGCAGTTGAAACCGTATAAAGCCTGCACTAGGTACAGTTGCGCAGTTTCTATCGATATCCGACAGCAAATGACGATATTGGCAGGTAGGCAAAATGCGGCAGCTACCATAAAGCAACATCACAGGACACAGCACAGCCTGGCGTGCAATCAAGGACTCCTCGCGGGTTGTCACCAGCTGTGAGTGCGCCTTGGCAAGTTGTTCGTCAATCGGTTGGCCATGCTGTTGCATAAACTCAAGCAGTTGTGGCAACGATTGTTGGCTCTGTCTATCGAGCAGCACAAGCGATCTCAGCTGCTGATCGGAATCAGCTGCCATCAAGGCATTGCGTATTTCCCCCTTGTAGACTGCAAAACGCATACGAAACTGACTCCAAGTGGGCGGCATGTTAAAGTGCACAATACTCTGAGCGTTGTCCACTTGCAATTCGGGTGCATGCGCCTGCAGCAATAATATTTTACCAGCGTGCTGTAAAAAGCCAAGATTACATTAGTTTACATTAAGTAGAAGAATTTTGCTTGCTGACCTTTCGCTGCCACTGCTCAATGCGTTGCTTATCCTGGCGACCGCGATGCAGCAAAACGTCGTAACTGGACAATTGCTTCTTTAACTCCAAGAAATCTTCATGTCGGGCACAATAAATCAAAGTGCGCTGTTGCTGAGGTGAATGTGTTTGGAAGTATGCCAACAATTGCTGCAGCTGCTCCTCGAAGCTGTTACCCACTTGGACTTGCCACGAGCAACCACCATAAGCTGCAGCTTCCAAAAGATCCTTGAACAGCAACAATGGCTGCTTGGCGTGCTGCAAAAGCTGCCCCATTTCCTCCGCTAACCAAAGTCGCGTGGTAACCACGATCTGCATCGATGGATAATGTTTGTAAAGCGTCAATTTGGCAGCTTGAAAGCAGCTGCCGCCATAGGCAAGCAGCCTCTCCAGCTCATCGAAGACCAGGCATCCAATACGAGCTGATCTGAATAGCTGCTCTGACTGTATTGCGCTCAGCTGTATTGTGGTAGTCAAAACCAATCCATGACCCCTGGCAAGCATCTCAGTTGCCCGTTGATTGCTTGTACAGCAAGTTGCAAATTCCCGACTGTCCAGCTCAACTGCAACTTGATGATGCAGCTCTAACAAACGCTTGCGAGTCGCCACGAGCAGAATTGTAATGAATTGATTTCTCTTTTCTCTTACGTGCTGACAAAGCGGCTGGACATAATCATCGAAATTGCGCTTGGCGGAGTCTATTAAGATAACTGAATCTCCTCCGAGTATTTGTGAGCTCAGCACATCGTGCTCAGAGTCCCTAGCAGGCTGTTGGTGATGCACAAGGCAATCCATCTGGAAGGCAACAAGTTAATTCTTCTGTGTGAATGTGCGTTTTATTCGTATATATAAATTTAATGTTGATTTTGTTAAGACTAAGGCTACATCTCATGCTTCAATTTCTCTCGCATTCTATAAGTTAATTTCTAGTCTAACAGTTTCTTTTTCGACTTGGGAGTCGAAATGGTTCGCAACGAGACGCGACGCGGCGTCTTTGCGTTTGGCGTGGTCGGTTTTGGCGAAGCACCAACTGAAGATGCAGTTGCAGCTGCTGTTGCAGTTGCTGTTGCTGTGATTGTGGGTGCTGCTTTAACTGGCGTGCCCTCTTGTGTGTCCTCATAGACCAAGCGAATGTCCTCGGTGCGTTCGCAAGTCGCCTCGTTAATAGTCAATTGCGGCTCCTCCGAGGATTTTGTTTCCTTTTTGCTAGGCGCTGCCTCATTCTCATTGGGTAAAGGTGTCACATCCTCCTCCAGTGGCCAGGCATCCATGGCTTCTTCAACGACGACGGGCGCATTTACTGCAGGTCCATCGACGAGCACACGTGGCGTCCGGCGCACAGCAATGGGTGTGGCATGTCGGGCGGGCAGTGATTTGGGCGTTAACGTATTGCTATTGCTGCTCCCGGGCGTGCGAGGTTGGCGACGCACCTGAATGGGCGTCACTGGCCTGGACTGCTTTTCCGGCAGCTCGAATTTCTCATCGGAGCTGATGATCTGTCTATCGAGCACCGCCTCAATGGGTTTGGGCAGGAGGCCATACTGTAGCTTGGGCTTGCTTTGCACTGGCTCCACTGAGTCGCTGATTTCGCTGGCCTTGCGCTTGATCGCAATGGGCTTTGCCTCGCTCACAGTGGGCGTGGCATCGGCAACTTTACGCGGCGAACGGCGTGTTGCAATCGGCTGCGGCTCGGCGACTTTACGCGGCGATCGGCGTGTTGCAATCGGCTGCGGCTCCGCGACTTTACGCGGCGACCGTCTAAAGGCAATGGGCGTGGGTTTCACCTCCTTTTCAGTTGATTCAGCTGGCTTGGGGCTGTTCGCGGAGGTGGCAGAGCTGCTGCTCTGCAAGGACGAATCATTGTCGGCATCCAGATCAGTTTCAGCGCTGTCCTTGTCCTTAAGCGGGCTGCTCTCCTGTTTGTTGTCAATGATATTGGGCTTGCCCTTCTCCTGCAACGGTCGACGTACAGTTGACTCATCTGTGGACGGCTTTCGCCTTTGCTTCTTGATCTTGCGACTGCGTTGTGGTGCATTCTCTATCGACATGGTGATAGCGCACAGCACTGCCTCCATATCCTCATAGCGTTCGCCCAGCTCAGTGTCGTGAAAGCTGATCAGCGAACAGAAGCCATCAGTGCTGGACACAATCAACGTATTGCCATCATTTGACCATGTCATATCCGTCAGTCGTGTATAATGAATGTTGGATACAATGGCAAACGGCACCGGTTGCTGTGTGTCGAAGAAGAACACTGAATTCTTTGTGGCCACCGCATAAATCATGCGATATGGCAGCGTTATAATTGGCGGATTCTTCTCGGCATTGAAGGGACGCAAGCGATACAGCACAGGCGAACAACGCACGGCGACAGTGTATTCATTGGGGAAGGGTAGCACAAAGGCGGGCTTGCTCAGATCGTAGCGACTGTAGCCATAGGTGGTATGCGAGGGCTTCAGCACGCCATCGTAGTCGGTGACACCAGCAGGCGTCAGCAACATTTTGGCATCGGGTGTGAAGCAGATGCGGCGAAAGAACGTCTGCAGTGTGCCATCGTGATAGAGACGCACATTGCGGCCATGCAACTCGTGTCCCTCCTTTACAGGCAGCGTAGTCTTACTCACACGATGCAGACAGCGTCGTGTGCTTACATCGAAGATGCGAAGATTTCTGTAAATGCATATGAAATTGTCAAAAAAACCAAACAACACTTGTAAGCACAAAAATCAACATTACCTATCTGTACTCATGGTGGCCAAGTACTGATTTGCCGGATCCCAAGCCACACCCTGCACATAGCCCTTGTGATCGTCCAGTATGGCCAGCGACTTGCCCTTGTGCACATCCCACAACATTGCCGTGTTGTCCACCGATCCCGTCAGCAGAAATTGCGAGTTTGGCGCCCAGCACAAGTCGTAAACATCCTCGCGATGACCCCGCAATACCTTTTGTGGCCGCCACATCTCGCGGTTCAGTTCGCTATTACCTTCGGAGTCGATAAAGTTTGGCACATCGTTTTCCGCCTTCTGCACCCATAAGAAGATCACACTGTCGTCGTCACCAGAAGCTAAGAGTTCCCCATTGGGTGACCATCGCACAGTGTTCACAGCTCGTTGATGCTTCGTCAAATCCGCCGCCAATTCCAATACCATGTCCTCACCTCCGCTTCCACCCTCGACCTCCACAGTTCGGTTCAAATACCAAATGAGAACATGGGTGTCGGTGCCACCGGAGGCAAGACGACACATTGCATTTGGTGGCAAGGAGCCAGATTTGGGTTGTATATCCACACTTAACACTGGGTCGCGGTTGTGCCACGAAATTTCGGGTATTTTGCACTTCATTCTGGGACTATTACAATTAACTTACTATATTTTATTTTGCCGAGAGAATGCCGACTTCGCGCCCAAAACTCAGACAGCGATGTGAGCTATTTAATAGCTATCAACGATATTTCGCAAACGTAGCTATCGATTATTTATGTTGCTGCCTGCAACACTGGTTTCGATACATCGCGCAATAGTTAACGCAGCCAACTTACTGTTTTCGAACTCGAAATTCACTATTCGGTTGCCAAAATGGTAAACAAACACATTGCGCTCTATTATTTCTGTGCATTTAAATTAAATTCATTTTATTTTAGTCAGTAACACTGCATACCGACGTGGGAGACATTAAAATCGAGCTGTTTGTAGAGTCGTGTCCTAAGGCATGCGAAAATTTTCTAGCCTTGTGCGCAAGTGACTATTACAGTGGTTGTTGTTTTATCAGGAACATCAAGGGATTCATTGTGCAAACCGGCGATCCCACAAACACAGGCAAAAACGGACAATCTATTTGGGGTACAAAGTTCGATGACGAGTTTAAAGAGACAATAAAGGTAAGTAACAAAAGCTGAACACTTAAATCAGTGTAAATAAACGTTTCCCATTATAGCACACAGATCGCGGAATGGTCTCTATGGCGAACAATGGACCCAATGCAAATGCCAGCCAGTTCTTCATCACCTACGCGGCACAGCCAAATCTGGACTTGAAATACACACTCTTTGGCCGTGTAATCGATGGCTTTGATGCGCTGGATGAACTCGAAAAGCTGCCCGTGAATCCCAAAAATTATCGTCCGCATGTAGACAAGAAGATCAATGGAGTAACGATTCATGCGAATCCTTTGGCTGCGTGATAAATAACAAATATTCAACTTGATGCTGTATACATACTATATTTTTCTTTTGCTACTACTTAAGTTTACATAAACATTGTTTTTTTGTATCATTTACATACTAATTAATTGAGAAACAGCAAATTGTGCAAAAGTTGCTAAAACTAGGTCTTACAATCAGCAAAGTTGTCAATCATTTAGTTTAGTTTAGTTATGTATATAAAATTGCATTGCTTAGTTTCGCATGAATTTTGATTTAGCATTTACATCTTCTTCGAACACACTTTTGCACTTAAATGGAGAACCTTAAGAGTAGAGAATATGCATGATGATTTTTGTAAAAACGAATAACTAGAAAAGTAAAAACAAATGCTAACACGAATCTCGCAAGAGTTTCACTACAAATAGGACTATGGATTATGTGGATTTGCCATTTGTGATTGTCTTGGCGGGCTTCGGATGATCTTTCATGTACTGCTCAAATATCGAACGAATATCGGCCAAAGCCTTGCAAATGTGCTCCGAAAATCGATGGACATCCTGAAATGAATATAAAATTAACTCACGTCGCTATATAGATTAATTTCTTGATGGACTTACGGTTTGCGGACACGTGGTCTTCGCAGAGATATGGAAGAAAATTAGATTTTCACCAGCAATGATGTAGGAGACACCATAACCATCATCAGCAACAGGGCCAAAACCGCCGCCAGCACTGATGCAATTCGGATGCTTCTTCAAATCCATTTTGGGCGTTTGGCCATGAGGTGTTTGACTAGTGGACAGACGCCAGGGCTCACTCAGGACCTCGTTGAGGAAGGGCGAGTCGACTTCCAGGTACTTGGACACCACATACAAACAGAACAGATGGCGATCGATGCCGTTACCACACATGGCATCCTGATAGCCCAACTGATGACGGTCGCAGGCATCCTGCAGCAACTTCACACGATGATCATTCTGCAATGTCAAAGGGAATTAATAAATAGCATAACTAATGCAATATTCGATTTTACTCACCGTTGTGTTGGGATCTTGCATAGCCTTAACCCATGCAGATGACTCAATGGTGCAAGGACGGACTGTTTCAGTGCGTCCTTCGCGGAACAGACGGGTCATGGAGGCTTCATACGTTAGCGAGAAGCGGCCAGCATCGCGATAGTAGGCCAACTGCAGAGCCATCTGAATGTAAGCATCTGGCGATAGACGGCACTTCTTCATGAATCCCTTGCCGTACTCTTGGTGGACCAAGATGCGCAGATCGACCTCGTTGCACAGCTTGGTGGCACAGATGGTTGCCTCCTCGATCTGTGGCAGACATGGTTTCAGATCCCAGTTGAGACGCGTTGGCGTCGGGGGCTGGAACTCAGGTGTGCCTTTTGTATTGCCCGTCTCGTCATATCTAACAGAAGAAGAGTGGCAGATAAAAGCGCGATTAATAGAGCGTTGTGTGCAAATGTTTGGAACACAGAGAAGCAATGTTAGTTGGTTGGTTAGTTTAAACTTTAAACTAAGTTGTATTAGTCATGAAATGAATTTAGAAATTTAGTTAATAACAAACACAGCAGTGCACAGTTCTATAATATGTAGTTGTCATGGCAATTCACGAGATCAATTATACCATGACACTATGAAGTAAGGGTTTATAGAACTGCTTCATAAGTTTAGTGCTTTTAGTTGGAATTTAGTTTTACCCATCAATATCATCACCAAATATATATTCCCATAGATGTCCCATAACCGGAGCGTCCGCCCTAAAATAAAATGTACAAATTATTGCAAAAATTATTGCCACAACCAAGTTTAAATTTAAATTATAAATACAAATTATAAGTTAAATATAAATGCCGTTTATAGTACAAATGCCTGGAGCCTCACACCATCAAAAAATGCTAGATATATGTTTGCAATTTACCCTTCGGATACAAGATCGTCAACGATCAGATTCTCCCACATGTGTGAGGCGATGGCAGCATCAGACCTTAACAATATACATTATATTTTATAGAGTTTGAGTAGCGAATCTTTTTGCTAACTCCTGACAGCTGAAAAAAACATTGTGCGCAATTAACCATTGACTTAGAACTTACCACGTGTGCTCGGCATTGAAACCGACACGTCCATTGGTGCCCACACAGACGGTGAAGCACTTGTCGAACCAACGATTGTAGCCATTGCCATGGAGCAGCTTCTTTCCAAACGAATCCAGCAGCTCGGGACGCTTCAGATCAAACTCGAAGGGTTCATCGTCGAGAGAGAGCACAAAGGCAGCCGATTCAATGGTGCGCAATGAGACGTGATTTACGCCACGCGAGAAGAACGTGTTGCGTGTCTCGGCCCACTTGGAACGATTCCAGGCAGTCAAAGCAGCCAAATGCTCCTCACCTTCCACTGGTGTGGCCTTGGCCTTTAGTATGTCCTCAATTTGACTGTAAACATATGTAGGTATAGATGAAGATTTAATAATAAGTCGTTATATAATAATAAGATTAAACTAGCAAAACTTTTCAGCTATTAACAAATCACAATAAAGGCGATTTTAAGCATGAACTCGAACTGTTTTCTTTAGGTTAATGAACCGCAGATTACTACAGTTCAATAAGTAATGTGTTTGCATGACAAAGCAATCATTAACGAGGGAAAATATTTGACTTTTAAAAACCAAACGTGTCTCTTAACTTACTACTTAGAAAGATTTATGTATGCTCAGATATGAACTTCTGTTTTTTTAGGAGATTCATTCATAAATCAGTCACTCAGAAAGAAGAGTTTTCTTTACAACTGTACTTACACTTGCAGCTCACAGGGGCGCAGAATGCGGCCCTTGTAGTAGATGAGCATCTTGTAGTAGCAGCCCTTGTGTAGCACCACAATGTAGTTGGAATCCCTGTAGTGCACAATGCGATCGGTTTCGAGTCCTGGAATGCGTGCCGTGTTGAAGGTGCGCTCATATTGCCACGAACACAAGGGAATCATGCCCTGCACCATGATGGGCTGCAACTCCTGATGCTCAATCAGACGTCTAAAGTTGAGCAGCAACGAGATGACATTGGCGGCACGTGCCGACTGGACGCTGGTGAGATTCATGAAGATGGCATCGGTGCCATAGAAATTGCTGTTGACACACAGAGGACTACGACCGCGCAAGTAGACGTACTCCTCCCACCAATCAGAGACGTAATTTGTGGACCACCAGCTCTTGAGGATGAGATACCATTGCAGTTTCTTGCCAATCGTTTGCTCAAACTCCTTGGCCAATCCCTCCATGCGCTTGTAATTGTCATCATCGAGCAGCGGACGCACCGAGCGCAGATAACGCGTCATCGTATTGTGCACGGAGGGCAATGGCAGGCGTGGCAACGAGCCCTGAAAACTGTATAGTCCTGGCTTATTCCAGCTGGAGAGGACACGCACCACAGCCACCCAGAGCATGGTGGGCAAGGATACACGACTGCCAGGCGCTCGCGACTCATACATCCAGCCCTTGTAGATGAGCAGCAGCTTCAGCGTGTAACGCATCGTAAAGCAGATGGACAACCAGATGACGAGCGCGGCCAAAAAGCAGGCGGTGATCTGCCAATTCATTGTGTTGCTGGGCAGATGAACGAGCAGTCTGTTGGTCAGATTAAACGGCGCCTGATAGCCGGCAAAGTGCAGACCCAACGCAATTGCTGTGATCAGCCACAGACTTTGTATGTGCGCCGGATACACACCATTCCGGATGCCATTCTAAAGAGGAAGAAGTTCGATTAACATTCATTTCGATGTGCTGGGAAATGGGTGAACTTAGAACTTACCCTGGCGCGTGCCATGCGCTTCTTCCAGGAACGCACACCGGAGTTCCACACGAGATTGAGCACCTCATGGTCATAGTTGATGTCGAAGCCCTCGTGCGTGATCGCAAACGAGAAGGCGACGGCGGAATGGGCTTCAGCCATACCGAGATTAAGTAGTTAATCACGCTGCAATTATAAATCATCGAAAAAAGATATTGTTGGGGGATTAGATTAGATACGTGTTATAATCACAAAAATTACTTGTATCTACATCCAGCAGATCCATTATGCAGTCATTAACTTTGCTTAGGGCTTTACGCGGGGTCTTAATTAATAAAACTGATAAGCAAAAATTGCGGTTTGATTATTCGATACATGCTGACAGTAAAATGCGGCTCAGGTAACAACGATATGGTCGGGAATGTTTGAGGGTGAGATACACAAAACATATAGATAATATTTCAACTGTAATTAAATTTTCATAAATTATTTAAAGTGTGATTAATATTGTGACGACTCATTAAACCTGACTGGGCCCATTGATTGATAGGTTGAATAACATATTTAAGCTACGTCGAACTTATTTGGAAATATTGTTATCACTAGCTATTAAATTCCTTAATCCCTATGAACTTTACATTACACTAAGTTATAATACTTTTCACCTCTGCAGGTACCGAGTATAATTAGCACATTAATATCGCTTGTAATCCGAAGCTTCTACTCTTTCTACATGCGTCGTAATAATGTGCTTTTTGAACTTTGATATTGATCGCAGCTTGCACATCTCGCTCATTGTGTTTTATTGTTTAATTGTATGCGAGCGTGTGCTTACACTCGCGAGTCGCGATGTCATAACACAGAATTCTCGGGCTATTGACGTCACCAAATACTTCTCGCATTGTCTGCGAGATAACCCCTCATAAGGACCATTATATATTACCAGATTGCTGCAAGCTCAGATGACTGACTGACTGGCTAGCTGGCAACCATTAGTCAATGATTATGTCTTTCTCTCTGTCTGAGAGTAGCTCTTTGTTTGGCTTGTTTGTTCGCAATTCCATTAACATTTGATTGGAGCAATCACAACAACAAGTTCGAGTACTCTCGATACGTAGTTAAGATTGATTTATCTAGTGTTTTTTATTGGCAGCGAGAGAGAGAGATAGAGAGAGCGTCAAGAATCGTGAATTGATGGCAATTTGCATTGTTTAGTATGCATACTAATTGTTAATAACAAATATGAGTGGGCTATCTTATTTGTTGTATTTGCTTGTTTTGCTGCGCGTAAACTTGAAATGTTGTTTTCTGTCTAACCATAAACCTTGGTTCACTTGAACTCCAGGCAAAGAGCTCGACTTCAGCTGAAGGCCAAGCAACAACCACAATACAAACAACAAACAACAGACAATCGACAATAAACACAAAAACAAAACCAAGCTCAAGCAAACGAATGCAAGACAACAGTTTTATTTTCGTTTGACCTACTTTTCAGGTAGTGGCCACGCTGCGTATGCGTAATGTGCGTTTTCTAGACGATCGCTACCGGCTTTTGAATACACATTTATCTATGTATTTGCGTCTCTACATATTTATTTATTCGTTTGTATTGGAGACAGAGCAAAGCAAGAGCAACAACATTCAAACGAACTGCTGCTGTTGCTCTTGATGTTGTTATTTTATTTTATTAATGTGATTTATTTTGCGCTTAGCACGAAGGTTCAAAGTCCAATCATATATTATTTCTTTGCCATATTCCTCATCTTGTATTTGTGTTGTTGTCGGCAAACGGGTTCATAAATTTGAAATGCTTGTTGTTGTTTACTTAAGAGCTTTGTCGAAAACCGAAGCATCTAGAGGCAGTGCAGCCTTCTTTCTTTTTATATAATAACCAAAAACAAAAACTAGACAAATCTCTCAAACAAAAAAAAAATAATCACTGATAAGAGACGTAAGCGTTCTTATCTGCTTATCAGCACGGTCCCAATTCAAATTGAAGTAAACACTCAAAAATCGAGTATTGCGCGGCATTAGTATAAGTAGGACAATGAGGGAAAGTCAAATAAACAAGAGCAAAGCAAATTAAACGTGAGCCATGAGAAATTGCAATGCAATGCAGAAATTTTTTCTACTGTTTCTGTTTTTGTGACCTTCAATTATTCGAGGTGAAAAAGAATAACAAAGTGTGCAAAACAAACCTTTCAATATAGTCGTCTTTTTTATTTGTATGCAAATCACTCAATTATTTATTGATTAAATTGATATTAATACGAGAGTGTTAGTTAAATGTCACAATTGCAATATCGAAATTTCCGTAAATAGTCTTGATTATTTGGGAGCGCAGAAAACGTTACGAAATTAGGCAAACAAAACAACTTGATCGCTTGAACGACGAGCGTTAACTGATTCAACTGTGCTGCGGTGTTGAGGCGCATGGGGTCTCGTCGCCGGCTACAGATACACATACAGTTGCACAGCTACAGCAACAATTACATACATAACTGAACATGTGTGAGTGCGCGAGTGTGTGCAGATAAGATACGTTTGGGTGTCTGCCTTTTGGCTGCGTCACACGCAAAGAGAACCAGAGTGAGAAAGAGAGAGTGAGGCGATGCAAGAAGGGGGGCTCGCTTTGCATTGGAGAGAGCACGGGTAAGAGGGAGACAAAGAAGCTGATGGACCATTGCCGGTCGTTGTCATCGTGTCGTTCTTCATAGTTCCCTATAGAGAACACACTGACACGCGTGCAGACACTCACACACACACTTTTATCGTGTTGTTTGTGTAAGTTTTGCCATGTGCATTTTTGCTCGATCCACGCCCCCTTCTGGGGGCCAGGACTGTGTCATTTATCTCTCCCGAGGCGCAACTATAAAAATAGCAATATATATGGGGATCACCAGATAAATGGAACTCAATTGTCGACCAGCAAACTTATAACCGGACAGACATATAGAAATATGAAAATTTATTATGCTCGTGTCAAGCATATTTATACACAAACTGATAAAAAAAAAAAAAACAGACAAGACAAATAAAAGCACATTTCATTATTGCACTTTGAACCGTGGCGTAGACATATCTGGAACAAGTTCCACTCACAGAACACTTAAAACAAAAAAAAAAGGTAATAAGCTAATATTTATGCAATTGAAGTGCTTAAAGTGTTTTTCCAGTGAAACGATCGCAAACACCCTTGCAGGGGGGTCCACAGAAGCTCTTCAACTGATAATGTTTTATCAATAGTTCGCAATTCGTTGTTTCTTTTTAAATTTTTTCAATTTTTGCATTTGCTTAAGTTTATTTATGATACGATCTGCGAACATCAAAAATAGTTATTTAAGAGCAGTGATAAGATATTATTTATAATATAATTCCTTCGCTTTCTTTTTCTGTGTTTTATCGCGAATTATCTCAAATTCAAAGTTCAATTGTACTGTGGGGTCGTCTAATAAAGTAGAACGCAATTTAACGGGGGGACGGACCCTTATCAATCAGGTCGATAAGAAAAATTGGCACGCGGCTTGTACGCGTAATTCTCAAGTATTGCCAAATTTTTACTACGAAGTAACAGTATAACAATTAATGACGCATTGAAGCCGTCTGGTTGGCATTTTCATTTTTTGTATATATTTTTGGCACAGACAACAAAAAGTCGGTTATCAGACAAGTTAACCAAAAGCTTCTTATCACAAAATTCTGAAGAGTCTAGGGGATGTTGATAAAACCAAAAAAATTCCCAAGTATTTCATGCCAAAAAAAAGGGGGCAATATTTTTTGAACCCCTCGTTAACAACCTTGACAGATCATAAGCTTCCATATCGGCTTTTATAACTGAGCCACATCAACATACTATATATGTATGTGCACACTAAAGTATAAATAACAATCATGCGCGTGGACTTTGAACTGTAAGCAAACTTGAAATACGAAATGTGAACGAAATCCTCAGATCGCGTCGCAGTCGTGACTCTAACGACGACTCTGAAGAGAGAGGGAGCGGGAGTTAATTTCGTATTCGGATGTGATCTGCGCTGTTAAATCATTCACAGAGGGTTGAATGAACAAACTTATGAAATCAGTTTAAAATATTTTAATGTAAAAGTAGATTATTTGCGACAACTGTGTTAGAGGAACTAAAGTTTCGTAAAGTATTTAAGTTGGTTATTCGTGCATGATATTTTCTTAAGGTTTCGCCATTTGTTGTTGTCTTTTTCAATTAGTTCGTGCCTCTCACACGCACACTCTTGCTTTGACTGGCTCCCACACAATTGCACCTGTCTACGTTCGCTTGTGAATTTGTGTGTGTGTGTATGTGTGCTGCGTCTCTTTCTCAGATGTGTTTACAATGCAAAACAGTAATGCTTGTTGTTATTGCTGCTGCTGTCTGTCTGAGAGCTTTCGCTCACCCACTCAACTGAGAGAGACACAGAGAAAGAGCGCACAACGAACTTGTTGTGGACTTTGAACCTCGCTGTTCGAGTGTGTGAAGAAGAGAAGAAAAATTTAAAAACAAACCTACAGCAGCAAGCAATAAAAACAATCTCAACGACAGCAGCAGCAGCATAAGCAACGAACAGCGCAGCGGCAGCAAACTGTGTGGTAATAGTTGTTTTTTTTTATATATATATGTACATACATATGTATATACATTGATATGTACATAGGTATGTATTCATCGCTGTTTCCCGCAACGAGTTTCCAAGCCGTTGGCTACTGCATGCGAGTGGAAAATGGAAAAAGAGGGGCTTGCTTGTGACCCAAATATCCGAAACAGGTTGAAGTTGGTTTTGTTAGTTAGCAGTATTAAGCAATGCAACGCTGAGTGGGTTGCTGGGCCAACTAATTCGACAGGTAAGCGTAACTAAGCATTAGTTAGGACCTTAGGTTGATGCACAGCGCCTGCGTGAGATAAGGCGCCTTTTTTTTACCCCATCTATACACAAACAAAAGTGAACAGCAACAAACCCTCCTTCACTTACGTACACAAATTCTCGTACACACTTTCGTTGCGGCCAGAACTCGTTTTAATTGCAAGCAAATTAATGGCGTTTGTTAGCTTAATCCAAATGCGCTTAACGCTTACAATGTGTGTAAAAGCGAAACGAAGAAAACACACAGAAGACGAAAATCAACACAAAAGCAACAACAAACAGCGACAGCGACTACGTTGACGCGCGCGCAATGTTGTAAACGGTGCAACGGAACGAAAGAGACTGAACTTAAAAATGAGCAGTACCATCGACTTGAGCCTGCAAACTGTAAAAACATTGGCGAGAGTGGAGCAACAACACAGCAATGCGCAACTCGAATGTTCGAACATATGATCGAAGCTAGCGCAACGCATGGGTTGGCCACAAAACAGGGTGATTCAAATTAGAAATGCAATTTCATGTTTTATTTTCATTTCGTTTCATTTCCACATATCATATGCGTATATAAACTTGTAGCTTTGTCTTTCAATTTTTGAGCTTAACCTATGCAAAACTTATTTGTAGTATGTACCGCAAAACTTATTCAACAGGCTCGGCCTTTGGCTGTTCCTTGCTCTCGGCGGGTGGTGGATTGGATAGTCCGCGTATGCTCACATCGTATACAACTTCTTCGATCTTTTTCACATCGTACTTCAAAGCATCAAATCGTTTGCGCAATCCATCATTTTTCATATTTAGCAAACGGAATCCTGTATTCAAGTCGCCAATGAAATGAGAAATATTGAGAGGACGCTCGTAGTCGCCCATTGTGACGGAATTTGTAGCGAAACGTGACAATTCGGAGGCAAGCAACAGTATGCCCAGCAAATAGTCTTCAATATCCAAGTGGAAGCCATCCGAATGTTTAGTTTTTACTGTTAATGTAAATTATTATTAAACATGTATGCAATACAATGTTGCTTATTGTCTCTACTTACATCCAAGCATTTCAGCTGCCGTTTCGCGGGTTACCAAAAAACCCGCTTCCAGATAAATAACCAAAGCAATTAGAAATATCAAACGTTGAGTAATGTATGTCCAATGATCGGAGTAGCTGTATGTACCGTAAAAAGTGACACATTAAACGCCTACAACTATATTTTCTTAAGCTCTCTCTTACCGGTAATATTGTCCAGCCGGTACCAAAGCGGCCAACTTTTGATATTTTTCAGCGCAGGCTTCGATTTGCTGACGTGCCAAACCGCAAGCACTGCTGACTATTGAAATAAATATAGTCGTTAAGACATGTGTTTAATAATAAATTTAGACTTACCTTTGCTTAAATCGGAGTGTATGATCTGCAATTGAATTGTTGCATCCTTGGCCAAATGCTCAATCTCCCGCACCACAATACGAATGTTCTGCGCAAATTTTGAATAATACAGTTTGTCATTCGGCAACATTGTCACCAATTCTCACTTACCTCGCGTATTTCCTGTTCATTATCTATGTACTTTTGATAGTTTGAAAAAACCTCCATATTCACAAAGTGCGACATTTTGTTTTTGCCAAAAAATTTGCTTGTTTATGCCGGTCTCTGCCTCTCAATACAAACACAAAGCGAAACGAAACGATAGACGCACGAATAAATCGAATATGACAGAGTTGATATGCCTGCGATATATCGATAAGAGCTTACGCATAGAAAAGTAATCAATTAATTCACAGCTGAGCTATCACTTGTGTGTGTCGTGTGTATTCCGTCTTAATTGAAGTAAATTAAATTACATTGCATTAAACAAAATGTCCTACGTAAGTTATTATCTCGTATAATTAAGAAGCTAAATATTCTTCAATGTTTTTTCTTAATGTGCATTGTAGGGCGGCGGCTACAATCCCTACGCTCAGCCTGGCGGTGGCTATGCTGCTCCCCCTGGCGCATTTCCCCCACAAAATGCACAGGTGTCGCCACAAGCTCAGCAATGGTTTGCGATGGTGGACAGAGATCGATCGGGCAAGATCAATTCCGAAGAGCTCCAGGCAGCTCTGATTAATGGCCGTGGACAGCAGTTTTCGGACAACGCATGCAAACTCATGATAAGTAAGTCGAATCATGCAAATCCATAGAGGGTTTCCTATGAGTCAGTCTGAAGAAGTTTTCTCAAATAATGTGTACATAAACAAAGGAATTGGCCATGTGCTTCAATGGAATTCTCTGGCGTTGCCTAAGCATTTGACGATTGTTTACTTAAAGTTTTTATGTGTGTTTATTTGACTTTAAAATGCTTTATTTTGTAGGCATGTTCGACAACGACGCCAGTGGCACCATCGATATCTATGAGTTTGAGAAGCTCTACAACTATATCAATCAATGGCTGCAGGTCTTTAAGACCTACGATCAAGATGGATCCGGTCATATCGAGGAGGGCGAACTGACGCAAGGTAAACGTGAAAGATATCTTTACGATAGCAGATTTAGATAACTTTTGTTTTATGTATTTTCATGTAGCCTTCACTCAAATGGGTTTTCGTTTTACGCCAGAATTTATCAATTTCCTGGTGAAAAAAGAGTGATCCCAAAACCCACAAAGAGGTGTCAGTGGATCAGTTCATTGTCCTGTGCGTGCAGGTTCAACGTTTCACGGAGGCATTTAGACAACGCGACACACAACAGAATGGCACTATTACCATTGGCTTCGAGGACTTCTTGACCGTTGCCATCGGCTGTTCATACTGAAAACAGTTCCAGGACTCGTTGACGATCAACTTGTAAATCTGAAATACGCCGCACACACTCAACCAACAGCCTTTACAGATGCAAATCTTATTCCGTGTTTTGTTTTTTTAAATATGCAATTTTATATTTTTTAGTGGTGTATGTTTCGACTTGTTATCTCCTCCCCAACTCGCCAATCACTTTTGTAATCTCCTCTGAAACACATCTAGTATTGTTGTTATTGCAGTTTAAAACACAATAAGTACAAAAGAATCACAATAAAAGTAATGCATACATAATATTTATATTTGTAAACGTAAAATAAATGTGTGTTTTATTTAAAATGTGAACAAGTTGAGTACATACATAGATTTAAAAGATATAGTAATACATGTCTTAATGTTGTTTGTTTCGTAATTTGAATGTTTCTCAGACAGTTCCACTGCCAATAAATCATTCCAGAAAATGTCTTCGCCTTTTTTGTGGCGTGTAATTGGAAATAAATCGTTCGATTTCAGTTCGAAAATTGCGTTTGCAAAAACTTAATGCTAAATTAAGAGATAAAAGTACATTTGGATATGAATATAGTTTTGATTTTTGGTTTGGGAATTATGTTTTGTCTTGTATTCTTCTTTTTTTGTTTTTTTTTTGGTTTTAAGTATACAATTGTAAAATAAAAATTCTAAATATAAATATTTGCTTTCAGTCTTAAAAGTCAATATTACGTTTCTAAAATTAATAAACTTCTTGGATCCACAATCGATTCGCAAATACTATCAGCTAGCTAGCTCAAAAATCAGTCAAAATGTTCAATAAAAATAAATACCTAATATGGCATAAATCGCGGAGATCGCTTTGGACAGTAGTCAAAGGGCAAGGCAAAAGTTGTTACGGTTAAATAAATATGTTGAGAGATCTTTGGATATGATCGTTATAGTGGAAGATCGGGCTTGGGATGTGCCCATTGGTATGTGTATTAAGGGGTTAAGTAAAACTCTAATAATTTTGATATTTTTATTATTATGGATATGTGTTGTTCAAAATGTTCAGGGACGCGTGTAATAAAGATCGCCCAAAGAAATACTTAGCTTAATAAAAATCCATATATAAAAATAGCGAATGAAATATCGTTTCGCAAAATATCATAATCAATTGCCTCATATCATCGACAAAATTCGACAAATCTGTTAAAATTGTGGTAAATAATACGATAATAATACGTTGCCTTTTCAATTACACAATGATGATGATGATGAGGCCTTAATACTAATTGGTTTCGCTTGATTCTTATTTTTTTTTTTTGATTGTTTTGTTTTGATTATATGCTTGATTAGAATGGTTTGCACTGCTTAAAATAAAAGTAAATTGATAAATTATAATATTACAAATTAAACATAAAAAAATTGTTTTTGTTTTTTTGGATGACACATAAAATGACAAGAAATAATTCAATCGATTTGTAGACACACAAAATCAAAAGATACAAAAGACACAATTCATGTAGTACGTATAATTAATTAATGACGTGTTAAAAATGATGAAATGGAAGTTTCAGCTTTCATTAGTTTTCCCCGCCCTTGAATCCCAAACCTTTATCTCTTCTCTTCTCTCTCTCTCTCGGTTGTGATTATTGTATTTGGTATAGTATGCAAAATAAGTTCCAAGTCAAGTTCACTTATTGCAGTCAATGATCAGTTTACCCTGCGAATCATCGGACATCGAACCACTCAGACTTATTCCCCCGCCATCCATTTTCATGGAGTACTTGGAGCGACGTTTGCTGGGCAACTGAGGGAGATCCGTGTGATGCTTGCGCACATGGACACCGAGATTGCCGCGCTGCTTGGACTTGTATGGACAGTAGGGACACTGATGCGATGGCTCCTTGCCACCGCACTCGACATTCTCGTGGCGACGCAAGGTCGACTTCCAGCGATACTTCTTGCCACAGTGGCGACACTCATAAACCGGCTCGCCATCCAGCCCAAGGCCATTGGGACTGGTGATGCTGCCGTTGCTGCTGCTGCCGCCATAGTCGCTCAGTGTGAACTCCAGCTGGCGAAAGGCCTGAGCCTGGGCATCCTTGATCGATCCCGCCGAGCTGTTCGCCGTGGCCGTGGTGGCGAACATGCTCATCGAATAGTTGCCAAACTTGCCACCAGCCATGCCACCCGACTGCTCCATCAGCTGTATGTCGTCGAAGGCATGATAGCGTGCATCGTCCTCATCGTCCTCGGTGGAGGAGCCGGGTTCATTCTCGCACTCCGAGTGCCGCATGCTGCGCTGCTGCTGCTTGCGCAACAGATTCTCCAATATCTTGGTGGGCGTCACCTCATCGCCGTTCATCTCATGATCCCCGTTGTGCTCCTCGTGCAGACGACGATGTGGCGTCTGCTGGCGCAAAATCTCCTGGGCACGCAACTGCTGCTGGAAGCTATGCAATCCGTTACGCATCAATGCCTCCGCGATGGCAGCAGCCGGTGGCTTGGGTGCCGCATTGTTGGCCACCAACACCGAGGTGGGAATGGCGGTAACGCTGCCCACAGCTGTATCCATTGGCTCCACTGCCGCTGTCTTGGTTGTTTGTGTATGCTTGGGGCGTGGATGAAATGGGCCAGCTGGAGCGGCAGCTCCCAGTTGCTCCGATTGTTGTTGTTGTTGTTGTTGCATTTCATCAGCCATCGAGTTTTTTGAAGCCGTCTCAGAGGCAGCGCCGTACACGGCAATCGCGGCAATGCTCGAAGGTTCGAGAGTCTCACCGGATGTGGGCGACACCTGACCGGGTCCGTACTCACCCGACGACGACTCCTGTTGCTTGGGCGCCTTGGCCGACTTGCTCTTGTAGAACTCGAAGAGCATGTCGGACACCTCGGAGACGGACAAACGCTTGCGACGCGAACCGGGCAATTGCAATTTCTGCTCATCGCGCTTCACATTGAGAATGCTGCGCTGGAGACCGCGTTGGATCTCGGCGGTGGCCAGCGAGGGGGGCGGAGCTGTGTTCTCCTTGCGACTCAAATCTGCGAATGGAAACATTGGACGATTAGTTTTGAACTTTCTTCAATGCGTGCAATGATCGAAATGTGCTGAAAGCTATGAAATATTTCACAAATGAAAAAGCAAAATGATTAACACCCTGGACTGCTGGGTTTTCTGTGTGTTGGTTGTGGCAAGTGTTAGAGATGGGAGTTAGTATTAGTGGCATGCAAAAATAAATAAATCAATTATGGTTTATGCAACATTCTACGAATTCAATTATCACAAATATAAATTAGACATAAAACTTGGTTTTAAATAAAGCAAAGTACACAGAAATGAATATTTGGTTTTTTTTCTTTCTTTTTTTATTAACACACATAATGAAAATGATAATGAAAATGCTGAAAAATCACTGGCACTCTTTTTTTTGTTTTGTTTTTGGCAAATGAAAATGAAAATGTTGTTTGGTGTTATGCAATGTGCTGCTGTTGTTGTTGTTGTTGTTGTGATGATGTTGATGTTGATGGTGGTTGATGCAGTTATCGAAACCAAAATAATTAAATTCTTTACCTGCCGAGCACAATCTAGAAAAACAGAGAAAATAGGTTAGTTGTGATTCTGTCAATTTCTAGCAACAATTAATCCAAAGTGCGCGCAGTCAATCCTGAAAAAATATAAATAAAATGTTGATTAATATTTAAATAATTTATAAACAATTAAAAGCTAGTGCAGTTGCGTTGCGTTGTTGTTGGAATGTGTTAAGCTTTTTCTTGAACTTGCACAAAGTTTGTTTTAAATAAAAAACTTCACTTGTAGCTTAAATGCAAAGCTTCACTTTTGCAAAGTGTTCGAGAGTCGCCCACGCAGAAGCGCAAGCGCTCGCTGGAAAAGCGTCCACACCGCAACACAAACGAAACTGCACTAGACCTGGACAAAGGCAAGGGAGAGGGCAGCTTAACAATTTTCCAAGCAAAGCAGCGCAAAGCAAAGCAAAGCAAACGCATCCTCAAATCCCTCTGCTGCTGCAGCTGCAACGAAACGATGGCGGCAGGCAACAACAACAACATTCGGGAAATATCTCATTTCGTTTCGTATTCGTATTCGGCCTGCTGGTGTGTGTGTGTGTGAGTTGTAAATGTATCTGTATTTGTATATGTATCTGTTGCTGCGCTCACAGCAAGTGTACCCAATGCTTAAGGCCTGCTTGAGCCGGGTCCTTGATTTATTTATACTACGCTTGCATTCTTTGCTCATTTTCCGTTTTTCTACCTAACTCGCATTCCTTCTCCTCGCTTCTGTTGCTTCCAAATTCTATTTCTGGCATATTCCAGGCACAAAACTTTCTCCTCGCGCTAGAGTGAGAGTGTGTGGGCTGCGCAGACAGAGCGAGAGCGTGCGAGAGAGAGTGAGAAAGCGAGAACGTTCCATGGAAAGCATTTGCGCAGGCGCGCATTCGCTTTGTATGCGTGTGTATGTGTGTGTGTGTGTGTGTGTGTGCGTTCGTTAATTTTGTATCTGCGCGTGTTTACGAGCAGCTTCCGGTGGTGTCTCGGGTGTTTTTCACGCTACAGCTGTTGGCAAATGCTCAGATATAGATTTCAAGGTCAACATATGAAAACTTAAGGGAGGACGTGATAAGGAAAATGATTACTGGAATTTTGCAATAACCATTATATAATAGCATCCAAAGATAGTTGATTAAAAGCCAAAAGAAATGCAGTCAAATGCAGAACATTCATGGAAAACAAAAAAAGTTGAAAGGAATTCCTTTCCTTTCCTTTTATCTTTGTTATAGCTATTGAAACTTTACAATATCTGTCGTTCAGAAAAGTGCAAAAGCTGAAATAACTTTAATAAAATAGTTAAGGTTATTCTGTACGAAAATAACAATTATCTTTTTTATTTATATTGCAACTTTACAATGCCCAAAGGAATTTAATTTAATTTAATTTAATTTCTTCTTTTAGAATAGTGGCAAAACTAAATTAACTTTAATAACATAGTTAAGGCTATTTAGTAAGAAAATTATTAAAAAATATTTTAATAATGAAAATGACTTTGAAATTCCAAGAGCTTAGCTGAAATTTATATTTTCAAAAATAATATAATCCACTATTTTTAGATTTTTATTATAAAAATATGTTGACAATTATCAAATGCATCTTCACCTAAAAGGCACATATGTACATTATAATAACTGAGATATCTTACTTTTTGGATGACAAAGTAGCATCAACATTAATGAAAATTATTAAAATTACTATCCGTAAAATTTGCTTTTTGGCTTTCAAAGTTTTTCTTTCTAGATTAGGGATCGTTATATGTTTCTATATAAAAGATAACGTAAAGTAACAAATCTCAAGAGATTGATTTGAAAACCTAAACTTATTTGATGACTATTGAAGATTATTCTATTCAGACATCATCCTACATACTTTAACATTAAAAGCAGCTAAAAACTAAACTTACTAAACTTCGATTACCTAGCATTATATTTTTATATACAAATATTTCTATAAGTACATATGTATATAAGTTATATTATTATTTTATAATATAGCTTATAAAAAAACTTGTGAATCATCTCATCAACTTTCCCATTATTAAAACTAAACTATTTCTGAAGTTATACTAAATTGTAAGTATTACTCAAACTTTTACATCTCAATTCCCAGGTCAAATGAAACAATCTGGTAATTAGTTAAAGCGAAAAAGGGAAAAAATTATCCACGCTTATCGCAGAAACATGTCGAACGCTTCCAGGAATATCGATTTTGAAGTAGAAATAGCTTGTGAAATAATTGAACAGGCAGATCCTTGGAACTTGCCTGTCTGCCTGCATGCAGTCCTCTTTGTTTAGTGGACTTTGCGAAGGCAAAGCCCAAAAGGGAGACGTGGAAAATGCCAAACAACAGGCACGTCTGCGCATTGCCAAATGGAAATATGGGAAAACTGCTGGAAATGTTGCGCCGTGGGAAGCACAAAAGCAAAAGCAAAAAGCCGTTCGACAGGCAAACGAAAATAAAACGCACACACACACAAAGACTGGGACAGAGCGACAGCGAGCGAGGGAGTGAGAGTGAGAAAGGCAGCGAAAACTTATTTTTAGACGAAAACTCAGCTCTCACTCGCTACGTGATTTATCTGTGCAACAAATGTTTTTATCCCAAATTCCTTTTGCTTTTGTGTGGGCGAAAAACACACACTCAGAGAGAGAGAGTGAGAGAGAGAGAGCGAAAGAGATTTGAGATCTCTCGCTGCAGATAAGGACTCTCTCTCTTGCTCTTTCCCTGTCGAGTACAGTCCAGTTAGTTATGCTTTGTGGTTGGCCAATTTTTGTGCCGTTTTCAAATAGTTTTTCAAGGGCAAATCCCAAATACCGAAACCCACCCTCGATCTGAAACCTGTTTGGGTTAAAGGATTATCATCTTTTGTATTGAAATGCGAAACGAAATGGAATAACCTTGGCATACATACAAAAAGGATTATGCATATTTACCTGTATATCATATTTTCCACATAGCTGTCAAATAATGATACAGAACTGAAATTAAAGGAAAATAAAAAGAAAATTAGAAAAAATAAAACAAATATAAAAATCAAAACTTAAAAATACAGACCAAATAATTATGATGAATGTCGTATCGAAAAACACATAAAATTAATTTCTGAAATAAAATAAAAATGATATACAACTGAAATAAAAGAAGAAAAATAAAAGAAAATTAGAAAAAAATAAAAACAAAATTAAAAATCAAAATTTTAAGATACAGACCAAATAATTAGATTGAATTTTGTGTCGAAAAAAAAATAAATTTCTGAAATTAAAATAATAATATAAAAATCTGTTTAAATTCATTTTTTTTTCAGATAAACTAATAGTATTTTCTCATAGCGCAAGTGCTTTGTAATTTCGTTTTATTAGCAACAAGTATAAAAAAGCTTAAGATTGGTCCTCATTTAAATGTAGTTTACTGATTATTTTAGTGGCTAACGAAACAAAGAAGAAAATGCTTGGAAAACTTGCTTGTGGAACGCTTTTCCAAAATACATTCAGTTGTAATGCTAAGCGAGTTTTGGCTGTTGCTTAACTACTACAATATATTAGAATAAAGACTAACGATTAGTTATGAACTAATTACAATGTAGAATATACCTTCGAATATGTAATTTTTGGTCTCAATTTGGTAAATATTTTCAATTAGCTTGGAATCCAATGAACATTGTTATTATTATAGTTTGTTTGTTTTTCTGCTTTAATTCAGCCTTAGCTCCGTTGTTTGAAAACATGCAAAACCTCAACTTAGTAAACTAACAAGATTAAAAATAAATATTTGCAAACACTAGCGTTCACTTGTCTGATTTATGATTATGATTCATATATATAGATTCTATATCAAGATGATTTATAAATTTTTGTTTCATATATAGATTCTATATCAAGACCGAGTGCTCCTTCCGCATATGCTCATTGAGGAAAGCCTGAGAGCGATAGACGCGAGCGCAGAGTGGACAACGATTCGATTCGTATGGCGGCGTTCTCTTGGAGCTCTGACGGGGCAACTTGCGACCCGGCACCAGGCTGCTCGTATCGATGTGCAGATTCTGTGGCAAGTGTGGCACGAGATGTTGCAACGAACGGGCTGTCGATATGGAGGCCAATTGCTGGAGTGCGATCAAGGCATCGGCATTATTCACCAAAGGTTTTTTGCCATTATTATTATTACTATTGCCGCTGCTGTTGTTGTTGTTGTTCTTTGTGGTTGGCTCCTCGTTCTCAGTGGATTCTTTGCTGCCTTTGGGCAGCTGCTTAGAGGTGCTGGCCAGCGACGTCTCCTGACCGCGTAGATTGTACTTTTTAACCGTGCTGACTGCAATGAGAAGAGCAAACAAAACATAGAAAACATAAATAACGAAATGAAAATATTAAATAACCAAACGGAACTTAATAACAGCATATCTTTTTACTGTTTTGATTGTTTTACCTAAACCAAAATTAAATTAATTATTTATGCATTAAAATAAACAGGCGTACAAGACATAAAAGCGCATATTTATACGCACAAATTGTGTTAAAAGATAGAGAGTAGAGAAAAAGAAATGCATTTTAATCCAGATGCGATTCTTCTTTACTTCATTTTATTTACACACATGTTTGCTTATAGAATACACTATATAAAAATGACGAAACTTGGCATTAACGAGAACTTGGCTAAATAGTTATTAATACATTCAATTGCAACTTTGCTGACAACTCTTAACTAACTTAATTCCCAAAATCAGCTTCATTCGCCACTCGCAGATTGGTGGGATTCAAATCCATGGGATCGAATGCACTCGACACACTCGAAGTGCGGCTCTTTTTGGCTTTTGTTTTTCTTGTGGTTGGAGCTGGATTGGTTTTATTGTTTTGCCATTGCTTTGAGTTCGTGTGCAGCTTCTTGTGGCGATTCACATGGGAGCGACGCTTGAACCATTTGAGGCAAATGTCGCATTGATAGCGCCTCAAGTCCTCGCATTCATCCTGTTGATGCAACCGCAAGCGACTCTCCGTATGATAATAGCGTCCACATTGGCAGAACAATTGATTCTTGCCGCCATGTCGTATAAACTCTGATTAAATGATAGAAGCAACAAAATGACAAATGACAAATTTGTGTGATATACTTTCTCTATATATACTAAGTTATACAAAGATGAAAACGAGTGTGTATGTCTGTGTGTTTGTGGCATTATGATCCCCGTTGATGAACACAAATTCATTTTGGTTTCATTTTTACGTTTCATTTTTATTTGAATGTGAGAGCGCAAAATGTTTAGCTACTACAACTACAAATACGAGTTTAGAGTCAAGACCTTATTTTCACCGTGATTCCAAACATCCACATCAAGCGGCAAGCGGCAACAATTTGTGGCAAGTACAGCAAAGCAGCAACGCCTAGAAAAAAGAAATTCATATTAATGATAATGGCAAATAAAAGAGAGAAATATTTAAAGTTGAATCAAGTAAATGCACATAAATAAATTGTAAACATTTATTTATTTAGTTCATATACAGAAAAGGGAAAGGTTAGTTTCACATTGATTTAAAATTACTAACGATTACATTACGAATGTGTATGTAGTTGTGTATGTGTGTGTGTGTGTGTGTGTGTGTGTGTGTTTACTTACACTTGGACTGCAGTTGAGCAACAATTGAAAAACGCTCAACGCACATTTTACATTGGTGTTGTTCTTTTTTTGGCTTATGAAATTCGCTTTAAAATCTTACTTTAACTAACTTGCAAATTGAGATCTTTTCTTTGGCTAATTTACACTTATACATATATAAAGTGTTGTACGTATTATTAACTATTAATATGACTATAACAAATGCCAACACACATACTCTCGCTCTCTCTGTTTTTAATTGCTCAAAAGCAATGAATCACCAGATTCCGAATGCTTTTGGTTCATGTGTTTGCGCAGATCGGATTTGTATTTGCATTTGTGGGGACAATGCGGACACTTAAGTGTTGGCTCCACGCCACATTCGTAGTTCTTGTGCCGCTTGAGAGAACCTTTTATTTTGTACGTTTTGCCGCACACATTGCACGCATATTTGGCATCATCGATGGCCAAATCGTTGACCTGTTGCAACGACATTGTCGTATGCACTCCACTCAGTCCATTCACATATAGCTTCTCCTGTTGCTGATGCTGCTGTTGTTGTTGTTGTTGTTGCTCCTCCACACAGGGCAACTTATCTACCACATAATCCTCTTCATCATCTTCGTCGGCCAGCAAATCTTCATGCTGATCGTTCTTGATGACAGCCAACTCGAGTTCACGTTCCGCTTCATCGGCATCCGTCAGCAACAGTTCGGATTCGTGGGCAGTCACCACATGTGTGGTGGTGACCACATCGTTGGCATTGCTCGGAGCCATCGAGATGCTGGTGGCACCATATTGCATAACATCACGGAGCAGCATTTTATCCTCTAGCCGAGAGGTGTCTATTTTGATATATTCCTGCCTCGTTTGCTGTCGCACATCCAAGCATTGCTGCAACGAAATTTGCTGTCGCTGATGTTGCTGTTGCTGATGATGATGTTGTTGCTGATGTTGCTGCTGCTGTTGCTGATGATGTTGCTGCTGTTGTTGGGTATGTTGCTGCTTCACTATCTGTATGGTCGTGGCCTGTGGCTTGTGCAGCAGACTCGTCGTGTTTGTGTTCGTGGTGGCATTCTTGGTCAGCGCAGGTATCGTATACTGAATGTTGCCCACCGGATTGCCCAGATCATCGGGCGGTAGCTCAACCACAACTGTGGCACCCGACAGCAAACTCGTCGCATTCCCCGAGCTCAGTGATTGCGCTGTGCTCAGCGTTTGATTGTGACTCGTCGTCGTTGCGTTGGCTATCGAATAGGGAACAGTCTCCAAAATGGTCCAGTAGCCATCTGCAAATAGAAATCAAAGCGAGTGCCAAGCAAAATGTTATTCTAGGGTATCGCTAGTTTTGTTTTTGTGATTATTTATGCATATAATTACTTGTGGCATTAACATAACAAATTGTGGCAGCTGTTCATCCAATTGTTTTATTGTGCTATGTTTGCTTTGTGTTTGTGTGTGTGTCTGTTTGGTCTAAAATAAAAAGAATTCAACAATAAACAAGGAAAAACAATAATAATAATTATAAAGAGTGTGTGAAAATGGGCAAATCGATTGTCAGTATTAATAAGTTTGCTTTATTCTTAAACGCTTTACAAATATATTTCATATATAAAGTATAAAAATGTACACAAATTGTTTGTTTATAACACCCAAAAACAAATACAAACAGCGCTTAAATGTATTTCATAACTGAGGAATATAAATATATATCCGTTGAAATATATATTTCTTATGTATTGGCAAATAATGGCGTCTTAAGTCTTTGTTTGCTTTACATGCTTTCTTCATTGTTTTTTATGTTTTTTTTTTATGTTTTCTTTTTTGGGAACTGATGTTGGCAAGATAATTTAGATAGATATATTTATGTATATAGAGAGAGTTTCAGAACACCGAGCCCACAACACTTGTGTTTTTTTTTCTTTTTTTTTGGGCTAGAATTAGTTATATTTGGTCTTGGACCGATTTGATTGCTTACAAAAAACTAGAGGATAGGCACACGCGTACAATAAAACTTAAATGTATCCAAGTACAAAAAAAAAACAAAAACAAAAAATATACATTTAAGAAATAAGATTAAACAAAATCATATAAAAAAAACGGAATGCGGTCGGAGATAATCAAGCTGCGTTTACACGTGTCTCATGAAAAAGTAGAGAAGTTATTCAAGTTATGAAGTAAATTTTGTAGTTACTCTTTCGATAATATATGGAAGTGAATTTTTTAAGATTAAAGCTTTAAATGTTAAAAGAAAATTCATGGATTACTCTCATATATTGGAAATGTATGAAAAAAGTTTTTTTTTTTTAAATTGAAAGCAATATTTCAAACTAAATAAATACTTTTGAAGATATATGATTTAATGGTTTTTGAAAATATTAAAGTTTTGTATACTTTGCTGTATAGTTTTAGTGCCTAGCTACAAAGACGGACAATAAAATTGTGCATTAAGCTTAGTTTTACCTTTGACAAATGAATAAAACTTTAAAAAACTTTTTCTTCAAATAAAATTAAAAATATCAATTTAATGGATGAAAATTGTCAATTTAGCTGAGCAACTTTTCTAATCTTTGCAACATTTCTGATAAAAGATTAAGTAGTTTAATTATAAAAAATTAAAAAAGGTAATTAAAAATGTTGTATCAAAATATTAAAAAATATTTAGCAATTAAAAAGATCTTTAAAACTTTTTCTTCAAAAAATATGAAAATATCTAGGATAAATTTGTCGATTGAGCTTATTTTTAATTACAAGAAATTAAAAAGGACTTTTTCTAACAAAATATTAAAAAAATCTAATAAAAGTAAAACTAACCTCTCACTTTAAACTATACAAATAAAATAAAGCTTTGAAATTTTTCTTCGGAAATACGAAAGTTTCTAACAATAGGAAATTGAAAAAAAACTTTTTAAATATTTCTGACAAATTAAAAAGAAATACGAAATTTTTCTGACAAAATATTAAGAAATTAAAAAGGACTTTTAAACTTTTTTTTCGAAAAATATGAATATCTAGTATAAATTTAATGGATATAAATGGTTGACCGAGATAAGTTTTAAATTTAAGAAATTACAAAGGTCTTTATAATTTTTTCTGTCAAAATATAAAAGAATATAATGAAATTAAAAATAAATAAGACTTTTTTTTTAAATTGAATACCTAGTGCAATATATAGTGTAAATTTAAAGGAATTAAATTGTCGTTTTATTTTAAGAAATTAAAAAGGACTTTTTGTGACAAAGAAATTAAAAATTAAAAAAAAAAAAACTTTAAGGCTTTTTCTTCGAAAAATATAAAAATTTCTGGCACCAATTTAAGGGACACGTGTAAACGGAGCATTTCTTGACTTTAAGTGCTAATAAAATTCTACAGATTTTGAAAATTTGATTTCGTTTCGTTTGTTTTAAGTAATTTGTGCGTTGTGCGCAGGAATGTGACATGTTTGAGTTTGCCACAAGAACTGGCTAAGATAATAATTGATAATAGTATTGTATTGTATATATATGTATGTAGGTATGGGTAATATATGGAGGTATAGTTCTAGTTATGGGTAGTAAATAAATGGATATATATACGAAAAAGCTATGTATTCGCTGCAGTTGTGCACACTCAGACACACACGTACACACACACACAGACACGCACACACACACTTTTGGAGGTAGTTGTAACTAGACGCTGAGCAGTTTGTCAGAACTAATGTGTATTCATTTGGTAAACATTTCAAAAAAGATTACGCCTCTCGGACACGCACACGCACACACAGACAGAGACACATGCACACACACACACAGACACACAGAGAGAGATGCTTAGGCATCCTCATCGAAGTCATCATCATCGTCGTCGCTCTCCTGCAGCATGGGCACAGCCGTAATAGTTAAATCGCGACCAGCGAAATCGAAATTGATTTCACACAACGCAGCAGCCACATCGCTATCGATGCCGCCACCCTCATGATCCTCCTGATCGTGATCATTATCACCATCCACTTCATTCTCATGCTCATTCTCATTCTCATGCTCGTTATCATCGTTGCTCAGATCATCCTCGTTGCGTATGAGATACAAGCTGTCCTCATCGTTGCGAAGTCTCTCATAGAGCATGCAATGCTTGCGCTTGGCATGACGCAACACGTGATCCTTGCGACGCGATCGATACTCGCAGGACACGCACTTGTATTTCTTCTGCTTGAGACAGTATTTGCGCACATGTTCCTGCAATTTCTGCGGTGATTTGTAGTATCGATTGCAGTGTTTGCACTGCATAAACGAATCACGTGAAAGGCTGCTGCTCGCGTGTCCCGCTTGCAATTGATGGCTGCTGTTGTTGGTTGCAACCACATTGCTGTTGTTGTTGTTATTACTGTTGCTACTAGAGTTGTTGTTGTTGTTGTTGTTGAGATAGCCGTAGTAGTCGCTGATGGCGGTGTCGTGGCTGCTGCTTTGCTGAGGCGTCGATGTGTCCACGCCCAGCAGACTGCCCAAAATGGGATAGATGTCTGCTTTGTTGTGGGTTGTGTTGTTGTTGGTTGTTGGTTGTTGTGGTTGGTACGATGGAAAAAAAACAAGAACAAAAAACATAACAATCAACAAATTAATAATGCAAAAACAAACACTAAAAAGAAATACAAATGTGTAACTAAAAGTTATCTAAAAAAACAAATCAAAATAAATAGTATAAAATGTATTCAAAAGGTACTTAGTGTTATGTCAATTGTTGTTGTAGTGGTTGTTGTATGGATATTTGTTTATAACAATGACTAGCTCCCAAGGCGTTGATGAGCACTGATCATGATAATGATGATGAAGCTGAAGATGATGATGATGATGATGATGAAGTTGTAGATGTTTGATGATTATTACAAGCACAAATGTACTCCGGTATATGCATTAAAATTCACTTTGCCCAAGAAGCACGATACAAATAAAAAAAAAAGAACCACTAAAAACTAAAAATAAACATTGGCATTAAATATATGTACAATAACAATTTCAAATAGTTACTCAATTATGAGTGTATGTGTGTGTGTGTGTGTGTTGTAGTGGTTTTTGTTGTGTTGCGGTGCTTTCAATAACTACAACAATACAGCAATAAATACATAGGTTTATCAATATATATTTAGGTTCTATCGATATTTCATTTCATATTTTTCATTTCTCAACAAAAGTACAATAGAAACACAATTTATGTTTTTGATTTTGCTGGCAAGCTTCTCACATTATAGTTATATATATGTATGTATATAGTATCCGCCGATCTTCTCCAGCTTTCTTCGTCTTCTGCAGCATCTAGAAAAAGAGAAAAACTCATGTTAGTTTTGGTTTCAGATAAAAGTTCTAGACAGCTGCAAATAAATAATAATATAATTTTAAATAAAAGCAAAGTCTTGAATTTTTGTTTTTTTGTTGTTTTTTTTTTGTTTTTCATTTAATATAATATATTTTTAAATGTAGTTTTTTTCCTGTTTTACTTATAACAATTAAATCGTTTACTCGTTTTACATTTTTTCACATTTGTTTATACCTTTTATTTATTATACATAATAATAAAATTGTTTCACAAAAATTGTTTAAGGCGTTTTTCGGCTCTATACACATACATATACATATATGTAGATTTATATATTTAATTATTTGTTGCTAATCGTTCGGTTTTCTTTTTCTTGGTTTTTTTTTTTTATTTCTTTTTCCTTTTTCTTTTTGCAATTTTACATTTATTGTTTAATTAATTTTTTAAGCACACTTTACGAAAATATTCCGACAACTGAACATTTTGAATGTCCACGTTTGTCGTCAGATATTATTTTCAGTTTCCTATAATTTTAGAGTTTTGCTTTAGAAATTCTGTTAAACTTCTTACCAAACTATGAAGCCAAATTTGGTTTGTTTGTTTTTTTTTTTTAGAGGTTTTTCATTGTTTTGTAAATTTTGTTATAAGCGCAAACTAAGCTATATATAATATGATTTTATATTTTTTTTGTTTATTTAGAATTTGCTATTTTCTTTGTTTTTATAGGCAAATGACTCTTGAGTTCTCTGTGGGTGTGTATTGGTGTGTGTGTGTGTGTGTGTGTGTATCTGTGTGTGTTTATCGTGCGTGAACAGCAATTAACATTTAGAATATACAATTACATATGTTTGTTTGTTGATTGGTTGAAGTGTATCTTATGGCTAATTACTAGATTTTTGTTTGTTGTTGTTGTTGTTGTTGTTTAGTGTGAATAAAAACCCATGTTGTAAATATGCTATTATAGTATGATCTGTATTAGTTCATATAGAGAAAAGATAAACAAGGAAGAAAATAAACTTAAAGTTGTGTGTATATATGTATTATGTATCTGTATCTGTGTATCTGTGTGTGTGTGTAAAGAAAAGCCCTTTTCAATGTATCTCCAAAACCTATTGCCCCACTTGCCTATGCCGTTCATATATCGATTCACATTAACAACAGTTTCTCTTTTGTTTATCATTTTGTTTCCTTAACAATCACAATTGATCACATTGATTTCGCTTTTTTTTTTTTGTGTTTTTCGTTTTTGTATCTATATGTACATATATAAGATATATATATATTTTTTTTAATATATAATTTTATACATTCACAGCTCCTTGTTTACAACGTTGTGTATGTGTGTGTGTTGTTGTGTGTGTGTGTGTAAAATAGTTATAGTTGTTAAAGTAGTTGTAGTAGTAGTTGGTAATCTTTAATAGTTATAGTTAAAACTCTTTCGTTCCATAATATGTATGTGTATGTGTTTCTGTTTCGGTTTGTTGTGTGAGTTTCTTTCATCGATACATTTTTCATTTCATTTACGCTTATACCAAAAAGAAAAAGATACAGAAAAAGATATTTGCTGTTTTTGTTGTTAGTACAATTTCTCAAAAAATATGTTTTGTTGTTGCTTATTATGTTTTGTTGTTTGTTTCGCATCTACAAAATGATTTGTTGTATCTAGCAAATTTGTTAATTATACATATACACATATATATATATATATGTAGATATAGATGCACTACTTAAATTAATTACAGTGTACGCGTGTGTGTATTGTGTTATGTTGTTTGTTGTTTTTGTTTGTTAGTAAGTTGCTTGTTAATCAAAATTATATTGAATTTATCACATGCTCTTCATTTATTTCCATTTTCATTTCCATTTCATTTTCATTTAGATTTCTTTTAGTTTTTAACTATACGACTCGAAAGTGTGTCTCAAAATTCTTTTGCTGGGCATGTCTTGAATTTGAATTTCACCCAAAATACATCGAACAATTTTCACGACAAACTTGCGAGTCTCATCACATGCGCTGTTGATAAATTAAAATGTTGCTTGGTTTCTTTTTTTTTTGTTTTCTCTTCTCTTCTTTTGTTTTGTATTGTTTTCGTTTTGTTTTGTTTTGTTTTGTTTTTGCTTAGAAAAGTAGTAAAAAAATGATTTAGTTGTATAAATAAGAACCACAACCTTAATAGACAAAGTTAAATAATTGCATTAGATTATAGTTGTTTACAAAAAGGATACAAAGTTGCATCATGTAGATTGTGAAACTATTCTTCCTCTTCTGCTGCTCTTCTTCCTCTTCCTACTTCTCTCTCTTGCATTCTCTTCCATTTCAATGTTTAAACAATTAAGTATAACAACAAAAAAATGTAAAGCAAAGCTAATTCACGTAACTGACTAGCGCTAAAGCAATGCCAAGTTTCATTTGTTTTTTGTTTGAAACAAATTTTGTAATTTATATTAAAGTAATTATAAAAATGGTGATTAAAATTAAAGTCAATTTGAATGCCAATTTGAAAGTGAACCGAAAGCACTAAAATAATAACAATCTAAATACAAATTTTGTTTGTTTGTTGTTTTCCTCACGTAATTCGAATACTGACCGACAAGAATTTTGTTTTTCTTTCATTTTTCACAATTTACATAATTTTTTTTTTTTTACTTTTTTGTTTAATATTCGCATGTTTTTTTCTTGTGTGTGTGTGTGTGTTTTATAATTATATTATTAATTTTTGTTTTTTCAATTTGTTTGCTAGAATTTGTGCCAATTTTGTTTTGTTTTGTCTGTTGTACAAATGAATTTGTTATCACATATTTTGTGGCACAAACTGCTAACGAACATTTACATTGCGCCCCTATGTGTTGATGTGTGTTGATGTGTGTTGGGTGTGTGTGTGTGTGTGTGTGGGTTATCATTATGATTATTATGTATAATTATATAATTTTTAAAGTACCTAAGCAACGAGTTTTGTTTTTTTTTGTGTTAAGCTCATCATTTTTATAACCCTTTTGTTTAGTTACATTTTCATACATTTCTAGATAGTTTTAACAATTAATAAATTTCCGTTTTCTCATATCATTTGTTTTTAGCGTTTTACGATCTAACTGTTATTCAGCTTATAACATAATTAAAATAACGGGTTTCTCTCTTATTCTTCTTCTCCTTCTTCTTCTTTTTATAACAAGTTTTTCTGCAACATTATGTGATTTTTCTCTCGCGTTGATAAAATTTGGAAAATATGCATTAAATAAATAAAATTATCTTTTAGTGTATGTGTGTGTGTAGTTGCTTGTGGGTGTGTGTGTGTGTTTGTGTTTATAACAACAAGAAAAATTAATAATATTATATTAATTAGAATGAGGACTATATTCTTTATATCACATACCAATTATTTCTCATTTACTTGACTCTGACTCCCAACTCTCGACCTTGATCTCATCTTCTCATCTCTTTTTTCTTTTGACTTCGTCTCTCTGACTGTGACTCGATGCGAGTTTTGTCCCTAACTCTTTTTCTTTCTTTTCTTTTCTTTACATTGCCAATTCGTTTGCTCCAACTTGTACATGTTGCTTGTTTTCACTTTTATCATCATCTTCATTATCGTAATCGTAATTATAATCGTAATAACTGATTCAATTGCTTGCACGCGCCTTTAACCAGAGCCACAAGCCAAATGTTTATGAATCATATATAATATTAATATTTGAATAATTCATCTTTATATCTATTCTTTTTTTTACATCGTTTTTTTTTTCCTTTTTTTTTTGTTTTTTGGTTCAACTAAAATTGCCGCCTATCACATTTCGTGTTCGTTCATAAAATAAATTAAAATAATAAACAAATTAAACGAATAATTTTCTTCTTTCTTTTTCATTTTCTTTTCTTTTCTTTCATGGAATGAGCACAAGATAAATTAATAAAATTTATAAATTTGTTGTTGTTTGTATTTGTGTTTTTGAAAAGTTCTTTAGAGATCGTTGCGTTGCACTAACAATAAATTTTTTTTTGTGTATTTTTCGTTTTTTTGTTTTTTTAATGTGGCTTTGGTGGCGCGCAGCTAACAAGAAATAAAAAGAATAATTAATAATGAAAAAACAAAATTTTTGAAAACTTGATTGTGCGCTAAAAAAAAAAAATACGTTTAAAACAGAAAATGAAACTTACGAGTTTGTTTTGTTTTTCTCCTGGTTTTCTTTCGGTTTTTCCTATTTTTTTGTTTTTTGGGATCTTCGACTATTACACAAGTTTTTTGTTTGTTTGTTTGTTGCCTGTTTTTTTGTTTTTTTGTTGCCGTCTGTGTGTTCAGCTTATTGCACATGTCCATCGTTTAAATTTAGTTAAATTTGTTTAAGTTTTACTTGTTAGGTTTAGTTTTTGCTTTCAAGCTTAAACTCTAACTTAGACACTAACTGTTTTTTTTGTTTTTTGTTATGTTTGACTGACTAAGCGATTGACTCTTGCTATTCTCCACATACATACATATATACACAAAAGTATAAATTGTATATGCTGTGTGTGTGTGTGTGTGTGATTAAGCTTATTAAGTTTAACTATTGCCCCAGAAACGATTATTTATGTTTATTACAGAAATTAAAAAAATAAGATATCGTTATTATCATTATCATTATCAAGTTGCAAGCGCGTGAGAGTGCAAATTTAATTCTGCATCGGAGACTGTTTTGTTTTTTGTTTTGTTTTTGTTGTTCTTTGTTCTCGTTTCGTTTATAACAATAAATAAAATTAGACGCTTAAAAATTTCAACACTAAAATTAATGTGAATGTTTTGCGTTTTGCTGCATTCTTCTTCTTCATTATCATTATCTTCTTTTCTGCTTTTCTTTATATAAAAAAAACAAATGCATTTGATTTTTCTTCTTGTTTTCTCTCGACTGTTTTTTTTTTTTTTTTTTTTTTGACACCGCAATAAAGAAAAATTCATTGAGATCATTGAGTTTTCTAAGGATGTTTAACACACATACATATTTTGTTATCAACAACTACATCTTCATCTTCATCATCATCTAACAATAACGACAACAACATCGACGACAACAACAACAATGTCAATAACAACAACCACAACAACAAAGTTGCAACCAACGCGATTCGCACTCTCACGCCTTTGGACTTTACACTTTACAAAAAAAAAGAAGAAAGGGTGATTGGAAAATATATAAAATAAAGAAAGAAAATATGATGCATATATGTTATATGTGTGTATATAGTATTAGAACTAAAGATTAGAATTTGTTAATATTTTCACATTGACGGCATGATCTAGATAGATGTGTGTGTGTGAGTGTGTGTAATTGTTGTTGTGGGTTTTCCTTTTCTTTCTTTCCTTTTCATTTCATTTGTATAGTTAATTATAGTGTATATATGCATATATATATAGATATATAAAAAAACGACTATATGGTTTCAAGATCATTTGAAAAAAAAAAACAAAAACTTGCTCAAACCGCGCTCTGGACTTGGACTTGGACTTGGATTTGGATCCTGAAAGTGCTGCCTAGGCTAACAAGGCTCTCTAACTAGCTAGTGGCAGCAGCAGCAGCAGCAGCAGCAGCAGCAGCAACCGCGGCAGCAGCAACCAGTTGCTGGCGTCATTGCAATTGTTGTTGATTGTGGCATCATCGATGTTGGTGCGTGCGCATGTGCAGCACGAGATTGTGTTTGTGCTTCGACTTCTTGTGACAGATGGGACACTCGAATTGCGGCTCCACGCCGCACTCGAAGCGCACATGACGATTCAAGCTATGCGGCCGAGCATACGTGTTGCCACAACGATCACAGGCATAGGCTCCTCCTCCTCCTCCACCTCCTCCTACTCCTACTCCACCACCACCTCCTCCCCCTCCTGATCCACCACCTCCCCCTCCAGCTGGACCAATGACACCGCCACTCCATCCGCTAGCAGCAACCGCAGCAGCCGCCGCCGCTGCCGCCGATGTTGAGGCGCCCGTTATGGCAGCATTCGTGTTGTTAGCTGCCACGGCAGCAACAGCTGCTGCCATCGCTGCAACCGTGTTGCTCTTGCTGTCCACATTGCCGCTGTTGCCGCCGCTGGGCAAAGTGACAGGCGGAATGCCAATGCTGCTGCTGCTGCTGTAACGACGCAGCGGCCCATCGGGGCTGGACTGTTGTTGCATCAGTTGGGCCAGCGGACGTTGCTGTTGTGGCTGCTGTTGCTGTTGCTGGTGGTGGTGTTGCTGGTGATGATGGTGGCCAAGTGGCAGTGCACCGTGTGTCTGGGCGACAGCGATGAGTTTGGCAAAACCCATGCGTAGATCAAAGGGTTTATCGCCAGCGAAATCATCATCGTTGTCATCATCGTCATCATCATCGTTGTTGTTGTTGTTGTTGTTATTGCTGTCATCGTTGTCGCCATTGTTGCCATGTCGCTCGTGCGTGCTGCTGCTGTGTGTGGGCGTGGCCCTTCGACTATCGATGCGCAACTGATGATCGTGATCATTGTCATCCACAATGCTGCCATGTTCGAACTTGATCACGCCAGTGGGCGTGGCAATGGGACTGGTGTACGGACTCGTCTTCAGATTCAACAGCGGATAGTAACGATGCGGTGGTGGGGACGTCCTCGATGTTCGGGGTGTTCGCTGGCCGCCATGCAAATACTCAGCTATCGAAGGGAAGAGACAAGAGTTCGAAAGTAGAATGCATATTAGTTAAGAAAACATTTATAGATTGCTTTTTCTTTCAATCAATCACTGTAGAAAGTTGCTCAAATATTTGTTCATTTACGTTTCAAAGAAAATCATAAGTCCTAATATCTAATAGAACGTAGGAAATTAAATATATATGAAATAGAAATTCAATTTATTACCGTGAAGTCGTTAAAAAAATGTTGCGTTTCATTTTTTTGGTTTGCTTTTAGAGTGTGAATTTTGGTGCGTTGTGGTAAATGATTTGTTTGTGTGTGTATGTGTGTGTGTGTGTGTATGGTGTGGTGTGATGATTGTTGTTGTGTGCGTGAGTAGAGGCTCGGCTTGAATCTAAAGTAAAATGTTGAAAACTGTTTTTGCTGCTTAAAGGTTATACATAAAAATAATAATAAAAATCATTAAAATTTGAATAAACACAATGAAACAACAATTATTCGAGTGTAAGTTACATGTATACAGATTGAGTTTTGGAGAGTTTGGAGAGTTTAAAGCATAAAAAGTTGTTCAAGTTACAAGTGATTTTTTAAAATGAGTTTCAAAACTTGATTTTCAATTCGATATGTTCGATATGTTAGTCACAAATATAAATAGTATATAAATTAAATAATATTAAACATAATTTGTTACTAATTATTTGTATAATGTGTTTTTGGGTTTTTTTTTTGTTTTTTTTTTTTGAGGAGGGACGCAACGTTCAAGTTGTTGTTGGAGAATTCCTAGAGAATACGAACTCTGCCAGAGAAAACTCTCTCTTGAGCTACGCACTTTGGAATTACAACATTAAGTTATTATTTTCATTTTATAATCATTTAATACGCATGCATAAATTTTTATGTTGTTTTTTTGCGAAAATAGAAACTACAAACATAGTAGAAAGTATAAATCTAAAAGTAAAAAGTAAACGTTGATAGAAAATGCAATATTCATAAAAACATTAAAGTTTTTACAAATCATGTTGCTTTGGTCATTTCTCGTTTATGTTTTTAATAATAATAAATATATATAGATATATATGTAGATATATATGCATGTAGATATATAATTGTAATAGTTTAAGTTTATATTAAGAGAAATATACATTTATATATAGAGTAGTATTATACGACACTATGAGCGCAAAGTGAAACTTAAGAATAACCTGCAGCAATACAAACGAAAGAGAACAAACTACAAATCTAATAAAGGTTTCATACAAAGTTAATATATATATATATAGTATAGTATATAGTATAGATATAATATGTATAGAATATGTTCATGTACTAAGTTCAGCAGCCACACATTATCGTTGTATCTATTGTAATACATGTACATATATCTAATAGTTCATAGATTGGATATCAAAATTTCGAGTTTAGGTTGTTCATAAAATATGTAGGATCGATTTGGTTCAGTTTGGTTTGGTTTGGTTTGGTTTGAATCTAAGCAGTAGATAGTACACTGGTTTCTAGTTATGTTGAATGTTGGTATAGTAGAGGTTAAGAGCATGCAAACAACAATAAGATAGGGCTACACCATAAACAGCTTCTTGTTGTTGGAAATTGGATAATAGATATTGTTGTACCAGCCAGAGCATTATCATTATCATCGATCTCAACATCAAATAGCGACAACATCCACCTGAAATAGAGAGCTGATTAGTATTGATCTTTGGCAACAAACACAACAAATCGAACAAAAATTCTTGAACTTCTTTTTGGGGATCATTGTGGATAGAACGTGGGAAGAGAGAGCGAGGAAAGTATTTTTTTTGGGAAATCGCTTGAGTGTTGGATGATGAATGGATGATCTCTTGAGGGATTGAAATATATATAGTTTGGGGATTTCAATGATATGCGTGTGTGATTCTTTGTTTTACAATTAAAATAAATACAACGTTTGGTTTTGGTTATTTTTTCTTTTGACATTTGCTTTTAATTGTATTTCGAATTTTTATTTAATACATATAGCCGGCAATAATTACGATATATTCATTTATATGGAATACATAATAATTGTAGAATTTTCTTTTTTCTTTCTTTCGCATGTTTGCATGTGTTTAATTGTGTGTGTGTTTGTTTGTAGGTGTGTGTGTGTTCTTAGAGGTATTCTTTTTTCAGTTTTGAGTAGCCAATTTTGTTTTCTTTTTGTTTTTGGTATTTTGGTTGTCTTTTTACATATGGAAATTGTTTTAAATCTTTTTTTACTGGCCGGGTTCTTTGTTCTTGTTCATCTTGTTATCAATTTAAATCTAACAATTCGTGTATGTGTTGCTGATATTTCGAATTAGAAATTAAAACATATTATTTTAGAATTAATAATAATAATTTTTGCCTAATTTTCAAAATAGTATTTATAGTTATAAGTAATATTAGCATTATGATTATTACATATTATTTTAATGTAGATAATCGTTTTTTTGTTTTTGTTTTCGTTTTGACTAGAACTTGTTATCATTATCATATCGTATATAAAGCAACTTCTAACACAAATGCTGCTTCAAAAATCTATCGAAGCAGTTAAACACAAAAAAATATATAAATTGAAATCAAAAATTAACTCATTCGATTGCAACTAATTAGAATCAAATCTGTTTTAAATTTAATGTGTTATATGTATGTTTATATTAGGTGAATGTGTTGTGTGTATTGTATTTTTTTTTGTTTTTTGTATTTTTAAATATAATTATTATAGTTTGTTCTTTTTTGTTGAGGGCGGGGCGTGTTTTCATGCCATGCATATGGTATCTTTTTTTAATTTTTTTCTGTTTTAAAATTAAGAATTAATTAATACAAAAATCGATTTTGTTTTTTTGGTTTTTGGTTTTGTTGTATATAGCACACTTAAACAATTTTTGCTGTGACTAGCGCATAATTTCTTTGTGTGAGATTTTTCTCGGAAAAAAATTTACACAATTTTTTTATATTCTTTTTTTTGTGGTTTTTGTAAAGTTTTCCTTTTGTTTGAGAATTCGCTAAAACAATACGCATTTTGTATTGCCAACTAAGTCTAAGTATTTTTTTTTTCTTTTTGTTGTCTTTTTAGGTTTTTTTGTATTGTATTTTTCTTTGGTACTTGCAACACTTGCCGCTGGCACATGCAACAAAAAAAAAACAATATTAAAACTACTTTCAGATTCAGTGCTGCGCTTTTTGCCTGCTGCGATTATTTTTTGGTTTTTTGTTTTTTTCGGGACAGCGCTGAATATTGCACGCGCTTGTAATACTTTTTAAATATAGTATATAATGGAAAACAGGAAAAACAAACAGAAAAATGTGTGTAATGAAAACAAAAAAGAGAAACTTAATTTGTACTAGAGACAAGCTTGCAATCAATCAATATTTTTGTTTGCAGTTTTGCATTTCCAAAGTGCCAGCTCCAGGTCCAGTTCCAGCTCATTTTGTACAACTTGTTTTAGGGGGGAATTTTACTCATTGCTCCTAGCCTATTTGTTTGGAAAGACTAGTGTGTAGGTGCTGGTGTTGCCATTGCTGCTGCTTCCACTGCTGCTGGTGTTGTTCACATTGACGCTTGTTGTGGTTGTGGTTGTCGGCACAGCAGCAACATTGTATTTCTTCTCCTTCTCTTTCTCCTTTTCCTTCTCCTCCTCCTCCTTCTCGCGATCCCGACACTTGGTGTTGAGATGACGCTTCAGATTGCTGTGCACATTCGTCGCATAGCCGCACATCTTGCTGCAGAAGTAGCGAGGCGGCAGACCGCATTCGTTCTTCAGATGACACTTGAGACTGTTCTTCCATTTGTAGGTGCGATTGCAGTTGCGGCACACCCACGGCTTCTCGATGTCCGCGTTGTAGATCATATCGGCCGAATGCTCCAGCGACTCTTTGCGCATCCGTTTGTTCTGCACTAGAATGCGATAGCGATTGTCATCGGTGTGCGACCAGTGCAAGTTCAGATTCTGTGCGTCCACATTGAGAGCCATTTTGTTGCTCGAGAGCACTGTTGAATTGCCGCCGCCGCCGCCGCCGCCGCCGCTGCTGTTGGCATTAGCTCCGCCACTGGTGCTGGCAATTGGTTGTTGCTTCGAGGTTGGTGCCGCAATGGTCGTTATGGTTGCTGGTATGGTGGGCAGCTTGATTTGCAACGACGATTGACTGGTGGGCTGCAGTTGCAGATGCTGCAGATGTTGCTGTTGGTCGAGCAACTGTTGCTGCTGCTGTGAGCTGAGCACGATTTTTGAGCCACTGTTGTTGTTGTTGGCATTGCCATTGTTATTGCTCTTGGACTGCTTGGCATGCTTTTGCGATGCAGCCGCCGTGGTCAATAGATCATCGTCATCGTCATCGTTGTCCATCAGATAGCTATCCTCGAACTCTTCGTTCTCGATCTTCACCGCATCGTACGTCCACGACAATGGGCTGGCCAACTTGAGATCGTAGTCAAAGGTGTTCTCATCATCGATCGCCTCATTGCACACAGCCTCATCGCCGTTGAGCGACACATTCTCGGGATTCTCGATCTTCACTATCACCTCGGTCATCGCATCATCAATGCTGTCCAGCTCAACGCCAGCTGCCGCAAGAGCCGCCGCCGATGCGGCATCCACATTGCAATTGCTCGAGCTGTTCTTCAGACTCGCCGGCGTGATGCACGCAATCGTTGTGCGTCCAATGCTGCCAATCCTGGTCACGGTTTGCGTTACGGGCAGACAACTCTTCTCGCTGTTCACATTGTTGTTGTTCGAGCTGGTGTTGTTGTTGCTGTTGCTGTTGCTGCTGTTGTTGTGGTTGCTGCTGCTGTTGAGAGCTCTTGTCACCGAGGCGGGCGTTGTGCTGATCGTCATCGTTGTGGGCGTGGCACCCGCGGGCGTCTTCACATTGTTAGTGGTGTTCTTAACGGCATTTGTGTTTGTCTTTTTTGCTCGGAGTTAGTTTGTCTTTTTTTTTTTTTAGTTAGTTAGTTGTGTGTTAGCAAGTTTGTTTTGTTTTTTGTTTAATGATTCAATTTGGCGCATGAAAATAGAAATTGTTATAGGAAATGTTAAGTTAGTTAATTATTTGGATTTGCATGGATTCATGATGATTGGTACTCAATAAGAAAATGTGAAACACAAGTGAAATAATGAGTTAAAGAAAAAAAATGTGACTGCCGCAGTGTGCAAAATTGTAAATAAACGACTGTAAAAAGAAAACGAAATATTATTCAATACAACAGAAGGCAATATAATAAATGATTAAGCACAACCTAGCAGACATTTAACGGAAAATAAACCTTAAAATACAACTGAAACAATAATAAAAAGATATTTTTAAAAATAAATAGAAATACATATAGTATTTAGAGTATATGAGAATACTATAAATAGTAATAAATTGCATAATACAAATGAAACAAGAATTAAAACAGATATTTTGAAATCACATATAAATTCATATAGTATCTATGGTATATAAAAATACTATAAATTGAAAGTTTGTAATACTCAAACACAAATAAAAATACAAACAGTATTTATAGTATATTAAAATACCATAAATTAAAATTTCATAATACAACTGACACAATAAAATATGTTTATATACAAATATATTTAAAAAATAATAATAAAAATACATATAGTATTTACAGTATATTAAAATACCATAAATGGTAATTTCAAATAAAAATACATATAGTTCATTAAAATAAATGGTAATTTCATAATATCACAAAAAAAAGTCTGCTAGGAGTACACAATAAATCAATAAGCAAATAGCAAAGGTAAAGAAATCATAAATTAATACTCATAAGTCTTAAAAGAAATGCTCTAAATACCTGTCGAATCGTCGCTCGTCTTGTCTATAATCGACTGATCTGCCAGCATTAACCAATTGCGTACACGGATTCGAGATTCGCCTGCATCGAGTTGTCCATTATCATCTGAAATTGGGTAGAAATAGAGAATAGGCATATATTAGTTAAAGTCACAAATTATTTGAATATTTCTTTAAGACCTAAAATGCATTTGATTTTATTTTAGTATGTGTGCCTAAACGATGTGACCTGCATTTATTATTATTATTATTTAATACATTTTTCTCATTGATGATTTTCGATAATGTGTTTTGTTGTTAGAGATGTACTTATAAAAATAAATGGTGTAAATGTTATAAACTGAAGAATGAAACTGAAATAATAATAATAATACTTACAAGCAGTACGCTACATAATAAAAATTAAACACTTAAATAACTCGTCGGTAATAATAATAATAATAATGATATAAGAGTCGTAATCAAAACGATTTCAGTTGTAAACGCAACATAACAAACAACATTTTGTTTTTTTTGCGTTTTATTACATGAATTTGTATATTTTTCACATTGAATGTATTTTCTTTTTTTTTTTAAATTTACAAAAATGTTTTACAATCGACGCATAGAAAAGAATTAAATATAAGGTATATATATATATTTATATATTTAGTAAATATATAAAGGGCATATAGAGTCAACTATATGAAACTGCTTTATGTTTAATGAGTATTTGTGTTCTTATTAAGTGGTTTTTTTTTTGCTTCATTAACATACAAAGTATTTAATTTACTTATTAATTTTTTAAATGTCTTTCGACATTTTTTAGTTGTGTGTGTTTTTTTTTTTGTTTGCCAGTTTTAAACCAAAGATTGTTCAACAATATTGTTTAAATGTAAATTTTTAAAGAAAATTTTGAATTTTCACTTTGCTTAACGGTTGCTGTTCTTTTTTTTTGTATTTATTGCTTAATAAGTTTCCTTTTTTTGTTTGTTTTTAATTCTTCATTAAATAAAGAAGCGCTAAACTTAGCCCGACACCGCGTGAATATAACCAATCGTATTTTTTTGTTTTTCCTTTTGCATTATCATTATTAATTTCTTAGCAAATATATTTATAATTCGAGATTTGTTTTTGTAATTGTAGTTATTATATTATTATTTTTTTTATTATATTTGCACAGTTTGACTGGCAGAGTTTGTGTTTGTGTGTGTGTGCTTTAGTAATTGATGTTGCTGTGAATGTTTGCAGTTTATAGGTTTTGTTTTTGTTGTCTTTTAAAGCTTAACTCTTGTATAAAATCATCTATGGAATGTAAGAAAGAAATATATAAATTGGAAACTAAAAATAAATTACGGTTTACTAGCAAAAAAGAAGAACATAAAATAATAAAAAATAATATTATTTCTCTTGTATATCATATACCATAATATTATATAATTACAATATGTTTATAAATATTACAAAATAAATAAGTGCATGTGACGTATTGTGGCGGTGTTTTTTGTTTACTTCACTTTTTCATTTTCTTGTCTTTTATATTATATTATTTAATCTTAACTGTTTTTTTTTGTTTTTTGTTTGTTTTCCAACGTAGCTCAGCTACGTGCGCCTGTTTCCTGCTTTCCTGCCTAATTGTGAAACACACAAAACTAAGTACCTGAGTTTAGAGTTTAAATATGAATTCTTTCTTTCCCAAAAAAAAAAAGTCAAAATAAAAATAAAAATATATAAAACGACAAATTGCTGACTTGACTTAAAATACTCGCGACCTAAAGCTACTTGATATGGCTTTTAAGTTATACAAAAATGTATTATAATAATCATGTGTGCAATGTCATTTTGTGTTGAATTATTTTGTTGAAACTTTTCACGTTTTTCTTGTTTTTTACATTTTTTTTTCAAAAGGCACTTTTTTTTTAAACTTGTCTTAAAGTTCTTTACACTTTCGCATGCTTGACTAAACCGTATGTATATCTAAAAAAAAACACATCCTAAACAATTTTTGAGCATAGTTTAAAGCCATTAGACTAATATATTGTTGTCAGTTTTGAGGTAACTTGTTGTTGCTTTTTGGTTTTTTGTTTTTTGTATTTTGTATTTTGTATATTTGTGTGTTTTGCAAATTATAACTGTAGCTGTGACTGTGTGTGTATGTGTTTGTAATTGCTTCTTTGTGGTTTGGCACTGAAATCCTTTTGAATATCTATAATGCGATTGTTTATCTAATATCTTAATATGCTCTGAGTTCGAAAAGCTTTACATAAAGAAAACTATCCACTGAGTGTTGACTGCTCGCACCGCGCTTTAACTACGCTTCCAACTACGAGTAAATCCTATATATAATATCTATATAACTAACCCTAAGCTATAAACTGACTAAGTAGCTATATATACTCTTTATATATATTAATGTTTCATTGTACAATTTGTGTTGTTGTTATATATTTTTGTTGTTAATTTGTTGTTGTCATTATTTTGTAACTTGTGGAATGCTGCAACTTGTAATTGTTTATGTTTATGTTTGTTTGTTTGTTTGTTTGTTTGTAAAATCATTTTACTGATCACTTTGCTGTTTTCTTGCAAATTTTCTTTTCAAAAAAAAAAAATGTTTGCTTGTGCACTTTGTGTTTCGTTTTTGTTTTGTTTTTTTTACTTGTTAAAAAATTAATAACAATAACAAAAAAAAGTATTATGAAAAAAATGGCTAAATTTGTTTTGTTTTGTTTTGTTTTGTGCTTTGCAACAAATTGTTTTTGTTTTTCGTTTTTGTCCATGCTTGCTTAGAATTAACTTTTCTCTTTTTTTCGCTTTTTTAATATTAATTTGGCACACTGATTCCATATTCCTTATAAGAAACCCCGAGAGCTTGGTGTGTATTGTGTTGTGTGTGTGTTGCATTTGTTGTTGTTTTTGTTGTTTGACTTGCCACACACACACATTTTCATTACTGTGTGTGTCTTTTTTTGTGCTTGCTGATTTGCTTGATTTTTATATCCCTGATATTTTTAGTTTTCAAACTTTAGGTTTTTTGCTTCCATTCCATGCTCATGAGGTGAGAAATGCGTCTGCAATTCAGGAACACTGGCCAAAGCCGCAGCTGCAGCTGCAGCTGCCACAGCTGCTGTGGCTGCTGCATTGCCGCTTTCCGTATCCATGCCACCGCCACCGCTAACAGCACTGCCACCGCCACTGCCACTGCCACCGCCGCTGTTGCTGCCACCGCCAACTGCATTGTTGCCAATGATGCTGGCGATGAAACTCTTGTCATCCTCCAGTTGGAATTTCTCCTTGTGCATGCGCTCCATGTGGCGGCCAATGTGCATCTTTTGCTTGGCCCGATACACACAGAAGGGGCACTGGAATTGCGGCTCCTTGCCGCATTCCCATTTCTGATGATTGCGCAGCGATGACTTCAGCTTATAGACACGCCCACACACCGGACACGGGTGTCCAGCACCGTTGTCAAGGCTATTATTGATGCTGCCACCGGCGCTCGAGTTCAACGAGACATTCAGGCTGCCTCCTCCTCCACTGTTGCTGTTGCCGCCGCCAGCAGTTGGTGTTGATGTGTTGCCGCTGATGAGATTGTTCATGGCGCTGATGCTGTTCAGTATATTAATATGGCATAGACCCGCCGCCGGTCCACCGACATCGGCAAAGGTCACAGCTCCGCTCAAAGTGGCCGGATAATCATTGCTGTTGCCTCCAACAGCAGCAGCAACAGTTGCTGAGCTGGGATTCTCATCGCCATAGCTACGATCGCAGCTATTACTGGAGACGGCAGCAGCGGCGCGTTTCTCGGCAACAGCTTTGAGCATAAGTGCTGTGGCCTCCTCCTCGGACAGATGCTTCAACTTGCCACCACCGCCGGGATAAATCTTGTGCTGCTTTTCGCTGCTTTTCCCCGCCGCTCCAGGTTCAATCTTTAAGCGTATGGAATTCACAGGCGATTTGTGCTCACTGGCAACGCTGTCAACTGATGTGGCTGCTGATGTTGTTCCCTTAGTGCCAGTGCCAGCTATGCTGCTGAGTTGCTTGTCCACCGACAGATCAGTGGGAAAGATCAAAGGTTGAACTCCCTCGCGGAGTGTCACCAACGGCATCGCCAAACGTGCATTCCACTCATTCCAGGTGAGTCCCGCAATGCGCGTAATACTCAAATCTGCTTACGTTTCGATTTCGATTTCGTTTTCGATTTTATTTTTAGTTTTTTATAGTTTTTGTGTTGTTGTGCATGTTGTTTGATTGGTTTTTTTTTATTTTGTGTGTAGAGAGGAAGATTGGTTGGTTGTGGTTGGCCATACAACATATGAAAATAAAACAAGAAAAGAAAAAAACAAAAGAAAAGAAGAACGAAAATCAATAGCATTACTTTTGAGACTGGACACAATGCAACGCAAAAAATAAAGGTAAAGGAAAAAAACAATTAAATAACTCGCAACAGAACTTAACATTAACAATTTAAAAAAAAGTGTTTTGCTTTTTTTTGTTGGGAAACGCAACGAAAATTTCTAAATGGGTGGAAAAAAAAACGAATAACACACGCGATTTCATGGTTAAACCAATGCCAGGAAAACAAAAAAAGAAGAGAAACTAATTTAAAATAAACAGAAAAATGTTTATGCATGAAAGAAGAAATGAATAAATGCGATCTTAAACTGTCACAACAAACAATAATGTTAAGTAAATATAAATTAGTGAAGCGATGCCTAAGCATATATAAATTAAAAAGCATTAGAAAATTATGGCATGAATCAAATACATAAACAAAATTAATTATATACACAATGCGATACTTAATGCTTTCTCTTTTTGTTTTTTTTTTGAAAGCCAAAATTAACGCCAATTAGTGCGGGGGTTTGTATAAACATATTTATTAAATCAATTTGAAAATAAAAAAAAATAAAACAGAATCAAGGAGCAGCTAACTACGGCAAGCCGTAGCTTAAATGCACTTGCAGAATATTTTTAATAAAAATAAATTTGGAAATAAAAATAATGTCGTATGGCATGCTGAATAGTTTAAATAGTTAAATTTGGTTTCTTATTTATTAATTTTGATTGCAGACTGCAAGTGCTTTGCATAATTAAATGAAACATTCGGCATTCTGGTCTTAGTTATGTGTTTTTTTTTTTAAGGTTTAGGTTTCTTTTTTATCTATGGTGTTGTACGTAGCAGCTGGAAACAACACACACACGGGCAGGGGGGAAAGAGGCAATTGCTGGTTGTTATTATTATTATATTGATTGCATTTTTGTTTTGTTTGTTTGTTTTTTTTTTAGTGGCATATACAGAAAACAATTACTTAAAATTTAGGTACTTATATAGAGCTGTTTGTAGTTCCTTTTGTTTCCAAGTTATTTTCCTCATCTGTTGGTCACCTACAAAAAAGAGAAATATATTAAAAGTCGTGTCAACTTTGGTGATTTGTGTAAAAATGTAAATTTCTTCAGCAGTTGAGGGTTTCATGTAGAACGTCTTCCTGCAAGAAAGAGAAATATATTAGTAGTGTTTCTTTTATATTAGTTATTCCATATAATACATCTAAAAGAAAACAAGTTTTTCGTTTTTGGGATTTATTTTTTACGTTTATTTTACAACTATTTCAAAATATATACTTTCTATAGATCTAATATGTATACATAATAAATGTTTAGCAATGAATTAAAAGTTGTACACACCATCAATTTTTTTTTTTTTTTTTTTGGTTTTTGTTTTATAATATTTTCCATGTAAATTATGTAAAATTCAATAATTGAATTGCCATTTTTTCCTCTTGTTCGTTTTTTTGTTTTTCCGAAAAAAATATATGTATATAGTTTTGTAAAAAGTTGTGAATATAATTAGTCATATACATGTAATTTTGCTAAATTGTTTTATTAATTTATATGTATATATTTTTCATTCAGTTTCGATTCAATTTTACACGCAATATTGTTTCCTGATTTTTTTCTTCGTGTTTTTCCCAATTCTTTCGTCAATTTTTTTTGTTTTTTTATTTTTGTAAAATATTTTCACTACAATTTTGTTATTTAACTTTTGTTTGTGTTATGTAAAAAACAACATTTGACAACGTATTTATTAGTAAGCCTCCGATTCAGACTATTTTCTTTTTTGTTTATGTATATTTGCATTAATTTTAAATTTTTATTCTTGTTGTCACGAAATAAAAATCGAAATTATTTGTGATACGTGTTTAATATAATTAAAAACAAAAACACACTGTGCACTTTAACATTGGTTTGCATCTTTTTCGTTTTCTTGTTTTGCATTTATCTTAAATACTTGAATATTCCCATTTGAAATATAGTAATTTTAAATATTAATTTGTTTAAATCTTTACACGTATTTATATATAGAAGATTTGCTAGGTACTGTACTTTCTGCGAAGACATTTAGATGTTGTGTTAAATTTATGCTTGAAGTTTATTTAAAATTTAACTTATCGAAATCTAAACTAATATGTATATTTTTTTTGTTGTATATTTTTCTTTTTTTCATTTTGTTTAAACATAATTCTTTGTGTTATTTCCATGAAAATACTTGCACATGATTCTGGTATTTTTAATATTTTTGTATTTTTCATAAATTTTTCTCTTGTTTTTTTTGCTGTTACGGCTGCAACAAACGCTCTAAGAAACGTAATTTTAAAAATTACGCAAAAAATAATGAAGACATAAATTAAAGCCCAAGTGAAAAAAGTTCTTTGCAAAGATTTGTGAAATGGATAATCCATAATTAAAACAAAACATATTTGTAAACGTTAAGTTTGAACTTAAGCAAATAATCAACAACTAAGCAAATTGCATTAATTTATAATGCTCGAGAAGAATCAAAAATAATATATATATATGAATATATTGTATAGAAAGTCAATAATGAAAACTGGTTTAAGCTTAATGAAGAAATTATGAATATAATTCTAATTTTTTTTTTTAGTATTTTGTTTCGCTTTGTTGCTGCTGTTCTTTGTGTTTGCATTTTGTTTTTATCGTTTTTTGTTTGTGGTACTCACTGTCCTCAGTTCAACGGCTTAGATCTTACGTCCCCGCTTGCTCTCTAGTTGGGGCTTCTCTGGATGATGCTTGCGCACATGGACACCGAGATTGCCACGCTGCTTGGCCTTGTAGGTGCAGTAGGGACACGGATGACACGGCTCCTTGCCACCGCACTCGACATTCTCGTGGCGTCGCAACGTCGACTTCCAGCGATACTTTTTGCCACAATGACGGCACACATAACGCGACTCGGGGTCATCGCAGGGACCCAGTGAGGAGTCGCTCAACGAGAGAGTTCATAGGTCATGCCACTGGGATCGTTGCCGGCATCGGATTCCTCTTTCATGGGTCGCGTTGTCAGGATGGTGTAACTCTTGCTCGAATCATGGACGCCCAGCTCTTCAGGTATGATCGTCTCGACGCCATCATCGTCGTCGGCCTGCAGTTGGATGTGATGATGCTGATGCTCCTGTTGATCCTGCGACTCCTGTTGCTCATGTTGCACCTGAACGGTGCCCTGATGGATGTGATGCGTCTGCAGCTGGGTGGCATGAATGTGATGCGTATGCGTCTGCTGATCGTGCTGATGCACCTGCAACTCTTGCGGCTCGTGCTCGATCGTTGTGATGTGCGTCTCACCGCCCGTCGTCTGCATGTGCTCCGTAAGCTCGGATGGAGCGAACCCGATGCCAATCTTTGTGCCATCGGGCAGCTCAATGTCATCGATTTCCGCATACTTCACCAGATCACTGATGATCGCCGCCGATGCATTCGGATTGTTCAAATCGATTTCGCTAATCTCATACTTGGTGCCATCGGCGAGCTCATGATGCTGATGCGGTATCGCCTCGTGGGTCTCCACAATCTGCAGATTGCTCACAGCCGGCGCAATGATCTTGCCACGCGAATATCGAATACGCGACGCAATGTTTGGCTTCTGCTCACCGATCTGCACATTGCGCAGTCCCACCAAATTGATCGTCTGTCCCGGATGTGCTGTGATTATGCTTTGTACTTGCTGCGCAGTCGTATGCAACTGCTGATGATGTTGTTGCTGCTGTTGCTGCTGTTGTTGTTGTTGCTGATGGTGTTGCTGCTGCTGCTGCTGCTGATGGTGATGATGATGCGATGTCTGCGGCACTTCTTCAATGTGCAACGTCTGATGTTGTTGCTGCTGCTGTTGGTGTTGCTGCTGGTGTTGCTGCTGCTGTTGATGATGATGTTGCTGCTGCTGCTGCTGCTGCTGCGACTCTTGTGGCACGTGCTGTATGATGTGGTGAGGATGTATGATCGTGGTTGTGCCACTGCTGCCGCTGCCACCGTGCGTCGCAATGGTTGTGGAGGTTGGGATGATTTTCTTAATGTTGATGAGCTCTGAAAGTATGCCAAATATAACCAATTAGTAAGGAATTAATATTTGAAAAAGAAAATGTTTAACTAAGAAAAAGTATAAATACGAAATATATAGTAAATACGAAGTAAACATATAAAAAATAAAGTTATATTATAAATTATAAATAAGAAGATATATAAATACGAAATATAACCCATTAGTAAGGAGTAAACATATCAAAAAAAAAAAAAATTAGAAAAAGCATAAATAAGAAAAAGTATAAATAAAAAGTACTATAAACATAAAATTAAGAATAAAAATATATAGTAAGAAAAAAATGTTGCCTAAGAATAAACTGTTTTTTTTTTCTACAACTTTATTTGAAAACTAAGTTACTTGAGTTCTGTTCGTAATTTGAGAAATAAAAATTAAATAACTCGATTATTCCATTACTATTTGCATAGAACTAAATTCTTTGAGTTTAGTTTAAGTTTTCATAAAAAAAATCGAATATTCTATTTCTTTATTTATAAAGCTTTTTCAGATCATTAAAGCTATTCATATGATTTGAAATAAATACATATAATTAAAGTAACTTTTACAGCGAAAGCAGATGAAAGTTATTGAAATCAGAACCCAACCATGTTTATAGCTTTGAATTTGAATACGGAAACGTGCTTTATAATTGTTTCTGCATAGTTTAGAATTCAGACAGAAATTATTGAGATTGGAAGCTAAGGATATTTTAGCTCAAAATATGAAAAAGGAAACATACTTTATATTTGTTTCTGCATAGTTTAAAATATAGATTACTATTAGAACTAATTTGATTTTAAAGGCTAAGAATTTTAGACATAATTTAGGGAGGGTCTTTTGGAAAACTTTTAATATCCATTTACAAGTTTTGTAAGTATTTAATTTTGTGAAATATTTTCAAATCAAATCATTTAAAGCTCATAAAAACTCATTAAGAACTCTACTCTATAATAGAAGCTAGACTCTTGATTTTCATTATAGAACACATTTCCTTTTACAATCAAAGCTATAAATATGGTTGGATTTCGATTTTAGATTTGCAATGCCATAAAATAATACAATTCCAAAAAAATTCTCTAGAATATTTCTAACTTATTTGAACAAAATAACGAATCTCTGCACTAATCTAGGCAAAAGTTTATACAACTCGGATAAGATTAACTACAAATCAGTAATCTAATAATCTAGACAACTGTTTATACAACTCGAACAAGATTAAATGAAGATCAGTACTCTAATAATATAATTAAAGAAGTGAACTTACCACACTCGGATGAGGGCAATTTGATGGGCGTGTTGGTTAATGTGGTCAACGTGGGCTTCACATCTCCACTGTGCGCTGCGGCATTGAGCAATTCGGTGATGGTTTGGGTGGGTTGTCCAGCTGGTCCAGTGACTGTGACCGCTGCGGTTGGTTCCTCCTCCCCGGCCAACTTGGCGGCTGTGATGTTGCCCAACTTCTTGACGTGCAACACGAAACCATCCTTGTTCTGTGTGATGACAATATCGTTGCTCTCCAGCAGGCAATCGTCCAGTTCGAATTCATCGGGTGGGCTCTCGGTTTGCTCGGATTTGTCCTGTTTGTTGGCTGTGGAATGGAACACAAGCAAAAGACGGGCGCGGCCGGGAGAATGGAAACAGGGGCGTGGCGACAAAAAAAAAGAGAAGGCAATTATTAGTGATTGTTCGGGCTTGGCACAAGTTTACCGCTTCTTAAACGTAGAAGAACACTTTAATTATATTTCATTTAATTTTATAACTTTTATGACTTTAATTTTATTTCATTTATCTGCACTGCGCTCAGCTCAAAAACGTGTTGCAAAAAACAAGCAAACAATTTCTGTTCGTAGCTTAAATTAAATTTGTTTCATTTTTTTGTTTTGTTGTATTGTGTGTGCTGCTGTTTGTTCATAATAAACTTAAACACCAAAGCCAGAAGGAATAAAAAAAAAAAATAAGTACAAGACAAAAAACAAGAATTATAAATATAATAGAATATAGAATAAACCGTGGCCCTTAAGTGAGATTAAGGTAAGGTGACGCTTTGCTTAAGTTCTAAAGAATTCAATAATGACACATTTCAATTTTGTTGCAAAAGGCAGTTTTTATTAACAATTTGAATAGAATGGCAAGTTGCAAATTTGCATAACTAATTTCGACACGTTTTGTTTTGTCGGTGCTTCAAACTTACCTGTGGCACACACACACACACACACACACTAGCACACACACTTAACTGAGATATTGAGATCTGTTTATGTTTAATAATCAATCATTCTTTCCACTTCAGATCAACTTTCCACCAGGTGGCGCCTCAAAAAGGCCACGTGCAGCACCTGCTGCTGTCACCTGATCGGGATGCTGTGTCTTCATGTGCATGTTGAGGCTGTGCTTATAACGTGCCACATAGTGACAATGCTGACACTTCTCCGTTGGCAATCTGCCGCACTCGAAGCGCAGGTGGCGCCACAGATTCTTCTTATAGGTGTAAGCCTTGTCGCAACGCGGACACGTGTGCACACTCGACTGCTGTGGCGGCACCGCATCTGCGTCTCTGGTGGTGGCATGCAACATGGCAATCTTGTTCAGCGATGTCACCGATTTCACCGACAACGTCCAAGTGGTCTCTAAAACGTGACAGCAGAGAAAAGTAATAGGTTAACAAAAAAACATATTCAGCGAGAATTTCATTAAATGCAAAACTAAGAAAACTAAAAACATAATTACGAGTTACAGATTAAGGATAATAATGATGCAAGATGGTGATGATATGATATGAGAAGATAGAGAGGGAGCTATAGAGAGAGAGAGAGGCAAATGGAAGGAACTCAATAAGTTTTGTCGCGTATATATTTAAACTACCAAGCAACCAGTTTGGCAGAGAGAGAGGCGATAGAGTAGAGCAAATTTTGTTGGTCTCTTTTTTTACTGAAAAGCTTACAAAGAGAAAGAGAGAGAGACAAATACACAAAGGTAACTAAAATACAATCTAAAAGTTTAAACTAAACTAAAACTCAAATTCAACTCAACTTGGAAAATTCTTTTCGAAATCTTACCAGCGCTTAAAATTAAACACAGCATCGTAGTTTAAAGAGAAAACCAAAAAAAAAAAAAAGATAACACAATTCATTCAGCATTTTACGTAACCGTAATTCCTTGAAAATAAATTCCATTCTTAAACATAGTTGCAGGTAGTACCGTCTACTATGTAAATAACGGTAGCAATTCGTATTCAAATTGACCTGACTATTCAAAACTTAAACATTAACAAAAAAAAAGGAATATTATTCTTAATGAGTATCCTCAGTTTTTCAGCGCATCTGTAAAAATAGAAAAAGAAACATTTTGTGATTAGTTAACAAGAGTTCTGATGAAAGTTCTGATTGATTCCAACCCAAGGACCCGAGAATAAAAAGATTTGTATATTTTTGTTTTTGTTTCTTTTTTTTTGGGGTTTCAACATTTCAATATCAATCTTTATTACGTTTTTTTTTTTTGTTTTTGTTTTTGGGTTTGTTTTGTTACCACTTTGCATCAAATTTCAAACATGTTGTGTATATAAACAATGCATATATATAATGCCTTTTCTTAGTTCATCATTTCATATTTTGCAAAAATAACAATTTTCTGCTTGTTGTTCTTGTTCTTCTTGTTATTATTGTTGTTGTTCTTGTTGTTCTTGGTTGCATTGTCTAAAAAACAGAATCTCAAATTTGTTCTTTACATATAATATATATTTGTTTTTTTTTGTTTTTGTTTTTCTTTCGACAACATTTTTTTCGTTTAATGCTACGTTGTTATTATTATCGTTATTATTATTACAATTATTAATAATATTAATTGTTTTGTTGTTGTTCATCTTGTTTCTGTTGTTGTTGTTGTTTTAAGGTACTAACAATATCAGCTTCGTCAATGTAAGTTGCGTTTGCTTTTCTTTTTTTTTTGCTTTATATAAATTTGTTTCATAATGTTTTTCGCCTTTTCCTTGGTTTTATTTGTTTTTTTTTAACAATAAATATATGTATATGTATTGTATATATATATATATTATATATAAACACTTTTTAATTTTCTTGTTTTTTTTTTTTGTTTTATTTTTAATATTATGCTACAAAAAATAAACAACATTCGTTTGTTACAATTACATTTTGTTTTGTTTTGTTTTGTTCTGTTTAATTATTGTTTTATATGTCTGCTCATTTGGTTTTGACTATATATATATAATAATATATATATACGTATGTATGTATGTATAATATTCATTATATGGCAATTTTGTTCCAAATACACTTTTACTAAAACTTGTTCTGGGTTTTGTTCATTTTTCATATTCATTTTCTTGTTTTTACTTTTACTTTTATTCTTTCTTCTTTTTTTTATGTATGTATATATGTCCTTGTATATATGTATGTGTATATATATGTATGTGTTTTTGTTGTATATATATTTTTTGGTTGGTTTCTTTGGAGTATATTTTGTAACTTATGCTTTAGGCTAACATTTTTCATTTTCATTTTCATTTTTTTTTTTTTTTAGTTTTTAAACTAACTTTTATAAATATTAATTAACAATAACAAGTTAAAACTTAATTATTAAATTAATGAACAAAAATCAAAGAGAATTTATATCAGTATAAATGTGTGTGTGTGTGTAGGTGTAGGTGTGTGTGTGTGTGTATTAAAAACAAAGCAACAAAAATTAAAATAAAAAACATTTAATGTTTCCTTCCTCTTCATTTTTTTCATAATTTTTTAACTCTGGCTTTCGAAAAAAATTAGTCTAAGCTTTAACAGCGCAACAAACAATGAAAAATTAATAATAATAATTTAGCTACTTCAATGAACGCGCAAACATAAACCTTAGTTAATTAGTTTAACAAATTATTTAGTATAAGCTAAATAAATATATATATATTTATTTATTTCCTTCATATACATTTTTAACTAATCTTATTAGCCAACGAATTATTGACAATTTGTCTTGCGGTCCATGATTAATTTTTTTCTCATTTTTTTTTTCTTTTAACATTAATTACGTTTTATATTTCTTTTTTTGTTTTTTTTTTTTTTAAGTATTTTTTTGGTACTTTTGCAATTGACACAAATTGAACACGCAAGACAAATTGTTAATGCAATTTCTGTGAGCTAATTTGAATGTGGCAAATTAACAAACAAATTGACAGAAATCAATTGTTAATGTCATGAAAATTTGCAATGGCTTTTTGCACTTTTATTCTTTACTTTATTTTATATTAATATATTTTAGTACTTCATTTTCTAAGTATAACTTGTCTAATTTCAATTCGAGTTTCAACTGTTCTTCATGCTATTGTTTTTTTTTTTTCTTGTTTGTTTAAATGTTTAAACTAATGCTGCAGCTCGCCTCAAAGCTACGCTTTTTGCATTGCTTGCCGCATTGCCTGCCGCATTGCTTGCCACATCAGTGCTCTTAAATATCATTTTCATATATTATTTGTTAATTTTCTTTTATTGTACTTTTCAACTATGTATTTGACTACAACAATATAACATAAGTTATTAACATGCAACAAGCAAACGAAAAAAAAAATAATTAATTAATGATGTATATTAATATAAAAACAAAAAACAATCAAAAGAAAACAATTAATTAATCTGTGTGTTTGTTTTTTTTTTTTAATAATGTTTGGACCTAACTAATGCGCATATATATATATACTAAAAATATATATATATATGCATAACTTGTATATATAAGTGTTTTTAGTTGCACTTTAACTGCCTGCCTTAGTTGTTATATATTTCTATATTGGTTTTGTTTTCTTTTGTTTTTTCCTTCATCATTATTATTATATATCCAATTGTTTATATATATTTTATATATATATTTCATATATGTATATATTAATATGTATAATTTCAATAATTTATTACATTTAAATTGGTTTAATGGCACTCTTAGCATTTTTAACTATGTTTCGGTTTCTGTTTCTCGGTTTCTGTTGCTGTTGCTTTGTTCCTATTGTTGTACAATTAAGTTAAGCAACTCTCAAGTTTAAACCAATCGAAAATTAAAACTCTGTCTGAACAAAAAAACAATGAGTATATCATTTCTCTCAGTGTGTGTAGAACTTATTTCTCTTTTGGGCAGCATTGAATTTTGTTATTTCATTTGGTTAATGCTGAGTTGAATTTCTACAATATTATTAATATTAATTTCATTTTCTTTTTTGTTTTGTTGTTTTGGCGGAGTTGTTTCCAGTTACGTAATGGCACACATGTTCTGCACACATATTCAATGCTGCCCCTCCTCCCTCCTCCCTCCTCCTTCGAGATACACACACACAATAGAAGTTACAAAAAACAGTTTTTTGTAATAACAATTTGACATTTGATTTCATCTTTTTTTGCAACAACAGACAACAAATTTTGCTAACATAGCATATTATAATATTATAATAGATGAGTGTAGTTTTCTGTGTGTATATATGTGTGTGTGTGTGTGTTGATGTGTATAAACTTTTGTTCTTTGAACCAACAAATCGTTTGGCCTCTTTGCGTTTTTATTCTAACTAAAAAATCTCTCACTTTCACTTTTACTTTCACTTTTCCTAGCTGCATTTCTCTGTGTAATAATATTATATAACAACAATTGAATACCCTTTGCATGCTCTTTTTGGTTGAGTATTTGCTTCGAAAATGCTTTGCAAAGAGTATTAAATATTCGGCTAGCCGAAGTTCTATCAATCTTTCAACGTTTTTGTTTTACTTTGTTTTATAACAAACATTCACATTCGACATATGTATGTGTAGGCGTGTGTGTGTGTATGTGTGTGTGTATGCAACATATATGTATATGTGTAACTGTATATAACGATAATATATAGTATTTATATGCATTTAACATAACATACATATATGATGTTTTTGGTTTTTGTTATTCTGTTAAATTGGTTTAGTTCTATTTAGTTTAGTTTTTTGTTGGCTTTTAGCTTCTTCTTGTTCGGTAATAATTGATAATTGATGTTCATTGTTATTGTTGTTGTTGTTCTGTTTTGTTTTTGCAATAATATATTAGAAATATATATAGATATATATTTGGCAACAAATAAACACAGTACGTTGTTTTGTTTTTCTTTTTTTTTTTGCATTATATGTTTCTCTCTGTTCTCTGCGCTTCACACACATCTTCTCCTCAATATATTATTATATTTATTATTATTATTAGTTCTGTTTTTTTTTTTATAATTACATATTATTTACTTTGTTTATGGTATTTCTTTGTTAATTTCACTAAGTTGCTCTTGCTTTGTTTTTGCACTTTGACTAAAATTACGTAGTTTTGGTTAGTTTGACTAAAATGTTGTTGCTCTTAGCTTCCTTGCCTCTCCTTCCCCCCCGACCTCATCCGTCGTTGCATGTGCCTCATCTCGTTAGTAATTTTTACTAGCTCACTTTTCTACCTTTCACATTTCATTTTTTTTTTACACTTTTTCATTGGTTTTTTTTTGTATGTTGTTTTTGTTCTTGTTGTTGTTGTAATTTTACTAAAATTCTATAAAACGTGTTGCACTGACTGCAGCTATACATATGTATATATGTATAATATAGATGTATATGTATGTATATATATATATATAGATCTATATATATATCTGGTTTTGTTTGTCTAGCTTGTTAAATATTTTATAATAGCTACGCTTTCATGTTTCTCGCATTTTGTTTCATTAACTAATTCTGCTTGTAATGCTCAGTTGTCAACAATAATTCTCAACTTGTTCTGGTTTATACAATATTATATATCATAATATGTATATACTAGTTATATATCTATATATATATATATGTGTATATATATGGGTTTTGTTTTTTGTTATTTTTTGTTTTTCTTTTTGTTTTTTTGTTATAAATGATGTGGCATCCAATAAATTCGTTTTGTTGTTGTTATTTGTAATTGTTCTTGGTTTAGCTACTTTGTCTCTCATCTATATGGTAGTATATATATTTCTATAGCTGTATATATGTATATGTTTTCTTTTTTTTTTAATCATTTACTATAATTTCCATTGCTGTTTTTTTGTTCTGTTGTTTGTTGTTATTGTTACAATTTGTTAAATATGTTTTGAATATTTCTTGTTATTATTATTTTTTTTTTTTTTTTGGGTTTGTTGTTCTGTTCTGCTGTTGTTGCTGTTTTTTTGTTTTTGTTTTTTGGTTTTGCTCAACAAAATGTTGCACTTTGCCTATGCGGATAACGCTTATTCTATTTGATTTTAAAGAAAACATTATCTCATAAGTAATATTTGACACAGACACCGGACTCAAGGTGCCGCTTTAGGTGGGAGCTTTGTGAAAATGCTTTGCCGCACATCAGACAGCGAAATTTTTTCTGTCCACCACATTCATATCTACAGAGAGAGAGAGACGGAAAGATTCACAAAATAGTTTTAGATCAGAGATCAGAGAATTCACAGATCACTCACAGACAGACAAATAATATGGACTATAAAATATATGTATATAGAAATCGAAAGAACTCACCTGATATGTCGTTGCAATGAGCTGGCATCCTTGTAGCTCTTCAGGCAATTGAATCTAGGGCATTGGTAGCGTCCATCTGGATTTATGAATTTGAATAAATCCGAAAATTTCAGCTCATACCAATAATCACGGATCAATGAGTGCGCCGCCGTACTCGATGGTGGAGGCGTTTGGCTGGAGTTCGAGGCGTAGCTGCTGGGCGCTATAATAATAATTCGAAATCGAAAATCAAAAGAGAAAACCAAAAAAACGGAAAAAGAAACCAAAACGAAATCAAAGAAAAAAGAAGAAGAAGAATAAGAGAACATTTATCAGACATTAGAGTTACATTTGCATTATCCTAAAAGAACTACATAAAGAGAGTTTTCGGGCCAAAAAGATATTATCGATATTTAAGAAAAAAAAAAATACAATTCCAGAGATGATACTCTGAGATCTCCACTTAGATTTCATTATTTCAAATACAAACAAAAAGAAGAAAAAGTAACAAGATCTTTTTGGTAGATTATTAGTTATTAATTTCGGTTGAAAGTTGTTGAAATTAAAAAGTATGTAAAAATAAAATTTATAATTATAATCGTAATAAAAGTTGTGATATTTACAGTTAGTGTGTGGTATGCAACAGTTTATTGTGTACATAATTGCTTGTTGTTGTTCTTGGTTGGTTGGTTGATTGATTGATTGATTGTTGGTGTTTTTTTTTTTTTGATGAAGCATATGTGAGGCGGAGGCTGTGATGCTGATGCAGTTGCGGTGGTGTTGATGATAAGAGGCAGCAGCTGCTTTAAAGACTTAGAGGAGGCTTGCGATATACTTTTAATGAGGCGATGATGATGCATTGATTGATTGATTGATTGATCTGGTTTTCTTTTTTCTTTTCTTTTTGTTTTTTTTTAATGGCTGTAATGAAACATGTTTAGTAATAGCGTAAAGTAGTCAAAGGCAAATGCAAACCCGCAGAACTAGTTAACTTAAATGAACATTTTTGGAATATCTATATAAACAAAAAAAAATAAATATAGTAAATAACAATTTCATTTTGTTACAATTTTATTCAGTTACATACAAAAATAGCGGTATATATAATATATATTTATAAAAATACGTCTTAATTATGCTCTTTGACAATGTGTATAAAAATAGTATTTTTGTTTTTTGTTTTGTTTTTCAATTTATAAGAAAATATAGTTGTATATAAGTATGTGTGTAAGTGTGTGTATGTGTATGATTGATGACTTAAACGTAAATGTAGTTGGACAATTTATTCGTGGAATGAATTTTGTTGCTGTCACAGTTCAATTGTGATATGAGCATTAAATGAAGCGAGCGAATGAAAAGAATCGTGCATCTATATCTTCTGTCTGCCAAGTTGTAATCTCTATATAAGTATATGATTATCAACTGAAACTTGAGCTAATATAATTGTTAAAAATGCAAGTGCTCAACGGGTTTCGTTAAAGGCTAAACTTCACCTGAGCTGAGCTCTTGTTTCGACTGTTTTGTTTTTATTTTTAAAAATGTATATATATTTGAACTATTTTTTGCTGTATGTAATTGTTGTTGTTGTTGTTTAAAAGTTGTACTGTTGGTTGCATTCATTTGTATTTGCTGAGATCGCTTTTTGCTTGTTGTATGGCTATCATATCATAGTTTAAGTTTAAGTGTATATAAATATATGTATATATGTAAATGTATCTCTATGCTAGCAAGGAACTTATAATTTTACAGCTCTCAAACTAAGCTAAATATTTAATTTTGTATTCTTTTCTGGTTTTTTTTTCTTTCATTTTAGTATAATACTTTCTTTCCATTGACTTGCTTGGCTTTGGCCTTGTTCTTAACTAGACTACGTATATCAAAACAATTTTGTTTTTTTATTTTTGGTTTTTTTTTTCTTTTAGGAATGTGATGTTACGAAACTGCCTCTTTTAGTGCAACCTTCTCTCCTCCTAAAAAAACAGTTACTACTCTCAGTAGTTTAGTAAAATATTTATAACTTTTTTTGTTTTTTGCTTTAAAATGCTTTTGACTTAGCTTCGGTTTCATTTTCTTTGGACTTGCGTTTTTTCTTTCTTTCTTCTCTTTTTTTGTTTGGCTTAATATGTTAAAAAATAGATGTTTTAAAATTAATCTTATGAAATTTTGCTTAGAAACTAACAAATGTTTAAATGTAAGTTTGTTTTTGGCTGTTTCTTATTTTGTTGGGTACTGCAACGCACAAATGTTAAAGTACAATAACTTTTTCTTGCACCATACAAATTAATTCAAATGCGGGCCAAGAAGCCACAACACTTTTTTTTTTTTTTTTAACTTTGGCGGCGCATATAATTTGCATACTTTACATAAATTTATGCAAATCACATACACAAAAAATGTGAAGTGAAAGTTTAAATATGCAAAAAAATCAAATAAATAAAGCAAGCCAAAAGCAAAAAAAAAATAAACTGCAAACAAATTGACAAGCAACATTATGTGCTTTGCTTATAAATATTTTCTTTCATCCAATTTTTAGTAGACACATTTTGTGCGTTGCGGTTCCCTGTACTTATCAAATTATAGTTAATGGACTTTTGTAAATCGAACCGAATATTAAGATACCCTTGCAGTGGGTTGAATATATGATGAAATCTGTGAGTTGTTTGATTATGGGTGATTCAAGTGTCTTAGAAGAGCATTGAGAGCAATTGAAGAGCAAGGGAAAGGAAATTAAGGAACTTTTAAGATTTGCAAATGAACAATATATTGAAATGGTAGATCAACTTTGTAATCAACTTGTAGAAGGTTCAAAGTGTTGATTATGATTAAAAAAAAAAGTAATAGAATTTCACTTCAAAATGTTATGTTATGCTTAGGAAAAGTGATTAAATTTCATTTCGTATAGTTAGTTTTTCCTTTAAAAGTTTAGAGTTTTGATTATGCTTCGATAAAGTAATAAGATTTAATTTCGAATAATTAGTTTTTTTCTTTAAAGGTTTAAAGTTTTGATTATGATTAGAAAAATTAATCAAATTGCATTTCGGACAATCAGTTCTTGAAGGTTTAGATCAAATAGTATAAACTTTGAACAGACAAATTGAAGACATTATTAGACGTTCTCTATAAAGTCTCCCAACTGCAAGGATATTAAAAGTGCGGCTAGCCACACGCATTTTTTTTCTGGGTTCTGGGTTCTTTGTGAGCTATCTCTTATGCAGTTTCCCATTTGGTTTGTATGCTGGCTGCCTGCATTTGAAATGCCAGGGGCAGAAAGTCCTTTTTCATTTTGGCAAAATGCGTTTTAATGTGCTTGGTTAGATTATCGCTGCGCTTGGCCGCATAATTGCAGCTGGGGCACTGAAATATCGGACGCTCTGTGGTAAAGCGGCACTCGAATCTTCGATGGCGACTCAAACTTTTGCGTGTCTTGTAGGATTTGCCGCATTGATCGCAAGCGTGTTGATACCAGGTGAGCACAAAATCTGTAAGGAAATTTTGTTGTTTTGTTTTTTTTTTTGGCCCACACAGCGCGCGCGCGACAGACAGAGAGGGAGAGACAGAGAGAAAGATGGAAGAGAAGAGAGAACAGCACACAACAAACACAAAAGTGTGAACGAAGCAGATGTGCGAGCGTGTGTGTGTGTGTGTGTAGGTGTGTGTGTGTGAGTGTATGATATTGATGAAATTTTGATGTTATACATAATGGATATATGAGAGTAGTTTATTTTTATCGAATTAATTGTAATTTATATCTTATGATCTGATGACTGAATTTTGACTGAGTTTTCATTTTCTTCGTTTTCTTTTCTTTTTTTTTTTTTTTGGTTTTGAGCAAGTCAAACTACATGGAAATCAAAACAGAAAACTTAAAAAGTAAAAATATATATAAATACATAAGAATTATTATATATACATAAATGCATTCCACATAAAGCTTAAATATATTTGACGGGTAAAATCAAAACGTGAACACAAATCGAAAATCAAAAATAATTGTAATCAAAAACGAACAATCGAATAAGTTTGCTTAACAGTTAAGTCGTAAATAAAAGTGTCAGGCACGCCCACATAAAGATATAGAAAATAAAAATCGAAAATAACCCACATAGAGCATATAAACGCAGCTTGAATTCCGTTGCTCAAAATCACCTAAAAGCGAAATTGAATGACGGAACACGAAGCTGTAGTGTAAGAAAAACATCGAGTGTTAAATAATTTATTTGCTTTTTTTTGTTGATTGAAAGACACACAAATACAATATATATATATAATATAAATATATTTTTAAAGTAAATTCGTAAATTGGTTTTTGTTTTGTTTTTATTGTGAGTAGCGCAAGGACAAGACACAAAAGCACAAGACGTTACACACACACAGTTACACCCACACACACACACACACTCTGACAGCCGCTGAGGATCGAGGCATACAAATAGGCGCATGCTGGGTGTGTGTGTGTGTGTGTGCTTGGTGTGTGTATGTGTATGTGTGTAAGCGTATTGTATGTGCGACTAGAACAAGTATAGAACCCATGTACTAGATATATATAAAGTAGATAGAGAGTGAGTGAGATAGATATAAGTTTCAAGAAATGAGACGCAGACAGCATAGATAAATAGTATAGTAATAGTATAGTATAGTAGATAAATATATATGTATATATACGCATAGTTGTAGTTGTATGTGTGAGTGACAGACTTTTTGATTTGTGGTGTTTTGTTTTTTTGTTTTTTGGTTGGTTGTACTGGTTACAGGTTACTGTGGTACAAGACTGACTGTAATATGGATAGCTGGGTCCTAGAACTGCAGCCAGTACCGAGTAGTAGGTAGTAGTAGGTAGAGTAGAAGAGTTTATCTAAAAGAAATTTAGTAATAAAAATAGGTTAGTGAAATTCTTTGTACAACAACAACAAACAGTTTCTTTTTTCTTTTTTTGAGTAAAAAACCAAAACGATAACAAAAAAGTGGAAAATTTTGATTGAGTGTGAAAAGCCAGCTATAAAAAAATACAATTGAAAATAGTTAATAAATTCTTTTTTCGTTTTCTTTGTTTTTTTTTTCTTTTTGTTTTATTCAATTAATAATATAAATTGTTTTTTTTTTTTTGTTAAGTTTTTTTTTTTTATGTTGTATTTTATGGTAAAAATATAAATATCATTATATTATTTTTAATAATTCACATACACTTAGCATTTAGGTATACAATTTGGTGGCATATCATTTGGAATAAGTGCTTAAGTAAAAAACATCTTAAAATTCTGATTATGTTCGTTTTTGGAGTTTTCGCTTTTTGGAATTGTTGAGTATTTTGCTCACGCTTGAGTATGTTTTTTTCTTTTTGTTTTTTGTTTCTGTCCCTCTTTGGGTTCGCATAGCACATCAAAAATCATACAGATTTGATTTCATGGCATCACTTACAGTTAGAGTATCAAAAAATGCTTAAATTCTAACAAATAGTTTAATGGAAATAGTTTTAGTTTTTTTTTTTTGGAATGACTTAAGCAATACAAATTCGTGACGGTTTTGAGTTTACATATTTTTGTGTTTTCTAGGATAAATAGTACCGTAAGGTTTCATCTCAACTGTGCAACATTGTAATACAGTTTTTTTTGTTTTTTTTTTTGTTTAGGGTTTTTTGTAAGACACGTTTCGCTGACTAAGGAGAGCACGCAAGAGAAAAAAAAATAGAAAACATGTTAAAATAAGTTACATAAAATAAAAAAAATTAGCGCTGGAATGTCTAAGATATTCTGAGATTCAATTCGTACGTAATATAAGATATTCTTCTTTCATTTGAGGGTGATTTAAGCAAAGCAGACACAAATTAAAATTATGAAATTAAATATATATATGAGAATATTCAATTGATATTTGTTTTTTGTTTTGTTAATAAATATAATTAGCATTTCTAGGTTTCTAGAGTCAAAAATATATACTTTGGTTCGAGAAAATGATGAATGAAACACAACTTTAGTTATTGTTGTACGCAAATGGCATAGTGTTCATCAAACGCTCCTTGAGCAATGAATTCGATATGATCTGCAGACCCAGCTTCATGTTCCACTCCTCATCAAGCAAAGGATGCGGTGGCTGCGTCTTGCCCGGCGTCAATGGCTCCGGCTTGATGCCCAGCTCAGCGGCTGCTGCCAACTCTGCACTGACACTCGCTTCGCTGCCATTGTTATTGGCCGCTTCAGCGGCTGCAGCTGCTGCTGCGGCGGCTGCGGCTTGCTCCTCGACAACGGCGGCTGCTGCTGAGATGGCTGTAATGGCACCCGTGAGTCCATACGTCGGTATGGGCATCATGTGCGGCGGCAACGGAGACGTGCAGCGTGAACCGTCTTGATTTTCGTCCCGCTCGTAGTGCTCCTTGCGCAACGACAGATTCTCCGGTATGGGACTCTCACAACCATTATGCGATCCGGCGCTGCCAACGCTCGCGCTATCGCTATGCCCGACTCCAGCATGTAGTTGACCGCCACCAACTCCTCCTCCTACTCCTCCTACACCACTTAAATCCAGTTTCATGTCCAGGAGACCGTTACTACGTGGACTGCTCGTCCTTGAACCGCTGCCCGTTGTCTGCTGGGCAATGGACGGCGGTATGCCGTGCTTGGAGACCAGATGCCTCACCATATGGTATTTGCGGCGGAAACGTGAGCTGCAGAATTCGCAATTGAAGCGCGGCGGAATGCCGATGCACTCATCGCGCATGTGTCGCTGCAGATGCCGTTTGCGCAGATAACTCTTGTTGCAAACGGCGCAGGGGAAACGCTCATGAGGATCACCGCCATCGCGATCGCGATCGTGCTTCGAATCGCCGCCAAACACGCTGTGCCCAAACTCATATTTCATATCTACGTGTGGTTTTTTTTTTCGATTGTTTTGTTGGTGCATTGTTTTTTGATTTGTTTTTTTTTAGTTTAGTTTGTTGTTGGTTATTAATTTGTGGCATGTAGGTTATGATTGGTGATACGATTTTTGGTGATTTCGTTTGTATTTTCAATATGAATTTGTGTGTGTTTGTGTGTGTTTTTTGGGGGGGTTTTTATGAAATGAAAATGAAAAGAAAAATAAAAAATATTGTGTGAAAAATCATAAACGCAAATCCCTTAAAAAAAAACTGCAGTTACTTCTGCAGTTTTTTTCGCTGTTTTCATCATCTCGTTGTTGTTTGTTATTTTGGCTTAACTTAAAACTAAACTTAAATTTCTTTTTGTTTTTTTTTTTTGTTGAAAGTTGAATAGAACTGAATACTATATAACTAAAATTACAATTACAATTTCAATTTGACAAATACAAAAATAATAATAAACAATACGACAAATTTATTTAGCTACTCTACACAAATTCAAAGAAAACAAAAACTGTTTTTCTCGTTTACTTGACAAAGTTACAAAATTTACTGAATCAAATGAATACTTAAAAAAATAAATATATATCTATCAATGTTTAACAAATTTTACTAGTTAGTTGTTTTAAATTAAATTTATGATATAGTTAAAAAAAAAAAGGTGGATTTGTGTTTTTATTATTGTTTGAACCACAAACGCGCGCTGTAAATTCGTATTTTCATCATTTTTTGTTTAGTGTTAGAAAAAACCAAGTTTGATTTCAATAAATAGTTGTACACATATATTTAACTTTTTCTTCAATATTTTTTTTAAATTTTTTGTTTTTTTCTCTTTTTTAGCTTAGCTAAACAACATTGGAATGGTATTGCGTATATACAAAAAGTTTTGGAGAAGAGATTAGAAGAGAAGAAGATTTCTACGTTTTCTTCAGCTGATGTATTCCATGCTTTTGTCGCAGATGCAACTTCAAATCGTAGCGCCAACTGCAACTAAAATTACAGAATTCACAGTGAAATTGTACGCTCGGCTTTTTGGCTGCTGCTGCCGCTGCAGCTGCAACTGTTGCTGCTGACGCGACTCTGTTGTTGCTATTGCTACTGCTGTTGATGCTACTGCTGCTGGTGTTATTGCAATTGTTATTGTTGCGCTTAACGGTTGCTGCTGCTGTTGGCAACAACATGCTCGAGTTTAGCAAATTGGCCAATTGAAATGAGGCTGCTGCTGCAGACATTTGACAGCCGCTGCAATTGCTCGCATTGCAGTGCAACTTGTTGTTGTTATTGTTATTATTGTTGTTGTTGTTGTGGGGTATAGTTGCATGGGCTTCACCACTGTTGTTGCCACATTTGTACATTCTACGTATCGTTACCTCCGGCTCATAAACCTCACGCATTTCAGTCACATTTGCTGTTGTTGTTGTTGCCACCTGACAATTGTGGTTGCTGCCGCTGCTGTTGTTGTCGGTGTTTATTGTTGTGGCTGCCGTTGTTGTTGTTGGCGTCTTTGTGGTTGTCGCTTGCTTGCTGGCAGCTGCTGCCACAACAGCGGTGGCAAAATTACAGTACAACGTCCGTAAATCTGTAAAAATTGTGGATTGGGTTGTTTTTTTGGGCTCAAAAATTTGTCGTCTTTTTTGGTATTTTTTGCGAAGAGAGAGGGGAGGAAACTTAGAGCGTACGTTGATTGTGTTGTTGTTTTGTTTTGTTTGTTGTGGTTGTTGATGCGTTTTTGTGTGTGTATGTGTGTGATTCGATGTGAAGTGGAATGTGTTTGTGTGTGTGTTTATAATTTACAGCTACTTAATTGGATAAATGATTAATTAGGCGCAACTCTCACACACATTAAAATTAGAGTTAATCATTGATTACGAACTAAAATAGCAGAAAAATTATAATTAAAGAATATTACTTAATTTAAAAATTATGCACACCGCGCCGACCGCCATTAAATATTATATAAATTACACAAATTATTTCGATTCCTTTTTTATTTTTTTCTTTGCATACTTCTTGCTGTTGTTGTTTCTGTTTTTTCGTTTTGTTTTTCTTTTCGCACATGAAAATCATAATTTGTAAGAAACTTAATTTAATTACACAAACTTCTGCACCAAAATTTTACATAAACTTTTCGTGTGTAAATTAAATTTGTTATTTACCAGTTTCATTTCTCAATTCAAAAAAATATATATATATGTATGTATGTATATTCATAATTGAATTAAACTTAACGAATTTGTTGTGGCTTGTTTTACTGTAGATTTGTTGTAAATTGATTTGTGGGAGAGGGGAGGGGCGAGTGTGTGTGTGTTTTGTGGTGTGGTGTGTGTGTGTGTGTGTAAATGAAACATGCAATTTGTTCGATTGAGAATTGAAAAACACATTTTGTATCTTCTGTAAAAAATTGCATTTATTATTGTAATTTGTAATTTGATTTTTGTTTTTTTTTTCTTTTCGTTTTCATTAGTTTTTTAGTTACTTATTTTTTGTCGTACATTAATTTGTAAATACAAAAAAAAAAATAATTTCAACTTGAATTTTGATTATCGCTGCTGGAAATATAAGTTGATTGAATTAAAAAGAAAGAATTGCACACAAAATACTTTTAGGATTTCCAAAGAAAATGCAAAAGTAAAAAATGCTGCCACACGCTGCGCTCTTTGGTTAATAATGATTAGTAGAAATAAATGATCGTATAGCTTTTTTGTTTTGTTTTGTTTTGTTGTTGCTGCTGTGCATTCGTGGCGTCTTTTCGTTGCACTTTTCCCCCTTCTTCCCAGCCATCCCCCCAAATACCCTTGTCACCACCAAAGAGAGAGAGAAAGGATTTCAACAATTAAGTGTTGCTGCATCGCTGCTGTTGCTGTTGTTGCTGCCATTTTTCGTGGCTTTGGCAACAGCTGCTGCGGCAGCCAGAACTTGCAACTGTTGCTGCTGTTGCAATTGCTTTTGCAACTGCTGCAGCGCCTGCTGATGCAACTGTTGCTGATAGTAACTGCTATCGAGGGACTGTTGTTGTTGTTGTTGCTGGCCATCATCATCATCGTTATTATCCACCTCATCATCATCATCATCGTCGACCACAAATGTTTGCGGTTGTCGCGACTGCAACTGTTGCTGTTGCTGTTGTTGTTGTTGCTGTTGCTGCGAGTCATCGATAAACTCGTCCAGTCCATCGTCCAACATATCCAGATCAACAATATCGCCGACTGTTGACGTCGCTGCTGCTGCTGCTGCTGTTGGCTGCAGGGCTTTGGCCGCAGCGCGTTGCTGACGCTTGAACAGCGAACGCATCGCAATTTCCGGATGCTTTTTACGCACATGCTGACGCAAGTGATCGGCACGCTTGGTGCGATGCCCGCACACCGAACACACCATCGACTTGCCCTTGCCGCACTCCTGTCGCAGATGGCGACGCAGTGTGCCATGGCGTCGATAGGTTCGATAACATTGCGGACAGGTGAAGCTCTCTTCGAGCTGCAAGAGGGCGCCACTTGAGCTGCCGAGCATCGATTGAAAGTTATCGAATTGTGGTGCTTGAAAATGTGTTGTTGTTTTTGCTGTTGTTGTTGTTAAGCTGCTGCCTGTTGCAGTTGCATTTGCTGTTGTTGTTGAGGTGCTGCTGCCTTGATAATGTTGTAAATGCATATCGCTGAAAGTCTCGCAACTATCGTCTTGCTTGCAACTGCTGTTGCTACTGTCATGTTGTTGTTGTTGCTGCTGCTGATGCGTTGTTTGTTGTTGATAGCCTGAAATTTGTTTTTGTTTTGTTTTGTTTGGTACATATTTTTCGCATAATTTCAGTTTCAATAATTGCATATGGATTTTCTGACTCAAGTTAATAATTTTTTTTTTTTTTAATTTGGCATGCTTTGGGTTTTTAATTGGTTTGTTTTTTTTTTTAGTGTAAATTTCTGCTCAGTTTTCAAGGCAAAAACAAGCAATGATTAGTTCGTTATCAAAATGCCATTAGAATTAATTTTTTTTTTTTTTGGATAAGCATTATTTTTTTTTTAGATTTAATTTTGTTAATTTCTTTTTTCGTTGAATTAATATTTTTTTAGATTTGTTTTACGCGTTTTTTTGTCAAACAAAAACAAATTTCAAACAGGCAAAAATTAAATGCGATCAGCAGCGCAGACAGGTTAATAAAATAACAACGAAATAAAGTAAAAAGGAGGAGAGAACAGAGAGTTGAAGAGAGGCAGGAGCAAAGTCACGTTAAGGAAACAAAAGAGAGGCTTTACCAACATGTCGCCAAGCCTCTCCTGATGTATTTTTGTGTATGTGTGTGATGAGTTGGGGGGCTTTAAGTATGATAGAAAGAGATAGAAAGAGAGCTGACTTTTAGTGGCGTTTTAAATGAGAGTATGATATTGTTTATGAGTATGTGTGTGAGTGTGAGTGCAAGACGTATTTGTTGGGCAGGCATAGGAGCAGCAAAATAAGTAGGAGAGAGACGAACACACACAGGCACGTGGCACTAGCATTCAATACGAGAAAAAAAACAAACATTTGGCTTTCTTTTTCATTGGTTGATTGGGACTTTTCGGATCTGTAGCTGTCCTTTGTTGTCTCGTCCGTGTTTACATGTATGATATATGTATGTGTTGATGGGTATGTGTTATTTTCAGCCTGACAAACAAAAACACTCTTCAATTCGGAATTCGACTGTCTGCTGGCAGCAATAAATTACGCTCTTTAATCATAAAAAATACTCTAAAATATATATATATATGTGTATGTTTATGTATAAATAGACGTATATGCAAAGTAATTTTTGGGTTCGTATGAGCGAGAGCGAAAAAAAAAGAAAGGAGAACCTAACACGAATATTTGGTATGATGCTTCTTGACCTTGCAGTGGCGATTCAATGAATCTTTACGCTTGAACCCAGCATCACAAACGGCACAACGAAAATTCTCCAACATGCCGCACTCGAACTCTAGATGGCGCTTGAGCGCCGAGATACGCGAATACGAATTGGGACATTGTGGACACTGCAATTTGCCATCGTCTCGTTGGTCTGCACTGCGCGCTAGCGTCGCTGCCGAACTGCTGCTGCTGCGCTGCAATAATGGCGGCGACATGAATTTTTGACCAGCAGCCACCCCCGTTACAGTTTTCCGTTTACGTGATCGCAATTTGCTGCGTCGCATTGCTGTAACTGGCACTAAGAGCGGCGACGATGGCGGCGGTAGTAGTTGTGGTTGTGTTGCTGCTGGTGGGGGAGGCGATGGCGATGGTAGCTTCATCATGGTGTCTAAGTAAAACGATGCTTGAGTTATGCTCAATTCAAGCAAACCTGCAATGAAATTGTGTTTGTGCGCGCAAAGAGCGCAAAGAGTGAAAGAGAAAATGATAGAGCAAGAGCTAGGTAAAAGCTTGTTGGATAGCACGACGACAACTTGAGCAGCATTTAAATTTCAAAGGCAAACAGCAGCTCAGCTTTAAGGCTTTCTAATTTCCTGTGACACAAATTACACGCATACATTTTGCTCAAAGTTGGCATAATTTATTACGCTTAGAGAACAACAAAAATGTTTTGCAATTCTATACAACACTACAACACCACACTTAGGACTACACTAAAGAGAGCGCGCACTCTTTTTATTTCTATTTCCCTTATCTTATTCTTTCTTTAGCATGCCCTTGTGCACATAGTAATAATGATCTTGCAGCTTGAAATTATAGTGAAAACCTCGACCGCACATGCGACACACATATTTCTTGGGCTGATTGCACTCTTTGCGCATGTGACGCGTCAATGTACCCAGCACCTGATACCTGCGACCGCACGTCTCGCACACATAAGGCGCCGCCACAGCTGATGTTGTTGTTGCTGATGCTGACGGCACTGCATCCAAGGCTGCATTTCTAAAGAGAAACAGAGACAACAACAAAATGGCACTAATATAGAGGGAGCAAGGCAAACTTCAGCAGAGTCAATCATCAAAAAGAGAGAGTGAGTATAACATTGAAAGAGAGTATGCAAAATGAAAACAAAAGAAGAGCTTTTACCTGCGAGACGATATCAGTTTAGTGCTGCCCAATTTGCGTTTGCGCCGGGACTTGTTGCGTGTGGAGGCTGAGGCTGAAGCGGATTGGGACTGGATGTTGTTGGTCGAGGAAGAGCTGCTGCTGTTGGCATTTGCCTTTCTTCGAGTAATGCGCTTTGAGCTGCTGCTGCTGCTGCCACCCATGGCTGCTGCAAGGCAACAACAAATTTATGCCAGAAGAAACGACAGATGGCGGCCACACATTGTAAAAAGAGAGAAGAGATAGAAGAGAGAGAGAACATGGCTCAGAGGCTTATGGCAACACATCAACATCAACAACATCAAACTAGAACAAACTCTAATATCCTAACTAGACTATTCCTATAAAAAGCTTTCGCTCGCTTGCCTAACTCTTCTATAGAAAAAAGCTCTTAAAACGCTTTCGCTTTCGCTCACTCGTCTGCAAAGTTTCAAACCGAATTAAATTAACTTTGGATTTGAGTTTAAAATTCCGTTTTATTTGTTGTAATATTTTTTCTGTATTTTGTTTTTGTAACAAAAATATATATGTAAATTGTATGTGTGAGATACATATAAAAAAAAAATAATAAGAATATATTGTTGCATTAAGATCAGGCACTGAGCCGATGTGTGTGATGGTAATGATCTTGCAGCTTGAAATTATAGTGAAAACCCCTGCCACACAAGTGGCACACATATTGCTTGGGCTGATTGCACTCTTTGCGCATGTGGCGCGTCAACGTCGAAAGCGTTTGATATCTGCGACCGCAGGTCGGACACACGTGCAACGACGGTGACGTCGACGACGACATCGCCGCCATCGCCAACGTCATCGACATCGACGACGACATCGATAACGATGACGATTGATGATTATGATGATGATTGCGACGCTTTTGCTGCTGCTGCTGCTGTTGCATCACCATCGATCGGCTGGACTTTCTTCGGGCATTGAACTTTAAATTGCTTGGATGCATCAACATATCTTCTGAGCACACAGCAAAGCAGAGTAAGAGTGAGAAAGAGAGAGAGAGAAAGAGACACACAAATAGAGAGTGGCTTTTAAAAAGCAAAAAGCAAACAAAAAAAAATTAACACAAGAATCTGCTTTTAAAATACTCCTATCTAGCATTCGTACTATAAAATATTCTTTTCGAATGAAAAAAGCTCTTTCTTAAACGCTTGAAAAAAGTTTCGACATAATTGTTTGTAATTAAAGTGTTGCAAGTACAAGTTGAAAGCAAAGTAAAGCCCAGTTTAAGTACAATAACCAAACTACAAAGTAAATATATAGATGGGAGAGTGTGTGCTACATACATTATACATATTGACAAGAGAGAAAGAGAGGGGGAGAGAGATAGAGCTTAATTCAATTTTAAGATTAATAATAAACAATGTAAATTGTTTGTTTATTTTTGTTGTTGTTGTTTTTGTTTTGTATAATTGATAATCGTATAAACTAGTTTACTACGACGCAACGATGCGACGTCATGAGTTTTGTACAGTTATCACCAAAAGCTTTAATAAACCGTTGCAGCCTTATAAAGCACTTGATAATTGTGCTTTTTATAGGCCAGGCCAAGCAGCAAAATCACACGCACGCAACACAAAGTGGGTCAAGGCCAAGCAAACAGCTTTCCGAGAGACTAAAATCACACCAAATGCGCGCCGGCAATATTAAAATTCCACCAACTGAAATCCCTTTCTAACTGCCATCCTTTCCCGAAGCGAAACATTTTTCAGTGTATTTTTAGAAGACAGTCTAAAACTGGAACCATTAAAACTTATATAAGAGACATTTCGAATAGATGACATACTGCATTTCTTAGAAAATCCATTAACATGCGCGCAATGAATAATAAAAGTAGATTTTGTGTTTGTGTGTGGTGTAGAGAATTATGTATTCTCTTAAAAAGTGAGAGATCACAACACAAAAAAACGAAAATTAAATGCTGCGCTTACTTTTTTAGACAATAATGCTAATGAATCTGGAAATTCCAACAATAACGCAAAACTGGTTTTGGACTTTTTTGCTATTGCAACTAATAAAACACAAAAGAGAATCTCGCACTCGTCAACTACTTCATCATTGTTTTCATCATTGACAGCATCAAACTGCATAGCGACGAAATAAGGGAGAGAGGAGACAGCATTATCTTCAGAGAAACAATGGCGCAAAAACAACAAATCACCGCAAGCTGATTAAGAATCTCATACACACTCACACACAGAAAGAGAGACACGAAAAAGTGTAGAAAAATCTTTGTCCGACCTTGAACTTGAACGAATCTTTCGAGTTCTTATTGTTGCTTGCTTGATGTTGTTGTTGTTGATTAACAACAGTAAGCTGTGACTACGACTATGATGATATTTAAGCCGGGGGGAGAGATAGAAGAGCAAAGAGGCCATATAAATTATGGGAAATCAAGCTTTCGAGGGAGAGACACTCTAAATGTGGTTTGACAAGACAAATGACGCACATAAAATGTGATGCAGAAAATATAATATGATATGGTGAAATGTACAATATTTTAAAAAGAAACTAACTGAATATTCCACTTCCTAAAACTTCTTTCTTTTTCTTGAGAACAGATAAGAAATATAAAATGAAAGATAACGCAAAATGAATATATTTTGTATTTGTGTGTGTTGTCTTGTCTAGGGATCAAATTGTTGGGAAATTCAATCAGATTTCATCAACACAAAAACAAAGGCAACAAAATGGGAAAGGGGGAAAAGGAGCGTGTGTTTTGACACTGGGACCAGAGCGTAATGCAAAATTCAAGAAGAAAATATGTAATAATAAGATTATGTATCGAGATATATACACAATATATATCCATAAATAAATATATATACTTGTATAGTTTAATGTGTAAACACTTAAAGATAATGCAGCGTAACGTAGATAAAATGAAGGGATGATTATAGTTGGTAGATAGTTTGGAGTTTATATAGCTTACCCTGCTGCCGGCGATATAATATGTAAGCAACAACAACAATTGCTCAGCTTTAAACTCGCGCTAAAGCTTTGCGCTCTCTTTTCGTACATTACCTGAAAACGCTGTAATTTTGATTTTTCTTTTTTTTCTGTTTCTGTTTCAAATTTGGTTTCTTTTCGGTAAAATGTGTAGAGGTGTTTTCTCCTTTTTGTCATTTAGATGGCGGGGAGCGGGGAGTTTATGGACAGAGAGTTGATGGAGGATAGCGGGGAATAAGAGGGGATTTGGATTGGACTTTTCCTTTTTTTTTTTGTTGGTAGGTACAAACAAAAATGAACTTAAAATATCAAAATTAATTTCATTTTTTGCGTACTTCGCCCAACCGATACCGTCGAGCGAAGCATACTTACCTGAGATAGAGAGAAAAAGAGAAATACTCAACCCGGGAAGACCAACAATACACTCTGTAGATGGCGCCACCTATCGAGTACCAGCTAAAGCAACAACTGTACCTCGCCATCCGCTGGATGGCTACATGCTTTCTTAGCGGCATTAACTCGACTTTGGATGACGTTCGATGAACAGCGACTCCTCCAGATGATCCTCCATTGCTTAAGATTCTTTCTTCTTCTTTTGGCATTGTTTTTCACTTGTTCACTTAACATGATAAAAGAGTGTTCAAAAGAGTGTTAAACGCGACACGACGCGAAGCAATTGCGCTCTCTTTAAACAAAGAGAACGCCTTATGCTTTTTACTTTACGATAAGCGATAACGATAAAAGATCAAACGCGCGCGTTTTGTCTGGCAACCAAAAGGTTCGAGCCAAAGACGAAAGAAAAATGCTTACAGACTAATATAAACATAATAATGTAGATAACACAAATCAAAGTCAATAAATGAAACAAAAAAGTCCCGTCAACCAAAATTAAGCAAAATTATATAGATATATATACATAGATCTGCATATATAAATATGTATGTATGTATAATGTATAGATAAATATACACAGTACTAAAATTACAATTTAAAAACTGCATGCGTATTTCTCATTTTTAATTATAGTTGTAAGAAAAATAATAATCGTAAAATAAATCAACTAAAAGTGTGTAATAAACATTAGCTCGCGCTGGAGAGAGAGAGACACAGAAAGAGAATAAAGAGGAGGACGGAAGTGGGGAAGTGGTGGAGCACTAAACGAAAACATAACAGATAATGTTGGCAATTATGTAAAATGAATACGAATGTGGCGCATGAAAGCAAATGCAACAAAATGATAACGTATAAAGTGTGCCCATATATATGTGTGTGTTGTGAGTGTCTGTGTGTGTGAATGTGTGAACAAAACAAATTGTTAAGAAAACTTGGAAAATCTTGTATAAAAAATATCCAAGTTATTTATTTAGTAGTTCAAATTGCTAGAACAATAACAAAACTTTGGACACAACACTAAGAGGGGAGCTTTCATTTAACTGAGAGACAGAGAGAGCGAGAGAGAAAGCACACCCTTCTGTAAAAACACGCACACACGGATATCAAGTGAGGGGGGAGTGAGTGAGATATATGTATAGTGAGCAACGCTGGGTCGGTTTCGCACACACACACATAGAGCAGCTTGTATTATCACTCACTCTCTCACTTACACACACACACACGCGCAAAGTAACATAATTTAAGACTAACTTAAAATGAGACCAAGTCGCAGCTGCATTGTGTATGTGTGTGTGTATGTGGTGTGTGGGTGAAAATGTATGTGTGTAAAATGTGTTTAGAGAGAGCGTAATTGAAGTGTCTTCGTTTTCAGATTGTGTGAAATTGAGAGAGAATTAGAAGAGAGATAGAGAGCTAAGAGAGCTTGCGGCTTATGTTAAAGAATAATATAAACCTTTGTGTAAATACGTGTTTGTGTTAAATAAATAATTCAATATACATAAAATGTTAAAAACCAAATGCGGCACAAAAAAAACACCAAATACATAAGAAATAATGATATAGCCAAAATAGATTACGAAATATGATAATTGTATATAAATAATAAATGTATAGAAAAAAGTAACAACAAATCATACATAAAACACATTTCATAAAGCGTAAATGAATTGATGGTATGAAAAAGGGAGCAGGTGAGTTATTATAGTTAGTTAAAATAGTGGGGAGACTTTTCGGGGGTAGCGTTTCTCAGGGCAAATGTTTGTTTGGTTGGTTGGTTGGTTGTGTGTGTGTTTGTGTAAATGTGTATTTCAATTAATTTGTTGCGATAGATAATGTGTGTGTGTGTGTGTGTATGTGTGTTTGGTGGTTTGTGTTAAAAATTAAATATAAGTAGTTTTAATTTATCATAAAATACAATTATATATACAGGAAAAAACTTGTTATACGAATTATGTGTGATCAAATTAAAAAAAAAAATAATTAAGGTGTTAAGTTAGTTGTTTAATTCAAAAACAATATTTAAAAAAAATAGTAATTAAAATAAATTAAAGTGTAGTACTTTCAACTTGCACAAATTATTAATTTTTGGTTTGTTTGTTAATCATTCTTTGAGGCGGGGCGAGAGCAAAAAGCGCAACAAAAACCAGAATTCAAATTTCTATGCGTTTCTTTTTATAGGTAAATTCAAAAGTATTATTGTTTCTTGCAATCTTGTTTTTGTTTGCTCTTTTCACTCTTTCCTGTATTTTGTATTCTTTCTTTACTTGTTTTTTTTTTTAGTAATTTTGCAAAAATATTCGTATTTAATTTTTGTATCTTTCTTGTTGCTTGTTTTTTTCTTTCTTTCTATGCTGCGCTTTCTGCTGCCTAATAAATGTTATATAAAAATTCTATCTCAACGTTTAAGAGCTTTTTTCTCGGAGCACGACTTTCGTATGATAATAAAAATGGTATTTGTTGTATGACATTTTAAGAACTGCTGTTTTTTTTTTTTAAATTAAAAAAGTTCAAGTAGAAGTAGAAGAAGAATATGAAGACAACAACAACAAATATATGCATATTTAACGAAAAACAAAAGTGAGTAATATGAAGAATTTGAGAGTTGTGATGATCTTGAAATACTTGTTGTCTTTAATTATAGATCTTTATATTTATCTGTTGTTTTTTTTTGTGATGTGATATTACGTATTTTCAATTCGTTTGAAATTTCTTCTTCTACAACAACTAATTTGCATTTGAAATTTGTAGCTGGTCGTCGTGCTCAGATAATAATAATGGTCTAACCATAAACTAAACTGTTTTATATTTTGCTTTTTCATTCGTATTTCATAGTATAGTATATATAGTCGAGATATAACTCGCTATTATCTTTCGGGTATAGAGTATGCAACAAAAACTCACCTTGTGGATCCCGTTGCTGTGCATCCTGTGCGGCCATTAGTCCAAGTTCATCCTGAGATCTGTCGTGTTGCCATGTTGCATATGCTACACGAATATAAAAAATTCCAAATTAGTTGTCAATCGGATTTAAGAGTTAAATGTATTTATAATGTACCTTGACTAGATCCATCGCCACCCTGACTGGTGCCAGCCGCTTGATCCAGCTCTTCCATTGTCATATCTTCCTCATCCAAAGTCAAATCCTCAACGTTCTCATCGTGCGCATCCTCATCGTATTCGGCCTTGGGCTCAATTACCATTTCAGTTGTTGCGGTTGTTGTTATGCTATTATCTTTGATCTTTTGTTTATGATTCGACTTGTCTAGAGTGGCCAATTGCTTAACGACACCTGGATGAACGGCAACGGCGCCACTTGCAACACCAGCACCACCACTTGCCACATCCATTTCATCGGCTTCGCCTTGGGTGCTTTCATTCTGTTGTTGCTGTTGTTGTTGTTGTACATTGTCGGTGTTAATGGCATCGCTTGTGGTTTGTTGTTGCTGCTGCTGCTGCTGTTGTTGGGCGCCCTGGGCAGCTGTCGATGTTAGTTTAGCGCTTTCAGTCTTTTTGGTAACGTTACTGCTGCTGCTGGTCAATGGCTGGGTCGATACTTGGATGCTGCTGCTGCCACTGGCATTTGTTGCTGCGGCGGCGGCACCAACGCTGCTACCGCTGGCCAATTGAGTGCTGACCAAAGCGGAGGCGGCGAGGCTAGCGCTTGTTTGTTGGAGGATTGACTGATTGGAGGCGGCGGCGACTGCTTGCAGCACTGACGAATTCGAGTTGTCGTGCACATCTGCAATACCCAAACAAAGTGTTGCAAATTGTTATTAAACTGTTCTACTTGTACAAAATTGTGTTTGCTTTTTGCCTACCATTTTCCATGCTGCGGCGACGCACTTTTCGGCGACGACGCGATGGACTCGAGGAGCCTTCGCGTGATCCAGACACATCACCAGACACATCCATGGCACCACGCGATCGCTTCGTCTGCTCCAGCGTATAGGTGCCGCTCAGCTTGACGCGATGATGTGCATCCGATTTGGTGGCCTGTTGCGCTGCAGCCTGGGCGGCTGCCGCAGTGTTGCCACTGGCGCCACTGTTGCCACCGCTGCGATTGTCGGACAATCCCTTGATCTGCAACGATTCGGCGGCCTTGAGGAGCGCAGCGAGTTGATCCTGCGAAATGTTGACCTCGCCGCGATACATGTAATCCATCATGGCGCGCAGTTCCTGATATTTGACATCCTTGAGTATGAATATCGGATGCTTGTCGTACTGTTCTTGCAGCAATGTCTAAATTGCACAAAAAAAAAAACAATTAATATCGAACTATATTCAGAAGATAATCATTGCGTGTTACTTACAGCAAAGTAGGGACTGCATGCTGATAACACCACCTTGTGGGCCTTGAGAAATTTACCCTCAGCGGCGAGCGTGCAATCGACTAGTGTCTCATTTTCCAGCAACGTGTCAAATACACTGATCAATGTGCTCTGATGGTTGTTCCATCGCAAACAAAACTGTTGATCGTCATCCATGTTTATTCTTGTTTCTCTTTATGTATGGATCAAGAATTGGGAGGAGGAATAGATGAAAAGGGGGTTTTCAGCCTTCCGTCGTCGTTCGACGTGGCTTTGCCCGTTGCGGTTGTGCTCTCTGCTTGGCACGCTTTTCTTTTATCGCAGCTTTCAGGAAAATACTTTTATATGCTTGCAGATGTAGTATAGTTCAGATAGTAGTTGTTTTGTTGTAAAGTTGATGTTTAAATGTCTGCTTCTTCTTCTTTGTTCTTTTGTCAAATGCTTGTAGTTGTTATATAGATATATCAGTTAAAAACTGCAATGAAAAACGATTGGAAGTATTGCAAAGTTAGTCAAAAGTAATCACAAAAAAACAGTTCACACACACAAAAAGCATTTTCACACACATGGTGTCGCCTAACAATCACAATAACAGCAATTAATTGCTCGCTTTTATGCTTTGCCTCTTCAACCAACGCTTCAAGGTCAAGTTCATGTTTTTTTTTTTCTGTCTCTTTTACGCAAACTTATTATCTTTTAATTTTTACATTCGATTATTTGCACAACAGCGCCCTCTACATATGACGGACGCCCCACAAACACGCAACTGCAAAGCAAATGCAATTTTTCGTTTTATTTTTTGTTCTTTACGTTTCATAGCTTGTGCTTTCAAATTACTTCTATCTTGAGTTTTTCTTTTTGTTCACACATTTCTCAACTTCGCTCATTCCACGCATACAAACACACACTCACTCTCACACAGTTTGCAAGCGACAGCAACGAGAGCGCAAGTACAAATGCTGCTCGGCTAACGGATTTTGTGGCGATGTGTGTGTTGGAGATCGATGGAAACGATAAATGACGACGACGCGACAACAACGAGAGACGTAGACGTTGCGACGACGTCGACGCATCGTCAGCGCTAAACGAGACAGAGCATGAAACAACATAAAGAGGGGAAGTTTCGCAGTCGCCGTCTCTGTCGCAGTCGGCGTCACCAATACATGTGAACGCAAGATGTTTGCATGTGTATGCGTATGTGTGCGTTCGCTCAACGAGGTTTTTTTCTAGTGGGTTTTTCGTTGTGGAAAATTTCACAAGTAGACATTCATACACACACACGCACACACATACGTGGGGAAACGTTTATGATTTTCTGATAATTTTAAAGTTGAAGTATGAAGCAATCTTTTCTGCTGCTGCGTCAGTCACAGTTTTTTCTTTTTATTTTGTTGAATTTGTGTGTGACGTTTTGTTTTATGGTGCATTTAAAAATAGAATATTTTCATTAGGAGCAGCAGCAGCACACACAGTCACACATACATAAATATAAGAGGTAGAACTGCACATAAAGTGATTTCACGATTTTGTTAAATATTTTCTTTTTTCACAAACACTTCACAAAACTTACTTTTGCAATTTTCGCAAGCAAGAAAAATGATTTTCTTTATCGACATGAATTTAGTGTTGTATTGGTTTTGGTTGCTGCTTGGTAGTGTAGTTGTGTATAAGTGTGTGTAAGAGTTGTAAGTAATTTTTTTTGTTGGCCAGCAAACCGCACGCGTCGCGATCTGCCGTGCACACAAAAACCAAACAAAAGCTCCAAGCGCACGAAAGCAACTGAAACGACGCAAATGTGCCAGCGACTGAGAGACCCTTTTTCATATTCGCCGCGCGACACCACTTCGTCGACGCTCGCTCACATCACTCTCTCACTGCTCTCTCTCGTTCGCTTGCCCTCTCGCTCGCAACGCGTTCATTTTGGCATGCTCGGTCGCATTCACTCGCACACACCAACATGGCCGACCAGTGCGAAGTTTCTGAGAGCAGCGAACAGCATGCGATTCAAGAGAGAGCATAATGTATTTGCCTATACATGTGTGAGAGAGTGAGCCTCACATATTTGGGGGCACGTTATGAAATTGCCAAGTAGGCAGGCAGGCAGACAGGCAGGTAGGAAAAAAGGAGTCTTGTGTTAAATGGTTTGCAGTGAGCGTGCCAAAGAGAAGAGAGCGTACAATATAACGGGAATATATCACAAATAAACACACATAGAATTTCGTATATAAGGAAACAGGCAAACATAATACGAGCACTTGAATTCGCCGTGAGCGGCTGTCGCTGCGAGCAGGAATGAGAGAGAAAACGTGGCAGTGTTTTTTTTTGGAGTCTGATGATGCTACTGCTCTGCTTTGCTCGTTTGCTGCTGCTGTTGCTACTTCAGCCACATTTTCATTTTTCAAAATGGAAGCGAAAATGAAACAAATGGCGTTGCGGCGAATTTGCATGGAAATTGTAATGTGTAAAGAGCAAAAGGGGAGCGCAAATGCATCTGGCTTGCATTCTAGTTTTTTGTTGTTGTTGGTTTTGCTTTTTTCAGTATCCGCTTCCTGCCGTAATTTAATCATCAGCATAAAAGAGGTGGAAAGCAGCAGCAGCGACCGACAGCTGCAGCACGCTCGCTTGTTCGTTTTTATAGCCCCCGCTGTCGAGCGACGCCAGGCATAGAGAAGTTCTAACACCACATCGAGTGCAACAGAGACAACATCATGTGTGCTACGTGACGCACAACAGAACGACGACGTCGTTCGGTTTTTCGCTCGGTTCATCGGGCTCCCTTTTCTCACAAGTAGCTGTTGTTGTTTTTTCGCCAAGTGAAAAGGAAGCAGCCGATCAATATAAAATATAATGGCGAAAATACACAGGCTCTGCTCTGCTCTGCTCGGCTGCAGCTTGCAGCGCTGTCGCTGCTTGCGGCTGAGCAGAGCGAAATGAGCAAAACGAGGTGGAGCGAAAAAGAGCAGGCGTAGGGCACCGTTAGGCAATGCTTCGTGCGAGGGGATCAGTTTTTTCTATTTACATACAAACTTCTATGTACATACATTTCATAAGCTACATATGTATATGTGGCCTTTATATATGTACATAAGGTGCAAGGCATGCGCAGTGGCGCCATCTGTTTATAGTTAGAGTAACTCTTACCCCAAGAGTGAATGGCATTGATAGCGACGGCGACGGCGACGTTGATGATGCATTGGCTAGACACAATGCCAACGCTTTGCCGCCCGCCTCGAGCCGAGGGTTTTTCCTACGCACACACACAAAGCAAAAGGGGATTTAGTAGTTGTTATTGTAGTTAAACAACAGCAGCCGGCCGCACAAACACACGCACACAGCAAACGAGGAGGAAAGCAATAGGTAAAAACAGGAGGGAGGCTGCAGCAGCCGCAGCAGCAGCAGCATGAAAAAGGATCTCTCTCGTTCGCCCTCTTTCGCTTTGCTTTGTCTCTCGCACACACACAGGCACACGTACACGTACACAAACTCACAACTTTTAGTGACGCACGCTCTTTGCACATGCAAGGTTTTATTTTTGCGCAGATGGTGGAGGATTATAACGAAAAATGGGATCCTTTTTTCCAGCGCAGGCAGCGCAGCAGCAGCGACAGCAGAAATGTTCGTTGTGTTGTTGCTTTTTCATTATATTACTCTGGCTGGGCCGAGTGAAGTTTTATGCATGTGTGTGTGTGTGTGTGTGTTGGGAAAAAGTACAGTTGGACCCCACAGCAAAATGTTTTGTAGATGACGACGCCGCGCGCTTTTTACGCTTGGGGTTCGCTTCAGTTCTCTTCAACCTGACGGATGTGGCGCTTAACCAAATAATATAAAGTCAAACACTCAGCATATCACAACAATAATATGAGTATGAATATGAGTAATAACAAAACTGTGAATGTGTTGAGGTCTACTATCAAACGACGTCCAAAAAGAATGTTTGCGGAACGTTGTTAGCGAAAAACTCAACGTTGTTTATTCTAGCAATTCTAGCAGTTAAAGTGCTACGGAATTGCATTTACTTCCGTTGCACTACATCACATGCAATTGCCTGATAAGATATGATATATGAGCAGATTACGTTGATAATGGAAATCATTTTATTGTTGATATCAAATTCCCTTAATTTCGTACTTTCCGTTAAATGTATGATCACATTACGTTAATAATGTTGTAATGTGAATCGAGAAATAATTAAAGAATCATCCAACATACATACATGAATCGCATTACGCTAATAAAAATAATGATTTTTAATATTATCTTAACTACGAAGAACTTGTATTGGGATCTACTATCAAACGACGTCCAAAATATTCATTTGCGGAACGCTGTTAGCGAAAAACCCAACTGTGATTTTAATTTAGCAATTCGGGATCGAAGAATGTTGAGATCGTCGAAGTTTTTAGGCTTCCACAACATTTGACTTTATAAAGAATTGCTATAATAGTATGTGTTCTAATTTTGTGCTGGGATCTACTATCAAACGACGTCCAAAATTACTATATGCGGTACGTTGTTAGCGAAAAACCCACCTTAATGATATTATCTAGCAACTGCCGTTTTTTAAACGTTAAGATCTAGCTCAACATTAACTTTATAAGCTGTTGCAAAAATATGTTAACTTATCTAAATTTTATAGAACTAAGTTTATTTTATAGTATGTATATCCTCTAAAGTGTGAAAATGATATGTGCTGGGATCTACTATCAAACGACGTCCAAAATTATCATATTGCGGTACGTTGTTAGCGAAAAACCCACCTTATATAATAAATATTCTAGCAGCCGCCGTTTGAAAAATGTCAACATATTTCTCAACATTTCAAAAATAGGCAATTGCAACCAATAAAAAAAAGCGACATTTAATGCTATTGTGGAGAGATCTACTATCAAACGTAGCGTTATATCAATTTTCACGCCATGTTAGCGAAAAACTCTCCTGGAAATTTAATCTTGGCACTTGAATCAAATCGTAGCTGAACGGCATAGAACTCATTAAATCAGGGATTCGAATGCCAACAACTGGAGTGCCACGCATGTAAATTGAGTATTATAATAAGAGTCCAAAAAAAAAAAGGAACCTTTTTCCTCTATCCTAAGCACGCGCCAGACGGTCCCAGGGTCCCAGGATCCCAGACCAGACCGCTTGCAGAGCAACCCCGAAAACTGGTTTGGCCGGTCAGCGCAACAACAGAAATTAGTAAGGGTCCAACAACTGAGCATAGAGAGGGTAAACTTTTTGGGGGTTGCTGCTTGCTGCTGATGCCGAGAGACACAACCCCTAAAAGTGCCGCCGCCTTGTGATTGTGATCCCCCCACCCTCTTGCCTCTTGCCCAGTGGGCTCAACGACGGGGATCATCAACATCAACGTTAACCAAGCAACTGTCGTGTGCGTTCCCTTTTTTATTTCCACAGGAAGTGCGCGCGACAGCACAGGGAAGGGGGATGTAGTTTACAGAGAGGACAAAAAAGAATGGGGAGAATAAAACTCCAAGAAACGCAAAGCGAATGGAAAATTCTGTCGTTCGAATATATTTCTTCTTTTTTTTTGTATTTTGTTGCTTTCTGGAAGATGCTTGGGGCTATATACAACTAAAATTTCAATTCACTTCTGTGCTGCTGCTGTTTCGTTTTTTCTTTTCATTTGTGCGCTCTCTCGGTACGCTGTTCTAAAAAGTCAAAAGAAAAACCGGTTTCGCAAAATACAAGAACTGTGCCATTTCGAAAAACGGGCGAGTGTCGAGACTCGACTCGAGTTGAGTTGGCAGAAAAACCAGTTTAAAGAAAAATAAAGCGCACAGAACGGCGGCCGCAGAACAGAAAAATCGACCGAGGACTGAAAAACAAATTTAAAATGGAAATAACTTCAGAAAAAAAAATTAAAATCAAAAGAAAAAGAAAAAAGATTCTTTTTTAAAGAGGAGCTGTGCTCAGTTCTTGCTAAAGAAGCAAGAACAAATATACAAAAATAAAAACAACAAAAAGTTCCCCCCACAAGATTTGCATAAAGTGGAATTTATCTTGTCGCTTGCAAAGCTGAGCAAGACACACACACAGACACATACACATGCATACAGATACAGACATAAAATTTGTATATTTACGACGTAAAAATAAACGCCGCAGCAGCAATTCGCCCCCCGTTCGCCTGGCAGTGACTTTCAATAATTTAATTTCTGGCAACAGCAACAACAACAACAGGAGGTGAAGATGGAGGGATGGAGGGACAGAAGGAGCAGCAACAACTTGAAGCATTCACGGCACAGTCTAAAAAAGCCAAAGAAATCGCTTTAACGTAGGCGTCGTCGTCACTGTCTGCGGCTCATTTTATGATATGTACGGATTTTATTTGTTTATACCCTACATATGCAAAAAGGGCCAAAAGGGGTTACCAAGGCCCAGACTCTGATGAGTTTTTAGTCATTTATGTATTTCATTTCAAATTGAGTTAATTTATGCTATTTATTTACTTCGGGTTCGATTACAAAATAGATAATTTATTTAAATCCATGAATTAATGTATTCTACATTTGTTCAGCTAATTATCTTCAACTTTTCGGCATTATGATAATGCGAATTTAATTACCAAATACCTGTATGCAACAAAACGTCGATAGAATATAATATGATCTCAAATTATTTGTAAATTTATTGTACGTATAAACAGCATACCATCTTTCAAAATATCGGTGTTATTTTTGGAAAACATCATATCGATATTAGACTAGCTGATTTTCGCTTGCTCTATTTGAACAGCTGATCTTCTTTTGAGGTCTATCGTAAACTTTCAAATGCGTCATCTTGTAATTATTTTCCTAAAATTAGCAACTTCCATCTCGAAGCATATTTTTCATAGCTTTCTGCAACTTTTTTTTTTACAGGTGCATAAAACAGTCGTTCAATTCGAAATAGTTTTTCGATTTTTCAACGCGATCCGCAAGTAGAAAATGTCGTTATTGCCATTAAAAGCCGGCAGAGAAAAACGAAAAACTCGTTTTTTCTTTAGGGTTTTGTTGTATTTATTTGTATTTGTAGTTGTTTTTTTTTTCCAAAAAGCTATTTAAAGTGAATGTTAAGGGCTTGTGTTTTGTGTGGTTTTGAGCACAAGTTCGAGAGTAAAGGGCGTCTCCGTCTCTCGTCTGAATGAGTTGGCTGAAAAATGCCAACCACAAATGGAAAATGAATGTGTGTGTGTGTGTTTTTTTTTTGTCTATCACACAGAGTGGAAGCGAGACTTTGTCTCGTTGATCTTGGGATTATTGTCCGTCTTCTCAGTCTTTTCTATCGCAAAGTGGCAGTTTTTTTTTTTCTTGGCATCTTGTAATTTGAAAATGTGGTCACGGCAGGTTTTTGGAATGGGTGTGTCTTGAAGTATCTACATGACAGGTGATGTCTGGGGCGTTAACGTATTTACAGATCATATTTGCATATGCTTAAGAAAAATTATGAATATACCGCAAAAATATATAAAGTGTGAAGTGATCGAGAGAGAGAGAGAGAGAGAAAACTAAGCACGTGAAATTAACTCGAGAATATTTCGAAATCGAAAATCTATCGATAAGCAATCACACCGTTATTCGTTATCGATTATGGACAAGGCAAGCAAGCATTAAATGAACTTGACAATGCCGCCAACAAATTCCACAGCTATTATTATTATATGAAATGTCACTAGGCCGTCGTGAAAGTGAAATTGCGAATAAGAGACTAAATTAAGCCCCAAAAAAATAATCAACAACAACATCGTATAAAATAAAAACAGTTCAACGAACTTTTTGGCCATTGACACACACACACAACAACAGAGACAAGAAAACTAGCTGAAGGCAAAAGCCAAAGCAAAGCAAAAGAGCAGCCAACGATAACGGCAGACACGAAAAAAATAAAAACGTTTGCCCCTCGTTTCGGCATTTTTTGCACATTTCAATTTTTGTTTACTATAAAAAAAGAAACAAAATAAACAACAAGAAGAGCAACTATAATTGTAATAACAATAATAATAATAATACACTGACGTGTGTCTTGTAGGGCATAGAATTTATGGCTCAAAATGCCAAAGCATGCGACCATAAATGTGTAGGTCAGTGTAGAAATTGAAGAACACAAATAAAACGCAAAATAAAAAAAAATGCAAGGTCGTCATAACGTTTCAAAAAGAGACGTGGGTGGTTCTTCAATCTGATGACAGAAGCTCAAAAAACTGAGCGAAGAATGTGATGAACACATAACACAATAAACAAAACGCTAAAGCTATTTGGCCTAAAAAAAAAAATAAAATAAAAATAAAAGCGAAGAAAACAAATCTAAAAGTACTAAGCGCAAAAAAAAACTCGGGTAGCATTTTTGCGCGTTGTTTTTTGGCCTGTGTATTCGTATTCATATTCGCATTTGTCTTATTCTTCTTTCGTTTTTTGCACTTGTTGCGCAAAAAAGCTTTTATTTTTGTTGCTGTTGCTTTTTGTGCGTGCTGTCTCATTATTATTGTACTTTTGTTATTCTGCACATGTGCGTAGAATGTAAACAAATGAAACTTTTAAGCTGCATGACAAAAACCAAAAAGTTCAGCGCGCTGCTTTTGCTTTGCTTTACTTGCAATGCAATGTGTGCTGTGAGAGGAGAGCCTGACGCGTGTGAAATTTGGCAACATTGCCCGCGCAGCGAGCATATTAAACATGGCGTGTGCGCAACAACAACAACAGCAGCCGCGCACACATAAAGTGAAAGATTATAAAAACGACAAAGCAAAATAAGCGATTGTATGTGTGAGTTGTTTGTGTGCGAGGCAAAACAGGCCGAAAATATGAAAAATGAAAATGTAAACGTGTCTGTAGAGCACGTACATACAACAATAACAGCAACAACTACGGCAAGCAGTCGCAACGAAGTAGAAGTGGCGGTCGGGCGAAAAGCTACAGAAAAATAAAAAAAAAGAGAGCATACGAAGCGCCAAAGTCTGTGAGCGCTTTATATACAACAAATATGCGAGTATGTGTGTGTGAAAAGTGCAGAGAAAATTTCACGCTTTTTGTTATTGTTGTTGCTGCTGCTGTTTGTCTTGAACAAACATAAAACGAAAAATAAACGAAGTCAGCCGAAGCCAAAGTGAGAGGGAGTAAAGTAAAAAAAGAGAGCGTTGCCAGTCTGCCACAGCATTGAAAAATATTTTATGGTATTGCTGTTGTTGTTGTCGTTGCTGACTGGGTTGCCCATAGGGGGAAAAACCAAGATGGCGGACACACATAGAGCTCAAAACAGTGCGACACATTTACTTTTTTACATTTCTGACAACGTGCTTTTGAACACATTGTTCTTTGTTATTGGGCCAAAAGAATTGCATTTAGAAAAGCTCGCTTTAGAAGTTTATGCTACATAAACACACGCACACATGCCAATATACATACGCCAATTAGAAAAAAGCTTATGTAACGACAAGCGGGTCGTTGTCGCCCCCACTCTTTCGCACCAATAAACACAACGAGAGGCTGACTGGTTGCATACAAGTGGGAGAGGAGAGAAAAAGAAACGTACATACAATTTTTCACAGCGACACTTGACCTCATTTGCATGTGTTTTTGTGTGTGCGTCTGCTACGTTAAATTAATGAAAATTGCTCGTCATTACTTCAAATTACCAACACACTCAATGTATGTGCATGCTTGCTCCGTTGCACTAAAAAAGCTCCAAATGCAGTGCAGAAAAAGCTTTCACAATAACGCATGAAAAATCGATATGAAAGTGAGGCGCTGCTCTCTTCTCATCATTCACACTCACTCACTCACTCACACTCACAGAGCCATGCAAACTCGTTGGAAATATTGATTTTATATGCAAAAACGCACAGTGCGAGAAAGAGACGTCGAACAATCAACTATTGCACAAATTAGAAAGTACAGTTCTAAGTCTATTTAAAAAATACATATAGTAGATATATAATGCATTCAAGTTTGCTTCATTTTTATAAATGGTATACACACCGAAATAGAATCACAGGCAGCACATAGTCGTCGTCGTGTCGTTTTGATTAGATTTTTTCCTCTTTTCTTTTTTTGTATTTGGTTGTTGTAGTATTTAAAGAGCTTTGCACATCAAAATTATGTTGATACACACGCACACATACACAGCGAGTAGGTTATATAGAGACGCACGATTTGTATATATTTGTATGTGGTAAAAGCGCGCGGGAGAAAAAGCAATAAAATTGAATTTATTTTTATTGAAAAAGCCAAGTTTTTCCAGTTGAGAGTGTGTGAGTGTGTGTATGTATGTATGTGTAGTTTTTCCTGCTGCTGCGGAGTAGCAGCCCGCACAACAAAATGCGAAACGCGCGGAGCCACTGAAGAAAAACTGACGACTGACGAGCGCGCACGAAAAGTTTTCTGGTCTAGCCAACAGAGCTCTAACGACGAACGAAGTTCCGAACGAGAGAGAGCGAATGAGCGAGCGAGTGAGTTCAACACATTGTACCCAGTTGGAAATGACAGCATGACAAAAGTGCTGCCCGCCACATCACTTTTTCAAAGAGCCAACATATGACGGCTTGCAGCCAATAATATAAACGAGTTTTTCAGAATTACTCATTCTGTCAAATATTACCAACGCAATTATGTTTCATTTGAAATTGTTGAAAAAATTAAATATTTTTATTTTACCAGCTTTGCTGGACCATCATTTCCAATCGCCGTTTGTCCAATTGGGAATTTTGTTATACGTGTATAAGTATTCTCGGTATGACTGTATGCTGCGTGCATGTGTGTGTGCTTTTTGTATGCTTGGCGCGCGCGCAGAGTTGCCAACGCTAATACGAAAAACTCGGCAGCGCATGCAAATTCACAAATTATTTGTTGTGCTTGATAAAAAGGCTGGCTTTGGTGGGCAGCATTAATTAGCAGCCTCAGCTTAATTGAAGCAACTTTGCCAGCTAGCGCCACGACTATTGATAAAAATAGACCAACATACATACATATACGATTTGTTTAAGTGTATGTTTGTATTTGATAGTGAGCTGACAACTCTGTCTATGTAGTGGAGTTCAAAAATATCATTCGTTGTGGTCGTTCGCTATTATTGTTGTAGTTGTTGTTGTTGTTGTTGTTGGTGGTGTGTTGCTCGCTCATGTAGGGGGCGAGATTTTGTGTATGAGTTTTTGCCAAGGCGAAGCCATAATGTTCACAAGAACAAAAACTGCCGTTGCCAAGCTATCTCTCTCTCTCCCTTTCTCGCTCTCATTTTTGCTCTCTCTCGCGGTATCTCCTTTTCTATGCATACACGTAGTATGTAAATATACATGTGTGTGTTTGTTTGTGTGTTGGGGGAGACAGCATGTAAAATGGTTTTGTATGCATTGCATTTTGTACTTAAAAAGTGCAAATTATTTTGTGAGTATATGTGTATATGTGTTTGAGTATGTATTTATTTAATGATCGTTCATGCACACAAACAAAAAAATACATACACACACACATACATACATATGCCGATTTATTTTAGGTTCCAGCATGACTTCATCGGAAACATTTTCTTTCGCTCTGCTCCCCCTCATTCTATTTAAGGTAATGCGTGTGTCTGAGTGTGTGTGTGTGTAATTATGTACTTCAATTCTTAACGGTGTTGTGTTTATGCCTTATGTATTTGTAATTAACGCTTTTATGTGAAATTCTACACGCTTGATTAAAAAGCTCTAAGCGATACTAATTGACGAAATGGAGACAGTTTTGGCTTGCAAATATTCACGACAGCACTTTTTCAATTTAAATGATGATCAGTTTGTAATCCAAGGAATCAGGACAATAAAGCTTTTAAAAAATATTCCCTTAATGGTTTTAATATGTATAGAAGCTAACATGTGTGTGTATGTGTATATCCATGTAAAATGCTGTATGAGTATTTACTTTACATAGCAACACGTATCGCATAATAAGTAGCTCACCTGCATTCAATGAAAAGCTCTTTCTCTCTTCCTCTGCCTTTTTCTCTCCACCCCTTGGCGCAGTTAATAGGCACAAAAACTTCAAGTCGGTCACGTAGAAGCTTTTTCCTTACGTTTTGCATTCGCCTCTATTATTGTGTGTTGCATTAGTCAAAACGACTGCGACTGCGATGTCGACTGCGTTGGCGGCTGCACTGTCACCTAGGCCTGCCGCCTGCCTGCTGCAATGGCAGCTGCGTCACACACACACACGCGCACGCACACATACACGCGCGTATGATTACACGTAAAGCAAGCACACAAGACAAGTGAAAATCAAACACTGACAATTATCTATGCACATGCACACATACACTCACGCGTATGTATGTAATTGTGTATTATGATATTTGCTCGTTTGCTGCTTTTTAATTATAATAAATTATATTTCAACTGCGGCCCGAGGGCCATAAACCAAATCGAACGACTTTTGTGTTTGTTGCCTTTGCATTATTCTTCCAGCGCACTTTATTGCTGTGCTTTGTTTTTATTTTTGTGTTTTAGCTTTATGTAAGCGGGCGAGTTACAAAATATTTTACTGATGTTACTCGTTGTTTTGTTTTTTTTTTTTTTTTGAAGCGGGGGCTAAGGAAATCTGCTTACTTTATGAAGCACCGCACTAAAGACACACGCTATACAATATTCCTGAGAGTTCCATTTGTTACTGCACTAAACACAAAAAACTGTGCGAAGCCAATGCCAAAGCCAAAAGCAAGCAAATAATAAGAATAAGAGTCAAAAAAAGCTATAGGAACAAAAACAAAATGCAAACACACAAAAGCACAAACGCACACACACACGCACAATATATGCATAGACGACACGAAGCTCGAAATTGTTGTTAGTGTTGTTGGTATTTTCGCATTGCATGCGAAATAACCGAAGATCACTCGTGAGTGGCGGTGACTTTGCCTTAATGTGTGTACCTTTTGCATGCCTGTGTTTGTGTGCGAGAAGTGGCGACTTTTGTGTGAGTGTGCGTTTGTGTGTTTGGAAAAGGGGAAGGCCAAGTGGAAGTGGAAGTAATGCGCTAAATGGAAAAGTAAAGAATAATTTGGTTCTTATGTGTGAAAGTACAATGCCTTTGTAGATGTACATACCTATGTATGTACATATGTAAGTATGCAAATACATACATATTTATGTATGAATGCTGTATGTAAATAAACGTACCAAGCAAATGGAAATGCGAATACTTATGCATGTTTCGTATATGATAATTACGACGTCATCGAGCAGAAACTTTGTATTAATCTTAATAAATTCATATTGTGGGTTTGTTTCTATGATAGTATTGCTTAAATATGTACATAAACAGTGTCTGTTGTCATCTACACACATTTATTTTATGGTCATAAATCAAATAATAAACATTTAGCGGAATCATTAAAATTCCGTAGTAGAGAGGGTGTCAAGAAATGCAGAGTTCAATGCGAACCTTTCTGTACATACCCGTTAACTAAAGGTTAAAAGGGTATATATTAAGTGTATATCAGTCAATTTATTAACTATCATAATTTTGTTATTACTTAAACTATTTACTATCATAAGAAAGCACGAAAATTATGATTAAAAATGCAAATCTGATTGATACATAACGAACAAAAAATGAATTCTTTGCAAATTTAAAAGCAGTCGAACAGGTTGCGAACATAAGTAACGGGAATTAAAGTGTTGTTTATTTTGTCACTGATTTCTATAGTTTATAGTTCGAAATTTAGGAGTTTAACTTTAATAATAATTATTAAAGAAATATTATTATAATATTATTGAATATAAAACAGGCTTTAAATATAACATTTCAATGAATACTTTATTTAGTAATAGTCTCCATTTTTTTTATTAAGACTAATTTATTCACTTAGAAAGTACCGAGTATATCTCAATCAAGTATAGCCAACTGAGACTTTATTACAATGTTCAATCTACTTCTTGTAAGTAGCGACGAAATGTGGAAGAAGGGCTTGAAAAAATAAATACAGATATAAAAATATTTTTGAAATGGATCGTGATCTCATTTAATTTATATTTATTATACAAATATATAATTTTAACTGTTCCCTAAGAACCTAGCTCCCTATGGAGTCTTAGCAAAAGGTGTGTGAGATCGATAGCTGTTAACTATCATACCTTTTATTAAAAATTAAATTTTTATAAAACAAACAAAACTAAAATCATCATAAATACATATTTTGCAAATTTTTATTACATTTTTCTTTTAGTTCAACATTAACATTCTAATACATTTTGCTTGAAGTTAATAATATTATTGGTTTTTTTTTATTTCGTATTCTTTTACAACACAAAGTCACACCTTAAAAGAAGCTCCTAGATTTATCTAAATTTTAACCAATTTTTCTATGTTCTTAATAGTGTATCTTCGGTCTAAGAAAATGTATCTTTTAGTCATTATTAAAGACAATTTCAAATTTGATGAAAATGTATTTTGTTGTCATTATTAAAAATATTTTGATGTATGCAAATATTTCTCTAAAATGTTGTTTGCTACGAAAGCTGTCATTATCAATGAATACTGCCCATTTTGGCTCCCTCCCTCTTCGAAGTGGAGCCGCCCCTGTAAATGCTGACATCAAGCATTTGTCGGTATGTATGTATATGTATATGTGTGTGTGTATGTGTGTAAGTAACTACTTATCATATGAATCTGTTTGTTTCTAAACTTGCGACTTTCTAATGGATTCGTCTAATGCTCAAACATACGCGTACATTATAAATCTCCGCTTTTTCTGGCATTTATAATTTTTTGCAGCTTTTTTTTTTGCATTAACAATTGCTCAAACTTGATTTGGATGCTTCTTAAAATTACTTGTTTAAAAAAAGCAAGAAAAGAAAAATATCAAAAAGCAACAACAGTAAACCATAATTGCGCTGAGAGCTTCTAAAAGTTGTGCACATTATTAGCAACTGCGCTTGATGCTGACGTCGCTGTCAGCGTCGACGCTGTTATCGCAGCAGCTTCGGCCTGCGCGACGCCCGCGCAAAAAAACAGCAACGCTCGCTTTTGAGATTTGGCGCGGCTTTAAAAGCTGCGCTGCAAGAAATTAACAACAATAAAAGTTGAAAATTGTTTGCCATGACAAAGAAAATAATCGTTAAGCTTGAGTTTTTTTTGTTGTTTTGTGCTTCGTCTGGAGGAGGCGAAGACAGTCGAAAAACTCGTTTTGGGTACGCTTTGATTTGTTGTTATTGTTTTTCTTTTTTTTTTTTGGCAACACTTTTTTTTGTCGGTTGTCCGTGTTCAGCAGGCAAAGTGAAAATTGTTCGCCGCGCCCCGTCAGCAAATGTTGAATACTTTGATTGTTGTGCGCTATAGAAATACCAAAAAAGAAAAAACCAAAAATAAAAGCAGCAAAAAATAGTTAAATTTTAATGGCACGATCAAAAATTTTCAATGATTTTCGATACGAAACTTCGAAATGATTCACCTGCTGGCCTAATGATACATGCGTGGGAGTGGGATGGCTATGCAAACATGTGCATACAATCACACATATGTATGTATGTAAATATGTATGTATATGTAGTGTGCCTGTTGCTTTATTCTTGAAACTTCGTTGGGTTTTTACGCCGTTGCTGTTGTTGGTTGATGTCGCTGTTTCTGTTGCTTCTTCTTTTGGCGCACACAGCTGTTCCATAAAAATTCCTTAACGTTTAATTTTAGCAACAGAAATTGCACAAGAGGGAAAATGCAAGAAAAAACGTTTATTTTTATTATTGTGCAAACTCATTTACATGCACACAAACACACACATACGCCGACGCATACATAAACAAGAGCAGCAAAGGAAGCGGACAAACTTTAAGAGCGCAAGAGAGTGTGAGCGACCGCGAGAGAGCGAGTGTGGGAGAGCGAGTGCACATTGTGACGATGGCAATGCGTGGGAGGGGAACGTCAACTCTACTACTCTCGGCTATGCTTAACCTTGAAGTCATCTCTTTTCTCTGTTTGTTCTGTATTCGCTGCACATGCATACAAATGTAAATTTGTGTTCAAAATGCAAAAACAGCCCAACGACGACGTCGACGCAACATGGCAGCGTTTCGCTATTCTATGTGTGTATGTATGTTTGTGTGCAAGTAAGTGTTTGTATGTAGGCAGTGTGGAAGAGCAGATGTACAGCGTTGGGCTCCCCTCTCATCATTTTCCTTTTAATGCGTCCCTCTCGAATTGTTGTTGGCTCTGTTCTCCATTAATCTGCTTTTCGTTTGTGCTCGTGTGTGTGTGTATGAGTGTGAGTTGGGTTTTTATTCTCTTTTTTTTTGCATTTCATGTTCATTTCCTTTTGTCAATTGAATTTAATGGAGTTGGCTGCGACTGGAAATGGGCGTCTGCGCCAAGGGTGGAATTGATCGTCGATCAACTTGATCACAGAACCATGCATAAGCGGGGCCGCCCTTAGGCCTTAGGGGTTGCTTCGCTTTGGCCACACAACCGAAACGGAGGGAGCATCTGTTCTGTTTTGTGGCAGCTCTGCAGCTGTTGTGTTTTGTGTTGTGTTGCATGTTTTGTTGCCCTCTCCTGCTCTGGGGGTAGGAAAAACCCTAATGCACCTCGGGTTCAAGTCCCCGGTTGCCACAAGTCGGGGCCTGCTGTCGTAATTCACACATACACAAGCACGCGACACAGAATTTAACAACCAGGTATCCAATTAAAAGAGTTGTTACCTATCGATATCGATAAATGCAAATGTTCATATTGTAAATAAACTTAAGGAAATTCTTTAAATTTCCAATTATTATTGATAATAATAAATAGACGATAAGCTCGATACATTTTATCAAAAACATTTTGTTTAGTTTTTATCTAAATATTTTTGAGCATAGCCTCTTGGTATAAATTAAGCCAGCTTTAATCGTCTATCGATATCGATAAATATCACTATGCACTCTAAATTCGTATCAAACTCTATTTCGTTTTGTTTTCATATACATTTTAAATATACATCGATATGTATAGAAAATCTATTTGAATTTGTTAGATTTAGATTTTTTTTTTTCGTTGAATTCATTGTTATACTTTTTCTATTTCTATTTCCTATTAATCTGCTTTGCAACTAAGCCTGGTATTAAATAAGATCCGATGTTATCGCTTTTCGATATCAAACAAATCAAATTCGCCTTGAATTCGCCGCGTTTTGTTCTTGTCGCTGTTCGCTTATCGTTTTCCCTTGCAATATCAAATTTGCAATTTTACGTTTCGTTGAACTTTCGTTCGGTATCCTACTGCTCATCGATTTTTAGGGGTTGAAATGCAACTTTTATGTTTTTGTATTTATTTATTTCATTTTTTTTTTTGCCAAGTGCAAGAGTCCCGGTGTCTGTGATCAACGGCAGCTGTCGGAGCATGTTTCATTCGGTGTGTCTGTTTTTTTTTGTGGGGCCTTTCAAACAACCCCTTTTATGCCAAATGCGGATCTCCATGCGGCCAAAGCAGCTTTCCACCCCAAAAACAACTGAAACGCAAAAGGGCCACCCTCGCACCCTAATGGACAGCCCGAACAAAAACAGAGCACAGCCCTATCAAGGACCACCCGCCAGCCAAGTGTGTCGTCGTCGTCGTCTGCTTGTGATCTGAGACTGCTGATGCTGCTGCTGCTGTTGCTCCATGTTAGGGTTGCTTTACTTAATGCGTGTCCTTGTCAAACGCAAAAAGCTCTTTCTTTGCCAGCCCATTTCCGTTGCCGTTGCCCGTTGCCCGTAACAACCCCCCACACACGCACACGCAGCAAGCGAGGGTTGAAAATGCGGTTGCAGTCGCAGAGGGGATCATGCTTGGCTGCCGTTGCTGTTGCCAGACGCCCGACGACCGACAACCGACGCCCGACCACCCCCTCGATTGTTCTCCCTACCCTTGGACAATGCTAGTTGCCCTTGTTTGCACCGTTCGTAATAAAATTTCGCTTCGTTTTGTGCTCTCTTTCTCTTTCTCTCGCTCAATGCTCAGCTCTGCTCTTTGGGGTTGGGGAAATCAATAAATCGGGGCGGATCGGAAATAGAAAAGTACGCAGTTGCTAACGTAGTTATGCGTCTGATTGTATGTGTTTTTTTTTTTTGTTTTGTTCTATGTTAACTGAAAGCTGCCTTTATTTTGATATTTCAGTAATCTTTTCCTGCTTAATTTCAGCATAAGAAATACCACATGCCATGCGACTCATAATCCATCTGATTCCAACCCTCAGAAAACGCAACAGCTTTGCGAATCATAATTCGCCAATTACTAAATATAAACCTAATCAAAACTTTTGCTATTATTAACCATTTGGTAACGATAATTTGCTTCTCAAAATTACTTGTTCCCGCAGAATTTCTTGATATTCGCACAGCTCATGAAATCGAAAACGAAACAGCATTTCATTTTTATTAGCAAAAGATTAAAATGTTTACAAATGAATAATTTGTATAAATCGTATTGAAAGTATTCATTATTTAAAATTAAGTGATAACATAATTTTTAAATCTCACAGATAAACTTGATTGATGATTAAATCTATTTAAATATAAAAATAAAATTGTAATAGATCGTAACTGGTTTTAATGCACATCAGAATTTTTAATGGATATGTGTAAAAGATTAATGGGTTTCAATTCAAAAATTGAATATACATAGAATTTTAAAATATTGAAAATTGACAGATACAATTTTGTGTCTTTAACATTTAAGAATGTATTTTATAAAAAAAAAGCTAAATAAATATGCAAACATTTATTGTTAATTGTATTTTCTTAGATTTAAGTTTTTCGAGATTTGCATTTTCGTATCAAAGTCTTTATAAATTGAAAGCTTATGTATGCTTTAATTAAATAAATTATAAATAACGTAATAAAATTAACATATTAAAATAAACATATCAAATTCGAATGGCAAAATAGTTGATTTTGTCATGAGTTCATTTTGGTTTTGCCCCTAATCCAGCTCCAATGAGCGTCTTCCTTTCACTTGATTAACAACAAAAACTCTTCGCACAGAATTTTTGTTAAACATTTTCTCATAGTGACCCCAAAAAGCGATACATAAACACATGTGTATGTAGGTATGTAAGGATGTATATACATATGTATGTATATATGTATGTACATAATTTTGCAAGCTGAAAGCCAAAGAAAACCAGAAAGTTCCATTAACGAAAATATTTTTGGCAGCCTCATTTGGGCAGGCAGAGCGTCGTCTTCGCAGCGTAGAGTGGGAGCGAGCGAGCAAGCGGGAGAGAGAATCAGAGAGAGGGGACAGCCGATTGCGAGCATTCTTTGAAAAACCCGAGAGCCATCAATCACTCACACACACACAAGCGCGCACATACACATGCACGATAGCCATGCTAATGCTTCGAGTTCGAATGAAAACGAAGCTCAGAATTTGTGAAAAAGAAGCGCAATCATAATGGAAATCAAAGCGTACAGAAATAGCAACAAAAACGCAAACACACACACACACACAATCACACGCACGGCAACTGAAATGAAGTGTGTAGAAAGCAACAACAAGAAACTCGTCTGTGTGTGTGTGTGTGCGTATGTTTTCGGCGCTTGGGCTGCCAAATGCGAAAGCACACACACACAGACACAGATGAGAGCTTTCGAAGTTGACGACGGCCAACGAAAATCGTTGAAAAACGAAAACATCAAAATAAAATTCAATTACATATTGACTTTAAGCTGTTGTTGCTCATGTTGTTGTTGTTGTTTTCGTTGTTGTTGTTATTATTATTGTTGGCGGCTTCAAAATGGAATGGAATTTGTGTAGAGCTGTTGTTGCTACGAAATCACGTACCACATTCGAGTCGCTCACTCGAGACACAACATTATTGTGGTTGTCGTTGTTGTTGTTGTATTTGTTACTGTTGCTGCTGTTTGTTGCTGTTGCCCGTCTCTTCAAGTAAGCGGGTGCGGCATAAATTTTCACTTTGCCCGTCCAAAAACTGTTGCCAAAAAAAACCTAAAACGCAAAACGAGTTTTTTTTCAATTTTTTTTTTTGAACTGTCGTCATTCCTTGATATTGAACGGGAATGTACAATATTGTATTTTCTTTGTCATTGGCGCGAAATTTTCAACGACTTGTTGTTGTTGCTAATTTTGTGCAGCGGCAGCGCAGCGCCGCTTTCAAAAGTTAAGCGCGGGCGGCGACGCAAAAATAATGTGCACAAATTTTTAGAAGCTCAATTATGGTAACCATTCCACTGTTGTTGTTGTTGCTGCTGCTGCTGAAACAGGCAATCGTAAGCGTTTATTTTTAAACAACAAAAATCAAGTTTTGCGCACACACGAAATAAAAAAAAGTTAATTACATATAAAAAAGATTTATACCCACATAGAAAGTTGCATGCGAAAAACAAAAACAACTACAACAAATAAATTGTATTTAAAAATTATTTTCATGTTGGGCAAAGTGAGCGAGAGAGGCTTTTTTCCTTTTTTGACGATCCCATGGTAATGCGGTTGATGGGCGTGTAACTGTATGTGTGTGTGTATGTGAGTGGGCGCGCCTGAGGGCGCATCAAATAATGTTTGACATGAAATACGCGAATAGACAATAAAGTGAATTTCACGTTGTCATGTCAGCGCACAGCAATAGCAACAACAACAACAACCGCACAACAACAACGATAACAATTGTGAAACCCTAAACGCAATGCTCGCTGGTTCATGTGATGATGATCCGACACAATTTCCACCCTAAATTGTGGGGTTGCTGAAGCGGGGCGTCGGGCATCGATTGAAGCAAATAAAGCTTCAGGGCCAAAGTACAAAAGCAACAATGCAGCCAACTAAACCAGAAAACTACCCTAAACACAACAACAACGACAAACGCCAAGTCAACGTAGCCTCGGATCGAGCAGAGGACGACGGCGACGGCGACGCGGCTTAGTGTAACGATGGCAGCACAGCAGCAGCAATGTGTGCAAACGCATTACGCAGGCAATGCAAGAGAGAGAGAGAGAGTGAGAGCGGGAGGCAGGTACATTAGTAGGGTGGTGCGACATGAGATCCACACATTTGCAAAGCCATGAGACAGACAAAGAACACGAGCTGTGAGCGCGCCATGAAGTATGTGTGCATTTTTTTGTGTTTCGTTTTTGTCTTGTCTCTCATGGCTGTTGCTACGTGAGCTTTGCTTGAATGAATGTGAGTGCGTAAAAGAGCGACGGCCATTTTATGCAATTTGGCAACGTAAGTCGAGTTACGTAGTACATATGTATGAAAACTGCATGAATGTCAAGCATTAAATATTTTCGGATTTCGACTTTAATTCAACAAAATGCCAGCAGAGGCAGTGTTAAATGGTTATGTCATGTCAATGGACCAAGCCACTGAAGCTAAATCCGTTTTCGTGATGCGGTTAACCTGATGTGTGACACATCATCTGCAACAGCAGCTAAATTTGATGGTTTACACGTCTGATGTTGCTCTTGGTAGTGTGAGACAGAAGATGCTGACGCTTGTTTGGCCTAAGCTGATTCAGACTTGTTGCGGTGAGGATTGTACTAAGAAGCTTTCCACAAAAATGGGAGCGTATATATTTGTGTGTGTACGTGGCGTGTAAAGAGAGCGACACTCAGATAAGTGCTCTTGTAATTTAAGACTGATAGGAAAAGCTCGCCGGATAATCTTTACATAATGACTACTCTACTCTAATCAATGATTAAGTATGTACATAGAGATGTATGAACAAAAATGAAATAAATTAGTTTAATGTTTACTGCAATGTCGATTAGCTGCAGATATTCGCTTAGATCACATCACATGCTAACCAGCAAAAAAGCTTTTTGCAAGTAGGTGTTGTTGTCAGCGCAGTTAAAGGGCTGAGGGCATACATACAAACATACACATATACAAGTTGCTTGTAAAGCGACACCTGTGCACCGCTTACATCTTTTACATATTAAGGTTTCTTGCTATGCAATTGCAACAAAAAAATAGTTCTAGGGCAGGTTCCACAAGAGACAAAGAGAGAGAGAGAGCGAGAGCGGGACTGTGTAAATATGGCACACGCTATATACAGATAAATCCTATCATATCTGTATATAATGCATGCACATACTCGCTAGCATTTCATGGCTGCAATTTTATGCATTTATGACAAAACACACACACACATAGACACATGCGAGCTTCTAGCACACTCTCTTTAGCAAGTGTTACGATGAAGAGAGAGAGAGTGAGTGGGTTAGTGGATGGGGAGGGGGAGTGAGTGAGAGTGCGCATGGGAAGCCAAAACAAGAATAATGCAATGCACACATGTCGCACAACACGCGCACTAATACATAAACGCATGCTGCCCACACACACATGCATGTACTTCAAATTGCAAGTGCATATTGTGCATGTGTGTAGAGAGAATTCCATAGAAAAGCGCTTCAATGACGTCAATTGCGGCCCAATAAAGTGTCTACATTTGTTAACTACATTTTTCTTGTTGTTGTTGTTGTTGTTGTTATTGTTATTGTGTGAGTATTTGATACTTAGGCATGCTGCAGTAATACCAGTATCTAAATTAGCTTGCCACACACAAACACATACAATCAGCCAAATATGCTGGCAGTGCAAAGTGTGCGCTCGTTTTAAGCCTGCTGGCGCCAGCTAGCGGCTAAGTTTGGCAAAATAAAAAGGGTGGCCACTGAGGTTGGCGTTGACTTCGCTGCCGCTGCTGACCTTAATATGCATTAATTGTTTCAAGCAGCTGTAAACTAGGGGAAGCTTTTTCGTGCATGTGTGTGTGTGAGTGTTCTATTGCTGACTCTCTTTGTGCGGTCACGCTCACGCGCATTAAATATGCACAGCTTTCGCTTTATGGAGCAGAGCACAGCCGGAGCCGTTGTTGGGTGCTTTTATTTTGATCCCAAGCACTCAAACCACAGACCACGGCAAACATTGTGCTCTCGCTCTCACTCATGCGCTGCGCCCAATACGGCGTGTGTTGTTAGTGTGGGGGATCTTTTGTTTTGTTTTGTTTGCGCTGCTCTAATTGTGGGTGTAGTTGGGGTGCGTTGTGGCTTTTGTCTACACACATACACATAGTTATAATTACTAAGTATGTGTACACATGCGTATGTACATATACATACATTATATACATACATACATATGCTTGTACATAAGTGCATGCGAGGTCAGCTCCACGTCTCTCTGTCGAGTTTGCGCAGTGGAGAGTTTGGAGATTTCGATCGATTTTTCCAACAACATGATGGCGGCCGAACAAATGTTCTGTATAATGTCATTTTATGATTAACTTGAAAATTGCTTGAAATTAATCGTCTGTTACGATCATTTGAATGTTTCAATTATGCAGGCCGAGAAGCAACAACAAAAAACAAAAACAATAGCGATTTACATACTTACTACATCATTTTGTTGGCTGGACTGTTTAAAGCTAGAAAACGAGTTACGAGAATATGCAATTATTTTAATGTATTTAGCCTTGATGCTCATGAATGTCAATTAGCTTAATGCATACAAATACACACACAGCGCATACACTCACACTCACACACTCCCAAATTGTCTCGTATGTGTGTGTGTAAGCTTCGCTTCGCTTTTACCCGCTCTCTCAGGTTCAGTCTGCAAAATGAGTCGCTTTGTATGCGCCAACAACAGTCAACATCATCACTGAAAGCTTTGTGCGAGCGCGATTTTATGGTGTTCGCCACCCACTTCCGCACCCACCCATGAGCACAATACACACACACACATACACGCATACGCATGCAAGTCACTTTCGCATTCAGCAGCAGAAAATTGCAACTCATTTGAATTGTTTCGCCTTCATTATGCAAATGCCGACTTTTGGTTACGAATATTTATTTGCTAATTATAAATACATAAAGATAATTTAAGTCTAGCTGCGTTTGACATCTCACACTTTCTATATCGTGTCGCAGCATTTAAATCTACGCTGGGCATGACTTCATTTAAAAAATGCTAAGACCCTACCCTGTGTTTAAAGTTCTATAGTCCCCAAATATGCAAATCGTTTAACAAATCTCATTTGTCTCTTAAATGAACATTATCATTTATATGAAATTTTTCTAATTCAAATCAACCGCCAACATTTCGATAAGCAATAGTTACCGATCAATAGTTTTATAGCAATGAACTTTTTGTGAAGTGCACATCTCATGTGGCAACTCTAAATTCAGTGTGTACACACTAGATAAATACGTACTATAGGAAATGAATCCATTTTCAATTCACTAAAAACTTAACAACTTATAGTAAAAGTGATAGCATTAATATATTTTATATTTTAGATATGAATAACTATTTTGAGCAACACTTATTAATTAATCCATTTAAATTTGGCGCTCACATTTCAATTCCAGCTGTTTCGTAAGCAGCGCAAAGAAAAGCAAACATTGGTCAGAATCATGCGCGCAAGTGAGATAGCTAGCCTTTCAAAATACCAAATGCTGCCAGCTAGTTTCAACCATCGTTCGTTTTGAAATCATTTTTAAATAAATGTATTTGTCTTATTGTTAAAAGTATTTTGATGCGAGAAATAATTAATATTTCCTATTAGCAACCATTTTATCTAATGTCAGTTAAATTATCCGCTAATCTCTATGGCATGCTCGGACACTGTAAGCAAAGCGCAACAGTCTGGCAAGGCCAAAAGCATACGAAAATGGCGAACACGAGCAAACCTACGATGAACGACGAGTGGAAAAAATAATTATTATTTTAAATTCCGTTTTGCCAGCGAAATTCCAACGCGAGCCAGCTACCAAAAAAAAAAAAACAACACAACAAAAAGTGCGGAAAACACAAAACAAGTAATGATAATTTAAACTATGAAACGACCAAAGTACAATGCGTTGCGTATTGATAGTGAGCAGCTAAATAGAATAAATTAAGTATTTGCAAAAATTACGAAAAAGCAGCTGAAAATCCAATTGAGTCGAGTCGATTCGCAAGTGTGTGCGTGCGTTCCCGTGAGCGTGTGGCGTATGTGTTTGTATGAGTGAGCGAGCAAGAACAGCATAGAGTACTAATAGGTAGCGGGACGAACGAAAGGAAATAAAAATAAAACGAAAAGTTAACAGTGCAAAAAAGGAAGGAATACGAAATAAAAACGAAACTTGGCGGTAAACTCTGCACACGCCTGCACAAGTATGTGTATATATCCCGCTCTTCAATAATTGTATTAGTGCGCGAGTGTGTTTGTGCGCCTAAATGTGCATAAAAATAACCAATAAACTGCGCAACAATAACAACAAAAGCAACAACAACGCCGCCGCTTACTGTAATCGTAATCTATGCGTGCACTACGTAATACATCAACACGTAACGTAAGCGGCAACGAAGGAAGAAGGCGGCAAAAAATAAAAAGCCTACGAAAAGTTTCGTCAAATTTGCTGTTGTATTTGCCATGTGTGTGCAAGCAATTATGCAAAAGAGCAACAAATTGAACGACTGTGGCAACGTCAACGCTGATCTACACCACTTGCAACAACAACACATTTAAATATAAATAGCAACAACAACTAAAAAACCAAAAAAATAAAAGGTAAATCATCCCATACAACAACAGAACAACAATAATAGCAACAAGCGACGCAACAACTAAAAATAAGAGCAGCAACAGCACAAGCAAAAAAAAACAGGCATTTCAATTGATTTCAATTGCCCCAATGTTGAGTATTACATTTATTTACATGTGGTGCGGTGTAGTTGAGAGGGTGAAAAGGGCGGCAAGGGGCGCATCAAATCGTAGTGCAAATTTCCATGCCACCTGCACTTCGGCCTCTCGCCAAACACACACATACACAGTCAAACACAATCGCATTCACAATTTTTGCGCTCTCTCCTCTGTCTCTCTCTTTTCGATTTGACTTCAAAAGTTTCGCCGCCGTCGTCGTCGTTGCTGTGCGACAAGAACAATAATAATCAAAACAAAAATGTTTAAAATCCATTTTCTTTGCTTCTTCCTTCACCCACCGCCGCATCAGCGCTGTGTGTTTTAGTCTGTCATTTGTCTTGTGCTTCTTCTTTATCTACTTCATACACACACACACAGCGCGCATAACACAACACACAAATACTTATGCAAGAGCCAACGTGCAAAACAGCTGTCTCTCTTGCTCATGCATAATCAAAACGCGCCGAAGTGACTGCCCAGTTTACCAGGCACAGTGGGCCGTTAACAGTTTATCGAAGGAGGATTTTATAAGGTTCTGAGAAGGCAAAACGTTTTTGTAGTCTAAAAATTTATAAATTTGAAAATTTAAAAAACTGCATAATAGTTTTTTAAAAAATATTTCAAATTGATGAGCTCCATGTATAGTTTTCGTGTGTTGAACCACTATGTGATGTGAGTATTATAAAGAACGAATCCAATTGGAACCTTAGACAATAAGAAGAATGCTGCTTATATGCTGGCAAGCAACATGTGTAGGGCATCAGGCAACCAATATTCAAGACCAAACGAAAAGTGAAAAAGGCAGGCAGAAAAGTAGACACAAAAAATTCATTTAGCAAACAAACAAGCAAAGGAAAACGACAAAGTAGTGGAAGCAAAGAAAGGCTCCAAAAGGCGGCAATTTGACTTCTCACGTGTGTGCGCGTGGTTGTGTGTGTAAGGCGAATATGGCAAGCAACAGGGGACTCGCAAACAATAGCAATAGTAGAAGAAAAAACAAGTGAAGCTAGCTAAAGCGTGAGGTCAACTAGGGGATACCCGATATTTATATTTCTATCAAATGTAAAACACATTATGTGATTTTAAAAATATACACCTTTTAATTTGAACTTTGAAATGAATTGAGATGGATTTTAAAAATATATAATTGCATAATATATAATAAATAAATAATTTGTTAAAAATCATAAAATATAATTTAAATATTAAAAGTGAATATCATAGATTATAAAAATAAAAAATACTACAAATTGCAAAAAGTTGTGTACAATAAATGAGTAAAGAGTAAAGCTTTGGTGTGAAAAAAAATCGGGATCCTAGAAAGTTTTACTCTCTAGTCATTAAAGTTCAGATTCTTAAGTTTAAATTTTTTTAAATAATTTTAAAATACACTTTGAATTCATTGAAATATATTTTATGGGATCGGTTATACCCTTTGACCCTTTAGTTACCGGGTAGAAAAACGTGGATTGGTCGCGTAGATGGAGAAGAAGCCGAAGCAGTACCAAAACAACAAACAATCCGCAGCCAAATGCACGACTGATTATAATCTCTTGTGCGCTCTCCCGCTCTTGCTCTCTTTCGCTTGCGCTCTATTAGGTGAGGGGCGCTGGTGGGTGGCACACAGCACTTTCTGTGTGTGCATTTCTTTTTGGCGCGCGCTGTATTGTTTTGATTTCGACTTGGTGGCTTTGTTGCTTTACTCAATTTCCGAGCAAGTGTGACCAAAGTATGCAACAAAGTCATGTCAAAATACATTTCATTGTATTTTAAGCCGTTAAGAGACTTTGTTATCCATAATTACGCAAAGGGCAATATTTTTAGCTGCATACAAAATGTGCAACAAGAACTTATTTCGCTTGAACAGCGTACTGTGCTTAGGGCAAGAGAATAAGTCGTAAAAGCTGCAAGTCAATGTTGGTTTTTTGTGTGTTGTTGTCGTTGATTCTGTTGTTGATGATGCCCGTGTTTGTTTGTCTGTGCCTATGTACAGTGAAACCTTTATTAAACGGGCATAGTCAACGATAGAATAAACTTTATAGGCTGCTTAAAAAATTATTTCTGTATCCAAAAATTTGTATAATTAATATAAGTTAAATTTTTATTACTCAGATGTAAATGCAAAATATTAGGAATTTTTGCTTAAGCGAGCTTTTACTGTATTAGCAACATGCCTAAAGCCTCCTTCCGTTCGTCGAGTTCTATTAAATGCATTGGGTGCACAACCTAGCTGCAGTCTGCTTCAGCAGCATCCCTTTCAGCATTCCCATTCCGTATTTTTTTGTTTAATTTTTATTTATTTACTTTTTTGACAATAGCAGCAACAACACCAACAAGAAGTTGAGGTTGTACGTGCCATTGAAATTCGTAAAAAGAACTAAATAAAAAATAAATGTAAAGAGTGTAAACTCGGCTCTGAACTGAAACTGGTTTCGGTTTTCTTTCTTTTGGTCCAAGACCAACGTCAGGCCAGCAGCTAGCAGCCAACATTTTACATTTTCATGCACAAAACTAAAAACTTTTCTGAATTGAAGGCATCGGCAATGGGCAATGGGCAACGACAATGGGTCGCATAGCAAACATTTTAGTGCAAAAAATCTAAAAAAAAAAGAATGAACTGAAACCACTGAAATGGTTTACTTAAATGCAAAATGTCGCCATGGTTAAAGCATGAAATTAAAATGTGTTGAGGTAGTCCCAGTGTGCTCTAAAAAAGAGCGCTAAGTAATGTTGGAAGTACACCTTAAAAAAAGAAAAAAAATAAATATTGGAATTGCATTTTGTGTTTTGTTTTTGAGTAGGGCACCAATGTGGTCCATGGTTAGGCAAGAATTTTTTTTTATAAAAATAGTAAGCGAAAGGGTAATAATAGATATTTAGTAATTTATTTATGTTTTGAACATGAATGACAATTGAGTGATTAAAAAAGTAGTAAAGATAAAAAATATAAATGTTTAAAAGGGTTATAAAAGCTATTTAGTATTCTTTTATACATATTTGCAAAATGAATTTCAGTTAAATAATTACAAAAACTATAAATATTGAAAAGGTATGAAACACTAAAAAAATGTAAGAAAAAATTAAATTAAAATTCAGATAAATAATCACAGTCTATTTGGTACTTAAGCAATCTTATTTAAACCATAGAAATTTAATATTGATTTGTTACATTAATTAATTATTTATTTTAAAATACGAACATTGCATAATAATACCATATTTAGTGTTTGTTTGGACATACGCTTTTTATAAAAAATGTTAAGAAAAAATAACTAACTAATAGACTTTATAAAAACATTTTAATGATCGTTTAATATAAAATTCATTGTAAGTTTTGACTATTTGTAAAAATGTTAAAGTTCTCGCATAGAGCATTCGCAAGTCGACCTGATGGGCAGGGTTAAAGCCTACCTGTTTTTCGGTACGAGACAGGCATAGTTGTGTTCCTCTGTGCGGCGCTGTAATGCGCCTCACAATGGACTCCTTTTACATCGCTTGCCCCAGCAGGCGGTCGGGGTTTGGGGGGATGGGAAGGGAGGACTGGGGGTCGGGGCCATTGAGTCCGTGACTACCTTTAAGTTTGCCTCAGTCGCAAGTTGCGTTGCATTTGGTGTGGAAGCTGCAAACGGTTGCACAGCATTGCAACAGTTGTCGGTTGTTGTTTTTGCCGCGTTTATCGATCAGAGAATATTTTGTGAATAATAAATAAAACACATATTCAATTTACTATGCAATCGCGAAGAGCAGCAGCTATAATTGAAATGTGGTGGGTGTGCAAACGCAACTAACACACACGCAATTAAATTAAAGCTTTCGTTTAGTTACGTTTTGCTTTGCCTAATGTTTCGTTTTTCATTTTGCATTTGCAGCGTCGCCGTCGTCTGCAGGACAACGACAACGCCAACGTTAGCGTCGTCGTCGACGCCGTTGCTGCTAACGTTGTCTTCGCACTGAGCTTTAGGCGAAAGTGAATGAGAGCGAGTGAGCAAAAAACAATAGTAACAACAAATCAGAGCAACAACTAAAAAGAAGCCCCGTGAGAGAGAGAGGAAGCGAAGAGAGCACACTCTCACTTACAAAATGGCTGCCGTGCGGGGTCATCAGTACTTTAGTCTGCGCTGGAATAACTATCAGAACACGATGACGTCAGTGTTTCAGCAGCTGCGCGAGGATCTCTCGTTCGTTGATGTGACCTTGTCCTGTGAGCATGGCTCACTCAAGGCGCACAAGGTGCGTATCGATCTACGATAATAAATCATTAATCGATGTTAATTGCTAATTACATTTAATGTTTTAGGTTGTGCTCTCCGCGTGCTCGACATATTTTCAAAAACTTTTGCTCGAGAATCCGTGCAAACATCCAACGATCATTTTACCCGCCGACATCATATTCACAGACCTGAAAACAATTATCGATTTTGTTTATCGCGGCGAAATCGATGTCACCGAATCGGACTTACAGGTGAGTTGTATCCCTGCATTCTAAATAAGCCATTGGCACTTTTGCAATTTTCCACGAGTGAAAAGCTCAATGTATCTATTTTTAATTGCATTTGTTATGTCAGTTGAGTTGAGGGGCAGATTTTTTAATTGGAAATCAATAGAATGCAATTGAAACCAAATCAAATCAAATATGTTCAGTTCATACAAATGTGATTGAAAACCTGTGGTCGATATGAATTAGCGTTAAGTTTTTTTAGATGTAAGAATAATTACGATAATGTTTAATTTATAATTATTTTATACACGTCTCTTAAGCTGAAAAGATTAATTTAATAATATCTATTTGTATTTGCAATTAAAACGCTTTAAATATCTATTCTATACCTACATAAGTCAATATCTCTTGTTCGTCATGGCCTTTCTCGTGATATTTATCAGTTGTTTTCTATTTGATTTGTTCATATCTTGAAACACGTCCATAAATAAACGAACCGTAACTATTTATATAAAGCGTTTACATAACCTTTCCACACCTTTTCCATCTGCTCACATCAATTACCTATAAACATACATAGATACGCACATAGTTATACTTTTTAAATTGATCGACAGCAATAAGCAAGAACAATACACATACACATATTTCTATGTGTTCTGTTATCTGCGTCCAGGTTTGAAAGCTTTCCTGCTCTCGCCTAAGCTGCCCAGCTTAGTCTTTCTCTTTTCAACTCACTCCCTTTTAGAAGGGCACCCACTCGTTGCTTCCCGTTTTTGCACTTAACGAACGCACGCCATTGTATTTATGAATGTGTGTGAATATTCATATGTCACCATGTATGTAAACATTTGCATATGTGTGTGTATAATTGTCATTGGTGCGCTTCATTAGCTGTTGAATGCGCGGTTGTTTCTGGTGTTGTGTTTTTGATAAAGCAGCTTTTAATTAATATTGATTTCACTGCATTGCAAATGTTGTTACTGCTTTGTTTAATTGACTATAATGTTACAGTGGCTACGTCGCAAGATTTACAATAATAATCATTAAAAACATAAGTAATATTTCCATAATACAATGTCTCTACAAATTTAATGTTAATTACAATATTTAATACTTCACCACATTTTGCTAAACGAATTACTGAACACATTAAATTATTTGGACAGCAACCTTTTTAAGCAAAGACACAAACCTTCGTATACAGTGGTGGCCGGCATTAATGTGCTGCTATGCTCAGCATATTAGCGCTCACTCAATGCACACACACACACACACCGCACAGCGAGGCTCTTGGCTTGAGTAGAAAAAAACAAAACGCTCAAGCTGACACAACTCGAACGAACGGCAGGCAGCCCACCCTCACTCCTTACTCATACACACAGCGCCCAGGCTGAGCACGGTGGCTTCTTGTGGCGTCGTCGTTGACTGTCAGACTGGCGACTTCCCATTCATGCTGCAAGTTTTGCCTTTGCGTTTGCTTTATTTTTGTTTTTGTTTTTTTTTCTCTGCTTTTGTCACAGACGTGCGCTCCATTTTTATTTTCGCTGCAAAAGTTTTGCCGGCCATCTGTGTGAGGGTGGGCAAACCCCCCCTTTCTCCCAAAGGTGGAACAGAGCAGAGCTACGATTGTGTTTGTTTGTATCTCTTTCGTCGTCAGCGTCATCGTCGTAGTCGTCGTCGCCGTTGTTTCTGCACATGTTCTTGGAGTTTCGCATGGTCTCCTGCTCTCAAGTCTCTTTGCCACCACTTTATGTATACAATTTTTTTCGCCCATTTTTATTTTCTGTCTCGTCGTTGTTGTTGCTGTTTCTTGTTGTTGTTGTTGTTGTTGCCCTTGTACTCTTGAATGTTTTTGCCGTTTGTGCGTTGCGACGTCGACCGCAACTTCAATGGCGTCGCTTTGTGTGCGAAGCTTTTGCGGACCGCGTCAACGTTGACGTCGCGTTCGTCTTGTGCCAGCGACGTCGTCGTATTTTGGCGCTGCTTGGCTTTGCTGTTGTTGTTTTTGCTTTTGCATGGTGGCCCCCTTTTTTTTTGTTTTTGGCGCGTCGTCTGCATCGCCTTGAAAAATTTTTGTATGGCTGCCTGCGACTGGACCTCAGAACTGGACTTTGTGCCGTGTGTATTGCTGTCTCCGTTGCACACACACAGCGGTCGCAGGGTTGCCACTTCGTTTATTTTTTTCAAGCTTAGATTCGATTTTTGCTAGCGTTAATTATGCTGGGCTGTGTGCTTGGGAATGCTTTTAGCAAACGTGGTCAGCTATTGCGCGCTCGCTCGCACTTATCCACAGCGAAGCATGTTTGTAAGCATGTGTAGGTAGATGATTAACTGCGACACACACATACGCATGTAGCGTTAAAGCCGTTAAATACATGTATGTATGTATGTATATGTGTATTTTACATGTGCATGTATTTATTTGCGTGTGTATGGCACACATGCATGTGTCTGCGACAACGGCGACGACGACGCCATGTGCTTGGCTATATTTATTGTATGCTTGCTGGCTTGCTTTTTTTTTTTTGCATGCCAACACTTGAGGGTCTTCCCAACGCGTCGCCATCGTCTGCGCTCTCTACACGCCTCCCCTGCTCTGGTTGGCCCCATTGCATGGCCCCCCATGCCATCAACGTCACCTTTATCTTCGGCCAACTATGTGAGCAGCTGAAACTGACACACACGAGCGCTGCAGCAGCAGCGACTGCGACGTCGACGTCAGCGACGTTGGACATCAGCAGCAGCAGCAGCTGGCAACCCAGTTAATGGGGGGTGGTGTTGGAGACATAGCGGGCACACCCAACAAACAGTCGCCGACCCTCCTCTTGCCGCCTCCTCCTTTGGCTTCGCCCAGCAACCACTTGGCTTGCATTTTTTCCGATTTTTTCTTTCATTCTTTCTTGCAAACAATTTTTATTTTCTGTGCAGCAGAATTCGTTTTTTTTCCTGCTGCTTGCTCTCTGAGTATTTTTTTTCGCCTCGCGGCACGTCGCCAAAGTGTCTCAGTGTTTGTATGTGTGTGTGAGTGAGCGCCGCCGCTGCTGCTGCTGCTGTGAGTGAGAGCGAGCGGGCTTTGGCTTGGCACTTTGAACTTTTTCGAAGGAAAGCACAGGACGCAAAACGCTGGTTGAGCGAAAAGGAGGCAAAATAAAAGAAAAAATTCGAAATTGAGTGAAGCGCAAAGAAAAAATGCTGCTTACATGTATGCGTGTGTGAGTGAGCGTCCACCAACAATGGCCCAGCTGCTTTTCTGTGTGTGTGTGTGAGCTTGGACTCATAGTACACTTTCATTCTCATTCCACGCTTGGTCTCCAAGTAGCTACTCCTCTCTTTCCTTCTCTCTCTCACTCTCTTGCGATGCCCGACGCTGTGTCTGTCCAGTTCCCAGTCATGCATTTGGCTTTTTTTCCGTTGTACTTGTTTCAACTTTTCGTCCTGTTTCTTGTCTTCGGATTCGCCTGCTGGCCAGGCTCCCTATTCCTTTCCCATTGTTGTTGTTGTTACTAGAGAGCACAATTTTTTCTTTTGCGGCGCATTGTTTTTGTTGCACAGTGGTGCAATGTCAGTTAGATGCGAAATCTATTGAAGCTAAAATTTCTTTAAGATATGCTATATAAGAATATTATATTACATTTACAAATAAAATATAAAAAAGTGCAGTTTTTAAAGAATAATTACAAATGAATTAAGAAACATTTTTAAATTCATTTGCAAAATGTAATAAAGCTTTCTACATTTTTATTTTTTATTATTGAAATACTATAAAATGAATTTATCCATTTAATATGGAAACTTTGTTTACATTTTGTAAAATTTTGTAATTTGTGAAAAATCTTTGTGTTTTTAATTTTAATTTATTTTAAGAAAATATGAATTTAAAACAATATTTCACACTAAATATAGAAAAACTATAAAATTGTAATTTTTTTATCTGATGGTTTCATTAGGTAGTTCCTTAACTAGTTTTTGTAACGCCTAGGAATATGTCCACACCCATTTGAACATTCATGCTGCCTGTTCTCGCTTGTAGCAAAACACAACAACAACAACATTAACAAACGAAGGACCAGCAGAGTGCCCATCAATTGCTGCAATTCTTTTTATTTTTTTTTTTCTTTGGTCGCTCAAAATGTTCCATTGTTTTTACTGGTTCCGCCATGCAATGTCTAATACTACCGACCCCCAAACCATCTGAAACACAAGCGAATCTTTTAGCGACATCCAACAACAACACAAATCATGGCCATGCGAATTCATCTCCTCCAGTTAATGGGCGGCGAACATCGTCGTCGCATTTGGTGGCCTGGTCAGTGTTGGTCATTTTCTAAGGGTGTTATATACTTGGAGCACACACAGTCACCTACAGTGTGTGTTTGTGGGGGGAGGGAGATCTCTTATGTAGAATGCGCCACTCATTCGGCGCCACTGTCTCACTCACTCACACACACACTCACACACTTGTAAGTTTGCCGCAAGTTTGTTAAGAACTATGTATGTGTGTGTGAGTGAGTGGGAAGTGCGCTCTGCTCATCAATAATGCAAATTGTTGTTGTCTGCAAAGTTTCGTACACGTTTTGAGTTAACGCGAACCACGGTGCGCGTGTTGTGCCGCAATTTTTTTTCTTCCTCCTCAGCTTTCTCAGCTCAGCTTGCCGTTGTTGTTGTTGTTGCCGGCTGCCTTTGCTGCTGCTGCTCTCAGTGTTTCTTCTCATTTTTTTCGCTGCTTCGATTTTGCTTGTTGTTGTTGCTGCTGCTGCTTGTTGTTGTGCTTGAGTACGTCTCTGCTCTGTACACGTGTGTGTGTGTGTGTGCACGACTCTGAGCTTGTGTGTGTGAGTGTGAGTTGCGGCTTGCTTATGTTTTTTTCTTTTTCTCTTTTTATGTGCAGAGAGCGGCGGCTACGCTCTGCAATTTTTTCCGATTGCGACCGATTTTTTTCCGCTGCCGCTGCTTGTCGCTTGTGTGTGTATGTGTATGTGTGTGGGTGCGCTTGTGTGTGTGAAGCTGGTGTTGCTTTTGCTCCTTGCGCCTAGCTGTTTGCTAATCGTTGTCGTCGCAGTCAACGTAGACGCCGTCGACGTCGTCGTCGTCGTCTTTGGCATCATCTTTTATTTGTAATTCGGTTCATCATCATCGTTCATCGTTCTGTCGCATACATATGTATATGTATGTAACTGTTTATGTGTGTGTGTGTGCTCGCTGCTGCTGCTGCCGCCTTCGCTGTCGTTGCCTTTTCTTGCCATGTTGTTGTTGTTTTTGTATTTTTTTTCTTTCTTTCTTTGCGCGCCGCAGCGGCAGCGGCGGCGGTGGCAGCGACGACGACGGTCAATGCTGCCAACTTTGCCGTTGCCGTTGCCTGCCATCAGACAACATTTGTACTCGGTGGGTCTTGCTTCGATCGGACATTCGGTCGCCGTCGCCGTCGCCACGTTGCTGTAATTATCGCGTATACTCGCCAGACCGTCCGTCGTTCGCCCTCCTCCCTTGCCTTCGCCTTGTTATCGCTGTCCAATTTCCAATTGGAGCCGCAAACGTCAATTGGACCAATTTTGCTTGGGCCCCCTTTAATTACCTCAACAACAAAAAAAAAAAAGAAAAAAAATCGCGAGAGCGCAAATCAAATTAAAACTGGCCGAAAAAAGAAAAGTGTGCTTAAAAATAAAACACGGCGGGTCCTCAATTCTCTTTCTCGCGTAACCCGTTGCACGTTGCCCGTTGCCCGTTGTTGCGTCGTTTTTGTGCAATTTATACTACGCTATACTATATGGAATAAGTGGGGCTGCCGCTTTGCTGCTTATTTTAGCATAAATTCAAGTTCGCGCGCGTACACACACATACACTTACGCACATACAGACAGACAGGCCGTTGTCTGGCTTCTCGTCCCAATAAGAAAACAAGCAGCAGCCGTACTTTATTTCCAATAAGAAATGCCGCGAAACGTATCAAAAATGCAAGCTCTCTAAAGCTTATACGTCTTGCGCTTACGTTACGTGCTTGTCTTATTTTTGTTTGCCTCGTCTTTGGCATTACGTAGTAAAAGTAAAGAGGCATTCCCTCAGACACCGACACACACACGCACACACACATACAGATCTGCTGGCTGCATATGTATAACAAACACATGTCGCGCTGCCTTAACATTCCTTTTCGTATGACGTTGACGTCGCGTCGTTGCTGCTGCTGCTGCTGCGCTTTGCCAGCTCTTTTGACATGTGTTTGTGACTGTGCTGGCGTTTGTGTGTATGTGTGACAAGTGCCGCCTGCTGACTGCGCGCTTTACTTTTTATCATTATATTTATATTACACACGTTCGTAGAAATTTTGTATTTATTTTATATGCATTTGCCTTTCGTCGCGATATTCGCGTGTGTTTTGACTTTTCGTCTCCGTCGACGTCGTCGTCGGTTTATTGAACTAGACGCCCGTTCTAGATTTGTTTTCTTTTCTTTTTTGTTCTTGTATTTTGCCGGAACTCCGCTTAGCTACCGTCTTCGTCTCTAATATTTTGAATTTTCAGCATTTTCTGATTAACCATTTAATTCAATTTCCCTTCTTTTGCGCAGCAATAACAACAAAATAAAACGACATATAAAAAATAAAAAAAAATAAAATAAATCTTGTGAAAAGCAAAAGCCACGTGTTGATAAAAAAAAACATTAAAAAGAAACGAACAAAACATTTTGCTTCCATATCTCTTCCACAATACTATCGCTCTCTCTCTGTCTCACTCACTCACATAACTTATACTCATTATTCATAACTAAATCGCAACGATTGCGTCCTTTTTGCTCTCTTGTGCGTGTGCTGTTGTTATAATTATTAATTAATTTGACAACAATTGAAAAAGAAAAGGAAAATAAAATCAGCAAAATATTTGTATCCATTCATTTTGCTGTGTTTTGGCTCTCACACAATCCTTTACACATACAAATAATACATATAATTATATATAAATATCAAAAGAGTCAAATATATTATTATTGTATGCAATTGATTCCGTCACGTCGTCTACTACAATTTGTCAAATCTACTACAAATCACTAAAAAAAAATAATTCGTTACTACAATACTGCGATATAATAATACGACAAATAAATAAAAATAACAACCAAAAACTACTGCGATTATTTAAGATCCTGTGCCAACAAGGATTACAATTTTCGAAATTTGCATAAGGTATGTCGCACTACAGTTATCACTTAAAACAAAACTTGATGGGGAATGAAAATATTGAAAAAAGTATATGAGAATATACTTAAAAATGATATGATAATCATTTAAAATAAAATTTTCTGTGGAATGAAAATAAGATTTTAGAAAAATATAGGAAATTCATTATTTTCTAAAGATTTATTGTCCTCTTTATCCTTTTCATTATTTGCTTTTGCTTTATATTCATTGATGTAGACGAATCAAAGTAAATTCAGGAAATTGTGTATTTATTTTATTTTTTTTTTTTAAATATATGTTTATATTATTTTCGAAATAAAGCGAAATTTTAATAGGTAGTTCTACATTTGAATTGTATTTTATATTACAAATTTTCAAAAACCCAACTTAAATAATCTAATTCAAAAATAAACTTTATTTCTAAAAAAGAAACTGTCTTTATAAGGTTAATTAAGGAACTCTAAATTAATTGTGGAAAATTAGAAAAAGGAATACTTAAACTTAAAAGTTTCTTGCTCTGAAAAATTGTGAAAAATTCCTAATAAAATGTACTTTTAAACTGTTCTTAAAAAGTGTTTGCGATAAAGCGAATAAATCAGTGGAAACTTAATAAAAACCGTTGCCTACCTGCAGGCGCTTTTTCAAGTTCAACTTTTACTTACACTTTTTCGACTTTCTTTTTCGAAATTAGCTTTACGCACCTTTCAATGGGCTTGGCTTTCGACCCACAATGTGCCATCAAATAATGCCATTAATTAGGCACAAGCACACTAACACACACACACACACTCGCACACCTATATACTCTTCTTCTTCTTCTCACCACACCCTTAACAACCTTAGTGTTGCTTTCCTTCTCTTGCTCGTTGTAACAGGCATTCTCTGAGCTGCTTGCTCGCAATTAGCGACCATCAGAAACAAAACTGAGACATAATAACGGCAAAAAAAAAATAAAAAGAAAAGCTTAAAAAACGTGAAAAGCCAATGGAACTGAGCAAATTTTTCCTCTTTTTTTTGTTGTCGTGTTGGTTTGGCACACCCAAAAGTTACTTAGTGTATTTGTATTCGTGTATTTGTATATGTTTCTCTGAAGGTTTTTCCCAATATCTATCAATTGAGTTGGCGTCGCCTGTTGTGAACTTGTTTTTTTTCCCCTATTTTTTTTTTTGTTGGTGTCATAATGTGAAAGTTATGACCACTAAGGCACTAAAACCTAACTTCTGCTGTATAAAAGTGTGTGTGAGCTTTTCAAAAAGTTTTGCAACATGCTAAAAACGTCGTTAGAAAAAGAAAAACAAATCGAAAAAGGGTTTTTTTGCAATACAAAACTTAGAGAAAATGCACAGATCAGACGGCTTCACTTTACTTTATTGAAGTTTTGGCAAATTTCTATCAATGAGGCTTTGGAATATCTCAAAAAAGTAATTTGATCTAATAATTGAAACCCTTGAAATCTTCTAAGATTCAACTTAATTTTAGAAAGAAGTGAAACAAAGGAAATTTTCTGTATAAATCAGTTACTTAAAAAATTATGATTAAAGTGAATTTTCCTTACCAAAGTTTGATTGAAAATAGTTCATCAACTTGTTTAGCTCGGCACATAACTTTTGAAATGAAACTTTCGATATAAATTCAATATTAACATACAAATTCTTGGAATAAAAAACAATAAACATAAACAAAATTAGCATTAAAAGTTCACAGTAAATTGATTTTGGATAGTTTTCACAATTTGGCAATGCATTTTCCGCTGATTTCCCGCTTTTAGAAGCTCAAGCTCAAGCTGACCAAAAGCAACGCTCAAGTTTTCATTTTCCTTTGACGCTGCTTTTGTTTTTCTTCTCGATTCGCTTTGTGTTCGGGGGGTTTTCTCCCAACAACAACAACAACAACAACAGCTGTGAAGCATTTCCGGTCGAGTGCATCCTTCAGGCATTCATCGCATGCCAATTGCAAAGTGCATTTTAGTACTTGGAACTGATGATGTTGCCTCTGCCTCTGCCTCTGCCTCTCTGCTAGCCTGCAAAGTTAATCGATATTTTTCAAAGTGCAGTGTTGCACAACGTTCGCATGATGTATGGATGGGGGGAAGAAGGAGATGTAAAAGAAAATAAAGTTAGCACATCAAGAAGCGAGCAAAGTTTACCAAGTGGCGGCAACAGCTGCCCCAGCGAAAACTTCTCAAGCCAACTAACAAAGTGAGGTCTCACTGTATATGAACAAAAAAAAAAAAAACAAGTTAGCAGCACAAAGTTGTGCGGTCAGATGTGCTTCAAAGATATCCTCGATAAGGTTGGGAAATCACTAAGGAAAACTCTACAAAGTATGAGATTCTTGGAAATATTCAGACTATTTATATTTAAGGAATTAGAAATGGATTTACCGTCTTTTTAACTTTTCAACATTTTCAACATCTTTAAGAATAAAGTTGGTTGTATTTAAAATTTGGGATTGAATAAGGAAAGACATCCTAGATAGTGTTATGATCTAACAAAAAAAAAAAAATCAAATATTTAGGCAATTTATTCAGCTATATATTTTTAAAGATAGTTCTCCTTAAAAAGGTAGATGACAAGGTAGATAGAAATCCTAATTAAAAAAATTTGAAATGGCTGAGAGAAAGTCATCAAAATATGAGATTTACTAGACTTTTAGGTACATATATGATATATAAATATATTTCGAGTCGAAGGCCTCAGTAACCAGCACTCTCTTCTCTGTAAATTTGATTTAGTATTTAATACTACATTTATTATAATAAATAAAATATAAAAATTTATTTAATGTGGGTTCAATTATACTGATTTCAAAGATGTTGAGAGGTTTAAATAGATTACCATTAATATTATTATTATTTATTAATTGTAGCTTAGAATTCTATAATTCTATATATATGCAGAGCCAGAAGCCTCAGTGCCTTTAGGCTAGTGTTCGATATTTATTAATACACTTCATCACTTACATACATCATAAAGCAATTTTATTTATTAATTTATTTTTTATTGAAAATGTAAACCATCTTTAAAGATCTTCATATAGTAATTTCTTTGCTATATGGTGTTTATTTTATAATAACTGCACTACTTTGCTTTATTAGAAGCATTTTAAGAATATTTAATATTCGGAGTATTTCATAGTTAGCAAATTTTTAATATACCAACTTGTAATGTCAACTGCAATGCGAAACTCTTTCTTTTGCTGTTGAGAATCCTCAATTTACCCCATTGATTGCGGTTTACGGGGTATGCAAATCGCGAAACCAAATCAAATGATCGCCAACAGCAACAGCTTCAGCAAGAAATAAAAAAAAAATAAAACGAGAGCGATATAAAAACAAAAGCCAATGGCTTTTGAAATGCCGCGTCGAGTTGAGTCGAAGTCTCAGAGCAAAATCGGTTTTGTCTGAGCTGACATGAATTGACATGAACGAGCCTGTTCTGCTCTGCTCAGCTTTGCTCCGTCAGGTCTGTCGCTTGGGTCGTTCGCTTTGGGGTCGGATCTGGGGTTTCTACAGAGGCCACAACTTTGTGTGCAGCATCAGCATCAGAAGCTAGCGAGTCCGCTCCAACTATTGCAGTTGAGTAAGAAAATCAAGCAGTGTCATAGCCTAAAGGGGGGGCGTGGCTAGGTCGGGCGGGCGGTCGAGAGACGACAACGATTATGCGCCGGTTGTTTTTTTCTCTATAGCTTTTGTGTATACAATAGCGGGTTATCAAGTCCCAAACAGCGGACGCCCAGTGCGGGTGCATTGTGACCCCCTCTACCCTTCCCTCTGTCTCTGTCCCTGTCCTGCTTCCCCTTTCTCGCGGCGTTAACCAGCTAACGGTAGCGTCCAGTGTCGTGGTTAGGTGGAGGGAGGGAAGATGAGGCGCTTATCACAAGGCCTATTGAGCTGTATTTGTGTGTGTGTTTGTGGAATGGAAATGGAACTGAAACTGAAATTGTTCGCCCCGTTTGCTCGAGCGCCCTTCAGCTCGTGTTGTGCGTACACAGAGAAAAATTTGTGAATGCGTTTTATAAGGATTTAAAAACTACATGATGAGAGTAAAAAACTTGATGGAAATGAACTTCTCACAATGTGCAATCAATCTGAAATGAAATCGACTTTTTAGCCAAAAAATATATTGTATTAAATATAAAGTTTGCAATGTAAATAAATTATATTTATATTGATTCGAATATATTTTGAGAAACTTTAAATCAAATTCTAGATTAATTTTTCTTTATCCTTTTCTCTTTTTTTTTTATATCATGTTTTTTCATTGTTTTCTTTAACTTTCAATTATTTGTCTAAGCAAAACAGATCAAATTGTTTTGTACTTTCTTTATTTATTAATTCAAGCTCATTTAACATATGTTGAAAAATAAATAAATTAAATATTGGTCTTAACCTAACCTAACCTTTTCATTACAAATATTTTAATATTTTTTTTTTAAATATATATTATATTATATTTTGAGAAACTTTAAATCAAATACTAAATTTTTTTCTTTATGCTTTTCTCTGAAAATTTTTTTTATATTATGATTTCACATTGTTTTCTTTAAGTTTTATTTATCTTTCTAAATATGTAAAAGAGATCAAATTTCTCTGTTTTGTTTTTTGTATACGTTAATTCAGTTTCACTTATGTTAAAAAATGAATAAATCAAATATTGGAACAACAAAATGTAAACTTTTTATTTTAGCATCAGAAATTTTTAATTGAATTTTTTAATTATGCTGTTGTTTTTTTCTCAGTGTATGCAGTAGTTGAGCTGAGGGCGGCTTACACTTCAGCACACTCACACTCACACACACACACACACACACACACACTTGCATACATAAACCCGCACACTTACACTTGCTCTCTCGCCCAGCTTATACAGATAGCGTAATCAGGGTATTTCCGAGGCTGTGATTTTTATATTTTTCAATTTGTTTTTTTCTTTATTTATTTGTGTGTGTGTGTGTGTGTTGCCTTCGCGTTTGGTTTTTATTTTACTTTTCATTTGAGTTTTTCTTACTTTTCCTTTGCATTCATTTGCACAGCAAACGGCGGCTACTTCTTAATTTCTTTTTAGTGCTTAAATGAGTTGCTTGGGGGTTGATGCGACGCCATCCCCCATGACACCCCGCCACTCGCCACCCTCCACCCCTGCCTTGGGTCATCATGGCCAGCGGATGAGGAGGCGAGAGTGGCAGGCAAATTTATTTAAGAAAATCACAAGAAATGTAAAACAACTGGGCAGCATTTTTCTTTTATTTGTTTTTTATTTTTTTTTTCTGCCTTCCTTTGGCCAACCCTGCCTACCCAAGAAGCCCCCTTTTCCCTGCCCCTTGTCTCGCAATCTCTTGGTATGCGTAGTGTTTTTAAGGGTAGGTTTTCTTAATATTTTTTTTTGTATAGCTGGTTGTTGTTGCTGTAAAGGTTTTTTTCTTCGTTAGTTTCTTTGCTTCGGTTTTGCCTTTAATCGATCGACTTTTTTTTTTTTTTTTTTGGGAGGTGGGCGGAGGTGACGCAGTAGCTGGTAGCTGAAGTATGGGGGGCAGGACATGCGTCCAGCAACATCAATCACAGTTGCTCAAATGCTGTGAGGTGGCAGGCAGAGGCAGCTCAGCTTCAAAAGCGACAACGCACACACACACACACACACACACGTATATATTGATAGACAAACACCCGCTCACACACACACACAGTTGAGCAACATTCTTGAAGTTTTGTAAACTTGCTGGGATTTATTCAATAGCATTTGGGTTTATCATGAGAGCATCTCTTCAATGAGTTGAGTTTACCCGCTACAGATTTTTCTTCTTCTTTTTTTTTTTTGCTGTCCGAGATCTAATCATGTAAAGTTTTTCAATTCGACGAGTTTTCCACGATTCCACGAGCCCTGAACTTAAAGTCTTTTTTGTTGTGGGGAATTTGAGTTTAAGCTGCTGCTAATTGGTTTAATCAATAGCATCTCATAGATAGTTTACAGTAAGTGGTTTATTTTATTGTTTAAGTGATGTTTTAGTATTTTCATTGCAATTTCTTAAAGGCGAAAGTTTCTTATCCTTATATTTGGTTGTACCTTTATTTAATCTAATATAAAAATTGTGTCTTCTGGAGTAATTTGAAAAATTGTTTCTTATTGTTCATGTGTTTTAATACCTTTCTACATATAGTTTCCAATGAGTGACTTGTAACTTGTAACTTGTTAAAGTCGAAAGCTTCTTAACTTTTTATTTGGTTTTACCTTTATTTAATTTAATTTAAAATATACGACTTGTAATGAAAATGTTTTCTATTTAAATGTATCTATTATTAAGATTATTATTGTTAAGAGGTTACAGTAAAACTTAAATTTCGGGCTCTAAAAATAAATACAATAAAAAATATATAACGATAAATAATAATATTTGATTTTTGTGATAGTGATAATAGGATTTAAAAATAAATGTAAATGTCTCACAATATGTAAACCAAATTTAAATAAAGTGTAAATTTTGGAATATTTAAGTTTACCAAATCTATTGCTATAGCTAGCAACACTTAAGGATATAGAAAACGAAGAGCTTTTAAGAAATATATTGAGAATTAATATAAAATATCAATAATATTTGCTTGTCCGACCAAAAAGAATTGCAAAAATGTACAGTGATAGTAAAAACTTTAAAACATATTTTTAAAGTTTGCAGTCTGAAAATATGTTTAAAAGTTTTTACTATCATTGTACAATTCTTGCAATTTTTTTAAAATTTAAAATCTATTTTAACTCTCTTATGAGCTCTACCTAAATACTGATTTGTCGCAAAAACCATCTATAGTTATGCTTTGGAAGTGGAACTGGAGACTGTAAACTTTCTCCAAACAATATTTGGCAACAAATATTGGAAATATCAAGAAATACACACAGTTGCAGTGAAGCACACACAGCTGACATATAGTTGAGAGTTGACAATAGTTAGTTGGGAACAGTTTTGTGGGTCTCTGGTCTGGTCTGAACTGAACTGAACTGAACTGGTTTGGTTTGCCTTAAACAAGACAACGGCTAGCCAGAGGAAGGCAGACAATTGAGGGGGCAGACATTGGGGGCAGCTGCGCTAAATGAAGCAAGGCGAAAATGGGGCGCAAACCTTTTTTTTCTTTGCTCTCTACACAAACAGACTTACATATTTGTTATATACATATACTTCAGGCACAGGCGGCTATATACATTTTTAGGGAGCTGAGAACAACACAAATGTAATCTATATCTTTTTTTTTTTTTGCTGTGCCAAGGCAACAACAACATTTTAAATGAGGCAACAAAGAAAAAAAAAAGTAGAAAAAATAGAAAGAAATTTTCACGAAATCATTGGGAGTGCCTCCATTGGGAGGATGAGACAGGGGGCGACGTCTACCGAGGAGTGCCCGAGGTATGAGATTAGTTGAGAAATAAAAATCCACCCAAAAAGCCAAAGCGCCACCCAAAAGCCAAATCGACAACGACTACGAATACCAAAAAAAAAAAAAAAAAAAACTGCTGATGAGTTGAAACGTACCAAAAAATACCAGAAAAAAACCGAAAAAAACGCCGAGAAAAAAGAAAAGAATCGGTTATTTAGTAGTTGTGTGTGGGCGTTGGGCGCATTTTTCTCGCTCTGTTTCAAATTTCCCTCTCCTAGCACAACCCACTTCACCACCCACTCATTCCCCACTCACTGCCACCGCCTTCACCTTCACCCCTTTTTTTTTACGTTTTGCTCTGCGCTGTTGTAGAGAAATTAAAAGGACGGATTTTTTTCTCGTCCATTTGGCGCTTCGTTTGCTCCTTTTTGGCTCCAAAGCTGCTGACTTTTTATGTAATTATATAGCATTGTGTGCAATGCGGACGGACGGGGAGGATTGAGAGGATATTTTGGAGTGTAGACACTCATCAATACAGCAATACGAAAGAACGTTGTCTATGCTTTAGGATAGAGATGACTGAGGTGTAGGGCTTATACCCCGAGGGTAAGGTTAACAATAGTTAAAACTTAAGCGATTTTCATCCAATTACAACTGAAATATTGTATGGAAAGTAAGTGCATTAAGATGCGTTGGCGCTTTCTCACAAAAACGTTAAAGGTCGATTTCACAAAGCATAATTAACGAAAATTAAGCGTGAATAAGCATAAGGAATTTTATTTGCGGAGCAGAAATCAAAGAAAAGGAGCAAACGGAGTGGCTGAAGTTGCTGTAAATTGATTTTACATTATCATACGGGAAAAGGCAAAAGATTAAGAAAGCGGCACAAAATGAAGCGGTAGAAATGAAAGATTTTCAAGAATTTTAGTATGAATTTGAGATGGAATAAATAAGAGCTACTTTAAGAGTTGAGGACACCAAAAAGGTTGATCCCGGACTTAACATATTTTTATAATTTTTAACGAAACCAAACTTTATGATGTAAAGTTGGAAACTTTTTCCTCCTTTATTATAATATATAATTTATTATTTTCGTTTTAAATGTAATTATTTATATTACTAATTGGGATGATATATCTGGCAGTTTTCCTATATGTTTTGTTCCTAATGTTTTATAACATTTTTACATAATCCTAGAAACTTATTATGCAAAAAAAGAGGTATACTAATGAGTAACTCTAAGTCGAGCAAACTCAATTGCAGTTTTCTAAAATTGTGATTCTTGTTGTAGAATTACGTTATTTTTTTTACTTATACCTTTGGGCAGTTTGTGCCTAGCAACGTTTGTGCTTTGTGTCCCAAAGTTTTAAGCCCTTTTTTGTGGGTACTTTTGCAATGAACAACAACCTTTTTCGCTGTTGTGTTGTGTGTAAACAGCGGCTTCATTTGCATCGCCAAATTGTGCGCACGAATTAATTTGAACGAACAAAAAATATTTACTATAAATTAATTAAAAAATTTTAAGGCATCAGCTCTCCCTCTCTCCCCCTATAACTAGGCAATGGAAAAATTATGAAAACGAAAGCGAATCACAAGGCAACAGCGACGGCGACGAAGTCGACCTACAGCAATAAAAATAGCTGTAAAAAGATGAGCGTATCGTGGGTGGATGGAAGGGGGGGATAACGAAAATAAAAGACAAGAAAACAAAAGCAAAAGAAACAAAAATCAAAGATAGAGCAGCCGGCCAGACGTAACGTAACCTTAACGTAGCCATAGCGTAACGTAATATAAAAGTAAAGTAAAGCGAAAGACGCGAAAAACTCGCTCATGTGACCGAGCGACCGAGTAATAAAATAGCAAAAACAGCGACCGAGACGGAAACTGCGACGCTGACTGCGACAGCAGCTGAGGCAGTCGCAGCAGACGCTTCGTCGTCGACGTCGACGTCGCGCAATGTAAATAAACGTAAAAGCAGAGTTCAAAAAGCGAACGAGGCGCAAAGCGAAATACACATAACATAACACATATAATAATAATAAAAATGCCGGCCGCTTTAGCGGCTGATTTTCAGAGGCGCACACAAACGAACACACAAACACACACACGCATACACAAGCACATACTCGACTCGAAATTTTTGCCATTTTTGCTTTGGTTATCCTATCGCGCCTTCTTACTATTTTCGTCAGTCAGCTGCTTACTCTTCGTTCTCATATGTTTCTCACTTACTCTGCTGCTTGTGCTTGTGCTGTGCTGTGTGCGTGTGTTAGTATGTGTGTTGAGTATTTTGATAATTCAAACTTCCTCAATGTGCAGCAGCTGCGACGGTGACGGCAGCAGCAGCGGCGACAGCGACAGAGACGTCGACGCGACGTCTTCTTTTATTTGCTGCTTTTCCTTACCTACGCGACGACGTTTTATGGTGCAGCTTTCTAGTTGTTCTTGTTCTTGCTCTCATTCTTCTCGCTGTTGTTGTCGTGTTGCTGTTGTTGTTGTTTTTGCTGGTACGTTTTGGTTGCTTCTTTAAGTTTTTCATTTCATTTCATTCATCGCAAGCGCCTTCTTTTATTACTCTACAAAACATAACACAAAAAAAAAAAAAAAACATTCTCAAGTTCAAACGTGACGTTTCTTTTTTGTTGCAACAGTTTAGCAGCTCTTTAAGCTCTTTTGAAAGGGGGCGCGAAGAAACTGAAAGGAATAACGTTAAATCATTTTAACGCATCTGCTATCTATTTTTTGTGGGAGTTTCTTTTACAATATTGTAAGCAACGAGCTTCTTAAGAATTAGCTTCGTTTCTTAAGACTTTTCATAATTTTTAAATTGTAAATTAAATTAAATTATCTTTAAGATACTTTGTTGATTCTAAAAAACATTTTATTGTGTGTGCTATCTCAGTAACAACAGCCAATTGTTGAAATTGCGTTGTTAGTTGAGATTTACTTCAATCTTTAAATTATAAATTAACTAAAATTCACTATGGTACTTTCATTAGATTATTCTTCAAATTCATTAGATCTTCTTATTTTATATTTAACTTTATATTCCCCTCGATAAGATATAGTAGCTTTATAAATAAAAAGTCATTTAATAATAATTTGTTGCTTTTCTTTTTTGGCACTAAATTCTTTAAGTTTTCTAAACTCCTTTAAATCTCTCAATAACTTCTTTATAGTTAAGTACGTTGTGGAAATGTTGAGTCATAGTTCATGCTTGAAATGCAATTTCATATATTGTCTAGTTAAAAACTTGGAGACCATTCAGAGTTCTGTTTATTAGCAGTTTTAAAAGCTTTCAGATTTAATCAGATGCATTGCAAAACTTTGTGCTCAGTCACCGAATTTGTTGTATTTAGTAAACTGCTGCTTTATCCTGGTTATCCTGGCATAGGGCGGAGGGAAAGTGAGGAGCTGCAGCTGCAGTTAAATTAAAAATATGTGGTCTACTTTTAGGTGGCGAGCAGAGCAGAGTAGCTTGAAGGATATTATTGGTAGAGCTAAAGCGCAAACACAAAGCAAATTTTTGAAGAATTTTTAATTAAAATGCAAGCGGCAGCAAACACCAGTCTCAGTGGCAGCGACGTCAACGTCAGCGCTGTATTTGTAATTGTGTAAACAGCACACACACACACACACAGAAAAATAGAAAACCAGAAAAAAAAAACGAAAGAAAAAAAAAATAGATGAGCGCAAAAGCAACGGCGACAAATGTTGCGGTTTTTGTAAAGCTGAGCGCGAACGCGCGTAAAAGCAGTTAGTAAATTGCACACACACACACACACACACACACACACACACACACAGACATAAACACGTATACATATGCAGAGTGGCGGACACCTGCATGCATATGCAAAAGGAGATTGGGCAGCCTTCTGATGGTCACGTAGCAGGAAGCTTCAACCCAAAGCCAAAGTCCACAATGTCTGAGCTTTGTTTTCGTTTTTATTTTTTTGCTTTGCGAGGAACGAGACAGAGCGATGTGCACCAGCTGTGTTACAGCAGAGAGTGATAGAGCGAGAGAGAGATAGAGAGAGTGCGAGAGCTTTGTGTGCGTGGTCTACGCTTCGCCATTTAACCTAAACATCATTCACAAACATGGGACGTCTGCCAAGAGCTCTGTTTCTGTTTCTGTTGCTGTTGCTGTTTTTTTCTACTATTTCCACTACTTCTGCTACTTCTACTACTTTTACTACATCTACTACTTCCACTTCCACTTGCCTGCCCGTCGTCTTCTTTTTCTATGCTAGGCAACAACGCCCAATTGCTCAAATGGCTGCAGCTGCGCTTCAGTTGTGTGTGACTCGACTCCTAACTGTGATACTCTTGAGCCCGCACACACACACAAACACGACTCTGACGTTTCATTTCCGTAACTCAAACGTTGCTCAGTTGTTGCCATTGTTGTTGTTGTTGTCGTTGCTGCTGTTGCACTGTGGAGACACTTTATAGCCGGAGAATCTTCATTTACTTCCGTGCCCAGCCAATTTTTTTTTTTGAAGCTGCAGCATCCATGATGTTTCTAGGTTGCGCATACGCCCCGTAGAACAACTGCCTTGTTTTTAGAATTTTATTCATATGCTCTAACCCAGAGAGAGAAACTGCTAAAAATAGCTATGAAAATACTATTTAAATTTGATTATTACAGAATATATTATTTAAAAGTAAAACTTTGAGTACAACTCTTTAGAGTACAAAAATGTTATGTAAATTTTTTAAATTTTCTGTGAAAAGATTAAAAAACTACTAACATAGACTTTTAATTTTGTTAGACTATTTACTTAAAAAAAATGAACAGGTATTAAATTTTTAAATCGCTTTAAAACTTTGTATTAATCTCTTTTTTTTAACCAAATTCTAACACATTCTTATTTTTCTACTTCAAGTTCCATAGTACTTAATGCTAATTTGAGGACTACTTTATACCAATATATTTGCTATTAATACTAAGATTACAGCGATTTATTTATTTTTTTTTTTAATATTTATTTGCTATTGAAGTAATTTTACTTTAACATTTTTTGCTTTTGTTTTCTCCTAAGTTTCTAGATTCTAAATTCCTTTATAGTTGATTACATTTTTCAACTATTTCTATATAAATAAATTCACGATATTACATTCAAAAATATTTTCTATTGTAACTATGAAACCTTTAGCTATTGTTACCATTAAATGTACTACATTAAAGATGATATTTAATATGTTAGATCAAAAATTTAGTTTGTAAAGTTACATTATAAAAACTATTTTTGCTTTCACCAAGAATAGATTTAAATAAAGCTGCAGATAATATGGAAAAGCGCTCAGTAAATAGAGCAATGATCGGACTATTTATTCAACGATTCGCTTTTACTCAAAAGAAAAGTGTAATCCGTTAAAGTTGTAGTCCGAAAGGAAAGTACGGCTTTAGAAGTATGCTAAAAACTAAACTATCCACTTATTTTGTATTTGTATTTTACATTTTTTTTTTTGCCAAGCTATTGTGTTGCTAAGGCCGGAATAGCAGCATCATCATTATGATCAAAATCATCATGATACAGTCAGAGAGTCAGCAGTTGATGTCTCCAGTGTGTATATGTGTGTGTGGGATATGTCTAGGAGATATAGAAGGTGCACTGGATGCGCCCAGCTGACAATCAATGTTTGGTTTAGCTGCACAACAGCAACAAAACAACAAAAAATTGAGAAAAACTCTGAGCAAGACAAAACATCGAGTGGCTATAGCAAAAAAAATAGAAGAAAAATGAAAGAAGCAGGTGGGTGAAGGAGGAGGAGGGATAAGGAGAAGGTGGAGGGAGGAATAGTGAAACAAAACACAACGACAGGGAAAGAATGATAGAAAAAAAATGAAATTAATTTCTTTTGTGTGTTTGGTGGGGCAACGACGACGTTATTTAGTTGCCGAGCAACCCGCAGCAGAGGCAACATTGGCAGCATGCGGCATGCGGCAGCCAACTCCAATGTTCATTTCCGGCAGTCAAAGCTGCGTCCTGTGTGCGTCATACCGAATGGCTGCCAGGCTTGCAACATCGTTGCTCAGGTGGCAGCTGGGAGTCTGAGTTAGTTGGCATCTTGCGATGCCGTTGCCGTTGCCGTCACTGCTGCCGCCTCCCCTGTGGCACAAAACTCCATTCCACTCTCCATTCTCCACTCTCCACTCTGCCTGCTGCACTGCGCTGTCTTTTGCCACACTCCACTCTCTCGACTCGCTTTTTTTCGCAGCATTCTTCTTGGCGTTTGTTCATTTGCCCGCAACTGTATCCATGGCATGCAGGAGGCGTGGCAACTATATAAAGCCGCCCGCAACCCAACACTCGTACCCTCTTTAGACCATTTTTTTTTGCCCGCTGCCTGCCTGCCCAATCCCCCATTTTGCTGCTATGCTAATGAAGCCTCTTCTTTTGGCTCATGCTTTCAATGGGGCAACACACTGGACGACGACGACGTCTCTTCTCTGCTCTCTACTCGCTTCTCTATGCTGGCCTAAGCTCATGCCATTTGGCTCACTGTTAATCCCTGCCACTAAAGACCAAGAACGAACTTAGAAGGAAGGGGTAGAAAAAACATACTCCTGAGTTACTCTTCTGCGCAGGCTCACAACTCACAACTCACATCTGTAGCTGGCTATATATATTCTGGATTCAGGACTCGAAACTGAAGCTTTAGGAGCAGCTCCTCAACCTTATCCTTTGCCTGCAATCCGCACGCCTTGTTGCGGTATTAGTTTGCTTTACGTGATTTCGTTGCATTCGTTTTTTCTTCCATTTTTTTGTGCTTTTCTCTCTTGCATTTTCACATTTTCTTTGGGGGCCAGCGTTTGGTGCTCTGTGGCAAAACCCCATAGATTTAATTACAGTTTTCCTCTCGCAGATAATCGAATTTTTTTTCATTTCTTTCTATTCATTTCGTTTTTTTTTGAGGACTTGCCACGTCCGCGTCCTGTGTGCTGTGTGTTGTATGCAACTTCCTTTTAATCTGCATGTCGATTTCCTTTGCACAGATTCCTTCTCTTCGCATTTTTTTTGCTCCTTTCTCTGTCTTCTTCTTTTTTTTTTTTTTTTTTTTGACCAAGTTTGCACATAAATTTCAGTTCAGTTGTAATTAAAAATTGCTTTTGAGGCGAGTCGAGGCTGCGTTTCTTACTCAAAATTAGTTTCCATCTTCTTCATCTGCTGCTGCTGCTTCAGTTTTTTCTTCTTCGACATTTTCTGTATTTAATCCACAAGTTTCTGATGAACCAAACGTTCCAGATCATGCCTTTGATGTGTCCTGTGTAATTTTTTATTGAACCCCTTTGTTTATTGATTGTGATTGAAAATTGCTAAAGAAAATTGTAAATTAAGTGGGAGGTCGACAATATTTGATTTGCAAAGTTGGGGTGGTAAATGAAACGCATCAAAGGAATCTTTTTTTTATTAGAGAAACCTTGGTAACCATTTGCAAGTTTTTAAATAAAGTCAATTTTAGATTGAAGAATGTAAAAACCCTTTGAAAGTGTTTTCAAAAGCTTTCCAAACGTCTTCAAAAATATATTGTCTATGATTCCTTATTGATCAGCAATAACTATATTTGATGATGAATATTGTCACATATCTTTATATATTTCATTTTAATCTGAAAATAATAGGATTCATTGATTGATTGAACAATTCTTTGTGTAATTTGCAATTTTATCATGTTTTATAAAGAAACTCTTTACAGCAAATAGTTCTTAAGTTGAAAATTGTTGTATATAGATATGTTAAGTTATTTTCCATTGCACATTTTAGCATAAACCTTTTACTAATGACCTCAATTCACATTTGCTCTCTTTCTATCTTTCTCTTTCAGGTAAGCAAAAGTCGTGACAATGTAAAACGCCCAAAAAATGAACAAAAAAACTGAGCCAAGAGCCAACCAAAATCACAATAACAAAAATTGCAGCAGTGCAAGAAAGTAAAATCGTAAGTTTCACTGCGGTGCCCACAGATTGTATCAATATAAAAGTATATACCATATAGTACATATATATTATATATATTCCCACATACTTGCACATTTCGGTGTGGATGTTGTGAATACAATTTTGAGAAATGCCCAGCAAAAAAATGCAAACTGAATCACAATGCAAAAATGTTGATCGGACTTGAATTTCGTGTCAATAATAAAATATCAGAATTATGACATTTGGTCTAGTCGACGAGTGGGATACCCTGCAACTGAAAGAGACGCGAATTTGAGATGGCTTTGATAGTAAAAAACTGAAAGGTCTGGTATTTGGATGATGATATTCGATATATTATAAATATGTAATTGGAAAAGAGATTTTACAAATGAACATGTTTAAAATAGAAAAAGGATCAAGATAATATATTTTAGTAAACAAAATATGAGGAATATAATATGCGATTCATAAAAGAAAAAGTATTTACAAAAAATTTAGATCATAAATGAAATGCTAACAAAATTTTGAAAATAATAATATACGAAAAGGAAAAGTATTTATAAAAATTGTAGTTCATAGTTTCAATGAATTTTGAGCTGAATAACTCAAAAGATGAATTAACTTTGTATTACGAAATATTTTGAATGATTCTAATATAATACTTACATAAATTGTTTTCTTTTTTACTTTGTTAAATTTGAGTTTAATATGAAATGTTTTTTTTATGAATATGTATTTATTCTCTAACTGTGACTACCCTTTATTATAGTTGTCACGTTTCTAGGGTATTTTAAACAGGGAGCGCAACAAAAACGCGAAAAAACGAAAGCAGTTGACTGAGTGATGCCGCCGATCAGAGTTTTGAGTTGAATTGGTTCGAGCTTCTCCTCCGCCCCTCTCCCCTAATACCCCTTCGGATGTGCAACCTCCTGTTCGACTGGGCAACGAAACACTCCCTATAGGAATACAATATATAAAGATTACCTGTTGGCAGGCATTCACTGTGCTCACTGTTCTCTCTGGGACTGGGCAATGGGCGTGCCGTTGCCATTGCTGTTGTTGTTGTTGCCCTGCTTTGGTTACGTGCCCCTTTGGCCACTTGCCACTTGCCTCATTTTATTGTTCGATATAATACTCGGGTATTTTGTGCGCCTCGCTCAGGTGAGCTGATCTTAATTTTATTTTCGTTTTTTGTTGTTGTTCTGTTTGGGTTTGCACGATTGTCGTTTCGTTTAGGGGGAGAACGGATCGTCGTCGTCGTCGTCGTCGTCATCGTTTGGTCAGTTTTGGCCAGTTTCCTGGAACTCACTGAGCCAATCGATGCCGTTTGCTGCATTTGTTGTTCTTGTTGTTGTCTCAGCTCCTGAACACATGTATTACTTCGTGTACTTTTCGTGTGTTCTCTTTCTCTGTGCCAGTATTTGCATTTGACTACCAAAAAAAAAAAAAAAATAAATAAAACTAAATAAAAATGAAAAGAAACCAAACAGCTCCAACAACTGCTGACTGATTTTGCGGTGTTAGAGATGAGAGTCATGTGAGTCGATATATCGATAGATTAAAAGTAATTATAAATAAAAATATAGTTGTGCAGATGGAGGTATATATGATTTGTTAACTTTGGGAATTTCGGCTGTATTTATTTGAAACTATTATTAAATTCATTTGATATATCTTTATTTAGTTTTGAGTCGAAGGCCCCAACAGCCAATACTCTATTAAATGTAGTATTAAATACTAGATTTAATATAATAAAATAAAAAAAGATCTTATTTTATGGAGTCTAATATTGTTATTAATTTTTCGTATTAGACATCTTAAGAAACTTTTTAGAATTCAGAATTTAAGCAATCATTTAAAAATATCTTTTGGATAGAAGTTTTTCGTTTTAGGCTTCTTCTTAAAAACCTTATTCTAGAATTCAGAATTTAAATATATAGTAAAAAGATAACACATAAAACGAAAACCTTTTCATGTGATAAAAATTACTATCGGAGCGGCTTAACCAAGAAAGTTATCGAATATATTGATAACCATATATTGATAACCATTGATATAAGGGTAAAGCCCTTATTTTAGGAGGTTTTGCTATTAAAAATTTGAAGGTACACTAAATAAGATAAAGTTTCAGAAATTGTTATGTTTAGTGAACCTTGTAGCCTGGCTTAATAAAAACGCCATATGTTTGGCTTAAAATATACATAGATAATTTTTCAACGAGATCTCTTTTGCTTTTCCCGATTATTCTTAAGCGTTTGCTCGTGTCACGCTGTCATCACTAGCGAATGGCAGTCTTGCAACAACGACAAGAAAACCAAACAGTTTACACGATGTGCTAATTGAGTTAGTACTCTCGCCATGCAGCAATGTATGGCTGAATAAAATACAAAAATAAAAAAAAATAAGAATAAAGAACAACAATAACAGCAACAATCATGACTCGTGAGTGGCGAAAAATGTCGAAAGACTCGTGAGTTTTGTAGCTCAGCTGAGCTGAAGCTCAGGCGGTGTTGTGGCGTGTGTTGGCGGCAACATTTTGTGTCTACTTAGCAACTTTGTGAAAATGAACACCCAACACCCATGTAAAGACCTCTGCTCTTTCCCCTCTGCTAGCTTTCCCCTCGGTGTAGTATTTATTGCTAAATGGGCTTAGGGCTGCTGCACACTAAACGATAAACTCTTGATAGTTGTTGTTATTGCTGTGGCTGATGTTGTTGTTGCTTATGCAGTTGCATGTTGTTGTGCTCAATTCCGCATATGGCATCGAAAACCGATAATTACCAAAGCCAGTCGAACACTCACACATAATCTGCTGGTATCTGTATCTGTGAGTGTGTGTATTAGAGCTCTACCTGCAGCGGAAGCCTCATAAGAGACGACAGCAACAACACCTAAGCGATGACTGCTCAACTTGCAACGTCAATGTTGCTGTTGTTGTTGCTGTTGTAGTTCCATCGGCAACAAATTACTCACGCGCAAAAATTGTTGCCTTGTTTTTTTCCACATATAATTTCACTCGACGTATGTCTGTTTCTCTCTGCATATTGTATATATATGACGTATGCTTTCTTGTTGTCTGTTGCTTATGGCAAATGCCTGGATATATCTATAAGCATATACAGATAGGTACACATTTATATATGTTTCGTTTGTGTGCTTGTTGTGCATTTGCCCCCATATGCATAAAACCTTTATTTTACCTGTGCATGAGCATTGGGGTGACTCAATTCGATCATAGAAAAATTAAAACTTGACGGAAATTGAAGTTCATTTAAAATTTGATCACATCAAAATAAACAACAAAAGGTTTTCTTATACAAATACTTCGAAATATATTATATATTTTTAAATATTAAATAAGTAGCCCAAAATTTACAGAAACAGAGTACCAAGAGTTATTAAATATTGAAATTTTTTAGAAGAGATCCATTAATCAATTAAATTTTCTAAAAAAAAGAACAAAGCATTAGCTCGTTTTGAAATTTTTTAATGAAAGATATAAGCATGAAGCAGGTATACATTTTAAGGCAGCATTCAATACAAAATTATTCCAATCCAAATTTTTTTGTTTTAAATTTACAATAAATTATAATTATTACAAAACAATTTATTAACAAAAGTTGATGTTTTAAAATTCCGATTAAATTAAAACTATAAGTAAATTCAAATTTATTTACATTTAAATTATTTTTATTTACTTTTCTCATACTTAAATTATCATTAGCTTTAAAATATTCAAATACATTTATATTTATTTATAATATATGTATATAATATAACACATTTATTTATTTTTTTACACGTTCTTAGTTTTCCAACTGAATTTGTTTATTCTTTTATTATCACACCATTGCTTGGTGCAACACGATCTGCTAATCTCAGTATTTAGAGATTTGGTTTCAAGTAGTGAAGCACCCCAATGCTGATATCGGCTCTTTCTCCCTCTCTTCTGCGCTCTCTCTCTGAGAGAGTGTTGTGTGTATTTGTTGTTTAAGCCGCAAAAACGAAGTCAGCGTGTTGCGACGACGCCGCCGTCTCAGTCGCTGCCACCGGCATCGGCAACAACGCGGCACCGGCAACGACGATGACGATGACGCCGTCGCCAGCAACAACAACAAGAGCTGAGCCATCGGTCTACCTGTTCGCAAAGTTGGACACATTTTCTTTTTCTTCCATATCGTCGCTTACCTAAGGGACACACACATTCACACCCTACCTGTGCTCATACACACACACAGTAAGACTTCGGCTCATGCATGTTTCTTCTCGCTCGCTCTCGCTCGCCGTCTGCGAAAGTCAAGCCAAGCTGAACGAACGGGCCACGCTAAGCTGCTGTTGCCGCTCCGCCGGCGGCGTTAACCAACGACGTCGACGTCGCCAGCGTAAACGTGTGTCGTCGTCGTCGCCGTCGTCGTTGCCGTTGAAAGTCTTCGTTGTCGGCCGACGAACAGAAACGATACGAAACGAAACGATACGAAAAAAAAGAAATAAGTTGGGTTTTGGAATTTTTTTGCTCTTGCTCTTCTTTGGTTTTCAGTTCAGTTCGATTTTAATGCACAGTCGCAACGTACGTGTGTTGTACCTGTCTTCTGTCTTCTGTGTGCGCTGCCTCTTCTTCTTCTTCGTGTGCCTTCTTCCTCTTGCGTTCGTCGTCGCCTTCGTTTCGTAGTTTGTCGTCGCGGTCGCGCGAAAAATACCAAACACAAAAAAAGTGCAAGCAAAAGCAGAATATACAACCACAACAACAAGTGCAACAAAAGCAATAACAAAACAACACAAAAAAAGGGAAGAAGCAGCAATAGCAAATGCTAAAAGTGCGATCAAAAGAAAGTCAAAGAAAGTAAGTTGCGCTCGCTTTGCTTCTCCTTCTCGTTCTCCTCGTTACGTTCAATTTTCGGCAAACAAATTTATTATTCTGCATGCTGAACTTTTTTTTGGATAACGTCTCTACACCTGTCTCCCTCCTCTCCCCACCGCTGCATGTTGGAGAGTGCAGAGTGGAGACTTGGGCCGCCATATGAGTGAGAGTGAGAGCGCTAGAGTGCAGAGGGCGCCGCACTCTCGCTCAACACTTGTGACCCAACCGATCACCGGATGTGTCCGGCTAATGTGAACGGCCATTTTGTTTTCTGCCTCTCATTAGCCACAGACAACATGTGTAAAGAGTGTGTGCCGCTCTCTCTCTCTCTCTCTCGCTCTCCTGCTGCTTACGGCTTGCCTCAATTATTGATTGATTAATTATTGCTGACGCGTATGCGTCGTCCGTTCGACCATTCGACCCTTTGCGCAAACCGGTTCATTGACGTTGACGTCGCTGTCGCAGTCGCAGTCTCTGTCGTTGTTGTCTGCGTGTGGCGCACTCTCTCTTTTTGTAGTAGCTCCCCCCTTGTCAGCCCCTTCTCTAACTATAATCCAATTGCTGTTTATTTCGCTGTGATCATCGATTACACGCACAGACAACACAACACTGGCTTCCCTCTGCTTTGTCTGCCACTTGCATCTCGTTATGGCGCCTGCGCTTGCAGCCTCCTAAGCCACATTTCAATCAACAGCAGCGTAACGGGGTTGCTCTCCCCTTTTAGCTCCCCCTTTTAGCTGCTGCTGCTGCTGCTGTTGCTGTCTCTTCTGGTCATTTGCAATTAACACTTTTGCGTACGTGCCACAGGCGGTGGCAGCTTAATCAGCCAGCAGCCAGCAGCTAGCAGCTGTGCCAACATAGTCAAAGCTTTCAGCTTGCAACTTGAGCAACAGTTAAAGCTGCTGCTGCTGCTGTTGTTGCAGCCGCCACACCACAAAGCTAATCAGCGTGCAACGACTTTCTCGTTATTTTTCTTTTTCTTTTCTTCTTTATATTTTTGCTTTACTTGCCTTGCTTATTTTTTTTCTGCTTCTGTAATTATTATTTTATAATCAACTTATTAGCACTCTGTGTGTGTGTGTGTGTGTTGGCCCCAGCATCGATGCGTTGCACGACCAGCGTTGCGCCCCAAACAAACCGAAATTCAATTAAAAAATCTCTAGTGTGTGTTGCCTGCTTGTTTGTTTTATGTTCACATTCTATTTCTTATTGAGGTCTTGCCACCCCGATCTCTCTCCACATGCAACATGCCCCCAAAAACAAGGCACTTCTGTCATTAATTATTACAAGCTGGAAATTAGTCTTGAATTTAATAAAAAAAAAGAATTTCTCATATCACACAAGCTTTTATTGGTTGCAATTGTTGTGAAATCTGTGTTTATCAAGCTAATAAACTTCTTGTTGAGCTAAATTAATAAAGATTTGCGAGTTTTTGTTTATAGACATAGTTATTGTAGATGAATTAAGTTATCTGCAAAAATAAATCAAATATTTAGGAAGGATGATATAAATTTGTTACCTATTTGTTTAATCTTTAATATATGAAAGTGTTTTCAAAGTGCTTCACTTAACATTCTGAAGCAATGAAAATAAAGTTATTTCTACTTATGTATCTATAAAATATTGGATAAAGTTGACTTTCCATTTGTGTGTTTATCCCAAATAGTATCCACTATCGGTCCTTATCACCGCATAGGTATTATCTGTGAATATAACATATGAACTTTACAGCAGGTATTTCTTTATATATTCATGAGTTTTCTACCTTAATTTTTTAAGTGATCCATCCATCCATCTGAACGTTTCTTATGATTAATATTTAATGAACTATTTCCATTATTAAGATATAGACCTATTTTTATTGTGTATTCAATAAGTTTATTGATCTCTACTTACTTATTAGGTATATTCTTACTTGATTCGATCATCGCTAAATGAATAGAAAACATATAATAGAATACCTCCCTTTGCTTAACGACTTTATGCCATATTTCTCGCGCTATCGAATTTAGATTATCATTAAAAATCTCGCCACCTCTCTAAGCTTATCAGTGAACCAATCGGTTTGTAGTAAACCTGCTGATGATGAGCTTAGGCACATACCAAGGCAGGCACATCGGCACAATATATAGATACCCCCATTATATTTCAATAATTATTTTCGGTGTTTTGCCCCCCGAAGCCAACAATGAGCTCATCTTAAACCCGTCCTATCCCGACCCGTCTCGTTCCATTCCGTTCCGTCCCGTCCCGAACCCGTATCGTATAGCAACAAAAACCTCAAACCCAAACGAAAAGTTCATAAAGTTTATGTAATCGTTTTACAAGCAAAAATAGATTGTATAAGTGTTTGACGAAATTCGTTTTTAAGGTTGCAAAATGTGCTGCAGAAAGATGGATATAGACGACATATAATTAACACTAATTAATCACATGAAAGCGTTTTACTCTTTTGCAAAAGAAAAACAAAAACAAAACAACATCAGAAACTAAGCAAAATCAATTTGCAAAAGATAATTTTCAAAATTTGCCTAGTTTAAGGCCTTGAACTTGTGCGTTTAGAGTTCCTAAAGATTTTTCACAATGATCATTAACTCGACGCGACTGGAAACTAGAATTTAATTCATTTCTTCATTTATTACAATGATGCTTTATAATTCTTGTATAGGCCCCCATAGCTCATTATATTCAATGGTGGCGCGGCAACAAACTCATTAGACCTTGAGAATTATATACAAACATACATCAATTTAATTTTTTTTCTTTTTTTTTTTTGGTTTTGGTTTAGGCCGCAAATTATAGCGACACATTCGTTGTGCAAGTGCGTGGAATTAAGAAAACGAATAAAAATAATAGAAATAAAAATTGAAGTTGTATAAAGTGCGGCTCCCATGACAATTAACCGAAACCGAGACCGAAAAACCGAAAACCGAGCTACGTTCTATGTTCTAGGTAGAATCGTGTTGAGCGAGTACTTAGATCGAGGCGAGGTGAGGCACATTGACTTTTCAAGCCGCTTACCTTCCGCGTGTTTTGCTCTTGATTGCGATCGCTTTCCAAAAAAATGACTTTCAATTTTGTTTCTTTTATTTCTAGTTTGTCTTTTTTTGTGTTGTTCTTTGGTGGTTGTGCCACAGTTTTCGGCTTGTGGTTGCAACAGGTTGCGGCAGGTAGCAGTCAACCTGCTGCAATACCTTTTTTATTCCCATGTGAAATTACACTGCGCAACAGACTCGATTTCTCTAGAACTTTGCTTGCAATTAGAATAAACTGTTCGTTTCAACTATTCAATTCATTTTTTTGACGTTATTTGCTAACGTTTTATATATTTAATTGTTTAGTGTTTAGCAGAAAAATAATTAATAATTGATATAATTATAATATAATTAAATCTAGTAAATATGTTTTGAATTATCCCTTTTTGTGATCCCTTAATTCAATTAAAGTTAAATTGGGATGTTGTATTTAGCTGTTTTAAAAGTGGTTTTATTTATAATTTTGCAGGTGACTCTAAAATTTACATCTCTTTCAGTCGTAAATGTTTTATATGCTATGCTTTTGTGTATTGAATTCAGTAAATTCGCAAGCATAATTAAAAGCAAAATTAAACCAACATCCCATTAACATTTCCTCTTTATGTGCTCATTCGTAAATGTTACGCCCTCCTTCTTCCTTAAAGTCTTATTTTTTATTTTTTCCTCTGCTATTTACGAATAGCTTAATTTTAATTTAGATGTCTTAAACTTAACATTTGTGTAATTCTTACTTCTGCTTTGTGTTGCTATTCGCTAACGTTTCAGCATATGAAGCGATAAGCAACTCAAATTCACTGTTACACAGTGTACATCTTAGACTGCACTCGAGACCATTAGAAGTCGGGGGCTATCTGAGAAGCGAACCTGTTTTTCGGAGCCAAACACGTTTCGCTCTCTTCGGTCGGTCCTTGTTTCGGGTCTTAGATGTGGCGACGGCCACGCCTCCTGCAGTTTTCAAGGTTAATAATACACGCAGCCGACGCGCAATTTACGACGCAGACAAGGTCAAGGTCTGGACTCGCTCTCTCTCTTTCTCTCTCCTGCTCGCTCTCGTTCTTCTGCTGACTCTTTCCCGCTCTCGATCCTATTTGAAGCTCACCTTTGTTGTTGCTTCATCTATTGCTCCTTTGCTGCGTCTGGAGTTTCGCTTGCATAATTTATGTCTGGAAATCTAGGTTACACACACACACGCGCATTGTTGAGCACACACACACACACATGTGTGTCTAGGCGCTGTTATCACACACGTCTTTGCCTCTCGCTCTCGCGTCTTACATATTCCTGTTTCTCGCGTTTTTTCGTTGCTTCGTTTCCTTGACGTTTGGCGCATTTTCAAACGATGCTTTTTGATTAAATTTTATGTTATTGCCGCCTGGGCACACTCACCTACATTTCTGCGTGTGTGTGTGGGAGCGAGAGGGGCAACAGACGTCATGTAACTTAACGTATTCCTGTTGCTTGGCTTGAAACAAGTTTTTCCTACACTTGCTTTTCACATCTCCTTTGCGCAAGTGTGTTTCAGTATGTGTTTGTGTGTGTGTGTGTTGCACATCAAACAGGTCGCGTTTTCTTTGCCATCGTCGTCGTCGTCATCATTTATCGTCGTTGTTTTTATTGTTGTTGTTGTTTTTCCTCTTCTACTTTTACTTATTTGCTGCTGCTTTGCTTTTGCCTTTTTGCTTTACTTTTATTTCGCCTGACTCTCCGGCCACTTTCCCAACGTCTTCGTCTCCCTGTCACCCCCCTGCGTGTCACTCCCCCGCCTGCTTTGCTTTGCTTTGTTGTCTTTTATCTCTCTTTCAGTCTTGTGCTTTGCTTTGCTTTTGTCTCTCGCATATGTTTACCTTGCATACGTCCTTGAAGATTTGTCTTATTTTCGTTTTATATTTTGTTTATAGGTTTTTGTGTCTTGTGTCTGTGTGCTTGTTTTTTCTTCTTCTTTTCATTTTTATTTTATTTTTATTGTTTTGCTTTCTGCTCTCTCTCTCTCTCTCTCATACTCTCTTTACAGCTGCTTCCTCTTGCTCGATAGCATTGTCGCCCAGTTTTCAGTTTTTCTTGCTTGTTTTGTTCGTTCAGCTGGTTTGTTTTAAGTGGGTCGAAGCTCGATGCCTGGGCATCTCAGTCGTCTCCTTCTCTTCCTCTTTTTATTATGATTTGCCAGCGATGAGGGGAATTTATATTCATAGTTGAAATTCCTGTTGCAAGTTGTTGTGGCATGTTGCTGCGACGCTCCTTATGGGACTCCTAATTGGCATTTCCTGCATATTTTACATACTTGTAGTTCAAAGAAGTCTTTGCACACAACTAACTGGATGCGACGTTGCACTTCCAAAAATATGCAGAATGCGTTGAGACTTCTTGTCCTATTAAGGTTAGTTAAATTGAGCTTGAAAAATTTGTTGAGGTTAGGTAAACTTTACTTATAGAAGGTTAGGTTAGGTTCGATTTAATTTTACTTTTTTATATTTTAGGACTACATTTTCTTTTGTTTTAAATTTTTATTATTATTTAATCATATTCATATGTTATTTCTGTGAGAAATCATCTTATTTCTTAATTCATAGTTACAAATTTTTCAATCTTAAAATTCAAGAAATGGAAATTACATATATTATATTAAAATTTGCTGTTTTTTAGAAAATTTATTCAACAGTTTGTATTACCAATTTTAAACCTCACTCAGTAAAGAACTTTCTATTCTTTCTAAGTTAACTTAAAAATCTTTATAATGTTGCAGCACTAACAAACAATAAATCGAAGGCCATCTTTTGTTAAATCTTGGTTATAATTTTAATGACTAGAATACATTGTTGTAGCTGATTAATCGCAATCAAATACGCTTGTATTATTTAGCCCCATCTATTTTCAATTCATTCTGCAAATTCTTTGGCTCAGCAGGCGGAACTCTTCTTCTTCATCCGCTGCCCCTCTCCCCGCCCTAAAGCTCCTCCCCCTTTTTGCTATCGTTTGTATGGCGTAGAGAGCACTCGTGAGTTCAGTCACTCTATGCGCATGATTACTCAATTGTAGCTTAAAAGAATTAACAACAAATGCTATAAATAACACATTTGCCGGTTGTTGTTGTTGTTGCTGCTGTTGGCTATAATGTGTAAGCCAACACTTGAGCGGACTGTCGACACACAGAGAGTGGAAGAGTGAGAGAGAGAGACACAGAGACCGAGGGGAAGCAGTAGTTAGGGTTGGGTACAGAAACCAGTAACGTTCATCGTTACGTTCTGCTCTTTGAAACTTGGGGGTCTAGCTGCCTATTATTAACTTGGCTACTTGGCTTTGGCTTGGCTTCTCTTTTACGGCTGGCCATAACCATGACTTCTTGGCTCCAGCTCTTTGAGGTCAACAAACAGCTGCTCTGCGAGACTGAGACTGAGCCTGAGCTGGGAAATCGAGTAGCTGCTGCTACCAGCTTGTGGTTTGGCTGAAGTCATGCGTTTACCTATAGCTTGGACTCTGTTTTTTTTTTTTTTTTTTTTTTTTATTACCAATACACACTCTTATAGCCGGCAACTGAAAACCAGTTTCTTGTCTCACCGAAAAAAAAAAATGAAATGAAGAAAAATAAAATAAAGTTTCTCAAGCGTTTTGTGGCCGGCGTTTTTCTTGTTTGTAAGTTTAGTTCGCACGTTTTTTATTCAGTTTCAGCTTCAGCTTCTGCTGTTGTTCCCTCTCCTCTCCCTCCTCGCTGCTCTCAGCTCATTTTGTATTTTTGGTTAGTTTTGAGTGATTTCTGATTCCTGATCTGCTGTCGTTTCTCACCAGTGCACAAAGTGTTGCTCTTCCGCTTCGTCAGATTGTTAGCACAACAAAATTGTGGATTGGAAAAGAAGTCTATTAAATATTATCTTAAACGGAAGCTGGCGTTTATAATATACTTAACATACAAATACTTTAAATACATACATATATGTATATGACGTATATATCGCATATATGTACGTATATATATCTGGTTAAATTCGTTGAACTGCCTTGACAACGACAGTGAACCCGTAATGGTCTTATTTCTTCAGCACATGAAATGAATTTTAATTTCTTGCAATGGAATAACCAAACCATTTACATACTTTGTATATGTGGCTATATAATACCGATGGAATATAGCTATATATCAGAGAGAAAGATATATGCCCACCTGAAAATGTTGTCTGCATATAAAATCGAACATAATCCCTCATTATACACTTTGCTGTCGTGGGTTTTACGATGTAGCGGGATCAGATGTATATATTTAAGCGTCAATTGATGCGAGTTATCGATAAGATAACATTATTTTTATGCATGTTATTTCGTCTAACAACTTTAGAGATCGCCTTCAATATTTACAGAAGCTTGCAAGTTACTAAATAATGATACACATCGTTTACTATCGATAATAATGGATTCTGATTTGAGTAAGCATCTATCATAAAAGATATTGGTAAAATATCAAAATATGTTAAACAAAATTTAAACCGATATCTCAGCATTTCATTCTCAAAGATTATGAATTTGTAACATTTCGAATTACTATCGATAATCAGCCTAATTGCAGAATATTTAAGTTTCGCATTGCTATCGGAAATAATCAATTCTTATTTCCGAAAGCATCTATCATAAAAGATATTGCTAAATTGTCATATTATGATATACAAAATTTAAATCTACATCTCGTCATTTCATTGTTAAGCAATTAGTAAAATATCGATTTACTATCGATAAACAGCATTATGGCAGAGCATTTAAGCTTCGCAATGTTGCACGACATTTTGAAAGGAAATCGAACTGAGTTGGTTTGCTTTCGTTGATTCGAGTCTGGCCTGTGCTGCCCTGGGTTCGTTTTGTGGTTGACAGTCAAAGAATACAATTAACATAATTTACTTACCAATACAATAACAGCAACAACAACACACACACATACATATACACTTATACAAACAAACAAACGGAGACACGACAAAGACAGACGTCGTTGTCAGTTTGTAAGTTTTAGCAAATTTGCCAAATTTGCGCTTTGCTAGGAGCAGAAGACGAGGGGGGGACATGAGGATGGCAGCAGATGTGGGGTGTGGGGTGTGGGGGTGCTGAGCAACTGAACAGCTGAACAATTTGTAGGTGTTTAAGCTTGTTATGGCAACAAAGTTGGGAAATCGATTTGGTTTTTGCCATTCGAGCTTTTTTTTCAGTTCGAGTTCTGGGAATTGCTTTGACGCTGCCACTTACAACTCTTTGCTACATGCTACATATAAATTGATATATATATGTATGAATATTGTACATATGGATATATGCATATGTGTATTCTATTTATATACTTTAGCACCACGATAAGCAGCTGTAAAGTTGCGGTCTTATCAGCGGCCACAGGAAGTTTGCATTGTAATCAGCAAATGCTTAAATAAAAACCTAAATAAAAAATATAAATACATATTTCTTTTTAAAATTTTATGCAGTTGTGAGAGCGAGTGAGAGCGAGAGATATCGCACATAAAAATCAGCAAGAAAAAGTTCCCAATCACTTTTATTTTTTATATATTTATTTTTTTTCTTGCGCTGCGCTATCGTGTGTTTACTTTCAAAAAGAAAGAAAGTTTTGTACGTACACATATAGATAAAAAATGTATATATAAATATACGTATATAGATATTTTTTTTGGGCAGACTGCAAAACTACGATTTGCATTGCAAACGATATTCAAAGAATAAAAAAAAGGGACAACACGGCGAGGGACACTCGATGTTTTTTTTTTGTTTTTCGGGAGATTTTAGGTTTCAGTTTTCGGCTTGTTGTTTTACATATGTATGTAAATTTATGCATATCTAAGTTTTGCCTTATATACAAATATACTTATATATCTTTATGTATATTTGTGTGTCTGTAGCTGTGTATGTGACAGGCACACGAATCTGTCGTTTCCATATCGCTGCCTTGAAATCTGCATAAATGATGATGATTTTTCTGCCAGTGTTGTGTTGTTGGTTGTTGTTTTAGCTTTCGTCATTTGCTGTTGGTCTTCAACTTCTTATAAATGTGAAATATTTAGCATACACATGGCTCCAATGGGCTCCAGAGATTGCAGATTGGCTCTGCTGTGAGGTCCCATCGACAGCTCCCAAGGGAAGTTTCTGAGTCTGATTCTGACTTTGGTTGTAGCTCACGCTCTTGCTCTTACTTTGAATTGAAATTGTGGTAATTTATTTCTGAGAAGTTTTTTTGCATACCCTGTAGTTTGTACTATGTAAACCTATATTGAATTTTAAAATTTAATTTTAATTAAGATTTGAAATTTAAATTAAATTTAAATTAAATTTCAAATCTTAATTCACATAGCATACTTTCCGGCTAAATATGTCCCATAATTTAGTACTTTAGTATTTTGATTATATTTCACATTTAAATTAAAGATGTGGTATTTCCTGGTCTATCATTCAAAGTTATTTTTAAGTGTTGGAATTAAAGGAAAAACTTTCCGTAAGTTCGTTATAGAGGGTGTCGACTGTATTTAGTTGGGATTTTAGCATAAGCAGCGCTTCCCCTCCCCCACCACAACGCTCTAGAAAATTACCGCGAGTTCATCCGATGTGTTTTTTTTTTGAGTAGTGGATTCTGTTTCTGTGAGGGGCAAACAACAACGTGGCGGTTGTCCAAAGGCATGAAACCATAAAAATGGCAAATTAACCATGTGCTAGTGTGTCTGTCCCTCTTCGTGTTTGTGTGTTTGTGTGTGTGTGTGCAAAAACCTTTTACAAGTGAAGCCACAAACAAAACAGCTACAGATACACATAAAAAAACAACAACCACACACACACACACATACACAAACGTATATCAAGCTGAGGCAGCTTGAAAATGGCACGTTTTGAGGTCCGTCCAAGTCCAATCAAGCCAAGCAGAGACAGCAACGAACGTTGAGTGAGTGACTGCCAGCGTCGTTGTCGCCGCCCCCTTTACTTCGTTGCTGTTGTTGTTGTTGTTCGACGGCCCTGGCCTGCTGCTGGCGCTGCGCTGCTTCAATCAGCGTCGCAGGCAGCCTAGCAATTTATCCAGCGATGCATATTAAGCCTCACGATTTGTATATGCCCCACCGTCTGTCCTGACTGTCTCTCCGTCTGTCTGTGTGAGTCAGACTCTGGCTGACACTCGCTGTTGTCGTCACTCCAGCTATCTCGCTCACACACTGTATATTTGTGTGTGTGGGGATATGTGAGAGTTCAATTTCAGTTCAGTTCAGCGCTCACAGTTCACCATTGAGTTGATTCTGTTTTATAAGTTTTTAATTCAGCCTCGTTTGCGGTTGCCTCTCACTCTCCAATACTCTACACTGCATACTCTCTCTCCACACTTTTTTGTCTCTCCCTGCCATAAACCTGGCAATGTGTCTGTCCTGTTCTGTCCTGTCTAAATGACCAAATGACTAAATGACTGAATGGCCGACACTTCCTGTGGGTGCTTTTTGCGCACGTCCCTCTTTCACTTATGGAGGTGTCATTGCTGTTGTTGTTGTTGTCGCATTGAGTTTGCATATTTTAAGCTTTGCATAATTGAAGCTTTGATTTGAAATCGTTGAAAGCATTTAGGGGAATAAAAGAGAATCACTTTACATGGCATTGTCATTTTTAAAGGCAGTGCTTTTTTTGTTTAATCAAAAATGGCATTTCAATTGCTAAATTAATACGTAAGAATATCGTAGTGCTTAGCGGAATACCCAACTAAAGCTGATATTCTTCACCTGATTTTTCAATGCTCAAGTATAGTTTACGACCAAAGCTTCCGCTTATATCGTTAAGCAACATTTGTTGCGATTTAAACCTGACCAGCTGTTTGCTCTGGATGCTTATTTCCTGTGTCCTTTCTGTCAGTCTGCAACGTGGGCGTTGATGCTCAACAAGTGAAGCTTCTCTCAAGTTAAATTTCAACAAATTCCCTCTTTATCCACAACGCAGCAGCTGCTGCTGTCCATTAAACAGCTGCTTAACATACATACATACATACATATGTACATACTTACACGAATGTTTATGTGCCTGGCGTTGTCTGTATTTGTGAGAATTAAATCGGCACTTGTGCAACTTCTTAACTGCTGTTGCTGCTGCTTCTTTTGATGCTACTTTGGCTCCACATGTTGCCTGCTCTCGTTTTACATTGTCCCGTTTAACCAACGATTTAGTGCAGTGATGCCAGCTTTACTATTTTCCTGTTACTTTTAGCTTTTTCTTATAATTGATAGCGGGAGAACTGCAGCTAGCCGAAAATCTGACTATTTTATAGTATGTTGAGTTGCCTTACAGCATTTTAAACGATTGGTTTCTGAAATATTACATGTTTAGCTTATTAAATTCTCATTTTCTATAAAAAGTTTGAAAACATTAGACTAGGACAGACTTATGCATTGATGGAGCATTGATAAAGTGATTCATTCTTATATTCTTAACTTTCTGAACTTTTTTCTCTACCAAAATATCGATCTATCGGAGGACTACTCTAACCTTCTTCTTATACAACATACATATGTATTTAGCTTTTTCAAATGTTGCTTTAAGTTTTTTTACGCCAGAAGCACCTGTTTTTTTTTTCTACCCAAAAATTGGCAGCACTGATCCAGTGGCCAACTCATTCCTTTTGTCTGCGTCTTCCTGTCTGAGTCCAACAGCTTCTTATGTGGGACTCGCCGTCGTTTTCTATATTTTCCTTTGCTTTGCTTTGCGCTCTCGTAGACAAGGCTATAAAAATTGCTTAGTTCTTAAAGCTTTTCTGCGCCACGCTTTGTGCGCTGCTGCTGCTGCGTCTGCTTGTCTGGCGCGTAGTTGTTATGGCTGCTTGCTACCATCCCCCTTCCCTCTCTTGGCCCCAGCTCATCCACTTACGTTTTTATCTCATCTTCTTACTCGCACACGCTTCCCACACGTTTATTTGTTTTGTCGACGCCGCTGTCGCAGTCGCAGTCGAAGTCGCTTTGCTTCGCTTTTCTGCTTGTATTTTATTATTATTATTTTTCGCGTTATTCTCTGTTTTGCTCGGCAGTTTCTTTTGGAAAAATTCAACTTTTACTTTTTGTTTTCTTTTATGTATTTGCCTTCTGCCTTCTGTTTTGCCGCTGCGCTGTGTGCGTATGTGTGTGTGTTTGACTTTGAGCATTTTTTATGATTATTTTTGTTGTCGCTTTTTTATATACATTCACATACATATATTTTTCATTGCGCCTTTTCGCTTTTTTGTTTTGCTCGTCGCATTTAACACTCGCTACGCTTTGTGCTCCGACAACGTGTTCTTCTTTTTTTTTTTGTTTTTTTTATTGTGTGTTTTTCTTCTTCGTCGCCGTGTCTATCAATTGAATTGCTTTTATGTTTTATTTTTTTTAACTTGCGCCCATTTCTCTCTCTCTCACTCTTCATATCAAAAGTCGCGCTTTACGTTTTACGTAGCGCTTTTGTTTGCGTTACGTTTGTACGTAGTCCACACACCCATGCATATGTATGGAGGAGCGCTACTCATTCATTCATACGTTTTCACTTCTTGTGCGCCTCGTAAGTTTTTGCTTGAGTGTGGATCTGAGAGTGTATGTGTGTGTGTGAGCCGGCCGCTTTCAATCTAAAATTGCGTTTTTCCCTTTTTATATGTGTGTGTGTGTGTGTTTGTGGGGAATGCTCGCATGTTTGGCCACCGCTTTCGTTCGTTTGACTTTCTTTATGACTACGCGACTGCGGCTGCTGTTTTTGTGTGTGTGTTGATGTTTTTATTACTTCTCATTTTTTATGATTGAAGGTCGTTTGTTGTCGTCGCCCCCCTTTTTCTTTTTATTTTTCTCTTTCTTTTTCGTTGTCGTTGTTCCTTTCTGTTGTTTCACACCCAATTTGTTTACATCGTACCCCGTTAACAGTTTGGCATGCGTTGTGGCATGCTGGCAGCCAGTCACCTATGACTCCCAAACTATGCGTACATCTGCGTGCAAATTATGTGTGAGTGTGTGTGTGCTAAATTGCGCAGCTTTGAAAGCTTGCAATTTGTTGAGTTGTTGTTTGTGCTTTCAATACATTTTTCTTTATTGCCGTCTCGTCGCCATACTCTGTTAATTTATTACAAAAATACGCTCTCGAAACACACTCACACTTACACAGACGCATGCAAAACTCATTAATATGCGATTGTTGTTGCTTTTGCTTTTGCTGTTGGTGTTTTGTAGTTTTTCGTACACCTTTCAAGTCGCCACAGCAAAATCACATAATGAAGCTATAAAAGCAAACGAAACGTCGAAAAAAGTTCAATAAACTTTTTGCAGCAGCTAGCAAGCAAGTCTATAGCGTCGTCTACAGCGACAGAGCGACAGCTGCTGCTTCTTCTTCTTCTTCTACATTCATTTTTGCTGGAACAATCGGCATTAGTTTAATTCAACTCTCGCGCGACGCTCTCTTTACCTTTTTGGCGATTGATACACCCGCTACAAAAGTTGTTCTCCACTCTACACTCTGCGCGCTTTCTCACTCTCCGGCTCTCTGCCAATCGCCATTGGTGAATTCGGCTCGCATGTAAGACTCAATCAGCACTTGAGTAATTTCGTAATTTACTTTGCGCACCAATTTTTTTTTTTGCTTCTCTTTCGTTTGCCATTTTGTGTTGCCTGTAGTTTTTTTTGCAATAGATTTTAAGCTGCAAATTGCTTCCTTGAAAGGGCACAATCTTTAGCTGAATTGTTGCGCGATGTTTGTCGGCTTGTTCTAAGCATGACTTTAATTTAATTAACGCTGACAATTGCTTTTTCCCAGGCCCAATACACACACACACACACACACTGATTATGTTTGTGTGTGTGCATTCAATTGCCACAATTTACGTTTTGTCATTATGGATGGATTTCTTGTCTTGTTTTGCCAATTACATAGTGTTGCGCTCTTCTCTCTCCCTCTCTGTGTCGTTGTGATTGACATTGTCGATCTTCGTCTCCCGCTCTCACTAATGATGCGCCATTCACAGCAGCAACTGGTTTGGTTCCGCTTTCGAAAAAGCCCCAAAAGCTTACACCGCGTGCACCCCTGGAATTCTTTAAATATGTACACACGCGTGCACACGCACACACTTAAACACACACACTTATACATAAGCATAATATAGTATATCTGTCTACATCAAAGCGTGTGGCGTTTTGATTGTCTTTAATTAATTATACATTTTTAGCTAATTTGCAAATTTTCTCTTTTCTGTCTCGTTACAGGTAAATACATATTGAAGACAACACCAACAACACATCATCATTTTTTTTATAAATGGTTTTGCAGCATAATTTTAAAAGTTTGCTTTTGACTCTCGACAAACTTTAAAGTTTTTTTTAAAACGATTTTTCTGGGCGCTGACGTAAGTTGCGCCAACTGATTGTGTTGAACTTAGAATGTCTGATGAGATGTACACTAGCGATGTAAACTTATCGATTCAATCAAAGCGTAGCTTAATTTACATAACTTGAGTTTATTTATCGATTTGGCGAAAGTTTGTCGATAAGTATTTCGATAAAGTTGCAAAAGTTTCCATTAAATTGGGTTGAAGTGATATGATGAGATCGCTTTCCATGTAAACTTATCAATTATCGATAGTAATAAGATAGTAAGCGATTGAAAACTTATCGATTTAATCACAGAATATTTAAATTTACATAGCTTACTATGGATTTGGCAAATTGAATTCGACTAGCGAAACTTTCTCGATAACTATTTCGATTAAGTTGCAAAAGTTTCCATTTACTCATCGTCTCAACAGCATTAAGTTGTTGCTTGTGTAGACGCCACGACAGCTTTGCAATTTGTTAATATGCAAATTTGTAATAGCCTTCGTGGCTGCCCCGCAGGACAGTACAGCGTGTTGTGATGTTGATGTATGTGTGTATGTGTGCGTGTCTAGAGCTGCCAATAATCCAAGTGGAAATTCGAGTCTCATCACACACAAGAGGAAAAGCAGCTCATTTGCATGCAATTATTTTGCCTTATGATAAAATCTAAATCCACATCCACAAAATTTCCACTCTCTGCAGTTTCAACTAGTCACCTCCCTTAAAGATGTGGAGGATGGCAACACCAAACAAACCAAAAGAAAAAAACCCTGTAAATTGATGCTGAAAAAGTGGCAAAAAAAAAGAAAAAGAATTATACGACATGTACTTGAATTTCAATATTGATGCCCTGTAATTTGCTACAAAAATCAGCATCAATGGACATTTCATCAACTTCCGAGAAGGGGGGAAACCTTTGAAGACAAAAAAAAATGGTTCGACATAAATGACAAATGCACGCAGCAACAGAAGTAGATGCTAGAGAAAAGAGCTAGAGAACGAACTAGCAAGAAGAAGACCCGTTAACAACAACAACAAAATGGCAGAAAAAAATGCTAAATGAAATGAAATGAAATTACGGTACACACAGCACCTTCCCAGTTAGAGTTTTATCTATGTATGTCTCTCTCGCTCGCACTCGATAACTCCATCTCGTTCTCGATGCAAATGCTGAAATTTTAAACCCTTGAATGTGGCCATTGTCTTTGATAGGAGGACTCTCTGCACTGGGGCGGAATCTGGAACTTGCTTCCTCTCGCCCACATTTTTACCTACACTTCACTACGGTCCCACGGTCTATGGTCGGTCGGTCCTCAGCTTCCATTCCCATTCCTCTTTTGGCTGGCACACTTCCTCCCCGTTGCCAATGCCCATTTGCCAACTGGGCTGTAAGTAAGCGCTTTTAACCATCTACTTTTTTTTCTTTATACATATACATATTTATATATTTTTTTGTTGTACCGCCGTTGCCTTTTTTATATACATTTTTTTTTTGTTTTGTGTTCCTTCCGCTCATTTGTCTGCCCTCGCGATATTCCGTCTTTCCGTCGTTCCTCCTTTTCTTTTGCCATTTTATTATATTTTTTTTAATTGTATTTAGTTACATTGGTAATTATTGATTTTCTTTTTTTCTGCAGTGTGTGCAGTACAGTTTTTTCCTATAAACTGATACTTAGGTATTTGATTTGAAAGCGTTATCTTCTATCAATAGATCTAAAATTAGAGATATGTATTTTTGTGATGTATGAATTATTATTTGTATAGTTGAATTTCTGAGTCTTTATGGCTAAAAAAAAAGAGTTTAGATTGTTGATTAATTGGATTCCAAAACTATAATTTTTGATTCGGTTCTTAAATTCTGTTAATCGATTGTTTTGTCAAATTTGATTCTGTGGATAACATTTAAATCAGAAGTTCATTAAATGTCTTCATAGTTATGTCTATGATGTTATGTCTTTTGCTTTGTATCATTTTTTAAAACCTTCAATATTCATAGAAGTGAAACAGAGTCTATTAAGTTTGTTTACTGTTATCGATAACATCTTCGATAGCTCTCTTGGTTAGCCTTGCGCTTACTGCTTTGATTTATATTGTTTTTTTCTTTCTTTTTTGCTAGCTGCATTTATGGTTTAGACAGATTTCGCCTTTGGTCAATGCTTTGCAATTTCTGCTTCCTCTTTGCATTTTGTTCCCATCCGCAGTCATTTTTTTTGTGCTGTTGTTGCAGCCACTGTGTGTGTGCTGGGTTTTCAATTACGTGTGTGTGTGTGAGTGTGGTTGTGTGGTGTGTGTTTTGTCTTTGTGTCGTGGCCAGGATTTGCTTGTTGCCTGAGACTGGTTTGTGCTTTTTAAGCTATATATCACTCATACGCAGCGTTGGCGCTTCATTTTCATGCACTAATTGCGTTAGAATTTCAATGCGGATATGTGCCAGGCGTCTTTCTTCCTTTCCCTCTCTCTCTCTCTCTCTCTCTCTCTCTGTCTTTCTCTTTCTATTTTAGCTTAGCTCGTGCCCGCTGTGATTTGACTTTGGGTCACATGAAGATTTTTTAATTGGAACTTGTGCTCGCAACTCGTCCCACTTCATAATCGAAGCCTGTGCAAACATTGGGGCGTGGTCCAAGCACTGATTTTGTTTCATCTTCCCTTTTTTATTTTTTCTGCTCTGTGTGTCCAGAAGAGGGTTGCTAACTGCCATTTGTAACAGTTTTTTTTTTTTTTTTTTTTAAGATTTCTTTGCAACCTTTTTTTTTTTGTGTCGCTCTCCTTTTATTTTTTACATAAGCCCAAGTCCAAGTTTCAGTTAAGACCCTAGCCCCTTATACCCCACTCCTGCTGCTGATGCTGCTGGCCATTAGAGCATCGTCAGCGTCGACGTTGACGTCGGCAACGTAATTAAAAACAAGAAATGCTTGGACAACAACCACAACAACAACAACAACTACAGCAAAGGCAATGGCAGCGTGAATGGAAAAAATGTGCCAAGAAACTGGCCAAGCCAAAGTTCTTAGCATCCTGTTCCAAAGGCCCGCAAATTTATTTAAATTTTGTGCACCGAACTCTTTGCTTTCCATTTCTCTATATTTCTTTTTTTTGTATTTGCATTCGCTCTAACAGCGTGTTGAGTATACGCCCACTTGGCACTGAATTTATGGAATATTTTTGTAGTATTCCTATGGAGCATGCATTGAAATGAGAATTCAAAAACAAAGGTTTGACTTTGCTTTAAAAGATAATGTTGAAGATAAAGCTATTAAATCAATGCTAGAAATTTTATAAAATTTACATGAATTCAGATTTTTAAAATTAGAATTTGGTTTTATGGGTTTATGAAAGAGTTCTAAGATTAATTAATAGTTTTAACATAAATTAAACTTTTTCTAGTATCGAATAATTTGAAATTCAATATAATAGACAAACTAAATTGCTTTTCTTTAATAAAAAGTAATTAAACGTTGATTGAATTTCAAAATTAAATCTGCTTTTGTATTTATATCAAGTAATTATCAAGGGTATTTCAACTTCAGCTAGCTGAATTATTCTGCTGCTTGGCGTCAATTGTTGTTGTTATTTTTAATAAAGTGCCGAGCGACAGAGGCAGAGGCAGAGCTCTCGCAAAATTAAAAAGGCCAAGAAAAGTGCGAGTAGCTGCAAAAAAGTTGCGTAAATTTGTTATGTACTTCTTTATTTTTTTTGCTCGCTGCTTTTTGCTTTCTACCAATTTTTTTTCTCGACTTTTTTTCCCATTTTTTTTTTTGTTGTAACTTAAATAAATAAATAAGGCGTTGGGGGGCGGGCCGTGGGCGAAGTCGCGTTGATGAGCCGCAGCAAAAGCAGCAGCAGCAGAAGCAACAACGACAACCACAAAAACCCAACTGAAACCGCACCAGCCCAGCTCAAGTCCATTCCCCACCCCTCCACAAACCCTTCCAAGCAATCATGCATCCTTTACTGACATGGCTGCGTCGTCCTTCGCCTCGCTTCGTCTCGCCACGCGCATCATGCCCCGTAGTTCCGTTTCCGGCGCCAGCCATTTGCATCTACAGCAAGCTGAGAATTTCTTTCATTTATTCGAAGGTTCCGACTGCCCCTCCACTCCACTCCCTTCCCCTCCCCTCCCTCGCTCTCTCCTCGTATCCTTCCTTGCCACACTCCTTATGTATGTACATATATTTTTGTCGTGTCGAAGAAGAAAAGATTTCTGTTTTTCTCATTTTTTTTTGTATTTTTTGAACTCACAAGTGGAGACTGGACAACAGGGGTCAACAGAAGGGGTTGCCAACAGCAGGGGGGAGGCGAGTGGCGGGTGGCGACGGGTACACAAATTTTCAACCTACTCAATTTTTCGCCTTAATTTCTTTTTGTTTCTTCGACTGCCAAGGGACACCGCAGCAAGCGCAGGCGGTAATAAGAATTTTTTCTTTAGTTCTCTCTCAGCCTTTTTTTTCTTCCCTCTGCCTCCCCCTCCCCCTCTGCCTCTCCTTGAGCCTCGCTCGCCTTCTGTGCGTGTGCGCCGGAGTGTTTTTTCCGTATTTTTAATTTAAAATGCGAAGCATGAAAAAAAAAACTACGAAAAAAATATCAAATGCGCTTCGGGTTGAGGCTGGTGGAAAAAAATAAAGAAAGGAGAAGAAAAAATAAAACTGAAGAATGAAAAGAAAAGCATCTCCGTCGCAAGCACTGCTTAAAAGAAAAACTTCTGAAGTAAATATTTGTCTGTCCAATTGCTGCGACAGCTGCCAACTGCAATGTTGCCCTCTTCTCGCACACTCTCGCAAAAATTGGAGGCGTGGATCTTGGCCAGCCTCCCTCCTCCCTCTGACTGCTGGCTAACTGGACTCGTTGTGTGTACCCAAGTTGACCATGCCAAAAACCCCCTCCCCAATCACCGCAATCTCCGCAATCCCAAGCCCAGCTCTAACTACAATTTCAATTCCAAACCCCAAACCCAAAAAAAATGTTTAAAAACCAAAGTCAAGCGAACGCCATTAATGACTGCGAGCCCAACCCAAACCCAGAAAAACAAATTTCTTTTTTTTAGTCTTGTATTTTTTTGCTGTACAACTACGTCTGTCTCCAGTCTCTATGTCGTTGTCGTCGTCGTCGTCTGTCCCTCTGGTCCCTAACTGTGTATAAGTGTAGGTGCCAACTAAAAATGGGTGTGGCTTCAGTTTTAAAAGGCCTTTAAGCCGCACTGCATAGCCTCAAGCAATTTGCGAATAAAAAATGCTTAGTTGCAGCTAAACACTGCAGCCAGTGCAACGTTTAAGAACAAAGCGAAAGAAGGCTGGGCAAACAATTGAAAAAAATGATATGAAGAAAGGAAAATAGAACTTGATAGATAAGAAAATATCAATTCATGAACAATGCAAAATCAAGTAACTGAGAGAAAGTAATGTGCAAAGTTTAAGAATAGCACAAAAACGAATAAATTTATTTTTATTTAGTAAGTATAAGGAATACAATTCTTTATTTAAAAGAGAAAAGCTAAAGCCAAAGTCTTCAGACTAAATAAATTTAAGTAGTATGAAATTGTAAAGGAAAGATAGAAAAAAATAGGCAAAATAAATGTGGAGGGAGATCAACGATGTACTTTAAAAAGGAATATAACTTGCAAGGCTAAACACTTCAGGAATAAAATTAATAGAGAGAGCACATAAAATATTTTAAAATGTGTTTTCTTTAAGCGATTAATTTGATCAAAATCATGATCAAAATTTGGGAATAAGGAAAACGAGATAGATAATACAATATATATAATACAATATATATATAATAATAATAGGAGAAAATATAAAGTAGAGAAAGATCTGAAGCAAAAGATCATAGACTTCATAGCTAAACATTTAATGATTGAAAGAAAAAGAGAAAGAATATATTTTGAAAAATATATATTTTAGCAGTTAAGTTGACCCAAATTGATACAGAAAATCATGTGGCTAGCGAAAGCTTAGACAAAAAATTAAAGAAAAAGATTAAAAGTAAATGAGAGATAGCAACATTTAAAGTGCATGGATTTCAGAAAAACATAAAAAATTAAGTAACCTACGATTATGAAGTGAATGGAAAGATTAAATGTAAATGTGAATATAACAGATAATATTTTTAAATAATAATTACTCCATTCATTAAATTTACCCAAAATAACCCACTTAGGGGTTATTTCAACTCAATTACTTTTAATGATAATAAAATGTACGTATAACTTTGAAATATTGGGAACATAGACTGCCCCATACTTTATTAAGCATCGTATTATATAGTTATGTTAATCTTACAATATCGCTAGCAATGCTTATTAGTTTTATGTATCCAGCACTGACAACCTTTTTAGTTTATGCATCTCAATACTAATTTCTGTAAAATTTATTCTTGTCTTTTGCAGGGTCTGCTACGCACAGCGGAACAATTGAAAATCAAAGGACTCTGCGAGCCGGCTGAGAATGCGGATGATTTGAATGACGCTGCATCGGCGACGATAACCGTGTCGGAGAACATACAACAGACGGTTGTTGGAAACATTGTGAATGCGAGCCTTGTGCCCGGCGCGCCCTCGCCCACAATCGAGCAGCAACAGCATCACCAGCAGCAGCAACAGGCACAGCAGCAACAACAGCAGCAGCAACAGCAACAGGAGCATCAACAGCAGGTGCAACAGCAGCAGCTGGTGAACAGTGCATTGCTGGGACAGCATAGTCTTGCAACAAACAGTGGCATACAGTTGGCCAGTGGGGCTGGGCAACAGCTGTTGAGTGGCAATTCGAGTGGCAGCAGCAGCAGCCTGCAACAATTGCAGCAACAACAACAGCAACAGTTGCAGCCAACGCCGCGAAAGTCGCGATTGCGTAAACGCTCGAAATCGCCAGATTTGCAACTAGGTGGCAACGCTGCAGGGCAACAACCACAGCCAGCGCATCACCAGCAACAACAGCAGCAACAACAACAACAGCAACAACAACAACAACAGCATCATCAACAACATCATCCACAAACGATACTCATACACGGACAGAATCAAACATCGATCGTGAGTCTGCAGCAAACAGCCGACGGCAATTATATACCAGTTACGGCTGGCGACGATTCCGATAGCGATAATAAGCCGCAAAAGATCTGCAAGACAGAGCAATCGGTGGCCTCGCCGGCATCCAACTCGTCCACATCGAATAATGCCGCATCTGGCGTGAGCGGCCAAGCGATTGTGACACAAATTGTAGTAGCGCGCGACGGAAAAGATAATAAAATGACTAGTTTAGGCATGGGCATGGTAAGTGTCGTCGCAGCGAGTTGAGTTCCACCAGCTGCGAGTCGTCTCTTTCTATCTCTCTATCAATCTCTCAATCAATCATTCACTCAATCACTGAACACACCCCCTCGCAATTGTGTTGTCTCTCGTTATCGTTATTACTCGCTCTCTCTCTCTCTCTCTCTCTTGATCTCTCTCGATCTGTATCTAACATTTTTACCCATTTCCATTCTCCACACAAATTATATTCAATGCAACTATCTAGAACGGCGGTCTGTTAAGCGTGCCCATGGGATTTCTGGACTTTACACCGGAACCACCAGCACCATCGGCCACACCAGTCACCGTTACGGAACACGTCGATCTATCGTGCAACCCCAGCACCGATACACGCGATCTATCAAGTGAGTTTCGGTAGCGTTAGAGTCCCATCTATCATTAACTTAAATCATATGTGTAGCATATCAAATTACTAAATTAGAACTGCCATAAAGATTTCTATATATATTATTTACGATTTATTTATAATAATAGACGTAGTAGATGATCTATAGTAGATTTTTTGTAAATATATGAAGAGTAACGAAAATTGAATACTCTATCATAAAAGAATCATTAGTTCGTAAATGATAAACAGGAAGTGAGGTTGATGGGGGAGTTGTATACTAGGAAGGGTCTATATTATAATAATAATAACGATGAACTTCAGTACAGTTAAGGATTAACACCAATTGACATATTCTTTAAAAAGCTTAGTAAATTATAAAGTAAAGTATAGCTACCAAGAGAGCTACAGTTGAGTGTGCTCGAATATTAGTATTAATTTTAAAATATATCAAACTAATATACCACAAAACAAAAATACAAAATACCATATTTGGTATATATCTAGAGTACATTTCAAATATACTATAGACAGACTGTCAGACGGAGAAGGATATATCGTCTCGACTGTTGACGCAGATAAAGAATATATGTAGTTAAAACGAAATAATTTTTAAAAAGCATAAAACATACATATGTTATGTATTTATATTCTGGCAGTTACAAAACATTTTGGTTTAATAACTTGACTAAAAATGTATTAATTTTTCAGCATAATATAGTTAGACAAATAAATTGCCAGCAATAGGATACGAACATGTTTTATTATTTGGAAGAAAAGAAGAAAAATGTATATAATTAAACTAAGAGCTAATAGTGTATCAAATAAACATTTCATACATACATTCAAACATAGTTAAATGATTTCTAATTCTAATAATAAATTTAAAGAACTTATATCTAGTAAGACAATTTAAAGAAAAACGAATAGTGAAGCAACCAACAAGCAATTGTTTAATATTAGAAAAGTATAACAGTAGTAAAGTATTTTTCTAATAGTAACAAAATATATATTATACAATAATAGATAATTATTCAATACTATTGGTCTGGTTATAATTGTACTATTGAATTTAATTCTGAACTCCATTTTTAATAAAATAAATGTACTTATATTTATTATTATATGATCACATATATGAAATGTAGTTATATTTATTATTATATAAGTACATTTCTATGATTGGAGCTTCGAATTAAATTCAAAGGTACAATTATAGCCATATCAACTGGGAATTCTAGTTCCTATTTTAGTTTGTATATCAAACATAGTGTTAATAGTTTTTTTTGAAATTACTTTCGAATACAAATTAATGTTTGACTTTCTGCAATTGGTTTTAGATCCCACCGAACCGCTCGACATAGACAATCATTTGGCTCAGCAAATCCATCGGCTCGATCAATCTCCCATGCACTCGATAGCGCATCATCATACGACCGGCGACGAGAGCAACTCGAATCTGGTGCAGCATATCAAAAGCGAAGTGATTGAGGCCAAGCACCTGGCGCATGTGCAAGCCCAGCAGCAACAGCAACAACAGCAGCAACAACAACAGCAGCAACAACAGCAGCAGCAACAACAACAACAGCAGCAGCAGCAACATCAGCAACATGCACATCATCATCAGCATTTGCATGCTCAGCAATTGTTGGCGCAAAGTCAGCAACAGCAGCAACAACAGCAGCAACAGCAACATCAGCAGCAACAACAGCAACAGGCAGCGGTGCATGCACAACATGCCACGCATGCTGCACATGCGGAAATCAGTGGCGCCACTGTCATGGAGATTGATCCGAGCCAGATCAAGCATGAGCCGGGCATGATAATAACGCCAGAGATTGTCAATATGATGTCCACTGGGCATATGGGTAAGTCGAATACAATTTGGATATATGAACTTGCAACTAACTGGCTCTCTCTCTCGCTATCTCGTTTTACAGACATGTACAACTCGGATACGAGCGAGGACTCAATGATGATCGCCAACGGTTCGCCGCACGATCAGAATGAGCCGCATTATACGAATTTGGATCAGCAGCACGGCGGCCTGGGTGGCAGCGTTTGCGGCCCCGGCGCCGGTGGTGTTGGTGGTGGTGGCGGCATTGGTGGTGGTGGTAGTGCTGGCGAGAAAGGTCAGTTTAATGGTCCCAAAGCTTGGACACAAGATGATATGAATTGCGCTTTAGATGCATTAAAGAATCAAAACATGAGCCTGACGAAAGCATCTGCCATTTATGGCATACCATCAACGACATTATGGCAACGTGCTCATCGTTTGGGCATCGAAACGCCTAAGAAGGAGGGCGGAACCAAATCGTGGAACGAGGATGCATTGCAGAATGCGCTGGAGGCGCTCCGATCGGGTCAGATATCGGCGAATAAGGCATCGAAGGCGTTCGGTATTCCCTCATCGACGCTCTACAAGATAGCGCGTCGGGAGGGCATACGGCTGGCGGCGCCATTCAATGCCGCACCAACCACGTGGACACCCGAGGATTTGGAGCGTGCATTGGGAGGCGATACGCGCCGGCAATACGTCCGTGCAAAAAAGCCAGCGCCGAATTCGGCATACCCACAGGTGAGTTCACTCTCCTCTATGGCGAGTGCAGCTGTTTGGTTTGAGAATTCGTCACTCATCCGCCATCGTTTCCAACTATGGGAATCGTTTATTGTTCTGCGAGTACTCGTTACTCGCTACTTGTTCTTGTTCTATATAGAACGAGTAACTTCTTGTTAGTTATTTCGCTCATATTAAACGTGTATTGAATTCGCATTTAATTCCTAGCCTTACTCGCTTCCATAGTCTGTTTCAAAATGTTTCTAAATGAACCCTGGACTTCAATTGATTTCATTGTTATCATTGCTAATCATTGTTAATTCTGTCTTTATAAAAGACCCATTTATCGCCATATTTGTATTCGCTCGTCTAGCTACTCGTTACTGTTACTCGTTGGTTATTCCCTGGCATTAAGTAATATCTGACCCTTTGTGGAAAGTCGCTACATCTTAATCTTACTCGTGGGGGGTTATATCTCTTATACTCGCTACTCGTTACATTTTAAATTTACTTCTTGGGTACTATTTCCCTTATTCTGACTACTCCTTAATCATCCAACTCTCAGCTTATGTCAGTAAGCTACCTCTTGGCTTTATCCAACTATCGAATCAATATTCTGATTCTGCTTATTTGTTACTCGTTGATTTCATGCAAGAATTTACTCGCTACTTCTACATTTCATTGGTGAATGGAACTCAATACATAATCCTGATTTCCCTTCTGGTTGCTTGTTTCCGTTCTCGTCTGTAATTTATTCCCCTCTGTTTTGCCCTCTCTCCTGCCCATTTGTGCTAATCCATATACATTTCTTACAATGCCAAAAGGAACACTTTATGGACGCTGCAAGCGGGAGGGCATCGAACTATCGCGTTCGAATCCAACACCTTGGTCCGAGGATGCCATGAACGAGGCATTGAACTCAGTGCGGTAAGTATAAAGTATTTAATATCGCCTCTAAGTAAATTCTAAATTTATTTTAATATTTTCTAGCGTCGGCCAAATGTCCATCAATCAGGCGGCCATACATTATAACCTGCCCTACAGCTCGCTCTATGGGCGCTTCAAGCGCGGCAAATACGATGTCGTGGCCAATACCAGTGGCGTCTCGCTGATGAACACATCGGGCAACACGACCGGCAGCATTGAGATTATTGAGCATAGTCAGGAGAATTCGGTAGGTATTCTTACTAACGGAAAATAACACATTGAAACACAGCTAAACACACTACAAATACACAAATGCATGCGAATACACATCCGTCGTTCCGTCTGTCCGACTGCATAATTGCTTAAATCTTGATTATTATTAGAGCTAATGTTATTAAACTTGAGAACAGAACTTATATGACTAGTACACATTTTAAATGTGTTTTAAAATTTTACAGTGCCTTCTACTTTCTCTGTAATTATCAAATAATATAATTACAAACAGAATTTCAATTTAATTTTCACATGAAGCATTAACTTCATCTTTAAATGAATTCTAAAAAAATAAATTTGAAAATAAAATTTTCTTGCATGCAAATTACACATCCGTCGTTCCGTCTATCCACTAAGAAAAATAGCTAATTTATGAATACTATAAAAGCTAATTTTATTAAAATCTTTATCAAAGTTTACATAAGTAGTACACACATTAAATGTTTCTTACAGTTGGGCTATGCCTTCTACTTTCTCTGTAAATAACGAATAAGATAATGAGAAATAGAGAAACTTACTTGCACTTGAAACCTTACATTGCTCTTAGATTGAATAAAATTCTAAAAACAGTCTAAAAATTCTGTATGATATCGCCTAAATATTGTACGTTTTGGAGTGTTTAACTAATTTGTGTAATCATTTTTAACCTACACACATACACACACACACAACTGCCAGCTTTGACTAACCGATATTCACAATTTATTTATGCAAAGTTGCATATGTTGCAGCAACAGTTCCCGTACAGTCCGTCGCCGCATCCGCCGACGCCGCAGCATCATAGCACACCGCAACATCATAGCACACCGCAGCACCACAGTTCGCAGCAGGGACCGCCGACGCCCCAGCATATGCAACAGCATGTGGTGCACATGCAACAGCAGTCGCCGCATCAGGCGCACCATCAACAGCAACACATGCAACAGCAGCAGCAACAGGACGTGGTAACATCGAGCAGCCAAGTGGTGCATAGTCAGCAACAACAACAGCAGCAGCAGCAACAGCTTCAGCAGATCTATCAGCATCACGGCACGCCTGAGCGTAGTTGAGAATCACTGCACGCTGCGGCAATGTTAGGCGGCGGCAGCAACAGTGGAGCAGCAGCAACAGCAGGGGTAGGAGGTGGCGAGCGAGCAATAACAGTAACCGGAGCAACACCATTTGCCAGCATATCAGGACACGCGAGCGGATCGTCGGCAGCCAATCAGCCACCGCCAATCACAGCTGGCACCAGCAAACGCAAAAAAGCCACCAAGCAAAAGCGTTGAGAAAGCGCCACAATCGTCGTCGAAGAAGAAGAAGTTGATAATGATGTTGCACCGAAATCCGCTGAGAACTCCGATAAAGCCAACGACACCGCCGCCATTAAATTTCGCTTCAATTCGAAGCATTGGAAGCGCAAGCTGAAGCAGTTTCATTTGTTAATGTCCAAACCAACTTGAAGAGAGCAAGAGTGAAGAGATCAAAAACTATTTTGGCCGATGAAATCATCAAGAATCAAGAGAACTTGGCAAAAGTCAAAAAGCAAACAAAAACAAAAGATAAAGATAAAGAAACCAATCAAAATTACAACAAAAGATGAGACATTAATTACACAATTTGAATGTGTATCAAATGTAAATAATAATCATAATAACAAACAATACTATATAAAAACAAAAGCTTAAAGTTAATGTATATGAAATATGCTTTATAAAAACACACACCACGATATGGAACAACAAACAATCAACAACCAAACACTTGCGGCCACGGTTTTAGAAGCAGTTGAATTTTATTTTCTTTTTTTCGCGATGAAACGATGACAATTTATTTTCTTTTTCTTGATTTGCAAACTTAAGCATTAAATTAAAATTAAGCAAAAACAATATCAACAACAAAAATGAACATTTTTAGCAGAATTTCGGAGACATACTATATGTAGAATTATTCTTATTTTTTGTTCTGTTTCTAATTAGTTTAGTGTGAGACTGAAAGTGAGCCCACAACTTTGTAAAGGCAAACGAACTGCAAATAACAATATGCGGCAACACACATACACACACACACACACATACACATACATATATATAAATAGACACACACACACATACACATATATAATAATCATATATCTATAAATATATATATATTTATATGAGAAATGCTTTATAATTTCGTTTAGAAAAGAAAGAGAAAAATACCTTAACATTAGAATTAAACCAAAATCATCAAGGTCTTAGCAATTAAACTCATTAGCAATTAAAGACTCTAAGCAAATCACAAACAAAACAAAAAACAAAAAACGAAAACAAAACAAAAGTTATTTGAATTTTAAATGAAAACGTGAAGCGAAATAAAAATCTACTTTAACTTTAGCAAATGCAAAAATGAAAATATTGAAGATGAAGAAAAAAAAAACACATGAAATGAAATGTATTTTTGATAGAAACAAAAACTAAAACTAAAACTTTAAGAAACTGTAAAAAGATTTCAAATGTTGTTAATATGGTTAAACGAAAAGTCACAGTAAAAGCAACATAAATATATGTATGTAATAGTTGTAACACACCAACACTTTTACACACACACACACACACTTATTCACATGTTTAGAAGCAAATCTGTACAATCTGTTAGTGTATCGTGTTGGCATACGAAATAAATCCCTCTTAACATTTAGATCAACTTACAACTTACACCCTGAAATAGTTTTTGTTGTTTTGGTTTTCTTTCTCGACACACATACATACGTATACATATAACAATATATATCTCAGTAATAGGAAAAACTATTAAAATCAAATGTAAGAAACTCAAAATGAAAATGAAAATAAAACAAAAACGATGTTGTATAAAAAAAATTTTAAATTTTAAAATTTGGATTAATGAAAAAAAAAACAAAAGAAAAGAAAACTTTGTATAGCTTCCATTAGTATATAGAAAGAGTGAAGTATACACAACACACACATATACATAGACAACACACACCAATACAATTATATTTTTGAAGCTACTTCAAGTTTTGGTTTCAGCATAAAAAAAAAAACAGGAAACTTTTTGAAAAAACCTCTGTAAATACATAAATATGTTTAGTGTTTAGAAGAATACTATTCGAAAAATAAAACAAAATATTGACAATTAATACAGAATGGATGTGAAGAGTAAATTTCGAAATGTTTGCACTTATTGCGCCTAATTTATTTAATGCATAATTTAATAGTGTGTTTACATACCGTAGAACTGAAATGCAATATGCTTACCTTAACTCAACATAATTTAATTCCTATTATTTTTAGTTGCTATATTTTCATAAATTTAAAGAAAACATATTTTTGTTAGGCAAAAACAAAAAAATGAAAAACAAAAATACACAAAAACAACAACAACAACTGTATATCATTGTAAATTAATTATCAATTCGATGGATAAATGAACAGCATATGAAGTAAAAATCTTTAAGAGTTAATACCAATAAAATATACAAATACATATATCATAATAACATTGTTAAAATTGTCGCAAGGAACAATTAAAAAAAAGGAAAACGTATATTAAAGAATTGAAGTAACACTTGATCAATGAAATCTAAACAGAACATTTAAAAAAGAAATTTATAGTTTAAGCTTATTACAAGTTTAAGTGTAATCATTAACCACACAATATTATAGCACATTTCGGATTATCAAGTACATATACAGAAAACAAATATATATATATCGATTATAAACATAAATGTTAGCCCAGACGGAACCATACAGACCTAAAGAATAATAATAATAATAACAATAATTATAATATTGATAATTATAACGCGTATGTCTTAAGACATTATGCGAATACAAGTAGTTTTGATGTATGTATATGGCAATTGGAAGGCAGTTTAAACAGCAAACATTTAATGTAATATTGGTATAACGTAATTTTTAAAGTGAGGTACTATAAATAAAAATTATTAAATAATATAAACAACAACAGAGTTTTCTTCATAGACTTGGTGGGGTATTCACAACATGATTTTGTCAGCAATTACTAAAAAAAATAAACATTTTGTCGGGATTCTTGAATAAACTTCTTTCTTGGTTAACCCAAATCTAATTTCGGGATTTCCCGGAATGTACAGAATGTTAACTGCAGCGAAGAAGCTAATGATAAACTGTCACCTAGGATTCTCTTCTATTATAAATCGCAGTAAGCTTTCCTGTTAACAATGAGTAAATGTAGAATAATTTTCAATTAGAATTTATATTAGAAAATTTACTAAACTAGTAAAATCCAGTTAGCGTTCGTATTTAAATTTAATATAGTCAAAGTCTGCTTCTTATTAAAGGTTAACATTTCTAGCGTACATCAGTGCCTCTCAAACTGTAACGGATGGTTAATATTGCTCCTCACTTGACAAGTTTACTCAAAAGGCAATGCTAAAGCTTATCAATGTTAGCTGTCAATTTATATTATAGAGATGTGTGGAAAACGTTTGTCGAAGCGGAATATCGTTAATCGTTTGAAATTAAATAAATTTGACGTAAGAAATTCATTTTATGTGAAATAATTTTGCTTTAAACTCGTTTTGTCAATTTCAATTCGTTTTGTTAACTGCATTATTTTTGGCGCTGTGGATAAACTATTTCTCATTCGTCCCTTTTGAATTTGCTAAAGTCTAACATTAACAGTTTTGATTTTGGCAAATATTCTTAACATTAACATTAACACTAGGTGTCGCATTTTAGTTGGAGTTCTGCCTTCCTCTGGTACGGTTCGGTTTTCGCGAATTGCGTTGCGTTGATGTGTGTGTGACACTTTTTTATACGCAGAATATATTACAAGCAGTAACAAGGAGCAAAATTGTGGTGTACAAGAAAAAACGGTGCGCAAAATTGCCTATCAATTTTCTGCACAAGGTGTGTAAATAAAAAATATTACCAAATGTGGCAGGTGTGAAATGAAATTGAAACTGTAAACAAAAGCGCGCAAAAAAAAATCAAGCATGCATAGAAATCTGTGTTTGTGTAAGAGTATGTATGTTTGTGTTACTTTGGTTCAATAGGAGGGAAGCTAAACGTTATCAGTGCGCAATTAATTAATTGATTAATAAATATTATTACACCACTTAAAACGTTGTGTTAGTTTGCGTGTGTGTTTGTTGCAAGTGAAAGTAATTGCGGCAACGGTAAATTGTGCAAATTCGTGTACAGATTTTTGCCAATTTATGAATGAGAACTGACAGCGGAAGTGCCAATTGACTTTTATAAATATTAGCACGAGTTTTTATTCAAATATTATGCACGGTAGACATAGCAAATCAGGCATATTATATTAACTATGTACATATTTATGTCGCTGCCCTTCATATTAGGTCATCGACGGGGGGAGCGCAGAGAACAATTCCAAGTCCCATAGACAAGGCAAAAAGCACAAGAAAGTAACGAGTCTGGAGTCGCGCAACCCGCACAAAATTGAACTGCATAAACAGTTTATTTTTATAAAGGAAAAACAGCTGCAAGTTCAGGTTCGCCAAGTGCTTACATACTTACAAAACTTGTAACCCTCACAAAATTACATTACTCACCGACACACACAAACACTGTGTTTGAGTGTACACACATTCACACTCACCCACATGTACACAGGTTTCAGTAAAAGCGCAAAAAAGCTAAAGCGTTAACCGTTCAACACGTTTAAAACAAAAAAAAAACCATATCCAGCTGTAGAGAAACAAGCAGAAGCAACAACATGCAAACACACCATGAAAATACATAATAATAACCGTCGAAGGCGCAATAACAGCAACAGCAGCAAGAACAACAAACAACGTGACGACGGGTTACATAGTGTGAGAGTGAGAAAGGTAGACAGAGAGACTTGAGAGAGCGCAGCCAGCAGGTATGCTCATTAAAGCTTAAGAGAGCACCGCTAGGAAGAGAAGCTGAGCAAGCTTTTTGTTGGCACAGCTGATTATAAATCGCAAACCAGTGTAAATGTGTGTGTGTGTGTCGTTGTCCTGTTTCAGAGTGTGTGAGAGAGAGAGAGAGGGAGAAAACTTGACTTATGTGGGCCAACGACAACAAGTGCCGAGAGGGTTAATTAAACTCTTAGACGCTTATGATTTGGCCCCCAAAAAACAGCACTAGACAACAAGGTCTAGGCACGCACATGGCAATCACATTGACACACTTATCTCTAGCTGACAACTTGCCAAAAATAAAAAAACACAACACAAATATTTCTTATAAGTTATAAATAAAAAAAAAGTGTTTCAAAGCTTCGCTGATGCGAGACACAAAGTCAATAGACCATGTTATTGGCACTGTTAATGTTAAGCCAAATGAATAGTCAATGTTATTGGCACTGTTAATGCTGAGCACATATTATGTCAATGTTATTAGCACTGTTAATATTGAGCAAATATTATGCTAAGCTGTTAATGCTTAACGGAAACGCTTATTGATCGCAGTTTGATCGCCTTGAAAATAGTAATAAATTGCCAAATTTTTTTTTAGCTGACTGACACATATCTTAACGCATGAAAAAATCACTTTTGATGAAGCTGTCGAGTCATGCCTTTTGAGTTTTAACGCATTTTTGAAGCTCTGCAATTAAAATCTTGATGTGGAAGGCCTTTGTTTGTTGTCTCTGCATAGCTATTCGAGGAATTTTGCTCATCAAAAACGAGAAACATGTCAACAGATAACTGCGCAAAGCAAAAATTGAATTTGTTTTGTTTCCAAGAAGTATCGGTTGTGGGCCCCCATCAATGCTCATTCCCCCTCGAGGCTTTAATACAGTCAAAGTTAGCCAGTCAGCCTCATCCATCCATCCAACCGCCTCTCCTCCGCTCGTCCTCAGTATGTGTATGTTAGACCATCAGCCATCCCTTGAAGCAACAGCGGCGAAGCAGCTCCCTCGCTTTTGCCATCAAAGTTTCTGCAGAATTTCGAAAGTTGTGCTCTCGATTGTGGCCATTACAGCTTCGACCGGCAACAACAGCGGATGTGTGTGTGTCTGTGTATCTGTGTGTGCATGCAACTTGGCTGCGGCTTTAATAAACAAAATTAATTAAAATATTAAAAGTAATATGCGCTTATTATTTGTTTAACTATTTATAGCTGGCCTAGCATTCAGTACAAACGACCGCAAGTGGTTGCCCAGGAAACTAGAAAAACACAAGGTCGTCGCTTGCATCGCATAAGGAAAATAATAACAAGAGGCATTACTGGAGACAAGCCTAACACGCACGTAAGTTCTCTCTGTCTGTCTTGGTTGGATATTTAAGTGTTTGCCATAATTGCCTCTATTGATTTGTGGCGCAATTATAGCCTAAGATTTAAGGCTGATGTATATAAAGCTCTGGCAATTTGATGAAGGTAAATACGCCTTCGACTGATTAACTCTAAGCTACTTATGTATGCCTCAATACAGTTCATAAAGGTTGTGTACAAGAAACACCCAAGCCGAAAAAAAGTGAGACAAAAGCAACCAAAACAAAACAAAAAAAAAAAAAGGGTCAGGAATTTTTGGAATTTAATTTGTAAATAATTCAACACTGATTTGTTTTTTTCGTCTTTGCCTTTTGCTCTACACGTACTTGATCCTTTTCTTGTTGGTCCGCAAACCCAAAGTCAGGTAAGAAAAGGAACAAATTGCACTGTCCGTTACGTATACTTAATATGCTAATCAAATTTTCTCTTTCGATTGCGTGTGTGTGTGCGTTTGTGTTTGTTAACTGCCGCTAACTGTGTGTACATGTCTATAACTGTGCAAATACACACAATACTTTGTATATCCTGTTGAAGTCCTGCTGGCCTCGCCCACCTTTGAGACTCGCACACATACAACACACATATGAGCTTGTTTTTTGGCACGCGCCGTTTGCTCACTTGGCTCCCCAGAGGGTTTAGCAAATTTTCTTTTTTTTCCAGTTCTGTTCTGTTCTGTGACTTGGCGACCTCAATGCTCGGCGCCACAAAGGATCCTTTGGCCTCGCCACACACACACACACACTCACAGAACAGCTTTCGCTCTCTCTCGCTTTTTGATTTTTGCACAAATAATAATGCTGAAGCGAGCGCAGTTCGTCAATTGACCCTTGACTTTCTTCAAAGGTGTCTGTGAAGCTCTCGTCTGCCTGCTGAATTTATCGAGCAATATGCATGCAATCGTTTGGCCCGTGTGCACTTGATATATTCATATCCTTGGCTTTTACCCTTCAGGGCTAACGGAAGTCGTCGCCCAAGTGCAATGTATGAGTATGTCCTTCAATACTATATACTACTTTTTTTCGAGTGCTCAAATTTCCGCATATTGCCTGATATGTTAAGACGTATTAAACTTTTATTGGCAATCATGAGATGTTTCCAAGAAAACTCATTGTTAGCCACAAAATTGCGTATACGCAGAGTTAATCAAGTGTTTCCGCATAGATAATTGAGTTGATTGAATATAATTGATAAGAGCGCCCCCAAGAGTCGTTCTCTCCATTCTTGATGTCGTCGTTGTCATCGTTGTTGTCGTTGTCATCGATGTCAATGATTAACACGTCAAAAGGCATGGCCTTTTCGGGCAAAAGCAAAGCACTTGGGAGCACTCGTCTAAGCCAAATAGCTGTCATGTCCTTAACCATCATTTTGGCCATCGAAATTATCGATTGTCGTCTCTTTTTGCATGGCATCCTCTTGTTAGCTTGCCTTGCCTTGCCTTTCGCCTTGCCCTTGCCCTTGCTCATATTTCGACAGTGCTCAGAACTCATTTCCTTTCAGTAATTTTGTGGTTCAGCTGCCGTGACGCCGTTAAAAACCACATTTTTTATGGCTCCATATACACGACGAGCAAACCTTATTCATATGGGAACACATTTATATATGTGTGTGCACATAAGAGTGCTTTGTGTGTAGTGTCACACACATTCCCAGGCACATTCTGATTCACTAAAACAAGAATGCGACCTTGTTTGACGCATCTCAACTGAAAACGTTGCGTATACGCAATGTGCATGTAAATTCATGCGTTCGTTCGTCCGTTCGTTCGTTTGCTTAACTTTCATTATCAATGCCAATGCTGCCCGAAACATCTAACAATGTTTGCTACTATTGTGTGTGTGTATTTATACAATAGCAAAAAACTAGCACGCACTTTGTCAATCTGTCTATCGTGCTGAGCAAAAATGTATCTACAACTTTGTCCGATGCTTAAGCAGCTTACACATTGAAGCACATTCATTTCTAGACAGCAAATGGCAAAGTTTTATGTATAGCAGGAAAGTAAAAGTAAATGTGACGGCAAATATGAACATTACTGCAAATACACGCTTCGTTTGCAAATAATCTTTACATATGTCAGAAGAGATAAGTTTAGTTTTTGTAAGTTGAAGATTTTTGTCCGTATGAGGACCTATATAGAGATAGAAATACAGATAGAGATAGTGATAGTGATAGAGATAAAAATAGAGCAACATTAATATTGTATATATATATATATTATATATTAATATTGTATATATCGACATTTTCGGTATATTAACGTCACAATGTTCGGTATTTTCGGTGTATTGAGTTGAATATCATGCCATTTCTTGGTATACTGATATCGCCTATTCTGGTATTTTTCGGTATATTAATATGTTAGATTTCGGTGTATTTTCAGCATATTGGCATGGTATATTTAAATTATATTACCGCACTGCTTTGCATTTCTAAGGAATGGATAGCGGGTATCTCACAGTCGAGCACACTCCACTTCAGCCTGCTTGTTTATATTAAATAAGAATATGTGGAAGGCTTTGTTTAAGTTTCTAAAATGCCAAAATTGAAGCCTAGGTGATATGAACTCGGAAATGGTGTGCTCAGTTATTTAAATTCAAATGTAAATTTATTAGCAAGAAGCAAGAATTTTATTAGTAGGCCAATTTGTTGAATTTTTAAAAACTTAGAGACAGCTGAAGGTCATTTTGCTTAAATTATATCAGAATGGAAAAGTCTAAGCGACACTTTGATACTTTGTGTACTGTCTGGCTTTAAAGTCTATTATTAAATACCTAACATTTGTTTGATGAATTAATATAGAAGAGCTAAGCGTAGAGATAACAAACAGCTGCTGATTGCAGCTGAGACACAGCAGGGCATTGACTAGTCGCATTTGTTTTGATTATTCAACCTGGTAATTTGTGGCTATACTTATGCTATTTATTGCCACAATGACAACAATAAACAATGCATTTATATTGAGTGAGTGAGTGAGTGTTTGTGAGAAAGAGTGTAAGTGTTTTGCACTTGGCTAACTGCTCTCTTCGATCTTTATTTCGTTTTCATTTTCGTTTCAATTGTTACCTCTACGCTCGACACTTGAACACTCTCTATCTTTGCCTCTTTATCGCTCTGCGAGTCTCTCGTTTCAACCTCTCGCGCTTTATCTCTCTCTCTTTTACACTCACTCTATCTCACTACGATTGCTTATCTGTTTTTTTTGTTTGCTGCAATGAAATTATTCAATTTTAGTTGAGTTAAATTTTGCATTCAGCAAATCATTTTTTGTTTTTGCATTTCAATCTCGCAGCGAAACGCGCGACGTTCGCAACAAATTTCTACAATATTTCGAAACAGAAAATAAACGAAATCGAAACAAATAGTATAACAACAAACATTTAAATTTTGGTTGTTGACGTGTGTTTTTATTTTTTTGGCGCGCGCGTTTTTGTGTTTTTGTTTTTATTTTTAGTTACGATTTGTTGTCGCATAAATTTCGCAAGTTGTTTTCGAAACGACGAAATTGTTGTTGATGTGTTGTGAAGAGCAATGAAAAAAATGCGTATACGCAGCTTGAAATATGCCACGAATTGTGTGTTGTAAGTTGTAAGATTTCTCAATAGACTTGCAGCAGCAGAAAATGAAAATCAAAATGAAAATGAAAGAAAACAAAAGCAAAAACCAAACTATTCTTTGCTTCTGTGCAGCGGCCGCAGGATGAGCAGCAGCAACAACAAAAACAGCAACAATGATGGCGGTGGCGGTGGCGCTGGCGTCGGTGGGAATATTGGGAACACTATCGGAGGACCATCACCAACAACTCCAACAGCTGGCGGCACTGTTGGCGTTGGCGTTGTCTCCGGTTCCAGTCGACGTCTAGTGCATTTGACAGGCGGCAGCAGCAGCGTCGGCGGCATCGGCAGCGGCAGCGGTGGCAACAGCAGCAGCGGCGGCGGCAGCAATCGTGGAGCAGCCATGGGCAATGTTGTTGGCTGGCTGAAGCAGGTTTCTGTTTTCCCTTCTGTCTCTCTCTCTCTCTGTATCTGAGTGTGTCATTGTGTGTGTGTGTGTGTGTGTGTATGTGCATTGTGGATGTCTATGTTGTTGTTGGTGTTGCACTTGAGCTAAAGCCGAAGCAGTTACTCAGCTCAGCTCAAATTACGACACACTAAATTACGCCCACACACCTTTGTGTTTTGCACACTTTACGAAACTCCACCTTCTCATCCTTCGTTTTGTTGTCGTTGTCGTTGTCGTAATGTAATCTCCTGCACAAGCTTTATACCTACTACTTACTCTGTAATATACTATATATGCACCCTCCAATCCCAACCCCAACCCCCCAAACACACCTTCTGCTTCACTATTTAGTTGCAAGAGCGGAAGTGCGCTTTGTCCAAAAGGCACGTCTCTTACTTAAAAGGCAAATAACTTTGCTGCCAAAGCAAAGAAAAAGAAAAAACAATGAAAATTAAATGACATCATTCTCTATTACAGTATTTATGTGTACCTGCACTTATTTTTATTTGTTTAATAAATGCAACAAACTATTTAATCTTTTATTTTACATTTATTATATCTAAGGTATAATATTGAAAATTGTATTTCTTTAAATTTGAGTTGATTTCTTCTTTTTGTGTGTGCTAAATTTAAATTCAATTTTATTCGTTAGAGGTAGACTTCTTTCAACAATAATTATATGTACCATATATAATTGTTTTCGTTGTTATTTATGAAATTGGCAGTAGATATCATAAAAATTGTGTGTACCTTCCTCTCTCTTTTTTTATCTATTTATTGTAAAGATATTAGATATCAAAGGATTCTTCTTAATTGATATATATATTTTTTTCGAAATTTCTGCAGCTTACAATTTTGTTTCAATAGATTGGTTTTTAATATAATTTTCTTAATTTGTTTGATGACGTCCGGAGTATCTTCTTTTTCTATGGGTACACTTTTAAATTCTCTAAGAAAGTTCCAACATAATTTATTACATTTGTAGTTGTTTTCGTTAGAAAAATTATATGCTATTCTTATTCTTTGTAAATCAAAGTAAGCTTGTTTTATATTTCATAATAAATGTTCGTTTTTTTTGCCTTTGTTCGAAATGATTTATTTATCTCGTTCGAATTTATATTTTATTTTATTTGGTTCTCCAAAATGATTTTATGAATTTCTTTGGTGCTTTCCTTAAAACAAAATTGTATAAAGTTAGATCAGTATTAATTATTGTTTTATTTTTATTTTTAATGAATCTGTAGGTTTGTTTACTTTAATTCGAATTAAGAAAATATTTCATGATTTCAATTCCTCGTAGTTATTTTAAGTTAGCTCGTTGGCGACCTGTCTTCTCCCCCCTCTAAATTGGATTATCTAAGAACTATTGCAACCATTTTGATTTAAGCTGATCTGTTAGATCAGTTCAGTTTTTCCCTTGGCTGCTAAATGTCTATCGATAGAATCTATGTCTATATATGCACCGCAATTATATTGTTCCTTTGCTAATCTGCATGAATCTCCTCGTTTTACAGGCTTCCATTGAGGTGCGAGACGCTGGCACCCGGACACTGTCGATGCTACAGAGCACCAATCCAAATTTTCGCTCCCTCGACCTCTCCCTCGCTCCCACAGTCTCGGTGTCCGCATCGTCCGGCAGTGTGCCGACCACAACAAGTGCCGAGGGTTCGTTGAGCGGCTCGACAATCTCGGCTGGCTGCATTGGCATTGCCCAGGACGAGGAGACCTGCGACACCAAATTGCTGACACGTACGCGTGCCTACGCATCCGTTAGTCAACCGCAGAGTCCGCGTCATCGAGTGCGTGGCACACCGAACGGCCTGACTGGACGTTCCACATCGATATCATCACAGCTGGAGAAGACAAAGAAGCTGCTGAAGATGACAGAGGGTGAGGATAAACCATTGACCATCCTACACTACAACGATGTCTACAACATTGAGTCCATGGCCGAAACAGAGCCAATCGGTGGCGCCGCTCGCTTTGCCACAGCCATCAAGAGCTATGCACACTTGAATCCTCTCGTGCTATTCAGTGGCGATGCCTTCTCGCCCAGCATGCGTAAGTATCGCCTCACTCCCCTTGGCATAGCTAATGAACTGCCATTAATTATTGCTACATCCCACAGTGAGCACCTTCACACAGGGCGAGCAGATGATTCCTGTGCTCAATCAAGTGGGCACACACTGCGCCGTCTTTGGCAATCACGATTTCGGTGAGTCCTTGGATTTAAATTTAAGGAATTGCTACGCTTAAAGTGAGGAAGAATTTAATTGATTTCTTCGAAGTAAACTTTAATGTTATGCTTGGAAATGTTAATTCAGCAGCTGCTGAAGTAGAAATGCATATTTATAGAATCAGAGCAGTTACAACTTGTAACTTCAACCAAAGTCTTAGAATACTTTAAAATATTCTATGTTCCTTGCTTTACCTAAATATTATGATAAGAAATGCTAATGCAGAATTTGAGATTGCTATATTTAGATGATAAACTTGAACACAGATATTTAAATAGGAAATATAATTTTAATAGGTAAAGCAAATTAATGCCAGTGCTGAAGAAAATAAATCGTTGCTTAAGTTAATGTAATGCAAGGCAGTCGTAAAATAAGAATAATGAAATAATGTTCAGATAATTCTATTTTTATATTCTAAACATGAATTTTAGAGACATTAATAGCAAAATTGTTGATTCTTAGCAAAAGGGTCTTAGAATTTAAACAGCTTAACAAATGCATTATTTGCTGCTAAAAATAGAGCGTTGATTATGCCACACTAAAATGCAGATATTTGTACAGATAAAATTCTATATTAAGATGCTAAGCAATACTAATTTATTTATTATTCATTAATTAAAAACATCAGAAAGAAGAAAAGCTATATTGCGATCTATGTGAAAAAGTTTAAGTAGAAATAAAATGGTGTAAAATATTCGTTGCGTATGCTAAGTTCATATTAAAAAGAATGTAATTTTATATTAAGATGCTAAACATAAAGATATAGAATTTTAATGACAATGTTGCTATCTAATCAGCTTACAAATGAATGCAACATCTGATGCAGTATAAAAGATATTAAATATGACTTAAAATGGTTGTCTATAAAAGGATACGTAAATTATATTAACTTTGTTCTCTCTATCTTAACTAGATCATGGCCTAGATGTGCTGGTCAAGCTGATTAAGAAAACTGAATTTCCCTGGCTGATGTCGAATGTGGTTGACAACGAAACTGGACGCCCGCTGGGCGGTGGCAAAATCTCCCACTTCATATTGCACAATCAAATCTCGATTGGTCTCATTGGCCTCGTGGAGAGGGAATGGCTCGAAACATTGCCCACCATTGATCCCACCGAAGTCACCTACATTGATTATGTAGAGGCTGGCAATCGACTCGCTCGTGAGCTGCGCAACGAGGGCTGTGATCTGATCATTGCTCTGACTCACATGCGAACACCCAACGATATTAATCTGGCCGAGAAATGCAATGGCATCGACATCATTCTCGGTGGACACGATCATGTGCGTGAGGTGACGGAAATCAATGGCAAAATGATTGTAAAGTCTGGCACAGACTTCCAGCAATTCTCCGTCATCACAATCGAACGACAGGCGAACAATCGCACACAGTTCACCACGGATGTGCAGTGTGTGGATGTCACAGCCAAAATACCCGAAGATCCGGTGCTCAAAGAGGAGCTCTCCAAATATGCCAGTGAGTAGCAAAAGTGCCTAAAGTTCTAAGTCGAAATTCAAACTGAACTGTCTTTTTCTTTCCCACAGAGTTCATTGAGAGCAAGCTTAAGGATGTGATGGGCGTATTCAGCGTAGAGCTCGACGGACGCTTCTCACGTGTGCGCACCCAGGAGACAAATCTGGGCAACTGGGTCTGCGATGTGGTGCTGGCAGCTGTTGGCGCCGATGTGGTCATCATTAATGGCGGCACCTTCCGCTCGGATCGCATACATCCCGTGGGCGCCTTCACCATGGGTGATCTGGTTAATGTTATACCCATGCGGGATCCATTGATACTGTTGGAGGTTAAGGGCAGCGTGCTATGGCAAGCGTTGGAGAATGGCGTCTCTGCATATCCAAAGCTAGAGGGTCGCTTCCCTCAGGTGGCTGGCATTAGCTTTGCCTTTGATCCACAGGCTGCGCCTGGCAAACGCATTGATCCACAGCTCATTCAAGTGGGCGATGAGTATCTGAATCTCGAGCAGACTTACAAGCTGTGCGTCAAGAGCTACATCTTCATGGGCTGTGATGGATACACCATGTTCAAAGATGCCAAAGTGCTGGTGAGTAAACCAAAAAGGGTTTCACTGCTAAAGAGAGATTTTAATGCTTATTTTTGTGCAGATGGATGACGATGCCTGTCCCGAGTTGGGCATCACGCTGCAGAATCACTTTAAGGCAATCAATTCGCGCAAATGCGGCCAGAACACTAAGCATCGACAGTCGCTGGTGACGCTCTCGCGCAGACACAGCCTGGTGCAGTGCTTGGACAGCATGGATCTCGATGGTCCATCGCCCATACGTAAGCTATCGGTGGGACATCACAACAAGTCCATGGACTTGTCGCATGGCAACTCGCAGAAGGTAATAAAGTGGTGATTGGATGTAAAGATTTGCTTACTAAATGACTTTTTAACAGATGCTGCGTCGAGCTTCGCTGGATGACTTGGAGCAGTCGACTTGCGACTTGGCGCCGCAGGTGGAGCATCGTATTATTATGATACAGAACGAGGAGGTAGATACTAGAGTGTACAATACATTTGTTATAGATTAACCTCTTTTTTTTATCATCCTTTGCAGCATCATCGACAGTTGGTGTACAAGAAGGAGACGCACATCATGAACTCAACGATCACCGAGGCAGAGGACGAGTAAAGTTCTATTTTATGCTTTTTATATTTGCATTTACGTTTACTTTTCATTTCCACTTCTCTTTTCCTTTTTCTTTTTTTGTTTGTAGTTACAAAATTAGACAACTTGATACGAATTGTAGGGCAATTACCGATATGGAAAAGCATATATGAGTTAAGTTTAAAGTAAAGATTAAATGTAGTACAAGTTTAGTTATGCGATCGGATTTAAAATCGATCAACTTGTTTATATATTTAGATATGTTATTTATTACTTAGTTTCACTAAGTTTGTTTGTAAACACTTCAAGACTTCTTTAATGGAAACAAACTCTACGCGAACTTGATATACATACATTGATATTAATATTTTATATGTGTACCTAAAAAGTTTAACATAAGTTAAGACAAGTTGATAAATTTAAGTTTACGAAATGATCAAATGTTTTTATTTTTAACTTTTTGTTTACCCTTGCAGGGTCAAGAACTAGAGAGTATGTGTAGTATTTTACGAAACAGGGTAAATTAAGATCGAAATGCCAAATTTTCTTGTAGTTTCGACATTACAGATTCAGTTGTTCCTTGTCTGATTGAGCTGGATCAATGTGAAATACATTAGTTGCCTTCAGTGCAATCGATCAAAGAATAGATATGTATAAATAAGTTTTATTTAGCATAGATATATTGGTAGAAATCTTACAATTGGAGATGCAAAACGAGTTAAATTTACAAATTTTATTTTAAGTTAAGAAAAACGATCATTTAGCTTTAATGTACAACTCTTAGAAGAACCGTCTGCAAGGGTATTTCGATTTCGGCTTGCCGATTGAAACTATGTTTTCATTTGACATTCGACATTCCGTACATTTCCCCCATGCAAAATCCGTCGATCAACGTAAAGGTTGTAGCAGTATTTTACACACACATTTTATAAACACATCATACATACATAGATAATATTGATTTTAGATGTGCCCCTCGCCCCCTCGGTAAACCTGTGTAGCTAGTGTAGTGTCTTTTGGGATAGGTTCAGGTTCAGATTGATGATAGAGCTATTACCTATTAGTGAGCTGAGCTGTTGAAAACTCAAGAAACAAGAAAGTAAGCAATATTTTCGATATTGTAGGGTATTGTGTGTGAGCGTATATATTTTTATGGGAACTTTTGGGGCGCGACGCTTAAAGAATGTTGAACGTGTGTTTGTTTGCGAACAATGAATGCAATCAGATGAACTTTTTGTATAGAACAAGAATGAAAAAGTGAAATAATTAATGCTTTGCCAGTTTCCTGTGCTCAAACAAAGCAACAAAGTATGAGTAGCATTCCTTATAACAAAAAAAAACTATAAATAAAATGCAGTGCGCAATATTTTAAACGATTAAATAATGCAATTGAATTGCCAACAAACAAAAAGAAAAACACAAAAAAAAAATTAAAAAGAATTTAAAGAAAATAGTTAATATGTGTATACAGACCAAAAGCAAACAAATCAATTACATAAAGGTAAACAATAGGAGGACAAATTGAATAGCAAAACCGATGTCAGAGCTAAATCAATGTCCATGCTTTAAAATACATACAAAAAGTTAACTAAATGTACAATATAGCGTATATGTTTAGAGAGTACTACATTACAACTAGCAGCAGCGGGTGTTGCTTAACTATCCATCTTCGTTCGTCTCTAACCTTTGTATCTTTATTCAACTTCACACTTCCTCACTTGTCTTTCGATTTTAACAAAACTGACACAAGCTCAACTAATTTACAATTGGTATAACTACATAAAAAAGATGAGAATAATTAAAACAAACATATACATAAATTCCTTTCGATATGTGTTATATTGAACATGTATTGAACAAATCGCTTTATGTAAAACATTTATTAATACAAATATTAAACTGAAAATAAACATTTGCTTCATTTGGCAAACAAATTTTTGAATTCGTTATTCAATTGAAGGAAGCACTTGGTGTTAGTGTCAGAGGGATTAATACTTTTTTCAACTTTAAATGCTTTCGGGTTGAAACTAATAACTAGTAATATGTATATCGTTAATTATGTGCTAAACATTGTTAATAGAACTGCAACACCAGCGTCTTAATGGCACTGGCTATGTGAAAGGCGCAATCTCGCACCTCCAACGTATTTGTTTGTATCGCCTGCTTGTCATCCGCCTCAATTGATTTCTGCAGATTCTCACACTCGTGCTGAATGAGTATATTCTTGCGTGTTAGCTGCTTCAGAGTCTCTCGTGTGGTTTCACTCGCATTCGGGGGCTGTGGCGGTTGTAGGAAATATGTTTTTGACTATGCAATTGATCGACCTTCCCCCTCTAACTTACCAGATTGGCATAGAGTGCTATCAAATCAGTCACAGCGCTGCGTATGCGTTCGCCATGCGGCGCTATTGATTGCTTCTCCGCCTCGCAGGTGGGATGCATGGCCTGAATGAGCTCCTTAAGGCAGCGTGTCACCAAATCGGACCGCACTTTAACCTCCTCACCAAATGGCTTGCCATCGCCAGCCATTTGATACATGCTCGTTGTGTTGCGCACATCGGTGTTGCCCTTGGCAAAATTGGATGCCAAACGTCGCTCATACATGCTGGCGGGTCGCTTAATGGTCGACTGTGTCGATGAACCATTCGACGAGGCGCTGTCTCCCCCAGCTGCGGCTGCAGTGACAGCTGAGTTGTTGCTGCCCTCGGGCAAAGAAAGCGGCTCGTGCTCCGAGTCGGGACTGTTGAGGCTCAAATCAATGCGACTAACAACAAAAAAAAAAACAGAACTTATAAAATGTAAATGATAAAGAAATAAATCAATCTCACAGTGGCTCATCGTAGACGCTGTTGTTCGAGGCGCTGCTGAACTTCGATTTGAGCTGCGAGTTCTCGCTGGACAGCTGCTGGACCACATTCTTCAGCTGACTGATCTCGGATTTGTATTCGTTGATCTGCTTGCGCAGCGTTTCCATTTCGTTTTGTGAGTTCGCATTGCGCGGCGGCGTATGAACAATGGCCTGAGTGAACAAAAGAGTAAATGAAATCATAATTAAATCATAAAAAATCAACTTAAAAACAATTAACTAAAAACTATAATTTAACATTTCGTATACATTTAAACTACACTTTAAACATTAGCAAATTCTACATTTATTTCGATTGGTTTTTTTGCGACTAGAAAAGCTTACAACTAAATGGGGTTCATCTACTACTTGTTCGACTGCTAATGAGGTTGGGCGCATATAGTTTTGTTTATATATTTGGAGAGGAGCAGTTGGAGCTAGGCACTACATTGACCAGTTGGAACACTTGATGGTTTGTGGCATCGCAACTTATGACTAACCAAAGCTATTGTTCAGCTTGAGTATCTTTTGGCGCATTAAGTTTACCTGCTGGGCCATTGGCGGCACCGGCGCATAGTCATCATCGCTGGCCACCGGATCGTAGATGGGCTCATCGTCCGACAGGTTCGGATCATGCACGCTCTGCTCAAACGAGCTGCTGTACATGGTCGAATTGTTGCCATACGGCAGCAGTTGCAGCGATTGTGTGGGCATTGGTGGGGCATCCAACGGACGCAGATTGGCCATGTTCTGGCGACGCAGCGCATCGATGAGCACATCGGTCAACAGACCGGCGAATTCAGCGCGATTGAAGCGTGCCAGCTTCTGACGACCCTGTCAAAGAATTAAGCTAATTAGTAAAAAGTGTATGCTAGACATGACGAGGTCAAACCTGATTGCGTGTGGCGCTCAAAAATGGATTTGCCGGCAGAAATGGCACCGTAGCATGTTCGGCATTCAGTGTGCTCGTTGACCAAACTGTTGAATACAATAAATTAGTATATAAGTAAATAGTTAACAATGCTTTCGACTCACTGGCTTCGCATTCGCGTCGATCGACTTCGTCGTAGAGATCCATGACGAGCTCTTCGAACATTTTGTTGGGCACCAGTTGGAGCTTGCCACGCGCAATCTTCAGCTGCTCACTAATCTCAGCGCCATTGGTCTCCGGTATAATTAAGTGACGACCACTCTACAAAAGCATGATTAGTTTAGTTTTAAACAATTTAAAATTAAACTCACGGCATGATCGGGTTTCTTGCCACCCATGAACATAATAAGTCTATCGGTTACATCATACATGGCGTCCAGCAGACGCTCCGCTATGGTACTATGATTGTTGGCCTTGGCCAACTCCAGCGGCGTCATGCCATTGCTGTCCAATGCATTGACATCGGCGCCATAGATGAGCAGCATTTCAATCTGCGAAGCCTGTCCAAACTTTGCAGCCATGTGCAAGGGCGTTGAACACTTCTCCTCGTGATAATAATTGGGATCGGCCCCTTGCACCAGAAAGCGCAACGAAGTTTCCAGATTGCTGGTGCGGACACTAGCATGCAGTTGCCGGCTTAGCTCCTGCTCCAGATTGTTGCCACCGCCGCCGCTACTGGAGTCATCGTCGTCTTGCAAGCTAGGCTTGAGTACAAAGTTCAGATTCACGTGCTTGGCCTTGATGAAGTCCGACTTGGTCGGATGCAGTGCATCCTTTGGTGTTGGCTTGCGCCAGCGGGGCACATGCTTACCGCCAGACGAATTCGTGGCGCCGTCGAGCAGATGATGCTCCCAGACGCTGTTGGCACCGTGCGCGTTTAGAGAATTCACAAAATTCAACACCGATGGCTCCCAGTTGCCTTGGCGCAGTGACTTCACAATAGATATATGACGCCCCAAACTGCGATGCACCGAACAGCAGTCGGCGCAGAGCAGAATGCCGCGATTTATAGATGCCCACGATGGATCTATTAGTGTAGTACATAAATATTAGTGTTGCTGCAATCACCCATCCACCTCTGCGCACTCACCCGTTGCTCCACAATCGCCGCAGACTTCGGTTTGCAGGCGTGACTTGCTGCGCGACATTATGTTGGCCGATTTACGTCTACCGCTGCTACCTAATGTCGATGAGGGCGTGGCCTCCAACTCTGGCGCTATAAATAACTTCTTATGCGCTTCGATTATGCTGCTGGCGAAACACATTCATGCATTTTTCCCTAGACACAAGATAGCGATAAAAAAACAAAAACACCAAAATTAATATGATGTGCAGTGACTCAGAGCACTAAGAAAACTGTCAGCAAACTTTGTAGCCACTTATGTGTGTGCGTTTAGGTGTAATTGTGAGCAATGCTACAATCGAATCAATTATGCAAATTACTTTTAATTAAACGCGATCGCCTCGTTCTGCTGCACTTTTTTCTTTACAATAGTGCGCTCATTTTTTTCCACCGCACAAGTGTACACACAAACAATGTTTATTTATAAACAGCGCAGAGTTGTCGCGTTGCTCCACTAAATATTGATGTTGTTTATGCACAAGGAATTTCACTTAAAATTATTATTTAATGTATAGTTACTAAATTTTTAATTACTCAAATAAAATAATTTTGCACTTAAGCATACAATTTAAGCCATAAATACAAAAATTTATTTGTTGAGTTTGTATTTATTTTTTGTACAGCGTTGTATGACAATACAGTTAAACAACTATATAGTTGTCTCGCTTTCACCGACGCAACAGCTGTTTGCTTAACAGCTGAGAGCCGCCGCAGTTTTGCAGTTATTGAACGCTCAGTGAACACACGTGTAAAACAACAATAAGCGAATATATAAATACTATATTAAATAAATATTAAAATAGCATGCAAATTACAAATTTGTACACTTCGGTGGCCTGCAATCGCACCACAGAATGCGCCGATTGGGGTCCAAGTGGTTTAATTGCCTACGGCGGTTGTAATGCAGTTGTTGTGTTAAATCCACGAGTGAGTCGCACAACAATAACAATATTTGTGATTTTGTTTATAAACTCAATTAATTATTGCAGTACAATGGCAATTCAGCCAAGATACTGTACACATTGGTGGAGCACACGAAGCGTGTGAATACCGTCAAGTGGCTGGATGACCAACATTTGCTTTCGGGCGGCGATGATGGCAATGCAGTTTTATGGCAATTGGATGACACCGGTGCTAAGAAGCGCATTGTGCTCAAGGGACATTCAAGTGGCGTCAATGCTGTAGATGGCGTACGATTATCAACGGAACTTTGGTTACTGGCTACTGCAGCCGCTGATAACAGCATTAAACTGTGGCATTTGCAACAGAATGATGAGATCAGCTGCATTCAAACTGTAGAACTGAATGGAGGCTTCGTTTTCTCGTTGCGCCTCACATTGTTGCCCCACAGTGATAAGGCGCTACTAGCAACAAGTGGGGATGACGAGACCGTGTCTCTGTGGGTGCAACACCCAAGTGATGCGTTTGAAAAGGTACATACACTGAGCGGTCACGAGGATTGGGTGCGTGGTCTTGATTTTGTCCAGGATGGCGATGATTTGTTGCTGGCCAGTGGATCGCAGGATAACTTCATACGCCTGTGGCGCATTGCGCCACGTACAGAGCAACAGGTGCGCGAGAATGTTGTCGACATTCTCAATTTTAACGAAACAGACACTGGAGAAATTCGTGTCGAGGAGAAGATCATACAACTGAGCAAAGAATCGTGGTATGGAATCACGCTGGAATCTGTGCTCTATGGCCACGAAGGTTGGGTCTATGGCGTTCACTGGCACAAGAATGTCAATAATGGTAAGCAGTGTAAAATATATCCTATGACACAATGTTAATTTTAACTCTTTTATATTCAGAACTTCGACTACTTTCCGCCTGCATTGATAAAACGCTGATCGTTTGGGCGCCCACCGAGGAGGGCGTGTGGTTGGAGCAGGTGCGCGTTGGTGAGGTTGGTGGGAATTCTATGGGCTTCTTTGGCGGCAAGTTCTCGCACGATGGTCGCTCAATTATGGGTCACAGTTATCAGGGCGGCTTTCACATCTGGAATCAGAGCGAGGAGCACGCACAACGCTGGACTTCGAATGTGATTGTCAGCGGCCATTATGGCCAAGTGCGTGACTTGGCCTGGGAACACGATGGAAGCTATCTGATGACTGTGTCGGCTGATCAAACGACACGTCTGCATGCGCCTTGGATTCAGGGTGAACAGACGCCCACGTGGCATGAGTTGGCGCGTCCTCAGGTGCATGGCTATGACATGCAAACGCTGGCCCTGCTCTCGCGTTACAGATTTGCCAGTGGCGCCGAGGAGAAGATTGTGCGCACATTCCAAGCGCCTGCGAATTTCATCGAGAACTTCAGACACATTTGTCGGCTGGAGAACGATGCGGCAGGCGATGCTCTGTTGGATTGTAAGTGACGATGACTTAAGCATACCTTCAGTTTAGTAATTTTTACCTTTTATTGTAGCTTTGCCCAAGGGCGCATCGGTGCCCTCACTGGGGTTGTCTAACAAAGCGGTCTATACAGTGGAAACACCAGAGGATAAAACAGCCAAAGCCAAGGATGAGTATCCAGATAACTATTTTGTGCCCATCACGTTGCAAACGCCGCCGCAGGAAGAAACGCTGATGCAAAACACATTGTGGCCAGAGCTGCAAAAGCTCTACGGACATGGCTATGAACTCTACGCGTTGGCTGCCACACCTGATGGTACAATGCTGGCCTCCACTTGTCGCGCAAGCAATGCTGAGCATGCACAGATAATACTTTGGTAAGCCACACAAAGATTCGTTGACTATTTAGAAGAATCCGAACATTGTTGGTTTTATTTTGCAGGAATACAGCCAACTGGAAGCAGCTGGAGAAGCTAAGTGGACATCAGTTGACGGTGACACAGCTGCGCTTCTCGCCAGATGCGCGTTACTTGCTGTCGGTGTCACGCGATCGTCGCTGGTCGTTGTACGAGCGGCAGCAGCCAAATGAGCCGCTCAGTAGTTTTGCGTTGGTGGCCAACACGGACAAGACAAATGGTGTGCATACGAGAATTATTTGGGCCTGTGATTGGTCGCATGATGGCAAGTATTTTGCGACCAGCTCACGCGATGGCAAAGTGGTGCTGTGGACGAAACAGGAGGAGCAGCAGCAGCAACCGGAGAAGAGCTCACTGAATGGCTGGCAAGCGGCTGGTTTGCTGGAACTTAAAAATGAATCTATTACCGCTGTGAGCTTTGCTCAAAGCTGTCTTACAGATAACAGCTATGTGCTGGCCATTGGCATGGAGAGCGGTCTCATTAAGATCTATAAGTTCAGTGAGGGCAAGTTTCAGCTCAGTTATGATTTAAACAAAGAGTAAGTGAAGTTAATTAGTAGCAATTACAAATCTCAGACTATTTATTACTACTTTGACAGTTTGGCACATCATTTGACGGTGAAGCGTTTGCAATTCCGGCCGGGTCAACAAACTGGCAATATGCAATTGGCCAGCTGTGGAGAGGATCATTTGGTGCGCATCTATGACATTACGCTGACAACGCATTAAAATTGTATAAATAGGGGAGAAACCAAAACAAAACAAAACAAAAAGTAAACGTTTAATTACAATGTCTGCCAGTGTTCTTTGTCTGCAACTTATCTAATCACATATGTAATTGGCCATGTTTCGCTGTCAGGCAGCTTCAGTTTTCAGGCTGTGGCGTATCTGATAACGCAACTTATCGATGCCTAATTAACCCATAGGGAAAATTGGCACACACAACAAAAAACCCAACAGCTTCTCTTTGCGACTATTTAAGTTGCATGGCCATCAAATGAAAATCATAGTCTTCTTCACAGTCTACAGAGATGAAGGTCGCAATTTTGATAGCTTTGGTTGCTTTGGTGGGCAGCAGCGTTGCCATGACGTTGGCCCGCAACGAAACTCCACGTTACGGCAAGCCCGTGGTGGTCGATGCCACGCCCAAGTTTGATCCATCCAAATACGATCACATTGTGGCTGAGGTGCGTCCATTGGGCGTTAAGCATCAGGAGCGTGAAGAGCTGCAGTTTGTTGATGAGCAGAAGCCCCACCATGAGGAGCACCAGAGACCTCATCACGTCGAGCTGGAGATCAAGCAGCAGGAAGAACAGAAGCCACACCACGTTGAGCTGGAGATCAAGCAGCAACAACAGGAGCAGCAGAGACCACAACACGTTGAGCTGGAGATCAAGCATCCGCAGCGCGAGCAGGAGAGGCCACAACATCTGGAGTTGGAGATTGTTGCCGAGCATCAGCAGCACCACAGGCCACAACACGTTGAGTTGGAATTCCATCAGCAGCAGCGCGAGCAGGAATCGCCCAAAGTCAAAGTGGAAATTCACCAGCAGCAGAAGGAACAGAAGCCACACCATATCGAGCTGAATATTCATCAGGAACAACCTCAAGAGCGTCCTCATTATGTCGATGTGGAGTTCAAGCCTCAGCGTCCTGAGCCACATCACATCGAAATGGAGCTGGTGGCCAACCAGCACCAGCAGCAGCCACAGAAAGTGCAGCTTGCGAACCCTCAGGACTTCGACATGCTGCCACATCATCTGCAATTGGCTCTTTAAGTGAGGCGTAAGACAGACGGCCCACACCTGCAGTTTGCAATTTCCGGTGTAGAAAACTTTTGCTGAAAATTGAGAAAACTCCATAATAAAAGAAAAACACAAAACTACTGCATACTTACAGGCGCACTCCATTTTGGTTGTAGCCTCGCGCTATTGCTGACCTTAGCCTGCAATTTTTGTGTGGCAAGTGAGTTTAACATTGCCATGACTGTCACCGCCACCGGATTTGGTGTAGTGGTCCATTGGTCCATTGTTCGAGTTGCATCTTTGGGCACTTGGTTGTATCTTAAATCTGATCTAAGCTGTTCAACCGCCTGCGATGGGCATAATCCCCTGTAATTCAAATCTATCATGCAAATGATCTATTGAATTGCATTTGGGCCATTTGTTGCAATCTTGGTCATTCATTTATTTTTTTGCTACATAGTCCTATCAAAAGTTTTGCTTTGGCGCTAAATTTGTTTCCGTTTCCGCTCAAAAGTTGATAACTTTCATCGTATTGTATTCTTTTAATATTCGTTGTTCTTGTTGTTTTATGTACATAGTATTTGCTTGATTTGACTTTTTTTTGCTTTATGTTATGTTATTTTCATTTTGCTGCCACTTTGTTGTTGTTTTTGGTAATTTGCATTTGATAATTTTCATTTGTCGATAACTGTTAATGCTCTTAAATACTTTTACAAAAGTTAATACTTTTGGAAGGTAAGGGAAGATTGACGTACGAATCGAGGAAGTATCGTAAAAGGATCGCACAAGAGACGTGGAATGATTGCTTAAGAAAGAGGGTTCCCCCAAGAATCGCAAGTGTATCGTTTCTGAACGAATTAGTTAATATCCTGCAAATCAGAAATAAGAGGAGTTACTTAATGAATAATAAATTAAATTTAAACAAATTTTTAGTTTTCGAATGCTGTCATTGTCGCATATTTTATTAAATTTCTTATTTTTGGTTGATATGTTTCTAATGCCGTGACGCGCATAAATAATTTCTTTTCAATCAAGATTTTGCCAATAGTTCAACTTTCTATTAATACTAACAACAAGAAATACTGTTGGTTGAAAATATTATCTAAAAAGTCATTGAACTGAGCACCATAAAATGTTTTTATTTGTAGCAAGTAAATATATGTAATAAAAAACCTAAAACAATTTATTTGGAGCTCTCTCAACTGCAATTCAAATTCAAACCAGAGGTGTATTTAATGCATTTCCTTCAATAACGGAATAATCGATAAGCGCAAGTTTATCGAAAGTGCAACTTATCGTTAACATCGATATTATATCAACAAAGTTTATGTGAATGTGTGTATGTTTCTGCCACTGCAACCGATGTGCGTTTTTAATTAAAAAAAACTCCAGCCAACAGAGAAAATAAATTAAAAAGAGCGGGGCGTTGGCTTACTTCAAATCTCGACTTCAGTGACGACACTTTAAAAGGGGCGCGAGTGAAAGTTTCGCTGCAGACCTTAATAATCTTCGATTTCTCGCCTTAAGCGGCTTTGTTCAAGGTCGTTGGCAGTCTTTGAATAGACAGCGACGCGACAGAGAGGAGACGCAAGTCCACACAGTTATCGTCGACAGTTTCCCGAATCCAGAGACAATGGCCATTAGCTTTGAGAAGCACCGAACACAAATTGTGGATGCCTGGAAGGATGTTCTCGATGACAAGAGCACTACGAATTGGTCACTCTTTGGCTACGAGGGCCAATCGAATGAGCTGAAACTTGTGGCCAAGGGAGACGGCGGTGTGGAAGAGCTGAGCGAAGACTTGAACAGTGGCAAAATAATGTACGCCTTTGTGCGTATTGAAGACCCCAAAACGGGTCTCAATAAATATTTGTTGGTGAACTGGCAGGTGAGTCAACTTATTTTTCCTTTTGCTTTACCGTTATCTTATCTGATCGTTATCCACGGATCCCATGTACAGGGCGAGGGCGCACCTGTGCTACGCAAAGGCACCTGTGCGAATCATATTCATGACGTCAGTAAATTGCTTTCGGGTGCCCACCTGACGATTAATGCTCGTAACGAGGATGACATCGATCTGGAACGGCTGCTCAAGAAGCTAAGTACGGTTAGCTCAGCGTACAGCTTTAAGGAACCGCGCGGCATGGTGGATGAGCAGAAGGCGCCGGTTGGCACGAATTATACGCGGGTCATTCCCACTAAGGAGCTGAATGCGAGCGTTATGCAGGATTTCTGGAAAAAGGAGGAGGCCGAGGAAAAGCGTCGCCTGGCCGCCGAGAAAGACGCAAAGCGCTTAGAGCTGCAGAAGCTGGAGCAAGAGCAGCGTGCACGCGAGGAGAAGGAGCATAAGGAACGTGAAAAACTGGTCATCAGCACAACAAAATTGCAACCTGCCCATGTACCCATAAAAACGTAAATATTCGATGAGCAATTGTAGCCAACTTGCTATTGGATTAACATATTAATAATTTGTTTTATGTGCAGCTCGCCACAACCACTAAGTCCAGAGAAAACATCCGCTAACTTTGCCAACAACCTAACAGATGCGGAACGTATGCGTCAGGCGCGGAACCAGGAGGCACGAGAGTTGATTGGTTCGCGGGTGGGCGCTGCCAAAGCCATGTTCACCAAGCACACCAGCGAGGGTCAGCTGCAATCGAAGTAAGTTCGTAAAATAGTGAACTCTTGTCACTGACTCACCACATAGTAATAGATTGGTACAACATTCTTTGTTTTTACGTAGATTGTTAGGAATTTTTTAAGTACTAAAATGATTGAATAAGCTCAAGATAGGTAACCCTTCCATGAAATTATTGACAAAAGTCTGAATCACTTATCAAGAGACTCGTAAAAGTTGTTGTTGCATAATGACTATTTGCAGTCACTCGGTCTAGAAAAATAATTGTATAATGTATCTAATCTTTTAACTATGTATTTTGCAGACTTAACACACAGCCGCCGGCGAAGCCAGCACGGAATTCCATTGCACAGCGCATCAATGTGTTCAACAACAGCGAGTCTCAGGGCGCTGTTGCCTCATCACCCCCCAGATCCATTACACCCAACAAATCGCCAGTACGAGCGCCAGTTGTAGTTGAAGCGCCTCCCGTTGTGGAGACGCCGCCGGTGGTTGCGGCTGTTGTTACGAGTGAAGCTATAAGCGAGGAGGAAACACAGCCAGCCGAGGATCTACCGCTGGCTCATGAGAGCGAACAGTTCTCCACGATCAAGCGGTCGCCGCATAGTAAATCAAATTCATTGCAATCACAGTCACCCGATGAGACGACATCCTCGAACGAAACCGATACGGCTGTCTACAAAAAGGACGAGGAGGAGGAAGAGGTGCGCACCAAAGTGTCGGTGACTGTGCAACAATCGCAATCGACAAAGACATCAGGACTGAGCACACTGGAGCGCAATACTTGTAAGTTAATGTCAACTTAGTTAAGAGAAACCCGCATTTAATTTGAGTTTTAATTGTTGTAGTAACGGACTTGGTCAACGAGGATGACTTCATATGTCAGGAGAGTTTGGGCGACTTAGGATTGCGTGCGCGCGCTTTGTATGACTATCAGGCTGCTGATGAATCAGAGATTACTTTCGATCCAGGCGATGTCATCACGCACATTGATCAAATCGATGAAGGCTGGTGGCAGGGACTGGGTCCCGATGGAACCTATGGACTTTTTCCGGCAAACTATGTCGAAATCATTAACTGAGCTGAACTGCAATGGATGGCAAAAATGCAAAACATGGAGCGTATCTAATACGCCAACTGCATGGCAGCTATCATAAATTTTTTGCTAGATATCTACAACAATAACAACAGCCATAACTCTTATATAGCTGTACTTTAACGATCATATATCGGAACTACTTAAATACACAATATATATCTACCTACATATATATATGTTACAATATAAAATGGCTGCCCAGTAATATCTTGAACAATAATGCAATCCATACACTAACTAAAACTATATACACATACCTAATAAGATTTCAAATTGCCTAGAAATGACTATAACACATGCACCCATGCAACCATGGTCAATACTCGATGGATGACATGGCTGCCTTCCATTTTTATCAATCTACATTCATACTGATTATTAAACATATTATATTATATATATCTTATTGTTAACCATAAGATAGATTTCGAAAAATGTAAAATGTTGCGTCCTTTTTCAGAAATATTTCTTAATGCACATGCACACAATTTTGTATTTGTATTTTCATAAAATGTATAATGTTATAATGTCCCTAAGTGTGTAAGTCGCAAAATCTTGATAAATTCCAAAACAAATGATGCTAAGCAGTATTGCAGCAGTTTTTTTTTGTACGTGTATTATATATTGTGAACAATATCTACATTTATTTTAATAATTAGTAACATAAATAATTATGCATAAGTGTTTTTCTTTCTCCTCGTTGTTGTTTGCTTTTGTTTTTATTGTTAACAATGTTTTGCCAAGAATCCCGAGCCCCGTTTTCGATGTAGCTTTGTATGAGATCATACTCTGGCTCCGATTTTATCTCGATATAATATATATATATAAAAACTGCACTTATAAGCCAGTCGGTTAACTGTATTCGCAATATGCTTTAACATTCTCTCAGTATTATTTGCAATTGCAATTGCAGGCACTTCATTTTTTATGTAATTCTTTTTTGTTTAACATCATTACTTATTGCCTAATGTACATACATATGCATCGCGAGTTTCTATTTATGCGTGTGAGTGTGTGTTGTATGTAAAATGTGTTGTTTTGTTATGTCACATGAGATTTTAACACTGTACTTATTGTTTATTATGTATCTAATCAAATACTAGCAAAGAGTCCTCCGGCTACTTCACCAACATCCAATCTCTGATGATGCTTCCTTCTATCCCTTTGCCGCACATTTCTTCAATCGAAAATTTGTCGTCGCTGTCCGTATAAGTATTATATAAGTAAATTCAAGATTCTTTGTAGCTCCCATTTTCTCGTTAATATTTCAATTTGGTTGAGTTGCGTAGCTGCCTCGAAACGGTCGCCTTGTAAAGGCGCTGTTGTGTTCATCATTCGGACTTCTCGGTCAGCGTTGTGGTCTCGCTCTCGACCTTAGCGGCGCCATCGGCCTCAACTGTGGACGGTTGCTGATCGGCATTGGGTGTCGCGTCTGTCACAACGCTGGGCGGCGGTGGCAGGGGGATGGGCTCTTGAATCTTGGTAGCATCTAACGGTTGTGGCGTTGCTGGCTCTGCGACAGCTGCTCCTGTCTCCGCGGCTTCCTCTGGACTGGCTGTTTCGGCAGCGGCCACAGCAACTGTGTCGGAAGACTGAGTGCCAGAAGCAACTCTGCCATTCTCCTCGGCCTTGGCGTCCAGCACATTGACGGATGCCTGAATGCATCTAAAAAAAAAAAGGAGTCCTCATTAGTTAAAGTACGCAGTTTTGAGCAAGAAAAAGTTCACTTACTTGATGGCTTCTTTGCGGGCTAGCCGAATGCTGTCCTTGCCATTGGTATCGATGGTGTCCAACTTAAGCAGATTACGCGTTAGCATCTCATCCAAATACACATACTCCTTGTCCTGGCGTGTGCCCTTGAATTGCTCCACCTTGGCCATCAGCTCCAGCACATCGCGCTGTATGTCCTGTATCTTTTTGATCGAGTCCTGTGTGTGTGGCGTCTGTGGCGGCACACCAGCATTGGCCTCTGCACCCAGTTGTTGCTGCTGCTGTTGTTCTGGCTGTGCCTGAGTATTAAGTGGACCAGGACGCTGCGCTTGAGTGGGCGCATTGTAGGCTGCCTGTGGCTGCGACTGTGCCTGAGCTGATGCCGAGGCATAAGCCTGTGCTTGGGGCTGTGCATTGCCTGCGTTCTGATTTGGTATCTCCTTGTGGGCATTGATGATGGGCTCCGTGCGACCCTCGACAAAGATGGGTATGGTGCGCACATAGCTGCCGCCAGGCGTCTGTGGTGGCGGCGGAGTTTGTTGCTTCTGTTGGGGATGTGCCTGCTGCTGTGGCGGATAGAAAGATCTCTGAAATTGTGGCGGCTGCTGCTGCTGCCCTGCACCATAGTTTGTCTGCTGCACTGGTGGCGTTGTCTGTGTGCCAAATTGCTGTTGTTGATTTGGATGTGGATGCTGCTGTTGTTGGTACTGTTGATTCAGTTGCTGCTGCTCTGGCGGCGGGGCCGAGTGCGAGCGTAATGCTGGATCCTGCTCCGCGGCAGACTTGACACCCATGTCCATGGTGTTGCGCAGTCCGTGCTGGTTTAGATTCACAGTTGGCGCACAATCGACCTCAGAGCGACCGGCTGCTGGGTCTTCCGTTTGGATGGCCGCATCGCACAGACGCTTCGAAGGCGACTGCACAACTGGATGTTGCTGAGGCTGCGGCTGCTGCTGCTGTTGGGGCTGCTGATAATCTTGCTGATAGTACTGCTGCTGTGGATGATGTTGCTGCTGCTGCGGCTGCTGCTGTTGCTGTTGTGGATGCACCTGTTGCTGCGGCTGGTGGCGTGCACCAAAGCCAGCTGGTATATACTGACGGAACTCCGATGGCAGTCTATTGAAGAAATCATCATCGTTGTCCATGTGAGTGTTGCCACCACCGCCGGGAATACGACCACGGCGACCCATTGTCGACATCTGTGGGAATCCAAAGTCTGCGGCATCGTCGAAATAATGAGAAAAATCATCATCAGCATCGGCATGCATTAAGTGCGGCTGGGGATTGTTTAGAGGGATATGGTGGGGATCGTGGAAACTATTCCGCTTACGTGTGCCGCCAAAGCCAGCGAAGGGATCGTGATGCATTCGCCCCAGTCGCGAGCGTGGAAACATATTATCCATATCCATGTCCATATCGGGTTCGAATCCAAAGGTCGGCTATAAATTCGAAATCACAATATTAGATTAAATTCGACAGTGATATAAAACCAAAAAACAAAAAAGAGCGGCATAGCTCAGTGGGCGAATTGTTTATAAATAAGTGCATGATTCATTCACACTCAATCGCAGCCATATTTGTTGTCACACACACATACTCGCACATATAAACCTCAGGTCGAGTGTTGTATATATAACAAACAATAACAATTTGCAGCTTCAGCAATAACAAGTGACGTCAACGTATAAATAGACGCTTGTCTAACGTGACAAGACGAGCACTTAATGCACATACACACACATACATACACAGACACTTGAACACACCTTTAGCAATAATGTGTGTAGTAGAAATTAACAGCTGTTCGTCAGCACGGACGCAAAGTTCAATTGACAGTAAATGGGCCTGCCTTTCATTACCTATTTCAAGTTAATTGTTTGCTTTATCAGTAAACAGCGAGACAGCCAACGAACGTTTTACAATTCTCTTTTGCGCTTTGTATTTCTTTCTGCTTGTTTTTTTTTTACTTGTATTTCCGTTTACGAGATCGAGACGCGATGCGACGTGACGTGACGTGACGCACTCCGTTCAACTGTTTTCTTGTGAATGAGCGGCCGGCTGCTAACGTCGGGCCTTTTATAGTGAAGCAGTGAAACCCAACGAACGCCCACGACGATGTGCCGAAGTTATACTAGATTATTCTCGCAACTTCAGCGTGGGTTGCTCGACTTGGCGTGGAAATGGACAATTAATGCCTTTGCTTGTTCTATCCGTGATATTTAATTTATGATGTGTAATACGCTATTAAATTCCAAAAACCCTTTTAATGCAATACAATTTAATGCAATTATGAGCTATCGTAATCCAATAAAATACACACACACAGAAATTCGTTATCATTAACAACAACTCTTTGAACACTAACAATTGATTGATAAGGATTTTCAATTATTCAGATTGCTGACCAATTGCTCGCTCAGCTGTCAAAGTATCGATAACTTTGAAGAGCATTATCTAGGATTCCGATAGAAACTGGTTGAAGATTTTTGACAGGCGATAGATGATAGCATTTGTGGAGACTGGAGAGTTTTTAAATCAAAGTGTCGCAATCGATATTTTCGATACGTCAATGCTGGCTGGCATTATCGTTATCATTAATAACCAACCTATTTAAAAATAATTAAATAAATAATTTTTAATAATAATATGACATCATAAGCAAGCAGTAAAATAAACAATCTAATAATGCAACTATATACTGGAAGTACGTAATGATGAAACCAGAAGATTTCTTACTAAACAATCCAATAAAATAATTTAAATTCTATTTTTTCAACTATGCAAGCAAAGCAAAGCATAAGAATTGATTCAAATTATTTCGAAAAATTTCATTTTCATATCGGGAAGATTCGAATTCCGTAGATTTGTAATTTCTGAGAGTCTACTGTATTTTTAATGCCTAATCTCTTCGATCTAGTCATTCATTAATGAATACTGTTTGGTTTCTAAATAGGGAACCGGATTAATTAAATACATATTTCGAAATTATCAACAAAACTAAAATGTTGCGGAAGTCAAGAGTATTCTTTAATATTCTAGATTTGTTTGTGAATGATTCGGACAGCTACATACGCATCTACATATAAAGAAAGTTCCTGAATTTAGAATAAAAGAAAAGATGCCCTAAAGTAAAAATATTTGCTAAAAGTAAATATTGTAAATATCTTAGCGATGAATAGAGTAAAAAATTGAATATAGTTACATAAGATTTTCTAAGTTTTACATATTTAAATAGTAAATTGGTTAACTCTGCAGTCAATTTAAATATATAAATAGGATACCAGTAAAGAAAACTGTGCTAGCTAGTATAAAATCAAATGGAAATTCTCTAGAATGTCAATTTTAAAAGGAAATTGACTAGATGCTTCCACTGTGCTGATCTATAATATAAACAATAGATCGGATATGCAATTCTCAAAGTCAACAATTGCATAGAAATGTTTACAGATAGAGATTAACTAGATTAAGTCACTATCCGATGCGTTTATTATGACGATCGTGCAGACAACGTCACGGCCACGTTGCGTTGCCCAACAAGTTGAGCAACAACTGTTGCCGCCCACACGCATTCAACGTGTGTACATAATATACATATGTATATGTATGTATGTATATTGCCATTTAGACACCCACACATATGTATGTACATCATTTGAGTATGTATGTAAGTTGGTGCACCTACAACACAGCGACACAGCAAACAGACACAGCTGCGACAGAGTCGGAGAAACACAATTTTGCTCAGCGCTGTGATTTTTGTTGTTTTTGTATTTGCTTTTTTTTTTTTTAATAAACTCTCTCGCGCTCGCTCGCTGCGAATCTCTGTGTGTAGCTGCTAGGCAGAGCATTCGCGTTTGTCTATCATCGTGTATATTCTAGAAATTGTCGAATATTTTTATAACGAACAAAAAGAACACAAGACAACAAAAAAATGTTCTTGTTCATAAAACACTTGATACTTGGCGCATGGCGAGCAATAAGATTAGGTGGCCAATCAGCATTTACTCTTACTTGCTCTTGAAATGCCTGCCTGCCTGCCTGCTTGTGGGAAATTTCCGTACGTGGTGGCACATTAATCATACGCAGCGTTGACTGCAAGCAGGCAACCCGAGTAGGTCAACAGTGTGTGCACACATACTTGACACACTCTACGTAGGGGATGAAACTGCACTACATACCAGCTGATTGCAGGTGCGAGTGCGAAAGAGAGAGAGAGACTACACACACACACATGCACGCACAAATACATATGTATATGTGAGCTCCAGGGGGTCGAACGCAATTCACTTTTACGCAACATCGGCGCCTTGTTTATTTATATAGTACACATATTGAGTATGGGAAAAACCAGCTTTTGAAGGATTCACTACAATAAATAAATAAAAACAACCAGCGTTTCATCATAGGAACGAATTAAATTGCCACTGTCTTGAGGTGAAGGCAATTGTCGTTAACAATGATACAACAATAAAAGCGACCTTGTCAGGCGCCAATATACACGATACTATATTCGTCTACGACCTTGGCGACGTCGATTTTTAGTCTTACCTGAAAATGTTGCTGCTGATTTGTGGGAACCTGGTGATGATGCAGTGGCTGCTGTTGCTGCTGCTGCGGATGCTGGCGTGGTGATCCATATGTTGCTGGCTGCTGTTGCTGGTTGTTGTAGTACTGGGGATGCTGGTAATTCTGCTGCTGCTGCGGCGAAGAGCTGTGCATATTGCCGCCATAGTCACGATTGATGGGTATGCTAATGCCGGCTCCAGCGGGCGAGCCGTTGCCGTTGCCAGGGTTGCCGCCGCCACTGGCCTGATTTGCTGTTATCACAGTTGGCTTCATATTGTTGGCTGCCAGAAGCGAAGCGAAGCGAGTCCTGTCTCTTCAAACCGTTCGTCTACGTCTACGTTGCCCTCGTTGCGTCTCGAAACGCTGCGACTAATTTCGAAATAATATGCTTTGAGTTTTGTGGCTGGCGCTGTCTATGTTTTTGTCGGCCAGAGGCAAAGGCAGGTTCACCTTGAGAGCGACAACGGCGGCGGTTTTGTCCGTTGATTCTCGTACGTTCCACACACACACAACTACACGTACACGCACGCACACTGGCACAGCCGGCTGTTGTCGATCCGATTACGATACGTTTCGATTTTCTGTTGTGTTGCGTATGTGCGATATTTATCGCGTTTGTGTCACGCTTTTGTTTCAAGCTAACTGCGGTTAGCTTTTTTATGTTGTTGCTTTTTAGCTTTTAACTGGCATTCGCCCCACTGACTTTTCCACACAACAACAACAACAACAACAACACCAAACAATCTCTGCTAATTGCTGCGATTCGTCTTCGTCTTCCACTGCTGGCGTGATGTCACTCTTTGGTTACACTTTCTACGGCAGCTACGACGACGGCAAGCAGCTGCTCACTCTCCACAATAATAATAACAACAACAACAACAACTGGCTATTTCGTATTTCCGTTGGCCGTTTTCAAAGCGGCCTCTCTCACTCTCTCGCTTTCGGGTTGCGTTTGTGTGTGCGATATGGATGCTTTTGTATTTATATAGATTCAATTTAAATATACAACACCTATAGATTTTTATTTTTGCACATTGCCACTGCACGCACACACACTCACATTGACACACTGACACGACCACGTAGTTAGTCGTCCACTAGTCCGTATTGTATTGTCGACAGCTACTTAATTTACGTCGCTTGTGTCCACACTGCTCACTGCCAAAGTTGCTCGTTGACTGAACGCAAAACGTTCGAACGCTTTCAACGTACGTTCGCTATATGGGGCTGCCTTTGGCGTCGACGCAGACCCCTCAAAGCTCTCTCTCTCTCTCTCTCTCTCGTGTAAGAACGAGCTCCCGTTCGCTCTTCTCTCTCGCGTTCTTCGTGTCGTGCTCTCATTGAGCTGCCACGCGGCCTGTTAACTTTCTTAGCGACGCTTCAATCATTGTCAGTTAAGGCCTAAAATGGTAAATGCTTTTGTTACTGTGTGCCAATAAAATGTCAATTGCACTGCCTTTCTCAATGGTCAGACAACTCTCTCTCTCTTTCGCTCTCTATCTCTTGACTCTCTGAGTTGTTGTCAGCTCATTGTGATCTGCGATCGTGGGCCACTTGAGCGCCAAGATTCATACACATCAGATTTATAAATAGCCAATGGTGGAAATAACAACTGCAACAACAACAAGAGCATTCATCAGCTGAGTATCCAAAGCAGTGCGAGAAGAGAGCCGTGAGAGGCGAGCGCAGAGCGTGCCAAATTCCACAGCCAGCAGAGTTGGCAGTCGCATGGCTTCTGGAAGCAGCTCAGAGCGAACACACACATGCATATGTACATATATGTATGTATGTATGTGTGTATATCTATTAAGCTGACAGCGCCACCTACATTGAGCGCCAACTGCGTCATGAGTTGTAGTTGTTGTTGTTGCACACCTACGCGGAAGATAAGCGGCCGCCATTAAACGCAATCGATGTTTCTATCGATCGGCATGTGTATCGATAATGTGACAGTTTCCGTTGCGCGGCATTGTTCGCTGTAATCGGAACATGTAATTGAATTCGAGCAGCTGTTTTCAACACACATTTTACTTTGCCAAGATTTGTGATGCGTCAGACTCTCGTAGACTGTCGCCGCATTTCATTGGAAGAGGTGTAGGTATGTATGTACATATAAATATACGTATACATAATACAAATATCGCCTGGTCACCGACACGCCTACACAACAGAACAGTGCCATGGCGTTGTTGTTGCTGTTGCCGTTGCTGTGTTGCCGCTATTTGCGTTCGATGTATTTTCCAAATGATTTTGGGCGTGGGCAACAACAACACGACGGCTGATGATCAACAACGCTGGCAGCTGAGCATATAAAACTTAAATAATTCATATTTAAATATTGCACAAATTCGTATATAAATATTTAGTATACAGAATATGTATGTATGTATACAAATCAGAATTTAATTTGAAACAAAGCAAAACACAGCATTACTCGCATATTGTAGTAAGTAGTCACAAATTGTATAGTGTGTAGCCTCGCGTGCCTCTTATGGGGTTCTGGGTCGTCAAAAAAACCGAAAAAAAAACCGAAAAAAACAAAGCCCCAAAACGGGAGCTGCTCTCGCGATGAGTCGGCAAATTGAGAGATTATGGATCATGGCAGCGGATGTGCGGTTGAATAAGCTTTTTGCCCATGAATGCTGAATGCGATGATTGGCCTTTCACCTGACTGCCGAATGCTTAGATGGACACTTGCCGGTCAGCTGCACCCACTCTCTCTCTCTCTTGCACTCTTGCTCTCTTGCTCTCAATATTACATTCCTTTTGGTAACTGTGATTATATAATCACATGCCCCATGTGAGCCAAAGCGTTGAGTTGACTCAAATATAGTTCAGCCCGAAGGCAACCTCGAGTGTTTTCATTTGGCGCGCTTCTGCCGTGAGTTTCCCGGACTGCGCATGACGACGCGACACAACATTGGTCCTTCATTCATGTGGCTCGGTTTTATGCATTTCACTCATTTTGGGACTCGAGCTCAGCAGCGACTCCGTCGCAAATGGCAGAGTCAGTCTGTGACCAGCGTTTGAGGCGTTTGAAACGCCTTTCAACTGTTCGGGGGCTCAAAGCTCTTTCCTCCTTTTTTATTCTCGCGCCGTTGTTGCGGTTTGGACTTTGTTATTTTGTTGTTGTCGTTGTCGCTGTTGTCGTTGTTGTTGTTGCTACTCCATTCGTTCGGTGCTGCTGCTGCCTTTTCAAACATATATACACACAGCGCTTTTGGTTCCGTTTCTACGAACTTTTTTCCTGCAGCTGCATAACGCAGCAACATGGACTAAAAATAGTTTAAGACTCTCAATAAATAAATGACTATCTGTCTGTCGGTCTGTCTGTCAGACAGTTGTCAGTAGGCCGTTGCCAGTTATCATTGAAAGAAAACAAATTGTCAAGTAAAAGAAAAAAAAAAGGAAAAACAAAAGTTAATTCAATCAAAATTTAACGTTGCGGTTGCCGCTCTGGCTTCGCCGCTGACTTCGCCACTCGCTTCGAGCTGTGTGATATAACAGCAGTAACAGCAGCAGCCGTGAAGGAGTCACTGACACTCGCAGCGAAACGGAGTTTGCTACTGTTTCCGCTTTTTATATCGTATTCGTGCTGCAATCAAATCGCGCCAAATGTAAAGCCATTGACTGTGACAAACAACAAACAGCAGCAGCAGCAGCCGAAGTAGCAGCCGCTGTGAGTGGTCGACAAATACACAAAATTCAACGTAAGTATTCCTGACTTTCCCTCGCTCACACCGTCGTGGAACACCTGCGACATTATGGTTAGAAAATTACCCTACAGGATGGCGTAATTTGCAGTTTGTTGTTCCCTTTTTTTTGCTTTCTTTTGTTCTTCTTGGGTTTTTCTAGCCGATTTTTATGAGAGTACTACGCAAAATGTCTGCACGCAACTTGAAAATTAGCGTAGCCCTTGGATTCCCCGTAGTCCATCTAAAATCGTTGCTTACACACACTCACACACCGGTCGTATGAGTAATATTGTGTATGCGACCTTATAATGCTCATGTGCTTTGTGTACTGTGTTCTGTGCTTTGGCTCTGGCTCTAAATTGGTGTGAAAATGCCTCTAAACGTGCCATCCATTTCACTTACAATATATATTCTGCAAAAACAATTCGATGGCCCTGGGACATGGAACGTCAAAGCGTTTTCCCTGCACTTTCACAGCTCAGCGCTGAGCGAGGCATTCATTTTAAATGACGATAATTGGCGATTGCCCATTGACGACCGACGACCAAAGACCAACGACGACGATTCACGTTGCGAGAGTAGGATGAACAATGAGTGCAGCATGTGCGGCTTCGATGGGTCTCAACCCGAGCTCATTTGTTCGATAGTCAGTCAGAGTTTCGCTTTCATTCTGTCTGTTTGGTAATTTATAAAAGGAGAATGAAGTAATCGAAATAGGAGAACTAATGGCAGATGGAACTGAGAGATTTATAATTGCTGTAAGAGAAGGTTAAAACTAGTAATGTTTATTTTATAGTGGAATAAATTTAATAAGAATTTAAATTAATATTATATAGTCAATATGAGGAAATTACAAATTTCATTTATTCTAATGGTAGATAGGATTAAGTGCAGGTTAAAAGTAAAAGTAATGGTAGAAGTATCGGTTAAAAAGTAGTAGTAGTCAAAGTTGTTAGTATATAGAATAACAATTTTGATAAAATTTCAGGTTACAGTATTTCGATTTTATGTAAAATAGTTATTAAATTGTTATAGACACGTTATTAATAGTAATATTAAAATTAATATATTTAATAGACACACTAATTGTAGAAGTGGAAATAAGTAGAGGAACTCTTGAATCAGCTTTAATATTAGAGTCTACTTGTGTATCTGAACTGGCTTTAAAGGTTATCAGTTAGTGATGAAAACTTTTAAGGGTACCTATATTTAATATTTAAGATTATTATCTTTCAAATCCATTCAATAAATTCTTTCTTGCATAACATAGATCATTAATAATAATTGGAGATAATAATTCATCATTTCTTCCTATGCATAATTTTTCGAAATTCTTTTTTATTTTCTACGTAGGGGTGTCAATATTTTATTCATGGTTTTTTAGAACCTCTACTCAAAGTTTTTGCATTGATGTTGTTCTAGCTCAGCTTGTAAAAAAACTATTTCTAGCTTTATAGTAAATGATGTAATGAAAGTATAATTGTAGTAGGGAAAGTGAGAGCCCTGTTATTAGCATTTCTACGGTAAAAAAGTGTTAATTTAGTAGTACACTTTAGTAGTTGAAAACTAGTTATAATAACATTTGTATTATTATTTCAAACTGCAAAATTATATACTACAAAACATATTTGCTTAGTGGTAAAACTCACATTCGTTGGCACAGTTAATTGACTCCATGGAGTACACTTTTCCTTGGCCAGGCCGGAAAATCTAATGAGCTTCAATTTACGAACTTCGCTCTTAATTTCCCCTGTTGCGCACACGTGATAAATTTTGATGTCGTTGTCCCCATCATTTCGTATGCAGAACGAAATTAGTATGCAGGATTCATTCGCTCAACTCACAAAACCCGTCTACTACCCCATGATAAATTATGTATTTAAATTAAAACTCTGTTGCCACGATAGTGAAGTGTTCCATTCGGTTGCAACATTTCCACTTAATTTCATCTAATTAGTGACCTTCGTGGAGACGCCCATTGCCATTGCATTTCCACTGACACTGGTTTGACGACCTTGCAACACAAAAAAAGAAAAGTTTTCCTCCCCCTTCTGTTAGAATGACAAGCATTCATATGAATGAGAGAGTATGAATAGCTGGTTCGTGTTTACGAGTGTCTGCAGCTGAATGCAGTTAATTACCCAGACAGAGAGAGCATGTTATGAGCTGGAGCCCAGCTCCTACTCCCACTCCCACTCTTGAGACTGGCTAATCACAATTCAATGGCATGTTTGCTGCGATTGCAACACTTTGTCATTGTCAGTGGCAAGTCTCTTGGCTGGTCAGCAAATTTTTTGTTGCTCGCTTGTTTGTTTGGGAGCTGCAAATATTTAGCTTAAACATAGACATAGGCTTCAGAGCAAGGACATGCTGTTGAATAGCAGAAATCAGCAGTTTTGCCTTCGCCCCGATGTTGTTTTTGCTACTTGTATGCTAATAAACTATTTTATGACAGCACGTGGTTCGTTTTGCCGGCTGTCGGCGTCGGGCATCGGACATCGAAAGCAGCAACATCAACATAGACCTCGGCGTCTGCTCGGCTGCTTTGCCACTTCAGTATCTATGTCGGCAGACTTATCCTGACATTTGACTGCCTTCAGACAAAGCGACGCTGCGCCCACACTCCTCCCCTGAGAGCGGGGCGGCGGGGGGACGACATTTCCGCCTATAAAAGTGAAAAACATTTCCGTTCTGGCTTTCTTTAGCTGTTTGCCTCATATGTTGACCCGCCTTTGAATTTATTTAAACCTGAAAAAAAAGCGAAAAACAAAACTTAATCGCTTGTATTTATGTGTGCGTGCCTGAGCTTCTGACTGCTGCTCCTGCTCCAGCTCCTTGGGGATTGTCTGCGTGTGTGCGTGAGTGTGTGTGTGTGTGTGTGTGTGTTTGTGTCCTCTTCTTCATGGTTCATAGGCCAAACTGTGGCAGACATTTATTACAAACAGTTTGCACAGTGCGCTGAGCTTCGGGCAAACAATTGAAGCCGCCATTCGCCATTTGAGTCAGCGACTTCCTTGCCCCTCCGCACACTTATCTAGTCGAGGATTGGCTCAGGCGACTGGAAATGGAGTCATAAAGCGACAGTCCATTAAACTTGCAACACTGTGTCTCTCTCTCTGTGTGATAGGTGTGTCATTGCCTGCCATTTGCATGCCCAATATATATATTGTTCTATGTAGTTAGTTAGTTGTATGTAAGTTTGTACATATTTTATTGCTGATGTAGAATGTGTAAGCGATATAATTGACTCTGTGTCAGGCAATGGATTTAGCCGTGGCCAAGCCGCACGCCATGGGACGACATGTTTGCCGCTTGTTTTTCTATTTTGTTGTTTCTTTTTACAATTATTGACTGCGCCACAAGGCTAAAAGCGCCGCTAATTTATGCAGACAGTTTTTCACTCGAATTACATTAAAATCCATCCATTTGGGACGTGAGCACTGGCAAAATGATGATAAGAAAATCGGCCTAAAAGAAAAACTCTGCTGCCGAGTCAAGTCCTTGCCAATTAGCAAAGTGAAAAAAGCTGGCAGCAAAAAGTCGCTGCTCTTCCCCTCGCTTTAACAATAACAAGCATCTAGGCTTGAAGGCCAACCATCCCCCCCCCACACACACACACACACACACAGCCAGCCACATTCCACATTTCACAGCCACATCCTTTCCTGTTTCCTGCCATGACCTCCGTGCCACTCGGCAAACACGCTGCCAAAGTCTTTAATTTGATTAAAGCCTCTGCTCTGCCAGCGGTCATCTATTTGATGGCCATTTTCGCCGCGCCTAAAGATATGCAACACTTTTTTCTGCTTCGCTCGCCATCTTTTTTTTTGGCAAGCATCGGAACTAGTTGATTTTTTGTTCGGCGCACACTAAAAATAAAGATTGATTTTCATTTCATTGATGCCATCGAAAATATTCGAAGCAATTAACTAGTAATAATTCACGTCTCTTTTTTCTATACGCTATAGAGATTGATTGAATATTGACTCTTATAATATAGAAGGCAAAAAGTTGCTTGGGTCGTGTTCACTTTAATTATGCACAATCAATAGCTAGATTCGAATTTTTTTCGTTTCATAAAGTGAGTTGTGAATGCAATGATATAGATAACATGGATAATTGTACCACGAACATTTAATTTGAAGTTAACTGCGTAGCAATAATAACATTAATCGCAAAATGTAATAAATTAGATTTAATTTTTTAAAATTAGAACTTTAGAGTAGTAAAAACGCCTACTTACTGGTATATTTTGCACTCTATGGTGTATTCTTAATGTTGCACTATATGCAGCTATTGGTATATTGATATTTTAAGTATTTTCGTGGTATATTTAAAATTAATACCGCTCTGCTTTGATTTTATTTAAAATTGCTAGCGGGTATCTCACGGTCGCGCACACTCGACTGTAGATTGCTTACTTATTTGTTATGAAAAGCTTCAGATATAAACACATTACAAATTTTAATTTTCAGCTCTTATCAGCTCTGAAAAATGTTAAATTTATGCTAATTTGAATTACTTAGATAATTGCATTTGAGGTGTAAAAGTTCAATGTGCAACTTTCGACATTTTAATGCATAGTACTTTACAACTTTGGAATTCTATTTGCTATAGAAGCAAGACAATTTATATGCCCGATTAACTATCATGCTCTCATCTGTGCTGACACAAATGTCCAGATGTGATAGTCCTTAAACTATTTGACCATGGACTAAGCACACACAGCGACTGCATAGATGCCATAAATCTTCTCTTATCCCTCTCGCCGTAAGCTGAACGACATCATACGTAGTTCTATATCAATTGAATTGAATTGCGCCAAAGGACATTTTGCAGTGCACGGACTGTATTACTATTTTTAGGCACTGTGCAATGTGCAAGGTGCACAATTACAAAAGCCCAGCCAAAGCAGCATGTCGATGATGCCGCAAAGTCCCTCAACAGGCGCAGTTGACTGATCAATTGCCTGCGATGCCAGCGATAATATTTCTAATTGCTTTGCTGTGTGTGTCCTTAAGCTGATGGAGAGAGGATGCGGGAGGGCTGGCATGGGATGGGACGGACATTCATTAGAACACTCGTGGCATTGTTAAGCGGCGGCTGTGTTGCTTAATGACAGCTGTTGGCTGCAATAATGTGACACACGTGCCCTATCTTTGGGCCATCTCACTTGTCACTCACTCTGTGGCAGTTTCGCATTCTCGCAGTCAATTTAATGCCCACGCACAACGCTCACTCGCTCTTCCTCTCTTTGTATCTGTCCCTGTGGCAGGTGACAGTTGGCAGTTATGAAATTTAACAAAGCGCCACTTTTGCCTCATTGCTCCAACTTGAAAACTTATGTAAATGTGCGGTGAATGTACCAAGTATGCAGATACAGGTAGAAGTGGTCAGGTGTGAGATGAGGCAACGGCACTTCATCAAGCAACAGCAGCCTCAGTCTCAGTCTCAGTCTCATTGTTGAGTTACATAAGTCAAGGCCTGAGATGGCAAGCTAAGCTAAGCCAAGCAGCGACTTGACTTTATGATGAGCCTTCCTTTGTTTTCATGGTTCTTGGAACCACAAAAGGCAAGGGCAAAGCAGTCAACCAACTGTTGCGACATTATCCATGCCACATTGCCACATCCATCCTACACCACCAGAGTCCACACGTCGATTTGCTTGTGTCTGTTTTGGCATATTCTGAATCATTCTACCCGACGCACGTACTGTGTGCAAGGGTATCAGAGTTTATGCTAATCTGAAATGCCTAAAACAATTTCAGTCTTATACTATATATGTATATATTCTTTTATTGTATTAATATTTAGCTGAGATGTTTTTCTGTCCTTTCATATCAACAGCTAGATCTTAGACATTAAAATAGCTGTAGTTACCAAACTTGGGCTGGGTGTTGCTTGTTTTTGAACTTTGCCACAATAACTTTTCACTCTACAAATTTGAAAAACAAAAAATCAATTTCTAGGTTAAGTTTGAAAAGTTAAAAGTCAAGCTCTTGCAAGGCACAGATAGTAAGCTTATAAAAGTTTAACAATTTGTATTCTGTTGTAGTAAAAAGTTCAGCTGAAATATAGCACCATTTCTTATACATATATGTATGTTTGTACTATATACATTTATTTATTTTGTTCAAATTAAAATCGTAAAGTTCACAAGGCTGTCAGGTATCTGAAAGTTTAGCACATTCGTCTGTGGGTTTTGCATTTGTTTGTTTGTATTGAGCTAAATGCCAGCCCAATATTCAGCAATCATTTCTCACTTTCTTTGCCGCATTGTCTGTCTGTCTGTCTGTCTGTCTGTCTGCCTGACTGTCTTCTGTCACTAATGAGATGCAACAAAAGGCGTCACGACGTCAAGGTTTGTTTACTTCCGCGACGGATGCGACGGTTCTATTGTGTCTACGCCTAGGTCACTAGTCGACTGCTGTTGCTCGTACTATTGTCTGTCTATGCAGAACTTGGCTTTGACTTGTGGCAGCTACTGCTCCTGCAACTGTCCTGCTGTTGCTGTTGTTGATGTCGCGACGTTGTGTTTTGTTGTGGTGGTAACGATGCACCGGGGCCATGACAGTCAGAGAAGCAGCTCAACAGCTGCTGCCACTTGCACTTTCAACAATAGCTCAGGCAGACACACAGACCAAGTGATAGTAGTTGTAGCAGGGACATGCCACACGCCACAAGCCACATGCCACATGCCACACCGTATTTACCGCCTTCGCATTAGCTTAGGCTTAGTGCCCTCAGCCTTGGAATGACATTTGCCCTGAACTTGTCCAATATACTTAACGGATTTTCCTTCGTTCTTTATTTTATTATGGTACTTTCAGCATTTTTGGTCAATTCCTCTGACAATTGCAGGCAGGTGGTGTCCCCAACATTTAAATGAAGAAACATGGGAAATGGCATGAACAAGGTGAGTTATATTACTTTCCGTGCAATGTCGCGGCATTTTTTTGGAATAAATTGACAAAACTTTGTAACTTATTCGTTTATTCAATAATTTTAAAGGGGGCACTTCATGCATAATATAGTATTTCGAAAAGTTAGTTCGCATTTAAAACTTTAGACATTATACAAACAAATACACAGTAGTATCCAATGAAATGTTTGACTGTTTAAAAAATTCAAAATGTCGATAAGTTAAAGTACGCTTAACATATCGATAAAGTTGGAATTTAAAACTTTCGATGACGCAGTAGTAACCAGGGCTGCAGCTATCAAAGACTGCGTGTATCGATATCAAAGCAAGTGATCGCTGAAAACAGCAATTGCAGTTAATTTTTTCGGAGTTTACAATATAGTATTTTAAATTGTGTATTCGTTTTTTCTTCAAATATAAATAACAGACACCGCCAGCTAGTTGTCAAGGCAAGGTTGTCCTAAGCAACATCAAATAAACAAACAAACAAAAAAAGAGTTTATAGCTTTGCCGAGTAAACAACATCGAACACACAGATTTCTATAAATGTTTAATTTAGTATTCGGACTGGAAAATTTTAAATGGGGCATGAGCAATGTAAATATCTTTATCTCACACCAAGATACAATTTAAATACTCATCATTCTGTTTAGGTCTTGCCGGGACTGTATGTGGGCAACTACCGCGACTCCAAGGATCACCAGCAATTGGACAAGTTCAAAATCTCGCACATCATTGCCATACATGACAGTCCAAGGCGTCTGCTGCCGGTATGGATCGATTATCATTGCTGATCTCTTGCCAAGCATTTAACATCTCCCTTTATACTTTTGCAGGACAAACACTATCTCTGCGTGATGGCCTCGGATACGCCCGACCAGAATCTATCGCAATACTTCTCCGTTTGCAATGATTTCATACATGCAGCGCGTCTGCGCGAGGGCAATGTGCTCATCCATTGTCTGGCGGGGATGTCGCGCTCCGTCACAGTCGCTGTGGCTTATATTATGACGGCTACGCATCTGAACTGGAAGGAGGCATTGAAGGTGGTGCGCGCTGGTCGCGCTGTCGCCAATCCCAATGCCGGATTCCAGACCCAGTTGCAGGAGTTCGAGCAATACAAGCTATCCGAAGAGCGACGGCGATTGCGCGAACGTTTTCCCTCGTCGGCTCTTGAGCAGTTGGATCGCATCAAATGTGGCCTGGCGCTGGACAACTATCAGGAGCTGTTGCAGAATCGTGATATCTGCGAGGGCAACTGTTCTCGCGGCGAAAAGTGTCCAACAGGTGCGATTGTTTCCACATTCCCCAGGTTGGCCGCTGTTTGCGGCATGTCTATGGTGGGTCCACATGACCGACCGCCGACCTCGCCGGCAAGGACGACTTATAATCCAAATGAGACTGTTACGTTGAAGTTTATTATTGACACGTGGCGCACCAGGACATATGATAATTCGGAGAGTCCCACTGGTTCTGCTGACGATCACATCAGTGACTCAGACTACGAGTCGAAAGATAATTTCGACGATTCTAGCGATTCGAGCAGCTCGGCTGAGACGATGATGCCAAAGGTGACCTATTACACGCCCAAGGTTAATGATGGACGCTTTGTCAAAAATCTGGATAAGCCAGAGACTAGTGACGGGCTGGAAATCGCAAAGCAGTCTAATAGCAAAGAGAGTGGACGTAAAAGCAAACGCAAGTCATCCTATAAACGCAAAAACCCGCGGAAAACCAAGACGAAGCATTAACTTGACATTCACTTCTCTTTTAACTACAATAAAAAATGATTTAATCGTGAGTTGAGCATTTACTTTTTGTCTTTTGTTATCCTTGCAGGCGTCTGTAATATGGATCCCAGCAAAGGACTCTTCCGACGTCGACCGTCAAGCGCCTCCACGCACTCCCGACTGCGTGCCCAGTCCTCCAATGCCAACCCTAGCTCCTCGCCAAGCATGCTGAGCGTGGCCAGCGCTGCAGCAGGCGGCATCTCTTGTGGCCCGGGTGGCATCAGCGGTGCCGCCCAGTCGTGTCCCACATCGCCCAAGCACTCGCCGGTGCCGCGTCGCTCGATGGGCAACGAGCGAAGCATACCCGAAGATGAGGTTGCCTGTCAACAGCCGACGACGACGACAAGAACGGTGACGAGCAACAATCCGACTACCTCCAGTGAAGCGGCTGAGTATGCGGCAGCCATTGAGGATGCACGCCGCGAACAACAACAGCGTCAGCTGCAACGCTCTCCATCGCGCCAAAGTCTCAAGGCAGCCGGCCGAGGCAACTCCATGGGCAGCAGCAATGCGGGTCGTGTCAGCAGCGCTGGAACACGCAGCAAGGAGCCGCCAGTTGCGGAAGGAGCACAGCTGCAGCGCAGTGCGAGCACTGTGAGTGGCTTTGGGGTGCGACCTCGCAGCAGTCCAGCGGGGTTGCATGCCTACACTGGTAACAAATCCTCTCGAGCATTTGAAGTGCATCCAGTCTGAACTTCACCGCTTTGTTTTGAATAGGTTCGGTGCCGTCGTCTGCGCATGGTTCGCGAGTAGACCTGCGGGATATTGACAAGGGATCGGCCATTTATTTGGGCTGCTCGGCGCCACGTGCCTCCACATTATCAATTGCCTCGTCGCGTGGCTCGTCCAGCGGTTCGGCACCACCGTCACCTTGCCACACGCCACCGTCGAGTCCACGGCACGGTATCAAGAGGTATGATTTGCACTACAAACTATCCGAAACTTGGTTAACATAATTCTCTTTCACCCTCGAACAGATCTACCAGCGTAGCCAAAAAGCCCAGATGAAGTCCACGTAACTGTTATCGATTTGCACCCATTTCAAAAACACGCGCTCGCGACCTGCACTACTTGGAGCACCTTGTCCAGATCTCACTTACTCTGTGGATGTCTATTAATCCGTTACGGAACTTTGTTTGATGGTCTTTTCATTGGTGTTCGTAATTTGTATAACACTTTTGCTGATCAAGTGGCAATTTGACAAGTGCTGCAGACCTGATCGATAGACAATGGAAACGATAGCATTGTTGTGGTCGGAAAGAACCAGCTCGATGCATGTTTTGTTCTTTTCAGTTCATTGGCAATCAAATGGAACCAACGTTGAGTTCATTTTTTCAAACTAAACTAATTACGCGCCTTTTGTAGTAATCAATTGTTAGCTATTCTCTCTTTAAACTTGTCCATTCGAAGCAACAACAGCAAGAACGCTGCTTAGTAAATTGTTGAGCAATTTTCTTTTGTATTACGAATGCAAACTAAAAAAAACGAATTAATCAAAATAATGAAATACAGCAAAAGAAAAAGATAAAAAAAATTATAAATAGAAATAGAAAAATTGTTGACACACTATTTTTTCAGAGACGCATTTAAATAATTATCCACATATATGTATGTGTAGATGTATATATGTATTTTACATATATATATGCAAGCGAAGTATATATATATTTATTATAAAACATATTTGTTGTCAGTTGAAAGTGGGGAAAGTATAGCTCCATTTTTGTTAGTTTTTTACCGAAACGAGCCGCCGCCGCCACCTGCAAGTGCTTTGGCAGTCGAACAATAAATAATTGAAAATTCTAGTTATAACAAAAACCGAAAAATGATACAAAAATCATACATATACAGTTATATGAATATGATGTGAGAAATTTGAAATGCATATATTTATATTTTATGTAGATGAATATTGTTGTTGCAAGCATTTTGATATGAACAAGAAAAACCAAACCGAATCAAAGCATTATACACGCCTAGACTTGTATAAAAATTGTTATTTAGTAACTTGTTGAATTGAGTAGTTTATACTTATACACATTATATATTATACACTTGATGAAAATTGTTATTATTCGACCATTCCACTCACACAGACACACTCGCACACAATCACATATATTTAAAGTTAAGAAAAGAGAAGAGACAAAAAAGCAAAACAAAACAAAATTTAAAGAATTTTCGAGATTACAAAATTACATTTTATGCATTAAAGTGCGCTTTAAAGCTTGTGGCTTATCAAAAACAAAGAAAAATCGAAAAACTTAAAGAAAAGAGGAAATTATGGCAGAGAGAACACATACATATAAATACATATATATCTAGCAAAACTAAGTTCAAACAAAAGCAATCAAATTGAAGAAATTCCCTACTAGAAACTATGTAATACGTACTTACATACAAACTATTTGAAATTTTTGCAAGCTGGCTTTCGCAAGAGTTCAGAGATTAGAGATTGGGAGACGGGTCTGCAAAGAACCCACAAAGAAATGCACAAATTGGTTTTAAACTCGAATACTTAATATATATAAAAAAACAAAAACAAAACGTTAAGTTTGAACGCTATGCAGTACAATTATAAAGCAAATGTCTTCAAGACAAACCAATAAAAAACAAAACAAAATAAATTTAAATAAAACTAAATAAATAATTAAAGCTGGACTCTATATGGACACCATATATGTGGTGTAAAGGTAATCGAAGTGAAATTTGTTACATATATATATGATTTATTTATTGATATTTAAGATTATGCTACTCGCTAAACTAGCGTATTTGTTTTATGCAACGACTAGATTTATAATCACTCTCACAATATGCTGATACTACAGTTTCCACACAACATCTAGAAATGCCTCCGTTAAGTTTGAAGACAACACTTAAAGCATAAGAGGGCTAACAAGGGCTGAACACCATGATAATACTCGTCTAAAGATACTGTTGACAAATTCTACTATTTATGATTCCTGTACTTTAATAATGTGCTCCTCCTCCTTCTCCTCCTGGTCACACCTCAACGTGATTCAGCAGCAGTGGCGTATCGGCAGTTGGATAGGAAGAAGGTCGCCGCTTTGGTTGCAGCGTATCGAGATGTTCGATGCTTTGGCAGGATAAAGTCGACTCCTCGTAACGTGAATGCGTTGAGCCACCAGAGGAACGCCGCAGTCCCGTGTACGAGTCCACTTCCAGCAGAGCCTCATCACTAAGCAATGCAATTATTTTAGTAATGTTCACACAAGTATTATATTTAACTAACCTGTGATAGCGATGATGCTCCAGCATATTTCCAGCAGCAAAGCGCAGCTTCTTTGGCGACTCTAGGCTGGAAGAACGCGTCAGCGAGTTACGTGGCAAGTTCTTTTGCTTCAGCGAGGAGCGTATGCCGCAATCGTTAGTCTGCTCCTGCGCCTGCTTAATGGTGCCCTGTATAAATTTGTTCAACGCACGTGAGCCACGACGCTGGGAGCGCTCATAGGTGCGACGCACTCGTGCCTCCTCGTCCTCACCCATTAGCCAATAGGTGCGCTGTTCTCCCTTGCCCTTCATCGAGATGACGCCACGCTCTTGGCAATGATAGCCACCCAGGCGCTCCAGCAGCTGACGGCACTGCCAGCTGCAGTGAATCTTGAGAGGCACACCGCTCGATTCCATGCGTGAAGCCGTGTTGACAGTGTCGCCAAAGAGGCAATAACGCGGCATCTTGAGACCCACGACGCCGGCACAAACGGGTCCCGAATGTATGCCAATGCGTAACAGCAATCGATTGGTGGGTCGATGTCGTATCTTAAACTCGGAGACGGCGCAGAGCAAATGCAAGGACATGGTGGCTATTTCAGCAGCATGCAGATCGCCATTGCGCAGCGGCAGACCAGAAACAACCATATAGGCATCGCCAATGGTTTCCACCTGCAAGTGAAACCCAATTAATATGCATGTCTAAATAAGATTGCTACCAAAAACTACACTCACTTTGTATACATCATAGTGGCCAATGATGGAATCGAAGCAGGTGTAGAGATCATTGAGAAAGTCGACCACTTGCAGGGGCGAACTCTCGGCGGACATGGCCGTAAAGCCGACAATATCACTAAAATAGATGGTGACCTGTTCGTAGTGTTCGGGATCCACTTTGTGTCCCTTCTTCAGCTGATCGGCCACACAGCGCGGCAGCATCTCATGCAGCAGCGCATCAGTCTTCTTCTTTTCCTCCTGCAACTGATCGGTGCGATCATCGACCAGTGCCTCCAAATTGTTGGCATACTTCTCCATCATGGCCATCATATTGTCAAAGATATTCGGACGCATGCCCTTCCTCAATGGCCGCAGCTTTGTTCGAATTGTCTTGAACTCGGGTCTATCTTCCGGCCGTTCAGCCCAGCATTCCCGCAAGCACTCGCTGACGCAATCGAAGGCCGTCTCCAGGGGCTGCAATGAGGGACGATAGGGATGCACTTGATCCTGTGGCTGCATGACCTTTTGCAGGCACTGCATGGGCGTCAGACCCGTCTCGCCGAAGGGACCGCGTCGCACGTGCATCTCGTAGAGGATTATGGCAAAGGAATAGGCATCGCCCCGCTGTGTGCCCATCACCAGTGAGGATGGGCCCTGACGCAGCAGCTCTGGTGCACGATAGAGCAACTCTGTGAAGAAAAAATAGTAGAATATAACATCGATTTAATTGGAAGTACTAGTTTAACGTACTCAGACATTTGGCAGACATGTGCTGCATGTCCGTGGAGTTGTCCTCGATGCCCTGCTTGAAGGCAAACAAACCAAAGTCCGTCAGCTTGACCACCCAACGTGAGTCGACCAGGCAATTCGATGTGCACAGCGAGCCATGGAAGCGGATGGGCGATTCGTGCAAGTAGATGACGCCCTGCGGAAGGAGAAGAAAGCTCTCACAAACAGTAAACGGAAAAGGAAGCGGAATGGGGTTGCAGAGAAAGAGGGGGGAATGGGGATGCCATTAGTATAATGTTACACAGCAGCACTCACGCGTATAATGTCCGCCACCATGGAGGCAATGAACATGTTGTCCAGCTTGACGTCCTCGTTCTCCAATATGTCCTGCAAAAGCACAAAAGCAATAAGGGATGGATTTTTGCGACCCAATCAAAAGCCACTACTGACCTTAAGGCTGCCACGCGTGCAATATTCGCTGATGATGCAGATGTTTGGTGGCTCAGTGCAGGCTCCAATAAATGCACATACGTTGTCATGCCGAGCGTCCCTCAGCTGGTGTGGAGAATCGAAGGGGGGATTTATGTTAAGACTTTTAGAAGTTTACTGCCTTTGATTTGCTTACCAGCTTCAATTCTTTCTTCATTTCGCGTGTGATGTCGACGCTCTTCTTGCGCACCTTTTTAATGGCATAAAGTTGTCCTTTATAGAGTCCAATGGGGGTAAAGATGGTTGTATAGCGAAAGTCCGCATCCGGATTGGAGCTGAGACTGACCTGGCTGGTACGTATTAGTGGATGGGTGGACTGCGAAGGAAGACGACGCGGCAATTGATTTAACGAATGCTGTCAGACATGACAAAGAATGCAGGAAACTTGCTTAGACGAAGACTTGTCCCAGCTGTTAGATGCAGTATATAAACTTTAAAGAGACAGCTATCTAAAGGACTAGGATCAATGATTGGGTTCTGTTTGGTTTTGTTTATGAAAATCGCTACGATAGAAATGGGAAACAACTTCTTTTTAATTTTTGGTTCTATTCTTTGTTCCCCCAATTTACTTTCTTACCACTTCCTAGCAAGGAAGAAGTTTTCAAATTTATAAATTTAGAGCTTACTCGTGTTTGCTTGAGACTCTGTTGCTCGCGTTCATTTTCATGCACTTGCACCTCCCGAAAGTCAATCTTCCAGAGCAGACTGTCCAGTTCTTGCTCATAGCGCCAGTTGCGATAAAGCACCAGCGAAACAAGTCCAAGTAGAAGCAAAGCACCACCAGCAATGCCCGCCGAGATTTCGCCAGTATAATCTACAAACAAAGTATAATATTTAGTTAATGGTAGATATTAAAAACTAAATGCTAGTTGACTTACTAACGCAGTTCTCGCCACCAAAACCACAGCGTGGCGCGGCCGCAGGACGCACACCGCCCACCCAGTCAATGTGGTGATACAATTTCAGATCCTGGCGAGAAACAGAGAAAGGATTATGCATAAGTAAGGTGAACAGATCAACGGAAAAGTCCCAATGCGCTTACCTGCTGCTAGAGGTTTTGTTTTGTTATTTTGAGCAAGCATTAGGATGCAAGAGTTTGTTTTTAAGCGATAGAAAGCAATATATTGGGGGATTACTTACGGACAGTGCATCGTTGCTGCTGCTGCTATTGGAGCTGTTGCTGCTACTGCTGCTGCCCCTGTGACTAAAGGTGCCCGCTGGCATTAGACCCACGACCGTCTGATTGCGATTATTGCGCACTGTGCCACGCACTAATACTGTATAGTTCCCAGCAGCGTCGCCATTCTCATCGATGTACACATGGTAACTGCTCCAGAGACAGCACTGTTAGTTGGGAGTCAAAGGAATGGGTTAGAGGAGAGTGTTACTCACCCCATGGCGCTGAGATAGCGCGAACCCTTGATGGCCGCCACAATGGCGCTGCCATTTTTGGGTTTACCGCCAGCCTGCAGCACAGAGACCAGAGCATTCGCATACAGATGAACGGCATCGTAGAGATAGGCTGCCTCAGCGCTTATCTACAAAGGAAAACGGGGCATGAGATGTTTTCAAATGTGATTGGGAAACGAGCCGGAAGAAAACCCCGAACACAAACCTGCTTTGCACCACCGTAAACGCCCAAGGGATTGGGGAAATTGAATGGTTCTCGTTCCATATATTTGTTTACCTAAAGCACACAATACACATCAATCAAGTGGGACCAGATTCTCGGCCAACATCTTGGCGCAACTCACCTCGTTGGCGAATGTGGCAAAGGAGACGGGCGCAGTGGGCACAATGCCGAGATAGGACCGAAATGCTTGCGCCGCCAGCGGTTCCACTTTCTCCATCAGCATGCCGCTCAGATATTTCTCCGGCTTCGCAGGATCATACTGCTCGATATCGATGCCCACCACAAAGTATTCTCCGCGTGCCAAGAGTCCACGTTGCTGCAGACTAACCATGAGTCCCACATGCTCATAGTAATGACCCAGCACCAGGTAAACTGTGGAAATTAATAATGATATTTTTATGTAATTAATTGAACCATAAATTACAATTGAGTTTACAACAAAAAAGCGCATTGAAATTGGGTAATCAACATAGAAAAACGTAATTAGTATTTGGCTTTGCTAAAATTCAAATTAAGCTGAAATTTATTCGTACTATTTCTGCTGAATATCGATTATAAACTGCACCATAAAGGCGCGTTGTTTCTGTTTATTTCGCTGCATAATTTACTAAAATTGTCTGAATGAAATTCCATTATTATGTCCGTTGATTGGATGCAAATATTGCATGTTTGATTGCAACCAAAATGTTGACAGAAATGAAATCATTTGAATTTGAATGGGTAAAATGGTAAATGCCTTTTCATTGCTTATTACGATTATTAAGTTTCAGTGATTGATTTGAAATAAATAGGGAATATATCGGACTCATTGTTGATTATGAGAATTCAATTATTTGCAGCATTCGTACTAACGGAATTTATGTTTATAGACGGTTTTCATTCAACTTTATCAGAATTGCATTGTTGATTTGGTTTGGAATAACTCAGGAATATATTCCACTCATTGATGATTATTTAAATACAATACAATTAATGTCAACATATTGGCTTTTATAATATCCTTAACTAATTCTGCTTATAGGTAATATTCTTTCTAAATTATCTTAGTTGCCCACAATCGATTCAGAGTAAACTTCTTTAGCAGACACTTCTAGGAAGCAAATATTCCTCTAAGCGGACACTTTTTCTATAGCGTTTAAAGCTAATTCCCTTTAAGCAAGAAACACGAACAAAAAATGCTTGACAATGAGTGTCAGCCAAGAGTTTTTATTATGTACATAGAATGCAGCTTTGAACCCCCACTTACTGCGTGTGTTGGCGTGTGTTTGCTCCACGAGTGCATCGAACGGATTGGCCATGAAGCCATGATAGTAAATGGTGTTCCAGGTGCGAATATCCCTCACAAGAACGCCGGCTGCACTCAAAGTGCTGAGTATAGTCTCTGCCACCGGCTGATACTGACTGCTGGCATCATCCAAATAGAGGAAACTGACCTGCGTCCAGTTAAAGGCCAACAGCAAAGCCACAACGGACTTGGAGATCTGTGTGTCCGGCGGACGAGTGCGGGCAAAAGTGGGAAAGTCCAGCTTATTGGACGGATCCCGATGCGTGCAATACTGCGCAAATAAACCAAAAAAAGCATTAACAAATGTTTGCAAGTGTAAATTTCACCACCTACATAGGATATCATGGGCAGATTAAAGGCAGCCGCCATGCGTCCCTCGTGCACACACGTCTCCTGCGGTCCAATGTAGGCGGCCACCTGTTGTGTCCACAGCGCCGCTGTCTGTCGAATGCTGGCCACTTCATCGCCATAGGTCTCGGCCACAACAAAGCGCAGCGAGTGTCCCATGGAGCGCAATTTGCCGGCATTAACCTGGTCGACGGCCAGCGAAATGGCCCCGGAGATGGTGATGCCAGGACGCTGATAGTCCAGATTGCCGGGACGTCGTTGCGAGCCCGTCAGATAGCCCAGCGTAAAGACTTCGGCATGGCAAGTGGCCAGCAACAGCTGTTGGAGGGACAGCACGAAGAGCGGCAGCAGCAATCCGTTGGGGGAGAAGCGTTGTTGTTGTGCATGTAGAACGGCTGAAGCTGTACTCAGGGATGTACTCATTACGCGCCACAAGCGTTGCGTGTTGCATGGAGTGATGGATGATTGTAGGTTGCAGCAAGTGTAGAGTGTAGACAGCGTGTAATGGAGTGGAGTGGAGTGGAGTGGAGCGGAGTGCAGCTGAGATGGAAGTGGTTGATGAGGTGGTGTCCTTGTCGCTACGTTTAATTTAATTGGAAATGGATAGCGGCGGCTTTTGTAGCGACTGTGTCCTTGTTGTGTGCTAGTCCTTTGGCGTGTTGCAACATTTTTGTTGAACTTTCAGCTGTGACAACAGCTCCGGCTCCTTCAGCTTGTTGTTAATTACATTCACTCGATTGCCGTGGCTCCTTGTTGCTCTCTCTCCACACTCTCTCTCTACTATTCACTTCTTCTTGGTCGGCGTCTTCGTCCTGCGTGGAACATAGCTTTAATCAAGGCTAGCTCTACTTTAATTTTGCATCTTAGTTTACTTGCCACGACTTTCCCCCACTTGCAAAGGCAGACACTCATTCATCCACCCCAAAAACACACACACAGCGAGAAATACGATACTAAATATACCCTACACTTATTAAAGACTTGTAAAAGAGTGTGCATCGGTTCTTTGAGAAGATTTGTAACGCACACTTACAAAATTATAGTACCTATTTGAAAGAGTTTATACATATAGCTCGCTTTTGTAAATGCTTTAATCTCAGAGACTTGAATAGCTAAAACGTGAAAGTTTTCGCGATTCATTTGTTCATCGAGCTAAACCGTCATAATAACAATAAAAAGAGTAAATAATAGAAGGAGTCTAGATAAAATACCCAAATAAAAAAAAACGACATAAAAATAATCGAATAATCGGACAAACATAATAACTTGGCAGTTCATCTTCTACTTAGTTCATCGACCTGATCAGAAATGTGCAAATTTATATTACTTGCTTAACCTTTACATTTCTTCACCGCATTTAATAAGCTATGCATTTCTAATTTAAAAAGGGGAACACTCAACATTAAGCTCCCTCAGGAGGTAAACATTGGGTATCCTTTGGTGGACTAGTTTAATTTCGCGCACCAGTTTTTATGTACCCCTTATCAGTTGCACTTTTATGGCTTGAAGTTGAGGTGGTTTCTTTGCATTTAATGCAGTTGTCGATGGTACAAGATAATGCCATTCTATTGTATTCTCACATAGATGATGACGTTCGCCACTAATTGATTACTGTATGCTGAGAGAGCTGAGTATTTGTGCTGTCACTCACTCTGTCTCCTCCTCCCTCAATCTGATATCCTTTTGCTCATCAAACAGCCAGAGCCAGAGCAAGTAATGAAATTTTTATGAGAAATTGCGGCACATCAAAAATGATTTCCACTCGCTACTTTTACTTCACGCCATAAAGAGCAGAGCTACATGGAAGTTACTGATAGCTTCTCCAACTCCCCGAGCCTCACACTTCTCATAAAGTGTCTTTGTTTGGCTCTGTGACTTTGTTGATTGCTTATTTCACACCAGACTCTTTTGCTGACTTTCTTTCGTTAAGGATTGCTCTGGCTGCTGCTCCGGCTGCTGCTTGGGTCTAACTCACACCCGGTCGTATGCGTGATATTGACAGAACCTTCGAACTTGCTGGCTGCAATGCCATCATCACAGTAATTTATTATATTGAATCGCTTGCGACTTCAACCACTTCAAAGTTTTGCACGCCCGACCATATTGACTTTTCCCTTTGATCGCCCTAACTCTGATTTGCTGCATCCCGACGTCCTGCGATGTCCCCCCGTAAGCTTTACTCCCCCTCACATCTCTGTTGGGAATATGATACAATTCTTTTTTGGTATTCAATTGAATGCGTGCTGGCACGCTGAATGCTCCACATCGACAGCTAGCTACATGTTTATGCTAATACAAAGAGACACGCCTCTTAGCACCCCTCAACGCTGCGCTCCTCTTTGAACACCCGGAAGCCAGAGCATAAAAGGGTATAATAGCAATGTAACAATCGAACATGCCTAAGGAACATTTTCCATCCCAAAAATATTAATTATTTTTAATGGGATCACAATGGAATCATATATGTCTGTGCTTGATTAAGGGTATCCAACTTTTTAATACTAAATTTCTGGCAATTCGAGTTTGTTTTTACTAAAATGTGTCAAATGAAAACTAATCTTGTGTCACAACTTCAAATGCGTTAAAATTTTATGCTATTTTTATTAAGTTGCTTATAAATTGCGAATAGTTTCCTTATTATGCCATAAACGTATTCTTAAAGCTCTAACATTGAGTTTGAAGATTACGAATGCAAAATATATATAAATAGATATCAAATAAATTATACCGCTGTCTAACAGCTTAGTTTTCCGTTGAAATTTGAAGAAACCCAGTAAGCTATGTTATGCAAGCTTTTCAGCCTCCTGGCTGTTACCATTTGACTATGGGTTGATAGTTCAGTCAGAAAGTTAGTCAGGTCCAAGAAAAAGATCGAGGCTGTCTTTGAAATCAAATAAAATACAAGTATCTTACAGTCGAGCACCTTTTTTGTAATATGCTTTGCTCTGCTTTCAGTCTGTTGAGCCTGGTTATAAATGGGCCGCCGTCGGCCTTCGTTTAATAACGCGCGTTTATCCATAAATCTAGCATGAGCTCCAAATCGCTTGACGTGCCCATTGAGCTGGCAGGAAGTGTATAAGTGTGTCTGTTAGTGTGTGTGTATGTGTGTGGGAATATTGGGGCGTGGCAGGGTGTTGTTTGTTGGCTTAATTGTTTGCCGCGTGCACTTGACAGACTATTTCGCAAGCGATTTATTTTGCACTTCTTACAGAATTCTACTATGGCAACACACGCTCCAGTTGCCGAGATTTTGTGTTTGCATTTTGTGTGCCTTAAATTTTGTAAATTTTTCGCACAGCTGCAACGAGTCCCACACGTCATCATTATGATGTGCGTTCGAGTCCGATGTACGAGTCCGGGGCTAATGACCATCAGCATTGGGGGCAACTGTGGGTGGTGCCACACCTACTGACGGTTGAGCCAAGCAAACAATGCAAGGCCCACTCTCGCCTCGCCTCCCAATCAGGCTGCCAACTGACAGTACAATTGTACACACAACTCCATTCCACTTCCACTCCCCGCGGAGCAATTGCAGCTACTGCACACGACGTACGTAACATATAAAGTGCTTTGCATCTGAGCTCGAGTCATTGATCTGTCAGGCAATTAAATGCAATTTGTTGCAGCAGGTGGCAGTTGCCGGTTGCCAGTGGCAACGGGGCAGCGGGGAGTGTGTTTAAATGCTTCCACTTGCCATGCAAGATTGCGCTGCTTTGATTAATTTGACAAACTAAAACAAGCCAGAAAGCTAACGCGAAGTTTGCTCTGCTGTGAGATATGTGTTAAATACTTTAAAGTCTGATAATTATTAACAATATTTATATTTTTTCATATTAGATCAAGTTTTGTTTACACAGAAAATTTTAAGTGTAACCGCTCTCAGAATGTAAACAGTCTTTGGCAACCAAATTATGAAAAAGTCAGCACTCAAATCATAAAAACTGTAATGAGTGAGCTGCATTAGAAGCAGTAATATAATTTACATAACTTGCCGCACGTGTTTATCATCATATTGTGTTGTGGTGAGCTCTGTTTGGGTTTCAACTCGATAAACATCACGTGACTGAATAAATATGAATATGAGAAAATATGTTGTCTTCTTTCTTATGGGATCTTACATGGGATAAATGTTATGTGTGACATATATTGAAGTAACATACATATATGGAGAAAAACTAAAAGGCTATAAGGTAAAGAAAAGCGACCCATATTCAAAGAAAACAAACAAAAAAGTGTGGCCAAAGTCAAGGAACTTCTTATCACATTGTTGTAAAATTCTCAAAATCTATTCAACAAGTTGTTACTATTATGTTTACCAAAGTTGTAATCTCTAGTCGTATAAATAGTATGAGTACTATGGTAAATATTTACTTTTCTTATTTGTAGAGTCATGATCTGCGTAAGATCAACAAAAGTATAGCAGACCAAATTGGTAACCTAGTTCATGTTGTCTGTGATATTTAGGTGTTAATACTGACGGTTGATTGAGAACTTGTTGCATTTCTCTATGCTCACAAAGTTTACATACCCTGCTAAAGTACACACACAACGGGTATAAACAGGCGCCATAAATAACACTTGATGTCGTGAGAGAATTATCCAAGTGCTGGCCGATAGAGGCCAAGCTGTGCACTACTCCAACTGGTCAATGGTGTCTCATTGTTGGCTTCATTTGATAAATAACCCTTATCGCTGACTTGGTCCATAAACGACTCGGTAGCGTCTAATCTAATCAGTCATTGGTGTGTCGATGGCGTCGCAATCAATCCGAGGAATGCCTTCGATGTCAAACGACAATTTGCCATCAGTTGAACACAATATGCGATACACAAAGGTAATGCTAAGTTGCCTGCTCCTAGCAGCTGCTCTGGCGGTAATTGCGACACCGGCGGCAGGTGAGTTCAATGATCACAAATGACGTCATCCAGCGACTTAGGCACAGAGTTCACATCTTGCAGCCGAGGACAGCTCGGAGCCTGGCTATCTGCTGTACACGCGACGCAATCCGCAGACACCACAGCGCATTGAGCCGGAGGTGGAGACGTTGGTGCGTTCCCCCTTCTACGCCCTGGAGCCCATTGTGTGAGTCATCCATCAGCTGTGATAATTTAAGACTTTCCTCGCCATCACAAACCCCTTTTTCATTTGCAGCCTGTTGCTGCCCAGCTGGCGCAGCAATAACTCAGCCGAGCAGCAATCGAAACTTGCAACAGCGTTGCTCGAGCGTGAGGCTTGCAACGTATTTGCCCTGGATTCAACGGAGTCGCAAACCGAATCCCAGCTCGTGAACAGTGCGAGTAACGTTATCGTGCAGCTGCATCAACAGTTTGATGTGCCGCTGGCGAAACAACAGCTCGTGGGATTTGCCGAGGGCGCTCATCTCGCTGGCGCTGTGTCCGAGCAAGTGCAACAACTGCTTGGCAAGCAATTCTCACACATCATTGCACTCGATCCCACCGGAGACAGCGTTGAGCTGGCGCATCAACTCTCGGCTCAGGACGCTGCCTACGTTGAGGTGCTGCACACAAATGGCAATGGATTGGGCACAATGACCCAACTCGGGGATGTGGATTACTATCCGAATGGTGGCGAAGAGCAACCAGGCTGCAGCAGCGATGCCTGCGCCCATGAACGTGCTCTCGACTTGGCTGTGGAAATGTGGTCGCCAGCGAATGATTTCGTTAGCGCCCTTTGCGGTTCGGTGGACTCAATGAGTGCCCAGAACTGTCGCTGGTCATCGCAGCGCATGGGAGTCGTGGCAGCCGGTGGCAACACTCAAAGAGCAGCAGGCATTTATTTCCTGGAGACAAAGAGCCAAGCACCCTTCGGCCGGGGTGCATACTATATTGGATTCTTGTAACGTTGTCAGGCAATAAGGGCGAAACAATTAATAAAGCAAAACAAATGGGAAACGACAAGACAATATACCCTGTATACAGCACTCAAGACAGTTGCGTATTAAATATATGAGGACACATGCGAAATTAAAAGACTCTAGCTGTTACAGTAGCTGAGATATTCAGTTTAATAAAGATGGACGGCAGGAACGACGGACGAAAGGTCAGCAGGATGAATGGAAGATTGAATTGGAGCATATAATATGTATATTTTCAGAAGGTTTCATACAAACTTATGACCTATATTGCTCATTTAAAATGGGCAAGAGTTAGAGCGTGAGCTGAGAATGAGCGACTACAAAATACCCTGAGATAAAATCACTTAAAATGTGCGTACAAAAAATAATTGATAATGGAAATTGGACTTAAACTTCCAGCAATTTCTTTCCTAAACATAACCGACAGAAAGGAAGTATGGAAACTATCAAAAGTGGAACAGGTTTATAGTCTATTCAACCCTCGTTTGGCCTTTTAAAATGTGTTTAGGGTATAAAAAGGGCATACTCATTAGTCATTGGACAAAACAGAAAGGAAAGGGAATTGGCCCAACAGTGTTGATGGACGTTAGGCAGGCATTCGACTCATTCATTAGTTCAAAATCAATTTTAAGGCCTCAGCTGTGCAAGTTTTAACGCACGTGCACACATATTGCGTATACGCCATGCGGGCATGCCGCAATCCTCCCTCTTGGTGTGGCTTCATTTTTTTTATGTAAGGCGTAGCAGTTGACAACTTTGCCTATTGCTAGATAAGGACTTGGTCTTCTACTTCTTGGCAGAGTGACTTGTCCAAAAAGTTTCCTGAAGCACGTCACAACCAACAAAAAAACGAGACGCAAAACGTAGTAAGAATATTACACTCGAGTGCTTAAAGATGCCAGCATAAATCAGGCTCTGCAACGTACGAGTTTAAAGCTCAAGACGCAACGTTGTTAGGGATTTATGTGTGTGTCCTTTTGCGAGCTAGAGTTGTTGTGCTTTTTTTTTTGTTTTTGTTTTTGTTGCTGCCTCTGCTGCACTTGATTGTGTCTGATATTATAAAGAAATTCCTTTGTGCAGCTATGTCTTGACTTATTCCTGAAGCGGGTCGACAACGGCATCTTTGGCATCTCAGCAAAGTTGGCGTAGCTGACATCCTTCGACTCGAAGCTCCCAACTGCAGCACTTTCCCTTCCACTTCCGCCACTTCGTCTATGTCAGTTGAAAGTCGCGCTAAAGCGAAACTGTCACAAATTGCATTTAAATGTAGCAAATTGCGCTCAGCAGTTGGGTTTATCTTTTGGCCATTCGCCATTCGCCATGCATCATCAGCGCGTTTGCTTGCGTGCTTAAAACAGCGTTCTCACTCTCCAATATTATACGCATACGTATACGTATTATCTAAATTGTGGGAAACGAAACGCATTTATGGGCAACAAGTTTTTGCCAGTCTGTGGACGTCTTGAATAACAACTGATTGATTGCTGATGATCACATTCGATGGGCCCGATAAGAGAAAAAGCTTTCGTCAGGTGCTCTCAAGCATGCGCCACAAAGTAGGCGACAAAACTTTTGCCACAATAAAAGTTTACTTTCGCTAATTGTAGCATTCATTAGCAGTTAGGTTCACACCGGTTCAATCTCATTCACTTCCGTTTAGCTTATCAGCCTTAAAGCGCAAGTTTTTCGCCCATTTCCATTTCCATTTTAATTTCTACTTCCATTTTCCAGGTTAAGCGCGCATTAAATGCGTCAGCTTCACTCTCTGCACGAAACATGTCTCAGTTGTTAGACGGCTTAAGATCTTAATTTGACTACTCGAGGCCGACGACATCATCGTACACTTCAATCTCAGTTTCAGTTTCACTTTCCTTGCAACTTTGCCGCGTGCCCATAAAATAAAAGTACATCCCCCACGATTTGAGAGCCTTCTCTCTCGGCCATTAGATGTCGCAGCGTGTCCCGCTCTTTAGCCATTGTTTTCCTGTGGCTTTTTTTTGGGGGGGGACTGTGTTTTTGTTGGCCATTAGACGACAGCCTCCCCATAAATATTGCCATTACACACACTCGCACTTTGGCCTAACTAGAAATGAAATCGCAACAATTTCATTTCATTTAATTTTTTCTGTTCGTTTCGTTTCACTTGACTTTTCCTTTATCTTTGCTCTGTTTCTTTTCTCTGCATTTTCTTATTTGGTTTCTGTATGTTAATGAGCGTGGCGATTGCGTTGATTTCGAATTAAAGTTGATAACCGAAAATTGTTCTAGCATTAAAGCATTATTTCGTGACGTCACAATGAAATGTTTTTGGCCAAAACGTCAGACAGGTTTCGAAGCCTCACCCAGCCGTTAAAAAGTCAGTTCCGTCCTTTCCACTGCTCCCATTAGACGGGTAAATGGGGTGGGTGTAATTTCTATGTATAGTAAATAGGGAAAGTTTGGGGTATATGCGACTTAAGCACCTCTTCGAATTATGAATCATTTTAGTGACACATTTAAGAAAAAAACCATAAAAAAAATTCGATAGATTGCAGTAAACAGTTTAACTGCAGTACAAACTGTAGATAGTAAAACTTAGAATTCTAAAAAATGTTATGGATTTTCAGTTTTTTATAACTTTTCCAAAAGTCCCTTAAAGACAGACGATTATAATAAAAACTGAAGTGAAGTAAAGTGGTAAAATCGAACATAATTTTGTATTAAAAATATTGGTGCATAACGAAAAACACTACGTATGTTAATTCATGATAATATCTTTCATTTTTATTATTCAATTCACTATGCTAGTGTATGTATTGTATTTACATGCAAGAATGCATTACTCCCCATTTAAAAAATTCATTGAAAATACTTAGGGAAATCTATGAAAACAAAAAATAATCAATTTACGAATAATAATTACAATTTTCAGGCGAGGGTATTTAATGTTCAGCCTAATGAATAAAATGGTTGTAACATTAATTTTTGTTGTATTTTTTGTCGTCAATTGCGAATTTGTTTTTATGGCTATGTTAATTTTTTTGTGAACCTTTTTATGGGATGCCATTGGAACAACGACAAACGACAAACAGCCGAACAACCCGTCGCTTCTCATTTTTCCACCTGCCCGGCACTCACCACATACCTCCCTCCCTCCCACCGGAGCACTTGTGACTCCGCATGCAATCAAGCCCCCCAAATGAAATTGTGCCATTGGGTGAGGCATCGTTTTTGTTGTCGTTGCCACTGTGCTTTGTTGTTGTTGTTGTTGGGTGAGTGTGTAGAACGTAATGTTGTGATAAGCGGTAAGCAGTAAGCGGGAAGCAACGCAGCAACGCAACAACGGCAGCCAGCGCAATGTAACATATGTCGTGTTGAGGTGAACATTTTGAAATGTTGTTCACACACACACACACACATACCTAAGCGGACCACAGACAGAGTGCGACAGAGACAGAGATAGTGTGCCCCGCAGTTATTGTCCGGGTGTCTGTTTTGCATTTTGCAAAGTGATAAGCTGAAGTCTGCAGCGGTTGCTCGCATGGACGGTTGGTTGGCTGGTTAACCAAACAGTGAGTTGAATTGACTGATTGAAAAGCCATCTACATACGAATTTAATTAAATTCGCATATTGCCACGTCAAGGTGGTAGGTGGCAGGTGGCAAGTGGCAAGTGAATGTGGTTGGGATCTGCGGGTCGAGTGATTTGCGGGTAATTTGCGGGCAATTTTTATGCTGCACACACACATTGTCTGCATGCCACTTAATCTGCATAATCTCTTGGCCCACTTTCGCTAATCACCGCGATGTGTTCTAATATACTACTACATTTTGTTTGCGCGCTTATTTAAATTTTTAAAGTCTAATGCCTGATAAGGATAATTCCCTGACGTCTGCTTGCTTATCATAGCTGGTTCAAAGTGCCAGCTCTTAATACCAAAACAAATTTCGCAAAGCGTGCAAAAGAGAAAACAAAAAAAACAATTTAATTCCCTAACTCATTCATTTTTATATCCACTTGATCTGCTTATGCTTTATGGTTGTCTGCTTTATGCTTTGCGCTTTGACCAACGTCAAATTGAAAAGCTCTTAAAGCAACAAAAACAACAACACCAGCTGTCCATATGCCGTTGAGTGTGGTCAGTGACAACAGCGGCAGCGACGCGACTGCGAAAAGCAAATGCAAAACGTGCACTCTGTCTCACTCTTTCATTCATTGCTTTGTTCATGTGGCCACCAACACCAAAGCACAGCAAGCAAAAGGAGTGCAAAAAGCACAGCACGAACAAGTCTAGCAGCGACTCCCCTCCCACTCCAGCAGCACCCACTGCTATAGCGATCAAAATTTGCAGCGCAGAATTATTCTGCATCAAAGTTGTCGGCTTTTACATGGCCCACAGATCTGTTGGGGTGCGCACAGCGCATGATGCTGTCCCCTCTGCCGCTGCTCTGCCCGCGCCAGCGACGCCAGCGCTGACGGAATGCTACGCTCAGGCACGCAGCGCCACACGCCTCTGACACTAATACTGAGTCATTTTTGGGGTTTTGGGGCTCTCTCGTAAATATTATTTAATTGTGGAAAAAATTGCAATGCGCTGCGAGCTTTTTTTTCTTTTGCTTTTGCATTGTTTTGTGTCGGCGTCGACAACTGTTGTGTTTTGTTTTTGTATTTTATTTTTCGTATGTGCATTTTGTACTCACTTTCGGTTTTCGGTTTTTGTTTGTGTTTTGAGAGGGACTCAGAAGCTTGTACTGACCGTAGCTGTTGCTCTGCTGCTATTGTTGTTGTTGTTGTTGTTATTATTGTATGACGCTTATCAATTATTTTGTCGTTGCATGCGAAATTTATTTAAATGGCGATTGAGTGGGACTTGCAGTGCGTAATTGCATAAGAATTGTCAATACGTATTTTTTTTTGCTGTTGTCAAATTGCACTTTGTGGGTGGGCGAAACGTTGTGCGTGGGCGTAGGCGGGAGGCGGGGTAGCGACATCGATAAATGGGTTGTAACGGTAAAAAGCTAACGACGCGTATTTCATTGCTTTATTTGCGCACGACTGCTAATTGGATTTGCAATATGGATATTGGCATAAATTTATAACTTTAGACAATTTGCTAATTGCGCTATAAATACACACGCACATACGTCATGTTGGCACACGCGCCCACCAACACACATACACTCATAGATTATGTGTTGGTATGCGTACGTGAGTCAGGATCCCAACGGAACTCCTCGATAGGCCTCGATAGCCGATTGACGATAGCTAACTTAATTGTAAAGTTTTCCCATTAATTTTATGCGCCTGTAAACACTCATACACACGCAAGCATATTTACGCACAGTGTGTACACACTGAATTCATGTGTTTGTTGTAGTTGTTAGAGTGCTTTAAGAAATTTGTCACGTTCTATGTTGTGGCGATATTTTAACAAAAATTGCACGCACTCAAAAACAGACGCACAACATTTTCAACGGTACAGTCGAAAACTAGATATTCTTTTTCAGTTGCGCTCTTTTATTTGCAATTTTTATGCATTAAAGAAACATTCGAGTGTGCGAGAACGTGCGAATGAATGTGCGATAATTTATTAGCCCCACATTTTTGACATACATATGTAGATCTCCCATCACCACACTCCCCCTCCCAATCAGACACTAATGAACATCTATTGCCCATCATCATGATCGTTTTATAGACAGAAATCTTTACATTCAGTTCGATCGCGCCCCAAAACTGAAGAGAAACAACAACAACACACACGTTGAAACACATTGCTTTGCCCGCCTGACACCTGTTGCTAATATAACGGGCCGCCAACATTTTGCGAGCCGTAGTCGCAGATGTTTGTTGAGCATGCAAAAGGTGAACAAAAAAAGCTAAATACATAATTATTGTAAATTACAGAAACACTTCACGCGCGATTCACTTTGATTTGTCTTTGTTCGTCTTTAACATTCAAATGTGTAACAGTGGCAAATGGTTTCCGAGAAAGAGTTTTGTGCCATTGCCATTTGCAAAGAAATTCGAACACACGAAGTATAAATTCACTTACACACACTTTTCAACACAACCGACAATTTCAACCGCCAAATCAACACTGACTCGAGGCGGCATAATTCTAATTGGACTTAGCGGGTACAATGGTCACACTTGCGCTATAAAAATTATAGCGATAACAATTGCTTGCTATCGGCAGTTAAATTTATTTTTATTAACACTTGGCAACCCTGGAAAGGTTGCATGGCGAAAAATCCAGAATAATGGTTTAAAACTTTTAAATGTTCTTCATAAATACATAATACTGCGCAATTTATTGATTTAATAGAAGTTGAGAAACATTTTAAATGTCGACATATCGATAGCATGGCTACATGACTGTCGAGCGTCAGGAGGCTCTTTTCACCAATCAGAACAATTTAAATATTATTGTAAGTACGCCCATTATTTTTTTATATTTTAATTGCCGACTACAAAAGTAAATAAACATTTTTCAGCAAAAACATTTAAGCAGTTTTTAGTCTTAGGCGCCAAATACATTAGGAGAATTGAAATAGTATTTCGAAAAGTTAGAAAATAGTTTCGATATTTATGGTATATTTTGATATTTATGCCAGCAGTTGTATGTTTATCGAAAAATACATTAAAAAGACTGAACTATTTTCACACAGCAATAAATGAAACTATGTAAAGAAAGCCAATTTTCATTTATTTATAATTACAATATCAGTTGAAGGCAAAAAAACATCGCAGTACGTTATAAATATATCGATGATTAAACTAATTTGAAAAACATCGATGCATCGATAATGTCATCGGCGGTTCACCATCGCTAGCTTAGAGAAGTTTGTCATATTTGTTAAATATAACAAATGTGTTGTTTCCCGACTGTGTGAGTGAGTGCGTGCAAAAAAAAGCTAGTGTTAATAATTAATCGCCAGTAAAAGTGGTCCCATCGTATCAAAGAGGTACGCGGCAATAGCAACAGCAAATAACAGCGGCAATATGAGCGGAGGTGGCATGGATAAAAGAAAACTGTCGTAAGTTACAAAATTTGCAAATGCCTTCAATTCCTTTTTTTTTCTGCGCACACATACATACACACCGATACGTTCGGTGCAGATGGCAGATGCGCGTTGCCAACGCCAGCGGCAGAGGGCAACGATAGCGGCAGCGCTGTCGACGTTCAATTGATTTTCCACGCAACAACAGCAGAAACGGTGGCGGCGACGACGACGGCAGAAGGAAACAGCAGCTGAACGACAGCGTGCAAGGCAAGGCATCGCCTGCTGCCGTTTATTGAATTCCTTTGGATTATTTGTATTAGGATAAACAAGGGCCACTATTGCCTAAAAAATCGAAAGAGAGTTGTAAGAAACAGGGAGAGCGAGAGCGAACGCAATTGGTCATGCACATGTATGCGTATATGTATGTGTGTGTGCATTCAGCTAATTTGAACATGTTAATTCATATTCTCACATCGAGTTGAACGACGTGTTTTTGCTGAGAACCTGTCGGAATTTATTGAATACTGTAGTAGTATTGTAGTACGCTCATCCAAAGTACACAAGCACATACTGGTGCAAAAACTGTCCGTTGATTTGTGATAACAACAAGTGCGCTCTCTCTCTCACACACACACATGCTGAGTACGTTATCTATAACAACTTTATATTGGAGTGTTTTAGCTGGTTTAGCCACTAAATATTTGGCAGCTTGTGTCCCCATTCGCCCTCGCACACACAGACACACGATGATAAGTGCGTACATGTGTATGTATGGAAAAAAAACAATACATTAAGTACTGCATATTAGAAGCGAGCATGAGTAATGCTCGAGCGGCATTTCTTTGGCCCAATTCTCAGTGGGTTGCATTGCCTCATTTGCAGCGTGTGTGTATGAGTGCGACCACTAGTGTGTGTCCTTGACCTTGTGTCTTGCCTTGTGCTGTGCTTCCTTCCTTTTGCTCCGCACACACAAAACAGACACCAACTGTGCAAATGATCTTTCAAAGCGCTCTCTTGCATTAAGTGCTGTCCTCCCCACTCCCGTCTTTCCTTCCCCCCACTCGTGACGATGTCTCATGCTTTTTCTTATCAGCACGTAGATTTGCTGTTGTAACACACGCATAAGCGGCTCAGCTACTTTGGCCAAAACGATTGTGCACCACATTCAAAGCAAACATAATTTTCGCAAATATGTGTGCTAAAAAAGGCAAAAGAAATAAAAATCCATAAAGAATTGCAGTACGCGAGTAGAGGAGGAGGGGGGATGTGACATCTTGGCTGCATTTGCGGGTGCGTCATCAATGCCAAGTAGTTCGCCAGCAGCTGCTGCGTACGCATCCCACAGTCACCCAACCGCGCCCTTCTTTCTAAGAACGCTCTGACGTTGTCCAATGTCACCGTCACCTTTCTCTCTCAGGGGCAACACCAAGCCTGTTAATGTGAACGTATGTGTGTTGCTATCGCGTGTTGCATTACCTTTAACTGTTGCTGTGAAATGCCAAACTATAAACAAAACATCAATAGCGCTGGCCGTCGCAGCGGACGCGCTTAGTCATCATCGTCATCAAGTCGCAACATGGGAATAGCAGGCGAACTCGCACACTGTTATTTGTCGCTACGTGCACAGCAAGTAAATAATAGTTCAACAAACCGCAAGACCAACACCAACATCATCAGCACCAGCAGCTGTTCGTTAAAGGGATCACATAGTAGGCGTATTGTGCCTCATATACGAAATACTAAATCTCTAAAACTCACCCCGCAAATTTGTTGTTTTAGTTTTTTGCGAATGTGCCAAGAGTGCACGACTATATATAATATATGAACTTGACTTCTGGGTTTGCTAACTATACTCAGTCCACTTTTTGTGTTAGAACAATTCGTGACTACGTTATAAAACTCAAGGCTGATACTTTAAAATTGCGCTAGTAATGCGATTTTTGCTTTATTGATTTGCAGGCAATCGGAATAAGATAATCAAAATGCAATAAAAAGTTAATTCAACGGAAATGCCAAATTTAATATAAAAAAAGGCTTAAATCTCTTCGTTTAAATAACTAAAATAGAAAAAATATCTATTATAAGTTATAAGTTTATATAAGTAAGTTTATAAGTTTATTATATGTTCTACAAAACTTATATACTCTTTTTTGTCAATAAATACAAGGTCGAACAATAAAAAGCCAATGATAATCTCTGCGGTTTTCCCCCCACTATAATTAATAAGCAATTAATACATATTCTTTTGACATGCGATTGCAAAACATGTTACAATTTCAAAAACTAAACACATGCTAATTTCCGTTTTCAGCACATCGGGCGATTCGCTGTATGAGATCTTGGGACTTCCGAAAACAGCCACAGCTGATGACATCAAGAAGACTTATAGAAAACTTGCACTTAAGTACCATCCAGATAAAAATCCTGACAATGTTGATGCAGCCGACAAGGTGACGTACAATATGATATAAAAAACGTATTCGACCTATTTAATTTTTGTATTTTAATTCTGAGAACAGTTCAAGGAGGTCAATCGGGCACACTCGATACTGAGCGATCAAACCAAACGCAATATCTACGATAATTATGGTTCGTTGGGTCTCTACATTGCCGAGCAGTTCGGTGAGGAGAATGTGAATGCATACTTTGTGGTCACATCGCCAGCGGTGAAGGTGAGTGAATGATGGAGTTTAACATATTAATAACGTTTCTTTAATCGAATATCTCTCTCTTTGATAGGCCTTGGTTATTTGCTGCACTGTGCTGACGGGTTGCTGCTGTTGTTGCTGCTGCTGCTGCTGTTGCAACTTCTGTTGTGGCAAGTTCAAGCCACCGGTGAACGAGTCGCACGATCAGTATTCACATTTAAATGTGAGTGATGTTTGATTTGCTCTACTTATTGATTGCCTACCTACCTACTACCCACTACTACTTACCTACCACATACTACTACTAACCCTCCAGATTTAATTTAATGCAAAACAAAAGACAACAACAAAAAACAAGAAAACCAATCGATTTCAATTTGAACTTAACTGGCAATAAATACGCTATCATCACACGCACACACACGAGCACTCACACACACGCACACTGACACCTCACCTGTATATACAATAATACTTAACTACATTGATAAACTTAACTATCTAAAGCTGGGCAAATACCTTTTCAACACTCATACACACACACACACAGGACTTAAACTCATTTTGATGATTTTTGTGAGGCAATTGTTTAGTCAAAAGTAGTTTATTAGCTAATCATACGCTTAAATTTAAAATGGCATTTTTGCAAATCGCTTAATCGGCACATTGATCGATCAATAAATGCTTTCTTATTTTCCTTGAGTATCTATTTTTCTTTTTCTTTTTGTTTAACGTATTCCTAATTTTGTGTCGACGCAACAGCCTGAGTTGAAGTTGCTTTCATTGTTTGATTTTGATTTTGATTTCACTTTAACTACTTAATTGTGCTACTGTTATTAATCTACTGCCTCGCCACTCTTTCTCTACTATATTACTTGCTCTATCTATCTCTTTGCACTCGTATTACTTTCTTAGTTTTGTCGGGGTAAGTATGTAGTTTGAGTTTTTCTTTCGGTTTCTTCAAATCAGCGAAATCAGTTGTTGACAATGGCAAAGGTAAACACAACTAACTAACACCAAAGAAAAAAACCCACCGATGTTTCCATCATTTCTCAACTCCAACATTCATTTATTATTTTATTCTTCAGTTACTTTTACTGTTTTGAGTTATTTATTTATTTGTTTGTTTGTATTTAATGCGGACACCACGAAAATCATCAAATGCTTCAACGTCTCTGTACTTTAACCACATATATCAAAATATTTACTCAACTTTCAATCGACTTTGAATAATAATTTACTTACTGGACTCATCATTTTGTGCAGCACATAAAATAATGTATTTTATTTCTGTGTATATCAATGCAATTCGATCGATCTTGAGCCCTTCTCTTTTGGTTATATCGATTATGACAGACAAATTGCTTTTCTTGTTTTTTACGTCGTCACAATTTCTTCTTTCAAAAAACACACACGAGATTTTTGCTTGATTTGATATTGTGCTTTTATTATTCTTTTGAATTCCAATTCTTTTCTTTATTCTGGAGGAGCAAAAGAACAACAACCAAAAAGAAGACAACAAATTTACGTTTCAATTTTTGTTTATTTTTTTCTCAAAACTACCTTTTTCGATCGTGTCTCATCATATCCACCTACTACTACCTCACACACAAATTGCGTCTGCGCGCCACACACACATTGCATATCGCATATATGCATATATGCAACGATCTGACTATATTATATATGTACATATATTTATATGTGATATGTGCGTGTGTGTGTGTTGTTTGCTGTGGTGCAGCGCCCCGATGGCAATCGAGAGGCCAGCGATCTGCCACCGCAACTGGGACAGCAGCCACGTCTTGTAAGTATTGAAATAGTAGGAATCGACACAGGCACGAGCACGGCATGATCTCAGGGAAACCAAAACCAAACCAAACCCACCCAAAATCCACTAAAGTGCAACTGTATTAATCAATTAACTAACTAACTTCACACTGCAACTGCAAACATCACCATGCTAACTAAAACCAAAAAAAATTTAGACGAGCTATGCGAAACTTGAGTGACATTTTAGTGTGAAATTGCAAGAAGTCGAAGAAAACAAGATCTAAAATTAATGTGTATATTGTTGATATAAGAATGAAGCGATAATTTGGTGAACTGTTTTTTATAGAGATGGGACTGGGACTGGTAAATGGGTAAATGAATTCGCATTTATTACGTAGCATTTGTTGTGTTAATTGTACTACTATTGTGTTTATATTTTAATTTGGCAATGTTTCTTAAGTTTACGCTTTAGCAGCTGAGCGAGCATTGTAAATTATTATCCACTTGCTTTGTAAACGGCTTTCACACGCTGCTAGAAAACTAAAGTTGACTAAACAAAATGCTGAGGAACAACAAGAAAAACCACTCTGCCGACACTGCGATTCACCGACTTCAATAACGAGTTGAATTCTTGTCAATTCCTTACTTACATTCTGTACTTTTCTATACGCAGGAGGACGTTGATCTCGACGATGTGAATCTGGGTGCTGGAGGCGCACCTGTGACCACTCAGCCACGAGAGCAGCCCGGTGGACAACCCGTGTTTGCTATGCCGCCACCAGGAGGTGCTGCTGTTGGCGTCAATCCATTTACGGGAGCTCCAGTGGCTGCCAATGAGAACACGTCGCTGAACACAACAGAACAGACCACATACACACCAGGTATATAAACTGATGAGTTGGTTCCCCTCCCCATCAACAACAACAACAAAAACAATGACGAGATCTATGATGATGATGAGGTTATGCGAAACAAACAATAACAAAAGCGTCTATGACCATCGAACTTGTTGTTTAACTGTGCAGAGAGAAAACATTTAACTTAAATCAAAACGAAAAAGAAATTATTGTAAAATCACACTTTTGAATGTATTACAGATTAGTTTGATACTGACAAAAGCAACAAACCAGTCTATATAGTATATATCTATATATATACAACAAAAATATATACATATATATATTAACTTTTTGTGCTCCCAACACACACACACACATACAGTTGTCAGGGAGAAACATAAAACATAATTAATATGATGCATTATGCAAAATCGTAACACCTTTCTAGCGATAAGCTCTCTTATATGCAGTCCTAGCATATGTAGCACAGTTATAGGACCTAAACGTATATTTTTAGACACTCATATTTTCACCGCAAAACTCCCGACGAAAATAGATGATATACATTAATAAATAATATGATGATTATTATATACATACATCATATGCTTTCCATTAATTTCTCTGACTCTGATTCTGATTCTGACTCGTGACTTTCTGTAACGCACTCTAAACAATAACATCCAGAACGTCCAGATCAGATCCATTTTGTCCATTAGTCGGCAATTATTATGAATTAAGAATGGGGCACTGTCTATAACACTGCCTATGAAAACACTAAATGTAACTATGTAAATCAATCGATTTATTGGGCACTCGCCTCCTTCTTGAAGATGTGAATGGAATTGCAGCATATTGTAAATACATCTTAACACAATTAACTATCTCTCTGATTATATTTAGTTTGTTATTTTATCTGCTTTGTTTCCATTTTCATCATTCGATCATCGCACTGCCAATTAGAACTGTTTTGATTTTGCAACTTAAATTTAACATTATATTTTAATTTTTCACTATACTTTTCTCTCTCTTTCTCTTCCCCCTTCTCTCTTCCTTCAATCTAGATATGGTTAAGCAAAAATATTAGGTTCATGCTTCAAGCGAGAGACACAAACACCCAAATCATGAGAGCGTTTTGAACAGCCACACACATTTTTTAAACTATTTAAATTGCAACTTTTTGTTAACAATTTGGGTATGTTAGACAGCATGGAAACAACAACAACAACAACCAGAAAACAAAAACAAGATATATATAAACACACACATACCTAATATATATATTTATTGTAAGCTTTAGAACTTAATTCTAATTTAAAAAAGAAACAAATATATGATGATCTTAATTGTAAAGCGGCAGCTCGCTGGCAAAGTTTTAATCGATCCGATACAAACTCAATTATTTCCATAATCCTAGACGAAGCGCGAAACTAAACTGAATTGAGAATGTTTCACACATCACACACACACACACACAAACACACACACATGAAGTTCATCATATGTAATCGATATTCATAATATTCATGTGCTGTAGGTATTTAATCTGCAAATGCATATTATCTAATCAATTACGATATTTGATACTTACATACATAGATACAACTAACCCAAAGTGTTATTTCCACATATATACCGTATCAACCAAACAAAAATTATATATATATATACGCGTACTTACAATTATAACACATATACTATGTATGTCAACCTTAGTAAGATCGAGCAAAAAAGTTAACTTAATTAAATACTTCTATATATATACACACTATATTTAAAAACAAACGTAACGAAATTTATATATATATACATAATAAACACTTTGGACTATTTGCTGACCTTGATTCGATTCCATTTGATTCAAATTGATTTAATTGATTGCATCGGATTGTAACCTGTTAAAACTGCTTCTTATATCTTTTATATAGAAATTTCAATAATTTATTTTGCATTTGCGAGAGTGTGTGTGTGTCTGTTTCTGTGAATGCAAGCTGCATCTTAGCTAAAAAAAAACATCATTATTAAAAAGAAAATTGTAATTGTTTATTGTTAAAAACTGATCGCTCTTTCGTGTGGCGTACGAAACCTGTGACCATTATTTTTTTGTATCATCTCTTTAAATTTCAAAATAGGTTTACAACTAAATTGTTAAAAAAAAAATATGTATGTAAAGAAAATTCAATAAACTGTTGCTCTTGTTAAACAATGGGTCACTGCATCGAAGGAGGCCCATTAATATTAACTGCAAAATGTAAATACATAAGTCAAGTTAAACAAAAAAACAACCTAGAATTGCACCCGATTGAAATGGAAATTAGAATTCTCTTGTAAAATGAGAAAATCTATACAAAAAAAGAAAAAAGAAGTAAATGTATTAAATCCAGGCCACTCGAAAGTAGTTAACCCCCATTTAAATGTTATTCAAAATTGCAAGTACAATATTGTCCACAAAGTATTGCAGACTTTAACTTATCAAAGAAAACAAAGAAAATAATGTGTATTATTTTAAATTGTATTGGATTTTAGCCTTCTGTTTAGCATACAAGTATTTTATTCGATAACAATGAAATATTCTTCACCCATGCATATATATGTGTTTTGTAAATTAACGCAATTAGTCCCAAAACCAATTTAATAATATCGTGCATGTTATTATATCATTGATATCAATTATGAAGAACCAGCAAAGTAATGTGTATAGTATATACACATAGTACATGCAATACAAATACAATACAAAACCACTATACATACATACTTATATACTACTTATATAAAATTCGATTAATGATAATTACATTTTAAAGTTTTGCGTGTGTATTTATTGTTCTAACGAGTCCAAGCGAAAAACAAAAAGAATAAAAACAAAAACAAAATAATTCCAAAATTTACATTTAAAATTAACAATTGTTTTCAAATTTAAATTTGCCACAAAACAGAATGAAAACCGAAATCAATAAAACTACTATATAAACAAACAAAACTCCTTTCGTGTTTTCAGTTAAGAGTATTCGGACTTCGTTGAGTAAATTGTCAAGTCCAGAGTTTCACCAAAAGCTCAACATCGCTGTAAGCTCAACTCATTTATTTCTGGCTTTGCATTGGTAAACAAACAGGCCGCGTCCCGTTTGTTTTGTTACTGTGTTATGACAAAACTTTTGACAGCTGACTGGCGGCAGATGTGGAAGTGAGCTTTTTTCAGCGCTCTCACTCTCTCTTTGGGGCTCTCACGCACTCTTGCATTGGTTTGTTTTGTTTTGGTTGGTGCTTTGTCTGAGATGCCTGTGCAGTGCTCATAAAGTAACTGTAAGGCCGACACATGCGCTGTCCTTCGGCCACTGACTGAGAGAAAGAAAGACAGAGAGAGTGAGAGAGACCTGAGGCTGGGCAGTGTAAGTGGAGGCGGCTCAGCGAAACTTCGCTGCAGAGTTTTTACGGGTCAGAAACCGATAGGCAGTCGGAGAGTTCGTGCGCGACGCACTGCAAAGTTGTAACTGCGAAAAATCCAAAGTGCTATTAACATTTTGTTTAATTTTCACATTCTTCCTGTGGTGCTCAATTAAAATCAAAGATTACCGAAAATTAACATAAACGTGGCAATTTGTAATTGGACGCAAGGAAGTTAAATACATTTCAAATTGCAACGGGCGAAAGAAGCGAACGCAAAAGCAAAAAAAGCAAAAAGGAAAAGAAAAAAAACCAAACCCAAGCGAATTGTAGTTGATGAAAAATTATAGGCGTTCGTGTTCGTATTGGTGTTGGTCGTCGTGTATGTGTGCGCGTGTGTGTGCTAGTGTGTATGGTGTACGGCATTTGTGCATGTGTGTTGATTTTTCATGCGCAATTTGGGTTACAACAAAGCAAAGTGAAAAGCGAAAAATGGAAAAACGGCTGCTTAAAATGCATTAAAATGTTGTTATAGCCAGTACAAAAAGAAGAAGAGAGAGAGAGAAAGAGTGGGAGCGAGAAAGAGAGAGAGAGGGGCTTCATTGATTTTCCCTACGCACAAAAGTATGCTACATAAAACTAAGTACTCGATTTATCGTTGCGATGATGTCTCCAATTGGCAATGAGCTCGCTTGCTGGCTTCTAGACCGCAGCTCAATCGCGTAATCCGCCCAAACAACACCCCGGTATCAGTATCAGCAAGGATGTGGACGACAACGACGACAACGACGAGGACAACAAAGACACCATGTAGCTAGGCGGCGAGACAAAGCGCAATTATTTCCCCCCAATAGCAAGAGCAAATAAGCACAACCAAGAGCGGTAAACAAAGAACGAAAGTCTTAATAACATTCGCAAAGCGCATCGCGAACTTTTGCTGTCTATTGCTTTCGCAATCGCAGTCGCAGTTTTGCGGGCAACTTGCCAAGCTGGCTCCAGTGTTGCCCAGCAGCGGCATGGCCGGTCTGGTGAGTGCTGCCAATGGCGCCGGCGGTGGCGGCAGCAATGGCAGCACTGGCAGCGGCTACAAGCATCATCTCATCTCGCCCACACACACGCCGCTGTTGCACAATCACAATCACAACACGCACTCACACACACACACACTGCCGGCCGGCATATGCAGCAGTGACAGCGGCATCTCAACGCTGAGCGCCATCTCGCCGCCCCTCTCGTCGGGCAATTCAGTGTGCAGCGGCACCACAGCATCCTCAACCACAGCCGGCGGTAGTCCCCAGCTGCGCACCTCGCCCGCCCTCAGCATGCTGGGCAGTGCAACGGCCACGGCCAGCGGCAAAACTCAGACGCCATCACAGACACTGAGTCCAGCGGGCAGCGGGGGTTCGCCGAATTTCCTGAGCACCATGAAACTGTTGGGACCGGCGGCCAGCATTGATTTGGGCAGCTCGCCGCTGTCGCATCGCAACTACAGCAATTCGCTGAAGGGATTCAGCTTTCGTCGCAGCTTCGATGACAAGATCATAACGCCGCCCTTTCTCTCCCATGCCCATGGACATGGTAGCTATGGCAGCGGGGGAGGCGGCGGCGGCGGCGGCAGCGGAGGAGTTGCTGGTAATGCTGGCACAGCAACTCCGGGTCCCATTCCCTATCCCCACTTCCATCCAACACCACATCATCATGTCAATGTGAATGTGGCATCGCCGGCCGTTGCCTCTGCGCATCATCTGCACTTGCATCATCATGGCCCGGCTGCAGTGCATCAGCCATTGTCGCTGGGCACATTGACGTCCTCGCAGTCGACCACAAAGCTCTCGTATCGCGACGATTTTCTGCAGCAGATTGGCTATCTGCCAACCACGCGCATCTACAGCACTCCGACGAGCATCGTGGACGAGGACAAGGCCCAGCAGGACTTCCTCTCGCTGTCTCTCTCTCCGCCGCTCAATCGACGACGCGATATGCCCGCTCTGCGAGGACCCTTTGTCAGCCTGTGAGTAGACTCTTTATTCTCTTACTCTCATCATTTTTAAGGGAGGTAAAAAGGGAAACATATCATTTTAAGCATATCAATTATTCAGCAAACATTTGGTATGTTGAGCAACAGGAAAATATTGGTGATGTTTCCTTTAATTAGAATTGCAAACAAGGAAATGAATCTATAAAAATTACGACAAAAATAAGCAAATAAATTATTCGAGGAACTTTTGGAATTTGAAAGAAGTAATATACGACTTGATGAACATTTGAAATATTAAAGAGCAAAGCAAAAATATGGCATTGAATAACGAAACTATTAAAATAACTATCAAGCAACAAGGAAAATTCCATTCCATAAAACTTACAACGAATACTTCTTGAACAAAGAAAGCAATTTTTGAAAGAACGATATCAATGCCATCCCTTTGAATTAACCTTTTAAATATTAAATAATAAAAAACAAAGAAATTATCAAAATAAATATAATTCAGCAAGGCAAATTCCTTCTTCTTAAACATTGGTACTCAACAAAGAACTGACAACCAAAAATCATCAATGTCATCCTTTTGAAATTATTATTTTCAACAATAAAGTGATTTAATGTAATGTATATATAAAATATGAAACCAATAAATTATTTATATGATAAATCAAGCAACAACCGAATACTATCTCCCTCAATTATAATTCCAAACAAAGAAGCGGCTCAATGAACATTTAAAATGCTGAGGAATAAGGACTTTCAGTAGTGACGATTCCTTTAACAGTGCTATTAAACAAAGAAATGACTCAGAAAGCATTTAGTATGTAAAGCAGTAAGGAAAACGTCAGTAAATCAAATTTTAATCAAAGGAATGAGTTAATGAACATTTTAAATATTAAAGAGCAAAGTAGTGACGACAACTTCTTAGACTCTAATGTTGAACAAAGAAATGACTTTAGAAATATTTATAATATTAAGCATCGTGGCAACTATCTGCGGCATCTATTCTTTAAATTAACATTGTAAACAAAGAAATGATTCATGCCACATTTAGTATATTTAGGAATAAAACCAACTACGCTCAAGACTCCCTCAACTCTAATATTGAACAAAGAAATGATTCAGGAAACATTTGGTACACAAAACAAAAGAAAACAACCACATTGACGCCATCCAGAATGCGTTTTGTGTTACTTTCTTGTATGCAAATGAGTTTACACCCTAACTTCATTGCAAGTGCGTAACAAAGAGATGTAGAGTGGAGTATGTAAATATCAAAATGGAGAAATCATATGCGACGCTGTAAAGTAGACTATACTTTCCTCCCAATCCTGTCTGTATTTCCGTTCGTCCATCTTTGCGGATGCATAAGTTTAAATGTGAATTAGTTCTCAGAACCTCAATGGATTGCGGAAAAACTTAGAAGTATTTGTCTATAAAACTAAGACTGTATTACGCGAAAATTAAGTAAACGAAAAAAAAACACACCAAATGCAAAAAAACGAAAAAAAGATAAAGTCGAGTGTGCTCGACTGTTAGATACCCGCTACCCATATTGAATAAAAGCAAAACAGTGCGGTATTATTCTATAAATATATCGTAAATATACTTAAAAAAACCACAATAATAATAATATTTGGTATATTGGAGTAGTACTAAATTCGAAATATACTATAGAGGTAAAAATATACCAGATTGTCATCCAACGCCACTAAGACCAGATTGCAAAATGACACCTATAACTGTTATAGTCTCTGAGATCTAGGTGTTTATAAGGCTAATCGTTGTATAGTATGTATAATTTATAGGGACTCCTTATGTCTGTTTTCAGCAGTCACAAAGTTGTAATACCCGCCTACCCTATGGGTAACTAGTATAAAAACAATGAAAGGGAACATTGTAGTCGAGTACTTTTAATACGACTTTCTTAATGCTATTTTTTATGTTTTCGAAATCCTTGAAAATTACTTGCTCAGATTAGTCATTGGAAATTCTGGCAAACTTGTATGCGTATATTGCGCATAAGCGCGTAGTCATTGAACTTGTTGTTTATTATGAGTTTAGCCTAAAATAAATTCAATCTATCACTTACCATCTCGTGTGTCACATCGATTCGACAACCTTGCGACGATTTTTCTTTAGGCAGTGAGTGAGAGAGTGGCTAAATCTCCTCGGGTTAGTCATAGATTTAAACTCATTTTTAGATTTGGCTTTAATGGCATTCGCCACGTGCCACGACGCGACGTGGGCTCAATTAAATTCATCGAGCCAATGAGCACCTCCTCAGCACTGTGTTGACAGGTCAACCGAGTGTTTGTGTTCTCAGGGCACAGAGCACAGTGGCAAGTGGCAAGAGCGAAGCGTGCAAAGGCAGCAACTAATCAGTCGATCGAAATGCCAGCGATAAGGTAGCATTTAGTTAGTTAATGGTCGCATTAGCTTATGACAGAACATTTTAGAGAAAGGGATATACGACTTTTTTTTTAATGTAATATATTTTCATTACTTTTGTGTATGTATAGTATGTATTCCTTGCATGTACCAACGACTAAAAGTTTATCCTTGTCCGTCTGACCTTCCGTCCATATTTAGAAAGCTGAGAATCTCAGAAGCAGAATAGGGAGAAATTAAGCATTTAAACGCTCTGAACCATAGAAATTGCATTGACGCGCATATACACAAAGATATGTTCACAAAAAAAAACTATTTAAATTCTTACATTTAGTATACAATCAATACTATTATTTATTTTGATTGAAGAATTTCTGTTTTGTTCAAGTCATCATAGAAAACTAAATTTTCTAAACCAAATAAAATAGCTTTTTAAAAACAGTCTTTAAAAATAAATGTATTAAATCTATAATAGAAAATAGAATTATTGAAGAATTTCTAAAAATTTATTCAAGTCATGAAAACAAAACTGAATTTGTAAATCCAAATAAAATAGTTTTTTCCTAAAATTATTTAAGAAATAAATGAAATATAATAATAAGAAATAAGTAAAGAATTTTACAAAATTAAAATTTGTTGAAATTAAATATAAGTTGTAAAGTAAAGATAGTTCTTATAATTATATTAATTTCTTAGAATTTCATTTATATTTTATTATTGAAATTGGTTTTCTGCCCACTGTGCTTTCACTGAGCAAATAGGACAACAATTTCAATATTATTTTCGATATTTGCGGTTAGGTTCGCAGCGAACTTTTATTTTCCGCCCACTCTAGCACACATACTCGTATGCATGTGTGAGTATACGAAAGTACACACTAGCTTACATACATTCATACATACATACATACATACATATGGCACATTCATACAACGACCACTCCAATGGTTACTTTGGTTTGTTTACGTTTTTAATTTGCTTCAACCACAAAATCGCCACGTGACGCCAAAAACGGGCGTCGTGCCCCCCTGCAAGCAAGTGACACACACACGTGCACACATATGTACAATGTATGTATGGATGTGTGTACATTCGCATTCATACATGCCAAGAAACCGTTACCTATGCTGCATTTGAGTAAACTATGACGTTTTTTCATTCGCACACTCACATGCAACTGTAAAAACACACACGCTAAAGTGGCTTGTATGTTATTTGCACATATTTTTACAGCGATTTATTGTTTTTATATGCCACATCTATAAATAATAATATTGAGGAATCAGCAACAGCAACAACAACAGCAGCAAGCACGTCAAGAACAGAACAACAGCAGCCAAAGCAGAAGCTGAAAATCACACTTATTTTTTTTTTCTTCTTTCCGTGCGCAAACAGAGAGTAACTGTGTGTGAGAGTGAGTGAGTGAGAGAGAGAGAGAAAGAGGGAGCTAAGCATAAGATGCAAGGTGCGTGTGTGTTTCGCTTTGTGCATTAGGGTGAGTCATGCATGGAGTAAGTGCTTTATTAGCGTAGGGTGGAGTTGGGAGAGGGGAGAAATCAATATTCACAGACTGCTTGGTTTTCATTTAATGAACTTAAAATTAAAGTCAGACGAAAAACGAACGAAATCCTTGATGTTGAATACCCCTCTGCATAGAGGCAAATTTTGGCACAGTGCCGAAGATAACGCAATGATGATGATCAACATTGTGATGATAATGAAGTTTGCTCGCTGTGTATTCCATGACCGGTACTTGCCGCCGCGTCGTCAACAACAACGACAACGTCGACGTCGACGATGAGTTGATGAAGTACATTGGATAATGACGCCAAAATATAGATAGCTAAGAATATAAATAAGTATGTGTGTACATTTTTGGATGTATACATATGTGTGCTTGTCTACATATGTATCTAGATATATGCACTTTTGTATAGTAGTTGTAGTAGTAGTGACAACAACACTAAACTAAACTGAAGGAAAAATGCTCGCCATCGCGATGGCACGAATTGAATTCTTTTGCTCATTTGGTTTGGGGGGAAAATGCTTTTGGGAAATACAGAAGCGCAAACAGTTTTCAGCATTCTCGCCAGCGAAACGGTCGACGAGCAACAAAAACGAAAAGCTGCTACAGATACAGATACTTTTCATAATTAAAATTTTTGCGTTGTGCGATTTATTTATTTACCTCCACGTTCACATCGTCAGCCATCTCAACGCTGTTGCCCCATCTCCCAACCACCTCCCCCCACCGCGAAGCGAACGACGGCAACGTTATGTAAGGCGTCTTCAATACATAGTACAAAAAATATAAAAAACAACATACAAAAAAGTCGAGTGCAAACAGTTTGCAACGCGTGCGAAAACAATGCGAAAACTAACGCAAGCCGCCAACGCATAGGAAAGTCAAGGTCGTCGGTGTTAGCTACCCTCTGCCTTCCCCCTTCGGCGTCGTCCCCCCAACGCTTAGTTACTTGCACTTGCGGATGGTGCAATGTAGGCGCGAAAATCGGCAAATCCAATAAAACCGACTAAATAAAAAACAGAACATCAATCGAACACTTTCAATCGACCATCACATTGCCTAACATGGACAGCTGGTGGATGCATCACAGCGCTGAGCTGCTGACTGCCACATGCCCCAAGGAGGCCAATGCCACATCGGATTCGCTGTCGCCTTGGAGCATCGACTGGTCCCAACTTGCAGAGCATTACGTTCACTACTATCAACTGCTTGCGATCTTTGCCAGTCGAACAAGTCAACTGGTGGATCATGTTGTTGGCACCCTCTCGCAAGATGTGGTCTTTGTCTATGCGGTGAAGATTTGTATGCTGCTCTTCTTTCTCTTCCTGATGCATCTGTTCAAGCGTTGGAATACCGTTGTCGTGGTCACTGAGCAGCCAACGAACGCCTCCGTCGAGGTGACCAAGGAGCTGAGTTGCGAGTTCAACTTTGTGTCCGAGCAGGAGAAGCGGGCGGCGCAGGAGGCGGCAGCGGAGGCAATGCTGGAGGTGGAGGAGAAGCGACGTCGCAAGCGATTCACCAAGAAGCGCAATTGTGTCTCGGCCGGACCGATACTCATCGCACTGCGCCATCAATCACAGCGGCCCAAAGGTCATCGCAGGTCCGGGCTCAACTTTGAGCCCATCTCGCCCAGGGAACGCATACTCGAGAACTATTTGGCGCCGAGGGAGCAACCCTTGACGATTAATTTGCCGGCCACGGTGGTGGAGCAGCCGCAACAGCAACACCAACATCAACAGCAACAGCAGCAGCAGCAAGTGGAGACAAAGGAAGTGTCTCCTGTGGGAGTTCAGCATGTGGATGTCGACTTGGTCACTTTCATGTGGGTTACTTTAGGGAGAGGAAGGAAATAAATCGAACTATGATTTGATGACAGAAATTCTATTTCTATTTCCATTGCTTGAACTAATTTGATTGCTTTGTTTACCACTTGCAGCTCAGAGCCACGCGGCACATTGAGCACCACGGATGAGATCTATCCGGATTCGCCGGACAGCAGCCTCTATGGTTCGGATGAGGAGCAGGAGGATGCCTCGCAGTATTGCCGTGGTGGCTATCATCCCGTGGTCATTGGCGACATCTTCGACAATCGGTTTCGTGTTGTGCGCAAACTCGGCTGGGGACACTTCTCCACCGTGTGGCTCTGTCGAGATCTCAAGTGAGTTGACGCGAGAAAGTCACCTTCTCAATGCATGATTAACCTTTCGCTATTTACCCTTTAGGGATGAGAAATATGTGGCGCTGAAGGTGGTGAAGAGCGCTCCGCATTATATTGAGACTGCAGCGGATGAGATTCGCCTACTGGAAGCGATTCGCGATGCGGATTCCCTCGACGTAAAGCGCGAGCGCATTGTCCGACTGATGAATCACTTTACGGTGCGTGGCGTGAATGGTGTTCACACCTGCCTCGTGTTCGAGGCATTGGGTTGCAGTCTGTACAAGCTGATTGTGAAGAACAACTACCAAGGACTGGCGATCACCCAGGTGCGCAACATCATCAAGCAGGTGCTCGAAGGACTCGACTATCTGCACAGCAAGTGCAGCATCATCCACACGGACATCAAGCCCGAAAACATATTGCTGGTGATCGATAATGCGGCGGCCATGAATCAGCAGATCGACGACGAGATCAACAGTCTGCGCGTCAAGGGTGCCGATTTTCCCGATTCGTATAGTAAGTTGATAGTCTTATTTCTTATTTCTAAACGTATTATTATTGCTTAGTACTATCCGATAAGAAGAATGAATGAATGAAGAATAAGAATGGTCAGGAAATATCTGCTATATTACAACCCGATTTCAAGAAATTTCCCTTTTAGAATTAGTTTAGAATATTGGAAGTTATTAAGAAAATACTACATCTCCTCCCAAAGAGGAGAAGTCTCGCCTGTCCATTCAAGAAAGAGCTACCAAAATTAGTGACTATATTTTTGTATATTCTATTTATCTTATATTTGCTAAGGCATTTCGTCAAGCGCACCCCATAAAATAATGACATTATTAATTTGGCAGTTATTTTATTTAACTTTATAATTTATATAACAATCTCAAGTCGAGCATATTTGTCTGTATCTTTTTTTTTGTATCATATTTAAACCCCTAGTAATGACATTCTTGGAATTTTTATAAACAGTACAAACAGGGAAATTATTTAGAATTTAACTTTCTCAGATTCTTTTGTAAAAATAGGTAGCAAATATCCTAAAGTAGAGCACACTCGGCTGTAGCTTTTAATATTGAGGTCGATAGTAATCACATTCTTACAATTTCAATATGAATGGAATATTAGGTTCGTAAAAAGAATCAACAGTCCCTATAAGGTGCGGAGCATAGACCAGTAGAGGTTCGTAATTTGGAAGTTATTTAGGATTATACTTTATAATTTACTTCTTTTCTTTCATTAAAAATAGTTAGCCAGGTATCTCTAAATCGAGGGCCCTCGTTTCTATTTCTCTTTCTCTTATTAATTCCTCTCCTTTCTCCACTCACAGTAAGTTCGATAGAGAAGCAGACAAAGACGCGGGCCAAGTGGCCACTGATCGAACCGAATGGCTCAACGAACACGAGCAACAGCACAGCGAACAACTCGACATCATCGACGCCACTGGCCGCCATAGTAATGTCCTCGCTGGACAAGGACGACACGACCACCTCGTCCACGCTCAACTCCAACACCACCTCCTCGCTGGCCTCCAAGTACTCTAGCTTGATTGGCGACAACGAGTGCAATGGCATCAGTCTGCTCAGCGTGGGCGGAGTCGAGAGTCCCATTACCGGAGGAGGTAATACGAATTTAGGCAATCGTTATCGCGCCGAGAAGAAAATCACTGCCAAGGTGAGTACGATCCCTTCAAGAAGCTTTCTAGCTCGCACTTTGCAGGTTTCGCGTCGCGATTTTATGCACTCAACTCGTTCCTGCATACTATACATCAGACATCATGTATATGTCATACCATATATATGTATTTTTCATTTGATTTTCTGTGTTGCTTTTTCTTTTGGACCAAACACAAAACAAAAATGTCTTCATTTTCATCATCATCTTTTGGCCTTATTCATCGGCGCAGTCTTCTATTGACCGCGACCTTGACGAGGACACTGACAACGACACCCTGGGTGATAATAGCACCATTGCCAGCGACACGCCTACCGAGCAAGACGTTAATATCATTACGAATAACGTTTGCCCAAATCCCGATAAGGTAATGTCTAAAGTTTTCCCCTCTCTCGACGAAGAGGATTGTTCTGCTGGTTTCCAATTGTTCTCAATTTGTTTAAAACGCTTTGCCTACGAAATGAGAGCCAAACTTCCTAGTTTGTTCACTCGTTAACTGCTTAGTTGAACGTTCTCGTTACTCGTTACTCGCTACTAAACTAATGTTTTGGGATTGGGGATTAATAGAGATGGTTAAAGCAATGCATATTTGTCAATTGATAATTATCATTTACTTAAGCTATAAATTTCATTTGATAATACTGCTTATTTCATTAGAATCCTGCCTGAAATGAAAGGGGAGTCGCCAAAAAAACTTCTTGTTTAATTTACTTGTTAACCGCTTAGTTCAAAGTTCTCGTTCTCGTTGCTCGCCAATTAACTATGTTAATATACGGAATTAGGGGCTCATAGAGCTAGTTCCCAATTATGCCCTACCATCATGTATATTCGTTCTTTATTTTATGCATAACTAAAAATAATACACCCATCAATTTCTTAGTGAACAATTCTCGCTACTCGTTACTAGTTACTCGTTAACCATTCTTCTGTTCAGGATAAATGATTGTTAGAGATTGCTAGAGCTTTCCATTGATTTTAATCATTATGCTTTTGTTATTCACATCCACACACAAATGTTTAACCATGCCGAGATCTACACAAAATCTATATCCAGTCCATAAACTCCATGTACACCTGTGTTACGAAGTTAATGTGTTTATTATGTGTACAACTCTGGCTTTAGCTTTAGATGTTTACCACACACGCTTTTAGACATCAAATACTACACATTAAACATGTTCCACATTCCGAGCTTAAGAAACGAGTAGATTGTTATTGTACCGCCCAATTTACATGTGAATTGTGTTCTGAATGTTGTAACGCTTTATAACTCCGATCGGCATTCAATAGACGATCAATATGGCATCAGGTTGAATGTCGAATGGAGTCTTTAATTAATGTTATTTTATGCATTGCACCAGAAAAAAACCAAAACAAAAAAAATATGTGTTCTTTTTTCTTCTTTTCTTTCCTTGTGTGATCGATATACATACATACAATATATACCCACTTACATTTCACATACATACGTAAACACTTATACACCTGTTAAGCAGCTGCCCCCGAATGCCAACGTGAGCAACTCGAATGCCGGCAGCAACTTTAACTGCTCCACCAACAACTACTCGAATGCGAACTCAAATACTCAAAGCACGTGCACGCCACTACAGCAACAACAGCAACATCATCAACAACAACAACAACAACAGCAACCACATAACAACAGCAACACGATCCACGATAGCAACAACAGCCCCACCTCCAATACCAACACCAACACCAACACCAATACCAATGCCACGCTTACCACATCCACAATTGCCACTGCAACCACATCCCAAACTGACCCCGCCTCTGTGTGTGCCACACCTGCCACTGTTACTGCCACTGCCACTGCACCATCTTCAGCTCCCAGCAGCACCACAAGCACGTGCACGTACTCGTTTACGCATATCGTGCCACCATCAACTGCAACTGCAACCACAGCAACTGCAACTGCAACTGCAACAAGCACTGACAACATTGGCAGGACAACAGCCACAGCCACAGGCACATCGACAACCACAACAACAACAATAACTACAACTGCTACAGCTAAACTTAATGTCAATGCCAATGCCATTCCTTCGCAGAACCAGAGCCAGAGTCAGGGGCAATCCTATACGCACACAATACAATCGCTGATCAACAACAGCAACGTGAGGGTGAAGATCGCCGATCTGGGCAATGCCTGCTACGATGTGAGTATAAAAATTGTCAAGTTAAGAATATAAAATATATAACTATATTATATCTTGAATTTGACAATTAGTCAATCATTATAGTACAACTAAATCTAAAATTGAAAATCAATAAGAATTGATCGATAAATTGATATATAAATTTTTAGTAGGTGATGGGAGTAAATTATTGAGTCTGCAATCTTTTATAGATAAGAATATTTATTTTCATAATTGTGTAGTAGATCGTTTATTAATTACATATTACTATAAAGAAATATGCTAATACAAATTTATAAGAATTGATTTATAACAATTAATTAATGGGAGTACAGAAATAATTAAGACTGCAATCTTCGATTGATAAAAATATTTTATTTATTAATAATTGTAGTTTGCTTTTCAATCATTATTATCACGAAATTTACTAATACAAATCAATAGGTTGATAAGTTAATCTATTATAATGTGGTATGCAATGTCTGCTATGATGGGAGTACTGAAATAATGAATAATCGATCGTTAATGATTGTAAAGGTATATCCATTAAATTATAAATTAGCATATTATGGTAGCTATACAAATTTTGATAAAAAAAAAGGATTCCTATATGATTGATACTTTTTTTTTATTAACGAACAATTGCCAAGTGATTATATTTTTGCTTAGATAGACTTTTCAAGTTCCCATAATATACTGAGATTGACATTATACTATTTTCGTAACCCCAGTTCGATACATATAATTGATTTTCAATAAATTATATTAATACATTTTTGAATTTAAAAATATTTCACAAGTTCTGTGAAAATAAATTAGAGAAGACTTTAGACCTTTTCTAGGAATATTTAACAGATTTCATTTAAAGAAATATAATATTACGAAGGAAAGTACTAGTTTATAAACTAAAAGATTTAAGTACTTAGGTAGTAATATAATACCGATTTCTTCTCAGTACCATCACTTCACGGAGGACATTCAGACACGACAGTATCGCTCCATCGAAGTGCTGCTGGGCGCGCCCTACAACTATACCGCCGATATCTGGAGCACTGCGTGCTTGGCCTTCGAGCTGGCTACGGGAGATTATCTATTCGATCCACATGCAGGCGAGTCATATAGCCGAGATGAGGATCATCTGGCGCACATTGTGGAGCTGCTTGGATCAATACCGCAGTCGGTGATACTGCGTGGCAAGCATGGACTCAAGTACTTCACGAGCTATGGTAGGTTGTTGCTTACTTCATTAGGAATTTGAGAATAATACGAAATAATTCTGAACTACAGGCAGCCTAAGAAATATCACAAAGCTGAAGCCCTGGAGTCTGTTGAATGTGCTTGTGGAGAAGTACGACTGGGATCCGGTGGAGGCGAAGAAGTTCTCGGACTTTTTGCTACCCATGCTCGAGTATAATCCGGTCATAAGGGCGTCGGCAGCGGAGTGTCTGCAACATCCTTGGTTGGAGCAGGAGGAGTTCGTCTAGTACACTCAAGCATTAATATAACCGTACTCATATTTGTAGGCTTTTATATTCGAAAAGAGATGATTGTCATAGAGGAACTAATATTACGATACGAAATATTATGCTAAATTAGCGTTAAGCGTTAACCAGAATGCAAAAACAAAAAATATACACAGGAAAATTCAAAAAGAATGCAATATTATACACAGAGGAAATTTGTGTGGAAATTTCCGCATAATATGATGGCGGAAAGGGAAGCGGAAAAGGAGTTTTCGAAGCTTTTTTTTTCATTTGACACGATTTTTGTACTCGAGAGCTTTAAACAAGTTTAGCAACATTGCGATTTTAATTAATTTAATAACAAAGGAACAACATAAACAAAAACAAACATGAATTTTCTATGCTTTCCCCTTGAATTTCGTGATTTTTTTTTATATATTGAGAAAACAAACAAAATAAAACAAAACAAAAGACAATGACGACAATTTGTAAGTCAACAGATGCCTAAACTGACTGACTGAAAAAAAAAAACAAAATAAAACAACAACAACAAAAGTGAGAATGGAATTAACAAAATTAAGGAATCAACATTTTCACAGAACAAAACTCAATCTAATAAAAGAATCATAATAATTAGTCAAATATTCGAAAAGCGCATTGATAATACAATATTTGTATAATTAGTGACACTTAAATGTAGATAACTAAAGATAAAGATAAAGATATTGTTACGATTACGATTAAATACAGCCAGCTTTCTAGCAGCAAGTAGTGATTGTGGTATATTTAACCAAAAATATTGTAGGACTTCAGCAGATTAGGATTACGTGACGAATATGTGTTTTTTAATTGGTTTCACCTAGATGAGACGACACTTCGACCGAATTGAAATTATTCAATATTATTTTCATTTGTCGCATTATCAAATTATTTCAAAAATTGAGATAAGATAACTTTATTGTTATTTTGCCATTAGTCTTATTATTTGATTGACAGCTGCAGGCTTTAAACTGAGATAATCCCAAAAATATGACTATATACTTATGCACCAACATTAATTTTTGGAAATTTCCTCAATATTTGACGCTGACAAGGTATTAAATGCAGACGATAAATCTTGTAGTGGAATTGAAACTTATACACACACGCATACACACAATAAATATAATACTTTCATATGTATTTGCTAGGGAAATCGAATTCACATTGAAGAACTAAACATATTTTATTACTTACCTACAAACAAAACGAAACAAAAAAAGTATTTGTACACAAACCTAAGAAGTAACATTAAACGTGACCAAATAATTTAATATTGTGGAAGATTTTTCCCAAGAAAAGCGAAAAGAACAAGAATTAAATACACATTTAATATACACACGAGTAATACAAATAAACGCAAGTAAATACTGTAAGTACAATACGTATACTTAATTTTTCTGCCATTCTTGATAACCGAACTAAGATAAAGACGTTGAAGTAGAATTTCTGATTCAACTTTTTGAATCTTTTTTCTTTGTCTTCAGCATTAGTTCTCCGTTTAATCAGAAACTTACTTTTAATGATTATAGCATTGGGAAACAAAACGTCAGCGGCTTTGGTTTACATGTGTATTTTATTTATACGTAATAATGTATCAAAATGCAGAATACTTGTGCCTAGTGTAGTTTAGACATGATTTCGTTTTTTGGGGTATTATATCATCAGGAAGATTATCATATATGTTTAACAATAGAATAATAATTATGTACTCGTTATTCGTTGGCATAAAGCACAATGATCTATTATCGATTACCAGCAGCTAGGAAAATACTCGGGATAGAAATACGCGTCTGCTGCAGCTGCCCCTCACATGGATTCTAGAGACCTAATCCCAATATTTGCTCCTGCTTGTAGACACCATGATAGGCATTGCGAATTAGCACATAGGGGAAGCAGGACTCTAGGAGATCCATGGTGAGAAACGGTGATTGTTTGACAATCTCATCCAGCAGCAAATAGATGGACTCGCGATTGCGTGTCGCCTCCTTGTCCGATTCCTGCCCCAGACGCAGCAGCGATGAGCTGGCCAAAGCCAGAAATTCCTTCATGCGATCCTCCATATCGTTCTGTCCGCAAATGGTGAATAGAGCCCCGAAGATATTGTTAATCGCCGCCGACATGCAATGCGTGTTATTCGAGTGGCCATCAATGGTGGCCCGGTAAAAGGAATGCTCGTTGCGTGCCAACTTTGGTATAGAGACGGCCACAAAGACCATCAGAAGACAAGCAGTCAAGTGTTCACCCTCATCAAATTCGGGTTTCTTTGATTTGAGTGTGGTTGCCAGCGTGGGATCCACCTTGCACAGCAGACCAGCCGCTGAGGCCATCTCGGAGGCGACACGTATCTGATCGCCGCCTGGCAAATGCTCCTGAAAGTCCTTGACCGAGCTCAGCAGGAAGGGAATGCGTTTGTCCAGCACATCGACCAACGCCTCGTGCACCAGATTCCGGAAACAGATGATAACACCAATGATTGTCATGCGTTGCAGCACACGATCAACATCTTGCAGTCGCTTAAACTGCTCCTTCATCACCTCGGGCTTATCGAAGCTGGTGCGCAGTGTGATCAGCACCTCTTTGTTGGTGCCCACCAGGGATTTGAGTTCCTGCACCTGATTGGCAATGTGCCACATCAGAGTCTCATTCAAAGTCTTGATGCCATATGGACCAACGAGTTCAGCTAAAGCGCGCAGTTCGTTCAGATCAGAGAACTCTTGGGGATTGAAGGGCACCCAGCCTTCTGGCGAGATGGGCACAAATGCCTTCTGGTTAATCGAGAACACAATGTTTCCAGCGGAGACGCGACGCAGCAACACCTCGCTATACCAAGTGTTGTAGAGAGCAGCAATGGTCTTCTCTCCATGCGAATCCAATGCCTGTGTCTGTTGTAACAGACAATTGTTGAAGACGCGCGTAATATCGATGTGTACATAGTTTTCCACGGTCTGCAGTACATTCATGTATGCGCGTACGCTGGCTAGCAGCTCAGAGGGCTTGGCAATCTCCATTGTCTCTTGGTTGAACATCACCATGCCAACCAAATCACGCGAGAAGCGATGCTCCAGATTCTGGCAGAGATATTCGCGCGGTGCAAAGGCAAACTCCCAGACATTGACAGTGGGGCAATAGTTGATGGCATAGCAGAGCTCCGTGAGCGCCATGTGCAGCTTATCCATTGTGGTTAGATCCTCGCGTGTTTTGCGATACGATTCGTCGCCCGGCTTACGAATGTCATCGAAGTGCTTCGACTTAGATTTATCCTTCTTTTTGCGTGCCGATTGCACAGACAGAATCTTGGCACAGTGCTTGGGCAGCAAAGCATCGGCCATTGTGCATTGCTCATCGCAAATTGTGGTAATGATATTCTTTGCCTCTTTGGCCATCTCCTCCAGAAAGATGTTCACAACACTGAGTGAACGTTCGCGTATATGATGCCGTTCCTCGGGACACATCTCGTGCGTGCAGTTCTGGAAATGACTGCAGATCAACGGGAATGCAATGATGAAGCGATTCTGTGCCGGAAACTCGAGGCACATGTGAAACTGATCGTCAAACATTTTGCTATAGAAACAGAATATGCTCAGATCCGATGTCTCCACGAGTATCTCATCCAGATTGTCGACGACGCGCGTGTGGAACACCATCGAATCGAGCAGACGAGCTAGTTCAATGTGCTCCGTGATGCGTAAAGCTGCCTTGCCCACACTCATGTATGTCTGCAGGCGGAACCAGTCCAGCCGGAAGGGTCTAAAGTAGAACAGTTCGTTGTCCTCCACCTGCTTGACGGTCAGGCCAGCAGCTGTGTTGTAGAGCGAGCTAAATATGATGCTCTCGTCCTCGGGACACATTTGCAGACTCTGCATGCGGATGTTAAGATCCGTGGCATCGAAGCCCGATAAATATTGCACGTAATAACGCTGCATAACCTGACTGTACTTGCGCACTAGAGCACGCAGCTCCTCCATGTGGAAGAGTAGCTCAGGCAGCTGCCGATCAACAAGATCCTCGTTGCTCTTGCCTGAAAGAAAAAAACACAATTAATATTACACACTCTCAACTTAATATTAAACTGCAGAGACTCACCTTTGTGCTTCAACAGCGGCGGATTGTCGTTGTGCCGTAGTAGCCAAAGAATTTCGTCGCGAGCCAGACACAAACCAATGAAGATGAATATCGCCTTGGGGCCCAACAAGCCCGGCTGATCCGTCATTATCAGTGCCAATTCCTTGAGCGCAGTACGCAAGAATTTCCGACGCTCACGATGCATCAATGCTGCTTTCTGGACAGCCGTGTTATAAGCTTCCTTCACCTCACCGATGCGCTTGCTGTAGCCCTTAATGCCGTCAAATGTGGACTGAATATATTGATGTATCTGCAGCACCTCATCGCGGAAAAGCGCCACAACCCAGCTGCTCTCTAGCGCTGACAGCCAGATCTTATTTACTTCTGGGTACTGGCCCAGCATTTGATGATTCAACAACAGGCCGAAGATGATCCAACGATCCATAGCCTCCAGGGAAATGTACTCACACGACATTGTATCTGTGCGCACGGCTTTCAGCAGGATTGCCGGATTGCCCACAAGACTGAGCTTTTGCATTTCACGCCATTTATCTGCGGGCAGATTACGCAGCGCATAGATGGAGGTGAGCGAGCGCAAGGCATTGGCCAGCAGCCGCTGATGGGGTATGAACTCCTCGCCAAGCTTCTTCAGCGGCACCTCGTAATCGAGTATCATCTGCCCGAGGCGTGGAAAGCCTGTGTCTGCCTGATTATTTTGCAGCTCATAGGCGGCATTGTAAAGACCCAGCACAGCTTTGCGATCCTCGACGCGGGACAGCACAATCATCAGCGAGACATAGGTGACCACCAGGTCCAAATAATTTTTAGTCAGCTCAAAGTTGAGTGTTATGTCCAAGTGGATTTGGCAAGCGTCCATGGTGGTCAGCAATTCGCAGACATTGTCCTTAAAGTCTAGCAGATCGACAAACGTGTGGTAATACAGCGATAGCGACTTTATTATCTCCGCCTTGATGTTCACTATAGCGTTAAGACCCTTGACATCAATGTTGGGAAAACGCTTCACAATGAATTTGATGGAGGACTCCAGGGACTTTTCGGAGAGGAAACCCGGCTTCGATTTGGTGTCGCCGCATGCCTTTTTTATGTTGTAGATGCGCGTAAGTATTCCTAGGCCTCGATCATTCAATATGATCAACTTTTCAGCTATCTTTTGCTGATTGGGAAAAATTGGGCGTGCCATTTTATCACTCTCCAATGAGATAGACAGACGCAGCTGTCTGTAGTTGAATCACCAAATAGATAATTTCAAATAGCGTAGGATACGCCAAGCAACGGTGCCGAACGTTAGTCCAAGCTATTTGGTTTTCTTAATGCACTCGTATTTATTTACTGAACTTTTTACTTAACTAATTAAAACACGGCAACACAAAATGTACACATTCTTTTTTTTGCGTTTATCGATAAACTGCATTCATTAACATAAATATTGAGTTGCGGTACTCGTTACTTGCGACGAGTACATGTAACTATTTTGCCTGCAGATATATCGATATATTTATCGGTATATTTAAGAATCTCATACCAGAGCGAATAAATCGCAGCGGCAGCGGCGAATAAACCGCGGCGAACTTATTCGCGGCTTTTTTATTCGCTCAAATGTCTTCGTCAGATGAAGAAGTGATTTTATTAACGTTGTTATTTGAAGAAGAAAATTAGAAAAATGCGTGAGTATTTAAAAATATTGCTTTTTTTATTGCTTATTGTAGCATTATATTATTAAATTAGGAATAAAAGAGTTTGGGTACATCCCATAAATGCAAAGTGGCATTCCCATGAAGAGTTCACCATTACAGAAGAATGATTGGCAATCTTTTTAAGGTAATATTAACAGGGTGAATTTTCCTCAATATTCGCCAATTCTTCTTCCATAATAAGTTCTGCAATTTTAAATTTTACTTGAGCCTGTCTCCTCGGACTGAATTTTTTAATGGTGTGGGCATACGCCATAAACAACATGTCAACACCGTCGTGCGTTTTTTTATTCTTTGTTAGCAAATATTCAATTTCATCCTTCACGGAGAACGTTGGTTGTGGGGTACGTCTTTTTAAGCGCTTCAATGCAGGTCTTTCAGTATCAACGGCAGGAATTGATACGATAGATTGGTTCAATTCATCTTTGCTCTTGTTATACTCAATTTCATCCTTCATGGAGGACGTTGATTGTGCGGTAGATCTTTCGAAGGGCTTCAATTCAGGTTTTTCAGTATCAACGGTAGAATTTGATACGATAGATTGGTTGAATTCATCATTGCTCTCGTCATCCATATGCGATTCTGGTGATTCTTCTTTGCATTGAAAAGTTTCCGTGAATGAAAATGGTTCAGATAGTTCAATGCCACTGACATTCGAAGACGTTTTAGCAAAGGAAATAAATGGACGAAAATATTCCATTTGTTTGGCCCAAATCCATGTTTTATGTACTGCGGCTTGCCCTGTAGTACATTTTGTTGACCTCACATATTTTGAAAAGGAGTCTCGTAAATTTTTCCATTTTTTTTTTAATTCATCACCTAAAAATATAAAAAATAATTCAATTTCATTTTACAGATTCTTTGTGTGGTATTGCCGGATATGGCAAGAACAGTGATGGTGGGATTTTTGAAAATTCTAACATGGGAGTGAAATTTGAAAGTAACAAACTGAATGTACCAAAACCATGAAGGAGATATTTAATTACAGATTGTGCCGGGCAAGAATTCTTTTGGAATTCTTGCCGAAAAATGGCGCATATTTTACAGCTATTGCATTTCAATGAATAGCGTCGAGGATTTTTATGAGGAATTAGAATCCCAAGAAGTGATAGCACTTCAAGACGCTCAACTTAATTGGCATTCGACATCAGACAATAATTTGTTGATTATTTCACTATTTAAATGATAAATGATAATATGTAAACACAAAAAATAAAATATATGTAAGAACACTAAACAACTGTTTCATTGTACAAAAACAACTTGATTTGATAAAGCAATATAATTACCACTCTCTTCCAGCTCCAATCCAATTTCGTTCCATATCTTGTCCTTTTTTTTGGTGTTTTTGTAGTCCTCGTCCTCCATATCGTACAACATTTTATGTTTTTTAACTAATTTAATAAGCAGCTCCACTTTTGCCATTTCTTCTATTAGTGCAGTTATGAATGACAACAAATGGCAGCCATGAAAAAAGACATTGCGCATAAACAGCTAAACGTATAAACGTCACATGTGATGATTTTTAATAAATATTTTTTCAATAAAAGTGAATGATTATAAGTTAAAAACTGCGTCTCGTATTATATTATTATAATTATATTGTATCAAAAGCCAGAATATAGTAATTTAACATGTAAACAAGGCAAAAATTGAACACATGCATCACATGTGACGTCATCAGCGCAGAACACGACCAAATTACTGCGCAATCTAATTTTATTGTTCTTGGCGGCAAGCGAAAAAAACGCTGCATGCGCGGTTGTGGAAAAAATTCGCCGTCGAAACGAATTCGCTCCGCTTTGGTGTGTATTCGCGCCGCTGCCGCTGCGATTTATTCGCTCTGAGATATGCTTTATATTAACTGCATGTTGGAAAGTTTATAATTTAATACAAATAACAGAAACTAAATACAATTTTAATAGTTTCCTTTTATATACACAATTTATAAAACAAAATCGAAATACAAAAGAAGTGTAGCCTAGTCGGCCATTAAAAATTACGGTATATTTCGATATATTTTTGTACGTTAAATGGTACATTTTGAAACTTTACTTGCGGTCACTTTGATCAGCACATGTTGTTGCCATCACCGCAGTTTTTCCTCAGGAAATTCAGTTTGAAATAGAAGAGGTGCGTATAGGAATTTATAATTTACTGAAAAATCGTAATATAAGCAAGCTTTTAATTAATTAAATCAAACAGAAATGAGCGCTGCAAGAAAACTTGAGCGTGCTGACGTGTGTCGGGTGCCGGAGAACATCAACTTTCCTGCTGAAGAAGACAATGTGCTGCAGCAATGGCGTGACGAAAAGATCTTTGAGAAGTGCAGTCAGCTCTCAAAGGGAAAGCCCAAGTAAGAAATGCATGCAATTGTTGCATCAGCCAAACTTCTAATGACTCACAATTGTTTTTGCTACTTTATTTTTTTCATGACACTTAGATACACTTTCTACGATGGGCCGCCATTTGCAACCGGCTTGCCGCATTATGGTCACATCCTGGCTGGTACCATCAAGGACATTGTGACACGGTATGCCTATCAGCAGGGTTACCATGTGGATCGTCGCTTCGGCTGGGATTGTCACGGTCTGCCTGTGGAATTCGAGATCGATAAGTTGCTCAACATCAAAGGTCCTGAGGATGTGGCAAAAATGGGCATTAAAGCGTATAACGCCGAGTGTCGCAAGATTGTCATGCGCTATGCTAATGAATGGGAAACTGTTGTGACGCGTGTGGGTCGCTGGATTGATTTCAAGAACGATTACAAGACATTGTATCCCTGGTACATGGAGTCCATCTGGTGGATCTTCAAGCAGTTGTTCGACAAGGGTTTGGTCTACCAAGGTGTAAAGGTGATGCCCTATTCAACTGCGTGCACAACATCGCTATCCAACTTTGAGGCTAATCAAAACTACAAGGAGGTCGTTGATCCATGTGTCGTGGTAGCTCTTGAGGCTGTAACGCTGCCCAACACCTACTTCTTGGTGTGGACAACAACGCCGTGGACATTGCCTTCGAATTTCGCCTGCTGCGTTAATGCAAAAATGAATTACGTAAAGGTGCGTTGAAATATTGTATTTGCTTTCAATTTACATATTTATTCATTCATTGTTTCTATGTCATTTGTCAGGTGCGCGATGTGAAAACCGATCGTCTTTATGTGCTCGCCGAATCGCGTTTGAGCTACGTCTACAAGACGGAGGCAGAGTACGAGGTGAAGGAGAAGTTTACGGGCGACAAGCTCAAGGGACTGCATTACAAACCGCTCTTCCCTTACTTTGCTCAACGTGGTGCTGAGGTAAAGGCGCATCGTGTGCTGGTGGATGATTATGTGACTGAGGATTCGGGTACTGGCATTGTCCACAATGCACCTTACTTTGGCGAGGACGATTACCGTGTATGCTTGGCAGCCGGTTTAATCACCAAGTCCAGTGATGTCATTTGCCCCTTGGATGATAGCGGTCGCTTTACAGCAGAGGTACCCGATTTCCAAGGTCAGTACGTTAAGGATGCGGATAAGAACATCATGGCCAGTTTGAAGGCCAGCGGCAATTTGGTCTCCAGCGGTCAAGTTAAGCATAGTTATCCATTCTGCTGGCGTTCGGATACGCCATTGATCTACAAGGCGGTTCCTTCCTGGTTTGTGCGTGTTGAGCACATGTCCAAGAATTTGCTGGCCTGCAGCTCTCAGACCTACTGGGTACCCGACTTTGTGAAGGAGAAGCGTTTCGGCAACTGGCTGAAGGAGGCCAGAGATTGGGCCGTAAGTTAATATTGATTGCCTGTCAATTCTCGTTATTAACGTATTGTCTTTTTAGATTTCTCGTAATCGCTACTGGGGCACTCCCATTCCCATCTGGCGTTCACCGAGCGGTGATGAGACTGTTGTCATTGGCAGCATCAAGCAATTGGCAGAGCTATCTGGCGTGCTAGTGGAAGATTTGCATCGTGAGACCATTGATGACATTGAGATTCCATCGGCGGTGCCCGGCAATCCTCCACTTCGACGCATTGCTCCCGTTTTTGATTGCTGGTTCGAGTCTGGTTCTATGCCATTCGCACAACAGCATTTCCCCTTCGAGAATGAGAAGGACTTTATGAATAATTTCCCAGCTGACTTCATTGCCGAGGGTATTGATCAGACACGCGGCTGGTTCTACACTCTGCTCGTCATCTCGACGGCCTTGTTTAACAAGGCGCCATTCAAGAACCTAATTGCCAGTGGTTTAGTTCTGGCCGCCGATGGACAGAAGATGTCCAAGCGCAAGAAGAACTATCCAGATCCCATGGAAGTGGTGCACAAATATGGTGCAGATGCTTTGCGTTTGTATCTAATCAACTCGCCAGTTGTGCGCGCTGAAAGTTTGCGATTCAAGGAAGAGGGCGTGCGTGATATCATCAAGGATGTCTTCTTGCCGTGGTACAATGCTTATCGCTTCCTGCTTCAAAACATTGTGCGCTACGAGAAGGAAGAGCTGGGAGGCAAGTCGCTGTACACCTACGAGAGGGCACGCCATTTGCAGAGCATGGAAAATGCTTCGGTTATCGATGTGTGGATTTTGTCATTCAAGGAGTCGCTGTTGGAGTTCTTTGCCACTGAGATGAAGATGTACCGCCTCTACACTGTGGTGCCTAGACTCACCAAGTTCATTGATCAATTGACCAACTGGTAAACAAACTCTTGATTACCTTGCAATTCAGATAACTAAAATCTTTCTTCTAAGGTATGTGCGCTTAAACCGTCGTCGCATCAAGGGTGAAATGGGCACTGAACAGTGCATTCAATCATTGGATACGCTTTATGATGTGCTCTATACAATGGTTAAAATGATGGCACCTTTTACACCTTTCTTGACCGAATACATCTTCCAGCGACTCGTGCTCTTCCAGCCTAAAGGAACCTTGGAGCACACTGACTCCGTGCACTACCAAATGATGCCTGCGAGTCAACGCAAGTTTATTCGCAGCGATATCGAACGATCTGTTGCACTGATGCAGTCTGTGGTTGAGTTGGGACGAGTGATGCGCGATCGTCGCACTCTGCCTGTAAAGTATCCCGTTTCGGAGATCATTGTGATCCACAAGGATCAGCAGACGTTGGAGGAGATCAAGAGCTTGCAAGACTTCATCCTCAGCGAACTTAATGTGCGCAAGCTGACGCTCAGCTCTGAGAAGGAAAAGTATGGAGTAACATTGCGTGCTGAACCAGACCACAAGGTGAGCTATTAAAGCTACTTTGTAACAATTTAGAATGCTAATTTAAATTTTCATTAATTGCAGACGCTGGGTCAACGCCTGAAGGGCAACTTTAAGGCTGTTATGGCAGCTATCAAGGCGCTGAAGGATGAAGAGATTCAAAAGCAGGTTGCCCAGGGCTACTTTAACATTTTGGATCAGCGCATTGAGCTGGACGAAGTGCGTGTTATTTACTGTACGTCCGATAAGGTTGGAGGAAACTTTGAAGCGCACAGCGACAACGAAGTACTTGTCCTTTTGGACATGACGCCCAACGAGGAGCTGCTTGAGGAGGGTTTGGCTCGTGAAATCATCAATCGCGTGCAGAAGCTCAAGAAGAAAGCACAACTGATACCCACTGATCCTGTTATCATCTATTATGCCCTAAGTGCCAGCAAGAATGCCAAAAAGGAAGTCCTGGAAACACAAGCTCAATTGGAAAAGGTGCTAGTCAACTATGCGGCTATGATCAAGGGTGCCGTCAAATCGGAGTTCATACCATTTAATGCGAAGGAGGCTGCCACGAAACGTCCTATCATCACGGAGCTGGTTGATCTCAAGGGCGTCGATCTAACCCTTACCATTTGCTCCACAGAGGAGCTGCAACTGCCGACACTCGCGTGGCTAAATGTTACGCTAGCTGGTGAGCTGCAACCGCGATTCGTCAACAGCAATAAGGCTTCCATATTGCTGCAGCATAATGTCAACAAGGAATACATCACATTGGAAACGCTGCGCACTGAAGTTGAGGTTCTTTTTGGTCTTTATGGCATCAACTATGAACTGTATGTGGTTGATCAGCAGAAAAAGGTTACGGAACTGAAGACCATCGATAAAAGCCTCAGTGGCAAGCTGCTTGTACTTACGCGCAATCCGGAAGCTCTACGCAAATCAACGGACTACGTGGTTGATGCAGCTCCCTATTCAAAGTTCGTCAATCAATCTGGAAGCACAATTTTTACTGAGAACCCCAAGGGTCACAGTCTGTTGTAGATCCGAAAACTCTATGGAATGACAGGTTGCTTAGTATTTATTTACATTGTAAACTGAAATACGAAATAAAAAGTAAACTTTTTCAAAAAGTTTTAAATATTAACAAGAAAATGTAAATTAAATTAAATATAAATAAAATTGTATGAGTGCTGAAATTGGTTCATCCAAAATGATTATAAAAAGTAAACGCACAAATATATTTTTTTGTAATTTTTTATTTTTATTGAAATCGCTTTTATTCGTTATATTATTAGATATTATATATGGTTTTATCATATATATCGGCTTGCCATAAACGTGTGTATTATGTGTTTTGTTCTCTTCTGCTTTGTGTACGATTAACTTTTGTTGTTCAATTTTTGTTATTATTTTTGTTTTTTAGACTTAGCTTCATTCTGCATAGCCTGAAGCTTATGCATTGCTTTGTGGAGACGATTTCGTACATTTAATACAAATATTGATCATAATTTATTTCAAGTGTTAATTTCAAAGTGTTTCATTTTTGTTTTTTGTTTTTATCAATCTGCTCAATCAGTGTCAATATCAGATCATAATATAAACATGAGTTTTAACGAATTGAAAGTGTGTGTACAATATTGTTGCCTCTGGAAAAATTGAAAAATTTACATCTCGATCCTGAAGAACAAAATATACATACTGAGTAAATTTAAGCACAATTGAGTAGACGTAGATACATATTTCAGTCACAATTTTGTTTTTAGCTGATTTCAATAATTTCATTTTAGGTTTTTGGTTAATATAATGCTGCTTAATTTTACTACATATACATTTATATACGTTTGCTGCATTTATACAATTCGTTTTTCTTTTCTTTTATTTTATTTTTTGTTTTGTTTTTCTTTTTGTGTAAAATAGTATTTTATATCATTTTGGAAAACGTGAAATTTGGTTTTCTTGATGCTTTTTTTTTACACAACATTTCGCATGTCTCTATCGATGCATATACATATATTCGAATTATACTTTTGCTTAGCCTTTAATGTATATTATTATATATATTTCTATATATATATATATGCTTCTGTTTTTCTTTCGGTTCTTTTCTTGTTTTATATTTATAATTTTATTTAATAAAATTACTAACACTTTAGCTAACTTCTACGTTTTATTCTTAACTCCTTGCTCACTTTGCTCACTTTCACATTATTTAAGTGCTACGTTTTTGTTTTTATTTGTTTCGTTTTTACGAGTTTCTTTTCTTTTTTCTTTCATTAACCTATGCCTAATCCTTAGTGACGATGTGTAGTTTGAGTGTGTCTATATTACAAGGTGTATTTAGTTTATATGTATGTATGTCATATGGGGGATTGTGGGGGACTGGTGAATTATTTGTATTTATTTTTATGTTCAAGACTTAAATACGAGTATGCTGCGTACTTAGTTTAAATGCTAGTTTATTTATATCTCAATAGTCAATAGTTTAGTTTCAGTTATAAATAGTTTAATAATATGTATATAATTATAAACAAATAAAACACTTTAGCAAAAGTTAAAGTTCGTGTATTGAAAGTGATTTAAAAAAAATAATTAAAAGTTTTAAATAAAATTCGGAAAAACCTTAATCTCTAGCATTCAGATTGAAGGCATTAAAAACTGCATTGCTTTTACAAATTAACATGGCAAATATGTTAAACTAAATATTGCATTTTAAAAAACTAAAATCTTAATAGACTAATTACAACAGAAAGCGTTATGAGTAAAGTACTTTGCTGTTTTGTCAACGTTCAATTTCCATTTCGATTTCGGTTGCGATTTGAGTTTGCATTTCGTTTCTTATTCTTGTTTTTTTTTTTATTTTTGCAACATTTCAGGTCGTCAGGTCAAATGAAATGTTAGAAATATATCACAATTTGTAAAAAGTATTAATGCATTTTGCCTTCGGAATAAAAATGATTAAGAAATAGTAGTAGCAGAGTTTTGGTAGACAGAGTTCGTCAATTTAGGGCTTTTGATTTTTGGCTGTCGAAATTAAGTATACGCGTTTAGAATAAATTCGAGCATTTTGTGAGTCTAAAACAAAATGGGTTTTAAACAATTAAATATATGTTTAACGCGCGCTTTGTTAAGTGTGTTTAAAGCATGATTAAGTAATTGATAATAAGCTTGTATGTGTGTGAGTGTGAGTGCGAGTATGTATGTATATACAAAGCATTTATGAAAATGAAGCTTGTCGCTTTTCTTTCGCTTTTTTTTCGTTTTCTTTTCGTTTGGAGTAGGAATATGGGCTAGGCTGGGGCTTAGGGGGACTCTTTCAACTTTTTACATTAATTTATGATTTATATATTAATAGATTACTTAGTTGAGTATGTAGTATTTACTTATATGTTGTCAATATTTCGTTTTTTATTTATGTATGTTCTTGTTGTTGTTGTGTAATACTTGTTTGACATCGAATGCAACTGGCTAATTAGACTTTAGTAGACTAAAAACACAAAGGCGCTGTCTTCATTCATTCTGTTCTTCTGCTTCTCGTCCTCGTCGTACATTTACTATATGTATTGTGTGGGGAGGAAGCCTTGAAGCTTTTGAAATTTTAAAAAATTACATTAATTGTTTACATCTGGACTAATCGTATGCCTATTGTTTAGCCTAAACTCAACATCAACATACATATCCTTATTTTGTTTTTGTTTGTTTTTTTTTATCGTTTACATCCATTTATATAGAAATTTATGTAGTTTTTGCCGAGGGTTTGCTTTTGCTGCTGCTGCTGCTGCTGTGGCTGCTGACTAATACTAAACTTTAAATGCTATTAAAGTTTATATTAATTATTTAAGTTGAAGTGTATTTTGGAGTGTAGTTGTGTCTTGTGTGTATTGTGCTGTTGTATTTCACCTAGATAATTACAAAAACTGCTCCTCAGTTGCCTCGCTGCTCTTCCTCTGCTGATTGGCGGCAATCTTTTCCACGGCTATCAAGTAGTCCAAGTCCTCTTCCTGCTCCACCTCACCATCCGGCCCGTATTCATACTCTTCACCAGCTGCTTCACTTTCTAGCTCCAGCTCCAGGTCTTGCTCCTCCACTCACGCACTCACTTCACCATATTTCTGCTGTTGTCGGCGATTCGAGCTCATTCGGTGGCTGTTGCCAGACTTGCGACGCTTGCGTTTGGCATCGCGCTGAAAGGCGACATTGCCAGGATCATCGGCCAGCTGCGGATACTTGTGTATGCTGTGTATATCGATGCCAATCCAGCCATCCACATCTCCATGCTGTATCAGCTCTTCCTTCTCCTCCTCGGTCCAATCGCCACGACCCTGGAAACCAGCTGCTACCAGCTGTTTCTCCAGCTCCCATGCACGCTCTACAGCACGCTTATGTGCATGCTTCAGGATGCGATGACGCTCCTGCTCGGGGTCCACGCCATACTTGATGATGACCACAGCCTCGGGGCCATGGAGACGCAGTTCCTTAGCAGCACTGCCACCATGATCGCTAATCTCGTGTGTTGATATGTTAAACATGCCACCCAGGCGACGCAGTTCTTCGTTATCGTCACGCAGCTTCAGCACATTGTCCTTGACAAAGTAGAAGACATCCTGATCGTGTATGCTAAAGTGTAGATCCAAGAAGTAGGAGTTGTTAAACACCGAGCTAACCACATCTTGCACCACGCTATTCGAGCCATCCACAACGCTGACCAGCGCACGTCCGCCGATCCTGGAGAGCAACACACCTTCGCCAAACACAGCACGACGATAGCTGACACGTGGCAACAGATTGCGCATCTTAGGCTCCATTTTCAGCAGTGGCTTGGGCGCGAAGTCGAAGTCACTAAACTTCTCGTTTGTCTTCTCCACAATGCACTCGAGACCGGAGATCACACCGAAGTCGGGTGCCAGCGTATTGGACTTAATGCTGGCCTGAGGTGTGTACTGTGACAACTTGGTGTAGCGATTGCTCTGCATGTTGTTCAGCTCGTAGCCAAAGAGTCGCAGCCAAGCATCTAGATCGATCATGTAATCCTGTGGCTTGTTGCGATTGATGGGATCGTTGTTGTGATAGCGGTAGATAAACACATCGGTGGGATTGGACATTTCGGTGGCCAGGGTCTCCCAGAGCGGTGTCATCCATTGACCAACCGTGGGATCGTATTGTCGTCGCTCTGTGTAGATCAGTTTGGTGTGCGGATCAATGAGACCGCCATGGAAATCGATGGGTACAAAGAAGTCCGGTTTGGTGTCCTTAATGGTGCGACCGAAAGGCGTGCGCTTAACCTCCTTGACAATGCCGCCATTCATATCGAAGAAAGCGAGAGGCGAACCATTCTGATCGGTGGCCACATAGTAACGCTGCTCAGCATGCTCCAAGGCAATCAACATATCACGATCATCATAGTAGAACTTCATGGTCTTGCCCTGTTCGGGGAAATGCACGTGACTGACCAGATTGGGTGTCTTGGGGTTGGCATAGAAGTACTGGGTAACGTTGCCCTTGCTATCATGCCAAGCGACCAGGCGGCTGCGATCATCGTAGTAGTACCAGCTCTGGAAACGATCGCGTTCAAAGGCATGAATCAATTGACCACGATTGTTGTAGCGATACTTCTGTTCGCCACGACGCACCACAAAACCACGAGCATCGTAGTTGTTGAACTCAATGTCGCCCACTTTGATGACACGATCGCCAATATCATAGCCTAGGTTGATTTTCTCGCCCTGATCGACAATGCCCACAGTGTTGCCATTCTCATCATACAAATACTTCCAGTTGTTGGTGCCCAATACCTCAATCACATGACCATCGGCATTGTAGTTGATCTTATCGAAGGCTGTCGATCTTCCGAAAGTTGTCTTCTGTGACTTGATGCGATTGCGCAGATCGTAGTCGAGTTCCAGGCGGAACACATCGAAGCTCTTGATGTTCATCAACACGCTCTTCACACGACCATGTTGATCGTAATCCACAATGGTAAAGAACTGTTTGGCTGAGTCTTGGATGACAGTGCGATTGAAGGCATTGCGTGTGATCTTCAGATCCTGCACCACCTCAAGTTGTCCCAGATTCTGGCTGTACTTGTAGCGTGTGGTGGGCAGCTCCTTGTCATCGATGGCCATCTCAATGCCACTCAAGCGTGCGTTGCCATCGTAGGCATATTTGTAGTGAGCAGAAGACAGTGAATTCTTGGAGCCAAAGCGGAGCTTCTCATCCTTGAGTATGCCGGCGTGGTACTTGAACTCGCGACGCAGTTCAAAGCCTGGCTCCTGCACCTCCACGGACTTGACCAAGCTGGTGCTCTCCTGATACGTATAGTGGGTGCTGAAGAGTCCAGCCAGAATGGTCTCAAGACGGCCGGCAGCATCATGCACAAAGGCAACCTTGCCCGATTGATGTGGATGGATCTTGGCGAGTATTTGTCCCTCATCGTTGTACAGTATCTCGAAGGGATGGCGATTAATGGGCGAGTAGTATTGGTACTTGAAGAAGCCAAGCGATGTTTGCAGCGAGAACGAATGAATGTGTCCGCGTGGCGTTGTCAAACTCTGCAATGCACCCGCATCGTCGTATTGCAGCAAATAATCTGATCTGCGTGGCGTGGTCACCTTAAGCGGCAGCGAGCCAAACATGTCCTTAAAGGTGTAGACCATCGACGAACCGTCGCCATATTTGATCTCATTGAGGCGACCGTTGCGATCGAAGGTGTAGGCCTCCTGCAGCACACCCCACTTCCAGCTGACCAAGCGTCCAAAGCGATCGTACTCGAGATCCACGTCGGCATAATCGCCCGACTGCGGACGGAAGCTAACAGGACGTGAGGTGCGATCATAGGTAACATTGAGAAGTTCCTGCTTGTCGTCGACCATCACCACAACCGATTGCGTCTCACGATCGTACTCCAGGGTCAGCACATTGTCGCCATTGACGCGTAATTTGCGTCCGACCTCGGTGACGGGGCGCGGAGCTCCCTTGTTCTGTTTGCCTGGCTGCAGCGGCTGCTGGCGACGCACAAAGTAACGCCACTCGAAACGATTAGCCAGATCGCCGGCAATCTCGGTGCGCTGCTTGGCGGGCACTGGATAACTCTCGCCTAGCAGAGGGCTCTGCTCGGCCAGGATGGTGTACGGCATCACTTCCATTTGCAGATTGTGTCCCCAAGGTGTAATGCTGGTGGTGGAGCCATCCATGCCCACCGTGGTGCGCGACTCGGCGGCGCCATTCTTCACCACAACTGTAGAGCCCTGAATGAGCATTGAGATCTCCTTCTGTGCATTCTCGGAGACCTTAACCTGGGCACCTTTCACGCTCAGATCGAAGGTGAGCTCAATGACACGTCCGGTGGGAGTCACAGCCGAGGTCAAGCGACCAAACTCATCGTAGTTGTAGACATAAGAACGTCCGGTGGAGTCCAGTTTAGTCTTTAGCAGTCCGGTGGGTCCATGATACTCGTAGGTGACATTGTAGTTATCGGGAGTGCTCAGCTCGTGCAGCATCTTCATGCGCGTCATTCGCAGTCGGCACTTCTGGCCCTTGGTGTTCTCAATCGAGTTCACCTGCGAGGTGTAGTCGCGTAGTAGGAACACTTTGTTGCCCGCCGCATCCGTCACCGTGCTCAGTTTGCCATTAGAGGTGTTGACGTTGTAGGTAAACACATAGGTTGTCTCGCCTGTTAAGATGTTCCTGGTGGACACGTGTTGGCCAAAGCGATTGAAGATGTAAATCTCCTGCATGTCGGGTGCGTAGATCTCGTATTCACGCGACGGACTCGCCTCCGGAATGCTGGACATGACCGAGCGAATGCGATAATTGGCCTGATCAGCAATGTGCACATGACCGTCGGGTGTTACAGCCAAAGCGGCAATTGTGTTGAACTTGGCACTCGTGGCCAAATAGTGATCAGCTTCGAAGCAATCGCAGCCACGCTCCAGGCAATTGCACTTGGATTCGGCGCCTGCAAACGAAGCAATGCGTCCATCGGTGCCAATGACGCGCACGCGATTAATGCGCTGTGAATCGCTTTCGGCAACAAACAGTTCACCCAGTGGACCAAAGGCAATGGACTGCGGCATCACGAGGGTAGCGTGTGTGGCCAACTCTGCATCGTAGACAGTGGAGGCTGTGGCACAATGTTGTACACGGCCGGAAATCACGCGAACTCGGCCATCAGGGGTCATGCGTAAGATCATGTGATCGTCAATAATGTGCAGAGTGTTATCCATGGGCGAAACAGCCAGTTCGGTGGGCCAACGCAAGTGCATCTCCTCCAGCTTGAGTGTGCCCTCGCAGGGAATGGGTTTCCAGTGGGACTTGTGCATGTGATTGCCAATCAAGGTGCTCACGATGCCATCGCGATCGACCATGCGAATGTTGGTGCCATCAGCGAAGTACAAGATATTATCGCTGGAGATGGCAATGCCCTTGGGATAGGCGAGCTTGGCATCCTTGGCCAAGGCGCCATCACCGCAATGCGCCTCATCTCCGGGCAGACAACGCTCACCGGAGCCCACAACGGGTTCCCAGTTCTGTTCCGGACGGTCATAATCGCTCATGTTGCGCACGCGGATAATCTGATGAGATTCGGGGTCAGAGATGTACAGTGTGCCATCCAAAGGACTCAGAGCCATGTGATAACGATACGACACTCGGGTGGCGTTCAGCTTGACTACAGTGCGAATGGTGCCGTCGGTCATGATGCGGCGAATGTAATTGAAGTCGCCTACAAACAGACTGCCATCGGGAGCGGCGGCCAGAGCAACGGGCGCAAGCAGACGCTGCTTCAGAGCATAACCATCGCAGTCCTGGCACTCCAGCGGACGCTGATGACCATCACCCATGGTGGTGAGGATGATGCGGGGTTTGTTGCGCAGATAAATGTTCGAACCGTCGCCCTTTTGCAGAATGCCCTCGTGGAAATTGTAACGATGATGGATGTCCAAGTTCCAGCCACCCACCTCAGAGATAGACATGTCGTGGCCGCTCAATTTGGTTGTCTGTATATCCCAGACAATGTCCTTGCAGTCGGTGTACTGATAACCGACCTTGACGACCGCAGTGGTTACGCCATAGACACGCTGTCTGTAGATGTTCAAGCGATTCCAGGCGTAGGTGAACTTGATGCCCGGGTCTGCCTCAAACACACGCTCAAACAATATGCCTTCAATGGTGATACGCAGATGGATTAGATGCAGTGTAGCAGGAATGGTGTCCGGTGTCAATTGCAGTTTGATCGTTGACAAATAGCCAGCAGCGCGTGACGAGTGGTAGACGAGATTCAAACCGGTGCCGGGAATTTGCAGGGATTCCTGAATGACCTGCGACTCGGCGAGAATGGCACTGCGATCGGGGCAGGCGCCTTGGAAGCCATGTTTCCAGGAGGCCAACACCACCGGCTTCATTTGATCGTAGTCGTGGGAGAAGCAAGTGTGTGTGGTTGTGGTAGCCAAAGCCTTTTCATCGGACATGCTCATGACCATCATATCGATGATGACAACCTCGTTCCATGGCACTTGAACAATGCGTGACTGTGGCCGGAAGGGGGCACGTCCAAATTGCAGCGTCACAGCACCGCCACCGTTCACCATCAGATCGAACCAGCCATCGTCGCGGGTAAGTGTAAATCCTTCCAGTACAGTTGTGGTGGAGACACGCACGCCAACCAGTCCCATGCCCAGGGAGGTGACAACGCGTCCGCGAATAACTGCAGATCGGCTGTGGGGGATAAAAGCGAAATGGATTAGACGAATCTCATAAGGATGTTGGATGAGGTTTCTCTCTATATGTACAACTACTCGTACAAGCATATTGAACTGAGGATTCGCAACTACTTTTTTTTTTTTGTTGGCAAATAAAATGATGCGATAAGTACAAATCATAATGATAATTCACACGCACATAACATAAGACTCGTATCAACACATAAAGGTTTACAATTTGAACAATATATATTATATAGAGTTATATAGTAGTATATAGTAAGTATGTATGTTTGGTATGTCGCATTGTATGATGACCTAGCATTGACCTAAGTACAACATTTCCATAGCTTATACATATAAAATACAAGTACGAGTACGAGTGTACTATATATTAAATAATAATCAAATAAACCCAAAATACTTGATTGTCTGGTTGTCTGGGATCTTCCCACCCACATAATTAAGTAAAAATAATTAACTAACTAACACAAAATGCGCTTATTAAAATATGTTCTACTTAAATAAACCAATCGAAAATAAAGGAAATGAAAATGTACCAAACAACCACTGATAATTATGTTAGTAATCAGAATTTAGTATAAAGTAGTAGTATTTTTTTTTAGTATTTTAGTACCGGTTTTTCGCTTGTTGTTTTTGGCTTACCTTGCATTGAAATAATTCCAAAAAATGCTGTTAGTATTTGAATTTGATTTACAGCGAGAACAAGTAGCGAATGGAATTCGTTAGTTATTTGCAAAGCATTTGGAATTGGTTCGATTCATTCGAGTTTGTGTATGTTTTTGGTTTTTGGATGGGGAATTAGTAGCGAGTAGTAGTAGCGAGTAGCAGTAGTAGTAGCGAGTAGGAGGAGCGAGTGGTAGTAGTAGTAGTAATAGTAAGTTATTTTTATTTATATTTCGGATTAAAGGGCACGCGTGTTTGAGAAGAAAAAAAGAGCAGAGAGAAAATATTTGAATTAGCATGGTTGTCTAGAGTATTCTTTCACTAGAATTTGTTTGTGTTATGAAACCCGTCACAAAATACAATTGATTCCTACATTCTCTTCGTTTCGATCATTAGCCGAAATCCTAGCAAAACCCTTCACAAGAACCCTTCAACTTTTGTTTGTTATATCGGATAGTTCTGGACAATTCGTTTGCTCGGCATCAGTTGTAAGCAGTAAATGGGTTTGGTGATTGTGATATTCACTCCTTGTGAAAGGCGTTCTTAAAACTAATGCTTAAACTAAGCTACACCATAATTAATATAATATAAACTATTTAACTTAAATGTAAGGAATACTTAATTTGAAACCTTGTACCTTAAAAATGTTAGATTTGATTGGATTTGTTTAGTATTTCTTTTTTTTGGGTAAGTTTTTAAACAAAGGACATATAAGGATTTATATTTACAAGATTTAGATTGGGATTTTGATTGGTTTTGTGTATGGATTGTATATTTTTATCGGGATTTGTTTTAGACGAGGGCACGAAAACGAAAAACGTAAATATTTAAACATATAAAAATATTAATTATGCAAACTATTTTGATTATTATTTGATTGGTTGTAAGTACGTATATATATATATATATATAGATAATCCAGCTAAATGTTTTGTATAATATAAAGGAATTATTATTTTTATCTGAGCTCGTTGCCAATTCATTAAACTGACTTAGTCAGCAATTTGCACTTATTTTTTGTTCTTGACGAATTTAACTAATTGGCTACAAGAAAGCACCTACCTCTCATTAAAAGCTTCCAGTTTGGCGTAGTTTTGCAGACTGCTCTCGTCGATCAGGAATTTCATGCGCTCAAAGAACGAGGCGGTAATTGCTGGTGGCTGCTTTCTCAAAAGCACATCAATGGGCTTGGGTGCGGAAACACACAGCTGGGAGTTCTTACAGACGTGGCTGGCACAACACTCGGGATCTTCACAGTCAACTAGGCCATCTGAGTGAAGAATAACAAATTTAGCACGGTTCAAACTGGAATTAATATCCAAACTTACCTTTGTCATTGTCCTTGCTGTCGCCGCAGTTCAACTCCAGAGCGATGCCACAATCGGGTCCATCCCAGCCCTCGTAGCAACGGCATTCCCATTGTCCCTCGCCACTGACTCGACATTGACCATGTGCCGCACAACTGTTAGGACAACCCTCGATGGTGCAATGCTTGCCATTCCAGCCGGTGACACAAAGACACGTTCCATTCTTGCACTGACCATGCTCATTGCAACGACTGTCACAGAGTCGTGTATTGCAATAATCTCCGCCCCATTCGGGATCACAGGCGCAAGCATCGCCCTCGCAACGTCCATGCTGACCGCAGTCCAGATCGCACAGCTCCTTTGAGCAATCGTCGCCACTCCACTTGCTCTCGCAGGTGCAGGTCTGTGTGTCCAGATCGAAAGTGCCATGGCCCGAGCAGTCGGGTAAGCATTGCAGAGCATCCTGATCCATGGTGGCGCAATCCACGCCCTTCCAGCCCTTCTTGCAGATGCAAGTACCGTCAGCGCAGAAACCGTGTCCCGAGCAATTCGGATGTGGACAGTCCACTGTGAAGAGTAGGGAAAAGTGGAATTAGCATTTATTTATTACAAGAGAACTCGGGTATAAGGTTGTCTGTGGTTTCAGCTAAACTAAGTTCTACCTTCTTCGCAGAATTTGCCCTTGTAGCCGCGCATGCATTGGCACTTGCCGCTAACGCAGTGACCATGACCATTGCAATCAGCAACCTCGCATTCGTCGTGGCGCAGGGAGCATTCCTTGCCCTTCCAGCCGGGATTGCAAATGCATTCGCCATTGGTGTAGTCGCCATGCTGCGAGCACAACACTGGACAAACACTTTCGCTGCAATCGTCGCCACCAAAACCGGGATTACACTGACAATGCCCAAGCAGACACTGTCCATTGCCGGAGCAACCGTTTGGACAGTTTTGTGTCATATCCTCGGCAATGGCTGCATAGAAGGTCAATTCCTGCACATCCCCATCATCGTTGTAGAGCGAAACGAACCAATGACCTGGCTCCATGTAGCGTGTGACTTCGCGAGTTATCGAAAGCTGTAGTTGGGCAAGCGATCCATGAATAATGCGTGCGATGAGAGTGTGTGGCACATAAAAGAGTGAAAGGTGAGAGATGAACAATTAAGTTAGTCAAGGCATTAGTAGACATCGATCGATTGTGAGTAGCGGCGTTTTACTTACGTGTGCCGCTCGAGCGGTGCGTGTGCTCACACTAAAACCACTCAGCACCTCCTTGAAGTGATATTGAGTGTGTGTGGGTAAAGCATTGCGACGTCCATAGACACCAATGGATGCACCTCGCGGTATGGTATAGTCGAACTTGACATACGCCGGCTCCGATTGATAGAATTGCATGTTCCAATAACTGTACGGTTGTATCTCCTTTGTCAACTTCTGGCCCAATGTTATCTGACCAAAAGTGGTGCCATCTGGTGGAAAACTACGCGCTGGGAATGTGCGAGCACCTAGTGATTTGTTTTGGGATTTGGAGCAAGCGCAAAACGCGGCAGAAATGTGTGGATGGATAGACAAAAAACAAAACAAATGTTGGGTTAGTTATTGCAGTATTAACTTACAACTATAATGTGATTTTATATAGTATATGTACATAAATTATGATGAAAAGTGGATGATGCTTGACATATCTTTCTATTTACATATATAATTTGTAAACTATTTAATGATCCTTCAGAATAACAACAGATTTGAGAAGATATATTTCAGAATGAGAAAGAAGACTCTAAAAAAGATCTTCAAATGAGCTGATTTTGTAAGTTCATTCCCTTAATACTACTTCCCCAGTGAGTATCGATGACAATGCTGCAGATTTACAAAGCCAGATGTTGATGCCATATATTCATGCTTAAAGGTAAATTATACAGATGCCAAAGTATGAAGTAATGAAATTCAAGGTAAAAATGAAGAGGTTTTTTATGAAATGTTATGTATGAGTTTAAATAAATATGGCTTAAAATATAGGTTAGGATTGGAGTTAATAAACTGTGCAGCACTTGAGTTAGTCGATTAGTCAATTAGTCAGTTAGCTGGGGTCAGTTATAAGCGGTTGTTGTAAGTGGTGTTAGCTGTGTGAGCAGACAGTACAATCACCTTCCAGTATGAGTATAGGCATTACATCAGGGCATGCAAACTGTTCAGCAGTGCGATCAGTAACAACATCATTAGCATTGTCAGTAGCAGTCTCATTGAAGGAGTTAGTAGTTGTGGCAGGTGGTGCAGCAGTGGTGGATGCAAGTGGAGCCAGCTCAATGTCATTCACACGATCTTCCTCAACATTATCGTTAGCATTTTTTACGCGCATCGAGTCTATGTCGAGTTCGTTGTCTTCGCTTTCGACAGGCAACGGAGGCAGGCAACTGCAGGGACAATCGGGCATGCGGGGAGGCGGCTCCGATAAGCAGCTGCCGATGTTATCAATGTTGTTGCTGGGTTGCTCTTCGAGCTGCCTGTGCTCATGCGTTAGCAGCTGCTCCACATTGTGAGAGCCACCGCCTGTGGGCACGGCAACGTGAAGTGTGTAGATGGAATCGCTGCCATCATCGGTGGCAATTGTCAAGTTGACCAGTATTCGCTTGCCCGGCTGATCAATGCGTTCGCTGACATATGGTTTCAATGGCGTCAAATGAGCTGCCTGGACCACGTCCTGTTCTTGTTCTTTAAGCACCTCATTTTCGCTGGTTGGAGGTGGTGGAGGTGGTGCAGGTGCTTGCAATGGCTTCGCCTTCGCGGGCTGTTCCACTGCCATCTTATAGACGTCCACTTCATTGGAGTGGGGAGCCTCGTCCAATTTGACTATATCGATGTCCTCATTATCGAAATGAGCCGCATCGCTCAACATCAAATCGGACACCGTGTGATTTATGCTCTGCTGCCCCAGCTCCTTTCCTTTGTGCTGCTCATAGTTGTCGGCCAAATCACGCTCATTATTGTTATCATCAGCGACAGGTTTGTTCTCCAACTCCGACTCCGACTCCAGCTTCTCTTTGATTTGAAAATCATTTTCAATAACATAGATGGTTGTAGATGTCGCCTCAATCTCCTTCACGCTGCTGCTGCTTTTGCTGCTGCTGGTGTTGATTTCAACAATGTCATCGTTGTCACTTCCCGGCGACATTGTCGTTGTCAGTGCTGAACCCTCCTCATTCTCATCTTCATCTTCATCCTCGTCCTCAGCCTCAGCCACCCTGCCGCTTGTGCTCTTGCTTGCGCTGCCACTGTCACTTTGATTATAGTCATCAATAACAGGAGTAATGCTGCTTGCCTCAGTATCTGATTCAACTTGAATGTTATCGCCGCTGTTGGTCTCTGCTTTCAGTTCAAACTCCAGCTCCATCAGCTCCTGCTCCAGCTTCCGTTTGGGCTTAGCAAGCATTTTACCTGCTTTGGCTAAATTGCCGTTTAATGATTTGCCAAATTGTTGCCTAGTTTTAGGCGCTGGCCGCACTGTCGTCGCTGCCTTCAGCACCACGACATCGTCATCATCTCCATAGTCATAGTCACTGATGTCGTCCACAAAGGTATCATCATGGCTTGTATTCAATATTCCATCGATTTTGTGTGCAGCTTCAGCGTAATTGCTTTCCTTGGCACCCGCTGCGCTGACAGTTGACTCAATGTGCTGTTGTTGCTGCTCAGTAAATTTCTCAATACTTTCCATTCTTGGCGCAGTGGAAGCCAAATACTTTTGTATATGAACTCCACTTGGGGTTGTAATTAAGTCGCTGAAACTTTCAGCGGCTTCATCTTTGTGTTCATCCTCAGCTTCATCCTCATCCCCATCCTCATCCTCATCTTCATTGCCATGCCAGTGCATTAAAGTTGCGGCATCGCGACGTTGACGACGCTGCTTCTTCTTCGCAACAGCAACCTTCTTGTTGACAGCCAGCAGCGTTGACATTGCTTGCCGGCTTGCTACAGGTATGCGAGCTTGGATGAGCGAAATTACTTTGTACCGTTTTTGTGGTTAGCTAAGTACTATGTATGTATTTACTACCCCATCACACAAACACCAACTTGTTACCATCCCCCAGTTTAAAACCCATGCGTGCTCAAATTAAGTAAAAAATGTTTTTTTTTGTTGTTGTTTAACGAGTAATTCAATTCAAGCAGTCTCAAGTTGTCAGAAATGTTCATTGCATTTTGATAGAAGCATGTGGATTAAGCTGACAGGTTGCTCAGCCCAGCACCAGGGAAACAAGGAAAAAGGACAGCAAAACAAAAAGGGAGAGAGACAGAGAGAGACAGAGAGAGACAAAGACAAAGACAAAGAGAGTGAGGGCGTGTCAACATTTGACAGCTTAATTGCCAAATGTTAAGTGTCATGCGTGTGTCCTGCGGCTAAAAATATACTGATCCAAATGTGAAGTCTTTCCTTTTTTAACGTTCCTTTTAAGTGCAAACCTAGATTCACTTTTTCACTTGACTTGACTCTTTTTTGTGCATTTGCATTTCTCCAAAAGTCAAAAGAAGAATAATAATAAGCACAGCCAATATAATATTTGGCTGCCAGTTAGACATTTAATGAACGCAATACAATGCAAATGGAATTTAAATAATCGAACTTTCTGGCTAAATCCTCGCAGAACCAACATCAGCAGCGTCTGTCAAATGCAAAGCGTAGCAAAACTTTTAGCTAACAATCTAAAAAAAGCGAATTCAGCATACTAAAAAAAGAAAAAATAATAAAAACTTTCTGTCCGTCGCCCGAGGGCACTAAATGCCTCTCTATTTTCTGCCAGTCGCCTTTATTCTTTCTCCCTCTCTCTTTCTCTCATTCGTCTCTCTCTGGCTTTTGTGTCTTAAGAAACTTGCGAAAACTCATTTAAAAATAATTAAAACTTGTGCATAATTACCTCCATTATTGGCATTCGCCAAGGATGAGGACAATGAAGTCGATGGCGCCAGCGACGATTGCGACGAGGATGTTGCAGTGGCAGCCGCTGCAGATGAGGTTGCCTCAGCCGAAGCGGATGTCGACTGTAATCCCTGCGCTGTCCCACTGTTCGATGTGGCCGTCGTCACGGTTGCCGTCGATGTCCCTCCGCCGCCGCCAGGTCCACCACCCTGTCCTTGTATAATTCCAATTCCTTGACCATTTTTCGCGCGAACCGATGCATTATGCAGCTTGGATAGATCAGTGTTTGTGCTCTTCGCGGCCGTAACCTCGGCCGCCTCGTTGCCAACGAGCACGGTGCAGGGAGCCGTGGGTGACCATGACAGTTTGCCGGTGCTGGTCAACAGAATGAGGACAATGCAGAACAGTGCAACGGCTGAGAAGGCGACAATGCTCAGCCAGTTGGCTGAGCACCAGGCGGGCAGATCCTTGCGAAAGTTCATCGGCGCCGAATAATGATGTGTGGGCATTCCGTTCATGCTCCTGGGCGGCAGCACCGGGCAGCCTTGCGTGCTGCGCTCGTAGCCCCCTTTGAGTGTGTCTTTTGTGGGTGTGGAACAGGCCGATCCGCTCTTATAGTCAATGGGTGAGCCCTTGTTGATATCTACAGAAAGAGAAGAGGAGAAAGACACGTCTATTAATTACGTACAAAATCTCAGTCGAATGGACAAGACAACATTGAATATCATTAAAATCACACTTCATGCTGACCACGTTGTCAACCCTCGAGCTGAGCTGTGGTTGTGCAGTGGAGTGACGACACTATTGTGTTTTGCTTATCGCCATTTGGCGAAATTTTCATTTGTGTAAAAGGATTTGCACAGGGATAACAAACTGACATTCAACATAACCTCAAACAAACGATGGCAAAACACAGCAAAATCAAGAGAATGAAACGAGAAAAAAAAATGAATGAATGAATGAATGCGCCAGCGAATGAACGAATCAACAGACGAACGAATGTTGTAAGCAGGGAAAATGACCAGCGACAATGACGCTGGCAATACAAAATACAACAAAAAAGCAAAAAAAAAAGAACCAAAGACAGAAAAGAGGGAAAAAAAAGATGGCCAACAGCGAGGGTAGTGAAGTGATGTGAAAAAAAGGGATTCTCTGTTGACAGTTTGGGGAGAGGTTGGACACAACTGGGGAGTAGTAACAGCATAAGTTGAAATCATTTGTTGACGCCATGATGATAATTCGATTATGCGGCGCTGATGTGCAGCGGCCAAGAGTGTGGGGACTGTTTAAATAGAGCCTAGGGCCCAGTCACATGGAGCAGGAGAGGAAATGACATGAATATCATGTGAGATGTGTGGCATTGAAAGTGAGAAGTGAAAACAGTTTAAAAATAATATTGTATTTTTAAAGGTGTTCGTTCCCCCAATCAAATGCGGCTTAAAGCTATTTTCTATAGCAGACAGCTTGTGCTTGATGTGCAGCGTGTGCAAAGCAGGCAGCTTTCAAGTTGATTGCATCGCATGTAATGATGTAGCAGTCAGCTTTGATTAGTCAACTGAATGGGTAATTTTTTGATCTAACGCGTTTGCATTTGTGTTAGTGTGTTACTGTTTGTTTGCCAAAAAGAAATTATCTGGCGACGCATGCCAGACTCGGTTACACATGGCGTGGCAGACACAGACAGCGAGACAGACAACGCGACAGACAGCAGATGGAGACACAGAGACAGAGACAGCGAGAGAAACACAAACATGTGTCGCACACATATACGCACACATTACATATGCATGCATGCACACACATACACATATGTGTATGTAAATATGTGTGTGCGTTCGTTAGCTGTGTGACAAACGCTCGCTCTTACGAAAAACTGTTGTAATTTCTGGCAAAAGGACCTCTGGCCGCAGAAATAACCTCGCATCCCCATCAGCTCCCTCTGCTCGCCCTGGCTAACCGCTTGCCCAGATGAATCTTTACACCAATGAGTCAACGAGCTGGGCGACGCATTCCATGGGAGCATCGAGCGTGGAGTTCGTAGCTCGCCACCACGATTTGCCGTTGGGTAACCCAAAATGGATTTGGTCAAAGCGTTTTCACTAAGTATGTACAGTATGTGTGTGTGTAACTCCCTTTCCTTTACCACTCGCTATCGCAATGATAGCGTGAATAATGTCTGTCATTTTTTATATACATATACTACATGTACATACGAATGCGTGTGTGTGTGTGTATTAAAGATACCCATTAAGCTTATACGAGATGTTAGATTTATTTAATGTCAAGATCCCCTGTCTGGGAGGGATATGTTTGCTTGCTCTGAAGGAATGCATAAATGTCCATAGATCCGCAGAGACATTTGTATTAGGGTCCAAAGGTTAAGCGTTTCGTCTCATTTCTTGGCTAGTTGCCTCGTTTAGGGGGCGTGCCATTCTAGGGGCGATTTTTATGACCAAAACGTGTTACGATTCAGGGGGAGATGGGAACGACTCTGAGTGAGGAGGATGCGCGTCTATATGCGTGGCCAAGTGTGTGTGTGTATGTGTGTGTGTGCGGGTGTGTTTGAATAATTAACGAACGCATAATAGCAGTTGGTTGTCGGTTGTCGGTAGTCGACTTGGTGCTGGCAATCGTTGATATAAATTCACACAAGTTAATGGGCTTTGGGTGCTTTTAAAAAACAGGACATTGCCATTGGGATGGTGTGAAAGCAGCGCCCCAGTCAGATACTGATGGGGGAATAAAAGTCCTTCCTTTCTCCCTTACGGTCGGTAGCCTCATTAAAGGGAAATGGCAAGCGCACTAAAGTATGCTAACGTAAATGCCATAAAGGAAAAAATGAGCAATTCAACCGATTTATTGATCCTGATCCAACTAAATCATCAATATACCCAGAGAAAGAGAAAAAGAGAGTGAGAAAATGCTTAACGGATTATTGTTTGCGTATTTATGCATTTAAATTAGTTTGATAAATTGACTGCTTAATTGCATTTAATCCATTCGAAAAACACATTTGATGTGCTGCAGGTTAGAGATAATATTGCTGTTTTTTTTGGGGTTTTTTCCGGATTGGTCGGATGAATGTGTGTAATCTTCACATTTATCTATTAATTTTATTGCAATGACATTTTATGCAAAAATTGACAGGAATGGACATGAATGGACAGGCTGTTGTGTGCTCGTTAAGCCTGCGGCTGTTTTATGAACCCAAAAGCAAATCGCTTAAATTAAAACAACACAACAACAGCAGCAGTCGAAAAAGGGGCGTGACAACAAAAGCAATAAAAATAGTGTGGTGTACGCAGCTGTCCGTAATGGTTATTGTATAATGTGCACACCACTTTGTGTGTGTGTAGACTCAACCCCTGCATTATTATGTGGCCAACAAGCTGACACACACAATAAGAGTGCGAGGCTTAGGTCTCCCCTAAGCCAAATGAGATTTATGCTGCGTGTAATTTAACATTTTTAATAATATTAAAATTACAAATTTATATTTTATGTGCATGTGCATGTGTGTGTCTGTGTGCCAAGGTGTTGTTGTAGTCCAATAAACACTTTTGGGGCTCCGTTTTTGCTATTCCCAGCTAGTCTGCTGTTGGGGAATTCGTAAGGAATTTCTCAAGGGAACGAGAACCTGAATCCTGTTTAGATTAAACTGAGCTCTTGCTGGGCAGTTAAGAGCGCTCTCGTTACGTTTTCCGTTTCGTCAATTGTGTGTTAAGTACTTTTGAGTAATTGCTGGACTCGTGCAGAGAACGAGAGCGAGAGAGCTCACTAAGTGAGCCTGACTAAGGCCAATTTGCATAGTCGTTAATGAACATTTGCTAATATTATAAGCACTAAAACAGAGCAATAAATTCAAGCTGCCGCTGCTCCTCCTCCTGCTCCTCTTGCTCCCCTTGCTCCCTTCGTACCTTTCCCTAGGCGCTGAAGCGTGCGACAATCAAATAAAAGTACATGAAAAACACATAAAGGGGTATTCGGCGTTCTCGGTTTCGTTTTTTTGCGTACTTTTTTGTTGTTGGTTCTGTTTTTTTTTTAATGGTAAAGCGCGACGATTTCTCGAAACAAACAGGTGATTGCGCGAAAGAGAGAGCAGGAGAGAGAGAGAGAGAAGAGCAGGAGGCAGGCTCACGCTGAAGGAAGCTCCCGCCATGTTGGTAATGGAGTTTGCAAACAAACATGGCCGCCGGGGAAAAATCACATAATTTACACGTTTGCATTTAAGTATTAAGTGGGCAAAGAAGTGAGCGAGAGAAGAGAGCGATGCGGGGGTGGTTGGCAAAGTGTTTCGTTTACTTTTGCTGCGTTTGTGTGCAAAGCTCAGCAATTGTGTGTGCGAGTGTGTGTGTAAGTGTAAAGGAATTTAGGCATGTAGAACGATTTTGGGTTCGCCATGTTGTTGGATTTTATGTGCGAAGGAAGCAATTTTTGGGGTCGACTTTATTGCCCCTGTCGACGCGACGCTCTGAAGCAGTTGATGTTGATTTTAAAGCGTTTAATGGTCGCGTTTTGTGTGCTGGAAATTGAAAATGAAAATAATGAAAGCCAAACGCAGCGTAGCACACAGCGGTGTAGACACACATGTATGTACAAAGTGTTTGGATTTCCAGAGATTTGCTCAAGCAGAAGGAGCTGTCATAAAAGGGGTTTGCCAGCAGGGCTTATGATGGATTGACAAAAAAGGGCTGCGCAGCTGCAGCACTACAAAATATCATAGTCGAGGCAATCAAAGTGAAAGACAGCTTAAAAGACCCTTAAAAAAGGTTATAGTATATACTCGGTGTAGGCTTCGCACTAAGCCCAATAATCACTGTCTTGTAATTACGTCGACTTAAGTGGCCAAGCAAATTGCGATAGGCAACGCTTCGCTTGCTTTTCTCCTTGTCCCCCTCTCTCTCTCTGTGTCTCTAGCTCTTTCTCTTTCTCTCTTCTGCACGCGTAATCAAAAATTCCATTTAAAACTTTAAACTCATTACTAAATGTTTAATGTGCGCTCATTTCGCGTTGTTGTACAATAAATCAACAACGAGCAGCGGCAAAAAGAACAAAATGTTGCAATTTGTTAGGCCGGGCACAGACAACAAAAAAAAAAGAGGAGTATAAAGAACTTGGGTCTTCTAACGATGCGGCAACCTGTCGACATCGACGCACGTGAGTCGCGATCCCAAAAGGGTCGTTGTTATCCACTCGCTGCTGTCCTCGCTTGCCATATTGTTTCGAGCAGGCGGTGCACAGCGGGCTCCGTTCCATCTTGAGCACTAATCAAGTGTGTGTGTGTATGCGAGAGTTTTGGGAGTTGTGGATAACCCGGCCGCCTTTAAGCGTAGCGTAGCGTAGCATAGCGAACACACACACTTTAAGCAAGGGGAGGCGAAAAAACTTTTGGCACGATTTGCATGTAAATTAATTGCCATTGCCTTGGAACTGTCGCAAGGTTCATGGCGCGCGCCTGTAGCTATGCAACGTGATTTTTTTTTTTGCTCTGCCGTGTTTTTTACGAGTCCTAAGCAACCCTCAAGGCACACACAAAGACAAAGACAAAGGCTGAGACTGAGACGAAGACTGAGACTGAGACTAAGATGGAGTTGGAGTTGGAGCTGGTGAAGGGAGAGTTTTTGCCACCGCCCACAAGATAAGTCGTATAAATTATAGCAATTTAATAAGTTTTAAATATACGCATCCGGTTCGCTGACTGCCTGCCTCTGCTCTCTGTGTCTGTGCCTGTGTCTGTATGTTTACATGCCTCTACCCTCTCCGCATTCGAAGAGATGCCCGGAAAAACTTGGAAATCTTTGCAGCAAAGTTTGCGCGACCTCGTCTCGGGGGTTGCGACTCGGGTGTTTTGTTTTTCGGGTGTTCGCTTTCGCTTTGCAGCTATAACTCAAGACAAAAATTGTTGCCGATTAAAATTGTCGGTTGGGCATTAATTTTATGTCACGATGCGCTCGCTCTCTTTCGACGTGGCCAACGTGCCGTGTGATAAGGTGGCGAGTTCTTCTTCTTCTTCTCCCTCTTTACAAAGGGGGTGCGTGCTTACCTTTTGTGCAGACAATTTTCAGTTTGTTCTCGCACTAAATGAGTTTATGCAAGTGTGAAAATAAGTCTTTTAATGGCCAACAGGGGCTAAACTGAACTGGCATGGGGATAGCTTTGCCTCGCTGGCAGCACTTTCCTTCACAGTTAATGAGTTAAAAGTGGAAGACGCGGCACGTGGATTACTCGTTGCCTCTGCTGTCGTTGCTGCTGCCTCATTCAGGTGTTGTTTGGGGCAAAAACAAAACTTAATTTGTTGTTGCAGGTGAGACGCATAAATTATTTGATAACAGTTTCAGCTCGCTAAGTTTTCAGCAGCGTCCGTCGTTGCCTTTGCCTTTGCCTTTGTTTGCCAAGTTAGTGCTCAGCTTTGGAGCGTAGATATAGCTCTGTTTACCGTTAGCCGCTTAATGCTGCAGCTTATCAGTGTAGGGCTTAAGCTTAGTTTATGTATTTTGATTGTTTGTCATGGCTAAATATTATTTTTGCTAACGTTTAATTAAAATCTTCGTTATTAACATCGTGGACACGTGGAAATTGCTTGTGCTGGGCACGTGCTTGAAATTTTCCAAAACATTTTCGACATTTCCATTACCCCATGGGCCAATTGTGGACGTTGCCAGCACCAAAAAATTTCTATTTCTATTTCTATTTGTATTTTATTTTTAGTTTGTGTGTGTGGCTGCTGCATGTAATTACAAAGCAAAACTTTGCCATATAATTTTTACAAAACTCAAAACTTTTTCAATAACAAAATTTAAAAAAAAAACAGACGTGAAATGAAAAGAATAAAATAGAAATAGAAATAAAAATAAAAATAAACGAGTGTAACGGCACAGAAAGCAATGCCAAAAAGCAACTGTAAAAAAGTTTGCAATAAAAAACGCCAATGGCTAAAAGCGACCAGAGGACACTCACATGGCCAAGGCGGAGTTGGAGTTGGAGGCGGGGGCGTGGCAGGTACGTGCGCTGCCTGCGAAACGCAAATGTTTAATAAACTTTTTCAAATAAAAATTTATCTACGTTGACGTGCAATTTTTAGACCAATTAAACCGTGGCACATTCATTGAAATCGGATACAGACAACGAGAGTGAGGGAGACGGCAATAGAGATGATCTTTTGCTGCGTATTTCGCTGTTGCCTTTTTTGTAGCATACTTTTCAGCGCCTTTAATTGCACACGTTTCTTTTTGTTGTTGTTGTGCAGTGTTGTGTAGTGTCTTTCTTTAAATTTAATTAGCTCGCATTGCAGCAGAATAATTCTGTTGTTGCTGTCGCGGTATCGTTTGTCAAACTAATGGCAATAATTGCGATAAAGCCAGCATTAAATAACACACACTTCGATAAGTACACATGGCGTATTTTTTATTATTATTATTATTGCGAACACAGGACTGAAGACAGAAGAGTGTGGAGCTGGGTATTTTAATAACGAATTTAAATAAAGTGTTTTCTTCACTGCTTGCTGTTTGTTGTTGTTGTTGTTGTTGTTGTTAGTGTGGTGTATTGACCAGGTAAAATAAATGCAGGCGGCTGCCTTTTGTTTTCGATTTCGATTTAATGAACTGTAAAGCGCTGCCATATTTATTGCATTTGTTGTTTGCTGTTTTTCTCTTTTTTTATTCTTCCATTTTTTGCCTTACTCTCTGCACTTTTTATGCAACAATTTTGTTGTTTTTATTATTATATATGCATACATATATATTTTTTATTATTGTTTATTTGCGCTGTTTTCTGTTTCGGTTACTGCCTTGTTGCATTTTTATTGTAATTTTAATGCATTTAATTTAAATTACTGCAAGCGTCGATTTTGATCATCAATTTCATAATTTTTTTTGCGCCGTTATTGTTGCTGCTGCCATTTCGCTGGCGATTTACATTGCGGTTGGTGCCAGCATTGGCAGCCACTCGCCTGCCTATTTTATAGTCAATAAACATTGTCAGCGTTATCGCAATTAATTGAAATGAATGTACACTCATTGTAATAGGCCATTTGTGGCTTTAACATTTCCCAAACTCAGTTGTTCCTCACACCCCAGTTGTAGATGTGTTTTATTCCTGAGGCTGAGTGTCTGAGCAAACTCAAATATAAACTATTAATTGAAAGTTTAATTAAAATACTGCTAAGTGCAACTTGTTCTACACTTTTTTTTTTTTTTGGTAAATTGAATTAATTGCCTCTGACCAGCCAACAAATTACGTGGTGGGCAATTGATGCTGTCGAAACGTCAGCGCAGCAGACGTCGCAACACGAATTAAACAAACAACAGCGAGAAACCAAACAGACAACCGAAAAAGTCAACTCCAACTGCAAACTGCGCTCATTACCATAATTATTAACACAAAAAAAAACTCGATGCCGAATATAAGTTGAGGTGAAACGCAGCAACAGCAGTAGAGATGATAGCTGTCAATTGTTGTTGGGAGGAACGGGGAAGGAATCCAAGTCGGATTGGGGGCTTGACATTTAATCATTAAGCGGCGTCACGATGCGTCGTCATGGCGTTAATTATTGTCGCGTAAAAAGTGATTTATATTAAAATCAAACCACTTGTAATTTTATTATGTTTATACACATTACTTAAGTGTGTGTTGGTGGTAGTTGTGTGTGTGTGTGTGTGTAGTTGGTTGGTCAACGCGCAACGCAGCCATTAAAGTTGGGCAGCCATTTTGTCATAAAGTTTGTGTTAATTAACGCACACACAACCGCGAAAACATGGCGCCCACTAAAGTGCCACTACACAGCACTCACACACACACACTCACGCACACACACATGCACTTGCATGCATACATTTGTGGAGGCACTTGCAATATTTAAATTCAATTGCATACTTTCGAGCGCTCGTCTGTTTGCCCGGCCACACGGCGCATACTTAATGAACCATGTACTCGTTCCGTTGCATATTTTATTTGCTCCCAGCACCTCCCCCCAGTCCATGCTATATACTGCTGCTCTGGAAAAGTGCGCAACGCTTTTCCAGTCTCTCATGTATGCATAAGTACAACGCTGAAGCTAATAGAAATGGCCAGTTAAGCGCGACCAACAATTGAATTGCCATTACGTTTAAAAATACATATATATATGTATAAACAAACTAAGCGAAAACAATAAACAATAAATTGTTTTGCATATTTTACTTATTTTGTATAAATAAATAATGTAAATACCCCAAGCTTAAATACCCAACAACAACAACAACAACAACACACAAAAAAACCAATCAAAAATATTCATTTTGATGGCACTTTTCAAATTCAATTTATACACTAAATGACGGGCAGCTCAGTGTGACTTAAGCTTCTGTTAAACAATTGCGAAAATCCGGAAAAGCGCTTTTTTGACTTTGCGCTGTCAATTAATGTGCTTTTTAATAATATTTGCCATATATATTTTGTTATGCTTAATGCGTAATGCGTTTGCCCTAAAATGTGCCACATTATTTATGTATAATTATGTCAGATTTTTTTTTAGTTTGTTCGATGTACGTTGCACATTTTTGTGACATTTAATTGTTTTAATTATATGCAACAGCACCATTAAACATATCGCTGGACATTATGAAATTTATGAAATTAATATTTTTGACGCAATTACAACATAGTTTTAGATAGATAGAGAGAGAGAGAGAGAGAGAGAGAGAGAGAGAGAGACAGCACAAAAACAAGGCAAACAATGCAAATGGCAATTGGCAAATTGTAAATTACAAATTGCAAATTGAATTAAATTCACATTCGATAGATTTAGTTCACGTTGTTGTTTTTATTTTCATTCCGCTCCATATATTTCATGAAATTATGATTGCGAAAAAAAGATTGCATAATTACTTTTAATTTGTGGTTTTTTGTGCGCCTAGCTGCCAATAAATAAATTAATGTGAAATTATTAACTGACAAAATGTTAAAATTATGACAATTTATTTGCCCATAAACTGACGCCGCCAAACAGGTCGAAGTTTACGACAATTGTGGCCAATAAAAACGGCTAATAGCCGATGCAGATGGGGTAAAAGGGAGCACAAGTGTCGGCATAAATAAATATTAATAAATGCTGATTAGTATTTGCAAATGTCACCCGAAAAAAATTTAAATTTAAGCTGACAACTTTAAGAGAGTTTATACCCATAGGTATATTTTGCACTCATTGGTATATTTTGAAAGTAGTACCATATTAATATACCAAATAAAGCATTTTATATATTTTCAGTATTTTGCGGGTGTGCTAATTGTGTTGGTTTTGCACTTTATGATGTATTTTTAATATACCAAATATATCATTCGGTATATTTTTAGTATTTTTCGGACGTATTCATTAGATATATTATGCAATCTATGGTATATTCTGAATGTAATACTATACAAATATACCAAACATAACATTCAATATATTTTTAGTATTTTTGCGGTATATTTATTTGATATATTTTAAAATGAATCAAATTTTAGTTATTCACAATGAGTAGCGGGTATCTCACAGTCGAGCACACTCGACCTTAAGCTTTCTTATTTGTTTGGAAGTCGACTAACTGCCCTCTCAATTCCATTTCGGAGTTGCACTTTAAAAGCCATTAAAATGGCAAATAGGCTGCGCTCGCTCTGTCGTATGTGTGTGTGTGTGTATGTGCCCAAAAAAGGGGGACAGAGTCTGTTAATTTCATCAGAGCTACTGGTAATTGCGTGTATGCCATTGCAGTGCTCCAGAGCGCAAGTCAAAACCGTGCAGGACAAACGAAGTCAGACAGCGAGAGTCCAACGAAACGCGGCATTCGCTTTATTTTATTTTTTTTTGGTGGCTGCTGCTGCTGCGTTGGAAAATATGCACAGTCAAGGGAGCGAAGTGGATAAAAGAGAGGGGGGAGACTGTGGATACCATTGCCACGACTGGCTACAATTTATTATATTAAGTATTAATGTTGGCTATGATGCCGTCGCACACACTGTGCGAATGCTTCTTGTGCGTAGACGAGGATGTTGTTGGGTGTATATGCATAATCCGAAAGCCAAAAGTAATTATATTAAGTAATTGATGAATTTGCCTTTTTACGCGGCAATGGCGGTGGCGGAGGCAGCGACGGAGGCAGTCGCAACGCTTTTTGCCAAAGGCCAAACCAATCCCCCAAGCAACTCCCTGTCTCGACGCAGTCGACAGACGCATTTATAGTTATCACGCAGGCAGACACACAAACACAAAACCGGAGGAGGGATTGACTGCTATGTATACTCGTATATGGCCAATGCCAGACAAATGGCAGACTGACTGAGTATTTGATAGTCCTGGACTGAAGTGAAGTGACTATCGCAGTTTGGGCTTGGCCGTACGTACGGGTGAAATAAAATTTAATAAAGCGGCAAATAAAAATTTATTGTGTGTCATTTTAGGCGCACTCTGTGCGCACTGTGCACTGCGACAATGACCGACAATTTTGATTTGCGCACACAGATAGACGTCAATTTCCGGAGAATCCTGGCTGTTCTAAGGCTTTAAGAGAGCTTTTGTCATATGTTTTTCAAGATTTATTTGCCTGTTTAAATTTAATTGAAATAAATTGCTTTGCTTACGGGGGATGATTTCACTCGCATGTCGTCTCATTTGACTGATTGGCCATAAACTTTAAAATAACCCATGGGGGAGTGTTAGTTTCTGCTGTGGTGTGTGATGAATGAACTGTCTGGCCAGGACACGCTTCCACACTTACTCTCCCATCCACATTTCACAACTTTTGCGATTGAGACTCATTAAAAAGCCGAAAAAGGAGTATTACAGTTTTCTTCTTCTTCTTATTTTTTTGATAATGGGCCATTTCATGGACACTTATCGAAGGCGTTCGAAACAATAAATGTCTTTTCGATGGGGGAGGCGCAATTGGCCAGCCTCATTATGGTCGCGAAAAAGGAAAGGAAATAAGGAAAAACTTTCAAAATTTATTATGGCCTCCATTTCGATATTGGTCGAAGCAAAAACGAAGCAAGCAACGATACCAAAGTTTATTACTCAATTACAAAACCATCAAAATAAAAGCGAAACGCTAGAAACGAAAGATAAATGAAATTGATAAGCGCGTAATTTATGTTTGGATTTCGTTTTATACTGTCATTAACGCACAGTTGCCACGACTTTCTGGCCATTCTTTATTCGCCATTCCATTCCATTTCTGTTTCTGTTTCTTTTTCTTCGTCGAGTTGTATTTTGTTGTTGTTGTTCTTTCGTTCGGATTGGATTTAAATTAAAGACTGATAAAGAGAGACAGCTAGAGAGAGAGAGAGAGATTGGTATCGGGTTGACGTATTCCATCAATAGCTATTGACTCTAGCTGTTGACTGTCATTGAGTTGGGTATGCGTTGAGTTAATGATGCGGGTGTGTGCCAGGATGTTATAGTTTCTGCCACTCAAAGTGCAAAACCCCCAAACCTCAGACCCTTTTGACCCAACTCTGCGACATAATCGATCAAAAAAGCATTCGCAAATGGCATTTCCAGCTAACCAAAGGTAGTTTGCTTTTCGCTTTTGGATGGCATCGCGTGGATTTGGGAGAGAGAGAGCATTAAAGTGACTCGACGCGCCCTGCATTTTGCCAGCATTATGCATAAATAATTTTGTAGCAGCATCAGGAACAGGAACACAACAAAGGATTCGCTTACTGCACATATAATGAAATATTGAAACATGAAAATTGTCAAAAACAGCGACATCAACAACGCAGTGGAGCGGGCGGTGCGGTGCGGTGCGGGGGACACACACACATTACCTGTCAGGCCTGTGCGGAAATGAAATTTTGCAATGATATCAAATGGGACAAGTTGAGAGGCAGAGAGAAATGCATTTCTCCCTGACTGACAATTTTGACAATTTTTGTTATGCAATAAAAATGACGATATGCGAAGGCTGCAACGACGTGTCAGGTGTGTGTGTGTGTGAGTGTTATACAAACTGTTATACTGCGGCTTTGCTAATTGCCAATTGACGAATGCATTTCCATGCATTTTCTAATGTTTGCCTCTAATGTATTTTACGATCTCTCTTTCTGTCTCTATCTCTCGTTCTGCTGATGTCCGATTAATTAATTGTGATAATCGGCTGCCAACAGCGAGCGTGGACGAAAACTGATTGAAAATCATGAAAATGATGGCAATAAATGCATGCAAATGTAATTGCTTTTGGCGATTGTGTGAGTTGCTCTCAGTGTGTGGCTGATTTGCGATGCCAAAAACGCTGCTGGTTGTGGCAATTGTGGTGCGGTGTATTTCGGTGTTTGGTGCTTTGGCCACCCTCGCTGTTTGCTTCAACTTCAAATTCATTAGCGTCACGTCTGCGCCGTTAACACCTGTATCCAGGCATAGAGCAGCGGCAGGCTGAAGCACTTTAGCTGCTGAGAAGACAGCACTCACGAAAATCCACTAAATCAATTCAATTCAATTACAAAACGTAGCTTCCCCACCATCTCTTCTCTTTCTCCCTCTTTCGCCCTCTGTCAATTAGCGGGCTGCCTAAGCGGATACGCATTTTATGTAGCATACTTTTGGGAGAGCCAAAAAAATATATATGTATGTATATATTGGCCTTTAATCAACGCAGAGCTTAGCGGCTGATTGGATGATTGGATTGCGGCTGCCATCCAGCCTTATAAAAAAGCAAGAAAAATCAGGCAGGGGAGAACTGCGTTTTTATAATTAAACGCAGTCAAGGCAACAACAAATCAAATCGTCGACAAGGCGCCAGCAGCTTCTAAATGGAGCACGAAGGATAAGTGAAGGTGAACACAAAAAATACAGCGAAAAAAACGTGCCTTCAAAATTAGCAACGCGCACTAAAAACCTCTTCAATTGTGGTAATAAATCTCCAAGCATTTGCTTAGCTCCTCCGCAGCTTTGGCTTTAAGTAATTTCAATTTCATTTTCTCATACAAAAGTAATTAGAGGCCTTGACATTTCATGTGCAGACTTCGTTTTTTTTGTGTCGAGTTTAATTAAAATGAATTTTATTTTTTGCGCCTTTTTTCTTATATTTATTATTCACTTTTTTTCGACTTTTTTTTCTGTGTCAGCGATTGCCGCTGATTGTGATTCCTTCGTGGCAGGCCGCAACGACGAAGGCGTCCTTCAAAGTGTTGCGGTAATTAAAACGACATTATTCAAAGTTACAAATTCGAAAAACAGCCGCAACAAAAAAAAAACAAAAAAAACAGACTTTCCAAGGCAAAATGGTTGGGTCAAAGGCCGTTATCGTTGTTGTTTTCGCCCATTTTCTTGGCCAACGCGTGCCTTCAGATAGGCGTTTATTACTCTCGCTCTGAGCTAAAGCGGACTATCGAGATGGCAACAGAAGAAAGAAATTGCAATGGATAGCAAAAAAGGTCTGAGACACGACACTGAGACTGAGACTGAGACTGAGACTGTGAAAATCCTTTTTGCCAGCGCACGTTTCCCGCCTTTTGGCCCTTGGGCTGACACAATGCCAAGACACAAGGTGGGTGCAAAAGCCTTTTGTGGTTAGGTAAGAAATCAAAAAACGATTAGTCTAAGATTTTTACCCTGGCATGCCAGGCATGTCGTAGGCGTGAGTTTAGGGTTTGGGCTTGGTTTTGGGTCAGAGGCGTTTCCTTTGCACGCCTTGAAGAACCACTTCAACTTTCAAGTTATTTTTCTATTAAATTCATTTCTTTATTTTGCAGCTGGACAAATTTAATCACACTATCTATCCGCTGAACACACACACATCTAACGGCTATTGTTGTCATGCGGTTCAATAACCTTTTTGTCTAGTCCAGAAATCCATTAACGCGCCAACGACTTGATCGATTTTCAATGGTTTTATTTTAAAAAAAACCTGAGACTAACAAAACGAATTCCGGCCCGTTTGGCAATCACAAAAAATGCACAAAAGTGTGCTATGGAAAAAAAAGTGCAGTGAATGAAAAGAGAGTTCGAGAAGGGAGGAGAATGGGCGCTGTCTACGACTATTTTTAATCACTTCAACAGTTTTATTGTCTGCCGGCTAAGAGTAAACGCACTGACAACATTTAATAGATTGCCACCCGGCCGTCGTCTGCCACAGAAATAGGCTAGCAAAACAAACAAAAAAACGAGAGAGAAGAGAGTGGAAAAAAAAAACTACTCGCAAAGTGTAAACAAAGAACGTAAGGCAAAAAAAACATAAAATGAAAGAACTCGTAAACGTAGACAAAAGACTGGGTGTGCAGACGAGGGGGCAATAAGGGGTTAACTCGCTGTGTGTGTGTGTGTGAGTGTGAGAGTGTGTGAGTCAGCCGCCTGCTTGGCTATTGACGGCGTTGAATGACTCGTCAGGGGCGGTATTTATGAAGATATTTCACTGCAGTTGCTGATTATGCCGATAAGCATGAAAGGCGACAAGCGAGTAAATCTGCCTAGCCCACCTCTCCCCTCTCCACCACAACCCCCTTTTAAGGCTGCATATCAATGAGATCTGCAAGGGGTTAAGCCAGGGAAAAATGCCAGTGCATGCTTTTAGGCGCTGCCATTGCCACGTTTAAAGGCATTTCCAAAGCCCGTGTCGTGCGTCATCGTCTGCGACTTTTCGTTCGTTCGTGCGCTGAGCTCTTCTGACTCGTTTTGCGTGTCTCCAAGTGTTGTACATTTGCATTTTGTTTTGCGCAAAAATAGGAAAATAGTTTTGCCCTTTTCGTTATGAAAAGTTGCGAGTTGCGAGTTGTGAGTTGCTTTCTTCTTGTGCCGCATTTTTAGACGCTTATAATTGCTCCATTAAAATTTGTTTATGGCCAAAGTTTATATGTGACAAGCAGGTCGTGTTGCTGCCGCTGTTGTTGCCAGTAATTAGAATATCAAAAGTTTGCCTTTTTGCTATTTTTGGACTGCCATCCGTCGAGTGGATTATTCGCGAGTGCTTGCATGCAGCAAGTTACGCGGAAATGAGCGAAACTTTCGTCTTTCGTCATAGTTTATTTTGTGCTGTCATTAACAAGGATTCGTTCCGATTCAAGTGAAATGTACTTTACGCACACACACACACACATACTATAACAAAACCACACACCCACATTCGCACGTTCACCTCGATTGACAATGATTGAAAGCTGAAGCTGAAGCGCAAAAACCGATTCTCGAAATGTAGCGCATCATTTGTTAGATGACACATGGAAAATGTTTAGCTATTCTGTTTTTTTCTGTGTTTTGTACCCATCACCATCAATTACCGAAGGTCGGCACAAGGTCAGGTGACCCGACCTAATGGCTTTTTATTTTTAATCTATGCTTCTTCTCCTCTGTGGTGGGGCGTGTCGCATCCGGCTTCCTTTTATTTGTTTGATTTTTTAGGGAAATTTAATATCTGGTTTGGCGTTGCACTAAAAGGTTTTTCACGGCCTTTTTAATTAGACTTTAAACAGCACACAGTGCACACACACACACACGCACACCTCCTCGGGGCCAACCCATTTTTGTGCTTTGGTCTTTCCGTCTCCGTTGCCATCCTCTGTGAATTGCGAGCGTTTGCGATTTGCGCTTGATTAAATTCTAATTATAAATCGTGCGTATTTTCAGCAGCTACCTTTCCCTTCCCACCCCTTTAACCCCACCGGTGTGTTTTCCCCTTTTGCTTTTGCTACTTCCACTTTCCACTTTGCACTTTCCGCTTTTTGGCCGTTTTCGCTTTTTGTTTACCATTTTCCTTGATTTTTACGACTTTTTAATGATTTTGACTGCCAGTCACTCATTTCGCCACGTTGCTACGAGTAGCAAGCCCCTCATTCTTCCCCCTTTCCCTAGCTCTATCCCTCTCTTTTGCCGTCTCTTTCTAGCTTTCGATTTCGCGCGCTGGTAACAATTTTTCCAATTTTCTTCGACTTTTGCGTTCACGTTTCGACAGTTTTGGGTCCTGGTTGAGTTCAGCTTAGTTTTTCGGTCGGGTCGTCTTTGCTTTGGCTTTGCGTGCAATTTGCGCCGCCCTTTTGTCTCCTCCGTCCGTCCGTCTTCACCAATTGCCGCTCCCATTTTGTTTACTGCTAATGCGACTTTTAACGCTGATTAATGTTTTTTCTTCCTTTTTACCTTTTGCCTTTTTCGGTTTGAGTTTGAGACGGAGTTTTCGTTTTTGGTTTCCTATTTGGCATTCGTTTTTTTGTGCTCTTCCATGGCTTGCATGTCAAGAGAATTACGAGCATTGTTTCTGAGGGGGCGCTGCGTTTATTAAATTCATTAAAAATATCCATTTCGACCGCAGCAGCAAATAACCACACTACTATAACAGCAAGCCAGAGAAGAAGCCAGAGCAAAGTACATTTAAATACAATATTTGCCGCCAACAGGCAAATTGTTTGTTGGCTGTCACATGTCAATAAAATTAACACTTGAATGGCAAAAAGCAAATGTACACACAGAGAAAGAGAGAGAGAGAGAGAGTTCGTTTGTTCAAACAGGCAAACATGCAAACAAACAGACAAACAGACAGAGAAACAAACAGAACAACATGGCAACACAGCAATAATATATTTTTTAATTAAAACAACAACAAGCCGAACGAAAGGACATACAAGGCTAAGCTGCCTGCAATAATTTGCTTGACAGCTGCAAATGCAAATTTCTGCACCAGCTAAATTGAAATTTATACAGAAAGAACGACACAGAGCTCCTATACTATATACATATAGTATGTTTGTATGTACATATACTCGTATGTTATAAAGAGAGAGAGAGGGACGGTGGGTCAATGGGGCGTATGCGTTCTATTGGCTTGTGACAGAGACGTATGTGGAGAGCAAACAGGAGTCCAAATGCAAATTGTATTAAGTGCTCGTTGCACTCTAAGCACTAACAACAACACGACTACACAAAAATAGAGTTTTTTCAATCAGTGTACAGTTTGAGAAGAACTATTGTTGCGTGTGCGATAGCAGTGACTCTAAAACTGTACACATATATAAACTAGCTCGCTGCCATTTAAAGTTGTTCAATTAGTACACCGTTTAAGAGTCACTGTTGTGGGTTACCTGATAGCAATAACTCTCAAACTGTAAATTGCTATCTTGTAGTATTCGTTGGCATTTGTTTATTTTACCTCTTATCACGAATTTGCCAAACATTATGCATTTGTCATAGATACAAAGTTTTTATTCAGACGCCCAGCGCTAATTTACGGCACCAATTAAATGGACTGGACTTGGGGCATGCCCCAGGGGAGGGGAAGAGAGAGAGTGCACAATTATTACATTCGAATTAGAATTTTAATCAGTTTAAATTGCATACGCAATTCCCTTGGGGATGTAGGCTAAATGGAGAGAAAGATATAAATATGTGAATTACCCCAGCTGATATGCATAATGCATATGTGGGCGCTGTGCGTGTTTGTGCCTGTCACATTGCAATTAAGTGCATTTTCTCTACCGATATTAATCAATTTAAAATGATTATTATTTAATTTATTGCCAGAGTGCAGAGGCAAAGACGTCACTGGCTTCTAGCTTCCAGCATTATCAAGAGATAGAGAGAGAGAGAGAGAGAGTCAAACAAACACAAACAAATATAGATAAACAAACACAGACAAGCAAACTCAGACTCAGAGCTGCATTGCCTTGCATTGTGTGACGTTTTGGCAAGACATACGAAAGTATGCAATATCATAATGCACACATAATGCCAAAAGTCCACTGTCAACATAGACACACACACACACACATGCATTTAGGCAGTCAGTTTATAGTTGAAATAATTGTTTGTGCGATGCGAAGCGATGCTCTCTAGAACATTTCGGCCAAGAACTGAAATTGTCAGACGTAGCTTTGTGGCCGAAGCCAATAAAATATGAATTTATGGCCTATTTGCATGGCTTTTGCGCAGCAGTCAAGACCCAAAAACAATGCAACAATATTCGAGCGCAAAAGAATTGCACATAAACACAGCAGCAGCAGCTAAGTCATATGCAAAGCCAAATTAAGGCTAAAAACTTGGCTAGCTTAATGAGCTTATACACAGACAATGTCTGTGTCCGTGTTTGTGTTTGTTTGTCTGTGTGTTTTTGGGGGACTTTTGTGTGTGTCCTAAAAACCTTGCAGAAATTGCTGCTCCGATTTTGCTGTATCACTGAAAGCCTTGCGTAAGCATGAGTTCATAAAGCGGCTTGGGACCTTAACTGCGTTATGAAATAGGGGATGGATCGAAATTGGGATGGCATTGTATCAGCCCTTTTTTTGTTGTTGTTGTTAGTGTTGTTGTTGTTGTGGAGGGAAGGGGAGCAAATGAAATTGCTGACAAGGTGAAACCTCAACATTTGCATTGCCCAATACAGAGTCGAGTTGAGTTTCGGTTTCAGCTGGCGAACTAAATGCTTTTGCTTGGGCTGGCATATTGAATGTTGGAAAACTTGACGCAAAATTTCTAATTGACTAACTCAATTTGATGGCAGGCAGTTCATGATGACGATGCTCTTCTTCTCTCCGACTGTAGGCAAACAAAACAGAAACTTCGCCACCCAAACTACGCTAAAGTTTAGTGTCAAATGGGTAAATTTGATTATGATTCTTAGTTGGGTTATGATAATCGAGTTGGAAATACTTCAAAGTTGCGTTGATGGCTCTGTGTCTCGCTATTTGCGTCTTTAAAGCTATTCCAAAAACTCAAAAATGCCCATCATAATAAATGAATTGCTTTCAATTTACAAGAGATAGAAACTGTACGCATTAAATATGCATTAAATCGCTGCCAAATCAGCAGCAGCAGAAGTTAAAGATTATGTATGCATTGCTTAGAAATTCTCAATGTGGTTGTTGTTGTTGCACAACTGCAACTCTGCCACTTATCGTTTTGCATTTTGGCGTCTGCCAAATGAGCTGCCAAATCAACAAAAAAATTTTGTTGGCGTGCTCAAGTGTCAGTTGCAGTTGCAGTTGCACGGAAAAAAGGGGCACTTGGCCAAACTTCATATTTTGGCAAGGCTGTAAAAGTGAAAATGCATCGTGGATGGGGTGACGTTGAAAGTGGGCCAAAAAAACGAGTCGCAGAGCGGGATAAATGTTTATGCAGTGTTCTAATTTCTGGCAATTAGGTCTTTAAGCACTTCAATCAATTAGTTTAATGTGCGCACACAACACACAGTACACAAAACAAATGCAAATACATCAAATTATTGGAAATTCTCATATAAAACGACCACAAAGACCACCAAATAAATTGCATATAATTTGTATAAATTTTTGTGCATTCGATTGCCAAATTCAAAAGGATTATTTATGCAAAAATTGCAATCTAAATTAAATATTAAGCGAGATAGTATGTGTGTGTATGTGTGTGTGTGTTTGGGGCTAATGAAGCATGCAATGCACACAGAGTGCGACACATTCACACCTGCAATTATCTGGCCCACTTGGATGATGATGAGGCGGAGCGGGGAAGAGGAAAGGGGGAGTGACTGTCTGTCAGTCAACCAACATGCTGCAGTAGCAAATGCCAGTTGCAAATGCCACTTGCAGGTTCCCCTTGGCACCCGTCCTAAATGTAATATTTAACGCCATTTTATGCAAATTGAAATTATGTTAATGGGCAACCAACAGCAGCAACAGCAACAGCAGCGGCAGCAGCAGCCAACAATAATGACAAATATTATGGAAAAAGTCAAACAACGAGTATGCAAAATACTGACAAACAATGTGCCACGTCGCATGTTGCAACATGTTGATATATATACAGGAAAGGATGGCAGCAACTACAGCAACTGTCTGTGCACATCTTTAGCCAGCAATTACATTCATTCATTCACCCTTATACTCAGTGAGGCATTCATTCATTCATTCATCCATTCGTTCGTTCGTTTATTCATTTCGAATTCTGTTCGCAATTCGCTTAAAGCATTTTGCATGTTTAACCGTTGCAGTTTCTCTGTATTAATAATAATGAATGCCTGTAACGGCATTTGCATCTGCAACATTGCAACATGGCAATTGGTTGGTAACTGGCAACTTGCAACTGGCAACTCGCAACTCGGCATCATTTGCATTTTCATAATAATCATAATAATAATAATAATGTATGCGACACTAGCAACAGCAGACAGGAGACAAACAGCAACAGAGTCACATACTGACTACTGTCAGTAATGATAATAATAAGCATATAAAATCGGTTGCATGCCGCACACATTCCATACACACAAACACACACAGAGATGCGTGTGTGGCATTTATCATGACGAGTCTGCAAAGTGCATTGAGCTCTATATGAAGCTGATGAGCTCTCTAATGAATCGCCTGCTGCAGTTCATCAGCATTTGTCACGACGCCTAAGAGTATGTTTTAAATTCTTGTTGTCTCATTCACATCTTCCTTAACTCTGGCTGTAATGAACACATCGACATCAACATCGACATTGCCTTTTGTTTGTCAGCCACGTCACTTCATGTGTCCTTATTCTCATTCAGCTGCTGCTGTTGCTCGTCATTAACATTTTGTTTATTTTTTGTTTAAATGTGCGCTGAATTCTCATAATTATTATGCATGACTGCTGCAGTAAGTGTGCGTGTGTCTGCATTGCAATTCCAATTTGCTTTTGTTTGGTTTAAAAGCGCGTTAAATTTTATCATTGTGACTTGAAAAATTCCAGCAGAAAATATGCTAGGCATTCAGTCGTCTTTTTTAATTCAATCTTAAAGATATGCGATGCCTACTTACTCATCAAATGCTTCATTATAATTTCACTTAAGAATATTACGTATACGTACCTAGAAATAGAAGAAAAGATGCAGGAAATTAGTAAGAAACATATATTAAAACATATATAATTATAAAATTATAAGTATTTGTAGCACACAAGCCATACGTTCACTTCAAGAATGCAATAAAAAATCACTCAAAGTGCCATAAGCAGCTTTCAACCTCAGCCAAGGGCAACAACCTAACATATAGGGACAGTGGCAACTTTTGGCCAAAGGCTTTGAGACGCCTCTGAAGTGCTGTCAATTGCCATACACAAGAATACAAACAGGAAGGGCTTTGCACACACAGACACACACACACACACAAAAAAAGCGAAGGGAACTAAAGCATTTTCAAATTGAAAACTGCTGCAAATTAATCAAAAGCTTTTGGTCGACAAGTCTGGCCAGGGCGGCCATTAGGAAGACGCAACGCAACAAAAAATAGGGCCAAAAGGAAACAACACGGGGCAAATAAAAACAACAACAACAACAACACACCAACATGAGAATGTCAGTCAGAGTCAGCAAGACAGCAGAAGAAGGCGGCAGCGATAAAGCCAAAGGCAACAAACAGCAACAAGGCAACAACGAAACTAAAACGCAACCGAAATCGAAGCAGCACACAGAGCCAACCCTTCCGGCAATGTGAGCTTTGTTCACACACATTCACACACTCACACTCACACACACACACTCAGTGCGAAGTCGCAGTCGAATAAACTTATATAGCGCAACGCATTAAATCGATAACACGATTTTTCAGCACGCACACAACAACTGCGAGTTAAATTGTCAGTTTCATTACGTGGCAGGATTTCTGTTTTTTTGTTTTTGTTTTTCTTATTTCATTTTTAAAGCCAAATCACTACGTCTGCGCGTGAGCTGGATAGACTTACTTCGCCCTTCGACTACGACTTTCTCTTCCATTCTTTTTTTTCGCTTCCATTTCTCACATTGCGACAAACGATTTTTCAACTTGGCGCTTCTTCGTCGTCGTTCTTCTATTTGATTTTGTTGGCTCTCGTCTCTCTTTCGCTCTTTGTGTGTTTGTGTGTGTTTTTTCTGTGGTTTTGGCGCTACTAAACTCAATTCTAGTCAATTTTGGCCAAGGCTGGCAGCAGCAGCAGCAGCAAAAACTGCACAGCGAGTTTTGCGCGCTCCTCGGAGACTTGAGATGCGAGTTCTGAGTTCTGAGCTGGCGAGTTCAACAAACATTTAACTGATTGGCTGGGCGTGTGCGTGTGCCGTTGGCTTTGCCTCTAGAGTTGCCTGATTTTTTGATTTGCAATACACCTGGGAGACAGTTGCCCTTGCTTTCAGTCCTCTCTCTCTCTCTCGACCTCACCCTCGTCCTACTAAAGACGCAATTCGAGACGAGAAAATGTTCAGCTTTTTTGTTAGCAGTGGAAAATAAATTGTCTGTGCGTGCAGTAATTGTAAATTGCGTTTTCTATTTTATATATATATTTTTTTTGGGCCTCGCCTAGCTTGCGGTGCAGCGTGAATAGCAAAATGCCAAACGAACTCTAGTTCATATTGTAGCCAATGTTATTGACACCTCTGCCCAACACCCAACCCCGCCTCAGATGTATCCTATGAATTTTTGATTGGCACTAAAAGCAAAGCCGAAACCTCTCCATAATCATTCGCAGTGTTTGTGTGTCTTATGGGAATACATATTGTAGTAGTACAAATGACTGGCATATAAAGCCGAAGTCGAAGGAAGGAAGAGCAAAGCGTCTTAAGTTCGACGCTCAAAAGTATGCAACAATTTGTGGCGCATTCTGCCTGCTGACACAAATCAGCCGGTGGCAATAACTCAAACTATCGCAAGTAAAAAAAAAAATAGAGAACTCCATTTCCACCGTTCGTGCAAAATCAATAACCATAAACCAAAAATTCTTATGCCTACAACGAAATCATATAAAAGTATGCCACATGCTTGGGGAAATCACTAAATTCAGCACAGAGCAGAAGCAGAAGCAGTCGAGGCAGGCAACCAACGTGGCTCATCATTTATGGAATGCGGCAGGCACACACTCACAAACACACTCTGTGTTCGTTGGGTACTTAGAACTATGCAGGGGCATTTCGCCTAGCACGTTGATGATAACTGAGACTGCTTATCACAGCGACTCGTAGACTCCTCTAGACTGCATGTGACATTTGCATGCTTACTTAAACAGCAAAAAGCAGTGGCAACTTCACCTCGCTTGCTTCCCTTTGCAGACTCACATCAGCCGTGGCACGTTTGGGCCGTCAGCTATGCCACATACATTTTTGGTGGCGTTACCTTGTCTGGCCTGGGAGTCGACTCACAGAACTGTCTGTATGTGTGTGTGTGTGTGTGTGTGTGCTAGGCAGTTGGCAGTTGGAAGGCAGTCGGCATTCCTGTTGACGTCACATCACACACGTGTGTAGTAAAAATCAGACGTGTGCCTCTGTGCCACAGCCGTGACTTCAGTACCGAGACCAAAGAAGAAGGAGGCACACACACAAACACACTCGAAAACCGAAAGAAAAACGCAAAACCCAAAAGCTTCATGTACTTTGATTGCCTGCACGTTACCGTACAATTTTCGGTATGATGGCGGCAACATTTCATGATTTCTACTACGTGTTTCTCGCCAAGAGCACGCGCAACGTTGACTTCGATGGCTTCAGTATTGGCATGTATACTATATATGTTCTATATATATAATATTGGCATTGGCCAAGTTAGTTGCCGGTTGGCCATAATGTATGCTCACTTTTTCGTATACTGTATATCCTCGTATAGTATAATGTCGCGAGACTGTTTGTTTGTGCCCGGTGACTGATGATGGTTTGGCTTTTGGTTTTGCTCTTGATTTTGATTCTCTGTTTTGCTTATGGTTGCAACTGATTTCCCCAACTAATAAATCAATAGTGAAATGTAGTTCATCTCAAACTGCTTCATCAAGGGAAAAACTATGCTTATAATATAATTTAATTGCATTCAATAAAGTTTTGTTGATCGCAATTCCGACTTCGAATCGAATTTAAAAGCTGAGCAGGCAGGTCCACAAAAAATGCTTTTTCATTCGTTTACATTCTGCTTCAGCTTTTACATTACGCTTTTCATGTGATTTCGTATTTATCTTTTGGAGAATTTAGAGGCCATTTGATTTAAGCTCTCCTAATTTCCATTTCCAGCATTCAGAAGTTCTCTGGCAAGCGATTGCGCAATAAAATGAATTGAGCTTCACTTTTATGAACGACAATCACATGGCAGCATCCAGTCTCCGACTCTGACTCTGCCTCTGCACATGGGATTAGTGGGCTGCTGCTGCTCCTGCTGCAAGTCGTTTTGTGGCAAAGTGGCAGCCAAAGACAGAGGCAAAGAAGGCAAGGCGGCATTAGGGCAATCATTTGGCAGCGCATGTGTCGGATTATTTTGTTCGTTCGGTTTGGTTTGGTTTGGTTTTATTTAAATTTCGTATCTAGCTTCTCCGTTTTTTTTGAGGGGGATGGTTGGTGTTTGTTTGTGTCGCCAAAAGCTGACAGCCAGCTGAAACTGTATGCTAAGCTAGCTCTTATTTTCGTTCTTTTTACCAAACAAATTAATGATTGCCGTCAAGCAAATAAATCAAAAGCTTCGAGTGGATGTCTCTGCTCTTGCGATTCAAAGTGAGAAGATGCTGCTTTAAGCTGTTCTTCACAAACTTTTCTCTCTCTCTCTCTATCTGACGCTCTTTTCGTATTGTTAGTCTATAGTTTTTGCTGGTGTTTCTCGTGTTATTATTATTGTTGTTGTTGTCGCATCCGCCAGCCTTTTTCCACTCAACTAAGCGCGCATGCATTCATTGATGATGTATGTGCTGGTAAAGCACATGACACACACACACACACATACGTATGTATTATATATTTACTATTGTGAGTGTGAGTGTCTGTGGGTGTATTTGAGCATCCACTTGGCACCATCGGAACCAGCCGCCATTGACACAACATAAATAACCGTGCGAGCCTGTTATAATTTATAATCCTTGCTCTACCGGCAACAACAATAGCAACAGCAGAAGCAGCAACAACAACAACAACAACTATTGAATGCCGCTGAGAGCGCAAATATTTTGCTAGCATCTCGTTCTTTTTTTTTGAGTTCCTGCCCAGTCAAAAGTGTCGTGTGCAGGAGCTGTTTTCCTCACCGCCCCCTCGCCTTTTCCATCTTACCCAGGTTGCCTGCACAAATATTTTGTTAGTTGTTCTCGAGGCCAACCTCACCTCACTTCCCCCTCCATGTCAACGTCACCGTCGCCCAATGCTGCATTTAGTTTGGTGTATGCTTCTCGTTTTTTGACAAAATGAGGTCAAAAGTTTATTGGCTAACATTTTGTCCACACACAAACAAGTGAGTAGCATACAATAATGGTATGAGAGTGTGTAATATTGTTGCCTCATTTTTTGCTGTTCTATGTTGTGCCAGCAAAAATTGTGTATTGAATACGAATTGATAATTTGGGAGAAATACAAAAAACCTTTAAATGCTGTAGCAGGTCAGATTTGTTTAAACGTTTCAACGAATTGCCAGAGAGCTTTACAAAAATGCATTCGCATTAGGCTATTAACGTTAATGCAATGTTATTAACGAAAATGTGCGCTTAAATTGCAACGGAAATAGGCAGGAAAAGCCTTGCGGTCAAACTAATAAACCTTAAATGTATTATATGAAATTATGAAATGTTTCTGGCTCTAATGTTTATAATGTAATTGAACAACAACCAACGAAAAAACATATAATGAGAACATTGCTAAAACCTACTGTCAAATGCTCTAAATTTTAAGCTATTTAAATTATGGCCAACATAATTACAACAGCAGCAAAACAACAATAAAAACAATGGGGCTGCCCACCGAAACAGCAGAAAGAAAACAAAAACAAAAAGCTAGAAAGTAAAATATCGTTGGTAAATACACTGAAAATATCTGCTGTGAGGGTTGCAAACTATTTTAATTATTTATAATAAATCGCTTAATATGTTTGTCAGACGCACACACACATACACAGCGCATACAGCGCACATGTGCGAGTGTATCTGATTATTATGCCAAACCCTCAGTTTATTTTTTTTCACCCATTCCCAGCTTCCGTCTCTGTTTTGCTTTTGTTTTCCTGTTTTCATGAAAATCCCTCAGAGTGTACTAAACAAAAATCCTCCACTAAAGTGACGTGGAATGTGAGATGCTTAAACAACTTTTTTTTTTGTTTTTTTTTGCTGAACATTCCAAAGAGAATAGAAAACTCTCTATTGAATTTCAGTATTTGAATTCTTTCAAATGTGGCTACAATGTAGAAAATAAATTTAATTTAAAAAAATAACAATTTGTCAATATTTAAGAATATTTTTTGTATGAACTTGATTTAGTTTAATGTATTTATGTTTATTTATTTTTAAACTGTGTTTTCATTGCCCTATTTTCCGTTTTAAGTATTTATTCTTGCATCTTCAGCTTTGTGGGATTAATTTAGAATTTGGAGTATATTAGAAAAGTATTATTTGCGTTATCGCTGTCTTTGTTCACATTTTCTTTCGCCTTCACCCCTTTTCCTTTGATTTTGAAGTTTAATGAGGGCAGCTTAGAAGACAGACTTAAGCTCGCACACAAGCCAAATGGCAATGACAATCCATCACAACCCCTTGAAGTAAATTTTCCATTGCTGGCCTTGATTTATGACAGCCTTTGTCCCCTGCTAGGCACACTTTATAGACTCTTCGGGGTTTTTTTAATTAAACGACAATTGTTCTTGTTCTTGCTGTTGTTGCTGTCTACCTAATCAGTTGGCGATGATTGGCGAATCCGGGATTAGGGCATCGCATTAAAGAAACTGGTGAGACATTTGAATAATGAACGTCAAGTCTTTTGGGCAAAAAATATATAAGCCTAGCCGTAGGTCCTCAGCGTAGGCTGTAGTCCGACTTGAGCTGCTTTTATGCCGTAAGCCGACAGTCGGGACAGCACAGACAAGGACAGCATCGGGACAATCCACGGCAATCTTCAGTCAGCTGTCAATGGGGAACGACCGAGGCACGAGGAACGAGGGAAATCTTATCCCATGTGGCTTACATAATTGAGACACGTCGGCTGATGGCCGAGCTAACTAGAAATGGTCAACTAATTGTCTCTCTCTCTCTCTCTGTGTTCGTTGCTCGTTGCCGCTTGACTTTAAACTAATGCTGGTAATTGATGTCATTATGTCGTTTGTGATTATCTGAGTTTGTCTTCAATGAGCAATGCCTAATGTCCAATCTTCGCCCTTTGTCGTTGCATACAATTAGGCGCGCTCGAAAACGTAAATCTCATTTATCAATCACATAAGCAGAGACACGCTTCTCTGTGTGTGTGTTTGTGTGTATGTGTGTTTGTTGGCGCACCTTTGCAGTTGACAATCTGCATATTGGATAATTTACTAAAGCAATGATAATCGAAGGAATTTGTGTGCAGCAACGTGTTAATAGCCTTGACTTTGCGACTGATATTTGACCTCCAAAACGAAATGAAAAACACAAGTAAGAAAGCTATAGTCGAGTGTGCTCGACTGTGAGATACCCGCTTCTCATATAGAATCAAAATAAAAGAGTGCGGTACTAATTTTAAAATATATTAAAAATATATAATGATATACTACTGCGTTAAAAATATTCCAACCAGGCGGACATGGTTATATTTTCTTGCCAGTTGAAGCTGATCAAGAATATATACATATACATTCTATGGTCTGCCTGTTATGTACATTTGTTGTCGGTTATAATACCCTTTTACCCTATGGGTAGCGGGTATAAAAAGCAGACCACACACATGCCAGAGAAAGAAATCTTTACTTTCTTAAACAAGAGTGCAAAAGTTGCGTCCAGCCGGCAACATATTGTCGCACTCTATAAATTATGCGCATAAACGAGAAGCGAGAACACAGAGAGAAAGAGAAAGAGAGAGAGAAAACTGAGAAGCGAGAGCAAAGTGCAGAAATCATGTATAATACTTTCGTGTGCGTGTGGTTTTTGGGGCTGGCAAAGAAAGAGAAAAGCAGCCAAGCATAACTATTACAATGGCAAAAAGTTAAACGAGACTTGGGTCTCTGAGGGCAGGAGGGCAGCATCTTTGGCAGGGAAATGTAAAGGGAAAGGAGAAAGGAAAATACTGTGCGTATTATTGCTACGCCTGGTGTACATGTGTAATGTGTGCCTAGGCTGAAACCACACCATTAGAATCCAAAGACTGTCACATAGAGAGAAAGAAAGAGCTCAGGTTTGGGAATTCTTGCTTCGCCTGCTTTTGTTTGTTAGTTATGGGCCTTAAAACTTGTCACACTTGTCAAGACAAACTTGCAAAATGTCTGTGCGTAGCATACCAAAGGCAAAAAAAAAGAAGAGACCAAGAGTGAAAAGAGGGGAGTGTGTATAGTACGTGATAAGCAGGGCTAGATAAGCTGTCTCACAAACTTTTATATAAATCAAGATGTCACATGTTAATGAGTAGCCCCAACTCGTTGGGGCTGGCTGGCAACTCTTTGTCCTGTTGCTTTTCTTTGCCCCCTTATCACTCTGAGAATTTGTTACACTGCTATTTGGTTTTTCTGCTTTTGTTGCTGCTGCTGCCTGCCTGGCACCTCAGATTGCACGCGCGCTTGTAAAAAGTGGCAAAGAAAACTTGCCGCAGGGCAACAACACAACACATACACGCAACAGCAGCAGCAGCAGCAGCAGTAAAAAACTGAAAACTGTGCCAGCTCGTTGCTCGTTGCCTCGTTTAGAGCGATAAAAACGCTGCAGAACAGAAACAAAATAAAAAAAATATAAACATTTTGTTAGTTGCATAAATTTGGTGGCTGTTGCTGTTGGACCCGCGTTTTTTGCTCTCCCTGATAAAAAGAAGTGGAAAAAACAAAACACAGAGAACGACAAAAAAGTGTTGTCGAGGGAGCAACTTGTGCTGGCACAGCGCAGTTTAGATAAGTATGCGAGTGCGAGCATTGGATACACATGAGATACATTTTGATACATGCAGATACATTCAGATAACGTCAGATACATTCTGATAGAGGCTACATCTTATTCGTTGGTTGTAAAATACAAAATACAGGCGACTTAAAGTTGTCGCCGCCAGTTCAATGGCCTGCTCAAGAATCAAGCAATCTTCAGAAAGTACTCGACGTACATCCTTCGTCTGTTGCACACCCATTTCGTATCTCTATTTGCAATTTATGCGGCACGTAAAGGTAAATAAAGTTGCTACAAGCAACTTGCACACGACACCCTTCCCTTTCCGTTCGGTTCTCAACTCGTTGGTGGTTTTTGCCATACAAATCCCAAAACCATTTCACTAATTGAAATGAATTTTCATATACGACGACGACGACGACGACAACGACAACGTCGTCGACAAGCGCAACGATGACTGACGCTCTGCTTTCTCGCTTCCTCCCCACCTACCTCCCTTCCTCCCTCCCACTGTGTGCATTTGCTAGACACTTTCGTGTGGCAGCAGAAAATTGCAATGACCTCGGGCAACAGCAACAACGTTGACTTTACACGCAACTCTTTAAGCCTTGCTTTAAACAGTTCCTCCCACTCAATGCTAGTTTTTGCCTTATCTAATCACTAATCATCTATGTGCTTCTGTATGGATTTTAATTAAAAATTCATATGAAATTGTTGTGGTGCCTGAAAAACAACAACTAAGAAGCAACCCACTCGACATGTCTCAAGTCGGAGAAATTTGTCGTTGGGGGAAATGTGTAGCGGCGTTTTGTTTAAATAATTATACAATCTGCTTCCAGTTGAGCTCAGCGTTGAGTTTAGAGCCCTACTCTCAACGTGTGTGTGTGTGTGTGTGTGCGGTCGCTGCTTCCGTAGCGCAGAAATTTTCAAGTTCATAATTATGTGGTGCCGGCTTGGCAGGACCCTTCCACTCGTAAATGCATTTTTCACGTCCTGAGTTTTCATTTTTCATTCATTTTCAATGCGAACGTCGCTGAAGCGAAAGCACAAAAGATTCCCATGAAAGGAAAAGGAGAAGGCGTGAGAGAGGAAGGGTAGACGCCTGCCTGTCGGCATTTCCCACAACGGAAGTCATCATACTTGCGCTTGTTTACATTCTGCTCGTGCCTCAGCTGACGCTGCTTCTTCTGCAACTGCTGCTGCTGCTGCGTGGTACGCTGCGTATACATAACGTGTAATGAGGCTGGCCTGGGAATGCTTCTGCTACCGCCTTTTGAAAGGCGTTGAGCGTGGCGTGTAAATGCAAAATGGCGACAAAGCTCACCTGCAGGGAATCTGTCTCTGTGTAGGTGTACTCTATGTGTAGGCGTGTGTGTGTGTGCGTGTGTATGTAAAGCTATTCTAAGGCATTTGCTTGGCTTTTTTTTCTTTTGTCGCCAGCGCTGGGGTAACATTATTTTAATTAACATATTTATATGTGGGGAAGCTCAGAGCCAACAAAAGCGTCAGCCACATTACATCGTTTGTGTGTGTGTTTCTCTCTGTGTGCGTGCGTGTGTCTCCAGTGTGTATGCATTGCAATTTTAATTACATAGACGCGACGACAACAAGAACAACAACAACAACAACAGCAACTGCAACAACGGGAAGCAGCAACAAAATGCATAGAGTGCATTATGTTTGGCATATGAAATCATTAAAAATTGTTTGCAAAGCCGAAGAGAAATCATTAAAAGCATATAAATTATGCACCTCAAACCTCACGTCCTTCTTCTTTTGTCGAAGGCAATGCTAAATGTCGCAAATACCAGAGTCCACATAATTATGAAATATAAAAATGCCACAACTGCTTTGCTGACTTTGCAAACGACGTTGTCGAAGACAAAAATTGTTTTGCTGATGTTTTGCATGCCTTTAGAGTTGCCACTTTGTTCTGTTGCATACTTTCCGGGGGTGCTTTGCACAGCCCTTTTCGTACGGATAAACGGATAAAGCATTGCCAAGGCCTGGCAAGGGTAACGGCTAAAGTTATTTTACATGCGGCGCCTACAAGTATGCTTTAAGAAATTGTGAGCAAAACTTGCTCTAATGAAGCGACTGGAAGCCTTAAGGTTAGCGTACTTCCCATTTTAACGAGTACATTTCAAACAGGTATTTAGACCCAAAAATGTTCAAGCACCCTTTAAGATTTTGTATGGTGTATAGAAAATGTGTTTGTTGTTGACTGAAAATAAAAATAGTAATTTGAATAGTTCAAAAGTGGCTAACAAGAAAAGTGTGAAGAGTGAATCGGAGGCTGCTAACAAAGCGGAAAATTGGATCAACATTTGTAGAGAAATGGCAAAACTTTTTCTAATCGAAAGACTAACGAAAGTAATAGCAGAGTTTTGTATAACATATATTTTACATCATCATATCATCATGTTGTACTGACAACTGTAGGTAAATAAATATTATAAAAGTGGGTGTTTTCGATGAGCCAGGTGCACTCCTTCGCATAAGCTTCAAAATCATAGCCATGGCGAGTGTATGCATAATCTTGGAGGTCGTCGCCTGATGTAGGATTTCCGCAGAGAACCAAGCTGTATGTGAAAGTACTGTAGAGTGCGACGCCGTCTTTAACTTGCTTAACATACCACCACTGGAGTCTTTCTTTGTTTTTATCTTTTTTTTTTGCCTTTTCTGATTTATTTGGAGTGGGCCTATCGAATGCTAAATATTTGCTGGTGTCCGAAAGGAATGCAAAGGAATATATCGTTCTATTGTAGAAAGTGGAATTAAAACGATCCACTTTAAAGTTCGAGTATTGATTATTCTTAACGCATATGTAGTCTTCGGATTCGCAATCCGAGAGATAAAAATTGTCATTAAACGCCAGGCGGAAGCGTACACTAGTGTAGATGATATTGAGCAAACCAGCCTCTGTCGGCAATTGTTTGTAAGCCTGAATTTGTAATCTGTATTTCACATCCGCATTAAAGTGAGGTTGCTTCACCAAATGGCGCAGATTATCAACCAATGTGTTGTGCACAGTCGAATTGACATCGGTACCGTTCAGCAATTCCAAGTTGGCCCAGGTTAGGAAACCCAAGCTACCATTAAAATTACTTAAGCGATTCGCCGCGCTCTCAATGGAGTTATTAGAGTGCACAACGTCGAATATAGCGATGTATACGGGGTTTAGAAACTTCTCATCCTTTTCCTGAACATATCGAGCGATGAATTTCTCATGAATGACTGCCTGTAAAGTTTTCGGCACTTGGAGATTAAATCCAATTGCATTATACACATTGAATAACTTCTGGCGATCATTGCTAGAATTATCCTTCTTAAACTCTTCCCATAAGGATTTATAGATGGAATCAGTAAATCCCGCTTGATGACACGTTTCTGTCGCTATCTCATGCAACAATTGAATCCGCTCCCAATTTCCTCCCACTATGGAACGTATAAGTGATCTCACTTCAGCATCGGAGATAGTTGTGCACTTTGAACCCCTCGTCAAAGTGGTTAAATGTTCGGTAACAGAGCGACAGCGAAAGAATGCCTGTCGAACGGTTTGCTGTAAAGTTACCGGCACTTGTGAATCGAATCCGAGTGTTAAATACGCATTTCGTAAATCGTCGGGATAATTTTTATCCTTCTGAAACTCTTGCCATAAGGACTCATAGATGGAATCCTTAATTTTCCAGTTACACTTATTAGTCGCTATCTTATGGAACAATTTACCCCGCTCCGTATCTCCTCCCACTATGGAACGCATAAGTGATATGAGTTCAGGATCGTTGCTTGTTGTGCACTCTTCCCCGCTTGAAAAAGCGCCACTTTCTCTTAGAGGCAGTGCGAGAAGCACCAAAAGAATGACTTTAGTTGCCATTTCGGTTTAAACTGTCGTCGCCTCAACTAATCATTGGCCTTATATAGCGCACATTCGTCAAAGTTTATCAGCTTAATTAGAATTTGGAATGGCCTATGTCAAGATGGGTCAAGATGTCAAAACAATTTTGATAAGCACGGTCTTGTTTTCACTATCATAATATATTTGCTTCATTTAAAAGCTTATTTCGACGATTTAAAAGAAAAGATTTAAATGAAATCAGTATAATTCCCAAAATTACGCGCGTGTTATTATGCAAAATTTGACCCTTTCAACCTCTTCAATTTCACTTGATAATGATTGATGAACTCAATATATGTATATGCTAAACATTAATACTAATTATATTACATAACATACTTTGCGGGGGTACTTTGCGCAGCCCTTTTAGTTCGGATAATCAGATAAAGGATTGCCAAGGCCAGGCAAGGGTAACGGCTAAAGTTATTTTACATGCTGCGCCTACAAGTTCGTTTAAAAGTGACTGATGAAAAAGTGGGAGGAGTGAATCGAAGGCTGACTACAAAGCGGAGAATTCAAGCAACAAAAGACTGACGAAAGCGATAGCAGAGTTTAGTCTAACATGTCTTTTGCACCAAGAATTGTAGAGCAACAACAAACACAAATTCGGCGAATATACAAGTTTTAATTTTTATGAGTAGTTAAATTGCGCGTCACAAAATATAATTGCTTTTGCGATTTCATAAATCTCATGATCGAATAGAATAATAATGGGTGTTTTCGATGAGCCAGGTGCACTCCTTCTCAAAGGCCGCAAAATCATCAGCATGGCGAGTGTACGCATAATCTTGGAGGTCGTCGCCAGATGTAGGATTTCCGCAGAGCACCATGCTGGATGTGTCAGCATCGTAGAGTGCGACGCCGTCTTTAACCTGCTCAGCATGCCACCACTGGATTGTATCATATTTATTCTTAACATTCTTTGCTTTCTCTGATTTATTTGGATCGTCCCCATCTAATGCCAAATATCTGTTGCTGTACGATATGAATGGAAAAGAAAACTGTGTTCTATTGTTGACGTTTCTACGTTTCACTTCAAAGTTCGAATTTTCATATTTCTTAACGCATACGTAGTCTTCGGAGTAGTCTTCGCAGCTCAAGAGATAAAAATTGTCGTTGAATGCCAGGCGGAAGCGTACACTAGTTCTGATGATATTGAGCAAACCAACATCAGTCGGGAATTGTTCGTAAGCCCGAATTAGACTTCTATATGGCACTTCAGCATTAAAGTTAGGTTTCTTCAACAAATGGCGCAGATTATCAAGCAATGTGGTGTGCACAGTCGAATTGACATCGGTACCGTTCAGCAATTCCAAGTTGGCCCAGGTTAGGAAACCCAAGCTAGCATTAAAATTACTTAAGCGATTCGCCGCGCTCTCAATGGAGTTTTTAGAGCGCACATCCTCAAATATAGCGATGTATACGGGGCTCAGAAGCCTCTCTTGCTTTCCTCTAAACAGTGAGAGAATCCTGACGACTTCCGAGAATTCGGCAGTGCGATTGTTGTTGTAAAATGGTGGCGATAACAATTGAACATAGCGAGAGACAAATGCCTGACGAACGGTTTGCTCTAAAGTTTCCGGCACATTGTAATTATATGTGAGTGCCCTATAGATATTTAATAACTTCTGGGGATCATTGCTAGAATTATCTTGCTGAAACTCTTGCCATAAGGACTCATAGATGGAATCCTTAATTTTCGAATTACACTCAGCAGTCGCTATTTCATCCAACAATTGAATCCGCTTCCAATCTCCTCCCACTATGGAACGTATAAGTGGTCTCAGTTCAGCATCGGAGCTCGTTGTACACTCTTCTCCGCTCGACAAAACGTCTTTGCCTCTTAGAGACAATCCGAGAAGCACCAAAAGAATGACTTTAGTTGCCATTTCGGTTTAAACTGTCGTCGCCTCAACTATTCATTGGCCTTATATAGCGCACATTCGTCAAAGTTTATCAGCTTAATTAGATTTGGAATGGCCTATACTTGGGTCAAGATGTCAAAACAATTTTGATAGGAAGGGTCTTCTTTTCACTATCATAAAACATTTGCTTCATTTTGGTTCTTATTTCGTCGATTTAAAAGCATGTGATTTAAAAATGAAATCAGTACAATTTTCAAACATTCGCGCGTGTTACTTTGCAAAATTTGACACATTCAACCACTTCAATTTCACTTGATAATGAACTCAACATCAATCTTCTAAGAAAGTCAACAAATTTTGAAAACGTCAATTAAATATAGTTCTGTTTGTTTTCGTTATTGTTGAAGTTTGTACTCTGACTTGACTTTAACTTATACTGTTCCTACTTGGACTGCTATTTTAGGATTATATTTTCAACAACTATTTCGCAAATGAAACAATAAAGCCCTAAAGAAATATACATATGTATATTACTGGTGGCTTTACAGTAGGTAGAATATATATTTATTCAGAATTAAACAAATAAAAAACTTAAATTTAATTTGAAGAGCGATTTTATTGTCGCTTTTTAAAACTTTTGTAAATCCAATCTTGCAGTTACTTCTGCGTTCGAAATTTCAGAGCTCTCTTATCTCCCTCTGTTATCTCTTATCTACTCTGCGCTCACAGTGCTGTAAGCGATCAAGCCTTTATTAATAGTATAAAAAGTCTCAATCACAAATAGATTATGATATATAAACATGTGCGTCCTCGAAGATCCATGTGCACTCTTTCGCATACGCTTCAAAATCATCAGCACGGCGAGTGTACGCATAATCCTGGAGGTCGTCGCCTGATGTAGGATTTCCGCAGAGAACCAAGCTGGATGTATCAGCATCGTAGAGTGCGACGCCGTCTTTAACCTGCTCAGCATTCCACCACTGGACTCTTTCTTTGTATTTAACATTCTTTGCCTTTTCTGATTTATTTGGAATGGTCGGATCTATTGCTAAATATTTTTCGCTAAGCCAACTTTGAAAGGAATACTGAGTTTTGTTATGAACAACACCGTTTTCGTGCTTCACGATAAAGCTCGATGATTGATTATACGAAACACACACATAGTAATCTTGGGATTTACAACTCGTAAGGAAATAATTCTCGTAGAACGCCATGCGGAAGTTTGCTTGAGTTCTGATGATATCGAGGAAACCAGCTTCAGTCGGCAATAGTTCGTATGTCTGAATAAGGTATCTGTATGGCACATCCTTATTGAAATTAGGTTGTCTCGCCACATAGCGCAGATTATCGATCAATGTGCTGTGCACAGTCGAATTGTCGTCGGTGCCATTCAATAATTGCAAGTTGGCCCAGGTTAGAATAGTTAAACTGGCGTTAAAGTTACTTAAACGATTCGCTGCAGTCTGAATGGAGTTCTTAGAGCGCACATCGTCAAGTATAGGAATTAGTAGCTCCCCCAAAAGTGACTGTTTTTTTCCACTGAAATGTGTCAGGATCGCATCGACTTCAGGGAATTCGGCTGTGTCGTTGAAAAATAGTGGTGATAACAACGGAGCGTAGCGAGAGACGAACGCCTGATTAACAGTTTCACGCAAAGTTGTCGGCACTTTTCTATCGTATCGGAATTGAGCATAGAAATCCAGAATCTTCTGGGGATCATTGCTTTGATTTTCCTGTTGCCACTCTTGCCACAAGGACTCATAGATTAAATCTTTTATTTCTGAGTCACATGCCCCTCTCGCCATCAGTTGAACTAATCGCATCCGCTCCCAATCTCCCTTCAATATGGAATGGATGAGAGATCGCACGTTGACAACACTGTCAGCTGCGGGCCAAGTGGTGCACTCTTCTTGGCGCGACCAAACGCCTTCTCCTCTCAGAGACAATCCAAGTAACAGCAGAAGAAACACTTTAGATGCCATTTCGGTTTAAACTGTCCTCGCCTCAACTAAGCATTCGGCTTATAAAGCTTATTTTCGTGAAAGTTGATTAGTCAAATTAGAATTTGGAATTGCTAATTTAATTGTGGATATTGTATAATTTTGGATCGCATAATATGTTTGCTTTATTGTACCCGATACCCCTAAGGTAGGAGGGTATTACAACTTTGTGCTTACAGGAAATGTTTGAAACAGTCAGAAAGAATCATATTTGATCAGCGTCAACAGCCTGTCGTATGAATATATAGTATATCGATATGCGAAATAAAGCTTGGAGAATATTTTAGTATTTTGTCAATATATATTAAATCGGTATATTTTAATAACATAAAATAATAACATCGCATTATTTTGTTTTTATAGAAAATGGGTAACGGGTATTTTATAGTCGACCCAATACGACTGTAGCTTGAATTTATGAGTCTATTCTTGTTTTGCCAAAAAGCTTCTGTATGTGATTTAAAAATTAAATAAGAACAAGTTACTAAAATCATTTAGGTGGAACTCGCGCTAATTGGAGCTTTTAACCTTTTCAAATTCACTTGAAAATTAGAAGTGAAGTTAAAATAAATGATCAATATTAATCTTTTAAGAGTTTAATAAAATTGTAGAAAGGCTAATAAACTTGAGCTCTGTTTGTTTTTGTAATTAATGTTGAATTCTCGGACTTGACCTAATTCAAGATCCACTTTTTCTGTTGCTACTTAAAACCTGTATTGTCATATATAATGTTATTGGATTAACAGCCGGTAAATGGTAAAAAGTTTAATATATGGCGAACGACAAATTTAAATTGAAGTTTGTGAGTGGTTATTTCAGAATTTTTATTGTTATGATACTTGACACATAATAAATTTGTTTTTGCAAAAGAACTGACGATATAGCCGCTTGCTTCAGAGCTCTCTTATCTCCCTCTCCTACTTTGCGCTTACAGAACTGTGAGCGATCAAGCCTTTATTTATAGTATACAAAGTCTCAATAAGCATCTGCGTCATCGAAGATCCATGTGCACTCCTTCGCATACGCTTCAAAATCATCAGCACGGCGAGTGTACGCATAATCCTGGAGGTCGTCGCCTGATGTAGGATTTCCGCAGAGCACCAAACTTGATGTGTCAGCATCGTAGAGTGCGACGCCGTCTTTAACCTGCTCAGCATTCCACCACTGGACTTTATCTTTGATTTTAACATTCTTTGCCTTTTCTGATTTATTTGGAATGTTCGGATCTATAGCTAAATGACGTTCGTCGCTATGCCAAAATGTAAACGAATACTGTGTCTTGTTATGAACGACACCGTTATCGTGCTTCACGTTGAAGGCCCGCTTTTGATTCGAAACGCACATATAGTAATCTTGGGATTCACAACTCGTAAGGAAATAATTCTCGTAGAACGCCATGCGGAAGTTTACACCAAATCTACTGATATCGAGAAAACCAATCTCAGTCGGTAATAGTTTTTATGTCTTAATTAGACTTCTATATGGCACTTCCTCATGGAAGTTAGGTTTCTTCGTCAAATGGCGCAGATTATCGATCAATGTGCTGTGCCCAGTCGAATTGACGTCAGTGTCATTTAATAATTGCAAGTTGGCCCAGGTTAGGAAAGCTAAACTGGCGTTAAAATTACTTAAACGATTCGCTGCTGTCTGAATGGAGTTCTTAGAGCGCACATCGTCAAATATAGGAATTAGTAGCTCCGCCAAAAGTGACTGTCTTTGCAATCCACTGAATTGTGTGAGGATCTCGTCGACTTCAGGGAATTTGGCTGTATCGTTGAAAAATAGTGGTGATAACAACGGATTGTAGTGAGAGATGAACGCCTGATTAAACGTTTCGCGTAAAGTTGTCCGCGCTTTTTTATCATATCGAAATTGAGAATAGAAATCAATAATCTGCTGGGGATCATTATCCTCTTGCCATTCTTGCCACAAGGTCCCATAGATTAAATCTTCAATTTTTGAGTCGCATGCCTGTCTCCCCATCAGTTGAACTAATCGCATCCGCTCCCAATCTCCCTTCAATATGGAACGGACAAGAGATCGCACGTTGATAACACTGTCAGCTGCAGGCCAAGAGGCGCACTCTTCTTGGCGCGACCAAACGCCTTCTCCGCTTAGAGACAATCCAAGTAACAGCAGAAGAATGACTTTAGATGCCATTTCAGTTTAAACTGTCGTCGCCTCAACTAAGCATTCGGCTTATAAAGCTTATCTTCATGAAAGTCGATTAGTCAAATTAGAATTTGGAATTGTTAATATAATTATGGATATTGTATAATTTTTCAGCGCCGCGTCATGCTTTCACTAGCATAACATGTTTGCTTTATTGTACCCGATACTCCTAAGGTAGAAGGGTTTTATGACATTGTGCTTGAAATGATTTAAACTCACAGAAGGAGTAATATTCGATACCATAAACTATTTATATTTTTGATTAGCGTGAACAGCCTGTCGTATAAAAATATAGTTTATTTAATGTAGTTTATCTATGGTATATTTTTAAAGTAGTTGTATATCGATATGCGAAATAAAGCTTGGAGCATATTTTTGTATATTTGGTATATTTTAATAATAATATCGCATTATTTTGTTTTTTTGGAAAATGGGTAACGGGTATGTCGTAGTCGACCCAATACGACTGTAGCTTTAATTTTTGTTTCTATTCTTGTTTCGCCGAAAAACGTCTACACGTGATTTAAAAATAAAATTAGAACAAGTCACTAAAATCATTTAGGTGGTACTTGCGTCAATTATTATACAAAATTATAAACTTTTAACCTTTTCAAATTTACTTGAAAATGAGAAGAGGAATTAAATCAATATTTATCTTCTAAGAATTTAATAAAACTGTAGAAAGGCTAATAAAATCGAACTCTATTTGTTTTTGTAATTAATGTTGAATTCTCGGACTTGAGCTAATTCAAGTTCGACTTTTTCTGTTGCTACTTAGAACCGGTATTTTTGCTCCAAAAATTGTCATATATAATGTTATTGGATTAACAGCCGGTAAATGTTAAATATGTTTAATATATGGAAAATGTATTTATTTACAATTGAAAATACGAATTTGAATTGAAGTTTATGAGTGGTTATTTCTTGAAGTGTATTTTTATTGTTTTCATACTTGACACATAATATATTTGTTTTTGTAAAAGCGCTGACGATCTGACGGCTTGCTTCAGAGATCCCTTATCTCTTACTACTAAGCTCTAACGCTCATATATAATAAGTCTCAAGCACAAATTAATAATATAGTTATTCTTTAAAATAAGATTTCGTCTTCGATGTACCAGGTGCACTCCTTCTCAAAGGCGTCAAAATCATCAGCACGGCGAGTGTACGCATAACCTTGGAGGTCGTCGCCAGATGTAGGATTTCCGCAGAGAACCAAGCTGGATGTGTCAGCATCGTAGAGTGCGATGCCGTCTTTAACCTGCTCAGCATGCCACCACTGGACTCTTTCTTTGTTTTTAACATTCTTTGCCTTTCCTGATTTATTTGGAATGATCGGATCTAATACTAAGTATTGACGATCACGATCCGCATTTTCAAAGGAAAACTGTGTTGCATTGTTAATGGCACCCTTTCCGCGTCTCACTTGAAACTTTGTGTATTCATTATTTGTCAAGCACACATAGCCTTCGGACTCAGAAAGAAAATATTTCTTGTGGAACGCCAATCGGAATCGTACCTTTGAGGCCATATCGAGCATTCCAATTGCCGACGGGATAAGCCTGTATGCGTCCATTTGTGATGAGAAATACACTTCATTGTTAAAAGAAGGATCCCTCACCAACTGTCGCAGATTTTCCATCAATGTGCGGTGCACACTTGAATTGACGGACACTTCTTCGCGATTCAGCAATTCCAAGTTGGCCCAGGTTAATGCGTTCAAACCAGCGTTTAAATTGCTTAAACGATGCGTTGCGATCTCTATGGACTCTGTTGAGCGCACATCGGCAAAAATAACTTCGAATACGTTTGCCAGATACCTCGCTCGCCTTCCGGAGAATTGTGAGAGAATCTTGTTGACTTCCGGGAATTCGGCACTGCGATTGTCATTGTGAAAGGGCGGTGATAAGAGCTGAGCGTACTGAGAGACGAACGCCTGTTGAAACTTTTCCTTCAAAGTCGGCGGTACATGCCAATCATCTTCAAGTAGAATGTAGAAATCGAGTATCTTCTGGGGATCATTGCTTGGATTATCCTGTTGCAACTCCTGCCATAAGGCATCATAAATGAAACCTTTAATGTCATTATTACATGCAAGTGCTGCCATCTGTTGCACTAATGGAATCCGCTCCACATCTCCTCTCACTATGGAACGTATAAGCGATCGCAGGTTGATAACACTGTCAGCTGCGGGCCATTCAGTGCAGTCATAGCCGCTCGACAAGGCATCTTTGCCTCTTAGAGACAGTCCAAGGAGCAAAAGCAGAACGATTTTAGTTGCCATTGCGGTTCAAACTGTTGTAGCCTCAACAAAGCACTCGCCTTATAAAGCTTCTTTTCGTCAAAGTGGACAATTTTAATTAATATTTGTAATTGCTAATTAATAATATAGTACAATGTTGATAACCCATGTCTTCTATTCACTATCGTAATACAATAGCTTCACTATACCCGCTACTCAAACTGTTAGAAAAAGGTATCTCCGACTTAAGAGACTATTCTTGATCAGTGTCAACAGCTTAGATCTCAAAGATCATTGAAATTAAAGTCAATAACCAGCTGCTGTTTTTTTCTGGCATTAATTGCTTTGGTTGGCAATATGGTATATTTTGTACTCTATGGTATAGCTTTTGGAATATACTAGTATTTTTATGTATAATGTTTTGGTATATAATAATACCGCATTACTTTGTTTCTATGGAAAATGGGTAATGGGTATGTCATAGTGGAGCACTCCCGGGTGAAGCTAGTTCACTAAACTAAATGGTCTACATGTGATTTGAAAACATGTGATGAAATTCGCGGGTGTTTTCATACAAAATTTGACCCTTTCAACCTTTCTAATTTCACTAGATAATGAGTGGCGAGCTCAAAGAGCATTGCGAATATTAATCTTCCGAGAATGTCAAATAATTTCAAAAAGGTCATTTATATATAGTTTTGAATCGTACTTGACCTAATTCGAATTTCACTTTTGTTGTTGGTACTTTGCTATTTGGACTGATATTTTCGCGAATACATTTCCGGTAGGTATTTTGCACCAAATATTTTCATGTGTCCGTGAAATGCTTTAAAACCAAAACAGTCTTCAACTGTGTGGTGTGTGTTTGGCCGATCATAGAAAGCACTTTGTGATAGAAGCAATATTCTCTGCGTATGTTTTTGGTGGCTCCTCACTGTCTCTCTCATACTTTCGCACTCTCTCCTTCTCTTTCTCTCTCTTCAATACATTCATTCAGTGGACGGCGACCCAACCGCACTCAATATCAATAAATTCCCAACAATCTGCACTCAAAAATCAAAAGATACACAGCGGATAGGTAGACAGGCGAACATAAAATGCCAATTTCTAGTTGCCAAATGGTTATTGCTCTGCCAGCAATGCGAATGGAGCAAGGCAACAGCAATTGCAACAAATTTGCCACATACGAGCACTAGCAAAGCAAAGAGAAACAGAGAAGGAGAGAGAGTGTGTGTGTGTGTAAGGATAAAGTTAAGCGCAGCACAAAACTAACGAGCAGCAAAGCAATTTGTTGCATCGGGACAGGTTAAAAAGAGATTCGCGCATAAACACACATTAGATGGGAGGAGGGTGGCCGGCCAAAAGGGGGCGGTGGTAAAATGCAAACTAAATACAATTTAAAATTGTGCGTATAATGCAGAAATTGTTCGCAACGTATTCAGATATCAGAGTTCAGTGTTCAGTCTGCAGTGTGATAAGAAGTGAGAGGCGAATACACTCAGTACTTAGCAGGCATGAAATTTATAAATTACTACGATGCGCCATAATAAATTTCAGTTTGCGTAAAAACGTAAAATTTATATACACTATGCAGCAGCTACAGCTACAAAATGGTGGACGGTAGGAACGGGGGATGGGGTGGGATGAAAAGGCACAGCCTGTGCTTTGGTACTCTGAGTGCAGTGAAAAACCCATTATGAATGAATTTAGTAGCAACATCAACAGCAGCAGCAGCAGCGGCGGCAGCAAAGAGCACAAAAACCAAAACGTGCTCGCACCACTCGTCGTATTTATACAAATTTAAAGCATTCACCCACTCGTCTGGGCTTGGGCGGAGGGGTAGAGGGAGGGAGGGAGGGGTCAGTTGAGTGCTCGAAATTTACGAGTATTTCCATGGCTGGCAGCGACGATAAACCAAACCAGTCGAAAGCAATAACGACGAGCCAATGCCAATAGACACTGGACATGGATGGCAAAGAGTCGAGTCCAGGACAACCGCAACGGACTTGACTAGACAACGACTACGACGTACAACTATGAGTACAACTACTGGGCCACATGGCATGGAAGTTAGTTGAAGGACATAGCCTGCCCAGGCAGACAAAAGGGGCGCGTCGCATCAGGCAGGCGACGTAGGCAGACCTCGGACAGCCCGACGAGTTGTCGGTGTCTGGCCTTTGCTCCATTGCCGTTGCCGTAGCCGAAGCATTCGCCTCGGTCAATGACAGCTAAAGTTTCGCAAACTAACCTCGAAACGATAAAAAATTAAAGCAACAGAAAATGAGAGACAGCCAGCAAGTGAGAAGGTAGAAGGTAAAATAAGAAATAGAGGTGAAAACGGAAGAGCTGGCAGCTGAGTTGGGGGTAAAGTTACCGCATCAAAATGCCGCAACGGGCTCTTATTATAATAAAAACGAAGCATGCAACTTGGCGCAGTAAAAGCGGCAATAAGCACTGAGGCAAGCAGCAGGAGCAACCAACCAACTAAACATTTGCATAGCCAATGTCCAGTCCAGTCCAGTTCACAGTCAGTCGCCAGTTACTATTCCATTTCAAGTGCAATGTCTGTGTCGGGTGCGTTAACAATTCACAATCAAATTATACGTATTTCATTAGTTAATTAAGTGTGCTTCAATGCACCGACTCAAAACACACAACTTGAAAGAAAAAATGGCAATCAATGCTTTTAAACAGAATACAAAATGGAGAATCTATAAGAGAAATCAATACGATTGAAATGATATTAAATCTGTATTGTTTTGGTTACTTCTGTGAAATTAAATATTTATTTCATTGCTGTTCTTTAAAGCCGGAATTGACTTTGCCACTGCACTGTTACTAGACAACATATTTGGCTCTGAATCACAGCACCAACAGGAGGAGGTGGAGGAGGGCAAAGGGCAAGCATCAATATGAGTATGTCGACTTTTGTTTGAGTTGATTTCGTTCCCAAAAAAAACGGCGCGTGGGTAGCAGCAATTTGTGGAGTTTTTTTTTGGTTTGCTGCGGGAAAATATATTTTTTAACTCTTGGCCAAACTTTTGTTTCACTTTATGATAACTCCCATATAGCACACATGCATATGTGACTGTTGTATGTGTGTGAGTGAGTGAGTGTGTGTGTGTGGTTTCCAATCGTGCAGAATGCCCATTTTTATTTGCATTTGCATATGGCGCATAAGCATTTTTTCATACGCGACCAACAAAAAAATCATGTAAGAAGGCATCTGCTGTTGATGGTTCGACTTAAAGAGACCCTATGATCTAAGATATGTTTATAAACACAATTTGAAAGATTATACAAAAGATTAATACTTTAAAAGTGCCTTGAGCATATTAAATATTTATTTTTTTATAATAATTATACTTGCATCACATAATAAAATCATGATCTTTATGCATATACAATTTCAAATAATTGTATTATTAAATACAAATAAAGATTTATTAAGTGCCCTTTAAGCAGTTTACTATGTAGAGGGTATAAAAACCATCAAACCCTGCAGGAAATTTTTAACTATAGCATAATATGGGCAAACTTTTATCCAGCATTTCTTTCTTTTTTTGTATACACATACATATGTATATATGCATGCATAAAGGCAGCGAAGCAGATACATAGAGAGAGAAAGAGAGAGAGTTTAAAATATTGTAGGCCCGTCCATTTCGGGGCTGTCACTGCCTCGACTCCCCGCTCTCCTCTCCTCCTGGGATGTGGCTGCGGCTCGTAACGAATTCAGTTTCAACTTTTCGGGGTGGGAGGGATCCTCGCTCCGACTGTTGCTGGGTGCCAAAAGTCAACAAATAATATTTTTGCATAAAAATCGTCGCTGTAAAAATGAAATGAAAATATCCGGCGAATACTTTCGCGGGCAAGCAAAGGACTCCCGAGTGTAGAGAATATGCTTAAAAGCCCGGCAAAGCAAACAACGGCCAATACATACAAAGTCAGGTACATATATATGTATATATACGTATGTATTTGTGGCAGTGAGTGAGAGAGAGAGAGAAATGTCAATTTGCTGAGAAATTTAATCATACGGAGAGCACAGCTGATCAATGAATGCAAAAGTCAAAATTGGCATTTTCGGATGCTTATCAATTTATGCATGAACGCAAATAGAATTTCATAAATTGTCATTTAATTGCACTTTAGACAGCAGCATCAGCAACAGCAGCCACAGCCATATCAAAAGGTCCACCTCATTCCGAAAAATGATGATATGCAAAATGCAAATGGCGGCCAAGTCCATTCAATATTAATGTTATGCATGCGAGAAGCCTTAAGCCCTGTCAGCTTGGGTTACGGCTTGCATATTCTATACGGATGGCACACATACATACATACACATATTTAGTTTTGCATACGAGAATATGGCACACACACACACACACACACCCACAGCTTTAAATTGCCACTTTAAGGCTTTAAGTCGAGCACATGATTTGGCTGCCTGTTTGTTAATCTATATAGAACAACTGAGCTTAAGATTTGCATTGAAATTAGCTGGCCATGCCATCAAAAAGCAGCGTACAGTTTCAGTTGCTGTAACAAAACGCAAGAAAATTGTATGCGACACAGCAAAATCTAGACAAAGCTTGGCACACATATACGTTATGGATGGCAACAAGAAAAACGACGACGACAGCAACAAAAGCAAAGCGTAACAAGAACAGTTTGTGTGTGTATTTGCACAATGCAAAAAAGTAAACAAAAGGCGGCAAAAAACAAATACACAAATACAACGCACGCGTAAGCAAACTGTACTACAACAACAGCCCGAAAGTATGCTATACAAATGTGTAACACATACATACATATGTATATGTGAAACACCCACACGCGCATACATATGTTAAGGAAATAGAGACATAGGAGCAGAGTGAGGGGAAAGGGAGGGGGGTTGGCTATGCTTTCTGCGTTTGTTTTTCGCCTTCTTTGTTGCTTCAGCTCGTATTTGTTGATATTTTAAGGCACGCGCCCGAAAGTATGCAACAGAAATTCAGAATTCAGCATGCCAGCTGCAACGCGAAACTTCATCACATTATGTCGCCTTGTCTCACTCGCACACACACACACACCCACACACTATCACTCGCTCTCTGTCTGACTTTCTCACAATTTAATTCCACTTTCGACAGCTCTTAGCCATTATCAAATCCATTGCCTAAAAGGCTGCGGCTGTTGCTGCTCTCGTTGTTGCTGTTGCTGGTGTTGTTGTTGTTGATGGCGTTGTTGCTGTACCAACAGTTAAATGCAGCAGCACTTTGCGTTGTCCTCCCTCGCCACAATTTCTATGCAGCAATTCATATGTACGCAACAAAAAAAGAAGTAAAGGCTGCGGCATTTGTTTGCTAAATTTTGGTTTTATTTCTTTCTGCCTCTTTTTCATAGGCCCCAGAGGCTGTTTGGCAGCGTTTTTTTTGCTGTTGTTGCTTGTGTTAGTTGATTTCGTGGCACGCACTTGGTGTTGTTATTGTTGTAATTGTTGTTGCCGACTATTTTCAGTCCACTTTCGTACGTTTTTATCCCTAAAGCCTGCTTGCGGATATGCGCATGCAGAGAACACAAACAAGCGAACAAACAAACAAACAAATAAACAAACACAACGAACAGCAGCAGCGAAAACAAAAGAAACAAACCAACAAAAGCCAAAATGTGAAAATCGAGAAGTAGTGGAAAAAATACGTACGGTTGGAAAAACAATAAATGGCAAATGTATTGCAGCATTTTAGGCGCAACATGGCCCAAAACAACAGCGCTGCAAATGTGCAAAAATACGAGTGCCTCTACTTGGCACAAACTCCCCCCTTTCTCCACTAACTGTTTTGCATTTTTATAGCAATATGGTAAATGGCAAAATGGCAAATGGCAAACGATGAACGGTGAATGGAAACGTCCCACGCTTAACATTTAAATGAGGCAAGTGGCTTTTGGAGCAGGTCAGACGATTTGCATAGCACTCGTGAGGAGATGGAGTTGCCCCAGTTTTAGAAAAATATATGTTTATGTGTGAATGTGTGTGAAAAATACTTGGAGTACTCACTTATATTTCCACTAGGAATGTAAACGTTGCCCGATGGCGTCCGCACCAAACACGATGGCTCAAAGTCAACGCCCAGATCATTGGGATTGTTAGCAACAGCGCCGGCAATTAAACGGGCATTATTCATGCGACTCATTGTCGGATTACGTGGCGGAACATCCGGTGGTGCCGTTGGCGTGACTCCCTCCAGGAGAAAGCCTGCAAAAAAAGAAACCAAAATGAAAAATTAGCATGTCACGAATATACAGATATTTGAATACCAACAGTATCTTTGCTGTCTCTCTCAATTATAAAACATTCATCGCCAAACGATATATAAAATTCAGCAGCATTTCACAACAATTTGCACAATATACATTTGCAGTTATTTCTTTTTTTTAGTTTTTTTTTTTTATTTTGGCGTTGATCATTGCACATTTGACACTAAAAGTATGCTTTGAATATTTAAACAACTACAAATTGCAAAACTGTGAAATGGAAATGGATATTGTAGGCGGAACAGACAGACCGTCAGACAGACAGAGAGACAGGCAGGATTTAAGGCCTGCAGGAGAATGGAAATGAGAGTGAGAGCATGCAATCAGTGCGCATTGAAGCTCGGCACGAAAATCAAGCGAGAAAAATGTGCAAAAAAAAAAATGAAATTATTTAGCAGCATTCAAAATTGAATTTGTTTTTCCTGCGACACACACCAACAAACACACCCGTAGATACAAGAGCGTATCTCTGAAATACAGCAAAATTACCAAGCAAAAGGCAATTTGAAAATCAAAAGCATTCACCTCACCCTCTCGCTCTCTCTCTCTCTCTATCTCGATGCTCAGCAAGATGGGAAGCAAGTCGATGCAGAAAAGCAGAAAAGAAATCGAAATAAAATTCAATTTACTGCGCTAAAAAATTTGAATGCCATCGTCAGCGACAAAACTCGAGAAGTCGGCGCGAAATGCCTTTGATAAGTGTATATACACATACACAAATTTATACACATTCAAATTGTATATTGTCATGTATGTGTGTAAATGTGTTTGTGTGTGTGTTTGTGTTTGTGGGTGTGTCGTGCCAACACTCTGAGGCTAAAACGCGAACTCCACGAGTATAATAAATTTCAAAAGCATTCACATTCATTCGCATAGAAAATTTTAAGCTCATTTATAGGCTTAAAAAGTAAGGGCACAGAACGCTGAGGACACCCAGGACATCGAGGACTAACAGCTGCTGGCGGCTGGCTGCGCAAACAGGATGCTCGACAAATTCAAATGCCAAGAGCGAAATCGACAAAATAATAAAAAAGCAAACGGCGAACAGCGAACGACGACGGACGACAGACGACGAACGATGAACGATGAAATGGAGAAATGGCTAACGGAAGCGCCAACGGCCAACGTGGCAGCGGGTGAAATTCGAAATTGTTGAGATTTGCTTGGTGCGAAAATTATATCCTGCCCGTCCTCACATTCCCATGCTTATGCTCAAATGTGTGTGTGTGTGTGTGTGTCTAGTCCAATCGCATTGCGTTAGGCTCCGGTCAAGAGTGGAAATGGAAACGCGCTCGCTCGCTGAAAAGTGGCCTCTATGCTGTGTTGAGACTGAGACTGTGAGTGGGAAATTTAAGCTGCGGAAAATGTGACACCAGCAGCTTGGGATGCGACGCTGAATGGCCGCAAGGCCTGCGCATTATCATCATAATGAAACACGCCCGACTGCACGACAGAATGGAGCGCCTCTGACTGCTGCCAGCGAAGATTATTTCACGCGGTTAAACACAGCTCCAAAGTTCGGGCACACATTTTTCCAGTCTCTCACACACACACACACACACACTTCGAATTGACATTGCATTGGAGCTGCTTCAACGGTCAGCTGTGATTAAAAACTGTGCAGCTTGAGTGCTGGGGCATCTGCGGCTTAAATATTTTTGGGACTTTTGTCTTTGGCTTGTGTGTGTAATTAGTTTTCGAGATTTAAGGCGCTTAGCACAGAGAGAGAGCAGCAGTAGCAGACAAATTTGAAATTGCTAGACTGCGCACACTAGGCGTATGCGCAATGTGCAAAAGACAAAGCTTAATCCGAGCAAAACTTGCACATTTGCAAGCAAATTATTTTGCCATCAACGGCGCACAAGTGAAGCTCAACTTGCGACATTTGCATAACATATTTTAAATTTTATACCCGGTACCCAAATTGTAGAAGGGAATTATAAGGAATCTCCGAATCTCCGACAATCTGGTATATTTATCCCTGTATGGTATATTTTGAATGTAGTGAATTATCCGCTTTTTTAATGTAAGCAAAACAGTGAGGTATGAATTCTAGAATATACCAAATTAATATACCGCAAAAATACTAAAAATCATTAAAAGTCTTAATTAGTGTGGTATTCATTTAAAAGTATTCCAAATTGATATACCACAAAAATACTAAAAGTATACAAAAGCCCTCATTTTGTTTATATTAACATTAATATTTTGTCTTTATTGAAAATTCGTAGCAAGATCTTCACAGTCTAGCACACTCCACAGTATTTTTCTGACTTATTTTTTCTTTATATGTATATTGAAGCAGTGAAGTTGGAACTGCGCGTTGTGGCTTGCGGCTTTTACACGCGCATTAGTTTAATATTAAACAACGAGTGGCAAAAATGTCAATTGTGGTCTCGCTGCCACGTCAAGGACTAAGCAAAAGCACACCAAAATGGCGACATTTGACGACGACGACAAGCAGCAACAATGCTGATGGTGCTCTTGGCGCTGGCAACTCTGACAACAGGGCGCATAACAAAAGTAGCTGCTGTTGCAGTCGGTGGCCTTTCGCTTCGCTTTGGCAGTTGGCATCCGCAGCCAGACAGGCGTAAGAGCAGCCGCAGCGGCAGCGGCAGCAGCAGCCAGGAGCAGTCAGTCCATGTGAATGCCAAGCGCAGGAACAGCAGCAGCAACAAGAACAACAACGAGATAACAACAGAGCAGGCCAGACCAAACCAAACCAGACCAGACCAGGCAATGGCGCTGATAAGCAGCTTATCTTCATTTCTACAACCCCCAGCGTTTATTTTTCTGTGGGTGTTGTTTGTTTTTGTTTGTGTTGCTGCCGTTGTTGTTGTCGCCATTGTCGTTGTCATTTTGAATGCGAATTGTCGTTGTCATTGCTGTTGCTTTTGCTGTTTTCTGGGTACGCAAAATGTGTAATGGCATTTCGTCAGGCGGAGCATGAAAAACTCGCAGCACACACACGACTGCAAATGCCATTGAGCGTGCATGTGTGTGTGTGTGTGTGTGTGACAAAGCAAATTTGCCTTGTAGAGTTTTCTTCGCTTTTTTTTTGGCGTTGGCATTTGCTTTCTCTCGTTGATGGTGCTGCTTTCACTGCGCTATCCCTAGTTCACTTAGCTCACTCTCTGAGCTGGCTGATGGCCTTTTTGGCTTGCAGTTTAATGCTTTTATAATGCACTCGACAACAAATGCAAATAAGCACAGCAAATGGCAAAAGTATTTAAAGACAGTTCCCCCAGTTCTCCATAGAAAGTAATTCCCTCTACTTTTAGTTGGCATCATATGCAAGTTTTAACTTTTTGCTAACGATTTCAACTGGCATTAAAGACAACTTTTGCCAAAGCGCCCAAAATGCGTAATGTTAATTAAATTAACAGTGCGTTGGCTGCTGGAGAAAAAGGACACCAGCTGCTTGTGGCATGCCAGGAATGAACAAATACCAGGCAAAGTGGAAGCTGGGAGGGACAAAAGGCATGCCAACACCTTTTGCCAAGGTGCCAGCAACAATAACTGACAACAACAGCAACATCAACGGCAACGGCAGAGAATAAAATAACATCATCAACATTTACTTCGTTGTCTTCATCATCTTCTGCGAATGAGAGAAATGTAAAGCACTTTCGGTATGACAGCTGCAATGTGAGTTAAGCTTGAATTTGAGGCAGAACTTCGTCTCGCTATTTTACCTCTTTTGCTGTCTCTCCTCTTAAACAATTTCTTTGGGTTAAATGCGAATTAAGTTGAAGTTTATGAATTTATTTGCGTGAGTATCTCATTTCCAAAATGGGTATTCGGCAATTTGAATTGTTGCGCAATCGATAGCAGCACTTTGCATTCGATTTATGTTGCAGCAAATATGTGAACAATGTGCAATATTGCGTATACGCAATGTGCTGCAGGTTCCATACCTTTATTTCGCTTAGTGCTGCTGCTGTCATTTTGTTGATAAGCAGATGTCGCAGAGACACACACACACACACACATCTACACAAATGCATTTGCAGCGACAGCGACAAACAAAAGGCGCTCGCACTGACAATTGTTTAGCTGCAACTACGTGACGTCCATCTCTCTCACTGTCTCTCCCTCTCTCTCTTGTTTGTTTATATGCCAGCAGTTGACTGCACCTAGTTAGAGACAATTCCCGCAGCCCCCACGACGTCATCCCCAACTAAACTATAATGCGGGCCATCTATATGCGTGTAAGCGTTTGTCGCTTGTCTCTGTTTATATTTGCACCAACATTTGCACTCATCCGTGTGCTAAGCGGGATGGGGTCTGTTGTGTGTGTGTATTTGACCGCCTGTGCTTGACATACATAACTATAAATAGTATAGGCAAAGTTGTTAAGTTCTGTGGCCATAGGCACAACGAAAACAGACTCAACTCTCGTCTCGACTCGACTCGAATACGTCTTTCATCTAAGACCACGATTCATGTCCTTGTCAAACAAACATCGCCTAGGTGTGTAGCTCTATATGCACACATACACCACAAAAATATATATGTACATATGTATGTGTGTACATATCGTATGTGTTATTAAATTTAACAAACTTCCTTGGGCCTCCTTTGCCTGTAAATGTCTGGCCAACTATTTATGTCACTTGTCATGTTTCAGCCTCCCACAGCTCACGCACCTTTCCCCCCCGCCCTTTCTCTACAGTAATACGCCTGTTGTTTGTCAAACTTTTCTCCATCTCTTTCTACACTCTTTCTCTCTTGTTCTAGCTCGCTTGCCTAGCTTGGAGATTTATTTAGTCCGAGTGCACGGCCACAAAACTTGGATTTACTTCGACACAATTGTCAGCTTAGTCACGTTTCGTGTTGCTCTCACGGCTAACGCGTGTGTGTGTGTATGTGTGTGTGTGTGTGTCTGGGATTTGCACACACACACACTCTCGCATCAACTGAGGTACGTTAATACTAAACACGACATATATAAAGGTAAAAAGCCAAAGGCACGCGATGCGCATATTTTAGCTAAAAGTTGGGCTCTTTTTGTTTGCTTTTTGTTTGGTTCTTGTTGTTGTTATTCTTCTTGTTGTAGTATGCTTTGTATGCTAGTTAGTAACTAACTGCTATCGGTAGAGGGGCAGGGGCAAAAAGAGGACAAAGGACTAACGCCAAAGCTTGTTAGGCTCCTTGCTGCTGTTGCTGTTTCTGCTGCTGCTGCTGGCGAGGATCAAACTTCGCATCAGAACTGTTTACATGTTGATATGTTGATGCGGCCCCTAAGCTATAGCTAACCTAAAGCACGATTACATTGCCGTCAGTCTTTTCTTTTTTTTGGTAGCCATTGCTGCTGCATACTTTGCGGCGCAGCTAATCAAATTTAAACGCTGACCCAGTTGAGGCAGCTAAAACCCATCCATTGAGCCCCTTCTCTGGCATTTTAGCCATCGCATTTTGCGGTTGGCAAACCAACTTTGACAGCTTTTGATAGTTTTTGTCAAGCTGACGCGACGTCGCTTAATTGATTTTGTGGCATGCAAACTTCACTAGACCGAAGATGGCAACGATGGTGACGATGGCGTCAACGGCACCAAAACCGCAGGCCAGCCGCTTGAAACGATTTGAGTTCATCATTTTTTGCAACGTCTGCCCCCCACTCTCTCTCTCTCTCTCTCTCTCTCTGCACCTGCTTGCCTACTTAGTGGCAAGTGCAGCTCTGTCGGTAATCCTATTAGACGACGACGACAACGACGACGATGGCGATGGCGACCGTCTCGGTCTAGCATACTTTGCGGTTTTTACTTTATCGTGTCGGCCCAAAGTGATGTGTAACTAAAAAGCGAAACGAGCTCAGGCCACGCTATGGCCAAACGCTGCTGCATGCTTTAAAAGCTTAAAGGCTAACTAACTGGAGGGCTTAATTGCCCCGAGCGGCACATAATAAACGTCAAGTGACAATTTTCAACAGAAAGTGTAATTTTCAAGATTTATTTGGCACTGACAACGCTTAGAGAACTTGTCGCGCAAAACTTTGTGAAATAAAAATGAAATGGAATCTAATTTAACGCTTTATTTGACACATTTGGAGCACACATTTGAATTTGGCAAGCAGAAGTCGCAAAGAACTTGCAACTAGGTCGCAACTACGCCCACTGCCACTCAATTCGCGTGAAATTACACAAATTAATGCCGAGCTGTGCGGCATGGAAACATTGCAATTTTTGCTGCCGGAAATGCGGCAGAGCAAAGACAAAAAACACAACTTGAAAGTGTGTGTGGCACTATGAAGGCCAGAGAAGATAACTGACACTTTGCCTGCGGCTCATTAACATTTCAAAGTGGCAGCCAGGCTGCGAAAGGGGCAAAGCCAATCGCATTCCAGAGCTGTGAATGTGTGTTGTGCATGTGCTTAACCTTCTTTGCCGACGACAATTGCTGTGACGAGGTGCTTGACATTTCGCCAGCGCCTTGCGGTATGCAACACTCTCACACTCATTGGGGTCTCACACCCGCCGCCATTTTGCATTGTCTGCAGCCCGAGAAAACTTGCTGCAGTCGAGTTGCAAATTAAGCGAACAAAAGCAGAAAATAAAGCAACTTAACGTTGTCATCTACTCCCACACAAACAAAAAGATAGTTCTGCATGTTGCATGTTGTGTGTGGTAGTTAAAGTGCAGCCGTTAAGCACTTTTGTCTCAATGAGTGTCAACAAGCGCCACCAAGAAGCTGAAGGCAAGCCACACACACACACACACATACACAAATATACATGAAAGAAAAGAAAGAAAAAAAATAATCGCCCTATTAATGAGCCTTAGGCCAAGTGCAACAAGCTGACAACAGACAACATGACCTGACCCAAGCCAATTCTCCCCCATTCTCAGTTCGCAGTTCGCAGTTCGCAGTTCTCAGTTCTTCAGCTCTCTAGCTATTTAGCTCATGTTCGTGTGCAATCACCCGAGGCGTGTTCTTAGTTCTTGCTTCTCTATTTTTCAAACAAGACAAAGAGATACTCGGCGGCAAACTGAAGGAGCAAGCACATTGTCCTTGCTGGCAACTGAACTGAGAGAGTGAGAATACTGCAGTTGCTGACTGTCGAATGTTATATTGATCTTGTAGGGAAAAATCTCTAGGTATCTAACGCTAATTGGATTTTATATTTCGTTTTTTATAGCTGACAAAAGTTGCCATGCAAACAACCCAAGCCAATCTAATATATAGAGAATCAAAAAAAAACATTCATCATTATATTGAGCTGCGTGGGAGCAACAACAACGATTCGCGGCAACACGGCGTATACATTACGCGTTTCACATTACAGCTTCGCATTTTGAATGCGGGGGGGCAAGCAGAAGAGAGCAACAACTGTGGCAACAACAACATAACTTTAATTGGTAAGACATGAAAGAGAAGTCGTCCAGCTCAAGCAGCGGAAACAGCAACTGTAGTTGGGGGTCGACGACGCTGAGCTTTAAGCAGTTTTGTCGACAGGTCCGAGGCTCTTGGCTCTTTATTGTCGTTGTGGCATTTGGTTTATTTATTATTTTGGTTGCAATCTCCGCTCTCCATTCTCCACTCTCCACTCTTCACTCTAGTCGCCCCTCAATTTGTGCTAATATAATTTAAAAATGTTCACTTCTTATTTTCATTTTTTCTGAGTTTGTTGGTTTCTAGCTTGGCTTTTAGTGCACATTGGAGAGTCGTTAAATGGGATTCTCGCTGCTTCTTTCTGGTGCTCGCACTCTTAATTTTTATATTCCATTTCGAGGGTTGCACACTGACCCTGCCCCACACACACATACACCCATACACATACACATACAAACATCTCTCGAGCACTTTGGCTTTGCTCATTTTTTGCGTTTGTAAAGTTCACACAAAAATTGAAAAGTACCAAAAGTTCTGAGGGTTAGTTTTTCTTTCTTGTTCGCCTTTTCCTTTGCGGTTCTGTTTCTTTTTTTTTCATATTAATGTTTCTTGAGCATCTTAAAGAGAGAGCACAAAACACAACTTTCCTTACGTATTAAGGAGGCACAACATTTTTCAAGTTTAGTTGCTGCTGCTGTTGAAGTTTGTTCCTGGTAATTATGCGATGCCGCATGCACAAAAGTTCTGCCACCATCATCCACTTTGGGGTGCAAAGAGGCATGCGAATTATGATGATGATGATGACGATGACTGCGATGACGACGATGTCAGTGGAACGGATGCGTGGGCTTTACGCTAACATCAACAACTTTCGAGGGCAGCAAAACTTTGATCGACAGCGACTCTCCCTTTTTTTTTTATTTTTTTTTTTTTTTTGGTTTTTGAAGGGCACACAAAAGTTTCACATACTCCACGCTCTCGCTCTCTCTCTTGGGATTCTAAGACATCTTGAGTTTTAATTTTAGAAATTGCTACAAATGCAAATATAAATTACACAACATTTTGTGCGGCGCACCTAATTAAAAAGTTTCGTGTATTGCTTTGATTTCTACACACGTTAATTTTGCAATTAAAGTCGGTTAATTGCGGCTCAAGGGCTTCTGCTTCAGTAATAATTCGATTATCGCCTAGGCAAAATGCATATGCAAAAAGTTTGGCAACTTTTTTGTGTAGTTCTCAGTTTCTGTGTTTCAGTTACGCACAGGCGCAGCGCGAGAGCAACAATTAAAAATAATGGGAAAACATTGCGGCAACAACAACGACGACGACGACGACAACGACAACGACAACGACAAGTACAACAACTAGAGCTGAATTACACAGTACAAGCAAACGTTGGCATTATGTAAAGCAATTAAAATGTAGCAGCAGTAGTAGCAAAAAAAAATAACACATATACATAGCAACCGCTGACTTTTAATGGCATGCAAAATGTATGCCAACATTGTGAGGGGGCAACAGCGATAGAGAGAAAGCGAAGAAGAAGACGAAGAAGGGACCAGCTGCGCTTTGCATTGCATCGCATTAAACGATGCCCGCCAAAAAGTATGCAACGAAAAAAATACGTAAGGGAAAAGGCAGCTGCTGTCTCGCTACTCGCTACTTGCAACTGGTAACTGGCAACTTGAAGCTAAACCCGTGATTAAATAAATTGTTGAAAAATGTTAAACAAGCCAACGTGCCCCTACCTACTACCTACTACTGCCGTTGCCCCGCTGACCTGGTAAAAATCTATAAAAATGCAGTGAAGGAGCAGAGAAATGGGGAGCAAAAAGAGGTTCGCCCGCTGTTAGGCAACATATTGCAGTCAAGGCCTCGCTGCGTGTATTTTTTAAATGCTCACCGCTTCCTTTTCGTGTTGTTCGTTGCCTGCCTGCCTGTTCGCTGCCACAACGCAATGCAACGCGGCGCATGTGGCACAAACGGAAGCTGCTGTTTGGCTCACATAAATAATAACAATAGTGCGGAGCGGGGGGGGAGATGAGGAAATGGCAAATGCAGCTTGTGTCTGGCTTTGGCTTTAACTATGTATGTGTGGTTGTGTGGGCGTATGGGCGTGGTTTGCGTAAGCAACACGTGTAACAACTGTTGTTACCTCGCACTCATACTCTCTTTCGCATCTGGTTAGTTGCCTCTCCTATGTCCTTTATTGAAACTATTTACGCTGTGTTTACAACCTGTGCTCTCAATGTGCGTCAGAGTTTATCTATTGTATTGGTTATACACGTGTATCTAGGCACCTTTGTTCTGCTTTATAGAGAGGAAAATGTGTTTAACCGCTTTGAACAGGCTTTAAAATCAAAGTGAGCAACCAAATTAAATGCGAACAAAATAAAATATAAGGTTCCCATCCAATTGAAGGCAGAGTTAACTTTCACTCTTACTCCGATGACACCAGAATTAATTGGAGAATTAATTGACGCTGCATACCTGCAAATAGAAGAACAATAATTTATCGATTAGTTATGTTTGCGGCACTTAATTGGCAAAATAATTATAGTTGATAATTGGGCAAGAGTTGTGTGACGATAGTGAATCAAATTTGCAATTTTAATTCCTCATACATAAATTGCACTTTGCACATTCTTTAATTTCATTATTCGCAATATATATATGTATGTATGTACGCATACATACATATACATATATGATGAAAGTTTTCGCAATAATTTAATTTGGTTGCATTTTGTGGGTAACCGCATTGCATTTTGTGCATTATTCTCTTTCTCTCGCCGAATTGTGTTTATTATTATTATTTTTTTTCTTTCTTTCTTTTTTGGTTTTGTTTTTGTGATGTTATTGTTATTATTTATTTTTGGAAACCACGTTATTTTGGTATGCTGATGTTGATGTGCTTTATTGTTGTGTTGTGTTGTGTTGTTCTGCTTTGTCAATGTCACCGCCAGCAATTACCATCAACAATTTAACATTTACAATTTTATGCAACATACAGCATATTTTTTTTTTTGGTGTGAAATGCATTTGACAGTTTCAAATATTGTGGCGAAAAACTGTTCAGAAATTGTGTGAATAAAAAACCCATCTTGTTAGGGCTACTTTCTGATATAACCATCAGCTTAATAAATCGAAAAATCATACTACCATATAGATGACTACAACTTTCGCCGGTAAAATCATAATAAAAATTGTAAAATTAATTTAAATGTCTTGCTAATGAATGTTTACAGCATTCATATTTCTTGCGATGCACCTCGCATTGTCATGTTAAGCATGGAAAATACTTATAAAATGAAAATGAAAATGCAAATCAAATGTGCTTGCATAAGGCAGCAAAGTGACAAAAAAATTTGTCGCGGTAACCAGATACACATATGAGATGTGAATGAGATACGAGATTTAGTTTATCTTCTTTCTCTCACTCTCGAATGTCAATTTCCGTGTCGAGTATCTTGTAGATACACATGTATCTATGGGTTTGTTTTTTTATCATTGTTTCGCCTGCGTGAAACTGTGAAATGATTCGGAAACTGATATGCAAATTGCTTGTAATTGAGAGAAATCTTTTTTGGTTTTTAGTTTTTTATTTTTGATAAATCTGCGATCATTTAAAATGCATTTCGTGTGTGCACCACGGGAGGGAAAGATTGAGAAGTGAAAGAGAGAGGGAGGGAGGGAGAGCTGGATTGCATAAGCCTGGGCATAAGAGATGGCTAATCAGCGAGACTCGTTGCCAGCTTTGAGAGCTTCGTTAGCCAGACAACAAGAACGCGCATTTCTTGCGTAGGCAGCAGACAGAAGGTAACAGACAACAGACATCAGGTTGTCTGACCCGAAACTGAAACTGAATTCCTAAAAACCAAATCCCGAAACGACAAAACAGAGAGCTCTGCTGCTCAGCTTGTTCTTTTTCTGGTTGCTCGCGTACAGTAGCCGCAAGCACATGTCCATGCAACTGGCAACTAGCAACTTGGCTGAGAAGAACACCGGGCGAGGTCGTGGCTGGCACACAAGTTAATGACTTTTGAAGTTGGCAAAACGGCAGCAACAATGTGAAGCGAATTACCTTTTTTGTGCTTATGCAATGATAATAAAACGCAGACTGAAGCTCCCCATCTCTCTCTGTCTATCTCTCATTCTTTAGAGAGATGCGGCGGCAGCATTCAAAAAATATAAATGAAATAAATTACTGCGCAGGCGCAACGGCGCAAACAATGAGAGCCTGGCTTTGCCGTCGAAACACACACAATTTGAATGAACGTGCTGCTCCTGGCTTTGTCAGGTCGGTCTCTCAGTCTCTCGATCGCTCGGTCTCTGTCTCTGTGTGTGGGTTCCACACGCGGTCTTCATTTGAATGCGCAACATGTTGTGGCATTCAACGACCCAAGCTGAAGCCTGGACTCTGCGAAACTCCTACGGCTTCATTTGCCATTATCTTGGCTGCAGTTTGGACCGGTTAGTTAGTGCGCTTTAATTTATCGCTGCATCGTCTGCCCGGCGAGCTACACAACAACTACAACGAGCTACAACAAGCTACACCTACTACCGACAATCTGCAATGCTGCAATGCAATGCAATGCCACGAGGCAAGTCAATTGTCCATTCGTTTTGCCTCTCGTATCTCGGCCTCATCATAAATTGCCATTGTTGTGCTGCTTCGTCGCTCTTCTTTCGTGTCGAATGCAAATATGACACGGCCTTCCTCCATCCCTCTCCTTCTCCCCTCTGCTTAACCAGCAACTCTTATTCTCCTGATGCTGTTGTCTGGCTACTTATTTGCTTATTGAGTTTATTATTGTTGTCGTTATCTGTGCAGTAATACATACTTGTAGTTGTTGTTGTTGTTGTTGCTGTGGTCATTGCTGCTGGTTATCATTATGTTTATTATTGCACTTGCCCCCCCGCCTCTGCACTGCATTAATATGCGCATCTTTTTGCGCTAATTTAATGTGCTGTCCATTGTTCAAGACTCGTGCCGTGCCCCGGAGTGGCATCTCTCTCTCGTTTTTTGCCTTGCCAATTTATGCGCTGCTTGAATTGATCTTTAAGCTAGTCTTATGCGAAATGCGTGTGGGTCTTATGATTATCCAAGAGTCAATTGTGCTCCTTATTTAGTGAATACACGCTCGGGTTTTCAATTCAATTTCGTAAAGTTAAAGTTGAACTAGTTTTTTTTTGCTAGTCTTGCGTTGCATTTCCTGGCCCCATGTTTCTTTGTCAATTCGACGGCTCATTTATAGTCGCAGCAGCAGCAGCAGCTAGCTTCAATCTAATGGCCGGCGAATGCCAACCTGACAAATACAAATGCATTGCAGCTTTATCTGCACATGGCCACATGCTCAGAGCTTATATGTTTCATAGCTCACAGAGCTCTGAGCTCTCAGATAGTTCTGCTTGCAGGCCAAGCAGTTCATCAAGCGGGCTGGCCGTCATCAGTGTCAGAGTGCACGCCCACACACACTGCATGCTCTTGCTCTGGCTCTGGTTCTGGTTCTGGCTCTGGATGTGTCGATGTGTCGATGTGGATAAGAGCATGAGGTTCGAGATTGGGGTTGATATTGGGGTTGGGGTTGGACTCCATTGTTTGCTGCTGCCTATTTACCATTTACCATTTTCAAGCTTTTCCACTTCCGGGCAATGTACTAAACCGTTTCCGTGTGTACGCTGTAGTAGTCAAGGATTTATGCCGTATCCTCTACACTCTTGGCTAGTGCTCGAGTTCATAATCTTGCCACTCAAATCGCTAAGCAGCTACCAGGCCACAACCAAACACTGAAGCAGCAGCAACAGCCGAAGCAGCTGTAACTGCCTTCCTTCTTTAGGACTGCACTTAATTTACCCTTAATTAATTGACCTGCAGTCGAGTCGAGTCTCCTTCCTTCTACCTCTACCTTTTCATTACTTGTTTTTTCCCTCTTGCTCTTGCTATAGACATTCCCTTAGTGTATGTTGCTGTGCTCTACTTAGTTGAATTTGCTGCAGCGTTTGCCATTTTTGCAAATGTTTTGTGTACATGCAAATCGTTCGCTCAACTCATTCACTCACTCACTCATTCGTTCATTCACTCATTCGTGCATTCAGTCATTCAGGCAGTTCGTGGTCAGTTCCATTCATTTCCATGGACTCGCTCAAGTGGCGCTGTGGCCACTCGAGTGGCTTGCCCACTTGAAAGAGCGAGAGAGAGAGAGAGAGAGAGAATCGAGGACCAAGCCCGCTATCAGCATGCCCCAACATCGACCTGAACTGTCTTGCCCTTCCCCATCCCTTTCCCTATTCTACCTCTCTGCTCCCTGAACTGTGTTCATTTCATTTGAATTTTTATTTTTATTATGCTCTGTGCTCATTGAAAGTGCCTTAAAGTGCAGGTATTTCAGCTGTATGCAGACGTTTGTTATATTTCAAATAAATATTTAAATTATTCGTTAAAATAAGCATTCATCACTTAAGATTGGTTTGTTATAGATCCATCTATCCATTTATATATATATATATATGTTAATTAAGTATGTCAAATCAATATGAATATCTCCAATTATTCAACATGTTCCCTCAAAGCTCATTAGCTTCACCTGCAAGTAAGGGCAATCGAAAGTCGTTCTCTTGGTGACCCTTTGAGGGCAATTAAAACTTAATAAGCTGCAAGCTTAAATTCAAACAGTTCGTGTGTCGTGTATTGACTACTTGTATATTTATCGATTAGTTGTTTATCGGTTGTATTTGCCACTCAATTAATTATTTTTACTGCATTTGCGCAAGTTTCCAAGCCTTGCGGTCAATTTGAATAATGTTTAATTAACAGAGCTCAGTTCAAATTGAGGCGAAACGTAACGAAACGAGTCCAATTAAGTCTCGCCGGGTCCGAGTGAGTGTGTGTGTGAAAATTCTATATAGAGAATTGGGTCATTCGGTGGCCGATGAAGAGTTTTGCGATGCTCCGACTCTGACTCCGACTCCGACTCTGGCTATGGCTTTAGCTTATGTGAATGGTGCCTTATTACAGCAACTAATTAAGGCAAAGACTGGGCGCAAAAACTAGCTCACACTTTTCTCCCTCTCTCTTTATCTCACAGATGTGTGTGTATGCTTCGAGTTCGCATTGTTGTGCTTGGCCATTGTCCAGCCGAGTTGAGAGAGTGTCGGGTGTCTCATAGTAAACTCATTCGCAGAACACTTAATGCGCACTAATGAAATGTCAGCTTAAGTCATAACTCAACTGCAGCAGCAGCAGCAGAAATAGCAAAGGCAACAGCAACAAAACCCTTGTCCAACTGCTCTGTCCGGCAACAACAAATGAGATTGGCGACTTCAACTAAGCCCCAAGCTCCAAGCCACAAGCTTCCAGCTTCCAGCTAGCCAACAACAACAACAACTGAGCCACTTCTTATAACAAGAATCTATGACAAAGCCAAGGGCGCAACTTTTGTGAGGCTTTTCGCTTGGCTTTTAAATATGACATGCATTTATGAGATTTATGTGTATGTGTGTGAACGCATGTGTGTGTATGTGTGTGTGCTACTTAACAAAATGGCGGCCATTGTAATTGATAAGTTCTGTTGTGTGTGTGTTTCTGTTATTGTCCTGCCAATGGACGCCATTTTGCTTACACGCTAAAAGAGATTGATGATGCTTTGAAGGACTCGCCACTGAGACATAGAATCGGCTTCTCAGTCTCAAAGCACTCCCCCCCTTTCCCCCACCCGGGCTCAGGATCAGAACTTGAACTTGGGTAATTGTAGCGGCAAAATTAAATGATGAAAAGTTTTCTTTTTGGGCAACCTCCGCAACATCATCCGCACTCAACCCACAGACATAGAAAGGACGTCGTCCATTTGATTGATGAAATGATAAATATCTGACGCTGTCTTCTGCCATCGCCAGCAAAAATTGTAACAAGCAAAAGCAAAGGAGGAGGGCATTATTATTGCGTTATTATTAAAGCGTTTTTAATGCTAAATGTCAAATGCAGGACAGATAAGCAGCCCCAGCTGTCAATGCACTGACAACACAAGACGAGTCGAGAACGAGAACGAGAACAAGAACGAGAATGAATGAATGGATAGATTTGGGGCCAGCTACAGAGAAAGAGAGAAAAGTACGCTCAAGTGAATGCCAATACCCAAAAGAAGTTCAACTTGGGAGTGAGAATCATTACTAAATGAGCATGTTATGGGCTTCGATAGATAGCTGACTGTCTGACTGTCTGTCTGTCTGTCTGTCTGGAATAGACTTGATATACATAGAAGGAAGAAGCTGATGCCTCCTCCTGTTTAGCTGCCGCTGCTGTCTGAGCTGCAAATCCCACTTAAAATTCGCTTCGTTTACGAAAATGTAATGATGATTAATTACCAAACGCAGAATGTGGCAGGCAGCAGCATGCTGGTTGAGTTTGGCGTCTTTTTTTGCTTTGGTTTCCTATTCCTCTTTTTATGTGTGTGTGTTTGTTCTCTTCCGGAAAAGTGCTAAGTACATAGTGTTGGGGTGCCTTTCACTCCCGCTGGCATTGTGTATTGGTCATTATCACTCTCCCCTTCCCTTTCCTTCCCTTCCCCACACTCCACTTCACTCTACTAATAGTAGTTCAACAAAAGTAATTAATATGCCAAAGTTTTGCCGTCGCTGTTGTTGTCAGCTCAGAGCAGAGCCTGAAGAAAGCTTCTCCATCCGAAGCCGGATGGGTTCATTAAAATGAAGGTTAAGCCAATGTTAAATGCAGCCTCCAAAATATGGTTTGCTAATGATTTCATATGCAAACCGAGAGAGACAGATTCGAAAACGCAATCAGCGCGTTAACCGCAAATGCAAAAATCAAATAATTGTACATGGTTAGCAGTGTTTGGTTTCGAGTTCGGGTTCGGACAGCTGAGGGTCACAAAATGCGTTGTATTGTGTTGTGTCTAGCTAACTAACTAACCAGCTCTCTGGGGGCTTGTCGACCAACCGCATTATGGCTCAATTAAAAACCATTTTCACGCTAATTGCAATGCAACGCGACCTGAGGCTCATTTGATCATTGGCGAATTGCAAAATTTATCAAATTCAAATTTATTATAATCAAAAGCCAGCGAAAATAATGCACACATTTGACACGCAGCCAGCAGCTAGCTCCCTTCTACAAAATGCCAATGCACTTAAAAACACATTTACATTAAACCCATCAGCTCATCGACTCGTTTTTGGTGCAGTCAGTTGAAGTGAACAAAACGCTAATTTGTTTTTAATATGCGGCAAAAGAGAGACATGGATATATATCGATATGGATGTATAGACTCGCGCTCGAACGCGAACGCGAACTCGAAATCTTGCTTGCTTGATTATCTACTCAAAAATTCATAAACCGAAAAGTGTTTCATCGTTAACACCCGAGACTCTGTGAGTAGTTTGCTTTTGCTTTTGGTTTTGGCTTTGGCTTTGGCCAAATCCTAGGCTACGTTGCGGCTTAACAATGTTATTAAAATTAATATAAATGACTTGGACTTGAGTGCGGCATGGACATTAACAGTTGCTGCTCTCCCCTGGCTTCCCCCCAGCTATTGATGACGGGCGGTCTTCGACTGAGGTAGGCGGAGGCAGTTTTGTCTTCCATCTACCAATAACGTGGCGGTAACCTTTTGCTGTTGTTGCTATTGTTTTTGTAATTAACGTGGCTGTAAAAACACAACACAACAACAACAAAAAGAAATATAAAACACTGAATGCCGTTCAATGTTCTCGCTTTGCTCTTGTCTTAAATTTCTTGCTTTTTGCTTTCTTTCATTCAGTTTTGTTTTGGACAAATTGTACGCTTCTTCAGTTGCTACTCTCCCGTTGCTGAGAGCCCTGAGAGCATAATAATTAATAATGTTCCTCATATACTCGTAGAGGCATAAAGATTTTCCAGTCTCTAATGAACGGTGATTGCTGTGAAGCGTAAAACAAAAAACGCGTTGTTGGTAACGAGTTTTATTAATTAAAGTGTAGCCCAAAAGTGCTTTTTGTTGAGCGCCATTTAAGCCGATTATTTGTGAATATACATACATACATATATAGTGAATACTGTGAATTTGATGCTAATCTTTGTGTATTAAGCGCGACTTTGATAGATTACGAAGAGTGTGAATTAATCAACAGTTTGTGTTAATTTTTCCATAAATTGCTTTCGCCATTTATTATCCATCTATCTCAGTTCCAAACCATTTGCTTAGCACACCAGCAATAAAAGTTTTCATGCAATTGATTTACCTTTCCATTACCAGTCAATGACTCCCCCTAAAACCATCTCGTAGTTTAATTATACCAAGGAAAAACTTGAAGCAAACCACAAGACATGGTTAATATTCGATTGAAATGAACGACGAACGAAAAGCATACAAAATGCATGTGCTCGAGACTATTAATAGAAATAAATTGAATATGACTTGAGTGTGTGTATTGCATATTTGCCAACTTACATATTCATGTGCGATCGAATGTAATGCCAAAGCAGTCGGAGCAGAGAGAGAGAGAGAGAGAGAGACTGACAAACAGAAGAGACACACACACACATGGAATATGTAGAAAGTCGAACTTCTTATGCAAAGACACTTAACAAAAAGCAATTTATTTGCACATAATTTGTGAGCGCCGCAGGATATTGGCTGAGAGCGTATCTTGGCCTCCGTCCCTCACCCCTACCCCAAAAGATACGTTGACAGTCAGTCCAAACAGTCAGCTAGTCAGCTAGTCGGCAAGTCACCGAGTCGACGCACTAAAATTACAAATTAATTTTCCGAAAATTTGCGCAAAAACTACGTTGAAAATATGCCATGTCTAGGAAGAGACAACATTATGTGTGCCCCCACACTCCTCACTCTCTCCTCCTTCACCCTCTTGAATGTAATCTCGCCATCCCGCAAGGCGATTGTCGTTGCCGAGAGTAAATGAAATGTATTGAATTGACATAAAAGTCGCTCAAGTTAATTCCCCGGCAATGTAATTGGTGGGCCACACCATCTCCTCCCCCTCTTCCTCTTTTCACCCATCCCACATCTTGCGTCTTTATCCTGCAGGATGGTAAAGACGCTCACATGATTTCGGGGGTTGTTGGAGGCACAAAAAGGAAAAGCACAAGAAGAATAAGGAAAATCTATACAACATTTTGGACAATGTCAATTTGTTAGCATTTATTGAATTGTGAATTATTAAAGCGAACAAATTGAAAACGCAAGTGAAAGCGAGAGAGAGAGAAAACACTTCTCATATGTAGGATTTCATATGAATGTATATGTACACACATATAGCAGAGAGAGTGAATGTATCTGTAGCTTATAGAAATACCATATTGTATGTACAAGCAACACACAAAGGCAAAGTCGATTTAGTTGGCCAAATAAGAAAAGAAGCCAAGCTTCATATATGTATGAGGAAAAAGGAAACGTTCAACTCAATGGTGTGGGCTATAAACAGGATACATACACGATATATATAGTATACACTGAGAGAAAAGATCTAGATTGCAAATTTGAATAAAGATTTCTTCGATTATGTTCAATTTTCTTTATTAAAAAAAAGTTTGTTAAATAAATAAGAATAAAAAGATTATACTTTAAGATTACAATCTTGATTCAAGAATATATTCTGCATTAAAAATAAAATTGCACATTTTAATTTAAGATATATAATATATCAAATCGAAAGATCTTATAAAGTGTTGAGATTGCTTTATAATTAGAACCAAATTTATGTTGTTGTGGCTGTTAGCTCAATAAGTAGAGATTTTTCCATTATTGAAACAAGATTAGAATTTTAAGATTGTCCAATCTTGATATAAGAATAAACCTTCTTGGTTCAATTTTGACAACATAGAATTCTTGATTCAAGATTGTTTTTTTCTTTCTGTGTAGTATATGCTGCATATATGTATTCATAGGACGAACATTATAATTTTATTGAGTTTCACGCAACAGCTGAGCTAGCTACCTACTAGATTGTGTGATGATTTCTCAACTATTTTGTATTAACTTTCGCATCGGAATGCCATTCGCTGTGTGTGTGTGTGTGTATGTGTTGGATCAATGCTGTTCTCGCGGCAGTTTCATAAAAGCCAAAATCAGACGAACGAAACCAGCAGCAAACAGAGGCAACACAATTCCCCCCCCTTCCATCTACAGCACTTAACCCCCCGCATGTTTTGGGTCGCCTGCCTTTTCTCCATTGAATGGGAGGTGGATTGGAGAGTACCAAAAATAAATGCCAATGAAAGCGAGTAATAAATGCAAACACACTCCCAAGCCAAGCAAAAGGAAGCTGGGCAAAATGTGTTAGTTATGAACAGGCGCGAGCAAGCAAGCAGGGGCGAAAAGAAGGAAAATTGTGGTTACGATTGCTGCTGTTGTTATTCAACAAAATTTAATAAGTAAATAGAGCAGAAAAGCAAAAGAAAAGCATAAGAAAACTGCAAGCTAGACGACTGCCAAATAAGCAATTGCTGATTACAGTGGCAAAAAGTTGTTCATCTTCTGTATTTTTTTTCTCATTCTATTTTTTTTTTATTGTTGTTGATAGGCATGGCAAATCGATAGCGTGCGCTCAAGTGGGGTATAAGGATGTGTATATATAGTATAGTATAGTAGAGTATGGGGTGCTGGTGAGCAACCCTCGCTCGCTAACATTAACAGCATCCATTTCTTGTGCAATTTTTCAAATATTTGTCTTGGCCAACGCTTTTTCACAATGCCATTTTCTCTTCGGCTGACCAAAACAAATGCCAACTAATATAAAAAGGGGAGGGGAGTGTGGTTTGCTGTGTGTGTGCTCAAGAACCAGCCAAGATATTTGTCACGCTCCCCAACCGAACTAAACAGCTCACCAGCAAGAGCAGCAGCAGCATCAGCTATCCGTTCCATTATCAAATCGTTGACATTTATGCCGCCGGCTTCAGCCATTGGCAGCACTTGATTATGATGAAACAAGCGACGTGACTTAGACTTGAAGGAAAACAGACTTGCAAGTCTTCAAGACTTCAAGACTTGGACTTGGACTTGTCGCTGGTACGTGTTAAATTATCAGTGGCGAGTCCTTTTATGCTGTGCGATATCCCGCGGCTTTGTTTAGTTTATAAGTTCGTTAGTTAGTTAGTTTGCTTAGTGCTTGGTGTGTGGGCAGTCACTGAAGTTGAAGCAGACGATAACCACACACACACACTCTGTGTCTAATTACAAAAGCAGCTTAAGACAATTGAAGTTATTTGCTTTCAACCATGTCCAAGTGCTGCGTGCACAACAATGGTCAAGAGGCCACTTGAACGCATTTAGCGATAAGCCTCGACAACTGTCTTAGCAAAACCAACTCGCCACAATTAGCTTATCTGCCAGGCAGCGGCACAAATTGGAATGCGATTAATCAAGCCCGGTCAGGCCAGGTCGTTGCTTGCCACTCAGTTTAAAGCCTTGGCTCGACTTCGTCTCTATTATTATTTGGCTTCATTCTCTCGTTGGGAGTCCTTTATCAACTGGCGTTTTGAATGCTCGCCAAATGTGCCGATGCCGAGTAGGAAATGCGACAAAAGCAATTTTTGAGCATCATGTTTATGGGGCTCTGCATTCGAAATGCCAACGGCAATAAAATAAGCAGGCGTATAAAATGTTTGTCGCATTTTAGGCGCAGTCTCGCTTGCCAAGTGCCAACAAAAAAAAAAAATCGTTTGAGCCAAAACAAAACTTATACAAAAGCAAAAAAAAATGCATAAATTATTTTTGCCAAAAGTGACAGATCAAAGTAGTTACAGTGGCGTGCAAGTGTGAGTACATGTTTGCAACTACTGACTTTGGGTTCGCATAAAAAAGTTATTAGTGAAGTAAATGAGCCCAAATTTTTTGTGTTTATTCTTTGAATATTTATTAACAAAATCTTATACAAAATATACCAAAAAAATCTAATTGGTTTATTTACGAAATAAAAAACAAAAAAAACTCACATGTACTCAGTTATGCTCATTTTGAACACTTTTCAACAAACGTTTTTTTTTTAATACTTGGTCCAAAGATCGATATTTGTAATTGTGATATTTATTCATTTTGGTATATTTTCTACCAAATTTGGTATAATTTATTTTAGAATAGCTCTCCATTCTTGCTGGACATGTTGATATATCTCGCGCTAGCTTGCTGGTACTAATTCGTAGAGTCCCAATCGGTTTTTTCAGTATCGATCAAAAATTTTCGATCGGATTGAGATCAGGACTCTGTGCTGGCCACTCCTTTAACTTAAAATGTTGTTTTGCGATCCATTCCTTGAAGATTTTGACGTGTGTTTTGGATCTCCATCTTGTTGAAAAGTGATGTCTCTCTCCTTATATGCACATTTGTCAACAAAATCGCAAATATGGGTCTGCAAAATATCTAGAAAGTCTTCCTTTTGCATAGTATCATCTATTTTCATAATTGGTCCAACGCTCCACCAAGTGGAACAGCTCCAGGTCATGACATTTCCTCCTCAGTGTTTCGCAGTTCCTTGTACGTGGCCTATCTGCAACGACTTTTCAGGCTTCTTCCAACAATATTGTTTACAATCCGACTGGAATCGATTCAATTTCGTTTCATCAGACCATATAAGTATTTTCAAGTCGTCCAGTTCCCAAGTTTTATGGAAGAAGCCTGAAAAGTCGTTGCAGATAGGCCACGTACAAGGAACTGCGAAACACTGAGGAGGAAATGTCATGACCTGGAGCTGTTCCACTTGGTGGAGCGTTGGACCAATTATGAAAATAGATGATACTATGCAAAAGGAAGACTTTCTAGATATTTTGCAGACCCATATTTGCGATTTTGTTGACAAATGTGCATATAAGGAGAGAGACATCACTTTTCAACAAGATGGAGATCCAAAACACACGTCAAAATCTTCAAGGAATGGATCGCAAAACAACATTTTAAGTTAAAGGAGTGGCCAGCACAGAGTCCTGATCTCAATCCGATCGAAAATTTTTTGATCGATACTGAAAAACCGATTGGGACTCTACGAATTAGTACCAGCAAGCTAGCGCGAGATATATCAACATGTCCAGCAAGAATGGAGAGCTATTCTAAAATAAATTATACCAAATTTGGTAGAAAATATACCAAAATGAATAAATATCACAATTACAAATATCGATCTTTGGACCAAGTATTAAAAAAAAAACGTTTGTTGAAAAGTGTTCAAAATGAGCATAACTGAGTACATGTGAGTTTTTTTTGTTTTTTATTTCGTAAATAAACCAATTAGATTTTTTTGGTATATTTTGTATAAGATTTTGTTAATAAATATTCAAAGAATAAACACAAAAAATTTGGGCTCATTTACTTCACTAATAACTTTTTCATGCGAACCCAAAGTCAGTAGTTGCAAACATGTACTCACACTTGCACGCCACTGTATATCGCAATTTTTCGCAACGGTTTTTCTCAGTTTTCTTCAGTTTTTCCAGTGCATTTGGCGTGCATGTAATAACAGCACATAAAAATCACACTCGAAGCCAGCGCACGAGAGGATTACAGATAAGTTATGCACAAAATTCGAGAGCACATAAAAGGAGTTTAAAATTCCATTCCATTTCATGCTAACTGACTGACTGACTGACTGACTAAGTCGACTTAGTCTGGGTCTGAGCGCCTTTTGAGAGTTCTTTGGCCAGTTCGCTGACCCTTTGAGAGCAGTCCCTAGCATGTTTTAAAGATTTCTCTGTCAGTTGAGATTGAAACAAAAAATGAAGAAAAAAAAAATGTTGCCACTGCAGTTGAATTTGAAGAGCTCTTCTCTGTTCGCAATTCGCAATCGCAGAAGTATGACAAAGGAAAACGATAACACTTGGCCAAGCATTTTTTTTTGTGTGTTCAACAATCATATTTCTATCTCTTGCAACTGTCCTTGTCATACTTGACAAGCAAGCAGACTTATTTGTCCCTTTTCCCCTTCTCTCTCTCTCCCAAAAAAAGAATGAAAAATTCTAGTCGTCATTTTCTTGGCAATGCGTCCTCTTACAGTTCAATTGCTGTTTTGGGATGCTCCACATCAAAAAAATAGAGCACAGAGTAGAGCACAGAGTAGAGAAAAGAGGCGCTGCGCTGTCCAAATATTTTTCTTACATTTCCGTAATGGAAGGAAGGGAAAGACTCATTTTTGACAATCAAGCGTTTTCCGTTTTTAATCAACGACAGCGCATCGAAATAGTTTTGCGATTGCTTCATAAATACTTGTCACGGCTCAATGGCAAATTTATAGCCGTAAACTAAAAAAAAGTGAACCAAATGTTTATTATTTCAAATTCCCCCAAAAAAAAACACACACACATTTTCATGCCGATCAATTTGGCATTGTGCTGGAAAACTGGGCCAACTATTTTATGCATTGCTCAGCGAACTTTGAATTTGCAGCAGGAGGGCAACAGGAGAGCATCCATCAATTTTTATGACGCCCCAGCGAATGTCGCTGCAGTTCTCCCATATAAATAACACTGCGAATTGGCAATGCACATAACAGAGTTTGTCGGTCGGTCCTTGTTTTATCAGCGACCAAATTGCAATATATATCCCCCCTCTTCATCTCTTTCAAATGGTTGCAGTTGGCGAAACAATAACCCGCCGTGAAACTGACCCCCAGGGGAGATCGCCGGAGAGAGATTGCGGCACACAGTTAGCACCAATTTGATGGCTTTTGCATTGTTATTGCTGCTTCAGTTAATCTGTATTGCAGTTGCCAATCGATCAGCTGTTGTCGTTGTCGTTGTTGTTTTGTGGTTGCCCCTCCATTAGGTGCCGCTTGAAGATGTGGCCTATGCACACACTCACACACAGCAACCACGCCCATCACAACCATCAAATTGCCGCCCACGTAACAGCAATTGCAAGCACTTAATGCTCTCCCCCCTCTCCTCCCCCTCTTTCACTCTCTCTCACCGTGCTACGCACATTTGTTTGTAATGAAATTATTTAACTTGAACGCAGCCGCGGCTGCCACTTGGCAAAGGATCTGAGAAACGCAGCTGCCATGGATGCCAAACTCAATTAAAACGTCAGCACTGCTGCTGCTGTTGCTGTTGCTGCTGCTTCTTCTGCTGTGGATGTTGCCTGTTAGTTATTTGCAACAACAATAACAACTACTTGGCGCACATGCCAACTGATAATTAACTTGAAAATCAACTTTTAGCAGTTTCGCTTGCTGAGAAGCACACCGAAGCACTTAAAGACCATGACTATTCCTTGGTGAAAGACACTCAGCTCTTAAATGACTTTATTGCAAACAATTGCGTGAAATTAAGTAAATGGCAATAAATTAAGAAAATATTTAAATATATGCCAATTAACTATATTTGAAATTTATTTAAGTATTGCATGAAATGATGAAATAGTTTGGTATTCAGTTAGTATTTCATTCATAAAGTATTTTTAAGTAAAAAAGGAAGGAAGTATTTCCTCTTTCCAACATAGACCAATTTAAAATAAATATCAAAAATAGAAATAATTTATAAAAATCTATTATTAAAACAATAATGTACTATTTAAATCCACATTTATAAAAACATACCCAATGTTATTTCCATTAAACTATAATCAATCTCAAGTTGACTCTAAGCTTACATTTTACCCCACCTTAATACCAGTTACTAAAACTATTCTTTCATTAAGTATGTCATCTAAGTTTTCTTATACTTCTTTTGCTTTGTTTAGCTTGGGTTTTATTTTTTGTTTGGTCTTTCAAGCGCAAACTTTGCTATAGTAAAAACTAATGAAGCGACAATTTGTTTCTGTCTTTTTTTCTGTTTTTTGTTGTTGTTGCTGCCTTCTTTTTCTCACATAAAATTCAATTTGCGTTTCAGATATTTATGTTGTGCCTGAGGTGTGTGTGTGTTTCTCTGTGTGTGTGTGTGTTGTGTGCTGTATCTTGGCTCGCCCAGTTCTTTTGGATGATTGTGTAACGCTTCAGTTGGCAGCGCAGCAACGTTTTTATAACCCGTTTTATGTTTCGAGCTATTCAGTTTTTGTTATGGGTATTCATTAGGTCAGGCAATTAATTGTCATTTGTCAGCTTATGATGGACGCATTTGTTGCTTTTGCTGTTGAAGAGATTCGTGTGAAGATGCGAATGCGTTATGAATGAAAAACATGAATTCATTCAGCGCAAAACTTAATTTCTTATGCCATTTTGGCATTCTGATTGGGGAAGTCACATCAAAAATGTTAAAGCAAGGCTGACACATTAAAAAAGAGTGTGGAGGGGAGGCAACAAATTCATAGCCAAAAGCATGTCCATAATGTTGGCGTCGTTTTGAAAAATGTATGCCAAAAAATATGAGCCAGCAAATGAAATGAAAATCGAACTAATGTAAAATTTATCGCACACACACATACACACACACACAGCTGCTGCACAGCTGCAAAAATTTGCTTCGGTTCGTTATTGTAGCCGCACGCTGCAACAGCTGCTGGCAACGACGACCAAAATGTTGCATAAAACTTGGCGCCCCACATGAAGCAAACCCTCGCCTCGCCCCCGCCCCTTCAATCCACTCCCACACACACACTCACACAAATTTTGTGTATGCGCTTTTGTTGGCATAAAATTTTGCGAATAATTAGAAAATTGTGGCAGCTTCTTCCATCGTTCCTAGTGCTGGAAATCGTTCTTGCCAGCTGTTGCAGTAACAGCAGCAGCAGCAGCTCCTTCTTCTTGTTGTCGCTTGTAGTAGTTGTCGTTGTTGTCGTTGTAGTTGCTGTTGCTGCTGCTGGTGTGCAAATCTATGTCAGTTGCAACAGTGAGTAGAGAGCCAGAGACAGTCAGAGAGACATAGACATATAGACAGCCATAGCAGCAGCAGCAGCAGCAACCAGGCTGGCACATCAATTAGTGCCGCACAAAGCCACAGAGCAGAGAACAGAGAACAGAGCTGAGCAGCTCCTGTCTCGCATTTTTGGGCTACCAAATTTGCTTTGCTCTTCATCCCGCATCCTGACGCGCCTTTGCCTTCCGCTCTTTGCATGTCATTTCGAGTGTAAACTGTGTGAGGTGACATCGTCGTCGTCGTCGTCGTCGTGTTGCTCCTTTGTGCCGCCTGATGACTTGCAACGTTTGTAATTGCTTGAGGTTTAATTAAAAAATGTTTGTCGGTCTGTGTCGCTCTCTCTCTCTGCCTCTCTCTCTCTCTCTCTCCCTTGTTGAAAAACTTTGCGAAAATCCACAAAAATGTGTGTGTGTGTACAATTTGTAACTAATCATGCAAAGGTTGCAAAAGTTGAGCCAAAATTAATGCAGCTTTAGAGATGAGTTATGCCAGCAAAACAGAGAAAAAATCTTTCTCTCTTTCTGTCTGTTTCTCAATTTAGCTTTTTATTCCTTGAACAAATTCAACTGTCACTCGCAATGCTAATCAATTAATTAAAAAGGGCTGCAGCAAAGTTTGTTCTACCGAAAAAAAAACTTTGACACAACAATTAAATGGCTTTATTGTAAAAAAAAGAGAGAACAAAGCAAATACAACATTAGAGAGAGAAAGAGAGATGATAAAAAGAGAGAAGCACAACTTTAAAACTGAGAACTTTATCTATTGGCCACCAAGCTGTAGGTCCCGATGGCGTCTCTTGGAGGTTGCGTTCGTTGCAGTTACGAAAAATGTGGTGCAAATTTATGCAACAAAACTTTAAATTGATTTTGCCTTTTTTACAAGAAGGAGAAAGAGAACGAATGAGAGCGCACAAAAAGAGAGAGAGATGGAATGATTTTTGTTTTTTAATCCAATGTGACTTTCGATGGGCAACAGCAGCAGCAGCAGCAGAAAAGGGATTTGAGAGCAGAGAGTGGAGAGTGGAGGAGTATGGAGACAGGCAGCAAAATGATAACGTAACTTTTTGTGCGATATGCAAATGAAGGCAAAACTTTGATATCGGCAGGCGAAAGTCACACAGCTAACACCAGATCCAAAGGCAAAGCTAAAGCCGAGCTCGAACTCGAAACTCGAAACCAATGGCAAACCAAATTCCAATTGCAATTCAAAAAGTGCAGCAGCAGGCATCCCATGATTAATGTTTGCCCTTGTCAGCCTTCCCCTTCTTTGTCCCCACTCTCTCTCTCTCTCACTCTATGCTTAATACTGACCTGAACTTTTGGCCAAAAACCCCAACGAACCCAATACGTATTCCAATCCCTTTTCCAATTCCACCTAACGGCCAACTAATCGTGCAAAGTTTTGGCTGATTTTTAAGCTCCTGCTGCTGCTGTGGAAAAGTACGTGAAAATTGAAAAACTCGCATTCCAAACTAAGTATCTGACTGTTTTCATGTGTGTGTGTACGTGTGTGTGTGGAACTTTTTAATGCCCTTAATTTGGATGGCTTAAAAAGTTGTCCTACGTGAGAGCCAAAGTCAATTTCCATGCCATCGTCATCGTCATCGACGAGCAACTGTATAAACAATCCATCCACAAAAATGATGATGAGAATTGTCCCCATACCCAATCGAAAGAAGGCAAACAAACCATAAACAAAACACAAGCTGTAAAAACAAAAACAATTGTGATAAAATGCATGCGTTGCATACAGATCTAACATATCCCAAGGGAAGAACATGGAAGAACTGAACTGTCTATGATATTCAGTATCTATTCAAGTTTGGCAGAGCCCCATTAACACGCCATCTATAAGCTTGACATTTTTCTCTGTGCGTGTTAATGACACATTCTCTTCGCTTATTGTTTGACTTTTTGTTCTTTGCATTATGTGAGTTTTCAGTGTTTTAACAATTGTTTTCTCATTTTCTCCCTCATCTTCTTGTGTTGCGATGCTGCGACGACATCAGAGACAACAGCATTAAGTGTCATTAATGCAAATAAATTGTCTAAATTCCGGAGAACACAAAAAAGTTCTGTTAGTTGAGCTGGATACAAACGGAATTGGAGAAAGTATAGAGAAATGTCGCTCTTACTATGTCTGTGTCTGGGAATTGTCCGGCTGAGATCAAAAGCGCATTACACACAAGAGACAACGACTTCGACCGGGCATTATCCCTTTCGTTGAGGGAAGTCATTTGAAAGTCGAAAATTGAAATTGAAAATGTAACGTAACCCTTTACTAAATGCCAGGTTGGGGAACCCAATTACACAACTGACAAATGTGTTTTGTTGTTGTCATTACTAATTATATTAAATACACGAATACACGCAACAATTTGTTCACAACAATTTGCCCCGCTATATAAAGGAATATATGTATATGTATGTATATATTTTGGCGTCCAGTTATTATTGGGAATCGCTTGATAACGCCCTCATTTATCCATCGAGTGGGGGATGCCATGAAAAATGCATGAACGGAAATTCAAAACTCAAGCACTTACACGTGTCCCGAACCCAGAGACCCGGAACCCAGAGGCCCGTACTTTGACTGAATACGAATATATACTTGTGTGTGGAGACCCAGGCAACGACGCGTTGTTTCCCATCTGATTGACAGCTTGACCGATTTAGAGTTCGATTCCGAAGTCCAACAGCTGGGTGGGAGGGAGAGAGAGAGAAAGGCGACGGCAACGTCGCGGCGTCCTGCGTGAACGTGAAGGCTCAATGATGTGTGCAACCGACAACAACGAATGGACAAGGTATTCAATTACCAGTCACACACCAAGCCACACACGCAGCCCCGTTACTCGAATGCGTGTGTGTGTGTGTGTGTGTGTATCTTCTGGCTAGTAACTTATATTGCTTGCTGCCATAACTACGACTAATTTGCGGCCTTTCCATGCCGACTGCTGACTGTTACTCCTACTCCACGTTGCGTTGCGTTGCTTTGGTATAAATAATTTCATCAGTTGCCGACGACATGTAGCGCCGATAGCCATCGCTTGCCGCATATCATATTACTGCTTTATTAATATGCTATTATGCAGGGGAACTGAACAGGGAAGCAGCAGCTACGCTTTGCAGCGACTCTCATGTGCATTCCTAATTGCGTTGACAGGCAAAGACTCGCGGCATTTAACGCCGATCCAGCCACAGGATTGCCGTGACCCTCCTCCTGCTTTTTTTTTATAAAAAAAGAAAAAAAAGTGATTGCCTCTCGCGAGTCTTCAACATTTTCCTGCTTTGTTTGACTTTTGTTACGCGTTCGTTTGTTTGCTTGTTTGTGGCTTTTATTCGATACAAATAAAAAGTAAATGAATAGAAAGCCAATTGTGCCGCGGGTCACATATGAAAAGGGCCGCAAGTACGCTAGATTTGCCATGAATTCAGATTGATTTCAATTTGAAATAGTTCCCTGAAGGCTAACGAAAGAGTTGGAAATAACTTCATTTACTTGTTAAAATGTTTTTTTCCCTATTTTAAGTTGTCTATAAATATTTAATTTAGAATCCAACTACTTCTCAAACTTCACATTACAATTATTACATTACAATAAAATAAATGTATATATGCTTATAAGTATTGCTGGAAAAAACTTGAGTTCAGATTCAGATTCGTTTCGATTTGAAATAGTTCCCCAAAGAGTTACAAATAACTTAATTTACTTGTTAAAATTGTTTCCCTCTTTTTTTAGTTGTCTATTAATATATAATTTAATACTCAACTACTTCTCAAACTTCACATTACAATTTAAAATAAATTTATATATATGTTGGGCCCCAAGCCCAACATCTCTTTGTACCCTTATCAATTAGTCATATCTCTGAGCTGAAAACATGTCGCCGCCGTTAACCTCACTCTTTGATTAGACGAGTGAAGGCGAGTAATATTATTTTTTGGTTTCTTTTCTGTATTGTCACGCCCCCCAAACCGTCCAGTAAACGCCCTCGATGGTACGGAATACGCTCTACGCTCGATGGCTTGCATGTGATAAAATTAGAGCAGTTCCACAGGACGGGGTCTATATTTAAACCACAACAAACAGCAACGACAACGACAACGACAACGACATCGACATCGACAACTGGGCTAAGTGAAGGCACTCTTGATGTGAGTTTTCCTTCTCCTTCGCACTCCGCATTCCCTTTCTATCTATCTAGCTTCCTATGTGGGCATTGTTGTGGTTCGAGTGTTTATATAGTATACGTAGTTGTATTTGCATCTGTATTCGTATTTGTATAGCACGCTTCGCTGACTTTCAGTTAACTCTTGACCCCACGTAATAAAAACGCCAAGACTCACCCCAGCAGCAAGTTCTTTACGACTAATAAACTAAGTTGAATGGTTGAAACAAAAAAAAAACACAATCTAATAAATAAATGAATAAGCCTTGTGTGCATAGTTGACGAATTGTCAGATTGTCCATTTGCGGCCGTCTACTATTTGTCTGCTTTTATGCAACCTATAATTTTCTTTAAGTAACCGGAAAAACGTTTTTCGATCGTTCGTTCGGCTTCCGTTGAGGAACCTGCTACGCTTCTTCGATTTGACCTACCTACGTTATGTGGATGCAACTTGAGGGTCGCTCTCTTCCTCTCTGTGGGTCATTGCAGCGTGACATTGCTACACGCTGATCGAGAGAGTAATAAAACTATTTTAAGAAGTTCAAACTCTACAATTTTGGAGCCACGATCTGCGCTGATCGAGAGAGTAATAAAACTATTTTAAAAAATTCAAACTCTACAATTTTGGAGCTAAGATAGCTGTGAGCTGTGTTCACCTGCAGCTACAAAATGTAATAATACTGGACCTCGCCTTGTTATGCCTCGGGGGTCTTTTCGACTTTAAAGTACTTAATTGACGCCTTGGCATAACCAATTATTAGGTCTACAGCGAACCAAAAAGAGAAGCTCCACTACACTACGAGGAAACCTCAGTGTCTGGAAATTGCCGTGTCACGCTTTGGCATGCCGCCGTCATTCCTCATACATATTCGTATGAGTCTCTCAGCTCTTTTGTGGCTATTTATTATTAAACATAAAGCCATACACATACGTACACATATGCGTGTGTAAATCTTGTAAATCTTTTGCTTTCAACATACAGAGAGTACACCTACGTTCATATATGAGGAAGTTCATATATTTTTTGTGCTCCATCATCGCTTTTAAAAGTATTTTGTGCCAACCTTTAAATGACTGCGAATGCGATTCATGTCCCGACGTCTCGTTGAAAATTGCATGTTTTAGTTTTGTCGTTTTCATTTTCGTTCACTATTATGTTTTTTTTTTTCTTCTCTCAGTTTTCTTTATTAAGTAGCTTTTTCTTTTCCACAGCGTCATCGTCTGCCACACAGACAATCTACTAGCCAGGGAGCCAGCCCATTTAGTTATAGGGCGTTTGCATGGCGTTTATTAGCCGTCATTAGTTGAATTCTTGTTGCTTGCTTGTTATTAATTGAACTCACAAAATATGCATAGCACATAGAAATGAAATGCGTAGCATATTAAGCGGATGCTTTAATTATAAGTCTGCGTCATGAATTGAGTTCAGACTGCAGTCTTAATCAAATAAATCTATTGCAATACTTTGTTTGTTTATTTTTTTTTGTTCCAGATTCTCATTGATCTCTGGTGATCCCTCAGAGCTGAAATCAAAAGCACCGCCTGACTAATAAATTATTTTTGGAAATTTGGTTCAAACAACGATGAGAGATTTAAATTAATACAACAAAATGCCGCAGATAAGCAGAGATGAGAGAGCAGGGGGAACTTTTTGAAAGAAGCTTAAACAAGGCGACTGCCAATTTCATCATCATCATTGAGCAGTTGATAAGCTGCGCCTCGCGCACATCGCCCACATACAAGCTATATATATATAGTACATATATATGCTGAGCGGATATATATAAAATACAACAACGAAAAATCTGTATAAACAAGTGAGCGACTGTAATATGGAATGTGTAGGCGTTGGCTCAGGCTTTTAGTTTTCCACACAAAGAACGGAAATGAGTCGATGAGAAATGTTTGAAAAAAAGAACAAGAAAAAACAACATTGAATTACAAAAATAATTCGCTTACATTTGTTGTTTGTCCGTCGTGCCTTTCGTTTTTTGTTTGGCCAACTAACTAATTAAACCGCAAATAAAATATGTTGGCCAAGTAATTTGTAAAGCGCTTTTCCACAAACAGCTGTTTGCAATTGTATGTGAGTACTCGCATTTGCCTGGCTCATGTGTTTGCCTTTGGCAATGGTCGAGAAAATCAATTTGAAAACGCGCACGTTTTTCTCGCCTCCCCGCTTCAACATTTGTTTATATTTTATTTGTACTTTTTTTTTATATGTCAGTGAAAATTTACAGCATTTGCCACACTTTTCCATCCATCAGTGACCCTCTCTCTCTCTCTATCTCTCGCTCGCTCGGTCGGTCTTTCGTTGAAAATGCATGCTAAATAAATTTGCTGCCACAAATATAAATGCCACACGTTTATTTGCTTTCACCTGTTTCTGTTTCTGTTACTGTTACTGTGCGTGGGGCACAGAGAGCAGAGCACAAAACTCGCTAAAAGGTAACTGCCACACAGCTCCGCTTCTCTGCTTCTTCTTCATCTGTGTCCTTGTTTGGCGGCAATTCGAGGCGCACACACCTTCAGTTGACCTTCAGCGCGTGTCCTTTTGCTATATAGTTTAGCTTGGGGAGCTTTGGCTTCTCGTATACTTTGCCATTTGTTTGCGTTTGGTTTTCACACAAAAATAAACTTTTACCTTGTTTGTTTTCAATGCATTTTAAAGTTTTGCCTTTTATGTTTTGTTGTGTTGTGTCTCTAATAAGCCCCATTCATTTTCCTTAAATTCTATTCAATTAATTGACATACCCCAAGTCGAACTTCTTGCCATTCATTTTAGTTTATTACAAATACAATTTGTATACATCTTGTGTAACATACCTGCAAAGATAGCAACATAGAAAATAGCAACAATTAGTAAATGAATATAAAAGTAAGTATATAAACAAGTTGTACTTCGTAGTTACATTATTATACCCGTAACGGTAGGGATGAAGGGTATTATAAAGACCTTAAAAAGTAAATTTGTAGTACATTTTGTACTCTATGGCATATTTTGAATGTAGCAGTATATTTATATATATTTTAATATTTTTAGTATATTAAATTGGTAGGTTTTAAGACTATGGTTCTTTTGAAATCTATGGTATATTTTTAATGCTAAATTGATTCAAATTTTGGTATTTTTGGTATATTAAATTGGTATATTTTCAGAATATGGTTTTAACGGGCATATTTTGTACTCTGTGGTATAGTTTGAATGTTGTAGTATATTGATATATATTTTAGTTGTTTTTCGATATATTAAATTGGTATATTTTTAGGTTTTAACGGGTATCTCACAGTTCAGCACACTATTATGTCGCTTTCTTACTTGTTTTTATTTTTGTGTTAAATGTTTCCCAATTCAAACCCGCTTTGTCTGCCATCAGTCATTTTTCTTGCCACACATCTGTTGTTGTTTTTGATCCCTTCCCTTTTTTGCGTCGATGTAATCGATACCCCTTCTCTTTGGGGGTGACAAGTGAATGACTTTGTCGCCTACAACTGAGAAACTCTGCAACTGAAACTGAAACTCTTGCCATACTCTCAAATGTACAGTGGCGTGCAAGTGTGAGTACATGTTTGCAACTACTGACTTTGGGTTCGCATAAAAAAGTTATTAGTAAAGTAAATGAGTCCAAATTTTTTGTGTTTATTCTTTGAATATTTATTAACAAAATCTTATACAAAATATACCAAAAAAATCTAATTGGTTTATTTACGAAATAAAAACCAAAAAAAACTCGCATGTACTCAGTTATGCTCATTTTGAACACTTTTCAACAAACGTTTTTTTTTTAATACTTGGTCCAAAGATCGATATTTGTAATTGTGATATTTATTCATTTTGGTATATTTTCACCAAATTTGGTATTATTTATTTTAGAATAGCTCTCATTCTTACTGGACTCGGCGCTGCATCTCGCGCTAGCTTGCTGGTACTGATTCGTAGAGTTCAATCGATTTTTCATTATCGACCAAAATTTTCGATCGGATTGAGATCAGGACTCTGTGCTGGCCACTCCTTTAACTTAAAATGTTGTTTTGCGATCCATATTTTGAAGATTTTGGACGTGTGTTTTGGATCTCCGTTTTGTTGAAATGTGATGTCTCTCTCCTTATATGCATTTGTCAACCAAATCGCAAATATGGGTTTGCAAAATATCTAGAAAGTCTTCCTTTTGCATAGTATCATCTATTTTCACAATTGGTCAACGCTCTACCAAGTAGAACAGCTCCAGGCCATGACATTTCCACCTCAGTGTTTCGCAGTTCCTTGTACGTGGCGTCCCTGCAACGACTTTTCAGGCTTCTTCCATAAAACTTGGGAACTGGACGACTGGAAAATACTTATATGGTCTGATGAAACGAAATTGAATCGATTCCAGTCGGATTGTAAACAATATTGTTGGAAGAAGTCTGAAAAGTCGTTGCAGGGACGCCACGTACAAGGAACTGCGAAACACTGAGGTGGAAATGTCATGGCCTGGAGCTGTTCTACTTGGTAGAGCGTTGACCAATTGTGAAAATAGATGATACTATGCAAAAGGAAGACTTTCTAGATATTTTGCAAACCCATATTTGCGATTTGGTTGACAAATGTGCATATAAGGAGAGAGACATCACATTTCAACAAAACGGAGATCCAAAACACACGTCCAAAATCTTCAAAATATGGATCGCAAAACAACATTTTAAGTTAAAGGAGTGGCCAGCACAGAGTCCTGATCTCAATCCGATCGAAAATTTTTGGTCGATAATGAAAAATCGATTGGAACTCTACGAATCAGTACCAGCAAGCTAGCGCGAGATGCAGCGCCGAGTCCAGTAAGAATGGAGAGCTATTCTAAAATAAATAATACCAAATTTGGTAGAAAATATACCAAAATGAATAAATATCACAATTACAAATATCGATCTTTGGACCAAGTATTAAAAAAAAAACGTTTGTTGAAAAGTGTTCAAAATGAGCATAACTGAGTACATGCGAGTTTTTTTTGTTTTTTATTTCGTAAATAAACCAATTAGATTTTTTTGGTATATTTTGTATAAGATTTTGTTAATAAATATTCAAAGAATAAACACAAAAAATTTGGACTCATTTACTTTACTAATAACTTTTTTATGCGAACCCAAAGTCAGTAGTTGCAAACATGTACTCACACTTGCACGCCACTGTAGGTGAAGTACGACGATGTTCTTTGAGTTACTCGTCGTATAGTTTTACAGGAAGTTAACGCCCCCGTCTTTATACTTTGTAATTATATATAGTACACACATATATTTTGTTGTATTTTTATGAAAGAGCAGCTGTCACATGGCTTTCTAAAACGCATCTTATCGCTTGCCCTTTAATTGCTGCTCCAGCAACAGCTTCCGTTTTGTTGATAAAACGTTTGAATTGCGTTTCAATTTCCCATTCCCCTCAAATGACTCACTCCACACCAAGTTGCATACATATATGCAAATTGCTACGGCGACGCCGACGGCGACTGGTCATCAAATTGGCTGAGTTCATTTCAATTTATGCCAAAAAAGATCGCGACTCTCTTGCAGCAAGCATCGAGTAGGCGAATTGACTTCGCTGTGCATCCAACTGTGCTTGGTCGCTTGTCGCTAAGCCAGATGTAGATTACACAGAATTTTTATACTTGTATACAAAAGTTTTTCCTTTTATTGCCGAGGCGCACTCAAAGTCAACTCAGAGTTTGAGTTCTACGCTGTTCAACGATTTCTGCTGATTATTTTTGCATTTGTGATGCGTTTCTTTGGAAATATTCCTTTAGCTAATAGTACTTTTTTTTGTGTTTTGTTTTTTTTTTTTCGATGCAGATAGTGCACATACATATTTTATTTATAAACTCAAGTTTACGATTTGTCTCTCTTGAGACACATTTCTTACACACTTGTTCGTTTACGATGACTGTGTTTCATGTTAATGAGCCTAATATTGAAATTAATATAAATTTTTATGACGCAATTTGAGTGTGAAAATGCAGTAAAAACAATGCCAGCTGCCCGGGATGTTCTCTCGCTCTCCCGCCTGAATTTGGGTCACAGCATAAAGTGCCCCATAAAAGGGGCGGGATGGGAAGGCAGCCTCAATAACGCACTAATTGATATTTGATGTAATTTCGGGTGGACCCCGAAAAACGAAAAACTCCTCACAAAATGAAAAATGTCTTCAATTAGTTGGATGCGTTATAAATAAATGAAATAAATATGCGCATTAAAAGATGCCGTCTCCTTTTTGCCCTAAGATATTTTTCAGGTTTTATGTGAGGTTTTATTGGAATTGAGTTTCGTTTTATGAATGCATTAATATTTACAAAGTAAAACATGCATGTCACATTAGCTCAATAGAAATAACATTTCACTTTATAGTTCGCCAAATGCAAATGGGTCAGCTTGAGTATTGTACATTGATTGGAGCAGCGTTTTTTTCTGTTGGTTTTGGGAGCTAAAGTTGAGGCATTAATTAGGCGTATTAACAACAAGCTGAACAAACTAATTCATCTAAACTGTCATCATCATTTCGAGCAACTGTCAGCCATTAGAAGGCCAACAACAACGACGACGACATTGACGAAAAACTTAACGCATTACCCAACCTTAAAGCAACGATGTAGGTGAGAGAGAGAGTGAGAGGGTAAAGTGAAGTCTAGCTGGCTGGTTGCCTGGAAAAGTCACTTTTAATTATGCTGGAGAAGCCGGCGCTAAATATTAATGAGCCACGGCACGCACTCTCCGGGGAAGGTCCGGCAGTCAGGCAACCCTTATGAATATTGCATGGCCGGAATCCGAGCTGCGAGTTGCGAGCTGCGACTCCGTTCTGTGTGCTAATCAATCAATTCTGGTGCCGGGCATTGGACAGTGGCAATTGGATTGGCATTTTGGCAAAACTAACTGGCTAAAGCAGCAGCTAGCAAGCATGTCAGAAAAATCAACCTCATCCCTAACTACATCTACATCTACATCTACATCTACATCTACATCTACATCATCATCGTCGTCATCGTCATCGTTGTCGTTGTCATTGTGGTTGGCAACATGGTGCAATTGTTTTTAAACCTATTCTCGGCAAATGCTTTGATTGAGTGGCATATGACCCCCTTTTCTCATTCTCTCCATTCTGTTTTCTGACCCGGGGCTCTGACTCGTCAGCGTTTTGTGATGTATGACAAAGATTTGACAGCACTAATTCAAATCTTGTGTAGCATTCATATGCAAAAATAAAAGACAACTCAGAGACGTAGATGGAGACGTAGATGAAGTCGAGGCACTAATGAACTACATATGTCAGCGCAGATGGAAAATTACAAAATCTTGTTCCCCATTTTGAAGTAAGTTGCCAGCAAGCAGACCAACCCTCTGCCACTTGAAGACGAGGCGACTTCAATAATAAATAAAATGGATCTGGAATTGGAATTGGCATTGGGGCACACACAAGTGCAAGTCGACTGACTTCTGACTTGCAACACAGCACGCGGAAGTGTCTGCGGCACTCAGTCTAGGGCAGCAGCTAAAATGCGGAAGCGAGACTCGCGAGTTGCGAGTAGTGCGCATTGTTTGCCCACAAAATGAAATATTTATAAACAAAATGCATGTGGCACACATATAAAAAGATAACAAAAACAATGGCTTGCAACTTGCAGCTGAAAAACAAAGCCTCCGCCTGTTAATGTTGCATGTTCCATGTTCTGTCGGATGTGGATGTGGATGTGGATGTGGTGGCTGACTCGCTGCAACTGACTGCAGTTTTGTTCGCTGTCTGTGGTGGAGCGACAAACTCGTCTCGCAAGTTGGGTCAAATTATTATAAATAATAAATAATAATTAAAAATATCATCAAATTGTATCATATAATTATCGTGTATTCAATGTCACTTTTGATATGCAAATCGAAATGCTATAAATAACAATAAACAGCCATAAATATTCAGCAAAAAATGTCCTGCACAAACACACACTCTGCGTATACTTAATGGCTCCATTTGTGTTTCGTGAATGCAATCTACGATCAATCCTTGGCGGCTGCTCTTAGCTCTGTTTACAGCTTTGTCTGTGTGCGTGGCAAAGTCAACGCCCGTTGCTGAAAAGTGGCCACAAATAATAGAAAATGGCGCGCAGCTGAGCGCAGAGAGATGGCGGACAAAAAGGCTTTGCCACCCACTGCGCGGTGCATTCACCTACATTTTCCGCAACCGTGCACCCTGCAGCATGCAGCAGCAGCAGCAGTAGAATTTGTGTGCACCGCTGGAGACTGTGTGGCACACTGAATGAACACTGCTGGCTGCGGGTGGCAAAGGCAACAGCAACAGCAACACCAACAAAAAAAAAGGAAGATGACAACGCCAACGACAAAAGTCGACAGGCTGGCGAAACACTTAAAACTGCAGCAAGTGTCCAGCGGGCAAAAAGACTGAGACAGCAAGAGAAAGAGAGTGAGAGAGAGTCTCACCGGAAGTGGAGCTTACTTAAATTTGCACGGCAAACGGCAAAAGAGGTTATTAAAATAAACATTTGACGCCAGCTGGAGCTGGAACTTGAGTTTTGTAACAGTTGCTGCACAAAATATTCTCTACAATACTTCTTCTTCAAAGTACTTGCAGCAAAGTGGCAGCTGATGACGACACAGCGAAGCCGTATTAAGGCCAACGTCTTGTCATTAGCTCAGCTACTCAATTAAAACTTTGTTGGTCAGCGTAATCAAATGCGAAACATTTTGATGCAGCCGCTTCTAGTAGCAAAAACAAACATGCAACAGCAACAGCAGCAGCAGCATCAACCGAAAAGCAGCCAAAACTCTTTAGCAATTTTGTAATTTAATTAAAAAATATTTTTTCAAGTGGTTTGCGCTGTAAATACAACAAACTATCTGAAGCAGTAGCTAGCAACCAGCAGCAGACATTTTCCCTTCATTTTCCCCACTCGAACTACTTTGCGTTACTTTTCATGCAGTTTGCTGCACTTGCCACAAAGCTCCGCCTCCTCCTCCTCCTGCTGTCTCTATGTGTGTGCAAGAATTTTAAAACTCCATTTTGGCAGATGTTGCCTCAGTCTCTCCTCTCTCGCTCTCTCTCTCTCTCTCTGTGTGCTGTGGCAAGTTTCGAGTGCTGCGCGTGTGTGTAAATATTTTTTTGCAATTAATTTTGAGCGGCTTATAATTTACTAATTTAGTTTTTTGTGTGCTGCAGTTTGCTGAAAAGTTTCTGCCACAAAAATGTTACGGCTTGGCAAAGAACACACACAGAGAGAGCAGACACAGAGAGAGCAGGGCAACATGAATGAAAGTTTACATGCAAATGGCTAAAGTTCTTCACACCAACCAAAAGAGAAGAGAGGGAGATCATGTGTGGATTGCCCTTAGAGGCAAACCCTCAAAGCCGAAAACTGTGAGCAGACTAAAGCAGTAAATACCATTAGGGCCAAAAGCCAGTTGAGAATGCAACAGCAATAGCAAAGGCAACGAAAATGTAATTTAATTAATCAAAATATGTATTTGCATATAACTGAGAGAGAGAGCAGATGAGTTCTGTGTAAACAGAACCGACTCTTTGCTCTCTCACACACACACACAAATAGAAATAAAAGTGAGTGAATGAATGACAAAAAATCAAACCACAAACACACACAGCAAGCACAACAAAGGAGCGTAAATTCTAATTTTCCAAATGTGGTAAAGGAATTTCAAGTCGAGTGCGGCTTCTGCTGCTGCTTTTCCTCTTCCACATTTACACATTTACACAGAACACACAATTTTCTTATTTCTTTTTAGCAGGGCTCGAAAAAAACTAAAACTAATTTGAAAAACTAGTACGCATGTGTTTTTCCTGTGTAATTTTTGCTCATTTTTAGCGGCAGAACGGACCCTTTTGCCTTTTCAAGTGTGGGTGTTTCATGTTTTATTTTTTTGTGAGCTTGACAGCATTTCAATAGAATTAACCCACACAAACACGCATACATACAGAGAGTGTGTTGTGTAGGTGAAAAAAGGAGCTTGGCGACGAAAGAAAATTAAATAAAATTATAAATATTATAGTAAAAGCGTAAAGAGAGCGAACGAACGAACGAACGTAAGGTTCATAAATAGTGTAAACGAAAGCAAACGGGGGCGTATACGCAATATCGTTCGTACGCGAGCCTCAAGTGGGTCGCATGTGTGAGTTTTAAGAGGGTTTTATGTGCTATGCTTATGTGTGTGTCTGTGTGTGTGTGTGATTCTGTGTGTTGGCACTTGACAAATTCTTGCAGTTTGGCGAGAGAGGCGGCAACATGCACCTCGCACTCTCGCACGCTTCCACGATTTCTGTTTGCGCCTGACGAAAGCGGCAAGAGGCACTTCTCACACTTGGCTGAAACCTAATTAAACTGCTCATCGGTTCCATATAGCGCAGCTGCTACCCACTTGGCGCACCATAAAAGCAGCATCATCCAAATAAAGACGATCTCTCTCCCGCTCTTTAAGCTTATCGACATGGCATTGCCTTATCAACGGATCCCCAAGTGAGCTAAAGGTTTCTTTTTTTTGTTTGTTCTTTTTTTTAATAAGGTACTGACGGGGTGAATCTGGTAAAACTAGGCAGCTCACCATATCATACAAGGCCTTCAATAAATTGCTGCCAAAAGCAGCAGCAACAGCAGCGGCAGGCAAGAAAAGTTGCCAAGACGACTGCAAACGGTCCTTTTGGATGGACCAGGCAATGACTGACTGACAATCACTTAAGTAGAAACCGATAAAAATCTTGAAGTCAGAAGACGAAAACGGCAACTCGAGCTTCACAACAACCGGACAACAGCAAGCAAAAAGAAAGAAGACGAAGCCAAAGCCAAAGTCATGAACAACAGGCAACGGCAACATTGGACATTTATGGATATTGAAGCTTATAGACAGACAGGCCGATGGAACTCTGATGCGATTGAAAGGGGAGAGCGAGAGAGGGGCAGGCGGGGCATGTAAAATGCTCTCTGTATTGCTATTGTTGGAGCGAAGACGAAGAAACCTGTTTCTGGTTTGTTGCTTTGCGGTCAGAATGGGAAAATGGTTTTGTATAGACGAGTGTGTATGTGAGGTTTTTCTTATGGAAAAACTGCGGTCAGAGATGAACTGAAAGATGCTTGGCTAGGCATTGGTCAAGAGGTCAGCGACAACGAAAAGAAAAAAACCTGAAACGAGGCAAAGTAATTTTCTAGCATGTCTCGAGGTCAGTTGACGAAGGACCCAAAATTCTACATTTATTTACGACTACAAATTTAATTAAATATATTTTATGTGACTGCTAAAAGTGGAGAAGGAGTAGGAGAAGCGAAGGCAGCTTCTCAACCGCTATCATTTGATGGCGATAACTGGACGAAGTGTCGCATATAAATATGGCCAGCAAAATGGCACAACCAATTTTGTTGCACAAAGTGTCAGCAATTGTATGCAACAGAGCGGCAACAAAAAGGCAGCACGCGCCAAGAAAAATTGCAGAGAGCGAAATAAAAAACTGAACCAGAAAGAGAGAGAAATAGTGTGGGAGACTGATGTGTGTGTGTGTGGCACATGAGGAACGCCCCCAACTCTAGAGAACTGCCCATAAAGCAGTCACAAAGGTACTTGAGGAATTTCTTTGCCTGGTTAGCGAGTGCCTCCCTCTCTTTCACCCTTTCTCCATCTCTATCGCACCTTTATGCTGTGAGAAATTGTATTGTTATGTGCAGAATTTATACACGAACTGGGTTTATATTTATGCCAACGACTTTATATACACATAACATACATATATTTCAAGCACTTTGCGTGCTTTATATTCTTTTTGACTTTTGGGCGCCGTTGTAAAGTAAGAAATATGCAGCCCCAACTTTATATATAGTTGTGCCTATCTTTAAGTTGCGAACCCTTTGCTGCAGCCAATAGAGAAGATTACAAATTACAAATAGACAAGTCATAAACTGACTGCGAGCGAGCGAGCGAACAAATTGGCAAAGAGGCGGCAAAAGCATCCTCATATAATAAAAAGATGGCATGGACTGAAAGCCGGGTGATCCGGGGAGAATTGATGTCATTTCCAATGTAGAATTCCTGCTAGAACATGTGTCCAGACGCTGTACGTGCCCCGCTTGGCTGTCATTTGAGTCATCGGCAACGGCAACGGCATCGGCAATCGGTTGGATAAAATAAAAACTAAATAAATTATTGACATAATATTGCAAAGAGTCGAGTCGAGTTGAGGTCTCGCAGCATGATTCTCTGGCTGCTGCTGCAGTCGGTTATGACCGCAGTCGTAATTGATTTTCAAAGGGCTATTAGAGAGACAAACAGTGGAGAAACTTTGTCTCGTCGTCGTCTTATGTCAACTTGGGCAAATAAAATATAATTGTAATTGCAAAAGGACACAAGACGAAAGGCGAAAGACAAAAGATCAAACGGATAGACAGAGCAGACGAAAGAAGTTTCTACTGCTCTAAAGTTGCGCCACAGCAAAATAATAATCATAATATTGATGATGATAATGACGCTCACTACACCGAGAGATACAATTGTATCTGTATCTGTAGCTATAGCTGTTTGGCTGTCTGTTTTGCCGCATCTCTCAAGTGTGCGGCAAAACACTCGTTAAATGTGCCAAAGTAAGAAAATGTTCCTTCCACAAGTTGCACAACCTGCTGCCTGGTGACTGCTGCCTGCCGCATTCGTATTGATTTCAACGCTCTTTTTCAAGGGTTTTGTGTTTATGTCGCTTGCTTGTCCCACCGCACACCTCCTTGTCAACGCTCACGACTGCTTTTCTCTCTCTGTGTTTGTTGTCGAGTATTTATGCTAAGAGCTGTCAAACAAGTTGTAGTTACATTGATTACATGCCCCGGACACTGCAGCACTTTTTCCAGCCTTTTTACTGCTGCTGCAACTATGAGAATAATTTCATTTTTCTTCTCGATTTTTTTTTTTGGTGTGTGTGCAGTGTAATATGATTGCATTACTTAGTTGGTTCAGCAGCTGGCGATGGCAACTAGGGAATTGCAATTGCCAATGCGTATTGCGTATGCCAACTGGGAATTGATAAAGGCAGGTGAGGGAGCGGGGTGGAGGGAAGCAACTCCTTGCTTGTACTCACTTTGTAATGGGAGTTTTAAGAGATTATCAGTTTACATACCTGCAAATAGAGAGAGAGAGAGAGAAAAGGTAAGAAAAACATCAGTTAGTTGGCATTTAGTTTCGACTCGAGAGTCCTTAGCAAGTTACCCAATCTGCCGGGCAACCAATCATGAAAGCATTACACACACACACACCCACGCACAAACACACTTGGAGGAGAAAGACACCCAATTTGGTGCACCAATTATTTTGCACAACAAACAAGTTTTGGAGCAACTATTTGAAGCAATTTGCGGACTGCAGTCTGCAACATGCATCAAATTGCAAAAACACACATTAAAACACCATTAGAGCAGAAAACTTTTCCCTCAGTCCGTCTCTCCTCTCTCTCTCTTCCTCCCTGTGCAGAGTCAACTTCATTACACGAAATGCGCCCACGCCTTCAGACTGAAGACCCTGGCGACTCGCTGCAGATAATGCCAGTCGATAGCATGATAATAAAGGTAGAGAGTAGCCCGTTCGAAACACATACAACACACAACAAGAGGCAGCCATAACAGTTTCTGTGTTTTTTTTTGCTTTTTGCCAGGCCGTTTTCACCAATTTCCAATATATGCAGACACGCAATTTTCGCCCTCGTCGCCAACGCACGAAACGCGCAAGGTAATGAGAAGACATCGGGAAGGGGAGGAGGAGAGGGAAGTGTGAAGAGGGGAAAGTGTATATAGAGGTGCTTGGTACGCGTTGTCGCCACGAACCCAAACCCAAACCAAGTCACCTAAGGCCATTATATGGGTTTTCATTTTCATAGTTTTCTTTCTTTTTGTGCTTGCTCCTTTTTCTCCATTTTGCCAGCTTTGTTTCCCCACACACACACACACACATACACACTCGTGCATCGCCACAAAAATCCTTTGCACAAAACACGCACATCGCCAATGGTCCCCCCTTTTTGTTGCCGGAGACTCAGTCAGAGCCTAGGCAACACCCACACATGACTCTCGTTTATCTGGCACGCATATGAGTAGCGAGCGAAAAAAGTGTGAGAGAATGTATTCACGAAGTCTCCAACGTTGGTAAGGCAACTGAAACCTCCTCGCTGGGGTAACAAAATACAGTCAATAAATTGTGCCAAAGGCATTATGAAAAGTGTTTTTCTCTCCCCCTTCCCCCAGCTTTTGAAAATGACCTGATTGTGCACGCTCCAAAGATCGCTATATGAATATACATACATGTATATATCTTCAAGCTCTTAGAGCGGTTTTATTTTGCTATCTTAGTCAGTTCTCCCACAACCGTTTTAAGCACACTTGCGAGCCAATTAGAGAGCTAATGTGAGTGCGTCTTCGACATGGCAAGATAACCTTCATGCTACACATGTAAGTGACTTGTCATTAAAATTGAAACTTCAGGTCATTTTATGGCCCGGCGGAACGAGCTTGTTGTTTTGAACATAAAAATGTCTAGAGTAGTCCGAAAGAGAGAGAGAGAGAGAAAGAGAGAAGCAAGTCAATGCATAGATAAACTCAAAATACTAAGCGGCAACGCAAAGGCGACTTTCCGGCCTTATCAAGTCTCAACCTTTCCAGGCACGTACCACAAAATAAAAAACCAGTAAGAATAGTACAGTTGAATGTACTCGAAGATAAGATACTCAGTATTAATTCCACAAGCAAAATGAATTAATGTGTAGCAAAAATAACTCTTCTCTCTCTACTCGATATGAGTATAAACGAAATACTAAATATTTCCTACTAAACAATAAAACCAAAATACTGAATACTACCAATTAAATACTGCAACTAAAATAATACCAAATACTACCAACAAAATACTAAAACTTGAATAATATTATATACCAATTGCTATCAATTAAATACTAAAACTAAAATAATATTAAATACCAAATATTACTGAAACTAAAATAATACTAATACTACCAATAAATACTAAAACTTAAATAAAAGAATACCAAGTGCTATCATTTAAATACTTAAACTAAAATAATACTAAATACTAAGTACTACCAAAGAAATACTACAACTCAAGTAATACTAAATACCAAGTCAAACCAAGCAAATACTAAAATTAAAATAATACTAAATACCAAATAAAACCAAGTAAATACTAAAATTCAAAATTAAGCAAATTGAGATACCACAATTTTGCAAAAAAACTCCACAATAGATCTTGTGGAACAGTCAACTAAAATATTATTCGACTGATGAAGCCTCCTTCTATTACTAATTACATACATTGTTTGACAATTATTATACTCTATCTGAAGGCCAGTTACAAAGGGTACTTAAGCACAACCGAAAAAGTTGAACGACACTAAAGCGCAGCACAGGAAAAATTAAATTTTTTTATTTTGTTATTTTTTGTTTTTGTGGTAATCGACATTGCGTTGAACGCACATAAAAATTAAAATAAATACAGCACTTACGACTGAAACGGTAGAGGGAAAAACTTAAAAAGCCATAAAGAAGAAGATGCGGAAGAGGAATGAGAGACAGAAAGAGAGAGAGAGAGTGATTGGAGTGAGGGAGAGGGCAATGTAACGAATGGAATGTTGTGCGTCTCCTTCAAGGCGTCACGTAGGTGGAAGAAAAACTGAAAAGCGAACTCAAGAGTCGTCGGTTGGACTATGTAGCAATAATATGGCCAAGAATTATGAGACACGCCGAATGGCGACAGGCAAATGGCTGCTAAATTGCATAGAAGAAAGAAAAAGACAGAGAGGGAGAAGGAAAATTGCTGGAACCGTTGTGTTTTTGTTTATAATAAATTAAGTGAAATCTATTACAATTTTCGCTAATATGTGAAGCGCGTGGGTTGCTGCAAGCCAATTCGTTTGTCCGTCTTTGTGCAGCAACAATCGATTGCAATCTGCTTTGCTTGTTAAATTACAAGACAGAGACAGAGACAGAGACAGAGAGAGAGAGACCAAGGCTCACAACCCGTTTGGCCTTATGCCTTGTCTTGGTCTTGGGTCTTGGTTTTGGTCTTGGGCTGCCTGTTTGCCAATTTTGTTGTTTGGCATTTTTGCCAACGTTCGACTGTTTCGCTGGAAAAGCCTTGTTTGGGCCTCAACCTCTCAGTCGCTGTCGAAGTCGCAGTTTTAGCCCAAAACAGCAAAGCTGCGTTCGGGCCAATAAGCTGATGCCACACAAAGAAAAAAAAAGAGATGAGAAGAGAAGAGATGGGAAGGGAATGGGAGGGAAAAAATCGCTGGATTTTCTTGGCAACGCTTTTTGGGAAATTGCGTTTCTTACCGCAGTTTAGTGGACTTCTCTTTCCCTTCTCTTTCCCTCTCTCAATCTCATGTGTAGTTTGCCTTAAGCTGTACAGTGCTTTTTGATTACGGCTCTCTGGCAAAAGGGTCGCTGTCCATGTATGTGTTTGTTCTGTATCTATGTGAATGCTATTTGTGCGTATGTGTGGGTTGCATTGTGCGAGTTACGAGCTGGCCAAATGACTTTTTGCCCAAACAACATTTCGTACGTTAAGAATAATAGCTTCGCATTCTACTTGAATGTTTTTTTTTCTTCTTGTTTTTCATTACGTCATAAAGCCTCTCGATTGAGCTGTGCTATCTAAATGCTGCGATCTCAGCTCGAAATTATCTAATCGATCTTTAGCTGCCCTCGCTCTCTCTCAGAGTGCATCTCTCACACCATCTTTCAGTTCATTGCAGCTCATTAAAACGTTTGTGAAGCGTTTTTTCGCCAGTCTTATTTTCACTTGGAGGCAACCCACGACGGTTGCATGCCACTTGCCCCATGCCCGCTAATGAAGTGTTATTTCATCTTTATTTTTTTGTTGTGATATTATTTCTGCCTGCAACTCGCAACTCGCAACTTGAACTTCTCCTCCTCCTCTCGCTTTATAAATTGCTCAATCCAACACCGCACCTTTAATGTGAAGATGCTGCAGCCTTGGCTTGGGCAACGACTTCGATGATTGCTGTTGTTGTTGCTGTGTTGTGTTGGGTGCAGCACACGCAAACAGAGGATCGACTTGGGGACTGACGACACCTACGCATTCAAAAGCAAATTACAGCTGTGTATTTTTCCCTTTTTCTCTCTTCTTGCTTTCACTCGACGTGCTAACTATGTGTAGCTGCTGCCGCAATTAAAGCAAATAGTATGCTGAGTGTCTTGCCACAAACTAAAGTCGAGTCGAGTTGAGTTGAGTCTAAGACAAAACAGGCAATTTTCGCTCATCAGCGACAAAAGCGACAACGCCCACAAGGCTGCATCGACTACACAAAAACTACTACGAAAAAAATTGAGCAACATGACAACGTTGACATGCGACATTAAAAGACAAAGCTGAGTTTGCTTGGCGTTTGGCTCTGGCTCTGGGTTTGGGTTTGGGTCCTTGGCCCATTGCGTGCCTATCAAGCCGCGATTCTTGAGAGAGAGAAATGTTTGCAACACACGCAAAAAATCGCAGCGCATTAAAATCTGTGCGCGTGCGTGCAGCAAAAAAAGGGGGCAAGAGGCTGGCACATTCATGTTATCAAATAACGTTGCAAATGCCTCGTTTGCCGACACAAATTGCCAGCCACAAGAGAGAGAGACAGAGACTGAGAGTAAGAGAGGGAGGCAGAGATAACGTGGCGAAGCAATGAAAGTCGCGCCAGGCAATTTAAATAAATAATTAATTCCCCTCAATTAAGCACAGTGTTGCAAGGGCAGTGTGTCGAGTCTTGCCTCAACCGCTGACCGTTTGTTCCATTTGCCATTTGCCCAGTGAACCGAACCGGTTGCAAGACAATGCGCTGGCTGAGCTGAGCTGAGCTTTTCCACGCTTTTCCATTGATTATTGATTCGCATGAAATTAACAAATTATGTACGCATTCAGTTCACTGCCTCAGCCGCAAATATAGTATATATATACACATATATTTACAATCCGTTTGCAACAAATCTTCAGTCGCATCTTTTTATGCAAAGCACAATTCTGCGCTCAGATTTTCGCTCCGAGATTTTCGCTAGATTGCCAAGAAGCCTGTCAAGGCGATTCTCTTCAGGATCTGCTTCCAACTTCATCAACTCGTATGACGCTTCTTTTTTTTTTTTTGATTTTGGTTGCTGTCCGTGACTGTCTGCTTCGCTGCCTATCTTGTGCTCAACTCCTCCTTTTGCCTCTTGCCTTTGGCTCCTACTTGCGGCTAATTTTAAATTCACTGCACGCAACAGTCGCCGCCGTTTAGTTTAGTTATATATACTGTATTCTTTTTTCTTGTTTCATTCCGCCTTCGTCTTGGCCTTTTGTTGCCATGTTTTTTATGCTGTCCCAACTCCATCTTCTTCTTCTTGCTCCATAAATTCTCCAAAAACTATTTATGCTGCACATAGTTTTTTTTTTGCATAGCTCGCACTAATTATGCAGCTGGATTTCAGTCCCCGCCCCCAACTCCATCTCCATCTCCATCTACTGCTCAATTCCAATTCCAATCTCAGTCTGAGACTCAGTTGTTGGCCAGGCTAATGTATGCGCGTGGGAGGTTTGGCTGCCTCATAGCCCTTGGCTATAATTCATGGCGCGCGGCGTCGCTGTTTTGAAATTGAAAGAAAATAATTATGAGGCAGCGGAAATTGAATTTCTTATTACAGCCGGCCGCATGGAGGACTTTCAGTCCCCCTGTCAGGATCTGGCCCTCTCGCTTTCTCAATTGCTTCGCGCAAATGCTGGCAAATTAATTAAAATCCATAAAGTCGCCTTAGAGTCCGGGGGCCAATTTCACAGTCACTGCGACTTCGAATGCGACTGCGAGTGCGACTTCAATTCCAGTTTTAGCTACGTTCTCTCTCTCTCTCTCGGAGTTGGGTCATAGGTCAAGGTCTGGTCTCTGCCACTTAATATGTATTGTATTCTGATTTATCGAGGGGCGTGCCACTTGCTGGCTGGCTTGGCTGCCTGCTCGCCATGCATATTTCATTAGAGACAAGGCCAGGCAAAAGTCGGAGCAGGGCAAAATCTTTTGCATATTGAACTCCCTTTTTTGGTTTTTAGTTTAAACTCTCTTGGCACTTGGCACAATATTTCTGTCTGCGCTTCCACTTCGAGCATCGAACTCATTAGTATTTTACATTTTTCAATTTCAGCTTCGGCTTTGGCTTTGGTAAAAACTGCAAAAGGGGCCCAGCCCCCAAAAATAGCGCCCTTCACACCTAGACGACGCGTTTTGGCTCCCTTCCTACACTGCACACAAAATCGCTTGGGGCACCGCGTCTCGACCACAAATTACAAATTGAAAGTAGTTTGTATCTGCTGCCGCTGCTGCCGCTGCTGCTGCTGTAAAAATGCAGTTTGCTGCTGCCTTTGCTCCTGGGCTGGGCACAATTTTTGGTGAAGAGAGAGAGAGAGAGGGAAATGAGCGTGCAGCATGTTATGCACTTTTCCTGCGGCTACCGAAAATACAACCCAACAACAAAAAAAAACTAAAATGTGTATACGAAAGATACAGATACAAAGATACAAGGGAAACTTCTAAGTGGCCGAAGCATAAGAAGGCAGCCTAAGAGCTAAACTGGGCACTTGAACTGACGCGTTGTAGAACCTGTTGTTGTTGTCGGTCGCTCTTCGAATCGTTGTTGTCTTTGTCTGCGTTTGCGTCTTGAAAACTTCTTGTTGAGTTCGACTATTGTTTCATTCATGCAGCTGCTTTTGGGTTTGGGATGCTGGCTGCCCTTCAAGTTATTGTGTTGTTTTTTTGGCTGCCTGCCCAAAAGATTTCGTCGTGTCTCTGCTGTCTAGCCCAGAGGTAAGTTGTGCGATGTGAAGCGAGGAGGGAGGAGGGAGCGGCGATTGGTGGAGCATGTCTAACGCTAACCCATAATTTTGTGCTGGGCTCGAGAGAAAATGTGGAAGCAGCAAGACTGCTGCGAGCTACAAGTATGTAAAACTCCTTCGACAACGAATGATTATCGTTCTCAGGTTTTTTCTTCTCTCCCGGTTTTTTTTTTTGGGGAAAGGTAAGCCGAAGCTTGAACTCGTATGAATACGAATACTTGTCTGCTTGGACACGCTTAATTGATGCTAGTTTGTCTATCCCCAACCCCTCCACCGAATGCGACTTCCGTCCGCAGTGTTATTTATTTGTACTGTTTGAGCTCATCAGTTAAGTCCGAGAGATACATTTGTATCTTCTCGCTGCTGTTGCTAATCCTTTTTGGTCTAAATACGGCATTAGGCAGGCATACAGAAATAGAGCTATAGCTCTATATAGAGCCGGGGGCGCTCATATATCACATGGGCCAAAAACCTCAAGCAGCTGCGATGACAACAATTTTTGGATGTGGGGGAAAATGCGGAGAAACGGGATTAGTGGCCAGCTTGCTTGGCTGACTGACAGGAACAGGCCAAAAGTTGCTGCTGTGGCTGCATCTCTAAATGATTATTAATTGCAGCGCTTAAATTTATGCTCACGAGTACCCGAATCTTCCCCTCAGACCCCACGCATTTGTATTCCCCTAACTCTACGTGCTACAAATGACTAATTCATTGCGTCTATTATGTCTTTGTCTATTTTTAGCAGCCGCATTTGTATATAGACATTTTGTCATTTCATTTCACTTCAATCATTTGTCCATGAGCAGCGCTCGATAACAATCAGCAGATCCGCTTTTTTTGCTACCTGCAGCGGATCAAGGAGCGAGACCTCGGACTCTTTGTTCCTGTGTAGGTTTGTCTAAATATTTGGACAATTTATTGTCATTTTGTTTTCATATCGAATTCAATGATCTGCTATTTAATATGTAAGGAATTTTTTATCGAATACATTTTTCAGACTCACGCATTATACCACAAAAGAGGAGCCTAGAGAGAATTGTGGTGTCAACATACCTGCAAGTAGAAGAATAATAAAAAAATTATGATTAATACACAGTTTCGCTTGAATTATGTAAATTATGTAAAGTAGAAGTTCATCTTGTCTGCAAGATTAATAACTTCCTGGGATTCCTTAAAAGTTGCCAAATGAAATTACCGCAGCAACTGTCATTTTGACAGCCTTTTGGCTACGCAATAAAAGTAATAACAAACTGCAATAGCAACAAAAACAACAACAAGAATAACAACAATCACTATGCCAAGATACAACAATAGAAAAAGTAACGACGTTTTTGTTAAATTAAAACTTTATGAGGCATTAAATGGTCAACAACAAAGCAAAATTGCCAAAACGAAAAAAAAGAAAAGGAAAAGAAACAAAAATGAAAATAATAATAATAATAAAGAAGGGAATAGGGAGGAAGTTGCAAGAGAAGAAGTTGTGCGTTCAATATAGCATCAAGTAAAAAGTCATTAAGCCCGCCGACAACAACAACAGCAACAACAACAACAATAAACTGTCTGTCAGTTTGTCTCGCTCTCGCTGCTCTTTTATTCCCGACTCTGGAGTCTGGCTCCCTCGCGGAATGACAGTCGGGCACAGGTCATTAGACCCACGGCGTCTAAATTGCATTATCAACGCCAATAACGGGACACGAGCAGAGTTGCCAACCTCCCTCCCTCTCTTCCTCTACACGCTACTTTTACTGGTAGTAGTAGCAGTAGCATCATAAAAATGTCATTATTTGTCAACGCCATCAACATATCGTATTGTAGTCGAGTCTATTGTAGCCAGCCGTAGGGGTGGCAACCCTACTGCCCAAAAAATCGGGGTGTGAACATATGGCCAGCCACAGCAGCTATAGCTACTGGCTAGCAATCTTTTGTGCCAAAAACTGCAATTAATTATTTTTTATTAAGTGTTCACTAGCTGCATCAAAAACGTGGGGAGGGTTTTTCTTCGGCTTTAGGGTTTAGGGTTGTAGGCTGGGCTGTGTCTCTGTGTCTCTGTGGAGGGCTGCTGATAATCGCTAAATTTGTTAAGTATTATCGACTGCCATTGCACATTTAATTATGAAGACATGTGGCGACGACTACGCTGACGACAGTTGTGGCTAATGACATTAGACCCGGGCTTTAGGACTCTGGACAACTCTGGTCGTCGAATCCAATGGCAACGCATCCAGACCGGAAGCCCAACACATAATCCGTGGCATTTGCGGCCGAGTGTTCAGCATTAGAAGCATAGTCTCTCTCTCTCTCTCTCTCTCTCTATCTCTGTCTACCTCTCTAACAACCCCTTCGAAGCGAGCGGGTTGCGGTTTTGTTCTGTGGAAATTTGATGCGGATTGAAATATGCAAAATATTACAAAAATTGTTGGCTAGCAAAAATAGAGAGGGAGAGAGGGTTGCCTTTAAAACTTTGGCTAAGCGCCGCATGTGTGCAGACATTTTGATGTACAATTTTTTAAAGCGAGTTCCAAGAGGGAGAAAAAAAGGGGGAGGAGAATGGGAAGCGAGAAATCGGTGAGTGACGTTGACATTTTGCATTGTGTCAGTTGTTGACTTGCAGCCACAGCAGCGTGCAACAGCAACAACAACGAACAATATTTGTTTTGTATGCTTAACTTTGTTTTTTCAACATTTTTCTTATGGCTTGACAGCAGCTAGGAGGAGGTAAGGAAGGGGAGGCAACGATTGGATCCCCCTTTGACTTAGCTGCTCATTTGCGCAAGGCGAATCCTTAGCATTTCATAATTTAGATACTCAAATGGAGGCGACCGCCAATTGTCTGGAAAAAAAAAACAGATTGCTTGGCACATGACCCAGTTCACTAGAGAAATGTTGGCGAGTCAAGGAATTTTGCTAGTATACACTCATTGCATAGAGAAATTTTCAACACGCTCTACTAGAAATTTTAGCTTTACTTTTTCTTTAAATACCACTTTATCTACTTCTTAAATTTTCCTCTTTCAGACGCTGCAAATGTGCTGCTGACATTAAAAAATGGTTTTTCCCCACTTTGAGATTGAAAGGCAACCCTGGCAGGGGTTACCTGCTGCACTTCCAAGAACTTTGACAAGCCGTGTCCAATGCATTCGGCACTCAGCTCATCAAAGCAGTGAACGAAAATCGACACACACAGAAACTGAAAGCGTTGCGCTCACAAGTTTCGAATATGATTATGAATATATGTATATGAATATGAGTGATTAACCAATACGAATTGATTGTCTACACTCAATCCACACAGACACAGAGACAGAGACAGAGGCACTTATCCTTGTGCGGGAGGCGACTTGTCTCTCAGTTGCTTGTCAGTTCTTTTTTTTTTGTTAGCTGCCAGCTGCTGAATGTTTCTTCGCTCCCATATTATTTTATTTTTTATTTTTTTTTGTTGCTTCTTTTTGTGTTCTGTGGTTATTTTGTTATTTTTGCCTGGGTGCTGGCTGTCAGAACTGACAAACGCAAATGATTTATGTGTGTTTGCATGCGTGTAAATGTCATTAGGCCGCTGCAGGAATCGACAAAAAAAGTGTAGGGAAAGGCAACGCAGACTCCTCGCGATGTGCTGTGTGCATCGATTTGCTGTCTTTGACTTTGCCATTGCAAAACTGTTGACATTTGTTGTTGTAGTTCTTACCCCTCGCACGCACGACTTGCCCCAAGAGCAGTCGCAGTCACAGTCGCAACAACAACAACAACTATCGACCAGATTTGACATTAAATAATGAGTTATGTCGCTGACGGCTGAGAATTTGCAACATGCCACTTTTGGAGGAGCTCCTTCTCAAGTTGGAGTTGGAACTGGAAGTGGAAAAATCGGCGTGGGTTGAAGTTCGCTTCGAATCACTTTTCGAGTGGGCGTTGTGCGTGCCACAAACTCGACTGCTGCCTGGGAATTAGTCATCACTGAATTCTCTTTCTATTAATATGTAGTTTGTTATGTTTCTCTTCTCTGGTGTTTTTTTTGTTTTTTTTGCATGCCAATTCATCATCTGCTTTGACTTTGCATCTGTTTCCTTTTTGCCATTTCCACTTGGCTGCGTTTTCCCTATTCACATGTTTATAGTTTGCCTCTCACCCCCCAACCAAAAAAATCTTGCCCCATATATTCAGCTACTTTAGTTCTGTTTTTTTTTTTTCCCTTTCGTTAGATGTTGATGGCCACTTAATGCGTTTGCTACCCACATCACATGGGTGGCTCCTCGCTCCTCGTGCATCTTCATCAACGGCAAACTGTCAGTCGTCCATCAGCAGACAGACAGCTAAATACAGCAATGTGCAAAAAGAAATTAACATTCTGTGGCGCCTGCGCGCAGCTCCACAAGCTCCACATCTGGCTTCACTGAATGTCTAATTAAGTTGCCGCTGTTGCAGTTGCAGTGGCAATTGTCTGACTGAGGTGTGCAGCTTGCTGTCGCAGTTTTAAATTGCCAGTTGGCGGCGCAGTCGCATTAAGCGCATAATATTTGCTTTTATTAAACGCTTTTTGCTGCCGCAAGAGACGCCTCCAAGTTGAGAAACCGGCTACTGTGTTTCGCTGTTGTTCACTGTCTAATAGCAACAATTGTTGTTGCTGCTGCCGTGTTGTTGTTGCTGCCGTGTTGTTGTTGTCAGGGGGTCGGGCCACATGTGTTCGTGTTGACAGCTTGGCATATATATTTTGTAGCCTTCTTGTTTTTGGGTGCAGGCTGACTGCAACTATTTATTCGCATATTTCTGCACTTTTTTGTGTCTCTCTTTACTGTAAAGTTTAGTTGACTTTGCCTAAAACGTTGCTCGAAGGCAACGCAGCTAACAACAACAACCAAAAGGCAGCTGCATCTGCGTGTAATTGCCCCAAGTTGCTGTTGTTAACAAGCATCTCCTGCATTATTTTGTTTTTGCAATTGAAAAAAAAACACACTTGGCTTTGGAATTAAGCAATCTTAGTTGGCTGTTATGCAAGTCGAGTGTATGTGCATTGCATGCCCAATTGTGATGTAAAGTGTTAAGTGTGACAACCATCAAATTGTCGATAATTATCCAACAAGTTGATGAGGAAAATTTCGATGTCAAAAAAGGTAATTTATTTTAAAGACAATTTAGAAATATTTACAATCGCTTAGTGTGACCAGCCTACTAATTAATTCATTTCATGCATCCCAAACATGTTTAAGCGTTTTCTAATAAAAAAAAATAAACAACAGAATTATTACTTAAACAAAGGGCAATCCAGCTAGCGATGCTGTTAATTTCACTATTTATTACATGATTTTTAAAGATTGTGCACTGATTTAACTGCATTTACAATCGTCCAGTGTAACCAGCCTTCCCTAGTTTAGTGCTAATTAATTAAGCAGGCTTGTCCACACCTTTTGACATTTCCTTTATTGTAATAAGCAAAAGTTACTTAGCGTTTTCCAATAAAAACCGAAAATACTTCAACTTTAGCAATGAGCATTCCAGCTGGCGATGTGGAGCGTGGCAAGAAGCTGTTCATGCAACGCTGCGCCATGTGCCACACCATCGAGGCTGGTGGCAAGCACAAAATGGGACCCAATCTGCATGGTTTAATCGGTCGCCAAACGGGCAAGGCGCCAGGATTTCCATACACTGAGGCCAATAAAGCCAAAGGCATCATTTGGAACGAGGACACGTTGTTTGAGTATCTGGAGAATCCCAAGCGTTATATACCCGGCACCAAGATGATCTTTGCGGGACTGAAGCAGCCCGGCATAAGGAGTGATATAATTGCATTTTTAAAGACGGCAAGCAAATGAATACAACGATTAATTAATGCTAAAAAGATGTGTAATAATGTGAGTTTAGTTGGGAGATAATTCAGTTTATAATTTGATGGGAAATGAACATGAAATTAAGATGTCCTTCGTTGTGTTCCCCTTTAGTTCGTTGCTTTGCCTCAATTATACGATAATTTACAGCTGAATGTAATTCATATTAGTTGCTTTTGTTGTTGTCAAGTTAATGTCCTTTGCATAAGCGCACGTCTGTCGCGTTTTCATATCCTTTTTATATGTGCCTTAACACATTTAATTAACAAAGCAATTAAGCAGAGAGAAATGTCAAACCGAGAGAAAGCAAACCAAAGAAGAAAAGCATTTTAATTTAATTTATATTGTGCGAGGGTGTATGTGTGTGTGTCTCAGTGTGTGTGTGTGTGTGTGAATGTGGCAACACTTTTGTCATTCGCCTTGGCGAGCTCAACTGCTCTGGCGTTGTTATTGCAAAATAATGCGTTGCAGTCAGTTGAGTGTGCGAATGGGATGCAAAATGGACGAAGGACTCGACTCGGCCGTGATGACATTTTTATTGCTGACAACAAACAATAACAGCACATCTATAGCTCTAGCTCTTTCACTCGCTCTTTCGGGTTCTTCGCGCAGTCCCGCTCAAAACAAAAGGCAAATTTATGCATAGCAAAGAATTTTTTAATTAAATTTTACACACAAACGCACAAGCTGTGTGCTGAAGTTGAAGTTGAAGCTGTGTGCTGAAGAATCAACTTATTTTCTTTTTTTGGGTGAAACATTTTAAAACTTTTTCGGCAAAGCAATCAAGGAACTCATCTTAAGCGACAGACGGAGAAACGGAGAAATGGAGAAGAGCTCTGTTGAGGGACGTCAACAATTTTGAACACTTCATCGGATTACAATTCTGTGTCGGCCTCCCTTTGAGGCAGCGGCGATGTGGCAACGCCTTACAAAGCGATCTGTCACTTTTGACACTTAACAACACTCGAAACGCATCGCAACAGAACGGAACCAATGATCAGCCTTGTGAGGGGTGTTAATTAACTTCACTCACAGAACATAAATCAAAAATTCGCTTGAATTTCTCTCGTGTGAGTCGCAAGTCGCAAGTCAAGCGCAAAAATGCATTCAATGTGCTGTTCTGTTAATGTCAACATCATGAGGTATTGCGTTATAAAATGCAGCATCATTTTGTGAAGCAACATCGATCATGACAGCAATAAAAAAGCACAACGAGGGAACCAGGGAGAGACTGACACAATTTGAATGTCAACTTCTCAAAATGGAACCCAACCCCGAATTAATAATAATTCTTTCTGACATTACACTACACCCTCTCCCCCTCTCTCTCTCACTCCAACTCTTTCGCTTTGTATCTGACTGCTGTCCATGTGTAACTGTTTAACCCTACTATATGTATCTGATGCCCCACCCTAAACGTCGCTTCTCGTGTTGTTTAAGTTGCTCTTTAAGCAACGATCAATCATAAAAATAAAAAACAGTACAGAACAAACAAAAAAAGCATTTCATGTACCATGCAGATTCCAACATATTTCACGATTCTCTTGTTCGTTATTATTATTATTATTTCTTGAGCTTTGCCGAGTGTGGGGGCACTTTTGACATTTTAAATACTGATGGTGTGTGCACACTCGTTATTCTTAATGTGATACGTTATTTTTGTGGATGCGACAGCTTGTTAAAAAAATACCCAAAAAAACAAAAATTATATAGCAAAATTTGTGAGGGTTTCATTTACCAACTTTAGTGCTCATAAATCAATGACGAAATCTTTATTGTTTGTTAGCGAACAAATCAAATCAACTTGAACAATTAATTACACTATTTCATAAGTTATTAATGGTGATGAAACGGAGTTCTATAAACGGAAAGATTATTATTTAAATGAGGGCTTTAGCCTTAAGGCGATATTTGCACAGCTCTGTGCGAATCATCAATGAAAATATTATTTTCCCACATCATAGCAAACGTTGCAACCTGCAAACATGAAATGCGAGTCGAGTAATGCGTAAAAAGGGGAGGGGAGGGGAGACTGAAATTATAAGTGAATTAAAGCGCGGCATGACGAAGCCTCCAGACAGGTAAACCAGTCAAGCTCCACTCGATGTTGGAATGGAGTCGAAGCCAGTTCAAGTGTTTTGTGCTATGCCAGGGTACAGTTAGTTGGAGTCGTGGTCGTGTGGAGTCGCCGGTTCAAGCGTTAAGGTCAATCAACAGACAGAAAGAGAGAAGGAGATGAGGGAGAGAGAGAGGGAGATGGTGAGAGAGCGAGAGCAATTCTCGAGGCGAGGCAAGTTTAAAATTCTATTTGCTGCACAGCGGCAATTTAGCAGCTTATGGCAACCAGCAGCGTTTGCAACTGAAAGAGAGAAACAGTTTTGGGTGAGTGTGGGAGTGGGAGTGAGAGGAAGTAGTAGTGTATGCTGATGTTATTCCACTGCTGCTGCTGCTGCTGATGCTGCTGCAAGACTAACTGCTGGGTAATCACATGCGGTGCAGCTTAAGCGTTGCCGAGGCAGCCACAAAATCCAGCTCAGCTCAGATGCATCTCCAGCTGCCATCGCGTCGACATCGTGTGCCATCAATGGAGTCTGCATAGCCAAGCAGGATAAACTGCATTTCCATCCACTCCCACTCTTACCGCTTGCCACTTGCCCCTTTCCCTTCCCCATCCACGTGCAACTTCACTCGCACTGTTGCCGAAAAGTCTGATGTATGACTTGAGATAAACTGCAAGATTGCTTTCTGTTGGCAGCTATACTCTACACTTGGGCATCGGCGACTTAATGTTTCAAACGATTTTAGTGTACTAAGGATTAATCGAGACTTTTCTTTAGGTTTTTTTTGTCAACTTATTTCTCTTCCGAGTATTTACATTTCTTAATAACTCAGCTAAAAGTATTCATCCATTCATTCATCCATCAATCTAGCTCATATTTATAGCAGAAGCTATTATTATCACAGCATTAAACTCTAGCAAACACTAGCATAGTGTTGAATAAGGCTAAGCTTTCAGAGATTTAGAAATTTATTAATAATAACACTACATTTTTGAATATCAAACAAAAGCTCAGTAAATTCAAAACTAGCATAATGTTGAATAACGCTAAATGTATAGTTTTAGTAATGAGTTGAATGACAGTTTTTAAAAACAATAAAATTTTCTATATGAAATAGAAGTATAGTAATAAAAAATATTCAAACTATTATTTCAAGTGCTGCTATTATTTCTCTAATTATAATATATGTTTTTAATATTCCTAATATTATTTCTTTACTATATTCCGAATAATATTCTAAACCGTCCCTCAACATTTTATCACTTTCATACATAAGCTAACCACAAAATCTTTGCTTACACTATAGTAATCGAAATATATTTCATAGTTAAGTTCGTTAAAGCAGTGTTGCACAACGACATGTCAGTGTTGGCAGGCGCTTCATTATGGTAGCTCATCAACTGGCTGCAGCGCATCATTCATGGCAACTGTGGCATGCCACACACAATGCCAAACATATGTGCCCCCCTCTGTTTTTTTTCGCAAATGTGAATGACAAGAACTTAGCTAGACAGCTAGATTCCCTGTATGCTATATATTTGTTGCTTTCTGTGTGCCACTTTCTGCGTCGCATATATAACGCAACTCAACCCGAAAATGCAGGAGAACTAACAGAGCTGCCAGTTTGCCATTCGGTTTTCGTGAGCTGCATGTGGATGAAAATGATGATGATGATAATGATGATGATGATGATGCTGCCCCATCTCCAACTCCAACTCGAAGTTCTTCTACTCAAAGTCTGTGTGTGCCCAAGGCCCAGTCATGGCTGCTTTTGGCTGATGATCCCATGCGCAGTTTTCGAGAGGCAACAACATCAAGGTTAATAGCTGGAAGAGTGCGCTTTTTAGTTGCTGCTTGCAACAACTGCTGCTGCTGCTGTTGATGCTGTTGCTGTGGCAGCTCCTGCTTGGAAATGTACACCGCTTTACCGTTGTGCTAAACATTTAAGCAGCTCATTTCCTAGGAAATCATCGAAATGGGCACACAGACGACGATGTCTATTTTTGGGCTAATGATGCGCTTTGGCTTTGGCCAGAGCTCAAGAGCATCGTTTGGGTTCGGATTTGCTCGCTGTTGAAAGAGACAGAGCGAGAGAGAGAGAGAGAGAGCGAACGATGGTGCTATCAAATGTGGCATCAACAGCGGCAGCAGCGACTGCAAAAGCCACTCGATGTCCATCATTCATTTAGCCCCATGTACGAGCCATGTTTATGTTTATTGACTGTTATGGACATGAGTCACAGTTAGACGACAATGACAACGACAACGACAACGACGACGACGACGCGATTTTAACGGAAGTGTTACAATGAGACATTACGAAGAGGCCCTCGATAGCTGCTCAGCTGTCCCTCGGCTGCCAGTTCCATGATGTCCAAGGCCCATTACCATTGCCCTGTCAGTGTCAGTCTCTCTCTCTCTCTGTCTGTCTCTTCCTTTCTCTCTTCTTCCCTGTGTGTGTGTGTGGACTCGGGTTATTTGCTTAAGTGCAAATATGAGCAACTATTTGCTAAATGACAGTTATTGCTGATTAGCTGTCAGACATTTTGACAGCATGAAGAATGATTCGCAATTTTCGCAGAAGCAAACCTGACTCGACCTCCTTCACAACGATTCCTTGAGTCGAGTCGAGTTCAAGTCCGCCTGCAGTTAATGATGTAGCATATGGTTAATTAGAACATTAGTCTCTTCCGTTCCTTGCGACTGCAACTTGGCCAGTAAAAGCAACTTTAAATCATTAGCCACAACTAAGTAGGAGAGAGCTGTCAAAGCCTGCTGCCTGCTGAGGGCTAAGTGCTTTTGCGAATGGGTTAATGTGAAGACTCTGAACAAGCTGCGAGTTTCTAATAAGTTAATTGCGCCAATTGATCGATAGGCTGCATCGTCCTCAGACTCAACTCCAAGTTGGGTGTTTGTAAGCTTAACAAGCTGCCCAAAAATAGAGCCGAAAATTACGCATGTCTAAGCCAAAGCACACACAAATTATGAGGCAACAACAACAAAGTACAGAAACTAGGCAGGAGGCAATAAAAAGCAATCACTTTGTAACCGAAAACGTTTCGGGGCCCAAAGGAAAGAAAGAAGCTGGAGTCCAGGTCTAAATCGTGTGTACCTGTGCCGATCCCAGCTCGCTGCTAAAAATTAAATATGGCCAAAAGCGGCAGCAGTAGAGAACGAGTTGCAATCGTTTGTGGTGCCTTCTTGCTCTTTTGCTATTTCGCCTTATAAGGTCGCGCACATAAATAAGCACAGCGAATATAGTATAGACAATATATATTGCAAGCTGGACTTGGGCATCGACAGCAACAGCGACTTCGACTTCGACTGCGGCAGCAACAAAAGCTGCAGCACAACGGAGCACAGCACCACATCAACAATTTGAACAATCAACTGATGAGAAAAGGAAATGAAAAGTCAACATAGGCCACAATACAAGAGGCAAGAGGCAAAGATACATACAGAATGCAGACAAAAGCCGTGGAAAAGTGCGCATTAATGTGGATGCCACAAGGGCAGGGGAGATGGAGATGGAAGTGGAGGTGGAGGCTAGGCCAACTGACATTAGCTGACCGCAAAAGGCCTTTGGCTCAGTCCAATTGAGGCGCAACGAGCGTCGAGCGGCAGTTGAAATTAAAATTACTTGAGCGCAGAGAGAGATTAGAAAACTTTGCGAGGCACAAATTTAAAAACAAATTGTAGTTAGAGATAAACAAGCGAGCTGAAAGATTGTTAGAATTATGTAGCTAATTGATGGGGAGAAGAAAGTTCTTCTTCGCTTTTCATTTCACATGCTTTGAGACCAGCGATCTTCAATCGATCGATCGATCGCTGGCATCGATACTACACATTCATTGCTGCATCGTTTCGATTTTGTGGCGTGCTATTAAATTGTAAATTGCTTGAGCAGCGCTGCCGCTGCGGCTGCAACAAACGTGTCTGAATGTCGTATTCCACTTTACTTCACTTCCCAACTCTTCTCTTCTCTTCTCTGTCTCCTTTGGCACATTGCCTGCAACGCATCGTGAATCGTGTGCAATTTGCTCAGGTCCAGCCCCGCCGATCTGTCCCAAACTCAACTCGATCCAGCTTAACCACTTTTGCTGAAGCTTTTCGCTGATTGTCGTCTCTGGACCAGTCTCGTTCCTCTTCGGCTAATCAATTTCAGCTCGATTCTCGATTGTGTCTCTGCTGCGGTTTATCAACGCTTTATTACACTGACGTTTTGTCAATTTGATTGCTTTTGATTTAACTTTGTTTTTTTCCCTCTTCTCTTTTCTTTTGTTGTAGTTTTATTTTTAGTTGACAGCTTGTGCCGAAGCATTTTAAGCGCTTTAATGCAGAAGAGACCTTGAATTGTCTCGTCGTTGCTTCTCTTGAATGTTTACTGTAGTTAATGGCTGTCTGTTTAATTGCTTCGCTGTAACAGTTTGTGTTCAATTTGATGCCTCACCTTAAATGGTCACTTCGATCGAACGGCGGGCGGCACTTTCAATTTTTTATTTTTTCAGTTTTTATTTTCAACTATTTCACTTTCATATGCCGTCACTCTATTATTATTATCAGAGTTGCTTTTGCTGTTATTGCACTTGATTTTTATGCAATCACCCGCTGGCTGTTATTTGGTGCAAATCAATAGCTTTTCCCATTTCATTTTATGCTCTCGAGCACAATTTCAATTTTGTGTTTTTTTTTTCTCTCTCTCTGGTTATGCTGCAGGTGAAATATGTTTTTCAATAAATTGCTTTTTTCTATTTTCAATTTGAAACGTTTGTTAGATAACCAAAAAACTAGTTGTGTTTATGCCCAAAAAATTGACTGTGAACATTTCCTGGAAGGGTTAATAAACGCAGCTGGCTCAATCATTTTTCACACGTCCTATTTAGTGTCAAATCTGAGCTGATCTATGCAAATTAAATGGTCATCCGATAAGCTACAAAAGAACTTTAAGAACTCGCTTTTGCTTTAATGTGCCATATATCATGGTCAAATCGCTCAACGATCGTCGCAAGCTTGTTTTGTGTCGTCTCACATTTCACATGGCCTTTTCTCAATTCTCTCATCATTCTCTCCTCCAGCCCAAAATCATGTCAACTACCTGTGAGCACATCTGCCACACACTATTATGCCTTTCACTGGTTTGTCTGGTGTCGGTGCCAAATTGACAACTTTATTGCCTCTAAGTATGGTTAATGACCGAAAGCCAAAAAGCACAAAATTCTTGTCAACGAGCTGCGCAACCAAAGCGCAGCCATTAACCAAACAACAAAATAATGTCAAATGTTTTTAATTGTTTCTTTCATATAACACAAAAAACTCCAATCGTCGAGATTTTGCGTGGGTTGCCATTCGCTTTTGAGGGCAAACGCCTCTGCGGATTTCATTCTGTGAACAGGGAGATGAAGGAGGATCGCTTTGAAATGCGCCGCCAACAAAATATATATGTATGTATGTATATGAAATTGACTTTGGCATGGTCACAGCACACATGTGATGCCACAAAGAGACCAGAGACCAGGCCACTGATTAATATCTCACAAATTTCTGGCTCTTTGATGAATTATTTCTCAACTCACACTTCTTGGCCGCGATTTGTTCTGGCATCCGCGCCCCCGCCCCCGCCTCCGCACTCTCCTTGTACCACATAAATAAATAAAAAACAAAACTTAGCACAATTTCTCGTTTGCGTTGTGTTGTTGTTGTTTGTTTTGCGTTTTGCGGTTGCTCGATTTTTATGGCTTGTTTAAATGCTTTTTGGCCTCGGTACATTTCGGTTCAATTTTGTTATTGTTTTCCTCTTGCTGTTGATTTTGCAGCAGTCTTTCTGGCAGTCTCTTTATGGCACTCAAAATTTATAAGCAAAGCTGATTGATTGAGTTATTCGCAATGCGCAATGAAGACAGAAAATAAACGTGTAAACAATTTATGCGAAGACGTTGCGTCGCCTTCGTAGATTTTTGTTTTGGATATTTTCCTTTCGGGGAACTTGCTTAAAATTTATGCTGCTGATTTAAACATATGATTCGTAAACTCTTCTCTGTTCATTTCCATTAAATTCGGCCGACCTGCATTCCAATTGATTCGTTTATGAGAATTAATGACTCAAGTGGCGTAAATTTTCGTCTAGGATGTGGGGCGATTATCTTCTACGTCTCTAGCATTAAGTGCAGCCCTCTTTTGCAGTTTGCCCCGAGCAATTTAATTTCCATTTAAGGCACCCAACACCAAAGCTCTATCTCTCTATGTCGCGACTTGGCCAAATGATTAATTAGTCTTTGGCTGCGTCTTTGCTGTGGTCTTTGCTTTGCCGCTTTTGCGACTCTTCAAAACTGAATCCAAGTGATGCTTTAATAATCGCAGACAAAACTTTTCCATTGTGCACTTTCGGTTCGAAACGTCAAATACTAAATCATATTTTTGTTGCTAATTGTTTGTCGCTTTTGTGTGTTGTGCGCTTTCTACCAAATTAAACCTAAACTATGCTGTGCATCTTCTGGGAGCTCTAATTGCTTGGAACGGGATTAAGTTGTGACTCTCGTTGATGTTGATGTTCCCCAGCTGATCTCAAGACTATTGTATTGCAATTACCTGGCACCCAGAGAAAGTGAAAGTTGCGATCACGCATTTGATAATTTTGCTTACTCCAAAGTAAGAAAGACTTACACTATGTGGGAGTGAGTTTTGAAAGCGTTACATACCTGGAAATAAAATGAAAAGAAATGTAATTATAATTTTATATACATTTTTAAATATAAAAATATTATGTACTTAAATAAAATTCCAAATAAATATGTAATTACATTTAATTTACATCGAAATTTATGTCAAATTTGCATGGTAATTTGTCGCAGCACTTTAAGGCCTGACCTAATGCCCTTTTCAAGCATTTAGCGTGCCCCAATTAGAGTGCCAAAGCACTCACACAGCTCACGGCTTATTTAGGGTTGCCAATATTATTTAATTTTCATGGCTACCTCCCGCACTCTCCGCTCTAGGGGCGGCAACCGTCGTCAAACAGTTGCAGAAAACTGTCAAAAAATAAATATTGACATTGCGTTGTAATAACGCTGCATTAACGTTGCCCCTTAGCACCGTTATCGCGTCCGTTGACCCAAAATGGCGACCAACGACGGAAATGAAAAAGCAAAGCCCCCAAAAACAAAGTCCGCATCGCGCATTCGCCATTTACCATTTGCCATTCGCCAGTCGGCAGCCGAAAGCTTAATAATGTAAATTTCGCTCTAAGCTATTTCCAAAGACTAATGGTGCGTTTAGTTCGCAACCCTCCTCCCTTAACAAAAAAGGAAAAGCAGTAGAAAAAACAACGCACACGTCACAAGGTATGCCGAAGGACGTCGCATGCGGAATGCGGCATGTGGCAGGGAAAATCATCACGAGCCGCAAGTTTGCGTGTCGCCAGCTGAAATGTCGTTTGCCGTTTGCTGAAACATTATTAAGCACCAAAGATTATGCAAAGAAAAACAAAGCAGGGGGAAAAAACCAATATGGCCGCTGCAGAAAGAAGCAGAAATGTTTTTTAGGGGCGAGTGGGGGGTGAAAGGAAAGCGTTTTGCGCGCTGCCTCATTATACGCTTGTGCAAACAACTTGAACAGTTTGTATAGCATCTTTTTAGGCGCATTTCAAGACCGGAAACGAGCTGCTCCAAAAAAGCATACGTGTGGCAGCTTCCCTTCCACGTTCCGCGTTCCCCGTTTGTTTTTATTGTGTTTTCTTTTGGGTGCATAAATTTGATTGCTGGAGACATTTTCAATTGACATTGAATTGATCGTCGACGCAAGGAATACACAAGTTAGAAAGGCTCGACTGCGATAAGCCAAAAAATGGTATAAATGTTATACTATATATACTATATATATATACTAACTAATATACCAAAATAATACTAGTAATTCTTGGTATGACGGTAAACTTTTACATTTAAGATGCTACCGAAAACGGTACTGTCATTAAAATATACTAAATTAATATACCGTAAACATATTAAAATATACCAAAAGTTTTATTGGCTTTCTATATACCTTTACATTTAAGATGCTACTGAAAACGGTGTTATCGTTAAGGTATACTAAATTAATATACTAAAACATACTAAAACTTCTATTTGGTATAATGAGTTATATTTAAGATGTTACTGAAAACGGTATTATACTTCAATTTTACAAGATGAAAATACCGAAAAAATACTCAATCATACCAAAAGTTATATTTGGTATAATGATATACTTGTACATTAAAGATATGCCATATATTGATTGTTATACAATATAAAATTGCATCTTCTTATGAGGTCGAAGATGCTTCCTTTAGCTTCAAACAAAGAAAGCTACAATACTCGTTATTTTTTTAACTGAAGAGTGTGTATAAAAAGCAAGTAAGTGCTAGCTCACCTCGGTTAACTAATCGCTTGCTTTTGCCCCCCTTTAAAGCTTCCCCCGCTGTGTGACAATTGTGGGCGTTTTTCGTCTAACACGTTTCCTGTACTCTGTACTTCTCCCACTTCCTTGACTAAGTGGCTGGCTGAGCGGATGTCCTGGGTATTATTATTTTTTTTTTATTAAAATAAAAACAATAACGACTGTCACGCATTCCCCCCTGAGATATACGTATACGTATTACGTATGCGTTGAGTTTTGCAGCCCTTTTGCCTTGCTTTCATCTTTATGTCACCGCATCGATTTTCTTTTTACTTCTTTCCACTGGTTGTGTTTTTTTCGTGGCTTTGGCTTCGCATCTTCATCAGACTGCCACTTAAGAGTTTGCTCCCCCGTCTTGTATCTTCTGTCTTCGGTTTATACCCTTGGCTAAAATTGTTTGTTTGGGGATTTGCATGTTTTTGCACACGCTTCGTTCTGCATACACTTCCTCCCCTCTTGCTCTCTGCACACGCTGCTGTCCAACCCCGCTATCTCTATTAGAAGTTAACGCATATTTATTGTCGGTTTTTGCACCTTGAGCCAGCGTTTTCATCTGTTTTCCACCTCCCCACCCCCCGATCTATGTTTGGCTTTTATGCTCCAATGGAAATGTTAATAAGCGTTTGTGTTTTGCTGTTTTTCTGTTTGGTTTGTCTTGTTTGTTTGTTGTTGTTGCCACCCCGCTGCAACAAAAGCCTTTAGCGCCTAAAATTAGACCTCGAGAAGAGCTCAGAGCTCGACAACTCAATCAGCTTGATTAACATTTTACTTTCGTTCTCGTTCTCAGTCACAGTCTGAGTCTGATTCTGGTTCTCGGTCTTGGTCTGAGTCTCAGCCACTTGCTTAGCATTAACTGCCGTCGACGTCTCAAGTGTTTGAAGATGGCAGCAGGCATTGGAGGGCGGAGGATGGAGGAACGAGGAACGAGGGTGGATGAATGGCGATGAAGTGGCTTTTTGGAGAGCGCTGAGCCTGATTTCACTTTGGCCACAATGGATTTATTGTTTGCATTCACAGCACACAGACAGACTTGTGCCGAGCTGTGTGCTAAAAGCCTCTCTACGACAGCCACCAGGAAGGAAGGACACGCTCCTCCTGATGGATAGGCAAAATGCCAGGCTAAGCAATTTCAAGTGCCATAGAACATAAACTTGATATAGCAACGACTGATCTCAGTTTTGTACCCATCATGACTCACAATCTATGCCAAGCGGGATGTAATTTGAAGCTCTTTAGCGTCTCTGGCAAGGTCAGGGATTTGTGATGAAACACTAAAAAGCGTAAACAAGTGCAAGGTCCAAAAACACAACTTGTGCTGAATGATGTCACCTCATTTCACACTTACCCAAAAACAAAATATAGTTGATCGCTGATTAATTAATCTTTGTCTTAAGTTCATCAAATTTGCACTTTTCGTTTGATGCATTAAATTGTGCACAAAGTTCAAATTATTTAAAAACTTTTTGATAGCAATTTTGGCAACTTTAATAAACATTATATTGGCGTAGAAGTTTCACTTCCAAATGCTGTACAAAAACTAAATTTTCAGTTCAGAAACTGTGAGTTATTAGCGATCTAAACACGATCCTGCTGTGCTTGCAATCCACAATTGTCAAGTGTGGAACACGAATGTGGAACTCAAGCTGTTCCCACAGCTGTTTTCTTTTGTGTTTTTTTATGATGCGACACAACATTAAAATATCAATTGCTGCGGCTCATTGAAAATTTTTAATGCGAATGGGGGGAAACAAAATCGATTTGGCCAAAACTTCACAAGCAATTTACTTAATATTGTAAATGCCTTTTGGCCATATTTAAATTTCATACCAGCGCGAGCAAGAAAAACAATTACAACAACAATCATAATAAACATACGGGGAAATTTTGCCGCTTTTACCGTTAAACCGAGGAGAACGAACCGAAAGAACCCAACCAAAAAACACAAAACACAAAAAAAAATACAAGCTCACGCTCCACACTTTGCCACCTTCCGCTCTGCCTCCCCCTTTAGCATTCCTTCCCCTCTCTTTCTGGCCTCTAACACAATTTCTCCCTGTTGGCTCCTTCACGTGCGCTGAAATTTTAAGTGAGTTTTTCTCCAAACTCGTCGACGACGTCGTCGCCGCCTTTTGGCTTTTAATGACGTCGACGACTGTGGGGCATTCTTATGCACACACACACACACACACACACTCATACGTTGGTTGTGCGTGAACATATTTATACAGAAATTTAAATTTTAAAATAACAACCTACGCTCTCTCTCTATCTCTGTCTCGCTCTGAAACTTCTTTTGCTTCATTGCCAGTTGCTTCATTACCTAAGCCTGCGGCTGAACCTGAACCTGGCCAAGCGAACAGGCGAACAGCGTCTGAGAGGGACGCGGGACTCAGGTGGCACATTCAAGAGAGATGCCGAGACGCCACCGAGGTGATGGTGGGTGGGGCATGTCTGGAATTGTGCTGCTTCTTCTTTTTGCTTCTTGCTGGTAGCAAAATGTCATTTTGTCACGAAGCGGACGCAACTTCATCATCGTCATGGCCCTGGCTCTCTGATCATTATGTTTATTAAATTGCCAAAACACACACATACATACTCTGCCACACACAAACACACACACACATACACAGAGTGACACACGACATTCATTCAGATTTTCATTTTCGTGCAAAACTTTTCGTTTTCTTTTCCTCTTTTTTTTTGTTTGCCACTTATTCTGGCTTCGAGGGAGAAAGTCACAGTCACATTTGACTCATCTCTCCTTCTGCATTTTCCTACAAAATGCCTTCAAAGCGCCTTTGTCGTGCTCTTTCTATCTCCGCTCTCTTTCGCTCTTTGTTTTGCATCAATTTGCATATTGTTGAAATACACACCCCAAAATGCAAGATACACAAACGTGCCTCAGGTGTTCAGAGAGAGAGAGCGGCCAAGAAGTCAGTTTGTCAAAACCCCAAATTGAGAATCCATCAATGGGAAATATTTGTGCCCCAACTAATTTCGAAATCCCTTTCGCAAGCTGTTCTATTTCACCTGTCAGACGATTGCTTCACTCTCCCTCCTCATAAATTTCAATAGTGAGAAAGAAAAAACAAATAAAAATACATATTTTTATTCGTTTTCTCGCATCATAAAATGAAAAGCCGCATATAGAATCGGGGTCTGAGTTGCCACGCATTGCGTCGGCATAATTTGCATGTGTCTCATATTTTTATAGCGTTGGCGCCCCCGACAACCCCAAAAAGATTGCCCCACATAACACCTCTCTTCATGGCGGCGGCGATGAAGACAAACGAAAAAGAGCAAATAAAATGTCAAGCAAAATTTGACAAAAAAAGAAAACATTCTTGCTCTGCTCTTGTCATTGCGGGTGTGAATACCCGGAAGCTAATGGAGGAAAGGGTATGATGAGTTGATGATAAGAAGCTGGTAGTTGTAAGATTATAAAAATATATAAAAGTCAGTAAAGTTTTTATAAGCAGAATATTGCTTTATGAGTATGTATTAATACAAAAACTTATTTAAAAAAAACTTGATAAAAATGTTTACTTTTTTTATTGGCAACAAGCGTAATTTTGAAGCTATAGTCTCGAGTAATAACAACTACAGTTTTAATGATTCCTGAACGGTTAAAAATTGTTGGACTTATATAAGAATTACTTTTGAATGGGGAAAAACGCCAACTTACTACGGATCATAATTGCTTTGGCTGACAATCTGGTATATTTTGTTCTTAATGGTATATTTTGAATGTAGTACCATATTAATATACCAAATACAGATTTCAATGTATAATTAGTATATCAATTTGGTTTATTTTGAGAACAATACATCACTGTTCTGAGTAGTTCATTCGAATGTCGCTTTTTTATGGTAATTGTTACTAATGTTTAAAGACACTATAAGCATGAAAATTTATAAAAAGTAATTTCATTTGCCGGGTATTTCGCTGTCGAGTTATCTTGTTATCCTATTTGTTGTCATCTCATTTCATTTGGTTGCTCATCTCTTTTTTTATTTTATTTATTTATGTACATATGTGGGCTCTGCTTTTGCACCCTGACATTGTTGTCTATGTTAATTTTTATTTATTTTATTTATGCAACGCCTTGTGCCTATATCTTTCTTTATATATGTATATGTTGTGTGTGTGTGTTTGTAAGATGGAATTTTCATAAATTTGTTGAGATTGTTGCGGCCTATGTTTGACAATGAAAATATTTGTTTATGGCTGGGCGTCGAGAAACAGTTGACGACTTTATCGAATGCACATCCTTATATGTATAGTTAGGCAGTTATCAACGCCGCCCCTTTTGGGGGGCATGGCAAATGTTTTGGTTGGCCGCATTTGCAGCCACAAAACTGAAACTGACCACAAATTTCAATTAGCATTAGATCAGCGCACGCGACTCTGTCAAATTTTTGGCATATTAATTGATGTGTCAATATTTGCATAAATCAATAAACAAACTGTGAGAGAGCAAGCGAGAGAGAGAGAGAGAGAGCGCACATCAATTATTCGCTTGCGTCCACAGAGCTGACCAGAAAGCGACTGTTGTCCGCTGACCACTGCAGACTTTTGCAACTATAGTTTCCCACTTCCCCCTCTCTCTCGTTCTCTCTGCTCTAACCAATTAACACTCACAGCAGCGAGCTGCCAGACGTTAATTATAGACTCCGCCACACAAGTAGAAACTTTTGAGATAGAGCAGGAGAGAGAGAGAGATACACAGAATGAATGTTGAGAGGGGAGGCGAGTTTCGTTTCATTTGTTCGCGTAAATTGTATAATTAAGTTGAAGTTGTTTAACAAATTTGTACAACAATAAATTTATTAGCATTGCACACTGTTAAAATTGCATGTCAAAGTTAATTGTTGACTTAGGTCAACGCCGCCACACTGAGGCCAATAAGTATGTGGCAGGTGGCAAACTGTCAACCATTGTCATGGCGTGGCCACGTGTCGCGTGGCAAAAGCGATTTTTCCACTTTTTTCGCCCCCATTTTTTTCCCCTTTTTTTTATTTTCGATTACTTGGTTTATTATTTATTTTCTAATGTACATCCTATAATTAGTAATGTTGTGAAAGCTAAATTGACAGCGTCATGTCAAAGCACGAGTTGAAGGACATGTGAAGCGGAAAACTCATAAAAAAAAAACAAGTATGAAAGCTACAGTCGAGAGTACTCGACTTTGAGATACCCGCTTCCCATTTTGAATAAAAATGGTGTGGTATTATTCTTAAATGTGCCAAATTAATATACCCCAAGGGTTGTTTTTGGTATATTGATATATAACTATAATAAAATTATATTAAATATGGGCAAGTAAACTGAAATGTACCAAAGACTATAATGTCATATACTACTACAATGAAAATATACCGACTGCACCATAGGTTTGTTTTGTTTTTATATAGTAATACATTCTAAATGTACCAAATACACAGAAATAAACTGAAATATGTCAAATCCCAAGTTTTTGGTGTATTTATATACCACCATATTCAAAATATACCGTATAGTACAAAATATACTAGATTGTCGGCCAAAGCAATTACAGAAGAATTTCTTAAATAACTTTTATCTAGCCGCTTCCAAATTTTCAGGAGTCATAAAAACTCTGTATAGAATATATATACTTCATAGAGTCGAAGATATCTCCTTCTGCAAAAAGTTATAATACCCTTCTACCCTATGGGTACTGGGTATAAAAACTTGTCGATACGCTTTCGAAAGAGCCTTGGAACGATCGCATTTAGGCGCAACTTGGTCATTGGCACGTGTCCTGCTCTCAAACTTGATGAAGGCACGTCGAGCAAATGTCGCAGGACTGCATCTGCTGCTGCTGCTGCTTCTGCTTCTGCTCCTCTTTTCGCCTTTTCACACGTAATAAACGAAGCCGTAAAGTGGCATCGTCGTCGCAGTGTAAAACTTGTGCTCACTTTTTTATGTCCGTCCGTGCGTCCACCTACGATTTGTCTTGGCTTCCTCTACACTACGCACGATTTGTAGTCGTTCGTGCTGCGCCAAAGTTTTCTTTTCGCCATGCCATGAAATATAAATAACATTTTCAAGCGTTGAAAAATTTATGAAATACACCACACCATCCACCTCACACTTCATTCCTCTTGGCTACACCTTGGCACCTATCAAGCGTCCGGCAATCTGGCTTTGGGGGCAATCTCACGTATCGATTTTCAACAACGGCAAAACTTAGCCAGAGCCTGAAAGACCGGAGCAGAAAGTTGGCCTCGTCTTCGTCTTCTACTCTATTCTTTCTTTCGCTTCGAGTCCTTTTGCACATTTTCACACTTTATTAAAGCGCCAAGCGGCAAAGTAAAAGTCGAAAGTTAGTTGTAGTTTATACAAAGTTCTTCTGCTTGGACAAATTTAAGGGCTTGCCTTATGAAAATGCATGACTATTGTATTGTGTATTTGATTGTGTCCTGTGTCCTACTCTTTGTCCTATTGTCCTTGGCCCATTAGGCAAATGCTGGCAGCACAGAACCGAATGGAACTCTTGTCATTTTCATAATGAAAACGAAGGCGTGTTTTCTATATTATTCTCCATTAGGCTTCGACTCGATTTGTTTTTGTTTACTCTCTTCACTGATTTATGTGCATCATTAAAAGTTTTTCATATCGTGATCAACTTTGCGCCCAAGGACGTTATACAAAAGTCTGTGTTGGGTTGACAGTTTTGCTTAAATTTTGCTCAACACAAATTCCAATTTCCATGCTCTCCACTCCCATCCCTCTTTTCACCCCCTCTCTTCGGAGTGAATCACATAACAAATGCAATTGTTTAGCTCGCTGCGTTTTTCTTCTTTTCCTTTTCCTACAGCTGCTTCTCGCTTTTATTTTTTAGTTTTTACTGTGCTTTTGCTGCCGCAAAATGAAATTGGGGAATTTACTTTAATTTGTTTTTCGTGCCGCCGCAGCAGAAAAACCCCCAAACCGCCCCTCAATCTCTTCACCCTTAACTGGGTTAGTCCCCAGCTGCTGCTGCTCGGGCATCCTCCTCCTTTGGATGCTCTACCTCAACCTATAACCAAGTGCTCGCTCGCTCTCTTCAACTTGCTTTTTAAAATCAATTTCGTCTACTTTTGTGGTGTACCCCCCTCTCCCATGCTGCCATCCCTCTTTTGTTTTGTAGTTTTGACCAAATTGAATTTGGCATACACACAGCTTTTACTCTCCCTTCTCCCTTTTTCCACTTACATAGCGTAGGGAGGTTGCTTCTAGGGGTTGAGTTCCTGCTTCCTCTTCATCTTCAATTGCAATTCGTGTTCTTTTTGTGCTTAACCACAAATTGTTGCATTGTTTGCTAGCCAAATGCAAAATTCTATTAACTTGCCTCACACACACACACACACTCACACACACTGCATCGTTAGCAACATTCTTCAAGCAGCAACTATCAGTTATTTTTGACTGGCCAACCTCGGCTTCAAGGTGTGAAAAATATGGCCAACTTGACATTACCTGCCACTGACTGTCGCTCCATCTGTCTGCACTCCTCTCTCCCCCTCTCTCCCACTCTCTCTGACTCGGTTTCTATCTGTGTGCCAGCCACGTTTGCCGGAAGTGGCGTCCGACTCTGTGTGTGTGTGTCTGTCTGTCTCCCAAGCCTCGTCCGGTGCGTGCTTTGTTAGCAAAAGCAACGCAGCAGCAACAACAACAAAAAAATTACTCTCCAGGCGCCAGTAGAAACTGCTACCTCCCACTCCCCTTCCCCTTCCCTACCTCGCTTATTGCGTGCTTTCTGCTCCTAGCTCAGCAGCAGCATCTTCTGGGTGCGTTGACTACACACGAGAGGTGTTTGGAATTTCATTAATATTTTATTACGTTTCGTTTTTTTTGTTGTTGTTGTGCTCTGTTTTGTTGAATTTATTAAAAGCGGCGACTGTTAGTATACTTTGCTTTTTGAATTCATTGCCGAGTCGAGCTCTCTAACCGTTGAAAAATGTCCATCAAGCAGATCAGAACTTTTTTTTTGCCCTGTCAGAATCTTCATCCCATTCGCCCTCCTAATGAAGTCTTTGTGCCATTAACCATACATATGGCATATATATAGAGTATATAAACAAGTTCCGAGTGGCGTTCACGTTCATGTCAATGCCAAGGATCCATTGTGGATGCCAAACAAAACATGATTGAACATGATTACTGTCAAGCAGCAAAAATAACTGACAGCAAAATGTCAGTCTCTAGTCCGGTCCAGTTCTCTATTTGCTTCTCTCTGCTCAGTTATTATATTTCTACTTAATGATGCCCGAAAAAAAAGAAATCGAAATGAAATGAAAACAATCAAATGACAACTGTCAGCACACAATTTTCTATTTTTTCTATTTTCTCTCTCTATTTTAGTTTTTCTATTTTTTTCCAAGCCAAACTTTTGCTGTGACCGTATTGTACACAATTTTCAAGTGAAAATAGTTTCTAAAGTAATCAAAAAAAAAAAAGCAGAAAAATATTGAAGCAGCTTGGGGAATTGGTGGTCGAATTGACGGAGCAAGAGTTTAAGTAAATTATTTTTTCTGCGAGTAACCTCGAAGTTTTATTCTCTTACTCGTATTATGGAGCAAGAAACTTTTTCCGAGGCGTCGAACACTTGAAATGTTCATTGTTATTGTTGCCCGTTACCTGTAAAGTTGTTCTCGGCATTGTGTCCGTGTGTGTGTGTGTGTGTGTGTGTGCTTGAGAGAGTCAGCACACAATCCAAGCCGACAACGTGGCGTATGCGTAATTTGTGAGGCAGCACATCAAATAAATTGCAGTGCAATAAAGCACAACAGAAAGATAGCACAAAAAAAAAATAAGGAAGAAAAGAAACGCAAGAGAATGGATGAAAAGGACTTGGCATAATGCCACACACACTCACACACACCCTCACACACTTACACACACACATTTTGCTAGGTAGAAGAGCAGCAATAAGTGCAAACATTTCACTTTCCAGTTGGGCTTTTTCTTCATTCTTTCGGCTCGTTGAAGGCTGACACAATTAAAGCGAGCACTCAGTGCTATATGCATTGTGTGGGCGTGGCACACGTACGTGCGAGTGTGTGTGTCAGAGAGACTTTTACTTTCCCTTTCTTTTCAGTCTTTCTCTCTTGGGGCACTCAACTAGCATAATTCTCACACTTTCGCAATTACAACACAGCAAAAAAAAATGGTAAGAAAGAACTCACCATCGATGTTAAAATAAAGCACAAAGTCTCAAGTGAAGTCAAGTCAACATTTACATACCTGCAAAGAGCCAAAAAGCATACAGAAAGTGATTAAAAAACATGGATCAAGCACAGACCAAGTAAAAAAAAAAATGCTAAGAGCTACTTCAAAGTGCTTAAAAATAAGCTGGGAGGAAAAAAGCAAAAAAAAAAAAAACGAAGGAAAGCGAAACGTGAAAAAAAAAGGAAAGCAAATCACAAACAAATTGCCCAAATGTCCAGTCTACTGGATACTGGGAGCTGGGCTCAAGAAATTAAATTCCAGCGCTCAACATCATTTCCACGAAATTAAAAAATTTACGCGCAGACAATTAATCATTTGGGGAGGGCGAGCGCGCATTCAAGGGGAAATCTACACCGATGAGCAGAACAAATGAGCAAAGCTAAGAGAATGAGAGCGAGCGAGAGCGAGGATGAGAGCGAAAGAAATTCCTAGGAAAATGCACAAGATTTTCTTGTATTTTCTTTCTTGAAGCGCAAACAAGAGCAGCATCAAATGCGGCACGTAGCAAACGCTAATCAAATAAAAACATTAGGTAACATTTACACTTGCAGAGAGAGAGAGAGAGAGAGAGAGAGGGAGAGACTATGTGTGAAAGAGAGAGAAGAGAGAAAAACCGGTGTGGCTCAATTTGAGACCTGTTTTCTACATCGTTGTATTTTTTTTGTTTGTTGAGGCACTATTATTATTTTACGACTCTCGAACGTTTTTGCTCCCGCATTTTTCAGCCGGACGCAGGACACTAACGGCCTTTCATTAGGCACAGCGAAACACAGCGTCGAGGGTGGGCAACGTTATACGATATGCATAAAATGCGAGACCAGACGAAAACGAAAAACGAAAAGCGAGAAAAAAAGGACGAAGCGTCGTCTCAATCTTTCTTTCTTTGGCTGTAACCTGATGCGTTGTCCTGCGTCGTCGTCGTCCATTGTAAGTTGATATGCTGAAAATGTGCTAAAAATGTGGTGTGCGTATCTATAAGATACTTTTGCTGTTGCATATAAAAATTGTCGCCTGTCATAATGCGTAACTATCGTAAAAGTTCCATTAGCGCGCTCGCACTTTGTGCATAAAAGAGATACACATGTATCTTTAAGATACGCACAACGATTCGGTAATCACTGTGAGAGCAATAGCTATTAGATAGAATAGCCATAACAATGTCTGTTGTCTGTAGTCTGTTGTCTGTTGTCTGTACTCCATTGCAATCCGCTCTTAGTCTTATCACTTGATCACTTCCTTTTGCGTACTTTCAGCTGCCTCTCTCGCTCTCAAGTGCCCATTCTCAAGGCAGTTTTTCTTTCCCCTATTGTTTTTCGCATGTATCTCTCAGCATGAAAACTACTCTGCAAGTGTCGTCGGCCATAAAAGAGGCAATACAACTAGCTGAAAATACACACACATACACACACATATCCTGCGAGTCGCATTCTCATATTTGATGTTTGTCTGTCCTCCTCTTCCCTCTCTCTCTCTGTCTCTATCTATGCAGTACAGCTGCGACAATGTTTCCACTAGACGAACACAGTTTTTAATGTTAGAGCGCTACAAACAAGGCAACAACATTTTCCATTTTCCTGCCTCTTCTCTGCTGCTGCTTCTTCTTCGTTGTTGTGTGCGCCTATTTCGCTGCCTATTTGTTTTGGTCTCAAATGTATCTTAAATTTTATTTTATTGTTTTGCTTCGTCGTCGTCTCATCTCCTTCGTGTTTTCGCTGGCTTTGTCTGTCTCGCATCTTTTCTCTGCGTTTTCTCATAAAAATGAAAATGATTTTCACTGATTTCTTGTGCGTCTCCCTCTCTCAGTCTCTCTCTCGCTGTCGTTCTCTCTCATTCTCTTGGAGTTGTCAACGTGACTGCGTTTGGATTTCCTTTCTGATAAGCCCATGGAATGTTGTTTGTTGTCGTCATATCGTATCGTTGTTGTTGTTGCTATTCTGTTTTTGCTATTTTTATCGCCTCAGCTCTAATGATGAAATGTCCAGACACAGTTGGTCCTGCGTTTATCCTGTGCGCCAACATTTTATTAGTGACCGCATTTTGTTTGCCTTTTTAGTGGACCAACAGCTGTCATCTGTCCGTCCGTCCCTCTCTCTCTCTCTCTCTCTCTTCTCTTCTCTTATCTGTTGCCTAATTTGGTTCTCTAAGCCGCTTTAAGGTGCCCAGATTTCGGCGCATTAAAAGTGTTTTTCCTTCTCCTTTACTGTTTTTATTATTTACTTGGGTTTATTACAGCGCCGGCTGGCCACAGCTCATACTATATATATATACAAATATACTATATGCGTTATATCGGTCAAAAGTTTGTGCTCGCTGTGTGTCATTGAGCGCTTCCGTTGCCAGTGCTGATAAATGAAATCTTTACTGAAGCATGCCCCATTCAATGTGGCATACATTGCGTATTTAAGGCGAGCTCTCTTTCTCTCTCTGATATTTTATTAGCGATAAATGTTGGGCGTGGCTAAGACGCTTTTTTCTAGTTTCAGATATCAATCGATGCAGCAAAGACCCCACCGCAAGATCGTCACAAGTTGCAGTTGAATGAATGAATGAACGAATTCAGCATAAATGCCATAAAGAAGTCAGCACTGAAATCTGTCATTACATTTAGTTTTTACAACTTCTGGAAAATCCCGCACTCCTTTTTGTTTTATAGCCTGTCTAGCAGCATTTACCAACTTCAGTTATAGTTTGAAGCTGTAGTTGGAGTCTGAGTTGAAGTTGGAGTCTGAGTCGCATAATGCAATTAAAATGAGAAATGCTGAGCGCTCGTAAAAAGCCAAGAAGAAGAAAATAACTCAGCTGCGGCAAGCAAACAGCATTGAAACAAATTTGCATTCAGTTGTGAAACATTCTATAAAAAATAATAAATTTAATGTTCGACAATAAAAAAGGCAACAACGCATTCGCATATTTTTTTATGAGTTTTGCGTGCCAGCTCCTTGAGGATTGAGAATTGTTTTTTGTTTCTTTCTTTTTGGAGGGGGTATTCATGAGGGGGGCGGCAACTAAGCAATTGTTGCCTGCAATTACTGTAAACAATCATCAGTCAGGCATTCATCCACTCAATCCCCGAGCCAGACAATGTGTGTGCAAGTCATAAAAATACTCTTACTTTGTCCACACAGCTTGTGTGCTGACTAATCTGAAGATTGTGCCAAGCAGAAGCTGTCACAACTTGTTTCTCGCCCTCTCTATATCAGCATAGCTTAAATTTTAGGCATAACCACATCCGTTTCTCGTTGCTCTGATATCAAATGAAGCGAACACAGAATGTTGTCCCAAGGTGGCAGCGGCAATTCAATTTTCTATTCCAAAAAAAAATAGAAACAAGAAAGCTACAATCGAGTGTGCTAGGCTGCGAGATACCCGCCACATATTTTTCATACAAGCAAAGCATTTCGGTAGGATTCCTAAAATATACCGAATTAATATACCATAAAACTTAAATATACCGAATATGTTTTGTATATTCTCAGTGTAAATAAAACAGAGTGGTATTAATATTTTAATATATTAAATAATATACCACAAAAATACTGAAATATACCGAAATATATACTTTATGGTGTCGAAATGTCTTCAACTACATGCACAAAGTTATACTTTCCTTCTACCCTATGGTTAGCGGGTAAAAATACTAAAATATACCGAAATGCATATTTATCATATTCTGAATGTAAGCAAGAAAGTGGTATACTATCATTTTAATATTCCAAATTAGTATATCAAATATACTAAAATATACCAAAATGTATATGTGGTATATTGCTTCCTTCTACCCTATGGTTAGCGGGTAAAAATACTTAAATATACCGAAATATATATATATTTATCATATTATGAATATAAGCAAGAAAGTGAATAGAAAATATACTAAGATATACCAAAATGTTTATGTGGTATATTGATATACCAAGTACGGTCTGAGATACTTCGTTATGTGTAATACAAAGATGCACAAAGTTCTAATACTCTTCTACCCTACGAGTATCGGGTATAAAAATACTGATATATACCAGAATGCATATTTGTTATATTCTGCATAAACGCAATAAAGAGTTTACTATTATTTAAATATACCAAATTGATATACCATAACTATAGAAATATACCGAAGTGTATCTTTAGTATATTAAATAAACCAAGTGCGGTTTGAGATACTCTTCCACCATACAAATATCGGGTATAAAAATAGCAGTCACTAAGTCAGCATTAATTTCGAACCCAGAGAATTTCTTTCTTCTTATTTTTTTGAACTAATAAAATTAGAGGCTGTGCTCGAGAGCTAAGCGGCTTTTGCCCCGATAACCAAAAATCAAATTATAATACAAACGAGCATCCTTTTTTTTTTTTTGTTGGTCGCTCGGTCGTTCTCTACCTCTTCAATGAGGCGTAGCGCACAAAACGAATCGGCTACAAAAGAATTGTGCTGGGCTAATCCCAAATGACAAAGCGACCCATCAGCTGGCAACTGCAACAATAAACGGAGACTTCTTCGAGTGCAGAGCACGTCGCAAACACCTTCGAGCTGCAGCAGGTCGCAAACAGGTCAGTTTCCAGTTCGAGTTCCAGCTCGAGTTCGAGTTCGAGTTCAACGCGCTTCAGGTCAGGTTTATTTTCTAACAAATTTTCGGCGCTAATTTATCGCTCTATGCTCCCTCCTCGGTCCCTCTTCTTTCCCTCGACTCTCTCTCTATCTCGTCTCCTCTATAGAGTGCTGCTCATTTGCGGTTGGACTGCGCATCATTATCGCAGGACTCTTGTAACCCAAACGCGCCCGTGTGTCAGGTTGAGTGTGTGGGCTTAAGGGGCTTTTGTCTGCCTCTCGGTGTCCTGTGTGTGTGTTGCAAAAAAAAGGAAATAAAAAGAAAAAAGGACCTCATGCTGTTTACGTGTAATTTTCCCAGCATTCCTCGCAATCCCTTTGTGTGTGCGTGTGTGTGTGTGTGTGTGCTGCTGACATTTCGAATATCCTTTCTATGGCGCTGTCAATTTTTTGCTTTTACCTTTTTTTTTGGTTGTTGTTGGTGCTCAACTCCTTTTTGGCCTGCTACAAATCGCTTTGATTTACATAATGCTGCGCACAATTTCGACGCATAGTTTTGCATATTTCTTGTTGTTGTTTGCATATTTTTTGACAGCTGTCAGGAAGTAATAAGTTGGAATTTCACTCGACGGCGCCTAGTCAGAGAGCTGCTGTCATTGACAGTTTCCGCAGCTCTCGACGACGACGACAAAAAAACGAAAAGAAGGAAAATCCAACATCCACACAAATAATAAAAAAAAAGATGCGAAAATCGCTGCAGACATTTTACAAATGTTGCTGCCATTGATTGCCCGCCTCCAAAATGCTGTGGGGGAGGCAGAGTGGAGGAGGAGTTATGAATGTAAAACTGACAATTGTTAAATATTTTACTGCCCCCCTATAACAAGTTCTAATATGACAGCTGCGCTTATGGGCGTCATTAAAGGTCTCTCTTCTAGCGCCAGTGAAGTTGATTCTAAGGATTAGTCGCTGAGCAGCTTAGCGGCAAGTGAGGATTAGGTCCTCAGGCATCATCAGCAGCAACAGCAACGAGAGGAAGCGGAGGCGGAGGAGGAGTGGGAGGAGTAAGCTGCTTTTGACCAGTGAGATCACTTGGAAGAGTCGATAAGCAGGTTTGTAATACGATTGTGGCAGTGAAATAATTGTTATGCTTATGACATAGATTGCGAGTGCAATCTACCAGATACATGCTGTTGAATTATGTAGATACAATTGTAATTTATATTGCATAATTTATACCGCAATAATGTATTATTGCTTGCTGTGCATATTGTCTTTATTCAATATTAAATAATGTTGTTTTCAAATGAGTTTTAAATAAATTGTGACAAAAATGATATTAACAAGTAAGAAAGCGATGGTTGAGTGTGATTGACTGGAAGATACCCGGTATCCATTTTGAATTAGTGCAGTATTCATTTTAAAATATACCAAATAAATAGACCACAAAAATACTGAATATATACCAAATACTATATTTGTTTCATAGTACTACATTTGGTATATATGTATTATATTATACCAATTTATTATACCACAAAAATACTGAAAATTTACCAAATATTTACCATAGTACTACATTTGGTATATAATATATATGTATGTATTTTATTATACCAAATTTAGTATTTTTAGAATTGTTGTGGTATATTAATTTGGTATGCTAAAAATTATGAATTTGGTATATTATAGTACTACATACCAAAGATAGCATTCAGTATGTTTTCATATTTTTACGGTATATTACAAAATAAACCATAAGATTAAAAAAAATATACCACATAAATATACTTTATGTGTTTGAAGATGCATTATTCTGCCTATTACATAAATTTACTTGAGGCAGAAAGTTATAATACCCTTTTAACCCATGATACAGGGTATAAAAATGTACAAAAAGACATTGATTGACTACTTTGTGTATATTAAATTGTATTCATATTAAACAGCTCCCAATGTATATAAAATATTATTGGTAATCAAGTCTTTATCGGCAGCCATAACACTACATCAAGCTCAAAATTATTGAAATTATTGAAACATGCAATTCAAGTAGAAGGTGAAGCGACGTAAGACGAAGCAGAGCCACTAAACAAATCGAATTGAATCGCATTTGAGATCGAAAAGCAGAAAAACAACCGCACCCGCCAACAATAATTACCACACCAATCTAAACATCAAAACACAAAATTGTGCTGTGTTTATAGGAATCAAGAAAAATTGGGAGTAACAACTAGCAGATACTCTGTAAAATCAGCATAAGTTTATGAAATTTAAGTTGTTAAATTTAATTCAATTTAAATCACTTTAAACAGCTCTGTGAATGCAAAAGAAGTTAAACTTTTTCCTACTTTTTATTTAATAAGTTTTATTGACATTTACTAAATTTATTTATACTTGTAATTTAAGTTAAATTCAATTTATATTATTATAAGTTTAACAGCATTCTGCCTGTCAAATGTTTCTAAAAAACTATTTCTGGAAGACGCTCACCAAGCGTTAAACGCATAAAAATCGAATGAAAAGCCGAAAATAGAATTCGATTTTGCAAAGTATGAAAAATAAACAACGCAAGCTGAGTGTGGCCAAGTGGCTGCTCAGGAGTTGCTACCACATGCGGCAACAACAACTACAAGATGTGGCATGTGGTGGGAGCGGCCTCATTAGCTGCCACGGATGAGGGGAATGGGGGGAAGGGGATAGCCATAAAGCAATCAGGCGCGGTATAAACAAATAATATTTTTGCGCGCTGCTGGAAAAATCAGTGTGTGAGAAAAATTCAACACACAAATACACAACAGAAATCTATATAAAAGCGATTAACAATTTCGATTCGAGGTTGAAACGACCTTGTTGGCTTTCAGTTTCCAAATATCTTGCGTGCGGTTTCCTCTCTTATTTTTTTTTGCCGCTTTCTGATTGACATTGGGGGCCATCTGGCCAAAAGCAGCCAAAAAAAAAAAGTGGCCAAGTTAATTTCGCTAATTGGAGCTTCGCTAAACACAAGAAAAAAAAACAACGCAAGTGATGCAAATCAGAAGCCATAAATAAAAAATACACCCGAAAAATTTCTAATAAGTATGAATATTGCTATTTTTCTCATTTCTGTTGCTGTTTCTGTTTCGGTTTCTTCCCCATCATTTTTGTTGTTGTTTTGCAAAATTTTCACACATCAACAGCTGCCAGCTAGCAGAGAGAATTTTCCTCATTTTCCATTCTCAGCGGATTTTTATGCCAAACATAAAAATGTTCAAGCGAAAGAAGCCAAAAGAAGGCGCAAAATTTTCGCTCCGAATTTTTATGACAAGCCGCGCGACGCGACGCGAGGAGACAGCCAACAAAAAGTGGCAAGCTAAGAGGGGAGAAGTGGAGAAGTGGGAGGGAGGGGGAAGTTTTGTAGGGACAACTGTGTGTGTTGCCTTTTGCCAGCTGCCCACTGAAGTGGTGCAAAATTTACGAGCCGCGCCCCCTCAGCTCAACTCCCCCTCGAACCCGTCAATTCCCTGAATCCAAGCAGAGAGTTCAAACCCCCTGCGCCCATTTTATTGAATTTTATTTCTTTCGCCAAAAGTGAAGTGCCGAAAGTCGTCATTGTTGTTGTTGTTGTTGTTGTTGTAGCAGTAGCTGTTTTGTAATTTATTGTTTGCAGTTACGAAATTTATTTCTGTGTTTTTGTTGTAAATTTACAATTTGGTTTTGCGGGCTTTTCCACTCAGCTTTTTTTCTCTTTTTTCTTTTGGGGGAGAAGCAGGTATTTCGACTTTTATATGTGAATGCAGAATAGAAAGCTTTTCTCCTTCTTCTTCATCATCTTCTTCTTCTTGGCTGTTTCTCTCCATTCATTCATTCTTTTCGTTTTTCGTTAGAGGCTTCAATTGTACAGCAATTGTTTTTATAACACCAACAAAACACGAGCGGAAGGAGGAGAAGGAAATGCCAGAGAAAAAGTTATGTAAATGCCAAACACACAAACACACACAAACACACACATAGATTCATGTATGTATGTAATTGTGTGGCCAAAAGTTCGAATGCCAGAAGTCGGAAATAATAAAATTGAAGCGAATACGAATACGAGAAAGAGAAAGAGATGCGTAGCAAGTAAGTTGTACTACGGATGATTCTCTTCTCTTTCGGGGACATTCGCTTATTGTAGAATGTTTGGCAACATGGTAAAAGGATTTGGTGAGCTGAGTTTCGGTTTAGGTAGAGTTTTGCTAGAGATGCTAGACGGGATTTATGTGACAGGCGGCGGCTTAAATTTAATTTGCCGCAGCGACAAACTGAGGAAAAAACGCAATGAAAAGTGGAAGAGACAGAGAGTCAGAGAGAAAGAGAGGGAAATAGGGATAACTACTTTGAAATGCAGGCAGCAAGCAAACAAACCCAAAGGACAACGCACAAAGAACATGAGACTGAGACGACAACTCTCTCCCTCTCTCTCACACACACACACTTACTGGCAATTGTAACCAAACTCCACTCGAAACTCGGCTCGAGAGTTTTTCGAGGTTTTTTTTTGCGAGGTTTTCCTCTTGTTTGAGAGCAGCGATGAAGAAGAAGAAGCAGAAGAGTATCTGCCACCGCAGCCGCAGGCATCGCATTCGGAATTCTTTAATATGCGACTGTGAGATTGAAGGAGAAAAGGGATAGGGCACAGAAAAGGGGGGAGAGAAGAGAAAAGAGAACCCGTTGGGCAGTCTCATAATTCGCAGGCTCTATTTCTATTGTTGCCGCAGACGCTTTTATATTTTATTAATAAGACAAATAATGAAAAACCCGCTCGCTCACCCGGAAAAATCATGTTGGAAAAGCCAGCCAGCAAGCAAGCAAGCGACCAAAGTCAGAAAGCATTGTGCGACCAAACCCAATCCCAATCCCAATTCCAAACTCAATCTCAATGTCATTCTACCCGTCGAATTTCAATTGTCGACTGTTGAATTCACTTTCCCGACCTCGCTTCAACGTGGCTTTTCCTTAATTTGTTTAATTTATGCAAAATGTTTGCAGCTCTCGCTCTCTCTCTCTCTCTCTCTGGGCGATAAGCGCCGCTAATTTGTTCAAAGTTGTCGCAAGTTTTTTTCACGGAACACAGCGTGTTCTATGTTCTGGTCGCTTTATGAAAATGTTGATGAAAATGAGTTGCGGAATTTTCATTTGCCAGCTCAGTGGCTCGCTCTTGCTCTCTGTCTCTCTCTCTCTCTCTGCGAAAAGTTTCCTCTTTCGAAACAACGTAGAAAATGTATGCATAGTGCTTAAGTGGGCTTAAAGCATACAGCTGATAGCCGATAGCTTAGCAGCTATTATTATTGAATTTTCCTCGCAATGAGATGCTAAAACATGCGGTTTACGCACTTATTAATTATTCACTGAACAGTCGCATTTATTCGGAATACCTCAAATTATTCTATCCGTGAAACAAACAAATATCTACTATACAGCTTCTATTTATGCACTTTTTGCAGTTCACTGCACAGTTTAATGCTTAAACAATCTTGTGTTAAATTTAAATTTCGTCGTTAAAAATATTTTAATCCTCCTAAGACATTTTTTCTTTTAAAAAATGCTTTAAGAGATTATTAAATTTCGTTTGACTTTTCTTTTGAATGTATATTGCCATCATTTCTAACTCGTTAAAAATTCTTTCAAATTATTTACTAAACAATTTGAATTGTTTATCATTCACTTTTCATTATAACTCAATTGATCAATTACATTATTGCCTTCTCTTTCCACTTATTTCACTTTGACTTTTCTATTAAACAACACACTCATAATAATTTCCTAAGTCTTCACTTAAATTGAATTGAAAGTCACTTTCGTTGAAATAAAACGCAATGAATTAGAATATGTTAAATTACAGTCAATTTAAAGCTTTTAGTGCTTTCAATATTCACAATTTGTTTACTTTTCCAAATGGAAAATGCAGTAAAGCTAAAAGAAAATCCACATTGTACTTATGAAATTAGCTACATATTCTTTAGAAGAACCGAAGAACCGGTTTAATCCGCTTTAGAAATGCACTTTTAACTCAGTAAAGCATCACAAAGTTTATGTCTTCGTTATGCTTAAATCGATATTATATATTTTTTTCTTTTTTACCTGCTATTATTATTATGCATTCACATTTACATTTTCTTCGTACATTTTTCATAACAAACAGCTCAAACATAGTACATGAGAATATAAGAAATATATTCCAAATATGAAATGTTTTTAACAATTTGACATTATTATTGAAATTATTGAACTTCACTTTTCTTAAAAGTTTCACAAGCAAGAAAAACAAAAAAACAACATTTCCATAACAATAATAATAATAGATTACAAAGTATTTTCCCTATGCAATAATTTCATAATAATATCTTCCATGTAAAGATATGCATATAACATAGTTATTGACCCCATTTATTTTAATTTTTATTTTATTCAAATTTAAATGAACTTATTTTTCCATGTCAATAAAACAAAGCTTTAACTTTTCAATTACAATAAAATATAATAATAAGATACCACAGTGTATTCATTATTATTATTATTACCCTTTCCTAATAGGTTCTGCAGGTCTCTTTAAGTTTACAGTGATGATAAAATACATTGGTTTTTTTTTCAATAACTTTTTAGAGGAACCTAAAACATATATTTTAAAGTTTTATTTTTATTTTCCAACCGTTGCTTTCTAACTTTTAACAATAAGAGCAGAATTGCTTCAGTGATTTTCCCATTCTGCGCTTCCTTTGACTCAACACCAAAGTAATCATGTTGAAACATGTCAGCATTTTACACAAATCGATGGCAACACTGTTTCGCTTTGCTTCACAAGTTCACAATTCACAACTTCACAACTCCAAGTGGGAAAGGAAACTCACCTTGTCTGCCGTGTGTGCGTTGCGCCGTCAAGTTGGCTGCTGTGTTATCCGGTGGACGATGCGGCAAATGCTGATACTCGTAATCGTAGTGTGACGACGACTGTTGAGCAGCCGCAGCAGCGGCTGCAGCTGCGGCGGCGACTTGCAAATTCTGTTGGTTTTGATGCTGCAGCGTTTGGCTGTGTGATCCTCCTCCGCCGTTGCCGCCTCCGCCGCTTGTCGCCAGGTGGCGTCCTGTCATGGGCAGTGTGCCGGGGCAGGGTGAGTGCGGGAGGGGGCCGCCGCCAGTGTCGCGGCAATCGAGCGTCGACTCATACTCATAGGGATTCATTGTGGTCGACTCCAATGGACATTCGTCGTCGTCGGTGTCGGTGCCACCGTCGTAGAGATTGTCCGTGTGACGGTATGCGTGATGTTGATTCTGCTTTGAGAACTTAATTTTGGCGGCTTTTTGTTGTGGGGCCCAGAAAGCCGACACTCCACACGGACAGAGAGAGAGAGATAGATAGATAGATAGAAGGATAGATGGTAGATGAGAAGCGAAGAGAAGAGAAGTTTGTTTTCTTTTTTTTCGTGTTAGTGAGAAGAAATCAACTCAACTCACTCCTCCAAGGAGCTCTTGTTGTTGCTCTTTCGATTGTTGTTGTTCAGCACTTCACTTTTATTTTTATTCTTGATTTACAACATTATATTCCACATTCAATTGCGACTGTGATTGCGATTTTTATTTGTATTTTGTGCACATCTCCTTTTTTTCTGATTTTGTCTTTTTCACTTTGGGCACTTTTCTTTTATTATTTTCTTTTTGGTTGCCTGCTTCCTTCTTATTTTATGCGGCCAATAAAATACATGAAGTATGATGCGAGGGGATCAGGGACAACGATTTCACAATATTTGTAAAATTGATTTTGGTTTTGCAAATTTTTGTGTGGCCAATTTCTTGTTGCACGAAACACACACAAATTGAATTGAATTGAAACAAAAACACACGCGAATCAAAATGCGAAGCGAGGACACGCAAAAACGGCGATTGAAGTATGAAGACGATGTATGAGCACGGACAAGAAGTCAGGACAAGAGACAGCGACTAAAACACGTACACACACAAATACAGGTGCGAGACAAGCGGTAAATTTTGTGTAATTTGCTTCAACTTCAACTTGAACTGAACGTCGACTTCGAGTTCGACTTCGACGGTCGTTTGTTGTTTGTTTGCGCGACGGCCGCGTGACGTGCGGGTCGGCTCAAATGCGAAGTGAATTCAGCGAGCGACGATTTCAAACTAACTTTGCTCCGAGCTAAATTTTTCTGTATGCACGCAGAGCAGCTAGAGCGAGAGAGCACAAACGAGAGCGCGAGCCTTCGTTCAGTTTCGCTGCCGACTGGCTGCTGAGAGAGCGTATCGTTGAGAGAGCACGAGCAGAGCGCAAGTGTCGTGGGAGGGCCTCAGATGCTGCGTGCATTGTTGTTGTTCTACTGGTTTGACGAGTCGATTGGCGCTGAGCATGTCTTTGCGCATGACGTCGCTGCCGACGCCGACCAACGCTGGCAGTGCTGTCGCCGACAACACCACCATTCCTGTGCAGAGAGAGAGCCATTGCTAAAGAGCGAGGAGTGTGTGTGCTTAACGAAACTCTGCCGAAGCAGTTTTGAAGGTTAAAAAGTGCGTTCTCAAAGTTTGTTGCCAAATTCATGCAGCCAGCAAGCAGCGTAGCGCAGGGGAAATGTTTCCCAGAAGGAGTAAAAGTTGTAGTACAAGTATGCGGGTGGGGGTTGACCATTGCTATTGTTGCTTCGGCTGCTGCTGATGCGTTTGCAGCCGTATTACGCGCAGCAGTTTCGTTCAATTTTATCTGCTTATCTGCTGCTAATGCTGCGACTGTTAATCTTAACTGTTAACAGTGCTGTAATAACAGAGCGGGCGTCGCAACGCCTGCAGTCATTTACATTGACACTGTTAACTTGCCATAATGTTAGACAACATAATTGCCTGCTGTTAATGATGATGAAATAAAAACTGGGAGGCAACAGAGAATTTTCAAATGGTTTTTGCTAGTTTTTTTTATGAAATCGGTAAAAGTAATAAAAAGGAATTCATTATAAGTTGTGAATAATTTTCAACAGCCAACAACAACAAGGACAAGCATCTCTGAATTAGAAATGAAATTAGTTTTCGCACTTTGCAATGAATGCAAATTTCATTACTTAATTACAGTTTGGAGAGCAGCATTCACCTTTTTTTTTGGGGGGTGGGGGCTGAAAACAAAGCAAATCTCGGACAAAAAACAGCTTGAACCCAAAAAACGGAATTAGAAACAAAAAATTCTTCAACTTCATTAACGTTGCAGTAAAGTTTTCGATTCTGGACACAATGCAGCGAGTGGAACAACCGAAAAACTTTGCTTAGCGCCCAAAAAATTGGGGGCGCGAGAGGCGAGGGGGTGAAAAGTTTAAAGTGCTGACAGTGAGGTTGTCATTTAGCGCCACAGCAACAACAACAACAGCAACAACAGTAATATACAGTATATGTATGAATGTAGGCAACCCTGGCGCACAGTGTGTCCAAAACTCTGGGCTAACGAAGCAAACAGACAATGGACAGGCCAGCAAAAAGAAGAAAGAAGCAGAAAATTGCGTTATAAGCAAAGTAAAGGACATTTCGCTAATGGCTTAACTTTTGAGCAGGTTACCGTTAGCATAGCTCAGAAGGGAGTGGGCGGAGGGGAAGGGAAGCGGGGGAGGGACAATCCACATCCGTATCCACAAGCTCGTGTAGCGGAAGTTGTTGCTGAAGCGCTTTTGACAGCTTTGAAGCAAAGCAAAAGAAGAAGAAAAAGAAGAAGCAGTAATAGTAGAAGAAGAAGAAGCAGCGTTTCGACTTCTTTCAACGGAATCTGGCAACGCCGCATGACGCGACACGAGCCTGAAACTGAAATTATTTGCATAGGACCGACTGCTTCTTCTTCTTCGTTTTCTACTCTTCTTCTTCTTCTTCTGGCTGTCGATGAAAAGTCAATTTCCTGTTGTGTTCAAAAATGTTGAGCATTTGGAAGAGTCGAGTCGAGTCTAGACGAAGTGGAACGGGAACAATTCGCTTGCAACTGACACATTGCAAATTATGCCACAAAAAACTTGAAGAAAGAGCCAACGAGCGAGAAAGGGAGAGAGAGAGAGAGAGGGAAAAGGGAGAAAGAGATTCAGCGACATTTGACATTCGACATTCGAATTGAAAGAGGTCACGCAGAGTGAGCAAATTGTCGTATAATAATAGTAATTTCTTATATCAAAAATTCCATTCCATGACAAAAAAGCGAGACGAGTCAACAATCATAATGCATTACTGAATTTTTGAAATAATTTGGCATACAAGTTTGGATTGGATATTAATAAAATAATGTTAATTTTGTAGAAGAATAATTTCTATAAAATAAAAATAAATTAATGTAATCAATACCATGAAAAATTAAAAAAAAAAAAACAATTGATTGAAAAGCACTTTTCTAGTAAGGAATAAAAAAATAGAACGTTATAAATTCATCAGATAGTACTAAATATATAAAACTCTCAAAGCTGTTATCATTAAAATATCAGTGCGACTGACGGATAACTATATAACGTTTTTTTTATATTCATTCCTATTAAAAAATAAAGCACTGCTATTTCAATGAACACATCTATATCTGAGTAATTGATTTGCTTGCTTATATTGTTGATACTACAAACTTCATATTTAAGCAAAAATGTTGTTCAATTTATTGTTTTGTTCACGCATCTGTGGAAATCTTATTGCTAGATCTTTTCTTTTTTAAATATGAAACAAAAACTAATTCTTTTATACTATTTTTCAACTATTCAAGCGATTTCTTTTCATTCTTCCATATAACGACCTTGTCCAGACTCACTCTCAATTATGACTCAGTCAGCACAATAAGTTTTACAATGCAGTAGTAAAATACTTTGTTTATTGTATAAGTATTGTGTTATTGAGCGATCTTTCTAAAACTTTCAGAACAATTGCACAAGGGCAAGTAATTTAAATAGCGAGCTTATTTGCCAGCTTATAATAAAGTCCATTAAGAAATTTCATTATATTCGTTTCACATTCCATAATATTGAGTGTTTAATGAATATATGGATAGTACTATAAAAAATTTAAGAAATATCCCTTTACGTTTTCAAATATTTTTTTTATAGTTTTCAGTTTTATGTCAAGGGAACAGTTGCTTTCCCATGCATTCTCAACATTGTAGTTGTTATTCATTTACAGTTGACTCTGTTGCAGTTGCAAAATAAAAACTTGCTTCTAAATTGACTTCCCGTTTATTCGGGGTGGGGGAAGACAGCTCAAATTTCTATTAAAAAAGGCTTCCTCTTCCTCATCCTGATGTCGAGTGGACGACAGACTTTTCGCATTTGTTGCATTTCAGCTTCATTTTGCAATTACTTACTCGCTCCATCTCGTTTGCACATTGTTTCGCTCTCTATCTCTCTTTCACATACCTATACTTAGTATCCTGTTAAAGGACAAACAGTGCTCCCTTGTCTTTTGGCTTGCACTTAAAGCTTCAGTCACGAAATTTGATCAGCACTTAAAAGAGAGAGAGATAGAGGAGAGGAAAAGGGGAAGAGAAGCAAAAAAATGGACAATGACTTTAAAGAGATGCAACAACAAGTGACCAATATTGTTGTTTGTTTGTTTATTGTTGTCGTTCTTGTTGTTGTTGTTGTTGCTTGACTCTTGACCCGAAATCATCAACAGCTTTGAACTCTCGAACTCTCTCGAGTGGGCCAACGTTGCGGCATTTCCTGCGTCAATTTTCACAGTAAAAAACAACAACAGCAATTCGAACGGGAGGGGGGCGAAAATGCTTCGAGAGGCAATGGCATCCATTGGAATGCAGGTCATTTAGGGTGCTGCCAGAGCCGCCAGAGCCTCTGGAGTATCGGCCGCGTCAAGCGGCTCATTTTGCAGGCCATTTTGCTGTTGCAACTGAGTGTGCCATATACTCTCCACATATGGCATATACATATGTATATACAACAAGTAAGAAGGCTACGGTCGAGTGTGATCGACTGTGAGATACCCGGGTACCCATTTTGAATAAAACCAAAATATTGTGGTACTAATTTTAAAATATACCAAAATAAAATACTACAAAAATATTAAAAATATGTCGGACACACTCGACTTTGAAATACGCGCTACCCATTTTGAATAAAAACAAAATATTGTGGTATTAATTTTAAAATATACCAAGATAATATACTACAAGAATACTAAAAATATACCTCATGTAAACCAAAATATTGTGGTAATAATTTTAAAATATACCAACATAATATACTAAAAATATGCCATAAGGAATGAAAGATATTGTGGTATTAATTTTAAATTATTCCAAAATAATATACTACAAAATTACTAAACATATACAAAATATTGTAATAATAATACCATATGAAAAGCAAAATATTGTGATATAAATTTTAAAATATTCCAAAATAATATACTGCAGAATACTAAAACTATACTGTGTGGTACATTTGGTATATCGCTATAGTTCCATATTCAAAATATAGCAGATTGTCAGCCCATATAAAAGTATTTCTTTAATAACTTAGACAATTTTTATCTGATCGCAACCAAGAAATCACAAAGACTACAGTTAATAAAGGTATATACCAAAATTCGCGACTCTAGCTTTAAAATTACGCTGGTATAAGATTTCTGTTAATTTAAGGGGCGGAAGTAGGTGTGGCTGAAATTTGAAACAAACTTGATCTGCGTGCAAACATAACAAATGATGTCCAAAAAAATTGTATCTCTATCTCTGAGAGTCTCTGACAACTAGGTGTTCATACGGACAGACGGACAGACACACAGACGGACAGACGGACAGACGGACATGGCTACATCGTCTCGGCTGTTGACGCTGATCAAGAATATATATACTTTATAGGGTCGGAGATGCCCCCTTCTACCTGTTACTTACATTTCCTGCCGGCACAAAGTTTTAATACCCTTCTACCCTACGGGTAGCGGGTATAAAAGTATACATATGTATATTCTCATTGATCGAAGTGCACGCAAAACATTTTTGCATTTTCCACGGGGCGGGCATAAAAATTGAACAGGACACAGAGCGCACAGCGGGAAATGCACAGCGCAGTCCGTTAAGTGGAGTTGTGAGAATCGCAGAGAAGAGCAGCCAATGACAATGACTGGCAGGCACTTTATGCACTGGCCGAGTGACCTCTCACCTCACCCTCACCCTCGCCGCTCTCCTTCCCACACCCCCTGGTGAAGCCAACAAACGACAGCTGGTAAGAGAAATAAAATTACGCGAGATATTGAATTACGCGTTTTAAATTAAAAAATATTTTCGCGATTGCATTAAACGAAAGGCGAACTAATTAAAGAGGATTTCTCTGCTCTGCTCGATGCTCCCTTCGCCTCTTTGCCTGTTTGGCAAGTGTTCATGTCCATTGCCAGCTTGGCGCAATGCAATTTGCGAGCTGCAAATGAAGTTGAAGTCGTTGACAAAAGTGGAAGAGCAAAGAAAATGAGAATGAGAAAGAGATGATAGGGAGACTGAGAGTGAGAGAGAGTGAGAGAGAGAGAGAGAGAACAAGAGGAAGAAAAAACAGCGACATTGCAAATTAAAAAAATGGCATAAATAATTAAAAGCGAACACTAAAAACACAAGCTTCTCAATCAGTTTTCTAGTTTTACATTAATAAAATGTTGGAAAATTAGAATTACAAGATAAACTTAAAAAATCTGAATAGACTGTAAGAAAATCAAAAATTCCTCCAATTTGTTTCAAGATATTGGGAAAATCAAGGAGTAAAACCAAAATATTTTCATTCCTGTCTTTCAAAATTATATTTACTTTATATGTATTTTAATTGTTATATCCGTTACCCATAAGATGGAAGGTTATTATAACTTAGTGCTTGTAGGAAATGTATGCAAAAGGCAGAAATAGGCTTCTCCAACCTCATAAAGTATATATTCCTGATCAGTGTCAACATCTGCCCGTCCGTATCAACACCTAGATGTCTGAGACTATAATAGATAGAGGTATAAATTTTACTCTAAACCACTTGTTATTTTTGCACGGAGATCAAGTTTGCTTAAAATTTTGCCACGCCCACTTTCGCCCCCACAAAACGGAAATATTTGAAAGCAATCGTAGTTTTGAATCTATAATCGGCTTTCTTTGGTACATACAATAATAACTACAGTTTTTATGATTCCAGAATAATTCCTACTTACTATGGGTCTTAGTTGTTTAGGCTGATAATCTGGTATATTTAGTACCATATGGTATATTTTGAACAAAGTATTACATATATCAAAATAACTTTCGGTATATTTTACGATTTTCGTGGAATATTCATTTGATGTATTATAAGAAGACTACCGCACTGTTTTGCTTTTAATCAAAGAAGGTAGCTGGTATCTTACAGTCGAGCACACTCGACTGTAGTTCTCTTACTTGTTATATATATTTTTCCACCCTTTTCATAAGAAAAAGGAAATAATTCCTGCTAATTATTAGTAGCTAATGCAGTTAAAGTTGGCTTTGAAACAGAAATAGAAATAGCGACAACTTACTTGAAGATTTCAATTTCCATTTGCACATTTCGATATGTTATTTTTTCCCCATATCCGCATTTCCATTCACCAGTTGAAAATTTGCCTATAAAATTGCCATTGAAGTGCAATTCCTTGTAAATGCTTTACGATTTTACATTTTTTTGCAGCAATTTAAGCGTCGAAAGTCGTAAACAAAGTTACGATTTTCCAAAAGCGCCCGCGATGGGGGAATCGACAATTAGAAGCAGCAAGGAGAAACACGTGTTGGAAAACGCATTTCAATTTTCGCCCCCTCATTTTTCCGATATATGCAGATCCGGATTGAACTTGCCGGCATTGAGCAGCTGCCACTTAGACAAAGGACGCCATATGATTGAAAGAATTACGAGCGAACCAAGTGCTCAAGTGATGATGATGACGACTTCAACGACGACGACGACTGTGACTCCACCTCAAGTTGCAACTGCAACTGTGGCATTCCCCGGGGAGTGTGTGAGTGTGTGTGTGTGTGTCGGAAACTGCGGGCGGGCAAAGCCAAACAAACAATGCATCAATCAATAAAGATTTCCGCACCTAATAAGCCGCAGACAAGCGACGATTGGGGGCTAAGGAAGGAGAAGGAGGGGGAAAAGCGGAAGACAGCTGTGTGTGTGGTTGCTCCAAGGCCATCAATGACGCTGCCAACCAATTAAACGCCAATAGTCGCTGGCAATGCCTTCCGACCGAAAGGTGTTAATCGAATTACGAGCCAAACTCTGCTGACTACGACTACGAGAATATCTGTGAGTGGTGCAACTGCAAATGCAACTGCAACAGCGTTGCACGTGGCATCTGCATCGTTCTGAAATGTCGTTGTCAGGCATTTCCATATTTTCAAATTTGAATTTTCTATTTCGACAAGGAGAAGCTAGAGTTAAAGTTGGAGCAAGAGTTGTTGCAGTCTCGCCTCGTTTATCAGACGACACTTTGGAGTTGCTCCACCTCCTTCTCCTTCTCCTTCTCTTCGCTTCTGTGATGCGCTCGTAAAGAAAATTACACACATGTGTGGCTTTTTCCACCAACCCAACTCAAAGGGAGGAGAGAGACAAGCTGCCAGCAAACACACACAATTCAATGCTGATTCGCAAAAGCTGATGCTGAAGCTGGAGTTGGAGTTGGAGTTGGAGTTGCAAATGTGTCGCTTCGTTTGGCTGCATGCGTAAAATTTGAAACACGTTAATGTCTGGCTGCATTTTAGCAATTTTGTGGCGCAGACAAAATTCACAAAGTGATTCGGGACACTTGCCCAGAAAACCAGATGTAGTACTATGAGTAGCAGCCGAAACAGTCTTTTGCCGACGACAACCAACTGAAGTGAACAGAGTGAACAGCTAAAAGTGCATTCTGCAATAGACAAGCGTCTAGTATCTCAGCTGCTTTCAATATTCATCGAGTTGGAAGCTGCTGCTGTCTTTATTTTTGAGAGAAGAAAAGCATCGAGGATCTCTTTTGAATTTCAATTCGATGATTACTTCATTCTTTAAGATTGCTTTATTCTTTACATCCTTAGAGCAGTCAAAGATACAAAAGTATCTGATGCAATATTCCTGTTTGTCTTATTTTATATTCATACAATTTTTCAAGTAACTATATAATGAGGTTCAATAGAAAAAAAGAAATGAGGATCACTTTGAAAGTCTTTTAATAGAACTAGAAATGGATGAAAACATTCATATTCAAAGACTTATTTGTCTTTTAATATTCATACAATTATTTAAAGTATAAAGTATATTAATTGTGGTCTGGCGAAGAAAAAAAACGAAGATCATTCTTTTGAAGTCGAATGTTCTGGTCTGTACAAATACTTCAAAGTTATTTTGAAGTTCTGTCTTCCAGTGAAAGATACAAAAGTATCTGAAGCAAAAATGTCCCTTATCATCAGCTTTCTTCTACCTTCTTCAGGACAGGTTGTGTTCTTTCTACATTTTAAATTCAATCGAAAATAAAGTAAAATATTTACATCCAAGAGACTTATATTTTTTTTTTATATTCATACAATTATTTAAAGTGTAAAGTGTAAAGTAAAGTGTATATATATATATAAACGAAGATCATTCATTTGAAGTCAAATTGGCTCGTCTGTAAAAATACTTCAAAGTTATTTTCATCCTTTCTTTCTTGTATTCTGTCTTCCAGTGAAAGATGCAAAACTATCTGAAGCACAAATGTCCCTTATCTTCAGTATCTTTAGGACAGCTACTGTTCTTTCTAAATTTTAAATTCAATCGAAAATAAATCAAAACATTGATATCCATTCATGTCTTTTTATATTCATTCAATTATTGAGAGTATAAAGTGTATTAGTTGTGCAGAATGCACTTTTATTTCAATTCAATTGAAATTTTTGAAAGTATAAAAGTCAGTCTAAAGAAGAATTTTTTCAAAAAGAGAAGACTGATTTTTTAAGACTGATTTATTTATCTTATGGTATCTACATCTGATCGGTATTTTTAAAAGTAATTCTCTGGCATTAGTGATACTCTATTATTTCAATTATCTTACAAAAAAAAACAAACAAACAAATAAATCTATCACAAAACCAACCCACTCTTCAGTCTAGCATTTAAAGTAATTCCCCAGCGTTGGCTCATAAGCCGACTGCCTCACCTATTTTGGGAGGTGCTCGGAATGCTGTAAAAATGCAAATGGAATGACTTCAATGTTATAATTTTAAAATATTTGAATATAATAATTGAAGTATTATTAAATAACTAAGGTTTGGACTTTTTTTTTCAAAAATCGCAGGCGAATCGCAGGCGAATTGCAAGCGAATCGCAGACGAATCGCAAGCGAATCGCAGGCGAATCGCAAGCGAATCGCAGACGAATCGCAAGCGAATCGCAGGAGAATCGCAGTCTCCAGTTTCTAGTCTCCGTCACAGGGGCAGGCTTAAAAGATTGAGAGGAACTAGAGAAAGGAAGGACCTTCTATGGATGGGAACACGTGGTTGCTGTCAACATTGCAATTACGAAACAATTTCGACAGCATGTTGTACGAATTGGAGAACTGAAAATAGAGCTGCCACATTGCATGCCACACTGCTTGCCACACTGCTGACTGCCACACTATATATATTCTTAAGGGCCACACACACACGCATATTGATCGTCATCGAGATGGAGGCTGTCAACAAAAGATGAAAAAGCTGCGGAATAAAAGTTGAAATGGTTGGCATAAAATTATGTAGATGCAGACGAAGGCGAAGGCGAATTCGAATGCGTCTGCCTCTCTCTCTCTCTCTGTCCCTCTGAGGCGTTTTCAACACCTTTCGGGGAACTCACGCTTCATTTGCATGTAACCATGACGCGACAACACATGCCTCGAAGACCACACGACCACCACGAGTCAGCGAGGCAGCGACATTCCCTCCTCCTCCTCCTTCTCCTCCATGGGGCGACTGAGTGACAACCGCAAAGTAAGACCGCATATATCAGAAATAATAATAACCCCCAAAAACCTGCCATTGGCCTGACGACAATCGAATCGTTGCAAATATTTTGTCGACTAGAATTTCTCTCCCTCAGCTGCTCTCCTCCTCTTCTCCTCTTTCTGCCACTAACGAGGATGCAGCTGCATATTTTGTCAACTATGCGAAAGGATATGCCAATGCCAAAAGGGTTTTTGCCAGACCAGACGACACATCTGAGGTGAGTGACGAGTGGAGTCGCATCGAGTCGCATCGAATCGAGTCGAGTCGAGGCACCTAAGCACTTTAACGAATGTGTCCTCGTTCAATCGAATGCTGATGTCTGTCAGGCCAAAAAGGTGATAAGCAATTCGATTTGCCGCCCTCCCATTTCTATTTCTCCTTGTTAAAGTGGATGCTATTTGCGTGCTTCAAGCTTCAAGCGTTGCTGAATGCGTTTGCACTTGACTTTGGTAATTTAGAGCAACACAAACCACAAAATGCATAAAAGCATATTTCTAATATTAAAATAAAACTATGAGGGATTGAGAAATGTTATAATAGTAATAAAGAAAGAATTAATGCACACATAATGATAAAAAATCTAGAAATCTAGAAAATCTAGAAAAAATCTATGAAAAATGTAGATTGCAATTCTTGACTAAGGAGGTTTTTTTTTAATGCATTGAAAACAGTTTACATTTTTAAAAATTTTGTTCTTAATTTTGAGATTTTATGTTCTTGACTTTACTTTGACATTTTTACAGCTTCGTAATATCAAATTATGCTTGTGTGATTAGTCACTCAATCCCAAATTCTTGTAGAAATGTTATCAGTATTTAAAAATTAATTTAATTTTAGCATAAGATTACCACATAAGAACTTTTTCTTAAAACTTTTTATACCTGCCACCTCTATGATATATTTGGAATATAGTACTATATCAATATACCAAATAAAGTTATTGGTATAATTTTAGTTTTTTTGCGGCATATTGATTTGGTATATTTTAATACCTCATGTTTTGTTTTATTCACAATGGGTAGTGGGTATTTTACAGTCAAATCATTCAGCTTATTATACTTGCTAGTTTTTTTTATATGATTGTGTTCTATGCATTAAACAGCATTTCTAATATATACAATTTACATGCATACAATGCAATAATTGTTATGAACGTCTAATATACAAAAACTTGCACTCCATGTTTTATGTCTCTATCTTTGGTGGTTCAAGAGATTGGCTTGTTTATACACGCGGACAGACAGAACGACGGATTTAAGTTGAACACACAAAGCACTATTAGCTGTAGATTTAACTTGAAGAAAACAGAGCATCGTGTAGTCAAGCATTCAATTATTCAGCTCTCGTATCTTTAGCTGGCTTTTATTTATTAATTATGATTTAATTTGTTTATTCTGCGCTTTCGCAAATTGCTTTTGCGCTTGGAGCAGTGAAGAGGATGCTTTGAATATGCATTAAGCGAGAATTAAATACGAACATGAGTTAACTTATGGATGTTGGAAATGAGCATAAAATGATGATGATTGGTTGGCCAATTAGTTGCCACCGAAAAGGGAAAGAAGAGAGGAATCCTTCATCAGTCTTTGTTTTTTTGTGCTTCATCAAAAAGTGCTCAAACGGAGTGAAGAGACAAATGGCCAAATGCAACTGCAACTGGAGCAATGGCGATCATCAACAAGTTCATCAAGTGTAGCTGATGATGAGGCTGAAATGGAGGTGGCAGAAGTTGTGGAAGCTGTGGCATCCATAAACGTTTGTTGATTACCCGCAGCCTTGCCACAGTTTCGCATGCAGCGTCCAAAAAAAAAAAAGGAGAAAAAAATGTGCAAGTTATTTGCATTTGCTGCTGGATCTGTTACACTCGAAGAGTTCGCGAATCCAGCGAGGAGGCCACATCTATATTTTTTCGTTTCGTTTCCTTTCCTTTCCTTTGCGTTGCGTTGCCTTGGCTTAGCTTGCGGTGAAAGAGAAAAGTGTTTGGCGGCCATCGCGGCGATGGCAAAAAGCGCAGAGTGAACAGAGCAAAATGGCAGCCATCCTCCTCCATGCCTCCCCGCCTACCCGCCACCCTCATTCTGTCCCCCCTCTGAAGCACTCAGCCAGCACCTGACGCGTATTAAATCCACACCTGGCATCATCAGCATCCTTCAGCGCTGCGACCTCGCTTTGCATCCTCGTGGCGAGGGAAAAAAAAGGAAAATGGAGAAGCAGATAAAATGGAATAGAATTGCAGATTCATTTCACTCAGCGCTGCAAGATGAACAAGGATGCGAAGAGGGAGCAAAAGATGATGTCCTGCTAACCTTTTAGTCAGTTTATGTTTTCAGCGGCCACAAAATATCTTTGCGAAGAGCTGCGCATCCCCGGGGAAATTATGGAACCTATTCCATATATACATATATATAGAAGTATATATAGACTGCTATCGAATTAATGAACTATTACAGCTCGACCAATTAACAGCGAAGCACATTCATCGTGTCGAGGTCATTAAGCGAATTAAAATAGTATTTTTCCTCCTCTATCATACCTCACTTGATTTCCATTAATCCTTTTTCCCTCGATAGCTTCCCTTGAAACAATAAATATAAAACAACAAACTGCCATTGTTTATCTGAAAACTTGATTTACATAAGTAGAAATATTATTGTAATTATTAATTTTTTATTATAATTAAATAACTGCGCTGTGTTTGCAGTCGGAGAACCGACAATTCAACAGTAAAATAAATACATAAATGTGCATAAACAAGAGCTGAAAAAGTTTGCAGACACACACGTGTCGAATTAATTAGTAATCATTAAATTTCATAAATTTTCTGTAATTTATTAACCTAACTGCAGCAACTAATGGGTTATATAAGGCACAGCAGCTAAAAGTCCGTAATTGTCGCGTGCGAAACTATTTAATGTGAAAAAAACATAAACTGAAATAATTATCAAAATATAATATGTAAAGTTTATTCTTTTAAATCGGGGTTGCCACTATATTTAAAACTAAGAATGATTTAAGGAACCTTTTCAATTTAAACATAAAATATATTGACTCATTTTGAAATTATTTTTATAAAGAAAAAAATAATTCCAAAAATGCTTCATAATGAAAGTGCTAATCAAAAGATTTAAGATTTATCTTCACTTAAATTCAAAAATGTTTTGTTATATTTCCTTTTCACTTTAAATAATTAATTAATTAATAATACATATATTGATTGTAATTATTTACAAGAAAATTAACATAAAAATTGTATTCTAAGTTATTTTTTAAAAATGCCTTAAATGCCTTTTTGAAAAGAAAGTAAACTATTTTAATTATGAGTATTCAAATGCTCATTAAATTTAAGAGCCGCTTACGTCTGTAAAATATTTAAAAATAATTTTAAAAAAATAAATGAAAAATAACTCAAATTATGCATAATTTTTTTAAATAATGTTTTTTTTAATAAACCAAATAAATTGAATTTGAAAAAGCTATTCTAAATTATAAGAGCCACGTCTTTTTTTGGCAAAAAAATTTAACAAATTTTTCAAAAAACTTAATAATTTTAATTCAAATAGTCATACATGTTTTTAGGGAAAGCTTTATGTACAAATAAAAATTATTGAAAAGTATTTAAATAAATTCAATTAAATTAAATATATTTAATAGCTTCAGGCTACTGAATTATTTTATATTATAACAAACTCTTCCACAAGAAAAATGAAAATTATTTGAAAATTAAAATTCGGGTTTTTTGGGTGTTTTGATTTTTTTTAATCAATTATAAATTTATCAAAATAATGTTGAAGTATAGAAAAATATGTTTAGTAAATAAACAAAATGAAATTCAACATTCTAATTTATATCTATTTCCATAACTCTTCTTTTTTTATTGCTAAAAAAAATATGTATGTATAATTTATTTGCAAAATCAAATTTAAACATTTTTAATAATTTTAATACATCAATATAAAAATATAATTTATTTTTAATCGACTAAACTAAATATGGCATTCTAAAATTAGATTTAATAATTTCAGTCTGGTCGAATTACTTATGATAAATGAATATGCAATTGAAAACTTTTAATTCGTACTTGAATAAGAACAGAATTTGTGTGCAGGATTTCTTTTGTTTCTTTTCGCAAAGATGAAAGATGTTTTTGGTTTTTTGTTTTTTCGCTGAGTAAAAAAATAAGAAATTCGATTTGTCTCAAGATTTCTTTCTCGTCGCACTCGCTTTGCAATTGTCTCGCTCAGTCGCAGGCAGCAACCGCCCATCCACTTCCACCTTCCACCTCCCACGGCCCACCGCCCATCGCCCAGTGTTCATCTGATTGGCCTCCAGCAAACTACTTTATCAGCTTCGGCTTTTCTTTTGCTTTTCCTTGTTCCTTGTTCCTTTTTGCTTTTCCTTTCCTTTTCTTTCCTTTATTTTTTTGCTGTATTTTGTTCACGCTGCCTTGCGGCAAAGTTTGTCGCGTCACTTGGCCCGTCTGTCTCAGCAGCTGGGGCATCCTCTGCAGTTCTTCCCCCTCCCTCACATTGAACACATCCCACATCCAGGATCACTCAGCGTGTCCTGTGAGCGCTGGCTCACAATAAACCACTTTACACAGCGACTACTAGTTTTATTTTTCTTCATTCTCCAAACGAAATTGAATTAAAATTTACATTTTTAATCATTTGTGTAGCATGCAACGCTGCTTTAATCTCCCTCTCGCTCTTTCCTCTATTTGCCATCTCTCTCTTGGTCTGACTGCCTTAGTGCAATTCATTTGCCAGTTGTCAGCTCATTCGCTTCGCATTCGCATTTAATTAGTGTGAAAAGCGCAAATTATTCGCCTCTTTTTTATATGGCGGCGCCTCTTGCAGGCTTTCAACTTGTCTCCATCTCCGCTAATTGGCTTAAAATTAATGGCAATTATTATATGTTCTTATGTAGGTATTATCATTATGCCTACATGCCACACACACAAACAATCTACTATCAACTGAACCACTTTCGACAAGTCTTTCATTCTCTGTCATCGCTGCATGATGAAATAAATCCACAATTTGCATTATTATCTATTTGCTCTTAGCACCTCTTTAGCATTTCATTCAGTTCTCATATCAGTTCGTGTTTAACAGTTGTCCAGCTTGCCACCGCGTCGCAGGTAAAACACGCTCACCGATTGACCAAGTGGAAAAAAAAGGTGAGTGAACTCAATATTTATTTTCTCCTCATGCCCGGAGGTTACGATTGCATTTTCTGACTAAAGTGTTTGTATAAATTATACTCTATAATTAAAACTGTGTTGACATGTGTTTTCTTAATGTCAAATGTGTTTTAATTTCATTCCGAAAATAATATACTTTTCCATTAACCATTGACATTGAGAATTCTTTGTCAATATAAGCTGACAATTTTAAGGCATTTGTACTTATTTTGTTGAACATGCTTAAACTGTTGTTTGAAGTAAACAGTGATGCAATTAAATATGTTTTATATCAAGTGAGAAAGCTACAATCGAGTGTGCTCGACTTTGGGTTACCAGCTACCCATTTTCTATACGGTATTGTGTTTAAAATGTACCATATTAATAACATATACCACAAAAATTCTACCTATTCATACATAGTACATAACAGTACATTAGTATACCATTTACCTTTACTTTATTTATTTTTAAAATATACTAAATAATACTGAAATATACTGAAGTCTGTATTGGGTATATACTACTTTAATATACCAATTACCTTTATTTTATTTTATTTATTTTGAAAATATACCAAATAATACTAAAACATACTGAATGCTACATTTGGTATATTGTAGTAATATTATATTCCAGCATATTTAGTATTTTTAGTATTTAAGGATTTCTTTTAAGAGCAAAAAGTTTTAAAATCAAGATTTGCAATATTGAATAAAACCTTCTTGAAGCAAGATTTTAACCTTTAAATAAGATGTTTTTAATCTTAAAATGCAAATTTATCACTGAGGATTACTTGTACCTAAAAATCTTATTTCAAAATTTACAATCTACTTTTTAATCTTGATTTGTTTCTGTGAATAAGTAACTAAGTTTCTGAAACTTAGTAAGTACTATATAATAAATTAGAATATTTGTGTTATATACTTCGTAAAATTAAATAAGATAACTCCGTATTCCATTCAGTTCATAATAAAATCGTAGTTGTATCGATTGGAGTTTATAGTTGCAAAAAACATTGTAGCATCAGCCTTCTATATACACATATATGGCAGTATAAATATTCGATTCTGTTTATTCGCCAATCGCAATATGATGCCGATTGGCAGTCGAATGGAATTTGAAGCTGTTTGCTAAACCATTTATGTATTCATTGGGCAGTTTCACGCATTCACAGCAAACGTGGTGAATGTTGCAACGAAAATGCTCGTGCATATTCAGTTTACTCATCAGTTTATGCATCGTGCCCCTCGGCGTCCTTCAGGGCAGCCCTCGACGCTGCTGCTGCGATAGCAAAAATGCGCAGTCAACGCCCCGAAACTTGCAACATTTAATATTGATATGCGTTGCAATATTGTTTGCTATTCAACTCACACACACATAGGCACACACACACACACAGGCACACATGAGAGAAGTTAGTTAATGCATTTAACTAATTTAATGGGCAGATTTTGGTGGAGGGCAACGCACCAAATTGCCAATCAATTGGGCGACCTTTTGTGGGTGGGGGGGTAGTTGAAGGGGAGTGAGTGGGAGGTTAACCAGAGCAGGTCGAGAGTTGCCAAACTGCCTGACTGACAAATTGACGCAAGCTTAGTTGTTGTTGTTGTTGCTGTTGCTGTGTCTCTCGTGAGCGCAAATTAAATGCAAATTCAATTAATTTGAAGCAAACAATTTGCTTAAATTAATTAATTGAATGTGAATCTAAAGTGCTTCCAATTTAACGCTGAAGAGGCGAGGCATGTGTGCGTGTGTGTGGGCGTGGCACTTAACGAAAATTATTGAGAGAGAGCGAGTGAGGAAGGGAGAGTGCGCTGCTTGGCTAACCGCAAACGCTGGCAACTCTGGCGTATGCGTAATTTGCATTGAGTTGCGTTGCGTTGCGCTGCGTTTGGCTGCGTGCATTAAGTAAACTGTTCACTTGAAAATCAACTCTAAAATAAACAGCAGCCACCAAAATGCACACAAATGCAAATACACTGTATACATGTAAGTGTGTGTGTGTGTGTGTGTGTGTGTGAGTGGCAGCCACAGCACAAATTTTTGGGCCGCTTTGAAAATGGCTCTTCAATGGTTAACCAACAATAAGGCAACAACTGCTGCTGCTGCTGTTGCTGCAATGGCTGACGGCCATTATAGTTACCCTACAACCGCAATCTGCCACCCACTCCCTCCCCCTCATGCCACCCACTGCAACCAATTTTGTTTGCATTTTATATTTGCCAAGTTTTTATCGCTCGTTATTCACGTTCGTTTTGCCAGCGAACAGCAGCAGCAGCAAATTATGCGCTTGATTAATATGCGTTCAATGTGAAGTTAAGCTCTCCTCCTCCTCCTCCTTCTTCAACTGCTTTTCCATTGTTGTTTATTTTGATAGTTTAATGTGTATGTGAGTGTGTTTGTATTGGTGTGTGAGTGTGTGTGTGCATTGTTTATTTGCCTGCACTGTTGTTATTGTTGTTAGTCTTGTTGTTATTGGCAAAATGGCAAACTGCAAATTTGCACATCGCAAACCCAACGAATTGTAAATTATTGTAACTTTTATGAATTTACGCAAATTTAAACAGCACCAGTCCCCAAATAAAAACAAAAAGGGTTTCATTTTTTCGTTATGAGGAAATTGGAAAGTTGCTCGATATCTTTTTCGCCGATCGATTAATCATAGAGCAAAAGAAAGAGAGCGAGAGCGAGACTTGTCACAAAAGTCAGGGCAACATTTTCACTTTCGCTCAGTGCAAAATGGGCTGGGGACAAACGCCGATGTCTGTGATAATAAATTTTAAATCATTTGTCATTTGACGCATTTGGGTAACGAGCCAAAAAGTTGGCGGCACACAGCTCGAAAGCAAGAGCGAGAGAGAGAGAAGACAATGGCCTGCCGATAAACATCATTTTGGTTGTGTTTTTTGTCGGGGTCCGCTTTGGGGCACTGAAGGTGCCTCGTTTGCTTGGGTCAATCTATTGACAAATGTCTCTCGGGCTGCGCTTTAATTGCCACACAATCCCAAGCAGCAGCAACAACAACAACAATAACTGAGCCGCTGTTTTTCCAATGTTTTCCGACCTTAAAAAGCTCGCTGATTATATCGCCATCTTATTGAATATACGACTTAAAGAATAGTTGTAGGTATCTCTATCTGTACACAACATTTACAATACACACATATTGTTTTTGGGTAATTTTCATTTTGAGCTTTTTTCAACTTCTATTTTGTTCTGCTGATAAAATCGTTTAGTTGTGGCGACCCAAAAAAAGAAGAGAAAAATAATGCGTTGAATGCAGCGTGCACAGAGAAACTGAGAACCAGGCAGAGGAAACTGCAGAGTTCACTACAGTTGCTTGCTGTTGTTCATATACCTTGCACTGTGACCTATGCGAGGGTATACTCGACTAGAACAAACCAAGTAAAAGAATTAGAAAAAGAAATAAAGAATTAGTAAAGGAGTAAAGTACAGAAAACGGTTAATTATCAATGTGATTAAAAATTGTTTTAACTCTTACTTTACCCAGCCATATGAGCAAGTGGCTGAATCAATAAAATCAAAATGAAATGTTCGACACTTTAGGTTTAATAATAAAGTTAGAATATGAACTCATCTCTGAGCTTAAATCTTCCTTCTTAAGCTGAAAGATGAGTTCATATCCTAAATATTCTCTATAATAATAAATTCAACGTGATATTGTAACTATGAAGTAACTGGTTTAATCCCTGGCAACAAAAATATACAATAATAATTAATATTACGATTGCAGTTCTTTTGAATTTATAGTGAGTAAAACTCAAGATAACTGAGTGCAAATTGCCTTTGAAGATTTCTAGCAAACAGAAACTCTCTTTATAGGTGGCTATTATTATGTGTATAAAGTCCAGCTCGATACAAATATTATGGATATCTTCATAACTTTTTCAAAAGAAGAGCAATCGACAGTTGAATTACATAAAGACTGAAGTTGTTTACTTAATATCTGTAACTTTTCTGAATAAGGGATATATACGACTTGAAGGAGCAGAGAACTGGGGAAATAAAATCTTTTTACAGATGGTTGTGAAAAACAACAAAATGTTTATTATAAGGTAACCACACTTTTGCAATTCTTATACCCTGTAAAGTGTAATTCTTATTTATTTATATAACGAAGAAAATGCTTTCCACAAAACAAATTCACTGAAAGATATCCTATTCACTATAGTATATATAGAAAATACTATACTAGATCATATTATAATTATTCGATTGTCAATATCCGTTTCCAAAAAAAACCTAGACAACATCGATATACGCTGCGAATGTACAGACAAAGAGAGTTATGATTAAGTGTGACCGTACAACAAAGAAAAGGATATTTAAAAAAAAATTCGGTTGTTGTGATATATACATATAATTAATATGGGCACACTTACAACAATTATAAAAAAAATTTAACTCTCAATAAAACATAAGAACACAAAAATAAAAGGTATCTTCAAGTCGATCAAGTACACTCTACTCAGCAAGTTCCTGTTACTTTGCTGGCCCGTTGTTGTTGGCATACATTTCATGATTGCCCATTGCTGCGCGATTGTTTTTACGATTTATTTTACTACTTATTGTACATTATTCTTATACCAGCTGATAGTGGAAGATGAAAAACAACAACAAAAACGAGGGAATACCATAAAAAAATTGGTTGTTTGGCCTTTGCAGCTGCTATGAAGTAAGTTCCATTGACTCGATGCTCCGATACTCGTAAATACTTTTCCACTTGCAATGAAGTGAAAATTGATATTTACATAAGTCGGAATTGTGGCGGCGCCAAAGAGCTCAACGCAATGTACTTAGTAAGAGTCATTTCGATAATGATATTGTTATCGCCGGTACAACATTAAATATATGTTATTAATGCACACGAGAGCAGGAAGTCTGAGTTTGTTGCTTAGAAAATCTAATGATGCTTCACAAGATTATATATTTTACTACAATTTAGCTTACCAAATAATTGCACAATATTTGTGGGATACGAAAATTAGTATTTAGTCAATGAACTCACCTGCAAAAGAGAAATTAGAAAATTAGATTATTAAATTTGTTATATTTTGTATTTAAATTATTTTTAATATATTTAAAATACATATTAAATAATATTATATATATAGTGGCAGCTTATTCACCAATGCTGATAAGTTTTTCGAGTACTTCACATTCATTCATTCAAGAGTAGAAGAGATTTCATTCTTTAAATTATCTGGAATGTTTGATGAATCATGTTTGGCATTGACATTCTGCAATGAATATGTTTTGCTAGAATAAATTTTAATTTTACTAGATAAGGTTTAGCAGAGAGCTAAACTCCTTCTCTACTATTTCACAATATAATAATTCCTTGTTGCTAATTTCCTTTGTTATTATCGCTAACAGTAGGCGATTGAACAAATTATACAATACATAAACTTGTTTTTCTTAAAGTATGATAACAGAAAGTATTTTAGTATTCAGTATAGTAGTTTTTTTCTAATTTCCTTTCACCGTATCGATTGAATAAAGAAACTAATAAAATTATACAATAAAGAGTTTAAGAACAAATAATTCTAAAATTAATTTAAAGATTTTAGCTGAAATGAGAAACATTATTACGCAATACATGATTTCTTAATATATTATTTCCTATTACGTTATTGGTTGATAAAAGACTCCTAAATAAATATACGCGTATTTTTATTAAATCAAAAAATTTTATTTATTATTTTGTTTTGTTGATTTTTTGTCGGTTTAGTTTTTTTTGTTTTATTTTTAGATGTAGTATATGATATTATATATAAATACAAATATGCATTTTAAGTTTAGCGATGAATGAAAGTACACACTAAAAAATTTAGTGCACAATTTATGACCCTCATTAAATTAAAGACTGGTTTATGTCTAAATCATTTTATTTCATTTGATATTTTAAAAGAATCCCTCTAAGTTATCATATTTAATTTTATATTTTAAAAGAATCAGAATCAGCTCGTGAAAATTTGTTTGATTACTTAAGCAACAGCGATATTTGATTCTATTTAACACTTAACACTTTGTAGTCAATAGAGTCAAGAGACTTTGGCTATTTACATTTAATGTCTGACTCACGCACAAATCTCGAAGGAAACTTGAGCTAAGTTTGCCAACTCAAGAGCCACACACACAGGCGACAAATATGGCCAAAAAGCCAAGTAGAGGGCAGCTGCATCTCCAGTTGGTCATAAAAAACCGAAACCATCGAAACAATAATGGCTCATTACGCGAACCAATGAAGCTAAACCCGAAGACTGGCCATATCGCAGCAATAAAATCGACAACTCTGTAGTCGAGACTTTGCGCAAGCGTAGCTCTGCTCAGCGGGAAGATCGAATCAGATATGGTTGCGACGAAGGTAAACTGGCTAAATGGCATTTGCCAATTATATTTGGTGAGGGGGGAATGAGGCAACGTAACTGCAATTATCAAGCGAGCCAAAAGCTTCACACTCGAATTGACCCTTGGCCAAAACCCAAAACCCAAAACGAGTGTTTGCAATAAGGCTCGAGCTATGCCAACCGGTCTGTCGCATTCAAGCCACTTCTAATGCTGCTAATTTCCCAAAGCTGAGATTCTAGCCATGCGATTGTCTCCTACTCCGATTCCGACTCTGTGCTGTGTGTTGTGTGTGTGTTGGCGACCAGTTGGTCGAGTAGTTGGGTAATTGGTATATCAATTGTTGTGCTGCTTGCTCGCAAAATTTATGTCCATTTGGATATTTACCTTATATGTCGCTTGGCCATTTTTGCAACAAGAAAATTTGCAGCCGTGTAGACTTGGCTGTTGCAGTTGCAGTTGCAGTTGCAAACAACAAATTGAATTTGCAATGCAAATAAATTGTCAGGCAAACGCCCATTTGACTGAGATCTGCGCAAACAATGACAATTTATATATGGAGGCAGGAAATGGAGCTTGATCTACATTCGACGAGCGACTTTCTTGGACCACCTATACGACTAGAAGATTGTGTGCTTTTTGAATAAACGATTCAAATCGCATCGAAGAGCAGCCAAGTGAATGATTCGAAATGACGCCTGCGAACAAAGAGCGCAGGCCATAAATGACGCCAGCCAACGAGGGCTATAACAATTTGTGAGGCACATAAACAACAAATAAGCTACAGTCGAGTGTGCTCGACTGTGATATACCCGCTACTCCTTGCAAGTAAGAGCAAAACAGAGCGGTATTATTCTTAAAATATGCCTATTTAATATACCACAAAAATACCAAAACATACTAAGAGCTCTATTTGGTATACTGATATAGTACTACTACACTCAAAATATACCATAGAGTATAAAAGCAGGCGTATTAATAATAAATTATACCGAATTAATATACCGCAAAAATTGTGAACTATACTAAATGACATATTTGGTATATTAATATACTACTATATTTGAAATATATCATAGAGTACAAAATATGCCAGATTGTTAGCCAAACTAACTAAGACCTCTAGTAAGTAAGCTTTTATTCCCATACAAAAGTATTTATTAAATAGATTCTACAATTTTATCTTTATCTCGTTTAGTCTCTGAGATCTAGGTGTTTATACTGAAAGACGGACAGACAGCAAGACGGATAAACGAACAGATAGACAGACAGACTATATTTAGCACTACATTCAAAATTGTCCATGGAATGCATATAATATACCAAATATTTACTCTTCATGGAGACGCTTTCTTCTGCCTGTTGCAAACATTTTCTTAAATGCCACAAAGTTATAATACCCTTCTACCTTCTATGGGTAGCGGGTATAAAACCGAAACCCGCTCTACACTCAATTATACTATGGAAATGCATATTTAAAATAGAATTTATCATAAGTAGAATGCATCATAAAAAACAGAGCAGACAAAACTAGAACCACTTTGTCTTTGACCATTTACGAGCACACTCGACTAAAAATAAAATAAATACGAGCAATCATAAAACAACAGCCGACGCTGTAATCAGTGAGTGGCAAAAGAAATGTGAAAGGTTATCGTGCCACTAAGTTGTCGTCTATTGAAAGCCCCGTTTGAGGTTATCAATTTGATGGCAGGTCAAACTCAGAGACTGAGTCGCAGTCTCTGTCTCTATCACAGTTGCAGTTGCAGTTTCAGTGGTTTCTTCTGTACAATTGGAATACTTATGACTAAGCTGTGTGTGTGTACACCAAAGAGCCACCGCATTGACAACCGCAGAATCATAAGCAAAACAACAACCTCAGCCACCCCGGCAGCAATTGCCTCATGCATTCGAGTGTTTACTCATTTTCAGTTTTTCAAAATTCATTGCACGTTCTACAAATTTGAATATGAACGCAACATGTTGTTATTGCTGTTGTTGCTGTTGCTGCCACAATTGGACAGCAGACATGGCAAGCCAGCAGCTGCTGTTCGCTCGACTTCAGCAATGACTCAGTTCCGAGGCGTTGAAAGATTTAATCGTGCCGCGCAGGCCGTGCCCCTTAAGCTCTGTCTCTCACTCTCTGTGTGTTTGTGTTGCAAGTCCAGTTTTTCTGCCTCTGCTCTGCCTCTGCTCTGCTCTCTCAGTTCATTCAATTCATTTGCTTCGCTGCATTCCACATTGGAAAATTTCAGTTTTCTGAGCAAACAATATTTATAAACAATTCGATTGACGTAGATACATTCTGTTTATACAATTAAATTAAGATACTTTAACAATTGCGGCTGATTTTCCGGGAAATCCACATACGCACACAGATCTCTGACTCACATTTCCTCCCACATCAAGTACTTTTCTTTGCCAAATTGCCACCGCACTAACCGCATTAAGTTGCCTTGAGGTCGAGATTTGCGTTGACCTCATCAGCTTCAGTTTTCCTTCGTTTTCCCTCCCAGCGAACTAAAGGAACTGCCTGATCCCTAGACTGGTTTCCACTCCTTGTCAGGCAACGAGCAAAAATGTGAAATATGAAAAGCTGAATAACAAAAGCAAGCAACATTAAGGAAGTCGAACATGGAATGCACTGTACGATTTCACTTAAACACTTCAAAAATACAATTTTTTGAAGATAAAACTTTTTTGGAAAGCATGTTTTAGATCTATGAAATACTATACTACTACTACTATATATAATATATATAATTAGCCTTATGAAATAAACAAACATTATTTAGAATATAATATATAATGTTTTATTGAATTAGCTCAATACAATTATTTAATTACTAATGAAAATATCTTCTAGGTAAACGTTAAGATACTTCTGCTTATTATAAGAGAGTAAGTAACTGAGAAATTTCTTCTTGGAGAGGTTTCTATATTTCTTATATAATACGGTCCCCAAAAATTGTTCAACATGTAATAAATATAAACTTTTTTTATCATTTCATTGAAATAGCTAAAGAAACAGAAAACTTTTTCATACTTCTTCCTTAAGATATCTTTTCTAAGTGAGCTATATGAATAGGTTAAATATAGCTGTTCAATTCTAAGACATGTAAGGACTTGTAAAAAAATGAAATTAACCGATTAAAAATGTCTTTACCTTTCTGTAACTTCTTTACATAATAGCTATCAATTTCAATGCATTTCTTAAAACTATTAATCTACTTTTTAAAATATACAAAAAAGGAAATAATGCTTAATATTAATGACTAGTTGCACTTTTGTGCAGCCAGCAACAATGCTCCATTTGCTAGGGTATAATAATGAAAAGTGTTTTCAGCAGCATCCCAAGTGAAGTGAGTGAAAAGCGAAATGAAAATATTATGGCTGGCAAAAGAAAAGCTACAAGCTGAAGCAGCAAAAGATGCTGCAGCACCTGCAAGCAGAAGCAGAAGCAGAAACAGCAGCTTGGCAAGGTGACATTAAACTAGCACAAGACCAAGACGAGTGCAGCTGCTGTTGGGTTTTCCCCTGGCTGCTTTGGCTTCTTAACCCTTTGCTGGCTTGGTTTCTTTACCCTTTGCCAGCCTTGGCTCCTCCTCCCTTTTGCTTGACTTCTCCTCCCTCCTTTGCTTTCCTTTAGCTTGGGCTTACTTGCTGGCGCTCAGAGAGTTGCAAGAAGCTGCAAAGCCAAGCTGGCAAATGTCAACACAAACAATGCCATAGACAACAAGAGAGTGAGAGAGGGACGCATCGTGTTAACCCTTTTGGCGCTTAGTTAACCCTACTGATGTGTCTCTGGGCAGCAGCAATTGCAGTTGCAGGTGGTCTCGATACCAGCAACCAGCAGCCATCAGCCAGCAGCAGCCACAAGCTGCCGCCGCCAACGGACAACGGCATCCCGTTGCTGTTCCTATATCCCATATCCCATATCCCGTATCCTGTGTCCTGTGTCCTGTCTACTTCTCTCCACTTTTGTTGTCGCTGTCGCCGCCACATGGAATTTTGCAATTTCTTTGGGATTTCGAAATTGCTTTTTTTCTACTTTTGCTCGCTCGCGAGCATCGCGCCAACTTCGCTCTCAGTTCACTTCCAATCCAAACGTCGCCTCACCTAGCTAAAGTCCCCTCCCCTCTTCCTTTGCATTGTTGGCCTGCGTTTCTTTTGAGGCCAGGGAAAGAAGAAAAGAAGAGGAAAAAAAAATCGATCAAGAAAAATGACTTTTGTGGGTTTTCGTAATTTTCATTGCACGCGTAATTGAAATTTTCAAATTCCTGCTTGCATTTTTCCTTGCCAAGTCCTTGGCCTCCAGTTCCCCTCACCTCCCCGCTCCCTTTGATCCAGCAGTTGATAGCCATTTTTATCAGCAAGGCGGCAGCAAAAGTGGAATTTATATGATGATAAAGGAAAATATCGCCACCCACGCGTTGCCAATCGCTTCGCTTGTGTTTGACTGTTGCTCCTGTCGCTCCTGTTGGTTGCTGCTTCCGTGGCTGCTGCTGCTGCTGCTGCTTTCTGACTGCTTTTCATTATGCTCTCATTATTTGTCGAAATTGTGTTAATCTTTCGTGAACTCGCGAACAAAATAATGCACAAAAGCGTTGTGATAAATTGATGGCAATTTAAGCGAATCGCATAGATTATGAGGCAGCGCATTTTCGTTGATTGAAATTGTGGATTGAGTGTGCAATTTAGTTGCACCACAAGCAGATCAAATATGCAACTACTTATGCTACTCTAATAGCAAATCGATGGACAGCAGCAGGAGCAGGACTCAACAAGGACTTTCAACTGGAGCATTGCAAATCCCAACTAATAATTTTGTAACCTTATCTGGCCCCGTCGCTGTCAACGGTCGACGAAGACAAGAGGAGAGGAGAGCAGCAGAAGCTGGAGGAGAAAAGCGCATATCCCACAACGATAATGAAAATGTCACACGAGCCTCGCATTTTCTCATCATGAGAAGAACAACGACAATGTCTCCACCTTTAGCAGAGATAAAAGCAGAGGCAGAGACTAGAAACTCACAGCTTGCCACGTCCTGTTTCTACTGCTGCTTCTGCTGCAGCCAAGCAACAGCAACAACGACAACGACAACGACAAAACGACAGCGCTGACAACAACATAAAGGTAAATCCTAAATAATGCGCTGCACACGGTGAACAAGGACTCTCAGTGCTCTGGGAAATAACAGAGGGAAAAAGGCGAATCAAACCACACCGAAAGCTGACAAAAGAGCGTATACTCTAGTGAACGAACTAAAATGAACTATTAAGCAAAGTAAACGAACTACATAAGGTCACCCGATTCGTTCTTTTTTGAATAGTTGTTCATTTTTGATCTTTAGTTCGTTCTTTCAAACTGTACACAGTTTTGTTCTTTAGTTCGTTCTTGTTCATTTGATTATTTTTAATCTTAAGTTCGTCTATTGATTAGTTGCCGCTTTAAATATTTAATTCCTTCTTGTTAAGTTATTCGCTTTTGGTCATTTGATAGTTTTTAAGGTTCGTTATGAAATTTTGATCTCTAGTTCGTTCTTGTTCACATCTGAGCGAACTGAAGTAGTTCTCTTTAATCGATGTTTTTGGTTGATTTATTCAGTCTTGATTTTCAGTTCGATATTGTTCATTTCTTCTTTTTTTTATATTCAATTCGTTCTGATTTTTGGTTAACAATTTTTTTTTGCATTCTATTGTTTATTACTGTCGTCCAGCTAGTTAAAAGGTTTTTGTGTCCGAGTTTATTTTTGTGTTAAAATGAAATATATATGTAAATTAATATTGTGACTTTAAGAAGAAATGAAAGAACATTTATAAAATTCAAAACAAGATTTCTTATAAAAAATAATAGGATACCCAAAATACAAGTACTAAAAGCTGAGCATAATCGAACGATGAACAATTTTGGGAACGGAATCCCACAAAATAATTGAACGAACTAGTTCTCTGATCAAAAATGAACAAACGAACTTATTCAGTAAACTGAAAGGGGTCTTCACAACACTAGTATACTCTACAACACGGCAAGCTTATTGAATGCCGGACTGTTTTTGATCGCTCAAACGACCACCAAGAAGAAGAGAAAACAACAAAAGCAAAAACAAAAAAAAAAAGTAGTTTTTTGCCATTGTCAAGTGCTAAGACAGCAGAAGTTTTGCTGGATCTTCGACTGCAGCCAGGACATGCTGTGGTTAGCTTTAAGTCGCCGCTGCCATGGAAGACGATTATAGTTCAGCTGCTGCTGCTGCTGCTGTGGACAGACTTAGTGGCTGCCGTAAGTTCTAATTTCTTATTATTAGGCGTGGCCAAAGGGGAGGGGGAAAACCGCACAAGTTTGCTGCTGTGGCATAAAATTATGGCGCAACTTGCGGCGTTGCATATGAAAATGGCGGCTGGCAAATAGTTTCTCCAAACTATTTCTTTGCCTCTGCAGTAGACTTTGTTTGTTGTTGTTGTTGCTGCTGTTGCTGCCGTTGCTGCTGCTGCTGTGGTTGGCTTTGTTATGGAGCGTCGGTTTTGCTTTTATGTCTTATGGCTTGTAACGCGGTCGCTGTGCAGATTGCAATTGCAGAGCCTACATTTTAGGGCCAACAGCAGTCGAGATTTAATTAAAACAGCTAATGCCTGTGACCGGAATGCAAGGAACAGCAGCAACAGCAGGAACAGCAGCAGCAGGAGTTGAATCAAAGTTGAAGCAGGTCAACAACAGCAAAAAGGTGCAGCATGGACTCTCCAGGGATTCAAACAATGAAAGCCAATTCATCTGTCAAATTAAACAATTGCGCCTTGAAGCAAATGAAGCACGAGAGGCGAACGAGAAGCGAGAAGCGAGCAACGAGCAGCAACAACAACAACAACAACAAACTAAGCACCAAACAATGACACATTGGCAACGTGCAACGTTGGATGGAGCAACGAACGAGCTTCGAGCTTGGCAAAGTGAAATGTGAAAAGTGAAAAGTGCATAGCAATAAACCAAACAGTACTGAACGAAAAAAAAGAGATGCCAAAAGAAAGGCGAAAGGAAAAACTCACAAGCACACAAAAAATAGTCGAAACTAACCAATGGGGCATGAGGATGTCGATAAAGCTGAGGATGAGAATGAGAGCTGGGAACTGCGAATTGCGAACTGGGACTGAGGATGTGAATATTGGAAGAGTGGCAGCGGGACAAGCTGAAGCTGAAGCTCAAGCTGAAGCCGTTGCCCATTATTGTTTCCATTTAACTTACAACATTTTGCACTTTGGCCGAGCCATTGAAAATCAGCGCCAGAAAGATATACGAAAGATAAAATAGATCAGAAAAGCAGCAAAGGGGCCCGCAAACAAATCAAATGGCCAAGAAAATGAAAATGGTGTGTGAAAATGAGACTGATTGGAAAAGCGACTTGCCTGAGAAATTGATGCGACTGCACTGGGAAAAAAATTCTTATTGAATTGATGTCAAAAGTGAGCATTGAAGATAAATTTGTGAATCAAGATTAAAATTGTACAATAATTTTAGATTGCGTCAAGAATATTTTGAAATTTTAAAAATGCAAAAATATGGAAATTTAGCTCAGAACAAAAATTTTGAATTTTTCAGTAATATATCATAGTTAGGATTCAAATTTGGTATCTAGAATTTTTCAATCTTAAGTTCTTGTTTCAAAGTCCAGACAAAATTCATAAATCATGAAATAATATGAAAATTTAACATTGAAATGAGAGTTTCAAATCAAAAATAAAATTCTACAATAATTCTAGATTGGTCTTTATTAAAATTATAAAATTAATTCGTATTCCTGTATTGAAACCAGCAAATTTGGACTGAAGTCGTTTTACAATGGTATAAATAAAAAAATCAGAGTAACAGTATAGCGATTTAAAAAAAACCTTGAGTTTTTGAAATATTCTATTGGGAATTCTTGGTTCAAAAATTCTTTTAAGCCCGAAAAGTTCTCAAATACAAAATTTCGGTTCTAGGTCTTAAAACGTCATTTGTTCTTTAGTTTCAAGAATTTTTGAATCTGAAATTCTTGTTTAAAAAAAATTCTTTAAAATACCAAAAATTCACTTAATTCAAGATTTTGATTTAGGTAAGCGTTTAGTACGAAATTTTTCTCGCTGTGTAATACAAATATCATCAGAGCAGCAGTTTTTTTGTGAAAAGTCAATGTGGCAGCCACCTGAGCATTGTTTGAATTCGCACTTTAATTTAATCTTTAGTTTGCATTTTAAATAGTTATAGCTGCGTCTACTGCTGCTGCTGCTTCTATCAGCTGCTGTCACAACTTTCGGGCACTCGGAACATTATTATCATGAACGTCTGTGCCTGCAATGCGTCGTCCCCTATTCCACTATTCCACTCCCTTCTCTCTCTCACTCTCTACAGTCTACTGTCGCGACGCGTTGCCGGAGGGGCAATGGGTTGTGTCGCCCACATCCTACGGAAAGTTGCGCTGCATTCATGACAATGATGACGGCGACTGTTTCCGCTTTTGATGACGACGCCGCCGACTCCGACGTCTTCAACTGCAGCTCCTACTCCTACTCCTACTACTGCCTCACCTTCAACTCCTACTTTCTGGTCTATCGTCATTTTAGGCGCTCTCCTTGTGCCCAGATTTCAGTTTCCTTCACTGTACATTTTTTTCTTTTTGTTGCTGGCCTGCAGCATTTGTCTCGGGCCTACATTTTTACTGCTTTTGCTCATACTTTGTTCAATTCTCTGTTTGTTGTTGCAACAACTACATCAACAGCAACAACAGCAACAACAACAACGACAACAACAAGAACAAGTTTGTCACAGACAAATGTCGCCAACGTTGCCGTCGCACACGTTGTGCAAACTTTTCCACTTCATTGCATGATTGCAATTTTTACGCAAAACAATTTTATTTGTTTTGTTGTGTTTTGCTTTGCTTTACTTTACTTTGCATTGTTTTATTTTGTTTGCCGGAGAATGTTTCACTCTACAACCCGAGTTGATTGTCACAAAGGTTGGCCAAGTTGTTAGACTGCCAGCGTATTTGACTATCAGATCAGACAACACAAAAAAAAAGGGGAGCTATGAGTTAGAGTAAACTTCAAGATGTGCATTTAATGAAAAGTGAAATGTTTGCTTAGCTCAAAGAAAAACCTGGATTGCTTTTTAGCCATTGATTGAGTAAACTCCATTTTACTTGCTGCCGCTTTCTGCGTATTTTATACAATAAATTTTATTGCTCCTTTATTTTGCGTTCTAAAGCTCCAAAGTTTCATCATATTTTACACATAGGTTTAAGGCAACATTTTTAAGACAATTTAAGTAGACTAAATATGAATAATAATTATTAATGAATTCGAGCTTTTTATAGAAAAAAGTTCTATATTTTCCTTTTCTATTTACGATAATTCTAAAGTCACGACTTTATTTCTATTTCTAAAATTTCGTTGAAGTTATGAATATGACTTATGAAGCTCTTAATAAGTTTGGCAAACATTTTAAATTTTATTGCACCTTTTTTTCTATAAATAAAAAAGAAATAACATTCCTAGCAATAACAACTAAATTATGTTGAGATTTTCGAGTATACTTTTCTACCAATTTTTAAATGAGTTTGGCTTTTTTATAAGAAAATTTATTTTTTAATAATATTCCAAAAGTTAGAGCTTCAACTCTAGTTGAATTACATTTATAAAATTTGGACTTATATTTAAATTCAAATTTTAAGTTTTAAAGCGTTTACTAAGTTTTATAAACAATTTCAATTTCAACGTTTAATTTCTTGGAAACGTTCAATAAATATGAAAGTAATTATATTTATAAGAATAACAACAAAATTATGTTCATATTGCGTACTTTTTTATTGCATTTTAAATGATTTAGGCGTATTTTTATTTGAACGTTTTTTTCGTAAGAAAATTTCGTATTCCTTTTACTCTTTACTTTATGCTCGTTCAGCCTTACACCTCCTTAATTCTTTATTCATTACGACACTTTTATGTTCTCAAATGATTTTGTACGGCTTTACACTTTCATTTCGTGTGGGATGGAGTTGAGATTTTCGTATATTTTTTTTTTATTGTACGTTTTAAGGGATATTTTTTTCAATTTACATTTTCTCATTTTCATTTAGACCTTTTATTCATTGTTTATTTAATTATCTTTTGTATTGTCAAGTGGTTGAGTTTGCTGGGAAGGGATTCGTCTTAAGGTCTGCTGTGGTCGGCTTTCTTTTTTTTTTGCTTGTGTAGACTTGGCTTTTCAGTCACTGTGAAAATGGGGTTTCGTTTTGCGTCCCAAAGAATTTTCACAGAGCTTTCGGACGCTTGGCACGTGCAAGTGCAACCCATGAAGGGTTGTGTAATGGATTACGGCTTAAATTAGTGAAGAACAACTCTTTGATACTTAATTGATAAATCCCAGGGAATGTTTAGTGGATTTAACAAACAAACAGAAAAAGAAGTCTTGAATATATATTGACCTCTGGTAAGCCCCGGAATTCCTCAGTTGAGTTTCACTTTAATTCATTAAAAATTCCTATGCAAACTATTTCTGCAAACTGAGCAAATACAACATCAACAAGAACTCTCAACGAGCAACTAAAACGTAAAATAAATACTATAAAATGGAAAGCAAAAGGAAAGCGCAAAACAACAACAAAACTGAAAAAAAAAAAATAATAGATAAAAACATAAAAGCAATTTAAAGCAGGAAAATTACATACACAACCAACAAAAAAAATTCTCACTCGGAAAATCATTAAAATGTCTGAAGGACAATGACGATGTTGACGATGGGCGATGAAGACGTCGACTGTGGACGGGGGGCGGGGAGAGTCCAAAAGATGCCCGGAAATGTGGCAACAATTGTAAATAGGACTCAGAAATAACAACAACCGACTCCCCATGCTCACTTACTTGCCAGAAAGGATGCAATTTAGAATGAAAGAGCATTAAAGCGAATGGCTGCCAGCTGGCGGAATGGGGAAATTAAAACAAGCCGAGCTCCCACAGAATGTGGGTCAATAGGCAAGCGGCAACAGCAACTACCAAGTGCCAACTACCAACTGCCAAACTGGAAAACTAGAGAAGAGGCAACTAGCATCGTCAGGTAGGTAGGCGCAGGTTAGTGCAGAGCGACCTCTTTGGAAAGTTCTCTCAAGTTTTTTTTTTCGGTGGCTTTGTTTTCCGTCACTGCGCGAGCCAAATTAAATTTTCACCAGCTTTTCCAAGGGTTGAATTGGTTGACTAGGATTCCGACTTCGGACTTGAACTCCGGTTTGCTTTGCAGTGCCTTTTTACGCCTCAAAACTTTTTTAACAAACATATTCGATTAACTGGGCTTGGGCCTTGAAATGGGCATCCTTTTCGCTGCTTTTCTCTATTTATCGAAAACCACTTGATTATGCAGGCTTATCCTTAGTCCTTTGCCAGTTTCGAGCATGTTTTCCTTTCGCCCCGTTTCATTTTTGTATATTTTTTTTTTTGGTCTGTTTTCTTTTTTCTGTATTGTTTTGTTTTCTATAATATTTTTCCCTTTTTTTACGCCCCACCATTTGGAGTGTGGGTCGGGTGCTTTAGTTTCCACTGAAGCATGAAAATTTGTTTGCAAATCCTTTCGCTTTCTCGGCTCGTGCAATATTTATGATATCCTGTCGATATTTTTGCTAGGCTTTGCTTTTTGTTTTGCCAATTCTACCATTTGGATTTCTCTTTGATTCCGAGATGGCTAATTTATAAATTGCATTTTCTTGTAAATTTCAAATTTCATTTTGGGTTGCTTTGTTTTTCTTTTCCCCCACATTTTCCATTTCTATTTTTTCAATGGAATATTTTTTGGTTGCCTCAAATCGATTTGCCAAAATGGTCGTCAATTATGCTAATTTGATTATATCAAGTTTTCACTATAGACCTATTGAATTAGATTGGATTTGATCAAAAAATGTTTTGGTGTTGATTCAATTTGCTTGTTTCGATATGCGACAATTCTTGAGTCGAATTCAAATAACTGGGTTAATTAATTAATTAATTCGTTCAATATTTTTAATCAAGTTTTCAAAGTTTTTTGTGTATTTATTTCATATCAAATATTCGAGCGCTTCATGAACCCATTTCCATTTCCTGACATAAAATAAACTTGTTAAAATGCAAACATAATGCAATAAATTTTATTTTCTTTGTCAGCAGTTTGCACATTTTATTTGTGCATTGTTTTTGCTGTTGCTGTTGTCGCTGTTGAGGTTGTTGTATATCAACAAAGTAAGCTCGGCTTGTAAATTAAATTAAATTTATTATTGTCAGAGAGAGCGTGTGTGTGTGGATATATTTTCAACATGCATGTTGCGAGTGTTTTTAAAGGGATTTAAAAGTGCATTAAAAAATTACTTTCATATAGTGGCAATTTACAATAAACCAACTGAGATGCGACTACATGAGTTCAGCAAAGAGGCATAAAAAAATTAAACCATTAAAATGTGTAATACAATTTTTTATTTTTTTTATTATTTTGCAACAACAAATTTGCGGTCACCAGAAAGTGTTTGCATGTTTTCGAGTTAATCAAGTTATTAAATACACTGATTCACTTTGTTTAACTTTATGCAAAGATAGTTTGTGCATCATAAAAGAGAAATTTCGCTATGCAAAATAGTTCCACTCAGATTTTTACGATTTTTATAATGACTAATTCGTCGGGCGCAATTCAAAGAATTGACATTGTCATAAAAATAACTGTAAAATGTACTGAGAATTTCAATTGCCGCGAATGACGCGTGACTAAGTCATAAAAATACAGAAAACACAATTTCCAATTCAATTAAAAGAAATGAAAAAAGCCAAAGGCATTTGCCGCAACCGAAAACCAAAGGAAAGCAGGCAGCACGCCGTCGAAATGTAAATGTTAATGCGATTCTAATAAATTGTCAAAAGAGTTACACACACAAAACACAACATAAAGAAGCGAGGAGCGCCACAAAGAAAGAAAAAAGAAACAAGTCAGAAAGCTGCAGTCGAGTGTGCTCGACTGTGAGATACCCGTTATTCACTTTGAATAATAGAAACATTTTTTAATGTAATTTTTTTTAAATATATGCCAAGTAATATACGGAAAAAATACTAATATATACCGAAGCTCACATTTGGTATATAAAGTATATAGTATAAAGTATACCCAAAAAATACTAGCATATACTGAATACCACATTTGGTATATCGATAAAGTACCACCGCTACCCAAATTATACTAAATATGGTACTGCAAAAATACTAGCATATACCGAATACCACATTTGGTATAATGATAAAGTACCACTCTGATAAAGTACCATTGTGGGATACCCGATACCCAAAATATACAAAATAATCTTCCGCAAAAATACTAACATATACCGAATACCACATTTGGTATATTGATAAGGTACCAATGTGAGATAACCAGTACCTAAAATATACCAATTAGTATACCCCAAAAATAATAGCATATAACGAATACCACATTAGGTATAAGGATAAGATACCACTGTGAGATACCACATTTGGTATATCGATGAAGTTCCAATGTGAGATACACGATACCCAAAATATGCAAAATAATATACCACAAAAATACTAACATATACCGCATAACACATTTTGTAAAATGAAGAACTACATTCGAAATATAGTATACATATACTTTTCTGCAGATTCAAATTTATAATACCCTTCTTCCCTACACCTAACGGGTATAAAAGAAAACTGACAGCGAATGAATTAGAATTCCCCCCGGTAGACAAAGGAATCCCACAAAAAAAAGTACAAGAATTTGAAATGCATGCGACGCACGATTGACAGTCGAAGAAGTTGAAGAAAACAAAAAAAAGACAACGACAATGTTCGGTAATGCAATTAGACACGCCCAGAGAGAAGGGAAGAAGGCAACGAACGGGTGGCAGGGGTCAATGTGGAATCTATGGCCACGCACGAGCTGTCAGAGCCGAGACGCTCCCCACTCCACAAAACTCTGGCTTATCGCTTCGGTTTTATCACTTTTGCGTAAGTGAAATGCATTAACCACAACTGTAAATTCGATTTCGGGGGTCGTCATCGCCACCCCATTGCAACAACTGCTCATAACCGTTATGTGACCAAGTTTAATGATCTAATTACTTGCCGAACTTCTCCCCAAACACTCGTGACTGTCCTTGTAAATGCAACGGTTCATCTATTGCCAGACATGCTGCTCTTATCTCGTTTTAGCTTTTGACATTGCTCTATACAAAGAGTATTATAGTTACAGCACTTAATTGGTGATGTTTATGAGGTCTTTGTACATAATTTTTTACTCTAAAAATCGTATATTATGGCCCATATATTGCTTTTCTTTCATTTAATCTACTTGAGTGGAAAATACTAAATTTTTCACTTTCCTTATTTCTATGTATAACTTATTCTCTTATTATTTCACTTTCTTTACTTTCTAAATATATTTCCTTATGAAACTGTTTTAGTTTATATATAGTTAGTTACTGACTGACCCCATTCTAAGAATTTGAAAAGCATCTGCTTAACAATTACTTAACTTAAGCTCCTTTATAATTAACCTTCGTTTTAAAGCACATTTAAAATTCGACTTGGCAATCAAATGTTGTTCCTTTCCCTCCATTTCTCGTGCTTTCGTATACACGCTTATTGATTTCCTCGTTAATTAATAGACCTGATGGCAATTTGAAACGCAGTTTAGCATCGCATTCCCTCTTTATTCGACTCCCACTGTTGAGTTAAAGCTATATTTACGAGTGGAGTTGAACAGAGAGTGGGCCAAAGTTGAAGTTCTCACATTTTGAAGATGCGTATCTTAACTCGAGATTTGATGGCAGAGGCTAAGATATCTTTCGAGTACGACACAAGAAGCCAGACAAGCTGCATCCTCATGTCCACATGATTTATGTCAAACAAAATGTTTTAACCTATAAAAAGCAACTGAAACTGCAGACGGAGCTAATTGTGGTGCACAGCCCAAAGAAATCAATCAACAATTGACAACAGTTGATGAAACAAAACTCTGAATAAAAGACGACAATAACACAAAAGATGCGGGGGTCGCCACAATGTGCATTAGCATTTAGGGTAACTGCAGCTGAGGCTGAGACTGAGACTGAGAAAACATTATGTTGAGATGATTTTAATGTACAGAAATTGTTGGAGTAGATGACTCGGCGACAAAAACACAAGCTAATTTTGGAAGCGCCTCAAAGTGACTTCGAAACATAGTCTCGGCATCATCGTTAATCATAATTGAGGGGACTGAAAGGGTTTAAGATAAAACCAATTGAAAAAGGAAATGCAGCGAGTAAACAACACACATAAAATGGAATGACGTCTTGCTGAAACGAATATTGATGAAGCTGCGTTCTCCCAAAAATATCCAGAGAGCTATCTCTCTCTTTGTATGATAAGAGAGATTGAAATGAAATGCATTTTGGGTCAGCAATTGCATTAAAATTATGCATTGATAAGCAATATGTATGTGTAGCGGAAAGCGAGAAGTGGGGGCCGAAAGGCAACTCGAAGCGGCAGCTGGGCAGCCATGCAGTGATTTTCCGATTTTCAATTTTCCACACTCAGTTCGATATGCAATGAAATCGGTAGCAACAGACGGCAGGGGGAAGTGACTTAATTTCTTTTATTGCTTCCACTTAAATTGTTAATTGCTGCCGTGTGTTTAGCGGACTGAGCGAGAGAGCAACAAGAGTGATAGAGAGAGAGAGAGGGGGAGCAAGAGCAGCGGGGGCGGCATATTGAGTTTCACATATGGAAATTAGTTTTCATTTCGGTAAAGCAAAATAAACAAATTGGTTTCGATGTGAAACAGGCTGGCAAAAGGAATTACTCTACATACATCAGTAGATGCAGCACATGCATGTGTGTGTGTGTGTGTATGTGTTTGTGTATTTGTATTAGTGGCAGTGTACGTGTGTGTATGTGTGTGACTCATGTTTATTTGTGCAGGCCCGCATGTTGGTGTAATTTTACACTGCAACAGCAAAGGATTCGAAACGGAATACGAGCAAAAGAGATAGACAGACGAGAACGAAGAGAACGGAGGAGAAAAAGAGAGACAGATAGAGAGAGAGTGAGAGACAGAGTGCGAGATTTAGAGGGAGAACAAGCATCAGACAGAGCTAACACAGAAGGACAATTGGACGCTTGTTAGAGAAAATCCTTTTTTGTTGCTAAAACGGTTGTTTCCTACGCACAATGGGTTAAGATCTCACAAAATGATATTAAAAATTGTATACAGCTGTGGTGAAATTTCAATATGCAGAATAATTAGAGCAGACATTCGCAAATTTAATCTAAGAAAAAATTCAGATATTTTGAGAAGACTGGGAAACTATTATCATAAATAAAAACAGATTTCGTTTTTCTAAAAAATTAAAAATATACTGGAATACATTCTAGACACATTGCAATCGATTTCTTATTATTTTACATTGTTCATTTCATACATATTTCGGAAAAATAAAACAAAAAAATAAATGTAAATAATAATCATAATAAAAGTACATTAAAAAATACAATAGATTTATGTTTTCCATTTTTATTTCCTTAAAAGTGAACTAAACTTAACAAGTCAGAGAAATATATGAGACTTATAATTTTTAACTACATGCAAGAAAATATAAAAAGTCAATGAACTTACTTTAAAATCGTTTTTCAATACCTATTTAAATAATCATAATTTTTAATATGTTAATATCTTGGACTCAATTCCGATAGGAAGAGTATATAACTAATATTTTTTCAGAATAATATTAGAATATGATGTAGTTCAGTAGACAATCGGTTCAATGTATAAAAATGACTTAGAGCACACTTCGTTTTCATGTAAGTTAAACTAGCTGATGAATTTCAAATATCAGTTAAAATTATTTAAGCGTCAGTTAAACAACAGTTCTCGGCATGTGGAACCACTGTTCAAGTGCAAAAATTGCGAAGTAACCACGAAGAGCAGCAACAGAAGCAACAGCAGGCTGGCACAAAGAATGCGCCGTCTGCAGACGATGATGTAGGGATGAAGCGTGAACCGAGAGAGAGGAAAGCCGGCAAAGCAAAGAGGGGCAGAAGGACTGTCGTTTGTTTGCAATAAGGATAAAGCAGGAGGAATTTTTATAATAATTTCTTTGGCTGCACAGCATGTGCGACACTAGAGGGAAGAAGAAGGAGGGGGGTCGAGACGGCAGTTCAAGTGCGGCGGCACACAGGAAACTCGCATGCAAAAAAAGTGCACTTGAAAACGTTTCTCTTTAGCCGGGTTGAGGTTATGTTTATGTGCCACACACACACACACACACACACACACACACACACACACATGCGAATACAAATACAAATACAAACACAGGCAAATTTGAAGCACACATTTGGGAACTGCGTCCTGTCAGCCACATATTTACACAACTGCAATAATATTTTTTTGTCGTCAGGCTGCACTTGGGTTTCTTTTTTTTTGTCTTTGTATTTTGTTTGTTGTTGTCGCCAGGCGGGCAAAAGACCAAAAGCAAGTCAAAGACGCTTGGGGAAGATTCACTTAGGATTGGGCAGCTATTGAAAAATGTATATGAGCTGCAAGTTTCTTTCGCTTTGCCAGTCGCAGTCGCAGTGAAAGTGATTTATGAGTACTGCGAGAATCTCGGCGAGACTTTGTCTAGGCTACTTAGAGAACAGAGAGAAAGAGAGAGAGAGAGAGAGAGACTTGCTCCCAGTGGTGCCTTTGAGTTTTTTGGCTCCTGATCCCGTGTGTTGTTTGTGCCAAATGTGCAATAAATTAGTGTTTTGATTTTCTGCATTGCTAGCAAACTTGGCGCCGTTCAAGTAAGAAACTTTTTATCGTTTGTGGAGTTTTTAAGTTGCATTTCTTATTCATAGACAGAGTGACAAAAAGTTTACTAGACAGTCCAAGAAAGAGAGAGAGAGTGAGAGAGTGGAAGAGTGAGAGTGAGCGAGAACAAAGCCGCCTTTCAACTGTGACGCCATGCAATGGCATACGGACTCGCTTATTAGAGATCTTCGAGGCATGCCACACAAAGTACTTAGTTCGGGGTTCGAGTGCAATAAACACTTGAAATTACAAGCAGCGGTCTGCGACTGCAACTGCGACTGAGTCTGGGAATCTGAGTCTGGGTTTTTGTTATGCTTAATTTGGAGGCATGTTTCAAATGCAGCGATTTAATAGGCGTGTCAATGCGAGGATCACACACGCTGTCGGATCGTTGAACTTACCACACACACACACACACACTCATTACCGTATTCACAATATTCACAAACATATTCAAATGGCACATACCTGAAAAAGAAAAGAAGAAGAGAAGATGAGAAATAAGTACAATCGATTAGTGGAGCTTTCTTTTCTGTAATCTCAGCATCTTGAGCGTATCTAGGCAGATTGCCACATTAAATGACAAGCAAGCGAGTTATTGGGGTCAGGCGCCACAAAGAACGTTGCGGCAGCGCGATGAGTCGATGAAGCTGCCCCAAGATGCTGCATGGAGTCTGCAGTCTCATCCTTTCTACACTGGCACACACGACTGCGCATATTTAATTGCTCATTGCGCGTGATTCGCTGTGCTTGCAACTGCAGCAGGAAGAGGCAGGCAGCATCAAGAGGCGGCAGCTTCTCGAGATGTTTGACTACATTATTTTGACAGTTGGCACAAATTACCAAAAGCAACTTCGAAGATGCCTTGCTGGCAACTTTCTTTCTCGGCAATTGGAATTCGCGTTGTGCGCCGGCGCAACAGCATTCAGCATGCAGCATGCAACGTTGAACGTGCAGCATGCATTGTCTCCTGCCTCCCCCTTTGAGCTGAGGCTGAGGCCGAAGACTGTCGCCTACGCTGTGGCGCATGCCTCATTTGCATTTTGGCTGGCGTCATGCAACATTTATGCTTGCCTCGCCAGTCTGTCGTCAATCGTCATAAGCTGCAACAACAGCAACAACAACAACAACTGATGGCAGCTGTCAGTTGTCGCTTTGACGCTTTGTCTCTGGCTACTGTTTGACAGTCTTTCCCTCAGCTTTGTTGCATTGTCACCTCAAGGGTTATGATGGAAGATGGAGATGGAAGAGAAGAAGTGCAGCAGGAAATCTCGTATATAGGACATGTACAACAACATGATTTAAATATTTCTGTATTGCAGCCAAGCATATTAAGATACTCTCTCTTTATATCTCTGTAGCTGTGGTCAAAGTTCAATGTTGTGCTGAGCTCCGCCAGATAAAGATCATAATTGTTGCGTAAATATTTGGTCAGCTATAATTGCTTTAACAAAAATACAATATTGTATTTTATGCTCACGCAGTCTCAGTCAGTCGTTGTAAAACAATAATTTACATAATTTTCTTACAAATCACGCACACGAAAAACACGTCGCTTGGATCAACGAGGGCCTTCAGTCGCAGTCGCAGTCGAAGACGCAGCTTCAGGTTCAGTTGGGATCCGAGTTGCTGGGAGCGTAACAAAGGCAAATCCAGTTATTGATTTATCCACAGCACAGCCACGACTTTTATGCCACATCATTGTGCAACATTATTTCAAATCATCAACAGAGAACTTTTGTTTGCTTTACGTTGTTGTTTTTTTCTTTCACTGTTTTTTTTTCTCTCTACACGCTGTACACAAAGTATGAAAGGGTTTGATAGGAAGCTGGCAATGTAGGTAACAAATGCAGTAAGGCCAAAGACACTATTGATAAAGATATAGTACTTTTGCAGCATCTAAAAATCTTTGGTTGGGTATTTATCATAATTAACTCCTTCGGGGCCGAATGAAATATCGAGACTAGGAAAATTTTAATATTGAATTAAAAATAATAAGAAAATATATAAAATAGTAATACTAAAAATTTGTCAAAGCTAAAATACAGACAAAAAAAACTGTCGTAACTAAAGACAATATATAAAAAATCAAGGAATCTCGAACAATAAATTGCGACAGGAATTTTTTTACTTATACGCAAATTTCTGCCCAAAAGTCTTAGATCCTTAATACCAAAACTTAGATAATAACATACAATAGAGGAATTCCGGGTAAAGCTTTATAGCATTAACACTTCAAAAGCTAGCGAAAAAATGTGTTTATAATATAGTATTTATATATTCAGCAGTTTATTTAAAAAATTATTTAAAATTAAAATGTCAATTTATTTTTAAAATAGTCCAGCTACTATTGTCTTCAAATCTTATAACTAAGACACTAATTTTTAATATTATTGTCAAAGAACACCATTTAAAAGGACCTATTTACTATATATTATTTACTTTTACTAGCCAACATTTAATTCTTAAACTTCAAATCGAGTACCTTGCTGTCGATCACGCTCGCTTGCGTTTTGTTTTTATTTTGTATTTTAGCATATCATTGCTGGAATCAGCTGCAAATGCATTTATGGCCGTATACTGACTGTCTCTATGTCTATCAGTTGAGAGATGCTCGAAGCTAGCTGCTCACAGCGAGATGATCTCTGAAATGGGGCAACAGCATCATTAAAAACTCGAATGCGTCTCGAAGCGAAGCGTCTTGAAGCGACGCGACGTATGTAAATTAGGGCTTTAAGATTAGATTCAGCTTGAGATGCCATACTTGAGATGTCAATTGATAGATAGCTGTGCAAAGACTTCTGTCAGTTGGCAGTAGCAATTGGATTGTTCAGCGTTTCAGTGATGCAGAGAGTTTGTCACCTTGCCATATGGCAAATCCAACAGTTGAGCGCATTAACGCAATCGCTTATGCTGTTTCCACAGAGATTCCCTCTGCAATTTCTCAGCTTTCGTCTGCAATTTCTCTCAGCTCCCCCGCTTTGTAATCTCAAGCATTAACTGTTATGGCCAGCCCCATTCACATTACCCTATCTAATACAAATCCCCACAGTCATTGCCCATTAACATAACTTTGGAGACGGAGATAGAGATGGAGACGGTGACGGAGACATTGCCCACGTCCTCTCAACGTCGTCCACTCAAACGGCACTCAACAAGTTCTAATAGTCACACACACACATACACGTAGATGAATCTATCTGTGTGTGTTTGCTTCCTACACACGTTGCTTACCTGAACTGCATCCCATGGTACAAATGCAGATACTATCCACAGCCCACGCACATACTCTAAACTCTGCCCCCCTATACTCCCCCGCTCCTCTCTTAGCTATAGTGTGCATATTGCATTTATGCAATACGTGCCTTGTTATTGTTCTGTCTGGCTGCGTTCCGGGTCCAGCAGAATCTCCAACAACGCTCGCATTGCATCTCGCTCTCTGCAATGTGTGTGCGCACACCCACTGTACACAGTGTGCTCTGTGTGTCCATCTGTCCCACTGTCCCCTGCTGTCCACTGGGCAGTGGAGCGCGCTTGCATATAATTTATATGCATTTGACAGTTTTGACTGATTTATCGATGCAGGAGCATGGCATACATAATGCGTGTAGCCATGAGCTTTTCCAGGAAAATCAGGAATAGTCATGCTCACATACACACACACATACACAAACTAACACAACAAAACACTCTCTCGCAGAGATACGTTAATTTTGCATAATGCTAACGCGCATATTGAACCATTTTTTGGTTCAAAGTTCGATTTTTGGATGACGAAGAGATAAAGAGAGAGAGAGAAACACATTTTGTGTGTGTTTTTAAAATCAGGCAAACACAATTGGCATTGCCGACACTGTTGACCCGATAAATGGACATCTGACAGTTATAAACTGGACCAAGCGATATTCGAGTGCTCGATGAGTCACTCGCCTGCCGCATTAGGTGTGGGTAGCAAACAATACGGAAATCATTTGCAAAAATTCACTTAATTCGAAAAGCATTTATTTTCAGAGCTAGCAAACGCATTAATTAATGTTTCCGAAATTATCAAATAAACTATTTTATTTTTATGCACACTTGAATGACCGTTTGAAAAGAGAGAACTTTGATTGAAATTCTTTGTGAGTTGATGGAGTTTTAATGCCTGCAATTTACTGCTCGTAAAATAAGTGTCAACGAAATTATATTATCTATGTCGAGTTTTATTATTTTCTGATTTAGTTTGGTAAATAAAAGTTCTTTGAATTCCTAGTTGAATTTAGAAATGCTTTGCTATAAATTGAAAGTTGTTGGAAATATTATTTAAATTCAATTTTATTGTTAAAATAAGTAAGAGAGCTATAGTCTGGTTTGCTACAATGTGAAATAAGCTCTACCAATTTTAATTAAAAGCAAAACAATGATACCAAGTTAATATTCAAAAAAAAAAAATAACCAAGCTAATATACCGCAAAAATACAAAAATACCGCAACCAATTTTATTAAAAGCAAAACAAATCGTTATTAATTTTAAAATATACCAAATTAATATATCACAAAAATACTAAAATATACCGAATGCAATATTTGGTATATTGCTATAATACTATAAACTTGATCTGTGTGCAAAAAATATATCTCTTATAATCTTTGAAATCTAGGTGCTTATACGAACAGACAGACAGACAGACTGACAGGGCTATATCGTCTTGACTGTTGACGCTGATCAAGAAAATATATACTTTATGAGGTCATAGATACCTTCTTCTGCTTGTTACATACATTTCAAGCATGCATAAAGTTATAATGCCCTTCTACTCTAACATATGTTTAGGGGATATAAACATATTGTATTTTTCTTGTGCTAAGAATTTTCATTATTATACTAAGAGAACTTAAAATTCTGATATTCGTTTATTCATAACGTGCAAATTGTTGAAATATTGTGTTAACTGTTTAGAGAATTTTAATAATTTGTATATACAAAAACTGCAAATCTATGTTTGGTATATGAAAGTTATTAGCAATAATTTAATTCTATTTCATTATGAAAAGTATTGTATTTATCAGACATAAATGATACAGGGAATTTTCTTTTAGTTTTCCTTACTGTGAACCATTTTTCTCGATTAACTCGAATGTGTCAACTAAAACAAATCATGCTAATTGAAGACTTTATGACTTTGGTACAATAAATAAGCAGAGTTCAGATGGCGATGATGATGATGTTTGTCATGGCAGGTAACACAATACAGGCAATCTCAATCAGCAGTCATTCCGCATGTCACATGCTTCGTGTTAAATGTCAATCGAAAAAACAATTCAGCTAACAGCCAAATGGAATCCATCCTCCTCCATCTGCACCATCTTCCATCCTCTGGCCAACGAGTTATGCTCTGCAGTGTGTGTGTTTGGAGCGTGCGTTAGTTTATGATGCAGTCCCAGCTCTCAATCCTGTCAAATTGTGACCGAGCGACTAAATTACACAAAAGCGAAAACCAAAAACAAAAGCTGAAAGAAAGCGATTCGTGGTCTCGCGTTGTGGATGTGGACATGGTTGCTTTAGAGTTGTGGAGGAGAGGGAGAATGGCTCTGGAGTCTAGACATGTCTCGCAGGCCCACACGAAAGCGTTTTTCGAACAAATTTGATTACACTCACACACACACACACACGAATCTAAGACTGTCTGCAGATAGCTGTAATACTCTTTTACAGCGTGAACGATACAATTTTCGGAATAAATTTGTAGCTGGCTATACATTTAAAAACGTATAAAAAATACCAGAATTAAGTTTAATGCTTGTCTAGAAATTGATGTTAATTTAAAGATCAATGACAAAGATAAATAATCATATAATAATAATAATATATTATACAAGAAATTTATTTTAGTGACAACAAAGTTTTTTTTACACGCTTCATTATATTTAAAAATGTAATTAGAATTACGGATACATTTGAAAATAATTTGCGATTTATTATCAATTGAAAAATAATTAATTTTAATGCAAATCAAAAATGTCAAAATTGGATTGATACAAATTTCGGTACATTAAAAATAAGTTAGGTCTCAAATTTATGTCAATTTATTCAACGCCGAATCTCGAATTTTATATGTTTTAAATTGGGATTACAATCTATACTTCATTTATTAGAAAATAGCCTCATTAATTTATCATTAGTTGAAAAATAAATATATATAGATGAATCTATGATATTCAACTTATCTTTATGTTAAAGATATTTTTGTTTAGTTATTGTTGAATTATGTGTGTGAAATATGTTCATATAATTTAAATTTGTTTGCGTTATATAACATGTTATTTGTATAAATTTTATTATTATTATTTATTTATTTTTATATTTATTTTTGTATAAATTGGATCATATATTTTAAAGTTGTTTCCAATAATTAAAGTCCTCACATATTTATGAATAGACATTAAGAGAATTTCTTAACTCGTCATTGTTTTTCCCCATTACAATTTCCATTTCCATTTTAGCGAGTTGTTGCTCTGTAGCTGTCGTTGGCTCCGACATTGTTTTTATTTTCACTTTGAAAAGAGTCGATTTACCGCAGTAATAAACAATCAAAACAAATACAAAGGCGACGTTTTATTGGGCATGCTTGGTTAGGCAGCCTCTCCCTCTTTCCTTCTCTTATTTGCTCCTCTAACTCAACTCCAATCGTGGACATGGGATGTGGACTCGAGTCGAGTCGCCTTGGGTGCGACGTGGGTGCGTGATCCGGAGGCGAGTTCACACGATTTACTATTTGTTATATTTATGGCGTCTGCTGCAAGTCGCAAGCCAAAACAATATTTTCTTTTTTGGTTGCTGGCGTCTAATGGCAAAATGCCAAATATTAAAAATACCTTGTGAAAAGGCAAAACTTTGCTTGCATTTTTATTGAATGTCGATAATGAGAAATGAATGCAAACTGGCGACGACGACCAGCTCGACTCGCATAAGTCACACTCAGCCAGTGTTTTTCGTTGTTGTTGGCACAGCACAATCTTAGTCATAGCCATAGTCATAGTCTAGAGTCGGAGCTGAAAGCTGAAAGAGCCAAGTAACCGCAGCAGAACTGACTGTCATATTGCAAAAGTTTTTCAAGTTCATTCCACGTTGCGGGTGCGTAAAATGATTTACCTGCTTGGCTGTCGAAACTTTTTGGCTTGCAAAAGTTCAAGTTTTAATCTCATTATATGCTGACTTTTGTTTTTCGACGTGTTCTCAGCAGCAGTCAGCTCAACCAATATCGCTACTCCGACTCCAACTCCAAATCCGTCTTTGACTCTGACTCTGACTCTGACTCCAAGTCCAAGTCGAAGTCTTAGTGTAGGTGTTTGGGATTTTTCACATTGCGCAGTTGTCGCGCTCAAAACTTGAGACCATAAAGCTGTCTTGGCAGCCTGGCCGCAATCCAATTGCCAAAGGCCAATGCCAAACTGCTGTCCAGAGTGTCGGTGGCGAAGGTGGCAGATAACTGTCTGCGGTATTCATTAGCCAAACAGCAATAGCAACAAGACAACTGCACTGTGAAGAGAAACGTTATGGATATGACTGTCACACTGACATGTCCGATTTAGCTACGGCTGCGACAAATGCGGTGCGAATACAGAGACAGCAGCAGTTACGGATACTGCCAAACAGCAAAAGATACAAATACAGATACACAAAATGCGCGTTAAACCTGGATGCTATGGCTAATGGGATTACCGAGAACTTCTTTTATGAGCTGTCAAGTGGGCGTGGAATATTAGTCACCCAAAAATATATTTTTTTATAAATATATATTTACATATTTAATTTATTTATGTGCTATGCATTTATCTATTTATGTATTTAGTCAATTACTTGTTTATTTGTTTATTACCTGATCTATATTTTTGGAATAACAAAAAGTATGTTTTTTTAGATTGAAATTAATTTTATTATTTCTGTATTTTCGATGTATTTAATAATTATTGTCTTTATTAATTAGCCATTTTTTTATTTGATTTACTCATTATTATACTTATTTATTATTAAATGTTTTAATTTATTGATGTACTTAATAACTTCTTGTTATATATATTTGTTAACTAGGCTCCACAATTAATCAAAAGAGTTCGAAATTGTATTTCAACACTTACAATCACATCAATATTGACACTTTGTCAAAGAAAAGAATTTAAGCGTCTTTTCTTTCATTGACAACTCTTTGACAAATTCCTTCACTTTCATTTTCTTTCGACTTCCTGCTTATGCAATATGAAAATCTCTTTCGGGTCCGTTTTAAGCCCTCTCAGATTACATAAGTTCGCGCCTCTATAATGCAGCTTTTGAATGATTGATTTTTCTTAAGTCCGCTAAAGGGAAATTAACATAACATTCAAAGACACGAGTGTCAAGAAAAGCTGTCAACTTTTCTTTAATATATTCCCCTTTTTTCAAAAATGTTTAAACTTAATAGTTCCCAATAGTTGAGTTCATAATGAACTGTTTGTGGACATTTGATGAGTGTTTTTTTTTTGTGAGTTGGGACGGAGCAATCATAAAAAAGATCATTTCGCTCGAATGCAGCCAACTTAATTTTATGATAGGAATTAAAGAAAAAAAAAAGCGTTTGAGTCAAAAATCAAATGAAAATATTACAAAAGCGGCTTTTGTTCGATTTGTCTTCTCGTGGCGTCTAATAAGCCATCAAATGGCCTCGAATTGCTTTGAATTGGCGTTTTATCGTCGAATGTAAATATTTGGATGTAGTTTTTTGTGTTCACTGCTTGGTTAAGAGGAAAAGTCGTAAAGTGAAGCGCTTTTGATGTGGTTATGATTGCCGTTTTGTGCTTTGCGCTGATGACTGAGACTCTGAGTCATTTGATACTCGCTTAGTTGGCTCAAAAGCCTCAGCGACTTAATTGTGAGTGCACTGAGCTTGTGCCTTTGCTCTGCAAGTGATTGTGATTTGTGTAACCACTACGCATAGCGTAGAAGGGTATTATAATTCATATAAAGTATATATATTCTTTGTCAGGGTCAACAGTCGAGACAATATAGTGATGTCCGTTTTTAAGAAATACTTTTGTTGGACAAACAAACAATTACAGCAATAGAGTCCATAGGTTGTAGCTTTGGGTGACAATCTAGTATATTTTGTACACTATATTTTTTTAATGTAGTACAATATCGATGTACCAAATGTAGCTATTAGTATATCATCAGTATTTTTGCGGTATATTAACGTGGTATATTTTTAGAATAATACTGTTTCTCTGTTATTTAAATCTGTAGAGGTATCTTCAAGTCGAGCAACACTCGACTGTAACTTTCTTATTCGTTTTTCCCTGGCTTTGCTTTGCATAATTTCATAACAGAGCCAGCCCACATGTGCCACACGCCACATGCCACATGGTGCAGCAACCCGCAATCGCAATCCCAACTGCAAACTCTTTTACCCCCTGCTGCTGCTGTGCTTGCTGCATTGAACTGCACTTCACTTTGATTTATCAATAAAAGGCAAAGTTTATTTATGAATTTCCGATTTCAATACAATGCCACAAAAAGATACAGATGCAGATACACAGATACACCACCCATGCGAGTTAAATTGTATGAATTACTTGGACAAGATACCAAAGCAGCTCCCACTCTCGCAACCGCTTGAAGGAGAAGTCTTATATAGTATATATCTGTATCTGTAACAGGTAGTAAAACCACTAAAGCCTTCTGGCTACCCAGACTTCAATGTCTCCTCTCTCTCCTTCTCCTTCTGCTTTTGCTTGCTGCACTTGCCAATCGTGGGGGCATCTTCGTTGCTCCTTGCCACAACTTGTGCGGCGTCAAGACTCGTCGCAATCATGATCAATAAATTCGAGCTGCTGATATTCGATGACTTCAATTTCCCTTAGTGCTGTGGCTTTGCTCTTCTCGTGATCACATTGACCGCCAAACTTAATGCTATGGGAAGATTTCGAATTCGTAGCTCATCAAAAATCTCTTTTTCTTTTGGCTGCTTTTCGGGGCTTTTCGTGTTGAGGCGACATTAGTTTTTATTGCTGCAGCAGCAGCAGCAGCAGAAGTTCATTATCATTCAGTTAACTTATATTTTTTCAATTTGTTTGCTGGCCAAGTTCGTGTTTGGCATTTGTCTTTCGCTCTCCACTCTTATCGGATTTCATTTCAATAAGCCTGGCACAGTGTGAAATGGGTCGACGAGTATTCGTCGAGTTTGAGGACTGGAAAACAAATGCACATTTTACATTTCACATTTGTGAAAATAAATAATCATTCCCAAGCAAGGTGCCGTTATAAAGTACAGGAAATTGAACATGAAAAATTGAAGAAGAAAACTCACTGGCACCTCGGCTATTTATAAACGCACTGCGATCACAGTCTCGAGATGTATGTGTGGACTCCAAAGAGACTGCACTCGACTCGACTCATCACACAGCCTATGCCCATTCACCTTCGGCGAAAAAAGGCCATAAAAAGAAGGAGGATGGAAGGGTCAGCCACATGAGGAAGAGCCGCCGCCGCCGCAGCAACGTTGAAGGCAGAAGATGAAGTAGAAGTAGTCGAAGTAGACAAGGTTAAGCTATAAAGAATTCATTGTCTGCAGTTCAAAGATCGCAAATTGAAAAATTTATACACAGAGTGCGAGAGAAAGAACAAAGAGTGGGATAGAGAGGGAAGAAGTGTTCCCAAGTGCATAAGAATATTAATAAATTAAAGGCCGCAGATAAAGCCAAAAGACCAGCCACAAGTTTACACAAATAACCCGAAAGCTGCGCTGGAAAATCACAAAGCCGCAGCAGGTGAAGGAGTGTAGAGAAGAGGGAGACTGAAGCTGCTCAGCACGCACGATGCATGTAGCACTTGATGAGATCTTTATTCGTGGCCAAAAGCCGATGCTGTTGTTGCACACATAAGCCACCAGCTAGCCTCAAATCAGCGACTGCACTTGCCATCAAAATTGCCGAGGAGGCAGAAAGAGAGAATCAAGTGTGTGGGTTGCAGCCTGCGCTGGCAAAGTTGATTGCTTGGTTGCACCATGCACCGTGCACCATGTCGCATGCAACATGGTCTTGGACATGGACATGTGTACTGCTGGCCCCGACGATTAGATGGGCAGGCTGAGTAGCGTGGTGGAGTTGGAAAAGCCTCGCAGTGCGAGCAAAGGTCTAATGAACTTGGGATGAAAAAGTCGATGTACTTAGTACTTAATGTGATGAGCAAAAAGCCTGTACTTAAAGCCGACAACTTTTAGGCTGCCAGATGATTGCCAAATAACTGCACGAGTTAGAAGCGACTTCAACTTGAATGCCCAGAAACAATAAAAATTACAGCCGTTTTTTTGCGCCGCATGAAATCCTTGACATGGTTGCCAAAAACAAAACCGAAATAAAAGTAAAAAGAAGTCTAGACAGACAAGAAGAGCACGAGAGCACAAACAATGCCAGACGGCTGCCGAAATACACAAGGACCAAGGACCCGCAGCGGAGCATAGGATACCTTTGGGACGAGCCCAACAATTCAAACAGTTTTGTTTTATTTGCGGGATATGCAAAGCGCTTTTGGATTCGAGGTGAAATCACAACATTCCATGACATAATTCAGCACAAATGAAGCGGCGACTGTCGACCGTTGGCTGGCAAAAGTTCAAGATCGGAGGCTAGTCGAAGGACCGACCGACCGGCTACTAAATGTTGTCTGAGCTCGTGTCCCAATAATTTATATGAAAACAGCATACAACAAGAAAAAAACGAATTCAAATCGAAAAACAACAAGCGACGACAGAAATCGAAAACCAGCAATGTTTTGTCCCTCTCTCGACAACTCAGGGAACTGCATTCCCAACATTGTGGAATCCAATCGAAAGGGGATCTGAAGTTGAAGTTCGACGCGGAGTTGGAGGCGTTGTCTTTCGATTTCGTTGATGCGTTTTGTGGACTTCGCCTGCTGGAGTTGTTGACTTTAAATGGATTTCTGTTGTAGTTTTATTTTGTTTTATTTGTGATTCGAGTTGTCTACAAGTCGAGTTTATGTTAACATCGACAATCAATGGCTATTAAAAGCCGCGATATATGTTATACATAACTCCATCGTATTGGGAGGTTATCTCGCTGCACAGATTTGTCGTAAGTAAATAAATGTACATCCGCCGTCGCACAATGCCAATTAGCCAAATCCTTAACTTGCCACAAGAGCGCAAACACAAACCGACAGATGATAATGAGACATTTTATATTACGATGAAGTGTTTCCCCCGCCGCTTTCGGTATGAGTAATGAAGCATTGTGAGCATTAAAAATATAAAAACCAGAGCAGAGCCAGGCCACAAAACTGGAGACTGAGATTGCGGTTGGCAATGCCCAAAGTGTACAAGTTAGGCATATAAATTTCCTCATTTTTATAACGTTGCTTGGTCTTTGTCTTTGCTCTCTGCGGCGACCGCCGTGATTTTGTGTTTTTTATTAACTCTTTATGGATTCGCAAGAGGATCTCGATGATGACGGCGACGCAGACGCTGGCGATTAAAACGTTTTTACGACTTAATGAGCCACTCGCCGCATCGTTTGCCAGACGAAGCGGGGCATGTGGGTGCCACATTGCCACTCTAAAAACAGTGCCTGCTACAGCTATGCGCCGCCTCAAAACAATAAAATGATGATAATGATGATGTGGCGCATAGAGGTGACAAAATTATTGTAGCTACAACGGCATCATCCAAGAGTCTCTTCCAACTCCTCCCACTCACACTTCACAATTTCTGTGGCCGAAAAACTTGGACAGCATCTTAGTAAAATAAAAATGTTTACGAGTGCGCCAGGAGCACATTTGAGATTAGACACTGAATCGCCAAACACTTTAATGTCTTTCGCCAGGCAATTAGGCAAAATAAAAACGAAAGAAAAAGCCAACTGCGTTAGCCAAACTCTGATGTTTGCGTTCAGATATCTTTTTAGCCAAATTGAGCTGAAAGCAAAGCAAGTGCTTGCTGATTGCGTCGCGATTGCCTAACAACATCATCACTAACAAGCAGACAGCGCAAAACCAGATAAATTACCCATTGAAGAGAGTCCAAACGAATGAGAAAGCTCAAATGTTGCTCATGATTGAGGGACTGTTGCTCTATATAAGCTTGACTTCTAAAGAGAAGAATTTTATGGGTAATATTAGTGGATGAAAATAGCAATTTATTACTCAGCACTTTTATAAATACTAATAATAAGTTTTGAATTTATGCCAACTTCAAGTTTAAAGATATATTAAAATGTTAGAAATTTTAACTTTTTTGCTTCTAAGGAAGGCAACAAAAAACGTTCAGTAGAGTAAAATGTGAAATTATGGCTGATAAAATAAATATGCAGTATTTTTAATATTAACAAAAAAAATTTTAATATTGCGAACTTAAGTTTTATCTTACGTGAATATGTTAAAATATTGAGGCATTACTTCTTAAGACACCCCAAACTTGATGATAACAATTGGAATAGAGAAAATGACAAATTTTAAGTGACGCTTTTTATTAAGAATATTAAATTAATAAATATATAAAAATATTTGAAATTGTGAGATTTTGAAGTTTTTTCTTGTCGTAAATATGAAGCATATGAACGAATTTTATGTTTAAAACATGTCAGAAATATACAAAAAAGTGTGCTCGACCCCTCTACAAATTTTCTGTACAACCATATTAAAAAACAAGTAAGAAAGCTACAGTCGAGTGTACTCGACTGTGAGATACCCGCTACCCATTTTAAATAAAAGCAATATATTTTGCGGTATTATTCTCAATATATACCAAATATATTGCAAAAATACTAAAAAAATATACCAACTGGTATATGTGGTATATCGGAGTAGTACCGCATTCAAAATATACCATAGACGGCGCAATATACCAGATTGTCAGCCAAAGCAACTCATACCCCTAGTAAGTAGGCGTTTTTGCCCATACAAAAGTATTTCTTTAAAACCTTCCACAATTTTTATCTGATTGCAACCAAATTTTTAGGAATCATAACTATTACAGTTATTGTTGTATATACCAAAATTCGAAACTCTAGTTTAAAAATTACGCTTGTTATTCGATTTTTTTGATTTGCGGGGGCGGAAGTGGGCGTGGCAAAAATTTGAAACAAACTTGATCTGCGTGCAAACATAACAAATGTTTTCGAAAAAAAATTATAGCTCTATCTCTTATAGTCTCTGAGATCTAGGTGTTCATACGGACTGACGGACAGACACACAGACGGACAGACGGACATGGCTATATCGTCTCGGCTGTTGACGCTGAAGAAGAATATATATACCAGAATATATATACTTTATAGGGTCGGAGATGCCTCCTTCTACCTGTTACATACATTTCCTGCCGGCACAAAGTTATAATACCCTTCTACCCTATGGGTAGCGGGTATAAAAAAAAACAACTTGCAAGCTACTCAAAGTAGTACTTCAAATGGTCATAAAAACGGCCGTGCAACGTTTGCAACGCGTGGCATGAACCATGAACCACATTTAATCACACATTTTCCAATGAAACTGCAGCAAATTGTTTATTTAATTTTTAATGTGTGCACAAGACACACACACATATAGAGGAGAGGCATGCCACGTTTTGCGTTGTGCAGCACTTCGCTTTACGGCCATTAGCGTATGATTTGTCTTAACAATTAAGCGCAGGCCGCCGAAGAGAGTCCTCTTTGCTGTCTCTCTCTCTCTCACTGTCTGTCTGTTTTATCTGCATCTTTAAGATACACATGCTGCATGCTGAATGCTGCATGCTACATGCTGCATGTTACAAGCTACATGCTGTTTGTTGCTGCCACAATCGCGAGGCACTTCAAAAGAAATGAATGTGCCTGTTGCCCGTTGCATCTTGCACTCCGTAGTACTTGTTCGATGTGTTTTATTTCTATTCGTGCAACAACTTGAGGCTGAAAGCGTCTTCTCTCGTTGTCTGGTGTTTTATGAGTACGCCTAACTGATTGATGCGCCTATTAAACGATTTCTCATTCGCTCAGGGGTCTACTTACGAGCTACGAGTGTGGCGTTATTTTGACGTTAATTGGATTGTTGTTGGCCACAAAAGATGGCCCCAAACAGGAGAGAAAAAATCGAAAAGTGTAGGGGGAAAATAATTGAATAATTATTCAATGATTGCTTTCAAATGATTGTGGGTGTTGTGGAAACTCCAAATGTAACTCGGCTGATGAAATGATTAAGAGCAGAGTGAAAGCAACTCAAAATATTTCATTCACAATCCGAGGGATGTTTTGCCAACGTATTTGAGCTCATCATTTATTTATGATTTTAATATTTTGGGCAAATAAAGCGAGATACTCCTCGCAACCTGCGCAAATTTCATTAACAAACACCGGAGTCTAGTTTGAAATTTGTTGCTGTTGTTGTTGTGGTTGTGGTTGTTGCTGCCCTTTTTTCATTTAAAAAATAACCAAAATGACATCAAAGATTCATTTTTATCATGTCGAGCAATGAATGTCTGGCTGGCTGGGTCTAAAAGCGAGTCTAGCTCTGTCTCGACTCTCGACTGGTTTTTGAGCCAGAACTGTTTTGCGTGCGACCCGCCTACAGACCAAGACTCGTCTCGTCGCGTCGCGTCTCGTGGCGTCGCAGCTGTCTGCCTATCATAGATAGTGCTTAAATATTTATAAATTTAAATTCATGGGAAAAACAAAAGCGCCTATCGCCTGACTGACTGACTGGCGACTGCAACAATGTCGCGCATCGCACACACAATTCAACAGAAATTGAGAAATGTCAAAAGGAAATGGCGTAATTTTGTAATTTGCACTCGAGCAAAAAGCAAACGAATTAATCTCATAACTCGCACATGTTCCACTTGGCCCCCATTTGATGCTCTCCACATTCATCGAACCGCCTTTTGATTTACGTGAAAAATCGCTTATGTGGAAATGTTTTTACATTAAAACACACACACAGCGAGTGAACAACGACTGCAGAATTTATTGAACGCATTTTATGCGAGTGTTGCGAGTGTAATTCTCCATGTTTCCATATATATATGTACATATGTATATATTGAAAATGAAAATTTATGGCGCCTTAAAGGCGACACATTCGCGTATGCATGCTAAATGGGGATTAGGCACAGTTTGGTGTGCCCACAAAATGTCTGCCTTGGGGCGACCAGGCATTAAAATGAACTGTCATCGTTTTGATTAACCTCCCATATACCGCATTGGATTAATATTAAAGCCAGGCACTTTTTGATTGAAAATCCTTCTTAGGAACGCTGCGGCAGCACCTGACCCAAAGTTTATCGCGAAAGTTTAGCGATACTTTTTAATTTCCGCTGCCAAGTTTTTGGCCAACTTCAAACACACCCAGTTTCCCATTGTCTTCTCCGCCAGCTGTGTGCGATTCATTCACAAACATGCGCTGAGTCAGCGCGATCGAGTAATAATAAAAAAAAAGGTAAAACTCACAAACTCGAAATTAATTGCTAATTTCAAGGCAAAAGAAAAAAAGAAGACGAAAAGAACAGCGATCGATGCGGTGTCATAAACCAAGCTTAAAGGTTCGTAAACAAACTGAGAGCTTAGAGGAGGCGGCTTCTCTTTATACCCGCTTACGATAGAGTAGAAGGGTATTATAACATTGTGAAGGTAAGAATTGGTCTTAGTTGCTTTATCTGATAATTTGGTATATTGTGTACATTATGGTATGTTTTCAATGTGGTACTATATCATTATAATAAAAACACAACCTATGGTATATTTTAGTATTTTGCGGTATATTAATTTGGTATATATCCATAATATATTTTGAATGTAGTACTATGTATATATCATAGAAAAAACTAAATTAATATACCACAAAAATACTAAAATATGTCAAAGGCTACGTGAAGCCAGGAAATGGTATTAGTTGCTTTACATTACATTACATAATGGTATGTTTTTAATGTAGCACTTTATCATTATACTAAAATCCCAACCTATGGTATATTTTAGTATTTTGCGGTATATTAATTTGTCATATATCTATGTATATATATATATATATATAATTTGAATATAGTATTATATATCATAGATATAAATCAAATTAATATACCGCAAAAATACGAAACTATACCAAAGGCTATGTCTGGTATATCTATATAGTACTACATTCGAATTCACTATTTTAGCGGTGTATTAATCCGGTATACTTTCAAAATAATACTGCAATCTTTTGCTTTCATTAAAAATGGGTACCGAGTATCTCACAGTCAAGCACACTCAACAGTAGTTTTCATACTTTTTTTGTCGTTCTCTTCTTTTTTATTATGTTTCACATTTTTGATATTAAAAATATTCCGAAAATAATCCAGAACGTGTGGGATATTCTGGGAATTTGTTTGGAACTCGACTTGACAGTTTTTTCTTCCACAAATTAATTGGCATTTAAAGGCGTTCTTCAGATGCGATGTATGTTATAAATTTAAGCTTGGGTTCACTTAAGAAGTGAAATGAGAAGTGTTTAAGCATTTAGCTTAGCAGATCAAATTGAGATTCGTGTTGATCCCCGCAAACTAAACTATTTATTTTCTAGGCGCTTTTGCTTGATGTTCAGTCAGTTTATGAGCAAAATGAATTATGCTTTGCCGTTCCACGCAAAATCTTAAAAGGATCATTAATAAATATTTCACTCGCTCTCAGCTCTGTCTCGCTTGTCTCGCTCAAGCTTCAGTCCTTGGCTGCCTGTCAAATCCAAAAGGCCTAAGACGCACACACTGGAGATGGAGTTGGAGAAAGAGCTTAACATATTCACAGTTCGTGTGCCTCCCGGGCGCCCTGTCAGTCAGGCAAAAGCTGAGACTAGAGACTCTGGCGACGCATCGCGCGAATAACATGCAAAAATCCACTTCTACGCTTTTGGGTAATCCGCATTTTAATGACTTATTTTCTCGACTTGCCTTTTGGCAGTCTCCAGTCTCTCGTCGTAGTCGTCGTCGTCGTCGTCGTCTTGTGGCATGAAACACATGTGGAGGGCACTGAGCTCTCTCAGCTGGGATGGAATGGGAATGGGATGTCTTTTTTTTTTTCTTCTTTTTTACTTACACCTACAGTTGAGGTTGCCCCAAAAGCGGGCATCATCTCAGTCTCCGCATCTCCCACTCCATAAAATTGTCATTTATTATTTTTGTGAATTATATTTAGACTTGTTCTACTGGGTTGTTTTTTGTGTCCTTTGCGCCTTTAAGCAACTCCAGTTCAATTAAATCTTATTGCAGAATAAATAAGCGAAAGTTTAGTATGCTTGACTATGAGATATCCTTTACTTCCTAAATTGATACTAAGATTTCAAGTTTCGACTATGACTATTCAAAATGAATAATATAAAATTCAAGTAAGGAAAGACAAAATAAAACTTGTTTAATTTTTATTGCATAATAATAAAAGAAAAGTAAAGTTTGCTTGACTTTTAGATATCATTTACTTACTGAAGAAAAGTACGGGAAATTGATACTGTAATATTTAAGTTCGTACTGGCAAATTTATATTAGTGCGTTTTTAAGCAATTATTAAATTTGATTGCAACAATAGAGGTTAAACGTCAGCCATGAGATACCCTCTAATTATAAAATAAATACTATAAAATTCATTAAGGAACTTTCAAAATAATGTTTGTGACTTTGTACTTTTAAATAACTGCTGTTCAATTCAAATTTAATTCTAATATAAATAAGAAAGATACTCTTGATGCTATGAAATTCATATTGAGAAATATTTCTGCTTTTAATCAATTTTAGTTGAATTTAAATTTTTTTCAGAATAAATAAGCAAACTAATTTAGGAAAATTCAAGTTTATACTATCTGAAAAATCCTCTTTTTTTCCATAAGTATATTAAAATTATTTAAAGTTTTGATAGTCAAGCCTGATCAATCTGATCTTCCGTAATCTTTGATACTTTGATATTTTGTTTTTTTTTTAAGGCATATTAGATGCATACATTTGTATTTCTTAACATTACTACAATTGATAATGGAGGATAATAACAAAAAGAGATTTAGCGAAAATGAAATAAATATATTAAAATCTCATTTATGATGTTTTGATTTTTGAAGGCATTTTAAGACTTCCTTATATTTTTCATATTATAAATTCCTATAATTATTTGCTTAACTTTCACTTATCACCAATTGTTCATACCCTTTTTATCCCTTAACCATTTGGGTATAATTACGTCTATTACTGAGGGCAGCGCGTGGTTTATCTGTAAGTCAGTTAGCTCCTCATATTGACTATAATGCACAAATGAAATTAAAAACTTGCAAAATGCAAAATAAATGCACAACCCCTGGCTCCAATTTCCACACTGCAGTGAAATGTTGCACAAGGGTTGAACGGCACACAGAACTCAAAAATTGGGGGAAGAAGGAGTAAGGAGTAAGGTGGAGTAAATGCCAAATGGCACTGCAGTGGCGACTATTAAAATATTTTACAAAATTAACCCTTTTTGCAGGCAGCGCACAGTCACTAGTTAATTTATGTGTGCCCCATGCAACGTTGCAACGTTGCAACAGCAGTGTGGAATACCAGTAACTGTTTGTCATCTGTCGGTCGGTCTGTCTGTCCGTGCCTCTGTCTGTCTGTGTGTTTTCTGTCTGTCTGTTCTCTATTTATCTGCTGCTCGAAGTTCAGTTTCAGGAGCGACTGAGCCCCCGTGTTTGCTGATTAATTGCAAATTGCTGGGGTGTCTGCTGCCCGGGCGAAACCACATTAAAAGGCATAAAGGTCACGGCAAGGAGCGACCAAGTCAAGTCAAGCCATCGATCCCTGCAGTCCGTGCGTATTCCTAGTTTATTATTTTCACTCCCACACCCGTCATTTATGCAAAGTGGCGCACCAGGACCTGCCATCGCAATGGTAACAGCAACAGCAACAGCAACAGCAACGGCAACAGCACCCGCAATCAGTCCTCAGTCCAGTGGCCAATCTAGAACCCTGCAGCGCAGCTCGCACCTTTGATGTGCGCGCTCCATGTCGACAAGGACTTTGACAGCAGCAGCAGCAGGAGCACCAGCAGCACTTTCATCATTTGGCTTTTGCCATTTGCGCTCTCCCCGGCGCCACTTTTGACCACTTCAGGCAACAGCAAAAAAGGGGTTGCCACTTGACCATTTGCTGCTACCGTTTGCCCCTTCTCCGTACTCCACTCTCCTTCGTCTCCAACTCTAGCTCTTGCCTCTGCACTCAACGTTCGGTCTCTGGGCTCGCTTCAGGTCACTCAGTCAGCGCTTTGGCAGCTGTTAAGTGTTTTGTTTTGGCTACCAGCCACCTATCTCTCTCTCTCTCTCTCTTTCACTCTCTCTCTATCTTTGTTTTCGCTCTGTTTATTTCGCGTTTGCTTTTAGCTTGTTTGGCCATTTGCTGTGCGCTACCGCTGCTGTTGTTGTTGTGTTTACTGATTAACTTCGACGACAGCGCGCAAGCCAATGAAAAATTTGTCTAGCATGCTTTTAGGCGTCTTTTCCTTCCTGCACCTAAATACCTGTCTGCGATTCTTATCCATGTAAATTTCACTAGAGGGAAATGAGAACTGCAACGGAAGTGGTTACTCTTATATACTTGTCTAGCATTTTGTCAGAGCTCTAGTCAATTGTACGCCTCAACCTGATAAGCAGGCAGCTAATGAAGGAGCCTCTGGGTTCGAACACTTATCCTCACACACACACACACACACCCACAGATACACCGCACTCTAGACGAGGGACAAGCAAACCACGCTATCCACAAAAACCAAACCGACGCAACGCAAAAGTAAAGTTGAAAGCAAATCTCAGTCGGGGAGATGGAATGGGGTGAAAAATGGTAGGCAAATGCATTCATTAATAAATTATCGAGGCATACAAAACCTCAAACTAAAACAGCAGCCGCATGCAGAAAGCATAGAAAGCACAAAGCAAAAGGAAGGGACAACAATGTATACAAACCGCCGCAGCCACCGTTCACAGCAACAAGAACAACAACAAGAACAACAGAAATCAGAGCAAAGGACCAAAGGACGATATCATTACGTATACGTAAAACTTCCGCCTTAGAAATTCAATTAAACTAATAAATTTTCCATTATCCTTATCGGTGGCAGAGTTGCCATCGAAGCAGAGGCTGCGTGTGTCTGTCTATGATGGTGGACAGGGGGAGGCAGTGGGCGGAGTGCAGGGTGCAGGCAGCACAAATTTAAATGCGTCTAAAGCAAACATAAAGAAACACACACACTCAAACATAGACATAGAGAACTAAGGGACGAACACATGTGTAAAAATAACAGCAGCAAGCAGGGCAACAACAACGACAACAAATAGCAACAATTTGCATAAATTAAAACTTAAAATCAAGCGACGACACACAAAACACGGCCCAACCTCTGAAGTTGCATAAAACATACTACAAAGGGATAGTCGACGATACCATCACAACAAATACCTAAATTTAGTAATAAAAAAATATTATATAATAATATGAAATGTGATACAGAAGCTTTTTGATAGATTAATTTGATTAGTTTTTAGAGAATATATTTTAATAGATTTTAAAAACATTTTTTCTCAATTTACTCAAAATTATGTCGAAGCAAATTTTACTACTTATTTGTAGTTTGGCTTAAAGTTTCATAAATAGATTATGACATCATTGTTTATAACAAATTGTTTTCTTTAAAATCTGATTAATATAAAAAACAGCTCATCTTCATAGTTTAATGAAGTTAAGTTGTAGTTTGAAGCAGTAATCAGATATCTATGTTGATATGCTTTGACCTTGTTCGCTTGAAGAACTGCTTGAAGAAACTAAAGACAAATTGAGATTAGTTCGTGGGAATAAACATGAGCACATGACAAATTAGTTCAATGAGTTTTGTGACTTAAGATTGGCTTCGCTGGAAATCTTTAGCAAGATGCTTTGAGTGCTTAGATTTTTCTAATATTAATGTTAATTTTTTATATTAATTGTGTCAATAAATGAAGTAAAGACTTCACAAATCTAATGATAGAAATTACTTCGGTGAATGTTAGTAGTAATACATTTTTTAATAATGAATGAATTTTGAATATTGTGCATATTAATAATTAACAACATCAATAAAAGAAAAAACTTCAACAAATGGATAAGCAAATGTCTTAAAATCTTAAATATTTTATTTTAATTTTACTCTGAATAACTTTCTGGGATATGATTCAATTTTTTTTAAGTAATAATTAAAACTTTACACATAACTTTTGTTAAGACTGGAAGTATCTTTCATAAATTTGAATATGAATATCTGAATACTTCATTATAAAGCTTAATTTATCAGCAATCGAATTTATAATATTCTATACTAAAGTATCTAAAAAAAAAATTAGTATAGAATTATTGAAAATGTCTTGAATTTTGAACCACCAATTTCAAATTTAATTACGACATCGCTAATACTAAAATTTACTTTTCTAATTGTAAATAGAGATTTTTGAAGTACTAGTATTTCTTGAATTCTGATTAACTGCCCACTGTGTTTTGCCTAGCCGATAATTCCAGAGCCTTACAAATTGAAAAATGTCAAATAACAAGGCAGAACAGGGTGTCAGGGCAGTAAAGGAAGCAGGAGAAGGAGACACGGCACGCATAGGGCGTGCTGACAAGGCGCCGGGGGGCGTGTCGAGCAAAAATTGCAAATGCAAAATTAAAGCTTTGTTGCATTTACTTTGGTGTTTATGTGTGTGTATGTGTGTTTTGTTCATTTAAATTTGAGCACATTAAAGTGCCAGGCACTGAGACTCCAAGGGGGGAGATACTGAATTTACATCAACCCCACTGGAGAGGTCCTTGCGAGAAAGACAGAGAGGGAGAGTGGTGGGGAGAGGGAAGGCTACTTCAAGTAAATACGACGGCGACATGCCTCAGCTCCGGTTTTTGCATGTGGAGCACCACAGAGCACCGCAGCAGCAGCTGATTTCTTTGTCAGGACAGAGGACATACCACACAACACAGAGCACTGAGCTCAGAGAGAGGACAGGACATACAGCGAGGAGCATACTATAGTCCTAGCTGATGCTGTGGCGGCAGCACAAACACGTAAATTAATCTGACAAGTGATACTTTTGGCCTCGGGCGGTCTCTCTCTCTCTCTCTCGGTCTTCCTTTGCCCTGCTCTGCTTCAGTCTGGTCCGGTCTTCGGCACACACTCGAGTCAGAGAGAGAACGACGACGGGGGGAACGTCAAAATGTCGCTGTGCAGGACAGCAGCCATGTGGCAAGCATAAAAGTCCTTTGGACAGCACACACATATCCCCAGGACAATGGACGAACGGACAGGCGGACCGACTGACTGACTGACTGACTGACTGACTGGTCGCTGGCCTGACTTTTTACTTGGCTGCCAGTTGATGAGACGCTGACGTCGACGTCCCCAACGACAGCACTTTTCCCCAGCTGGCCGAAGCACAAGCACAAGTCCACAAGCCATATAGGAACTCTCCAGTGGGTGTCTACTTTTATTTACATGTATTGCAGTTATTTTGTATGTAATTTATTTCCTGACTGCCTGACTCCCTGACTCCCTGACTGTCAGTCGGGCAGTGCGTGGGAGAGAGGCTTCTAGGTGCCGCCTCCTAGTTTCTGTGCCCCCTTGACATGGGTTTTGTTTATTGGTTTTTCCACTTGGGAGCTTTATGTGCCTGCTTGCCTCTCATGCAGCTTGCAACTTGCAACTCACAGCTCGCAGCCTGCAGTCTGCAGTCTGTTGTCTGCGGCGCTCTTGACGTTGTTGGCTCTGACGGTCAAGTTTGAGTTTTGGTTTTAATGGCCAGGCTGCGGTTGGACAGTAAAGTGGCCACAGGCGTACGTCAAAATGGCGTCAAGTGGGGTGAAGGGGCGAGTAATCATTATGCGAGCGCATATAACATTATTTTATAATAAGATTTGACTTATTACAAGTTACGGTTATTATATTTAATTTTGAAAAATCGTTAGCACCTCACGTATAATTTTGTGTATGAATGAATTACGTTTTAAAATTCATATTTTATTTTATTTTTTTATGTTTGTGTTGAATACAATTTAAATATTAATTTTAGCTTTTATCGCAATGCGCACTCTCAATAATTTATTTTGAATATTGTGAAGACGTGAGAAGTATGACTATTTTCCAACCCCATTTAGTGTACGCTGATTTTGTAGCTTTTGGTATATTAGAATGTAATAATCTATTCTATTGTAAAAATTTATAGTACATATTAGCATTTGGGTATACTAATTTGGTATATTAATTTTGGGTATATTAATTTGGTATATATTTGAAATATACTAAATATATCTTTTGCTATATTTTAGTATTTTGGATATATTAATTTGATATATGTACATATATTAGAAATAATACCAAATGGAATAACCATTTTCCATAACATTTCACTTTAGACTGTAGCTTCCTTGATTATTTTTAAATTATTATAATCACCTATGAAGTCCATTCCATTCCAAAATAAAAGAAAGTCAACTTAACAATACCTAAAAAGTGCATCTTGAAAGCAGAAGCTGTAATTTAACGTTAAGCAGTTCTAAAGCCTTAAAACTGATTGATTCATAAAGCAATTTATGCAGTCTTTTTGTAAATGTAGTTAATAAACTTTCGAGTCTTCTTCCTGCATTGCTTCCTGCCAAAAATATAATTATTGAAATCAACGTTTCAGCTGTTCATTGGCTGTCGACTTCATTTTCGCATAATTTTTAATGTTGCCTCTTCAAAAGACAAAAAAAACAATGCAGCGGCGACGACAGTGATAAACAATAAACAATCAACAGTATGGACACGAGACAGCAAGACAAAGCTGATGGGCCTGGCACACTTTGCAGCTCGTTAATCAATTAAAAACATTCGCGAATTTGCATAAACAATTTCGCTTGGAGTTATTGTTGTTGGCATCCATGTTGCACTTGCATTCAGTTTGTTTACGGAGGATCGACTTCAGAAATTGATTAAAACATCACGTAATCGCAATCGCAATCGCAACATCGACGGCGACAGCGGCGTCCGCGTCAAAAGGCGCCAACGTCAACGCCGGCGACGCCATCGACTCTCCCTTTCTCTCTTTTAATATTACCGTCTCTCACTCATTCCCTTGCTCCGTCTCTGTCTGTGGAACGCTGCACGTACGCGTGCGGTTTCTATAATACAAGTGCTTGAACTACGCCCAGAATATGAATAAATTCAATTTGAATTTCTGCGAATTTGCAGCTGATTCAACTGGGGGAACATTGCTCGCACATATATTGAATTTAAATTGTGCCGATCGCAGACAGACAATCAATAGAGAAAAAGCCAATGACAAATTGAACCAGCTCGCCCATATGGCGATGATGAGCAAGTGACTCACAATGGAACAGCAATTGACCACCAACCTGACCCAACCTGACATCTTATCGGCATCACCATAAATAAACCAAAAGGTACAACCCATCGCAGAGAAATTCCTTGCAAGTATCCCGAAACAGTGACAACGACAAAATAAAAAATAAAACAGCGAAGAGAGGGCGACAGCAAAGAGAACTGAGACAGAGACCGTAATTCTTTGCTGCAGTCTTCATAAATTTCAATTTTACATGCAGCAGAAGATGTCAGACCGAGGCTGGCCAAATATGGTTAATGACTTGTTTGTGTGTTGGATTAAATATAAATTATATTTCCCGTGGCATGCACATAAGATTGCAGCACAACGGGAACGGAGAACGAGAACGAGTTCGAGAAAAACACGTAAGGCGAAACTTGTTTCGTACTGCAGCATGATTAAAATTTTATTCCAATGAAATTTGTTTACATGTCCAGCCAGAGAAACAACACAAAAGGGCCAAGCAAAAGCCAAATTATATACAGAGTAAAACAACAAGTATATCTTATATGTATCTTCAGTTTAGCATTCAATTGACTCCCACAATCATTGATGATTTGCTAGCTTGATTGAAAGCTGAACTCGAATCAAATACAACGACATGTTGACACTGGGCCAAAATAATTAGCACAATCTGTGAGCCGAAGATTGCATTAATTGATGGATGATTAGAGCAAATAAACTAATCGAAAACATGAGTTCCATAGTTGAATTTGCTGTATTTGTCATGTGTTCCAATTAATCAGGACAACATTTTGCGGCAGTCTATTTCAGAGACCAGCAAACATATGCGTCGCAATGAATCAAAATGTTTGGGAAAATGAGAAAAGGCTGCACACAAAAATAAAATAAAATTAATTTACAATGAAAATGTGTGGAAATTTATGGCGGGAGACGGGAGCACAACATGCTGTTAAAAAATTGACCAAAACATAAGTTCAACGATGCGTATGAGTAATGTGTGTGTGTGTGCAAAGGGGAAAGCGGGAGTGTGCGTCTGAGAGATCTGGCTGGAAAATATGTTGGCAAATAAATAAAAATATGCGTACAGTATAAATGACGTGCTCTTAGTCCTGAGCACATCATAGTAGAAGAAGACGAAGGACGACGACGACGACGACAGGAAACTGCATGAAATTGCTTAAGTTGCCTGTCGTGGAATGGCAAGAGGAGAGGGAGAGGGCGAGGGCGTAGAAGTTGTTGCCAAGCGAACTTGAAAGCTGCCGACGATCAATAATTCTCGCACAAAGTTATGCAAAGTTGTCAGGCTGAAGGTTCGCAAAATCCCAGCACATGTTTATGGAAAATGTAAACGAACAAAACGAAACGAAACATCGAGTCTGAATCTGCAGCCGGAAATCGAATGTCTGTCAGTGGGAAATTTATATAAACAGAGCAGAGAGTTGTTTGGTTGTTGGTAAGTAGCTTGGCGCCGGCTCCTAGTAGCTCTTCAAATCAAGCTGCCGCCTGGTCCAGTGTGCTCTCTCGCCTGTCCCAACATAATTTATGCAAATAAGTCGACACACGCAATGTCTGCAAGAGGCAGCAGCAACATACCGCTCCTCTTCTCTCCTCCTCCTCCGCCTCCTTCTTCTCTATGCAGAGCAATGAATCATATGGCAAAAGGCATTTGACGGCTGCAGCAGAGCTATTGTAATAGGCCCGTTGGGTGCCACTGCCACGTACGCAAACGTGGCGTATGCGTAATGCACTCAGACACCCAGACAAGACACATAAGACTCACTTGACACTGACGATTCCAGCGAAATATTTTTGAAACGTCCAAAAACTTTTGTGGCTAAAGTTTCACACATTTGTCTGGCTCGCTTGTGAGTGATGTTTTGAGTGCTGTTTGGCATTAGATTCTCGCTGCCACTTACCTGCAAGTAGATAAAGAGAAAAAGAGAGAAAAATATTATTAGCTAACGTCGTGGCGATAAACTAACTCAGCTAATCGTGTGCTTAGACCTAAATCAAGTGCAGTCTCAATTACGCTGAAGGGATTTCTTCGTGGAAGGCGCATAAATTAGGGTCTTAAGCCTGGGCTAAGAACGCTCTAATGAGGCCTGAGCGTGAACCTTTAGCCTCGCCTGCTGCTGTTGCTGCCAGCATTTTGCATGTAATCAAGGAGTCCATGTGCGAAGCGCTCATGCATGACCTCTTTAGCTCTCTCTCTCACTGCTGCTGCTGCTGCTGCTAATCCAACAACTTGACTACCATTACACTTGGCCAAAAGGTTCACCAAAAAAAAAAAAAGAGAAAAAAAATACGTAGGAGAAAAGAAAAGAAATTGCGTTCATTTGCTCAATCGTGCACTCGAAAATGTCAATTTACATTTGCGGCTGGCAATGTGCTCCCCATGGAGCGTCATGGAGAGGCGTCTCCCCTGTGGCCGGGTGGGGGGAGAAATGGTGGGGAAATGGTGAAACGGTAAAATGGTAAATGGGAGGCCAGAGTGAGCTTAAGTTGACTTTAACGCCTGAATGCATCTGTGTGAAGTGTGTGCTAGGAAAAAGGACTCGGCATAGAGTGAAAGTTTTCATTGCGCAAACTTTTTATTAAAGTCAGCAGAAATCGCTGTGAATGCCAGTTTAGTTTTAGGTTTCTCTCCCTCTCCCTCTCTTTCCCTCCTTTTCACCCCCACTCTGTGTGTGTGCGTGTGTGTTTGACAATGTGGGCGTGGCAGCTGGGCTGTCTGTTGCTCGCTCTCTCTTTGGTCAAGTTAATTTGTATGTGTGGCCGTAAACTTTGCCAGCTTAGACTTGCAACACGCCCAACTGGGCATTGGCCATTGCTGACCGATTGGATGGGCAGCAGGCAGCAGGCAACAGCTCTTGGACATCCTCTTATGATATCTCAAATGTCCAGTTGCCAAATCCGAGTGAGTTTTTACTTACGAGCTCCTTCTCACCCTCGACGAATGGCCACAATGTGTGAATTTTGTTGGCTTATTGCTTTTGTATGCCGCATAATTGCTGACTTCTTTTGCACATTCACACACATCATTGAACAGCCGTGTGTGTGTGTGTGTGAGTGTTTCTGTGTGTAGTTGTTGGACATTTTGTCCTTGAGCATGACGCATAAATCATAAGGCTCCAAAATTTATGCTTCGTTGCATTTCTGATGTCCGCAATCGAAGGACGCACTAGCTCAAGCTCTCCATCTTCTTCTACTATTTCAGAATTCAGCTCTCTGTTTTGTGGCTTCGGTTGGGTTTGCTCAAATGTTTGGTCAGTGGGTAAAATAGATAACAAGCTAAACAGTTGCTGAGCTGCAGACTTCAAAGTGAATAACATGTTTCTCTTTCTTCCCCAAAAATTGGAAGAAAAAGTAGAAATTCAATTCCATCACCAGTTCGATTGGCACAATGGGAAATTTAAGCAAGTTTTTGTTGCTTAAATATTTTATACAAGCTCTCGAAATGAAAAACACATTAATGTTAAGGTTGAACAGAAAAGATTTCCACTGACGGGCTTTATTTGCAAAGACTTAGAGATGTAAAATAATATTTTAGAATGTTATAAAAACAAAGGCTAAGGTTACACTTAGTAACAAACAGGTAAAAAATATATACTTAAGTTTCAAAACAGTTTCAGTTTATATGAAAAGAAGATAGAATATTAAATGTAATTCCCCATTCAACGATAAACTGTAAGCGAATGTAAAGTAATATAAGAACAACTTTTTCAAAAATGTTTCTAACAATTCGAATTCTATATTCATATGTGATTTTAAATGATAATTTTAATCTTTATACATTTTAGGAAGATAAACTAAATCATCTTTATTATATATTAATTTGTATTTAAAAATGCAATCATTTATATTTTTTTATCTTTTTTTTTTTTACATTCCTCGCTTAGTCTGTAAGTTTAATGCCGCCAATAAACTGAAAATATCCCCCCACAGTGTTTTCCCCACTCCAACGCTGCGTATGAGTAACGAGGTGTGCAATGCCAGGGTTACCAGACCCGCTGCCAAGGTGACCCTCGCTTGCGGTCTAAACAAGGCAAAACAAACAAACCGGAGACCGCATAGTTACTATCTCAACTGCTGTACACATTTTGAACGCAGTGAAAATATTCCATCCACAGTGAATTGAAGCCAAATTTTAGAGCAACATCTTCTTGCAACATGCCTTGTCTATCGGCCTGCAATGTGCGTTTTGTGAGCGCCGAGGCGCAGCTGAAGCAACGATGCCAAGAGCTAAGAGCACGGGCCCAGACCGCAGCCTATCGTCCGCCTCCGGGTGGCTTTAGACCCATGACATCGATGGCCGCCAATCCACCGAGTTACATGAGCTATCGGCGACGCAGCGAACAATTTGCTGCCTTCGATCAGAAGCAATTAAAGCGCAATGAACGCGAACGGCGACGCAATCAAGGTGCCAAGGAGCTGGTGCTGCGACCCGCTGAGCTCAAGCGGCTGAAGCAACAATGTCAGGTGGTGAGCATCGATGACAAGCTGCAGGCCATCGAGAGGAGCGAAACAGAACATCGCCGGCAACTGCAGCTAGTCGAAGAGACGAAGCAACGCTTCAAGGCCATCGATGCGGCACGCAAGGCGGAAAAAGTGGAGCCGCAATGCGAGGAGGTGAGTGCCGCCTTGGAGGAGCAGAACACGGTGCTAAGTCGTGCTCTGCTGGCAAAGCAGGAGCAGGAGGAGGACGTGAAGCGCATCAATCGCATGATACTCGATGCCAAGTGCAAGGCGGTGCGTGAGGCGCAGATCCAAGAGAAGCAGCAAATGGCTAAAGCGTTGCGCGAAGACGACGAGCGTCTGGCCAAAATGGTCAACGAGCGGGCCAAGCAAGCGTTGAGTGCTGAAGACGAACGCGAACGTTTGGAGATCGAGAAGCGAGCAAAGTATGCGCAGGACATTCGCCAGCAGCTGAGTGAGCGGGAGAATCAACGATTCCTCGAGGCACAACGTGTGGCTGCTGAGGCCAAGCATTTGAAGAAGGCAACCGAGTTGATACGCGAGGAGGAGGAGCGACAGCGCAACTTCATACAGCTGAGGAAACTCCGTTTTCGTGAGGAGCTGCAGCGCATACGAGAGATGTCCAGCGTGTTCAAGACAATGCTCATCGAGCAGGAGCGTTTGGCTGAGCTGCGTGTGGCGGCTTATATGCGTGAGAAGCAGGCCAAGGAGCGTCAGCTCAAGGACACACAGAAGCTGCTGAAGAAGGAGTTTGAGCGGCGACAGCAGCGCATCTACACAATCGCAGCCGAGGCGCAGGAGACTCGCGAAACCAACGAGGAGCTGAAGTATCTCAAGGAACGCAATCGTGTGGAGCGCGAGTACCGCCAGCGCGAAAAGGAGGCAGCGATGGCCAAGAGAATGGCCGAACGCGATCTCCTCGAGTCGCGTGCCCAGCAGGCGCAGGAGATGAAGCAACGCATTGCCCAGGAGATTGCCCATGCCGAAGAGGAGTTCAACAAGGTGCTGGAACGCATGCGTGACGAGGAGGAGAAGCAGCGACGCTTGGATCGCGAACGAGAGGAGCGCAGTCAAGTCTATAGACGTGATCTCAAGCAACAGATGACGGAGAAGGAGGCGGAGCGACGACGACGCGCTGACATCGAGCAGGATCGAATGCAAAAATGGTTGGAGCAAGAGCAGCAACGAGATGCCAACATCAAGCATGTGATCAGCTCGAAGATCGCAGCGATGCGAGAGAATTGTTTGCCAGAGAAATACTTAAAAGAGGTTGAGAAGCAGCTAAAGAACATTCAAAGCTCGCGCAACCGCAATCGCATACGCTAAAGCGATTAAAAGCGGCATAGCTTGCGGCAGTCGTCGCAGTCAGTTTGTATTAACATAGCGCGCCTAGAAGTATGCAACACTTTTCTACCACCTTGCAATGTGAACTTGAACTTTGCTGAACTACGTATAAACGTATAATAAATTAAGATAAGCACCACACAATAATGCACTCAAATAATTGATTGAAATATGGTTTACTCAATAAAATGAACCACAAAACTGTGGCAATCGTAAAATGTCGATTTAATAGTGAAGCTTAAGCAAATTTAAGCTTCCGCCTGAAAGTATGCTACAGGAATTGGGCAACCGCAGCTTAAGTTGGCTGGAAATGAAATCAAAGGCATTGACGCTATAACCATGACATTGTTGCGTGCTCACAGTTATTCACATCCAGATCCAACTAAAGACCTTTCAATCCCACACGCACACACACACGCAAACACATTCACATGGCGCTAATTTCTAACCAGCTGGGTGCTCAGTTTGCCATTCCAAAGATGTCTTGGCCTAACTTGGCTGACTCTGGCAGCTCGAGGCAGTCACAAACACACACCACAAACAATTACGAGAGACGACGAGTTGTGCACATGCCAAAAAACTACGCCTCACTACCGTGAAAAAGTGGTAGCAACTTTTGGCTACAATAAAATTTTATTATGCCACACACATACGCAACGCAACACACATGTGTAGAATAGAGTGTGGTGGGGAGCGGGAAGGGAGGCAAACAAAGCAGCAACTGACGCTGAAACTGAAGCTCAAGATGCCTTGCGTCGATGCTAGCGTCTCAGTCTCAGCCTCAGTTGCCGTCGACAACGAAGAACTCTTGTGCATGGTTCAATTATCGTATTTCATGATTCGTTAAATTTTCGCATACGCCAAAAAAATACGCAAGACATTGCTAGAGAGACCCCCAAAGAGACCTCCACCTCTCTCTTGCCTGTCCCTGCTCCTGCATATGATTCCTGCAATGCTCCTTTCCCTCCACCCCCCCTTCCTAACAGTGCTGGCAAAGAAAAGCCAAACTGAAAAACAGGTTTTCCCCTAGCAACCATTGTGATGTCTACCTACAATGAAGTTGACGCTGGAGACGGCATGGAAAACTGGCAGACTCTCTGGCTGGCTGCCTTCGGTTCGCTTCGCTCTCGCATGTGGCAGTAATAATTCCAATGACAATAAACGTTGTCGTATTTACAAGTACTAACACACACACATACACACGCACACACACGCAGACTCCCGCACACTGACATGAATTGATGAGAAAAGTTTTTGAGGAAATGTCAATAGAGTCGCTGAGACAAACTATGCATCGATGTCGACGTCGATGCTGATGTCGAAGCTGACGCTGATGTGCGGCATGTGAGGCAAAGAAGTCTGTCAGCAACAGTGGAAAGCTGCGAAAAGATTCAAACAACATTATTGATTCGCATAATCCGTTAATATAATAATGTATACAGTAAAACAAACACGAAATACACATAATTTGACAAAATAATTGAACTCAATATTGCATAATTATATGATTGATATATATATGATTGAATTTCAATTTTTTTAAATTTTAGTCAACGATATTATTTACTTGTAGAAGCAGATTTTGTACTATTACTATTACTAGTATGGGAAGACCTAAAATGAGCATGAAATTTATCGAAATTAATTTTCAAATTAATATTTATATTTTACTAGCTGCAGACATAATAATATTTGATTTCACTTCATAATTTTAGTTATAAATATATTTTGAATCCATTGCAAATCTCACCCCAGCGATGGGAAAGTATTTTTTTGGCCCACTGTTTGGCAGGATTCGTTGGCATTTATAAATATCATGTGCGGCAAAAGGTAAAAAGCCAAGAAACAGATATTGTAATTGGAAAAAATAGTAAAATGCAGCTGCTGCATTGCACTCAATGGCACACACACACACAGACACACGCACACACATGCCCCACCCTCAAAATAGTAGACGAAATTTATCTGCAAGATTGCACACAATTGTTTTGTATTAGTAAAGAGATCTTTTGTTGCCCCCCTTCATATGTGAGTATTCGAATATGCGAATGGTATGGTATTGGTATCTTCGAGTAGCAACGAGTATCTACGATATGTGTGCTTAAAAATAAATTGCTCGGCTTTAGTTTTGCGTTTTATTTCTATGGCTTTTCTCGCTGTGGTTTTCGCTTTTGCCTCTGCGGTTTTCGCATCTGTGTGGACCACAAAAGTCTTTTGTCGTTGTACTTGAAGGCAGTTCAAAAGCGGCAGATATCTGTATCTCAGTATCCGTATCTCGCTGTAAATGTATCTCCAAAGTGTATGCATATCTAGGTGAATAGGTAATGCACCTCAATTGCACAAATTTAAACATCAATCGTACGTTTTCCTGACATGCTAACTACAAGTACTTGTAAGTATTATCTAGCATATAGTGTGTGGGCGGATGGGAGGGGAGGGAAGGTAAAAATCAATATATACGAGAGCGGAGATAAGTAGATTGGCAATTCACTTAATTATGCCAATGCAAAATACGAATACGAATGCGAGCAGAGTTCCATCAAAATGGATTTGCGGCAAGCAAATACTACATGGAGGTCATACAAGAGCAACTGAGCAAATTGATTTCGGTTGCTTAAATAGCATTATGTAATTATCAATCAAATAGAAAATCTATAAGAGAGCAATCACTCAATATCCGCAACTGTTGCTTATCGAGTGTATTTTCAGTATAAACAAACTTCAAGCGAATATTCTTTTGGACACTATCGAAAAATAGAACGCAGTCATTCGCCATAAAGTAATGATAGGTTTTATGATGATTTATAAAGAATTCATAAAGTTTTCTTATATAAAAATGTCTAATTTAGGCCAATAGTTTCCATATCAGCTATATGATATGGGAACAGAATTGCAATTCGATGGAATTGTGTTGTGGGCAGAATGTGAAGTACATTTTTATAATAAGCACTGAAAATATAGTTTATAAACAATTCGCAATTGAAAGAAGCATATTTATTGTACAATTGAATTGCAATTCAATATGTCAGCTCTAAATCTTGAAAGCATTAAGCCTTAATGACACGTGTGGTGATTATCAGAAGGATTAAAGTATTATTTTCTTATTGCTGGCTAACTTTTATTTTCTTCGAATGCGGAGAATAAAGTATATAAATAGTTGCTAAAAACCATTGAAGTAACTAAAGACAAAAAATAACTAAGAAAGCTACAGTCGACTGAGCTCGACTGGGAGATACCCGCTACCTATTTTTAATGAAAGCAAAATAAAACCATATTAATATACTGCATATACCAAATGCTACATATAGTATAGTACTACATTAAAATATACCACAGAGTGCAAAATATACATACAAATATATTTCTTATACAACTACTACAATTTTTATCTGTTCGCAAACAAAAGTTAAGGAATCATAAAAAGTTATTATTGTATTTAACAAGAATCAAACTTCAAAATTACGCTTGGTGTTTTGATTTTTATCGAATTGCGATTTTCTTCTTCAGTTGTGTTCAGATCAAGATCAATTTTACCCACAGAATAAATGGAAAGTTTAAGCATATTCGAATTTCATTTTGTTGACCCAAAGCAAGTGTTGGCAGCACGGCGCCAAATGTCTTATGAATGTGCAAAGACAATATGTTTATATTGATTTATCAGTCGCAGCGTAGTTCCACAAGATATGATTATGAAATTCCTGCAAGTTTACTTAGTATATATGATTAGATAGGGAACACGCCTAAGTACTCGTACTACAAGCTCGTAGTTTATTCACAATTTGTGCTCGGGGGTAAACCACAATTACAGAAATATTTGTTTTATCGACAAGAGCTATCAGCAAAAAGCTGGTTGGTGCTTTTTTTCTTTGTCTTATCTGACGCCGTGTGATAAGAGATCTTGGAACCACAAGAAATTGCCGAGGAGATAAGAATTCTATGAATTTTGCAGTGAATATTTGAAATATATTTATAAAGTGTCCCCCCCTCGCAGTAATTTCCATAAATCAATTGAACAATAAACAAACAAGTGTTATTTATTATAGCGGAGAACAAACACTTGTCCCTCCACAAACGAAAGAGCAAACAACATCTCTGTCTCTCTCTTTCACACATTCAATTAACACTAAGTAAATGCTAATAAATTGTTTTTATTTATATTTTTTGTTCAATAAATCTTTTATAATGAATTGTTAGAGTGCTTTAACTACAACTGTCTCTTTTAATATTGTTTTCAGATTTTGTTTTTTTATTTGTAATTTGTTCATTATTTATAAGGCCTTATCTCTGCGCAAGCAATGAAAACTATGCAGCAACTTCGACGTCGCAGTCGCAGTCGCAGTTGACGGCGACTGCAGCTGCAGATTGTGCCAGCTGATTGAAGCAAGTTGTTGTTGTTGGCACTTCAAAGAGGCGGCTGCGACGTGACTGCGGCTTTGTTTACAAACAAAACAAGCGCCCGGCCGCCGTAGTAGCCACAAGACGAGGCAGATAGACGGGGCAAGAGATACGCCAAAGTCGTCGTCATCGTTGTTGTCGTCGTCGTCGTTGCCACTGCCAAATCAAATTAAATTTTCTTTTAATTTAATGTGCAAGATTTGCCTTTTTCTGCTTCTGCTGGCCCACAACACGTTTCGTGACCACTGTGCGCGCCCGCAGCGTTGCCAGACTGTTGCACCACAGCACCACAGCACACAGCACCGCACAGAGTGTTGCACAATGTGTGTGCTCGTGTCTTGAGGCATTGGATTTCGTAAATCATGCAGAGTACTTGGTCTGAGCATGGTCTACTCTACTGTGCATATCAGGTAAAAAGAGTTGCGCCGCGCGCTTATCACATTTTTTTTTTCTTGGTTTTTTTCGGTGTTTTGCTTCGATTTCTAAATGGAAAAATTGTCGAAATTTTGTCGTAATGCACAATGGGCATTTACCCCACCAAATCCAAAACAGATAAGTTTCTCCTTCTCCTTCTCTTTCTCTTTCTTAGACCGCATTTGGCAAGCTCAGCGTTCCAGAATGCGGTGGCGGGGGCGGTGGCGACGGCGTCGGATTACGCGTTGTGGGCAGCTTGTAGTCAACGTCAGCGTCGCTGCTGCTGCTGCCGTCGTCATCGTCGTCGCAGTCGTCGCGATCGTCTCTGCTGTCGTCGATGTCGATCTCGATATTGTCGTCTACCTCAATGTGGTGCTGCCCACAATCGGTGTGGTGCGGTGTGGCTGCCACAGCGGCGGCGGCGGCAGCCAAGAAATGCACCTTTGTGGACGTCGTCGAATTATTATTCTCACCCAGGAGCTGGTGATGATGATGATGATGGTGATTATGATTAAGATGGCGCTGGTGGTGGCAACTGCAGCAGCAACTGGTTGGCGCACACACGTAGCCGAGTGCAACGGGATTAACGTTGTGCGGCGGCCGTGCATGCAACAGATCGCCCACATAAATGGCCGTGATTGTGGCATAGACAACGCCCAACACGGCACCAGCCAAGACATCGGACCAATGGTGCCAATAGTCGGCCACACGGCTCAGCGAGACATACAACGCGGCCATGAGCAACAGAAACTGGAGAATGTGCCTCATGACGCGCACACTGCCGCGTCCCTGCCACACACTGTGCACATAGAAGGCCAGCAGACACATCGAATAGAAGCTGAGACTGCTGTGGGCGCTGGGAAAACTAACGTGCAGCTCGCGCAACTGTTGCGTCGATAGATTGCGATTGCTGCAGTAGAATTGCTGCACGTAAACATCGGCATTGTGGGCATCCGAGCAGCTGGTGCCGTCGTGCAGTCGCGGCTGGCAGGCACTGTAGAAATGCGGACGCAGTCGACCCACCACGTGCTTGGCCAGCTCCGTTGTCAGATAGGTGGCGATGAAGCCGAAGCTGAATGTTGCCTGCGCTCGCCACAAATTGCGCAGATATTGCCGCATGCGCAGATGGCGACAGATGCGCATGATCTCCACCACGCTGATGAAGAGCATGGGCATTAGGAGCATCATCACGAGTAGCATGGGCACCGTGATCGTGCATTCGTGGTACGGATAGCGAAGCGAGAGATCCGCACAGTAAAATCCGCGCTTAAACGTGCGCATTGTGATTGATTGTTGGTAATTTCGGAGTTAATTCGGAGTAAATTCGGAGTCAGCAAAGTGGGTTTCAATAGTTGATTTGCTAACAGTCAATGCAGTAACTTTTTTGTAGTTGTGGTTTGAATTTGATTGAATATGCAGGAAGATTTCTGTATAGATATTTCGGAGTTAATTCGGAGTGAGTGCAGCGCTGCTTGAACTGTTGTTTAGTTGAGTTATATTGACAAGTTTAAACGGTCGATTTGCTAAAAGTCAATTTGTTTTTGTTGTGGTTTGAAGCGTGGATTGAATTTGTAGAAAATTTGCAATACTTGTCTTTAATTTTTGTATCACTTTGCAAATTTCGGATTTAGTTTTGAGTGGGTTAAGTTCTAATGGAATTATTATTTCGTTGAGTTATTAAGACTGCAGGTTTTAATCATCGATTTGTTAAAAGTCAATCGGCTTTAATATCTTTTTCAGTAAATTTGATTTAGTTATAGTTCAATACTTGTCTTTAATTTAAGTTTCACTTTTTGTTTGACAAATTCAGAGTCAATTTAGAGTGAGTTAAGTGATGCTGGAATCTTTGTTTGGTTGAGTTATGTTAGCCGCAAGTTGTAGTGATTGATTTGTTTAAAGTTCAACTATTTAGGTTAAATGTTCGGTTTGAAGGTGGGATTTAATTTATAGGCACTTTTTTATTCTTGTCCTTGATTTGCTTTTGCACTTTTTGTTTGTCAAATCGTCAAGTCGAAGTTAATTTTGGAGTAGAATTTACAATTTAGTTGAATTATTTTGGCAGCGAGTTTTAAAAATTGATTTGTTTACAGTTCAGGAATTCAATGTCAATGCAGTAAATTTTGTTTTTAATTCTTAAGCACCGTTTTAAGCTTTATATTAATTACCAAATTACTTAAATTTATTTGGCGTTTTTTGGAGTTATTGTTTATTATTAACAACAGTGTTGATTTGATGTATATTCGGAGTAAATCTGTTTTATTTTCGTTTAAGTTTTTATTAAATAAGCTTCATTGGGTTAGGCTGCATTGGCAATAAAATAAAGTCTTACACTTCAAAATTCGGAATGAGTTCGGAATCACATCGAGTTAGTAAAGTTTTCACTTATGATTGTAATAAATTCTGCTTTTTCGTAGTCAATTAAATGCAGATGCAATGATTTAACAGAATTATTTGCATACTTATTGGATCAATATTATAAAGTTAAATTTTAAGTGTTTAAATTTCACACTTTGAGCTTCGCTTTATTGCACACTTTAAAATACGATGTATATTTTAATTCAATTATTAACAATTGATTAATTTGTTTACTATTCTGTTAAATTGTAGTTTTTGCACATTTCATGGCACGTTTTCGGAACGAAACTGTTTTTGCCGCGCTTTCGAATTGTTTATGCGCCTTATCGCAGTGGCACTAGTTGATCCCGAGACTATAGAGACGAACGACAACAGCGACAACGACAGATTTGGTTTTATAATGGCACCGCAGTTATAGGAAATGTTTGAGACACTCAATTATTTTGGGGTATTTCGAGTATTCAAACATTTTTCACTTGTTCATTCCCGCTGTTCATTCACTTGGTGTTGTTTTTTTCTTTCTGCACACGAATTGCGCATTTATTTATTTTCGAGCATTTATTTATCAATGCGATTGGCTTTCTAAAAAAAATCCACGCGCACACTTCAAAGGCGAATTTTCCTTTGTCTCGCTGCTGCTGCTGTTGCTGCTGCTGTTGCTGCAACAGTTGGTGGAGAAGGAGTTGATGGAGATGGCACCACGTGCAGTTTGGCTTTAAACTGCCGGTCACAGCTTTTATTTTGTTGTATTTTTATGTATTTCGGAGTCGTCGCAAATTAAATAAATCAACGCTATTGGCCTGCTAGACCAACTGTCAGTTGAACGTTGTTGTTGCAAGTTGTAAGTTGGTAGTTGGCTTGAATTGTTGCTTGTGCTCTTGTTGTTATTGTTGTTGGTGGTTTTTGGGCCTGTGGGCTGTGGGTTTCCTGGGCAGCGAAAAAAAACAAGCAACCTCGCTGGCCGCGCTCACTACGCTGTCTATCCGGTGCTGAGCGACGACGTCGTCGTTTTGTTTGGAAGTGTAGACCGAATCTGACTGCGACGGCGACGGCAACGGCAACGGCAACGGTGACGGTGACTGAGACTGTGACTGAGTTGTAGACGTAGTTGAAGCGACGACGATCGTGCGCTGCTGCTGTCGCTGCTTCTGCCACTGCCTCTGTCGCAGTCGCTGCTTCAGCTGCCGGTAGCAAATGTCGATTGCTGAGACAACAGCAACAACAACAACAACAACAACAAGAGAACCCACCACAGCGCAGACTGTGGAGGAGGCTCTTTTTCAATGTTTTATGTGTATTTCGCACTGATATTGAATTTCAATGCTATGTTTTTCTTATCAATTTAGCTGCGTCGCCGTCGGCAGCGTTGTCAGCGCATTGTCAGAACATAAAGAGAGACAGAGAGAGAGTGAGGCATGAGGAGATGATGAGAAGTTGTCGCAACTGGAATCTGTTGCACTCTCGTATTTCTTCGACGCTAATGAGGAAACTGCTGAATTGTTTCAAGGTTTACTTTATGTATTGCTCTTCTCCTCTTTTTTTTTTGCTTGCCTTGCCGTATGTTTGTTTAGGCCTGTTTGCTCGAGACTCTTGGCATTTGCGCATAATGAAAGAGTTGCATTTACTCGACGAATGCCATTGGCATGAAGGAGTGCCAACTGCGAATCCCTTACCCATTGTAGCGACTCCTCCTTCTTCTACTCCACGCCTCCTTCTTCTCCCCATTCTAGACCATTGGAGTAGGTCATTGCAACAAGAGTTGGTTAAAGTTTTGCTGCTGCTGCTGCTGAGAGATCGCATCGCTTCGGTTGCTGCGTGCCTTTATAGCATTTGTTGATGTAGGTCGTTGCTACGAGCCCAAGCTGTGTGCGGTAATGGAGACGACGTCAACAGCGCCAATAACAACAACCACCACAACAACCTCAGCAAACAGTCACAACAACACTGCTTGGGCACAGTGGAAATGCAGTTCATAAAGTGCAACAAGTTTATGGCCACTTTGTATTTTCACAACGAATTGAGCTTCTTTATGGCCCACAAGTCTGCAACTGCTCAATTTACATAGAAATTGTCGTTTCGCGCTAATTTATGTTAATTTTCGCTATACAACCATTACTCTCCAACCAGAGCCGGACACCCTAATGAACACATTCCACACACAATTCTCTTTGGCCATTTTATCCATTAGCAAACGATTCGAACTCGAGTGTAAAATGTGCTTTCAATGTATCTTAAGCATTATTTACTACACATTTTTGGTTTTTTGTTGCGGTAGAAGGTTATCTGGCAGTCTGTTCCAGACCGAACGAAAAAACATATCCATTGAAAACCGATATCGAAACCGCAGCGCAATTAAATACGCCCCACTTGTGGAGCCCAGCCACAGTAATGATCCGCAGCTCGTCGAGCGTTATATCAATGCAAAGCCGCAGCACGCGACAGTCTTGAAATGAGATCATGATCACGATCAACACTGTTGGAATGATCATTAAGGCGGGAATAGCATATGGAAAGAATTCACTTAACGACCACAATCATTATTAGATCAATCAATACATAAGATGTTCATTTTAGATTTCCTTTTATCATGATCATCATTAAAACCAAGCGATTTATTCCCAAAGGTAATAATCATTATTGTTTTGATGGCTGTTTTTTGTCATCACTATGATCGTAATTATTAGCTTGCATACAATGATCGACACCCTAAACAGAGTAATCAGAACTTTGAATTAGTTTCTTCACTATGATCTCCATCATTATCCAAATATATCACCTTCAAGATCTTCTGCTGCGATCGTTCATCATTATTAACTGCAGAGATCGAGCGATCCTTCTCAGAATCAACACTCTGCGCATGATCATCGCAATCATCATGATCATTAATTCAAAACTTATGGAACTCCACACCTTGCTCACGATCAACGAACGGAAATGATCGATCTTTTTGCCAGCAGGCAATTGAAATATCCGTTCGCCATGCTCACGATCGTCACTTTGTCATGATCATTGTCAAAATCGATAATCGTTGATCACGTTAATCGCCTTACGTTAATCGGTCATTTTAACACCAGGAGACTTTCAGTCTGGACACCGTAAAACACTTGTCTTGATCGATGTAATTGAAATCAATTATTGACACAATTCATGCAAATATGCTGAGCTAGCTGAGTGGACAAGTGTACAAGTGGTTACACAAGTCTTCACAAATCCGTTGCGAATAAACAAAAGAGCTGAGGCCATGTCTGGATAAAACGCTACTAAAAACAATGACTGACTATGCAAAATAAGTCACAGTTCAGGTTTTGTTTTCCACTTTTTTGTTTTCATATTCAAATTGAATTTTATTTGTTTTGTTGAATCCGAATTTCAAATGGGCAATAGAAACGTTCCGTCACACGATCGTCACAGTTCGCTCCACCACCTGCCAGATCCAGGTGTGCGGTGAAGGAGGAGAAGGAAGTGTGACTGATAAGCGAAAGGTGTAAAATAATGCGATTACGCTTGCAATTACTGTACGATTGCGAGTGCAGATAGCAAACGAATCGACAACGACGCAGTTGAGACAACGGACAGCTGAGGCAGATGAGGAAACTGAGGCTCAGCTTCGAGTTGCCGAGAATACAATTTGTAGGAGCGTGGAGAGAGAGAGGCGAACTAATATTTGTGTCGCGACAATATTTTGTTTATATTTATTTATTAATGCGGGGGAACTCGGGGTAATTGCAATTTCAGCGACATGTTTATGTGTGTGCACTTCTTATTGCCATAGTTAATTTCGCCAAAGCAGCAGCAGGTGCACGAGGCAAGTAGATAAACACACACACACACACAAGCACCGCACACGCTATCAAAGTCTGCAAGTGAGTGGATGGGGGCAACTAACTTATTCGGAATGTGCTGAAGTGAGCAATTCGGACAGGAAGTGAGTGTTAAATGCTGAAAGGGAACTTTGATAAGCACAAATTATGTAAAACGAAAGCCAATACTAAGAAACTCAATACTAAGAAGCTTCTAGTCAAGCGTGTTTGATATTCCGGGATTCATAGTCTAAAAAAAGCATTATCGCAACTTCGCTTTGTATATTTAATGAAATTATTAAATTCGTGAATTTTTAATAATTCATATAATAATAAAGTAAAACCATTTTATCAGTATTGTTTCTTACTATATGTAGAGTATTAAAATTGTTCTTTGTTTAGTAATACAATGAAAGTTTCTTGAGCTTTATTTATTTCTCTTGTGAAATTCGTTCACAAATTTTCGTTTTAAATATTTAAAAATTCGTTTTAAAAATTTTAATTTAAATTAAGATGGATGCTTCATTTAAATTTGCTATTAATAATAAATGCAATCTGAGTAAAGATATATTAGTTTGGGTATGTGACTCAGCAAATAGATGGATGATATAATTTTTTTCTTTGTTTTGATTTGTCTTATTTGTTAAGTTATTGAACCAGTGCAGCAATAAATTATCAAAGCTACACACTTAGCAAAAATATGGATATATTTTAAGGATGATTTAAATCAAAGTATTTCGAAAAGTTGTCTAGAACTTGTCTATGTATCTAATACTATTTTCAAATCAAAATCAGCAATCTAGATTATGTCATTAGTTGAACCCTCGAACTGTGTCAGATAATTTATTTATACTATTTGATTGTGCTGTATTTATATACAATGTTAGGCAATTATAAACATTTATATTATTTGAGTGCTAGTAACTTTTGGCATACAATTTTAAGTGGTTAATTTGCTTCAGAATTATTGCTTAATAGTATTTACGTTAGGTTTATACTATTTAGAATTTTTATCTGTTAGGTAAGAAAACAAAAATACTTCTCTTAATTACTGACATTTAAGTTTCCATTTGGTACAATAATAAATAAAATTTCTCTGACAATATTGTACAATTAGTTCAATTTGCCAACTCTTTCAGTTAATTTATATATATTATTTGATAGCGTTATATACAACTTAAATCTACTATAAGAAAACAGATTATCACATTAAATTTGTGGTACAGCCAAAAAGATTGTAGGTGGCTCATCGGATTGCAAATAAAATATCGTATTACCTTGCAGTATTTATGTTATAGCCACTATAACTATAATTTAATGCATTGTTTACATTTTAAGGTCGCATAAATTGTTATCCACGCACTGAAGATTAAGTTGAAACTAACCATATAAATGAAACAAATCGATTTTAATATGGGATTCGTATGACAGCAATTCGATTAAAGTCCAAATAAATTTGCAATAAATAAAATGTAACATTTTAACCACTTGTTTTAATAAACTCTCGCAGGCAAAGCGACCTACCTCAAATAAAAATAAATGAATAAAATAAGAGCATTTCAGTTCGAACAATTTAAGTGGCATGAAAATAAATTGCTTTTAATTCTGTGCACGTGCAATGCACTCACGGAAACTGGACATCGGCCCAGATAAACCTGATGCCCAGAATGCAAATAAATACATAATAAACATTCAGCAAATACGAGTAATAAAAATAAATCAAGACTACGACAAAAACGAAAACACATTCAACAATGTGAGGGGAAACAAGTTATGAGAAATTCTGTTAAATTTCTTAGGTGAAAAAACCACACATCAAGTTTATCAAGTTTTAATGAGTTTAATTGAATAACGCTTAGGGGGATCCAGCTCAAAGAATATGAATTTTATTTAACAGAGAAAAGTAATTTTGTTGATTTCAATTTACACAATACAAAGCAAATTCAATCAACATAATTGTTATTGTCATGAATTAACACTCAAATAAGAAAAGTGGTTAAAAAATAGTAAACAATAACATAAAAACCTAATGCTAATTTGAAGAGTTAACGAGGCGCAACCACAGCCGCTTCCAGTTGCGATTTGTGTTAGTAAAAGTTTAAAAATAGTTGCAAGCATTAAAAGATGATGAAGACGAGAGTCGACGTAGAGATACTCTGCGATTTATTTATTGAGAAACAAAAGTAAAAATAATTAGATTTGTTTCATAAATATAAAGGTAATAAAATGGTTAAAGTGAATATTTTATTCATTCATAAATAAATTAAAAATGTAGAATAATGAATTAAAAATTATGAATTTAAAATTAATTATTGATTATTATTATTTAAGAATTATTTATTATTTAAAAATTAGGAATTTAAAATTAAGATTTAAGAATTATGAATTAAAAATTAAGTATGAAGAATGAAAAAATAAGAATGGGAATTTGGAATGGAAATCTAAGAATTAAGAATTATGATTTAAGAATATAGAATTAAGAATTAAGAATTCATAATTAAGAATTATGAATACAAAATTAAGAATAAAGAATGAAAATTAAGAATTCTGATTTAAGAATATAGAATAAAGAATAACTTAGGAACTCATAATTATTTATACAAAATGAAGAATTAATAATCAAAAATTTAGAATTCCGAATTAAGAAATAAGAAATACAAATTATAAATTTAGAAGTCTTTAAGAGACTCGAGTAATGAAATGAAAATATTATATAGGGACATATTTTCAATTGCCTCAAAATACCTCTAATCGATTATGGAATATTTTTAGTGGACTTCTTTTAAAGACTGTTAACCATAGACACTCCCTTGGCTCTTAGAGATAAATTCCTATTCAAGGCTGCTGCAAACGTCTGCACACAGCTTGGATACCCTGTAATTTGCATTTTTAATGAGCGCAGTGTATGAAGCGTGTAGAAGTCAACAAAAAGAAGCAAGAAACGTTAATCAAACCTGTTTGCACGATGCTCGACCAAAAAGCTTCGCTGACATTCTCCCAATGCTAAGCTGAAAAAGCTTTTGCGAGTGCAATCGCCACTCACAGAAAAGAACGTCACAACATTCCGACGGTCGAAGCCAACTACGCCATTGCCTGAGGAATGCGGCAGAGGTGTGACGTCACAGCAGGTGTCAGAGAAGAGGGAAGACAGCGAAAGAGAGCGAGAGAGAGAGAGAGAGAGCGCGAGGGAGATACAGGTGAACCTATACTCACTGGGTCATTGGACAACGAATCTCAGTTCCAGTGAAATGCGTGACTGAGTCATATGCTAAAACAGACTTGGGGGGCTTTCCTTCTGTATGAGAGAAAATCCCAAAAGCCACAAAGCTCATGTTCGAATCAGCAATTAGTCGAGCCTTCTTCTCTGCCTTGGTCTTAACAGTTGAGTGGTCAGTGTGTGGTTCCACATCATAACCACTCGCAAAAAAATTATGCACACGCATCCGAGAGTGAAGTTGCAGTTGGAGAACTTGCCGCAAAAAGAGGCAGAAACCCTTCTTCTTCGCTTCTCTCGCCCACTCGCAATGTAAACGGGTTTTGTTTTTCTGTTTTTTTGGGAGGGAGATTCGCAAAATAATTTCTCTGGTAAGTGAAACCAGTTTCGCAATGCGAAGCGAATGTGGGACTCCACTCGAGTTATGAATCAATTGCAAACTGCCGAGTAAACCAATTATTTGATGGCCCAAAGAAATGTAAACTCAAATCATTTGTATGTATAAAGTAATTATAGACTCTATAGGCTGTGCAAAACAGACAAATAAATAAACAAAATAATTGTTTATGGCTTGTTTGATGGCCAGCCAGCGTCGTATGTGTCGTAGCCAGGCAACCTGAAGGGGGGAGGGAAACCCGCCTCGACTTGCGACTGAGGTAGGTGCAAATGTAGCACGCGTAGAGCGGTAGCAAGACGAGTCTCAATCGGAGACTCGTTCTCACTCTCTGCCTCTGTGTGTGTGTGTGTGTGTGTGTGTGACTGACAGACCGCAAAGAGAGCGAGAGAGTCGGCAAAATCACGGTTAAGTTGGACCCAGAGCCAGACAAGATATTCAAGCGTTGCCGTTCGTTTAGTTAAGCGCGGTTTGGCATTCAGTAGAGACCACATCACATCACATCGACGGTAGCTTTTTGTGTTGTTTTCGGTTGTCATGTCGAGCAAGTACAGCAAATTGTTGCGCGGCATCTGCGATCTGCTGCTGTGGGCAGCTTTGACCACCGCCAGCCTGCTGCTGATGAAGCTGGTCAAGCCCTTCAAGCGTGGCTTCTTCTGCGGCGATGAATCACTCAGCTACCCCCTCAAAGAGAGCACCATCGGCAGCTTGATGCTCATTGGCATCACACTCACAGTACCCACGGCGGTGATCGTTGTTGTCGAGCTGTTCAAGCAGCTGCCCCTTGGTCCGGGTGGTCGGGAGGCGGCCAAGCGAGATGGATACCGTCTGGGACATCGCATTGGGCAGCTCTACAAGCAGGCGGGATACTATCTCTTTGGCCTGGCCATGCTGACGTTCAGCACGGTGCTGACCAAGCTCTGCATTGGTCGATTGCGTCCGCATTTCTTTGCAGTCTGCCAGCCTAGGCTGGAGGATGGTTCCTCCTGCTACGATGCACAGAATGCGGGACATTACATCACCAACTACAGCTGCAGCAATCCGAACATCTCGATCTTCCAGTCACAGCAACTGAATCAGAGCTTTCCCAGCGGACATGCCAGCATGATCATGTATGCCATGCTCTATCTGGCCATCTATCTCCAGGCGGCGCTTAGCACTCGTATCTCTAAGCTGTTGAAGCACCTGCTGCAGTTCCTCTTCGTCATGTTTGGATGGTATGTCTCCCTCAGCCGCATCACCGACTACTGGCATCATTGGTCCGATGTCTTGGCTGGCGTCTTTCTTGGCGTGTTGTTTGCCTGGCTCACAAGTGTTTATGTGGCGGATTTGTTTGCCTTTAAGCGTTTCAATCGCACTGGCTACTCGGCGAATACGCTGAAGAAGGCGCAGGTGTCGCCCAAGAGTTCCACTAAATCCCAGTCACAAGCGGCGGCAGCTGCATCAGCGGCAGCAAATGTTCCTCCCGCACTCCCCGCCTACACCTTTGGCACTCTTCCTTATCTGGCAGCGCATCCGGCGCAGGCGCAATACGCTCAGACCTATCACAACTATGGCTATGTGCCTTGAGCGGAGCGTTGGAGATATGTTCAGGAGTATAGTCCATAATTATAGAGTTGCCTGAGAACTCTCTCACAAAATAAAAACTCTGTTTTCGTTTTCTTTAACTTTAGCTTAAAATAAATATATACGATATTATGATATTATACGATGTTGTAGTGCTTAAAAGAAAGTTTATTAATAATGAATTTGTTATTTGATCGCCTCCCAACAAAAAAAAATTAATGCTTAAGCATCAGTAGAAAGTGCCGCATCGATTGGCTTTATCAAGTTGTGAAGATGATGTTGCAAAGAGAATGGAAGAATGAAGAAGAATGGGGAGTTGGGAAAACAAGAGCTGAAAGCCGCTGAAAGTCAACAAAGTGGAACCGTTTTACAATTTAACAAGATGCAGTCAAATTATGCCTAAATTAAACCAAATTAAATACACATTTTATTCAATTAGAAATGGAGATTTATTTAAAAATAGGTTGGAAATATTTTGTAGAAATAAGTTTGCTTTAACTTTCAATTTAAAGCTTTTTAAAGGATTGACAATATGATTCAAATAAATAAAATACTCAGTGCTGAATTTATGAGTCAGAGTTGCCAATTTAACTACTTGATAGCAAGAAGGGAAAATCCCAAATGCAAGTCAATAATGTGGAAATAATTTTGACGCACAACAACTCAGTTAAACTTCGAAAATTACTTTAGCTGATGAGAGCACAATATTTGTATTTAACAAACAGATCTTCAAATACGTTAATTTCTTATGTCTTCACCATATTTTATCCACAATTAAAGGCACTCAGCGCACCGTTATAGTTGTAAAAGTCGGTGAAACATATATTTCCAATTTATCTGAGCTTGTATCAAGTGTGTTAAATACCAAAAACAAATCCCATGACTCAGAAACTCGAAAGCGATTATTTTGAGAACAATTCCGCAAAAGCTTCCTGACAAGAAGATGGCTTAACAATAAATTATTTGATTATAATCAAAGCGAACTCAAGGAAATTCTTTTAAATTTAAACTGATACTTAAGCATTTATGTTAAAAGGGTCCACAAAATCTTAAGCAGATTTATATAGTTAAGAAAATATTTCAGAGAGTTGATCGACAAGAAGTCAAGAAACTATTCTGAAGTTTGAAGCTTTATCAATATTAAACACAAAATTGTATAATACGTCTAAGATTCTCAACTGGATTTATAAAGTATATGAATTATTTTAGAGAACTTAGATGAGATCTTAAATAAATTATTTACTTATAATCGATATGAAATCCTAGAACTTTTCCCAAATTCAAAGTAAAACTTTAGTTTTTATTTTGAAAATATGACTGCGTAATACGTCTTATAATCTTAACCGGATTTATAAAGTAAATAATATATTTCAAAGCGAAGACAACATGTCTTATGAGGCAGCAAATTCAGGGCTATTGTTTTGCAAACATGTTCTATTAAAATTCAATTCGAATTCCACAATATTTACAGCTTACTTTAACAGTTACTTTTGCTTTTGTTTAAAAGATGATTTCTTTTCGCAATCTACTGACCCTAAGAACCCTAAAGAATCAGTAGAACGGCCAAAAGCCAAAAGCTCAACACACATATTCAAAAGCCAGCCCAACAAAAAAAAAAAAAAGATTAGGCCCACACTGGTTATAAAGTGTTGAGAAATTAGGAATAAATTAAAGGAAATTTGCATAGTTTAGCAATCGATAAACAGCTTGGGAATGCCATGGCGACTTGGACTTGGAAACTCTAAGCTTGCATTGTATTATTTTGTCCGAGATTTCGGCACTGAGACTGAGACTAAGACTGAGAACCGAGGCGCACTGAAACAAGTTTCCACACAGCCACACTCGACCACTCGTAACTGCGAGATAGACATGTAAATTAAGTAGCTGCTTCTCGGACCATGAGCTGCTGTCTTCAGTCTTCAGTCTCAACTCTTCAGCAGTGTCAAAATGTGCGGCAATCCAAACACGCGACTTCTTTCGCGTCTCATCATCGATTTTCTGCTGCTGTTGGGCATCTACTGCGTTGCCTTGGTTGTGCTGCCCCAGCAACTGCAGACGGTGCAACGTGGCTTCCACTGCAGCGATGACAGTCTACATTATCCTTATCGCCAGGCCTGGCTGACGAAGATTCATTTGACCATTGTGGTTGTGGCTTTGCCTGCTGCCTTCATTCTTGTCGTGGAGATGCTTCGAGCTGCCTTTGTGCCCAACTCAGCGGAGCTGAAACAAAGATTCGTTTTCGTTGGCGCCCGCATTCCCAGCTTCATCAGCGAGTGCTACAAGATCGTTGGCGTCTATTTGTTTGGTCTTGGGCTTACTTTGCTCGTGATTCGAGTGACCAAATACTCAACTGGTCGCTTGCGTCCCTACTTCTTCGATGTCTGTCAGCCCAAGTGGAGCACGGAGGATGACCTAGAGGAGGAAGAGGAGCAGCAGCTGCTAAGTTGCGAACTGCTGTCGCCGGGCAATGCCACCAGCTACATTGAGGACTACAAGTGCACCGAGTTTGCCGCCTCGCTGGAGCTGCTCTCACTAGTTCGTCATTCGTTCCCCAGCGGCTTTGCAACGTCCACCAGCTATGCGATGTTCTTCCTCATCTATTATGCCCAGGCGCGTCTCTTTGCCCCCTGGCTGCGTCTGCTGCGCTCCACCCTGCAGTTGGCTTGTGGCGCCATCGCGTTGCTCGTGTGCTTGGAGCGCATTTCCACCAACCAAAACCACATCTCGGATGCCGCTGCCGGCGTCTTCCTAGGCGCCACCTGGGCCTCTTTTGTGGCCGTGTTTGTGGCGCATCTGTTTCGGCAGGTGAGAGTGAAGCGACGTCAGTGGCCCAGGAATGAACAGATCTATGGTTATGCTGGTTACTATAATCGCGCCACCTACGGCTATTAGCTTCTAAGTATAAGTCTTTTTGTAAGTGTATAACTCAATAAATGTATGCAAGAGTGTGGAATGTGTTTCATTCACTGCGATCAGTCAAGTTTCAAACCTACTGTTGGCTTGCGTTCCACACAACAAGTGAAAGCCCACTGACCACAGTCCACATGCGCAAGCTTACTCTCAACAGTTTTTTTTTATGCTCGCTCTCTGCTTAGCGCTCTCTCGCTCTGGCTATGCCATAACCCATTGAGCAACAAGTGGGTAATGCGAACAAGTGGAGAGAGAGAGAGAGTGACAAGTGCGGAGCGATTTGTTTACAAAGTCAACAACAAACAGCGCTTCATGGCATTTGTTTTCATTCAGTCGGCAACGACAAGCGGCGCTTCCAAGTTTACAATCGGCTCAGCACAGTGGCCAAGCGTCGTAAAACCAATAAACGATCGATCGTCGAACAATTGTCGTTTATGTTTACGTTTTCATTTTAATGCACATGCTGATGCGTGGTCCAGTGAAGTGAACTGCTTCGTGTTCGTTTGTGTGAGTATGTGTGTGAGCTGCAGCTGTGTGCAGTTAAAGCGAAATGAACTGTGCAAAAAAAAAAAGAGTGGATCGTAATAAAAATGAATACAATGTAAGTGAATCAGAACAGAACTTTCAATCGCGAAGAACTACTATCTACCATATAAGTTATTAGATTTGTCAAACAAAATCAGTTCATTGTATGATACATTTTTCTAACTAAAAGAATTGATAACAAAAAAATTAATGTCAGTGCATGTATAAAATAAAAAAAGTTTATAACAAGAAATTTTTATAATTAATCCGTCTGCAAAATTTGTCTGATAAATTTCAAATTATCGAAATTTGAAATTCCACAGAGTGTGACGTTTATGTGAACAAATTGGACAAACAAGAAGAAGAGGCTTTTCAACAAAAGCAATTTTTTATAGAATTTTGTATGTGTATGTCGAGTATATTTTTACAAAGTGGAGTTATTCTTTTTCCAAAAATCCGTGTTTAAATCGTCCAATCTCTGAAATCTGACAGACAGTCTTTCTTTATATAGAATATATAATTTGGATATTGAGTGGACTTCCATATAGTCGAGTTACCCTTTTCTTCCACACTTCAAAGGAAACAGGGTATTAAAAAACGAGTGAAGTTCAAAGTGCATTTTAAAATGCCAATGGTTAACGGTTAACCCGCACAACAGCAAAGTCAAACAGAGGCAAATAAGCGCCAGTTGCTCCACAACATTCACATGCTTCCCATATATGTAGATATATTTAAAAAGAGAGCAACATACAGCGTGAAAGCGAGAGAGAGAAAGAGAGCGAACATAGAGCAGAGCCTTAATTCAATCAAATGTCGCTTATTCATTCAATTAAAGGTCGCGCCATTTGACATCCCACAGCGACTACGAATACGAATACGAATACGAATAAGTATGAGTGTGAGTGCGAGTTTGAATGTGAGTCTGAGTCCAAGTATGAGTACTCACTAGAAAGAGGGAGGGAGTATGTTTTTTAATGCAATCGACTGTTCAACTTTGTGCATACGATGTCACATGTGCTTTTTATATTTGTTATTTTTGGGGGCAGAAGTTGAGCAGAAGTTGCCACAGTGCGTACAAAACACACACGCACAATGGGGGCCATTCTTGCAACAGATTAGCGTGCCGCTCTATGTGTCCACTTCGAGTTCCGCGTGTCGCGCTGTTGTTGCACTTTCTGCCGCTGGATGATGATAATGCAAATCTTTAGCTTGGTGCGTTCGACGCGCCTATTTTATGCATCACTGGGCCACAACAATAGACAGCCACTCAGTCCCTCCCTCCACCTCAGATTGGACTGTGATGAGTAAACACAACAAGTGAGTGACTCACTCACAGTAGCGCCTATTGACCCAAGATACGAGATACGACTATTTATTGGCCAGTAATCATTCTCCTTCTATTTTTCGTATCTAGTTGATAGTCACAAAGTAGCGTTAAAGCTTAACGCGACTTTGCTTAATCGTTCACATCAGTCATCAGACAAAAGCCGACGATTATTTGTATTCATAGTATTTGCGCAATTGCCTCTAAAATGAGCTGAACTGCAGTGAATTGGCAAAAAAATGTTGTGTGTGGGCAGGTTGAACGTCTACTTTTGCTGTTATCTGGAACACGCGTTGATTTATCTTATCAAAATGATCTTGAGCTTTTTCTCGGAGAGCGCCGTGAGCAGCAAAACACTGAGACAGACAATTGCAACACTGAGAGAAAAAGTGTAGTGAGACCGAGTTGGGAATCGATTACATTATCAATTGAATAACAAGTGTAAATATGAGAAGTGTTTTGCGTATTTTAACAGCGGTTAGAATTCTGTCTTTCTGTCCGTCCATCGATTTAAGCCTGTCTATCTGTAAAACTAATGAAGCCACAGTCTTGAAATTTTTAGTGTTGATTGCTGTGTTGCAAAAGAACATATTTTTTATAAATGTATTAAATTATTTTGCTTTGATGATCATATCTCAGACATGAGTATTGCATTCTTCTATATGAAGTATAGTAGATCATTTTACTGCATTTACTATTTGCGTATTTATTATACATATATTTTTTAATAGACGTGATGTATAAATTTCTGAGTTTAATAAAATTATAAATTTGTTGTGTGAAAAATTATGTGAAACTCTGTAATTTCTAGTCTTGCACTCCCTTTTTACTATACTTTATTATACCTTTACTATCTGCCAATTTCTGAAATAGTTATTTATAAATATGATCCATAAACATATATCTGAGTTATTTAGTTGTCTATTTGTAATCATGATATTGCAAATAATTAAGTATTGTTTTTCTTGCAGTGCCCTGCGTCGGCTGCCAATTGTTGTCTAATCTAGCCTAATGCAGAATACTCCTCAGCTGCCCTCTAGCTAAGCACTCTACTAGAGTAATAAACTTGCGCTGACGCAGACAGCGAGATACAAAGAGTAAGAGCGGGTTGCAGAGAGTGTGTACGAGAGAAAGAGAGACAATTTTGGGAGAGCGAGAGAAACTTTGTAAACAAATAACAAGAGCGTCTGCGTCGTGGAGCATGAAATGATCGTTAAATTAAAAGAACGTTACCCACTCGAGGTCGGATCAGTCAGCCACTGACAACGAACCCGCAACGACGCCAAAGCATAGTTCGACGGGTATAAAAAAAAAACCAGCAAACGAACCCGAACCCAAAACTTAATTAGACAGCATAAAATTGGAATATTAACTAATTAAAAAAGCATCGAGACAGTCGACAACATAAAAAATGCGCGACGCCGCCAATGAGGACAACATCACAACTGGGGTCACTCCATCCCAGACACAGAGACAAACATCGCGGGAGCGGGAGCGGGAAACGGAGCGCACAGCGTTGGCGCAACGGCAACTGACGCGACGCTTTCTCATCGAGCTGCTGATCGTGACGGTGCTGGTGATACCGATCTGCATCTTTGAGTTCGCCGTGGAGCCAGTGCGACGTGGCTTCTTCTGTGACGATGAGAGCATACGATATCCCTTCCACGACAATACAGTGACGCCAGTGATGCTGGGACTCCTCGTTGGAGCGTTGCCTCTGCTCATCCTTGTACTTGTAGAGTATGTACGATCGATGCGTGCTGGAGAATTGGCGACGACAGTGCAGCTCTTTGGCTGGCAGATGTCCGCCTGGTATGTGGAACTGGGTAGACAATTTGCCTACTTTGGCTTTGGCATGCTGCTCACCTTTGATGCCACCGAGGTGGGCAAGTACACGATTGGAAGGCTGAGGCCACACTTTATTGCCGTGTGTCAGCCGCAGCTGAGCGATGGCAGCTTGTGCACGGATCCCATCAATCTGCATCGCTATGTGGAGAACTACGAGTGTGCCGGCGAAGGTTACACCATTGCAGATGTCCGACAGACGAGGCTTAGCTTCCCCAGCGGCCATTCGAGTCTCTCCTTCTATGCCCTGCTCTATGTGGCGCTCTATTTGCAGCGGAAACTCACGTGGAGCAGCTCGAAGCTGGCGCGGCACTTTCTCCAATTTATGCTCATCATGTTGGCCTGGTACACCGCACTCAGCCGGGTCATGGACAGCTGGCATCATTGGTCGGATGTGTTGGCGGGATCGTTAATTGGCGTCGCCGGCGCATTGATCACAGCCCATTACATCGCTCACTTCTTCAAGCCGCAGTTTCATGATGTTGTGCTAGGCTCTGGACTGAGGCGAGAGAATACATCGGCCACGCTGCAGGAGGAGGTTTGCCCCGCCACCCCGCCGCCATATTGTGTGAACAGCAACTATAATGACGATCAGTATTGTACCAAAGTATAAGGCGCAGTTGGCAGAGATACGAGATGTGCGAGATAAAGTGAAAAATCCACAAAAATAAAAAACATTCCATACCAAATACAAGATAGTTAACTTAGTTTATAGCAAACGCGCCCGTGCTATTAATAAAAGAGTTACCTGTGAAGCAAAATCAAATGACGAGAATTTCTAGTATATAGTGTTTACATTTCCTTAGTTGATAACGTCATAATAGTATATCGTCTTTTGTCTTATCGTTCATCTGTGCATATGTATAGTTGTCATTCATTGTACGTTTAACACCTTACGCTATTCCATCGAAACTCGTATTATTTATGTAATAAATATTTAAAACCACATTACGCATTTGTCATGAGTACTCGTATTTATTTTGTTTGCGGGCTTCATGCTTCGCTGTCTCTCAACACAGACACAAAAACAAATACAAATTATCCGCATTAAGTCGGACTAAAAGTTAACCTCATTCCATGCGACAAGTACAAATATAATACACTGTTCGAAAGCGAAGGTTATTGGAGATAAATATCACGTTAACTGTTTGTTGAGATTCTAGATATAAGAGAAATTTTATTGAACTTTAAATGCAGTGGAAGTTAGTTCAAATGCTTCTAATCATATAAAGAAATAACTACCTAATTTAAACTAATATTTTCAGGAATTTAAATACGTTTTAATGAAAGGGAATCCTTTGCTGTATTTATTTATAATAATGAGTCGGGCTTCCACAACATGTTGAACTGAATTCCATTGTTTATCTTATTTGTAAAGTGTAGATTCATATAAGTATGTTTCTTTGAGGCGTAATCATTGTTTGATGAGTCTACAGCAACCGTAAAAGCCGATCGTCATTAATGACTCACGAACAATATTTGAATACATATTTCACCCAAAAATTTCAGCCTAAACTTTGAACGTTGGATACACTCAACTGAAGTAAAAGAGAATGAAACTTAATTAAACAAAATGAAATGCAAGTAATTAAAGTAAACATAAAAGAAAAAATATCGCCACTTTACTTAAAAGTTAGTATCTTCTTTAAGCTGACATTTTATAGATTCTAAAAATAAACCTGTTTGCTTAATTACTGGGTATTTTCTAGTCTATAAACAGCTGCTAAGTTATTTTCGGGCAACTCTTTTTGCTGCGTCATACGCACGATGCAAGTTCACCGAAAAAATTGAATTAGAGTTAAGATTTGTTAGCGATAAACCCTTTTTACGATCGTGGGAATTTGTGTGTGCCACAAAAGAAATACATAAATATTATAATAGATACTTTCGAGCAGTAAATTTGTTAAAAGCTTTTGATGACTATTTATTAAATTATTTTTGATTATTAGATTTACGTGTTGAATGCTCGTTTTGAATGTTTATGACACTCATCACCCCAATTATAAAGAGAGCATCACAAGAGAAGTGTGAATTTTAAGAGCTTCGATTCAAAAGCTCGTTCAAAGTGCACTAAGAAATAGTCGCAATTAATTGAGTTGCCAAGCTAACGAATCGAATAATATTATTATGAATAGACAATTTCTAATTCCGTGTCGTCAACAGAAAACAAAACAGCAAATAACTCGCGTGTTTTGTGAACTTTGAAGGCCAGACAAATAAATAAATGGAAAATAATAACAGATCTTTGCTTTGGTAAATCCCTCAAAACACGTGCCCCTACTTTAACCTCTTATCAGCGGACCAAGGCGAGTCTGACGCTTCTTCAAGTGCGAAATCTGAGCTGCTGACGGAGATCAATAGAATTTCTAATTTGGTTTAGTAGTAGAATACTATGTTATAAGCCCCCATAGTGTGATCATTATGAATAAACAACATTAACACATTTATTACGCACGAGTAGAATGCGAGAAAGGGGTACATAAGCTATGCAGCAAAGGTTCTAATTTAATTGAGAATAGAAGTAAAAGTAAAATAGAGGTCTTAATAATTAATTGATATGATTAGCACAATTAGTCAATCAATCAATTGCACAATTACGTAAACATTATTTCTATTGAAAGATCCTTAAATATTCTCGGAATTATTTCTTTAAATAACTCTACAGGTTCTTCTCTAAAGATTCTTATTAAAAAAGTTCCCTATAAATTTGAGTAAAGGTATTTCAACTTTTTTGTAACTTTCTGTAAATAATTTTCAAGCATATGCGTAAAATATGTATGGCGAATGTAAAGACTATTTCAAATTAAATATACATTATTTCCTGTGTCAACTTTTCATAAATTATACAGCATAGGTTGTAATTCTTGAGAATCGTAGAAAAGGTGAAATAAAAGTATTAATAAATAATTTAAATGATTAGCACAATTAATCAATAAATTGTACAATTAAGTAAACATTATAACTGCAAATATTGCGATGAAAAGATCCTTAAATATTCTCAGAATTATATCTCAAAATAACTCTACAAACTCTTCTCTACACATTCTTATGAAAAAAAAGTTCCCTATAAATTTGCTTAGAGGTAATTTAACTGATTAATGCTTTTTGAGCTGTGTATATATTTTAAATATTAACATAAAATATTTATGAAAATAATTCCGTTTTAATTATATATTATTTCCTATTATTTCTGCCAACCTTTCACATTAAATTAATTTTCTTATTTCACATTTGTCAGCTCTGCAAAGCTAGTGTATTAAAGCAGCGACATGCTTGATATTTGCGATTGCCATTATTATTATTGTTATTGTTAAATAAATTAAGCTCGTGAAATCACTGAACCGAAGCTGAGATCGCAGAGTGTCGCAATAATAATCAAGACAGGCAGAGGCAGCGGCTTCAACCCACATCTCGACTCCAAGGCGCGATCAGTGACGCGTGAATCGTCGAGCCGAGCAAACGAGAAATCCAAAAATGAGTGTGGATCAGCGACTCAACTGGTTGTCAGTGAATCGAGGACATTTACGTCTTCTACTGGACATTATCCTGCTGGGCGGCCTTCTCCTGTTGTCCCGGAATGTGAGACGCCTTTCGGGAGCTGCCACAAAGCGCGGCTTCTTCTGCGACGATGAGTCGCTCATGTATCCTTATAAGGAGAACACGGTGACGTCCAACATGCTGCACTGGATCAGCTTGTATCTGCCACTCGCTGCACTTGTGATCATCGACACCTATCGCTGCTGGCGTCGCTTTGCCGCTGGAAACTGCCGTTGGCATCAATTTTGGCCTGTGTTCAATACTGTGCGCTGGTTCCTCTTTGGCCATGTGGTGGAGCAGTTCATCAAGGACATGGGCAAGCAAGTGATCGGACGACTTCGTCCGCATTTCTTTGACGTCTGTCGCCCCCAGCTGGCCGATGGTGGCACCTGTTTGGATGAAGCGCATCGCCACGGTGGCGTCTATCATATGGACTACACTTGCCTCTCAGCGGATGCCACGCCCGAGATGCTGCGCGATATGAATGTCTCGTTTCCCAGCGGCCACTCCAGCATGGCCTTCTATGGCCTCGTGTTTATGGCTCTATATTTGCAAAGCATTCGCCTGTCGCCGTCGTCCACATTGCTGCGTCCCTTGTGCCAACTGGTGTGCGTTGCACTCGCCACATTTGTCGGCCTTAGCCGTGTCATGGATTACAAACACCATTGGTCGGATGTTGTGGCCGGTTCACTGCTGGGCGCCAGCGTTGCCCTTGCGGTTGTCCGTGGAGCGGCGCAGCAGCATCGATTGCATCTGCAGGCTGTAACTGCAAAAGGACCTCAAAGTGCTGCAGTTGCAAGTGGAGGCAATGTGGAGGCAGTGGCAACGGCAACGGCAACAGCAACGGAGCAGCTGCCGCATGATTTGTGTGAAGTCACTTGCCACAGTAGCAATTAGTTTCGTTTCATTTCGTTTTGCATTCTAGCTTTAAGTTCTAATAATTAGCATAGCGATAAGTTTTAGCATAACGAAAATTCATTGATTATGTATTCACTTTCTCATCACTCACATTAAATTAAAATTCAAAGCAACGTCTTTTAATTTACTCTCATTACTTGCTGATGCTGTAAGCAGCTGAATGTAAACAAGAAATTCTGCTGACTTTTGATGACATTTCTATCAGCTGCATAATCTCACATTAATCTGCGAATTCTCGCTAGAAACTCTTTCCCCAGTTTTGTGCAAACATCGGCTTGACGTCAGCAAAGAAGATTCCCTTTCCTATCTCTAAGCATACAAACCGTAAAACATTCGGGGAAACTTGTTTTGATGAGCGGAAATGCCGGAATTCAGAAGGCGATCATTACGTACCTGAAACGAGCAATGCCAAAACAAAAGATTATAGTTTTTGAATTCTAAATTTAAATTTTAATATCAAGTACTATTTTTAAAGAAATTTTGGGAACAAGAAATACAACTTCATAGTTTATTCATTTGGCATTTATACCGCTTTGATGCCAATTAAATTAGTTTTTATATGCAAATGCGAAACTAAAGTTTTAGAGCTTTAAAATTCAAAATGAAAAGTACACAATTATTTATAGAAATTTATTTATTTTAATAATTTTCAAGAATTTTATTTGAAAACTAAAAACAGAAGTTCATACTTTATTCATTTAACTTTTATTCTGTTTTGATAAGCAAAGGAAAAACTTAGTTTCGGAACGTTAAAATTAAAAATCATTTACAAAAAAGAATATTGAATTCTAAAAATTAGAACATTGAAATGTATATCAATTAACTAAAAGAAAGTTGACGTTATCAACAACTATTTTTAAACATTTTTTTGACTAGATCCACAACTTAATAATATACTATTCACACTACGAATGAATTATAATGAATAATAACGATTTCATATCACATGTTTCATCTTTAAAACACATTTCGTCAATAAAAATCGAGAAAGACAAGTTTCAGAGGTTTAAAATTCGAAGTGTTAAAACTATTCAAAATTTGTTTCAAATACCAAACAATCGAATATTTTGACATTTACTAATTTAAAGGAATATTTTAAAATTAGAAATACAACTGGGATATTTATTTATATAACATTTATTTGGCTTTAATAAGAAACAGAAAAAAGTACAACTGAGAAGTCAAAAATTTAAAATTAAACAAATTAAATTTTCCTATTCAAAACAAAAATATGTTGACTACATTCCTTTATTTATTCATTTATTCAATCCAATAATATATTTATTAAATTTGTTAAGGTGCAAAATCGTTTAAATCGATTTCAATTAACAAGTTTGCAATGCGCAAAGCACAGTGAAAAGCCGCCGTGTCGAAGCCGCGTTAAGAACTTGAGAACGGTGCAACAATTAGCGGGTCTTTTAGTTTCATTAGAATGAAATTTTCAAACGACTTAACCCGCAGTCAACGCAGCTCATGGCGCCGAAACCAAAGCCAAATAACCACGCAACTGAAGTGGAGCAGTAAAAGAAAAGCAGAGAGAGAGAAATAAATAAATTTCAGCAGCAGCAGCTGCATAAATTGGCAGCCAAACAGCCAATGAGAGACCGAGCCAGCCAGACGCTGATGATGATGCGCAACACCTGAGACACAGAGACTCCTTCAGGAGGAAGATGGGGAAGATAGAAGAGAGGAGCAGGTAAAGGACTACCCTCATCAGGACGAACGGAGACGGAAGCTTTTGGCGGCCATTTTCACTTGTGGCTCGCTTAATTGGCTCATTTATTTTGATGGCAAAGAAAATGCTAGAAAATTGTGGGCTCTTTTTTTTTGGTGTTTGTGTGTGTGTGTGTGTGTGTGTGTGTGTTTGTGTCTGACTCTCACATTTACCTGGTTCGTTGCTGCCTCTGGTTTTATTATGATTAATTATGGCAAACCCACACACACACAGACCGAACACACACATATACACGCTTACAGCTATAATTTGACCCTAAGCTCCACTTTCTTGCCAAGTTTTGCAACTGTGTCAAGTTGTTGTTGTTGTTGTCTGCCCCGAGATTCGAATGATAAATTTCTATGCAATTTATTTTAATCTGCTGCGACAGAGTTCCCCTTGCCACCCCTCCGCCACCGCCCCGTTGCCCGCTGTCATCTTTGCAGCTAGTTTCCATGCGTTAATTAAATGGAAAATATTTGCACATAACAACAAAAACGGATGGCAACGGCTGGCAAAGGAAACTACACGAAAGAGGGGGGGATTGGCTTCTAAACTTTAGCTGCAATCCAACACAGTGACCTACATTTTGCATAAGCGAAAGTTTTGCTTTTGCTTTTGCCTGCACCGAATAGAAACAACAAATAGAAACTGAGCTCCAGGGATCCCCCCTCATCCCCTCTGATGTGAGGAGTGAAGAGCCGTAGTCACGCCAACGAGTCTATGCGACAAGTAGTATTATGTGACTTATAAGATGGGGCAATAGAAATAACAAATAGCTGCAGCTGGCAAGTCGAAAAGATCCTCATTGCATTGCACTCCGCAGAGACTTTCCTTGAGGTGCCACAAAGTCACGCGAGAAAGTCTATGAAGTTACTTGAGACTTGTGTGTATTAAGTAAAATAACAAATGGAGAGGTGAACAACGGAGATTCTAAACTAAGTAAATAATGGCACAAAGTCGGCAGGCAAAAGTAAAGAAAAATTATAGTACAACTTCTTTAAGAATAATATAAAAATGTAAACTATAAAGTTACACAAAAAAATGAAAATAAACCAAAAAAAAACTAAAGCTTTTCTTCGCTAACCTACGTTTTCTATTAATAAAATTATTAAATAGTAGTAAAAATTAATATATAAGGTATGCTTACATATGTATACCATCTTTTATTAAAAACGGAGTTCTTTCGATTTAAAGTGAGAGATAAATGAACGTTAAAGTTCAGATTATGTAATTATTTTGCTATCAAAACTTTCGGCTTACACAACATATGCATAATTGTGTTACTAAGGTACTGAATTTTAATAAAAAAATATATAAAGTTTATATAAATAAGAATTTCTTTTATGAAGACACTAAAATCCCTTTACCTTGCAAAGCGATAAAAAAGAAGTTTTTCCTGCAGACTAAATTCATTTGAAAATCGGGGAATTGAAAAAGTTTCCACTTGCTTAGCTCTCACATATTCGTTTGATTTGCTTATTGTGCAAAACTCTCTACGATATTTGCCAATTAATCTGAACTGTTTTCAGTTCATTCTCATCAACATCATCGGGCTGCTTAACCCCTTCGAGCAGCACTTTAATGGCTTTTCCTGCTACGGTTTTCGACTGCTGTTGCTGTTGCTGTTTGGCGAAGAGTGTGAGGTATCGAAACCATTAATCAGCAGGTCGCTTAACTCTCACTCTCAATCAATTGGCCTCGCACTCGCATTCGCCGGACACTGACTGGAAACTCGAGTCCTGCGGCCACCGCAAACACAGACAGCACAAATTTAAGAGCAGCAGAAGCAACAGCAGCAACAACAACGACAACGACTGACTCTCTAATCGCCGTCAGGTGTGATAATGTTGCCTCATGTGTCCAGTGTGTTGCAGTTGCATGTTGCTGTCGCTATTGCTATTGCTATTCCTGTCCCGTCGAGTCAGTTTGTCAGCGAAGTGTAAAGGGGCAAAGGAAGGCATCGTCAACATGGTTGTCATCAGCACATCGCAGCTGCATTTTTGCATGCCTCTTTGCCAGTTTGCTCAGCAGAATGTCCCAAAGCATTTTTGGCTGGGATTTTCTACTTTACTCTATAGCCATAGAGACAACACCTATGAGGTTGTTGCTGCTGTTGCTTCTGTCATCATCGCACCATGCGCTTCATATTTCTGCGGTTGCCAGTTTGTCCAATGGCCCTGGACTCCCTTCTGGCAACTTTTGCACTTGGTATTTGCCAACAGCAGCAGCAGCAGCAACAACAGCAACAGCAACAACAGCAGCAGTCACCAATCACTAGTCGCTAGTTGTGGGTTCTACACTGTTCTCCTTTTCGCATTGGTTTCATGTGTGTAAAGACAATTTGATAATCGCAAAATGCAGCATAGTTTGAGTTAATGAAGCTTGTGTGCCATGTGTGCCATGTCTGCCATCCTTTACATCCTTTAGAAAGGAGTGTGTGTACCTGTATGCTGCATGAAACCACAGCAGAGACTCGATCTCTCTCTCTCTCCCTCCATCTCCTTTTTGGGTTGTGTGTTGTTTGTTAGAAAACAAGTAGAGCGTTTTGCTTGCCAATTAGTAATTTGTTTGCCGCTTGGCTGCTTGATTCTCAGTGTCCATTTAAAGATTGTGTTCACTCTCGCTCTGTGATATTGAAGCTGTTCGTTAATCTTGGAGATTTACTGCAATCACAGTTGGAATTCATTTTGTTCAACGAGACTCTAACTATTTCTCAACTGCGTTTCGTTTCAGACATTATTTTTTCGTCGCTTTTGCTGTTGTTTGTTTGTCGCAGCGCAATGACAATAACAACTCAAATAGCACTGCAGATTTTCCATTCATTTTCAATTTATTTAAATTAATTTAAAAGCATGCTCCACACGACACATTACAATGCATTTATCAGCAGCAGCAGCAACAGCAACAGAAGCAGCTTCACTCGTTTCTCTTCTTGCGTCGTGCTGCGAACTTATTCAATTTTTATCGACTGACAAGACGAGCAAATTCAATGTGACAATGCGACAGCTCAGCATCAGCAGCAGCAGCAACAACAACCAGCTATAATAATGGACGTTGCCGATGCTGCTGCTGCTGCTGACCCGCCCTATTCCTCTGTGAACGTGAATCTTACGGCAATAAAGGCCAGCAAAAATAGCGATTGCATTGCAGCAGCAGTCGAAAATTTTCTCTACCGTTTTGCTTCCTGTCGTAGAAATCACACGCAGCCTCGACACGTGACGTCGCCAGCCGCCCAAAAGGGCAGCGGCCATTTTGCGTTTTTGTCGCCATCGCGCCATCATTATTAATATGGCCACCGTCACAGGAAGCGAGTCTCTGGCTCCAGTGTGCGGCATTTGCTTTTGCCTTTGCCTTTGGCGTTGCCTTTGCACTAACTTCCGTTGCGTGGCGTCGCATCGCATCGCATCGCGAGGCGTCGCAGTTCGTGCTGTGATTTTTTTACCTCACTCTCTCTCTCTCCTTTCCCTTTGGCAGTCTTGTTCATTTTTTTTTTTTTACTTGCTTGCCATGACAATTTTGATTGCCGTCCAACTGGTGCAGCAGCAACTACTGCTGTCTACCGGCTACTGTGTCCTGGCTGTTTGGAAACAGGTGTGTGTCCGTCAACTGGCAATCAACTTTCATTTAGCAGCATCATTTGTCACGCTTGTTTATTGCCCAGTTACGTGTTGGTCACACTTAATGGCTGTTATTGTCGCCATGCTCGAACTGCAATTGCAAAAGCAGACGGAGACAGGAGACAGGAGAGTGATGCCAATGTACAGGAGACAAAACTCGACTGTTTAAATACCTGCTACGCATTTTTAGGCAAAGACAATAAATGTTTTCTGAGATAAACTGTGTTTAAAAATCGAATTTGTAATTCTAACATTAAATGTTGAGATATAAACTACTCAAAAACAATCAATATAAGCTAAATACAGTGGTATTTTTCATAAAATATACCAAATACATATACTAAAAAGTTTTGAAATACACTAGTGTACCGATTATTTGCAATAAAATAAATACAACATATTACACAAAAAATATATAATATATTCCACATTAATATACTAAAAAATAAAAGTATTCCTAAAATATACAAAATTAATATACTAGAAATAAATACACTGGTATATTGATTATATGTATTAAATAAAATAATTTAAAATCAGTATTATTCTTAAAATATACCAAATGAATATACTACAAAGTAACTAGATACACTTGTACTTCGATTATAGGCATTAAAATAAATAATGTATAGGAATATTGGGTACCACCGGCTAATTTCGCATTAATTTAAACCATCTATCAATATGTTTATGATTACTGCGGTATATTGACACATTTTAGTTGAAGGTTAATATTGTTAAATTAACATAACCATGCTGATAAGTCTAGTATTATGTCTAACTTACGCACTCGTAAATGGTTCAATAACTTTCCAGCGACAGGTAAAAAAGCGCTAATTAAACTAAGCATACAGCAATCAATCAATTAAACGTATCATTGTAAAAGTCTACAACGTATGATTGGCAGCTACTTTGTAGATTTATGGCTGGCAAGGGAAGAGAGCGACAGAGAGGGAGAGAGATGAAATCGCAACGAACTGTAAAACGTTGCCGTCGTTGCTAATGCCGCATTGATTATGAATATTTTAACGCCCTCTGTCCAGAGCCGAGCCCCATTTATGATAACGTCGCTTGATAATAATGATGATAATGCTGCCGCTGTTGTTGCTGCTGCTGCTGATGATGATGATGATGATGATGATGATGATGGCGCTAACCGCACACGCCGCGAATGAGCAATAAATTTTATATGCACTGTGCCGAATTCGTAGGGGAGTCATACATGCATATGGCAGCATATGAAAATTTACATTTTGCCAATTTCCAGCTGTCGAAGAAACGCTTGCAACATAGTGCAGGGCAGTGCAGCATAGTCCTGCCTGCATCCTGCCCAGAAGCCCTTGGCTGCCTCGCATTTGCCTATCGTCAATTGCAAATCTTGGTCGAGTGCAGCGCGTAAATTCCGTTACCACGTCGCTTTATTCTGCCTCCGTCCGTTCGTCCGTCTGTCCCTCCGTCTGTCCATCTGTCTGTCTGCTGTCTGGTGTCTGAGTTTCGGTTTTGGTTCACTTGGTGCTGCCAGCAAATGCAATTTCCTAATTTCTCACTAGGGAAATGCCGTTAAGAACCTAGCCAGCCGGTCAGTTCGACTTCCCGTCTGATTGGGCAAGGGTCGCCGCCTCTAGTTCGACTGCGCTCGCTACCAAATTAATGACCCGGCGCCGCAGACGGTGAGTGCACAGAAAAAAAAGTAGTAGTAGGAAAAGAAAAACCGCAGACAAAGGCGCATAAATGCATAAAGTGGACTTTGGACAGCCAAAAATTGCAGCAATCGGAGTTGGCTGCGTCATCCAGCAATTGCTGCCTCTTCAGTCGCTTCCTCTCTCTTCGTTCTTTCTGCGTCCAGTTCGCCTGAGCTTATGCAAAACAAATTGGTTTATGCATGAGGCCCCCAAACGAACCGAAAGCGCTGTGCAAGGAAATTCACACGGACCAAAAGAGAGAGCTCACATGATGGAAACTCCTAAATGGAAGGCATTGCCCCACACTCATGACTTGCCTCGGTGCCTCGGCTAAGTAAATTGTTGGCATAGCCCTTGATTAGCTTATCCCTGCTCCAAGTTGGAGCTGTATTTGAAGCTGGCCATGGAACTGAAGCTGGAGTTGGCGCCGGAGCCGAAGCTAGAGCTGCAGCTCGCTGGGGGTGGTCATAATGCATTTGGAAAACCACACGAGCGGAATTCATATGCATCCGCTGGGCGGGAGGCTGGGTTAACCGACTTGGGAGAGGTCACTGCAACTGAGTAGAAACATTAAAATTTCATCATGCAGCAGGTAGAAATATTAAACTTTTGCTTATGTTGATTACAGAACCAACAAACAAACAGTCTGGAGTTAACTTTTCGTTCTGCAAATGCAACAGTTTCATAAGCTAACTTCATGAATTCGGTAACGGGTAAAAGTAAAGGTTTTCGCACAGCGATTAAAGCTACATTTTCGTTATATGCTTAAGGTTATATTGATTAATATGGTTAACTCAAATCATTCATTAAACAATTTTGTCATTAAATTGGTTATTTTATTGGAACATGCTTAACTCAAATCTATTCATTCTGAGACAAAACAATCAACAGGAACTTCGTGAACTTCAAAAGATTATATAAAATTTAAATTTATATATTTATAATATAATATATATTTTGTACTTTTGGGTAAATGAATTTTGTTACCAATCCTATTCAAATTTAAGAGAAATATTAAAAGAAAAAATATAATACATTTGAATAAAAAATATAGTCATAAAACTTTAAATACAAATTACATACAAATTTAATTTGTTTCAATTTAAATGTAAATGGTAAACCATTCAAAAAAACAATCATCACGTAATGTTTCAACATTTCCAAAAGTAATAATTATTTCGATATCAGTAATATTTTTATTGAAGTAAGGAAAGAATACGTAATTTAGTATACTTATTCTTAGAGCGCAAATATTTTGTATTGCCTTTAAACGCATTATCTGAACTGTACATTTCTAATTTTGTTAAGTATGAAATATACAATTTAAATTTAAAATAATTCAACGCACTCGAATATGTGATTAAGCGTTTCTTTAATCTCGTTTGTTAGACCATTCAACTGTAGCATGAATTCTTCCTAGCATTATCAATCAATAACCGCAAAGCATATACAAATTGTATATTTAGCTTGCACCTAAAAATAAAGTATTGAACTTTCAAAACAAAAAGCATTTGCAATGCTCAAAAGCTACCCAAAATAAAGTGACATAAATGCCACACACACACACACACAATGTGCAATGCAATGTGCGATGTGGGAGCAATGTTCAGCTGGGTGACCCTCAGCTTGCCCGCTTGCGACCTGCACGGAGCACGGAGCGTATGAGTGATAATAATGTGGCTGCTGTGTGCGGGGCAGCTGACTCACTTGCTGGCTGCTGGCTGGCTGACTGCTGTGTGACCAAGAGCAAAATCAATAAACGAACACAAAAATTTGCTCGGCTTAGCAGCCAAATTGGATTTGGCAAAATAGAAAAGGAGTGTGGACCTCCCCCAACAACAACAACACCAATATTCGAATGGGTAAAATATGCCAAGAGTTGGGAGGGATTGTTGGGGTTGATGCTGAGGATTGAGGACTGGGAGTTGGGGTAAGTAAGCAGATAATATGACATAAATGATTGGTTGAGAGCCAAACATTGCGTCGTTTGTGCACATGGTAAAAGTAAAAGTAAAAGCGCAGATTGTTTTTTGCCTCCCCAATGGGGGATTAAGATTTGCAGAAACGGCCGCAACAGACAACGATGACGATGGCGACATAAAAGCGAGCGTTGCTCTTAAATGTTATGGAAGCCCAAGAAATGCTAGCCCAACTCAAATCCCAATCCCAATTGCAATCCCAAGCACAATTCCAGTAGCCAAAGCCAAAGTCAAAGCCCAAACGCAATGCCAAACGAAAGCGAAAGAGTAAACGCATCATCATCAGTTTTAACGGCTCTCGAGACCAATGGGCGCCCAGTGTGCGATGCCTGTGTGTATGTGTGTGTGTGTGTGTGTGTTTGTGACCAGTGTGGAGAAACCTGTCCTTGTGCCTGAAAAATCTCGCGTATGACTTTTCAAATGAATGACAGCAATTAACGCAGTCAATGAAGCCTATGCCATTGTTTGCTTCATGTCTCTACTCCCTCTTCGTTCCCCTTTCGACTATTAAATGCCGCCATCATCGACGTCGCAGTTGGCAAACAATTGCAGTCGACGGCACGGCACGGCATGGTTATGACACATAAAAACAGGCAACCAGCTACCAACTCGACTCGACTCGCAGAACAAAGCTGCCGTTATCTGCTGCGCTGCTGTCTGCGCCGCTCTCCAAAGGTCCAAAATAAACAAAATGGCCACCAGCACAGGAGAGGACAGGACATGGCTAGGCTTGGCTAGACTGGACCAGGACGGGACCACTAAATCTGTTATTTATATGACATCAACGGGTTATCATCGAGAGCAGCAGAGCAACAACAGCATGGGGCTAAAACGCATCGCTTTCGAGCATATTTTATAAGGCTTTTGTGGATGGGCGACAATATTTAGAAGCGATATCGCAAACGAGCATTGAAATCAGCACTTAAGTTTAATATGTAGAGCTTTATAAATGCAAATGCATACATATTTCTATCATGAAAGCTTCAAGCAATACATATCAATATTACTGATTTCTCTTTAATGAGAGTTGCGTTATAAAAAGTGGAATGTTTTTAAACGTTTACAAAAATGAAAGACGAAAATAAAGCAAACATGAGGAACTGAATTCACTTTATTGAAAGTATAGTGATATTAATTTTATTCAAGCGAAAGGAAAAAGCAAATTTAAATATGTTAAAAGACATGATTTTAATATATTGAAATAAATTTTCAAATATTGAATGAGTTCAAATGTATCTTGAGAGCTTCCATATATTATTTATTTTATTTTTTTTTGCAGCTTGCTTTATTTTCATAAAATGGAATACATAAATTCAATATGAATTTCTCTTCAAGCGAGAGGTCAAAGTAAATTAATGTATTTTACGAAATATAGTTGTAATAAATAAATTTTATAATAAAGTTTGGCTGAAAATGTTTCTTTAAGGTCTCTTCATTTATTTTTCATTTTAATTTTGCAGCTGATTTCACTGCGATTGAAGTGAACACATAAAATGAAACTGAATCTCTGTTTTGGCCAAAGAGCAAAGCCTATTTATTAATTTTATAAAATAATTCGTAATGAAATGTATTAAAAATTTTTTTTATATGAATCCAAATGTTGTTTTAGTTATAAAATGACTTTAAAAACTTATAATATTAGCATTTTTCCTTTTTCTGTTTATATTTTATTTTAATAAAAGAAAATGCATGCAATCAATAAGACTTCTGACTTATGAGAGAAAATCGATGAATTTAATATGACTGTCTTTAAGCTTTGATCTTTAGCTTAACGATTTAACAAACAAAGCTTTAGTTACAATAGTTATTATGAGAATAAAAAAGTCTTCTATCGAAAATAATTTTGAACGTTTCTTTAACTTATATTAAATTTGAATAAAATGGATGAAAACTAGTCATTAAAGCTTTCTTCATCTTAGCTTCATTGAAAACTGAAAAAGTTTATTTAACAAAAAAAAAAAATGTATTTAGAAAAGTTAATTAATTTTCAAGTATCTTCATATGACTTCAACTAGTTGAATTTCTACACAATTTAAAGCGAAATTCAATTCCATTTTAGTAAACACAATTCGTACGCCTTATCGTAAGTAAACCAAGGCAGTGTACACAAATATACGTATACTCTAGATTTATTTCCTGTTTCGATCGAGAGGGTGGAAAGAGAGAGAGGTAGGGAAACTGACTGCAAAAATGGAGTAGGCAACCTGCGGCAACGGAAAATGACATTTCAAAGGCAAACCGAAAACATTTCGCCTACAACATTTTCGCGTATTTTAATGAGCATTTGCGCGATGGTTGCACGACCGGACAGCGGAGCAGCGGAGAACGTAGAGGAGAAGGAGGCGGCAGCAAATATATGCATGAGACCGCACGGTACACGAGTCGTATGTGTGATAAAAAGCCCCAGAGCATTTCGAGTTGGGGTTCGGCTACTGTATTTTTTGCTCCAATGGAACCGACATTGACAATCAGACCGAAAAGTACGCTGGCAGCGGGTGAAAAAGAGAGAGAGAGAGGGGAAGAAGGAAAGTTGGGTAAGGACGTGAAGCAATTGCGACTGGAGTAAATTTTGGTAGCGTACGTGTTGGACGCAAATTTCAAATCAGTCGCGCATTTGCCTCTTTGCCACACACACACACATACAGAGAGTGACACACATACACACACACACACACACACACACATATGCAGCGAGGCCATCATTTAAATTCAAAAAAGCGATAACGACCGGGTAATGATGAAGTGCAGCAGCATCCAGCGTCGAAGTGGCCGCCGGGCAATGTCACATTGCAGGCGCCTGCCAAAATTGGTTACGCGTTTGGGTCAACAGCTGCCAACGTTTGGTATTACAGTCCCAAGCGATGGAGAGACGAAGAGAGAGATGGAGAGACAGAGAGTGAGAGAGAAAGAGACGTAATGTCCATATATCGACCGTCAGTCGCTCGTTTGGTTTTTGCAACAGGACAAACATATTGACGCCATGGGTGACACTAGCCTCATTAGACCATGATGAGGTGAAACTGGGCACCGCTCCGCCCGTCACCAGAGACAGAAATACAGAGAGAGAGCGTGTGAAAATGAGCTGCCGCCGTTGTGTGCAACAGCAATGCGATTACTCTTTTCATTTCAGTTCAGCAACAGTTGCTCGCATTTCTCGTAATGCTTGAAAACAAATGCTAAAATGCGAGTCGAAAAACCACCTTCAAATTGATAACAGCAACTTCTAATTAATGATTACGCTTTGAATTGAATTACATGCTCGATAATTACACAAACTTCAGTTGAAGGAAAGTAAACTGAACACGTGAGATGTTAATGTTAACTTAAAAAAATGAAAATCAATATCTTATTAATGTTTACCTATTAAATTGAATTACTAGCACAAAGACTACATTAACTTAACTCAGGAAATCAGAATCAGTTTGATATTAAAGTTTATTTTAACAAAATAATATAGCTTTGCTTTTTAATGGTAAAAATGTCTGTAAAAAAAACCGGATAAGCCTTTACAAATTCTAATTTCTTGTAACAAATTAGGTAAAATTAGGTTCATATATTTATCCCCTTTAATAGATTTCTTTAATAGAGCAAAGAACTTGTTAGATAAAATTAGTTAAATATATTTCAATCATAATCTTTTAGACGTCTTAGATAAGAGTAAAGTAATAGAACCAGCTAAATTGAACTTACAGCATCACATTTTATTAACTGCATTTACCATTTTATATTCAAATTTTTGCGAATATAAATGAGTTATTTCTTAAAAATCTTTTATTTTGAAGCACTTAATTTATTCACACAAAAAAGTGTGCCTACCATTTGGGCAATATGTTTGTAGTGCAGTCAGTCAACTCACTTCGATATATTCTTATGTCCATAAAGCCTCCTAAAAAAAATATCAAGCTGTGCTGCATGCAATAACGAAATTGCAATGTGCACGTGCCAAAGGAAATGAAGAAATATTACGACCCGTGGCGCTCAGAAGTATGCTGCATTTGTTTTTCGTGTTGTATTTTGTATTTCTTTCAGTTTCTGCTGCAGCAACAGAAGCGCCGCCACATCATCTCCTGCTGTCTTGTTGTCCATACGTCCGACTGTCCAGTTTATAGCGTCATGTTCAAGATGCTAAACACACACACACACTTGCCCACACACACTCGCACATGCTGGGAGGACACTCAAAGCTGTTAGTGAAGTGGTCTACTGGGCAAAAACGCCGACGTCCAATCAACATCGTCAGCAGCCGCTGAAGCAGCACGCGCTCTGTGAGCACATAAAACGGGGTAAAAACCCACAATGGACACTGAGGCTGCGCTTGGCTTCGCTCTGGCTTCAGCTTTGCGGTCCAGCTGCTGCCCATCATCTGCACTGGCAATAAAACTAGCAGAAGGAGTCGGACTTTGCCTAGGCCATGGCAATGCATTGCATATAAAATATTTTGCCGCAACCAAAAAAAAAGGAAATAAATAGCACCGAAAAGATGTTGATAGAGGAAAAAGAGAGAAGAGAAAGCTGGGGAAATTTTGCTGTGAAAGTGAAAAAATTGGCTGACGTGTGAAGTGCGCAGTCAAATTGGACAACTCGGCCAAGAGGCTTCCAAATTATTGAGGCATACTTTCGATGTGTGCCATAAGAGCCAGCCTAAGCCAAGTTGCGGTTGCTCTTCCCTTACATTTTTTCCCCCTCTCGCTTATTTTAAAGACACTTGTGTGTGTCGTAAAAAAGTCTTTCTCTCATTCTTTCACTTCCTCTGCCATAAGCTGCATATCAAAATCAAATAAAATGAAGTATGGAGCAAAAGGATTCAGTCAGCAATCTTTCCCACTCCCATTCTATCTTTCTCTTTCGGCTTTTGCCTCGTTCGTCGTTTTGTTAATTGTGCGATTCTTTGCTTTGCTGCGCTTGCAATTTGACTCTTTTGCCCATTTGGCTTTTTTTATAGCTTAACTCTCTCATATATGCATGTAATTGTTTGAGGATTTCATGCGGATTTATTGTTGCATGCTTTGTGCTCTTCGCTTGTTGTTTTAGCCCTTGAAAAGTTGTGTACACACATTGATAGGAATTTGATTTGTCAGTTTGCTTAATTTATGACATGGATTGCATAGATTTATTCTGAAAACAAATAAGAAAGCGACAGTTGAGTGTGCTCGACAGTGAGATACCCTCTACACATTTAGAAGAAATGCAAAATTGTGGGTTTTTCATTTTAAAATATACCAAATAAAAATACCACGAAATTTGGTATATTAATATAGTACTGCATTTAAAAAAAATATACCAGACTGCCAGTAAAAGTAAATAATAAATATACCTGAAAAAATGCCACAATTATACTAAAGAGTATATTTGGTATATTGATATTGCATTCAAAATATACCATTGAGTGCAAAATATACCAGAATGTCAAACAAAACAGCTAATTTATAGGGTTCGAGATGCTTCCTTCTTTCTGTTATATATATTTCCTGCAGTCACAAAGTTATAATTCCCTTCTACCCGATGTGTAGCGGGTATAAAGAATGCAGTAGCAAATAAAGCAGAATTTAAACTTGAAATAAAGACAGCTGGCCCAGTGAAAATGGCGTTCGCAGCAGGTTGACTAGAGATAGTTTCTTTTGGCTGCCGAAAATGCTTAGTACGCGCAATTGGCAAGTCGGAAGTTGGAAGTGGAAGTGGGGAAAAAAAAGAAAAGTGCAACAACTGACGCCAAAACAATAAATGACACTGAACACTGAACACTACACTACTGCTGCACTGAACTGTAGTGCAGAGAACGACATATAAAACAACAGAAACGCCAAATGGTTGGCCAAAAGAAAAATAAAATTGGCAGCAGCGAAAGGAAGAGGAGGGCACATGTGGAGCACATAGCGAGAAGCACTCGAAAATCGACGAAAATCCTTTTGCATGTTGTTACAAGTGGCCAGGAGTGAACACTTCGCTTTCTCCTCACTTCAATCCCCAATGCTGAATCCTCTGCTTCAATCCAAGCGGCCAAAACCCAAATAGTGGCACTTTTGGCTGCCTCTTTCATCCGTTGTTGCCACACGTTGCCAGCATCGCCTGCTGCTGCTGATTCAGAAGCCTCCCATCGAAAAGAAAAAGGGCTGTGCCACCAAATAAAACCAAACCAAACCAAAGTAAAGCCAAGCCTTGGCCGCTTCGGTTGTTCTTGCTTCGTTCTTTTATTATTATCTTTTTTTATATTTTCGCTTTGTTTCGCTTTATTTTGGCTCATATCCTTCTGATATTTTCCCAACACTTCATAAACCATAAAAGCCCAGTCGGAAAATGTGCTGTAAAATGCAGTCAAATTTAATTTGAAGCTCATCATTTTTGCTTAACAGCTGCACAAATTGTTTTCTCGCCCAGCTTTTCTTTTTCTTTTGGGGTTTTCACTTCCATCCGATCACGTCGGCCACAAGTGTTCATACTCATATGTGTATTCTCTTGTTATTTTTTATTTGTCGATACTCTGCTGCTCATATTTGCATTCCATTTTCAGTTTCTCAAAGTGCGAATGTGTTTCATATAACAACAACATCTTTGTGATATTTTCATATTTTGTTTTATCCGTTTGTGGTTAAGCGATTGTCAATTTCAAGTTTGGTTTTATATTGAAATCATGGTATTTTTAACAATTTTTGCAGGGCTATAGATAAGGTATTTAATTTTATGGATTCAATAGTAATGTTTGTGGCAAAACAATTCTTACAAGGAATAAAAGCCACAGTCGGGTGTGCTTGACTTCGGGACACCCGATACTAATATCAAAATTTACTATAGCACAAAATATATTAGATTGTCATCCAAATTTTAAGAAATCAGTTATTATTGTATGTGTTTCGTGGGTTATGTCGATTTTTTCGACTTAATTGCTGTGTGGAACTAAAAAAATTTACTAAACTGATTTTTAATTATTTTTTTTTTACCACCTTTAAAAGATTAAGCTATCTCTTGTACTTTCCATTTAAAACATATTAAATGAATCAGCTTAAATCACATTTTCTACTAGAATTAACACAACTGTCACTTGTCTAGTTTCCACAGCACTCCAATTGAATGGAGCAGATAACCAATTCAAAGCGACTTAATATACCTTATTAAATTGTTTTTTAATGGCACTAAACCATATGCAAATTGCAAACCAGCTGGAAAATTAAAATATTTATTGATTTGCTTTGGTCAACTACAAGAAGCAGAACTCGATGTATGTTACTCTCAGTTAACTGTGAAGTCGAACAGTAGCAAGTACACATATCTATTGATAATAAGTTACAATGAAAACGTATACAAAGTGTGTTATATTTCTACAGCTACTGTTTTGTGCGTCGCCAGTTTTCGGCAATAAAACCCAAGTACTGAAGCCGAAGCTTGTGCGTCTTATGTCGCAGCAGGCGAAAAGTTTCTTGGACTTTTCTACTGGTTTCGAGGATACATCAGAACGAAGTCCCTACATTGTGACCCTCGAATTTAGTGGCAAAAACACCACATGGTTCTGCGTGGGTTCGATTATCGATCATGAATGGATTGTCACTGTTGCCTCTTGCACAAATCCCGCGAGTTCTGTGAAGATCAGCTATGGAGCTGCGAATCGTCTGGAGCCAAGTTATCATGTTTCAGTTTCCAATGCTACGTTTTATCCACGCTTTGACTTTAACAAGTGGTATCATCATGATATTGTGCTAATCAAAGTGCCATTCATCAGATACTCAAAAAAGGTGAAAGCTGTGGCTTTGCCCAAGACTCGATCGATGTTCCGTAATGTCTGGGCATATTCAGCAGGCTGGGGACAGCATAAGGACACCAAGGAGCTGATGCAAATATTGCATTCGACACAAATTCAGATAATCGGTAATAAAGACTGCATCACGGGTGGCTATGGCGAACGATTCAAGTCAGGAATGATGTGCGCCCAGCTGCCGAATATGGAGAAAAGTTGCCGCCTCGACTCGGGCAGTCCACTTGTGATGTTGAAGCCAACAGTGTTGCTTGGCATTGCCTCGTTCGGCAATCAGCTGGGATGTGAATCAAACACACCTTTGGTCTATACGAGAATCAATTCGTATACGCAATGGATGGCCGAGGTGATGGCGGAGGAGGGGAGCAGAAAGTAGCAAAAGCGAGTTATCGAATAAAGTCAATAAAGCTGAGAGATTTCTTCCTGGTTTGCAATTAGTTTTTTTTTCTATTTCGTTGTTGTTGGCTTCGTTGTTGAATTTGGCAGGTGAAATCTAATTAACACTAATCAAGGCAAAGTTTCAGCTCTGGCCGGAAGTCGACTAGCTAGCTGAACAGAATGCGCTTCATTTTGCGGCACTTCCGGCCAGAGTGGAGCAGAGCAGCGAGCAGAGAACAGAGCATCGTCGACAGCTGCTCGAATGCTGCAAACGGATGCGCGAATGTCACAAGTGTCGAGCAAACATTTCATTAGAGCCAAAAATTTTCGGTGTGTTTTCTTTTGCCTTTTTCACACACACACAGACACACACAGCGCACAGCTGCTAATGAGAAATTTTGCTGTCCGGGCGAGAATCCTTTTCAAAAGGTGCCAAGCCAAGAGACAGGGAAAGAGATAGAACGGAAATAGCGAGAAATTAATTAAAATTACAGAAAAAAAGGCACAACCAGAAAAAAAAGAACAAGCAAAGTCAAACGAGAAAAACGAAACTGAATTCAATCTGGTGGCAAACAAATGCTGCTCTAATGGTCACTGATTTTGTTTCGGCGCGTGAACAACAAAAATCTCTCGCTCTCGCTCGTCACTGCGGGCTATTGTGTCTGCTGTGTTCTATATATATTAAAAAATATATAAATCATAAACAGATGACGCGTTTTTTGTAGCGATTTGTGATGGCGTCGCTATTTTACGTATTATTTATTCATAATTTCTTTTTATTGTGTTTTATTGTCAGCAGAGAGAGAGAGAGAGTGAGAAAGGCCATAGCCCATAGATTCCACAACTTGTTCGTCATTTGTCGCGCGTCACACGCACAACGAGGCGTATACGTCACGTGCAGGTTCGCAGGGGCTGCGATGTCTCCTGTCTCCTGTCTGTTGTCTGTCTGCTCCCTTCGACGGCGGCTTTTTTTACGCCTGCCTAGCTCAGCGCAATCAGTTGACACTTCCCTGAGCATGTCGCCATTTATCCCACAGTGCTGCACAACGCCCTCTGCTTATTTTGCAAATTTGTATTTCTTGTACAACTGTCACTGAGACAAACACAGACGCGGGCGCGGGGGGAGGAGGTAGATTGTCATACACAACAACAGGAACAACAAGAGTAATCTGGGACAGTAAAAAGCAACATTCATGTCTCGTTGGCTCCTCCTGGCCATTGTCGTCGTCACACATGTTTCTCTCTGTTTCTCGCTTGGCTGACTGCTCCCTCCCCTTCCCATTACCATCTCTTTCAAGACAGTTGTCATCAGCATCAGGAACTTGAAGGCAGCCGCAGCTGGTCTTCGTCTTCGTTGTCGTCTTCGTCTTCGTCAGCAGTGCAATCATTTTCATTATCATATGCGTCATGATTTTTTGGTTGCGTCCGTCAAAATCAGTCAGAATAAAGGAAGCGAAGACAGCGAGACAAGTTGTCTGTAAATGTTGCGCAGTTGTTGATGACATTTTTGCCCAAAAGGATAACCAAAGTCATGGACACAACCAGGCACAAATACTTGATGCCTGATGCACTTAGAGCGGCTTCTTAAAATTGCAAATGATATCTCATAAGCAGCTTTAATTTCCAAAGGCAGCGTGAGATATATATCAAAAGCCTAATGGGAAACAAGTGCGAAATTCCCAGCGAACAGGGGAAGCATATATGAGACCCAGGATATGCGAATCAAAGGCCAAACTCACATAGCTCAGAGACAGACACAAAGCACTTCAATGTTAATTTTTCAATGGTGTTAGAAGAATGCTGAGGAGGAAGAGAGAGGAAGAACTTGCAGGGATGTTGCGCCGGGAAACATTTCACGGCACTTAATCCATGTGTCGCACAGGACGAAGGACGAAGGATGCAGAATGCGACTGAGACGACGAATGAATTATGTGCGACGTGTACGAAAAATTACGCGCAAAAATTGCAATGATGAAAAATGAAATTTATTTGTGTCGCGCTGGAGGTAGGGAAGAGAAAAGGGGCAGGGACAGGGGCAGGGGGAAATGCACCCCTTTTGGCATTCTGGCAGGCGCATTTAACACGCTTTTTAAATTTATAATGACATTTTATTCACTGTTCGCCAAGAGGTGAAAACGGGGCGGGGTCATGTCGAGCAGCCTAATTTTCAGCGAGTGCTGTTCAAAGTTTTTGCGCATTTCAGCGTAGAAAATGCAATAAATTAAGCAAAATACTTGAGTCACCTTGAGTCTTGAGCCTTGATCCTCGAACAACGGCAACGACATCTGGGCAGGGGCAAGTCTGAAAGGGGGTGATAGCGAGAGATTGTGCCAAAAGGGATGCCAGGCTGTGATGTTCAAGCAGGCGACAGCAGGCGCTTGCTTCGAAAGTTTATTTCTGCCCTTTTTGCTCTTCCTTCTCCTCTCTCTCTCTCTATTATTTTTTTTTTTATTTTTTGTTTGACTGAGCGCGTGATTAAATGTAAAATTGGATTTTTATTATTTGTTTGCAAAATATCCTTCCTTGTTGTTGTCCTCGCCTCTGCCTTTTGGCAAGTTTTCAAATTGCGTGGCAAGCAATAGCAACAGCTACAGCAACAGCTTCAGCTACAGCTAAGGAGGCAACAGAGGGGCATCAATTCTAGTGCGCATATTTTGCACAATTTTTCAAGGGGTTCGTTCGTTCGCCCTGTAAACCTTTATAATGCGATTTCGTTACCCACTTTTCAGCTCTCCAGCATTTTCTACCGTAAGGCGTCAGCTGTTTAGCATGCGCTTGGCATTTATAATGAGTGCAATTTCGGGTTCGCATGTATGTATATTGTTGTTCTCGAGGGTGGAGAGCTTAAGCCCAACCTAAAGACTTATTAAACTACTTTTGTAATATGAAGAAAAAGAAATGCAGAATATTTGTGGTGCGTATATAAGGCTTGAACAATGAACCTATATAAAAAATAAAGGTTATTATGCAGAATTTTTATAGAAAGTAAATAAATATACTTACATTAAATATCTAACATAACGTTGAAGTTTCTATGTCTTATTTTTAGAGGTTTTTTATATATTTTTGAATGATTAGCAATGAAATGAAATAGAGCTGTAGCTTTAAGAATGGACATTTGAAAAAAAAGAAGCCTTTGAAGGGATTCAATATAGATTTGAACATATTGATTAAAGACTTAAATAAAACAAGTAACTCATAGCAGATATTCGATATTTATTTTCAATAGAAATCGGTTACTTTTAAAATATACCCAAATAATATATAAAACATACCTATGTAAGTTTATAAAATGATATGCATAAACTTATAATTGAATATTTATAAAAAAAAAACTTAGAAACCGTTAAAAAGAAACCAAATTAAGTAAAGGCTCAAATAAAACAAGTAAGGAATCTGTTCATACGGACAGACGGAAAGACAGAAAGATAGACGGACTGAAAAACGGCATGGCTATATCGTATCGAATATATTAAATTATAATAGCATTCTATATAATTAACTTCCATCGAATACTGTAAAATAGACATTCTTTAAAGGGAGTTGAATATATCAGATTTGCTATATACATTTATATTATTATTAAAGCAAAACTTTAGCTTCTGATGTTGATGTTATTCTTTAAATAACCAACAAACAAAAAGTATTAAATACTATGCAAAAAAAAAATAGAAGCTACTCGATAACTGACACTAATTGCAAATAGTAGAGTCAACAATTGGCTGTTTGAAATGCAACAGACTGGTTACTCTGATTTTTGGCTCTGTCTGATTATCGGCACAACAGAGCAATTACAAAAGGCACGAGAAGCAAGAGCGCCAACAAATGAAAATCAGAAAAATATTTTTGGTGCGAGTAATTGCAATAAAGTCGTCGAATAGAAATTAGACCAATCGGACAGAGAGCGAACTGACAGACCGATAATGCGGCAAATGCATTCGCAATGTGTAAATGGTAAATGGTGAATACTGAATGGTGAATTGTGAATAGTGAGTACTCACACATTGAATGGTTGGTTGAATGGTTGCCACAGGAGCCGCAGACGAACTGAGCTCAGCCTAGGCTAACGGCCGCAGGACCCTCAAAAGTTGGGTAAAGGCTAACAGATGCACCAATCACCGAATTGTCTATCAAATGCTTTGAGTTTGCCAGTTATCATTGTTTACACAACATATCCATCCAATGTGTGTGCCCCAAATGTATAGAATGTGCATGTGTTTAGAAATTATGGTTCCATTATGCAGCCATTAGAATTGTGAGGAGGCGAAATGTTCCAATAGTTTTTGCCATTGGCATTTTCAATTGGTTCGGCCAATTTGTATTGGACGAAATGTGTTGCAACATTTGCAGTGAACAATTTATGGGTTTTTGTTTAGTTTATGGCGTAAATGTTTTGTGCAATGGATCCGTAATCCAAATAACATTAAGTTAATTGAAATTTTGTTGCAGAGCAACAACTCTACGAAGTGTATATTCTACATTGAATGCTTTTTCGACTGTGCATTAAATTGTCAGGCAGCTGCTGAGCAGAGCAGAGCAGAGCGGAGCGTAATTTCCATTGGGGGCAGTCCCTTAACAATTGGCGTGCCAAATCTCAGTAAGCTGATGCAACATGCTTGTAATGTGCTTCATGTGTGTCTCAGAGGCGCCTGGCAATCAAAATGCCATCGCCAGAATGTGCTCTAGCTGTGGCAGTAAGGCCATAATCAAATTTTGTCACATTTAAAGCACTTTTGACACATTTTAAAATCAAATTTTATGGCCAAGTAAATGTTTGTTGGGGGCAATAAAAGCCAAAACCGAAGGAATTCTTTTCTCTTGATCATAATAGGCACAAAATTTGCCAACAATTTGCGTTTTGGGAGCGATGAAGACAATCAGAGCAGCAAACAGCAGAGGCAGCAGAAGCAGCAGCAGAGTAAAAGCGAAACATGAACATATAAAAACAACAAGAATGCTTGTTTAGCCAAAATCGAGAGACAGACTGACACTTGGCCCAACTCTCAACTCTCAACTGGCAACCGGCAACTCCCCATTGCCATTTGCATCTGTGGTCGTGTTGCTGTCGAGTGTACTTAAATCCAATTGACAATTTGAAATTAAAATGCCGAAAAGTACAACGCATGACCGCAAAAACAAAACGAGCCAACGAAACAGATGCAATTGCAGTTCCAGTTGAAGGCTATAGAGAGACAACAGATACAGATACAGATACATTTGTAGATACAGATACAGATACAAATACAGTTGCAGCTGCAGATACTGTTGCAGTGGATATAGATACACAGCTATAGAGATGCACAGTGGCTTAAATGGAATGCAATGCTGCGCAACGCAAACGCAGCACAATTCAATGTGAGCATGTGTGTGTTTGTGTGTGTGTGAATGTGTGGGTGACTGTCTATGTGTGTGTGTGTTCATTGGACTGTGTGCGCCAGGAATAGAAATTGCAATGTCAGCAATTGGCAGCAAAGCAAAATCTAAATAAACATTGTCACAAAATGCAACCAACTTCCTCTGCCAATCCCTTTCTCCCTCAACAAGAGTAGCCACGAAAAGAGTGTGAGAGGAGCAGAAGGAGAGTGAGAGAGAGAAGGAGAGAGTGAGAGGGAGAAGGGGTTAGCGACCACGCCGCCTCCACGAATGCTTGTCAATAAAATTGCCAACAGCTACAAGAAGATTGGGAGTTTGAGTTTGAGTTCGAGTGTGTGTGAGTGTGTGTGTGTGTGTGTGGCGTGTAACATGCGGCATGCGGCCGGCGGCATTTGCCATGTGGCATGTGGCATGAGGATGGATATCCGTGTGTGTGCACAGCCAATAGGTAGTTAGACAGCAGACACAAGTTCTCAGTGCTCAGTGCTCGGTGCTCGGTGCACTGTGAAGCTGCTTTGCATGCTGCGCCATGCCTGCCATGTAGCGATACGGATAAAGATACATTTACAGATAGAAAAGATACAGATACATCCTGTTGCTCGACACGGACTGGCTTACTTCACTTCTCTAGTTCGCTCTCTTTCGCTTCTGCTGGCACTTGGCACTTTTGTCGTTTGCTTTATAAATAAATGCATTTTCATTTGCATGCCACATGCAACACACACACACTTATACACACTCTACTGTATGCCTCGCCTCCCATTCCACACTGATTTGTCAAGTGACGCTCTTCGAGCCGATCCCCAACTGGCCTCCACATCTCCATCTCCATCTTTGTCTCCATCTTCCAATGCCATTCTAAGCTCAACTCAATCCTAATGCCTGTCTGTCCGCCACTCTTATTCAAATTTCCATTAGAGCTTTCAGTTTATGTTTGCCCTGACTGCCTTTTATCTCCCTCTTCTCTTCATCTTCTTCTCAATCCTACAACAGCAACACCTGAATTGTTAACTTGGACATTAGTCGACGACACCTTCTTCAGCTCTGTCTGCAAATATCTGCAGGACATAATTTTAATAAACTTACTAACACGGCCAACACAACTCTCATTTTCCTCCGTCTCCCTCTCTCTCTCTCTCTCTCTCTCTCTTTCTCTCTTCCCTTTCCCTTTTTCACATTTCCCATTCAATGCGAATGTGTGCGTGTTTTAGCAGCAGGATGATTAGAAAAGTTGCTTTTTATATTAGTTTTACAATTGTTTGAGTACCCAAGCGAGCATAAAGCTAGTCCGAGCACAGCACTCGTAAGCATTCGATAACAACGGCAACTTTAACAATTGAAATTCTCATTAGAGAGGTGAGAGACGGGTGCACTCACACTCGTTTGCAATGAGTGTATGGCTGTTGTGAACACAACTGAATACTACTCTGTTCGTTATCACAAAAGTAATCGCATACACTCAGTACTAATCATTAGCACTGAATTGTTGCACATGGGGAATTCACCTTTGCTCTGCGAATTCACCGAGTGTTGCTTCTGGGTGAAATGAGCATTAAAATTAGAATTAACATTATTAGACCGTAATAAATGTATTCAAGAGTATTCATAGAAATGATCTGCTTTTAAGAATTGAAAGTCTTTATATTTTAAATTTATCAGGATCTTTTCAATTAAATATATTTAGTAATCTAATTACATAAGAATACTATATAAATCAATGACTTAAATGTAATTCAAGTTTTTTCGAAGAGTATTCCTAGAGAAGACCTGCTCTTTAGAAATGGAAGTATTTTCAAAAACAGTTGCAAATTTAAAATAGCTCCAATATTTATAATTACCTTTATTGGTAGTCATTAAATAAATGCTTCTTTGTAATAGCCATTCCTTAATTTAACCAAATAGCAATGGCAACTTGTGTAAAGAATATTTTTAGCGGGCGAATTTTGTTGCTGTGATACTCTTACTTTGGGTATTGTATTCATAAATATAAAATAAGTAAGAAAGCAACAGTTAAGTTTGCTCGACTGTGAGATATCCGTTACCCTTTTTGAATAAAAGAGAAATATTGCGGTAGTAATTTAAAAATATACTAAATTATAATATATTGCTAAAATACTAAAATATAGCGAATGCAGTATTTGGTTTATTTAAATGACACTACGTTCAAAATATACTATAGAATATTAAAAATATATATATATTATATTTATATTTTATATTTATATTTTTAAACTTTATCCATGGTTAAGCTTATGATATTTTGAAAGCTCGTACTCAGAAATAATCCATATCAATCAACGATTTTTTACCATCACTAATGTGCACGTTAAGATGTCATTTTGAGAATTTCCCCACTTCAGATTTGTTAAAATATGTTATTTATTCCTCAAGAGGAGTCTGAAGCAATTGCGTATTCGCTGCTTTACTGCACGACACAAATAATCCGCAATTACTCGTATCATTTTGATGATAGTCAACATTTTGTTGCACTCCTGACTATTAAAATGCAATGAACAATGAACTCTGCGCTGTTCTCTTCTCTTCTGTTCAGTTCAGTGCTGTTCTGTTCTGTTCTTGGTTTTTATTGCTGACACATGTGAGAAGCACTTGCAGGACGAGTGCAGCTCGCCAACTTTTAACAGTTGCCATTTCTTTTTTTTTATTCTGGTTTTATTATTCATATCATTTCGCTGCTTTTTGTTGTTGCATGCAATAATTTGAACAATTAAAGTGGATAAAAAACAGAAGAAAAAAAAACACTGCAAATTCATGACAAAGCAGCAACAAGAGCGCAATGCAGTTTTCAACTGAGCGAATGGAATGAGACAGAGTTCTGCCCATTAACCCTTACACTTGTGTGTGTTATGGATGTGATTCTCTCTATGAGTTTGTGTGTGTGTGTGTGTGTGTGACAAACCAGAAACAGCAACAACAACAACACAAAAGGCACTACAAAGTCACCTTTGCAGCCAGGGGACGTTTTTGCCACGTTCTCGTCCTTGTTGACGATGTCGTTGTCGTTGTCGTTCCTGGTTGTCCTTTTCAAATTGTCATTCGCTTTGTTTTATGCCTGCAGTCGCTGTTGTTGTTGTTGCTGTCGTTGTTGTAGCTGCCAAACTAATTGTACGCAACAAAAAGCACAACACAACATTTTCTGTGTAAAACAATTGAAAAATGCTCGTAAGGGGCAATTGCACTTGGTGACAACACACAAATGCAAGGACAAAAGGACTCTGTGAGGTGGGCTCGACTTGTATAGTAGTTGTTGTTCTGCACGCTCTACAAATTAAGAAGCATAAATAAAAATACTTATGTATATCTGCGCAAGTATTTTTTATTGCCGCTGCAGCAGGCCTCGTCCTCGTCCTTGTCCTCTTCCTCGCGCCCCTTGCCGAATTTTATTATTGCCACGGTGGAAAATTTAAATTAGAATTTAGAAACAGCAGCAAATGAAACGCTATAAATTATCGCATCCTTTTTTGGTGGTGATTGTTGTTCTTGTTCTGCTTTCTGTTGTTATTGTAGTGCTGACTTCTGCCCCTCCCCTCTCTCTAAGTTTCCTCTTGCCATTGTCAACTGGGGCAGGTAAAATTTAAATGCGATTTGTTACGGTTTTGGCTTTGTCGAAATTAAAGAACATCATCCCAGCAGAATAGTATTATATTATGTAACACGCTTCGGTTCGGTGGTTGCAAACTTTAACAGGGGAATTATTGTGACAGGTTTTCTTAATTTGTATCTTTAAATAACGAAAACATGCTTCAATTTTAATTGCGATTAAGCGCGATTTCTGCTACCAAAAACAAGTTGAAGCATAACTTGCAGCTCAACCTATTAGCTGAGGACGCACTTTTCATTTTTTCGCAACGGGGGGAAAAAAAAACAAAATTAAAGATAAGCACAAATTGCACAACAAGAGAGAAAGCGAATCCCTCACTAATGACCCAGACCCAACAATTTGCTTTAATCGCTGACCAAGCAAATCTCTAAAGTGACCCCCCCTAAAACATTTTCTTCATTTCTCCATTCCCATCGTAATGAAATCAACGCCTTGGCAAAAGGCACAGCCTCTCCCCTCAAAAAAAAGGTGATAAATTTGGCGCATAAATGACACAAAGTCAAAAATCCTCGACAAAATGTACTTTAATAAACTTCGTTCGTTCGTTTTGCTGCCTTCGGCCTGAGGGTCCAGATAAAACGAGTCGAGTCTCAAAATGCGGCGGCCGCAAAAAAGATAATAAAAAACAAAATTATCATAAGAAGAAAATGAAAAAAATTAATTTACATGAAATTTGCTTTTTTTTTCGCTGTTGCAAATAAATTACTCAAGCGAAGAGAAAACAGAAATAAAGTGCGAGAGAGAGAGAGAATGTGGGAGAAGTCAGTGCCATTAGGTTTTATTAGTGTTGGATTTCCTGCATTGTGGTGTGAACAGTCACGCCTACCGCCCATTTACCTATACATATACATATATATATCGCCCTTTATAGATGTATATTTAAATTGCCAACCAAATGCTTGTGTTAACTGTGTTTTTTGTTGGCAATTCAATGTTCGGATTATTTGTGAATGCAGACGAGTGGAAAGCATAAAAACGCTAATAGTTATTAGTAATTTGAATAGTTTACTTACACACAAAATGGCAGAAAAAAAGTAATTTTATGATTTGCTTCCATTATCAACATACCTGCAAATAAAACGTATACAAATAATTGATTAGTATTTTCGCATTTTTAGTGGAGTTTTTGTTCGTCGCAAAAATAATCACAATCAATTTAGTGAGTTGTCTGGTTTTAATGATACGTATTTTCTCAACCGAGTAAAAACAGATTAAAGTCTTATTCAAATGCGCACTTTAGCGGTTGAAAATAATAACCAATTTAGATTGAAATACGCGCAAATTGAAGTCATCAAAATAGCTTTTAAATTTAATTAGAAAATTAATCAATTTTGTATAAATTGGTTAAAATTAAAACTGAATTTTCTTAGCTTTTTTTTACTACATTATAATAAAATTAAGACATTACAATAATAGCAATTATTTAAATTAAATTCGTAAATAAATCGAAACAATCAAAATATTGAAAGTTAATTTCTATCATTGATAATTCGAATTATTTTACTGCAGAATACAAAATGCGTTCACATTAGCCATAAAAAAAATAGTATTTACTAAATGGCATACTAATATTAAACAATTATGGAAATATTCAAAGAATTAAATGCCGTTTTCTGTATTCATAAATTAGTTTATTTTCTATGCTACAATAATAAAAAAAAATTTTATTTTCGTAAATGGCATTGTATTAACAGCAATGAAAACATTAAAATATTCAATTTAAATTATGATTTTTTTCTATTTGAAAATTAATATAGAAAAACTATTTATTAGTCATGAAAAATCCTTTTTCCAAGCTGTATAATTTTATAATTTATTCGTATATATGTGTTAAATATTATTTTTATTTGCTTGTTATACCCGCTACCTATAATATAGAAAGCTTTTATATCTTTGTGCAGGCATCTCCGACCATATAAAGTATATATATTAGTAATTAGCGTTAATAGTCAACAGCCATGTTCGATTGTCTGTATGATTTTTTTTATTATTTATTATATTACCGGTTTTAATTACTTTGGACGATAATCTGGTATATTTTTAACTCTATGGTATATTTTGAATGTGATACTATATCAATATACCAAATATAGCTTTTGGTATATGTTTAGTATTTCTGCTATGATATTAATTTGGTATATTTTAAAATTAATACCGCACTGTTTGGCTTCTATTCAAGATGGGTAACAAGTATCTCACAGTCGAGCACACTCGACTTCTAACTTGATTATTTATGCTAATTTACTAATGTGCATATTAAGCCGTATTTTTCTGACAATATTATTGCAAATAGAAATTTTTTTTTTAAATTTTGTTTTCATTTCCTGAAATTGAATATTAATATTGTATTTTGTTTATTTTCAATGAGCATATAAAATTAAAGCCATATTTCTCTGAGTATTTTCTGATAATACAAACAGTTCGCTTCTAAACTTGTTTAGCTTGCTTTTGTAATTCCAGCGAAGCCTAAAATACACAATTTGAAGGCACTTCACATACTTTAAAACCTCAAAGACCTCCAGAGATTTGTTTGGGAGACAATAAGTCAACGATTACAAATTACCAGCTGCACATCGCTCTGACTCTAACTCTGACTGACTCTGACTCTCTCATCTTCTTCTAGTTGCGGTGCTGTTTGCCTCTATTGGTGGTCCTGCCAACTAATTAAAAGGCTACAAACGCGCCAGGCTCGCCTGTGTTTGGTGTTTGGTTGACAACAACAACAACAACAACAACAATACGAACAGGAGGAAGATGACAACAACGATGGCAAAACCAAAGACAAAGACAACAAACAAACGGCGAGGAGGCTGCGCCGCAGTTTGCTGTGATTTAATTAATTTCAATGCATAACGTCAACTGTGAAACCGGAACCAGGGACCGATCTCCCCTCGATCTCCCCTGATTACCCGTTACTCGTTACCCGTTACCAGTTACCCGTTACCCGAGTCCGAGTCCGAGCATGTCCGTGCTCGAGACTGAGCCCAAAAACCGGAGCCGTAGCCGTAGCCGGAGTTGTTGCCGTCGCACAGTCAAACTTGACACCGAAAACCGAATACGAACAGAGCCTTAACTAGGCAGACAGAGAGAGGTACATAGAGAGAGTGAGATAGAGGGGGAGAGAGGGCAACGGACTGAGAGCGGCAACTGGACTGGAAAATTAAATCGAGTATAATTTTTTTGTTGTGTGACTTTTTGCTTTAAATTTTACGCCTTAAACAAAAACATTCAGTCGAGAGTTGACAATAATTGTGAGAGCGAAAGAGAGAGAGAGGGAGAGAGGAGCGAGACAAGAATATAGCTATTCTGGCAGCTGGGACAGTAAAAATTCAAAGCACACAGCTACAGAAGGCATAACAATGCCATCATAAACCTTAAAGTTTTCTCCATTTTGCTGCTTGTTGTAAACATTTTTCCGCAACATTGCGTTCGGACTTTAATTAGCATTTTCACATTTTGCCAGGCACAAGAAAATTTACATTTTCCCATTACACATTTGATTTTTTTCCTGTTTTAAGTGAATTTTTTGAAAATTGACAAATTGCTGGTGTGCTGCAATTATTAGTAAATTGAAAAATGCAAAAACGAAATTATACGAAAATATATAAAGTGCTAAACAATCCTGAAAGCCAAATGCCACAAGTGATGTCGATGTGGACGGACGGATGGACGCTCTAAAATTGTATCTATAGAAATTATGCAGTCAAATTTATCACAGCACAGAATTTAAATGAGTTGAAATCGTTGTCATTGTTTTATTTATACAAAATGTGCACTTTGTTGTTGCTGTTGCTGCTCGAATAATGAAAGTTACTCAATTGGAATATTTCAACTTATGTGCTTAACACACAGATACACACACACAGATACAAATACACATACAAATACAGATACAGACACTCATGCAGCTGAATAATAAAAGTGAGCATTTGACAATGGTTTTTTGCCCCCCTCTCCACGCCAATCAGAGTTGTGTAGCTTTGGCAATGGTTACCCATGGGAATCGCCAATTTATTTGCCACTCATTCGACTCCCCTCGTCGTCCTTCCTTTGACGATCCTCTGTGAGGGTGTCCTCAGTCCATTAGTCAGCTGAATGTCCTTTGTTGACTTCATTCACTTTTGCGGTACATTTGATTTGTATTTTTGCTTTGCATCTCATTTCTTTTGGCATTGTTTCTCTCTCTCCCATTTTCAAACCCAAAACGTAGTGCATCCCTTTTGTGTCCGTCTCTGTCTATGTCTCTGTCTCCGTCTCTCAATGCCAATTGTCATCATTATAATGTCATTCGAGTGAGGCATCAAACAAGAACAAGAAAAAGTAAAAGGGCAATCTCACATCTGGAATTCGTCCTTGTCCTTGACGCATGTTAGTCGCACGACAAATGCTTCGATTTGATGTGCAATTTAAGGGGCGAAAGCACACATACGACGGGTTTAACCAGCTTAAAGTCTGACCTGACTTCACTACTTCACTTCAGGTTTAATTTGCACATAAGTTGCACACAATGACAATCGAAAGTGTCGCCCAAGAACTCTATTAAAAATCTTTTAGAGCTCGAAAGTATAAAGCAGATGATGAAGTAGACGCAGCAGCAACAGCAGCCACGGTAGCTTCCAAGAAGGACGCAGACAATGGGTCTTAGGTCTTGGGTCCCGAAGTTGTCGCCTTGGCTATAAAAACCTTGCGCCGAGGACCAACAACAATGGCAAATGCAGTAGAGCAAGTGGAGAAGATGTGCTGCTGTGGATGAAGATATTTATTTTAGGGATAAAAGGAATTCAGTAGGGCTTAAAAGGGCGGATGAGTGCCACTTCACGAGCAGAGCGCACAAGGAGCAAAGGAGCGACTCTGAGCGACACACGCGACAATGATGAGCACGAGGATGAAGCGAAGCACAAGGTTGAGCTGGAGAATGAGGCAAAGTACAACACACAATGGATCTTAGAGTTGGTCGACGAGGCAAAGTTGAGGACTGAGACGAAGACGAAGCTATGCAAAGACAAAGCGCGCGAAAAGCGCACAAGAAAACACCGAAGAGTTGAAAATGACGTTAAAGTAAACAAGATGAAAATTAAAAGCGGGCAACTCGACCAGCCGAAGAAGCAAAGGCAAAGTGGATGCAACAAGCAACAGCAACAGCAAAGCGAAAGCAAAAAATAACACTCACATTCAGTGTCTGTGCCGGGATTTGATTTAAAAATGGAGTGGTATTTAAATAAAAATCTTGTTGCATATTTACGTCGTGCGGCATGTGGCATGTGGCATGCGGCATACGGCAGACGGCGGACAAGCGAATGTATGGCAACGCCGGCAGCAATTTGAGTTGCAGCTTAATTGTCACTGGCAACGAGAGTCGAGGAAGTAGCTTGTCCCTCTAGTTGGCCACTCTCATCATTTTTTTCCAGTTGCTGCTGCTGCTTTCAGCTTTTGTGTGTGCACTCGGTGAATAATTTAAAACCGCCAAAAAGAATGCAAATGTGGTTCAGTCCCCACGTTTGTCCCTTGGCAACCCTTTTGCACTCCAGCGAACATTCATTAGATGCTTCCACCTGTTTCAAAGTATGCAGTCGAAATACCAGCACAAATTTCATATTTATTTTTATTTACGCTTAACATAAGCAGGTCAAAGATAAGCAATTAATACGTGTGTGCGACTTAATGAATAGTTTTTATAAATGAGTATTTGAATTGAAAATATACTTAATGAATATTATTTTAAACAGAATTAAATGCAGAAAATTACTTTTACTTAAAATACAAAATTCTTGATTTTCTTTATTATTTTTTCCTTTTTTATTTTGTACTTATAACCGCAATTTATACTTTTTGCCGGTTAAAAGCAGAATTTCATTTCGGTACTATATGGATATACCAAATATAGTAATTTGTGTATAGGATTTTTGTGGTATTTGGTGTATTTTAAAATGAGTACCACACTGCTTTGCTTCCTAATATCAAGCACTCTCGACAGACAAACAAGTTAGAAGTGTGTTCTAAAAAAAACCCCAGACTGAAACTAGATTAATTTAAAAATTTTCTTTTATACATTGAATTTTACTACTTTCTTCTGAGGGCAACTTAAATAATAATGTAAAAGGTAATCAAAGATTTTGATTTGTTTTCAAGCTCCTCGATTATTTCATGGACTGCATGTAGTACAAATAGTGCCCTACATGTCACAATGCTGTTAAGCTGTGCTTTGAGCTGTCTTCAATCAAACACGAAGCCGAATAGAAAGCATGCCACTCTCATTTGCCATGACACATTTGAATGCAAATTTATGCAAAACGTGTCAATGTGCTAACAACAAAAAACAAATAGAAAACCAACCTCGCGTCCAGCATGTGACTAAAACTAAAAAAAAAGAAAAAACCGAGAATGATTCCAATCCCAATCTCGTTCCCAAATGCAATGCTGACGAACGTGCAAAGTCAACAAAGCGAAATTTTCTGAGTGTGTGTTTGGGGTGAAGGAGAAACTGTGCCAGGGCGCGGTTCTTTTGCTGATTGACGGCGCCCGAACGAACGTTCGTCTCTCTAATCCGTTAATAGAAACATTAACGAGGCATTTTTCGAAAATTATTTCGAGCACGCGATAATCGACCAGTCAAACCAGGCAAACCGGGCAAACCAAACGAGGCAAGCAGCCAAGTAAAGTGAACTGAAGTCAGCTGGCCTCTTCAGGCACGTCAGTCAAGTTCAAAGTGCAATCGGCTACTCGTGTACAGTGGCTGTTGTTAGTTTGCGAACTACTGGCGAACAAGAAGAAGAAGAACAGAGCCCAGAGTCACGTGATGGGCGTCGTGCAAAAATATTCTCATTTCGCTTTAATTTTGTCGATCGTTAACCCTTTTTGCCAACCCGGTTTTTTTGGGGTGGACTACCTTCTTCGTCTTTGCCTGGCAATCAGAGCGCGTCAAGTTGTTGCTGGTTCCCCTGTCGGTCCACCAGACCAGCCAGCCAGCCAGCCTGTCTGTTGTCCTGCCTGACTGCCTGCCTTCCTGACTGCCTGCCTGCCTGCCTGCCTGCCTGTAAAGTTCAAGCAGCCCGAAATAATTGCATTGTAATGCGAAATAGCTACCACCCAGAGCAATATACCCGGGAGTTGTTCCCATCCTCAAGCTTTGCATGCTTGACTCTTGTTATTTTAGCACGTTCGTTTGGCATGGACCTGGCGCAACCACCGCACCACCAAGCTATCCAACCACCCAACCATCGTGCACCACCACACGCTCTGTTTATGTGTCGGTAATTTCCAATCTCACTTTGCAATCGTTTTACAACATTTTGCTTTTATTTTATGCCAAAGCGTCGCTGGCAACTTTTTGATAGCCAACTCCTCGCTCAGAGCTCAGGACTCAGGACTCGACTCGACTTTTCCCTCATTCGTACATACACACACATACATATATCTAACGCCTTTCCCCGTTCTTTTGCTATATGCCATCCTTTCTTGCTATTTTACTCTTATTGCAGCTTACTATTTATGTGTCTGCTGCAATTATAACGGAAACTAGTTGAGTGCCACAGTGGGAGAAGCCAACAACACCAATTGGGGGAGGAACGCTTTACAATGTCATGTCATCCACGTATGTGTGTGGGTGTGTGTGTGTGTGGCGTAAGATCAGGAAAATTGTTTCCGTCTGGCAAAGGTTAAGGTTAAGTTAAAACAAATCTAATTACTCCTGCAGTCTTTGGCATTTTAGCAACAAGAGCTAGAGATGAGATAATAGCTCATTATGGATTGTTTTTGATATCGTTAATAATTTATATATACATATATATATATACTAAATTTTAATAATAATAATTCTTTTATTTTGATGGCTAAATAGATATGTTAACTTGCGTTTACATAATCGTAAATACTTTTAGTTTTATGCTACAAACTTAGAGATAAAATAAAATACTAGCCTTAGCTCTATCTCATATCTTTGCAATATGGAATTGCATTCGTTATTGCAATAATATAATCATAATAAAACAAAATTAAATACAAACCCTATTAAAACACATGTTATGAAAACTAATCAGGTCTTTAGCTCCATTTTTACGAATTAAATTTATATTTTTATTTTATTAGTTAACGTTTTAATGTCCTTTGTTTTTTTAACCTATGATTTTCTATAAATTCAAATTCAAATTAGAATTGCATAAATTATAAAATCTATATATATATATAAAAAATTGTTGAAAATATAAAAAGGAATATCAAAATATTTGAAATGCTGATAAATATTATCAATTATAAAAAATACTTTTTTTTGTATTTTTTGTTTTGCTGAAATGTTTTCAATTTCTATATAAATTAACCTTATTTTCTTTATGCCTAGAATTAATATACATGCTAGACAATCATTGACTACATTTCAATGCATTACAAAGTTATCTGAGTGCTTAAATAATGTGAATTAAAATATTAATTTAAGAACAATCGAAGCCATCAGCAAGTGGAAAATACAATTAGGTAAAAAAAACAAAAAAAACAACAATTATTATTACTATTTAATATCTTTAAATAACATCCTAGAGATATAATCCTCTTTTAAAGAACAATATAATTGCTTGTTTGGTTCCACTGTGCTAATGCACTGTGCCCCTGAAGAATGCAACTTATTGCTAATTAGTTTTAAATCGATGACCAGCTACGTGCAGACTTCTCGCAGCAATGAACTTTCTACTCATGGTGGGGGAAGCATAAGCTTGAGGGAACACACAACAACTGAACTCCAACACAGCCCCAACAATTTGTGAGGCAGATCTCTGTGCTGGGAGCTAAAAGGCGCAGATTAAAGAGCAAATTAAAATTGTTCTAGCAAAAGGCTGCAATAACAAATAAATAATCGATGTGAGCGAAAAAGATGAGGATCCCGGGCAATTTTATGCGTATTTGGCAACGCGCTAAGTGAACTTTAGTGCAATGTTCGGCTGTGTTTTTTATGTTATGTGTTCTGCAGGACAGAACATTTTTTTGCACTCCTTTATTGCTGGCACTCGGAAGCAGGGGCAGAACTCACACTAAAATGTAATAAAATAAAGTGTTGGGGATTTCGTGCACTTTCCGTTCGTTCAGTTTTGTGCCAAGCGCGGGGGATCGGATATCGAGCGGGGTATTCGAATGAGAAGAGAATGGAAATATGGGGGATGGGGAATAGGGAAACAGGATCAGGGGTTTGGCACTTTGGCCGCGGGCGCGTCAATGGCGTGAAGTATGTATGCAAAAAAGGCAGCTAACAACACAGCAACAACAATAACAACGGGCAACATGCGAAAATCGATGGGAAAAACTTTTGGAAAATCAAGCAATTCGTTAGCTCTTTGCGTGCAACTGAATAGGTTGGGCCTCTGGGCTTGGCAACAAAGTGAGAGAGGGGTGGTGGTGGATAGGGGAAGGGGGAGGGTAACTCCACCCGCTGCGGGTTTTATAGATTTGCTTTTATTGTGCGGTATTTATTGTGGTATATGGCCGTCGCTTGACTTTTTCCTCGATTTGCTGTGTGTAGCCCCCCAAAAAATCGCAGCAAGTTGTGCGAAGTGGCAATTTCGATGCTTGTTGCTGCTGTGCACTCGTTGCTCACTCTCTCACTCTCTCTTGTAGTCGCTGCTCGTATTTTGCAGCCCTCTATTCGTGGCCACTGGGTTCATAAGCCGATTAAATTGGTTCGCCTTTTTCTGTTTCGGGCCATGTTTTCTCCATTTTTTTCCTTTTTACGGTTGTAAAACTTGACGTCGTTGCCATTGCCATTTGCTTTGTTGGCTTGGTTATAAAAATTGTTAATTAAGTTAAGTTTGATAGGTTGTTTTATTGCCCCAGCATTAGGTTGGCAATATCCAACAGCGTGTTATGGGCGTGGCAATAGTTTTGCTTTTCATTTAATGTCGTTTTAAACTAATGGAACTAATGGAACTAATAAACGCATCCACACTTCAATTGAAACATTAATTTAAAGCACAAATTGCAAAACTAAATTGTTTGTTCATTTATCAGCATTATCCAATTATTTGCCATAAATTAAAAACATGCAAAAATTTACAGATTTTTTAATGAGATGATGATTATTTTCAGTTTGCTTATCGATCTTTAGTTTGGATACAAAATTAACAAAACTCTTTCTCTCTTAATGCTTAAATTTTAAACAAATTGTAGCTCGTAAAGTATTTAAGATCGTTAACTTTTTATGGGTTTATTTCTCATTGTGCATTTCTGAAGACTTTTCGCCTGAATGCATTTGGAGCGCAGACAAAAGCGCACACAAATATGTATCTCGCATATCATTTACAATTGCATAATCCTGCGCCCACATGCCACAAGCCACGTCGTAGTCGTAGTCGCAGTTGCACTCGCAGAGCCCAAAGCCCCAGGAGCCTAGAAACACGATCGACCCTACGGAGAGGAAAGTGCTGTTATTGTCCTGGTAATGGCGATGGCATTGCTGATGTTGGTGTTAGTGTTGGTGTTGGTGTTGCTAACATCATTAGGGGTAACCCCTTCATCCGAGTTGAGCACTTGGCATTCTGCTGCTGCTGCTGCTGCTGCTGCTCCTTCTGCTGCTGATTCTTCTTCTGCATAAAGTATTCTTGGTGCTCGTTGCGTCGTTTTGTTCGTTAGTTCACTAGCTCGTTTTTGCCGCTTTGTGCTCCGTTTTGTTTGCTTGTTTACACTGTGTGTGCTCTCTGCTCTCGCCATTGCTATTGCTGTTGGGCGCGTTATCCCGTCGCAAATCCTCCATTGGCGCATTGTGTTGCTTATCTTTGTGGCATGGCCATGGTGCTTGCCTCGCTTGCTTGCTTCGCTTGCAACTGAAAGTGCTTACATTTGTGTTGTGCAAATGCAGCAGGCGAGAAAGACGTTAGCTCTGTTATTTAAATAAATCGTTGCATACTTTGCGGCTGGATGCGGCCATCAACGCTGTTTGCTTTTTGCATATGAGAGCTGCGAGGGAGACAGCGCTACCCCTCTTTCCCTCTCTCTCTCTCTCTCACTCTTTGGGAGACTGGGGACGACTTTAAATCTCATTTGAATTATTATGGCAAAATGCACGACAGTCGCGATGTCGTTGCATTCTGCTGCATACTTTATGGCGTTTTAAGTGCTGCAAATGCTAAAAGTGTGTTTGCAGCCTGCAGCCTGTCTACTCTCTCGCCACTCGACTGTCGACTGTCGCTTGTCAAGCGTTATTATTATTTTTTAGCTCTCCTCCTCCTCCTCCTCCTCCTCTCACACTCGAAATCTCCATTTTAGTATTTCTTGCATAATATTTGCCATTTGTTTGTCGCGTTGTCTTTCTTGTTGTTGTTTTTTTTACTGCCAAGCTGTTTGCTCATGACCCAGATTTTCAAATATTGCATGCAATTAAACATATATTTACTACACACAGAGCAGGCAAAGATAAATGCTGTCAACTGACAAATTCATATTCACAAGAGAGCGAGCATGAACTTTTTAAGTTACTTCTTAATTGCATTTCTAAGGAATATAAATAAGGGTTGTGTCGTAGATTCGTTTTTTATTGCTATTATAACTATATAACAACCTTTTATAGTTCAGAAGTTTTTCTTCTTATTTTATTCTTTGCATTTGCAAATGTATTTATGCAGGGTATTTATAACTTATGCTACTCGAAAGTAGGGCAACATGTCAAGTAATGTGCTAAATTTAAATGACTCTAGAATGTTGACTGCCAAGAAATAAATTTATCTAAAAGCCAGCAAGTCGATTGTCAAGCTATAAAAGCGCATCATTCTACATATAAGTTATATTAAGTATACGCTGAATGGTCATGTTATTTTCTGCATATTAGTTAAAAGAGAATCTAGCATTTAATACATCCGTTATTCGCATTTAAAATTCGAAATTTGGAATTGAAATTAAGAGAAATTTATTACTATAGTATAAAAGCACTTTATTCTACATAAAAGTTATATTAGTTATACGCAGTGTGGTGAAGTTAAATTGTGAAATTGAGTTTAAAGGATGTTTAGCATTAAATAATTAAATTGCTGAGATTTAAAATTAGAAATTAGTTTAATAGATCTATTACACTAAATATTTCATTTTTGCATACCTATATATTGAGATTCATAAAGCAAACAAGAAAGCTACCTATTTTAAATCAAAGCACAACAATATACTATAGAGGTTAAATTATTCTAGATTGGCAGCCAAAGCATCCATACAAGAGTATTTCTTTAATAACTTCGACAACTGACGGCTCAAAATTATAATACCCTTCTATCCTATAAGTAGCGGTTACAAAAATTCAATACAAATATTACTTATTTATATGTTATATTCAGTCTAGTATTAAATGGAATTTACAGAACATAAAGTGCTTGCTGCTTGTTGCCAACCGAATAGAATTTTTGAATGCTTTAATTGATACTATTCCGCTCAATAATATAATAATCATTATTTTTTTATGGATCTTTTACAGTTCGAGTCTCTTAGTAAGCTGATAATTTTCAGTATACTTAGAAGGTACAAAAAAGTCTATTTAACAGCTTGCAGCAGTTGCAAACGTAAATCAAATGCCACATCTTGCAGTGGCAAGTGGCGCTGCTTCCTTTAGCTAGTCTCTCTCTCTCTCTCTCTCTCTCTCTGTGTGTGTTTGCTCATGGTACGTTTATTTTATTTGCCATTTTTAACAATTTGAAAAGTGTGGGTGGATGCTCAGGCAGCGATGCAACACACACTCACACATGCCTGTTGCAAGAGTTGGCTGCAACAGGAGCAGCAATAGCAAGAGCAAGAGCAACAGCAACAGTGGCAGCCAGTATTTTGATTTATTATTTTGATTTCTGTTCCTTTAGTACCTGCCAGGATGCAGCCATTTCTCTCTCCCACTCACGCTCTCGTTTGGTTGGCACTTCAGCCACACTGCATCATTATCCTGGTGCTCTTCATGTCGCCTTCTTTATTTTTATTCACACGGTTTTCTGGTTTTATTGCTCCAATTATTTCATGTTGTACTCGCCGTATACGACACTTCAGTAGATTTCACATTTCTCATCCGCAACCTCGATTTCCTTTTTTCTCTCTCTTTATTATTTTTTTTTGTTTTCAACTTGCTTTTAAATTTATCGCGTCGAGTTCGTTGAGTTTTCTCCCATTTTTGTTGGCCAATTGTGCGAAAATATTGTGAGCAAATTGTTGACAGATTTTTGAGTTGAGTTTTCTACTTTTTTTTTGTTGTCAAGTTGATAACTTTGATTTCCAACAGTCGAGAGTCGAGCAACAGCAACAACAACGAGCTGTTGCCAATTAAGAACACAGGTATTTTGCCACTCAGCATTTGTATGGCAAAGCAAACTGTATCTCGACACAACAGTTTCATAGATGGCACAATCCAAACGCTTAACTGCACATAAAATATACAAAAACTAACTTAGTTGCCGCACATCGTGGGGCATAACTCATGAGAATCCGCATACAAAAATACCCTTGTATGCGAATGGCCCTTCACAGTGCAACCTGAATGTGTCCTGGGTATGTTTCACAGCCTTCCCCAGAGCAGCTGACTGCACAAAGACAACAGTCCAGCCGTGATAATAAAAACAACAGCAACAACGACAACGGCAACGGTAACTGCAAAACCAATTCTAACGAGCGTCACTGAGGTGACTGCCAGAGGATTGCCCCAGTCTCCTGTTGCCGGTTGCCGGTCCCCTAACCCCGACTGGGGGATGGGACTTTTTACCTCGCCTCACACTCCCCGCGGTCGAGTAGTTACCCATTTTTTAGATATGACTAAACTAAAATATTGCCATAATACTTGCACTAGCATTTGCAACAGCTCGAATGCTCTTGCTCTTAGAGGGTATTATGAATGTGACTAATAAATTGGAGTAGTAGAAAAGAGGAAGGTATGCAAACTTATATTAATTTAATATTATAGTGCGAGAATATATATATTTTCTTACTTAAATAAATCTAATATTAATAAGATTCTACATATATGAGTATCTACTGTAATTGCAATTTATTGCAACTATTTTAATATACATAGTTAGTCAATAGAGTTCCTTTTAATATAAAGTAATCAATACAAATAATGGGGGCTTTAAAATTGTAGAAATCATTATTTATATTAAACAATAGAAGACAACCAAAATAATACCATTTATCATTCTATAGTTAATATACATATTTTATTTTGAATTATATTAAAATTAATCAACTCTTTCACATTACTTTTACCACACGTTGACATTTTTTTCATTTTGATTATCAATTTATTAGCTGATTACTGGAAAACTAAATAATATACAAATATTTTAAAGGAGTTTCATATTAATCTTGTCTCTCGCATGTTAAGAGCATTTTCAATTCGTTGAATTGCCAAAGCGTTGACAATTTTTTCATGCAGAGCTCTCTTCTAATGGCAACTGCTGAGTGGATGCAACAAAGCGTGTGCAGATGCAAAGGGCAAGAGGAGGGGTAGAACATGAAGAAAGGGATACACGGCAGGTTCTCGAGCAGCAAACAGCAGCAGGTGAAGAGCAGAGGAAGAGCACATCGGAGGTGGAGCAACTGTGGTGGGCCATGTATAAATTCATAAAGAGAGCATGCGACGGTGACTGCGGCAACATGTTGTAATTGCGTATTTTATAGATACATACACACACACGTTCATACACAGTCTTTAAGAGGAAGAGGGGGAGGAGAGTGTCGCTAGGTGTTGTATCTGGCGTTGTCGCTGGCTGGTTTGGCTTTTGTTTGGCGCGCGGAAATGGCAACCGGTGTGCAGCGAAATATGTATGTATGGCAATAACGGCGACGACCAGAATACGCATACGCCATGTTGCGCCATTTGAAGTTGTTGGCGTATACGTAATTTTTATTTTACGCTCATACACAACCAAAAAGACTCTGAACTGAAAAATGCATTCAAATAACAAAAACAAAACGCGAAAAAATGGCACACAGCGCACAGAAATTTTAATTGCTCAAAAGCGACCCCAAGAGATGAAGTTGGGTTAAAGGGAGCGATAGGGGGAAGGCGGAGTCAACTAAATTTGCTTCCGTTATGAGAGCGCAATCCAGCTGTCCGGCGTCCCATTTATGACTTTTAATTCAATCAAAGTAAATTAAATCAAATAAAATATTTCACTATGTACTCTCGCTCTCTCTGTCTCTGTCTCTCTCATTGCATATTTGAGCTGAGATTTCAATTCTGCTTTGACAGTTTCGCCTTTTGAATTGGAAAACACGTAATGGGTTTAGATGGATTCTGCAAATATGATGAAAAGCAAAGAGCACTTCAGCAACACACTGATTGCAGTACTACAAACTGCAGACTATTGAAATTTAAGGATACGCGACTGATCCTTTATAGAATTGAAATGACGAAAGCTTTGACAAAAGATAAAGATTTTCAGCGTTGCATCTCGTTTATGTCCATTCACTAAATCGTTTGGCAAACGTCCTTGTTCTCTCTCCCGCCATTCCGAATGTCCTTGTTGGCACATTAAACACACATACACTTCTTTACATTCAACTTGTTTTTGTGTTCCTTCTTTTTTAGAACCATATTTATATGATCGCGTGTGGATGTGCGTGTGCGTATGAGTGTGTGAATGAATGTGTGTGTGAAAAGCGAAAGGCTGCTTCACAAAAAAATAAAATTCATAAAAAGCCGCGCGCAAATGCGCACTTTTCTTTGGTGTCCTTTCCATGTCCTTTCAGTGCGTGTGTGCATTATCAGCCATGCGTAAAAATCAGGACATGCGCGTGAGAGGAAAACCTTTTGTTCACTTTTATTTTGCATGCTCTGAACTAATGGTGATTATCTCCCTCCTCTGTGTATTATGTTGTGTTCTCTATGTGTGTTGTTTGTGGGCCGAAAAAAAGAATATATAAGAGAAAACTCACTGCTGCTTTTCTATCAAAGGATAATCATCGCTGCCTGGCTGCCAGTTTCTGCTATGCGAAAGTGAACCGCACATTTTGTGCGACGTCATTTAAGTGTGAATGTTGCGATAAGCTACAACCACAAAAATTTAAACAAATACAGAACGACTCCCATAGAAAGTATGCAGTTGCCACAACACATAATAGATTCAAGTAACTTGCTAGACGACATACTCGACATTAACTCTTTAAACCATTTCAAAGGGGTGCACAGAAAGAAAAAACGTGCTAAAATCTATAATATGATGACAAAATTAAACCAAGAAGGTTTCTTTTTCAATCAAGATCAATGTTCTACAAAAATTCAAAATTGCCCAGTCTTGAAATCCAAGATTTTAATGTTGCTTTTCGATTGTGAAATGTTGAAATAAAATGTTAAGCTTAAAACAATTTGAAATAAAGATTTTTAAAGAAATCTTGACATTTTTTTTATAAATCTTGATTTAAGATTTTTTGATCTTTGAATATTAAAACAAGAATTTTAGCTTCAAAAAAATCTTAAATCTTTTGAATCTATATTTTCTGCCTGTGTAAAAGGATGTAAATTTAGTGCTGAGAATTTGCTGCTTGGTGGAGTGTCCGAGTATGTTTTATGTCCTTGTAACTTTATAGTTGACAGCGCAAATTTAACTTTCTTTAAATTAAAATTTTAATAGTGAAATACTAAATCCTTATCATTTATATTTATTTTAAATTTTGGCTGCGAAATAAATGTCAAATATATTTTAAAAAACAATTATTATGAATAAACATGCCAACAACTTGGACTTTGAAGAATGTGCGTTTCTGTTCCATGTTTGTTTTGCTTTACATAGCCAAAAAGTGTGAGCAGCGAATGCAAAGAAAAGAGCTAAAGGATCGTTTCCATTTAGGCCACATTCTAAGCTGGGCAACTATCTACGCTTGGAGGCGACCACAACCGAAGCGAATCTGTCAGCGCGTGATCAAAAGGCTACTCAAATAATGTGGCTGCAAATATTCTAAAATAATGGATTAAATTAAATGTGTAAATGACGAAATTTCATCCAAGAGAAATGTGATAAATTTGAAATTTTGCAATGCAGCTTCTTAAGTCACATATGGTTAACACATTTGCCTTAAAGCTGTTGCAAGATTATGGCCAGTAGCTGACAGAAACAAAAGCTGTGTGGCAGGGTATATGTTGTTGCTCTTGTCGTTGTAGTTGTTGTCCTTATAATTGTTGTTGGTGTAGTTGAACGCCACAGGCCAATATGGCGGCAGTTCATATGAGCACATAAATTACGCCAACGCCAACGCCAATGACAATGATGACAATGAAAGGCGATGCTCCAGTGTCAGTTAGTGTGTGTTCATGTCTATTTTGCGTGTGTGTGTGTGTGTGTGTAAATGGCAGCTGGACAGTTGCTTTGGTTATGCTGTCCAGTGCATTTGCGTCTGCCATTGTCCAGCCTGCGTTGTCTGAAATTTCAGTTAAATCGATTTTAATGGCAGCTCATGCAGCAGATTCTAATATTTCAATAAATAGTCTGTTAATTGCAGACTACAAAACCACCATCTTTGCATTTAGTTTTTTTTAATAATAGAGTGATTACCAACAAAATTTGAGTTTCAGTATAGACAAATGTGAAAAACTATGAGTAATGTGGATATACAAAAATACAGATACGAACAATGCTGAGACCTTGTTGTTCTTGAGTTCTCATAGATGTTCGACTCCATGTAAATGATAACCGACGACACCGTCTCTGCCGAGTGTGACTTTCGCTTACGTTTGCAACTCTTGTGCAATTCGTCGGAGTAGGAAAATGGAAAGGGCATACAGTTCACAAGTATCGAGTTTTCAACGTCCATTGCATAGTTGCGGCCATCGCAATAGAATTTACCATCTTCGAATACGAGATTATAGCAATTGGATAGTGGACCCTCGTAGAAGACAATCAGGAGCATCGATGAGGCAAAGTAATCGGCTCTCTGCCAGATGGCGTAGGGCGCATCGATGGCCGGTATGCGATCCTTGAACTGTAGCCGAAGGTCGCGATTATAGAATCCGTGGCACACAAACTCCAGAATGTGGCCGTCGATGAAGGTGCAATTTTTGGACGCGTTTGTCTGCATCACCAGGGGTGAGAGAATGAGCAGAAACCAGCAAGCAATCAGATGGATATTGTTACGTCCTCCTCCTGTTAAATGGGGGCTCACTAGCATGGCCTATAGTCTTGCAGCAAATGATTCCGAGATCATTTTAAGTCGATTTCTTCACCAGAGACACTAAAATCTATGTGTAAAATTGTTTTACAAAATATCAACACAAGCATACAAAAAACACAAATATAAGATTATTTCCCCGTTGACAAACGTTTAAAAACTTGGCCAATTATTTTCTTGTCTCTTGTCAAATGCATTTCAATACAATCCGAAAATACAATTTACAAAACTGTTTTGAAGAAATATTAATATAAAAGTTAACTGGTATTTAGTTTTCTTGAAAGCTGAAGTAATTCTATTCTTAATTAATCTCAAAAACTAAATAACTATATTGTAAGTAATATTTCGCTCTAATTGTATAATTGTATCGTTTATATCTTAAATATAACTCAACTTATCTAAAGCAAATTAAGAAAACATTTGGTATATTTTAACCTGTATGGCACATTTCGAATGTAGTATTTCATCGATATACCAAATACCATTTTTGTGGTATATTATTCGGTATAATTTAAGGAATCATACCGCACTCATTAGATTTTATAAAACTTAGTAAAGAGTATCTTAGAGTCGAGCACATTCGTTTATTCTCTGATAATTGAATAAAAACTATTTACAAAGCTAGTAACTGCAATTACAATTAATATTTTTTGCATTCCCAGTGTGGCTGCCTCACTTTTCCTTCCATAATGTGAATAGTGCAGCACCGATTGGGCCTTTGTGGTACCCTCTTCGTATGATTTATTAAAGCAGTGGGCAACTAAGGCAGCTGGATAACCAGTTGGAATATTGATGCAGTGCAAATCCGAGTGTTTGTCATCGTTGGTGTATTTGTAGCCCCTCCTCATGGATCTGGCAAAAATCGTATAGTTCTTGCCATGGATATCCATTGAATGGCATTGGAACAACGGTGACTTATTGAACGATATAAAGAGGAAATCGTCGTTAAGTTCGGATCTAAAAATCACATACGGCGTGTCTTCAGGTGCTCTAATATCACCCCATCGATAATCGATTATTCTTGTGACTTTCGCATTGCAATATTTGGTCAAATGAAATGGATGCATATACGAACAGTCGCCAGTATTCCAATTGGGTGTCAAACTATTGTCGTGGCCATCAAACTCATACTCTTCGGCGGCCACGAGTCGAATGAGCAACAAATTGAGAAGCAGCAATCTCAATTGAATCATTGCTAATTTTGAATCTTCTGGTACTCTTTACGCGACATAAATCTGATGAAGTTCTATACAAATTAAAATTTAATGAATTTAGATTGAAACTATTTTCAAAACTTGAATGATTTCATTTTACTAATTAAAGTTTTGCTTTTAAATGTAATGTATACGCCGCATGTGCTCAATTCAATTAATGTTTAGTCAAGTTCTTTTCAGAAGAAACTTGATTACTTTTACTATTTTGTGATATGGAAGCCACATGCTGGGTACAAATGAAATAAGCTGAGCAGCTAATGAATGAAAGTAATTGCTCGAGTACGAAAAGTTTGTCTGTGTAAAGTTTTGATAACAAGTTCACCTTTTATTTTCAATCAATTCGAAATTCCCGCTCACCCAGCATGTTTATAAACATTTCAGTCATATTGATAGCTCAGCTCAGTTTGATTAATTTGGTCGAGTCGAGGAAAACGCAAGAGCCTCCCGTGGCTCGCAACTTTATGGGCGATTGCTCTAGATTATTTGGAGTGCATCTGCGATGGGTTTGCAACAGCACACTCACCCATGAGCTGAGCCAAAACTTTCCAGATAAAAATGCCGAGAACGAGGCATCATATGCCATGTTTGCACCTAAAGGTCTTCTGATCTTTGTGTTCATCACGATGAACTCGTCGCCTTTGATGCGCTGCAATGATCTGATTGCAATAGAATGGAACATCTACATTTGCGATAGCATTGAGCTCACGTTGAACACATCGAAGCTCTACTGCTTCAATTATCCCATGCGATATTTCGCTAAGCTCAGAGATGAATGTTTACGATATAAAAATGTGGCAGATGAAACAATTGACCATTCGGTGTTGCATTATGCAAGAGTGGCAAATCGAACTGGGTTTTGGACAATAAATATGGGATTGCTTTTGCTATCCATTGCCCAGCTATGGAGAGTACTTTAAAGAGATGTCTTGTGTGACAATTATCCCATGTGATATTTTTGAAAAGTACTTAAATGAGGTATCTTCTGAGCACTTGGTCTATGACAACAGTTTGCCGCTGGTATAATACAATATGTAGCGAACTATTATCATAGTCAAGTGCTCACTTGGTCACTCAATGCAGTCCACTTCATTTAATGTCCAACTGCAGTCGAACGTGCGATCTGCAGCAATCAGGAACGAGGAGAGTGAGACACGGAGATGAGGCCAAGAAAAGGTCGAATGTTGAAAGAAAATTTCCGGTTAAATTGATTTACATACTCGTGCATGTCTGACGAGGACTGCAGCAGCAAGGATGTAAAAGCGAAGCCTTGGCCCGCATCTTGACTTAAACGAAATGTGAAAGAAAAGAAATCGAGTCAAATTTATAATACGTGTACTTTCAATTTCAATTCAATGACAATTCACAGATTTAACTCGTTTTTTATGAGGATTCTTTTCGACTCTTTTCTTCTTTTTTTTGGCAACGGCATTCGCTTTTATTATGTTACAATAATAAATTGTATTAAGTGTATTTGTGCAGTGGAGCGATAACGTCAAAGCAGGGCGGCAGCCATGGCACAGGTGTACTTGCATGAAGCGACACACGAAGAGACTAAATTGAATTAAATCAAACAAATGCAAAAGCAGTCGGCACTCGAAATGGAATTTCTCTGCTGTTTCGTTTTTTTGTGTTGCGAGAACAAACAACAATTCGAAAAACATACTACAATTACCATTAGTGGAGAAAAGGCAAAAGAGAGTGAAGTTACATTTGAAAAAATAGGAAAACTATAGTCGAGTGTGCTCGACTGTGAGATACCCTCTACCCATTTTGAGTAAATGAAACACAATGGGGTACCAAATTAATATCCCCTAAAAGTAATATATCAATATACCAAATATAGCCTTCAGTATATTTTATTACTTGATGACCTATTCTTCCTTTAGGGTGTAAAAACAGGAATTAATTTCTTGAGTTTGAGAACTTTACTGTCCACAAACAATTCTTGCAATGAGAATTTCAATCTTAAAGCAATTTATTAAACCTCAAGCAGGATTTTCAATATGTGAATGCTACAAGATTTTCGAATTTCGAAACTTTGCTTTAAACTGTGTGTAATTGTAAAGCAAGATTTGATTTATTTCAATAGTTTATAATTCTCTTTAGCTATACGTAGTTCAAAGACATATTAAATGGCTAATAAATACATCAGTTAATGTTAGACTGTAGTTAACATATGTCGACTGACAAGTTGAAGAAGCCTTTCAAGCAAGTCATATTGATATAGATACCTCTACAGCTGGTCAATAATTTAGTTTGTCATTTTGATGACACGCTACATCGTACATAGAAAGAAAAATAAAGAAAAGGGACGCACCTAGACAAGCAGTTGCTTCGAATTCACCAGCAGGCAATCAATACCTCGGACTCACATGCTGTCATAATATAGGCGGAAAAAAAAAAAAACGTCATCCTCGGCGAGGCGAGGAGAAATATAAACGACAGCAAATTATTTGCTGTCAGTTCGAGCCAAGAGGAGTGGCAAAAGGGGCTGCAAAGGGGAGTGCGTGTAAGTAACAGGACAAAGGCGACAACCGTTGAAAAAATCGAAGAAGACGGGGCAGCAATAACGATGACTGCCAGCCAAATGCATTGCGTGTCTTCACCCAAAAAAAAAAGCAGAAAATCAAAAGAAAATTGATATTAAGAAATTGCATGAAATGAGTAAATGAAGCGTGGCAAAACACGCCCGCCTAATGGACTGCCTGATTGCCAGTCCCGAACCAAGTCGAAGACGGAATCGAGGACAGAAAGCGAGCCAAAATCCATTGGCTAACGTAGCGTTGAATGCATATTAAAAATTCTTGGAAAACTAATCAATGTCAAATGTCTCCAGATTGTGTCGAAGCCACGATGTCGCCACCAACAACATGGAGCCTCGACACAGATAGATAAAAGACCAGACTGTCTGTCTATCGGTCTGTCTTGCTATCGGTTGGTTCGACCTGAGGGTCGACTGCATCGATTTAAGTTCGTTGGTTGTTGACTGTGCTGTGAACAGACGAGCGCGTGATTAGCAGAAATTAGAAAATAATTTGCTTCGTAGCTGGCAATTTATTAGCTGCCATAAATTTCGTCGAAGCATGTGAAGCACACTCCTTGAAGGCGGCGGAAAACTCTTAGGATATCAGTCGAAAAAGGTGTCTTATCTGCACTTAATCAAATCCCTCCCTCATTTTGTTATTATTATTATTTCTCAATGCGCATTTCCATTTGTTCAGAGTTAAGCGAGTAATTGCAAAATTTTCCACTCAATAAGCCAATGCGAAAACAATGTCCAAAACAAGGAATCATAGTTCTCCCATAATACGTATTCAGTGCAGATGGATAACTTCTGTGCGATGGGGCAATCACCGGACAATGGATGAAAACAGCGCTCCGTTGAGCAAAGGAGCAAATGAGTAAATCTATATGTATTTGTGTATGTGTGTACGACGAGGACTTCAAATGGCAATCAGAATTGCGAGAAGTCGGCAATAAGTCATGAGATGAGTTGCTAGCAATTGAAGCACAAGCGATTAATGAGTACCATTTGTGAGTATTAGTGAATGCGAGCAGGGCGCCGAGAGAGCATTGAGTGAATGCTTCTCTTAATCCCTCTTATACTTGTCCTATTTAGCTGTTAACTGTGTTGTCATTAATTCTCATGGATTCTCGAATTATGGAAATATTCAAGTGAATGTCGACAAGCTTGAAACCATTTAAGGACGAGTTAAAGAGATTGAAATATAAGTTAAAATGTATATTTCATGATTGCTGTAAAAATTTGGTAAAACTTTTATATCTAATCTAAATAAGTTTTTAATCCCAAGAAATGAATTAAAAATAAAATGGGAAAGAAATTATATAAACTATGGAATAAGTAAAGAAGCTATAGTCGCGATACACGCTTTAATATGAAATCTTAAACTTGATTTTCAAAAATTACAAAAAAATATCATTGTATGAAAACCTTTAAAGATAATGTTTGCTTTAATCTCCTCTATTTACTTTCTTGATCCATCATTAAGAGCCTTAACAATAGCTTAATATTCTCAAGTGCCTGATCAATAGGCACAAAGACGCTTTGGTGAGCATAAGTGTTTGATAATATGCAGCTGCATTGTTCTCCGGGTTTTTCACACGAGGATAATGCTGCATTTGTCAGAGCAATTTCAAGTGCTGCTGAATGAGTTGAATAAGTATGAGTGTGAGTAGTATTTACAAATACGATATTGAGTGCTGAAATTGTTAAAGAGAGAAGAAAATGCCTCTTCATCCCTTTTGCTTTTTCTGTATTTTCTGTGCAAAAAGACAGCTGTCAAATTGACATTTCTACTTAACATGCGGCATGCAGAGCTGCTCAATTTTTAATCGGTTTTTCAAGCTGCTTTTCGGGAACAGCGACAGCGACAGCAACAGCGACTCATTATTTTTATTAATATGATTTCCACTGCACTTGAGTGGGTCAGAAATTTTTGCATTCTGCATTCCGCATTCAGCTCTGCATTTTGTAATTTAAATTTTCATATTAAGCTGGCGCTGATGATAGCGGATGATGATGATAATGACGCCGATGATGATGATGATGACGATGAAGATGCCAGTGTCAATGTGTGTCATTGTTTTCTCCAATGAACACTCATTTATTTGCAATTATTTGTTTTAAGCATTAAAAATACAAAAGCCCTCTGCCTGCCTGTCCCGTCGCTTTTCAGCCCTGAATTGCTTCAGGCGCCTGGGAAAACGCTTCAGCTCAAATGAACAAGAGTCCATTGTCCTGGGATCGGATCGTTGGTTGGAAATGCTCTTTTAATTGCTGTCAGAAAGGTTCTCGCCACTGCGTGTTGAATTATGTCAAACAAGTTGTCAACCCGTGGCCAAGTTGGCCTCCCACCTCGTTGCTGATGATGCTGATGCTGATGTTGCTGATGCTGACGTTGACACACTTTACGGATTTTATTTAAACCACTTTTAATTTTCATTTGGTGGCGTTGCATGTACTACGATATGAGCACTGTCATTCCGAGTCAACTTTCAGGTCGTTATGACAGCGACACAGCGAATCGAATGATTCTGCTGCTGAATGAATAAGCAGTTTGTCCTTCTTGTAGATGAACAACACGTCATTGACACCAGCAGAATCCATCATTAAATACTATGTGGAGTGAGGTTATAAGCTCGCTAAGGTATACAAATTGTTAAATACTTTACCGTTCATTCAATTCATTCGTCGATTCCATTGCTATACTGTTTTATTACGTATGCGCATCGACATCAATTTGGCTGCTTGCGCGTTATTAAATGTGATATTTTTGCAGCACAACAGTGCCAACCACATGCACACATCACCTTGGCACTTATTATTGCTTTGCTGCAAAATTGATAAGCTGGAAACCTCGCAGAGAAGGAATATGACTGTGTTCTCATAATACAACTTGAAAGCGGTTTCGGTTTTGTTAGTTGGACACCGCTGGTGATGTTGTTTGCCAGCTTACTCTGGAGTTGGCTATCTCTGCTCCCATTTTCCCTATTCTTCTCATTCCCTTACGGTGACAACGGCTACAACTCGGCTTATGTGAACCTTGTTAAAAGTTAATTGCTTAGTTTTAATGTTTTGTTTAACTGCGCTCGTTTAGTGTTAGAGCGGTGGAATGAAACGAGAGCACTAGAGCAAAAAGTACAAGTTGTATGAACTAAATTGTTTACCCATATCGGATAATTTAGATTACTTTAAATTCTTTATTTCCTATCATTAATTCTTATCAATTTAGAGCCAGATCTATAACTAAGAGTTAATATAAAGAAGCGCTCTTGAGAAAACCAATTTTTAATTATGTTCGATTTATCTGTATGAAAAATCTTAACTAAAAATAGAAAAACCTGCATATAGTTTTAAATTTGTTTAAATTTACTGAAGTAAAGGATTATTTAATTTTAATTTTTATTAAAAATTGTAAAATCTTAAAACTTTTGTTTGGTTTCTTCAAATGAAAATATTTCTTATTCTGATTAATTTAAATGTATAAATATGTAACATATTGTTCAAGTAAAGCGTCAATTCTTCCTTTTTAAATGCTGCTATTTATATGTTCATATCAAACTTGTATTGTAAATATTTTAATTTAAGTATATTTCCCCAAACTGCTATCGATGTCGGCTTAGAAACACATTTGCAAATAGAGCTGCCACAAATCTGGAGCAACTACTTAATCAAATGAAGCCATATCCAAATATTTGAAGTCCACGTGCACTTAAGTGCACAGCACGAATGCCCAGACGATGTTTGCTGGCCCAAGCACGTTAATACAATTAAAAATCCACCAATTCAATCGCAGCCACAGGACGATGTCGCCTCGCTTTCGGGCTCCACTTGGCGGTTGCCTTGGGGCCCCATTGACGAGCCTCAACATCCTTGTTGTTGTTACTCACTGCGTCTTGTGGCTAAGAAGTGGTTCTCCTTCTGTCTGTCCGAAGTCTGTGTCTGTCTCTCATTCTATGTTAGCTGCCTCAGCGACTCTCTGTCAGCTGCAGAGCTCTCTGATGCCATTAGGCATAAGTGGCATTTTCCTTTTGATTTTGGTGGCATTTGACTTTATTAAGCAAAACTACTGCTATTCTCTCCTTGATGCCTTGGCCAGGTGGGCGTCTACGCCGCTTGGGGGATTGTTTGAGCATGTCAAAATGGGTCAATGTACACACACATGTGCCTGTGCCTAGCGATGTCAGACGATTCGTGATGATGCCCAACGCTTTTCTCATGTAATATTCACTAGGAAACAATCGACTGACATCTTCTGAGACCTCACACGGATTGCACACAGTACTCCCACACACACATACATATGTGTATATATATATATATATATATTGGTGTGTGGGTGTTTGCATTTGGTTTATGCACGCAGCGCCGCCGGGCAGACAGTGTAACCTTTGTCACGTGTCCCATGTAGTACTCATTTGGTGGCATCTTCGCATCTTCGTTGGTTACCTGAGAGTTCTCCTTGTCGTCGTCGTTGTCGTCGTGAACTGCTCGTGACAGGGAAGTTAAAGTCTCCACTTCGAAGCTGCTGCTCAATCATTCATTTTGCTTTTGTTTATTTATTTAACTAATGGAATTATTTGATGCCCTCCCTCCTGATGAATAGTTTACGAAGGGAGTAGCTCTGGTTTTTGGCCCTCTGTGTTTGCCTACGTGTGTGTCCCGAGATTTGAATCGCTGTTGGGCCTTGTTCTCTCTCTCTCTTTCTCTTTCTCTTTTCACTTCACTTTTGCTGTCATCTTTTCATATTTATTCAACGTGTGTTGGCTCTCACCTCGGCGTCTATTGTCTCCAATCTAAGATCTGTTTATGCTACGTGTCTTTTGTTAGCAAAATGTTTTATTTGTCGCTTTTGCCTTCAATATTCGTTCATTTCTTTCGCTCTAATTGATTTCGCTGGCACAAGAGGGCGTTGCCACTCCCACTCCAACTGCTATTTGCTTAATTGCCCATCACTGATTGGCATCAATCTTGGATAAGAAAATCTCAATTGGAACAATAAATCATTAAGAGAAAATTTGATTGAAATACGTGTTAAAATAATTATGTAATCATGTAGGGGAAAATAAGCTGTAAGAAAAGTTTTCTTCTAGACGAATATCTAAATTATTAAAAGCCAAAGTTTCTGATAAAATATTTATTTGTGTGGGATATAAGAAATGATTAATAGATATGAATTCTAATACGATATTTAAACTTTCAACTTTTGAAGCATTGAAACTTAAATGGTTCGGCTGTAAGAATAGTTTTTGATAAACTATGTGTTTACCGTGTATATATAAATTTATAATAGAATCGTAAATTATATACTTTAAAATGTAAACTTATTTATAAATATCATTTTGAAGTATTTCTTAAAATTAGATTGTCTTTGTCAGAGTAAAATCTTTATTAATCTAATAACTTAAAATTCATAACAAAATACAAAAATAGAAAGGTTTTGAAAGACAGGTCCAAAGCTAAATTAAGAGAGAAATATATTTAAAAATAAGTTAAAATGATTATATTTAGTATAGTTTAAACCGTTGTACATTCAGATGTTTAAGTTCGGAGGAAAATATTTTAAAAAATTAGTTCATACGTAAGAACCTAAAATAAACTAATTTAAGAGCTGCTAATTGTGTTGAGTTGTTACAATAATTAATAAATATCAAAAAGAGAGAGATATTTCTAGAAATAAATTAAAAAGTCAGCAAAGACATTTGGACTACTAAGTTGTGGATGACAGGAGAAATGCAACGCCAACGTGGCAACCTGATGAGCGGACACGAGCGAGAGAGGGAGAGAGTGAGAGAAAAGAAGGAAAGAGTTGGAGGAGCAGTTGAACAGGACAGTTGACAGGCCCCCGTCTCGAAGCTATGCACAGTCCGACACCTCGGTTGTGAAAGAAAGCACCTACAGGGCACTAACTAACTGTTAACTGTTAACTGCTAACTGTGAACTGTCGACTCTCTGGACTCTAGCTGAAATAACTGACAGGCATTCAGGCAATGCAGTGCAACCAACTGCGGAGAAATGCAACGAAAGTGTCAGCAACAGTCGAGTCCAAACGAGTTCTTGCCTCTCATTGGAGACCTTTGCGTTTTGCAACTTTGCTAGCTAACTTAAATATTTATTTCAGGCAATTTGCAATGGGTTCACTTAAAGGTAAATCAATTTTCGGACAATAGTTGCTGTCCGGCAACATAACTGATGTGCCCAGTCTTTGCTGCAATGAATAATAATGCGATGCAACAACAACCAATTCCCAGTGCTCTAATCCATAGCTTATTGAGTTGCAATCGAGACTCGCACTCGCACAGACATTGAAATTGAATAAAAATGCTAAAAAGGCACAGAAGGCGCAAAAAAAAATATGGCAGCAAAGGTTAACGCCGCCGCCGTCGCCGTCTAGTCTGCTTTGGAGAACTCTGACGATGATGATGACGTCGACGACAGCACAGCATAGCACACACACATACAATCGCCATCACAATCGGGAATCAGGATCAGGAGGATGAAGGAAACATGGCACAAACTTTTCTGCAGTTTCCTTGGCCATGTCATTGGCCTGTCTGTAAAATCTGCCGACATCACTGTTGCTTTTGCTTTTGCTGTTGCTGCTGATGTTGCTGTTGCCATCGTCGACGTCGACGTCGTTGCCGTTGTGGTTTCCAGTCAACGTAGAATATTGACTTCATAAAAAGTTTACTTTTTCGACTTCATTTGCTGGACACGGGACACGAACACGGGACTCACAGGACGCACTGAGCTTCAGCATCCTTTGGGCTGTCAGTTGTCAGATGCTTTTGTGTCTCATCCACACGCTTTATGAATTATAATAAAATTGTTGGCGCAACGTTTCTTTTTTTTATTTATATCTGCGTCTGCTCAGTTAATACGCCTTTTGCTGAGACTCAAGAGAAGTCAAAGTCAAAGTCGAAGCCTTTGAAGTCTTTTGCAATAGATAGATGCATTTGAAGATTATATGGATTCATGCCTTAAGTTACGTTCAAGATAAATGGCGATTATGTGAGAGCCAAAAGAAAGCTCTAAGAACATAATTTCAATGCTGTCTCGCCATAAAAATGAGTTTAATATTTAATAAAATGTAAAAAAAAAGAAAACATGTTAAACTACCCTAAAGTATTTACACCCAGTCTCTGTTTAACTACACATATCCATTTACCAGACTCCATTCAAATAAAAAGTAAATCTCAGTATCCATATAAAAGCATAAAATCCTGAAACGTCTGTCTGATACGTATAATAATATTTAAAATGGATTTTTACCGATTTATGGCATTTCACTTGCCCTTTACAGCACACACACAAATTTCTTTCTCTTCGTTTTTTATACCCGCTACCCATAGGGTAGAAGGGTATTATAACTTTGTGCCGGCAGGAAATGTATGTAACAGGTAGAACGAGGCATCTCCGACCCTATAAAGTATATATATTCTTGATCAGCGTCAACAGCCGAGACGATATAGCCATGTCCGTCTGTCTGTCTGTCCGTCTGTCCGTCTGTGTGTCTGTCCGTCTGTGTGTCTGTCCGTCTGTCCGTATGAACACCTAGATCTCAGAGACTATAAGAGATAGAGCCATAATTTTTTTTCGACAGTATTTGTTATGTTTGCACGCAGATCAAGTTTGTTTCAAATTTTTGCCACGCCCACTTCCGCCTCCGAAAATCAAAAAAATCGAATAACAAGCGTAAATTTAAAGCTAGAGTTGCGAATTTTGGTATGTACTATAATTACTATAGTAGTTATGATACCTGAAAATTTGGTTGCGATCAGATAAAAGTTGTGGAAGTTATTAAAGAAATACTTTTGTATGGGCAAAAACACATACTTCCTAGGGGTCTTAGTTGCTTTGGATGACAATCTGGTACATTGTGCCGTCTATGGTATATTTTGAATGGTGTACTATATCGATATACCAAACATATCAATCGGTATATTTTTAGTATTTTTTAGTATTTTCGGTATATTTTAAAAATGATACCGCAATATTTTGACTTTATTAAATTTGGGTAGCGGGTATCTCACAGTCGAGCACACTCGACTGTAACTTTCTTACTTGTTTTTTTTTGCCATTTTTTTGGTTGTATACGAACGCGACCTGAAATGGTTCAGGACCATATGCTGTTATTTATGTAATTTGCGTTATACTTTTCATTTCGATTCCTGCAGCTGCAGGTACAAATTGATATTTATTTCTTTGCAGTTCCAGTTCAGAGAGGGGGCGCAATGTGTGAGAATGAACATGACATAAGTCAACAGTGCAGAGCAATTCGCTGGCAGTTGTGGTAAATGACTTTAAGGCCACTTTATAAATTGCCGAAATTGTCGAAATTACCGAATTGCAATTCGCCCGAAAGCAGACAAAACTTAATTGCTCACCTTAAAGATGCATTCGACCGAAATGAAATTTAAATTTTCTTCGGCAAAGTTGTTGTGCTTAAAGCCACACACACACACAAAGAGACCTATGGTTTTGGCTTTCATATTTGCCTTTATGCCTGAGCAAAGGCTTCATTAAGAAGTCAACCCCAGAGACAATAGTCCGCAGTCGATGGTAAAGGCTAAAACACTGAAGGTCTTTTATTAGGTTTTTGCTCCCCATTATAAGAAAATGTAGTATTTCCAGTTAAGAGAATCTTAAAAGCTTTTTATCATTTTAAAAGCCGCGGCTGCCTTTCAGGAAATTAGGAAATTTTTCATATTTGACATACTTTTTTTACTATCTTAACAATATTCTGGGAAATGGAAAGAATTCTATTAATCTAAAGTTACTTCATCAGTTGTAGTCCGAAAATATTACAAAATATTTTGTAATCACTACAATGTGCGTTGTCTCAGCTTAAAAAGAAAAATATATTATATTAAAAACAAGATTTTGAATTCTTCTAGTTACTCATAGGGTAACAGGTTTTATAATGTATATTTTCGGTACATACAATAGAAGCTACAGTATTTATGATTCCTGAAAATTTGAATGTTAACAAATAAATTTGTAGAAGTTATTTTGGAAATTCTTTTTTTTGAAGGAACAAACGGCAACATACTACCTATTTAAGATGTTTTGGCTGGCAATGTGGTATATTTCATATTCTACGGTATATTTTAAATGTATTACTTCATCGATATAATATATATATATATTTTAATATTTTCGCGGTATATTAATTTGCTTATAATCAAAATCGGTAGCGGGTGTCTCATAGTCAAGCATACTTGAATATAGCTTTGTTACGTGTTTATCATCAGATTATTTAAGGTAGTCAATTAAAGAAAAAGTTTATAATATTTATAATTATTCGTTATTTTAATTTATTACACAGATTTTAGCATTCGAGGGCACTGGATAATGGTTCAATTAATAACATGTTAAATAAAATTTCATTAGAAAGACTAGAACCAATTCGCTTGCTAGGTATTTGGTAGTCTAGCATACTCAGCCAAATCGTTTTGAAGTATTATATAAAATTTTAGTTAAAATTTCGAGGTTAACCTCTGCTCCGCCCCACCACGCCATCTGAGCCACGCTTCGTGTTACCTTTGAGAGGCGACTGACATTTTGAGTTGCCTGCGAGTGCTGCCTGCTGTCAGGTTTGTTTCGGTTCTGTTCTGTTCTGTTCTGTTTGTAGGCATTTCTCGGGGCCTGTTGCCAGTTCTTTGCTTCACCTACGTTACACTTCATTTTGCAACTTGCAACTTTCGAGTGTTGCCTGCCTGCTCATGTGTGTATGTGTGTGTGTGTGTTTACAAAATAGTTTTGTACTTACTTCTACTTGAACTTTTTAGCTTGCTTTCTTTTGCTGCCGCAACTTTTTGCCTGCATTGTTTTTGACTGCAGTCGCAGTCGCAGTCGCCGCCCGGCATATCCCGAGACCCCGTATAGCATATCCTGGCCTACAAGTGTGTTCGTTTCGTATCTCAACCCTGCTCTGCCTCCTTGCCTGCCTTTTTCCATGTCCTGTGCTGTCTCTCTTCAGTTTTGCGTTAGTTCGTTCGTAGCTCGTGTCTGCCTCTGCTCTCTGCTAGTGAAGCCTGTAATTTATTTCTTGTTTTGATTGAAATATTGCTTTACAAGCAAAAAGACACGCACACACACACAAACACACACACACACTTATAGTGCTTCTACCCCGACGCAGGCAGAAGAGATTCGTTAAGCTTTGCACAGTGAAAAGTGGTGAGGGGAGGCGGCAAGGTTTAGCAAATACGCAGCATAGGCTGGCAACTCTAAGCCAGAGTTTCGGTTGCCCTCTGTTCAAGTGACAGCCTGTCTGCCCTACGCACACACTTCATTACACACAGTACACTGAAAGAAATAATTGCGACTTAATGAAGATCAAAAACAATATTAGAACATTTTGAACAAAGTTGCAGTCTTTGCTAAAGTCAGCCCCAAAGATTTATAACATGAAAAAGTATATGATATCAACTTACCAATACAACAGTTCATATAATTTTAATGTTGGTGATAATATTAGTTCATGGAAATCTGGACAATTTTGAACTTTATCGAACTTTTGATTAACATAAGACTAGCAGATATATCAAGATCAAAACACTTTACTGTAAAAACATATTCCTCCAGCATCAAGTATATAAACGCATATAAAATTTATATTACTATTGCTTCCAATATCTGTAATTACATCTTAAGCAATTAAATTTGAGACAGCTTTCATATCAATTAACCTATTTTAAATTATGTGAGTAACAACTCAAATAGCTTTTGTTTTAAAAGAGAACAACTGTGTTTTGGCCATGAAAACAATATATTTCAAGAAATATTTCGATTTGACCAATACTATTATATTGCACAGATCTTGACATCTTCTCTTTTAAATGTCTGACTCAAATAAATATTATCGCACGTTGGTTTTTATTGTTATTAAAGCATGTAAATTTCGTATTCCGACAATTTTCATAAAGTCTAGAATATACATATTTAGTTTCTTTTTTAGAATGCGTACTATTTTATAACAATATTTCTACAAAGCCTTATCCTTCCTCTCAGTGTACCGACGCTAAAAAATTGCATTCATTTCTTAACATATGCACTTGTCTCCTGCCTGTATGTGTGTGTTAAGTTGCTTGTGTTAGTGTGTGTATATGTGTTTACCTCCTTCTTGTTTGCATGTAGTGTTTTCGTTTTCCTGTATACCGTAAACAGGCATATTTCAATCAAAATTACGTAGGAGTATTCAATTCAGTCCCCTAAAAGCCAGTTGTTGTTGTTGTTGTTATATTGGAAAACAGGAGCAAAATCAACATGAACATCAACTAAAAGTTCTGCTTGAACTTCCACTTCAAAGTTGTATTTTGTTTTTGTTAAGGCAACAACTTTTGCTCTCTGTTATTGTTATTGTTGTTGTTGTTGCTGTTGTTATTCTTGCTGGGAGGAAATGTTTAGAAATTTGCAATTAACTCCAGGAAATAAGTGTTTACAGTTAAATTTTCTAGTATCCCAATCCACAGCCTACGAACAATCCAATTGTAGCACATTGCAAATTTGCAAATATTAGTTGACTTAATAACTGGACAAGGTAGTTTAACGACAGCTCACATCTCCCAGCTCTCAGCTCTCAGCCTGCACATTCAACTTGGAGCACAATTCAAATTTCAACTCCCAATTGCTATGCGAAGGTTTGAAGGCCTTGCAAACTTTGTGATTTATGCGCTGCTTTCAAATGCTATGCAAATCGAGAAAAGGGGGGAAACAACTGCGTTTCCATTCGATACGATTCGATTTGAGGATTCGAGGACTCGTAACAATGCAAAATTAATTCCAAGGACTTGTCAATTTAATACGCCTCAAATCTAAACGACATTCAACGGCTTTTGTGCGATCGGCTCAACGGCAAAAGTCAAATTGAATCAACAACATTAGCAACAAAGAGCATGCAACCATCCCCCCCTTCCCCCACCACCTACTCCCCCCGTCATTTTCAAGGGTTCCCTCCACCAGTATCCATTTGCATTACCATCTGAACCCTTGCCGACAATGTAGAGAGCTTCATCATCATTATGATGCTCAATATCTCAGCGTCGGCGTCTGCTGCTATTGCGTCTCTCGTCTGCCATTTTACATTATAAATTGCATTATAATTCAAATTTTGCAATAAATCTCAATTTCAGCACAAAGACGAAAAGTGGGCGGCACTAAAGGGAGGCGGGAGGCAGGAGCAGCAACAGCAATAGGAACAGCTGAGGCAGCTGCTGGAGACGAGGAGGCAAACAAGTTTATAGCCCTCGACGCACCTTGAAAAGAAATGCCCGGCAAATCAATCGATTACGCGACTTAACTTTTCAATAGCCTAACGACAAGCGGACAAAGTCGGAAAGTTGGACCATGCTCCAAACGAAGGGTTAAGGGGAGGAAAACTGTTGGACAAGACAGGTGCGGACACAGGGAAAGAGAAAAAGAGAAAGGGAGAGAGAGGGATGAAGTTACGGGAGCTACGCCTTTATGTTTATGATAATAATGGGGCTTGGGCTGCGATTGATTGTCGGTTAGTTGTCTGGCAAATTCTGTTCAATATACCTGCCTTCCTCCTCACTCCTTCCTCGTTTTTAAGAAAGTATTATCGAATATTATGGCAAAGACTCGACGTCGTTGTTGTTGGTTTTGTGGAAAAGTTTGTGATTGTATTGCTAATAGGGATGGATGTGACTTTGAAAGCTTAAAGGAGATCCAAGTTATACAATATTTGAATCTGCAAGGGCTTTAATTATAACATAATTTTGTTTGGTTTATGGGGATTATATTATTATATTATAATGTTCCAAGTAGAATCTGGAATAAGCATTGATCCACTTTTGATTATTATTATTATTATTATTATTATTATTATATTATTATATATTATTATATATATTATATATATATTATTATTATATATATATATATTATATATATATTATATATTATTATTATTATTATTATTATTATTATTATTATTATTATTATTATTATTATTATTATTATTATTATTATTATTATTATTATTATTATTATTATTATTATTATTATTATTATTATTAATATTATTATTATTTTTATTATTATTTTTATTTTTATTTTTATTTTTATTATTATTATTATTATTATTATTATTATTATTATTATTATTATTATTATTGTTATTATTCTATTTTAGTGATACAAATCGACTCTTAAACTACGATTATTATTTGCAATACTTGTAAATTACAGTTTTTTTTTAATCTGCCTGCAGGCTAACCCAATTTTGTCACCATGCTTTATGCGATTCTAATAAACGATAAATCTGTGCCAAGGCAACAAAACAAGCCAGAAGGCAGGCAGAAAACGAAATAAAAATGTTAAAAATAGAAATAGAATAATGCTTATAACCTGTGTGAGTGTCCACCCCATAAAGTATGCAACTGCCAATGGCATCGATAGTCGAACATATTAAATATTTACACCCACATGTGAATATACGGTTATACGGATATATAGACAGGTTTGTCTGTATGCCATTGTTGTGTGTCGCATCTAATGTAATAAGTTTTGTGTGCCGAAAAAAAAGGGTCACCGAACAAAAGGGAATCCACAAATGGGGTTAGACACGGCCCCCAAAAACGAATTGAGTGAAAGTGCAAAAAATGTGATTTCTTAGCGTTGCCTTTTAGGCTGGCCCAACTTTGACCGCCTCGGCAATTTCTCAATCAATTTCCACCTCAACATACATCAGATATTATAGGCAGAACTGGTAATGCTCTCGTGCATATCAAATGAAGATGGTGGAGTATCTACATACATATATGCATTGAAGGTCGCAACTTGTGTATGTGTTGAGTTGTTCAAGCTATTTTTCAATATTCACACAAAAGATTAACATAATTTAGCAATTTTCATAACCTCAAACCGAGCCGTGCTTAACCCTTTCGCAAAAGGTAATGGGCATTTGGCAATTTAATTTCTTGCACGCACAATCGACGAGCTAAGCTCCAGAATCACATACACACTTGCACACAGTCGTACACACAAACACACACACGCACACACACACAGAGGACTGCGAGCATCTTCTTCTGCTGCTGCTTCTTACCCAGCACGGCAATATTGCCAGTCATAAATCCTGCTCAAATTGTGCATGTAGAGGATTTTTGTTCCAGAACGTTGCCCTCCCTCTCCCACTCCAAGCTCAACGCATCGCAACCCAACACTGTCCAACCCAAAACTCAAATCCAGCCCCGTTCACACAACTCTTCATTCTCCACACTCGTTGCTACTTAGCTGCCAGCAAAATTCCTTAGTGTTCAGTGTTCAGTTTCAGCTTCAGCTCTTGGCTTTCTCTCTTTTCCACTTGCTTCTCTTTGGCCATGCATATGTTAATAACCGTTAGCTTTGGCATCAGTGCGTGTTTATGCACACGTGCCATCCCTCTCACACTCTTCACATCTTCTACTTCAGCTCCATCTCCAATGCTGGAGTTTCTGTTGCTTTCCGCTCTTTCTCTCTCTCTCTTTTGAAATGCGCTCCTTTCGTTTTATTTGATATTATTACGATAATTTATTTGGCCAATAAATTTCGCAAGAGAGAAATGCATTAAATTTTTTTTTTGTTCCCCAGTGCCATAATTTCAATCTCTTTTTTCCATTTTTAGTGTCGATGGCGCTTGTGATATTTGCTATAGAATTTCGGTATTCAATGATTTTAAGAGCTTTCAGTCGCCAGCAACAAATAAACTCTCTAGCACATTCTCTCTATATCTTTTTTTTTTTAATCTGTGGTAGCTGAATTAGCCAATGACTCATCTGATAACAACAAAAAATACCAAATGGATAACTTGCACATAAATTATCGATGAACTTCCATGCGATTTCAGTGCAAATCGAACAATAATTGTTCTTTATGCAATTCTATTATTATTATGGTTTTCCAATAGATCCTAAATGGGAAATACGAAAATTATTGCTCATATTTCTTTGAACTTATAGAGAAGATCAAAGGTTTTTAATGACTTAATAAAAAACGAAATACATTCGAAATTAGCAATATACGCAATTAACTTTACAAATCTGTTCACATATCGCCAACTGTTTTCGCCTTTGAAATAATATTAAATCATCAGCAGAGTCTCAAATTTTTAGCATACCGTTATAAGCCAATATTTACAGCATGTGAATGTTAAGGCTTCCATACATATATTTTTTTTTTTATTGAACGGAATGACGTGTTATGGTCAGAACTGCAATCTGGCAAATGTGAAATCCGAACATATGTTGTTTGCAGTGGTATTTCAATGTATATATGTATCATACGTATATCTTTTTTCAGAGTTTTTATTAGCACAAAAACGAGTTGAGTACAAGATGAATACAGTTATATGGCAAACGAGACGGCAACATGCAAAAACGTAGAACAGATACGAGTACGACATCGAGAAAGCAACAACAACAACGAAAAAAAAAACAGTAGAATTACTATCGCAAAATGGTTATAAATTAAAGTAAATAGGTTGTAAAAAGCATAAATCATATTGTTAATGGTTTGTGTAGTCGCACAAAGTCCATAGTCCATAGTCTATAGTCCTTTTATTATTTGTTTATGCGAACATTCGTACTGACTTCTTTTTAGACACTTTCATTGTATGCCACTAATTTATCACTTTGTTTAACACTCGAAACACTTTTTGCTGTCACTTGTTGTTGCAGTTATTTTTTTTTTTAGTATTTACTTCTTTCTTTTTTGTTGTTGCTTTTAGGGTTTTTGCGTTGTTGACACGTTAATTTAAAGGCTGGTAAACAAAGTAAATGACCCAAAGTTGAAATATTGTTAATAAATCATTTAAACACGCGCACAGACAATTAAAGAGAAATAAATAGATATTATTCGAAAATATTATAAATATAAATTATCCGATTTATGGTAAACGAAACGTTTATTTTTGTTTGAGAAAATATGATTTAGTAAATGAAACGTAAATAAATTAAGTTGAAATGAAAAACTTGTAAATTAAAATATTTATTTTTACTAAATTTCTTTTTATTATTTTTGCATTTTTTTGGATGTTTGTGCTCCACAATCGGCCTCAGTTTTGGACGGTTTCAATCGGAACAAAACTCCCAAACACACCAAAACACGTCTAAAACTAAGGTCTCTCGTGGGCATCCTCTGGGGGTTGGATGGAAGATATCCCTAGCACACACACACACCGACACACGCACACACTCGCAGAGTTTGTTGTCGTTGTGTAATATTCAAAGTAGAAATAATATCATAAATATGAATAAATTGGTATCTAATATCATGCTGCGTTGGACTGTTGCATGCTGCTTACCTTTGAATCAATTCAATATCTTAATACCAACATTTAGCTTCACTTACCTGAAAATGGAAAAGAGGGAAAAAATATGTATTAGTGAGTGCGATAAGTTTCAATTTAAGTGCTGGGGAAAAACTTGCTCAAGTTGAAGCATATGGAAAATCCTCAACATAAACTGCAAAATACTGCAACATATTGCTGACTCCAACTCTTTTTTACTCGCTCTCCCTCTTTCTCTTTGGCTTTTGTTCGCGGGGGTTGGGAAGGATATCAAAACTTTTTGCACGTTTGCCGCCATTTTGTGCCGCTTTTCCAAAGTTTTTCTTAGAGCGGAAGTGCGCGTTCTGCGCCACGTTGCATTCCTTAGTTATTCTTTGGTGACCGGCAAATAGGAAAGTCCTTTTTAATGCTACTTTACTCGGTGCTCGGCAATAAAAAAGGGGTCGAGAGTCGCACAATTGCTGTGTTGTGGGTCATAGAATTTGTTCGGCTCTGGTTTTGCTCTGGTTATTTAATGTAAATGAATGTCAGCACGCATCCTTGATGCATTCTGATCAAATTCATTCTTCAGTTTCGATTCAGTGCACTCGTAAAAAGCCCACACAGCACTTGAAGCGAAACCAACTAAACGGACTAAATTAAAACACGAATTGAATTATATAAAACTCGGACTGAAGCCAACCACAGAAGAGGCCACTTCTACGTTAAGTTGACCGTATTTAATGGAACTCACAGCCAAACCACTTGACGCACACACACACACACTCGCACACCCTTATTTAGTATGTGGATTGGATTGAGACTGTGGCAGAGTCAACGTTGGTTGGCTGGTCATATTTTCAATGGCTTAGAATAATCATTTGGAGGGCTTTGGAGGAGGCACGCACAACTTCTAATTAAACAAACATTTTGTAATTTTCGTTTAACGGCAAAACGACGACACGTGGTTGCCTCCTCTCAAAAAGCAAAAGGACGAGGGGCGTGGCACAAACCACTTAAGTGCCAAAGCAATTTAAAGCCAAAGCAAAACGCCAAAACGAGCTTTCAGCGGGTTCAACAACGACAACGATATCGACCAGGAGAAGGGAGTAAAGTGAAGTGAATCCCAGGACTGTTGCCTCAAAATTTATGTCTATGTTAAAGTATGTGTGTCTGTGTGTGTGTTTGTGTATGGAAAGTTTACATATGTATTTGTGTAAATATGTGCCCAACATATTTCGCAAAAAATAAACACAGCCCAAGGCTGTATAAGCAATCTCACCCCTCAAGTCACATATCCTGTTTTCCCGTCAACCCGGTTTTGGGTCAAATATAATACTTGGGTTCGCATTGCATTTGGCCGAAAAACGTGAAAGCCGTTAATGGCAGGAGATCGCTTTCAAATTTATTTGTTTATTTATTAACTGCATTACATTTATTTCTATATTTTGTGCCGCGGGCTCTGGGTTGCTTTAAACATGCTCAGAAAGGTAAAATAGACTTTTATAATAAAATCTTACCCCTGACTTTGTTTCAGTTCTTTCGAACTTTGTTGGAACTTAAAGTGCGGCTACTTCAGCGTAATCTAGTTCACAAGGATGCCCCATAACTGTCCCTGGTAAGTTCTTTATCAGACAATTAGCACTTTATATCTACGAAGCAAAAATATCTCAGCATCCGCAAAAATTATTTATAAAGCCATCCAAGTGCTGCAGTAGTCGAAAAGTTTTCGCTCCCTTCGCTTCAACTTATTTGCCCACTTTTTGCCAAACTTAGCTCATAATTTGCTGTTATTTAAAACCATTCATTTCCGCTCATTTTACTACTCGACTCCTACAAATGTTCCCTCCTTTCCTCCCCACCACCACTCTGCAAAATCGGTGTCTATTTTTTGATGCGCTTTCTCTCGCCACTATCGAACCGAGTCTTGGGTCCTGTGAATTCCATTAAAAGTTTTACACGAAAAATAGTTGCACACACTAAAAAGATATAACTGTTAAGTTATAGTACCCACCAAAGTTTACCCACTCACTGGGAAATACGAGAGGGACAGAACGAGAGAGAGCGAGAGAGAGAGAGATGGCAACAGTAAATAGCAAACTGCAGTAAACTTTAAAATGGAAGCAAGAGTCCAAGAGTTGTGAGCAGCCTTATTAATAATTTTTAATTTCCTTGATGACTTCCAAGTTATTAACAGCGCCACGAAGAACGAATGCAAGTATATAGCTACTTTTTACTACCCTTTGTCCCTTCACTTTGTCTCTTCCCCACTCTCTCTCTCTCTAACTTTCTCCCGCTCTTTCGATGCTGTGCTTGAGTTTTTGACAAGTTGAAGACGAGTTTTACGCGTATTTTGCTTATATTCCTTATAATTATTGCATTGCTTCGGCAACAATATACCGAAAGTGTTGTGCTTAACTTGAATATACCCTGTAAATTATTTTAAGCCGAAGAGCTATCTCGTTGTGCATTAATTTAATAGTTTAATTTTATGGAAACTATAAAAATTGTATGCAAACTTAAAGTGGTATATGCATTTATTGAAATACCAAAATTACAGGGTATTTAGCGGAGAATAAATCGAGTACTTTGTGCAGCTTTCATTGGCTGTCGGCGACGTTTTAATTGTCCTTGGCTCTCTGGCTTGTTTATTTGTTTGTTCCTTATTTATGCGCTCGTCCTGTTTCGTCCTGCAGGCATTCGTTCTCTATGTTTTTAATGACAGCTGTCAACATTTTCTCTGTTGAAATAGTCGAGCCATAATTGCAACGTAATTTGATTGATTGCCTCTGACGCTGCTGTCCGCTAGATGGCGCTTTCTCTCTCTATCTGTGTGTGTGTGTGTTTTCGCCTATAATTGAAACTGATTGAATGAAGTGAATGCAGTTCGTAGTTGGCAATTTGCAATTGCTGTTTTGATCTCATAGAATTATTAATCACGACACGTGTAGAGTGTCAGCAGAGGACAAATTACCAAGGAAAAAACACATTGATGGCAACTGCAATAACTCTGAAAATAATTTAGATTTCCCTTCCAGAAAATTGCAAAACAAGGGAAGGGAAGAAGGCAAACAACAACACGCAAAAAAAAAGTGATGTAGTTGTTGTGGCAACTTTGCTGCATTGCTTTGCCAGTTGCACACAATGCCAAAAATGTCATTTGTCAAATGCAAACAGCTAAGAATAAACATCAACGGAAGTAATGCAGCCACAAAATACATAAAACAACCCAAAGGGCTGAGACAACAACAACAACAACAGTGAAGAGTGTTGAGGCAAAACCAACAGACAGAGCAGCTAATTATCAGCAACAAGAACTGTGCAGCAACTTCTTCTCTCAACAGCAAAACAAGACAAATGCAGCAACTAGGAAAGGGAGGAAAGATGGAGGGACAAAAACTAAGAGTATTAATGAATAGCAAACGACTTTGACTTTGCCAGTGAGTGGGCAACCAAACAGACCAAACAGATCCAGCCCTTAGTCACTCTTCCATTCTCTCTCTCTCTCACACACTCTCTGATCCAGTTAAGGTGGCACTTTTTACTGCAAGCTAAGTAATTTGGGCAAAACTGCAAGGAGTTAGAAGCCAACAGCAGTGATGAAAACAATGATAATGTTGGTAATGATGATAATGATAATGATAATGACGATGTGATGCTGGCGCTGATGATAATGGAAATGCATTGAGTGCTGCAGCCAGCGACATTGGCTATTAATCATCTTTAAACAAAAGACAGGCAGCAAGTAACAGCAGCAACTACCACAGCAGCAACAGCAGCAGCAACGACAACTACAACGACAACTACAACAACTAAAACTACAACAGCAACAGCAACAACAACAACAACGGCAACTGCTTGCTGCACACCAGCAATAACAACAACTAAAACATAAACATCAGGTTAACCCTTTCCGGCACCAGCAAAGTCCCCGTTGCATTTTCGTTAGCTTAAAGAGCTGAGACACGCACAGTGGTTCAACACCACTGAGACACATCAACAAAGTTTCGTAAGTTAATTTAATTGAAATTTAATTATTATATATTATTCAGTTAGAATTTTTCATTTTGAGATTTTTTAATTGTATAAGGATCAATGTCAATAATTGGAATGTATAAATTATCTCATTATTTTTCTCAAGCACACAAATTAACATTTCTGTCAATCATAAAATGTTAATGATACTGCGAGTTTGTTATTTTAGATTTATTGAAAAGAGTTTCTTTGTTATTTTCGGAATTCACATAAATTAACTAATTCAACTTAAGATAATAAAGACGCTATTTTAATTTAAGACTCCTAAAATATTTAAAATACAAAAATTTGATCCTATTTTTTTAAATTTTCTTTGATTCCAGCAAAATCAGCAGGTGGAATAGAATCAAATATTATAATAAGTGATAACAAATAGTACATGAAATCGAAATGGCAGAAGAAGTTACATTTTTACTTAGCGGAAAAGGTTACACATAAAATTCTCAAAAATATTATTATTTTTCACTTCAAATATATTATTAAAACGTTGTTTTCTACTAGCAAATGTCAATAAAAAAAAAGAAAAACAAGTCAGAAAGCTACAGTTAATTTTTTCCGCTACTCAATTTCAATAAAGCCATATTCTACAAATATACCACAAAACTATTAAAAAATACCGATAGTCCTATTTGATATATCGATTTGGGGCTACATTCAATATGTAATATTAAGTACAAAATATACCAGACAATGTATAAAGTATAAAAAGTATTTGAAAATATATGAATAATGAAAGATATGCAATTTCTGGCTTGCATTGTTTTTAGGTTGTTGTAAATGAAGTCTACTTTGCTCCACTGTGCATGGAGTCTGATGCACAACGAGCGCAGTCAACAATGACAGACGAGCAAATGCTCTGATGTGCGATGGGCTGCTGGGAGGCTGTTGATATATGTCGCTTGGCTTGCTTGTTTGTTTGTCTCTGCCCCCTCTCCCCCTATCACATCGCTCTCTCTCTCTCCGCTTCCCCATCAGCGTCATCTTCATCCACACAAGCCAGGTGCTGGGGTCGGTCTCGAGTTCGAGGGGCCATGTTGCTTGTCGTTGTCGTCGTCGTCGTCATCGTTTGTCGCATTGTCAAGAAGATGCATGTTGCTTGCCTTGCCAACGCACTGATGTCCCCCCTTTCCTACCCCCTTCTCGCTCCATTCGTTGTCATTTCTTTCCCCTCGCACCTCATTCTGACCGTCTTGGTGGCCATCACATTGGGATTGCTCAAAGCCGCCAAGTAGTTGGAGGGGCGCATTAAATCAGCAATTGAAACAACATCACTCATGACACGTTTTGGCCGGGTTGCGTTGAGAACGAGTCGGGCGACCATTTTGTGTGCTCGTCGTGCTTAATTTGCGTTCAACATACGCACACACATACATACATATGTGAGTGTAAATGTGTGTGTGTGTATTTGGGTGCCCCCTAAAGTGCATTTAGTTGCAAGCATTTATTGTTTGCGGTCAAATGTGCTGGGCAGGACGACATGTCCGACAGTCCGACAGTCCATTCGTCGATCCGTCCGACTGACCGTCGGACCATTGTCTTTGCTGCTGCTGTGGTCCATTGTTGTAACGTTGCCCGGCCACAAATGTGTGCATGTGTGTGTGTGTGGGCAACATATTGCAACGACATAAATGCATAATTAATTTGGCTTTCTGTGCGTGTACTTAGGCGAGTATTTGTGCGTCGAGTGCTGTTTGTCCTTTACTCGACTTCAACTTGATTCTCACGTTGAACTATTTGGCCCGGTCCTCGATTGTTACCAGTCACCAGCATCCGATAGTCCACAGTCCACACTCAGTCGGTATTCAGCAGTCGCCAGTTGCTTGTTAATTAGCCCAGTCCACGCATGCGTTATTCATAAACAACAACAACAACAAAATTTGCCTGCATTTCGGCACATTAAATCCCGAAAACTACACATGTGAATACACTGCTCAAAATCTCAGTAATGCTAACACAAAAGATCTGCTGCTGAAATGTGTTGAAACTTAACAAACAACATAAACAAATAAAAAACTACTCGAAACAGTAAAGAAAATACTTCAGTTAAAATCAATAATTAATTATAAATCTATTTTAGATCATTTGAATTTAGGAATAAAAAACATTTCTAATCACAAAACTATACTTAAAGATACTCAATAATTGTTTGCTAAACATTTATGTTATTTAAAACTGAACAATTTATTCATTTATTATTCTTAGACAATTTTAATGACATATTTTTTAAATGAATTCATTTACAGTAAAATTCAGGCTGAGAAATAATTTTCTTATTCATAATTTAACGAAGAATAATAAAAAATAAAATAAAGTTTATAATACACACATACAGTACCTTTTATTATGAGCAATATATATGACGCTCCGTCTTTTCTATTTTCCCTACTCGTCTGCACATCATTTGCGGCTTGCGGCTGCTTCGCAGTCAATTAAAATACTTTAAGTTTTTGCGAAAAGTGGCAAGTATTTGCCACGAAACGTTTTATTGCGTTTGTAAAATTTATAGAAATCATGAACGTTGATGCTATGTTCTCCTCCCCCTCCGTCTGTCTCCCAGACCGTTGTCGATGTCGTTTTGCTAACTAGCAGAAAATGAAATGCTTTATGTGCACACACAGAGCTCATTAGTATCCATAATTTATGTCAAACTTCTTTATGTGAAGTGCCAGCAGTCGTCAGGAAAGTCGCCTCCTCAACCCCATCTACTATATGTATGTTAGCTATGTAGCTAGAGCGACGCCAACAGCCGCCCCACAAATAATGTTCCTCCAACCCGGCAGAGGGAACATTCTCAGTCTCCATTTGATTCCCATTCCATGTTGCATTCAGTCACCGACTGCGACGAAGCAGTCGACTTAAATCATAAAATCATGAACATGAACACATACTTCGACTATATACGAGTAGTAAGCGATATATACTCATATATTTTTCGATGGCGGCAGACTGCGTTGCAAATAAATTTCACTTATGAGCTGAAATCGCGTTGTAATCGTTTCATTTAATGGGAAGCACGTGTGAAAGCTGCAATTTCTCAAAGGCAGCTGCACGATGCCAGCCACAAAAAAAAACAAAAAAAATAACAAAAAACAACTATTCTTGAGAGAAGTTGGAGCACTAAAATTGCAACCGCAGCTCATTAGTGTTGGGGGCATCGATGCGACATGTTGCTGCCCCCTTGCTTCCCTCTTGCTGCCCCCTTACTGCGGCGGCCTGTCACAAGTCAAATGTCTCAAGCGAGTGCAGCAAGTGCGAGTCATTTAAAGAGTCAGTTGTTTGGGTTCCCAGGAGCATGGATATTTATAGCCAGCCATAACAGATTTCCTCCAATGATTTAGTTGCGTTCAGGCGTCAAGTAAATCATAAGCCAACGATTTTCTTTTTTTTTGTGTGCTGCTTACAAATTCGTACATAATTTATGCGTCTCTTTAAAATGCCACTAGTCGGATGTTGAGGAGAAGATGAAGAAGAAGAAGTCGAAGGACTGTTTTTCAATTAAGGCAGCGAAATGCAAATTTATGCAAATCCTTGGCCAAAAAACTAAGCAACATCCAAGTTCCAAGCTGACTCTGCTCAGTGGCCGGTCAGCATCAAGTCTATAGCACTATACACAGAATATACTGAAGTACAGTTGCCAACGGCAATGGCAAAGGCATTTTGTGACATTGTTCTGCATAATTTGCACCTAGAGTCTGCAGATCGGAGGCTGCCAAACTACCGTTGAAGCTGCGAGCTCTATTGCCACCGTTAAATTAATAAAACGTAAAATTTCCCATTTTAATATTTATGAGTTTTCGCGCCGGAACGTTCCATTCCCATCCGAAATTCTCAGTCTCTCTCATACCCCAATTCCATCGCCTTTTCTCTAACAAATTCTGCATACTTTAACGCCAAGTTTCGTTCTGAGAATGAAATCATAAGAATTTACGCTCCAAACCTAATTTTGTCGCCTGGTGGTCGACGGTAGCGTGTAGCCAGAACAGAAGAGGAGGAGGGTCGAATTTGCTTCTCTCTTTCACACCATTAACTACAATTCCGAAAGGTGCGAGTTACAAATAAGAAAAGCAGAGCAGCATCCAACCACCCACGACAACAACAACAACTGAGAACAACGAGTGGAAGACAAACTGAGGCAATTTGCAAATGGAAACATTTTTTAAAGGCTCCACATTTCAACAGCTGAATTACAGATTTTTTTAGGAGTGCCTCAAATTAAAGAGGAGTGGCTTAAGGTAGGAAACTAGAAGGATCAATTCTTACATTTTTTTTTTGTGTTGGAATTGAATTATTGATAAATGACATTTTATTTATTTTTATATGAAATAAAATTCCATTCAAATAATAGAATAAAATTATTATGTTCACATTAATCAAGCAGTTTCTTATAAATAAATTTTATGTGAAGTTTGATGTTGACTGAGAAATAGTTATTATAATTTACCTCATATAACCTAACCTAAACTATGTTTTATATTAGGTAGACAGAAAGAAAGGAATCTAAATTGAAAAGCAGATTGCAAATCTTGAATTAAAATTTTTTTATCTTAAAAAGATTCTTCAAAGTTTTAAGTTAAGTTTTTTGTGTATAAAATAGTTGTAAGAATTTTATGTATTCTTTTTTAATCACAAAATGACATTAAATTTAATAAAAATGATTAGTATCTGTTAAATTAATTACACTCAAAAAATGAGGTCAAATGAAAAATGTGTTATGACTGAAAATATAAATAAAATAAAATGTAATTTCAATATAATAGAAGACCTATTGTTTCTATAATATTTGAAATGAAATTGAAATATTTTCGGTAACAAAACAATTCTCAATTTAGAAGAACTATGAATTTGTAGATTTTAGGAAGTGCCACATGCGTTTACCAAACAAAAGCTGTTGATATTTTCAATTCAAGTGCATATAAATCTTCTCACTTGCTTGAGCAACATTGCAAATTGTTTAAACCAAAAGATAAGAGTGAAAGCTAAAGAGTTAAAACACATTCGTCATCATCATATTGACCCATAAAAATCAATGCAACAAACTCAGTGAAACATTTAAGCCTGTCAGCTTAAACAACAAGGCAAAAGGACAATTTTGGGCAACTTCTCTAGGGACATTTGCCCACTTTCAATCAGTCCAAGGAATTGACGTGCCAACAAAATTTGCCTGTCTCTGTCGACTCTTCAAAATATTGCCGTCACTCTCTCGCTCTCTCTTTCTGTTCTTACATTTTTTTGTTGGCTTTTTGTGTGAATATGTGTGTGAGAGAGTGGACAGGTGTGTGTATGGGTGATGGGTGAAAGTAAACGTGCGAGAATAAAAAGTCATTTTTGTGTCTCGTGCCAATCGCATCGTTCATTTCCCTTAAATGCTTCATCGCCTGCCTGGCAAATGCAAGAAATGCACGCAAAGCACACAGAAGAAACCTCCAAAGAAAGGTGTGAGTGTGTTGGTGTGCATGTGGGTGTGTGTGTGGGTGTGCTGCTCGGTCAGTCAAGTCGAGCGTTCACTCGCTGCTGCTCTGTCTCATTCTCTTTCTCTCTCTTATTCCTCGTCCCGCTTGTGTTATGTTTAATTGAATGCGATTTCATTACGACGTTTGGACTGCCTTCTGCCTTCTTTCCACGTCTCTTTTCACTCTCCCTCTTCATCACATCTCGTTCATCTCTCAACTACCTTTCTCATTCTCTCATCTATGCTTGCGCACTCTTCACGCCCTCGTCATTGAGCTGAGTTTTCGGCTCGGATTCGTCGTTGGTCCTTGTCGCTTGGACGTTTGGTTCTGGCCCAGCGGAAATTGAGGCATTATTGTGATTCAGTGATTTTGCTCTTTTGCGCCACATTCCTCGCACTCGACCAGCCATTGAGCTACAGCTTCAGCTTCAGCCTGCAGCTTGCAACTTGCCCCGTCGCGTTGCTGCTGATGTTGCTGCTGCTGCCTTGTTGATTTTGGCATTTCAATGGGGTTTTTGTGTGTTGGCGATTCGATCAGGTTATTAAGTGCACACACGCATTGCTCGACCCGCACTCACACAATCACTCACTCACACACTCACACCAGTATTCACTCCCACACTCAGTGGGCATTCAGTTTGGCATTCAATTGCTTTGTCGTTCGTTGTGAGGTGCGAAACTAATTTGCACTGAAATTAGTTTTCTTTCTCTGCTCGAAATTGATGTTGCAAAACTCTCCCCACTCGATTTTCGCTGCATGTTGCATGTGGAGCGGAAAAAGCCCCGCAAGCCAATTCAACGCAGCATTTCATTTTTCTTTTTTTTTTCTGGTGGCACCATTTTAATGAGCCGCACATGTCCAGCCAACCAAAGCGACCAGTCGACTGTCTATTCAGCCTTGTTAAGCATTTGAATTCAAGGCATTAACAAGGCGTGCGGCCGTGTGGCACACACACACATACACACCCACACACACGGACGTGTGGCGTGTGGCATCATGATGTCAGTGATTAGTGTGGCATGCGTCATGCGTTGGGGGATTTGGTAGAAGTTCGCCTGCAGCAGCCAATCAAATATTGTTAATCATTAATGCCATTTGCCTCAAACTTTTGCTCGCACATCAATTGCGACACTTTCAACTAAAAGTAAAACTATATATAGAGGATATATCACTAATGAATACATTCTTGATGCTCCGAAAGTGAACCCTCTTTTTGCAGTTGCAATCCTGAACTAAGCGAGACACTGATAGCGGAAGCAAACTGAACACACTTAAGTGAAGCGCGTAATCCGAGCCACATAACAAATGCCACAGTACAGCGCAAAAATAAAGAAGCAGCTAGAGAGAGAGGCGAGTAAGCAACTGAAACTCAGGGGGAGGCGACAAGTAAGAGTAAAACCAGCAGAGCAAACTGTTAAGAAAATGGGATCAACAGCAGCTTTACACGTTTTGCTCAACTCAACTGAAATGAACTGAATTGAAACCCAAGACAACATCACCTCATCTGGAACAGCAGAAAGGAACTTCGAGACAGGACAAAGAGGGGTTTGACCATCAGCTAGCTGAGTTGCAAGCGAGATGCTTAGATGAGATGTTCACTTATGTCGCAAGACAGCAGAAGTAGGAGTACACTTAGAGAAACTAATGCTAAGAAATTAAGTCGAAAAAATATATATACAAATTCAGCATGGAATTGTTGAGTCGATAGCAAAATATAATTGAGAAACGAAAATATTTTATTTGTAATTAAATGAAAGTAAGTGAAAACTAAAATAAATTATTTTATAAGATACTATTATTTAATTAAAATTAGATTATTGAATTATGTTGAACTAAGCTAATGTATCTAACCAATTGAAACCATAGATACTTATTTTATTCTGAAATTTCATCAATCCTCGGAGTGATTGTTATGTTCGATTAAACCGCAAAACTTCTAAAATATACCAAGGTCATATTTGGTATATCGATAAAGTACAATATACGAAATAATAATATATCATAATGGTCAAAACATACAAAATATACTAGATAATTCAATGCTGGTATATTTAGTTCTCTGATATATTTTGTACTCAACAGACATTCAAGTTATGCTCCTAATTTCTTTATTTATTTTTTTGTACTATTAATTTTTGTGGTATATTTTCGGTATATATTAAGAATAATACTGCACTGTTTTGCTTTTATTCTTAATGGACAGCTGGTATCTCACAACTTTCTTACATTTTCATATTATAATGATGTACTATATTACTCTAAAGTTTGATAAAGATACATAGGTAAAGAAGCACAACTTATTCTCTCTGTGTATCATAGACAACGCATGTGACAACGTTAAACTGAAAATCATTGCACGGTCACGTGTCAATCTCTAATGCTCCCCCAACAACACTGACCAAGCTGCGTCTTGGGGTTGTTGGCCAAAGTGAAACTGTCAAAACGCATTTGACTTTTGCATTGCCCAAGAAAGAACATTTCCCCTGCTCTCGCTCTCCTTTCTCTCCCTCTCAGTCCCCTAAGCCATATTGTTTCCTGCGTATAATGACGGCAGTTGAATAAGCAAACGTAATGCCTAAGACTGCTTATGTATATAGTGCTAGGAAATGGCAAAAACACAGAGGAGACGACAATGTTTTTTGGGTTTTAAATTACGGCTCTTAAGTGTTTGGCACAGTGGGTCATCTGGCGATTACCTGGCAAAGTTTCTACTGAAACTGAAATTCCGAAATGCCATTATTTTTGGGGTATTTCCAGAGACACAACTATTACAATCTATTACGGCTGCAGTGACTATCAAAACGAGGTCAGTTTGACAGCCTTAATGCCGGCGTGAAATGATAATCTTGGCCCACTGAATGAGGCATTAAACGCTGAGTCTCTCCAACTAACAAAGCCTTAAAACGCTTCAGAACTCGCATTAGATTGTAACCCCTCCACATGCCACATTCTGTTCGGTCCCTGCTGAGACAACAAAAAGGACAACACTTAATTTCAATTGCTGCAATTAAGAGCAACCCACATGGAGGGTGGAGCAAGAGAACCCCATTAATATGAGTTTAAAAACTTGATCACTTTAAACACACAAAAAATGCGGACAAGAGCAAAACCCAAAAGTTCCCAACTCACATGTCTAATTAACCAGCTCTCTCTCACTGACTAAAGCACAATGAGGGGGAGGGAGAGAGGGGGGTTGTCAGCCAAAGGGTTGTCACATGTGAAGCTCGCCAAGCAACTTGCTAGCGGCTGACCTTTTTTTTTGCTTCTTTCTAAATCACTAGCCACAAGCTGTGGCTGCGTCAGCTCTGGGCCACAGACAGAGTCAGAGTCAGAGTCAGGGTTAAAAGGCCAGACGCCGCACCTAGTTAGAGCGAATGGTTGCTGCTCTGGCTGAGGTTGTCTGCCCGACTGACTGCGAATCATTCAACCCTTAAATTGGTACGCAATGTCAGCGATGAATTATCTGCAACCTGCTAAACAAGCGAGTAGTCAGCCAGCAGGCAACGTCCAAGGCTAGCAAGCATTGCCTTTGAGCCATTTACATAACACAGCCAGTCAGCGGGGTTAGCCTGGGGGGAGGAGGGGGTGCAACCGAGTGCTGCCAACTCGCAGAGCTTTTGTCAAATGTCGGACGGTGTCAAAGCGTCGCGGGCCATGGCCATAAATCACAGACGGGGCCAGCGAATGACCAAAAAAATAAGGGGGGACAAAATCCTACAGATTGAAGCAATAATTTTACAGCAATTTAAAGTCAGCTGGGAGTGCGGAGTACGCGCTGCTTTAAGGGTCAATGAACTCTGACAAATCAAGGAATTATTAATAATAACCGAGAATGGATTACTGACTTAATTTAACATAATATGGTTCCCTTCTAATATACACAAATATTAGTTTAATAACTAACGGACAGAGTCTTATTTTAATATACTTTTATTCGAATATGGAAATTATAATTTAAAGTTACTATTTTTTGGAATTTATGGGATGTTTTGAAAGTAGTTTGCATTTGAAATATACGATAACACCTATTCACTAGAGTGTATTAATTTATCTTAAGTGATTCATATAACCAAACTCAATGCATACATTAAATAGTATTTTTAATATTGCAGGTAAAATGTAAATATCGAAATCATAAGTAATATTCTATGTAAATATTTTTGTGTTCAAAGAATTTCTTCATAATTTACATAGAAGAACACAAATTTTCTTAAGCACAACATCAATAGTCTAATATTAAATGAATCGTATTAAAAATAAATAAAGAAATTATGAGCACATAAATATAACTTGAATGTCTGCTGAATAGGTTAACTAACATTTGAGCTGCTGTGGTTGACAAACTTTGCAAACAGCTGCAATTTGGCAGCATCGACTCTGGGGGGCAATTGTTGAAGGTATTCGACGAGGGAGGCTTGGCCTCAACTCAAGTGTAAAATTAAAACTCGAGCAATGAAAAATCATCAACGTCAGCCCCACACACACACACGTTTACGTAGAGGGAGCCCCACAGGGCGTTTTTTAAAAATAAAAAATTAAACAAGCAAAAGCAAAAAAAAAACATGCCAAGCATAAAAAAAGTAAAAACAGTAGCAACAATTTCAGTTCGAGGGGGATGCTGACAATGCGTCTGGGTGAACTACAACAAAAAAAAATATGAGCTACAGAAACGCCCAACGATCAAAGGCAGTAAAACTGCGGGCGGAGTCATCGAGGGAGGGAAAAAGCATCTCCAGCTCCACTTTGACGAATGACTACAGACGATGGCTGTGTGGGGACAGTTGAGAGACGGCGAACGGCGAGACGACGAGACGACGATGACAACGTCAATGGCGACATTGAAACCGGAAAATTGCTGCGGGTCTTTGGCAATTTATAAGCGCAGCTCCCAGCTCCCCTGCTCCCCCCCCTCCCGCTTCGCTCGCTCCAATTCCCAGTGCCCATTTCACAGTGCTCGCAACGCATTTATTGATAAAAATATCTTGAAGAAAAATAAAAGAATATAAAACGAAAGCAGCGCCAAAATCCATGCCTAATTGAGACGATTAGTGGGCTGGCGGCCAAAAGACACATTGACACACCCACCTCAAGAAAGAGACGCAGATAGTTAGACAGAGAACGGGAGAGAGCTGGAAAATATTTGCCATGTCAGCCAAGACGAGCAGGATAATGTTGTTGTGTGTGTGTGTGTTCAGTGAGAAGTCTCAACCTTTGACATGAACGCACCGTGTAATTTATAAACTACGAGTAAATTGTGTTCTGTCGCAAGTGGCATTTGATCCCCCCAATCCCCCCACTCCCAGTCGAGAGGAGAGTCACACCCTTCAGCCCCGCCTGTCATTGACAGATTACGCGTCATCACAGAAATATTAACTGTTCATTGACAGTAGCGTCCCCGCCAGCTGGCATTTTCACTGTCGACAGTTTGTTTCAAGTTAGCCAAGAGAACGTTCGATTGACAGCAGCTTCAATAATTGTCGAAAATCGAACAAATACAATTTAAGTCGCTCTTTCTCTACGCTTGAGTAACAAAGCCTGCTCTAAATTGTCTGCACAATTTAATAAAATGACATATAAAAAGGTAACTAAAAAAATGAAATGTTCAAATAGGCATCGTAAATTACTTTTGATACTATTTTTCGATATTTTGTAGTCTAACATGTTAAATATCCTTTTGTACGTTCAATCCAGAGATAGTTAAGTAATTTAGGTATTTTTGACCTATAGTTACTAATTAGATTGACAATTTAGTGTTTTCAAATTTCAAGTTCTAAAAGCTCTTAGTTACTTTATCTCTATATACAATATTTTTGATCCTAGGATATTTCAGGATTTTCTTTACTTTAACTGGATGTAGTCCTGATTGAATGCTTTTCATATTCCCTGCACACCAGATATTAGTCATTCTACGAAACTACAGATCTTCAGACAGATTGAATCCTAGTCTCACTAATTAGATATTTTGAGCAACAGATACTTGCGTTTGATAATTAAATGCTTTTGAATTTCATGTTCTCTAGTTTGAAAGGCTATTAGTTTTCAAAAACTTTTAGATAATTAAGATTATTGAATTCTTCTGACTTTTATTTTCTTTTACTAGTTGGAATCTTAGTGCTAGTGATTAGATACTTTGGATTTTCTTTGATTCCTTTTGACTTTTCTGCAGATCTTCAAACTATTTAACTATATGTAATCCTAATTTAAGTGATTAAATACCTTAGAGCTGCAAATATCTGCGGTTAACAATTAAATGCCTAAAAATCTTAGGTTCTCTAGGCTATAAACAATTAAGATCCTTAGACATTTCAGTCACTTATATATTTAAACTAGAAGTAAAGTTTGTGCGAGTGATTAGAAGTTACTTTTGGCTTAGATATACTAGATACCTTTCGACTTCCAGATTTTATTTGCACCTAAATATTGCAGATCATATGATTCTCTAGACATTCAGCTAAAGACAGTCCTAGAGACAGTCTCAACCTTAGTAAAAACTTTTCGATTTTCTAGCAAAATGCAAATGCAATAAAGCCAGAACTCTCGGCTCTGCATAAGGCAACTTAATTAATTCGAGCACTTTGTGTGCAAAAATCTCAGCCAAAAAATGTCAATAGCACAAAACTTGCGATTTTGCACCGAAAAGCAAATGGCAGAAAAATATGCCAAAAACAAAAATACAACACGAAAGCAGTGCTCTGCAAAAGGAATTCAAAGTTTTGCCATTGCCAGTTACTTTGGTCGGCGACTTCTTCGTCATCGTTGAGGATATTACAAAATCCATTAAAATTCTATTTCCTGCCATCAAACTGCCCAAAGTTAAATAAAGCGCGGTAAGCGCTCGCCGGCCGTATAAATCGGTAGAAAAAGAAAAGTCAAGAGAGAAGAAGAAGTAGAAGGAGCAGGGAAATGGGAAATGGGAGCGGTAGCGACATCGGCAGCGAAACCGAAAAATACATAATAATAATAAACGACGACAACAAACAAACAAGCGGCAAAGTTTTTGGCGGCGCAGTGCAACTGAAATTAAAGCCAACATACAGCACAACCAACTGACAAATTCTGCGGTGGGTGCGGAGTTCCATCAAGGATACAACTATAGCTGGATCTGGAGCTGGAGCTGCAGTAAGGCGCAGGCTGCAAAAGTTATCGGGACGGACTTTGGCACAACTTGAGAGTTGACGGAGCACTCGAGAGTGCAGTCGAACGTTGACTGCATCTTAGGGCAAATTAAAGTCAGTGCAAAAAAAAAGTAAATGTAACTAAGGAGACATTGACCGATCAGGAAATGCTCATTAATAGAGCTTCTAAATTATAGTGCAGCTGTTTTTATAGAACAGCAATATGAGTGACTACTTATAACCAAATAGCTGTGCTTTTGAATATGAAATGAAGAATTTATTAAAAAATAATTAGTTTTGAGATTTTTATTATCCTTTTTATTTACAAAATTAACAATCATACAAAATTAAAATTAATTCTAATTATAGCAGCAAGCACTGGCAACAAGGTCTTCAGATAGTTTTGGGATTTGAATGTAATGATATTTTAAACACTTTGCTGCTTAAAGACACAAAGTTAAATTTTAAAATTGAATGATGATTTTTTGATTCAAAAATTAAACTATTTGATTTATGTAGTAACTTTAATTTAAATAAATTCTTAATAAAATAAGTTATAAGTAAAAAACCTTTTTTCTTTAATGAAATACTCATTTTGTAAACCATTTTTCTATTAGTTAAATTTAAAATAGTTCACTTACATAAATCACAGCTAGTTATAGCGATCGATGGATTATATAAATAACTAAAATCAACTATAGTTGTAAGTATTTCATAAACCGCTCATTGAAATAGTACGTAGCCGACCAGTTGGCCGGCTAAATTGCTCACAGATTGCCACGATTTCTTTGTAGATCTCATTCGCGAAAACTTCTTCAAGTACAGGGTATTCCCGAGCAGAAAAAAACTAATAAGCCAACGCAGTGAACTGCAGTTGGCAGGCGCAATGCAAAGCAAACCAAAGCAAGGCAAAGTAAAGCAAAGTAAAGCAGAGCGAAGTGAAGTGAAGTGAAGTGAAGTGAAGCTCTCTCTCATGCCAAATAGCAAATGCCAAACAAATCCGCACTCTCAGCCAAAGTCGAGTCGCATTAAAAAGGTATAAAGCGCAGTTAATAAAGTTGCAAGTGGTCCAACGGTCGTCAGCATCCTCATCTCAAGAGTCTGGATGAGGTCTGACATTTTTGTTGCTCCTCCTCGCCGACGGTTCACTCGGTTGCTCTCCTATTTTATTATGAAATGCAACGTTGCCTCCGTCGTCATCGTCATCGTCGTCGTCGTTGTTGCAGTCGCCGTCGTTATTGCTTATTAATCCCAAAGCAAATGCTGGCAGCTGCAACGTTGTTATTGTGCCTGTCCAAGCATCAATAAATGTTCTACAATGCCAAACAACAAGCCAACAGCAGCAGCTCTAGTAATCCTCCCCAACAACAACGGTAACAACAACTACATCAACAACTTTGCAACAACAACCACAGTGGAAGGTTGCGCAAATAAAAAGCATAGTTTAGATATAATGAATACAGCTTAACTTGGCTAAAATGAGTTGGCGTTGCAACCGCTCTGATGCCAGCAACTCACGACTACTCGACCTCAAGTCCCCTCGATCTGTTCTCCCTCTCACTCACACACTGTTCCTCTCTCTCTCTCTCTCTCTTTCTTTTTATCACCATGTTGTGGAACATATTTTGCTGTTGCTCGCAGTTTAGCAGTTTTTCATCATTTGCTAGATTTGTGTACGTTATGCATAATTTTAACCACCATTTGCCAAGAATTTTCGCATAGATTTATGTTTTAATTTTTGCGGATTTTCGCGCATTAAAACAGAAATGTTTCATTAGAAAACTGCAAACTACTCTGCCAAATGTTCACTAAGCACATAGAGTGCAAATATGTAGTCACTTTTTCTGTGGGTAAATGTACATTATTTCAGAAGGGATTATTTTGAAGAATTTCAATTGCTTTAAAGATCTTTTTGCCAAAACCTGTTTACAGCTGGAAACAAGATCAATGTCCAGGGCAGTTCGCTGTTTGGCCAGCTGCTGCTGCTGGCTATAAATTTATAGTTGTCGCAACAAAAGTTCATTATTTTTTGGTACTATAAAAATGCAGCCTTGGCACTTGGTCGGCCATCGGAGCATGGAGCCAGCCAGCAAGCCACATGCCACAGTTGGAGACGGGTAACTTTTGCTACTGAAAATAAACAGCAGCCGTTACCAGTTACCAAGCCAATGAAAAACAATGAGAGGAGTCGATGGACAAAGAGAGAGGAGCGAAGTGGTGAAAAGAGGAGAGGAACTTGTGACACGCATCTACAAACGCGCAGCCGGAAAACAATTGAAAATCTTTTTAAGTAATTTCCACACGTAATCCAACATTATTGCTTACATTTCTGTACACTATCCGCAAGTTCAACAAATCTGTGACAAAACATGTGACGCTGTCAGAAATAACTATATTTAATGCTACAAAATATCTGATAATGAGAAAATAATAAAGTCAAAAGAGGGATTAACTTATCAAGTAGTAAAATCTACGAAGATAGTATTATAATTCTGGAGAAAAACAAAAACTTAGCGTTATTTCTATAAATCTTACAGTTAACAAAAGTAATGTAAAAAAGTAAAAACAACTAAAAAAGCTAAAGGCAAGTATGAGATATAATTAAAAAAAATAATGATTGTTTTTATTTCTACTCTTTACACAAGTTCAATAAAAATTGCATAAGAATATTTAGAATTGGGAAATATTTAAATTTTTGAAATTGCTAAAGAAAATGGTAAGTAAATAAAAAATATTTCGACAAAATGAATAAACGATAAAAATGTTTAGCCTAAATGAAATTATTATTGCGAAGAATCTTACACATTCATATTTCAAGCTGAATAGTTGAGATACTCAACTTTTATTATTGTTGTTTTTCGGTTTGCTTTAAGTCACAAGGAAAATACCCAAAAAATATGCCAAGAAAGTGCAATGCATTGTGCAGTCGGAGTAACGAGTAACAAATTGCAGATGCTGCATGTTTTTAATTCATTTCCAGAACAAATGAAAGGGAGGAGGAAACGAGGAGGCACTTGTCCCTGGTTACTCTTATTTCTTGAAACAATAAATGGAACCACAAGTGAATAGCGAAGGGATTACTGAATGCAGAGAAGAGGCTCAGGCACAATTCTTAGCACAATTCGAGAATATCAAATATTGTGAATCGAATGAGATCTGAATTAAATATTTAACTGCATTCATCATGTACAATTGCAGTATAAATAACAAAGACAGATGAACTACTTCGAAAGCAATAACCGAAAAACGATGTTGTCGACCGGCTTTAAGGGCAAGTCAAATCGAGAGAATTTTGTGTTGCATGAATAAGTAAGTGAACAAACAAGCCTGTTTCTCGTTATCGACAGCCAAATGACGAAAACGATTGAAAACAATTTTCACAACAATTGCGAACGAGTTTCGCAAGAGGCAAAGGCAAAAGGATAATAGAGTGCTGAAAGGACTTTTGCTATTGTGTGCCGTATTTTGTTTATTGCCTCGTCAATAATTTATGCAAAATAGTTAAGTCAGTCACTGATTGCTGCCGGGTGGTGCAAGGCACTTTCCTAGACATGCAACACACTCACACACACACACATACACAAATGTTGCACGCTTTTCTTCGACATGCGTCGACACACTTGTGTATTATTGTCAATATGTCAACTAGTTATAATTGTTGGTAAATTGCAACAGTAATTATTTCCAGCACAAAATTGTTGCCCATTTATTAAAGGTTGAAGAACGAAACTATTTATGTGTAGATACTTTTAGATACATATATACCAATTAATTATACCCGCTACTCATAGGGTAGAAGACCATTCTAACTTTGTGAAGGCGATTTCGATCCTATGAAGTATATATATTATTGAACAGCTTCAACAGCTGAGACAGTATAGTCTAAATATCTCGAATTTCGGTACAAATAATAATAATAGCAGTATTTATGATTTTTGAAAATTTAGTTGCAATCAGATAAAAGTTGTAGAAGTTATTTAAGAAACTCATTTGGATTATACGTCTACTTCATACAATTTGCTATAAATATACTAAGCATAGTCATGTGTACTTTTGCGGTATATTCATTCGGTATATTTTAATAATAATATCGCAGTATCTCACAGTCGAGCACACTCGACTGTAGTTTTCTTACTTGTTTTTACTTGATTCGCTTCTATAGATCACAAAGGATAAGCGAAGCTGGCCAATGCAAAAGTCAATTAATGCGCCTCATCTATGAACCATCAACAAAAGCCTGCGAGTTAATAATTAATGTGCAGAATGCAGAAAGCTACTTGGCTGCTCGACGAGCTCAACCAATCTCTCTTATTCATTTGCCGCCTTGGTAATTACGCTTAACTATCTCATTGTGAGCAACCAGACGAGAGAGTGGAAGCGAGGTTTTCCAGTCGTTGAATTAAACATGCGGCACCCACGCCAATGGCAACTATACGCCGCCGATGAGCTTAACCCCAATCCCAGGCTCAAGCTTGAACCTCGTTCTGGGAAAAAAGGAGACGGAACAGAAGCTGAAGCTGAAGCTGGAGCGGGCGCCAAAGCAAAGCAAAGACGTCTATGCCACGTTGGAAACAATGAACCCAAGAGACAACCAAATGACACTTAATTTTTCAAAATAGTCGACGACTCTAGCGACAAGGCCCCAGGGAAGATAGTAAGGTGAATAACGCGAAGGAGGAGAGGAGAGGAGAGAAGAGGCGACACCTGTTCTATGCTTTAAGTGCAAAAATCTGTATAAATACGTGCGTGTGTATGTATGTGTGTGTTTGTGTGGGTGGGTGTCTGCTAGTGTTTGTTTGTGGGGCGGGCTGATGCCTTGCTGCGTAATTTGTCGCCCGAGTAATTAGTAAGATTTAAATTGCTTCTCGCTGCCTTCGTCAGCCGCTGTTGTCTCCTCCTCCGCCTCCGCCTCCCTCCACCGCCCTTGACGCCCTCTTTCTCCTTAACTCCATTTAACGGTAAGGCAACACTTAGACTTCTATTAAATGCATTAAGTGCTTGTCGCTCCCAACTTTTGTCTAAGCGTTTCAATTAGTTTTCATAGTCGCGAGATATCTCTCTGCTGTATTTCCTTCTCTCCCACGCTCTCTCCTTCTATCTCTTTTACACTTCTATGCTGGCAATAATATTTGTCTCTAGCTGCGTGTTTCGTTGCGTAATGTGAGACAAACACGTTAAATTAGCACAAATTGGAATTTAATTATAAAAAATGTATTTCAGCCTTCACATACAACATCCTCCCACTCATTTTCTGGTTTGGTTTACCTGCAAATGTTTCCGTAATTGTTCGCTCATTAGAAATGTTCGCTTACCTGAAATGAAGAATGAATTGAAAGAAAAATTAAAAAATATTTAAGACTTGTAATTGTTAGATAAACAAACATTATTTACAGTTTGAAAATTCTTTTTTTTTCAATTCAATATGTAGCAAACATTTGCTTAGATATTTTCAAACACATTCACAAGTAATTCTCAAAAGTATTCAGACACATCAAAAACATTTCTCGATTTTACAATATATATTTTTTATTTTTCGACAAAAATGTTTGACACAAATTGGAGAAGATGCCATATCAACTGGAGCCATGAGCGAGACCTGCAGCTAGGCAACCTGAAGGTAGAGCTCACAAATATCAAGATTGCATTTCCCATTTCTAATTGCTCACATATTTTCATGTATAGAAACGCTGTGAGGAAGTTGGCGTGGATAAAGAATATGCTGTGTATGAGAGACGCATTCGACTCGATGCACTCACCGTGTTTCTATTGCTGCATTCGGCAATGACAATTATCTTCTGTACATTGCTGATAAAGACATCTATGGTAAATTATTATTAAAATGACACTTTATACATGTCTCTAATATGCTCTTTAAGCACATTGAACTCATCTTTATCGATGTGTTACTTTATGCGTTAGCAAGTCTGTTCATTATTTTGGTGTTGAGCATCAACTATAAGGAAGCTAATAAGAAATGGGTCGTATACGTAACGTCGATAATTGCCGTCCTGACACTGGTCTCAGTTGGTGTGTATAAAATGTTATCATATATATCAGTCGGATTCTTAAATAGAATACATCGCAGATATGGCAATTCATTTCATTCATTACTATGCCCACTTTTGGGATCTCAATTTCCTCTACGACACCTATGTGCTCTTTGTGATTTATATGTTCTTGCCCATGCCTACGGTTAAGGCTCCGGTATTGCTTGGCTGCTCCATAAGTTGCATATACATTTTGTTCTTTTTCATCGAGGAGATCTTCTACAATAACGTTGAGATCACACATATCAGCAATTTGCTTAATATTTCCATCGATTTGGTCGATTACATTTGGTTCAATTTGCTGGGAACGTTCTTTCGCCTTATGACCGATATCATTGTACGTTCATCGTTTCTCGAACGCCATCAATTTATGACCGAGGACATTATGCTCAAGGGTGCTCGCGAGCAAGAGAAGATGCTGCTCCACAGCATTCTGCCACCGCAAATAGCCCAACCCTTCCAGGATGATATTCGCAGTCGCATTGCGCTGTCGGGCAGGCGACACGGAATGCGCAGTCGCCACCAGCAGACCAAGGAACGCATCATGGCCATTCAGACGCACCCGGATGTGACTATACTCTATGCTGATGTTGTGAACTACACTCACTTGACCACAACGCTGTCGGTGGAAGAGCTGGTTACTGTCCTGCACGATCTGTATGCCAGCTTTGATGTGGCCGCCTCTTTCTACAGGGCGCAACGCATCAAGTTCTTGGGAGACTGCTATTATTGTGTGGCTGGTTTATCGGTGCCCGATCCTGATCATGCCAAGTGCTGCATCAATTTAGCGCACGCCATGATTGCACACATTCGGGATGTGAGGTAATTATGCGTCTTTTTAGATTTCCTCTAAATATTAAGAATTACTATACCAGGCGCGTACCGAGTAGAAGGTTTATTATAACTGGGGATCCACAGAAAATATAAATGTAAACAGAGCAGGCAAATGAAATAATGATAATAGTAATGTTTGTTAGTCTGTTTATTCCTATGAACAATAAGATCTCACAGGTCATAAGACCTATTGAACCTACATAGTGGGGATATCTTCATATAAACTAAAAGAATACTAAAATACTATTGCACTAAAAATATACCATAGAGTCCTCCAGCTGTTAGATCTAGATAATCACGAATGTTTAGTATTCTATTGTATATTTAGAGTGTATATGTGATATATCGATATACTGAAATGGCGAGTTTGGTTTGTTTTAGTATTTTTCGGTGCATTATTGTTATATATGTATTTAAGTATTTTTTCGGTATATTTTAAAGTAAGGAATATAACATTTGCATAGTTATGTTTATTTTTATATTTGTATTTAAGTATGTTTTGGTATATTTTATCAAAAGCGGTATTAATTTTGCATAGCTCTGTTTTTTTTGAAATTAAGTAGAAGGAATCAAACGCAAATTTAAGTTTTCTTACATAACTTTTATCAAAGAACATTTTGTTTATAAACTTTACTCTATATTCTCTAAATTCTTTTTCCCTTTTAGAGAGTCGCGCAACTTGGACATTGATATGCGCATTGGAGTTCACTCAGGCAGTATTCTAGCTGGAGTTATTGGTTCTGCCAAGCTGCAGTACGATATTTGGGGTAAGCCCTTCTTATACATTTATGTATGGGAGAATGTATTCCGTGTATTGTAGGCGAAGATGTTGTGATTGCCAATAAACTGGAGTCGACGGGAGTGCCAGGACACGTGCATATTAGTGAAAAAACACTGTCGCTCATGGTTGATCATAACTTTGAGATACTGCCGGCCACTCAACAGGCTCGAGATGATATTTATCTTCGAGAGCATAACATTAAAACTTTTCTAATTGCGGCTACCGATATCACGAATACTCCAGCTACTAGTAAGATGTCTACGGCATTTTATGTACTGCCCCCTAAGGACAAAAGCAAACCAATAAATTTAGATGTTCACGAGGAATTGCGTAAAGAATTTGCAGAGATGCCAGCGGGAATTTTATCGTAGGTGCAGTTAAGCTGTTAGTATATATATCCGCTTAGTAATTACTTTCAATGCCAGCTCCATGTTTAAATTTTTGAGTCGCAAAGGCGATGGAAGACGTCCATTACTTGGATTCGTTTTCTTGAACTTTCGCGATCCCACGCTTGAGTACAATTTCATGCAAGAACCAGACCATTTGTTCAAATATTGCATTCTTCTATCCTGGGTGGTTTACATAAGTCTATTCTACGTTCAGTCTGTGGATAATCAAACATTGCATAGCGTCAACTATGTGATGCATGCGTTAAGTTTCATCTTCCAGACTGTCGTCGTCTTCATCATGTGGTATAAATGGCTATGCCATTGGCGTTATCACAAACAGATGCACAGGTACTCTAAATACAGTTGCTTTATATTCTATTGTTCTCATGAAATACAACGCAATCTCATTGCCCGTCTCTGCATTTATATGTTCATCATCTTGATGTATTTTCTGATCATAGGCTTGGTGTTGGTAAGTTTAAGCAGTTTGGGATATTATTTGATGCTTTATCGTACAATTCATTATTCTTATTTCTGTTTAGATGGATTGCGATCCGACCGAGTTTGTGGTACTTCATATTGAGAGTAAACTCTATCTTTACGAGATGAGCAGTAGTGTCTGCTTTCAGCCCTGGGTGCTCACCAAAATGCTTTGCCTCATCATTGGCGTCACACTCATATTTACTGGCATTCCGCTAACCGTGAAAATTGTGGTCGGCATTGTAGAGGCTTCCATTTATGCGATTGTAATATTCTTTCAATACGATTATTTGTTTCGCAATAGCAGCTCAACGAATCCCACATTTGATCCGGAAATCTGTCATTGTCTATTGGTGTCGATCACATTGTTGAGTCTCTACTTTATGGAGCGTCAAGTAGAGTTTAACAACAAGATCAACTACAAGTGAGTGGGAAAATACAAATTTAATATTTTATTTACTTTTGATGTTTAGCTGGCGAGTGGAGTTGCTGAACAAGCAGCAAGATGCTCACATCACTAACAAATCGATTACTATATTGCTGCACAATCTGCTGCCCACTCATGTTGGTAAGTCATTAAGAAATTGCCTATCCAACTATTAAATGATATTTAAATGCAGTTAAATTGTATTTGACTTCGCTGGAGAAACACGAAATGTATTTCGAAAGCCACAAGATGGTTGCAGTGATGTTTGCTACGCTCAAAAACTTTGAAATGGACATGTCCAAGTTACGTTTTCTCAACGAGATTATCTTTGAATTCGATGCAGTTGTAAGTTTAAAATTCGAATTCCGTTTATAGAAATTTTAGCTATATTTTTGTTGCTAGTTATCGCAATATAAAAATGAATGCCTCGTGGATAAAATCAAAATTGTTGGCTGCACTTATATGGCTGCCTGTGGCTTGCATATACGAGAGAAAAGATCTCAGACTACATTCAGCGAAACTGAGATCTCCTGGAGAGATCGTCAAGCAAGTCCTACGGCAAACTCTCTACGACGAGAAGGTAAGCTCCATTACAGTTATAGAAATTGACTGCTATTAATTTGTTCAACAGTCTCGCGAGCCAAAGAACATATGGAATCATTTGCGCTCAGAACTCAAGGAGTGACTTCTCATCCGAATGATGAAGTTGTTTTTGTGATAACCTTGTTTGCCTTGGATCTGATGCGCACAGTTTGGACCATCAATAAGCTGTATAAATCGATTCCCTTGGACAAAATGTTTGCCGGCGAGCTGAGTATTGGGATTTCGAGTGGCGAGGTCATGGCCGGCGTGGTGGGCGCTTCGCAGGTGCATTACGACATCTGGGGCAATCCGGTGAATATGGCATCCCGGATGGACTCGACGGGTGTGCCGGGTTTCATACAGGTTACTGAGGAATCGGCTGTTATACTGCGACGTTGCGGATTGGAATGTGACTATCGAGGCATGACATATGTCAAGGGTCGCGGCATATTGCCAACGTATTTCGTTGGCATCGATGATAATCTGGAGTTCAGAAGCCCAGAAAATATGTAACCAATATACTTTATATATATATTTTGTTATGATTATTCAAAGGGTATTCTTTATTTATTCCCCCAACGGTCAATTCGAAACACACACACGCACGTGTTTGATTGTTTAGCTAATATCACACTGGGTAAATATAATCAGGACAAAACATTTCTTTAGCTCTCGCTCTCGCTTCGATTCGATTCGAGTCACCCTCAAAGAGCGTATACTTGATGCACTGTGGAGCGAATCGAAAGCCAAACACAGCCACGTGTTGATGGGTAAATATTGTGTCAATGTGTGCGTTACACTTGCCAAAGAACTGCAAAATTATTTGCACAAATCTTTGCTAAAGATATCGACCACTTTAAGCGAAGGGAAGCGAAGCGAAAACAATGCCCAACAATTGAAAAGCGTCCTTCATTATTTATGTCGTCTTTGAATAAAATCCTTGAAATAAAAAATAAAGACTGCACACCCCTAGGGACAATTGTCGGTCAATTTTAGTGAACTGCCAAGCGAATTTGTCTTTGACAAACGACAATTTACACTACCTGCTCCCCATGGGCCAACTGCGAAACGAGCTGCCAATCAGCTGTAGATTGTAATTGAATGCGCGTTTAATTAGTAAAACTAACTTTGGTTAATTTCGTGTGTTTTGAGTTTGAAATGTTGCGCTAATATTCGTCATTAATTTGCAATATTGCGCATTCGCATTCGGCAAATCACAATCGCAAATCACATTCATAAAAGCTTAGTCTGCCCCCTGGTCTTAATCCCCCCTCTCCACACCTCTTGCCAACAGTGGTGGCTGTCAAAGCCGTAATGTCGTAACGTGGCACTTGTCAAAAATCCAATTAGGCGACGTTTTCGCCATTTGCATTGACAAATTTGCGAGCACTAATGAGATGGGTGATGGCTGGAGGAGGCATGAAGAGAAAAGGGGGGAAGAAGCCATCCATCCCATGTGGCTTGGCCAGGCCTTGCAAATGTCCTCGATGCTAATGAGAAAGTGTTGTGCAATTATGATTGGCCTTGACAACAATAGGCAATATAATGTGCGACAATCATGCGACAGCAGCAAAAAGCCTTTTAAGCCAACGCTGCAGAAATGAGCTTCAAATTATTTAAGTCTTGAAACGCAATATTAACACTTTATTAATTTATTGAATAAATATTTAAATCGAATAAATACAAGCTTTAAATATAAATGCAGAATGCAGAACATGAATTCAAAATATGTTTCTACAAATCAAGACATATTTAAGTTTTACTTATTCACCATCATCTATAACAAAAAGTCACTTTTTAATTTTAAATTAAGTAATAAACGTTCTCTTGAGTGTGCTGGACTGGAGATACTCATTGAATATATGCAAAACATTGCGCTATTAATTTTAAAATATACCGCAAAATACTACTACATTCAAAATATATATGTATTTCTTAAAAATTTAAAACAAAATTGATCTCTACAAACATAACAAGTGCTGTCGAAAATTTTATCTCATACTAATAAAAGCCTCAAGAAAGCAAATAGTTATACGAGTATATAATAAATTAAATTAATTAAAAATCTAATCTAGCATTTACTGCGGAGATTGGAGAAGATCTTAAAAAAATTTATTCAGATTTAATAAAAGATGAATTAAATTAGTTCAGCAGTAACTCTTTTAGTATATTTTGCAACATCGTTTACAATGATCATTTAAAAATATGTTATCTTTGAAATATAATTCAAAAAGTGCTATTTCCGAGTGCAATTTTAAAACATTTCCAAATGTTGCTACAAAAACAATTAGGAAATTATGAAGTTTTCATCGGATCATCGTTTGCCAGCTCGACCCACTTTCTGTGGCATTGCTTAAGGGAATCGTAAAGGATACAAATTGCATACATATTTAACAAACTGACAGCGGGGCGTGGCAATGGGAATGGGCTATAGGAGCTGGAATGGGCATCGACGAACGTCAAGACGTGCTAAATGGGCAAAAGAAAGTTGCAATCAAAGGCAAAAATGCAAGATGTAAGCACTCTGCACTGTCTATTCCCCTCGCCTGCTGCCCTGCTGCTTAAAAAGTGCCGTCTGTGTTGCCTGTCTATCATTTGGTCAATCAGTGGCAAAGCCACGCCCCAGTCTCATGACTTTCCGCCCCCCATAACACTGCCCGCTCCCCTCTCCACGCTCCCAGCTGCTGCTGTTGTGTGCAGTCAGTCAGGCAGTTAAATGTTAGACGCATTCTGAGCTTGCAACAGTAATAGAGAGAGTGAGAGGGGAGATGGACAGTTCTGCAGATGATTTGGTGGCATGGCGCGTGTCCAACGAGAGATGTTTCCACTGTGCAACTGCTGGGTAAAATCGCTGGCATCTCTGGTCTGGTTTGTTCTGGTCTCTTTTGCTTTTTGGCCATAAACTTCGCTTACGTGACAACTTTAGTTTATTTCTTAAGTTGAACGGGCGCATTATGCGTCTCAGGACACGCCGTTCTCCCACTCTCCCTCTCTCGCTCTTTCTCTCTCTCTCTCTGTGGACTCTTTCTCTACTGTTTCGGCAGCCTGCTGCTGACGACGACGTGTTGCTGCTGTTGTAGTTTTTTGCCAGAACAAACGCTGCAACAGCAACAGCAGCAGCAGCCTGAAGGAAGTCAGCAATTTGTGCCAATGAACATAACACATGTCTCACTGGGACACAGGGTTGTCGAGTTTTGCGAACATTTAGTGAAGAATTGAAAGAGTTGCAACGAAAATAATTTATTTACTTACTGACTTTTTTGTGTTTACTGCAACACTATGAAAAAGTACGTCAATTTATACAAAATTTATTGAAGCATATTGAAATAGATAAATAATTTCCATTTCTTTTATTAATTAAAGAGATTTAAGAGTGTACAGAAAATATGAATTAGAAAAAAGTATGAAAAATTCATTTTCAATACTCACAAAAATACAATCTTTTAGCATACAAACCTTGATTTCAGATGCTATTTAATCTAAAAATCATATTTCAAGATATTTTGTTTTAAGATCGTAAAAATCTTGAATGAAGATTTATAATCTACTTTTCAATCTAGATTTTTTCTTTCTGTATAATAGTTATGATAAATGTTTATAGTACTCATATACATAATACATTTACAAACATCATAAGTGAAGGAAATATAAAAAAGAAACTTCAAATTATGTGAAGTTAAAATGCTTTAAAAATATGTTAAAACTATCTGACTTTTTCTACTTGCATAAATATATTATATAATGTATTCAAATTATTAAAAACAAAATTAAAAATTTCAATCAATCAGGTTATATCGAAATATAACAAATAAAATTCAAGTTAGCTAAAGCAGTTAAGTTGTCAAGCATCTTTATATGTTAAGGTAGAAACACTTTCTCGCCCCGTTTACTGTCGCGAAATTCAGCTGGGTTTTTGGCAAGCAAACTCTTTGTATTTAGGTGGAATACGAGATGTAATAGAAGAAGCAAAGAAGAAGAATAAAAGATAGAAGAAAAAACGCTTTACGTACGAGTGCGAGTGCGAGTATAACCTAGATTTGTTATGACATAAAATTATTACGAAAAATGGTTATTACCCCGTTTACGTTTGAGTGAACACATTTGTACGTGTTGACAATTTGTTAGCTTAGATAATGTTACAGTTGCTGCAACAACAACAACAGCAACAACAGCAACAATGCCACCGGGCGAGTGTTCAGAGTAAAATTAGAAAAGGGACAAAAAGAGTGGCATCATCATTGCGTGCCTTTAGCTTTGCTTTTCTTTTCTTTTCGATTTCTTTGCTTCTTTTTTGCCCCTTTTTTTGCCATGACGATTTTATAAAATACGTTTTGGCTTTGGCAAAGGGTTAGCCATACAAACACACACTGAGACACCGACACTCACATGTGTGTGTGTGCAGAGTGAGACGCACAGCGGGTGTGACAGTTGGTCTGTGCGTGTCACAAGCCTGTCATTTCGGTTGCCACGCCCCCATTGGCGCCTCCGCATTTGCCGTTGACATGCCGGCATTTTAAAATTCCTTCATCGCATTTTGTTGGCATGGAAATTGTGAAAAGTTTAAAGCTAAAGCTTCCACTGTCTCTGTGATTTTCTTTCGTTTTTCTCTGATTGCCAAAGCTACTGTGCCAGCTGTTGCCATCGTTTAGCAGGCACCAGCGCATCCCACAGACTATCCCAGAAATCCCAAAACCGGATCCCGAATCCCCAACTCCCAGCTCCGCAACTGGGCGCCAATTTTATTGTCACGCTGATTGTCACAATCAGTGGTATTTGCCTTTGACCAAACTGAGCTTCATTGTTTGGCATCTGCTTCTTCTATTTTTTCCAATTTCTTCCTCTTTTTTCCCCTCCTCCTCTTAGTCCTGTTCAAGTTCGGTTTGATGTTTGGCCAAAATTGGCAGCATTTGTGCAAATTTTAGTCGAGTTTCAAGTTTTTAAATAAATTTGGTTATGGTTGTGTGAACCGCACCGCAACGAAACGAACTAAAACGAAACGAACTAAAAAAGAATATAGAATAAAAATTAAAAAACAAACCATTGACAAACGAAAAAAAAATTGCTATAAAAGTAAATTCGAAATCTGTCGCGAAACGAATTGAGTTTAATTGGCACCGGGTTTCCTTTTGGCTACTGAGCTGAATGTCAATGACTTAAAAGTTGCTGCATTAGCTCCACCATAATAACTTTTTGCACTCAAAGGAAAACATGTGTTTGACAAATATTAACTTGACTTTTTGCCAAGAGCCAAGGGCCACAAATCGACTTTCTCGTGTTGTATGTTCAATTTGCTAAAGCATTCCATTTTTGCAAATGTAAATTAAATTCCTAAAAACGTTTAACTGTGTGCTTATATCATTACATAGCATGTTAATTAAAGATACAAATATTTGGAATATCAATTAAATGATAAATTATACATACATTCAAAATATACTATAAAGTGCTAAATATACCACATTGCCAATTGCAGTGGACGTTGTTTGCCATACAAAAGTATTTCTTAAATAACTTATTCAATATTTATCCTATTATCATAAATACTATAGCTAAAATGTTGTAAAACATCAAATTTGTAATGAAATATGTTAATGGAAAACCAAAAAAAATTGCAAATAGATGCAACGGTTAAACTTTCACTTAATTAAATCTTTGACCTATTTGTAAATGTTGCATATAAACGAAATTAATTGTTGTAATTGATTAATTGCGGTTCACAGAGTTAAACACTTGCATCATGTAACTCATATTCACATGTGAGTGGGGTAAATGAATAGACAGACACACTCATATGCGAATGATTTGCGTAATTCCGCAACGTTTTACATTTCAAATTCCGCGTGGTGAATATACAATAAAGTTGCCTCTAGTTGCGAAACTTGAACACGACGCAGCAAGCTCGTCGACGCCCGAGAGCAAACAAAACTCTGAACCACTCAACCACACATTCAACCACTCATACATACATGAGTAGACTCACACACACACACTCACACACAGTTGTAGACACACTATAGACACGCACACAGCAGCAGCGCTAGAGCAGAGCGTAATGCGTACTATCCTGAGGGTATTGAATTAATGTCAAATTAGACTTCAAAATGCGTGTAAATTTCACGCGCGGTTACAAATGAGAATTTTATATACGTGGATATGTATGTACAATCAGCGCAGTAGCAAAGAAAAAAATTTGAAGCGAAACTTCAAGCCACAGGAATAAACAACAGCAACAGCGACAACAGCAGAAGCAACGGCAAATTATAAATCCATGGGGATAACAGTGAGAAGAGCGAAGCTATGAGAAGTGTCTGTGCTCACCCACATTCTATAGCCTGAGGCCAACTGTTGGACTATCTCTCTCCCTCTCTCTCTCTCTCGTTATCTCTCTCTCAACTTACAAGAATTCTTAATGCACACATTTTATTCCTCATTTGCTTTTGCCTTCATCTCAGCTTTCAAGCAGGCTCAAGCGAAATTTCTCTGCAGCTTTTAAGTGTTGCTCTTTGGTTTTTGGCTGCCTTTTTTCTTGCGTGTCTGGTGATTTGGGAAAGGCTCATTACCATCATCACCTGCACAGCCAACTAGCATAGAAAGGCAGCAAAGGAGAGAGGGTGAAGATGGAAGAGAAGGATAATCATTGCTGCTGTGCTCGCTGCGGGGGCACGCGTTAAGCTTGAGTATTGCGTCGGGTGTTGCATGTGTCACAGTTCTTGTTGTTGCGGCTTTTGCTGTTTTCATGTTGATTAAGCTGCCAACAAACTGTGTGCGGAGGCCTCAAGCTCAAGCCTCGTTTTGTAGTGGGTACTTTGAAGGAGGAATAAGAGGGAACTCGCGTTCTCTTTAGTTGAAAGTCCTTTTTCATAACAAAGTTTGACTAAAATTGTCTTTAATTTTCTATTCGAATTTATATTATCGAAAAACTATATAAACTATATAGTGATTTCACACAGCTGTGCTCATTGAAATAGCAGTGCCTACGACCAACACGTTTAAAATTAATAAATATATAACTTCAAGGCAAAATTTAATTATAACAGCCTAATGTATTTATTTTTAAATAAATCAACAATTTTTAATTTTGGGTTATTCAATATTTTAGAGCATATGAAGTTTACTGAAATAGCAGTGTTAAAAAAAAAATATAATAAAGTTCAAAAGAGCTTATATGTTAAATAACTTAATCCTACTAATTTAGAATCTGATTACAACCAAATATTTTGTTGTGTAGCCTTGTTGGCTATTACAGCCTCACACCTACGTGGCATGGAGGCCACCAAATCCTCGCAACGTTTGCGGGGAATTTGGCTCCAAGCTTCCTGCATAACTAGCCAAAGTTGCGGGGAGAAGGATTTTTCGACTATTCATCTCCCTTCTAAGTTCTCAATCGGATTTAAAAACGGGGACCGTGGCATTACGTTAGTTGTTTCATGTCCAAATGCATTTGTATATAACATTTTAAATCATTTCAAATGATTAATATTTAACGGAATGTTAGGCGCTCAACACTCCTCATTTTAAAAGTATCGATGCAATATTGTGGTTTTAAAAATGCTCTTATAATTCAAACAACAACGTAATATGTAATATATAGCACTTGAAAATGCATTCGAAAAACAATATTTTGGCACAAAGAAATGCTTTAAGCATTGAGTTGCTTTCATTTGCATTGCTGATCCAAAGCTCACATTGCGTATACGCATTGCTAGAACAGTTGCAATAAAGAGCAACAGAACACAACAAAAAAGATAAGGAAAAAGAAGGCAGCATCGACGGAATCAATGCGTTGAAGATCAAAATGAAGAGATATTAAGTTCACAACGGTCTCTGAACGGGGGTTGGAGAAGGGGTGGTAGAGAGATGGGTAAGCTGCCACAATCCGCAGCGAGTTGAATGACAGCGATGCCCCGAAACGAAGTCATTTGAGCTGCACAAGGAGGCAAATGCAAGACTCCTCTGTGTGTGTGTGTGGGTGTGTGTCTAGGTGGATGGGTGTGTGTGTGTTGCTTTGTGTATGTGCGGTTAGGAAAGCTGCAAATGCGCTTTCAGTTGATTAAATTAAATCGCTAAAGCAGCAGCAACAGCATCAACAGCAGCCAGAGTTGCAACTATGAAAAATGCAGTCAGACCCAAAGGAGTTGCCCCAAAGGGGCGTGGCTGCGGCCAATGTACTCAGCGTAATGGCGACAAAGTCACAGCGAAAACGTCGACAACGACGACCGCAAAGTATTTACCTATTTTTTTTCGTTGCTTTTGTTTTCTTTTCTCTTAGTACTTTTTTTTGGCTGCCTGCCTGGCATATGAAGACGACGCGTTGTCAGCAGCATCTTCTCCACCTGCATCCCAATTGTGATACAAACACACACACACATACATACAGAGAGAGAGAGAGAAATATATACCCACACAATGCAAGCGTTGCCATCGCTGCACTTCCGTTTCCTGGTGCTTTGGTTTTGCTATGGCTGCAGCTGCTTTTGCACTGCGCTTCATTTCAAGTATGTTTCCTGCTTGCCAATCTCCTTTACTCCTTCACTCCTTCATTCCCATGACCCTTTTTCAAACAATAACTTATCGAGGAAAAGTCGATTCTCTGCTTTGCTATTTTTTTTTTGTTGCTTTGCTTTTTGTCAGTGTCTTGTCTTGGCTTGGCTTGGCTTGAGGGTTGCTTGCCACCGGAATGGGGTGGCTGCTCTTGAGTTTGTCTTCAGGTTTCGCATCGTGGGATTAGAGATTTTTGTCAATGAAGGTAATTTGCGGAAGATTTTGTCTAGAATTTCAATTAGATTGACGTTTTCTTGTGCTGCACTAAAAATGTATTTTATTTTCCCCAAATTGCCAACAAAAAAAAAGGAAAGACGTCTTGAAATTGGGGTTGCCAGTTTCAAGTCGAAATCGCTTTATGTGATTTTACTCTTCTCTTATTCTTTACGTTTTTTTGTTGTTGCTAAAGTTGCGTAATTAATTTTGAGGATTAGTTTTTATTCTCCTTGCTGCTTTTGCTGATAATAAGTTGATCTCATACTCTAACCTCTCTCTTTCTCTCTCTCTCTCTGTCTCTCTCGCTTTCTCTGTTCATATTTCATCATTAAAAGGCATTAGCATTAGCCAAGTTATATATATCTCGGTGACCCACATGCCAACTTGAGAGCTAATTAAAGCGTCTGTCTAACTTATGCTCATACACAGTTAACTGGCATTCAGCACTGGAGTCACTTAATGCAAGATGCAAATGACTTTATTAACTTTGGCCATAACACAATCAACAACTTGCAAATGCCGCAGCCAGGCAGGCAGCAGGCGATAAAGCCCAGCCACCACAAGAGCAACAAGCCCCAGCTCAATGCCCAAGTCCCAGGTCCAGGAAGAAGGAGCTCCCAACAGCCCCATTCTCAAACCCAACCCAAACCCAAAGCCAACGTTGGCCAGCACGTGAGCGCAAAAGGTGGAGAGGAGACGTCTCGCTGCAATGGTTGCCATAAGCCGCGAGAATTATCAGTTGGCAAAATTAATGCTAATTACTTGAAAAATATATGAGCGACGTTTGTCGGTCTCGTTTTTTGTTTGCTTCGCATTTCTAAGAATGAAAAAAATTGCGAAATTCCCCATTCTATCAACTGTTATAATTTTTGTTGCATTTTTTGCTCAACAAACGTTTTGTTGCATATCCGCTGTGCCAAAGAAGATGCATAAAATATGAAACAAATGCGGTGCGGACATGACAGTCGAAGCAAAAAAAAATACAAAAAACTGTGCTGCACAGTGGATGGAAATAAGAATTTGCTAAATTAGCTTTAATACTAAACATTTTATTCAAAGTTAATTGTTATTTAGGTAAGAAATTTGAATATAAACTATAAAAGCTAGGCTGAATTAAGTGATTTAATGATTTATTCAATGCAAAAGACTAAATGATTTATTCAAACTTGATTGTTATTTAGGGAAGGAGCAACGCAGAATTGTATTCCAGTTTAAATAAAATGATTTATTCAATGTGCAATTAAATTTAATGCTAAATTATTTAGTTCTAGTTGATTGTTATTTATGTAAAAAAATTACAGTATAAAAAAACAATAAAAACTTTGAATTAAGTATTTGTTCTAATTGAATGATTTATTCAATGCAAAACTTGATTTATAACTGAATAATATTTTAAAAAACTATTTAAAAAACTATTGCATTTTTAGATATATGATAGTTAAAAATAAAATAATGATTTCAATGCAAAATTAAATGTAATACTAAATAAATGTAATGGTAAGATATGGCAAAGTAATTTGTAAAACTCTAATCTAAGAAATAAAATAAAATGATTTATTCAAAGGCATTTCTTATTGAAATAGTGATCAAAATAATCTTAAAATTGTATTCCCTTTTTTTTGACAAACTATTTGCCTACAACACCCATGGTGCCTTGGGCGCTGCGCATCCGTACTCATAATGAATAATCATAAAAATTGCATAAATTATGTGCCGACGCCGTCTTGCTTAACGCCTCCGGCGGCAAACGGCAGACACCGCCGTAGAGTCCTGCGCCATCTGGGGCAGGCAGGCAGGCAAGAAGAAGAAGAGGGAGGGGCCAAGTGGGTGCGCTGCATAAATGAAATGCAGAAATGTAAATCTAAAATAATTTACGCGTCTTTGTTGACTGTAGTTGCCGTAGCCGCTGCCATTGCCGCTGTTGCTGTTGCTGCTGCCTTCGTTGTTGTTGCAACTTTACTGTGGCCATAAAAAGCTGCCGCTACTTTCAGTTTCCTTGCCTCGCATTGCGTCTATCCCTTTTTGTGACTGCTTTTTTGCATTGCTCTTTGTTTTTTCATGGCGGCCATAACTGTTGCCACTGTTGCAACAAAATGGCGTCATCGCGCATAGCTGTTGCTATTACTGTTGGTGTTGGTGCAGCCGTTGCTAGATTGCTTGGCTTGGTTGTTGGGCTCTTTGGCTAGCTGGATGGTCTGATGGGTGCTTAGTGGTGAGAGCGAGAGTGCAACACGAAGAGAAATGCGCACTGTTCTGCATTTACATTTATGGCATGGAATAATCCATTATCAGGCATTTTGCAGGTTGCCTAGGCAAATAATACCCACAGACATAGACCCCGCAATTGCTCTTCGCTAACATATCCCCTTCGAAAGTACATGCACAACTCTGGGAGTCAAGTTAATCCTTTGGCTTTTAGTAAAAAAGTGGCTTGGACTCACCAGATTAATTTGAGCTAGCCAGCGAATAAGATATTCAGGACAAGCTCTTTTATTGCAGAGATAACAGAGCTAAACCAAAGAATTATATCATGTTAACTCTTCTATTTATAGCGTAATATACGCATGATTTATATTATTCCAACACACATTGCAAGCACCTGTTGTATTCCATATACTAAATCAACTTGTGCTTAATAAAAACAGGGAAAAGATGTACAGTCAAGTGTACAAAACAGTGCCGTATTATTCTTTAAATATATTAAGTTAATATACTACAAAATGCAAAAATAAACCGAAGGCCATATTTGGTATATCGATGTTATTATCACTGAAAAGTTTATTTTGTTACATAGATAGCTTAGCTAAACTAATTATTTATTGACAAATCTTCTGTTTATAGCCCAATAGTCTCATGATTTATATTATTCCAACACACATTTCAAGCACCTGTTGTATTCCATATACTAAATCAACTTGCGCTTAAAAACAACAAGTACGAAAGCAGTAGTCAAGTGTGATCGAGTCTGCATTACAATGCGGTATTATTCCCAAAATATACCAAATTAATACTCTTCTAAATACTATATTGTACCAAAGTTTGGTATATCAATGTATTACTATGCAATGGTGTTCAAAACAGTGCGGTATTAATCTTAAATAATGTAATTTATTCAGTATATTTTACTGCAAAAATACTATAATATACCGAGAGTTATATTTGGTATATAAATCAATTTCTATTCAAGACAAACTCTTTTATAGTTAATATAGCCGAACCAAAGCATTATGTATATATATTATATTAACACTTCTAGTTATAATATTATATAATAGACGCATAATTTATGATATAATATTCCAACAAAGATTACAAGCACCTGCTGTATTTCAAATACTAAATCAACTTATTTTAAATAAAGGAGATTTATCTGCTTGAATATTCTAAAATTTAGTGCCTTAACGTATTGAATTTATTAATATCTTTTCCGTTAGCATTACTGCAGCATTATTAGTAAACCATCGTTTTTCATATTAAATTTAATATTCAAATATTATGTCATTATTTTCGGACGTTAATTGACGCTGATAATTATATTAAAAAGTAAAGTGCTCTTTCTGTAAATATTTTGCCAAATTAAATTAGTTTAAATACTTTCGACATCTAATGCCAATAAATTGCAACTTGAAACGAATTAAATTTTAATGGCTTAATTAATATAAATTTAATAAATTGCATCAATCACACAAATGCTTTAAAAAATATCTAAATAAAGAGTGAGAGTGATAAAGAGATGAGGTTATGGGGGCAATGACCAAATAAATGGCGTGTCAATTAAAAGTTTAATTAATTTCCAGAGCATACGTTTATACATTCGCACAACCAATTTGTAAACCACACATAGACACAACAAGGCACACACAAACACACACAGACACACGTTATGCAGACAGTCGGGCATCAGGCAATCAAACAACCAAATGTAACAAACGTTATTAGTGATAGAGAAGGAGAGAGGGAAAGGAATACAAAAAAGGTTTTATATCAAAGATAGAGTGAGCAATAGGGGAAGTAAAAAGGGTAAAGGAATCAGGTGACATTAAATACCATAAAAATTGCGAAAAATAAATAAGATTATATTATATAACTAATGCTCTGCAATTTACAAATAATTAATTTAAAAATCATAGTTAACATATTTGAGTAGGTAACAAATTTAAATTTATGAGGGCTTTATATAATTTTGTAAGTAATCATTTTAAAATAAATCATTATTTAATTAATATGGTACCTTTGATTAATTACACTAAGAGCATAAGTCATTGATTTCTATGTTAAATCCGCTCAATTATGTTGTATAATCTTAGCTATAATACAATTTCCACTTTGAATATGACACATAATGACAATTTACGACTGAACAAAGAACAAACTTAACTTTAATATAATATTTAGGTAGGTGCCCATACAAAAATTTTTAGTTTTGATAACTGTACATACATTTTTACCATTAACAATTGTTGCAAAGTGAGGGAATTTTATAGAAAAAACCACAATATATAAACATTGAAAAATGATACATCGAAGTTGACATCGAGTTTAAAGATATTAGAGTGTGTTCCATTTGCATCCCTCTGAAGTTAGTGAGTTTTGTGATCTGACAATGAGTGACAAAACTATTAAAACGTATAAAACTAATATAATACTTTGCTGTAATATAACTATCCAATAATAATGGTACTAATAATAATATAGCTATACCACTAATCTCTCTTAGAATTTATATTTGCTTATTTTAAAACAATATCTGCTTGATTCATAATTAGTTATCTGACTTTTAAAGAGGAAATTATATCTTATTATAAAGCGTCTAAATTTAATCTTAATTAAGAAGATTAGCTGTAACATATAATAATAATATAATAAAATTGGCTCTCCGAGTTTTTTGCCAATAGAAAAGCGAGCTTCTATAAGAGGGGCATTATGAAGTTGGAATCTCGTTGGGAACTCGTCATCGAACAAAACCCAATTTTATGAACAATTGAAAATTCAATACAAATACCGCAAAACTTTTTTGCCAACCTTATATGTAAAATTCAAAATATATATTTTTTTTTTCGAGCACCGGTTTGGTTTTAAAAGTTTTAGGTTTTAGGTCTGTTTAATACAATTTTTACCAGTAAGAACAATGCTAATAATAATATAACCATTCCATTTACACTATTAAGAATTTATATATTGCCTTTAAAACAATATTTGTATCGGCCACATTTTGTTTTCTACATTTTGAAGACCAAATTAAAATAGTTTTCATTATATTGAGACTGTATTAAATATATATAAAATGTATATTTTATATAAAGCTTTCACTGGTTCATTCAGAGCACTAAGCTGAAGGCCTTCGCTGCTATTGCTTTACCAATAGCGTTAGTATTAATTTTAATTATAGCTAACCTTTAAATAAATAAATAAATTCAGAGCACAAACTAGTTAAATCAGTTGATATGCCGATGTGATGTGAGTGTGGCGTGTGTTCAGAAAAGTGAACAAGCTCACGCCAAAGTGAGACAAATCCTATGAGAGATTTGCGTAATTATTTTAATTGTTGAATGTCATGCGGTCAGGTCGGTGTGCGTTGGTGTGCGTGTGTGTGTTGGTGTGACTGTGAAACATGATTGTGCGTGAGTGTGTGTGTGAGGGGAAAATCAGTGCAGAACGCGTTAGAAGAGACACGTGTTTGGGACAGGGACAGGAGAGCGAGATAGACAGAAGAGGGGAAGCAGAGGAAGTGGGAAAGCAGCTGGACTGACGATAAAACAAATTGCGCTCCACTTGTGTTTGTTGCTTGCTTCTTTGTTTGTTTGTTTGTCTGTTTTTAATGATTAATGAGCCAGGTGGCTGACACACCTCGCATTAGACTCCTCCCCCTCTCTCCTCTCATACACCACGATTCATGTAAGTTGACACTTGCGGTTTTTTTGCTGCACACATGTCCAGGACAACAACAACAACAACAAATTGGGGCAACCAGCATAAATAGTTGCAGAACTTTTCATACAAAAGCAAAAGCCCTAATGAGTTTGCCACCCGCGTGTTTTAGTCAGTGTTGCGCAATCCGAGCACTGCACAAAAAAATAGTTGAACAAGCGCATTTTTAAAGACTTTGGCAAATGTCTTTAATCTGCAATTAGTTGCAAGCAGGCCTTGACCCGTATTTGTGTGTGGAATGCTCTAATTGCACTTTAACGGAGCATGTGCTCTCATTTGGCAGCAAAAATTAATTATCAAAAACTCATTGGATGCAAAAATATAAATATTTTGTGTGCTATAGTGCAAGGACTCGCGCGGTTGTGCACAAAAAAATATGGAAATTGTGTTGTTGGCATGCATTCGCATAAACATAGTTGTAGTATGTGGCATACAAAAGGCAAAAGCACATGCGTTGGCATGTCCTTGGCTAGCTTTTTTATTGTGGGTACGACTATGAAGCAGCAGTAGGAGCTGCTTTCTCCTGACTTGCTACGGGTTGTTGGGTTGTCAATCATGCAAAAACTGCAACCACCGCATAACCGCTGGTTTATAATAGCTTGTCGGGCAGCAGGCACCAGAAGCAGCCGAAGGACCCACAAGCTAGCCAAGAGGAGGGAACGGAAAGGGAGTGCGGGGAGGCAGCTGCAACTGTAGGTTGACTGTTGCCTGGTTTCGGCAAAAGCTTTTCAAACTTTTTAATTATGCAGCAAACAGAAAACTTTGTGGTAATTTCGTTGCAACAGTTGGCCCGGACGAAAGCATGAAGGACCGACGCGTCGGCGTCGGTAACGTCAACGTCAGCAGCAGCAGCAACAGCAGCAACAGCAACGACAGCAGCAGCAGAAAATTGTTGCCTGGCCAGGTTGACTAATTGAGTTAAGCGTGGGGGAGGGAAACAGGAATCGCGTTGGGCGTCGCTCCTCTTTTGCCTTTTGGCAATAATAATTTGCCAACAATTTTAAAGTGCATCAATCATAATTAGTGACCGGCATGTTTTTATATGAGGTGAGTGAGTGTGTGCGTATGCTTGTGGTCGAAAACGAGGTCGAGACATTGCCAAATGTTATGAAATGATGTCAAATTGCAAGAATGTTTAGCACAAAGTGAGAAATATGCAAATTACGTGCCAACATTTAATTGCCATAAATTACACATGCTGAATTCCTTTGCAGTTAACAGCTTCACTAACAATTCATTTCCTATCGCCTTCACCTATTTTCAGCAATCAACTACTACATCTTGATATGCAATAAATATAGCTTACAGCTGTCATCTTAGATTGATCATTGAAATTAAGATAAATTGCGATAAGCCAAACTGTGCAAACATATCGCGTTTATCGGCCTCTGGGCCTCAAAATTTATTGACTGTCCTATTAAAGATGTTCTAAAATTTAACTACACCAATTTGATATCATAATTGTTTATTGATTATAATTTTAATGAATATCTAACCCAATTAAAATTATTTTCCAGTTTACACATGTATTTGAGTTGTATCTTTTTTTACGGGAAATCCATATACCGAATATAACCTTCGGTATATTTTAGTATTTTTGAATTATAATTTTGGATATAATTTTAGAATATGGTTATTGAAAATGGGTAGCTTTCCTACATGTTTATTTTTCTTTCTCTTTACATTTTTAAATATTACACTGTCTTTGCTGTCAGTATTGTACAAATACGTTAATTTTTATTTTAATTATATCTAATGTTTTTGAATAAAATTTGTATTTTATGAATTTTAAAATTGATATATATTTTCATATTTATTTTTTAATTTTTAAGGTTTATTCACTTTTAAATGTACATATAGCATTTCCAAATATATTTACTCCAAAAAATCCTTTATATTTTTAGAGGTATTGATGACACAATATGGATAGTGAAGTATTTTATAACATATAAATCTCAAAGATTATAGCACCTAGTGTACTTAATTTAAACTGCCCATCAAATATTGTCAGACTAATCAATGATTTAATAATTTCTAAACTAAAAGAATTCCTTTAATTCGCAGAATGAATTTTGTGGTCACGCAGTCGTAATGAGTGCTAAGCATTGGTGATTATAAATATTAAATACACATCTCAATTAGCTGTGCATTGGCAAGCATTGCCAGCCAACTAATTATATTACACAACTCTTGCTTGTGCCTCAACAGATCCTTCAGCAGGAGCTGTCACAAGCACATAGCTGGATGCGTTTCTGTTGTGAATGCTCCCAAGTTGTGTTGCTTCTGTTGTTGTGCATTTTGTGTGCTGCTAGTTTGGCGCAATTGACGTCGCCCTTCATCACTTAATTGAGTTCTTAAGCATTTTGCATGTGGCGCGCATTAGTGCAGCCAAGCGAACATCCACATCCCGCTGACATGGTTCGCATTGCCGCCAGCAGCAGCAGCAGCAACAGCAACAAAAGTATCTCAATTATGAGCTGTATCAGAGAAAGAGAATGAGAGTGTGACTCAAGCTGAGGCTGTTGTTGCAATGATTGAACAGTGTCTTCTAGATGGCTTTGCCAGTGTGGCAGAACGACGTCAGAAAAGAGAGACAGACAGAGAGACAGAGAGAGAGTCAGACACTCAGACAAGTTGGGAGACAGACAAGCGTTATTGCGTTTTGCAATCAAACGTATTTCCGCGACTTCCTCTTATTCTTGGCTGAAGGTGGAAGGAGGAACAACTTGAGCGAGAAAACGCTTCATTTGGCAGACGAAGTCTCGACGTCTCAGTTGCCACACATTCACAATCTCCCCTTCCAAAGCTGTGGCTATCCCCCAATATTACATATCTGTTCGGTCAGTTTCTCCAGTTGAACTTAAGTACAATTTGGTCAATCGGCTATAGCTCATCTCATTCCCTTTCCCTTCCACTTTCCCAGTTCAGTTTCCCTTGCCAATAGGCATGCATATTGATAATCTGAAACGCTTGAATGCTCATTTACTCAACTTGAAAGGTAGCCCAAGCCAACCGGACCCAGCCTTAACCCCAGCCCTTGAACCCGACTCGGACTTTTTAATCATGCGTGTGTGTAGTCCGAGTTGTTGTTGTTGTTGTCTTCCTTTTTTTGGCCCGTTTGATGTAGGGACGTGGCTTCAGTTCATACTCTCGGTATTGAGTGTTCATTTTGGGTGCTCTACTTATCTATCGTTTATAGGCTTCGTCTTCATCTTCGTCTTACTTTTTAATAGCCAGCCAGCACTGAGAGCCACTTTTCCAATCAAGTTGAGTGTGCGTGTCTATGTGTGTGTGTCCTTTTGCGAGCAAGGATGCTGTTGGCCTTTTTCCTGCTGACTTCGTGCCGATTTAATATTTTTCATTTGAAAAATAGATATTTTTTAATGCCTTTTATTAAATCGGCTTAGATTTATTGTACATGTATTTCACATGCCATGTGTGCGTGTGTCCTCACATCCTTCTCCATGTGTATGTGTGTGTGCATGTGTGTGTGTGGCAGTTAAGCCCTTTTCTTTGGGACTTTACGGCGATGCTCAAAATTCGTTTATGGATCTTAAAGCAAATTTTGTGCATTTAATAAGATTTATTATTATTTTGCTGCGACCCATCAGCAAAATGCTGAAATGGCAAAAACTCTAAGGCAACTTTAAATTGATTCTAGAGCTGCTTAAAAGCAGGATGGACGAGTGGAGAGTTAATCTAATGAATAGGATAAGCTTAGAGAGAAAAATCGTACGCTGATTGTGGGATGCTCTGCTCTAAAATTGGCTTATTCAACTGATATGCAGTCATCATTTCTATACAATTCTGTAGTCGACTGCACATCTTCCCAACAACGAGTAAAGGGAGCCATACTTAACAGCAGTTGGAAAACCACAGTAACATGCAAAAAGCATTTGAACTTTTACCTGCACAGTCTCAAATAGTCTCTCTTTTGTTCTCCCAACTCTAGTGTGTGGAAACATGGAAAACTTTCACAGGTTTTTGTGATGAAAACATGTAAAATCTTTTCTCGACTAGATTTATGCAATAAAACTTTACAACTTGAAGCATTGTGTTAACGTTGTGTTAAAGTAGATTCAGCACTTAAAGCCGCTTAGCAGTAAATTGAAAATGCTGCCCACAATTAAACACTGATTTGTTGATTAATTAGACCATTTAATGTTGTTAATTACAAACAATAGCAAATAACTGCAAATATATATTTTGCAAATGCAATTTGCAACTTTAAGCCGATTGAGTAGAGGATGTTAAACGGTCTGTGAACGTGTTCGAGTGTCCCTGCAATATGCAATAAAAAGACGTAACCGGATTTCTATTCGGGTTTGTGCAGATAATTGCACTTGATTGAAAGGAATCCTTTCAACCCAAAACGAACGGAAAATTCCCAGTGCTGAGCCTCTTTCGGTCAGCTGCGAGCAATTAAACGCATTGTACGGCTTTTCAGCTTGATTAGATTTCAATTTTGTGTTGCATTTTGGCCACCCAAAAATGCATATTGTAGCCTCAGATTAGGCAATGCCAACCTTCCAAAATCTCACAAGCATACACACGCACTTCGATTCAAATGCAAATTCATTTGGGATTCATGCAGGGATTCGATTAGCTCGAGACAATCGTGCGTTTCTCTAACTTTGTGCAGTTTTCCATTCCGAAAGCAAACACCCAGCTGAAAGTGTTGTAATTCGCACTTTACCACACAAGTCCCCACACATGCACACGCACACGTACAGAGACAGACACACATACACCGCATGCCGGCTAACATGTCGTATGCATGATTGCGGAATATAAAACGTTGTTGTAGAAAATTCTGCTTGGCTGCTCTGGTTTTAATTGTGGCTCATAACTGAAAAATATGCTGAATAAAAGCGGTTTATGGGGTAATATTGAGCATATTTTCGGGTAACAATTATGAAAGTCGAAACTCGAGCACAGAATGTCCTGTCTCATAAAATAGCTAACCAATGCTGTGGCTTTGAGTTCAACGAATTGGCACTTTAAAGGCTTAAATTGTATATTAGTAAATTTATTTTTGACCCAAAACCTAACATAAAATTGTTGCCCAAAGGCCATTCTGAAAACAAGGGAGAAAGCTATAGTAAAGTGCGCTCGACTGTGAGATACCGCAACCCATTTTAAATAAAAGCAAAAAATATACCAAATGGATATACTAGAATACTAAAAATATACCGAATATTGTATAATTAGTATATTTATATAGTGTTATAATCAAGATATACCATAGAGTACAAAAAAGATATCAGATTGTCAGTCAAAGCATCTTATTCCTATGGTAAAAAGGCGATTTTCTATTACACTATAGTTATTATTGTCTGAACAAAAATTCAAGCTTCAAAATTACGCTTGTTATTGGCATTTTATCAATTTTCTGAGGCGAAATTGGGAAAACATTTAAAGCAAACTTAATCGGCAGCCAAATGTAACACATGCTGTCGAATGAAATTAGATCTGTATCTCTTATAGTCTCTGAGATCTAGATGTTTATACGGACCGAAAGAGAGACACACGAAATATATTGTTTTAAGGGGTTACATAGTTACATACATTTCATAGAGACTCAACTTTATAATACCCTTCTACCCTATGGATATCGGGTATAAAAATAATTAATAAAATGCAGTGCACAAACAATTTTAGAGTCATAAAAAATCAATTATAAATATCCCATAGTTGCCCCTGTGCAATGTGCCAGCCTCAATCTATTTCAGAGCCATAAGTAATAAAATATGAAGATATGGTTGAGTCAACAAATACTAAACACACACACACACATACACGCACAGACAGAACTCGTGTTTAACTAACTTTGTAGCCCTAAAAACTAATTGACTTTTTATGGCAAAAGCCGAAAAGAGAAGGAAAAGGGAAAATGGCATTTGGAAATTAATTAATAAAATTTTGTAGCCAAGTGGTGAGAATCAACAAAGTAATACTAATAGTTCCAAGGCAAGAAATGCCTTAACAAACAAAACCAGAGTCGTTTCACCCATCCCCTTCTCTTTGGGGGGGAATACTTTTGAGGAGAATTTCGGTCAAGAAGTTGTGAGTCTGTGGAGAGAGTTTTTCGAGCCGCACAAACCACACACGTGTACCACATGCATAAACTAATGGCAAACAAGTCAAACAACAAATACTTCAATAAACTAAATTAAATATTTGTATACAAAATGAAAATTTGCGAGGCCAAGGAACAAAAACAAAAACAACATCAGAACTAAAAATGCTGCATTCACCTGGCACATCGACAACAATTTATATAATTGCTGCAATCCCTTTTCCTTTTTGCTCAACTAAAATTCCTTTCAATATTTTTTGCAGATAAGAGTGTGAGTCGGAATAACTATTCGATTGGTATTTTTGCAATTGCCCAATTTGAATTTACTTCAATTTGCTTTTATGACAAATGAATTGAAGAGAAAGCTTGCACTTTAAAATTCAGATTTCGATAACTTATTATTTGACTTTTAGCCTGAACTCTTTGCAAGTTCCTTGCTGCGAGCAAAGCTGTCGCTCATTAAGGCGTTAATTAGGCATTTGTTGCTCGCCTTGACCTTTGTTTAACTTTTATTAGGCATCGCCGCCAGCCAGGAGCCAACACCTTTTTGATGTTTCCCCGCCTCACGCTTTTGCTCATCTGTCTAGGGCTGTGAATCAAACTAATTAGGCGCAAATTTAATTAATATTTGATGAATTATTTGTCCATTTGGGAGTTTTTGGCATAACGTATTTAACATTTAAACAGCACTCGAAACAGTGATTCGTTCTCTTCGTTTTCAGAGTTGAGTTTTTCAGAAGAAATGAAGTGCTTGGCAACAGAAAACACGCAACACTCAAGAAATGATAAGTTTTTCATGTTTTCCATAATGGAAAACCTACCGTCACACAAATTGAACTTCATTTGTTTTGCCCAACAACGAAAAAAAAGCATAGAAATGACGAAGGAAAAGTCGCTGTAAAACATTTGATAAACTTGTCGCTTGGCAGGTAGCATAAAAAAAGGAAAAACACAAAAAAAACACAACAACAACAAAATTGGAGCATTTCTTTTATGCCTACTCCAGACTCCTTAGGGGGGAGAGAGTGTGGGGACATTTCAATGGGGCTACGAGAACCATAAAAATGTAAGGTGAGTCGCGAAAAGTTTTGCCAACAAAGTTATGCCTAATGTTTATTGGGCAAACTTTTGCATTTTTACAGCTTTGGCAAAAGTTGGGAGCCGTAATTCTGCGTTCTTCATTCTTGCCCGTTGCCTAGGCTCAGCTCAGCAGCTCAGGCTCCAAGTCATCTTGCCCCACTTGGACCAACGTCTGGTCATTTTAAAGTTGAAAATTATCTAGATAGCCCAAGTTGCGCTTTGTTGCTGTGAAAGGCCTGCAATCCAACGATTGTCAGCACATTACATTACAGGCCTATACAATCCAATCCGAAGAATGGAGACGGAGACATTCACAATTCATAATGAAAGTTGAAAGTCCTGTGTGTTGCTATTGGCAATAATCATTGTTGTAAAATTTTTGCTATTAATTCGTTTATTTAAATTTGTCTGGCTCAACACCAAAGGCTGGTCTGAGTAAGTCTGTCTGCTCAGCTTTTGCTTTGTTTTGCTTTGCTTTTAGATTATGCAAATACACAATTTCTCTGAAATAATCTCTTTGTGTAAGTCAAATGATGCGAACTTCGAGTACTTACGAATTTCATGTAATTTGCATTTGGCTGCCACTTACCTGAAAAAGAGATATGAAAACATATTAAAATACATTAAATTGTGCAAATATTAGAATTTATAAAAGTAATTTCGTGAGTAGGCATTGAAAGTTAGTTCTTGATAAAAAAAAATGATCAATTTTGCTGCATTAAATCTTTTAATATTTAATTTGTGGCTCGTTCACGTGATACAAAATATCTATCGCATTGGCAGTGGTAAGTGATATAATAAAACATTTATTAAACAATAAATTTCACGACAATAAATTACTAGATGATGCCGCTAAGAAAGGGGTCAACCAACTTGCCGAACACAGAGTCTTCTCCGATTTGATGTTGAACGCCTTTAGTGCGATCAATGCGCTTTTGCTGTTGCCAACTTTCTTACAGGTGAACTCACTTTTTTATACCTATAACATAGTGTAGAAGGGTTTTATAAGAGGATGAGGCATCTCCTATCCCATTTATTCTTTTTGACAATTTGGTATATTTTGTTACCTATATTTTTAATATAGTACATTATCGATATACCAATTATATCCTTCAGCATATTTAAGTATTTTTTTGGTTTATTTTTGACATATTTACTATAATCTCTCCCTTTTAGAACCGTGTAATGGGCTGGCTGTTGGGCTTTATTCTCACCTGGAATATTTTCATATATCAAAGAATACTTTCATTCCAACTGCAGCTAATTTATGCGCTGTGGAAAAGTCATGAAAATCGCTTAAAGTGTGCTTTAATCATTTGCTTCCTCATTGTTGTCAACGGCTTCTACTTGAATTTCTTTTATCGAGCTTTAAAACTGCAACGCAAATCGTTCACTGTCAGTGCAAAAGAGAAAATGAAGCAGCATAAAAAGGAAATGGAAGTGAAAAACGATTGAAGATGGGCCAATAGGCGATGAGCTTCATTTGAATTAATGTTTGTCCACTTAACTGGGTCGACTCGGCACACAACACACAAATCACTCACAGGCTTAGGTTTTAACCTTGGCCACACACTCTACTACACTTCACTACACTGCACTACACAATACGACACTAGTACAAATTCTAGGTCGTTTGGTTCAACTAATAAATATGCCAAAAAATACGAAACAGAAAACACAGAGAAACAGGACGCTCGACATATACAAATGAATCGCAGCTGAGGGCTGCAAAGGGCTCGGAAATAAAACCATTAAATATTTGCGGTTAAACGCACCAAAAACAAACCGCAAAAGTAAATCATACCGAAAGTAGACATCGGACATGGCCAAGAATTTCCCAATGCTCGTTTTCTTTCCACTTTTTTTTCTTCGGTGTGTGCTTGTGTGTGTGTGCGAGTGTGCTTCTTGGTACGCAAAAATATTAGATTAGAAATTAGGATAACCATGGACAGCACTGGCAGCAAGGATGCAGGCAGGCAACAGACCATAGCGCCATTTACTCGATTTGTGGAGGCTGCGGGCAAAGGGAAGCAAAGGGGGGCAGAAGGGCGCAACGAACGGCCTGCCAAAAATTCCAAATGGTCCATGGTGAAACATAAATCATTGGAACTGACATTTCACCATTTTACTGGATTTGTATACGGCAAAAGGTTTTCTCCCCAACCAATAAATACATACATTTAAGCATGACTGGCATGCGGGAGGATTGGCGGGGGGATGGGATTTCTCCATTTGCCTTGAATTTGCTAGAAGTGCAAAAAAAAAACTATTGAAGTAAAATGACCAATAACTGAAATATTCTGGCACTCGACATAGTATACGCATTAAACAGCTAGCTAGCTGGCTACTTTTCCCTTTTGCATCACACACACATTTGGCCTGGCCTATAAAAACTCTGGCCAAATAAATCATTTTGCAATTGAAAGCGTACAATGTTGACTGACGGAAACACACGCACCCACACACAAACATACACATATAAAATTTGGGATGCTGGTATTGCAAAGGACACCGGTACAAGCTTCGAAAGTCGTCGAGTAATTCGGTAACTGGAGCAAAATTGATGGGCGTACTTGGGTTGAACGTAGATTGGGTTGGGGTTGAGGAAGAGGTCTCCAATTGGGTCACTGGTGCGTCGCAAGTTATCGCTGCAAATTTGGCCAAGAGCAGGTGAGATATGGCCAACAGTCAGTGATGTTATTGCTTGAATATTAATTCAAGATTTCAAAGTGTGCGTTGTCGGACTACTTTTTTGCTTTTATTCTTGCTGATCATGGCTTTTGCTGTCAAATTTGTATGCTTAATGATTAAATGGGTTACTTTAAGGTTTGAAGTTTTAAGTTTTAATTTAATATATATTTTTTTTTTATGTATTTACACTCGAGAGAAAAGATTCGCCTATATAATTCACTTCAAAAAATATAATACAAGTCTATATTACTATCAACTGATTATAACCAATGAATGCTATTTCACAATTTACGAGGTTGCCAGACTTCGCGAAATAGTGTTATAAGCGAAACTTTATTTTATTGCAAAGCTAATCAATGTTTATAAGCAAATTTGAATAAAAATACACAACAAATAAAAATGGAAAATTTATTGTACATGTAAACTTCATTTTATAATGTTTAATATTGAAAATCCAACAAAAATTTTGAAATGTCATTAAAAAAAATAATTTGTAATATACTTCTTAAGCATAGCTAAACCACCTACAGATATTTTGTATATACATTAGCATTAGAGACTCCCTATAATTTGGATTTATTTGCAACGGGAAAACAGCGTTCATTGCATTCACTCCTAGTTCCCAACAGGAACCAGCGCTATCATTTATCGATATTTCGATAAACAAATAAAAATCATCAAATGGCAACATATCGAGTACTTCTTCCTTTGTATTGAGTTGGCAGCGCCAGCTTACACTCTGGCAACTTCTTTTCAGTAATGTCAATCGAGTTGGCAGTGCTCAACTTTTGAAAACAAGTGCTTTTTATCAAAATTACCAATAATAAACAAAAGTCTCTATCATGTTGCACCTCAAGTTGCTCAGGAAGTCATCAGCTCTGTCAAATTGCAAATTTCTCGTGCGCTCCACGAGCAGCGTGACCAAGCCGAAGTACGACTACGATCTGGTTGTGCTGGGCGGTGGCTCTGGTGGCTTGGCCTGCGCCAAAGAAGCTGTGGAATATGGAGCCAGAGTACTTTGCTTCGACTATGTGAAGCCCACGCCTGTGGGTACCACTTGGGGCATTGGAGGAACCTGTGTCAATGTGGGTTGCATACCAAAGAAGCTGATGCATCAGGCCTGTCTACTGGGTGAGGCGGTGCACGAGGCTGTTGCCTATGGCTGGAATGTGAATGCACAGAATATCAAACCCGATTGGAAAAAACTGATCAAATCGGTGCAGAATCACATCAAGTCTGTGAATTGGGTGACGCGTGTCGATTTGCGGGATAAGAAAGTGGAGTATGTGAATTCAATGGGCAGCTTTGTCGATGCCCACACCATCAACTACAAAACGAAGCAAGGCGAACGCAGACAACTCACAGCAGAGCATGTTGTGGTCGCTGTCGGAGGAAGACCTCGTTATCCCTCGATACCAGGAGCCACAGAGTTTGGCATTACCAGTGATGACATTTTCAGCTACGAGAAGGAACCGGGACGTACTTTAGTCGTGGGTGCCGGCTATGTGGGACTGGAGTGTGCCTGCTTCCTTAAAGGCCTCGGCTATGAGCCCACGGTCATGGTGCGTTCGATTGTGTTACGTGGCTTTGATCGCCAAATGTCCGAGCTGGTCGCCGCCATGATGTCAGAGCGTGGCATTCGCTTTGTGGACACTTCAATTCCCACGGCCGTGGAGCGAATGCCCAATGGCTGTCTGTTGGTGAAGCATCTCAATACAGCCACCGAACAAGAAGGCAGCGATGTCTATGACACCGTCTTGTGGGCCATTGGTCGCAAGGGACTCATCGATGATCTCAATCTGCAGGCAGCGGGCGTAGCTACCAAGAATGACAAGATCGTTGTCGATCACACGGAGGCCACAAATGTGCCGCATATTTATGCCGTGGGTGATATTATCTATGGCAGACCTGAACTCACGCCAGTTGCCATTCTCTCAGGTCGTCTGCTGGCTCGACGACTCTTTGCCGGCTCCACGCAGCTGATGGACTACACGGATGTGGCAACCACAGTATTTACACCTCTTGAGTACGCTTGCGTGGGAATGTCCGAGGAAATGGCCATTGAATCGCGTGGAGCGGAGAACATTGAGGTTTTCCACGGGTATTACAAACCCACAGAGTTCTTTATACCCCAGAAGAGTGTGCGCCATTGTTATTTGAAAGCTGTGGCTGAAGTCACTGGTGATCAGAAGATACTTGGCTTACATTATTTGGGCCCCGTTGCAGGCGAGGTGATTCAGGGCTTCGCTGCCGCACTTAAATCGGGACTGACAGTAAAAACCTTGCTGAATACTGTTGGCATTCATCCAACAACAGCCGAAGAATTCACTAGACTGTCGATAACTAAACGTTCGGGTCGAGATCCGACTCCAGCATCGTGTTGCAGTTAATTACACAGATTCAAATTCAGTTCTAAAGAGTTTTGTACTATGTTTAAATAAAGAAAATAATATTCTTGTCACATTTGCTGGTGAAATTCCCAAATGCAGTTTACTAGGGGAAAATTACTCAAAATGACAATTTATCACTAAACGATGACTAATTGTCGCTTGAGTTATGCTGTCGGTATTGCAACTTGGCAAAAGGCAAAATACAACAAAAAAAAAGGAGGCAAAACACGTTTTGCTGATTTGACGTTTCCATATAAATGACAAAAAGCAAAGAAAGTCTCGCTGCGTGTCCATTTTTGACATATGAAGTTGTAATTTATGAAGTTCAAGCAACAACTACTAGCAAAAAAAAGAAACTGCAGGGAAAAGTTTTCGCTTCTTTTTTTTTGGTTGTGTTCTTTCGCTTTCATAGAGTTTTCTTTTTGGCAGTAGCAGCGGCTTTCGTTTCCGCTCATTCCGGCGATTCTATTTGGGGTATCTCTGACCCGCAATCATAAGCGTGCAATCTTTTCGCATGGCGCCGCAAAGTTTGCCACGTTTCTTTTTTCCTTCATACTTTTTGTATGCCTGCCAGCCGCATACACAACACGGAAAGAGAGAACACACACACACACAACTGTTTTGTGGGGGAGTTGTGCAGGGAACAACAAAAATATTTTGATTAATGTTTACTTCCGATTTGCATAAATCTTGCTTTAGCATTTTGGGGCAATTTTAGTTGCTCGCTCTCTTTTGCCCATTTTACGGCCGCTTTGTTATAAATTATTTTTTTATTGTTCCGAATCCGATGTTGTAGCGTATGCTGTGTACGGGGTTAAATTGTTCTGCCTTCAGCGAATGGCCATACAACAAAAAGAGGGCAATAACAAGAACAACAGTTGAATGGGGAAAAAATTGTTGAACCTGGTCATTGGCTAACTGGGATTGAGGTCAAGGCAAGAGTTATACCTGGCACCTGGCCGACAAGAAAACAATTCGCAAAACTCTTAAACAATTTCGCAATGCATCTTCGATTAGCTGTGCTAACTCACTTAACAAATGGCTTGGCTGACAGTCAGAAAATATAACAAAATTGCACTCGAAGGTAAGAAAAAAAAACAACTGCATTTAGTTTCCATTGCAACACCTTACAATCATAAATTGTGCAACGTCCGCCCACTTGACTCTCTGTGCAATGAGTGTGCAGTAAAACTTTTGCACCCCGAAAACTTCTGGAGTAAGTTAAAGCACCCGCGGGTAATTCGATAAAGCGTAAAATTTTGCACTTAAACTATTTTCTTCCTGGCATTTCGAAATTGCATTGTATTTGTATTGTTGTAGTTGTTGTTGTTGTTGTTGTTGTTGCAACTGCTGCTGTTGCTGGTCGGTGCCAACTGTTGTCAGTTGACCTGTGTAAGAGGTTTTGAATTACAATACAATGCAGTTGGAGAATTCGTGGTTGGCATCCCTAAAAGTTGAACTGATTGCGTGCTTGCCACTCGCTGAGAATATTGAATGATTTCTGACCGAGGCAGCCGCTTGGTCGACTAGGCGTATACGCTATAATGTTAAGTTAAGAATAATACCATAAATATTAATCAAAGCTAAATAAACTTCAATTTTGAATGCTCTACTTCTTCGATATACAGAATATTGGTATATTTTAGTATTTTCTGGTATATTATTCGATATATTTTAAGAATAAGACTGCACTGCTTCGCTATAACATATTGAACAGTGGCTTTCTTACTTGTTATAATTGTATATAAAATGTGTTCAATTGCTTAAACAACTTAATTAAAGTATTCAGTATAACAAGCTAGTCTAGTAATTTTTTTATAGCTATTATTTTTTATATTTCTGTCTTAATTTAGTAAATATACTTAACCAAATAATTATATATTTAGTTCACTCGTCATTACTATTAAATTTATTATCATTCAAGTACTGTCATAAAATGTCTAGAGAAGTCAGAGCAACTTAAATTAGCTTAATGTGGAATCACAATTACAAGTACTAAACGATCATTAATCAGCTAAAATGTCTTCCTTGATTTACATTAAGTGAATATACCCTAATTAACACATAATAACTTAATGATCATTAACAAGATAAAAGCTGATTCTCATTTTAATAATACGAAACGTGTTGGTTTACGAGTAGTTTATCATTTCATAAAACCTGCTGACGTTGAATGAAAGCAGATTTGTGGAATTCAATTAACATTTTAGTCAATTGAACCATTTGTTAGCGTCAAAGCTAGTTAGCCAAGTCAAACAATCTTGCAATGACTTATCTGTCAGGAATGTCGGTTAAATTGGAAATGCTGCACGAGATTTTCTTGTCTCATTTCGTTATTAAAGACGTGCCAAATGTTCGAAGTCTCCCCAAATCGTAATATGAGTATGCTTTATTGCAACTGTAAATGTAATTAAATAATTGCAATTAGCAATTGTAAAGTGAAAGGAAAACATCATACACACACAACAAGCATAGACGCAAATTGCATAAATACTTTAAATTCGAATCAACACATTATCAACTTTTGTTTAATTACACATGCAAATACACAGATGCAGATGCAGATGCAGATACAATGGCAGATGCAGATACAGATGCCCACGTGTTTGATGATAGACTTTGTGGCATCAACTCCAACTCATGGCAATATGCAGAGGCATAATTTGGTAAAGCAGAAATGGATATATTTAATAACTAAACTAAATAGAAAGCTGTAATTGTTGGTGCTGCTGCTGCCGCTGGAGATGCTAGTCTGTCTGTCTGTCTGTCTAAAAGGATATTTGTTTATGCTCATGGAAATTGGAAATTAAACTATTGAATCATTGAATGGCAATTGTCTGGTCAATATGTGGAACGTGTTTCCAGCAGCAAAGCACAAATTTCTAAAGCACAATCACAGCAGCAGAAGCAGCAGCAGTCCGAGTTTGAGTCCAAGTCCTTAACAAACAAATCAAATGCTGATTGCAAATTTAATGGGATTTAAAAATTCCAAATTGCTAAACAAGACTTAAGCTCACACACAGACAGTCCGACTACTAGGTGAGTGTGTGTGTGTGTGTTTGTGTGGGAGTAAATGCCACGCCCATCACTCGTAATGTGCAGAAGCCGTGTAACCACAAGCTGCTGTGGCTGCGTGCCTAAAGTGGAATTGTTTGTAATGCGCTGATGACGATGACAACGACAACAAGCTGGAGGGGAGCTTAGAGAAAGAGCGAAACGGAGAGAGAGAGAAAGAGAAAGATGGAGAGGGAGAGGGAGTTGTTAGCCCAGTGCTACAACTGGGACTACTGTCCCATGCTGAGGATTAATTTAAATGAGATTTTTAATTTACCTTAGCTGCGTTTTCTATTGACTTCCTCACACAAATGCGTTACTTTCATTTTCCCATTGATTGTTTTAATATGCAAATTTTTAAATAATACTTTATTATTTGGCACTCAAATGCTGGTAAATAATAAATGACATTGTGGTTTCTTAAATCTGTATATGAGTATCTGTCAATAATTGATGTGTCATTATTAAATGGAATACTTAACCAAGTGGGTTTTATTTATAATTAAACGAGTATGAAGAAGCAAAGGTCTTTTTCATAATGAAACATATTAATGTACCACAAAAATATTTAAAATACCTAAGTGCAGTATTAATTTTAAAATATACCGAACATGATAATTCAAAAAATATTAAAGACATTACATACTATATTGTAAACAAAGTGGGGTATTAATTAAAAAGATGCAAATACTAAAAAAATATTATAAATATCGAAAAAGAGAAATTTGGTATATTGGAGAATGAATGAATACAATCTGATCAGATTGCTTGTAAATCTGTGTTTGCTTATCTTTACAATCAGATGATCTTCAAAAATCTTAATTTAAATTAAACTATAATAAAATATAACTATACAAATATTATTATCATTTCTTAAAGTAGAAATGTAATATATGTTATATTTATATAGCTCCATCAACAACAAACAAAAATAGAAGAAGACTTTCTTATCCACTCGACAATATTTGTGAAGGACACAACTTCCGCTTGGCTTTCAATTGTGAAGGCTCTGCCATCAAATGTGCAGTTTTATTGTTGACTTCAGTCGATGCTCTGCGTGCCTCTCTCGCATTCATACATTCATACAGTGGCTTTCATAGAGAAGCTGTGTCTGCACTCAACCTCTGGGAGTGTTTAAATATGTGTGTCGTAATTTAATTTCATAAAAGCAATTGTATTCCTGCCATGTGGCGGCTAAGTTCGCCGGGGACCGCGGCAACAAACTTCGCGTTCACTCGCATTTTGGCTGAATGACAAAATGACGCAGTCGAGCTGAGCTGAACAGAGCAGAGCAAAGTTGCGTTGCGTTGAGAGCCAGTGAGAGTGTGTGCGGTGTATTTATTTTATTTTTTAATGCCAACGCCAACTGCAACTGCGATGCCAGTCGACAAGCATTTTCATTGTCTTGTTTGCCAACGGCGAGAGTCGAGAGACGGCATGAAGTTGCATATTTGACATTGGACTTGTGTGCTCTGATAGCGTGCCAGCCAAAACATCACAATGCTGCTTGGCAACACTCGCAGGCAGCCAGGTTCGCCAACCGGCCAGCCGGCTGGCACACACGCACACTCGCACACACACCACGTAGTATAATTGTGCATGTTTGCTTTGTGTGCGTTGATTTTTGTTTTGATACCCTGTATCCTAAAATGACGAGGATTGCTAGAATATGGGATAAACTAAAGCAACACGATCAGATGATTTTTCTCATTTTAAAGGAATTGAATCTTTAAAAATGGTAGAACTACACAGAGAGAAAATAAACTTGATTAAAAGTAGACTAAGTCTTTTTCAGTCTTAAAAAAACTTCGAACGATATTTTTAGGTTAAAAGCATCTTAGAACAAGATTTTGTCCTTCAATAATCGTTTTGAGATTTTAAGTATTGTTTTTAGATTAAAAATATCTTTAATGAATGGAATTACCTTTCTTTAAAATTTGAATATGGCAATAATATCTGGAAGTGATTCTGTTAGCATAGTAAGTATAGATGCTGCAAATCATTGTGGTGCTGTGTGATCTTAGGTTCTAGTTCTAGTCGAATCGTATAAAAAAAGAGGTAAGAGACTGTCGTATTTATAAATTGTAACTAAGATTCAACAAAAATTCAACAGCATCTAAGGCAAGAAATATAATACATAATATGTAATAAATAATGTTATGTACTGTAATACATTATTTTAATTTTGGTGTCAACACGATTAGATAATAAATTATAATCATGAATATTATTCTTATATCTGACTAAAAACATGGTAACTGAGAACTAATCTACTCATTGCCAACGTTTCTTGCGTTTTTTCTACGTTGCATTGCTTTGGGTCTCTGACAACGCGACGTATGCGCAACGTGTGGCAAATACAATGAAAGCTTCTGCCGCCTCACACACACATACATGAAGAGAAGTATTCCAGTCATATCATTTATGCACAAACGTTGCCAGCTCTGCTTACAAATGCAACAAAGTCGCCAGATGCCTTTTTATTTGTCTGCTCAGCTCAGCTCAGCTCAGTTTTTTTTCTCTGTTGTAAACAGTTTTTGGACAGGCGGCAAATGCAAAGGGAAGAGACAAAGCCTCTCCTGTTAGCCAGCTCAGCCTAACCACAAAGAGGAATTTATCCACATTCACACACACACCACACACACACACACACACACATGGCAAGTGCAATGGTATTTTTGAGAAGAAACTGCAAGAGAAAGGCGCGTTTTAAGCACTTTCAAATTAAATTAAAATTGCAGCCAACAGTTGAAAACGGCAGCTGTAACTCCAAAGATAGCGTTCGTTGCTCAAGCTGCCAAGACAAAAACGTGAAAAGAGAGAGACTAGCAATGAGAAACGAGAGCTGAGCGATGAGATGAGAGATGCAAGACAAGAGGCTCTGGCTCTGCTGACGCTGGCCAAAGAAAAACCGCTTTTGAAGTTTCCAAGAGCTTTAAGGCCCTTTGATTAAAAGCCAGGCAACTGTATCAAGGATTTGCAATGCAGAGAGATGCTTTTACTGCATTGGGAAGTAAATTGAAATTGATGCTCACAAAGATAGCAATTCTATTGAAAATATGCGTCTATTAATGTTGATGAATAATTTTGTATTAATAAACGTTGAAAGTAAAAAAGATTGCATTGGTAAGATAAGCATAGAAATAATACATAAGAAAGTAAAATTAAATATTAATAATTTCTTCTACTAAAAGTGAAAATTATGAAAAATTTGTTACTCAAAATAAAGTAATAACTGAAATAAAATCTTTTTTTCAAACTAGTTTAAAATGACCTTCAACAAGAATTTATTTTAAATTATTGCTCACAAGTATAACAGTACAATTTATTATTCCAAATGAGTAATTTAGATTAATAAAACTCCAATTTATCAGTGATTCATTTGGTCTAAGAAATATAATACATTTAATAATAAAGCCACTTTTTCATTTAGTCTATTAAATGTAATAAATTTTAATAAAAAAAAACAATAATTTAAATAAAATAATTCCGAAAACTAATAATATTTGCAGATCGGGTAGCTTTAAATCGCATTCAACAAGAATCGCGAGCACCAGCTGCCTTGAAACACACATACGTCAAATCGCAGCCCCCGTAAGTATGCAACGTTTCAATGTGTCGCATTTACACTCAACACAGACAATGCAATTCGCATGAATATGTGAGTCTCCCTTCTAAGCATCGAGTAGTGAGTGAGGCGAGTCACACGCACAAATTCACAAGAAGAAAGACGCGAGTGAAATCACATTGCTGTTTGGCAACAATGGCAACACACAAAAAAAAAATGCGTGTACACAGATGCTGCTGCCATACAACAAAATCATAATCAGCATCAGCATCAGCGACAACAAAAGCCCAACAACAGTAGCTGTGGTTGGGGTTGAGAGTTTAGAACCTGTGAGACATAAACATAGTACACATCTACAGCAATAAAACATCCAAAACGCAGTGACAAGTCAACCAAAAATGGCGAAAAATAACATGTGACTGAATGACTGACAGTCACAGACAGGAAACGAGAGACACATGTTACGGAGTTTGGCCGAAAGGTGGCGCCACATTCATAATTATGTTGATCAATGGAAAAACATTTCGCCATATTGCCGCACATTGGAAAACGCTATAAAAACATCAACTCGACCCGCATCATTACCGAACAGGCAGGCAGGCAGCTGCTGCTGATCATTATCAAATGGAATTGCAGTATTTTTCTCTCATTTTATTGTTGTTGTTTGTTGTTGTTGCTGCTTGTCTATTTTGACTTTTGTTCATTTCGGTGTCTTTGTTTTGCTGCGGTCCGTGACTGCTGCTGTTGTTGTTATTAAGTCAACGTTTTGTAGTTTTTCCATGCGGAAAATTGTCATTGTTGAGTGCGTTATTAATTAATTTGCTGCGGTTGCGTATCTCACAATATGCATACATATAATATCTGACTGCACACCTTGTATAATATATACAAATTCGAGTGTGTGTGTGTGTGTGATTTGTATCTCCTGCTGCTTTCTGAGTAATGAAATATTTGCACATGACTGCAATTGAATAGTTTACTGCAGTTCTGCACAATTTACCATTGCCTTGTTACTTGTTCACTCAATTATGGATCGCTAATTTTGAGAAAGAAGTGTCATGGGTGCCTCATTCATACATCTTCTAATCTTAACACCTTCTTTATTTCAATTAAATGTAAATAAAATGCAATTTAATTGCAATATTAACTACGTATTCTTTGTATACTGTTTTTGTTTATTATTAATCACGGAAATACTGTTCAATCTTTTTTGTATATATAATATTATCCATATTCTTAGGATTCAATATGTTGACATTTTTTTAATTGTTGAAAGAATCTTTGTACGGAAATCTTTATATGAGAAAAACGAACTATATGGTATATTTTTAACTATATAGTATTCTAAATATTGTATTATATCGAAATACCAAACATAGCCTTAGGTATACTTTAGTATTTCATAATCCGATTTAGGGATTTCGCATATAATAAGCTAAAGATATTCATAGTTTGTTGAAACATTATATTTCTTAGTCAATCAAAAATCAGTTACTCGCAGAATTGGAGTGAATAAAAAGAAATTCTTGGTGTTCTATAGCGCTATAAAATTCAAGGGCCTCGAGTGATGTTGAGCTATTCTGTCCGCTCTGGCTTATCAAAGTCAGCAACCTATTAAGTCGCATTCTGCCAACAAAGACAATGATGACTGCTGTCGTGTCATCAAACATGGTCCAGACACGCATGCACACACAACTAAACACACGCACACATATTCAAATAGGGTGAAGGGACAGGGGGGAGACTTTGGATACATGTGTATCAGTGTTTGGTTTACTACTCTTGTTGTTGTTGTTGTTGTTGGTACGTCTCGATGCGGCGAGGAGCAACTTTTTGAAAAACAAAAAAAAGAGAAAAAACCACAAAAATATCAGAACAGTCTAAAAAGTTTTGGTCGGCTCTCGGTCTCTCTCTCTCTGAAACCCAATGACTAAATGTGTCTCGTCAGCCTGCCCGGGATTGTATGCTATGGTTTTTTCCTCTAACAAGCCTTTTGTTATATGAGATCAGAGCACAGAGACGGAGACAGAGGACAGAGGCTGAGAGACAGTGGCACATGCCTAGGCCCAGACACATGGTAAACATGTCAAATTGACAGTGTGCAGAGTGAAAGCGACGTCGGCCAAATGACAAAGGCAGCAGCAGCAGAAGCAGCAGGCAAAGCACGACGCCTCCTGCCTGATCCTGCGACCCTCATACACAATTTTCATTGGGCTTTCCTTTTTAACCCATTTTTTCTTCGCCTCGCTTGGCTTTGGGGGTGTGAATTATTAAAAGCCACAGCGACAGCAGGAGCAGGAGTAAGAACAGGAGAAGAAGTTGTAGGAGCAGCAGTCAACGTCTAAATTAGCAGAAACCCAACAGGAAAGTACAATCAGGACGAGAGCCAGCAGCCAGCCAGAGACCAGGGCAGCGTTTGCATTGTTTCACTTTCAGCGAATGTCATCATGACACTGCTTGTCATTATCATTATCATGATAATCATCATCAGCATTGTCAGAGGCTTCCTTCCCCCTTAGCTCGTCCTTTGCCCACTCTTCTCTTGTTGTTGCTGCTTCGGCGCCGAGTCCACGTCCTTTCGCTTGTCACTCATTCGCATAAACAGTTAATTATGCATAATATGCATTTTGCTGTCATGTTGCGCAATTTTTATCTCCCTTTCTCCCCTCTCTTTCTTCTCTCCTCTTTCTCGTTCTCACTCCCTGCTTGCATTTTTATTACTGCTCTTCCTTCAACTGTCCTGTCAGTCGCCCTTGTGGCCCTTTTGTTGCAGCCGTCGCGCGGCGCGTTAATGTTTTTAAATGCGCTCATTTGTTGCTATACTTATATATGGGTGTGCGTGTGTGCGTGTGTATCTGACATGAGTGTGGTGTGTGTTCCGTAATTGCCAGCCGGTAATTCGATGTATGATGCTGCAGCGTCGCTGCTGCCTATTTGTGATTTAATTGAAGCTCAGTAGGATAGAGAGAGAAAGTAAAGCTACTTTAGCATTATTTTAAGAAAATAAAAACTTGCCGTGTATTTAGCATTTAGAGCTGAATTAGCTTAGCTATATAATGTTGACAATTTATTACATGTAGTTTAACATATTATTTAGTAGTTCTTATACCCGCTACCTGTAGGGTAGTACCAAAAGGTACATCCGTACGGCAAAATACACCCACCTCCATCGGGTATTAAATGCTTTGGCTGACAATCTAATATATTTTAAATGTACTTCATCGATACACAAAATATGGTCTTTGGTATATTTTTAGTACGAAACTGTTTTGCTTTTGTTCAAAATGCGATTAATGTATTCTCGAGCACACTCGACTTTAGCTTTCTTACTTGCTCCAATATTAATATATCTAAAACTGAAGTTTATTAATTACACTACTAGCCTCATACAATTTGTAGTTGAACTAAATAACAATAATAATAATAAATCAAAGATTTTTGAATTAAGAATCACTTCATTTATTTATTTACAATATGAACAGTATCGAATTTAGATTATAGTGAGTAATAACACTTTATTTAGATATCTACTTGATAAGAAGTTAAAAATTATAACGATGTGCACTTTAAATGCGTTAAGGATTGACAAATCCAAGAGCACAATTAGTTAAACCTAACTGCTGCAGTTTTCTCCAACATATAAAATTTATTATAAACTTGTGACAAGAATATTCGAAATTCATTGAAAAAGTCTATTGAGAGTATTTGAGTCACACGAACCGAGATTTGCAACTTGGAAGTGCTTGAATATTGATAATATAAATCATGAATAGCCCAGACGAGTTAGGGCTGGCCAATTACATTTCATATGCCAACACGCCCTAAGCTGTGAAACACTTTGCAGTAAAAAGTATCAAAAAACACTTAAAATTCAATTGGACAATCGATTTGCATATGGTGCAAAGAGGAAAGGGGAAAGAAGAGAGTAAAAGAGCTTCGTGCTGCATAAAATTCACTTTAGCATTTCCTGCTTTGCTGACTATTTTTGCGTGGGCTGCGTTTAAACTACGCAAAGTGCTGCTGACAATTATTACATCCGCAGGACATAGACAGCATATCCACACACACACACACATACAGACACATTCACTTTGGATGCGAGTGAAACGGAAGTCAAAGCAGAGCAAAAAATAACATGTTAGTCATACATGAGAAGGATATGGACGTCAAGGACATGGCCGAAAAAAGAGGGAGAAGACAGAGAAGCAAGGCGAGGGAAGGATGTAGAAGAAATGAAACAAGCAAATTAAAAAGGAAAAGGAAACGCATAAAAAATGCGACGATTGAATTTAAATGCCTGGCCAGGCCACTTCTACATACAGTTCTTCGACTTCGAAGTTTAAGTAAATGGCCCAAAATGTCAGTGGAAACGATTCGAGTCGAAGCGAGGCGAGGGTGACGACGAGCACAGCCCATTTCCGATTTGGAACTGCCTTTGACAACGCCTGCCAATGTGCATTTGAGTAAGTCATGAGTGCCAGTTGCTAAGATTCCTTCCTCTCGCCTCGCCTCGCCTCGCCTCGCCTCGCCACCCATCCTTAATAGACAGACCCATCGCATGCTAATGGGGCGGTGGGCATTCAGAGCAAAGAAGCCGTTCTGGTCAGTTAGTCGGGCGTATTTTAGAGGCAGGAGAATGTCTTGGTATTATAAAAATAGGTTGTTAATATGCATGACCATATGCCAAGTGAGTCGAAGGCGAACGAAGAACGACTTGGAACGAATGCCAAGTTCGGTTCTTTTATGCTAAGCTACTTGGCAACTCGAGCTCGACGCTTTGTCTTTTATTGCCTTACATCGAGACACAGGACCCGAAAACGACAATGCGCCCTAAGACATTTTGTTAGTTTTGCTCATTGTACGAACTTGATTGCGAACAACTTGATTGGGTTGTTGTAACTTTTGCGCTCTCAAAAGAATCTGACAGATGACTATTATTATATAAGTTGGTCAGAGAGATCAATAAAGGAAATTATTATTAAATAACTTTGAAGCTAAATTGTTTTAGAAAGAGCATAGCTAAATTTATGTCTTAGTAATATTTTTTTTTTGGGTTGCCCAATTAGAACTATGTCAAAGTAAACACGTGCTTGCATATTAAGTATACGCCACGGTTACTCTTTGGCCACCGGCACAGCCAATCAAGCAATCCTAGTTGTGAGTAGTTGCCAGTTGCTTTGACGTGGCCTCCTCCGGCAATTCATTAAGTGTCGAAAAGTTTTGCTTTTGGTCATTTCTTTGGCGCCAACAATTTGCATACATCGAGAACTTCTCGGTTCTCGGTTCTCAGTTCTAGGTTCCCTTTCACTCTTTCAACAGCGCATTGAAAGTTGCCCCAAAAAAGCAAGCCAAAGTCAGAGACCGAGTCAGAGTCGAAGACTGAGAATGAGGCTGCTGCTTGAATGGATTCGCATTGAAAGTTCCACCTTGGGAAGCAACCAAATGCAGGACAATGTCAGAGCAGAGCAACGTGTGCCGTTGTGTCCATTGTACGAATGACTGAAAGGACATTGAATTAAATTCATTTGAAAACGCAATGTATAGTCTGAAACTAAAGTTTTCGACTACCTCTCCCCCACCCTAAATTCTCTGTGTAGCATTGGAAAATTTGAGGAGATTTAGCTTTTTGCTGTTCTCTCTCCGTGTTGTTGTGTGTGGCTGAGAATATTTAGATATTTTACGCTTCTCTTGCTCTCACTCTTGTTGCTGTTGCTGTTGCATTTTTTGTTTGTTGTGTGCAGCAAAATTAAGTTTGGCAATTTTAATTAAATTTTTGGACATTTCCGTTTTAGCTACATAATTGAGCAATTTTCGGTCGTACGTTGGGAGAACTAAAGAAAAGTAATTCGAAATGTGAAGTATTTGACTAAACTTTTGCATAGAAATGCATAATAAATGAGATGCCAATGTAGTTTTAAAACATATGAAAATATGTTTATATCTATATACTTTTAGTGTACTTATTATATTTATAAAATCAATATTGATGCTGAATTTATATGAATATATCACTTTATTTGTTCCATTTATATAAAAATGCTTAATTGTGTTTTTTTGTTTTTAATATTATGTTATATTTACCCATTAAGCTGAAAAGTATTTTGTGTTGCATAGAAACGATATTATGTATAATTTCTCTTTAATTATTATGAGTGTGCAACTCATTCACATAATAATATAAATAGATATGTGTATTCATATGCAAAATAAGTAGCAGACAAATGGCAAATGGAATCGCATTCCCTTTTTTTTCATAATCAGTTCAATTCCATCTCAAAGAAAAATACGTAATTTAATTATGCGCGTTGGCAGGGCAAACCTCAAGCAAATGCCTCAGCACTTCAGCTTCTCTCCTTTAATACGCAATAAATATGTAAAGGGGAAGAAGGGAAACGGAAAGGAGGCAAAAGGATGAAGAAGGCAAGAAGAAAACAGCCCGAGAAACGGAAATAAAATAAAAAATATGTTGCATAATTTTGAGCTTTGTTCCGACTTAGTACCTTTCCACACACTCACACTCGCACACACACCGACAGACTGCAGGCAGATCCGGAGATCCTTTTGCGTCAACTTAACAGCGTAGAAAATATCCAAGGCAACAATAAGAACAATAGTTCCCCGGGGAGAGTCGCCAGCGCCGCCGAGTGCCGAGTGCCGAGTGCCGTGTGTCCCGCTCTGGCAAAAAAGGCAAATGGAGGTTCACACACACACTAACACTCTCGTCTCACATACGCACACACACACACGCAGACTGAGACGCATGCAAATCCTTTTGCTGGCGGCAGATGCTGCCATCGCTGCTTTTTATTTTAACATTTTTATTTTATTTCCACGGCGCCTTTTGTAAGCATCTTTGGCCTCCGCCCTCTCTTTGGTTTCCCAGCTATGTGTTGCCAGCTTTTCAATTTTTATTTCTCGTTTCGTTTTCTTCACTCACACGCGCACACACACACACATTCGAGTGCGAAAGGATAAATTTTTACATATTTTTCTTACCTTTAAAAATAATTTCCAAGCTGCAGCCGCGTTTCCCTTTCACCCCCCTATGTATATCCCTTTCCCTGATTCGCTTTCCGCGGGCATCGCTCAACATTTTGTTGGCTTATTTTTGTTGCGCAGTTGCCGCTAACTTGAAACGGAATTCAAATGTATATTTAAGAGTATGTGTGTGTATGTGTGAGTGAACACATACGCACACAAAGCACATTTGCGTTGGCTTTTCATTTAATATTGTTGTTGGGCAACCATTCAGCAGCAGCAGCAGCAAGCAGAGTGCAAGCAGCAAACAAAAGAAAGGCGAATCGAGCAACAAGAAGAGACAATCACTAGCGCAACATCTCATTCGTACTTACCACACACCCACACACACACACCAAACACACACACACACAACTAACCGCCAGCGCCTTGATGATATTTTTCCCTATGCAAATCGCATGTGGTTCCTGTTTGAGTTCCTGCCCTTGTATCCTGTATCCTTAGTCCTTACTGACTGTCCTGGCACTAGGCGTGCGTATGAATACATCTATTTATGCATACATACATATATGTGAGTGAATGTGTAAATACATACATACATAAATATATATGTATATGTATGTATGTGTTATGTAAAGCGAATCAAGTAAAGGCAAAACAGCAGCACAACAAATGTCTTGCATCTGCATATGTGTATTCAAGTAGGTGCCTCTGTCTGTGTGTGGATGTGTGTTTTTATGTGTGTGGGTGTGTGTAAATAAGCAAATACATAAATAAAATTGAAAAATTCCAAGAGACACCGTTCCTAGGCTAGCTTGCAAGCTATGCAACGTTTATTATTGAATTCAAAGCATTTACAAGCACAACTGAGCCGAGTCTCTTCCCATATGAACGAGTATTGAAATTCATTTGAAAGAATTGACAATACTCTTTGAATTCTTAGGTTTACTTTATTACGAATAACACTTCAATCTGTTATTGTTTAGAGGAAGAACTTAATATATATAATCCCAAAAGTCTTTAATGGTTAATCAACTTTTAATCCTTATACGTTAAGAATTTGAACACGTAAATATAAAAAACTGTCAATTTATAATATTGATATATTTCGTAAATAGTTTGAAAATATGTTAATATTTAAGGTCAAGAACTTTTATAATGAAATTTGAAATGTTTGAAGTTTACTGCACACATAACATATAGTACTGAGATATTTCAGTAAAATAATCATAAATAAAGTTTGCTGTATAAAGAAAAAAAACATTCTCGACACAAGAGAATAAAAATCGGATAAGATAACCTATAAAACACAAATCAAAATATTAAAAATTATATTGATGTACAAAATCGAATATGAAATATTATAATGTATAAATAAAAAACATTGCTTGCTATAATTTAGGTCTAATAACAGTAAATTCTAAATATTCTCTGTAAAATATTGAAATATATCATTTAAAAATATTTTCTATGAAATACTAAAAAATATATTCAAGATCTCTATGAAATATAAAATGTATAATTCAAAATTATTGATAGCAAATTCAAAATATTATATTTTAAACATTGAAATATATCATTTAAAACTAATGATTGCAAGTTAAAAATATTCTCTATTAAATATTCAAATGAATCAATAATTCAAAACTATTGATAGCAATTTCAAAACATTCTCTGATGTGTGGGCATAAATGCGAGTCACAACATTGAAATCAAAATTTGCATATCTAATTGTATTCAAACGTCAATGCATTTTGCATAATGAAAGCTTTGCAATTGAATACTTTTAGCCCGAAAGTATGATAATAGTGCTTGATGTTTCAATAATTTAACAAGAAAGGCATTTATAGTAGGTCTCATTGTCACTAAGCAGACAACTGTTAATACCCTCAACTCAGCACAACAAACTAGCTAAAGTTTCAGTGTGAAAAGCATTTGCAAACAATAGATGAAAATATGTAAATTGCAGACTGCAAAATGGAAGCCGTCGTGGGCACAGTTGAGGCCAAGAAACCTATGAATTGAATGTTATATAAGAGGTCTTCGTTGGCTACGTGAATATAACGGGTCGTATGTGTAATATGATTATCAGGGGCGTCCTCTTGGCCATTTGCTGCATGGTTTCACGAGTGTGTTGTGTAAGCATTTTGCAACTTGAAGCTGGAGTCGGCTGACTAACTGATTGACTGACTGACACTCCCAATGGCTGGTGGCATGCTTTGGTTTTCTGGTTTTTCTCTATCTACATTCGTCTGTGTGCATTATTGATGAAATATTTGCCGGCATTTTCTTGTATTTTCTTTTAATATGTAACTCAGCAGGCGATGCGATGTTCAGCACACACACACATACACACACACACAGCTGCTGCATTCATTTTGTGGTGTAGCAAATGCGTTAAAAGCCTTCGCTCAATGCCTTAACGAGTCTCTCCAGACAAGGCATTCGATGTTGGCCCATTTGATGTGGCCACTTTATATTCAAGGGCCATGCATTTATGCAACAAGTGAGGTATTCACATCTCGAGTGGATTAGCTATGTAACTTTAATTTGTGTAGATTTCCAAATAATCAATTGATCAATCTATCAATCGTTTCACTTACCTCTTGGACAATCAATTTCATTGTACATTTAGTTGCAGCATACAATCGAGTCTTGTTGTAATCGCAGTGTTTATCAAATTTTTATATTTATTGTTCAGTTAACTGTTTTTCTATTTAGTTCAGTTTGCGTTTTTTACTTTCCTATTTGCCGAAAATTATTGATCAATACACACACACACAATTCGAAATTTCTATTGCAGACACAGAAATTGGGCGTTGGGCGCTGTTTTGTTTATTTGTTCGCTTTCGTGCTTTGTTTATTTATTTGTACGCGCGACGTATGTTTGTATGTTTATTTGTCTGTTTGCTTGTTAATTTAAATTTTGGATATGTTCGCTCATGTTCGCAAATGCTGCTGTCGGCTATTTGCCAAAGTTGTTCGCTGTTTAGTTTCAGTTTCAAGAGTTTGCCTTATTTGCCCGCGAATTATCAGAGCGGCAAGCGGCAAGCGGCAAAGGGAAAGCGGAAAGTGGAAAGCAGAAAGCGGGCAGCTGTCAGTGAGCCAGTGCTCAACCGAAAATTTATGGCCCGCCTGCGGCTGCTTATATTATTATTGAAAGTGATGTTTATTAAGTGCGCCAAGCGACACATTCAAGCGGATAAGCGCCAGTTATACGGATGCAGATATGTAGAATGCCGGATATAGTTTGCTGCTGATTGCAGACGCACACATTCGCACACACTCTCATCCACACACACACAAACTTATTTACAGCTTAAATCAAACTGTGGCTGCGTTTGCTTGATTTGCTTTACACTTTGCTAATCGCTGGCATGCTGTTGATTCAGTTGCTTTACAGTTTAGCCAAAGGCTTTATTGTCTATTCATTGAGTGAGAATATTAAAGGTTTTAATACGCATGTGATGGCAAAGGAAGCAGCTTCAGTGAAGCAGCTTTAATATCACGCATACGCAACGTTGGTCAAAAGCTCACTTTAATGTCGCGACACACACACACACACATATGTTTAAGTGGGCAACTAATAAGCTACAAAGGGAGGCCTCAAATTTTTGTTGTGTGCTTAAAAATTGCCTTTTCTCTGCTCGCACTATGTTTGCCAACTTGTTACGGTCGTCGCTCACAAACACACACACATATGCAGACACACACTCACGCTTTGTGAATAGAAGAGAGAGGGGAGAGGGGTGGCACTTGAAAATGGTTGCACTGCTGCTTTTTTGGCGCCAAATGGAATAATGTTTTTGTCTACACTCGATGATGGCACTGCGAAAATTGTTCACGGACAAAACACAAGCGGCGTATACTTGATGTTCACAGCTTCACTTTTACAATTGGCCATTTGAACGGCATTTCGAAGCACGTCGTTTGAAAATGTACGCTAAACTGCAGTTAAGTTTTCGGTCGCAGCAACAAAAATTAATGCAAAATTGCATACACACGACACGACAGAATGTCGACTACGACAACGGGCGACGACAACGACACGGACAACGACGCGGGCAACGACGACGACGCTGACGCCGACGACAACGACGATGGCGATGGTGATGACGAAGAGCAGCAGCTATAGCAGTAGCGATTGCTGGAGCAGCAGCAGCTCATTGTTGCGCTTGCCACATTGAATGCGTTGCGTTATGGCGGCGTTAGCCTGATGCGACGATGCGACTACCGGCCGCATTTCAGCATCAGCTTCATCGTCACTGCTCCACGAGTTGCTGTTCCACACTTACACACTCACACACACACACACATACTTATACATACATGCACACAGATAGCAGCACACTCGGAGATGAGCAACAACTCGACGCTGGCAGCGACAGCAACTGCGACCGAAGCAGAGCTCTGAGCATTCACTTCCGCAAGGCGCTCTCTCTCTCTCTCTCCCTCTCTCTCTCTTTCGTGCGCTCGCAAAACCGAAATTCGCCAGCTGTGTTTGGCTGCCGCCTGTCGTACACAATAAAAGTTATGCAAAAAGCCAAAATAGCAGCGCAATGGACCTCAAACTATGCAGCCCGAACAATCCATTCTCATCGTATCTCTGGCTGCTTAAATGCGTCGCTGTCGCTGTCGACGCCGACGCCGACGTCGACGTCGCTGTGAGCCGCGTTTAATAAGCAACAACCTTTGTAAGCGCCTTCGTCGGCAGCTGTAACTTGCAGTTGGCTTTTAGGGGCGAAAAGCTTTCGCAAAGCTTGATGTCAAAAGCACATTTAGGGGCAACTTCCCCTACCCAGGCTCTTATAATGGGTAAAAGCTATGCCAAAGCTCTGTTAATAAAGCTTTATGTACAATTACTGCTAAGCTCTTTCTGTTAAATAACAGTTGCGGTGAGTTTTAAGCAAGCATGAGAAAGCTAAACAATATAAATAAAATACAAACATTTTATAACATCAAACACTATATTAACTTTTAAGTTGGTTGACATCATTTGTATTAGCATTTTGTATACATTTATATTCAAGCAAACAACTTAGTTGCTAACAGAGCAAGCTAACATGCTGTTAGTTTAAAATACATGTTATAAAGAAGCCCCTGCGAGCACTGTAATGTTATTTAACATTATCTAACTACCCCTGAAGCAGCAGGGGAAAGCGAGAACTTGACGAAACTTCTGCACAGTTAACATCCTTGGAGGGGTAGCAACAGTAAGAGAGCGTAAGAGAAGCAGCGTCACCCCACTCTCGAATAGGGGTAGCAAATATAAAGTCAGTTTCAATAACATGGTGAGGATGGTGAGCTTAACGGCATGACTGTAAAACGAGCGATGGAATTTCAATCAGTTACAATCTAGTTTAAAGACAACTAACCGAGAAATGGTGACAAAAATATTCGACTAAACATTTTTATCGCTTCTATAACTTGAATCTAAAACTGAAGGGTCGCAAGCATATTAAAATTTGCTGATTTTTCAATTTGAATGCACTTTCCGTTGGCATTGTTTGTTGTCGTTGCCTACTTTTAGGCGCCCAAACGCTGTAAACAGTTTTATGGCACCCGATGCTTTCACGGCTTTTATGGCTCAGCTTTTGCACAACTAACTGAGAAGCTTTGGTATGGGTTGATTGCAACTATCATAAAATTGAGTTTATAACAAACTTTGTGCCATAATATGGGCACTATAAATAGTGGAGAGTGAATAACATACTCACAGTTAGTTGGCATCAATTTGCTCACCTGTTTCGTAAAAAAAATACTTCATCATTAGGTCAAAAGTCGACGCGACTTTTTGTTTTGCCATCGCATATTTTTCTGCATGCTTAGCACTTTTTTGCTCGACTTGCTCAATTGTTGCCTTAATTTTGCAGCTCTCGCTCTGTTTGGTTTCTTTTCTCTTCGTTTTTTTTATGATATTCATGAGACTCCATCACCATGTGAGACTCTCGGTGTATGTGTGTGTGTGAGCATCACGTATAAATATTTTACGACGTCCTTCAGTCATTTACTTTTATTGCAATATTTGCTCACTCAACGTTTATGATGATCATTTTAAGCCATTTTTATGGCCAGCTGCTGTGCGAATTGCATGAATCACGGACTCGCATCCTCGCATGTGAATACTCTCCTCCTCCACCCACACTTTCACTCGCACTCACACTCGACTCGTTTCCCGAGTACCCTTAGGTGTTTGTACTCTGTCTCTAACACACACACACACACACAGAGAGAGGGAGCTAAATATTTGGCTACCTTTGGCCACTTTGCTCCTTTTTATATAAATGGCAGCTCATTAAATTGCTGGCATCGTTTTCTCGGGAGTTGGGAGTCGTAAATTGGTCAGGTGAGGTGGTGAGGAGATGAGGTAGAACCCGGCGAGTCCTTGATGGTCGTCGTGATGCCGTGTTGCATACTTTTGTGCGCATTTCTAGAACAAAATTCTAATTTGGTCAACAACTTGTCACATCATTTGTGCTGCTGGCCACGTAATGAGCTGCAGCTCAACCCGGAACTTTAACTCCATTTTCACGTGGCATTCGCACGTGCTGGGTTTTCTGCTCAGCAAAACTATGTCAACTGCAGCCTAACGACAACAGCAAAAACTACTAAAAACTATGCTAAAGTTTATGCCACTTTCGGCATAGCACTTAAAGGATACGCTCGATTGCTTTCCGGCCTGTCCTGAACTTTTAGCCCAAATCTAGTGTGCAGTCGAGTCGAACGGTTGAAAGAGTGAGAGAGAGAGTAGAATAAAGAATGTGCGACAGAGTCAAAAAGTGCACTTCATTTGATTTAAATTGATACGATGTCAGTTTGAATTTCATTTGGAAAATGGCATGACTAAAAATTTACCAAAACCGCCTCCGCCACTTGAGCGACAGAGTGGGGAGTGAAGAGTGAAGAGTGTGGGTAGAAAGTATAGTGGGTAGACCGACTTATAAGTTATAATGGCCTGACCACAGTTTGCCACTTGACAGTGGCCAAAAGGCATGCTCAAGTGCTTCAGAGATGCTTAAGAGCCGAGAATGTATTCATGTGAATTTCAAGATGAGATTGCTGCCTCTTTTGTGTCTGGTGGCTCACTTCACTTCACATTATGGAATTACAGTTGCAAATGGACAATTTAAAGTGACTGAGTTTATCAATAAGCACAACTTGTATTTTTTGCACGGCAAAACTTTTGCCGAGTGCCGAGCGCCGAGTTGGCGTCATTTACTTTGGCTTAGATGCCAAAGCGTCTGAAAGGCGGCTCTCAATTTCGGGGCCAATTGCAAGTTTTTTCGGTGCATCAAACTGTCATTTTGTTTGCGTCTCCGATAAGTGACTGAGTTTTTGTTTGCTTCGTGTGGGCGGCGGCTTTGCTTCAGCAAATTCTGTTGACACACACGACTGAATAAGGGAAAGAGAGAGCAGTTGAGGTCAGACAAGAAGAGAGTAACTCAATTAAAGTTAAAGTAAAGCACAACTGCTTCAATAATCCGTAAATAAAACTCGTGCACCAATGGAACCCAATGAAGCAATCGCATGTTATTCAATTGAACACATTTTTGCAAAAAATTAAACACAAGTCGAGTCTCTCTACACTGTTCTACAAAAACAAACATACGAATGCAAAACGATCCCTCTTCTGCCAGCAATCACAATTGCAATTGCAGGCGGGTTTCGTTTTTCCCCCCTCTTGAAAGCACAGTCCATTGCACACACATCGACTTCGACAATGACAAGTACATGGGCATAATAAAGTCTTGGAATTTATTTTTATGTGCATATAATGGAGGGCAGTCGACCCGTTCTTTCTCCTCCCCCCTTCAAGAGTCCACGACCTTAATACAAATACCCGCCCAATCGTCCAGGCCGCCCCCAGGAGACGCATTTCATCTGACAATACGGAAAATTTTATGTGCCGGAAAAAGCAGGAGACACCGAAATTTGCAATGCCTCTACAAATACGAGCAGCATAACAGCAACAACAACAATAACAACAACAACAACAAACAGTTACAAGCCAAAATAAACAGTTATTGGGATCCCTGGCGAGGAAGGAACACGGAACTCGAAACTCGGAACTCGGATGACTTTCTCTCATCGCGTTGTGTCCAATGCATTGACCGAAACGTCCGCAGCGAATTTTCGAATTTTGCCAATTTTTGACTACTGTTTGCGTAGTCATTCGAAGATTATCCTAATTGAGAATCTCAGTCTGCGAACTGGGGTGTCATTCAAACCTTTAGGGCTGCGTTACGTTGATGGCATGACGGCACTGATAGTCGATAGCCGATAAAATTGGGGGCAAATAGAAGATAGATCTGTCTCTCTTCCTTAATGGGTGGAGGGTATGAAGAGCGGAAAGTGTTGCACAATGACAACTGGAGTACACATAGAAAAATTGGGAGTATACCGGAAAAATATTTTCATTTCATTTTAATTTACTTCATTTAAAGAACTTCAGAAACAATTTTTACGTATTGAATTAAGTTTTAAAGTTATATTCCATCTTCACTTTAAAAATGTAAGTTAATTAAAATTCTGAGCCATCTTTTTCTGAATTTCAAAATCGTTTTATTTGTTTTTCATTAAAAAATTCTACAGCTTTTTTAAATAATTTTTTTTCAATGGTTTTAGATTTTTAAAAACTTAAATATTTCTTCAAGTGTTCGCAAAATGAGCCAAGTTTTCATTATGAAAACAAAAAGAAATCTCGTGAATTCCCGACAAATGAAGAACAAATAAAAGATGCCTTGACCACTTTGACCCTTGATGCCCGTCAAGAGTTGCGTTGCTGTCACAATTCATTAGGGGCACAAGATTCACGAAGGAAACGTAAACAGAGTTTTTGTTTTAGATTTCGTGACAAATGTACAAAATGTACAATAATGGCAATGCCATCAACAACAAACCCCCGACGAACGAAATTATCACTAGAAACAAAATATTTACACTGTCTCTAAATGGGTCGAAAGTCGAACGGCGAACGGCGAAAGGAATGAAGCGAATGGTCGACTGGACGGGACACAGGAAGTGGACTGTCGAAGCCGAAAAGGATTACTTATCGCATATTTTGACATAAGTTAAGTTCATCACTGAAATACGAGAGTCAATTGTTCACTTTGGTCTGGCCATGGGGCGGGTTAAACCCAGACAGACAAACAGTTGGGTGGGGGACCAAAGGGAGAAAGAGCCATTGGCTCGTGTGATGGGTCAATTGTGATAAGCCGACCGACAGAATGGCAGAATCGGGTTCAGAGTCCTCCTCTGTGTGCTCTGCTGTGCTGTGTTGTGCTGTGTTGTGTGTCCACCCTCGAATGCTCCTTTGTTTATAGGCTTTCTACGCCTTGTTTATTTGCATTTGTTCTGTTTGTATTTGCACTGAAATCGAGGCAGGAGACGCCAATCGTCCTTCGACGTTTCGGTTTTGTAAAATTGGCAAAAATCTGCAGCACAATCGACAGCTTAGAACAAGAGCAAAGGGTTAAGCTTACCGGCTTGGGCTAAACAATTGATGGACATTTCGGACAGCTGTATGCAGGAAGCTCTGCATTGATTTTCACTAATTTCAAATGCGAGTGCTAATAATGCAGGATTTAATTTCAGTTTTATTTGCGAATTTACTTCCGCTTTACATGCATTAGATGACTGCTTGACTTCGCTTTAAGTTGAACTTTAAATTCAAGTATCTTTCACTCTCAGCACCAACTATCTCGTATATGCATAGACTTCTATATACATAAACATATATGTATCTCATAGTTAGCTGTTGATACTTCGACATCTTGTAAGTGTGTGTTTGTGTGTGGTTGCTGTCTTCTCAAGCCAAAGCAAAGCAAAACAAAACATTACAGCAGAGAAGAGATGCGAAACAACAAAGGCAACAGCGGCAAGGACTCGGACTCAGTCTGGGTTTGACTCCGGGTCTGGGTCTGAGTCTGGGTTTGACTACTCATCCACAACAGCCGCGCCTGGTTGTAAAGATATAAAATCAGACAACTGCAACAACAAACAGCAGCACAACAGCACAGCACAACAAGAGCTACAAGAGCCGACAGGACGATGTTGTCCTGGCCTGGGCCATCGTCTGCTCTCTGTCAGCTGCAGCGGCGATTTGTAGCGCCACAAGGATAATCACACTTTTAATCGTGATTTAAGTTTATGGCGCTGGGCGCTCGTTTAGTTTCTTGTTACCCAACGACGACGCATCGTTGCTGCCTGCTGCCTGCCATTCTCAACAAAGATTTTCAATTTTTTCCATGGCTTCATCAGCATCGAGCCGGAGACGGCAAAGCAAACCGCCTTGTTAACTTGCCGCTTTCATTTTTATATTTTTTAATGATTTTTATTGCATAACTGACGGCGTGCTTGCCCTCAGTCTGAGCTGGAGTCGCAGTCTGCGTCTGCGTCTGCTGCTGCTTCAGCTGCCATTGTCCTGTGCGGCAATTGCACTTTGCCACATTTTATAGTTTTGCCCGTTTGCCAGCTACTGCGGCAATGATTTGTTGATAATGTTGCAGCTTCTGAGCACACATAAAATACTGCCAGCAAACTTGCAGATCAGTGAAAAAGATATTCGCTCTAAGAAGATTTTCTCAACTGCAATCATTTCGTTGATTATTTCACTCAGCTAAATAAATCTCACAGCGTTCCCTACCTTTGGCTCTGTAATTTGTAGCATGACTTTACACGACTCTCTTCTGTCTTCTGGTGTCCTGCAGACGTTTTGCTTTAACAAATTATGAACACTCACATAAATTTCACTTATTGCCAGCTCTGTGGGTGCCAAGTTTTCCAGCCTGGAACTAAGACTGCAGCTCAGACGGAAACTATGAGAGAGACTCAGACTGCGATTGAGAAGGAGTCAAAGTCGAAGTTGGAGGAAGCAACTGAGACTGAGACTGAGCTATGAGCACCTTTTTGTGCTGTAATTAGAAGGCAGCGCCAAGTTAAGCCAAGTTATGGTAAGGGAAAGGCTACTGGCCAACTTGAGCATTGAGTGGAAACTGGGATGGGCTTGGGCTTGGACTCGGGATTGGCCACTTGAAATGCAAATTGCGTGCAAATTATGGCAAGCTGGCCAAGACAACCTGAGCCAGGAACAAGGCAGGTGAGCAAGTTCGTTTTTCTTTTTGTGATTTGTTGTGCCACCAGAGGCAAAAATTATTCAAGAGAGGAAATATTACTTACGGTCTCGGAAGTTGTGTTTTTTTTGTTTGTTTTCTTCTAATTGCTTCAGTTTTTAATTCAATTTGCGACTGGGGATTCGACTCGACTCGCTTCGGTCTCGGTTGCACTTCCGGCAAATAATGAGCGCACATAATAAAGTGCGATAAATGAGCTTTGATTACTCTATGAAATCTTTTCGAATTAAATAATATACTTCTCTCAAGTTCTATACTTTTCCGATTTGTTCTATTTTAATGATATTTAATTTTAATGATAAAGACAGATTCCCTTTTTTCAAGAATTTAAAGCGGATTCTTTAATATTATATACTCATTAGTAAAAACTAAGGAATAATTACACTTTTTAAAATATATTTGTAAATACCTTTTGATTTTACTTCAAAGACGTTTGATTTGATTTTAATTTGGCACTTTATAATTGTCAATATTTAAAACTAAACACGATATTGCAAGACTAAACTTATATGTGAAAGATTGTTCGATGGCAATTTTAAATGGTTCAATAAAAAGTGAAAACCGCATTAAAGTGAATTGTTTGATAGCGAAACAAAATTACATTTTCCAACATGTTATTTATCTGTTTCAATCTGGTATATTGAGTCCTCTATGGTATATTTTTTATGCAGTACCATAAAATATACTAAATGTAGCCTTTAATGTATTTTACTTGTTTTGTTTGGCTTTTATTTAAAATGTAGCAAGTATCTGACAATCGTGAGTGTTTTCTTACTTTTTTTATTTTCCCTCCCTACACGATTATTATATATAATATTTTGCCATACGCAATTCCTTAATTTATTCTCATTTATAATCAAAAATGGTTTTTTTGAAATACATATGTTGTGTTGACTTACCGTTATTATGAGTTAGAAACGCATTGTCCGCCTCCGAGGACGAGGATCCTTGTTGCTCGTTGTTCGCGTTCGATGATGAGGATGAGCTCGAGAAGTCGTAAGGATGACTCAAGCTGTTGTTGCCGCCGACAGCAGCAGATGCAGCCAGCGCCTTAAAGAGGTGTGCGGAACGTTGTTGTTGTTGCTGTTGTTGTGACTGTTGTTGTTGTTGTTGTTGCTGTGGATTGTAGGGATTGTTGTAGATGTTGCGTGTGTCAGTCGCCGACTGCAGCTGCTGCTGCTGCTGTTGCAGGTTATATTGCTGCTGCTGAAGCGTGTTATTAGCACTCAAACCATTCACCGTAAAATGGCGTGATTTTGCTGCAAGAAGAAGACAAAGAATGAAAAAGTCAGAAGAAAAGTTTAAACAAAAAATTGAACTTTTCTAACATGTCGCTACATCTTCTTTCCCCGCGTCTGAGTTTCAGTTCGAGTTGCCTTCATCCTCCGCACGCCTAATTGCATGCATTGAAATATGCAAATGTGTTGAAGGAGTGCGCAAAGGGACGAAGGAGAGAGAGAGGGGGGGGATTGTGTGAACCCCAATTAAAGCATTTTCAGTGGCATTTACGTGGTTTGAGGTTATGTTTTTGCTTCGTTTGCTTTGCCACCTATTGTTGCTTTTCACATATGAATTATGCATGCCAATAACAACAATAATGGCAACTGTTTGTGTGTTTCAATGTATGTGTGTGTGTGTGTGTGTGTTTGCGGAAATGATGTTGACGCGGAAGCTGTAATAATGAAGCTGTGGCAGAGCTGCCAAATGTCGTCTAATGCCTTCCCCTTGCTCCCCCGAAAAAGTATGCTAACCCTTTCAATTTTCCAGCTCGGCCAAAAAGTTGTTCCTTTCTCTGGCTGCTGCTGTTGCTGCTGTTGCTTCTTTTGCATATTAATTATGCATGTTTTGTTGGTGTGAAGGCATCAACACATTGTTTGAATTTTAAGCAAGCTATTCTCTGGCATTGACAACGAACGCTGCGCTGCTTTGCTCTGTTCGCTTTTTTTACTCTCCTTTTGCTGGTTGACTAGCTGTTGTGATGTTGTGCCGCAATTCAGCAGCCAACTGTGTAAATATTAAGTGTGAAAGATAACGAGCTAATAACTCAGTTAACACACACACCCACACACACACACACACATGAGAACAATTTGTGGAATGTCCTCGATCGAAGCACGCAACGCGCAACGTTCGCTGAGCAATTAGACAGCCGAATTAATCACATTTAATTACAACAATTTAAATATCTAATAAAAAACCAAAACTGTATCAATGCACACACTTTGACATCAAGTGTCTATAATTGCTTTAATATTCTACAATTTGTGTTTTCGGTGCGTGTGAAATTCAAATACTTTAGCATGTGATTTAATGATGCCAATGGAATTTCTGTATCAATCGATTGATTGGCCTCGACAACTGATATGCGTGACCCAAAAAAAAACAGAAAATAAATATATGGCTTTCCCTTCATTTGCATTTCACATGCATACATTGTGGGTAAATTGTAAATTAATAAGCGCATTTATTTATTGAGAATCACGCTCAAAAAGTTGGGAAAAACTTTCCGCCAACTTTTTTTTGGGTTGAAGCTTAATTGTTAATTGTTAATTGGCAGCGCTTTAAGCATCGATTGTTAATTGCCAGGCTTGATTACATTCACCATTCGTTAAGGAGCATGCAAACTTTTCAAGCACTTTCGTCTGCGCAAAGTTGACGATGAGCAATAACAATGGCATAATTTCCGGGTTCGCTCTTTAAGTCTTCGATTTGATTAGCCGTGGCCACGTTCCATAATAAAATAAGTAAGAGGACAACAGTCGAGTGTACCAGACTATGAGATACCCGCTACCCATTTGAAATAAAGGAAAAACTATGAGGTATTATTCTTAAAATATATGCGGTACCGCAAAAACACTAAAATATACCAAAGCCGTATTTGGTATATTGGTATAGTACTGCATTAAAAAATTAAAAAATATTCAATATAAAATTATTTCTTTAATAATTTATATAACTTTCATCTAATCGCAAACTAATTTTCAGGAATCATAAATAATGTTGTTATTATTGTATGTACCAAAAATCTTCAAAATTATTAGATTTTTTTGATTTTGATTTTGAGGTGGGCGTGGAAAACATTTTCGAAAACTTCATTAATTTGCTGCATCACAAAACTATGATACCCTTCTAAATAGGTATAAATAGTTGCCATTTGATTTGCAAAAAGAGAACAACGCGAAGATGGGAAAAAAATGTTTGCCCATTTCCATAACCATTTTAGTCCCAGAGAGCTATTTTTATTTTGTTTTGCTTTTAACAAAATTTGGCAAATTTACACTTCCCCAACTAACGGCGAATAACAACGTCAACAACAATAGAAATTGAAAAGCGTAACAATGGCCAAAAAGTGTGATTCATTTTTGTTGCCTTCCCCAAAAGACCGAAAAGAAAGTCACATAAATAAGGCAACATTCAATGCAAATTGGACTATTTACGCAAATTTTATTGCCGAGCATTTTTATATTTATTTCGTTGTTGTTGCTGTTGTTGTTGTTGTTGCTAGTTGATGCTGCCCCTAGGCACATGTGGCAAAGTGTGTTTCGGCATCCTTGGAGCATGCTTTATGCTCTATCTATGTTGAATCGTTGCGCCCCAAGCGACTACTAAATCAGGCAATTTGAATTGTGCTTCCTCCACTTTCACTTCGATAAACTTCTTCCCCGTTGTTGTTGCTGTTGTTGGCAAAACCTTTTGGGGTTACTCCGAGCTCATGGCTCGTCTGGCGCTCAAATTATGCGATTTGATGTCATCATTTTGTCGCCAAACGATGCGCGCCTCACTTGGCAATTGCCAGACTTATTCCACCTCCCACATACATACATACATGCTCTGCTCGCCCACAATTTCTGGCCAGATTTCCTTTCCTTTGGCTGTGGCCTATACTTAAAAAGCGTTTCCAACAAAATGCGTCCGCTTTATTGACATTCAGACGCGTCGCCAATTTCCGCGTCGTCAACGGGTTAAGAATCATGCCTGCGGCGCTGTCATAAAGCCTCCATCTCTTTCGTTCTCTTCCCCATTAAGGCTGGGGACGAGCTTCCAATAAATTCGCTCTAGTGAAAATTTATTGACATTGGTTTTTAAACCGCGACGCGTGTTGCCAAACGTTTTTACGGCCTCTGATGTGCCGGAAATTGGCTTGTATTGAGCCATAACTGACCTTTAAAGATCCCTCAAAAAGGAGAGAGAGCACAACAAAAGTCGATAAGCAAATTGAGCTGATGAAAGGGCAATCAATGCTGTAGATTGATGCGCAGTTGTTTAAAACCGTGATCAATTTAAATAACAAATAATGTAATAGTAATGTCATTGCTTCCAATAAAAATACTAAAAGTAGCTTTAATATTCCGGAAGAGACTTTTCAATTTAAAAATATTTCTTTTATATTATTTGACGAGAAATTTTAACTCATTTCTTTTAAAATTACCATGATTAATGCTTGAAAGAAAATAGAAGCAAATTTAATAATAATTATAATATTTTTCGGAATAGTTTAATGTTAAATCATTTCGTTTTAAACATTTTAAATTATTACTTAATATAACTTTTTTTTGTGAAAATTTAATACTGAATTTAAAAGTATTTACTTCATAAGATTAGACGACTTTTAAATTCATCAAATAGACGATATAATAGTCACTTCAAGGAAAACGTATTCAATAATGTTTTGTCGGAGAAACTAAATGTTTCACACAATTTTGAAAAAACCTTTTTCTTAATATTTTCTAATTATTTGAAAAATTATTTATAGAGAAGAAAATCCAAAAACGGCTTAAAAATAGAGAAAATTATTTTAATGAAAAGCTGAATTTAAAAACTATTTGTAGATTACAATTTTAGTTTTTTTATTTAAATTTCTTTTAATTTCTCAAAAATAATCACTTCAAGGAAATTGATTAATATATTAATCCGAATAGCTAAACGTTTAATATACATTTTAAATTTTCCAATGATTATTATTCCACGCTACTTTTAAGAGGATGTCAAATTTGTGCGATTCAAGAATACATTCAAATATGAAGTCTTTTATCCCGGTATTTTCCACCTTGAAAATAAAGCGACTACTTCAAAAGTGCGTAAGAAAACAGATTAGTGCGCTGAGGCCATTCGAAATTGTCATCCATTCAATGTAAATGGCACCATATTAATCAAGTCTTATTAACGAGGTTTATTTCACCCGTTCATCCAATTTCAATGGGACAATTTTGTTGGCATATGTTGAAGAGTGTCCTCGGCTGTTTCCCTGCGGGGGAAGATGCGTTGCACAACCCACAGAAGCCACCGCGAATTCAAAAACAACAACGAGACAACATAAGGACATATTTCGGGATTGGAACCCGTCGAGCCGCCGGGCAACCAAATGAGTTACTTATCACACAAGCGGAGAGTAGCGGCAGATGAATTGCGAGCACGAGGACACTGTTGTTGCTTATCGACGCGTTATCTTCGCGCTGCTGTTGATGTTGCATGTGCTCAGCAAACCGCGAAATGGAATCCATAGATCAACGCGAAAAAAAGAAAAGTAAGAGAATTGAGTAAACTTGCATTGATAAATTAAAAGCAGCCCAAATGTTTGCGATTGCTTTGACATGTTTGACAACAATGGGCCCATGGTGACGCAGCGCAGTGGTGATGAGGTGACTTCCGAGGGGGGGAGAGAGAGAGAGTGAGAGGGAAACGGACTTAAGCCGCTGACAAATGCGATTGCCTATAGAAATTGAAAAACCAGAACGAAACCGAGGCACACAACCCTTGAGGGTTAGCCGACATTTGCATTGATTTCAATTAATTTGCTTGTTGTGCTCTCTCTCCCTCTCTCTCGCTCGCTCTCTTTCACTCTCACTTGCTGGCCATTGTCCCTGATCCAAAGTATTCCCTGCCTTTATATATAGATTGCGTGATTGTAATTGATATTTGCCTCTGCTGGGCTGCTTCTAATTCCGGCTTCTGTTTTGGTTTTGGTTTCGGTTTTGATTTTGCTTGTGTTGTTTTCGGTTCTGACTGTTTGCCTCGAGTCAAGTGCTTCCTTCTCCTTCTACCGCGTCAAGGGAATTATGTAAATGCCAACATGCATTAGAGACGCGACGAAACTTTGGCGAAACTTCACCTCTAAGCCGTTTTTGCATTCGTCGTTGCAGGAGGAATTAACATCGTTCAGCTGTGCGAATTTCAGTCCAGAGGGTGACAAAACACACTAAGGTGTTGGCCAACCCGGGGAATCCTCTTTGTCTCTCTCTTTCTCTGGGCTTGCATTTTGCTTTTAGTTTTGTGAATTTGAAATGTGAAGACATCTGTTCAAGTATCCATCCCAATGCTAATGCACCGTATGACTTTATCACGCATAGATAGCAGGGATTAGAAAACACTCAAGCAACAGTCTCAAACCAGTCATAAAAATGTTTTGCTTTAAATTGAAACATTCTTGATTTCAGTTTCAAATGTTTTGCGTAATTTTTGAATGCTAATGACTACATTTGAATCGGCAGTCAAGAAGCAAAAAGCAACAATGAGTGTCGTACACGGGGTGACATTTGACATATTCAACTCATTAAACCAACATTGAGCAATGCCCAACAATGGTAGGCACAGACGGACAGAGAGACGGACGTACGGACAGACGGACGGATGTGTTTGCCAGGCTAATAATAAACAGCAGACAAAAAGCGAGCGCATTCAAAGGCAAATGATGAATGCGAACAGGAGAGAGAGTGCGAGAACAATGGCCACAATGGCAATAGGATCAGAAATCGGCAGCAAGAAGTGTGGAGGGTTCATTAAAAGTGCGTCGCGACTGTCGCAGCATCAGCTTCAGGGGTGCAAAAACTACCCTAAACCGGGGAGAAGAGATCAAAGCGAAAGCGAGCTGCAATGTGAATGTTTTACTTCGACGTTTTTTTTTTATGCCATGTGAATACTATTTCGCTGTATGCGCAGCGAGCGAAAGCAAAACTTATTACAAAGTTGACATTGTGTCAAACACGAAATAACGAGCCAAAGGCGAGGCACACGCGTCCTTCCACACCTTCCGCCTCTTCTTCCTCCTCCTCCCCGTAGTTTGTACCTTTTTTCCCTCGATCCCGTCGAGCTGTAGTCGCAATTATTGCGTTTGAATTGTCAACACCCCGGTGAGCAATGGCTGTGGTCAAAACCGAAACGCCACGGGCAAATGCCCAGTCCGCTTTTCCCTTGCTTTTCTCCGCTTTTCCCTCTCAGCTGCCGCTGCAGTGCTGCTGCCTGGCAATCATTTCGTGTGTGTTTAACGCGTCGGGTGTCGATTGTTACAATAACATCGCCCACAGCGCAGATTTGAGCCTCTAACGAGAGCTGATGATGATGGTGATGTTCCTCAACGTTATGAGTGGACAACCCCCAACAAAATTCCATTTCCAATCCCATCTCATCCTTTTGGTTTTTATGTGCAGATTCCGCTGATGACCCAATGGAGTTGTCCTGGGAAATGTGTCATTATTTTTAACAATTTTTATATGCGTGTGGCTTTTAGCACCTTCTGTAATTTATGACTCTCTCGCTTTCAGCTTTTGGGCAATTGCTTGATGGACTTTCCTGATAATTGGGGCAGTCTAATGGCCAACGGGCTCAAGGGAGCGATGGACAGCGATGGATGTTTGATGATTAGCAAACAGCCTGGAGTTCAATGGGTGTCATAATATTGACAGCTCCACTAAGTTGGGCTTAGGCATGTCGAATCGCAAGTCATTCGTTCATCTGCATTCAATTGTGATTCGCAATACAAGCACTTAATCATTCCGAGGAAGAAATATACTCGATAGTTAGGAAGCAGAAGAGACTGCGATAGAGATAACATCTGGCAGCAGGCCAATAATTCAGATTTATTGGCTTTCAAAACAGATTTTCAACGTTGCACTAATATGGCCAACCACAAGTCGAGCCAAAATGCAGTTTTCTCTTTGTTTTTTTGTTCGTTTGTGCCACAGGCAACGTGTTGCCATGACTGTGTGTGGAGTGCTTCTTGGACCATATGGCATGATTGGACAATGCCCAACAACTACTGATGCCGTGGTCGTGGTAAATCCGTCAGAAGTGTGCGCCGGCATCGATGATGACACAAAGCGTGGAAGGATTAAACGCGACAGCGGGCAGCGACAATAAAAGTTCATCATCAGCGCAGAGGACTCTCGTTCGCTCGACAATTTGTCGCTCGTTTAGTTGAGTCGCAAAAATAGAATAAATCGCAGAGATAATGAAAAACGAACAACAACAACAACCAGACAAAAAAAGAAGCAGCTGAAGGGTACAGCATAAACCGCTGGCGAAAGGACAGTTGGGCAGCTCCTGGTAATCCGACGATTAATTAAAAACGTTGTCGTTGTCTTTCCCCTGTAAAGGGCTTAAAATTGAAATTGATTGCCGCTGTTCAGTGTGGCTGGAGGCTTATGCAAAGTTTGTGCAATTTAAGCAAAGTTGTTTATGCTAAATAACATAAATATAAATAATGCTCGAGGAGTGCGTTTGCCTTTTGGCGAAAACAATCACATTTATTACTGACAAAATACTCCAGGGAGTTGCTTCTGTTGTTGTAGTCATCATCACCGGGCATACCACTTATCATCATCATCATCATCGTCGTCGTCACCTGAATGAAAGTCGCTTAACAAGCTTTCAACTCCCTTGGGCCATATGCCAAAAAAAAAAGAGAAGCAGCAGAAATAAAAGTAAAATGCCCCCCAAAAAAATAAGAAAGAAAGTTATGGACGATGGAATTGTGCAAAATTCATTTAGGCAAAGTTTACACGCGTAAAAAGTTAAAGACAATTGCCATGAAAATGTCACAAGGCGCTAAACACAATTTCTAATGAAGTTTCGCTTTATTTTTATTTTGGATTTTCCACCCTCTTTGATCCCCTTTGAATACTTTTTGATTGGATTGGATTTTGGGTTTTATTTTTGTTCATTTTTTGGTTTAATTTTGTTGTGTTGCTGATTAGCTGCACAAATATGGAAGTTGTTGACATGGAAAAACTGCAAAGTTCTCATGCAAATTAGCAGTGGAAAAACCATGGAAAACTACCACACACGTGTGGAGTGCCGGAAAAGTGCAGCATCAAGAGTTTATTTGTGGCCTTGGTTTGCTTATCTAACTGCCAGCTGCCACCCTCTCCGAAACTCTGGCACAATAAAAAGCCATGTCGCTTTCTCATATCAATTAGTTACAAGCGAGTACACTTGATTCATTAGCGTGATAATTACAACCAGCACAAGGATAAACGAGGACACTGAGGATGCTGCTGATGAGAACTTGACATGTTTAGAAAGTTTCCCACGCGTGTGGTTGGCAAAAGCTAGAACAAAAGTGAAGCGAAAAGACTTTGTCATGATGAGGCTCAACAAATGTCGACGAAAGTAAATGAACAGTTAAAGCAAAGCTTAAAGTAAAAAAAAAAACAGAATGAAATGGAAACACAAATGGAAATGGCAATGGCCATAGAAAGGAAAATGGAAATGAAGTCAAAGCTAACTGCTGCGACAACAAATTGCTGGCCAGCGGAGCATGAAACTCAATTCACAGCTCAGGTAGTTCACAAAAAAAAAAGAGAAAACTGTCGAACAATTAGAACAGAAGAACGAGGGGAAGATATTACAATGGAGATCTTCTTTGGATTGAACCCTTCAGCGCATTTAATTGGACTACAAAGCTGTTGCTGAATGAACTATGTGGCTTCTGCTTTGCTTAAAGCGAACAACATTTTTGACTGAAATATTGCACAATGGGATTTTGGGCTGCCGTCTGTTGCCAAGACAATTGATAGCCCCGTTCTCTGCACCGCCGATATCTGTCATGTTAGACCCCTTATTTGTCTGTCTAGCCCAGCAAGGATATGCGAGAGAGAGTTCACCTTTCGATTTTCGTTGCTGATTCTGAATTCGCGTCGCACTGCTTTTAATTTGTGTAAAATTACAGTTGTCGTTGCGTTGGATAAGAGAGGGGAGAGAGCGAGGAGGTTGATTTCATCCCTAAATCGATGTTGTTACTCTTCAAAATTTCAGTCTTGTTTGCGCTTTGTGTGCGCTAATTGCAGTTTGTATGAGGTTAAGGCCTTTGGGCGCATGTGAGTCTCACGTATTTGCTTAGCTTCCATTTGTTGACTGCCTTTGCTCCTTGAAGGCCTCTCTGGGTATTGGGATTTGGGCTTGCGATTGATTAGAGAGCGTTGTGAAATGTTGTAAATTGCAATGTAATTTCGTTACCAACCAGAAATAAGATAAGCTGCTGAGCAAATATATACGCAAATGTTTGCCGCACTGATTAAAGAACTGTTCCCCAGAGAAGAGAGAAGTTGCTGCTGTTGCTGCTTGACCCACATTATCAATTAACATTCAATTTGTGCATAGCCGGAGATATAAAACAATTATCACACGACAATTTCCCCGGCAGCACATTTTCATCTTCTTCAATGTTTAATTTCCTTTCAATTTATGCTAGAAATCGAGGTCGTCATCTCTATAGTACATATAATAATGCATACACACGCCGATAGCTAAAGGGCCAGGACTGAAAGCCAATTTGCCTCGATGATGATGAAGAGCCATTGATGAGCCGCCACCACAGCGCAGCCAAAGAGCCAAAGAGACCATATCGAAGCGAAGCTAAAGTCAAAGCTGGAGCTGGAGCTGGAGATGAATGCTGTGTGCCAACGTTGGCTGGAGTCAAGTCAAGTGGCAGACGCATATCAATGGACGACAGCAAAAAGTGGAGAGCAAAAAATGTTGCTTCAAGTGTCAATCAGTGACAACACACACACACACAAATACACTCATATGAAGAGAAGACAAACACACACACATGCGATGCAGATTGCTGGAAGCTAATCGATTTATGTTGTAATATTCAAAAAGTTTCCCATAAGGACCACGACAACGGGAGCGACAACGACAGCCAGCAACGACCTAATCCAGTGGCACTCCCTCGTGTCCCATCGTTGTTATAATTTCTCCCCAGCCAGCGATGTTCGGTGAGAGCAGAGCAGAGGCCATGGCCACGTGTTTGGCTGTGATTTGAAGCACCCTGTAAGAGGCGAATATGTGGGCCAGGAACCAACGAATCTATCGCCAACGGGCCAAGCACCCACGGGCCAGAGAGAGCGCAGAGTGAAGAGTGCAAGGAGCAGGTATCAGGACACATGTGTGAGCCAGCATCTGAGTTGATTCTGCTGTCGCTGTCGCTGTTGGTGTCGGTGTCTGTTTATCTGCCTTCGTTTGTCGCATTAAAATTGAATAAAAAATCAATCTCAATTCTAGCATAATTTGATTCCTGCCTTCGATTATACGTGTGAACGTATTTGTGTATCTGCATGTGTGTGTGCGTGTGTGTGTGGGGATCAGAGAGGTTGTTGTCCTGGATTGGGGGCAAATGCAAAAAGTAAATAAATACTTAAATCATAATTTGTATACTCATCGATGAGTAAATTGAGCCACAGGCCCAGCTACTCCAACACCTCTTGGAAATATCAAATGAATTTCGAAAATTCGAAAAGCAACTTCAAAATAATACTTTAAATTTCATATTTAGAAATTGATTAAATGGTTATTTAAGTAATATATAATAATAATAAAGTAAAGTTTTGTTAAAATGATAAAAATTTCAATAATGCTTAAAATACTAAAAAATACCAAAGACAATATTTGGTATATCAATCAAAATATACCTGATTATGAATCAAAGCAACTTAAACCCGACTGCAGCAACTTGCCATAAAAGCAAAGCTAAAATACGGATATAAAAGAAATAAGGTAAATAAAATATAATTAACATAAGAATTTTGATGTCAATTATATGACATTTTTTTTAATTGCAAAACATAAAAATATTCTTAGGAACATTTTTATAAAATAATTTAATCTTCTTCTACAAAAAAATGTATTACTATAAATAAAAAGAAAAAATAATTCATAACTTCTTAAAATGATATTATTTACAGTTATAAAAGATTTAAAGTAATACAAATAAAATGTGTTTCTCTCACTTTCAATAAAGTTTGTAGCTCAGACAAGAAAGAGAATCTTTTACTTGAGCTTAGCACCAAATTCACTTTGCGATATAGTAAGTAGTAAGGACTCGCCAAGTTTTTTTTATCCCTGCAGCTTATCCACACATGTGAGTAAATAGTGAATGGCTCGAAGAAGACAAATAGAAAGGAGCTGAAGAAGGGACAGGGGGAAGAGAAGGGCGGAAGAAACTCGTTCGTTTGGATGCGTTTATTCCAATGCATTTAATAAAGTGTTTATTTCTGCTGCAACAAATTTGCCAGCTGAATGCAGCGCGTAGGAAAAACTCTCACGGAAAACCCAAACAAAAATCGTAGACGACGAAAACAATCCGAGCTGAAGCTGTAGATGAAACCTGGGCACGACACAAAGGAAAATTGCTTTTCCGTTACGCACACACGCTCGAACTAACTGAGGAAAATACCTAGCACGCTTCGTGGCAGCGGAAATATGTGGCTAACGCATCCGTGCTCACTACTCCTCGGAAAAATGGAGACACCGTGCTTTGGCTAACCCATCGAAGTTGGGCTCTCGATGACGTATAGTCAAGTGGGCGGGCGGTAAGTGGGCGTGGTGTGGTTGCATTCCTTGGCAATTTTGTATTATTTTCGGGGTTCCGGGTTGGCGCCGCAACTTTTCACCAAACTGCGCGTAGCATAGTTCTATTTCAACTTACTTTTTACTTTTGTTTTCTATTTGTCTTTGCGTGGGTGGATCAAAGAGGGGAGCGGAAGGGAGACTGAGGCTGGCCACGCTTGGCATTCGGCTTGAGTGGCACATTATTTGATGATGCTTTTCGCGATTTTTTCGCACTTGAGTGCCTGATTTTTATTAGTTGAATTCTTTACGGTTTCGCCTGTAAAAGTTTCAGTTTCTTGCCGCCGATTTTTCTTTCTTTTCCCTTTGCTTTTTTTTTGCCATTCTTTTGGGTTTTGTCTATTTTCAATGCCGCCGCACGTTCAGTTCCCATTTTTTTTGGGTTCGACAAAACTTTTCCTTCCTTGGCTGTGTGCAAACAATGATTTTGAAATATGGTAGCAAAAGTATCTGATAGTTACTCTTGGTATTATGTGTAATTCCAGCTGTAGATCTTTTCTTTTTTTTTGTCGACTGACAGATTCAATATTTATTTGGAAACAAATGAAATGAGGTAATTCCTCATCTGCAGCCCATTGGCGATTATCAGTTCAACAATGATAATATCATTTCTCACTTATCGACCAGGAAATTTAAAAGAGAGATTTTTGGTCTGCCAGTCATAGCGTGAAAAGCGCAAAATCTTGATGAAGAACAAAACGAACGAACAAAACAAACGAACGGAAATGAAAGTCAATTTGAATACATTACCAATTCTAATTACGATTTTTCAAGTACAATAAAGAAAACGACAACGACGATGGCAATGGCGATGGCAACAGTGCGAAAAAGACAAATACGTACGAATGGCATGAATAAAATAATATTGGGTGGAATCCACCGAATTGTAGGGATTCGAGAAGGGAGCAGGAACAGACCACGAAGCATTCAAATTGGAATTTCAAAAAGCGAATAGACAACAAGGCGACAGACAGCAGCAAGGGATGGGGGAGGAGGGGGTAAGGGTGTCGTGGTCGAGGCGGGTGTCAGTGTTGTTGGCTGACCAAAAGATTAGCTGAAATGTGCCGCGGTGGAGAGTGAGGCGGCAAAAGCTGTGAGTTTTCACAGCCAGTGACAGGAAAATGGCGGCGACTACAAAACCGAATTTGAATAATTTTCTTTCTTTCCTTCGCGTTCTTTTTTTTTGTGGCTGCGTCTGCACAAGTGGCAAATGAATCAAAGTGTGGGTGAACCCAACTTGGAGGGATTCGCATTTCATTTTATTAAAAATTCAAATACTCTCGCTTATCGCTTTAGACGCCAGCTTAAGCCACCTGCAAGAAATGACAGCCCCCAATACACACACACACACACCATTCTCATCCACTTTCATTCCAAACACCCTCCATCCTCCAATCCCATTCTCCACTTGACTTTTGGCCACAACAAATATCGCAATGAGCTTCGCTTATTATGCAGCATTTTTTTCGTAGTCTCTCTCTTTATCCATGGCCAAGGTCTTTCCTTCGGTTTGGTAGCAATTTCATATGCCTCATGCCAAGCAAAGAGAAAAAAATTAGAAATGAAAATTAAGTAAATATTATAATATGTTTGCCACCAGGCAGCAGGCAGCAGGTGCAGCATCGAAATACATTTCGGTTTCGCCTTGGCAAATAAATGATAAGCATTACATTTGATATTCATTATTTGATAAGGTGTAATAAGAAATAAAAATAAAACTTTTGCTAGGAAATGAGATTGTTGACGCCGCAGCAGCACGAACAGAGGACGCAGACAAGTTGTGGGATTAAATGCTTGCCTAAGTGAAATATGTTAAATGTTATGTTATAATATGTATGTATGTATGTGGATGGCTGCCTGGCAGACTTCTTCTTATCCTGTTGCTGCCTCCATCTACTTGTTGTTGTTGTTGTTGTCATTTGATTTATGAGATTAAAGTGCTCCATATGAAGCATAAACATGTGATGAGTTTCTCTTTTTTCTGTTTTTTTTTTGCCTACGGCATGAATTGCAATTGAAGTCTGGCCAAGGACCTGAAGTTACTTTAGAATAATTACAAGTCTATCCATTTTTTTCTTCTGTGGATTTCTTTTTTTGCAAGTCTGGCAGTCATTCATCACATTAGCTCGACAGAGAAGCCAATCCATTTAAAAAGCCATAACTGCGAATGCGAGTAGAAAGCAAATGCTAATGTCCATCATTTTAATAGTCAAACAACATGCAAAGCGTATCGTTTTTTCAGCTCCCAGTAAAACTAGACAAAGCAAATCGAAAGATACGTATATATAGAAATAAAAATATGAAATGGTAAGTGAATAGTTATTGCAAAAGTTAAAATTAATTTGACGAAAATAGTTATTACTTGTGGTGAATGATATGTCGTAAAATGTATATCCTTTATACTCAGTAATAAATAATTTATACAAAAAGTGTTTAAACTTTAAGTAAGAGTGCATTCAACAGATATTTTAAAATATAAATAAAAATTTTTGTAGTTTACAGATTATAGGCAGAAAACACGTATTGTTATTAAAAATTAGAATCACAGATTATTTGTTGAAGAATTAATAAACATATAATAACATAATACGAGTATCCTAAAATTAAAGAAGCTTTGAAGCGGATTATTGTTGCAAAATGTACTTTATTTTGTATTTAAATATACAGTTCTGTATTTGTAGGAAGGATAATGTGCTTTATATTAATATTAATGAAATGAAAGGAAAATTGTAAGGCTCTTACGTATGTATTCCTATTTATATAATTTATATTATCAATTAATAATGTGCACTTTTGAACGCAATATGTCATACTGTAAAATACTTTAAAATGTATTCTCTAGCAAAAGTGTCTCAGCTTTACCTTTCTAATTTACTAAAATTTAATCTTCAGTTAAATAAATAAATGAGACACACAAGCACTTCGTGCAATAATCAAGTTTAAGCTGGAACTAGAACAGTCATGCATCTGTAAAAATAACTTAAGCGAACGCAGAGCAAACCAAAACGTTGGCCAAGTGGTATAAGCCAGACCAGAAATGGGGCCAGAACGAGGCCACCGTCAGCGTCAGCGTCAGCTTCATCGTCATCGTCATCGTCACAGTGGCAGCGCACTTAAGTTTATTGGATTTGAAGTGATGTCTTCTCTGTCTGAATCGGGCGACTCAAAGCCAAAAGAAGCGAAAATGTTGGTGAAAATTGTGGCTGCACGCACACAAACATACTACTCACACACACACACACTTGGAGCACAGTGGGAACTCTTCAGTTAAAGGCCACCAACGAGTGGCTGGCACAGGTGCAGCACAAGCAAAGGGATGCTAGGGGAGGGGGAAAGGGAAGCGTGTGCGACGAGCATGAAATTATGAGCCCTTTAACGGCAACAGCAACAACAACAACAACAAGGACGTCAACGACAAGCTTAAGCTGCTTAAAACAAGCCAATGGCAAAAGGGGTAAGCACGACTCAGGAAATACCTGCAAAAGGGGGTGCAAAGAGAAGTGGAAAAAGCGAAAGTGTCAAGGATGCGGCAAGCGTTTCATAGTCAAATTAAATTGCTCACTAAAACAGCGAGAGCTGGAGAGAAATGGTTTGAGAAAGGGAGGGAGGGAGACGAAGTTGTGAAGTCGACGCTAAAGTAAAAGGATAATGTGAGCATAAAAACATTTTTAATGAAATCGAGACGACTACCAACTGCGACGGCAGCCAAGCAACTGGCACTTCAACTGAGGAGAAATGTCGAAGTCAGCGTCTAAAAATGTAACAAGTGAGTTTTAAATTAAACACAACTTTGGGATGGGGAATGCCGAAGAGTTTAGTTGAGGTGCGATGGTCCTGCTTTTTGGTGTCTGTGTGTAATTTCTTTCGGCTGCACATTATTTTCATATCCCGCTTAAAATTTTAATTAATTTTCAGCTTGATTGCGTTTTAAAGAGGCTGCTTGCTGTCTTCTCGCTTTCTCCCTGTGTCTTTGGTTTTCCCATCCAACCATGGCGGTTGACGATGGGGGCCTCGGAATTTATAGTTATTGTGGTAACAGTGTGTGTGTGTGTGTGTGTGTGTGTGTGTGTGTGTGTGTGTGTGTGTGTGTGTGTGAGCGGCTTTTGGGTTCGTCTTGTGGCGCCCTTTGACTTCTCTTGCTGAGCAACAAATTTTGGTTTGTAATTATTTACACAATTTATATTTAAGTGGGATTTTAATTAATTTTTCGATTCGCATTGTTCTCGTTCCCAAAATGCAATAAAGCGAACAAACTACATTTCGCCTATATTTATACCCGTTACTCATAAGGTAGAAGGGTATTATAACATGATCAGGGTCAAAAGTCGAGACGATATAGGCATGTCCGTCTGTCTCTCTGTCCGTCTGTCCTAGATATGAGATACTATAAGAGATAGAGATATAATTTATTTCACGCTCACTTTCACCCGCGCCCATTGATAAAAATCGAATAACAAGCGGAATTTTGAAACTATATATATATATATATATTGTACTCTATGGTATTTTTAGAATGTATATATACCAAAAAATAGCCTTCGGTGTATAGTAGTATTTTCAGTATATTAAATTGGGTATATTTTTAGACCACGTTTTTATTAAAAAATTAGTTGCGATATACCAAATTTAGTATTCGGTATATTTTAATACTTTTCGAGTATATTTTTAGAATAGGCTTTTATTCAAATTAAGTAGCGATATACCAAATATAGATTATGGTATATTTTCGAATATGGTTTAAAAGAAAAAAGAGAGCGGGTATCTCACAGCCGACCACACTCGACTTTATCTTTCTGACTTGTTTATTAAAGACTTACCTTTATTCGTATGCCTATCCAAATTTGGATCTTTCAGGCCTGAAATGAGAATAAAGTAATGACAATATCAGTAAACAGTTTTTAGCAAATTTTCAATTCAGGTTTAGCAATTAATCTTTGTCAACTGTACATGGAATATTTGTCTCTCGTATCTTGTTTTGCAATGTAAACTATCAAGTGTTTTTATCTCAATTATTTACAACTAATTACGTGACAAGTGAACCCATTTCACCTCCTATTGGAAACATACAACTGCAGTCATTTGTCATTCTTTAGCAACCATTCTCTCTTTTTTTGAGTGTCTATTAAATTGTCGCACAGTCTGCGAAATGGAGCAAATATCCTTAGCCAAGATTGCACATAAATGGCAGGAAATAAAAGTCGAAAGGGTCAGCGCAAAAGTGGAGAGCAAAGCGAAGTGAAAACAAACAAATCCTTTTGGCATCGAACTCAAAAGATAACTACAGCACAAGACCTTCGCGTGTTTGTGCAACTTCTAATTAATTTTTTTCTCGCAAAAATCTAAGCCAGAGCGGAAATGAATTTAAACTTTTAGTGCAGCCGGAAGTGGAAAGTCGCAGCCAGAGTTGCATTTTGTTGCAATTGTTGTTGTTTCGCTTTGCCAGCCTTCGGCTTGCTTTTGTATTGTGTGTTGGTTGGGCTGCCATTTATTGTTATGCCTTTTGCAGTGAATGCAAAAAACAGCAGCGGAAACAGACGTCAAACGTGAGAGGAGGGAAAAAACCGACGAAGAGCCAGAGAACCATGAAATCGGTATGGCTAAAAGGGAACAGTTGAACTGTTGACTTGGCTTTTAAAGTTCAGCCAAAAAATAGCGTGTAGAGCTATCGGGGGAACTCGTATCAGTCTCTTATGCCATTATTAATAGCTCGTGATAGTCTTTAAGTCTGCGTCTTTGCGGTTTTATTTTAATTTAATTCGCGTCGGCGTTTAATTAATTCTCAGTTATCACCGCAAAACAGACTGAAGTTCTCTTTCTCTCTATTCTCTGTCTTTGTGGCCTTTTTGGCCCCGCAGTCTAAATGGTGTCTAGCCGGACAGAAAAGATTTCAACGAGGTCTTATGGGAAAATGCTGCTATTCCACATACCGCAGACATGTCGGGATGGCCCCCAAGTCGAGAGATAGATAGAAAAAGAGCTTAGCACATAAACAGTCGCTCCGATAAGCGACTGGGGGAAGAGATAGCTACAGCTAAGCGCAGACAATGTTTTGTCAGACACACATTTCTTTTTTGCTCGACATCAAAGTTCAAGCATGCCTCATTAAAGTCTAATCAAATTAGCTGCATAGATTTGACAGCATTTACTATAATGCTGCCAATTACAAAACCCCCAAAAATATATCAGTTCATCTCCTTCATGAATCGTACCCATAAATTGCCCATTAAAATTGTCGCTGAACTAGCGAATCTAACTCCATCCAGCGAATGTCTACAAATCGCCTAGACATCATAAACTCTGATGTTTCCCGCCTTGTAAAGTGTCTCTGATTGAAGCAAGGAGTTGAGTAGTTTTATGGCCCAAACACAATCATCGGGGTTGGCGAGAAGTCTATAGGCCGTTAAGTAAATTATCACGTCATGCTAGCTGCGAACTGCATGCAAAATGAAGAAGAAGTTGGAGATAGAAGGAGAAGCAGGAGGAGAAATCCAGCTTATTTTATGTCAGCTACGTGATCATAAATTTCCATGCATTTTTCGCATTTTGTGCAGTCTGCGTTTGGGTAAATAATTTTATTACTCTTGAGTTTTGTGTCTCTCTTGTTGTGTGTTTGTGTGCCGTTTTTATGCTCTTTGTGTGTTTGCAAGTTGATTAAGTTGTTTGAATAAACTTGCTGTCCGTTTAATTAGAAAAGTTCTACAACGTTTTTCCGCTCAACGGGTGGACATTGACCGCAAAATGTCAAACAGACAGACAGACAGCGTCTTAAGTTAATGTTAAGACAACTGAAGTAAGAGAGAGAAAGTGAATTTAAGGACTTTAATATTTAAGGCAAATATCATTGGGCAACTACTATTCATCATTTATGCAATTAATATCCAATTAATGTCCATTATTTTGCCGACTTTTATATATAATTAATTAAAATTGTGCAGCACACGCGCCTTATGGCAACATATTTTTGTGTCACATCAGCAAATTGCATTGCCCATAGAGAGATAACCTCGTGCCACACGAATGCCTCGCTCCGGGCATTCGGCAAGCGGCAACTGACCAACTGGGCTGAGCCAGAGACTGAGCCCACGGCGAATGTGCTGTGCACACTCATTAACACAACAATAAAATACGCCCCCTTTCATAGCGACTGCGACTGCGACTGAGATGCGATGGCGCGGACAATTAATGTGACTGACACACATGCAAATTTTGCATTCGCCTGCGTTGTCATATTTGATTTACAGTTGCAATTTACACACTTGCCGAGTGGGTTTGTTCCCCCTTCTCCTCTCTTCTCTTACCACTTCGACAGCTGTCTACGTCAGCGTGCACAGTGTCTGTTTGATGTTGTTAATTGATTTTCAAAGTCAACTCGCCGGACCGGGACCACGACTGACAAACGCTCCTCATCTTCGCCCCCCGAGCCGAAAATTTGCTTTCGCTTTTACTTGTGTGCAACGAACACACGCATTGAAATCGCTCAGAGATTAGCAGGGCAGTAAAATGCGTCTCCATTCAGTCGCAAGCGACATAAAACCGATGCTCAATCCCCAATACTCAATCCGCATCGCATTGCATTGCATCCGCATGGACAATTTGCACATCGAACTGAACTGAACTGAAGCTGGGGATGCGTGTAAGTGCAGCGAGCCGCATTTACAGCTGCAATTGCAAGTGGATTTCGTTGTGTTGTCCGTGTGGATGTGGATGTGGCCAGGACACTGCCAGGACGTGGCCTGTTTGTTTTATGTGCGGCCATTGTAGTGTAGTCTCCCCTCGGCTCCGATCTTGTTGTTGTCCGCATGGAAGCATGCGGTTCAATCAAAGCGATTTCCAATGTCCACAAAATTGCGCAAAAGGACATTTTGGTAATTTGACAACGAGGAGAACGACGACGAGTACAGGACACACATACTCGCTTGTTGTTGGTAATGAGTTTGGTTTTACTGTTTAAATTTAAACATGCATCAGTCCCCGGAATTGTAACCGGGAATACTAGCTGAGAGCAACAACAACTGAGAGAGATAGAGACAGAGAGATAGAGAGAGTGCGAAGGGGTTGCTGTGGTTGGCTGCAATTCTAAAGTGTATTTGCATTTAACGCTAAATACATTCACAGAGAAACAGAAGGGAGAGAAGAGTAGAAAGCAGCAGAACATGACAGTTGCATTAATTTTGATTGCGTAAATATTTTAAGTGTGCGGATTGCTGAAAGATCCGCAAAAATGTTTGGTCAGAGCTCGGTAAATGGATTTAAATGGCGATAGTGCTATAGAAAAACACACTTATACAGTTTTAAATGGGACAACTAATTGGTATATTATAGCAAAGTGTTTTATCAAACAAAATCAAACAAAAATGATTTAATATACTGAATAAAATACTAAATGAAAAGTTACATTATATTATTAAAACATACTAAACAATTAATATGTTTTCAATTAATTAATAGATTACTATTATTTATTACTATATTTCATATTTAACAAAAAAAAAATTAATGAAAGCAGAATATTGCGGTATTATTCATAAAATATACTAAATTAATGTACCACACTAATATTTCAAATATACCAAATTAATATACCAAAATGAAGTGAGAGATACCCACAACCGATTTTTAATGAAAGCAGAATAGTGCGGTATTATTCTTAAAATATACTAAATTAATGTACCACACTAATATTTCAAATATACCAAATTAATATACTACAAATTTACCTTAAAGTTTGCCGAACGCTGTTTTGATATAGTACTATATTTAAACAAGTAAGAAAGCTACAGTCGAGTGTACTCGACTGTGAGATACCCGCTACCCATTTTGAATAAAAGCAATATATTTTGCGGTATATTTCTCAAAATATACCAAATATACCACAAAAATACTAAAAAATATACCAAATGGTATATGTGATATATCGATATAGTACTCTATTCAAAATATACCATAGACGGCACAATAGATTGTCAGACAAAGTAACTAAGACCCCCAGTAAGTAGGCGTTTTTGCCCATACAAAAGTATTTCTTTAATAACCTCGACAATTTTTATCTGATCGCAACTAAATTTTCAGGAATCATAACTACTATAGTAATTATTGTATATACCAAAATTCGTAACTCTAGCTTTAAAATTACGCTAGTTATTCGATTTTTTTTGATTTGCGGGGGCGGAAGGGGGCGTGGCAAAAATATGAAACAAACTTGATCTGCGTGCAAATATAACAAATGTTGTCGAAAACAAATTATAGCTCTATCTCTTATAGTCTCTGAGATCTAGGTGTTCATACGGACGGACGGACAGACACACAGACGGACAGACGGACAGACAGACAGACGGACATGGCTAGATCGTCTCGGCTGTTGACGCTGATCAAGAATATATATACTTTATAGGGTCGGAGATGCCTCGTTCTACCTGTTACATACATTTCCTGCCGGCACAAAGTTATAATACCCTTCTACCCTATGGGTAGCGGGTATAAAAATATCACAGAAATAAAATATTTTAACTTGAAAATCTGATAATTATTTAGAAAAAACTAAGCAACTACTCATTTTGTTAGCAATTTTGTATCAAGCTCAAAATGCATTTCACAATTCATTTGAAATGCTAATACATATGATACTTGTTGACTGCTATAATATTGCATAATAGAAATAAGTTATAATGTGAATCCGTGTGTTAATAAAATTTGTATCAAATGCAATTCCACCACAACCATTAAAATATCAACGCAGTCGTTAAATTTCAGCTACCATCTGTCTGGCTTTGCACCCAGTACCCTCTGTACTCTGAAACATTTGAATGTTGTTTCGATATATTTTTAATGAATTCCATTCTCAATACTCAATATTTTAACTTTGGTCGGCGGGGATGTGACTCTCTGTTGCGTTTGTCTCTGCGCCGCGTCGCGACTATGGCAAACAGAAGGCAAACTGAAAGACAAACAATCAAAAGAAGAATCACTTAAAAGTCGAAGCAGAGAAATGCTTTTAAATGCAAAATATATACGAATATGTCGACTATAAAGCACCACTGTTGACTTTTGATTGATATTGATGCAACGTCAATCAAAGTGCGAAGGGAGGAGGACGTTCTGCTCTAATTTTGCCTTCATCGTTTGGCGTTTATTTAATGCAAATTAATGTCGCAATTGAGACATAAAGTCAGAAGTTTGTTTCGCATTTTTTATTGGCTCGCAATTGAATTCAATATATATTTATGTCTTTGACTAGAGGGCAAGCTTGTCTTGCTGTCTGTCTGCATCGTTTATGTATATATTAAATATTTATTTAGCATCTTTTATGAAAAACACGCAACATGTTTTATGTGCTGTCAGAGATTTATGGGCATTTGATGTTAAATTGATGGCAACATGCCTTCAAAATGTTGACCTTGTTACCAATTCCGATTGCTCCTTGTTGCTGTTGTTGTTGTTGTTGTATGCAAAGTTTCGTAACAATAGCAGAGCAGAGAAAAGCAGAGCAGAAACAACAACAGCACACACAGTGCGTATACTTGACATTCGTTGCAGTCGCCTCAGGTCTCTCAGTCTCACTCAGCTGGCACGTCTTCAGCATGCTTTGCATATTGTTTATATTTTTCTGCAGTCTTGTTTATGCAGTCCGTTGCAGTCGGAAGCATGCTCGTTTCGATTGCTCTGTTGTCCTGTCGTCCTGCTGTCCGGTTGTCGAGTTGTCTGCTCCCTTCTGCTTTCTGTTGTCCTTTGCACTTTGGCTTCAATATATTGCATATCAGATTTATTTTACAGTTACAATATTTAATTTGCTCTTACGCAAATTGCTGCCGCTATCCGTTTTTGTTTCATGCAAATTTCTCTCTGCCTCTGCTCTTTCCTCTCTTACTCCGCTTGCACAAAAATTGATGGACCTGATGTGCTCACTAAATTTATTTCAAATTGAACATTTAAATAAATATCGTATGTGCAAATTGGTTTATGTGTGTGCGATAAAACCTTTTTGAAAAGATTTCATTTCATTTTCTACAAACTGCAAAAACAATGTCTAACATTCCTTGAAACATCTTTTTCTCCTGAACTTGCTCGTACAATAACTTTGTCCGCAACATGCGTCATACGCCGTGTTGTACACGCAGAAAGTATTGCCAACAATGTGAAGACTATGAATAAAAGGCAGCTCTACTTCGTTTATTTGCTGAGGCCATGTTTCAGGAAGCAGCTTGCAGCTTGTTGTTGTTGTTCTATGTTATGTTGTACTAGATTGTAGGTGTTCTAGTCTGCAAAACTATCTGCATGTTGCGTTGTGTTTGTCTCGGTGTCGACTTAATTTCAGCTGCCAGTCGAGTCGAATCGAGTCGAGCAACAAACCCGGAAACAACGATCAATTGTCGGATAGTTGTCGTTGTTACTTGTTGTACTTGCAGGAAGCGTGTGCGCTTAAAAGTTTAAACAACAGTTATGTGGGCGTTGCATACCCAAGACTCCCAAGTCTAACATACGTCCCAGCACATTGCGCAGGTGGAAAATTTATAATTTGCAAAATTGCCACGCATGTTGGCAACATGTTAAATGGCCAGGCAGTTAGCCAACCTCGCAACGCTGCAGGCTGCATCGTTAGAGCCGCCTGGGTGGCAGCTTAAATTATGTTAACCTCAAACGAGACGGCAACCAGAGGCAGCCATCCCTAGCCCTAGCCCTAGCCCCTCTCTCTCTCAGTCCGAGAACAATCCAGAAGCGAGCAAAAGCCGTGTACAAAGTTCGATTTAAGGCCTCGTTTATTTAGCCAACCAAGTCGAGTTGAGTCGAGTCGAGTCGTCTGGTTCGTTGGTCGCATGTTGTAAAAGTTGTTGCTGTTGCACAGCCACACACAAAACATACACACACATTGACACACACTCGCACACTTGCCACAACATGCAGCACAGTCGTTTGGCTGTGGCAGGGCTCCTCTCTGACCCGACCTCTGTATAGAATGACTGCTGTGGCTGTGGCCTCCACATGCCCCACTTGGCAATTGCCAAAACTATTTGTTTACATATTTTAGACCATGCGAAAAAGCCAGGCATGTTGTCAAGTCATGTTTGCTGTGAAATATGCGCATTTAAATACAGGTGGGCGACCCATTTGAACGCCCACAAATGTGTGCGAAGACAAGGCTGTCAGGTTACAAAGACCAAAACACAAAACAACTGTGCGACAACTAACGTAACAGATCAATCTATGGAAAACAAGATGTGTACTTCAGATAGACGGTACAACAGAAGCTAGCCTAGATTAAACAATGAACTATATACAGTTAATATTTGAAATAGATGTCAAACTATTAAGTTAAAGCTTATAATATTAAAGTTTTGCAATAGAAATTGATTTGAAATGTATCAAATTTATAACATGACCAAAAGTAGCAAGTGCTAAAATTAAAGGAAAGTAAAGTTGAAAGTTTAAATTGTGTTGAAAAGTATTATAGCTAAATAATACGTTATTGGAAAACAGCTTTAAAAAATTAAAGAGGAATCAGTAGACTTAAAACTTAAAATGCAAAAGAGCAACCACCTTTAATTTTTATAGTAACGAATATTTGAATATTTCTGAAATTTATACAAAATAAATCAACTCTATCGCTTATATAAAATTAATTTGTTATGGTACATTTTGTAATGCCCAAATATATTTATTAAAAAGTTTTACATTATTTATTATTATTAATACTATTTTGTATCACAAATCTAAATGTCATAAATTAGCCTTTGTTACTATAAAACAGTTCGCTTTTACTAATTTAATCGAAAGTCTTGTTTATTTTAGCATCTAAACCGTAGCAACTGGATGACAAGTTCATCATGGCTAGTCTCTCTAGAGCTATGTAATTAAAGTTCCCCCACAATGAGAGTATCCCAAGCTAGAGTTGCAGTTGGGAAATTGGATGTTCATTTGATGCTGCATGTTGTACCATCTTTAATTTGAGATATCGACCCCAGGAAAAAGGGCTTGAGTTTTGTGCTTATAAAAGTCAAGATCAAAGTTGACTCTTCAGTTGTAATTAAGCCATTTGCCGCACGTTTTGCCAATTCAAAAAATATAGACTTTGACCTCCTGCCCGTAGAGCTCTTATCGCAGCTATGGCAGCGACAAGCTACGCCCCTAAAAATGGAAACAACTCATTTGAATGGTGCAAGAAGAAAATAAAGTATGAATTGTGCCTTGTGCAACTCGTGCTCTCACAATTCAAAAACTCTAAGAACACACCCCACAAACGAAAAAAACCAACGAATGCAAACCCAAAAGAAGTGCTTTTGTGCCCGCTGGGCGCAAAATTCGTAGAAAAATCACGCGCGCTTATCTCAACCTGAAGCAAACCCCCGCAATTAACGCCCATTGCGCTGTCACTGTGAAAAATGAGGCCGCCATTTGTTAAGGGGGGAGTGACAGAGGAAGCTTGTGGGGGGAAAGTCAGATGGAGATATAGTGGAGGGGAGGAAGTAGTTGCCCTCAAGACATGCCCATTCTGGGCAATTGTGAAATGATTTGCAAACGATGCGCAAACGAAATGAAATCGAATTCAACTCAAGTCGCAGCTTTCCCATTGTTGCCAGCATTTACCAATAGCTACAAATTTTAATTGCCGCTGCGATAGGAACACCAAACGGAGAACTCGAAGGAGGAGGAGGAGAAGAAGAAGAAGCTGCCTTCAGAAAATAAGTAAGTCGCATTGATAAGAGAGTCACGTTCCACGGAAGCGAGTTGAAGTGTTGAAGAGGCGGAGGCGGGAGGCGGAGGCGGGAGGCGGGTGGCGGTTGGCGTTCCCCAAAGACAATGTTGCTGGTGTCTTCATTATCAATGACAGGCGAACGGAAACAATGCTTACTCTTTTATTGCCACGACCAAAACGAGATCTGGAATGAGGAGAACCAAGAGATGGTGCTCGAGTTGGAGTTGGAGTTGGAGCTGAAGCAGCTGGTGCTTGTGCCTCTGAGTCAAATTGATAAGATGCTGAAAATGACTTGGAAAACAATAAACGTGGGCATCAAATGAATAAAGGTTCCTCTGCATTTAGCACCAAACATGAATGAAGCTTCACTTCATTCAAAGAAGGGGGCCACAAAACTCGAAACGCAATTTCAATGCATAAACAGAACGTTTGCGCATTTTAATGAGGGTATTATTTTAGCTCCTCTTTTTCTTGGCTATCTATTTGTCTGTAGGCACCTGCAGTGTTTATGGCCGTGTCTGCACTGAAACTTTATGCCAAACGTCTGCTCTTTAAATTGTCTACGTTTACTGAATATTATAGTCTATTGAATTTCCATTTTTTGAATTGAAATTGATTTTATTCACTAGTTACCATTTACAACTATAACATTTGCATGCTTTAAATAAATTGAGAATACGAACTTGTATTTTGTTTAGTTTCTTTGTAAAAATGAAATTTATGGTTTTCTTGAAAGTAGCTGAAATTGTTTTATATTGAATTTGTGTTTAATTCTTTATTAACAACTTTTAAACATAAAAATGTTACTCTTCAAATAAATTTTTATATATGCATGTTATTTATTTTTTTGAGTTTATTTGTACAAATTTAATTTTCAGTTTAAATTATTTTATATAATATTTACGCTTTATTAACTGTTTAAAATTTGGGAGCATGTTCGCAATTTCCAAAATTTATAAAATGTATATACATTGCTATTTCAATGTTCACACATTTTATTATATTCATATGTGACAAAGTATTATATTAAATTACCCAAAACTAATACTATTTTTGAAATATTTAAAACTGCTATAACTAAATTGGGTTTTGAAGATGCATTGATAATATTATACGTAAGTATATCTATTTCAAGGAAATACAGCTGTACAATAAACTCACATTTTGTTTAGTTTATATGTAAAAATTTTGTTGAATAATTGTTTTTAAATGTTATTCAATATAATAAATTAACTCTTTGAGTAATATATAGCTATCTTGCTTAAAGTATATATTTATTTATTTATTAAAGGCATAGACTATAAATTAATTTATAACCTAGCGTAAATTTACTAGCGCTGTCTGCTTTCGCCTTTGAAGTAATTTAAATAAACTGCAGTTGATGTCTTTAAGCTGACACATTTTGTGTGCACTCTTTAAGTGGGGACAGCAAACAACGGTCAGCTAATTTCTAGCAAGTTAAGTATCAAACTTGGCAGTCATTTAATAAAATTTCATTTGATGAGACAACAAAACAAAAGTCGAGTCTCGTATGCTGGGGCATGCAACTCATTTTGTGATGCGCAACAAAATTTTATGAAATACTTGAGAGCAAATTTTATGTGTTGAAGCAGCATAAAATTTTAGCGCTAGCAAAAGTCCCCTGGCTGAGGCCGTTGGCGGTTTTCTTCCCCCTGAAGTTCCTTGGACTCGTCTTAGCCAGTGGAGAGTCCTCCTCGCTCAGCTCTGGCATGGCTAATAATATCAAGCATTTACACCTTTATGGGGCGTACTTAGCGCGTTTATTTATGCTAATGGGTAAGCAGTACAAGCGATTGTTGTTGTATCTCAAAGTTAAGACACCCAAAGTGGCGCCTGGGCGAGCTTTACACTAATACCACCCTGAAGCGCTGTAAAAGCATAAAAGAGTACAAAGCCAACGAACGTAACAACTACACTCGCTGTGCAAACAAAACCGAGTCGAGAGAGCTTAAGATTTGAGCAGGTAAAACTTTTTTGGACGAGTGTGTTTCATCACAGAGCACAGCAAAGACAATGGTGAGCTGAGTCGCCACCCTCAGTTCTTGACCTTATAGTGGGGGGTAACCAAAACAGAAGGCAAGGACAGGGGCAGCAGCATCCTCACATCCTTGTCACGAATGTGTTTGTAATTTCCCTAGAGTGTGTTTGACTTTGACGACTTAAGTTGTAAAACTTTAACATTATCATTTTCACTACAAGACGAAGACCAACAACAGTTCCTTCTTTTCGCCTGGCCTGGCGTGGTCCTTGAATGGCCTCGGGGTATCCACTAGGATGTGGCATACAGCGTGTGGCAAGTGGCATAAGGCATGTGTGTATGTACAAGTTTAGCCAGACATTTTGATGATGTTGACCTTCGCTACTTTTACTTTTCGCCAAAAAAGTTCTTTTGCTTCTTCTTTAAATTGTGCTGCAACCTTCCGACACTGTTGACATATCGTATTACACAAGCTGCACACAAAGTGGGAAATCGTTAGAAAATATCGAGAAAGTGAGAAGCTCTGCTTGAACTTTGGCCAAAAGTTAAAGCCACAACATCTTTTCAATCTACGTCTCGTATGCCAAATTCCCAAATCGATTTCGATTTCAGGCACTGCTCCTTTGGCACATGTGTCAATTAGTTCAATCAGAAGGCGAGAACACATCAACCGCATATGTGCTACCACCAATAGCTTCACCACCATCAACATCACTCCGCAACCACCCCTCAAAAAAGAAATGTGTGGCCTAGGCAAGGGGGCGCATTAAATGGCATTTTTAAGGTTTTTTCCACTTCGTGCGTGCAGTTTTCCACAATATACAAAAACACAAGAATAACGGAAATCAGTTCGGTTTTCAGTATCGCAGCTCAATGGCAACCCCGTCGAGGACATTTTCCGGCTCGTTCTCTATAAAAAATGATATCAATTAGTTTTCCGCATTCGTTACCACGCACTTTCCCTCAACGGTTGCAACACGATGCACGTTGCGCCAGCCTTGAGTAATAGTTTTCAATAACACAACAAACTGATTTCGTATTCAATTTCAAGGGGAAAAGTTTTGTAGTGTTTCTTTTCGAATTAATTTGACACCAATAATTATCATATTTCAAGTTATGTTTGAACTTTATGTGGTATGAACTATCCAGTTACATTAACACCATTTTTTGTAATTATTCACTGTTTCATTTCATTTTATAATTAATAATTACAGTAAAATAAATGAAAAAAAATATGTTATGTTTTTGAAAACTGTTTTATAAACAATTTAAATTATTTATTAGTTTAATTATGTACTGTTAGCCACGTTTAAATTTGACATTTTGCATATTTCAATATTACAAAATAAAATGTTAAAATTTAAAATTAAGGATTAAAAATCAAATATGTATATAGTCATTTAAAAATTCTTTAAATTGTATTGACTTGTTGATTTAACTAAGAAATTTTTACATTTAATAAACAAGTAGTTTTAATTTAAGAAGTTTTAATATTATGAACTAAAAGTATGAAGTTTCATAAAATAAGTGCTTAAAATAAATAACAATTTCAATTAACTTCAAAATTTATTGGGTTAAAAGCAATCCAAATTTTTGGTGTATTTATTTAGTGCTTTGTAATATATTAATTTTAGTGTAATTAATGATTGGAAGAACAAATTCAAGGTAAAATCAATTAAAATGAAATAACTCTCTCGAAATGTTGAATATTGAAATTTTGTTTTGACAACTGATATATAGAATTTAGTTTTAATTGGGTTATTGAGCTTATTTAGTGAAAATTAATAATTCAGCTTAAGTTTAATATTTTCAATATTGTATTATTCTCTTTTTTTCGCCTTAAATCAAATAACCTTTGACTAATAAGCAACACTAAAAAATTTCCAAACGTTTTAGCAGCTTGTGGCGCCATCTATAGTTCGTAGTAAGTGCGTAAAACACAAAAATGAAAGTAATTGCAGGGTGTCTTTTCAATTGCAGTTGCTTTGCAAATTTTTTATGAAAACCAGTTTTTTTTCTCATGGAAATCAATTTCCGTTTGGAAAAACGTTGTTAACCTGATATTTAGCTGAGCTTATCTGCAACGCATGGAGGGGGAGCAAAGTGTGCCGTAAATTAGAATCAAATTGAGAGGAGTCAAGCTGATTTATGCATTTCCCATAGCCAATGCAGCTTGTAGAACATGAGCTAAGCACTGAGCATATCCCCGTTCTCTCTCATTATACAGCCTCGAGGCCTATTCAAAAGCCAAAAGGTAAACAGGCAACTTGTGTCTCAAACAGAGCTGCTCTGAGCTGGGCCACCCTTTGACACGCGACCTGTTCCCACTCCCTTTGGATTCGTATTCCCATTGCCATTCAGTGCCGGTTGTGCGCTGTCGTTCGCCAATCACAAAGACATAATCAGCTCGATTTCGTAAATCTCGACAAGCTGCTTATCTGATGAAATGTGAGCAGCGTTCCAAGCTGCCAAGGATCACTCGCCATATGATAAACATCTCACACGTTCGTCTTCGGCTCGCTGACTGCCTGAAATGCCAGACTTCCGGCCATGAGGCTGTCAAAGTGACAGCTTAGGCAATGCGAGGGCGTCAAAGACAAAGTGTACAATGTGGAATACAAAGTACAGAAAGTACAGCAAAGCCCAACGCGTGCAACTGTCGGTGGGGTCTTCATTTTGCACTCTCTGATTGGCATCGGAAATTCGAGTGTTTTTATTAATTCCAATCGGAGTGACTTCTGGCAAATGTCTCTGTTTTGCCGAAAGATTTCATTATAAATATCTCGTCATTTCTGGTCAAGTTGGCAGTTGAACTCCCTTCCACTTCACACATTTCCTGCTGAATTCGTGGCCTCTTTCCTGTGGCATTATTGAAATTCATTGACGCAGCTTGCAGATTTCTTACGCAATTGATTGACAGTTGAATCCGTCATGCGATTGACGCTTATTGAATTGCCAAAAACGCTTTTTATGGAAGGAGAAATGCGAAAACGCAGCAACAGTTGCGAAACAAACGAATGGATAAATGAGAAGTAGGCATTCAGTCAACAGACATATTAGCTTCTAGTTACAATTTATAAACAAAATTTGTGTTCTTTTTACGTTTTACACTTTGTTTAGTGAATATATATAGTATTGTGTATCAATTGAAATCTTTTAGTTTAGTCAGATAATGCCACCTAAACACCGCGACGTTTCTCCGTTTTTGCAACTCTTACGCGATTTTCTACTTGGGAGGAAACATGTGACAAGTCATCGACATGCGGACACTTTGAGTCCACGCACTCTGCCGCCTCACAAGCCCTTCGAAGAATCACAATCTCGTCTCTCCAATGATCCGTATTACGCAAGGGATGCCAGATGCATGGTGAGGCCGCCCATCGATCTCGTTGAGCAGAAGAAACGGCAAGAGGCAGCCAAAGCAGCGGCAGAGGCAGCCAAAGCAGCCAAAGAAGCAGCCGAGGCAGCCAAAGCTGCTGCCGAAGCAGCGAAGAAAGCGCCAGGAGATTGCAAGGAAGCTGGACCACCACCAAAAGCAGAAGTCAAGAAGCCAGCAGCTCCTTCAAAAGATTCCAAACAAGAAGAGAAAAAGGATACGAAGGCTCAGCAGAAGAGAAAGTTGTTGCCCACTCCAGGACAGATGCACAATTGGGATTAGGTGTGAACTCTGTATGTGGAATATAAATTAAAAGTCTTTATTGTAATTTAAAGTCAACAAAATAATTATTATTATTATTACTACAACTTGTGCAGTCTTTTAATTGTTCAATCAGTCGTCTATAATTATGACCTTAGGCATTTAACACGATGCATTGGCATGTGAGAAGTCATAAAAAGCGGAAATCTAATTAGACAACGGGGCGAAAATCATTTATTACACCTGCATGAAAATTTAATTAAGCGCACAATTAACAGCGCTGATGGCATTATAGTGCATGTTGCAGGCTTATATACAATATATGAGTGTGTGTGCTATGTGTGCTGACTTAATAACATTTAATGCCATCAAAATTTATTTACAATTTAAAACGAGGCAATTTACGAACGAGTCGTGTTGACGTTGAGTGGATTATGCCAATTGTTGATGATGATTGGAGGTCGATTGTTAATTGTCTGTTGCTGAAATTTATGTTAATGACTTTTCACATCGATTTATTGATTGCAAAAGTGTGAGCTATAAAAAAAAAACAACAACCAACCCTAACCAACATAGAAAAATACCATCATCACTCAACAAAAAAAAGAAAATGAAATACAAAAAAATATAATCAGATTTCGCGCTATGCAAAAATTCTCGACATTGGGGGACTGGAGCTCTACTAAATTTTTTTTTTTATTGAAATTACCCTTATAAACTAGGCACTCGTTGAGGGTTGACTTTCAGCTTCAAGTGTCAGATTGAAAAAGGGTGTCAATTGCTTGGAAATGTCCCAGTCACTTTCCCCCCGTCTGTCAAGTCAACATGTTGCCAATGTTGATTCTCATTTTGCAGCTGCCAAAAAAATATGAATGAAATTCAATACAAAAACTTTAGCACACTTTTGCCAGCGTCAGCTGCCTCAGACTTTCGCTTCTCGACTTCATATTCTCCACATCCATTTGCATGAACACATGCGTGAGTATTGTTTATTGAACATTGTTTATTGGACTGCTTATTCGACTGAAGAAACACGAATTTATTTATTGGATTGTTTGCCACATTCTTGTGAGCCATAAATGTTAATTTCCTGACAGCAAGTGTCGCAACTAAAGTAACTACGGAGATTCATAAAAATGCTAGAAGAACAAGTTCTGAAGTTTCTACGGATATTTATATAAATAGTAGTAGTTCTCTTTAACTGAATATAGAATTTGTTTATGGTGATTGGAAATATAAAAGAACAGCCAATTATGAAAAAGTACGAAAGCTATAGTCGAGTGAGCTCGACTTTAAGATACCCGCTATCCGTTTTTAATAAAATTCTACAAATATACCAAAAATATACCACACATATGCTAAAATATACCAAAGCTTATATTTGGTATATCGATGTGGTACTAAATTTTAAATATACCAAAATGTATCAGAATGTGAGCCAAAGAAACTAAAACTCGATTGCTTTAGGTGTTTAATGAAAATAATAATAAAAAAAAGTCTAGAAATTATTTTTAAACTATTTGTAATTGAAAATGTTTGTACATTTTAGTCTTAAAACAAGATTATGTATTGGCAATACTATATAAAAACAAATATTATTAAAATATAAAATACGGAAATACAAAATATAGAAGTTTCTGTAATGTAAGAGGAATGGAAAAGTTCTCTTTAAATAAAGAACTATAAATATAGACAAAAAAAAAATATAGTCAAATAAGGCATAGTCGTAAGAAGACTGCAAAGAACCACTTAAGATGAATAAATATTCAAATATTATTCAAACAAAACAAATACACTTGAAAATAAAAATTAAATATGTGGGAGAGCAAAAACACCCTTTCGGGGAAATGGAAATGGAAATGGCAATGTGAATGCTGGGCAACCACTTGGAACAACCGAAAATTGCGGACTGACGACAGCTGGGCGCAAATGTCAACGCTTTCCTCTCATGCACCCGCTTTCCACGCTTTCCCGAGTTCGCCCTCGCTTAAATGTTGCTCCAATCAGAGACGCGTAATTAAAATATGTACAAACAAGCCGGGAAGCTGGCAATCTCTCGACGTCGCCGTCGTCGTTGTCGTGTAAGGCGTATAAGCAGCACTGAGAGCCAAAAGTTTGTTTACTTTGCGTGTTTTTCTATAAAACCAAAAACAACAACCGAAGTGCGGGGGAAGTGGAGGGAGACAATAACAGAAGCCACAGCGCGAGCAATAATAACAAGAAAAACATTTGCATAAAGCAACAAACAGCTCAGAGCTCACAGGTTTGGTTTTCGGCTGGATTGCGTCCTCAAACGGAAGTTAATGAGCGCTGTCGCATGAGGCGGGGAAGGGGGGTATGGAATTGACGCGAGAGCTGGAGATGGCAAAAAAAGAAAAGAAAGAAAATCTACAAAACTCAAACCCCACGACGAAGGCGAAATCACTTCATTAATGCGTCATTTGTAAGGGAGCATGGCCAGGACATAGTCAGGACATGGCCATATGCGACCCAAAATGGGCCAGAGGCAACTGCTCCAGCTCCTTCTCCAGCTCCAGTTCCAGTTTCAGTTGTAGCTTCTGCCAAAGCGGAAGTTGTTTCCACGCCGGGCATGAAACTTTGCGCGAAACTTGCCACCAGGCGGTGGCAACTGGCAACGTGTGACAGTCCTGGAAAAGTTGATTATTTTTAGCACGCAGTGTAACGTCGAGTGTGGCAGGAGGGGAATGCAGTCAGTTTCTAGTACACTGAATAATGACTTTTACCGTCCTCGTTGTCGTTGTCGGCGTCGTCGTCGTCGTCGTCGTCGAGCTGCGATGCCTTCGGGCCAAGTTTACGAGCATTTTTTTTTTTATCAGTCATTCTTTCCCCGGAAAAATGAGAGACAGGCTTTTGCTCTCGACTCTGTTGTCGCAAAGTTATGCAGGCTCATTAAGTTGTTATACAGTTTAGAGCGAAAATTGTCAGCTTGCTTAATTTGGCCGAGTCCGGGATCGAGTCGTTGGTTGGGGGGTGGTGAGGAGAGGAGGGGCGAGCGACCGGAGCGAAGCATAAACAAAAGATTTCCGGGGCAAGGCAGACCTGCCACACGCTTCCCCCTCTCCCACAAGTGTTGCCCTGCTGCCTGCCTTTGTGTCCTTGTGTCGTAGCTCATGGAAAATGTTTAATGAAATGAATTTCAAGAGAAAATTTATTATTTGCCTAAAATGAAATGAAAAGTGCGAGCCCTCAAAAGTCGCCTCATTTATTTCACAATCGGAGTGCTGGTCCGGATGTATATTTTAAGTGTAATTAAACCAGGGCTCTTCTCATTGAACTGCTCGCCATCAAGCATCAGATGGGCAGGGGGAAAAGGCCAATTATACTTAGCTACTGAAATGGCCAACACGAGTCGCAGTTGGATGATCTCAACTACGTATTTTGCATGCAAATGTTGATAGTAGTGAAAAGAAGCAACTCCACAGGTTTTCTGTTTGACACTAACTTTGTGCAACTTCTTCATTATCTCCGGCACACTTCGCAACTGTTTAGGATCTTAGCTAATCCAGTCTTATGTGAAGATATCGAGTTACATGCACTCCCGCATGACCACAGGAAACTTCAGTTTCTTTTTGCGCAATTTCACCTTCAATTAAACTTGAGGTAATTGACAGCGATGGAAAGGAAATCCCGAACAAAGCATTAGAACCACATACCAAAAAATAATACAAAAAAGGAAAAGAAGCAAGGCTCCCCAAAAGATAAATGACGATGCCTTAAACTGATTGTGTGGATTAAATTGCCATATTGGCGAAATTGGCAGCGACGGTGCCACAGAGGACAGACACTCCATTGAGTGGCAAACTCCCGACAACAGGGAAAAAGTATCGAAAACTTATTTTTGATAAGCGCAATTATAATTGGATTTGGGCGAAGTTGCGAAGAGCAGGCAAGGCAGGTAACCTCAATGAAGGGGCAAAAGTCGAGCAGGGCAATGATTAATCTACCTCTCGAGTATTTAAAAAGAAAGATGCGCTACTTGGGGGGAGTCATCCTCGGAGTCAGAGTCGAAGTCGAAGTTGGAGTAAGCCGTAAGTGAAGCAAAGGGAAAATTGGAAATTGTTGTGTGTTGGGTGCGATAAAGACGTGTTTCCTCGTCGCAATGCTGCCAGCTGCTTATTTTTGTAAATGTTTGCTGTCAAGATAAGCACCACACAGCATGTGGTTCAGCTCGGTGGCAGCCCTGAAAGATAACGGGGGGAAATTCTGGGGGGGGGGAAATCCCGAAACGCAGTTTGTCGCAGGACTTAACAAAGACAAATGAAGTTGTTAGCGACTGACTCACTGACTGAATGAGTCTTTAGTTGAAGTCTTATCGGCTGTCGCTTTGATTTCCGTTGCATTGCAACAACTTTGATGTGCAGTTGACTGGTCACTTGGTCATTAATTGAGTTTAATTATTGGGGCGTCACAAGTCCAAGTGGCAGACAAGCAATCCTTTGCAGCCTCATCGAACTAGCTTCTGATATGTACTCCCTCCTCGTTTGGCAGCTCATTAAAAGTCTGACAGACCACACAACCCAAAACGAAAGACATTTATTTGTGTCCATAATTAAACGCAGACAATGCCGACACCCAGCGTGCAACCGAGTGTGGCACGCCCTCTTTGGCCCTGTCAAATAATTCAGATGTTTAAGGCAACAATTTATAAATGCAAATGGTGCGACGTTCAACTCGCATCTAATCAGCTTGCCTGCTTTGAATCATGGCATAAATTTTAACATTTTTGCTTTTTGGCCTCGGGCAATTCGTAGATAACTTTCGACTGGGTTGATGCCACATGTGGCAAAGGAAAAGCGCTTCGTGATTTCGTGTTTATTTTTGGAAATTGAAAAACAACAATTGCGGAAAAGTAGCAGAGTTTTCCTTGAATCATTTCAAGAGTTTTCCCAACAATTAAAGAGCATTTTGGGGAAGTCCATTAACCCCTCCTCAGACTCCTTCTACTCTGTGGCCTTAAGCTGACCGACCCTTTTCAACAGCAGTCTCCTTTCTGCGCCTTTTGTTATGCATGCAAATTAATGATGACAATCAAAAGTGCGGCAAAGCGGGGATGAAGCCAGTGAATTCATTTATTCTTCTTTGTAAAATGTTGTTTCTAAGTTTTAATTGTAATTGGCCAATTGTTGTTCAATAACATTAAGTGAACACATTCGTAAAATATTGATTGTGATACGTAAGCAATTAATTACTGCTAGAAAAATTTAAATGTGTTGAGTATATATATTTTTGCATTTCCTCATGTATGTATATAATATAGTATATATAAATTTGGTGTAGTTTAAGAATAACACCCACTATTTACATTTATTCAAAATGTAAGAATCATTATGTCAACTTTAATTGCAAAGACACTGCTCTATATAATTGTATATATACATATACATATATATGACTGTGCATATATAATATATAATTTTTATTAAGGAGAGAGACAGTCCCAGCCTTTGTGAAACAAGATGCACAACTTAAGCGTTGTGCTACCTAAGAGAACAAAATCTAATTAATCAAATTTGTCTTAAAACAAACAATAAGATTTACCAATATAAAATTAAATGCCAAAATATTCTTCGAATTGGATATTACTATCATCAAGCCCTTGAAATCATACCAATATCTTAAAAATACAATTCTTACATTACCTAAACTTCCCGATATATTATTTATTTATTTTTCACATTTGATCAATAATCAAACTTATTCAGCTGCTACATTTTTGAAAATTTATTATATTATATTTTTCAAAAACACGGTATTGAGAGAGCAAGTTACTGGCATACAAATTGAGTTTTATTATGGCAACTTTAATTGCAAAGACGCTTCTCTGTGAACGGTAACGAGTGCTTTAAATTTTCAGTAAATGCCAACAAAGTTTGGGCCACCCATCAATCCCATGAAGGCTACGTCAAAGTTGCACACTGCGCTTTTATGCAGATAAATTGTCGGTTATTTTCTCACCCCCCATCACCCTCCTCTATCGTCCTTCCCGCTGGCGTAACGCTTCGTTTGGTTGGCTTTGGCAGGCGCCGCGTCAGTTGTTCTGGCCAGGAGGAAGCAAAGGAGCAAGTCGGCAGGCGGAAAGCGGAAGGTTCCCAACGGAACTAACCGGAGTGTCGGCTGCTTGCCTGATTGTTTCATAAAAGTTTTGTGCTGCAACCGCCCAGCTAACTATTGTTGTTGTGCTTGTGCTTGTGCTGTTGCTGTTGCTGTGATTTCGCAAATTAATTTGCTTATAATTTTTACGCTTAGTTAAACACAATTTTGAGTGATTTTCACACAGAAAATGCTCGATGCTCAAAAACTTTTGCCTTGTCTCGACAGAAGGCGAAACGCCACCGCCGCACAGTGGGATCGCAATGGTTAAAAAATTAAACAGCAAAAACCATGATTTAATCATCAAACAAATAAGTTAGAGACCAGTTAAAAGTATACTTTTTTTTCTGTCTGGCATATCAGATAGTCCAGCATTTTGCTGTTGCTATTGAAATTTAAAACATAAACATAAATACTTATGTTATAAAAATACGCCAGGTTTAAAGTCAACAAGATTCGCTTGTCAAATCGGCTTTAAAATGATATCGCTGGGATTCCCAGTGGCAATTCCATTGGCTTCGTTTGGCCGATGCAAATGTCGAAAAACAGTCGACAACAACAACAACAACGCAAAAAAAAAATGCATGCATTTAAATATTATTTGCATCGCTCTGTTGTTGCCGGTTGCCCTCTGTGCAGCATTTTTGAAGCCTATCGGCGTTTTTCATATTTTTATAAATTGCTATAAATTGAGATATTAATACGATACGGGACAGAAGTCGCATTCGCTACGCTGTTGTTTCTGCTGCTGTTGCTGTTGCTGTTGCAGTTGCTGGTCGGTTCGCTGATTTCAACATGTGGCAAAAAGTGTCGAGACATTAAAAAATGTTTCGCAAGTGTTGCGCAAACAAAATGTGCAGTTATTTGTATAAAATGCGACAGGCGACAACTTTTTCGGGACAACATTTGGTCAGGCGAGAGCGAGCGAGAGTCGCGGACCGATAATGAAGTTGTGTTGCTTAATGACCGACCCTGCAAAACTCACCCAACACAACCAGAGAAGAGAGACGAAGAAGGGGCAAAGCGGATGCCTTTAAGCTTAAATTTAAACACCAACAACTGGGGGGTGTGACAGTAAATGTGTTGCTGTGGCCGGACCTCAGCAGGCAGCTTAAATATTCCATGCACAGGGCAACACACACACTCACACACACACACATACACATTTCGTTAGTCAGTCGCTTCAATTGGACTGATTTAATTGAATCAGTTTGCTCGTCTACTTCACTTTCCTCTCAGCTCTGCTCTGCTCTGTCTACAGTTGTTGTCTTCTTCGGTCTTTCAATTTACTACCCAAGCCACAGATGATGTTGCTGTTGTTGTTGTTGCTGTTGCAGCGTGTCTGTAGTTTTGGGTCTACGTTTTCTCGCACACGTTTGCGTGCTATGCATGGCATAAAAATTTGACACAAAAGCCGTTGCATACAATTGGGCGCACAGCACAGCCACAGTAGTCGCAGCCTATGGTGTCTCTGCTCAGTAAGTGGTTAGGGCCATTGGCAGCATGTACTAGACGTGTTGAGGTCGTTGTCATGCACTGATTTTGTATGCAGCAGCGACAGCCATTTTAATGCATACATTTTATAGACTGAATGGGAGAGAGTGAAGAACACTTTGTTTTTGTCCTTTTAAAGTGAAACTTTGCACTAAAATTCGCCACAGTTAAATACTTCTGCTATCTTTCTAAATGAGTAATTAGCTGAAGATGTCAGCTTTACATTTTTAAATAAAGACTTTTATGTAAGTAGTTTATTATCAAAATTTTGAATTACCTAAAGATTATAGCTATACATTTTCACATTATTGGAGGTCGACTCACATATCTTTTTGATACATTTTATTTGCACGATGAGAGTTGACAAATTTTTAAAGCGCAGGCTTTATCTGCTCACAGATACATAATACAAATGGTGCATTATGTTGCTTTTTCCCCTAAGCTAAGCTGTATAAATGGAAAAGACAAATCTGTTTGTACACTTTTTTACATTCTTAAGTATATTTATTTTTAAATATACCTTAAGACTTTCAAAACTTCATATAGCGCTTAATTATTTAAAAAAAAATTGTAATTATCTAATGCTATCAGCTATATATTTTTAACTTGATAAGCGGTCGAGTCGTAAATCCATTCGGAGTAGGAATATTTATGCTTCCTTAAGCGATTTGCGCTTTATCGTTGTACGTGTAGAATCCTAGGCAACAACTTATGTGCCCATCTTATTTATTCGGCTACTTGTAATATTTAATAAAAACGCCTCAATTGCTTCAGCCGATACACACACACACACACACACACACCCCCCACACACACACAATCACATTTGCTGCGCCTAAACTCAGGCAATCAGAATTTTTATTTACGTCGGTTCCCGATGCCTCAAGCCTGAACTTCTTCCTCAAGGTTCGCTGCACACGTGCGTTGCCCTCTCGACACGAACTACATAAATAAGGGAACGACAAAAGAGATGCTCTTCCTTCACTCCCCCCCTCACATACGATTTGTTTTTGGGCCTGAAACTTTTCCAATTTTCCCCTTTTTATCGTAAATTACGCACAATTCAATATTTGACCTTTTTACTGTCTCTTGTTTTGTGTGAGTGTTGTCCCGTTGTCTGCCTTTTTGCTGCCTGACTAGCTACCAAGTGTGGCTGGGGCAATGAGCAGGTTGCTCTTGGCGGTGCCAAGGGTGGCAAAAGCACGATGGAAGAGCGGGCCGAACTGAAGCATTTGTCTGCAATTTTCGTTTTTCTTATTTTTGCCATTTTGCTATTTTTTGTGTGTCTCCTTATCGTAAATAAGAAATCTCATACGTGCGTCTTCAGCCTAGACATGTTCGATCTATTTCTCTCCCTTCTCTCTTACACTCTTTATCGATTCACTGCTCATTTGCTTTATGAATGAGTAAGTAAAAGTTAGTTTTACTTTTGTTTTTGCCAAATGGAAATGCAAGGGTGCGGTTCTCTAATCGAAATTGGCCTTTGGCCCAACAAAGTCTAATGATTGTTTTGCTATGCGCCTTAATTTATTTAGCATTATTTATATCGGAATGTTTGGGTAGAAGTTTCGCCAGCTTATTGTCATTAGTCCAGCAAGTATTCAGCTTAATTTTAATAGAATTGGAAAACTTTTCGAAAGTAAATAATGTGCAGCCACAGTAACAACAACAATGCCTCGAGTGGCTGCCGATAATCCGTATTTATTGAAATATGATAACAATAAGCTATTTACAAAAGAGTCTTCAATGCACGAATTGTTAATTGAGCCATTCAATACACTCAGTATGGCTCCTCGCCATTGCCAGCAACATTGCCTATGCATGTTAATTTGAATTTATGCCTTAATTGCAAAGCCCCATGTGAAAAAATAAAACCCTTTCGCTGCATCAGCAGCAGCAGCAGCTGCAGCTGTTGGCGAGGCCATTAAAGCGCATTTGGTCAGCCGATTGTCGTCGTCGTCGTCGGCATTGTTGGCACTTTGCGATATAGTCGGGAACCGCCGCACCGCGCCCACGCAGCGACGTCCATAAAAACATTTATGTAATTGCTGTTATCGACAAGCGCTCGAAATGGGCTCGTTGCGCCGGCTGTAAGCGGGGCCTTTAATACACTTTTGATTGGATTGTCGCGCAAGTTAATTGAACGATGCGATGCTGCATAAGCCACCGACCGGCCGAACGCATCGCAAAATGGCGGCAATTTTATTCGAAACTAGTTGGCAGGTCCAGCTAGGCTAGGCTAGGCGAACGGCAGTAACAAATCGCCGATTCATGCGAGCTCATTAGGCAAACGGGTCGTATGTGTAACCATTCGTCCCCCCAAAAGTATGCAGCAGTTTCTTTTGTGTGTCGCCCATTCAAACATTATGTGGATTACAGGATGTACAGCAAGTCGAGTCGAATTGGTATCTGTATCGTCTTTGGGGCAACTTCTTTTTTAATGCTTGAACGCATTTTATCTTTTGTAGTCTCGTTCGTTAATGCTCTAGCAAATTGTTTGAGAATGACCCGCGTAAATTTCACTTCTACTTGATTTACTGTAAATTGTATTGCCAACGGAGAGGCAGATAAACTGTGCAAGAGTCAGAGCAAATGTTGCCGACGTTTATAAATTGATTGGGATCCGACAACAACAACAAAAAACGAAGGGCCAACTAATTTTGAATTTCTTTGCCTATTGATGGATATCGTTCGGCCTCAGTTGATTTGTATGATTTGTGGGTGACCTGTAGTTTTCCCTCTCTTTAAGCCAATTTGCTAAACGTCATGCACAGTGAGTTAAGGTGAGTTATTTACCATAATTTGAGACTGCCTACTTACCCTTCTGATAACTCATCATTTCAAATAAGTTTCGGTCATTCGATTATCGACTATAAAATGCACAATGATATCTGCAAATGAAAGAAAAAATATGATGAAATACATTTATTAAGAATGTTTATGTTTGTTTATATAATATTTTATTATGCTTTCTAAAAGCAAATACTCATCACATCATCATCGTCTTACTGCAATCTTTTGCCACTTTACCGCTTTCTTTTTTAGCAACTTCAGCGCAAAAACCTCTTGGATTTCATTCATTTGTTTAACTTCCCAGCCAAGGGGATGAGCTGGGGGATTTTCATGTGTACTTAAAAGTGAGCCCGCATCAAAACTAAGAGAGGAAACTCAAGCTCAAGCTGCTGCTTCTGCTTCTGCTTCGGGAAACGCAAACGCAAAGGACAAGGGCGTGTCTAGTGTAAACAATCTCAAGTTTTGTTGGCATTAGTTTTGTAAATTGCAGGTTGCAACATTTTCATTAAATTAAGTCAAATAACAAACAACAGGCACGCAGTCGGGCGAGCACTGCGAGGCGGGCAAACAATCAAGACGCACACTCAAGAGCTCGGAAAATACGTAACTGCTGAGCACTAAGCTAAAGCAGTTGGCATTAACAAATTAGTAAAATTACCTGGTTATCCAAGTGAAAGTCGGAAGCTTACAGATATTGCTGCAAATTAAGTTGTTATGATCTCAAAAGAGTTCATAAATGAATGAGATTCGCCAGCTAAGGCTAACTACTTTTATATGGCACTTGCAACAATTTAAACCAAACAATAGATTAAATGCTTGATTTATGTTATGTATGAACTTGTTAACGAAATGTATTTAGTTTCTTAAGGTAAGCAAAAAAATAAAACACTGTATATACAAAATTAATATTCCGCAAAAATACTACAAATATACTAAAGGGTATATTTTGTATATGGCTATCTGTTTATAATTAAAGCAAAACAATGCGGTATTATTGATATTATACCAAATTAATATATACCATATAGTACAAAATATACCAGATCCTTTGAGTATCGGGAGAAAACTTTTTTGTCTGTACATTCCACGTAAAAGAAATTATGTCTGTCTACTCACATGAAGTGTAAATACATTGAAAACAAATATATTCCGGATACCAAAGAAAATTGAAAATTAGAAGAATGTCAGCTGTGAACAACACATTCCATGAAAAGTCTAACACACTATTGATGCGAGAGACCCAAACTCTATTTATTGCTTAATCTACAATCTTTTAATGATTGATGACACAGTTTTAAAATAATACTTTTAACAGCTGTCCATTATATAAAAATATAAATTCGGCTGCGCTACTTTGGCACACGCAAAACAAAGAATAATCAACAACTTGAATTTCTCTTAGAATTATTTTTATTATGATTAATATGCTTTTTAAACATACATAGAATTTTTAACAAAACAACCTCAAAAAGAGTCAAATTGCCGCATCATATACTATTAACTTAACAGAAGGAATATACAAAAAAAAAAATGTTATATAGTTTTGCGTCTGTCTGTATATTGTTTCCACAATTTTACTATCCACGAGTGTAGAATAAAGTTTTAGTTGTTTTTAGCTCATTTTGCTGCATTAACTGGCAGCGCTGGAAGCTGCGAGTTTTGCGTTGTGAGCGATGCAAAAGCTGAAGAGTTTATAAAATTAACATCGTCATGACATTGAAGCGGAGCCACCGAGGCTCATCAAACTGGCAGCACCCATTGCCATTGCTCCCCCCGTCGCATACACACACACACACACACACACTTTGCATCTTGTCACGGTCCAAAACATCCTTTGAGCTGTCGTTCTGCATTTGTATGCGTTTTGCCTGTCTGATTTATGTGTGACGATGTGTGTGTGTGTTAGTGTGTGTTGGTGTGCTGGTATGTGTGTGTGTTTACGTCTCTGTCGTGTTGGCATTTGTCGTTACAAACTTAATTAATGTTATGCTGCCGCCATCGCCTCTGACGCCTTTCGACAGTGCCAGGCCAGTCTGCCCTTGTCCTCCAGGCTCTTGACTTTTGTCAAGCGCCACAAAAACTGCAGTCGGCTGCCACTGCCACTGGCACAGCCACTGTGTGGCACTTGCCACTTGCCACTGCCACAGTGACTCTGTCAGTTTCAGCTGACGTTTGGTGTTTGTGCTCTGTTCTGTTCTGTTCTGTTCTGTTTCGTTTTGCATCCTTCGTGCACTCTTCCTGCGTGAGTTTTGCATGTGATTAGGCGTCGTCATCGACTGTGTTGAAGTTTCACTTGATGCTGAGGTCGCAGCTCCTCTGCACACGATGCTTGTGTCATAAAAATTTAAAAATGTTGTGCTTTGTGTTTGGGGTTAAGCAAATCGCATTGACAGCATTATCCTTATTGGCATAATCAGCACTCAGCGTTGACTTTGTTTGTGTTTTCAGATAAGTTAACTACTTATTTGCAAGGCCAAGTAGCTAAGCTTCAACAGTTTTCTTCTTTTTAAGTAAAAATTCAAATTCAAGCTTGAACTGTGAATTGTTGAAGTTCACTCAAACACGTGCTGCATTTTTTCCATTCATTTGACTGCTCGCATTACGTTCGCAGCAACCAAGTTGAAAGCCTTCGCAGCAGACAAATGCCGACTTTGCTTTGTGCAACAGCGCGTGAATCGGCGTGTGGGAGGCAAATGTGCAACGCGTCTAGGAGTGTATGCAAAAATGCTGGAGGAGCAAGAACATTTTATTTGTTTATAGCACAAAAAAGTGCAACTCTGCTGCCGGCTAAAACAGCGGCAAAGGCAGAGGCAGCAAATGCAGTCAAAGAGTAGAACTCTAACCTCGATTCAGGCGTAGGTGCAACACTCATTGTCAATACCTCTATGGGGCGAAAAATGGTAGCTGAGTGAGTGACTCAGTTCGTGTGTGCTTCTATTGTCTGTCTGTCATGCAGCTGAAGCCGTCGTAATCAGTTTGCCAAGCCGTAAATTGTGTAAAAAAGTGAAAAGGATTTGTCGCGCATTGTTCCACATTAAAGTGCTATGCAACTCTATACAAAGTGCACTTTAAATTGAATTTTGAAATTTTAGATTATATTTCCGTAATTCATTTATTGAAAAAAGAAGACCACAAAGATAAAAAGATATAAAAATTATATAATTTGTGAAATTAAATACAAGTCTACATAAATCCTACATCAAAATTACATTTTCATTGTATTGAATTGAAAATAATATTTTTGTGATTTATTTATTAAACATTTTTTTTTTTTTAACTTATAATATAAAATTTTGTTTTATTTATTATTCTGCATTAAAAAAATGGGAGTCTTTTATTAACAATAAACTTTCGCTATTCATTCATCAAGAGACTGCTCATTAAAAAAAGAATTTGTTTCATTTTTTCACACAGCAGTTAACTAAAATGCAAGTTTAATCAATAATTTAAAATCATATTAAATCATTGGGAAAATGTTAAGCAAAATTTAAGCTAAATCCACTTTATTTAGAAATAAATAAAGTTTATATGCTTTATATACTACACTTAACATTTATTTTTATATCTCACTTAAATGTGCTACTTCAAAACAATAATATTATTACGATATAATTTTTGTAATCTTCACATACTCAAATCATTGATAGATCGCACTTTTAAGAACTATTAATTACTGTAATACATTAATGTTAATTAAATATTAATACTAATAATCGTAAATTGGTAAAGAAAAATGAATTTGAATTAGTTTTTGTATATTTAAGTAGCCAATTAAACGAATGTTTATAAATATGTCTTCATATTCACTTGAATCTGAACACTACAAATGTGTTTACCATACATTTGTATTATGGCATATCTGTATTTGTCGAACAATTTACACATGCGCTCTCAACGAAAGTGCCTTTCGAGAAGTTCAGCCTCCCCATTCCCACTCTTATTCTGCTTCAGCTTCCGCTCCCTTCACTCACTCCTCTGCTCACGCTTGCAGAAGCTGAGCAACTGTTTCAGCAGTGCAGCAACTGCAACATAATTTAAACTGGCAACTTTAAAATGTTTACCAAACGCTTCATTCTAGTTGTAACGTAAATTTACGGGCCAGCAGCTAAACAAACAGGCAAGCACACAAATGCACACAAGTGAGCACACGCACACAGATACATATAGAAAGCTATCATTCCTATAAATGTGTATGAAAGTGGGAGGCGTATGCGTTTGCCTGTGGCTCGTCTGTGCTGTCTATTTGCGCTTAATCCGTGGACAGCGGCGCTGAAAAGCAAGCTACACTTTTTTTTGTGTTGCCTTCGCATCTGCAGGCGCGAAAAGATATGCGAAGCGAAAGGAGTGTTGAGGGGAGGAAGAAGGAGAGGTTGTAACTTGCTCATTACTGTAACAATTTTTTATGTGTTCGGTCCGTGCCATTATGCTGGATTTTAATTAAAATTAATTACATTAAGTGCAGCAAGCGAACAACAAACATCAGTCCAGAGCAAGACGAAAGCAGCGCGCAGAGCAGAATCAGCAATCGGCAGGCCAGGCAAAGCAAAGCAAAGCAAAAGAATGAATCATTCTAAACACAAAGCGCCCACAATGCACTCTCTTTAGTCTTCTTTAGTCCACTGTCCAGACGTGGTCAGAGCTATTGCAACTGTTGCCTTATTCTGTCTCGTCCGCGTTCTGTTTGCGCTTTAAGAGCTCTCGCTTTAGAGCCCTCTAATTTCAACTGATTCTTTAATTATATGCTACGCCTCACATGCACAGCACACATTCCAAAGGTCGTGCCAGTTTTTTCCGTAACGGATTTCGTGCTTTTGGTCGTTAAAAAAATGTGGCTCAAATGTGGGGGGTAAAACGTTTAGTTAAACGAGTGTCATGCTTATGAATTTAAAGTGATCACTTGTGGGAATATGTAATTAAGCACTTAAAGCACAATTAAACTGCCACATTTAATTATGCACTTATCGCAATTCAAATGAAATTGTAAATTAATGTAATTAACTCTTTTCAAATGAAGTGATCCCATGATAACCGAAACTGATTTAAGCCATGTGTAGTCGATTTTCCTCTCTATTTAATATTGCTGTTAATACAAGTAAGTAAGTGAGCAAAAGTTCTTAAACTCAAGTTGTGTGACAACAAAATATGAAATACTGCAAAATCGTTGAAGTGTTCGCTCCAAAACCCTGAAAGTGCAGTCTAAGCACTGGCAACATAATAAAATACAACAATTGACAATATTTTCACATTTTTTGCTCTTCTCTTTTTTTTTGAAAATATTTTTCTGAGCAATTAAATGTTGCCAGTTGGTAAAAAAGTTGCACATTGAAAAGTTTGAAAGCTGGAAAGTTAAGGCAAAAATTGTACAAAAATTGTCGAGCTGAAATTGGACAGCAAAAAGGAAAAGTTGTTGCTCTGAAATCGAAGGCAACAGCAGTCGGTGAATAAAACTCCCTCCCAGCAATATTCCCAATAGCAGCGATAGCAACAACAACAACAAGAACAACAACTAAAATCGAAATGACAATAAAAATGAAACCGAGGGAAAACATTTTGTAATACCAGCCAGCATGGAAAATCATAAATAAAACGCATGTAATCCAGAATTGAGTGCTTAAGTTGATTTCCAAAACGGGGGCTATCCCTGCCCCTGCGATAAGCAAGCAACCCTCAGCATTGGGGGAGGTGGGGAGAGGAGGGCTGCGCCCAATATTTACATTTGGGCACACGTTGTGGCACATAAAAATCACAGTCTATATTGAAAAGTCATCAATCATGAAGCTCGGAAAGTCAGCAGACCACGAAATTTGTCAGCATAGCAGAACGTAATAGATGCCAAGGGATGAGCGAGAAGCAGGCAAATCGCGTAAATCGTGACATGAAACTTGCTGCGCCTAAGAGTATGCTATGATTTTTTTCTACTTTTTGTTGGTTCGCCCAGACTCCTGTTGAGTCAATTTGCTGGCTGCTTTAAGCAGCTTTAAGTACGGAACCGTGGAAATGCAAACACAACAAAGCATAACGAAGGGCCACAGAACAGAAACACAGGCAAATTAATGGTTGAATAGATAGAAATACTCGTACACAAGCTGAAGAGGCGGCCAAGAAATGCACAAAGCTGGGGCCCCGAAAAACCAAACTGGCAAAAAGTAGCCAAGGCAAAAGTTTACATAACATTAAACAAAGCGCACAATAGCAATGAGAATGGCGAAGGACTTTTGGGCGCTTTCGCCCCTTTTGATGAGTGTGAATGGACACTGGAAGACTGTGAGGCAATAAAACACAAGTTAAGTGCAATCCCAGGACAAGGCACAAGGCAACAAGGCACAACACAGAAACATTGCTACAGAAATTGTTCTTTTTTTTTGTTTTTGTTTTTGCTCTTGAAGCGAAGTCAAATAAAACGAGTTGCGCATAATGAAGCAATGCACAAAGCGTTGGCTGGATTTTTACGAGTAAATGTGGCAAATACAAGTCAAGAAGTTGCCAGTTGAAAGCAGGTAAATAAAATCTATGCCAAATAATCAAACTGTAAACTGAAACGAGCTGAAATGCCGAGTTTCACTTTCCTAGTTTCTCCCCCCAAAAAGAAAACTTTTGCCCGTTATAAGAAATTATTTCATTAACAACCTCAATTACAAGAGGAATAAGTTTTCTCTGCTTTGCACTTTCTCATAGTTTTCCCCGAGTGCAGTAAATAAGTTTTGCGGCATTGAAGTTTTATTTTAGTAAATGCTATAATCGTGTTAGTAACCAAAAAGTTGCGGATAAACGTTTACCAATGGCTGAGTAAGTGCTTCTTCCGTACATGGGCACTAATTGTAAATGAAGTTTACCATTGTGGCAATTAAGCAGCGAGAGTCGAGAGACCCAAAGGAGTTCAACACACTTCAAGCTCTGTTATGCTATATTATCCCTGACCCAGCTGTAAACTCTCTCCACTGTGGCAATCCCAATTTGCATAACCTACAAAGTGCAAAAAGTAGATATAGATAGACACCCACATGCCTTGCTGCTAATACAACTACTTAATTCCTCTTTATGGCCGAGGCCATAAACTGCGCACTTAAAATGAAACATGCTTAAATGTGATTCAACATCGTCCATAAATAAATTATGAAAAACGCTTAACTACTTTCGACAGCTTATAAACGCCTACAAAATGGCCGCCCCCACAACTATTTCACTCAGTTTACGTGTGTGTATGTGAGTATTAGTGTTAGGGGTGTGGGTGTTGATTTACAGTTGCACATTTCTTAAACGGAGCCCATCGTCTGGGACTGCGGTGGCCGTAAAGCAATTCATTTCCCTTATGCATTTTGTAGCAGCTAACCGAGCACCAAGGCAGCCAGGTAGAGAGCCACAGTTAAGACCCGCAGTCGAGACTCGCAGTCGTCGTTGTAGTCGTAGTTGTAGACCTGAGTGAACTCAACCCGACCCCCAGAAGACGACCTCAACCTGCCCACCGGCACAAAATGGCGCAACGGAAGCGCTTTTCAATGAAATTTATGACGCATGGAAACATTAGACGATCGTTGACGTTTACAAGTCCGCGTCGCGTTCTCTTCTCCTGCTGCTGTTGCTCCTGTTGAGTTGCGAACGGAGTGTGGCACGGGTTTGTCGCTTTAGCCTATGCTAATGTCCTGACACCAGCGATTTATGAGCAGCCCCCGTTACAAAAGTTCTCATTCTATAGTATGTGTGTGTGTGTCTGTTGCTGTCTGTTTTGGCGTATGCTTGCTAATTTTTTCGTTGCGCGCCTCGAAAGAATTTCAATTAAATATAATTTATGTGACCCAAAATTTGTCAAACTTGCAGAGCTGACTTATCCAAAAAATATATGCCAAAAGTCAGGCTTGAAAAGCTTGTGAGTCATCACTTCAAAATAATAAATAAAAATAATACAAAGAGGAAAAAACCTACAATAATTAGTAGTGCACTTAAACCAACTTTTATAAAGCCATAGCTAGCATATTTAATTATTTGCTTTACTTCTTGATATACTTTAATAATCATAGAGTTACAAGATTAATACTTTCTAATTATAACGATAATCACCTCAATATATTTATATAACAAATAATTAATTCTGTTATTCTGAATATTCCTTGCAGAGTTTAAATTTCCCTAATGTGCATTTTAAAAGTGTATTATATTTAATTATAAATGAATTATTTTATATTTATATAAATGTTTTTTTGATAATTTAAGAAATAAAAAACAATTTGAACGCCACAATAAATTTGGATAATTTACGATTTTTCATTACTTGTCAAGAATGTTGTTTTATCATAAAAAGAAATAACTTCTCAAATTTCCAAATTCTTATTTTACCATTTGGTCACACTTAATGTTGCGCCACTGTGCGGTGTGTGGGCTTTAAAGTTTCAACAATTGTTTGGTGCTCGCACATTTAACGCCTAAAAGTATGCAATGCCCGCGTCGTTTGTTGCTCGTTAGTAGTTTTCGTGCAGAAAAACAAAACAAAAACGAAATGGGAAGAATCTGGGCTGGTCTTTTTTTCTGGTATCTCACTTGTGATTTTTAGCCAAACGCCACAATCGTCCCACCTCGTTCCTCCCTTCCCCTGTTGCTGTCTCGTGTGTAGCGCTTTGTTTTTTCAGCCGTTTACCAAGCCCAGTCGCCTCGCCTCCCACAACTTCTCCTGCTTCTTCTGGCAGGTCTCAGAGCAGCACTGGTCGTGTAAGCAGCCAAGCAGCGGAAATGATTCGTCGTAATTTTCCTTTGTGTAATCAACTCCTTTGTAGGGAATATTTTGTATGTTCATATGCCTTGCGAACAGCGACGTCGCTCTTGACTCTCGACTGCCGACTGTCGACTACCGACTCCCGACTTTCGACTGTCGACTGGCAACTCCCACTACACTTGACTCTAGCTCCTCTTTTGCGCGAAGTTTTCTATGGTGTGTAAAAGCCTGCTTATTTTTATAGTTTTATTTTGCAGTAACTTTAAGTGCCAAAAACTTTTTATTTTCACAAATATTTCGCCTCGCTTGAGCGATGCACTTGGAGTTCCATCACTCAATGTTGTGCGAGTGTTTTAATTAAATTCTTTAAGTCAACGAAATAATTATGCAAATCATAAGGCCAGCCAAGAATTTTCATTCACCAGTTTTCCCTTTAAAAATATTCACAGACAGCTCGCTAGCTGTTTTCCTTCTTGGGCAGGTGTTTATTCCAGACGCGTCAGAAGTGACTTATTATCTCGTTATCGCTGTCGTCTTTGCCTCAACAATGATTATTATGAAGTTCGCCTGTCAACAAGCGAGAAATCCACTCAATTTCAAAAACACTTTACTCACACCACCACAAAATATCTTATCAATTGCCAGAGGCAAAGTTTAGCGCCATCAATTGATCATTAGAGAGCTCATAAATGATGATTGCTGATGAAACTTGATGAATATTTTAATTAACAATGAAATGTTGCTGAACACATTAATATAAAACGGAGCTGTCTCTAATTTACGGTTATAATTTTCAACGATTTTGTTACAAAGTATTTTTAAGAACAAAATCATAAAATGAAACCTCAGCAATGTGAAAAAAAGAAGTGGCAGCTGCTGCACTTTTCAGGTCAGCATGTGAACATCAAAGCGTTGTACAAACATTTAAAGATCAAAAAGCCAAAAGCCCATATGACCCGCTGGGCCAAATAGTCAAAAAGGGCAAACAAACACACACACACACACATTCCGTACAAATGCTGGAGGGAAAGAAGTAGCAAAGCAGAATGGAATCGGCAGAAAAATGACTGACCACTCGCTTTTTAAACCCGCCCCCAGCCCCTAACTTCATGCTGAGCTGCATTAATAAAAATTGCTCACCATATTGGTAAATCCATTATGAATATTACGGGAGAGTAAAAGGCAGCAGCTCGGCGAAGCCAAGCGATGAGCCCGCAGTCCGTCCGTCCATGTGTATGCAGTGAAAGCCATAGCAAAAAGGGGGGGGTGTCGAGTAAAAAGATTGAAATTGAAATTTGTGCTGTTGTCGATGTTGCTTCCTAGCGGGTAGTTTGAGAGAAAGTAGAGAAACCTATGCTGCACCTCCACCGACATTCACTCTGTGGCACTGCCTCCTGCAGTTGGCTGTCGTAATTGTGTGCAAAAAGCAAAGCAAATGTTTACGTAATAAATTTACGTGATTGAAATATGTCGAATTGGCAACAAAATGGCCACCAAAATGCCTCCTTCTCCGTCTCTCTCTTCACCTCCTATCATCCCGTCTGAGGCTAACGAATTGGCGCAACATTTGCCCGTCGCTTTGGGGCCAGACTCATCCATTCCCTATCCATTCCCCAGCCAATCCCCATCCATTCTATATCAACTCCCATGGACAGCATTCCCACAGGCCTCTTGCTGCCCGTTTGGACGTGGTGTAAATTTTTACACATGTGCATTGCGCTCATTTTTATTAGTTGCCAAAGCTTTTGGCGGCTCTCGATTTCCGTTGTTGGTGTTGCTGTTGTTGGCGTTACCGAAAAACTGAAAAACCGCAATTTGCGCAAAAATTATGAAACGAGACTTTGGGCAAACACAATCAACGCTTGAGCAAGTTTTTATGCATTTAAATTAGTGTATTGCTTACGTCATGGATAATGCACGAAAAGCGGATAAATGCAATGGATTTGCCTTAATTGAAATGTGTGTGGCGAAAATTAGTTGGAATAGTTCAAGAGAGTTTCATGAGAGTTTCAGACTTTCTGGCCAAAAACAATTGCAAATGCAACTCGATTGCAGCGTTAAGCTTCACATAATCCTGTCACGAATTTTGCAACTTTACTTTTGCCTGACTTCCATTCTCACCTTGTCAGTGGGGCGAAAAATACATTCAACTCCAACTGCATGACAACGTCAACGAGTAGCAAAAAAGAAAAATCTAACCACGCGCAATTTGTCGTTGAAATTGATCCAAGCGATTTGCCGATACTGAAGAGTCCCCAAACACACACACAAACACACACACACACGCAGGGAGAAGAGTCTCTTTCTCTATGATGTCTGAAAAGTATTTACGGAATCGTCAGTCATTCAATTTATCGCATTTTTTGGCCCAAACCAAACATACAAAACGTCAGCGACTTCGTCTTTCACTTCGACTTTGGCGTTGGCGATGGTCGATGGCTTTGGCTTTGGCACTGTCGACAAGTTCATACGTCTTATGACTTCCCGTTGACGGAAGTGTGTGCCTTACGAATGTGTGTGTGCGTGTGTGTGTTGGGGTCTTATGTCTGCCTGGGACGTGTAGCTTACAGCAAAATCACTTTTATAATTGGCACGCAGCCAGCCAAAAGCAACTTCATGATAAAAATGAAGAAAACAAAAAATATCTTGACTGTCTGCTTGCTTTTCAGTTAACTTATTGCTCTCTCGTCTTATTCGTCGTCTGAACTCTTGCTTAGATCTTGCAGAGATGTCTGCAGATACTTTTCGTTAGATATGACAATAAATTGATTGAAATGAAATCATATCATCAGCGCAGTGGGATCACCGTCATTAAAGTCAATTAAAGTCATCAAAAATGTTGCCAATAGCCCGTCAATTAAATAATAAATTACACGACATGACCGTCTATACACATGCATAAAAAACCTCGAACCCTAATTGAATTGGTAAATATTTAAATAAATATAACCGCAAATAATTAAAACAACAAAGCCAAACGTTGCAGCGGCCAGTGACAAATTTCAATGGATGACACGTCTAAATTAAGAGCCCGACAAACATAAATGAATGGCAAAAAAAAGAGAAAAAATATATATATTTTCCTGTTCAGGTGAAAAGGGAACAGAGATAGAAGAGGCTGCTCGTTGCACATTCCGACCACAAAAGCAATTAAATTTCCAATTAAATTGCATTCACTTTGCAACATTTCGTTACAAACGTTACGCGATTTATTTAAATTGTTAATTAGGAAAAGCAATTGCATTCGCCCGATGACAAATTAAATAAATGTTGTGATCAGAAACAATAGATTATAGATAACTACTTACATCCCTTGTCATTGGACAAGCCTAATATAAGACCTTCTGCATAATATCCCACCTTCTGTCAGAAGGTCTGGCAAATTCTCTACTCTATTCAGTCACACTCAATTACAACAACAGTGGCACCCAACAGACTTTGCCACACAAAGACACCAGCAATTACAACAATCCCAAATACCGGGAGAAGCATCACACAAATTGCAAATGGCAAAAACACAAGCGAACAAAAAAAAAAAAAGACAAACGGAGAAAGAAAAAAGAATATAATTTTTCGTAAACGTTTTTATAGTGTTGTCATGTACGATTAATTGCGGCTCATTAAACTTTATACGGCTGCAGACGCTTAAACGATTTCCGCACAGAGCCTTCTTTACCCCGCCCATTAAAGAGGGACGACAACTCCAACGAACCGAAATGACAGAGAAAACCCAGACCATTGAAATCCAACAACGTTTTGTACTTACAATATGTAGCAATTCTCCATTTTTTTCTTAATTTGACAGACCCTAACTAACAGTTAGTTACGTTTTATAAAGCTTTAAATAAAATTTGATGCCCTTCTTTTTCATGTGTTAGTATTTTAAAGTGTAACAGAAAACGACATAAAGCTATTTTAGCGCTTAACTTAATAACCTTTAATAGATTAACAAAATATAGCCAGTTACTTGAAGAACTAAATTACAAAGTTGACATTATTTACGTTATGTTTGAGTTAAGTTAGTGTTTACAAAATAACTAAAATAAAAATTTTGTGTTTCATCGCCGTATGCTTTATCCTGGTTTTCAAATATGGTCTGCTAATTGGTGTAAAATTCAAGCCTATGTATTCGTTTTTATCGCATAAAAACATTTTAATTGAAAAAATAAATGGATTTCCCTATGTAAAGTCGGGTAGTAAATGAATTTCAATAAATAAAAAGATCCTAAGTGTTTGCAATTTATGACAATTTGTAATGTTCTATTAATTCAATCAACAATTGCAAGATACTGCTGTACGTTACGATTAGGGTCATGTGCGTATACGTAATATCATTCTTTATCACGTTTTTTGCGTATTCGTAATATCATTCATACGCTCTTTTGTTGCGTATATTGTAGAGAACTTATCTAGTATACGTAATATTATATTGACGGGGTCTCATTGCGTATACGCAATGTTATTTTTAAGCGCTCTTGTTGCATATACTTAATATCAAATTGAAGCACTTTTTTGCGTATTCTTAATATCAACTTTAAGCGTTTTTTGCGTATACGTAATATAATATTAAAGGGGTAAAGTTGCGTATTCGTAATATTATTCTTAAACTGTCTTGTTGCGTATATCTATTGTCACATCGTACGAAGCTTATCTCGTATACGTAATATATTGAAGGGATCTTGTTGCGTATACGTATTATCATATTTAAGCACACTTTTTTGCTATTGCTTTCTTTTAAAGATCTCACGTAGACAAATTAAACCAAATAAACGATATTCATAAAATCTTCAATACATTAATATTAAATGATTTTCCTAAATTTAATTTCTTCTAGCCACATTTTTCACAGCGGTATTGAATTAAATTGTAGACAAACTAGATTTTAGTTTTCATGTATCGAACTGAGATTTTTGGTGGGTTGTTGAACAATGCATGCCCAAAATCACAAAGTGCAGTCTTCAAATTAAAACATCAAGTGACGAACTGTCTGTAATTTTTTGCCACGCGAAACGCAAAAAGGAAATAATAGAGTTTCGGTCGAACCAAAAAAAACAAAACAACAGAAAACAAAAAAAAATTGTCAAAATGTGTACACGAATTGTAATTGTGAGCCTCTGCTAGCGTTGTTTATTTTGTTGGGATGCTGAGTCAATGTTGCAAGCATTCAAAACTGAACAAAAAAAAATTCATTTTCGTCGCTTTTTTTGAAATGTTTTCAAATCAAATATCGACAACTGCGGCTGGACTGAGCTGCAGCTGGACAGACTTTGATTGCCTTTGACTGCATATTTATTTGTATCTGGCCGCTCGTTGTTCTCGTTGTTATTGTTGTCAAGTTGTTGTTGCTGCTGCTGCTGCATGTTGTACAATTTTCATTTTATACACTATTGAGGGCTATATGTATTTTTACGCTTTTAGTCAACATTTCGTTGAGTCGTCGTCTCTTTTGTTTTCCTTTCCTTGTTTGCTCGTTCATCTGGTTTCGGGTCTCCCTCTTCAACGTTGATTTTAATGAAATGTTTTGATTATTTTCTCAACTCAGTTCCCCCAGTTTGTATTCTCTCATTCTCTTGTAACATTTTAGCCTTAATAATTGCCTTCACATCTTTCATTTGATTTATTTAAGATCAGCTCAAGTGCGGAATACTCATAAATTTATTGTCGATTTATGAGTTCAGCAGTCTAATTAAAAAGAAATTCAGCACTTGTTTATTGGCTGCATTACTTTGAGAATTATTCGATTTGTTGATCAAATGATTCCAAATGAAAACTACTCCAAGCTTTGTCAGTTTAATAAACGTCTTCAAGCCCATCAATTGAATTAATGACGCAGCAAAGTATGCAACATAATACGACAAGGGAAAATGCATCTCATTCAGTTTCAGTCTGAGACTCATCCGTTTCACTCGAAATCACTTGAACAGCTTGCACATTTATGCAATTCATTTCACACAGACAACAGCCACACTTGAATGAAAAGTCCCATACACACACACTCACACACTCACACACACACACACATAGATGCATAGACATTTGCAGTACGTTCACGATTTAGGCAGATCAATGCAAAAATCACTTATATGGCCCGGAAAATTGTTTCACTTACATTGAGAGGACTGAGTATTGAGTGAATGCTCAACGTAGTTGCAGTGCAGTCGGCTTTGAAATTGCTGAGATTGGCGTTTGTTTAGCAACTGTCGCAAGGCAGCAAAATTTGCTGACGTCGCACTTCAGAGCAACAACAATATTGCCCAAAAATTTTAATTGAAACTGAAGTGTCAAAGAGTCTGCCACAAAATCAATAGCACAAAAGAGCCGCGGAACTGTTGAAGCTCTACTTTATTTTGAATTTTTTCAACTAGTATTTAAAGCTTCAAATAAGCTTTAAAATTAGTGGTAAAATAATACAATAATTATTGAAAAAATACTTAAGACTATTATTAAATTTATAATTCTTACCATTCAGCACAATATCTTTGATATTTTTGTTGACTCTCGTTTAGTATTTGTTTTCAATATCTTTGCACTTTGTAAACACTTAGAGATTAAATTATTTGATTTCAGATTATTTGATAGACATGTATTTAAATTTGTATTTCTAACGCACTTTATATGACCAAAACCTTAAGAGCTATTAAAGTTACTTCGATATCGATATTTAAGTATTGATATGAAAATATTGTAATGTAGTCGTAGTTGTCAAACGTCTAGATCTAAGGTATAGGCTAGTTTTACTTAAATTAATTGAGGAAGCATAACTGATTATTGAATATGTGCAGAGTGATCTTAGCTTTGTAGTATTATATGTCCACTTTCCTTATTACCATTTAGTATTAATTCACAACCTTAATATTTAAGCGAGCGATTTGAGAGAATTTGAGCGTTTCTTTAAATAGCCTTTGTCAAAGGAGTTTTAATCGTGTTCTTGAAATGCAAATGATATGGTACTTTAAACTAATAATTGGCGTCTAATTCTATTGGGTTACCTATTGCCGACTACAGTTTATATCTTTGCTACTTTAAGGTTAGTTTTTATTCAATATTATGCTAAATTTTCCAAAATTTTCAAAGCCAGTCTCTTTTATCGTTTCAATTATTATTACTTCGCACAAAACTGTCTCTTCTCTGTAAATGGTTTGTTCAAAAACGCCTAAAAATGTTTGCAAATGTTTCTTAATTCAATTGCGTATTGTCCTGCAGGTCCTTGCAGCTAGAGTATATACTTGACATAGGTCAGTTACATTGTCAATACCGTTCCAAGTGCATTGTCGTAGGTCAGTTCTCTGTGTCCAATTAGCATTTCAAAATACAATTCGAGTAATTGCTCATTACTCTTCGAAATTTCTCACTATCAGTTAATGAGAGATAGCACGCAAGTTGAAGTATTTTATTTAAAGTTTTAAGAAACGCGAAACACACACTCACGCACACACACTCACACACACTGATGCACTGAATACACTGATAGAGACAGGGAAATGTTTGCTTAGACGCCGGCTCTTTGTCGTTAGCAACCTTTCGTAACCGTATTTCGCGTAAAACTGATCCTTAACGCATTCCGAAAAAATCTGCTGCTTGGCATTGCCTGTGTCGAATGTGCAACGAACACGAACCTAGCACAATGCACGAGCTCGTCGCCTTTGTCACACGAAAGCTACACAACGAACAGGATGTCGATGTCGGTCCACAAACACGAGAAATGAGACACGAGCCACATGCCACGAGAAGCAACAACGAACACGAGTTGCCGGCAAATGAACGATAGCAGAGCAGACAACGACTTTTGTTACCAACAACAGCAACAACCTCTTTGGGCTTGTCCTTACTATTTTTGGCCAAGTGCAAATCTCGGCAAATAACGACGAGCTAACGACACGACGATTGCAACCGGGCGACTCCGTCTGGACCAATAATGAAGATGTGTTGCATTCGCAGACGCAACATGTAGCAAACAACCAAATTTCTATACTCTCAAATAAAATACATATTTCATTAATTGATTATATTTTCAAATGCTTAGAATTCGAAGTTTTATTTGTGTTCATAAGATTCACAACAGTAAAAAATACAAATTCAGTTTTATTTTATTGTCCTAAAGAGACAAGCTCGAACATGTTGCCTGTTGGAATTCGCCGCAAATACAAACTCTCAACCAGTAACGGCAACAAGTACAAACATCCCTACAAAACTTTCTCTACTTCCACAGTAACCTATCAGCAGTTTGCTTCAGAGCTTTCACTATGCCGCACTGAATGCACTGAACAAAATGGCTTAAAGTTTTTGCTGGTCTAAATTGGTTTGCTAAATTGTTATATTTCTTAATAAAAATTGTGTTAACCTTGACTCATTTATTAAATTAAAGGAAAAGTATTATGATTTTTATATTTTTAATTTCTTTAGAGAAATTGTATTAACTTTGACACCTTAATTAGTTTGCAGAAAAAGAACCAAGATTTTTTTTAATAACAAATATAATATAATTTGAATTTCATATATTATTATATTTATTTCTGTCTTTTTTCCAGAGTATTTACAAATATTTACAGTGTAGAAAGCTCTGGATGTCAACATGTATTTTTGTAGACATTTTACAGTAACGCTGAGAGAGCGAATTCTTAGCTGAAGAGCGAGATAGCAAAGTCTCCAAAAAAATCTGAAGCCAAGAGAAACAATTTGGGGATGAAATGCGAGGATGAATATGAATACTTGGAGTAGAGCAACAATAATTGAATATAAAACCTCATTGTAAATACGATTAAACTCCATAAAATATAGATATAATAAATGCACATAAAAGATAATGACTAGATTATACAAATTTTAGCCTTATTGATTTACTTATGTATTTAAAGACAATTGTATTAATAGAAAATTGAAGTCGTAGGACAATTTGTCCCATTGATACAAATTGAAATGACATCTATGTCAACATTTGAGCAGCAAATGCAAACACAGACACCTGCATAACTGAGTGCGACGATATTCCAGTGCAATTAGTACACACACTCACAAGCACATTCATGAATATAAAGACAGTAATAACCACCACCACGTTAGCATCGAGCATCGATTCCCCAACCATTTTTCACCACGCGCTAAGCTTTAATCACCGACAGACACACACACACACACACACATACACACAGAAGCACAGCTTCAGACAGCCATTCAGCCAGCCAGCCAGACAACGGGTGCAAATAGTAGCAAAAAAAAGAAGACAAACAAAATGTAGCGTAACGCAGGGCGCCTGTAAAAGAGCTCCTACTATTTGCTGAGCAAATCACAACAACACACTCTCGCTCTCGCTCTGGCTCTGGCTCTCTCTCTCTCCCTCTCTGTTACTGTTTCGCACTCGCTCTCTTTCATTTCGCCGCTCTCTCACCGCATGCGCATTGGAAGCTGCCCTTAAGCCCAGCTCAGCCAATCAGCAATATTCATGCAAACTTTATGAGCACATGTTGCGTCGTCCAATCAGAGCTTTGCATATTTCCAGTCAGCCGACGAGCTCTGTGCATTCTTTGCCCCTACAAATGCATTCAATGTGTCGAAGGTAACCGACGAGGAGCCGAGGAAGAGCGCGCAAACGCAGCTTTGGCATTAAAGGCAACTGTGTTTGCCCCCGATGGGCGCCGCCCAAGTGTCGATTACAGCAACAGCAACATCAGCAAACTGCAATCGTTGCATATCTGTAGGCTCAATTACACGCACACACACACACACACACACAGTAGGTGTTTGCTCTGTGCCATTCGCTTTGTTGCCTGCTCAGGCTAGGTGACAAATTTTCATGCCAACGCCTGTAAATTTGCACTGATTCTTTTTTCTTGTTTTGTGCTCCTGCAGCTCTTTTCACATTGCAAAACGAGGGTAATTGAGGTCGACATCGTCATAGTCTTCATCCTCATCGTCATCATCGTCATCTTCTTCTTCTTCGTCGCTGTTGTCGTCTTTTGCTGTGTTGATTTTTCGCATTGCATATTTTTTGAGGCATCTGCTGCGCCTGCCTCTCACAGCTCTGATTACGAGGCGACAAACTCTCTACTACAACTACGACTCGCACTATGGCCAACACTCTGGAGGCATTATGATGATGTCTTCTTTTGGCGCGCACGAGTGCTCCGACTGGCTGGGATTGCATTCCTCTTGTTTATTTTGGGGTCAGCATGTTTGCCAGCAAAATATTTCTTCATTGCCAGAGTGCCAAGTGTGAAAACGTTTTCCTCCGTTGCACTTTTGATTGCTGTTTAAATTGGAGTGCCACAAAAAGTCACAAACACAAAAAAAATTGTATTGCCTTCACATAGAAATGACAATCTATCTATAGTATTCTGTGTAAATCAAAAATGTGGTTAAAATTGTTGACTCGGCATTCGAGAGGGCAATCAATGTATACTTCGAGACCAACTTCATTTTGTATTCCACAGTTGTCCATAAATGGATGAGCATTTAAAAAAATGTATGGAGTTAAACTTTCTCAACGCTTCACTGTCTAAATTATTGTTAAATGTATTTTAATCTTATTTATTTTATACGGAATATACTTAAGTCTTTTCAATAATAAATGAAGTGAAATTTAAGAGGAAGAACTTTAGAACTTCTACAAATTTAGAATCCTTTAATGCCTTTGCACACACTCTCTGTTTATTTTTAAGCCTGAATCATTGAAAGCCAAAAGGTTCTAAGTTAAATCACGTTATTAGAGCAGAAAGCTTACAACTTTGACTCTCTCTTGCAGCACATTCCCAAACCATACTATATGTATTTGCAGCTTCAAGAAACAAAAGTCACATAAGCCCAGTCTATGCCCGGACTGCTGCCTACTATAATGATGGTCACGGACTCTGCAAACTGCAACCTGTGTGCCTATTTACACAGCACAAACACACACGAACAGTCCATGGACGGCAGGAGCACGTAAATGCATCTGCAAATATACGTATATATCTACTATATATGAGTATGTCTAAGGCAAAATAAGACACACGTGCACACACGAGTAAGCACCTGGCGAGCTGACAGCTGCAAAGTCGAAAGGGAATTGAGTTAGGAGCTCAGAGCTTTAAATCAAAAGTCAGGCAGACAGTCAACCACCGGGCCTATGTAAATAAATGCATTTCACATAGGCACACAGACATAGTAGAGTGAAAGCAAAGCAGAGAGACAGCAAAAAAAAAAAACCAAGCAAAGACATTTTCTTTTCCTCGCTTTTTTTTTGGTTAGAGACCGAGACCGAGAGCGAGTCATCGGCGAGGCAAAAGCGTCTACGTCAATGTCGATGCAACTCAGTGGGAACAATTGAAAATTGCGCCTTAGTTTTACGGCAACGATTGTGATTCTGATTAAGGGCAGAGGTCGCTTGTCATGCCACAGACAGTCTGCCCAACTGCCTCACTAGTTACGTCTGACTGTCAGTCTGTCTGGCCATTAGACTACCGCAACCACAGTGGAGAATAAAAAGAAAGAAAAACAAATGCAAAAAGAGAAGCATTCAAACAAATACGACGAAAGCGAGGTCCGCGCGCATTGTTGCAATGTTACGGCGTAAGCAGAATTACGTGCAATTGTTCTCCGCAGTGCAGTTCGTGTACATAAATACGAGATGCGAAATCCACGTTCCGCGCTCCACGTTCTGCGCCAAATAAACAAAAGGCACATTGACTGCATTTTGGATGAGCGATGCGATGCGATGCGATGCGCTGAGTTGTTGTGAGCCAAGTCAACCAGTTTGTGCAAATAAATGCTGTCACTTTACTTACTTGCCATGTCAGATTAGGTTGTCGCACAATTAAAGTACTAAAATCGATGACAAATGTGCAATGTTTATTTCAATTTTAGCATAATCACAATGCGCAATTCACTAGTAAATATTCCGACTCCCATTTAATAGTTATGTATGTTTTTTGTCTTTTCTTTGCGATAATTTATTAAACTGCCTCCGACATCCAAGGCCTCTCTTTATATTTCTTTTTCACAAATATTTATTTACACTTCAATCTATACGAGTGTAAATGACATAACTCCCTTTTGCATGGTAACTTTGCCTGTCTTATCCACAAACTCTTTTCGTGAATGGACATCAGGCATATCATGCTTTGTGTAAAATTGAACTAAAATACGGAAAACGCCTCCCAACGTAAAATCAGGCATTTGCTCCTTACGAGGTCTCAAGCTTCGCCATGTATAATTACCCTTAAATAAAAAAATATTTCATTTTAAATGATATACTAAATTATTTTCTTGACCTCACCGCTTTAAAGGGACACTTGGCAGGAAGCGTGCCCTGTTTGAAGAAGTTCCTAATCGAATTGGTCACTATCTGATTTTTGGCCTTCATTCCATTGTTAATTATATCGCAGAGGGGTAAATCGAATTGAAACTCAGGTGTTGCATTTTTTTGACTTCGAAAATGACCGCTGAGGCTCACAAAACTTCGCAAGTTCTGATCTAGATCACGAGTCACTGTGAGGTTCATATCCAAGCTTTCCCTATCGGGTTTAATAACCATGGAACAATACTTCATGTATTCTGGATTAACAGTTACATTCATTGTCAAAAATCGAACTGTCATCTGGAAGATATATGAATAATAAATTATAGTTTGATCTTTTAAAAACTTCAATCACAATTACCTTTTTGCAAATGGCTTTCAATGCAAATAATAATATTAATGAGAAACTCAACTTCCAACTCATGGCTTAACCAGTTTATCTAGCGGCGTACACAAAATTGAATAATAATCTCGAAGTGGCACCTACATATATAGTCTCTGGTGATAATCGATATTTAAGTGGATGAATCAATGTGAATTTCTAAATATTGTCTGATTTTAGACCAAATAAATTTTGCATGTCATTCGCAATTTTTCCAAATCTCTTTTGTGCAAAATATGCTTGATTACATACATGTGCACAAGTAAACAAAACAAGAATATTTCAGTCGAGAGTGCTCGACTTTGAGATACCGGGGACACATCTTAAATAAATACAAAAAAGTACGCTATTAATTATAAAATGTACCCAATTAATATACCACAAAATACTAAAAATATACCAAAATATATGTATGTTTATACTTTATAGGGTAAGAGATGTCTCCTTCAGACTGTTACATACATTTCCTGGAGGAACAAATTTATAATACCCTTCTACCCTCTGTGTAGCTGGTTTAATTAAAAGCGTTGAAAACATCGAGTCTTGAATTCACATTTCAAATAAGATTTTGTCATTTATAATTTTTACATATTACATATCATATCATTTTAACTTTTTTCATAAATCTTTTTTTTTTTAAATACTTATTTTTATAGATAAGTTTTACTATACAACGTATGAAAGCTGCAATCCATTATATTAATAACAATCTCTGAAGACTATTTAATAATAGGCTTATACGAGTGTAAATGAAATAACTGCCTTTTGCATGGTAACTTTGCCTGCCTTATCCACAAACTCTTTTCGTGAATGGACATCAGGCATATCATGCTTTATATAAAATTTAATCAATATACGGAAAACGCCTCCCAACGTAAAATCAGGCATATGTTCCTGGCGAGGTCTGAAGCTACGCCATGTATAATTACCCTTAAATATAAAAATATTTAATTTGAAATGATTTACTAAATTATTTTTCTGAGCTCACCGCTTGAATGGGACACTTGGCAGGAAGTGTGCCCTGTTTGAAGAAACTTCTTATCGAATTGGTTATTATCTGATTTTTGGCCTTGATGCCATTGTTAATTATATCGCAGATTGGTAAATCGAATTGAAATTTAGGTGTGGAATTGTTTTGATTTGGGAGATGACCGTTGAGGCTGGCAAAACCTCGAATATTCTTATCTAAGAGACGAGTCACCATCAGATCCACATCTACGCTTTCCCTATCGGGCTTAATAACCATGGAACAATACTTCATGTATTCTGGATTAGCAGTTGAATTTATTGACGAAAATCGAATGGTCATCTGTAAGATATATAAATCGCAAATTAAATTTGCTCTAGTAAAAACTTTAATCACAATTACCTTTTTGCAAATGGCTTTCAATGCAAATAATAACATTAATGTGAAACTGAACTTCCAACTCATGGCTTAACCAGTTTATCTAGCGGCGTACACAAAATTGAATAATAATCTCGAAGTGGCACCTACATATATAGTCTCTGGTCATAATCGATATTTAAGTGGATGAATCAATGTAAATTTCTAAATATTGTCTGATTTTAGACCAAATAAGTTTTCCATGTCAATCCTTATCTCTTTTGAAATCATTTCACGTGCAGACTATGCTTGATTACATACATGTGCACAAGTAAACAAAACAAGAATACTACAGTCGAGAGTACTCGACCTTGAGATACCGGGAACACATCTTAAATAAAACCAAAAAAGTACGGTATTTTATTTAAAATATACCAAATTCATATAACGCAAAATACTAAAAATATAACAATGTGTACTTTATATGGTAAGAGATGTCTCCTTCTACCCTATGTGTAGCTGGTTTAAATAAAAGCGTGAAACATCGAGACTTGAATTCACATTTCAAATATGGTTTTATAACCCTGTCATTTAGAATAAATTTATATCGTAAACTATCTAACCAACCGTAATTATGTTAATTATATTATTTTAACTTATTTCATCCATCATTTTTCTTGTAAATATTTTTTTTTATAGATAAGTGCTACTATACAACGTTGGAAAGCTTTAATCCAATACATTAATAACAATCTCTGATATCCTATGGTTTCATATCTATTTATTAATAGGTTTATACGAGGGTAAATGAAACAACAGAAGTTTGTATGGTAACTTTGCCTGCTTTATCCACAAACTCTTTTCGCGAATGGACATCGTGGATATCACGCTTTGTGTAAAATCGAACTAGCATACGGAAAACGCCTCCCAGCGTAAAAGTAGGCATGTGTTCCTTGCGTGGTCTCAAGCCACGCCATGAATAATTTCCCTAAAATACAAAAGTATTGAATTTAAATTATTTACTGAATTGTTTTATTGAGCTCACCGCTTGAATGGGACACTTGGCTGGGACGTTTCCCTGCTTGAAGAGGTTTCTAATCGAATTGGTTATTATCCGATTTTTGGCCTTCATTCCGTTGTTGATTATGTCGCAGATAGGTAAATCGAATTGAAACTCGGGTGTTGAATTTTTTTGACTTCGGAGATGACCGCTGACGCTGACAAAACTTCGCAAATTCTTATCTAAGACACGAGTCACCATCAGATCCATATCCACGCTTTCCCTATCGGGCTTAATAGCCATGGAACAATACTTCATGTATTCTGGATTAGCAGATGAATTCATTGACAAAAATCGAATTGTCATCTGTAAGATATACATATATAGTAAATGGAAAATTAAAATTCGCTCTAGTAATAACTTCAATGGCAACTACCTTTTTGCAAATGACTCTCAAGGCAAATAATAATATTAGTGTGAAACTCAATCTCCACTTCATGACTTAACCAGTATATTTAACGCCAGAAACGAAATTGAATTATAATAGTTAACTGGTTCCTACATATATAGACTCAATTGATAATTGCAATTTAATTGGATGAATAAACTAAAAATTCTAAATATTGTGTGGAAATCATTTATTTGTGATTATATCGATTGTTCATATGATTGGCGAATTTTCCGCAGGTCTATTTATATAATGGATATATTAAAATTAGAATAAAAATAAAAGTTGTTGAAAAGACTTCGGCTGAAATCGTTATAAATTTATAAAAGAAAATATTCCAAAGTTAAGCCACATCACTTTAAATTTTATTAATTGTTAACGATAGTTAAGAAAATAATTTAAATCAATCATTATTTCTTGATTTCTACTGGGTTGTATACTTAACATGATCGAGATAGATTGGATAGTTCAATTATGTTTAATCGTGGTTGACGTTTTATAGTCTTATTAAAAGTTAATTTTAAATATCTTCTGCTGCTGGAAATTTATACATTTTATTGTATTTTATAACAAGATTTGATTTTTAAATACAACTGTTCCTATTTCAGTGTAAACGATAAGCTAGTAGTGTGTATATAAACTTTGCCTCCCTTCTCCACAAAGGCATCACTCGAATGGATATTAGGCATATCTCGATTTGAGTAAAATCGAACTACGAGGCGGAAGACGCCTCCTAGCGCAAAATTAGGCATATGCTCCTGGCGGGGTCTAAAGTTACGCCATGTATAGTTACCCTTAAAAAGATAATAGTTAAACTAAAATTGTAAACTGGATTACTTATCGTCTTTAGCTTACCGCTAGAAAAGGACACTTGGCTGGTAAGTTTCCCTGTTTGAAGATGTTCTTAAACGAATTGGTTATGATGTGGCTTTTAGCCTTCATTCCGTTGTTGATGATTTGACAAATGGGCAAGTCAAATTTAAACTCAGGTGCTGAATCTTTGCGACTTTGAAGATTTCCACTGAAGCTGATGTAACTTCGAATATTCGGATCTAGATTACGACCCAAAATTAGGTCAATAGCCAAGCTTTCTTTATCAGGTTGAATAACCATAGTACATTGATCAATGTAGGCAGGATTTACAGTGACATTCACTCCCAAGAATTGAATTGTGGTCTATAGAATACTTGAATTAAAAATAGAGCTTACAGTAGTAAAAATGCAATGCCAATTACCTTTTTGCTGATTGCTCTCAAAGCAAATAGTAATATTATAGTGAAAGTTAACTTGAACCTCATGGCTTAACCACGAAACGAAACGAAATTGAATTAAAATAGTAAACTGGCACCTACATATATAGACTGCGGTGATAATTACAATTTAAGTAGATGAAGAAATTGGAAATAATTTTTTTAATTGGTGAATTTTCCATGGAAAATGTGCTTAGTCATATAGATATTTAAATTTATGAATATATACTACAAACAACAAACTATTGAAACGACTCGCATTCTCGAATATGATTTGGTTGCTCATCGATGTTCGATCTCACGTATCAGAAACATTATGAAAGTGCACAGAGATCTTATATTGATTTGTTAATTTTCAAATATAATGCAAATTGCTGGAACGAACAAGTTATAGTCCATAAAGCCTAGAGAATAAATAACAACTTTACAAGTATGTTAAGAAAGCTACACATAACAAGTGATGTCGAAAAAATGTATAGCTCTACCTCTTATAGTCTCTGAGATCTAGGTGCTCATTCAATCAGACGGACATGGCTAGATTGTCTCGGCTGTTGATGCTGACCAATGATAACATATAAACACTTTTTAGGGTCGAAGCTGCCTCCTTATGCGTGTTACGTACATTTCCTGCTGCCCCGTCACTCAAAAGCCTGTATTCCAATTAGTTGTACACAAATAAAATCCATTAAATCGAGACTAAAATCTTCAATAATGACAAAATGGAAACAAAAACGTAAAATCTTAGATCAATATCAAAATGCTACAGGCAATAATAATACAATGATTAATAGCGTATTTTTATTGTGCCCACAATTTTGAATGTTCCACAAATGTTTCGACCTGACTTTCAATTATTTCGTCAGTAAAATTAATGGCTTAAAAATGTTTCAGGTAATCAATTTTACAAATAATACATATTAATACTGTTTATTTCTTTTTATATCTGCAGCTCTAATGAGCATTTAACAAAATACTTTCCATATATGTACACTTGCGTACGTGCCATCGTATGAATGTATGCTTGTAACAACTAAGAAAAAATGTTCTCATTTGCCTCACTTATTAGCGGCGTCAGCTAAACTAAATGGCAGCACTGGCAGTCAAATGGCAGTACTGCACTTTGGTGCAAAACCCGATTTGCACGCAAAACGACCAAAATTGGAGGCATGTTCGGCGCTTTCGCTCACTGTGCAAGCTCTCAGCATATCGCTCGCTCGCTCACCTCACTCGCTCTATCTCGCTCTTTCAATTTCGATATTTCCATACAAATTTGCCTTCTTTTCTGTTGTTACGCTAATAATGTCAAATGCTTTCTTGGTGCAGGGCGCTGCTCTGAGAGAGCTTACATTCAAAAGCTTTCTCGCGAGCTTTCTACCCATGATCTGCTGTTACTGCATATTTGCGAGAAATTCGTGATGGACAACAACAAACACGCTGCCAAGAGCCATTATTCGTAAGCCCGCATTTCGCATTGCAGTTGTTGAGCTTGACGTGCATGCTGTCTATTGATATTTACACAGCTGGTCTTAAGTTTGAAGAGGGCTTACTTGCGTTTAAATTTGTGTAATATTTATTGTTTTAATGAGAATTAAAATTAAATTAATATGCAAAAACATTTGCTATTAAATCATGCTCTAAATACAATTTTTTTTTTTAAATATTTTCCTAAACCTACTCAAAATAAGATACATTTTTCTTGGTAATAAGAATAGAAGCACTTGGACTTTTAATTTTTTATAATAATGTCAATATTTGGTTTATTAAAAATACGAAAAATATAAATTTTAGTAATGAGTTTTGCTTCCTTTTTTTAATAACTTTAAGAGATCTGTCTGCACAATTTGTACAATAACTCAGAAGATTTTGTAACAAAAACAATAACAAGTAAGAAAGCTACAGCTAGCAAAATTTTAAAATAGTTTTGTAAACAACATTTTTGTGTACTGCGTAATATTTATTTTTAATTGAGATGGTCTTTGTAATACCACTTTTGTTATCGAGTGAAATCAGCTGAAAGGTCCACAATTACCCTAATTAAATTCCAATTCTAAGTCACAATTTATTTTCAAATGTGCAATAACAAATATTTGAATTCCCTCTCAATACTTATTCCCAATTTTCTTTTTTCTTCTTTTTGTACCTATACCAGAGTAAATGAAAGAAATGTCTTTTGTATAGTAACTTTGCCTGCTTTATCCACAAAATCATTTCGCGAATAGACTTCTGGCATTTCATGATTTGTGTATAATCGAACTAATATACGAATGACGCCTCCCAGCGTAAAAGTAGGCATATGTTCCTTACGGGGTCTCAAGCTAGGCCATGTATAATTACCCTTAAATAAAAAAAGTATTGAAGTTAAATTGATTAACTAAATTGTTTTATTGAGCTCACCGCTTGAATGGGACACTTGGCTGGTAGGTTGCCTTGCTTGAAAATGTTCTTAATCGAATTAGTTATTACTTGGCTTTTGGCCTTCATTCCATTGTTAATTATATCGCAGATAGGTAAATCGAATTGAAAATCAGGTGTTGCATTTTTTTGACTCAGAAAATTACCGCTGAAGCTGATCACACCTCGCATATTCTTGTCTAGATCACGAGTCACTATAAGGTCTATATTCAAACTTTCTCTATCTGGATTAATGACCGTGGAACAATGCCCAATGTAGACTGGATTTGCGGTTACATTTATTTGCAAAAATCGAATAGTCATCTGTAAGATAAATGGATATCAAATTATTCTTCCCTTTTGGGAAATTTATATTTACAACTACCTTTTTTGCAAATTACTCTTAAGGCAAATACTAATATTAATGTAAAACTTAACTTGCACCTCATGGCTTCGCCAGTATATTTAACGTTCTAAACGAAATTGAATATTAATGGGGAAGTGTACCTACATATATAGACTTTGTTGATAATTACAATTTAAGTGGATGAATCAATATAAATATCTCAATTTTGAGTTCGAAATAATTTTTGCCACATTAAATCAGTTTTTCACGTAAAATTTTCCGCAGCGTTGTTTAATCCAATTCATGTGAGATAAATTAATGATCATATATTTGTTCAAAGAAGGAGTATATTTAAGAAAGATAATATGAAAATGCCTTCGGCAGACTTTATCATATGGTACTTTGAAACTTTGGACTCACTCTTTGAAAGAATATTTTTCAAGCTTTAGTGTTATTACAATAACGTAATTAGTTGTACAGAAATGGTTAGAATCGATATTTTATTCATTAATGCTTGCTACCTATTTGTCGTATACTTAACATGCTCGAAATCAATTGATTTGCACTCTGATGTGTGATTTCTATTGTTTTATGGAAAGTAAATTAAAAATAATTAGGAAACTTACAGTATGGTATTAATTCAAAAATATACCAAATTAATATACAGCATAATACTGCAAATTTATCATAAGCAGTATTTGGAATGGCTGAATAGTAAGAGTAGTATAGAGTGCATAATATACCAGATTGTCAGCCAAAGCAACTAAGACCCGTAGTAAGAAAAATATTTCTTATATAATTTCTTCAATTTTAATTCTATCGCAACCAAATATTTTATTCGAAACTTGTTATTCGATTTCCATGCATTTTCGGGGTCAGAAGAGGGCGTGGCGAAAATCCGATTAAATTTTATTGCATTGGTAACAGGTTTTGACTTTTAAATACACCTGCACTTATTTCAGTGTAAACAACATGTTCGTCGTGTGTATATGAACTTTGCCTCCCTTTTCCACAAAGTCATTTCGCGAATGGACATTGGGCATATCATGGTTTGAGTAAAATCGAACCACAATGCGAAAGACGCCTCCCATCAAAAAGTTAGGCATATGCTCCCTGCGGGGTCTAAAGCTTTGCCATGTATAGTTACCCTTAAAAAGAAAATATTTAATCTTAAACTCTTTACTGAATTGTTCATTTGAGCTCACCGCTAGAAAGGGACACTTGGGTGGAAGGTTGCCCTGTTTGAAGAGGTTCTTGAAGGTATTGGTTATCATTTGGCTTTTGGAATTCATTCCATTGTTAATAATTTCGCAAATGGGCAAATCAAATTCCAAGTTTGGTGTTACATTCTTGCGACTCTGACGATTGCCACTGAAGCTGATATAACTTCGAATATTCGGATCTAGATTACGACCCAAAATAAGGTCAATAGCCAGACTTTGTTCATCAGGTAGAATAACCATAGTACATTGATCAATGTAGGCAGGATTCACAGTTACATTCACTCCCAAAAAGCGGATTGTGGTCTGTAAGTCATACGGATAACAATTATATTGTAGTAAAATTTGCAATGTCAACTACCTTTTTGCTAATTGCTCTTAAGGCCAATAATAATATAAATGCGAAACTCAGCTTGAACCTCATGACTTAGCTAGCGGCTTAGATCAAATTGAATAATAATGTGAAACTGGTAGCTTTATAGTCTTTGTTTGATAATTACATTTTAAGTGGATATATCAATGCAATTTTTAAAATATTTGCCTCGTCACTGGTAAATTTGTCCAAGCTATTTTTAGATAATTCGGAGGCAATTACGTTTCAAAAAGAAAACTATATTAGGAATATTAGCAGAAAAAATAATTGATCTATATTTATTTATAGAAACAAATTTCTTATATTTCCAGCCATATATACATACATATAAAATAATTACTTTATTAACCAAGTCTTACAATAAATATGCAGTGCATAAACATGTCAGCGGAATTTATCTTGAAGCGACCATAGAAACCTTTCAACTGAATGCGATAATCACCGGAAAACATGAAGCCGGGAATTAGGTCGTCCTCCAGTCGAAATTCCTTTAGATAGTAATATCCAGGAAGAACTGGACACTTGTCCGAAAAGTTTCCATAACTCAAAATACTAGCAACCCATCTTTTGTAAACCGTATTTCGAAGTGATAAAAGCGATCGACATATATCCATATTATAGCTGAAGATACTGTTGTATTTCTTAGCATTTTGTAAGCGCAGCTCAACGTCAAAATAGATCTTAAATCCCTGCATTATTTTGCTTTTGGTGTCCATCTCGGCATAAACTCTGCTGTCGACTATCGATAAATTGAATTTATTAAAGTGTTTTGGATTATGGTTACACTCATCGCTCAATATCTCCATATTTTTCTGAAACAAGTGATCTTTCATTAACTTAATGTCTTTGGCGTTTAAATAACTGAAATATTACTGCTAAAAGTTCACGAAATGCCAATACAAATATTATTGCAAAAAGTTGAATATTTGACTGCTCAATATTCATTTTGAATTGCGACGAACTTTGAAACACTGATTTCAATATTGAGTCAACTTAGCTAAAAAGGCCACAATCTGTAATGAGCTGTCACAGTTGAATTTAATTACTGCATTTCGTTGAACAACTTAAATACTTTGATGGCTTATCTGATAAAAGCAATACTATTAAAATAATTATATATTTGCATAAAAATGAATATATTGGATACTTATCTTAGCCTCAATGAAACCTTCTAGATTTTAAAATGCATGTAATCAAATTGTAATACGCTTTTACTATCAATTGTTTTATTTAAGTAATATTTGTACATTCTTTGTTAGAGAATCATTTATGATCTATAAAATAATGACATAAATATGTAATTATATATTATTATTTTTTCAAATGCCCAACAAAATGTTCAACCACTCGCACACGTTAGTTTTATTTAGTAGAATATTGATTGTCTTATTGAATAGTAACACAAAACATTTACAAATGAATCTTGCAATATTTCATGTAATTGTCTTGCATCTTACGAGCGTGGTATTTATCGAATATTAAAAATAATTAACAATTAACGAGTGTTAATTAAAATAATCGATATTTCTTTGTAGATGTCCAGTGTTCTCATTTTGAATACGCCATCCTGTGATGAATATAATCGCAACTACTTGTATAACTTCTCTTTGAATGTGAAAACAACCAAATTGAATTTGGAAATGAATCTTATAAGTCCTCTACATGCGGGACTACGGATCAATATGATTTTTCACTCTCGAATGCCCAGCTCAACGACCTATCGCAACTATTATCATTACTCTTTGGACATCTGTAATCTATTGTCATATCAAAAGAACAATTTGTTCAAGAGATGGTTTTCAACTTTTCAGTTTTATGGAAATTTTAGAAAAACTTGCCCAGTTCCGCCAAGCTATTACTACATGAAGGACTATGAAATTAACCAGCTTGCAATTCCTTCATTTTTGTTCTCCGGCTTCTATCGTATATTTATCAATATGGTTCAGCATAAGCATCGAGATCAGGGTAAAGACTTGATTCTTGCCTGTAAAGTGGAGGTACAAATAAAATGAGGAAACAACTTTTTATACCCGCTACACATGGGGTAGAAGTTTTAAATTTTTATTTATATACCAATTACAGCAGATGGTATATTTTTGTAATTTTGCAGTATATCTTCGGAGCACTCGACTGTAACTTTCTAACTTGTTTATATATACTTCATTGATTAAAATAATTACATGGTGACTTTACATTTAAGTATGAAAAATTCATTAAATATATTTATATTTTTATGTGCCGCAGTAGCTTGATCTATGTTTATATATATTTATGTAACCACGTGTGAATAATTTTGAACATCAGCAGATGCTGAATATCAACAGACGAAAATAATTACTTAGATAATCTATAAATTGGGAGCTAATGTAATTACTCTAAACATTTGGAGAGTAATTAGGGACTATGTCACTTAAATATGGATTGTCTTGTTGGTTCACAAACTTTTTTGACTTTTTCATTTGTGTATAAAATTCTCTGCTAAAAGTTTGAATTATGAAACCTTTATTACAAGCGCTAATCATTTTGTGTCTGATTCACTTTATTACAACGGTAAATTTCAAAAATTATATTAATTATTATATTAGTCAATTCATTATCTTTTTTATTCAGGTGAACAAAGCGTTCATCTCCAAGCCACCAACTTGCGGAACACCCAATCCGAAATATATTCGTAGCTTCTCCATCGTTGTGAACAAGATGCATATTAATCTTGATGTAGATCTCAATACTTCGATATATTCTGGAATTTTTGTTAACATGGAATTCCTTTCACGCAAGCATAATTCAAAATCCTATCAAAGTTTTTATAATTATTCACTTGACATGTGCCACATTCTGGGCAGTCTTAAGATTAACATATTCAAGGAGTGGATGTCATCGCTCAGGAAATATGGCAATTTTGCAGCTAAGTGTCCCATTCTAGAAAATCATTATTATCTAAGAGATTACAAGAGTAGTGAACTCAAACTTCCATCGATCTTCTTCATTGGTTCATATCGCATGGTTATCAAAATACTTCACATAAAGAATAAGAACAAAATTCAAGAAACGCTAATTGCTTGCGCTTTCGACATGGATATTAAGTAAGCGATGATATAATACAATATTTCAAGATAAATGAATAGGGCAAAAAACTACCACGAAATAAAACATAGTTTCAATATTTCTTATATAACATAATTGTATAGAATATTGTATTACATATGTATTTATATTACATATTTTGAGAAAAATTAAATAAAAACTAAGATGAGAATAAACTGCAAATGCGAGATATCCGCAAGTCATTTTTAAAAGAGCAAAATCGTGCGGTATTAATTTTAAAGTACATTAAATTGACATACCGTAAAAATACTAAAAATATACCAATGGTTTTTTATGTATGTGTGATACAGTACTACATTCTACTACATAAAGTGCAAAATATACCAGATTGTCAACCCAAGCAACTAAGACCCCTAGTAAGAAGGCGTTCTCGCTCATTCAAAAGTGTTTCTTTCATTTCCGTATGGATAAGAAGATATTTATAGAGACCCACATATTTGACTGGACACCCAAAAAGGATTAAGTTTTAATTACTCTTTATATACAAATAACATAAGTACCACATAAATATTATTGTGAACATCAATTAAAAATCGATTAGTTGCAAGTATCTCGTTCATCCCGCTAGCTCGATCATCCACCACTATTACAGTAAAGTTCACTTGAGTACAATCATCGAGATGAAACTGTTCATAATTTGTAAGTCAATGTTCTGCCTGGAAATCGCAGCACTGCTTTGCATCTCTAATCTGGCACTAACGGAAGCAGTGAGTATTATTTACAGTTAAATTCTTATTTAAATATTAATTCTCAAAAAAAAAGTCCAGCCTACTGATACAATCTGGCGAAAGTAAGTTCAGTCCCAAGTACTTTCAAAACTTTACCATTGACATCATCAACAACACGCTCAACCTGGAAATGACCACCATAAAGCCCTTTACACGTGGCTTTAAGGTTCATCTCGACTTCTCGATCAGTCTGGGCAAAACAAAGCATTATCAAAGTGTCTTCTCACACATCATTGATACTTGCGGAGTTGTATCTGCAGTGAAAAACAATATATTTAAGTCCTGGTTTCAATCAATGCTAGAACATGGTAATTTCATGTACAATTGCCCAGTTGTTGTGGGTCAATATTTTCTACGCAATTGGAAGTTGGATGGAGAATTGGTACCTCACTATTTGTATGCTGGAGATTACCGTGTGAAGGGTCACTTCTTCTTCGGCAAACTCAAATCGAAACATGAGGATTTTGTTTTAGATCTAACTATATTTGCATTGTTAAAAACCAATTAAGTTAGGTTTAAAAGTACAACGCAAAAATATAAATACTTCTAATTTGAGTATCTGAATTGATATCTATCAAATTTTAACTACATTTTTATAATTTCCATCAAATTATTAATGTTACAGAACTTTTTAAATGGTCAATTAGACTGTAAACAACCTAAAAATAACGTAATTGTAAAATAATTATCATAACGCATCGTTGAGCGCGAAAGATAATTCAACTGAATTGAATTAGAATATTAGAAAAATAGGATAAACTGTTAAAATTATTTGCTTCAAAAGTTGACGCCAATAGCATCACAAATGTTTTCAAACAACCTCAAACTAATGGTAACATTTGTTATATTATATTTGGCAGCAGATATTTTGGTATGTCCTCGCTTCTTAAAAAATGCATTTATCAATTTTAATTTCTTTTTAACAGGCAAATAAAATGATATTCAAGAACGGAGACTGCAGATACAATCGTGAATTCTTTTCCAACTTTACACTGCTTGTTAACAATGACCAACTGCAAATGGATATGATTCTTGAGAGACAACTTGTCATGGGTCTAAAAGCACATCTCAGCTTTGAATTTCGTGTCTCAAAATCCAAGACGTACCAGAGCTTATTTCAGCACGATCTGAACTATTGTAATATGCTCAAGGGTAATCAGCAAACACTTTATCGTCGTTTGTTTTTAAGCATGCTTAAGGTGGGAAACTTTGCCCGAAGTTGTCCCATTCAACCCGGATATTACTATTTAAAGGGCTGGACATTTAATGGTGATATTGTGCCCTCATTTTTGTACTTGGGTGACTATCGCGTTGGCGGCAGTTTTTACTACGGAAAGTACAGAAGAAAATCCGAAAATCCTCTGTTAGAATGCACCTTGGAAGCCATACTGCACAACTAAGGAAAGATAATAAAACTAGACTGTAGTCTTAAAATAGCTATATAAGAAATAAAATCAGACTGGATCGATTTCTAATAACTTGATATATTTAATTTATTTTATTTTTAACTGAATCCAATTTATCGAACACTGTGCGAATAAATATAACAAAAACAAACCATTTTCAATTGCGTATTTAGATAGATGATCGTCAGGCCCGAATGCGATATTTGATTAATGTAATCGGTCTGGCTGTATAAAAATATGATTTATGAATATATCAACAAGCGCATCGTAGACTTTAAGGTTAGTTATTTAAGGGAGATTCAATGTGGAGCTTACTACAGCTCTGTGTTTTTTTGCTGATCATCTCCGGCAACAAAGTGAAGTCAGTAAGTTATCTTTAAATGAAAATGCTGAATGACTTTCAAATGTTCGGTTTGCGGTTATTCAGAAACGAAGCATTGTGATGACAGTAGGCGAGAGTAACTTTAATCGCGATTACTTCACCAACTTTACATTTCAAATCAAAAGTGGCAAAGTCTTTCTGGACATGTATCTGAAGAAACCCCTGCTCAAGGGCTGGCGAGCTCGTCTGGACTTTCAATTGCGAGTGAGCAATGCGAAGAGTTTTCAGAGTATTTTCTCCACCACAGTTGATGTGTGCAACATTGTGAATGTCTACAAGAATAATCTCTTCAAGAAGTGGTATAGTAATCTGCTCAAATACGGCAACTTTCTGCGACAATGCCCGTTAAATGCAAGCCATTACTATATACGCAACTGGCAATTTGGCAATAATCTGCTGCCACCATTCATAACGACTGGGGCGTATCGCTTGGAGACCTACAATTTCTATGGCAGGTACAGGGCCAAAGACGAGGTCTTCATAATGAGCTGTAGTGCCGATGCCACCATAAATGATTGACCAAATGTATAGTTTAGTGAAATAAATGATTATTACTATGACTCAAACCACGTGTGTGGGATTGATTTGTTATTAATGAGCTCAGCTAAATTACCATATTTGGGCAAGCTGAGATCATTCTAATTTTGACACTTAAAGCGTGAAAATGTTGCAGTTGCGTAGTGTTTCGATTTTTGCTATATTTATTCTCACTTTGCTATTAATTGGAATAAATCCTAGTAAAGGAGTAAGTTTGTTTGAGTCTTAACAAAGAATTCATAATCCATGAGATACATTTCAGGAACGACGCGTTGACTTTGTGGGCAGCAACTACACTTTTAATCCGGCTTACTTTACGAGTTTTTCTATCACAATTGTGAATAAATCCATAAGCATGGACATGGTATTGCTGAAGCCCATTCTGCGTGGCTTCAAGGTGCACATCGACTATCAGCTGCGCATGGCCAATGCCAAGAGCTATCAGTCGATCTTTAGTCGCCACGTCGATGTCTGTGCCATGGTCAGTACTGTGAAGGATGGTCTGCTCAAGAGCTGGTTCAAGAGCATGGCCAGCCACGGCAACTTCATGGCCAACTGTCCAGTTGAGGTGGGTCATTACTATCTGCACAACTGGCGCATGGGATCGTCGATGATGCATCAGTTTCTCTACCCGGGGGAGTATCGCAGTCGCGTCAACTTCTTCTATGGCAAATATAAGACCAAGACCGAAGACCGTGTGCTCTCTATTGTAATGGAATCGCTTATATCAAACTGAGACAGCAGGTGAAGAATAATAACAACTTCTTCTGCTTCACCTTTTGTAAACTTAATAAAGGTTCATATCAGCGAACGGCTCAAGCATAATCGATGCGATGATGTTGACATTTCCTTCAAGTGTGCAACATATTCATTATAGCGCACATTTTATATTATGCCGTACTCGGGCAGAGGGCAGAGCAAACGGATGAAGCTTGCAGCTTCTTGAGATATAATAATATCCTGTACATGGCTTGCAACATGTGGCATGCTGTTGATTATCGATGGCGCACATTCTGCGCTGCAGTCAAGAGAGAAAAAGCGTACAATGAAATCGAAAATGGAACATTCAATTTAGCTACAATGTCCTCGATGTCATCATCATCATCTTCATCTTCATCGTCGTCGCATCCTCATCGATGTCCTTTAACGCAAGGCAGCTGTCGCATGCAGCAAATGACGCTTTCTTTAACTGCATTTGACCTGTCGTCGTCTCTGCTTCCGACTGCTGCCTGCCGACTTCCGTCTGCCGCCCTCCAACTTGTGTCTCAGCTGTGTCTGTGTATGCTCTTTATCGTTATCGCTTCCTAATTGCCGCCCTCCACCTGTTTTGCTCGTCCCGGGAGGTCCTGGCATAATTTTCACACATTTTTCCCAATGATTTTGCTCCAGGCTATGCGTGTGCATGTGGTTGTCTGGGCTCGCCAATTTGCCTCGATTCCCGCTGGTATAATTATAGTCTCTCAAGTCCTGCGCCTGGCAGCGCCTGAAGCCATTTGAGCTGCCCGCTTGACTTGTGCTAATGACTGAAAGACAGGTAAGCTTTGTTTAATTAGTTCAATGCCTACCGAGCCATTTAATTGGCCCATGCTCGGATATGGAATCAAAATTTGATTTATGTGGAATTTACGAGTAATTCAATTCGCCAATAAGGCAATTCAATATTGGGCAATACAAAGTATTTGAGATGTACGACTTCCATGTCAGAGTTTACGTACATGTACATATATACATGGATGTACGACTTCAATGTTTAAATTTACTATAGTTAAATTTACAATTTCTTCAACATTTGTCAAAAGTTAATCAGCCTTTTCTTGATAAAAATGTATCTCAAAACAGTTTGAGAGTATTTTGATTCTTCAAAAGAAATGTAATATTGGCTCCTACAAAGTCGTAGTTCCAGACTTCAACACTAAAATTAAGGTTAATTTATGATTTAAATTAAAAATTAAGCTAAAGTTAAAAATCCCATTCTTGACAAAATGTATATCAAAGTTGTCAATTCGTCAAGAGAAATTTCATTTTGGTTACTACGCAAAAATTATTGGAGAAAAATCGTACATCCAGACTTCAATATTAAAATTTAAGTAGACTTATGATTTCCACGAAATGTAAGCAAAAGTTTATCACCTCATTCTTGACAGAAAAGCATTTTTGACTATTTCAAAAGAAATTTAATATTGGGAGCTTTAAAAGCTATTATCAAAGAAAATTTAGTAAATTAAGGTAAATTAATGATTTCCTCAGAATTTGAGCTAAGGCTAATCAGCCCATTCTTGACCGAATTTCGAAACTGTTTGAGAGTATTTCAATTCGACAAAATAAAATATATAAATAATTTAGGATGTATGACTTTAATATTAACATTTAGGTAAATTTATGAGTTACTCAAAATTTAAGCAAAAGTTAATCAGCCCATTCTTGACAGAAAGATATTTCAAAGTTGTTTGACTTGCGCGAAACCAAAGCACTTGCTTTTCCCATTGTAAATCAATTTCACGGCAAACAAACGTTAAACGTTATTTAACGCAAAGCACGACAACTATAATGATGGCAATTTCCTTGAGTACACGACGCTCACGCCCCCCGCATTACGTTGTATTGTCTCTCAAAGAGACGCCCCCGAAAACGCCGTAATGCACTGCGTTTGTTTTCAATGACTCTCTGCTCCATGTCTTCCCCCCTCATTCCCTTCCCCCGTCCACTGTGCTACTGTGCTCGTCGATGGCGACAAAATACAAGAAATTGCGCTTTGGTTTTGCCTTGATTTCAGCGGAAGTGCAATGATAGCAATAGGAAAAGGAGATGAAAAGAAAAAGACTAGAAGAAAACACTGAGAAGACGTTGCATACTTTGCAGCGCGTGCGAACGTGTCGAGTGTGATGACGGGGTGATGGGGTGGAGATTGGGAAGAGGGGAGCCGGACAAACTTGTCGAGTTGTCGAGGGAAATACTTTGGCCAACTGTTATTGTCAGTGTTTAAATTATTTTGCGCTTAGTTTGCCACTCGCATAAATCGCAGCCAACAGCTGAACAGCTGCACTTGTCCGCCGTTGCGTGTCCACGTTCATGTCCATGTCCTTGTCCGTCCAACTCGTCCGTGTCCCACGTTTTTTATGCTGCACTCTTGTCAATATCCCCAATCCCCAGTCCCGAGTAACGAGCGTGCGTCGCGTGCGCAACAAATTCAACCATGGCCAGGTTTGAAGCTCATTAATTTATTTATGTGAAGTGCACGTGCCACGGTTTTCTCAATTGGAAGTGAAAAATTGTGTTGGCGATCAAATAGATACATTTGTGGGCTCTCTGAATCATTCAATATCTAATGTGCGACAAATTGAACATTTATCAGCATTTACTTCATTTTAATATACACAAACATTGTGGTATTGGTCAGCATATCGTTGTCCCAATCCTTCATGTAGAACAACGCATCAATCCGAAAGTGTCCTGTGAGTATGAAAGCCGGTATGCTATCCTTATCTGGTCTCAGATCCCTCCAGTAATATTGACCCTTTCAAAACGAGAATACTATTAGGAATTATTCTAATTAAATACTTTGTGACTCACCTCTTCTATGGGGCAACTCATGGGCATGTTGGTGTATCTATAAATGTTCTGCAACCAAATTGTAAACACATTTATGCCTTTAGCTTTGCCAATCAGTTGGCACAAGTTCATATTATATGCAAAGATATTTTTGTAACGATTCTTTGTTTCTCGCTGTGTAATATTCACTTTAAGCCAGAGATCCACAGTTAAATCTCTTATCAAATCAAGTGTCATGTTTATGGCCTTGTTATCTTCGCTAATACGCGCTGCATAATTCGAGGCATATTTGCGTCCAAAGTCGGTTGAAACTTTACGAAAGTGTAACGTATTGAAAGCCTGCGAAAGAATTCATTTAAACTAAATTTAAATTATATGTTTGGTTCATGAATCTCACTCTACGGCTGGTGCCTCTTGGTATATTATTGAACAGCATTATTGTAATTAGTAATACGGTCACAATCCGACGCATAACTTGTTTACACTGAACGCTGAATTACGAGTGAATTTTGTCAACAATCAGCAAATCAAGTAAAATAATTATATTGCTATTATTCGTGACCTTAAAATAGTTCATTAAGTTATATCATTGTTGGATTAAATAGTAAATACTCTATAAAAATTTAATATTGTAATACAATTAAAAGTGTGGAATGGTAAATAGTACTATATTTCTGACTAGAGAATATCAGTTTAGTTATCAACCAGTTATCAGTTTGAAAACATCGAAAATGCTTATCGATTAATTTGGTGTTGCAAGCCACCAAAAATACTACTAAATGGTAATTTATTTTAATTAACAGATAAGTTGTCATATTTGTGAAAACAAAGCATAGTGAATAAAAGTTACGCAAGACACATAAATATTTATAAAGACTTCAGAAATTATACTTTGTTTCAAAAGAATGTAAGTTATTATTTTAAAAATATGGAAAATGCTTATCGATTAATTTAGTGTTGCAAAACACAAAAAAGCTATAAAATTTTGTATATTTAAAAAACATAAGTTGGCAGCCTGAACCGCATATAGAGTTTGCAAAAAACAGGCACTGAATTGTTAAAGAAGATTTGCAGTGAATCAAGTTAACGTTTTTACTTTAACAAATAATTTCAAGTACATCATAGCTATTTGAGTGATCATTTTATTATTAACACCATTGAATTTTGTTTGAATTAGTGTAAGTACATATATATAAAAAAAAAACATTTTTAATTAATGAAAACATATTTAAAAATTTGAAGTAAAGAAACATGACTTGAAGTATGCATGTATGTATTTGTTGAATCTTCTTTTAAGTTGAACCAATAATAAGATCTGATCCGCCACGTAAATAATAGGAAATGATAATCAAACTATTTAAAAAAGAAACAATGAAACATTTTTGACCATATTCATATACAGTAGAATCCGGTTATAACGACTCCGCTTATAGTGTCCGACCGGTTATTACGAAAACTCGATGGCTTGGTTGGTCCCCATACAAACTTATATGAAAGGGCCTCCGCTTAGAACGTCTCCGCTTTTAGCGACTAACCGCTTATACCGACGAAATTTTTCAGAATTCAACCGGATATTGCGACGAAAAAAAAAATCAGCGAAATAATGCAAAAAAATGTAAGCATCAAACGATTCTGTTAGAAATGTATGTATTTAACAGTGATTGGCACTCTTGCTTGTGTTCGACAGGAAGGTTCTTATATTCTCACTACTCTCTGTTAGTTTTAGCTGACGCCTTAGCTTATGCTAAGAAACATGCAAGTATACGATTTATTATGGAAAAACGATGATATTAAATAAAATTTATAATTTTTTTTTTGTTTTGTTTAAAAATTAATTTATTTTATCTTAAGACTCTATTACGAACAACCATAAAAAAAAACAAAAATTTGTTTTGCTCCTTTCGGTTAGTGCGTCTTCCGGGTATAACGACGTAAAATCGTCGGTCCCTTGAAAGTCGCTATAACCGGAATCTACTGTATAACATGTCGTGCTTATAAAGCACTCCTCTTATAAAGCTGTGAAGCCCAAGTCCTGAAAAAAACTTAGATAACGTTTTCTGCAATGTTGTGCTGCAGCCTCTTCAGGTAAAAATCTATCAGCGTAATTAAATTGCAGCGCCTCACAGTTAGCCCAACAGATTGTTCACTGCAGCCGCAGTTGCCAACGTGGCGGGGACCTTCGCTGGAAATATGATAAATTGCCCCTTTCAAGAGGCAGCTGCAGTAGCCGCAGCATCAGCGGTAGAGGCAGGGGCAACGGCAGTCAGACGGCATTTGCTGGCACATAAATTCAAAAAGAGCCGCTATTGCTGCTAACCAAATCTTAATTATAAATCTAAGGAAGCACTTGGAAAAAATTACCGCAAGCGCAGTGCACTGCCCTGTCCTTCTCTGTCCTGGGTCCTTGCTAGCAACGAGCAGGAAAAAAAACGAAAAGAAGAAGTGAACACAAAATGAAATGATGATTTAATAGAATGGTCTGCGGGCACCGCCAGCTGGTTGGCTGAGCCGAATGAATGGGCAAGACGGGCAAGCAGCGGAAATGACTCTATAAGCTGCTGCAACCATAAACCGGAAGTTAACAGACTTTCGCTGATGTGGCAGTTTTCGTGTAGCTGCCGCTACAACGAGGAGGAGCTGCTGTGCAACTTGCGACTAGAGCTGCAGACACGGACCTGGACACGGACACAGGACATGGCCACGCTCGGCGGGCAGTCTGCGAAATTGTGACAGCGCATGGCCGCAGGATAATCAAATAATTTTTTCCTCATCGTCGTGTCTTGCTGCCTGCCGCCTGCCGCCTGCCTGCTTTTTACACAATTGCTGGCATCTCTCTTCCTTTTTTTGTGGCTTCTTCGTCCCGCTGTGTCCCCCGTTCAGACTGCCTCGTTAAATTATTGTGCGAAATTGCCACAAAATGCTAATTGCCACACGATACGATCGAAACACATCTCTTTCTCTCCCACTCTCTCTCTCTCTCACTCAGCTTTTTTACTTTTCTTTCTTTTCGTTTCGGTTTGGTTTCCTTTGCTTTGGCTGGACTAAAACTTTTTCCAATTGCAGCTGTCAATGAATTTTGCTTACTTTTGACAGTTTCATTTTCCACTTTTCCTTTCCCACTTTTGAGAATTGGCCCTGCTTATCGCATTGGCAATGTGTCAAACTATACAAAATCTCATTTGCCACACCTCAATAAATCATACAAATTCAAGAATCAAATTGGTCAAGTGCAATTCACATTGCAGCATGTAATTATCGTGGCAACACAACAAAAAAAAAACAGTTTTTTCTTTTTATCCCCAGTTCCAATTGAAATTTTATGGTATTCCATCACATTTATGTTGCTGTTGTAATTTTACGCCTATTAAAAATGTTTGCGCTGCTCCAGTCGTGAACAATCGCGCAATTGTCTGCTCAATTTCATTCGTAACTTTTACACATGGAATATTGTGAATGAAATAATATTGTTAAAACTGGCTTTATTGCTTTACTATTGATGCAATTCATTGTTTACCGAAAAAAATGGATTGAATATGGTTTGTATTCGTAGTATAAGTAATATTAATTGACTCGATTTTTTAGCTTTATATGAAAGTAAGCATAAGTTAGTTTTATGTATATAGTTATACTAATAATGTGGTATTTTTCATTAAAAATATACCAAATTAATAAAAAACAAAAAATGATATTTAGTTATATGATTAGTGCGGTGTTATGTTATTCATTAACAGTATATATAAATAGCAAAAATACTAAATTTATATTTAGTTCTATTTTTACATATAGTAATAGTACGGTATTATTCATTGAAAATATACCAAAATAAAATACCAACAAAATACTGAAATATAATTTAGTTCTGGAATAACAGTGCGGTATTATTAATTAATAATATACCAAATAAAAAACCAAAATACTAAAATAATATTTACTTTTTTTATTTGTGGGGTCGGAAGTGTTAAAAATCAAGAACAAACTTGTTCTGCAACAATCTATGAAAGTCTCGCCCACATCATATTTTTATATATTATACTAAGCTATGTTAGTCCTATGCACATTTTTTGTATATTGAACTACTTCAAATATATAGATTAAAATAAATTTACATCTATAGTTTGTTTGATTTCAATTTGAGTATTATATTTAATGTTTCTACTTTTAATATCGTATAAAATGGAAACCTTTAATTAAAAATTAGATCTCTGTGTTTGTAATCCTCTGTGGATCTGTATAAAAAATGGTATACTGACAATGGCAAAGCTAAAGAAACTCTATATTTGTTGTTGCCAACAACTGTAGCTCGCCAAGTTAATGAGGAGCAAGAGCAACATTGGATTCGTTTGTGGGTTTGGAGCGAGAGTGGGAAATGGAAAAGTTTTGCTCAAGTGGCATTTTTCCATTTTGCACATGCAGGAGACGCAATTCGCACGCGACGGCTGTTGGAATAATGACGATGATTCTGAAGAATTTGAATTGTGATTAAAATGCAGCGTATAATTTTTTGGCACGCCTTGGCAGTCAGCCTGAGACTTTGACTGGAGTCGAAGTTGGAGACGAAGACTGGGAATGAGACTGAGACTGAGTCTGGCAGCATGTGCGTCCCAAGAACTTTTTGCCTCGTTTCACACTCTTTTGTCTGACTGTGCGAAAAGTAGAAGGGGAGAGAGAGAGAGAGGGGTGCGGGGTGCAGCGTCAAGAGAAACCGAAGAAAAATTGCAAGCCGCAACTCGTGTCGACTTGCCGCTTCCAGCTCGACTTGATGTTAGAATAATGAAGAGGCAAAACTTTTGCGCAAGGCATGTAATTTTTCGCTGTGACAGCAGGCAGTGATGCTTCCCCCTTTTGCCCATGCCCCTCATTCTCACCGCAGCGGAAACGGAAGTTGTCATTCGTTTTGTGCATTTGTTGAAAGTTACAGTCGAAAGAAAGAAAGAAACAAACCCACAACTGCATAAAAACTTCTGTGTTGTACAAGCATCTAAAGCGACATGCATTCTTATTTCATTTTTATTTTTATTTTTCACACAGTTAGGCCTACTACACATACACACTCGCACATACACATAGACACATCCATGCTGTTGCAATCCGCCCACAACAGGCGCATAAATCACGGCTGGCCCAAGCGGAGGCCGCGTTATAAATGCGAACAATGACACAATTGATTGGCCAATTACGTGCGCTTCGGGGTGATTATGACGTTACGTTCCGTTAGCCAGCCAGCCAGCCAGCAGGCCAGCGCAACATCGTTCGGCAACTGAATCTGAATCTGATTCTGAACCAGATCAGGAGTGAGTGAGTAAACTGCCCATTTTGGAGGGTGACCAGACGGCGTTCATGTCATGCCTGGCTAAATTTACACAATTAAATGCGTTAAATTCGTTAGAATAATTGAGCAATTTTTCGGCGCATTTCGAGCAATTTAGCCAAATAGTTGACAAGTTGCGTGTTGTTTTTAAAGATGCACACAGAATTTAAAATGTTGTAAAAATACAGCAACTAAATTATATCTCGTTGTCATCAGCATGAGCATAAATCAGAATTAAGATCTCGCCGATGATATCCATAAGCTATTTAACAAATTTTGTTTATGGTTACACCAAAAAAAAAGGGGCAGCAATGAAGCCATTAAATATGCAGCCAAGAGCTGCGCAATCTCTTCGACTTTCAGCCTCAAATAAAGTTGCGTTAAAGTTCAGTCAACGAGAGAATGAATGGGAGGCGTAAAAAAAAGACATTCGGTCAACTTTATGGGCAACGGCCGAGCACAGGCAAAGCCACAGCTAATTTATTTGCAGGCTCGACCATCTATGCGACACGAGACAGCAAAGGACATCGAAGTCCTGGGCAGCAGCAGCAACAGCAGCAGGACAGCAGAGCACAGAACAGCACAGCACTCCATTGTGCAGTGGCTCGTTTAAAACGCTGATTCAGTTTCATCATTAACCAGATTAATATGGCCCGGCGCTACTACTGACAGCCGCAATATGGCAGCAGTCCAGCCTGCCCAAGCCCAAGCCGCATCCGCAGCCCGTTCGCTCTCCAAAATGGTAATCGATGTTCATGCTGGACTCATTCTGGTTCTAGTCATTGTCGTTGTCGTTGCCGTTGTCGTTGCCCCCTTAAATGGCTGTGTCCTTGTCCATGCGGCCATGTGGTCATCGTCATCATCATTATTACGATCATTATACTCGATATCGTCATTGCAGACACTTCAAGTTTATCACATTGCAGTTTGTCGACCGTCACGCGGCGTATACGCAATTTTTGGCCAATGAATTTTAATGCGCCTCTACTTGCCTAATTATGCATGGCGTTGTCAAGTGCTTCACTTTAATCCATCTCAAATGCATCTACACACACACATTAAACTGATTATTATTGTATTGATACACAGATTGTTCTCAGTCTCTCAGTTCTATCTTTACATTTACTGCTTTTAAGCACTTGTCCTTCTTGGTTTATTTTGTATCTCTTGAAACTGTGATAATATTTGCCTGCCAAAGTATTTACATTTCGTTCAAAGTTGGTTTCTCTACTTATACCTTTCTCTCTTTCTCTTTCTCTTGCTCTGAGTTCACATTGCAAAATTTCGTTGGCTGCTACGCAATCACAGTTTTCGACATTTTACAAAATTGTATCGGCGTCGAAGTTTTCCTTTGCTTATTTGTTTGACTACTGTTGTTGTTTTTTCTTACTCCTTCTTGCGCTTAACGCGAAATAAGAAAACTTTTTTTATTTAAACAAATTTGATTCGGCGCAGACACGCGTGTGTTATTTTCTTTGTATTAAAGTTTTCTTTCTCCAACCGAATACATCAAGTTCGCTTATATAAGTATCAAATTATTATGCTGAAATCTAAATTTTGCTTCCTTATTAGCGCACTTTGCAATGCCCAAAAATATTCAAATCTATTCCGGCAAAACGCCTGCTCAAGTACTCTAACACGAGTGTGTACTTAGAGCGCCCTCAGCCTCAACTCGTTTGCCGGCAAAAATATGATCTAATAAGCAGGCAGCCAAAAGGTACAAAGGTCTGCCACATCCACATCCGCTCATCCAGCTAGACTGCCTCTTCCTCCCTTCCTCCCTCTATCTGTCTGTCTGACAATCACGTACAGCCAGACAGCCAACGAGGCAGTCAGATACATTTGGCTCGAGCCGACCAATTAAATTTCACTCGCATCAATAATCATGAAAGAAAAATTGGCAAAGCGGGCCGCATGCCTAGAAATAATGAGAGTACGGGTATTTCCGAGCCGGGAAGCCAACGAAATGCCACATAAAATGAAAGCGCGAAATTAAAAGGCACATGGCACACGACACGACATAAGCAGAAGGCAGAGGGCAGAGGCAGATGGAGCAGGAGGACTATCACGAAGGTGGCGCCATCAAGGAAGGAAAGACTTGAAGTCGACAAGCGTGTAAATGATATAAATTCAATTTAATAAAATTGTTAAAATCGCAACGAGCGAACTGTGGAAATGCTTTGCGCGCAGGTGAGCTGAAAATATCTTTGGAGTTTCCACACCCAAGCTAGACGACGAACTCAACTGGGGATAGTCCGGGGAGTGAAACGGAACGGGAAATACGCGTGAAAATTCCTAGCAATTATTTCACACAAAGTGGGTAAAGTTGCTCTCGCCTTTCGCCTGTCGTCTGTCGTCGCTTGACTATCCTTCCCCCTCGGCTCACGACCTGTCTTCTTGTTGTCCTGTCGCCTTGTGAGATGTCTTTCGAGGGCGCCAGACAAAGCATTCGACCGATGCACTGTCGTGCAGCTTTGATAACATTTTAAGCGGCTTCTGTAGATTTTATTCTTTCGCCTTGATATCTAGATAATCGCATAATTTCAAGGGCTCGTGGACAGCAATGTCTTTAAGGATTGAGCGAGACGGGTTGAAGGTTGCGCCTATTAAGCACAACATTTATGCGTTGTCTCACACTTATTGCATATTATTTTTTTGCTATATTGTTTAATGGACGCACGTGACTTTGGTTTTAATTTGACTCAAACAGCGAGCTCATCTGTTGCTTTTAAGTTGAATTGAAAATTGAGTTTTGTTCGAATTGAAATTCCAGTCGCTGTCGAGTGTGGTTGCTGTTTAAACACGCTAATCGTATGCGTTATGTGTCTGTACGTATCCCATTTAAGGGCTATTTTTGTTGCTCTAATCATAGCTATAACTACTCGTAACAAAAACACTTGAACAAAACATTTCCATGCAACTCTGATGCTTGTGGCTGCATCTTTCTGTCTCTCTTACTCTGCTCTGCGGTTGCTTTCATGTCTAATTTAGCGACATTTTATTGTACTTTTCGCCGCAATCGCTTTCCATTGTTGTAATACAATTTTCTTGTCGCATTTTCAGTCAAGTTATTTTATTTTATTGTTGCTGGCCGCAAAATGTGTTCGCTTGGGCAATGCTCGACGCCTAAAAGCAGGCAACATGAAGCGAATGTTCTGTGTCGTTTGCACATTTTGGCAAATTTTGTGTGTACTTTGCGGACACACTCCAGCACACACAGTGTCACTTGGGGAAAGAGTTCACATGAGTGTGTGTGTGGGTGTGGCATATCCTCTACACACACACATAACTCAGGCGCAGGGGCTGTGACTGTGAATGCGACTGCGGCTTTGTCTGCACTTCTTTCATGAGGTCTCTTAAGATAGTGCAAGAATTATTGGCAAGCAATGCGGTGCCTGCTTTTCCATGTGGAGTGCCGCATATGTTTTATTAAAATGAATTCACATTTCGCTTTCAATTTGCAGACAATTCTTAGCTGCTTATTTTTCGTCGTTTTTACCAACTGTTCTCACTCGGCGACAGCATTAAAAATTCGTAGACTTAACACCAAAGTTGTAAAGAAATACATTTGCTTGGAGTTTTTTCTCAGTCGTAAATTGTCAGGTATCTAATGCATATTTTAATGCTTCCTAATGGTGCATAAATTACTGTTGCTTCGCCTCTAATTACAACTTTATGCACCAATTAATCGAGCCATATTGCGATTCAAATTGTTCGACACCTCTGGAAAAGAAGCAATGCGAAGTAAATTGGAAAAAAATAAAAATGTTGCCTCAGCGAACAGTTCATTAATATTTATAAGAGCACATCAAAAATCCAAAGAAAATACCTTCAATGTGTCTGTGTGGCTTTTGTGTGCTTGCTCACCAGTATGTGGCAGTTGAGAACAAAGCGACCAAATTAATTTAACGCCAACACTGCCCCCACTTGACCATCGAACTATCTATCTATCTATCTATCTATCTATCTACCAACAGTTGCAACTAACAACAGGAGGAGAAAAAAAGAAATAAACTGAAGCCAGAGATAAAGAAATGAAGCAAAACAAAAAATAGAGAAAAAACTTTGGTTTTCTCTTAATTTCAACAGCTAGACAAAATGGCGTTGAGCATACCAATGGCCATAGGCCAACCCTAGTTGTCGTATCTAAAACCAAGCACAGTCCGCAATAGTGCACATTGCCACACTTGATTGATTTCATTTTATATACGCTGCGATTTTCCAATTACAGAAGCGCTAAAATCAGCACAAAATCAACGAGCGCACAGTGGAGTAGAATGAGTAGATTTTAGCTTTCATAATGAAACAAATAAAAAAGTCCAGTATGATCGACTCTAAGATACCCGGTATCCATTATGAAAAGAGGCAAAACAGTGCAACAATTATTCTTAAATTATACTAAAAATTTCTTTAATAAATTCAATAACACTTTAAAGATTTATAAACACTATCGTTATTATTGTTAGTACAGAAAATCTATTATATTTTTTAAAATTCTTTTTTAATTCTTTAATATTTAATATTAAGTTAACTTTCACCCACTGTAACCCATTTCAAAGGCTGAAAATAACATCTATAGTGGCACATTGAATAAACTAGGGTAGTACTCACTCCCTTCCTCTCTATCTCTACCTCTCGTTCACTGTGCTGTATGTTCGATTTTTCAAAAAGCACAAAACAACAAGCCTAATTGCGGAAGCAATGCGCTGGAGAATCAGTTTTCTAAAGCTGCTCTGGCCACAAAAGTGTGGTGAGAGGTCGCGTAACGTAATATATAGAAAATTTAACTTTCATTTCATTTTCGCTTAGCTTCTTTTGCTTTGAAAATGGCAATTAGCGTGGGCAAGCTAAGACACTGGAAGTGGATGTGGAAATGGAAATGGAAGCTGGGTTGGGTCAAGGCTGTATTAATGAATTAACATGGCCAAATGAGTTTCTGGCCAACACAATACAAATGGTCGTTGTGCTTAACTCTTGGCTTACGCCAAGCTAAAGCTAAGTGCAAAACTTTTGCAATAAAATGTTAAAAGAAGTTCGCCACGTGTTTCGCATTGAGAATACTGCAATTAGTCCTGTTTCACATTGTGTTACAGCTTTTGCTGCTGCACTTCACAAAATGCATTCGCGCAATTTGGCGAATCAGAAGCCGTTAAATTGTACAGCGCATAACAAATTGGTTTTTTTGGCAGCTACAACATGTGCTCCAGACATACGCAGACAAGCCTTTCACTGTCCACATTCTCTCCGCCTCGCTTTTCTCACCAATCCCATAAACACCAGCAAACACTCCCCCTACCACCCTTTACAGCCTTTCGCGCAATTCTGTCAAGCCAGCCGCGACCAAAATTGTTTGTAGCCCATCGTTGTTGTTGTTGCTGCCATTGTTAATGTCATTTAAGGTTGGAATTGGAGTCAAAGTCGCAGGCAGTGTCTGCTTGATATATTGTTATCATTTTAACAATGGAAATTATTTCATTACATTGTTTTTAAGAGCCCTTTCATTGTGTTAGACACGGCTCGTGTCAGAGCCTGGCATAGCATTAGAATGGTCTGTGGAGTGAGTCTTGAAAATAGCTAGAAGATGGAAGTTGATAAAGTTTATAGTAAAAATATCAAAGAACTTAATTGAAGGCTTTAAGAAATACTCACGAAATTTAATATAATGGATACTGATGACAGAGCCGCAGATGTGTATAAAAGTGTAAAGGATTCTCTTTAGTTTAGTGGGAAAGAAAGAAAGAAAGCTACAATCGAGTGTGATTGACTGTAAGAAACCCGCAACACATTTTGAATAAAACCTAAACAGCATAAAAATAAGATATGTGTTGAACTAAAGCATTAATAAACTCAAGAAACCTCAAGGATTGTCTACGATTTTTGATCAATTGGATGAGATTTCGCAACATTCTAATTACAGTCGAAAAGTTAAACTAATCCTTTTCAAATTATTCTGAAACTACATATTGAAAAACACTTTAACTTTCTTTGCACTTGCACACGACTAAGTAAATGTAGATAAAATATGGACCAGTGAATCGCAGTTAATTTTATTGAAATTTTCAAACACGCAAAAAATGCTATTTTGTCTGTGTTTTGTGCTATTAAAAACTTTCACTGACTAAACAAATTGCAAACGCAATGCTTTCGAATTTAATAAATCCCCCAAAGCGGGCTTTGAAGTTTCACTTACTCTTATTTCTTTTCGCAAATCGTAGAGATACTTATGAATGCGCATTTACTTCATTTGCATTTAAAATGAAATGAAATGAAAATCAGACCAGCATAAAAATACAAGCAAGTAGCAAAGAAATTGAGAGCCGATATGGTAAAATGTTTAGTGAAGTTGGAATGTATTTGGACATCATTAAAAATGCCACATTTGAATGAGTGTTTGAGCAGTCCAAGTCCAGGAGGGAGTCCACCTCAAAATCCTCTTCCTTTTGGTTTCGGTATCGTCTTTTGCTTGATATGCATAAATGTCAAAGTGATTACAATGCAGGCTGAGATGTTCGCCCGCAAATGTGTTCATCGTTTTGTGCCACGCCTCACTGCATTTGGCCCCCCAAAAAAAAGGACAACGATAGCGGCTGTGAACAGATAAAGCTGTGAGCTGTGAGCTACTACTAGTGGAAGCTGTGAGCTGTGAGCATTGAGTGTGACAACGCCCATTCATTCGCTCACTCGTTTCTTATACGCCCATCGAGCACGACAAGACAGGACAAATCTGAAGTTGGAGCTGGAGCTGGAGCTACAGCTTCAGCATCGTCCATTCGTCGTCTTGATGTACGCAGGTGCGCTTATTGTCGCTCGGCTGCACTTCGTTTGAGGGCAAGCCGAAAATCTCGACAGAAGCAGATCAAAGCCAAGTTCCTGTCCCAGTCTCAGTTACACATGCCCATCTCGTTCCCCTTTTCATTCTTGCAAGTGCTGCTCAAGCTGTCTTCACTTTTCGCCTGGATTTCGAAGTGTGCTTGGACACAAATGAAAAGCAACGTTTTAATAAATTTACCCTCGAAATCCGTTTTTGAGCGCATTTCATGTCAAACAATTTCCGGTCACATTTGCGTGACAAGTGCCACCACAATGAATTGAGATACTTTTTGAGTTTTCGATGATTCGTCAGTTTCGTGGTGACATTGAGTATCAACTTGGTTTATATTTGATTTGAATAGTATGCTTGAATTAACTCGAGTTGGCATGCCATTTTAGTGATTTAGAACATTTATGAAGCAACGTTTAAAACGAGTTTTAAATCCTCTCAAATTGTGACCCACACAGAGTTCTTTCTAAATAGACAGACTATTTAAACGTGCTAAAAGGTTTGCAAAAAAGTTAAGGACGAATATAATTAGTAGCTCTAGAGTTCAGTTAAGTTTAGCTCGAGTGGTTATATCCCATAGATTCGAATAGCTTCTATTGACTCAAAACTTGTACTAAGCAACCTTTCAAGTGCAACTTTAAGCCTTTGCAAATTTGAATATCCACAAATGTCTTTTTAAACATCTGCAAAAGGTTCAGCGGTTAGCAACAATACCCCATAAATTAACATAGCATTTAATGACTCAAAACTTGTACTAAAATACGTTTCATGTTTGCGACTTTAAACCTTTTCAAATTTGTATCCACACAGATGTCTTTCTAGGCGTACTATTGAAACGTGCATTTGGAAAAGGTAACAAAAAAACAAACCGAGTTGGTAGCTCCACATTTCCATAGACAGCAGCGCCGTGTGTGGGTCTCTGTGTCTGTGTCTGAAAACACTTTGAACTTTTTAAATTTTTAATGAATCAAAAATGTTTTCACACTTTGGCTCACCTTTTTTGCTGCAGTAAACACCCTATGCCACACGCACACATGTCAATCCATGTGTGAGTTGTCTGCTCTGCAACTCGCTACATGTCCTGTTTTGTGCGAGTTTATTCCCATTTCCAGCAACAGCAAGAGCAGCAAAAAAAGCGGCAACAGCTCGGCAGTTTAGTCTCCCAGACTCGTGAGTCGCACAAGACCCCACAAAATGTAATTGAACTTAATTCGATTTGAAGCGAGACAAGTTTTTTGACAGCTGTTCAAGTTCTCAAAGGCTGTGCTTAAATTCCAGCTTAAATTCAAGGATTACAGTTGCTGTTTAAAAGAAAGGAAATTATTGCAAACTAAGAATCGAATTCAAACATTCCACTTAGCAATTACTTTTCCAACAATAACTCAATCACTCATGTTTTTATTCGCCTCCCAGCTCACTTTATTTTTATACCCGCTAACCATTGGGTAGAAGGGTATTATAACTGTGTACCAACAAAAAAATATATGTACCAGGTAGAAGGCGGTATTTTCAACCCTATAAAGTGTATACAATATATTCTGGTATATTCAATATGGTATATTTTGTGTTCTCTGGCATTTGTTAAATGTAGCGATATGTAGCGGTATATACTAAATATATATATATATATATATACATATATATATATATATATATATATTCTATCATTTTCTTACCTAGGCTGAGATATATGTAGACTGAAAATTTGTTTATACTCTATAGTAGTAGTAGTATATAAATATATTCTATACTTATTTTGGTATGTTAATTTTGTGTATTCTAAGAATAACACCGCTCTGTTTTCATTTTATTGAAAATGAGTACCGGGTATCTCACACTCGATCACATTAGACTGCAGCTCTCTTGCTCTCTTGTTTTTTTTTTTAACTTTTACAATCCCAACTATATATGTATGTAGTTGGTGCACCTATCAAGTCAAGTGCCTTCAGGCTGAGCGAGTCCAAGAGTTGTGGTCAATTTTTGCGCATATGTTGCGATGAAGTGAACTCAAGTGCAGCAACTCCACACAAACACACACACAATACAAATTTTCCATTTTGCCATGAAAAGCACTTGAGAAGGCAGCATCCAAACAACAACAGAAAAAAATATTACATCCAACTGCACCCTAAGGCCCTCTGTGAGTGGAGCCAACAAGTTCATTTTTCTGCCAGTCAGCCACACAATTGCCACATGACACAACACTCTATGTGTGTATGTGTGTGTGGCATGTGAATCTATCCATATATGAGAAATGTGATTGCAAAATTGCATCTTCTTGATTGCAATGGCTGAGTACCGATTTTAATTGGTCGAGTAATAAGTAATAAGTAAACTTCAGACTCACAGCTCAATCTCTTTCTGCAAATACTCGTTCTTCGTTCTCTTTCAATTCAGCGAGCTGCAGAGCATAATCATAAATCTTGGGGGCTCGCAAGTTGAGCCAAAGTGCATATAATTTTCATTTAAATACCTTTAGAATTTGTAGCTCCTTTGTGTCGTCGCTCGCTGTCTGGACGCCGTTCGCAAATACATATAATACTATCGAGAAAAGTAGCTAAAAATTTGTCCTTTCGAGACTTCGGCACCGTCATCGACATCGACAACGTCGTAACGTGAAAGCCTGAGCAATATTTTTGCATTTTGCAATATTTTCGAGAGCGTTGTTAATTTCATGGGTGAATGGTTAGTGTTTTCATAGCAGCAATTTCTTTTCTTGAAAGGTGCCATCGCAAGCAGCCTTACAAGAATGATGTTGACTCACTTCGCGTATTTTTTAGAAATTTTCTTATGCAACGAGCACAACAAATGCAATTAAATCAACGCATAACTTTGCATTTCTAATCGGCTAGCACAACTTTTTAATCACTTCCACACCTATTCGAAGTTATGCCGAGTGCTGATAATAAGCTCTGTTTAAATTAAAAACTTTTCACCCTCCAAAAATAAAAAACTTCTATTTTAAATTTTTTTCTGTGTTGGTTTCCACTTGCGGCTGCAATTTCCCATCGCTAATTGCAATAAATTTGCGTTAATAAACTGAAACTGAGGCAAATTGCCAGCAGCATTGGCCAAATGGGCAAAGCCTGCCCAGCTGTTTGAAAGTTTTAGTAGAACAGAAAAAACAATTTCTGTGCTTAATTAAAAATATATTAAAATACTTTAATCTCTATGAGGAAATTTTACATTTGTGATTTAAAGTAGCGCTTTAATTTGATTTTTGTTGTGCAAGCAAAATTGATTTCTTCGATTGTTTCCACCTGAGCAAGGTAAATGAGGGGTCTCCATCTCCCAATTATACTAATTGCACCTTGAGGTCTTCTTCTGCTTCAGCTTTCGACCACGCCCACAGCAATTAGCATGTACAACCAGCGGGCAGCGATTAGTTGACTTTTTCATCGATGCTTTCAGAGTGATTAAAATCGCACAATGGACAAGATGACCAGCGATGATGCTCCTTCCACTCTCCACTCCGTTCCAGTCTCTCTTTCCATCGACTTCCCGCATAAGTAAAACCACACAATGCCTCACATTTGCATACACTTTGAACTATTCAAACAGCTACACATCCAGAAGAAGAGTGTGGAGTGAAAGGAGTGAAAGGCTACCCGTTGACTCGACAATTTTGCGAAATTAACCTCAGACCTGACTGAGACTCGGCGGCCTCAGGTCACGTTGTAATTTACCAGCCACAGCATTTCACGTAAGCCACTTGGGTCAACGTCAACCACTCTCTGACCCCATGCTCCTCCTGACCAAATGCCTCGTCAACTGAGGCTGAGGCTGAGGCTGCTGACATGCGGCGTTGGCATAAATTTAAAGAGCGACTCGGTTAACTTGGTCAGAGATCAGGGAGACGACAGAGGCAACAATGAATGGCAAGTGTAGCTGTGTGGAAGCCACGTCAGCTAACTAATGATGCCCTAAATTGAATCTAATCATCATTAACAATTACACAGCGCTGGCTCGTGTGATTACCCCCAGTTAGGCCAGTCCCAGTCACAGTAGCTCACTCGACCATTAAGTCTAATCATATGCAAATAATTAAGCGTACTGACACGGCCAACACACGGACTGCGGACGGAGGACGAAGGACGAGAGACGAAGGACTGCAGACTGCGGAGTGGCAGGCGGTCAGACAGTCAGCCGTTGAAATATTTCCCTGAGGTCCCATCGTGCCAATTGTCGCCTCTACTTTTGTCTATCTCACTGCCAGATGGACAGCAGCACAGCCGGAGGAGTCTGGGTGCAAACCTTTACCTCAACTGGAGCAGCGTACAGTGCCTGCCTGCTGATAATGCACACACTCGGTTCATAGGTGGCTAATAAATTTGAATATTAATTGTCAGTGTCTGCGCCTGTGCCTGTGCTTATGCTTGTGACTGTGGTTGCACTCTAAGATTAAAATGCGCCAATGCAGTGTAACGCCTAAGTACGAGTACGAATATGTGAAGTGAGAGTCAAGCCTGTGGTTTGAGTCACTCTGCCAACACTTCTGGGACAGCATGGTTTTCAAGTGCTCTAATTGGTTTGCAAGCAAAGCAATTCTTAGGTATATGATTATTGGCAAATGGGTTTATTAAAGGTAGTCAGCATTGTAATTAAGACATTGGAATAAAAAGAAATGAAAATTCAGAGAAAAGATTTTCCAATCTATTCAGTTTTAGACGACATTGAAGATTAATAAAACCTTTAACTATTTAATACGATTTTAAGGAAATAGAATTTGTATCTACCCTAAAAAAATGAATGTAACTTACTTACGAAAAATTTGTAATTAAAACATCGAAGTGAAAAAATAAATAAATTTCAGTAAGATAATCTAATTTGTTGAGTTTCAGACGATAATATAGATGAGTAAAATAAAAACTATAGAATCCAACTTACTACTATTAGAAATATTTTGTAAAATAAAAGTTTTCTTAATTAGATTTTAGAATGAAAAGAACATAAATTGTAGAGAAAATATGTCCTGTACAACTTAACACAAATTTAAAATATATTTAAGGTAGAAGTCTGGTAGTGAATATATTTTATTAAAATAGATGTTCAAATATAAATGATAATAATACAAATTTTATATTTTTTTAACTTTAAATAAAAACTGTGCAATTTAATACAATTATAAATGTCTTTATATATCCAATTATCCATAAATAACATTTTAAAGAAGTCAATAAAAAAACCCTAGACAACTGTAAAACTGTTTTCTAGATACAAGTTAAAATATTCGTATTGATACCTTAATTTGCCATTAAAAACTTCCCAATGGATGCGTTAATTTTATGCCATTTTCGTCAAAGATTAATGCCTGCTTTGGTTAATATTTTAAATTCGTATGTTACCCAAAGGAAAAACCGAGCACAGACAAACAAAACAAAAGACGATTCAAAGAGAGGAGCAAAAATTGCATCAAACCAATAAAGCGCTCATATGGACAGCCACCAAAAACCGAAACATAAAAAATGGCCAAATGAATTGCTGCGGCCCATCCAAAAAGTTTTCCTACTGTTCGCCTGTGTGGTGGCATCCACATTGGCATCAACAGCAGGCAGGGGGCAGTTGGGCAGCTGCCACGATTAATTTAACGCTCCACTGTGTCAAGCTGTTGTTGAATACGTTGGATACACTGTCCGAAAATAATCTGACCGAGAATTTGCATTTAAGACTTTTGCAGTGGTGGCTTTTTTTTGGTGTTTTCTGGACTCCTGGTTCGTGGCTTTTGGGCGCAGTGCACTTGTCGAGCGGCCAATGGAACATTTTCCGTTTCCGATGCGTTGCAAAAATGTTGCCACAGACAAATGGGTAACATGAGAACTCGCTCTCGCCTCTGGCCACCGCAAGTGGCAAGAACTGGCTGAGCTCCGACACGTGTGAAAACTGGGGGCACGCCTTCAAATTGCAGCATCCCTAGCCAAAAATAAAAATGCGATTTAATAGCTAAATTAAGCTGTATGTGTGTATGTGTGTGTGTTGGTCTGCCAACATTTCTGCTGCGTTAGGCAACTTTTGCCAAGTGTGTGTGTGTGTGAGGCACCTTTTAGCCAACCGCGCTTGGCTGATTGCATGCCACATCAGGAGTGTGTGTGTGCGTGTTTGGTGGCAGGAATCTGCACACGCAGCACTGTTGCAAGCTTCGTGGCCATTTGTCGACGCTTTTGACTTTTAATTGCATTAAATAAAAGTCATATAATAATTGCATAATTGAATGCAGCCAATGCCCAATGCGCTGCGGGTAAAAATTTGCTGCGTGGTTGCACATTATTGTTGCAAATAATAACATTACGAGTAATGAGCCAACAAATTGTTGACCATCAATTGAGGAGGCCAATTCATCGCACAAACAATTTGCCCATTAATAAATGCAATACATTTCAGCTAATTCACAGCCAGCACAAAAGCTTTGCTTAGCTCTTGCGTCTCTTTAATTTAGATAAATAGCAAATTTCAAATATTTAAATACTTTACAATGCGGTTAGGTTAGCTGAAAATGATATTCTAATTTAAATTTCAAGTAAGCAAATTATACAATTAATTATAAAATGCAATTTAATTTCAGAATTTAACAATAAAAGCAAGCAGCACAAACAGAAACTTCAAAATTGAGGCATCAAAAAGTTCAACTAACATCTAATTTTTCATATTGTAAACTCGAATATTAATATTGGGGATAACAATAAAATAAGTAATGTATACATTTAAAAAAGCGAACAATTATGTTTTTTAAAAAATTAGATCCACATTTATGAATACAGTTTATCTTACCTTTTTTTACACAAAATGAGTGTGTTGCTTATTGTGTTTAAGTTTCATAAATAGCAATTAGACAGATTGTTATTGAAATATTATATGTTAATCCATTATGTGTTATCAATTATACCTAATTTTATTCTTATGAATTGAATTTCATCTAAAATATTGAGCTAAAATAAAGTGAGAAAATCAATTCTAAGTATTGTTTGTATTAGTTATACACAAAAATTGATAAGGTTTGTCCTGAATGAGTTACCTTATAATGTGTTTTTATGGTACTTTAATTACTTATTAAATCTACAAACAAACAAAAAATGTATAGAAAATGTGTTTAATGTATTTTGTGTTATAGTTGCATAAAGAGCAATTAGAAATTTTGTTATTTAAATATTGTTGGTTCTTTATTTCAAATCGTATTTTTATGAATTTTTTTTTTTAAATATTAAGCTAAAATCTTTAATTATATTTCATGGTTTGATTTTTGTTCCACTCATATTAACAGTTGAAATTGTTTGCCACAGTTTGGTTCCCTCTGCTATTTACTACTCAGAGATTCATGTCAAATGTGTGCAATCATTGTCGTGTCGTTTCAGTTTCAGTTCTCCATGGCAGTGGCAGTAAATTGCATATTGCTAGTCCGCGTTATCGCAGCTTTTGGAAACAAGCGCGTCATTTTTTCCATTCTAAGCCCGAAACGAAACGAAACGAGAAACAATCTGCAGAACACTTGTAAAACTTGACAGGCGTGCAGCGGACAAGGTTTACGGGCAAACTCGGTTCGTTGGTGCGTCACAAATTTACAACGGAACAGCTGCCGCCCCACCACAACACCCCCCTCCCAAGCCAACCCAAAAAAGAGCGAAGAGGGAGCGTTCCACAAACATTTACAATTTATTGCACATTTGCCTACAAAATATCGCCCAATTCAGGGCACTGCACATTTAATGGAGTATGCAGATGGGCGCCCAGGCTCAACGTGTTGTGGCACTGGCAACCAGTGACCTCTTCTGCCCCCCTCCCTTTCCCCTTAAGGGGTCCAGTTGGATGCCGGATGTAGGGCGTTAGGAGGTGTTGTGGGTGTGACATTACAGCATGTTCCATTGCACATTTGATGAATTTATTGCAGTTTAGAATTTTTTGCTCAATGTGCAGCAGTTGCAATTTTCCCAAAGAACCAAGCATGGTGCACGGAAAAATTTCAAACTGCGATACGACGCCATGTTGCTATAAAAAAAGAATAGAAAAATAAGCAAATTCTAGCATGACTGTACATTTTATACCCTGGATATACGCGAAAACCTACTTACGGGGAAGTACAATTTTTAGAAAATGTCTGCACCAAGTTGATGATCTAACAAAATTAGAAAACAAATTGTTTGGTCGAACTCTATTAAACTTTTCCACATTTATGCCAATGAGTTGCAGTGTTCCGCAAAAATATAATTAATTAAAAAATGTGGCGATTTAGTACCTAGTTTGATTACTTATCAACCTACTCTCGTAATTTGAGAAATACTTGTTAGACAATGATTGTCTGCCTTTTTGTTTAAGGATGCCAATCAAATTACTTAAAACGAAGACTTTATTTACATTTCTTGAATATATAAATTAATGCATTTATGTTTCCCCAAAAAAAGTAGAGTGCTGGGTATCTCATAGTCAAATTCACTCCACCACTGCAATCTTGTTGCTGCTCGTTTTGTGTAGATGAAACTGTCAAAATGAACGTTTAGAAACTTATTTATAGTTTGGCGTATACAATTTTCAAAGTGGGTGCCAAAAACTTGGTGCTCGATAAGCGTGCAGCAATGAAATGAAGTTGCAGCGATATCGCCAATGACAGTTTGCCATATAAGTTTGTGAGTGTGTGTGTGTGCTGGGGATTAAGTTGTCAGTTAAAGTTTGATGATGTACTGAGATTAATTAATAGTCGTAAGCTCAGTTTTAGGCAGCTATTCTGTATCAACTACTTGGCAGCAGGATGCCCAACGTTCAGTGATTAAATTACCTTGCACAAATTAAGCAATTTCAAGGCTCCACAGTTGTGTTCACCTGCACGCTCCAGCACGCCGTTTGTCTGGTTAATTACCCACTGATTACAGCTAGCTGCAGTCCATGCGGAACTCTTGGCCAGCTGGCCACTTGCTTTATAGCCAACTAAGTGGTATTTACGTTTTAATTTAACGCTTCTTTTTGGCCTCCGAGAGAATGAGAGAATGGCGCCAAATGCGCTTTCGGTTTCAAGAAGTGCAATACAGGAGAAGTCGAAGGAGAAGGCAAAAAGCAAAAGCCAAAAAAGCAAAACCGGATGCCAAGGCTAAAAAGCTTTAAGTAAAAGGCAAAGACGTTCCCCGGGCTGGGCCGGACTTTACCGTCTGTAATTGCTGCGGCTGCGGGCAAAGTCCCTTAACACAGGACTCTGTCGGTAACTGTTGCCGTTGCCGTTGCCGTTGCCATCGCCATTGTCATTGTCATTGTCATTGACGTTGTCCCGTTGGCGCCCATTCAAGTGGTTTTTGATGACAAAATGAAAGGTAATTTTAGCGAAATTCTCGCTCTGATTTCGCCACTGCAGGGTGTCCTAGACAAATGACAAGTTATGCCAGCGACAGACCAAAAATAGTGTGAGCCCATAGGCTTTTGTATGTGTGTGGGATCGTTAATGCAAAAAAATTGGCTTGTCGGCAATTGCCGGCCCAAAAAGCAACGCTCAAAATGTGCAAAGTTATAATAATGAAAGCGTTTTTCGGTTTACCGGAAATTGTGGCTACATTAGAGATAAGTGTCCGATGAGGAAGATACAAAACTCCAATCTTTAACATGCTGGACTTTAAATGGATTCCCCGCTGAGATAAACACCTTTAAGAGCAGACAGAAGGAAATCAAAACAAAACCAAAACTCACTCTGCTAACTGGGCATATAAACGACTATCTGTATCTGTAGCTGTATCTGTTGCTATTGCTGTCTAACTCTGTGTGTGGCAGTAAATCTTTATAAGCGCGAATAATTGGTTTCCTCATTTAATGCGAATGGTTGCCCAGGAAGAGGAGGAATAGAAGGGAAGCACAGCATTGCAATCGTTGCGCCGCCGTCATAGTAGAATATGCTTCACAATAAACATCAACATTTTTTTTGCTCTGCTCTACGCTGCGCTCTGCCTCCCAGTCCGTGTTGACTGTCAGAGCAAACAGCAGGAGTCATAATATTGCAACAGCATTGGGAACGCTGCAAAGTTCGAGTCAAAGCTTCGAGTTGTAGTTGGAGTTGGAGTTGGAGCCGGTGTCCGCTTTGACTTGGGGGAGCGAAAAAGAAATTGCTGGAAAAAATTAATTGCATTTTCATTATGTTGACTGGCAGAGCAGTCCGGGTGTTTGGGGGCAGGCAGACAGACAAATGACATGGATATAGGCAATACAACGAGGGTAAATGCGACTAAACTGTCCTGTGAAGTTAGATTAATTTTGATCACAATGCGCTGCCGAGATGATAATATGAAATACTTGAACGGGAAGGCAATGAGAGTCCTTACTAGCACTTACATAACCGTTTAGCTTTTAGTGCAGATACTATAAATAAAAGACTAAACTCATGCTCGCATTATCATGAGTTGCAATATATTTCAAGCACGCGCTACAAAAGTGGATCCCCTTATCGATGTCTTATAAATTGATCAATAAAAAGCAAAAACAAAGAAACGAAGAATAAAAAAAATCGAAATGCCGCAAGAACTTTTCTTATCTGCAGCAATGCGGCGGGAAATTGATTTCACAAGCAGGTTTTATATAAACTTGTTTATGTGTTGTCTAACCCAAATCGCTGAATCGATAAGATCTCAGAAATCACATGTTTCTTGCAGGTTAGGTCGATGATGACTTCCAAGAATGAATTATATTGAAATGAACCATACCCTAAAGAGTATAAAGCTTTGTCATTATATTGCATGATTCATTTCAAATGAAATCGAAATGTTGGTAAACAGACAAACGTTTTTTCAAATTACAGCCATGCCCATGAAAAATTATCACATAAAAAGTGAACGAGTTGTATAAAGTTTGACTGATATCAGGCAAGATAAAAACATTACAGAGTTATTTGCATAAGATACTCACACCAAGAAATTATTCTGAACTTCGATTCATTAGTTTTTTGCTGTTGAAGTTTCCAAAAGCGATGCTGGCAGGTGTTTGTCGAAAGTAGAATAGAAGAATCTCACACTTGATCGATTTATACATGTGATAAGCCTGCTATTCTACTTGCCAATCCACACCACGAAAACAGTTTTTGGAAGATCCTCTTTACACTGTTGTACGATCACTTTTATATTTTAATTCACACACTTTAATCCTTTGCCAATCACAGATTTCAATCAGGTTCGCAATCTAACATAGAATCCATAATATGGTAACTGCAAAACGAAACACGGAACGAGAAACGCAACACAGAACAGAACTGAATACTTGGGAGTTCAATAACGAAATAATGACATATTTTCATAGATATCGCTTTTTATATGATATGCCTTATCTGACGAACGTTTTTTATTTACTTTACCTCTTACTCAGGCAATATCTTTCCGACAACACACACACACACACAACGAAGTGTGTGTGGAGTAGATAACTGGATTTGGATTGGACACTCTTATCGATAGTCGCGACTGTGAATGTGACAAGTCACATACTTATACACAGATAGATACGACGGCGGCTCATGACGAATGTGCCGGGGATAAAAAGCGCCAAGTGAAATAGTTCAATATAGATATGACAAAACGGGCCAACAGGTTATATATATATAGTATTGTATTTTATTTCTCAACTAGCAGCGCATTGAATTTAGTTGTTCATTTCATCATTAGTTCTTTAACTTACTTATACATAAATCTTATCTGAACACCCAATGTCCAGTTGTGGCTATTGAAACACTTTTCTGTCTGTGTGTGTTTGTGCAACAACATTGAGCACTACCTGCGATTTTAGCCGCCGTCGTCACTGAGTCAACAACGAGCAGCGAGCAGCAAACAGAAATTGTGTAAAAGGTCGTCAAACGTGTCGACTCGTTGTTGTTGATAAGAAACCCCGAAAAATCAAACCACATATGAATTCGTATATACTCGCTCAAGTATTCATATATGTACTATATATACTTGTATGGTCATACATATATGTGTCGACTGTATTTTCGGTAATAATATCAATACTTGCTTCTACTGCGGCAGTTACCAGTAAACTCAACCAGAGATAAGATACAGAAATTACCTTTGATAAATGCCAATCGGGTGAAGAACTCAAGAAGGTAGCAACACACAGTTTGGAAACTCTCCTCATGGGATAATCAAATATTGTAAATTCCAAATATAAATAATCGAAAAGAGTTTCTTAATCTTAACTTACGAAGAGGTCTTTCTCTCTCTTTCTTACTCTCAAATAGAACACTTTTTTTATCTATTTGATCAATCAAAAGCGATAGTTAGCTTTGATAAACAATACTCGTTGTAGTGTCAAGAATTCTCTAGACTTATGTACTTCATACATAAAATTATATACAACATAATAACAAATAATTAATTTTAAAGAATATGTTCTATAAATAAACTGGGAAATAAAATCCTATATCCTATATCACTCTTTCTTGGCATATTTTTATATTCAAAATCCTCCAACTTATTCTTGTCTTGCATGACATACCTCTTTTATCCACTTTAGCAACATTTCCCATGAGTTTACAGAGCTAAAAATAGGGCATTATGACGTGCTGAGAATGAATTTCTCAATAAGTGCCACAATAATTCACACCTATTGCAACACGTCGGCCCTTAAAAAACATTAACCCAAATCTCTTGTCTAATCAATTTTATGCTTGGCCATTTCCGCTAGCAACACTTACTAAGTAAACTAACAATTTCGGAGTTGCATAAGCCAACTTTGCCTCATGGTTAGCAAATAATATTTTCTATTATTCTTCGTACTCGATAATTGGGTACACAAAAAGAATGTGGCATATCTTATCGTGAGCCAAGTCAAAAATATATATACTATATTGATATGTACTTTTCTTTCTTTAAGATTTGATATGCCTTTTCAGTTTAGTCATCGTATGTTAACTTGCCCATAAATCGATACGTGAAATACGTTTGCTTATCCTGTGAATGATATCATGAATAATTCTTAAATGGGGTTCAATCAATATTTCTAGCGAATATGTTATTACTTCTCTAATTTGAAGTCAATACAACAAGTGCAAAGCATATCAAAGCAGTTCCTTGTTTGCAATATTCTTTGGAAAAGGTTATAAAATCAACTAATAATAATCTTTTATGAGGGGTCGGCATAACATCCGTGTTGGGTTTCTATAACATTTCGAAAATGGCGCCAACCTGAGTGATTCAGTCGTCTATTGATAACTTGTCAAGTGGAGCAGCGACAAGTATTTTACTTGTATTTTTTTTCCTTCTTGCATTTATCAAAGTTTATACAATTGTAAAGTTCGATCATTGCCCAAAAGAAAGTTACCCTTCTTTTAGGTATACTATTCGAATCGAATAATCAATGGAATATGCTTCCAAGAATTTAATTAAATTCCTCAAATGACAGGCCACTGAATCGAGCAGCCATCCATTCATTTTGTGGGCATATTAGGGAATATTCAGAATTCGCACGTAAAACTGATTAAAAACTACGTGTTGTGATTGCATAATCAACGTCAATGCACAAAACGCCCCTGCAAGCACTGTCTGATTTGGGGTTCTTGGACACTGCAGTAACTTTTGTATAATGGGCTGAAATATCGATGGGGAAAACGATGAGGTAGCTAAGGTAACAATTCATGAAAAACTTGGCCTGTCAAAATTGGGTGTGAATTTGGTGGCGGAGTGAGGAAAGAAGCTGAATGCATGGAAATTCATTGATAAAGAAATAATAATTTCCGCCCTTGTCGCCCACAAGTGCACACAGCTAAGATGATTTTCAATTTCCGGGCGATGGAGAAAGAAAAGGCAACAAAAAAATAAAATATGAAATTAAAGCGATTTAAAGCGCTCTAATGGCTGTTGTTGTTGTCGCTGTGCCAAAAGGTCGAGGACCGAGGCAAAAGTCAAACCATCAAAGCGGGGCAAACAGAATGGCGTCGCATCGACCTAAGCCTGGGCAGATTTCACCTGCGGCAGCTTGCAATGAAAAATCGTTTAATGACACCATTCACACACTCAGCGAGAAAGAGAGAGAGAGACCCAAGAGTGAAGGGGAAGTCGTTTCGAGTGTCTGCCTGTTGCAGAGTGTGAATGTGTTTCGTTGCGCTGTAGCGCTGCAGGCAACAATTGCAACATTTTGCAGCCGCCATCGAAATGGCAACTACGAGACTCGTACCTGCAGCTGTCCTTTGTGCCTTTTGCTATACCCCGACATCATTTGTCAAGCTCTATGGCAATTAGATTTGCCTTATAACTGTTTTCTATTTCCATTCTTTATTTTGCACTCTACTAAAGGGTGAATAAACTGCGGCACATAGACATCGCCTAAGGGCTTCTTATCTGCATAAGTTGTATACTTTTGATAGAGATGCCTTTCCCTCTGAATAGATCTTGAAAATTAGTAAGTACCAAAGATATTCAACATTCTCCCATCAATCACAGCGCATACATTGTTGATCTTTATCATAAGACTTGTCAGCTTTTGACTACTAAAACGGACGTTTGCCTAATCTAAATATACTCATCGTTCATCAATCAATTTCACCAAAGAAAAAAATAGAATTACTTCTCAGGTTTTCAGAAACGAGCTTGAAGTATTTTCTAGAGTTTCCTATTATAGTTTTTCTTTGTTAGTCTGGGACTGTACACGGTTCTTTTGAGTTGGCGGCCCACATTTTTATACCATTTTTTTTTCATTTATATTAAAATTTAGAGCCGTTTATAGCCCCGATAAGATATGATGAACTAACGAGTAAGTATATAGTACATATGTGTATAATGTTGTCGCCGGACCTATTCGTATATGTGTTTACCTGTGCCACTTTTAAACAAGTGATTTCGATTTATGATTAGAAATTTGAACATAGGTAAACAGCTTATGCAGTCGTGATAACGAACCACATGGATTGCTCTGTATGTAAGAAGGGTGGAATATTGAATTGAATTGAAGAAGTACAACGAGAACGAAGATGATTCTCGGTTGCTAATTATCGATGCATCTCATGCCAATTCGATGCCACAATGCCACAATTTTAATCAATGGCCAAAAACCGCAGCAAAGTCAACCACTGTCAATGCAGCTAATGCTCATTGCAGACTCATGGCAATTGCCAACTGCCAATTGGCCACAGTCAGGAACACTTTCGCATGCCGCAGCACGTAGAGCTCGTTAGACATTTTCTTAAGCTAATATTTTCACAGCCCACGGTGGACACGGACACGAACACATAGACAGAGAGAGAGAGAGAGAGAGAGAGAGAGTGGGCTGCTGGCAAGAGAAGATTATTCAAATGATTGGAAATTATCATGTCCTTGCATCCATTTTTGGCTACCATTGCCTATTGCCGTTTCGCAGTGCAGGTCCAATGTGCAAACAACAAATTGCATTTGTCATCTGCTGCATAAATAACGAGATAATACCGTAACATAATAACTGTCAATGGGTGTGGGTGGTGTGGCCCAAGGCGCCAACTCCACCTCGCCAAAAGGTAATCCACCTTTCAGCTGAACGTGTCTCCCATTACAGTGTGTGTGTGTGTGTGTGTGTGGCAAATGCGAATTTGTATCGTCGATTTGCATATTTAATCAAAATTAACATGACCGATAAAATCAATTACACACACACACACAGAAGCGAGAGACTGAGACTGAAGCGTAGCAGCATCTGCAAGATACAGATACACACACACTCTCTCTAGCACCTTGGTGAATAACAATTGCATTAGAAAATGTCGCCATTCTCATTGTCATCCTGCTGCTGCTTCTGCTGATGCTGCTGCCTCGACTCCATCGTCAACGTGTACAATTTTCGGTTCGTTTGCTTCTAAAATCCTTTTTGCAGAATCTACGACCATGTCGCTTTCAAACTGTGTAAACTGCAGTGCCATCCACATGTACTTGTCCCTGTCCATGTAGTTGTCTCTCTGCTTATGTGTGTGTGAGTACATTACTGCATTGTTACAGACACTAATACGCCCAACGGCTTATCCTGTCCAATGTGCTTAAATTGTTTCTTCCTGTCACACTGATTTTCTCTACTCGATTTATTTCATTTCGACTTTTCCATTGTTGTTTCTGCCCATTGCTCTTTGATATCGAAATGAATTTATACTCGAAATGCCATGAAAGAACAACAATTCCTGCACTGCATTGCACTGCGACTGAACTGCATTGCACTGAATGCTTTAAAATCCAAATAAATATCAGATTGCAACACTCTCGGTATGTGTAAATATATTTAATTGCATTTACATTTACATTTACATAATATTGCACTATACGTGAGTGTGTGTGTGTGTGTGTGCAGAGACAATTACATTCATATTTACTTAATACACGCATTGAGTATACTCGATGCTCGGCACGGAGATTTAAATAAGCAGCCGTACATTTTATGATCCATTAGATATGAAAATATATACTCCGATGACCCTTCAATAAAGTCAAAACAATTGAGATAAAATCACTGCAATCTCAAACAAACTAATTGCATATTATATGTTATATATAAATAAATGAGTTTGATATTGTTTACCAATTGTAAGTGTCATATTTCAAATAAAGACAACAAGTAAGTAAGCTACAGTTGACTGTGATACCCGCTACCCATTTTAAATAAAACTAAAACAGTGTAGTATTATTCTAAAATATACCAAATTAATATACCTAAAAAAGTTTATTAAATTTACAATCTGAACTGCACGAGTTGAACACTTTCCTACACAATAAAGCGCCACACGAACCCAAAAAATGAATTTCATGGCGTCATAAAAGATGTCCCGCGAAAATTCCTTGAATTTAATTACGCTTTCATTGCCCTTATCTATATAAAGAGGGAGCAGACGAAGATATTCGCATTGAATTGAATCTAAAGGTAAAGTTGATTTTTCCATTTAATATTTTCTCGCAGACAAATTAACACCAATTGCAAAAGAGCTTTAGAGGACCGACAAACTGCTTAAAAGTCATGGAATGAGGTTTAATGGGCGAAAGGGAGGGAAGAATGGAGGGCGTAAATGGACTCCATAAATTCGCATTGATTGCGTTCAATTAAAATTCAGTTATGCTCCGGCGGCGTTTGGCAGTAACAGGAATATTTTAATTAATTTTCACGCGCTCAGCACAAAATTTTCGTTAGCTGCCAAAGTAAATTTTGTACAGGTCTCGTCATCATGGCAGTTGTTGTTTGGCATTTATGCGCATTTAAACTGCAGACTGCAAAAATATATATTCTGTCACTCATTTCATGTCATTTATTTTTAACAAAATCTTTAATTATTATTTCTGTTGAATCAGCTAAATTTAGTTTTAAATTATTGATACGCTACAATTGAATTGAATGCTCGAGTGCAGTGGCTTAGCGTTAAATCCTTTGCTAGATTTATTGGAATCTGCAGTCAACTTTTAAATTGTTTTTTTTCTCAAAGTCGATTTAAACTGAATGAAATTTATTGCGCAAAATATTTGCTGAAATGCATTTACGATACGACTCTATGTAAATGCTTTCTATTGTTTGTCTCTGCAAAAAGAAAATATATACTCACGGTGTGTTTAGTAAAAGTCTAAACTGAAATCAATTTAAATCAAATAGAGCTTGGTCTTGAAAAGCGCAACGCGTCAGTTTAAAGGCACAAAATAAACCAGTGCAAAGAAGTCTTCGTCCTATGGCTTACATCTATTCGCTGTGCAGACATCAACATCATCAACATGTATATAGATACACTTTGTCTAGCATTTCAATTGGCAAACATACTTCAGCTTGAAAGCGACTGCCAGAGGTTTAGAGTAAAAAAGCCGCACACGCTGCGATAAATAAACAACAAGCAAGCGGGTTTTCCCTCCATCTCCTCATTTTGCACATTTTCGAACCTTGTCTACGCATTTGGCGATGTCGAAAGCCTTTCATCTACTTCAGTGCTCAAGTAGCAACAGCAAAATACACAAACAAGTCGACGACGCATCGTCAAGGCAGTAAGGGCAACCGACAACAACGCAGCTAAGTGTGATTTTCGAAAATGGCAAAAGTATGTTTTTCAAATCTGACTTTTGCGTCAATTTCAAGGCCAACAACAACAACATAAACTTTGGCGCAATTTGCAGTCTAGTTTTTGGTGCAAATTGTCGTCTTGAGGCGGATCGACGCATCGCTTGAATGTCAGTGTTGATTTTTCAAATTATTTACCAAGGTTCCCAAATGATGATAGCTCACACTGAAACCTCGAAACCAACAGGCGTTGATGACTTTGCTTTGTTTACTCGCACACAAGTCTCTGTCCTGTTCTTCTGCTACAGCTCTGAACATATGAATAGAGATTATATTAATAATAGTATAGATTACGATTATTACATGCCATGCAGATTAGTTTTAATGTCTTGAACTAATACCTCGATTCAAATATATAATATACATTTCTCTATTATTTATTCAATTTTTTCATTTCTAAAATTTAATTGATTTATTTCCCTATTCATAACTGTTCATCGTTGCTTGTGTGCCCTGGCGGCAGTTTAAGCTGTTTTTCCTGTTTATTCTAAACTTTGCTTAGCTCGCTCTATTGAAATTTGCAGTTTTAGTTGCTTTGACTTTACAGTTTCATATAGCACACAACTAATAGGTTTTCCTTACAAAGATTTAGTCATACTTCTCTTGTTGTCCTCACTCCATACTTGGGCACAAAATTACTCAACTCTCTTCTAAAGCTTCCTCGTCAGTTTCGTCCGAAAACTTCAATAGTTTGGCTTCTGTGTCAGTTCAAATTTTAATAGCGTAGCATGTATTAAGAGTCTATCTTTAAGACAAGAAAGTGACTTTAAAATATTTATAGAAGGAGACATATAAACATATAATTTTTTACATAAATTGAAACTTTATTTTCTAAATTTTAAATAAATGTGAAATATTCAAACACTTTGATTTAAATCGTTTAAAGCATTTACATTTTCTATAATATTCTTTATAACTTCTATGCTCTGATTTAACCCAAAAATACTTTTTGTTGAATTAAGTTGAGCTTCGCCAAGCGCTGGCTATTAATTATTAGCTTGAATAAGTTGGCAACTCTGCCGCTAATTAAAATAGCCCCAAAAGTATGCAATGCGGCAGTAAGTCAACTTTTTTGGCTGTGCCGCGCTCTGTTCTGGTTGTGACTAATCTATGTATGCAAAGTTGGCTTCCAACTGCAGTTGCCAAAACGCAGCACCACACGTAAAAACTGTTATGAAATTCATTTGAAGTTGAAGTCAAAAAGTCGCGGCAAAAAAATGCGAGGACAAAGGGAGACACAAAAGTTTCATACTGATAACGAGGCTGGCGACCAAAGTTGTCCCTTGATGAACTGCGACATGGACATGGACGTGGTCACATGTGGCAGCAAGCAGCTCTCGAAACCAGTCAATTTAAGCGGCTTAGAAGCCACCCTTTTGTGCTTTTTGTATGCACACGCTGCGTATGCGTAATATTTATGCATTTATTTGTGTTTCTACTCGTAATCAAATTTACATATTTGGACCACTGAAATTAATTATAATACCACCGCACACACACACACACACAAACAAAAATCGCATTTAAAGATAAAGAAAGGGAGATATGAATCGGTTGTGAGAAAAAGAAGGCTATGAATATGAAATGTGTGGCTGCTTTTGGCTTTGGCTTTGGCATTTGGCTTTGTGGACCCGGCCAGCTGCCAGCTCAGCGCCAACGCCAGCGCTTTCTCCATTGAATGTGTTGGTAATTTCATTTGACCAGCATCCTTTGCACCCACCGCATACCACCGCATATATATTCACACACATTGCAAAACTCATTTCACGGGTCACAGAGTACAATCATCCGAGAGGGCAGCAGCAGCAGGCAAAGCAAAGCAACAAACCGAGGAACAGACGAAACACCAAAAGCAAAGCACAACAAAAAAAAAAACCTGGCCAAAAATTGATTATGGCGGCGGCTGTAACGCCAGAGGGTCAAAGTGGCAGTGTAGAAGGCAAACCAAGGCAACTATCATCAAAATCCTATTAGTTGGCCCATACAATACGATGCTGAATCTGAAGCAGAAGCAGAATGCAGAGCTTCAGAGCTTTGTCCTTGTCCAGTTGCCTGCATTTTGTCAGCGTTTATTTGCCAAATTAATTCCCAAAAAGGTAAGCCAAACTTGCGATTTGAAACAATCAGTGCTGGCAAGGTTAGGCTGTCCCTTTCCCTCTTTCCCTCTTCTTCTCCCCTATTTCCCTACCCTTTAACCCAATTCACCATAACCCTTAGTAAAAAGGGCCGTAGCTGTTGTCCTTTTCCCTTTTTTTTTGTCGCTGCAGCTGCCATTTGACCAGCGGGCAACCGCCACCTTAGCTAGCACACAATTTGTGACAATTCCTTTTTGCGGATTAATATTTGCTCTGCTCCAGTCCCTTCCTTTCACCCTCCTTGCTGTCCTTTGCCGTACCTGACCGGTTGCGCTTTTATTTGCCTTGTTGTCTCCTTGCCTTCTTGCCGGCCTGGTCTGTCCTTCCTTTGTTTGTTCTCTTGGCTCGAGCTCTTTAAATTAAGATACGCATATTTTTTAATAGTCTTTGCATCGTGTGGCCATCCAATGCCAAAACAACTGTTGAAAACTTATCTGAAAAGGTGTTTCGGCAAAGGGTTTTATACCCATTGTGATCTGAAGCACGAGATAATTATTTTTAATGCTGTGCTCATTGTTTTAGAACTTAATAATGTTTTTGGGGTGCTGCAGCTCTTATTTGCTTCGCTTGCCAAATTATTATTAAGATGGGTCCAATTGGTTAACTTTCACTGATGTTGTAACAGATTAACACTGCGGTCGAGATCCTGTGTCCCTCACACTTTCCAAGCCCAACTGCCTTAAAAGGTGATTTTTATTTATGTTCGTAATGTTTAAGAGTTTAATATAATATTTATACAAATTTAGTTTGGAATTTTGAAATCACTTATGCTAAAGGAAAGATAAATATTAATGAAATACATAAAAAAAAATTGGAAATAAAAAAAAGCTGCTTAATATAAAATCGGGATTACCAAAAAACAAAAGTCAAAAGACAGGTCTTTACTTTTGGTCTTTAAATTAATTAATTAATTCATTAGTTTCAAAAGATTAAGTTTGGTTTGGAAGCTAAAACATATCTATAAATACATATAAAAATGAGAACCAAAGTCAAGTACAAGAAGCATTAAAAGGTTTTCATTATTAATGGATTCAACAAAATTCCGTGCAACATCAGATTGCTTATTCATGTTCATTGACATTTGACATTGTAGAAACAAATAATGGAATTAAATTGTTTTAGAAATACAAATTTTGAAAACCAGAAAAGTTTAAATTATAAATTTACAAATTGCCAAAACTCAGCAATTCAGCATTTTTATAAGCAAACGCAAAATATTAAATATCTTTCGGATACACTTCCTCTGCATGTATCATTGCATAGCACTTAGGAAAATGATTTAATTTTCGTAATTGCCCCCAAAATAAATGTACTCTTCTTGCAATAATTGAAAAATAAGCTTAACAGGCAACGCGATGCAATCAGAAAAACTTATGGAGACAGAAGAGAGTGGGCGGAGTAGCATACTTGTAATTCCATTGAAAAATATACAAGAAACAGCTATGCGACCGGCGATAAGAGATACCAAAAGTTTTCCCTTACACAGAATGCACTTGGACTCTAAAAACACCAAACCAAAGGCTACAATAAAGACTTATTGTGACAAAGAAAAAAAACTATACTTGGGCGCATAAAAGATGTCGAAAAATAACGCCTTCTATCGGTGGAAGTAGACCTGCAGCTGATTTGCCATCGTCTGAGGGCATGACATCTATCCTGATATATGGCTGGACATGCATTCAACTCTTTTTTGTTGCACGCTGCAAGTTGCACGTTGCACAATGTCCGACTAAGTTCATGTCGTTTGTTTTGGTCCGTTTCCTTGGTCTCGTAGGCACTAAGAAGCCACTTGAAGGACACTAATGCGTCCACTGGACAACACAGCGTAAAAGAATTGTTGACTCTAGATATTGCACATTTTTTTTGGCTCTTATGCTGAAACCAAAGTTGTTTCATATTTACAGTTTTTTACGCATTTTCTTAGTTTTGGTAAAGTCAGTTAGTCATCTAAAACTTGTTCTTTACTCATTTAAATAAAATACTGTGAGATACCCAATAGCCATTTCGAATACAAGTAAATCAGTGCGATATTATTCTCAAAATATACCATTAATATACCACAAAAACTAAAATATACCATGATGTATATTTAGTATATTGATATAGTACTACATTCAAAATGTACCATAAAGTATAATATATACTAGATTATAAGTCAAAGCAGCTAAGAACCTTAGTATGTAAGCTATTTATCTCATACTAAAATATTTCTTAAATAACATATACAATTTTTGTCTGATCGCAATCGAATTTTCCGGACCTATAAATACTATATTTGTTATTATGGTACCAAAAAACAATTTTCAGTAACAATTTTCATTTTGATTTCGATTTTTGGAGGCGCAGACTTAAAACAAACTTGACTTCATAAGAATATCCACATAATAACAACAAATTTGTATGACATTCTAATGTATAACAAATTTTGTTTAATTTGATCTTCTTTCTTATTTTGGATGTATATATTTATCTATATAAAATTATTAAACGTACAAGGCAAAGCTTTTTAATCATCTGTGATTATAATACATGTTATGTGGATGGTTTTCATTTTTGTTGTATATTTCTAAATATGTGAATTCCAAATAATTTTACCATTTTATGCAGTCTTAAGGTTGCAGCAAAGTTTCTAATATGATAAATCAAGTTCAAGCCCGGTAAGCCGAGAGCAATGACCAGCTTTTCTTCTCGGATCGTGCATAGCATAGCAAATCGAAGAATCAATTGCTTGCCACACGATGTTGCAACGATGTACGCTAACCAAGTGTCAACACATTTTGCGTACACTTGCGAATTTTATTGGCGTCTTTTTATTTCCCCACCGAAAATAAACGAGAAACTAGAAAACCGACAAACGCAAATAGTCGATGATGAAATGGTAACTCCAACTGCCAACTACCAACTGCTAGCTCCCAACTGCTAACTGTTCTCTCTTCTCGGCTTAATGGCCCACTGACCAGCTGTTTCCACTGTGCAGCGGCTGCGCAACGTCTCAGAGCAAATGCCTGTTGCAGTTGCAGTTACGAAATGCATTTGTGAGCCGCGCTCAAATCCAGTTTTTGGCCAGCGGCTTCAATGAAAGTGAAGTGCAAAATATGAAAATTGTAAAATGTTTTTCGCGCGTTTCATTCAGTTTTCATTCACAGCTAGCTGCAGCTGGACGTGTCAAGCGGCTGATAAAAACCGAAATAAATAAATAAGAGATCAAACTGTGATCGTGTCGTCTAAGATGTGGCAACTACTTGGACGCGTTGTTCTGCTGGCATTGGCCATAAGCGTAGTTCGAGGCGACGATGGCTTTCTGACAGAGCCTCGTAAGTTTCAAGTGGAAATCGGAAATAAACGCTTAATCAATAGATCCGAGTTCAAGTGGTCCGATCGATATACTTAAAGTAGTTTTGTGCTTTTGGCAAATGAATGCTGAATTTGAATATCATTATTAATTATGTCTAATACTCAACACATACACACACACACACTCACATGCTAAGCGGCTAAGCTTGGACGACCGTCACATAATTGTAACTAACCCACTTTATGCTTTTTGCCAAATATTGCACCACTAAACCGGATTTGTTTCTCTGCATTTATGTGTATTGTTTTATCTTGAAATTCGACCCAATTGCACAAAACAACACCATAAAACATAAAACAAATAAAACTGAACCAAAATTCTAATCGAACCGCAGCAGATTACATTAAGCAATGTAAGATAGCCGATAAGAATTTCGTCAACTGTTCCACCCAAAGCATACAGCAGCTCTTCGATAAACTGAACGATGGTAAGTCAGTGAATGAATCTAAGATAATCAGAGGTAATATGTGGCTGTTTATTTGGATTCAAGGCATACCGGGTCTGACAAGCATCAAGAGCTTCGATCCATTCCACTTGAATCGCATCAGGATATCCCAGGGCAATAGCAATGCGATTAATCTGAAAGTCGAGCTGGCCAATGTGAAAATCAGTGGATTTGGGCACACCAATGTCATGGAGAGTCTGTAAGTGGAATCAGTTAAATGCATTAGCTCTCCCCTCCATGCGTATTCTCCTCTCTCTCAGTGTGTTCAAAAAGGATTACAGCTGGAAGACAACGTTCACGTTGCCGGTGATGAAGCTGCAAGGTGATTACAGTTTATTCGGCCGCATTCTCCTAATACCGCTTAATGGACGTGGCCAGGTCTTTCTCGATGCAGGTGAGCCTTTACTTCTCACTGAACTTGCAATGCACACAAGGTTAATTGACTCTCCCTTTCTTCCTCCCCAGATAACCTGACTGTCACCATGCACACCAAAACGAGGTTGTATGAGAAGGGCGGCTTCACTTTCTATAATGTGACCAGTTGTCGCGTGGACTTTAAAATGGATGGCCTCAAGTCGTACTTCTCGAATCTGTTCAATGGCAATAAGCAACTAGGTAAGTAACTGAACAGAGTCGAATAGCTCACAAATTTTTTTTCCCTTTTGCAGAGGACAGCACGAACAAGTTCTTCAACGACAACTGGCGCATGCTGGCCGATGCTTTGTACACGGTGATTACACAGACCATCGAGGATATAATGCTGGATATTCTGAAAAAGATATTCCACTTCATACCGGCGAACTATTTCGTCAGCGATATTCCGACACCGGAACAACTCTACGGCAAAGCGAAGACAAAGTCGAAGCCAAAATAAAACACCTGATGTAATGTTTAATGGTTTCGGCTGACTTAATATAATAATTAAATGAAATTGGATTCGATAACAAAAACTTTACTTAAGGGAAATTCTATTTGAAAGATCACAACAATTCAACTCAAAATCTGACAGTGCTTAAATGACGAAAGAATTAAAGATTCTATTTAATTGCAAATACTATACAGGGAGAAAAAAAACTGATTGAAAAGTAGATTGCAAATTTTGATGTAAGATTTCACCATCTTGGTTAAATTTTGAGATTTTTCCATTCTTAGTTATTATTAATTTAAATTTTAAAATTGGAAAATCTAAATCTTATCTTGATTTAGGAATAAACCCTCTCGGTTTAGTTTTAATCTCATATAGTCTTGATTCAAGGTATTATTCTTGATGTCAGCACTTTTTTTCTTTCGGTGTAAGAACTCTGCTTGAATGACTAAATCTGTTCAGAAAACTATATACTTTAAAAGAAATTTCATGCATGGATTTTTATGTGCTGGTATTTGCAAAATTATCGAGTGCAGTTAAGTAATTTGAGCCATAAACATGAAAAACCAAGTTAAGCGTGCTTCAGAGGTTCAGAGGGGAGTCAGGGTTAACCACAACTACGGCAAAGCTAAAGCTGTGTGTTTAAATTAATTGCCGCAAACAGTCCCTCAACCCTTAAATTAATTTATATTTATATTTTTTTTGGCGCATTGGCTTTTTGAAGTCTGCCAATAATTTGTAAATGCAGCGGCTGCTGATGTTGTTTTCGCTGTTGTTGCTGTTTTTGGGTTTTTAAATTACCCGCACCGCAATTAAAACATTTGACGCAGCGGCAGTGGCCATTACAAATGTCCGGCAATTAGTTTAAATTTAATGCGCAGTGAGTTTTTGACTCGCGCTTACATTTTACATAGTTACAGCATTTTGCGGTTGCAGTGCGCCATTCTTTTTTTGTTTGTTAGGATTCTGAATACCAAAGCGACAAATCCTGGTGCGTGATTGCAATAAATTCGGAGACTGTGCCAGGCCAACAAAATGCAGTCGCTCACAAGGTAAACACAGCCAGAGATGCGAGATGCCAGCAGACAGTGGAAAATGTTGGTGCCACAAAAACCAAAGACAAACAAGCTGGTCTAAAAACTATTCTTATGATACAGCATTCTTAATACCCTTTCGAGTATTAAAGGGAAATAATATTATCTAAGTTTAATTGAAACAAAACTCTACACAGAGAGGAACAAATCTAAATTTACATTTTTTCGATCTTAAAAATAAAAAATCTTGGAATAGGATTGTTAGCTGGAAAACTAAAAACGAGATTTTAATGCTACGTTTGCCTATTAAGATTAAAAACTTTAAGATATTAAAGTTAAAATCTTGTTCGAGAAAGTTTTATTCTAGATTGAAAATAACATATGTTTACAAATCTTGATTTAAGAACTTTTTGATCTTAACAAAATAGAACTTCAAGCTATCTAAACTTAAGATTATTTAATATTGATATAAGATTTTGGCTTTTAGATTCAATTATTACATTTTTCCATTCTCGAAACAATATTATAATCTTTCATTATTCGATTGGGCAATCTAGATTTTTGTAGAATTTCAATCTTAATTTAATTTGTTTTTTCTTTCTGTGTACCCTTGGATTTCTACTACAATTCAATTATTCCCTTTTAAAGCAAACATTTGTGCAAGATGTTTTCAGAATGCGCTATACTCCTCTTGCGTTTGATGTATGAAATGCACCCTTTGGTTTTTGCATGTGTGTCTGATAGAGAGCTTCCTCTTTTTCTCTGTAGTTGCAAGTATTTCAATATTCGCAGCCAATGTTGTTCAATATTTGCCGGGCCTGTATTCCAGCACCTATCTTCACTTTTGTCAACGTGACAGATATTTTTTGTAGCGAGCTTAAAAGTATGTAAATCGCTGTGAATTCAAAGTCTAAAAGTATGCAGCTCTCGTTTAAAGGCGCCGCATTAAACTTTCATTCTTAAGGCGCATAATTGCACAACTGGCAACTGGAGAATGGAAGTGGACAGCGGAAGTGGCCAGCATGTCCGTTGAATGCTGCTGGCTTTCTGCACCCATTTGGACAAGAGAGAAGTTTTTGTGTTCGCCTCTTGTTTTCTTTGCCTGTCTAAAATGCTGGCAGCGGTCAACTTGTTGTAACATTCGACATCAGCTGTGGTTGCCACAGAATGTGACTATTGTTTCGAGCTTAGAACACTTTTGAAAAACTTGTGTATAGACTTCAACTCAACTGCGCATTCAACACCCAGCATAAGCTCGCTCTTTGTCAACTACATTCCACAAACATGTGAAAACCTAATTAGATCAGCATAAACTTCAACGCACGCCCATAAATTAAATATTTAATTATTATGTCCACTCAGCGTAGTTGGCCAATTAATTATAAAATAATTTCAAATTAAATGATGTCATTGCACAATTTACGCACATTTTTATGGATTAATTTATATGTAGATCTACATTGCAAACAGTTGTATGTTAAAAATGTGCCATAAAAATACTTGCACACATGAACTTTAAAGCCCGAATAATAAAAATTTATGGCCAAATAATTGCAATCTCATTAGGACACCCCTGTGTTGTACACAACATGGACATGATACCGCACACACACACACACACACACACACATTGCCATACCGCCAATTTTTGTAGAGACACTGCCATTTGGGGAATGTGTAAATATAAATATCCGCATTTTGTGAAATATTTAACAATAATTGAGCGTAAAATAATCGCATGAAATGTTTCAGGGCATCGATAAAATCCTTGCCACGCCAACAAACTCCCAAACCAACTCTCCCGACCATTTCTCCCCCCTCGAAGTTGCAATACGCGTTAATTGCAGCGATTCTGTTGGGGCAGTTGCCATTGCATCGCTGTGATGCACACGTACACGAATTGCGGCGACAATTGTAATTAAATAGACACCACACATGGCAATGGCAATGGCTGCAGCTCTCCTGTCTTCTGTCCTCTCGATACACAACAATCGTCGCCAGCAATGGTTGGGCAAGCGGAAAAGCTTCAATAATACTCAATGAGATACTTATGTATGTAGACTTGGAACATTCGATATACAGTGGAGAGAAAATATCTTCTGCCGATCCTTAGAAAGTATAAGTATATTTTATTAATTTGGCAATTAAAATCTTAAAATATAAGGTATATAGAAAGAATTTTATTTAAAGAATTTCTTATCGCTTCAAGTCACTACATCATTTGAAATTAAGGAACAAACTCTAATAGAATTGATAAATCTTAATTTTTTTATGATTATTATTAGAAATATTAAGTATTTAAAATTATTTTTCAATTCGATTTGAATTAAATATTAAGAATGTATCTGATTGTAAAATAAGTATCTTAAAGATTCGCAATCTTTTTTTAACTGATCTGAGAAAAGCATTTTGTCAACAGTTTTGCAAGCAGCAGAGTGGCGCAGTGGAAGCGTGCTGGGCCCATAACCCAGAGGTCCGAGGATCGAAACCTTGCTCTGCTAGTTGGATTAGTAACTTTTTTAATTTTTTTTTATTACATTTGATTTGATTTTATAATATAAAATCGTTAAGAATATGCGATTAAGATATACAAATTATTATATTATAATTTAAATATTTATGAAATGATTTTAAAAATGTAATAAACATGTTCACCCTAAAAGAATACCTTTCAATACTTAATAAACGCTCCTCCTAAAAGTATGCAATGAAAATTTCAATATGTACGAAGAAGTTAATTAGCAATAACAAGTTTTTAGTAAAACATGTTAATTATTCGCAAGTAATTAAATTAGAATTTGTCATTTCTCATATATATTTAATAAAAAATAAAAATAAATAATAAAAAAGTAGTATAAAATACCTATACGGAGCGGGACTTGAACCCACATTCACAGACATATTCACATGCGCGTCATGTGTACGTTTTGACACACTAACCACAAGCAGCAGAGTGGCGCAGTGGAAGCGTGCTGGGCCCATAACCCAGAGGTCCGAGGATCGAAACCTTGCTCTGCTATAATATAGGAGTGTATTTGTGAGCGCTTTTTTTTAATTTTAGCCATTGTCAATGGTCTGGTTACCTTTTCTCATTTACAAAGCGAATTGCGACCATTTATTTGAAATAATTGAGTTGTTGTTAATTTACATGCACACACACATGCGTGGTGGTATCATTTTAGCAGGCATTTTGTGGTTGGCTTCCATTTGAACGACAAACATCGAGCATCGAGGCGAACTTCAACACAAAGTGTAAAAAATTAAAAAAATAAACAACATTTCGTTTTAATCGATGCGCTTTACAATTTTCCAGTGTTGTTTTCGATTTTGGTTGCGTGTCATTAAACTGTTGGCAACGTGTGTGTAGAGTATTAGCATTTATCTGGTAGGAAATCAGAAAACAAACTGTTCTTTTGAAAAACGCAACGATTATGACAATTGTAAATTATTTGCGTAATTTGTTGACAATAACATTGGTAAACAGAATGCAGATGGATTTGGATGAGAAGCGAAAGACAAACAATCAGCGAATGGCCATGAAAAATAAAAGAATCCCCATCGTAATAAGAATTTTACAGACTTCCGCTCGGCTTCAGCTCAGCTAAGGATGTCCGCCAACGGCAACAACAAGGCAGAGCTGAAGCAATGGCGTCGTTTTACAAGATTTTATTTACACCTCCTGTGAAAATGTTTACACTTGAACAGACAGCGCCAATAAGCGCAGGACGAAGGCTGAAGAGCTGAAGAGTTCCTCCCCATGCCGCTAAAATGAGCAATGTATAAACCTCCAGGATGCCGAAGGCAGCGCCTCAAACAATTGAAAGTGGATTTCCGGCTTAAAAATTTTGCTCAAAAGGTGGAAGAGTGCTAAAGCTCATAAAAAACCGAACGTGGAGGTGTTGAAAAAATGCTAACGGCCTGCATAATACGCGTATATAGTATGATGAGGGGCGAGAACTAGAACATCGACTACGAAGACGACTGAGGCATGTCATAGCGTAAATTTATGTTAAAATTTGTAGCAATTGCAATAAGTTCGGCGCCCAGAAGCAACGTTTCTTCAGAAGATTGGGCAATTTGTGTGCAGAAGCAAATAAATTTTGCGTTTCTGAACGCATTTTTATGCGCATTTTTAATACGAGCAGCTACTCGAAAAGTGGGCGATTGCTTTAGGCTATGCTTGGTTATGATCTCTTTAATGCGAGCTGCTGCTTACAATTTGTATAGCTTTTAGATTGGTTAGTTACTATGATATAAATAAGAGACAAGTTGCTTAAAAGTACAAGCATATTTTAAATGCAAAATAGCATTAAAAACTTTACGAAAAACTGATAACAGTTTCTTCACAAGTATTTACCAAGCACTCCAAAAGTCAGAATGTGAGTCTGTTGGCACTGCCAAGCCAATAATGTACAAAACGTCTTAAGAAATGAATATATATGTACTGAAGTATATACATATACAGAGTAGGATGCAATCAACCTAGAATCCTCAGTCTCCCCATTCCTTGTCTATGCTCACTCCCCAAAGTCACAACGACTGTCAAAATTAGCTCTCAGCTGGCAACGCCTCAAAGTGCAAATATTGAGCCAAGTGAAGGAAAACTGCCATAGACTCAACCTCAGCCTCAGACTCCGACAGAGTCTTCCCATCCACCTCAACCTCAGTTTCCTTCTTTGCACTAGGAGTACACTCAAGCAGTTGGCAGACAACATTTCATTTCATCAAAATTTCGACTCGCTTATATTTTTCTCTCATTGCCGACTGTTATTTTTGGCAATTTGTTTGTTTGCCAATTGTCTGCCGGTTATGCTTATCCTTTTTTGTATGGCCATGCCCCTCAGGCTTATGCTCTCTGGGCTCTGTGATTTAATAAGATTTCATTTCTCTGACTGTCTTTTTCATGGCAATTAACATAATTTTTGTAAGTGGATTTTCATAGTTGAGCGAATTGCGAATTAAAAACTTTAAGAGAAACTTTTGCAGCAAATGGGCATTGAACTCACACTCCACTCGCCACTCGCAAATGGGTAAGTTAATCAAAATTCGTGCGATCCAACGATAAGACATCTATTGAGACCGAGTTTGACTATAAACCGCTAGCTCCCACCCTTTCGCCTTTCTTTTTGCTTTTTTGCCTTTTGCTTTTTGCTCTTTGCCGCCCCCCAAGAAACGGCATTTACATTTGCCATCACTTCAATTGTGTGACAAAAATTATTATGCCAACTTCATATGTCGAGAGATTGCGATTGCGATTGTCATTGCCAATGCGATTGCGATTTCGACTGCAGATACAGACTGTGATGGGAAAAAAGAGCAGAAGAAAAAAAAGCCAAACCAAAAACTTGAAGAGTATGCAAATTTCAAAGCCCAGAGCAAAGTTAACCCACAGAACCGGGGTTAAGGTCTTAAATTGCTCAGAGATCTCACACTCTCTCGAGCACACTCCATTAAAATGTAAAAGATGTCGCAAAAAATAACGTTAGACGTTGTCCAGCCAACAACGATTTGCCAATTATGATATAATCATAGAGAATGGATATTAGAGTTCTTTATTTCGAAATTAATTCATAGTTCAATAAACTCATCATAATTGGGCGTGGCATAGATTGTAAAGAGAACTTCACGACTTCTTATCGACACGACTTCTGTTCCCGGTTCCAGTCACGTGCCGCAACATTTGAATTTCTCATGCCACTCAAACAAAGTAATTTGCATGTCTTACCCACATTTTATTTATATATATGTTTCGATTTTTTTTCTTTCTCCAAATTCGGTGTTCAATTGCATAGAAATCGGTTTTAAATCGATCTTCTCACTGATCCGGATGCTTGAAATGCTTCACATTACTTTAATTCCATTTGCGGACTAGCTTCTATTTTTTACCTCACATAATTTATACTTGGGATTTCCCAGTGGAACTTGTTTATTCGCAATTTATAGACGGATTTCAGTTGTAGATACCCTTACAAAGGGTAAGGTAGAATTTATGGGAAAGAAGTAGCAAAATAATACAGATACTACAGCTATAAAAGTACGGTATTATTCTTAAAACATGCCAAAAATATACCAAGTGACGTATTTGGCATTTAAATATACCATAGAGTACAGAAAATATACCACATATTCAGCCAAAGCAAATAGGACCTACAGTAAGTAGGAGTTTTTCATAAATGCTGTCATTTTTATTGTATACACCGAAAATCTCTAGCTCTGTAGCTTCAAAATTATGATTCCTATGCGATTTTTGTCAATTTTAGGGGGCAGAAGTTGGTATTGGAAAAATTTTTAAACAAACTTGATCTGCGTGCAAACATAACAAGTGCTTAATATCAATATACGTTTTTTAGAATACTCGTATCACAAAACGTAATAATGATATATCACTGTGATTAAAGGAACTGAAATCCTTGTAGAGTGTATAGATTTCTATAAGAGAAAAAACAAACTATTCGCACTTGCTTTTATTTATATCACCTCTAAGCTGAGTCATTAAATAGAGGCAAGCCGCCAATTTGTATGTGAGAAGAATTCAATGATCAAAGGAGAATAGAATGCTCCAGTTTTGAGGCTCATTTGGAGTACTTTTTATGCAGTGAACCGCGTGACAACACCATCGTAATAATGACAATTATAAATTGCACATTCAATTTATAACCTTACAACAACAATTACAGTCAATTTCATGACAATTGTATCAACCGAGATGTTTTTCAACAACTTGCGAATTTTTTTTTTTTTTTTTTGGGGTGTGCAAAAAATTCGAAACGGTAAGCTCAGCAAATAAATTGAATAAAAGCCATTGAAATGTCAATAATTGAAATGCGTACCGTAAGAAAAAAAGAAGCGAAGACAAAAGAACAGCAAAAATTTACATTTTTATGTAACAAATTTAATTTGGACAACTCAAGCGAAACACAAATGGCATAAATTTCGTTGACCAGCCGTTGACGGAAGGACATTGAAACAGGTGTGAAAAAGTTGACAAATTCAAAGAAGACAAATTGAATTGTTTTTTAGGCCTCAAGTGAAGAGCTGACAGTTTGCGAATACGAAACGAAATAAGTAATCGACGAAACAGAAGATGGAAGATGTTAGAAGTTAGAGTTAGGTTTTTCATTGACTCTGTTAATTTTTTAAGAAATGTCAATAACCGATTTGAAACATGAAAAGTATTATATTTTTTTATGTTTGTCTATAAATTGAATAGTTTTTTCATCACTTACTACATACTTTCGTAGTTTAAATTCATTTAAAATCCTCAGAAAACTTAATGTTAGCTAAGAACCTACAAAAGAATGAAATATTGTTAAATTCAACGTTCCACACAAAATACCGAAACTTATTTTAAGTGCAATGAGGCCTTTGCGAGAATTTATCGCTGTCTTTTTACGAGTTAACTTAGACAAAATTTATATGTGGGTAGGAGATGCACGAGTACGAGTTCGAATACGAATAGGAGTATGAGTATGAGTATATATAAGTACATATTTTTTGCTTACCCCATCGGCCCGACCCGGCCTGACTTAGCTTGGCTGCTGCTGAGTCACGAGATTCAACGAGACATTACTGCTGTCAACGACTTTTAGCTTAAACGATGTGCATTGCATCCTTAATTACAGAAAGTAGAAAACAGAAGAGAACCCGACACTCGAGAACCTTCTAGTCGTATTCCCCACTCAAACAGCACATTCCGTAGGTTTGTTGCTTGTTTTATCGGGATAAACTCGGGAATGACACAAAAAAAGAAAGAGAAGAGAGTAACTTCAACTATTTGCAAGCTTTTATTGTCTTTGGAAAGATGTCGGTTAACTTTGTGCATATCTATCTGGATATCTATCTAGTAGTATTATATAGTTGTGGGTAGGCTTTCATCTCTCTCTGCGACTCGATTACGTGGCCTTTGGGCTGACACGTTCTGCATGAGTAATGAGTAAATTCGTAATGATCAGTTTCTGGCTGCTGCCTGTGCAAAGTGCATCAATGAATTATGCTGGCATTATTTAATGGGCAATGTTTATCTACCGAGAGTAGTTTCGGCAACAGTTTGCCGCGCGACATCATCTTCTTCGCCAAGAACCCTTAATTTATGCCACTGCCAGCGATATCAGTCGCAATCAACACACGAGTGCTCGAAACCCCCAAAAACACATGGCAAGCAAGCTGGCTCTAAATCATTGTCGTCTGTTTCACATTGGGCTACACAAACGTCTTGCCCTCCTCCTCCTTCTCCTTCCCTCTCGTTCACACGTACACAAACTCACACATTCTCCATCTCTCTCTTTAGCTTCGCTCGTCCGTTGCCATTATCAGCGTCATCAATTCGCTGCCTGCAGACAGCTTGTCACCGTCGGGTAAACATGCGAATTTCGCAGTCGAGCTGGCAAACACGTGACGTTGACGGTGACTCTACCTGCTCCTCTGTCTCTATCTCTGCCTCCGTCTACCTTTCGTATCACTCTGCCTCTAGCACTGACTGATGAGCAGGCAACAGAGGACGAGGTGTCCGACTATCCGCTGACGATGACGCCTCATAGCCGACAATGATGTCAATTGTGCGACAAAAGGTATTTTGCATACTAAAATCAGACAAACAGCAGAGCAACAGCACAGACAGGGAGTCACACATTGAAGACAGTGCCCAAAATACTACAGCGCGATGACAATAATTTAGATTGAAGACTGAAGTGCTGACAAATTTATAACATTTAAGACGAACATTATGAACACAGTTATGCACAATAAAATATATCATTATATCAACCCAAGCTGAACATTTTTAGATTGTTGAAACCTTTCGATTTATCGATGCGTCCATGAAGCGTGCCATGAAAGATCTCCTGACCCTTGGCCTGTGTCAATTGTAGGCCAAACTGAAAGTTTGTCTCTGGCAGAAAACTGGGCAACAGTTCCTCATCAATATGATAGCCCCGCAGTGTATAGGTGCCTTTTGGCAAAGGGCATTCCTTGAAGAGTTTGCCAAATCGCAGCATGTCCTGATAGATAATGCGCGTCAAAGGCTCGGCACTGCGATCCTTTAGCATCTTGCAGAAGTTTGTACTTCTACTGACGATATTTGTATAATTTCCCAGTTCACCTTGGAGACCAATGCTTATCGATAGTTCTACATCATCTAGAGGTTGAAGCACATTGATAACTGCATTCAAAGCGCTGTTCTCGTCATCATTCTCAACTTCTAATCTCACATCTAAAAACTTGGCATTCGGCTCGAATTCAAAGCGCGTGAAGACGACTTTGAAAGAACGCTAAAATCGAGAGAGGAAAATGTTCAGCAATATGATTTTTAAGAAGACTATTTCCTACTTACCCAAGCAGATGACGAGGAACTCCTCAGTAGGATGCCAAGTAAAAGAAGATACAAGCTAGAGAACGACAGTGCACGCATCTTCGGTCAATTATTGTCTGACTTTTTTTCAATTAAGCCGTAGTCATATTATATCTGCTATTACGAAACATGTCAAGGATGAATGAAGCAATAATATTGTAGGCAATTAGACAAATCAGATTAGATAGAAATCAAATAATGCCATGGCATAATCGTTTGAAACCTAAATCAAAGGTCATTTAAAAATCATTCAGGCATTTTATTTTTAACGAATTTCCCGATATCATTGAATCTAAATGAGTTTGTCCATTTCCACAAGCGTTTTCCCATCGCTATAAATAGCTAGAGTTTAACGAAAACTGACAGACATCGTGTCCATCATCGAATTCATCATGTTGTGGAACGGTTTAGCTGTATTGCAAATCGTTTTGGTTCTGTGCCATGGAGCCTTGGCCGAGGTGAGTTATCCTTATAATTAAAACAGTAAATCCTTTACTGAATCTAGTTTCTTTGAATAGAAAATGTTGCGGCCTAAGTTCAAGGATATCAAAATCTGGAGCGAAGAGAAAATGGTCAGCCACAAGGTTGTCTATGATCATGCCGATCCTCATTTGAATTTCTCAATGGAAGTGCATCAGGAGCTGCAAGATGTGGATATCCATTTGGAGGCACGTATCTCTAATAAACTGGATCCAACCTACACAACCACTCTGAATACAACCATCAACATCTGTCGAGTCCTGAACTTTGCCAACAAGTCACCTGTGGGTCGATTTGTGCACGGCTTCATTCGTGAATATGGCAACATCATCGATACTTGCCCGATTCCCAAGGTAAGTCAGTTGCATGTGTGTGATCCTTTTGATCCTACACTAACATTTCTCTAGGGAAAATACAAATTATCCCGTGACTTACGCTTTAAACGCAAATTCCAGGGATCTTACTTCATCAACAAGTTTTGGTGGCCAGAGGATCCAACTACCGCTATTCTCCCAGAGTTCGATTTCGAAATCTTCTACCAAGCCAATCTTCTGGATGCCAGCAAGAAGCGTACACTCATCATGAATGATCACTTCACTGGCGAGTTCACCGTACAGGATGTGAACAACCTGAAGCCTGGCATATTCGCTATGCTGCCCAAGACGGCCTAAGAGTATTTATATATCTCTGAAGTAGATGCGCTAGAGAAGGCCTCGCAACTGGAGTTCAGTTTCAAGTTTTAATCAGCACTTTCAATGTTTCAATGGTATTCTTTTAAATTGTCTATCAACCTTTTTTTTATGTTTCAATGAGCAATATAGTTGCCAATAAGCGCAGCCAAAAAAAACCCAAACTGTATTTTACTATCACACTTTGAAGTAGATTTTCTTGATTATTAGCTTAATGATTTGAATCACTTCATTTAAATTTTCAATAACTTAAGCTTACAATACAACTTTTTTATGTACACATAATATTTCATTTCGAACACTAGAAATGATTTTTACTTACAACCTTTCTTTTTTATATTTTGTCTAGTAGTGTAGTACATTTTTGAAGAATGTTTTCTTAGTTTAATAATTCATTTCAATATTTATCAACTTTTTTAATAATCAGTATCTTATGCGTATAACTTTTGGGTCTCAAGTATAAATATTTTTGTATTCTGCCAAGTAGTGTTGAAATTTAAATGTCAGTATCTTCATACTGAATTTCACTATCAGACTTGGAAGTAGCTTTTCCTGATTCAGTGATTCATTTTGAATAATTATTAACCTAAATATTCGGTACCTGGATTTGTGGACAAAAACATTTCCATACTCTGAGAAAATTTCTGCTTTATATTTGGTCTAACAGTACTGAAATTTTAATGCGTATGCGAACTAAACAAACCAAAAAAAAATATTCAACTTATAAATGAATTATGTATCTTAGAAAGATATTGTGAATCTATAGCTTCTCACGACTTTAGACGTAAATTGCCTGCAAATTGTCTAAAGCTGTCACTTTTGGAATATCCATCAACGTCATTTATCATACAATTGTTCATATTTCTACGTATCGCGATATTTGCATATTTTCGCACAAATTGCACAAATTGAATTAAAATGGGCCGTCAAATGGGCCATCAGAATAGACGGTAAAAATACGAGAAATTAATATTCAATATATTTGCAATAAAATGTTTGTGACTTGCGTCGTGTTCATTGTGTTCCCCGTGACAGTTTGCGAATTTTAAGAGTGCTTTTGGCTATATTTTTTGTTGTTGTTATTCGTTTTTTTTTTGTTCATTGTTGCACTGCGAAGTGGCAATCGCAATGATTTCGTGAGTATTTTGTATGATTTATGTGAGCTGGCGATCGATTTTAGCTGTGCTGCGTTTTGTTCGAATTCAATTTTTGCCAATTGACTGTTTGCAATTGGTCGTGCTCAGCTTTCTGAGCGAAACTATAAAACGTCAACACAATCGGCGAATGCTAAAAAGTTGCTGTCCAAACACTGACAGTTTAAATGACATCTATTATAACCCCAGTATCATTTATTAAATCAACAATATTTATTCCATGAATTTCATTTGAATGAGCCAACAAATTTGTTTTCATAGGGGTAATGTCTAATATGTATAAGAAATTAGTTCAGATAATTGCATAATTGTGGTATAAACCACAAAATGTTTAATACAAAATATCATATTACATATAAATTTTTCGACTAACCTGTTATCATTCTTTTAAACCGAAGGCAAATGATTAAAGCATTTGCGACAATAAAACCTTTTTTTGTATGTAGGTAAATATATCGATCAAAATCTTAATTTTACATGTTCCGCTGGTTAATTTAAATTGCTCTTGTTTATATTCATACAATAATTTTCTCCAATTAAAAAAACCCAAGATATAACCTCTAACACCGATCAGATTTCATTCAGTTGTATTTTGTTTGCTTCGCCTATTATAACATGAATATAATATCAACGATAATTCTTCTTTTTGGATGCATCTCTCAATTTTCATATGTGGTAAATATTAAATATATTGCAATCAAAATAATTATACTAACATTCTAATTTTTATTAAGATGTCCAAACTTGAACTGCAACATATTCCAGAATGTAAAAATCTAAATTTTACATATCTCCGGAACTTTTCTTTGGCAACACAGAATTCCGAACTGTTTTTAGACACGGATACACTTAAGACATTAGATTGGGGACTGCAGTTGAATATGGATTTTCACATACGAAAACCAAATTCGAAATCCTATCAGAGTTTTTACAAATACACCTTCGACGTATGTCCGATGCTGGTCAATCAACGGAACAATGTGTTTAAAAGATGGGTATTATCCTTCTTTGAATCTGGAAATATAAATTCACGTTGCCCTTTTCCTCCAAATCATTACTATATAAAACATTTTAATGTTAACAATCAAGTTCTTCCCACATTTCTGCTGGCTGGCTCTTATCGCTTTTCAATGGACATTTTTCAAAATAAGGATTTACTTATTTCATGTTTCGCAGATGCAAAATTAAAATAAAATGGAAGAATAGCAATTCGACGTATAATGAATAATATTTATATTAATACCTAAAAATTTGTATGTAGATATTATTAACAAAAAATTTTTTTCTTGACAATAAAAATTATTATAAAAAATATGTTGTCATAACGATCTTTTATTTATAATATTAAACAAGTAAGAAAGTTATAGTCGAGTGTGCTCGACTGTGAGATACCCGCTACCCATTTTTAATAAAGGCAAAATATTGCGGAATCATTTTCCAAATATACCGAAAATACTAAAAAAAAATACTAAAAAAATATACCACATGGTATGTTTGGTATATCGATATAGTATACCATTCAAAATATACCATAGACGGCACAATGTGCCAGATTGTCGGCCAAACAACTAAGACCCCTAGTAAGTAGGCGTTTTTGCCCATACAAAAGTATTTCTTTAATAACTTCCACAATTTTTATCTGATCGCAACTTAATTTTCAGGAATCATAACAACTATAGTAATTATTGTATAAACCAATTCGCAAATCTAGCTTTAAAATTACGCTTGTTATTCGATTTTTTTGATTTGCGGGGGCGGAAGTGGGCGTGGCAAAAATTTGAAACAAACTTGATCTGCGTGCAAACATAACAAATGCTGTCGAAAAAAAATTATAGCTCTATCTCTTATAGTCTCTGAGATCTAGGTGCTCATACGGACGGACGGACTGACACACAGACACACAGACGGACAGACAGACAGACGGACATGGCTATATCGTCTCGGCTGTTGACGCTGATCAAGAATATATATACTTTATAGGGTCGGAGATGCCTCGTTCTACCTGTTACATACATTTCCTGCCGGCACAAAGTTATAATACCCTTCTACCCTATGGGTAGCGGGTATAAAAATGCGAATTTATTATTAGAATATGTTTTTTTACCCTAAATACAATTTAGTTCGTCAACCAAAAACTATCGAAAACAATTTAAAATTCATTCCAATTTAATCCAATCCAATCCAATCCAATCCAATCCAATCCAACGACCTTTGGTCTAAATCAGTGTTATCAGTAAAGTCGATATATTTTTACATTTCAATATGTTAGCACGGTATGTTTAATAATATAATGGGCTTTTTCCTGAACAATTTTATAATTATTTTGTGAAAATAAAAAATTAATTTTTTACTCAAATATAAGCTGTAACTTTTCTAATATACCATTTAGTCATATTTTGTTTTCATTGCCTTTCAAAGCATGAATCTATCAACCATTATTTTTCTATTTGGATGCCTTTTTCAATTTCCGAGTGTGGTAAATATAATTATGTATATGCAAACAAAAAATAATGTACATAAATATATTGTTATTTTTTAGATGTCCAAATTTGACATAGTCAGGCCTCCTGATTGTTCAAATTATAATCAGTCATATGCTCGCAATTTTTCTTTGATCTTGAAAAAGGATATAATGAACATAGAGTTGGACTTAATAAGTCCGTTAATCACGGGATTGCGTGTACATTTGGATTTCTACACCCGCAAAGATGATTTTAAAACATACCAGAGTTTCTATCAATACTCTTTCGATCTGTGTTCGATGATGGGTAATCACAAGAATAATATGTTTAAGCGCTGGTTCATATCATTTTTTTCGTTTGGTAATTTTAAGTCGTATTGTCCCATTCCACCAGATCATTACTACTTATGTAAGTATAATGTTAACAATGTTCTTATTCCCACATTTCTATTCACTGGCTCTTATCGACTGTCATTTAATGTATTTCAACATAAGAAATTGGTGAAAGATTTTGTACTAGGCTGCAATGTAGAAGTCAAAATTAAATAATTAAATCAAGCAGAAAATCTTAATTAAATTGCAATATAAAAGAAATACAATTAAATATGGTTTGTATAGTTATTTGTAAAAAATCAATTCGATTTCATTGGACTAATTAAACTAAGAGCCAACTTATAACTGACTGTAACATAATGTAGAACACAATTGTCGGACCACATAATGTAATAATACTCGTTACCCCTAAGATAGAAGGGTATTATAACTTTGTGCCTTTATGAAATGTAAGTAATAGTTAGAAGGAGGCATTTCCGGCCCCATAAGGTATATATATTCTTGACAATTTAGCCATATCCGTCAGTGAATCAGAGAATTACCCATATATTGAATACAGAACTGCATCAATATACAAAATATAGTATTTGGAATATTTTTAATTATTTTGCTGTATGATTTCGATATATTTTTATAATAATACCGTTTTCTTAGAGTTGCATTGCAAATAATAACAAAAATAAATTATAGGAAGCGGGTATCTCACAGTCTTATTTTATATTCTTTACTAATTTGTACAAAAATAGACCACAAACAAACGAAACTAAAAATAATTTTAATTGCGTGAGGTTGTTATTAAATTTGTTGTTTGAGTTTATATCTTTTTTTGTAACTTATCTAAAGGTTTGGATCTTAATGCCAGCAATTTGTTTGATTGCTTTGACTATACAGGTGATTGAATAAATTGTGGTATTTGGCATATAATTAATTTTTTATCAGATTCATACTTAGCGCATAACTAACTCCGGTTTTAAATATTTTAATATGCTACATTGCTTTGCATGTTACCTAAATTTAGGGATTTTGTTTAAAGTTTTTTAGATTAGAAGTTTTAGCGTTAGTTTGATTGTTTCGCTCCATGGATGATGAATACATTAACATTATTTCTGCTTTTGGCATGTGTTTCTCAGTTGTCTAGCGCGGTAAACAGTTATGTTAATAATAAATAAATAATGCAAACAAAATAATAATTTATTTTTAGAAATCAATGTTTGACGTTCTAAAGACTCTAGAATGTGATAAGTATAACTCTTCATACATTCGCAATTTATCTGTAAGTCTCACGAATGCCCAAATGAATGTAGACTTTAATTTAATCAGACCGTTAGTTCCCGAAGTACGCTCCAATATGGAATTCTATAACCGCAAGGAAAATTCAAAGGCATATCAGAAATTCTACAAATACTCAATTGACGCTTGCTCCATAATGAGAAATTTAAGGAGTAGTATATTTAAGCGTTGGTTTTCAACATTGTTCGCGCATGGAAACTTTAGGCCGGATTGCCCAGTTCCTCCAAATCATTACTATGTAAAAAATTATAACATCAAAGATCTTCACATTCCCTCATTTCTGATTCCTGGCTTTTACCGTTTCGCATTTAATATATTTCAACTTAAGAATGAGGGAAAACATAACGACTTCCTAATTTCTTGCTCCATAGAAATAAAAATGAAATAAATGGAAACACATGATACCAATTCTTTTCGAATATTGTAATTTAGTAATCAAAATTTCGTAGCCTAGTTATTTATATTGATGACAAAAACCAAAAAACAATTAAAACTCAATTTGTAAACGCAGTTGTTTATACACAATTTCTTTCTCATAAAAATGATTACTGTCATTCCAATATGAAAATTGCCCCGAAAATGATCAAAGTATATCCGCACGGATTTATAATCGAAGCTATTTTACTGATTGTGTCTTGCAATGTACCAGTTGCCAATGCAGTAAGTAACCTCAATAAGGATTAAAATAAAAACTTTAATTTTCCTTAAAGTCCAGCGTCGTTATTCAATCTGGTGACTGTAAGTATAGCGCCAAGTTCTTTGATAACTTTACGATGACCATTATCAACAACACACTCAATCTGGATATGATCACCAAAAAACGAATCACTCGTAACTTTAGGGTCCATGTTGACTTTTCTCTCAGTCTTGGAAAAAGCAAGCATTATCAGAGCGTCTTCACACGTATTTTGGATCCTTGCGGAGTTGTTTCCGCGGTGAAAAATAATATATTTAAGTCCTGGTTTCAGTCAATGCAGGAGCATGGCAACTTTATGTACAACTGTCCAGTCGTAGAAGGTCATTATTTTCTGCACAACTGGCAATTGGAATCTCAACTTATTCCACAGTATTTGCATGGAGGAAATTATCGAGTTACTGGACACTTTTTCTTTGGAAAATTTAAAACAAAGAGCGAACAATTTGTTTTGGACATGATTGTTTTTGCACTTTTGAAAAAGAATTAATTTAGCACAGAAATATATACAATAATATGGAATTCAATTTTTAAATTTTTTGTTTTTACTGTAAGTTTTTATTCCCGGTACTTGTAGAGTATTATAACTCTGAACCTTTAGGAAATATATATGTATATAATAAATAGAAGGAGGCATCACCAACTCCATAAAGTATATATCTTTTTAATCAGCATCAACAGATGAAACGATATTACAATGTCCGTGTATACTGCAAAAATAATACCTCACTGTTTTGCTATTATTGAAAATGAGTAGCGGGTATCTCACAATCGAGCACACTCGACTGCAGCGTTCTTACTTACGTTATTATAACATTTATATTCTTTTTTGTTATTGAGAACGTTATTTGAAGAATGAAGTAAAACGTAATAATTTCAAAATTTCGCACCCTATATATTTATATTGAGGAGAAAAGAAAAACCAATTAAAACTCACTTAGTCGACAGAGTTGTTTACACTTAACTTGTTGAAAAATAATTATTGTCAACATCATTCCAATATGCAAATTGCACCGAAAATGATCAAATTATATCTGCACGGATTTATAATCGGAGTTATTTTCCTAATTGGGTGTTGCAATGTACCGGTTGCAAAAGCAGTGAGTAACATCAATTATAATTATAATCAAAACTTGAATTTTCCTTAAAGTCCAGCTTCGTTATGCAATCTGGCGAGTGTAAGTACAGCCCCAAGTTCTTCGATAACTTTACCATCACCATTACCAACAACACCCTTAATCTGGATATGATCACCAAAAAGCGTCTAACTCGCGGATTTAAAGTTCAATTAGACTTTTCCATCAGTCTTGGCAAAAGCAAGAAGTATCAGAGCGTTTTCACGCATATTATGGACACTTGCAAAGCAGTTGCTGCGGTTAAAAACAATATCTTTAAGTCCTGGTTTCTGTCAATGCTGAAACATGGCAACTTTATGTACAACTGTCCAGTTGTAGAGGGTCATTATTTTGTGCGAAACTGGCAATTGGAATCTCAACTTATTCCACAGTATTTGCATGGAGGAAATTATCGAGTTACTGGACACTTTTTCTTTGGAAAATTTAAAACAAAGAGTGAACAATTTGTTTTGGATATGATTGTTTTTGCATTCTTAAAAACGAATTAAATCATCACCAAAATATATTACCAGACTACGAAATTAATTTATTGAATGATCCTCAAAATTTATATTTAATATTGAAAATTTCTGTACCCGCAACCGGAGGGAAGAAGAAGGGTAGCTTTGTACTTACAGACAATGTACATATGTAGTATATAGGAGGAGGCATATTTAGATATACTTTTAATCAGTACCATCAGCCGAGACGATATAGCCATGTCTGTGTGTCGTTCCCTTCGATCGTGGATCCGTGGACCGTATATCCGCATGAAGCAATAGATCTCAGAGTCTATAACAGATAATGCTATAATTTTTTCAGCACCACTCGTAATTTTTTGCACGCAAATCAAGTTTGTATTAGTTTTTGCACACGCTAACTTCCGACCCGCAAACCAATTAAATCCAAAAGCAAGCGTAATTTAGAAGCTAGAGTCGGGATTTTCATATTCATCAATAATAATAACTAGATTATTTACCATTCTTGAATTGGGTCGATCAGATTAAATTTGTAGAAGTTGTTAAAGATAAAATGTAATGCGAAAAAGATGGCTGCTGAATTCGACGTTTGGTTTATCTGGTTTATTTTCAGTTCTATGCTATATTTTTTATCACAATATATATCGACATACCAAATGTAAGCTTCGGTTTTCGTGTTTTTCGGTATATCAATTTGGTATATTGTAAATAGAATATCACTGTTTTGCTATTATTAAAAATGGGTAGCGGGTAGTCGAACACACTCGACTCTAGCTTTCTTACTTATTATTATTATAATTATATATATATTTTTTTTGTTATTGAGAATTTTATTTGAAGAATGAGGGAAAACATAACGATTTCTAAATTTGTTACCCTAGTTATTTTTAGAACATTGATGAGAAAAGAAAAACCAATTAAAACTCACTTAGTCAACAGAGTATAAACAACACTTAAACAATTACTGTCAACATCATTCCAATATGCAAATTGCAACGAAAATGAACAAATTATATCTGCACGGATTTATAATCGGAGTTGTTTTAATAATTGCGTGTTGCAATGTGCCGGTTGCCAAAGCAGTAAGTAACATCAATAAAGATTACTATAAATACTTGAACTTTCCTTAAAGTCCAGCTTCGTTATGCAATCTGGGGAGTGTAAGTATAACCCCAAGTTCTTCGATAACTTTACTATCGCCATTACCAACAACACCCTCAATCTGGATATGATCACCAAAAGGCGTCTAACTCGCGGCTTTAAGGTTCAATTTGATTTTGCCCTGAGCCTTGGCAAAAGCAAGAACTATCAGAGCGTTTTCACTCATACTATGGACACTTGCGAAGCTGTTGCTGCAGTAAAAAGTAATATCTTTAAGGCTTGGTTTCAATCAATGCAGGAGCACGGTAACTTTATGTACAACTGTCCAGTGGAAGAGGGTCGTTATTTTGTTCATAACTGGCAAATAGAATCCCAACTTGTTCCACAGTTTTTGCATAGAGGAAATTATCGTGTAACAGGACACTTCTTTTTTGGAAACTTAAAACCAAGAGTGAGCAATTTGTTTTGGACTTAATCATTTTTGCATTTTTAAAAAACAATTAAATTATAAAAATATAAAGCACAAATATAATGCAAAATTAAATTATTGAATTAATCTATTTTCCAAATTTATGATTAAAGATGAGTGACTCATCTTTGGTCTAGTTTTGTACATTTTTTTAAATGCGTTATTATTATTATAATTATATATGTATATTGTTGCGTGATTGCTCTCTGAATATCGTTTTTAACGCTGATTAGAAATGTTCATTAAAAAAAGAGAATCGATTGAGCTAACCAACCAGTATTATACAATTGATGGCGTTGTCAATACCTTTATTTATATTTTACCCTAAAATGTGCTCAAATATCTTAAAGTTTACTATCACAATGTTTATATTTATGTCAATAAAGACGAATATGGTATGTCTTAATATTCAATTCAGTTAAACATAAATTCTTAATAACTTTTTTGGCAGGCGAAAAGAATGATATTTAATAATTACTGTTGTAATTTCAATCCCGACATAATTTCCAACTTTACACTTCAAATACCAAATGGATTAATTTATGTAAATTGCTGGTTAAAAAAAGCTCTAACCTTTGGTCTAAAAGCCCATTTGGGCTTCGATTATCGTCCGTCCAAAGCGAAACTCTTCGAGAGTGTATTGCATCATGATTTTGATTATTGTTCATTATTCAAAGCTACCAGAATGACACTTATTCGACGATTGTATCTTAGTATGAGAAAGAAAGCCAACTTTTCTCCCTCCTGCCCCATGGTACCCAGTTATTATTATATGCATGGCTGGAAAGCAGATGGAAACATGGTCCCGTCTTTTTTGCCCAATGGAGAATATCGAGTAACTGCGAGTTTTTATTATGGACAGTCTCGGGAAGATAACGAAAACTCTGTGTTGAATTGCTCAGTTGAAGGCAATTTAGTTAATTAATAAAAGGCATATTTACATTTAAGACATATTTATATTTAATTTATTTAAGTATAATACAGCTCTTTCTTTTATTTATGGAGGTCCTTATTCTCAGTTTTAATTGCTAGTTTAATCCATGTATTGTATTCTCTTATCTGCATTTGTATTTTTAATTTCCCTGTTTAATGACTGTGTTTTTAAATAATTATACAATCAATTGTCAACAGATAAGTTAAACATTGTATTTTTATAATTTTGTAATTATTGTAAATTTATTTAAACCACTTTATATTTTAAATGTTTTCGATCGGAAATAAGATTAATATTAATTTTAAACACGCTTCGAAGATTGGCCAATTGAGTTGAACTCAGTCTCATTCGATTGCTGCAGCAACAAAAAGTGCTTATGTACCGGAATTATACCAAAATTCAAAATGTTCTTAGATTTCATAAAGTTGATGTTAATCTTTTTAGTGTTCATGCTAATGAATTGCGCTTTGGTACGTCCGAAAGATCTCTTTTGCGATTACGTGCTTTCTAACTCTCATTTCAACAGGCAAAGTGGGTGATGTTTAGCAATCCACAATGTTTTTACAATCGCGAAACATTTTCGAATATTACTTTAAAGACTCCAAATGGAATAGTTTATTTAGATATGTGGATAGCGAAAGCTTTACCAGTCGGCTTACGAGGTCGCGTAAGCATTGAGGTTCGAGCAGTTAAAACCAAACCGTTTCATCACGTTTTCGACTTTGATCTTGACTATTGTGAAATGCTGAATAATCCTAGGATATCTCTAAGTCGTCGATGGTATATGAGCATGCTGAAGAAAGGCAACTTCACCAACACCTGCCCAGTTCCACCACGTTACTATTACTTGTACGGATGGAAGGTCGATGGAAGTTTGGTGCCTTCATTTCTTGCGATGGGAGATTATCGTGTAACTACTAATTTTTATTATGGAAAGTTTATACAAAATGAAGAGAAACCACTATTGAGGTGCGTAGCTGTTGTAAATTTGGCTGGTTAAATAAATTGAATTTCTTTTGATAGAGTTGGCGAGTTTTATTTTTATATAATTTCATAATATTTTGTATTATATCATACTATTCTTTACGGGCCCCCAAGTTAATTGCCTATGCTGACGACATAAGCATTTTGATAACTGGGAAATGCCCAACCACCCTTAGTTCCGTAATGGAACTTACTTTGCGGGAAGTTAAAGCATGGGCCGAATCAGCCGGGCTCAGCATTAACGCGGATAAAACGGACCTTATCCTCTTCACGAAGAGGTATAAGGTACCTGCGTGGTCCCCCCCAAAAATAGGCTGCACTATGCTAAAGCCGAGCCTAGCAGTAAAATACCTAGGTGTGGTCCTCGACAGCAAACTGACATGGAAGCTCAATGTGTTAGAAAGGGTGAAGAAGGCCACCGGAGCCTTGTACATGGCGAAAAGATGCTTAGCTGCACTTGGGGCCTCTCTCTAATCTAATGCGGTGGATATACATCTCAGTTGTTCGCCCTATCCTCACCTACGGTGTTCTAGTGTGGTGGCAGGCCACTGAAAAAAGGACGTACCTATCCATCATGGAAAGGACACAGCGTCAAGCGCTACTGTGTATCACAGGCGCTCTCAGGTCGACGCCAACTAAAGCCCTCGAGGTAATAGCTGGTGTCGAACCATTAAACCTATACGCGCAATCCATAGCCGCAAAATCGTCCCTACGGATTGCCGCAACTGGCAATTTGGGTCTGCTAGGCTATGGTCACAGCGCCATTGGTAGGGAGACTAGTAGAGACTTGGACTATACTATCCCCCTTACCAGTACTGACCATATTAACACTATATTCTTGGAACCGGAGTGCTGGCGGGAAGGGTTATGCATTCCCGAAGCCCTCAACCTCTTCACCGACGGCTCGAAGATGGATGATGGTGTCGGAGCGGCCGTATACTGCCCGGACCCGGTCTCCAAACAATCCTATAAACTCCCAGACCATTGCAGCATCTTCCAGGCGGAAGTTTTTGCCATTGGAAAGGCTGCCGAATTGGCTCGGGGTTTACAGCGTGATCACACCTCTATTAACATCTTTGTTGACAGCCAGGCTGCAATAAGATCAATGCACTCTGATGTGGTCAAGTCCAAAGTTGTCCTGGACAGCAGAAGAGCAATAGAGTCGCTGAACGCATCTGCGGTCGTGCGTATCTATTGGATCCCAAGCCACCAGGGCATCGATGGCAACGAGATCGCAGACACTCTCGCCAAAGAGGGAGTAGGGCTCGATGTCGGTAACATGTGCAATGTTCCGATACCCCTGCGAACTCTAGGCAATGAAATTGAGGTGCGCTCTAGACTTCAGTGGGACGCGAGCTGGCGTAATGCCAACTCGTGCAAAACTGCAAGGCTGATGTGTGCCTCTACTAACAAAAACTTAACCAAATTCGTCATGCAGCTTTCAAGGAAAGACTGCAGGCTAATGCTAGGCATTTTAACTGGCCACTGTCTGTCAGCTGTCCATGCTGTAAAGCTGGGCATCACGAACAGTGATCAGTGCAGGAAATGCAACGAACCCGGGGTTAAGGAAACACTTGAGCATCTTCTCTGTAGATGCCCAGCGTTATCCCGACTCCGGTTGAAATACCTTAATTCGCCGTGCCACAACGATCTTCGGGACGTCTCACGGCTATCTCCTAGGATGCTGCTGGCTTTTGCCAAAAATGCATCCATACTGCGCGATTTCTGAGACGTAGATAAGCTACCGGTACAGCTACGGACCTCCACTGGTCTATGCTTTGCCCCGTACAGGGGCAGCCGGTCCTACCTAACCTAACCTACTATTCTTTACATTATTTTTTAATTCCGGTACATTTGATAACAATACTGATTTAAATAAATTGTTGGCTAAATTCTGCAATTGATCTTGATTATAAATTCAATTGGTGTTTAGCTAAAATATTCTCCTGAACGCCTCACTGAATATCAGCGGCAATTGAGCTAAACTCAGTTATCAGTCTCTTTCGATTGCTGCAATTGCAAAATCTGTTAATGCAGCAGAATAACACCATAACAAAAAATGTGCTTAAATTTCATTAAATTCTTTTTATTAATTTTCCTTTTCATGCTATTGCATATTACTTTGGTATGTATATAAATTTTTCCTTTAAATGTCAAAAGATTCCTAACATTTTATTTCAACAGGCAAAATGGGTAATGTTTAGCAACCACTATTGCAATTATAATCGTGAAGTATTTTCCAACATAAGTTTAAAAATGCCAAAAGGAGTAATTTACTTAGATATATGGATGATAAAGTCTCTCTCAGTCGGCTTAAGAGGTCATGCCAACTTAGAATTTCGAGCGATTAAAAATAAACCCTTTCAGCGAGTGTTTGAATTTGATATCGACTTTTGTGAAATGCTCAATAGTCCGAGGCTCTCTCTTAGTCGACGATTGTATCTCAGTATGCTGAGGAAGGGAAACTTTTCCAAATCCTGCCCATTGCTACCAGGCTACTACAATCTATATGGATGGAAAGCGGATGGAAATTTGGTGCCTTCGTTTCTTACATTTGGTGATTATCGCGTTACAGGCACTTTTTACTATGGAAAGTTTCAGGAAAATGATGAAAAGCCTTTATTTACGCGCACTGCACAAGCAAATTTAGTTCTTTAAATAAATTCTATATTTTTTTATAAATCAAAGAAGTTGGCATTTATTTTCTTCTAAAGTGTTTCTGCAACATTGAAAACAAATCAAATTCATTTTTAGCCAAAAAGCAATATTTGTTTAAGAAATATATATCTACATATTGAATATATGTATATTTATTTGCTATTATTATTATTCTATAATATTCGAGTATATCGAGTTGTTAATATTCACATGCGAATGCTGCAATTGATATAGATTATGATCAGTGGTTAGTTAAAATGCTTTTCTAAACGCCTCATTGAATATCACCAGCAACAGCCTTAAACTCTCTTGTCAGTTTTAGAAAATATTTTCAGCTGTTAAAGCATTTATGTGCAAACTTAAAATGTGCTCAACTATCTTAAGGTTTACTATGATTTCCTTTCTTTTCATGGCAATGAATGATTCACTAGTAAGTCTACAAGATTATTGGAAAGAATAAATAAAATACTTACATTTATTTCAACAGGCCAAAAAAATGATGTTTAGCAATGGACATTGCGATTACAATCGAGATGTATTTGCAAACTACTCCCTTCGCATACCAAACGGAATAATTTATATAGATATGTTGGTTATAAAACCATTACATGTTGGCTTGAGAGGGCATCTAAGCTTTGAATTTCGAGCGTCAAAAGCAAAGTCTTTTCAGAGAGTATTTCATTTAGATCTTGACTATTGCAATGTTCTTAAAGCTTCGATGAACTCACTCACTAGACGATGGCATCTCAGTATGATGAAATTGAGTAATTATTCCACAAAATGTCCAATACCACCTGCTTACTATTACATGCACGGTTGGAAAGCGGATGGAAATTTGGTGCCTCCATTTCTCACAATGGGTGAGTACCGTATTGCTGGCACCTTTTACTATGGAAAGTTTCTGGAAAATGATAAAAATCCTTTATTAAGATGCACAGTTCAAGCCAATTTAGTTGGATAATAATTTTAAGTTATTAAAGAAAAAAAAAGTCAATTATCTGACATTTTCTGAATTAATAATTATTTCGACCATGAAAAAAGTGCCTAATTGACGTCTGCTAATAGCAATAATTGCATAAATTAAATATTTTTCAATGATGTCACAAAAAACAGAGGAAAATTGCTTACCCATACAATGTACATATTTATAATTGAAAGTAAAGGAATGTAATCGCAAATCCTTATTCTGAGAAAGACACTCGTATTTGATTGACAAACGTGAAATTGTTTTCACATTGTTTAACAATATAAACTTTAACGGATTGCCACGTAAGGACTAAACGGTCAATTCAGTAACCATTTCAGCTCCATTAGACAAGAATGCAGTGAAAACCCTTTCTGACCGAGGCTTAACTAAAATTCATTGTTCAGTTCAACTTCAAAATATACACGGTCGTGGACTATCACACATTTACAATGCTTACCAATTGGTCAGACTGGCAGCTGCTTAGCTTTAGCTTACGCTCGAATTCTGCATTCAAGTTGTAAATCTTGAAAAATGGCCATTCAATGCAAACATTTTGAAAACATTCATCAATATGTTGGCTAAAAAAAAACGACGAGACCATTCGATACGTATTATTGGTTGCGGACTACGCACCAAACAATGAAAATCTCAAATTTAACGTTAAAGCTGATACACTGCGAGAAATTATGTGTACACATTTATAAATGTTCTTATTTAAATGTTTTATTATGCGTATTACGATTTATTTACGATTTGATTATTATAAAGAACAGAAATCTTTTATAAAACTTTTTTTAAAATGCCTAAATTGTTTAACCAATCCTAGACTTTCTTAATTATGAATCAATTCCTTATAGAATTTCAATTAAAAATATAAATATATTTTGTAAATTTATAACCTTTTATTTTATAACCAGTTTTAGCGTTACTTACAACAAATAAATTCAAAATCCCTTAAAGAACATAAATCTTTAGTAAAACTTCTTATAAAATGTTAAATTTTGTAACCAATCCATTATTATTATGAACTTATATAGTTAATTTAATTCTTACTACTTGGGATCCATTTATAAATTTCTTACCTATTATTTTAAGATTAGCTTCAGCATTATTAATATATTTTTAATATAATAAATATGTTTAAAATCCCTGAATTCGCAAATATATTTGAAATATATTTATTTGTCAACCTTCCCGAACTTTTGAAGTGTCTTTTAATGCAACATATTGCACACAGACCGCCACCGTTGAACCAGCTTCAACCTTCACATATGGCTCAGCAACAGCAGCTTGGCAGCGTCCCAACCTCGAAGCCACACACACACATAGAGCGTCGGAACCTCACAGCTAGTCAGAGCCAGTCAAATCTGTCCATTTGGCTAATAAATCCTTGAGCAGCTTATTGAGCAACGTCTGCGCATAAATATTATGGCTGGCAACTGGCCGAGAGAAACAGAAAAAAGAAAAGAAAGAGGAGAACATAGAACGACTGTCGCCTTTCCATTCACTTTTCACTTCAATACTTTTGTGTCCTATCCCCCATCTCTCTCTCTCTCTCTCTTCTTCTCTCTTTGTTCCCCTGTGGCATTAAAGCGGAGCATTCTGTGCCTGCCTCGTACGTGTTAAATAAAATTCAATTCTTTTTTTTTTTGTAGCTCACTCACTCTCTCACTTACACTAGCTGGCAAATTCTTGAGCTGACATTGGATTTCGGTTGACTGTCGTGTTGGTATTCGAATGCAGGATTGTTGTTGTTTTTGTTGTTCGTGCTTCTTAAGTACGCTCGCTGCACTAAAAGGATATGCAAATTGTTTGAATAGCAAACGACATGCTTAACAATTTTAGCTCTGGCCTCTTCTATAAAGAAATAAAATCCAACACATAACATTATTCTTTAGTTTTGTGTATGTTTTGCCACTGCTTTTCGTTTTGGTCAAACAATTTTTCTTGTGGCCATCGCAATGTTGTTTGTTTTTGCGCATTAAGTTGTTGCTACAAGGATACCAGACCATGTCCTCCACCTCGGTGCAATGTACAGGAAATCAGGAAATGTTTTGTTGTATTTCACACTCGCTGGATATAAATCACAATGTCCCATGTTGCTTGTCCCACACTCTTACTATGTTTTCCACTCTTGATTTCCCAAACTTAAACTGTGGCCTGCCTCCTCTTGGATTATTGAATTAGTTGATTATGTTGTGGAGGCAGGAGGCAGCCAGTAGCTTTTCTATTTGGGTTTTGTGCAGAGCAATAAATCTTTTGTTTTCCAGTTCCAATTTACACATTTCAAATCTCATTTAAATCCGTAACAAGGCCAATTCCTTGTTGTGGTATGAAGAGACACTTGCAACTGTTCCCCACCTAGACAGAGTTGCTTTACTATCTAAAAAAAAAATCAATATTAGTTTACACTCTCATGTTTTCATAGGTATTTCTTGTTTATTTTCAATTAGGAAGTAAAACTTTTTCAGGACGAAATTAAAGTTTTATTTGAGTTATGCAAAAGTCACATGTTAATTTCCCAAGTTAATGCCACATCAAAAACTCAGTTTAATGCGCAATCAAGCACAAAAATTGAGCAAACATATGCAGGAATCAAGGTTGCAGCTAAGCTGATAACGAAGACAAATCCAAGGGGACAGCAAAGACAGCAAGAAAGTTATCCTCTTTGCTGCTTGGTATTTAGAGTTAACATCGATGGCAGATTGCGACAGTCTGCGAGAGGATAATAGAACGACAACAGCCGACAGGACAGCAAAATAAATACTTTATAGCAACAATAAGGTTGTAGTCCACCTCTTTCCCACACATTTCCTCTCCCTCTCTCTCTCTCTCACCTTTGCGAAGTTCTTTCCAAATGGCTGAAGGCATTTTTTACCGCCCGGTCTGCAATTGAAGTTTCTTGGAAATGCAATTTTGTAGCTTGTAAATCTGATAAAGCATTTGTAAGTGGATTGCATTAGACTCAAATTTAGTTTAACGAGGACAACAATAAAAAGCAAAAGAATGGCCGAGTTTATGGGAGAAATTGGTTGAAAGACGAACAATTAGCAGGCACAAAGGTATCCTTGGGTTGCTCAATTTACAGTGCAGAATGTTGCCCACAGTATCTAGAGTAAATCACTTAACCCTAATCCTTGGACCCACCTATTCATATCAATTTTTGCAATTCGCTCCACAATCAAAAAAATAACAGAAAAGAAATGAGGGATGGTTGTGGGAAGGATACAATTGTTATACTGATTCATTCACTCCCAGCATTCCTTCTACCCTGCGGCTTTTTCTTATTTTTTTGTTATTTTTGCCTGACTACAAGGATATTGACGTTGTCGTCTTCGTCGTCGTCTCCGTCGTCCTTCGTTTGGATGATGATAAAGTGCCACACCAAACCGCATTTTTATATATGCTAGATGCCTGGCAATCGACTGTCGTCAGTCGTCAGTCGGCGGGTGCATATTTATGCACAGTTCAAAGATCAAAATGAATATTTTATTTGATTTGATTCCTGCTTGGCTGAGCTGCTACAAGAAAAGCATTTTTAAGCGCGCGCCAGAAACGCGCAATCCTTGGTACCATAATAAAGTCCTTGGAGAGCATCAGCCACCAGCAGCGGGCCAATTGTCTGTTTACGGATTTGAATACTCACCATGAGTATGAGTGGATGATTGAATACGAGTGAGTATGTGCTCTATGGACTGCGGCTGCGATTGTGCAGCAATGCGGCATCAGCTTCTTCTGTGTGTTAGCTCTGCTTAATGCGCTGTTAAAGCGCCTGAAAATATATGCAAAGATTTATTAAAGCGACTTTTTAACGGACTCAAAGGAGATCAAGCTATTGTTGAGCCAAAAGAAGTATAAAATTGTTGCAGTATAAAGATAATTGAGGGATTATCTAATAGTTATATGATTCTAGAATTTGTATAACTTCGATTGCAGCGATTTAAAGCAGTGGGAAATCTCTACTGCAGCTTTATGTATAATCAAAGTTGGCAAAGACAGAACTGCAGTTCACGCCTATACAAAATAACCAAATATGGCAGCAAGACAAAGCAAAGGGTGTGAAGCATAAAGTTTTCTCTGAGGATGCAAGCCAGTAGTTTTTGGGTCTACTGTGGCCTGGTCACCGACTCGACTCGTTGCGTTCTCATTTTGCTGCTGCAAATCCATCAAACCATGGATGCTCCAAGGCTGCAGCGCATTTCACACGCTTCGCTGGAGTTGTGCAACTCAAATTGGCAGACAGACGAAGGGCGGCACAACAAGGAGACAGCCAGGACAAAGCTGAGAGTGAGAGGACAACACAGGAAGCCTGCTCCAACCGAGGCGGTGGCGTAGGCTGTGGCGGTGGCGGTGACGGCGTCGTCATGTAAAACTTTTTTGCCAACGCTGCTGGGCAAAACTTTCGCCGGCGTCGCTGAGCCTGCACAAAATGTGTGTCCAAAAAATGATTTGGCTGCTTGAAGGGCAGTTGAGCTTTAAAAATATATATATTTCTGACTTGCCATATTGCTCATGTAGATATATGTATACGAGTATGCATATACTTGTGCTAGCGAGATCCTTGCCTAAATGCGCCTAAATGAATTTTTGGCAAAACTTTTGCCAGTCACCTTTGAGCAAACTTTCGCAGTATGCCTCAAGTTTTTGGCCAAACATCGCCAAAGGCAAATGCAAGCTTGGTTTGTTGCACAACTTTTATAATTATTTGATTTGCAACACAATCACTCGTCTCGTCTAGGACGATGTGTGCAAATCCTTTCTTTGGCCTCCCTCACACAATGACAATATTTTTGCAACTTTTCAATAAGTAATTTGAAATGCATAAAGTTTCCTTTTCAACTGTTGTCATCACTTACAAATTTCTGCTGCAAATCATCCGAATATTCATTTAAATACCCAAATTCATTTTAAATTAAATTTTATACGCTGACATGTGGAAAAAACACCTGTGGCCTAAGCAAACATAGACTTCAAAGTGAGTTTACAAAATAAACACACGCGCCCTAATGTTAACAACCAAAATGATCTTTTTTGTAGCGCGAGAGAAGATCTTTAAAATTCTCTTAAGCAAATGAAATTTCTAGAGCTCAATGTTAAGTAACGACAGTTGTCTTCAGCCAATTGCTAAATGCGGTACGGCAATGCATTATCTCTGGGTATTTATCTTGGGAATCGTGTGTCTGTCCAACTCTAGCTCTTCAACCTCAACTCACAAGGAAAGTGAAGGCAGTCCGAAGAGTTCATTAACGAGAGCGGCTTCGAGTGAGAACACATGGTTCTTAAGATCCATCACACTTGGCGTTATGCCCCATCATCGCTTGAATACAACGGTCAACAAAAAACAGACTTCATCGTGGGGAACAACCAGTACAAATTTCATGCAAAATATTTGGATAGTATTCTTTTTTGTCTATATTTGTTATTTAACTGTTACTTTGTTTTGAAGTACAATAAATGATCTAACAATATAAAACACTAAAAATAGTCGTTTCTTCTAACGATTAGATAATTATAAATACATATAAGTAAATAAACAACAAAGAAAATAACTTTTTTTCAAATAATTTTGTATTGCAAATGTTTTGTATAAATTTATTCTTCTATCAATTAGAATCCAATACCGAGCGTTATATTGAAACTAGAGCAATGCTTGGTACATACAATAATATCTGCAATATTTAAGATTCATCAAAATTTGGTTGTCGAGTACACTTGACAGCAGCTTTCTAATATATTTTTGAATTTTTTCGTCGATTTAATCAAATTAAATACAATTTTTTTAAATTGATTCTCCTGTTTTCAATACATCAAATGTGGCATTAAAAATATAATTTAAAATCCATTTATATTCAACGAATAATAAGAAACAGATCCCAAATATTAGCTTAAATAACTTTTTTTTGCCTGTATTACATTTCTTCGCATTTATTTTTATATTATTTTTTATTTATAAAATGCAATGAAAATCCGTTAATTTCCAAAGAATAAACTCAACCCTTCGACTATTCCTTTTAATTACCTATATTACTCGTCTTTCATGTATCGATTAATCATAAATTATGCTTTCGCTTCTGCTGCTCACAAATCTTTAACTAGGCGTAACAATTCACCTAGTCAATTAATTGATTGCCTTTGGGGTTAGCGGTCAGTATTTCACATAATACATTAAATCTCTCAAGTTTTCCACTTGAGTTGTCAGCTTTTTAGCATATTTTAAGCATTTCTCATAGAAGCGACTTCAGTTTTCGGTCCAACTCCAACTCTATTTGTATTGGGCGACATGTGTTACCCATATGCTAAGTATGCCTAGCCTCAGACCCCGACGTGGAACCCTGTCGGCTGTTGCTTTCGTCAACTGCAACATAATTTATGACGCTTTCATTAAAAGCGACAAGCGAGACAAACGCCCACACACAATCACAATCACGACTGGCAACAAATGTCTGACTCAAACAACAGCAAAACTCCAAACTGCCACATGGACTCTCGACCCCAAAATTCGTGTGGTGTGTGTTTAAAATGTGTTTTGTGTGCCGGGAAGGACGACTCCAGTGCAGCTTGGTTACGTGTGCCAGACAGTTGTCAGGCGGCGTCGGAACACCGTAGATGTCGGCAACATTTCACCCCGAACGGTGTCAATTTTTTAATGTCAAACGGTTAACTGGCATGCCGCTGCATAGCGAAAGGATCAGGAGCGATCCTGGTGGGCGGTCGCCACTGCCGTCGCCGTCGCCGTCGCGCTCTGACATAATTAAAGGCCATTAATCACGTGTGCTGATTCAACAACGCCCACTCGCAAGGACTTCAGGTTGACCTCTCTCGTATCGTTTGGGGTTAATCAAGCCACTTGGGGCTTCAGTTCCTAGGTTGAATTTTAAATTGTGCAGCCAAGACAAGAGAGACCCCCATCGCAACATTGGTATCGCTTCCGTGTATCGCTCGCTGTATCTTCTGTTACAGAATGTGTCCAACTGGACAAATTCTTTTTACACATGCTTCGTTCTTTTTTTTTGTTTTTTTTTTGGTGTTTCGTTTTCGTTTTTCGCCTGATTTTGCCAACAATTTTTGTTTCTCTTGTTTTCAGTTTCCCTTAATTTTTCTTTTTTCAACCTTTTCTGCAGCAGCATTTTGGCGTCAATTAACGTTCTTTGTTGTGGCGTTACATTGGACACTTTTTCAGCCCGAACTCACACACAAACACAAACACACACACGCACACTCACATATGGACTCACACTCATAGCCAAATCTATAGCTCCACGTAGATTGGACGTTGCGCTTCAATTCGCCTCAACGGATTTGCTTCCCGCGAAGAGGACTGTGAATAACGCTACAATTGTTAGAAAATAATATTTTTGTAAAACAATTGAAGAATTTATTTTATTATGTTACGATCAGTTATTATTTCTTTAATTATAAAATTAAGCTAAAAGCAATTAATTTTCAATCAAATTTGAATTACTAAACTTACATTCTTCGTTAAAGTAACAACTTAACTTTATAAGTAAAGGAAATTATTTGTAGATAATTCTAATATTATTATATAATATATTTTCATATTTATATATTTTTTCTTCTCTCAAAGTCCATACAACCTTGATTACAGCGCACTATTCAACGCACTAAAAATGACAAAAAATATATATGAAGAACCCAACGATATGACAAAACAAATTCACAAATATTCGCTACACACACACGCAACCATAGACAGCACACATCACACACACACATAGACATACATCGATAGGACAGCGATACCGAAACCGAAAGATATCGGGATATATTGATGCTACAGCAACGGCGCTTATATGGACTTATAGTCTCGCATATTGACCGCGATGGGGCAGAGTCAGCGACACCTTTGCTACAACACGCTGAACCCACGCTGATGCCTCTCACAATTCCCCAATCCTCCAATGCCAATCCCTGCAATGCTCGATGCCCAATCCTCGTGACTGCGGCTGAAGGGGGGAGTAAAGGGAGCGCCTATGGGACGCTTGGGGATTGATTTTTAACGAGCGACAACGTGACGTTGGACGCTAGTGAAACCATCGAAGCGCTATGAATGTTTTGCCCGCTTGAATCTTGTATAAAAAATTATGGAAAAACAATTTTTAATGGACATAAACTGCTGCAATTGGTCGCCATGTGTCTGCATTAAAGGGTTAAAAGTGCATAAAAATGATGGAAATACGAGTGCGAGTATTTTGTTTAAATTGCTGCACGGACTTTTGGCTTTCAAGTGGCCAATTAAACGAGCAACCCAATTTTTATACCCGCTACCCATAGAATAGAGAAAGTATATATATTCTTGATCAGCGTGAACAGCGGAAACGGTATTCACTCGATCCCAGAACCTATAAAAGATACATAGATCTAAGCTTATCACTTAAGAAATACTTTTGTATGGCGAAAAGGGCTACTTACTTGGGTCTTAGTTGATTAGCTGACAATCTGGTATATTTTGCACTATATTCAATATACCAAATGTACGATTTTAGTATGGTATGGTAGTATGGTATATTGTAAATGTAATGCAATATTAATATACCAAATATAGCCCTCGGTATATTTTGGTATTTTGTGGTATAATTTTTTAAGTATTTATAGAATATAGTTATATTGAAAATGGGTAGCGGGTATCTCACAGTCAAGCACACTCGATTGTATCTTTCTTACTTGTTTATTTTTGCGTTGGCCCTGGGATTTGTGCCAATGACTTTTAACGCAAGGCAATTGCCATATGGATTATCATTTAAATGGTCAATTGATTCGTCGGCTATCACATTTTCAAATGCTAATCAGTGTCGGCTGTCTGACTAAACAGACAAACAGGCCAAAATCAACATGACTGCCAACCAATCGAGTCTAGATCTTGGAATAATACACAAAACACCAGGCAAACCACAGTCTGCAATTGAAGAGGTGTCTCTAAGCTGAGGGTAACATTTAAATTTCTGCCAACCAAAAGCTACTTTGTGGCTTTAAGCAACAACAACAACAACAACAATAACAACAACAATGGCTAAGTACCAAAGTAAACATGGCATAGATGTCGCCAAGGGTGCGAGGGGCCAGTGAGGAGAAGCGGCCAAAGTTTGACCACATAAAAGGCGACGGCTACGGCTACGGCAACGGCAACGGCGACCCGGCGAAACTTTATGCAAAATGCCCGCGGGCAATACACACACATGAATCTAGTCTCGAGAGGGGTGGAGAAGAGAATGGAGGGAAGCGACACGCTCTATGTGTTAATTTGGTTGGACGTAATTGTAACTTGGCATGCGAGGGCGCAAACTGGAAAAGTGTTTTAATTGAATTATTTTCATTGTCGCCCCAACCGAAATCCTACTACTACTTCTGTTCCCAGCTCCACTGCCTTCTGGCATTATTAACTTTTTTCTTGTTGCTACAATTTATGCAAACTTTCTAAAAAAAAAAGAAAGAAAAAAAATGAAAAAGAAAAACATACAAAAAATAAAGAACGCACCACCCCAATTGCAACAAAAAAGTTAAATGAGTTAAACGAGCAATTTTATGAGCATGTCGAAAGTTTCACAAATGCCCCACAATAAAACAAGGCAACCAATTGTGTGGGATGCTCCGACTCGTTACCAGTTACACAGCTACCCGTTACCGTTACCCGTTACCCATTTACCACTTGCCACTTTGCCAGCTACGATTACCTTTTGTTAGCCCGCGGGCCAAGCAACCCTCGACTCGAATTTGTACGTGAGTTTTACTTGTCTAATTGTTTGTAAATGCAGTTTGTGTAGCCAAAGAGCAGTTTCTGAGGAAAGAGTCGCATGTGAAATCAATGAATTTGCATCTATCTCGTACTCATTCCCTATCTCTATCTATCTTTCTATTTCATTGGAAATATCTCCTTTTACCTGTCACTCTCTCTCTCTCTCTCTCTCTAGAAAAAGTTTGGGGCAAAGTTTTCGTAAATTTCATTGCGGTTACCTGACAAGTATTTGTCGATAGTTTACAAATTGCAAATCTTACATCAAATTCCAACATACAATTATGTAGTTGTCAATCACTCTTACACTACTATTGAGATTTACTTAATTAATTGATGCACACCTATTTAGATTGGATTACATACATATATTCAAAACTTATATATTTACAATTTTTAAATAATTGGATTATTAGTGGATGCCAATTTTATATTGTATTTTTGTAATTTTATGTAGAGTTATTGAAATAGTCAGAACATATTATATATATAATATATAATGATTTATTAAATTATCACAGTTTTTAATAAAGAAACATCATTGTAAGAAATGTAATACCAAAAATAATTAGTATTTTATTTAACAAAAGTATGAATAAATAAAGAATTCATTATATTACATAAAATACTACTCAATTTTAAAAATATGTTGTTGAAGTAGAGTTCTTCAATTATTAAAAAAAGATAATTGTAAGAAATGTATTATTCATACTAAAAGTATTTCAATTTTTATTTACACAATTAAAATAAATCATATATAGAGTTCTTGAAAAAGTCAAAATATATAAACTTTGAATCATTGCATTTAATAAATAAATCATTGTAATAAATTGAACAATCATAGCTAGAATAATACAATATTTACTTTACAAAACTCCAAATAAGAATATATTGCTTCACTGCATACAAAACTACATACTGTTGAAAAATGATTTTTCAAGGATTTTCTTAAATTCGATGCGCCGTTTATCAAGTGAAAGCTGCACATCAAAATCCAATTATAGGAACCTATATAGACGCAATTATTTGACCCATAACTTTTGCAAGCCATAGCAAAGTTATGCCACACACCCAAACACACACACACACACATGCAACACGCACACACACACACTCACATGTTGAAAATTGCACACTAGCACACCATAATCCCCTGCACATTCTTATCGCATCAGCCAAAAACATTTTCAATTTCAATAGGCTAACGAGTTGTTTTTTTTATGCTTCTTTCGTTTCTATCAGCAAAAGAGCAAAGCGTCTAAAAATTTGCTCGCCAAAAAGGCCAAATGCAAATGGAAAATGCCGAAAAGCGGCCAAAAGAGCAGCAGCAAGTGAAACAACAACAACAACGGCAACGAAATAAGCCATTCACACTTTCAAATGGGTCGACTGACTGACTGCCCGTGTGTGTGTGTGTGTGTTTGAGTATGTGTGCAAGTGTATGTGTGTATGTGTGTGTGCGGGTGTGAATTCTAATTCAAAGGCCAAACAGCAGCCACAATGGCAACACGTCGTCCCCGTCCAAGGCAACCCAATCAAAAAATGGCAACTGGTTGGCAGGTACAGGGAGAGGAGGAGTTTTTTTTCGGGGTAGGTGAGGGTTAACTGTGGAGATGGAGGGTCGAGTGTGGAGGGAGCTGCAAAGCGCAGGACGATGTGCAAAATGTTCTTAATTCTCAATTCATATGCAAATTTATTTTATCGCCAGCGTTGCTGCTGCTGCTGCTGTTGCTGCCTGCAACAACAATGAAGGATTGTGGCTGCCTGCCTGACTGACTCTGCTGGGCAGAGTGGAAATCATCCATGCACACACACACACACACCAAGACAAGCACATACACCCACACATTCACACACACACACACTTGCATATATGTAGAGTCATGGCCCCCAAACCTTCACAGTGTGCATGGGGCTTGACTTTTGTGGCTGAGTTTGGTTTGCCTGTGGGGTCGAAAGAGAGGCTGCCAGAAAGTGAGAGGGGACTGCCAGTGCCAGCGGGGGTGCTGCCAACTCGTTATTGCTTGTAACTGTGCATTTCATAGCCCATTTTGGATTTTGTATAGCGACCCAGCCTTTTTGCAGCTTTGTAATTGATCGCACACATTACAAATTGGAAGCCATTCGAGCAGTGCTTAAATGCCAGCTTTTTAAGTAGGCAACAAATAATTGCAGCCACTGTGCGATGCGCTCTCTCTATCTTTCTCTCGGTCGCATTTAAGTGCATCATCAGCATTAGACAGTCGCTTAACTGTCGCCATAATCAACACTTGGCCATAATTAAAAGCTCACGCAACATTTGCTTTGCCACTTCTTGGCTTGTCCACTAATTGCTTGCGGGCCAGAAGTCGACACACGTTGCAAGTAATGATTATTATGGCCAGGATCTGGCTGCCAGGCTGCCTCTATTCTGTTGCACAAAGCGAAAGCTTTGGCTGGCAATTGCCAAGTGCCAATTAGCAAGCAAAATAGATTGTAAATTTTAATGATATACACGGACCATCAGCACAAGAGGCTTTTCCGGCTCCTGCTTTTTTTCTGCTTTTCATTTTGCTTTTCATTTCTTTTGCTGTGAGACACTTTCAAAAGGCAACTCCTTTTTGCAAAAGGAGTCAAAAGACGTTGACCGCTTGCTGCATCATTGAATATAAAATACACTAACAGACTAACTACACTACACTACACAATTCCACTTGTTTTTGTGTATGTGTCTGTATGTCCACTTCAATTAAAAAGACTTTCACCCGTTGTGCAAAAACGGAGGCTAAAAGACTTGAAAAACACTTCCGCCTTACTTTTGCAATCCTTTCTTCTACTTTAGTGCTGGCTGCGCTTTGGTAAACGTTTGCAATTGCTTTGAAATTGCGCAGACGTGCCGTGCAGAGCCAAACCAAGTCAAGGCGAGCCACGTCACAGACAGAGCAAGAAAAAAGTGTCTACCTTCAGTCCAAGCGACGGCCATTGCAGCACAACACTTCCGCTTCCGTCTCGTTTCGTCCATGTGTGTGTGTGTGTGTGTGTGTGGAAGTAAAATCAATTCAAAGCCTGCCACGCTGTTGCTATACTACATACTGCTTCTCAATTGCCCTTTTTTGTCATCAGCATCAACATCAACGCTTCCTCATCGTCATCATCAGCTCCTTCATTGCCATTGACATTGCCATTGCCACTGTCATTGCCTTTTCAATTCGCATTCACCTTTCCCCTCTTCATGACCATTCCCATTCCCATCATCTCTCAATTGTCGACCCTTTTGCTTGTCCAGCCAAGTCAGTTGGAAATATGTCGCCAATGTCTTCCTCAATCGAAATGGCCAAGCGACAAACCCTTTTCGCTATGTCCTGTCCCGTCTTAAAACAAGAACTTGACCGTTTCTTTCTTTCTTTCTTTGTGGTACACTCCTAGCATGGAGTTTTCAAGTGCTTTACAATGAATGCTTTAATAGAGTAAATATAAATAAAATAAACACAAATAGAGCAATTTTAAACCAAACAATTAAAACAGTAACTTTCCATTACTATACCTTGATTCAATAAATAACTTAACATAAACAGCCTATTTACCTTTTGTGTTTAACACAAAAAAAATGTGGTGTCTGTGCTTAAGTGTTACAAAATTTGTAAAATAAAATATCTATTTAAACAACTGTTTCAAGATGAGCTGCCTAATTTTTGCATCAAATGATCAATCCGAGTGCTATAAAAGCCTTGTAACTTTCGCAATCTAATCATTAAGAACTCAACCATGCGTTTTACATTGGCATTAGTGATCGCTCTCGTCAGCTGCCTGGCCGTTGCTAGATGCGCTACCACCGCTGGCTCGTCAACCTCGCCTACAACCGGTTCTTCCACAACGCCAGCGGCAAGCTCCACGACTCCAGCGGCAAGCAGTTCCACGACTCCAGCAGCAAGCTCTTCCACGACTCCAGCAGCAAGCTCTTCCACCAGTCCATCTACAAGTCCTTCCACTAGCCCATCAACAAGTCCTTCCACCAGCTCTTCAACAAGTCCTTCCTCGACCTCATCCACAAGTCCTTCCAGCAGTACCTCAACAAGCACCAGCACCACAGCCGAAACAACTGAGGAACAAAGACTTCAACTCTTAGAAATTCTCGAAATCCTGAGAGAGAGACGTGCCCTAGCAGCCCTTAGGCGTAAACGTGAAGAAGGTGGCTTCAGGCGTGGCCGCTTAGAAGGTGGCTTCCGGCGTCGACGATTTGGCAGAGAGAGGTTCGCCCGTCGCGGTTGATTGACCTGAGCAGCAATCTAAGAATAAAAATTCACTAATAAAAAATGATTTAAATAAAAGATTACTTACAAAAGCATAATAATGTCATTAAATTATTGTATCATATAATTTATTTATAAATCATCCTAATCGAGACACGTTTTCGGTATGTCTTTGCAAATATCTGTTTTGGAATTGCCAAAAAATATTCTTTCATAAATATTTTTGGCATATGTCTTTAAATAATAATTTGCAAAACAAATATATTTAAGTTTGCTAAGCACGCTTCAAATGAGTAAATAGTATCTGACAACAAAGCAATGCAAAAACATCAGAGCCGAACATATATTGAAACAACTGATTTTATTAAAGAACACTTGTGACGTGGACAATTTAGACAATCAATGAATTTGCTATAAAAGACGGACCACTTTCTCAGTCTAATCATTAAGAAACTTCACAATGCGTTTTGCCTTCGTTCTAGTTTTTGCTCTCGTCAGCGGCCCGATCGTTGCTAGATGCGCCGCCGCCACAACAACCCCGACAGGCAGTCCTTCTACTACTCCAACAGCAAGTACTCCCACAACGGCAAGCTCCACCAGTCCAACGACTAGTACTTCCACTAGTCCTACCACTAGTACTTCTACTAGTCCTACCACCAGTACATCCACCACTCCGACAACAAGTACTTCGACTAGTCCTGCCACCAGTTCAACAACGACTTCTACCAGCCCATCCACAAGTACTTCGACCGATACCAGTTCCAGCACCACAAGCACATTGACTAAGGCAGAAAGACGTCGCCTATTGAAAATTATTGCTCGCTTGAGAGCTGAGCGTCGGACTTTGAGAACTCAGCTTCGCAACAAAGCAGTTCGTACAGTCGTAATCCGGAAAACTCGTGTCGTCAAAAAGAAAAGTGGCTGAAGAATTGATGAGAAATCTCTCAAAATCGAAAAATATATTTTCTCGTCCATATAAATAAAATGCAAAATATTCAAGAATAATAACTTTGTTTAATATTTTGTGGGATGTTTGTAGACTTTCTGATTACTTTTTAATGTTGATTACAAAAAGACTACGTAACTTAATCTAATATGTGTCCAACATTTAACTTCACTTTTTGCAATAATTTCTTATAACATTGATGAACACATTTTATTAATAGCTTCTTAATCAGTAGCTTCAAGGATTTTGAGCACCAACATCTAGAGTAAATCCTTTCTCTCAGATTCTGTGAAATCGTCTTAATTGCCTTTAGTAAAACGATTGAGTTTCTGATATTGTCTTAAAAATGAATTCATATATGCAAATATGATAATATTTAGAACAATAATAGAAATTTTCCACTAGCTAAAAACACTTCAGGTAAATTAAACACATTTAAATATTTGCTTTTCATTTCGTCCAAAATGTGTACACACATGTAGTAAATTATATATTTTTAAAATATAACGTCTTATTGATACAACTGATTTTATTTACCAACAATTCAACTTTTTAATGTACATACAAGACAACACAATTTCGCTATAAAAGGCTTGTAACTTTCGCAATCTAATCATTAAGAAGTTTAACCATGCGTTTTACATTGGCTTTAGTGATTGCTCTCGTCAGCTGCCTGGTTGTTGTTAGATGCGCTGACACCGCATCTTCGGATACTTCCGCGACCTCATCAGCAGATCCGAGCACTGGCTCGACTTCTTCAGACACCACTTCTTCAGACTCTACTCCTTCGGACTCTACATCTTCCGACACCAGTTCCTCTGATACCAGTTCCTCTGACAGCAGTTCCTCTGACAGCAGTTCCTCTGACACTAGTTCCTCTGACAGCAGCTCCCCAAACACCACTGAATCTACAGAAGCTGAAAGACTTCAGCTTTTGAAAATCCTCGCGCTCGTGAAAAAACTCAATGCAGAAAAACGTCGTCTTAATCGCGGTTAAAAGTCCTAAACTTTAATCTAGGATCTCTTCCTAAGAGTCCAAATATACAAATTGAATTCAATAAAATTATTAAAATGATAATTACTTGTTTTTTATAATCTCTATATATCTACAAAAATCTATAATCTGAATATAATGATATAGTGCATTTTTCCAAATTTTTTAGAAGACCTTACCTTTACCACAGTTGTTCGTTTCGTCAGCTGCCTGTTTACTCGTTGTTATGTGCGATACCATAGCGATAGTTAAGAGTCTTATCGGACTCTTAACGGATTCTTCCCCGAGTCCTTTAACTCGTATCTTCACCAGTCCGTCAACAAGTACTAATTTTCACTTTTGATTTTAGAAATTATAGAATTTTATTAAATTAAAGGGGATTGTGAAATGTTAAATTTTGCTTTTAATAAGCTGATATTTGTTGGATACTTGGCTGCGGAAGATTCTCTGTCAATCTTCGAATCTATAATGATGCAAATATCTGACATCATTGACAAATTATCTGATATTATTCCAATAAAAGCCAGATTTCACTAATCTAAAACAAATTTAAAAATTTAAATTGGTGAAAGCGTTACAAAAATTACCAGAATATGATCATTGCGTTTGGAGCTCATAGGATTTTGGATTCCTTTAATGTATAGGTCTTATAAAATGCTCAGCCCACACAAACCTTTATGAGTTTCTTACTAACATACGCATTAGCCCCAACCAAAATAAATTTAAAAACCGAGCAATTGTTTTATGTGTACTCATATGTTTCACATGCCTTACAATAATTGCAGTACGTTATGAATAGACCAAACACAAATAAGGGAATCTTTAACTCAAAAATAGTAACTTTCCATTATTACACCTTAATTCTTCAATAAATAAAATAAAGAGTATATATACAATTTGTTTCTAGTAAAAGAAATGTGAAAGCTGTGCTTAAGTATTACAGAATTTAAAAAATATCTCTATTTAAACAACTGTTTTAAGATGAGCTACCTGATTTTTGCCTCAAACGATCAAACCGAGTGCTATAAAAGCCTTGTAACTTTCGCAATCTAATCATTAAGAAACTCAACCATGCGTTTTACATTGGCATTAGTGATCGCTCTCGTCAGCTGCCTGGCCGTTGCTAGATGCGCTACCACCGCTGGCTCAACCTCGCCTACAACCGGTTCTTCCACAACGCCAGCGGCAAGCTCCACGACTCCAGCGGCAAGTAGTTCCACGACTCCAGCAGCAAGCTCTTCCACGACTCCAGCAGCAAGCTCTTCCACGACTCCAGCAGCAAGCTCTTCCACTAGTCCATCTACAAGTCCCTCCACCAGCTCCACAAGTCCTTCCACCAGCCCCTCAACAAGTCCTTCCTCGACTTCATCCACAAGTCCTTCCACCAGTACCTCAACAAGCACCAGCACCACAGCCGAAACAACCGAGGAACAAAGACTGCAACTCCTAGAAATTCTCGAAATCCTGAGAGAGAGACGTGCTCGCCAAGCAGCCCTCAGGCGTGAACGTGAAGAAGGTGGCTTCAGGCGTCGACGATTTGGCAGAGAGAGGTTCGCACTTCGCGGTTGAATGACCTTGGCAACAAGCTAAGGGCCAAAATGGCAGAATCTATTTTCATTACGATTTAAATAAAAGACTACTAACAAAAGCATAATATAGTAATGTCGTTAAATTATTTAATTAATAAATCATTCTAATCGAAACACGTTTTCACTATGATTTGCAAATATATTTTTTGGAATTCTTTCATAAAAAGTTTTGGCATATGTCTTTAAATAATAATTGCAAAACAAATATATTCAAGTTTGCTAAGCACGCTTAAAATGAGTAAACAATATCTGACAACAAAGCAATGCAAAAACGTCAGAACCGAACAGAAAATATAATATATTGAAACAACTGATTTTATTACAGAACACTTGTGACATGGAAAATTTAGACAATCAATGAAAGTGCTACAAAATTAAGACAATCAATGAAATTGCTAGAAAATACGGACAACTCTCTCGGTCTAATCATTAAGAAACTTCACAATGCGTATTGCCTTCGTTTTAGTCTTTACTCTCGCCAGCGACCCAATCGTTGTTAGATGCGCCTCAAGGATTTTGAACCCCAACATGTAGCGTAAATCCTTTCTCTCAGATTCTGGGATATCTTCTTAATTAATTGCAATTATGATAGTAATACAGTTGAACGTTTGCTATTGTTTTCAAAATAAATTCATGTATGCAAATCAGATAATTGCTTGCACAATAATAAAAATTTTCCACTATCTAAAAACACTTCGGGTAAATTAAACACATTTAAATATTTGCTTTTCATTTCGTACAAATTTTGTACAGGCATGTAGTATTACAAAAATTCAAATAGAACGTCTTATTGATACAACTGATTTTATTTACCAACAATTCAACTTTTTAATGTACATACAAGACAACACAATTTCGCTATAAAAGGCTTGTAACTTTCGCAATCTAATCATTAAGAAGTTTAACCATGCGTTTTACATTGGCTTTAGTGATCGCTCTCGTCAGCTGCCTGGTTGTTGTTAGATGCGCTGACACCGCATCTTCGGATACTTCCGCGACCTCATCAGCAGATCCGAGCACTGGCTCGACTTCTTCAGACACCACTTCTTCAGACTCTACTCCTTCGGACTCTACATCTTCCGACACCAGTTCCTCTGATACCAGTTCCTCTGACAGCAGTTCCTCTGACAGCAGTTCCTCTGACACTAGTTCCTCTGACAGCAGCTCCCCAAACACCACTGAATCTACAGAAGCTGAAAGACTTCAGCTTTTGAAAATCCTCGCGCTCGTGAAAAAACTCAAAGCAGAAAAACGCGGTTAATAGTCCTAAACTTTAATCTAGGATCTCTTCCTAAGAGTCCAAATATACAAATTGAATTCAATAAAATTATTAAAATGATAATTACTTGTTTTTTATAATCTCTATATATCTACAAAAATCTATAATCTGAATATAATGATATAGTGCATTTTTCCAAATTTTTTAGAAGACCTTACCTTTACCACAGTTGTTTGTTTCGTCAGCTGCCTGTTTACTCGTTGTTATGTGCGATACCATAGCGATAGTTAAGAGTCTTATCGGACTCTTAACGGATTCTTCCCCGAGTCCTTTAACTCGTATCTTCACCAGTCCGTCAACAAGTACTAATTTTCACTTTTGATTTTAGAAATTATAGAATTTTATTAAATGTTAAATGTTGTGAAATGTTAAATTTTGCTTTTAATAAGCTGATATTTGTTGGATACTTGGCTGCGGAAGATTCTCTGTCAATCTTCGAATCTATAATGATGCAAATATCTGACATCATTGACAAATTATCTGATATTATTCCAATAAAAAGCCAGATTTCAATTAATCTAAAACAAATTTAAAAATTTAAATTGGTGAAAGCGTTACAAAAATTACCAGAATATGATCATTGCGTTTGGAGCTCATAGGATTTTGGATTCCTTTAATGTATAGGTATTATAAAATGCTCAGCCCACACAAACCTTTATGAGTTTCTTACTAACATACGCATTAGCCCCAACCAAAATAAATTTAAAAACCGAGCAATTGTTTTATGTGTACTCATATGTTTCACATGCCTTACAATAATTGCAGTACGTTATGAATAGACCAAACACAAATAAGGGAATCTTTAACTCAAAAATAGTAACTTTCCATTATTACACCTTAATTCTTCAATAAATAAAATAAAGAGTATATATACAATTTGTTTCTAGTAAAAGAAATGTGAAAGCTGTGCTTAAGTATTACAGAATTTAAAAAATATCTCTATTTAAACAACTGTTTTAAGATGAGCTACCTGATTTTTGCCTCAAACGATCAAACCGAGTGCTATAAAAGCCTTGTAACTTTCGCAATCTAATCATTAAGAAACTCAACCATGCGTTTTACATTGGCATTAGTGATCGCTCTCGTCAGCTGCCTGGCCGTTGCTAGATGCGCTACCACCGCTGGCTCAACCTCGCCTACAACCGGTTCTTCCACAACGCCAGCGGCAAGCTCCACGACTCCAGCGGCAAGTAGTTCCACGACTCCAGCAGCAAGCTCTTCCACGACTCCAGCAGCAAGCTCTTCCACTAGTCCATCTACAAGTCCCTCCACCAGCTCCACAAGTCCTTCCACCAGCCCCTCAACAAGTCCTTCCTCGACTTCATCCACAAGTCCTTCCACCAGTACCTCAACAAGCACCAGCACCACAGCCGAAACAACCGAGGAACAAAGACTGCAACTCCTAGAAATTCTCGAAATCCTGAGAGAGAGACGTGCTCGCCAAGCAGCCCTCAGGCGTGAACGTGAAGAAGGTGGCTTCAGGCGTCGACGATTTGGCAGAGAGAGGTTCGCACTTCGCGGTTGATTGACCTTGGCAACAAGCTAAGGGCCAAAATGGCAGAATCTATTTTCATTACGATTTAAATAAAAGACTACTAACAAAAGCATAATATAGTAATGTCATCAAATTATTTAATTAATAAATCATTCTAATCGAAACACGTTTTCACTATGATTTGCAAATATATTTTTTGGAATTCTTTCATAAAAAGTTTTGGCATATGTCTTTAAATAATAATTGCAAAACAAATATATTCAAGTTTGCTAAGCACGCTTAAAATGAGTAAACAATATCTGACAACAAAGCAATGCAAAAACGTCAGAACCGAACAGAAAATATAATATATTGAAACAACTGATTTTATTACAGAACACTTGTGACATGGAAAATTTAGACAATCAATGAAAGTGCTACAAAATTAAGACAATCAATGAAATTGCTAGAAAATACGGACAACTCTCTCGGTCTAATCATTAAGAAACTTCACAATGCGTATTGCCTTCGTTTTAGTCTTTACTCTCGCCAGCGACCCAATCGTTGTTAGATGCGCCTCAAGGATTTTGAAAACCAACATGTAGCGTAAATCCTTTCTCTCAGATTCTGGGATATCTTCTTAATTAATTGCAATTATGATAGTAATACAGTTGAACGTTTGCTATTGTTTTCAAAATAAATTCATGTATGCAAATCAGATAATTGCTTGCACAATAATACAAATTTTCCACTATCTAAAAACACTTTAGGTAAATTAAACACATTTAAATATTTGCTTTTCATTTCGTACAAATTTTGTACAGGCATGTAGTATTACATAAATTCAAATAGAACGTCTTATTGATACAACTGATTTTATTTACCAACAATTCAACTTTTTAATGTACATACAAGACAACACAATTTCGCTATAAAAGGCTTGTAACTTTCGCAATCTAATCATTAAGAAGTTTAACCATGCGTTTTACATTGGCTTTAGTGATCGCTCTCGTCAGCTGCCTGGTTGTTGTTAGATGCGCTGACACCGCCTCTTCGGATTCATCAGCAGATCCTAGCACTGGCTCGACTTCTTCAGACACCACTTCTTCAGACTCTACTCCTTCGGACTCCCCATCTTCCGACACCAGTTCCTCTGATACCAGTTCCTCTGACAGCAGTTCCTCTGACACTAGTTCCTCTGACAGCAGCTCCCCAAACACCACTGAATCTACAGAAGCTGAAAGACTTCAGCTTTTGAAAATCCTCGCGCTCGTGAAAAAACTCAAAGCAGAAAAACGCGGTTAATAGTCCTAAACTTTAATCTAGGATCTCTTCCTAAGAGTCCAAATATACAAATTGAATTCAATAAAATTATTAAAATGATAATTACTTGTTTTTTATAATCTCTATATATCTACAAAAATCTATAATCTGAATATAATGATATAGTGCATTTTTCCAAATTTTTTAGAAGACCTTACCTTTACCACAGTTGTTTGTTTCGTCAGCTGCCTGTTTACTCGTTGTTATGTGCGATACCATAGCGATAGTTAAGAGTCTTATCGGACTCTCCGCTTTCACATTGGTGTGGTTGTAAACAATCGTCTTAATCGCGGTTACTAGGCCTAGACTTTAAACTAGGTTCTCTTTTTTTAAGACTCAAAATATGTAATTTGAGTTCAATAAAATGATATAAATAGTAATTATTACATGGTATTATTATAAATGCATAAAGAATCTTCTGAGATTTGTAAGGTAAATTATAATACATTCATTTGATAGATTTTCGACAATTTCATATGTTTTTAAGCAAAGATGAGTAAACAATTTCTGGCAGCAAAGCAACGAAAAAAAAGTAAGAAGCTACTCTCGTGCTTGACTGTACGATGCCCGCTTCCTATTGTCAATAAAGGCAATACAGTGAGGTACTATTATAATATCGGTATAATAATACCGAAGAATTAATTAAATATACCGAAGACTTTATTTGATATATCGATATACTTATGTTTGTTAGTATTTTATTGCGCTATATATTCAATCTTTTTCACTTGCCCAAAATCTAAAGACAAACTTTATCTGCGGTCAGCAAAAACAAGTGCTGTCGAGAAATTATTGCTTTATCTATTATAGTCTGTGAGATCTTGTCTTCATAAGAATGGACGGACAGACAGACGGAGAAATGGACAGATGAACATGTTTACTTCGTCTCTTCTGTTGGTGCTGATCTAAAATGTATATACTTTATTCAGTCGAAGATGCCTCATTCTAAATGTTACATACATTTTCTAAAGGCACAAATTTAAAATACACTTCTACCCTATTGCTAAAGTCAAAAGTACCTTCCTGTAGTAGTTCCTCTAACATAATCACCATAATTTATTCAAAGGCCCTATACCAACCGCTTTTTAAAATGTTCAAATACGTTCGCAGTCCTGCGTATATATGGAAAGGTTCAGCATTCTCCTGAAAAGGATCGTTCGTTGCAGTTGAACGACCAACACACGGAGCCAAAATAAACAAATTGATTTGAATAAAATTTTAATAATGAATTTATACTAATATAAAATCTATGCATCTATACAGATCTGCATTCTTTTCTTCAATTTCTGTCTACATTGGTCTGAGGTTTTATATTGCTACATACATACGTAGTAAATATACGTGATAAAAACTCAGATGATGATTGATATGAAATATAATGGTGATACTTCTAACAGTGTACATTATTGCTTTCTATGTATGTTCTGTAAAATTAAAACAAGAAGAACGCTGTCATTGTGAGTGTATTAGATCCTTTACATTTACATACGTTTTTCTAAATCTGTTCATATTTAATACTCCAATATTCCGATCATATTCAAGAGCTCAACAGATTGGAAGAAGTGCCTATGCTTGACCGTTTTATAAAGACTGTTGACCTCGGCCACCTGAATCTTGACGTTCTTTAGGGGGTGTTGTCGTCATGGATCGCACAACCTTGCTACAGGCTAAATGGGCTCGAGATGAAACAACGCTCGTCTGCCAAAAGATTGGAGTTGTATGAATTCAACGCACACGATAAGCATTGTATGAGCTTACGAGTACCAGAACATGGCGTTGCTTCACGTTTCATTAAAAGTGTGTAATTACCAAATAACTAAGCTCTTACCTAAAATTATAGTATTATTTCAATTACGGAATATTCCTAACATGCGCAACATATGTTTCAAAATGTAAATAAATTGAAGACACGCGAAACCAATCCTATTGTATTATGTCCTGTGATTTTTTTAATATATCAACAAATCTCTATTGAAACAGCTGGTTATAGAAACATTTTTCTTTTTGATGATCATCGAATTTTGCTATATAAGTCTGCCAACTTCCTCAATACAATTATTAAACAGCGTAACAATGCGTTTTGCCCTCGTTTTCGTTTTTGCGCTTATCAGCGGCCCAATCTTTGTTAGATGCGCCTCAACGGATACTACTGGGGGCACAACAGGCTCAACGGGTTCTACCGGCAGCACAACGGGTTCTACTGGCAGCACAACGGGTACTACTGGTAGCTCAACAGGCAGCACAACGGGTTCTACTGGCAGCACAACGGGTTCTACTGGCAGCACAACGGGTACTACCGGCAGCTCAACAGGTACTACTGGAAGCTCAACGGGTACTACAGGCAGCTCTACGGGCACTACCGGTAGCTCAACATCGACCCCAGCAGGCAGCTCAACATCCACATCGTCAAGTACCCCAGCAGCTAGTTCTTCCACCAGCACTTCCTCCAGTCCTTCTACCACCCCATCCACAAATACTTCTTCTTCCGATACCAGTTCCAGTACCACAAACGATTCAGCGGAAGTCGAAAGACTTCGCCTATTGGAAATACTTGATCGTCTGAAAGCTCAGCGTCGCCGTATGAGAAACGAGCTTCGCAAATCAAGAGCTCGTGCAGCCGCGATCCGAAGAAGGCGCAATGCTGCGACTAATAGGCGCCAACGCCAACGCAGAGGTAGGATCAATCGCCGTGGATAAGGGATTCAGTAAGGGCGCTCAATATAGATAATATTATATTAATAAAATGTATTAATAATGCAAGCATAATTATTGTTGTTTTTAATCAATTGCTTACCGATCTACATAATATTATGGCAATCTGCCGATAAATATGCAATATATTTAACTCTTCCATATTTTAAGAGTACACATAAATGTAAAACTTAGTTAACCTGAAGTGCGATCTTAATTATAATGTTGTTGCTATGTTAATAAAAATTGACTGACTAAGTAAGCAACAGGCAAATGAGCTGACCATGAGATATCCGCTACCTATATTCAATTAAATTTTAATAGTGCATAGGTTAAATTATCTTTTAAATATACCAAATTTGTATACCAAAAAATATACAAAAATTTACCATAGATGTTCAAATATACCAGATTTTCAACCAACTTAATTAATGGCTTCATTGTCAATTATTTCTTCAATATCTTCTAAGTTTTTATCCGATTGCAACCTCATTTTCATTGTTGTGCCAAAAATATGTTTACCATTCTTTAAAAAATCTAAATAAATCTAAAACAAACATGATCAATTTTGTCATGCTTATAAAATCTTTTAATCTTTGCTCAACATTTCTACGATCATATGAGGACCTGAATACGGCGTGCTTCATGTTTCATATAAAGTGTACAGCTAATTAAAGCTCAGTACCTACTTTAAAATGTAGTCTTCTCTAAATTATGGAATATTCCTAGAATGCGCAACATATGTTTTCAAATATTTGCTTTCTACAAAAATTAAAGCCACCCAAAACAAATCCACGTTTCAACACAGACAAAACGTAATATCACACAAAAGATTTCCATTTGCCATTCAAGCACTTCACTAAGTAAGCACTAAGTAAACAATTTCATTATATAGAACACAAGTTATTATTATTGTATGTCCCTGTGATTTTTTTAATAAATCAACAAATCTCTATTGAAACAGCTGGTTATAGTAGGATCGTTCTCTTATTGAGCATCGAATTTTGCTATATAAGTCTGCCAACTTCTTCAATTCAATTATTAAGAAGCTTAACAATGCGCTTTGCCTTCGTTTTAGTTTTTGCTCTCATCAGCGGCCCAATGGTTGCTAGATGCGCCGCAACGGATACTACCGGCACAACGGGTACTACCGGCAGCACAACGGGTACTACCGGCACAACGGGTACTACCGGCAGCACAACGGGTACTACCGGCACAACGGGTACTACCGGCAGCACAACGGGTACTACAGGTAGCACAACGGGTACTACAGGCAGCACAACGGGTACTACTGGAAGCACAACGGGTACTACAGGCAGCACAACGGGTACTACCGGCAGCTCCACGGATACTACTGGAAGCTCAACATCTACGTCGTCAGGCACCCCGGCAGCCAGTTCGTCCACCAGTCCATCAACAACTACTTCGACTAGTCCTTCCAGCAGCCCATCATCGACTACTTCCACAAGTACTCCTTCCGACACCAGCTCCAGCACTACTACCGATTCGGAGGAAGCCGAAAGACTTCGCGAAAGAATTAGGCGCTTGAGAGCCGAACGTCGCCGATTGAGAAAAGAGCTTCGTAAGTCTAGAGCTCGTACAGCCGCGATCCGAAGAAGGCGCAACGCTGCGGCTAATAGGCGTCAACGCCAACGCGCAAACAGGATCAATCGCCGTGGTTGAAGTATCCAGTGAAGAGTCTCAATTTAGATAATTTCAAATTAATAAAATATAAATATTGCAAACATAATAATCATAGTTATATACTGGCTATTAGCATACAAAAGTATTATAACTTTGTGCCGGCGGGAAATGTATGTAACAGGCAGAAGGAGACCCCATAAAGTATATATATTAATAATCAGCGTCAACGCCTAAGTCAATAATGCCATGTAAGCCCGTATAAAAACGGAGACTATAAGCATTGTTCCGGTATTCACTTTTAGTTTTCGTTTTGAAAACGACAACGAAAGAATTGGTGCTCCCGTTTTCACTTTCATACGCCATACTTTTGATGGAATGAAAAAGCAAGTTAAAAATACTTGTATAATGAAACGGATGGCATTAAATTTGTTGAAGTTAAGTAAAATATGTTTTATAAAAATTAATTTTTTTTAATTTAATTACTTAGTGCTAAAATATTATAAAAAAAAAAATTCTTGAAATCACCGGAATGAAATCCATTAAAAAGGTGGCATCCCCATTTTTTTGTGGGAAACAGCTGATTCCCGTTCAACTCTGATTTCGTTTCAACGGCTTTTTAAAAATGTGAGTAAAAAAGTTTATTTTTTATCAAAAACAAAATTACTAATATATTGTTTGCAGGGGACAACACAAATCAACATTGCAGGATGAAATTATTCTCAATTTTATGCAGGCTAACGAAAGTCTGGCGCGTGGATTCGCCAAAGGCGATCGTGTGGCTGCAGAAGCTAAGTGGAGCGAGCTTGTCGGTGCCTTGAACGCAATTGGGCCTCCAATTAAAGATGTTGCGGGATGGAAAAAGGTATGAGTATCCCCAGAATTATGACAAACTAATATATTATAATAATATATTCCAGGTTTGGTGCGATTGGAAGGACAATATTCGCAAGAAAATTTCAAAAAAAAAAAGGCAGAGGTCAGGGCTACGGGCGGGGGTCCTTACTCCCAGCAATCGGTGACAGCCATGGAGGAGGACGTGGCGAAGCTCTGCGGGCTTTTTAAGATGGTCGAGGGAGTTGGTGCTCCAGCATATGGAGCACCAACCACCATGGTAGAAAAAGAGGTGGCTAACGAAAAAGCTGAGGAGATAGCCACAGAGGAGTTGGAGGAACCGATGCGAAAGCGTCGCCGCACAGCTGCAGAATTTGATTTGCAAAGTCTATGCCTAGCTCAATTAGTCGAAATGAATACAATTAATTTAACAATGACTGAGCATTTCCAAAAAATGAGAAGTCTTCAACAAGAAGACTTAAATTTAAAAAAGGAGCTACTTCCAAAGTTTCATCAAATTTTAAAAAAAATTTATGAATAAATACATTTAAATAACTGCAATGAATAATTTGTTTATTTATGTATTACATCTTAGTTGCTTAAATTTTCTTAAGTCAAATAACTTTGACTTTAAAAGGGGCATTTTTTCCCGTTGTTTGCTTCTGACCAAAACACAAATCAGCTGGTTCGGCAGCAAGAAATTATGAGAAATGAAACGTTCCGACACCAAACCGATAACTAAAAACTCGTGCAAACCGGAGCACCTAAAAACGAAAATCTCGGTTTTGGTCCCAAAATATATAATTTATTTCGAAAGTTCCTTGTTATGTTTGAATGCAGATCAAGTTTGTTTCTAATTTTTACCACGCCTACTTCCGCAGTCGAAAATCGACAAAAATCGAAAGAGCAAAGAAATACTTCTGTATGGTAAATAACGTCTACTGCCATCGGGTCTTAGCTGATTGCCAATTTCAATAAAAGCAAAATAGTGAAGATGTGGTATTGTCTAAAATATACCGCAAATACTACTGCATTTTTAGACCCTTGACTTTTAATCTTCCCAAATATATATACCTATTGTGCCTATTGATTTGATTGACCGTATATTAAACATGTGGGCATCCCTGTAAGGATGTTGTGATCATGGATTTCACAGGTCGTCCTGGGATAACTAGCGCAAATATATATATATTCTATATGAGCCCAAAAAACGAACACCTGCCTGCGATTAGAGACGCGTGTAATCTACGTACGTCAATGTACATATGTATATTGACGGGAGCTTACGAGTATCTGAATACTAATAACTGACCACTTACTTAAAAATTTGGTCTTATTTTAATTACAGAATATTCCTAAATGCGAAACATATGTTATGTTTCCAAATATTTACTTTGTAAATAAATTGAAGACACGCGAAACCAATCCTATTGTATTATATCTCTGTGATTTTTTCAATAGATCAACAAATCTTTATTGAAACAACTGGTTGGAGAGACATCTTTCCTTTTGGTGAGCATCGAATTTTGCTATATAAGCCTGCCAACTTCCTCAATCTAATTATTAGACAGCGTAACAATGCGTTTTGCCCTCGTTTTGGTTTTTGCGCTTATCAGCGGCCCGATCTTCGTTAGATGCGTCTCAACAGATACTACCGCACAGTGGTTCCGCCCATAGGCCAAAAATAAAAAAGTCATAACAACAAAAATTTACAAAAAGTAAACAAATCGTTACTAAAATGTCCAAGCTTCTTCATTGCAAACTAGATTTTTCTGGAAATTTAACGGGACATTCTAAAATAGAATGCAAAGTGTGAACACGTCTTCAATTTTGCTGCAGCAACTGCGTTTAGTGGGCTTTTTGTCAAAACAAAAGTGAAGTTCAAAGTGGTCGGACGTTCGTAAAAATTCACCAAATTGAAATATTTAAAAAGGGTATTAAAGTTGAAGATATTTACTTTTACAAGATCTTTTACTGAAATTAATTTGAATTATTAATTATTTGTTATTGTTTAATTTTAATTAATACTAATTTTCAGTGAATTGTGATCGTCATTATCTCTGTTTAAGTAGATTTTTAGGTATGTTCCCCCCCGATTCCCCCTTTATGAGTGATATCAGTGCATTTGCCAATGTTTTCAGGTAATAAAAATGTTAAGTTCAGGTGCAGATTTTGGCAGATGTGTATATACTCATTAATAAACTCAAGCTATCTTACTGTTTTCAAGGTCAAATTTGCGACGCAATCTGCTGCTCCTTCTTTGCCTTTGTGATGTTTTTTTTGTGTTTGTGGACAATTTTACATATTCTTTTTTCGCTTATTTTTATATTATCATTTTTATTGGCGCTTTATAACTACGAGCTTTTACGCATGTACATCTTTTGATCTTTGGTGCACAGAAGAGGGCACGAATGCAGAAAAAACTCGATAAGTAATTAGTTTAGTAGAAGAAAGCAGAAAGGTAATTTAAATAGTCTTATACATATCTTGGATGCTAATAATCAAATTTTAGCACTGTAACTCCACCGGAAGTATTTTGGCGCACTATCGGCATATAAGCCATACTAAGGTTGTATGGGAGCTATAGGATATAGTATTCCGATCTAGACAATTTTTTTACTATATATACAAAATATTTTTATAGAATTTTGGGCAAAATTTCGTAGCAATATAACATCTAGAAGTATTTTTGGCCGCAACTCCCATACTGGCGGAACCACAGTGTACCGGGGGCTCAACTGATACGACCGGCAGCACAACGGGTTCTACTGGCAGCTCAACAGGTACTACCGGCAGCTCGACTGGTACTACCGGTAGCTCAACGGGTACCACCGGTAGTTCAACAGGAAGCTCAACGGGTGCTACAGGCAGCTCGACTGGTACTACCGGTAGCTTAACAGGTACCAACAGGCAGCTCAACGGATACTGCCGGTAGCTCGACAGGCAGCTCAACATCGACAAGCACCCCAGCAGCTAGTTCTTCCACCAGTACTTCCTCCAGTCCTTCTACCACCCCATCCACAAATACTTCTTCTTCCGATACCAGTTCCAGTACCACAAACGATTCAGCGGAAGTCGAAAGACTTCGCCTATTGGAAATACTTGATCGTCTGAAAGCTCAGCGTCGCCGTATGAGAAACGAGCTTCGCAAATCAAGAGATCCGAAGAAGGCGCAATGCTGCGGCTAATAGGCGCCAACGCAGAGGTAGGATCAATCGCCGCGGTTGAAGGATTCAGTGAATATATATGTATTCAATATATGTAGATAGTTTTAAATTAAAAGGATATAAATTTTTTAGGCATAATAATCGTGTATTTTTTCAAAGTGTATAATTTATTATTTACTCAGCACCTACTTTAAAAATAGTCTTCTTTTAATTGCGGAATTTTCATAGCATTCGCAACATATGTTTTAAAATATTTGCTTTCTAAAAATATTGAAGCCACGCAAAGCAAATCCATACTTTAACACAAACATAGAAACACAATAGATTTTCGCCATTTTAGCACTTCTCCGCTGAGTAAACAATTTCAGTAAATAGCACATAAATTATTGTATTCTGTCAAGGCGATTTTGTAAGAAGATCAACAACTCAGTATTGAAACAACTGGTTATAGTGACATCTTTCTTGTTGATGAGCATTGAATTTTGGTATATAAGTCTGCCAACTTTCGTAGTCTAATCATACAGAAACATCACAATGCGCTTTGCCTTCGTTTTAGTTTTTGCTCTCATCAGCGGCCCGATCGTTGCTAGATGCGCCACTGCTCCGGCAGCCTCTTCAACTACTCCGACAGCCAGTTCTTCAACCACCCCGGCAGCCAGTTCTTCAACCACCCCGGCAGCCAGTTCTTCAAGCACTCCGGCATCCAGCTCTTCAACCTCTACGCCATCCACTTCATCAACCTCACCGTCATCCACTTCTTCCAGTAGTGATGCGACCACTACTACCACTACTGCGGCCCCCACTACTGCCACCACCGCAGCCAGTACTTCTTCTTCTTCTTCTTCTTCTTCAAGCACCTCAAGTGTCGCAAAGGAAGAGAAAAGACTTCGTAAATTGATTAAACGCCTGAGAGCTGATGAACGCCGCATGAGAAAAGAGCTTCGTAGATCTAGAGCTCAAGCAGCCAAGCTCCGAAGAAGGCGCAACGCTGCGGCTAATAGGCGTCAACGCCAACGCGCAAACAGGGCCAATCGCCGTGGTTGAAGAATCCAGTGAAACCACTCAATAAACTTAATTTTAAATTAATAAAATATAAATAATGCAAGCATAATAATTGTATGTTGTTTATTAACTGATATAATCATAGATATTATTTAATTACCAGTCTTAGTATGTAGGTGTTCATACGGTCATGGCTATATTGTCTCGACTGTTGACTCTGATGTAGAATATATGCATATATTTTTTAGGGACGGAGTTGGCGTCTTATGCCTGATACATACATACGTACATACATTTCCTGTTCGCATGCACTTTTATTCTTTGGTTGGTGCGCATAAAAAGACAAACTTCGGCCAACATAACTATGTATGTGATATGATATTAAATATCTGCAATAAACTCATCCTGGAGGAATTTCTATTGAACCATGTACATATCCGCATATGATCGGGCGAACAGTTGGCCATGACTATATTGACTATATACATATATACATATATGCTTTATGTGATCTGAGATGTCTTATCATATCGATTTTGACAATTCTAATAATGAAAAGGTCTTATTACTATACCTATGTAAATACGGAGATGCTTCAAGTTTCACTCTTAGTGTAAAATTAACTCAGCACCTACTTTAAAATTAGTCCTCTTTTAATTGAGGAATATTTGCAACATGCGCTACATATGAATTAAAATACATATTTGCTTTCTAAAAACATTTAAGCTACGCACAGATTTCCATCACTCGGCCATTTTAGCACTTTAGCACTTAAATAGCAAACAAATTATTATATTTTCATTGCTACATTAGTAGCCTAATCGTTGCTAGATGCGCCACAACGGATCGTATCGTACATCCAGTTCTTCAAGCACTTCGGCATCAAGTTCATCGAGCAATCGATCTCAGGCAAGCAACATGTTCGCTCTGTTGGACATGGATGAGGAAACTGATGATGCTGATGAAACAACTGTAGGTGATACTAATGTCACAGTGAACAACGCAGCAGTTATCAATAATGACAATGATGAGGCTGCTGCTGTACGTAGAGGTCATTCAAAGCCACCACAAATAGTAGTGCACACAAATAGCCTTAGTGACCTATTTGAACTCATAGATGAGGTTGCTAATAGAGACAAAATTATCGTTAAGGTCAATCAAGGCGAAACGATAAGAATATTTCCCAAAGACAGTGATACCTACAGAAACCATTGCCACACCAAATGAAAACAGACAAGCCGTATAGAATCGTTGTAAAAGGCCTGCACCATAGCACGTTAAACAGCCACATTACGGAGAACTTCAAAACTCTTGGCTACGAAGTGCTACAAATCCACAACCCAAAATCAAGGACAAATACTAATGGCAAACATATTCACAAATTAAACACTCTTTGCCGCCAAAAATTGAGAATCGACAGGATGCGTAAATCATCCGAAATAGCACAATGCTTAAGATACCAGGAGTATGGGCACATTGCCAAATACTGTCGCCGTCATCCAAACTGCGCCAGATGTGGAGAAAACCATCACACTTCACAATGTACGCGCTTCCAAGATGCTTTACCTACTTGCTATCACTGCTCAGGAAGTCATATGGCCAGCTACAAAGGCTGCCAATGATTCCAGGAGTTTCTGCGTCGTTCAACTGCACCTGCTAAGGTTCAGAATAATGCAAAGCCGACGTGTCGGACGAACGTTAGGCCTCTCGAGCTTTATCCCAAGCTGCAACAGGCTCGCCCTAGCACAAGATCCAAGCGTCAAGCGACGCAACAACAACACCCAACCATACGCCAATCACAGCCTGGAACTTCCAGCGGTGGTCTCTCTTATGCTGCAGTTACTAGAAGTAATGACGGACCTGCTCAGCGTCGACTCCATAATTTCCAAACGCAACAAATACTACAACAACAAGCTATGACTAAGCCAGCTGACACTGTTCAGAGACTGTTACAGCAGCAGCAGCTACAATTTCAAAATTGGCAGCAACAACTACAACAACAGCAACAGCAGCAATTCTTTCTGTGGCTACAAAAATGGAGCAAGAACAGCAAAGCAAACAAGACAACGATCGCCTGGAAAGACTGGAAAATGGTGCTTGACATGGCCAACACGATTCGTCAATGGTCTGGAAGTAAATTTAACTCCCAGCTCCAGTTTAACGTTCCAGAATCACAATGAATCCACTAAAGATTCTTATTTGGAATGTCAACGGCATAGCTGGAAAAGCCAAAGAGGTTGAACTCTTTGCGCACAGCAATAACGTTGACATTAGTCTGTTGTCTGAAATTAGGCTCAACAGTTAAAAATCTTTGGATATGCTTTCTATCCCGCCTACAAGCCATCGAACAACAATCAGAGTGGAGGCGGCGCAGCTGTTTTAGTAAGAAGTACTCTACGCCACTTTCCTCGAAGAATTATCGAGACACTTACTACTCAAGTAGTATCAACAATTAAAGTTGCTACTGAACTAGGAGACATGGAGGTTAGTGCTATATATTGCCCTCCGAGAAATAGACTTGAAGAAAGAGACTTCATTGACATACTTCGTGCTAGCGGTCAACGATATCTAATTGGCGGAGACTGGAATGCTAGACACTGGATGTGGGGTGACACATACAACTCACCCAGAGGACGCGAACTTCCAGAAGCCGTCGCTGCCTGCGGAGCCAAAGTTCTTGCTACAGGATCGCCCACAAGGTGCCCATATGTTGACAACCATACGCCTGCCTGTATTGACTTTGCCTTATATCATGGAATTGCTGATTTGCTCATAAATATAAAACAGACCTTAATTCAGATCACCTAGCCCTTGTCGTCACCGTTAACACAAACAGTATTAGCGTCACTACTTCTCCTCGGCTCATTACTAAACGCGCTAACTTGCCAGCATCTAGACATCATCTGGAAGGCTCATTGTAATTAAATCGAGCCCTGGACTCTGGAGATGACATAGAAGAGGCAGTTGACATATTGACTGACAGAGGGCTGCTGCTGCATCGACTCCACCTTCCGCTCAACCAGATGCAATCGAATACGGAATTAGCCTCACAAGGGAAGTCAAACAGCTTCTTGCAGATAAACGACGCCTCCGAAGACGTGCTATCCGTTCTCAAGACCCTTGGGATCGATTAATGTGGTACCGGACTACGAGGCAGTTGAAAACTATGTTAAGGCAGCTAAGGAGTGATTTCTTCGATCATAAACTGGCATCATTAGTCTACACGGTTGACGCTAACTACTCGCTCTGGAGATGCACAAATGCTTTGAAAAGACAACCCTGATAATCCTGCCACATGATAGCTGGAGTCCCGCAGGCTAGTGTTCTAGGACCACTGCTGTACTCCTTATACACCTATGACCTACCCATCCCAATGGGTGCATATATGGAAGATCCCTCCAAGGCTCTCATTGCAACTTATGCGGACGACATTGCTGTATTATACAACTCTCCAAGCCGAGTAGAAGCTGCAAACGGACTCCAAGGATACCTGGATAGCTTGGCAGCTTGGTGCAGAAGGTGGAATCTGAAGGTCAATTCCACAAAAACAGTAAACCCATGCTTTACTCTGAATAGATTAATCTCCACCACTCCAGCTATTTACTTCGAAGGCGTGACACTGGAACAACCTATTTCTGCGAAGTATCTTGGTATCGTTCTAGACAAGAGACTCACTTTTGGGCCACACTTAAAAGCTGTCACAAAGAACTGTGGCCAAAGGCTACAGAAATTACGCTGGCTACTCAACAAAAGAAGCAAAATGTCTCTTCGAGCAAAGAGAGCAGTATACGTACATTGCATAGTGCCAATTTGGATATATGGAATGCAGATTTGGGGGATTGCTGCCAATTCAAACTACAAACGCATCCAAGTACTGCAGAATAGGGTATTACGACAAATTACAAACTGCCCTTGGTACGTGAAAGGATCCACCCTACACCGCGATCTGAAAATACATTCTGTAGAGGAGCAGATTGGCAGACACAAGCCGATATAGTGACAGGTTGCTAACCCATAGAAGCAGACTTGCTAGGAGACTCCTACAAGCTAGACCGTTGATGCGATTGAAGCGTCAAGGTTTCGCCAAAGCGTTCACCCAATCGTAAACTTCACATAAACTCCTTAAACTAATATGAAGTTTGGCCCAAATAAATACATTTTTTACCTGTGTTGTTATAGTACTATTTTCTTCCTGCTGTACTGGTTCGATACTTAATAGAGAAGCTAATTATTTGAAAAACTAAAAAAAAGTTCCAGTACCACAAACGATTTAGCGGAAGTCGAAAGACTTTGCCTAACGGAAATACTTGATCGTCTGAAAGCTCAGTGTCGCCGCATGAGAAACGAGCTTCGCAAATCAAGAGATCCGAAGAAGGCGCAATGCTGCGGCTAATAGGCGCCAACGCCAACGCCGTGGATGAGGGATTCAGTAAGGGCGGTCAATATAGATAATATTATATTAATAAAATACTAATAATACTAATTATGCAATCATAATTATTGTTATTTTTAATCAATTGCTATACCGAACTACATAATATTATGGCTATCTGCCGATAAATATATTACATCATTTGACTCTTCCATCTCTTAAGAGTACATATGTATGTAAAACTTAGTTAACCTGAAATGCGATTTTAATTATAATGTTGTTGCTATGGTTATAAAAATTACCAGACTAAGTAAGCAACAGGCAAATGAGCTGACCATGAGATATCCGCTACCTATAATCAATTAAATTTTAATATCAAATTGGAATACCAAAAATATAAAATATACCAAAATATAAATTTACCATAGATGTTGATATATACCAGATTTTCAACCAACTTAATTAATGGCTTCATTTGCAATTATTTCTTCAATAACTTTTAAGTTTTTATACAATTGCAACCACATTTTCAGAAGTCATAAGGTCAGTAGTAATAATTGTTGTGCCAAAACTATCTTTGCTATTCTCTGTTTTTGCGTGGGCGGAAGTGCCGTCAGCAAATCTAAAAAAAAATGATCAATTTGGTCAGGCTTATAAAATCCGTTAATCCTTGATAAACATTTCTACGATCATAAGAGTACCTGAATACGGTGTACTTCATGATTCATATAAAGTGTATAGTTAATTAAAACTCAGTATCTACTTTAAAATATTAATTATGGAAAATTTCTAGCATCGCAATATATGTTTTCAAATAATTGCTTTCTAAACAACTTAAAGCCACCCAAAACAAATCCACATTTAACACAGACAAAACAAAATATCACACAAAAGATTTCTATTTGCCATTTTAGCACTTCTCTAAGTAAGCACTTAGTAAACAATTTCATTATATAGAACACAATAGGTTTTATTATGATTATCGTGACATCTTTCTTTTTAAAAAACGCCGAATTTTGCTATATAAGTCTGCCAACTTCTTCAATCCAATTATTAAGAAGCTTAACAATGCGCTTTGCCTTCGTTTTAGTTTTTGCTCTCGTCAGCGGCCCGATCGTTACTAGATGCGACTCAACGCCTGCCGCCGCCACAGCAACCCCGGCAGCTTCTACAACTCCAACAACAAGTCCTTCCACCACTCCAACGACTAGTCCTTCCACTAGTCCTACCACTAGTCCTTCTACTAGTCCTTCCACCAGTCCAACGACTAGTCCTTCCACTAGTCCTACCACTAGTCCTTCCACCAGTACTTCCACCAGTCCATCAACAACTACTTCGACTAGTCCTTCCAGCAGCCCATCATCGACTACTTCCACAAGTACTCCTTCCGACACCAGCTCCAGCACTACTACCGATTCGGAGGAAGATGAAAGACTTCGCGAAAGAATAAGGCGCTTGAGAACTGAACGTCGCCGATTGAGAAATGAGCTTCGTAAGTCTAGAGCTCGTACAGCCGCGATCCGAAGAAGGCGCAACGCTGCGGCTAGTAGGCGTCAACGCCAACGCGCAAATAGGATCAATCGCCGTGGTTGAAGAATCTAGTGAAGAGGCCCAATATAGATAATTTCAAACTAATAAAACATAAATAATGCAAGCATAATAATTGTATGTTGTTTATTAACTGATGTAATCAAAGGTCTTATTTAATTATCAGTCTCTTAGTATGTAGGTGTTCATACTGTCATAGCTATATTGTCTCGACTGTTGACTCTAATGTAGAATATATGCATATATTTTTTAGGGACGGAGTTGGCGTCTTATGCCTGATACATACATACATACATTTCCTGTTCGCACCCTTTTATCCTTTGGTTGGTGAGCATAAAAGAAAAACTTCGGCCAGCATATCTATGTATGTGATATGATATTAAATATCTGAAATAAACTCATCCTAGATGAATTTCTATTTAACCATGTATTTAGCTACATTGACTTAGCTAATGATAATGGATACATATGCTTTATGTGATCCAAGATGTCTTATCATATCGATTTTGACAATTCTAATAATGTAAAGGGTCTTATTACTATACCAAAAACGGAGATGCTTCAAGTTTCATTCTTAGTATATAATTAACTCAGCACCTACTTTAATATTAGTCCTCTTTTAATTAAATATTCGCAACATGCGCAACATATAAATTAAAATACATATTTGCTTTCTAAAAATATTTAAGCTACGCACAAAAAATCCACACTTCAACACAAATACAAAAACACAATAGATTTCCATCACTCGGCCATTTTAGCACTTTAGCACTTAAATAGCAAACAAATTATTATATTTTCATTGCTACATTAGTAGCCTAATCGTTGCTAGATGCGCCACAACGGATCGTATCGTACATCCAGTTCTTCAAGCACTTCGGCATCAAGTTCATCGAGCAATCGATCTCAGGCAAGCAACATGTTCGCTCTGTTGGACATGGATGAGGAAACTGATGATGCTGATGAAACAACTGTAGGTGATACTAATGTCACAGTGAACAACGCAGCAGTTATCAATAATGACAATGATGAGGCTGCTGCTGGACGTAGAGGTCATTCAAAGCCACCACAAATAGTAGTGCACACACATAGCCTCAGTGAACTCATAGATGAGGTTGCTAATAGAGACAAAATTATCGTTAAGGTCAATCAAGGCGAAACGATAAGAATATTTCCCAAAGACAGTGATACCTACAGAAACCATTGCCACACCAAATGAAAACAGACAAGCCGTATAGAATTGTTGTAAAAGGCCTGCACCATAGCACGTTAAACAGCGACATTACGGAGAACTTCAAAACTCTTGGCTACGAAGTGCTACAAATCCACAACCCAAAATCAAGGACAAATACTAATGGCAAACATATTCACAAATTAAACACTCTTTGCCGCCAAAAATTGAGAATCGACAGGATGCGTAAATCATCCGAAATAGCACAATGCTTAAGATACCAGGAGTATGGGCACATTGCCAAATACTGTCGCCGTCATCCAAACTGCGCCAGATGTGGAGAAAACCATCACACTTCACAATGTACGCGCTTCCAAGATGCTTTACCTACTTGCTATCACTGCTCAGGAAGTCATATGGCCAGCTACAAAGGCTGCCAATGATTCCAGGAGTTTCTGCGTCGTTCAACTGCACCTGCTAAGGTTCAGAATAATGCAAAGCCGACGTGTCGGACGAACGTTAGGCCTCTCGAGCTTTATCCCAAGCTGCAACAGGCTCGCCCTAGCACAAGATCCAAGCGTCAAGCGACGCAACAACAACACCCAACCATACGCCAATCACAGCCTGGAACTTCCAGCGGTGGTCTCTCTTATGCTGCAGTTACTAGAAGTAATGACGGACCTGCTCAGCGTCGACTCCATAATTTCCAAACGCAACAAATACTACAACAACAAGCTATGACTAAGCCAGCTGACACTGTTCAGAGACTGTTACAGCAGCAGCAGCTACAATTTCAAAATTGGCAGCAACAACTACAACAACAGCAACAGCAGCAATTCTTTCTGTGGCTACAAAATGGAGCAAGAACAGCAAAGCAAACAAGACAACGATCGCCTGGAAAGACTGGAAAATGGTGCTTGACATGGCCAACACGATTCGTCAATGGTCTGGAAGTAAATTTAACTCCCAGCTCCAGTTTAACGTTCCAGAATCACAATGAATCCACTAAAGATTCTTATTTGGAATGTCAACGGCATAGCTGGAAAAGCCAAAGAGGTTGAACTCTTTGCGCACAGCAATAACGTTGACATTAGTCTGTTGTCTGAAATTAGGCTCAACAGTTAAAAATCTTTGGATATGCTTTCTATCCCGCCTACAAGCCATCGAACAACAATCAGAGTGGAGGCGGCGCAGCTGTTTTAGTAAGAAGTACTCTACGCCACTTTCCTCGAAGAATTATCGAGACACTTACTACTCAAGTAGTATCAACAATTAAAGTTGCTACTGAACTAGGAGACATGGAGGTTAGTGCTATATATTGCCCTCCGAGAAATAGACTTGAAGAAAGAGAATTCATTGACATACTTCGTGCTAGCGGTCAACGATATCTAATTGGCGGAGACTGGAATGCTAGACACTGGATGTGGGGTGACACAAACAACTCACCCAGAGGACGCACTAACTTGCCAGCATCTAGACATCATCTGGAAGGCTCATTGTAATTAAATCGAGCCCTGGACTCTGGAGATGACATAGAAGAGGCAGTTGACATATTGACTGACTCCGTACACAGGGCTGCTGCTGCATCGACTCCACCTTCCGCTCAACCAGATGCAATCGAATACGGAATTAGCCTCACAAGGGAAGTCAAACAGCTTCTTGCAGATAAACGACGCCTCCGAAGACGTGCTATCCGTTCTCAAGACCCTTGGGATCGATTAATGTGGTACCGGACTACGAGGCAGTTGAAAACTATGTTAAGGCAGCTAAGGAGTGATTTCTTCGATCATAAACTGGCATCATTAGTCTACACGGTTGACGCTAACTACTCGCTCTGGAGATGCACAAATGCTTTGAAAAGGCAACCCTGATAATCCTGCTCCCATCGTTATCGAAGGTATTTGAAAGACTTATTGCCAATAGACTCCATGATGTCATGAGAGAGCGTCACATCTGGCCGGAGCACCAGTTTGGTTTTCGCGAAGGGCACAGTACAGTGGAACAAATACACAGGCTGGCAAAACATATCCTGCAAGCGTTTGACGACCTAGAGTACTGCAACGCAGTCTTTATAGACATGCAACAAGACTTCGACAGTGAAAGGCACGATGGCCTTCTGTGTAAAATAAAAATGCTGCTACCTGCTCCATTCTATGAAATCTTAAAATCGTATATGGATAGACGCAAATTCAAGGTCAGAGTTAGAGACTCATTTTCTACACATGCCACATGAGAGCTGGAGTCCCGCAGGCTAGTGTTCTAGGACCACTGCTGTACTCCTTATACACCTATGACCTACCCATCCCAATGGGTGCATATATGGAAGATCCCTCCAAGGCTCTCATTGCAACTTATGCGGACGACATTGCTGTATTATACAACTCTCCAAGCCGAGTAGAAGCTGCAAACGGACTCCAAGGATACCTGGATAGCTTGGCAGCTTGGTGCATAAGGTGGAATCTGAAGGTCAATTCCACAAAAACAGTAAACCCATGTTTTACTCTGAATAGATTAATCTCCACCACTCCAGCTATTTACTTCGAAGGCGTGACACTGGAACAACCTATTTCTGCGAAGTATCTTGGTATCGTTCTAGACAAGAGACTCACTTTTGGGCCACACTTAAAAGCTGTCACAAAGAACTGTGGCCAAAGGCTACAGAAATTACGCTGGCTACTCAACAAAAGAAGCAAAATGTCTCTTCGAGCAAAGAGAGCAGTATACGTACATTGCATAGTGCCAATTTGGATATATGGAATGCAGATTTGGGGGATTGCTGCCAATTCAAACTACAAACGCATCCAAGTACTGCAGAATAGGGTATTACGACAAATTACAAACTGCCCTTGGTACGTGAAAGGATCCACCCTACACCGCGATCTGAAAATACATTCTGTAGAGGAGCAGATTGGCAGACATAAGCCGATATAGCGACAGGTTGCTAACCCATAGAAGCAGACTTGCTAGGAGACTCCTACAAGCTAGACCGTTGATGCGATTGAAGCGTCAAGGTTTCGCCAAAGCGTTCACCCAATCGTAAACTTCACATAAACTCCTTAAACTAATATGAAGTTTGGCCCAAATAAATACATTTTTTTACCTGTGTTGTTATAGTACTATTTTCTTCCTGCTGTACTGGTTCGATACTTAATAGAGAAGCTAATTATTTGAAAAACTAAAAAAAAAAAAAGTTCCAGTACCACAAACGATTTAGCGGAAGTCGAAAGACTTTGCCTAACGGAAATACTTGATCGTCTGAAAGCTCAGTGTCGCCGCATGAGAAACGAGCTTCGCAAATCAAGAGATCCGAAGAAGGCGCAATGCTGCGGCTAATAGGCGCCAACGCCAACGCCGTGGATGAGGGATTCAGTAAGGGCGGTCAATATAGATAATATTATATTAATAAAATACTAATAATACTAATAATGCAATCATAATTATTGTTATTTTTAATCAATTGCTATACCGATCTACATAATATTATGGCTATCTGCCGATAAATTTATTACATCATTTGACTCTTCCATCTCTTAAGAGTACATATGTATGTAAAACTTAGTTAACCTGAAATGCGATTTTAATTATAATGTTGTTGCTATGTTAATAAAAATTACCTGACTAAGTAAGCAACAGGCAAATGAGCTGACCATGAGATATCCGCTACCTATATTCAATTAAATTTTAATATCAAATTGTAATACCAAAAATATACAAAAATTTACCATAGATGTTGAAATATACCAGATTTTCAACCAACTTAATTAATGGCTTCATTTGCAATTATTTTTTCAATAACTTTTAAGTTTTTATACGATTGCAACCACATTTTCAGAAGTCATAAGGTCAGTAGTAATAATTGTTGTGCCAAAACTATGTTTGATATTCTCTGTTTTTGCGTGGGCGGAAGTGCCGTCAGCAACTCAAAAAAAAAATGATCAATTTCATCAGGCCTATAAAATCCGTTAATCCTTGATAAACATTTCTACGATCATAAGAGTACCTGAATACGGTGTACTTCATGATTCATATAAAGTGTATAGTTAATTAAAACTCAGTATCTACTTTAAAATATTAATTATGGAAAATTTCTAGCATCGCAATATATGTTTTCAAATAATTGCTTTCTAAACAACTTAAAGCCACCCAAAACAAATCCACATTTAACACAGACAAAACAAAATATCACACAAAAGATTTCTATTTGCCATTTTAGCACTTCTCTAAGTAAGCACTTAGTAAACAATTTCATTATATAGAACACAATAGGTTTTATTATGATTATCGTGACATCTTTCTTTTTAAAAAACGCCGAATTTTGCTATATAAGTCTGCCAACTTCTTCAATCCAATTATTAAGAAGCTTAACAATGCGCTTTGCCTTCGTTTTAGTTTTTGCTCTCGTCAGCGGCCCGATCGTTACTAGATGCGACTCAACGCCTGCCGCCGCCACAACAACCCCGGCAGCTTCTACAACTCCAACAACAAGTCCTTCCACCACTCCAACGACTAGTCCTTCCACTAGTCCTACCACTAGTCCTTCTACTAGTCCTTCCACCAGTCCAACGACTAGTCCTTCCACTAGTCCTACCACTAGTCCTTCCACCAGTACTTCCACCAGTCCATCAACAACTACTTCGACTAGTCCTTCCAGCAGCCCATCATCGACTACTTCCACAAGTACTCCTTCCGACACCAGCTCCAGCACTACTACCGATTCGGAGGAAGATGAAAGACTTCGCGAAAGAATAAGGCGCTTGAGAACTGAACGTCGCCGATTGAGAAATGAGCTTCGTAAGTCTAGAGCTCGTACAGCCGCGATCCGAAGAAGGCGCAACGCTGCGGCTAATAGGCGTCAACGCCAACGCGCAAATAGGATACAACGCCGTGGTTGAAGAATCTAGTAAAGAGGCCCAATATAGATAATTTCAAACTAATAAAACACAAATAATGCAAGCATAATTGTATGTTGTTTATTAACTGATGTAATCATAGATCTTATTTAATTATCAGTCTCTTAGTATGTAGGTGTTCATACTGTCATGGCTATATTGTCTCGACTGTTGACTCTGATGTAGAATATATGCAAATTAATCAATTCAGTTGTACTGAATAGAAAAAATATATTTTTTTGTTGGGAGCTGCAAGCTTCCGCTTTATTCGGATATCAAATTAGAACTAAAGTACAAAAGTGGACTTATGCTGCAAGTCAGCTAAGATGGGACAAAGCTTCTTTATGTTTACAAAACGGATGATGAAATCAAAGATCGAAGTGTGAAATGCAATTGTGTTTACAATTGCATTTTGACATGTCAGCATTTGCTGTTGAGTTTACATTTAGGTTTGCGCATTATGATCTGGGCTTTACGTTAATTGTGTTTATGCTAAGGCATAATTGTTTACATAAAAAATGACTGCGCAATTGGAATTGGACTAATTGGAAATATGCTGAAGTGAGAAATTGAAAGTGTTTATATTTTCAATAAGATTTGTTATGTGAGCTGGGTGATAACTCCCCCCTTCCTAAGATAGTATCGTCCCCGATACTTAATGTTTTTTTAACAAATCTTCGACTTTTCGATTTAATTTACTTAAAGTATCAAGCTCTAATTCTTGATTTGGTAAATCATAATTTTGATTTTCAGAATTCTTTGATTTTAAAAGGTTACAATAATTGAAATACGCGGGCCGGTACTTAAGAAGCTTTATCACAAAAAATATTAAAATTAATACAAATAATAAAAATGTTATTTTAGAATGGTTATTTTCTAAAGTGATAATAATTTTTGATAAAACGCTTATGTTTTCCATTTGTAATTCTGTGATATTAGTAGGTTGGTATTCAGTTACTAAATAGTTTGTAAATTTTTTGTCTTTTAAATAGTTTAATATTTTTTTTTTCGTTAAAATAGGATGTATTATTGATTACAACCATGTTTTTAAATGTAACTAGATAAGTGCCAATAAACAATGTTTCATTAATATAATTTGTTCCTGATACTAGAAGAGCACCATCTGTTATGATTTCTGTTGGTCTATTTTTTTCAGTTAGTTTTATACAACTTGCAAATTTTTTATTAAGGAGGTTTACAAAACAATTTGATTCAAAATTAATTTTAGCAAAGCTATTAAATATTTCTTTTTTATATTTTTCGATGGCGTAAAAAGTATTATTGCATTTAGCTACTTTGTTGTTTACAAATAATTTTCCATCTTTTTGAGCTATTGCTTTTGCGTGATATAACTTACAATTATAGTTAACAGTTGGATATTTTATATAAATTATGATTAAACCTTGATATGATATAATTGAAAAAGACGAAACATCTAAAAGGTCTATTAAAGTAATGTTTAATTATTCGTGGTTAAAAATTTTTATCATATCTTCTTTGCTTAAGATTTTTGGGTTTAATATTTTGGCTTTTGAAAAGGTTATAGTGTTTAGCAAATCTTGTAGGTCAATTGATAATAATTTGAGTCTGTATTTTTTTAATAAAAATTCTTGATCAAGTTTAATATTTTTTAAAATTTTTGATACTTCGGCTACTTCTTTAAAAATTGCAGAATTAATTTTATTTTGTTGATTATTGTTCTGTACGAGTTCGTTGATTTTAGTTTGAATATTTATCATGTCGTCATGATCTGGTGTTCCTGTTATCCATTTAAAAATGGTACCTAGCTCATTGACGCTGCGTTTAAAAACTTTGTGAGGTGTGAGTTGAGAAATAAGTGTTTTGATTAAATTTAATTCCATCGTTACTACCCAATCGATAGTACTGTTCTTGTTTTTGAAAAATTTTAGTTCTTTTTCAAATATATCATTATAAAAACTTAAGTTAGTAACGTGGAAAACTTCTCCATATGTTTGTATCCTCTAGTAAGACGTAGTCGTCGTTTGAATAATTAATAATTTCCGAACCGCAAATCGGTATTAAAATGCATAGAATCATGTATATGTTCATGCTAAATAGTAAAAATATATATATAAAAAAATATTAAATAAGTAAAAATGGTATTTAAAATTTTATGTTATCTTTATGAATTATTCTCTCTCTGTTATTTATTATTACTTTATTTCCCAAGTCTTCTTTAACAACTTGTTTTTTATATCTGGGTCTTAATTTATTTCTTTCACCATGTTTTTTCTCGTAAATTACTTCTCCCACATGATAATTTTTAGGTGTTCTTTTTTCATTATGATATTCTAACATTTTGTCTTGAGCTGTTTGAAGTTTGGCTGGTAAGTTATCATGTTCTGTTTTATTAAACAATATGTCAGATGGTTTTTGCTGGATTGTTGATTGAATAGTATTATTGTATTCTTTCGCCGCTCTGTATATGACCTCGGAAGGATCCATTATTTTAAATTCTTCTTGAATGCAACGAGAAATTTCAATTAATGTTGAATGTACTCTTTCTACTGGACCATTGGTTATACTATGTCTGGGATCTGCGAAATAAATTGTTAAGCCTGCGTGATTCATAGCTGATTTAAATTGGGCTGATGAAAAACTAGGTTCATTATCCATCATAACGGATTTTGCAAACGGAAAGACTTGGAGTAATTCTAGTACTTTATTTTCCATGTTAGATTTGTTTTCTTTTTGTTTCACTACTAGAAATTTCGAATATGCATCTACGCAAGTAATGAATGATAATTTTTCTGCGTAAAAAATGTCAATGTGCAATTGTTCTCCTTCTCGTTCTGGAATGGGTGCTTTAGATATCGGTATTAATTTGGGGTGCCTGTTATATTTATTTTTGTTACAAATTTCACAATAACGAATATATTGTTGAAGTTTTTTATACAAAGTTGGCCAATAGTAATATTTAAGGTTTTGTTTAAGATTTTCATCGAATCCTCTATGTGCTCGAGCATGTGTCTCTTCTATAATTATTTCTTGATCATCTTTGTTTTCTATATCTTGAACGAATTTTCTTGTATAAAGGAATTTATTTGTAAAAGTGTTTTTAATAATATTTTGAATTTCATACAAATCTTCGGGAGTACAATGAATACCTGTTGTAAGATTTGGTTGGAGGAATTCTTTCAAAATGGCAATCAAATTATCGACCGTATCGTACTCTATAATGTGCCTTGTTTTATTAAATACTTCGTATTTCTCATGGATTGTGAATCTATTTTTTGCAATAAGCAATTGTTGTTTGAATTGGTTTAAAGGTTTATTAGTTTCCTCAATTATAATTTGATTACTGCTGTCAGCGGAATGTATTGTTTCAATATCGGACAACTCCTCAATGTTTTCGTTAGTTATTTGGTTTATAATAACTCTTGATAAAGCGTCTGCAACGACGTTTGTTGCTCCTGGTTTATAAAATATTTTAGGAGAGAATTCTTCAATAAATGCATGCCATCTTTTCATTTTTGAATTAGGATTACGTGCAGATACTGCGAAAGAAAGAGGTTGCTGATCTGTATGGATTTCTAGATTGGTTACTCCGTACAAGTAATTTCTGAGATTTTTTAATGCCCACACAATGGCATATAATTTCCTTTCGTTGGTTGCATAATTTCTTTCTGTTTTATTCAAAGTTTTGGAAATGAAGGTAATTGGTTTATTATCTTGGGAAAGTACGGCTCCTATGGTAAAATCGGATGCGTCTGTTGTAAGGACAAATTTCTTTGAATAATCTGGCTGTGTTAATTCAACTTTTGTGATTAACTGGGATTTCAAGTTTTGAAAGGCTTGTATTGCTTCTTCATCAAGTGTTATTTCTGTTTTCCTTGAGATATGCTTTGTAACTTTTCCATTATGACCTTGTAAGTATTTGGTTAATGGTTTAGCTATGGCTGCATAGTTGTTTACAAATTTCCTGTAATATACGGTAAGTCCTAAGAAACCTCGTAGTTCTCTTATATTGTTAGGCGGAGGAAAATCTACTATTGTTTTCACCTTTTGAGGGTCTGTTTTTATAATTTTGTGGGATACTATATATATATATATATATTTATATACTATAAATTCTATTTCTTTCCGGAAAAATTTAGATTTCTCTAAGGAAATTTTCATGTTTACATTGAATAAGATTTCAATAATTTCTTGTAAATCATCTGAATGTTGTTTAGCGGTTTCTGAAAACACTATTATGTCGTCTATGTAAATGTGACATGTTTTGCCGATTTTATCTCGTAAGATATTATCCATTGCTCTCTGAAAGATTCTTGGTGCATTTGTTAATCCGAATGGTAATCGGAGAAATTCATATTTTCCATTGTTAATGGAAAATGCTGTTTTTTCAATGTCTTCGTTTTTCATCAGTATTTGATGAAAACCTGATTCTAAATCTATTGTTGAAAAGAATCGTGCTTTTCCAAGGTTAGATAATATTACTGTAGGATCAGGCATTGGATACCTGTCCGGAATGGTATTATCGTTCAGTTTTTTTAAAACGATTACTAACCGATTTTTTGGAGTACCGTCTTCGTTAAAGCCTTTCTTTCCTACTACCCATACTGGAGAATTGTAGGGACTTTTACTAGGTCTTATAATGTTTTCTGCTAACATCCTATTAATTTCCTTGTTAACAAAATTGTTAACTGAATGCGGATAAGGATATTGTTTACAGTATATCGCATCATCATTCAACGTTCTTATTTCTCCTTTAATAAAGGGAAAACACGTTTGAATTTTAGAATGCTTTGTTATTATGTCTTGAACAATTTGTTGTTCCAGATTGTCCAAGGTTTCCATTTCATTTATTTCATTAGATGAATGGCTTGGTTTGTTTTCTGCGTTTGTCTTTGAGGATACCGACGTGTTTGAACGTCTGCTCTTTCTGACTTTCTTTTTTATGCGTTTTACTTTGAGTGGATCATCAGCGTCACTTGATGACGATGATTCATGATCAGACACTTGGAATAAGGAAAAAGTTTTCCTTGCTTTATTTTGAACAATGTCAAAAGACTCATCTGAACTTTGCAGATTGCCTAATGTCTCTTGAGCATTTATTTCGTCATTTATTTTTTCAATTTTGTTGTTATAATATAGATTTCCCTTAGAAAGATCTATTATAGCATTAATACTTTTTAATAGATTGTAGCCGACCAGTAGGTCACCACACAGGTTTTCTATTTCGTAAAATCTGTGGCGTTTGCCGAAAATATTTATATTATGGAAATGCGTAATAAGGCTAAAGCCATTTACTGTTCTAACTCTTTTCTTAATTGCTAATTCTTCACCGTTATTATATATACCTCTTTTGATATAGCAAGCAGTTGCTCCAGTATCAATTAGTATTTTTAGGTTTTTATTTTCTTTCTTATCTATTCTGAAGATGAATGGGAGTTGTCCCCCTGTTCTTCTAAAAAATGGTCCTCATCAAGGTTATTGATACGCATTACTTTATTTGCTTGTTGTACAGAAACAGAAGCATAATCGCGTTTCATAGGATGTGAATGATTTTGATTATAAGGTTTATTTTGAATTTGAATCGATGGATCTATTTCCATTGGTTCTGGTAACTGGTTATTACCTTGTATCGGATTTTGATTTTGGTTATTCACTGCTCGATTAAAACGGAGATTATTATTGTTTTTTCTGCTATGATTGTTAAACTTTTTGTTATTTTGATTCACAGTTTCAGATTTCTTTTCCTGAACCTTTGAATCCGAGTTATTATTATTTTGCACTGTATTTGCATAATAATTGTAAGCAAAGTTTGCTCTTTGATGGTTTGCCTCTAGCTCTTGGGCTTTTGCCAAAGCATTAGGTAAGTTTTCGGGCTTGAGAGAAAACAGAATTTCTGACAAAGAACCGTTTAAACCAGTGATAAAGATCCGCAAAGCGTTATCTCTATTCTTCCAATATCTCATTTCAGTTATGACATTGGCATTGTTGCCATATGTCATGATTGTTTTATTCACCAGTAAGGTGAGTTTTTTATTAACCAAATTGTAGTATTCTAGCACGGTCATTCTGCCTTGCCTTAGAACACTCAATTCTTGTTCAATTATATAAATTGGACGTTTATCGCTATAAGCGAAATCCAATCTATGTAGATAAGATGGCTTCTAAATTTAAGACTGTACCATGATTCGTTAAGGTGTCATTCGCTTTCCCTGTCACTTTGTTTCTTAGGATAGTAAGCGCGCCTACGTATCACGCCAACTGACATATTGGTTAAAATTTCCTGAAAACTCGGGAACAGATTTGACAACATCGAAAGATTCGTCACAACAAATTGAATCGTTGATGACTGTGGATTTATATTCTTCTACTGTATTCGTGTTAGTCGAGAGTTGCAATTTTAACTCTGCAATTTGTTCTTGAAGATTATTATTATTGTTTACAGCCATGTTTAATTTTTCAAAATCACTTATCAATTCGTCCAGGGTTTAATGATTAATTTTACTTATAAGCAATTAAAAATAACTGAAGCTCACTTGGCTCCCGCTCACTTGAGCCTCCTTCTTGTTGGTTGTAGTCTTCCTTCTTTTGGATGATTTTGGACCTCCTTCTTTTAGATAATTTTGATACAGTTGTTTTTTTATTTTCAGTTAAAGAAAAGGTTGACAACTTTGAAAACTTTTTATTTCGTGTATTTTTTTCAAATACACTGCGTTATGTTCACATAACTTATTTGATGTTTTCTTTTTTGGATCACTCTCACTTTTTTGAGTTTTCGAACACACGTCTTTTCCAATCTAAAGGAAATTTTTATTGCTCTTGTTAACTTGTGCTATTCAGCACTTGTTTCGTTTTCGGAACACACAGTTTTTCCGGCTATAGGAAATTTTTTGATGCTCACTATGATTTGTGCTTTAAGTAACTTCGTCACTTGTTTTGTTTTCGGAACATTGATGCTCACTATGATTTGTGCTTAAGTAACTTCGTCAATTGTTTTGTTTTCGGAACATTGATGCTCACTATGATTTGAGTTCAAGTAACTTCGTCACTTGTTTTGAGTTTCGGAACACACGGTTTTTCCAGCTATAGGAAAATTTTTTATGCTCACGATAGTTTTGAGTTTTTTGAGTTCGAGTAACGTTTTATATTATTGGTTACTTTTGATACCGACAACGGATTCTTTTTTTCCTCGCGATACAAAGGATTTAGTTACGTATCCTTTTTTGTATGTTTTAACACGACCCCCACGTTGGGCGCCAATTAATCAATTCAGTTGTACTGAATAGAAAAAATATATTTTTTTGTTGGGAGCTGCAAGCTTCCGCTTTATTCGGATATCAAATTAGAACTAAAGTACAAAAGTGGACTTATGCTGCAAGTCAGCTAAGATGGGACAAAGCTTCTTTATGTTTACAAAACGGATGATGAAATCAAAGATCGAAGTGTGAAATGCAATTGTGTTTACAATTGCATTTTGACATGTCAGCATTTGCTGTTGAGTTTACATTTAGGTTTGCGCATTATGATCTGGGCTTTACGTTAATTGTGTTTATGCTAAGGCATAATTGTTTACATCAAAAATGACTGCGCAATTGGAATTGGACTAATTGGAAATATGCTGAAGTGAGAAATTGAAAATGTTTATATTTCCAATAAGATTTGTTATGTGAGCTGGGTGATAACTTGCATATATTTTTTAGGGACGGAGTTGGCGTCTTATGCCTGATACATACATACATATCCTGTTCGCACACACTTATAATACCCTTTTATCCTTTGGTTGGTGAGTATAAAAGAAAAACTTCGGCCAGCATATCTATGTATGTGATATGATATTAAATATCTGAAATAAACTCATCCTGGATGAATTTCTATTTAACCATGTATGTACATATCCGCATATGAAGGAACGAACAGTTGGCCATGACTCCATTGACTTAGCTAATGATAATGGATAGAAATGCTTTATGTGATCCGAGATGTCTTATCATATCGATTTTGACAATTCTAATAATGTAAAGGGTCTTATTACTATACCTAAATACGGAGATGCTTCAAGTTTCACTCTTAGTGTATAATTAACTCAGCACCTACTTTAAAATTAGTCCTCTTTTAATTGAGGAATATTCGCAGCATGCGCAACATATGAATTAAAATACATATTTGCTTTCTAAAAATATTTAAGCTACGCACAAAAATGCATTCTTCTACAAAAACACAATAGATTTCCATCACTCGGCCATTTTAGCACTTTAGCACTTAAATAGCAAACAAATTATTATATTTTCATTGCTACATTAGTAGCTTAATCTTAGCTAGATGCGCCACAACGGATCGTACCGCCTCCTCATCGAGCACCTCTACATTCAGTTCTTTAAGCACTCCGACATCAAGTTCATCGAGCACTCTGTCATCTAGCTCAACAAGTACTCCGGTATCCAGTTCTTTTAGCACTCCGTCATCCAGTTCTTCCATTAGTCCTTCGACCAGCCCATACACAAGCACTTTTTCTTCTAGCAGTACAAGCGATTCAGAATTTTTGTTAATTGTTGCCAAAGATAATCTTAGACAAGTAAGAAAGTTACAGTCGAGTGTGCTCGACTGTGAGATACCCGCTACCCATTTTTAATAAGGGCCAAATATTGCGGTATTATTTTCAAAATATACCGAAAATACTAAACAAAAATACTAAAAATATACCAAATGATATGTTTGGTATATCGATGCAGGACACCATTCAAAATATACCACAGACGGCACAATGTACCAGATTGTCGGCCAAAACAACTAAAAGCTCTAGTAAGTAGGCGTTTTTGCCCATACAAAAGTATTTCTTTAATAACTTCCACAATTTTTATCTGATCGCAACTAAATTTTCAGAAATCATAACTGCTATAGTAGTTATAGTATATACCAAAATTCGTAACTCTAGGTTTAAAATTGCGCTTTTTATTCGATTTTTTTGATTTGCGGGGGCGGAAGTGGGCGTGGCAAAAATTTGAAACAAACTTGATCTGCGTGCAAACATAACAAATGCTATCGAAAATTATAGCTCTATCTCTTATAGTCTCTGAGATCTAGGTGTTCATACGGACAGACGGACAGACACACAGACGGACAGACGGACATGGCTATATCGTCTCGGCTGTTGACGCTGATCAAGAATATATATACTTTATAGCGTCGGAGATGCCTCCTTCTACCTGTTACATACATTTCCTGCCGACACAATGTTATAATACCCTTCTACCCTATGGGTAGCGGGTATAATTATATAACAAAATTCTGCATATCTGCTGATGAATGTAGTACCTCTTTACACTCTTAAATTTTTGTAGGAAAGTTCCTTGAACAAGGTCTAGAAGTTGAATTGTTAATAATAAGAATTATGGGATAAAAACATACTTGTGCTTACAATTACGAATGTATTAAGCATCTTACAAAGAAAACTCGCAAATTCTTTAAGTGTAAGAACAATGCTCTCAAAATCAAAGAATATTATTTTGACTCCAGCTAAATAAAATTTGAAAACACACTAGTTAATCACGTTATTATCTTTATTTTTATTTTTATTTTTTCTTTGTGTTCGCATAAGAGTTTTGGCGTAAGGCTAAAACACTTTTTGAAGATAATCGTATCGGAAATTGACTTTGACTGTTCTCATCAATTAAGTTGTTTGATAATTTGTGAGATGCGTACAGATCTGACTGTTATCAATTACGTTTTAATTTCAATCAATCCATAACTTAAGTATTTTACTCTGCATTTGATAATTGAGTTGATGCGCTATTGATGAATATATTTAATCAGTAGTTCTAAAACTCTTTTTTTCTATTTAATTATTATATTATTCTCCTTGTATTCATTCACAATGTCAACTGCACATATATCCTTTAAAGTCTGCAAACTCTTCCATAAATACAATTAGTATAACACTTTGCTTTATGCTTATTGTTTTCAAAATAAATTCTTACTCACTTACTTAAAAATTTGGTCTTATTTTAATTACAGAATATTCCTAAATGCGAAACATATGTTATGTTTCCAAATATTTACTATGTAAATAAATTGAAAACACGCGAAACAATCTTATTGTATTATATATCTGTGATTTTTTCAATAGATCAACAAATCTTTATTGAAACAACTGGTTGGAGAGACATCTTTCCTTTTGATGAGCATCGAATTTTGCTATATAAGCCTGCCAAATTCCTCAATCTAAATATTAAACAGATTAACAATGCGCATTGTCTTAGTTTTCGTTTTTGCGCTTATCAGCAGCCCGATCTTCGTTAGATGCGCCTCAACAGATACTACCGATAACTGATCAACTGATACGACCGGCGGCTCAACAGGCTCAACGGGGTCCACCGGTACCTCAACGGGTACCACCGGTAGCTCAACAGGAAGCTCAACATCGTCAAGCACCCCAGCAGCTAGTTCTTCCACCAGCACTTCCTCCAGTCCTTCTACCACCCCATCCACAAAAACTTCCACTTCCGATACCAGTTCCCGTACCACAAACGATTCAGCGGAAATCGAAAGACTTCGCCTATTGGAAATACTTGATCGTCTGAAAGCTCAGCGTCGCCGCATGAGAAACGAGCTTCGCAAATCTAGAGCTCGTGCAGCCGCGATCCGAAGAAGGCGCAATGCTGCGGCTAATAGGCGCCAACGCCAACGCAGTGGTAGGATCAATCGCCGCGGTTGAAGGATTCAGTGAATATATATGTATTCAATATATCTAGATAGTTTTAAATTAATAAAATATAAATTTCTCAGGCTTAATAATCGTGTATTTTTCTCAAAGTGTATAATTTATTATTTACTCAGCACCTACTTTAAAAATAATCCTCTTTTAATTGCGGAATTTTCATAGCATTCGCAACATATGTTTTAAAATATTTGCTTTCTAAAAATATTGAAGCCACGCAAAGCAAATCCATACTTTAACACAAACATAGAAACACAATAGATTTTCGCCATTTTAGCACTTCTTCTAGCTGAGTAAACAATTTCAGTAAATAGCACATAAATTATTGTATTCTGTCCTTGCGATTTTGTAAGAAGATCAACAACTCACTATTGAAACAACTGGTTATAGTGACATCTTTCTTGTTGATGAGCATTGAATTTTGGTATATAAGTCTGCCAACTTTCGTAGTCTAATCATACAGAAACATCACAATGCGCTTTGCCTTCGTTTTAGTTTTTGCTCTCATCAGCGGCCCGATCGTTGCTAGATGCACCACAGCTCCGGCAGCCTCTACAACTACTCCGACATCTTCAACCACCCCGGCAGCCAGTTCTACAACCACCCCGGCAGCCAGTTCAACCTCTACGCCATCCACTTCATCAACCTCTACGCCATCCACTTCATCAACCTCTCCGTCATCCACTTCTTCCAGTAGTGATACGACCACTACTACCACTACTGCGGCCCCCACTACTGCCACCACCGCAGCCAGTACTTCTTCTTCTTCTTCTAGCACCTCAGCTGTCACAGAGGAAGAGAAAAGACTTCGTAGATTGGTTAAACGCCTGAGAGCTGATGAACGCCGCATGAGAAAAGAGCTTCGTAGATCTAGAGCTCAAGCAGCCAAGCTCCGAAGAAGGCGCAAAGCTGCGGCTAATAGGCGTCAACGCCAACGCGCAAACAGGGCCAATCGCCGTGGTTGAAGGATCCAGTGAAACCACTCAATAAACTTAATTTTAAATTAATAAAATATAGATAATGCAAGCATAATAATTGTATGTTGTTTATTAACTGATATAATCATAGATATTATTTAATTACCAGTCTCTTAGTATGTAGGTGTTCATACTGTCATGGCTATATTGTCTCCACTGTTGACTCTGATGTAGAATATATGCATATATTTTTTAGGGACGGAGTTGGCATCTTATGCCTGATACATACATACGTACATACATTTCCTGTTCGCACACACTTTTATTCTTTGGTTGGTGCGCATAAAAAGACAAACTTCGGCCAACATAACTATGTATGTGATATGATATTAAATATCTGCAATAAACTCATCCTGGAGGAATTTCTATTTAACCATGTACATATCCGCATATGATCGGGCGAACAGTTGGCCATGACTACATTGACTATATATATAAATGCTTTATGTGATCCGAGATGTCTTATCATATCGATTTTGACAATTCTAATTATGTAAAGGTCTTATTACTATACCTAAATACGGAGATGCTTCAAGTTTCACTCTTAGTGTATAATTAACTCAGCACCTAATTTAAAATTAGTCCTCTTTTAATTGAGGAATATTCGCAACATGCGCTACATATGAATTAAAATACATATTTGCTTTCTAAAAATATTTAAGCTTCACACAAAAAATCCACATTTCAACACAAATATAAAAACACAATAGATTTCAGCCATTTTAGCACTTTAGCAATTAAATAGCAAACAAATTATTCTATTTGCATGGCTACATTAGCAGCCTAATCGTTGCCAGATGCGCCACAACGGATCGTACCGCCTCCTCATTGAGCACCTCTACATCCAGTTCTTCAAGCACTTCGGCATCAAGTCTCCGTCATCTAGCTCAACAAGTACTCCGGTATCCAGTTCTTTAAGCACTCCGTCATCCAGTCCTTATTTTAGTCCTTCCACCAGCTTATCCACAAGCACTTTTTCTTCTAGCAGTACAAGCGATTCAGAATTTTTGTTGATTGTTGGTAAAGATAATCTTATATTATATTACAACATTCTGCATATCTGCTGATGAATGTAGTACATCTTTACACTCTTAAATTTTTGTAGGAAAGTACCTCGAACAAGCTATAGAAGTTGAATTGTTAACAATAAAAATTATGGGATAGAAACATTATACTTGTGCTTACAATTACGAATGTATTAAGCATCTAGCAAATAAAACGGTAAATCGCATTAGGAAAATTCTTCACGTTCAAGAACAAGGCTCTCAAAATCAAAGAATATTAACTTGACTCCAGGTAAATAAAACTTGAGAACACACTAGTTTCTTTTTCTTTTTTTGTTGTTTTTTTTTTTTGGGTGTTTGCGTAAGAGTTTTGGCGTAACGCTAAAACACTTTTTGAAGGTTAATCGATACATCGGAAATTGACTTCGACTGTTCTCATCAATTAAGTTGTTTGATAATTTGTGAGATGTGTACAAAACTGACTGTTATCAATTACGTTTTAATTTCAATCAATCCATAACGCCATGATAATTGACTTGATGCGCTATTTATGAATATATTTAATTAGTTTAAAACTTTTTTTTTTTTTCTTTGTTTAATTATTATATTCTTCTCGCTGTATTCATTCACAATGTCAACTGCACATATTTCCTTTAGAGTCTGCAAACTCTTCCATGAATACAATTAGTATAACACTTTGCTTTATGCTTATTGTTTTCAAAATAAATTCACTTATGCTAACAAGCCAGGCTGTCGCTTAATAATAGAAACTTTCCACTAGCTAATAGCCACTAACGCAAATATTAATATAAAGGTCTGTTTTGTGTTTCTCTCAAATTGGGAGTTGGACGACAGACACAAAGTCGCTATTGAAACAACTGGTTATATTTATGTATAATTGCGACTTTTTTAAGAAAAAGATCAGGTAATTTTTCTATAAATAGCTTAAACTCTTCACAATCTAATCATTTAGAAACTTAACCATGCGTTTTACATTGGCTTTATTCATCGCTCTCGTCAGCTGCCTGGTCGTTGCTAGATGCGCGGACACCACCTCCTCGGATACTTCCTCCGCCTCATCATCGGATCTGTCCAGCAACTCTACTTCTTTGAACTCCACTTCCTCAGAAACCACTGCTTCGGAATCCCCACGTCCTTTACTTAAGGGTCGACTTCACATCGGTGTCATTATTAACAATCGTTTTCATCGCGGTTAGTAGACCTGGAACGAAATTGAATTAAACGATAATATTGCAATACATGCATAATTAAATAGTTTTACTGATAGCTTGTAAATAACTGTGAAACATTTACTACAAGTTCTTATGGAATCAATAAATCTATAGAGATATGTGTGTAAATTGAATTAAATAAATTGAGTAAGTTTTTCGACTATTTCATGCTATGCTCATCACGCTTTAGATGATTATACAATATCTGACATCAGTGTCGCAAATCTGAAGCGAACCCATATTGAAGCAATTTTTTTTATTTAAAAATTCCTGCCGAGACAATTTATACAACGATATTATAATGATATTTTATATATTTTGATTATATGGAGTCTTAGGCTTTAAAAGCATATCTGAATCATAAATCTACTTCGCTGTTTTCCTTGTGTTCGGTTATGAATATTTGGCAGCTTGAATATTTGGATCTCTTTGTTGGATAAATGCCATTCACAATATTCGCCATAAATCCCATTGCTTTTGGTTCTCACAAAATATGGTCATACTGCTAATCCTTTGAATGGTATTAACTAGATCGTCTACCAATCTTTCCATCAGCCCATTAACGAGACATCTCATTAGCCCTGAAATACTTCAGTTCTAGCACCAGAAACACATTTACAGTGGTGGAAAGACGTCGTCTATTAAACATAATTTCTCGCTGGAAAACTCAGCAGCGACGCTAAAGACCCAGATTCGCAACAAATCAACAGCTCTAACAATCCTGCTCAGAGAAACTAGTATGGTATATAGCGAAGTAGCTTTATGATTGAGAAGAATACTCTTAAGACTCCTTGTAATCAAAATATACAAAATATCATTATAACGATGTTAAATTTCTGTGTAATGCCTATCAATTAATTTTAATTTATAAAATTTCCTCAAAGCCACAAGCTCAAGTCTATTAATAAATTGACTAAGCCTAACAATAAGTGATCATATCTTAAAATTAATAGTAATTGATGATTCTATTAAACTGTTGTTTGCTATAATCACTAAGGATATATGGGTAGATCACTACGAAGCAAAAGAGAATTTTTTTGTGAGTTCTCGTACTAGATGTTTTATATGAATAAAAAGGTATTTTCCTTATGTTCGGTTATTAATTCTTTGGCAGCTTAAATATTGAGATCTATCTGTTAAAAAAATTGCCATTCACAATATTCGCAATCAATCCCAACGCTTTCGGTTCTTACACAATATGGTCACACTACCCCATTGAATTATTTTTGCCAACAAGTTCTAATGTCCACTTCAGACTAAAAATGTTTTTAATGACAAAACAACAACTTTAAATAACAGGGAAAAATGAAGCCTAATAATAGAAATATAACATATGTATTATATTGCTAGAAAATCTTGTGTCGGTCGTGTGATGCCATTAACTTGTATACGTAATAATAGCATTATTTGGTATTTTTTAATACTTGCGAAAAATTAAATAATTGTTTTGGGTTTTTTATTCAGGTTTATAATGAACTTCACATCGATGTTCGAATAAACAGAATGTAAAATAAAATATTTTAATCTGAATTGTTTATTTGATGCGCCTTTAATGAGTAAATTTAGTCAGTAGACTAAGATTCCTTCAAAAATACAATTATTACGTTTTACCACATGTTTTCATTAACAACACCATCAGCACATTCCATCCCTTGAAGTGTGCGAGTTTATTTGGCACTTGGCTCGTGCCTTTTGTTTTATAAAATAATATCACTAAGGCAAATAAACCAATCTGTAACCAAAAGAAACGATTCAAGAACAAAAAGCTCTCAAAGTAAATATAACTATAAATATAAATATCTGTTTTGCAATTTGTCCAAATTGAGAGTTGGCCAAAAGATCAACAACGCAACATAATGACTGAGATATAGCATTACATAAAATCGAACAAAAAGTCGCTATTGAAACAACTGGTTATATTCATAAACAGTTGGGACCGTGTTACGTAAAATATCTAGGCATTCTGCTATAAAAGGCTTGTAACTTTCGTAATCTAATCATTAAGAAGCTTAACCATGCGTTTTACATTGGCTCAAGTGATCGCTCTCATCGGCTGCCTGGTCGTCGTTCAATGCGCCACCTCGGATCCTTCGCCGACCACTTCAGATCCTTCTCCTTCGCCGACCACTTCAGATCCTTCTCCTTCGCCGACCACTTCAGATCCTTCTCCTTCGCCGACCACTTCAGATCCTTCTCCTTCGCCGACCACTTCAGATCCTACAACTTCGACGTCCACTTCAGATCCTAGTACATCGCCGACCACTTCAACTCCTACAACTTCGACGTCCACTTCAGATCCTAGTACATCGACATCCACTTCGTCTAACAGCACCTCCACTGCATCAACAGAGGCTGAAAGACTTAAGCTTTTGGAAATTCTTGAACTCGTGAAAGAACGCAAGAGGGAGGCAGCAAAAGCAAAACGTCGTGTAGTTGTAGTCAAGGTCGTCGAACCTCGCACCGTTGTAAGGAAGAGGGCTGGAGTAGTCGTCAGAAGAAGGATCGTTCGTCGTGGTTGAAGACACTAGACGGAAGTCTAAGATTTAAAAAAAGCATACTGATTTGAATAAAATGCTTATAGATCAAGCATAATTTAATTGTTTTACTATATACTCATATAGATTAGTCCAAAGGTATCTTTAAACTACAAAAAAAAACAAGCGCTTAAATTCTTTTTCAGCAGCAAGACTTCATTGGTCGAGTAGTATATAGTAAAATAAAGGCCATTTAAGTAATACGTATACGTGATAATTCAATGGAATTATGAATCTCATGACTCAAATGTATGTATATACATACATATTTAATAGATATACATACATACATGATACTTGTACTAAAAACTGTTTGAAATGATTTCAATTAATTTCCGTAGCCATTGTTTCAAAATGAATTTAATCTACGTATACGTAATATGTTAGTGTGCCGGAATTTTTTCCTAGAAAAATGTTAGTGTGAAATTTATTACTATACGAGTATATACCTGAAATCGGCAATGCTTCTTTTTCCATTGGATGTCAATAATTAACTATTAACTCAGCATCTGCTTGAACATTTGGTCTTCTTTTAATTGCGGAATACTTAAAGTTTGCGCAACATATGTCTTAAATTATTTGCTTTGTAAATAAATGAAAGCAGCGCAATATTAATAACCACACTTCAGCACAAAAATAGAGGGAGTAGAAATCTACCATTCCACTATGGTCCGGATTCCCAATTTGGTGGCATTAAATCGAATATTGCATCTATCTAGCTGAAACTTGGCATACTTCAATAATAAACCACTCTAAATATTTAAGCAAACTTCCAAGTAAGTTTGACCATGCCTATTCCAATGCCCATATAAACATCATGACGTATACGTGATATTTTTTTTTTATTTTTTTTTTTATTTATTGCACTCCTTTTTGTCGTCGCTCAGTGTACATTCCTCTATTTGACCAAATATAAATTTATCCAGCGCGAAAGAGTGGCGCCCGCTGACGATCCACACGTTCAGCAACGTGGTATGATAGAACTCAAGCACATCTTAATAATTAAAGCATCGGAAAAGGCGCAAAAAGCTGCAAACCGGGCTGTTATTAAAATTTAATATAAAGTGTTATTAAAATTTAATATAAAGTGTCTACTATAGTTTAACATACATTACACAACGCACAAATACGCAGAACACCTTATTTTCTTCTACAGAAGTTGACCACTTTTGTCAGCTTTTTGTTTTCCTTGGCCAACACAAAACAAGTACACATATATAACGTTAAATAAATTATCACACAAACTGTGTTTATTATTCCTAATTTACATACCTCCAACTTCAATATCGATTTTTAAAAATTCAAAATTATTATTTCGTTTGGATTTGCCAAGCGCTCAAAGTCACTAAAAGTTTCCTGCCAATTTTGTCACAAAAATCACCTGACTTTAAACGTCTGTAAAAATTGCAAGGTTGCATTTTTGACAAAAATATTTATTGATACTTTCTATTTAGGGTATCTAGTTTAAATATATAAAAAAAAAATTCAGATTTTCTTCCATAAAATTTTGGACTTTATGCCACCAAATCGGCAATCCGGACCATAGTGCATTCTAGCACTTCTCCACTGAGTAAACAAATTCAATAAATAGCTCTCAAATTATATTATTATCTTTGGGATTTGGTCAATAGATCAACGTAGCAAACTATGGAATCTGGGAAATTCCCTATTGAAACAGCTGGTTATAGCACAATTTTTCATTTCGATGAGTATCGTATTTTGGTATATAAGCCTGCCATCTTTCTCAATCCAATCATTAAGAAGCTTAATAATGCGCTTTGCCTTGGTTTTAGTTTTTGCTCTTGTCAGCGGCCCGATCGTTGCTAGATGCACCACAGCGCCTGCCGCCTCAACCAGCCCGACATCCAGTTCATCAACAAGTCCAACAAGTTCTTCTTCTACTCCGGCAGCCAGCTCTACAAGTCCTACCAGCAGTTCGTCTTCAACCAGCCCGTCTACTTCCAGCAGCTCATCAACCGCCACCACGACCACAGCACCAGCTACCACTACCACTACCGCTAGCAGTACCACAAGCTCAAGCTCAAGCACGAGCACAACCACATTTACGGCAGCCGAAAGGAGACGCTTGTTGAGAAGAATTGCTCGCTTGAGGGCTGATCGTCGCCGCTTGAGATTGCGTCTGCGTGAAAGATCAAGAGGTTGCAGAACTGTGGTTCGCAGATCTCGCAGCGATAATACAAGTGGTTCAACTGGTACAAGGCGTCTAGTACGTCTACGCAGAGGTAGACTCAATCGCCGCGGTTGAACAAGTTACGAAAATTGTCATTTCCAATGGAATAAAATATAAATAATGCAAGCATAATAATCATGATTTATTTCTCGATTTTTGCTATGGATGGTCATAAATAAAGCTATTATCAAACTCGAACTGCTTATTGGTCTTCATTACACTCTTAATCGTAGAAATGTATATGCTCAAGTGTGCTCTTAAAGTTGAATTGACAACAATCACAATTGTTGAACGGAAACAGAAGAGTCGTGCATACAATTACGTATGCTTATTGTGGCACATCCGGCAGAGAAAACAACATGTACCAAAATCCGTATGAGGCTCATTAGAAAAGTTTTTTGGTCATGGAGGCAGAGCAACCAGAATTGACCATAAAATAAATTGAAGTCGGCAACAAAAAGCAAGCAAATGAATTCGAGTGAAACAGGTGGAACAAAAAGCATAACAACTGCAGCGTGACAAACAATGGGACAGTTTGAAATGTGTTCAGGGATGGCATGTAATGCTCCTGTTCTCCTGGTCATGTGTCAATGTAGCGGACGGCAACGACAACGACGAGGAAATCGTCGTGTAGAGGTCGAGTTCTATTGCGACAGCGACGGCGGCTCCCCTGGGTGGCAGAGAGGCGATAAGAACAACGAACTGCGATAGTGTCACAAAACAAATAAGTTGCCTAAAAACCGCAAAACCAACAGCAACAAACTGGACACGACACGACACGGCAACAACAACAACAACAACAGCTATGACCACTAATGTTCAACCGCACACAAATAAAGAGATAGAGAGCATACATATAGGGACATACATACATACAAGTATATACCTAGAGAGAAAGAAGAGGGATTGGAAAGGGTTATCAGGGGATGTCACGCGGTTGCAATTGCATTGTCAAAGTTTTATAGGCTCATGGAAAATGCTGAGCTTTTTCTTTAAAGTTGAAACAATTATGTTGAAAGTAGCGAGTAGAATTAGTAAGAAATTAGTTGCTATTAGCGAGTTGGATTAGAACCATTTTTAAAAAGGATCTAAAAACCATAGAGAAAGTATTCAAATTATATGTCGATTACAATTACTCAAATGACTGCAGCGAGTTGATGTCATCTATAGTAACGAGTGACTGGTAAAAAATAGCAAGATCTCCTTACAACAAACTGTGAATGAAAAGACCTATATTCTATTTATATATTTAAAACGTCGGCAAAATATGAAGGAAATATAAGAACTCTTTCTGACGAGTAGTTACTAGCGAGTTGGTTTAGTAAAAAGTAACGAATAAGTAATTAAAATAAATATCGACGACAACTTTGTATAGCCTATATATTTCAAGATTTCAATTTTAATAAATAGACAATAAATAAATTTGCGATGTAAATACAAACTGTAAATTTAAATCAAAAAGTAACGTGGCAATGCTTTAAATTTCACTATCTAAGCACACAAAAGAAAAGGGAAAACCAGTGTGTCACTCCATTGAAGTCGCACTGTCAACGATTTATTAGCACTTTCTTTAAGACTTAAAACGGTGTACTCTTAACCGGCGAGTAGTGCGTGAAGCGGCGAGTGAGAGTGACGAGTGGCGAGTGCTGAACTTTAATGGCATTGCCTACTTTGAGGCGCACACAATTTTTGAAGTGCTCTGTAAATATTTTCTAATAAATTTTGCACTCCCATTAGGAGGCGACCCTAGCAAACGACAGCCTAAGATTTCATTACGTTGCACTCAAGTGTTTCCTGCCAGTCTGCCCTGGTCTGGCCTGACCTGGCCTTTCTGTTGACTGGCTCCGCCCACGTAATGAAAATTCTTCCTACGTAATTAGCAATGCTGCTGTGCAGTAAGAGGAGAATGAAGCAGAGTGGAGAGCGGAGCTTGGATGGCGGCATTGCCGGCGTTTCAAGTATTTGAGAGTGTTTTTAATACGCATCAACAAAAGTGGGCAATGCCGGCAGCGAAGCGTGGAACGTCGGCAGAGGTGTCGTTGCCGTTGTCGTTGTTGAGCTGCTCCATTCACACTTGACATATGCAAATGTGCACTTTAAATGGATTTATATTGTACGTGGCCTGCCATTAGCCTCGATGTGCTTTCTTTTTTGTGGGTCGGCGTGGTCGTCAACTTCTAGTCTAGTAATTAAAGCCAAGAGACGAGCAATTTAAACTGCGGACGTTGTGATTGAAATACTCACACATCTAATGGGTCACAATGCAGTCACAATCAACGGCAGCAGCAGCAGCAGCGGCAGCTCATTGTCTGCATTCAAATTATTTACACATTATCTGCAGCAGGCAGCCAAAAGGCAACACTAAGATCTCTCCAGGGCATGTCATCCAGACAGTCAGAGAAACAGAGAATGGGCGACTGAGCATTGTTATTTTAATAGTTTAAGTAACCATAATATGTTGAGTACTTTTTAATAAACTTGAAACATGAGCAAATGTTTTGTTTGTGCGCGTGCGGCACAAGGACACCAGGGACCAGGGACCAGAAACAAGCAACCAGGAACCAGGCAACCTCCAGTACAAGTGTCTACAGCACAGGCCAAGATTTATGCAAACCAAAATGTTGCCAAAAATTACAATTTAATGGAGTAGACACTGTGTTTTCCTTGTTGTAGTTCTGTGCGTGTGCGAGCATGCGAATGTGTGTGGCACATAATGAGCAGCGAACTGCGAGCAACTTGCAACAGAAACTTGCACAAAGACACAACCTGAAAGTGCTTGTGGGGTCTTTTTTTGGGGAGGGGCACAACAAAGCGTCGAGTGGCCAACTGGCAATGTTAGCAAAAGTAACTTCTCTAATTTTGTAGGAAATATGAAGCCATTAAAGCTGCAACAGACATGGAAAATGGCAACATCTTGACTGCGCCAAAGTCTCTAGTCAGCGTGCAACATGCCTCAGGCCAGCCCGGGCCATGTGGCGCCTGGCGCCCTGTGAAAGTTGTCCTCGAGAGTGTGAAAATAAATTCTGTAAGAGGTGGAGAGCTGGGCAACTCGTTTGCATGTTCTCTTCACTTCCAACTTCACTAAAAACATCTGTTGCATTTTTTTTCTATTGCAACAATTTATATGCACAAAGTGAATACTACAAAAATAAAAAAAAATGAGGACAAACAACAACAACTAGTGTACACTTATACATATATTTAATTGCCAACTTTCAAGTGACAGGCAGCGAGAAAAATGACCAGTGCCGAGGTCGAAAGGACATATCCAGCAGAAGTCCTTTTGCCATTCGGACTATTCACATTCTGGCCAAGGCTTGCACTTAATCACTGCTGCGACCAGCTGTGCCAGCTCCGCCCTGTGGTTGTTAAGTCTCGACATTGCATCCAACTCTCTGACTCTCTGATTGTGAGTCTAACTCTGTGTGTCCTTTTTTATTATAACACAATTGTATGAAAATTTATCGGCTTGAAATTGAGACACCTGCGTGGGTCAAGTGAATTACGTTTGCTCTTTCAGTTGTACCATTTTTAAACGGGGTATTAGACCTTAAACAGCAATTTTACATTTAAAAAGGGGAAGTGAAGACTGTTCTCGACTTATAATTTAATTAAATACTATTTGTCAATTTAATTTATTTATTTTCTTGTGATATCGGCAACTAGCATTATAGATTTAATTCTTACTGTTAACTTAATTTATTTCATTACAACAGTAGATGTGGATTTTACCTGGAGTCAGCAAATTAGACTTAACATGTAAGAAAGCTACAGTTGTTATTAAATTTTTATCGAATCGCGGAGCTGAAGTGAAAATTCAACATTTGAAATAAGAAGACAATAAGTCAAATCCATTTAAAATACTTGGATAACAAAAATGACTAGTGAAAAAATAATATAATTATGTTTTATTAAAAATATCTGTATTCTTTTTATTTTTACTCGAATTAATAATAGCTTTACTTTGATTTATGTGTAAAATTCTTAATAAATTGTTTCTCTTACAATAAAGTTTAAATTAACCCAAATCCCAAATGGAAAATTTAATTTAGTTTAATTTGTAATATTTTATTGTGTAAGTATTTAAGCAATATTTCCTTGAGAAATCATATAACGAAATTATTCGCGAGTAATACAAGCATTAAGAGAGATGACATTAAGTCAAATAATTTCCTTGATAATTGCAAGCTGGAATTGAGCTGAGAATTTCACGTGCGAAAATGAGGAGGAAATTAACGAAATGGAAATGATGTAAGAAAACGGTTGTTAAAATACGTTCACCGCAATGACGGCTGCATGAAATTAACTTAATTTTAATTTCCGTTGATTAATTGCATTGTCAGACGAATGCGAGATGAAATGTCCAGAGCGTGTCCCGAACACATCAGGGAGAACTCAGAATCGAGAACGTTTTTGTAGCCCCCGATGGATGAAAACCGCATGCCAAGTGTTAAATGTCAGCCACGCTTTTTAATGCAATTGAGCGACGCGTTGGTGCAGCACATGTGAGTGCCATTTAATTATAAATTAAAATAATATCAAATATATTTACATACTCGTTCACGTACTTGGATTGGACTGAACCAAATGTCATTTTAATTGCGACTGCAATACAGTTGAGGTTGAAAACTACTCGTACTATTCGGCGGGTGCTCGAATTTTCGAGGCATCTGAACTGAACTCTGTGCTCTGAATATCGCCAGAGCCACTGCCAACGATTGTTCTTCAAATTGCTTTTTAAGCACCGCGCGAATTTCATTGAAATTCCGTTTGCGCCTCGCCAATAATGTTGTACATTAAGTTGACTCTTTGTGTTTTTTGTTGTATAATATATTTTTGGTAGGTGTTTTTGTTTTTTTGTGGTTGTGGGTTGTCCCGCAAAACAGAAAACATGTTGTTCTATTTGGAATTATTTTTGGTTTGGGCATGGCTATCTAGTGCAATGGATATTTATTTTTATGGTCTTGGGTGTTCCGAATTCGGGAATTAAATGAAACGTAAAAAGCTAACTGCTTCAAAAAGTTGCCTGCCATTTGCATAAATGTCCAATGCCCAATGCCCGTTGTCCGATAAACAGGTGTTCAACAGGATATTAAATTTTTTTTTTTTCCTTTGTTTTTTCCCCCCATTTTTTTTGAAGCAAACTATTGCGTAGAACGGTCTTAAGTGTGCACATTATCATTCCAAGCACACGCGGTTGTTGCTTCTTTTTTTTTTTGTTTAGCCACTTGCATAAAAGGCGTGATAATTAGAGGCATGTGTTTTGGATAAATCATAAAGTGGTTCAGTTAAATGGAATTGCGCAGAGATAATGACTGTTGCTGGGTGGTCTGCAAAGGAACAAATGTTCGAGGAGCAAACTGAAGACCCTTATAACTTTTGATTGACTCTTCAACTCTATCACTAGATGAGGAAGTTCGATGAAACCAAGAACTATTTTATTTATTAAGTATTCATCGCGTCGTCGCTTTCTAATTTCGAATTATGTACGTAGCTACCTGCTCAGAATAGATGGACAAATAGATAATATTCAGTAAACGCATTTTGATTTATGAATAATTACAGAGAGCACCGAAATTCATTACACGCATTCGAAATTAATTGCGTAAGCTTCTGAATTTCCCCATTTTTAAATGACATCATTATCTGATCTCACAATCATATCAGCAATTAAATCATTGATCTAGTTCTAAAGCGAACATTGTGACTCAACACAATAAATACCAACACTTTGAGATATAGTAAAATTGTAGAATTCTAGTGACTAATCAAAAATGCATTTCTTAGAGCAAAAAAAAAGAATGATTGCAACTGTGTTTTAAGAAGCCGCCGCACCACGTTGCGTATGATTAATGCATTTGTCGAGAGCAAAAAAAGCGGCTGAAAGGAAGCTTCAGCAGGCGACAGCAGCTCAGACTGAGACAGAGCTCAATTAATGATGAAATGCACGTCGTGAAATTGAAGTTTGAGGGGCAAGGAAAACTGGCAATAATTGACTTTTAAAAGGAAACAGGTGGCGCCCAACTCAAAAGACGTCAGCGAAAAAAAAACAGAGAACTGCTGACGTCAGTTGAAGGAATGACTCAGGTGTCTCCTATAACTGAAATTACAGTAGTACAACGTATGCAAGAGTATCTATTTTAGGCATCAGGATGAATCACAGACAGACAGCGTAGGCTTCCTCTTCCGATATGATCCTCTGTTGTCCGTTGAGACAAGCAACAACTCCCAACGCAATTCGCTATGTCCATCTTATTTATGCGCTGCATGTCTTTGAGCATTATTTTTATTGTAATTCTCTAGGCGGCGGACTTTTATCAACGGCGATAAGCCGCACACGCACCCATAAACCTCGTTTCGTTTCGAACCTGCCGTGTCCACGGGTGTACAACAAAATGACCTTAAAATTAAATGAGCAATTTTATTGTTATGGTCAACATGCGTGCATTATTTACGAGTAATTTTACCAAATCAACTAAACGCAAAATAAATAAATAAACAAAATAGAAAATAGAATAATAAATTTGCAAAAATAATTAGGCAAGTGCGGGTAATTCTTTCCTGACACTTTCAATTGAACATATTAGGGTGATCGCATTAACCATAAACAGAACCATAAACTGACAGCTTCTCTCGCCTTGTCTTGTCTTCTTGTCTTCCGTCGCACAGTTCGCCATTCGATAATGCAAATTTTGAAGCCGCTGATATCCAACTCATCGCAACTGGTAACAACCAACTGTCGACGACTGGCAACAGGCGGTTCGCACGTTCGGAGTCAAGACTCAAGACTCGAGACGAGTCGAGTCGCTTCCAGGGAGAACCAATGCCGCATACTAAGCAGGGGCGCTGAGGCCCCACTTTGGGTATATCCGAGTTTTTAGCAAAGCGAGCTCATTATGCTCATTTTGTATGCTTTTTTTGCCAATCTGCTTTCGTATATAAATCTAACGCGCTCCGTTGGATAGTCATCACTTCTTTGGTGGAAACTTCAGTGTCAAGTTTAGCTCCTGCTGTGATCAGTGCGCGAATCTAATAAAATCTAAAAAAAACATCAAATTCCCTACATTTGCAATCTTAAATAAGGATTTATCCCGAAAAACTTTAAAATCACTCCAATCAACATGAAGTTCAGTGTTGCGTTTGCTTTGTTGGTGATCGTCGGGTTTGTGGCCATCGGCGATGCTCTGCCTGCCAGGAAAAGTGAGTGATCAATTACCCAAAAAAGGATACGCACAATAAAACTCCGAAAATAAATTCAATAATATTCTCTACCAAAAGAAAGAAATATATTCATCTCATGCTCATCTTATTCTCTCGTTCCATCCACATCCACAATCATCCACAATTTCGACTTTACTGAAGATCGACAATACTTTGTTCCAGGAATGGTTTACTACCAGCAGCCCGCCGCCGCTGAATGGTACGGTGCTGGGTCCGGTGTTGGTCCCCAGCAGAGGATTATGTACATGCAGTATGTGCAGCCAGGACGCACTCATGCCCGCTCCACTCAAGCAGCCAGCGCCCTTGTGGCCGGCGAATCTGTTGCCACTGGCACCTATCTGAAGGGTAAGCCAACGACATGATTTTGTCTTCCATTATGCCATCCCACACTCACTAACCAAATCCCTAAAAAAAATCCTCACATTTTCCCTTGTTGTTCTAACAAAGATTGCAATCACGCAGAGTCCGATGTGGCAGTCAGCGTTGATGACAGCAGCGCCGAGGGCGCCCAGGCCGATGATGTCCTGAGCGCTGCCGGTGCCCAAGGTGCCACCTCTGTGGCCGAGGCCTACCCCGATGAGGCTCCCGTCGTCCAGGTTGCCGTCGACAACGCCGCCGAATCCGAAACCGAGGTCGAGGCTGAGGTGCCAGCTGCTGTAGAGAACGATGATGCCGCCAAGGTGCCACGCGATTTCAACTTTGCCGCCGAGGAAGCCGCTGCTGCTCCCGTCGAGACTGAGGCTGAGGAACCCGCCGCTGTGCCCGCTGTTGAGCAAGCCGCTGAGGAAGAGCTGCCCGCCCCCGCTCCAATTGCTCCTGTCGCTCCCGTTGTGCCAGCCAAGCGTGTTCTGCCCGCCCAGAAGAAGAAGGTCATCGTTGAGCTCGACCAGTCTGCCGATGATGTTGAGGAGGCTCAAGTTGCTGCCATTGAAGATGAGGAGGCCGAGAACGCTGTCGCCGATGATGTCGAGGAGGATGATGAGGATGTTGTTGAGCCCGTCAAGCCCGTTGTTGTGAAGCGTCGCCCAGCTGCTCGTCGTCCAGCTGCCAGACAGCCAGCTCCTGCCAAGCCCGCCAAGAAGCCACTGCCTGCTGGCACCTTCTTCCCCATTGACTTCGGTGGCACCAACGGTGGCGCCATTGCCATTGCCAACTCCTTCAGCACGGGCGAGGGCGGCTCTGCCACTTCGCATGCCATCGCTTATGGTTCTCCCGATGCTGCTCGCGCTCGCGTCCGTCCCAATCCCAGCAAGCGTCGCCATTAAGCGGCTCTGATCCACGACTGATGCTCAATCCCAATGCAAAACAAAAAACACCACCAATTCTTGCTAACGCATCGACAAGGTGCAAACGATATCTTCTTCATTTCGAAGTCTGTAACAGAGTTTTGTAATAATTAGTCGAATTGTAAACACAGTAAATACAATAAAAAAAAGTTCTTTCTGTTTTTTAAATACTCAAGTGTTATTTACTTCACAATTAATAATTAGTTGCTTTCTGTTTTTGCAATGCAATTATTTTATTTCATACACTTTTTTTTAGTTTCAATTTCAAAAACAAATTAATTGCTGTTTAAACTTAATACATTACTAGATGGAACCAAAGGCTTGAAAAAAAACATTTGATTTAACAAAACAAGAATGCAGAACTTAGCGAAGTAAATGCCTCGGTAAATAGATAAAAACAAAAAAAAACATCAGCCATCGGATTTGACTTAAGAGCTAATGGTTGTTCCTCAATTGTGATATCATTGTGTTGTGTGTATATAATATAATTATTTCTCTCTTTTTGTGTTTTTGCTTATTCTTATGCTTCTTCATGTCTGCATTCAATGCGCTAATTTTACAATAATTATTTCGGTGTATATGAATTCAGAAGACACTACGCTTACGCTTAACTTGGTTGCTTTTCGTTTTTTTTTTGTTGTTTTGGAATTCAATGCAACTGCAATGTGAGTGCTGTCGGCTTGGAATTTGTTTATAACCCTTGTTGTTGCACATGTGCTAAAGTGAAGTGAGACTACTCTATACATATACATATATATATATATATATATATATATATATGTGTGTGTATATACTCGTGTATGCATTAAAAAAACATTAAAACTAACACGGCAACTGTTGCTGTCTACTGTCCCCGCACCCGGCTTTCCACTCTCCAATCTCTCTTCACTATCAGTAACCGTATTTATCCTGCAGCGAGGACATGACATCGTTGGCCAGATTGCTCAGCCTGCCGGCCACTTTGTGTACTCCCTGGCGCACGCTCTCCTTCACATCATCGAGATCGGGAGCATTGAAGTTCACCGCCGTCGAGTAGCCACCAGAACCTAAAAACGAAAGTACACTTAAAGATGGTTTGTTTATGGAATGTAATTAAAATTATTACTGTTGCGATTGTTCAAGCCACTGCCGCCTGACGTTCCGTCGCCAAAGTAATCGGATGACGATATAGCGCGTGAGCCCTGGAAACGATTTAGATTTGCGCTAATATCAGCCGATGATTGTTCGCTCGCAAAGAACTGATCGGAGCCAAAGCCTTTGGCATTGCCAAACTTTTGTTGAGCCGCCACAGGATCATTGCTATTGTAGCTGCTATTACTCTTGCTGCTTTTACTTTTGCTGGCCAATGATGCTGATCCGCCACTGGTCGCCTTGGGCTTGTCGTAGTCACTGCTGGCCGCGAACATTGACGTAATGTTACTATGCGTGCCACCAATGGGTTCAATCGTCTCATAGCCCAACGCATCCAGTTCATATTTATCTAATTTGCTGCTGCTGCCAGTGCTCGACTCCTTCTTTTCACCGTACAAATTCAACGAATGATCATTGAAGAAATTATCATTCTCCAGCGCTGCCAATTTGCTTTGTGCACTTGACTTGGGCGCAACTGTCTGCTGCAACGTTTCCATGTCACTCAGCGCCGAATGTGCCACATCAGAGCCACGTAAATTGAAACCCATGCCCAGACGCTCCATTTGCTTGGCCTTGGCGGGATCGATGCTCTTGAGCTTGGCCTCCTCGCGTGTCTTTTGCAGCGACAGATCCTGATATGCCAAACGCATGCTGGCCACCGTCTCCAGTTGCTCTTCAGCGGTTTGTGGCTTGTCAGCGACAGCAGCAGCAGCTGCTGTTTTGCTCTCATTCGCTGCATTTGCGCGTGCTTCGATGTCGGCAAAGTTAGTCTTTACTTTTGTGGCGCCCAAGCCGCCCACTTTTCGTGCTCCCAACTGAAGAAATAACAGATTTAGTTATAGTTTAAATTTATAGTTTTGCGCCACTTACTGCTCCCTTCTTGGGCTGTATTTTGCGCACACCAATCGAAGACGGCACCGCCGCAGGTGCCACAATGGCATTGAGCAGATCAACGCTGGGTGCGCCCGTATCAGCTGCCACAATTGGGGTCGTGGTTGCTTTGGGTTCCAGCTGCAAGCATAGAATGATTAATTGGAATGTCTAAATAGTGCAGGTTGTAAATAAAGCCGTAAACAAATGTAACAAAACAGCGTGTCTAGTGGTTCTTTACCTTGGGCGTGTTGCTTGCCAGGCTGATGTTGTTGTTCTCGAGCAAAGCGTTGGCATTGTCATTGTCGCATTGCGCAAAAAAGTCCTCCTCCTGCTGTTCCTCCTTGGCGGCATCGTTGCCCTCGCTCTTGTCGGCCGTGGGTTCCAAATGCAGCTGTGTGGATGAGTGTGTCGTGTATGTTTGTTGTTGGGCAAGCAAGCAAAGCAAAGAACAAGAACAGGAACAGCAACAGAGTGTCAAAGTTAGTAGGAAACAACGCAACGTGTGGAATGGACACTCACCTTGGTGCCATGCACCTTCATGGCTTGCTGAGCAAGCGAAGATAACTTGTCGCGATAGAGCTGTGCTGCCCGTGAATTGTATTTGACTTGAGCATCGCTGCTGGTGCAGTTGTGGCCACGAAAGAATTGCGCCGCATTCGCATTACCGCCCAGCTGCATTTGGCGTAACTGCAGCCAAGTCCAGTTGGTGTCGAGGTTCGTGCTGCGCACAAAGGTCAAATGCACGCCGAGATTGCGATGGACGGCGGAGCAATCGATGCATATGAAGATGCCATACGTGACGGAGGACCATGTGGGCGCTTTAGTGGCGCAATCAAAGCAGGACTATTTAAGCAATTATAATCATAATTAGACCATTTCATGGAATTGGGAAACTAAGAAATTTTGATTGATTTACTGACCTTGTTAGCTGGTTGCGCACGCAGACGACTGAAAACGGCTTCAATTTCTTGTTTTGTGGGTCCCGTTGCATTGTTCGACATCTTTGTTGACGAAGTTGATTCCCTCTTTTTTTTCTTGTGAATTTGTTAATTTAGTAAACTGTTTTCGTGGCTGCCTCTCGCTGTGCTCTCTTCCTCTCTCTGTCTTCACTTGTCACCGAGTTTGTTTTATTGACACTTCCTGCTCTACGACCTCAACTGCGGCTTCCCTAAACTTATTGCAAACCTTTTAAAATTTGGATCAATTGCATTTGGCAACGTTTGTTTTAAATGCTTTGTAGTTTGCTATTCGTGTTCAAGAATTTTTGACGTGTGTTTTTCGTTCCAGTCCCCCTTCCACGTTCACGATAGAGATGAGTTTAGTGTGACCGCACGTCGCATTTGGAAAAGTCTTATTTAAAGCATAAATATTATACCCTGCCTACATTTAAAATTTGTTAAATTGATTGTTATGTTAATAAATTGTAATTATAACTTTTCGTTTATTACATTTTCGATTAAACAATTAACCTTGACGATTTTCGCTTTCATTTTTTAAAACTAATATTCAATAATATATATATTATTTTAAGAATGAACGATAAAATATTCTATTAATAATGATACATATTTGCTCAAAATTACTATGAATTTTGCAATAGATGTTTGTTTTACAATCTCATCACAGCGACCTCCGCCTAAAAATAAAAACCGTTCATCGTACTTCGTTTTTAATACTATCGTATAGACTGCCTTCGATAATATCGCCAGCAATCAGCTGTTCAGACCCGCGCAATTGGAACCCGAACTTGTTCGTGGAACATCTTTGAATTTGGAGGGTAATACTTTAAATTTAATATAAACATTAAAGTACTTTTAGGTAATTAAATATATATACCTGAAATATTTAACAAAATGTCTTGAGAAATGGTTAACACACAAGATTCAATTTGAAATTAAAATTACCGGCGGCACGAACAGATTTCCTTTTTATAAACAGCTGTTTAGGGCATTTTAGTGGTGTTGAGCAACAGCTGCGGGAAAACAGTATTGTTAGAATACGCGAACGGAGTTCCTTACGCGATAAGAAGATTAACAGGCAGAATTAAATAGTCGCTACAAGATGGCGTGCAAAATACCTTTTACGCATTGATCGAGCGTGGTAAGAAATCGCTACTAATATTTGCTAAAGTCTAAGGTTGATTAACAAGTATATATTCAATTCTAGAAGTCAACCAGGAAAACGCAAGGGCCACAAATACCCTCGTTAACAAAGACTTGCAAAGAATTTACGGAACTTTGCTGGAATTTTTCCAGTAAGCTCCCGTGTTCACGTTGCAGCAACAAATTCCTGAGGTCAACAAATCTCTTAAATTCCTTAACACTGGCCAGGACCCCGAACTAAACATCTACTCCATCGAATATATTTACTGTATACCAAAGGCAACCAGTAATTTGTTACGGAAATGTCATCAGGCAAAGAGTCAATATCACTCTGTGATCCTAAGGATGCAACGCAGGAATTTACTATAAAAGTTGAACCGAATATGAATGACTTTTATTTAGATAAAGACATAATTGAGGCCATCGACAGCCTGCATGATTTATTTGTGGACATCCTTGAAACCAAAAATTCATTTGAGTTAGAGGAAGAGCAGAATGCTCGGAACTGTGGCAAGCATAAGAAAGCTAAAGAAGAGGAAAAAATGCCTCCAGCGCCGCCAGCGCCTTCCATCAACGCAATAGAGGAAAGCAGCAACTTGTTCACACAAAATTTAATGGAAATATTTAATCCTGAGAGCAAAAATTCAAACGTGGTTTTGAACAGTCATCCTAAGTCTGTAAAAGAAAACACAAAAACTTTGAAGTTAAGTGATAATTGCTTAACTAATTTACAAAGCCCACAAGGAAGCATCCATAATAAAATCATCGATTCACATCAAATGGTTAAAGAGGATAAAGGTTGGTATTCACCGCCATCTTCTCCGGAAACCTCAAGAAGTATGTCGAAAAATCGACGTTTTGAAGTGGGGAGGCAATCTAAGTCTAAAACCCGGAATATTTCCCCAAGAAAACACCTGGATAAGCGTTGGCGATCGAGATCGAACAGTCAAAATATTTCTCCAAGGGGTAGAAGAATCTCCCGCTCGAGATCTAAGAATCGAAATATTTTTCCTAGTCGTAAAAGTGTTTCAAGAAATAGACAATATAGAGAAAACCGTCGTTCGAGATCCTACAATCGAAATATTTCCGCAAGGCGCAGAAGACCTTCGCGCTCCAGATCTAAAAGCCGAAATATATCTCCAAGTCGAAAGAGCCATTTTAATAAGCGCTGGCGATCGAGATCTTACAGTCGAAGTATTTCACTTAGACGGGGAGTTGTGCCGAGAAATAAAGACCGTAATGAACGTTCGCGAACGAGATCTGCAAATCAAAATAATTACCCAAGTCTAAGAGAACTCTTGCGCTCCAGATCTAAAAGCCGAAATATTTCGCCACCACTTAGACACTTAAGACGGCAAGCAAGATGTGACAGTCGAAGTATTTCTTCTAGTCGTGGTTTGTGTAGGAGTAGATACGGCAATGATCGCTGTCGATCAAGATCTAATAATTCCCCGAGGCGTAGAAGATGCCGGCGTTCCAGATCAAAAAATCGGAATAATTCCCCAGTAGATAAACGTGTCTCAAGGAATAGACACTCCAAAAAGCATTGGCTATCGAACAGTCGAAGTATTTCCCCTAATCGTGGTAGTGGGTCCAGAAAATCAAATAAACGATGGCGATCGAGATCTAAAAGCCAAAATATTTCCTCAATTCTTGACAAGTCCAAGAGTCCAAGTATTTCTCCAAATAGTATAAGTACAGTGAAAGATGATCACTCTAAACAACATGCGATATCCAAGAGTCGAAATATATCCTCAAGTTGCAGAAAACCATGGCGATCGAGGTCTAAAAGTCGAACTAGAGTTGTTTCACGTGGAAGAAGTATTTCTCCACAAAAAGGCAGTAGACTTCGTTCCAGAAGGAGTCGGAGTCCCCCACAATATCCACACAGAAGCTACACTGAGCAAGTGCCGCGCGAAGAAAGTAGAAGTTTGGTACATCAGTCCGACAATCACATTTCTGAGCAAAGATCAAATTTATTTATACCTCATGAAAGAGCTTTATATAATGGTTCATCGCCAAGGCAACTAGTTAAAGCTCGACAGTTCGTTGATGATACACTTTCACATCAATCATATTATTTACCATTTTTGAAAGAAGGTAACTTAATTAATACGAGACTAACTTCTCGTCCTACTACGTTGGAAAGCCACTTTATTATAAATCCGATGGCGAATTCAGCGTATCAAGGTATAAATCATTTTGATAAATTCGGATATCAAACTTTAGGACCACATGATTTGCGACACAGATTGGAAATACGTCGTTATTATAATTATGAAATGTCGCATTGCAAAATGTTTAATTATGAATACTTAACATATTAACTTATATATTATAACATATGTAACATATTATTATTAGTATTATTTGGCACACTTTTATGTATTCTCGTTTAATAAATTCTGTACATTTTAAAACTTAAAAAGATTTCACTCTAGAACGCTACAATATTTAGATGTGCTATATAAGAATATACTATGATATGTACATATATTAAAAATCTTCAGGCCAGCAGTTTGTTATGTTTTATTGAGTAGAAGGAATTATAATCAAAAATTTAAATGGTTAAGTTGAGAACTTGCACTTTTATTAAATATGTACAATTCTCATTATAATTAAGTTCACAACCAGCTAAATTATTATTAATTATTAACTCATGATATAATCATTCAATTACATAAGTTTTTAAAAGCGACATAAGCTGACAGTTTATTTCTGATTCTTCTGGCATACTGTTAGGAACGCCTTTAAGGACGTGATTTTTCCACATGGTTAGAAAACTAAATTCCTTCCACCACACACTTACGCTTACCCAAGTTTAGGATTATATATTTTCTTCTGTCAGACAGGATACTTGAAATGCTGCTAGTATGTTTGCTACAACTGATCTAGCAACGGGTTCTCGATTTGCTGGTAATTAACAAATATCAGAAATGTGGTATAGAATCTGGTTTTTATGAGGCTGAAGTCACCCTTTTATTAAATTTTTGAGAAAATGCAAATACACGTTTCAATTACAAATAGTATTTTACCTATATAAACCTCAATATTCTTTTAATTATAATTGCAACCCGATGTATCGGTTTATTTTATTGAACAAAAAGTTGGTGTGTCCATGTACACATAAATTCATTTGAGTACTATAAGAACGATGTAACTATTATGTAAGTAGTATTACTGGTTAAACTTGTTGACAGCTGCGTCCTAATCTTTAGCACTACGACTAGTTGTTGGTATATTCCAATCATTCTTCTGCGAAGTAGCTCTAAAATTGTTAGACAACGGAGGACGTTGGTTTGGTTTTGGTTTACGTCCGCCCAGTGTTGGAAAATCATCCTCCTTATTAATGCAGGCGGCGAATGCTGTACTATCAGTCGGGGAGTACTTGTTCTTATTCTCTGACGATTGGCACGAGACAAAAGAAGAGCTTGTGATGTCCGCTTCGGGTTGATCGTTTATCACCTGGAACTTTCGCTCTTCCCTCGGTGGCAAATGTTTGCCGGGTATTGGCTTGATTGCGAGATCGCCACACATATAATCGCTGAAGATAAAGGCCCAACGAGAGACCAAGGAATGTACACAATACCTGCAGCGATCGTTATCTTCGTGGTACTGCAAGAAATGAAGTCTTGAAAGTATTATAACTCATAGCTAAGCTAAATTATTTGCCTCACCTGACAGGAGATGCCCGAATTATATTCATAATGGTCATTAATGAAGACGGCATCGGTAACACTCTTATTAATGCCAGTGCTTTTTTAAATCGGCTATTTCCATTACTTCCTTCTTCAGGATATAGAACAGATATTGAATGTCGTAGACAAGAATATCTGTGTCCTGTATATCCGAGTCGCTAGCCAAATAGCGGAAGCAGCCTTTCACCACAGGCATTAGTTCAGTGCTCGTGAACACGGTCAAGGGATCATTGGGATTATCACTGACTTGGCAGCCACGCAAGTACTGCACAATATTGACATATAGTTTTCCCATATCAGTTTCCCCCAATGCTTTTGGGGGAAGAGGCAAATAATGCGTGGAATCCGCATGAAGTTTCGCATCGTTGCTCTGGCCAAAGATAATCTGACCTGTAATCGAAGAATTATAGAAGATTATAGGCCGAGCCGTATTTGATTAGTTAGTTGGTCTTACCCGGATTTATCAGCGAACTATAGACGGATATTTTACCAGATTTTATAGAGAATAAACAAGCAGCAAACTCAGCTGGTGTATAAATGCCATCCTTCGTTTTGTCAAAATAATTGAAAGCGGCAAAAAACAAACTTGCTATTTTCTAAATCTATGGGATGAAGAATTAGTGTGGTAAGTATAGATGTAGCACGAGAGAAACCTACCATACTGTGCCTTGCCCTTCATAATTATGCGCTCAATATTGCATTTCATTTGTGTGTTTTGCTGAACGGCTTCACGTTGCTGACTCTCCACAGTGGAGACAAGCTGGCCAGTGGACGTCATGCGCTCCCTGGTTCCGCGTTCTGCAATCTCAGCGTCTTTGGCACGTGAATTGTACGGGCCGCGCTGCTGCGCATTCATATTCTACACGCATTTGGAAATTGAAGATTGTTTATGTATGTATATATGTATATCCATTGTGAAATACTCACACTCCAAATGCCTCCGCATCGTGCCACAGCTTGGGGCAATGTCAGGCCACGTCCTTCTGCGCTGTTACGCCAATCCTGGACGAATGCCATGAAACCATTCTTCTTTGGGGGCATTTTTAACTATGTATGTAAATCTCCAAAGCGAATAGAAATGTGAAGCGCATTAACAAACTGAGCATGTGAAGTTACAGACATGAATTTGCATACATACATATGTATATACACAGATTCATATGTATGTAAATAAATAAATAATATTAAATCATTCACACAATAATTACCTTTTTTACAAATCAACGTTTTAGTGACACGAAGTTTACAAAAAAAACTCAAGAGAAATAATTTTAGCCCAAGTAAAATTTTAAAGCAAATGAAAAGGGCGCTACGTTTCCCCCCAAAAGATCAAAGCACAACTACGTAGCGTGACCGCATATTATATTTGAAAATATACTGATTTGCTCAGAAAAATACACCACTTGTAAGATCCGTTCTAATAAATTTGTCTTCCAACACTTTCCAAAATAACGGCAAATATCAGTGCTGCCAATTTGGATTTTTTCCCGTCAAAACTGGCTTTTTTTGAAGGCTAAATGCGGGAAAAATTTGTGAATTGCGGGAATTGTGAAAAGCGGGAATTCTAGCTTTTTTAGAAATTCTGTTGGCTTTTTCCCAACTTTTTTTGTGTTGTTAACACAAAAGTACAAAATATGGAAAAGTGGCAGATTTACGATAGGCACTTATAAACAATCCAGAAAATGTGTTGGCGTATCGATTGTTTTCTCGAAATACGCTAATTTCATCACTCGCTTAGTGTTTCCATTTCAATTTGCTCAAGCGGGCCAACATCAGCAACACAAACAAATTTTTATCTTTAAAGATTCTGGTAAAAACCGGAGATTTTTTTGAGTTGGCAACTGTGGCCATCCAAATATTGTGTTTGCCCTGGTCATACGCGATTTCTGGCTATTTGCCAGGTTAACCAATTTAAGGAATGCATTCTAAGCATAAGTTAAAGTATTAATTTCAAGCAAAAGATATACTCTATTCATTTTTATTGTAATATAGAGAATCGGATTGTGACGGATGGGAAAATGCTGCGTCGACTATGAAGTGCCTATAAAATATCTACAGATGATAGGCACTAGTATGTCATACGCAAATGAGACAGACTAAGGAGATAACGATTAAATAATGCAAATCTTTATCTTTTAAACAAAAATGAACTTAATAAATTGTTATTTTTGAAGACATTTTTTTCTCTTTTTTTTGATACATTTGTTTTTAGCTTTTTTTTGGATTTTTAAATAATTTTGTTGAGCTTTTTTCTCCATTCATTCCGTCAAAAACAGCTTTTTTTTTGCTGGTCAAAAGTTGGCAGCACTGCCAAATATGAACATGCATGCAGTTAAAATTGACAAATAACGAATTATTAAATTTCAAAGGAAAATGGTATTTTTACTGTAATGCGAACATTAATAAGTATTTAATATGACAGTCAGAATAATAAATTATATTAAACTTATTAACTTGTTTTGTATATTGATATATTTTATAACGTCCATGGAAATGGTTGGCAACGCACTTAACAATCTTAACAGTGATGCTCCTCACCAAACTTTATATTTAACAGTGAGCTGTTGCCAGTTAAGTTCAGCATCTGTTACGATTATGTAGTTGGCTTTGCGTTATGTTTCTCTATCTGCGTTAGAAGCAATAAAACGACACTTTCTGTTAAGATAACCGTTACCACTATTTTAACTCAGCATTTTTCAGAATAATAATATTTTAACGGAGTACCTTCGAATGTTAATCAAAAAAGCCATAGACAGTAGTTTCGGCTATATTAAAAAGGGGGATAACAACAACCTGTTTAAACTTACGCGCATTGAAAATATACTAAAATGTTCAGAGTAACCAGGTTATAATTTCGATGTTCCTGAATTTTGGTATATCTGAATGGCGTTAAAAAGCTGTTTTTTCAGAAAAAAAAGTTTGGATAAACATTTAATTTAGAAGCATAAACAACACCATGCGAGTCGGACGTGTACCGCGCGTAATTGAAAGTTCTTCTACTTGTATAAGTTTGTAGAATGATATTTTATAAAACGACGCGCGAAATGTTTAATTTCAAAAACTTATAGTAACGGATATGAGTAAATAAAAGGTGGGCAATATACTAGTGTATATAGCCTTGTTTTTGTTAATAGAAATCGGAAAGAAAAAGCTCGGCTTTAACACAACAATACTTTGGTCGCCGGGCTCTAAAATTGTGTTTGTGTTTTAATTGTGTTTCGCCAGTGTATTATTGTTATTGCCAAGTTAAATAATTAAAATTGTAAAATATAATGCCACGACCTCTAAATTTACTAAATAGCAGCTGAGAAAAAAATGCAAGTGCAAAAAGTATCCGTGAAAAAGTACGAACTACTCATATAAGAAAAATACGTATACACGCACACACACTCGCATACATGACGATCATTCATTATTGCTGCTGCTTCTTCTTCTTCTTGCGCGACGTGTTTCGCTTAAGCTCACCTGGCGTGTGTGTATGCGTGCGTGTGTGAGCGAGTGCTGTGTTGTGCGCAAGTGTGAGTGAGACAGTGAGTGCCGAAGTGAGAAGCCGAGCTTTCAACTGTTAAAGTTAAAGTTCTTTAGCTTGCGTCGGCGTAGCGTTGGCAGCAGCAACAGGTTAGACCCGTCTACAGGTTGGTTGGCATTTTTTTTTCTACATCGTTAGTCTCTTCTGTTTACATTTGTATGCATTTTACATTTGCATTTGATTTGTTAATCATTTGCATTGCATTTGTTTAAAAAACTCGTGATTAATCTCCTTAGGAGCTTTGCTTGTTTGTTCGAGCTTCTCTCATGTTCATATTACCTGACTTATTTATTTTATTTAGCTTATTTATCCCTTCTCCTTATCAGATGACTCAGCTGACACGTTCGTTCTCAGTTCTCAGTTCCCAGTTCTCTGGTTTCCCCTTTTGGTTCTCGTTCGTTTCTTATTGTCTTTTCGCATTCCTCCTCAGCAATGTTTGCTGACAAGCGCAGATTTCAATTTCTTTTGCTTATCATTATACGTGACTGATCTGATCTATCTAATGTAATATCTTTAAGATACGCTTCGTTGATATATGTTTATAAACAAAGAAACTTAAGTCTGAAATTTATTTATTTTGGTCATTCTCGTGCAGTCTTTTCGTGTTCTCACTAAACACATAAAAATGTTACCAAAATAGTTTTGGGCCAAACCTCTTTTAGTGTTTTATTTGCCAAATTGGCCTTCTGAGTGAATGCTTGTCAGGACTTGATGACGCTAACGACTCTCGCTTCCCACCTATTCTTCTTTTTTACGACTACATAAATCCACTTTTCTATTTTGTTCACAAAAACTCGATTTAGCAAACAAATATAAAGGTGGAAGAGAGAAGTTCTGAGAAAGTGAGCGACATGATGCAATGCAAATTAACTTTTTAATTTGCAATTCCAAAATTAAGATTCTAATCGTAATGCTTCTCGTTCTAAGTACGAAATAAAAAGCAGTTGAACAACTGAAATGACAACATTCATTACTTGAAATTCTGTATGACATAATAAACTCGCATGAAACAATTAATTAGTTGAATAATTGCAATTACTTTTTTGATTTATTGATAAAGTGGTTCAATGGCTCATTTATTAATGCATTTCATTCATGAATGTTGTTGCAGTTTTTCTCTAAATTTGAGTTAAATAAAAAACAGTTTATTCAGATAAGGTATCAGAAAGTATTTGTTGAATAAGTTAAATATAAAATTTATAATGTAGAACCACTTGCTTACTATATCGAATAAGTTTTAATCACAAGTATGAGTACCCAAATCTATATTTAACATACATCGTAATGATGTAGTGTATCGAATTATTTATTCTAATTATAAAATCGGATTAAATAGTGTTATATAAATTATTACATAAATACTTTGTTGTAATATCGATAGCTTAGTATTACTACATTAGTTATTCTTTGAATGCATCATTGATACATCAGATAATATCGATATCTTAGTATTAGTTATTCTTTGAATGAAATCAAATTCTTTCATAAGTTTGATAGGTAACCTAATTCAATTTGCTTTGGTCTATTGAAATAGACTGTTGTAATTCTGTGAAGAAAAGCTTCAGACTCCAACCTGGAACATTCACATAAAATATTGTCTTTTTAGCGAGGCCCAACCTCAAGTGCTCCCATTTCAGTCGTTTAATAGGTCATTCGATTGGATAGGTCGCCATATGATGATGACGATGGCGATGGTGATGGGCGGGCTGCACCCATTTGGCCAGAATGTGAGTTGCGACTTGGTAATTAGCTTTTAGGTCAGTATCTAAAGTCGACCTTTTATCAACGTAACGCAAACGACATGATATAAATGAAATTCCCTTGCGTGTCAAGCCAAAGATCGGAGGCATAGTAGGAAGAAGTTTGCGTTGGCTAAATTATAGCAAATGTTACGAGTCTTTTTTGGTTTTTGTTTTGGCCAAGGTTAGAAGCCGCGCAATGTGACAATGTTACGTCTGGTCAACTTGGCACTCCCACAACAATCAGAGTTGGAGTTGTCCCCATGACGTCAACGTTGTGTATAAATGTTGTGTGTGGTTCTCCATATACATATATACATATAAATTTTTGTATATTTCGGCCTCAATTTAGTGACTTGCTACAGTTGACATATTTAAATACGAATTTGCATTTGCCACTGCACTGCGACATTTGGCGACAACAACAATAATAACGATAACAACTAGCAAACAAATCTTAAGTTTTCTAATTGCTTTGCCATTTGCTAATTAAGTTTTACAGTTGAAGAACCTTAAGGCCCTTATCACACAGTGCAAAAATTTCGCAGTCGGTGTAAAGTTTGCATTTTTCCCTCCCCACTCCAAGCTTAATATTATTGTTGTTGTTGTTGTAGTTGCACTTGTTACCTGCCGTGACTGAAAGTCATTTAAAGTGTTTTGGCTCTTGCCTGACGCTGTACAATATAATTATTTATATGCATGTACAATGCTTCTGCCACCAGCTGTAACCGCTTTCCCAGCTCCAAACGGCCAACTGGCAAACGGGGCCAACTATGCTAATTTAAGCATGTTCAGTGCACTGAAGGTAACACAGACGAAGTAGGAGTTAAGCCCGCAAATTCTCCTACAACTCGTATTTTCAAATATTAAATGGGACCTCTGATAAGGCGCTGATTTATTTATGATTTATTTATGGAAAGGGGTTACGCAAAATGACTGTTCAAGGGAACTTTAAACTTGTGAGCTTATTTTGCACAAAAAGAGTCAAGTTATGATAATAATTACTGCACATAAACATAAGAATTTGAAATAATTGTTATTAAAATACCTTTTAAATGGATTTATACAGCTGTAAACTTTGAAATAGCAGTGCGACAGAAACAAAACTATATTCCTGTTTTTAGAATACGTATTTAAAAAATTTGCATAAATATAATGTAATTTCAGAAAATTTAAAAATTTTATAAAAGTGCACGGTACATATTAATATATATATCAATATTTATTGTGTAAGAGATGCTTCAATTCAATTCAATTTGGATGAACAAGTTTTCAATCAAAATTGTATTACATTAATGAATTGAAATATTCAAGTCTATAATTTATTGCAGCCCTGCATTCTTCATCTTTTTTTATTCCAAGTAGACAATCTGGGATTATCGCTAAAGTGTTGACCAAGATATGAATTCTTCCGAAACTCGTTAGCTCAATAAACTGAACACTTTGGCCATGGCACGCGTTCTCTGCTGCTAACAGACATTTTCGTATTTTCGTATTTCAATTTTCCAGTTTTTCTGGGCGACAGACAATTTTGTTATGGACACGTTTGAGCGTCTTATCGGTCAAATTACTGAACATGTCTTCGGGTTATTTACCATAATGCTGGAATTATGCAAATGCAGCAAATGAGGTAACGAGGGAAAGCTTTGGGATGAAGTGGGGAAACTTGTACAATGAAATATCTTAGAAATATGGAAATACACCACATTGATAAGCTTCATAGGTTGGACAAGAAGATAGCTCCAAAAAAAGGGTTAACCTTCTTTTGTTAACTTGGTCAAATCGCAGTAGGGTCTCGCTTCACTTCAACTTCAACTTCAATTTCAACCTTAATTCAAAAATCATTTCGTTTTCAATGCACAAATTGTTGAAACCGGTTTAACGGTTAACAGCAGACACACGCACACTAACACACACACACTCACACATGCCACTCAGGTATTTTATTTACCAAAAAATGGAGTAAAAAGTAGGTGACGTAAAGCTCCGTTAGCCCTGCAACAGCAGCAGCAACAAAAATAGAAGCCAAACTGGTTGTTGTTGTTGTTATTATATCTCTCTTTTTGTTTGCTGCGCTTCCTTCCACAAAGAATAAAGCAACAACAACATCGAAATTGTCGAGCCCCGAAAAAAACGAAATTTGTCTGCGCACAGTAAAAGAATTTATCAAGTCTACCACGCCCACACCCACCTAGCCAACTGAACACACATACATTCATACAAACACGATTGCACGTCTGCATGCAAGCATATTTACATAACCTGTGAGCGATGAGAGACCGAGAGAGCAAGAGAGAGGGCAGTGCGCAAAGCTTTGGTTGAGTACCCGTAGCAGCAACAACAACCATAATAAAAACAAAACACGTCACAGTTGCGTGGCCAGCTTTTGTGCGAATGCAAGGGGGTGAGTTGGAGCATGGGAGCGACAGGGAGAGCGGCACGCATGCCTTGGTAGCTTTGGGCGTCAGCTTCACGGCCATTTGATGCGAGCAGTAAGAGCGAGCTACTTGTTGAATGCAAATTTTTGCATTCCCTCTCACGATCCAGCAGCTCTCTTCTTAGTTGGTACTCTCCCGCTCGCACTCTAGCCCAAGATTGTGCAAGCTGCGTAATTAAGTGACCGGTAATTGAGTTTTAAAGCAACGGCCTTTATGCTGTCTCTTTAGAATGGTCACTACTATATCACTGGGCTTATTTGGCCCAGCTTTATTTGTTGCATTCTCTGTGCCTTTTAATTGATATTTATGCAGCTAGTTAAATGCGCAGCCTAAGCGTAGCAGACAGAGCGAGCGAACATGTGTGGGAATGGGAATGAGAGCGGGAGTTGGAGTGAGCGTGATGGAGCGATGCAATGAGAAGGCTGCGCTCCAGTGATTCTTTTCTCATGTTTTGTGTCTGTTTTGCTGTTTTACTCTGCCATACAACAAAACTTTTATGTGCAGTTCGGCTTTGTTCTTATTGAGGAAGGTAGAAAGCTTATTGCATTGATTTCATTCCAAAAGTGCAGCAAATAATTGTAGTAAATGAATTGCAGACAGGAAATTAGTTTGTTAGTTCATAAAACACAATTTATTTGGCTATTAAATAAACAAAAACGTTAAGCTAATGGGATTTTTTTTTTTTTAAATTTCTCAATTGCTTTCCAATTGTAATGGGTTGCAAACTGGATTGTATGTAATGCATATCTCTACATTCCTGAAAAAAAGTTTCTTTAATCTTCTCACTTTCCCAGAATATAGTATGTAATTAATTGGGTATTCATTACAAGTTGCAAAATCCAAATAACTCAAGTCACATGCTTCGAACTCGAGTTTCACTTTGCACTTCCGTTAATTAAACGATACACATCTGTCGTAGTACCTTGGCCATGGCAATTACCACTTACATGCATAGTTACTGTCGGCTCTTATCAACTCCATATCATGGTTTGACGGAACTAAGCACTAAGCACTAAGCAAATTGTAAATAATCGGAGAAACAATGAAATTGCATGGCAATTACCCAGCGACCCACCTGGATTACTAAGCTACTAAGCGACTGCTTGTAAGCCACCCACAATAAAAAACCCTAAGACTGACTTTGACTATGTAAATAAATTAGTTGATTGACTATGCGATACTCTTACAGTCAGTTTGCACCTAATGTCAACAGAATATATTATGACCATAATGACAGTTGACACGTTTATTTATCATACTGTATTACGTGCTGAATACAGGGTATACAAATTTCACAATAAACAGCAGCAATTTGTATGCAATCCACAAAACCAAAAAAACCGATTACTGTGAAGGGGATTCAGATCTGGAAAGACAGGGCGCTGCCGTCATAAAATTGGAAACTCTAGAAATTGCGTGAATCACGATAGACAGTGAGTGTGAGAGACAGACGAAGTGAAGACGAGTGGGCGGAAATCACTTGAAATCAAAAGAAATTCGACAATTGTCAATTTGATGGCTTTCGAATAGCTTTCCTTATATAGCGAATACTTTAATATTGTATAAACACTTTAGTAATAATGGAAAATAAATAAAAACGTGAATAAAAGTAATAGCTTCGTTGAGGTTAATCCATAGCCAACTATTGCGGGAAACTTGCCAAGAAACGCGATAGCCGTAGCTTATATAAATTATAAATTAATTGTGCAATTGACCCCTTTTATCATCATAAATGAATAGAAATAGTGCTTAAACTGAGAGCATACTATTTTGAGTGCCAGCACTTTTTGCTTTGAATACTCGAACACTAAATTCGAGCACCAATTTGCCCAGTTTGCGCAAATACTACGAGAAGTACGTTTGAGCGTAATGTTTGCCCAAGTTCCGCGACTTTTTGTGACCTCTTCAAGCATTTTTTTTGAGCGGACTTCTGTGAAGATCACGTCGATTGTGCGTTTAACTAACTACGCTTCGATCTATGACCCTCATAAATTCTTGTAACTCATCAAATGTGTTGTAATCACCGTTGCGTAATGAATGTAAAATTTCATTTACTTACATCACATTAATGATACTGGGGAATCAGGTGGAGAATTGGTTGGAATTCTTTGTTTTATATATTATAGTTGCTTTAGAGTTACATAAAAAGGTATTCTTATGCAAAAAGGTATAATATATGGCACAGTTTAATTTCTTGTCATTGTAACCAAAGATAAATGCTATGGGTTTAGTATTTCTGGGACAACTTTGATTAATTAAGGACCAGTTGTTAGCTGAGACCTTTTTTTGTGTGTGTAAGAAACGTAAACAAAAGTCTTGGCATTTTTTGTTTGTCGCCAGCGGCTTCTAATTTACTTTTATGAAATAAAATATTCTCACTCTGCGCTCTGCTCAGTTATTCGCGGTCAAGGTTATTAACCCAAAACCGCGCCTCGCTTATTTCTTGAAGAATTCTTTATGCTCACGACTTGTAAAAAGCGAAACAACAATATTATGTATACGCGACGTAAGACGGAGGGAAAAGAGTGAGGCACATATCGAATTAAAATATCCCATAAACGATATAAAGAAATGCCAAAAACACGTTGCAAACAACAACAGACAATAGCAACCGGTTCAATAACTGACAAATGGCAATGGAAGGCATAAATTGAAATACATTGAAAGGGCAGCGGCCAAAAGATGAGACGCTGATGATGACGAGACAACCATGATGACGATGATGATGATGATTATGATGTTGTTTGTAGTGGTTTGGCTGAGTCAATCCAGCCATAATTTTCAATGTGTACTTAATGAAGCGAAATTATTGAATAAATAACAAAATTATCGGCATACTATACACACAATTGAAGTTCTGTCGGTCTCATTAGTATCTTGTTTGCTTCTGTGCATTACTGACCTTTGCTTAAACCGCGAGCAAATTGAAACTTGTTTTCCATTCGTCATTGTAAATTTAATTATATATGTCTTAATTTTACTCTTTTACTATGAAAACTGCGTGTGAACATTAATAGATCACTTTATGCAAACTCTTCAAAATGTATTCCTCATGAAATGTATAAATATTGAATATTCAATTTAGCTTAGCTTGGCAGCAAAAGACGTATAATTTTATACAACACTCTTTCTTTTCATATTGCAAACTCTCTCAATTTACACATAATAAACAATTTGTGCCATTCCAAGCGAAGTGTGTAAACAACAAAGGCAACTGTGAAAGCCTCATCAAAGCCAAAGAAAAACCTCTCGCCCTCTGACCTCCAGCTTCACACGTTGCCAGGGATTCACCTGCTCAACGAGGCTTGGCTATCTGCAGTTCGCCTCGATGTCTGCCTTCTGCTGTCTTTTGTGCTGTGTCAGCTGATGAACTGCAAGATACATTTGCAATTTCACACCCATAAAAAACCAACACAGGCAGCTTGCTGCCCAGATACACTGATAAACCAGCTGGCAATTAGGCATTGACAGGCAACTCTCTGATGCTGCTGATAGGACACGTGTCTGATAACCATGGCAACTGTTTTGGCTGCTGTTTTAAAAGAAGTTGAAAGCACGGTTTTTAATTAAATGTGTTTTATTAACTAGAAGAAAAGGTGGCTGACATCTTACTCGTTATAATAAGTATGAATTAGAAGATATTAATAGACAAAAAAATGTATTTCTAAAGAATATTTTAAATATTTGCATCAATAATAACAAAAAAAATCTTATTCGGTAAAATTAATAAATTTTTTAAAGAAATGAAATGTTGTTGCTTCACACTTTTACAATTTTCCATTTCATCCATATTTAATACTTCCAAGACCTTTATAATTACCTTGACAGCTTTGCTTATTCTACAGTTCAATTGTTAATAAATAAGCCGATATTAATTGTTGACAGCACTCACGTTAATAACAAGCTCAAAGTTTAGCAAGTGAATGCGATTAGAAAAGTAAATGACAAGCTAAGTTTACTCATCGGATTTGAGCAATTAAAACACTATTTCTAGATAATTTAATCAAGTCTACGTCTTTGTTTAATAATAATAATTTTAAAGTGAAAATTAGTTCAATTGTACTTAAGAGCCTCCTCAATGTTATAAATAGCGTTGATCAGTCAGTTCCCAGCTGAGTTCTTTTCTAATGTCAGCCAAACAGTTACATGGTTGTTAAGTGGCCAAATGGCAACAACTTCCTCACTAATACGTAGAGCATCGGAATAAATCTCGGAGATAAAGTCGAGCTTCTGTTTCTCTTCCTGTCTCAGCTTGGTCTGAGTTAATCTTGAGCTCTGCTTTACAAGCTAGCAAAGGTTCTCAAGCTGCAAGCACGTCAACTTGAAGATGGGGACCGAGTCTTAGGTAGCAGCAAGAGCAACAACAACACCAACAACAACCATGAAATTAGGTCAGCACTTTTAGGGGGAGATAGGGGGGCATATGTTTGGTCTGGTTGGGTCTTGTCTAACCCAAGTTGAGAACTCTGTCGTTGTCATCACTGCCGTTGAGTTGTCGGTTATGTTGTATATTATAATTGTTGGTGGTGTTCTTGTTTGATTTGTAGTTACCACATTTCTGGCTTTCGTTACGGAAGCTGTTGACGTCTCTTTGACTCTTCTTGCCTCTTCATAGTTTTTCTCTTACCATTTTCACGTTTGAGTGCATCGTGAAAAACTTTTACTTTGTGACGTCTTCAAACTCTATGCTTCGTTTATTTTTTCGGTGAAAGTTTTTCTTAACAGCTTTGGAGGGTTTTCAATTAACACAGCTGCAAAATAAATCGTTTGCTCCCCCACATGGTTCCCTTCTTGAAAAAAAAAACTAAGCATTTGGCCCTTTTTCGGAAAAAGCTTGTCAGCTGGTTGTCTAAACTTTTTGTTGCAAGTATTTATCTTTCATTATGACAACTTGGACAAAAAATAAAAAGAGAAAATATGCAAGTTGTGCAAACAATCAACCTGCCAACGCCCCTTGGCTGGACAATATGCATAAGTACTATGAGCGGAGCACATTGACAGGCCTCGTACTATCTGTCCTAACTACTTGCACCTTCTGTTTTCCATCCTCATATGTGTGTGTGTGTGTGTGTGTCGTTCCGTTGACATTGTCATTAACGCTGCTCAGCAGTCTTGGCTCTCTTTAGCTTTTCAGCTGCATCGCCAACTGTGAGTCCCTGGGTGACAATAGCTTTTGTGGCTGTCATGATGATGTCCGTTCCACACGACAACATGTTTTTGCTCTCTATCTATCTCTCTCTCGCTCTCTTTCTATCTTATCTGCCTTCCTCTTCTCGCACTGTTGTGTATTTTGAAAACACATCAAGTGTTGCATTTGACATGAAACGCTTTTTTATCCAATATTCCTAGGGCAGAGGAATTAACTTTAATTGCTGTACAATTTTCTCGAAGGATATTTATGTAGGATAACGAAAAAAGCTTCCAAATCGTTCATTCAAGTGATAGCCCTAATGTAGGTAACTTAAATTGAATTATAAATATTCATAAATCTTTGATTTTATATTGGTTTCATAAAGGAATTGAGAAAAAGAACTTGATTTGCATTGAAGTCTTTGAAATTGTAATATAAGAATATTTTATATCCTGTATTTAAACTATAGTAAATTCTAAGTGATTATTTTGGGTTTATAATAATCTTTATGAACAATTCATTAGAAATTTATATCTTTTGAATATTAAAATAGAACATTTGTTTGCCAATATATATATTCATATATAGTTTAAATATAAAAGTCTCTTTAGAACATTTATTTTCTACATTTGTATTATACTAATTATATCTTTAATATAAGAGAACGATTAATTTTTTTTTATATTTATTATTATTGATCAAATTATCTTTAATTTGATTTGTTATATGAGGCAACTGTACTTCTGGTCGCTGATGATTACAGAAACATGTAATCGACAAGACATCAGATAATCTGCATGAGATTCTCATTGATGCACGTTAAGTTGATACTATTAACCCAATTTGTGTCATTGTGAACACCCAAAGAGCTTTGCTTGGCACCCCTGACTGATATTAATGACGATAATGATGATGACGATGATGGCCCGTTGTCTATTCATTTAATTTGTCCGCGCTAATTTTGCGCTCGATGGGCAAAAGTCACACGAAGAGTCAACAGAGACAAAGATGCCAGATGAGAGCTGGGAGTTGGAAGAGGCTCGACATGAGTATCGCAACGGAATGGGCGATTCAATAAAGCCATTAGCTAAAGTAGCCAATGCATTGGGGACACATGCGGCACTACGAGCAGAACTTCAGCCTCGAGCTGCGTACGGTTCACTGGCTCGGCAAATAGAAAGTGCAACGAGGCGACGACAAGAGGTGACTCTCGGTTGCAGCCTCTCGTTGCACGCACACACACATGCACACATGTTTACGCTGTCAGTGGGCTTGGCTCTCAGAAGTCAACGGAACGTGTCCATGTCGATAGCAACTAACGTGGTCATAATTTTGCGTGCTGTTTAACGCCTCAAGCAGCAGCTAACTAGATAGAAAAACTTGGTGCACATGCAGTTCACGGTTAGTTCACCGTTAGTTTGCCGGTTTTTTGCGAAGTTTGGCAACGCCGCACTGAACACTTAACTAATGAGTTACGTAACAGGCAACTTGTGTATGTGAGCATGGCGAGATCGCTGCCGCAAACTCGTTGCTGTGACACTAAATTGAACAATGTTTTTGGCAAGCGGCTCAAGTCGCGTGGCTTTATTGCATTTTCCAGTGTTCCCAATTTAATGAAATGAATTTTCCAAGGTAAAAGCTAAACACAACTCTTGACAACTCTTGTTTTAGTTGCCGTTCTTGTTTGGTGTTGTGGCCTAAAAAGTTTGCGCACCTTGCCATGGCAACAAGTGCAAGCGGGCCTGTCTGCCAGTTATGCTAGGCAGGTTGGCATAAACAATGGCCAAGTCGCGTTGCCAACTGAACGACGACAACAACAAACAGACCACGATTCTGGCGAAAATCAATAAATTGCTTTAGGCTTCGGGCCTCAGACTTTGGCCTGTCTTTTGGTGTCTTTTGGGGCGGGGTTCAACGACAGGGGAGAACGTTGGGTTAGACTACGAACCTGGGCACCCAAATTTGAATGGTTTAGAAATGTCTAACCCCACAATGTCCGAGTGCAAGTCGATAGCGATGTCTGTGTCTGTTGTGTCGACCGCGACACGTTTTGCCATTTGATTCCCAGGCAACCCGACAAATTGAACTAAATTTCCTGTTTTCCTGCCTTTTTCTCCATTTGTTGACCCAATTTGCCGCGGAAAAGCGACTTTTCATTAGTCTAAGTTGCCTTTTGTTAAGGTTTCAGCTTTCAAACTTTCGGGTTGCGGGTTGCGAGCAGCGAGTTGCGACTTTGCGATTTGGCGCATTTGATTAAGTGCCGACCAACTGTCGACTCTCTCAGGGCTTAGGGTTGTTGGCCTCATGGCAGATCCCATTTGGTCGACGATTGTGGTCAGCGCAAAATTACTTTATTTTGACTGGAAGTCGGAGTGGTTGTTAATTGATTTCGTTGTTTAAATTACTAATGACTTTTGGGCCTAAATTAATATACAAACTTAAATCTTACAGCTTAGCGAAGAATGCTTTTTAAAAGGGGGTTAACTCTGCTTAAAGACGAGGGTTAAATCCAGGGATTAGAGTTGTGTACTTGCTCATAAAATAGGCCAAGATTTATGGGACAAGCTGCATGTTGTGACTGAACACGACACCAGAAACCTACATGATGTGCTTTTCCCAGTGGCCGACGGCCCGCTGACAATTACTTGTAGTGGAAAACGTGTTGGCTACTTACCGAAGTCGCTTCCTCTCTTCCTCCGCCGCTCTTCCGGAGGTGTCTTGATCGCAACGTGAATCGTGTAAATCATATAAACATTGTTGCACGTGTAGGCAAAGCACCTCTAAATCACGCATGGATTACCGAAAGAAATCAAATGGCCAAAAGCGTCATAAACTTTTGCCGCGTTGTGGCCACACAACGTTGCAGCGTAGGCGGAGCGAGACAGCGATAGAGGGAGAGAGAGAGAGAGAGGACAGAAGTCTTTGAAATTTATGCAAGTTGAAAGTCGTGATACAATTGAGAAAAGTTCAGTTGTTGACTTTAACTTCGGGAGGAGATGAGATGCCGAAGAGGAAGCTGAAGAAAGCATTTGCCTTGGGATAGGGTCTTTGATCTTTTGATCTAGTGCTGGAATCAGGCCATGGGCCAACTTATCATATGTTTATATTTCGATTGTGCGCGATTGTCTGTGTGCCACCAGTGGTAAGAGAACCTTTCGAAATTCGACAACCTGTTGCCTTTTTTTTGTTTTGTTGTTTTTTTTTTGCCGCCTGCCCTCAACTGTGCATAAGTAGAACGCCACACAGTTATAATGGCTGATGGTTCCACTCAAGCGACCATAGACGACGCGTCGGGCCTCCCAACTGCCACAGCAACACAGTCACAGCAACAGCCACAGCAACAGCCACAGCAACTGCCACAGCAACAGCCACGGCAACAGCCACAGCAACAGCCACGGCAACAGCGAGTTAAGAAGCAGAACCAACTAAACCAACGAACGCGACGTCTTTTTATTCTTTTTAATTTTTTTGCTGGGTAATTTAAGAAGCTCGCCTGACTTTTTGCATTCACTTTATTGCCGCTGGTTGCTGTTACTGTTGTTGTTGGTTGCTTGCTGGTTGTCTGGATTGTTGTTGTCTATTTACCGCTAAGAGCAACAAACAGCGAACGCCGGCCCGGCTTCAACTTGAAGTTGGACACCCGCCACCAACCGGGCGAGCTTCCAATAGAGAGTCGCTTCGTTCAGCTTCAATTTCTTGGTACTCTTCCATTCCATTCGCTTTGCTATGCTGTTTGTTTTGGCACTGTCTCGATTGCCGTATCGGCTTTGTCATCTTAAGTTTCGGACTAGTTTCTCGTTATGCTGTTCGTCGCTTGTTGAAAGTCTGAGAACTCAGCTGATGCTTTTGTTTTATTGCATCAACGGTTCACAAGCTAATCTAGGCATGTAACTAATGTAGCCAGATGAAATCTCTGCAGATAATTAACTTGGTATTAGAGTCGTGTATATTAAGAAGATTTAGTTGACAAAGCTTTGGACTAATTTATAGAATTTTTATACCTACTACCCATAGGGTAGAAGAGTATTATAACTTTGTGCCTGCAGGAAATGTACTATATAGTACTCTATTAACTTATACCACATATAACCTTCGATATATTTTAGTTTTTTTTTCACGGTATATGAATTTGGTATATTTTAGAATAATAATTTCACACTGTTATTCAAAATTGGTAGTTTTCTTACTTTTTATTTTATAAAATACACGACAAGATTTGAAGAAAGCATTTTGTTACACGGCTAGAAGTGCCAATTGAGGTAAATCACCACGTATTTAAAAATCTGATAATAATTACAAGAGTGACATCGAATTGCATTTCTCACAAAATTGAACACTTGAAAACTAAATGTGAAAGTTTCTTTTATAGCAAAAACCTTTTATTAAAATATAAATCAAAATATTTTAAGGACAAATTAAGAATATAGTTTGAATAAAATGCAATTCAAAATATTTAAAGCGCAAAGTAATTAATATAATTCTAATTCAATTGCAAAATATTTGAAATTTAATTCTAGAGAAGGCGTTACAAATTAGCGTCTTTTACATATTGAGCTGATTGTATTTTATTGCAAAATTTGTATCCAATTTTATGTGATTCACTTTGACGTTTACTTTCCAAATGAGCCACGTAAATAGCCACTGCTAATTGTTAATAGCCTTTCAATGAGCACAACGTTGTGGAAAACATTTTTAGCATTGCTCAAATTCGTGCGCCTTTGTTATAGATATATATTGTCAAGTACGGCTGCAGATACAGATACAAATTCAGGCAGATACTGAGATGCGAGTTGGCAAAATGCTTGTAATTGACATTTAATTACAGGAAATCGGCTTATTAGAAAATCGGCTTATTTCAGAGCACAAATATTTGCAAGGCATTTAAATTGTCAGACAGTTGAGACAACTGTGCCATTCTCTGGCACTCTTGAGTATGAGAATATGCGAACACACGCACACACACACACACACACACACACACACATGTGTGTGTATTGAGGCATCTCCATATCGCACAATGAGACAACGTGCCACTTCTGCGAAAGCTTTTCCGCATCTCAAGGTCAGCTCTTTATGTATGAATGAGATCTAATTGTTCGCCATGTCGATGATGACCGACTCATGGGCTCATTGTAACTACTACTTACGAGATTACGAGTGCCTGCCTGCCTTCTACTTATGTAATCACATAGGCAAATATTGGATTACATTTCGCAAGAGACGAAGAAGTAACGAAAGGTGATCCGGCCAAGTGTAGCCACTTGTCTGAGTGGGTGGCACATTGGGTGATAGTTCAGCATATGAATTTGTTTTTTTTTTGCTAGTATACTACAACCCACATCTAACATTGACATTCCATAAATGATATGCTGCTTAATTGACGAGAAACATCAATGAGTAGTTGAGAATTTTATTTGCTTTTGAAATATTTGGTGCCAGCTGCCGCCAAGCAAAAATACATATTTAAACAATTGTCAATTTTCTTTTGTATTGCAGTCTCTACCCCTCAATCTCTCTCTCTCTGATCTGGATCTCAGTATTTAGCAAGAGGAACACTCGCAAGTCATCCCAATCGTTATGCTGTACAGTAAAACATGGCAACGTCGTCACTTTATGTTGCTGGGGTGACCTGTTTGGGTTTCGTGTGCTTTGCTTTGGCCTCCGTCGCCATTGGCATACCCATTTGGGGTTACTACGATAGTCCATCAGGTGAGTGCTTATAGAAATGCGCTGCATATTTTCTTATTTCTCATCATACCTTTCGACTTGCTTCACAGGTGGCTATGACTACGATCGCGGCTATTTTGGGCCCTTTAAAGTGTGCAAGCAATTGACTTATAATCGCGAGAAATGCGGCAACGATGTCTCCAAGTTCCGGCTGAGCAGTAAGTACTCGAGCATAAACAAATTAACTATGCTATTTTTGAATTAATTGAGTCTTCTTATTAAAGACTGCTTGTCACTTTTCCTGTCTTTTCATTCCCATGAATATCTAAGAAATAGAAAGTTATAGTTATTTTGAAATGTTGTATTAAAAATAGTAAAATCAAATGTTAGTGACTTACATCATATTTTATAAGCTTTATCTTGTGGTGCAAAGAAACCAATATATAAATAAATAAGTCTAGTTATAAGATATTTATAAAGTGAGAACTTCGGGCGTAAAGTTTTTGTACTCTTATGTCCACAAATTGAAATTTGAGTGCAACCAGTTTTATACCTCCTAAAAATCATTCTCTTGATAAGTATCTTTCTTTTGTAGAATTTTAATTTCCTGCTTATATGCTGTGCGTTTTCTTATTATTACTGAAGCACCTGTAATTTATTCCTGGCTCTTCTTTCATAAACGTCTTTTTGTTTTATTAATCTCTTCAGAATCCTCTTAAAAGTTCTAAGCTCATTGAAAGCACATACTTATTTGATGTTGAAATTTTTAATTAAATGCATCAAATATGAAGTTTCTTAATGAAAACATACAAGCGATTATATAGCAGAAGATCTAAAGGTGTATATTTAAAATGAAAGCATAAATTATGGAATAAAATATGTTGAATATGTAGCATGTTTGCCGCATCTCATTGCAATAAGGAATTGTATTCGTTATTTTAATAAAATACTAAATAACTTTATCACTAAATATTGGACTGTACTTTTAGACATATTTATAGTTAATATAGTTTTAGAATAACCTACTTAACGTATAGTTATTTATTTCATATTTCGCTCCCTTATAGATGCCGTATTCGCCAGCGGACTTTTGGCTGTGGGCAGCTCAGCGCTGCTGGGCATCTTCTGCATACTGTCGGTCATCCAACACGCGATGATATCGTCACGGGAGAAGGTGGTCATGTCCTACACATCGCTGGTCATTGTCAAACTCATCCTTGCCCTCCTGGGTGGTAAGCATTTTTTGTGCCCCCAACTGTACTCAGATGGGTATTAACAGAGAAATTGACTTGCAGGTTTGCTGGCTATTATAGCCGCAGTGCTTTTTGCGTTGCAAATCGATGAACAGGAGCGCTTTGGTTTCAAGATATCGCGTGGCATTTCCTTTTACATACAGGTGAGTCAGTCAGTTTATATCGTGATAAGCAGTTCAAACTATTGACACCATTTTCTTTATGATTCGCAGATAGTTGTGATTGTTTTATCGATTGCGCTGTTTGTCGCCGCCGTCTATGATGTCATCTTCTCCCGCAGCTCTGGAGGCGATCCCACAATGGCGCTGGACGCTTCATCGCCAGCTAGTGCGACCACATTCAATAATCCCGGCTTCAAGGAGCCGCGTAGTCGCAACGGCGTCTCGGTCACAGATGCCTCTGGCAAGCCATACAGTGGCATCCGTAATGGAGCCGGCACAGCAGGCAGCGTGGCTTCGATGAGCACCACTGTGACCAGTGTCTCGAATGGTTCCACATTGGACTCTGTGACACGTTCCCCGCTGCGTTCGAGTCTCAAAAAACCACGACCCCGGCCAGATCCGACGCTGGGCATTCAAAATCCCGGCTACTCTGGCTCGGGTAGCTCGCCGCCGATGCGTCGCAATGGCAGCGTGAAAAAGGTTCGCATTCAAACGCACAGCACAGAGGTTTAGATAGAACAGGGCGAAAGTGTGTAGCCCTCACTTTATGCGATTATCGAGTAGAGCATCAATACGAAATAAGCAAAAAGACGACAAAAACAACAAACAACAAACAACAATTACAAAGACTGTGTATAGTAGCAAGCAACACAAAACGACATTTGAAGAAATACAAATTGAATGGAAAAATGAAAAGTTTCAGGCGCAGACAAACAAGACATCAGTAAATTATTTTCATTTGTCTTCCAAAATGAGTCGCAATGTTAATTTGTTTCTAAACAAGAGGTTAATTTAATTTTGATTAAATTGTTTAATGGCAGGCAAATTTATCTTTTTGTAAGCAACGGTTTCCGTCCAAGGGCAGAGTCAAAGTAGTTAATTTAATTTCCATTCGACATTTTGTTTAATATATGTTATGTATATTTATGTATACAATATACCATATATATATTATTTATCATCTCTCAAGTGTCCTTACGACCCAGGCCCAGTCCCTTCACAAGCTACAAAACAAATCAAATCAAATCGAACCGAACCGAATCAAACAAATCAAATAGAGAATACCTTTCCATCTTTGTAACGATTTAGGTGTAGACTAAGATTTCATTAATTTGCAATGTAAAATATAAACAATTGTTGCTAAGTTAACCATATGCAAATACATACTACAATTAAGCTTGTTTGTTTAAAAATAAGTTTAATGTTTTTCGCTGTAAGTTACAAGTATAATAAATTAAATGCAAATTAAAATTAACTATTACGTACATTACAAATAAGGAGTTTTTATTCGAGTAATGGCTAATAATTTTAAATTTCGATAAATGCGATTTGTCTAGCGGTTAACCGATAGTGTGCTGCCAGATCAACTAACAAAGATGGGCGCCATCTAGCAGATATGTCGCAGAAAGCAGTGAGGAAAGAGTGGCGCCATTTAGCACATACGTATTGCAACAGAAATGTTGCAAGCAGTGAACATACAAAGATATACGCCATCTAGCAGATACACAATGTAACTAAAAGGTCGCAAGCAGTTAACAAACAAGGATTGGCGCCATCTAGCAAATATGTTTTGCAACTTAAATGAAGCAAGCAGTGAAATACGCACAAGCAGTGCACATAGCAAGCAGTAATCGCGTCTGTTATATTGGGATACGTATATTAAATTGAAATCGGTCGATCTATGACATGCGCTGCAGATGTGCAATTGATATTTTAGCAAATGATTATTTTCTACAATTTCAAGAAAAGAAGTACGAAGCAGAAAAGCAGTACATGCGGTTGCTCTCAATGGTAAGCTGTTGTATGTCAGAAAGCAGTGCAATTTTATCTCCGCTTCAAATGGCGCCATATTTTGAATTTGAATAATTTTGAATTAAGAATGTGAAATGAAATATAGACTCAATTTATTAAATTCCACTTTATACTGGAATTATCTGTTGCATTACAAAAATTCTTGCTGATGGTCTACGACCTCAAAAGCGCAGTGGAAGCCATAAAGTGTTCTCTTTGTGTGTAGCTCAGCTCAGTTCATGTTGGTCTCTCTATCAGCAACAGTAGCAGCAGTCAAGCGAGCGTTTAGTCATATTGATACAGCCACAATCAATTGCGCGGCTTTGTTTACAATTTCAGCTGTCAGTCTCAATCTCAATTCTGATTATATGTGGTATATGAGTAATTCATTCAAGCCTAAACAGCCGATAAGCTCATAATTCTCTGAATTCAGGTGAAATAATTCTATGAAAATAAGCATATACCTTATATATAAAGAGAGAGCGAGATTAGAAGTGAGAACGATAGTGAGTAAGAGAGACGCATTCAACTTGCAGCTTCATCCGTTTGAAAGCGCTCAAACCTCCGGCAGTTCGAGTTGCGATCGCGTTGATTCAAGACGTTGTTTTGATAATTATTGTACATACGCGTAATACGAGTCGAGTCGTTCATTCTTATATAGAGACGCGTGCAGCATCTAGTATATAAAACAAATCCGACGCTTTCATTAGTTTCTATTGCTGTTGTTCGCGCTTTTTGTTTATATTTCATTTCGAAATTATGAAATCAAAAACATTGCACAAGTCTCTAATGCTGCTACTGCTGATGCTGCTGCTGTTTGTTTTCTTTCCGCCATCAGCTCGTTGCCAGCCATGTAAGTGGATTTAAATCTGAGAATGCGTCGCTATAATTCACTCTACTTTCCTTCTTCAACTTTGACAGTGACGCCTCCGGATGAGCCTGCGAAGCAACGCCCATTCATATTCATTAAGCACAATGCGAGCCCCGAGGATGCAAAGAACTATCAGATAACCATCGAAAAAGATCCACAGCCTGGCGAACCATGTCTCACAATTAGCTGGAAGACAAATCCAGATGGCAGCGGACCCTCCGATCCTCAGATTTATCTGTCGCATGGTTACTTTAAGATCGTTACTGCCTCGCAGCCAAAGGTGCAATAAACATCTAATTTATTTATTTAACAAGGAATTCTTGCATTTAAATAGAAAAACGGAAATATGCAAATCAAATGGCGCACTCTAAGTGAATTTCGGCGACATTAAATCGCTATACAAATCATTTGACCACATTCAATTTAGTTATTTGTATTATTTCGCGAGTCACATAGCAATTCGCTTGCCTCGAGCCCTAAAGTTTTAATTGACAAAGTTTTTGGAAAACTTCCCGCTCAAGATATGCGGGAGAGGACTGAGAAATGTACATACATAGTTGACCTAATAATGCGCTGTATCACAAGCAAAATTATGCTGCTAGTATGTGGCTAAGTGGCTGCCTTTTCTGGCTTATAGTTTAACATTAATCTCAAGTTCTGAATATGCTTTTAATCATTTGGAATTTTGTTTGTTACCGAAACTTTTGTGGATTGGCACCATTTGCATTTTAGATGGCTAATTCTATGAAAACAGGTTGCAAATTCTGGTCTACGAATTCTTCATTTAATTGTTACTGCTGTTTGGCTTGGGCGAAAATTCTCGTGAAGTGCGAGCCGAGTCGAGCTGAGTCAAACTGAGTGCCTTTCATTTTCATTTTAATTAACCAACTTTAGGCATTTATTTTCATTTGCCAACTTTTCTGTTGCAACTCGATGGCAACTTTTCTCCCTCTGACGCTCCGAACAACACACACACTCACACACACACACACAAAATATTGCGTTGAATGCAGAAGGCGGAGAGTGGAGAAAAAAGGGCTTTTGGCTTTGTGGCTTTGTAATTATGCAATATATTTGTGAGTTTATGAATAGATTTAATACATAATATGATAAAAACTATAAATAACTGGTAAATCAGGTCACTACGTTGCGGCGCTTTGAAGATGTGTGGCTGCAGATAATACACGATGCCAAACTATTTGCCATATGCATTTTAATAATCTGCTGCAGTTTGCAAAGTTCAGAATTTAATTATTCGTATTTTATGCATATTATTGCACTATTTAGCGAGTCAAAATATTTGCAATATATAAAAGCACAAACGCCATATCGATTTCACGCTTGGATTACATCGATTTCAGAGACTTTCTGACTTTTCATTCAATAGGGTTACTATTAGTTGCGGAAGGGCTCAATGAAATTACGTATACGTAAGGTAGGGAAATATAATGAAAGATGAATAGTAATCAAATCAATATAAAGCTGGGTTTGTATTGTTTAAATTACGTGTATGTAAGGATCATTACGTATGCGTAATATCAGATCCAGTTTTGATATTACGTATACGTAATGCAGTGAAAATGAATAAATTTATGTAGTGTTAATCTTAATTCAATGTACGTAAAGTAGAAGCTATTCAAATTAGATATATAAAATAAAGTATACGTAAAGGTCAAGATTACAAAAATTACGTATACGTAAGGTAGTAAAATATGGAAAATGATAAATCGTAAACAATAATAAATATAATGTTAGGTTTGTCTTGTAAGGATAAGGTGTATATTGAAAGATAAAAAGAATCGTAAATAAGTATATAAAGTGTTAATCTTAATAAAATTCAGATTACGTAAAGTTGAAGCTTCCATAGTAGCTTCATAAAATTAAGTATACGTAAAGTGTAACCACTTTATATTAGATTAACAAAATTACTTATACGTAAAGCTAAAACTCGACTATGAATAAAAAAGAAATTAATACGAAATGACGCAAAAGTAAACATAAAGCACTTCATATTACATTGATAAAATTACGTATACGCATATGAATAAGACAGCAAATCGTAATAAAAAAGTTATAACACAAAATAGATAAATTATATATGTATATTTCCAGAAGAATTGAATTGTAAGACATTATCCTATTATTGTACTGATAATTATTTTTGATTTATTTTTTTATGATTTTCAGTCCAGCCATAAGGTTTTAAAACTACAGGGAAGAGTATCATTGTTTCGCTTTATGCTTTATGCTTTTTAATGTTATTTGTTATTAAAGCCACTTTCTGTCCGTCTGTCCACACTCGCAGACATATGTATGGGCACAAATACAAGCGAACAACAAGCGTGTACGTGTGTTTGCCATGACAAATATGCAGTTTGGAAATGTTTTAAAGAATTTTCCGCCGACATGTTGTTTGAGAATTTATTGCAGCTCGCATTACATTGCCAATTTACAACCCACACTTCATCCCGGCATGCGACGGCAACATTTGTTGCGGCCCCGTCGAAACTGCAACGTTGAAACGCAGCTTTCAGCAAGTTGCTGTTGTCAATGCTGCCGCAGTTGCTGTGGGTGGTTGCTGCCATGTTATTGTTACCGCTAACAATTTGTTACTGTTACTGTTGCTGAATGCAGCAGCAAACAAAATTGAATTTATGTGCGAGGATCTATTAATATTTTGGAGCATTTAAGACTTTAATCTGGCAATCAACTGCGTTTAGATCTGCACTAAAAATTGCCGTTTAAAATGATTTCAGTGCAGTTCTAAACTCAGTCTTGTATGCAACTTAATAATATAAAAACAATAACAATTTAGCAGAGAACAACTTAATTCATATGTCACCTTCTTCAACTTTGAATGTGTTGCCTTCAAGATCGGGAAATTCTGGCACGTAGACGGGATCCTCTTTCTCCTCCTCGAGCAGACAGTAGATACTGTCCTTTTCCTGTTTGATGATCTCGTGGCCCAAATTATGCCAGAAGGGACGACAGCGATTCTTCCATTGTCGCAGATTGAAGAAGGCGCAATAACGCGAATTCGATGCCTTCAACATGGCCATGTAGAGTGGCGTAATCTCGTCGGCCAGCAGTTTTCCCATGAGAAAAACAGCCGTCTTCTTGCTGTGATTGTCGTTAAAGTCAATGTAAATGCTTTTGGCCTGATTGTAGCACTTCTTGGCAATGCCCGTCTTCTGGGTATCGCGGGCAAAGAGCTTGCCCAGATTGAGCAGAATCTCGGCCTCGTGATCCTTGTGATCGTAGAGACGTGATAAACGCAGAGCTCGCTTAAAGTTGGAAATGGCCTTATCAATGTGATCGAAGCTGAGAAAAGCAGTGATTATATAAAGATTCAGCTTAAATAAATAGGAATTCATATAGACTACATAAGAGGAGAATACAATTATGTAAATAGTAAAATATAGAAAATTACAGATATGCAAATGCAGATTATATAGATTAATTAGATAAAAACGTACAAATTAAACAGAAAAAAACATTCAAATATAAAATTCAATTATTAGTTACAGATATTCGGATGCAAGTTGGATAGATGGAGACATGATATAGTAAGTGAGGCAAATATACTATAGATATACAAAAAGACAGATTAGATAGATTTATTTATATGAAAATACAAATATGTAAAAAGAAATATATTAATATTAAAATGAAAAGATAGAGATACAAGTTGTAAAGATGGATTGAGAAAGGAAGAAAAAAATGTACAAAATTGATAATATGTAGAATTCAGATAAATATGTTGAATGCAATTTTAGCGATCGATCGAAATAGAGACACAGAAGATTTATTTATTTATTTAAAAGGATAGTTGTAATTAAAATTAATACTAACGTAATGGTAAAGCAATGGCAGCGAAGGCCTTCAGCTTAGCAGAAGATATAATTTAAGTTTACTGGCGAGGTTAAAAAAAAAATTAAATTATTATATGTATTTAGAAAAAAGGTACGGTAAGGACTTTACAGATTAAGCAGATATGCAGACATATAAATACATATAAATATACATGTGAAGACATTAGATAAAATAATACAGATATAATTATGCAAAGATAATATAAAATTATAATTATAAAGTGGATTCAGATAGTATTACCAGTATCCTTATAGACATAGCTCTTACCTTTCAGCGCATTGACCCAGATACAGATACAATTTGATGTTGAGCTTGACGAATCTGTACTCGGTGCAAGCTATAATCTCCGATTTGATCTGCTCCAAGCACTGCTGAGCTGCATGATATTTGTTAGCCTCCATGAGAAAGAAAGCGCGCTCCAAGAACGTATCGCAAAAGATGTCCAAGTTCTTTTGGCGTCCGACTATCAAATAAAAGCTGTCATTAGTTTATAAATTAACTATCATCAACTCACTCTCTGCTATTAGTACAGTTGCCTTTCTGGCCATATCAACTGCCTCCTCGGGCTGCTGTCGCACAATCTGCCGGCCATGGATGAGCAGCTGCCTTGCGAGCTGTTGAGCCACAAGCGCGTGAAGAATGGGACTAGCTGAACCTTTTTCTGGCTCAGAGAGCCACATGTGTCCACGCACCAATTCGAGAGTGGATTTCAGGTACGTAATCGCATTGACACGTTGCCCAGTGTGTTCCAAAAACATGGCAAACCTGTGATAGATGCGAGCTATCATCTCGGCAGCATCGCGCTCCTGTCCCTCGATGTTGTGGCAGAGAGAAACAATGTGTTCCATGACAGCATTCAGTGCATACTCGTACTTGATGCGATACGGCTCGAGCAGCAGCAGCGTCTCATAGAAGAGTGTAAAGCACTCCTTCAGGCCTTTCACTTTACGCTTGATCACTGCCAGCTCCGCACACTTAAGCTTATCGATCACCTCGTAGAGCAGTGGACGATCATCGATGATCCTCGCACGTATGCTGATTGACTCAAACAGCGCCTGCTCCTTTTCGGCCAGGCAGCGCAAGAATTCGGGCATCATCAGGCATCCTTCGTGGCGCAGTTCATCCTGCAGTGCCTCATAGATGGGACCACGCTTGCGACGTGCTTCAATGAAACTGAGGGGCACAATGCTGGCCTTGATCTGCTCGCGATCGAAGGTGATGTCCCGAAATGTGCGATAGGGCAATTTGGCCCTCACTTGACGCTCGATGCGCAGGATTTCCTGCTGACGTCGTGACATTGTGACTTTTGTAAATTGCTGGGAATTCGAAGCGTTTCAAATGTTCAAATGTCTGAAGTGTAAAGTTAAGTTTACTGATTAAATGAATTTTAAATTATATGATAAACCAATTTTTGTGTTAAGCCTGCAAAAGCAGAAAACTTAAAAAGGGTAAAACTATAAATTAATAATAATAATAATAATAATAATAATAATAATAATAATAATAATAATAATAATAATAATAATAATAATAATAATAATAATAATAATAATAATAATAATAATAATAATAATAATAATAATAATAATAATAATAATAATAATAATAATAATAATAATAATAATAATAATAAATTAATTTATGTTTTTCAGTTTTAAATTATATGTATGTATGTTAATCACATTTTTGTAAGAAAAATTTAGTTAATCAATTAATTTATTTATTCATTTCTGTTTAAACATGTGAAAGATGAAAACTTGACAATAGTACAAAGTTTTATTTATATAAAATGAAAGGTTTTTAAGTTTTAATTTTTCTATTTGCTAACAATACAAATTTGTATATGCAATATTGTTAATTAGCAGCTGTCGAGTTTCTTTAAAAAGTCTCTCTCAATAAAATTCGTTTTTAAATGCACTAATTCTACGACACCTTTATTAGGAATATTTATATGAAAAAGTATGTGTACGGTTGAAGGAAAATTTGAAGAAAACAAAGTACAACGAATAAATCAAATAACTAATTTTTCTACTCTTAAATTTGTTATCTTTTTTTTTAGCCTAAAATGTAATATTTTAGGCTATATTTATAATATTTTCTATATTAAATACTTGATTTTAATTGTAAAAAACAAGTTTTACATTTGATATAGAAAGAAAGTTTCTTTTAGATATAAAGTATATCGATAATACAAATTATTAGCTATGTAGTTTACATACATATGTATGTATATATTTGTCACTTTAATTTCGAAGCTTTTCCTTTTTGAAATCGTGTGCGCAACTTTAAAGCCAACTCAAGTTACTGAAAATGAACTTAATGACAATATAAATGGCAATGAAGTTAATTATTTTGCAGATCGAACACACTTGGACGTGGACTGCGTGTTTGAATTGAATGAGCTCATTAGTTGCAACAGAAAGTTGAAAAGGCATCAGCTGCAAAGTGAAAACTGCACAAGTTGAGAATAATTTTACGGCACTCTTTCATCGACTATACATAGTATATTGTAGTACTTGCCACACATTGTGTAGCATATTTATTGAGTAATGTGTATGAACGATGCTGAGTCTGTGCAGTGCCACTAAACGGGTACTCGAACTAAGCTATTACGAGTAGATAGATACAAGTATTCACACAGTACAAGTTTTCCGAAGGAAAGAAAGGAGAAAGAGAACAAGTGCCGCACGGAAATGGGGGAACTTGCAACGGCCAGCATGTGGCACAAACAACAGACACATTACGTTGTTGTCTCAGAAACGAAACTGAATTTCAATTCAATAACTTTTTCGACTAAGTTGAGACTCTGGTTGTTTTGCTCCGAAAAGTATGTTTCGATTTTTGCTGCTGAGAGGACAGCGTGGAAAGTTGTGGGCGTGGCAAAGTTTGTTATTTGTTGTTACAAATATACACCTATATTTTGTAGTCGATTCGATTTTAGTTTGTTTGCTCGCATGTGCCCATGAATGAAATTAAATGCAGCATCGCAACAGGCGCCTTTCTCTTTCTCTCTCTCTCTCTCCTTCTACTCAACCTCAAGCCTAACCTCATCCATGACCCACGGCCCACAATGAGGTCGCTTGTTGCAGCTTTGGTTCAGCAGCTTGTTTTTGATCTTGACTTCTGCCATCCGGCTTTTCGAGCGCCATCTCCAACTGCAGCTGCAACGCAGGCTGTGCCTGTGGCTGCGTCGTTCAAAACTTTTGGCCAGCCGCCTCCCACCAAAAAACATGAGCAGGCGACACAAGGAGCTTCGGCAAAAGGGTGTCCTCTTAAATTTATGGCTTGCCGGCGGCTGCGACAGCGGCAACAGCAGCAGCCTTGTGACAATGTACATTGCAACGAAAATTTGTGGTTAGCTGAAATTAAGTTGCATAATTCTCCGAAAATGCTGCATTTTCACTTCTTTCGTTTTAAGTATGCTAATAAATCAAATGTGATACTAAAAACATTCATGACTCATTGGTTTCCTCAAGTTTTTCATCGCAGTGAAGCGCGTTAAAATACAGTTTCAAAGTGTAACGCTAACTTGTTTATCATTCAACAATTCTGGGTTGTTTTTGTTAGCCAAGAACGCAAATTATCGAAACTTTCTTGCAAAACAAACTATAGCGTATCAATAATCCATAAAAAAACCTTCTTCAAAATTTTAAAGTATATTCTTGTATTGAATATTACTAATTTTAAATATACTCTTCTTTTTCTAATTCATTTTTATTATGTAGCAAATTTAGCTTAATCTTTATGCCGGAAATTACTTTTATCAAATTTGCGGAATTTGTAATTGAGTTTATGTGCGTATACTTAATATAAAATGCTCGCTGAGTTTATGAAAATTCTCCCAAAATGCACAACGTGTGTCTCATGTCTAATATTGTAACTGACGTACAAGTAATTGGTTTATTATTTTACACTAATTAAAATGGACTTCAGTTCAGGCCAATTAGACCTCAAAAGGAAACATCAAGTATACCAACCATGTTGCTTTGGATTTAAGATATTAAATTAGGTTGACAAGAAATTAATTCTATTTTGATTTTCAAATGACGAAAATTTATTAAATAAATAAGCACTTACACAATAAAAAATTTATACAGAGAGCAAAAGATTTAAGATTTTTGAGGTATTTAAAAAACAACATACTTAAATGTATTTTCAAAAAACATAAATTTACAATCTTGATTCAACATTTTAGCTATTTTTCATTCTGTTTAGTTGCTCTATAATGAAATTTATTTACTTACTTTAATTGTATATTCTTTTATTTAGCAGTGTTAAGCTTTGTAGTATAGGACAAATTAAATTTGCAGGGTATGTAAGTCTATATCACTCCATTTTATCTCCCGAGTCTCGTTTTATTTCTCATGTATAAAAATATAATTGAAGTGCTTAATTTAATCTGGAATTAACACGTCAATCGACTACCACATACGCTGCATTGAGTTTCGAAATTAACTGATAAATAATCAAATAATTGTGTATCAAAGTGAATTGCATAAATATATATGTATATATGAATTATCTTGATTATTAAAATTACACAATTGTTCGATTTTAAAATGACAAAAATTAATAAAATAAATAAATAATTGAACAATAAGAAATTTATACTCATGATGAGATCTAGTTTTATTTGTAATACTTGGTTGATCTTTGGAGTACATAAATAATATGCCCAACTGCGGGCAAGATGCGCACCCTATAAAATTATGTGCTCTGCACTTGGTGCACACTTTGCACCTGCTTCATGATATGTTATATACACATAGAGGATATATGGACATCGTGGTTGCAGTAGTAGTTGTAGTTGTATAAAATCTGCAGCACGGACTTGAATTTCATTAACACAATTCGGAGAGAGCAGCTAAGAAGTGATGGCCATACATCAAGATGAAGGATGAGTGCTCTTCTGAGTGTACAAGAGTGTATGTGTGTGTGTGTGTGTGTGTGTTCTACATGCAAGTATTTGCAACATACTCGTGAAAATATGTCTCAATGTGTGCGTATGTGTGTGTGCAATATATGTAAGTCATATAAATATATGGCAACGCATTGTGGCGCTAACTGATGTCATTCCGCTGTCACCTCAATGATGAGCGGCTGCCGGATGGAAGGGGAAGGTAAAGAGGAAGCACAAGGTGGCTTGCCAACTGCGTTGAGGTTAACAAAAATGGCAACGGCACCGACAACGTCATGTAGCTGACTGCAAAATTGGATGCGGAACGAATGCTCGTACATATTTCATAGCACCACAGCCATTAACACTTACACGTTGCTCGCCGCATGCATGCATACATAGTAAGTAAGGATTGAGTAATTCATGGGCGAGCATAAAACTAAATGCAATAATGCAATTATGTCTTTTCAAATATATTTCATTTTCCAAACATTTTTTGCTGCTCTAGAAATTGTGTTCTATATATATACAGAATTTCTCCAAATATTTTCCATTGACGAACTTAAATTGTATGTGTGTTTACGTCGCAGAACTTAATTATATATTAAAATGTGCTATATATGTTTTTTCCAAATTAATTTGAAGCGAATATAACACTATAATATTGTAGATATAAGGAATGTAATAGAAATTATAAAAAGCATGCTTTATTTTTGTTTTATTAAATTTAATTGTACTTATTTAAAATTTTATTGAATAAAAGCTGAAAATATTCTAATTTTTGTATTTTTAAATTGATCATTTTTTTGAGAAAAAGATGATTTAATATAATATATTGTATTTAAAAAAATATATATATTTCAAACCTTAATAAACGTAATCTTTAATAATCATTACTTATAGAAAATTTTGAATATTGCGATAAGTGATATTTTATTTTAGCAAATAATCTAATTTTTTCATTCATGTATTTCCATTTTTATTAATACACTTAAATAAACTTTTTTTTTTTTTTAAATTACGAGTATTTGTTGTATTTAATATGATAACAATTTTTGTGTACTTTTTTAATTGTGCAAATGTATGGAAACCAATAAATATTTTTTTATTTTGCAATGTTTAATATATTAGATTTATAATTTTGTTTTCTATTTTCATATTTTTTTAATTTATTATGAAATATTTTCAGCTTTTTTGAAACTGTAGTGCATGTGTTGTTTTTGATTTATTTAAATTTGTTGTGTGCCATTTGTAACTTTTGCAAAAAATCCGAATTTAGGAAAACAATCAATAGTGTGTCTTATGTTGATAATATATTGTTGTGAATTTAAATTCCTTTTGCGAATGCAAGGAATTAATCCGTGTTGGTTTTCTCAGTGCAGTGCAGCAGTGAAAGCATCAGACTGGCTGGTAGCTTAACAGAGCGACACACTGACTCAGATGTTAAGCTAGGTCACTTACGTTCCACACACGTTCCACGCGTGTGCGGATGCTGATGCTTCGTATGCTGTTGGCTGTTGGCACAACCGTTATAAAGTAACCGTGCTGGCTGCTGTACGCGTTCAGTGCGCCGACAGCCTCGTGTGCTAACGGTAACGTGTTGCGCTCTGCGTGTTTCATTTCGAAATTGTCGCGCCATTCAAAATGTGAGTGTTCGAATTGCGAAGCGAATAACGAACCAAGTTAATACGAAAGTGAGAGTGAAGTGATGATACTCTGTGCCGTCAGTGGCTGTCACATTCTGCTGGCTGACCATGAGTTCCGGTGAGTGGGATTTGCGTGCGCTGAAGGCGCTCGAGGAGGAGGAACAAAAGGAGTTTCTGGCGCTCAGCCAAAAGAATCTCTTCGAGCCACCGCTGCCAACAGGTGGAGGCGACAATGGCAGCGTGCTCAGTGCGGGCGCCAAACCATCGCTGGCCTATGCGCAACTGCATCCGCATCTGCTTAAGCTGCCCACCATCGATGAATGCCAACTGATTGCCGCTCAGCGTCAGTCCGCAGCGAGTGTGGCAAGCGGAGCGCGTTTGAAATTCACGCGTGCACTTTCCCTCTCCGCTCACTCGTTGTCACCACGAACAGGCGGCGGAGGAGGCGGAGCTGGCTTTGGGAAGAAGCTGAAGGCACGGCTAGTGGGTGCCAAGTCAAGTGGTTCGCTGTCCCCGTCGAGGCACTCGCATAGCTACAGCGTGTCGCCAGTTTATACACCGCCGCCGATGCGACGTTGTGCCACGTTGCATCACACGCAACCCGTGCGCAAGACATTCAAGACGCTGCAGCAGCTGGAGCGGCAGAAGCGGCAGCACAACAACAGCAGCAACAACACAACGCCAACGGCAGGCAACTTGCCGCAGTTGCAGCGCATTGTGGGCACCAACAAAACCTACTGGAAATATGGCGCCAACTCCACAGCAGCCTCCATCATAGGACAACGCGCCAGACTCCAGCAACAGCAGCAGCAGCAGCAGCTTAGTGAATTGGAGTCCAGCAACTCGGATGAACCCAATGCGGAGCTGCTGGAGTCGGAGGCATTGGACAGCGCCACAGAGACGGGCTCGTGTAGTGTCCCATTGCCGGCGGCGGACTCCAATGAGCTGTTGCGCCTTAGCATGATGTTAACGGCCGCCAGCTCGGCTGTTACTGCTGCCACAGCAACTGGTGGGTCGATGAGGCCACAGCAGCAGAGAGTTGTCGAGCAGAATGGTTGCGAAACTGTTGCGTACGAAGCTTTTCACAGGCCCAAGAGCTTTGAGCGTTCGCTCTTACGCGGAAGCAGCTTAACAGTAACAGCGCAAGAGAGTCACAGTAACAGTCGGAGTCGCAGTCACAGTCCCAGTCCAAGTCCCAGTCGAACGCGGCCAATGCAATCCACACGCATATTCAAGTCCACATCGCTGGATGCTGGCGCCGATGTGGCCATGGGCATGGGCACCAAGGATTACCACCAACAGCAACAACAGCAACAGATTATTGGCCAGCCGATTGCCATGATGAGCATGACAGCGGCCACAAATCAGCTGGCAGAGCAGCAGCAGCAGCAGCAGACAAACGAGTCTCATTACCACAAAGGAAAGGGAGAATGGGAACGTGCGAAAGTCAAATATCATCAGGATTTGAACGTCGCATGTTATGGTCATGCACTGACGCTAGGTGGCGCCAGCATCGACGATGAGCTCGAGCAACATATCAAGCATTGTTCGTGCTCCTGCAATCACATGGGCTACGGCAATTCAATGGACTACCAGGTGAGTGCCAAATGCCAATTTGCCCTCTTTTCTATCTATGTACGTGGATTTTCTAACCTGGCGCCTTGCTAAAGTGCATTCCTTTTTGCAAACGATTGTGGCATGTCTTTTTAATTATACTCCAGCTGGACAATGGGCAATCTATTATGTGTGTGTGTGTGTTAGTGTGTGTGTGGGTGTGGGTGTCCAGCGATTCTCTGACAGCTGGAACATTTGTAATGGTGGCACATTCAATTGTCTGCTGCAAGTTTACATACACGGTTCGCCTTCACTTGCCTTGCCTTCACTTCGGCTCGTGCAATTCTCAACTCATTATCATCACGTTGCTTTGTGGTGCATTTTGTGTTCATTGCCTCATGAATTACTCTGGTCTCTGGGTCTCTAGGTCTCTGCCTCTGACACAACCAGATTGCTGCCAGGAGCACACTTTTGCGGCCAGTAGGCAGCACCCCTTCCTCCTCTCCTCCTCCTCCGTCTCTGTCATGCTGCTGGTCTCGATTGTTTCAACGTGAGTGGCCAGAGAAGTTAAGCGCAAGTTTTAACATAGGCCAACATGAATGCTCCTTTGGCTCAGCCACCTCCTAAGTTTAGCTAAACGAACTAAAGATAAACTTTATTTTGTGTTTTGTTAGCGCAACTTCCTTGTCTGCCTTGGTTGTTGTCAGTTATTGTCTTGAGCTACAGTCAAGTCCCGCATACGCTTTTTCCATCCCCATCCCCATTCACATCCGCATTTCAATCTTAATTAATGGCATGCATGCAGTTGTTTAGTGCGCTTACAATATCACTCCGAAGCTCTGCTCTCTCCTCTCCTCTATAAACTATTGCTTCATAAATATTAAATAGTCCTGCAGATCGATTGCCAGGGGAAAGTTTCAAATAACTTGACCAATGCAGCAAAACAGTTGGCTAACCTGAAGTAGAACTTTAAACAACAAGTGAGAATGCTTTTACTAAACTATTTATATTTTCCTTACACGAATGAATATGCTTCCAGGAATTTCAATGCTTATAGCCATGCTATGTTTGGTGTTTACAGCAGCTCATCTTACAAACAAGCTTCGTAGCTTACCTAAGATTTTATCTACATATGACATAAATATGATTTTTATTGGATAATCTGAAATTTACGTTTAAGTTTGGTATAACGCAAATCTGTGTAAAATATATGGGAATTAAATTTGAATTTGCAAACCGTAATTTAACACTTTTATACTGACAGACTATCTAAACACAATAACAATTATTGATAATTATAATGATAATACCTTGATAAGTAATAGTAATTGTCTCTTTAAGCAATTTAATTATATAAAAAAAAAGTTACAGACGAGTTTGCTCGACTGTTACATACCTAATTCCAATTTTTAAGAAATTCATATTCTAAAATTATACCAAATTAATATTCCGGAAAAATAGTAAAAGATGCCGAAAGCTGTATTCAGTACACTGATGGTATGCATACTATTACTTGAATAACTTCAATTAAATCTTAATGCAGGAACTATTTATTAAATATTGAATAATATTTAACATATTTGTTAGAATTTTAGAATATACTTATAGATGCGACTTCTTTTAGCAGACAACTTTATAGAACGCACCCATCCATCAGTTGGAAACTCTTTTGCGCGAGACTTGCTTTGATTTTCAAACATATTTAACTCTTTTGGAAGTAGGGCCACAAAGATTTCACTGTATTTAAAAATATGTTGAATATATTCATCGAATGTTGTTTGTATAATAATAATGTAAGTATTTATATAGTAATTTAATTGAAATAGAATGGAAGGCCACAATGGAAGTTTACAATAAAATAAGTGTTTAAAAAGAAACATTTTGCTAAATTTACAATTACTTGTCATACTCGCGCACTCGCGACACTTAGTGGAGTAACTACATCATAGAATTCTTTACAACTAACTTGTGCGGTCGGGGTCAAGTAGCTTTCGCTTAGGGATCATGGTCATGCGTCTAAGGGCTGTGGGATGATGATAATGGCAGCCAATCGATTGATTGACTGATTCACTGCAGCGTGCTTTGCGGTGGTGTCAGCGGTGTCCAGGTGTCCGCTGTCTGCACTACAGACGTGGGCACGCCGGTGGCCACAGCACTGGCCACTGGAACTGCGACACTGGCCACGCTCTGCTCCAGGGATTCCAATTTGATCTCGTTGTGATGGTGAGCAGCAGACTTTAGCGTGCTGGCGCACTCCAATGTGATGACCGAGTTGTGCTCCATGGCGGACTGCTGTGGCTGCTGTGACTCCAACGATTTGCTGACGTCCACAGGCTCCAGCGGGTGTGTGGCATAGCTGCATAGTCGGAGAGTGTGTGCAATCATTGATAGCTACTTTAGCGTGTTAATTGAATGTATCATGGATCCACAATCGATCGATCACTTACCCAATCTCAAGTGGTATATACTCCGGTTGATAATAGGCAGCCGCTGCATTCTGATACAATCCGTATTCCGCCCCAGATCCATTGTGCCAGCCACTGGTCGGATAACTCAGCGCTGTGGGCGCATTCAGCACATTTGTGTACAGCTGATGACTGGGCGAGGTGGGCGTGGGATGATAGACTTGATGTGCTGGAGCCATATAAGTCTGAGGCGAACTCGAGGCAGCTGTCGATCCGCTGGCATAAAGATCCGACTGCGACATGTTGTACTGATGGCTATGGGGAGTCAGGTGATGAATGGTGTAGCCAGGCGAGGGAGTCGTGTAGCTTGGCGAACCATTTGTGGGAGAAGGCGAATTGTGAGTGGCTGTAAAGTAAGAAAAATGAGTATGATTATATATAATCATTAAACCATTAATTTAATCCTTAAACTACTAAACCAAATTAGTTCTGCTGTTCCGTTCAGAACCTCTAGGAATTTTCTACTTCTTTTCATTCCAAGTAAAACTACTAACTACGCTTGTCATAATCCGTTCCGTATTTTAAGTGGGAATTATCTCAATAACACTGATTTGCTTTAGTAAATCTATTCCTCAGCTTAAAAGGTTTTCAGCGGTGCCACAGATAATAATTTCACTTCGATTGAATTTTCAGGAGCCACAAATCTCTTTTTACAGTGGTTTGGCTTTTGGTGATTTCCCAAATCACATGTGATTTCTGTGGCATCTCTAAATATTACAATATCTATGTATTTAGTATTTAGTTATGTTATCTATATACTTATTTTTAGTTTACTTCATTAGTTATCCAATGTCTTATTAATTGTTCGCAGTTTCCGATTAACGCATGCTGGTCAAAAATTATTATTTTTTATCCACGGTCAACTCGATGGTAGTGTTGTTAGTAAGTCAACAATCAAAAAAATAAATAAATAAGATGGAGTCGTAGCTGGGAACTTACAGATTTGACCGCGACTGCAGACGTTGATGGGCATGGGACCCGGCACACTGCTCGAACTCCAATTGTAGCTGTTGCTCTGCCAGCTGCTCGGGTAGGGGAACACTGAAGGAGTCGACGCTTCCACGGGCATGAAGCTCGACTGCGAATAGGAACTGGTGAAGCCTCCTCCACTACTGCTGTTGCTGACCACGCTAGCGACGCCGCCAGCGCTGCTGTTGGTGCCACCGCCGCTGCTGCTGACTGCGCCAATCGAGGACTGCAGACTGGTGGGCGTCTGCGGTGCCGACGGTGGCTGCGGCGATGAGGAGGAGGCATTGCCCGCACTGCCATTGGAACCGGCGGAGACCACACGAGGTCGGCTATAAGGTGTGCTGCGATTAGGCGCCGCACTGCGCGTGGACAGCGAGCGACCGTAGCGATCACAGCTGCCCGCAGCGGCAGCCGAGGAGGCGGACGGAGAGGAGGAGGATGTGGGAGAAGGGGCCATCAGGCTGTGGCTCTGGCTCATGGGCAGCGGCGGTGGTGGAGCAGCGACTGCAGTGGCGCTTGTGTAGTGTGTGGGCGGTGGGATCAACCAGCCGTAGTGGGTGTCGTGAGGATAGAGCGTGTCGGGACGCTCCTTGGCATCGAGAAAGGCCTTGGCAAAGGGATTGTACTTGATCTTGAGCGAGGTGACCTCCTCGTTCTGGTACGCAGTCACTGCGATGAACTGTGTCTCCGGAAACGGATAGGTGACCACATGACGTTGCTCGGAACCAACGCGAACGAGATGTACTCTCGGTTCGTATTTATGCAGCGAATTTAACATGATCTATAAAATAAAATAGGAGTTATAAATAGGAGTTTCGTAATTGAGTAAGTTGTTACTCACTTGTCCATTTCCATTGGTCTTGTTGGTCAACTTGACCTTTGCAAATGAGATTGGCTCCTTCATCCAATGTGCGCCGAAGTTGGGAGACTCCGGATGCACGTAAATTGGATTCGAGGGAGGAACTTCTGCCTTGCCACCGGGAACCTGTTGATATATTGTAAAAGAGACAAGAAATGATTAAATATATTCTGATAAATGTACTTATTCTATATTAAATTTCGTAGTATTTTCTTTCTAATAAAAGACAAGAAGTAATTGAAAAATATTCCGATATTTAAATTATGAAATACAAAAATGTACTTAATTCATATTTAATTTCTTTGAATTTTGTTTAATTAAACAGTTTAGTGTTTATAAATTGTACAAACATATTAATCTTCATTATTATATCAACACATTAACAAATGTCAGAAATTCAACAAATAATTTCATCGTGTTGGAAGATTAAAAGACTTTTGAATAAATTTGTTCATAAATTATATTTTATCGCTAATGTTTTTCATTGCTAATTTCTGTGATTTATGTTAATAATTATTAGCAGCAAATTTTTTAAATTAATATTCATAAGCACCAAAATAGATTAATCTATTTTTAGCTAATAGACACAGACTGTTAATCAAATCAGACATGTTTAAATGCTTGCATTAATTTTCATATTTTGCAATCGAGTTCTTCGAAAAAAACAATTTAAATGCACAGAACATAAACATCTGTTTCAGCACAAACGTGGTCAATAAAGAGAAAATATGTTGAAAGCAACTCATTTAACGAAATGACAAACATGAATATAATAATTATTCGTTTTTCATTTAACCATTAATTCAAGAATAAATGAATAAAAGAATTCATGATGAGGATGAAAAATCATGACATTGAAATGAATGTGAAAATCTTGTCATCGTTTTTATGAGCTGCTCTTGAATTCGTTTAATATATCTTAAACTGCTCAGACATACCCATTCTCCGTTGACGTACTTCCACCGATGGGTGTCCACTTGCACGAACTCCAATAAAACCGTATACATGGCAGCCGGATCCAAGCCGGAGGCGCTGATTTTCACAACCGGAAACATTCGCCTGCAATGGGAAGCAGATGCAAGATAGAGAGCGAGCGAAAGAGAAGAAAGAGAAAGAGAGATGTAGTGAAGTTAATGGCAACTGAACAGTTATATAACAGTCAAAGGCAAATGAATATTCTATGCACCGATAGTCAGAGCCAAAGGCAAAGAGTCCGAACCGAAAAGCATTTCCATTTGTTCAGTTTGCTTTGCTACTTTGTTGTTTTGCTATGAGTACATATGTGTGTGTGTGTGTGTTAGCCATTGCCCTTGCCCAGATTCTAAAGAGGCCTCTGCTTGCTTGGGATTTCGTCTCTCTCTCTCCGCGTCTTGAATTCTCTGTCGATGCCGATGCCGACGTCGTCGGTTTCGGACAAATATTGAAACGCGCCGTCCGCGCACTGTTCCACAACAATTAGTACAAGATGGCGGCTGTTGCCGAGCCGCGTTAATTAGCACCTGCCCCGAGAGTAGAGTGCTCAGAGGGACAGAGACAGAGGGAGAGAGGGAGAGAGAGGGGTAGAGAGCGGGGCAAGGAACGTTTAAGTACAAGTTCTAAGCGCGTTTCGCACACATACACACACATGTGGGTAAATAAATATTTTTAGTTATTTCGACAAACGCTCGCATGTAAATAAATACCGCGTAGAGACCTCTGTATATATATCGGGGTATACACATAGATATAGCTGAATATATTTGTATGTAGAGCTACAGAAACGTTAACGCTTCATTATAAGGTGCAAACAGCACCAAATGAAAAATCATTGCAGCAAAAAAACAAAAGCGCAAAAAAAAGAGCAAAGAAAAAAAACCTCATTGCCAATTTGCATAGGAAAACAAAATGCGCCGCAATCGTCTTTGGCCACGTTAACTTCCATTTAACACGTTTTGGGTGTCTGAAGAAGGGCCACAAAGCAACGAGCTAATGATTCACAACCCACCTGCCGTTCTTGGTGACGATCATCTCGTTGGTTAGATTCTGAAAGCGCAGCCACAGCTCTCGATCGTCCAGCGAGACACGCAGATTGCGATCCAGTTCATTCGGGCTCCCAGCGCCGCCAGCAATGCGATGTCCATTGCCACTGCCTCCGACACCCCCGCCGCTGACTCCCGAGGCCATGGCCACCACACCGCCAACACCAGACATTCCACCGTGTCCGTGTCCATTGTGCGTGGCGTGCTGTGGCGAGCCACCGCCAGCTCCTCCTGCCGCCGACACATTGCCATTAAGTCCCGTTGTCGGATCCACTGCGGACAAGATATGTGATGTGGTCATGTCTGCTGTAAAAAGAGAACACGGCAAATGGGTTAGCGAAAGGCTTTATTAACTCATCTGTTTCGCAAGGGAGTCATAAAAAAATCAACTTCCATTTGTAATCTTAAATGTAATAAAAAAGGAACTGTTTCTGTTTTCATTATTATACTACAAAAGTAATTATAATTTCGAAAAAATATATAAGTAGTTTCAGTTTTAATAATAAGACAAAAAACAATCTTTTACTAAATATTCTTGAACTTTTATTTTTTGATGTTCTTTTATTTTTTGCTTTAACTGACTACCCATTAGAGTAAGTTAATAAAACTATACTGCAAATGATTTCAACAAATTTAAATCTGTAATCTTGAGAAATGCATCAAAAGAGATGAGAGCATTTTGATGAAATTTTATTTCATATTCATATTTTCTTACAACATTTTAAATACAGCCTAAGAAGAGAATCAAATGAGTTTTTTTTACTACTGCGCGGAACAACTACACATTAACATAAGTTTAAAAAAACTATAATGAAAATGATCTTATTAAATTTGAATATTATCCAAAATATGTCCTCTAAAAATTAAAAAAAAAGAATTGAAACATTTGTATTAATCTTTCCTCATTAGCTACAGATTATTATAAGTTAATAACACAAGAATGCAAACTATTTCTTAGTGCCCTTAGTTAATTACAGTTTTACAGCAATTAAACTGGCTCAATAATTTTCAATAGCTGTGTTTATTTGTTAGGTAGTAGAGGAGTTCACGCAGTCGCTTGGCATATAAAGTAAATGCGAGTTATTGGAATGCAGAGTTCATGCATTGGGATTGGCACTGGTTGGGTTTTACATCAAAGAAGGTTGACCCGCCGGCACTTTATTTATACGTTTACAGCGCTGTCCCAGGCGCATTAGAAGAATGCCCGTCCAAGTCTGTTGTCGGCTTTTAATTATATTGCACACTTTAGCCATGCCTGAGACTCCAATTCAAACTTCAACTCCGACACCGACACCGACTGCGACTCATGCTCAGGTCTTGAACCTCGGCCAACAAAATGAAGCTGGATGCTGGCTAGCTGGCTGACTGGCTGGCTGGTTGGCTGACTGGCTGGCCATAAACAGCGGGCACCCTTTTTATTTATGGCCGTGGCAACAGCAACAAACACCTCTGTTTACTCCGGGCCTGCAACCGCTGCCACTACTTCATCGCTTGCTACCTCAACCTGAGACTCTTGGATTGTAAATGTGGGAGCGGGAAAGGAAGAAAAGGTAGAACGCTTAAAATCTGCTTGGTGATGTCTAAATTCTGGTCTGGCACTGAAAGTGTTTCTCGCAATGTTTTGTAATCATAAATTAACAAAATGTATTAATTGTTTTGTTTACTTTTATTGTGCTACGAAATTGGACTCGAAATGCCGACGCCTTTTACCATTGTAGTGGCAAATGGCCAGAGCATTCTCCCCCATTTTGAGCGAGGAGATTGAGCAAGATTATATAATTTCGAATATTGTTCTGCTATCCCCAAAACCCTCGTTGGCTTTTGATTAAACTGTTTGTCAAATTCAATTGAATGCGTCCATAGTTGGCCTGAACAAGGCATTAAAATGTTGCCCGTAAAATGTGTCTTCCATTTGTCATAAATTTAATTTATTGCCACTGAAAGAACAGGAATTCCTCTGATCGTGATTCAATCAGCTGATCAAGCAGAGGACGATGCACTCGAAACGCATTTAAAATGAACGAGATGATTAAGTATTATCAGATTCTCATGAGTCGAATTTCTTACGCACATTGAAACTTTAATTCATCTTTTGAAGTTTCTGCTTGCTTGCTGAAAAGAAATTTCTATTTTAAAATTAGTTTTTGGGAAAGTTATTAAATTTTCCATTCAAACTAAGCTGATTTTTATATGTCCATATGTGTATATATGTTATGCATGTGTGTGTTTTTGGACGTATTTCAATTCGTGATACATGCTTTGTGTGTGCTCTCGCCTTGTATGCTGTATGAATATCACAGTGGAGCACAACGTTCCATCACTGAGGGGCTTAATGAAAAGCTGTTTTTGTATGTTGTCTGACTACGCATGCCTGTGTGTGAGTGTGTGTACACGTTCTCTGTGTGTGTGTGTGTGTGGACGCGTGTGTGTGCCTATGTACTTTAACTTTAACATTTGATGGCTGCCATGACGGTTTGGGTTTGGGTTGGACTTTTTCCCTCCGAAATACATTCGCTGCTGATTGTTGATTTTTGAATGATTTCGTGACTTTGATGTTTACTCAGACCATTTTCAAATACTCTAACTGAGGGCATTTATAATATGGAAATTGTGTTTGCTACGCACGCTCACCCATTGTGTATTTAAGCTTATTTTTATCAACACCTTTTCGAATGAATCGCAAGATAGACTAAATACAAAAAAGTACCAAAAAAATCACTTGGCAAATTCGTGTCTGTGACAGGCTTCAATGCTTATCTTTATTGCTGCTGAATTGCCGCTGCAAAACTTTTAGCTTTGTATCCTGTTCGGAAATTGGCACGAAGTATCGATAATTTGGCATTTCACATTTCACAATTTGTGCAACGCGCACACAGGAGTTCACACCTGTTAAGGACTTTGCTGGCGGGTGGCATTGCCATTGGCTTTGCCATTGGCAGTGGTAGGTAGCTTATCGTCGACGGCGATTAAACAGATTTGCTAAATTTCACACTTCAGTTTACATAAAAATAAACTCAATTTAAATTTAGCCCTCTGCCTGTTTGTGTATCACAGGCGCAATAATCACGAGTGTCACAGAAAGGGCTACGCGTGGGTCAACTCCTTTCGAAAAAAATATAACACAGCGAGTGGGCGTGGCAGTTATCACACTTTTGTTTTCTGCACACTTCTCGCAAGCAGCAAACGACGCTGCTGCTGATAGACGCACTTTATGAGATGCTTACTAAAATTTTGTACAAACTGTAATTAATTAGTAAGCATTTGTCAAGTACTAAACTGGGATGCTCGTCGCCTCAGGAGGGGGGATGGGGGTTGGGTTATTGGCTTGAGGCAATGCTAAAGTGTGGGCGAAAATTCCTTGGCTCTTTTGATTCGCATTTAATAGGATAATTTTCACATGCGTCGTAATTGGCTCTGCTGCTTCTGTTGCTGCTGCTGCTTCTCTTGCTGGCCAATTGTGTTGGTCCCCGCTGTTTCGCTTGTTGTTGCCGATTAAAATGCCTGCGGCACAAGCAAATTCTTATGTCCCTCCTAATTTGCGTGTGAACATTTTTGTTCAGCTCAGGCTGCGAGTCGCGTGGGCTGCTGTTTTATATTATTAGAGTTATTATTAGGATCATTAATATGAGTTTTTGTCACTTGCTGGGTTTCTTTTTTCCGGGGGAAGTGTTGAATAGATTTGGGTGTCAAATTTTGTGTTTTGTGAATTTTGGCGCTTTGGGACAGTATTTGGATTTAATGTTTGATTTTCACACGTTTGTTTAAATAGGCTGGACAATTGTTAATTTGCATAAAATAAAATGATTATAATAAAACCCACAATAACACACACAGAATGCCAACTGAAATCTGCATTGTCATGCCCATGATTAACTTCTAAATTAGTTTGGCTCATTTACATTTATTGCTCTGCATTCAGAATATTGTTTTTATATGTTTAATAAGCTCTTTGTTAAATAAACATATTTATCCCAAATACAAATTATCTAATCTAATATGTTTTGTAGTAATAAATTGTGACAGTCGTAAGCTGTGTTGTATAATTAATGATTAATTAGTCACATACACAAATATTGTTTTTATTCTACATTTTGATTAGTGAAACCTCAATATGTTTATGCATAATTAAAACTAACACAATCATTTGATTGCATCAATTTAATGCACAGCTATTTTAATATGGAATACGTTAAGAGGCTCCCTCGCAGTAGAAACTTTCAATAGAAACTTATTCAATTGTTGACTTAGAGAATATACATATATCTTCCAATATACATATATCTTTTCTCTCTACAGATTTTAAACTAAGAAATCTCAATATCAGTCATGAAAAATAATGTCATAGTTTAAATGTGTCAAGAAATTAATTACTTTCTCTCTAATCTACTTATACAGCCAGAAAAAATTGAAAAAACGTTAATTGTTTTAAGTCGAGATTCAAAAATTAAGAGATATTTCTTTATTAGACTACGTAGAAATTCGAAAAAAGTAATAATATGAGAAATAATTCAATTATTTATTTTATATGCATTGCATTACATTAAAATACTTTATCTATTCATTTTTCAAATAAAATCCTGAGATAAATTTATAGAAAGGTTTTTTTTTAACTAGCCAAGCTTTGAATTAATTTCTTAGAAACATAACATAAATATGAAAAATAATAATTATAATATTATATTTCATATGGTTAATTACCATATTACTAAGTTCTTAAGAAATTAATGTATATCTTGGATAGTTGAAAATAACTTAAAAGAATGTTGTATTTTTATTTTACATATTTAAGTTAAATTCATAAAAAATTAAAGTTGGAGTAGCCCTAAAAAGTTTCTGGTAAATGTATTAAATCCACAATCTTGAATTGAACTTACTTATTTAAAAGAATATTCCAAGGTTTACACCGCTGCTTTTGAATTTAGTAATCCTTTAAGTAATCAGATCAATTTGTTAATATTTGTGATCTGCAGATCACACACTTGAGCACACACTAGACACAATAATCAATTTTCTTTTCACGAATGTTTTTGGCGATGTCAAAAGTATATTTTATGTTATAGAGTATCAACTCTATCACCGATGTTAGTTGGGAATCTTGCGAGTTGCCGTCGTTAAATTCGTTGTCGAATTTCGGGCCGCCGATCGAGTGCGTTGCGTTGTTTGCGTTGCCACCGTTCCCGAGCTAATGATCGACGATCGGTGCTAATTTTTTCAACCATCACAAGCCGCGCTTGCTTTTAACAATCGATGCTCGCTTGCTCGATGCTTGCCTCTATTTCTCTTTGGCCAACCTGCTCTGCTGTGCTGGCCAAGCCATATTGTTTGCCCGCTTGGCTCAATGGCTGATTCAACTCTTTCTCAGCCATTGTCGATACACGTCACATGCCGCAATCTGGCCATCTCGCTCGCTCTTGCGCCCTGTGAAGCGCAACGTATCGATCGCTTAGCCACACCTTCTAACAGTTCAAGTGTGAGAAGGCGAGCGCACGCTCTCTCGCTCGCACACACAGTACAGTGTGCAGCAGGTAGAAGACGCAGATTCCGGTTTTTAGGTCTTAGTCTTGAGTTTTGAATATCATTCATGAGAACGGGGCAGTTGCTCGTTCAATGTGTTCGAACGTGATCGATGACTGACCTCCTAACACTGAGACTACGAAGTGGGCCTTAGGCAACAATCATATCCTGAGGAGTTCCTCCTCGACGAGCTTTGCATGCGCCAGTGATTAAATGCAAAGTGTTTGCAGAGATTATGATAGAGAGCCGTGTGTACAACTTTTGCTGCGGACCTACATAGTGAACCGATGTCTGAGTGGATTCGATTTGTTTAGACGCTCGTTTTGTGCTTTTGTTTGCGCAACCAATTAAAACTTTGTATATTTTTTCCACGGCGATTTTTGTTTGTTTGTTGTTGGCCTGTTGTCTGTACCTAAAACTGGTTTGCCGCTTCCAGCATTTTTCTCTACACGTTTTTATATTTTTTTCTAGTTTTTTTTTTTTTAATTTTTCAGTTGAATTTTGAGCTGTAAACATTTAACCACAAAACCAAGCCAAGTCCTAAAAAATATACATATAGATTGAAGCTTGAATAGTGAGGTTAAAATACTACATCACCTGAAATTTTGCACCCAATTTGATTTGGTTATGATATGCTAACATGTTTACAACTCCAGTGAGTGTCATTCAATTGAGTATTTGCAAATGAATTTACTCTTCTTCAATTCAATGGGAGCAACACCGATTTCAGATTTCACACATATTGATTGCATTTGCCTGTCGAGTTGAGAACTGTTTTCATTGATTATCCGTGGCACAAATTTAATTGAAAGAAAAATACAATTTTAAAATGTGAAGTAAATAAGTAAAATACAGCTCCGCATTTTGATTTTATGTTATAAAAAATTCTGAGTTTAAATATGAAATATAACAATTAAATATATAGCTTTTTATCTGTATTATTTGTAGTAAAAACCAAATTAAAAAATGCCAGGCTTTCCTGAATCCGGTTCAGATTTTAACTACCTAAAAAACAAAAGCAAACTTTGTGATATTAGAAAGAAAATCATTGCAAGCAAGTCTACAAGACATTAATATGACTTTTGTTTCTATGGTATTTGGAAATTATTTATAACTTGTTCGTGTTTTTGAAGATCACGCGCCTGGTCAAACGTTTCGCTGGATGTTTCGCTCTTTCTCAAGTTGCCGCCGCGTGTCAATGGACCGGCTGAGTTGGAGAGTTGGGGAAGGGGATTGGAGGAGAAAAATATTGATCAGACTATGGCGCTGAAAGGTAAACAGAGCTACGGCTGCAGGCCTACAACTCGACGAAGTAAATGAGAAGAATCAACAAACTATGAAATTTTAATAAAAAGAAATCAAATGGATAAAAGTGCTGTGAAGTAACTCGATTCGAGTCGAGCATAGACAGTGAGGCGAAGTTAATCTAGCAGACGAATATCGGATGAATCGAGTCTAAGCACTTCATTCAGTTGAGTTCTCATCGGACCCAGAGTTCATTAATAAAAACTTGTGTGCAACCTATTTCAGTGGAAAGGATATGCAACATAAAAAGGACATTATTATTATGCGTTCTTCTCGACGATGTGTGCCTCGTGGCCACGCGGACTACGCGGAAGCCGGCATCCATTATGCCGCGACCTTGCCCTAAATATTTACCACACCGTATTGTAGGAACGTTTTGTGCCAGTTTATGGCAAATCCTTTCTGCTTGTGTTTGCAAACAATTCGAGTTTATGGCCGGCCTAAGCGAATTTCCCCGCCTCAATTAGGCAGAGGTTGTAAACTCATAAACCAAACACGCGGAAATGCGTGCACATAACATACGCTCGTATGTGCGTCCTGTGCTCGTTCAGGCAATTGGCGGCAGTGTCCTTTCAGGCAGACCGAGGGCAATAATTAGTAGTAGCACGCAGTATTGCCGTCGGGGAATATCCATGGCACAGAGCTCAAGTTCAAGTTTAAGTTTGTGTTAGAGTTAGAGTTTGAGTTAGAGTTCGTGTTCCAAGTCTTTCGTTTCTTGCGCTTGCCTCTCACCTCTCGCCCCTCTCGCTCTCTGGCCCTGTCAGTGCCTAGGATCTGCCTACCTAATGCCTGGCGGCGGCTTGTAGTACCACTCTATTTGCCCATAGAGAAGACCAGGGCCAGACTCATTTGCATATGGCGATGAGTTAGGTTGCGTTGTTTGGATTGCATGTCGCTTGTGCCCTCGTCTGGCCGGGCCGAGCCGGGCTAAAAAGCGGTGTAATTCGTGTTTTCGTTTCGCTTAAGTATGTTTACTCTCTGCTCGACATGGGCATGGCCTGAACGCCGACTACGACTACAAGACTACGACTACTACGGGTTTGCTACACTCTTCGCGTACATAGATATTTGCCACCCCGCCGCAGCAGCCCCTCATCGATGATGGTTCACTGTTTGCCCTCACAATCAACTGTTTGCAACCGACGCCGTTGCCGTTGTTGTTGCTGTTGTTATTGCTGTTACTGTTGCCGTCGCTTCGTCTTTGTGTTCGCGTCGATTGCCGCTGGGAGGATTTTTCGTGGAAATATGTAGCTTTTAGTTGGTCCAATGGTAAAGAGTTCGACTGCCACGCCACTGCGATGGTAACTAATATTAGAAATGGTGTTACTTCACAAACAACAGCTGAAACAACAAGGTGATCTCAGCTCATCGGAGTCGAGAGTTTTCAACTGGAGTCGGAGAAATGCAGACAACTTAACCTTAACTTAAATATGATAAAAAGATTACAAGAATTAAACTGCGACTTAAGCGTTTTACGGAATATAAATTTAACATATCAACATAAAACAATTTTTTCGATTTAATTCAAAATTTAAAAAAATGATGATTTAATTTGCAACGAATCAAATAACATAGAAAAATTTATTACTGACTTAAAAGGAACTCAATATAAAATGATGAATTTACAAATGAAATGCCAGATAAAACTCTATAAACTTAATACTAATAATAATTATATTAAAGTTATGTTGACATTTTAGTACTAATTTTAATTGTATAACTTTTTTCACCAAATACGTCAAACTGAAGAAAATTGATTGCTGTTAAAATTCTAATGACAATTCAGCCTATTTATTTATTATTATTTAAATTAATAAATTTACAATTTTCTGTTGACATATTAAATAAAATAATAGTGTAATCTAGTTACTTTGAGGTGTTTGTCGAAAGTATTAAAACTTGTTTTGACCCACTAGAAATACGCAAAATAAAACACATAAATAAATATATTGAAAAATAATACACACAATGCATCTATTAAAAATGCTACCAATATGTCGAAACGCATTCTTTGGCAGCGTGCAACGTTCCACACGCTTGTTGCACTCATCTCGGGTTTCGCATTCCAAGTCCGATTACGAGATGTGTGACCACAAGTTTGATGCGATTGTGATTGGAGCTGGTGGTGCTGGAATGCGAGCTGGCTTCGAGTTGACTCGCAAAGGCTTCAAGACTGCGATGCTCTCAAAACTCTTCCCCACACGCTCGCACACGGTGGCCGCCCAAGGGGGCGTGAATGCAGCGTTGTCGAACATGAACAAGGACGACTGGAAGTATCATTTCTATGACACCGTCAAGGGCAGCGACTGGCTGGGTGATCAGAATGCCATTCACTACATGTGCCGCGAGGCCGAAGAAGCTGTCTACGAGCTGGATCAGTATGGCATGCCTTTCTCACGCACCAAGGATGGCAAGATCTATCAGCGGCCATTCGGCGGACAGACCTTGGACTATGGCAAGGGAGGCGTGGCTGCACGCTCTTGTGCGGTGGCCGATCGCACTGGCCATGCACTTATCCACACGCTGTATGGACAGACTTTGAAGTATAGTGAACTGTGCAATTACTTTGTGGATTACTTTGTGCTCGATTTGATCATGGCGGATGGCGCCTGCGTGGGCTGCTTGGCCTGGAACATGGATGAGGGCACGTTTCATCGGTTCATTGCCAAGAACACGATTGTCGCAGCCGGCGGCTGTGGTCGAGTTTATTTCTCCACAACCGCCGGTCACACTTGCACTGGCGATGGCAATGCTTGGGTCTCGCGAGCCAAGCTTCCGCTGATGGATATGGAGTTTGTGCAATTCCATCCGACGGGCATTTATGGCGCAGGTTGTCTCATCACTGAGGGCGTGCGTGGCGAGGGCGGATTCTTTATCAACTCGAAGGGCGAACGCTTTATGGAACGCTATGCACCTAAGGCCAAGGATTTGGCTTCGCGTGACGTTGTGGCTCGTGCCATGACCATGGAGGTGCTGGCCGGCAATGGCTGTGGTCCTTTGAAGGATCATGTTCACCTGCAGTTGCATCACATTGATCCATACATTATACGCGAACGTTTGCCCGGCATTGTGCAGACTGCCAAGATATTTGCCAAGGTCGATGTGACTAAGGATCCGGTGCCAGTGCTGCCCACCGTACACTATAATATGGGAGGCGTCGCCACCGATTTCATGGGTCGTGTGGTCACCGTGGACGAGGAGAGCGAATCGCACATCGTCGAGGGACTCTACTCCTGTGGCGAGACTTCTTGTGCTTCGGTGCACGGCGCTAATCGCTTGGGCGCCAATTCATTGCTCGATTTGATTATTTTTGGCCGCTCTTGCGCATTGGACATTGCAGAGAACAGCTGCCCAGGCGACACGCCACCCGATGTGCCCGAGAGTGCGACGGAGGAGACAATGGATAACTTTAAAAAGTTGCGCAGTGCCGACGGCTGCATTCCAACTGCCAAACTGCGGGATCAACTGCAGCGTGCGATGACCACACATGCGGCTGTGTTCCGTGAGGGCGCACTACTCAAAGAGGGGCTTGAGAAGATCCAAGATCTCTACAGGCAATTTAAGGATATCAAAGTGCATGACAGAACTTTAGTGTGGAACACGGATCTCGTTGAGACATTGGAACTGCAGAATATGCTTATTAATGCGGTGCACATTATCACTGCCATGGAGAATCGGAAAGAGTCACGCGGCTCTCATGCCCGAGAGGATTTCAAGACGCGTCTGGATGAGTTCGATTACAGCGCACCTCTGAAGGGACAAAAGAAGAAACCATTTGAGGAGCATTGGCGTAAGCATACCATGACCTTTTTGGAGGGGGATGAGGGTTGTGCCACCATAAGATATCGTGCTGTTATTGACGAAACATTGGACGACTCTGTAGCACCTATTCCTCCAGCTCCGCGCACCTACTAATACCTACGACATCAAGGCTTGTGTTTTAAATTGTATTTAATTTGTCGACGCCAGGCTATTAATAAAGATTGTTGTGAAAAGTATTATTCAAGATGAGATAGGCAATTTACTATGCTGAGGAAAAAACGTTCAACACATTAGAATACAAATCTTGAGCTTGACAACTCTTCAATCTTAAAACAAGATTTCTAGATAGAACAATTCTTGAAACAAAAAAATAGATTTTAAATTAACAGTTGATTTTAAATTAATCTTGCTTCAAGAATTTTGATTCTAGAAGTCTTTTTTATTTAATATTAAAAAGTTAATAATAGTTATATTTCTATTTTTACTTTTTTACTATTAGGTGGAAGGGTATTTTAGCGTTGTGCCGCCATGGTATATTTAGAAAATATAATCGATATCCAAATATGGACTTCGGTATAGTTTAGTATTTTGGTGGTATATTATTTAGTATATTTTAATAATAATTCCGCACTGTCTTGCTTTTATTCAAAATGGGTAAGAGGTATCTCACAGTCGAGTACTATTAATATTTTGACTGCAGGTTTTTAATAAAATACAAAATATTATTCTAATTTTAATACTTCTAATATAATTTCTATATTTTATACAAGATATTAAATTTAAGACTTACACTAATGCTACAAGCTTCAACAACTTCAGCTTCTTATAAGAGTCATGCAGCTTTATTCATATATTTTAAGTAAGTTTTTAGTACTGACTGATAGTTTATATATTTTGTAATTTTATTACTAAGCTACTTACCGAACATCTTAGTTTAGAGCACGTTCGTCATACTTGCACCAAATATTTCTCCCCTGGCTCAGATTATGGATTACATTTGCGTCTGTTGGGCAGACGGAATAAAATAGAATAAGGGCACTTGCCATGACCAGTTCTAATGGCCACAATAAATTATATTCATTTAGGATCGTTTAACATATACCAGAGTAGGACAGAAACAAAAAAAAGCAGCAACAACAGCAGAGAGCCTGTTAAAGAAATAATTTATGGCTGTTGAAAACTTAACATGTTCATTTGGCCACATGTGTGTGGGCTTTGTTAAGGATTAAATGTGTGGGTGTTTTTGGTGTTGTTGCGTATCTGTTTGTTTGTCTGCCAATCTATGCGAATATGCGTGTGTCTGTGTGTGTGTGCATACACTACACAACAAATGAAAAACCAACAACAACAAGAAGCTACATAAATACTTTTGCCCACAAACACAACAAGGGCAATATGATACCACCCCAACAATTTGCCCCATCCATAGCTTAACATCAAGTCCAAGCCGAAACTATTTACTGTGTATGTATCTACCACATAGTAACACACATACAGATGTACGTACATTGTGTGCGGTATCTGCTGCGGGGTGTGAGCGAAAGATGCTTCCACAATTGTTGCTACTGCTGCTGACGGCAACGGCGACGGCACAAAAATTACAGTTGCACACACATTTGCCTGTGTTAAATTGTCTCACAACCAATACAAAGTGACCTTTTTCATTTATTTTTATGATTCCTCCCATGCCATGTGCGGCACCTTTAAGCTCCCGATTTCTCGTCCCTACCTCCCGCCTTTGCTCCATAAAAAGTGGCCATCAAATGTGGGCACCGAAACACAAAAAAAAAAGAAGAGAAAAGAAAAGAATGAAACTAGCAAAAATTCGTTGGTTAGTTCCTGGCAAACATGGAAATGCGTTAACCCTGAATGCCTTTTGCTGGCATTTCAATTTTTTTCCTCTCTTCGAAATGAATTGAAGCTGTGAACTCTAGAATTTATAAAGAAAAATATTTGCAAGTTGTTACAACTAAAGATTTTTAAGACAAGAATTCGAATTTTGCTTTCGCAAAAATTTTTTTTATTGGAATTGGTTTGCTACAATTTATTTATTATCTATAAATTTCTCAAGCTTTATCGCTTTTCCAAGTTTAATTTTTTTTTTTAAATTCTGCAACCTGCATATTTTTAGCTTGAACGTTTGTTATTTCTTATTTGGCATTCGATTGCAATTTGTTAAGCTTAATTATTGTTCTATGTATGTATTTGGCATCTTGAAGAATACATGCTATATATTTTTTTTATTAAATAAAGTGCTTTAACATTTTGCAGAAGATATTTAAAAAGTAGTTACTAAACTGTATAAACATTTCAATTTTTTCTAATTTATAAATTATAATTCTTATTTCCAATTTCAAATAAGTTCTTATTCAAGTTGTGCTTACCCAGGAATTGTTTATTGAAATTGATTTGCTACAATTTATTATCTCTCCCTTTCTCATGCTTTATCGCTTTTCCGGGTTTAATTTTTGTTGTTGTAAATTTTGCAACCTTTGCATCGGGCGGCATTTGGCGCCTTGCCATCTGCTTTGCCCAAATCAAGGTTGATTTTGAAACGCCCACAGTTGGAAACTTTAACTTTATTTTGTGTGGTGCTTGCAGGGAAATTTTTGTACAAACTATTTCAGTTATGTGAAACTGCAAATCATTTTGGATTTGGTTTGTTTGTTTTATTTAGTTTTACACTTGTTTTCGGCTTTGTTTTGTGGCTCTACCTGCTATTCGCATACCCTGTACACCGCAATCCAATGACTCCCTTGTTGCTAAACTTTTACCGAAAAAGTTTTGCCTTCATGAAAAATTATGAGAGGACGGCAGATTGAGCTGAATACATATATTAATATGCGGAGCGATATACATTTAAATTGCTAACGACTTAAGGCTCTTTCTTGATTTAATTAGCATGAATTGCTTGAATTCAATTTGTAGTACAGAATGTTACAAAATGAAAACACTCTTTGAAGAACTTGTAGTTGTTAATTGAAAACTTACATACAAAGTGTGAAACTCATGTTGAATATTCGATTGAAAATGCTCGAAAAATGTGCACAAATAGAATTATATATTTGAATTTCAGCGAACGGTGTGTGGCGAATTTAATCCAATCAAGAAATAATTTTCGACATTGTAACGCTGAATGCTGGTGCATTTTAGATTGTGAAAATAATATTCCTAAATTTGACATTCAAATTGCGTTTGTATAAAACATTTGCTTAAGTTTTTTTGGCCAGAAAGTTATGAAATTTCTGACTTCCCCTTCTTCATTGTTATGCACTTTCTACACACTTTGGTCAGCTGGTGCTAAATGGAGGACAGCAACTTAGAAATGCATTGCGTTTACTCTTCTTCGTGCTTTCCCTTTCTTTCTCTCGGCGGTATCTATCTTCACAGCAGAGGTCTTCTCTGTGCAGTCAAATGAGTTTTGCATAAACAAACACTCGGGAATATTGTTACCGTGTCTCCCTTCCCCCTTCAAGCGAGAGAGAAGCCAGAAGTGTTTTTGTTGAGGTGCGGTACATGAAGCACTCTATCTGCATGTCGTTTTTGCTACGTGAGACAAGCAAATGCCTCGACCATGTCAGGTAGACAGCAAAACAGTTAGGAATCAGTCCGATGGCCAGGATGGAAATGCATAATCAAGGCCAAACAATGCAAACTGCAAATATTATCTCTGTCGATAAGTTTCTTTAATGGTCTCTGGAAAACTTTGTTTCGATTATAGCCAGTTTAAGAGATGCTTACAGTAGAAGTAGAAGCACTCAATTCTATTTTGCTGTAAGAGTATATATTTATTTTTTTACTCTCCACTTCTGGGAAGATTCGAACTGTTCTTGCACTCGTTCAGCATTTCAGCATTGCCGAGTGTTTTGCTTGTTCAAATTAAAACACGCTCAGTTTTAAAGAGCACGTTTTCATTCATCATTTTATTATGGAATTCTACACTTTTGCCTGCACCGTTCTCTGCTTGTCGTTTACTGTTTTTCCCCATTCTGTGCAGGCCAACGTGACGCATGAGTAATGCAGCTGGTGTTGTCCAATATGAACATTCAGTGCCAGGCTGCAGCTGCTAGCTGCTAGTTCGCCAGTCACCACTTTCCATGCCCTGGACTGCAATGCATTTCCATTAATGACTTGGCCGAGACTCTCTCCGAGTTTTTGGCTCGTTGTTTTCATTGTTGCATTGTTTTTGTTGTTCGCAACGAGCAAAGATGAGCATGGAAAATATCAAACAATAACAGCAGTAATAGCACAAGCGCCAGCAACAGCAACAGCAAACGAAAATTCTCCAGCAATTTCGTTTGGTTTTTCTCTCCTCCACCTTATCCTCCCCACCTGCCTGCCCCTGCCTGCCTTGCTCCTGGTAAAAGGAGTTCGACTGCGCCATCCGTTGCCCAGAACTTACTTAGTTTATTTCACATTTGTATTCATTTGTTTTGAGTTTTATTTACCCAGCACAAAAGCAACGGCAACGGCAACGGCAACAACAACAACAAGAACCACAGCAACAATAATAACTACAACAGCAATGTTTTCAAATATGTACGTACGTTTAATTTCGCAGAAAGCTGCAGGGGAATATTCTACGTGGTATATGAAATGCGTGGCATTCCTTTAGAGTCTTGTGGCAGGTTATTGCCACATATTTGTGCGAATGCTTTTTCTTTTTTGTTGCGGAAATTAAATCATTAGCTTGAAGATATATACATGCTTTTGGGAAAAATATGCAACAATCGTTTACGTTTTGATTGTTATTCATATTATTTTTAATAATGAGAAAATAGTAATTATCTCTTTGAGCTAGAAATTTTATTTCATTTTAATTTAATTTTAATTTGATTGCAACTTGCAAAACATGATGATATTTCTATTGGTTTTAATAACGATGAGTTTCTTGTCTTCAGGTTATAAATGTTTTTATATCAAATTTGCTTGGAGAATTTAAAAATATAGTTCCCATTAGAGTTAAAATTTGATAAGTTTTACGAAATTAAGTCATTGTCAATTAATCAATTAAAATTTGTTGTTTCCCAAACTAAGTTGACCAGAAATAATCTAATTGGTTTATTTAGTTCACCCAAACTTCTGCTAACTGCATTGAAATCTATTTGTTGACGTGTTTAGAATTCCAAATCCATCAATCGGTAATTGAAAATAACATGAGATATTCCTTGTGTGCAGTCTCTCTATTTGAATTTTCATTTGAAATTGGTAACTCGTTGCGAGTAAAGTGTCGCTAATTGATGCATCACTGTGATACTTTGACAGTGACAGAGTCACTCGCTTTTTTGACGTATGCAAACTGGCGAGAGCAGGATAAGTTACCACGCGATATGTGTCCAAAGGATGAGTGGGATGGCACTGTAACTGGTCGAAACCACACAAAAAATAAAGGCAACAGCAGCGACAACGTCAACAAAGAGAGAAGACGCGAACTAAGAGTGAGAGAGAGACAGAGAGAGGGAGTGGAATGCTGAGTTTGTTAACGCCGGAGTTGGAACTGAAGCGACAACATCCGATTGCTTCAGGCGGTGGACAGCGTCGCGTGAAATTCGCGAGTGAGGCGGGACGGGTCGGGACGGAACGGAACGGGGGGAAATGCTAAATGGGAAGACCGGAACGTAGGACAAGTACGGGAAAATACTCACTTTGAGCGGGCTCCGCACTTTTTTGTGACATTTTTGCAAAAGGTTTTTGCATTCGTGCAACTTTTTGCGGTATTTGTGGTTGCTGGCACGCAAAAGGAAAAAGGAATGCGAATAGGAATGAGAATGGGGCGTAAGAAAACTGAAAATGGGAGGAACTATGTGCAAAAAGAGGCGTGTAAGTAAGAACGCCTTTAAGTTTGCGTGCACGTTAATTTTGTGTGCGCTGGCGAAAAGTGTGAAAATTTGAAGCTTTGGCGCGTTCTCATTTCAACAGTGCCAAGAATCCAACAAACTGTTGAGGTTGCCCTTCTGCCTGACGGAGGGCAGCAGCTGGCCAGTGAGTGAGTCGAGAGTCCACTGTGCGTGTGCATGATAGTCGAACAAAGAGAGAAGCGTGAGGAGGAGGAATGCAGAATGAGTATGAAAATGAGATGGAGGGAAGATGAGGGAAAAAAGTTTTATTCAACGCGCTAAAAAGTATGCAAATTATTAGCAAAGTTAGACGCATTTTTCACGAGGTGGCTGCTATTCACTTTCCCACCAGTTTGCCTCATTTTGACAATTTTCATTTTTACTCACAATAAATTCAGACTAACCATTTGCTATGCCTGCTGCTGCTGGGAAATAACAAATGGCGCGTTAAAGCAACTAGAATGGGTCAGTCATGTAAAGTTGGCAGAGGAAACTGCGTTTATTTATGTTTTCAAAGAGAGCGAGCGAGCGAAAGACTTTAAAGTGATTTCCAAGGCGAAAGCAGAAAGGTCAGGCAACATCGGCATCCCCTCATCTTCCTCACACATTGCGACAATTTAACGCCCTGCACTTGACATTTGGTATTTGCTCAGATCCAGGTCCTTGTTGGGAAACCTGCCTACCTCTGTCTGCCTTCTTGCCTTCGCCTGTGTGTGTGTGTCCCGTGTCAAGAGTTTTCCCCTTTTCGTATCCCCTACCACATGTATGTATGCGTCGTTTGTTTGAGAATTTGCACTGTGTGTGTCCTTTGTTTTGCACACAATTTGTCGAGCTCCTCCTCGTCTTCGCCTTGGTCCCCATGTTCGACTTTGTTTGGGTCCTCGACTTCCATTCCGGTCTTATTCCGGCATGTCGCTTGCCCCTTGCGGAAATTATTATTTTGTTTAATGATTTGTGCTCATTCTCGTAATTGAGGCCGTAACAAAACGGCAGCAGAAAGAGGCAAAAGGGTGACTCGTTCTTGACCCACAATCATTTCCATTCCATGGCAAACTATCGAAACAAAAACAAAAATGAAAACGAAAACTTTCCAGGCACTTTTCCTCGCCATTTCCTTGTCTGCCCAACGAAGGGTAAACAGCAAAAATATTACAACGAAAAAAAAAGGAAAAAACAAACTGCTGGATGCCCAAGTATTTATAAATTTTTCAACTGTCACTCGTGTAGAAAAAGTTCATTGTGTATCGATGTGACTCTGTGCACAGCTGCTCATCATCCCATCCCAATGTCAAATATTAAATTAATATAGAGAAGACTCGCAAGCATGCTGACAATTTTTCGCATGAACTCAAATTAAGGATGAAATTATTTTCAGCAAAATATTTTCATTCCCTCCTCCAAGAGAATAAAAAATATTTGTGCAAAGCTAATTTGGCCTTCAGATTTGATGGCTGCTCTCTCTATACTCTCTCTTTTACGCAGTTGTTTGGGATAATTATTGTCATGTCTATTTCAGATATTATTTCAAACGACAACAAAAAGAAGTGTTATTTTACGTACTGATCATATTACCGTTAATTTGCTAAATGAATTCAAATTATGCTGAAGTTGAATGCCGCTGCAATCTGAAACGGCCATGAAACATATCGAGTATGTCGACAATTTCCACGTATTGCCATTTTTGCTGCCGTTTGCCATACACAAAGTGGCACATTTATCGGCAGCGCATGCATTAACTGAATACCCAATAGGCCGCGTAATTCAATTAAAATTTAATGCAGCCATAAACATAGTCGATATGGGGCGTCAAATTGATTCATTGATGCTCGTTTCACCGACTCTTTCCCTACCAATAACCTTCGACCACTTTGGCAGCACTCGGAACTGTAAAATAAAAATGAAAACAAAACATGAAATTCAATTTTAATTCTCCTTTTGCATAATTATATGTAGTACTAGAGCATGCGTTGAAATCCCATTTATTACTCCCGTTTTAAATACATAAAATTCTGTTGTGTGTAATATTTCAGCTCTGAACAACATGTGATACAAAAAAATAATAATAATAATAATAATTGCAGAAAATTAAATGCGTGGCTTCAATTATAAAACGCAACGGATGAGCAGGTAGCAAGAGCTTGTGTGAAACAATTTAAAATTAATTGAAATTCAGGCTTAATTTGAAGGGATTATATAAAGTAAAATTCTTACTTAACATGCAGAGCTTAATAGTTCGTGCCTTTTGATACAGATTCAGCATTGAAATTGATATTTGCAGTTGGGACTATCTAACGGATGCGGTCAAATTAATTCAATTTCTGCTTATACTCAAAGAAGAGGCACCAGAGAGAAATGCCCAACTACTTCTGCTTCTCTGCGCTATCAGAATAAATATCCGTGTCCAAACGCAAACTCAGACCCTTCGGCACAGAGAGTGCCGCATGTTTATCCGCTTAGGTAAATACAAGCAGCCAGCAAACTACTACGCAGCAAAAGCAAAACAACACAGAACAGAACAGAATCAAATGAAGCAGAAGAACTTCACGTGCCGCAATACAAATTGAAAATCAATGCCATGAAAACACCAGGCTCTGCTCTACTCTGCTCTTCTGCTGAGGACAGAACGCGCGATGGTTTAGGTCCGTTTAACCCATCTATCCGAATATATTGATGCCATAAATCGATGTGCTACGCTGTGCTGCGAGTGGTTTCAGCGTAAATTCAATTGGACAGCACTTTCGGCTATTGGCCAATTCTCTCAAATTGATCAGGAATTGTTTGTATTTCGATTAAGAAAATAAAGTGCAACTCAATTGATTGATGTGCACACTATTATGTGCTATTATTGTGATTAGTTGAAAGATAAAATTTGTAATTCAATAAACTATTCATTATATATTTATAAGATTATAACCTTTAAATAATCTTAAAGAAACTTTTATATTTAATTTCTTTGTCATTTATTTGCTGTCATCTTTCAAAATTGACACTGATAAAAAAACAAAATTTGCACAAAGTCATGACATTATAATTGTTTTTTTGTAGCTGTAGACAAAAGGTAAAATTTACAATTTATTTGAAAAGGTATACAAACAATTACTAAATATTCTCAAAGAAAATTTCATATTTTATTTCTTTAAGATTGATTTGCAGTCTTTTTCTTCTAAAATTTATACTGATTAAACTTAATAATTTTGCACTTGTCAATGGTATTATTATTACTATTTGTTGATTTGTTGGTCAACAAAAGTTGAAATTTACAATTGAATTACTATTTAGTAAGAAATTAGAAATTACTTAATGACAATTTGACGTTTAATTGCTTTTATCAATCATTTGTTGTTTTCTTTAACAATGTTATCTTCAATTTCTTCCACTTATCAATGTGGTTCATTAACATTTGTATTATTTGCTTGACAAATGAATTAAATTTGAAATGTAATCACAAACTAGTTTATTATTATTTAAATACCTCAAAGGCAATTGCTTTGCCAATTATTTTTAATTGTCAATTATTAAGAATTGCAACTGTATAAACTAAAGAGTCTGGCACTTATAAATGTCCTTCATTTGTGTAAGCTTTAATTTTCAGAGTGAACTTGAAATAAATTCTTGCATACAAAAATATTGATCAGACTCAAACCCAAAAGCAGGCATAGCTAAAACAAACTAGTTCTTACGTAAGCTCCGCCATATTACGTATACGTAATGTGTGGCATATCATTTACAACTGATTTGTGCTGGCACTGAGCTATAAAACCTATAAATGTAATATCCCACCACATATCTGTAACGAGCTACAAACTTTGGTTCTTAGCTTCCTGTCTCCACATTCTAAGCGGATTGATACGTACTTGGCCCCGGGCGTGTCACGCTGGTCTTTATTCTACTTTTAGCATAATATGTTTGTTGCAAGGTTTCTTGCTTGCTGCTCACTCTGTGTGTGTGTGACAATGTGTGTGCAATGTGTTTTTTGTTTGCTTAATTCAGCTTTCGCTCAGTGAATGTTGCATAAATTTGCAAGCAGTTTGCAAGTCAGCAGCACCTGGAAACTGTTTTCAAACCAGCGCGCTGTGAACCTAGCACGACACCTGAAGCTAAACTTGAGTACTTGCAACTCACGCCAAAGTTCTTCATAACATCACCATCATAATTTCAGTTTCACGGCGAGCAGCAGCATCATTTATTGTACCTATCAGCAGGAGCGACTGTGACAACGGCATGTTGTGAGTTGCGTCAAAAATCAATTGCTTCATTTTGATAGATTTCAATTTTATAACTAGAGAAAAAAGAAATGCAGTTGTTAAATGTGAAACTTAAAATATAAATTTCATTTTTTGCTGCTCAATAAATCTTTGCTAGCATTAACAAAATATGTTTTCTATCTCTTTATTCTAATTGATTTTTTTTTGTATACCATCAAAGTAGCAATACAGTTGTTAAATTTAATAGCACTTGAGTCTTTAAACACAATTTTTTTTATATATTTTTCAACAATTCTAATATTGTTTTATTTCTCAATTTAAATCTATTTGAAAAGAACATAAGCAACGCACTTGCAAAATTTGAAACTATGAATTTAATTCTTTTCTGCTCCATAAATCTCTTATCACCAAAACATATTTTCTGTTTCATTTATTGAAATTAAAGAACTTGTATACCATTAAAAAGTTACAATACAATTGTTAAATTTAAACCCATTTGACGTTTTAAACATGGCGTTGAACTATTTCTAAACAATTCAAAAATATATTTTGTTCTCAATTGAAATATATTTGAATAGAAACCAAAGAATCAATGCAGTTACCCAATTTACTATGAATTTCTTTCACATTTCTGTTAAACAATATTCTGACTTTAAACTTTATTTTAATATTAAATATGTTTTATTTGAGTCACCCTGCGACCTCGTTTAATCGTATGTAAATTATTGAATAGCTGTCAACTTGCTACACGTTGGGTTTTCAGTAAAACCTTTTTATATTTGTGACTTTTTCTTTCTGTCTGCCACGTTTTATAAATGCGAAATCATGGGGCGCACAATACACACACAAACACACACAATTCTTGAATTTATTTCGAAAATTTGATTTGAAATTCAATTGCGGTTTCACTCGTACCCCGTAGCATTCGGTTTTTGCTTTGCCGAAGGTTGCATTTGAGTCCGTGTTTATAGTTTTGCGGTTGACAGACTTGTAGCATGTTTATAGAAAGCAAACAACTGCTGCCAGAAGGGTAAATCAACAACTTACTTAAATATGAATAAATGCAAATAAAAATACAAGTGCGGGCATTCGCATTTGAATTCGCATTCGACATTGTGGATTATGGTTGTCCTTGATTTATTTTTCTACTTCAATTTCACTCAACGCACTTGCTCGAGTGAAATGATTTATTAATATTAACTTATCTTTTGCTTACAGTTTTACTAAACTGAATTAAAGCATTCGGCCGACACAAACATTTAGTGCGACGACTTGGCATTTGAATTTAGCAAACTCACAAATACGACGAGTAGAATGCCAACAACAAAAGCAAGTCAGAGCAGAACAGAGGGAAAGCAAAGCAAGGCAAAAGTGAGCAAATTGATGTGAAAATGCAAGTGATTTGATTTTCATGCCCGGGCTAATGGCCAACTGCTTGTCTAAAGACTGACCGGAGGGCAGGCCCCGGAGAGCAGAAGCGAGTGAAGGTCCTGTTGTTATACTCGTCCTTGATGTTGATTTGCTAAATTATTGATTCGTTTGATTAATCGTCTGACTGAGTAGGAGTCGCTTAAGCTCTCTCAGCTTGGCACAGCTTCTTCTCGCTTTTGTGTCTTTGCAATTTTACTCACACTTAGGCGAATGAAACTTTAATGAGGATGATTTGGCACCCGAGGCACAACTTCATGTCTCCTCCTGTCTTAGTATAGTTCAACTCGCGCTATTATCTGCACAATTGACTATTAAATGCATTTTTATTTTCGAGTCTTAAAAGTGCATGCAAGTCCATTAGCTTTGTTAGCTATTTTAAACGCTTACATGAGCCAAAGAAGTCGATTATCCCATAGCACTCTTCAGGCTTATGAACATGAAATGAGATTCAGAATAAAAAGGCGAAATGAAGCACATGACAGACCGAATGAAAGATTACAAAAAGATGCTGAGGAAGTGTGCACAAAAAACCGAGCCGAAAAAAAAAGCAGTAGCAATTTGTTGCCAAAGACAAAATAGGACATTTCGTAACAATGGCCATGTCCTGGCCATAAGAATCTTTACTGACTTACCAAAAAGTTGCCTGCCGCACGCTTTGACACATAGGATACATGATAAAAAGAAGAAGCATGGACAGTGGGCAAGAGGAAAAACCTAGCATAGATTTCCATACCCATTGAAATTGTGAAGCCAAATTAAAGTTGAAGCTTTTGCTTCACTTCTGTAGATTCACGACTCGACTCATCATTTTCGTCATTATGTTCTTGTGCGTGTAGAAGAGAAAATTATTTGAGAGACATTTTAAATGGAGTCCAAAAAATAAAAGTAAAAGAAGAGAAGCCACTTAGCACACTTGGTTAGCTTTGGGCCAAATTCTTGGGAAATGACGCCAAATGTACGTTCGTCATATTAAAGCGTTTAAGTAGAAAATACTCAACTTGAGCCCAACTAGGAGTAGATTTTATTCACATATAATATTGGAAATAATTCTTCTCCCAAATGTCGCTTGTTAAATGTTTTACGAGTGCAATTCAATGGCAAAAGCAATCACTTAATGATTATGGAAATCCAAAATCATTTCACTAAACACTGTTGATTGCAACATATCATTTGAGTTTATTGCTAACCAAATTTTGCGCAATCAGTACTAATACATTTTTGGGGAAAATGTATTTTGATTTTATGCAAACATCGGAATTGAATTAAACTAAAATAATTATTATGCCTACATCATGCTATGGAAATAAACAATTATCCTTTTATGTGCCAAAAACAAATCAAATGCAATCAATTAGTGTAAATTAATAATAAATAAACGGCAATCATTATGCATTATTTTGGGGTGCGGTTTCAAATGAAATATGACTTTCTGCTACTATGTGGCGAAAATGTGCGCAAAAAATTGAACACAACACATTAAATGCAAATAAACATTAGCCCGAAGCTCTTCTTATGCCCTTGCTGATGGACAGCAACATTTACCTAATGCCCAGGAACATTAATCAAAATCATAAATGGTGTATGGTAAATGGCGAAAACGCCCCCCAAAAAACGTTGCTCCGCTCGCCGCTTTCAGGACATCCGGTTAGGTGCGGAAGGCAAAGGCATTAAATGGAAACGTCGTTAACGGAAGTGTGGGCATATACTATATGCAAAGCAAAGAAAGAAAAAATCAGAGTCAATGTTCAATTTTTATTGCCTTAAATCGAGTTGAATCGAATTCTTAATGTACTCTACTGAGTGAGAGTTGGGAGCACGGTTGACATTCATAAGGTTTCTTATACCCGCCACCCATAGGGTAGAAGGGTTTTTTAACTTTGTGCTTGCAGGAAATGTATGTAACATGCAGAAGGAGGTATCTTCGATCCTATAAAGCTTGATGAGCGTATTGTATTTGTGATTCTTGAGATTGATTGATTGCGATCTGATAAAATATGTTTAAATTATTTAAGAAATATTTCTAAATGACAAATTATGCCTACTGCAATCATATCATAGCTGATTTGGCTGAAAATGTGGTATATTTTGAATGTAGTACTTCATCGAGATACCAAATATAACATTCGGCATATTTCAGTATTTTGTGGTTTATTAATTTGGTATATTTTATGAATAATTCCACACTGTTTTACTTCAATTCAAAATGAGTAGCGGGTAACTCACAGTCGAGCTCACTCGAATGTAGCTTTCTTACTAAATTTTTTCCTTTTTTGGTTAGCATACAATGATATCTTATGTGGCTTTTGCTGTGCACATCCACGGATGATTAGGCATGCCTACACAATCGTCCTTACATTAAGTATAGGGACACATAGTATAGGACTCTTTGCAGCGAAGGTAAGTGGGACAATTGTGCTGACCTGTCACTTCCGGTCAAATGGCTCTGAATGGAAAGTCCACACTAGCAGAAATCTGGCTGGACTTGGCGAGGAGAGGAGAGAATGGATGGGAATGGATGTGGGGGTCAGCATAATTCAACACGTATGCAATCTGTGAAAATTTGCAAGCGTCGGGGAATGAGCATGAAATTAATCAAATTAGTCACTGGCATTGAATTTCCTCGAATTCAACAAGCCCACATCTCATATTATTCATAGCCCGAGCCATAAATTCATATTTACCCTAGCTCCGTGCATATGGCATTAGTGCAGTGGGAAATGGAGCCAGGGAAAATGTGCACACAAATTCGCAATGAATGTGAATTCAAAATGTAAATCTTTTTAATGCTTCCAGAGCATTAAGGTGAATTGAAAACTAATTAGATTATATTTGATTGAGATACGGAGAAAAATTGTAAATGAAGATGTATTGTTTGACATAATCAAATTAGTTTCTGCTCTACACAGCAAAGACAAGAGTTCGAGAGTCCGACACTTTTAGCTGTGCCCTTTCCACTTCCTTTTACTTTCGCTGTCGAAACAAAATGAACTCATTTGTTTTAATTTAATCTTATTACGCAAAGATTTATTGCCTCTCGCATGAGATGGCAACCCTTTTTGTGTACTAGACAGCACAATACAGAGCCTTCTAAAGCTGACCCAAACCCTACTTCCTTCCTTCCTTTCTTGACCCATAGACGTGGAAAAGTGCGAATTTTGCAAAGCCCTCGAAAGTTGATTATGATTGATTGAGTACGATTGAAATTCTGTCTGTCATTGTGCGGAAATTGATTTTTACAAGTGCTCAAACTGCACTCGTACATTTGACAGCCAAATAAACGAGTAATTGACAGTTAAACACAGTCGACTCACGGACATTGTGCATACGCCATGTTGACTGTATTTAAAGAGCAGCTGATAAATGAGCCGACCAACCAAATTTTGTTGGCAAACTACAATACTTATTGAAGTGATTAACTGGATAGCATCACAGAGAATTAAGCATACACACACTCACTCTGCTTTGGTATGAAATAAAAGCGAGTTTAATGTGGCCCCAGATAATTGCACAAACTAGTGCCCAAACATATTATAAAGGCAACCCAATTAAAAATAATAAAACATTAATGTTTTTGCTGCACCATAAAAACATCGTAAAACTTTATGCAGTGAGAATGCTAAACTACAATAGAACTTGTAACAAAAAGGATGTCTTAAAACACAAGCAACTTAGAGTAAAGCTAATGCTAAATTTGCTTTTGACATACTTCGTTCATACCCGACTGAACATGCTGCCTAGGGTATATTTAAACTAGACGACCACAAGCATCCAAATGGAATTTCAAATGATATTTCCATTGGGTGGCTGGCGCTTGATATGTCCATTTATTAGGATTTTGATGAGATGGCTTAGCTACAGATGCCATGCGATGCGATGCGTATGTGTCTAGGCGTTGTTGTCTGTGTATGTGTGTGGTTGTGGCAACAACGTGCAGATTGGGCTAACATACAAATGAGTTAATCACATACGAGTAAGCTCCGCTCAGCCACAGTGTTGTATTGCATTTTGCCTATTTGCGACACTTGAGCGACACTTGACTATTTGGTTCTCTCTGATCGCATTAACTGAAGCTTCGATTTATGAAAGCTAGAAGGCAGAACAGATGAATAGCAGTATGATTAGAAGTAATTTTTAAAGCAAAATCAGATGGATTTCCGTAACTCGCCTTCGGTTTACTTTATAAGCCATTGCACTGCACTGCAGGATAATTTATGTGCAGCTATCCAAACTCATTTGGGCCGCAACTGAGCAAATATGCTAACCACTCATGTTCCGCCTAGTCGTCTCCTGTCTTAATTTGCATATCTGGCTCTTGGTTCATGGCGAATTACGTTTGCCACTAACCCAATCATCGTTGCAGTTGCAGTTGCGGCAATGTGATGTTGCTGTTTGTGTTTAGATTGGCCTCGCCTTCGCGTCTCCTTCATCCTTTGCACCTCGTTTGCGTCTACGTTAGCGCCTGCGTCTTCGTCGCCTTCATTGCCGTCGCCATAGTAATGAAGTTATTATGTTGACACTTTGGCTGCCTTTCATTCACCGCACCGCCAAGCGTCGTCGATCTTTGTAGTTTACATTTGACGTTTGACATTATGCAAAGGCCGCCTTTAAATGGCAGTAAAAGGGGCAACTATCTAGTTGTTCCCCTCTAACGCATGTGTTTTATTTTGCTTTTGTAATTAAACCCCTCTCCTTCTCTCCCTTTGCCCATTTACCGAGTTGTTGCTCTTTTCTCTTGACATTTGCATCACAAGCACTGCGTACACAGAACAAACAAGAGGTAAACACACAAACACACACTCATCTAGTACACATACCGCACACACACACACACACCTACGCAGCTGCATCTGTAAACAGTCATATTTATTAAAAGCGTTCGTCCTGCGGTTGCCATTCCACAGCAGCTTTCGTTTGGCATCTCTCACGTTGCACGTCGCACGTCTCACGTTGCCCATCGTCGTCGTTGTCGTCAGTGCTCTTCAGTCTCCGTTTCCTCCTCTCATCTTCGTCGACAAGCTTTTCATTTCAGTCTTAATTCCTTTTGAATAATATCTACCACTTAAACTTACAAACATCAAGACCACACTGAGAGTAGAACACATTCATACCCACACACACGCACAGTCACATACAAACACACACACACACAGTCAGTATGTGCACACACTTGACGTAGTCAGTTGAACTTATCGTCAAGTCAAACGTTTAGTTCATGGAAGTAACGATTAAGAGGGATTCATTTGAAGCTTATTTCTTATTCATTAAATTGTAGTATCTAAAGCTAAAAAGCACATTAAAGAAACAAGAGTGTGGATCAGGTTTATATAGTTTAACTTACAATTGATATTATAAAGTGCTTCTCTTCTACTAACTAAATAAATAATCTAACATAACATAGTTCTAATTCCATAGCACAATTTGTATTAATATTAGAATTTAGCTTGACTAAAATGTCTTTTTTTATATATATATTTCTACCTTTAATCTAAATTAAATTCTCCAAATCTATTTCCCAATAAATAAATAGTGTATTGAATGCTTCAAATGGGATTTTCTCAGCTTAAACTAAAATTGCGTACTCATCATTTTTTACATTTCGTTGCATAGTTTAGCAAAATATGTTTTCGGTGGCATAAAATAAATATTTAAGCTGCTCATGCTGCACCAGCGCGTAGCTTAAAAAATAAGTAATGCAGTTACAAATTGTTTTTCATATGCATAGTTACAAAATTTGCATATACCGCCCAGCTGAATCAACGAATATTTACGCCAAATTTGACGCCCCTTTTGCCAACGTCAATGCGATATACACACATACATACCAATACATATATGTATTTGCTGGTGTGTGTACTTAAATGTGTGCATAAATATTTTAATATGCCTATTTTGTTGTGTTCGTCGGTGTGTGTTTTGTAGCTGAATGTGTTTTCATCTAGGAACGCGGTGTGCCTCTCTTTGTCCTTTGTTGGGATATTTCTCAATCATTGACGAAACCAGTTGCCGCTCTTCCAAACACTGACACAGCCGCCACATGCTGCGATTTATTTTTATTAAAAACAAGGCACCCCACTGCTTGTTATTACAAGTCTTCATCGCTACCCTTTCTCGCTTTGCTACCATATTCATTCCCATTCGTAAAGCATATCTCCATTTCACCATTTTCTTGTTGTTGTTGTCGCTGCTCAGTGATATTGTTGTTTTTGTCATTATGTTTTCGGGGGGCCCAGTGTCAGACACAGAGCCTAAGTGAGGGTAAACTCTGACTCTAACTCTGAGCTCTGCCCCTGGAGGCATATGTATAGCATGTATTAATTATGGTTGTCACAGCAACAGAATTGTGAAAACATCTTTGCTGAGTGGGACAATATCTTACGGACAGCATCTGGGCCACACATACACATACGTTATATATGTTACAATTTAGGCTTGAATAGTAAGCATTAAAGCAATTGTATTTGCAAGTTACTGTAATGCTCTAAGAACGTCATTGCTCAATCGTTGGATGGATTGACAGACTATTAAGTGTAGAGTAAACATAATTGAGTGGTTCAGTCTGAATGTTATTAATTTAATAGGACAAAATAGTATTCGTAGCTTGAACTATTATAGAATTCCTAACAACTATGTTGGAAATTATACGATACATAAATCCGGTAACCAAATTAAATTTAGCAAACTCATTCTATCTTTGTGCCTCCAGGAAATGTATGTACAGCTGTGAACTTTGGAATAGCAGTGCTAGCGACCTGTGCGTTTTTTTTCAATTTGGCTTACTCAATATTTAAGCGAATATGGATAATAACAAAATTGGGTGATTTATGAATAACTTTTAAATTTAATAAATTTTAAAAAATCATATAAATAATTTAATTCTACTACACTGCGAGCTAAATACGGCCTTATAATTTGTTGTATAGCTTTTATTGGCTATTAGAGCCTCACAGCTACGTGGCATGAAGTCCACCAAGTCCTCGCAACGCAACCGCAAAAAAACTGTTATTTAGTTTTTCTTCTGTCACACTGCTATTCCAAAGTTCACAGCTGTATGTAGCAGACGGAAGGAGGCATCTCCGACCCAATAAAGTATATCTATTCTTGATCAGGGTTAACAGCCGAAACGATATAGCCATGTGGGTCTGTCTGTCTTTCTGTATAAACACCCAGATCGCAGAGACTATAAGAGATAGAGATATTTATCGAGCACTATCACAGTCGAGCACACTTAACTTATCTTCTTATTTTCTTATTTTTCGTTAGTTAAAAGTGATTATCTCCTTGAAAATTAACAAAAGTTCAGCGAAACTGTACAACTTTGAATTTCGAATTTGATAGATATTCCAATTGTATAATATGCTCTTCTCTCTTTGCTTTTATTACGCAATCAGACTTGTTATGCAAGCAGATTTTCTTTTAAAACATCTATTTCAATCAATGTCCAGTCAGAATAAAACTTTTGTTAAGTCCCTAGATTTGTTTTTGTTTAAATTTCAATTTAAATTTGAATTGAACAAAAGTCAGAGGGAATTTATGTGTGTTCTTTGTCATTACTAAAACCCCAGAATAGTGTGGCTTAGAGAGAGAATTTGAGTATTTGAACCAGAGTCAGTGTGGCCAAAAATGAGAATTTAAATTTCAATTAGTTTCCATTTGTGTGGAAGTCATTTGAATTCGGCTCTGCTGAATTGAATCTGCTTTTGCCTCAAATACAGCCCTGGCTTACGGCATTTGTCGGGCATTCGACCATGGTTGGCCTCACGTGGTGTTGATGTCAGCCAATTAAAGCGTATAATTAAGTGTGTGCCGGGTAAAAGAAGTTCGTCAAGAGGGCAGCACGTCATCAGTCAGTTTTGTTTGTTGCTGTTGGTGGGCGTGAAGAGCCACGTGGAACTCAATGGGGCGCCTCCTTTGGAGAAGGATCCGACTGTGGTACCGACAACCACACAGCAACCGAGAAGGCGCCATCAATTTAAATGCAAAAAGGCTTTTGAGCCAAAAGCGAAAGCCCCGCCGCGCCAAGCAGTCGAGCAGTCGAGCAGTGGAGCACCGGTCAAATGTGTCGAGGCGGCAGTTTCACTAATTAAGCAGCGTGGACGAGCAGCAAATCGCCTTACATAGGATGTTGGCGCCGCATTTCGACCCTGGCTTCTGGCAATGTATGGCAATGGCGATGGCGATGGCCACCGCAGCCGCAGTCGCAGTCAAGTCACCCATGATGACGATGACTTACCCGGAGGCTGGTAGCTGGACTGGAGAGTGAAGCGTGCAGCGTGCAAAACAATGCTAAGCGGCTCAGGGCTGGATTTGGCGCCCCGTAGAGTATGCTACGTTAATTTTACGAGACGCGTAGCAAGTGAATTAAATGAGCTCGACTCTGAACTCCGTTTTTTTTCCCTTCTTTTTTTTGGAACAAAGACTTTCAACCCCTACTTGAACCGTGCGCAATGCCAGCGTCAGCTCGTGGAGTTTTGTAATTAAAATGACGAGGATTACATTAGCACGTCGGATAGCAACTGGTGGTCTGTGGTTAATTAAAACAAGGTGCGCTACACGTTGCTCAAATATTTGGGATGCGTTTAAACTGGCCACAGCCTCTGTGTGGCTACCCGGCTGCTGCTGATGATACAAGAGAGACGCCTGGCATCGACAGCACTTGAGCAGTTGGTCACATGATGCGACTTACCTGACCGACATACGCAACCAAGCGACTCAGTTGCGCGAGGTTTGATTCAAGCAATCTTTGGAAATACTTAGCCGAACTTTAAGAAGTTTGCTATACGAGTGTTCAGAGTACATTCTGAAACAGATAGTTATAATACATTCAAGTATTATACCAGACAAGCTAAATAATAATTAGTTTTTACGTTTTCTTTATTGGTGCCACTTACTCTTAGATCACAGCACTAACTTCCTTCAACCGACTCTTTTATCTTTAAATTCGATAACAACTCCCACATAAAATTAATCGATACTTATGCAATTTCCAGCACTTAAGTCATATTGCAATTTCTAAAATTAATAATATTAATTATATAAATTCCTTAATACAAAATATTTAGACTTAGTGTAGTAGACCATCGTAAATTCAACCATAAGCAACTTAATGAGTTCCTTAAAATCTGTTCAGAGTGCATTTAGTGCATTCGAGCAAATTTTATTTTCAATTGCTGATTTTATAAATAATGCATAACTAAAAAAGAAGCCCTCGCAACACGGTCTGAAAGCAAAACATTGTTTGAGCGCATTTGCAAGTAGATGCCATATAAGTACTCGTATGTGCTTGGGATTGGTATGATTTCCGACTTATGCACTTAAGAATGCAGGAGCAAAGGAGTATGCACATATTATGTCCTCATTCTTTCTGACACATTTCTGCGTAATGTTGAAGTTATTAAAGTTCCGAGCAATGTGCAACTCTGCAACTGTGCAGCTGTCTGGCAATAGATAAAGGTGTCAAAGTCCACAACATGAGATGGCCTGGAATATCTTGTCTAGAGTAGACTCAGCATATTTCTGTCGCTGGCAATTTAATCAAAATTTTTCTTCTATTTGATTACTATATACTTATTTTTTTTGCTGAAGTGTTATTTATTATACATTTTTCATATAGGATGTTGCCTGTGGCAACTTTTCTTTTCCTAAACATACAAAAGCACAAAGTATGTATTAAAATCAAGATCAAGTGCTACTCGTAGCTGTAATAAATCAAGTTATCGTGACTCATCAGACAAACAAAATCCGTTTCCATAATTTGCCATCCGCATGAAAATCATATTCAGAGACATGAAAACAATCGAATTAAACTGGTTCAAGCGTTTTCGGTAGACCACGCAAATTGCTTTGTAAACACTCAACACTCGACTCTCGACTGTCGACTGTAGGCTGTAGACAGTCGGCAGTCAGCAGTCGACACTAGAGGCTGAGGCGAGTGGCAAATTGCGCATACGCAGAGACAGAGATATAAAAAATTAAGCTTAATGTGAGGAAAGCGCTTTATAAATACTTTGGCAACTGACAAAAGTGACTTCAACTTTAACGCTGTTATTCAATTTGAGTTCTCTGATTCTGATTGCTGAGATATGGCTTGTTGAGCTCTCAAGTGTCAGTAAGTTTGTTTTTAAATCATCAACAAATAGGACGTTCTACTTAAGCGAAATTTAAGTGCAAGCAATTTAAATTTGAGTATCACACTTATAACAAATGTTAAGTGCAAGCTATTAAAATTCACTCAATTCAGTGTTTGCTCAATTTTTGTCTGAACAAAACAAACAACAATTTAAAATTGAATATTCAAGCTTGAAAATTTTATGGCATACTTTTAGGCATCGACAGGACATGTCATCGTTGTTGTCACTGCATGTAAATTGCAGAGCTAGTTATCATTGTCGGCAAATCTGCGAATTAATTGCATTGCAAATTGAAATGAATTTCAGTTGAATAATTTTTAATTGTCATCGCTTGTCCGGCGACAAAACTTGTCTGCAATGGCGGATGTCCATGCCATTTATTATCTGATGCGCAATTGGAATTTGGAATTTTGTGTTGTCGTGTCGTTTCGTTTCGTGTCGTGCCGCCTAAACACTGTGTAAACAGAATCTCTGGAATTTCGAAATTAACTGCACAATTCACAGTCGTATTTCCTCTGGCACACAGCATCAACAAAACCAACACCAAAAATACCAAGGATTCGCTGTGCAATTTCCGCAAATTAAAAGATATCACTTACAGCGAAATAATTTCCCAAAACCACAAAAAGCAAGAGAACGCGCGCTGCAAATTGTTGCGTGTCACGCCCATTCTATTTTGGTGCAATGAAAACGCAATGGGCGGAATTTTATTATCTTCTTTTTTTTAACTTTTTTTTGGTAGCTTGTTGACAGCAAATTGAATTAGAAACGCATTTCCGTGAACATCACAACCGCAAATGCAGAATGAAAAGTGATGGAAGAAAAATGCATGTGATGACGCAGATAGACCGAGCGAGAGAGAAAGAGAGTGAGAAGGAGAAAGAAGTGCCAAAGTTAAGGACAGGCTGACACATGTGCGTTCGTGTTGCATGCAAACGGACGATAGATGGCGCCTGTGGACAATGACAAACCGCAAAAATTCAATTTAAACTTTATATTTCATTGGCGAACACAAGTTGACCATCGACAACAACAGCCGACCACAAGAAACATGAAAAACAACAACATAAAGAACATCCGACACCAATTGCAAACAGCGAGATGGCAAAAGTTGGAGACACATCGCATGAATATAATTGAAAAATATTGAATGGCCGCCAAGAATACCATAGAAGCTTCTTTATTATGCCCGAGAGCAAAGAACGACAACAAGCCTGCTGTGGCTGGCTTTCCTAACTCGAGATAATTTGTGTAACAGCTACTTAGTATTCTTATGGCACATTCGCTTTTGTAATTTGATAGATCTTCATGCAAATGAGCTATCTTTGAAATCTTTAATTTTTGATACAGCAAACAACTTTACCAGCTCCTTAGGGCAGCGACTGTAATAGGATTAATTTTGTACAATTTTTAATATTTCTTACACTGAAAAACAAAGAAATGTTTCAAAAATCATGAACATTCGCTGTAAGAATTATATTTTTCAAAGAATAAATTCTTAAAACTAAGAACACTAGTCTTAAAAGACCAAAAATACGGATTTAGGTTACAAAATTCTGTATGCCATTGAAATTCCTATAAAGTTTTTATCTGGCTTTGAGTGTTTAGCTCAGTTGATTGAGGTGTCGCGCATCATTCTTCATTGCATCCTAAGAGAGGGATGCTTGACTCAAATGCGCGAATCGATGATAAGTTTGTATTTCTTAGATGGAGTGATTAACATATAGCTGAATAAATTAATTCAAAATTAATAATTAAATAAATAATTAAATAGTAAAATTATAAATATTAAAAAAAAGGAATTAAATGTTGTAGTATTATTTTGCAAGTATTTCTTTGATCTTATAAGAAGATATTTGGTCTTAAAACTAACAGATTTTTTATTCTTATTAATAAAATGTTCTTGAAATCAAGATCTGTTTTGTAAGTTTAAGGTTTTCATATTGTTGGCTCGCAAAATTCCTAGTACTAAGACCAAAATCTTGATTTTAAAACGTTTTTTTTTTCAGTGTCGAAATTTATTATGTCGTAGAATTTATAAAAATATCCTCCAAAAATTATGAAAAATTATAATTTGATGTTATCAGTTTTCTAAATATGATTTATATATCACATAAATTTCATATCTCTCAAAAAAATTTTGAATTAAAGTTAAGATAGTAAATTTCTGTTAAAATACAAGAAATTTAATGTGAATTGCAAAACTTGTTGGACAAAGCGTTGAATCGTTTCTTTCGCTCTTTAATGAAAAGTGTTCGCTTAAATGCTGGTATTAGGGGATATTAGTATTTCTTGGTACTATATTAATTTGGGAGCCACTTTTTACAACCCCAACACAATGCGTTGTGTGTTAAATGAAAACACAAGATGGCGGCAATAAGGATTTGATTTAGATGACGTGTGGCGCGGATTTGCAACGGATTTTTATGTTTATTCTGAGACTTAAATGAAATCCGTCGAGTAAAAAACAACACAAGCAAGCAAAAAAATCAGAAATCCCCAACTGGCAGTCTGAATCTTCTGCACGCATATCCCTTCGCACACACACACACACGCTCGCACACACATGGGCAATATTTTAGCATTTGTCATAATTAGAAAGCGTCGGCAGCCCCTTGGAAACAGCTGTCGAGGAAGCCGAAAGTACAAAAAGCACACACAAAAAAGAAAACATAAGAAGAATGGTCATAAAATAAAAGAAAATACGCGAGTTTCAAATTTTCATCTCTTTGGTGTTGACGTTGACGCCGACAGCGACAGCGAAAGCGGCAGCGACGATAGCGTCCCAGGCGTAGCTGGCGGTGCCACACGAAGCAATTCCCCTCGCCTCCGCCTCCGCCCCGCCTCCTCGTGCTCACTTGCGCGACTCGACAATTATTAAAGTCTTACGGGCGGCGGCGCATTTATGACTGCACTTTTCACATCCGTTTCCGCATTCGTCTGTCGACACGCACCTACCATCCACTCACACACATACAGATACACCGACACACACACATAGACACACGTAAGGCTGCGAGTCGTGTTCATTTGTTGGGCGTGGAGCCAACAGGTCGCGGGCAGCGGCAAAAGCAATTTCACTTTACATTTGTTTTACGACATTTGCTCCCCATACATATGCGCCGTTTGTTGGTCGTTGGACAGGCAAAGGGGGCGTATTCGGGATGGGGGCGTGGCATATATGCGACAACGTGTTTCGCCATAGCTGCGTTTTTGTGGCTCCTCCTCGTCCTGTGATAAGTATTTATTATTATGCTTTTTAATGGTAGAGCGCTTTGCTTCTGTGCTTTTACCCAAATGAGTTTCCCTCATTAGAGGCCCACTTTGCCAGGCATTCTCCTGTCATTTCGTGGCTGCTGCTCTCTTTTTCTCCTCCTCTCTGCTGTTGTTGTCGTAATGCATTTTTTAAAAACATATTAAGGCGGGCAACAAAGGCGTACTCTTGGGCCCAATACACAGGTATGCAGATACCCTTCAAATATGTATTAAGAAAGCGAAATGAACAACTCTTAAAAATTGCTCAATTACTGCAAATTAAATGGGGAAATTCTAAAATTCTAATACCACAAATTGATCCCCCGTCAAAACTCGCAACAACTTTTCAGCTGTTAGGGTATGCTAGCATTACTTAAAAAGCAATCATAAATGCGAGAATAAGTACAGCTAATTCTTTTCATTCTTTAATTTTGGGAAGAGCACACGCTCTCTTCTCATGCTTTAATCACTGTCATCAAAAGCAAGTTTCAAAACGAGCCAATAAAACGAGTGCTCAACGTTGTTCTTGCCTGAATAGCTAATTACCCATCGAGGCATTCTGCGCTTCGCTTATCTTGGAGCTGGAAAAAATTGCCATTGTCTTTTGGCAAAAGTTTCGCGCTTGCATTTTACTGCCGCTCGAATAAAATATTATCTTTTCGCAGCGTCGTAATAAACACTCGCTTCAAGGAGTCAATATTATAACATATTTTTATTTTTTATTTTTTTCTTTGCTCATTTCTCCATTTCAAGTGAGGCATAATGTGCTATAATTGAATACCTGGTATTGACAGTGCCTCACCTGGCAAGCTGCCTTTTGATGTCCTTGTGATTAAATGCCAACATATCGCCTTGCCACGCCCATTCCAACGCCCACATACAAGCGCATTTCCCAATGGGCTTCCTCTGGCTGTTCGACAGCAATATTAATTAACATTTCGTGGCAATATGCGATATTAATATGAAAAATATATATAATATAGTAGGTACAGGATGTGGCTGGGAAGCTTTTAAAGTAATTAATGTTGATACAAAAGGAGCAGAAACAGTTTGCTCCCTGACGCAACGACAGCTGAGCAACAAATGAGCTGATGCTGTTGAACCCTGGCACAATGAATAATTTATGGCCACACCCAAAATGAACTAACTGCAGAACTACAACTACAACTAGAGAAGCCGCCAATATTGAAAATATGCCATTACAAAATTCATTTAATAACCCCAAAAATGAGAAACTTTTCCAATGGTTGTAACCTCATACGAGAACATTCATTAGGTATTCTGTCAAACACAAGCCGGCGGCCTTCTTTGGCCTTCTTGGGTTTCGACACCAACAAACTTTTTGGTAATTTCACACCTTGGACACATTTTCGTGAAGTTGATAAATGCGAAAGTGGTTAGAAGTCGAACCTGTTGCTCTTGCTCTAGCTGTATCCATCAAAATTTAATGCAATATTCTTTAAGGGACTTTGACCGTAACCCAAATCAGCCAAGATGGCGCGAAGTTGACTACCCAAAGTTGCATAATTAACAAGAAGTCAACACATGGATTTGGGTCAGGCCAAGCTACAAGCCAAGCAAGCTACTTAGCCTCAGAGCTGCTGCTTCAGTTGTACCTAAATCATGGGCTCTCTAAAATTCAGCCATTTGTAGCAAGTTTTTTGGTTGTCACTTTTGGATGGCACGTAAACATAATTAGACGCACATTTAAAGGGACATTTAAGGACGACACAGGAGCCGACAGTCAGGCTGGCAGGCACATTATGCTGCTGCCACTCGACCCCAGGGCCAGTCAGACAGTCTCAGTTGCCCGTTGCCAGTTGCCAGTTGGTTGTGCCTCCCACATCGTACGTGTAGTTGTATTTGCATCCTGGCAAAAGTACTCTGGGTTCCCAACTCGTTGCTGTACACGTGCATGACACTGGCAACTCGTCGAAGGACGACAACTGAAACAACAACATGTAAATACCATTAGGTCTCACTGCCTGGTGCCTGCCTCCCTGCTGCCTGCTTGCTTGGTTACTTGGCCCTGGCTCGACGCGGAGGGCCCACTTAAAAATGTTCTCGACGACTTGACATTGTTTCAAGAGCAAAAATATGGCTTTTTAGCATTCTGTATACGCGTACGAGTTGTTGCTGCCAGCTAAGATAATGGCCAGAATTGCGAACCGAGCATGCTGACTGACAATGGAAATGGAAATGGCTGACAAAACACGTGGTACGCGTCTGCCACAAAAATAGAGACGCGACTCAGCCTCAGCCTCAGAAAAGGGGCAATAAAAGTATTTCAAAGTCATTAACACGTAGTTGGAGCTACCACAAATGGAATCGTCCTAGCCGTATTTCAGGCGACAAATGACACAATGTTGAAGTGTTTAGTCAATGTTAGTCTCACTCTTTGCTGCTTGCTGATGGGATTATTAAACTTTACAACACAATTAATTACATTCTTGTTGCTTTTTTCTTGCCTTGTCGACACTCCGCCCTCCACATCCACATCTTTAGTTTGTACTTGAAGTGTGTTTGTTTTGCTTACTTCACAAAATTGCCACATTGTTTATTTTTGGTGAATTTTAATGTGTTGCCACTGCTGCTTCTGCTTCCTAGCGCTCTCAAGTGGCTTGGCAAGTAGTCGTCGTGTCTCTCTTAGTTGTGCCTCGAAATAAAAATGCAGCGTTTATGGCTGAAGTTGTGGAGGCTTGCCGCCCTCCCACCATCGCCTTTAATTTTTTCTGCCGAGCGTTTACTTTATTTGCCACTCGCTACAAACTGTTACACACGCACATCTAGATTCACCCCCACAGCCACAGCCCCAGCTTGACCCCAGCGAGTGCCCATTAACGCTTTTTTATCTGTTCATAAATTTTAATTTTGCCAAAATACTCCAAGTACGTGCCACGCCCGCATGCTACATCCGCCCCCTACTTTTGCCCCGTTTGAAACGAAGCTGCTATAATTTCTTTCGCACTCCACGCACGCTGGTTTTCTTCTTGCCTCCTGTTTTTCCCTTGCCCTCAGCGCCCCCGCTTGTGCACCTCACGTTCTTTGTTGCTTGTTGGCGTTTTCATTTTGGTGAGCAAAAATATGACTTGGTGGCTCCTTTTGCACATTTCTCTTTTCTTTTCTTTTCTTTCTCTATGGCAACCTTCTTTTCCTTTGCTTTTTGGGGTTTTCATACCCGTTAGCTATAGGATAAAAGGGTATTATAACACATTATAACTAAGCATCAACATGAACTAAATGTGGCATGTAAATGTGGATTCATTTTGGTACACATTTGTGTTTTGTATTCTCTAAAAATATGTATCGGATATGTGCTAGTCGAGCACACCCGACTGCAGCTTCGTTCTTTGTTTGTTGCTGTTGGTTTTGGTTTTCTGGTTGCCACGTTTCGTTGCTTGGCATTGTCCTTAAGCAGGCCTGCGATGCGCTGGGAGTCGAGGACTCGCAACCTTATTTCGCCAGCGGCAAACATTCTCGCCGCCGCTTGTGGGTTTGTTTATCGTCCTTTGCATCTCATTGAGCCTGCTCCTCGTGTTTATGAACAGTCGTTCCTTTGAGTTGCTTCCGCGATATTCGTCAAGGGCTCCTAAAGAGCTCTTCTTTGGCTGCTTCCCGACTAGCGGCGTGCTGTCCCTATCCTTGTTGTGCCTTCTTTTAGAGAATCTGTTCATGCTCCGCTGTCCTTTTCCTTTTTTTGCTTCGCTCGGCACATTTAACTTTTCATTGCATATTTAACCTAATTAAAATGAGTTATATGAGCCAGGTATCAAACGGCAATGTTAATCCTTGACCTTTGCACTTTTCTGGCCTCTTTTGGGGATTCCTTTAGAAAGAAGACTGCACGTGGCGTCTGCTTTTGCCTAAATTTGTGTACTTTAAATTTACATGTTTTTCTATATTAGAATAATTTCAAATCAATCTATCGCCTATCAATTACAAAATCCGAGCAATTAGTTTACGATCTAAACAATACGATATCTTATCTGATGTGTTGTATTCATTTCTTATTTGCAGGTAAGACTTCTGGCATTTGGCTTCTATCTAACATTAAGCACAATGGGTGCGCGGAGGGGAGGCAAGGAGAAGAGTAATCTAATGAATTTATGTGAGTCCTTGTACAAAAGCAGAGTGCAAGGTGCAAAACGCACACGAACAATGCAAAAGACTCTAACTGAAAGCACTTAAGCCCATAAAATATTCAAGCCGTGAACATGTGGAAAAAATTACGAAGGCAACCGAGCGGACAGCACAAAAAGCCGGCACGCAAACAAGTACAAGAACAACAAGGCTGTAAGAATGGAATGGAATGGATGAGTGGACAGAACAGACATTACAGAGCGCCAGAGATGGAGATGGAAATGGAGATTGAGGCGGAGACGGAGATAGAGGATGGGCCCAGAAAGAGGCGCGCAATTTGCCATGAGAGAGAGAGGAGAAAGGGTCTGTGGAAACCGGTGAAAGGCAGACAGCCACTGATTGAATAGAGAATAAAGGGCAAGTAGTTGGCCGTTGTCGGGTGTTCGAGGAGGGGAGTTGGACAATCAGGGGTATGATGAGCTCCATAAATGTCGTATGGTAAACGGAAACGGAAGCGAATGGCGCCGCTGCTGGGACTCTCGACATTGTGCAGCGGAAGTGGTAAAAGCAAAGGGCCCAAAGTGGGTTCATGCCATTTGCATATGTTCGAAATTGACATCCTTGTTGTTGTTGTTGTATCTGTTTTTCTATGAAACGTACACACAGATAGGCAGACATATGTATATCGTAGAAGTAGTGCTTGCTTAACGAGACTAAAGTCATTGAATGATATATTACAGGGAGTCTACTATGCCATAAAAGTAGCATAGAAAAATGGCTTTAAGGATTGTTTTCTCAATCAGTAGCAGTTAACTGCTGGGGCATTATCTTAACTAGATTTTTTCGGGAATGCCTTTTGGCAATAATGAAGCGCTTTAGTAAATCTTTTTATAGCCACCTAGCGTCTGTTATTCCATTGTTGAAAGCTACCAACTTAGTCGTGTTCGTTGCAGTGCGTCAAGGATATTAAACATGTCCTTAAGCATAAAATGTCAATAAATGCAACGAGCCGAAGTTAAGTAGTTTACATTGGATGCACGACAGCGGCAAGGCGCCAGTTCCGCCTCCTGTCTTTTACAATCACCGAGACGTATGCAAAAGAACTCTGTCTCTCGTACAATTTTGCATCAATTTCTTTCTTTATTTTCTTCTCTACTTCTTCTCTATCTTTTAGATAGATTATGTTACTTCCACTACAAGTCGCTTAGTCTGCGTTGCTGTTCCGGCTGTTCAGGTTCTTTAAACAGAAGAGAAGTGTAGATAGAAAAAATGTGAAATCAAGTTAGTTACGTACAACAAGACCCCTTGAGTCTAATAGGCACTTAGAGTATCATCAAAAACTCACAGTTTTTGGTTGAGCTATTCTTGCTTACATATTCATAAATGGCATTTACGAAATACCACTTCGAGTGAATAACAGTTTACTTTGAGCTGCCCTGCGGCATTAAAGAAGCTATCAGCTTGGATTTGGTGCTCGCAAAAACGAACAAGCATAAGAGTGTGTATTTTGGCGATGGTAATTAGATTTCGTATATCAATTTAGGTACTATCAAAAACCAATTATTCACTGAATTGCCTCAGTAACTCTATTACAGTAAAATGCCAGTTAGTAATTTAAACTGATATAATTTTGTACATATTTAAAAGTATTTTAAATACTTACCTCAAACTGACGAACACATTATTACATTTTTATCATTAACTTCTTTAATATTTATAACTTGTCTAATCAAAAACTGTCAAACGAAGATTTACAGTTCGTATACTTAATTATTTACAATTGCAATACTAATTAATTAGCTAAGTATTAATTTTAAACTAAATTTGTTTAAACTGAATTGGAAATCTAATTTATTACAATAATTTTTCAAATTAATATCATTAATATTTTAAAATTACCTTAACAAAGGAAAACCAACGTCTCGTATACTTGATCTTTTTTTAGGTAGTTCAATTTATAATAAACCAATTGTTCTCAGCATAGAAATAAATTAGATACATAATTTCATTTTCTAGTTATTTTTAAATGACCTAAATAAAGTCTGCAATGAAAAGAAGAGCAACAGTTCGTATACTTGATTTTTCGTAATTCAATTGATAATAAACTCAGTGCAAATGTTTGCAATAAATTTAAGAATTCAATAATATATTATATTTTTCACCGGCTTCTCACATATTTTTGAATTGCCCAATCCCCCTTGAAAAAAATACCAACAGTTCGTATACTTGATATTGTGCAGTACAATTGTTGAAAAACGCATTCACTTTCAAGAATGTTGCAATTGTTTCCAATAAATGAAAAAATTTTAAAACATATTTTGTACTCATGCCTTAGTAATTATCAAACTGCCCAACCAAAGTTTCCTATGAATAAAAATAAATAGTTTGTTTACAATATTATTTAGAATTATAAGTACTCTATTAGGTTAGGTTAGGTAGGACCGGCTGCCCCTGTACGGGGCAAAGCATAGACCAGTGGAGGTCCGTAGCTGTACCGGTAGCTTATATACGTCTCAGAAATCGCGCAGTATGGATGCATTTTTGGCAAAAGCCAGCAGCATCCTAGGAGATAGCCGTGAGACGTCCCGAAGATCGTTGTGGCACGGCGAATTAAGGTATTTCAACCGGAGTCGGGATAACGCTGGGCATCTACAGAGAAGATGCTCAAGTGTTTCCTTAACCCCGGGTTCGTTGCATTTCCTGCACTGATCACTGTTCGTGATGCCCAGCTTTACAGCATGGACAGCTGACAGACAGTGGCCAGTTAAAATGCCTAGCATTAGCCTGCAGTCTTTCCTTGAAAGCTGCATGACGAATTTGGTTAAGTTTTTGTTAGTAGAGGCACACATCAGCCTTGCAGTTTTGCACGAGTTGGCATTACGCCAGCTCGCGTCCCACTGAAGTCTAGAGCGCACCTCAATTTCATTGCCTAGAGTTCGCAGGGGTATCGGAACATTGCACATGTTACCGACATCGAGCCCTACTCCCTCTTTGGCGAGAGTGTCTGCGATCTCGTTGCCATCGATGCCCTGGTGGCTTGGGATCCAATAGATACGCACGACCGCAGATGCGTTCAGCGACTCTATTGCTCTTCTGCTGTCCAGGACAACTTTGGACTTGACCACATCAGAGTGCATTGATCTTATTGCAGCCTGGCTGTCAACAAAGATGTTAATAGAGGTGTGATCACGCTGTAAACCCCGAGCCAATTCGGCAGCCTTTCCAATGGCAAAAACTTCCGCCTGGAAGATGCTGCAATGGTCTGGGAGTTTATAGGAATGTTTGGAGACCGGGTCCGGGCAGTATACGGCCGCTCCGACACCATCATCCATCTTCGAACCGTCGGTGAAGAGGTTGAGGGCTTCGGGAATGCATAACCCTTCCCGCCAGCACTCCGGTTCCAAGAATATAGTGTTAATATGGTCAGTACTGGTAAGGGGATAGTATAGTCCAAGTCTCTACTAGTCTCCCTACCAATGGCGCTGTGACCATAGCCTAGCAGACCCAAATTGCCAGTTGCGGCAATCCGTAGGGACGATTTTGCGGCTATGGATTGCGCGTATAGGTTTAATGGTTCGACACCAGCTATTACCTCGAGGGCTTTAGTTGGCGTCGACCTGAGAGCGCCTGTGATACACAGTAGCGCTTGACGCTGTGTCCTTTCCAAGATGGATAGGTACGTCCTTTTTTCAGTGGCCTGCCACCACACTAGAACACCGTAGGTGAGGATAGGGCGAACAACTGAGATGTATATCCACCGCATTAGATTAGAGAGAGGCCCCAAGTGCAGCTAAGCATCTTTTTCGCCATGTACAAGGCTCCGGTGGCCTTCTTCACCCTTTCTAACACATTGAGCTTCCATGTCAGTTTGCTGTCGAGGACCACACCTAGGTATTTTACTGCTAGGCTCGGCTTTAGCATAGTGCAGCCTATTTTGGGACCACGCAGGTACCTTATACCTCTTCGTGAAGAGGATAAGGTCCGTTTTATCCGCGTTAATGCTGAGCCCGGCTGATTCGGCCCATGCTTTAACTTCCCGCAAAGTAAGTTCCATTACGGAACTAAGGGTGGTTGGGCATTTCCCAGTTATCAAAATGCTTATGTCGTCAGCATAGGCAGTTAACTTGGAGGCCCGTCTAGTAAATTTAAGAAGTAGGCTATTTACGACCAAATTCCAAAGGAGAGGCGAGAGAACCCCACCCTGGGGAGTGCCACCTCGCACTACCTTTGTAATGGCCGCATCGCCCCACGTAGCCACCACCCGCCTGTCACAAAGAAGGCGGTTGACCCATCTGTGGATCGCTGGTGCCGTGTTAATTGAGGTAAGGCCCTTCATAATAGCATCAGTGGTGACGTTATTGAAGGCGCCTGAAATGTCAAGAAATGCACCCAAGGCATATTCTTTATAGTGGTCTGCTTTTTCGATGGAGGCTACTAGAGCATGGAGAGCAGTCTCAATGGACTTGCCCTTTGTATACGCATGCTGATTTGGGGACAACAGATGCATTGAGTTGCTTCTGATGTGCAAATCAAGTAGCTTTTCCAATGTTTTTAGCAAGAAAGAGGTTAGGCTGATAGGCCGAAAGTCATTTGGGACCACATGACTGCATTTGCCCGCCTTGGGCAGGAAAATGACTTTCGAGGTCCTCCAAAGAGTGGGGATATGACCCCATGCGAGGCACGCCGAATAGATACCCGATAGCCACGGAACAATCGTGGGCTTGCTGGCTTGCAGCATTGCTGGCGAAAGTCCATCGAGACCGGGCGACCTGACCTTCGCAAAGGAGTCGATAGCCCAAATTATTTTGTTGTCTGTAATTAGACCGGCAGGTGGTCTCATAGCTGGGAGACTAGGAAAGAGCTGCCAGTCACTGTTCCCTATTCCAATACATCCCGGGAAATGAGTTGAGAGCAGTGCTTCCAGAGTTTCAGCACTGCTCTCCGTCCACGCTCCATCGCCCGACTTGAGCAGACTGGGACTGGAAGCCTGCTTGGACAGCAGCTTCCTCAGTCTGGAGGTGTCTTTGATGTTATCCAGGTCCGAGCAAAAGGTTCTCCATGAAGACCTTTTGGATGATCGGATCATCTTCTTGTACGACTTCAGGAGAGACCTATACTCGTCCCAGACATATTCGTTGTCCGCCTTCTTAGCAAGTTGAAACATGCTAGTAAGCTCCCCACGTAGCGATGAGAGATCTGGGTTCCACCAGGGTGGCTTCGATCTTCTCGTCGGTCTTGAGAGTCTACAAGATTGGCGAAACGCTGAAAGTAGTCCTGCTGAAAGGACATTGACAGTAGTTTCTAGGTCCTGTACCGAGTTGATGTTACCCGGCGAACCAAGAGACTTGGAAACAAGGCTAGAGAATTTCGCCCAGTTCGTGTTACGGGGATTTCTGAACGGCTGAGCCGCAGGTACCCTGTTAAAAGGAATGGTAAAATGAATGTACTTATGGTCCGAGAAGGAGGGTCTATCCAGGACCCTCCACTCTTCAACATTGGTACACTCAGTTGAAATCGTTAGGTCCAGCACATTACTGGAGGTGGGACCTACATAGGTAGATACCTCACCCCTGTTGGCTAGTCTAAGCTTATGGTTAAGGATAAAATCAAGAACTGACTCACCCCTGTCATTGATGTCGGGACTTCCCCAGACGCTATGGTGGGCGTTGGCGTCCGTTCCGATAATAATATGCTTCTTGGAGGAGCAGACCATGTCCACCAGCCTCCGCAGCTCGTCAGGTGGAGCCGGCTTGTCGTGGGCCATATAACAGGATGCCAGCAGCAAACATCCTTCACGGCTCTCCAGCACCACCACGGTTAGATCGTCATTGCTGTAATTAGGTAGTAGATGAGCTTTTAGCCCCTTCTTTACAAGGATGGCAGTTCTCGATCTGCTTACCAATGTCGGGACGTATAAATCATAGTTAGGCGACTTCAGTCCAGCCACCGTGTTGCCCGACGCTATCCACGGTTCTTGGACCAAAGCCGCGTAGGCGGACACTTCCTCCAGGGCAAGGAGTAGCTCCGCCGAAGCCGTTTTGGATTTATGGAGGTTGAGTTGCAGCACACTCATTAGAGGTTAGCAAACTCGCGGGGGGGCCCGTCTGCATGGACAGTTCCTCCCCACCTCCTCCGTCTTGTCAGTCAGGCTGAGGTTCTGGGTGGCGTCGGTCACGCTCTCGAGACCGAGATCTGCCTCAACCTCCCCTAACCTCAGCGTGTGTGTGTCCTGGTCGTTGGGATGACGTTTTTGAGGCGAAGGTACACGCTCCCTAAGCCCCACGCCATCTTCCCATTGCGCTTGTATAGCAGATCCTCGGCCTCCTTGTTGATCTGAATGATCACGTGCTGCCCACCACTGGGTAAAGGTTCATCAACCTTCAGCACGGACCAATCACTCGTCGGTATGGCCGGGTTCTGCTTTTTAAGCAGCTGAAGCGCCCGCTCTCCCTGAACAACTATTGGGAAAAGGACTTTCGCCTTCGGCATGGACGGAATATTATTCCTGTCCACCACGTCCAGCTTGGCCCCTCCCACAGCCCGTCCAGTTTGGGTACGGTCGCTTGCAGCCACTGCAATGTTGGGTCGTCCTTGCATGTCAGGATCTTGACACCATTCAGCCAGCCAGTGCCTTCGAACGTAGGCATTGGACTGTCTGGGACATTCTCCATCCTGACAAACAGTGCGTCGACCAGCTTGCTATGGGTCACCCGCCACCGCTCTGCAGACATTTTCCCGTTAGGGTCCCTCTGTCTATGAGAGCAACGGCGAGATGCCGCCTGGCAGTTTCAGCAACCGTTGCTCTCTGTTTCGTTTTGTTCGAGTCCGTGTTGGTGGAGCCAGGTGCTCGCAGCTTCTCACTGGAGCCCCTTGCTTGGGACTCTCAGCGGACCGTTGGCGCTTGCTTGCCATGGACTCCACCTTGTTGTTGGCAGGGCCGGTAGAACCGGTCTGCACTTTAGTGTCTTTTGGGAGGGGCTAAGTTGGTTTTCCCGCATCCACGTGTTGGCCCAGGCAAGCCTCTCCTGGTCCTTGACGGACAGGTTAGCTACGCCACTAAGCCTTGCGTGAATACGGGTCGCCGCCCTATTTTTGGCCTTCTCCTTCAGCCCCCCCGTGCCCCGCTGCGCAACCTTGGAGGTGCTGGCGATAGGCAGGGGTGACTGAAGAGGAAGACGTTCCCCCTCCACCGTAGAAGTTGGCGCAGCGCTCTTTTGGTCCGTGTCGGTTAAGACCACAGCACCCGCGCGCACCAACCTCGAATTTTTTGTGGCAGTGTTGTTACAACTGGTACGGCCTGCTCCCGCCGCCTCAGAGGTGTGACCGCTGGCGACACGCAGAGAGGATCTCTCCCCCCCGTGCCCGCCGGTGGTAGCAGTCACGCCTTCCACCGACATTTGGGCTGACATCCCAGCCCGGGTTGAATCGTTTAATGAGTCCATTCCGAGACCATAGTTGGCTAATTTTGTTCTTGGGAGCCCCCCATAGCGTTTTCAGTCTTACCGCCAGACACCTCGTACCATGGATTCTGCTACTTATCTTCAGGCAGATGCCCGAAAGATAAGGAACAGAGTCCTCAGCTAGGATCTGCAGTTCCTGAAATATCGACGTATAGTAGAGATCTGCTACCCGTTGACACTGAGGTAATACAGATCCTACCCAGCCAGCACCCTCGGGGAGGGTTCAGCAGAGGATTTTTGCCAGCCAAGTACTCTATTAGCTTACACAACAATTTGGTAGCAGAGTAGTTATATTTCAACTATTTATCTAACTTTTTACTTTCCTTGTCTTTAATTTCAAAGTATTTTTTAAGTTTCCCTATCAAACTCTCCAGTGAAAAGTAGACCAACATATCGTATACTTGATTTTTCGTAGTTCAATTGATGATAAACCCAGTGTTATCAGCATAGATTCTGACTTGCTCTGTATCTATTTACATGTACTTTGAATTCGTTTCACATGTTCTTAGAAGTTTTCGACGCTTATCATTGATAGCAAGCCAAACACAGAAAATTACATGTAATCATGAAGTCGTTGCGATGCTTCCAGAGCAACAGAAGTTGTTATTGGAATGATTAGTTGCGTTGCTGCTGCTGAAAGTGAAAGAAGCCTGTGTACAATGAGAGGTAGAAAAACTGCATTTGTGACGGAGCGGATAGATTAAAGTTCACTTCTCTTCAGTTTCCAATCAGTTTTTGAATGCATTCGTGTGGACTGCGCTGTTGTGGCAATCATCATCGAGTGGCATTTCAATGGAGTTTGTTTGCAATTACTGGCACGGAACGGGCCACATAGGTGACTCCAGTGACTGCCAGGCCTGGGCATATTGCAGCAATAATAAGCTCGTCGGACGTGGATATTGCCCCAAGGGATATTTCCATGATGCGCCAACGGGCATGTGCGAGCTGGCGAGAGAAGTGCGTTGTGTCCCTCAGGATTGGGAGCGTTGTGCACAGCAAAAGGAAGGCGACTATCTAGCCGAGCCATTTGATTGTCGGAAATACAAGAAATGCGGCGATGATGAAGTGTACAGCTGTCCAGATGGTTACCTGTTTAGCAACCGCCTGCAGACATGTGTGTCCAGTGCAGCCGGATGTCCTCAGAGGAGCATCGATTTATGCGCTTTTATGCCGAGCGGCACAACTGTTGGTGATCCCCAGAACTGTGGCCTCTATCTGGAGTGCCTGAATGGAGCGAGTACGGTTAAAGTCTGTACTGCTGAACGCTACTATAACTACAAAAATGGCATTTGTCAAACGCTAAAGCCCGAGCATTGTGGCGAAGAGGCTTTCGAAGTGGTGAAAAAGCAGCCGCCTGCTACAGATGCCAATGTTTGTGCCGAGTTCTATCAATCAGATCGTTCTGGTGACCAATTCATCTCAGATTCCCTAACCTGTCAGGGTTATTACACTTGCAGCTCTCAGTATGCCATTGGCAAGTGGCACAGTTGTCCTCTGGGCAAACATTTTCAATGGTGGAGTCAAAAGTGCGTGAACCCCGACACATACAGTTGTCCCTTTGATCGTTGCGCCAATCTGAACTCAACTTTTGTCACTGCCATCAACACTGGCTGCACAGAATATATATTTTGCAAGAATCAGACTTCCAACAGACTCCTTAAATGCTCTGACGATTATCCGTATTTTGATGAGAAACGCGGCGTTTGTGTTGATAAATATCCCAACTATACTGTTTGTTTTATGAATGATTAATTGACCGACTTTTGCATTGGATAATTAACTCATTTAGACTTTACTTGAGGGGACCGTTTAACAGCTGGATATTAAGCATGCTCTTTTGATTGCAATCTGGGAGATATTTATAATTGTAATATTCATTTGTTTTTGTTGTTTTCTTGTTTGTTTTTTTTTCTTTCTTTACATCATGCTGTTGAGATAATAAATGGTTCGTGCATCTGTTGTCTATGGAAAAACATAAATATAGGCGGCGCTCAAAAATAAACACACCGAAGCTCCCGCCATTTGTTATAGGACGCAATGCAAACAAGAAGAAACACGAGCGAGTGCCAAAGAAAAATTAGCACAAAAACGCTAGAAGAAAGTCGCAGCCAACGCGTAGATAAGATTTATGTGTTGCCAATATTTTCTAGCATCTTCTTTTTTTCTTAGGCAGTCAAATTTCGGTGTAGCATCTGGCACGCAACTGGCACAAGAACAAGATACGCGTATGTGGTTGACTCGAGGGAAACCGAAAAAGCCCATGCAGCAGGGGCTTTAACAAAAGTCTCAAGGATTTATAACACTTTAATGTATACGCCGTTGAACCTGTCTATGTGTCAACAATATAAACTGTGGAGGAAGAAAAACTGCGTGTACCCGGCATAACATAAGATGTCGCTGTGGCCTCGAAATCAGAGTGGCTCCGCACGATGAGTCATTGAATTATTATGATTGACTTTTATTACATGGAATCGCAATTTATTTTACTTAACAACAAGCAGTAAAACGAGCCAAACGGGGGCCTGGCCAAGGCGTTGCCCGCAGGCGAGGCGATGCCGAGGCAAAGCAGCAACAAGCGTGGCCGAAAAGCAACCAAAAATTTGAATGAAAAGTTATAAAGAAATTACGTTATTTATCATTCGCAGTGTTGTGCAAGCCCGCGGCCGACGAAACCAAACGGAACCAAGCCCAAACGAAACGAAACGAAACGAGACGACAGACGCAGACTTTTTGAGACGCGAGAGCCGAGTTGCTGCCTCGACGCGGCAGCAACCCAAACCGTTTCCGTTTCCGCTCATTTATTTGCACAACTGTCACACACACAAACACATTACACACTCGTGCTCGTCCTCGTAGTCAGTAGGACTGACTCTGTGCGCTCTTTTTGGGCTCTCTGTGGTAGTTTATGCACTGTTAAAAAGTTTTACGTGCTGCCAAGAGAAATTTAAATTTATTGTTTTGCGGTTTTATTGAACGACTTTTCCTCCACTCTCGCTCACTCACTCTCTCTCTCTCTTTCTCAAATTAGTTGCTGCTCTCTTCAATCGATGGGCGTTTGATTTACTGGCGATGCGAGATTGAATTGCCTAATTGCTTTAAAATTGGGCGTGGTTACCGCAAGGTGATTTAACGGCTGTCGAAAAGGCAGCAAACTGTTTTGGGATTTCCAATTACACAGTCAGCAGCTTTCCTTACTTGCCGCTGGCTGCTCTGTGCTCCACTGGGAAATTTCAAGCCAGCAACTAATTTATTTATTCAATGTAAATTGCAAATTACTAGTTACATATTTCATAAACATTTTGACATTTGTGATGCCAACTGTCACTTTCAAGTGGCAAAATGCTTATGCTGCATAAGTGGCTTTACTCATTACATTTGATGTCAGGTCATTTCACATTATGACAGCCCAAAGCACAAGCAAAAAAACATTGACATTCACATTAACAGGTTACCTGGCAATAACAGCTATCTAGGAGAGAAAAACTTCCTCGACGTTCAAGGAAATAATTAAAAATGCATTACGGAGAGAGCAACGTCAGATACACGGTGTCAATTGCTGGGCAACCCCAACTGCAAACTTCTACTGTGGCCATTATCCTTGAGGTTCGCAACCTTCTGCGACGTCAGGGCCAATGCCACCAGCGAAGGGCTTACTGTGTCTAATACAAAAACCTGAGCTTAGTATCCTTTAGTCTCCAGGTAGTCAACGGAGCTTTTGTTTTGTGAGTCTGCCGAGTGGATTACTCCGCTGCTGCTGATGTTCAACATTGAATCGAGACTCTCTATCTATGCGAAGTTTCCCTTTTCTTTGCAGTCCTTCAATCTAGCTCAGTCTCTAGATGATGCAGTGTTATGCTGCTATTCTGCTTATGCCGTCGCTGTTGACATTTAGTTGACATCGCTAGCGAGTTCCCTTCGGTCTGTGCCTTGCATTTCCGGCAACACGCCATGTAATAGATCATCAGGCATCTTTGTTTGCCCATCACCACGGAGCTTTGCCGGCTGCCACTGCCATCATTGCCTACGCCTTCGCTTTCGCCATCGTCTCCCAACTCCGTTCACAGTCCGCGTTGATTGCTCGTTGTCAGCTGCTGCGCTTTATTACTGCAAGTTAGAACGATAGACGGTTGGTCGCCTGGGTCGCAGCCAGGACCAAAACAGGCCAGGCGAGGCGAGGCCAAGCCATCCTTACATCCTCTGGTGTAAACAATTTTTGAAAGGTTATTTCTCTTGCAACAGCCGCGGTCCGCACTTTGTTCCGTTTTGCACTTCATTTGGCCGTTAGTTCGTCGTCGTCGTCGTCGTCCTTCATCGTGCTGCTTCGTCGGGCTGCTTTGTCCTTCGTTTATATTCTGGGGGCTGCAATAAATATTGTTTACTCTGGGTAACGTCCTTGCTGCATCGTCCGGCACTGCTATTTGTTATGTCATTCCACTGGAGCCGTTGACATTCATCCAGCCGAGAGCGACAGCAGCCAGAAAATATGGCCAGAACATGCTTCGATAAGTATTAAATCGCACAAAGGGGATTGCAACAGAAACAGCAGCAGCAGCAACAGTGACTTATCTTAACTCGTCTCTCGTAGTCGTAGTTAACTTGTTATTGTTTCTGCATGAAACTACTAAATGTTGACAAATTGGATTAGGTCGCAATATAGATTGAGATTTCATTTTTCATTCAATCGAGTTTTATGAATAGGATTTGTTTAGAGAATTAAATGAATTTTGTTGTTCTTGCTGGTATATAAAAATTGATTAAGGGAAAAATGAATATTATTATTTATTTATGAATGCGAATTCGACAATTTATACACGAGTAAATAACGAAGAATTAAATGAAGTATTAAATGAACATTGGTAGCTTACAAAAATATGATTAAAGTAGAAAATACCTGAATACATATATATATATATATAAATTAAAAAAAACTCTTCAGCTAGCAATTTCCTGTTTGCTACAACTTTGATGGACTTTAATTTAGGAATATTTGTAAAGGTTTTGCTTTAAATTAGTTTTGCTATATATGTATATATAAATTTGATTGAAATAAAAAACTAATAATATAAATATATAATTCAAAGAAAAATAGGTTTAAGTATTAAAGTTTCAAGTCAGCAATTTCTACTTTGATCAACTTTATTTGCAAAATTTATAGATTAAAATGAATATGTTAATATTATTCCTTTTTGATTATATCTGCCATACGTTTTATACTAATTTCTGTCGCTCCAAGACTTTTTGATTATTAGTTGAATTTCCATTCTGTAGTTTTTCGCTCATGCTAATATTGCTGATTTGAACTACTTCCTCCTGCCGCCAGGTGGCGGTCTAAACGGTTTTCGACGTGATTTCGAGTCCACAATGAGCACTGATTGTCGCTTGAGGAAGTTACGCGATGGCACCTCATTATCATCATCTGTTGTCGCCACTACAAAAACACAAACAATGAAAATAATTTTCTGTTAGCTGATATCGAGCAGCAAGTGTCTTCTCAACTTACCCACTGCTGGCGCCTGTTCTGGCGAGGATGAGGAAGTGCCAGCTGCTCGCTGTGCACGACCAGCGAACAGATTGTAATAGCACATTGGCATCGGCTGTGGTTTTTCGCCCTCCACCACCGACGGCGACTTTGGTGGCTCCAGTTGATACGCATCATCCTCGTCTTCTTCCAAGTCTAATCTGGGTATCTCTAGGGGCGGCACATCCTCGGGTTTGCTCAGCTCCTGGCAGCGCTTGATCTTCAGCTTGAGTATCTCAATCAAGTCCTCATCTTGCGCTGTGTGAGCAAGAAAATTGGGCAACTCAGCGACGCTAATGTGCAGCTTACGCTCTTTCATATCAATGTTGCTCTCGTCCACTTCCTGCACCTTGAAGATCATCTCACAGATGCGCTCCTTAAGGTACTTAAGTACACCCATCGACTTGTCTGCGGCATCTGTGTCCTTTTTACGCTCCTGCTCCATGACGCCTATATTGTTTTTGATCTGTTCGATGACTTCTTGATTGCTGCAAACATGCATTGAAAATTAGAATTTAAACTTATGGTTTCTTCACCAAACTTACACTTCGCTTTCCTTGACATCCGAGAACTTGGATGCTTCTAGTTCGCTTGTTAATGCCTCTCGCTCTGCCTCTAGATTGGCTTTCTCCGCCTCAGCTGCCTTGCGCAGATATGTGAGACGCGCAGCCGATTCCTTTTGTGCACTGAAACGCTCAAAGACCTCAAAGGGTGAAGTGGCTCCAGAAGCCTCCATCAGCTGCTTGAAGAGGGACTCCATGTCGCTTGTGACGCTTTCCAGCTGCGATACTGGCTCTTCCTCACCGTTCTCGGTCTTGGCAGTGTGTTGATCCCCTGAACTGGAACCCACGCTATCCTGATGCACTAACGTCTTGGTCTCAGCGAACAGCTTGCGTCCAATGCGCTCCAACTCCAGTTTACGTGCTTCGACCTGCTTGCGAAAGTCAAGCGCTTGACGCTCGCGAGTTTTCTGCGAGAGATTCGCCTGCTGCTCCTGGCGCTGTAGAATCACCTTGGCGGCATCACGCATTTCGATGGCTTCATTGTGCACCTGCTGCAACCGCTCGATCTCCGCTTTTTGTTCATTCAAGGATTGCTCTAGCTCGCGCAAACTACGCTCAAATCGCTCTGCATCAGTCATGAGCGATGCCTCAATAGATCTGTATTTCTTGCGTATGTGCTCCGCCTCCATCCACTGCACATTTGTGCGATGAATCTCATTCTCCAGCTGGCAAACAAGCTGCGAAGAATAACTCAATTAATCGCATGGAATAACTCGATTATTACTTCAACTCACTTTACGATTTGCATCCTCTTCAAGTGTCTCGGGTGGTTTCTCGCCCAAGTTCTGGTTCTGCGCCTCCTTGTTGGCCAAGAGCTCTCGATATCGTTCAACGAGCCGGCTAAAATGCTGTTGCCGTGCCTTAAACTTATGACGCACCAGATCCGTTTGCTTCCGACTCTCAGTCAACTTGAGATCGGTCAGAAAGATAGCGTCTTCAGCATTCTTGGCTCCAATCGGATATGTCGCCTTGCCGACAATGATGGTGGGCGTGGCACCTTGTTTCTTACGTGGCTCAGAACTGGGCTCCTTGATGACTACAGGACGTTGCAAAGGATTACGTAGACGACTCACCTTCACAGTCAGTTCTTTGATGTCCTTCTTCAAGGTACCAATTGAGTCGCAATTGATGCGATTCTGCTTTTGCCATTCCGCAGCATTGGCCGTCTTTTGGCCCTCTGAAAAAGCAATGTTTTAGTTAACTCTTTTTGTTGAATAACAGTTATTTTACCTGCTAGCAGAATGCGCTTCTTTATCTCATTTATTTGTCTATTTAATTCGGTTAGTTTATCAGATTCCATTATTGCGTAGCAGTCGCTTTCTTGACTTTGAATTTGTATTAATCTCTGCACATTTGTTAGATCGATGCACTCAGCAGTTTGTTGTGGCAACGAGTCGTGAGACCGGCATAAAATATTTACACATTTTACCTGTGAGAGCTGCTTTGTTGTTAGCAACGAGACCAACAGCTGATTACGCATAAAATTATTAGCCAAGACATAAACCATTATGCTATGAAATCAGTGCGATATGGATACAAAATTCGAAGTTTATAGAAACTCGAGTCGAGTGTGCTTGGCTATGAGATACCCGCTACCCATAATGAATAAATGCATATCAGTGCGTTATTACTTTTATAAAATACCATACAAAAGATATTTTTAAATAAAAATTATAAATATTGTATTCTATGGGTAGTGGGTATAAAGATCTCTTAAATATATTATTTTATTTCTTTATTTTTCAAAGATTAATAACTCTGATGCAAATAAAGACATTAAACACAATTTACTATCCAAAAATTTATTAAATTATTTTCAAAAAAAATATGCTAATCAAAAATTTTGAATTTTCTAATTTTTTTTTTTGCACGTTCTTGAGAAGTTAATTTTTTATATAACAGCCCTTACAAAATTACAGAAATAAAAAGTTATAGAAATGAAATGTCTAAATGAAATATTATTTGTAGTATAGGCAGTCTTAAAATGTGCAAAACAAATCAAATACACATTTCTTCATTATCAATTTTTGTCAGGTCTCATCAGTAATTAGCTAACACTGAATAGTGTGCGCTTCAAGATAAATAAAACAAAAATATGATGCTCAATGCAATTCTGAATTGGCTGTACATTTGCCCACGATGTCAATAAATTGGGATGCCACGTTTGAATCTCTGAAGCGACACGCAAAACGTTCCCGCACTCCCTCCGGACCCTGAGCATAATTGTAGTGCGACCAACGGCAGCTGTTGGTGCTGTTGGTCAAATAATCGATGCTCCACTTGCTGTCCAGCCGCATATGAATGAGCAACTTTTGCGTGCACTTGTCCCACAGCAGCAAATAATAGGTTTCGTCATCAGATTGTTGCAATTTCCAAATTTCAATCTGTCCTTCACCTAATTAGGCACTTACTTAGTTATAAGTTGGTGATAAATAATATAAATTTCGAACCCTTTTTCTTCCAATCTCTTAAGTTTTCGAAAGTGAAAAGCTTTGTTGGCTTGCGAAATATTTGAACTCCAGTTTCTTGAATTTCATTGGCTCCAACGATATTTCGAGTATTTTTCTTGCCAATTTTCTTGCTACATTCCAATTTTTCCACCGGGACTTTTGAGCTGCAAGCATTTTTAACTGAAGCTAACAAAGAATTCTCTTTTATAGTTGAGTTTTTCTCTTCTTTCGATTCATTCTTTATGCTCACATACTGGCAGACATTAGAAGTTGCAGAAGGCAGCGTATTTTTGTCTTTTGTGTTATAATAGGAAGCCAAAATAGATGTTTGAATGGCTATAATAAATATTAAAAATTAAATTACATATTAAATTTGAATACCCTACATTTGTTACCCGCTTCAGGCCAATCCTCTTGCATTTCCTTTTTAATCACCTTCAAGTAATCCGTTGAAACATTTCTCTTGATAGAACCTTGAGGTTTAACCTTAACTCCGTTGTGCTTGACATCAGCTACAAGACTATGAGAATTACTTTTCAGGAATTCGCTAAATAGTCCCAACTTTGATGACAAAACTGGTTGAGTTTCGTTTACATCGACAGCAAGAATTTCACTTGACTCGTCAGTTTTCAGCTGCTCCTCTGGCATGGGTATCAATTGACTTTGCATTTGCATGACATCGACGGGCGGAGAAAACTCTTTGATTGATGGCTCCCTTGGATATGAGCTCGTTTCACTTTGAAATGACAAGAGTTCTGAAAAGTCCATCTTCTCTAGCAGTACATTGAGCTTGCTAGCAGGTGCCGCAAAGTCATTAAACCGATGCGAGGGCAATGAAAAGTCCATTTCAAATTCGTTTGTGCTCGTTGCATAGTTTGAATTCGAATCCAAACACGAATTCAAATCGCTTTCCAGCTCAAACGCGGGAATAAAAGAGACGAAACCAAGGTTCAGTCGTGGGTCTTTGGTCTTGACTTCAAACAAGCATTGATTGGGTGCATCTTGATAAAAAGCTGTGAAGCCACTGCTCTTCAACATTCTGAAGAAGTTAACAATACAAATCGTAAATTTTAAGAGGTAATATTATGTTTATGTTTCTGTTTTTTTTTTTCAATAAACAACTGCTTAGATTTGGCAACTCAAAATGACAGATATGAAAGTGTTTTCCATCTGGCACAATCAGAGAATTGATATTTCGAGCACAGAACAACGACTGAAATCTGCTCTCAATTGTTCGCCTTTGTTGTAATCAAGCAAAGCATCTGGTTTCAATCGTCGCACTTTTATTTTCTGTGCCCCAAAAAACACACTGTATTTATTGTGGTCCGTGTGGCGGAAACTATTCCGGCGAGCATTGCGGCCACTGCGTCTAATTACAATTTGCTCAATGCTCAACGGAGCGTATACGAAATCATAGGTAGCAAAGCAAGCAACAAGATGGAAACCGTGGCAACTGTGTTGGTCTGAGACTCAAATTACATTGACAACCAAAAGTTTCCGTTTAGCTTTTCAATAGACACACAGACCGCACACAAAAACAAAGCGAGCCGGAAGGCATCAAGAAATGAAAGCAACGTCTGAAGAGAGACCAAAAATATTTGATTGTAGTACAGTAGAGTACAAAATAGAGTGGAGATGGAGAGAGATGGTCAGAGCAAATAGCGCAACTCAAATCAGAAATATGCATAAAATGTGAAGAGAAGCGAATACAAAATGCGAAATGCGAATGGCGGTGAACAAACAAGTAAATAAAATGTGAATGCAAACAAAAAAAGCAAAATTCACTTTCAAAGTAACAAAAACAGCAGAAAAACAAAAACAAAAAACAATAAAAATTTGCGCACCATTAAATTTGTATAGTATTTGTACCACAAAAATTGCGTTCTCTGTTTCCGTTTCCGTTTTGCACAGTCTATGTATGTATGTTTGTGTGTGTACGTTATTTCCCATTGGCTTTTGTGTATACCTTGGCTTTTGCCTTATTCGATTACCCGCACTCGAGCTTCAGTTCCAGCTTCAGTTTCATCTCCTGCTGCCAACCACAAGTTTATACGTTTTCAATTGTCGACACTTTTGTTTTGGTTCCCTCTGCATTTTGTTTCCTTTTCGCTCGCTTTTATTTTGTTGACACTCTGCTATTTATGGATCGCATGGCAAAGCCAAAAACATGTCAAAGTATGATTTGGAAACAGTTCGAATTGATTTATGCATTTGTTGCCAAACAGACGAAACGAAAATCTTAGCAAATTATGCTGATGTTGACATCGATGCGTATTTGCAAATCAGCTAAACAAGCATTAACAAACATTGCAAAAAACAGATAAAATATCGTCAGTTTTTCGCATCAACGTTGTGTGTATTGGGAATTCATATTTGGCTGGCATTCTTATTTATGCATAAACGTATGGAATTCATTAACGTAGAATTAAACAAAATTCACATGAGAGCAGCTCACTGCATACCTTTGTGTTTCTGATGCGACCTTGGTTGTGTCTTTTGTTCTTTATTTCAACATTGTTTCTGTTAGTAATTAAATAATGAAAGCGTGATAAAATTTAAGGAAACTGTATTAAAATGGTTAATATATTTTTAAAGAAGCAAAAAATAATACTTCAATTTATACAATAAAGGTCTTTAGGCACAATATATAACTATTACTTTAGTTATTAAAACTTTGCGAAACGTGAACAATTGAGCTTGTGCGGTTATTTTCGTTTTTACTTTACACCTTTTTTAAATCCTTTTCCATCATTATTTTGTTGCCTAGAATATATAAATAGTTTTTGTTTATGAAATAACTTATGCTTAATGTGGAAAATGTCTCAAAACTTAACCGCTTCCGAGCATTAGTTTCTATATTTTTAAAGATACCGAAAATAGGTCTTAAAATTAAAGATTTAATTTACAATATAACATTTTTATTATTATGATTTTCTGTAATTTCCTTAAACATTTACAAGTCTCTGGTGACTTACAGTCCTAAGACCATTGTAATTTGAAAATAGCCTGACGAAAACATAATATCCTGTCTGTTCTATATGCAAATCAAAATATTTATGAGCATATGGTGATTGCGGTTGTATGTGCAGCCTAAAGCCAAGGCTACATATTTGGCCACTAAATTAAAATACTCTTGTACCTTTGTGTGCGAGCTGCGTAGGAAAAACGTTGGAAAAACATTTTTCGCTTCGTTTTTCGCAAATGAAAATTGGCTGTGTGCTTCACGCTGAGCTTGTCGGCTTATAACGAAGAGAAATCTTTGGCGCCGCATTAACTAAATCAGACACACATTGAAATTAATTAAAATTAAGCCCCACAAAGCTGTGTGCATGCGGCAACTTATGGGCTGTGTGTGTGGCAGAGAGATGAAGGAAAAGCTTGCTGCCAATAACGACAACGCAACCGCAAATGATGAGGAAATTAGTAACGCGAAAAATGAAAAGTGGAAGGTGGAAGGTGGAAGGTGGAAAGGCGACGAAGAAAGTTTGCTTGTGCAGTCGAAGTACAAAGTCAGGAGGCAGGAAATGAAAAATCGCCCACAAATTAATTACATTTTGCAATTTAAAGATGAACGCCAACAACGAGTGTGTGTTTTCTGAGTGTGTGTGTAATTTTGCTCTATGTGTTTGTGTTGTGAAGCGAGTCAGTGTGTGTTTTATGTGTGTGTGTGAGAGTGTGACATGTGTGTGTTATATGCTATGTCGCTGCTGGCGCTCTTGGTGATTATTTTGAGGCTATGTCACTTTGTCCTCGTCGCCAGAGTCAGGTTCACTGACCTTTTGCTCTGACATTTGCTCGTCATGCTCGACAAAGTCGACCAGCCCATATATGCTATACACACACAAACACACACACCAAACTGTTTGCGTTGTGCACTGGTGTGTGTGTGTGTGTGTGTGTGTGTGTGTATGTCCTGCAGGCAAGCACCTGCTGCTGCCGCTGCCACCCCTTGACAGATGGTAGAACATTTCCAACGTTGGCGCACGCAGCGCAGCGCGAAATTATTCTAATTAGAGCGCAGCCTCACCCGCCCGCCTGTCGCCTTCGTCCTCCTGCTCCTCACCTCACCACTGCCACAGCACTACTATGTTTTGCTCCCAACCATTAGCAGACATTTCAAAGGATATTTTTTTCGACGCTCGTTCGTCGCTTCTCCGTCTTTGTATTTACTGAATATTTCAGTTTACACTTATCAAGAGTTCCTTTTCTATACTCTGTGTGCATATATAATTACTCGACATGACTGGAGCTAATCACGTAAGCAGCCATAGAAAAGATCTCTAGCAGTAGTTGTTTCAATTATTTGGCAGTGCTTTCAATTATCTAATTGCCTCGCTGTGCAAAAATCCAACATTTAAATGTAAATGTGTTCGAATAATTGGTATACAAATCTTGTGTGCATTAAATTATTTGTCAACGGGCATTAAATAAATATTTATTTTTATGACTTGCCATTTGCTTTTTTTTATTTAGTTCTCTTGTGCAAATTGCGCAATAAAGCGTGCGCAATAATTTTAGAGAATTTTTATGGAAGGAACATTGCGCCAGTACGACTCATTTGGCAGTGCATGATGCCCACCCCTCATCATCGAGTCACGCCTCATATGTGGAAAGTGGCTCCCTGCTTGGAGTCTTTGCATCATAATGCAAAAAGTACTTAATAGTTTAACGCGTCATGTGCCACTTGCTGCGATGTACATATATATATATACATTCCACATATGTATATGTTTGCGTATTTTGAGAATATCATGCCAACACACACCTGTCCTGTCGTGTCCTGGCTTTAGCTTAATTCACTTTGCCTCCTCAGCCCGCTTTCTACTGTCGTTGGCACTGCTGTTGCTGATGATGATTATGCTGATGTTGATGCTAAAGCTGTAGCTGATGGTGGCTAGATGGCGACAAGGATGACGCTGCAAGCTGCCGACACTCCCGTAAAGGACGAAGAGAAGCGAAAGGCCGCTGCTCGTCGCTTCGTTTCGCACAATTTTTCGTCGGATTCAAATGGTTTTTTTTTAGCGTTGGCTCTGATACAGTTGCCTCACAATGCCTCGTTTGCCTCGTCGCCATGTCAGCTCCTAAATTAGAGGTACTAGCAGGCAGCAACAGCCACAGCACCGTTGCTGCCACTGCCACTGCCAGTCTCTATGCTCTATGCATTGCACGTGTCGCATGATGTATGACATTTTTGCGCCTCATAAACAGACACGTTCACTGGGCTGGTAATCAGGTGTCCACAATCCAGCGCACTTCACGTGCTGCTCAACGTTTTGCTGCTCCTTTGTTGCTGCCTTCCTCCACAGCAGCAACAGCCACAACTAGTCAAAGCGGGGTGGCAGAGTGGCGCAGGGTTTGTTTGATTACACGCGGCAATCGTGGAATGTGGCAAGCACCATGTTTGTTTACCTTAACGAAATTGGTACGACTGGCAACGGGCAGTGGACGGTCAACTGTCGACTGTCGTTTGCGGCCATGTTGACAATTTGTTCGTTTACCTTTTCAGTGAACTGACTTATTTGCCTCAATGGTGCAATTTAAATGCGGAACAAGTTGCTTGACCCCGACAATTGCAGTTTAAGCGACGAAGCATTCAACAATTGCTTTAAAATCATAGCTTAAGCAATTCTGTTTATGTGTAAATAGTAATTAAAACATAAATAAAATACAAGCAAATGGCTTAGGGCATAAACAGTTAAATAATCTACTAACTTCTCATAGAAATTTGATTGCCAACAAATAAAAGTGTATTTTATTTAAAGACACTTTAAATGCTTTAAAATTATTGCCTATATATTAATACAAAATAGAAAATAAATATATCAAAATAAACTGAAATAGACTGAAGGCTATATTTGGTATATTGATATTATTACGTTCAAAATGTGCCATTAAGTCCAAAATACAGAAAATTGCAAACAAAAGCAATTAAACTCTACTGCAGCAGCCGTTAAATAACTTCTACAATTTGTATTTCATCTTAAGCATATTTTCAGGAATCATAAGAACCGTAGTTTTGGTTGCATGTACCAAAAATCGTCACTCTAGCTTTTAAAGCTTCGATTTATTGGCAACACTTGTCGCCCTAAAAAAAGGCACACATTGCTTCTTGTGAAAGCTGAATGCAAATTTGGAAAACTTTATTGGAGTTCAAGTAAATTGTCAAATTGATTGCTTTTCCAAGTGGCACGAGCTGCTGTCTAAGCAGAAGCTAGTTGGTCCTCTCGTCGATTGCATCATCGTTAGGCTGAGGCTGTGTCACTGTTCACTGTCAAAATCTCATTAAAAACACATCTCGATTTTATTTGCATAAATCGGAAGTTTTGGGTAACGCAACGCAGGGCAGGGCTCGGCAGGGTGACAACACTTGGATATCATTCAAAATCGATTGCAAACCAATTAGGGAATGATTCCAAAAATTGTTCAAACGATACATTTAACTATGTATGTATGTGCATGTCCATGTTGTGACTCAACGACTCAATACAAATGACCGAAATGATAAACTCTTGGCAAGGACAGTTTTCCACTAGTTTTTTTTGTTGGCACCTCAGGCACTGATCCATGCCCTGCTTCGAAAGGGGACGACACAAGGACAAAGTGATGTTGATGTGGGCAGGACCGATGGGATTATGACACTTTTTACGCTTCGATGCTCGCATATTCAACTTTTGCTTTCATTGAGTGAAATAAAAAATTCAATTAAAATGCACACTCGTACAACATTCAGAGTTCAGTGCCAAAAAAATACAAAAAAAGGAAAAAAGTATTGAGAGCGGAACGGTCCAAAACAATAACAAAAGCAAACCCTGAAAACCGAAACGAAACGAAAACGAAAATGAAAACGAAAAATGTGAAAAATCAGCATAACAAAGTGAGCAAAACTATGGAAATGCATTTGTTGCAACTTGCCTGTTTTGTACTTTGGGGCATGCCCTACACTATCGCATCCGCATTTAATGGGGTATGCTATAAAGTATGCACATATTTTCGATGCTAATTTTGTGGTTTCTTGCTCAATTTATGATTGGTTTAAATATTCAATTCGTTTATTATTTAACCACCTTTCAGTTTTATCTTATTTGTAGGGTATTATGCATTCTAATTTACTCTGCTTCAGTTACGCTTTGTGAACCTGGCAACTGTCCAGTGTGTTGTACTTACTTGTTTAGGTCCTGCGGCGGTCGCCAGAAAGCACAAAATAACTATTATTTCGCTCGCTGTGTATGCAGTAAACAGTTTTAAATTTTAACTACACTTACAGATTAAGCAACAAGCTGTATGCAAATATTGCAAAAAATCTCTCTTACCAAATGCAAAATTATTAGTATTTATTTTACACTATTTGTGTTGATCTGGCGACATGAAATCAAAAGCCAGTGTTTGAAAAAATGGTAGAATTAATACTATAAAATATATCGAAAGCTAAAGTAGCTTTGAAGCACACATTTCAAAGATCTTCAATAGCTAAACTGAAGGCCTAATTGTGATCGCTTTTTCAAAGAGAAAGCAGAAAAAACTTAAAACTAAGAAACATTTTAAAATCGTGATAATATGATGTAAAAATTAAACAATGAAAACAAATTAATGAATTATTATGAAGCTTCTGCAATAATTCCACATATTACGTTAAATTTAAGTATGTACACATATTTGTATCGAAAATTCTTTTCAATATCGAAAAGTTCCCAAACTCAAAATTTATATTATTTAACTAATTTCAACTGCTTACAAAGTTAGCATCTTTTCGAAGCTTAGTCTGGTATCCCAATTCTTTTTCAAGTTAAGAGTCTCTCATAAGTTCTGCGCGTGATGCAAAAGATATTTGAATGGAACTACTTTATATAGTTTTACTACATCAATAAAATTCTGCTTTAATCAAATTACATTATAATGAATCACGTGGAATTCTATAAAAACCACACAAAAAATGATAGATTAACGTTATAAAAAATAGTCTATCATAGAATAATTCCTCTCTATAGAGTGGGTTATGAGCGTGTGTTTGCTTCAATTGGACACCTCGCGCAATTTGGCATATTTAACCCGCGCAAATAACACCAATAACAATGAAGCAAAATAAATTCATTTGTCGCTCTGCCATTGCTATTGAAACAGAAGGCTCCTCGCTTTCCGGCCCCCCGATTCTGTGATTCTGGGGCGGCACAACACGGACTGACAGGGGAATCTGGAAAAACTGAAGCTCATCTGCGGCGCCAAATGCAAATAAAATGCAAAGCCGAATTTACGGCGGCTGCTTTTCAATTGGCAAGCAGCAGTGGGCAGAGGGAAGAAGGATTACGAATATGGAATACATCAAGGGAGGAAGAGAGAGAGCGTGATAGAGGACTATGTGGGTACGTTTTATGGCGGATTTTCGACGAAATATAAAAATAAAATTGGATTTTAGCGTAAAATGTAGAATGCCGTAAATATTTTTCAATTCAGTAGCATGGTTGGTTGCTCGTTCAGTCGAGCGTACCGGGGAGCATATGTATGAAGGATGATTTCCCCAGGGCGAGAAGGGCTGCTGATGCTGCTGCTGCTGCTGCGGTTTTTGCTGGGGACACTGTCAAAAGTATTGGGAATCGCGTGCAAATGATTTGCCGGGAATCAACTCCCCAGCACGCAAATAAAGCACACAACCCACACCAAATTCTGAATGGCAAAACCACTGAAGCTGTGAGCAACATGTGCCAAGTGCTGCGGTGTTCTTGTTGTTGCTGTTGCTGTTATTATTCAAATGCCCAGAGAGCGAGTCGGGATGAGCCTCCTTCGCTTTGCGTGTGTTTTGACGCAGTCGAACTTAACCCTTTTATATCCCTTTTTTGGACCATTTCTGTCGCTCGACCGAACTCTCTCTGCCCCAAAAATCGGCCCGAAACTCATTTGCTTTGATGGCGTCAAATTGATTTGCTTACTTATCCGTTTCCTCGCAGTTAAATGCTTCGTCTCCTTAGCTACCATTTTGCGTATTTGCACATGAAAGACCTCACAAAAAATATTCCAAGAAAACTACGTTTACAATTTTAATTTATTTCTCAATTTTCTACTATTACATTCGACTCAAATGTCAGCACTGTTTTACACACTTGAATAATGTTCAAACTATAGTCTATAGTTTGTTAAATTGAATTGATTAGAAGGGTTCCCGTTGGTCCCCTTTGCAGCTCCTTGACATTTAATCAAATGCGTTATCGTGAACAATGGATTAGCGTGCAAAAGGTCATCAGCCGATGGCACAACACCGCCTTCAGCCGAAAGTTTCTGCTCTACACGAATATCGGCATCTCGATATCGTTGAGCATGTTGGGGGACACGCTGGAGCAATCGTATGAGCGCTATAAGGGCGATATCGTTGGCTGGGATCGAACACGCACCCTGCGCATGGGCATCTCGGGTCTAACAGTTGGCATTGTCTGTCACTACTGGTATCAGTATCTCGACTATATGTATCCTAAGCGGACGATACACACGGTCATCCGCAAGATACTGCTGGATCAATTCATATGCTCGCCGTTCTACATCAGTGTATTCTTCCTTACGATGGGCATATTGGAGCACAAGTCGTGGGAAGAGGTACGGGAAGAGATCAAAGATAAGGCTGTCACGCTATATGCAGCCGAATGGACTGTCTGGCCGGCGGCGCAATTCATCAACTTTTTCTTCGTTGCACCCAGATATCGTGTGTTCTACGATAATTCTGTGAGTCTGGGCTATGATGTGTTTACCTCGAAAGTGAAGTACAAAAAGAAACAGAATTCAGACACAGAAACGGATTAAGAGCCATCGGAAACGTATTGTATTGAAATTTATTTAATCGCGAAAAAAAAAATTGTAAATTTATTAAATTCTTACGTGAGTTACCAAGATCTGCTTTCAACACATTTAATTAATTGGAAATATCGGTTAATTGCCAGCAAATTGGATATTCAATCCAACTCAAGCTATCGTCTAGGCATCAAAAGTCGCGTCGTCTGCATATTAATGAGTTCAGATATATGTGAAATAAAACAAACGTCTCTGCGACATCAAAGCAAATCAGTGAAAAGTCAACAGACAACACAAAGATGAACTGACTTCAGCTGAAAACATGTTTGGTGTAAACTTTAAATAGAAGGATTATTTGATTATATTTATTTCGCAGTGCCACAAAAAAGGGCAAGTCAACTGCAAACTTGTTGGGTTGATGAATTGTTTGAGAATCTTCTTCATCTTCTTCTATCATGTGTTGTGCGCTGTTTGTGGCAACACACACACACACACCCTCACACACACATGTGGGTCCTTCACGTGACCTTTGCCAGCTCATTAAAGATTAAGGTTTTGTCGGTGAAATAAATGTGAACTGTCTTTTAGAATTTCTTAGTTGAAATATTTCGATTGCGTAACTTTTGCCACAGATAATGTGGAATTTAAAGGTGTGCATTAAATATACCTTGGCGAAATATTATCCTTTATTTTTATGGCAAATCAAATCTGTAACGATTGCAACTGGGAAGCTAAAGATTCGAATTGTCCAAATGTAGTCAATAACGCATAGATACCCGTTACTGAGTATTTATTTCGGCACTTCTAAAAATATATTCCGTTGTGTAGTTTAAATTCAAATTGAATTGATAGCGTATTTATTTTGCTGGCAGAACACATCAAATGCTTCCTTTTTCTAAAGACAGCCGACTGTTAAAGAGCAGCTAGAGCAGCTCGTAGAATGTGTTGAGTGAATGCCATCGACCACTTGAAGGAGCAACGACGACGACTACGACCAAAGCTCTGAGCACTCGTCGAGGAATTGTGTCAAGCATACAAAACATAAGAACACCAAATAAAAAAGGAAAACCGAGCAACATAAAAAATGTAAAATGCGAAATGTAAAAAAAATCAAGTGACAAAATTGATGTCAAGACGTGTGAGTCCTGGACTGCAGCAGTCTCTGTCTCTGTCTCTGTGTCTGCTTCTGAGGATGGCAATGCCACCATGGCATTCACGGCCAAACGCGAGTTCACACCCACACGAAACACATACCAAGATTAAGTATACGCCATGTGTGTATGTGTGTTTGTGTGTGCTAAAAATACACAGCCACACACGTCGACTAATCCAATTTAAATCTCTTAACATGATTTGCCGCTTTCTTTTCATTTTGCTGGATTTTATGCCATTATCCTTTTTTCGGCTGTCCTGGCAACGCGCTACTGCCAACTGCCAAGCAAAACACACGATGATTCGCCTTCGCCATCGCCATCGCCATCATTGTAAGCGTCACCGTCGCCGTCGCCGTTGTCGACGTCGTCATCGTCCGGCTGGCAAGTTGACTTCCTGTCCTGTCGCTTTATCTGCCTTTGGTCGTTGCGCGCACAAGGACAACTTAGGAGTGTACCCAAAAGGGTTCATTTATTTGGTTTACTCTTCGCTCTGGCTGCCTTACTGACTCTATCTGTATTTTGTGATTTAATTTAAAAGCTCACAAGGCACACGAGGACGACGGCAGGCAAAGTTTTCGGTTCCAGGACATTGCTCAGCTAGCTTGCGTTTAGCTCTTTAATGCGCAGTATGTATGCATGTTGTTTGTATGTGTATTTGTTTGTCTGTATCTTTGTGTGTGTGTGTGGTTAATGTCTCTTAAATGAGAAAACGTGTTGGCGGCTGTGCGTGTTTACCTTTTCTGCTGGGGTCTGCATTTAAATCAGTCAGAGCGTCATTAGGTCCAGCTGCTCTTAAGTGCTAAACTGATGCAAATTAGTTGAAGCCAATGCCAAAATAACCTCAAAATCTCATTTCATAAAAGAGGTAAATAAATTAAAATGAAAAAATACTAGGTTAATGATTATTATAAAAACTGTATTTACATAAATAACAGAAAAACATCAAAATATACGTAGACACGGTTAAATAAATACCACATAAATTAATTTACATATAAATAATTAAAATAAATATTGCTCTGCTGCAATATCCTGTCGTCACATGTTCAAAGCGATGTCAAGGACAGGTTTTTTTTTTAAGTACTTAACATTCATTTAATACTAACGATTCGCATTCATCGACAACATCGATTTAGTTGTACGAGGACACACACATACACGCACACAAAGACACAAAAGATACATATGTATCTGTCGACATTAGTGCGGACAGCTGCTGAGCTCTGAGCGCATTTGAGTCTTAATTGACGCTTGAAGCATTCAAACAGAATTGTCAATGATGTTTTCCTATGAAATTACAGAAATTGTCGTCCAGTAACTGCTGCTGTTGCTGCTGCATGCTTAATCAAAAGCCACCTGCTGGCTTCTCGCTGGCTCCATTTGTATCTGTATCTGTATCTATCCTTATGTGTCTGCAGCTGTGAAACTCTGAATGAAGTAGTGTGCGAGGAAGAGCCACTTGTTCGCAGTTATAATTCCATTTGCGATCATAAAAATGTATTACGACATTAAGTCCCTCATAACAGGTTACTTAATTAGCAAAGTATTCAAGAGTGGCAGCAGCTTGAACTGCGTCTTTGCTTTTAATACCCGCTACCCATTGGATAGAAGGGTATAATAACGTTATGTTTCCAACATATGTATAGAACAGGTACAAGTATATATATATTTTTGAACAGCGTCAACAACCGAGATGAACACGCAGATTAAGTTTGTTTAAGATTTTTGTCACGACTACTTCGACAAATTGAAATTGATTAACAACGTAAATTTAAAGTTGGGAATTTTTTAAACTTTATGGTAAATTTTTTAACCGTATAGTATATACAAAATACTATAATTGGCATATAGTACGATATTATTCTACAAATATACCAAATTAATTATACAAATTCATATACCAAATTAATATATCAAACACTATATTTGGTATATACTATATTTTTTAATTGTTGGTATATTTGTAGATTAACACAAATATACTTTTATTAAAAACAAGTAGCAAGTATCTCACAGTTGAGCACACTTGTTTGCAGCTTTCTTGTTCTGTATCTTATTTTGTTTTCCACCTACAAAAGATAAAGTCACTAAGTACCGCCCACAAACAAAAAAGAAAAGCCTACTCAGAGACGTCTCTGTCTTCTGCCAATCCTTCACAATTTGGGGCACAGAAGAAGTTGCCTTTATCTTAATTAGACATTTATTTAGTCGGGACTCACGCGCTTTTTTAACGAGTTGCTTGCGCCAAATCCGACAACTTTGTTTTTCGTCTAACCTTCATTCTAATGGCACCTATGCCGAAAACTTAATCGAGCCTAATCTATACATACCCAACATCGCTAATGCGAGCTAATTTATCAGCATCATGTGTGTGTCTGCGTGTGTCTAAGGTTGGCAAATAACTATAATCATTAACATGGTTTTAGAGAGGACTCTTGAACTTGCCTCTAAGTTACTGCATAATTAATTATGCTCTAGCAAATTTTTGAGGCTAGCAGCCAGAATAGTTGGAGAGCTTGGAGAATGTAATCGAGCGTGTTTGTCGTTTTGGAATAATTTATTTAAAAGTGCCCGCCTTCTGACAGCTCAGATTTTTAAGCTGAAATGCTTTCGAGTCGAGTCCAGTCTGCAGCACACTCTCTCAAATTATGCACGCTGCTTGCCCCTTGGACGCTTCCGTTTTTCAACTGTTTGCGTGGTTAACCAAGCGTTAAATGACGGCACATCAAATTGTATCCAGCAGACTTTTTGGACAGCCACTTTATAGCATGCTTGCTCTATGTAGTTGTAGTCAAAAAAAAAGTTGGTGAATGATTAAAAACTTTTAACTGTGCGGAGGGGGTGAAATTGAATATGCATTTAAAGTGCGCTTCGACTCAAAATGAGCCATCACAATAAATCACTGTGAATCACGGAGTCGCGGGCAGCAGCGACAGCTTTTAAATCCGTTTCGCACATTTAAGCAAAATACTTACCTTCGAATACAGCGTAAACTTTGCCGCCACTGGGATATGAAAAAGCACTAAAAACCGGCGGGCAACAATGCCCCAAAAAACACAAGCAGAACGGTATCAACAACAACAACAACAACAACAATCGCAGTAACAACATTAACAACAACAACAATCACAACAATAATAACAAGAGAAACAGCAGCAACGACGACAACAACAATACGTTGAAAAATCGAAATGAGAGCAACAAATTTTAACGAGCACCACAAAACCCCAACACGATGCTTTTTGAGCCGCCAATCCCGATGTCCCGTTGCTCCGCAATTCCCTGTCTCGTCTACCCCACTCCCACTTCCCTCCCCTCCTCCACTCGCGGAGCCTTCGCCGCGTTTTTGTAATTACAAAAAGTCGAGTTGGGCGCATTACTTGACAAATGGGCAAAGTGTGGGACGGTGGCAGACAGTGGCAAGACCGGAACGCCACGGCGAACGGAGCATGGAGAACTGAGAACGGAAGGCCGTGTAGAAAGCACACAGAGCGAACGAGCCGGTTAACCAGGATAATAGGATGAAACAAATCTAAATGGAGGACCTGGGAGCTGAGAGATGGCGACGGAAACGTTGACGGGAGAAACTCAGACTGAGACTGAGCCTGGTGGCAATTGTACACAAATAAGAACAACAAAATATATATGAAACAAAAAAAGTTCAGGCAAAAATCTGCACAAGACATTTCCAACTGTGTTTTTTGCCTTTGTCTTTCACACACAAATGGAATCGAGCCCCGCAGGCAGCAGTTCAACAGTTCTGTTTCTGTTTCTGTTGCTTGTTTCTTGTTCCTTGTTTCTGGATCTCGTTCTGTTTCTCTCCATTTTGGGGCCAAAAGAAATTTGCGACTTTATGAAATGGACAACAGCGTAATTTTAACATACAAGAGTATGCATACATAATAGGAGCACTCGTTATATACATTGCTTGAATCAGTCGACTACCTTCGCCTGCGAGCGGAGTTCTTAAGTGCCTTAAGAACTGAAAAGATATTTACATACAAAGGGATGCATACAAATTATGGACAGTAAGATTGAGATAAAGAAAGTTGTATTCCTTTTATCGTTATTATTTCATTTTATTTTGGCGGCGAGTTGACGGCGGAAAAAAACGTAATCAATCGAAAGATTAATAGAAATTAAAATTCTTTTGAACTAATTTTGAATAGTCATTTGGTGGCTACTTAAGATTATTATAAAGTCTTAAATACTATAAACAACAAATTTCTAATTTTAAAATGAAAAGATTAACAAATTTCCAACATTACAAAGCTATTTTAATTAAACTTTTAAAACATCTTACAGTTCACTTAGATCGAAAAATTTCGTAAAATTCCCCAACAAATATTGAATATCGAAATAAAGGTACACTAAACCTTAATAAAAATCTTTAATATGGGAATATTTTAAATAATATTTTTAATTAAACAAATAATTTCAAAACCTGTTAGAAATGTAAAAAAAAATTCTGAAGAACTAAACCGTTAAGAACATTTACTTCGAATACAATTTTTCTTATAATGAGGGCATATCAATAAATACAGAAATACCAAACACTTTTTCTTAGCACCAAATATATTCAAATATGATAATGTCTTGCTTAAATTATTTAAAAAATAACACAATACAAATTCATTGAATCTCTTATTAAAAAAGCAAAAGTATTTGCAACGGAATAGCTGCTCTTTTAACACATTTGCGATGGTTCTAACGCCAGCCCTTTAAGCCTAGAGCAATAAAATAATTTAATGATAGTCAGGCACAGCATTTTTTTGTTGTAACAAAAGTCCTGATGTCGCTTGCAGAATAGGCAGCCGCAATTATAGCCCATTCAGCTGACCATGCAGAGTCTGGCAGGCTGGCCGCAGTTGGGCCAACAGTTGGTTGCACAGCTGGGAACCGTCGCCGCAGAAGTCAAGAGTCAGTCGCTGTTCTGTCCACTGCCTATTTCCCCTGATGCGATGCGATTCAATGCGATGCGATTCGCTGCGATGCGATGCGCTGCGATTCTTGCTGCGCGGCAATTAAAATCTTGCATTCAAGTCTGGCCGCGGCAGCTTCAAGTATTTTAATTTCCCTCGGCGCGGCAGCAACAAAACAAAATGGAAATCAACAGTGGTCCATCCATGGCAGAGCTGAGTGAACCCACAAGACCCCACGACGTACCCACAAAATCGGAATCAAAACAAAATGCTAAGCGAGAGGCGAAGTAAAAAGAGAGATGCGGCGACGCAAGTTGCGGCGAAGAGCAAAAGAGAGGCGGCGAATTGGGTGTTTGCTCTCAGCGCATGTGCGAGCTCTGCACAAAATGGCGACGGCGAATTCAAAGTGAATGAGCAATAGCAATGGCCATTGAAATGGCTTCTCAGCTTTAGTTGCTGAATGACTGTCGCGAGATAAAGTTGACTCAGGCGCACGAGCAAAAAACCATGCGATTGAATTGCCAAAGGTACGCGCGCGAAATCTATTGAATTCGCCCCCACCCCTCGCTTCGTGTGCAGGCGACGTCGCTGTCGGTATATACACACACACATACACCGATGTGTGTGTAAGTGTGCGAGTGCGTGAGTGAACTTGAGTGTTTGTCTAGGTGAAAAGCTTAAAGTGCGAGACCATTAAATTGCTGATAGACTAGACAGACAGGCTGCCACGCCCACATAAACAATAGTAGCGTAATGGAGCACCTACGTCCGCTTAGTTATGAGGAGATGTGTCAAATGGAAATGTTGCAGGCCGGCGGCAACACGGCGCAGCCGGTGGCAACGGGCACACCAACAATGCTGCCCATCATGGTGATACCCACAACACTGATAACACAAGGCGGCGGAGTTGGACCTGGAGCAAACTTAGCCGGCGCATCACAGCCACAGGGTGGCGTCGAGCACTACTATCAGCTGCAGCCCACACATATTTTGACTGCGAGCACAGACGGAGCAGCAGCAGCAGCAGCAGCGGCAGCGGCGGGCAATGCTGGGCTTAGCGGCGAATTGGCGCTTCTGCAAAGCGGCGGCGGCGGCGGCGGCGAACAGTTTCCACACAGCATCCAACTGCAACAGCATCCACACACACTTCCACACCAGCTCACCCATGGCCACCCACAGCCTGTCAACATACTGTGCACGGGCACACTGAACCGAGCATCGCCAGCATCGTCGGCAGCTGCCACAGCAATGACGGCGACCACGGCGGCGACGCTGCCGCGCGGCTTTCAGCCGGCTGCCTTTGTGACGGACGTCGAGAGCGACTTTGAGGGCAGCGAGTGCGGTGCAGGTGGCACCACTACCACTTGCATGCCACACTTTCGCTTCGGTGGCTGCGGCCTGCCATCCTCCCAACAGCAGCAGCAGCCGAATCAAGACGCCGTCGTTGGCTGTGGCTCGCTGTCATATATGATGGGCACTCTGGCCGCCGGCGGTGCCATGCACGCTGGCCGCTTTGCTGGCACCCTGGGACGCAATCGACGTGGCGATGGGCACACCAAGCGTGTGTCCTTCAAGGGGGACAATCTGCCGCCAACGCCTCCGCCACCGCCTGCCGTCGAGCTGGACGAGAACGGTCTTCCGATACCGTTGGCGGTGCCAGGCGCTGGCGGCGCTTGCTCCTACATGCACTTCGACAACTACATGGACTACCAGGTGGGTGTGCCAAAGTATAAAGTATGGTAGACAACGATAACAGTTAAGCCAACTCTCTAATTGGCATTCATGGCCTGTTTCGCCATTGTGATGGGGACACATTTACGATTATTGACGCGCATTTGGTTCGTGCCGCGATTTAAATGAGCCCGACGAGCTGGGGAGGGGCGGAGTTTGTTGGCAGTTCAACAGACTAGAAAGAAACATCTGCCGCACAAGTATTGTATTTCAATATACTAGAATCAATTTATGCATAATACAATAAATGATTTGATTTAGATAAATGATTTCTGCGCACAAAGCGGAAGATAATTGACATGAAAGTTTAAGCCCAACAAATGGAATATTTTAAATTATCGGTTCCCTTTTATTATGATTAATAGAGCACTATAATCTGCTCAAATAGAACTAGGCAAAAGTTAAGCACGTAGTAGATTCCTGTGTACACAAAACTAAAACATCATAATTTGCTATCGATGGGCAAACATATTGATTCCCCGAGAAAGAAAACATGAGAAACTTTTATTTATTTAACGTTCATGGCATTTGAAACTGAAGTTGTTTAATATTACTTAACAGAATAATTCTATTCAAATATTGTGATAACAAAAATAATACTACCTTGTAGTAAACAAAAATCCTTAAAATATGAAAATTTTAAATTAAAAAAAAAACGTTTAAGGAGAAAGTAAAAAAAAATTAAACAAGAATGAAAAGTATTACTTTTTCAATTCAATTTTAATACCATTTATACAAAAAAAAAAAGTTCCTCTCATCAAATCTATATTTTTACTTAAAAAATATTGGAAAAAATGATGGGATATACATATATTCCATTTATGGTAAATCCCAGAAATCGATGCAGCCAACATTCTTTAAATTTATATTTGATGGTTATTTTCTTTTTTGAATGCAGTTTATTTTATTGTACTTTTTTTTGCAATGCGCTTAATGTCAGACCATCCACGAACACAACCATGAATAATGTTCGCAATTTCAGAAACATTTTGCTGGGACACATTGTGAACGTATCTGATAAACGATTATCTGCATGTAACTCAATTTGTTTGGACTTTGGGTATCAGATTCCCGAATTCATGGCATGTGTGTGTTATCGCAGAAAACCACTTTGTGGCCCACTAAGGGACAGACACTAACTACATGAAGTCAAAGCTGAAAAGTGTAACCGACCTCGGGCTTACGATAAGTACGCTCACATACAAATGAAGCGTTGCCGTTGCATAGGGAAGGACAATGGTTCTGTGATGCCATTACTCACGACGACTGTCATCTTTGGCCACTGGGGCCATTTGTTCACATTTGCATAATAAATTAAATGTTGCAAGTGTCGTTCAGTTTCAGCTTCTGCTTTTGCTTCAGTTTCTTTTTTGCAGCTAGACCATTTATTCCGTTTCTTTCCGCCAAGGATTCTCTAGCATACAGCGTTTGTTTGGTTGTCAGAACCTGCGTTTTTATGCGTTCGCCAAAACCCATAAATACCGTCATTATTGCCACGCTTACCAGCTCGGTTCGCTATTCACCACTCTCAATTGCCATTCACGACTCGCCATTCGCCGGCATTTCGCGCTCTATTGCCTCTTGGACTCTTTCCTGACCTTCCCACCATGGCAAAGGCAGTGGAATAGAGTTGCTGTGTTGCTGGTTCAATGAGCATCATCAAATGGTTTGATAGTTAAATATATATATATATATATATATAGATATAGATATAGATATAGATATAGATATAGATATAGATATAGATATAGATATAGATATAGATATAGATATAGATATAGATATAGATATAGATATAGATATAGATATAGATATAGATATAGATATAGATATAGATATAGATATAGATATAGATATAGATATAGATATAGATATAGATATAGATATAGATATAGATATAGATATAGATATAGATATAGATATAGATATAGATATAGATATAGATATAGATATAGATATAGATATAGATATAGATATAGATATAGATATAGATATAGATATAGATATAGATATAGATATAGATATAGATATAGATATAGATATAGATATAGATATAGATATAGATATAGATATAGATATAGATATAGATATAGATATAGATATAGATATAGATATAGATATAGATATAGATATAGATATAGATATAGATATAGATATAGATATAGATATAGATATAGATATAGATATAGATATAGATATAGATATAGATATAGATATAGATATAGATATAGATATAGATATAGATATAGATATAGATATAGATATAGATATAGATATAGATATAGATATAGATATAGATATAGATATAGATATAGATATAGATATAGATATAGATATAGATATAGATATAGATATAGTAGTTTTAAAATTTAATTCTCAAGTAGACTTAAAGTCTTTATGTATTTTACACATATATATATATATATTTTACACATACACTGCAACCAAAGGATTCAACTACGAAAGCAATCCTTTCACTTCATTATATCCTAATCCTGATTGACTACAATTTCGCTACTTTTCGGTTTGAACCCTGCTTGGGACATGCTCCGTTTAAGTGTTCGCTCTGCGCTCTGTTCGCTTGTTATGTTGCCCACCAATTTGAGATGCAACGTTTTACTTTCCATCGTTCGTTTCGGGTGATTTGCTCCCTTTTGGTCTGCTTTACTCTGGCTCTTTCACCAAAGCTCCCATTCAATTCATTTTCGATAGATGCTGCATTGCTGGGCAACTGAAATTCTTTCGACTATGCTCAGCAAATGGAACCGCTCTTTGATTGATGGGTGGATGCGTGTGTGGCAACAACAGTGGCAAAGGCAGTGGCAGTGGAAGTGGAAGTGGCAGTGACGCACAGCTGTTTGAGTTTGAGTTTGACTAGCATATTTTCCGATTCTGCTTTTGCCCGCCATTGTTCATGTCAGCTCACGTTTTTCCATAGCTTTTTGCTTTGTTTCAGGAGTTTGAAGCAAGCCAACGAAAGCCATCACGATAAAAATACACTGTAATCATGACTTATTATCAGCTGAATCAGGAAGTTTGCGAGACGTGCTAAAAGTAGAATTGATAAGTTTCAACGTCTCGACTGCACGAAATGCACAGCAGGCAAACGAGCAACTCGACAAAGTTGCAGCAAAAACCATAAAAAAATTTTTACGCTTAAAAGTATGCTTTAAAATCGATGTTTTGCTTCTCGCTCAGTTTAAAGTTTAGCAAAATACAAATTTAAAACAAAGAAAATGTAAAATAGATTGAAATAATTAAATAAATAAAGTTTAGAGCTTAGTGGTATCAAACTAGTTTAATATGTTAAATCATTGAACCATTAAGTAACAATACTTAAAGATCTTTCAAAGACATTAAGTAGCAAGAAAACTTCAAAAGTGTTTGGCACAGACAAAAAAGACGAAAAATACGAGCAGTCGCGGCGACAAAGCATCGTAGACAAAACTTTGATATTTAATGGAGATTTTACCCGCAAACTTGCTCGCATTGGGGTCAATTGGGGTGAGCACACAAACACACACACACACACAAGCGAGAGAAGAAAGAAATGCGATTAAAACTTTAAATTGCTTAATGAACACTTAAAGAGCTGCAATTCCTTAACTACCAATACAAATAGAAAACGAAAACGAAAGAGCGCGCACGCAAGGAAAGCGACCAGACAGTTGCCGGTCATCGCCCACATAACTCAGAGACAAATAAAGAGACGAAGGGACGAGGAAATTGGGAGACAGACAAACAGACGTACAAGCATACAAACTCACAAACTCGAAAACAAACGGCGAGCTAACACAGACATCGGCACCAACTAAGCAGTGAAGAGAGCGAAAAGGAGAGGGATAGGGAGACAGAGAGAGGCTAAAATTACGAAGCAACAACATGGCGGTTACTGTGAATGTACAAGCAAGAAATAGTGAAAGACAACAGCCATGCGGTGGGTTGTGGTATGTCAGCAATGAGACGAGTGCGAAAGTGAAGAACAACAAGAGAGAGAGTGAGAGAGAGAGAGGACGAGAGAGGACGAGATGAGCAGAGGTTGCCGTTATTGCTGGGCCATGTCCATCATGTCCATCAGCATGAAATGCCCCAATGACATTTGAAAAACTAAAAACTTGCCGACGTTGACATGAACAGCAGCCGGCAAAATAGCAGCAAAAAAACAACAATAACAACAACGACAACGGGCGATGTCGACAACATCACCGGGTCCGCCTCCCGTTGCGCCACAGGGTGCCATGAAGTAGCAGTAATGGCCAAGCGGCCCACAATGGATCACAATGGGCGAGAATCACCAAAGTTGGCCACAAATCAGTTTATCAACATTTATGAACGCATCCATCATAATCATCACTCAAATAGTGCTCTACCGTTTTATTATTGAACTTTTACTCAATATTTCTCCCATGCATTGGCATTTTTTCTCCCCTCTCCGACGTTGTGCAGTTGAGCACGAATATTGCAAACTTTTATGAAAGTTGCAACGAACCATTTGCGCTGCTTAAACTTTTAGCATTGCAATCAGCTTGAAAACACCAAAAAATACTTTACTTATTTTTCTCTTTTTCTCATTAGAAATGCCATTTTATTTTTGACCAAATATCAACTATATTATGAACTAACAGAAATTTTATAAAATAATGATATACTATTAAATAATACCTTAAATATTCGTAAACTGCAAAAATATAGAAAATTTTGATTAGTATAATAAACTGAAATGCAAAAGTAATAATATTGCAACTCACATTTGTAGAAGTCTTTTACTCTACACTTGGTAATAAAATAATCTATCGATGCGCAGTAAATTCATAAACCGACACAGTTGCAAATGAAAATTTTGTATCTATGGGATACGAGCACGTTGCATAAACGTGATATTTATAGAGAGAAAACTTTATTTCAAAACTTGCCATGCGTTAGCTTTACACTTTCTGGTTGTTGCATATTTTGCACAGTTTCCAGCTACTGACTGTTATTTCACACCCAAAAAAAAAATGCAATGGGAGTGGTAAAATCACAGTTGAGGCGAAAGATACAAATCACAAAGTTAGAAAGTATAAAAAAGGCAAAATATTTAACGCATGGCTGCTAAACTCTAAAATGCCCTGTTCATATATAAAAGGACAACAGCTGCTTACAAAAACCAAAGTCTAGCTCGAAGAGATTATTTTTGTACACGCAGTTGCTCAAAGGTTCAGACTTATGAATGGTATTAACTGCGACAACTCTTTCTGATGGACTTAACAAAGACAAAGTCTTGTCGTTTCTATGGTTACAGGGTATTTAAAAAGATTTTCTAAAAACTCTGCACCCACCCAAAAAAAGAGAGACAGAAATAACAGCGGAAAACTATAAAGCATTCCACAACGTATTCTTTTATTTTCGTCGCTGTTATTCTCATTGTTACATCTGCCATTTGTTATTGTATGTACATGTTTCTCATTCTGCTTTTTGGTCGTGCTCCCGCTCCTGTTTTGTAAGTCCTGTTGCTGTTGATGTTTGTGTGTCCTCTGTGTCACGTGGATGCCGCCTTTCTATCTGCTCTGACGATTTGCTGAATTGTGTAACTGGGATTGCGTGTTCTGGTCATGCTTGTTGCAAGTACTGCTTTCTGCTACATTTTTATTTAACGTTTCACTCCATAAATGTTCAGCTGGGGAAACGTAAGCAACAACAGATTAAATTTGAATTGCGCTGAGTATCTTTATATTATATGCTCTCATAAATAATTGTTTATTCGTGATGGAAATGAGACAGTAAACCTACTTTATTTATACCGCAACTATGAACTGTCATTCTGTGTCGAGTCCCGGATAATTGATGATTCAATAAATGCCAACAGCTCTCTTTGAAATTCATCGAACATGCCATCAACTCCGACCGCACTCTCATCCCACAAGTCATCAAGATCATCGTCTGATTCGATATCCAATTCTAAGGGTCGAACTATGGGCACATCAAGCCGCTCGCTCGAAACTTCCTCCATTTGTGTCTGCACAATAACTTCTGGCTCCAATAACATGTTTAAAATACACAACTATTTTTAAATGTTATTGTGATTAGATTATTTTTATGTATTTTCAACTTTTTCCAGCTAAACACTGTTGACACTAATTGAAATGTTAAATAGTGTACAGAGTTCAACGATACTCTGATTAAAATTTTTTGGGGGGGTTTAGAGGTTGCCCTAAAACACAAGCCACAAAATACAACTTTGTTGTTAATGCCAGCGCTTGAGCCTTGACACTTTTCCACGAGCACGACAAACTAGAATTGAACTAATTATAAAGTGGGTGCAAACAACTACAACCAGAATGTTGAACAAGTCCCCATGGCTGCTGTCACCTGCTGCTGTTGCCTCTGCTGCTGCTGCTAGTGCTGTGAGGTCAACGCCTCCTGCCACCGTCCATGAATTTTGCAACAGCTTTGACGCCTTCGCGTTGCTCCCGGTAGCGAGGGTAGCGAGCGCGAAATGTGGCTAAAGCTGCTTTCCGGATTATGGGCCATCCCCCCTATGGCAGCTCCAACATCCATCGCACCCCGCCAATGATAATTCTGCCAACTGCAAACTTTTTGCATCCGCAGCCCCGACATGCAAAACTAACGCCGAGCGACCAAAAATGATGCGCTCTTTAAGCAGCAGCAGACCCAAAAAGTTTTCCCAAAAATTTTCTATAAAAGTCAATTTGATGGCAAACTGCTCGACTTGCAAACATCCTGTAGAAGTTAAGAGAATATTCCTTATTACAGCCTTATTTTAAAATCATGCAATAAAGTTAATCAAGGCCTAATCCATTGCGATTCTCCAGGGTATTAAATGCACAATTGGGCTGCTGAAAGAGCATAAGAAATATTTACATTTTTATTAAAAATTGAATAAATTGCAATGTTTTTCTCTTGAGCATGGCAAAACTTCAACTTAACTCATTCTTTTTATCAGTTGAATTTGCCAAGTCGAAAGTTTCGCATTAATATAAGTTCATTTGCCTGCTGCTGATGCTGATGCTGTTGAAGAGAGATTCATAATTAAAATAGTTGCAAATGTAACAACCACCCGATTCGGGTTTGAAAGCATTCAAATTGCTTCGCTTGTGTTTTATTTAATTAATTTTTGAGCTGCCATGGAAAATAGTTATATGTTATGTATGTGTGTGCAACTTTTTCCCTTTGATATTATTGCGCATACGCCGCGTGGTATAGCTAATTAGCCGCATATGCAAACAAAAGAGGAATATACGAAAGTGTGGGCGTTGCACAGTAATCATACCATTGAAAATAATTGCGCAAAACTCTTGACTACAAGTGGAAGTGATGGGTGGGGGGATGAAAGGGGGATCTGCGGTATATCATTTGCCCACATGAAATGGTCCGATTAAAATAACCATTGAGTGTACGCAAGGATTAAATGCTCTTGATTGCAGAATGTGGGATTAAACAATGCCATAGTAAAGTGCCATAGAATCCAATGTTCAATTAAATTAAAACAATATTATGGCATACTCACACACACATTTGCAGTGTATCAAATATTTCGTATAATGAATGTTATCAAACTTGATTTGTTCCTTGGACTGGTGCCCAGTTTTTTGGGCTGCGCATAATTCGAGCAGATAGTCGGGGAGTAACTAAATTATTGGCAGCCTCTGGCAAAACTTTTTGACAAAGTTTTGTTTGCAAAGTTGGAAGCTGAACGGACGAGAATGTCAATGTAACGAGCGAGCGCTGGGGGACACATGTGAATTATTGCCATGGCTTAATTATGTTAGAGGCAAGATTACCCAAACAGCTGCGACACAAGGCACAGGAACTAGAAGCCAACGGCTCGGATTGGTTATGGATTTGTGTTTGATTTGATTTGGTCATTTGGTTCATTAAAAACTTTGCGACTGAGCCTTGTTGATGTTTCATGGCACCCAGTTATGAATATTGCAAAACCGTTCAAAGTTTTAATTAGAGCGCAACATCAACGAAAGAAACTTTGACGCACTTTTAATGAAGCAACTCCCCGTCAAAAGGGCTGAACGGATGACTGACTGTCTGGCAGCACCTTATGCTGCCAGGTAATATGCAGCATAAAGTAGCGAAAAAAGCTAACATTCTTTTGCTTTGTTCCATTTCTGATTTTTTTTTGCAGACAACCGGGTTTGGCGGGCTGCCAGACGTCACGGAACACTCGAACATACGCCGCACTCTCTCCCGCCAGAACTCGATCTCCAACAGCGATTCAGGCGGCGAAATTGCCAGCATACAAAAGTCCAAAGTCTTTGGCAGCGCGATGACGGGCGGCGTTGTTGTTGGCAGCGATATCGCTGGCATCGCACTCGATACCAAATCGCCCACCTCACTGGCATCCGCCGCATCCAGTGCAGCCGGCGCCTCCGGCAAGACAAAGGGAGGCAAGACGGGTGCTGGTCGCAAGGGTCGAAATAATTCGGCTGCAGGGCATAAGACACGCCGTGGCTCCTGGATGGTTGCACTGACCCTGGTGAGTGCCATCTGTCTGCTGGCGATTGCGGCCACGCTGGCATACCAGCATTTCTTCATGTCGCCCAGCCGCAATTCGCATGCACAAAGACTGAGAATCGTTAGGCGCATATTGCGTGAAGTGCCGCTCGTCGATGGACACAACAACTTTGCGTGGAACGTGCGCAAGTATGCGCACAGCAGTCTCGAGCTGGTGCATCTCAGTCACGACCTCGATCATAAGTCCATGTGGTCACGACCTGCGTGGGCCCAAACCGATATGGAGCGACTTAAGCAGGGATTAGTAGGTGTGCAAGTCTGGTAAGTGATGGCCAAAAATATAAACAACAACACAACGAAAATCAGTCAAACTAAACAAGAAAGAAAATTAATGTCTAGTGTGTTTAACTGTGAGATACCCGCTACCCATTTTGAATAAAAGCAAAACAGTGCGGTATTCATTTATATAACACAAAAATACTAAAAATATACCAAATGTTATATTTTGTATATTGATATAGTACTTCATTCAACTGCTACCTATTATGTATAAAAGCAAAACAGTGCAATATTAATTCAAAATTATACTAAATTAATAGACCCCAAAAAACTAAATACGAAAGGCTATATTTGACATATTAGTATAGGAATACATTCAAAATATACCATTAAGTGCAAAATATACCAGATTGTCCAGGTGTTTTTACACATAGAGAAGTATTTCTTAAGGAGACAATTTTTATCCAACTGTGGTTGTGGTTATATTTATCTTTTTTTTTCGACAATCTAGCTAGGCAGACCAGGAATATGTATACTTCATGTGGCCTCTGATAATTCCTTCTGATTGTTACACATATGTCCTAGAGACACAAAGTAATAATACGCTTGTTCCCTATGGATAGAGGGTATAATCAGTCAAACTGAAAAAGCCTCGTATGCGATGCAATCAAGCATGCATAGACATCGACCCCATAACAATTACCGAACACAGCGGCTGACCAGGTCACAAAGAGCAAACCTTCCGGCCAGACAACCAGCCAGCTAGTCAGTCAGTGAGCCCGATAACCGCCCACTGAGCACGAAACTCTAGTCGAGAAATGCCAACAATTTGACTGCAAAATAAAATTTGGCAACAGCTACTACGATATTGCTGCTGCTGATGCTGTCGGGCATATGGCCAACCAGCCATGCCTGCTGGCAATTTTTAGTGTATCACCAGCAACTACGAAAGCAACAACAATATCAATATCAAATCTGACTGTATGCAGTCCTTGTTGGGTGTTGAAGAAGAGCACGCTTTGACAGGCGGCAGACAGCTGCAGTTTGGGAAAAATACTGATAGGCAATCGACTTGATTTTATTTGGTTCGATTTCGAACGCCACACCACAAAACACAAAACACAGAACTCAAAACCAAGCACCACTACAGTTCGCTACGCTTGGCAGCCACCAAACGCCAGATGGCGCTGCACCGACTCAAACTTTTGTGCAATTTTCGCATTTAATTTTAGTGGTCGTCATTGTTCAATTTCCCTCACTTTCTCTTTCTCTCTCGAGAACTGTATGCTGCACTTTTCGCCTGTGGTTGGCAGCCCTCGTTATTGCCATATCATTGCATTTGAAATTCAAATGTTCTGTTAGTTAACTACTTTTATGGGATTCATGCAAACTGCATCTTAATAGCAATGCAACTGGGCCAAGTGTTGTATGGTGCACTCAACCGTTGGTCTAACTGCTTTTTGTTCAATCAATAATCACTATAACGAAAATTGTTAAAATATATAAAAGCTTAGTTCGAAAATCTTTTTACATCAAAATTAAAGGATTAAATCCAAATGGAATAGACGTTATAATCTGGACAAAATATATATAAAAAACCATTTCTCTATGTTATTTCATATGCGAAATACATTTGTTTATTCGATTTCCATGCTGAACTAAATAAAACATAAAAGAATGAGTGACATATCAACTTTTTCCCAACTTTCGTAACGCACAAAATTGCAGTCAATACCATGGCATTGAGAGGACCTTTCGGGTAACATAGAAGACCTTCCGATTATCAGGTCCATACGATCCAGACATTATCTCCTGTCCACTTTTCCGACGCTGCACGCAATCCTTGCACTTGCATTTCTTCGACTTGAAATTAGAACTGTCAGTAACAATTGCCGCAGAACTAGAACTGTCATTAACATTCGAATTCATGTTTAAATTGTCACTAAGGCTGGAATTCTCTTTTCCAGCTGATATTCTTTGCTTGTCCGATTCAGCCGCCGAACCGCGTTCTTTTTTCTGGCGATGCGTTTTGATTGCAGCAAATGCACTTAAATTGCAGTTCTTCATATGTGGATTCTGCTTGCTTTTCAAATAATACTGTCGACGATCCATGACAGCTGTGCGCTTATTGACCCACCAATCAAAGTCGGGATCTATGTATGGCGGCTTGGCATTGGTCAACTCTTTGGTCACAAACTCTTCATGCTCCTTCAACCAGAGTCGACCATATTCCCAGCCCAGCAGCAAACTCATCGAAGGTTGTTCTTTCTCGAAAGACGAGGAAAACGACAAACGACGCGGTGGCGGCTCATCGGAGGGGAATATTTGATGACTCTCCTTGCAAGAGCGAACCTGCTCTGCCCGAGCCCAAGTCTTATGCATATTATTTAATATGTCTCGATTCTTTTGTGTGTAGATCTGTTGTATTCAACTAGTAAGTGTAACTGAATTAGTGCTGATTCGTTGCTTTGAATAAGTTTAAAGTTGAAGTTAAAATCATCATCACCAAATTTAACAAGTTTAGCTTTTAAAGTATTTGAATTGGGGGAATTTCTTGTACTTTTCCAAATCACAATTGTTTGACCCTTAAGCACCCGAAATCTTGTAGCAATCTGCTGAACTTTACGAACTTTTTTTCGCCTCCAATTGCAGGTCTGCGTACGTGCCATGCGAGGCACAGGGCTTGGACGCCGTCCAGCTGGCACTGGAGCAAATCGACATAGTGCGCCGGCTGTCGGACATGTACGCCAGGGAGACAGTATTGGCGACATCCTCGCAGGACATCGTGGCCACGCACAGACGCGGCATGCTGGCCTCACTGATCGGCATCGAGGGTGGCCACACCATCGGCTCATCGCTGGGAGTGCTGCGATCATTCTATTCACTGGGTGCTCGCTACCTCAGTCTGACACATCGATGCGATGTGTCGTGGGCCGGGTCGAGTGCGTCGCCGCAGGAGCAGGGTCTGACGCCTTTCGGCAAGGCGATTGTGCGCGAAATGAATCGTCTGGGCATGATGATCGACCTGTCGCACAGCTCGGATGCCACGGCTCGTGATGTTCTTCAGGCAACACGAGCGCCCGTCATCTTTTCGCACTCAGCGGCACGGCAGCTGTGCAACTCGACGCGAAACGTGCCCGATGACATATTACGTCTGGTGGCCGAGAATGGGGGCCTTGTCATGCTGAGCTTTGACCCTGAGGACGTGGCCTGTGGTCGTCAGGCGAGATTGCAGGATGTGATAGAGCACATCAAGTATGTGCGAGCAATTGCGGGCATTCAACACATTGGCCTCGGCGCCGGCTACGATGGCATTGAAATGCCACCACTGGGCTTGGAGGACGTGTCCAAGTATCCAGAGCTGTTGGCCGCCCTACTCGAGGATCACAACTGGAGCGAGGAGGATGTGGCCATGCTGGCGGGTCGCAATTTTCTGCGCATCATGGAAACGGTGGAGACGGTGCGCGACTATTGGAAACGTGCCGCCATTCAGCCCATCGAGCAGGCGGAGCCACAGCCAAAGACGCAGTGCACTTACATGTCGTCGTGACCACTGCCGCAGGCGGTACGAACGCGCCGCGATGAGCCCGCGACGATGGACACAAGCTCAGCCAATCACACGGAAACTGCTTCAACTGATGCCCAGCACTGGCATCAATTGCAATCCCGGCCCGGCGCAAATCAAACGGAAGTGCAGCACGTGGCAATGGCAGCCACAACGATGCCAACCACATTCACAGTCAGCAGTGGACTTTTGCAGTAAGCTGCATCAAGCACACTTGTAATTCACCCAGACGAACGAGTGTTGTTAATGTCGGTTAAGTCGACTTAACCCTCTTCATTTATGTTATTTACTTAATACCATATGATCAAAATCCTGTGGCTATGTAACGGTAAATACTCGTAAAATATATACTCTGTACGTTAAGCGCAGGAATCAAAATGACAGAATGATAATATTTGTGGCGAAGAATTAAAATAAGTGTGTATTTAATGTAGACGCGTTGTATATCGATAAGTTATGCATAAACGAGGCAAAGGCATTCGTGGGTTTCACGCTTTATTTTACTGCTGATTAAAAGTCAATATTTAATTTGGTTGTAATCTATATCTTTACTTTAATTTATTCACTTTTATTTCATTTATTTTAATTTGTATGTCAACTGCACAATTTTATCGCCAAACAGATTTCGATTATTTTTAATTGCAACTCGTTATACACGATAACCATGCACGTACACACTCATGCATACAAAGTCAAAGGCATTGCCAACACAAATGAGTGAAAGAAACAAGCATATAATGAAACATGCATGTTCTGCATTTCACACGCATGCCAAGGGAATTAGCATGCAATGCAGACATGCGCTAGAAGGAGACGTATAGACAACTTCTGGACTTCGGCATGTCTAACACACTCGCACGTCTTGACACCACGTTGTTCTGGCACCTGCACTTCAAATCTGCAAGTCATCAAGTGGCAAGCGACAAACTCAAGTCGAGTCACACAGCACGTTCTCGCAGCAGATTTTAAGCAACTGCAACTGATTTTGTTGTCATTTAAAATTCATTCTTTAAAATTATGTTTAATCAATAATACTGCAGCTACTGATAAACAATACTTGCAATTAAATGTATTTTTTTCTATTTTAATTTTATATTTGCATTTCATTAATTATTGCGCGGCAGATTAACAATTCAACATCGAACGAATCGCATGGCAAGCAATTTGCAACTGTATTATAAAATAAACAAGTTTAAATTGTCGACATAAGTAATACATATATCGAAAAGTATAATTATTCCTAATTAACACGAATAAATAATGTATTCATAGTAATTACGAGGCAACTCTTTATACCCATAAATTGAATGCAAATTGTCACAGTGTTGAATCGATACGCAAAAAAAGAAAAATAGAAAAAATATGTTAAAACAGTGCGAATTCTGTTTTTTTACCCACTTCCAATGAGTATACATACTCTGTATGCTGTATGATTGCAATTGTGCACTTGTAATTCTTACAGTCCTAGGTTAGAACACGACATATACATAAATATAATGATTACAAATGTTGTATGCGTTACTACACACACACTCCCACACATAGACACACACACACAGGAAATATACAGAAATTCAGCATAATCGTATTTATAAATATTTAGGAAAGCAAACGCGAATATCTTATAGAAATAAATGCATTTCCATAAAATAAATCAAACTAAAAATCACCCAAATGACGCATTTTTTATTTGTGACTTTTCCAGCAAACTTAACTTAACTCAATATAACAAAAAAAAAAAAAGAAAAGTTATTCCAAGATGTTTGATCACTTGCAGTTATACGAACTCAATTGTTTCCTTCAACTTCTAAAGTTTATTATTCTGGGATTATTATAGTAAATGCCTGATTAGGATAACTTCAAGCTCAGCACTCTCGACTGAATCACTCTTATTTGATTAACAAGGTTGCCAAGTACAACTACTTGGGACGCACGAAACTTAACTAGAACCATATTTTATGGGCAAGGGCCAAACACGAGAGATATAGGGATCTGTTTTATATAACTGTAAGAATAAGTGCTGAGACACACAGAATCGCAGTTTGTTGTCTGAGGCCATAAAAAACGTTAAGTGGTCGTAAATCAAAATTCAGCAAGCATGAGAAAAGTTCACCAAGTTCTTTCTATTTCATTCATTCCTTTTTTTTTTTTGTGTTTCGTAATTTTTTTTTCTTTTCTTCATTGTCGGTTTGGTCTTATTCCTGGTGCGCTTGTATTTATTTTCAACTATTTTCCGAGCATAAAAAGAAAATGCAACTGGCTTTCGCACAGTATAGCTAGAGCGCAAATAGAACCGGATATTGGCATTCGGGTCGGGAAAGAAGTTCAGTGCCGGCGCCTAAAGTCCTTAAACTTTGTTGCAGCACCAAGTAAATTCTATTCATTTACAGTCCATTGAAAGTTGCTTAAATTTTAACGAGAATAGGCAAACGTCATCCTCCCAACCAGCCCACCCACAGAATCATCTCTACTAAGACAGCCAAGTCCAATCTTCGCTAACGATTCTTTGCGATGTCTCATGGGCCTTGACGGCGCCAACGCACAGTGGTTCCGCCCATAGGCCAAAATTAAAAAAAGTCATAACAACAAAAATTTACGAAAAGTAAACAAATCGTTACTAAAATGTCCAAGCTTCTTCATTGCAAACTAGATTTTTCTGGAAATCTAACGGGACATTCTAAAAATAGAATGCAAAGTGTGAACACGTCTTCAATTTTGCTGCTGCAAATGCGTTTAGTGAGCTTTTTGTCAAAACAAAAGTGAAGTTTAAAGTGGTCGGACGTTCGCAAAAATTCACCAAATTGAATTAGTTAAAAAGGGTATTAAAGTTGAAGATATTTACTTTAACAAGTTCTTTTACTGAAATTAATTTGAATTATTTATTATTTGTTATTGTTTAATTATAATTAATACTAATTTTCAGTGAATTGTGATCGCCATTTTCTCTGTTTAAGTAGATTTTTAGATATGTTCCCCCCCGATTCCCCCTTTATGAGTGATATCAGTGCATTTGCCAATGTTTTCAGGTAATAAAAATGTTAAGTTCAGCTGCAGATTTTGGCAGACGTGTATATACACATTAATAAACTCACGCTATCTTACTATTTTCAAGGTCAAATTTGCGACGCAATCTGCTGCTCCTTCTTTGCCTTTGTGATGTTTTTTTTGTGTTTGTGGACAATTTTACATATTCTTTTTTTCGCTTATTTTTATATTATCATTTTTTATTGGCGCTTCTTATAACTACGAGCTTTTACGCATGTACATCTTTGATCTTTGGTGCACAGAAGAGGGCACGAATGCAGAAAAAACTCGAAAAGTAATTAGTTTAGTAGAAGAAAGCAGAAAGGTAATTTAAATACTCTTATACATATCTTGGATGCTAATAATCAAATTTTAGCACTGTAACTCCACCGGAAGTATTTTGGCGCACTATCGGCATATAAGCCATACTAAGGTTGTATGGGAGCTATAGGATATAGTATTCCGATCTAGACAATTTTTTTACTATATATTCAAAATATTTTTATAGAATTTTGGGCAAAATTTCGTAGCAATATAAAAACTAGAAGTATTTTTGGCCGCATCTCCCATACTGGCGGAACCACAGTGCAACGCCATCAATGTCTGATAACAATGTATTTGTTGTTTACACGAGGACTTAAGGTTTTTTCTTCTGTGATACTCATAGCTTGCCACTTGGCATTGAACTCCCCAATCTCTCACGCTCCGACTCTCTCTTTCTGACTGACTTCCCTGACCTATTCCCTGACCCGCCTCTTTGCCCACTTCATTGTTTATCATTGTTGTTATTTCGGCTGCTGCAGCATAATAGAGACACTAATTGTTGTGCCTCAAATGTCTCCAAAGTATTTGATTTTGTTTTGCAGCTTTTTTAGCTTTATTTCCCATTACAGCACAAAGCAATTAAAGATGGCTCAATTTTCAGATACTCTCGCATTTGTTGAGTTTGCGGAACAAAGGCAATAATATTTCTAAAGCCACTTACTTTGTCTTGATGACTTCGAAATCAATGCGAACTGTTAATTTGCCAAATGAAAGCATTTCAACACAATTTCTTTGACCATTTTTTAATGGGGATTTTCGCTCCTGTTCCAATTTAATCTTTTAAAATGTGGAAGTAAGACAGTTTGACAATTTCAAGTAAAAAGATCAAATAATGTCGTGCATTAATGGATTAACATTGTAGATAACACCTTTTCATTACTGGATCCTTTTCATGAAATGGATCAAAGGCGAGTTTATTATGGTTCTCTCCATCAATTTCGCATACATAGTAAGGAATAGCATAACTATTTAATCCAGGCGAATAAGTATACAAAAGTTTATGGCTATAATTCTCATTAAATGTAATAACCTGTTGTTAAGGACACGCTAACGACAAGTTGGCAACAGGGCCGAAATAAAGTCGCTCGTTAACGGCCGTGTCGTCATCGCATAGCTTTCTCATTAACACGCCGTCCGGTTTCAATTTCCCGTTTAATTTCGTTTCATTAAAAATGCCTCCCCTATGGCACATTGTGTTCAAGTTTCAGCATTAATGGAAACTGTCATGCAGTTTGAGACCACTTCAGATCTACCCTTCCCCTTCCCTCCCCCCGCAGTCCATCGCGTTACCACGCGATGCTGTGGCTGTCATGGACGCAATACACCCAAAAAAGCGAGCAATAAACATTTTTGCCATGTCCGACTCTGCGGCAAGTTGATGGAAAAAATAATGCCTGATGACATTTATAATGACTAAAATCAGCAAGAATTGTTCTCTGTCTCTCTCGTTGTTGCTATTCATTTCGTTGGAGTGGAATTGCCACAATCGAAAATGTTGAGCTTCGCAATCATAAATGCCAGCAATTCATTTGGAAAAGTGATTTTCAGTCTGTCTGTTCATACACAATTATCTTCGCTGCTGCTTTTCGCTTCTATGCATAATTCCACAGCTTCTATTATACCTTCTATTGAAATTTCCATTCAATACTTCCATATTCAATTCAATATCCAAATTCTGCATTCAAGGTATTTCAAACTGAAATTTAGTATTTGTGTTAGCTCCTTGTCACCCAGGTTTTCTATTAGTCTAACGTGACAAGTCGCAAAGTCAACAAAAAGACCGACCACACACACGAACTGAACTGAAAATGCCTGACAAGTGGCAACTCCTGTTGCCTGTTGCCTCTCTCATGCAATATTTACCCGCACGTCCATAAATTACGTATACGAGCCGTAGTGCAATATGCAAACATGAAGAGAAATTTGATTTTTGCGCCAAATACAGCCCAAAGCGATTAATAAGTGAATTAATGATATGCGAAATAAATTAGAATTTAATTAGCAAAGCCAAATTAATTAAAATATCATGTACAGAACTCGCATAAATTTCCGAATTGAAAATCAATAGCTAAAATAAAGCATTACCAACATTAATTGTAGCCTTGTGACTTTAATGAGGAATTAAATAAAATAGCAAACTTCAAGTTTTGCTTTATACTTCGAGCCACACTTAATGCAGTCAGAAAACTTGTGAGTCAAGCTCAAGGCAGCAAAATCATAATAATTAAATTGCAAATTATTGAATAAACCACACTTAGAAGGAAGAAGGACAAGTTTCATTGGCTCTTTGCTGGCTTTTCTAACCCAAGTGGCCGCAAGGACAGCCAGCATTAGAAATGCATATGTATATATGCCCAAAAACCAAATTGGTCCTTAAAATGATGCAACGAGAGGCAAAGAGTTTTCTCCCCTAACACTCACCCAACTCATTCCTCTTTCAACTCACCCGCATGCATTGACATTTGCAAAACCCCAAAATTGTTGGCTGTGTGGCAAACCGAGCGACATCATTTGCAGGCAAAGCGCAGCAAGGCAAGTGCAATTAGGAAATTTGCAAAATTGTCTATTGCCCCCAGGCCACAGAACATGGCAAATCACAGAGCAGAGCCGAGAGATGTTCTCTTTGCATAGACACACCCCTAACACACACAGAGACAAGTTTGCAAGGAATAATGTGGGAAACTGAACATTCCTTGGTCTAGGTATTTGCATTGGCAAACAGTAGTCAATTATGGCATTATCTTGACGTAATGCATCTTGGTCACATTTTGAATATGTTCGTACATTTTGTTTGATTAAAAATAATAATCATTAAATTTCAAATGATTTTAATAGTTAGCCATAAATGCTCAGATATAATATTGTAATTTCTAGCTATGATAGTCTTTACATTTGTGCTGATATGAAGTGCCTTCTGGGAATCCACCCACCATGTGTGCTTTACTGTCCATCATCAGCATGTGTCTTAAGCCTTGTTCAGAACGTCGAGCATGCAGCTGTGCACACATTCCTAAGTAAGTATTTGTATTGTATTTGCAAGCAACAGAGAGATGGAAATAGGACACAAGAGGGCGAAAGCAAGGAGGTTCTCCACTCTGACAAGCTGCGAATTGTTTACGAGCACACACAAATGAGCAGTTGTAAAAGAGCCTGAACATAATTTAAGACGTTTCTGCATCTGCACTTGAGCTTACCACAACGAAATTGATTTACTTTTGCTTCTGGCCAATTTGGCACGTACATTCCCTGGCCATGAAATGGCATCAGCATAGTTGGCCAAAACACATTTGTAATTAAGCGCTTGAGCGTCCCCAATGTGTAGTTAAGCCGTAACTGCCATAAATTCGACCTTTGTGGTGGTATCTAATGTGTTTGTTCTGCCATTTGTTGAGGAAATCACACAACACAATGAACACGATTATTGCACAAGGTGAAATCGCAAAAGCAGAGTAAACAATTAATCGGCTCTATTAGCATATTTGCAATCATATTAAATATAATTATTATTATTATTATTACAGCTTTTTGTTAATGTCTTGTTTATGCTTATTTATTCAATTAACTTGACAGCACAAATCAATCAATTACAGCTTACATTTATAATGCTATTACCAAGATAAATATTAGTCATATTCCAAACATTCCCGCTACCCATAGAGTACAAGGGTATTATAACTTTGGGCCTCCAAGAAATGTACGTGAAGAGCCAAAGGAGGCATCTCCGTCCCCATCAGGTATATATGTAAATTCTTCACCAGCGTCTGCCGATACGACATAACCATATCCATATTAACTTTTTTTCACGCTTACTGAAGCTCCCCAAATCGACAAAAAATGAAAAACAAGTGTAATTTTGAAGATTGAGTCGAATTTCGGAATAGACAATAATATCTGTAGTATTTATAATTCGTGAGAATTTTATTGCGATCTGTTAAAAGAGTAAAAGTTATTTATGTTTGGCAATCTGGTATAGTTTGCACTTTACAGTATTTAAAATATATATATATTTAAATGTAGTACTATATCAATATATCAAATACAGTGTTTGGTATTTTATGTAGTATTTTGCCTTGTATTAATATGGTATAATTTAAAAATGAATACCCCACCGTTTTGTTTTATTCAAAATGGGTAGCCGGTATCTTACAGTCAATCACACAGAAGCTTTCTTCCTTGTTATTTAGTATCTTATGCCTTTAGAAATATCTCATTTATTTAGTACTATTTATGCTCATCCTCGGATATGCTCGTAAACAAAAAAGTTATCTCCGAATTGCTATTTGTGGTTTAGAGCATAAGCAGCAAATCTGGCATTATATTTCACCCTCCAAGCTAGTAAAGGTGTTTGTTTATGAGTTTAAAGAGCTTAATGTGTTTTGATAAGTATTTATGAGGGCGTAATAATGTGTAGAGAATAGAAAGAAGCTGAAAGTGCAACGATTAAAACAATTCAATGTGTTAGCTCTCAATTAAAACAGAATTTCAGCTTACTATGTTATTTTAACAAAAGATGAAGAAGCATAACTATTATTTATGCAGAATTGAGGAGGAAATAAGCATGTTCATATAATTTTCATATTTATTTTATTGACTTTTCTCGTGCAGAACGACTTTTAATATGCATTCAGATGAGTATGCAAATGTTATCTATGCAAAATATACTGCAGACTACCATATACCATATATAGTATCTAATCGCATGCACGTACGCAATAGCAGGGAAATGCGATCCCTGAGGTCATCCTAAATACACATGAAACAAAAATATGGTTGCTGGCGGCACACATGAGATTATATTTCAACTCATATTTACGGCTGCAATATGCAATATTTAATTGGAAATTTAAAATACGCTGCACACGCTACTGAAATTGGAGAACTTCCACTTAATTTCCTTTGGCTGTCAAAATCGCTCTTGTCACGAGCACTAATCGACAGGCCGGAGTACTTGTTGATGCAATGATGGGGATATTCAGGAAGTGTCTGTCACTGTCACTGTCACGGGCAATACGACCATTCAACACTTGGCCACTTGGTCACATACTCACTCACACACTCTCACACACACTCATAGATCGCACATCTAATTTCCATGTTGTCAGGCATGAAAGTGCTAGCTGGCAGTAGGGCTCTTGTGAAGTTCGCTTTCCTTCGCCCGGACTGTTGTCGTTTCTGGTAATTTGGCCTGGGCCTGTGTGGCAGGCTTTAAAGCAGAACATGTACTCAAAGTGAAATGCATTTACACTTAACATACTTTCGCTTCGTTTGGGTATGAGTTTAGGTTTTGTGGGGAGGAGTTGCGCACCTGAACGACAATCAACAAGTTTTTGTTGTTATTGCTGGCAGTTTGCTGCTGATGCTGCCAGTTGCACTTGTAAAATGCATTTGCAGTTGCTGTTGAGTACAGAAAAACGGCTGCTCAGAGGAAGCGCTGCACAGCACAGGAAGATGTTAAAGGAGCTCGCACGCTTTTCCTGCGTCATAAAAAGCAGCTCCCCTTTACCACGCCCTTCCCCAAGGAGACGCATAGCGGAGGCAAACATCATAGCTTCGACATGTAAGGAAAAGGATATGCATGTACACTATGCACCTGCCAAGCAACGTGCCTAGCTGACTGGCGTATTGTCCATCTGGCAGGTCGTTATCTCGTGCAATATGACAATCTAGCCGTTGGCGTCGCTGAAGCAGAAACTGCAACAACACGCGCAGCCATAAAAGTTACTAACTTCATGGTCTCCCTGCTGAACAAGAATTTAAGCAACATGCGTGAGTGTGTGTGCGTGAGTGTGCGTGTGTGTGTGTAATGGCATATTCGAGTTAAGCGAAATAACATTTGCACTGCCCAGAGCGACGCAGCACAGCCAGATTCTCAGCCATCAAGTATACGCACTGCTGTCCGAGACTGACTGACAGTTCTGCGCAAATATGCATAAGGAAAATATTAAAGATGAATTACAACTACCGGATGCATATGCGCAAGAGACCAAAAGACACGTGCAACAAAAGCTGCAAATACTTGCGCCATGTCTGAGCCACCTGCCGAAGCGAACAACCTTCGGAGAAGCCATCTTCAGGACAGCATATAGCAAGAGTACATAAAAACATACTCCGATGTATTTACCATATATACCCTACAGTTAAGTATTGTTAAAGAAAAGTCGAAAAGACTTTAAATAAAAATATTGAAAAATGTTGCAAAAATTGTTTTATTTATTCTCTTTATTTAAAATATAAACATAATTCAAACCTAATTCAATTTTACCAAAAAAAAAAATAATTACGAGTAATATATTCTATAAACGCTAACTGCAACTGACACATTGTTAATACAAATAAATGGTGAATTCAATTAACTACTTTAAATATTATATTGTACTCATCACAAAGGGTATCAGTCAGTTGCCCTTTCTCCAACTAATTTTAATTAATTCATTTGCAGTGCAAATAATAATTTGCAGTTTCCCAGCATATTATAAATTCAATTAATATGAATGACACGAGAGAATGGATTTCGATAGCAATAAATTAATTGCTATTGAAACTGGCGATGGAAATTTGCCACAGAAAAAACTAAATGACACAGAGAATGATGCAAAACTTTTTAGAATATGTTTCTAAACGTTTTTCAATCAAATGAGTATTGAGCAACAAAGCAATAAACAAAAACGATTAAATTGAATATTGCAATTGAATGAGCTTAAAGAATAAAAGCATTGACAACATTGTCATTTCAACTAGAAGAGAGATAGAGAAAGCATGGGTTCATGATACGCTGCATTTAAAAGCAAGAAAATTTTGTATATTTCTTTTAAAATAAATTTAAAAACTCTTCATAAAATACTTAAATACTTTACATTTTTATAATTTGATTAACTTAATACAATTCAGATCTAAAAAAAAAAATATATATAATAATTTTATGAATTTCTTTTCATTTTAAAGAGTATACACGGCATCTATCATCTCGAAAAAGAATTATTCCTTTGATTGCTTTCAGTTTTTCAATTTTCTAAAGGCCATTGGCGAGCATTGCTTTGAAATAGAAATGGCAAAAGAATAAAAGATGTGGCAACCGGAGATGGTTTGTTTCAAGTCAAAAATTCATTCGCATGAAAGCCACTTAATTTGTTTTTCTACTTGAAAAACGTTTGTACGCGTATTCGCGTACTTGCGACGCATCCGCCGGAAATACACACACTTACACACACACACACACAGACAAACACAGACAGACAGTAAGACTATCGGCCTGTTCATTTACTGTTCATGCATGACCACGTCAACATTTTCGCTCCTCATTCGTTTTCAGCACTCGCATTGCTTACACTTCCGGCGCCGCCTTTTTTTCTTCTTTAGCATCGAGCTGCCAAGTCGACTCGTGGCCGACTCAAGAGCCTCTGGGTGGCTTCAAAAAACATTTCCAATTCGATTTTTTGCCAATTGCTCGCCTCTCTGCCGCGCTGCCTCTGGCCACCCCTCTCTATGTATCTGCATATGACGAATATGCGTACGTGATGCTGTCGTCGCTCATACGCTCCGTAGGACGCACTCTGTGTGTGTGTCTTTTTTTGTTCGTTCTGGTTCTGCCCGAAGTCAAATGAATATTTTGAAAATTTCACCACTCCCTGGGTGAAATTTATTTTCCATTTTGCATATTTTGTGGGTAATTTTGGAAAGAGTGTCGAGATGCTCTTGCATCTTGCCAAGCATTTATCCTTTCGCTCAGAACACACCACTATATAATAAAGTACATATTTTAGGATTTTCGGCTTATCAACATAATTTGATATTAAAATAAAGCTAGTTCGTTGGGTAAGTATACTATCAGTCCATGCAAGCAACCAATCGATACTTTGATTATTATTCGTATCTAAAGAGTATTCACGAAGGTTGGAGAAATGAACAGACAGACTGTCGCAGGGCATTCCTTTGTTCATTGTTTTCAACGTCAAATCGTTCACGTAAAATATTCATACGTTTCCTCGGCGGTTTTTGGCTCTCAAGTGTTTGCAATTCAATTACAATTCAATTGATTTTCGTCTGCGGGCCCAATCTGCCAGACTGGCGTTTCGTTTCGGTTTCGTCTTGTGGCCCTATGCCCTATGCCCTCAGTGCTCTCTTGGCTGGGCTTGGCCTCGATTTTGTGCAGCACGGGCATTGGATACAATTTATGACTTCAGATAGACACGTGCCTCAATCAGATACTGAGAGAAACATGCAACTGCTGTGGAATACAAAAACAGAGAGAGCTGCTTCTTCAAAATTTAATTTGTCTTGTGACTTGAGATGCTAGTAAACATCCTGACTCTTTCTACACACAATGTGGGATCACTTTGAGCTACTAGCTACTTGTGTAATACTCCTCACTAAAATGCAATGTAAGTACGACTGCCTCGTAATTGTAATTGGGAAAATCGAATAAGGTTTCTTACTCTGGACTCTGCAGCAAAGGCTACTCCACTCAATAAGTATTTCCTTCTGCCAAGGAGTCGTTGGGTGGGCAGCCACCACAAGTATCTATCGGATAGACAGGACGTAAGACAGGACGTAGACAGGACGTAAGAGCGTGTATGTGAGCTTTTTTTTTAAGAAAGAGTATGACTGGTATTCGCAAAGAAGGAGGATGTGGAGGAGAAGCTGGCTTCACAGTTTCTCTTTCTATTGGCATTAGGTCATGTGCGCTTACGCGTACGCCAATTCCTTCAAGTAAATAAAGGCTTTACAAAGGAAATAAATAAAATTAAATGGGAAAACGAAAATCCAACTCCCCACTCTGGCACTGACATTGCCAATGGGTTGAAACCAAATCACAGTCACTGCCAAAATAATCTTCGTTGCTGTCTGACTGAAATAAATAAACTTCTCGATTTTACCAAATCCACAAAATTTGGCATTCAAATTTATTTAAAAGCTTGCAAACATCATTACAATCCGACATGCCGACAACTAACGATCAATTTGTCCTTTTGGCCTAGATTAAATCAATACATAGATTGTCTGTGGTTTAGTTGTGATTGATTGACTGGAGTATAGCAACTGTCAACAAAGGACGATGATCTTCAAGTTCCTTTTTTAATCTACTGCATATTTCCAATCGGTTTCTGTTGCTTCCTTTAGTCAGTGTTGGAGAGTAAAAAGGAACTGCAAACAGCAACTCGTCAAGAGCTTGCTCAACATACAAGCAGCAGTCGTTGTCAAGTTTATCGATTTACTCATTTGCATACTCGTCCTTATTCTTAGTTGTGTTACATATTCGACAAGACAAAGGCGGAACAAAGGCGTAAGTTATAACTTGATTTAAAGAATCTTTGACCAGGAATTTAAGAGTAGCAAAATTTTATCCTCCAAACAAACGCTAAGACTTGAAATGTTTTTGTCCGAAATAAGGTTTTTATATATTTAGTAAAATTAATATAGATCAACCAATTACATCTTTGAAATTAATTTACTGAAGTTCTACTTAAGAATGTGAAATTAATAAATTAAGTACGAAATAGAGACATAAAGCTTAAATTGATTAAAAAATTTATATATTTACGAGTTATACAGGCATGCTCCGGTATTCACTTTTCTTTTTCGTTTTCGTTTTGGTACCAAAACCGAGATTTTCGTTTTTATGTGCTCCGGTTTTCACAAGTTTTTGGTCATAGTTTTGCTATCGGAACGTTTCATTTGTTACTGCTGAAACAGCTGACTTGTGAAAAACGAAAACGAAAACCAAAAGTGAATACCGGAACATGCCTGATGGAGTAGACATCTGATAAGTTTGTATTGCCTACTTTTAGGTATACTTCTGTTAAATTTAACATACATACATTCCCTATTTTTGGGCTGTGTTTATTTTTTACCAAGCAGCACTTCAACATTTAATGAAAGATAGCAAAAACAATCCACAGTAAAAAGTATTCATATATAATGCATGTATTACTCATCACTAAATACTGTATTTAAATATGTTTATTCATTTGAAACGCTAATTTCTGTGAATGCGTCATTACGTTTCATAAACATAGTTCATAGCCACTAGAAAACAGAAAGATTTACAAAATAGTAAAATTAGTATTCAAATAAATCTTGAAAATTTGCTCACAATCAACTCAAAAATTCTAGGCAAATTTATATTACCTCTAACTTATTATTGAAAGCATCATTGTAATGTATTGCATATGTGATTTTGATCCCTTATCTCAAGGGTATTCCTCTCTGTAGTTTAAAAAAAAATTAAACAAACAAAACCATGACACACGATTCTCTTCGGGTTTTTTGAGTTGATAATTTCACAGCATAATACTATATATATATACTATATTTTTGGAGTAGACATCTGTTAAGTTTGTATTGCCTACTTTTCGGCTGAATATTTATTTTTTTACCTACAGCATCTAATGAATGAAAGCAATGGTAAAATAAAAGAAATTCGCATTATCAGTAAAAAGTATTCATATATTATGTTTATATTACTCACAATGGAAAGCTGTATTTAAATATGTTTATGAGTCATTTTGATTCATAGTTGTATTTATTATCTGTCTAAATTGTTCTTAGTTCATTAACACTACAATACGGAAAGGTGATAGGCCTGATTTGCAAAAAAATCACGCACGTTCATCTTAGATATAGAAACATTTTGCAAAAATTGTAGGCAAGTCTTTTCACGTTGAAAAATCTCTCTATAATTTGTAAAAACGACAAGAGAAGCTGTAGGAAAAGTTATATCACCTCTGATCCCATAAAGTATATACATATGTATGTTAGTATATTTATGAATATGTGAATGTGAACACTATGAAAGTGTGCTAATACTGTGATGCGTTGTATAATTTCCATAGGCTTATTATTTAAATTCTAAGAATCTGTAAATGCAATATATTATATGTTTAACAATCGAATTTTTTGGGACGTACAGATGGAATTACCAAAAAATTGATCACAAATACAATATAAAACAGTATTTGTAATTTGGGCGCCTTATCTCAATTTTTTGGTAGTTCCATCTGTACGTCCCAAAAAATTCGATTGTTAAACATATAATATATTGCATTTACAGATTCTTAGAATTATAAAAAAAAACTAAACAATGTCACACGTGTCTGGGTGGATTTTCCAAGTTGATAATTTCAATACATTTTTGGGTATATAAGTGCTGCTGATTTCCGAAGCAGCTTCAGTTCATCTCAGACTCTTCACTCTTTGCAAAATGGACATCATTAATAACCTTTTGTCAATCTTTGTTGCCTACGGCATTTTAGATGTAAGTGTGATTAAAGAATATTTTCGAAATGATTTTAAATTTTATTTCCAGCAGGATATAAAATTAAACAGAATGTTTAAGATTTACATATGTGAACTAAATCAACTTTTCAATAAATTTATTTACAGAGATGGCAACGAATTGGATCAAAATATTATTACATTGAACGATTGGAAGAGGTAGCTTGGTATGAAGCACTTAGCAAATGTCAGGCAATTGGAGGACATTTGCTTAGTATCAAAAATCAAGAAGAATTCGACGCAATCAAGTGCGAATTGGATAGGGAAAAGCATTATTGGATCGACATTAACGATTTAACTAAGGAGGGAGAATTCATTTCGGGGGCAACTGGTCAAAAAGCGACGTATTTCAATTGGCATCAAACTGAACCAAACAACAAGAATGGCAATGAGAATTGTGTCGAGTTATATTACCATAATGACAAGCACCTAATGAATGATGATAATTGCCAAGAGAAAGAATTATTTATTTGCGAGCCGAATGACCAAGTTTGAATGAACAAATTGTTTTTAATTAATTAAAACGTATTTTGATACGCACTATTTTGTAATGTATTCAATCTAATACAAATTTTTGTTTTATTCAAGAGATAAACTTTTGTTGGTCATGAGCACGTAACATAAGTGTGTCAAGTATGATTTTTCTTTTGCAGATTAATTAAATAAAAATAATTATATAATATAATGAAGAAGCGTTTGGTATTTTTGAATATGACTCATGCTAAATAGTTTTTTTTTAATTGTATTTTATTTTCAAGCAAGTCTTCAATTACAACTTTATATAAAGGCAGATGGCGAAGGCTGTAGTACAAGATGTACTATTATCTACTATGTATATATACATATGTATATTATCAACAAGTTCATGCTTCGCTAAAACACTTGAATATGCTCGAGTTGTATTAGCGAATGTGTTTATGTGCCCCAACACACCAAAATGATTATATACTTTTATACTTTTACAATTACGTGTTAAATTGTTCAACTAGGAAAGTTGCATTATTACATATATAATCATCCATTCGACATACAACAACTTTAACATTGAATAAACACACAAAATCGATAAATCATTCGAATGTTATAAAGGGTATAACCCGCTGGATCGACCTTAACGATTTAAACATGGAGGGAGAATTTCTTTCGGTGATAACTGGTGAATACCCGATCTATTGACGGTGAACCAAACAATGGTGATGGCGTTGAGCATTGTGACGAAATGTGGTACAATAATGACGAGCACTTAATGAATGATGATTATAGTCTAGAGAAAAAATTCTTTATTTGCGAATACTAAGATTAAGTAAACAAATAGTTTTCAATACATTAATACGCATTCGTTTAAGCACTTTTTGTTAATATATTAAGTTAATTACAAACTTTTCATTTATTCAAGAATGTTGTTGCTGAAGAGCACATAAATGTCACAAATATGATTTATTGTTTTAAGGATTAGGTATAAAATATATCTCAACCAAATAATGAATGAGCGTTTGGCGTATTTGAAAATGACTGATAGCACTTTGTTAGATGTGTCTTGTTTTAAGTGTACGAATGAACACTTTACTGAATAAAAAAGAAAAATAAAAGGTTTTATTTCTAATGTGTTTAATATATTGATATACTATAGATGTTGGAAAATATCTATGAAATTTACCCAAATTGAATCTTCAATAAGTTGATAGGACCGAGTCTTCATCATTTGTGGAAAACCCAAAACAGAAATTGTATTAAGTATATTGTATATTGCAAGAAAGTGAAATTGCAGAAAATTTTACCATCTCTCTTCCCATAAATCATATATGTAAGTAGATTTGGAATCAATGCGAATTATATTACATATGTAAATACCCCAGCATAAGCAGTGACGATTTAAATACTTTTCGTTGGTGTATTTATTACAGCATCGCTGTTTAATATATGTATATATGTATATGGTATACATATAGACTCCTTATCTCAGATATTGATACTAGAATTCTAGACTTTCCTACAATGTCGTTCCAATGCGATTGTTCTACGTAGAATATCTTGTTGTTGCAGATTATTAAAACTGAAACGTAAATTTTTGTGTATGTGTCATTTCGATTTTGTTTACTTGTTTGTTGGTATGTATTAACATTAATACAAGAAAATTAAGGAATGATAGGATTGCTATATAAAATAAATAATAATATACAAAATTGATTAAATTTAACTGCGATATGCATCCGTTTGAATAAAAAAACAAACTACAGTCATGTGTGCAAAACGGTGCGGAATTATTCTTAAAATATACCAAATTAATACACCGTAAAATTACTTAAATGTACAGAAGGCTATATTTGTTATATCGATTTACTACTGCATTTAACATATATAACACAATATAAGCAACTAAACCCTGAATACAAAGGCGTTTTTCCATACAAAAGTAATTCTTAAAGAACTTCTACAATTTGTATCTGATCACTTCCAAATTTTCAGCAAACTTAATCTGCGCGCAAACATAATAAATGCTGTCTTTTTGTCTTTTAGAGGTATTCATAAGGAAAGACATTTCGGCTATTGAAGCTGATTAAGAATATATATACTCTATACAAAGTTTTAATATCATCCTACCCTATGTGTAGCAGGTATAAGAATGGGTGCTAGTTTTATTGCGTTGAAAAGTCTCTTTGCCATTTGTGAAAATAGAAGGTGTATTGTATATAGTATATTGGAAGAAAGTATAAATTTATAATCTCTGATCCCATAAAGTATATGTGTATGTATGTGTGTATAATAGTGATAATTTTAATAATTCTCCTTGACCTTTTAAGACATTGATGTTAATAATGTACATATGTATGTATGTGATTTGCACATCTTATCTGAGTTATTAGTATTCGCAAATCTATGTTCCCATTTCAATTGTTTAATTCGAAACATCAGCTCACTTCCCCATTTTTTGCACATTCTTAGAAGTACAACAAACAGAACAATGACACATATCTGTGTTTTGGTTTTGATATTGATAACCTTAAGAATAAATGCAAAAATAATTCGCACAACGTAGTATTTTTGGGTATTTAAATGCTGCTGATTTCCAAACCAACTTCAGTTCATCTCAGACTCTTCACTTTGTGCAAAATGAACAAATTATTCTTTGGTGTCCTTGTGTCAATCCTTGTTGTCTACGCCAGTGTAGATGTAAGCGCGATTTAAGAATATTTTCGAGATGATTTCAAACTAAATCAACTTTTCCAACTATTATATTAAATTACAGTGCAGAGTCGTTGGATCGCCTTATCAACTAATTGGTTCAAAATATTATTATATTGAACGATCGGAAGAGGTCACTTGGTTTGGAGCACTTCACAAATGTCAGGCAATTGGAGGACATTTGCTTAGCATCAAAAATCAAACCGAATTCGACGCAATCAAGAGCAAACTGGAAGTGGAAAAGGATTATTGGATCGACATTAACGATTTAACTAAGGAGGGAGAATTCCTTTCAGTGGTAACTGGTCGAAATGCGACGTATTTCAATTGGCATGAAGATGAACCAAACAACGGTGGCGACGATGAAAATTGTGGCGAATTGTGGTACGCTAATGACGAGCACCTGATGAATGATGATTATTGTCTAGAGAAGGAATTCTTTATTTGTGAACCCAAAGACCAAATTTGAGTAAGCAATGAGTTCTTAATAAATATGAAAAATATGCACTATCAATGAATAGATTGAATTAAATTTGTCTGTTTTTCGACAGTGAGTACTGTGTAGTTGCTCATGAGCACATAAATGTGGCAAGTATGTTTTTCTCTACCTACCTCTATCAAATAATACATTCATATATGTTGATGAATACATACTTATATGATGACTGAATGACGTATTTTCACTTCACAAATTTTTCTAACAGCAAGAGATAAGCAGCAATGGTTCGCTCATACTTATAGCGTCAAAAAGACTCTGACCTTCGTTTATATCAAATCAGAGTTTCGGACTGCGTTGCTGACCGATTTTTGCTGTGGATTTTTACAGCTTTTTGCCAAAACAGTGAACTACTGTCTTAATCATGGAAATGGCGAGGACAAAATGCCCTTAATGACCTCGTCTGCAATAAATGAAATACAAATTACAATTAAAATACATTCATCGATTTGTCAAGTAGGAAAAGAAGAACGATAGCGAACATTAGTACGCCCTAAAAGGCCAATGGGACTAGCCATAATTTTGTGTACTGCGCACTTAATTTTTCCTTCACTCATTTGCGCTCATCTTAATTAAGGGGCAGGTGGTGGAAGCTGCGCTAGAGTCATGCCAACGTAGCTAGAAATCAATTAAATGTTTGGAAAATGGCAGCTCAATGGGCTCAGGTACATTCAAAGCAATTCAAAGAAAAGAGAGAGCACTGACAACGCAAAATGGATACTCGCTACGTATACTACGTATTTATTGAGGGTTCTCTGCGCGCCTAAAATACGCCCGAGGGAGTCATTTGGCAGAGCGAAGAGTGGCCCAATATCAGACGGGAATGCTGGGACACAAGTACTCGTATCACAACCGAAGTTCTCTACGCTTTTGTCAATTATCAGCTCCCTCGAACATCTTTTATTTATTGTTTGCCCGCCCGTTGAAACGTGTCCCTCTTTGCTGTGGATTTTTACAGCTTCGGCGGCACCGCAAAAAACTCTACCCTCTGTGCATGCTATTCGATTTTAGCTGTCGCAATTGAATGCGAATCGTAGCAGCATTGTTCAGTGCGTGCATTTCCATTCACACATTCTTTGGTGAAAAGGTCTATTGTCTGTTCACCATTCCCCAAAAATAAAAGGCAATATTGTGTATACGTACGACGTTTATGAGCGTATACGTAACGTGCGTATGGAAATTAATAGATTGAATCTTTACGGTCACTGGAATTGAATAACAATAAACAATATTAAAATTGTATACATTTTTAATTGACATAAACGGAAAGTGCAGCTCAAATGGATCTCCAAATATAAAAGAAATATGTGCATTGTTTAATTATTATATCCATTGTTTAAGAACTTTTGTTAAATGCTATGCACATTTCGTAGTATGATGTAATATGCAGTATTTAGAATATACAAAAATATGTAAACTTAAATTTAAAGAATATTCTTCTAAGCGTTTGAAGAATTTTAATTAGTTTTCGTAAACACTATTTGGCTGGATGTGAGAATAGGCTGCATGTTATACTATTACAAAATATAATAAAAATTCTTTGTCAGCAATAATGCCATCGCTTTCAAGATTTTATGGGACAGCGGAAGGAAGAGTGCTTGCTGTAGAGATTTTACACCCGGAAGCCGAGTCGAGGTAGTCGAAATTACAAATATTTTTGGGGCCATGAACACAGCACACAATACAACGTCGACTGTCATGTCAAAGGGCGCTTAACGCATGTTGGCAAGAGAAAGGGAGAGGAAGTAAGTGGAGGTTAGGTAGGCTGGCTACCTGTAGGTGACATGTCCATGTCAAAGCTTAGAAATGGCGCAACAGCCGCCATAAGCTTGCTTTCGCCAGTGTCCTGTGAGGTCGTAAAAAGGACGACAGGCTGGCGACTAACATTTGTTGATGCGCACTTCCGCCAGTTGCCATTTTCACCAGTTTCGCCAGAGTTTTGCCAGTGTTGCCACCAATTTGCTTTGTTGTCAGCCTCACTCGTTCTCTTTATGAACTGTGAACACAGTTTTTTTTTTTTTTCCATTCGCATGCTTCACTTCTCTCCCTCTGCCTGAATTTCTCTTTTGTACTGTTGTTGGCTTTGTTTTGGGGAACATGTTGCCCGTGTCTGTTGTGGTCAGATTTTCGCCCAACGCACATTGTACTCGTGCAGCCTTATCATCATCATCGGTAATGGGTTTCAAGGATATGCGTAAACATTTTACTGTGTCTTAAGGTTTAGCTTAATGGCTGCTGAACTTGCTCTTTGCATGCGGCTGTACTCCAAAGTAATGCCCGATTGACACTATCAATAACCCTCAGTACTCAGTTCGCTAAACTCTGGCGATACCAACAGATCCAAGATACTGCTATGCTATGTACTATGTAAAACTCACGCAGTCATAAATTATGCGGCCATGCGAAACACTTACGCGAAGCTTTAAATTTAAAGCGCCAGCAAGAGGGAAACTATGTGAGCTTGTGTATTGGCAATTTGTTATTGAACTTTAGCACAGCAGCATTTTCGCGTCGCCTCCTCTTATTGTATACCCTACAAAGTTGAATTTGGCTAAAAGGATGTATCACATGTGAGCATCATTTTAGCAGCGTGGAAGGAATTCAAAATTTAGGAAAAAGAGAAAACTCTTGTTATACCCGCTACCCATAGGGTAGGAAATATGTATATGTAACAGGTAACTTTGTGGTACATCTTGAATGTAGTTCTATATCAATATCACAAATATAGCATATACTATTTTTAGTATTTGTGTGGAATATAAAATTGGTATATTTTAAGAATAATACCGTTCTATTTTGCTTTAATTAACAGTCGACTTCAGCTTTCTTACTTGTTTTTAACATTTGCTATCTTTAAAAGTTTCGTTCAGCGAAATATGTTTTTCATTTTAAATTTTGCAATTGATAAAAATAGCACTGATATCTAGAAGTTCAATAACAACTAAAAGTTTCAATTTTGATATATAAATACCTTGAGCTGATATAGTTTTAATACATTTATCATTTCATTATAAAATTCATATTTTAAAGTTGAATTTTATAGATTGAAATAAAAATAATAGTTTCTTAGTGCTACATTTTAATAGCATGCAAATAATTAAAAATCCTATAAAAATCCTTTAAAATTTTTCCATCTTTCATTCAATATTGTAGCTTAGATCTAAACAATTTTCGGTCGGTGCGTAAATTGAATAGAAATGCATACATCAGACTTTTATTTATTTGCTTATTGGAGCCAGGAAGTTGAGCTGCTGTCAACTCTGGGCTCATTTGCATTTGTGTCGCTGCCTTTTTGATATTGACTCAGGACTGCGTCTGTGGCTATGAGTAGTGAACAATTTGCATATGAAATGCTCTCGCACTCGCTTGTGTGCCATTGATATACTATACTATATTTGTATATGTATATGGTTTATCAAAATGCCAAAAATGCACAACAGCATGGAAAACTAAAATAGCAGTGACAACAAAAGGTTCAGAGGACAACAATGGCAAGCAGCAAGCAGCAGGCAACGTGCAGTATTCACAGGATATCGCCAACTGACAAGTGACATTTTTTCAAATTGAATTTTTCATTGGGATCGGGTTATGTACCATAGACTACTTGATGTGGTCCAGTTGAAGCACTCGGAACTCCGAACAGAGCTGAGTACACTTGGCTCTAGCTGTCAGTTTTACTAATTCCGGGTGTCAGAAGCAAGCAGCTTAGAGAGCTCACACACACAGTTTTAGACAACAAGTTTTAAAATATTTCTCACAAAATCAATGCAAAATTGTACTTGTGGTGCTGCCAGTGGCATATTTGAAATGGATTCCAACTATAATGTGATTCTGCTGCCCATCATAACGGCCGTTATGCTGAGCTACAATCGTCCAGTGTCGCTGGACGAGATCGCCGATGGAGTTATGGCCTTGCTCAGTTCGCAGCGTGAGAAGATCAGTCCAATGACATCGAACAGCGTCGAGAGCGCATCCGATGCTTCGTATGCAAAAATCTCACCGGCACACCGCAAAAGGAAGTAGAAGGAAAAGAATTGATTGATTAACAAACATTTTTGGGTTTTCATATTTAAGAATTTGTAAATTTTTTTTACTCATTTTTTTAAAATGAAACCTTATAACACGATTGAACCGCATCTTTCAGCGTTTATTGTTGCAGTGTAATAGTCAATGTTGCTGCAGCCTCTGCTGCTGCATGTTTAAAAAGTTTTTACATCCACATTTCAGCGGAGCGAAAAATTGTTTATGTTTCGCATTAAACGGGGCACAACTGAGCACACATTGTCTGTGTATGAAAGATACTATAAAGTAACTTTCGAAGAAATTTCGAATTTAAATTTATTTGCAAAATAAAGGTAGCTACGCTCATCGCTCGCTTAAATGTGGAAACTCCGTATTAATATTGCCCAGGTTGCATGTATTCTGAAATTGAAAAAAAAAGAGTGTATACTTCAACCAGTCCAGTTGAAAAATATAATAATAAATTATTATTTAATAATAAAATATTATATTTTCACTATTTTTATCCTCTAAAATTCTAAATTCGCTTGAAGGGAAAAATGAATGGTAATGATATAATCCTAAACCGTAAAAATTTAAAAAATAAGTAAAGATTACTAACTGGATTACAATTATATTTGAGGTAAGATAGATTGATAGAATGTTTTTATGTTTTACTAATATAAATATATAAATTCGTTATTTCTTTGGTTTGTGCACGAGTTTGTCCATTTTTGCAATTACCTTAAAACAGTAAAATAATTCTTTGCTCTAATTAAAGTGCTATTACAAGCTGTAATATTCATATATGTGTTTTTTCATATATGTATGTAAATGTATAAATGTCTGAATTCGAATCATGTTCATCCTCTAAAGAATGAGTCTAAATTGAAAAAGAAGTGCACATTCCTCATTCAATACAAGCTACACAAAATGCAAATTATATATTTATATATTATGGTATATATATATTCATATTTTAATTATTTGCATCTTTTAAAATACAAATGTCTAAATGGGGCTGATGGGAAAGAAGCGCGTGTATCTCAACCAATCCAGATTAGTGTTGCCCACATGTAAATCAATTGGCGTTGGCAAAACTTCATTCACTTCCTGCTCAGGTGCTGCTTTCGGTGGTTCCACAAAGCTCATTTCCAGTGTGCCACCACTCAGTGGATCATCAACTCCCCTGGCAATGCTGCGCAGCACTGCATCAATACTTCTGGTAGGTTCACTCGATGTACTCGACATTGGTTGCTCCACATCGGGCAATCTCTTCTCCAGCTTCGAGTGCTGTGCATAAATCGAATACACTGCCTCATCGAACGCTTTTCCATGTTTGGTATAAGTCCTCAATGTCTTCGAGCGTAGTTTCTGACGCTGAGCTGCGTCTCGGATCGTGACCTCAATGGCCACCACGGCAATGGCGCACTGACTGTGCTCCAAGTGAAAGCCATCTGACTGACAGCTGCTGATCACCGCTTTGATCACCTCGCCATTGTCAACCCTTCTGCCCAGTTGGGCAGTCAGTGCAATTGCAATACTCGCGATCTTTTGAGGTGCAAACACAGCTCGAGCCAATGGTGTCAACAATACCTTGTCCCTCGGATTATGCTGATCTGGCAGTATGGAACATAACTTACTCGCCGCCAAGAGTCCAGCCTGCTTGAGGGTTAGATAAAGGTTTTGCTGCTGAACACGCGGATTCACGTTGATGGGATTCTTAAAGGTGTAGGAATAGATGAAAACGCTGCCGCCCCCGTTGAACATGAGACGCCACATCTGGCCTGATCCACTCTGTTTAATCTGCCGCATCTTTGGACCCAGCTCGAAAAGCACCTTGTTGGCAAAGTCTAAGCTCTGTGATGTGCCAGGCTCAGACCGTTGAAAGTCAGGGCAAATTTCGCTGAATGCTGCACAAAGTTTTGTATAATCGAAACCATTTTGGGTTCGTATCACTCCGTTTGCCATAACTCTACTGCGTAGTGAAATTCAAGATCGAATGTAAACACAAAACTTGGTTCCACAAACGTGCCGCAGTGCATAACAAATCCACTTACGCGATAGAAATTTATGAGATCTTCCGCTCTTGACGGCCAAACAACGATTGTTGTTTCGGTTTCAGCTCTCGAATCAAAATACTGCAATCGCCAATGTTTTGACTTCTCAGAGAGTCACAGAGGAAAGTATGCACAAACAATAAAGTTCTCCTTTTGTTTATAGATTGTGTATCGAGAACGTTCGTTGGTCCGGATAACCGACGGCTTTTACTCCTCAATCTCAGCAATTTCCGATACTCAAAGAGTAGATGGGTACATAGCACATAATAACTATAGTCTTTATGAACCTGAATATTGGTTGCGATAAGCTAAAAATCTTAGATCTTGTTCAGGAAATTATTGTTTATGACAAGAACCGACTGCTTTGTTTGACAATTTTATATATACTTAAACTTTTTTGGTATATTTCACATATATATAAAGAGGAAGAAAAGATACAATTTAGTATATTTTAGTACGTTTTCAGTATATTCATTTCGTAGCGGGTATCGCACAGTCGAGCCCACTTTACTGCAATTTTCTTATTGTTTACGATTGCTTACTATATATATGTACGTGCATATATGTATATATAGCTGTATGTATATTGTTGCTGTATAGGATAGAATAAAGAAATGATAAACGTGCACAATCACAGAAGAAAATATTGCAACTTAAAAATAGATGAACAAAATAGCAGAGATACTGGAGCGTGCAAAAATCAAATAGTCACGACTATATTGAATTATAATCTTTAGACCCAATTTAAACTTGTCTTTAAAGTGACTCTCATAAAATTCAAGTTTTTACATTATTTTTTAAAATAATTATACCTTATTTAAATTCGTCTTTATGTTGTGTTAGGAAATCTTGAAGTCGAGCATTCCTCAATAGCAGCTTCTCAATTTTCTCCAGGCCTCAAGCAGTTATCAACACTGTGCATATGAATATGTTATGTTACATATGTATGTATATATTCGAATATATATTCATACAGCGTATCTGCTGAGTCAACCAGCTATTGTGTCGATCCATCGTTGCTCAGTTGGAGTTCGTAGATCGAAAGGAAACATTGTATTAACAGAGAGTGTCGCGAAACTTGATGTAAGCAAATTTTCTCCAGGCCTCAAGCAGTTATCAACACTGTGCATATGAATATGTTATGTTACATATGTATGTATATATTCGAATATATATTCATACAGCGTATCTGCTGAGTCAACCAGCTATTGTGTCGATCCATCGTTGCTCAGTTGGAGTTCGTAGATCGAAAGGAAACATTGTATTAACAGAGAGTGTCGCGAAACTTGATGTAAGCATAAAACAATAAATGAAGAAACAATAGTTTAACTAAAGCCACGTAATTGAAATTTATGCAGAAAAACAATCAAGATGAGCAAATGCATTTTTGATTTCAAAAAATTAATGCACACATTCATCGAAATATGCCCCGATTTTATGGCCGAACCGGACTTTAAGACCGCCACCGAGAGTCGCCGCTTCGCCGAGCAGGTGATCTTCGAGTGCAGCAAGGAGGCGCATTTGGCCAAGCATATGGGCGTGGACAAGACATGGCGAATTCGCTTGGATACGCATAACGCACAAGGCAGGAGGATCAGCCCTGAGGTGATCATTACAGCGCATGTTAGAAAAACGCCTCCGGTCTATCAACCATTTGTGCTCGACGGCTGTCTTAAGCTCACCTTCAAGCAGGCAAGTCTCTTGGCCGTGGCCAAATATTGCCAAATGGTTCCCTATCTAGTGGAGCGCAATCAGATCGTGCTCACGCCCTTTGCCGGCGCCGTTTTTACCCACAATGATATACCCCGGCTGGCTTTGGCATTGGGTGAGCCGGTAGATAAGACGTTGATGGCAGTGATCAGTAGTTGCCAAACCGATGGCTACTTCCTAGAGCATAGTCGTTGCTATATTGCGCTGCGTGCACTGCAAAAAACGATCGTTGATCGCTCTATGCGTGCTTCGCTGCTCATGAAAACCATGAGAATGTATCAGCTACATGGCAAGGATTTTGATCTGCCCAAATACATTATAGTCTGTCGATTTGTGCGCACCGACAGCAATGCAAATACTTCGTCATCCGCTGAATTGGATTATCTGCTCAATGAGATAATGACATTAGGTATTGTCACCGCATCGGATCCGGCACCAGCTGTTGCTTCAAATTCTAAGAAACCAGCTATGCGATGCGCTGCTAACTTCAGCAGCAAAGCGACAAAATGAAGATGTCAGCTGGAAGTGTCAGCATATTTGTTGCGCCGTTGTTGAGCATAGACAGAAGCAAAGTTAAGTTGCATTTTTCAAGCACTTTCGTGTTTTTGTAAACAATAGAGAACTTTTCTGGTTGGTTAACCGCAAAACTTAAGAGCGCTTGCCACATTTTACTTCTTAATTTGTACCGACCATTCGGCTCTCTATCAAGACCAAGTGTCTACTTTAATCAAACGTTCTTAACACGATAAAGAAAATCACTTTAAAAAATATAAATCACCTATTCCAAAGTATTTAACATAATACAAAAAATAATTTCAAAAAATGTACCAAAAAAAAACAAAAAATTATTATGTATACATATAAAATTAAAAAGTTCTGCTTTCAGAAAAAACTTTTGATTTAAAAATATGAAAGCAGTTACTTGTCTTTATCTTTTTTTCACTTTTTTAAGTATTTTCCTGTTTTCAGAAAAAAATTCTTTTATATAAACAAAAATGTTTACTTATAATTATGAAAACAGTTATTTACTTGCAAAAAAAAATATTACTTTATTTACATACTTTATTTTTTCAATAATATTTTGTCTTTTTATTTTGTATACACAAATGTAAAGCAATTTTTTGTTCAATAAAAAGCAAATATTTGGAAAAAAAAAAACAATTTCGGACAATTTAAGAAATACATAATTAAGACATCGTGTCTTGGCAATGGCATGAAGGGAGTTCGAAATCCGTGCTTTAAGTTTTCTTTGTTGGACGCCATTTGAAAGCGGACACGACAGAGCTTACGTTGAGATTTCAGCTTGTTCTTTGTGGTGTTTTCTGGTTGAAGTTTTGCAAGGAGTTTTGTTGCTGTGGCGACGCCAAAGCCACTCAAAGATTATTGCGCGTCGTGGTCAGAAGTGGAAGTGGAAGTGGAAGTGGAAGTGGAACTGGACACAGACCCTTTTGCGGTCTCTGCGTCGCTAAAGAAAACTTTGTCCACTGTTGTTGTTGTTGTTGTTGTTGCTACTGTTGCTGTTGCTGTTGCTGTTGCTTTTGTAGTAGTCGTAGTATATGCCAACGCCGAAAAGCCTTTAAGTTGGCGAAGGATATCGCAAAAGCAGGCATTAAGGAATATGTATCTGAGAAGTGTCCAAAGAAAACAAAATGCATAGTTGATAAGCGTAAAGGGACCTAAAGGGAGCTAAATATCCAGCAGCAAACGGCACGTGTCTTGTCCCACAGCATCGAGCAAAAGGAAAACATAAAAATTATTAAAAAGCACCGACGTTGGGTCTATCATTATATTAATTATATCGTCGCACATGCATATGTTAAATATTTATGAATTTAAAATTCTTTTAAAGTTGTTAATTGAGAATTCAACGGAAATTCTTTATTCTTTTCGTGGCCTTCTTCGTCGTATTAAATTATATTTAAAATAAGGTAAGTATATATGTATTTTCACTGATGTGACATTTAATGCTTACTTTCAGCTGGTTCAATTACTGCATAATTAAATAGTAATTATTGATGCCATTCACAAGCATCAGCATATGTACGTTGTGTATGTAAATATAATGTGGATGCGTGGGTGTGTTGTATGGCAAAACACATCAGTCCCCATTACAGCCACAACCAGAGTAATCAATCATATTTACAATTACTAATGTAAATTGACGTTAAGAATGGGTGGTCCGAAAATTCAGCACTGCCAATAACATAACATAATTACTCTGCAGTTCGACTTAATTATTTAAGCTGAAAATGTAACATTTAAATATTGCGGCTACATTGTTTTGCAGTGCTGCCAAGTACCTGAGAATATATTTGAATATAACGGCCATGCATTCATATGGTTGCATTGTTTTCAATGCTGCCAAGTTTCAGCAAAACTTTGGCCTGCGATCATATGGCTACATATGGTTTTCCAATGCTGCCAAGCACCAGCAAAATATATATCGTATTTTGTGTTGTCGTTCGACCCTGGTTTAAAATTAATCTTTTGTTAGATGTATACAAAATTAAAGGACATAATATTACTATAAATACTCTTTTAACTAAATAATTAAAAATGTAAAAACATGCAAAGAAATACAAGCGATCACAAGAATACACGATGAGTGTGACCATGCATACTAAAATTCTAAATCGTCGTTATGGTATTTTTGAACATTTTAATTAGTGTCACTCTGGCGCATATTAGCGGCAAAAGTTGGCATCAAAACAATCACAGCCAAATCACGGCGCGTTAATATCTCTCTTGTGTGTAAAATGGAATCCATTAATTTTAACGATTTCACAATAGAAGAGCGCCATGAAATCATCAAAGCGTTTCTTATTAAAATGCGTACAGCGAATTCAATGCAGAGTGCGCAACGTTTCTTCGAATATTACTTGAAACGTTTCTATAAACTGCCATCCAACATAATCGACGATATTATATATTGTCAACGCGCTATGAAAACTTATCTCAGTGTTCATCAGGTGTGTATAAATATGGATAATCCATATAAGTGTTACTAAATTACTAATCCCAACAATGTAACTAATTTCCATCTTACAGCGAATAACAAACTTCTACGCCAATAACTCGATGATAGTAAGTTGTAATTTGTTATTTTCCTTATGCAAACTGATTTTAATTATACTGAAATTTGTAGGACGATGCCACCAAGAAAAGTCGTTTAGTGGAGATAGAAGACATATTGTATGAGCTCAATGCAGAGTGTCAATATTTGGTGATCTGCTTGGAGGAGAATATTGGACATTTCTGTTTGCCATTTACAGAGCAAGAAATGCAGCCAAATGTTGACCTGATCAGCGAAATGGTTAGCGAAGCAGTTGTTCCTCGTGTCTGCGCCAGTCTCTCGCTGTTCAAGCCACACTTTGTGTCAGAGAGACCGACTGAAAGTCAGTTGCTTCGCAAGTACTTTAGCACAGAGACAAAAACTTCGTTAAACGGCAAAGATGAAAGCCCAAAACCAACAAGGATGGTTGCGCCAAACAAGAAGCCTTCTTCAACTGTTGCTGCAATTGCCGCAACCCCGAAGCCAACCGCACCACCGCGTCCAACTGTGAATCGAACATCAAACCCCTTGCTGGAAGTTGCCATCAAGAACGAGGCGGTAAACGTCAGTCGTTTTAACTTGCAACAGGCATTGAAGCGCGCCCGTTTAAACCAACAAGGAGCTGTAGGGGCTGGAGGAGCTGTAGGGGCTGGAGGAGCTGTAGGGGCTGGAGGAGCTGTAGGGGCTGGAGGAGCTGTAGGGGCTGGAGGAGCTGGAGGTGCTGGAGGAGCTGGAGGAAAACCACCAGCATGCGAAACCAAAATAAACAACTCACAAGAGTTGTTTCTTCAAGGCTTTGGTCTTTGTACGCATTCCGAATACAACACCATGAAGTCATCCCAAGCTCATCGTCAGAAACGAAAGCAGAAGCTGGTGCACAAATAGATAAGCATATTTTAACTAATTGTTAAGTTATTACATCAACTGCGCTGTAATCGTTCGCTAAGTTACTTTAATTTTATGCTAAGAACTTGACGTAAGCTTGATGTTTTGAAATTTCATTAATTCTTTCTGAAGTCGATTATTAGTTTTATGTGTATGCACACAAGTGTGCATAGTTGAATTCGCACCGTCAATAACTTATAATTTCATATTTTATACCCGGTAACCACAAACAAGTGAAGCATAATGTTTCGTGGATAATCGTAAATATTTCTAACTTCAATTCTATACTAAGAACATGACTTACTTAATGTTGATATTTTGAAATTTCATTATCTATGAAGTCAATTATTAGTTTTATGTGTATGCACACAAGAATGTGTAGTTGATTTCGCAGTCAGTAACTTTTAATTTCATATTTTGTATCCGGTAAACACAAGCAAGTGAAGCATAATGTTTCGTGGATAATCGTTTATTTCTTACTTTCATTTTATGTTAAGAACTTGACGTCATTTTTATGTTTTGGAATTTCATTAATTAACTCTGAAGTCGATTATTAGTTTTGTGTATTCCACAAGTGTGCATAGTTGAATTCGCACCGTCAGTAATTCGTTATTTGATCTTTAAAATATTTCGTTAATAATCGTATATTTCTTACCCACTTTAATTCTATACTAAGAACTTGACTTAAGCTTGATGTTTTGAAATTTCATTATCTCTGAAGTCAATTATTAGTTTTAAGTATTTCACAAGTATGCGTAGTTGAATTCGCAGTCAGTAACTTTTTGTTTGAACTTGTATACCTGGTAACCATAAGCAAGTGAAGTACAATATTTCGTTAATAATCGTATATTTCTAAGAATATGTGTATAGCTAATTTAAGCAATAAATATATAAGTACCGGGTATCCCGCAACACCTAGAAGCTTTTCTCACTAAAGTAAAAGACAGGGTAATGGCCAGAAAAACAGCATCTCACGGCAGGATTCAGAATACTACACGAGCAGTACACAGAATGAAACAAAACAGAACGAAAGGACAATAGCGCGTAATGGGCCGTTAGTGTAGCGTTGCTTTAGGTGCCGGAGCGGTTGAACGAACGACGCTTCGTTCGGATGACGGTGTTGCTCATTTATCATTTACACACCAACGCACGTTAACACAGATGAACAATGCCAGATACACAGGCGAGAGTTTTTTTTTTCCCGGAGAGTTCTATTGTAGACTGAAAGAAAAATGCCATTAACATTTAATATAGGCGCATGGAGTGGCCCATAGAGCGCGAAAGAAGAGAGTCCCGGTCTCGGTTGCGACCGTTCGGAAGCCCAATTTTTATTCACTCCCTTCTTTGCTTTCCACCAACAAACCATAATATTTGCATTGATGTAATCAGCTTGCGGGCGAGTTCGCCAAATTGGTCCAAAACAAATAAACGTGACCGACTTGCAGTTACCTACAAATGTTTTCAACTATTTACAAGAGTAATATTTCCTTAATTGAACACACTTGAAACGTATTTAAATGTCAGCATTTTTTTAGAACCTTTTTTGCCCTTTCCCTAGTGTAAAGGGTATCAAAATACCAACCCGCATTCCACTCAATTGTGGGGCGGACATTTTCGCACCCTTCTCCATCATCACGTTTTTTACCCCAACGTCCGTTTTTATATTGTTTTACAAATTGTTTGCTTTTCTATGGAACCCTTTTAATTTTGTGGCAGGTAAAATCCGAATACGTAAATTGTAATCCAATAAAAATGATTGAATTATATGCTTTTTGCATCTTGTTGGCAGAGACGTTTAATTTTTATAATTTTACCAACACGTTGAAGCAGAAAATTGTATTCATAATGGCATCATTCGTGCAAGTAAGCAAGTAATAACATTACAATTTAATCCCTTTTTATGTTAGCATACAATTTGTTCATATAAAATTATTTTAAATATTCGATAACGATAACTCGTCAGCAGGCAATTGTGCGCTCAGGGTTGGGTTAGTTATTTAATCCACTTTGATGTGACCACCGCACAATGATTTTTATTCGTATTCAACTTTTTCTTTGATAATAAGAAAATAGGTAATGAATATTTTAAGCATTTGAAACTGTAAAGCAAAAATATGTTCAAAAAGTTGCGCCTTCTTAAAACCGTTTTAACGACAATTCTCTCATACCTAAAAGAGTGTAACCAGATTTCGCCATTTTAAAAGTGGTATATACCAAGTTAGCCGGCTGCTCGTCTGCGGTCACTCTGCTTTAAGTTTAACAAAATAAATAATATTTTGAATAGAAAAATGGTTATTTTTAACAGAAGTGCAGCAATTGGACAAATTCTGCGACGTTGTCATCGTGCTGGTAATTAAAATAGTATAATTAATTATGAAATTATTGTTGTCAACGTCTTCATGCTTGTATTAACCCAAGTGAAACCCGCTGTCGTAGCGTTATGACATTCAATTTCTGCTTTAGTTGCAGCAAAGAATAACAATAATAAATTGACGTGCTTTCATGGACGATGGCCGACTGCAGAGCAACGGGATTTCGAGCAGCACATGCGCATTATTCCAGATTTTATTACCGAAGCAGAGGAACAGCAGCTTCATGAGGAAGTGGAGCCCTACATGAGTCGATTGCGGTACGAGTTCGACCATTGGGATGACGTGAGTGTAGTCAATGCTTTTTGGGGCACCACTAAATCTTAATCTTTTATTCCAGGCAATTCATGGATTTAGGGAAACGGAACGCAAGAAGTGGTATCCCAGCAATCGGGAAGTCCTGGAACGTGTCCGTCAGACGGCTTTTGAGGGCGCAATTATGTCATATGTGCACGTTCTGGATCTGGCTGCTGACGGCGTTATCAAGCCCCATGTGGACAGCACTCGCGTAAGTCGAACAACAGCAAAAACAAATAAAAAGTGCTAATTAGTTCACGCCATTCACAGTATTGCGGTAACACCATTTCGGGCATCAGTTTGCTCAGTGATAGCGTCATGCGCCTGGTGCGTACAAGTGCCGAAAAGTATAAGCAGGGTAACGCTGGAGATGGTCCCTCAAAGGACACCAGTGACAACACCACCGATGACGCGTATCGCCATCAACCGGAGGCAAAGCTGGAAAACAATTTCTATGCAGACATCCTTTTGCCTCGCCGCTCCCTTTACATAATGAGGCACTCAGCACGCTACAATTTCACTCATGAAATCCTGGCCAAGGAGCAGTCGCAGTTCTTGGGCAATCCCATCAATAAGACACGTCGCATATCCATCATTTGCCGCAATGATCCTTAATGCTGACTGAGCGAACTTTGTAATTTTTATTGTTGATCATTTGTTTTCAAGTTGTTAAAATGACTAATGTTGATTATAAAACTGTGATGTCCTTTACAATATATGCTAATATTTTGCCAAATAGTTTAACTAAGTATCATCTCTGCAGTAACATTAGGAATTTCAAGTCCCATGAATCATTTGTGTGATTCGATTGAAAAGGCTTAGGGAACACACATTTACCGCTGTCAACGAGCATATTTTCCCCAAAATGTTTTTTTGCCGGAGGCGTATTTTTTACGCCCTCAACGCTCAAGTATTTGCACAAAAGATTCTCGAGAACCTGTCCAAATCCCTTCGTCAATATTTCTGAGGGCACCGCTGTTGGCGCTTTACACATTTGCCGATAACAAAGCATGACGATTTGCAAATGATGCCATTAATTTTGTGGCAAACACAACAGAGAGATGTGCCTCCTTATGACTATTGTTTATGATGTATGATGAATGAAAGGCAGCCGAGTACTAAGCAAGACTAAGCGCCCAACATTTTTCATCCCCAAACTCTCTCTTAACGCACATCCAAAGCAAAAGCTCGCTCGCTCGCTCTCAGGTTCTCTTGAGCTGTTAAGCTTTAAAATGCAATCCATATTACTGTTAATCCCTCTTACTTATAATCAAGGTTCAATACGAGAAACAGATTAACTGTAAATTAAAGTGAATAATGCTAAATCAAGAAAGAGAAAGAGTAAAAGTTGAGCATTAATGTAAGGATTTAGCAGACCTTTGTGTAATCCCTTCAAGTGCTTATTAAATAGCAATTTCGACACACTTAGTTGCGATTAGGTAAATAATTGCTTAGATCAAGAATGTTAATCTGATTATAGAAAGAGCCAAGTTTCTTTGATAGTTGAGAGCCGGTGCCCAAACGTTTGAAGAGCTCAAATCATTTTAAATGAAAGCAGAGATGAAGAAAACACCTGAGCTGCCCAGCCTGGCTGCAGGTGAGTCAATAAAAAGACCATCAACATTTAGTGCTTCTCGAAAATCAGCTCAACAACAATGCGAAATGGCAAAGTGGCCAACCTCTGGAGCCCCCCCTTTTCGCCCCCGAATTGACTGCGCCTCCCTCTCTCCATCCGGGGAACAATATAGGAAAACATTGAGAGAAAACCCAAACGGCAGCTGAAACTTTGTACAAATTATCAACAGTTAAACAGTTTGCAACTGGGACGACATTTTCGAGTGGCAACCCTTAAAAAGGGACAAAATGCCGCTGAAAGAACTTTTATTTGAGGCTCCTTTATTTCGGCTATTTGGCCGTTATTATTATTTGCATGGAAAACCGCAGTCTCATTCAAAGCGTCCATCCACTCATAACAATTTCATCCTTTCAAAAAGTCTCCAAGTTGCACATTTCAATTCTAAACTTTTTTCCGCTCCTCCTCTCAGTCTCTGTCTAGCCCTTTGACTTTTCTGCATTTGGGTCTTAACTGTGATTTACTGACATTTTGGAAGTAAGGAAGTCAACGAAACAAAAAAATGAAAATGGGAGAATTGTGCAAATGTTCACTTATTATTGCTGCCTTACACATATTTTATTATAACCGTTGCATTGCAGGTACAAGCTTAAAACGAAAAAGTAATATTAAGTATACGTCTGGAGGACTAGATGAAGGACACTACGCTAGCTTGAGTTACAAACAGATTAACGGTATTTTGTTGTTTAAAAGGATAATCTTTATTTTTAATTTCATTAAACTCTTACTTTTAATTTCATTAAATTCCCATTCCGGATTTCCACATATCTTACGTTAAAGGTCATACATCGTAATTAAATGAAACCACACAAGAATTCGCTTTGAATCTTCATAAAGAGAGGTGAAAGCCAGAGCATTAAGAAGTGCCTTGGGGCAAGTGGCGGTTGCATAGAACCATAGAAGGAATTGCGCTTCTGACGCAACTTTGTCGACGATGTTAAAAGGACACATTTTTGTCGCGTTTTCAAGTGGCTCCTCTACTAAATACTTTTTTAAGTGCCAGAGCAACTGCAGGGCAGCTAAGCGCATTTTCTGTAATTCCTCAGTTCCACCGCTTCTCTCATCCGTGCTCTCAACTCGGAAGAAATCCAATTAAATTGCATACTTCTTGCATCTTTTTTTGTAGTGAATTTCGTTGAGTTGCAGTCTTTACACCCTTTCAATATGAGTGGACATAATATCTTGGACTCGGAAACAGTTAACTAACCAAAACACCATAAATTATACTACCATTTATGCTAATATATACAGCAATAGCAATAATCATTCTTAATCTCAAGATAAGCTCGCAGTGTTTATGTTGATGAAGAGGCTCATAAAATGAGTAATTCTGTCCACGATGCCATAAACGAAGTATAAATATAGTTGGTCATTATTGAATCAATTAAGTAATTGCTATCTAACTTAGCTTTCTCCATCGATCTGATAATATGTATTTTAAAGCAGGGTATCTCACTGCCAAAGTCATCTGCATATTTATTTGTCCGACTCCCTTCTTAAAACACAATGCTCTGACTTGGCAAAAGAGCAACTGGGCACATAAAGCTCACTTTGCACAAGGGTCGGACCCTACTAAGCGTTTTATTTTATAAACAATGGGCTGCAATTGTAATTTTCTCAAAATTGAATTTATTTATTTCAGATTGTATTATAATTAAATTTGACTGCGACACTTTAACGATTTATTTATTCTCTTGAACTTTAAATATTTTACTTAAATTTGTATCCTAAGCAGAAGTACATTGTCGGGCAGAGGGAATCTTCATCCGTCGATTTGTCCACTTTTTCCACTTACTCGGTTTAATTGAGCATAAATTTTTAATGCTCTTTGCCTGAATTGTTGAGACAGCTTCAGGACTGGGGAGAAAGTGAAACACCATTGCGAATGATTTAATAGACTTTTAAGTCAACTCCCTTGAGAGCAGGACATTAAGCGTGAAAGCTTTTCTCCTCTCATGTCCTGCCAAGGACATAACATATATTTTAAATGCCAGTCACCTGGCGAAACTTCTGTTAATTAATCATCGTAGTTAATTGCAACATTTTTTCTGAATTTAGAAATTGGAAACTCCGTGAACCACTTTCAAATTCTGTATATGGTATTATTAACTTTATTTATGTTTTGCACTTTCAGATCACGAATGTTGTAGATGTTTATTACAACACAGCCCCCAATCGAATGCCAATTTGAGTACAACATTTAAAGTGTCTTTGGTGAATAAAAACACTTAAGCAGAGTCTAAATTCCGTTCAATAAACAAATTAATCTTTCAAGAATGAAAGTGTATATAGTTCGCTGATTATCGCTCTTTGGTAACTTGGTACGAATTCATAAAATATAGTAAAGGGTAATGCCATTTGGCAAGTAATCAATTAAAATCCATTTAAGTGAAACCCAATAAGGCATCGATTACAAATAGTATAACTTTGAATTTTCAAGTGCTTCTGCCATGCGAGATATCAATAATTGCAATTGCCACTTGAGATTACGCTTATTATGAGCGCCATACGCAAATACGACCCACATGAAGAACTCCAAAGACCCCTACCCGGAAAAGAACTTTCATTAGGCCAATCCATAATATTGTTACTTTTATAAAGGTAATAAAGATGTAAAATGCTCATAAAATTAAAGCGATTTCCAAACATAATAAAGTATATTTTAAATTTTTGCTTTATTAACCCACTTTTATGTAGCTGCTCTTAATTTAAAGATTATTGATTTTACAAATCAATAACAATAATTTCTTATTTTCTATATTAATTTAATTTTATTTTATATTCCATATTCATTTTATTTGCAATTTACTTATTTATTCTTTAGAGAAGGTGGATCAAAGTCTACTGTTAAAAGTATTCAATGCGTTCTTTATTTATAATTGTATTTTAAACTTATTGTTATATTCGAAATATTAAGAACATAACCCAACTCTTATTCAGACTACTAAAATGATACTCCATTCATTCGTTCTTCAGTTTCTGCACTAAGCTATCGGGCAGCCTTGAAAACATAACAGTGAAATCTTTTTAATATACAAAAAAAACTAAACAGATTGCTGAATACAACAAATTAATAAATGAAATTGTTCTTTAATGCTTATTATTTTTTTTAAATTCACAGCCATAATTATTATTTTTTTATTAATTTACAATCTACAATTTTATACCACTTACCCAAGATTGATTATTAGTATATAAACAGAAAGTATCATAAGTATTATATTCTAAAATATATATATATATATTATACATTTTTCCGATAAAAATTAAAAAGAATCTTATAAAAATATAATAATATAAACTAATTTAACAAAATTCATTACTCAAGGCTCAACTTCATTCGTTCTGCTGATTCTATTCTAAACATTCTCTCAAACTTGAAACCATTGTTGTGAAACGTTTTTAATTACAATTTAAAACAGATAATATACGAACGATGCACTTCAAATCAATCTCTTGCATGACAAACAATGTTATTTCTTCGGAATTGTCTGATAATTTTGTGAAGAAGGGTATTTAGTCATAGACTTATCTCAACGGAATATTACTTTTCAGATTTGTTTAAATTATTGAATTTACTTCTAACTATCAATGGCTATTGATAGCAACAATCTACGCATAGTCTTAGAGAAAATCCCCTCAATTTAACCCCAGACTGATCTCCCCGAACTGACAATGAGCATAAAATTGTATCCAAGCTAGTTAAGCCCTACTGTCGAGCGCTTATCAACAACTTAAAGAGCTCAATAGTAATATACTTTATATGCACTCACTAGTACATGGATACAACACTCTTGAGTGCTACATACTATATACTGTATGCGATATGTAAGCATGAGTGTGTGCCTCTAATCCGGGCGCGTTTCAGCGTTATCGGTAGAAGGGGCTCATCGTGGGGTCTAATCGTTGGGGTCGCTCGCAAATAGCGACTATAAAAGCAGTTTCACTTTGCCTTAGTTTCCAGTTGTCACTCAGAGTCGTTCAGTGGAGCTGAGTGAATTATTAAGTAGTAGTTGGAATAGATTGAGAACAATGAAGTTCCATTGGGGAATCGTTTCTTTGCTGGCTGTGCTCTTGCTGGCCAACCAAGCTCAAGCAATGTGTGGCTATGAGGTAAATACTACAACAAATCGAAATTTAATAAGTATACTTCATAAACTCCCTCTCTGTCTCTCTCTCTCTCGCTTTGCAGTCATGTCCAGCCACCAAGGCGAACATGATCAATGTGCACTTGGTGCCACATTCCCATGACGATGTCGGCTGGCTTAAGACCGTGGATCAGTATTATTATGGCGCCCGCAACAACATTCAGCATGCTGGTGTTCAGTACATTTTGGACTCTGTCATTCAGGAGCTGTTGAAGGATTCAAGCCGTCGCTTTATCCAGGTGGAAACCTCATTCTTCTTCAAGTGGTATCAAGAGCAAACCGAGCAAGTGCAGCGTCTGGTCAAGAAGTTGGTCAATGAAGGTCGTTTGGAATTCACTGGCGGCGCCTGGAGCATGAACGATGAGGCTGCTGTTCATTACCAGAGCGTCATCGATCAGTTCTCGCTGGGATTGAAGTAAGTAAAAAAAACGAAGTGACATTTAATGAAAGCTGCTAACCATGCTTCCCTGCAGAGTGCTTAACGATACTTTTGGCGCCTGTGCTCGTCCACAAATTGGCTGGCAAATCGATCCTTTCGGTCACTCTCGTGAGATGGCTTCGATCTTCGCCCAGATGGGCTTTAATGCCGAATTCTTTGCCCGCATGGATCACAGGGAGAAGAGCAAACGTCTTGAAGATGTGGCCATCGAAATGATTTGGCAATCGAGTGCTGCTCTCAAGGATTCCGACATCTTCACCGGTCTTCTCTACCGTCACTACTCAGCACCACCCGGCTTCTGCTTTGATATTCTGTGCAGCGATGAGCCCATCATCGATAGCAAGAGCTATGACAACAATGTCAAGTCCCGTGTGGATGATTTCATCAACTATGTGAAGACCATGTCGAACTCCTTCAGGGCCACCCACATCATGGTGCCCATGGGTGACGATTTCCAGTACGAGGATGCCGAAATCAACTACAAGAACATGGACAAGCTGATCAAGTAAGTACGAGGGTAAAAACGAGCAAATACGAGGCAGATACAATCAACCCTGTCAATCCGTCTTTCTGTCTGTCCGTCTATATGAACCTGTTATTCTCAGCGACTGTTAAAGCTGGAGACACCATACTGCATAACAACTTTTGATAGACTCGCAATATAATTGGTTTTTAATCCGTTGCTAATAATTTTCCAGATATGTCAACGAACGTCAGGTCTCCGGCTCCAAGGTGAATGTGTTCTACTCGACGCCCTCTTGCTACGTCTATGAGCTGCATCAGATGATGCTCACCTGGCCCAACAAGACACAGGACTTCTTCCCCTATGCCAGTGACTCGCACTCCTACTGGACCGGTTACTTCACCTCACGTCCCACCCAGAAACGCTTTGAACGCGACGGCAATCATCTGCTGCAAACTGTCAAGCAACTGAGCGCATTCGCCAAATTGACCAACGAGAAGCAAACTGAAGATTTGGATGAATTGCGTCAAGTGATGGGTATCATGCAGCACCACGATGCCATCACGGGCACAGAGAAACAAGCTGTAGCCAGGGATTACGATCGTCTGCTCAACGATGCCGTGGTCCATGCCCAGGACAATGCTCGCGATGCTCTGCGTGTGCTGACCAATCTGACTGCTGGAGAATTCGACAGCTGTCTGGAGGTGAACATCAGTGTGTGTGCTTTCACCAAGGACAGTGCCAACAATGTGGTGGTCACCCTGTACAATGCATTGGCGCATTCCTCCTCGCAGTATGTGCGCATACCCGTTAAGGAGGAGAACTATCTGGTCACGGACGAAAAGGGTCGCGAGGTCGCATCCGAGCTGGTGCCAGTGCCATGGCAAGTGCTTTCCATTCAACACCGTTCGAACAACACTCAGCATGAGTTGGTCTTCAAGGCCACCGTTGACAAGATTGCCAACTTCTACATTCGTGTGCTGCCTGGAGGAAAATCGCTGTCCGAGAACCAAGTGACCCGCAGTCGCTTCGAGAAGCTGCATGCCATCAAGCAACGTCTGGCCAAGGCGGTGCCTGCTGATGAGAATGACGATGATGAATTCACTGTCCAGAACTCGGTAAGTTGGCTCACTTTAAACGCATTCCATTCCTCAAGATAAACCCCTTAAAATCCAAATTTAAAAAAACCTGAACTCAGTCCTTAAAGACATACATACCTAGACACTGAGTCTCCTATCTTTAACCACTTTGACTTTTTCTGCATAACCCCATCAATTCGTCAATCACCCACTAACTTCTCCTTTCCCTTTTACAGCTTGTCAAGCTGACCTTCGACAGCGACTCTGGCCGCCTTAAGAACGTTGAGATGAACGGCGTCTCGGAGAACATTGAGCAGACTTTCGCCATCTACAAGGGCGCACGTGGTGACAATGGAGCCTCCGAGAGACGTTCCTCTGGTGCCTACATCTTCCGTCCCGATGGAGACATCAACATCCTGTCTGACAGCGTTGACTATACAGTTTACGATGGAGAACGCGTCAAGGAAGTGCATCAGCACTTTAACGAATGGATTTCGCAAGTTGTTCGCATCTACGAGGGTGTCAATCGTGTGGAGTTCGAGTGGCTGGTTGGCCCAATTCCCATTGATGATGATACTGGTCGTGAGATTGTCACCCGCTTCAAGAGCGATCTCGCCTCGAATGGCGTCTTCTACACCGATTCCAATGGCCGCGAGATGATCAAGCGTGAGCGCAACCTTCGTGAATACTTCGAACCCGACATGAGTGAGTCTGTGAGTGGCAATTATTACCCTGTGACTGCTCGCATTGCTCTCGAGGATCAGCAGAAACGCATTGCCCTGTTGAACGATCGTGCTCAAGGTGGTTCCAGTCTGGATGATGGTCAACTCGAGTTGATGTTGCATCGCCGTCTGCTCAATGATGATGCTTTCGGTGTAGGCGAAGCCCTGAACGAGGAACAATTTGGCACTGGACTGATTGCTCGCGGCAAGGTCTATCTGATCCTCAACTCTGTTGATGCTAAGGCCTCGACTGAGGAACGCCTTGCTCAACATGAGATTCATTTGCCCTTCTGGAAATTCTTCAGTAACTCAAACACTGCCAGCTCGGTGAAGCCCCAATCGCTTCCCGACTTCAGCGACTTCCCACAGTCGGTCAATCTGCTCACCTTGGAGCCATACTCTAGCGATGAGATCCTTTTCCGTGTGGAGAACTTCTTGGATGAGACTGAGGGTCACATTGTCAGCTTTAACATTCGCCACATCTTCGATTCATTGGGCGGCAAGGAGATTCGTGAAACCACTCTGGATGGCAACATGGCCCTCGATGAGGTGAAACGTTTTAAGTTCCATCACGACGGTTCTCTGCCCAAGACTCTTGAATATTACACTACTCCATTCGAGCCATTGGCTGTCAATGCCGATGATGACTCATCCAAATTCAGTGTCACACTGAACCCCATGCAGATTCGCACCTTTATCATTAAATGGTAATAACATTAAATTATATCATCAATAAACTACATTAGAAAACATAAAAAAAGACTTTAATATTCCTTAGATCTGAAATTGGTTAAAATCGACAATAACACACAAAGGAGTACCAACTGAAAATGTTGTTGCCTTAGCTCTCATAATCTTTAAGAAATAGGTGTTTAAATCAATGGTCAAACGGTCTGAGAGATAAAGAAAACAATATTAACTCAGCAAGAATTATCATAGTTATGAAAGATGTCTGCTTCTCTCCTACATTTCTGATAAACCAAAAATCGGCACACCTTTCTCTCTTTTGTGTATCGGGTATCTAATCTCTTGTTAGCATTAATGCGTTAAGGGTATAAGCCCAGCTAATGCTTTGAAGTTTCTGCGGTTTCTCAACAACAACAGGCGCCAACGAAGCCGCAAGAAAACTTTTGCTTGGAGGACACCCACAACCTGACCAATTGACGCCACTCTTTGCCACATTGCTTTAACTGGGTCAAGGCTGCAAGCTGACACGAGTCGTCGCTTTAAGCCACAGTCACATTCGGATTTTCATAGACTCCGAGTATTTCCCGGCTAATTTGCTAAGACATATAGGTAAGTCTGTATATTGCGGAGATTTGCCGCGCTGCAGATGTTTATCATTGGGCAACGGGAGTCAAAGACAAGCGACTGTATGGCAGCTGTGTGACCAGAAGTTTCCCTTGTCTTCGCCTCTCTGAGGTCGTCTCTACCTGAGGTTGGGTCAGGTCGTTTGCTGCGATTTGCAACAGAGAATTGTTGCGCAAAATGCACAAAAGAAAAGTGCAGATCCCTTTTGCTATTCTTATCACATTCTTAGCAAATATAGACTATGTACTTTCATTATATACAATAACTGGATCAAGGTGGTTCTCAAGACCTTACCGCGTGCCATATCTCCTTAAACTGTCTTTAAATAAGGCAAACTTCAATTCAACATAATAATTAAACTATTAATTATTAATTTTTTGTAAATATTAATTTAAAATAAATAAATTATTGAAGGGAAATACTCTCAATGTAATATAAGATGATTTAAAACTGTAACTCAATTAGACGTATACCTAAAAATTCAAAAAATTGAAATTCACAAAGTTAAAACAGATCGAAAGAAAAATAATTAAAATACTTAGATTTAATTTTTAACGTTAAAACTCTTAAAGCGATAAATATACATAATAAGTGACAAATACTTTTCCAATGTGAATAAAAATTCGGCAACAAAAAAGATTGGATTAATTTTACATAAAATTCTAAGTTAAAATATTTAATACTTTACATTATGCATTGAATTTGAGTATTTAATAATTGCAAGCAATTTAAAAAATAACAATAATGATAGTTTATCAGATCATTTCGATAACCGATAACTATTTAAGTTCGAAAAATTCACGCTACCAAACAAGTAAACAAATATGCATTTGTTATATTTGGTACTTTTTCGAAGTAAAATAGCACATTTTAAATTCAACTTGTGGTCACACTGAAATGATCGAATTAATGCGAGTTGGCTTTGTAGTTGACCGGGAAAAAATCAAAAACTCATAGCTCTCCGTGCGAACGACAAGCATTAATTCGGGACTCGCACACGGTGACGGAATATAAAAGAAAGCAATGTTAATGTTAATTTAAACGTGGTTGTCGTATTTTGTGTATTTGGAAATTTAATGGAATTGCTTTGAAAACGTTAAGGTGTTAGTGAAAGTTAAATAAATTACAAAAATATATATATATTGTACGCGTCTTTAGTGTCGAATGCCACAATTTGTACTTGATAAATCTTTATTGTGTGTGTGCATGTGTGCGAAGTTGAGCATATACACGCACATATAGCAGCATAAATGTTAGTGTGAGTGTAAGCCGAAGCGACTCAACAAACGACGACATTTCGAAGTGGACGACGCCGTCGCAGCAGCAGCAGCTGAGCCAAAGAAACAAATTTTAATACACACACACATACTCACGCACAAAATAAAGAGAAGCGTAGATAAAGCCACCATTTTACAGTATCGAAAAAAAGAGCAAGGCGCAAGTCGAAAGTCAAAGCGCCTTTGGATACAATACAAATATATTGCAGCAACACTTTCGTATTGCCGTGTAAATTCACTTACTGTTTTCAATAATGGCAAGCTTTCAAATACATCGTGACATCAACGGAAAGGAGAATCCGAACATTATGAATCTCAAGGAGAAGGCAGTTTTGGGAGCTGGTGGCAAGCAGCAAATTAAGGCAAATGTGCTTGCACCGCGCGCCAATTCGGGCGTGCTGGCTACGAACAACACCAACGTGCCGCGCGGCATTCCCGCACCCTCCGGCAAAGCGGTAAGGTTCCATCACAATTCCATCCCAAAACTTTGTTGCTGTTGTGTGCGTTAAAATGCAGCTGCCCCTCCTGCTCTCTCTCTCACTCTAACTCAGCTTTAGTGGTGGCAACGATCGTTGTTCCTGTGAACAGCGGTGGTGGTGGGTTTCATGTTGTGTCTGCCTGTCTATCTGTGTTCCAACAAATTTGTATGCTAAATAATTATTTTTGTAGATAAGCTTTTGCAACTATTTTTTTTTTATTCCCAAACTCAAACCTACTGATATGCATTCGCACTTTTTGCGCGCAATCGCGCCTAATCTGCAAAACTAACCTAGAAATGCATACTTCAATACTTTACTCTGGCGCGCATTTTTCTTCCAACAACAACAAAGTGAGCACAGGGACTTGCAGAGAGAGTAATAATAGCAAACAGGCAAACGAGCTCTTGTGCACTGCAATGCAATTGCTATGCTCACCTCACACATACACATGCGCAGGCAGTGAGTAGCGAGTGTGTGTGCGTGCATGTAATAGAGAGAGGGAGAGCGAGATAAAGAAGACCCAGGGAAGCCTGCAAAGGGCGCGCACAGTGAAAGAGTAACAACAGCAACAACAACGAAATGCGACTGCGCAACTCCCGTAACAGGATTTTTCCAAAAGTGGAAAACACGAATAGACGCAAGGCAAGACAGCAACTGGCGTTCGCTCGTTGTTGTCAGACTGTTTGTTCGCTGCACAAACGCACACACACATACATATATATATTTTGAGCGAGTGCGCTTTACTAATTGATGTATTTGTGTGCGTGTGTGTTTGTTTTTTGTATTCTATGTAGCCTCTTCGTGATCTTGGGGTGGAAAACGCTGGCTATGGCGTCGGTGGCGGCCCTAAAAAATCAAATGCTGTGCCCGTGGAGCAATTCAAGACATTCTCGGTATACGAGGACAATATCGATACACAGGTGCAGCTGCAGTCCCAACTCAATGCCAATGCTGCCGATAAGGAGAATATTCAAAAAGACAATGGCAAATTGTAAGTGCTGCCCAACAACATTGATACAAATTCTCCATTTCTCCACTTTACGCTGTGGTTTTGCCTACTTCTTGTAGCGAATCGATGCCAAAACAACATGGCTTTCAACTGGATAACACGCCCATGTCCGTCACCGATGTGCTGTCTCCAATGTCCGTTGACCGCTCTATCGCTGAAGCCAACACTAGCCTCACTGAGGACATGCTAAACGCCAGCGATGCTTCTGTGGTCGCAAAAGCTGAGCTGATGCCACGCAATGATCGGCAACGATTCTTTGAGGTGGTTCAGTATCAACAAGACATCTTGGAGAATTTCCGAGAGAGCGAGGTGAGTGACTAAACTTATATATGTAGTTTGTTTTCTCTAAATATAGGCAATTATATATATATTTTTTAATTTAAATATTAAAAAAAGTGGGCAGTGATTATAAATTACAATTTTAACTCAATTACTATACCATAGCTTTATGTTTATTTTCATTTTAAATTATATATTTCGATTATAGTTGGTAATCAACTTAAACTAAAAAAGGTTTATGATAAAAATAATTGATTAGCTTAGTTCAATTTATTCCCTTTTTACCTATTTATTAAATATTTTGAAATCTTATAAAGTATATGCTTAGTTATCAATCTTCCTAGACCCTCTCTTCTAATTTGTATCTAAGAATTTCATCACAACTGCAGTTGTGTCCTCCATCTGGTGCGTATCTTGTCACGCACTTAACCAAAACCATTTTCCATTTCCGTCAACTAATAGTGTGTATACATGTTGTCTACTTACACACACATTTATACTCAACTGCATATTTGTATGTGTGTGTAGAGAACCCTGTCCGCACCCTAATGGTGACGATGTCTTCGCGCGTCGTTGCCTTTTTTCTTTTCTTTGCCTCTTTCTTCCTTTTTGTTGCCTGCATCGCTGGCTCTGTTTATCGTTTACCATTCGAAATAACCCGGCGCCGTCTTCATTTCTCTATTGTTGTCCCACTCTGTCTGGAAGGCTGCTTTCCAGTCTTGGCATGATTGCGCAACTGGAACGAGCGCAGCTGGCCGTCCATTTGGTTTCGTGTCCACCCAGAGAGATTCCCTATTTAAAACTACAACTGCAAAACACGTCAACATTTAATTTAAGCTTTATTTAACTTGTTTTTGCCCTGTTCTCTTGCACGTGTGTGGAACTGCATTCGCAGTTGACCTGAGAGTAATGTAGAGTTCAAGTACAGTGCTGCCAAAGCAATTCCACACACGACAACAATAAAAGAGTGATCAAGTTAACGCGATGTCTTGTTAAACTGATCGTAAAAGTCGTCGTAGACAGCATTGCTGAGCTGCTCGAGCGAATCCTTACGCTGCTTCTCCTGCTCAATGGCCAGCTTCGCATTGTCGCGCACCAGATCATCGAGCTGCTGCTTGTACTTGCGATCCATGTCGATCTGCTTGTGCATCAGCGAGCGATCCATATTGATGGCATACTGCTCCCACTGCTTGTCCATCAACTGTGCCTCCGTCTTGCGCTGCAGCGTGTCCGTCAACTGTTGCACCTGCCCCTTGCGGAAGTCGCGCAATTCATCTGGAGTCATGCCGCGATACATGAAGGCGATCTTCTTGTTGGGATTGGTGCGCGACTGGGCGACATCGGGATTCTCCGTGAGCATGTCACTGGACAACATGTTATAGATCTCGGCCATGTCATCCTCGTAGGTCTCCTGCTTTTGGCGCTGGCGATTCTCCTGTTTCTGCTTGGCCAAGTTGATGTTGAACTGCCGAATCTTGTGTATGATTTGATGGCGCATACGGTGATCCGACTTGGCCATCTCCTCCAGATGCTTGTCGCGACACCAAACACTCTCCATGTACACATTGTCGGCCTGGCGACGCGCCTCCTCCGCCTGCTTGCGTTCCATCACCTGCTGATCGAGCCAGGCGCGTTGCTGCTCCCGCTGACGCACCTGACGATCACTCTTGTTGAGATCCTCGCCGTAAAAGATCTGCGCACTGGAAATGCCCAGTGTGATGTCTGCATCGGAGATGCGTACTGGCGTCGATTTCTTCAAGTAGTTGGGATCATTGAGATCGAATTCGCGTCTCTGATCCTTGCGTTGATAGCGACAACGATAGAAATTCAGATCCGAGTCCATGATGCGTTTCTCCTTCTCCAGTTCCTTCTCCTTGGCGGTAATCAGACGCTTTTGCAGCTGCTCCTGCTCCTCGTAACGTTTATCGCACTCCAGCTGCTCACTTGCCTGTTTCTTCTTCTCCCTTATCTGTCGCTCCAGCGTATCCAAGTCGAGCTGAAGAAAAGAATACATTAGAAGAGGAAAAAGGTTTAGTTTACCCCAGACTTACTCCAAAAAGCCGCTGCTTGGCGTTGAAGATGCGTTTCTTGCGCTCCTCTTCATACTGCTCCCGTTTCTGCAGCTTGATCGCCTCGCTGAGATCATCCTTGGTACACAAAGCCATTTTGAGCGTCATGTTGCAGCTTTAATCTCCTATTTGTCCGCTTCAAATGTAGTCTATTCCGTGTGAAATTTGTTTGCTTTCTGAAACAGAAATTCAAAGGAAATTTTAGTATATCGAGTTTGATTGTTGCTTGGTTGCCGGGTCGATTGTTGGTAGGTAGCTTTGTTTATAGTGTGACAACCCCATTAAATAGGATATTAAATATTTATTTTCTTAACTATTTATAATACTTTTTAATACGATACTACCTGAAAAAAGGAGCTTAAAGTATCCGATATCGAAAGAAAGAAATGCTTTTAATAAAGAATTTCACTAGAATATTAAGCTAGTTCATTATTTATTCATTCATTATCAGCTTACTTAGCTGCAATGTAATGATATTACTTATGTATTTTAAAATTTCCCTAAGACATTCCCTATTCTATTATGCTACAAAGAAAGCAATACCAGCCTAATGACTTCATAAGAATGGATTTTAAAAATGAACCCTAAACCGATTCGTAGAACTCCCAAACTTTAGGTAAAAATCACAATTTCATGCAGTTTGTCCGAATGGTCTCTTTAGTGGCTTTTCCGGTGGCGTTTGACGTGTCCAATAATCGTTAAGCTGGCTATTAAATAAACACCTAATGTACATATCGGGCTCGTATTGCCGTTTCGGCCAAGATTTGTGCTCGGAGAGCGTTGTTCGTATTTGGATGCGGCTCACGTACTGCGAAATAACCAATAAACAAATAAAAATTGGTAAATTCGATTTCAGGCGAGAGAGAACGAGAAGGGAAGCAAAACGTTGTGCAGGGAAATTGCGTTGCGAACGAGTTTAGTTCCCAAGCGTAGTTTTGTTTTTGTTTTTTCAAGTTTCGGTTACTTTTTTTTTGTTTTGTGTGCAAGAACCAACTACGAATATAAACGAGTGTGAAATCTACAAATAAAAATTAAACGTAAAGTCTTTAGTTTTACCAGCCTATAATTGTATGTGTAAACAATACGAGTTTGATTGACGCTGATTGTTTAACGCTCTTTTTTGTTTACCACTTCACACTTGTGGCAGACTATTGCTTAGGTATTATGACTTGTTAACTCACATCTCCGCATCGCTTTCTCGTATTTGCAGAAGAAGCATCGCCCCAAGCCGCAGTACATGCGTCGCCAGACTGACATCAATCACTCGATGCGCGCCATTCTGGTTGATTGGCTTGTTGAGGTCGCCGAGGAATACAAACTGGACACGGAAACTCTCTATCTGACAGTGTCCTATCTGGACCGCTTCCTTAGCCACATGTCAGTGAAGCGCGCCAAGCTTCAGCTGGTTGGCACTGCGGCCATGTATGTCGCTGCGTAAGTAATCCAATGAGTCCCCGCCCCCTCCTACACTACTCTCGTATGCCCAAGCTGTAGCTTAGGGACACAACATGTCAACACTTAACGCCGCTCTGTGATGATTGATTCGTTCATAGTTTATGGCAGCACACTTAGCTAATCAAATTGCTGTGTGTGTCAGGGGAAGGAAGTGGTCATCATTTACACACTCATCCTTTGGCAATTGAAATTGTAACCGTATGTTTATTCTGCTTGTAGTAAATATGAGGAGGTCTACCCACCGAACGCTAGTGAGTTTGTCTTCCTCACTGACGACAGCTATACACAGGCCCAAGTGCTGCGCATGGAGCAAGTGTTCCTCAAGATTCTCACCTTCAATTTGTCCACACCAACACCTTACGTTTTCATGACCACCTATGGCGTGATGAGCGATATGCCCGAGAAACTCAAGAGCTTGGCCTTGGTAAGGCGATGTCAATAGTTCCTCTTTAACATCAACTAATTTGAATTACTTGTGTATTGCAGTACATTTGCGAGTTGTCACTGCTGGAGGGAGAGACTTATATGCAATATTTGCCATCACTGATGTCGTCTGCTTCGCTCGCTTTGGCACGTCACATTTTGGGTATGCAGATGTGGACGCCAGAGCTGGAAAAGATTACCACATACTCGTTGGAGCAATTGATGGATGTGGTGGTGCTGCTCTGCAAAACACACAAGGGCGCCAAGGACCTCAGCACTCAGGCCATACAGGAGAAATACAAGCGAGACAAGTAAGTTTGTAACTGGCCAGCAAACATTTCAATTTGAGTAATTATACGTTTTACTTTCTTGCAGATACAAGAAGGTGGCAAACATCGAGAGCATACAACTTAGCAAGGAAAACATGGAGGATCTATTGCAGGCGTACAAGGCAGCCTGCTCAACGGACTTATTGTTTGGCCTGAATGAGGATTCGAAAGTCGATTTGTTTTATAAGTTTTAAGTGTTTTTTTACAAAACAGCATCAGCCATGATCATATTGTATTGTAATTTGTAGGTTAGCGTTTTGCATTGTAAAACCCTTCTGCTACATATCTAGTTGTATTCGTTATAGATTAATGTAAGTACGATTAAGTTGAGAACTGCTGCCAGCTATCATCATCTGCCAAAGCGACGCACGCGGAATGAAACGAGCAAGCACTGTCACTGCCATCTAGATACAAATTTTGATCAATTTACACTCTGGCGAGGTATTGGACGATTTAATATGCTGACTAAGCTAACAAACAACATCATTGCTACTATCAAGAGAACAACGCACACACACCACACACAAGATTTGAAGTCCTCAGCGCGAGTTTGTCACGCCAAGCGTGCGCAGCAGCAAATGATTTAATAGAAGAAACATGGAATAAAGCACCTCACAAAACAAAACAAAAAACTAAAACGACAAAATAACAATTTTTAAGCTATACTAACACATACCTTATTTTTTTAGGCATTGAGTTTTTGTCAAAATACAAAAATACTAGTTCGTACATATATTACATATATACATATTTAAACTAATCACGCTTACTACACATTTAGTTCAACATTTTAATGTATTTGTATGATTATTTATTTGCCTAGTGCAGAGTAAATTGAAAATCAATTTGGCAAGCGCTGGATGATGTTTAATTCGCTTCAACAATTATTTACATTTAAATAGAATCAGTTGTATTTGTAATCACATTTGCGAATTTTACTAACCGTCAATAAACCCATGAAAGCCAAACTACGTTCTTTTTTTTCTTTTGCTTGAAACTACTGAATCCTGTTTTATGATAGCTAACAGGATAAAATGTTATATATACTATCAGTATACTATATATACTAGCAGAATACTATATATACTAGCAGTATGCTATATATACTAGCAGTATACTATATATACTATCAGTATACTATAGTATATACTATCAGTATACTATAGTATATACTATCAGTATACTATATACTGTTAGTATACTATATACTATCAGTATGCTATATACTATCAGTATACTATATACTATCCGTATACTATATACTATCCGATACACTATCGGATTATCCTTTGTGCTGTCTGCAGTTCAAAATTAGCATTGAATTGACTTAATTGATGAACATTAAAAGTGTCAATTAGTCCACCCAATTAGTTCCGATTGTAAATTACCTAAATTAGCATATTATTTACTCAGCTGAATCAAATCGAATTCAAATTGAAATTCGACGAAAACAAATTGAAATGGAAATAGAAATTGTATTCGTTTTTTATAGTAACAGTTTATTTAAAAAAATAAGGAAAACAAAGTAAAATAGTTGAGAGGATGCATTTGTATCCTCAGTTGGAGCTGGACGCGCAAACACACACACACACAGATCCACCGAAGTGGATACTCGATTTGGGAGTATTCATTGTTAATTCGTCTTGGTTCGGATACAGTTACAAATGCAACTCTTGAGCGTAAAAGAAATCGACAAAACAGAAATGCAAATAATTGTCTGCAATGCATGTGTATATTGATGCCACATGGATTCCACTGGTCCGTCCGTCCATCCGTCCCGTGTTCCATCTAGTACGCAAATCGTGTGTCCGGATGATAGCCAAGCTTGTCAAGCGCTGGATTGCAGGCAAAGTTAATCATGGGCGGTGGGCCGCAAAGCAGAACGATCGTGTCATCGTTGGCCGGCAACAGATGAGCGCCAATCATTTCGTCATTGATGAAGCCCACGCTATAGTTCCAGCCTGTATTAAAAGATAGAAATGGTAAATAGATTAGTAAACATATTCTCTTATTATATGATTTGTTAGTACTAACTGCAGAACCTGCACGCGTTCACAAATTCCCTTTTTGTATTTTGTGAAATGAAAAGCAAAACACTTGTGTTGCAAATTTACATTCTAAGTAGATGGCTAGCTTGGTTAATTGGAACTTAATAGCTAAAACGTTGCTCAGACCGATGGCCCAGACGCTCCAGACCCGGTATGCATGTGTAGTTGACCATAGGAGGCGGTCCGCAGAGCAGACACAGCGTTTGTGGGTCGGGCGGATGCAGATGCTCGTGCATCATATCGTCATTGACATGGCCAGTGTTGTAGGACCAGGCTATAAAGCGCGCGTGCGCCGTGCGCGGCATCCGTTTGAGGGCAGCATGTGGCGAAGGGGGGGCAAACACGAAATTTTCAACATAATAGATGGCTTTTTAGCAGTGCGCTACGCTTACAACTACAACATTTGATGGCAACTAATTGTGATTTGTGGTTGTGGCGATGTGAGATGCATTCCGAGTGTGATTTGCAATTCATTTCATACATTTGACTTATATAAATTACTCAATCATTCGCCTAGCTACATATATTTTGTGATTACTATTAAATGCAGCTAAACATCTAAACACAAATCTATCTAATCGCAATGCCTATAAATAGCTGCTTGCTGCTTATAATAAAGACGTAACAAAACATGCATTAAATTTGAATTTATACAAAATTCACTTGGCATCGATGTCAGTGTTAAAAATAACTTTACAACTGCTAACTACACTTGTGGTATTTTATATTAAATAGAGAATATCCTCGCTAAACATTACTACTATAACTTTAACTAAACTTCTCAATTATATGCCCAAAACTTTGATGAATCGGTGGAATGAACAATGTATGGATGCCTGATTTGTTAACTGCAGCTGCTGCTCACCTTCGGCTGATTTATCCACGGTGTACCAGACCTTGAACTGGTCAGGATGTTTCTTCGCCAAATCATCAAGTTCTTCGCGCAGCAGAATGTCCTTTTCACTCTGTAAAATATAGAACGTTATTAATAATTGTTGCGATCGTTAATAATTAATGACTTCCACTCACCTGGTTGGCAAACAGCAGCGCCAGTTGCGTCTTGTCCTTCTCGTTGCGCTTCAGCACTTCACGCACCAGCTGCAACATGGGCGTGATGCCCGTGCCACCTGCAATCATGTTCACATACTTGGCCGTCACATGCTTGGGGGGATCCTTGCGCAGCTTCTTGATGGAGAACGTGCCATTGCCCAGATACTGCAATCGACCCGATGGACCGCGGAATGAGATCTTATCGCCCAGTTCCATTTGCTCCAGATACTGTGTCATCTTGCCACCAGCTGGGAACTTGGGATGCACATCCTTGAAGTACACCTTCACCACAAGATCCACATAGCCCACATCCTCATCCGACGAGATGGGCGTATAGGGACGAATAACCAGCTCATTGTCAATTGTGGCAATCAGATGAATGTGCTGACCCACAGGCAAGCCAAGGATGTGCTGCTTCGAGGGCAGTCCAAAGCGGAAGCGACGCGTATCATGGCTGAGCACCTCCTTCTCGATCAGCGGCAGCTGGTACTTGTCATTGGGATCCACCAGAGTCCGCAGACGTGCGGTTCTGTTGGGTTCGCGGCGGGGTTTCGTTGACTTCTTGTTGATGAAATAGTGAACAATGAGGGCACCGGCGACCACAGCAATTACGCCCACCGCAATTGGTACAAACTGAAAATCCACAAAAATAATACAAATACATATTAGATGTTTATTTATGAATTGCAATTTCTAGAGCTTGAAGCTAAAGTTCATCCATTTATATAATGAAATTATCTAGCGTGACATTAATAATACAGGGAACGAACACCTAATTTAATAATCTTTTAAATTTATACTTCAAGATACCTATTAATAAAACTATTAAGTTTGTATTTCGCATTGTTATTATACCCGCTACCCTGCCGGCAGGAAATGTATGTAACAGGTAGAAGGAGGCATCTCCGACCCAATAAAGTATACATATTCTTGATCAGCGTCAACAGCCGAGACGATATAGCCATGTTCGTCTGTGTGTCTGTCCGTATGAAACACTGGATCTCAGAGACTATAAGAGATAGACAGCATTTGTTATGTTTGCACGCAGATCAAGTTTGTTTCAAATTTTTGCCACGCCCCCTTCCGCCCCCGAAAATCAAAAAAATCGAATAACAAGCGTAATTTTAAGGCTAGAGTTGCGAATTTTGGTATATACAATAAATACTATAGTAGTTATGATTCCTGAAAATTTGGTTACGATCAGACAATTGTGGAAGTTATTAAAGAAATACTTTTGTATGGGCAAAAGCGCCTACTTACAAGGGGTCTTAGTTACTTTGCCTGACAATCTGGTATATTGTGCCGTCTATGGTATATTTTGAATGGTGTACTACATCGATATACCAAGTATACCATTTGGTATACTTTTAGTATTTTTGCAGTATATTTGGTATATTTTGAAAATGATACCGCAATATTTTGCCTTTATTAAAAATGGGTAGCGGGTATCTCACAGTCGAGCACACTCGACTGTAGCTTTCTTACTTGTTATATCTATTTCATCTTAATCTTAATAGTTGTGGCGCTACTTATTATTTTTTATGTATGTACATATTATAATAACATATAATCGCATTTTAGACCCCAATACGTTTCCTATTGCGATTGCCAGAGCAGATGCCTTTGCTGATAAGAGGTCGAATGGTGTGCTATGAAAATTTTCCTTTTACCGATAGTAAATTACCCAAATCATACGTTGTCAACAAAACTACACGCAAACAAAGTTAAATAGTATCTTTATCTATTGAATTCAATGTTTAAAGAATACTTTATTAGTATTAGTAGACATTTCCTAACTAAATGTGAATACATTAATGTTATGATAAGCAAAATTACTGAATGAAAATTAGAGAATATATTTTATAAACACCCACATCGTATCTATATTTAGTAGTGGTTATAGTGAACTTTAAACGCTGCCAACTGAAGCCCCACACATCGATTGAAGCCAAACGTATTAATTGAGGTTATTCAAGCTGCGTGCAACTTTTAACCAACCGACTTGGCAGCGACCTTGAAGTCATAGTCCATTTTAGGAGTACGACGTTTTTTTATTGCATGAGGCGCACTCGATGCGCTCTCTCCGGGTGATGCAAATGTAATTAACTATGACGTCACAACTGACTCGCAGGCAAGATAAACAGAGAGCCCCCATATGGGCTATCCAAAGAGAGAGCGAGCGAAAGCTGAAACGCTCTTGCTCTTTGACAATGTAGGAAATAAACTTACATCGAAATCGGTCATTTTACGCACTCGCAACACTTGCTATGCAATTGTTTAATATTGTTATTTGGATTTCCAATTTAAATTTTCCAGCTCTTGAACTTGACCGACACTTTATTGAAAGCAGCAAAACGCTTGGTGAACCGAACGCGGTCGCGCACAATTTCCAATTGAAATGAAGTCAACGCGGTGAAGTCAACACGAGGGCTTCGGGCTCGGTGCCGAGTCAGCACGCGTCGCCAAACAGTGAGTTGGCTCAGTAAGCTGATAAGTATGAATACTTTATCAGTCAGCTAAAAGGCAACTTGATCAGTTTGCGACTCAAATAACAGATTTCGAAAGTTTGCTAAGCATTTTATAGCGACAGAATAATTAAATAAAACACGTTTTCTATTTTTAATAACATTACAAAGTTCAAGTCATTTGCAAGGTAAATACATACTGAAGTGACTGACTGTATCACAGTAAGTATTTTCTAACGATGATAAGCAAAAAAACAAACAATTTTGCTCTGCGAGAGCTGACAAAGCACAAAAGTCGTAAGAGAGCACAATGACAGTTGAATAAATTTGTAGAGCTGATTCAGGTTCATTTTGTTAAAGAGAAAACGAGAGGCATGTTTAGCCAAAGAGTAGACTTGAGTGCCGAACAGCTGATTGGCTGTGAGCGATTAGCCGTATCGTGACGTTGCGCATACGACACAAGTACGTAAAATCCCTAATTAATATTTGCAGCCGCAGCAGACAACAAGGAATCATAATAGTAACAGCAGTGCGTAACTTCTTACGCATTGATTAAGTAACTTGCCGAAAATACGTTCAGCTACCTGTCTCTTTCTAAGCTGCTGTTACACACTTGACATAATTATAAGATCGTCGTAATAGATTTTGTTGGCTACATTAGACGCATGACGTCATAATATTTGTTGTTCAATTGGAATTCCTATATATCGAGGTGTGTGTAGATTTTTAAGTTATCCGCATGTTGTTCTGTTTTTAATTCTTTTGTGGGAGATGCCAAATGGTTAACACATGCATACAACCAAATCGCAGCATACATACAAATGGATATTTTTAACAATTATGAAATGGCTAGCGAAATGTGGTGTACGAGACGAGTATTTAATAATACATATGTATAATGCGGTCACTAACCGAGACAGTTTTGTTTTAAGAATTATGCAAAAGTTTCGTTGCAATTCGTGTTTCGTAACTTACATTGCTCTCAATTAACCGCGCCATGCCTGGAGACGCTGCTGATTGCTGGAGTTTGAATGCTGTTTATTTCTCTTGGATTCTCTGTGGTGGAAAATCAATGAGTGCACTTTTGGATAAATTATATAATTCGTGAATTGCACTGATGGAGCAACCCACTCAATGGACACTGTCGGAGGCACAGCAGTTTTATTTTAAAACGCAACGCAGGCCCAACGCGAAATGCGAACGCAGACACGACAGACAGATAGAGAGAGAGTGCTGATAGTGAAAGCAATTGTTTTGTTTGACCACGAATTATTGACTCTCTTTTTAACTACCACGACCACGAGAGCACTTCATTCGCTAAGTCTCTTTCAATACTCTTCGAACCGCTGATTAATTAAAGATTTAATAATGAAATGCGTTATTAAGTCATGAGATCATTAAGTACAAATAAATGCTGCTAAACAAGATCTCAGTATGCAAACAGATTACAGAATTGTAACCAAACAATACTTTTAAAATATGTAGAAAAACTTGTTTTTTAAGAGAGACAGTAATGTGGCCGCACTTGAAATACTGAACATACAGTTAAAGGCGGATATACATATACTAAAACACAAAATGCAAAAAAAGGCAAGTTGCTTTATCTAATTTCAGAAAATTACCAAACTGAACTGAACTAATTGCAATATTTAATAAATATTTATTTATTAGAAGTGCCTTTTCTTTCAAAACAAATTTAATTTGTTTAAAAGTAATACATTGTAAAATTAAAACCAAAAAACTAACGTTGCCACTGCCTTGCTTCAGAGTTGTATTCGCGCTGTAATCGAAACGACAGCCATACTTGTTATCGCTGCAACTCCATTCTTTCTTTCGTGAATCGGTCGTCAAGGGATCAACATGGCGTAAGTTTTTCTATCAACAAAATCTTTAAAAATATAGTGCATCCACGCAAATAATTGGAAAATTATAGAACATTTTAAGAGATTATATGCCGGTATATAATTTCCCCATAATATTTTGCGCGGTTGGCAATCAGAAACCAGCTTTTTGGACCAATATCAATGACCACATCAGTTTGGAAATGATTGCAATATTAAACTTGCGAGTTTTTGTGTTAAATATGTGACTACTCATGCAAGTTGCAACCATTTACACATTACTTCAACATCAACAATAATATTTCTACCAAAGTTTGTGAAACTAATGAATGCTTTTTAACAATTGCAGATCGAAAGTGTCTCGTGACACGCTCCTTGAGGGCGTCACTACTCTTCTGGAGCAGTCGCTGAAAAAGAAGCGCGGTTTCTTGGAATCTGTGGAACTCCAAATTGGCCTCAAGAACTACGATCCCCAAAAGGACAAGCGTTTCTCAGGCACTGTTAAGTACGTTGGCTAAACAACAAAATACCTGCACTGCATTTTTACCCTTAAACCGGGCATCATCAGTGTTAGGAAGTCGATGATGTGATGTCAACTCGATTCACAACTCGACGAGACCTGCACTCAGGGTCTTAAAATCAAATTGAGTAGGTATCAGAAATGATACCGAACCCTAGATTAATACGTAATAACAAGACACACATGCTGTGTAAGTTTTGCTCCCATTTGAAAATGGTTGCTCGATTTTTAGCTAGCTTCATTTAAATTGTCTTCTTTCCCACAACTTCAGTTACTTATTGTAAACATTTTCCTTTTTATTATAGGTTGAAGCACGTGCCCCGCCCTAAGATGAAGGTGTGCATTCTGGGCGATCAGCAGCATTGCGATGAAGCCAAGGCTAACGGCGTTGAGTTCATGGATGCTGAGGCTCTGAAGAAGCTGAACAAGAACAAGAAGCTGGTCAAGAAACTGGCCAAGTCTTATGATGCTTTCTTGGCTTCCGAGTCTCTGATCAAGCAGATCCCACGTCTGTTGGGTCCCGGTCTTAACAAGGCTGGCAAGTTCCCTGGTCTGCTCTCCCACCAGGAGTCGATGTTGGCCAAGATCGAGGAGGTCAAGTCCACCATCAAGTTCCAGATGAAGAAGGTGCTGTGTCTGTCCGTTGCCGTTGGCCACGTCGGCATGAAGCAGGATGAGCTCTCCCAGAACGTCAGTTTGTCCATCAACTTCTTGGTCTCTCTGCTCAAGAAGAACTGGCAGAACGTGCGTTCTCTGCACATTAAGTCGTCGATGGGTCCCCCTCAGCGTCTGTACTAAACATCGTTTGAGCCATGTTTTACACTTAACAATATAAAATACAAAATAAATTTTACGTTTTTCTAATGTACTTGCAAGACTTTTAATTTGGGGATTTTTCCTTGTATTTTACTAGTTCGATTCTATTCGAACATATTACAGTTAATTCTGGGGTTTTGTTAAATAATTGATAGAATAATAGATAGAATTGCAGATCAATATTAATTTACTATTATATGGTGAAAGATGTTATTTTGAATATATAAAATCGTACAAGCTGAAAGTTTCATCATGCAACTGTTCTTAGAACTCTATTAAATTAAACGAGCTTTGAGTAAAGACAAACTATATATTTCTATTTAGTCAATTAAATTATTTACAATTTTCCACTCTTTAATGATGTATAATTAAATTAACATCAAGAAGCTCTTATTCCAGTATACAAGAAGTTTTCTCCACCATCGAAAGAATCCATAGAGGTGTTTCGTTCAAGTTTTGAATAACAAATTAAAGAATCTTCGCTTACAGATAAATATTTCTTTTATTAGCTAATTTATTTACAATCCGTAAATATAAATCCCTATCACATTTCCGTAGAGCTAATTGTCCTCGCGAGAAAATCACGCACATCTAAAGCACGTATGGAATCCTCATTGTTGTCTGGCTGATTTGGGAAAATGGGAGGTGGCCTGAACCTGGAGACATCCACACTATTGCCCCACTCGAGCATGTGTGGCTCGCTGAGCTCCTCGAGCAGATTGTGCAGCACGGTGGCTGCCGTAATGATACAAGAAGCGGTCTGGAAGCTGATGTCAAGTGGTTGACTAAGGAAACGCCAACGTGACATCAGGCGATGTAAGGCACAATCACTGAGCTCCTGCAGATGATCGGCTACCTCATTGAAATCGTATTCGTGCGGCGCCACAGGATCCGTATATTGCTGTAGCAGCCAAGGTCTCAAGGGATAATTCTGATGAACGGGAGCCAGCACAAAGGTGGGCACCTCACGCCCATTGATGCAACGTAGCGGCAACTGCGAAAGAGGATTGGGAGAGTGCGCGAAGAGTGGTGACAATGGCGCCCTGTTGCCACTTGCATTGCCCAGCTGCAGTTCACGGAACAGCATGCGATCGTCTAGGAGAAACTCCATGCGTAGCGTGGCATCACCTTGCCCCTTCCCCTTGCCACGCAGTGGAATGCAGCAGACGGCGAGCACACCAATTAGAGCAGCTGGCATGTTGCATTCTCTGCGGAATCCGGCCAAGACATTTGTGCAATCCGTTTGGCTTTGGGGCAGCAGACGCAACGCTTTGCCCAGGCTGCTCATCACTGCATTGCAGAAGACCTTCAAGCACTTGATGGTGCGTGCTCGTGGTAGTGCAAACTGCTCCGATATGATAGAAATGCGTTCACCGCTGGCTAGGAAGTAGAGCGCCAATCCCACGCATTTCTCGGCGGAGATATGCTCCAAATAAGGTGATGTTAGCTCGGGCACTGATTGCAGCGTCGGGGCCAATTGGCTGCAGAGCATCTGGAAGGTGCTGCGGGTTACATGTAAGCTGTTGAGGAACTGTTCGTCGCTGAACTGCGGCACAGTCAGTTCCCAGAACTCGGAGTGCGCTGTGGGCACAATTTCAGCTGTCGGGGATTCGCAATTCTGTGCAATTGGCTCCTCCTCTTCCAGATTGTCTAGTTGGGCGTGCTTAAGCCGCATCATGGCAAACATGTGCATGTACTTCGACTGCAGCTGTATCATCTGTTGCATGAAGAACGAACGCATCTGTTTGAGACGTCGTCGTGCTCGCTGCTGGCGACGGCGACGATGCGTAATCACCGTCTGTTGCAGGTGCCGCACATGTAGTTTGATCAGCATGGCAACTTTCTCCTTTCGCTGTTGCACATCTGCAGCCATGTCGTGTGTTTTATCGTTGACAAGTTGCTGCAGGACATCGTTTAAATCTTTGTTTATAAAATTCAGTTCTTCGTCCATAATTATAACGATACAATGTGACCGTGTGTGTGATTGACACCATGCCAAAAATACCGTTTCCAAAGAAAGCACTGATAAATCGCAATTTCGATAACTGTGAACAGAAATTTGTTATCGATTTAGTTGCACATGGCAGTTAAAATTTAAATTTAATGCAAATTTCAACTAATTTTAACCCAAAGCACAAACACAAACTTTTTCTTTGTATTTATTTATTTTTTTTTTTTTATTATTCACATTTATTTCAAGTTGCCGAAATGGTTGAGTATATATGATGCAGCGTCTCTGTTAACTAACAGTGTAGCAAGCTGTTAAGCATATGTTTATGCCACAAACAGTTCGATCATAAGTGCGAAAACAAAAACACACGATAACATTGTTGTCGCGAAATGAGTGACAACGAGGATACCACATTGCACATGGAACTTATTGAGTACGCAACAACTTCCTGTCGCTTGCTGTTTATACAGGATGCTGCAACACTCACCGATTTCACGCCGGGCAATGCAGACAACGAACTATCCACGATGGAGCTGAGTGAGATTCTATTGAGAGACATTTTGCCAAGGGTGCATAGCTACCAGTTAACAGAAGCTGTTAAGAAGCGTTTGAAATTACTCGATCTGCATCCGGGATTTCGTAAAACCCCTGAAGGCTATCAATATGTATCAAAGAGCAATGAGACGCCATTTACTTTAAAACTTGGACGCGATTTCAATTTGACAGACAACTTGCCTCGTTTGCTGGTGAGTTGTAGGGATGCAAAAGGTTAGAAAAGTTGCGAAATTGTTTTTTTGTTTTGTAGTCTTCACAGCCGAAGCGGCCGAAGGAGTTTCAATTAAATGCGACTGACGACTCACACACAATGCTCGTGGAGCAGCATGTAGTGTCATTTGTAATGCCCAAATTCCAATTAAGTCAGGATCTTGCTGCTCTGCTCTCGGCCTTCTTATCAACCGATATGGAATTGTCCTGCGCTCAATTGCATAGTTTGCCAGAGATTCAGCGGCGTTTGCGACAGGCCAAGCAATCCTTTGAGGATACGGCTAATGTGCTGCCACTTCGAAAAAATCTCGACATGATCGTTGATTATGTGATAATTTTTGAGAAACTCAAAAAGAAACTTTGCAATGTATTGTCACACGCGTAAAGGTATAAGAACAAGACTCGATTTTAATAGTTTATAAAGAAAATAGGATATTATAAGTTATCTTTAATTAACGCTAACGGACAGACTTCTTCTTTCGCCTGCTACGTTCATCGCTCAACAGGTAAACGAGGTGTTGTGATCTCGCTCTCACTCTCTTTGTGCTAAGAGTAACTCTGGGTGCACCACAACAAACTCTCTCGCTCTCTCGTGGCCAGCTTCAGTCTTGTGTGCTGGGGGTTTCGATTTCGGTTGCTGGTTTGGCTTTTCAGTCGCAATCTACGTGTAACCAAAGATAGACGAGGTGCCGAGTATCGCGAGTCCCCCTCGAGTGCGTTTTGCTTTTGGGTTCGCTTACGTTTCGGGAGAGTGTGATAGAGAGAGAGCGCGGTGAGCGGGACGCGAAAGTGCGGAGCGTGGCTCGTAATGTCTGCCAAAGCGTAACGAAAATTTTCAAGACAACAAAAGCGAGCAGCAGCAGCAGCACCAACAACAACAATAACAGGCAGCATATCATTAATGGCATTTTCTGTTTCGTTTCGAGTTTGTGTGTGAAAAGTGCACAAAAGTAGCAAATGAATGGCAAACAAATGAAAATGTAAAAGGTATATGCGAAAAAAGTATCTGCAAAAATGTTGAAAATAATCAAATGTTATTAAAATTAATTGTCAAATTGCTGTGCGCGCTACAAAAAAACAACCATTGCATGAAAAGATTTCGACTTGAAAAATATGATACAAGCGTTTTGCCATTTTACACACCTGCAGTCTGCTCTATGTGTGTGTGTGTGTGTGTGTATGAGTGCAGCTAGGCAACGCTGTGTATGAGTGTGTGTGTGTGTCGTTGCATAGCTGTAAACCAGTTGCCAATTGCAACGTGTTTTTTCCTGGCCATAAAACTAGCAAGAGACTTTATGGGAAAATTGGGATGCGGTCAACTTGCTACAAGATCCATTCATAAACTGAAGAAAAGAAAATTTGCAAAAATTAATAATCAAACTGCTTCGATAAACTCTAGAAATCTACAAATACTTCACTCTTGTATTTATTTTTGCTGCCTTGTTGGCCAATCTGGCTAAAAACACGTCCGAAACAAGTCAAAAATAAAAAGAATATCACAACAAAACAACGCAACAACAACAAAAACTAACACACACAAAAAATTCCACCAAATATGTGAAGAGAATTGGTATGAGCAAAGTATATAAAAGATTTAACTGCTTTTTTTGGGTATTGTCTTTTTTTGTTTTTGGCTAATAAAGCAATTTTGATATCGTAAATTGAGAACAGTGCGCACACGAACACGAAGCAGTGAGATCATTAATATTTTAAGAGAGCAAACTACCAACACACAGAACTGAATGAGAGACAGGTAGAGAGAGAGAGAGCGCAAGCTGTGCTCTGCTGGAGCGTAAAAGGCCAGCCCAATTGTTGTTGTCCGAAAATGAAAAACAAAAAAAAACAATTGAAAAGGCAACGAAATGCGCTTACATTTCACTAAAAAGTGCACTACAAACAAACAAGTGGAATATTATACAATAAATATATGTGTTCTTATATCGTATCGTATATGGAAATGTTCCAGCCTGTGTGTGTGTGTGTGAGTGTGCGGAGGTGTAAAACACAAACGATCAAAAAGCGCGCGTCTCGTTTTGGGTTTTGTTTTTGCAAGCAAACCAAACAAAAAGCTCGCTTTGGCTGTCAGAACTGTGAACACGACGTATGAATGTATGTGGGCAGCGCCGTAAGCAGCGCAGCTTGTTTTAAGTTTTGTATTAATTTGAAATGCTAATGAATTGATGCTCAACAGCAGTTTCACAAAAGATCGTTCATATTCATATATAATGCTAGATGCATGAAGTGGCTGCCAACTCATAATTAAGACCTCTATCGTGTATTCTTTTGCACATAATTCGAGTGAGTGAAAGGGTCAGTTTAGCTCTCAAGGTAATCAAGGTTGATGATGGCTTGTTTAGAGGCAAACACACACAAAAACCGTGTTGCCCTTAATGCGCATTGAATATCGTAAGCACAACTGATTACAATGACTAACTAAGTTCAGGAAGCAGTTTGCCGTGTAATCTTGCATTTATTTAGCATGTTTCTGCATATCTTATATCCGGAATTTGTAAATACCAAACAGGTATATATTTAGCTACGTCATAAATCCGTTGACTTAAAAGCTTCACAGCTTGACAGTCAAATGATTCTACGCTTGCGCTTTGTATTCTCAAATTTACGATACAGATCCGCTTAAGCAAAAACTCACCTGATGTGCGATGCTCTGCATGTTCGCTCTCTTGCGTGCGCTCTCTTTCTTTCTCTTACGATATTCGCGCAAAACTAAACTCCTACCTGTTGCTTCTTTATTTTCTTTTTGAGTTTTGTTTTGATTGCTGTGTTTGCTTTTGTGCATACATTTTCCGCATTTTTTCATGTGCCCACTGTTGAGGTATTCAGAACACATACCACAAGCAACAGTGAAGCAACAGCAACAACAAAATACGAGTTAATACAAGACGAAGTTGGCAAAAAAAAAAAATGACGAACTTTCATTAGCGTTGCGGGTTTGCTAAACATTTTGACAAGCCCCGCTATCTTTTGGAACTACTTACGACAAGGTACGGACAAGCGGGCAATGCGATTACGAGTGGTAAAAAAGAAATTCATCATTTGTGCGAGTGACAAGCACAACGCTGTCGACGTTGACATCGCAATCGCACAGTGGTAACTGATCTTAGTTTGCTAAAAGTGTTCTGCGATTAAGATGGTAATGTAGTGAAGTTCTGACTATAGTTAGTGAGTGAAGAGTACGCTTTAAAAATACAAATATTTCTTGCTATGTTTCTTTTAATTTAATGGTAAAGAGGAATTCGAATTACGAACTTCACGAACTGATCAGGATTGTAGTAAAAATTGTTGGATAGTAAGTACATAAGTGAAGACTAAGCATTATAGCTAAAAATTACTGTATAAATTTAATGATTAAGAGAAATTCGAACTAGCTGAAATTGCTTCTTCACAAACTGATCAGGATTGTGGTGAAGTTCTTAGAATAGTGAGTGAAGAGAAAGCTTTATAGCTAAAATTGCTATGTTTCTTTTAATTTAATGGTTAAAAGAATTTGAACTAGAGTGAATGCTGAAATTACTTCTACACGAACTGTAAGCAAATGATCGTTTAATAGTTAAAAGAATTCTGTATTTATTATTTGGTTTTCGTAACGTTTTTGGGACACAAGTGAATGTAAAGCTAAAGATGAAACTGGGTAGATTCTTAAAGATAAATGAAAAATTATATTAATATTGCCAAAGAACTCCAAAAATTTCTTGTTTAAAGAGTCTAAGCACATACAAATTTCAAAAGTTTCTATATTAACATTTAAAAATATGTGTAAATTACCAATCTTGAGGTTTCTGGCTATTATTATAGCTAAGCACAACAATTTAATGCACATGAAAGATACGAACGATGATAGATCATTTCTACTTATAGAAGATCCTGAGTTATTATGAAATTTCAATGAAGTTTTAGAGACTTTAGAGAATTAAACTAATTTTGTTTTTTTTTTTGGTTTTCATATATTTTTGTATATTATTTTAATTATTATATTTTTTTTTTTCATTATTATTATTAAATATTATTATTATTATTATTATATTATATTACTTTGTTATTATAATAATAATAAAAAATAATTATAATAAAATAATAAAAATAGTGTAAAACAAATAATAAGTAATAAACCAAAATTAGTTTAATTCTGGTAAAAAAGAAAAATTATCAAAATTTCAAGAAATTCAATAATAGCTTTTGAAAGATCAGTAAGCGCAGAGCAATTTAAAAGTTTCTATCACTCATTATCGCAGTACACAACAAATTTAGGAAACCGGACAGACAAACGAGCAAAGATAATCTGAGTGTTAAAGCTCAGCTGACACCACTGTGCACAGTGGCAAGGCAACTTATGCCATTACTTTCTGTGGCTTAATATCGTAAATCAGCTGCTCGTCACGTTCGTCAGCTCAGCTCAACGCTCAACGCTCAGCGTACAGCGGCTGCGCTCAGTTGCGATTGTGGGGCGCTGGGAGTCGCTTCGGTCTACTATAATAATAAATCCCCCATGCTATAGCTTGGGGGTCTCTGGACTATGGGCTGATGTTATTGGGGGTATGGTCTTTGGCATGCGAGCAATGTGTTGTTGTTTTTATTTCTTTACTTTTTTTTTTATTTTTTTATTGGCCATTTCATTTGCGCGGGCCACAAACGTTGCGCACTTTCCTTTGAGCGTATAGAAAACGCGTTTACTGTGCGACTTTTAAATGCTTTTCACTGCTTTTACCAAAGTGTTGATGTTGTTGTGTTTGTGTCTGTGTGTGTGTGTTGTTATGTATGTGCTTTATTTTTGTATTTTTCGTCGCTTTCTTACAGAGTTGCGCTAACCAAAGAAAACTTGAAATTTAGTGCGTCGCATCGTCGTCGTCGTCGCATCGATCGCATTGCAAGTTTTGTTCGTCAGATGCTCACATCCGCTTGCCAACAATAGTGAACAGCAGTTGCACAATTCAAACACAACTGCTAGTAGTAATAATAAAAAATAAATATATATAATAATTGTACATAAAAGAAACAAGAAAACCACCAACAATAACAACAACAAATTATCTGAGTGTCGTCGTTAGACGCAAAGCCGTGTCAAAGTCAAAATGCGCGTATCCAACAGATACAAGTCATCGTCATCATCATCAGCAACAGCAGCAGCAGCAGCAGCAGCAACAACAACAGCAGCCACCACAGCAACAACAACAGCAACAGCAATTGCATCTTACCAAAGTCTAAGCACGCACATTGAAGTAATTGCAGCAGCTGGACGCCATCGAGTACTCGTATAATGAGTCAAAATGTGGCCGATAGTCTGGTGAGTACCACACTCATTACGTATACGACGCGTAGCTCGTCAATATGCATAGCTACAAACATACATATCTCTATTTATCCGTCTGTGTTTGTGTTTGTATCCAAATTACATAGAAAGTATAGCGAAAATGCATAGAAAGTAACGCGAAAGTAGCTTTAAGGTCATACGTGTATCTGTATCTGTATCTGTATCTGTATCTGTATCTGTATCTGTATCTGTATCTGTATCTGTATCTGTATCTGTATCTGTATCTGTATCTGTATCTGTATCTGTATCTGTATCTATATCTGACCATTTCTTCTCGTGATCTTTGGGCCGAGAAAGGTGCGTCCCATTCGAGCCGATAATTACTCTGGCTAATACAACTAATTGACGCCTTTGGGGCATAAATAAACTTTTGCTTGGTCTATAAAAAACCTTTTTGGCGCTAACTCTATTGTTAAATATTTACACAAAAAAGCTTCAGTTGGAATTCATATTTTTTTATCATACACGCTAACTGAATTGTACATTAAAAAAGTTTAAAATTATTATTTAATTCTCTTTTTTTATTAATTTTATAAACTGTTTTTTTTTAATGCATTCATGATATCACTTTTGCCAAATATTAACAAATGAAAAATTTCAATTATATTGTTGTTTTTTTTTTCACGCAAACTCTTTTGCCAAATGTTTACAAATAAAATGCACAATAAAAACGTACAATTCATTAATTTTTTGTATGTTATTCACATTTAAATCAATTTCTTTAAACGGTTCAGCAAATACCTACAAAAATTTGCATTTTAATAAAGCCATGTTTTTATAGCATTATTATCGATTTCTACTATAAGCTTTGTTCGTTTCTTTTTATCGAGGTTCACACGATGAAATTCATGAAGAAATGTGGTTAACACGATTCCGTTTCGCTTCTTGATGTATTGTTTTTCTTTCTTTTGCCACTTGTCCAAACCTTAGTTTGTTGCATGCCACACTTGATTGCATGTCGATTTTTCTCATTGCATCCTTAATTGATCAATTGACTTGAGTTGTGTTCCAATTTTGTTTTTACCTCACACAAATACGAAAAAAAAAACGAAAGAAAACAAAACGTTTGATTGGCAGTTACGTAAATTAAAATTTATTAATATTTGTGTTTTCTTTTATTGCATTGCTATTCGACCATTCGACTGGCTCTCTCTTTTATTGTCGGCTCAAAAGACTCGACCAGGTTTTGGGCACAAAAACAAACTTGGCCAAAGAGTCCAATGTTTTTAGCCATGCGTATTTACATAATTATATCATAGAGTATAAAGTAGTGTGGTTATTTGGCACACACTCGAGGCGGAATGTGGAAGAATGTTGAATTTCCTTCATCACATAAATCAAACTAGATAAATAATGCTGCGACTGTCTAGACGTTTTAAGAGACCCATAAATAATCGTAAACAAAACCAATGTCAAGTTTCGTTTTTGGGGGGAATGGGCAGCGTTGTGAATGGAAAAGTCTAATTAGCAAATAAATTATTATGCTAATTAAATGGCATATCATTTATTAATTGTTTCATAATCAAACAATCATTGATATTGCACATTTAAAATATCAATTTGAAATTTCACTGAGGCATCTCTTTATGTGAAATAATTTAAGAGCACAATATCCCCAATATTCAAATTTCCCATTTCGTTTTGCGCGAGTGTGCGAGAACGTGCTCACGTACAAGTAAGTATATAAATAAGCGGGTGAGAGTGGGACAGCAAAGAACGTAGCAATGATTGAGAGACGTCCGTCAAAAACATAAACAGAGCGAGTGGGTGCGAAATTCCCACGACCTCAGCAAACAAAAATTACCTGAGAGCAAAGAGTGGAGGCAGATGTTGTTGTACGCTAGCCAACGTACTGCGATGCACAATCAGCGACGCTGACGCCGACGCGTAGGCAGAGGTCGCTCGAACAACCCTCGTTCGTGATGTTCTAAGAGAGTGAGAGAGGCGAGTGTTCGAGAACACGAGAACGAGAACAAAAGCCGAGTGCTGTTTTACGGGCAAACGGCAATGTTGGGGCTGTCACGGATCTCGGGTTCGACCTGGCCGATGAGTGCGTTTTCGACAGTTGTTGGCGGAGGTTGTCCCGTCAACCGTTCTCGGTTTCGCTACACAACGTTTTTTCCCAGTGTAAATGTACGGTGTGTGTGATACGAAAATCTTAGAAAATACCCCCAATCGAATTGTGAAATTTTGTTGTACAATGTTTTCATAATTAATCTAAAGGAGAGAGAGAGAGAAAGAAATAAAGAGCGAGAGAGAAATATCGCGTAAAATGCATACAAAATCTGTAGCAATTTGCTTGTGTTTTTTGTGTATGTAAAAAGAACGTGAAAATAAATAAATAAAAACGTGAATCGAGCAGACTTCACGCGGTGAGCGAAGAAGGCGCACAACGTGTGATAAAGTGCAGTGTAAACTAAGTACGAAAATAAGCAAAGGAATAAAAGTTGAAGTCGAAGAAAGGCAGAAGACTCGCAGACAAGCAGCAGGAAAAGCACGAAGAGGCGGAGGAGGAGACGCAAGAGGAGTGTACTTGCTTGCCAATTGAACGTAGTGCAACGAACCCGTAACGAAGACCAATCCTTCGTTAAACAAGGGTTGCACGTCTGACTGCTTTGCCGCCCAGCCACCCCCCAGCACAGCTGACTGTCGCATCGACTGTCTCTGACTCATCCATCATCAGAGCGGTGAAGAAGCTGGCGTTTCAAAGAGACCAAAACGTAACGAAAACTCAAATCAAAGCTTCAAAACCAAAGCCAAAGCTTCTCTTATCGCAACGTTACATCAATTTCGCTTCAGCTTACGACCAAAGAAAACAACAAAAAACAACCAAAAAAACAAGAAAAGAAAAAGAAGTAAAGGAGCTGTAAATTTTATTGATTTTGCTGTTACACACACTTCTCATTCTATCCATCGACTCCATTGAACTGCATCTGTAAAGTAAACATCACAACATCAACAGCATAGCAAAAACAATTGGACAGCGTGTATAAATTACAGAAAAACAAAAAAAAAACATCTCTACGGCATTTTCCCAAGGAAAAAAGTCAATCTCAAATGGTAAAGCGGCAAATAAAAACCCAACTTGTCTACGGAGATATGAACACAAAAGGCGCGCGCATAAAAAGTGTGTGCGAAAGGCAATAAATGCTTAGGATTGGCAAAGTCGAAGTGTGGATACACTTTCTGGAATTTGATTTATGTATTTACTTAAATTCAGAATTTAGAAAGATTCTTAATATATATTCTCGATGAAAATAATGAGTTTGCTTCAATTTAAAAGTTCAGAAAACATAATTATTAAAAAATCTTGAATACTTAATTGTAAAAGCTCAGAACTGGAAATATTTACAAAATTCCTACATTTATTTCCGATATATTTAAAATAATAAGTATAGTAAATACTGTAAATCAAATTCCAACAACAGACCACAAGCTAGTATATCATTATTCCTAATATACTACGTTTTTTAGCTGGCGTTCTGTTTGTTGTGGTTATCGTAGTTGTTGTTGGGGAACCCAACCCACCACAAAAATGCCAGCAACAACTACTCACTACACTCATTGGGAACCTACGCCAATATTATGCGCACTTTTTTTGTGTGATGTTTTTCCAAGCTCCCAGACCCCTGAAACCCCATTAACCCAAACCCATCCCAACTTGGATCGGCGTGTGTTTTGTACTTGATTTTGATGGCATTTCGGACAGACTATTTATGGCCCATACATACGATTACAAGACACATTACTACGATTTTCTTTCCTTGAGTTGTTGCTTGCTGCGTGTCTCACAGAAAATGTCAATAACAATTATGTGTAAACACATGAAACTATAGACATAGCCAGTGGCATGGAAAATTAAGCTCCCTCCCCATTCAGTGGTAATCAATGTTAAGTATTTACACTTGAGAGGACTTTCGAGTGGGCCCAATAAGATTCCCAAGGTCTTTGTGAGGCATAAAAATAAATCATTGAGAGTTGCACGTGGGAGAAAACTTTACACTGCAAAAACAAAGATTCCTAAAATCAAGAATTTGGTATTAAGAATTTTGGTCTCAAAAGTGCGTGAAAAACATGAAAATGTCAATGTTAGAAAGCACATCTTGAAAACACTTAAACCTAAATAAAAACTTAATGGGAATTTCGATGGATTACAAAATTTTGTAACATAAGTGTAATATTTTTGGTGATATTTTGAGAATTTGGCAATTTTTCAGTCTAAAGTTCATAGTTTTATGAGGGTGTACTTAGATTGGTCTCATTTTCTTAAGACAAATATTCTTGATTACGGAAATTAGGTTTTTTTTCAGTGTACGTAAAAATATCTGTATAATGTTATGCTCACCCCGAATATTTAATCTTATGTGTAGAATCGTGGTTGATCTTTAACACTTTTCTTGTCTGATTTGGCATTCATTTGCCGTAGCTGGCAGAAAAATGTTACGCTCAATTGTATATTTATATTGCATCATTTTCATTCATCATTCACAAGATTCCCAGAGCATTTATCAGCAAAATCTAAGCGAGTTACATTTGTGTGTGAATGATAATAGGTTTCTCAAGCCCATTCATTGAGCTGCGAGCCAAACAAAGAATGCATAAATATAATTTACGACTCTGAACACACCTCTAGTTTGTATATACTACACATACTATATGTGTACTATATGTTTATTTATGTTTGTATGTAATTTACAACAAAAGTTTTGCTGCTGCTTTCATTTCTTGTTATGCTCGTTGCCTGAAGCTCTAATTCAAGTTGATATTTTTATATCCGCTGTTTGTTATGCCACTGCGAGCATCTGAGTATCTCAGTATATATCATTTCTCTGCTGCACAGCGGATGTGGTTTGATAATAGCCTCTGCCAGAGAGAGAGAGATGGCACTACCTACCGTGAAAGACAGAGAGGGGGGCGAGTGCAGTCAGTTGTAACTGACGAAACGAATGGACACGGGACACTTTCGTTCGTTCGTTGTTGTTGTTCACTCATTTAGTCAGTCAGTCAAACATGAGACATGTGCAGCGTTTTAGTTGTATTCACATACTCTAACTGAGCATTGGGATTAATGCATTTATTATTATGTTTTGCCAAGCAAGAAGCGATAAGGCAATTATATACTTAATCAACATAGCATTCTGAGTCAATATTCGTTGTATGTAAATCACACGCTCTGCTTTGAAGTTATTGCCATGAAACTTATGCCAGCTCACGACTGTTTGAAGTACTCATTAATTATTATACCCGCTACTCATAGGGTAGAATGGTATTATAACTTTTTGCCTCCATGAAATGTAACATATGTAACAGGCAGAAGAAGGCATCTCCGACCCTATAAAGTATATATAATATATTCTGTTTGTCTGTCCGTCTATTCCTATGAGCACCTAGAAGTATAAGAGATATAATGTTTATGTTTGCACGCAGTTTGTTTCAAATTTTTGCCACGCCCACTTCCGCATAAACAATAATAACTATAGTCTTTTTAATTCCTGAATTTGGTTGCGATCAGATAAAAATTGTCGAAGTTATTCAAGAAATACTCTTATATGGGGAAAACGTTTTCTTCTTAGTTGCTTTGGCTGACAATCTGGTATATTTTGCAGTATATATATATGGTATATGGTATATTTAGAATGAATCTATATAATAAGATATACCACATATACCATTCGGTATATTTTTAGGTATTTTTGCGGTATATTATTTATCTATATTTTGATAATAATACGGCAAAATTTGGCTTTTACGCAAATTGGGTACCGGGTATCTCAAAGTCGAGCACAGTGTAGCTTTCTTACTTGTTCTATTATTGCTTGAGATACATTTCGAGTGCACTTCTGAAAAGCGTATTTAATTTGCGGCGTGTCGCAGCTAGAGATTTTTCTTTGCTTTGCTTCCTATAGTTTTCAATTTCAATTTTCAATTTTGTTTTGTGCTTTTGCATTGTTTGTGCTGTTTATCAATGCAAGAGACAAGAGCAAAGAGCCAAGAGCTCGTCACAGGGCACTGCGGGTCGTATCGTTATAAATAGAGCGGAGAGAGAGAGAGAGAGAGAGAGAGAGCGAGAATCTCCCCCATCGACATCGATTGTTCGCTTTGATGTTCGTTAGTTAGTTAGACCGAGGGGGTGGCTCATGTTGTAGGTGTTTTTTTCTGCTGTCGTGCTATTTTTTGCAACATCTTTTGCATTTGCGTCGCAGCCATGTCAATTAAGCCACATCAGCTGCCCACACACACCTCCAACAACACACACACACACAGCAGGCCATTAGCCATAAAACCGCACAAAGGTCAAATCCCACAGATCTATATATAGACATAAAACTCATGCAAAGTGCCTCGTCATCAGCATCCTCATTCCCCCATCATCATCATTTGACACAATTCGACTTTACTTCATTATAATTGTCGCAAAAATAAAACACACACACACAAATTTACTTTAAGAACATTTGACAATTCGCATAGAAAATTATATAATTCGAGTAGTATTCATTTTGTATAAATATATAATTTTTTTTTTGTGTGTTATTATTTGGACAATTTCGTATTTATTCTCTGTTCGGATGAATCATTTATCGTAAGCTGAAACTTTGCGTTTTTTCCGCCATTTGATTCACAATTTTGTTTTTGTTTTGTATGCTAAACGAGTTGAGTTGATTCAAGTCTCGGTCAGCTGAATCGAGAAGTGTTCCAACGGGGCTCGACGCGCACTCGATTTGCATTATTACCGAGTAATAATAAACTCGAATGAGTGAGTGCAATGTATGTGCATATTGATTGAAGGGGGGGCAAGTCATGTATTGTGAGTATATGGAACTGGATCTAGGTCTGGGCTATAATTACGCATATATATGCAGTATAGCTTGATAGTGTCAATCAGACATTGTTACACATCAGCATAATCAAAGGCATAATTCAGGTGCAGGCACCAAATGGTACACACAAATCGACTGAATAGTTAATTAGAAATACCAACGACAGGTGACTTGTTGTTGTATACAGTTGACCTCAATGCAGGTTGATAAGTTCTCAATGTGTCAGCTGAAGGGAGAGTCATTCAGTCTGTGTGTGTGTGTGTGTGTGTTTGTTGTTCTGTTTTATGCTGTCCTGTCATAATGGGGACAACAACTTGCCATGTCACTGCTGCAGCTTGTCAGCTTCTGTTTGCGGTCTGCTCTCTTTCAGTTCTGTCTGCTTATCAGTGCTGACTTCCTAGCCTAGTTATACCCTGTGACCATTAACAATGACTATAATGGGCGCCGAGTTATGTGACAGGCATGAAGAACATGTGCTTAGTCTAGTTATTTAGGCTAACTTCCGGGTTATGATCTAAATGATTGTAGCTGTGGATGAAACATTTATAATGGCAAAATGTATGCTCTATAAAATAGGATTAAATGTAACGCTTTTAGAAACCATTTTATAAGAATTCTTAAAAAGAAAGATTTATATAAAACTCTAAATATAAATTTATAAATTTATAATAACCAGAGAAGTTATTTTAAAAGCAACTTGAGTATTTAAGGGATGTCACCATACATTTTAGATTATATAATAATACTTCGATAATACTACAGGAATAAAACTAGTAAGAAATCTACAGTGGAGTGTGCTCGACTGAGAAACACCCGTTACCCATTTTGAATAAGAGAAACACAGTATTATTTTGAAAATATATCACAAAAATACGAAAATACATATATCAAAGACTATGTTTGGTATATTGATATAGACCTCATTCAAAATATACCATAGATACAAAAATATACGAAATTGTCAGCCAAAGCAGATAAGACCCTATTGCAAATGGCGTTTAAACAAAAGTAACATATATCTCTATATCTTATTCTCTGAGATATATAGTATGTGGGTGGTCATACTGTCAGACAGACAAACAGAGATACGGACATAGCTATATCGTCTCGGCTGATCGAGAATATACTTTAATGGGTCGGAGATGACTTCTGCCATTTATAAACATTTTATGGAGGCATAAAGTTATTATACTTTTCTACTCTATGGGTAGTGGGTATAAAAACAAAAGAAATCTTTTAAATATAGTGTGGTTATAAATCTAGACTTCAATAAGAGTGTGACTTTAAATATATATATAATTTTAATCGCACTATAACCACAAGAGCTATTGTAAAATTAATTCATAATTCATAATTCGTCATGCGCAATCATGCCATAATTTCTATACTTAATGCAGGATATCTTCAAGTCGTGTAACTTTTTTAGTAATGCTCTCCTGACATTTCACTGCGTTGTCCTGCCCATTAAGCTATTTTTAGAACATATCCATTAGTACCTTTAGTGCACTTGCTTCTATCAATTCAATTGTAGTTGTACAAAGTAAATTTCCATGATTAATATATATATATATGAAATATTATGTAGCATGAGGTCTTTTATTACAACCCTATCGATGGGGTTGCGACTCATTTTTCGTTTGCTCCAATTCAGCAGCTGAGTTTTTGGGGTCGCCTTTTTTGTCATGCCTCTCAGCACATGCCGGAACGTGTCTGATTAACTGGCAATTTTTATATATTTTATTGTGCGCGATTTAATTTTATTATGACTGAGTGAGTGTGTGTGTGTGTGTGTGTGGTTAGCTTAATGCGTTTATTTTGGGATGCTGTGAGGCAGTCAGAGTGATTTCAGCGTTTGTTTCTTGCCGCCAAATGGGGCACGTTTCATATTAAAGCTCCCCGTTTCACTTCCTTTCTCTTGTTTGAAGAGCAACCCCAGAAACATATCACGCACGTCTTGGGTTTTGACCTGCTGATCTGTTTACGCAGATAACTGGTCAGCGCATGTGACATTTTCTGCTGAAAGTGTGGCTATTAAGAGAAACAAGTTATAGTGTGTATAATTTGTAGCTCTCTGGAAATTGTTGGCCTAAATTTATGGCCAAATGCGACATGAAATGGGCTGTCACCATGCCATAAGCGCAACACATTTTCCGGCATGGATGCCACAAAATAGCAAATAATACAAACCGAATTGCAAATGCACTTTTCCCTGAAATTAGTTTGTGGTTTTATGCTAAACTAATAAACTTTTGCAACGACAATTTCGAAAAAGAAAAACCAACTTTCCCATTCTCCTTTCGCTGAATGGGCGTGAAAAAAATAGCGAAACAACTTCCTGGAAAAGTTGCGTTGCACGTTTTGGGGCGAAAACCTTGTGTTGTTGTTTATGAATGGCAACAACAGGGGCAATGAAAATTTTGTTAAACAAAGGCGAAGCATAAAATTGTTGCCGCTGCTGTTGCCTGACTATAATTGCAGTTTGGGGAAGCGAAAGCATTTAACCAAATATGGAGAAGGTGGCGAGTGAGTCGCTTGAGACGCCACTTGAGTTGTCAAAAAAAAACGTCGATTGTTTTGTCGACCAGAAGCCGGAGACGTTGTCATCGTTGACGCAGCTGTGCGTGTGTGTGACTGTGTGTGTGTGACGATGTCTAAGCTAAATTGTAGCCAAGGTCAGGGGCGAGCAGCAACACGGGCTATACAACAAACAAGCCCTAGGCATTGTTGCAGACTCTCGAACTCGTTGATTTTTCGGCACTCAAGTGCGTCTCAGTCTGTGTGCTCAATGAATGAAATGAATTGAATGTGAATGAACTCGTTTCACGGCTAGTTGAATGCCATCCAATGCCAATCAATGTAGCAAGATCAAGTACAAAACGCAGTCGTCACTCGCTCTCGTGACAAACATTGACTCAGCGACATAACATTTACAGAATTTCACAAGCCAAGCGAACTGTAATTGCCAACACAGCCATCATCACCACCACCACCAGCAGCAGCAGCAGAAGCAGCATCCGACGTTGATCAAGAGTCACACTTGTGCCTATCAGTTGCAGGATTTGGCTGGCTACAATCGTGCGCTGATGCCACCGCTGGACAACACAGACTTTAGCAGCACGTGGCGACATGTCAACAACAACAAAACAACCACGCCCTGCGCCTACCATCAACAACAACAACAACAGCAGCAGCAGCAGTCGCCACATTGGGCAAAGGCAAAGCCAAAGCTGCAATATCATCATCACACGTGTCCGCGACAAAAGAAATCGTCCATAGTCACGCCCACAACGACGCCATGCTCAACGCCCACCTCGACATTGGGCCGGCAGCAGAAGCAGAAGCAACAGCAGCAGCAGCAGCAGCAGCGACGCTCACGTTCCACATCAGCGACGGCGACGGCAGGGAATAAACAGCGTCGCAATAGCTCATATCATTCCTATGATGACTTGGATGCAACGTCGGCGGTGATCAATGCCGAGCGCAAAGTTGTTGCCAGCCTCAAGTATCTGTGCGCTTGCACGGGCGCCACGCTGCGCAATTTATCGAAAAAGACGAAAGATTTGCATGCCAAGAACTATACGTACACCAAGGTAAATTGCCAAATGGCAAATTAGAATGCATGCAAATTATATTCAATTTGTTTGTTTGTACCCGGCCATTAATATGCAAACATATACATACATACATATATATTTGTTATTTGCTGATTTGTGTTTTGTTCTGTTTACCTTTTACCTTTTGGGCGCAGCTGTGTCAGCCGTCGCTGTCGTTTTGACGCCGGTGACGTCGCCATCTTTGTTTATTTTATTTGCAGCTCAAAGTCAATCGATAACACATATGCTTATCGATATAGCGCAAGCTTATCGTTGTTGTGCCCTTACTCAGTGTTGTAAAACGTTTGTTGTTATTTGCCTAATTAACGCCTATTTGAATTCATAAATAGTGCCAATTAGTTGTGGCGTTAGTTTTGCACTTACTTTTTTTTTTAATAAAAATTGCGCATTTTTGACGCAAATGAAACCGAACTGAGCTGCCAGAGTGCGTCATTAATTAAACAACAAAACAAATGTAGCAAACAGCCGGCAGCAGCATTTAAGCATCGGTAGCAACAACAACAACAACTACAAAATACCAAATAAATAACAAATAAATTAAATAAATACATGCACACGCAACACACACAACATCAACAGCAGAAATTTCTTTTTTTTTGGCTGCCGCTGAGAAAATAAAAAGTCAAGCGACTTGGCTGATCTTTTGCCGTGAATTGATTAAAAGTTGCCTTCATATTCTCTCTATACATACGACGATGTATTTATTTATTTGGGGAAGTAGATTCAGAAGTACATCTGTGTGCGTGTGTATGTGAAGATCAACCACCCGAAGAAAACAGCGCACAATTAGAGGCTAAAAGTACGGCAGCAATTAGATAAAAACAATTGCCATTTGTTTTCGTTGCTTTTATTTTGTTTCGTGTATACATATATTTTTGTTTTTTTGTTTTATGTATTTTGCAGGAAGCAGCTGTTGTTATTTTTCTTCTTGTACATTTTCGCTTAATATAGGTATTAATTTAATTTCCAGCAATTCGCGCTTGCTTCTTTGCTTCTTTACGAAAGTAACTGCAAATGTGCCTACAAATATATTAGTTTCAAGTACTATTTCAACATGTTGCTACAACAATTTAAGAAAGAGGAAAAAACTTGGCAAGGCCATTTTCGAGAAAAAAGGAAAAAAACTTTCAGCTGTTTACAACTATCTCTCAATCAAATTTATGCACAATTACACACCAAAAAAAAAGAAAGGGAGCGAGAGAAAGACGAGTGTGATTTGCTGTAGTGTTAATACCCTGCACATAATCAAGAAATTATCTCACATAATTTTTCCGTTAATCATTTACTTCCTGTAATTAAAAGTCACTTAGTAACTAAACAGATTCTTGTGTATTTCTTATCACATTAAAGCGCTCCGATTATGAATAAATATATAGTATAAGTAGTATGTGTTTTGAATTGAGATTGCGTGAGCGAATTTGTTAGACCCTTTTTTCTCTCTGTTTGTGATTTGTGAGGGTATTGAAAGAAACATAAAACAATTTGCGCCGACCACTTAACGCTCAAATGTTTTCGTTGTTGTCTTCTTTACGAAATACTCGAGAAACAGTCCACGAAACTTTACGAAATGGGGCCAGACCTCAGACGCCCAGCACCCGGCACACAAAAAGTAAACTAAACATTTAAACAACAACATTTGTTGTGCCTCCGCCGTCTTCTAGTTGATGTTTCGCATTTGTTCGTGTAATTAAAGCGCATGCGGGCAATTAATTGGTCGAACATGAACTTCGTGTAAGTCCCTCGATCTCTGTGAGCATTATGTCCAGATCTGCTGCATGTACAAACATGTATATATATGCTACTATATGTATGTAGTAGCTTGCCATGTTTATGTTTTGCGTATTTGGGGTCTTCTCTTGGGGTCAACTCGAGTAAGTGGCGTTGTCATCGCTGACTGGGCAAATCTCTTTTTTTATATGCGTATTTATAAATCGAGGGAGGGACGCAGCCAGCCTTTAATTTGTTTGTGGCATTACACACACACTCACACTCACACACACACTCTCAGTTGTAGATTGCGTGATTTTGCTTTTGTTGTTCATTTTATTCACCAGTTTTCTTCAAGCTTATTCATTCATTTTGCGTCGAATGCCTTTTCACGCTTCCACTAAATTCATTACTTTTATTCGTTTCAATTTTTTTAAGGCAAAACATTTGTTTATATGTGTGTGTGTGTGTCGATGCGTGTGCTTCATTTACATAGTTTTACATATAAACAAAGGCATTTGTTAAGCATGTTTTCACAATTAGAATTCTTTTTATGCTTTTGTTGATTAAGCGCAAATATTTAAGCTATTTCTGATCCACATACACAAAACTCGCATATATCTGGGGCTGGGCGATGCGCTGAGTAAAGCTCATAAATATTTATGTCAATTTATTGGCCATGTAATTGACGAACTGACATTGCAAACTCAATTTTTCATACGTTCATCATGCTTCAAGCTAAATTCATGCTCGCTCAGTATGATTTTGCGGAAATATTGAAAAGCGGCAATTTTAAAACAGGAAGCGCTGCAGCACTCATTAATATAGTTTTGCTTATTGCATTTATTAATTCAATTATTTACATGAGCGTGTTCGTTATTCTTAAACTTGAGCAAATTATAGAAGAATATTTTATGAAGAAGAGAAGTTGAATATCTTTTTGATAACCTATTTCACAATTTCATAAAATCTATTTTTTTATGATTTTGAATTTGAAAAAATAATATTTGTTTCGTAAAGAGAATCATTCTATGAGTGTCATCATTAGTAATTCTCAAAAGTTTAAATTAAATAAAAACCTGTTTAGATTTATAAAGTTTGTATAAAACACAATATAAGGATTGATTAAGTTAAGAAAAAGACTAAATTTGGAATCGAATGAGACAACTCTTTCCATAGAATTATGACGATAAATTGAACTTTGATTATCCGAAAATATCCGGAATTCTGAAGAAAAGGCAATCCCAGTAGCAGATATACAAAGGTGATTCACCAAAGATTAAAAATAAACATTATCTTAATTCTCCTTTTTAAGAATGTAAAGTAAATATATAATTCTACATATAAATAAAGATATTTGAGAAAAAAGACTTGTAAAATTGCAAACAAAGCTTACCACAGTTAAGATCAACACAAAACAAGCTCTATAAAATGTAAACACTTTAAAAATCTATAAAAAATGGCAAAAAATGTGTAATCAATTCTTCCTAATTGAATTCCGATGAAAAAAACTAAAGAATTCTTGAAAATATAAACATAGTATAGTATAGTATGTTAATGCTTTTGATGGTTCGTCGTAGGCTTTGCGAAACTTAGTCGCATTGGCCAATTAGATAGATATTTATGAAGCAATTAAAATACCAACTAGAGGCAACTGCATGAAATGGACGGGAACAAATGTGTTTTAGTCGAAATATTGCCAAAACAAATTCGACGGGAAATGAAAATGGAAAATGGTATATGGAAATGTCCGCCAGTTTCCATAACAACAAAAAGTCGAAAAGGCGAAAATAAATACTTACAAAAATAATTTTTGGACAACGGGGAATTCATTTTGGTTGCCTTCAAGACAGATTGTTTATATTGAGAAATATTTAAAAATTTGCGTGTTCGTATTAAGAGAAATAATGAATTAAAAATAGTCGGAAATTGTTGCTAAAATTAGCCAAATGATTAATTGTGGCAATGAATTGAATCAATTTCGGATACAAACACATAAACACACTCATAGAAAGAGAGATGTATATAGAACATAAATATAATTTCAATTATTGAATGAAGGCAGTCAGCACTTTTGCTAATTTGACATTTTGATTGCTTTTCCTTTTTAGCCCACGTGGCGCCTTTGGGGCGAGGAGCACGAGAAGAATGCAATTTTCACGGTCTATCTGAAGAAGGTGCGCTACCATCGACCCACGCCCACGGCGAGCAATGTAAGTTATCAGCTGCATCGTTGGAGCAGTCCCAAAAGCAATTACTTACCTCGATAGCCTTGGCAATTGCCTGCCACACATTCTCACTCTTTGCAGCAGGACTCGGACGATGAAATTTCACACTTGGAATGGGAAACGGTGCGAGTGCGCTTCGTGAAGGCAGCCACCTTGGCCCGCTTGGTCGAGGCATTGGCCACTGATGATGGGGAGCTGGAGTCCACGTTTATCAATGTATTCCTCTCCACATATCGCACCTTCTCGACGCCCAAGCAAGTGCTTAGTCTGCTGACGCAACGCTACGATGCGCTGCACGAGAAGCACGCCGAGGAGCTGGAGTTGGCCCAACAGAATGGCACCTCGGAGGATCAGAGCTACGACTCGCCTGCGTCCATACACGAGCAGCACAAGAAAACTCTAGTCTCGGCGCTGCATGTGTGGCTCGATGGTTTTCCCGAGGACTGGCATGAGGATAATCTGCAGCAGATTCTGGCATTTGCCGGCAAGCGGCTCAAACGCTCCGATCTGCACATCAAGGTGCTGAATCGCCTGGAACGTTTGCTACGCCAACAGGTCTATGGCGGGGGAGGTGGAGGAGGTGGCGCCACCAACAATGTGGAGAGCACGCCGCTGCCCTGGCTGGCGGCGCAAGCTGGCCAACAGTTTATGATGCATACGCCGTGTGGTTCCACCTACGATTTGAGCGAACAGTTCAGCGGCATGTACCTGGCGCCCATCTATCGTGGACCCACACACTTTATGCAGGCCTTTCGCTTTCCCCACGTCCCCGTGCGACACTTTGCCGAGCAGCTGACCCGCATGGACACGGAGCTCTTCAAGCGCCTGATACCGCATCAGTGTCTGGGACACACGTGGGCGCGAAGGGACAGCGGTGGCTCCGAGACTGTGGTGGCCACCATCAACCAGTTTAACGCAGTGCTGTTCCGTGTGGTCTCCAGCATCCTCATCGATCGTCTGAAGCCACAGGTGAGTATTCCCCTAATATTGTCATAGTTTTAAATGATTTTAGTGCTTCGTTTGATTTTGCAGGATCGCGCCTTGAACATATCTCGCTGGATTGATATTGCCCAGGAGCTGCGTATGCTCAAGAACTTTAGTTCCCTCAAGGCCATCATCTCGGCACTCAATTCCAACTCCATTTACAGACTGTCCAAAGTGTGGGAGTTTTTGCCCAAAGAGCGCGTAAGTTGTTAAGGGAAATGTTGTTGAAATCCATTTAATTGAAAGTGAAAAAGAGTTTATTAAGTTTATTTTTAAGTAATATGGGTAATTTTCCAATGGTTTAACTGAATAAGAATTTGTTAGGATAATTGGAATACGAAGTGATTAAAAAAAAAGTTTTTTCCTTTAAATAAATGTTGTTCTTTGATAGTAAAAGAAATACAAGTATAAATTTTCATTTTTTCTATTTAATATTATAAATTTATTATGCAAACAGTAGAAAATTTCAATTTAAAACTTCTGGTTGGCAAAAGTTGCGAATCTTCCTAAAAGTCTTTCTTTTTTTTAAAAATGTAATTTTAACAAGACAAAGTTTAAGCATAATTTGCAACCCTTAAGTAATAGAAGAATATTTCGGAATGAAAGTTTAAAATTTGAAGTTAAAGTTAAAATACCTGGACGTACCGGAAAACTTTTTAAAATCAAGCAACAATTTATAATATTATATAATATTATGATAAACAATTAATATACGCAAATATTATGATTATTATTAAACGATCGTAGATGAAATCTTTCGAATAGTTAAAGGGATGATTAGAATTATATTCGATTCATCAGATCCAATTTGCTCATTTTTAATCCTTTAATTATCGTGTATTTTCTCTTTCAAAAATACTTACTAATTTTCCTAAACCTTTTTCAGATGGAAATCTTTACGGAGCTGGCGCGCATCTGTTCCGAGGACAACAATGCGTGGACACTGCGCGAGGTGCTGAAGCGCGAGGGAACTGCCAAGAATCCGGATCCAGCCGGTGATCAAACCGATCGCCATCTGCAGAAGCTCATACAGAACCTGGGCACACAGACATCGCATGGGACCATTCCCTATCTGGGGACATTTCTCACCGATCTAACCATGATACACACCGCCAATCCGGATTACCTCACCGAGGACAAGCTCATCAATTTCGACAAGAAGCGCAAGGAGTTCGAGGTGCTGGCACAGATCAAGCTGCTCCAGGGCGCCGCTAACACGTACAATCTGCACGAGGATGCACTCTTCGATCATTGGTTCGGTTCGATGCCGTTGCTCGACGAGCGTCAGGCATTTGCGCTCAGTTGCCAGCTGGAGCCGCCGCCACCGGCGCCTCGGAAATCGGTGGCGAGCACGAATACATCGCTGACGAATACGACGGCCTCATCGACAGCCTCCATCATGGGCAGCGCCGGTGGACAAGGGCATCGCAAGACTGACTCCATACACTCCAATTCGAGCAGCGGAGCTGGTTCACAGTTCTACTGTGAGCTAAACAGCAGCAATAGCTCGAGGCACAATTCGCTCGATCGCGATGCACATCACGCTTCGCTCATGTCCGCCTCCAGCAGCACCTCCAATCTGTCCATGGACTCGAGTAACTCCGGCGGTCGTCAGTCGGCTCACAGCAAGCTCACGCATTCGCAGTCGCTGGGCAATGGACTGAAGAATGCTGCCTTGAGCAATGGCACCTCGAATGGAGGATCCCCGCATACGCACATCAATGCTCAGCTGGTGCAGCCGGCTGGCGTGACGACGCAATCGGCGCCAGACTTTTACATCATACGTGTGACGTATGAGACGGATAACATTGAGCTGGACGGGATTGTGCTGTACAAGAGCATTATGCTGGGGAATAACGAACGGACGCCGCAGGTGATTAGGAATGCCATGCTGAAGCTGGGACTGGAGGATGATCCCGATCGATATACACTGGCTCAGGTGCTGCCCGACAAGGAGCTGGTCATGCCGAAGACGGCGAATGTTTACTATGCGGTCAACACGAATTACAATCTCAATTTCATACTGCGACCACGCAAGGATGATGCTGGAGGCGTTGGCGGAGCTAGCTAGTCCGCAGCTGTGCCCCTATCCCAGTTGTGGTGCTTGGGATACGAGGGCGAGGAATGAATGAATGCAGCATATATACATATATATATAGAGCAACACGCACATGACAACAACAACTACAAATCTTTAGTTGATACGATTTATGTATTAAAATAGTTATTTATTACCTGCATCGAGAAAAGTTGATGAAAGAGATCCGTCAATTAGCTTATCACTTTTGTAATCTCCATTTCCCCTTTAATTGCTCCACTGAGTTTTTGGAATTGTATATCCAGGACACATACTCGGATGATTATCCTGTATATGTTACTAATTGTATTATTGTAGACTCGAAAACTGGAATAATTGCTGATATTTATAAATGATATACTTTTTACTGATACGATATGCATACATACGTATATACATATAATTATTATGATTATTAAGCGATTGATATTCAAAATGTGGTACAATAATTTTGAGGTTAGAATCGATATTATGTTAGATTAAAGATTAAAGAGGAACCAAACGACGATGACGATGACGATGACTCGACTCGCGTTGTCACCACGAAACATGTATGTACTTTATTACGCCAGCCCACAAAACCAACAAAAACATCAGTTTTATATATATATATATATAGTTATATACATATATAGTTATATATGTATTATATAGATGTTTTATTGCTGTACTTGTACACGTGTATTGTGAATCGAACAATACGAGTTGTAACTAATTATTTAGTGTGGGTTGCATTACATTTTTTATAGGCTCTCTACACTTTACACTTAGGTAAGATATTGTACGATGTGTTTTTGTATATTTAAGCAGTACAGTACAATTACCAGAATTATACATATGTATATCCAAAACCTACAAATAGGAGAAAGCGCATATTTAATATGAGAGAATCGGAGATAGAGCTATTATTAAATACGAAATGAAGTAAAATACATTTAATACAAAATGTGTGTAAATATAAAAACGAAACGAAATGTCTTTTATTTAATCGGTGCAGTTCAATTTTAAAAAGGTAATTATCCTATAAATAGATCTAACAATCGTTATGAATTATCGGTACTATAAATACCGTTATTCTGAGGGAATTCCAAAAGATGTGATTATCAGACGATGCTGATTATTAAGCAATTTAAGACCAGGAAGTTATTCAATCAGATCAATCAATACAAATTTGGTCGTAGTTGATAAGCTATCACGTTTGCTGATTTTAAATAGGTTGATTGCTATTGCAATTTTATAGGCATAGGGTTATTAAACTGTTTAGCAATTAATACTGTTGAGAAGGTAGAGGATTCGTATGGATACTATATTAATGGGAGATGGTTTACTTTAATCCAGATATATAATGATAAACTTATAACTGATAAATATAATGTTGTAGAGCTCAAGTCGATAATTGGAATTGGACCAATGCATATAAAATGCCGAACAAGTAAGAAAGCTACAGTCGAGTGTACCCGACTGTGAGATACCAGACGTTTTTGCCCATACAAAAGTATTTCTTTAATAACTTCGACAATTTTTATCTGATCGCAATCAAATTTTTAGGAATTACAAGTATAACTACTATAGTTATTATTGTATGTTCGCAACTCTAGCTTTAAAATTACGCTTGTTATTCTATTTTTCTTTGATTTTCGGGGACGGAAGGGGGCGTGACAAAAATTTGAAACAAACTTGATCTGCGTGCAAATAGAACAAATGCTGTCGAAAAAAATTATAGCTCTATCTCTTATAGTCTCTGAGATCTAGGTGTTCATACGGACGGACGGACAGACGGACAGACGGACATGGCTAGATCGTCTCGGCTGTTGACACTGATCAAGAATATATATACTTTATAGGGTCGGAGATGCCTCTTTCTACCTGTTACATAAATTTCCTGCCGGCACAAAATTATAATAGCCTTCTAACCTATGGGTAGCGGGTATAATAGCTTAAATCTTTGTCGTCTTGATAAACAACCCATAAAGAAAACACACGAATTAGTGCGTGATAATACGAGTTGATATCAAAATATAATTGATGCAGTGCTATCAGTTGCCTTATGGAGCTTATAATGGCCGGCTAAGTAACCTATCCGTACCTTTTGGTCTTTGAATTGGTTTATTTTGGGATTATAACTAAATTGGGTGATTCATTTAACGCGTTGCGTTTGAAAACGTAAACAAATTTCTAGGCTTATGTTGAAGAGGGTCGCTCAAAAATAAGTCCAAGCCGAAGCCCAAGCCCCATTGCCTACCACATCATCTACCTTTTTAATATCAGCAATGTCATCTGTCCGTTGGCAGAGCTTGAAACCCTTTCAGCGAGCACAGCGAGAAGTGAGGAGAGATAGAGAAAGATAGAGATGGGTAGTGAGGAAGATGGCGACAAATCCCAGGGATGCTAGAATTCAAGTTAACGGGTCAGCACATCTCATTACATTTGCCAAACGACAGGGCAACTAACGTCAAGACAGTAAAAGTAAAAGTTAAATAAATTACTTTTTGGAATTCGAGTGAGTTTGTTTTTTTCGTTGTCGTTGTCGTTGTTGATGTCGTTATCGTTGGGGTTAGATGAAAACAAGTTACACCTAAAAAGTTCCATTGAAAGAGCGAGAAAAACAAAAATCAAGTCGTTGTCCTCGTTTTTGCTAGCTTTCGAGTCGTAATTTGGTCCTCACACAAAACTTTAATTAGATCACTCGAATGACAAAAATAAATCTTTTGCCGCAATAATAAAGGCAGCCAAACAAATTGAGATTGAGATCCTAAACCCGGATTCGTTTTGACGGCTTGGCGGGGGATTTTAGATGGCTGCTTTTGAAAAGCTCTCGACCAAAAACTTTTCACAAACTAGTCAGTGAAAAATGAGGGATAGAGGGAGGAGAGCAGTAGTGGGTATGAGTAGGGAAATGGAAATGAGTTGAACTGACGTTGGCTGTCAGACGCAGCAGGTTGGAGGATGGAAGGAACAGCAGCAAAAGGAGTGTGAGGAGCGACAAGTTGACAACAAACTGAGGGCAATGCTTGTAGTTTGTAGTGTTGTTTTGTAGTGCACGACTGAGAGTGTGTGTGTGTGTGTGTAGTGTGCTGGGGTTAAAAGCTCTGGGGTTAACCATGACGTCATGGTTGTGCTTGTGCAAACTATTTTGGCGTACGCATTTCGTCATAAACGAGAATAATCAATAACCTAGGCAGACACAATGACGCAGCCAACGTGACATAATTCCCATGAACAGCGCTAGCTGATAACGCGAGGGTTAGGTCGCGGGTGGCTGCGGGTGGCGGGTGGCAGGTGGCAGGTGGCGGGTGGGTGGTCGTAGGTCAAACGAAGACGTAAACAGCCTCAGCATGGAATTCAATTAGAAAACTTTGACACGACCAAACTCATCTCATCTGTCGATGTCCATGACGACAGCGCAATGCTTAGCCTTCAACAGAACTACTACATAACTACAAAACATCTCCCCTCCCCACCGCTCTGTCGACCCCTCCGCATGTGAGAGCACGTGTACTCGTTTGTTCGTACAATCATCAACACCTTGGAGCAACCTTCGTTCAGCCTAAACCCGTTATTTTTACTAGTCGCTGTTGCTGTTTTCTGTTGCAGAATATGCTGCCTGCTTTTTTGAGCGTGCTAGTGTGGGAAATGCAACAACGTGTCGTTCACACTCACGCCTTCAACTCTTTCCTCTTTCTCTCTCATTTGCTTGTTCTCTCTCGCCTGCTCTCTCGCAGCTTCCAAAAATGCGGGCTGTCCTCCCGCTGCTGCTGCTGCTGCTGCTGCTTCTACCTGGCAAACTTTAGTTTGCTTTTCTTTGCTTTGCTTTCGCGCTGCTTCTTTTACTTCAATATTCGCCTGGCTGTCACGCGCTTTTTTGACATTTCCTACGATTGTGTGTTGAGTTTTTGTGTAGGAGCGACACATCATTGACACTAGAAGAGAGAGCGTCACTGCGAGAGTAAGCTTTCAAAGAGAGAGGGAGAGCCATCGCGAGAGAGCTTTTCAACACACACTTGCTTGCCTGGTTCGTTTATCTGGTCTCATTGTGTTTTTGGACTTTTCGGACTATTGAGTGAGATTCGTGCAAGCTAGGCGTGGAGATGTAGGCACTAGGTGGGTGGTTGGGTGGTCTTTCGGCTGCGAGTGCGGGTGTGGTAACTGGATGGTTGGGGACACATTCTTGTTTGGTGGGTTAGTTTGCGTGCCGTTTGCTGCATGCTTTTTATGGGACACTAAAAGAAATACTAGAGCACCATAATAACCAATTAAATATTAAATACTTTGTGCAGATTATGCAGCTGCTTTCGCGGATACACAAAGTACAATTGCTTCAGTTGGCGCTGGCTCGCGCTCAAACCCTTTGGGCATTATAAAGGTGGCAAATAGTGAGAACGTGGGTCGCGTCGCGTAAGAAAATCGCAAAACGTTTTCATGTTTTGCTTTTTTCCTTTTTGCCTTCATAAGCTTTACTCATTACATTTCCGTTGATAGTTTTTTGTAGTTGAATTTCTGCAGGATTATTGAGCTTACCACACTTAGAGATCATTGAATAAAGAAATCTTTAATACAAAAGTAAAAGTACTAAGATTTACTGAGACAAAAAATATAAACATACTTTTTATATTCGAATTTCCTGCCAACGTTTTATTTTTGTCTTATCTGAAAGATTTCTTAGTTTATATTCGAGAATATTGAGTGCAAAATAAGCGATGCTAAACTTGAATAATAACTACGAAAATAAATGTTTCAAATTTCGTATGATATATAAAAAAAAACATTTACTTAAGTTCTCTATATATTATACTTTGTTGGATAAAAGTTATTTTAGGTTATGTTTTAATAATTTTTATGTATTTTGAATCTCGTATCTAATTGTCTAGAATACAAAAAATTAAAAAAAATGTTTATTCAAGCTGAGTATTTATTATACTTATTTTTTATGTTTTAAATGTATTATACTTTATGTAGATTAAAAAAAAATATATTTTGTTTTTATGTTTAATTTTTATTAATATTTGTTAAAGTTAAGTCTTTATTATACCTCAATTTTTTTTGTATTCTTCAAATTTTGCATCTCATTTTGTAGAATGCAAAAAAAAAAAGTATATTTATATTTTCAATTATAAAATTATTATTAATATTAAAAAAATATTACTAATATTCTTAAGTTTTATTTCTTTTTTTTTATTTATCAGAAATTTTTCAGTGCACAATTACGTCTACATTTGGCACATACTTACTAACTAGGAGTCTGGTCTGGTCTCGTCTTTGGTCTGTTTAAGTTTCTGCTGCTGCTGCTTCTGGCGCCCATAATAAAAGTAACGAACGTAACGAAAACAATTACACGAAAGAAATCCTCAAAAAGCACACGGGACACGAGACTACACCCGCCACATTAAAATAACAAAATCCAAACAACGCAAACTTTTGAGTGCAAACCCAACAAAACCAGAGACCAGTAACTGAAACTTAAACTGAGACTGAGACTGATACTGAGAATGCGATTGAGAGCGAGCGACTGCGACTGCGAGTGAGCCCGTGAAACGAATCGCGACTCTGAGCCTCGCGAATCCAGCGGGGAGGTGAAATCGAGGCTTCGTGTCGAGTTCGTGTGTGCTTCGGGTGCGATTCATGGTCTCAGACAAAGCCTACATTTTGGGGAAAAGCTTTCTGGCCCGAGCACATATGCGAGGACGACAGAGTTGAGCCCAAGTAGTCAGAGTAGTGGAGCCACACGGTCCAGACGGGGCGCTCCGCGAACGCAACAACCAACAACGCGCACTGTGGAAACGCAAAAAAAAAGAATGAAAAAATAAAGCAAGCAATAAAGAAAAAGAGATGTACAAAATACAACAAGAAATTAAAGAATAGATTAAACTACAAAATTTAATTTCTATAAAACGTGAAGTGCAAAAAGCAAAAAAGCGTTTTGAATGCCAGCAATGCGAAAATGCTGAAGAGCTCGAGGCGAATTGCAGATGCGAATTGTATGTAAATGTAGATACATTGTGGCAGCCTCAAGCCATGTGCAGAGTAGAACTGCGAAAAGCCAGCGATATACTTGAGTAGTAAATTGTGCAAAAAATCGAGGAAAATACAGAAAAAAAAATTTAACAGATTATTTTTTTTGGGTAACAGGAAATAACCTTGAAAGCATCTGCGATTGGCATTGCGATTGCGATTGCCTTTTGCGACAAGTTTTGGGGCAAGAGGCGAGTGGCAAGTGGCGAGTGGCAAGTGGCAAGTAGCAGAGGTGGCAGTGAAGAGTGCGTGTGCACTAAAAACATAGCGCCGTACAACATGGCGTATGGGTAATGAATGTGTGTGGTAGCTCGACATATGCAGTTAATGTGCGAGACGGCCGTGTGTTTCAATATTCGCACACATACACACACACATGCACACAGTGTGTGCGAGTGCGAGAGTGTGTGTGTGCCTACGTGCGTTCGTGTGCGTGCGTGCGTGAGTGCGTGTCTGTCTCGGGTTAGTGTACACACTGCGTATGTGTGATGGTGCCAAATAAATTATTAAGCAAATTAATGCACATAAATACTTGAGTTTCCACTATTTATCGTATCGTATTTATGTGGCATTCAACAACAACAACAACACAACAGCAACAATAACAACTTCGATGACGCATTCGAGAGTAGGGCAGAAGGTTAAATTACAATGGCAACGACAACAGCAACAACAGCAACAACGACAACGGCTACTGTCGAAATTCGCCACGTACTGTAATTCGGATTCGGATTCGGAGTCCGAAAACATTAAAACCGATACCAATACCGAATCGCAGCACGCAAGTTGGCGATTTATAGGCGTGCGACCAACTATAAGCAGCTTCAACTCCAGCTCAGCTCACCTCCCGAGACACGAGACGACGAGGCGAAGCTTGGAGCAGCAGAAGCAGCAGCAACGCCACCCGCAATAACAAAGAGGCCCAGCGACTCCGACTCGGAGTGAATGTTGTTGCCCATCGTGGTGAATTGCGCAGACAACAGACAACAACTGAACGAAAGCCACGATAACAAGCAACAGCAATTAGTCATCCCACAAATATAAAACCAAAGATATAAACTAACTTTAATGCAACAAATTTCGTTATTTAAAACTTTGCAAAAGCAAAAGAATTAACTAAATTAACCAGAGAAAGAGAGAGAGAGAGAGCGCACGCGAGTGAGTGCGAGAGAGAGTGGGGGGAGAACGCGACAGCGGAAACTCACCACGAGTTGTGGCCTCTCTCTTCCATGTCGCTGGCAACGTTCTGAAGAAAACTTTCACTCTCGGCACAACGTGGCGGCGGGCGGTGCGAAAGCATCGAGCAGGAAGCGCAAAAAGTGACACACAAACACACTCACACACATACACACACACACAGACACAGCGCGCAGACACACGCATACATATACGTAATACGTATGTATATCGAGAAATGAACAGCAGCAGCAAAAACGGGGAGAAAGCCCACTGAAAACTAAACTAAACAACACGAATATCCGCAGTCGAAGCAAGGAGCAGAGCAAAACTTTTGCATGCAAGCAGCTGACTGCCTGCAGGAAGCGTGCCAGGACAACGGCAACGGCAACCACGAAGGAGGAGCAGGAGCAGGAGCAGAAGCAGAAGCAGCTTACAACAGCAGCGGACAGTCCGGTGCTGACTGCTTCCCTGTCACAGCCATTGAATAGGCCTCTTCAACACGAACACTGGGCACAGGATACGGGCCGAGCACGCACGCAACGCAATTTTAATGTATCCTTAGAATTTCAAACAGGTGAGCGACATTCATTGAGGAAGTAACACAAAACAAACACACACACACACACATACAGACACAAAAAAGTAGAAAAAAAATAGATTCAATGCTTATGACAACACTGTGAATGGGAAACGAACTAAAAGCCCCGCAAACTTTATCAAATATTCCAACTTAATTGTGCAAGTGAAACCGAAAAGGAAAACACAACCATCCACATGCCATCCAGCAGTATCCTATTCAACTCGCACATTGTGAAAAAGTATCAAATTCTGCACAAGTGTTCACGATTAAACGAATTCCGATTGCTCAAATCGATCAAATGATTCACAACATTGTCCAGAGTTCAAGTGTGATTCGCTTTTGTGCGAGATAAAGTAATTACGACTAGATTTCTGTGCTCGATGTGGCTTACATCTTTGTTGAAAAAAGCTTAGTGAAAAGTTTGTGATTTGATAGCTCAATATATGATAAATGCTGGTAGACATCGTAAATATTTGATATGAGGATGTGAAATAATTATCAATATATCTTTTCATCAAAGTTTATGCGAAGAATAAGTGATTTCATGTTAAGCAAGTAAGAAAGCTACAGTCGAGTGTACTTGATTGTGAGATACCCGCTACTCATTTTGAATAAAAGCAAAACAGTGCGGTCTTAATTTTAAAATATTTCAAATTAATATACCCCAAAAATACTGATAATATACCATAAGATATGTTTGGTATAATATATTGATATAGTACTACATTCAAAATATACCATAGAGTAGAAAATATACCAGATAATCTGCGAAAGCAACTAAGACCCAAAGTAAGTAGACGTTTTTGCCCACACAAAAGTATAAAAATTTATTTAGCATACGAGTATTCTCGGTGTTAAGTTTTAAGGTCTTTAAAAGAACAAATATTCTAAAAAAGTTCACAAAATAGTTATATTTGCTATATTTCAATGCTTTTGATAAGCTTCATAGCTTTTGTCTTTAATTTATAACTGGATAACTTTATTAAACCTTTAACAAAAGAAATTTTACAAGTGAGCGTATACGTAATCTTTGGGGTTGAACATTTTAAAAGTGTTTTTTTTGAATGAGCAAAATGTTAGTAGTGAACGTGGCTTAAATTCGAAAAGAGTATAATTCAACAGATTAATTATTAAATAATTAAATAAAAACAATATAACATGAGATACATAATATACGTATACTTAATATTCACACTTCACAATGATAATATCATTGAAATGTCTACGCTTAGCTTAAAAAACAGTTACTTATATATCAGATCATTGCCAGCTACTTTTATTAATTTGTATCTTATGACATGAATATGATATTTTTTATTTGTGCGTATACTTAATATATTCAAGTCGAAAGATAATCCCAGTTAGCAGTCAGCAATTAGTATATTTTAAGTTTTTAAGAGAATTCATACAACGAATATGCAAAAAGAAAATATCCTATCTATAATCAAAAAATTATAATAAGAATCTAGAAATTACCCAAAAATTACCACTGTGATCGGATCACAAAAAAAGTGCTAGATTTAGCTGTATCCTCAAGGCTTTGTTTGGCACCGCAAGGACACTTTTAGTGCTCTATCAAATTTGCTGTTGTTTCACTAGTTTACCAATCAATTGTGTTCCAGCTCTCTCGCTGGCGATGTGGGGATGTGCCTCATGTGGTTTCGTCATTGAGCCATTTATCATTCGGGCCTACCTTGCCTCTGTTATTTATGTTACTTTGTCAACGTGGCTCGAAGATGGGAAAAGGAATGGAAAGGACTGGAAAGGAAATTAATAACGTAACCGTTGCTCGCTGACATCGACGCATAAGTAATAGTTATTTAATGAGTTTTTGGTCAGAATGTTTGCCAAAAACTTGTTTGTTGGCGCCATGGCATTTAATTAAAATTTGCGCCTAATTAAACGTCAAACGTGAACTGAAAACAGCGGCAGCAAGTCAAACAGCTGGCCCTACTAGGCGAATGAGTGATTTGCATGTCCTCCAACCAATATCCTGTTTTGTCTATCTGGGTGTGCGTGTCTCTTTTGACTTTTATAGATTTCAATTTCAAAATATAAATCAGCTATTTAGCCGCCTGTCATTTGCGTACATTTGCATTCGCTGTTTGTCATTAATTGCAAATTAAAATTGAATTTGAATTCAAACTGAAATTGAAATTTGCGGAAATGCTTATGTTCTCGAGTATTTATGAGTGTGTTCCATGATTGATTCCCATTGGCAGCTTATGTCGAAATTATTTACCCCCAAAAAAACTACAATAATGCAGCTCCCATTTTGCGCATCTCACTCACTCTCTCTCTCTCTATGTTTCTCCCTCTTTCTCTGTGGTGCAAACCATTTCCAAGGATTCAGAATATGAACTCGCTTTTATATTTTGTTTTGTTTGTGCGCTCTCGCTTTAATTGCTGGTCGAGTATTTTAATTGCAAACTGCGTTGAGGTTTCGAGTGCGTTGGAGAATCGAGCGAGACGGGTGCCGAGAATTCTACTCCAAGTGGAGGAGGTGTCGAGAGGTGCGGCGACGGCATCAGCACCAATTAGTGTGCAATTTATGCATGCGAAATGCGAGCTTTAATTGCCGCCGACATGCTGCCACAATGCAGCTGCTGCCACAGTCGAGGATCGTCGATGATGCAGTCAAGTGTTTGCAGTTTCAAACGCGCTGGGATAAACGGGAACTGATAGCTTCAAGAACTCAGTTTCCCACACTGAATACAATTTAATATGCTGCTTATCCAAATAAAGTCATTAAGACGGTTGAAAAAGAGCATACTTATTTTCTTGACCCTTATAAGCGATCGTTTCTATATAGTTACTATATTCCGCAAGTTAAAAAATATAAAATATTTAATACACTTTCTTCTAGAAATTCTATAAGTGTTGTTTATATTGCAATGTTATATAGAATTTCAAAAAAAAAAAAATATTTGAGTCTCTACTAGGAGTGCATTGTGAATTGTTTTGTATTCTTAGTTTTTGCTAAGGTAATTGTTTAGGTGGAAAAGCCCAAGTCGGATTGTAGACTTCTTTTTCTTTGTAAATATTCTATCTTATTTTCTAATTTACTGTTCAGTCATTTAAAAAAGTCGTTTTTTGCTATTTTGTGGAATATTCAGCCAAATTCATCAAACAATTATTGACTCGATATACTTTATTATATGTGTATAACAACTAAAAAATGAATATATTCTATTTTGTACCTGTTTAAAAATGTTTAACTTTGCTGATGTTTATCAAAATGAAGAGAAGAATTATTGTTTTTTTTTAAGAAATAACTATTTAGATAACAGATGATGATACACGCAAGTATCAATTGTGAGATTGTGAGTGCGGTTTTAATCTAAAAACATACCAAACTAATATATCCTATAAATATTAAAATACACCAAAGGATATATTTGGTATATTGATATACCTTAGAGTGGAAAATATATCGAAAGTAGCTTACACCGGTAATTAGTAGGCGCTCTTTGCCTTACAAAAGTATTCCGTAAATAACTTATACAATATTTATCTGATCGCATCCAGATTTTCAGGAATCACACATAATGTAGTTATGATTATACGTGTTTATTTAAGCTCTGTTTCGTTCTTTCGATGTAGATCTTTTTTAATAATTCGTATGACCCTGTGATAATAACAATCATAGTGATTCTCCTGATATTAATCATACGACAAGTGCACTGAGAAAATGCAATAAATGTTTCAAGCGTTTACTATAGGTTCGTATCATGATAATTATACTTTTGGCAATAGTCAAGTTAGAAGAATTTCAATGATGGCAATAAATATAGAGCAGTTCATAGGAATAATCTAGAAATAAAGCAGTAAACAATGAGCCAAATGCGAAATCAATAAACAAAGGCAACCAAAAACATAATTCAACAATCCAAATTGACATCCAATAATAAACAATGTGCGAGTACTTTTTGAAGTGGGTGTATGTACGTATGTGTGTGTGTTCGCGTCTGTCTGTGTGAGTTTTCCAATCATAATAATCGTTTATTCGCGTGGCTCAAGCCCACTGAGCCAGCTGGGATAACAGGACTCGTAATAAGCCCGCAATTAGTGTCATTCGATAGATTTGATAAGACCGACAACTGGATTTGAGTTGTGTAAATTAAAGTCCAGGCTAAAAGCCTGCATAAATGCCGGGGCTAAAAGGTTACTCAGTCCAGTTAGCAGTTCAATGGAGCTAGCTCCCTCTTCTTTGTGTGTGTGTGTCCCTTTTTATTTTTGTCTGGTTTTGCAATCAAATTGAAAAAATTGTCGAGGCGAAGGACGAAGGGCAAATCGCAATTCCACTTTTATTAATATTTCTATTTGCCTATGCGTTTTGCAGAGTTCACTCCTCTGCTCCTCTCCTCCATCACGTTCGTTGTCGACACTGAATGGAAGGAAAACTACTGAACATTCTTATTTTCTTTTTCTTTTTTTTTTTTTTTGTGTGTGTGATGCTCCCTACTTCCTCTTTTCATTTTGCTTTGCCATCAGTCGAATGTATGTAAGCATTTTCCACATTCCCATTTCGCATTCAGTGTTACACAGTTTCAATGGCATCGCCAAGGCTGAGTGGCTGATGCTGAAGAACTTTCGTATTAGGACAGGATACTTAAAGGACGCACACAAATGATGTTGTAAGGCGGCATTCACAATTGCCACCTCCCTTTCCTTATTCCCCATTCTCCATTCCCATTTCTCATTCCTTATGCCTCTTATTGAAGTCCTTGTCCAAAACTAAAGTCTTAAGTGAATTAAGAGCAAAACTTGTAACATTTTCTTTACCTCGTTATTTCCGCCTCTCTCTCTTTCTGTGTGTGTCTCTCTGTCTCTTTCTCCCTGTGGACTCTCAAGGTTTTTGCACTTAATGAGCGAGTCTTCGGCGTGTGAAGTGTTCGGAAGTTGAGTTCGTAAATAAAAAAGGATTACTTTTATGGCCCCGACCAGCGCCCAGTAAATACCTATTAATGATTTTTTTTCCCCCCTGGCCACCTGCTCACATTATTTCACCTGTCTCCTGTCTCGTGCCTCGTGTCAGTTGCTGTTTCTCTTTTGTTTCAGACTCAGACTCAGACTCAGTTTCACTTTGAGTTTGAGTTTGAGTTCGAGTTTGTGTTTCAGTTACAGTTGCTTTTGTTGTTGTTGCGTGCCTGTAAGTTCAAGTGTACAACGTGGCGTATACTTGCTCTTTTAATATAACAAGATTGATTGTTATGGCCTGGCTATGAAACCAATCTAACCACAGTGCACAGTCTGTCACTCTTCCCTGATTCTTTTTTTGGCCTTTGTTTTTTGGTACTGCAGCCAAGCAGCCAAGCAGCGATGCCAGGCATCGAGCCAAAAGCAGCCACTTAATGATATCGAGCACATTTTGCGGTCTTCGGAGCCTGCTGCCAGCCGCAAAAGGCAACAGCTTGGTCAAGGATAAAGAACGGGTCAAATATTGGCATATATATGTACATATATGTAAATATATTTCATGCAAGCCAAAACCAGCATTTTCTTCAGTTGGCATGTCTCTCCATTATTAATTTGTATTGCCAGCAATTAAAATGTTTTATTGCGTCTACAAAATGAACCATAAATTCCATTTTAAAAGCGATTTGCATGCTCAAATTTTCGAGCGAATTTCCCATTTTGCTGATACTTATCTAGAGATAGTTTTATATACAAATTTTATGAAGAGGAATTCTTATATTTAAAACACGTTAACACGTTATTATATCATCAATATAAATCAATTAAATTAATTCTAATTTTTTTTCACTACAATAAATTTATCTTAAGATTTTCAATTGTTAATGTTAAACTTACTTTTCAGTTACCGTTCATTTAATTTAAATTCATTTATGTTTCATAAGCCCCGAATTATTTATTACTTATTTATTTCCCCACAAAAATAAATTTGAAGCTCTTAGAAATCAAATACAATAGAGGATTTGTTAATGAATTAATAAAACAATTGGACTTTGAAAGAAGATTGACTTGAATTTTGATTATTATATTCTTTACTTTTTCACAAATGAAAAACAGTATTTGATAAATAATTCCAAGTTTTATACATTTCATATTAGCATGTCACTGTCATGATTAGAATCACATAAATGGAATTTAAGGAGCTAAAATATCTTCAGATGTTTACAGTCAACAAAAATGATTCAAATGATTTCGAATAATAAACTAAAATGCGTACTTGAGTAATAAACTAGTGTGTGATATACTTTGATTTGGTATTAAACATATACTGAGTCAACTGATTTCAACAATTTGTTAACATTTTTAAAAGCCATTGAACTAAAAGTTGAGTAAGCTGCAAACTTTATTTTAGTTGAACGAGCACAATTCTAGTTTATCGCTGGCAGGACATCAGAGAACAGGACAGGACAGAACTGACAGTGGGATTTTTGTTTTATTTTTTGTAAAGGACACGTAAAGAATTGCACATGTCGCAGAGAAAGAGTTCTCGCATGGATGGGATATATGGAACTGCCATGACATAGGAATGGGAATGGGAATGGGAATGTCCTCGACTTCGTCTTCGTTTTCGTTCTCGCTGTTTGCGCCTACGCGACTGCTTTTTTTTTTTTTGTGTATTTGTCTGAGTGTGTCTATAAGTTGCGTGAGTTCTTCTACTCTCAGACATTGTACACACTCCATAGTTGTCTATAGTTGTCGGCTGTTGGCTCGAGTGCGCCTTGCTAACCTGCACTCATAGTTGTTAAACTAACTTTCGTGACTGGACTGGACTCAACTGGAGGAACAGGAGCTGGGAGGAACACAGTGTCTGACATAGACAGCCAGTTGCCAGTTGGTTTTGGTCTCACTGTCTCTGTCTGACAGCCGGCGCCCCTCCTTTGCTCCTTGCTTGTCTGCTCCTGCGGGTTGGCACAACTTGGCACACGCTCTCATCCTTATCCACAGGCCAGATAGTATGCAGTAGTTTTCATTTGCCTTTTACATTTCCACATTTCCTCCTTGGCTTGTTTGCGTGTCTGTGCATAGGCAGCGTCGACGTCGACCTACTCCGAGCTCCGAGAGACGCCGCTTTGCATATTTATTTTATTTGATTTGCTTTGGTATATTTCTTTTTTTTTGTATTATTCGTGGGGACCCCATTCCAAGGGACACGCCTTTCTTTGGCTTGCATAACGCGACGTGTGATTAAAAATTCGTAATTTGTTCGCTTCCCTAGTCGCTGTTTTGTATTTATGTCTATTTTTATTCGTATTCATACTTTTACTTTTTGTCTTATTTTCTTATACTTTTTCTTCTTCTTTTTTGGGCCACATGGCTCTCTCTTTCTTTGTGTCACGCGGCTGTCTTTTCATTATTTAGAGGAGCATACCTTAAGGCGTTCAGGCATGTCAGGACATTCCCAAGTTAGGGGCGATTCTCTTTACCATTTGCAGGCAGTTGAACTGTCGACAGTCTCGCTTTTTGCTTTTCGCTTTTTGTTTTGTGCTTTTTACTTTTCGCATTTCTCATTTCGCTTTTGAAGCGTGCTTTCTGCTTTGTTCTTTTCGTTTCGTTTTTTTTTTCTTTTTCGTGCTTCATTAATATTTAATTAAAAAATCAATAGTTGACATGTAAGTCAGCGACGTTTCGTGGCTGTGTTTGTTGCTTTTCTCGTTCCTTCTTCGGTTGTTTTTGGTTTTTTCTTCTTCACATATTACATACACTTTTCAAATACCTTTGCTGTCTTAACTTATGCATATGCATGGCGCATATCTTATTACAACAGATTTTCTTTTGCCTTCCCTGTTTGCCAGCTACGTGACGCTCCACTTTTTCTTTTTATTTCATTTCTTAGTGTTTTTTTTTAAACCCCGGAACCTTTTGCACTTCTTCTTCGTGCTTACTACAGTTTTTTCTTCGGCTTCCTTTCAAAAGCAAATTGAAAAAACTCAAAGTGAAAAATGTGTTGCATATCCAAGAGGCGCGTCATGTGAAATTCTTACTGTCAGCATTAGTTACAGCAACGACTACTTGGCTAAAAATGGCATATGTTATCTTGATTATTCGCAATAAACATATTCTTTGACAAATTCTTGTGCTTCTTGCTGCATTGACTATGATAAACTGGGTTGCACTCGCTTCGTCGTGGCTACAAATATGTTATGTATAATCTCGATAATAAATGACAATTGGAAATTCAGTATTGCATTTTGAAAGTACGTGTGTTCGTGTTCACGACTTGGAGATACCCTGTGGTGGAATAGAATTCAATTTATATATTCGCAGAAATATTTTCAGACACGTACACAAGCTTGCAAATACGCTACGAATTTTGTACGTGATGAATTTTCTTCATTGGCATTAGGAATGCGCTTTCAATTTACGGCAAAAGCTGCTTTTATTTTTAAATTGAAAATGTGCTTGCTTAAATCGTTTTCGGGTCTACATTTTTCTCTAAAGTGTAAAAAACATGAAAGCAAAGCATTTTCAATAATATGAAAACAGAGCGAAAGCGACTTTTTTTTAAAACTTGCAATTATAATATACCAAAGAAATATAAAAACATCAACAGGTACATTAAAATTGATGATAATAATATACTGAAAAATTACAAAAATATACCACGATACTTATTTGGTATATTGATGTACTATACTGAAAAATTACAAAAATATACCAAGACATGTATTTGGTATATTGAAGTACTATACTGAAAAATTACTAAAATATACCAAGATATATATTTGGTATACTGATGTATAATATTATTATATTTTCAAGAAATACAAAACAGCGTGAAAGAGATAATAATTTTATAATTTTGCAAGTTTATATACCTAAAGCTTTATTTGGTATATCGATATACTATTATATTTCGACCAAAGAAAATAAAACCCTTCAGTCGCAGCCATTTTTTGTAGGATATTTGTTCGATAAGCACAGAGTTCTAGTTCGTTTTTTTGTGTTGACTTCCTGAACCGAAAGGCCTGTCCCATAGATACAATTATTTGTTAACTTTGTAATAAAAGCAACATATAATTACATTTTAAAAATCAATAGATTCAGCCGTGATATGTTGTTCAACTCGCTGTTGGTCAAACACAAGCGTTTATTTCAACAGTTCGATGGTTTCTTTTTTTACGCTTGCCCACGTGTGTTTGTAGTAAATTTCGTTATGATTATTAGCAGATTCGCACACACACATACATAAATACTGTAATATATGAATGTATGTGTGTGTTGTACTCGTAATTCAGAGTTCGGTTCGCTTAAATAGCCAACGGGCTCTTGTGCAGGTAATTGAGCTTTAACATGCTCAAAGCTTATTAATACATGTACGTGAGCATTATTTTTGGGAGTGTCTGTGTGTGTATACATACACGCTAGAGTGTGTATGTGTGTGTGTGTACTTTATGGAGCTTTGTTTTGTTTGGCTTGCGTTTATTTTTATTCAATGTTGTTGCTCTCGTACTGTGTTCTGTGTTCTGTGTTCGTCGTGGTCTTCTGCCCAGTTGAGTGTGTTATGTGACATAATTATCCCACAGGCTGAGAGCTCAAATCCCCTTGGCAATCGTCAGCTTGTGTGTAGAAATGTTGGCATGGTTGGCCACCATCTTCTTCATCTCTTTTTTTGTTTTTGTCTGTATGTGGAATTATTTATTTTGCGCCGCATTAAAGTTGGCATGAACTTCTGTTGTTCCACTTTAATTTAAATGAATTTTTTCGTGTTGAACACATTTATTGTGATCTCACGTTTTGCAAGTTACGCAAGCTATCTGGCTATCCTTGGCTTATGGCAATCTTTTAGATGTCAGATCTTTAAGATTTATTGACAGCAAGCGGAAATGGGCGCATTCACATGCTGACGCATGACTGCGACTCTCTCTCTCTCTCTCTGTCTGTGTGTGTGTGGGTTTTGTGTGCTGCGCTACCTTTTTTTACGCGCAATTAACCCAGTTACAAGTTCGACATGCCGCAAACCAGACACACAGAAGCTCACACACACACACACACACGCTAGCACGCACACACACACACACACATAGACATCCTGCATTTATCATAATTACTTCCCAGAATATTTTCTCGTTTTTTTTGTTGCTCTGCCAAAATACGGCTGAAAATGTTGATGAATGCTTCGGGTACAACGTTCCCCACGCGCGCACACACAAACACAACACACATCCACATATACATACATACATGCAACATGTCGCACGCAGAGTCCCCGCAGCCTTTAAAAAAAAGTCAGCGTTAAATTTTACAAAAAAAAAAGAGGGGAGCAAAAAAGAGCACAAAGCAATATAAAATGGAGGCAAACTGGCTGACTGCTTAATGTTTTAATATGCCTTCAGCAACTATTAAGAGGAGTTGGCATTAAGTGCCAAGCACATATTAAACATCAATTATTTATAAATAAAAGCGCAGCTCACTTACGCACAAAGTATTTTATAGCATACTTATGGCGGCGCCAACAAGTGAGAGAGAAAGAGAGACAGGGAGGGGGAGAGACAGAGACAAGTAAGCGAGGACAATGAAGCCAAGGCGGCAACAAATGTCCCGACATAATTGTGCTTGCAATTATTTCAGAAATGCAAACAACAACAACAGCAACAGCAACGAGAGTGAGAATTGCAGTTTAGCAGAGAACGAAACGAAACGAAACGAAACAAAACGATAAGGCGAATAATAAATAAAGCAGCCACAGATAAAATGAGAAAACAAACAGCCACACACGACAATCATGAAATGCAAATGCCAAAAAGCTGCAAAATAAAAGAGTGAGCGAGACAGAAAGAATCACATGTGTGTGTGTGTGTGTAGGTACAAGTTATTTTTCAAATCAAACAAAAACCAAGCGCCCATTGACAATGACAACAACAACAACAACAACAGTAGCAGTGAGAGCCAGCCAGACACAAAAACAATGCACAGTGGAACCGAAATGCAAATTTATGCAGACAACAATTGAGAATCATTGCAAATTGAGTTGCTGAATAATTTTGCGTTTTTCAACACAGTTTCGTTTTGACATCGGTTATCGATTGAAAAGTCGCGGTATTAATTAATATTTATTTGCGCAGTGCATTTTTGTCTGTGTGTGTGTGTGTGTTTGCCACACTGTGCTGCTGTCGTTGACGCCGCCTGGCACAAACCAGAGTAACAAATTCCAAAAATGTCACATTGCGCACATGAAAAATGTCCTTGTGACAGCAGCGCAAAGCGCCAAACGCCAGCGTGTGTATGTGTGTGTGTGTATGTGTGTGGCCTGGTATCCAGTTAGCCAGTATGTGCGTGTGTGAGTGTGTGTGTGTGCATTGTTGTTGGCTTTGCAAAGCAAGGTCATGAGTAAATACGCTGGAGCATGCTGTTTATTCTACAACAAAGCCAAGCCAAGCACAAAAAAAATACACATACTCACAATTTATTGTTAAATATACAAATGCACATACACATGTATGTATGTATGTATGTACATATGTGTGTACACATACCAAATATGGTAGCCAGATGCTTCTTATTGATGTCGATACATACGGACGATATAAATACACATATGTATATTCATTTGTTTGCTTGTATTGAGTGCTTACTTGCCAATTTGTAGTGGAAACAAATGCAAATGTGTATCCGTAAATCAAAAAGGACATTATTGGCTGCTTGTTAGGGCTAAGCACTATTGCTTGCCATTTACATATGCGTACAATATGTACACATTCACACTCACACTTTACTTGCTTTTGATATTTCAAATGGCCGACGCATTGACGTTGGCCGTCATAAAGCCATTTACCATTTACCATTTAGCAGTCAGAGTGCAGTGGTCAAACAATAATAAAATTGTATCAAGAACCAGCAGTTTGGACAACACGGCCTTAATAATTTAAGACTTTAATGAAATAACACGCGCTAGTAAATATTTATAATTCGATTGGCGAAATTCTATCGAGCAAGTAAAACTTAAGGCTTTATTTATAAAATTAAATATGGGTAATTCTCTGGCGAAAAAAGTCTCTGGTATTTACAGTGAAACAAACATTAATTGGAAAAATGTTAGAAATAAATTATGGTTATTGTTAAAGCTCTGTACTAGCTCAAATTTTAGAGCTAAGATTGACTTCAAGAACTTTTTCTTCTTTACGATAAAGTATATAGATTTCTTCATTTTTTGTTTTGTTTTTGTAAAAATTGTTTTTGTTTTGTTTTAATTTTAGTAATTATCCTAAGACAGAAAAATAATTCCATAATAATTCTTAGCACTAATAAAAGGGCAATAAGATTCATAAAGACTCAAAATTAAAAAAATGTTTTGGTATATGATTATTTTCACTATATGATTATTTCACAATAATATTCCACGCAAGATAGAGAAATATATTCTTAATCTAGTAATAGTTATATGTTATTAATTGTTGTTAGGTTCATAAACTTTGTTTATGAATTATGAAAGCTTGAGCCAATATTCGCAGAATATGTGAAAAAAATTCTCCCTAAGGCTAGCAATAAACAATTTTTGGCAAATATTCAAATATCAAACATGTTTTATTTTTTATGTGAATAGTCGTTAAATTTTAAAATTTCAATTTAAAATGGAAAAGAAGATAAAACGAAGCATATTCGTTTCCTGTGGGTCAAATCAAATATAATTGCCACATTCATCATACGCCTGGTAGCCCAATAAAAGTGAATTTTTTGCAGCGCAAGCAATTGCTTTTTTTTTTTTTGCACTCTGTGGTACCTGGGGACATAGCAAAAGAAAAAATAAAACATAAAATAAATTGCAGATAAGATCAATGCTATCATTATAATTGCTTTAATTTGTGAATTAGCGATTACGTGTTCTGGCCATATCTAAGCAATTTGATTGATTGCTTTGTTCAGTTGTTGTGTCGTTTATGATTCAAAACACGCAAACTGCGGTTAATCAAATCAACAAAATGGTGGCACAGATACTATGAACTATTTTAAATAATCAACAAAATGGTTGTCGAATTTAGGAGCTCCGTTGTTTAGAATGGCTTTGAGCAATTGAGATATTTGTTGCCAATGACAATTGGAAATTTATTTATTTATTTCAAAATGAATTCAAGGTTTCAAGTTGCAAACTATATTAGCTAAATCAGTGATAATTTTAACATTCATTTATTTTTAAATTCTTGCAGGTTGCGACAATTATTAGCTAAAATTGCAATTTATCTATTTATAAATGGCATCAAGGTTAAATACTTGAATGCTTCCAATTTTTATTAGCTGTATCAGTGGTGAAATATTTCTAAAATAATTGCAAAGTACATCGAGAGCAGTTCGTTTGACTTTTTGTGATAAATGTGTTATATATGCATATTCTGGCTTGTATGTCGATAATTGAATATTTACCAAATGATCAATCGCTTGCAACCGAGAGTGCAAATAGCGAACAAAGAGCCTGATGTGCTCGGCAAACAACAATATCTGAGCAGGTCCGGCGAGTGAGTGCCAAAGTGTGAGCTGGGCAATTTTGTCTGTGAATTTATGAGCGACGCTTTCCGCTGCTGCCGCTGCCGCTGACGTTGTATCCGCCTGGGCGAGAGATTGTGTGATGGTCGGATGGCCTGATGAAGGAGAAGGGTCTGGAGAAGGGCGGTGGACTGGCATTGTTGTTTGGGACAAAGTTGGCATATGCGCATGAATAATGAAGAATGAAGCGAGGGGCGCAAGTTCTTTCTATTGATTTCGAACACACACACACACACACACTTAAACGCGCGGCAAGGCCCAAACAAAAGGATGGTTTTGTACCCAGTTAGTGGCAGCAGTCAGCCAGCCAGCCATTGAGCAACTGGGCCATACTTGTGCGTATTCAAATGTATCTCAGTGTGTGTGTGTGTGTGTGTGAAAACATATGACTCTGGAGATTAAGCCATTGTTTGTAATGGGAACCACAGCTAGAGTCTGGCTGAGTTGCGGCTTAGTGACTGCGTTTGCAAACAAAACAACTTTGCAAGCGACTGTTCAGTGTCTACGACTAATTTATACTATTTCTGCAAATTATGAAGGACACCAGCTAATAAACAAATGATAATGCAATGTATTGTACTTTTCACCAGGTCGAAATCCAAAATAAATAGCTTGAAACGAAGCACAATTTGATTGCATCAGCTTAACATGATTCCACAAAAAGAGTTTCATCGACGATTTTGTTGCATGATTCATGCTTAGCAAAGTTTTAAAATAAATTGTATTTTCACTTAAGCTTAAAGACTGTTTGTCTTCAAATTGAAAGCATTTAACTTTTATGGCTTCTGAGACATTAGAATGCAAATAGCCGAACATCTATTGCACATAATTTATGACAGTCTCCACTTGGCAGTTACCTAAACTCCCATTAAGTTATGGCATCCTTGTGCCCATTTGATTGCCGGGTATAAAAGAAAAGTCTCGTTGACTTATATGCTCGCAACTCGCAGCCGTTTTGCAGGAGCTGGGGCATAACCTATATTCTCTGTTGTTTAACCAAAACCAAAAAGAGCCAACTAACTGTGCCCATTCCATTAACATTTCGCCTTCTCATTCCTTTCACAACAGCAGCGCCGACAGTGTAATGCGCCTTGGGGGCAGTGGTATACCATACGACGGTGACCCCCTGACAATGAGCGCAGCTGGCAATGACTATGCCGAATTATGCGATCTTGGACCCTCACGCTGGAGTGCACGCGCCTATGGTTACCATGCAACAGCAGCAGCAAATGCGGCCGGTATCGGTATCGGAGGCATCGGAGTTCCGGGCGCCACACAGTCATCATCGAGCGTGCCCACGGGCGGCTCAGCCGGCCTCAGTGCACACCATTTACGCAGCAGCGCGGCAGCGCCAAACAGTTACGAGGCCGAGGATATTGGTCTGGCCTTTGGCATGATCAGTCCGCCACCTGGCAGCGGACACGGACACGGACAGGGGCACGTCGGCCATTACGGTGGCAGCGGCGTCGGGAGTGCCGGCGGCATTGGTTCCCGTGTGGGGAATAGCACCAGTTCGTTGCGTGGCAGCGGCGGTGCTGGAGGCGGCGGACGCTCTGGACTCTATTATTCGCCGCCGGGCACATCGTACACAATCATTGAGCGACCACATTCGCCGCATTACTATTACAATTCGGCGGGTGTGCCAACGAAGGGTGGCTCGTTGCCGGGTCGCGGTTCGGCGTATCTCAGCTCCTCACCATCCAGTCACATGGCCGCTGGCACGGCGGGCACACTGCCCACATCGACGGCGGCCAGCGGACGTCATGGCGCCTCGGCGATGGGCAATGGCAACAAGAAGCGGCCCATCTCACCGGAGCAGGTGCTGCGCATGTTTGGCGCCACACAGTCGTCATCAGTTCCTACGAGTAGCTATCACTACAGCAACGGCGGGACGCGGGATCGCGATCGAGAGCGTACAGGGCGACGCAGTCCAGCCAGCAGTCCGCCCTCGACGACGCATCAGGTGAGTAATTAAAAAGTATTTCATAAACAATTGAATACTATTGTATTATCTCCTTTTTGGCAGATCTATCGAGATCGCGAACGTGATCGGGATCGAAGTGTGCCCAATATACACGAACTTACGACGCGCACTGTTTCCATGTCGCGTGATCAGCAAATCGATCATGGTTTCGGCATCTGCGTCAAAGGAGGCAAAGACTCAGGTAAGAGCTTCAAATGCACTTACTATTCCAGCCTGGAAGTATGCTACACATTTTTGCAGCGCTGCCTTTGAACTCTCAGACTTTTTATTACTGCGCCCGCCTGAAAGTATGCAACAAATTTTGTAGCGCTGCCTTTGACTTTGATTATTCTTATAGCTACTAGCTAGCAACATTTGCTGTCACTCCCAGACTTTATCCGTGTTGATTCGTTGTTCCGCCCAGTTTACTTCAAGTGCAATTGCTTTGGCCTTTTTCTTACTCTCACACACACATACGTGTAACTTTTTTACTATTTCATGCAATTTAATTTTCAATTGGATTTTATTGTCTGTCGATTCGTTTTGCTGCTACAAATCGCCAGCAGCAGCAGCTTTGACATTTTCGCAACTACAGCCCAGCGCAGCGCATTTTGCAGCTGGTCACCTCATGCGATGCCCATCTGCCACTTGCCACTGGCCAGCTGCCACCTTGCCACCTCGCCACCTTTTGCACCAGCTGGTTGTGGTCCCTCCACACGCTGTCGGCCATTTTATTTTTAGTTTTCAACGTGCGACGGCTTTAAAATCGATAAAAAATCTATTTAAGTCACCAAGCCCTCTATGCGAGGCCCTTCCATCTATCAATTTATCGTATCCATGAACTCTCTCTCGCTCTGTCTCTTTCTGTCTCTGTTTTCACTTGGCTGTGCAGCTGCTTTCAGGCCAGGCAAACACACACGTGCTTTATAAATTAAACATAAAATGGTTGCCACACACACACACACTCACATACATAGTTGCACACCTTTGGCCAGGCTTAATGAAAAAGGCTTACAAAACCAAAAACCAACCAAAAAAAATAAAAAAAAAACAACAAAAATAAATGGGCCAAATTGTACGGCGGGTGAAAGGTGTGGCGGGTTGTGTGTGTCTTTTATTAAAAGTTTAATACGCACAGCTTGCTAATTGATTTTGTGTGCTTTTCTTCCCATTTCACCACTCCCACTCTCACTCCCTCGCCCATCTTCTATGCTCTGTCTTTTTTTTGATTTTTTATCACCAGGCTTAGGTGTTTACATCTCACGCATCGAGGAGAATTCGGTGGCGGAACGCGCCGGCTTGCGACCCGGTGATACAATCCTAGAGGTGAACGGCACGCCATTCACTTCAATCAATCACGAGGAGGCGCTTAAGGTGAGCAAACCTGCATATGTTCTTTTTTATATATATACATTTTTGGTTTTTGTTGCTATCGATACAATCTTTTTGATATCTTTCAGTAGCTAATGTTGTTCTTTAGCGAAAATCGATTAGAGCACACTTATTAGAACAGCGCAATATCAAAAGAGAAAGAACGAACGTGAGAGAGAAAGAGTGTGAGGTTAAAAGGGGTTACAAGTTTTAGAAAAGTGGCCTGGGCCACGTCAGAAGCCTATTCTATGAGTACACTATAGTATAGTGTATATACGAAAAGATAATTTAATTGTACACTTTATTGATTTTTAATGTGATTTCGCTACGATGGGCTACTTGTTTGCCTGTTAATAGTTGCGATAAGAGGCGTTCACTGCATTTCAGGCCATCGCTTTTTATGTGCGCCACTTTGGCAAAAGTACCCACAGTCCCCTGCCCCCTTTCTATCTGTAACACCCTCTGGCACTTATAGCCCAAAACAACGATGACAACAAAAGGCAGGCAAGAAAGTTAGACAGCTGCCGTCTGACAACGAAAGTCAATTTATTGTGGAATATTTTATGTGACACGTTATGATAGTCAATATAATTCTTCATATTGCTACCAGTAAGCAATAGCTACCACTGTGTGTGTGTGCGTGGTTGTATCAAATGCAAAGGACATTTGACTACAACTACAACTACAACTACGACTAACACTAGGATTGGGACTGAAAGTGAGACTTGGAGACGTCGACTGGCATACAGCACATGTTGTGCTATTTCTCACGATGCCTGGCAATTTAAAGTTTTCCATTTTCGACACAATTTGTTTGCCAATAGTATTAGAGCGAAATGACTATCTCTCTCTCTCTCTCTCTCGCTCTTCCTCGCTCGCAATACGTTTGCTCTGAATGATTTTCTGTAGTACATTTTTTTTTTTTGAATACAGTGCACTTTACGTAATATAAAACATGAAACATTTTTGTATAAATAAAACTAAACGATAAAGAAAAATACTTACGTTTAAAATACACACTAATACAAATATACACTGAGAAAAAATTGGCAATAGATTAGTCGCATTCACTTTAATTACTCTTAAAATACATCTCTATTTATTTATTTATATCCATTTATTTGAATTTGAGTAAAAGTTCCTTTCAAACACACACACACACACACACACAAATACACACACACACACTTACACACACATCTCGCACTCGGATAGTCTAATCCTTGCTCAAAAAGAATGCATATTACTCATACGACGCGTTGAACTCGTTGATATGGCAAAATACTTCAAATTAGACATGCTTAATCTTTGGGAAAATATTTGGGCAAGTGTCAAAGCATTAGCAAAAGCTGCAACCAAACACAAATATCACTTGGAGCTGGCAATTTGTCCAAAATGGCTAACCACAGAAGGCAACAAAACTTGCTGTGGTCAACACAAGGGACGGGAGGGTGGAAGGGGATTTCAAAATGCAATTTCAAACAGACAACCGCACGTTGCAAACAATTTGCACACAAGCTAAACGCAAAAGAGACTCGACAACAATTAAAATAATGTGAGATACTAACTTCTGACACATAACAAATTCAAAACCTGCAGACAGACACCGACAAATCCACAGCAAAAGCACATAATAAATATGTTCTATGCATAAACGTAGAATGCTATAAGCAAATGGACACACACACACACACACGCAAACCCTATTTGAATTTTCATTTTGGATTAATCACTCGATTTTCTTTTGAGTTTTTGGTTTCTCTTTTGCCACCCAATGCTTTCGAGTTTAGTTTTTTCGTTGGTTTCGAAGACGTTTTTTGCTCTCCTCTTTGCTCCGTTTTTTCTATCGTTCGTTAGTTTTTGCTTGCATCTTCTGTCTCTCTTTTGTGTCTCTTCTATTGCCACATTTTTTCTTAACGCAGAGATGTGTGCAGATATTGAAATCGTCACGTCAAATCAGTATGACGGTGCGAGCGCCGCCTACGCTGAACTCGACGGCGCCTCTCCACGGCTTCGGGCCGCCCTCCCGCGATCCGATGTACGCATCGATGGCACCTCTACTACCACAGACTGCGGCGGGTCAGGCAGCGGCAGCGGCGGCGGCGGCCATCGGCGGAGCGGGTCTGCCCTTTCGCCAGACCTGCTCCTGGATGGATCGCCATGGTCGTCCCGCCTCGCCGCCCATGGAATATGGTGGCAGACGCAACGAGCGACGCGATCGGTAAGGATTTACCATATATGGGTAATTCTCTGACGGATTTTACAGTGACAATAAATATAAACCGAAACAATTTTAAAAGTAAGAAAAGGTTATCCTTATAGCTCTAGATTAGTACTCTAATTAGAGCTAAGAATGGTTTTGGAATTGTTTTCTGTTCTGATAATTGCAAAAATAAACAAAAAATTATCGAATTTATACATTTTTTTGGTAAAACAAAACAAGTTCCCAAAATCAATCTTAGCTCTAAATATATTGCTAATCCAAGCCTTTAAGAATAACCTTCACTTGTTTTTAAAATTGTTTTAGTTTATGTTATTTTCACTGTCGCGTCAGAGAATAACCCATATAACATTGTGCATCAAATTATCATGTATATCCTTCAATTCTAAACAGCATACGCCGCGTGGAGCTGCTCATTGAGCCTGGACAATCGCTGGGGCTGATGATACGCGGCGGCGTTGAGTACGGCCTGGGCATCTTTGTGACGGGCGTCGACAAGGATAGCGTCGCTGATCGTGCCGGATTGATGATTGGCGACGAGATACTCGAGGTCAATGGCCAGTCGTTTCTCGATGTGACGCACGACGAGGCCGTTGGTCAGCTGAAGTATCACAAGCGCATGTCGCTGGTGATACGTGACGTGGGCAAAGTGCCGCATTCCTGCACATCCATTGAAATGGAGCCCTGGGATGCGTACAGTCCAACGGGCACGAGGTGAGGATTATCTATAAATGAATATACATATAATATAGTATATATAAACGATTCTTATCCTTTCTGCAGAGCACGCCGAAAAGGTCAAATTGCCACCATGGTGGAGGAGAAGGCGCGCTCGTTGCTGCCACGTCATCATTTTGCAAGTCTTTCGTATTATATTGCCGAATATAGTGCGAAAGCAATGACCATAGATGCCTTTGTTGCCGTCTTATTAGAGATGTTAGATACGTACGAAAAGGTAAGCCAAGATATTTAGTATTTTCTTAGAGTTGTGGTATATTTATTCGACTTCGACTTCGTTTGCAGCACACGCTAGTGACGGAAATTCGAGAGCTCGTCTTTCCGGAGGATCGTACACGGTACGATGAGCTTGTGTATCGCAGAGAACGCGATCCATATAGCGTGGATAGGCATAGGGTAAGTTCGATTCACTAAATCGTTAATCTTAAGTATTTGTATTCATGAATTAATATGATTAATTCTTTCTCTGTTTCGATTACAGCGTAAAGGAGACCCCACACGTGATTTGCCGGTAAGCTTTTTAGAAGATTTATTCTACGACACAGACACAATATATACCTAACTAGCTGCGCATGTTAAACAACTTCAAAGACTATGAACTACTATATATAAATATATAACTCAAGTTCTCGCCTAGTTTCTAAATATATATAACTTACTATTTATCGTATCAATATGTCTACGTCTCTGTCTCTGTTCCGCCCTCTAAACGTGTTTTAAAAACTCGAAATTTTTGTCTAGATATTGTTGTTGACGTTCAATGTTGTCGCTGTTGATGTAATTTTTAGTTTAATTCTAACAAAACTTCTTAGAGCCACTTACTTACTAATATACTTAATACTGCAAATACAAAATACACTTGTCAGATAAAGCAAAACTTGTAGTTTAATTGTTGTGCGAGTAAGAAAAACTTTTTTACTCCATTTTTTTTACACACACATATTCTATTTTTACTTAAGAGTAGTGAATGCTTTTTACAATCTATTGTTTGCTGCATGTTCTTCAATTTGAGATGCTTTTTTCAGACTCGCTTTTCTTTGATTCAATTCGGTCTTTCATTTAATTTGACAAAGCCAAATCGAAATGTTTTGGAGACAAACAACAAAACACGAATGTCAATTTTCTTTCTTTATTTACAAACAAAAAAATCAGCAAACAAAAATGAAATCAATGCAGTTTTTCGTAGTTGCATTCATTCTTCTCTATTCTAGGCAATATAACGTATATATAATGCAAATATTTTTTAAGTAGCGGGTACAGTTGCTTCACAGGAAGCAGCACCAAACTCGATTTATCGATAAGCGCTGCGATAACAAAAGCGCTTCATCGGATTAGGATTAGATGTGTAAGAAAATCGAATTGTAAATTATGAAATTGCGAAAATGTATAAACCAATCAGATATATAAGTACTATAAATATTTATGAAATGCACTTGAAACAATACAATAATCGAAATAACAGTCACCGATACCGATACCGATATCTCACCCCTAAACAACTATGCTTACAACATAACTAAGCACTTAATCGAAACGAAATGAAATGAACAATTGCACTGAATATCACAATACTCCCAACTCGATCAACGATATCAGCATTTCTCTCTCTCTGCTCAGTAGATGCCTCTCTCTCTCTCTCTCTCGCTCTGGCCATCATATTTCATATTCCAAAACTGTCCATCACTATATCTCTCTCTATCACTATCACTCTCACTATCACTGTCACCAACTCGCTGTCTCTATCGCTCTGTGTGTGTCTCTGAATCGTATGCAAAACAAAATCGTTCGTTCCATTCCATTCCTCCAACAGGTTACAGCTGACGATATGGAAGTAAGCGCTGCCACCGGACGCAGTCCCTCGTCGGACTCTGGGCTGGGCATGACCGTAACGGATATTCACAAACGGTACCAAAAAAACAAAACAAAACACTGAGAGCACCTCAATCTCAATTCAATTCAGTTCAGTTCAACTCAAAAAATGACCCATCACCAACCACAACTACAACATATACACACACATAAAAAAGAACTGATCCTTTGACATGTTGTGTAACTGTATTTGTTATCGTTATCGTTATTGTTATTCCGTTACCAATTCCGTTGACAGACCCGCTCTACAGTTGCCATATCGTCCCATGTCGGCGGGACCAATACTGCATCGTTCACAGCCAGCATCACAGCATTATCATCAGCCAGCAACATCACATGCAGCAAGCAACCAACAACAACAACAACAATCCACACCACAACAACAACAACATTATCCACCACCACCACCACAACTCCAACATACCTCATTGCGTCATCTGGGTGGCCCCGGTGGCGTCGTTGGAAACACTATGCGTCATCATTATCAGCCGTTGGGACCAAATCAATACAAATTCAAGCAAGCCAAAGACAATCAGCAACAGGTCAGGAACTCGCAACTTGCAACTTGCAACTCGCTCGCTGCTCACTGCCACTTGCAACTATCGTGCTTCATGAAGCGTGAGCTTGAGCGTCGATTTGGCACCACTTAAATCTCTGTTCTACAATCTATCAACCTCTCTCCCTCTCTCTCACTCACTCTTGTTTCCACTGAGAAGAGACTGTCTCTCTCTCTCTCTCTCTATGACCAATAATCTATCTACGATCTATCGACGAGTTTTCACTTTTCAAAAACTTTCCCATTGGTTTAGCGAAATTCTCAAAAATCGAAATGAAACGCAATGAAATTGAAATCGTGTTATTATTTATTTTAATAATCCATATTTTTACGATAATATTTTATTCTCAACAATCTCGTAACTCTTTTTATACTATGTATTACCAATTATTTTGCCTACTCTACTCTCCACTTTCTTTGCTATTTTTATACTTATTTTTGTATTGCCTTTAAGAAATAAAAAATTGACATTCGAGTCTCGTAATTGAAAAATCGAAAGGCGTCCAAAGCCTCTGCTCTGCTATTGTTATTTGCTATATTATTGTCTAATGTCTCGTGTCATTTATTGTGAATTGTCTCTGTCTCTGCCTCTCGTTTCTTTCAACTCTTTTAAATTTCTATTTCCACTTTGTTTTTGATTTCTATTTCGTTTTTGGTGAAAGAAATTCTTTAAATGTTCGTGTATGTGTCATTAAACGTCTAATTGTCCAATTGTCTAATGTTGTTTTATCGTTTTTATTACGGTTTTGTGTTTTTTTTTTATTGACTGTTGTCTAATTGGCTGCTAAACAGTTGTAGACTAATTGAGCAACGAATTTTGTTGTGCAAAATAAAATTGGCTTAAAGTAAATCGTAAACACACACAAAAAAAAAATGAAAAGAAAATACGAATAACAAAACAAAAAAAAAATAGCCTCAAAAATGATTTCTTGCTTTTCTCACCCGGCTTAGGAATACGGCTGTGATGAGCATAGAACTCGCCGGGGCAGCGAAACCCTATTACCGGAATATGACCAAGATGCGGTGAGTAAGCAAAAGCAAATTGCCAAATTGGATTTACTTTATAGAGTAAACTCTGCTGAGTTGTTAATGGAGGAGAATGGTATACAGGTTGCCTTCCCAAGTTTGTCTTTTCGATCATCATGCCATGAAGCTCATATCATTGTCAGCACACTGATATTATACTTACTTTACTTTACTATGCTACCATATATACAATATATACTTACGTATTTTACATACCCAAATCAATTTTCAGAAATTTGTTCATTCAAAACACTTTCGATTCTTTATTGCATAATACAATTAAACTCTACCACAGTAAACACTAAACTTAAGCACTAAATTATGCAATATTGAGAGAGCTTTCAACTCTTTATGTATTTAATATATATGTATGTATATTTTATAGCATGTAAATGTGTAAGACAGTGTGTGTGTGAGTGAGTGTTTTTAGCCAATAAGTGTAATCAATACGATATAAAGTCGTAATCGCTGCTGACGCCAATGCAACACAATGCAAACCAATTGAGCTCAAACAGACCGCAGACCCGCACAACCAACACACACATACACACACACACTCAGATACGCACACACGCCCCTTTAACACACCCCCTCCCACCTCTCGCGATGTTGCTATTCACATTTTGTCGTGCGTGGCGTTGTCCTCCGTTGGCGACCAGGCGACGGCTGCTCCAACAACCGGCAAGTGATAATCACGTGGCGGCGTAAAGGGCCGAACAAAGTGTCGCCACTGATGATGGGCGTGATGATGATGCTGGTGGTGGTGATGATGTTGGTGATGGGGGGAGGGCGGTGTCATACTCGCGGTTGTCGCCGCTGCTACTGCTGCTGTTGCATGTTGGTGCTGCTGATGGCAGCTGTTCGGCTCGAATTTCGGGCGTGGTATGCGCAATTGTTTGATCTCGGTCAAATAGGTTTCCATGGCTGGCACGAAACTCTTGCCCGGTCTGGTCTCTTTTTGTCTGTCCGCCCCTGTGTTGATTTGTTAAGTTGTTTTAATGATCCGACTGATTTGTTGTTGTTTAACCAAGTTGCAAACAGTTTGTGGAGTGTTGTTGACTTTGCTGCAAATGCTGACAAACGCTTTGGCAGCTCGGACTAGTTTGCCAGGGCTGCATTGATACATTGAACTCCTCAATTGGATATCAGATCAAATATAGAGAGCATGTTATTCAATATGCGCTGCAACAAGACGCATAACAAAGTCATTATGCTTCGGCAGAGAGTAGAGCTCGCTCGCTAAAAAGTGAAAGTAAATTTGAGGCGACTCCGACTGCGACTGCGACTGCGGCTTGTTGCATGTGCGGCCAGAAGACATGAAAATTGCTATAATTTCCGCAAAAGGCGTTCGGCCAACAATCAACACAAGGCAAACGCATCGACAGCAAGTTCAATGTGTTAGCTCAAATATTTTTGTCTAGCTCCATTTGGGAGCTGCACTTCAAGTCGACTCGAGTCGAGTCGACTGCAGATGGCATATCTCTTTGGCATCGAGTTGTACTCGCTTAGCCCTGTTTACACAGCTGACACAATTCGATTTTGAGGGGGGACTTCGACAGCGACTTGGACTTCGGCAGCAAGTTCGACTTCTTTGAGCGGTGACCAACAACGGCGACCGGCTGAGCAAGCAACCAGTTTGATTTCAACTAAAACAGACAAGCAACTTTTTGTTGCCGTTGCTGTTGTTCTCTTTGCTGTTGTTGTTGCTGTTGTTGTGGATGTCTGGCCAATGCGACACTCACTTTTTGTTGAAATTACAGGCAAGCAAAGCAGAAGCAGAGGCAGAGGCAACGACTTCGGCACAGATGCAGAGGCAAAAGACCAAAACTCAAAGTGGGTCATTAGAGAAACGTACTAAATAAGGTACAAAACTTTGTCAAGAGCAGAGCAGAGCTCAGAGCTCAGAGCTGCTCGCTTGAGCAGCATAAATGGAAAGTAAATAGTTGTTGTTGTTGCTGTTGCTGCTGTTGCGACCACGAAAGCGGCAAATAAGCAACTCGAAAAATGCTGTTTATAATGTAAATAGACGCTAAATAAATCATTTTGATGCGTACAACCAAAGTCCGGTCTAAAAAGTCAATGGCTGTAAAACATAAACAACCTGCCTATTAAGCCAGCAAAAGACGAAGAGAAGACGCAACTCTTTGTCGGCGCCCAGCTTAATGAAGCCCAATTGTATTCAGTAGAGTGTATGTGTGTGTGTGTGTGTGTGTAGTAGTGTCAATTCTGGCAACTTTATTTACTGTTACGTCGCCAGCCAGCCAACCAGCCAGCCAGACATCATTAAAGTTCTCACCGTTCTTTGCTTACGAACCTTAAGCATCTGTCGTTGTTGCTGCTGTTGTCTGGTTGCTGCTGTCAGTTTTAATAAGTGACATTATCGCTGTCCAGCATTCAGTTTTATGGTTATGTGTGTGTGTATATGTTTTTGGCCCACATCATTTAGTGTCACATTTAATTGGCCTAAAACGTGTGCACGTAATATGTTTAGCAATTGCTGTCAATATTCCCCATTTGATTGATTGCTACTCCCTCAACTCTCCCGCAAACTCTGTTCTATCAATATTTAAAATATTAATCGCGCTGTGTATTGTGCTTTCAATCTCGACATCGACATCAAAGCGAATACAATGTCAACTGAACAACAGTTTTCTTTGAGCCATCTATTCAAATCGAGGTCTGTGACCCACTTTACTCAATCTCCCATTTAATCATATTGCACAACGCGATATTGTGTTGTTGTGTATTGTGTGTGTGTGGGGCGATTTGACAAACAGTTCAATGATCGGTCAGCTGACAGCAGCTCTTTCGCTTCGCTTTTATTTTGTAGGTCAATGCGCAACTTTGCCCCCCACCTGCAGGGGGAATATTATTAGTAATCACATCGGACGGTGTCTCAATATCTCATGAGCTCATGATCTTCTAGCTGACAATGGTGTGAATTGGACAGCAAATTAGCTGAGCACCTTTTGTTTACAAAAAATTAAAGAGTTACTCAGTTGTTGCGTTGCAACGCTGTTGAAAAAGTTAACAAAAAAAAAAAAATATGAAAATCGACTTGTGAAGAAGAAAAGTTGCTGGTTCTTTTTGAAGGAAAAGTCGATGCGACGACGCGTTGAAAGGCGGCGAAAAACTTTCACAAACAAAAAAATAACAGAAAGAGAATTTTCCAGCAGTAACAATAATGAAAACTAACGCCAAATGCCAACCCATTTAACTGTATTTCACTCTTGCGAAGCTCTAGCTCTGACGTACCTGCTATTATTATTATTATTATTATTACTATTTTTCATCTTTTCATTCATATTTCTTAAATCCATTTTTCAGCCACGCAGTTTTGTCAGTCAGCAGTTCTTTTTTTTCGCTCCCCTCTGTAAGCCGCTTAGGGCAAACAATTTAAAATCAATCAAATTTATGACTTTGCAAACTTCGCAGCGGTTCGTCGCATTCTTCGTATGTGTGTGTGTGTGTGTGAGTGTGTATCTGTGTGTATGTGTAGTTGGTTGGGATTTGTAACCAAATCCAAAGCGCAGACAGCCTCACGGATACACTAATGCCATTGACCTCAATGCGTAGCGGTTGAAAAGTCGCATTTGTATCTCATAGATACACGCAGCGAGTACTCGACTATCTGCGCCGTTAGACGCTCGACGAGACTTTGCCAACAGCTATTAGATACGCATTGAAAAATATTCGTATTCAGCTATTATATTTGTATATTCGTATATGGATTTCATTTCAATACTCTTGCCAATTTAAAGTCGATTTCAAAACCTCTTTTCAAGGTTGCAACTTTTTGCAATTTGTCTGATGACATTTTTCGAGATTGTGTATCATTAAATTGATATTAACTTTAAAGTCCGCTGCGCTTGATTTGTCATAATGAATTGCTTTTGACAATTAGTGAAAAATTAAAAACATTCAATTCATTTAAAAACTTTGGAAAACGAATTCATCTTTTACGCTACCACTTAATGACCGATAAGTATATTTAATTGCAATTGTTTAATTGTTTACGAACTAAGTGAAAATTAATTTTAATGCGCATCCGGCAGCTGTTTTCTTTTGAAGCGATTTAAAATGCTTTCCCTTTGGATAAGTTAATGACTTTTCTAGGTCGAAATGTTTAGCAACGACAACTAGAATCTGAACTTCGTTTAGCGGCGGAGGGTAATAAGAAGACTGAAAGCAACTTAATTGCAAAACCAGTCCGCAAAAAAAAATCCGAAGTTGACTTTTGAGTCTACTGAGGCTTTTGCCTGTGGCTCAGGGCAATTAAAAACACAGCCATAAACAAAAGAAATTAGCGCGCAAACAGCAACAACAAAAACTGACTAAAACTGGCAGAAGGTGAGAAATAGAAGTTAATTGAATGCAAATGCAAAAGACAAAAAAACAACGTTGCCACAGTTGCCTTCAACTGCAGCTCCACATCTCCATCTGCATCTTCTTTTGGGTTGTGACACATGTGAGTCAAGATTGCAGAAGTCTTGCGGCAAAAACATTGCAACAACAACTAAGAAACGCAAACAGACAATGATGATATAACAAAAACAAAACACAACACAAAAAAAATCACCTAGCGGCCTGGGGCAATTGACGCTTGGCCATAAGTAAACGCAGCCAGGTAACTTCTTCTACTTGGGTACGAGAAAATAATATATACGATACACACTCGTATATATATCTTTTTTTTTTTTTGGTCTTGGTTTTCGTTTTGGTTTTAGGCAGTGAAGCTCTGTCGGTTGTTTATGCAACAATTTGCAGCAAACAGAGCGCGAAATGAGCGGCAACTCGACGCGAAATTTGTCAACTCCACACAACTTGTAGCAACTTGCTTAAACAATTTCAAGTTTCATATTATTTTTGTTTAGTATTTACACGTAATTCGCTATTTATACGCACGTTTTGTATCTCGAAATTGTGAACTCAGCCGCAGAAGCTGTCTCCCAGTGTGCCGCAGAGTCTCTGGTGTTTATTGTTTTGGCTTTTGGTTTAAGTTTTCGGTTTTCTGTTTTCGACTTTGTGAGCCAGCACTCTCTCTCTCTTTCTCTCTCTATCTCTCTCGCTAAGCTTGAGTCTGAGCCAACCTTACGCTTCAAGCAACGACGCGCAACTAAAAACTGAATAACTGAAAATGCAGACGCAGCCAAAACAGCACCGAACTGTGATGTTGGCAGAGCTAGACGCCGCAACAGCAGCAGCTGCGGTAACAACTTCACCGACTGGACGCTGCTCTACATAAGGCATAAGAAATTTAGCATTAAGTTTGCGTCTGTCAACAGCTATTAGATGAGCTGAAAAAGAGTCATTATGGATATCAATTCCTTAATTTTGTGTTTACTACTTTTATACTTAACTTAATAATTAAAAAAGACAGCACTATATTTTTTTGATATTGTATAATTTTAATGATTTTTATTCACTTCTTAAACACATCTTTTTCCTTAGCTTTACAAAATGTTTTAAGTTCATTCAAATTGTGACTGATCGATGGGCAGCAAAAAAGTCATTGTGGAATTCAATTCTTTAAGTTTTATGCTTAACTTACTTATCAACAAAAGAATAATATTTGTCTTTTAAATATGTGTAGAATGATTTTTTTATTCATTTGTTAGAAACATCTTTTTCCTTAGCTTTAGTTCAGTATTTGATTTTGCTTCTTTTACAAAATGTTTTAAGTTCAACTACAGGCCAAAGATTAAATCTTTAAATAATTGAAATAATAACTATAATTATGATAATACTCATGCGAAAGAGTATGCAAAGTTGCTACTAAATAACTCGCATTAGAGTTATTCATCTCTCTTGTAGTTTTCTTTGCGTGTGTGTGGCTTTCTTTGAGCGGCTCTGACGGTCTGCGTTTCAGTTACTTTTTTATGGCTCAGTAATAAAAAATTACACACAGCGACAACAAAGGCAACAACAATTATAAATGATGCAGATTGCCCAAAGATTGTCAATATTTATGGCTAAAAATTATTATAGAAAAATAATACATAAGTACGAGTATCTATATCTGTATCTGTAAATGTGTTTTTTATATCTCTGGTATAGTATATCATTTTAGGTATGCACTTATGTATGTATGTTACGTATGTATAAGTAAGTTAGTTAGATAGATATACAAGTAAGTGAGCTGTAAGCGAGTGTGTAAAGTTTTACGCAATGGCCAGCGGGCTTCTGCGTATCTATGAGATACTGTATCTGCAGCTGACGCATTGCAGCTGTGAGGCTGTGGCTGTGGCTGCTGTTGCTGTTGCAGTTGCAGTCACTGTCGCTGTGGCTGCTGCTGCTGCGGATGCAATGCGTTTTGTCTTTGCCTGTTGTTTGGTCGCCGCAGTTTGTCGGCGTTTTTTGTTTTGCTCTTGCATGACGTAAACAGAAAATCGCTTCAACTCTTTTGTTTCTTTCTGCTGCTTAGTTACTGCCGCAGTTGATGGCCAGAAGATGGCAACGTTTGGCATTGAAAAGAGATGAGCATCGTTAGCGTTTATTCCTCTTTTATTTTGTTACTGAACATTTTTCGTTCGTTGTTGTTGTTGCTGTTGGTTTGTTTTTGGGTTACTTGAAATCTAATTGTTAAACTCATTTACAGTTGCAATTGTTGTTAAATATTATTTATGTTTTTCTCTCTCTCTCTCTCTTTTTCTCTTTTGCGTGTTTTCTTCGCCATTTCCATGGGCTGGCTAACGAATGATGAACAAATATGAAATGAAAACAGGAACAGGTAAGCGCTTTACGTTCGCTTTGCATTCGTTTTTCGTATGCGTCGTCGTTTGTTAAAATTTAAGCACTTTTTTCAAAACTATCTTTTATAGACAAACAACATACTCTCTTGTATTCACACACAAAAATAAACACATCTCCACACATTTACACATACATTTATACACACGCAAACACTACCAAATACAAAAATTACTTCATAACAACAAGAAATACAATAAGGAAGCAGCCAATTTAGCTTCACTTGCTGAAAAAGTCTTTCGCCCAGTGCATTGTAAATATTTAGCGCTATTTTTACTATTTCTCTCTCTGTCTCTCTCTCGCGCGCTCTCGCTCTGTGATTGTTGTTGATGATATTTACGGCTCTCTATATACCCGTACTCCTCGACCATTAGCTGTAGTTGTAAATGGTCGCGGAAATGCGGATTACCATGCAATGCCAGATGGTGTTGCTGCTAATGAGTTTCCCCCCACCAAAAAATAAACTAAAAACAAAAGGTCGAAAACATCGCCCACTTGATTAGCTAATAGACCATGTTTTTTTTATTAGCTCCAGTCAAATTTCGATTAAAAAAAATTAAAGCAGGAAATCCCCAAGCAACGGAAGTTTTTCGAAAGCAACTTCGACGCCCCCCTGAAAGTATGCAACGGCGATTTAGCATAAGAACTTGTGTGTTGGCAACATTGTGTCTAGCAACATTGTTGCCAGCTAGCAACATTGATGATGATTGCCTTATGTATACATTGAAATTGAACTAATTATAATCTACTGTAATTTGTTGATAATACATACGTAGAACAACATGCCAGTAGCTAATTAATATAAATTAATTACCAAAATGACCCCCATAAAAATATATACAGTTTGGTCATACGAGTAGTTGATTAGATTTAGCAACTCATGACCCGGCAGGGTAGTAGAAATACATATATATATAGAACATTAGATACACTCGTAAAATACCTGTAAACTTTATTGATTAAATCCTCATTAGCTAGAGCTAAAAGCGTATTCAATTGTAGCCTAATTAATAAACAAAGTATTTAAAAGATGAGCGAAATATAGCGTAGCTCTTTTGCTCAACAGTTTTCCCACAAAAAAATCACATACGACAACTCCAGAATCCGTTCAATGTTTTAGTTTCTCTTTACGATTGTTTTTATTTTCTCTCTGGCACCTTTTTGGTTACCACCTTATCATACTCTTACATCAATTGTGTGATCATAGTTTTATTGTTTGTCCAAATGATATTTGATTCGAGTTTTGGTTTTTGGTTTTTGATTTGAATTGTTTGTGTGCTCTTTCTCTCAACCTTTACCCGTGCTCCCCCCGAAATTGTTCTCGTTTGTTCATTTGTGTGCATTTCAGGGCGGCTACTTAGATGGACTACGTTCACATTTGGGTGGTTTAACACAACGTGTCAAATCATGGTATTGGGGACGACCTCTTGTAAGTGCCAATGTATTTTTCGTTTAACGAAAATAAAAACCTATAAAAAATAAACCAACAAAAAAAAACAATTAACAAACAAACAAAAAAACGAAATACAAAGTAATGGAAAAAAAAATACAGCAACCACAAAACAAAAATTGTGTTACAACATTTCTTTGCCAATGTTTGAACGAGTTTTGAATTTGCATCTCGTTGCATTTTCTGCGCATCAATCAAATGTAGCCTGAAATAGTGTTGTTGCTATAATGTTATATTATGCTCTGTCACACACTCTCTAACCACTCTACGCTCTGTCTGCCTATTTCTCTCTCTAAATAATTAAACTAACTAACTAACTAACTGTTTTGTATGTGCCTTGCAAGACTCAGCACACTGCAAGTGCAATTTAATAATAATTAAAAAACAAAAAAAATCAACAAATTTGCATTTCCATTTGTTCCACACACTTTTTTTTATGTTGTAATCGTAGGAATTGTGTTTTAATTTTGTTCTTGATCGTTATCGACATCGACATCGATTTGGTCTCGTCTTGTCGTTCATTTCAGTTTCAATTGCTTGCCCACACACACTCTTGACTTGAATTTATTTGTTTATGTCTAGTCTATATAGAGCCGAATCAAACGTAAACGTAAACGTAATTACAACACACATTTTCAATGTTTGTCATTTAATTTATTCCTTTGGCGCACCCAGAAGCTAAACACTAAAATGGTTTTGATTGTTTTTGTTAATTAGAGTTTTCTTTAGTCTCTTGTAAAGTAATTGTCAATGTAAGTATATGAAACTAAATAAAAACTACAACAAAACAAAAAGAATGATAAATAATGCAACACGTTTAAAACAACGTCAAAGCAAATTAAAGAAAATGGTCAAAAAATTCAAACTAAAAACTAAAATATAGCAAAGAAAACAAAACAAACAAAAAAAAAGAAAAAGCTTGAAAAATACATTTGCACATTTACGCATGAGTCAACCTAATTTCTAATTTCTGATTTCTAAACACCACAACCACCAAACCACCGCCACCGCCACCGCCAATAAACCACCGCCACCGTCACCACCCCCCCACCAAATGGCATCGACACACATGCAAAAATAATTAATTCATTTTCGTTTTTGTGTTCATTTGTAGCTCAGATTTTATATATTGAAATGTAACTGGTATTTTGGTATCATTTGCCCTGTAATTATAATTAGTCTGTTGATTCTCTTCCCCCTCCCATAAATCTTTTGTAAGTACATTTGCGTTAATCGATTCCTTATTCCCTGTATCTTAATCTTAGCTGCTGATTCCCTCCACACACACACACACACACACACACACACAGACATAATACACACACTAATAACACACACACACACATAGCTGTAGTTCAATTTTTAGATATGTAAAATAAGTTCCAAGTTACTGAAGTTTTACTTAGTTAGCGCTTTTCAACAATAACAATCGATTCTAATTGAAACTCTAGCTAAATACATATTTAGTCAAATTACTAGCGAAATTCTAAGTGTCTTAGTTGCCATTTTGCAAGCCGTTTTTATGTAAAATATTTACAATCTATAATAATACTTACCTATATATACACATCCCGTATAGCTGTAATGCCTCTACGAACTCACATGCACACAGACTCTATACAGAACACCAGCACTCGCATTCTCATAACTTGCACCCAAAGATACACACACACGATCACAACAAACACACACACACTTAGGCAATAATCTATATAGAAATTATATATATATAATATTTGAACATAGTTATAAACTCTAATATTGTGAAAACGTTTTTGTCCTGTTCGATTATTTCTCTGCGAAATACAAATGTGCTTTGTCTTTGTCCAATCAAATATTTCTTATATCTGCTTTTCAAAAAACTGTAATAAATTTACAGAAATTCCATAAATAAATTCTGTATTCAAGTTTCGGATTTCAGTCTTGACTGCCCAAGTGTATTTCAAATTAAATCGGTATTCACAAATCGAATTATATCACTCGAAGCACGAAAAAAGCTTTTACATTTGCTGTTCAAAGTGCATTCTTTACCACCAAAACACTCTCTTCCTCTGTTACCTCCCCCCTCACTCTACAGTACGTTCCACTCTTCTCTCAACTACGTCTATACGCAACTCAACTGTCATATACATACAATAAAATATATATTTTATTCAATTCAATCGATCTTTCTGAATGTTTGCAAGTAAAGAAACTACTTCAAATGTATCATAATAATAGCAACAACAAACAACACTCTCAAAAAAACAAGGAAACAATATCGTCTTGTCGTTGCCAAATTCAGAAATTATTATTATTACACGATAATCAAATATTTCGAGAAGCAAATACTACTACTACTACCAGAACTATTCCATTTACAATTTATATCTAGCAACAATTCTTAGTATAAAACTACAATCAAATTCTTATGCAAATATTCTACTATTTTCATTTTACATTCAACTTATTGTAAAAAAAAAACAACAAAAATCGAACAAAATCAAAAATCAAAAAAAAATTGTTTCAAACTTTGCGCACTCACCATAAAATTGGCTTGAAAACAATGTGACCGTACGCAAAACAAAATATTGAAAAACGAAATAAAAAAAAAATTAGGAGTTGGCCACAAAACTCTCAAGAAGTTTCGATATGAAGGAAGAAGGCGGCACTTTGCTGGGCGATAAAGGTGTACGAAGGCATCAGGTGAGTGCTACCATTTAGTGCGACATGCAAGCACACAATAATACCAGAAAAATACAAAAAAAACGAAATATACCAAACTCAACTTCAAATCAAAACAATTGATATACTAAAATACTAATTGTGTTTACCGAGCCACGACAGCAGAGAATGCCAACAAAATAATCAAAGAATGTTTGCGGTTTGACATTGAAATTCGCTCTCTATCTCTCTCTTTCTATTTCTCTCTACCAACTTTTATTTAAGCATAGTTATTTTAGAATTTTAACTCTTCAAACAAAAAACTAACACATACAAGAGCACACACTTGAAAGCCAAAAAATCATGTACAATTTGGTCAAGAACAAACAACATTTCATGATCCATTCAAACACGAAAACCCAAATGAAAAATCTTACCAAAAACCATTAAAATATATACTTAAACTTATTATGTATTTGAAAAATTCATTGAATTGGCCTCCTTAGAATCAAAGTTGCATTTTGTTTGATCCCACATACACCTGAATACAAATACAACTACTACAGTAAACACAACAACAACAACAACAATAACAACTCTACTTCAAATTCGTTGTACAAAACTACTTTACGATACAAAAGTTAGCTTTGCTTGCCATTTTTGAAACCCACAACAAAACCTTACTTTAACTTTTTGATAAACACCATTTGATCTTCATTATAATTAACATTATACAAATAATATTTAGTGATCGTAGGCTAGTGATTGATACTAAACACAAAAAAAAAAGAAACTCAACATGAAAGTGCGGACCATATTTGAATTTACTTAGTTTTCAATGATGATATTTATGCTTGACTCTCGTTTCATGATCCTCAGTCCATGCAGCGTCTGTCAGCTGAGCAGAACGGTGGTTCAACGACTGAACAAACACATGAACACAATCCAAACGTCGTACCTGATCATAGAGGCAACTTACACATTACAGTTAAGAAAACCAAACCAATTTTAGGTATTGCTATCGAAGGTGGTGCTAATACAAAACACCCGCTTCCTAGGATAATCAATATCCATGTAAGTATTTCACTAAATGGTATTTTAAGATACTAAATGTTCTAATACAAATCGAATACAATTAGGAAAATGGTGCGGCATTTGAAGCGGGCGGCTTAGAAGTCGGGCAGTTAATACTGGAGGTAGACGGCACTAAAGTGGAAGGTCTACATCATCAGGTAAGCATCATAGAGTGGAATAAATCTGAATACATTATCTAAAAAAGTAGAACCCTTCTAATGCATATTCCTTTCATTTTTTTCAGGAGGTTGCTCGATTGATAGCCGAATGCTTTGCAAATCGTGAAAAGGCTGAAATAACCTTCTTAGTTGTCGAAGCAAAAAAATCAAATTTGGAACCGAAGCCAACAGCGTTAATATTTTTAGAAGCCTAACATTTGCTTGCCCTGCCGGCTAGTGACCCATTGGAACGACAAAAACTCGAGTTCCTCTATGAATGGGGCATCGATTTAACGGAGACGCCAAAACCAATGCCAACACCAATACCGCTGACAAAAGCTAAAAATCCACCGCCACTGCCTCATGAGCTACATTGCAACAGCAGCAACAACAACAACAATTATGGCAGTAATACTGCGCTCAACAATCATCATCATCATCAATCGCAATCGCAACAACAACAACACTATCATACTAACACGCCTACTAATACACCAACAACTCAACAACACCAACAACAACAGCAGCAACCAACAGGAGCTACAACAAAACAACAACAACAAAGGCAACACTTGAACAACACCAACACACCAACAAAAGCGTCGCGGGAAACGACACCAATACGTGAGCAGCATCAACAGCAGCAGCAGCAGCAACAACAACAACAGCAGCAGCAACATGCAACGCCCACACGCGAGCAACAAACACCAACACGCCAACAGCAACACCAACAGCAACGGGAGCAACATCAACGCGAGCGGCAGCAACAACTGCGCGAACAACGCGAGCAACGCGAACGTGAACACCAACACGAACACCACCAACACCCACACGGACAACACTCACATCAACACCACCGCGATCACCACGATCACCGCGATCACCATGATCATCGCGATCTTCACGATCACCGCGATCATCACGATCATCGCGATCACCACGATCATCGTGATCATCATCAGCAGCAATCATCATCATCCTCATCATCTCATTATCACCATCATCATCATCAGCAGCAGCAGCAGCAACAACAGCGCTACAACAGCAACAGCTACAAAACTCATAATAATTCCGTTTACCAGTAAACAAATTGAAAACAAAACAACACCAAATAACAACAACAACAACAACAGCTTAAATTGGAACAATTTTGGAACATTCTTTCAAACGGCTTTCAGCATTAAACAGTTAAATTGTGCTAACAAATTTGCAAAACAAACAAAACAAACAAACAACTTCTACCTGCAACTGTCTCTTTGCTCTTACAACTCCCTCTTGGTTTCCCCCGCTGTGTCTCAATGTTTCTCACTCACGCCTTTCTACACACAAATATCGCTTAATACAGTATGGGAAAAAACCCCAAAGAAAATTGGAAAACTCGATAAATGCTGTAAACGAATTTGCAATTCAATGTTGTTGTATGAGCTCTCGTTATAAATTTTCCCGCCCCCCACCCTGCTCCTCTTTGAGAGATCTACGAATCTGTCATAAACAATCTTCACGCCAGTGTACTTTTGTTGTAGTCCGAAAGCTGCTCTACAAAAAAAATATATACAAAATATATTATTTTTTTTATTATGTATTAAATTTTAAAAGCATTGGAATTATATTATTCAAAAAATACAATTATTTCAATACACAGTTTATTCTTTATTTCTATATTAAAGATTTCCTATATCAAAATTTTCCACTAATTTGTTTTTTTTTTCGAAAATATCAAAACACCAAAATTACACTGCCAAAAAAAAACGTTTTAAATTATATGAAAAAAAAAAAATAAATTTAAAAAAAAAATATAAAAATCCCAGAGCAGCTTTCATGTCACGCCCCATTCTGTGAAATCCGATGAAACCTCTATCCTACAGAGCTCGCCAAATCTCTCTTGGCAGCGAATACTTAGTATAACCCGAAAGTAGACCCTTAAAAAACTGAACTTAGGACTTCTAAAACTCTCGTAACACACGCTAATGTGTAAAACTCTAAATACACTGTAACTGTGAAACATATTATTGTATTACGTATTAATAATATGATTATTAACAAGAAAAGTAGTCTAAATGGTTAGTCGTTAAAAATGATTTAAAACACAAAAACCAAAAACATAAAGTATAAAAAATCAATGCAAAAACATATAATTTCACGAAAAAACGAAAGAAAATTAAGATAAACCCACAAACCCCAAACCAACAACAAATAAAATATGGCATACATTAAATTAAATAAGATGAAGAGAAGAAACGAAACCAGAGCTTAACAAGTTATAAATAAAAATCCTTAAACCGTAAGAAAAAAACATAAATTATGCAAAAGAAAAAGCCACACACTGTAAAAAAGAAACAAGCAAATAATAAATTACTGCTTTTGTTATGTAATACACACACACACACACACATACAGACACACATTACACACACATACATATAACAACGCACTTGCAGCAAGAGAAGCAACAGCAGCAACAGACACTGACACGCAAAATGCTTGACTATTTATGTAATTAGCAGCGACAGCAACAACATCAACAAACAAATATGAAGCCCACCTAAGCAAATAATTTGTAAAAATAATCGTAATATTCACACAATTAACATACATACATACACTCAAACACCCATGCATACTAACGTAAAACATACGCATACAATTGCAAAACATATGTAAAAATGTAAACCTAGAGAATGATATGAAAAAAAATACCATAAATATACCGCGCATTAAACTATGGCAAAGTGTCGATAAAGCAGGCGTAGTGCAAGCAGTGCGTCCTCAACACGTCGTCAGTCACTCACACATACACACACTCTCTCTTACACACACACACACACACGAATACAGTATCAATTTATGAAAAGAAAAATCTTATCAGCAAAAACAATCTAAGAAAATGGCGCAAAATTTAATGAAGTTAATCGAAAAATGTTATTAGTACAATTTAAACTGCACACTGCACTCTTTTTGAATGTTTGTTAAATGTTTTAAGAAACAAGAACAACAGCTGCAAAATTGTATTCCTCTCACCAAAAAAAAAATCCACAACAAATGGTAAACGAATTATAAAAACAAAATCTACAAATCTACAAAAAAAAGCTACGCTACTCTACCATTAAACAACTAGCAAATTAAAATACAACATTTACAAGAATATGCAGTAGAGAAAACGAACGCTTAAAATTTGAGGTTGATTGGCATTAAGTAAAAGCATTAAAAGAAAAGTTAAAACGATGTTAAAAGCCGACAGGGCGCGATAACGAGCAAAACAAAAACAACAAAATATTAAGAACAATGAAAAATGGAAACACCTAAAAAAAAGCACGACTTAACAACAATGTGTGCAAGAACTTAATATACATTTATTGTAAAATATTAGAAAACCAAAATGAAAAAAATTATAACTTTTTAATATGAAAATGGAAACTAAACAAAATACATTTTTCGCTCTCTTATAGTTACTAACTCCCTCGCTGTATCTCCCTCTATCTCTCCGTCTTTCTCTCTGTCTATCTTGTCTTTTCGCTCAGCCAACAAAAACAAAAAATCAAAAAGAACACACACACACACATTATGTACCCAATTATCCAAATTCATTTGGCAAATTGTTGATTTTGTTTGTCGTGTGTGCATAAAGTGTTTAGTCAAAGAAAATACCAGAATGAAAAAGGAATTTCAATTACTATACGTATGAGCAATTTTTTCCTTTTTGTGTCAAGAGCATGTTATCTTTGTGTCTAATTGTGTAATTGAAATAACAAAATATAATTATGCCTGGCTTGTTTTTTTCATTATTAAGCTACCAACTAAAAACAAAAACAAAAACGAAAAACTGATTACATCTGATAAGATCTATTATTGTATTTCTCCCTTCCCCCGCAAAACAAAATCTTCTCTCTATATATAACATATGTATGTATGTACGAGTACGTAATATATTGTATTGTATTGTATTGAATGTAATGCGCCACTCGATAAGTGAGCACAGATGAGAACCGATGAATTTTTAAAGAATGCTAAATTATATTGTAATTGTACTTTTGTTGACTATTATGTAATTACGCTTTGCTGTATATTAGTTATGTACATTTTTAGCTAAATTACTAAAACGCTAAAGCAAAACAAATTAAATTAAATTAAATTAAACTACAACAATAAGGGACAAGCACATGCTGTTACGTTATTGTTAGTAATCTATCATATGAATTAATTGTTCGTGTATAAATACAAAATTACAACATTTCGAAATTCAAAATTAACTTTACATTGGTCGAGAAAACATAAAACTAAAAAAAACGTATATAAAAAAGAAATGGTTTAAACTTTAAAGTGTTTAACCGAAAAAAACTTTATTGTAAATTGCAGCAAAAAGAATTCTGATAAAAAAGGCTTACATAATCTTAACTTCAACATGAACACGATACCAAATTCATAAGATTAACACTTTAACACATACACACACACACACACATGCGGATACATACACAAGTACATTAAATATACTAATGCATACATATATGTCGCATATAGAGCATACTCGTATACTAACTATGTATCTACACACACTCACACACACACTCACACATATACTTATATCTAAAGTAATGACAATGACAAGCAATTTGAAGCAAACTAAGAAACAATTTCAATTTCAGATACATTTCAGAACAATTCGACGATGTTGATGAAAACGTAAATGAAAACGATAATGATAATGATAATGCTAATGATATTGATAATGAAAACGATAATGAAGCTACTATTTAAAAATACGAGCAACAAAAGCTATTATGCTATGCTAAAGGGTAAAAGGCATTTATTCATACCAACCAACCAAACAAAACACAACAAAAACAAAAAATACAAACCAAAACAAACAAACCAAAAGGAAACCCAGCTTATAAATACCATAACTTAACACGTACCACGTAATATCGTAACGTAAATAGCAATAGCGTATACTAGTTGATATTAGCAGAGCTACAGCCTCAGCAAAAACTTGTTGTATAAAAGATTGAGCTAGACTTTTAAATGGTATAAACGTACATGTTTATAATATATACATATTTACATATAATTGAGATCGAATGCTGTAGATAAATGTGTATAGAAATAAAACAAAAGAAACCCATATTCAAATGTTTTCAATGTACTCTATATGAATGAAAAGTTTCTCTATACTATAATTTAAGGTCTCGCCTTTTAGTTGTCCCTCATTTGTCTACATATGATTTATCTCAATACAAACTCGAGGACACCCTGACAAACTACTATATTCATATTTCTTTTTAAAAACCAGACCAGACCATTTACACTACATAAAATACAATTACAACTACAACTACAACTACAATTACAACTAACAACAAAAACAAGAAAAAACTGTGCCACCTAGTACATAACAACAAACAGTTATATATCTGCAATATATATGTATACACGTACGACTTGTAATATATATATATATATATATATATGTATATATATATACATTCATACTAAATTATATAGACAAGATGAAATCTCAATGCTCACTTTTATATTTTTATCATACATACTCGTACTCGTAGTACTTACAAGGTATATCAAGAAAAAGAACACAAAACGAAGCACCGTATGCAACCCTGATGGAACTACTTAAGAAACAAACATAGTAAACTTTAAAGTGATGAAACATATTTATAAACTATACATGTTATATAGTACATATATTGTATTGGCTTTGCATAGAAATTGCCGTAAAATTTCGGTTCGATCGGAATCGAAATAACGCGACAATTTCTGAAGTAAAGTCAAAAGCTTTCTAGCATCATTGCTTCTGCCTCTAAAGTACACACAGATTACGTTAACTTGGTTCATTGCGAGACATACACACACACACACACACACACATATATTTATTCTTACACCTCTCAATTGCCCCTTTTGTTAATCACCTAATTAGGAAGTATCAAGAATTTGGCGAACAGAAAGACGAAAACACCAGGCATAAACGCAAAAGATCGAGCTAAACCGCATAGTGCATAGTGTTAAAGAGTATTTATTTCAGTTGTGTATATTGTAAAGTCAAGAAATATTGAAGAAAGCATAAAGTTAAACATTTAAAAGGAAACCATTAAGAAAGAAAACAATTTATTGAAAATTAATAATATGTAATTGTATTTATCAAAATTTAAAAGCAAAGTAACAAAAATAAAAAAAGAAACTAAAAACTAAAAAAACGTAAAAAAGTAAACGCATTAGCATAGCAATGAAAATTAAAAAAGAAAAAAAAAACTAAAAAAAAACAAACAAATGATATGATATATGATATGAAATGATTCAAGAAGCGCTGATTTATTATTATATTATTAATTAAATTATTTCAAAACAAGAGAAAACAAATGATATTGTCCTTGGTATTTACATATACATACATAAAAAAAGAAAGAAAAATAAAAACAAAACGTTTTTTTATATAACAACCATTTTCTTGCAGTGCATTCGAGTAGTTTGTTATGTTATCTTTCGATTATTTCGATTCCTAACTGATGAACCGGTTAAACGGCCTGTTTTACATAGCAATGCGCCGTGTTTTGATCAACAAACTGGCCTCAGTTTAACATAGAATCTCAATCCATACGGAACAACGAGGTTAATATGCCGCAGGCTAATCTTAAACTGAGTGCACACGATCAGCAGGTGTTGGAGTCCGTCTTCAATCCCTTGGAGCTCAGTGGCCTCGTTCCCCACAATGGTGCTATCCAGGCCGAAATGGAGCTAATCGATGTCGAGCCGGAATCGGAAAATCTGCAAGCATCTAGAGAACTTGAACTACTCGCAGTGCGTTTAACGGAGCAGGGAGAATTGGATGAGGCACTACTGAAATTCGCAGAGGCATTGCGGTTCTCTGAACGAGCCTCCGTTTTTAATAATCGAGCGCAGACATTGCGCTTGGCCAAACGTGACAACGGTAAATATTCGAGAAACAGTTGTTAACTATTATCACCAAATATCTACTCTGAAATATGGTTGAAATCAAGTTTGCTGGAACTCACCATCAGTTTATCTAAAGCAGCAACCTCTCTGTATTTACTGCATGTTATCTTTGAACAATAGATGGCGCCAGTGAAGTTAGCACTGCTTGCACTGCAGCTAAGCAGTGTACAGTGTAAGCGTGTGTTTTCCGTTAAATTTGAATGAATTTATGCAGCGGAAACGATTATTTATCGTAAAAATATATATTTAATGTACTCTCAATTCAAATTCTATATGACAGATGCTCTTGAGGATCTAAATCGTGCTCTGACACTTGCAACCGAACAACAACTGCGCACCAAATGCCACGCCTATTGTCAACGTGGCGTATTGCATAGAAAATTGGAAAACTTGGACGCTGCACGCACCGACTTTGAAGCAGCCGCGCAGCTTGGCAGCAAATTCGCCAGAGAACAGGTAGGTGATAATTATATTATAAAATCGTCGAAAGTATGCATTTTAATGGTTCATCATTTTACAGCTGGTGGAAATCAATCCATTTGCTGCACTCTGCAATCAAATGTTGCGCCAAGCCTACGATCAACTGAAATGAGCGCTTCACGTTCAGCATTGGCTCTGATTTAGCGAAAAAAGGCGAATGCTCGTTAACATAAATAAAAATTAATTAAGCTCAAGACGCGTCATTTTATGCGATAAGCGACAGCAAAAGCAACCGGTGGCGATGCCGCGTTATGTGGCAAGCTGCAAATTCGAGCGGCAAACAGCAAGCAAGCAAAAAAAAGCAAAAAAAAGTGGCACGTGGAACGCACTGCACAGTTGCAACCACGAAAGTCTCGGGATTCGGGAGTCAAGAGTCGTGAGCTCTCGGGGGCCAATATACGAGTTCGAATTGACCGGCAACAAAAAACAAAAACAGTTATTAAATGCAGCAGGCCAGGCAGAGGCTAGTGGCTTGTCAGATTGCAGCAGGCACCTTCTAGCCATAGCTGTAGCTGTATCTGAATGTGGATTCAACGGCAAACTCGCTCCCCAGTCTCTGCGAAGCGACAACGACAACGGCAACGAGGACGACCGCAAGCTAAATTAAAATAAACGAAAGTGGTTTACGCAGGATAACGAGCAAAGCTAAGAGAAAAGGGCAAGGGCAAGGGATTGGGAAAAGGGGCTCTGGGATTTGTGCAAACGGCGTGCGGTTTCGTGGCACGAGCACACAAGAAGGATCCAGATCCTGAGCAGAGCCGCTAGTCATGTAAGCGCGCCAAGCTTAACAGTAAAGCTTAAAAGACGACGACGATTTTGGCCCTAAGTCAAAGTAACCTGTTGTTTTTTTGTTGTTGATGTTGCTGTTGTAAGCAGCCTTTGCTTTTGTATATGCAACGACCTGCAACGATTGCGGTCAAAAGACGCGCGTCCTGCTGCTCCTGGCGCAGAGGAGCAGGTGCAGCAACCACACACTCAAATACATATACGATATACAAAACAAAAACCAAAGAAAAAAAAACAGAAGCAACAACAGCAGAAAAGGAAAAACAAAAACTGTATAGGCAACAATCGAATGTGAATGCAAGTCAAGAGAGATATTCAAACTCGTAGATGCGCGAGCTAAAGTCGCTCTAGCTGGACAAGGACGAGGGTTGAAGTAGCGCCCCTTGTGGAAACCAATTTTTGATTGATCTCCTGCAGTTGGAGCTACCCAAAGTAGAAACTGTGTAAAGGCACTCGCACTCGTCCTCATTATTGTTACCAAGTGAGTGCAATGAGCGCATGCGCATGCAGTTTCTTGAAGGAAGAAGGAAGTTGCCTCGCCTCAGCGTAGGTAGATCAGCAATAACAGCAACAGCAACAACGGCAACAACAGCAAGATCCTGCGTATCCTGCGTCAGTTGTGCTGAAGCCGCAGCAAAAAGAACGCCATATGTTGCACTTCAGCTAAAGGTAAGCAGGCAGTCCAAAAGAGTCAAGAGCTCAGCTAAATCATTCACTGCTGCTGCTGCTTCTGCTGTTGCTGGGGAGCAGCATCATCAGCTTCAACATTATCATCATACTTTCGTGGACTATCCCCAAACTCGCAGCGGAACTAAATGCCAATCTTGACCATGCCGGAACTGTAATTTGATCGACAGCACCAACAGATAGATATTAGATAGCATCTCTGAAGTTTTTTTTCTTCCTGCCAAATTATAAACTAAGCCCGGCTAGAATGAGATTCTGCCTTCCTTTGGGTTATTCACCCTCAACTCAACTCAACTCAGCTCGGCTTGGCTCAACAGTTGCATTTGTTTCCTCTTCTGTGTCCTTTTTTTCAGTCTTTTTTTTCGTTTTTGAGTTGCCCCTACTCCCTTTTTTGTTGCTCATTTTTTGTTGCTTCTCTGGCGCTGCTGTTCGAGTATCCGAGCTGTGCATTGTGTACCTGAGATCGGGGCGCGTGCCTGCTGTCGTCGTTCAGCTCTCAGCTTAGGACCCTGACTCTGGCTCTGGTTCTGACTGCGGCTCTGTCTCAGTCTCGGCCTCTGCCTCGATTTTGACCAACACATGACGCGGCATGTTGCCGCTACTGCTGATGCCTCGTCCTCCCCTGCACCTCTCTGCGCTCTCGTACTTCCAGTTTTTTCTCTGCTATGTTATGTGTGTAGAATAAACGCTTCGTGCAGCAACTGTAATTCAGGTTTGCTTATGCAAATATTTTGATAGCACTGAGGACAGCATCGAAGTATCAATGAAACGTTGTTATAATTGACTAAATAACCAAAAAGCCAAATGATGAGATGTGGTCTTGACTAGTAAAACTCAAAACAGGGATTAGGGTAATATGTTGATGAGTTTCACAAAACTTTTGCAATGGTAATAAGATCATGTCAATGAAGCCATATTTTCAACGAGTATCTTTATTAAATTTAAATGTCAAAGCAGTAAAAAGGGAAGAGAATTTAAAAGTAACTTGGAGAGAATCGAAGTTATCAATTTAGTGTATCTTAAATGAAACACGCTCAAAGAAAACATAAAATCAGTTTTTAAATTGGACAAATTGAAGCTATTCGTTTATTTTAGTTTCCATTCAGATATTTTTTCAATTAATGAAGTCTTTTCTTGTATACTTTTATTTAATGATTGTTAATAAGTTCCTAATCCTTTGTAGTAAGAACTTAAGTTTAATAAGTGCTAGAAATAACGATTTATTAATTAAGCCTAAGTTTTAATTTTTAATTCTTCAAACATAATAATAATAACATTCATAAGTTATTTATTTATACAACTGTCTTAATATAAGCAAGTTTGAAAAGCAGTTAGCTGTTTTGTGTTTGCTAAGAATAGTCAGTTCTAATTGCCAAAGGCCCAGCAAGAGGGCACATAAATCTTGCAGCCCAGGCAGTCACAGTCGCAGTCGCAGTCGGAGTTTCCACTCCATTTGCATGTTGCAAGCCAAACGCGTTGACATTTATGAATTGCTTGGCAATTTACACGACAGACCTGAGACACCCGCGTAACATTTAGAAGGAGACAGAAGATAGAAGGCTAGAAAGAGAAGTGCGAGACGTTTGCTGCAGTCTAAACTGGTCTGCAATTTACACTAGCAAACAAAGCAGAGTCAAATGGATGCGTCTGGCGCCGCCGCCATTCATCCGCCACGTTGTCCCCATGTCCTCATGTCGACGTCAGCTCATGAATGGCCCGCTAAATCAAGCAATTATGAGAGCCTTTGTCGCAAGCACCAAAACATATGCAAATTAGAGCGGCTAACAATCGTTATGAAGATGCGCGAAGAAGCTACAAAGAGATATCGGAAGGCAGAGAGAGAGCTAAGGGGAGCTATGGAGAGAAATCTGTTCAGAGCAATGAATTGATTTTCTATGGGCAACGCTGACACTGACTTACGCGATTGCCCCGGCATCGAATGGTGCGCCTAGTTTATCGCCCGCCCGCCCAGCAAACAGGCCAGAAGAGATTGAGACTGCGAGACAGGGCCAGAACAGTATTACTGCAGAGCAACAGCAACAGCAACTGCAACTGAGACTGAGACTGGGAGTCTAGGAGGCATATGCAAAGCGACCGCCAAGTCAAGAGACGCTGTGATCGGGTCTCGTTTTGGTGCCGCAAAGCTACCGACGAAGCCGCCAACGCCGCAGTCGCTGCGTAAAGCAGCAGCAGCAACAGCAGCCAGAGCAGCAACAGCAACAGCACGCCACATTTCAATGATAAATGTTCAGAGAGTTGCCGTGGATAGCCTGGATAGCCAGCTTGGCCAGCTTGTAGCGCTTGGGATGGCTGGATAACTGGCACTGCGATTGCTCTTGGGCTGCGCTATATTGGGTAAATTGTTTTATTGCAGTTCAATTGTTGGGCCTGGCATGGCCTTAGCTTTAGCTTTTGGGGTTGTCAAGCGATGGCGCTCCTTGGCGGTGGTCTCCCTACAAACAGTAGCTCAAGTCACATTAAGTCTTAAGTGTCTCGTTCTCTATCTCTCTCTGTGTGTAGTTGCTCTAACTACAGTTGAAGTGATCGCATTGAATGCTAAATACAATTATTACTCACTCAATGAGAACTAGGGTTGCAGTTAGGCAAGTTTCACTGTACTACGTATGACACTTTTATTCGACTGGCAATTGTGTCCCTTTCATTGCATTACAATATATCTTTGCATCTTTAGTTTGCCGCACAGTTGCTTGATCTCTCTGTCCAACCGTAAGCGGAGATTATGGCATCATTTCGAGTCTTGTGAAATGTTAATAAATGGCTTATCTGCCCGTGCGACGACATGTGTTTGGCTTAATTGTGTCAGCGTGTGGGCTTTTGCATTTGGAAAGTTTAGCATTGCGGGACCACTGAACTTTCGCACAGCCTTAAATGGTCAAAATAGCAACAGCAATTGCAATTGCAATTGCATTCGCTGACTGCTGCTAATTACGACAAACAGCAGTAGCAACAGCAACATTCAAACTGTCAGAGATTTGTGCGGGTGAACTGCCAGTGGCAAGACCAGTCTCAGTCCCTGCCCCAACTTGTTGAACTGTGGCCCAGTCACAGTCGGTGCCTTATTTGTAGCAAATTGTTTGTGGCGCCAGTCCACAGTTCAAACAATCCTAACAAGCACTTACAGCAGTTGCCTACAACTCTAGCATAACATCGGGACATTGGGACATCGATGGTCCCATGGTCACTCATGGGGTCGAGTGAGAAGTTCGGTCCATTTGTATGTCGTCTCCCAAAAATGGTAGCATTGGAATTCAATCTTAAAGCCATTTGCAATTAATATCAAATGAAATTGAAATAAATTTAAGTAGCAATTGCGAAGCCACCTACAAAACTCTGCTACCGTATTACGTCCATTCCATTCCATGCGCTCAACCCAAGCCCAGTTACAATTCCGATTCCAATTCCAATTCCAATTTCTGTTGTCTGTTGTCTGTTGCCAGTTGCAAGTTTTGCTGCGAGTCGCTGATTTTCATCATGCGTTGGGTGCGCAACTGGAGGAGAGCAGAGCAGAGCAGACAAGCTTTCGCCTCGCTTCGCGGTGGTCAGTGGACAACTTCAACCTTTTGGCTTTAAGCTAATCGCCATCGTATTCCCAGTCCCAGTTTCGTTCCTATTCCCATTCCCATTCGCTCTCGCTCTCTTTCGCTTCCTCGACTCGACAATAATTTTATCAATTTTGTTTTATAATTGTGCGCAGCTGAAGCGTTCGCGCAGGCGCAACAACAATAGCCAGCGACTAAGCTCAGCCTGAGCCTGGAAAGTGTGACCAGATGATAGGAAATACATACGGAGAATCAAATAATTAATCAATCTATTATTGTGCGAAAAACGTGTTGAAGTTTTAAGAATATTTTAAGGAGTTACGAATTAACCCAATATGAATATGCTCTTCAGATAACTTGTTTATCAAATCCAAAGTTAACATTTTTTCTCAGCTTTCAAGTTAAGTAGCTTAAGATTTATTTTTTTCTGGACGCAATTTCCTAGTCAGATTTGGAGTAATTAATAATCAGATGAAAATTAATATATTGTAATATTTATTTTTTATGATATTAAATTAAAATTCATTTGGACTCTCTTAATATACATATGTAGCTATTATGTATATGTATGTATATTGACGTATCTACCCCAACAGTACATGTATTAATATTGTGCTCTGAATATGGATATTATTTCGAAAATCATATTATCTGCTTGCTAAGCTTAACATTGTAGCATACACTCATAGTGTTGTCCATTCAAAGCTTTCATTCATTAATATTTTACTTTAAATATTGATTTTGAAAATCATATTATCTGCTTGACATTTTAGCATTAACTCATAGTTTTGTCCCTCTATTAATTACTTAAATGGTTTCTTCGACCAACATAATCTTTCGACACTCATTCAGTTTTCACTATGTAGAAGCTATGCAATCGCCAACAAATTGTCGGAAAACGAAGCTGGTCACACTGCGCTGCTGTCCTACTCAGCTCGGGTCAACAGTAAACTACGCAGATTTCATTGTTTGCAGCTCGCCATCAGCAGCAGCAGCAACAATAACAACAACAACGAGAGTAAGCAACAACAGCATGTAAATGTCCGTCTTGTTGGAGTGTGTGTGTGTGAGTGTGTGTGTTGGCCAGCCAAGTGGCCAACTGTCGAGCGGCTGGCGTTGCCTAGTAGCTGCTGGCCTGCCCAGGAGGCTTGTTGCTGTTGTCTTAAATTAATACCAAATTGTCAACGTTCGCTATAGCAAAAGCTGCAAGCCGCAGCAACGCCACATGATAAGACGAAGACCGAGAGCCAGCCAAGAGTCAGGCCAAGAGCGAAACGAGGTTTCAGCCTAGGCCCAGGCTGGGCAACATTGGCAACATCGGCAACATGCGGCGCTGTTGCTGCCACAGCTACTGCAATGCGTTGGAGATCTACGTCCACAGTATTGCCGAGTGCTTATGCTTATGCTTTGTTTTGTTTTGTGGCTTTCGCTTCGGCTGCTGGCTGCTTGCTCGTTTTGGTCTCGCTATGGTCTAAGGTCTTCGATGGTCGTCAATTGATAGCCAGATTTGTGCAATTATCATTTTAATAATTGCCAACAATCTGCACGATATGAACCGTCGCTGCAACAGCAGCAGCAAAGTTGGAGACGCCGACCAGGACCCATTTAGATTCCGATTTGTGGACAGTGGACATAGCAAAGAAGTATGCCCCTCTCTCTCTCTCTCTCCCTCCTTCCTCTCTCTTTCTCTCTTCATGGTGCTCTGGTCGTGCTCATAACCAGTAGCCAGCGCCTTTTTGCATTTATTATTAGCTAGGGCACATCTACATAATAATAAATTTATTACAGATTTCCGTCTGATTTGTTGTTAAGAATTTGTGCAATGCGCCCGAGCCAAAAGACTAAACTGCCAGCACCCACTGTGAGACAAATAGAAGGCACTTAAAAGGCTGGCCACTTAAAACATGATGCCGGATTGTGCGATAAATCAGTGAAGATTGCATTGCAAACTGTGCGTACGAAAGCAACTGAATTTTCTGAAAACCAACAACTAATTGCTGATCCTAAATTTGCTATCCATTTGGCCACACTTAAGGTATATTTGCATTACATTGCGAATTACTAATAATATAAGTGTTATTTCCAAAAAAAAATCTTAAAGTAAATTGGTTGCAAAGCTACAATAACTATTTAACTATGTATTGTAATTTTTGCAAATATAAATCTAAGAGCTCAAAAAAAAAGAAAAATATAATCGACAATAATGACAAGTATTTCCCGACTTTGGTAACTGTATTCGTTATGGAGCATATTAAAAACCTTGATTTATTAGAAAGGATAATGATAACTTTATGAAAAAATTTAGATTTCTAAGTAAAATTGCAAGCTTCAAATCAAATCGCAAATTATATTATTTATATAAAAATCACAAAAAAATCTTTTTACATTTAAATTTTATATTTTGTATTTTTATTAATTACGTTTAAATATATTATGTTTTCCTTACTTTTTGATCTATCCTAATATTTTTAAAGAAGTCGTTTTATGTCAAATTTTAGGATACAATTTTAATGAAATAGTAAGCAATACAGTCGTATACACTATACTTAATTTGAAAATAAATCATGTTTATTAAATGATATAATGCATTCTCTCTAAGCTTCTAAAAATGATGTTTTAAGATCGAGATTCTTTCTGTGAATTAACCCGCTTTTAATTAAGTTTTATATAAAGGCTCTACTATTTATAAATTTAACTTTGAGTGCAATTTTCAACCAACATTTTACTTTATTAATTGCATTTGTTACAAAAACTTGACATTCAAAACATTAGGAAAGTTGCTGGAATATAATAGCGCCGTTCTCAGCCAGTCATTGGTAGATCCTAAAGCAGTCTAGTAAAGCCGTTTTGCAAAGCTGCCATTCAATGGGACATCATTGGCAGCCGCTGAACACAAATCAAATTCAGTTCAGTTGAACTAACGGTGCAACTAAGCTGCAATGCAATGCACGCATTGAACAACGCAAAGCAAAGCAAAGCACAAAGACTTGGTCTAAACTCAAAACTCACCTTCACCATTCAGGTAAGCATTCGGCTAAGCGACACCAACACAAGCAAAACAATCACCACACACACAGACAAACCCGTTTGCTGTTGTCGTTTGACAGTTGTCGGTTGGAAAGACCGAGAGGCGAGGAAGTCAACGCCCATTCGGTAGCTGGGCCAATCAGCGACAAGCGCGCGCCAATCCACAAGCCAAGCGACCAAGTGTAAAGGCATTCGAGAAGCAAATGTGGGATTTGTTTTTGTTTGGCAAAGAGTCGGAGAGGGAATGAAAATATGAGAATGTGTCGTAGTCGTAAACAACAAAATGGAAATTGTTTACGATTCCACTCAGTATCTCATTTTTTGCTGCTGTTGTTGTTGTTGTTGTTGTACGTTTTACCTGTGCCACTCGCGACTGCGCATATCAAACGAACGATGATGAATGTGCGCGCGTCTGGCATAAGGTGAATCCGTTACAAAAACCGTTCGCGATGTGCTGTCACTGACAACCCTCCGACTGCGATCTGCTCATCAAGAGCGGCACGCGCTCCTTACGCTCTCGAGCGCAACGAGGGGAATCGGCCAAGCAAGCAACCAACCATCAGCCCTCATCGTAGTTATAATGAATGACTAGCGGGGCAACTAAACTATATGCATAGAGAGAGCGAGCGAGCGAACATAAACCCTATTGGCATGCTTCGTAGGTCGAGCTATTGTGGCTTGTGGCACGCTCGTGTCTTGGAATGTCATCGGGGGTGTCGGTCAGCCTGGCGTCACTTCTGACTCCTGCCTGACTGATGTAATGCCGTGCACATGTCCTTTAAATGCATGCAAAGGCGTTCGACCGACTGAGAAAATTGCGCCAAAGGGAAGGAAAAACGCAAGACACAGACAGCAGAGAAGATCAGGAACGCTAAATGTGAAACGTTAAATGGATGACAAGAAGAAGTGTGCCCGCGTTTTCTTGTCAGGCGTAACCTAGGCAGGTGTGGGCCACAGCAAGATAAACTGGAAATTGCTTAGCACACGAGGCGACCAAGCGCAGCAAGGTCTGAAATACACTGCACTCAGGACGAAGAACATATTACTATGTATGTTATACTGTGCGATCAGGACGAACGACTAAGGAAAAGCAACCAACCGAACGATGCAACACATACTTATAAGAAAAGGTGCATCTAGAAAGGAAAGGAATGCGAACAAGTGGCAGGTGATCGTCTATGATTTTTAATTGCTTTCTGACTTCTTCATAATTTCTTTAATGATAAGCGGTTTACAAAAATTCCTTTGTAGCTATTAAAATGAACAAAAAATATGTTTTTGGTTGATGATTAGCAGAAATAAATTTTTAATATAATATAATAAGTAAATAATTACAACAAGAAACACGTTTTGATGAAGAACCTTTGTATAAATTAAGTAAACAATTAGCTAATCAAAATCAATCAAAAATTTTTGCTTTTTACATCAATTCATATACCATAACTTTTCAATGTAAGTAATTACAATAAGAAACACGTTTCGATAAAGAACTTCAAAATTAAGCCAACAATAAATGATAAAAATCAAAAAAGAATTTATTGATTTTTGTCAAATTTAATTACCATACATTTATAAAGAATATAGCTACTAAATAATTACAATAACAAACAACTTCTAAATTAAATAAATAATGAAACAAACAAAAATGTATTGCTCTTTAGTCAAATTTAAATACCACAAATTTTCAAATTATGTATTTTAAGCTATAATTTCAAGCAAAAAAAAATGTATTCTATTTGAATGTATAATTTTTTAAAACTAAATAAATTTCAAATCATGATTTTTTGTAATCTTTCTTACATAAGTTACCAGATGGATTCATTCATTCAAAATAAATTTCATTAAAAAGTAGTTTATTCCAAAATAATATTTTTTGCGGCTTCTGCATGCAGCTAGTCCTTAACTTAGTATACAGCAAAATGATTCCGAAACAGCCAAAGAGCTTGAAAAATAAAAGAATTCAATATTTTCATTAAAAGATGTGTACAATGCTTTAAATCTTACTTATTGACAATAAGAACTAACTTTTTGTTGGTATCTCTTAATCTGTAATATTATTTTCAGGTAAGAAGTTTGAAAGTTCTACTCGTATGTGCAGCCAAAGTTCTTTGCCCAGTGAGTGCAATATGGTAAATAAAAAACCCATGTTGAGTAAATATGCTTATAAATAAATAAGTATATTAACATAATCACACACTCTGCAAATTCCGAACATTTCAAATATTGTATTAGAAATTGTATAAAACACTTGAAGAGCAAAATGGGGTTTATCCATTTAAAGACTAAGATCATTTGTATATTTGCTTAAGCATTTGTTAATCGGATTATGTGTGTATATATCCGAGAAAGCCTCACACCCTCGAGAGACAACAACAACAACAGATCACTGTTTGCTGAACAGTTGCTCAACCCTCGCAAACAAATATCCTTCGTTCGTTTCGTCTGTTTCAATTGAGTAGGCATGCGACTTAGCTGAGTCACAATCCCAATACGAATCGCAGAGCTAGCCAACAGTTGGTGTCAGTTGCGCCAACAACAACAACAACAACAAAGACAACAGCAGCAGCAGCAACTGTAACAGTTACATTACGCAAAAGGACAGCGGGGCGAAGGTAGCAAAGCAAAAACAACAACAAACGCCCGCCAAACTTTAACTGCATACCAATTAGTTGAGAAACGCGTGCTGCCAGCAGCGACAACAGCAACAACAACAACCACAGCTCAGTAACAGCAGCAGCAGCAACAACAACAACAATGAGCAGCGCACGATCAAAGTAACTGATAGAGAGAAGAAGAAGGGAAGAGAGGTGAGGGAGAGAGAGATAAAGAACGGGAGAGCAGAGGCGCTGCGTAACTGTGTGTCTTGACCCTTACAACATGCAGGACAACAGCAACAACAACTGCAGCAGCAGCAGCAACAACAGCAACAACAAGAGCAACGACAACAGCCGCCGCCAACTGCTGCCAAAGGTGAAAAACCAGAGTTGGCAACACACGCACACACTCAGACACACACACACTCACACAGACACTCAAGTACAAAAGGGCTCTTGAGCCACCACTAAAGTCAACATTGAAGCCACCAATACGACTGCACTGAGGGTTCGTTTTGATTCGGCTTACACACACACACACACACAGACAGAGAGAGCCTCGATTTTCGGCCAAGTTGGTTGTGGCACTCGCTTCACCGTTGGCTCAATTTAGAACCGCACAGTCGGCCAAAGATTCAGTCAGGTGCGAAGCACCGAGCGATACAGACGTGTTCGTCTCTCAGTGAGCCAAGTTTTGATCTGTTACCAAAAAGAAAGTAAAAACCAACAAGATTTTTCTCAAAGATCCTCAGCAACAATTTTACCAAAAAGAAAGAAAACTAAACTAAAATAAATTATAGAAAATTTCTATTGTGAAAATATCTTTTGCGGCGCATAAGAAATTTTGCAAGCCAAGTGAATAAAGTGAAGAAATATTGCCAAGGCTAGACCAAAAAGTCGCAAAAAAAAAAAAACGTAAAAAAGCCAGTGTTCAAAATAAAAGTTGAATTGAAAAGAAATGAAAATGAATCATTTGTCGCCACCGCCATCACCGCACTCGCAGCCCAGTCCGGCGGGCTACGCAAATCCAGGGCTCGATAAGCAATGGATGCAGCGAGCCTCAGCCTTCAACACTGTGATAGCATCTGCCGCGGCCCAAAAGCTCAACAACAGAGGTAAGTCCCGAAGTGCGAAGATCTCTTCTAAAGGCGCTGCAAATGAGCTGCAATCTCTTAGATACAAAAGTATCTATCTATTGGCAAAGTATCTTAGGCTTAATTTGTGCGCTGTGTCTGTTCTTTCTGTCGCTTTGCAGATCTGCCTTTCCTCTACAATCCGCTGCTCTACTCGAGCGCTTTGCTATGGCCACAGTTTCTGCTCTCCTCAGCTTCGATGCTGGGCACACCGCTGACACCCATGACGCCAAAATCACCCGCCTCCGTCATACTAAATCCACGCGATCGCGACTATGCGTTGACCCCCGAAAAGGAGCAAGAACAGCAACTGATCAGCAGCAGCAACAACAGTTCATTGCAGCAGCAGGTAGATGAGGATATGCCATTGAATCTTAGCACCAAGCAACGCCACACTGTCTACTCCGATCAGGAGCAGGATCACGATCACCATCACGATCACAACAGCAGCAACAGCAGCAGCAGTGGCAGTCTAAGCGGACGCAGTCTCAGCGATGCCGAGCAGCGACTGCAACTCGGTTCACTCAGCAATGTGACGCCTCCGCCTCTGAGGGCTGTGAATCTAAAGACGGCAAATGCGATGACACCGCAACAGCGTCGCTCACAAGGCAACATCATTTGGTCGCCGGCTTCGATGTGTGAGCGCAACACGCGCATGGAGAACTCTCCGATGGAGGATGATGAGGAGCAGCAAGTGGATCCCATAGTGCGCAAGTTCAAGTACGAACGTCGTTCGGCTGCCTCGATATCGTCGCTGCAGTCGCCGTTGTCGTCGCTGGCGCCGCAAACAAATGCGGCACAGGATCTGGAGTTTGAGAATGCGCAGCAGCAGCTGTATGCGCATCGCAGTGCTTTCATGGCTGGCCTCGCGGGCAACAATCTGGAGTTGCTCACACAGCACCTGAAGTCGCAGCAGCAACATCAACAGCAACAACAAAAACAAAAGCATCAGCAACAAGAGCAGCAGGTTAAGATTGAGGCCGAACAGGATAACAACCGTTCGGCTGCCGCTCTCATGGGACTTGTGGCAGCCGCCGAGTATGGCTATATGCGTAATCAACACCAACAGCAACAACACACGACTCAGCAGCAACAACAGTTGCAACATCAGCAGCAGCAGCAGCAGCAACATCCTGATTCAACTGCCACAGATGTTGTACTTCGTTCGTCCTCCTCATCATCATCGTATATAAAAAGCGAGTGCGAGGAGAAACCCAGTGGACGAAACTTTCAGGTAAGCGAACAAACGGGAAGTCAATAAGATTTTTTTTTTATGTTTTGTGGAAGCTGAGCATAACGGAAGTGCACAGACTGCAAATATCCTCAAAAAGAAATCTAAGAACTGAATCTGTAGCCAATCTCTGCTGACAAAAAGTTGTGAAAACCTTGTCCTTTTGCCACTAATGATAATATTACGTGACATCAGAGAGTGCCTTCGACTCCTTTCGTTGTGCTGGGGAAACCTCATAAATTGCACAAAAAGTCTTCTTCAAATATAAATATTCAAAACGAATCGGTTTGCATTGCGTGTCTGTTATCCGACCCACTTACGGGTACTCGAACTTCCACTCGTTCAATTCCCCCGTGTTAATTGTTTCATATTTTGAAGGTCCTGTCCTGCGTTTTAATTGTCGCCCAGCTTAGCTATCGATGGCAGTAATGCCAACCACCCATTTCAATTTGGAAAAGTGGCACCGTCAGTCGAAATGTGTAATAAACTCTTTCTATGGAAATTCAATTAAGCACAATCGAAATCACGCAATTAGTTAATCAAATAATTTTGATTATTCCGAACTGAATGTGTACGTCATTTCATTTAGAGTGAGTTTGCCTCGCTGAAGATTTATGTTGAAATTACGGCAATAGCTTGGCTCTCTTCGTTTTGTGTTGGGCCCAATCATAATTGTCATTTTGTTAAGCATTTTCTGCCACATTAGCCACACGAGAGGGACACACGACCACACGAACTCGACTTCTGCTTCGATTGCGACTTGTGACTTGAACTTGATACGAAAAGGGTACTAAAGATATCTAGAGGGTATGTGCTTGCTCTGACTACCCCCGTTGTCAGTTGTTGTTTATATCAAAGGCACTTCAACACCCGCGTCGGCCAACTACGTTTTCGTTTATTTTTTCACACATTTAATGGCAACGCGTGGTCGGGGTCGGGGTCGGGGTAAGGGTCGATGCAGTGAAATGCGATAGCCTCATGGGGTTTCCAAGAGCCTGGACATATGGTCAAAGACAGTTGCTCAAGTCCTTGGCGCAGGCGCATCTTAGTCCTTTCATTTTTTTTTTTTGAGCTCGCGTTTTTGTAAGTCTTTACATCTGTTGTCGTTGAATTTGAGGGCCACCCGCTAAGCTGGGCCACACTCAGCATTTGGGTCTGATGAAGTCTGAGAGCTCGGCTCTGAGTCATGTTGTTGGGGTTTCTACGCTACGCAGTGAGAGAGTTTTGTTTTTTGCCAACTTCCGTTTTGGGGGCGACTTGAGCAAATTGACATTATGGCTCAGACTGCATGTAACAATGGGCCAACTAATTGGGCCTCTGTCTAGCTCTGGCTGGCAACATGGGATTGGATACCATCTCGAGCCAACAGTCCACACATTCAAGCAATGTATCCAATGCAATGCGCAAATAGAAAATCCCAAAACACAAAATAAAAACCGACAACAAATTAAATATGGGAATAAAAAAACGAGTCAGAGAAAGAAATTGTTGTTTCTCTGAGGCACACTTGTGTCAATTTACAATATGCGTAGGTTTTCGAAAGGTTTTAAGTATTATTTTGTTGCTGCTGCTGCTGCTGTTGTTATAAATGTCACACACGTAGCACTTCGATTGCTAGGCCAGCTCAACTCATGGGGCTATTGGGATTGAGTTGTGTCAATACGGGAGCGACAATGTTTAGATACTGTTGCATGTTGCAGCAACACAAACTGTGCAAACATTTAATCTCGCAGCGAAGATGTTACGATCCCCCAACTTTATAGCTTGTGGTCCCTGTCCACACACACACACACACACATAGGTCGACACAACAGTCCTCGAGTAATGCCCCACAGCTGTGTTTGGCCGACAAACAACGACAACGACGACGAGTTAATATCAATTTCAATTTCATATCTACAGCCTTTAGCTCCATCATTTCTTTTGTTCGTCGGAGAAATGAGTTCTACTTGAGATTTAGCATTTATTTATCATATTTAGCATTGAGACGATCTGCTGTTTGTTTAGCTGTTTCTTAAAAATAAACTCCACAATTATTATAATATTCATGTGCATGATCTGTCCACCTTCCCCACTTTACCCACTTCGCCCATCCATGGGGTTTTTCCCAGAATATTCTCGTCACCTGTTGCCAAATATTTGCACACTCACAAATCTAGTTTAATTCATAAGTATTTAGCACACACACATTATTATGTTGTTTGAGATTTTATTTGCCACGACATTGCGCGACAGTTTTGTGACTCGTTTTCGACTTCGTTTTTAGGTTCGGTTTCGGTTTCGAGTTTGGGTTTCCATTTCGATTTCAGGCTGAATAAACAATTCTTTCTTTTGAGCTGGGGAGGAATTCTGACTTATTTTGTATCAATATTTAACGTGCTCCAATTCGGATTCTTTTCTTTCTTTCTGTTGCAGTGCAAACAATGCGGCAAGTCGTTCAAACGCTCCTCGACACTATCCACTCACCTGCTGATACACAGCGATACCCGGCCATATCCCTGCCAGTATTGTGGCAAGCGATTCCATCAGAAGTCCGACATGAAGAAACACACCTACATACATACCGGTAAGTTTATATCTCTTTTTGGATAGGGTTAATATATTTGCATAATTAGACAGACAAAGAGGGGAATTTCAATGAATTGGCACAGTTGTTGACCCACATGAAATTCACTTTGTATTTGATCTTTCAACAGTCAAAAGTAGGTGGCGAACAAAATGTAGTTTTTGCCAACAAAGTTATTTCGAATCAAGTGCATGCACCGTTAACAGTTTTCTGTTTTATTTCTGTCCGTTTGTCACCCTCTAGTGAGATTTATGCCACCCTCATTTTGTAAGTCAAACCCATTAAAATCAGCGACGCGAGTGTTTTAGATGTTTATCTAGCGAGCGTTGCTTTCAATTTGTCTAATTGCTGACTGCAACTGTTTCATTTCATTATACTAATTGTTTTATTGATTTCAATTTCCATCTCCTCCTCCTCTGCTTGCAGGTGAAAAGCCCCACAAGTGCACCGTCTGCCTGAAAGCGTTCAGCCAAAGCTCCAATCTGATCACGCACATGCGCAAGCACACAGGATACAAACCCTTCGGCTGCGGACTCTGCGATCAATCCTTCCAGCGCAAAGTGGATCTGCGACGTCATCGGGAGAGTCGCCACGAGGAGGCTGTTGGCGCTCTGACGCCGCCTGCTCTGCTCAAAATGGAGGTCAGCAGCAGCAGTTGTTAACGATCGCCACTGATCGTCGTAGTTCGTAGTTCATGAGACACACCAGAGACCACCACAGCAAAGAATCCCAGTCGGATCAACCCAAAACCAGTTATAACGATCACGTTGGCAAAAGTCGTCTAAGTCGTCGCTATGAAGCCAAAGTTTTGTTTTGTTTAGGCATCCAAAATATAATACTTACTATTTGTTAAGGGAACTCCCATAAGACCATTCCTCCCGCCCCCGCAGCTCTATTGCTCAACTCTAGATCTAAGCTCTGTATATACTGACAACCACAACAACAAAAATACAAAAGACTTTTCATTAGTTCTTAAAAGTTAGTATTAACAAAACACAATGAGTATATTCTAGAAGTAAGCTAACATAATTTATTATACTAATTTTACTCTATGATTTCTTATGAACCCTTTTTTGATTTTATTTTATTCTAACGAAGAAAACCAAATTCCAAATTGGCCTAGTAAAAAGCAAAGAAAACGCAGCTAAAAGTACCAAAGAATACCAAACAACAACAACAAAGAATACTTGGCAAAAAGCGTCATTAAAATTGTCAAAATTATTTGTCTGTCTCAATGTTAAATTTAACAACAATTATTATATTTATTTAAACATTAATTATTTAAGCTCAACATAAGTTCTTTAGTTTTAATTATTATGTGTATAATTTATAAACTTATTTTCTTTGTATTTAGTTTTATTTTGATTACATATTTGATTTGGCGAAAATAAAGTTCAAAGCTAAAGAGAAATTAAATGATTTATTGAAGGCAGTAAGAGATTATATTCAACAATGAATATAAAATACGTTCTCAAAATAATGCTATTATTTTATTCTATATCAAGAGAAAGCTTTCGTTCGTGTCTTGAGCTCCTTTTAACTACAGCAATAAGAGGATCCATAGTACAGTTAACAGAACTGACCTTTGGCAATTTTCATGGCTCAACTAGACAAGCCTGCACTCAATTTTAAGGACATTTCAAGGACGCCTTAGTTGGCCAAATGGCTAAATTCACTTAGCAAAATGTTGCTACAAATTGTGTGAAGCATGTCAAAAATGTCTTTGAGCTGCCCAAAAACCTGATTTTATAGTTAAATTTTTGCACGTAGCCAATTGCCAGGCAAACAGGAGACTTGAGACTGGGACACAGGGGATTGGGCAATGGGCAATGGGCATTGGAAGCTGCTCCTGTTTCGGGTGCCGCGGTGATCTTTGATCTTCGCTCATTGTGGCATGCGCGGAATGCGCTTTGTAAAACGCCGCGTTACAAGCCCCAAAGTCGATGGAGGAGAGAGAGAGAGAAGAGAGCACGGGAAAACGCCAATAAGTGTTCGAAGTTCGAGCTAATTGCGCCCGAGAGTTTTATCAGCATGAGTGCGACAAGGAAAGAGAGACTGAGAAAGAGAGGGAACGATGCGAGAGTGATCATCGATTGCGAACGATTTGCTGATCGCAATTTGAGCACAACTCCGAATGTCAATGCCTTTTGCGGCACTTTAAAACGCCCGAAATGAAGTTTGGCAGTTTACAAATCACCGACTCTCGACTCTCTGCTCATTATCGCCATTCATCGGTAGCTGCAATCAAAATCAGCAAGAGCATTTGACAAGGATTTCAGTGAGAGCTGCTGCCTCGCCTGCTGGCTTGCCACTTGTCCGCCGCGACGGTTGTGGCATGCAACAAATTGATCGAAATTGACAAAATATTGGACGCAACAAACAAAAAAAAAAAAAGAAATGAGAACAGCCAGCGAGTACAGGCCGATGAGCGACCATCAAAAATATGCAGTTCAATTGCATTGGCGGCGGCTGCAAAACAATGCAGCTCAAGGACTTTGGCCAAGTGCCGACAAAGTGCTGAAATTGCAAAGAGGAGTGAGTGGAGGGAGGAGGAGGAGGAGGGTTCTCTATGTGTAGAGAGCATAGCATAGCACTTTAAGCTACTCATTATGTAAGCAGCAGCATAATCCCAGCTGCAAGATGCCCCATTTCGATCGAGCTGCAAAGGGACAGCAGCAATGGTTGCCATATGCGAGGTTTGTTAACCCCCCGAGCATTGAGCGGTTAACACAGTTAACACCTGAGCCCACATAATTTGTCATGCCATTTGAATTTATACAGCATTCAAATACAAATAAGCGACAAGCCCCCATAAAAAACTGAAAACTGAACCGCGAACAGACAATCGAAGTCAAAGTGGCAGTTCAACAAAAGCTGCGCTCAGCTGCAACCCCAAAAACAACGAAAACAAAAACGAAATCATCGAGGAGTGAAGTGAAAATTAAGAGGAAATTGTCTTAGAAGAGGCTAGGAATAGACGAAGAGCAGGAGAAGAGCCCGCTGAATATCCGTTTTCCGTTTTCTGTTTTCCGTCTACCCCTAGCTAAAGGTGCCCAGTTGCCTGGGCAGGTGACTTTGACTTTGGCTATTAATAAAAATAATAGTTGCGGCTAAAAGGTGAGCGAGGATCGCAGCGCAAAGTATGTGCGTGGAGGCCATCACATGAAAAAAGATGTCTTAGGTCAGTTGCCGGTCCGTCGAGGGCTGCAACAACAACAACAACAATAACAACGAGAGCAGCGCAGTCGATGGCAACAGCGACTGCGACTGCGACGGTGAGGCTGCTGCAGGTGAAGCGAGCCGAGGGCACAATTAAAAGGTTGGCCCGACTCGAGGGATGTGGCTGAATGGGAAAAAGGCACCTGTAAGCCAAGGAGCCAGCAGCCATGAGGCAGGAGGCAGGAGGCAGGAGGCAGTGAAGGCAAAAATGTTACAGCGGCTCATTTATGTTTATGTCCTTTCGTTGTAAGCGCAGAGCGCTGATTCCGATTCCTTTTTGAGCCGCACAAGTGGCGCGCCAGCACCTGCTGAATCCTGCTGGAACCTGTCGTTGTCATCGTCGTCGTCGACGTTGTCCTGGCTCAATAATTTTGTGAGCCCAGACGACGCGTGCTCAAAGCCGGTTTACAGCAAACATATGCCAGTTGAAGCTTGCTTGCTGTTGCTGTTGAGGCTCGCAGTCAGAGGCAAATTACAACAGCAGCAGCCAGCAGCCAACAACCAGCAGCTCAACATTGAACGATCTGTGGTAATGCCAGGCATCGAATGCAGTTGACAAGGGCCACACGCCACCATAAACAAAAACGAAACATCAACAGCAACAACAACAAGCAACATACAAGATACAAGCAACTGCAGTCAGAAATCTCTCAGACAAACCGCAAAACTGCAAGATTGAGATCTGACTGCAATCTTCGTCTAATCTAGGCCCATGCACCTTGAGGGAGTGTGCCGCAAGCTGACGCATGCGAAAAACGAAAAAAACTAAAGGAAAAGAAGGTGCACACAACAGCAACAACAAAAACCAAACAGCAGCAGCAACTCGACAACAGCAACAACAACAACAATTGCTGTAAGTGCGCCTGCACCTGTCACGCTCATCGATATTACAAGCGGCTGTGACGGCGACTTCACCAGGCCAAAATGACCCAATTTTGATAGACCCTTCGCCTTCGCTTCCTTCGTCTTCGCTTCGTCCTCTGTCTGCGGCTCTGTCGGTGTTGCTGTCGGTGTGTCTTGTGCCTCTGTCTTGCTCAGGATTGTGCGTTGTTCTTCTTTTTACGAGTTTTCCCTGACTTTTTAAATTGATAAGTTACGATTGCAGCAGTTTTCTTTGATTAACCATTGTCACCTGCAGCTCGAACTGGGAATTTCAAATGTATGTCCGATTGATGACTGGAGATTGACGCGGATCGAGAGTGTCTGTGTTGTGATAATAGAGCAGCTGAATGTTGCACATGCCGCGCATTAATACCGCATCATTTTAATCAATTTCAAAACTGAGATATTTGAAATGTAATTTCAAAATTAATTTACTTACATATATGTATGTAGATATAGAAAAGTTTAAATATTTTCACGCTTAATCGATACTAATAGCTATATCTGTCACAAATAAAGTTAAATTCAATAAGCTAAATGTAAACTAAATACAATTGAGTGAATTCAATTAAAAAAGCAAAAAGCCGGAAAATGTAATAAATTCAATAATTCACCTAATGTTTTAATGCTTATCAAATTTTATATAAGCTACTATTAGGTAATAATTTAAATACATTTTTTAATAAACTTCCTTATTTGCAATCTAAATCAATCTTCCCAATCATAAAAATTTGTTTATTTTTCATATTAAATCCATTTTATTATTTGAATTAAATTAAATTAAATTAAACACAAATAAATATTTTATTTTGATTTTATTTTAATGAAATGAAAAAGATTATCTTTCAATTTATTCTTGATATAATAATACGTTCTTTCATGTATCAAATTATTTATACTTTAACGATTTTATTGTATTCATTTCGGTGTAACTTTTTTCTCAACAACTACTGCTCAAAGTTGACTTTAAATAAATTCCTATGGAAAATTAATATAAAATATATGAAATATATATATAGTATGTCTAATATTTATGTCTATAGCGTGGATTAAAAATATTTATTGTTTTCAGAACCAACACATTTCCAAAATGATTACTCTGTGAAGTTTACATTCAATTCAGCCATCAGGAAGAAAGTTAAGCAAGTTCGCTGGCCAAATCAGAAGCCAATAGAGTGCCAATGGGGCAAAGCAAGAGAGGGGGCAAGAGGGTAGGTGAGGGACCAGTCAGTCAGTTAGTCAGTCAGCAAGGCAGCCATTCAGAGATTAGCAGTACGTTACTTTGGAAAATCTTAAGCTCTTTCGATTTGCTGGCAAGGGAAAAAAGCAATGACAAATCCAAGTCAAATATGCAAGCAACCCCCACAATGCAGGCAATAGTCGAGTCAAGTGGCAGGCATATACTACATATATGGTATATGTTAGTACTATATGTATTGTAGTAAGACAAAGCAGATTGTGAAATCTATTTAAACAGCTTAATTGGCAACAAAACGAACAACAACAATAACAACAAGAAGAAACAACCCGCAGACAATGAGCCAATCAGCAGCTTAGCAGAAGGGTGCAAGAAACCCAAAAGAGAAGTCGCAAGAGGCAAAAGCTAAAAGCAAAGCCAAAAGACCAGCAATTAAAATGACAAAATCTAAACACAAAATGGTACGGATTTTGCCATGTGCCACTGTCCAAAAGGTGCAAGCCAATGAGAAGACCTAAGAGTGCAGGGCCAAGACGAGAAGAAGCTGAACCAGAAACGACAACAGACAGAGGAGCAGACAGAGAGACAGACAATGAGACGCGAGAGGACAGACAGAGAAGCAGAGCTCAAGGTGTTTTCTTTGCTTTGAGCACAAATCAATGTGCATGGCCTAAACACAGATTATAGACAGATTTGGAGGCAACAGACGGCGGCACAAAAGGACAACAAATTGCGGCTGAAGATGCAACACACACAGACACACACACACACACACTCAGAGGTATAAAAAACAGATGAGGACGCTGACTCTCTGACTCTTGCCCCGCAAGTCATTATAAGAATTTAAGCGCACCTTTTCATTTTGTGCAAGGATCGAGCAGCAGTCGCCACAGCAGCAGCAGCGACAGGTGCGCAACGCATGCGCAGAGTCGGAGACAGAGAGGGAAGCAAAGAGTGAGCGAAAGAGAGAGAAGCGAGGCAGATAAGCAGTGCATAGCGGTAGATGGAGATGGGAGTCCTGTTTCCTGGGCATCTACCGATGCAGGCAGGGGTCGTCTCCCCGTCTTGCCGAAAGGCGTTATCCTAACAGCACTGCTCCTATAGCTTTTTCTGCTGCTGCTGTGCCAGATTCGACTTGACTTCGTTTTCGTTCGTGGGCCAAATTAATTCCTTGCCATATTTTATAATTCAACAGATGACACGAGCCAAGGCAAGGCTTTGAGGCAAGCGAGGGTCCCGCTTATTGCGGCTCGTTTGTGGCACATGCCAGCGCAGAACCTCGCCGAACTCCTGCGACTCTTGCTGCTGCTGCTGTGCCATTAAAGCTGCCCCCTCTTTTGGAAAATAGGGTCGAAGCGACTTTCAGTGTCGTTTGCTATTTCTTATGGCTAAAGAGTATGCGCAATTCGTTGGCAATTCCACAGTGTTCTCTCAGCCCTTTGGCACATTAGTTTATTTATTTGAAAATTCAGCAGTTTGGTTTTTTCGTTTTTTTTATTAAAACAGTTTGTTGAACCTTTTGCAGTGACAATGACCTTTTCTATGCGAAGGGCTTGTGGTGTCTTCATGCGGTTCAAGCACCCTACATACACGGGTATAACTGCATTTTTGCTGCCAAACTACAGTTATGTAGTAGAAGCCATGGCAATTCTACAGGTGGAAATTGTTAGCTTGTCACACTAATATCTCAAAGTCGCAACTCTTTCGTTGATCGTTGATTGCTCCTTTGTTGCCGTTGTTGTTTTCACAGTTGCACTCCTGTCACTTATCGTTCATGTTCGCTCGGCAAATTTGCTCGTTTGTTTAATCCGTTGTCAAGTTTGTCCTGAGTTGTGTTTACTATTGGTTAGCTTGCGCTCGGTTTTCATTTTTGGGGAGTTTCTGTTGCTGTTTCGGTTTCGGCTTTGCGGCCAATATTTTGAACGCATAATTAGCTGATAAAGATAGCGACAGGTTATTCACAAAGGCATTGAACTTTCCCGGTATGATCATTAGACTCGAGCAACCGAGCTGTCGATCTACAGAGCTACATAGCTACCGAGCTGCTCCAGCAGCAGGCACTTTGAAGTTGAATGAACTAGCATCAGAGTTCGATCACTTTGCCGCATAATTGCAGGTAGAGTGGCATAAGGCAGCTAGGATGGATCGAAGTTTTTTTTCTTTTGACAATTATCAGGGTGAGTAACCCCTATTGAAAACGTATTCTTTGTCACTGAAAAATTGACATCAACAGAGGATCCCAATGAAAATGTTTCATCAAGAAATTATGAAAATGTCCTTTAACAAAATATTAGTAATTTCATAACATCCAATATATAATATGCTAATTATTGCAAAATGCATTCAGATAGTAACAAGAAACTTAGAAGGTTCCTTCCTTTTAGTTGTAGTGCACTGTGATTAGAAGCTTATAGTCAAAAGCTATGAAATAATTGTTTGCTCTAAATATTTTGAAGTTAAAGTCAATATAGCAATAAAAAGGAGCTATCATATGATGAAATGATTTTTATATTTTTGTAATATTAATCAATATATATAATCCATGATCTATATAAATCAAAAGCTTTAAGTCCTCATAAAATGCAAAGGCCTATGACAGAGCTAGAATTATTAATAAATAATTTTTGAAGCATACCTTGAGGCTGCACCATTTTTCATTGGCGAAAACACCATGTGCAATAGATGGCGCCAGCAGACTCTTTGAACAGCGTTTTCAGACTATAAATACTAAATTCAACACGATTTTCAATCTCCTGACGGCGAATTAATATTTTTTATTTTCCCGAAAACATTCAAGTTTTTATTTAAAATTGAAATAATTAAAAGCACCGTACACCAAAAAGCTAACATGTGTAAAACTTAAACTTAGTAATAAATAGACACACGGCATATTATTTATGTCAAGTGAAATCGTTCTAGTCGACTTAAACGTGCATCTATCTGCGACAACTGGTTAACAATATCTTCAAGTTGTGCGGCACAGGAGCAACAATGCGAAGACGAGGATTCGGATTCCATTGACACATCCAGCACCTGTGGAAGGTTTGCCGGTTATGCGTTGTGATTGGAGAAGCCTTTAAATGTATTTGGATGCGAATGCTGTGTAACATTTGAACTACTAATCAAAGAATGATGTTTTACGTTCCAGAGACGGTGATTTCAAATTGAGGCGTGACTGATGTTTAAGTGGTGTTAAATTATTTGTACTGCCTTGCGGTGTCTGTTGTTTAGTGTGTTCGCTGTCAACAACCTGGAAATTTTCATCCAGTGTTTGATAGGCAACTGATTCACGTGGATCAATGCGAATGCTCATATCGTTGGATGCCCTCGAATTAGCACCTAGGCTTATCTTGGAGGTTGAGCTGCTATCGCAGCAGGACGACGACTGAGACTTTTCCTCAAACTGCGACGCATCGTAAGTATGCAAATTCGATTGCCAAATGAGTAGCTAGAATTTAATTCAAATTTTAGTCACACAATTTAAACAACAATTCGATTAATCTTACCTGGCGATCGCTGCCAGCTGTCGCAAACCTTTTGCCATCCTGAGTAAATGCCACAGCGTTCACTGCATCCGTGTGCCCCGTCAACGTATAGATAGGTCTGCCCTCCAGCAAATCCAAAATGCGTATGGTTTTATCATCGCTGCCGGATATCAGAAAGTTGCCACTGGGATGGAATGCCAAATCGTTGACGGGTGCCGAATGCACCACGTACAGCTGAAGCAGCTGGCTATTCATCACATCGAAGATCTTAATGCGATTGCAGCCAAGGGCAACGGCCACCATGCTGCCCCAAGGATGCCAGGCCACCTGGCGAGGCGAGGCACGCTCCTCCGTAAAGATGCGTACACATTCTCCTGTCGCAACTTCATAGATACGCAGTGATTTATCGTCACTAACTGTGGCAATGAGCTTGCCATTTGGACTAAACTTGGCAGCACGCACCCAGTTCGTTTGTTGGGCAAATGATGAGATGAATTGTCGGCGTGATACACGCCACAACTTCACAGATTTATCATCGGAGGCAGTCAGCACCATTTGCCCTGTGGGATCAAAGTCAACGCTGCGCACTGGTTTGCTGTGGGCTAGAAATTCGGCAGACACACCACGTACTTTTGGCTCCCAGACTTTGACAGTGCGATCGTGGCTGCATGAGGCTATGAAATTTCCCTTGGGCGACCAGCTAACGCCGTACACAGCTGCCGAATGTGAAGCAAAGCGAATACATCGTGCCGCTTGTTTAAGGTTCCACAAAATGACCGTGGAATCTAGTGAGCTGGTGGCAATTTGTGTTCCCTCAGGGCTGAAGCGCAATTGTGTTATATTACCAACATGTCCGGTGAAATGACGCTCCAATGCTGGATCACAAAACATATTATTCCGCATGCTTTTGTTATTTTGTTAAGAGAGATGTTAACGCTTGGTAAAAAATGTCCGCTTTAATTTGAAAACTGGTGACTGAAGGGACGCCTACCTTGTTTCGGTGTTATCGATAGCAAACATTGAACGCAAACGCAAATTGCTAGGTACACAATTTAGTATTTTCTAAATTGAAGCTAAAAAAAAGAAGAAATCTAAATTAAATTAAAATCTAGAGTCAAAAGTGATCAACAAGTATTTGTAAATATGTAATTTGTAGCTATTTTCCAAGCATTGAAATAAATAGTGCTTTACACAAATATAAAATACCAAAAAAGCCCAAAAAGTATAAAGGTTAGGAGAAACAGTATATTTTTAAACGTACATTTGTATATTTTTAAATTCAATATTCGGCCACACTCTGGTGGCAAAGTAATCGCTGTAGCTCGAGTTTTGTAATAATATTTAAGAATATTAGACTAAATAAACATAAAAGAAGATGTCTTTCTTGGCGCAAAGCGTGCGTCAAGTGTTTCGCCACACAACACAACATGTCTCATTGAGCGGTAAGTCTGTAAAATACTGTATCCATCATAGTGACATAACGGTGTGCTTTTTCTCCTCCCCTTCTTTCCACAGGTGCAATGCGTGCTTTGAGCATTTCGCCGGCATTGCTGCAACAAAACAAACCTGCGCCGTCTACGATTGATGTATCAGCTATTGCCAAGGAACATTCGAAGGAGATTCAATCCGTCTGCGAAAAAATTAACCAACAAGTAGCTAAATCGGAACAGGGCCGCCTATTTGCTGTAGTGCATTTGTGCGGTAAACAATTCAAAATAACTCCCGGCGACATTATATTGGTCGAAGGCTATTGGCCTCCAACGATAGGCGATGAGATCAGCTTGGATAAGGTGCTTTTGGCTGGCGCACGTGATTTCACGCTGATTGGACGTCCCATTCTCGAACCGGGATTGGTCACAGTGAAGGCTACCATCATCGAGAAGACCCTGACACACACAAAAACCCACTTTAAAAAGAAGCGAAGGAAGCAGTACATGCGTATCAACTTCCAACGCTCCCCAAACACCATGATTCGCATCAATTCTATTGAGTTGACTCGTCCAGTTGAACACAATGCTGCGGATGCTCCTCCTTCCCTGCGTTTATTCTAGTTATTTGCTTTAATCTGTTGATTTAAAATACATGTGTACATGAAGTTCGTACAAAATGCGTTCTTTTATTCATTTTATTTTTGGATAATTGTTTATTACTATTGTCCTCGCCGTTTTAAAGATGTTTTATTTAAAACCAGTGTAGTCAAAAACAAATTGTCAAAGCTTAATATTTCCGTATTTTTTAAAAATCTAAAATTGGTTATTTTCCTACAATTTTCTATTATCAGGAAATAAAAATGTTAAAGAACTTCGCAAAAAAATAAAATTAAAATTTTAATTAGAATGATGTTGCTCTATCAAAAGTTTTTCAACACTGTTTGTTTGCTTGTTCTGGCAGTCTGGCAACTCTGCAGAACCGCGCGTTGAATGAAATTTAAAAAGTCTATACTTCCTTAGGCTTCGCAGCGCTGACAACAGCAACTGTCAGGCTTATTTGTCAGTACGGCAGCTCTGCAAAACTGCGCGCGCTGAGTAAAAATTCAAAGGAAACACCTTTTTATTTTATCTCCACAGCAGCTTAGCGGCTTTAATCAATTACAAATTCTACTTTCATCAGAATTCAATGCCTTTCATGTGTGGCGTTGCTGTTTTTGATTTGTCTGCCATTCATTTGGCATGTATTTGTCAAACGGCAACCTACTTTGGACCCAAAACGCAGTTGCCATCGCAGTCGCAGTCTTAATGAAGCGGCTGCGGCAACTGTTGCAATTTTAATGACAACCTTTTATCGTGCACGTTGTTGTTGTCATCTTTCATTAAAAGACGTCGCCCGCCTGAGTCGGGGGCAAGAGGCACTTGCCACAGCGCCCCACACGGACACGCACAGCACGACGAGGCAAGTGCAACACAGGCATAGCCACAGAGAGGAGGTTGGCTTTCTTTATCAGCAGATGTAAGTTTGTTGCCTGTCGTCTGTCGTATTTGTTTACGTTTCTGTTTCACTTTTGCTAACCAAAGGCGTTTACTTTTTAGCTCGAGCTGCTTTTCCTTTTTGCATTTTGCAAACTTGGCAAACTTTTCGCGCTGCTTTCCCTGGCACCATTTCTGTCCCCTTAAGCCCCTCCACTACTTCCTACCCCCTCGAAAAGGGTTAATAGAAGTACTTGCCGCATTTGCCTCAAGCGCATGTTAAAGTGCAATGAACAGCGCGATTGCATAACTTCTATATACGACTATTTAACTTTGTAAGCCATTAATAGGTCACATTTAGTCTGTTTTAGCCATACAATAATTTGGTTATAGATATTTCCGTATGGGACAGCAAGAACCCTTTTTCGTTAGTTTCTTCCTCCAACCCTTTTTCTATTATGTTGTTGGTAATTTAAAATGATGCCTCGTCATGTTGATGTTGCCGTAAATAAAATCACTTTCGCCTCATAAACTTGTACATAAATGTATATCTTTGTATGTGTGTAAGGTGTATGTGTGTGTGTGTGTGTAGTACTTCATAAATGCCATTAAAAATTATGCATGTTGTTGCCGCCCCGACCCGGCAACTGGCTGCCACATCAAATTTTCAAATTGCAGCTGCCAGGCGCAAATTGAATTGCCGAGTCGCTTGGCAAGTTTTGCGCAAACATTCAACGAAAATGTCACTGCACTTTGGGAAAAGGCAGCGCAAATCAAATTTCAATATGCTACAAATTACGTTTGGCAGCGCAAATTGAAACATTTTCGTTGCGGCTAACATCGAAGAGGTGCTCTCTTCACTCACAAAACTTACCTGGTTTCGGCTCTTACGAGTAATACTGCTGATTATACCCGGCAATGTGTATGCCAAGGGTATTAACATTATGTGGCAATTGCAAAATATGCGTAATAAGCAGGAGTAATTATTTCTCACGCCTTGAAGTATGCAATACATTTTCGAATATCGTGGCAATAGATTCGAAAATGTGTTGCATACTTTAAGGGATCAAAAAATTTGTCTATTGTTTGTCAGCAGCTATTATTGCATTATATTTAGAATCTATAAAAGTTAAAGATACCAAAAAATTGACGATACTAATCAAATTGATATTTATTTTTAATTAAGATTTTTTCATCTGCTCAATTTCACAAAAATAAACCCAAACTATAATTTAATATGCATCTCATACCTAGTATCTCGCAGTCGTACTTATTTTTTGCACATGTAAAGGACGTCCGTGCTCCTGTGTTGATTATGTTATTTGCCCATGAAAATTGCATTTGATGTGAGTGCTAAGTGATGATGACAACGGAAATTGCCGCCATGCGGATGTTGGTTTATTTGTTGATGCCCATTCTCTCTTCTAACTGTTACTCTAACCCCAACTCGTAACTCCTGCTCTCTCTCTCACTCTCAGCCAAGCAAATCCCATGTAAATGCGACGCTCAAATCGCAAAATTTCCTAAATTTATGCGTGGCGGCGCCTGATGTATGAGCTGGCAAAGGGCAAAGGGCGAACGGAGGGCTGCCAGAGAATCGGAGATCGAGGGCAGGGGGAAAGACAGTGAAAGGATGGCAAGCGTGTTAGGACGTCCATCCATCATCAGCATCACTCAGTTTTGACATATCATTGAAATCTTAGCCCAACGTCGTCATCATCTGTGACGTTTCATTAACCTCCGTCGCCTCCTCCATCCCTCAGTCGTATGCCACAAGCCTGTTGATGGCTAAGAGCAAGGGACGGGGAGGGGGCAAGTGTTAATATCAACAAGCGAGTGTGCGACGCAATCTACCGATTTCCGCTTAACCAAGCCAAACATTGCATTTTTGATTAGAGCCCAAGGCGCCCTTAAGCCGTTGCCCAAAAATGTTGCCGCTGGCAGCAACCAAAAACACACCGGGAATCTCGAGACAAGGGTGCAGGGGGCGTGTTGCTGCTGCTGCCTCTGCTGCTCCTTGATTGAAGGGTGGGTACTCAGTCAGTTTGTTTGCCTTGGATTGGGGATTGGAAACGAAGTTGGACTTGGAGTTGGTTTTGGATTATATCTTGGGGGGAGTCGGACAACAGTTAAGATCGATAGCAGAATAACAAGGGAATGTCTTGTTATTTTCTTATTACGGTTTTGTTTTTCCCATTTTTCCTTTTTCAATATTCACACTTATTTCATGGCCAAGAGAAAATCATCATCATTGTATAGCTTTATTAAATCGTGTCTGGAAGTCTGACATAATGTTCAATTGGCGTTGATAAAATTATGTATGTAAGTTAAGGTAGACTGTGATTCAGTTTCTCGGTTCTTATGCGAATCATTCTTTTGGTGTTATAGATAGTTTAATAAAACTTGGTAAAGATGCAACAGTTTGAAATTTATTATGCACTTTTGCATAATAATATCTATTAAGGTTTGTGTATAAATTTAAGTAATAAAAAGTATAGAATGAATGCCTAGATATACATTTAAACGTTATTTATCAACATTTCAATTAATTTCACTTACTAATGATAATATTCACAATTTTGGGTACCTATTTAAAACATTATATGGGTAATATGTCTAAGCAAAACTAAGAAAACGATTTCTGATAATAATGGAATGATATGGAAATGGATACATTAATTGCTAAGTATGTTAAATATTAAACTGCTTTTAAATAAAGACATGCATGAATGTTCAATATAAAAGAGGAAGTATATTTTAAAAAGATTTGCAAACTTTTTAATTTTGAGAAATTTTCTTTTGACTTACCCTTTAATAGAGATTTTCACACATTTGTAGACGAACCTCGCCTGCAGCATATTATATTCAAATTATGGCGCACATATCTTCATTCTTCGATTTGGGGTTGATTTGTGTCATCTTGCATACGCATCCACAATGCTGATGGCTTTGGGTGCTCCAAACAGTTTTCGAACTTTTCTAAATTATGCACAAAAATACGAACAATTTTTGCTCCTTGGGGATATTTTTCTGTTCAGTGAATTGCTCTTGATGCCAAAACTGATTTCCATCGAATGCAAAAGGGTTGACAACTTTTCTGTTTTTGAAAACCCGCAGCTAATATGACAGACTGTTGCCCAATCCCCTCTATACCCCCTCCACTGCACACACACACACACACGTGTCAGAGAACTCGATTTAAATAAGTTCGACGCGCAGTAAAGTTGACAAACAGTTATTGTTTTTGTTGTAGTTAGTATGGAGTAAAAGGAAATACTGCCCCGTCGAATTTCGGATAGAGCTTCGTTCCTTTCCCCTCTTTGGCCTAGGCTTAATGATGAAATTTCAATAAATGTCATTTGGTCTGTTCCAAAGTGTCAACATGGCACCTCCACTACTCCCCACTGAGCAAAGGGATGTGGGTATGGAGATGGAGCACAGCTGTCAGCTCGTTTGGAGTTCGCGTTGAATGCGTTAATAATGACACTTTTTTTTGAGTTTGACTCGTTCGTGTCGAACAACGTGTGTGTGTGAGTGTGTTCTGTATGCTATCTAACTAGCTGGGCTCCCAGTTGTCCTCTCCGTCGTTGCAGCCCTTAAATTTAATTACTTTTTCATTGCTCATACGCACTGTGCACCGACAGAGACACAGCAAGCGAGAGAGAGAGAGAGAGAGAAAGCGAACGAAAGAGACAATGGCCGCTGGTGATTGAAACTCGTTTAAATTTGCATGTAACAAGCAAGCGAAGAAATTGGCAACTGCGTTCGCAGTTCGCACTCTGATTGCAGACGGCGACACAGGACACAGCAGGACTCTCTGCGCTCTCCTCTCTCTGCCCGCATTCGAGTCACGTCATCAATAGTTGACAGTTTTATAGCCAGTTGTCGGTGATTGTCACAATGGCCATTTAATATTTGGACATTGCCACTCGTCCATTTCTCTCTTTCTTTCTCTCCACAACCCTTCCTCTGACGAGGAAATTGTTGGCTCAGCCAACATATTTGATCACATTGCTGTGTGCCTTATAGCGCACACACTACCGTCACTATTGTGGCCAATAAACAGATGACAAAACTGTTCACGCCATTTCCCATACTAATAGATATTTTAAAGCTCTTACTCAGAGTCAAAGTCGGATTCAGTTTCAGTTTGTGTTTCTTCATATTGGCAACCGGAGCCTTCGGATTCTAGTTCAAAGTGAGTGCTGGAATATTCACTATCCATCTCAGAATCAGCTTCAGCAGTGTTAGTGTCAGTAACAGAACTAAAATTACAATCGAAATCATCGCTATTCGACTCGCTTTCCGACTTTTCGTCGCTGTCCATAGCTTCTACATCACGATTCATCGCCTTGATCTCTAGCATAATACGAATTGTCATCTTCAACTCTTTAATGAATTCTTCCTGTAAACATTTATCATTCAAACTCCATAACATATGTTACCATTCTGAGAACAGAAACCAGTAGTCTATTGCACTTAAAATCAGAAAAGTGAGGGAAGAGCTCGGTTAGACATAGAAGTGGAAAACTATCGATAACACTATTGATACTATCGATGTTTGAGCTCTTTTGAATCGCCAACGATATTGATCGCTCTCCATTTCTAGCAATACAATATTGAAAGATAAGATGCTTACGATATCAGCAATGAAGTATCGATAGTTCTCCAAACCATTGCAATGCATTGAATTCAATAAACTATTGAATTAAGAGCAACCAACGTAGAAATAAAGCTTACGATATCTCTAACTTATTAACAAAAGAGGATTATTTATTTTAAAGAAATGTATTATAACATAATAAACATGAAAAATAATAAATTTTATCCTCCTAATAAGATCTACATATTTCTAAAATTAACTTGAACGTACAATCGACAAAGTAAAGTATTATTATTATTATTAATTAAAATTGTTATCCTTAATTATTATATTTTAATATATTTCATTAATAAATTTCTCTTAAGGCCTACTATTGAGAACGCTATATGGCAGCAGCCTGACTGAAAGAATGTAGTTTATTGCAATGATACTGCGACAGATCAAAGACTAAAGAATGGAACTACAGACGCTGCTATCGATAGAGCAGTCATAGTTACGGCAACTCTATTTGACAACACAACAGCGAAAAAGTTGTCAAAAGGTAAAGAATTTGTATGCCAGAGAAGTCTTCTCTCTCGAATCTTTTATAAATTATGCACAGATTCAGGATCTCCGACTATTGAGAATGGTTTTAAGTATCGCACTCCACCTGCTGGCAGTTGAACTTAAAGCCACTCGGCCAACCAATTGTATGTTTAATACATCATTGGCCATTATGTCAGTGGACAGATTTTCCATAATGAGTATTTCATTGGATGGCCACTGTGCCACTCGATAGCGATGCTCCAAAGGGCAGGAAACGTGTTGGGTAGGGGCCGGGGGAGGTACAAAAGGGTTTCCCGTTTACTTGCGGTTTTGTGCGAATTCAAAGCCCGCCACTGGCAACTCGCCACATTTCCTGCTTCGAGTCGTGTGTGAAATATTAAAATTCAATTAAAATGGCGTTAATCCCGACAGCCAGCAGGCAGCAACCAGGCAGCATCAGGAGGAGGCAATAATGCTGCCAACGTCTGTCATAATTGTCAACTCTTTGGACATCCATCCATGTCACATGCAGCGCTCCGCACTTGGCATAATGATGCTCATCAGGCCGGAGCCTGCCTCCTGGCTCCTGACTGTTGCCTGTTGCCTGTTGGCTGCTGCTGGTTCAATGGCGACTGCTGATTTATAAAAGAAAAAAGGAAAAAAAAACTCGCATTGCAAATTGCACTTCAGACATCCATTTATGATCAATGGCCAGCCAGTCCGGCTGGTCAACGATAATGGTTAATTAATAAATATATCTCTCGCCGGGCTTTCAGCTTCAAATGCAGTCCACTCCAGTTCTCTTTGACCCAATCGTATAAACTGCACTACAACTTTGGTCTAGCCTGCTCCTATACGAATCCAATTCCCATAAAGGGCTGGCTTTAAGTCTTTAATTTAAAAGGCAATTGCATACGAAATTACGTGAGCTAAGGCAAATACTACTCTACACTTTATTGTCTGCCAGTCAATCGCAAGTAGCTCTGAGATGTCTGTTTGATTAGGCGTGCTGGCAGCCAAATAAATACCAATAAACAGACGGCAGACACACACACAGAGAGTCAACTCTTCACAGCTTCAAGGTGTCAACTGTACACGTACTCACAACACTCACAACTGACACTCACTCCCACACACTATTCACACACTCTCTCTCTCTCTCTCGACTCATGCCACAATAAGGCCACTTGAGCCATCGAAGGGCGGCTGCTTGAGTCAATATTTGATGGCGAGCCAAAAGTTTCACTGGCAACTTTTTCGCAACCGAGTCTCGAAGACTTTTTCCGCTCGCTGTCTAGGCGGGGCGTTACTTTCCTGTTGCCTTTGAAGTTATCATTCTCTCCACCGGTAAGAAAACTGCAGCACCGACTTCTTTTTAGTTGTTGTTAAATTTTTAAATTTTACTATTCGCTAGTCAAAAAGGTGGAGAGGGATATTGGCTTTTGGCTGGCTGGCTGGTGTACCTGGGCATGCTCGTGGAACGCCTCATTGATTGCCCATTTAGAACCGCAAAATTTAATTTATCTGCCATCAGTTGATGTTCTTGCGGTTTACCAATACACACACCAACACACACACACACACGTGTGCGTGCATTCATGCCACGCAATGTCCTCCCAAAAAGGACCCACCTCGGTTCTTGTTGTCCCTTTTGTTTGGCGTTTGCTTGGGGACCCATGTCAAAAATTGTTCAGCAGACGCTCAGGCGCTTGCTTTTCTGATAACATTTGCTGCCGTTTTGTGTGTGTACTCATGTGTGATTGTCTATCTATGTGTGTGTGTGTGTGCGAGTGCCAGTGTGTGTGTGTGTGTGTGTGTGTGTTTGTGGTGTTTAAGATATCATCTGTCTCTGACGCGTCCCAGTCTCAGTCCCAGTCCCAGTCCCAAATGCCCCAAGCCCCCCCACAAACCCTAACCCCAAACTTCAAACCCTGCTACCCAGCTTCAACTCTGCTGCTCGACCGACGGGCACTTCCGTTCTCTCTTAGCTGGAGAGCTGGCTTTGGCTGCCATTGCCACCTGCCGTTTGACACCTAAATTCGCTCATTGTTGGCAGCCTTGGCGCTACTTTTATGAACTTGTAGCTGACTGCGACTTGGAACGGTAATCGCATTGACAACGATAGAGAGAGAGAGAGAGAGAGAGGGAGAGAGAGCAGCGAGAAAGATATCTTCCTACTCCACCTCCGTGATGTTCTTGGGGGAATTGAAAGACTACACACTTGTACATACATGCGATTACTTCTACATATTGACAAGTGAGTCCCCCTTGCCCCGCTTGCGCTGCGAAACATGCACTCAAATTTCAGCACTTCATTCAATTCGCAATTCGTTTCAACAATTGAAATGCGATTAGCGCCAAGGTGTGCGCCAGAGGATTAGATTCCCGACTCTCCCTCGCTTTCTCTCCCTTTCTCTGCATTCATAGCTGAAGGGAAATTTGCCCTAGAGCTGAGTTTTTTGGGATGCGGGTCTCAGTTGCTATGGCAAGCATTTTTGATTTATGTGAAATTGAGTTAAATTCGCTTAACTCACACATCCCGTCATACATCCACCCAACCCAACGAAGCCCCATCCCCATCCACAACTTGCGTTCTAATCAAGGCTATTCACTGGCCATAAATCAAATTAAATGGTTGTCACATATCGCCAGTTTAGGGCGCCACCAGTTCCACACAGCTTCGTTACTTTGCCAAACTGTTGTTATTTTGGCTCGCTGTCAGCTGAGCATAATTAAAAGCCCGAGCCATGAAGCGCGGGAGAGCGCAGGGGGACATTGGATCCGCTATGGATTACAGACTTGCAAAGAGATTGTAAAGTATAAACTGGAATTAGAGCGGAACAGCTCTCGAAAAAACGCCCCGCAATCAGAAGCTCTTTTATTTCGTTACACCAGTTCCTTAAATTTGTTATCTTTTTTTAAAAGCAGCTGGAAAGATTTTTGGAAAAATTGATTTTTTAAATAAGAATGGCCATTTGGAATTTATCCTTAAGTAAACCAATTTATTTAGGCTCATAATTTTAATGAGCACGGAAGCAACATGTGATCATGTGTAACCATCAATTAACTTAAAATTCAAACTATTAATTTTAACACGTGTTGAAAAGTCTAGTCCACGAATTAGCAAAAAATAATAGATTGTGCTAAATCTAATAACTCTCTACGGACGATTCTCTGTGAACGTTGCTTGACGCCGATGAACCTTGCGCAAATCTTCAACGTCAGTGTGTCCTGGTCTATAGCCTTCCCCCGTCACAGGATTGCCCACTGAAAATCAGCATTAAATTATACAAATTATAAAGTATTATTTGTTAAATTTTCACCTCTAGTCTTGGGTGTCTTGGGCTTCAGTCCACCGACACCATCGCCATTGAGTCCAGTTCCAGTTATCGGATTGCGTGAATACATGATATTGTCCGATTCCTTCTCTACATACAATGTGTTGGTGTTAGGATTCGATTCTAGAAAGATAAACAAATTTTAAAGTCTCCAAAATCGAGCAACAATAATACTCACGGCTCATTTTCCTTGCTTAGTTCGTTGAAATAAAAACAGAATGTTAAAATATTGTTAAAATATTTCTTTATTGAATTTTGTGACAATTAAAATGAGCCTAGATATTGGTCGAATATAAAACTCGGACTAGATGAAAATTGTGATTTGATTTCCCCTAAGTCTGAGGGTTGAATGAGTTAGTTTGCAGCGGTGACTAATTTCCAATTTGAAAGTTGTTTAGGAAAAGTGTCAAGAAAGTCGCAGGTGAGTTGGGTGAGTTGATGATAAGGCAATATAATTATGAATTTGTACAGAAGAAATTTTTTCTTACAACATGGTAGGGTAGTCAAGAAATTTAAAAAATAAATTGAAGAAAAATTTGAATTTTTGGTTCTTCAAAAAATAACTATATTCTTTAAGACTCCTAAATTCGATCAGATAAAAATTGTAGAAGTTATTAAAGAAATACTTGTATTATGGGACTTAGTTGCTGTGGCTGATTTTGAATGTTGTAATATATCAATATAGTATACCAAATATACCCTTTGATATAGTTTTGTTATTTTTGCGGCATATTGAATTAATACCGCACTATTTTACTATTATTTAAAATGGGTAACGGGTATCTCACAGTCGAGCACACCCAAATGCAGCTTGTTTCTTAAAAATCTGTAAAATAATTTTAAATTAGACATCATAGACAATAACATCAAATCAAATATGAATATGAATTCATTCAACATTCACTCTGAGTATAATCTGCTCAAATTACCTTTGGATTGCCATTACCATAATTTAGCTTTGTCTATTGTTATTACCATATCAAAGCGTCAACATGACGTATACGCAATCTCTGCTCCAGTTGATTAGCTGCCACACAATGTGGCCCACAGCGATAAGCAGCTGTTGTTTGTTTGTTTTTTTTTTGAGTTAACTCTCATGCTGCACAGTTGCACTTCCTCTCGGTTTGCCGATCCCATCAAGAGTAGCTAATTTACTGCAATTCTCATTCCCCTTTGGCATTAGAAATCCTTTTGACTTCAAAGAAGAACTGTTGCTTGAAGTGCGTGCTCCGAGCACAGTCCACAGTCCACAGTCGCAGCTCCCCCAGCTCCTGGAGCGTTGCCAAACACTTCACGTGGTAGGCAGCTTTGGTAGGCTCGCCTTTGACACTGTCAAACGTGCTCCGGCCTCGGCTTCAGATGGCCAGCTTCAATTCCCAGCTTCAGCTGCATCCTAACTCACCCTAGTTCCACTTTCCACTTTCCAGTAGCTTCTCCCCGAGCGCGTCAAGTGCATTTGTTTTTTGGCTTTTGTTTTAATTGGCTTGCACAGCAGCTTGGCGGAGTCCTGCTTCTTCTACTTTTGATCCTTCTGCTGTTCTGGACCCATTGCCTCGCTGCTTTGGCAAACTACATGCCCCACACGTCCCCCAAAACTCTTTTGCCACCCACTTCGCTCATTAAACATTTACTCGCAACGCTTTGTCGGCGTGAACTTTGATGTTGACTTTGCCAGCGCATCGTCCAGGACTCGCTACAGGACCAACAAACACACACAGAGTGAGAGAGAGAGAGAGGGACAGAGAGAGTTCCACTTGGTTCCTCTTCTCCTTTCATGTGCAACAGAGATAACCACTTGAGATTGCATCACTCGTTGCCTTTCGCCTTTGCCTCGCTTTCCAAGCTCATATCTCGCTGCTCCCGGCTCTCGTTTTGTCTTGTAAAAAATGCATTTTCGCCACAATCTGTGGCGCTTGCTGCAAGGTGCGTGTATGCGCCACTTGTCTTTGACAGTGTGTGCTGTACTTGTGTGAGTGTGCAAGGAGGTTGCAAGTTGCACCTACAGCAGCAGCAGCAGCAGCTGCAACGTTCTTGCTTGCTACATGCATTTTTCACAAAAATTAACATGCGATTTGTGGAACAATTTTTGTTTACAGTTCTGCCAAAGTTGACCTTTTTTAGAGCCACTTTTAGCTATTTTTACGCTAGAATTCTACCTCCTAATTTATATAAATAACTTGCTTGCCTCGCATGAAAACATAAAGATGAAATATATTTGAAAAGCTTAACACAAATTTATAAAATTGAAATATTACATCAAAATTAAATATATGTATATATATTGAATATGTAGTAAATTAGCATTAAAAATGTTAATTTTAACTATATATTAATTTGTGTGGGTACTTTTACTGTTATGTCATCAAATGTTATCAAATACATTTTAAATAATAGATATACAAGTACATAGTAGATTCCTGCAATCCAAATGGGCTATAAGAGCGAAATAGTGTGGTATTAATTTTGAAATACACCAAATTAATATAACAAAAAACTACTAAAATATACCAGACACTATTTTCAATAAATTGATACAGTACTTTATTTAAAATATTGCCATTGAGTGCAAAATATACCAGAGTATCAGCCATGGCAAAGTTAATCAAAGTGAAAATAATTAGTTGAATTTGATTTTTGTTTTAATAGTTACGATTATTACTTACCAAATCAAGTAAGACCTTTAAAATCAACATGCAAAATAATATGTGAAATAACATAAATGTATGTAGTATGTATATCGAAAATTTGAATGTTCTTCCTCAAATTTACAACGTCAATTATTAGAAGCTATAGCTATCCGATATTTTGTTCTAATATATGAGGCAATCAATTTCATACCAATAACTGTATCACGATAGCTTTTAAACCCAACATGGTAGCTTCTTTGCAGGCAAACAAACGGACTCAAGCATTAGTTGAGTTTTAACGACTCTGTTGCCAACTATAGTTAAGAGTTATCTTTCTGTTATCCGAGCAGCTTTTCGTTGATTGCAAGCCAATTAATGCTGCAACTGTAGTCGAGTTGCAACATAGCTCTCAGCTCTCTCCCCGGCCCTAAAGTGCAGTGCTCCTCGAATTCCAAAAACAATCAAAATTAAAACGCACATGTCATAAATCAAAGGCTTTTTCCCAGGATCTAGCAACTAAACAATGCAATAGACTTTCATCTCTCTCTCTCTTCCTCTCTCTCTCTCTCTCTGCCAAGTCGAGTTGAGTTTGGCATTGTCATGTTGTCTGTGGTCCTGTGGAAAGCGGCAATTCACTTAGGACCCACACCAGCAACTCCAACTCCAACTCCAGCTCTTTCTCCAGCTCCAACTTCACTTGGCATCGTTTACCCAGCCATTCAGAATGCGACTACCTGTATTTATGGGTTTCCACTGGGCTTTTATCTGTGGCAACAGCAACGACGGCAGCAATGGCAACGGTAGTTACATTCCATTCATAAATATTTTTCATTCACTTACTCTTCCTCACTCCCACTTCTTTCTCTCGTTCTCCCTCTCTCTCTCTATCGCTCTTTAGCTTTTTGCCTTTTGCGGCAGATGCCTTCAGCTGAATCTGAAGTTGAGCCGAGTTGTTGAGCGTTTGATGCCATTTGTTATTGTTGTTGCTGTTGTTGTTGTTGCATTTGCATTTTAAGCGCTCGCCTCAACTGGGAACTGGGAACTTGAATCTTGCAGTTTGGAGCTCTATGAAGCGCCATTGTTTGCATATGTTCGCCGACTGCATCCCTTTGATCTTTTGCCAAGTGAAAGCGATTGCGGCTCCTAGCCAACTTCCAAGTCCCTAACCAACCGCTGGAGGTTCCTCATCCCATCTCCTTTTTCTTTTTTTTTGTGTGTGTATGTTTCTCTTGCGCCTGCTGCCAAAGTTAATTGCAAGGCCTCAAATCGCAGCTCTAATTAAAAAAAAAATATATTGTATACACTGCGTTTTTTTTGCATGTCTATATTTTTTCCAGATTTTCGCAATTAAAATAGGAAAAAAGTTGAGAGCTGCCGCAATGTCAGCTCTTCTAATTAGTGTGGCTTTTGGCCAAGAAACTGAAGGACACGCTCTCCAATTCGTGTGTGTCAAAAGCTGCAACAGCACTTACTGTACAGATATATACCAAATATACTATGTAGTATATGCTTGACTAGACGCATTTTAATCCATGTTCAAAATCAGCAGCATGACAATTTTCAACGTTCTATAGAAAATGGGCAGATTTTCGTGTTGACAGCGGCTTTTCGCTCGCAATTTAGGCGAATTTAAATGCTTAATGCTAATGTGGCATTAATGACATGCATGCCGCAATGGATAACAACAACAACACACATGTGTCTGAGTGGGCTTATTAAATCATTTATGCAGGTCTCATAAATTTTCATTAAAGTTTAATAAATTTCGGGAGCAGCAGCTGCTAAACAGCCGACTCCTGACTCCTGACTCTAGAACTGTTGCTGCTGCTCACTGCTGCTCTCCCCTGTTGAAGTTTGAGTCCTGTTGCAGCCTGTTGTCAGTCAGTGATTATGTAAATATTTCAACACAAATTAAAATCAAAATTAAAATTACAAAAAGCTGCCGCCAGCCTTGCCCACAGGCAACACATGTTCCAGCAGCTCCTTGTGGTTCTGTTCTGTGCCATCCTCTCACTCTCCTTCCCCCCTTTCAGAGTAGCATCTCCCAGCAGTTCTCGTTGTATCTTTTGGTGTCCCGGTGCCTAACACTTTGCCGCATCGTTGGCTGCTTAGAAGGTGGAGAGCAGAGCGGCAAGCGTTGAGCGAGCAACTTTTCCAAGCCCGCCTCTTCCCATGTGTGTCTTATGGGAAATTTAAATAAAGTCAGCAGGCAATTTATTTGCATTAACATGTTGTCTCTGTGTCGCTCTCGCTCTCTCTCTTTCTTTCTCTATCTCCCTCTCGTTCGCTGTGTGTGTGTGTGTGGCGTATGTTGCTGTATGCAAATTTCCGCGCCTGCTGTCAGCCATTTGCCGTTGTCGCTTCGTCATTTTGTCATTTTGTCGTCTTGTCGTTGGTCGCTTCATTGAATTTTGCCATGCAATAAAATCAAATTGTTCAAAAGCTGCGATGGCAACAACAATAAGATCAGCAGCAACAGCAACAGCAACAGCAACATCCGCAACATGAATGCAAGCCAACCGCGCCCATTTCCATTGCGTCGCCCACATTTGGCCATTTTCTGATTTATTGCGTCGCTGCAGCTTTTTATTTTGCTACCGGCCCAAAAGTATGCTACACTTTTTTCGATTCACATTTCCCCACTATAAATCAAAAGCAACAACAATTTGTAACTACCATGCACTGTGTTGTAGTTGTTGTTGTAGTTGTTGTTGTTGCTCTGTTTCACTCTTTCTGCCAGCCGCTGTGTTTAATCATTAACGTTTTTTTCGGCCTGTCATTTTTATTGTTATTAATTAATCAGTGGAAATTGTTAAAAGTCGCATGGGAAAAAAGCACATGAAAATTATACAAATTAGCCAAAACACACTGCCAAATTAGCTTCTAAAAATAATTGTTGGAAATAAATGTAAGTTTATTAAATAACAAAATGTAAATGTATCTACACATGCAGTTATAAAAAAAATCTGCAAGACATTAATATTATTATTATTAGAAGGACTTATTTTTATATTAATCCATTACATTTTGCAAATAGTCAATATTTTATAACTATTTAAACTATTTGCTTAAAATATTAAAATTAATATAGAATTATCAGAGTGATCTCTGAACTACGTTTACTCATTATTATAGCTAACTAATTATGCATATTATTTCTTTTAAACTTAATTAGACATTATATCTAACTAATCGTACTTTACATTTGATAAATTTACAAAAATTATCAGAGAAACTTTTCTTTCTTACTTACTTATTTTATGTTTAAATTAGTTATTAAGCTTTTTCATTTTATGTTCAAATTTTTTTTGTTTAACTTTTTCATAAAATATTAAAACATAATGCCATCTCTACTCACTATTATAAAAGTTCCAAAAATCATTCATTAATAATATAATAAAAATCAGTTGTAAATTTTGTTAAATTAATTCTACAACCGTTTTCACTGTAATCTATTAGTTAATGTAGCCTCTTTTTACTCTTTGCTTGAGTGCAGTCTATGCAAAAAAAAGTGCTCACAATTGTCATATTACTCGGATTTCCGTAGCATTCAGATTCGAATGCGAGAATAATGCGAACATGTCCAAGCCCAAATGTAAACAGCGAGGCGTGGCATTGTGATGTTACGCGTATTGTTTATTGTTTATAATTTTTGTAATTTTAATTAAATAACTCGACGTTTTGTTGATGCAATGGTTTAATTAAAATATCGCTGATGGCTCACTTGCCAGTTAGTTGTCAGCTGTCAGTTTTTGTGGAAATCGGGTCTGGGATTGGTTTGGTTTCGTGACAAACCCATCAGTATTCATTTGGACAATGAAGCACTTCCTTGGGGCCGTCGAGGCGACAAATTTGTGTTCATCAAATGAAATCAGAGTCAAGGGCTTCTCGCCCACAGAAATCCACAATGAGAGGGAAATGTCAAATGGCATTTGCACAAATCATTACGATTAACAAATATTCGCTTATACACTTAAGAGGTCTTCACTCAAGTTGCCTCCATCTCGAAATACACAAATGAGTGTACTGCACATAAAAACAAATGGGCTGACGCCTGTTTTGGATGGGGGCAACATCATCTCAAGTTTGTGGACAGATTTGTGGCGTGTGTAAAAATGCTAAATAAACAAGATCTGAGCAGATCGCAGCAATGATTAAGTGCAAGAAACAACCCACTTGGATAACTCAATTCCTCTCGAATAATAACAGAATAACTTGCAGCGTTGTTTTCAATTTCACTTCAAGCGCCTCATAAAAATGGCAAATTGAGTGGCGTCGCCCCCGTTGAGTCTCACTGGATTTCCCCCCGCTGCCCGCTGCCCGCCTGCTGTAGAGTGTCTTGCTGGCTTTTTAACTAATTGCCCAACACGCACACCATAATTTTTGGCGCATAGTCGCAATAGGTCGGTAAACAAAACATGCTTTTGGCCATAAAATAGCGTGTGGTAGAACTAAATTCCAAATTCCGAATTCCTCGAAACCCACTCGACTCGACTTGGCCCGCATTTTGTTTTAATTTTTTTGTGCTACAAAACATTTTCTAATTGCAATGCAAACAAATTTCCATGCACCGCAGGTGTTCTACAATTTCGACAAATGCATGAATGAAATTAATTGTTGAAACAATATTTAGCCAACGACGATTGATGAAGCCATTAAGAATAAACTAGCGAGCAGGACTAGCAAAAATAAAATCCCATTAGCATCGTTTTCAGCAGTTGAGCAATTGAAATTGCTGCTCATATTACCCTGGTGATATAAGGTGATATAAGGATGCTTTATCTACTATTTTCTTTTGATGCATTGCTCAAATGAGTCGCAAGCAAGAGAGCTTCTCAGGTTCTAATAAAACAGCATCAGCAACAGCAGCAAGCCAACGTCGTCGGTGGCATTTGTCAACAACAACATTTGACCCTTCAGGTAGCCCAACTGGCTGACCACAAGTGAGCCGGCCGGCAGCAGGTCTTTGTGGGGGTGCGTGATGAGGAGTATGATGGCGAGGGGTCTGCCATTGACAATATACTTACTTTGGCACTGTGCTGCCAACCCTTGTGCTTGTGTTGTGCAAAGAGGAGCAGGGGGGCGCTTTGTTTTTGTGTACTTGGTCTGTGTAGCTTTTGCGTGCTCACTCTCTTTCTCTCTCTGGCTCTCTTGCAACCTCAGCTTAAGCCGAGACATGCGCATTGGCTGTTTCATATTCCGCATTCCAATTGACAAGTTGAGTTGTGTGAAATGCCCCACTATCTACCTACTTAATAATATTTCACTACCTTTGCTTAATAACATGTATATTTATTTATTTGTAGTATATTATTTACTTTTGCAACTAGTGCAAATTTAAATCTAACGCTCAAGCTGCAAACAAGTTGGCAGCACCGGCAGCTCCAATTCGCACTCGTTTCATTTGGCATCGGCGCAGTAACAGCTGTTTTGCACTTTCAAGCGCTCTTTCGCTCTTTCGGTATCGCGCTCAATTTGCACAAACAAAACGTAGAAGGTGGCGGAGAACTGACGCTGGGGCCGCGCTTGGAAAAGTCGCCAGAAATGTCAGTTAGCAAGTGGAAATCACCGGAAAAACTACGCAACGCGGCAAAAATTCAAAGCGACTATCGGCAAATCGGCAAGCGGCAAAACAGCAGCAGCAAAAGCAGCGCGGTCGACGTCGTCGGGAGCTGAGGTGGAATAGAGTAAAAGAATGCGCGAATGCGAAACGCGACAGCAGCGGCAGCGGCGGCGAATGCTGATAACAAAGCGTGCGGCGCGTTAATAACAATAACAACAACAGCAAAAAGAGTCGCGCGTTTAATTAACAGACAGCCAAAGCAATAGCAATAGCAATAACAACAGAAGCCGAAGCAGAAGCTGGCGGCAGCGCAGTCCGCGTCAACGTCGCGTGTGGGAGTTTAACAGTTTCCTTGCCCATTGCACGACGAGCGAAAAACTGATAAAAACTGCATTTGATTGCAATTTTGGCGGCATTTGCAAACCGAACAACGGCGAACGCGCAACGCAAAAAGAAATCAATAAAAAACAAAACAAGCAAGCGGTAAAACGGTAAACGACAAAAGCTTCTCACCCAACAGTTTCTAGTGTGCGTGTGCGTGTTTGTGTGTATGCGTGTGCGTGCCTATGTGAATGTGTGTGGCTGCCTCTGTGTATGTGTGTGTATCTAAATAGCAAAAAGTTTGTTCGCTTGTGAGCGCAGCTGTTTGTTGAAAGTGAAGGAAAAATCATTGACGGGAAATGCGAAAAAGGCAAAAAAACAAAAAAGAGAGAATAAAAAACAACACACAATTGCACTCACAACAACGACAACAGCGAAAGACGAAGCAAAAGCAACAACAACAACGACAACAACAGCAGCAAACACAAACAACCCACAAAGAGAGCGAGCGCCAACGTCGAACGTCGACGTCTCTGTCGTCAGCTCAGACGACAGCGTCAAGCTTTTTTGTTTTTCATTTTACGAGACGAGTTTACGCCAACAAAAACAACAACGCCAGACATGCTTTGTGTTTGCAGCTAGTATCTCGATCCTTTTTGTTGTTGTTTAGCTTTTATTTTGCTTTGCTTTAACTACCAGAGACGACACTGAATTTAAACTTGCCGGCAAAAGTTTTTATTCTGCAAATTATTAAATGTAGACATGCTGTTTATATTATTTCATTTTCTATGAGCCTCGCTCTGCTTATGCTAAAGGGTTACCAGACTCTAGTATTTACACTCCACCTCTCCCTTTCGCACTCGCATGTTGGCAAGTAGTCAGCAGTCACCAAACACACTCGGCACTCAACTTCTGTCTGGTGCTTTAATTGAGTTAGTCTGGCAAGGCAGCAACAGAAACAGAAACACGCATGCAGCAAAGGCAGCAATGGCAATGGCGAAAGTAGAGGTATAGAGGAAGAGAGAAGGAAGCAGCAGCAGCAGCAGCAAAGCGAATCCTGGTCTAACGGGAATTCAAGCTTTAACCAGCAACAATTTCTCAAATGTATAGAAATTGCACATGCATTTTGTCCCTGTTTATTTTATTTCCGCCTGATGAGTTTGCCTTATCCAATTTGTGAGTTTATTTTAAATACAACTTTCGACTAGACGCAATGCTTCATAATTTAGTCTAACATATAGAAAACACTTAATATTACACAGTTTGTTCTTTAGAATTGAGTCGATATAGAAATGCGGATGCAGATGAATCATAAATCGAAGTTGAATACAACATTGAACAAGCTGCACTTCTTCGTAATTTAGATAAATCTTGTATTATCATTTGTTTGTTGTTCGGAATTGAATTGATAGGAAAATTAGTCAATTCAGGCTATTCCTTATATTATTTTATAGCCAAGCAATCATTATTATTAGTTTGTTCTTCTCAATTGAATCAATAGAAAAATTGCTCAGCAGAAAAATATAATTTTCAATTAAAATATAAGTATCTTTTCCTGCAATTCTTTTTGTCAGTTCTTATCAATATAATTCGTAGCTATTGCAGAAATGCAATTTTATATATAAATTCGGAATTAATTTACAATTTATTTAGTTTTTTTCACATAAAATTCTTTTCATTAAATTTTCTACCAAAAAATTGCGAATAATTTATGCGGCTCAAATAATATATTTCCATTGCAAATATATTTTATTCCCTTGTTGCAATACATTTTTTCCAACATTTTCGTATTCCCCACAGTTTGAGATATAGCGACGATTAGTTTGCTGGAACTTTTCCTATTCCGTTTTTATTTTTATCATTTACCGTGTTTCTTTTGCTTTTTAAAGGGTTTGATAAACACTTTAGAAAAAGCATGACAAACTTTTTATTTGTTGTGTTTTGTTGCTGTTCGCTGTTCGTTGTTTGTTGTTTGTGTTGTGCGCCTTTGAAATATTTGGCATTTTTTGTATTAAATTGTCAGTGAAACGAGTTGCATTTGTTCCCCAACCCCCCGTCTATGCCACATGCCACATGCCCCATGCAGACTAACGCGATGGCAACAATTCAAAACGTGAACTGCCACTAAAACATGCCAAAAATCTGCGCATTTAAAATATTTGCCCCAGAGCCCATTGAGAGGCAGCCAACCGGGCAGAGGCTGGAATTGTGCACCATAAAAAGGAACTCGATGGCCAAAGAGAGACAGAGAGAGAGAGAGGGGAGGAAGGAAAGAAGAAGAAGCGAGTGTGGCAGAGCTTTGCCAGCTGGGTCCGCCACTTGGCTGCGATTTGATTTAGTTGTTTAGCCTGTCGGGCGGCCAATGGCAGTTGCCCCCTCCCTTTCCCTTTGGCTACCTCGCACCTGGCTGCCATTCTGAGTTCTCTGTTTGTTGTTTGCTCATGGTCTCCGTTTGTTTGTGTGTCTTGTTTGTATCTCTATTTGACTCTGTGTGTGTGTGTGTGTGTTCTGTTGCCACGTGCGTCTCTCATTTGTCTTTGGGCCTTTTCGTAACCGGCCTTTGTTTTGTTTTCTCTTTCGATTTTATTGCTCTCCAATTACTAATCGATATTTCCACAGGTTCCCCACCCCACCCCAAACAAGGCAACAATGAAGTGAAATACACACAAGTTGTATCCGATAAATAATCGCGAATCGTTCAACTTAAACTTGCAAATTCAATGCTTAACTCTTAGTTACTTGATAATATTATAAGCAAATGCAACCGTTCCGTTCCGTGCCGTGCTAATGCAAATCGTATACGACCTACAGATAAATCTGTTAACTTAACCTAAGTGCAATAACTAAAACAATCCAACATACGAATCATATTTCTAAGGATTCTGCTTCTCAACACTTTAATCGGGTAAGTTTATATATAGAATACATCCTTTATATATTAGATATATGTACATATAATTCAAGGCCTTATTGAAATTCTTAAAATTGTTCCATAAAATCTTTACGACTTATTATAATATTATTTTTCATATATATATAAGCTGATTTTGCTATAATTTTACTATATACTATAGCATTTTTCTTACTATTATAAAGCAATGAACTTATTTATAATCTCCTATAAACACTTTTGTTATTAAGCTGAATAATAATTGTATTATCTTTTATTGTATATAAAGAATCTCATTGAAATTCGAATATGTGTTATTAAGCTCGTTTCTTTCAATATTTCTATAAATAACAAAACACTTCTTTACAAATTAATTTTTAATCGAAACATAATTTCTATAAAATTCTTAATGGCTTAGCCATAATAAACTCGCTTAAAAACGTTTATCTCGTAAAGCTTATTGCATTAATTAAAACAAGTCTGCAATAGAATATCCGCAGGCTGACAAGCATTTCTAAAATTGATGATATTTGCAGTTTTTCTAGCTTCTTGTGTGTGTGTAGAGAGAATGCTAGTTCATGTTTATCGACTTCAATTTGCTTTCAAAAACTGAACTCGAACTCAATTGGGTAGCTGAAAGAGAGAAAATATACTTCAAAGCAGGGACCGCTGTAGAGCGGGAAATCTGGGATGGAGGGGCGGGGAAAGTAATCCAAAACACCATTCAAGGGCAACTTTCACCAAACTCTCGAGTGAAATTCGTTACTCTTCCTGTGCCTCTCCCTGAGCCTGTTTTATTTTTTTTTCCGTTTCTTTTTTGTTCGCCCCCATTTCCGTATCCAAAACTGTAGTTGATGTGGCTTGAGCCAGCAGCAACAGCAGCAGCCGTTGGCCATCAGAGAGACTTGGTCGTCTGGCATTTCCATTTCGCCAGTTGGGCACTTGCCGCAGTGGTCGGACCGACATTGGCAGTTTGGGTCCATCGTGGCCCGGACATACATCAGGCCAAGTTCAAATTTCCTTTTTTATGAGTGGCAAAATTGTTGCTGCCAGTGTGCTTGCTCTCTTGTTGCAGTTGTTGTTATTATTTTTGCTCGGTTTTCCTTAGACCCCCACACCACCCCAACCCCCCAGGAATAACAACACAAAACACGAAGAGAAGGAAAATTTGAAAATGCCTGCCTGCCTGCCTGTTTGGCTGTTTGTTTGGGTTGGCTGGCTGTAGCGAGTAGCGAGTAGAGTAGCAAGGACATGGTCACAGCACATGGAGCAAAAGCCGCCGCCATTGACGGCGGCGCACCTTCCAGCCAACCACCCCCAAAATGCTCCAAGTCCGTCGACCCGGGCCCGTACATAACGATGCAGGCTCTGCCGTGGCAGTCTCGCAACGTTTTCAACAATTTCCACATTTTATCTAACCACCCCCAAAGTGGTGTCGACTGCAGCGTCGACGTCGCTTCATCGTCGTCGTCGTCGTCGTAGTCGGAAAAAGGGAAAATCCTGCGGGCGGAAAGCAGAGAGGCAAAAGCCGTAGACGTTGCAGACGCTAGACTCTAGTGTTTGTAGTCTCGGGCTGTAACCTTGCGGGTCTATCGACAATATTCAACATAAAAGGTTTTACCCACGATGGAATCTAAAAATATATTCAATATATCGATTTCGCAGACTTTTTCGAAATGAATCGATTGAGAGAATTTGAAGAAACGAATTTTATTTTTATAACCACAATTCCATTCTATTTTCCTTTTAAACAAATACTCAAAATTCTTTTTTTTATATTCCTTATTTATTTACAATCTATCTATCTAAAGATAATAAGTAAATTTTATGATATTCAATATTCTAAGCACATTTTATTTTCTATTTCTATTAAATGAAATATAAATTGATAATAGTCGGTATAGCGTTTTATATACAAAAGTATAACGATAGAACTCAAATTTGTAATAGTTGTAAAAATATTCATTTTATACGCAATTTACACAAGAGCACAAAAACTTGAACTTTTTCATTTTTTTGTTGGTAAACTTTTCCTTGTTTTCTTGTTGCTTTTGTTGTTGATGTCGCTTTTGCTGTTGTTGCTGTTGTTGTTGTTGTTGCTCTTGTGGCATGTTCTGGCTCTTTACCTAGACAAATCACACACGTCAGACAACAAAAGAAAAACCAAAAAAAAGAAATGCCAAAACGTGTTTAACATTTTCATCTCGACTTGGCAATTTTAAACAATTTTTCTTGTTGCTCTCCGAAGAATCTGCTAACCCTTACGTAGCTAAATCGTTGTGAGAATAAAACAAAAAAATATAAACAACAGTAACAAAAAAAGACCGAAAAACAGAAGAGAAAATTGTTTTTCTTTTGCTTTAATTTCGGTAATTTTTCTTGTGCCAAAAGAAAAATCGAGTTGTCGTTTTCGGGTTCGAGCCCCCCAAAAAGCGATACTTGGGGGTTGGTTTTACTGTCGAGCTGTCGAGTTGCCGTTGTTTCCTTTTGCCTTTGCGTTTGCCTTTCGCCTTGTACTTTACTTTGTTGTATGTTTATGCGCTACGCGTTTTTCCCAAGATTGACTTTGACATTAGCCCCAAACGCACACACACACACACACACACGCATACACACAGGCACATAATATATAGTATATATGGGACTAGGGCTACGCTCTCTGGGCGCTGCGGGGAGCTTCTCGCTTTCGACACGGTTCGCCGTCGACGTCGCCGTCGACGTCGTCGTTTGTCGTCCTTTCTTTCTTGTCGCTGACGCTGTTGTTGTTGTTGTTGTTGCTGCTGCTGCCGTTGACGTTGTCCGCCATGTTGTTTTATTTTAGCACATTTACGTCATAATGGCATTTCCTTCCGCTGCCGTTGCTTTTTTCCCTTTTTCCCTTTTGCTTCTTTAGCTTTTTTCCTTTGACTTTTCCTCTTTCTCGGCTGTACGCATTTTATGTCGCGTCTCTAGTTGTTGTTACTGTTGTTGTAATTTTCATTGTGTCTGCTTTAGAAATTTATCAGAGTCCTTGCTTTAATTTAGCTTCGCCTTCCCGTGTTGTTTTTTTTTCTTCTTTTCTTTATCATTCGCTCTCTGCTTTCTTTCGCCTGTAATTGCTGTGCTTTATTGTTGTCGTTTTCCCTCGCATTTTCCTTCTTCAGTTTTTAGCACACTTTTCTCTGTTGTTGTGTTGTTGCTTATTTAATTTGATTTCCTTTTGATTTTTATTAGTTTCTTCACATTGGCCTCATTTCTCCACAAAGGTTTCGCCTGCGACTCAGCGACGCGGCTTCCTTTTGTTGGCAAATCGTGCAAATCGCACAAATATTTAAGCCCAACTAACTGTGTGTTGTGTATATGTTGTATGCGACTCCTCCGCAAGCAATTTAAGTTGCTGTCAGAGCAGCCCCCCTCCCCCTTCCGAAAAATCGAAATGGAACCCCACAAAAACCGCATTGACAGCCAGGCAGGCAGGCGGCAAACGGCAGACGGCATTGACAATGATTGATTACCAAATGGAAACTGTTTTTGGGCTACCACAAGAGAGCCAAGCCAAACGGAATCTGTTCCGATCGCCGCCCCACCTGCTTTATTGTTGGGGGCGAGGGCGAATGCATGAACCTGTGTCCCGTTACTATACTTTGCCGGCTTATCGCGCTGCCCACGCAATCGTATCGCGTCCAGAGTTCAAACACAACAACAAACAGAAAAAAACATACAATACATATATATATATATTTCATTATCTTTTTGCTCGTTAGTTTTCCCTGCTTTGGCCGTTTGTGTGTGTGTGTCTCAGTCCCGGCAACAACTCGGCTCGGCACACACAAGTTAATTGTAATTACACGTAGATAGTCGCACGATTAGATTCAATTTGTGGGCCTCTCTGCACTCGATTCGCTTATCTGGCAGCGGCTTTAGCCACCGCATTTTCTTTTTTTCTTCTTCTTTTTTTTTTACATCGACTCGTATCGAGTTGTTTAATCTGATTTTTATGCAGTAGTTTGTGTGTGCTTTTTCTCCCTTGATTTTGTAATTTTAGTTGTACACCAAATTGAAGCCAATTATGGGCACACAATGCAACGGCTCTGTTACAGCTGATAAGAAAGCTACAACAGTAGATTGGGTAACGTGCCGAGATTTATGAAGAGCCACTCACTAAATTGTGCCATAGAATGCAGGCATTTGACAGTTGGTTGAGATTTACGATGATGAAAATGAAACTTCGATTCGTAATCATAGTTTCCAGCTAAAATATTGTGTGTACTTTATTACCAAAAAAAAAAACAAGTAAGAAAGCTAGAGTTGAGTGTGCTCGACTCTGAGATACGCGCTGAATAAAAGCAAAAATACTAAAAATATACCAGATGGTATATTTGGTAAGTTGATATAGCATTACATTCATAGTCAAAAAAAAACTAAACATATACCAATTACTATATTTGGTATTTTTATATAGTACTACATTCAAAATATACCAAAGAGTGCAAAATATACTAAACTGTCAGCAATTAAGATTAGTAGTAAGTAGGCGTTTTTTAAATTTGAAAACTTGAATCGTACTTTATCTGCGTGCAAGACGAACACACGGACTATATTGCTGATCCAGAATATATATACTTTATGGGATCGGAGATGTTTCCTTTTGCCTGTTACATACAAGGCACAAAATTATAAAACCCTTCTCTTCTATAGGTAGCGGGTATAAAAAAGTTAACTCAACCTGCAACAGCTCTGTGAAGTCGAGATAAAACCCCAACAAAAAAATTGCTTTAAATATTTATTACTCAAAGTCAGTCGCAGTCAACAAAACTCTGCTTAGGCTCCAAGCTGAAGTTGACACATACAAATGGGACACCTCATGATGAGGCTCCCATGCCACTCATTTCTCTTGCCACATCTGACTCGCATCTGTCTGCCGCTGCTTGTTGGCTACTGCACCCTTGTCAAGTGGAGGGACGTTGCGACGTGTGAAAGAAAATTATCCCCTAAAATGTTACAGTTGACAATCTTTATTAATCAATTAAACTGCTGTGGGAGTGTGTGTTCGTTTTTCGTTGTTCGGTCTCCTTTCGATGCTGTAAGTAATTAAATTAAAATGCAAGCATGTGTTTTTCACTCTCTCTCTCTCTCTTAGCATCGGCAGCAACAACAACAGCATCCTAGCACATCCGTTGCAAACCCGAGGGATTACCCTGAAGACTTGCTCACATTCTCATTCTCAGTCTGATTCTCGTTTCCCGTTCTCTCGTTGCTGTCGACGAAGGTTGACAAAAGCGTTGACAGCTTCTGGAAGAGGAGCGCGACGAAGACGTCAACGGCGGCGGTTGACAACGGCATTTAATCAATCAATTTTGAACGGTAATCAAGCGGGCAGCTTAAACTAAAGTAGGGGATAGCTTTCATGGGCATCAGACTAGGGGATTGGCGAAAGAATGGAATGGAATATAGAATGGAATGGGCTGTGCATTTGATTGATTGGCTGCTTGGCTCAATGGATCACCGCCAGCTTCATTGGCCACGCACTTTGCAAATCGCTTAATTTCCAAATTATAAATACGATGCAGGCTGTAAGAACAGCTGTAAGAAAAACAGCTGGCGTTGAATGATTAACTAGATTCTACTACATCTCTTTCTTTAATTAATTTCGACTGTTGAGTAGTGGAATGCTCGGACTTATAGCGAGGGACACTTAAGCATAGCTAAGCGATTCATTAATTTGAAGATGGACACTTTATAAGCAGACAAATGATCTATTAATTCTATAAACCTCAAGAAAACTTGATTCTTTTCATTAATTTATTCCTCTTTCTATTAAATAATATATCACAAAAATCTTCAAAGTTCTAACACACTTTTAAAATATAAATTCATCAAAAGAATATTCCGTTTCTAAATTGACAAATTATCTATTGTATCAAATCTGTAAGCCACACAGAATGTCTTACTTATATTTGGTTATGTTTATTTTTTGTCAGCTTATTAATTTTATTACTTTTCAAATATGAATCTAATAAAATAAAATTCAGTTTCTAAACTAACAAATGGTTTATCAAATACCAAGGTCAGGTTAAATGTCTTATTACTATTATCTATGCTAATTTTAATAAAATGTCACTGTCTTATTACTATCATCTATGCTATTTCTAAGACAATTTCACCTTTCTTCGCTTTAAATATATACTATAAATAAATTGAAGTAAGGTTACTCAACATTGTTTAAATATTAAAGATGTTTAATACAAACAATGTGATTAGGAAGAGAACAAGATAATCCTCTTATTCTTTCGGCTACAAATCTTCTTGTGATTGCAATTTTATTTTAAAACAGTTTTCATTGAATTGAGTTGCTTTTATACAAACAACATTCAATCTTTTTCAATTGCATAATATTTGTTTTGGTTTAGTCTTTAGTTTTTAATAGATATTATATATTTTTAAAAGATTAGCCAATGTTATCTGTTATTTTCATTGTGTGTTTTAAATACAAATGTGTTCACACCATGCCTTAAGTATTCACTCCATTTTTATTTCCTTTTGTTGTGCTTTTGTCAGCTGGTCACTTTTTCCAAGTGCTATTACCTTTTGGCTAATTTGTCTTTTGCTGGACATTGGCTGGCACACTCATACATCATACGCCCTGTTGTCCCTCTGCTCGGTGACACTTGACAGCCGAGTGAATTGCAGAGTTGAGTGTTTTGTGATGTTGCCAGTTGCCAGTTGCCAGTTACCATTTGCCTTCAGCCTGTTGGCACTTTATCTTGGAACTTCAATTGCTGCTGCAGCACAGCTGTTGCAGACTAATTGCCGTACATTAATTACGTGTATCAATCAGAGGCAGCAAGTGGCCAGAAAATTGTGCCGCTGAGAGTGTTGTGGCGCTTATGAATTTTGTCACATTTCGTGGCAAATTTCAATAATTTGCTTCACGCTTTTTAATTTGAAATCGGAAAAGCATTATAATGATGACAACATGCGATCAAAACAGTTTAAACGCCGATCAAATATTGGAGACCCACAAATGCGCCACAAATGATTATGATTATGCAAGGCCCCTAGAGACATCTGCATAAATAATCAGCGTAGCCCTTTCCCTCTCTTCCTTCCCTATCTCTCTCGCTCACTCGCCGCTTTGTTGCTGTATCTGTTTCTGTTTCGGTTTCGGTTTCGGTCTCTGTCTGAGTCTATTTGTCGCCTAACACTTTTGACGACGGCACCTTTTGATCTGCCAGCGCCAATTTAGTTTGTTATTGTTTTTGTTTTTGTATTTGTTGCTGCTTTACGTTTCTTGCCAGTGAATTCCAATCAAACGTAGCCCCAGTTTTCCCCCTTTCCCCCTCTCCATTTCGCAGACGACACTTGACTGTTTCGCCCGCGCTCGCTCACTCTTTCTCTCTCTCTCTCTCTCTGTCTTTGTTTCTCTTTCTGTCTGTCAAAGACAAAAAGCCGACGACGACGCTGTAAAAATTTGTTGATATTTGTTGCTATTTTTCTTGTTGTTTTAATTGTTGCTGTGAAGTTGCTGCAAAACTTTTTGCCAGCAAATAGATAAGCGAAATAGTTGGAGACGCCTCCACACACACACACACACACACACACACACACACACGCTTTTTCATTTGAGTTTCTGTGTGAAGCACCTACAGAAATAACATTATTTTATATATAGTCTGTTTGCTCAAGTATATAAATAATAATTAGCTGCAGTTGTTCATATTTGTTGTTGCTGTTGTTCTTGTTGCCGTCGTGATTTGTTGCTGCGTTTTCTACGCATTTTATAAAAATTTATGCGATAAAACTTTGCCTTCGCTTGTCGTTGTTTGTCGTTGTCGTCTTCGTCGTTTTCTCAGCTACTGCACAAAATTTCATAACTCACATTAATGCTTATTAATTTTTATTGTTATTATTTGTAGCCCATAATTAATTGTCTATTTGTCTGTTGTTGGTATTTTTATTGCCACAAACGGAGCACGCACCGCGACTCGAGGTGCTAACTAAATGAATTCGTTTTATATTTCTTGCTCTACTGCTTGGCTTGCTTGCTTGCTTATATTCCATCCACTCGACTCCATTCCATTCCATTTCTTTGTATTTAAGTTTATTTTAATCAAAATTAATGCGCGTTTCTCGTTCAGGTTTATTATGCAAATTGTTGATGGTTTTATTGAAAACAGCAACACTTTTATAGAGAAATTATAGAGCGTTAACATTTTCGACAATTTGCATTCCAACTTGTTGTCGTAGGCTTCGTGTGCTAATGAGTTGAGCTCCAAATATCTACGTATGCATATCACCTTCAATAATCTGCATATAATTTTTGGATCTCTGTATACTTTTAATTATAACTGACAGACAACGCAGCATAATTATGAAGACAGTAGCGTGCGATAATACCAATAACCAGCAAGAAATTTAATTTTTAAGAGTGTGTATTAATTACACATTTAATTATAATAATATTCATTGGCATTTCGGTAAATCTTTCCTTTGACTTTCATATTAATTCAGAATTGGGTTATTAATAATTGACTTTTGTTCATTATTTTCATATTCACTTTGGCTGACAATCTGACATATTTTGTACTCTATGGTATATTTAAAATGAAGTACAATACCGATATGCTGAATATAGTCTTTGGTGTAAGTTAGTATTTATGTGGTATATTTGTAGAATATGGTTTTATTATCAGTAATGCATTTTTTATATATTACTGCTGAATTTCTATAAAAGGAATTATTTTTGATATCCGTACATTTTATCGTATAACTTACAATTTTAATAATAATATCCGAAAAAACACCACTTTCATATAATTCAATAATTTTTACAATAATTTATTATAGTTTTCCTTATTTATATTTTCATTGAACATATTTTCAATACAAACAAGGAAGTTTTAAATTAGTATAATAAATATTTACGAGTATTGTTAAATTTATTTAAATAGAATTATTTTTGTTAGACTGAAAAGTATAAAGTAACAATACGACTTTCATAATTCAAAAATATTTACAATAAATTCTAATAGTTTCCCTTATTTTCATTATTTGAAGGAATATTTCCTTCTCGCCAGCACATAAAAAATTCCTTGGCTAACAGCCGTGATATCTTTGGGGAGCAACATTGATAGTTACGTTAATAGCTCGTTGCACACTCGTTGTCGGGACACAGTACAGTGAAGTGTCAATGGAATGGCTAGACAAGAGGCTTTTGGGAGTCGCCAACTCGACTCCGCAGATGAAAACAGGCAGACAAAAAGAGCAACTACATTTGGCGTTGTAGCGGAAGTTGAATAGAGTCGAGTCGAGTCGAGTTGAGTCGCATCCAAAAACTGGCAGCACTTGCTGCCAAATTATTGCAATGCTCCTTGTGAAAGAGTAAAGGGGTTTCCTCTCGATGGTTGCTGTCGCTGCTGTTGGTGTTGCTGATGTTCGTTTTGCCGACATTATTGCCACAAAATGTCACACCGCAGTTGGCGCCCGTTTTGCAGCAAACAGCAACCAGCATCCAGGATCCTTTAGTGTCGCTTGCTCCGTTAGTTGTCGCACTTCATTTGAAACTTCATTACACGAGGACGATGCAGCCGTGTGCTTCTGCCTGCTAACATGAGTGTGTATGAATGGGAGTGTGTGTGTGTGTGTGTGTGTGCGATGCGTGTGTGAGTCGAGTGTGTTTGTTTTGGGTGTCTCAACAGCCGTTGCCAACTGTGAAAATTCAGTTGAAAACGTTGTCGCGTCGCTCGCATAATTGAAAAATTATTTTTATGGAAATTCGCAAACAAACAGACAGACGCAGCGCAAGTGTAACAGAGAGGCAAATATAAATACTTTAAAATTTAATAAACTTTTTACGCACCATTAAAAAAATCAACCGCGAAACATCAAAAGTCAATTTGTGTTATTTTAAAAACTTTTAATGCACGCACAACAAACACAGAGAGAGAGAGAGAGAGCGGGAGAGGGAGAGGAGAAGGACATTTGGCAGATAAATGTGGCAATTTTACGCTTTTGCGGCGTTAAATTTTAATAACGGGCCAACAACCAAATGGCCATTCACCAGGCTCCCTCCCTCCCTCCAGCTTCCCCCCTCAGCTATTCAGTCAGTCAGTCAGTCGACAGTTTGGTCTGTCAGTTTTATGCGCTGGCTAATAGTTGTGCGGTTCGTTGTTGGCTTTTTGGCCAATTATGAAAATGACAGCCTGCCGTTCAGGTTCGTCCTCGCCTCTCACTGATTTCAATGCTGACCAATGGAGCCTAATACGATTTGCATGTGGCGGCGATGATAAAATTCCAAAATTTTCAAGCTTTCGCACACACATTTATTTCGATTAACTAACGTTAATCGTTAGTGCGGCGGACAAGGCTCAAAAATGTATACGAGTATGTTTGCATGTTGGCAAACATTTTAGTAAAAATTGATTTTCATCACAATCACAATCAAGTGGCCAGACGTTTATTTATTATGTTGTTTAAAAATCAAAAAGCGTTGTGCAAACAAAATGCCAAATGCCATGGAAAATGGTTCGGAAAAGCCAAAACAATATGTAAAATATTTTAAATCACATCTCAATGTGTCTGTCCCTCCTTATGTGTGTGTGTGTGCGTGTGTGTGTGTAAAAGGGATGAGATGTGAGAGCTGATATTTGCATATTTGCAAAATAATCGCATGTAAAAATTCGTTTTTCATTTTCCGAGTGGCTGTCTGAGCCACTTGAGCGAATAAAACAGAAATTCAATAACAATAACAATAATAATATGCAATTAAAGTTGATGCAAAGCATAAAAATTCCGGCCTGATGATGATATTTTCAAAGAAGCAATTGAAAATTGCTGTGTAACTAACGGCAATTTCCTTTGATTGACTAAGGGTTATTTTTCGTGAAAATGTGTTGCAATTTTGTTGGGCCTTGTTTGAGTATGAGAATTGTAAAATTAACTTTCTAATGAACCAAGTTAAAATCAAAGCAAAGGTTCCTCAATATATTCGCCTATATCTAAAATAAATTTTAATTTGGGTTCAAATTAATCTAAAATTAAATTTGTCATTTGTCGAGAGACCCAACTCGAGATTACTAAAAATAAACTTCGAGTTCGCTTGGACAATTATAACTGAACAGTTTGCAACCAATTTGACAGCTCTATTCAGTAGATTATAAAGCCGCACTCTAATATAGTCATAAGACTCAATTTCAAGTGATATTTTTCATATCATCAGTGTGGACAAATTCTGAAAAAAAGCCTCTTAAAAAATTATAGAAACAATTTGCCCACGCAAATGAGAGTTGCGGGCGAGAGACACAGACACATATCTCAATCCCCCCATACATGAGTGTGGAAATTCAAAAAACGAGGCATGACAAAATTGAGCCGCTGTCAATTGATGCCAGCTGCCCCTTGTCCCTGCCCCTGCCTCCTGAAGTGAACAATGTAACTCAAAACGATTGAGAGAAGGCGTTGAAATTGTAGAATGACGAGGTCGCTCATGCCACGGCTCGGGCGGACGTGAGCGGGCAGCAAAGCTGCGGCTTAGACGCCTCACATGGAGTGTGGAGAATGGAGTGGAGAGCGTCGGAGTGCGGGGCGAGTGTAGGCCAATGTAAACAAGACCAGAAAGGTGTGTAAATAATGCGTAAAAATAATAACAATCATAATTTGTGTTGACTCTTTGAATTTCTATGGAGCCCAGCTTATGGAGCTGAAGTGCTCAGGCCACTGTCCAACGAAAACCCCAAAAATTAAAATAACCAAGAAAACTGCGGGCGAGTGTGCTAGACTGTAAGATACCAGCAACGGAATATAAAAATACCAATATTGTGGTTTTATTCTGAAAATATACTAAACTAATACACCAAGGAAATACTCGAATATAACAAAGAATATATTTGGTATATTCGATATACTATTAATGTACTACTATTACTCTGATGCTAAGTATACCATAGAGCAAGAAATATACTAGATTATATTTCTGGTGTATTTGGAAAATATACTAGATTTTAGTGCTGTTTTATTTTGTCAATATACTGAACGAATACTAAAATATATCGCAGAAAACAAAATATACCGGACTTTGGGACTGTTTTATTTTGAAAATATACCAAACTAGTATACCGAAGGCTATATTTGGTATATCAAAATACTATTACATGCAAAATATACCTTAGATTATGAATTATGCCAGACCTTTTAAGGAGATGTCTTTTTTTGGCTTTTCTTTTGACTGTTACTCACATTCACTCACGTGGAGTCAAAAAGTTATTATACCCTTTTAACCTACGAATAACGGGTATAAAAATACTGAAACCCCAGAGAGCCAAGAGCTCAGAGACTGGACTTATAATTAAGCGTAGCTGTTGAAATGTTTGCCCACACGATGATGGCAAACGGCACTCAATTCAATTACCGAGTACATTTTCCAGCTTCCAAAATGTATATATGTGTTATATAGTATAGTAAATTGCTTAATTCTGGCAAACCAGTTAGCCCGGGCTTTGACCAACTTGGTCAACGCTAGACACACGCACTCCAAAAAAACTCGACTCTGTTTGCATCGCCAATTTGATGCGGGCAACGCGTCAAGTCCATTAAAGCGAACAAGTTGCAAAAACTGACCAAATCTGAATGCTAAACTGCACCGCAGCCGTGCCACATTGCCATCAACAGCCACAGCAATGGCAACAGCATCCAGCACCTCCAAAAACTGATGTGGCAAGTGGCAAACGATGTTAATGACAAATGAGCTTGCCCAGCCGGACTAAAGCCTGGCCAGTTTCGGCTATTTGGCTCTTGACGTGGCTGTTGTCACGCCACTTGACCACTTGACCAACTTGACTAGCGGCGTCCACTCTAAGCGCACATCATGTCTGCCTCTGGCTGTGATTATGGCAGCTGCCACATGGCAGTTGACTGCAGCATGGATCATGAATCAGGAGAGTCCACAAAAACGCATTGAGGAAGCAGGATATGCAAGATTCGCTACGTTAGCGATTATTAGTTTGATATATAGTAACTTGGGAAAGCTAAGCTAGGGAATTAATCTCGAGATAGTAAAAAACATGCGCAAAATGAACTCAAGATGGCGCTGTAGTAGCTTTTAAAGATATAAATATAATATATTTAAAACAACAGAATTTTAAAAATTACTAAAAATAGATTTCGAGTTGATAACTTAAATAGCCGAAAGTTGCGAAGGATATAAAATATGCTTTAATTTGGTGTTTAAAGGATTGATATATTGAAATGAATCTTTAATTCTAGGTGGCGGCAAACAATATACATAAATATACTTCTTGTGTTATCTTTAAAAAATGCCAAAATTATATTTCAAATTTGTGGTAATTAGCATACTTAAAGATCAGACTTAATTCATATACGCAACTGTTTCTATTTCATCATTTATAACATTATATAAATTCTCGAATTTGAGCTTATTTGCGTTTTATCCTAAAATTCCCGAATGTCAAGTACCATAAATGGAGCACTAAATGAAATTGACTTGAAGAACTGAAGTTAGCATTGACTTTTCAATAACCATAATATTTTATTTACTTGTTGTTAATTCGACGCAGTTTTCCCATTAACATTCTGTCCGTGATTGTAATGCATATTCAGCGGAAAGCATCCGCAAGATTTTGCCAACTGCTTTGCCTCTAGCCATGAAGGTCATTCGGGGCCTGTGCCAAAACAGTGGACAGGCTATCAGTGCCTGAGGATCATAAACCATTAAATGCGCTGCCTCCATTATAATGGAATATACTTACACTATACAGTGTCATTGCCCAGTCGCCTACTTAGAGAGCTTACCAGCAAGTGGCTGTCATAGAAAGCGAGAAAGAGATGAAAGAGCGACTGTCTTGTATAATGGCGCCCTTTAGTCAGTAAGTGCTGCTTCACACACAGAGAGCAAGAGCGAGACGGAGAGCGAGAAAAAATGGCCGCAGAAATGTGAAATATTTAAGGCAAAGTGTCACATAAAAATGACTTATCTGCTTGTATCAAGTGGCGGGCTGGGAATGAAAATGGAGGCCGTTTAGAGAGGCCTCGCCTCGCCTTGCCACGCGCTGAAAATTGTCAAACGGCACATTTGGGAGACTCGTCGTGGAGAGTTGAGCTCAAACAGAGAGAGAGAGTGGGAGAGTTTTTCGGGCAGATTGCCTTGCAGCGATGGCGTTTTGGACGTGGAGCGTGGACGTGGCTGCGACTGTGAAATGGAAGTGGGAAATAAGGAACGGGGAACGAGGTCGTTGTCTTATCTTTATGCCAAATCCAGTTGGGATTAATTGGTGTACGCAGCGAGTTGAGAGTTGAGCGCGGCGAATCTGCAGTATGTAATTTAATAAAGTGAGGCAGGCCGAGAGAGAGAACGAACGAACGTAGAATGCCAGATTCCTAGCACTCTTATCCTTATCAGCTGCCATTGCTGATGTTGTTGTTGTTGCTCTACAGTCAGTCAGTCATTCATTCATTCATTCACTCATTCAAGTGGCTCGCTCAATTTGCGTTGCCTAAATCGCATTAAATTGCGCGCTGCTCTTGCTGTGTCAGCACACAATTCGCTGGCACTGTAACATGTAGCTGTATACATATATATATTTATGTACATACATATATCCGCCTCTAAATTGAGTTTTAGTGCATGTTTACCCACGCAAATTGCTCGACTGACTTTACCATAAATCTAACTAAGTGCGACGACGCGACGGGGCAACAGTAAAAGCAACAACTACAGCAACACACCAACAGCAACAGCAACGATTCACAACAGCATCTCATATGCCAAGTTGGATTTTTATGCAAAATAAATTATAAGTATTATGTACTTGACTATTTATTGCTGACAATGGCGTTTGTGGATACTCGCAGACAAGCCTGACAATCAGTCAGTCATTCAGTCAGTCAGTCAGTCAAGCATTCAGACTGACATCCCAGCCAGCCAGACCGAGAGTGGCAGCAATCCAACAAAACTGGAGCAACTGCAACGCGGCACAGTTTCAAGCGCCTCTTAATTACTATATAGTACATTCACTTATACACAGACAGTCAGTGCAAAAAGTATATACACACTCTGCCAGACGACAGGCTACAATCGTGATGGCGTCTGGCATGAAGCTTTAACTAAAAGCCGAGCCAGCGAAACTGTAATTTTATTGTGGCAAATTATTTGGTAAACTGCCGCGTAGCTGTGATAGCTCTCAATTTGCTTAGCTAAGTAAACAAAGATGATTGAAAGCGGAAGCTTATCTATTGTCTATTATGAAGTATGTGTTTGATATTGTGCTCGACAAAAAACGAAAAAAAAACTGCGCAATCTAAGATAATCTTACTTTTATGGAGCACATGAATATAACAGTTATGCATATAAAGTGTTTAGGAATCAAAATATTTATTGAGTTGCTTTCTCTAATTGAGGTTCAAGTATAAATTTAGACTAAATTTCTTATTAATTGGATTCAGTTGACTCTTTTTATGAAATATTTAAATATTATTGTTCAGTTCTTAATGTAAACTGATTTGCCTTGTTCAATACATTTTCTGTACTTCTTTTCACTTTTGTGAGGAAGAAAAATGTGACTGCTATTCATATAATAAAGTGTATAGAAATCGAAATATTTATAGAGAGTTGCTTTTACAAATTATACATCAAAATAAATGAAATAAAGTAAAGGTATAAATTTAAATTAAATATCTTTCATAAAGCATTTTAACTGCAACTAAAAATATTTTGACTTTTCAGTTCTTAATGTGAACTGATTTATTTTGTTTAATAAATATTCTGCATTTCTTTGTGGCACTATCATTTGATAACTGTATGATAAAGTGTACAGAAATTGAAATGTTTTTTGAGTTGCTTTCTCTAATTGTGTTCAAGAGCGAATTTAGATTAAATGTCTATATTAATTGCATGTAGTTGTCACTTTTTATGAAATATTTAAATGCAATTAAAAACATAACTTATCAGTTCTTAATGTGAACATATTTGCTTTGTTCAATAAATTTTCTTTACTTCTTCAGTTTTTTCAGCTTATGATAAAGTGTACAACAATCGAAATATTTATTGACTTGCTTTAGCAATTATACTTTAAAGCAAATGAAATAAATTAAAAGTATAAATTTAAATTAGATTTCTATAGTAAAAGCATTTTGTTGGCACTTTTATAAAGTATTTAAACTGAAATAAAGATATAATAAATGTTTTGATTTTAATGGGAATTGATGGTGATTGTTTAATAAATTTGGCTGTCACAATTATCACAATTTAGTTTTTTTAGAGTATAATGACTTGATTTGTTTTTGCAATTTTGCGTCACAAATGATAACAAATCTTTGAGTTTGGTTTAAATCATTTTGCTAAAATTTATTGCACATGATATCATAATACTATAAGTCTTAAATCAAAGAAACTACTTTGTGGAAATACAAAAGTCGTTTGACTTTATAAGTATTACAATACCGGGTTACATTTTGCTTAGCTATAGGCTAAGATCGTGTATAAAATATATAATTAAAATTAAAAGCGATCCGCTGCCATGCCCCTTCCATTCTTCGTCTCCCACTCCCACTCTCTGGGCCAACGAACAGCTATGCAAATGAATGCACATGTAAAAGGCAATAGGCTAATTAAAAGCGTTTGTAACTAGTTTGACTCCCATTCTCGATTTGGCTCTCAAGTAGTGGGCGTCGCTGTCGTCGTTGCTGTGTTATTGGCGTCTGTTAGGCGCAGTTGTCATGATTCAGTCATAGTCACAGTCGAGATGTATGTAACTGCAGTCGACTGCAACTGGATTTCTATGTCAATTGTCGGCACTGATAACTGACAGTTGACAGAGAGCAAAAGCAAGAGAGACCGAGAGAGAGAGAACAGGGAAAGCAGTCATGAGATATTCGCGCTTGTCAATGCACTTGACTTATTTTTCAAGTCAACGCTGCAATGCAAATTTGTTTACAACTAAACTAAATACTATTTGCGTACAAATTTCTTGGGCAACATTTTGCAGAAATCAGAGCAAGCTCTTAGTAAATAAATAACAATAGCGAACCCGAGCCCAACTCACACACACACAAAGGAAAGTGTTAATGATGACGATATGTCATTGTCAGAGGCAGCTGTCTTCGGCGAAGTTGAGAGAGAGAGTTGCAAGTTGGGAGTCTGTGGCACATCTTCCATCATAATCAAGCGCTGAAGTAGCACAGGCCAAAGTCCTTTCTGCAAACAAACAATAGCATGAGATCTGCAAGACATATGCGGCGTATACGCAACGTCCGTGAGGGTGGAATCAATACGTAACGTTGCCCATTGCGTGCATGGAATTAGATCCCATTTGAAAAGGGAGTTGCGGAGCTGCCGCAGACCGCCTATGGTTCGGCCAGCTCATAAATTAGCCCGATTCCCAACCCCGCATTAATTCACATAGGTATGCGAGATAACCCCAAACAAATCAGAGACAAAGACAAACCCCAGGCCGAAGAGGAAGCAACGGCAACGTGTGTCGGCTCCTGTCAGAGAATGAACGCGAAAAGCAAGCAGAATTTGCATGTAACACTAAAATAAAATTTAATTACGCTTGTCGCCTGTCAGTCCTCATTAAGCGCGGGGGAAACAGAAGACTCTGGACAGGGCTCAAGAGATGGCTGTCGGGCCGTAGCAAGTGCTGGACGATTTACACGAATTCAATTAAGGCGCAAGTGGACGCTTTGACAGGTGTGAGGACTTGGCAAGCAGCAGGCTTAGGCAATGAATTAAGTGGATTTGGACTTGGATTTCGATTGGATAAGGCAGCCAAAACGGAGTCGGAAGAGATGAGCCAATAAGTTGTGGGCATTTGCCATGATCAAATCGATGCCGAAAAGGGGGAAATATATGTAAATCCTGCTATAATGTATGTACAGAGATTGAGCAGGCAAAGATGCTAAAAATTAATTGAATTACTTGGAAAGATAAATTGGAGTTCGATTATTCTGTTACAAATTGAATAAAGAATAGATTAAAAAGCTTTTCGACATTTTCATATACATTTTTTGAATAGCATTTGCCATATTTTTTGACGAACTTCTCAGAATATGAAAAGCTAACTCGCAATTTTAGTTGCGTTTAGTTTGCAAAGAAGTTTGCTTTAATGATATTGTTATTATCGCTACGATATGCTGAGATCTGTCTGATTATCAACTGTACAGATTGAGTTGGCTAAAGCAAAGTTTTGTGCTTTGTCGTTGGCCAAGTGACAAATTAACTGCCAGTTCAGAAAGTGGTTCGCAGATCACAGATGTTTGTTATTGGGTTTTGATGGGCAAACAATTTCTATCGCCTCGCCCTTCGCCTTGCCTCGCTCGGCACTCTAATGAATTGATAAACATTCTGCTTTGGCAACTTTCTAGTTGCAGTTTGGAGTGGAGTCAGTTCTGGGGCGCCTAGCAAAGTAATCCAGCAAAGCGACAACAGCTGCCCCAGCTGAATGAATTATAGGAGCAGCAGTGAAACTTTTGCATTATTTTATGAAATTTTTGTTAAACAAATTTGTTGCTCGTCGCCATCGCTGTTGTTGTTGTCGTTGTCGTTGTGCTTAAGTGTAAACAGTGAAGAACCGACAGCAAGAGCGACTGGTTTGTGGCTCATTCCGCTTCGGATCCCTGTCGAAAGTTGCGCAGTTTCTGTCACATGCGGCCCAGGAACACACACACACCTGAGAGCGACAGACTGTTCTGTATGTGGAGCAAAGGGGAGAGGGAGAAGTGAGCGGGTATTGGGCAGATAGCAGCACACGAGTTTCCCACTCATCCTCGTCGTCGTCGTCGTCATCGTCATCCTGGCGCACTCTACTGTACTGTAAGTATGGTATTATAACTTTTTTTCACGGCATAATTTATGCGCACTTTATGCAAATTTTTTCTATAAACCAACGATGTTAACCGTTCCAAAGGATGTGAGTGTGTTCTCGTTGCTGTTGTTGTTGTTGGTGTTTGTAAAATGTAAACTGTAAGCGGGGATTGCTTTTAAAGAGAGCGAGAGCCCGAACCAAAACCAGAGCCAAAGCCTGAGCAAGAGATATGCTGGGGACTCTACGTAAACGCCCGTAATTATACATTTTTGTGTGCGGCACACAAAAGTTTGCAGCACTCTCAGGTTGAAGTTGTATCCCATAGGTTCCACTCTCCACTCTGTGTCAGCTTAATTTTAATGAAAAAAGTTGGGCAACTGGCGCGTGCCAGCAAGTTCTAATTGATTTTCAGATTGATATGCAAAACAGCGTGTCCAGCACTTGCCTCTTGCCTCATGCCTCCTCTTCAACTGCGTTGACAGCAAACTTTGTGCCAACACTCTGCCAATGGGCATATAAAATTTCAATTAAAAATGCCTACGAATTGCTAATGACCATTTGATATGCAACTCATTTGCAATTTGTTTGTCAGCAACTTTTTTTTGTTTGTGGCCATTTGATTGACATTTCAGCTAAATAGCTGTCATGAATTTGCACTGATTTAACTAGACTAATTTAATAACAAAACAGTCGATTCAATTTGCTGCATTTCAAATTTAAAACGAGGTGGGAAGTTACAGTCAAGCGTGCTCGACTGTATGACAATGCGGTATTATTCTTAAAATATATCAAATAATGTACCGCAAAAATACTGATATATACCAAATACCATATTTGCTATATCAATGAAGTACTACTAAGTGTTCGACGGTGAGATACCAGCTACCAATTTTGAATAAAGGCAAAAAAGTGCGGTATTACTTGAAAAATATATCAAATAATATACCCAAAAAATATTATAATTTATCAAAGACCGTATTTGGTATATCAATGAATTACTGCATGAGAAATATACCAGATTGCAAAGCAGCTGTTCAAGAATATAAAAACTTTGTAAGGTTCTTTTGAAAAAAAAAATATATATACCAAAGGCTTTACTTGGTATATTTATACAGTAATATATACCACAATTGTATTAAGCTGATCAATATAGATGGTCGAGGATGCCTCCTCTTCCTATTAAATACATTTCCTGGATTCACAAAGTTATAATACTGTTCTACCCTATAGGTAGCAGTTATAAAAAGTGTAATTTAAAGAGCTACAACTTTAAAATAAACATTGCATAGTTGCAGCTATTTAAATTCATCGTTTTATGCAGCGTGTGCTGAAATCAAAAGGTCTTTAAAACGCCGTTTGCATAGTTAATGCCCAACGACTCTCTCAGTCTCAGTCCCAGTGTCATTCTCGATTCGCTCGCTATAGTTTTTGCACCATAAAAACTTTTGCCAACGCGGCGCTGTGTTGCTCCAACTGCTGATATTCGCACCAGCTGCACTTTAACTAAACTCTAATGCAAAATTCATGGCCAGGCTGAAATAACCAAGGGAGTCTTGTCTGCATTTAGCATGCAGCTAGCTCCGCACAGGAAAAAAAGTGACCAACCGGACGACGAGCAAAGACCACAACAACGAGCACAATCCACAGCAGACGGAAAGACGGACAAAGAGTGCGGACATTGAGCCAGTCGACTGGGCAAACTCCGATTGGATGTGAACGCCTCGCTTTATGCACATTTGATGAGCCCCAACTCGAACTGGAGTCGGTTGCCGTTAAAGTGAGCAATGACTGTGGCCCGCCATTTTGTTTTTGATTGATAATGATGGGGACTAAGAGCTTCCAAAGAGGAGAGAGAGAGAACGAGAGAGTTATGGTCTCGTTTATATGCGTGCCTGTCGTGCTGTTGTTGGGAAAACTAACCGCAAATTAGCTTATTTGGCATTTTTACAGTCGTTTCATTTAATTTACACAAACAAATTTGCGCCTGGCCAGAGACGATGACTGAGTCGCAGTCGGAGTCGGGTCGGAGTCTGCGATGGCCCCAGACAATGGGCGAGAACGAAGCGAAGCCAACGAAGCGCGCCGCCAGCCTCATAAAAGTAATGAAGCTGTTTAGGCGTCTCTAAGTAGTCGTCGTCGGAAGTCGACAACAACAACAACAACGACAGCTACAAAGAGCACGGCTCCGACTCCGTCCCTTACTCCGACTCCGACTCCGGCCAGGTCTTGTGTCAGCACAAAAAAAGCCTGACTGGCTCAGTGTCCGGGTCTCTGTGTATATGTGTGTGTTGGCCTTAGTTTCATTGTGCGTGTGCATTCAAAATTCATGAAGTTTGGCCCCAAAACTTGGCGCCATTTTAATGCCAAACCAGGCTCCTTGCATGCGAGTGTGAGTGTGTGTGGGTTGTGAGGTGTTCTGCTGGCTGAACTCGCTGTTAACACTCATTGTTTTGTTGGCCCGTTGAAAGCAACGCAATTACCTCAAAGCTGCATTGCAGGCAATTGCCCACAAATAAAAAAATAAAAGGAAAACAAGCCGAAAACCAGACTTTTATTGACTGCTCTTTAGTGGGCCTTAAGTAATATTGGCGACGTGCTGTGCTCGCTGCCAAAATAAGTGGCTTTAGCACTACTCAATTAGCCTGTTTAACAACTAGTTTCTTTAATTTGCAATGAAAGCGCAAACTTTTAGCCAATTGATGTCGGAAGTAAAAGTAATAAAAATGCTTAAAAAGTCTTTTATTTTGTTGGGCGCTTTTGATTGTCTGCTGAATGTCTTTATTCATAGCTTCACAGCTATCAATTTGTTCTTGATGGTGTAATGTAAACAGCAGCGGCAGCTCACCGCAGCCATTTTCTTTTTAATAAAATCCATTTTCATATGTAATTCAGCCAGGAGAGCCGGAGTGCCGGAGAGCTCTTCTTGGTCGCACACACTGCGGATGATTTCCTGCAACGCCCAAGACAAAAGCCGCACCGCACGTCGTTGACTATGACGACGAAGACGACGACGACGACGACATCGCTTTGTGTCTGGCCATAATTTTGCCAAGACTAGGGCATAGCAGCTCCTGGGGACCGAAAACGAAGGTAGACAGATAGAAGGGCAAAACTGTATCGAGCTGCGAGCCCAGCGAGCGACTTGCCGCAAAGTTAAGCAAAACTTTGTTATTTGTTTTAAGTGGCAGGTTGCGCGGCGCACGCTCCAAAGACAGTCCTGTTCCATCCTTAGTTGCCTGTTCGCCAGTTCGCTAGTTCGCCAGTTGCTTCCCTCGTTTCGCTCAACAGTTCATAAAGTTAATTTTGCCACAGAAATTATGTTAAAACGATATATGGAAGCCAGAATTTTTGGCACTGCCTTCAGTCCTGACTGCCTGTCTGTCTGTCTGTCGACCCTTCGTTCTTGTCTATGCTAAATCCCTTGTATCTGTGTGGGAACTGCAGCAGAAGTTATTGAAATGGCAGTCAGGCTAGCTAGCAGGTTAAGGAACTTTCGAACTTTTGCAACCCCGAGGCGTAGCGTTCAACGCTGCGTATGCGTAATTAGTGGCTTCGCTCGCTCTCAGGTAGTTGGCAATAGTTTTTGGCCTACAACTTCTATGCGTTTTTTTTCCCGTTTTCACTGGGTTATTTATGAAAATTAAAGAACCGAACTGGCAGACAGACAGTCGGAGAGTCAGGCTTTTCTGGCTTGGCTTATTGAACTGTCAACGTTAAGCCAAATAAATTGCGCATACGAGGCGCGACTCTTGCATGGCAAAATGGCAAAACTATTTGGCAAAGTTCAGGAGAAATCAAAGCACAGAGCGCAATCAGCGCATAGTCAAGAACTTTTGATTATAACAAATGTTTTTGCGCCGCAACGATCCACAGAGAGTGAAGATGCGACAGAGTCTGAGTTGGAGTGTGTTTTGTGGCCATAGAAACTGACATTCGATAATAAATCTTTGGGGCAGTGCTTTGTGCTTCCCATTAAGCACATGTCGAGGGACTTTCGGCCTGGCCTGGCTGGCGAACAATAAAAATGCTGACCAAAAATGTAATTTCTGTTTGGCACGAAAAGTTTGCGTTCGAATTTCACTTCATTTCGTCCATCAAAAATAGACCTGCTGCAGAAGATTATAACTTTTGGTGGTGTGCGTTTGAGTGTTCGTTACGTTTTGCAATTTGCACAGTAAGTGTATAACATTTGCGACTTGACAGACTCTTTTCTATTCGATCGTTTACTTTTATTTATTTCAATAAAAAATAAAGTAACTTCCGCTGCCATAACTGGATTCGAGAACTCAAACTCAAACTCGGACACGGTCTTGGACTCGGACTTGGACTTGGGAACAGTCTATGATAAAAGTTTTCGAGAGCCAACGGCAGACACTTTTCATTAGCAAAAGTCTCGCTCGCTCTTTGGCTGAGAGTACAAGCAAAAGTTCGCAAAGCAAGTTTCCTACACTTCCCTTTTCTTCTCTGCACTTTTATTTTTAGTTTTATTCTTTGCTTCTTTTTTTTGGGTTTGTTGTCTGCTTGTGACAGACATTCCACAAGTAGACACAAGTATGGCTGTAATGGCATATGTTTTGTCAGTAGTCGTAGTGGACATTGCGGGACTCTTAACAACTTTGCACTAACAAAACAGTTTTTCCTTTTTCCTTTTGCAGACTCTAACTACTCTATGCTCGGCAAGCCTTTAAGCTAACGTTACAAACAGGAACAACGGTAAGTGTCAAAAATGGGGAAAAGGAAAAGGAAGAAAGGCGAATGAGTGAGTGAGTGAGTGACATTTGCCAGAGCGCCTAATTGTAGGCAATTAATTTGTGGCACATCAAAGCAAAGAAAAGGACCCCAAGCCATGAAAAGTAAACAGGGCACAAGGCAAAGACAAAGCAAATGCAGCTGGTGTCCATTTTAGGTGGTTGTTTCCGGCCGCGACATGGAACATCAACATCGAGTGTAGAACGTGGAGTGTGGAGCGTGGCAAACCGCACCTTTTAACCCTTTGCTTTTGCTTTTGCTTTTCCCATTGCCACACGCCATTTGTTTCCAAGTTGGGGGTTGGACACACACAGAGCGACAGAGTCGGAGACAGCAAACGGAAGCTCATGCAGCTCTAATATGTTCGACAAACAGTGTCCCTCTGGCAGCTCCTTTCCCCTTCTCTCTCTCTCTCTTTTGGCCATGGCCGAAAAGCAATTTGCCTAACATTGCCCGGGCGTTAAGTAATAATGACCCCAAAAAAGTAGCAAACCATATTGGCTGCTATCGTTGGCGTATACGCAATATCTATGTGAGGCACATAAGTATATTCTTTTTTTACCATCCTTTACGGTTTTGTCCTGCTGCTGCTGCTGTTCCTATTACTGTTACTGGTTGAGGTCAAATAAAATATTTATGAATTGCAGGCGATGCGAAGCGGCTTAATTGCATTACCGACAAGGCACGGGAGAGAGAAAAAGATGTGTCTCGATAAGTCCAGAGCAAAGTACTAGTGTGAATGTGGAATGCGAAAGGGAAGGGTGTCCTCTTTTGGGGGAAGCAATTGGATCGGCTTTTTGGGTAATTGTGGCTACAGGGCAAAAGGCATTACAAGTGTAGAAACCTGCCCGAAAACCCAAAAGAACTCAGAGTATGGGGCGGGGATTGAGGGTTGAGGTGGAATTGAGGGTGATATTTCGCTACTGGGGGGCACTTGCGGCGAGAATTTGCGAAATCAATCGTGTGGAAATTGTACAAAATGGCTTTTCGAACAGTAAATCAGTGGACAGAAAGAGAAATGTGCTGAATGAAAGAGAGAGAAGAGCCAAGTGAGAGACAAATAGATAGCTGGCAATGACAAAGGTTGTGGCGTAGCGAGAAATGAGATGAAAAAAACAGGAGGAAAATAGAAAATGTGCATTAGTAAAGTATAAAGAAATGAAACCAATGGCAATGAATGTTTGACACAAACAGGTTAAATACATGCAGGTTGACTGGTTTGCTACCGATAAATCGAAGGTATATCAAATGTATTACCCATAAAAGTCGTTGGAATTAATTTTCAGATTTAATCGACTTTAATGCAAACATTAAAACGCAATCAGGCTTAACAATGTTTTTAGCCTGATTAAATCGTAATCGAGAACGAGTTAAATGATGTAAAGAATGTTAGGTTTTTTTAAATACATTTTTTTTTTATTCAAATCATGCAATCAATAAAAAGTTGTGATTGCTAAAAGTGTTTAGCTTAACTTTGCCTATCAAAGTCTTCAATTCCCTGGCTACTGTTGCTTGCTCTTTCTTTTACCTTCTCCCTCTTTCTCTTTCGCTCTTTTCAGCCTTTGTCCACTCGCTGGCTCTCGATAGACTTTTGCAGCTTATTTTTATTTATTCGCTCTTCACTTTTCATTGTTATTTTTGCCATTAAATTCTATTTCAACACATTCACATGCAAATCGCAGCAGACTCTTTTTTTTGTTATTGTGTGTATTTCTCCCACATCATCCCTCTCTTTCTTGCCTTATCTCTCGCTTCTTCCCTATCTTTCTCTCTCTCACTCTTTCTCTTTCGCGCTGTGTATCTGCGCGTTAATGTGCTCAATTGTTTGTCTGCCTCGTGCCGAACTGAACATGTAAATGTTTGGGACTTCCACACTTTCTTCCGTTCTGTTTTCATTCGCATCCTCTCGCTCATCTTTATTGTCAACGACGCAAAACGACGCAGCGCAACGCAGTGAAAATTAATCAAAAAAAAAACTTTTGCCAACAACATTTTCAATTGACAATTTAAACTTTTATCTCGCAAGACATTTTACATAAAAGTTTTGTGTTAAAAATTTCGCTCAACTAAAAATGAAAAATGTGGCTTACTTCTGCGATGGAGACAGGAGCCTTTATATGGCAGAGGAGTCGCTCCAGCTCCAGCTTCAGTTCCAGCAGGCAGCTTACAAGCTATCAAAACTTTTGACGCTTAACTTACAGTAGCACTATGCCTAAGAGGGGGGAATGAGGCATTGAGTTAGGCTGAAGCTTTTCCTTTGTGCCTTGTGTTGTGTGTTGTCGTTGGCGTTGTTGTTATTGTTGTTGATGATAGCTGCGTACAGAGTTCTGCGTTATGCGTTTTGCGTTCTGGGTACAAGCAACAGCAACAACAACGCAACACTTGGGAGCGAGTGAGGCACAAGCGCACAGGAGAGCAGATACTCATAGAGTTGAGGCTTCTTGTGCTGCGGCTGGCCACCCCTTTTCATAGTGGAGTGGCAAGTGGAAATTGGAGGCATAAAAGCAAGCCAACAACGTTGTAACAGCCAAAGGCAATTTCATCAAGTTCATGCGTAAAGGTTGACGCAATAACTTGACACCCAGAGACAATGTGAAATAAATCAGAATTTTGAAATGTATTTCATATGACATAGATGATACATTTTTGTTGTGTTTTTGAATGATTTAAATTGATAATCACATTTGCAAATTATATTGAAGTCTTCAGCCTTAATTAATAACTAATTGTCAGTCAATAACTAATAGTCAGTTTATGATTTTATATTAATGACACCATCAATTGAGTACATTTTTTATTTTATTATATTTCAAAGTTTAAATTTAACTAACAACACAACGAACTGATTCATAATAGAAAGAGAAGATGCAATTAGGGATTTTTAATAATGTTTATTATTTATCATATTATATAATATTAAAGATAATAGATCGGTTAAACTAGAGATGTGATATCGTATTTTCTAAATTAAAATCTATTTAGTCCTTCCTTATCTGTAAAATTTTACCTAAAAACACTAAATGTTAGTTGAGTTTCTCGTTTGCTACAATTAAAACACAAAATATTGTTGTAATGAAAAGTTGCCACAGCAATAGCGTGTATAAATATTTTAAGCTTGCTATTTTAATAAACAAATTCACGACATTTTTCAACCACACACGACAATATTCCATTCAATTCACTCTTCACATAAAATAAACCTAGTTTATAAAGTTCCACAAGCAATTTGAAAAGTCGCTTGGCTCAAGTTCGTGGAAGTTCAGAGTTGAGGCTAAGCACATCAATCAATTTTCGTGATTTGGCGACACGCATAAACGTCATAAGCGGGGCATAACTACCCAAACAAAAATGATTTTCCTGCGCGTCGTCGTATTTATTTACATTTTACAAGGCAGCAGCACAAAACACACATAAACAGGAGCTGAGGATGCGACGCATAGAGTTGAAGATGAAGAGAGCGAGAGATGAAGGGCGGTGCCAACTGACAACAGCCAACAGCCAAGAGCCAAGAGGAGCGCTGAAACATGACAACAAGGCGCAAAATTATGCACAGAGTTGCCATTTGCTATGTTGATATGTGTCTGTGTGTGTGTGTAAAGGAACGACGACGAAATCCCCACAGCAATGCTGCTGTTGATGTGTGTGACAACAGCATCCATCCAGCAACAAGGTGGGCAGAAGGCAGCAGCAACAGCAGGAGCAGCAGCAGCAGCAGCAGAGGCTGGAGCAGAAACACAAACCAACACAGACACAGACAACGACAACGACACTGACACAAACTCAACCCGGCACTGCGATGGAGACAGAAGCTGAAGCTGAAGCAGAGTCAGACACAGAGCAAAATTCAATATGGCGGCAGGGTTGCTAACTTCTGACAGATGACTGCCTCAGACTCTCCGTGTGTATGTGTGTGTGTGTGTGTATGTGTGTGTGTTCGGGTTTGTCCCCAGTGTCTCGCTGAAAAGTGTAGAAATTTTGATAGCATTTTAAATGCTCTACACACGAGCTCAGGTGCCGAGATTATGCTAAGTCCCTATGTCAAGTGCAAGCATTAGATTAAAGGCAGTCATAATATCAGATATCAGACGTAGATTTTCCTTTCTTTCTATTTATGGTATATGTATGTTCTATATTTATCGCACTCACTTTAGGCTGTATCTTGACTCTATTGATTTGTAGTTAATATGCGGCCATAATATCCGTTTTCATATAAAGATTATCCTGCCTGTAGCAATTTATGATATATCCATTTATATTTATCGCACTCACTTTAGGCTATATCTCGACTCTATCGACTTGTAGCTAATATGCTTTCCACCTTCAGCCTTCGCTGTCAACTGTCTATTACTGTTTTCTTTTTCATCTGCAGACTGCCTTTGATATTGTGCTTTAGCACTCACTGTCACTGCTGCCGCTGCTGTCGATTGTTTTTGCAGGCACTGTGCAAACATCATTTAAGATTTTCTGCTGATGCTGATTTAGTTTGATTTGGTTTCAAGTGCCTCCGCCTCCTCAGCTGCTTCTGCTTCTGCTGCTGCTGCCAACAGATTGCCAAAAAATGTGTGGGAAAATGTTTGCCAAAGTTTTGTGAGCGAAAAGTTTTGCACATAAATTCGCTTATCGCAATGCGAACAAATACTTTAAGTATTATGCACCAAATAAAGCCATACAATAATTTCTCATTTTGTGCAAGTTAAAGTGAAAACATTGTTTGCCTACACACACACGCAGAGAACTTTGTGTGTGCCTCTCAAATCCAATTTACCTAACAATAATTACGAAAAAGGCAAGCGAAAATTATGTATTATAATTTATGTTAATTACTCAATTACATTTGTGCCTCCCGGCAGCCCCAAGCAATGGCAATGGCAATGGCAATGGAAATTTGCCCCCCCACTCCTGTCACCTTTGTCCAATTATAAATTCCAAACACAAATGCGCCTCATTAATAAATATGAAACGTCAATGGCGGGGCGGGCCACTATCGCACTTAGGAGCTCCACTTGGCAGTTGGGAGTTGGAGCTATCAAGGGGGAGGAAAGTGTAGTCGAGTGTAGAGTGTGGAGCAGCTCCAGGTTTGGCAAGTTTGGCCGGCAGGCGTGCCATTAAGATTACGCAAGAAATCAATATTCAAGTGGGCCAAACAAAAGGGGTTCGACATCCCCCCAAAAGCTTAGGCTTGCTATAATACGAAAATATAGAGAAGAAAAAAAAAACTGTCTCCGTAACTGGTCTGTCCTTAAATTTAAATAAATTACACACGTTCGACTTTCGGTTCAACCAACTTTTTTTTTTCTTTTCCTTTTTTTTTTGGGGTGACATTTGAGTTTGTCGTCTGACATACGAGCGGCTCATTTTTCAAGGGCAGCAACTTCTTCAACTCGAAACTCCGCAAGCTGAGAGCGGGATTTTGGTTTGGTTTTTGGCTTTTTTTGGGTGTGTATTGGTTTCCTCTATATATGTAAGTGTGTGTCTCTCTTTCGCTCTGTCAATGTGTGTGTGTGTGCTTGGGCTCGGCCTCTTTGGCGCCCTCGTATAGCAATTTCCGTGCGGCGTATGTTTTTTCCTGTTCCATTTTCCATGGCACTGCCATTGCCAGCCAGACCAAAAGATTAATGAGTTTTTTTGACAGCGAAAAATTAGGCAAAATGTGATTTAAGGGTTGCTCTGCCGCCGTCGCTCCCCCTCTCCCTCCTCCCCCTCTAGCCCTTGGCCTTGCCTCTGTTTTTGAGCACCACCCCTGGATTTGACTGCTGCTGCTGCTGTTGCTGCTGCTGCTGTGTGGCCAGAGATAAGCTCGCAATTTTTGTGGAGCACCCGGAAAAGCTACATAGCTGCAATTTATTTTCCTCGTATTTGCCAAAGTAGAATTCTACGTATTATTATCGTTGCCCATTGTTCGTGTGCAACACGGCAACTATTTACTTGATGATGTATTTTTATTACCATCGAATTTATTATGTAGTTTCTGTGTGTGTGTGTGTTGTATTTGCCTGTGCCTTTGCTCAAATTGAAAAAAGCAGATGTTGAAAGCTTTTACCGACCACACATCAGATTTATTCACGTAATATTTTTGGGTGTATTCTTTATTAATTTCCTTATGTCATGGCATTTATTAGAGTTTTCATAGTAAATTTGGCAGAATGTGTCTGGCATAAAGATAATTGCCACGGGAACATACTAAAATGTGGTCAATTATTTTTATTGAATATTAATATTATTCATGAAAGTCTTCTGGGAGCTTGACACTAATTTAAATCCTTATTTATGAATTTCTTCTGAGAACTTGTCAATAATTCAAATAATTCAATTTAAGTCTCAAAAATTAATGAATTAAGAATTATTCTTTAATTTATTTTCTCGCTTCAAGATTCACTTTAATTTAGTTGCTTTCGCTAAATTAAATATGTGCCAACAAATTTACGAAGAGTCCCTGTAACAATAAGAAAAGTAGATACAAGTGTATCGCTTACTTTTCCAGTTAAAGTTTGTTGTAAGCTTTATATTTAATTGTCAATATCAGTTTCCAAATAAAATACACAACATCTATTTAGTTTTAAAATATATAATTTATATTTCCATTAATCTAACCACACCGAATGTACAAACAAAACAAGTAAGAAAGTTACAGTCGAGTGTGCTCGACTGTGAGATACCCGCTACCCATTTTTAATAAAGGCAAAATATTGCGGTATCATTTTGAAAATATACCGAAAATACTTAAAAATACTAAAAATATACCAAATGGTATGTTTGGTATATCAATAAAGTACCACATTCAAAATATACCATAGACGGCTCAATATACCAGATTGTCAGCCAAAGTAACTAAGACCCTTATAAGTAGGCGTTTTTGCCCATACAAAAGTATTTCTTTTATAACTTCCACAATTTTTATCTGATCGCAACCAAATTTTCAGGAATCATAACTACTATAGTTATTATTATATATACCAAAATTCGCAACTCTAGCTTTAAAATTACGCTTGTTATTCGATTTTTTGATTTGCGGGGGCGGAAGTGGGCGTGGCAAAAATTTGAAACAAACTTGATCTGCGTGCAAACATAACAAATGCTGTCGAAAAAAAATTATAGCTCTATCTCTCGTAGTCTCTGAGATCTAGGTGTTCATACGGACAGACGGACGGACACACAGACACACAGACGGACAGACGGACATGGCTATATCGTCTCGGCTGTTGACGCTGATCAAGAATATATATACTTTATAGGGTCGGAGATGCCTCCTTCTACCTGTTACATACATTTCCTGCCGGCACAAAGTTATAATACCCTTCTACCCTATGGGTAGCGGGTATAAAAAAAGACAGTTATGATGAAATATTACCATATAATAAAAGAAAGGATATTTACAACTAAATACGGTCATGTTTGTTATACTAATTATGATATATAAAATATGGGCACACTTTCAACACTTTATTTTAAACATTCACTGTAACTTTGTTAAATTTAATATGTCTCAAAAATGTATACAAAATTCTTCTAAATTATTATTTATTTACTTTTCGCAATTACAATTTAGCATATGCTTTACTTTAAAGATTCGCTGCCGTTTAGTTTTTTTTGATAAATTATTTTCTATGCAAGCGCATCGGATGTTTGTTTTTATCACCCAGGTAACGTAGCTCAAGCGAAAGAGAAGAGTAAATAAATATATTTATCACCATCCGGATATATTGTTCTAGCTTGAAGCATTTCACGCATCGCACTTACTTATATCAGAGGCACACTTCCGTCTCTTTTTATAAACGTCTGCCATTCCACTTCGCTCTCATTTCCGACGTCTGCAACCCGCTGACAGTTTAATGGTTGCTACTCAAATGAAAAACAAAAAAAAACGAGAAGAAAAAAATAAGAATGAGCTGAGAGGAAGAAGAAAAATGGAATATGAAAAACATTTCTGTAATCATTTGATTTACAAGGCATCTTCATTTTCTTCTTAAATTCCTCGGTTTCTCTGGCTTTTCGCAATCTGCCAATGAAATTGTTTGTCAACGCGTCGATTTTTCAACGCCACTGCAAATTAAACACTTCAACAGAATGTGGCGACGATGATTTAATAAGCAAAATTCATAAATCTTAAGGATTATATACATATATGCATATGTAGAGGAATGTGTGTGTCGATTGAAAAGTTCGAATTGAATGTGTGTTGCGCAATTAATCAAAAGCTAAATTTGATCCATTTGTTGTGGAGAAGCAAACAATTCATAGCACGCAGATTTCCATGCGCTTTCCATCAGTTCAGGGCGCTCACTCAGCGCTCCCCTCCCCACCCCTTTCTAAATATTTCTATATTTATATAGCCCCAATGCCGCCAGCTCGCAGTCGCAATACCTTGCATTCGATTGCCTTTGCTTTGGCTATGGCTTTTGCCTTGAATTGCGCCGATGGGCGGTCGATTTATGGCCGCCTGCTCTCTGAGTGCCTTTAGATCAAAGTGAAGCAAACATATTGCAATCAATTTTTGTTGCTAATGAGCTAAATTTGATTTTATTGAGTTGTGTGCGCTCGCTCGCTTCAATCAATTAGTCAGGCTGTGGGGGTTGCATTGTGACGTATACGTAATTTTTCACGCGCATGTGATGCAAACCACAATCTTCCAAAACGGAACTGACCTGTGCCATTTGCTTGATCAATTTAATATGCTAATTATCAGGCTATTGAAATATTGAAATTTGCAAATATCGTAAACAAGTTCTGCGAAATTTTCTGTATGCAAATTTCGCATTGAAGTGAAAAATAAGAAAAATATTTATGAAATAAAATTCTCGATTACAATTTAAACGTTTCAGTAAATCGAATTTTTGTTTTAGCTGCTAAATAATATATATATTATTGGAATTTTCAATTTCAATATTTAGTATTTTAATATTTTTTGTAATTAGTTATATAGTATTTTTCTTCAAAATAAATGCAATTTTCTTGTATTCATTATTGAACTTTAATTCTTGCTAAAAGTGATTCCTCCTTCTTTTTCAATAATTTGTGTTTGAAATTTTAATATTTTTCCCTTCGGTGGCAGTATTATTATTCTGTTAGTCCTTTTTCAATCATTTTAATATGGTTTCGGCTACATTGCTAAGTCACATTAGAAGTATTATCCGCTTCGACCCACACTTACTCACACTTTGGTGTTTTTGGTTTTGCGTTTTTCATAATTTTAATATGCTGAAACACGCCCGGCGGCGTTAAAATCTTCAGCTAACACAGCCTATTTGGTATCCCGCTTGTAATCTCGGTGACCTTGTTTAGCGGTTTTTTTCTTCTTTTGCTTTTTCTTTTCTAATTTAACGCTGCTGGGCTGTCGCTTCTGTTAGCAGGCAGCTTGTAAACATGCCAGGATACGCTCTCCCGAAAAAAACTGCTGCTGTGGCTGAGGCTGTTACTGTTGCTGTTGCTGATGTTGTTGCATTCTCAGCGCCCTGAAATTAATAAATTAACTTCCTTGTGTCATAAATCATTTTTCTTGCCTGGCCGGGTCGGGTCTCGGTTCTTGGGCTCATTCCTTGGCTTGAGCCAGCGGCTTCCGTGCCGGGCTGCCAACTGCGAACATTTTGCGCCATTAACCAAAGTCGTTTCTTCTTGCGGTGCTTTTCACTTACCCTTAACCGAGGAATTCTCCCCCCAAAAAAAAGCCGCAGCACCCAATTCAAACGGCGCGGCCTGCCGTTGTTCTTACTCCTGCTGCTCCTTCTTCATCTGCTTCCTTGGTCCATGTCATCATCATCATCATCACCATCATCATCATCGCACTTATGGCAACTCGGCAGCTTGCATAATCATCGCGTTACAGCTGCTGCCTTTGACTAAGGGATCTGCTTTGGCGTGTTCCAGTTATGCTTAGGCCTAGTTGGAGGCCTGCCAGTAGCCTGCCTACCCCTCCTCCATCCCCCTCCCTCTACTTGCTCACCCAATCATAATTTGGGCTTTACATAAATTAATGGCCACCAGTTCCATGGGCAATGCCTGATTTCATTTGCAGCCAACAGCATAACGAAAACAACAACAAATATTTTGCACATAAATTGCCACAAAATAGGAGCAAACCGGAACTTAAAGGTGCTCTGGATAATATACAGCTCTCTTTCTCTATCTCTCGCTGTGCAGCCCTCTCGCTCTACCTCTGCTCTGCTTTTACTCAAAACACATCCCTTTGCTCGCTTATTTACACAATCTTCATGTGTTTTATGGCATGTTTTCGGGTAGCTCTCAAGATTTATGACCGCTGCCTGCTTGGAAAATAGAGAGCGCCTTTCCCTCCCGAAAACTGGGGTCTGCATTCAGTTTGAGTGGTGAATATGGCGCAGCTTTAACCCCACTTTGCCGTCAGCTTTAAATAGCAAATAGTTCGCTGCTTGAATGGCTCAATAAAATGATAAAAAGCCACCCACAAAATGGGCTAATTGCTGGCAGTTTGTCAGTTACCAACTTTATAGATTGCCCATTAATGTAACTATCTTGAGATTGAGTTGTTGTTTTCCTCATTAATTGTTATCACCCTCCCCCATTCCTGTCTTGTCTGGCAAATCAATATTTACAACTTTATTATGACTTTTAGTGAGATTCACTTTCCTCTCTCTCTCAATCTCATTTCCCATTCAGCGAGTTGCGTCGTAAACTTTTGCCTGTCTGTAAAAAAATCAACAGTCGTAAAAAGAAAATTCAAACGCAAACGAAACTGAAACTGAAATTTGTTAAGGGGAAAAAAGTGCATTCATAAACATGAAATACGATGCATATTGGGGCTGCCTTCTAACGTCAGCAGCAGCATCAGTCCCAACGTCATCGTCATCGTCAATCGTTCTAAGCGCGAGTCTATTAAAAGCGCATAAAAATAACTTTACGAGGTTGCGCAGGCGTCCAAGTTCTGGCCCCGGACTCGGAGTCGGACTCGGTTTCACGCCAGTTTCCATTCCCTTTCCCAGTCCCGAACCCGTGACCCTCATCGTGTGGTCTCCGGCTGTGTGCATTCGCGGGTTAATTAAATGACGCCGCCAGTTCTCAGCTCTTTTTGTTGGACTGCACGTCGCACACGTGTTTGCAATTGGGTGTTGGGGGTGAATGGGGAAAGGAGAGGAGAGAAGGGAAGAGGAGGGACGGCATTCGCTGCCTGCATTTTGGTTTTGTTTTGAATTACACGACGTAGATCGTCAATGGGGAGCGAACACCGTGGGATGCATTGGATTAGAAAGAAGCTCGTAAATGGATTGTAAATGGATTAGAAAGACATTCGAAATTGTTGTGATGGCTCTAGGGGCACATTGGGGCTTATGGCTTATGTTGCAACATTTGAAAATTATAGTTTTATTTGATTTTTACGATACTCATTGGGAAACAAACACACACACAGACTTTCAGCTTATGCGGCTCAACTCATGAGTGTCCGAGAAATTATTAAAGTGTATTACAACAGCGCTCATTTTAATAAAATTCATTTGATTGTAGTAATTTATTTATTGATGCTTATCAAGAATTTATGTAGCTGTGATCAGAGAGGCCTTCGTTTGTCACATAAATTGGCAGCATTTTATTTTTTCTCGCTGCCTTTTGGATGGCGAATATAAATAGTTGCGAGCAAAAAAGCAATATTTTACAACGATATTATTTATTGCTTAATTATTATTTAATATTTCCTCTTTACTATTTATTTGCTTAGCATTTCATTTAATGATGTGTAATAAATTTCTGCAAAATTCATCTTTTAATAGTCTATGGAACTTAAATTCTTGTTTGGTAATATTTATGAGTTGGTTTTGCTGGCTAATCGAAATAAAATCGAGTCAAAGTACTATTAGTATGCAATCAAAGATATTTTATTTTAGTGCTTTTAATAACTAATATTTTCTTTTTCAATTTACATTTATTTTACTACTAATAATAAGTAATATTTTCCATTTAAATTTGTAATAAATTGTGGATTGAAGACAATCGTTAGGAATTTACGAACAATCAATTATTTTTCTCTCTCCAAGAATTTGTATACATTTTTCATTTAATATTTTCTTTTACCGTATGCAAGTTGTGCAATTGATATCTTAGTAATATGTTGGCAACATAGCTTCGAGCTAAAGTTCATTGCAAATTATTGTCATTTGTCTTTCTCATATATCATAAATGTAGCTGAAAGCTTTAACTTAGTTTGCTAAATAAATATGTAAAAGATTTCATTTTCCAATTATTTCTATTTACGGACTTCAAAGTTTCAAGTTACATTGCTGGACAAATATATTGTGAAATAATAAAGAAAACTTGAAATTATTGCTATGTCTGTACTAACTTTACTTTATTGTAAATGTGTTCATATTATATACATACATATATACAAGTATATCATAGTTTGCATAACAAACGTGACAGTATTTTATTTAAATATCCTTCCCTTTGTTGTATGGTAACACTTGATCTCTACTGTTTTTTTGACTGTGTGTTTTAGATATATAAGTTCATTATATACATATATCTAAAACTAAATGGATGTTGCGCATTTTATTTTGAAACGGTTATTGACAATCAAACAAATATAATAACAATTTATTTTGCGTTTTTCGAGTGCCTTCAAATTGCTATTGAGACGTGTGAACAATGCATGGATTATCGTTTATTTTTAGTGTATTTCATTGTACATATTTAGCACGCTTTGATCAATTGAAGTCGAGCTACTTTCAATCCGCTTCTTTGTTGTTTGCTGACCATGGGCTGCTTAGCTGTTGACAGCTGTGAATCAGCTTAGCAACTTTGCCACTCCTCACTCAGAAGGGAGCAAACGGAAGGGAAGGAGGCGGAGTCAACACCCCCTTCTAAGCGATGTTGTTGCAAGTCAATGCGTGTGCATGCTCCGCCGTCATAATTGACGAATTTATAGCACTTCTTGGAAGCGAAGCGGTCATGAGTACTCGTCTCTCATGCTCAATACTCATACTCATACTCATAGTTGTAGCCCCGATACTTGAATTGCTTTCTATATACGAGAGAGGGGGCATAGGGAGCGGGAGATGTCCAATTGTCCACTGTACATACGCCTACTGTGCTCGTTGTTTTACTTTGTTTTGACTAACCAGACGTGCAAATTGCTCAATTCCTGCAGCGGTTTCCATTGACCGCAACAGCAGAAAAGAGCAGCGATTCATGTGGCATGCGGCTATGTGGCATGTGGCATGTTTCAGTATTGAACCGAGGCGGCATTAATGATTTCTGTTTTGTTATAGTGCAGTGTGTAAAACCGACAAAACTCATTTTCAAATTGTGCACTCGCTACGTGACTTCCGCGAGAAAATATCAAGACACCCAAAGAGCGAAGATTGGAGGCCAAGGAGGAATGTGTGTGAGAAGGGAAACGATACATAACAAAGGCATGCTCTGATAGTCGGAGTCGAGTCGAGACAACGTCTCAGTTTTCCTTTTTCTTTGCAAATTCTAATGCTTCTTGTCTTCCACCCATAAACTATAGATTTTATTTAATGTCAATTAGTGTTTTGTATATGTTTTGCACAAATAAAATGCCATAAATCATCGTCTCAATTGCCCAAAGTCGATTATCAGCAGCGTCATCATCGTCGTCAGCGTCTCAGTTATTTATGCGTTTTTAAATATTCAAATCGAATTGAATTGCACGCCTGCTTAAATGGCAATTGTGATTCGAAACGGAAAGGTTTTAATTAAAAACAAGTTTCCGTTATGGGGGCGCCATATAAAGACTTTTAAATTGTTTGTATCTTGTTAAAAAGTGACTTGAATATGTGCAGCTACTTCGCCAATTCGTTAATGAAAAATCTCATTACGTTTACGATTTTAAAGGCAGACTGTCTGCGCCGCCTGAGACGCGACTGCAAAGTTGCCAAGTTAAATAAGAAAAGTACAGAAAAAAAAATCAAGAAAGAAAAGAGTTGCGTTTAAGTCTGAAAATGGCCCCAAGTTCCTGTCAACTCCTTAACAGTCCCTTTACATCGGTTTCGTCGCGTCCCCCGCTCCTCTCAAACTCTCAGACACGTGCAACGCAAGTGAAGTAAAATTTGAGTTGACTTTAAAGTCTGCGCTAAAAGTTGGGAAAGCTTCACAAGCTTCAAATGTCGGACTATTATTTGGCTATCCTTAACTTTTCATCCACTTGTTATGCTCTCGCAGTCTTTTGGCCTGGCTCGGTTTCAAGTAGACGGGCACATAAATCTCATGTTAATTTATGCTAAAACTAAAGACCAAAACAAATTTTTGTTTTCTTCTCAGTCATCTAAGCACACACACGAGACGATCATAGAGAGAAGTCTGCCACAATAGTTACCCTCGGTTTATTTTTTAATAAAAGAAAATCAAATTGTATTTTGTATATTTTTGTTGTAGTATATTTTTTTGTAAATTAAGTTTCTTTTTGTTAGGGATAATACTTGTATTTTAGTTTATTTATATTTGAGTAGTTGATACTTATTAATTTATTGTATTTTTGTTTATTTTAGTTTATTTATATTTTAACTGTTTTATAAATACTTATTTGTCTGAAACTTAGCTTTATTTTTATTGAAATTTTATTCACAACAAACTCATTTTTGTATATCAAATATTATTCAAATATTCTTCTGAAATGGAAATTGAAAAGATATATAATTTTTTGTTAGCTATACAACTTCTAAGTATATATAATATCATAGTATATGTTCTAGTTAATTAATATTTAATACTACCACTAATATTATTTGATAAAAATATATTTTATTTTAATTTAAATTTTTTTAAATATTGAATACAATTATTATATTATTTTCAAATTTAAAAGCAGATGTCTTCTTTGTTAGCTTCACAAATAATAATCGTTGCCTTAATTGAGTGCATCAGCATACCCCATTAATGAAGTTGCTTGCAGGGTATGGCAAATACAAATATTTTGTTACCAGTTTTTATGCCTTTTGTCGTCGTCTTTGTCGTCGTCGAGCGACTCTTCAGCTTTAGAGCCTCAGCCTCAGAGCGTCGGCTCCACTCGCCTCGCTTGTCATAAAGAAATTTTAATAATGTGCGGCGCCAAAAAAGTTTTTTTTACGACCCGTAAAGTGAGGATGCTGACGTCGCTGCCGCCGTGACTGTGACTGAGACTCCGGCTGCTTCTGCTGCTGTTGCTGCTGCTGCGTCTGCTCTTTGTGGCAGAGAGCGACGCATAAAAGTGTTAAAATTCAAATGAGTTTCAAATGAGCAGCGCATTAGGCCAAAAATGACTTTGTCAGCTCGAGAGCTGGGGTCAACGTGGCGTATGTGTGATATGTGGTCGACACATCAGTTTAGCATTTAAGCGGATTATATAATGGCCCGACTGATTGTTGGTTCACTGTCACATTGATTATGCTTCCACTTTCTTCCCCCTCCTCTTCCCCACCACTCTGCGGATTTTCCACTTTTCTGAACTAAACACTAAAATGCGTTTAATTTCTATTATTTTGCAGATAGACGAGACGAACTGTGTTGTCCGTTTGATTGACTGTGAGTAGAACTTTTATCATACACGAAACTCATTTGGGTTTTGGTTCATCAGCTGGCAGACAAATCAACAGGAATTAAGCTGTCGAACTGTCAATCCATTTATTTTGCCCATTTATATGCTTATACAATCCGAAATGATATTGAACAACGTCTTCTTCGTGTTCGGCTTCGTCTTCGCCTTGTGACTTGTATTTTAATAGCGAGCATAAAATCCACAAAATCATTTACACAAATTAAATGCTAACTCAGGCATAAAATTACCAAGTTAACACCCGGACTCGCCGGGCCATAATTTAAACTCAACTCGAACTGACAATGCAGCGAGCGAGGCCAAAAACTGGCTCCAAAATCGAGATGGGGGCCAGTTTTCCTCTATACATTGTGTGTGTGTGTTGTTGGAGACCTGGAGACGGGAGACAGGCAACACGCCTGACAACGGGCAACAGCAAACAGCATTAACTTTGCTGACAAGTTTTGCCTGACTCTTTGCTTTTCCTTGCGCACTTTTCATTAAAAATTTCCGCTCTCCACGTTTTCGAACCGGACCAAGACCGGGAACTCTAGCCGGACCCATGGTCTGGGGGCCCATGTAATTTGCAAATTTTCTAATTGTCGCTTGAAATTTAAGCCTTTGGCCAACACGTCGCCGGCTGAGTGACGTCCGGAGCGGGTCAGGAACCGGCTATGGCAACTCTTTGAGTTAGCTCTCTGTGTGAGTGTGTAAAGTAGGTCGCCAGGCAAAAGCAAAAGACTAACGCAAAAGCTCAATGTAATGGAAGGTGTTGGCTCTTGGCTCCGTTCATTTGCTGGTCCTCGACATGCCACGCCTCAGTGCGTCCCCCACACTTCTTTAATTGCAATTAAGTTTCAGTTTTAGTTTTCAGTTTCAATTTCAGTTTTGTGAATTGAGCACAAGGCCTTCCACTAGCGAAATCCAATTTAGCAAACGCTCGTCGACGTCTCTTAACACACATTTTCCACCCAGTCGCATATTTGCCAAACTGTCGAATTTGTCAGCTCGCTGAATTAAATACCCAGCAGCGGACCAAGCACCAACAACGGGTATTATGTGCTTACTTATGGATATCACTGTATGTCATTAAGCGCAATAACATTAATATAATACTCACTCATGTGGGTCAAAGTCAGGTATCTTTTAGTTAGTCACACACACACATACATACACATACACTCGCAGCCTAGTTAAGCTTTAATGTCACGTTATTTATTTATTTGCTTCGCTCTTTTTTTATGCCTCCTCCCACTCTGCACCATAAATAATTCACAATTCATTGACATATTTTTATGAATATGACTTCCGATCGTTAAACAAGGCGCATAAAAGTGGCAAAGAGTCGCTTGGACTATCGCTCCATGCAGCATCTGCCACACTGTCTGTGTCCTCAGTTCTCGCCCCCTCCTCCCTCGCCCTTACTCTCTCTCTCTCTACACGTTGGGGCAGCCCATTAAAACAACATGAACGCACAATTTAATTTATATTTTTTCAAGCGTGTTGGCGACACTTCATTGTTGCTGCCTCTCTCGCTGCTGTTGCAAAGCAAATAGCATAGGAGGCGACCCCTACATGGAGCCCTCCAACCACATGACTGCCTCCGATTCCGAGCTCATCGTCAACCTTTTCGAAAATATAATCACAGCATAAAAATCAATTCCAAACGCGTGTGCAAAGAGCAAACAGACAGCGCCACAGTCGAGAGTCTGTGTGGCAGCAACACACACACACACACACTCTTGAATACACTCTCTCACACACACATGGAAATCGAGGGGCCTCCTCCCGAATCTTTTCGTTCCCTTCCTTCGGCTGCGACTCACACACAAAAATGTCACACATTTGTTAAACATTCGCGAGTCTGCACGCGCCTCCCTTCCTCTTCTCCTTCTCCTTCTCCTTGGCTGCCTGCCTGCCTGCCTGCTGACTTGCCAAGGCATTGACAATATAAACAACACTGGGCTGCCAAACTGTGGCCCGGAAAAATCAGCATGCAAATAAAATAAAAATAAAACAAGCAATGACAACAAAAATAAAGCAAATCAGTCCAACAAAGACCATAGCTGACGTGATAAATACACTTTTTATGGGCGGGCGCTATAAAAAGTCCTTTCATTAACATTAATATCGATTTTGGGGGCTTTGAAAAAAATAGGCATAGAAGCACTTACAATTTATTGTTGGCTGTATTTAGCCAAACTGGATAAAAGATGCTAAATAAAAGAACGAAAACTGAATGAAATTCTTTTTATAAAAAGTAATTATGAAAAGCGAAATAATTTATTAGGAAATAAATAAATGTTCTACACTTCAATAATGCATAATAACATAAGGAAAGGTATAGACAGCAACAGAGTGCGCTCGACAGTAAGATACCAAATTAATGTAAAACAATTGATTTATCTTGCAAAAATACTAAATAGAATACCTAAAAAAGGGAAGGCCATACATAAAGATACTATGATATTCAAAATATACCATAGCGGTATACCAAAAGCGGTATGTTATATAAAAATATGTTACGACACTCAAAATATACCGCAGACGAATTATAAGGAATGTTATTATTAACAAATGTTATTATGCAAAAAAACGACTGTCTAGGTATAAAATTACGTTTCTTTTTTATTTGCAAGAATCAATTATAATAAAATTCGTTTGACTTTTGGTAAAAACCACACAACAAAATTCTGTCAATGTGAAGATCAGAACAGTCCTATAACTGTAGCTAATACACGATTAAATAGATTGTTATAAAAGATAACTAATAATTTCTTAGAAATTCATTAAATTTAATAAATACTTTAACAGTAGTTTTTTTATAAATTCTAATAAAATTCGTTTTCCAGAAAATTTAGTTTGTAAAAACAGCTATCAAAAGAATTTTGTGTTGCTACAATATCTACATTTTGATAAATTCCTTAACAATTGTTAAATTATTATTATTATTATTATTATTCCATAAAAAGTGACTGCACATAACTGACGACTACATCGACATCCCCAGCTGTTTGTGAGGGCATCGCGCCAAAATCATAAATAGCTTAAAACGAAAGCGAAGCCACCGCCTGGCAGGAGCCGGGCACCGTTTGTTTTGGGGAACAGCAGCTCCTAACTTGCGGAGGCGCAAATAGGCTGTCAGTTACATACCAGAGTGCTCCCCATTACTCCCTCCTGCTTCTCCTCCTCCTTCCCTTGACTCCTTTGGCTGCCGTTGAGTTCTGTGTGTGTAGGCGCATTAATGTAGCCAGCAAAAAATTGTTGTAGGCAGGCAAAAAAAAAAAATGGCGCAGAGAAAAAATTGAAATACTTTTTTGTGATTTATGTGAATGTGTTGCCACAGCCCGGAGATTTCCTATAAATGTGCACCGCTCTCTCTCTCTCTTTTTCTCTCTGTTCCTCTTTTAGTATCTCCCTCTTTGTCGCACCCTGTGTCAATGTCACACACAAAAATGTTTTACAAGCAATTTTCCAGCTGGTTTTTATGTGTGTTTGTGCATTCGTTTAACTATTTGGGCATAAAATATGACGACCCCAACCTCGACGAGAAGCACGAAAAGCGACCGTTGCCCGGTTGCCTAGCCTCAAATTGTCGGCACTTTATGACCACGTGTCCTTGTGGCTGCGCCTTTATTCTTTCGCTATGTCCTTTCACTCACATAAGCTGCTACTCAATACGAATAAATGGTGGCGAGGAAGGGAAGCGCTTTAAATACATGGCATATTTTTATTATAGTCAGCTGGCAATTTTGTCATAGGTGCTTAGCACTCGGTGAGTACAGTGAATATTCCAAATGACAAAACATGCTTTTTCGCTTTTTCGACTCCTCTCGTTTTCAAGTGCCGTAAATCTTGAAGCTCCCTCGAGTCACTTGAAGACACCAAAAGCAAAAAAAAAAGCGAAACACGGATCGCCGTTTTTGGTGCCATTCCCAGACGTCAATCTCAAGTGGCCCTTGTCGCAGATTTTAACAACTTTATTGATGAGTCGCGATTGCTGTTTGCTGCTGCTCCATTCCCAGGCGATGTCCAAATCCACTTGCCAGCAATTTCAACTGTCAATTTTGCTATTGATGTATGAAATTTGAATATGACACAAAAAACGAAAATCGAAAACTGAAACAGAGACAAAGACAAAGAAATAGAAATAGAGAAACAACAAATTGTGCTGAGGTTGACACCCAGTTGGAGCTGACAAAGAGCTTAAGCTCGAGTGGCTTTAATAACACAAACGTTCGTTCGTTCGTTCGCTGCTTTGTCTCAATGCCTTTTTGCCTTTTGGAATTTGTAATTTGTAATGGAAACTTGTTTTGCGGTTCGCCATCAGCAGCAGCAGCTGCTGTAACTACGAGCATGACTCTTGCGGTGGCAAGCTGCGCCCCCAATATGGTTGCAATCAACTGCGGAGAGACTGCGATTGAGTCAGCGAATGTTACTGAGACTGTGACTCTGACTCTGAGAGATGTCCACACTTTAAGCTCAATGACATCTCCTGCAGCTTCATCAATTGTCACAAAGTGGCGCCTGTTTGTTCCGCATCGCCAACTGTGCAAAGAGTATTTGTGTGTGTGAAGTCCGTCAAAGAGTCGCAGCAAATCAATTTGTCTGCTTCGCATCAGCTTTACATAATTTATGCTATATGTCTTGGCCTATGGGCCACAAATAATATTCGCAATTGCAGAGAGAAACAGACTGAGAAGAGAAAGAGAGAGAGAGAGAGAGAGAGAATGGAGGAAAGCTTTGCTCGCGGCTGAGAACACACAAAACATTTTCAACAGTGGGTGGAGCTGTGAATATTGGCCATAAAATTTATGCCCTGAGATAATAACACAAGCGGCAAGTCGTTATAGCAAGACGGCGGTCCTCAGTTGGCCCCCGCCTTCTAGTTAGCCAAGCCTGTTGGCCCGTTGGCCAGTTAGCCAGGCCGGCAGGCTGGCAGGCGAACATACGAACGAGCGAGCAAAGCAGAAAGGCTAAAAATAAAATTATTGCCCAGCAAACTCGACTCGTCTCGTCTCTGCAGATGCAAAGGCGCTGATAGAAGCTGCAGCTGAATCTAAAACTGAGGTTGGGATTCAACTCGACGATGATGCTGCCTGCGACTGCAACGTGCTTTGTGTGTAGCCCAGGTGGCGACTCGAATTTGGCAGCGATGATGCCAGGCAAACCATTTGGCCAATTATGCCGTCAACTCATTGCTCTTCGCTTTAGAGTGGGGCATATTGATGCACAACTGCGGCAAGTGTTTAGAATGCCAACGAAAGGGTATTCTCGGAGTCGCCTAAGAACGTTGTTAGCTGCTGTTGCTGGCTTTGCTTTCAGTCTGTTGCAAGTTGCAACAATATTTGGTTGCCAACTTTGCCGTGTATCAACAGCGTTTAGGCTGCGGTTCCTACTCATTGGTTGCCACATTGGCTGCTCCGTCTTCTCCCTTTCGTACTCTTTGCTCTGCTCCTTCGACTGTTTGTGTGTTTGGCTTTGGCTTCGTTTGCAAATATGCCCAGTTTTAGTTGGGATCATAGACGGTAGCTTCGTGAGGGCTCTTGCCAAACAAAACTGCAGCAACAACAACAACAACAAAGACAACAAAGACAACGACATGCGGATTCACATCCTTTCAGTCTCGAGCTGCTGCTGCTGCTGCTGCTGTTGCTGTTTCTTCGTTGTCCGTTGCCAGTTTTGTGTTGTCTCGCTATCTGTTTTGCCTGCAGCTCATTTGGCCCTTGTGTTTGTTACTGCCTCTCTCTTGAGCCACAAACTCATCGTCATCGTCATCTCCATAGTCATCATCATCATCATCATCGTAGTCGTAGTCAGCAGAGAGCTGTTTAAATGTCTCATCAACTGTTAGGCTTCTCTCCCCATTCCGCCCCTTCGGTTGGCAAAGGTACAGACTACAGACTCTGTTTGGCATGCTAATATGCAAACAGTGCTGCCAACTTAATGAAATTGAAATGAGCAAATTAGTGATGTTTGTGATGCTCTATGCAACCAAGGGAGCGCTTCGAACAACATGTGTATCTATAGCCAACACACTTACTAGCAATATCGGAAGTCAAGATACATAACACAGAAATTACAGAGAACATTGTTGCCAATTTAGAGATCAATCTTATGGAAGTTGAGTTAGAAAATTATCCAAGAGAATTTTGGTAGGCGATTTTCAATTTGGAAGTGAATCTTTTTTTTGCTTAAAAATTAGATTTCTATTAAAATAGGTAGCTTATATATGGTATATATTATATAGATACTTCATTAAACTTTAATATAAAATTGTCAATATCAATATAAGGAAAAATGCGATAATATGAATTATTATTCTAAAAATATACCAAAAATAATATACTGAAAATATACGAAAGATTATATTTGGAGTATCGGTATATTATCACATTTTAAATACAGTATAATTACGATAAGATATACTGAGGGTTATATTTGGTATTTAAAATATACCATACAGTACAAAATATGCCAAAGCCACTAAAACTTAATTGCAGCAGTCTTTCTTTGCCATATAAAATTATTTCTTAAATATTTTCAACAATTTTTGTTTAAAATAAATAAATAAAATAAAGAGTCCTAAACTTGCAGTACGTGTAAGTAACTTAAAAAATTCTAGCACTAAATAATATTCTTTAATGTAATTTTTGTTTAAAGTTCCAATATCATAATCAGTAGTCAACTTGCAGGACCACTAATTAGTGACAAATGGACTTTTAAGACTGCTTAATTAAGCATAGAAAAGTCAAGTCATGCCGAAAAAGATCTCATTGAAAATAAGCAACACATTTGTCAAGTTGCTCAAACTGAGCAACTGCAGATTCCAACGACTGTTTCGCTAAAAAGCCAAACCGAAAAAATGGTGAGGAAAAAACCAAAAATAGCCTTATCCTTCAGCTTAGCCAGAAAGGATAAGGCAGAGTCCCATAAATCTCCGTGGCAAAGTTCGTGTTTGGTCAACTCAGCAGCTGCTGCCGCTGCAGTGCGAGCTAAAAACTTGTCTAGCCGTTAGAACTGGCAATAAAAATGCATCTATACAACAAGATGGGGGCAACAAAACGAAGAAATCGAGAAAAACTAAACACTACAAAAAAAAAGAGAGGGAGAAGCAAACCCACACGTCATGCACTACACTTGAAAGCACTAGAGACGCTCCCTGTGCCCAGCTCCAACTGTGGCTCGTAACTTGAAATCGGCGTTCTGATAGTTACAAACGACTTCATGACGATACAAAAGAATGATGATGATTTGCAAAAACAGAATGAAAAAAAAGTAGGGAAAACATAGAAGAGAACACACTCCAGTGGTGGATAGAAGCAGCGTCTGCTTGGATTGGGTCTATTGGGTCTGTCAGGGTCTGGTGCGGTCCATCATTGAATTGGCTGTGCAAACGTTTGATAAATTGATGAATTGCAATGCTCAAGTGGCAACAGTTTAGCGAACAGCCAACGACAGAGTCAGAGATGGTCCAAACTGTGTGTGGAGAGATCGATAATGTGAGCAAGATTGGGAAAGAGTCTGCTAGATGCAGTTGAAGTTGGAGTTGGGAGTTGGAAGTTGAGAGTTGGAGATGGAGATGGAGTCGAGACTTGTAGTTGGAGTGGCACAACTCATTAGTTCATCTCTGTCACAGTCTCACTCGAGTTTGTGTTTTGTTTATTGAAGTTTAGCATAAAAAAAGAGACGAAGCTAACAACAACATCAACAACATCGAAATGAAACAGTCATGGCACAGAGTGGAGGGAAAATATTTTTCCATGCTCGTTTCGTTTCGTTTCTCGTTTACCGGGAAGAGCTCATAAAAATTTATGTTAATTTCATTTAGAGCTCGCTGCAATCTGCGACTGCATTCGTAATGAGCGCTGCGGCTAAGTAAACACAAGGGTCGCCACTCCACTCTCCACATAAATACGTACATATAAGATATAGCTGCTGCTATCCTAAATTGAAAGCAAAATAATAATAATGATTAACTGCGCCAAGTCAGGTCTTGATCCACATCGAATGAATGATCTCTATACTCTCCACCATACATGGAATTTATTTCCATGATGCACTTGATGCACTAAACAATTGAAAACTTCTACGAAAATGCCGTTGTGAAAACTGCAGCGTAAACATTTCAAGCAAATAAACCCCAAAGTGATGCTGCTGTTGCTGTTGCTGCTGCTGCCTGGTGAGCTCTACAAATTAACTGAGACAACGCGTCGTATGCGCAACAGTGAAAACAACAACAACAACGGTCGCATACAATTTGTTTATTTATTTGTATTTATTTTCCAGTCAATATAAACTATGTGAATTTTTACTGTACATAAAAAGAAGAATGCCAGACATGGTAATAATAACAACAATGCCAAACGGTACGACAACCAAAGCGAGGCAAGTAAATAAATCAAATGCAACCGAACAGCTGCCAGCCACAGCGTCAGAGTCAAAGGCAGAGACAGTGGCAGCATTAGATGAAATTTCCATGGAAATGCGAGTCGTCAAAGACGAGAACTTCAAAATAAACAAAAAGAGTGCGACTCGAACTTTCGGAGTAAGAGAGCGCACTCATAAACCGAGTGGACAGGGGCAATCGCCATACAACAAGATGACAGACAACAGGCGAAACCCAACTCAACTTGACTTGAACTTAAAGTGTATCAAAAGTGTAGCTGGTATTAAAATTGCCAGTGGCTAATCTAGTGGAAAGTTGATGGTTTTCTGTGCCCCCGAAATAAGCTGCCACACAGTTTGTGTGCAATATCTCTCTAATCCGAGCGTTGCAAGCAACAGCAGCAAGCAGCGAGCAATATCCGTATCCTGGCCAAAAATCCCCTTTAGCTGCGACTCCATTTAGTTTAGCGAGTCAAAGTCATTTGCCATTTGCCACAGCAGGCAGCGAGGGAGCAACAAAAAGAGAGAGCTCATCAACACCTTTAGTCAGCCATTTTTCAGCAGGATCATGCAGCAAGGATAATACCACGGGGAGCACTGCGCTGTGCTGTGTTGGCGGGGGGCAAATACGCAAAACCATCGCACACTAAATCCACTTAAATTAATTGCAAAAGGTGATTACGTTGCTGTTTTGCCTGTGCGGTGTCCTGGCAGCAAACAGACAGCTGAGAAATGAAGCCAGGACACGGAGACAGGACATGCACACACAGGGAATGGTGGGGTTATCAAGAAGTTGCCGCTGCTGCATGCAGGACGCCATTTCTCAAATGCCAACGGGCAAAGGCAACGGCAAAGGCAAACAGCAAACACTTGGCAATGGCTACGGCAATCGCACTCACTCGTCGGTGTCTCGTGTCTCGTGTTGCATGCAGCAACGAGGTAGGCAAATGCACAGACTTCGTCCTGCCGAGTGTTTGCGCATATCTTATAGATGCTGATGCTGCTGCTGCTGCTGCTAGGCAAAGACGCACGTTGGGGCAAGGGATCGGCGCAAATGTCGCTTCATTTTTGCAAAGTAATTTGCAAAAGAGCCAAGACAAGACTGAGGCAGCGAGAACAGAAAGCAAGTGCCGCCAAAATGCAGTCAAGGATGAAAGAGGACGGGGCACAAAGTCGTCGCAGTGTGGCAGACAACAGAACGCAGGTGACTGCCACCTTGCCACCCGCCCCTTCGATCCCCTCTAACTTCTGCTCTTCCGCTAAAGGCGCTACAAGGTGTTAAGGTGTCGCTGTCATTGCTTGACTGCGTTTATGCGTCTGCGTTTATCAGGATAACACCAGGCGAACAGCGAGCAGCAGCAGAACAGCAGTGAAAACACTGGCTTGGCTGACACTACTCTAGATTAGAATAGAGCTTGCCAAATTTGCAATTTTAAGCAAGTTAGGAAATGCTTTTTGCCAAATCATTTCTTTTAGGTTCTGCTAAATATTCAAGGTGCAGAAGGTGAATACTTTTGAAATTAGTGTTTACAATAATTGAACATTTCACATGAATGCTAAAATGTTAACAATATTTTCTAAAAGCATTAGTGTAGCTTATAATAGCTTAGTTTTTAAAATAGAGAAATAAATCAGTTGCATTTAACAATATGAAGAAATTACCAGGGTTTAAGGTTCTGTTTTTAACATCTATATTTATTAATTAAAATATTGTTTTCAAAAATAAACTTAGTGCAAAACGGTAGCATTAGACTTTAGACTTTTTTTTTACAGTTTTCTCTAAGATTACTCCTATTATGAAATGGCTTAAAACCAACAAAACAAGACTTAGATTTTTAGCATTACAAAAATAAAAAAAAAAAAATGACAGACCTTTGGAGTTACAGTTTTTTTCGTCAGTGTGCAATTGTGACTATATCTAATTGCACATCTAAAAAAGGAACAGCGAATTGTATAAACAGCGAAAAATGCAGTTAAGTTGCTCAAAATCGTTTCACTTAAATGCCATTAATAAAATTGCATGTTTGTGATTCCTGCATAACTTGTAAGCCATCCTATTTTGTACTAGATTTTTTTTTATTGACGTGCTACAGTTTTTCATTGACTTGCCAAATATACTATATGCCAAATATATTATATGCACAACAATCAAGTTTTGACATATTAATCAGCTCAGCAAAAACAATCTTACAATCCTTGTGACTGTCAAATGTTGGTGCTCACAGATTTAAAGTAAAAATAAACCCAACGATATATTTATTTGAATTGCAAGTTAAATAATAAATAGATAATATTTGGTCTAAAAAAAATGGCTATGATGTTATGGACCATAATAGTGTACTTTAAACATCAATTATTCTAAAGTTATTTAACTCTCTAAAGAAAATCATGATTATTCCTCTTATTTTATGTATCCATTTTTTATTGGTAATTATATATTTTTGATATCAATATTCGACTAGACCTGTTTACTTTCTAAATTCGCAATTTGCACGCATAAACAGAGTTTCGATTTCTGTCTCTCCCCCCTCCTAGTCTCCCCGCCTCCTGTCTCTTGGCCCCGCTGAATGTGTGTGCTTAAAATGTCATTAAAGCGCAGAATGGGCGTGAGCATTGAAAGCGTCGAGTGTCAAAGGAGCAAGAGGAGGAGTGGAAGGCGGAGGAGTAACGTGGCCAGGAGGCAGCTAGCAACTGGCAACTGTAGCAACTGCGACAGCTCATAAAGCGAGACGACGACGTCGCAGGATTGCGAGTGGAATTGGATCGGGGTCTGGGTTTGATATTGAGTCTGAAGCTGGGCGGCGTCGGAGCAGATAAAAGTCAAAGACTCACAAGACAACGCAGCCCAGCCACATCATATCCTTAATCAGCGCCTGGTTGCTGTTGCTGCTCGAGCTTTCCCTGGGCGCATTTAATGCCAAGAGCCAAGAGCAAAGTGCGGCCAGCCAAGAAGAGAGAGAGAGGAGAAGGGGAAATGATGTAGCTTCCGTAAAATTTATTGATAATTGATTATTGCTTCGTTAGGTCGCAATTTGAGGCGGCATTTTGTGTGGTTGCTGCTCTCGATTGTTGTTGTCGCTCTCTCGTTATCATTGTTGTTTGTTGTTGCAAATTGAAAATGCAAATTGCTCGACTGATTCGCTTGCTCCCGATTGCATTTGTGGAGGAGCAGGAGCGACTTGTGTCTTTGCTTTTTGATGTGTGCGGCGCTTTGGGGAAAAACAAATTTTCATAAATTTTTAAAACAAACACACGGCACAAGCAAAACAGCAGAAACCAAAAAGGAAAAAAAAATGGAAGAGAATTGGAAGCAAAGTTTGTTGTCGGATTTTTTACGCCATTTTGTTGAGGGTTGTTGTTGCTGTTCCCGTTCTTGTTGTTGCTGTTGCTGTTGTTGTTAGGACGTGCCTATGCGCGTTGCTTTGCTCACCTTTTGAGCTTTTAAATTATTTTCCAAGCACGTAGCTCCGTCGGCTGTTTGCGTATTTAAACGTGCACACAGTTTCAAGAGTGCGAGCGAGACGGCTGCACAGACAGAGATGGAAAGCGTTGTTGTCCGCCCCCCCGCCTCCCACCTTATGCCTTTAAAAGGATTTGCGCAATTTGCGTGCGGGGCTTTTTTTTTTATATATATGTATATATGTATATATACAAACGTATAGTATATGAAGGGTTTCGGGATGTTCCAGCACAGCCCAGTCAGTGTTGACAAACAAACAGCGGCGCTGAGTGACGCCCAAGACAGGCAAAAGGACCTAGGACAGCAGCAGCAGTAGCGTCAGACAGAAGGAGCTAGCAAGGACAGCGGTAGTCGGAGGCAGCTTTGTGTTGACAATGTCCTTGCTGGCATTGTGGAGCGCTTTCATCCTGCGCCGCTCGCAGTACGTGACTTGCATTTATTTTGCGGCCCAAACACTGAAAAACTCGTTAGTAATTTACCAAAGAGGACAGAGAACGAAAGATCGAAAGGGAGAGTGCGGGGAAGTAGAGCGGAAGAAAACATTCAGTGTTTTCTAAGCAATCAAATGCTCGTCTATATTCATATGAAGTTCGCGCTGCACTCGCTGCCATAACTAAAAATACTAAAAGAGAGAATGTGAAACAGAGAAACTGAACTGAACTGAACAAAAAAAAACAACAAAAAAAATAGATTTCCAACTGCAAATAATTCCATCAACACGCAGGCCACAAAAGGCCGCAAACTAAAAAACCAGAAACCAAAAACGGGCAAGGGCAACGATTGATAGCCACTTGAGCGCTCTGCACCTCCTTTCCCTCTTCCCCCTCTCTCTCTGCTTCTCTCTCTCTGAGTGTAGTCTAAACCCATTGACATTGCACAGTGCACTGTGCAGTCGAACGCATTGGGAGGCCTGGGCACTTTTGCACAGTGGGACACAAGCAACAACAAACAGATAGACAGAGAGAGACAGACATAGAACAGAGCACGATGGAGATTCAAGTGCAGTCTAAAGCCCAGCATGGGCAGCCCAAAATTGTGTGCTAACTAACTGCGGGGATGTAGGGGAAGGGAGGGAGAAGTGGGAAGAGGGGGTGCTAAGGCCTCAAGCTGCTTAATGGCACAGGCGCAGCGTCGAAAGAGTTATTGAAAATGTTTTATTGTGTGCATTTGATTGCTGTAAGTGTTGAGGTTGCACTCCATGTATGTGTGTGTTCCGTGTGTGTGTGTGTGTGTGCTGCTGCTGCTGCCTGGTGTCTAACTTATAAATATTTCAATAACATTTGAAGTGCGCTCCCCGGCTGTTGCCTGAATCGATTCGTATTCGTATTCGGATTTGGTTTTGGTTTTGCTGTTGCTGTTGCTTTTCGATTCGATTGAATTCGATGCGATGCGATGCGATGCGATTCGGACTGCAAATGGAAATGCACTTTCCATTGTGTGCGGGTGTCTAGTGCTTTAGCACTCCAACACTCAGGCAGGCAGGCAGGCAATGCCAGCGATTCCAGTGGCCATAGCTCTACCCAAAAACCAATGGCACTTGCCATATTTGGATTACCAAAAGCAAAGCAAGCCCCATCCCAACCCAGCACACACCATGAGCCCTTAGCCTTTTCCTTCAAATGCATTCAGTGTAACTGATGTTTATACAACGACGCTTAGCATGATATTGGGATATCGAGAAATGAAGAAATGAGAATGAAAAATAAAATGATTATATTTTTTGCTTTCAACAATATGAATAATGAGTGAAGAAGCTTTATGAAATCAACCATTCAAAAAGAAATACGAAATAAAATTGAATCAGAAATTAGTAAAACAATTTCAATAAAAATCCTTTAAAATAGTCTGGATTAAAAAATCAATTTTTGTATTAAAAAAAAGGTTTTGTAAATTATATTAATTTTAAATTTAGAAATATTAACGAGACTACAATCTAATTGAATTTCAAAATATTATAATACAAGTAAGAAAGTTACATTCGAGTGTGTTCGACTATGAGATACTTGCTACCCATTTTCAATAAAAGCAAAATAGTGGTGTATTATTCTTAAAATATACCAAATAATATACCGCAAACATAGTAAAATATGCCGAAGATTATGTTTGGTATATTTATCAAGTATTACATTCGAATTATACCATAAGGGTCAAAATATACCAGATTGTCAGCCAAAGCATGAAGAAAACATCCAAATAAATATTATATTCTTAAATGCAATAGAAAAAGAATTACTTTTAAGTTGATAAATAAGCTTCATTGTCTACAAACGACTTTAAGAATGTGTAACTGCTTACAAATAAATATAAAATAATTGCAACAATTTCATAGAATATCTTTAGAAGAATTAGCATTTAAAAAATATATTTTTGTATTATTTGAAGAAGTATTGTAAAAATAATAATATTACAGAGACTGAAAGTTAGTTTCAATATAATTCGAAAACAAAATTGTAAGATGTAAGCACAAGTCGTTGCTTGGTTGTAACCCTTGATCACGATCTGTGCGCACGCATAAACGTACATTCCAAAAAAACATATTCGATGGGTTTTGTGTGAACCTCACACTAAGGCACGTCCTGTGCGGGCACACTTTCAATTGTTAGTGTGTGTTAGTGAAAGAGTGAGTGTGTGTGTGTGTGTGAGTGTGAGTGCTCTAAAACTTTCCATAGAGCGGAGAAAGAGCTTGGGCATCAAGTTGTGATGCAATCGCTTTGCTGGCTGGCTCTCGGCTCAATGAAGCCTGTGGCATGGCCTACTTTGCAGCACAGCAGAGCACAAAACTTTAACTCAATTACGAGCAGAGCGGAGCAGAGGCTGTGTTGCCACACGTGACTAGCCAAGCTGAGTCAAGGCGCAATGGGTGAGGTGAGACGAGCAGGGAATTAGGCAGGTGAACTAAACTGACCTGCTTAGCTCGCCAGGCGGAGTGGCCAGCCAGCAAAAATTGCCAAGAGTAAGCAAGTGTAGAGTGTGTAGTGTGTGTGGAATCAGGTGAGCGGGAGAGAGGAGAAGGGAGCGGGGTGAGGAGCGAACGCATTAAGCAGGTCGAGCGTTTCGTTTCGTCGTCGAGCTTTTGACGGTCTGTTACCGGAGCCACCTACAAATCCCTTTTCAAAACTCATTAGCACAAATTTGTGCCTTTCAATACGAGATGGCCAAAAGCAAAGTTGCCACCTTGTGGCACGCCCCAGCAACTATGCTTGGCTAATTTCGATGAAGAAGAGGGGAGATATGGGGCAGGAGAAGGGGAAGGGGGAGGAGGTAAGTCACTCTCTCTCACAGACACCAAATTTATGCTGATTGTGCGGCAATTTACGAAAATTCAAAGCCGAAAACTGGAAAATTGCAGCTAGCTCACGTAGCTTTTCTGGCATCTAGCGAGTCAACAAATTTTTCTTCTTTGGTTTTTTGTTTTTTGGATGCTACGCGTTTACAATAAATATAAGGCACTCAGCCTTGAAACAAAAAGACAACCTTTAACCTTTTTCCCATTGTACAATTTTCAAGCTAATGTTTTCTATTTGTTGTTGTCCTTTTCTATTTTACAGAGCCTGACTCCTTTTCCTTGGTTTATTGACTGCAGCTACCAAAAAAAAAAAAAAAAACGGGAAAAAAAGAGGAAAAACGGTAAGCAACCTTCCTTAACCTTTTACAAAACAAAGTCTATGCAAAGTAGTTCCAGTTAAGTGGGCGGTTATGTGGAAATACGAGGCGAGTGTATGTACATATATATTTCAGAGGACTAAAGTCGAGGCGAGGCGAGTCGAGTCGAGTCGAGTCGCTTGGGTTTCCGTTTCCGCCTTTGGCTTTCGCTTTTTCATTTCCGCCTAATAAACTACATAATTAAACTGGCAGCAATGGGATTAAAGGATTCCTCTCTTGACTGCCGAGAGTCATGTTGTGTATGGTGAATCTTTCCAGCTACGAAGCTACTCAGTTGCTCCTTCTACTTGGTTCCCTAAGTTCGGTTTCCTTGTTTTTTGTTCTAGTTGTTGTTGTTGTTGTTGGTGTTGTCGAAGGACTCACTCCATTAGCCTCGAGTCGTCTCCCTCGGCACGCTCCAACTGAAGTTTCGTGGACGAATTAAGCTAAATTAATTTTTGTGCTTTGCTGTTGTTGTGTTTCTTGGTTGCTTTTGCTGGTTAAGTCCTTTGACTTTTGCCTCGTTTGATACTAGCTCTTACTATTCAGCTCTCTTTCCATCTGGCTATCGCTATCTCTTTCTGCTTTCCTTCATATTAAATTAATGATGTGTTTTATGCCATGTCGAAAAAAAATCACAGCAAATGCGATTTAGAAGGCAAAGCGCAACATTAGCAGTAAATAAAATAGGATAATGCGGCAAGTCGACCGCAAAGCGGCAGCCACCAAAAAAATATATATATGAAAATAAAACAGAATGAAAAAGTAAGAGCATATAGTAATAAAAGTGAATTCAAAGGGTATGCTCAACCCAGAAGAACTCAGAACTTCACTAAGCGATGGCCACATTAAAAATTCATTAACCACTTTTAAAGACTCTTTATTTGTCGTAAAATGTTTAAGTGTAAAGCATAACAACAGATTGATATGAAATATTATTTGCATAATTATAAAAATATGTGAAAATAAAAACTCACTGTTTGTAATGTTTAAAGCTTAGATTGAAATTATTTTTAAAAATTTGTAATTTATGTCAAAGTTAAAGATATGTAAAATAATGATTTAAATATTTACACAATTTAAGTGTTTAATATTTAAAAAATTACTTATTGATTTCAATTTTATTGAAAATATCATTTTAATTAAAAGTTAACCTTTTTAAATGCGATTTTTTCTAAGAGCAACCCTTAGTAAAATTTTATATTAAAAAAATTAAATAAAAATATACTCGAAAATATTATTTTTATATTTAAAAATTTTTCAAAATTCTCAAAATACTTATGTACATACATATATATTATTTTTCTAAGCTATCATTATTGTGCATTGAATTAATCATCAATTTTATATTTTAGTTTAAATTGATGTAACTAATATATAACAAAAAACCTCCTCAAAATTAGTTAAACTTTCAAATAATATTCTAAAAAATTAGCAAAATGTGTTTTAAAGATATGTGTTTCTGATTAAATGAAAATTTAATTAAAAATCGATATATAAAATTTAAATTTTATTGAAAATTAACATGGGACATATTTATTAGATATGTTGGCAAAATTGTGAATTAATTCGAAATTCTCTAATCGTAAACAAATTGAATGATTCAATGAAAATTTTAGTAAAATTGTAAATATGAAATTCAAACACTTGTAAACAGAAACCAATTTAATTTAATATTAGCACACTTATACATGTAGCTCTCAATTCAATTCTCAATTCAAACTTTTGTGATATTTCATGATTTCAATGAAATTTAATGCTATCAAAAAGCACATACTACATATGTAGATAATCTCATTTAATAAGTTGTGTAACAAAAGCCGCTAAAAAACGAAGCCAGCCAGAGGAAGAGCAGCAGAGCAGAACACATTGTCGCAGGGACAGCTGCTGCATGGCAAAAAGCAGGAAGGTAGAAATCTTGATGAGATGAGAGGAGGTGGTGCAGAGAGAATAGAAGCAATTGCCGTTGTATGACAGCCGAAAGGATTATGCGATCCTAATGCCGAGTCGCTCGTTGTTCCCTCCACACACACAAACACACACACACTTACGCATAAGCCTGGCAATTTTTCATACTAACCCCATTTCGTAACAACGAAGAGCACAATCACATTTGCAGTCACTGTCAAAGTACGAGTTAGAGAACAGGGAACACAGAGTCACAGTTAGAGCCGCATTCTGGATCACCTGGCCTAAGAGGAACACGAACAAAAGCAGAACTCTTTTACCCGCAGCGCTGGGATGACTTAATATTAATCTGTGATGAGGCTCAAATGCTGTTGCTGTTGCTGTGGCTGTTGCAGCCGTACATAAATACAAACAAATAATTTTTTGTAAACAATTTGTACGCAATGTTCATTGGAAAATCAAACCAAAGATTTGTGTGTGTCGATGTCGCTCTCGAGCTCGAAGTTGTCTCCTTCCGACTTACACAAATATTTTGACAAAACGCCTGCTGTTTCCACATAAATATTTATATTTGCCTCACACACACACGCATGAGTCTATACCTGCACTCACACATACACACACAGAGAGAGAGAGAGAAAAGGATACAAACTCGATCTGTCTGTCTCTTTATCGTGGGCCTGGCATCTTTACCTGCAGCGAACATGATACGGAGAACCACGTAACCAGCATCTTTTTGCTTGTTTTCTTGCTTCTCAGATGGGCGCGTATCTTCAGCATCTACTCCACACACACACACACACACACACACACACACTCACACATTCTCTGAACACAACATTCTGTCGTGCGTATACAAATTTGTTGTTGCCTCCTTGGAAATCGAATCCACAAAAATGCAGTTAAATAAATTACAAACGCTCTGTCACCCAGCAGCAGCAGCAGCAGCAACAAAAGCAACAGCAACAGTCGAGGACTGAGCATTGGGATCCCAGATGAGAACTCTTGAGGTTGGGGTGCAACATGTCGCGGGATTATCGCTGGCCGGGCATCGTCTCGGTCACAGTCATACACAAGCCACAATCACAGCTTCAGTCCAGCCAATGATTACGATGATTATTCTTATACGAATTTTTCTTTCTTTTTAATGAATATCGTTGTTTGTCGCCTGCAACAACTTCTCCCCTCCATTCCCATTCCTCATTCCCATCTCCATTCCCCACATGCTTCATTGGAGACATGCTGCGTCTTTTGGTTTCCCCTTTCCAGAGTTTTGCGTGCTAATGAAATAAATGCCTGGACTGCGCTCTCAAGTTACCCAAACATGAGCAATCTGTGACATTGCCACATGCAAGTCTGAGGATGCACATATACATACACATACACATACAGATACAGATAGAGATACAATGAAAAGATACAGCAAAACTGTAGCTTAAATTATGAGCTGTCTCCTGCCACACAGACATTCCTCAACGTGTGTGGGTTTGAAATGGGTTGAGAAAGATATTTCTGGAAAATTATTAGAAAAGTGATAAGCCTAATAAGTTTATTTTGTGTAATCCAAATACGAAATTGAGATTTTATTTAGCAAAAAATAATTCGAATACTATATTTACGTTAATATTACATTATTAAGTAATTGATTGCTGAAATACAATTAGAAGTTTCTAAGAATATCTAGAAAATTGTTCGAATTCCTTAAAAAAAGACAACTATTTATTATATTCTATAAAACTTTATAATTTAATGAAAAGGAATTGACTATATAGTTATGTGAATATAAAAATTCATATTAAGTTTTGTGTAAAAAAAACTAGATTTTACAAAACTCGAAGAAACAATTATTTTTGAAATAGTTAGGTCCCATTAAGTGATTACTTTTTATTTTCAAAATCTATTATTATAAGGGGCTCTGTTGAAGTAAACTTTATTAAATATATTAAAAACAAATTTCAATTATTTATGTATTTTCAAAGACATATTTTTATTTTAATATCAATTATTGATTTAGGTTTTATTTAAGATAAACTTTTGGTTTAGTTTATAAAAAAATTTCAGTTTATTCTACAAACAAAAGAAATTTTGCTCGACTTCGAAAACCTTATACATTTTTATAAGAAATTTCCATTTATTTAACACTTTGTATGGTTTGTGAGTTCTGTGTATTGGGTTTTATAAAAATAAATGTTTGAATAAATTGGGAAAAGAATTTTCAGAGTATTAGAATCGAAGAAATAATACCATTTTTATTAAAAAAAATTTTATTTACAAGCCTTTGAAAAGAAATTTAAGTTTATTCGCAAAAATAATTATGCTTAAACTCGAAAATCTATTGTTATATCAAGTCTTGTGCCAAAACAATTTTTGCTACATTTTTTTAAAGATTCAAAAAAGTTCAATTTATTCAACCCGCTGCTTGGTTTGTCAAATTCCCTTTTGAACTGTCACCCCTTTGGAAAAGAAACCGACTTTGTATCCGGCCCAGTGGCAATTGCAATAACTCTGCTCATCCTTCAAAAGTGTCGCCGCCTATTTAATTATTAATTTCGCATTTACCACAAAGCGATTAAGGGACGTCGGCTGCATCAGAGGGCGAGCACAGAAATGGGGGCAGGGGGTAGGCAGAGGGAAGGCACAAGGTTCGAGCGGACCAGAAGCAATCCAGACCATTCAACCATTTCCTCAATTGCATAAATCGAAAATTTGTGTTTTGGCGCGTGTCACGAATAAGCAAAGGAAGCGCGCTACCTCTTTCCCTCTGCTCCCCCCCTTCGCTCTTTCGGCCACATTCTCTAATTTTTCCTGTGCTTTGAAACAATGTAACAAGGTCTGACTGCTGACTCTTGACTGCCGATTGCTGACAGAGAGTTGGGCGCTGTCGTCGTAGTCTGTTTGTCACCCAAGTCATTTACATGCTCCGCTCGGATACGTGACTCACATATAGTTATATTGCTGTTATATATTGACTTGGTATATATAATTTTGGTCGCTTTTGGGGAATTTTGAATGCAATGTCTGTGGCTGTGGCTGTGGCTTTGGGTTCGACTTGGCTTACATTTGATGAAAATGCGAGCGAAGCGAAGCGATGTCAAAATGTGGATGTGAAATGTCCACCGGGAGTCGTCGTCGGCTTCTGTCTGTCCCTTTGGTCTAAAGTGAGTCACGCAGCGCATCGATAAAATATTTAAAATTCATTTCTAAGCTTTTAGTAGTCAACGAGGCGCACTCTTATCAACGATTGCGCCATTACTTAACCCAACTGGAGTCTAGAGAGGCTCGAGAGCTTCAACTGCGATTGTGACTGCAACTGCACAACAGAGGCAGAGGCAGAGATAAGCACCGTTAGCCAAAACAACTGCAAAATGCCGGGCGACGACAGCCACTCGGTGTCGTATCTTTGGAGTGTGCTTTGATTTATGTGCGTGCAACTCAACATTGTATGTACTATGTTATATGTATGTGAATAGAGCTTGTGTCGTATCTGTATCTGAATGTTGTGTAAATAGTAGAAGCAATCGCCAGTTGCTTGTTACCTTAGCCGGTTGCAATTGCAGTTTATTAGTTTTGCTATTGAATTCGTATTCGTATTCGTATTTATTGCATCGAGTGAGTATCTTTTGCAGATACTATCTATCCAAATGCCTCTCAGCTGTGTGTGTTCTCAGATTCAATTTGTTTGCAATCATTTAAAATGTTAAGCTCTCTCTCTTCGCTCTTTCTGATTTGCTGAATACTTTTTTTTCTGTTATCTAGTCTCCTTTACAAATATTAACTCGCACTCGATTTATCCCTAAACATTGAACGTATCGCATTTATTATTTATTATCATGCATGTACAATATGATATTTTATTTCTTTTATTGCCACCCCGAGTACAGTTCAATTCTTTTGTTGATTTTTCTAGATTTGAAGCACTGATTGCACCGCGTTTTACAACCGTCTTCAAGGTGTGAATTGTGTGTGTTTGTTTCTCTATTTTTTTTGTTTTGATCGACAGCTTGCCTAAAACTGTCAACGCATTTTTCTTTTTCCTGGTTTATGGCGCATTTCTTTTGCTTCGATTCGATTCCAGCGATTTATTTGAGTTGTTGCTGCTGCTGCTGTTCAATGTTGTTTGTTGTCGCTATCAAGCGGTTTATATCGCTTCACTGCTGACGCTTAGATTGAGATTAGTTTTGCCTTCCACGATGTTGGTGGCACTTCAAAGCCTCTGTTGCAAGTCTTCGGCCATTGAATGACATATCTAACGGCTCCCTTAGTTGCCTTGACAACTGTATCATAAATCAGCTTGTCAACTCTTTTAGCTGCTGTTGCATTGGAATTCTTTTAAACTTGCAATTCGCAGAAGTCCTTCTCTTTAAATCACAGTTTATGCTCGTCATCAATTCTCATTCACAAATTTTCAGTTGTGTTTACTTTGTTGCCAATCGCTCATTGTTTGATGTCAAGCATTTTCAATCAATTTTCCATATATCATATGCAACTCGCAGTTGAGTTTTTCTCTCTCTCTCTCTCTCTCTTTTACTCTCTAGTTTTCCATACCTGCATATCATGCTGCAGCAAATTGCTTAACTATATGGAAAATTGACAAGTTTTGACGGCTGCCACTGCGGTTGGTTACCTCGTCTGTCGCTCTGCTAAAGAAAATTTAATAAAAATAAAATGTATGTATGTTGTGTCTACCTTTCATTTTGATGTGGCGTGTTTGCTCACATTTTGCGCTGAAATTATTTGTATCTGGCCAATTTGCGGAATAGAAAAAGTTTTTCGCCATCGTTTTGCCATCGCAATCGCCGTGAGACATGACACAGCGACATCACATTGCTGCAGTTTATTGAACTGCACAAAATATCGCTTTGGAAATTGATTAGGAAATGGCGAGCAATTTGTCAACAGAGTAACAAAACGATCCATAATATTGTCTAAACAGTGCAGTAATTTCTATAAATCTCTGACGCGCCCCAAAAGACAGACAGACAGACAGTCAGACACAGAAACTCACACAGGATGCAGGATAAACTGTAAACTCGAGACTCTGTGGACCAACCGCAGACGAGACGCGTCAACTGGCAATGCAATGTCACTTAGATGCCAGCGACATCGTCCCATGTCTGTCATCGCACCACTGATGACTGACTGGCTGACCCAGCTCAATGCCAAATCCTCGTCCTCATCCTTATACCAATCCCAAATCCTCTACAGTGACCTGCTTGGCATTGTCTCTGTCGCTTTGTTTCCTTTTTTGGCTAATGTCGGACTCAACATCCGCTTAGGAGTTTCTCTAAATTGGATTTTCACAGCTGCCAGACACCGAAAAGTGAGTGGAAACAAAACAGCGACGAGAAATTTAACACGCTTTAGTTTTTGGTAGACGATTCATCTGCAACAATCGAGCAATTTCAAGGCTCATTATTAACCATGGCCAAAGCAACAAACAATCAACTAAGCGTCTTGCCATTAATTGCAATTTGCGTTTGCGTTTTCTATTTTCGTTTTTCTCTCATTGGATTTCTGCAACGTTTTCGACACCTTCCATTAAGCCGAGTACCGAGTGCATCCCACTCTATATATGCTATATGCATATCGGGTGGCCACTTCCGGTGGCCATTTTGCGTCAAGTCGTGTAATTTCCTTTGCAGCCACTAAACTGTGTGCGGTTGATGACAGATAAGCTTGCTTCAGCTTCGGTTGCCTGCGCTGATGTCCCAATGCTTTTAACCGCAAAACCTCCAGCAGCCAGCCACATGAATAATTCGCAATGGAAACTTACCTCTCTCTCTCTCTCTTCTTCTCTCTTTGTCTCCCTTTAGCTTCCTTTTGCACTTCCTTTCTTCGACTGAATTTGTTGCTCAAAATGGCCGACTGAAAACTTGTGCAAATGCATTGAATGATTTATTTGGTGTGATTGCCTCAAACACACACACACACTCACACACACACATGGCTCTCTTCTCTTACACACGTGTCATGTGAGTGAGAGCAATCAAACAGTAGCAATCGTATGTAGTTGTCGTTTGTGGTCGACAGAGGGCGCCTTTTCGGGCTTTGTGCATTTTAATTGGCCGCTGTGTGGATGATGTGGCCAAGTGTTTTGATTGCTTTGTCATTGCATTTCAGGCGCACTAATCATCACCTCTCTCCCCTCTGTCCCCCTCTCTCTTTCTATCTCTTATTCCCTTGCACTCTATTTTGAAGCTAGTGCCTGGCATTTATTAATTATAAATGCTGTCAATTGCTCAAAGTGATCGCCAGGGGGCGCTATGCACACTGCACTACAGATACCCAGCAAACGTTGGGTATGACCAGCTAAATTGAAATTTGAATCGAAAGTGCGCTACAAAATTATACGGCAAATAAAAATAATAGTTTTTAAGCTATACATTTAGTTTGATGTGAAAATTAGTATTAATGACTACTTTATGTTTTTAATTAACTGTTTATTTTATATTTTCCCATTCTTAATACATATTTTGGTTAAATAGATTCCAAATATTATTTTTTTTAAATTTTAATTTGGCATACTATGAATATTCTTTAAAATACACTAAATTAAACGTTTGGTATAAGTTCAACTCATATATTTGCCTGTAAGATTTCATATCCCATATGATTTTAACTTCTAAATTAAGAAACAGTGTGATATCAGCGTTGAAAATCATATTACGAATTTGTAAAATGCATTTTTATACCAACACATATACATTTTACAAAGAGTTTTTATTGTAAGGAAAAAACTTTATATAATAACAACAATTTTGCATAAAAAAATCCTATAATTCAATTCAATCAATACAAAATATCTGGCAACAAACATTTACCAAATCACAAAACTCAAAATTATTTCGATTAAGTAGAGTGTTTGATTGCGTCTGACCAAATTATAAGATCAATGGATTTACAGGGTATTCGCCGAGTCGATTGCATTAGTTTGTTGTCCTTGTACTTGTTGTATGAACTATTTGCCATTGATTTCTTTTGAACGCATCAAAGTTAACAGCGCAGCATGCCATTGCAGTCCATTGAAGCTGAAGCGAATTTCTCTGGCAAAGCGAGCAAAGAGCAAAAAGCATTTCAATTGAGATTTATTGCGGCGTGTATTGGGCCGACTAAAGGGCTTTGGATGGGGGCTGTGAGTTAGGCAGAGAGCGAGAGGGAGAGGGAGAGAGGGGAGGGGCAGAAGTGGCGTTCTTCACTTGTTTTGCATTTGCACTACTTTACGGGAACTTCACGCCCCAACAGAACCAAACAGAACAGAACAGAAGCTGTGCCTTTAGTTAAGTTTTTAGATTGAAATTTATTGTAGTGATGGAACGTAACACCCTCTCTCTCTCCCTCTCTCGCTCTCTCACTCTAATGCTCTCTCTCGCTCTGGCTGACAAAGTCAATTCCTTTGATTTGTGGCGCTTTTGCGTGCAATTTTTTAAATTGAAAATCACTGCCCTGCACAATCCTTTTTACATCCTGTGAGCTCAACGCTCACTGCGCCCAAATGAATTCGTTTCGTTTCGTTTCGTTTCGTTTGCTCTGCTTTGCTTTTGCTTTTGCTTTAGTTTCTTTTCATTTCGATTCGTTTTTTTGTATTTTGTTGTATTCGGTTCTCTTTTTTTTTGTGGGAAATATGCACAGCGCGTATTTACTTTTATCGTGATTTATGCGCCACAATTGATATTGAGGTTAATAAATTGAAGGCTGCGTCTCGAACCAGAAACAGAAAAACACAGAACCAAAATCTGTGAATCTGTGAATCGAACTGAGTATCGAATAGAAAAAAAGCAAAGAAAAAGAAAAACGGAAACGACTCTTCAAATTGAGCTCAAGTGCAGCCAAGGCATTTTCAATTTCTATTTCTCAATTTTAAAGTTCATTTTTACAGCTTCAAATGTTGCTCTTCTTCTTGTTTGTTGGTCGTTAACCGAAAAAAGGTCATTTGACTATTTAACCCTTTTTTACGATACTCAATCCGATTCGGTTTCGGTTTCTGTTTTCCGTTTCTGTTTTTGTTTTTGCTTTATGACCGGCCCTCTGGCTGACCTTGACAAGCATCGTGTAGCGAACTGACTTCTAATGCTCACAGGATGTTTGGGTTTACAATTCCGGCTAACCTTTTTCTTATTTGTGTTTCCTTTTAAGCCCGCATTTTGCTCCGTCAAGACTGCCCTGAGGTCAATGCTTGCATATTTGACATACTTAACTGTCTCTCTTTTCTTTTTGTACCCCGCTCTCTCTTTCTCTCTTGCTGTCTCTCCTTCTCAGTTGGATATAACTTACCCGACTTTCCCTACACACTTTTGAGCCGCCTAGCGAGGTGTTAAGTGAGGTCACACAATTCCTTGAGCAGCTGTGCAAATGCAAATGGTATCAACTTACCTAAAAGAATTCGGAAAAGTACTCAAAAGAATAACACCTAACAACAGCAGACTCTATTAACAGACTTTATAAATAGTAGAGTACATTAAATATGTCGATAAACATAATTAAAATGTTCTTCAAATTTGAAAAAAAATATTTGCCTGGCAACAGCAAACTTAATTTCCTTGAATAGACTTCAAAAGACAGACTATATTAAATATATTGACGTAATAAAAATATATTCTAAAACCCAAAATTTTTTAATTCAACAAATAATATGTATTTTTAAAGAAAATTTATTATGACTATTGAAAAGCCAATATATTATCAATAAAATATATTCTTATTATAATAGCATATATCAATTACTTTCTGTATTGAAAAGCTAATTTTTTTGAAAAACACCTCTTCTTTTTATATATTTTTATTTATTTACAATTATATATCTAAAACAGTCTGTCAGTATATTCCTTCACAATATTGACTTATCATTGCAAGATAAATTATACATAAAAACTTTAAAGACTTTGATTAAAAAGAAATCTTAAAAATACCAAATAAGTTTAAGAATTGAAGGCAATAATACTAATTCCAATTATAGTTCTACAATTTTTCGCAAATCATTTATAATAAACGCTGAATTTATAAATCAGAAATAATATTGAATTTTTTTGTACATTCTATAATGATCTTATTTTATTAACACCAAATTGACTTTATTAGAATAAAGCAAGTGACAAGTTAACTTTTTGCCTTATCCCAAAACTCGCTTCTCCCCAAAGAAACCAGAGAGGCGTGTGTGGCCTCTTAACTCACTCCCTGAGCATCTCATAAATATGATTTTAATCGATTTGCACAGACAACTCCACCAAAGTCTACCAAAAAAACACACACAGTTCACACTCGTGCACATCCTTTGGAAAAACGGAGGAAACCAGGACATTTCAGCGTTCAAAGAGCCATTTGAAAACAATGAAAAAGCAATCAAATGGTAAAATTTTTCGGTTGCAAAAACTTACACACACACACTCACAAATTGTAAAGTTTTGGGGAAAAAGTTTATTAGAAAGAGAGAGCGAGAAAACCAAAAAACCGACAAAGGATAAAGGACAAAAAATATGCGAGTAGAAAATTTGCGCATATTTTGCATCGAGTTTGATAAAAAAAACGAAGAAAAAAAGAATACTTAGAAATAAGAAACAACAACTGACAAGCGACTGAGTGCAAACTGCAAACAATTCGAGTTAATGTAAAAACAAGACGCTTAACCCCGCATACCCTCCCCTCCCTCTGGTAACCCAATGCGGAGTTGCTTTGGAAGTGAGTCAAAGTTTTGTGTCGTTTGTATAATTTTCGACTGCCAAATAACTCGATATGTGTTGTTGTGTTTGCTGGCCGATAAACTGCTCTGTTTCTAGTTGGTCGATCGTCTCTCCCTTCCCCTCCTCTCTCTCTGTGTTCCTCTTTGCTGCATTGTTGTTATCTGATTGCCAAAACTGCATTTGGCCCACACGACCTAACCCCAAACCTAACCCCAAAGACGAAACTTCTCCTTGTCACTAGTTTTGTGTTTAGCAAAAAGTTTCGCTTCGTGCTTTAGCTTCAGCTTCAGCTTCAGCTTTGGCTTTGGCTTTAACTTTGCCAGAGTTGTCGCTCCATTTGGCTGCCTGTTGTTGCAGTTGGCCGATTACTCTGCTGCCCTTTTAGCCATGTTGTCTCCTTTGTTGTCGTCATCGTCGTGTGTTGCACTCTGCAATTGTTCCGCACAGTTTGCTTGCCAGCGAATGTGGAAACTTTTTTCATTTGTTGCTGCCTCAAATGTATTGGAAAAGAGTTTGCGACATTCTTTTTCGTTGCTAAGTGAATTGACCACAAGCCAAAATTCTCTACATCTCTTTCTCTCTAATTTACGAACTTAATTAGGCCACTGACGGGCAAAATTTGTCTGGCATATTTATGGCACTTAATATTAATATAGCCAACAAGTAGTACAATTTCCAATAAGTTCAACCCGATGGCCATAAATTCTCATATTGCCTTTCTCACTCACCAAATTATATGCAACACACATACATATATCTATCCATGCGGGTTATCTGGCAACTCTGGGGCAAAACAGTTTATCTCTCAGCACAGCCAACATAATTAGCTCTAAAATGGTGTGAATCATCTTCTGCTTCCCCGCAATTTATTGCCCTCATTACGTGCCGCTGTCGAGCTGTTTATATCTTAATTATTTTAATGGTTTATTATGATCCAAAAAAAAAAATACGAGCTCTCTTCTCTTCTGATAATGTCGCGTGATTGACAGACAATTGCTATACACACACTTCGATTGGCAAACATCTGCGATAATGATAAATGCGATACGGAATACTTTAGTGTATAATAATACTCAGACTTATAATAATACAATAATAACAACGGTTTGGGGTCGATCATAAATCGTGTGTTATACTTATGGAAAATGAGATTTAATTGGACTACAAAACTATGGCACGATCGGAATGGAATGTCTGGTGTTCGTAATTATTGCTCAATGATGACATTGATATTACCCCCAGAGAGAGAGAGAGAGAAAGAGAGAAGAGATTGTCGTCGTCGTCGTCGTTTAATTGAAATGCTGTCGCAATTGAGATGATCTTTGCCAGCGTGCAATCTTTTGCCATGATCAGTTCTACGACCCCAACTCGAGCTCATTAATTCTATGATCTTTGACTGTTTGGACTCTGATAAGCCACACAACAAGTTGTTGTTGACGATGATTGGCCTTGACTTTAACCAGCGATTGGAAAGTGTGCTATTTTGTTGTTGTCGTTGTTGTTAAGAGTGATCTTCGTTCTATCCAGCCATGTCGATCTTTATCGCAGCAAAGTTTTAAGATTGATGGCACTCGATGGCAAATCTTTCATGTTATGTCCAACGATTTATGAGCTTTAAATGGCTGCAACTCTCATTTGTAATCCACTGTCAATTGGCATGACGGGGCAAACAGAGTTTTCTCTCGGATCTCGGCTCTCGATTGAATTGTCAGCCATAGTAAGCCACCCAGCGAGTCAGTCAGTCAGTTAGTCAGTCACTCAATACCGATTTCAACTGAAGTGAGCTGTTTAGCGCTCTCAATGAGCATTGACAGAGCTGCGGCTCGACTAGTTAAGGAGAATTCCCCTGGGGGCTACGACTGTGGAGAGGACAGGAGGAGACTCTGAGGAGGCTGAGAAACAAACAAAGCGCAGACAATCAGTGCAGGTGATCAGCGACTGAAACAAAAGGCCAGCAGGAAAGGCAGCAAAGGAAGCAGAGAGAGAGAGAGGGAAGAGGGAAGAGAGGAGAGCTGCCACCCAGAAAAATCACGATGTTGCAGCTTAAAGTTGTGGCGACTGACGAGCTGATGCATGGCCCGATAGTTGTTGCCCGCTCGACGGCAACAACGACAGCAGCAACACCTCTTGTTAGTTTTACTGATCATGATCAAGGCATCGACGACAACGACGACGACGACAATAACAACTCGACTCCAGAGTGAAGTTTGCTGCCCAGCGGCCAATTTGATTGAAACCACGACCACATTTTCGTTGTCGCTCAATCACGAGAGGCGCGCGGGATGTTGTTTGCATCTTGCATGTTCTCTGTGTGTGTGGGTGTGTATATGTATGTGTGTGTGTGTGGCAAGTAGAAGAAGAATGTTTTGTTGTCCTGGCCCACGACTTTGCTGCTCAGCGCACAAAGCAAACAAGCGAAGCATTGTAAGTTCATTAGCGGCCAAGCGCACGATTTACTCGAGCTTCGAGCTCTGCCACAAAAATTGGGATTGGGAATGGGACTGCGACTGCGACTGCGACTGAATCGAAATGCATATAAACATGAGATTTTTGCAATGTCTACACATCGGAGACTGCAACTCCGCTTCCTAACTAGGCAAAAATCACTCATAGGCGGAGGCAAAAGCCACAAAACTGGCCACATGTGGTGCAGCTTACGCTCTTTCTCTTCTTGCTGCCAAACCGGCTCCAGCTCCAGCAGTCATGTTCTCTGTTCGTTGTTGTGATGCACGATCAAGCACCACTAAGTGCTGGGGGCACCCTGCAGCTAAACAGCTCCCCACACACACACACACACACACACACACACACACACACACACACACACAAACAAGCACAGGGTGTATTGAACCGGGCAGCGAAGCGTCCAAAGCCAAAAGTCAAAACGTGAGCCTGGATCTCGAGGTGCGCTGCCCATTAAACCTGCCTTGATCTTGCTATGTTTAGTGTGGCTGCCTCTCTCTCTCTCGCTTTTGCTTTTATCGCTCTTTTAGTAGCGAACGACGCTAACAAGGCAGCCGGAGGAAGAAGAGGCAGAGCAGCAACTGGGCAACTCGTTAGGAGCACAACTCGACGACGACGACGACGTCGACGGCGGCGTTATCTGGTAACAACGTGTTACGAATTACTTTTAACAAGACCCTTAGCAGATAAAAACCTGAAAACCGGTCGACAACACACACACACGCACCAAATATATTGTGAGAGAGTCCAACCATCAACAGAGAGCTAAGAGCACAAGAGCGCGGCTCTCGCACGCACTGCAAAAACGTGCGCTCATTAGCAAGACAGTGCGAGCGAGAGAGAGAGAGAGCATGCACATACAGGAAGACCTTGCAATTAACGCAGTGTACTTTTTGGGCTAGTTCCTGTGATTGTCATGCACTGATAGGCTCCCGGGAGTGTGTAATGAGTGCATTGCGGCTAATGATGAGAGAGAGAGTGCGAACACCCTGTATGCGAAACGTGCTTCAATCAGCATCAGCAACATGAACATCAATCTGCTCCTCACTCACCCACCACCTTGTTCCTCCTAGCTGTATGACAGCAGGGTGCAATGCTTAAGCAACGCACGTTCAAAGAAAGCAACAAAAAAAAGTGAGAGACAGAAAGAAAGAGAACGTACGCACGTAGAGTATTTTGGGAGAGTGCAAAACCAGAAAATATGCGAAAGAAACGCAGCCTAACGAGGGGGAGGTTGCAGGCAGCATTGCACATGTGTGTGCTGTCTTAACGCAAAACTGTCATTTCATTCACATTTGTCAACTGTATGGAAGTCTGGGGGTTGGGAAAAGTGAAAGTTTGCCAAAGGGAACATCAACTAATGAGCAACCACATCGAATGTGAACAGCTGCACTGCCAAAAATATTGCCAGGAAACCTTTAAGTTCCATTTATGAATCACAAACAAAATTAAGAGCCGATAACTTAATTTCAATTTGACTTGCAAAAAGTAAAGTTTCAATAATTGCATTCTATTTTTCTAATATTCCACTTCCTAATTTTGAATTCAATACAAGAAGTCTTTCTCTGCATTTTTCCATACACATGTCTGTGGTATGCATTTATCGCATGCTTTAAAATACTTGCTTCGCTGTCCTGGCACTTGCAGCGTCTCTTTAAAATTTCAAGCCATCGCAGCAACCGTTTCAATTTCCAATTATCGCATGCTATAAACAACACAGAGCAATACCTTTGGCACTTGCTCTTTTACGCTCTCACAACGCGCTCTGTCTCTCTCCGGCAGTTGCTCTCACATAAAGTGCGCTCTCTCCGCTGTGCTCTGCGTGCACAGCGAGCACAACTCGTTGGGTTGCGTCGCCTCAGTTTATTTTCGACGATCGCAGCGTTTGGTGGTGTCGCGCACGTTGTTTGTACCAACCAACACTCGAGAGACTCGCTCGCGTCTTCCCCAAAATCGGTTTGACAATTGCGCGATTGCGAAGCGAGTGCCTTAATTACACCTTTGCAACTTCAATTAATCAATAAAAGCACAAAACGAATGAAAACGGTAAAGACTGCTCTTGTTGTGTATCTGTAAGATACGAAAGCATTTGTCGTGTGCATTTTTTGTGGCTCGGCAAATGAGCTGCCATTATTATTATCATCGTAGCATAGTGTAAACGAGCGACGAAAATACAAAGTATAAAATATAATAAATAAGCAACAAATAAAGGCTGTCATAAATTAAAAAGAAGTTAATAAAACAGCCGCCAAGTGGCATCTCATAACAAGACGACCATGCTGAGAAGTTGTTGTTGTCGATGTTGTTGTTGCTGTCGCTGTTTCTGTTTCTGCTGAGGCAAAACGAGTTATGAAAATACAAATTGTTGTATCTCTCTAAACTGAGTGCGTGTGAGTGTGTCTACTATAGAAAACAAAACAAAATAACGAAACAAAAATAACAAAAAAGAAACAAGATTTGTCGCGTGTTTTTTTGTTATTGCTTTGGTGATCTGTGATCGATGACGACGACAAGCGTCAACTGAAAATTGGATTTTTGGCGCTCATCTCCCCCCCAGCCACCCGACTCATAGATCTCGCAGAGATCTGGCAGAGAGCTGTCGCCTGTCTACTTCAAGCTGACACCTATCCGCATTGCTGAGTACTCGTCGTGTCTAAACGAGAGTGTGTCGAGATATCTCAACAACATTTTGGCGCTACATGAAATTTTAATTAAAAAATCTGTCCAAAAATAAAGTCAAATTACTTCGCACCCAAAAGTATCTGTATCTGCAACTGCAATTGCTTCGCCGTCCTCGTCGTCGTTGTCGTCTTGTGAAATTGGATTAACTGTGACAGTTGCAAGGCGCTTTTTTAATTACCACGACACGTCTGGGATTACCAACAACAACAACAATCCGAGAAGCAGTATCAAATCTCAGCAGCAACAGCAGCAGGTATGTGTGACAGTGAAAATGCCACCAACCACACAGCAGCATTGCAGCAGATACAAATGTATCTTTTGCAGTCATGGGAGCCAAAACGTTGACTGTCAATTTCATAATTTGCAATGTGTCAACTCTGGCAAACTGGCAATGGAAAATATTTGAGAAATGTTTAGAAAAGTGTCTAAGAAAATGATTTATGTATTCTAACATAGAAGATGGATTGTACTTGATATTTGCGCTGTATTAATGCGATTCTTTCATTACGCATGTTACACTAAGTAAACGTAATCGATTAGCAGACAACATTTAGTGGACTCTCTCTCTCTCTCCCCTCTCGCTCTTAAGTTAAACATTTCAATCCATTTCCACGTTAACTTCTGTCAAAAGCACAACAATATCATAACACATATAGACGGCAGATATATTCGTGTTTCGTTTGTTTCTCTGTGTTTTTTTTTGGTAGCCCTCTTATCTCTGCCCATTTTTGTTGATTTCGATTTCCTACCTAGTGTGTTGCTCACCTTTCGTTTCCACATTCGTTTAGTTTCGTTTTTCCAGCTTTTGTTTACCCAACAAAGAGTTCAAGAAGCGCGCACAGAAATACGAGTGTGTGTGGTTGTATTTCTGTGTTTTTTTTTACTACTACGAATCAATATTGCTGTCAAAAAAACAGAAAAAAAGAGGGAAAAAGTAACTGGAATCTTATCTCTGTGCTCGGTGCTCGGTGCGTGGCTGCCATGAACATTATTTCATTATTTGTTGTCAAAGTTTTCGGCTGCCGTATCGACTACTCTTTGACTACTCCACAATCATTTCGTTTATTTTTTTATTTTTTGTGTTTTTGTTTTGGGGCCACAGTCAGGTTGAAGCTACCTGGTTCGGATCTCATTAATCTGCCAGCCAACAAGCTAAGAGAGAGCAAGAGAGAGAGAAAGATACAGATTTAACTACAACTAGCGAGATAGCATCTTTCGGTTGTTGCATTTTCATTTGGAAAATTATAGTTTTTGTGGTCATAAATTATGCGTAACGTGACACCTTTCTCGATGCAGGTTTCTTTTTTATATTTTTTTGTGAACGAGGATCGAGTTTTTTTTTATTGGTCGCTGTGGCACGAAAATGATTTCATTAAATTTCAGTTAAATGCAACAATAAAAAGACAAATAAAGAAGAACAGACGCGCTCAAGGCCAGGCCAGGCCAGGCCAAAGGAAGTAGCTAAAGGTGTTGCACGAATGCCCGAGCAAAAATATCAATTTACATACAACACACACAACAGTCCAATGGCCTGGAAATGGAACGAGGACTGAAACTGCGACTCAGACTTCGACTTGGACTTGGACTGCCTGCTGGCTGAGTGAACATGGGACATCATGCGGTGCGCAGTTTTCTCTCGAGTTTCTTTTTAGTTTTGTTTTTTTTTTTTGCAGCCCGCACATTGCAATGCGAAATATTGCGCACAGTCAGCGGAGAAGGATCGAGCAACGATCGCAGGACTTCATGCTGTGGCGACACTCAAATGCCAGACGAGACTCGCCTTTGACTTTGTCATATGCCTCGTTTGGTTCGCTTTTGACCGCCCGCAGATCTTGTCCAGCCCTCCGCTTCCACCCCCTCGCTCTGCACTGCTCTCGACTGAACAGGTGATCAGTTTACAAACGCTTCGCTCCTTTTGCTACCTGGCTAAGATCATAAATTTTGTTAGCGTCCCTTGGCTCTGTTTTATTGCCCGTTCTCAGTCTGCGTCTTGGCCATAAATTTGTGGCCCTGGTCTTGACTTTTTTTTTTTTTTGGTGTTCGTGTGTGTGTGTGTGAGTGTGTGTGTGTAACTTGCTCAATTCGCTTTTGGGTGTCTCGCGCTTAATTGTGCGGATTATCTGAGTTCTTTCTTCGTTCCCCACTCTCAGAAATAGCTGCAAAATTTATTGACAAGCGCATTGACACTCCGTCACTTTGTCAGTCAGTCAGTCAGTTGACTTGTCAGCCAGTTAAGTTGTCAATTTGGTATCCTGTTTAACATTTCTCTCAGCCAGCTGTCACTCTTGGGCGCTAATGTCGCATACTAATGCGATCTCGAGATCGCCGCAGCTATATTATTTGTATTTCATGCGCATTCTGTTGACAACAAAACTAGCCAGAAAAACTAATTTCAAATATGGTTTTAGATGGCGAAAAAACGGCTGCTGTCAATAATTTATACTCTATGGTATATTTTAAATGTAATAGTAGATGTACAAAATATACCATTTAGTACACATTTCGACTGTAATTTTGTTACTCATTTTATTTAAATATTATGCGAAGCCAAGCTTTATATACTCACTGATGAAATATATTCAATACTTTTCCCTAAATATTTTGATATATTACTGAAATATTTTAATATATTAGGTAACTCACTTTTTTTAGACAGAAAATTTAAGAAGAAACCCTAATTTAAAATTTGATTTTATTTTAACGTTTTTCAATGCAAATTTTCTTCTTAGATTGTGTTATCTTTATGAAACTTTATTTGTCGATTTTTAATTGCCTTAAGAATATATATATACAACATATTTTATACAATTGTTCTCCAACATTGTTTCTCTCAATTTTTTTGGCACACACAAAAATGGGGCAAAAATAGCAACAAAAACTATAATTAAATATGGTTTGATTTAAAGTTTTTCGATGCAAAGTTTGTTGACAAATTAAGTTGTTTATTTGCAGCTTTATTTACAGTTATTTTTCTTACAAATTTTATTAATACTTTTATATATTTATACACTCAAATTGTGACACACACTCTTTGAACAGTTTGCACAGAAAATTGGATAAAACTAGAAAGATTTTTCAATGCAAATATTGTCTCTAAATTTTATTGCATATTTGCAACTTTATTTCTAGTTATTTAATTGCCTATAGAACAATTGAACTTTCAAAGAAAACTAACTTCAAATAGTATTTGAAATTAAACTATTTGAATTTAAGTTTTTTTCATATTTAACTTTCATTGCAGTGATTTATTTGTATTCAGAATTTCTTTAGAGCACCTGCAAATTATGTTCATAAAATATATTGGTTACTCCAAACTTTATTTGTAGTTTTTTAAATTTCCTTGATGGCGGTCAACACGTCGTTGCAACATTAATGAAAAAATGTATTCGATTTATTACATTATTTTAATGGTTTTCAATGCAAATCTTATTCCTAAAGTAACTTTATTTTTAGTGTTTTAATTGCCTTTTAATTAGGGTCTTTTAATACTACACATTATGCTGTCAACATCTGGCTGCAACATTAGGTTGCACCCAATTTGGTGGCATACAACACTCGTTGCACTGCTTCCCAGGGTCAGCACTCGGATAATTATTGCTGGCCACAGAAGAATATTGTCTTTTGGGCTGTCGTGTTATTATTGACAAACAAGTTGTACTTATTGCCCAGGCTATAGCTATAGGGAATTGGTATTGGAATTGGATATATTAAACTCAGTCAGTTTTGTGCCCTGCTCAACGAGCTCACGTTGCAAGCCGCACATTGGACAACCAATAATTTTCAGTCAACCTGAACGCGACCCTCATAATTATAAAACCATTTCAGAAAAGAAGAAAGAGGACGCTTGTTGTTTAAACAACAAGAAGAACATCAACCACACAGCATATTGATTAATTTTTTCTCCCTTTGCCCGCAGAAAAGTGAAGTGAAGAGCAGAGAGATGAGCATGAAAGTCAAGTCAAGTCCGAGGCGAGACGAGGCGAGAGCCAAAAACCGTTCATCAACTGAAACTGGCCAAGTCAACATTGCCGTGTGCTGCAATTCATCAAACTCGATGTGCTCCATCTCCATCCTCTTGGTTCTTGGTTCATCCATTTGCCATGTGTTCACCTCTCGCTTCCTCTCTTCTCTTCTTCTCTCTCTCTCTCAGCTTGTAGCTCGTTTGTTTGATTTATTTTGCAGCTCCTTCAATTTTCGTTTTGGGCTGCGCAGCTCAGTCATATCATTAGCCCTGCTTGAGGTAGTTTTTTCCCCCTCTTCCCTCTTCTTCTTCGTTGTGGTTAGCCAGGCCCGAAATCAATTTGACATGATTGCATTGATCATAATTTTCTGGTGCCTTCATCGATTTCTATACTTCTCTTCGGGCACTTTTCGCTGCCTAACATATTTGTTTTTCTACTCATCTTGTTGTTGTTTTTTTCCACTCTTTTTATTTTTTTTTGTCGACTCGTGTGTTTGTCTATTAGTCGCTTTCGGCTCTCGTTTTGAATGGAGCTTCAAACAATTAGCCACACACATTTATTTAAATCATTTCGAAAATTCTGCCAAGTTTCGTTGTGTGTAAAGTTTTTCGGCATCTTTTTAAGTATGAACTTTAGCGCGATTTTTTGTCAGTTTTTTTCAGTTTTTTTGATAATTTTGTGTTTAAGCCATGGCCAAAACGTTTGCTGATTGTTTGTCTTTGTCCAATAACAAGGCGTCAAATTGAGTTTTAATGGCACTTTTGCTAAATGCTCTTTGTTTATGAGGGTTTTTATTTATTTATTTCGTTTCGTTTTCGAAATTGATTTTTGTGTGTGTTAGCTTGGCAATTATTAGGCAAGAGCCTAATGAGATCTTCTTTTTTGCTTCTCGCTTATTACTTACCTAGATATTTTTTTTGTGGTTGTTGTTGCTACTTTTGCCATTTTGTCTCGCAGTTCAATAAATTCTTTTCATTGTGTTTATCGAAACATTTATTATGCATCGTTTTTTCAGTTTTTTTTTTTTTTTGGTTTTTTTGGTTGAACACACACAACAAGCTATCAATTTTTCAGCATTCGTATCTGGCAGATACATCAAACTAAACAACCAAAGCGAAGACAACAATAAAGAGTGCTGACAACAACACTAAAAACTTGTTGCTGTTGTTGTCGTCGTTGTTGTTGTTGTTGTTGTTGGTGCTAACTGTGTCGCCAAAGTTGTCGTTGTTCTCTGTTGTTCTCCTTCGCGTTGCTGTTGCTGTCGTCGTCGTTGTGCAGATAAATTCCATAAAACTATAACGACGACTACCTAAACAACAACAACAACAACAATGACAACAGCAACAACACTGACAACAACAACACGCTGGTTGCTGACGCTATCGTGGCGCAGCGAGCGGAGAACTGATGATGATTTATGAGCGTCAGAAATCAAGTAGAAAATTACGGTAATAGAACAGCGGGGCGCTGAAGTCAGCCCATGCCCAGCTCCCCTTCCCCCTCTCCCCTCTCCTCTAACCTCTCGCTGCCCGAGGTAGACAAACAGAAGAACTCTAAAATACAAATACAAAACACATACAAAACGAAACGAAACGTCGACGACGTCGCTTTATTGAGCAATTTTAACTAGAATTTATTTTTGGTCGTCATAGAAAAATTATTGTCGAAAGAGCAAACGAACGATGAAAACATTTTCTAAACACCAAAAAAAAAATACAAATAAAAATAATAGCATAGAGAGCGTGTTGTTATTGTTTTGTTTAATATGCTAATTGATAGTGCAAATATTGAGCATACGCCTAGTTGAGCAATTTGCATTTAAATGAATGGTGGGGAAAAACCGAAAGTGTCAGTTATAAATCCAACTGGCGCGACATGTGGGTGAAGCTCTCTCACCTCCCCTTTCCCTTCCCTCTCCCTTCCCTTTTCACCGCTCTCTAATTCATTTAGCAGCAGCAACAACAAGAAGAACAACAACGACAACCAAATGACACCTTGTTAGGGGTTTGACTTATGGTCTTTCATTTTCTTATTCAACATTTTACATTCTGTGTGTATTTTAGCTGGAAATGTAGCGACTATGTGTTAATTTTGTTTGAAGAACAAATACTCGAAAAAAGCTAAAGAAAAACACGCGTTTAGAATGAAATTTAACAAGCCGAAAACAAGACGAAAATTTAATATGTAAATCTAGATTGAGAAAATATTTGTTTAGATTTTGCAGGACATCGCAGACGGTTCTAATGAAACGTTTTAATTAAATTGAACCGCTGCAGCTGCATTGCTTCCATTGAAATCAGTTAAGGATAACAAAGAAAAAAAGAGAAAAGAAATTAAATGAAGAAAAAGATGAACACAACAAGACAAAAAAAAATCAGTAAGAAAGCTACAGTTGAGTGTGCTCGACTGTGAAATACCAGCTACTTCAATTATACCAAATTAATATACCGCAAAAATACTAAAATATATTTGGTATATTGTGTATATTGTGTATAGTACCAAATTCAATATATATAGTAAAAGTACAAAGTAGTAGTAAAGTACAAAATATACCGAAAATTATATTTGGTATATTGATGTAGTAGTACATTCAAAATATACCAATAGATTACAAAATATATATTTTCAATAAGAACCATATTCCAAAATTATACCAAATTAGTATACCACATAAATACTACAATATACCGAATGTTATATTTGGTATATTTTATATAAATACTGTATTCAATATATATTATTATATTTGGTATATTTTATATAAATACTACATTCAAAATATACCATAGAGCACAACACATACCAGATTGTCAGCCGAAGTACAATATCTTATATTCTCTGAGATCCAGTGTTCCATATGGACAGACGGACAGACATATAAATGTACATGGCTATATCTTCTCGTATGTAAATACTTCGAAAAATCCTCGTTCTGCACAAAGTTAAAATACCCTTCTAGCCTATGGATAACGGGTATAAGAAGTCTGCACAAGTTTAAGCAGAATTCAGTTGAAGGAGTCGAGAGTTGAGACTCAGGCATCATTAATTCTCACCCAAGTGTGCTCATTTAAGATCTGCGCATATTTCCAATTAAAGCAACTTGCAACTCTAATGAACTTGAAGATATCAATCTACGCGCTGTTAACCCTAAAAAACCGCAGACAGACTGACGAAGTTCAGCAAAAGGCAGCGAGAAATCAACAAGGAGAACGGACCAAAAAAAAAAAAAAAAATGTCAAGCTAATTAAAATGAAAACAGCGAGCAGAAAAGGAGAAGGGAAAGAGGAAAGAGGAAAGGGTGAAAAGTGGAGCTGAGGCATGCAATATAATTCATAAAAGTGTTCAGGCTACAGAGATGCAAGTGAATTAATTTAAATGATGACCAAAAATAGCTGCAATAGATAGATACAACTATGTAGATACATTTGTACATTGCACATGTTTCCAGCAGATACAACAGATACGCATCTCTGGGCTGCACTCACACGCACAACATGTGTGTGTGTGTGTGTGTGCGTGTGTGCAAAGGAAGCGCGTTAAAACAAACAAAAACATATTTTTCTTATAAACAGACATGAGAACCGAAACGAAATTATTTTATTTGAGTCTCCAGTCTCATTCTACGCGCAGGTTCTTTCTTTTGTATCTGTATCTGTATCTGTATCTGAATCTGCAGCTGTGCATGTGTATCTGAGAGTGTGTGTATCTTTCTCTCTGGCATCGAAACATAATTAATTTCTGTTTGTTTAAGGTCTGGGCCTGGTCTGACTGCTGCTTCCTGCGCTCTCTACGACCGATGACTTTTATTTGTTTTTTGTTGCCGTTGCCTTTTCTCCCGATGCCCGATGCATGCCTTGTGTTTGTGCTCCTTGAGCTTCATTGGAATTTCAATTTGAAAAGATACAATACATATTCATTGTCGTCGTCGCCGTCGCCGTCTCTTGGCTCGTCTCGTGTTGAGCATTTAAATTTGTAGTCATAAATTTTTGCAAACGTCATAAATTAAACATTTGGAAACTGATACGTTTTTGCCGTTCTGTTTTTAAATGAGTTTATGATCGCATTTTGTTTATACTCTTTCACATATATTGTATATTGACGACGTTGACATTCGACCACAAGCTGAGGAGAGACTTTTACTAAAAACTTTATCGAGTAAGCGACGCACCCCGCAAAATATTTGCGCCATAAATTATGCGCTTAATTAATTGGCCTGCCACATGACAGAGAAGCAAGGCAAAGCAGAGCCAGAGTCGCCCATTTAATTAGCCAAAAAGAGCATCCCAATGGAGTCTTCACAATCTCAGCTCTCTCATCTTATTTCAACTCGTCTGGCATTGGCAGGTTGTATAGTATTTTTTTTGTTCGTCTTTAGCTCGCTTAGATTTCTTTTGAAATATCTGTTTTTATGTCGGAACAATTTGAATTCGAATTTCGTTTGGCATTTCTGGGAATTTGATTTGTGAGCGTTGTCATGTCGCGTCGTAGAGAAAAAGACACATGATTTATATGAATCGCCTGACACAATCGCCTGAGAATCTGAGAATCTCGCGCCTCGCGCTTATCTCACAGCATGATCATAATCTATTAACTATGCGCATGTCAAAACGTATTTGGTCATTAATCTAAGCGCCAAAAGAAAAAAGATTGCCCAGATACATGACATTATCGCAACACTGCTAGAAAAACACATTGCGAAAGCGATTTGTATCTGATAGATACATTTTTTGCTTTGACTTTAATTAAAATCAAAGTTACTTTCAATCTAATCATGTTTCTATTAAGTGACAACAAGTTGCAAGATTTTATTTGTTTCATAGTTTGGCAATCGTTCTTTTTTTTTTGTATTTTTTAATTAAACAATAGCGCCAACGTTTATAATTAAAAAATTGTCATTTTGTTGTCGTTTGCTTAACTTTATCAACTCGAAGCTGCTTACACTAGAGATTACAACTGGCAAATTGAAGGTGCGCTAGGAAGGAGCTCGAATCAAAGGCGGCAGAAGATACTTTTGTCATGGTTGTTGTTGCTCGACTTATCTGCAAGTGCGTGGTTAGGCAAATCTTACACCCACACACATACATTTGTATCTGTATCTGTATCTGCACTTGTATCTGTATCTGCGCTTCGTCTGCTTGCCTTTTATTTTGTTTTCCTTCTTTTTTTTGTTTTGTCGCGCGCTGATTAAACTTGCATTATGGCATTCAAAGAGTGCCGTTAAAGCAAATACAACAACAACAACAACAACAAACAAGGGGCTGTCTTTAATAAGAAATAAAAACAAAAAGTTAATTAAATTGTAAGCGTAGTGTTGCTGCTGTTGTCCCTTCCCCCCCCTTCACTCGCTGTGCACACGCAACTTCTTCATCATCTGCGGCGTTGCCCTTAATCCCATGGCGTGATTAAAGTAGTCCAGCGTCTCCTCCACCTCCCTCTCACTCTCTTTTGTCTATTTTGCCCCCGCTGCCTTTTCCTGTTTGTATTCCAGTTGTCTGTTTGCCCAAGAGTCGCTGCCGCGCTTTTGAAGTGTGTCTCTCGCCCAACTTGCAACATGGAACAGCTACTACAATTGTCTTTGTGCTGCTCGCTTGCCCCATTCATTAGCTAAATATTAACATATTATTTGCCTAGGCGGCACATAATTCAGGCCACAATTTAGCCGGCTAAGCCAGCCAACAACTCTTTTTCTTCTAGCCGCCCTCGCGGCACTTGACTTTCAACTCCCCAATTTCCCCCTCTCTCAATTTTGAGGCACATTCTTTGGGACACAGCCTGTAAATTATGTCGCATTACTCCTTTCTCCTTTTTCCTATTTCGTTGTTCGTTTTTCGTTTTTTTCGTGGCCAGTTTTTCACGCCATTTTCCGGGTTGCCTGTCACAACATAAATCAGTCGCAGCAACAACGCGACGTTTTTCCCTGAGCTCATCAACGTTTTACGCTCATTACATAATTAAGTTGTACTGCTTTTAATAATTTCTAATTAAAATTTTATAAACATTCTTTTACGATGATCATCAACAACAACAACAACAAAGTGACTTTCGTTTTATGTTTTTGTTCGGTAGCTTAAGCTGTGTCAATATAAAAACTTCAGATAAACTTATCAGAGCAACTTTTCTTTTCTTGCATCTCATTACAGCTGAGCAATATTTCTTTATTGTAGCTCGAGTCATCTTCAAAAAAATAACAACGCTAAGGAAAATCACAACGGAATGGAAAAAATGGTAAGTTCATTTACATACCCACAAAGAAAATTTCCAATTATTTTCCGCGTATATTAAATAATAAAAAAGAACAAAATCGTGTCTTAGTCGCTGCTAATCTTAATTAAAACACGCTCTCAGAGAGGTAAAGCAAAAACTCTTTCGAATCTGCAGTCATAATCAGGCTGTCGTGTGCAATTTCATCTTGGTTTCGTTTCGTGTTCATAGACCAAAAACTTGACCTTAGCCAAGCGAACTGCCAACTGACAACTACCAACTACCAACTGCCGACTGCTGTTGCCCCTTTGGCTACTTCATTGCGCTTACTTTGCCACAACCAGGCAAGAGAGACTGAGACTGAGACTGAGAGCAGGCTTTTGTAGTTGCTGGAAATGCTGGAAAAAAACGACTGACCCTGTGCAATTGACCATGCTGAGGCTAAGTCGCAGTCTCAGCCACAGACTGCAGTTGTTATTGTTATTGTTGTTGTTGTTCGAGTCGTCTCCGTCGTCAGATACTTTTCAACGCCAATTTTGCTCTTCAAAATGTGGCATCCTTTAGCTAGAGCTCTTGCAACTGTTGTTGCCGTGGGCGATGCATTGCAGACGCGACTTGTTGCCCCATTGTTGCTTACCCTTTTGCACAAACGATCTGAAAGAAACAACTCAACTGCGAAATACCTGCTATAAACATTATAGACATGATTTTTGTTATAGCAATTACTTAAATTACTTCGTAAACAGATTAGCAAGCATTTGGAATGTGTATTTAGATTAGAAATTAGTTAAGCTATTACTTAACTATAAACAAATTCTTAGCAAGCATTTAGAATGTTTACCGAAAAATTTGCTGCTTAAAATATTTGAATTATTTTTCTATTTGAGTGTCTAATTTTTGAAGCAATCTTCAATAATATTTTTATGTAACAACTATAGGAACATTGACTCCGAATTTCTTCTAATTTCAAAAATTTTGATATTTGGTATATAAATTGATTTTATAGTTTTTCAATTCAAGAGGTTAGAATGCAACATATCTGAATTCTGTAGCAATTTTTAATTATGTAGAGCCTATACAAATATTGTCTCCAAGTTTCACAACTCTAGCTCTTATAGTTTTAGAGATTTAGGTATTTATATTAACGGACAGACAGACAGACGGATCAACTTCGTAACTTTTCATGCTGATTAAGTATTAACTTTATATGAAGACTCCTTTTGTTCTATTGTTATACATTTGCATAGCACACTAAATAGTTATACCCTTACTACACTTTTGGTTAACGGGTATCAAAACATCCCACAAAACATTCACACACATTGAATCCAAACTGCAGACTCGACTCGAGTCGAGATTCTGAGACACGGCCTCGGCTTCAGCTTCAGCTTCAGCCTCCTCTCAGCCTCAGTCTCAGCCTCCGTTGGAGTCTCGTGCATATCTCTTGCCACTTTAACGTTAACGAGCTGTTGACTTCTTTCTGCTCGCCGACAGCTGAGTTGAGTGCAGAGGCATTCACAACTGCTGTTGTTGCTGCTCTCCTGTCTCTCTATCTTGCTCCATCTTTCACCTCCACATCTGCTCTTCTTTTATTTATTTTTTTTTGCTGTGCCTTCGTAGCATCTTCATCATTTACCGCGTCTCTGCTTTAATGTTTTGCTTCTGCATGCAAAATATCCTTTAGCTACCGCTCTCTCACTCTCGCACTCTCTCTGTCTCTCGCTTCATCACTGTCTGAGTTTGGCAGGCGTTTCAATCTAGTTAACATGCTCCCCTCAATCTCTGTCGTGCTTCGCTTTTGTGGCTCATTTGTTATGCGAGGCGCTATCAAAATGTTCTCGTAATTAAACATGAAAATATTTCCATAAACGCGTCTCAGCCGATCATCTTCAACTTACACCCAAAACAAAAATTAAAAAAAAAATAAAAACGCACATTGATTTCTTGCCTTGTTTACTAAAATTTCTGTTCAACCAAAAAAAAAATCAAAAAAAATACAATAATTAATTAAATATGCCAAACATGCCGCGCTGTTCAATTCTCAGTACAAAACAAAAAGCACAGAGAAACTCTCAGCATGTGGCGCTGTTGTCCCTCTCTCTCTCTCTCTCTTTTCTCTTTGAGTCCCAACTGATGGCAGACGTTTAAATTTACAGTTAATTGAATTATAATTGTGTGTGCCTAACCCTCCCCTGATCTGTGGCTGCCTCTCTTCAAATTGATCACGATCCATGTCGAGCAGTCAATCAATGCTCAAAAATGTATTTCCATATTTTTTGTCTATTTGCTTTGTTTATTTATGTACCGAATGGGTTCGGCCTTTAATTGGAAATGCCACTGTAGTAGGCACAAAAAAATGGGCAAGGCTCGAAAGGGGGCGAACTGTGTTATGTTATGTGTATATGTACATATGTACGTAGGAGTGGAGGCATGTCGATGACTGATATCGACAAGGCAGATAAATTATTCGATATTCGACACGAGATGCAAGCAGCAGCAGAAGAAAGCTCAAAGAACTTGCTCAATCACTCAATCCACATGTTGTACGATTTCTTTCGGCTAATTATAAAATCAGGGATTCCCTTGTATATGTGAAGAATACATAAATATAAATATCATTTAATCTCTTGAGATTATAGGCATCTCTATCCGATAAAAAATGGAAACGAAGCAAAGACTTTTAATCATTCAGCATATTTCTGTTTTAATTTAAGCGTTCATAAAATTTTCTTAAACAGAATTAATCTAAATAGCTAAAGAGAAAATACTCTAATAAGCATATAATTCAACAAATGCTAAAATGTATGAAATATTAAGAGAGTACTTTCAGGGTAGTTCTTCTATATATTAACTTTAATAATTCCCATTAAAGCAGTTCTAAAAATTTAATTTATAAACTGAAATATACCTTAAACAACTTTCATAAAGGTAAAGTCATCTGCAAACAAAGATGATTTTCAAAGTACCCCACCAAAAAAAAAAAAAGAGCAGAAAACTAATGAAGCTGTTGTCATAAAGATTAGTAAGTGCGAGTATTATGAAAATATATGTTCTGCTATTAAACTAATGTTGACACAGCGAGTGAGAGGTGTAAGTTAGATAGAGATACACAGAGTACCAAAAGAGCAGAAGAGCAGAGCTAGCCACATTATGCTAATCATTAATTAGATCTACATGCGTTATACAATTAAATGAGACTGTTTTCGGTAATAGTATTTTTTGGGTACAATTCCATAGAAGTAGAGCGACCAGAATGTTTCCCACGAGATGCAACATTGGGCCATAGAATAGAAGAGTAGCTGCTGGAAAGCACACACACACACACACACACATATAAAGTGTGTCGTGTCTCTCTCTTTTGGAGTTGCCATTACATCATTTAATGTCTTATATGACATCTGGTACGCCCATTACCTGACATTAATTGACAATGTGCGACGGCAGTAAAAAGCCCAGCACAGCCAACTTTATGGCTAATATAAAAAAGTGTCGAAAGTTGCCAAAGAGTCAACGAGACGAGACTCGAGCAAAGAACGATGACGCATAAAAGTTGCCTCAAGTTCCTTAAACCAATAGAGCAGCAAGAAGACATCAAGCAGCTGAGTGCGAGTGTACTCACATATACGTATGTGTGTGTGTGTGCGTGTGTGAGCTATGATTCGCATTGCCAAAATGTGTCTCCCTTTCTCACTCTCTCTCTCTCTCTCGCTCTTGCTGGCAAACTGCCATAAAAACTGACGCCGTTTTTGCGTAGTCTGCTTTTGGGCTTATGGAAGCAACGCAACGCAGACTGGCGACATCGCCACAACCGCTGTTAATAACTCTGCAGTCTGTTGTCTGTATTTTGTAGTCTGTCAAGGCTTAGGATCGTGCTTCTCACACCTTTGCTGCCAGCTACTTGCACGGTTCAATTGAAACGCCTCGACGGCGTCAATCTAAACAAAATCGAGCCCAAAGAAGTTGTGCCCTACGGCATCTGATGAGATGTCTGTGGAAGTGAAAGTGGTAGAGAGGAGGGGGGTGGGGTAGGGGTGAGGTGGCACCACCCGTCGCGTCAACTGTTGTGTGCATCATCATCCAACATTGAACATCCCTTGGTGCTGTTTCCGCCCAACAAATTGCTGATTGCTTTAGCTGTTGAAATGCGCTTGAAAAAATAAACCAAAACTCAAGAAAAACGCATAAATTATTTGCAGCAGTGTGCGTGGGAGTGGGGAAGGGGGGTGCGAGCAAATTAAGGTGACCATATGTGGCCGCAGGGCAGAAGCCCCCGACTGTGTGTGTGCGTGTGTGTTTGTGTGTGTATGTGCCTCATTCAAGCAAGTGAAGCAAGAAAAACAGTACATAAAATCAACAAACAGCCACGAAAAGATGCGAGAAAAAAAACAACAACAACAGCAGCAGCAAGAACAACATTTGAAATGCTATGGAATGGAATTCCTGCGCGCGTTTGCTTTCGTGTTTCAAATAAACTTCGAAATGCATAAATAGTTTACAACAATAACAAGCAGAAGCAGCAACAGAAGCAACGGCATGAAGAACAACAGGAACAAGTGCGTTGATTGCCGGCAGCCTGCACTTTCCAAAGTATAACAATGCTAAAGAAGCGTGGGCTGCCTTCTCCTCCCTCCCGTCTTTTGCTCTCGATCTCCATCAGTTGCCGCGTGCCGCGGCTATTTTAAAGAACTCTCGCATCGTCTGCCACTGCAGCCGGATGATGATGCCAAGAGTTCATTGCATTCGTGGCTGATACATCCATACACACACACACACGCCCCCTCTCCCATTTGGCTGCTCATTTAACGCATCGATGGGAGCACGTCTGGCCATTTTGCAATTGGCAATTGGCACAACTACAGTCCCAAAAAAAAAAAAAATACTCGCAATCGTCGCCATTTTGTTCTTTAGTATGCAAGATGTGCAGCATCGATATGTGCACGTTATCGATAATGAGCTCAATTATCGAGCAAATTTCAAACCAGAGTTCCTTCTCAAGAATGCAAATCTTATCGATAATTAGCGTTGTCATCGAAGAGCATAGATGGCGCTGCTAAAGTGCACTAGCGAATAAGTAAAGCTCAAGTTGCAAAGATGTTTTTCAGCGAATTCACTGCGTGTGTGTTCTAAGATATTGTGAGTTTCCTTAGTTTCTAGAATTGTTGTCATGATTTCAATTAACATATTTTTAAATGCAGCATCTGCATGACAACTGCCTTGCAGGAGACACACACACACAGCTGCTGCTGCTGCTTTCTCTAAGAGTTGCACAGAGTTTACAATGTGTACTCAAAGTAATTTCATACATAAAATTGGCGGAACCAACATCAACTTCAACTCGTCGCGTCTCGGCAGGAGTTTGGTCTGCTGAAGAACCTGCGCATAATTTTTTTGATTGACAAGCGCCCAGGCAGCAGCAACAAGAGGCAAGAGGCAATGCCATGTCTGCTGTTGTAGTTGTTGATGTTTTTGTTGTTGCTGTTGTTGTTGGTTGAGGACAACAACAAAATATGTAAAAAACATATAAAAATAGAAGCAGGCATGAAGGTAGAACTCGAAAAACCAAGTTTCCACTGGCCCATTAGCATTTCTGCCACATATGGCAGGCAAATGGAGGAACCCAATGAAACATACACAATGCAGGCAAGCAGACAGACAACGACAACAGCAACGAGAGGCCACTGCGGGCGGGCTGCAGAAAAGAAGGAGGAAGAGAGAGAGAGAGAGAGAGGGCTATAGCTGGTATATCGACTACGAGTTGGACTTGGGCTTGGTGGCAATGACAACAAGCGGACGTAGTGCGTTTTTTATACGACTTTTTCGTAGGCGTAACATGTGTGGCATAAACAAAGCCCAAAAAGACACCAGATACCAGATACTAGATACTTGAGACTCTCGCACGCCAATGCCAAATACACACACACGGACACACACACACAAACAGGAAGGCGTGAAACTGTTGATAGCACTAGTCACTAGTCTATTGCACTTTTTTCTTTATGGGCTGCAATAAAAATATTTACGATGCCATAGCGCCAAATATGTAAGAGCCAATTCTAACGGGCAGCTGGCCATAAAGCAGAGCCAAGTCAACAAAATGATACAGTCTGTAAATTGGTGGAACACTGAAACAATTTACGAGTTTGGCTTTTTCAAATTACTATTTCGATCGTTTGTTCTTTTACTCTTTTTTTGTTTCTCTCAAATATGAATATTCTTAACGAGTTCTAGACGCAAGTCACATTTATGCTGGTAAGAGAATAAACTAGGAAATACAATATTTTGAGTGCCAGCGTTGTTAAAAATGTCATAATATTTACAGATTTTCGTTTTAAGGAAATTACGAGGATGAAGCTATTGGAGTAACAAATGTTTCGAGTGTAAACATTTATTTGAAAACGAATTTCAGATTTTAAAGAAACTTACCTTCAACAAATAATGATGTTCCCCTTATATGAATAAACCTTTACATTTCGAGCTAAGAAACATTTCGAGTAACACACGAAAAACACTCATAAGTGATAACAGAAAGCAGTGAAGCTTATCAGAGAACAACCCACGACTGACTTGACCTGTGAGCTCTTTAGTTCAGTTCTCTCCAAAATGCGGGTCTCTTTATGAGGTTAGTAAATTTCGAGCATTTCGTATTTAAAAGTGACAGTTGTGTGATATGGACACAGGCGAATACAAAGTTCAGTCTTGACGGCCGTCTGGCCATCAGTTTGGATTCAGATGCTTATGCTTATGGTTGATCGTCGATGGCTTGTCAAGCACTTTCCCCAATTGAAAAATGCTCTACAACAAGCTTCGACGGCGGCATTTTCACTTTGATTTCGTTGCGGGGGAAACCGACAAGCGATAAGCGAACGATTTATTTATGATTTTTTGGTTCGATTTGTGGCTTTGGGCTGCTGCTTTCATAAATTTAAATTTCGGTTTTTTATTTTTCTGGTATTGTGGATTGCGGTGTGGCCCTCGTTTCAATTAAGCAATTGTTATAAATTGTTTCGATTTTTCTGTTTTGTTTTGTGGCACAGAACAGACCATATCGAATACACTTGATATTGAGTGATATATGGACGTGTGCTGTGAGTTCTTATCGATAAGATTGCCCGGTCAGAAGCTCTGGCTAGCACCTCCACTTCCCCTCTCTTCTGTGTCCATTGTTTTTTTCTGACTGGCTAAGAAATTAGTCAAACTTGAAGCGCATGCATGCAAATTATTGTTATGGGCAATTTGGCCATTAGTCACAGCGCCATAAATTATAAACGAGATGCCTCATTGAAATTCCCCTCTAGCCAGCGTCCACAAAAGCCAACAAAATAGTCAAGTGGCTAAGAGAGAGAGAAGGCGAGAAAACGAAGAAGAGAAGCGCCTCGGAACATCGACAATTTATTTATGTTATATGTTTTGGGGAGTAAAATAATTTGTGGTATTTGGTAATTTGTGAGCAGGCATTGGAATTGGTTATGCATTTGGATTAGCTAATGTTTATAGCACTTCGAGCGCATTAAATTATTGACAAAATGTTTAAAATTTATTTGAGAAACGAAGTTCGCTTCGCACAGAATACTGAAAGCATTTGAAACTCGACACGAAATTTACGCAACTAATTGATTTTGATATTTATTTAAGATTTTGAGCAACAGAAAAAAAACAAAAAGAAAACATACACAGGCAAAGCCAAGAAAAACAAATGCTGCAGCAGAAGCTGAAGCAAAGGCAACGGCAACAAAAACAACAGGAATGCCATTAAAAGCCATTAACTGAAAACTTAAACGCATGCCAGAGACAGCAGCCAAGAGGGGTGAGCAGCCAGTGGGGTAGAGGGGGAGGGGTTGTGTGTGTGGGGAAGGGGGGGAGCCGCGTGTTTATCGCTCGGCGTCGAGTCGCACGCATGCCAACAAATAAACCACGCTAGAAATCCCATTAAATACAAGAAAATAATACAAGGCAAAGCCAAAAGAAGCAACAACAACAACAATGAAAACGAAATAACAATAACAACAAGAAGAAGGCAGTCTAACAAACATATACATACATATATAAAAATCAATGCCAGGAAGCCACCCACCCAGCAAACCAAGCGAACAACGCAGCCCGCGGGGCGTATGCGTAATATTACAGCACTGAAAGCAAATGATGCCAGCACACACACTAACACACACATACACAGATATCGAACAATGTGTGTGTGATAGTCAGCTTATTTTTACAGAAAAGCGGCGACAAATTTATGGCATTGAAATACAAACCAGACATCGAGACGTCAAAAATTCCTTCTTTAGCTAACAAAACAACATCATCACAAATGATGCCAACAAATAAACCACGCTAGAAATCCCATTAAATACAAGAAAATAATACAAGGCAAAGCCAAAAGAAGCAACAACAACAATGAAAACGAAATAACAATAACAACTATTTTTCGTTTTCGTTTTTGGCTAAACTCAAAGTCAAGCTGCAGAATTCTTTTGTTTTTGGCTTCTACTACTATTAGTTGATCAAATAAATAAAGCGCCTTTGACCACTAAAAAGTCAAATTTATGAGCAGCAAGAAAGTTTTGTTTGTTTGCATTTTGCATGCAAATGCACAAATTAAATGTTTTTGTATCCCCAACAACAATGTTGCTGGCAACAATGTTGCCAAAGTCGTTTATTTCATTTAGCTGAAAATGAACCATAAATTAAGTAAAATATCCAAGCAATTAATGCGACAATGCAAGCGAAAACAAATATGTTAAACGAAGCGCAAACAAAGGAAGAGAAAAAAAATCGTAGATTTGATCGACAAAAACAAGTTGTGAAGTGAAGCAAAAGTCTGTACCTAAAACAAGCAATTAAGCACACAGGAGCAGGACAAATATACTTAGCTGTGATAACTCTCTCCCTCTCGCTGTCTCACTCTCTCTCTCCTCACTGACAGACCATTAATTATCCATGTCAGCGACATTTTGTCACATAGACAAGCAGGAAAGAAGATGATGACATGAACATCCTCGCATCGCATTTATGTGAACATGTTGCAGATGTATTTCACTTAATTTCCACACACACACACACACACAGAGACAGACATTAATTAATACGTGTGCAGAACACGTGTGGCACTAAAAATTGTTTTGCGCCCCGTTCGGGGAATCTCCCATGTTTTGTCGCCGTCGTTCATCTTGTGGCATGCAACGCACATTTGACCACAGGTCGTTTGTTTCACGCATTCAAAGTGCCATAAAAAATTGTGTTTATGGCCGGAATTCTTAAGACAGTCTCACATAAAAGAAGCAGCAGCAGCAGCAATTCCTCTTTTTCTATGTCAATGTCAAGACGCAATCGAATGTTGCCACTTTAATTGCCATAAAACACACACACACAAACACACAACGTTGCAACGCTGCAATTACAATTACAATTCTATGAAAATTTAATGGTTCACCGCGCAATGCATTTACGACACAGTTATGACATCTAAAATGAAAAAACAAAATACAAATAAAAAAATATATTGTTAGAAGGCGACGACGAACACACAGGCAAACAAATTAACCATAAAACGCAGTCGATTATTAAAGGCCATAAATGTAAATCATGCAAGAATACAAAATGCTCTTCAAAATGGCAATAAACATTTTGTGGCTGTTGAAAATATAATAATCATAATAATAAAAACAAATGTATATATACAATATATTTTATACGCTGGATTCTAAATAATAAATAAGGCCAAATTGGTCGTCAGAAAGTCGTTAAAAAATAAATATACAAATCAGTGAGGGAAATAAACAATAATAAATTTCACAATATTTATTTATAATTTTGATATTAATCGAATTGTTGTTGTTGCTGTTGCACGTTGAGTCGTAAAAACTCGGCAATAATTTCTATTCACTTCCACATCACTCGTTGTTGTTGTTGCCTTCCTTCCACTCAACAGGCCATCAAATTTATGTGTTTATTTTGACACTTTTGTAATTTACGACCTTTCAACTCTCACCTCTTGGCTGGCAACTCAAATTTCTATGAAGACTGGCAAAGGCAATTCCTTTTTAATTGTTTTTCCTGTGTCCCGGAAAAGTATGCTAAGCTGAAAATATGGGGAACGGAGTGAAATGTATTTGACAAAAGACACATCCGGAAACACAGGCCAACTGTCAAAATAAAAACGCCTGCTCATCCAGCAAAAATGTCGCAGCAAATGAAAAATAAATCTGCACAGGGAGAATGAAGGACACCCACATGTTTTGCCTTTTTAGCGACACTTGACACTCTTTTGTATTTAGTCACCATCACCATCGTCATCCATCGCCATCCCTTTGCCACATCTAGGAGCAGCAACCCTCCAGCACCACATCCTTAAACGTTGCAGCTGCACTCGTTTCGTTATTAGCAAAATTTACCAAGGCAACTCTCGGCGCTAAAGCAAAGGCAACGACAACGACGACAAAGTCAAGGAAATCGGAAATTTAATTTTATTTTCATGTTTCGTCCTGCATTCGTCAGCAACCCCCGCCAAGCTTGCCCAAAAACGAAAACGAATACGAAAAAAAGAGAAACACTCAACGCCTGTCACTTTGTCCTTTTTTCTGCGGTGTCATTTAGCCCTCGGAACGAAGAGAACAGAGAACAGTTTTGTGCAAAAAATTTAATAATAGAAAACACTCTCGGAACTCGAAAAGTGGAACGACAACTCGGCTGAAATCAACCCCCAAGGGAAGCTTCTTCACCATAAGGGTAAAAAACCAAAAAAAAGAAACACCGAAAACGAAAACAAGTATTTCTGTCGCATTTGTTGTTATTATTATTTATGTTGCAAAATCGTTCAGCATTTGTCGGTTTCCTTAACCCACTTCAGCATTATCTGCTGTTTTTTGGCGTATAATTTATGCATTTGCCTCATTACATAATTCATCACAACAAAGCCAAAGCCTCAAATGCGATCCCCAGAGAGATAGACAGAGAGAGAGCGAAGAGAACAGAAAAGAGAACTGCAATCATCATAATCAGGCAGAGTCAAAGCTCAATGGGCTTTATGCCCAAGCAGACGATTTGCCAAAGAGAAAGAGTGAGAGAGAGACATAGAAAAAGAACGGACAATCCTTCTGTCCACTTAATTAAAATTTAATTGTAAAGCGCACAAGAACAACAGAAACAACAAAACAGCAAAACAGCAAAAGCAACAACTATATGGATGCCAAAGAGCATTTAATGATAGCCAGCGTTGCAGTTCTGCAACGCAGCCGTCGGGGGGCGCCACATGCACATACAATTTGCATGCACATCGCACAAAGCAACAAAAGCGACAACAACACACACAAAAACATCAAAGCGAAATGCAAAAAGGGCTGCAGGGCTGTGCAACGCACAAGGGACGCGGGGCACTCGAAACTGCAAAAAACTCAACAACAGCAGCAGCAGCAACAACAACAATAACAGCAGCAACAAAATACAAAAATGTTGCTCCTAAGCAAAACTGAAAAGTAGCAAAAGTGTATCCTGGCTGGCGCCCTCTAGCGGACTCATTCGCGACAAAAATGCGCATTTAAATGTCAATGATTTTAATGGGCGGACGCGTAAAAATCTTGAGCCAGTTTTGTTTATTACGTTGACGTTGACGTTGCCCGTTGTCAAAGCTGCAATTGAAGCGCCTCACCCGCCGCCCTCTGCAACCTCGCCCACAAACTGACGAACTGACGCCCCACAGGACTCGCAATGCCAGCTGTGGCTGTTGCTCACTGTATTTGCTTCTCCGGCTGCGTTTTGTAAGGTCATGGAACTTGTCTGCATTGACTTTGCGGCCTGCCAGCATGGACAACGGGGGCGAAGAGGCAGCGGGAGCACAGGTCGACTGCCGGGAAAAAGTTTTTCATTTTTCATTGCCCCGCTTGACTCGTCGTTGACGTCGCTGCCGTTGTCGGTGTTGTTGTTGTTGTTGGTTGGCAGCAAGTCGACAAACTGTTTTCATTTTGCGCCGCTACGCGCTTTTTGATGCCGCCGACAGTTTGCTTCCTCCCTCGCCCTGCTTCACCTTTCCATCCCCCTCTCGCTGGCTGCAGTTGCTCCTGCTACCCTTTTGTTCCTTTGGTTGCGAGTTTTTCAATTGATTTTCGCGGTTTTGCTGCTGCTGCTGCCGCTGCTGCTGCAGTACAGCCAAGGCCAACTCTACGTCATTTTTTTTCATCTGTTCATCTCGTCTCCTACTTTTTTTGGGGGGACTGTTGCACCTAGCTACGTGTGTTTACCTGTACTCCGTGTTGTTGGTGCTGCTTCAACGCTTCTTTGTGTGCAGCGAGCCATAGAAAAGTTTAAGTGCTCTGTGGTTTGCAAGTTTTTTGCATTCCTCCTCCTTAATCGGGCATTCAGTCAGCTCTTTTCACTGACGTTTTGATTGATTGCCGCCATTGAAGCGCACGATAACTTATCGATTAACAAGACTGCAACAGCAGACTCTAGTCGATTGTCAGCTCTAATTGCTCATCGAGCATTTTCTTTTATCGAGCAATTACCATGTTTGAACTAGCTCTTTTAAGCAAGTTATTCGCATTTGTTTGTCTGATAAAACTGATCGCGATAATTATCAGCAACACTTGCATATTTAGGCAGGCATCAACTGTACATCTTAAGCTACCAGACAACATTTCCGTCTCTCTGTCTGTCTCGCTCTGTCTCTTCGTTAGTCTGCTCTTGCTTTACGACTTGTTTTCGCTGCCTTTTGCCTTGTTTGTTTAATTAAAACAGTCAAGCTGTAGTTGTCGCTTCTCTGGCTGCCTGGCTGCCAACTTTGGTCACAGCTTCCGCCGTCTGCAATGCTGCAAGAGATGCTGCTCGGGTTAGTTTTGCTTGGCCTGCAATGGCCTCTTTAGTGCATTGAAGCGCAGCCATTCACCAATGTCTTCAACTTTGCTTTAGCACGCACACCTCGCCACGCACACGCATACACAACGCATCGCATCGCATCGTATCATGTAGCATCCCATCCAGTCCAGCAATCGCGTCGCAACGATCTCTACAAACCGATCTCTCCCCACACTTGGCCAAGTCAAGTCTTGGGTAAACATGCCGCGGTCCGGACTCCGGAGGTTCGAGAGCTTGTGCAAACATCGTTGAGACTTGTTGGCAGCGTGATTTTGTATAAATTCTAGACTCAATTTCTTTTGTCGACTGACTCGCTCTCTGCATGATTTGCAAAATGAATCCCGCCAACTTGACTCACGATTACTCCTCCAGAGTCTCGAGTCTTGAGTCTTGAGTCTCGGGGTCTCGAATTGAGCTTGGGACTTAGTTTTGCCGTTTGCCGGCTGGTGGCTGGTAGTAATAATTTGTTACTTGTAACGAGCTGCTTCGACCTGCACGCTTGTTAACAATTAAATAAACAATATGAGTCGCATTTTTAGACGAGAGAAACAACAAATCACTAAATAAACATGCCATATGTCCGTATGCCAGACAAACGCAATGAGACTGCCGGAAAGACGGACGAATGGTGATCGGGGCCAAGACAAACACAAACACACACACACACGCACACATAGAAATACAAACACACATATATTTATAATTTGCTACCACTTTCCATGGACCTCGGACTGGACGACGACGACCACTTGAGACATTTTTTTTGTTTTTGTTTTTCTCTCTCCTTCTTGCCAGTCGCTAGCTCTGTCTCTGTCTATTAAAAGCAATATTTATGCATTTTCTCGATAGCTGAGAAAGAGGCACGTTTGCTATTATTTCCAAGCCATTTCCCATGAACACATGTGCGAGCAGAAGTTGAAGTTGCTGCGAGCACTTATTAGTTGGCTAAGGTTCGTAAGCAATAATACTAGTAGTTGGGTGAACCACAGCCAATATTCCATACCCAATACCAATAGCAATCCTAATGTATGCCTTCTATGCCACTCGATAACAGTATCGAGTAGCAGCAGCAGCAGCCATAATAAGGGCGTGTTGTTGTTGTTTTTAGGCCATCCCATCACAAGTGTTTTTCTACCTTACATACATATAGATATCGACACTTGTAAGAGTGTGTATGTGTGTGTGTAGATGCACATATGTGGACATGACTACGCTTTTGTCCATCCTGCATTTCTCATCAGACTTCTCATCCATTTTGGTCACGTTTTCTATTTAATTGTGAAAGTACAAACACCCATACATGTGAACATAAAAATGCTCACATGTTAGTTTTATAATTACACAGACATACGAAGTGCTGAAATAAAATCATTCAGAATGGTTGTTGTTTCGTTCAAAGCTTAAATCACGCGCTTCGTTCATTTTGTACATAGTTCCTCGAGTATCCTAGTTTTGTTCATTTAGTTCATTGACTAATTTATCGCGCTATCGATTACATGCGATCTCTGCAAATAGACGTTAGAGACTGTAATCGATAGCTAGGCAAACGCATTGCATTATTCCCACGCACATATCTCGATATTGAATTTCAACGTTTATTTGTTGTGAAGGGGGCGAGCTTACAACAATAAAAACAACAACAACTACAGTACTTGGCATTTGCCCATTTTGGCAGCGTTATTTACTTAATTATTTTCAAGTGCTTGGCAAACAATTTTAACACGAAAAATGTTTCAGGCAGGCAGCAACAACAACAACAACAACAGAAGCCGCGCCATCAGCCCCCAAAAAACAAAACCTCTTCAGCGACACGACTAAAGTTTCGTGACTGGGGGTTGATGTGTCGCACAAATGTTATTAATTAAAATGTCATTCATTTAAAAAGTAAAGCAACAAAGGACTCTAGTGCAGCAGCAGCAGCAACGTCGTAGACAAGGAAAGCAAACTAACTACGCAGACTCTTTTTGCAGCTGGCGTTGACAGTTTTGCTTCGTTGCTTTTAAGACTTTTGCGACACGAAATTCGCTTCATGTTCTCTGGTATTTTGTGGACCACACGCAGCTGCTGTCGATGCTGCTGCTGCTGCAGGAGCTGCCACAAAAGCCACAAATATGTATGTCATTTGACACTTGCTACTTGTAATATGTAAGAGTCAATGCAATGTACATACATACTATGTACATATGTAAGAATTTAAACGCCCTTCACTTTTGGCTCCCACTTGACGCCACGCCCAGCTTGACCAGCTGTCAATTTTCGCCTGAGTTCTCACAGCATTTTTGCTCTGAGGCTCTGACCACGGAATGCTTGATGATATTGACATCGATATCGCCACAAAGCTGACACAGTTTCCAAAGATGTCTGACGTCAGGTGGCAACGCTGGTCACGCCACGGTGAACGCTTGCCTCAAACTCCCTGCAATCGGACGTCTTCGGTGCCGTCAAGTGAGCAATTGTCTTGAATTAATTTCTGCTTCATCACACGCCCCATAAGCAAACACACTCACACACACACAACTGCCCCTTTTTTCCATTGGGCCCTTCGGTGGTCTGCCCTGGTGCTGAGCAAACACTTTGATCAAGCCCATCAAGCAGCTTCCACCAGCAGACGCCGTCAAATTTAATAAAAATCACTGATTTTGATTGATGTGCTCTCGGCTATTGCCCACCGTTCATTGCCCATTGCCCATCGCCCAGTCAGCAAATATTGGCGGAAGGGTAGAGACATGTGACACTTCGATGTCGCCCAAGTGTCGCTCCAATTGAAACAAATGAAGCGCATGAAACAGGAAAGAGCAGTTGCAACTTGTCGACACCCCATCAACTACACTTACAGCTCAGCTTTACCAACGAGACAGTTTTTCATTTCTCAAATTTTGTTGAATTCAGTTCAATTTTAACACTGCTTAGACTAAGATCTATTATTCTTTTTTCCTGCTCCCAATGTAATCGTCTTTTTCTGCTCTCTCTTTGCAGTTAGGCCACGCCGATTGTCAAGCGTTGACAATTTGACGCTGAAATCCTTGGACACAATTCGCTCTTCTCTTAGCGCCAATCGCGAGAGAAGCGTGCGAGTTACAAAGGAAGAGCGAAAGAGAGCGAGAGCGCCAGCTAGAGAGCGCAATACAACTCTGAGTTCAAAGCTCAACACACACATACAAAAGCTAACGGCTACGCACAAAATGCAACACAAAATGAATCTGGCAACGCTGCTGGCGCTGTTGCTGCTACTGGCCAGCAGAAGGAGCTCAGTGCTGGCGGATAGCCCACAGCATATGGGCGGCGGCGGCATGGGTATGGGAATGGGCATGGGCATGGGATCACACTCAATGGAGGTGAGTCCAGCGCCTGGCTATGGAGTGCCCGCCATACCCAAAGATCCCAACTCACGTTGCGAAGAAATCACGATACCCATGTGCCGGGGAATTGGCTACAACATGACATCGTTTCCCAACGAAATGAATCACGAGACACAGGACGAGGCGGGCCTGGAGGTGCATCAGTTCTGGCCGCTGGTCGAGATCAAATGCTCGCCGGACTTGAAGTTCTTCCTCTGCAGCATGTATACGCCTATTTGTCTGGAGGACTATCACAAGCCGCTGCCTGTCTGCCGCAGTGTCTGCGAACGTGCTCGCTCAGGCTGTGCACCGATCATGCAGCAGTATAGCTTCGAGTGGCCCGAACGCATGGCTTGCGAGCACTTGCCGCTGCATGGGGATACCGACAATCTGTGCATGGAACAACCTTCGTATACCGAGAGTAGCGGTACCAGCAGCGGTGGCGGCAGTGGTAGCAGTTCTGGCTCTGGTTCTGGTTCAGGAGGAAAGCGCAAGCAAGGTGGCGCCAGTGGCTCTGGTGGCTCCTCATCGACAGCCAACAAGTGCAAGGGCAAGAATTCAAAAAACTGCCAAAATCCCCTAGGAGAAAGGGCAAACGGAAAGGAGTGCACATGCTCATGCCGATCGCCGCTCATCGTCCTGGGGAAGGAGCAGCTAATGCAGCAGTCCCCAATGCTGCACCATCACTGGTACATGAATCTGACTGTCCAAAGGATCGCAAACGTGCCAAACTGCGCCATACCGTGCAAGGGACCGTTCTTCACAAACGACGAAAAGGACTTCGCCGGCCTGTGGATCGCCCTGTGGTCGGGTCTATGCTTCTGCAGCACCCTCATGACCCTAACCACATTCATCATCGACACCGAAAGGTTTAAGTATCCCGAGCGACCCATTGTCTTCCTTTCCGCCTGCTATTTCATGGTTGCCGTTGGCTACTTGTCACGGAACTTCCTGCAAAACGAGGAGATCGCCTGCGATGGACGTTTGCTGCGTGAGAGCTCAACGGGACCGCATTCATGTACTTTGGTCTTTTTGCTCACCTACTTCTTTGGCATGGCCTCATCCATCTGGTGGGTTATACTCAGCTTCACCTGGTTCCTGGCCGCAGGCTTGAAGTGGGGCAACGAAGCCATCACGAAGCATTCGCAGTACTTCCATCTTGCCGCATGGCTTATTCCGACGGTGCAATCGGTTGCAGTCCTGCTGCTGTCTGCCGTCGATGGCGATCCCATTTTGGGCATCTGCTATGTGGGTAATCTCAATCCGGATCATCTAAAGACCTTCGTACTAGCACCGCTCTTTGTTTACCTCGTCATTGGAACCACCTTCCTCATGGCTGGCTTTGTGTCGCTCTTCCGCATCCGTTCGGTCATCAAGCAACAAGGTGGCGTTGGAGCCGGCGTCAAGGCCGACAAGTTGGAGAAGCTCATGATACGCATTGGCATCTTCTCCGTGCTCTACACAGTGCCAGCCACAATTGTCATTGGCTGCTATCTCTACGAGGCCGCCTACTTTGAGGACTGGATCAAGGCACTCGCTTGTCCCTGCGCTCAGGTCAAGGGACCGGGCAAAAAGCCGCTGTACTCGGTGCTCATGCTCAAGTATTTCATGGCACTAGCCGTGGGCATTACCTCGGGCGTCTGGATCTGGTCCGGCAAGACGCTAGAGAGCTGGCGTCGCTTCTGGCGGCGACTCTTCGGTGCGCCCGATCGCACTGGTGCCAATCAGGCGTTGATTAAGCAAAGGCCGCCAATACCGCATCCATATGCGGGCTCGGGAATGGGCATGCCCGTGGGATCGGCAGCGGGATCGCTGTTGGCCACGCCCTACACACAAGCGGGCGGTGCTTCGGTGGCATCGACCAGCCACCACCATTTGCACCACCACGTTCTCAAGCAGCCGGCGGCCAGTCATGTATGACATGGAGAGTCGGGAGGAGCATCAACCATGGGTGGCGGCAGCGTGCTGGGTGGTCACGGCACACTGATGAGCACGGCGGGCATGAGCAATAGTACGGTCGGTGGCGGCGGTATGTCTGGCATGGGAGCTCCTCCTGGCAGCTTGTTACAACAGGGCGGTGTTGGCGCCAATGGCGGTGCACCCGGTAATGTTTACGGCAATGTCAATGGTGGCGGTGTTGGCGGTGTTGGGGGTGTTGGTGGCGCCGGCGTTGGCGGTGGGCAAAGCACAGCGCCCGGTTCGGTTATCGATTCGCGAGCTGTATCCGTGGTGGTTACTCTGCCCGGCGGGCCGGGCTCCCAACATCCGGGGCAGGCGTTGAGCGACTATGGTCCCATATAGTTAATGGTACGCCCGGACACCGCGCACTGGGTCTCAACGAGTAGCTTCAGCCAGCTGTAAGAGCGCAGTTGTCAGCTCCAGCACCTGAACGAAGTCTCATTCTACTCTAAACATCTCTTGATCTCTATCTCTGTCTCATTTCTCTGTGCTGCACTATTAGCTATTTCTTTTTCAGAGGTTTGAAAAGCAAAGCCATATTAATTTTTTGTAGCCGTAGTTTGTTTACAGAGTTTGAACTATTTGCGTAACATTCTAGTCGAAAAAATAAACAAAAAGCCTTTGAAAAATGTTAAAGCGCTCAGAAGAACGAATAAGAGAAAGAGACCGAGAGAGAGAGAGCGAGAAAGTTGAAGCGCAAGTTACCGTTAGCCAGGCGCGTTTGTTCTGCAGCCTCCCCCATTTAAAGCATCTGTTCTTTTTTGGTTCTTTCCATTAGTTTCTTCAACGAAATAGACTGAGAAAACAAAATGATAAGTAAATACAATACACATAACAAATAGAAATCGCGAAGAAGAGAACAACAAAAGAGAGCTAAAGCGAAAGAATAAACTCTGCCCACACTGCCAAGTCAGAGCCACGAGCCATATTTCGAAATTACAAGTAACTTTTAATCAAACTACCTAAACTATTAACCTTAAACCTAAACCTAAAGCTATACCTAAACCTTAAACATAGAGAAAACAAAAAACAAAACACATATTTCGAATTCGCATTCGCATAGAAAACTACGATTAGTAAGGGTTGTCGCAGTATCAGAATGAGAGAGCGCACAGTGTTGCAAGGAAACCATTTGTAAATTATTTAATCTAACTTAAGGCATTATCCAGCACTATTTTTTGTACATATTTTCAAATTGCTCTTAGTTTGTAAACGACTTTTTTTATAACTTACAATCCTAAACTAAACTAAAAACGTAAACTAAACTAAACGAAAACAAAAACAAAATAGAAATATGAGGACATCAAACGTAATTTGCATTTTAGCGTCACAGGCAGCGCTGCATTTAAGCTCAAAAATTGAATTTAATTTTTACAAAAATTCCCTAAAAACACAACAAAAAAAAAACAAATGAAAAAATATAATATACGAAAAGTGTATGGAAGAAGATTTTGCCAAGTTCAGCTGCAGCCAAACGCAGGGCATTTTTTGCATTTATAAAGCAAAGGAAAATTGTATAAAGTAAACATTTATATAATAGTATTAAATAAATGTAATGTTAGTTGTAAACGGAAATCCCCAAAAAAACGAAAAAATATCTTTCAAGCATTAAAAACTATTGTATTTTTATTTAATATTTGCATATATTTATATATATTAATATATAAATATGATGATGTAAGGAAAAGCGACAATTTAACTGTTGGCATTTTAAAACCCGCATCACATACGAAAGAAAACAAAAACAAAGCAAAACAATTATATAATAAATTATATAATATAGCGTAGAAACTATGTGTGTAATGTTTTAGCAACTATAACTATTTCTATAAACAAAAACAAAAAAAAAAAAACGAAAACATGAAAAGTTGTAATAAAAATTATTTAAAAAAACACAAATTTATCTTATGAGTTCTTCATTTCTGTATTATTTCTTTATTTCATTTTAAACGTAAGTTTATTATTTCAGCGTATTTCAACTTTTAATAAGGATGTTTGCATGCTTGCTTTATTTATAATTCTGTTTAAATTTGTTTAACTTTTAGCATTTACACGAGAACCCTCAACACTTATACGTATCATAAAAACGAAGCTCTCCAAGTTAAGCGAACAAAAGAACAAACGATAAGCAAAAAAACCAAAAAGTAAACATTAATTAGCAAATTTCTCTAAATGACGTACAATGTTTAATATACATACATATAATGAAAAGTAAAACAATAACAAATTACCAAATACGAAATACGAAAATACAAGATACGCGTACTATTCGATGTTGTTAATAAGCTTAATGAACAAATAAAAAAAAAATAAACATAAAGAATATTGCTAGCCAGTAGCATTTAGTTTGCGAGGAATTTGTGCGAAATCTTTAAAGAATTTCTCACATTTCGGCGTTTTACATTTTAGTTTTGGGCGTAAATAGTAAACGCTTTTATCAAGAAAGTAAAATTAATAAATCATTATAAAGTAAAATATACTTATTAAAGGCTAAAGAGTGTAACGAATATACGTAAATGACAACCAGTCAAAAGGCAAATGTAAAAACAAAAAACAAAAAAAAAAAAAACAGAAAAATGGAAATGAATATTCTTGAGCAATTTTACGTTGATTTTGTGTGATTGAAAATTAGTTTTCTAAATTGATGAAAAGTAAAAATGAATTGCAATTTGCGAATGTATACGATTTTTAATTTTTTCCAACGAAAAAAGAAAATTAAAATTTATAAATAATAATGAAAAAAAAAATGGAAACAATATTTCATAAATGGATTTGGAAAAGCTGGGTGATTGATGGATTGGTTGAAGTTACACAAAACCAGAAACTTGACGTCAAGTGTAGTTGTGAATTGTATTTTGTGAAATGTAATTTAAAAACCATAAACAAATATTAAACGAAGATGCAAATGAAGAATAAAGAAAAATCAAACAAATTATATATACAATGCATATTTATATATATTTAAAGAAACATAATGAACGGCATTAAATACTTTAACAATACAAATAATGCAGACATTATTTTATTTACACAAGAAATTACATTTTTTAAATCCAAATTAAATGCGATGCTGTCTGTATATTGTGCACATTTCAATTGGCACTGAATTCGTTAACAACAGCAACAATATCCACAACAATAACAACAACAACAAAACAGCAGAAACAGCAACAAATAAACCATCAACAAAGGAAATAAAAAAACAAGCAAAAAACAAATAATATTAAATACATTTGTAATTGAGAAAAGGAAACCATTTAAAATAAAATCTAACAACATAAAATATCGATTTTCATCTACGACTATTGCACTGGGGTGAGGATTGAATCTCCGGCTAATGGGATGGTAAATGGCCTATTGGAGGCGATAATGTGCGGACCTAACATTTATTAGCCATCCTGAACAATAGAAAAACGATTTCTGTGCAAAATTAATGCTTTTTATGGATCCCTTGCTCAACTGCAAACAGTTCATTAGCCTTAAACTTTCGCTTGGATTTGACAGACCCAAGTCAATGCATCCAGTTAATGGTCCACTTTCGTAAAATAAACTGACCTCCTATTTGGCTTTAGACACTGAAGTAGATATTTTGTATATAGTTGTATATAAGTATACTACTTGACCCACAGCTTTGCATTCAAACATTTATATTTCGATAGATTTAATTTTCAGCCTCAAAGTATGCAACAAAAAAATTTATTTGCTGAACCTGTAGAAATTAGAAAAACGATCCTAGCTCGGCCATATCCTTACGCATTTTAGCAGGACTTGTTGCATTCGAATCGTGAAGGCAAAATCTATCGATTGGCATCAAATAATTTGGGGTCATCTAAGAATCCAACACTTGTAAAATTTCGACTTCGGGGCGATGAAGAAATTGCTAAAATCATAAAATCCTGTCTAGCTTCAAAAGTAGAAGGACGATTTGAGTGTCATTTTGCCTGTTATTAGCCGCATTAAAAATATATCGTTTGACGCTAAATTTATTTTGATCCTTCCAAGGACACGGGAGATATAACAAGTTTTCTGTAAACAAAAAAGTCCTTTAATCTCAGCTGCTCGAAGGATTTTCAAGGACATTTATACGGATTCTGCTTCTGGGTGGTAATATCTATTGATCTGGTAAAGGACATCCATATCGTCCTTGAAATGGCGAAGTTACGACGGTAAAAGTGATTTTTCAACAATTTTTGCATACCTCCCCCTTGGAAAATTTTTAAAAATTTTCGATAATTTTTTTTGTTGTATCCTGGAAATTCTTGAATGTCAGTCGATAGTGTTGGCCTGTGTGAACACAAAAATGCATGTCCTTTTGAAATCCCTTCAGATCCTACTGAGTTATAGCTAAAATTAAGATGTCCTTTAAACGAAAATAAATTCTATCTGTGCCATATCCTTGCACATTTTGACAGAACTTATTGGTTTTGGTTTGTAATTATGCAGCTAAAACATAAATTCCACTTTCAGATAGGCTCAACAGTTTTATTGCATTTTTGGATATTTTACAAGCGCTTCATTGTAAACATAAATCTATTAAACATATTAAACTACAATTACAATATTATTATTTTTGAATTCAGTGACTTTCTTATTTGTACGTAAACTCGTTTCGATAAATCGTTTCCATGGAAGATCTTGATGCCATTTGTATACCAAAAATGTTCCCATGCTACTCATATCGTGTTCTCATGCTATTGTTTTGTTATTTCATACGTTATCACACTCATTTATATATATAATAATATATATACATTAGGTTTTAACTTGGTATTGTATTCATACTATAATATCTTTTGTTTTGAATTGAAAATCTATCTATGGACTCAGCTAATGCTGCCAGTCGCGCATCTCGTCATTGTAGATTGAAAAAATGAACTTACTAGAGAAACTGGCAGTAGATTTTCGTGAATAATTCTCATTGTACGTACATAAATTGGAGGTCCTTATTTCAAGCTCATGACCAGTAAACTTTGGCTACGAAAAAATTGGTAAAATCAATATACAACAAGCTAACAACAATCTTGACTAAGCTTATAAGGCATAAAAACAAATTTCTATGGCTCATCAATTATGATCATCACTTCATAATACTCGATAGACTTGTGTAGCCGCTGGCACCTTGAGCAGGCTCCGCTCGTCGTCTACAACAATGACAGCAGCAAATGCTTTTCATCACATCCAAAAAACTGGTCTGCTCAAAGTCATCCAGATCGTTCATAAATACACCAGAGCTAATGTCCTCGGCGGTTCGGGTGCCCACAAAGGCTTTGAGATCGGAGATTGGGAATCCCTCCTTATAGTACGACTTAATCGTATCGTATGCATCCATAATAACCGCAATAAACAGCGATAGCACCACATAGATGTATAGCGATATGAACGAGTACAAATAGATCTGACAGAACCACCAAAGCCAAGTCGCTTTAGTCGAGAGCGTCGCAAAGGTCGCGAACATGTCATCGCCGTTGATCAACGCAAATAGGCACTCTGAGGTGGTGGCCAATGAACGGAATTTCATGTGATAAGGTCCCAGTATAAGCCAGCCACAAAATACAAATCCGGCATAGATCAGCAGGGCGGCGATTAAAAAGCGTAGGATTTTCGGCGCTGCTTTCTTAAGTGTGAGTATTACAACGTTATAGGTCTTGAAGAAGCCCAAATAACGTAGCACGCCAAACCATACGAGCATATTGCCAATGCCCAAGAATAATGAGCAGGTGTCCCATTGATCCACCACCATATAACGACCTTCGATTTGTTCCTTCAGCGCCGATCCAATAATCAGCAGCACATCATTAAAGATTATCATAATATACCTAAAAAAAAAACAATCTCATTAATATGCAATCCGCATTTTAAATCTTATTTTACGCACCAGAAGTTGACAAACTCCAGACGGCCATCGAAACTCAGTTCCTTGCCAAAATGTGAACGGAAGAAGTTGACCGTAGTGCATCTCAGCAAATAGGCTCGCCAAAGAGCGCGAATACAAAGTGAAAAGGATAAGGCACAGGTTAGCAACACAAAGATGTTCAGAATACTTCTGAGTATTGCATCAAAATGCGCTTCCGATATGAAATCCGTATTGCCTTTGCACTTTAAACGCGTTGCTTCCGCATCTAGCGATAGCAGCATTTGTCCATCGTGATCTCGATTGTTAAACAATATGGATACATCAAACTTAAAGCAATCCGGTGCAGACAACGGTCCTCCATTCGCCTTAAAGTTTACTGTCTTGATCTTGAACGTCAACTCCGCTGTCACTAGCGACGCAAAGTTGACTTCAACTCCACGATCTTCTAGATATTGTTCCACTCCAATAGTTGATACATTTTGTGGTAATTTCTCGCATATCTTCTCGATATGCGGATCAAAGATATACGATTCATTGAAGCCAAAAATGGTGCCCTCCTTATAGTTCCACAGGCAGAGCGTTAATGGCGGCATCGTATTGTTCGGAGTGGGATAAAAATATGGTCCAATAGAATGACTGATATTGTCATATCCCACAACCGCATATTGCACAGTGTCGAAGAACTCCGATTTTTTATATAATGCAAATGGTCCCACTGCTGGAGGATAGCTCTCGACTTCTCGTGAAGAATCCCATCCATTCAAAAACAAATGCGAAAATGCAATACGATTATCCCAGGTGTAGTTGATGTGGTTATATCGTGAATGGGCAAACAGACATAACTGCATCGTCACCAAAACAATCTTGACAATCTGTAAAACAAAAGGTATGAATAATGTGCACATAATTCCAAAGAAGTCAGATATCAAATTGATAAGCCAAATCATATTTTGTTAAAAAGTCCCGCCACTTTGTCCCCAATTCAATTCTTATGCCAGGGACTACTCACGTATTGATAATTTCTTAATAAACACTATAAACGTTTTCTATAAATACGCTAAAATGCTTTATGGGGTATTGCTAGTTACGTCATGCTGTCTTATCTTCTGTAGGCTCGTACTTCTTATAGTTATATGCTATAGTTTGGCTTTGAACTTGTGCAACTGACAAGAAACCCTAGACGTTAAATATTATTAATCATGCCCACGCACAACTAGAAAAAAATCCCCAATTAAGCTATGTATTTATCAAGTTAAGTAATATCTTAAAAAAATATGGTACCTCCACAAGTACCAAGCATTATTACGTACTTTTTCAAGTGCGATTTTCTAAAGATAAGCGAAATAGTGTAACTGTTGCCCTTGTTATAACGACAAACTGAAAAACTTTGCGGTTGTTGAGGTCTCTAATTGTTCCCATTTAGCTGGCTCACACGCTAAAAGCTAAGCAAATACAATTTCCTCTGAGGCGCACATTGATTACAACGAGAAAAGCATACAAAACAATATTCCAAAGATGTGTCACACAAACAACAGACAGACGGAGAGACAAACAGACAGCAATTATTCGGCCCCTTGTTTTGGCTATCGAATTGAATCACGTGACACGATGCGAGACAATTAAAAGCTCAACAGATGAATACACTCAGCTTAGTGATGTGCTCTCATCTTACATACACATGCAATAAGTGAGCAATTATTCAATTTACCTGCACCACAAATTTGTAGGGAAACTTGCGTCGTGCCTGCCACTTCTCGATGGGATTCATAAAAAAGAACTGCAGCTTGCGACGCATACGCTCCTCATTGTAGGATGATGCCGAGGATGTGGGCTCTGGAAACTCCGGCTGCTCCACCTGACCTTGTGGCGACATCGATGTGGTTGCTGGTGCTGCTGTCACAGTAACTACAGGCGTTGATTGCAATTCCATGCGTCGTCTCAATATCCTGGTGTTCACGTACTCCTCATCGCTTTCACAGCGTGAGTTCTCCCCGCTGCTGGGCGTATGTGGGTGGTGTTGAGCAGCTTCATAGCTGTCGGTACGGCGTTTAACGGCTGGAGCTGCAGCTGCTGCAGCAGAATTAGCAGCTCCAACGCCGTAATTTTGCATTTCAATGTATTGCACTGGCTGCGTCTCGAGGTCGCAGGGCGCTGCGTTGTTGACTTGGTGTAGAGATTTTCTTTTGCAGTGATTCCGTCAACATGCAAAAGAAATTCTACACACGCGCAACAGGCAAACGAATCTTGGTTATATATAGAATGCTTTGGTGAAGCTAGCGACGCTTTTCGACCGAAATTATAATAAATACTGCCCAAAATAATAATAGACGTACGCGAATTGCTTTGTTTGCGTAAAGATAGTATCGATACTAATGAAAGCAGCGATAAATACATCCATCTCGCTCATTTTACCATACGATATTTATGGTAACGACCTTAACGATAAAGAAATTAATGCGTTGTGGATATAAATCTATTTTTTTTAAAATATATTTTACGATATTATAAAATTCGTTAGACTTCAAAATTATTCCATTTTATGTATTCAATATATATTTTTTTTTTACCCAATATGTTTATAGTAATTGTATTCACATATCGAATATTTATCTTATCGATCAGCCACCACACCTCATTCATGACAACGATAACATTTATTATCAACAAGAGCGCTAATTTTTAAATGAAGTATGATTGCTCGATTTCAAAGTAATTCACACAACAAGTTCATTAAATGCTTTATTGTTCTTAAATCAAAAATAAATAAACTTATAATAAGGAATTATGTCTAAGCAAATAAATATTTTAAATATAAAGCTTATATTTAAGAACATGATCCTTTACTCTTTATGGAAACCTCTGCAAAGCAATAAAATAATGATTAGATATATAAATATGAATTTATTGTTAAGAATAGTATACCAATATTCAAGCAGGATGAATAACATTCTAGTTGTGATTCCCCAGTGTACATATATCCATCGGAGCCACAGACAATTTCATCATTTTCATCGTAAACATTGGCACAAATCTTCTCACAATAAGCTTCCTTGTCCGATTCGAGCTCGGCTGGATCCGGTGTGACTGCAGGCTGTGGATTTGACTGCACTTCCGCATTCTGAAAATAGAAATCAACAATGTGTTCAATCAGATAAATAAAGTTCAATTGTAGTAAACAGTTAATTGTTGGAAAAGTGGTGAAAGCAATAAAAAATTAGATCACCCGAAACTAAATTGGTCTCAATGGCTTTAAACTTATTTAGCATTTTGGTTAATTTACAGCTGATTAAGATCTTCAAATTACTTCACGCAATTCTCATCAAAAACAAGATCGGACCCAGACAACCATAAATAAGAAAACGATATTGTGGCCGACTCACATAATTGAGCGGTTTTTTGGCATTTGTTAAGAGTGGAAAGTTGCTGCGCGTTCTTCGGGCTTTGAAACTGTTTTTTGTGGTCCAAGATTTATCTGGAAATTTGATACACAGCGTTATCGATCTTATTTACATTTTAATTGATACACGAAATGCCATTTGAACTCTTTTTATCATCCAGCGACAGTTCAAACAAGAACAGACCATTTGTAAATGTTTAGATCCAAACAACAATGAATAATGACTTGGGTGTGGTATAAAAATAAGAAAAGAATACACGAAAGCTAGAGTCGACTCTTTAACACCCGGTAGCATAGTTAAAGAATACCAAATTCGAGTTTACGAAAGTAACGGATTTTTGAATAACTTTGTAAGATTTTAATAATCTTATCATACAGAAAGTTTCTAGGCGCTTTTGGACTCGTTTTATTACGAATGAAAATGAATTTGTAACTCGTTTATTTCGCCTTGAGTGGTAAGAAGCGGAAGTGAAGAAATTCTAAAAGAAACTTATCTATCCAGGTCATAAAGCTTTGGAAATATAGGTTATGTGGACAGACGATTATGGATCGGTATATGACTTAGTAGAGTTCACTTTTCAGTGCTTACCTTATTAGCATATTCATTATTATCCTTAGCGATGACTGGAACTTCCTGCACTGGCTTCACGTTCTCAATGATTGGAGCTGCGCTGACCGTGGGGATGTGAGGAGTAGAGGGATGTGTCTCGTAGTAAAACTTTTGTCCCTGCGGCGCATTTGTGTAGCTGGCAGAACCTTTAATAGCATCGTGTTCGGTAAACTCAAATCTCAGGGGTTCTGGCTTTTCTGTCTTATGCCAAACATGGCTGTAGGTCACAGGTGGTGTTTGAGCTTTAGGTTGAGGTGCAGGTTGGGGTTGAGTTGGTTTCGAAGCTAATGAAGTAGATAAAATGTGCTTCACCGATTTGTTGCCATCGGACTTAACGACAAAGGAATTCTGACCTGCCTGATAACTGCCTCGAACCACAGCCAAATTGCCAGGAGCAGGATCCTGTTGGTAGAATAGATCGGCAGCACGCAAAGGTTTGTTGTAACTGGATGAAGCACTTGTGTCCGGCAGATGATGCAATTGGGGTTGAGCTTGCGGTTCCTTTTGTATCAATTTCTGCTGCTGATGCTGATACTTGATCTGATCGCGTTCCACATCGAGTTGTTTGTAGTTAGGCTCATGTCGAGGCAGGAAATACTCGTTGGTGCTCATGAAATGCAAATACTCCTCGGCTGCTTTCGTCAACTTTGGGGGCACAGCGGGCTGCGACTGCTGATAGTTTTGGCCAAAGTTGGCTGCCGCTTTGGCCGCATTTTCAGCATCTTCGTAGACTGCATAGCTATTCTGAGCTTGTCCAAATTGATTATATTGCAGAGCTTGTTTCGTGGCGACATCGGCATAGGCTGCTGCTTGTCCAAATGACTGCACTTGCCCTTGACTCAGTCCCAGTCCCTGACTGTGTCCTTGACCATGTCCCTGACCCTGTCCTTGCCCTTGAACTTGTCCCTGCTTGTAGGCCAGATATTTGTTGGCCTCAACTGGAATGGCGTGCTGTTGAATGGGCGCGTAATTGGGGAATTTGTTGACTTCACTTTTTATAGCAACACCATTGAAATGAGGCGATGCCTTAAAGTTCTGTGTGTATTGATTGGGTTGATGATTGTATTGTTGAATCTCTTTGGGCCTATAGAACTGACTCTTGCCTATATCCAGCACAGCAGCATCCTTGGCATGTGCAAAACGTCCTCCATTGGGGAAATTGTTATTGAATTCGCGACGTATCAATTGCGGACCTGGCGGTGGCCTCCATCCAGCTGGTGGATGCACATTTTCTACACTTGGACGAACGCGAGCGAACTGCCCAGGAGCATTGGCACGACGATTTATGGTGGCAGGATCGGTTAGAAATCGCATAAGACGAGCACTACGCGCCGCTGTTGAGGGACTCAATTCGAGATTCAGGCCTTCCACCGACAGAAGGAGGCAGCCAAGGATAATAAGTATCACAGTCACCGTAAGAGTTGGCATTTTAATTCTTCTGTTATTCCACATATTAAGTGCGTTTGGAGTCTGTTGAAAGTGGAGCTAGTATTGAGAAATTGTTTCGCGACACGCGTGTCTTTCAGCTGCGACTGTCGATAAGCATTTAATTCCCCACTTGGCCACACAGCTGTCGCTTGACGGTTTGTCGTCAGTCAGTTCTTCAAACTTTTACTTTACTTTTACCCACAAAAAAAACAACAAATAAACAAATTCCAATTTTTGTAAATTTAACACACACAAACAGTGGAGCATGCGCATTGGCAGCTTCTTTTGTTTCGAACTGGTTGTTCGTTAGATTGATCTCTCCGAGTATATTGCGGTATCGGTTTTTTTTATGTATGTTTTCTGAACCTGGTCTCTGGTCTCTGGTCTCGGTCTGTCGTCTCTGGGTCAAATGCTGCGACTAACGTTCGTTTGCCTGCAGATCTCCTACAGAACAAAGCGCTTGAATTTTTTTTCTATTTGTATTTGTGTAGTGCACGTATGCAAGGAACCGGATTGATCAGTTCACCACAACTGAAGAAGCACACAACACGAACTCACACAAATTGTGTTGCAGTCCAAGTCTTAATGATTGCTTTCATAAATCATGTCTCTAAATTTTCCCAACTCCAAGTTCATTTAAAGAAGCCTATAGGCACAATTTTCTCGACGAACTTTAAACCCAAAATATGTGCTAAGCATACTAAAGTCGTTGGCTACACGGTATTAGCAAGTCGTAGCCAATCAAGCAGAGGCCTCAATCTTGTTTTAGCTTATCTCGTGGTGAGTGTCACATCTGTGTCTTTTGAAACCAGTTTCGAGATTTCTTTTGCGAACTTCTGTACGAAAACCTATGTAAAGCCAATGTTATAATGCACTCGCAATTTCCGACAAATTGCTCTCTAATCACAATCAGTCCAACAACTTATTTATTTATTATTTCAGCCAGTGTTCGACGAAAGTTGAAGCTAATAGAGTATTGAGAGTTCGAGAATTTTTGGGCTGCGCATTGAATTTTTATGCTCGAAGCTAAGTAAAGCATGTAAGAAAGTCGCAATGTGATCGACTGTAAAATATCCGGAATGAATAAAGTAAGAAATTGTTAAAGAAATTTTAACAAAAATTATTCTTTCATTCACATTATTATTACTACTACTAATTTTAGTATTAATTTCCAAATTAACAAATTTTATAGTTTCTCTATAAACATTTCTGTTTTTTATTTATCTTAATATAATATGAATGTTTATGAATAGATATTCATAAAATGTTAACATTATTCGTGTATTCGTATTCTTTAGTTTGCTATTAGCGATGAATACAAAGCAATATACCCCATTATCCTCCATCTACCTGGTACAACTATTTTAATGCCCATGCAGCCGAATTGTAATACGCATGATAAAACTTTCACTGCTGCTTTTCGGTTTTGTTTTTGAATGATTCCAGTTATTGTTATTTAAATGATCGTAGCAGACAGTTAGACAAGCATAACTATTCATGAAATAATACTGTTACTTCAATAATATAGCTTGATGAAATAATTAAGATCTAACTTTCTGAGTTGATTTATTCAAGTTCAAAAGAAAAGCACAACATATGTAATTTCCGGCAATTAACCGATTCATTTCTATATAGATACTTTTATTGTTATTTATATTAGGAGTTGTATACATTTATTTAAATAATTATAGTTAAAGATAGATATGGATATATTCATTCATAGATATACATATATATTCAATTTTCCTCTCTTAAGTCTTCTAGCTTTTCTTTAATTATCTCATTTGGACAGCCACTCGTATTATTCCCCAGAACAATCACAATGTTCGTTGTATTAAGTACAGGAAAATCGCTTATTGTTTTCTACAAGAAATATCGAAAGGAATAAAGTTTGTTATGGAAATGATAATGTTTACCTACTTACAGAATGCACTCGACTATATGGAGTATCAGCACCTAGACTGGTTGTTACGCTGGAATGTCGAAAACTTCTCTGGTTCCTCATAAAACTCGATTGCTCTCTCAGCAGTCCATTGTTGTAATAGCCAACAACTTTTCTCCCACAAAGTACCTCCTTAAAGGCAACTCTATATCGGCGAGACATAATATTATATAGGATCGGATTAACAGTGCTGAAACAAAAGGAATTTATTTAAATATAAAATATTTTTATCTTTATATTTAACCTACCAAGAAATATAATAAGCAAAGCCCGCTATAGAGAACAGCCATTCATTTATCTCCTGGTAATGGAGATTGTCTTTGGCATATAAGAACCACATTCGTTGCAAATGAAATGGGAACCAGCACACAAAAAATGTGACAACAACGGCAGCTACATTGGATAAATATCAAAATATAAAAAAAGTAAAACATTTCCTCTAGATCTTCTATGCTTACCCAACATTCGTATAACGGCTTTTTTCTTCTTCTGTGAAGTGCGAGATTCTCGATTTCTTGAGCCCTCCTGAACTCCTGTAAGCAAACACTGCAATCATTATCATTAGTAAATATAAAATGTGTAAACATACCTAAGTCTTTGGTGGCTCTGCTTCGAATTTTAGCACCCATGCGACCATATAGCAATATTATGAGTATCATGGGAATAATGAAAAATATGCTAATGGAAATCTCAAATATTGGGAACTTTTCGGGAAACCCCAATTCGATTGAACAGAAGGCGGAGTCCTCTATAAGAGTTCCATCTGTAAGTATTTTATTAAATTGCACATGTTAAAAAAAAACAAAAAAACAAAATATTTATAAATAATTCGAGTCATACCAATTGGATACTCCAGCATTTGAATTTGAGACTTGACTCCAAATGGTATGGCAATTATAAAACTTACAATCCAGAGGGCTGTAATAATTTTAACTGCTCTTTTAAGGCCTGTCATGGTGTACAAATGTAATGGATGACAAATCGCTAAGAATCGCTCCATGGAAAAAGCCACAATTGTGAATACGGAGACATATGAGCATCTGGAATAATATAATCCTTTTTAAAGAATCTATATTCCAGCAGATTTTGTTGTCTTACGCTTCAGATATGAATGCCCGCAGCTTGCAAAATGGCAAACCAAATAAATATGGATATTGATGCCAGTAAAGAAAGATTTCAGTTGGCAAACCTATCAAGTATATTAGATTAGCAAATAATTCTCTAGATGTTCTGATATCTGATAAAGTCCCACCTAGAAGCAGATAGATAAGATCCGATACAGCCAGACTAAACAGGTAATAGTTAGTTGCTGTGTGCATAATTTCGTGTCTGATTATCACCATACAGAGCAGCACATTTCCCAATACACCAGTCAAGAAAATGACTCCATAAATCATGGTTATCTATAGAGCAATAGTTTTTGAAATCCAAAGTTAGATTAAATCGAAAGGCAACGCAAAATTAAGTAAATAATTGTAATATGAAAAAAATCTTAAAGATATTATTTCTATATTGTAAATAGGAATTTATAAATTTTGTAAAAGAATTCTACATTTTAATAAGAAGCTTAAACCTATTTACATAAATTCTAGGAAACAGCCACAAAACTTACCATCAACGCCTTGTGAAGCGGCAATGATTGTGGTCCAAGTATGTAAGATGTGTATTCAACGGTCGTACAATTGATTTGAGGACATCCATTATCATTATCGTACGGTTCAGTGGTTGAGGATATTGTGGCATCCGATGTGGCCAAATATGTGCTTAGATTCGATGGAAGCCAACTTGTCGATGCTGTTGTCATATTTAAAATGTCTGGAGAAATTGTGCTTTCAAAATTTTCCATTTCACAAAAATTTCAATTACAAAATAAAAATTGAATTTTCGATAGTTTAAATTAAAGATCACAGATTAGATTCAAGAAGCTGAAGAGCTTTTCCAACTACACATTCACTGCACACATTTTGAAGGATTTTCGAATAAATTGGCAACCGAATATCGAAAATATAATTATTCAGAGAACGGAGAAAACTACGAGTAAGCTGTCGGTTTCAGTTGCCGGCACGTAATAGCGCAATTTTTAGATGACCGCAGATTACTGTTCATACAAAATCATATTCAGATAAGAATAAACAGTTTGCAAATATGTACTTTTCTTCTTACTATGCGCCAAGGCGGGTAATTAATCTTTCAAAATAAACCACATACGTACTTGCTCGCACACATCTACAATCATTTGAATATAAAAGACGCCCAATTGGTAATACGATATAATTTCACATTTAAATTATTTATATTAAATGTAAAGTCAAGAATTTTCATACAATAAATTGTTTAATGTTCTCAAATAAATTTCAACAGCAGCTGTCTAGTTTTTTTTATCTGAAAATGTTTATTTACAAAGAATACAGACCCACTAATAAACAAATCAATAATTACGTTTGAAACTCTTTTTAAATATTTGTTGTCTTGAAACATTTGTATGTATGCACATACACATGTACTTTTGCGCAGACAATATAATTAAAGCTTGTAAATAAATAAGTAAAAAGGTAAACATTTAAATTGATTAGATAAAATCCAACTTATGCAAATAGCAGCAAAAAGATAAATTCAACAAAGAGCCCGTCGTGCGACTCACAATGTTAATCACTTTATACTCGCACATACATACATAACATACATACACGGTATGATGTGTTTGGTGTAGCTTTTTATTTTCTTTTTTCCACATTTTTAAGTTGACTTACAACTTAATGAGCGCACACTGCGCTACGACTTTATGCAATGAATTATTATTATTATTATTATGGTAATTACTACAATTATTTATTGTAATTTTAAAAGTGAAATTAATACAATTTTAGACTATGAAATAACTATTTGAAATAACGTTAAGTAACGTACATAATTGATTATTTTTAAGGTGAGTCACCAACTAAGAAAATTAAATTATAATATTTTTAAATGTGTTATGAATTAAAGCTTATTTTCAAATTCAGATGGTCTTATCAGAATATTTTATAGGATTAAAGATAAGGGAAGGCGAAAATAAATTTTAAATAACAACCGGGCGATATTTCAATGTCGATATATTTACAAAGTTCACAGTTGCACTGATACCTATCGTAAATCGAGCGAATATTGCCATAAAAAATCGATGTTTTGAAAAAATTGCAAAGTACGATGTATCTGTTTTGCCATCGGTGTTTCTCCACCTTTACTCTGTTTTGCTCATCGCTAACAAGTACTACTCTTGTGTAACAAACAGAACAAAAAATAGTCCAATTTTAGTTCTTAAACAAAAATAATATAAGTGCTGTGCAAATATGCAATAGTGAATAGTGAGTGTTCATCAAATGACCACAAGCATGGCCATTTAGACAAAAATATAAACCAATAACCCAAAGCCCATTTTGACAAAGGCAAACAAAATAAATATCGATAAATCACACAATTTGTTGGTGCGGGGACGGCTACATATGTGGCGGTATATTTTGTAAATTTTGTTGTGAAATTTAATGAACGTGCTACAATTTTGATGTATTTGACACAATTATTTTACGGGAAATCGTACTGCGCTAGTGTCCAAACAATAAATTAAATAATGGGCTTGGCGCAGTCATCTAAACCGTGATTTCGACTATGCAAGTTTGCTGTGGTGGTTGTCCACGTCTATGACATCATAAGGCAATGCATACATTTTGTGTGTGCGACTGCGACACAAATATGTAATTTTCATGTTGTGACAACACTTGCAGGACAAATCAATTGGTTTGCGAAAGTACAAAAAGGAATTGTAATTATTTCATGTACTCCACTTAACATATGTGCGTACTCATGTATTGAAAGTATTTATTTGCATGCGTGTGAGAGTGTGTGTTTGTGTGCAAGAGTACAACAATAAGTGTGTGTTTGCATGCGTATGTGTGTGTCAGTGAGCGATCGGATAAAAAACCAGAAGTCAGCAGAAGTAGGCGTAGTTTGGTGCAATTGGGATTTATGTGTGACTCATAATTAAGATACACCCTAAGAAACTAAAACCGACAACTGCATGACAGCTGTTTTGCAATCGAAACAGAACAAAGTACATACATAAGTGCATAAGTATATGCCGTATGTATGTATAGCATCTAGTACATACATGCAAACTTAAATACGTACATCTAGCTATATAGTATATGCAGTCCACATACATACATAGCATATAGAGCATATGCATGTGTGTGTGTGTGCATACATATGTTATTCGAGCACAGGCGCAGTGAAATATCAATAGTAAAAACTTGTACGTTGTTTAGTGTGAGGCGATGTCATAACTTAAATAATGTACAAACAAATTATATATACAAACATCGTCTATATACATAATGTACTTATATGCGAAAGAATGAAGACTTTAAATGAAAGATAAATCGATTAGCGACAAGCGAATGTTTGTTGATTTTGTTTGCTTGCTGTGGAGATAACTACTCAATTGCCGACAAGAAATCAATATCACAGACATACATGTACACATACATATGTAAGTATTGTAATACAATTATCTTTTGTCGCTGGCAGATTCCACCTATTCGGTTGTTGTGAAAAAACTGCAAAATTGGACAAACCCTTTGCGACTTTGTACGACAGAGAGAAGTCGTACCCACGAACAGTATTCGGAAGGGCAGCACCATCAGCGAAGATGGTACTACTTCCAGTACCACGCAACCTCAAAGGTGAGCAGATGACACATCTTTTCTATAGAAATTGAGTTACTATTTCTTTTCTATTTTTGTCTTGCAGAAATAACTCAGATATTTCCGGCGAGGAACAAACAGTGCAAGAAGCAGCTAAAATCCAAAAATCGGTACAGTGCGCTTCTCCGAAAACTGCCTCCCCAGTTAGAAAAGTCCACGGAACGACTGCTAAACTAAAAGACACAAACACAGCACAGCAGCAGCAAAAGAGCAACAGTAGATATCGTCGTCATCGTCAGGGATCTGCACCGGAGCCACACATTCAAAGCACCTGCACTCAACTACAGTCATCTGCACGTCATTCAGCCACAGTGGATCCACTTGCCGCCTCACCATCTCATAGCAAAGGCAATCTGTTAAGTCGTCTACTGCGTCAGTTCTCCAGCAGTGCCATCACTGGTCGCCAAGTCAATAGTAAAGCCACCAAGGAGCTGCAAGTTCAATACGATAACCACAACAATCACAACCAGCAGCAACAGGAAGAACAACAGCTGGAGTGTAATCTTAGCGAGTCGGTAACGTTAACCAATTTGTCCAACGTTGAGGGCCTCGTTGGCGTCGAGGCAACGGATTCAACCGTTGCGACACATAATGAGGCAACAATGGATGGTGAAGCGCAGTCGTCTGATGCAGTCAACAACAAGAACACGAAGCCAGCAGACGCTGGTGTAGTAAACGCGGATAGCAGCAAAGCAGACAGCAAAGACATGCCAGCCAAGGCAGTGGTTGTGTCTCCGTCCCCATCCACGGCTGCCGATGCCAATGTCAAGCCCAAGCAACGTGAGACGAGAAAATCATCGTCGGATACGGGCATTGAGCCGGTGCTGAAGCAGCACACAGCATCCACCGGCACAGGATCACAGTCAATGACGGGTCCGTTGCCATTTAAGTCGCCGCATGGCAAGGCAGGCAAGACGGGCGGCAAGGGGACGGACAATTATGTGCAGACCATACGTTTTGTGCGCAAGAATGTCGATCAATACAAGAGCAATGCGAATCCCCTACAATTCGAGGAACTGGAAACGGAATTCCCTCGCGACTACGATGACAACATTGAGATGTTGTCGCGTGAAGCGGAGCATTTGGAGGAACAATTCCGTACGCCAACACGCTCGAATACCACAGATGCGGCCAACCATCAAGTGGCCGGCCTCATAGAGAATATCATCACGGAGGCGTCGCGCAGCGTGAAAACCGAAAAGACTCAGATTGATGTGCCATGCAAACCGGCTAACAAACAGTCGACGGGTGGCAAACGCGTTGGCTTTCAAGTCGAGGAGAAGATCGACGTCGAGGGCCGGCAACACGACGCAAGTCAGCCAAAGGATTTCGAGAATTTATCCAAGCAGGCCGAGAGTGGTGAACCCGTTTCTGGCGACTCATCTACACCCGGCACAGAAACATCGGTATCCCAGCAGCCATCATCAACATCCACAGCGTCGGCTACTTCGTCGGTTACTTCACTGACGAAGGAGCGCAAAAGCGATGAGGATGACGATCCGGTGGCGATGTCGCCTTGCGGACGTTTCTTTAAATACGACAAGGAAGTCGGTCGTGGTTCCTTTAAAACCGTCTATCGGGGTCTGGACACTCTAACCGGAGTGCCTGTGGCCTGGTGCGAATTACTCGTAAGTCTTTTTGTAAGACAGCAAATCAATAAATTATCTTACTAAGGATTTACGAATTTATGTAGGACAAGCAAGTGAAGAAGAGCGAGCGCACCAGGTTCCGAGAAGAAGCGGATATGTTGAAGAAATTGCAGCATCCTAACATAGTGCGTTTCTATACATACTGGGAGTTTCCTATTGGACGCAAAAAGAATATAGTACTAGTCACCGAGCTAATGTTATCTGGTACTTTGAAGTCGTAAGTATATTGTGTAAACGTTTCACGAATTATTAAATAATGTGTCTTCACTTTACAGGTATCTGAAGCGATTCAAAAAAATACACCCAAAGGTATTGAAGTCATGGTGTCGTCAGATCTTGAAAGGTCTTAACTTCCTGCATACTCGTCAATTTCCTATAATTCATCGTGATTTGAAATGTGATAATATTTTTATAACTGGCACCACTGGTAGCGTTAAAATCGGTGACTTGGGACTGGCAACACTGAAGAATCGGTCCCATGCTAAATCTGTGATTGGTACACCTGAATTTATGGCACCCGAGATGTACGAGGAGCACTATGATGAGTCCGTCGACGTTTATGCGTTCGGCATGTGCATGTTGGAGATGGCCATATCGGAATATCCATACAGCGAATGCAAAGGACCCGCCCAGATCTATAAGAAGGTCATCTCTGGCATTAAGCCAGCGGCCCTCTCCAAGGTCGAGGATCCGAATGTCCGCGACATTATCGAGCGTTGCATTGAGCTAAAGAAAGAGGATCGTCCCAGGTGTAACGAGCTGCTTGAATCGGAATTTTTCGACGAAGACATCGGAATACGCGTGGAGCCCACGGCATCAGAACAGTTCCTGTCCGATCCCAGCATTAGCATCATTGAGTTTCGACTGCGTTTTATGGATCCAAAGAAGCGCTCTTCTCGCCACAAGGAGAACGAAGCCATCCAGTTTGAGTATAACGTTCAACACGATGAGTATGAGCAAATTGCCCAAGATATGATGAAGGAGAACATCATCTCGGAGGACGATTCGCGTGCTGTGGCTCGTCTGTTAAAGGTGCAAGTTGTGTCGCTGCTGAAGGAACGCGCCCAGCGCCAAACCCAAATCAAGCTACAGAATGAGAAGTCACGGCTGGAGAAATTGGCGCTGCAAAAGCAACGTGAAAGCTTGCCGACAAATGTGGAGGAAGAGGATGACGAAGAAGACGAGTCAGAGGACGAGGAGGATGGCGTTAAATGGAATCAGCGACTCAAGTATGAAATACTAAACACCGACTCCGAAACCAGCCTGGTGACCTCCACGAACAGTGCCGATCCCCAGAATCTGGTGGCCCGATCAACTACTTCCATACAAAACGGGAATAATCCATTGCAACAGCAGGCGTTGCCACAATTAGTGGCCGGACAGCAAAAGGTGATTGCATCTCCGGCTATTGCGCAAGTGCAGCAGCATTCAGCACCGGTTCACTACATACAGAACCCACAGATGGCTTCATATCAAAATGCCAACAGCGCCATGCAGGACATTGCGAATGGGCATGGCCAGGTCATCTCACCCACGGGCAATCAACAGCAGCAGCAACAACAGCAGGCCGTACAGCAGCAGCCAGTTGTGCAACTGCAGGCAGCACCGCAAGCTGCAGCGCCAGCCCAATTGATAGCTCAACAGGTGCAGCCCGTTGTAGTTGGTCATCCACAGCAGCAGCAACATTTGGTTGATCAGCAGAAGGTACAGCAAATACCCTTGCAACAACAACTGCAACAGCTTATGCACACTAATTTGCCAGCAGCCGATTTGGTGCAGCAGCAACAGCAACAATACTATCAGCAACAGCTTGCACAGCAACAACAGCAGCAGCAACAGGCGTATGCTCTCCAGCAACAACAGCAAATGCAAACACTACCACTACAGCAACAACAACAGCTGCCAGCATCACAGCAACAGCAAATGCAACATCAGTTGCCAGCACAACAGCCCATTCCAAAACAAGCTGTTCAACAGCAGCCCATGCAACAGCAACCTTTGCAGCAACAACCTTTGCAGCAGCAACCTCTTCAACAACAAACTATACAACAACAGCCCATTCAGCAACAACCCATGCAACAGCAACCTCTGCAACAACAGCCCATACAGCAACCCCTGCAACAACAACCCATACAGCAACCTCTGCAACAACAACCTATTCAGCAACAACCACTGCAACAACAGCCCATTCAACAACAACCATTGCAACAGCAACCTATTCAACAACAGCCCATTCAACAGCAACCTCTTCAACAGCAACCTCTTCAACAACAACCTTTACAGCAACAACCTTTACAGCAACAACCTTTGCAACAGCAAACCATTCAACAACCTCTGCAACAACAGACAATTCAACAGCCAACTGCAACTCAGCAGCAGCTATTACAGCAACACCATTTGCAGCAGCTGCAGCAACAGCAACAGTTCGTTCAACAGCAGCAGCAGCAACAACAACAACAGCAGTTCCTTCCAAATGCATTAACGCAACCACTTCAAATTCCCATTTCAACGCATAGCACACAAATGACGATGCAACCACTTGTTGCTAGTGCCCCACAGATAATGGCACAACAGCAGCCGACGGCAATATTAATGCAAGGACAAATACAGGTGCCGGCAACGATGCATCAGCAATCGTTGCCAGCCACTTACAGTCAGGCTCCGCCTGCACAGCAGCAACAACAAATTGTGCAGCCACTCGCTAATGTTGCAGATGTGCAACAGCAGCACCAACAAGCTCAACAACTAGCCAACTATGCGAATGCCAACCAAATGCAGCAGCAATTCATACAGACTCAGCAGCAGCCACAGCAACAACAACAGCCGCAGCAGCCGATACCCTTAGAGCAACAGTTGCAGCAGTTGTTGCACAGCCAATCACAGGCGCAAATTGTGCAGCAGCAACAGCAACCGCAGCCTCCACTGCAGACAGAACAACATGCTCAGCAGGCACAGCAACAGCCACAGCAGCAGCAGCAACTGCCTATCAAAGTAGTTACTCAGCCAGCAACTGTAACCGTTGTGGCTCAAGAACATGTAGTTGCTCCGGTGCCAACCAATTTTGATGCTGCAACGCCAAGTGTCGAGCCAACAGCAATTGCTACCGATGGAGAAAAGCAGCAGAAACAACAACAGCAACAAGCCGCTGGAGGACGCGTCCAAAAGCCGCGTCGCTCGAATCGCAGCGGCAACGAACGCATACCAAAGCTAAGCGTGACCAGCGTGGATGAGGGCAGTGTAATCAACTGTCACATGGAGAACAAGCTGAAGACCATAACATTCAAATTTGACATTAGCGACGTCAATCCCGTTGAAATTGCTAATAAATTGGTAAGCAATCAATTTACAATACAAATTAATGATTAATGCTGATTCAATGAAAATGAAATGCTTTTGCAGATTGCGCAAGATTTATTGTCGAATTGTCAAAGCACTGTGTTTGTGGAAATGATTAACGATATTGTGGAGCAGGTTAAGCAGAATCCGAATCAAATTCCAATCCCAACCACCTATCGCCGCAACATTGAGAAGGTACTTTCATTGCGCAATTTCATTTCAAATTTTATCTTTTTGCACCCTAAAAAAAAACAAAACAAACAAATTGAGAAACGGTTTCAAGATTGCAGCGGTTTTGGAAAACATTTACAGCCATTTCGAATCCCATTGGAGCCATCCATTTTGGAATATTCTTATTATGTTTTTAAATGTTTAATATATATGTATGAAATGGAGAGCAGATAATATGTGTGCATTGAAGAAGGAGTATTAATTGGAAATACTACTACTATACACATTTTTTTAACCTGATGATGATTATGTATGTTGTATATCTCTACTACTTATAATAAAACAGGTCCGTCACGCGTCTCTAACTCGACAGCGTTCCACATTTAGAACACATCAAAGACATAGATCTGTAAGTGTTAAGTGCACTGTTAAGGGCTTATCTTATCTCGTATAAACATATACTACTTACTTACTATTTTAATTACATACAATATACTACTACAACATAGTTTCTTTACTTAATAGGTTTATCGTTTTATATCGTACTCAACGAACATTTCAAGTATTTATTGTATTGTTTATTCGTTTATTCGAAAACGCTGTATTTACATATATATTTTTGATTGCATATTTAGGCAGCACACTCACACAAACAACAACACCTGCAAGATCTTGACAAATCAATATGTATTATATTATTATAACAAAATTCGATGTTAGGGTTTGCCTATTTACCGCATAAGTTGATGTTTTCATTTTTGTTTTTGAGTGGATTTTTGACACCAACTAAGACTCCCACGCTCCGTTCCCTTCTCCTCAACGAGCTCAATTGGCTTTTAATCATTTACATTTTTCGAAATTGATCCAAATCAACAACACACAAACACACTTGTTTTACTTTTTAGGCAGTAGCATTTTATATTGTCAATGTATTTATCAGGTTAACGATACCATATATATTACTATGTTTATATTCCCTCGACAAACTCTTGTTTCTTTCTTTTATATATATATATATATATTTAATGCTTATGAGTACCTACAACACCAGCGCATTTAAACCGAGACAAACTCTTAAAAACCCAAAAAAGTTTCATAGTTTATAATTGATATCGAAATGTATTTCAACGCACGAATTATTTTAGCGGGATGAAACCGCCAGCGACATCACAAAGATGTTCGACTCGACAGCGCACAACGCGGATGCAGCTGGAGGCACCTCGGATGCAGCTGGAGGCGCCACGGATAAATCTAGCACTGGCGAGGGCAGAGCACGCGAATCTTCGATCCAAAGCAATGCGGATTTGCAGACAAACATTGCAACGCCACCAACAACCACTTCCACGATGTCATCCTCATCGACGACCTCACGGGATGCCGGCAACAACAGCAATGACGTGACCATTGGCTCGGGTTCGGTCTCACGAAAGACCAGCACCGCCTCGGAGTACACATCGCTGTCCATTGACTATATGCCGGACAGCGCCATTACGCCAACGGGCAACGATGCGTTTCATCCGCTGGATGGCTACTTGGATAAACCCCAATCCGAGCAGAAGGCACGCAGTCTGGCCATAAGTCGAGTGCAAATGCTGTTGGAATCGACGCGCAGTGAAGCGAAACCCAGAAGTTTGAATTTGCCACTGAATCGGCAGTTGAAAATTGTCGAGGATCTGAAGCATACTCGCAGTTTGGATGATTTGAGCGAAGTGAACATCACATTCGAGATGCCGCCGAGCAAGGTGGCCAAGCAATCGACGGAACTGGCCAATGCCAATGCCGACAAGTCCAAAGAGAGTGGTGTCCAGCTGGGTGCAGTGCAGCCACCAGGCGGCGGTGGAGGAGCCGCCAATACGCTCGAACAACTGAAGATCGAACTGGAGAACATTACGCATGCGCATGCGTTCGCCTCTGCTGTGGTGGCGTCAATTGGAACGCGGCCAAGTACTTATCAAGCCTCGCCGGCAATTGCATCGATGAAAGCTCTGTCGGCACAGCAGCCGGTGCCGTCGTCCGACATTGTTGTGGTTGGTAGTCAAATTCTAATTCAAATTGTTATGTGTTATTCGTATTCGTAATTGTAATCGTTAATCGTAATCTCGTATCGTAAATCTATATATTGTGTGTATAATTTGGCTCTTTTGGTTTAGCTTTCTTTTGATTTTTTTTCTTATTGTTATTCGTAGATTTGCGTATTTAATGTTAAACAAAAACGCATACTAATACTGCTTACTGCTCTTGATTTGTTATTAATAATTTGTACTTAATAGGATTACATTATTCAAGTAGTTAAAACTCTCTATTAGTATAATAATCTGTGCAGCAAACTCAACAGATCAACAGTAAATAATTCATATTTTATTTTGTAATTGAAGGATATCCTTAAAATGTTTAACATCAGTCTACACTGGTTGCGGTTGTAGTCACCTAACATACTATTATATAACATAGTTTAACTTGGTCTGGCTACACAGAACTAATAACGACTGCTTTCCAAAGACTTATCTCCATTCACCAGACAGACTTGTCGTTTTGGTTGTAGTTCCATTCGTAGTTTGTAATCGTATTTGATTTGATTTCGTACTAACGCTTTTCGTTTTTGGTCAGCTATAACAACTGCCTTCATGTTGCCATCTGGTATCCGCAGTCGCGCATTTGTCGGTTATCTCTCATCCAATGCAATATGTTTCTATGCGCAGGTTAACAAATCAAACAGCGTGGGAGGTGGCAGCGGATCGGCTGCTTCATTTGGACAGAATACACCCACCGCAGTGCTGAACTCGGCACGTGGCTCATCGGTGTACAACTCGAGGCGCACGTCCATTGACAACAGCATGGGATCCGATATGCAATTGCCTGCAACGAACCTCAACATCAACCACGAAGGCGTCGTCACCGCCAACGACGCTACGACTGAGGGCAGCGACAAGAAGCTGGCCAAACAGGAGAGTCTCGACAAAGTCACGAGTGCGGGCAGCGAGTCCAGGAATCCCAGCAATGGTGCACTCAACCAGAACTCCATTGCGGATCTGGAAAAGAAATTGGCCGCATTGCGACATGCTGACAACACAGAGGAGGTAATAAACTTATTTGCACCTGATTACGATCCAAGCAAATAATAATTTTTAAACAATTGCTTTAGCAGCCAGCTGCACCTGCTGCCGTACCTGTGACAAAGCCATCGGAGGAATCGGTGGTCAGCGTGAATGCTCGGAAAATCTCTCGATTTAGCGTTAGTCGCGTACAGGAGCAAAAGACATCCACGGACGAGGCGCTGCATAATCAATTGAAGATTGATCTGCAGATCGCCGGCCAGGGGCACAATTTTAATGCCAACTCTGTGCAAAATGGTAGCATGGTCAATACGCCCACAGAGCTTATTAGTTCGCCCATACAGAACGTGCCGTTGGCCATTAACGGCATTCAATTGATTTATCAGCAACAGCAGTCTGTTCCCACGGGTGTCAACGTGATGGTGCCCCAAAATCAGGCGTTGCAAAATGGAGCTGCTGCTCAGCAGCAAGTGCAACACGCGCCACAGCAACAACAACAACAGCAGCAGCAGCAACAGCCGCAACAAATGCTGCCGCAGCGTCATCAACAAATTGTGAACGCAGTGCCACAACAGCAACAACCTCAGCAAATACCGTTGCAGCAAATGGTGCCACAGCAGCAGCCAACGCAACTTATACCTCAGCAGCAACAACAGCAGCAGCAGCCAACACAGCAACAACAGCAATCGATGATGCTGCAACAACAACAGCAAGCTGCACAGCAGTTTGCCATGTCCACATCACAGCAGCAACAACAACAGCAGCAGCAGCAGCAGTATATGCAAACACAGGCAAATCAAATGCATCAGTTGACGCCACTCGTCATGGGCATGGGCGTGGGTGTGGCACAACAGATGCAGCCACATCAATTGGCCGGCATGCCAACGCATCAGCAATTGCTGCAACAACAGCAAGCTCTGCAATTACAGCCGCATCTGCAGCAGCAACAGGCAGCCATGTATAATCAACAGCAACAGCCAAATTTTCAAGTGTCTGCAACGGGTCAGCTGCTGCAACAAGCGCCGCTGGTAGGCAACCAGCAGCCAGCTCAGCCCATGCAGCATGTGCTGCAACCACTGTTCAATCCAGCTGTGGCAGAAGGTAAATAACACTCGCCTAATCAATTTACATAGATTAATCGAACAACATTGAATTGCAGTTGCTGAGGAGCCCGTGTCTTTGGCCGCCACACATCCACATCTTTTGCCTAGCGATATTCAATCGGTAAGCATCATAATTTACGTTTGATGGCCTTCAACTAAAGTTCCATGTCTGCCTTACAGGATATTAAGCATAATCTAGACTCGTTGGTCAATCAATTGTGCAACACACGCTTGGGAACAAACCAGCATCAGCGACTGCTGCTTCTGCGTCAGCGACAGCTCATCGAGGAGGACGAACTGCGCTTGAAGCATTACGTGGAATATGAAAAGTTCCAAAAGGCATTACGCCAATGTAAGCATAATTTCATATTCAAATTTATTAATTATTTAATGTAAACGTTTCTCTTACAGCTCTTAGCACAAATGCGCCAGCAACGACCGCGTATTATTCGCCAGCTGCTGCTCCGGTTCAACCAAACTTGACAGCTCCAGCGACAGCAGCACCAGCACCACCATCGTCGAACACTACACCAGCCGGTTCAGCAAATACATAAACGTTTCAACAATTTGAATCCATTTAGTGTTGCCGCGGCGTCGTCGTAGCAACCGTAATCAGCAACCGATCGCATCCCCTCCTCAATTTCATGACAAGTCATTAAAATATTGCTACCCCGAAAATGGTTTGGCAACTACTGAACTCTGCTATTGGGCACGATTGCGATTTCGAAAATTCTGGATCTGCCATTAGATATTAAGTGCAAAGTTGTCGGATTATGTGGGGGGAAAATTGTCTGTAAATATGTAGTCACACAGTTATTTTGATTTGATTTGCCATTGTTTCGCTTATTGTTTTAATTTTGTTTTTGATTTCTACTATTCATATTCTTTATATGCAATGCTGTTTCCTCTCATTTGTTGTCAATCAAAATGAAGTTTCGGATTTTATTTAAGCAAATTGTAAATTTGATTAGCGCTAAAGTGTAAATAAATATTTCAATAATATCATGTACACTCATACATCAAGATACATACTTATTACTATTATTATTATTATTATATATATACATACTATATATTTTAAAACCATCAGTGATTTATGTTTTTGCGTAGTTATTAAATAAATAAACTTTTATTGAACTTCAAGTGATAATATCAATACAACCGTCTTTCTCCAGAACCCTTTCGAAGGCAAGGACATGGAATTTGCAATTTTTGCTTTTTTCGCTTTCTAAAACAAAGAATAACGTACAGAATCATGCTAGCAACTACTATCACTCATCATTCGTGCTTTTATAATGTGCGAATGAATTCGAATAAATACCTATGCTTCACAGTATTTTCTAATTATATTCATTTGCATTAGCTTTTTAAAAATGCTTTCTACATTTTAATATTGTTTTGGAGACTGTGTGTTGCATCTGTCCCCAAAATTTCTTCACTAAATAATTTTTCTGAACGGTTAGTACCTTTATACTAAAGTAATCCACCACTGATAAATCCAAAGATTGCAACAAACCCAAGAATATTTGCGCCAAGAATTAAATTAAAAGAGAATTTACTATTGATATGTATGAGCTCAGCTCGTTACCTTGGATGGTAACAAGTGTATGGAGCACTTGCGTTTATGTAATAGAAAATACAGATACAAATTGAATATAATACAAAGAATTGAAAACATTACTTCTTTTAAACTTCATCCACGAATATGGGATTTATTTACTCGTACATAATAATATAATGCAAACTTAAACAGTTTTCAAAAAAAGAAACATTTGATTAACACATTTGTGGGATGGATCAAAAATGAATCAAAGAAACATAAACAAATCTTTTCGATGGAATGACCCACATATTTACAAGTTACACTGTAACATCCATGGTATCCTTAATTTCATTGCCCCATTCTCGGGCCATTATCATAATTTCATTCATGGATAGTTTGGGTCCGATCAGGGGATTCATCTGCGTCAAATAACAGCAAAGCCAACTGCGAAAGAAAGATGATAAAAGTTAATGTATTTGTCATACTTGGTATCTGTGTGTGTGAACTTATGCACACATATCAGGGCCACCAATAAGAGATACTTACAATAGCCAACAGGTAACAGCAGTAAGCATAATGCAGCACTGGGTAACACTATGTACAAATAAGAAGTAATTATAAGTAGAGTTTAAGTAAATTGTGGAATTTGAGTTACTTACCCCCTGTTAGGGCCCCGAGCAAAGAAGGGGCAAATGATGCCAATAAAGGCCCAAATAGCAGTGATAATAACTGGGGGAACGTAGGCTTCAACCATTTTTAGGCACTGTTTGTAACTTATATGTAATACTGAAGATCTGCCGTGATCAGCAGGTTTAGTTGATGGTTCGGAAACAAAAAAATGTTAATAAGTGATCACGAACAAGGCACTTTTTTCAATCAGTATGAATATCACATGACAGACATGGGACAGAAACATATGTTGACAACGCTGCCAGACTTCGCATGGGTGTGTTGTGTTGTAAGCTGTCAAAAAAATAGGTTTTTTTATTATGGAATTTTAAATTTTTTGAATAAGTGCAGTCTTTAATGACCAATTAAAAAAAATTAAACATCATTAGTATTCATACATTAAAAAAGTACGAGAAAGAAGAATATAAAAAAAGTGGCAACTGCGTGAACTAGCATATCGATAATCACATAACAACAGAAATTATCGAAGTAGCCAAACAACTCTGTGTAGATAGCTAGGAATTACAGTTCAGTGGCAAAGTGACAAGCAAAAATACAAAATGGTCCTGGAAAGTACTATGATATGGTAAATAAAGAATTATTGATGAAATTGGCAATAATAATAAAGTTTTTGCATCACAAATTCACAGTTTTGATAACAGCGATTACCAGCGCAATGGTGATTACTTTCCAACCCGTTTAAATGTTCAAAAAGATGGCATCAACTTGGTGTGTCTCACAAAGCTTCGCTCCAATCCGGAAAATAATGTTGGTCTCATGACCCTATCTAAGTAAGCAGACAGCGTCAATAATTGAGGTTGCTCAGAGTTGCACAATTTATTAATATTCCAATTAATTGCAGTACCGCCGAAGTGCTAGCCACACTCACCAGCGACGTGGGACGCATATTTTCAAAGATGCATTTGATTCAACCAAAGGGTGAAATAAATCTGCTAACTGGAATTAGAATTGCCCATTTGGTGTTGAAGCATCGTCAAGGCAAGAACCATAAAATGCGTATTGTGGTCTTTGTTGGCTCGCCCATCACCAACGAAGAAGGTGAACTTGTTAAGCAGGCCAAGCGTTTGAAGAAAGAAAAGGTTAATGTCGACATTGTTAGCTTTGGCGATCATGGCAACAACATTGAAACGTTGACTGCATTTATTAATGCTCTCAACGGCAAAGACGGCACCGGTTCTCATTTGGTTAGCGTTCCACGCGGCTCAGCACTGTCCGACGCCTTATTGTCGTCGCCCATTATCCAGGGTGAGGATGGCATGGGTGCAGCTGGCTTGGGTGGAGCTGCCTTTGAGTTTGGTGTCGATCCCAATGAGGATCCGGAGCTGGCTCTGGCTTTACGCGTCTCCATGGAGGAGCAGCGTCAACGCCAAGAAAGCGAGCAACGTCGCGCTGGCGCCGACAACGCTGGAGCTGGATCAGGCACTGGCAATGCAGCTGAAACTGCTGCTGGCGGAGCGATTGTGACCAGTGGTGAAAGCGTCGCCAGCAGCGCCACTGGCGTAACTGTGCCCAGCTCCAATTCTGAGGAGGCAATGTTGCAACGCGCCTTGGCATTATCTACTGAAACGCCCGAGGACAATTTGCCCGATTTTGCCAATATGACCGAAGAGGAACAGATCGCCTTTGCCATGCAAATGTCTATGCAGGATGCGGCCGATGATGTGACACAGCAAGCGAAGCGTCCCAAAACTGATGATGCTTCTGCCCCCATGGATGTGGATGAAGACTATTCAGAAGTGATTGGCGATCCGGCATTTTTGCAGAGCGTTCTTGAGAATCTTCCTGGCGTGGATCCACAATCGGAAGCAGTTCGAGATGCTGTTGGCTCGCTCAATAAGGACAAAGATAAGAGCACTGATGCCAAGGATGACCAAAAGAAGTGAATGCTGAATGGAAAAAGCTATCTACAATTATACTACTAAATATATATTAAAAAATTGTCATTAATCCAGAAATCATAAATGAACTAACATCGTGTAACACATTGCGCAGATTATGTTCATGCTTCAAATAAAACCATTATATTATCACAGGGAAAATGTCATATTTCACTGACTCATTCGCCCATGCTCTTGCTGGGAAAACTACTGCCCCATTTGAGTAAAATAAGTGGAAATCTAGTTAAGTTAAATGTATTTTGGTTACTTTGACTCTGTATTTGTAAGCAACATTTTATCTACAGTAGCGAATTCTAAAAGGTCGATGATGCTCCAAGCTTACTTTCCGCCTTTGTAGTCACGGATGTGGTACAAAACCCAAGCCGGAATGAACAGGGATGCAGCGCACATGCCACCACCAAGGATTACTTTCTCCTGCAATGAATTCAATATTTATTTTATCCATTTTAAAATCAATGTCGCATGTAAGGAATATGTCCAATATTTCGTTTACGTAACCCCGAAAAGGCAAGCAAAAAAAATTATACTTACAGCAGTAGAGACGTGCTTGGTTGGGGGACCAGACACAACAGATTGGCTGCGCCTTTGGAGGGCACCTCGCATCGCAGGAACCAAAAGTTTAGCAGCACTATTTTGGAACATCTTGAAAATTGATTGATTTCCTTATTTTTTGCAGAAATGAATGTTGGTTGTGTGCTTGATGGTGTTGTCAGAAGCAGCGTGACCGCAGCTTCAACTCATAAATATACTATTTTACATAGAAAAATATACCAACATATACCACTGTCGGGCGGTTCCACTTAACTTGTGATGGGACAGAGCACAATTGGAAACCAACTGAAATTTAATTTGCTGTTCAACGGTCTTTAATAAACAGAAAGTTTGCATTGCAATATATTATATAATGTATTAATTTTTTAAATGGTTTAGCAATTGTATTATGCGTATTGTTGAAAGTATACATTTTTTAATTTGATACTTTAATAATGATATATTTCCTTTTTTTATATTGTGTTTAATGTTTGAAAATGGTTTGACTTGTGAAATGTATTTAGACACAGGTAAAAACAACAGAATTTAATAACAGTTACGTGGAGAATATACTATTACCATAGCGACATTTATATTAGAGATGGGAGAACTGTCCAAATGCCACCACCCGTTGGTTAATTATGAATTCAATTTTAGATTTGGATTTGTGGCTCGTATAGTTTATTGTTTTCATTAACTGAAGGATACAAATTATTGTTAAAGCTACTTAAGGTACATTATTTGATATATTCAACAATGGGAAGGAAAAGCAATCTCCGGCACACCGACGATTAAATACCCTTGCAAAGTGAAGTTAACTTATATATTAATATCATTTATGCTAACAAATGTTAGTTTGGTTGATGAAATATCATAGTTTTCCATACCAAACATTAATTATGGACCGATAAGTGTCATGGCAGCCATATGATTTAGTAATCCAATTATGGTATCTACCAATTTGAAATTAGATGATATTCTGTAAGTTATTACTAACGAACGCCCTGTATAATGTAAATATTGAGGAAAACTTCCTCCGAAATCTAACAATAGGCAATATTGTATTTGGCAGCAATTGTATTGTGCATATTGTTTTTAATTTCAAATTTTAATTTTGCTGCTTTTAAATATATATATTAATAATCTAATCACAAATGATAATACATAGTTTTCATTAAAATAATTGATTATTAGCATTTATTTCATACCAATTGTGTTGGGATATATGTAAATACGCTCATTAGTTTTTTCCTCTTGCTTTAAATACTTTATATCTAATTCATTAGTTAAGGCTTTGTAATATCAAGCCATTGGTTTGTGACATGTTTCATGAATACACATAATGTTAATCAGATAAACATATAATATATATTAGCATACATATGTATTAATATAATATTGGCAATATATTTTGTTAATTGGGGCAGCTTTGACGAAACTTTTCACAGAATTACTTTTACAATGCGTTTATTAAGCCTTGACTGGACCCTCAAATGGGGAGATCAATATTGGCGCAATTGTTATTATCAATGGTCTTATTAACATACATATTATGTTGATTGAATGAATAAATAAATCTTTATTGTTAGACTTTTTTACTATATAAAACGAATGTAATGTTGTGTTCTTGGGAATGACAAATAATTTTACACAAAAATAGAATTAGCTTTGGAACAATTAACGTAATATTTCATTCTGAGATTATAATTTATTTAAATTGTTTGCTTTATATATTTAATTTTTTGTATAACAGGTAATAATAACGTAATAACATAAAATATCTAAGCATATGTATATATAGTGTATTATGTGTATCATTCGCAAATGGGCATTACAAGCAGTTAAATTAAAATCAATGTGTCTGTTCCGTCCAAAGAATGTATACTGAACAATTCGAATAATAAGGTATATATGCATGTATTATGTAAATAATATCTAATAAAGGTAATAAGTAGATTCGTAACAATACAAACAATTGAATCGATTGACAAAAAACAATTTCACTTTTTCTTTTAAATATAAGTTTATATGTATACATATGTATGTGCATGAGCATCTGAATATTCCTGTGTGCGTGTATTATCTTATTTTTAAGTAAACTTTAAAGGACAGTAAGTGGAAAACATCATAAAAAACTTGCTTATTTTTTATGTTTACAATTCAGTCTGAAAGGCATAGTTGTGTATACACATTTTTATATCACCTATTTTGAATAATTAACTGTTTAATTTATCCTGTTTTTGTTTATTTTTAAAATAGTTTTGCTTTGCTTCGTTTTGTTTCTTTAAATAATAAGTGTTTTACAATATTAATTTCTTAAATTTATTTTAACCACTTGTTTTTGGTTTTCTTTACATAGTTGTTTTTTTTCTTTGTATTTGCGGAAAATTTGCTGTTAATTTCGTTGCGTTGTGTTGGGCAAAAATATATATGTATTTATTTCCGTACGTAAACAAAAATTTTGGTACTTAAATGATCTCTTACTTTTAATTACACATTTGATTTTATCATGCAGTATTATATATATATATATCAGCATTGTAATGTTTATATTATGTATTTTCTTTTTTTTTTGTTGCAGTTTTTGCTGTTTTATCTAACTTTTAGTTATGCATGTATTTTTAATTACTTATAGTTGATCCGATAATATTATTGATCTTGATCATCCTCATCGGATTCGGAAATATCGCTCATATCACTTGAAATTAATTCCAGCCAATGATAATCACGTCGATCTACGTATTCCCAAAGATAGATCTGAGAGATGCGAAATATTGAATAATAGTAAAACCAAATAAAGTATTGAAGTACAATGTAATTCATAATAATGTTATTAGAAGAAGGTGGGCACTACTTACATCGAGTAAATCAATTAGATCATTCTGGCTATGCAATTTCCTTGCTCGTTTTGGCAATCCAACATCCACAAGATCGCCATTGGGCAGTGCATGCTTGTAGAAACACTTGTTGCCAAATGGACACTTGCCTTCGCCTTTTTTAAAGTACTTGCAGTCCTTGGCTCCGAGAGCGGCGCGATAGTCATTCAGCAATTTATCCTTTTCCTCTTTTGTTTCAACCCAAAAGGCGCTGGGGCAAACAAAGTCGGAACACACCCTACACTCGGGGCAAGCTCTAAAATTTCGAAATGCAAGCAATCAAAATCGATTTTGTTTAGAAGAATTTAGCGCACTCGAAAGTATGCAATAGACGTTGAGAATTGTCAAAGCAAAGTTTTTTTGTACACTTACCGTGTTATTTTATGCTCAAACTGTTTGGCTTGACGCCATGTTCGAATGCATTCCAAGCAAAATATGTGATTGCAGTTAGGCAATATGCCAAAGCGTTTCTCTCTGCCGGCTTTCTCCATGATAGTATCGAAGCAGATACCACATGTCTTATCCTTGGACTGGGCAATCGCAAAAGACAATTCCATGGCCTGTTCATGCTGCTGCAAACACTCGCGATTGTGCTTCTTACGTTGCGCTTGGTCCGTGGGATGCAGGCAGTATTGGTCGCACATCTCGCAAAGCTCCATATGTATGCGATAGGGACAATACTGGCCATAGGGACAGGGACTTTCGTAGGGGCAAACATCGTCTAATGAGCGACACTCTGCGTGCTTCACAACACCAACGTCAGGTCCACCGACAATTTGCGCCCATGAGATACCATTTTGTAAAGCTGTACTGCCAGTTGCCGTCGCAGCAACGGATTCTTCATCTTCGTCGTGGTCATTTCCACCGAGACTTTGACTTTGGGTCACAAAACACTTTTGTCCAGGCACAAAGATAGATGCGTTAACCCAATTGTTTCGGCTGGTGCTGGGAATCTCCTCCACATCGGTTTCATTGGCATCGTCGGATGCTTTAGTTGTTGCTGTATTGTTTATAGCACCCGGCTCACCTTCAGGATGGCCTCGAGTTAAATCATGGGAGAAGCGACAAAGGTCACCGAATCGACAAATGCCGCGCAAGTAATAACGGCAAATGGTTTGACTTCGACCAGGCACATTTAAAATGGGGGCTTCAACGATATTACCAACGCCAACGGAACTCATTTTGCACGTGCAAAAAGTTTCTACAGATGATCTCTCCGACCAAACTAGACGCTCTGACCTGCGAATCATACGCAAATGTGAGTATATCCTCGATAAACGTGACTTATCGATATACATAAATATGTACATAACGTGCGTGTGCCAATGGGTGTATGTGTGTGTATAATGAGAAAAAATTAAGATGTCGCAATAACTGGACTTGTTTTGCGCAATACAAAACTCAATACTCATTGCATGTTCATATGTAATGTGTGTATCAGACGCACTAAAACATAAATAAATATTTAAGCACATGCACGTTTAAAAATTACATTTATGAACACTGACAATTGCAGCTTTTTGAATGTACACACAATGTATATTCGATATATATTAGCATGCATATAAATGCATGTATGTACATACATACATATATATGTACACATATATAAACGTATCTATTGTGAGAATGAAATGAACCTTTTTATTACACTCAATGAAGATCAAACACGTCTGCACATTTGGCAGCCTCGCGAGCGAAGCGTTGCAACTAATTTTGTAAATGTTGTTATTTTTTAAATTAAGCACTTTATTTTCTTACGTTTTGTTCAAACTTTTATTGTAGTTGTGATGTCAATTTATAAATTGATGCTCATGCACAAGCTGACCGCAAACGAAATTTCAAAATGTTCTATTTAAAGACCAAAAATATACCAAATTCGTAACTTTCATAATATTACCAGTTTGGTAACACAATAAATATAAGACTTGTGGCAGAGGGCGCAAGTTTTTAATTTTTATTTATTACACGTTTTTCTAAAAAAAAACTACACAATCCGTTATTTTTATGCTCTCACAGCTTTCAACTAGAGATGATTCTTATTTTAATGGCTTATCGAACAAGCTAACAAATTCAATTGATTTTTATACGATAGTTGAATTTACAGTTTGACATATTTTCGAACGATTGTTCGACATTAAAAACGTAAAAAAAAATCAAAGATTCGATAAAATTGTGGGAATTCAATAATTGAAAAAATGTACATTTCGGTGAATATTAAGGATTAACTTTACATTGGTAAACGAATCGATGTTTCCTGCTTTCGATGTTTTATTCGATATTGCTCAGTCCCTCAATCAGCTGTTTGTGGGATTGCATATTGTTGTTGACATTGCAATAAATAAATCTCTATACTTATTTAATTAAAAATGACTGACCTGAATGGAAAACAGTATGTGTGTGTCAGTTGTGGAAACCCTGTCCGAGAGCTCTACAAAAAATACAGCAATACCGTCAAACCTACTCACTGTGTAAGACTGTCTTTTAAATTGTAAATGCATTTTCACCTGCTTATAATTTTTAACAGAACAAATGCAATCAAATAACGGACAAATACATTGAGGTGGAGGAATTCATAATCCTAATAGATGCATTGCTTCTGGTTTCGTCAGCATTCCGTCACATGATATATAATGGGAAATTTAAAGTATTAATTGTACATTTCCATGCTGTTCCTTCAATTCGTAATCAATTATTTTCAGCTCTATTGGAAGATCTCACTTGTTGTTCTACTCTTGGAATCATTTGCTCTATGTCGGCAAAATCGAGAGGATGGAGTAAATACTGCTTTATACGAAAAAGGATTTTATATGTCGGCGCTACAAAACTTAGGAGGTGAGCGAATTAGTCTGTTCGCATTTCGTGCAGTCATTAAATCAGTGAAATTTCTTTTGCAGAATACCTTATGATAACTGTTCTGCTGCTTTTTATAACTGTCATTCTTGGTGTTGGTCAGTTGAGCAAAGTCAGTCTAGCATCGTTAACCTTAACAATCCTTAAAGTAGTGGCCATTTCAAATTTTTCGAAATTCTTTTTACTGCCCATATTAGTTTGGGGTAGTAATACAACTGATTTTGGACGAAACTTGCACTATATGCTAGTTACCGGCCATCATCTTTGCTCATTAGTTATGGCCTACAATGTTGTCGGTAATATTGGCAAACATCATCGATGTCTTTCGATACTATTAGTAATTTGTGCATTTATTATGAAAGAGTATGTTAGGTATTTGTCAGCATTTCAAATGGTGCTTTGATAGAGTTAGAAATATTATAGAATAAAGATAAGCTCTGTGATTTATCATATGCATATAAACAAGTTATTTTGGTCATTATATGTATGTATATTCTGTTTAAACAATAAATACAGTATTTCCTTTTATTACTAAAAAATATATTCTATTCCAAAAAAATTTTCCAGCCCTATTGAACATAAATGCGACTTTTTTACTGCATAAATACTAAACTATGCGTAAAATACATTTCAAAGATATTTACAAATATAGATATATATATTTTTATTAAATCGTTTAAATGAATGCTAATAAAGTTATATTCACGTTTTTCTATAGCAACAAAACATCATTGAAAAAACGTAAATATTTTTTAAATCAATGCCCGGTTTTAATAATTGCACTTCGTAAATTAAAACATTTTCAAAATGAGTCTGCGGCCACACTGAGTGGCAATTATCGGACGAACATTGTCGCATGCAGAATTATGACAATTCTATGCTTTTTTTTGCTTATTTTCATTATGCAAAATTGAGAATATCTCTGGCGAAATCACTGATATGATTATTATTGTATTGAAAATTAATGCCGTGGAGAAAATCAATATGCATAAGCCGAAGCACCTAATGCGTGTTCTCGTACGGCTATAAAAAAGACAGCAAACGTGTTATTTAATAATGTAAGCGCAACACAACAAGTGAGTGCGCGTATTACAACAAATTGCAAACATAAAAAGCATAGACCTCTGAATGAGAAGTGAAATTTGCATAATAAGCATCACAATATTGGTAAGTCTAGAACAAAAAAAAGTGACCCACATGCATACATACTAGTGCATGCAAATACTTCATATGTATGTCATATGTGTGTTTGTACAGACATGTATGGGCAGACATACTTAAGACGTGTATGTTTGTATGTACCTCGTTGCCGCAACAAAAAAAAAAATAAGAATGTGCCTTCATATCATTGTGAAATTGTTGAAATTAATAAAGTGCTGTGAAATTAAGTGGTAATTAATGTTTCAATAAATAAAGTTTGTGTAGTTGCATCAGAATCCAATATGACGACAGATTATTCGTGTTACCAATGTGACCGGTAAAATATATTATTTTTATAAAAAAAACTATTTTCCTAAAGGTGTGACTTTTGCTGTGCATTTCTCTAAATGACTTTTTCGCATCCAGATCTATGCTTTAAAAACAAATACATAGTAAATACATAAATAATAAATAAACAATAAGCAAATAATTATTCTATAAAAATTTAATTTTAAAATTCACAATGTTTGTCTTTACATTATATTTTAAATACATTTAAATGTGTATTAGAGTTAGAAGCATACATTTTGAATGTTGTCAAGTCTGGTCACACATAAAATATAACCTTAAAAATGACAAAGTGACAAATTTCTTTTTTTGTTCAAATTAAGCGACAAAAACTTTAACAACGTCAATATAAACCAATTTGTGCAGTGTCTCCGATTGTAGCCTTTCCACTTGCCCCTCCTGTTTCTTTAAATAATGAATATTTGTTAAGGTGACACTGTGATTTTGTTGTTTTTGCCTGTAACAATAAAGCGATGTAAATAATATAAGCAAAAGTGAAAATTACGACAAACCTACGACCGACCGCGTTGATTGTTGTGCAGCGATTAAAGCACAAAACGTATATATATATATATTAACTTTAACTCCGCAAGGCAAAGATCACGTAGAGTAGTTAAGCCACATCAAATTTCAATGTCAGCTTCTACGACGTTGGTTGCTTGCGCGAGTTTTGTTTTTAGAACTCTGCAGGGGGAAGAGGACAACAAGATCGCAAATTGAATAAATCCATTTTATTGACGCAGGGCAAAGAGGTCCTCGAATCTTGAGGAAAGAACTTGAGCACTACGAAAGATGCATTCTTCGTCGGCGGCGGCGTCGGCGTCGTCGTCGAATGCGCTTGTGGAATACTCGGATGTGAGTTCTGAGGATTTCTCCGATCCCGAGGCTGGTGAAATTGACTCCGATGCGGCCTTAGCTGGCCGCGGTGGTTCGGCAACGAAATCAGCAAATCAAACTAAAAAACCAACTTCGGATTCCGTCTTACGTATCACAAAAACCAATGACTACAGGTAGTAAAATTCTGCAAAACAATATTAAATTGAAACTATTTCAAATGCTGTATATGATCTTATTTGTAGGAAGAGACGTATCGAAGGCAATGAAGACATTGCTTCAATTACGACAGCTGCTGAGTCGAGATCGCGCATTTCTGTTGTTGCAAGCGGCAGCAATCGATTAAGCATTGCATCAGTCTCTGAGAAACTCAATCATCATCGCTCCGACATCTCTTTAAGCTCGCCCAGCAAAATTTCAAAAGAAGAACAGTGGGATGGGGAACTGTACATGTCCAGCGATTCGATAGACACTGATGAGCTTGAAGCTGAAATGAAACGGCAGAAACGTAAAAAGCTGAAGAAGGATAAGCACAAACACAAGTCGAAAAAGAAATCGAAGAAGCGCAAGAAAAAGCGTGCCAAATCATACTCGAGCATCGATTCGCTGTCCGACAGCAACCTGAACACATTAATGGCAGATAGACGTAGTCGCTATACGCCACCAACGGCACCAAATAGTCGAGCCAAGAGTGCCGAGCGCACAGTTAGCGCTGCCCTGCCCAATTATACACCACACAAAGACAGTCAAAGTAGTCCCATATCAGCTGGCACTCCGCCTGCCCGACGCCCCAACAGCAATAATGCTTATTATGGCGATGCTGCTGTGGCGGCTGCTGCGACGGCAAGTACACCGATTGGGAGCAGCCTTCAAGTGACTGTAACGAACAAAACCAATGCAAATAGTCGTCATCGTTCGCCTCCAATACGCGCTGGTGGCGGCGGCGGAGGAGGAGCTATGCAGCGCTATGCCTCGTCGCCACGCACTCCGCCACAGTCACTCAGTCATTCTCATCAGGGAGCAGGAAGTGCACGTGACTCGCGCAGCTCTCGCTATGTTCAAAGTCCCCTAAAGGAGGACATTAATGCTCATCACCGGTCGTCAGGTAATACGTATTCAGGTCGCTACTCGGCAAGTGGATCAGTTGCTGGGCAAGGCGGTAAACTCAAGCGCTTGTCACCGGGTAAGTGATAGTTTATTGTGATCAACGTATTGATTATTATCTAAAAATAATTGTCTATTTTAGAAATGGACCGCTATCACCATCAGCCGAGCACGCCACCGCACAAACGACGAAAGTTCAGCGATGGACGTGATGCATCTGTGGGAGCTTACGAACATAGCAGGCACCATGCTGTTAAATATGATCGCTACAGCAGAGATCGCTATTCGCGTCGGATATCTAAGTAAGCTGCATTAACTCCAAATGTTGGTGAAATGTAATAACATTTTGTATGTTTGACAGGAGTCCTAGTGTACATCGATTATCGCGTGGTCGTCTATCGCCAAGTGGAGGAGGAGCCACATCGGGGAGCAGTAATTCAAATATGTATCGCCATAGTAATAGCAGTAGTCATAAACACAGCAAATATGGAGCTCCTCATTCTCCTTCACCTCCAATGTCAGCGCGATCGTCTTCCAAACGCGCCTCTGGCAGCGGCATGGGAATTTCCGTCGAACGCTACGCATCGCGTTCACCACGCCCCAGCTCACGGTACTATGAATCATCGCCACCATCACCTGCTGGTGTATCGGGATCGAGCTCTCACCACCATCGACGCTCACCAAGGTCCCATCAGCAGCATCATCGAAACAGCAGCCGCAAACGTTCTCCAAGCTCGGGAAGCAGTCGAAGCTCAAGCCCACGCTCAAGATCGCCAACATCAAGAGATCTTAAGCATAAACGCGATGAATACATTAAGAAGATCAGCGAAACAAGCTTGTTCGCTGAATTGGTCAAGGATCGCCATAAGCGGCAAAAGGCGCTAAAAGAGATTATTGAACGACAGGAGGAGAATAGCAACAGCAATGGTGCACTGACCATCAATGAGAACAGCTCATCAGTGGATGGCAACACGCCCAATGTGGGCGACAATCGCTCATCATCATATTTGGCGACACAATCCTCAGCGAATGCGACACCAAATGGCATCGCTAGCGGTGGTGGAGGTGGCGGTAAAACTGATTTGGACTTGAACAACATTCCAATGCCCAACCGAGAGAATGAGACACTACTAAAGCTTAATCCCCATATTGCAAATGCAGATGTCACGGATGCCTCTCCAACGACAACAACAACATCGACAATGACAATGGCCCTGAAAACGAACGCAAGTCAGAAACCGAAGAGTCTAACAGCGTTGCCCATGCCACCCGGAATGAGTGCAGCCGACTTGGTGAATGCAGCACACACGCCGTCGCCAACGGATTTGGGCAAGCAATCGACGCCAAAGTCGATGAAAAAGATGTCGTCCGATGAAAAGAATCTTACAGCGAATGCCAATGCCAACAAGAGCCTTTTGAATTTGCCAATGCCACCGGTTATACCGGGCAGCGAGGAATTGAGTGGCGATGATGATGTCATAGACAGTCCTGAAGACTTCGATACGCCCAGTGGCAACAGCACGAATCCCAATGCAAACACAAATGCCACGCAAGCAGGTGGACGTCGCCGTCCCGTTATACTTAATCGTCGCGACTCTCGAAACAATGTTCGCGATTGGGGCGAACGGTGTGTAGATGTTTTTGAGGTGATCGCCCAGATTGGAGAGGGTACATATGGACAGGTACTGTAGTGAATTTATTGTGCTATTGCACACTTTATCTGCGATTCCTTATTAATGTCTTATTTTTACTTTTATTTTAGGTGTACAAGGCGCGAGATCATCATACAAACGATATGGTGGCACTGAAAAAAGTGCGTCTGGAGCATGAAAAGGAAGGTTTCCCCATAACGGCTGTGCGCGAAATCAAAATACTTAGACAACTAAATCATCGTAACATTGTGAATTTGCATGAGATCGTAACGGACAAACAAGATGCTGTTGAGTTTCGCAAGGATAAAGGATCGTTTTACTTGGTTTTTGAGTACATGGATCACGATCTCATGGGTCTGCTCGAGTCTGGAATGGTAGACTTTAACGAGGAAAACAATGCGAGCATTATGAAACAGCTATTGGACGGTCTTAATTACTGCCACAAAAAGAATTTTCTTCATCGCGATATTAAATGTTCCAATATCCTGATGAACAACCAGTATGCTCGCGATACCCTTTACATAATTCTTTAATGTATAATTTCGATTTTTTGCTTATAGGGGCAAAGTAAAACTGGCTGATTTCGGCTTGGCTCGTTTGTACAACGCGGATGATCGAGAACGTCCTTATACGAACAAAGTCATAACGCTTTGGTATCGTCCACCGGAGCTGCTGCTCGGCGAGGAGCGTTATGGACCGTCGATAGACGTTTGGTCTTGTGGTTGCATATTGGGTGAATTGTTTCTGAAGCGTCCGCTGTTTCAAGCAAATGCGGAAATGGCGCAACTGGAAACTATATCGAAAATATGTGGTTCACCAATTCCTGCCGTTTGGCCTAATGTAATAAAGTTACCCCTATTTCATACACTTAAGCAGAAGAAAACGCATCGGCGACGCTTGCGAGAAGATTTTGAATTTATGCCAGCGTCGGCTCTTGACCTGCTTGACAAAATGCTAGACTTGGATCCGGACAAACGCATTACTGCGGAGGATGCACTCCGGTCTCCATGGCTCAAGAATATCAATCCGGATGAGTGAGTACAAATTGCATATTTTTCTATAATTAATATAAAATAGAAAGGAAGAAAATCGACATTGGCTTTGTAGAGTTAACAATGACGTTGACAATGAACTGACATATTTTTCAATCAACAGAATGCCAACGCCACAATTGCCCACTTGGCAGGACTGCCATGAACTGTGGAGCAAGAAGAGGCGTCGCCAGCTGCGCGAACAACAAGAGTCGCTGCCACCAGGTGTAATTTGCTCTGCCAAGTACCAACAACACGGTGCTGCGATGGTGGGGGATGCCTAGCATTTACTATATGCTTCATGCTTCAATGAAGGGGAAGACTATAAACAGCGAGAGGTGGAGTATGCCTGGTGGCAAAGTTAATATCGAAGTTTGTAACGAAATTACAAATAGTTCGCAGTTGGCAGTTTGGCAGGTGCAGACTCAAATCGGGTTGACATGCTCTACCAAAGCACTCTTATTGTTTAAGTCATCTCTTAAAAGAAAAAACAACACGATTAACTTAGATCATACATATATATATATATGCATATATATATAAATATATTAGTGATGAATTGCTACAAAACGGGCATTTCAAATTGACCGCTGTATAATATTGTAAAATGTATATACCATTTGCTGCTATATTCAAAACAATTAATATATTAAAGCATCATCTGTTCATTATTTTTTATGTTTAGAGTAATATTTTAAAATCCACAATCTTACATACGCAAATTGGCAATAAAAAAAAGAGCATGAGAAATAACACACTTAACCAATGTGTACCAAATTTAATTCCTTTGTTCAATTTCTTTGAATAGAAAAACGATTGACCAATTGATGCAATTAGTTTCTGTTTATTTTAACGAAAACGAAAAATCAGCAAAAATAGAAAACAGTGCTTAGTTTCAAAATAAAAGCGGAAATGTGAAGCAGTTAAAGGTTAGCATTTTAAAACTAAATAAATTGTTATATAAACTTACATATGTGTATATAAAAATATATATACATATATATACTAATTTAAGTTAGTAGTAATAGTATTAATTAGTATAGCAACATATGCATGTTGTACGAATAAAACTATAATGATTATTTTGTTAGGTATTTAAATTAAAATGTAAAGTTACAATTGAATTTATCAAAGTAAATGTGTACTAAAAGCACCCAAAAAATATATACATATATTTTAAAAAGCTTATATTTTTTAATATATAAATGAAGCCCATTAAGCAAAAAAAAATGTGTATAAAAATTACTATATTTAATAAAACAAAAAAAATATGCGTGAGACTGAAAATAATTGAACACAAAATTGTGCAATTTCAATAACGAAAATTGTAAAACGTTAATTCTAAAATTCCATATAACAAGACATTAATCTCCCAAAGCGCAAATCAAATAGAAATTTGGTTTTCAAATCATAACGACAACTATAATCAAATAAGAAAATGATCTGTCGATCTGTCAATCCGTTTACACACACAATTCACACAAATATACATGAAATGAATTATCATATTGAGCATGAAATTTGTTTAAGATAAGATGATGGTTTGATTTGCATTATATGGTGCGAGAGAAGTTGACAAATGGGTGTTAATAAAGGATGTTAATAATAATTATATCGTGCGATTTCTTTCTAACGACGTTTAAAATTGAAGTTGTTTAAGATAATCTATACAATTGTCAAAAAGTTTTCTTTGAAAGGAGACATGGTATCCAAAGTTAGGAATATTAATAGGTGAGTAGAGTAGAATTTTCTCTATTTTATTTTGCATAACGACTCCAATTTAAAATTTTTAAATCGATCATAGAAAACATGTTCTTTATGCGTATCTGACACAAAAAATATCGAATATATTTATCGATTTCAGTGCTGTAAAAGGCATATGGCATTTTCTTGTGCGCATTCACTAGTTTCCAACACTATTTTAGTTGGCGTTCTTCTTTTAAATGATTTTCGGCTTATTTTTGTTTGTTTATTAAAAATTAGAAGTGAGAGTACAAGTGTAACAAAGTAAACTATGCTGCCATATCGAAACTATGGAGAAACGATCGATGTAATTACTTTCACTCAAATGCATCTGTATAAAAAATTTAAATAATATCCAACTATCTGTATCCATAGGAATTCGAAGTACAGCACCTACTGGGCAAAGGTGGCTTCGCTCGTGTTTACAAGGCGAAATGCCTGCGCACACATCAAGATGTAGCCATTAAAATGGTAAATAAATAACAAATACTCATTAACACCTAATGTATAATATGACATTATTTCATGCAGATTGATAAGAAGCTAATTCAGAGTTCAGGATTGACGAATCGAGTGCGACAAGAGGTTGAAATCCATTCCCGCCTCAAGCATCCATCCGTATTGCAACTCTACACGTTCTTTCAAGATGCCAACTATGTGTACTTAGTGCTGGAACTGGCGGATAATGCGGAACTGCATCGTTACATGAACCAGCAAATGAAACGCCCCTTTACTGAGGATGAGGCATCGTCAATTCTGCGACAGGTGGTAGCTGGTCTGCTATATTTACACTCCCACAACATTATGCATCGCGATATCTCGTTGTCGAATCTGCTGCTCAGCAGGGATATGCAAGTGAAAATTGCCGACTTTGGTTTAGCGACGCAATTGAAACGACCGGATGAAAGGCATATGACGATGTGTGGAACCCCAAATTATATATCACCCGAAGTCATTTCACATTTGTCACATGGTTTGCCTGCGGATCTTTGGAGTGTCGGCTGCATGTTGTACACGTTGCTTGTGGGACGGCCACCCTTTGACACCGATGCGGTACAGTCCACTCTCAATAAAGTGATCCACTCCGACTATACAATGCCAACGCATTTGTCGTATGAGGCACGCGACCTAATTGACAAACTGTTAAGAAAGAATCCACATGAGCGCATATCACTGGAACAAGTGCTCAGACATCCATTCATGCTTAAGTCGGCTGGAAGTCATGCAGTGGCATATACAACGCCAGGTGCGTCGGATGCTTATAGCCTTGCCAGCGGCGATAGCGGCATCGTCACCTTTGCGAGCAGTAAGTAGAGAACATCAATAGATAAAAGACTATATGTTAATTCAATATGTTTTAGATGATTCAAAGAACTCTAACCGGCTACGTTCGGTTGAGCAGCAATCCTCGCAGAATATGCTGCCGCAGATTCAGGAAGAGTATGGATTCTATCAGGAAAAGTTTTCAAAACCGGCGTCCTTTGACAGCACAGATATGGACTGGCAGAGGCTTGGAAATGGAGCTCAGAATGTGCCATTTGTAGCACACTCCACGCCTGCCGTACCCTCTGCTGGGCGAGAGAACAAGGAACGCATCTCTGTACCACCTTTAAACACGTTGAGATTGCAGCCAACGCGTTACAAAACTAAAAATGCTATTATGAGCATTATGGCAAATGGAGAAGTCATAATCGAGTTTATAAAGTCGAAAAGCAAGATGAATGAAGACCGCATTGTCGATATTTGTCGCATTTCCAACGATGGACGCCGCATTATCATATATCAACCGGATCCTGGGCGGTAAACAAGCGAAACTCCAACAAATAATAACATATTTAAAAGATTTTATTTATTTTCAGAGGGTTGCCTATACGAGAGCAACCATCAGCCCAATATTTAAGTGGCGAGGATTGGTCTTATGATTATGACAATTTGCCCAACAAGCATTGGAAGAAATATGTTTATGCCGCTCGCTTTGTGGGCTTAGTAAAAAGCAAAACGCCAAAAGTAACATACTTCAGTGCTTTGGCCAAATGCCATTTGATGGAGAATCTGGCAGATTTTGAGATGAACTATTATGCAGGCGCCAAGTTGACAAAGTCCCCGAGCGAAGGCATCAAGGTCTATGATACTCATGGCGTGCTATTGTCGGATCATGCGAGTAACGAAGCGAAAAGCCTCATTGAACATAGCAACGAGTGCTTCGCCCACTGTCTTAGTATCTGCAATGCTTTGGAGCTGGCTCAAACGGGAAATAATACGTGTTTTCCAGTTACTATCGGACGACGGCCGTCAGCAGCTCAGTTACCACCAACTGAACGTTCAGATGGATTAAAGGATACAACAAACTTTGCATATTCTACACCCAAATCACACCATGTGAGTCATTCAGTTATTTTTTAATCTTCAGTTTTAATAATTGAATTAAATGTTGTAGGGCTCTATTAACTTCTCGATAAGCACACTCTCGTCAATGCGCAGTGGAAGCGATGTAATTGGATCACAGGTGTTAGCTGCCCAACAGAATGTGCCTATTAGACGATTGAATATTCCAGGAGTTGGCTCTGCAACTGAGGTGGTTTCTAATGGAAAACATTCTTACTTTCATTTCCTAATTAGTCATTTATTTTCAGTTGTCCCATGGTGTTGTGCAAGTGCAATTCTATGATGGATCAGTGATCTCTGTAATACCAGAGGCTCAGGGAGGAGGAGTAACATACACTCAGCCCAGCGGGGTCTCAACCCACTTCCCTGATCATGACGACCTACCGTTAGCGGTTAGGGATCGACTCGCTCAACTGCCTCAAGTGCAGATGAAACTGAAGTGCGCTCCTTTAATCGGTAGCAAAAAATTTGACTGCAATGCATTGCCTGCGAAGCCGACGACTTCGACTCCTTGGCACAATCGCATGCTAATATGAACTAAATCACATATACAAAAAATAATCGTTAAGTAAAAAAGTTCAATGCATTTGTATTATATAATAGTCTCTTGCCTTATACAAATATATTTTATACTAACCGTTTAAATCAATTTATATCTAGTTAAAAACCAAAAAAAAATATTTTACTAAATTTATGATCAATTTTTTTTTTAAATATTTATTAAAAAAGCAATTAAAAAGTAAGTAAAGTAAAAGTACCGAATAATGTAATTTCTGTCCATATTTATTAAGTATATAAGTCGAGTATTTTATCAATGACTAATTTATTTTCACTGAAATACGCCAATTTTTAAAAAATAAAATTTTCCAAATAAGCGTTTTTTTTATATAGTATTTTATGGTATATTTTTTGTTTTTGATAGCGGTATATTCTCAAGATTAAGCTACGGTCACGCAGCAACTAGTACATACCGATTCAGTGTTTTTGTCAGTGCTGCACAGTTTGGTTTATGTTTATTTTGGTTTGATAGTAATGTGTTTTGGGCGCAATTAATAAATGTGTGTCAAACATTAAGAACTGTTCATAATGCTTAATTGAATGTAAACACATTGCAGAAATAATCAACGCATAATTTATTTAGTGCTTGGCCCTGCCTCTTTTTGTTAAGTCGCGCAGTCTGGCCCCCAGCTTCAAAACTGGTTTCATTCAGTTGGCTTCGTGTACACAAACTTCAGTCGCATTAAGTCTGCATTCACACACGTATTTACTATGCTCAAATACATGTAAACATAATAACTGTAACGTAATTGTGCACCGTCGTAACAGTTAAAGTTGCTATATACAACAATTTTCTTATTTGAATTTTGATATTAAGAAAACTCCCAAAAATGCGTAAGTGTTTAATTTCTAATGAATTATGCATTTATTAAACCAAAAAACATGGAAATTTTGTTGACATTTTAAAGCATGTGCATGTGCTAACGTTGGAAAACTACAAGTCAAATTTTTTAACATTTAACACACGTACAAACAAACATTAGTTGCTCTCGCTCATAGATGGCGCTATTGCTTAATAACTAATAATCTTGTGGGTGGGTGGCTTTAGAGTTTTGATTATTTATTATTCCACTTACATATTTATTTATAAGTTATTTAAATTTAAAAATACCTTATTCAATTCAGTTTGTCATTAAAATGAATTAATTGTATATCTTAGTGATTATAATTACTTAATTTCTTTTAAGTTATATCAAAGAAGCTTACTTTACCTTAAAATACCAAAGCAGTGTCCTAGTTGTGCTACTGAAGTTGTTTGATAGTAAAGAGGGTGGTTCATGGCCCCTGACATAAATAACTTTAAACAACTAAAGCGGCATGCTATGTTTGCTCCACGTATCAAAAAAAGTTGACGGTTTTCGACAATTAAGCATTTTTTTTGTTTTATTCTTCTGAAATTTATTTGTCGGTTATCTTTACCAATTTGACGCTTATTTTAAATTCATAATTATCTCTGATTCAGACATCAGACCTTATTGTTGTTTATTGCAATTGACAGATGTGCAAGCAGCTTAAGCATGACCTCTTTAATTGGCAACTCCAATTGAACCAGCAGAGACTTGGCGCTCTGTTATAACATTTTCGAATTCGAACTCGACTGACCAGTTGCTGTCAGTCGCCAGCAGCGTTGCCAATTTAGCTATTTCCCCCGCTAGATCTGACGGTTTTCAAAAGCAAAATGCGGGATAAATTGAAAACTAGCGGCTAGCGGGAAATATAGCTATTTTCAAAACAAAACTGATGGAACTTTAGTTTTTTAAAAATATCTGGTACTTTTGTGTATTTTTATGTTTTACTATGCCACACTTTAAAACCTTGCAGTATTTTTGCATTGCAATGGTAAAAAACATCGATATGCCAAAAGATCTTTGCATTTTTATCGATTTATAGTTTTTACTAGTTTTATACTAGATATACATGACCATCTGTGTATTTCACAATTTCCAAAACGATCGTGTGGGGCAGTTAAAATGCCCAAGACTTATAACTCCTTCTTTAAGAATTGGTTAGCTCTAGATGCAGCCGATGATCTAAAATGAAAATATTGCAAATGTACCATTAATGCGAAACTTTGTGATTTGCAAGCACATGCCAAGACAAACAACTATAAGTCTTCGTCATCTGCGTTTTCACAGTCGAACAAAATAACGTTTGTTCCGACTGTCTCTAAAAAAAACGACGCATTCATTGGTCAGCCCCATTGACCATTTGGGATTGTTGTGAGGGAACAATTTTCGCAGAACAAAGTGCACCAGAATAGGGCATGATTGATGAAATTAACTACTCCTTATTTTCTGGCGGTTTCTAGCGTTTTTCATATGTTACTTTAGCTATTTGATGAACAGAAGAATTGGCAACACTGGTCGCCAGTTGAGTAAGCGGTTAGACAACAACAAACTGTTACGCTCATTGAAATATCGAAAGAGAGCTACTCCGATAAGGTGTTTGTGTGTGTGTGTGTCTGATATACTTATCTCATCGCAGCACGCAGAGCAAAGCCAACCGCACCTCAGTGCGACCAACGTACGAACGATAACTTGAAAGACTGCGCCACACAACTGGACAGAATGGAGTCGCCGTCCGACTATTGTAGCCTGCTATCTCAATTGGCTCTCTTTGAGAAGGGCTCACTAGATACACACTATTACATACTCGAATATGGCAGTTAAAAGAGAGCGAGAGAGAGTAGGAACTCTGACACTGAGTGTGCCATGACGTTTATGTGAGTGTGATTCACTCATTTTTGTGCTAGGTTCATTGAAAAACTCACAGTGCGCTCGCAGAGAGCTTTCAGTTTCGATCATTTGTGGCTGCTGCAACTAATTAAGACACGAAACGATTTTAATTTTTAATTTGTAAAACCCAAAAAGAATCAATTTCACTGTGCAATATGTCCAATAAGGGCAATTACAATAACCGCGATCGTGTGCGGGATCCACGCGAAGAGATTTTGCTTGAAACGAACTTCGAAGACGACGGTGGGGTATTAACTCGTGCCTATAACAATCATCCTTACCAGAATAGACGCAACAGCGTCTACCAATCGGAGCGCTCTCTGGACAGGTACACAGAACGCGGTGGTGATGGTGAAGGTAGGAAAATATATGTATGTAGTACGACAAGAAACAATCGCACTCACGAATTTACTACGCACAGTGGTTCCGAGAATCGGACATGTCTATGAGCTTTATCACACTTTACACTGTGCTTGTCTTATCTATGTTTTGTATCCGTAAATATGTCACCTATGGCTAGGCAGAGTATAATGTAACTATTACATGTATTTTCGCAGTTTATATTCTTTGTGTGTTGTGAGTTTATCCCATAGTTACTAAAGTCTTTGTTCATTCCTTTAGCCGACTGCTGTCAGTCATGTATGGCACGGATTCCCTACGCGACGCTGATAGCGACACTCATGTGTCTGCTGGGCGTGGGCATCTTCTGCGGAACCATGTACAGAGGAGCCTCTCTAACGGTCATTATGATGGATCAAGTGTTTCATCTGCGCCTTATATGGTAAGTCTTTTTACCATCAATTGTGGCATACTTCAATTAAAATCTTTTTTTTTTCTAGGATTGAAGCTGTGCAGATGATATTTGTGATCATTGCCGCTGGGATGGCTGCTCTGGGATTCATGATTCTCTTTGTTGGTTTTCTTGCCACGGGCGCCACTCGTTACAAGGTCTACAGGGCGTGGCGATCACGAGTTGGCGGCCGTATTTCTTGTGCTGTTCTTATGGGCATTACGTATTTGCTGAACTTTGTCTGGACACTAATATTATGTTTCCTCGTGATTGTCACATTTATTTATACCATGTTCTGGAACATGTGCAGCAGTGTGGAGCAGTCCCTGAGCTGCATTGACTTAACACAATTTCGTAAGTTCATAGCTGCTATTAATTTTATTTATATACATTTAAATCTTCCATTTTTACCGTTTAGATTTCATGTTTCCGCCAAATACTAAACTCGAGGACATGAAGGTCTGCGAAAAATACGAGATTAAGGCTTTTTGCAAAGATGGTGTAGAACCTGCTGAAGTCATGTTTATCTTAGCCACGCTATCAACACTCTTGGTGATCCTCAGTCTTGTGCATTATTTAATGTGTCTCTCCGCAAATTACGCACACATTCGTGACCACGAAAAGTTTCAGGAACTTCAGGAGATACAAAATCTTAATGAACTAGAGTACAGCGCAACATCCAAGGATCGCTTCTAGAACGTATTTGAAATCGATTAATTTGTGCTTCCATGCGGAATAGATGGAACACAATGACAAAGAAATGCAACGAAAATGCTTTAGTTTATAGAATTTGTTTTTAATCTTTAAAATTATACCCAAGCCTGTTTTGGAATATTTATTTAAGTTTTTCACAACTAATGTGTGTGTAATTCTGTATCGTAAATTTAATTTAGACCAGAAGCGCTAGCGATTAACAATCAGACACAAAGGCATCTATGTTATAAACTCTTAACGCTGTGCTAACAACCGCAGTGGAGCATAAGCAGAGATGCGTGTAATTGCATCGAGTAACTGGGTTCTTTGCCCTGTCTACCACCGTGAAACCATACCAAAATTTATGTGCTAAGCTGGCACTAATCATGTTTTAGTTTTCACCAACTTGCGTCCAGATATACATATATATATACGTATATTATTGACATATAGTATTCTTTCCGTCCAATATTGGTTTTTCCGTCTGGCTAACATAACATATAATTTAAAATATTTAATAAGTATGTTTTTCTGTTTAGCATATTTGTATTTATATTATATAAACTAATCATACATATGTGTACATTTTTACGTTCACATGCTTATCAAAACATACATACATATGTATATACTTGCATTCCAATAAAGAATTTTATATAATTTGTGTATTTTTTTATTGATAAAGCGTTTACAAACAATAAATCTATTTTTCTCCCATGGTCTTTAAAAAGTCCGCCATTTGACTAATCGACTTTCTTGATTAGATTTCCGATAAACTGAGTCACTACCCTCTAACGGCTGTGGTGGCTTGTCGATATAGTAAACTAAACCAATAGTTATTATTTTTTCTTTGGACGTGATTTTGGACGTAATAATTTTTATTTCAAAAACCTAATCAAATATTTAATTCCGTAAATTATATTTAAGAAAATGTCAATTACAAAATATCGAAAGTGAGGAACAATAATCGATTACTTTGCAGCTGTTGTAAATATTTTTGTGGCTATTTTATTTCGTAAGATTTTGTTAATTCACTGTTGACGGTTAAATACTTTAAATTTAAGCGTTATAAACAATGTTGCGGAAACTTCACTCTCCTCCAGCTGTTCTCATGGTCAGTAGCAACCGTTTTTTTTGGATCTTTTACATAATGTAAATAATAAATAATCTGTAATATTAATATGTTTTTATTTACAGAGAGCAGCCTCAACACGCGCTGAGAAACTCGAAGAAATTCGAGAACGTCTTTCTAAAGGTCCAAACTTTCAAGATTTCGTTCAAAATCCGGAAAATTCAACAGAAGACTGGGAGAATTATGAAGGAAAATTGCGTCGTGAAAAAGGAGAGACCCAATACTTGCGTTTGCCTCCCTGGTTGAAGACCACAATTCCAGTGGGCAAGAATTTTGCTAAGATCAAGTCACAGCTAAGAGACCTCAAGTTGTCTACGGTCTGCGAGGAAGCAAGATGCCCCAACATCGGTGAGTGCTGGGGAGGTGGCGAGCATGGCACTCAAACAGCAACAATTATGGTAAGACCTCTGTGACATTTACTGCTGATAGCGAGTTTGTATATAACACATTTCGGTGATTACAGCTGATGGGCGACACTTGCACTCGTGGCTGTCGGTTTTGCTCCGTAAAAACGGCTCGTGCTCCACCTCCGCTGGATGTCAACGAACCTGTGAACACTGCCAAAGCAATTTCATCTTGGGGCCTCGATTATATAGTGTTGACATCTGTGGATCGCGATGGTTTGTTATGAAAATGTTCAACATGGGATTTACTTAGCTAATTTATAATATTCTCCTAATTGTAGATCTTCCCGATGGAGGCTCAAAGCATATTGCAGAGACAGTTCGTGAGATCAAAGCGCGGTTAGTTAAATTATTATTACAATTTTGATCGGAATTGATTAGTTTAATGTACATTCGCAGCAACTCGAATATATTTGTGGAGTGCTTGGTTCCCGATTTCCGCGGAGATTTGGACTGTGTAAAGACAATTGCTACTTGCGGCCTCGATGTCTATGCCCATAATATTGAAACTGTCGAAAAACTTACACCCTACGTCCGTGATCGTCGTGCTCACTATAGACAAACACTTCAGGTCTTGCGCGAGGCAAAGCGTTTTAATCCGAATCTCATTACCAAGAGTTCCATAATGCTGGGTCTGGGTGAAACTGATGCCGAAGTTGAGCAGACCCTACTGGACCTGCGAGAAGTCGGAGTTGAGTGTTTGACCTTGGGCCAGTACATGCAGCCCACAAAAAAACATCTGAAAGTAATCGAGTATGTGACGCCCGAGAAATTTAAGCACTGGGAGGAGCGAGGCAATGAGTTGGGCTTTCTTTATACTGCCAGCGGGCCGCTTGTGAGGAGCTCTTACAAAGCAGGAGAATTCTTCATCACAAGTATATTGGCCAATCGAAGGAAAAAGAACGAGACGTCTTAAGAAAAATTAGCATTGTTTGTATATTTGTAAATTTGTTTAAACTCGTTAAATATATATTTTATTAATATCAATAAAATAATTGCAGAACTTAGAATCTTAAATAGTAACGTAAAATATGGTAGGTGACACTGCACTTACGATATACGTATTAGTTTACGTTAGATTTCGTCTTCATAATACGTTAGACGGCCAGCTGGAATGGTATTTTTATTAAAATTAAAAATTTAATAAATAAAAAGAAATAAACAAAACACCATTGAATGATATTAATTTGTAATATATCTGTTTGATTGTCACAACATTAGAAAATTACTGAATAAATTGTAAATATTTGCAAATTAGAAAGTGAATTTTCTAATCTATTCAATTTCTCAATTCACAAATTCTATAATTTTTAGTATATTATAAATACTAGCATTTTCTCTTTGTCTTTCTTCGGGCACACAGCAACTGCGTATTTTTCGTTTTATCTATTGTGTGACCATTTGTCGTTGTTTTTAGTTGAAAGTGCATATAAAAAGTTCGTCATTCATTGTTTAAGGCAATAAATACGTTATTAACTAGCATTAACAAAGTGAAAAACATACATTCTAATGAATGCAGAAAGAACGTCAACAGCGAAATGCAGAAATGAAATAAGATAAGCTGTATATGTATGCAGTTTGCTGTATTTATGTACGTACATACATATGCATGCACACATATGTAATACGCATATGTATGCATGTGTGGCAGTGCGTTTTTGTTTTTACACACTTTCATAGTGTGAGTGGTGAATGCTGAATATGTGTGTGACACAAAGAGTAGGAAGTTGTCGAATTTTTAACCCATTTAATTGTGATATATGTACAGAAAAAGCAAAGTAAATACAGATTGTGGAATCAAAAAAGAAATACAGAAACTCTTTGTATTTATGTATCAGAGCTACATATGTAAACATTCGTAATTACATAGATACGTACATACATTTGTATTTATATACATACATATATTTACATACATCATCTGCGACCATGGAGAGAGAGACCCCAGATGTGCAAATGTATTAGTTTTCACCAGCAGCTTTGTTTCGACTTTGTTTTTGTTTTGAATGCAATTGTTCCCTTTTTGACACACTCTCTTTCCCCTGTAGGCCTTCTTTGGTTTGTGTCTGTGTTGAAACCCGACGTTTTTCGGGCTGCTGATGTTGGATAGGTTGTTATAATTATGTAGGTAGCTGAACCTGTATCATAAGCAGCAAATGCATTTTCTACACTAATACATGCATATTCGTGTATGTGTATGCATGCAGAAGTGCATGCTCGTGTATGTATGTATATGTATACATGCGTATCAGTGTACTCTGTAATTCACATTATGATTGGGGTATATTTTTCATCAATGATGTAGATACAAACACACTCAATTATTATATACAATTGCTGCTTTGGTATCAGTTCACTTTGTTATACGAATGTGAAATGAAAATTATATTATTGATTAAGTATGACGATAATTTGTCATTATCAGAAATCAATTGCTTTGTAAGAAAAGTTCAAAATATACATTAAAAAAGATTGTGGAAAATCAGAGAATTAATGAAATGAGTACTGCGTAAATAAATTTAATATGTACTTACATATATCGCACCATTTCAATTTATTCCATCTATATTTATAACGCAGTATATATTTCTTCACTATAAATTAGAATATCATCGTTTGCTTCGTGTCTAAAATGAATTACCCACTATTATAGATATGGATAATATAAAAAAAGCATGTTTTTATTTTGATTACAGCCATATCTTGGCAGTGGATCGGCGCTCTTTGTTATAGACGATCCCTAGATCCTGGTCTACAGCGTGGAGGGCTTGTGATAATCAAGAAGGCTGATTAACGAAGAAGACGAAGACGAAGTGGTAGAGTGGCTGCTTGTTGCCGTGCGGTTACCAAAAAGTACTCAAAATTGATAGAAAGAACAAAAAGGCTGCTGCAACTGGTGCCTCAGCCGGGGACCAGCCGCCGCGCAAAAAGGGACGTCGTTCCGGAGGATCAATATCCATTTCCGTTTCCACTTCCGCTTCAATCGTAGATTCGAACGCAGCATCGACGTCCAGAGCGGCTCTACAGCTCAGTTCGAGTTCAAGCACGAGGAAGTCATCCAATTCGGACACACATCCAGCAAGACTGCACCAAAACTCGTCCACACAGACAAGAAACAGCAATAGTAGCCAGAGCAGCAACGATAATAGCGCCATCACTTATAACGATTCGGGTATGAATATGCAGAACAGTACAGCGTTGTCGTCCTCCGCGGCTGGCGGTGCCGGGCCTGGCTCCTCAGATGGCTCTGGGTCCGCTGTCGAGCTGCCACCAGGTGCCGATCATGTCACCAATGAGGGTGGCGGGGCTGGAGCTGATGGAGCAACCGATGATGGCGCTCCAGCATCCAGCGGACATAGCAATAATACCACAAACGGACATGATGTGAAGCACAATGGATTCGCGGCCAATAATAATGGCAGCACCAATAGCTGTGCCGTTGATGGCGAGAACAATCGTGAAAACAGTAGTGGCTACAGTGGGGTGCACTTGGACAAATCAAATCAGGAGATCATACGCTTGATTGGTCAATATTTGCACGACGTGGGTCTGGAGAAGTCGGTGAAGACTCTAATGGGTGAATCGAATTGCTACTTGGAGCACCCATCGGCTACCAAGTTCAGAGAGCATGTTTTGGTTGGCGACTGGATCAAAGCGGATGCTGATCTCAAGGTAAAGAAACCAAGACAATGCTGCCCTCCCAATAGATTAGTCAGGGTTTTCTTTTCCTTCTTATAGGATCTGGAGCCATTGATCGATAATGGCAAGTCGTCAACAATTACTGAAATGAAATTCATATTGCTGGAACAGAAATATTTGGAGCATTTGGATGATGGCAATCCTTTGGATGCCCTTCATGTGCTGCGCAGCGAACTGACGCCACTGCAGCATAATATATTGCGTGTTCATCAATTATCCTCGTACATGATGTGTTCGACCAATCACGACCTCTATCAACGCGCCAAGTGGGAGGGCAAGGGCATTGCATCGCGTGCCCTTGTCATGGAACGCCTACAGACATTTATGCCGCCATCGGTTATGATGTCTCCACGTCGCCTACGCACGCTGCTCCAACAGGCGGTTGAGCTGCAAAGTCAGAACTGCCCTTGTCACGATATGGCCTGGGAGACCAATTTACAGACGGTCTCGTTGCTAACCGATCACTGCTGCACCACAGACGGGTTTCCCATGCAGACAATACAAGTGCTCACCGATCACTGTGATGAGGTGTGGTTCTGTAAGTTCTCACCCGATGGCCTAAAGCTGGCCACGGGCAGCAAAGACTGCACTGTGATCATCTGGGATGTAGATCCATATAAGCTGACACTTAAACATCGCCGTGTGCTCGTTAGCCAGCCGCAAATGAATGTTAGCTTTGTTAGCTGGAGCCCAGACTCGAAAGTGATTCTAGTTGGTGGCACTGAGGACTCGCATGAGCTGTTTTTCTGGAATGTGGACGATGGAAAGTTGGTCCTCAAGTTTTCACAATCCCTGGAGGATAGTTTGGCGTGCGGCACTTTCAGTCGCGATGGCAATCACTTTGTTTGCGGAGGACAAAAGGGTCAGCTCTATCTATGTGATCTAGACGGCAACCTTCTCGATTCCTGGGAAGGAGTGCGCGTAAACAGCGTCGCCTTTCGGGCGGACAACAAAACCATATTAGCAGCCGATAATCACTATCGCATAAGAGGGTTAGTATTAGAAGTTCATAATAAGTAAACAATATTTTGACAATTTTCCAATGCATCTGCAGCTATAACTTTGATTCCCCGCGCTCGGACTTTGATATATTGCGGGAATCACATCCAATTATGACGTTCAGCATCAATTCAGCCGATCGTTTGGCCCTGCTGAATGTCTCCAATCAAGGTCTGCATCTCTGGGACATTGAGGACAAGTGTCTGTTGCGACGTTTTCAGGGAATTAGGCAGAGCAACTTTGCCATTCATTCGTGCTTTGGTGGCGTTAACGAGAGCTTCGTGGCGAGCGGCAGCGAAGACAAGGTTGTGTACATTTGGCATCTTAAGCGTGAGGAGCCGCTGGCCAAGTTGGCCGGTCACACCAAGACGGTTAACTGCGTATCATGGAATCCAGTATATCCGTCCCTACTAGCCAGCGCTAGCGATGATGCCACAGTTCGTATTTGGGGTCCGAAGCCCACAGGTAGCAGTGCAACGACCGAAAGCGATGACTGCTCATCCAGCTCATCGTCGTCCTCGTGGAACATGACCTAAACACCCGCTTTCAAGATCTGTGTTTGTGTGGCGTCTATGCATAATGGAGGATTGTTGCACACGGACTTAATTTTAGTGTGAGATTCGGGTTTCTCTTTAGTCAAAAGCCATTTTCGATAGCTCAAAATAATGGATATTTCTTAATTGTAGCGAGTATATTGCAATAGTGTATTTTCCTGGTAACAAAGCAGAGTTCAATATTTGAAAATGTTCTAATCATTAATATATACACATATTAATATATATGTATATTCGTGTCCGTTTATATGTGTGTGCGATCCTCTGTTGCGTAAATCTGCATAAATATTTGACTCAGAATTAGATTTATAAGTAAAACTCCCAATGTCGATCTAAATGTGGTGCGCACGTCCTTGCAACCAGCATATATTTGTTGCAGCGATGGCGAGAACACTAGACTGCCATTACAATACCATGTGTATGAGCAGCATGACTTACAATTAGCATTAAACATTATATAAGGTACATTGACATTTGTCTCACACATAATCGGACACAAACGAACGATCACGCGATACGAACGAGTATGTATGGATTTTGTTCAATACTTTTCAAACAAGAAGAACACCAACAATAATAGTATTTTTTAAAAGTTCTTTAACATATGTATGTATATTTATTAACATGCCTATGTATTGTGTATTGGCTTTTAGTTTTTTATCCAATTTCAAAGTGGGCCAACCCAATTTGATATCTTTTTGCCATTTGATTTATTTTAATTAGTTTTCGACATTTCGACGTCAATTCAGAATTATTGTAATGCATAATTTTGTAACAAATGGAATGATTGGGTAAATGGGCTTTTGATAAGTTTTAATTCTTTATAGATTATTAATTTAGGCCCAGCGCCTCATCTCACCTAAAGTTAGACTTTTGTTTCGTCATCTGCAGATTGGTGTTTACCACGTTGTAACACAATTACTTATATGAAGAAACGGGCCTTAGTACCGCAATTTAATTTCATAATCAATACATGCAATAAAGATATACATATGTAATAAATCTATGGGCCTAAATTGATTGGAATTAGTACGTTAGGAATGATGAAATTTTACCATTGATCAAAATAAACGATATTGCCGTCTTTTTCCAATACATTCTCTTTTTCTTAAAACAAAAAAATACAAATTCGAGTTTTGCAAGTGAAAAGCGATTTGGAAAAAGAAGGCTTAATTATGATAATTTCATGTCATTTCAAATAGACCGCGCATTGCTCAGTATACAAGTTTCGATAATTATCGATATTCTGAATGCTCTCAGGGAAACAGCTGTTCTGTTGAAACAATGGCCACACTAATAGCCTCTTTCCACCTCACTCAGTTTTTCTACGTTTTTTAAAGTCCCGTTTCGGGGTTTCCATCTGCACGAACCGAAAAATATGGGCAACGGTAAATTTCTCAATATGGCCGCTCTGAAATATCAGCTGTTCAAATGTAAACACGAGTTGGCGAACATTTCAAAAAACAGCACGCGCATTTGAAAATGGAAAATTTTATTAAATTGCAGAATTTTTATGAGGATTTTAACGAAATGGAGGGAAAATTAGCGAAGTATACAGTATAGGCCATTGCTGGCAGCAATGTATTATTTACATAAATACATTTACTTTTTAGCAACGGCATGGGTGTTTTTTAGGAGCGCGATGTTCCTGGAAACAACGAATCATTTTTTGAAGATAATTTTCGAATTAATAGGGAGGAGTTTGGCATCCTTGTGGAGCGCCTTTGTGGATTGGCCAAAAAAGGCACTACATTTCTCCTCCCATAACTCGAACAACATAGCCTTGTGGATGCCACTCCACGATATTGACGGCTTTCGAGTTTTTTGGCTCATCTAAAATATAAAAAATTTGCTTTAAAAAGCAAAATAAAATTTTTATTTTTCTATTTTCATACCTTGGCGCACTTTAATGTCAGCTGTTTTGTTAGTGGTGTGCTCTTTTTCGTTGTCATATCGATCAAAATATCGCATAATTACCCAAAAAGTGCGTTCGCTATTTCTACGTAGCTCGCGAACGTAGAAAAACCGACGTTTTTTTCTTATGGGATTTTACATGGGGCGAACGTAACATTCGGCCTGAACGTGAAAAAACCAAAGAAAACCAAAGAAAACCGAGAGGTGGAAAGAGGCTATAACTCTGTGTTTTAGTTCTCACTCTGCGGTCACTCTGAGCAGAAGTTTATGAAATTAGAAATTTGCAGTACAAAAACGTAAACAATTGTAATTATTTTAGTTTTGACTTATTTTAAACATAATGGCTGCTGCAGTCGATGGTAAATTAAGCTTGCGCAAGCTAGACTATCCAATGTGTGCAGTTGAAGCGCTCTCCCCGTCTAGGTTGGTCAATAATAAACATTTGTATACGTATATCGTAAATGACTTATTTTTGTTGTTGCAGAAAGCCTCATTGCAAGCAGAAATAAACAGAACTTGGTAATGCAGATTATTTCTGAGTTTATTTTCCTGGAGCGTAGCAAGGATGGGGACGTACGCAAAATGGGCATAAGTCAAATGAATATATATCAAGAGTTTCAGTTGATACTTGCGCTCATTGAATACTTCTCGAGGCCCGGCCGGGATGCTACACGCAATGCAATATTCCTTTCGCTATTTGGTAGCCATCTGACACCACAGCGTTCTCGGCTGTTATCGCGACTAATAAGCACTGCAGTTTCGGGATCGGTGGCGCCGCTACTCTCTTCGGCGGGCACGTGGATGCAACAAGTTGGCTGCAAGTCACAACCAAGCTTAGAGGTGGCACAGAGTATTGTGAGTGATTTCATATCATTCTCTCGCAAAACACCAGATCAATTGAAACAACTGCCGATGGTAGGCTCGCATTTTGCTGCCAACTTTATGGTTGCTGTGGCTGATCTTTACCTAAATGATAAACGTGGCGGAGTGCTGACGCCACCACCAGATGCACTGCTGGATGCCATAACAGAGTGGACAACAGAAAATCCGCTGTTATGCCAGGCTCCTCAACAGCCTCTAGTATTACCTGCTGGCGCCATTGCGATGCCTTTTGCCACTCCGCTGGCTGGCCTTCTTCGTTGGGTGGTGTTGGCGCCATTGGTCTCAAACCGTCCGGCGTATAGCAACCTACATTTATCATTACTGCACACTTTAATGCAGTTGGACAAGAGTGCGGAAGCGACTCCCTTGCATGCCCAAGATCTGCTGCAAATTGTCACATCATTGCAAAAATACTGTACACGCCTGAAGGACTCCAAAGTAGCACCAGAGGAAGATGCGGCATATCAAAAGTGCATGGAACGCTTTGCCCAAGCAGTGCAAATTGCATTGGCCTCCAAGTGCATCACCAATCAGATCCAGTTGCTCTGTGTGCTCGAGAATTTGCCACAGCATACACTTATGAAAATAGTTCTTGAAACACACAAAAAACTTTAAATAAACATATGTTATACCAACTATATTATCAAGGCATTAATTTTGGGATTTGCGTTTGTGGTTTATATAATATTGTAAAACTTCTAACTGGGAAAGGTTGACTAATTTATCTCAAATATTTAAAATGAATTCCATGATATCAAGCATCTCTAAGCAAGCTTAATTCTCAAAAAATATTAAAATGGTAAAGTTTATGGTTTGTCTTCAAATATTTTTATGAATTACATATGTATGTAAATATGTGTTATTTGGAAAAGCAAAAGTCATTATTTTCTTTCATTTTATGTGCTGTATATCCTAAAAATCTTGGCTACCATGAGAATATAAAAATTTATGGCCATTCGAAATCTTTTGATATCTTACCGAGATATACCTCGGACTTAAGATGAGTTGCTTATATCGATTTATAACAACAAAATTTGAGGCTATTCAAGGAACTGTTTTTTTAAATTTCTTGAAACAATATTAAATTCCTATGTCAATCCTCTACTAAGCAGCAAGTGTTGTGTTATAGTTATTAACCCTTTATTGTGGGCCGTAAAATGTGAATCTTCTTACCGTACTATTTGAAATCTTAACTTCAACGTTTTTTAGATAATATAAAAATGCATATTAAATTTTCCAAACGGAAAGATTACAAAACTAAACAACTTTCCGCCAAATAACATCCTTTGAATTTAGGTTGCCAGATAAGAAAAATGTAAGGATGCGTGCAATGCGCAGGATCAAAAGTGGGAGAGTAGTTTATGCTGAAACAGATGAAAATCAATATTGTGAAGTTCTCGGAGTGCTTGGCTAAAAGTTGTTAAAACACTGCGCCGAAACTTTGGTTTGTTTTTCAGGCATTACCAATTGTAGAATGCAATGAACCCAGTGCCAAACCGTGACTTTATGGAGGTGCATCCGTTGCATCAGCATCAACCACATTGCAAGCAGCAATGCTTTGTGTTCACGGAAATAGCAGACATTGAGCTGCCAGCGGAAATAACAAAGTTTGGCGGTGGCAATGAAAAACTGCGTTGCTCCAATGGCGGCATACCAACGTATAATTGCAAAAAAGGACTCTTGCAGTGAGTCGTCCGCCGAGCGTCCTGGACGTTCGCGAAGCCGCCGAATTCTAATAGGCATTTGCCTTGTTCTGGTCTGTATTGCCATGGCCGGTGGCATTCCACTGGCTCTGCAATTGCGCTCCTCGTCGTTGCTGGAGGCACGCTTAGCCTTCATCAGACGCTTGTTGACCGAATCGCCGCTAATCGAGGGCTCCTGGAAGCCACCAAGTGACATCAAGACAAACAATAGTGGTCTGGCCGATATACGACAGAATCATATTGGTGCTGTCCTTTGGCCCATTGCGGTGCACTGCGGCGCGCAGTATCTAGATGCAGTGCAACTCGCCCTGGAGGGCATCGACGAAGCCAAGCGCATTACAGCGGCTAGTAATTCCATGCACATTGTCGAGTCTGCCGACGAGATGGAGCAAACCCATATCAGGGGTGAGGTGGCCGTTTTAATGGGCATTGGCGGTGGCCATGCCTTGGGCACTAGCCTCGCTGTGCTTCGTTCGATCTATTTGTTGGGGGCGCGCTTCGTGTCGGTGACTAGCCTGGAATGCACAACTCCTTGGGCTGCGGCGGCCATACGGCGACGAGATTATCTCATTGAGGAAAATGCAACCAATTCGCTCAACGAATTTGGCAAGGTGAGCAAACAGTTAATCAAAGCCTATCAAATAAAATATTTCAATCTTGGGTAACTTCTCGCGTGCAGACGATGCTCTTCGAAATGAACCGCCTGGGGATGTTGGTGGAGATATCACAGCTCAGCGAAGCAGCCATGGTTATAGCCTTGCGCACTGCCAAGGCACCGGTGCTGCTCATGAATGCTGCACCCCTTTCCTTATGCAATGGCACCAATGTGGCTTCTATTCCGGATCATGTGCTCAGGTATGCTTCAATCTTGGCAAGCAATTGTCTTCCCTTAACTTTAATGGTTTGAATTCTTTTTCAGTTTATTGCCAGAAAATGGTGGAGTCATTTTGCTGAATTTGGAGCGATGTGGCGATCGATCAATTAGCGTTAAGGAGGCAATACTTGCCATCAATTATGTCCGCAAGGTGGCTGGAGTTGATCACATTGGACTCGGTGGCGCACCCAAGAGCTATGCCCTGCTACTAGCTGAGTTGGCCAGGGATCGGGTTTGGGGCAATGCTGCCATCAAGAAACTGGTTGGCGGCAATGTTATGAGAATTCTGCGCGAAATCGAAGCCCTGAAAAATCGCTTACCCTTATATGAAGAGTGGATACCAAATGAATCTATCGAAAGCAATTCCTATTGCCGTTATCCAGAGTCGTAAATAATCGCACACTCTTGAACCATTTATTTCTGTCGGTTGTTTACTTAAACCTAGATAAATAAATCTCAAAATTATGTAGTCAAAAACTACAAGTAATTTTTCGACTGCAAAGTGAAGTTCAAAGAAGTAAGAAATAATTATATTTTCTGCTCGCAAATGGACTACAAAAGGATTGCTAAAGGAAAAAATATTATCATTGAAATAACATTTGTCTATATGTGTGGCAACCTATCTAATTTTTAACAAGAATATCTATATTTTAGGATTCAGAGGCGCGTGCGACTGCCTGTTATACTTATTTTTTAAAGGCATGAAGTCATTCAACCCTCATATACTCTGGAAACCCGGTTTCTTAAATCTATTGATAAATTCCAAATCACAACGAGTTTTTATAATTTTGTTGTATCGTTTATTGTGTCAATTAAATTCACGAGAATTTCTGATCGAGTACATGAATCATTCGTTAAAATTTGAAAATACTTAAAATGAGACTATTACTAAATTCGAGTATATTTGAATGATTATGTTTAATAGTAATATATATATATATATATAAATATCATAATATATCATTTTTTTTAACAAGTTAATCTTATTGCGAGAGAGCTACGTTATCGGCTATAACAATGCACTATTGTACAAATCGGTCTAATTCACTTGAATCCCTGTTCGAATGCCGAGGGTAAAGGAAATAACCTCTCTTTCCGGTGGACGCTCATTAAACTCACGCTTCATGATTTTTCTTGATAGAAGATCTTCGCTGGCTTCATTATATGCTATTGGGTCTATATCTTTATCGCTCAGATCGCGTTTATTTCTAGAGGTTTCACTCTCATCATCATCATCTAGCTCAAAAACATTGTTGTCTGTTGAAGCCAATTTGTTAATCTCTGTGAAGAATTGGCTTTTTGCGTCTCTTATGGTCCTATCATAGCCTGGATTACTTAAAGGCGGCAAGTACGTGTCAGGAATAGGAGTTGAACCCTTATATGTGTCAGGACAACGAGGATCTACAGACCCTGGGAAGCAATAAGAAGGTGTAGTATTAGGCCGCGATGTTGTCGTGACCAAGTTTTGGGAGCAGCGAGGATCAGACGATCCAGGATAACAGGGTGTACGAGTCGTTTTAGGTTGCTGTGGGCACCTAGGATCACTTGAACCAGGGTAACAATTGGGTCTAGACGTAGTTATTGATGGTCGAACTGTAGTTGGTGGAAGGTAAGTTACTGGCTTGCAATCGGGATCAGTGGATCCAGGGTAACAGCGTGGCTTCGAAGTTGTTCTTGGTACTTGAGGGCATCGAGGATCCGATGATCCCGGATAACAATTGGGTCTAGGTGTTGTTCTCGGTTGTTGTGGGCATCGAGGATCAGTTGAACCTGGATAGCAGTTTGGTCTAGAGGTAGTTATTGTTGGACGAATTGTAGTGCGGGGTGGGTAAGTAACTGATTCGCATTGGGGATCAGTAGACCCTGGGTAGCAGCGGGGTTTCGATGTAGTTGTGAGCACTTGGGGGCATCGAGGATCTGAAGATCCTCTGTAACAGTTTGGCGAAGAAGTAGTCTTCGGTTTTTGAGGGCACCTAGGGTCAGAAGATCCCTCAAAGCAATTAGGCTTCGCGGGAGTAATTTGGTTCCCGGGAATCTTGGTTGTTTTAATTGGTGGGAGATAAGTAGCCGGCTGACAATTTGGGTCACTTGAACCTTCGTAACACCCTGGTTTTCTAGTTGTTGGAACCTTGGGACATCTTGGATCTGGTGATCCAGGGTAACAATTTAAGCATGCAGGATTTTTGGATCCTGGATAGCATGCTGGCGTAGCAGTTGTCTTAGTTGTTGGGCACCGAGGATCGTTCGATCCTGGATAGCAATTAGGTGATGGTGTCGTGTTAGGTTGCTGTGGGCAACGTGGGTCAGTTGAACCAGGATAGCATCTTGTCTTTGATGTAGTTATCGAAGGTCGAATTGTAGTAGGGGGCTGAGAAGTAGAAGTTCTCGGTTCCTGGGGGCATCGAGGATCAGACGATCCAGGATAGCATCTTGGTTTCGGTGTAGTTATTGGAGGACGAATTGTAGTAGGGGGTTGATAAGTTGTAGTTCTCGGTTGCTGGGGGCACCGAGGATCAGACGATCCAGGGTAGCAGTTAGGACCGGGTGTTGTTCTTGGTTGTTGCGGACAGCGAGGATCAGTGGAGCCAAGATAGCAGTTTGGCTTAGATGTTGTCTTTGGCTGTTGAGGGCACCTCGAATCAGTTGATCCTGGATAGCAGTTGGGCTTCGACGTAGTTATCGAAGGACGAACTGTGGTCGGAGGAAGATACGTAGCTGGTTGGCAATCGGGATCAGTAGATCCCGGATAACAGCGGGGCCTTGTAGTAGTTCTTGTTTCCTGAGGACAACGAGGATCCGCAGATCCTGGATAGCATCTTGGTTTTGGTGTAGTTATCGGAGGTCGAATTGTAATAGGCGGTTGATAAGTTGTAGTTCTCGGTTGCTGGGGGCACCGAGGATCAGACGATCCAGGGTAGCAGTTAGGACCGGGTGTCGTTCTTGGTTGTTGCGGACAGCGAGGATCAGTGGAGCCAGGATAACAGTTTGGCTTAGATGTTGTCTTCGGCTGTTGGGGGCATCTTGCATCAGTGGATCCTGGATAACAGTTTGGCCTAGAGGTTGTTATTGAAGGGCGAACTGTGGTCGGAGGAAGATATGTAGCTGGTTGACAATCGGGATTTGTAGATCCTGGGTAACAGCTGGGTCTTGTAGAAGTTCTTGGTTCCTGAGGACACCGAGGATCCGCAGATCCTGGATAGCATCTTGGTTTAGATGTAGTTATCGGAGGTCGAATTGTAGTCCGCGGTGGATAAGTGGTTTGCTCACAGTCGGGATCGTTAGATCCGGGGTAGCAACGTGGTTTTGATGTAGTTTTGGGTTCTTGGGGGCATCGAGGATCTGAAGATCCTCTGTAGCAGTTTGGTGAAGCCGTTGTCTTCGGTTTTTGCGGACATCTAGGGTCAGTAGATCCAGCCAAACAATTAGGTTTTGAGGGAGTAACTTGGTTACCCGGAATCTTAGTTGTTTTAATTGGCGGGAGGTATGTCGCCGGTTGACAATTTGGATCACGTGAGCCTTCGTAGCATCCAGCTTTCCTGGTTGTTGGAACCTTTGGGCATCTTGGATCTGGGGATCCCGGGAAACAATTCAAACATTCGGGATCTTTTGATCCTGGATAGCATGCAGGCTTAACAGTTGCCTTAGTTGTTGGTTTCGGTGTAGTCCTTGGTTCCTGAGGGCATCTAGGATCCGACGATCCCGGATAACAGTTGGGACGAGGTGTTGTTCTAGGCTGTTGCGGACAACGAGGATCAGTGGATCCAGAATAACAGTTTGGCTTAGATGTTGTCTTCGGTTGTTGTGGGCATCTTGTATCTGTTGAACCCGGATAACAATTTGGCCTGGAAGTTGTTATCGAAGGGCGAACTGTGGTTGGTGGAAGATATGTGGCTGGTTGGCAATCGGGATCTGTCGATCCAGGGTAACAGCGGGGCTTCGATGTAGTTCTTGGTTCCTGAGGGCATCGTGGATCCGACGAACCAGGATAACAGTTCGGCTTAGCTGTCGTCTTAGGTTGCTGCGGACAACGAGGATCTGTAGATCCAGGATAACAATTTGGCTTAGATGTTGTCTTAGGTTGTTGTGGGCATCTTGTATCTGTTGAACCTGGATAACAATTTGGCCTAGAGGTTGTTATCGAAGGGCGAACCGTGGTCGGTGGAGGATTTGTAGCTGGTTGACAATCGGGATCTGTAGATCCAGGGTAACAACGAGGCTTTGATGTAGTTCTTGGTTCCTGAGGGCATCGCGGATCCGATGAACCAGGATAACAGTTCGGCTTAGCTGTCGTCTTAGGTTGCTGCGGACAACGAGGATCTGTAGATCCAGGATAACAGTTTGGCTTAGATGTCGTTCTAGGTTGTTGTGGACAACGGGGATCAGTAGATCCAGGATAACAGTTTGGTTTGGAAGTTGTTTTTGGTATTTGAGGGCATCTTGCATCAGTTGAACCTGGATAACAATTTGGCTTTGGTGTAGTTATCGAAGGGCGAACTGTGGTTGGTGGAAGATATGTAGCTGGTTGGCAATCGGGATCTGTCGATCCAGGATAACAGCGGGGCTTTGATGTAGTTCTTGGTTCCTGAGGGCATCGCGGATCCAATGAACCAGGATAACAGCTCGGCTTAGCTGTCGTCTTAGGTTGCTGCGGACAACGAGGATCTGTGGATCCAGGATAACAGTTTGGCTTAGCTGTCGTCTTCGGTTGTTGGGGACATCTTGCGTCAGTTGAACCTGGATAACAATTTGGCCTAGATGTGGTTATCGAAGGGCGAACTGTGGTCGGAGGAAGATATGTAGCTGGTTGGCAATCGGGATCTGCAGATCCTGGGTAACAGCTGGGTCTTGTAGTAGTTCTTGGTTCCTGAGGACACCGAGGATCCGCAGATCCTGGATAGCATCTTGGTTTAGATGTAGTTATCGGAGGTCGAATTGTAGTCCGCGGTGGATAAGTGGTTTGCTCACAGTCGGGATCGTTAGATCCGGGGTAGCAACGTGGTTTTGATGTAGTTTTGGGTTCTTGGGGGCATCGAGGATCTGAAGATCCTCTGTAGCAGTTTGGTGAAGCCGTTGTCTTCGGTTTTTGTGGACATCTAGGGTCAGTAGATCCAGCCAAACAATTAGGTTTTGAGGGAGTAACTTGGTTACCCGGAATCTTAGTTGTTTTAATTGGCGGGAGGTATGTCGCCGGTTGACAATTTGGATCACGTGAACCTTCGTAGCATCCAGCTTTCCTGGTTGTTGGAACCTTTGGGCATCTTGGATCTGGGGATCCCGGGAAACAATTCAAACATTCGGGATCTTTTGATCCTGGATAGCATGCAGGCTTAACAGTTGCCTTAGTTGTTGGTTTCGGTGTAGTCCTTGGTTCCTGAGGGCATCTAGGATCCGACGAACCCGGATAACAGTTGGGACGAGGTGTTGTTCTAGGCTGTTGCGGACAACGAGGATCAGTGGATCCAGAATAACAGTCTGGCTTAGATGTTGTCTTCGGTTGTTGTGGGCATCTTGTATCTGTTGAACCTGGATAACAATTTGGCCTGGAAGTTGTTATCGAAGGGCGAACTGTGGTTGGTGGAAGATATGTGGCTGGTTGGCAATCGGGATCTGTCGATCCAGGGTAACAGCGGGGCTTCGATGTAGTTCTTGGTTCCTGAGGGCATCGTGGATCCGATGAACCAGGATAACAGTTCGGCTTAGCTGTCGTCTTAGGTTGCTGCGGACAACGAGGATCTGTAGATCCAGGATAACAGTTTGGCTTAGATGTTGTCTTTGGTTGTTGTGGGCATCTTGTATCTGTTGAACCTGGATAACAATTTGGCTTGGAAGTTGTTATCGAAGGGCGAACTGTGGTTGGTGGAAGATATGTGGCTGGTTGGCAATCGGGATCTGTCGATCCAGGGTAACAGCGGGGCTTCGATGTAGTTCTTGGTTCCTGAGGGCATCGTGGATCCGACGAACCAGGATAACAGTTCGGCTTAGCTGTCGTCTTAGGTTGCTGCGGACAACGAGGATCTGTAGATCCAGGATAACAGTTTGGCTTAGATGTCGTTCTAGGTTGCTGCGGACAACGAGGATCTGTGGATCCAGGATAACAGTTTGGCTTAGATGTCGTCTTAGGTTGTTGTGGACAACGGGGATCAGTAGATCCTGGATAACAGTTTGGTTTGGAAGTTGTTTTTGGTATTTGAGGGCATCTTGCATCAGTTGAACCTGGATAACATTTTGGCCTAGATGTTGTAATCGATGGGCGAACTGTAGTTGGTGGAAGATATGTAGCTGGTTGGCAATCGGGATCTGTCGATCCAGGGTAACAGCTGGGCCTTGTAGTAGTTCTTGGCTTCTGTGGGCATCGCGGATCTGAGGAACCTGGATAACAATTGGGAGCAGCTGTAGTTTTAGGCTCTTGCGGGCAGCGAAGATCAGTTGAACCAGGATAACACCTTGGTTTTGTCGTAGTTATTTGTGGGCGAGTTGTAGTTCTGGGTTCCTGAGGGCATCGAGAATCACTGGACCCAGGGTAGCACTTTGGTGGAATTGTTGTCTTTGGTTGCTGTGGGCATCTAGAATCAGTCGAGCCTGGATAACAGTTAGGCAATGGCGTTGTTTTCGGCTTTTGCGGACATCTGCGGTCAGTAGATCCATCGAAACAATTAGGCTTTGAAGGAGTAATTTGGCTTCCCGGAATCTTAGTGGTTTTGATAGGGGGAAGATAAGTGGCAGGCTGACAATTTGGATCACTGGAACCTTCGTAACATCCAGGCTTTCTGGTTGTTGCAACCTTTGGGCATCTTGGATCTGGTGATCCAGGGTAACAATTTAAGCATGCAGGATCTTTCGATCCTGGATAGCAGATTGGAGTAGATGTCGTTTTAGATTGTTGTGGACAACGAGAATCTGTCGATCCTGGATAACACTTGGGGGTAGACGTTGTCTTGGGTTGTTGTGGACAACGTGGATTAGGGGATCCTGGATAACAAATGGGAGTAGTAGTCGTCTTAGGTGTAACTGTAGGTCGTGATGTAGTCGAAGGTAGAGTTGTAGCCGGTTGACAATCAGGATCCGTTGATCCAGGGAAGCAGCGAGGTTTTGTTGTAGTTCTAGGTTGCTGGGGGCACCTTCGATCAGTCGATCCTGGATAGCAGATGGGAGCAGATGTTGTCTTAGGTTGTTGTGGACAACGAGGATTAGGCGACCCTGGATAACAAATGGGAGCAGAAGTTGTTTTAGGTTGTTGCGGGCAGCGTACATCGGTTGAGCCAGGATAGCACTGAGGCTTTACTGGTGTTACTGAAGGTCGCGCTGTAGTCGGGGGTAAATAAGTGGCTGGTTGACAATCACGATCTGTTGATCCAGGGAAGCAGCGGGGCTTCGATGTAGTTCTAGGTTGCTGAGGGCACCTTCGATCAGTTGATCCTGGATAACAGTTGGGAGCAGAAGTCGTCTTAGCTTGTTGTGGACAACGAGGATTAGGCGATCCTGGATAACAAATGGGTGTGGAAGTCGTCTTAGGGGTTACTGTAGGTCGTGATGTAGTTGGTGGCAATGTAGTTCTAGGTTGCTGAGGGCACCTTCGATCAGTTGATCCTGGATAACAGTTGGGAGCAGACGTCGTCTTGGGTTGTTGTGGACAACGAGGATTAGGTGATCCTGGATAACAAATGGGAGCGGAAGTAGTTTTAGGTTGCTGCGGGCAGCGAGCATCGGTTGAGCCAGGATAGCACTGAGGCTTAGCTGGTGTTACTGGAGGTCTGGCTGTAGTCGGGGGTAAATAAGTGGCTGGCTGGCAATGAGGATCTGTTGATCCAGGGAAGCAGCGAGGTGTTGATGTAGTTCTGGGTGATTGTGGGCACCTCCGATCTGTTGATCCTGGGTAGCAGTTGGGAGCAACCGTTGTCCTTGGCTCTTGTGGGCAACGAGAATCAGTTGAACCAGGATAGCAGCGCGGCGTTTTATTAGTAGGCAATGTTGGCACAGTTGTTGGTATATGGCCACCACACTTGTAGTCTCTATCGCAAGAGCCATTGCATAGTTCGATATCACATTTAAGATAAACTTGAGATCTGTCTGGAAATTTAAATGCTTTCAATGTATTATAATAAGTTAAAGTTTGACCAGGAATGGACTCAAATCTTTTCCATTCTCCAAATATTTTTTCCTTAATTGAGCATCCGTTTTTATCGGAAAGCTGTAATTTGTTTGTAGTGCGTGCATCAAACTCTGGATCATCGGAGGCATAGCATTGTAGGATGTTGATGTCCCACGATTGCACCGATTGCTTAACATTTATGGTGAAAGTAATATCTGTGCCAAGTTTCAATGTGTAATTTATAGGCTTAATATTTGGTGGTATTCCTGTTCCTATTTCCATCCAACATTGAACTGGGCCACTTGGGGTTTCAACTGATATCACTTCTAACATATCCACAACGAATGGTCTGAAATAAACCGTTTTTTCCTGTTCATCACTGCGACTACATGTTATTTTGCGAGCTGTGTCCCAACTTTCTTGAATATCTTCATCGTTCTGAATGATCAGAATATTATCAACAGATGCACACAGCGAACAGGACGGCTTGCTACCGCAACCATCGAAGGGCACCTTGAATACATATCTCTGTTCGTTACTTCCACCGCTCACATATCTGAGGAAAATCATAACTTTTATTCTGAGAAAATTACCTTGAAAAGAGAACATACCTGCACTTGGGATCGTTGTAGTATCCCTGACTGTAAATAACTCCATTGAATACCTCGGCAAATTCAACCTCTACTATCATGCCATTCGATGTATCACATTTGACTTCGATTTTATCTATGTTACCATCGATGGAAGAGGTTTTGCGAGATACTCTGGGAAACGAAAGTGCCACCTCGGCTGGGCTGACTTCGTTATTAGCAAAATCATCATCATTTCGTAGATCTACCCCGTTCGCAATGACCTTTAAAAGCAATAAACTATTAGCTCAAATTGATTAGGCATCTCCATGCGAAATCCATACCAAAAGTTGAGTCAAGAGTATAATATGGCCAGCTCGGACCATGTTTAGTGTATTGCGGCTCAATCAAAACCTGTTGTAAATGAAAATTGAATATTAAAATGCAGATACAATATTAATAGAAATGGAAATTGTATTTCTATTATTCAACATGTAAAGCGCGCATCTGCTTTGAAGTATTTTCTATAACAAGAAAATAGTTAGAACGCTTGTCCAAACTGTTGACAAATAACATTCGTCACTCGATTTTGGAATTGAATTTCTATTTTGGGACACATTGATCATATATTGACAGTTGTTCATGTGAATTATTTCAGATGGTATTTGATAACCAGTTCTGAAAATGTTTCCAACCGGTTCAAAATTACAATTAGTCAAAATTTGTTGTAAAACAGTTATAATAAAACAAGCAAACATGCTGCAGTTGGGTGTAATCAACAGTCTCATACCCTGTCTCATAGTAGATCGCATAAATTGGTTGGATTACTCACTCTAATAATTTTGATTCTTAATTAGAATAATTGTTTGCCAAAAGTCAAGGCTATATTTATTTCTGAAATTTATTGTTGAAATCCATACTCAATATTATGCAACCGAGGAAGAAGAATGGAATAGCACTTAATCAATTTTCAAAATGTCAAAGTTGTCTTTTCTTTTGTGTTTTGTTAAGCAAATGAGACTCTCTTTTACACTTCCGATGATAACAGGGTATACAGAGCTAGCCAGTTAGCAATTAGTGTGTTATAGCCGGCAGAAAGAGGGACAGTAAAAAAACACTATGTTTATCCAAACGTCAAATGATCGGACAGCTTATTTATACGGACGCCGAAAGTTGAAGATGATATGCACAGCTTCCACATTTCGAGTGGATGTTGTGAATAGTATTCATTCATAGATGTTTATTCAATTCGATGCGATGCGGATCGAGTCGAGTTGTAAAAGCAACGGGGGCGACCTTGAACATTTTGGAATCCCTAAATTATTATTTCTTTTGGCTTATGGCTATTGTTGATATGTTAAATTATTAATGCGCAATTTGTGCATATTGTATGATCATCGGCGTGGGGCGTATGAATGTCGTACACACTTGTACCAGTATTTGTGTTGTACTCATTTTGCATTCGAATTTCGAATGTTCAGTATAGTTATATTTAATTCAACATTTAAAATTTTGAAATATTGACTGGTTTCATTGTATCTTTTTTCACTTTCGCATGCAGCATTTACTTGTATTCATTATATTCTTTTTTATTTGTTGTTTGTTGTTTGCATTGTTTTTTGCGTTGTTTCGTTAGCAGCAGCAAAAGTCACCGGTGCAATTCGGCGTTAATTGAAATTCGTTTTATCTTACTGGGAATATAGAATTGAAGTATGTACGAGAGTATGTGTGGGGGGATAATAAACAGGTAATGTTGGGTGTTCTCATGCCAACTCAGCTTGGATGAGCATTCATAAATTAACGAGACAAATGAAAGTGATATTGCTGAACTTGTTAAATATGCTAATAAATTGACACTGATGTATTTATAAACTAAGACACAGTCCTGGTCAAAATGTCGGTACCGTTAATCTCGTTAATGTCAGCAAGTAGCAAAACTTAAGCATCCGCATCTATCACCCAACTGGAACGGATCGGAACGGAACGGAATTGATTAGATCTCTCACTCTCGGCTATCTTAGCACATCTTTAGCATCTTGACTACCTTTGAGTCGTCATACCCGTGGGCAAGAGCGCGAGAAAAAAAAAAACAGATTTTATTGACTGGTTACAAAATGAGATAAATAATAACTTGGACATTGATGATCTTGCCGTGAACTTTTGCCATTTGGGCGCATCACACATAGGCGTCTCTATTCATCTGTGTATTCGTGTTCATATTCGAATACGTATTCGTATTTGTATTCGTATTCGTATTCGTCATGGCAAACAGGTGATTACCCAACAGGCTTGACGCCGCCACAGCCACGCATTGTGTACATATTATAAAGTCTGAATACAAACAGATCTGAGATGGATACTATAGTGTATAGTGTATAATCTGCAACTAACATAGCACCCACCTTTCAGTGGGCCATCTCGCTGGGTGTGGACTGTGGACACTGCATTGTGTGGATTGCAAGTGGACAGTAGACATCAATGAAGCAAAGTGTTGTAGTGTGGAGTGCATTAGTCCAACTAATTATGCAGAGTCATAATTGTGGGGTAATTATATTTGATATATGCTATAGTTCATTCGATAATAATGTCAAGATGAATTCGAGTATATCCGGCAATTTTGATGGAATTGATTGCTTGATTCGCACAACACGCAAATTAACCATAATATTCATTTTTCACTAATCTCCTCACACACACACACACACACACGAAACTCTATCCAACTCCAATGTTTAACTTAGTATTTAAATCTCTTGTTCGCGAATCAACCGATAAAACATACAATACGTTGCCCAATAATAACCGACTTTTAATAAATTTATTCGCTTAGGTTTTTTTTTCGATTTGGTTGTTTGTTTGTCTCTTTTTTGTTGATTCGGTCTGTGGAAAAAGTTATTAACATTTTTGCGAAAAATAGGTGTCAATTTGAAAGGTCCCCGCATATTTAATAATTAAGTCTTTCTTTTGCAATCAAATTAATGGCATTAAATTACACACAAGTATAAGGTAATGTAAATAGGGTATCTGTGTGTCGACCTCATCCTCAGATTACATTAGTTCAGTAGAGTAGCAGTTGCCGTTGGAGTCTAGGGCAACAAATGTCGAGTAAGTGGGGCAGACTTTTTGTGTGTCTCGCGCCAAAGATTGGCCAATGTTTATTCACCTCGGATTATTGGATTGGATTGCCGCAATAGCCGCAATCCGCAACATTTGGCTTGGCAATTTATTGCACGATATTTGACACCCACAAGGGATTTCTTCATTAGTGAGGAAGGCATTCTCATCCTCCCTCAATTACCTGTTCAAAACCTTGTCGGCTTAACGAGTTGTCTTGATTGGTGTTGAGCTCTTTGCGGCATTAATGCGGTTTGATCACTTTTAATTCGGCCTTGCTTATGCGGTTACATGCCTAATGCGTTGCCTAATCTATAATTAAATCTACCATTTGACTTAACAAATTATCCATAATTCATTAAATAAACTTTGCCAAATGTACTTAGAGATTAAAGATGTAATTATGTTCGGACTATGTTAAGTCGTGATCAGCATTAAAATATAATTCTTTGTTCTTCATTGTTTATTCGCAATTCAGAATTGAAATCGAATTTAATTGATTGATATTTTTGTTTGTTTTGAATATTTTGTCATTCGGAGCGTTGAAGAAAATGTTAATAATATGCTAATAGTTCTATTAAAATTAAATAATTCACACATCAGGTTTTTTCGTATGCCGCTAAAGCCGAAAGCGCTTAAATTTTAATTTCTTTTTAAGAATATTCGCAACGCATAAGCACTTTCAATTCACTTTCAATTCAAATTCACTTTCGTCGAGAATCCCCAAAAATTTCACTTTTACTTGATTTCCAAAAATAGGTTAAACCTTTCCAGCACACACAAAAGCGAAAGAAACGAGATAACAAAACATATGCAATGCATTATTCTGGACAATGATGAAATCCGTTAGGAGATGGCCTTTTGAATTTCGAATTGAAATGAATGCACTTGATCGAAAAGTAAGTAAACTTACTGGAATTGTCGAGTGGTCGGCGCTTTAAAAATATGAGTTAGGTTGGATCGCCGGCTGGTTAAGAGTTCGCTGTCGCACTAAGCTTCGAGAAGACGCGTCTTCGTTTTTATACACACACGTAGCATGTTTTAACTAAATTCGTTTGGAACAACACTGCTTTCAAAATCCAAAGGCGCAGTCAGTGCAAAAACAACAACAACAACAGCATCAGCAGCCGCTGTCGCAGCAGCAGCGACGTCGGCAGCGACGACATCAACTTCGGGCGAAAGAGCAGCAGCTAAAACAGCAGCACGGCCGGCCACAAAAGAGTTATTTACTTTACAATTTTTGTTTTTTTATTTTTGTTATTTTTTTGAATACTCGCGAGACCTGATCAAGCAGTTATATTAATTTGTGCAGTGTTGAACAATGCGACAACAAACTCTGTGCCAATTGCATTGTAAACAAATGTGGCAAGATTCCAGATACTTTTCAATTGCACCTCGTCCAAGCCCACAATGAATACGCTCCCCAAATGCTCAGCTGTCGAGTATTTACACTGCGATGTGCATCACCTTCTCCCAAACCAAATACAATCTGCAGCTCGTCCTTTTAAGGATTGCTTTCTATTACGTGATGTAATATTCAGGTTTCGTCTTAGAAATATCCGAATATATTCGTTTTTTAAATGTCGCTGGCTGGGTTAACATTCCAGCTCAGCTGTTGTAAAATTTAATATTTCAAATGGCAATAAAATTATATTTATTTCAAATGCTCAACTTTGTTTATTTGTTCAGCATTGTTCCAGGTTTAATTTAATTTATTCTACCGCTACTTGCGTCATACAAAACATGAGATAATTCTTAAATCTTTTTGAATGAAATTATATTTATTCTTTGCTAGTTATGTTTGTGAATTGACATTTTTAGCTAATTTCTTTCGTTTATCAAAAATCGTTACTTTAGAACTATGACCATTGCCATTTTGTTATTCACTTTCAGTATTAATGCTCTTGACAAAAAACATTTTTAGCTAATTTCTTTCTTTTATCAGAAAGCTTTAATACTGAACTCGAGCATTTGACATTTTGTCATTCACTTTGAGGATTAATTCTGTTTAGAAAAAAACAGCTTTGCTTAAATACGTTTTCGTAAAATGCGAAATAAAACTGAATAAATATGTTATTATCAGCTAAGTGCTAAATATGTTAGCTAATCAACTTTCAGGTTTTCTGTTCATATTTTATGACCTTTTTTAGAAATCTTTTATTACAAATTAGCTACTTCTATAACCCCGAAACTCCCTTCGAAATGTTTTGGGATGATCCCTAAATCTTATTCTTATTTTCTTCCTGTACACATTCAATTAATCATATTAAATAATAATAAATGACTACTATTAAAAGAGTAAAATATTAAGTATTACAATTTGTAAGTTTTCCATGTGACCAATGACCTTTTCAAAGTTTAATTAATTACAAGTGCCATTCATAGGGTGTTGGATGTTCGTCGAGCTGCTGCGTTTATTATGTTATGCATTTTTATATTTATGCGCAAGTCAGTCGCGTGAGCCGAACTTACTCGCTGTCCGCTGCACTGCGTCTTCTTCATCTTGACCCGGTCCCAGGTGCTGCAACAGCAACAGCAACGACAGCAGCGAGAAGGCGACGCGATGCGGCGACAACTTCAGCTGAAAGATCCGCAACGTCAAATTCAAATGGCTAACACCTCTGTATGTATTTTAGGGCCGAAATGCCAAAATCCGTCATTGTCGTAACTGAAATCGTGGCCAGCTTCGACATCGACAGCGACATCGACATCGACTTCAACGCTGAGCTGGTCATGCAACTACGCGAGTACTCGTATTTGTACTCACACTTGTACTACAGTCATTGCGCGCCGATCATCCCGAACAGGTATTAATACCTACATACATATAGTAGTAGTATACTATAGTATAGTCGAAGTCAGAGTTGGATTTTTTGGGTGCCCAGCGTCCGCTTCGTGCTGGTGACAGACGCCAAGCGGTCATGGCGACGACGACGGCGAATTGCTATGTGTGCTATGTCTTTGCTCATACTTAGTTATGTCCGCTGACGCTGGAGGGACGTATAAAAAACAACACACACACTAGCACACACAGACAGTGAAGTAGAAAAAAAAACACACACACCTATAGCCTAGAGACATGCTTGTACTATTTACATATGTATGAAAATGTGTGTGCAAATATTCAATTATACATATTAACATATACTTAATTATTGTCTATCATTATTTCTTGTGCCCCTTTGGTTAGTTTATAACTAGTCAAAAAAGTTCAAAAATAATAAAATAACTCGCAAAACTACGCCTAGTGTCAAAGTATTTCTATTTTTCAATACTCACTTTTGAGGCCATGGAGTTTTGCATTCATGTCAACAAGAAAAAAACAACTTACTACTTCAAAACTCTAAGCACACAAAAGGGACATTGATTGACAACCGAGAATACTTCCAATAACGCATTGCGTCATCATCGGATGATTCCTGGGAGAACAAGTCGCAAGTGAGCTCGACCTCAAAGTGAGCGACACAACTGCACAAAAGTCTGTGAAGCCACAATCTTCGATCTGTAAGAACTGTAGCCAATTAACGATATTATCGGAAAATATTAAAATACAAATAAAAATATTATCTTATTTATCATAAATATGAAATACAAGATTTAACTATATTTCGCACATAAAGAACGTCGCTAATGAGCTTATTGAACTTAAAATCTTTTTGAAGGTTAAATAATATATTTATTGGAATTGGAATTGAGAATTGACAATTGATTATACACTTAATTACAAAACATTTCATTACATTTTTAACTTCACAATATATATTCATATATTCACATTTAATATACACATATTGAAATAAAAGCCATTTAACAACTACCTTCATAAATAAATAAGTGTATTGTAGCTTTTCGATTTAAGCATGTATTATCTAGAATATAATAAAAGCAACTCTTAAAGAAAATAAGGAAATTTCATACCTGACAAAAACTATTAAAAACTTGATGTCTTTTGAAGTTAAATTTGCGAATATATCAATTGCGACACACACTCCAATATTTTGGGTCTTTTCTTCTCATAGAGATAAACGGACGGACGGACGGACGGACGTATAGACGCACGAAGATTTAACTTGATGGGCTGGGCAACACAACTTATGTGCTGATACTGATCAGCATCTGTACATTTGTATAAAATGTATAATTGCATATGGTCGGAAATGCCGTCTTCTGCTAGTCATGCCATTTTTTGGCCATTCCGAATGGGCGAAGGTTGTGCATATAATTTATTTTTATTTTTGCACCTTCGATATGTCAGCAAAAAGATTTTATATACCTTGTAAATTCAAAGTTTAATGAACAAATGGTTTTTATGCTTATCTTTTCATTAGTAATAATAATATTTGTAAGAAAAAAGCTTTGCATTATAATGAACAACATTAATTTGGATGGAAAATAAGGCTTTTGATGGATTGATATGACTGCTAATGTAAACAATGAAATACCATGAAACAAAAAGTAATCAAAAAGGTTTTGCCTTTATGCTGCAGTCGAAAATACTGGTTTCTCAGTATTTTGTAGGTAGAACACAAAAGTATGCAACACTTTTCTAGAAAACCGTTTCGCGTAGCTCTGCAGCGAATTGAAAATATTGTAGCATACTTTGAGGAGTAAAATTTAATTAGGACCATTATTAAACGAAGATAAACAATTTTATTATTTAAATTTAATGTTTTTGCTAATTTGAGATTCATTGAAATTAAAATGTATAAATATTAATATCTGAATTCAAATTATATTTAAGAAACGCCATTGTGAATTGTGTAATCCTCACATTTTTACAAAAATTACTTTAGGGATGCGTTAGGACAAAAGCTTTTCACAGTGATTAAAGTGTTTTTCCACAAACAGTGTTGGCAAAGCTCGAAATTGTGTGGGCGTACATGAAATGTCGGTGAGGGGGAACCGAAGGAAAAATCAATACTGTCACAGCTGTTTCGTGTACAACAAGTGTAACGTCGCACACAACCGGAAAATATTGAAAATCGAAACTTAAATCGCGCACAAACTGCACAAAATATACAACAAATTGCCAATTAAAGCAGTATTAATTCGTATAAATAAAAACAAAGGTGTTAAACGACTTGAACTTGGGAGCACCTTAAATGATTATGTGGCATATGGTTGAGCAATAGAAGGAAATATTGAGTAATATGCCCAGCTCAAGACGTGCGATACTGGGACACATTATGTCTGGCCTATGCAGCAAAATGAATCGCACCAAGCCGGTGCCCGCGGATGTGATGGAGACGCCACTCAAGCGTTGTCTGACCACCTTCGACATTGCGCTACTGGGTAAGACAAGGATCTTGACGTGAGAGAACTAAAATATCAATTCAAGTGCGCGATTGCTTTCAGGTATTGGCCATATGGTAGGAGCGGGCATCTATGTGCTGACTGGCACTGTGGCCAAGGAAATGGCTGGTCCTGGCATCATCTTATCCTTTGTGCTAGCCGGATTTGTGTCTATGCTAGCGGCGTTGTGCTACGCGGAGTTTGGCACTCGGGTACCCAAGGCTGGCTCGGCTTATGTCTACACCTACATATCGATTGGTGAGTTTTGGGCCTTTGTCATTGGCTGGAACATACTGCTCGAACATATGCTGGGCGCTGCATCGGTGGCACGAGCCTGGAGTGGTTATGTGGACTCCATGCTGGGCGGCTGGATTGCCAATACGACGCTCTCGCTGATGGGCGGCATTCATGAACCCGGTCTAGCGCAATACCCCGATGTGTTGGCCTTCCTTGTGTGCATCATTTATGCTGCAGCTTTGGGCAGCGGTGTCAAGGCGACCGCGGTCTTCAATAGCATACTCACTCTGGTCAACATTGGCGTCATGATTGTGGTCATTAGCGTTGGCTTCTGGTATGCGGACGCCAACAATTGGTCCGAAGCGGAAGGAGGTTTCTTGCCCTATGGCTTTGGTGGCGTCATTGCGGGAGCTGCCACCTGTTTCTATGCCTTTGTGGGCTTCGATTCGATTGCCACGTCCGGCGAGGAGGCTAAAAATCCCTCGGTTTCCATACCCATTGCCACGGTGCTGTCCTTGTGCGTGGTAACACTGGGCTACATCCTTGTGAGCGCTGCCTTGACCTTGATGATACCCATCAGTGAGATTAATCCGGCAGCTTCGTTGCCCGAGGCCTTTGGTCAATTGCAACTGCCGTGGGCCAAGTACATTATCTCTATAGGCGCACTCTGTGGCATGACAACGACTCTACTGGGCTCCCTCTATGCGCTGCCCCGCTGCATGTATGCCATGGCCTCGGATGGGCTGCTCTTCAGCTGCTTTGGACGCATCAATACGAGCACTCAGGTGCCGCTGTTGAACCTCATCATCTCGGGATTGCTGAGTGCTGCATTGGCTTTGGTCTTTGATTTGGCCAAGCTGGTGGAGTTCATGTCGATTGGTACTCTGCTGGCCTACACAATTGTGTCGGCCAGCGTCATCATACTGCGCTATCGTCCGATTACACACCTGGGCAGTCCGAATCCGGTTTATGCGCCCGACACACCCGAGGATGAGAACGACGAGGATGCAGAGTCGCAGTCCAGCATTGACACCGCATCGCCCACAAGTGATCTCATCGAGGGAGCACTGGCTGGTCGCCTGAAGCCGCAGTTCCGCTGGCTGGAACCGCTCTTGGGACGCTTTGCACCTGGGTCTGTGGTCTCTGTGTGCGTGCTGCTCTTCATTGTGCTCAGCTTTGCCATCTGTTTGGAGCTGAAGGTGTCCTGGACGGAGTTGTACACTGGCACCTGGTGGGCTCTAATCGTCTATGGTTTCATCATCTTTGCGGCCAGCACTTGTGTTGCCATCATGGCCGTGCATAATCAGAATACGCGCGGCCTCAACTTTAAGGTACCGCTAGTTCCATTTGTTCCGGCCTTGGGCATCTTTTGCAACATTATGCTGATGGTGCATCTGGATGCCTTGACCTGGGTACGCTTCTTTGTTTGGGTATCGATTGGCATGGTCGTCTACTTCCTCTATGGCATACGACACAGCAAAGAGGGCGAAGTGTGCTCCTCCTATTCCATACTGATGACCTCCTCCGAGGCAGGTAAGCTCAATTGGGGTTCATTTAAGGGATCGCGCAGTTCGACAGCAGCCAAACACACTGTCCTGGAACGTTTCATGGGTCGCAGCAAGCTGGAGGATAAGAAACCTATTGTCGAGGAGGAGTACGACGAGGAGAATGCAGAGAGCCCACATTAGATGTGTTGCATCTGGGAGAAAAGCACAATGGTCTGTGAAGCAACAAGATTCTTGATTTATTCCTTTGTTATGCTTTATGATAAATCGAAAACATGTTGAAAACAAACCAAAAACAATTATGCAAGCTAGTGTCGAGTGGTCTCGACTGTGAGAAACCCGCTACCCATTTTCAAAGTGCGCCCTTTGAAACTGTTTATTCTTTCTCCGATCGTAATTAATCTCTCAGGAACCATTTAGATTACTGTAGGTATTCTGTATTCCAAATTGCATTGCAAAATGATATCGCTTTGAAATAATATGAAGTATTATCGTCAATTTTTAGTATCTCTAGCTCTGATGGATTCTGAGATTTTGTTTCCTTTCACGCTTTTGGGTAGCGGGCATAACAAATTGCTCGTTAGAAGAGAAGATATGTTACATATTATGATGTCAGAGTATACACAAATAACAGTAATTTATCGATGTATGTCTGTATGTCTATTCTGCCCATATACTACGTACAATGTCTATATACACTAGTGGATATCCCTGCCTCTAACGATTGTTAATAAAGTACCTCTCATTCCTATTAAACTCAACTAAACTGTAAACTGTAAACTGTCAAAGTGTCTACCTAAAGAAAATACATATACTTTCAACATCTCTTTTATTAATGTATGTATGTATGTATGTATGTATGTATTCTGTACATCAAATATTACATTAAATATTGCAAATTATTAAAGATGAATTGTTTGATATATATAGATATATTATATGTATACAATTAAATATTTATTGCAACAATACTACAAGTGCATGGTTTTATTTCTGGAACATTTGCTTGCCCTTAGCAGGTCAATACTTCCCCGATGTGTCATCGTTACTTTTCGAATAAGATCGCAGCATGACTAAAGAGAAGTCACATAAAAGAAGAAAAACACTCTTATCAAGTTAAATAAGATTAAAACGAAGATAAAGCAGCGAAGAGCAAGTCAGGTACTCTTCCGTATTCCAATATGGTTTTCTAAACTTTCGAACGAGCTTTGTAATCAGTGTAGTAACGGTTCAAACACACACAAACAAACACATAAACACACATACCGTCACTTATCATTCAAAATATTCGTGACTTTTTGCATGCGAGCGATTATACGAGTATCATACACTTTTGCATTTCATGCGAGAGTGTAACCATGTGACTGGCAAAAATAATTTGTGCATTTGGAATGTCGCGAATCGCGCGATTTCAAGAGAGTTGTCTATCTAACGAAATAAAGCTGCAGAGTAAAAGTTGGGCGGGAGGGAAAGAACGGAGATAAAGCGTCATCGTCAACAACAAACAAGTTCGAATTTCATGACGCAGCCGTGATGACGCATACAATGTGTAGAGAAGCATATTTACTCCAAGCATGTTCACGTGCTTGGACATACACACAAACATATGGATATTTATGTATGTATGTTTGAGTGCTTGTGCACTACTCGAGACAAGGCCTCGGATTGAGAGCATAAAGCAATCGTGCGAGAGCTTACGAGCTTGGCAACAACAAAAAATCTCTGCGGCTAGAATTTGCTCAAAGTCAAAACGAGTTCCCGACGGCGGCGGCGCTTTATTAAGCAGCAGCAACAGCTTGGCGCTATTTCGCAAGCGCAAATAGCCGTTGATACTGAACTTAACGTATTTGCCTTTAAATTTAAATTTAAAAAGTAACGCTCGCTAATTTCACACAGCCGCGCGTTCTACACATGTATGTATGTGTGAATATGTATGTTTTGTGTGTGAAACTTCGGATGCTCCAATGCGATGACTAAATGTTGTTCAGTTGGGCACTGTTGCAATTAGTCAAAATGAGTGCATTTTAATATGAAATGTGTATTTTGATTTTGCTGCTCTTCCGGCAAGCCAAGTTTGTCTGTTTCTCTGCCGTGCGTTTGATGGCCCCCAAAAAGATTGAGAGAAAAACAAAATCCACAACTACGCGCCTGCTGTACCAACATATCAACCAGCCAATGCCATTGACAAGTTTCGCTCTGCGATATTTCGTTTCATTCGTTCGTGCACGAGCATTGTTGAAGAAGCACAAGGTGATAGGATGGATGCCGGCTGCTCAAAAAACGTAACGTTATGAAGAAGAAGAAGAAGACAACGAAGACGAAAACGAAATGTACCAATGCCAATGCGATGAATTCAAAAAATACAGACAATAAAGACATGCGAGGTTAGATTTAGAAGTACGTAGGTGGTAATCTCAAATATCAATATCAGCAGACATAAACAAATGTACGTACATGTATGTACATATGTACATATGTTTGTTTGTATATTAATATTTGATGACTAATAGCGAACAAGAAAATAGTAGCATATTATTTCTGCTACTCTATGCATGTATAGTAATATATTTTTGTATTTCCTGTTTTTCTCAACGCCATTTGTACATAGTTTTCAAGCTAACCTCGCAATCGTAGCGACAGATGGATGCAAACAGGCAGCAGAAAAACACGCATATGCTTTTCGAATGTACTTGGAAATCACCTTGCAACAGCTGCAACATCCTACAATGAATGTGTACAGCCATCCCTCACAATTTAGGGGATGATGCAGACGCAAGCAGAGTTTGGGAAATGGAAATCTACCTGTAGTTGTAGTTGTTGTCGTTGTCTTTACCTGCACACACATACACACACATGCACGCATACGCACACAAACACTAAGGCAGTAATGCAATGTGCATGTCGCTGATCTGCTTGTGCGCTGGCATAATTCCCTCTGCGTAGGCCAATGATCTTTATTTTGTGAGTCGCAGCTGCTCAACGAAATCATAAACTGCGCTGCGCATATCGAATAATTATTTCAGGCATACTTTACGTTCGCATATGTACATATGTATGTATGTATACATTGTCTGAATGATGTTGAATGTACAGTATGCTCAAATTAATATTTACGATTGTGCTGATGTAAACTCAGAGTGATGTATTGATATCGTTGACCATTAACATTGTATATCGATAAGTTAACTTTCGAGAGCTGGCACTAATAATACATCATGCAAAAATACCTTTTTTGAAGTAGAAAGTGGAACACGACATGAAAATCAGAGTCAGCGTCGTGTGCACATACTACAGCAGCAAGAAAAACTACAGCGCATTTAATGCGTGTTGATCATTGCGCTGATACAGTAAGCGTCTTTTGGTATTTAGTGCTAGAATACAGCAACGCATAAACACTCACACATTCTCATACATTCATATGACATCTAGGGGTTGTTGCTTGTAAGCATTGTAAAGCAAAAACGACGCTAGCATATGGCATTCAAAATAAACGTTTCATTCTCAAATCAAAAATTTCCGTATACGTTTAACAATAAAACGTAAACGAAGACTGTCGGCAAGCGTGTTGTGTATGAAATGGCGAGTATTTCAATGCTCCACGCAATTGTTTTCGAAAATAACGTCGCACAAGCCCTCACTTTCTCACGCATACCAATGCAAGTCTTGATAGCGCAGCCCTGGCAGTGTTTCACTTTCAGACGTTCCATTCACGCTTCGCTACGAGAGGTTGCCTTTTGATCTACTGCTTTGTGCTGTATTTCGTATGTTGAGTTAATAGCAAGAGAGAAGAATGACGTCACGACGTCTTAGAGCGTGTGTAGTATGTAAAATGTTTACTAAATTGACATCTAGTAAATATGGTGACTAGAATGCATTTGTTATCTGTTTAGAAATAAGTGTATATAGTATATGCATAACACAGATTGTGAAATTTGAAAATTAAACTGAAATAATGAATTACTCATTTCTTACTCAAAAACGTCAATGATTCACAACTTCAAAATATATTATTTCGTGCTCAGCATGTACAGTACATTTCGGCGTTGTGACGTCAGCTGCTCACGTTTGCTACTCTCGCAAGTGGAACACGCTACCTGACATTCTTCGCCATGCCAAGCATACATAAACGAAACGAATATTGAAAATGGAACCATTACAATTTCGGAGAGCAAAGCAGACAGACGGGCGCGTTCGTTTCGTTTCGTGTTGTACGACGAGTGAGTGAATTTTTGTATCGTTCGATTTGTTTTAAAATCGACAAAAGCAGCAACAACTACTAACGCGAAAATAAATATATTCGTTTATTAAACAAAAATATTTCGCAATAAATCTGCTGCATTGCGTCAACCAAACCAAGTGAAATTAAAGTCAGCACAAAAATTGACAAATTAAATTTTGCTGTCTGCGCGGCGTCTCCTCGTTTTCTCGAACACAACAACAAAACAGAAACAGCAACAATCACAAATACACGCATATAAACACATACAAAGAGACAATGAAAATGCCAATCGTGAGCTAAAGTCAAACTGCAGTTAGTAAAAGCAACAACTGTGATAATTGTAAGCTGAAAAAGGCAAGGCGCAAGTGAATAAAAATAACATTTACCACCAACCGCCACAATAAAAAGGAAAAAAAAAAAACAAATCAACAAACATCAGCAAAATGGATAACAGCAACAATGCGACGACTGCCGTGGAGGCCAACAAAATAGTCAACTATGCGATGCCGTTAGCTGCGAGCAGAATGCCAGCGTTTGCTGCAGCAACAGCAACAGCTGCAACTGCAACACCCTCATCCCCCGCCATGCCGCACTCTGCGCTATCGACGCCAACGAAGGAATTCCCGAATGCACAAATGCTACGCACCATTCGCGAGAAGCTTTTACGCACTCCAGGCGGCGTCTCGGAGCTGCAAGCTTTAAGCTTTGCCGAGCAGACGATCATCAACAGCAGCAGCAGCGGCAGCAACGTTAACGAGCAGCCCGTTAAGGTGATCAAGAACCGTTATCTGATCAGTGCCCAGCCTAGTCACATCTCAGCCGCAGCAGCGGCAAAAACACCCGCCTCCTATCGCCATCTCATCGATCTGACTTCATCAAACCTGCAGTGCGTGGATGTCTTCACCGGCGAACAGTTTCTCTGCAAGATCATCAACGAACCGTTGCACAAAGTGCAACGCGCCTACTTCCAACTGCAGCAGGACGAGCAGCTCTGCCGCAGCACCATCTATGGCCATACGCTGATCCGTGGTGTGCATGACCTTGTGCCACTCTCCAAGAATCGCACCTACATCATCATTGCCCCCGTTGTGCAGCAACAGCAGCAGCAGCATCGTGTCTATGAGAACCTCCACACATATATCAGACATGAGAAGCGACTGTGTGAATCGGAGGCACGTGCGATTTTCCATCAGATTTGCCAGACTGTGCAAGTGTGCCATCGCAATGGGATTATTCTGCGTGATCTAAAGCTAAAGCGCTTCTACTTTATCGACGAGGCGAGGTCAGTATACAAACCCACCCACTCATATTATCGATAATTAATCGATAACCGCCACACATAAAGTTCAAATGTGCCATTACAATTGTGGCATATGTTCATATGCTCGCCTGCATACATATGCATCTGTGTAGTATGTATGTGTATGTGCTGATGACTTTCGTAATCGATTGGTAGTGACCCTTCCCCTCACCCGCATCATATACTCACCACCAGCAACGACAGACTAGAGGCTGTCTCACTCACACCTCGCACACATTTGCTCGTTGTACTGGTTGCATATCTTTATTTTGCAATTCGATAAAAACTCGTTATGAGCAACAGTTTGTTTTTTTTTCATTCGTTCGTTCGTTCGTTTCGTAGTGTTATTGGTGCCACAATTGTTGCTCTTGTTATTGGCCGACACTGTTGTTGTTGTTGTTATTGCTGTTGCTGTCTGTCGGCCAGTTGTGGGTAACATTGAACGTTTAAGAAGTGTTGCAATAAAAATAACCAATAGATCAACAGCAACTACAACAACAACGGCAGCAGCAACAAATGCTATGATCTATGAATACAGTACAGCTCGAAAATTACTGTACGACCTGATGAAGAAATAGCATCCATTTATAGAAGTAGTTCCGCTACTATGATGGGCTCATAGAACAATTGTGTTCTTTTCGTCTCAAACGCGTACGTGTTGCGTACTCAATATTTTCGTTAATACTGTACACACGAAACACTGATAATACAACAACAAAATGCGTACTTACAAACATACACGCACATATGTGTATGTATATCTGGAGCGTACAAAGTGCTCGCAGCGAGGTTCCTACTTTGTACTCATTTACCCGTTTCACTGTTTGCGGTTTAAGTATTAATATGTGTGAATGTGTGTGCGTGTGTGTATGGTGGTATGAGTACAGTGCACGTCGAAATGTTAGGCTCACCTTCAAACTTGTGCTCTGTGTGCCGCTTGCAAAATAATTCATTTTGTGTCATTATACTCGCAATGAATGTTAGTGAATATGTACATAAATGTGAATGTAGTTATTTATAGTATAACGTATTCTGAATCTAGACTCGTAGCAAAGCGAAAAGCTTTCCTTTTCTGCTTTTCCTCATTCTCGTCGTACCTGTTGATTGCGAGAAAAACACTTGCAAATCGTTTTCTCTTACTTATTCGTTCTGTTCGTATGTTCACACACATTATATCGTATTTGTCTGTGTGAGTGTATAGTTCTTAGCAATGAAGCAATACTTGTTGAATGTTTTTGAACTTTTTGTATATTTTTTTTGTTTGCCTTACGTTTCCATTGCCAATGCAATTAGCAAATTTATTGCATTGACGTTTTCCGCTTTACGTATTGCCCGTTTATTTTTATGCATTTTTTTTTTGTTGTTTCTCATACTCTGTACACAAGTCTGAAGAGAGTTTATATGTATGTATGTATGTACGTTTGTATGTATGTAGTACAGTTGTGCAAGTGCGGAATATTAATGATCAGTTTGAGGAACTGTGTGTACAATATATTTAGTAGTTGACTATTATTATTACACATTATTTTTGACAAGTATATTTTTAACTTGAGGAGCTAATAATAATCATTGTAAATATATCCCCAGAATACGACTATATTTATATATGTATGAGTCAGGCAAATTTGGAAATTATCATCAAAAACAGAAAAACAATTCCTCAGTATTTTGAGTTGAATGTACGTTGTTTGTTCGCTTATCGTTGAAATATGAAACATACGAATACAAATTTGTTGTTTACGTCAATTTAAGATACAGTCTAAGTTCTTCGTTAAGTTGTCTATCACGATCATGTGTGAAGAAATCAGTCACTCTGAATAATCAAAATAGAATGATAAGTTATCGATATTCAAAAATATCTATCTGGGCGATAAAGACGGGAATTTAATATACACAACTAATACACACACTTAAAACACACAATTGAAGACATTCGACAGTAAGGTCAAATTGTGCTGTGGCCCTGACTCTGATCTTCTGTGTGTATATTTTCATGTGTTATTATATTGGCTACGCGTATACATATTTAAATAGCATTTAAATTAGCAGCACGTATTAGCTACCTTGTCTGCCCTCTTCTCTCTTTTCTGCTTGCCACTTCTCACCTCTCCACTTCACCTCTCTAGCTAATTGAGTGTGTGAGTATCTTTTGGAAAATACACATTTTGTTAATTTCAAATCGTAGCAACAACAAACAGACGCGCATTATTTGTACAGAGAGTGCAAGAGAGAGAAGGACTGATCACCAATCACATGCGCTGCGCTGCGCTCTTCAAATGAATGGACTGCGCAATGCTCGTCGTTCCCCTCTTCCAAAAACCCAACAAGGTCGCTTGTTGTAACAACGATCGCGCTGAGAGTCGTCGGTACACCACGCTGCTCTCTTCCTCTCTCTCTCTATCTCACTGATTGCTGGTGTGGTGTATTGTAATTTTGTCTGATGGCAAGAGGTGCGCTCAGTTTTTTTGTGTTTTTTTTTTCGTTATTTCGTTGTTGTATTCGGTTTGGTTTGCTCATTTTTGCTCAGGGTCAGCTCGAGGTTTTTGAGTTCATACATACATATGCAAACATGCATACATATTTATGTATCTTTATTTGTTTGTTTCATGGCACAATCAAAAATATTTGGTTGGGTTTGGCGCTGTGGCTCCTCACTCCATTATCTTATAGATGTTTGGCAGTTGTGTGTTTCATTGTCTCTCCACGAGAAGATTTGAAACCGTAGGTGGAGTTGTTGCAACTCCAAACGTCACTTGGAGCTGAGAGCCTCTCTCTATCTCTTTCTCGCTCACGAGCTTTTTTGCATGGAAATAATGTAGGCCAATGTCAACATGGTGTCACCGCTCTTGGGTGTTTGGGGTCGCCAGCTTTGTCAGAGATGGGCTACAAGTTGTATTGTTGTTGTTGCTGTTGTTATATCAATTACTTACGTTCGCCAGCTGGCAACACTGGCAACGCCAACGCAATGCCAATCGATTTGAGTTAAGTTGAGTGTGTGTCAGTGTTGTAATGCGCCAGCCAGTAAATGGCAACACCATCAAATTTCAAATCTTATGCAACTCTGAAACTTTGCAGCTTATTGAGATTGCATACAATAATGAATTTAAATGTGAGAGCTTTGACAATTTAGTATTTATTATTTAATTTAATTGATGTAGAACGATTTATTTTAATAAATTTGAATTTTGAAGTACATAAGGTTAATATCCAATAATGTAGTATAATTGTTTTATTACAATGAAGAGATTTACTTAAGAGAAAATTTCCTATTTATCTTACCGATTACAGAACGAAACTGCAATATGAATCATTGGAAGGCTCTATGATACTCGATGGTGACGATGATACACTGAGCGACAAGATCGGCTGCCCGCTTTACACCGCACCCGAGTTACTCTGCCCCCAGCCAACGTACCAAGGCAAGCCAGCGGACATGTGGTCACTGGGTGTCATACTGTACACCATGCTAGTGGGACAGTATCCGTTCTATGAGAAGGCCAACTGCAATCTGATTACAGTAATCAGACATGGCAACGTTCAGATCCCCATGACATTGTCCAAGTCGGTGCGCTGGCTGATGCTCTCGTTGTTGCGCAAGAACTACACGGAACGCATGACAGCCAGCCATATTTTTCTAACGCCTTGGCTGAAGGAGCAGCGACCATTTCATTTGTATCTGCCGGTCAATGTGCAGATTGCCGACGATTGGGATGTGGATAACGATGAGGATGAGCTTGAATGCATGGAGCAGGATGGAGATGTGAGCGAAATGTGTGCCTTAAGCGGAGATAAGCAAGAGCATGAATACGAGGATATTGGCGTCGAACCTCTCGACTATACACACACCACCTTACAAATGGCCCAAAACAGCAACAGCAATAGCTCTGCCACACCTTTGACGACGGTAAACGATGATGACGCTGATGAGGACATGGGCTGACCATTAGTTGACATTGAGCCGCGGATAAAGCCACTTGAAACTCGCTTTCTCGTATACGCTGGCGCGTGAACTTGATCGATCGATCGATCATTCGATCGTCTCAAGCTTCGATGTTCGACCCTCGACCCTTTTTTTTGGGGAGGCGTATACTCGTAGACTGATTTAACAGCTGCGACGTCAGATAGCCGAGGCTAAGGCGGCCCCGGGCTCTCCACGTCATCCATCCTGGGGTGGTGACCAAAACACCCAACTCACTCGCACACGAAAAGACTTTGAAGCCTCGCTCACTTACAAGTATCATTTATATAGGAAAACAAAAAAACAAATCTATACTAAAAACAAAAACTCACTGCCTTCCATGAGAGACGAATTGTAGTTCGTTCTTTATTATGTAGAACTCTCAAAACTTATTGTGTTGTCTAAACTGAGATGAGAGAGATGAGACACCGAATCCGAATCCTCGTAACTGCAACTTATTCTTCCTAAAAGCAACTTATGTACAATACATAAATTAATACTTTGCTGTAAATTGTTGAATTTATCAATCTATATATCAAGTAGAAAGCATTATTTTCAATGTTTCAAAATGGCAACGAATGCAAATTGTTATTTATTATTTAATATATATATTTTTTTTGAAGTTTTGCATATAGATATGAAAAAATGGCATACAAAGTGAAAAAAATTATGAAACGAATAAAACATCAAACTTTGATCTCACTTTTCAAAAATAAATTGCGTGCTATTTTATTCCATTTACTTTGAGAATTACCTTGACAGATTTTATAGATCCATCACACAGATTCTCTCAATCTATAGATATATGTATGTAGATTGACGTCATCATCATATGATGTGCGTCTAGGGCCAAATCATGCTGATGTCATATGGACTCATTGCACCTGCATTACCTTACCCCATTGTGGTGCTATAAAAGTAATAATGTTTATATGTACACGTAGTACCTGGGAAAAAATGTTGAATACCTTACACGAGGGAAAATTTAATCTTTTGATAAGGGGCTTATCAGTGACAGCCAGAATGAGATGGCAATTTCAATGTCAACGTGTATACCCTCTTAAATCGTTGAAAATGAAGGGTATCGTAACCGTATGTGAAGGTTGCCGTAAAAAAACGATCGCTTCAAGGTTATAGAATCGAAAAAACTGCAGATACATATGTATACATATTTAAAACTTTCGATTATTTTAAATTTACATTTGTAAATTATTCAAAAAGTCTTCTCCATTCGTATTAATGATCGACATCTGGAAATTTTAAAATTATTCATCAATATTTGTAATAATGATCGAAATTAGTTCAAAACTCTTTCACCTTTTCTAGAGTATTTTTTAGTCGAATTATGTTTTTATTTTAAGATCATTTGTTACGTTGATGAAGAAAAAAGTATTTATTTTAAAGTGAACTTTGAAAAATCGAAATTAAATATAATATACGAAAACCAATTTATCTATCTTACTCGAAACAAAAAAAATAATCACCATAACATAAGTCAAAGTCCTACATAACATTTAATGAACCTCCAAAACTAAATTGAAATTGCTTATTGAAATCTTAAACCAGTTTAAAAGTCAGACATATGTATAGTATGCATGAGCATACGACGTTAACGCCATTAAGTAATAATGCGAAATACAGCACATGAAAAACCTGAACAAAGAACAAAAGGTTTGTATACAATTGCGAAGGGGGTTGGGTTACATTAATATTGTTTCCATGAATAAAATTTCCACCCCAAAAATCGGTTTCATTTAGCTAGTAACTATTATTTTTAACACGACGCAATAGCAGACGACGAGTCGACGTGACAAATTCTACGTAGCCAGAGTTGTGTACTTTAGTCATCATATTATGAAATTGCTGAGAGAATTTCGTAAAAAACGTAAAGCTCAGCAGAGAATAACGTTTAGCGCCAGTCGAATGTGAATGTGACTTCCGACTCTCTTAACTTGGCATGCAGGAACATTTTGCATTGGGTGTGGTTGAACTTCTAGAACATTTTATGACTTCTTTGTTTCTTTTTGCCCGTTATTAATGAGTGTGGCAAAATTTGAAACTATGATTGCCTTGCTTTTGAAGAGATAAACTAATGGGGCGATAATTTAATTTGAAGTCTTTTCCATTTACGCTTAATATTCTAGCGAAATCTAGAAAATGTAAACAACAACATGTTGACAACTGGCGATTTCCGATGGCAGCACGTGATATTAACTATATGAATATGTTTAATCTGTTGGTAAATAAATTTACGTGGTCTTCTTCTTATCTGACAATTTTGTACGCACGTAAGTATGTATGCATACAATAAATACGTCTATAGCCTAATATGATAATGCAATCGGAAGCGAATATTTCAGCATATTGTCTATGCAGGTATTACATCAATGGCTTCTCAAACGTCTGACAGCAGGCGTTCTAGGAAAATTGTTGAGATAACCAAATGTGCTTTATTTTCGGTATTTGGCGCAACAATTTTCCCCCAAAAGTTCTGTGACTAATTAGAGAAAGACTGTGCTAAATAACTTCAAATGCAGAGAATGTTTCTTTTTTTGGCTTCACATTGTGGCATTTAATTGATTTGATGAAATGTGTAAATAGGTTGATGAGAACTGCACGACATTTTCCGCTAAAGCTCAATGCACATGAAATAAAACGAATGTGCACTTATTGACGGTTACAAAGCTTTAAGATTTGAAATTTCTACTCTACTTCTTATCGTCAGTACATTCATCGGACTATCGTGTTATCGTCAGTTAAAATCGAATACAAGCTTTTTACTCGATTACACGTATGGTGCTCGATAACAAACATAGTGCTCGATAATGATAACTGTTGGCAAGGAAGATGTGCTCATTTTTGTTGTCCAATCTAGTGTTCTTAATCAAAATGCCGCGAATTTGTTGGCAGCTTTCTAATTGGTAGCAGTGATTCAAATATACAAATAGTCGTTATGAAGCTTACGGACCTAAACGTTGACTGCTTGCTGGGAGTGTTTAAATACTGCCCCGAACGAGATCTAGTCAATTTGTGCAAGGCTAACAACTATCTAGGCAGCGTCATTGAGCAGTATGTGTTCTATGCCATGACAATGGATTCGCTCTTGTGCGGCCACAGGAATCGGCCACGTGTAGAGAGGAGGTAAGGAGTTTTTTTTATGTACACACGGTTTTCTTATACATTATCTCATTTCAGGAATCAATCACAAATGACTTACTTTGAACGTCTGCAGGTGGCGAGAAATTGGCTGAGTGGCATTTACTTGGAACGACACTATTTCCATCATGTCCAAATGTTCCCCTCCAAACTCTGCGTTCACGCTGATGCTCTGTACATAACGCATGCCAATTACTTACGCAAATATCTGCGAACGGGCCCAGAGTCACTGCAGCGTCGCTACGCCGAGGAGATCAGCACCCCAACGATATCGGATATATCGGATTTTGTGATGAAACAGAACACAATATTCGCCGGACGAGTAAATGGCTCTTGTTTTGTGCGAGACGGCGATGGCATCACCGAGGAAACATTGCACCACGCCAAGGAATACCTCTTCTGTGTTGACTTTGTGGACGATGTTTATGCCAGCAGCACCGACACGTGTTGTAAGCTGTGGAAACGTTCGCAGGAGTTTGGCTTGTCGCACTTTGATTTATTCATGAATCTGCAACGCTCATTCAAGTGCATGAAACTCAGTGACGATGGTCAGTGGCTCTTTGGTGGTCTTTACACAGATGCGGGCAGAAGAGCGCTTCGAGGAATTCACACAGAAAGGTTGGTTTATCTTTATTAAATTTCTTATTACATTTATTTATAATTCTGTTTTTTTTTTGTAACAGTGGTGAGGAGCAAGTTTTCAATTCAAACACCATCTCTATCTACGATCTCAAAATGAAAGACGATCAAGTTTTATTCACTGCCAACTTTGATACCACGTTTCGCATCTTTGATCGACGCATCGATCGAGACGTCTGCATTTGGGAAGATCCATTTGACTCATCGTTCTATTGCCTCGAGTATGATGGTCTCTATGCCGTGCTGTGCGGTGCCAAATACCACAGTCGTGTTAATTTATATGACATTCGTGTGCCGGGGAAATACATTCAATTGTACTTTCCAGGACGAACGCGTCAACATCATAGAAGCTCACCTGTATATAGTCTCGCATGTGACAGTCAATATATGTTCGTTGCCACTGATCACAATTTGCGGGTTTTTGATTTTAGAACAAATTTTGGTATTAAACGAGATTATAGCGATTGGCAACCAACAAATTGATTGTATAGCAACTTGTTTGTTTCTTTCCACAATAAAATCTGTGATTTGTTTGCCAAGCTACGGTCTATTATGTATAATTATAGTCTGTTAAACATTAAAATTCCATATGTATGATAGTATATTTATTTATTTGAATTCAATCGAAGGGTTTTCGATAAACAAATTGCATTGAGCTGCTTAATAGTAGAAATGGTTGACAAGGTAAAATCTTACATGAATAGACCACAAACTTATACTAAACAAAGAGGCCTTAAAAATCCACTGAAAACAAAATGTTTCACACGCCGAATGTGAATGGTAAAAACTTAGATGTACTCTTGTTGTTGTTAGTATTGTTATTTTCCATAGATTCTCTGATAATCGTATATACGTAGTATGTAGTTCGATAGAAGACAAATGAATATCGGACAATCACGCGGCCTTTTGGTGTATTCAAGTATTAGTAATACTATCGTAATATTTTTAGTTGCAGAAAACAAAACTTATGTTTAGACCAGAATCCTCCAATAATAACAATTGAAATGTGTGCAGACATTTGGCATCAAGTTTGATTGCAAGTAAGTGCAGTGTATATATAGTAAGTAGTACATAAGAACAAGCCCTAATTTGTTGTTGTTTTGTTGCGTTTTAACAGGCACTTTATCGATTTGATGTGTGTTTTAATTTCATACATTTACAATTTGTGCATCCTCTACAAGTGTATTCTTAAGCAAAAATTTCAATTTAATTAATTTATTAGCGAGAAAATGCCACTATTGCATTTGTCGTCATTCCGTACACCGTTCTCCCTTACTCTAGGGCAACGACTATCTACTTGACGAGTTTGTGTTATCGTTTGGCTTATCCGTTGCATCTGAGGTTAGTGAGGGTGACGATGTGGACGGATCCCCACCGGCATCTGTGGTATGCGTTGGGTTTGTGCTTGGTGTATTTGAATGGTCGAGACCCTCGTTCAATGCGGCAGCCAATTCACCATTAAACTGCAGAAGGCAGCCCAGGGCGCCAAAGTAACCTTCATGCTCCAGGAACAGACCCTTCATTGTGCCATTCGACCAGAATTCCATGGCGTAAGCCAAGAGTTTCATCGAAATGGGATTCACGCGCAGAAAGTTGCCCACAAAGACGACCTAGCAACCAAACAAATAAATTAGATTTACGACCCAATATAGATAATGCTATTTAGTCTTACCTTGTCGATCTTCTCGTTTAAAGCGCACATTCGTGCTATTGAGCCAATATTGTTGGTAATGGTGACAAGTGTGGCATTTGCTAAATCTTCTCGGGAGACTGACTGTCGCTTTTCGGTCATATGCATCTGCCCAAAGCTGCAAGAATAACGCAAATTTAATCAGTTGCGTGAAATAGAATTGTGAAATTATTTATTGCTAACCTGGATGCTACCAAATCGCCAGTCAGACCGAAGCGATTATAATCGCCGCCATAAATGTCTCTGACAAGTTTGTCCACTTTTCGATTGTCACCCTTAGTGGCCAGCTGTATTGCTTCTTCGAATGTTGTGCAACCGGTGAGTAGACAACACAATCCCAGGAATGTTCCGCCACCCAAGCTGCATAGCAAAACAAATAATATTAATCACATTACCCTCGGTAATAATGTAAAGCGTAGATCGTTTACCTTGTGCCCGAAATGCGTTTGTAGTTGTCTGGTCCGTAGACGGCCAAAATGGAGACACCTGAGCCAACATTTACCAAAATAAAGGGAAACGGCTGTGAGAAGTTGAAGGCACGTTTTTCGCTCTTCCTGCAAGGATAGCTTAGAGTTAATACAAGAATCACAATACAAATTGATTGACTTACAGAATTTCACGTGCGTTCTCGTAGTAATAACACTCGGTGCTGTTGTGCATATCGGCAAAGAGTATTCCTTTGATTAGCGTGTCCAGTTCATCAAACTTTGCCAGCTTCATATTCACTTGATCGCGAAAATCCTTCTCGAATTTAAACGCCCCACCGCCCGTGGCACAGACGGTGGTCACCAGCTCGGCCATGCCCTTCTGCTTGGCCAGCGACAGAAAGTTGCCCATATCTGTGGTTTGGAAGCGTATGAAATGCAAAGATCCTCTTCGCTTGCGAATTACCACATTGTCCATCTTGAAAGAAAAAAAATAAAGTTAGATTAAACACTTGCAATTCAGTAAACAATTCAGAAGGTGTTAATACGCTGTTCTTAAGTATTTGATACATTTAAAAAGAGATCATCTTTGGTATATTTGATCATTCAATTTGAAAAATATATACTTTTCTCATTAAGGTGTTTCGATATATATATAATATATTATATTATATTTCTTTAAGTATGTTGACGTGTTATTATACAATTATTTATTGGGTTGCCATTAAAAAAGCCAAAATAGCTGAATTTATAAAAAAAAAACCTGACGAATTTTAGGTATTAGAAATTATAAAATAAAATTGGGATAACATTTTTCTTATCCCTTTATTGCATTCTTGAAGAGTTTTTAAGCAGTTGATAATAAAATGTTATTTTATTTTGGCAAAAAAAAATATATATAATATACATATATATGTATATTGCCCATTCCAGTTCAAAAGCTGCATTAAAAAAGCATTTCCTTACGTAAATTCAATACGTCGAGCTAATTTAAAATTAAAATTGGCAATTGTCAACAAAACTGCGTTCCTAATGTGGAACATTTTTGCTGTTGCCAATCAACCAGACATATCTTCATTATACAAGCAGACGTAACCAAATTGTGAACTTAGTCCAAGTTTAGAGAGGAATTCTTGACCACAAGCTGTCGTGCTGCCGATGTGTAATAAGTGACGCGCTGAGACTCGGACTTTTTATATGCCAATAACCATTTAACATTCGAAACAAAAATCGCACTTCAGGAAGTCAAAAGTCAATGAATGCTCTATGTAAACCTGTCGAGAACATCGACGTGCATGTGGTTCCAAGTTCCTAACAGTGCTGACGACTTGGCTTGTTTTATAGCTAGTACTAGCTATATTATTAAGTTGTAGATCAATCAGTTCATTGAACTCGTAACTACTTAACTTCAATCTGATTAAATTCACTTAGTCACAAGTGGTAAACTAAATACATATGCTTGCATGTATTTGTGAGTCAGGGAAATATACCAACTTCCATTTATATTGATAAGTCGGGAAATTTTTCATTGGTACCACGATTATCTTCTTATCGATAAGACAATAAAATTGTGTGTTTGTTTATACATATAAATCAGAAATTGGGAAATTTTTGGCAAACTTTCAAGGGAAAATTTTTCAATCTGATATTAAATCTTAATTCTCAATGAAGTGTTTCAATACTTTCGTAATCTAGAATTACAAAACTAGTCGAATATAATATGAGTTGCAAATGCGAAGTAACCCCTAGGTAGCTGACGTCAATGACATCAAAACTTACAAATGAATGCAAAATTAGCGTATGAATCAGTTGACCTCATCTCTCTGATCATGGCTACAGGTACTGATAACGTTTCAGAGAGGGAGATTGAGAAAATTAACATCATGTAACGCTTTGGAAATCCAATCAAAAAGTCTATACTTCACAACGATTATACTGACAGATAATTTCATTTCAAAGAATTAACTCACCTGCAAGTGGGTATCGCGATGACCGGTTTTGCCATAGGCCGAATTTTTGGTCAAATATCGCCGGATATTGCGTAAGATTCCCGCCTCGCGATCCTGCTCATCGGGCGTTATATCCTTCGGCTCGAAGTACACCAATTTTGTGAGTGTTCCTCCAATGTCCATGCCAAACCATGGCATCGCTGTAATAGAAGAAGGCTCATAAATTTCCTTTTCTTGCTTGCCGATAAATAATGGGTATATAGTACAATTTCAAGATGATTTAAGCTACATACATATTAAATATTTATGGCAAAAGAAGGATTTTAATTTGATAGTCATAATACATTTAATTGGCACACATATTGGCATATGTTTGGAGGATCGCATTATATATTACATTCTGAATTTACAAGGTATATTTTTATTACAAGTTTTTAGGAGAGTCTTTGAAATCAATGTTTTCTGAAAATGATAATATCAAATTCACAACAATAGTTAAACGTTAAGAAATAACAATTTAATGCAATACAAATGAAAAACAAGTAAGAAACCTACAGTCGAGTGTACTCGACTGTGAGATACCAGCTACCCATTTTGAATAAAAGAAATATATATTGCGATATTTTCTCAAAATATACCGAATATACTGCAAAAATGCAAAAAATATATACCAAATGGTATATTTGGTATATCGACATAGTACCGTATTCAATATATACCATAGACGGCACAATATACCAGATTGTCAGCCAAAGCAACTAAGACCCCTAGTAAGTAGGCGTTTTTGCCCATACAAAAGTATTTCTTTAATAACTTCGACAATTTTTATCTGATCGCAATCAAACTATTATATATACCAAAATTCGGAACTCTAGCTTTAAAATTACGCTTGTTATTCGATTTTTTTGATTTGCTTGGGCGGAAGTGGGCGTGGCAAAAATTTGGAACAAACTTGATCTGCGTGCAAACATAACAAATGCTGTCGAAAAAAAATTACAGCTCTATCTCTTATAGTCTCTGAGATCCAGTGTTGCATACGGACAGACGGACATGGCTATATCGTCTCGGCTGTTGACGCTGATCAAGAATATATATACTTTATAGGGTCGGAGATGCCTCCTTCTACCTGTTACATACATTTCCTGCCGGCACAAAGTTATACCTTATGGGTAGCGGGTATAAAAAGAAATTAGCATTTATGAAATCTATCATTGAAATATTTAATATATGTATAACATAATCTTCGTAAATAAATCTTATACTGGAATTGTTTCTACCTATTTCAAAATATATAATTATATTGCCTAACTGGAAAATTCAAATTTATGTGCTTGGATATAACATTTGGACTAAGAAACTTGGACTCATCACACACGTACCGCTTTGAATGATGAGATCAAAGATCGTCGTAAAATGCAATTCAGTCATTGTTGAAAGTTAATTTGTATTACGTATTGTATATGCACTTTTTTTCTTCACGGTTATAAAATGTTTATAGAGAGAGTGAAATCATTTTGGCTAACTTCAAACACAAGAAATTATATATGTAAGTAGTACCGACGGACAACGAGACCGATATTATTATAACAACGTTTAGATGAGCCTTTGCAGACTGAGCGAATCAGACTGAAACATGTGCGATACTGCAGGGCAACTTTAAGAGAGCGAGCGATATCGATGCGTGTTCGCTTATCTACCCCCTGCATTCGTTAGTTATCGCCAGTTAAAAGTTTTCAACTTGACCGCTGGCCTCTGAATTGCTTACAATAAGTCCCCAAACTATCCAATGATGTTATCTAATCACAATACATATGTCAATGGGTACCAAAATACACGCGTATTCATCCATATATTTGTATTGGGTTAGCTTTGACAGCAAATTTGGTTGGTTTCACTATCAAATAACTCATATCAAAAAGAGAGAGAGGAAAAAAACATTTGCAGAAATTCCCTTGTAAAACACAATACATGTGTACTTCTTAATCTGCTGTCTGGTCTGTATCAGCTGATTATGGAGAGGACATCAAGAGCAAGCCGCCTGATATGCGCTTCAAAAGAGCAAGAGAGCGACAGTGATTAAACTTTTGTTTCTCTTTTAACTTTGAGTCCATGTTAAGAGCAAATAAAGTTGCCACCTTGCTAATAATAAAAACAGTACAATAATAGTATAGAACTTAATATTCGTTACTTTCTGTGTATATTATTTTACAATTTTTTTTAATTTTATTTGAAATGTATTTTGGCTTTATGTTGATGGCTACAAAGTACACATACAACTGTAATCAAGTTTGTTTCCAAACGAATGGAAAGATTCTTATCAATTTGAGCTTTGGTGTGGATCAGATGCTGATTATGTTGTTGCATTTATTGTATTTTTGTTTTCGACTTTGGATGTCATGCTTCAGACTTCTGATTTCTTTTGACAACTACTTACACATCAAATCATCAATGTTGGGAATGCGATCAGGATTGAGATTGAGTTGATTGCATGATTCATTTGACAATTTCTCATGCAAAATGTCATTATTGATATCATCATAATTGCTGTTGTCGTTGTTGATGTTATTATTGTGTGAGGTGGTGTTGACCGATTTGGCTTTGTGACCGACTCCAATGGCAGCACGCCATGAAGAGCGCCATGAATTTCTTTTAGTTGTGATCATTGGGGAAGTCGGTGAATTGACCGTCGGAGCTAACGAGGCGTGTGTTGTTGATGTTGATTTCTTCTCGTTATGCAATTTGAATATTTTCAAGTTGAACGAATATTTCGAGTCTCGCGTAGGCACTTTCATTTTAAATGCGTTGTATCTGTCCCACTGTCGATCGTTTGTGTGTAATTTACAATTTAACAACAGTTACTTCAGTGTTTTTTTCACACACTAAGCATATCACTGATTCTCAAACACCTGAGCAGCACCTTTACATATATAATGTGTGCAAAGGTATTTATTTACATTGCACTACTTGTGAGCACAGTAAATAATCCCGGACAAAAAAGATCAGCTTTAGCTTTTGAGTTGTTTTGAAAAAGAGACGCGCGTCGTCGTTTGACCGACCGCTTGAAGGCGTGAAACGTGTTTGAATGAAATTTCATTGTCAGTTCGTTAAAAACGACGCTGCCGTCGCCGCCGATACGATAGGCAACAGCGCCGTCGTCAGCGACAGAAGCAAATAGCAAAGGCAACGACAGCGCGGCAACAGCCGAGTTGGCGTCGACGTCTCAATCGCGCTTGTAGCGCTTGCACAAATCCAAAAACAAAAGCAGTGTATTTGTATGCGTGTATATATTAGCTTTTTACATACATAGATAAGTGTATTAATGAGGAGACATCGGCGTCAAGCAAAAGCCGAACTTAAACATTACGAAAGCCCATTTCAAACAAAGCAAAAGCTACATCCAAAAGTAAAACTGAACTTTACTACGACAGCAATAACAACTACAACAATACCAATACCCTTGACATGAGCTTGAGATATCTACGCGACTGTCTTCGTCTGAGTTTTAAAGCAAAGATCCGTTTAGTTACCAAATAACGTCTTAGCTCTAATGTACTATTTACTCTCGCCCTACACGCATGTGCTGAGTGCTTAAATACTAATACAAATGCATACCATAAATATATGTATGCACGTCTATATGTAATTGTAAAAGAAATTTCTACAGAGCGCGAATAGGCGAAACAAAAGAAATGGCAAGCAACAAAAGTAGAGCTTGAAACTGAAATCAGAAATATCGAAATAAGCTTTTGTGAGCTTCAGTGTTACAAAAAAAACGGGTAAAGCTTAGACTATCTGAAATAATAAATTAGCTTGATTAAAATTCATGTAACTTACCTCTACCCAGCTTGGTGCAAAATATAATATCGTCACACATAATGACACACACAACAGCTGTAGTTGACGCTTATCAATGCACTCACAGCGAAAAATAATGAAAACACCGGTAATGAGGCGGTCGTTATTTCGCGCAGTATCCTAACAAGATAAGCCCACCACCAGTAACGTGAGTCAGCTAACACAGCACTTGCTTGCAGTTGTTGTCGTTGATAATATATATTGTTGATTATGGAAATATGGAATTTGGCCCAACTCCAATCAATTGCGTTGGCGCAGCCTTTTCTCACACATCAGCGATGTTTATTAACAGAGAGAGATGGTTTCTATTTCATCAGGCGCATCAAACGGTGAAAACACAAATAAACACAGGCAAGTTTTGCTCCCTTTGTTTTGTTTACAATTCGATTTCTTTTCTTATGTTGCCGCGAAAATTCTTAACACTGCAATGCTCAGTTGGCAAAACCAGAACCGGATCAAATTATTTTAATACTTATTTGCTGAACTTCGCACTTTGCAATTCAAACTCGACAACAATTAAGAAAAATAGCTAAATCTAGTGGCCTTGCACGTTTTCTGCTTCTTTACATTAAATCAGAACAGCTGAGCTGCAGCAATACAACAACAAATGATTAACATTTTGCTGAAATGTTATTAACATGAATACTTGATTTATGGTTTACAAAAGTTGCAACTATTGTTCAACAGAGTTGTTGGTGTTAGATTGTTGTTGTTGGAGTAAGATTGGGTTTTGAAAACATAATTCCTTATTTTATACTTATAATATCGCAAAGAAATGAAGATTGCCGCTTATTTTTAAATTTAACAGCTGCTAAATGCCTCTTTAAGGAACGATAAAAAGTTGCAGGTCGCATTTTATCGAATTTGTGATAAGGATCAGTTGCAGGAGACACATATGTTTATTTTCCTATTTTATTATAAATAAATAGACAGTTGTGAACGACCACGCGAAAAATAAAATTCTTTATTTTTTGACTTCCTTTACTAATTATTATTGTTCTTTGAAACCATAGATAAAAATGCAACTGAAAACAATATAACAGTGAACACTCAAATTTAACATGATTAATCGATGAATGTGCGCAATTCCGATAAATTCGTTTGGTCACAGTGCGAAATAAATAAATAAGCAAAACCAAGTGAAAACAAAACAAAAACCAAATATTTTTAATTATGTCGTGAATTATTTAAATAAATTTGATTGTAATTATTCCTATTATAATATTGGATGTCCGTTAGCACTGCGGCACTAAAGAAAAACACATTTCGTTTCATAGTATTTAAATTGCGCATTTTCTACTGGTTTTTGGAAAACTGAAACTATGCAAACAAGTAATCAAGAAATGGAGAAAAATAATAATCCTAGAAAATTCGAGTTCCCACCTGTTTGGGAGGAGAACGGGAAAATGAAGGAGTTACTCGCAGCTTTTCATTCGCGTCATATAAGTCCCGGAAACTACGATGCAAAGATGATATTTTGGACTGATCTAATAAAAAGATACTGCCAACATTACGCCAAAGCAAATTTCAGTTTGCGTGAACTGCAATTGCAATTCATGCGAGGGGAGCAAATCCCAGCCTGCCTCGAGACGGTCATAGCCGACATGGCACAGCGAAAACAAATTCGACTTCGGTCTGAATACGAGTACGATCCAGTAAATTCGTGGAGCGGCTGGCTGGTGAATAGTTTTGTGAAACGTCCACTATCGCAAAGTTGGCTAAAACTCAAGCATAGCATTGTTGCCGAGGATATGGGAGCTCGATCCCTCGTAGAATGGATCCATGTCGATGTGATTCAGGTACAATATATGGTTCACAACTTATTCGATGTATAATTAAGTGTATTGTTCATATTTATAGCATCTTTGCAGTGAACTGGAGACGAAAGTATTGCAGAAGAATCGTGGAAAATTGCTTCATTTCGAGGGCTTCAAGTCCATTTGTAAGAATTGTGAAATGGACATTCACGAGATTTGTTTGCCATTGTGTTTAATAACGCTGCAGGTTCGTAGACTTATTGCCATAGAATTCAAGATTGAGAGACAAACGAAAAGTATACATCTCATCAAGATACCAGGCAAGTGTAGTCAAAAATATCATCAGCAAGCATTTAACTAATCTCACGTAATTGATCTTTTAGCTAACGATCATGATAGTCCAATTATCAGTGAGAAGGATCATGCAATGCATAATCTGGATATGACGCGTGTTGGATTACTGAAACAGCTGGAGGAGCTGGAAGAGGAGATTAAAGTGAATGACACCAAAGCACGCCAATATGTAAAGGAAAACAAAAGACAATTGGCCAAGACATACCTTAGAAAAAGACGTCTGCTGGAAAAGAATCATGGTCGGTAGTGGTTGAAATCTTTTTACTTTCATTCGATTAATCTATCTATGTTTCTATACTTAGAGCGTCGCAGCATTGCTCTGCATAACATTGAAACACTACTCTCCAATGTGGATGAGGCACAAAACACTGGCGTTGTGCTTGATGCTTATAAGATTGGTTCCAAGACTTTGCAAAATGTTCTTAATGAATCTGGCCTTAAATACGATAATGTAGATGAGGTGTTGGCCGATGTGCGTGACACAATAGATCAGCATAGAGAGGTGCAAGATGCTTTGTCCAATAGCAACGCAGACGGGGCCTTTGTGGATGAGGATGATCTAGAAAAGGAACTGAAGGAACTTTTGGGCGAAAAAGAAGCTGTGCTTCCTAATATATCTTTTAGTAATAACAATAAGCCTGAGATAGTAATTGATGACGCAGAATTGCTTGCCATGTTGGATAATTTGGAGGTAGCAGATGAAACAATTTCGCATGCTAGTTTTAGGACAAAAGAGTCAGCATAGAGTTTGTTAAAACATATATTTATATTTTTGTGAGATTATGGTTGAATTAAAAATCTTGTAATATTTATACCAAAACAATGTTTGGTTTTCTGTTTACGTTTACGGTTTGGTTTTCATATTTATAATTGCTTTATTCTATATCATTTTGTACAAAATGCATTCTTAGATTATAAATTGTTGCTTAAAAGCTATGGCTAGACAAATGTTTCCCTAAGTTGGAATTTAAAAATATACATACACAAGTATAAGTATAAGTATACACATGATTTAGGTTTATCATACAGTTCATTCAATATTTCTGCATTCGGCATTAAAAGTGCGCACTAATAAAACGAAATAAACGACATACGGCCCAAAAATATATACACACTAAGTATGTATATATGCATACGAGTATATTGCACTTTAGTTAGGCATAATTTGAAGCATATCAGAGAGAAGCAATTAATGAATCCATATATGTCCCTGGGCGGTGTTTTGAGTGTCAAAAGCAGAGTCGCCGCCACCATCCGTTAGTCCACGGCGATTGTTATGTGTGTATTTGGAAAAGTATCAAAATACTTAGAATTGTACAGATGAAACAAATCAGCACGGGCAGAATCACAATAAATCGCAGTGATCTTTAACATAGAAATATATTAATGAATTAAATATCAAATTGATAACAAGTTACGCACCTTCCGTGCCCTAAGGCTGGGTGTCAGAGATTCAGATCGATGTCCGCCTCTAAGTCGATGTGGTTCATTGAGTTGGCTGAGCTATTAAATATTTGATTCTCAGCCGTTGTTCCGCCACTGCTGTCTCCATTGGTCGTGCTGGACGTGACGACTCCATTCCGCTTTGATTTACCTAGCAGCCAAGAAAACACTTTGTCCAAATATTGCACGTTAATATTGTGATGATGATTTGGACAGTGTGTTGCATGAAGCCAAGGAAAACGAGGTAACGAGACTCAAAACAAATACAAACCCAGAAGCAGAACTTCTTCCTTTTTTCTTATTTATTGGATCGTAGTATCTCAATGGAAAAAACTCTAAGCAATTAGTAATATTGCAGTACATAACTTGGTTTTCTTCGGGTCATCTTGTGGCAGATTGATGTGATATCATGTTTTTCTTTGTCTGTTGTATGTGTATGGCAGATGAGTGATGATGATGATGACACTTACCTCCAGTGAAGCATAGACAGCCCTCATCGTCGCTGGGAAAATCGCGGCGTGAGCTCTTAAGCTTCAGCTCCTTATTCAATTCATTGATGCAACGCTGATAGTAGTCGTAGTCTTTCAGATACCAAACTGGCGGCCAACGATGCTCCCGCAAATACTCTTGATTATCCTGATGCAGAGCCTTGAGGCCCTTGAGTGAAAACTTACAAATAACATTGTAATTAACGCACAGATACGACATACACCATTCGGCCAACTGATGAGCATTGTGCAACTGCAATATAAAAATCAAAAGTATTTTAATATTGTTTATTTTGCTTTTGGTTGACGGACGCACCTTGACGGGCTCTAGCAGCTTGAGACAGTGATCCACCGTTTCATTGGTTTCGTTTTGTGAGATTATTGTGAGATCTTCGATAACGCGACACTCAATTAGATTGATTAGGCGCGGCAGGCACAATCGGTTGGCCAATTCCAGCAAATTGAGGCATTTCACCGCTGAGATGGGCGGAATCTGATCTGTATACAGATAACATAACAGCTTATGGAATGTATAGATGGTAACTCCAGGGAAAACAATCTGCAAAACCAATTCAGTTAAAAGGATTTCAAATTTATGACACATTTTTAATCACTTACCACATTAGAATGTGCCTCTCGAAAGTCACCCAAGAGCATGGCTCGCATAACGTCGCAGCGCCCAACCAAGACAGCTCGATGTGCCTTTAAGTAAAAACAGAATTTAACATATATTTGGAGTAAAATATTGTGAATATTGTGGCTCACCTTCATCAGACCATCATCCAGTTCAAAGGTAACATCGGTGAAGCAACCATCGCCGATGCAATGTCTCTCCATGCTCTCCTTTATGCGCTGCAAATGCAAATCTTATAAGTTAATCGAATCTTGTTTATCTCAAATTTTCAACTCACAAGACAAATGTGTGGATTTGGTTCATCACTTGGACTGTCCATGATGCTTTGTGGCTTGGTAAGCAACATGGTTAATTGAGGCAGTTCTAAGAAATCGGCAGCTTCTCTTATTTCCTATAGATAATCATGATTTTATAAAATCTATTAAATAGGAAATACAGTCAATTTACCTGAATATTGCTGCATTCTTTATCAATAGTGCCGGTATAAATGAATCTTAGGCACTGATGAAGAGCCTGTGGTGAAATGAGTTTGTTGAGGGTGACGATTGTTTGGATTGCACTGACTCCCCGTTGATTTTCCACTTGAACCAAGCGAAGACTTTGCAACACTGGATGCTGCAGATCTTTATGTAAATCTCCCGACCGTTTTGACTCAACCAATGGCAAGGCTTGATAGCTGGAACGCCTCTTAAGATGCTCCCACATGCTAGTTGAAGAATAAGATTAAGAAATAATAATTTAACTAATTACACCAAATTTGTTTCTTAGTTACCGTTGTGTGCGTGTTTCATAGCGTATGAGATACTCAGTATCATCATTAAAATCAGCAATGGTCGCCTCTCCAAATGTTGAGCTGACCATGCTGGACTCACTGCTGCTGCGTCCTCCCATGTCGCTCAACTCCGTGGTCAGGATGCGTTGGAAAATGCTCGATGCAGCGGCAAGCATGAATCTATGCACAGCAAATTTTGTGCCGCCAGCGACAAGAATGAGATCGGCATATGCCTGTGACAGGAACATGTTGTAAATGTCCTGTCGATAGTGGCCAACCATGACCGTAACCTCCGGTGGTGGCGGCTTCGGTGGCCGGAATGGTGCTTGTAGCAGTGGTTTCTGTACTTTCTTCAGGTTTGTCATCCAGAAGCGTTGTTGACGACGCGCTATTAGCGCTGATCGGATGGCATTCTCAAACACCTCGTTCACACCAAAGTATGTAAAGACACTAGTCTCATAATAGCTTACGCCCAGCTCCTTGGCAACGGCGCGTGCCTCATCCGGCATGACCAAATCGCTCTTTAATGCAGCTCTGGGGAGTATAATAAAAAGATTGGAGATGATATATTTTGAGAATGGTAGGAAATTAAGTAAGATTCTTTATTAAATAAGTTCCAAGTTTAATTGGAACAATGAGTATATCATTTAGTTCGTTAATTTTATAGCTAACTTAAAGAGCGCCTTACATAGATTAAAGAAGGCTTTACGCATACCTTACGAACGTTCCCTTTTCGCCAAAGTAGGACAAATAGTTCTCATCGCGGTACATGTAGCGCAGATCGTTCTTGCAACCAACTAGGACGACGGGCACATCTGGGCAGAAGCGACGTATCTCCGGATACCACATGACCTTGCAATTGCGCAACGAGATCGGACTTGCAATGGAGAAGCACAATAGCACAACATCGGATCTACATTTAAAAAGGACGAATGTAATTGATTTATTAATATTTCAACGAATTAGAGCAGTTTTATTTACCTGCCGTAGGCAAAGCGGCGATCTTTGTCGTGATCACCAAATGTGTCCCACAATCGCAACGAGACATTAACCCCATCTACAACTTCCCACGATCGTTCGAGCACCTGTCATAAAAATATAACAAAAACAACATCTATGTGTAATCGAAGAACATTGCGACGAATCTCAGACTGTTTTTGTCACTTGCGTCTTTGTAAATGCGATACTGATCGATCGCCCAGACGGTCGGCACATGTGTGGACAGCAGTTGTGATAGCGACACATGCTTGTTGCAGGCCCTGGCACAAATCAGACGCGTCTTTCCCACGGCAGTGTCTCCAACTAAGACGCACTTGACCAACTCCTGATGCGGCTGTTCGTTGTCCATCTTTGGCATTCACTTAAGCAATGGTTGGTTGATTGAACAAACTCTGCAAAAGGTGATACAGTAATTGAATCATAATAATTGGAGGATTAATAAGCTAATTGTGTTTTCTTAATAAACATTTCCTTGTTTGCATATGCTGTTTACATAGTACTCCACCGCTTGTGATACGCAGTGGGTAATGACATCGAGTGCGAAAGCAAAAGAAACAATCATGATAAAGACAACCCCATTGCGTTGTTAAAATACAGCGAGAAGAGCTCTTTTAGAGCTCTAATTGAACTCAATTGAAACTGAAATAAAAATATCTTCAATCAAATTGCGAGCAGAAATCGCACTTATTATACCCTCTAGTTATTTTCGAATAATGGGTATTCCCCACAATTTGCCACTAAAAAAGAAATGCGCATACCTAATATACATTTCAAATTACTATATAAGATAATTTTACGATGATTTATTGAAAACTCAGTAATACCAAAATATATATTATTATTTTGCAAAAAAAAACTAGGGTATTTAGCCTGCGACATATGAAAATGTAACATTTTGTTGTTTGTTTCATTGCGTTCTTTGTGTTAAACGTGCCGTTTTGTTCCTTTGGTGTTTATTTTTGGACACACTCGAGACGTACAATAGCGCGGACCCTTTTCATAATTATCCATACTTGTTTTTAGCTACCATTAAAATGCAAATGTATTATTAGCTTTTAAGGAGAGTTACTGATATACGTTTCATATCTTAACATTTAAAATTGAGTTTTACTTATCAGAAATAAATATTCTACTAGTTACCTTCCAGAAAGTATTTATTATATACGCATATTAATCCAGACGTTAATCTCAATCGACATCTCTTTGTTTACATATTAAACCTCCTCCCTCTTTAATATTTGCTAACGTAATCGCTTTCAATTAATCAATTGGCAGTAATATTAATGAGCTCCTTTGAAGGAAGGAACGACGACCGGCACCTAAGATGCCCTATTACCAAAAGCGTATTGATTTTCTCATTCCATTGTCAAGTGGTGTCGCCTCCAGGCCTCCGACTACTCGAGAGACTCAGACTCAGGTCGAAGCGACCGCGTCAGCGAAATTTTCAAATGAGAATGGCACCGAATTTTCCTCATATGTACTACGTAAATACATATGAATATATTTAGCAAGAAAAAATGATACATATTTTAAACTGATGAATGCTATTTGCTTTTAAATCAATGTAAATATTTAAATAAATCAATGATGTGCGCTTACAATTTACACAAGTTTTTTTTACATACAAAAATATAATACACACAACACACAAACAGAAATATTTAGTTCCGAAATTATTCAATTAGCATATATTTTAATTGACACCTTTAATATCTATATTTACACATAAAAGTATATTGCACGAATTAAGAATAAGAAAAATATTCATTTTTATACCTCGAGACAATTGCTTCTTTATTTGTGTTGTGTTGTTTCGCGTGCTCTGCTCTCCCAGTTCTTCTTTATTTGCGTGTTGCACTTATCACGCACACACGCTCACACTCACAGTAGCACAAGCAAAATTTACAACAATTGCAAGCCTTATTTGCACCAATATTCTTTAAAAAAAATGCACAAACTCCCTAGTTTCACATTTCTGAACTCGACAACGGTTTTTTAACCGAATATCTTGCATTTAATCCTTGCACAGCACAGCAAAGTGCACTTGCTAATGGTTTTTAATTGTTAAATAATAAAATGCAGTTACAACAACTGTTACAACAATCGTGCGCCGCCGTCGATAAACTTTTGCCGATAATTGCAGCTAGCCAGTGTTTTATAAGTCGAAAAGTCGTTGGCGGTAATTAAGGTTACCATTCCCATATATAATCCAGCTTATTTACTTTAATTAATAAATATTTTGTTCATATACATCACATCTGTCTTGACTTTATGGCTAATTTTACAAATATTTCTTATATACTGGTTTAAATTTTTGATTTAAAATATCAATGATTGCATTGCGAACAAAAATAGCAAGTATCATTCTCAAAATTTATTACAAGGTGGCAACTCTAAATCACAGATGTTTTGAATTGTTGGTGTTGTTGCGAAACAAGGTGCAATCATAAGTACATATTTTGGTAAAAATTCAAACAAACGTTGGCTTCGCAAATTGTTTAAGTTTGATTTGTATTCTTATCGTTTATTTCTTTATATTTCTATTCGCTTCCATAATGCCAGCTATACACTTTCCCCAACAATAGCTACATCGATCGGTCCTATGTTTGTCAGGCGAACGTATCTAACTCTTTCCACCAGCCGCAAATCGATTTTTGCGGTAACAGCTGATCTGAATCGAGCGTACGCGAATTGAATAAATAAACCAATATTAATAACATAATAAAACGTATTTTGTTATTGTTTGTCGTCATTTTGCAATACGCAGCAGCGGCATATCTTGCAGGAGCCACACATTATTTGGATATCGATTTGTATCATCAGCATCTGCGACTCCCAAGCCTAAAATGACGGTGCAAGTGAAACCTGACGAAATCAAACCAATTATTCGGTGAATTTTTTGCAAATCATGCTAATTAATATGTAAAAATCTAATGAATCATATCGAAACAATTGCAGCATAAACAACATCGAGAAATCGCAACAGGACACGCGCGATTATCGTGGACTTAAATTGGAAAATGGCCTCAAGGTATTGCTCATTTCCGATCCGACAACTGACGTGTCCGCTGCTGCACTATCCGTGCAGGTTGGGTATGTAATTTAGCTCTTCTATTCCATATTATCCTACTATAAAAGGCGATTTTCTGTTGCAGTCACATGTCAGACCCCGAGGATTTGCCCGGATTGGCGCATTTCTGTGAGCACATGCTCTTCCTGGGCACCGAGAAGTATCCGCATGAAAATGGTTATACAACCTACTTATCGCAGAGCGGTGGTAGCAGCAATGCGGCAACATATCCGCTCATGACCAAGTATCATTTCCACGTGGCTCCCGATAAACTAGACGGTGCCTTAGATCGTTTTGCGCAGTTCTTTATTGCACCACTGTTTACGTCCAGTGCAACGGAGCGTGAGATAAATGCAGTAAATTCGGAGCATGAGAAGAATCTATCGAGTGATCTGTGGCGTATCAAGCAAGTTCAGCGACACTTAGCGAAACCGGGACATGCGTACAACAAGTTTGGCAGCGGAAACAAGGCGACGCTCTCCGAAATCCCCAAGACAAAGGGCATCGATGTGCGCGATGAGCTGCTCAAGTTTCACAAACAATGGTATTCGGCGAACATCATGTGCCTGGCTGTCATTGGCAAAGGTTTGTGACTACAGAAAACGTTAAGAATTTCAATAATTTAATAACTACTCTTTTAATTTCTTAGAATCTCTGGACAAACTGGAGGATATGGTCATTGAGAAGTTCTCGGAAATTGAAAATAAAAATGTAAAGGTGCCGGAATGGCCGCGGGAACCGTTTGCAGATGATCAGTATGGTCAAAAGGTGAAGGTGGTGCCTATAAAGGATGTGCGCTCGCTTACCATTAGCTTCACTACGGACGATCTAACGCAGTTCTATAAATCTGGCGTAAGATTTAATTAATTCCAAATTAAACTATAGGTTAATATATATGTAAATGTAATTGCAGCCGGACAACTATTTAACTCATCTGATTGGACATGAAGGCAAAGGCAGCATTTTGTCGGAATTGCGCAGACTCGGTTGGTGCAATGAGTAAGTTAAATGGAAGAGTATTAAATGCTCTGAATTAATGCTTTTATCTCTTTGCAGTCTTATGGCCGGACATCAGAACACACAGAATGGTTTTGGTTTCTTTGACATCGTAGTGGATCTGACACAGGAAGGTTTGGAGCATGTTGACGATATTGTGAACATAATATTCCAATACTTGAGAATGTTACGTCAAGAGGGACCAAAAAAATGGATTTTTGATGAGTGCGTGAAATTGAACGAAATGCGCTTTTGTTTCAAAGAGAAAGAGCAACCCGAGAACTTAGTCACGCACACCGTGTCGTCCATGCAAATATTTCCATTAGAGGAAGTTTTAAGCGCTCCCTATTTAAGTAATGAATGGCGTCCCGAATTAATTTGTAAGCTGCTCGAAGAATTGGTGCCCGAAAAAAGTAGAATCTCTCTAGTTAGTCAGAGTTATGAACAGTCCGTTGATCAGGTTGAGCCCTATTACAAGACGAAGTACGGGCTGGAGCGTATACCAGAGGCTACATTGAAGGTAAAGCATTGATTTCAAATAGTTACGGTTCAGAAAAAAATGTTTGGTCGTTTCTTTCAGTGCTGGGGAAACTGTGAAGTCAACGAAAACCTACAATTATCACTGCCAAACAGTTTTATACCAAGCAACTTTGACATCGCTGAAGTTCCCAGTGATGCGCCTAAGCATCCCGAGATTATTATGGACACACCCATTTTGCGGGTGTGGCACAAGCAGGACAACCAGTTTAACAAGCCAAAAGCCTGCATGACTTTCGACATGTCCAATCCGATTGCCTACTTGGATCCGCTGAATTGCAATTTAAACCACATGATGGTTATGCTAATCAAGGATCAACTTAATGAATACTTGTATGATGCAGAGCTGGCGAATTTAAAGCTCAGCGTGATTACCAAACCATGCGGCATTGATGTAAGTAATTAGCTAACTGAATCCAATTAGATTTGAAATACCAATCTTCTCGGTTTGCAGTTTACCATTCGTGGCTTTAATGACAAGCAAGTTGTATTGCTTGAAAAACTGCTGGATCATTTGTTTAACTTCAATATTGATGAGAAACGCTTTGACATACTCAAGGAGGAACATATTAGGTCGCTAAAGAACTTTAACGCTGAGCAGCCGTATCAACATTCCATCTATTATCTGGCCCTGCTCCTCACGGAGAATGCCTGGGCAAATGTAGAGCTACTCGACGCTATGGAGCGTAAGTTATTCTTAATTGATTTTACCTAATTGCATTTATTAATTTGCAAATTACAGTTGTGACCTACGATCGCGTGCTGAACTTTGCTAAGGAGTTTTTCCAGCGTCTGCACACTGAATGCTTTATCTTTGGCAATGTGACCAAGCAGCAGGCAACCGATATCGCTGGACGCGTAAACAAACGTCTCGAGGAAACCAATGCCACAAAATTGCCCATTTTAGCCCGACAAATGCTCAAGAAACGAGAGTACAAATTATTGCCTGGTAATACAATTTGACAGAATGTTGATTGATTGATTTATTAATATTATTTTTTTATTGACCAGGCGATAGCTATCTGTTCGAAAAGGAAAACGAGTATCACATGAGCTCCTGCACACAGCTGTATATGCAGTGCGGGGCACAAACGGATCACACAAATATTATGGTCAATTTGGTGTCGCAGGTGCTTTCGGAACCTTGCTACGATTGCTTACGCACAAAGGAACAACTGGGCTACATTGTCTTCAGTGGCGTGCGCAAAGTGAATGGATCCAATGGCATACGCATCATTGTACAATCCGCAAAGCATCCTTCATTTGTTGAAGATCGAATCGAGAACTTCCTCGAGACGTATTTGGTAAGGACACTGTTCAATAACAAATAAAAAATCGATCTAATTTGGTTTTTTTTATTAGCAAGTTATTGAGGACATGCCGCAGGATGAATTCGAGCGCCATAAAGAGGCTTTGATCGTTAAAAAACTGGAGAAACCGAAGAATATATTCCAGCAGTTTAGTCAATTCTATGGCGAAATTGCATTGCAAACGTATCATTTTGAGCGCGAAGAGGCCGAAGTCGCAATTCTGCGTAAAATAACAAAATCTGATTTTGTTGATTACTTCAAGGTATTTTAAAAATCTTCATTCATCTTGTCTTTATTGGTTACTGATTTATTATTATTGCAGAGATTTATAGCAAAGGATGGTGATGAGCGAAGAGTTCTGTCGGTGCACATTGTTTCCACACTTAAGGATGCTAATACTGCCACTGCAAGCGCAGCGGACTCGAAGGATAATGTCAGCGAGGTGACGAACATGGATCGTCATAAGACAATCAACGATATTGTTGCCTTTAAGTCTTGCAAAGAATTGTATCCCATCGCAATGCCTTTCTTGGACATTAAGGCGAAGGGAGCACGCAGCAAACTTTGAACGCCTGCATCTCAATTGTAATTTTAACTGACCCCCCTTGTATCCCCCTACCACTTATTTTGTATTTTAAATGGTGTTTTGGTTGCTTTCATTAATTTTAAATAACAGTTTTGATTATATAGAATCCCAATCACAAATATAAAATAACTTGTATTAGCAGTGAGTTGTGACGCACATAATTGCTGCCCAAGAGCGCGCTATTCGGTATGGAGAATCCCATGTCGAGCTTGGTCAGTTCCTGCGAGCTAAGATCCTGAGTACGCCGATGGGTCTGACTCTGATCGAGCAACGAAATTTTATGCTTCAATGTCTCATGCTCAGCCCACTTCAAATGCTTCAAATGCCCGCCCATATCCAATATAATATTGTTCTCCTTCGATTTGGATGGATATGCCTGTGTTAACTGCAAATTTATCATATCACGATGTAAATGCTGGAACGTGCACTGCAGCTGAACTGTGCGACCTGTGTAGGCAGATATTTAGGAGGATTGTTTTTGGCTACTGCTTACAATTAAAACTTGCCTCGAATGCTGAAGATGGGACTCTTCATTGACTCCGTCGATACATTCGCAAAGTGCTCCGTAATGTTCTCCAGCTTCCAGTAATACGTAAACAATTTAAAGTCCTCATCAGCCAGCATAGTATTATTGAATTTATCCACTTCTTCCTCCCGCTCTGGCGCACTCTCTAGTTGCTTCAGCAGTGGTTGAAGTTTTTTAGATGCAATCTCTTGGTTGGGCTTCACAGTGATCTGCTCAAACTTAAAGCGCTTCAGAGTTAGAGGCTTAACGATGCTGGGTGCAGGCACAATTGGAATGGCGTTGCCATCCTGTTCCTCTTGGACATCCGCTAGTTTCTTCAGTAATTCCTTGATTTCCCGCAATTCACCGTACAACTTCTCCTCCAGATTGCGAAATGCGAGATTCATTTCATCTAAAGCGGCACTATTTAGTGGATGTTTTGTTTGGAAGTGCTCACAGCATACCTGATCCGCAGACTCCTTTCAGAGTCTTTGTGGTAACCGCTTCAGCAGATGCCTTGACCTCGCCGGCGTTGACGGTGCACACAGCTCTCTGCACCACGCTGGGCAGCTTGTCGGTGGTTTCTTCAGTTCCATCTACATTTGGTTCTAGCTCATCGATGGCCAGAGATGAGGCTATGAGTAGCAGACAACATACCATGCACAATAACCACTTGGGCATCTCCAGTTAGCAATTTTAATGACTCTGTTCCGTTGTTTGCGAGGCCACAATGACAACTGACAGATGGATGGATGTTTGGGCCCAAATGAGAGCATAAAACGTAGCTGACATTGTGGGAGTACGAACATAAATACGAATACACAGACATTCGTGTATTTATGAAATGAAAATGTTTATAAATATGCGACAGGGGCGCGTGTCGCGTCCGATCTTCTAAATTTAGTGCCAATGTTTTCGCCGCTCATTTTTGAAAATATGAATGAAAGATATGGCGGAGAGCGCGCTGAATACACTCATATATCCAGCTGATCTGCAAAGGAAATATGACAGCAAGTTCAAGAGCTGCATTCGTCTTGATAATACCCGGTAGACATTTCGGTGAAGGAAATAGAATATTGTTTCTTGTAAAGCTTTTAGCCTTTATGCACAATATATCGTTAGGAAGGAAATATTAGTAAGAAACATCCATACAAATCTTCAACTTTTCAAAGGAAAGTTCAAAGAACATTTTTTTTTTATATAACGTCCTTTTCCGATAATCGAAATAATAGGTATATAGGAATTTTAAAAAATTGGTCATAAAATTTGTATTTAATTATTATTAAATTCAAATTTAGTGACCAATTTGTTAAAATATGTATCAAAAATAAAAGTAAGCTTTTAACTCTCAATTAAAATTATAATTTGTCTTCAATTAATTAATATTATTTTATTTGAATAATACATAAATAATTCGTTACAGGTCCTACTCATTTCAGAACTTATTAAACTATTCTCACTAAATTTAAATATTTGAATTAAAGTATTCCTTAAAACACGGATAAAAGTCTGAATCGGCAAGAAATATACATTTTTTCTATTTGTCAGAAAATCATTAATACATTGCACCCCAAGAAAGAATTATTTTTAAAAGTTTATTTAACAAATTAATCCATTAATTATTGCAGCAGTTAGCCCATCGAGAAGAAGGACAACCGGAATGCCAATTCCACCATATTCTGAGGCACCTCGGGACGATGACAAACGTATACTTCCTTAGCGGGTGACTGAAAGAGTCTTCCGACCACCACAAAGCGAACGCCAGCCTGATCCTTGCCCGCATTTGCCACCTCTAAGGTGATGCCATGTTCTTTGATCATGGTTATATCGTGCCCAGTGGTGCTTCTTGCACCTGTGGATTCAGTCAGTTGCCTGCGATGTAGCTTCGAGCGTTCCAACACCAAGTGAATCGTGTGACAAGCCCTGCGCATCTCGGACAGATATGGAAAGTTATCGGGAGTGGCGGTAAAGGGGCAGAGCACCACCCCATTAGCCATGTCCACGTAGACATAGTGCCACACGGAATTCTTCCAGCCGGCGGATATTTTGACGGGCAGCACATTGTTGATCTCCTTCCACAGCGACGTGGTTATCTGGCTTTGGGTCTCCGCATTTAAATTGAGTCCATAGTGCAGTGGATGCTGCTCCGCAAAGTTTTCCCAATCGGAACCGCTATCGGAATCATCGGCGGGCGTCAAACGTCGACGGGAGATGTCATCCTCACTGGGCGTGAGGCTGTGTATAGAGGAGCCGCCCAGCGAAGAACATAACTGCGCCTCATCATCATTCCCTGACGTAGAGTGGGCAACGGTTAGCTTGGGCTTAAGAAACGATTCCAGTTTACCATTTGCTTCTTGCTCTTCGCCAGCTTGCTCGATCTTCAGCTGATCCAATACCTCAGGACGTTTATTGGAAACGGACCAGAATTTAGCCAAAGATTCAATGCCGCACTGAATGAGATGATCCAAAGTCTCTTGGATCTCCTCGATGTAGAACAGCGAAGGCGGCACCGAGCCATAAGCCTCCATTTCGGGCTCATCCACATACATTTTGAGGATGACGGTCAGGATGAGATGACTGCGCGAACAAACAGTGAGAAAATAACGACCCGTGGCATTGGCCAGCACAATCTCCTCCCAGACATACAGCTCACGCACACGAACACCGGGAGCAGCGCCAATAAAGTCAAATATACCACGACAGCGTAGAAAGAGCTCCACATTGGAGCGCACCTCGGCGGGCAGGAGACTGGCTAGCAGAAAGTGATCATAGTACAAGGCGCAGCCATATATAAAGAACTCGCGATGCGTGGTCAACGGCTCATCGTTCCAGTTGCGATAGTCCATGGCCTCCATTTCGCTGAGTGCATCAAAAATACGCAGTTGCGCCTCCTTGGGCAGCGGCAGATTGCGCGACTCCTGCAGCAGCTGCTCGAACTGCAGCTCACCGCGTGGCTGGGCCAACAATCGACACCGCTGGATGCCACAAAAGTGACGCAGGAACAACCGCAAGCCACTCGAGCCGTCGTCGGCGGTGGCAAAGTTGTCCAAATTAAGTCCGGGCAGCGAGAAACGTATGTAGCCAATGAGCTCATCCGATCTCAAGCTGCTTTCGGCGGCGCTGTACAACTCGGCGGCGTAGGCGAACAACACCAAGAAACCGTTGAGTCGACGATAGTTGACATAGTAGGAGACCTGCTCCACCAGCAGACGTGACGTCAGCGGTTCCGTCTGCAGCTCGTTAAGCACCGAGGACAAAGTAAGAAAACTGCCTCTAGCCTTGTACAAAAAGTTGGTGACTGCAGACTCGGGATAATAGTAGAGCGAGTCCTTGTGCTGATCCTGTTGATAGCATTCCGGCGGCAGCAACAGCATACCGAAGGGTGTCAGTGAGTCCGGCACAGCAGCGGAGACGGGCAGCAGCTGCTCGAACTGCTCGGCGAACATGGCAAAGTTCAGCAGCTTGCGCACCTGCTGCACCTGTGGCATACCCAGGGATTCCTCAGTTGCATCGGCTGGACTGCCTGTGCTGGTGCCCTGAAAGGCCAGACAGACCTGTGTGGGCTCGAGGAACTGCTGCAGCAGCTCATCCACATTGCTGGCATACAACTCGATGCCATTGAGGGACTTGAACCAATCGCCACGCTTAATGCTATGCTGCATGGCGCTGATGTCGTGCACAAAGCTGTCGACCATCAGGCACTCGGGCTGATCCGGAAAGGGTAGCACACGAAAGCCCAAAATGGACTCCACTGCGGTGGAGCGTCGGCCAAAGCGGAAGCGATCTGTTGCCGTTATAACCAGCTCCAATTGCTTGGGATTGTCGTGTGAATTCTTGATGTCGGCAAAGCGGAACAGCGCGTTGTTGGAGTTACAATTGCTGCTGTCTGCTGGCTCGGGCTGTGGCCCGCTATTATTGTTGCCATTGTGTTGCTGTTGCTTGCCCTGTTGGCCTCTATTCTGCTGCTGCCGCCGTGTTGTCTTTTTTCCCAGGCGCAGCGAACGACGCAGCAGCTCTCCCCGTTTGTCTGTGGCATTTGTCTTGACACTGGGCACATATTCGGCATAGAATAGGCTGCCGTCTTCGGCCACGTACTCCTCCCAATTGACCAAATCGCTGCCATCGCTGAACGAGCTGTTAAGCGACGAACTGGATGTCGAGTAAGTCTCTGAGGCGTCTAGACCAAGTCTGTGTCTGTCCGAGGCCAAAGACATTCCTCCCTGCGACTTACGCATCTCTAATATAAATATAAACAATCTAAATCGATTAAAAAATTATTCTTTTTTTTGTTTAGCGTATCGTTCTGCCTTGGCTCACAAACAAATTGCAACTGAATCTTAGGCTCAATCTCTCTAACTTGGCCTTTTGTGCTCTTTGAAAACCGGTTTACGTTTCGCTCTCGCGCTGCCGCTGTAAATTCCATTGAGTTTATGCTACCTGCTCTTCGCCGTTCTCTTGAGCATTTCACTTTACAGCTAGCGAGAAACTCTGCGATCATTGTTTAGAATTCCGATCGACATCAAGTGTGGGACAATTGTTGGTTCCTATATTAACTGTTCGAATTTCGAATGAAATTAACTCTGCTTTAATGTCAGCTATTATTTTGATTTCCAATCCCATTTTGAACTTGAATGTATTTTTCTAAATAAAACTTGGCTTTAAATAGTAGTTTAATTTCCTATGGTTTTCTAATCGGAGTTAAGCCTGTTAAACTTTAAAAATTCTCTTTAAATTTGTTTCCTTTCCCATTGTATCATATTTTTCTTAGATTTCTATAAAATTTTCACATTTCTATCCAAATCTTGATACAATTTCGAGTGCGTTGCATTAATTAGATGCTCTTATATTTTCTTTTAAACTACATTTATTACATTGTTAACGCATTGTCACGCATTACTTGCAATAGCGATCTGCTTTCATTTTGCTGCGCCTGTCCAAAAGTGTTTCATGCAAAAGTCCTTGAGCCTTTGCTTCCTCCAGTTCCTTGATATTGTTTTTGCTTATCCGCATCTTCTTGTCTTGGAACTTTTGAAACTTTTTGCTACAACATCAAGCAGAAAATAAAATTCAAATGAATAATTCTATTAATTTTGGATTTAAAGAATTCATACACATAATTTCTCTCCACTTCTCCCAAGTCGCCTTTCTCTTCCTTGGGCTGTTCGTCCACAACAACATCACGAGCCGCATTAGTACGAACTCGGCAGATTTCTTGGTCTCCCACTTTTTTGCGGAGTGCTACACAAGCATCGTCCTCTGGATCTATGGACATGAAGTGACCCGTCTCCGATAGCAAAGCCATTTTCTTACCCTATGATAGAGACATACACATTCATTAGATAATAATGTAAATTATTTATTCAACAGAAATTACCTCAAAAACTGGTTCCCATTGCTCCATGGAACCAACGGCCTCAGAACGTCCAGTCACCATGCCATCTTTCTCAATTTTAACATACTTTCCATAGCCAGATTTAAAAGAGACCTTGCGATCATTGATTGGAAACGCTGTAAATATCTCCTCTGGATCTGGACCGTCACCTTGATTGTGTGGAGCGCCCAGCGTAAATAATCTACGAATTATATTTTCTTAGAAAATTCAAGTATTTGGTTGCTTTGGTTGCTGACATACCCATTGTCCAACGCCTTTAAGTAACAGCGGTCCCCAAACTCTATGGCCACCGCGCCGACAATATTGGTCGCGGCTGTAGCTGTCCACCAACCGCCATGCTGAATTGCATCTTCGTCAACAACTGTCTTGCTACGTTTGGGTACATCGTCATCGTTGTGTTCCTTTTCCTTCTTGCGTTTCTTACTTTTTCTATAAAACAAACCAAATTAGGGTTTATCTTCAGCAATACGCTTTCATAGTATACACTTACTTGGGTTTCTCTCCCTTTAAAACTAATTTTTTTTTATGCGTACATTATCATAATCGGCCATGATTCAGAAGATTTATATATTAAACAAATTACTATTGATGTTTGTTTTGATACTAGAGTCAGTGTGGCCGTTAAATGAATATGAAAATATACCACATTTAAACTTGCCTTCAAATCAAAACGAATACGATAAATGTAATCATAAGTAGTGAAAGTTATCGATAATTATAAAAATTTTCCAATTAGCCTGGCGCCCGCCAAATATGATTTATTTTTAAATATTCATTCAACATACAATATATGCCACCACTGGGGAAATCAAAAAAGCGTATGAAATATATATGTATATATATAGTTATACAAAGTTTGTAAATCTAAGCAATGTATTATGCAAAAGCTGTATAAATACATGTCAGGTTCGCTAGTTGAATATAAATAATAAATATAATAATTTAAATTAGACTTGGCTGCCGAATGGATGCACATAACTTAGACTTAGCTCTATTAATAATTAAATAATTTAAAATTATAAGGAAGTATGAGGCTGACAATATCAATATAAAATTAATTTAGTTGATTACAGAATGTATCGTAAAGGAATAATTTTTGTAGATTATTCGCAAATTAAGAATATGTTTTGACTAAACATCCTATGTGCATCCAAGACAATGACTGTTCCTATAAATATGCACAACGTTATTACCCATTTCGTACCCATATTGGGTAACTGGGAATATATACACATATAAATACTGAAAGCGGAATGCAGTATGGTTACATATAACCCTCCACAGACACATGTTGCCACTGGCCCTGTAATTAAACACAAATTTTAATTAAGGTCACAATTGGCTAGGTAGTACAACTTACTGCAATGCCGAGATTCCATCCAGCTCCAGCTGGATTCTCTTTGGTTATGCCGCATCGCCGACAAACGACGCCATTTAGGGATATAGCCCAGACTTCTTTGCCAACTGATACGGATCTAAAACCACAGTGCGTTTCCGTGTGTGGCGGAACATTGGCAGCATTTGGAAGAAATTGCCAATGCGATCCTTCGGGGAATGTGCGAGTGATCTCCTTACGCACTGCCAACCGTTGCTGGTTATCCAATGCCCAGATACCAGCACGACCCACACTAATGGCCTTAAAGGTAACGCCCGGTGGAGCCTCCACCTGTTGCCAAGCGTCGCCACACGGATTGAGCTTATTGACGCCAAAGCGATAGAAGATCATGCCATTCCTGGCAACCGCCCACACTTGTCCTGTTGGCGACACGCTAATACCAATCAGCGGCTGATCGCTAACAATGTGCTCCCAGCTATCTCCGCGTGGGTTCAATGTGGTAACGCCATGTCGAATCAAAACATCGCCATTCGAGGCAATGGCCCAAGCAGCCACAGGCATATCCTCTACATTAATTGCGCTGTCCACATCGTCATCCAACACCTGTAAGGCAGCATCAAGTATTTTTGAATGGCTGAGTTCTTGCCAAGGCCCGCTGCTGCTAAGCCGGCACTTTTTCATCCAACGTCGTCGTCGCACACAATCCGTCAGCTTCTTGTGGGCATGATAGTTAGCCGGAAAGTCGATTGCATATTGCCAACCTTCCTTATCAGCACCACCAGGAATGTTATAGTCAATGGCCCAGTCGGAGATCCATTCGCAGTGTGTGGACAGCAGCTTGGTGTGCTCCTTGCTGCGTTTCTGTCGTCCAGTGGCATCGCTCCACATATGTCTATCGGTGGGCAAGCTCTTGGCAGTGAAGCCACTAATTGGATTCCAGCGTTGATTCTCATACACATAATAAGTATGTGTATCGATCATGGTATTAATTTTGCCCGATCCCTCAAGTCCTTTGAGAAACATGCCGCCCCAGCCGCCATTGTACGCCCAAGCTGTATTATCACAAGCAATGGCCCAGACAACATCGACGCCACTGTTGTAAACACGCTTAACATGGCCACCCATTTGTCGCCAGTGCATCTGCTGCATCGACACAATCAGCGAGGGCGAACGATACAAGACATTGAAGAGCTTAACGCGTCCACTGACATAGAGGCAAGTGACAGCGGCGGGATCAGTGCGATATTTATAGTCGGCGTAGAGCGCATTGTTGACTACTATCTGATACTGATTCTGAAGAGCTCTGTAAAACGATTTTTAAGTACTGATAAATTTAAAAATAATCTTTGATGACTCACCTAATTTTAACAGTGAAACTAGCGCCAGGTGCAAATACCATGCGATCGTTCCGTATTTCATCGAGCCACTCCGAGTCAACCATGGAGTTGAGTACTGTTGTGCGCTCATTGAAACGTGGATTCAAATGCATGGCAATCACACGATACTTCTCCACACGATGAGGCAATGCCTTGATATTCGAATGGCACTGCAAATCGAAGCGTATTTGATCGGCATCATCGTACACACAGCCAGTGATTTCCACTTCGCTGCCACAAGGCATGCTAGAAAAGAATTCTGGGATTAGTAGAGTTATGCTGGACAATTGCTTTGAGATTACCTACCCATTGTAAAGCGTATTGTAGTAGGGCGTCTCGCAGGTGGACAGATCCATGCGTTCCACGTAGTGACAGTTTCCGCTATCGGTTTTCTCCAGCTGCTGCGCCTTCATGTTGGCCGCATCAAAGACAAATACATCACCCAGATCGCTGGTCAGCCAGATGGCATTGCTCGCCGGCTTGCCCATCAGCATATTGATTTGGCTGCACACTGACGACAAGTGCGATAACCAATCCTCCATTTCAGCATCGCCAGCAAACTGCAGCTTGACAGGACTGCAATTGATAGGCAGATGCACTGCGTGTATGGCCAGACGTGGCGCGCCCGGTTCACTGCAGCACTGCACACACGTAATGTCCGAGAGCGTAAACTGTATCTTGGTGGCAGCTCCATCAGGGCTGAGCACCGTGAAGGTACCGGAATCGCTGTCGGTGGTGCTGTCGCTTCCCGTACCCGTGCCACTTACCCACTCCAGCTCAATGATGCAGTCCTCGTAGTCACCAGCTGGATGCTGATAGCGAGCATCGGCTGATTTCACCCACGAGGTGAGCTCCACGGCCTTCTCGAAGTGCGTTACCTGCTGCAACTTGGCCAGACTGAGTTGGCGTTGCTTGAGCTTGTCGAGTATATCGTTGCGCCACATGGGATTCGCCTCGGCTTTGCCGTCGTTCGCCAAGTGGTCGTTGAACCAATTGGGTATGTTGTTGACATCAACGGTGACGGCGCCCGTTGCAATGCAGCTCCACATTACCGCACACTCGGTCCAAAACTGTGAGCCATTGTGGTCGTCATCTTCGCCTAGGAAGGCATCAGATCCATGCGTGGATTCCGACTCAAATACAGCCAAATCGCTTTCCGGATGCGCCTCCGTGCCCACAACAGAGCCAACGCTGCGCACTGGCGACCAGGCGCGTGGATTCTTCAGCTGTGTCTCGAACTTGCCGGTGATCTCGGCAATGTCTGCAGCTGGTGCACTGGAGGCATGCGAGGAGGTCTCTCGCAAGGCGGTGGCACGATGTTTCTGCCGCTCATTTAAATTGAGACTGCCAATTGTGGGCGGCGAGTCAGCGTTGAGCTTCCAACGCTCATTCTTCAAGCGATTATTGAGACCATTGCTGAGGGATGCATTGCTGTGGTTGCTGACGGTTTCTATGACAGCACACGTTTCCACCACGCCCTTCTCTTTTTCCTTCGAATATAGATTGGAGAAGCTTTGATGTTTGGAGCCGGGCGTGGAGCTGCTGCCTCCACTCTTACGTGACACAATGGACAAGGAACTGGAGGACCGACTTATTTGCATTGAACACTGTATCTTCAGCCACTTCTTGCCGGTGGGATCCGCTGCACTGACGCCAGATCGATAGTAAATTGCGCGATCAGCTGCGCCAATAGCAAACACCTGTTGAAAGAGTCGAAGATTAAATGGAGCTCAACAATATGTATACTGCATTACCTGATCATTTGGTGCCACCGAGATCATTGATAGATTGCCTACCATTTCCACCCACCCTCTGCCTATGGCGGCATCCTCACTTATGCCTGCCACATCGCCTTTGATGCCACGTCGAAACCAAGCATGATTATCGTTTGTAATGCACCACACGGCATCGGTGCCCACCGAGATCTGAACAATGCGCAGTCCACGCGGTGTATCCGATTGCGAACTTGTAGCAACTGGTGATTTGACATCTAGCCATGCCTCGCCCGACAGGTTGTCGCGAGTTATCCCCGTGCGCACAATAACGCGACCATTGTAGAGCACAGCCCAAACCAGGCCAGTGGGACCTACGCTAATTTGGGCGAGCTCGCTTCCAGTGGGAGTATTGATGGCAGTCCAGCGCAGACCTTCGGGAGCGAACTGTGTGACTCCAGTGCGAAACATGGCACGACCATGTGCTGTTATAGCCCACACGCAAAGAGTGCCAACTCGGGCATTGGGTACGTGGGTGCCTCCGATGGCTACATCGATAAAGGGCTCCTGTGTAGGATCCTTGTGCAATGGAGCGACGGCACACCAGCTATTGAGCGCCGCATAGCGTCGAAAGCGTATCCATTTTCGACGCCTCACATACGAGTTCCATGACTTTTTGGCTGAATAGGAAGCTGGGAAATCCAGTGCATACATCCAGCCATCTTCGGCTAATTGCTGGCCATCGAGTTCAAGATCCAAATGCCAATCACCATCCCACTGCCAGGCCATAGAAGGCAAACGTATCTTGTCCACGCTCCGTTCGACGCTGCCATCAACATTCGAGTAACGGTAGCGATCGGTGGGCAGCAGCGTCTTCGAGAATCCCTCGATGGGCAGCCAACGTTCGTTCTCATAGGATTCCTCTTTGACACGTATGGGCACATCGAGTCCATGCACATGCACATACACCTGCCGATCGCCACCAATGGCCCACATATAGTTGGGCACAGCACTGATTTTCTTGAATTCCAATCCAAGATAGGGGAATTCGCGCCATCCACTTGAGCTTGTGGACAGCGTGTGAACGCGGCCCTCGCTGCTGGTGGCGAACAGTAAGCTGCTGGGCATGGCGGAGTGTTTTTTAACTAAACTTCTTTCGCTACAACAGTCTTTCTTTGTGTTCCATTGTGGGTGGCACGCATTTACCAAATAATTGATTTTCCGTTCAAGTTGATTTAATACTGCCACACTGTCGAACAACTGATAACAGCTGATTGGCGAGATGGCAACTCTGCAGGTTAAATATCTTATTAGAGTTCTAGTAAGTAGAAGCACTGTCTTGCTCGATATATTTTAACAGCAAATAAAATTTATTTATGTAACATTAACATAATATAATATAGTACCAATCCCGACAGAAGCATACATTTATTTAACATGTTCAGTGTAACCACTAAATTGTAAGTGATCTATCGCTTATCGATGTAACGGTGGCAACGCTAAGAGCCACGCAATGTTTACATATAGAGCGTCATTAAACTAACCTTTTCCCCACAGCTTACTTTGCACTCGCATTCATTCGACGCCTGATTTTCAGGCGTTATCAACCTTCTCCAAGAAATTCCCGTTTCCTTTTATGGGTTTAGTTGAGAGTGTGCTAAAGAAACCTACAGTCAATATGGATAGCGTTGAAGCTCAATTTGTGCGCGATGCCATTGCCAACAACAAGGTGACAATTTTCAGCAAAACTTATTGCCCTTACTGCACAATGGCCAAGGAGGTAAGCGAATCGTGAGTGTTGTAAAATCAATGCTTTAATCTTATCGGATTTGTAAAATTAACAGCCGTTCCGCAAGCTGAATGTTAACGCTTTGATTATTGAGCTGGATAACCGTAAGGATGGCAATGAGATTCAATCTGTTTTGGGCGAAATGACAGGCGCTCGCACAGTTCCCCGCGTCTTTATAGATGGGAAGTTCATTGGCGGAGGCACAGATATTAAGCGCATGTATGAGCTGGGAACACTGCAAAAATACTTTGAATAATTTTAATAATTACTATTACTAGTTAATTGTGGTGTAATTTAAAAGAAATTTGTTGTAAAATAAATTGTTTCTTTTTTCAATATTTTCCTTACTTGCATCTATGTGTTACTTTCACTCTTTGGGAAAACCAACGACGAATCACTTTACAAATGTAAAACAGTAAGTAATTATGTGATTTCAAATATTGTTCATAAATCTATTTGTGTTAATGGTGAAATTATATTTATAAATAATAATTAAAATATATATGTACGTATATTGCTGTTGCATACAAAGAATGTAAAAATATTTTTTAATGCTTTGATTATCGAAAACAATCGGCATTTTAAACTACCGCCGCACTGCATATCGACTTCCCATAATAAATCGGAATTTAGTCGATAAATCGAGACGTAGTAGAAATCTGCTTATTGGATCTGTCAAATGTAAATAAACAAATTAGAATAATAAATAGAGCGCTTCAATTATGACTGATGTGGTGCGCGGTGAAGCTCCTGAATCGGACGAGGAGCAAGACAAACAAGAGGCAATTGAGCTATGAAATTTAAAACATTGAATTCCACTACATAACTAGTACCTGCAGATATTCGCAGCTGAAGTTTCTGGAGAGGCAACTGAAGAGGAAGAAGATGAAGACATCTATGAGAAGCCAAGCAGGGCGAGTGTAACTGCTTCCATCTATCGAAACAATCTACTACAACGTAAACTAAGTATGCGCCAAACAAGTAAATAACAATTTAATTATTAATTGCCTTCATAATTACCTGCAGTTGAGAGCAATATTGATATTTGGAGATCGCTGACAGCGTTCACACGAAGTTTTGTGGTGAACGCATCCAAACAGCTGTTGAACACGGATCAAATGCTCATCAAATCGCAGGTATCCTTGCAATCGGCACATACAGCCTTGCAACAGGCTCAAAGGAACACAGCACAATTGCAATCCCGCACATCGGCAGCATTAACGAGCAGCTTTCTGCCCGTCATCCAAATAGATTAATCAACTCAACGCAATTAGAACAATGAAATGGACAGTTTATGAAATTTGTTATAAATACAAACGAACAAAACTAGGCTAATCCTCGGTATCTGAATTGGGAGCATATACTTGACTATTGGGAGATGGTTCGCGTGGCACGTATGTGTTTTGAAAGCAACGTGAGAAAATCGTGCGCAACTTATGCCTTTGTTCACGTTCCGGCGACTGTGGTATGCTTTCGTCTTCCTCCTCTGCGTCATTGATGTTTTCAGGTGGCAACACTGTGGGCGGCGCCTCCTCCGTCTCAAAGAAGTAGACTTCAGTGCTGTTCGGTGGATATGCCTGGCTAGCTTGTGCTGCCTCTGACACAGCCAACAGCAAGGCTTCTTCGTCAGCCTCCTCTTCAACCACATCCACAGTATCGCCATCGGCCAGCAGTCTTGCTGGTTGTACGGATGGAGCTTCGGATGGACGAGGTGGGCGATGCTCACGAAATTGAAAAACTGACGCATCCTCGTCCGATATTACAGTGGTGTTTTCAGCAAGACGACGTTTCTGTTGCACTGTGGGTCCCGGTGTGCTGCTTTTCCGCTTCTGAGCCACACTGGGCAGATCAGTCTCGCGAATCTCGCGCTGACAGTAATCCTCAGAAAAGCTAACGTCATCGGGTGAAAGTGTGGACAGAATTAGTAAACATTCAATCTCGGCATGCTTCTTAATCTTAAGCAGAAAGGGACTTCCTGCATCATCAAACTCTATTGACATTTCAGCGTTTAGAGCTTCTGCAAAGAGCAGAAAAGCGCGAAATTCTTTGATGCAGAATGTAATCACGGATTCTTTGGCTACTTGGTAGTGCGAAAATTCACTGGGCTTCAGTTTCAGCTGTGATCGCATGAATTTATCATTTACACGAGCGCCTTCGATGTAGTTTTTGGCCGACAAGCTGTCAGGTTTGGCCTCCAGGGTCAATTCCTCCTCCGAGGCAATGAAACTGTTCGATATTTCCATAAACAATTTGAAGTCTCCACGTATGCTGCAGAATTGTTAATATTTATTAGTATATTAATATCCACAAAAGGAAGTTAAGGCTCACCAATTGACGCTTTGATCTGTGGGTACAGCTGAAGTGATGTTCTGTTCATCCACAATAGAGAGCAGTGCTTGCTTCGTAGTTTCTAACTTGCACCGCAGCTTAACTTGAAACTTTGTGCTATTATTTACAATGCTTAGTTCACAGTGCTCCACCTATAGTATTTACTTTATGAACATAAGTTTATTCCAATTATTTCCCTTAACTTACATACCTGCTTCATATTGCGGAAGACGCCTAGACACGACTTCATGGCAATTTTACAGTAGCAATCGCCGCTAGGAGGCATCTGAAATGTATCAAACATGGCGCGACTGAAACGAATACTGCCCACAGCCGATTGTGTGGCATTAATGGTGCGCATCTGTAATCCTTGGCCATCGGCCTCAATGAACAATTCCTTGCCCACTTTGGAGAGCGATTGTATTGCTTTTGCAAGGACTAAAGAATGAATTAATTAATTAAAGCTATAATATGACATTTGTATAACTTACCGCGCGCATTGCTTCCTTCTAAGGTGCACTTCATCGATTGAAAATCAGTAAAAACACTTTAGTCTATTTACGATTTCCGCGCGCTTTCGTTTATAAACAAAGCGCACAAGTCAGCTGTTTGGTAAGAAGAACATGTTAGGCTCATCCCAGGAGCTGTTTGAAATTGTTCTAGTTCATGGCTAAGAACTTTGCTGGTTCCGCTTAACTTTACGTGCAAGGAACTGGTAACGCTAGCCGTCATACAGAAATACAACTAAACCAACCCGTATTAAAACCATTCTGGAAATGTTCACAACTTGAAGTAACCAAGCTTGTTTGACTTAAAATAACATAATTTAAAATCCCCATTTGCGGTCATATTGTTTCCCAACAGCTGTTAAAGTTCTGTGGGTTTATAAACAGCATTTACATGCGTCTGGCAGCATTCTTACAGTTAACTGGCAACGCTGTCGGCCGGTAAAACGCCACATCAGTTTTTCGCATTAAATTGAATTAACAAATAAAAAAAGGTGGATCGCGATTGAAAAGTGTATTGTGCTGATTTTAAAATACAACAGTATTGTGCATGCGACATGTGCACGTAACAAACGAAAGCATACTTTAACGCATAGCAGCCATAATAATGTTACGTCTTGTTAGTTTTTTGCTGGTCGCTTTCGCAGCACCTGCCTCAGTCCTCCTGCCGCAAGTGGCTGCAGAGTCCAGTCAAAGCTTCCCAATTACCACGCTTATTAACGCGAAATGGACACAAACGCCATTATATTTGGAAATCGCCGAGTATCTGGCCGATGAACAGGCCGGTCTGTTCTGGGACTACGTAAAAGCAGCGTCAGCATTGGACACGGCGTTCAACGATTATGGTATGTTTTTGTTGTAGGTGGAGAGTGCGTAAACAACAGAGTGGCCAGATTGCTGTAATTCAAATGCTATATCTTTTAGATACGGAATCGCAACAGTATAATGCTGCGTTGCAAGTGGTACGCTCGCACATGAGCGTGCCCCAACTGCCGCTACTGAAGCTGGTCGTATCCATGCATAGTCTGACGCCACGCATCCAAACACATTTCCAGCTAGCCGACGAACTGCGTGCAGCAGGCGCCTGTGATAACGCCATCTTCGCTCAGGTTGGCACCGAACTCGCCTGCAGCTATACGCAGTTGGAGCAGAAACTGAAGCTTTCACAGACTGCGAGCAGTCTGGATGCGGACGTGGGCAGCTATAGCTTCGATCACATCTATCCGGGCAGTGAGAACAATACGCGCACAGTGGTGCTCTATGCTGATCTGGGCAGTGCCGCTTTTCGACCATATCACAAGCTGCTGGAGAATGCTGCAAATGCAGGCAAAGTGCGCTACATTCTGCGCCACCAGCTGGCCAAACGCAGTGACCGCCCTGTCCGATTGTCGGGTTATGGCGTGGAGTTGCATTTGAAGTCCACTGAGTACAAGAGCCAGGATGATGCACCCAAGCCTGAGGCTGGCGCTGGCGGTGGATCTGCGGCCGACGAATTGGCCAATGAAACTGATGTTCAAGGATTTGACTTCAAGGTGCTGAAGGCCAAGCATCCCACACTGAAAAGCGCGTTGGATCAACTGCGACAACGACTGCTGCAGGGCAACGATGAGATTGCCCAGTTGAAGGCCTGGGAATTCCAGGACTTGGGACTGCAGGCCGCTGCTGCTGTCGCTGAAATACAGGGCGATGAAGCGCTGCAGATTCTGCAATACACTGCACACAATTTCCCAATGCTGGCACGGACGTTGCTCGCCCATAAGGTGAGCGATGAGATGCGCGCGGAGATTAAGCACAACACGGATTCGTTGGGTCGCAGCTTAAATGTGGCGCCACCAGATGGTGCTCTGTTTATCAACGGACTGTTTTTCGATGCGGACACTATGGACTTGTATTCGCTGGTGGAAACGCTACGCTCCGAGATGCGTGTGCTGGAGAGTCTGCATGGCAACAATGTGCATGGCAATTTGGCCAGCGCCTTGCTCGCTTTGGATTTGAATAGCGCCAGCAAGCGAGAGTTTGCTATTGACATTCGTGATACATCGGTACAGTGGATAAACGATATTGAGCAAGATGCTCAGTACAAACGTTGGCCACCATCCGTCATGGATCTGTTACGTCCCACCTTCCCCGGCATGTTGCGCAACATTCGCAAGAATGTTTTCAACTTGGTGTTGGTTGTGGATCCACTGCAACCTGAAGCACGCAGCGTCATTAAGCTGGCCGAATCCTTTGTCATACACCAGGCGCCTATACGATTGGGTTTGGTCTTTGACGCCAGAGCCTCCGACGATGAAACTGTTGAGGATTATGTGGCCATTGCATGTGCATTCAACTATGTGAGCCAGCAGAAGGATGCACGTGCTGCACTCAGTTTCCTGACCGACATTTATGCCGCTGTCGGTGAAACGTCGCCCGTCAACAAGGCGCACATTGTCAAACAGCTGACCAAGGAGTTTAGCTCGCTGAGCAGCAGCAAGGCCAAGGACATACTCGGCGAGGATTCCGATTACGATTATGGCAGGCAGTTGGCAGCCGAGTTTGTGCAACGCTTGGGCTTCGGTGCCGTGCGCCAGCCGCAGGCGCTGCTCAATGGTGCTCCCATGCCCAGCAACATTATCAGTGCCGACAGTGATTTCGAAGAGGCTATCTTCACCGAGATTATGAGCCAGACCACAACGCTGCAGAAGGCGGTGTATCGTGGCGAACTAACCGACAACGATGAGATGATCAATTACCTGATGAATCAACCACATGTGATGCCGCGTCTCAATCAGCGCATTCTCAGCCAAGAGGATGCCAAGTATTTAGACATTAACGGAGTCGCCTCCAAGCAGCTGGGCAATGCAGCTGCTTTGAATAAGCTCTCTAACAGGGATATGACAGCCACGTTGATGGCGAATCTGAAATACTTTGGTGGCAAGAAGAGCAACGAACGCATTGGCAGCGCCAATCTGCAGTTCTTGACCATCTGGGTGTTTGCCGATCTGGACACGACCGAGGGACGCGAACTGTTGACACATGCCTTAGACTATGTGCAGAGCAGCCAAAGCGTGCGATTGGCCTTTATACCAAACACGGAGGGATCAAGTAATAAGCGCAGTTTGAATCGTTTGGCTTGGGCGGCTATGCAGACGCTGGAGCCGGCGAAGGCAACGGATCAGGTGCTCAAGTGGCTGCGACAGCAGGCGAAACGCATTGAGGACATTCCCAAGCAGCTGGAGGACATCTTGGGCAGCACTGAATTGCATTTGAAAATGCTGCGCGTCTATTCGCAGCGCGTATTGGGTTTGGCCAAGTCCCAGCGTCTGGTTATTGGTAATGGACGACTCTATGGTCCACTTGGTCCTTCAGAGAGCTTCGATAGCGCGGACTTTGCGCTGTTGGCGCGTTACAGCGATCTGCAGTATGGCGATAAGGTGCGCGAGGTGCTGAAGCAATCGTCGAATGAAGTGCACGAGAATTTCAACAGCGATACTTTGCTTAAGCTTTATGCTAGTCTATTGCCCCGTCAGACAAAGACACGCTTTAAGCTGCCCACGGATCTGCGTCGTGAACACTCTGTGGTGAATTTGCCCGCCAAGGAGCAGCAGCTGCCGCACTTTGACATTGCTGCTGTGCTTGATCCCGCGTCGAGAGCAGCACAGAAGCTGACACCCATTTTGATCTTGCTGCGTCAAACTCTCAACTGCCAGTTGCAATTGTTCTTGACGCCGGTGGCACAACACAGCGACATGCCAGTGAAGAACTTCTATCGCTATGTCGTGGAGCCAGAAGTGCAGTTCGAGACGAATGGAGCACGTGCCGAGGGACCGCAGGCCAAGTTCAGCGGCTTGCCTGCCAATCCACTGCTCACACAACAGCTGCAAGTGCCGGAGAATTGGCTTGTGGAGGCGGTGCATGCTGTCTACGATCTGGATAACATTAAGCTGCGTGACATCGGCGGACCTGTGCACAGCGAATTTGGCTTGGAGTATCTGTTGCTCGAGGGACATTGTTTCGATGCGGCCAGCGGTGCACCACCCAGAGGATTGCAGTTGGTGCTCGGCACTAAGGCGCAGCCCACGCTGGTGGACACCATTGTGATGGCGAATCTGGGCTACTTCCAGCTCAAGGCTAATCCGGGTGCATGGACTTTGCGTCTGCGCGAGGGTAAATCCACAGACATCTATGCCATCAGCCATGCCGAGGGACCCAATACATTGCATCAACAGCAGACGGGAGCCGTCCAGGTGCTCATTACATCGCTGCGTTCGCATGTGACCAAGTTGCGCGTGTCCAAGCGTCCGGGCATGCAACACGCTGAGCTGTTGTCCGATGATACAGCACCAGCACAGACGGGCATTTGGAACAGCATTGCGAATAGCTTTGGCGGCAGCAGTGGAGCCACTGGCACCGATGAGGATGTGGAGACCATTAACATTTTCTCGGTGGCTTCTGGACATCTGTACGAGCGTCTGCTGCGTATTATGATGGTGTCGCTGCTGAAGCACACCAAGTCGCCGGTGAAATTCTGGTTCCTCAAGAACTATTTGTCGCCGCAGTTCACCGACTTCTTGCCGCACATGGCCAAGGAGTACAACTTCCAGTACGAGTTGGTGCAATACAAGTGGCCACGTTGGCTGCACCAGCAGACAGAGAAGCAGCGTACCATCTGGGGCTATAAGATTCTCTTCTTGGACGTGCTCTTCCCGCTCAATGTGCGCAAGATTATCTTTGTGGATGCCGATGCCATTGTGCGCACTGACATTAAGGAGCTGTACGACTTGGATTTGGGCGGTGCTCCATATGCGTACACGCCATTCTGTGATTCACGCAAGGAGATGGAAGGATTCCGCTTCTGGAAGCAGGGCTACTGGCGCAGTCATCTGATGGGCAGACGCTATCACATCTCTGCCTTGTATGTGGTGGACTTGAAGCGATTCCGCAAGATTGCCGCCGGCGATCGATTACGTGGTCAGTACCAGGCACTCAGTCAGGATCCGAATAGTTTATCGAATTTAGATCAGGATCTGCCCAACAATATGATACATCAGGTGGCCATCAAGTCGCTGCCGGATGAGTGGCTGTGGTGTCAGACCTGGTGTAGCGACAGCTCGTTCAAGAGCGCTAAGGTTATCGATTTGTGCAACAATCCACAGACCAAGGAGGCCAAATTGACAGCGGCGCAGCGGAATTGTGCCCGAATGGAAGGATTACGATGCCGAGCTCAAGGCGTTGCTCGCCCGCATCGAGGATCATGAGAATCACAGCGGCAGCCCCAATGAGCAGGTGGTCGTCACCACGGAACCGCCAGAGCCGGAGCATGTGCATGGCGAGCTGTGATTGTGTCACTTCATTAGTAAATATTAAGTCTAATGTCCTTTATACTTAGCAAGCGAAAAAGAATCATGCAACCAAACGAAAATAAAATTAGACATTTTAATTAGTAACTAATTAAAAGGGCCGCGGAGCTCCCAAGTCTGAATTAATTTTGCATTCCAAGAGCCTCTCGCCAAGATTTGAACTAAGCTGAAATTAATACAATAAATGCAAAGCACTGAATGCAACCCAATTCAAATGTTTTATCGACTGTCTTAAGTAATGCATTGTCATATGCAAACAGCGGAGTGGTGGGGCGCTCGACAATAGGTGGTGCCAAAGAGGTTTCTCTTCCCCAAAGAGGTTATGTGGAACAGTTTCTAAAATGCGCATATTTTTCGTATGAAAATATCTATGTGAATATCAACAGCCAATATCCCTTTGTTTTCTTTCAACATTTAATACCTATAAAAGGATGTTAATACTGACATTAGACTAAAAATATAAATCTGAAATACAGAGAATAGAAATTCTTAATCAGCAATATATTGTCAGCAACAATAACGAAATGGAAAAAATTTGCATGCACCCGCATATATTGCTCAATTTTTCGCAGTCTGGCAACTCCATTTTGAATTTGAATAAAAGGCTTAACATTTTTTGTTTGTTTTATTTTATTTTAAAATTATAATATGAATTCATTGCATAAATTCACGTACTTTTTTTATCTACGTAAAGAAAATAGTATTTTTTGTTGTAATATTATTATACGTTTGGGTTTATTATTATTATAAGGTTTAGAGCGTAATTTTGAATTGAGTGGCCGACTCGGGATTTTGTTTTTATGTTTCTATTAATTTTAAGGCAGACAATGAAGTCCAAGTAGTATGTTTTACTCTGGCAATTTGGTTTCCATTTTTAGTTTAGGGAATTCATTGTAAATATGTTTACGTTTTAAAGCGTGTATGTTAAGTTACCTAACGTAGTATTTTGTATTTGATCTTCCCATTATTTAATTTAGCATAGTACAAGTATCTAACTTTTTGTTTTTAAAAATGTTTAAACTAACGCTGAGTGAGTGTAGTATACGAGTGTTAGGTAATTAAAGCTTTGGTTTTTTTTTGTTGATTTTTTTTTTCATTTGTTTTGTGATTTATAAATATTCTCAATATGTTTTCGTTCAGACTACGCAATTCTTATTTTGCTTTTATTTTTGTTCTTTTTTTTTTTGCTAAAATTGAAACATTTTGATGTCACTTCAACTAAACCATAGGGTTACGAAATAGTTAACATATTTTGTTAATGTGTTACTTTTGATGTAAAGTGCCGCTAGTCTTTGATTAAATTATAGAATATAGAAAAAAATGCGTCTGCCAAAAGTTGTTTGTCAGTTAAGAATCCTGATGTACCTTCCATCCTCTAGTACCTCCTTCTATGGTACATACGTATATATGTTTTGTATATGTATTTGTATTGTATATTGTATTATTTGCTTGCGCTTTGCTTACATGCTAAGAATTGACGGAACTATAAAAAATTAGACTGCTCTTCTTCTTAAGGTCTCCAAACAATATTATCACAAATATTGTTATAATTTTCTCCTCTCCTCACATCTTTTCTCTTCTCTTCGCGGTATTCAAAATATTTGACGGTTGTTATGCATTGTATTGTATTGTATGGTAGTCTTTGTAATGATCAGTTAAGATACTATAAAGTTGTTCTGATTTAAATTGTTGTTCGTTGTTCTTGGTTATCTACGCAATAATTGTTTAATCCAAATGTTTATACATATCCTCCAGTTGTGGCTTGAAATAACTCTTCAATTGCGGCCTCTTCACCTTAAAAGTGGGCGTGAGTAAACCATTTTGTACCGAGAAGGGATCGGGATGCAAATACACATCCTTGACCTAAACGAAAAAGTAGAGTTATATTATAGTAAAAAGATTACTTTATGTAGTTATTTATTCGCACCTGTTCGAATGACTTCAGTCCACTCTGTTTGCCCCAATTGAGCATGTCGTTCATGATCAGCTCCTTCACGTTCTTATTATTGCACAGGACGGAGAGTGTGCCCCGAACATTATTCTCTATGGCCCATTGCTTTAGCACATCCATATCAGGTACAACAACAGCGATAATGCAGCTCTGGAATTATAGTTAATTGAATATGTTACATTTATATTCACATTTATCGATCTAAGGACACATTTTTTTTTAAGAATTACTTTACATTTATGAGAAATAGTATAATATTGAGAATGATATATATATTCATAATTAAGATACAATATAAATTTAGATCCATATTTCAGTACCTAATCGTTAATTGGTAGCTATTAGATCTACTTTCGTTTTAAATATCTATGTATGCTCTTCTTTTTATTTAGCAAAATTAAGAAAGAATTGCATAGCTATACTTTTAATTTTGATCAGATTCTATTTAATATTAGAATGAATTTTAATGAATTTTAATATTTCCCTGCTCGAATATTATATTCTTAGCATACGTGCAACACATTTCATTTTGATCAGATTGTATTTAATATTAGAAATCCCTTAATGAATTTCAATACTTCCAAGCTCGAGTTTAATATGTATTTTATTTTTAATCAGATTCAGACTGTAGCATAGTTGCATAGTTCATTATGTTCAGATTCAATTGAATATTATAAATTCTTTTAATGAATGCCACTATTTCCTAACTCCCTTGTTATGGCATATATTAATTTAATCAGATTCACTTTTTCCCAAAAATTCTCTTTTCGTCTTACCTTTAAACTCTCGCCGTAGACATAAACTTGATTGACATATTGACTTAGTGTGTAGATATTCTCAATCTTCTCGGGCACTATGTACTCGCCCTGACTGAGCTTGAAGATATGCTTGCGACGATCGATGATCCGCAGTGTTCCATTGGGCAGCCACATGCCCACATCGCCCGTATGATGCCAGCCCTCAGCATCGATGGCTTCCGCTGTTTTCTCCTGATCTTTATAATATCTACAAAATACAGATTTTAGTAAACAGCTATAGAAACAGCAATAAAAACTCTCTCGCATACCCATGAAAGACGTTGGAGCCACGTACGCAGACCTCGCCGGTATTCTGGTTGGCAAAGTATTCCATTTCGGGCACATCGACCAGCTTGACGGCATTGCAGGAGACAGGTGGACCCACATGATTGGGCACATGATCACCCTGAACTGTTAGCGTAATGGCGCCAGTGCATTCAGTCTGACCATAACCCTCGAGTACCAGACAACCGAGAGCACATCGCATAAAGGTCAGCACATTGCCAGCGAGTGGCGCTGAGCCGACGACCATGAGTCGCAAATTGCCACCGAAGGCTTGATGCACCTTCTTAAAGACCAGTTTATCCCAGCAGCCATTGCGACGCAGAACACCACGGGCAATCTCCTTCTCCTTGGCCTTGAGTGCCATGTTGAACAGCGCACGCTTCAATCCCGAGGCAGAGATATCGTTTTGTATCTTGTCGTAGACACGATTCAGCAGACGCGGCACAGCCGGCATCACGGTCGGTTTGAGCATTTTCAGATCGTTGGTCAGCTCTTTGATGTCGCCGGAATAGAATCCCACACAGCCGCCCACATAGTACATGCCATTCTCGCAGCAACGCTCAAACATATGCGCCAGCGGCAGAAACGAGACCATCACATCTCCAGCCCTGATGCGATGATCGCCCATTTGCAGGATGACGGCACAGACGCCGGCGACCACATTGCCATGTGTGAGCATCACGCCCTTAGGGTTGCCCGTGGTGCCCGATGTATAGCACACTGTGCACAGATCCTCCGCTGTGGGCGGCACTTCGGGATGATTGCCCTTGGCACCCAGTTTCTCCACATCGATGAATGAGAAGATCTGAACTCCACGACTGCGCGCACGCTCCAGCGTCGTCTGGCGTATGGGCTTGATGGAGACAATGATCTTGAGGCTACGCGGCGCCTTCTCCAGCAGCATGGCTGCCTTGCCATCGTCCTCGACAATGATGATGGACATCTCTGTCTGGCGTATGATGAAGGCACAGGCATCGGGGCCAAGTGTGTCGTAGAGCGGCACAACGACCAGCGAGAAGGAGTAGCAAGCCTGCTCGTACAATATCCATTCGGGACGATTCTGGGAGTAGATGCCAATCAGTTGTTTGGGCCGGGCACCCAAGGCCAACATGCCGGCGCCAAAGTTCTTGGCACGCAGCAGCGCCTCATCATAGTTGATCCACTAGAAAGTGGAGAAAATTATGGTTATTTGCTCATCTATTTTAATCACTTTACTTTATCTCACCTGGTAGGGCGACGTCAGAGTCTCGCGCCAGCCGAGGCAGGGTCCATTGTTGGATGCGTAGGCACCTTCACGGAACGTTTGGTACAGCGTCCGCACATTCTCTGTGATGTAGGACACGAATTTGCCATTCTTCGACTCCTTGTAGAACTTGGAGACATGTATTTGTTCTGGACCCTGCAATCAGTTTGAGACACAAAACAGAAAACGAGTTCATGCAAAATGAGTGAAGGAGTAAGAAGGAAGAGATCGGTTGTGAGATCGTTACGATAGCACAATGATATAATACCATAATGATCAGAAGTGATTCGAAATTAAAGTGATTGATCGTTTTTACATGTTCCTACACCATTTCCATTAAGATCTACTTAATATTAGCAGGGGGAAGAAGTTCATAGTTAAATTCAACTTGGTTCCTATTTATAGTTTTACCCTTCTATTTTATTAACCTATATTTCATTAAAATATTTGAAAATAATTTTATTCATTTTAAAATATCTAAAATTTTCGGTTCGATCTACAAATAATAATATAAATACTCTAAAGTTTACTAAAGCATTGTATTCTCAAAATAACAGTTGTGAATATAATAAAAAAAAGTTCTGTAATATAATTGTTCGGTTCTTTAAAAATTAGGTTATGCTTCTAAATGATACTCATACTTTAATCTAGATAAATTTAAATTTATAAATATAAACAAATTACCAAGAAAAAGTAATTGATAAAAAAATAAATTTAATGAATCACACTTCCGGTATGTTTTTAGCTCTTGCTGTTTGGAAAACTATTTTTCTTTTTCAAGTAACTAACTCTAATTATTTAAAACTTGTATTTTCAAAATTAATTTTCGTACAAATATAGTATTATATCTCCAGCAAATATGATTTACCAAAAATACTGTATTATTTCCAAATGAGCAAATATTTATATTTATTTGTTTTGTCATCGCATTTTGTGTGCTCGAAAACAGATTGAGAAAGTGCAAAGAAAACGAATCGTTTGCTATACTTTGATGGACATAAATCAATAATCGAACGAGTTGCTGTACATTATGGAAATGGCAATTCGCATGATATATGGTTTATTTTAGTCGAGAAACATAAACCCATCACTCAGCGATTTTAATGGGCGCAATAGAGCTTTGAGCAATAAGATAGAGTGAGTGTCTATACTGTGAGTGTGTGTGCACATCTAATGTACTTAGATGTAGTGGGTGCTATTGATTCGATAGGCAATAGACCACTTCCTTTATGGCCAACAGCTGCGAAGATAATTCGACTATGGCAGATGTGTTGATGCATGGAAACGAATATCAAAATAGACCAGAGAGACCTGCTGAGCAATGGAACTCTGGCGGAGGAATTTTGGAATAAATGAAGGCAACAGCAGGAGGGGGAAATGTTGATTGCTCACTGTTTGTTTTCATATACCCGACACAGCTACTATAAAAAAAAAAAACACAAGGTCATTACGGCTGAGTGACAATTGAAAAAGCATCCTGGATGCAGTTGGCTGCCAATTCAAAAAGTATCTTTAGAGTACATCCCATTGTCGTAATTTATAAAAGTAAATAAACGATTCTTAAAGAATTCAATTCATTTTATTACTGCCGGGAATCATGTAGTTGTGTACACTCTACAACATTCAAATTTTCAATGCGCGAATCTAAAAGTATTTAAAAATTCGTGTATTTCTGTACAGATAAAAAGTAGAGAGAATGATTTTGATCGCAAGTTATCGATTTGTTTAGACTGACAGAATGATAATGATGACGCACGAATTAGATTGGATCGGATCGGATCGGATCGGTTTTTGGGATTAGAGAACAGCAAGATGCGAAATACATAATAAGGTTGCCTACCCCTAGGGGCACATCACGCCTACCCTGTGCTGTGTGTCTAGCAGTGGATCATATTTAAGCTGAGTTGTGAAATAACATAAAAAATACAAAACAAAATAAAAAGAGAATGCAAAAAATTGTTAATTAGTTTGGCGCGTATCTTCAGTCAAGCGGGGGTTAGGTTTCGTCTTGAGGATACGGGACGTGGTACGGGAAATTCTTCAATTTTCTTCTCATCCACATATCGTGAATGTGTTTGTGTTTACCTTGAGCACATCGCTTTGGCTGTTCAGTTCGATGGGCACGCGTACACTGGTGATTTGGCCGCAACAAGACATACTCTCGTGTGTTTGTCTTAATTATTTAACACAATAATTCACTGGGTTTTTAATTGGTTTCACTGACTTTTATTTGCGTACGATTATTTCGGACGAATTGAGGGGTCTCTGTTTATGGGTCATTCATTCAGTTGACGCAGACGTTGTTGTCGCATTTAATATGCACATTTTCCAAACGAGCTGCAAAATTAAATCAATTCAGTCACACAACTTTTCTCCTTTAATTATAAACGCACGTACTTATATATAGTATATTATTTATATGAATGTTTTCCACAATTTTGTTTTTTTGCACAGGTATTTAAGATTGTTTTGTATTTGATCTAAATTTAAATCACATCGCGTTTGTTGGTTTATTTATATTTTCACTTTATTTTTCAAACACGTACTCTGTCGCTTTTCACTGCCCTTTTGACCGACCGAAGTGGGGGAAACTCATCAAAGCAAATTATGAAATTTTGTAATTATGGCGCCTGTTGACAATTTACAATTGCCAATTCAATTTTTGTTTATAATTATTCAATAATGTCAGTCTGCAGCCACCTCACTTGAACTGCCCCAAGACTCGGGCGATATATCGACAAGACGGCCGACTTTAGTTGGCCTGCCCCAAATGTTTAAAAATAGGTGCGCTCTTCTGTTGTTATCTACAGCCGAGTGGACGCAAAACATACCAAACCAAAAAAAAACAAATTAGAAAAAAACAAGCAAGAAAATTTCTCTTTGGCATACGAAATATTTAATACTCTTTTTGTATAATGTTATTCCGGAATTTTAAGAAATAATTAGGAACTCTAAATAATATACATTTTAAGTTCAAAAAACATAAATTGTTCCTTCATTACTGAAGTTTTGAACGATATTAGAAAATAATAAATTTAATAATATGAATGAATCTAAATGCTAATAAACTCAAATCTAATTTCAATAATTATGAAGGTCTTTTAAGTTCAAGAAACATGAATTGTTCCTTCATTAATGAAGAATACAAATTTTGGACGACGTTAGAATATAATAAATTTAATAATTCGAATATATTTAAATGCCAAAAGACACAAATCTAATTTCGATAAATCAAGTCCCTTCACAGCGAACCGACTCAATATATATACGCAAATGTTCACGTCTGCATAATATAATATAATAATAATTGAATAGTTTCGCTACGCTTGAAGAAAGACCGCCCCGCTAGTTACAAAGTTGTTTGACAATATTGTAATTAATTGCACACGAATAAATGCTACAACATATTAGAGAAAAGAAAGTGCGGAAGCTATGTGAAATATATAGACTACATGGTTTTATACTATGATATAAGAGTATTCTTTGCGAGTCTGAGTCATGGGAAAAGACTCAAGAGTTCTTCGGTTCACTGGGATGCCTCGAGGCAATGGCAGATTGAATAATATAAATGGGCAATTGATGTTTGAGTTATGGTAATTGTGGATGCCGTAAAAATGCTATAAACCGTTGGCGGCTATCGGTAAGATGGGAATTGACCTCAAACACATAAATTCAAATGGTTTTTCATCATTCGGTTGGAAAATTCGCCTGTCAAGCGCAGCAAATTAACAAAGTATTTGGACATTTAAAATAGGACTCATTCAAGTAAGATAATACGATTCTTCCTGTCTCTCATTATAATCCAACTAGCAGTGCGTTAAGAAATGTTCTTTGACAGTTGTCATGATTAAGTAAGACCAAAGAACAAAGTCTTATAGATATATGCGGACATCGTATAGATATTCAATTGTTCAGTGCTCTAATTTTATTCCACATGACTTACAATTTATGGTTTCTGGCTGGAATATTACATATTGTACGCTATATATAAATGATGAGACATTCGCTGTGGGATTTGTCCATTTACCAAATGTGTATTTAAGGCCACAAACTAAATATTCAATTAAGCGCACATGGTAATATTCTGGAATTTAGACGCGCCCCCAAACAACATTACGTATACGCAACTATAAAAATACGTATACGTAAGTATAGAATAGATTTTATGGATAGTAACTGGATTGAATCAGATTGTGTTATGTTTTTCAACTGTTTGCGATATAATTTAATTTTATTGATTCATATATCAAAATGAATTAGAGCCGAAGTATTTTCTCAACTGATTTTTATGTATCATATATAGTATGTTTTATATTCTTTAACACTTTATTTCTTTTATGCTATATAGTATTTTGTTCTGCGAGTAGAGGCGTCTGGGCGGTGGCCCCTACGCTATGTGGCAAAAGAAAACACTGATCACCGATGTGAACTTGAACTTGAGGGTCTGAGTTTACAGGCCCAGCGATCGTGGCGAGGACAACGGTACTTTGACACTTTGAACATTGGTCTATTAAATATGTCGTTCTCTTTCTGACACAATCTTTCTTTTTTTGCTTTACGTAATGATTAAACGACCGTATTTTTGTCAATTTGTTGCAAATTGTCAAGCTACTCGTGTGTTTTTCTTGCGTTTTCTGTTTTTTGCGTATTTTTTGTGATTTTTGTATTTTTGAAATTTTGTAGTATATACGAGCTATTATTTATATGAAAAAGCAAAAAAGTAATACGCGACTTATGTAGAGTATATATACGATATGTACATGATGTTGCTTTTGTTGTTAACAGACGAATTTGATTTTGTTGTTGCTGCTGCTGCCGTTGTGATATTATTGTATTTTCTTTTGTGGACACGCAAAACGCAGAACTCGACGACACGATGTTGAATTTCGAACTGAACAGCGATTTCGGTGGCTAAAAATGATTTTGGCAAAAGATTTTGATCTTGCTCAGACTTTTGCCGAGAGAACGGGTGAGCGCACTGGTGTATTAACCAAAGGTGCTTCAGCGGGTGCCCAGAGGGGGGTCGGAGAGTCGGGCAATGGGGTTGGCAAATACGAATGCTTGCCTAGGAATTTCATTCGTTTATAATTTTTATATTAAACGGTTTTCGTATGTTGTTTTCCACAGACATACATACATATGTACATTTTCATGTATGTAGATTTCACCTTCTTCTTCTCTGCTTAGTTTTTGGCTTGATCAAGTTGTCTGTTTGTCTGTCTGGTCTGTCTATTCTGTCTGCTTCTTCTTCTGCTTGCCTGTTGTTCTTCGTTACGTGCACGCGATTAGCAATCACAGGGGGGCAGCACATGTGACGTCGTTGTTTTTGGGGAAGGTGGTTGTGATCGACAGGAGAGAGAGGAGAGAGGGGAAATCAAGCGAATCGAATCGATTCAGCGTGGTGGCGGCAAAATGCCCTTTGATGTGTTGAAAGCATAATTTATGAATTAAAACAGGAGCATGGTGTTAAAAGCGCGTTTCAAATAAACACTAAAAAACATTTGTTTACATTTCGGACATAACCTCAAGCATCGAAGAAAATGCAATAATTATTTGAATGGCTTGCGTGGATTATGTCTATTACTTAGTACGAATAAACTCGTTATACGTATTCAACACACATTAAACTTTTATAATAAGCAAATTTAATGCCGTGTATCCTAACCTCAATCAAGTGGTTCAATTTATGAATGCAATTATTGTAGTATTTTATGCGCATACATATAGTATGTAAATACTTTCATATGTTTTTTGGTATTTTTGTATTTTGACGAAAATAGTTGTGTCGATGCGCAATGAGCACAATTTACAACGGAGCGTTTATAATTCATACACGTAATATGACATTTTAAATGCTCGATATATACATTCTTGAAATTGCTGTTGTTGCATCGCCAGACAAGTTGTCCCTGTCCTGTCATTCATATTTACATATACATATATGAATACTAAGCAAATATACATACTCGTTATAGCATTAGACATTTAACGAACTAGTTCAATATTTCCTTGTTGTGATCGGCTTGTTATCGTTTCATTGATAGCGCAGCTCCAAGCAACTTGAATCGATAATCACAGCTTATAGTAAGGGTATTCCTTGATTGGAAAATGTTTACGAAAACAAGGAAATGTTGTAAACAAACCCATCAATTGCATTTGATTGTGTAAAACAACAATTAAATGGCACAAGGCAGACAATGCAGTTAACGAAATAAGAACAATTTTCGAAAATCGGAAAATCGATGTGCATTTGTTGATATAGTACTTGAACTTGTGTGCAGCGACTTGTTTATTTAGAATGTCAATATATCTATGTAGATGTTTATTTTCGAGATAACTGAATAAAGAAAAAGAAAGTGCGCTGCAAAATGCGGTCAAAAGTTAACAAATGTCGGCGCACTGTCCATAAATATTTATAACAATTGCAAAGCAACAATACCAAATATACTACTTACTTATATGTATGCAATGCAAATTGAATGAGTATCGAATTATCGAAACTAATTAAGTCAAAATTCAACGTCAATTGAGCCATGACATGATTTATTTATCTACATATGTCGCGATTGTCGCTGAGACCAGTTGATAAATTATCAGCCAGCAGCAAAGCAGCAAGTCAACGAGTTTGTTGCACATTTACCATAAGCATTTTAGCATTTTGGCATTTTGGCAGCTATTTGGATAGGTCGCCAATTAGAGCGTGGGATTTGAATGGTTTGCACCACGGTAGCTGTCGCGTCATTGCAAAAATAGAAAATCTACAACAAAATCTGAATCTGAATGAGAAAAGTCCCAAAAGTGAAGAATCATGTGACGACAACAGAAACGAAACAGAATCACAATGCTGCGAGACATGTGCACATCAAAGGCCGTCCCAAGATTCGTGTGCTGTTCTACCTCAAAAACGAACGAAAAAAAAAAAAAGAAATGAGGAAAATTCTTAAAACAAACAAATCGACAAATTGATGATGTAATAATGCTGCTGGCAGCGACAAGTGATTGGTAATTGCAATTATGAGGAAGATGGAGGAGGGAGGACTTTGCTTACCTCCAGCAATGGGGATTGATTTTCCAGAGGCACTAATGGTTTTTCCGGTATTGGTCGCGTTGCAAAGTAGTAGGCAATACTGGCCGCCACACTGGTCAAGGTCAGGGTGCCCAACGTTCCGCCAAAATAATAAAGATACCCATCGATTTCGTCCCCTGCAATCAAAATATGATATATTGGAGCGGGTTTAAGTATAATATAAAACAAGTAAGAAAGCTACAGTCGAGTGTGCTCGACTGTGAGATACCCGCTACCCATTTTGCGGTATTATTCTCAAAACATACCAATTATACTACAAAAATACTAAAAATATATTTTGGGGTATTATTATTAATATATACTAAATATACTAAAAATACTAAAATATACCAAATTGTATATTTGGTATATCGATATAGTACCGCAAGCAACTAAGAGCCCCAGTAAGTAGGCGTTTTTGCCCATACAAAAGTATTTCTTTAATAACTTCGACAATTTTTATCTGATCGAATCAAATTTTCAAGAATCATAAATACTACAGTTATTATTGTATATACCAAAATTCACAATTCTAGATTTACAATTACGCTTGTTATTCGACTTTTTTGTTTTGCGGGGGCGGAAGTGGGCGTGGCAAACATAACAAATGCTGTCGAAAAAAAATTATAGCTCTATCTCTTATAGTCTCTGAGATCTAGGTGTTCATACGGACAGACACACAGACGGACAGACGGACATGGCTAGATCGTCTCGGCTATTGATGCTGATCAAGAATATATATACTTTATATATACTTTAAAAATCACTTTAAGAATTTGTGTTTTATTTCTTTTAGTTTCAATACAATTAGTAAATGTTCGATCCACCCTTGTTAGCAATGATCTCATAGATTCAATGTGAAATAAATTTCGAAAATTGTTCAAAATATTCAATGGCAACCGAATTTCTGTCTCAGTGATTGTAAAAATGATTTAAATTGTGCAATAAATATTGAAATACGACTATAGTATTTAAAATGAAATACGTTTCTTGAACTTGTTGTACTTACAGAAATATGAAAAATTGCTGACTATCAAATGATTGATATAAGCTAATACCGATTTCTCTGGCGTCATTGTTGTTGTTGTTGTTTTTATTGGTGTTGTTGTTGTTGTTGATTATTGCTGTCTGTTGTATGTTTTGTAATTGTACTTGTTGACGATGTTGTTTTTCTTGTTGTTGTTGTTGTTGCTTTTCTTAGATACCTGAGTGAACGTTACGTGTTTAGCTTAATGATTGCCCACAAAACTTTGCCTGCAATGAAAACGAATTTTTAAATCAATAGAATGAACATACGTCAACTCAATGTCGCAAATTAATATACAATTTTAATGTGGTACATGCATTTTACAATCTCGTGGGCAACGGTAATTACTTTAGAATTCATTTAAGGCCCTTAATTACTAGGATAACTCCACTAACCATATCGTAAAAACATATTTAAACAATTTTCCAGACCATTGGATTCACACAATTGATAAACAGCACCTTTGTATATATTGAGAAATAATAAACATAAACACTTATTCCATAATAGAAGATAATTCGAACAGTACAACACTATTATTTGGCCGCATTTAACCTGTGGGGTTAAAAGCTAAATTAGGCAATGATAAGACCTCGCAGACAAGGTCCAGCTGCTGGATTCCATATTTAGATTACCCCAGGTCAGAAGGTGTTATTGGATTTCAGCTCTTTGGCCCAGTGAACTGCCCAGGTTGATACTGTTGCTCTCAAAGCCAAAACAAAACTGCTGAGACATGAAGTATGCCATAATAATAATAAAAATAATAATGGAAACAGCTGTACTATCTTACCGACACACTTGTACAATCTTTATCTGTATTGTTTAGTATGCAACACAACAACAAATGCTAAGATACTTCATAGAAGGCACTTCTATTTGCTTTTCTACGCTATTTATGATATGATCAACACTTGGATACCCTTTCATACTCTATGTAATGTTATTTATATTTAAGCAACTTGTTTTATTTATTAAATCTTCAGCTATATTCAATGCAAATTCCTTCAAAATTATATAGCTTTGCTTTCGAATTTATTATTTATTATCTTGGTAATTTATTTAAAATTCGTATGTCAAATTATCCCTTCTAAGTTTGATATATTTCTAGGATGGATAGAAAGGATTATCCTCCCACAAACGAATCTAATTTGGAAGCCAAAATCAATATTTACTTGTGCTATTTATAATTGTCTGAATTGCCATTCAACTACTAATCGATAAAAAGAAAAAAACAAGCAATTTAAAATTTTTAAAAAGCAAAAGTACTTGGCAAGCAGCACTGGCGCCATCTAGCAATAGGAAGCTGCAAACGCGTTGTTTACAATTCTCATTATATTTTGTTCTTTAATGTAGATAAAATTGTAGATTAAAATCATATCGAGGAAACTCTAAATCTTGGGAAAATACCTGAGAAATAAAAGCTTCAAGTAAAAACAAACAAATAGCAATCGCGAATAATCGTGTTTGAATAAATTTACATATTGAATTTAAGTGCTCTGAACATTAAATGCTAACTTGGCATTATTTACAATACTCGCATTTGTTGTTAAACTTGTTCAATTGCAGGTGCCTGAAATTCCCGGCAGCATTCTAAACAGTTGAAAAGTTGAAAAGGTTTTTCCGGAAAAAAACAAATGCATTTATGTTTAATATAAATCAAATAGAGGTTCAACTTGAGTGGTATTAATTACTCAATCAGTATGCAGTTTAATAGCTGCTAAAATATGTACAAAATGAGCGTGGGTATTCAGTAGCTGTTAAGGTTATTATTTAGTTACCTTTTATGGGTGTAATAACCTTAGAATGAGGACACACTAAGCAAAAACTGAAGCGATTTACTCTTCTTTTAGTGCTTCCCGGACACTGCTTCAACTGCACCGCCCACAACAACTTGAAGTAAACAGTCTAGCGCAGCCCAAAAGCAGAACTGATAAGTGCAGACAGAGGCGGCACATATATACATATGTATGTATATATATATAAAAGTCGGCTTTATCAGTGCCCGGTTCGCAGTGGAGCTGAAACTTTGCACTCATCATATAGTAATGCGATTATGCAGCCTGGGGACCAAAGACCAAGAAGCGACCTATTTGGTAGCTGGTCTAGACTTGCATAATTATGCAATGGCTGAACTACGACTAAGTTGAAACACTATAACTCAATATCCATACGGAGTCAGCAGCGGATCAAGTGGAACAATAGATGGAAGACAAAAGCGGCAAAGAGAGAAAAAGGAGGTGAGAGTAAGGGTGCTGGCAAGAGAGTGAGTGTTTGCGATAAAGAGACGCGTTTAGTATCGTGGGGTCAAGGCGGTCTTTTTGGGTCTCTCTTTATGCTTAAGTGTTCTTTTTACATATTATTTTTTTTCGACTGCATTTTGGTTTTGGGAGCATTGATTTTTCGCCAAGTGGATGGCGAGACACACGTGCAGCGTTACGACTTACCGCAGCATGAAACTCTCAGGTTTTGTTCTATGTGTATCAAATGTACATACGACGCGTCTGCATGTTATTTAATGTTTGTTTTATCACTTTGTGTATTTTTAAGTCAATATCCATAAATAAATGTTGGGAAAATCAATGAAATTAACGTTTAACACACCGCCACCGACAACGACAGCGACCCGGCAGCCGTATTTAGACAATGCGACGGGTTTGGGAAGGAGGAGCAATATAGAACCAGAGAAACAAACCGAAAAATACTGCTAAACGTTTCGAGCGACTAAACTGAACTGAGACTCTGAGCCGCACTGCCAACACGAGAAGCCTATCGACGAGCTCGACACCGAGTCTCAAGCCAACAAACAACCGTCTCCGTCCAGACGTAAAATACGACAAAAAAAAGTCAGTTTAGATAGCATGATGGCCTAGGGAGCTGCGGGGCATGCGTGCATCGAGCCGACAGCGAGGCATGAATGAAGCCGAGAGAGCGCCACTAACTCACACACACATACCACCTCACACAAAGAGAGCGCAATGCGAGTGGGAGAGAGCGCAGCACTTGATGGGAGAGCGGCAGCAGTCAAAACAATGTTTTCGAGTCAGTTTTAACTGCCCGACAAGCGGCCAAAAGGCAAACACGCGACACGTGCAGGCTCCAGTTTACACAGGCGAACCCAGGGAGAGACCTTTACAAAGAAGAAGAGAATGACAGAGAGGGAAAGAGAGATGGAGCTGGAGTATGAGCGAGAGGCATTGCATGCCACCGTGCATTGTGTCGCCGAAAGAGTGAACGTAACAAGGAGAGCGAGTTGAGGGAAGCGGGGCTTGTGCGTCATGTGCAAAGAAAGAAAAAACCATAATTTGGGGGTGGTTGGTATCGTCGTGCTTCTCGTGACGCAATTGCTCCTGCACTGCGACATGTGTTTGCGAGGGTTGTTCAATTTACTTTTAAGTGCAGATTCTAAAAGAAAAAAATTCTTGAAGAAACAAAAACCAAAAAACGTATTAATAAAATGAGTTATTTATATTTCTTCTATTTTTACGTATTTCCCATATGAGAAATTTTAAATTATTTGCAAATAAAATTTTCTTTAGTTATTAGACAACTTAACAAATTACAATTAATGGGTTTTCACTTAAAAATGATGAAATGTAATAATATTTTGTCTAATACTATTAAATTAAATTATTAAAAATTAAATTTATTATATATATTTATTTTTTTATAAAATTTTTCATCCATATTTTCCATACCATTTTCTACCCCTTATGATAATAGATTTTATATTATATTTGTTTCATTAATCAATTTGCTTTATTTACGAGCACCTCTCGCCCTAAAGCGCTTGCTGGAACAGTCTATGTAGTTTTGTTATGTATGTGTCCTTTTTGACAGCTGTTGTGTTTTCGTTGACATTTTGTGGAATCGTTGGCCTGATTTTAAACTTGTTCCAACTTGACTCATAAAAAATTCAATGTGATTGGTACTGTAGTTAGTCTACAGTATTCTAGAGGCAACCTTTTACGACAGGCCGTTTGCGGCCCTTAAACAACTGACTTTTTGAGCCACGAAGCTGGGCGCAAATTGGCAAGACAGCGAATCTGCTGTGCGAGCCAAACTGGCGCCAAGTCAGCAAGAGTATCTCCTAGATACACAAGGCGTGGGTGTTTGTATGTATGTATGTGAGCCGCTAGCTATTTTGATGTTGTGTGTTTTGCATGTTTACTTTGGACACAGATAATAATACGTAGCACACTTTCAGGCGGTCTATTCGTAGCGTGGACACGAACCCAAGTGGTGTGGGTCTCGAGTGTGACACCATTTTGAGCAAGTGGAATTCTCGCACAGTGGGGTCAGTGTCATGGGTCTTTTATCAGTGGATCAACCACAACAAGAACAGACCGCAGCTTTCAATGAATGTTTACAAATGGCACATTAAAGCAGAGCTTTGTTATTGTGTAAAATGTCCAGTAGTAGTTATTGTATAATTAATGCGAACAGTTGAGCTAAAATGGGCAGCACCAATGAAGTGGTCATGGAAGTGGAGGAAACCCTCAGTTCCGAGGGCAGCTTTGCTAGCACCGTGGCGGGACAATGTTGCAACTCCGAAGCTACAGTGGATGAGCAACAGGCAATACGACTTGACGAGGTGACAGTAACAGCACAAACCAAAGGCAAGAAGAGTCCTAGCGAACTCTCTGGGGGCAACAACTATGCGTCGAGTAAAAATGTTGCCGAGGGTAAGTCAAGCAGCTGTTGTTGTATTTAGTTATGGGTAGTATTATATAATTATCTGAGGGAGCTTTTAGGTTTAATGGATATAGCTTTGCTCTCGGCCAATGCGAATCAGCTGCGCTTCTTAATCACCTACAATCACGAAGCTTCCACATACTACTACAGTCTGGCTCTCGTTATACTCTCCCTCGTGCTGCAGGTTCTCGTGGGCATTGTTCTAATCTTCAAGGTGAGTTCAAGAATCTTCAGCTTGCAATCTAAACTAAACGTTCATCCTATAGCGTCGTCTGAAACATTGTCGCCAAAGTCGTCACTATGTGAGAACCAATGAAGTGCTTATAATGGGTGTATTCCTTGTCACTGTGATTAATGTGCTCCTGGCTGCCTTTACCACAACCGATGGACATTCCAATTAGACTAAAACCATGCTTTTATATTATTAAAAATTTAATTGTATTTAATACAATATATAACAGAAAAAATCGATGAAAATGCGTTGGCAACGATCAACGGACGCATATTGATGAACAATTCACGATCACAGATTAATCGTTGGCCAGGCCTGGTAAATGCACTTGACGTATCTGACGTACGATATCTCAGCTTTGTAATATAGACTTAAGGATAAGGTATTAGCTTAACCAGAGAACTCCTTCTTGATGCACTTGGCAATGGTGCTCAACTGCATGTTGGTGGTGCCCTCATAGATGGCGCCGATCTTGGCATCACGATAGTATTTCTCCTGGGGGAAGTCGCGGGTGAAGCCGACACCGCCCATCCAGTCAATGCACTTGGTGGCGGCACGCTGAGCCACCTCGGAGGCATAGAACTTGGCCATGGCCGCCTCCTTGAGGAAGGGCACACCAGCCTCCTGCAGGCGAGCAGCGTTGTAGGTGAGCAGACGAGCCGCCTCAATCTCGGTGGCGATCGTGGCGATCTGGTGCTGCATAGACTGGAAGTTGTAGATGGCATCGCCGAACTGCTTACGTTCCAGCAGATAGGGAATGGTGGCATCAAAGGTACCTTGGGCCAGACCCACCATCTGGGCGCCGATGCCAATGCGGCCTTCGTTCAGGAAGCCGGCGGCATACTTGTAACCATGTCCAAAGGTGCCCAGGATATTCTCCTCAGGGACGCGGACATTGTCGAAGGTGAGCATGCAGGTACCAGAGGCACGGATACCCAGCTTGTCCTCGGGCTTGTTCACAATCAGACCGGGAGTCTCGCGATCCACAATGAAGGTGGTGATGCCACGATAGCCCTAAACAGCCATAAATAAAATTAAAATACGTTCTGAATACAATCCTGTTATCCCATTAGACTTACATCTTCTGGCTTAGCATTGGCAAAGACCAAGAAAACACCAGCGACATCTGAGTTGGAGATCCACATCTTGGTGCCATTGATGACATAGTGGTTGCCATCCTTCTTGGCCACAGTCTTCAGGGAGAAGGCGTCAGAACCTGCGCCAGGTTCCGTCAATGCAAAGCTGCCAGCATATTCCTGAGCCAATTTGGGCAGATATTTTTCCTTCTGTTCCTTGGTGCCAAACTTGATCATCAGCGAGTTGACCAGCGTGTTGTGAATATCCACAAAGGCAGCAACAGCTGGATCGATCTTGGAAAGCTCCTCAACCACAATGATGTTGGTCATGAAGTTGCAGCCACTGCCGCCCAGCTCAGTGTCGATCTCAATGCCCATCAGACCATTCTCGAACACAGCCTTCACCACAGAGGGGTCGAACTTGTGTTCAAAGTCCATTTTCTTGACCAAAGGCTGAATCTGTTCCTGGGCCAATTTGGCCACTAAAAAAATGAAAAGCAAAAAGAAAAAAGCTTAGGAATTTTTTACGAAAAAAGTTGTGCCATTAAGCTTTTTTCAAAACCAGCCGTTATTATGATCATTTGATGTTAGCTTTTAAAAAGCTTTACAATAAGCTTTTAAAGTCGTTATCAAACTGGTCCCCCACATTGTTATTTATCTCTTTGCTGTGCTTCTATACATATGTATGTGTGTAGTGAATATATATGAATGTGTGTGTAGTTAGCATGTGTGTGAGCATACGCGTGTATCCACTTTATCAATAAAGCCGCTTGCTCTCAACTCGTGTGTCGCTCTCCCACTTGCCCTGTTCTCTCACTCTCCACTCTATCTCTCTCTCTCTCTTTCTCTCGTTTGGTATGTACGAAAAACGTATGACAATCTCTAGGTGTGAGTGTGTGCATTATTATTTTTTATTGATCTTTTTTTAAGCACTTTTCTTTGTTTTGCTCGGAAAGACAGCAACTGACGACTATGACGACGTCAGGCACACGCCCACTTTGAGCTCCAAATGATATTTTTGCATATTGTGAACGACTTTTGCAATCACCGTAAAAAATGATGAGTAATTAATAGCATTTCTAAACATTTTTTAGTTGCAACGTTGCATTTCAGTAGCGTGTATTTATGCGCAGCTGTCGTCCTGACGTGGCCAGCAGACAGCAGATTCTAGCCTCTAGAGTCTAAGTTACCACTTCTATCGAATTTTTAAAAGCCGACTAAACATACCTTCTGTAGGCAACTGTACTTTTAGTTCAGGCACATTTTATGCTTCATATTTGTTTCATTATATTTATATTTTATGGCAGTGAGTTTTTTAGTTTTTCAATTTTCCCATTTGCAAAGTGCAATCTGAGAACGATTTACAGCCTCATTAAAAACCCGTTTAGTTCGAGCTCAAAGCACTTGAACAATTTGCATGCAATAAATATAACGTTACGCAACACAATTGATAAGTAGAATCCGAACAGCCGGTCAACCACAGGCCGCACCTTGAACGCCCTTTCTGATCTCTTCTAATCGTAAAAAAAAAGTAAAAGCGAAAAAAGTGTCAACTCTCCAACTAAGAATCAGCGGAAGGAATTTTGAGTAGGATTTTACTCCTCCCCAATCCACTGGCTCAACTCTCTAGGCGAGTTACGCGACCAAGAACCACGCACACCATTGCTCGGCGCGCCCACTAGAACAGTAGACACAGGTGAGCGGGGGCGTGGAACAGCCGCATATTTACTCTATCACAAGTGTAACGCTGTGGAGTTCATACAAATTGGCAACTGAACAGCTGACTGACTCGTGACACGATAAACGACAGGATATTTTAGTCTGGAAAATTTGAAAAAGCTGCTTCTATTCCTCCCCCTTCCCTATTTTTCACTATTGCCATTTCTTTCTTTTCTTCATCCCCAGATTGATTTGAACTCGAGCACACTTTACAACACATAAACTTTCCCACGCGCAACTAAAACGAGCTTTGAGTTTTGTGCGCAGCGCTTTAGCGCTCACCGCCAGCGACGCTCGCCCATCGTCTTCGGCAAAAGCAGCAGCAGAAGCCGAAGCAGCAGCAAAGTTGCGGCTGCGGACAAAAGCTATTTTTAGCACACGTGTGCGCCACTCACCCTCCTACCACCCTAACATCAGATATTATTTGGTTTATTTTGTTTTTGGTAAAAACGCAATTGCGTGAAAAATGTGAGCAGAGCACTTTAATGTGAATTACTCTATTTGAAATGTTAATAATGGAAAATATGCATTTTAAAGGAAATTATATAAAGCCAATGATAAATATTTGACCCAGACCTTGAAGTTGCCACGTTGTCAAAAAAAGTATGTCTACATACATATACATATGTATGTATGTAGATTTGTATATAATATATGTACATATGTTTATATATCTGTAAAAGTATATTGAGAATGTGAATTTCATGACATCCTGCTTTATCCTTTGACTATAGCTTTTAGCAGATTTTGCTTTTGACTACAGTATTTGTACGAGGATATAAATATCCTTGAAGGTGTCGCTGCGATTTACAGATTTAAATTATATAATTTGCATTGCTTTGCTGTGCAAATTGATCAATTGAATTTAAATGGCAACACTGCTCTTAGATGGCATAAAAAACGCAATACATGCAAAATTACGCAGATATATACACATACATATCTACATATGAAACAAATTAAGTATATAAAAATATATATGTATGTAGTTTTCCACTACAGAACTTTGAGGTTTTCACCAGATTTTCCACTATCACCAACTAAATATGCTTATCTGGCAGCTCATCGCCACGCCTCCTTCCCTCTGGCCATTGAGACAACAACCAAACAAAGCATGTACAGTTTTTATCAGCACACATTCCCACACACACACGCACACAGTAGCATTGCTAGCTAGAAAATAAAAACACAATTTATAAAACTGCATCAAGCATTTGTTGTCCAAAAATGTCCAAGTAATAATGGCATATCATAATAATAAATACGCCGACAGTAACAACAACAAGTCAACATGCGATGTTTAAATTACGTAACACAAACTGAGACCTGAAGTTGTCTATACAAAAAAAAAAAAAAAAAACTTATCTAAATTAATGGGCTCACTTTAAAAGGCTGCCTAGCAAAGGATACACGACTTGTGTAAGTAAAAATTTTGTGGTCAAAAGGACTTACCCGTCTCCTTCATCATTTTCTCATCGTCGGTGAGGTAAGTCAATGGAGGAGGCAAGCCGGTGGCAGAGGAGGACATGGCAGCACTTTGCTGACGTGCTGCATTGGCCAGCTATAAAAAGCATTGAAAGAATTGTGATATTCCAATTAAAGAACTGTGGGAACAAAAGAGGTGTGGCAATTGTGTTGTTGTTGTTCCTACCATACGCATGGGCAGCTTCTTCAGGTTGTTCATCATTGTGTGTAGAGATAATATGTATGTAATGCAAAGAATCAATCAATGAGACTAGGACTGAACAGTAATTTAGAACTCTGCCCACAAACAGCAACAGGCACAACAGCAGCAGTTGACTACGAACGCGCAACTAATTTCCAATTAGACTCCAGTAGTTGATTTCAGTGAGCGATCCGCAAGAAGAAAATCAAGATTTCAAAAGCTCTGATCACAGAAACTCACCACAGCAAATGTGGTGTATATTGCGGCAAAACGTGGTAAATAAAATTACTCAACACATTTGTGATCGCATCCAACAAAAACAACCACCTGAAGCCGAATACCATTTTCCATCACTGTTTTTTAGTTTAGTTCAAAATATAATAAGTTGTTGTCTGTTTAAAACGAATAAAAAACAATTCACTTAAATAAAAATTTTTAATATTATTATGGCATAAATTAAAAACAATAAAAACTGTAAGACACATAAATGGCGTCACTAATAATTGTTCGAATATTGTTTCAGTATTTTTAGGTCAACTCCATTAGACTATTACTTCATTTTTGTTCTGTTTTGTATCACTTAACATTTATTTTCAAAATATGCAACTGAAAAGCCCATTGACATGCATTTTTCTACAGCTTTACTAATCATATAATTTTAAATCAATGTCAATTGTAACAGCTGCTCAACTTTTGAGCAACATATGGTTTTTGCGTCAGTGCTGTAAAGCGCACAAGTACCATTTTGAGTCGCCGATTTTGACACTTCCGCCGGTCGCAGCTGTCAAAATTCTTTCTTTTCGTTGTTTTTACGACGGTAGTTTGGTGTAAGTTTCCATGTTCAATATAATTTCGCATTTGTTCTGCAATCATTGTTTATTTTGCGGTGTTGTTAATCAAGATGTATAGCGCAAATTGTGGCACACACGATTTAAGTGAAATTGCGCAGTGTTTTAAAGTTTATCTAGAAGAAATGCAAACGCAAAAATAAACAAATGAAACGGAGCGAGAGCAAATTGCACTGACCCATAATATGTCAATATATGTATGAATATTGCTAATGATTGGAATTGTTTAATCGACAGCAGCCCGCACGCCCATTCAAAATGAAATTGAACCAGTTCGTGTCATCGTCCCGCAGGAAGAACCGCAAGCGTCACTTCCAGGCTCCCTCACACATCCGCCGTCGTCTGATGTCCGCCCCTCTGTCCAAGGAGCTGCGTCAGAAGTACAACGTGCGCTCGATGCCCATTCGTCGTGACGATGAGGTTCAGGTGATCCGTGGCCACTACAAAGGCAACCAGGTCGGCAAAGTCGTCCAGGCCTACCGCAAGAAGTTCGTCGTCTACGTCGAGAAGATCCAGCGTGAGAACGCCAATGGCACCAACGTCTATGTGGGCATCCATCCCAGCAAGGTGTTGATTGTTAAGCTCAAGCTCGACAAGGATCGCAAGGCCATTCTGGAGCGTCGCAGCAAGGGACGTTTGGCTGCTCTGGGCAAGGACAAGGGCAAATACACCGAGGAGACCGCTGCCCAGCCCATGGAGACCGCGTAAAAGCTTTGCAGCAGCAACAATAACAATGATAAACAGTAACTGCAGCAGCAAACAACAACAAAAACAACATTCAATGCCAACGTCTCTGTTTACAGTTTTTACCGTGACGCTTAGTGTAATGAGAAAACAAAAAAGTGTGAAGTGAGAAAATCTCGCAATTCTTTTATAATAAAAAAGAGTTACATTTTCCCAAAAAAAATTGTAAATTTAAATTCTGTTTTTGTGTTATTCGTTTGGCTAGCGCTATATTGCCAATGGTGAATTCAATCAATGATTGATGCTGATCGTGATATTAGCAGTTTTATTAGAAAAGTAATAATAATAGTGTGCTTTTTTAATTGTTTAGTTCTGAACATCTTTAGCAACTAAGTCTATTCCTATTGCTTTTTCAACGTAAATGATTCAAGTGAAGTACATGGATCTAATTCAAATATGCACTTAACAAAAACCTCATGTACTTTAACTGTTAAAGGGTAGAGTTATGGATTATATGGCGGAGTTATTTGCCATTAGCTTAAATCGTTGGCTAGCTTTATTTGTAGCAAAGAATGTGACTTTATATTTTACTTAAAGTTCTTAAAGCATATTCAATTGGTTAAATCAAATGTCCTAAACGTGCAGTAGTTTTATTACACTAGCAGCGCCATCTATGGTTTGTAGCGACAAGCAGAAACCTGAATCGGGGCCGAATAAATATACCAAAAGTATTTTCAATATATTTCCCCAATAAAACTTGCGTAAAGGGCCATTACACAATTTCATTGTGTATCATCACTAAGCAATTTGTGCCTAGTCTAGTAACTGAGAAATATTTTTTTTTACAAAGCTAGCGGTCACACTGTTACATTACCGTTTTGTTTATTGAGTCAAAAACTGCCGCCATTGCTTGACAATTTCTTCGTACAACATTCGAAAAAATATTTAAGCATGGCTGAATCAAATTCATTTAATGACTTTGTGACCTGTCCTTACGACAAAGCTCACCGGGTGCTCAAGGGACGTCTGGCAAAACATTTAATAAAATGCAGTCGTAATTTGGGAATATCAGAAGAATGGACCATTTGCCCGTGTAATACCACGCACCATATTAAACGGAAAGATTTTGCTGTAAGTAAATAAAAAGCATTTATAATATTGTGGACTTTGACGCATGTTTTCATCAGGAGCACCAGAAGGAGTGCCCAGAGGCTAATTGGTTGAGGGCATCAACAGTTCGATCCGACAACGGCAACGGTCAACAATCAGTAAAGCCAGTGTTGGTAGAGTGCGATGAGAACTGGGATGATGAGCCCCCCGTAGAAGCTTATGACCCAAGCGTCTATTGCGAAGAGAATGCTATAATACGCACGCTACAAGGACATTCAAAGGCAGCACGAAAGGAGTTTCGGGAGAGCGAACGTCGTCGATTAGCTAATAAGAAGTAAATTTGCCTACTCAAAAATTGACTATGTAATTTGAATTTACTTTAATTATGCTTTAAAATAAACAACATCCCTCATTCTTTAATGTTGGATTTATCCTTGATTACATTTTCATCTTATTATTTAGCGCTGTCGATTTGAAAGCTTGTATGGTGCTGATCGACTCGATGCTGATGTTGTGATTCTTGTGGGAATTGGCATTGCTTGAGGTAAATTTATATTGTCGTTGGCAGTATCATCATCGCTTTGCTCTTCCAATAATCGTTTACGCTCCTCTTTTACAAAAGCTTTGCGCTGAGCTGGAAATATTCCCTTTGCTGACCGGAGCACATTTGCATTGGAAGCGTATGCTTCAGGATCGTAGTCGGGCACATCATCGTCGTCCCAATTCTCTTCAGTTTCGATTTTCTCATGCTTCGTGTCTTCAACGAGTTCGGCGGGCGCATTGTGCTGATAGTGCGCAATAATTTTGCGATCGTCGCAAGTTTTTGTGTGTTGCTGCATAAAATAAAAGTCAGTATTTAGTGCTTCATTTCCATTGACTTTTAAATTGCGACTTACAAAAAATTCTGGTTCGGGTATTAAATGCGCCTTGTTAAAGGGACACACCATTAGTTCGATCTCATCTTTAAAATATTCGCGGCATTTGATAATGTGTTGCTGCAGTTTTTTGCGCAGCATTTTATGGGCTTTGTCGTAGGGACAATACACCATATCGTTTGGATCCATATCAGACATTTTGAAATCGGTTTTTATGCAAATTAGCTTTTAATAATAAACGTGTGGTTTCGCAACTTGAATGTCAACAAAAAGCGTAATGCGATATTATGGAGTAAATGGTCGCACTGGCTTTAAAAAGTTGTTCTATTTAGAAAATCAGTATATTTTTAAAGTCAAGTAGTATATTTCTGAATCTAGCAAGTGGCCACATTGAAATAGACAATTCATTGACAAATATTTACAGCTAGAAGGAAAACAATAAATTGTAGTTTTTAAGTTTTATAGACTCAGACTAAAGCAATAAACAAATCAACAAGATGGGCAAGGGTTTCAACAACTACATGTGTAAGAAATTCTTCCACCCTGCGTCCAGAGACAACCTGAAGCGGGTAAGTGACATTCACTTAAACGTTTATGTTTTGCACTCTCATAATTAACGTTTTTACGTATTGTATTTCGTTGTTTTAGGTATGGATGGCCGAGCAGCAAGCGGAGGCGTACAAAAAGAAGCAGGAGGAGCTGCGCACACAGTACGAAAAGGAACAGAATCTGCACGAGAACAAGGCAATGCTCAGCAAGGATAGCAAGGACAAGTTGAGCGTCAATTTTATGTACGAACCGCCGCCAGGCGTTCGCAAGGAGCGTGAAAAGGACGACAACGAACCGGAGTACAAATTCGAATGGCAGCGCAAGTACAATGCACCCCGTGAATCCTATTGCAAAGGCGACACGGAGATCCGAGATCAACCCTTTGGCATCCAAGTGCGCAATGTGCGTTGTCTTAAGTGCCACAAGTGGGGACATATCAACACGGACAAGGAGTGTACCATGTACAGCATATCGATGAGCGAGGCACGTAAACTACACTCGGAATCAGAGGCCAACGATATTATGTCGAAGAATGTGCTCGAAGAGCAAATGAAAGAGGACGGATTGATGATGAAAAAGTCTGCTCAGGAACTGCAGAGTATCAAAGACGTGCAGCAGCGGCATCAGCTGGTGCCCAGCGATGAGGAAGACGAGGAGGCAACACATGCGGCCCGTCAACAGAATCCTGAATTGCTGTTTCTCAAGTCACTGAGTAAGAAGCAGAAACTGAAGCTGCTGAAGAAACTGGAGAAGATTGAGCGCATGAAACGCAAGGGCGAGAAAAAGTCCTCGAAACCAAATAAAAAGAAGACCAAAAAGAGGGACAGTAAGGACGTCAAAAAGAAGAAAAGCAAAAGATCTACAGAGAGCAGAAGCGATACCTCCTCTTCTTCATCATCGTCCTCATCTTCTGACTCCGAGAACGAAGCGTCCAATCGTCAAAAAACCAATCGAGAGAGATCTCGCTCCCGCAGCCACCAGAGAGAAAATCGTATCAGCCGACGCAATGACTCGAAGGCCGCTGAGGATACCCACAAACGTAGCAGGGACAACCATCGCAGCAATGGACATCGTGACAGATCACGCAGTCATCACAGAGAGGAGCGACGTTCCCGAGAAAGACGTCAGCGTTCCCGCAGTCCAGATAATCGTCGGGACCGAGAGCGTCGGGAGCGCGATAGGCGCTAGTGTTAAGAAGCATTTACATTTTTATAATCAAACCGGTAAAAACCCGCCAATATAACATTTTAAAGTTTTTAAATTAAATCTGACAATATTGTCTTTTATCTGCATTCTGGATAGTTTATATTTTAATAAGTAGTAAGACCCAAATTCTGAATGTCACACTTGCAATTTTTAATTTTATAAATCGAAGGTTACATTAGAGAAATTTTGCAGGTTTTACGAAAAGATTATTAGTTGTATTCCTTATTCCAGAACAGAAAAATAAAAGTCAGTTACAATTAATTAGCTTCGCTATAAGACTTTATTTTGCCGCACAAATGAATGAAATTCGCAGAAAAGAGGGAGGAAAACTTTTCGATAGATACATTATTGGCTATTGGGGCTTCTCCCCTCTCCCATATGGTGTATCGAATGTTTTGCCACAGATAATAGTAAAAGTTGCATATAGTTTTGCCTTTAAATGCGAGCCAGAGGCGTGGTGGTGCTGGAGCCGGCGGACACACAGAGCTCCGCGCCATGATTGCTGCCGGTGTCGCGCGAAACGCTCTTCACGTGTATGTGACTCTTGAGCATGGCGGCTCGCAGGATTAGCATACGTGTGTGGCGTTGATACTGTTTGCCCATCAACAGGGCACGCTCGAACGTGCTGTTGCGCTGATCCGCCTCCTTGGCGTAGAGTATCTTGTTGTGCGAGTCGATGCGCGCTTGAATCTGTCCATCCAGTATCAGTTGCATCACCTCGTTTTCCAAATCGCCCACCGTTGAATTGAAGGCGATGGCCATTTTGTGCATATCCGCCGACATATAAGGACTAAAGTATTGGATGAGCGCACGATTGCGTATCTTGGTGTAGAGTGTGCTGACGTGTGGAGCTATGTACATGTCCACCAGCAGATTGTCGCGAATCTCGTCCAGCAGTGTGAGGCAATTGGCATATTTGCTTTCGTAGAACTTGAAGATAATGTCACGCAACTGTGGTTCCAGCTCCAAAAACAGCTTGAACGATGTGGATGCAATGACCAAACGTTTCAGTTCCTGTCGATCAAACGTGGCCAAAGCACAGAGGCCGCCATAGACGGCCACGTTGCTGGTGGAGATCATTTCGGGGAAATCGCAATGATCAAAATTGGCAGACAAAAAATGCTTGGCTGCCGCTTTGTATTTCTTTTGCTGTAATTCCGCCAAACCGGCGGCGCACTCCAGTCTAGTGTGCACCTGGGCATTGGCCTCCTTCGAGCCTTCGGAAAAGTCGGGTGTGCTCTCCGCCTTGGAGATGTAGCTCATCACATGCGCCCAGTTCTTTAAGTAGATGGACACTTTGATGACATTCAGACACATATTGACCACATGCTTGCCACTTGTGCAATAATCGCGAGCACGTGAATAACACTTCAGGGCATTGGTTAAATCACCACAGCTCAAGTAGTGATCAGCCAAATCATCGTGACCACGTCGAATGCTCTCCTTTATCGAATTCGATTTATAGTTCTTTAGATCAGAATCGAGTTTCTCCAGTTTGAGTGCGGCCTTCTTCACCTTTGTGTCCACCCAGACGGCGTCGTAGGCAAAGGCATCCTTCTCGCCACCAGCACTATTGCCCTGAGCCGCAGCAGCAGCGGCAGCAGCCGGTTGAGCAGCAATATCCGGCAGAGCGGCAACTGCAACAGCAGCTGCTGCTGCGGCGGCAGCGGCTGCCTGTTCACCTCCAACGGCTCCTGCAGCTGCAGCAGCAGCGTTGCCGGCGCCATTGGCTGCCTGCAAATCGCTGAGTCGCTTATGCAGCATTTGATAGACTTTAACGTTGTATGTGGACTGAACATAGGTGATGGCCATTTTAAGTGCTTCCAGGGCGAACAGTGGACACACGTCGGCAACGTAAATCAAACGATCGAGACGAGCAATACCCGTGTATTGATTAGCATACACTTCCAAGTCTATGGTGGGATTCTCCACCACAATTTGAAGCTCCTCATTGTTTTCATTGTCTTCGTTTGGTGGCGCATCAACTTGCATTGGCTCGACGGCATTCTACGAAAGAAACAAAAGAATGCAAGTATGGGGCAACATTTGCGACCAACTAATTAATTAATTACTTACCTGCAAAAGCGGCGGCATGGGCAGCACTGGCATCTTGCTACGTTTTGGAGAGCAAGCGTAATTTGCAAAAAATTATTAAGCTGCTTTGATTTTGCCGATTTTTTTGTTGAGCTATATCGAGTGTTGGTTGTTATCGATATACGATATACAATACATTGTTGATGTATCAATTCTTAACCGGATATTTATGTTATCGATGCATTGTTTATCATCTCAAAGATTAGGGCGCCAATAAGCAAGAGCACTATGTGAAATGGTGTACAAAATTTTTATTTTTTATTGTTTTATCTTTTATTATTATTTATTATTTATTTTAATATTTCAAACTTCTTAAGTATAATTTTAATGCAGACACAGTTGTTTGTCTTACTAACCTAAACAGCTGATAAGGAACTTGTTCATTTGAGCAGTTCAGCTGCGTCGCTTGTTCATTAATTCATGTGCAACCCAACACTACAACGGTAAACGTTTTGTTTATTTTCCTCAATAGTTGTTATTAAGGAAAATCAGTGGTAAAAACTATTTCAAAATGTCAAACATCACAGCTGCGGTGATTGCCAACCGCAATAAGAAGCATTTCCTAGGAGTGCCGGCGCCGCTTGGCTATGTTGCCGGCGTGGGTCGAGGGTAAGTTTTCTCATTTCATTTTCATTTTGTTAGTGTGTAATATTAATATTTAAATTGTGTATTTCAGTGCCACTGGCTTTACCACACGATCGGATATTGGTCCAGCGCGTGATGCCAACGATGTGTCCGATGATCGCCATGCACCGCCTGCCACCAAGCGTAAGAAAAAAGACGAAGAGGAAGAGGAGGATGAAGACTTGAACGACTCGAATTACGATGAGTTTAGCGGTTATAGTGGCTCACTGTTCTCTAAGGATCCCTACGATAAGGATGACGAGGAGGCGGATGCCATCTATGATTCCATAGAGAAACGCATGGACGAGAAACGAAAAGAGTATCGCGATCGACGGTTACGCGAGGACTTGGAACGTTATCGGCAGGAGCGTCCCAAGATTCAGCAGCAGTTTAGCGATCTGAAGCGTTCGCTGGCCACGGTCACCTCCGAGGAATGGTCTACCATACCCGAGGTGGGCGACAGTCGCAACCGCAAGCAGCGAAATCCTCGTGCCGAGAAATTTACACCATTGCCCGATAGTGTGCTATCCCGGAATCTGGGCGGCGAGACGACATCCTCATTGGATGCCAGCTCTGGCTTGGCTTCTATGGTGCCTGGCGTGGCAACTCCTGGCATGTTGACGCCCACTGGGGATTTGGATTTGCGTAAAATTGGACAGGCACGTAATACGCTAATGAATGTGAAGCTATCACAGGTATCGGACTCGGTGACGGGTCAGACAGTGGTCGATCCCAAGGGTTATCTAACGGATCTGCAGAGCATGATACCCACTTATGGTGGCGACATTAATGACATCAAGAAGGCGCGGCTGCTGCTTAAGAGTGTGCGCGAGACGAATCCCAATCATCCGCCAGCTTGGATTGCCTCAGCACGTCTGGAAGAAGTTACCGGCAAGGTGCAAATGGCACGAAATCTGATAATGCGCGGCTGTGAGATCAATCCGCAGTCGGAGGATCTTTGGCTTGAGGCAGCGCGTCTCCAGCCGCCCGACACTGCGAAAGCTGTCATTGCACAAGCGGCGCGCCACATTCCAACGTCGGTGCGCATTTGGATAAAGGCTGCTGATCTGGAAACGGAAACCAAGGCAAAGAGACGCGTTTTTCGCAAGGCTCTTGAACACATACCCAACTCGGTGCGTCTTTGGAAGGCGGCTGTGGAGCTGGAGAATCCGGATGATGCGCGTATTTTGCTATCACGTGCTGTAGAATGCTGCAATACGAGTGTGGAACTGTGGCTGGCCTTGGCACGCCTGGAGACCTATGAAAATGCGCGTAAGGTGCTGAATAAGGCACGTGAGAATATACCAACAGATCGACAGATTTGGACAACAGCAGCCAAGCTGGAAGAGGCCAATGGCAACATTCACATGGTGGAGAAGATTGTTGATCGTTCGCTGACATCACTGACTGCAAATGGTGTGGAAATCAATCGAGATCATTGGTTCCAGGAGGCCATCGAAGCGGAAAAATCGGGCGCTGTTAATTGTTGTCAGGCAATTGTAAAAGCTGTCATTGGCATTGGTGTCGAGGAGGAGGATCGGAAGCAGACTTGGATCGATGATGCCGAATTTGTAAGTACATCTCTTAGTAAACTTGTTCATTTTGTTAATTGCTGCTCTCTCTCTTTTCTAGTGCGCAAAGGAGAATGCTTTTGAGTGCGCCCGAGCAGTTTACGCCCATGCACTGCAGATGTTTCCCTCGAAGAAGAGCATTTGGCTGCGTGCTGCCTACTTTGAGAAGAACCACGGTACGCGCGAATCTCTGGAGGCTCTGCTGCAACGTGCTGTGGCCCATTGTCCCAAGTCGGAGATACTTTGGCTGATGGGCGCCAAGTCCAAGTGGATGGCTGGCGATGTGCCCGCAGCCCGAGGCATTCTCTCGCTAGCTTTTCAGGCGAATCCCAATTCCGAGGATATTTGGTTGGCTGCAGTCAAACTGGAGTCGGAGAATTCAGAGTATGAGCGCGCTCGACGTCTGTTGGCCAAGGCACGTGGCTCGGCACCAACACCGCGTGTCATGATGAAGTCAGCGCGTCTCGAATGGGCGCTGGAACGTTTCGATGAGGCGCTGCGTCTGCTGGCCGAGGCAGTCGAGGTATTCCCTGAATTCCCAAAACTGTGGATGATGAAGGGGCAGATTGAGGAGCAGCAGCGACGTACAGAAGATGCGGCCGCGACATACACATTGGCACTGAAAAAGTGTCCCACTTCCATACCGCTGTGGATTCTGTCTGCCAATCTGGAGGAGCGCAAAGGTGTGTTGACCAAGGCACGTTCGATATTGGAGCGTGGACGACTACGCAATCCAAAAGTAGCCGTGCTCTGGTTGGAGGCAATACGTGTGGAGTTGCGTGCCGGACTCAAGGAGATTGCCAGCACAATGATGGCGCGTGCGCTACAAGAGTGTCCCAATGCTGGGGAGCTGTGGGCAGAGGCGATATTCATGGAGACAAAGCCGCAGCGCAAGACAAAGTCTGTGGATGCGCTCAAGAAGTGCGAGCACGATCCGCACGTGCTGTTGGCCGTCTCCAAGCTGTTCTGGTCGGAGCACAAGTTCTCTAAATGCCGAGACTGGTTTAATCGCACGGTAAGCAAATGTAAATTTTTTTTGGTCACTTTAAATATTTCATTTGGGTAATTTAAACATTTCAGGTAAAAATCGATCCGGATTTGGGCGATGCTTGGGCGTATTTCTACAAATTTGAGTTGCTGCATGGCACGGAACAACAGCAACAGGAGGTTCTGGAGCGTTGCATTGCCGCCGAACCCACGCACGGCGAATCGTGGTGCAGTGTGAGCAAGAGCATACGAAATTGGCAGTTCAAAGCTCCCGATGTGCTGCGTGCAGTGGTCCAGCAGCTATCCATACCCATCTAAGTACAGTGTAGGTCGGTTATGTGCTGCAATGCTACAGTGAAAAGGCATATTTATAAGCAAAAAATTTAATTTAGATGCGTGATTTAAAAAAAAATTAAGAGTAATTCGACAGTTCAGCTTAAGGATTGCCAAAAATTAAAGTAACTCATTTCCTAATCAGTTGAAACAACAAATAATTGACAATTTATAAGCGCTATAAAGTTTTTTCATAATCATTAGCAAAATATTATTTTAGTAAACATGAATTGTACCTCGTTGATTTCTGCCTATTTGCGAATTTATGCTGTTGCCGCATATAACCAATGTTTACTGTACAACTCAAGCAAACTACTCTTCATAAGTGTAACATATATTCAATAAACCATTTGCCATCCTAGCGATGCATTGTGTAGCCCTGAATAATACGAAAGATGGCTTTGCTGTGCTTGCAGACGAATTCCGTAAGGAACAGTAGAAAGCTGAGACCTGCGCCGCAGGCAAAGATGCCGAATGCGTAGCGACATTCGGTGAGACCGATGGATACGAATCCTCCAACTCCACTCTCACATTTGGGCTTCTGTGGTATCCACTTGCGATCTTCACGATTTACTAGACTCACCTCGCGTTGCCAACGAAGTCTGAAGAAAAGATTTTATTTATTTCTTTATTTCTTCGCTGTTTTGTTACTCACTGTCTGCGGAAGAGCTCTTTGTAGGGAAAGTTCTTGCGCGTTGGTATCGCCAGCATGGGCAGCTGAAACGGTTCCAACTCCATGAGACCACACTTTTCCGGTTCACTGAACGTATCGCTGACTATTTGATAACCCGCCTGCAACTCCACCTGATAGGCAAAGAGTCCAGTGCGCATCTTCTCCATCCCCGTGGTGGGACGCATATAAACGTGATCGCCTTTGATGGCAATTTTTTTGTGGTACAAACTCTTAGTCACCGGATCGGTGGACTCGGTAAAATATATCTTATTGTATTGCGTATCCTGTACGCCAATTTCTAGCGGTGATTGTCCTAGATCCCCCAGCGATCGAATCGCATCGGAGGGACTCTGCAGCAATGCCACAATATTGGCCGAGAAGGAGGTGAAGAGAAATACGGCTGCCACAAATGTGGTGAATACGATGATGCGTCCCGAACGATTTCTCACATCCACATAGAATCCCTGCTGGCACATGGCACCCCAGGCAAAGTTGAGTGAGTCTAAATAGGACATGGGATGCGTGTGCGGTGAGAAGATCATTTCCAACATCATCACCACAATGGTTATGATCAACAGCATCAATATGGATATCCAGACATCCAGTTGAAAAGGCATCGAGAAGATATTCGCCACGGCGGACAGTGGCGGCTGCCGAAACATAATTCCTGCTCTCACGCGATAAGTCTCGGCTACGAAGTCGACCAAAGCTATGCGATCCAAGCGCATGAAGATCGCCAATTGGGCAAAGTCAAGTTCATAGCGCTGAAAGCGACCCATCAAGCCATCGAAGGAGCCATTTGGTTGACGCCAGCCATAATTCACAGTCTGGTAAGTATTATAGCTAAAATATGGAAAAGAATAGAGAAGAAATGATTGGATAAGCTGAGTATTATTTATACATAAAAATAAATTAGAATAAATCAAAGAAATTAATTAAAATGTAAGTAATTTACAATTTTAATTAAGATATGTTAAACAGCAAATTAATATACTATAATAAAATTGAAGATGTGTATAACTAATAAAAAGTATTTGAAAGCATAAACAAGATTTTCTATAAAACAAGTAAGAAAGCTACAGTCGAGTGTACTCGACTGTGAGATACCCGCTACCCAATTTGATTAAAAGCAATATATTTTGCGGTATTATTCTCAAAATATACCGAATATACTGCAAATATACTAAAAAATACTAAGAATATACCAAATGGTATGTTTGGTATATCGATATAGTACACCATTGTACAATGTGCTAGATTGTCGGCCAAAGCAACTAAGACCCCAAGTAAGTAGGCGTTTTTGCCCATACAAAAGTATTTCTTTAATAACTTCCACAATTTTTATCTGATCGAAACCAAATTTTCAGGAATCATAACTACTATAGTAATTATTGTATATACCAAAATTCGCAGCTTTAGCTTTAAAATTACGCTTGTTATTCGATTTTTTTGATTTGCGGGGGCGGGAGTGGGCGTGGCAAAAATTTGAAACAAACTTGATCTGCGTGCAAACATAACAAATGCTGTCGAAAAAAAATTATAGCTCTATCTCTTATAGTCTCTGAGATCTAGGTGTTCATACGGACGGACGGACAGACACACAGACGGACAGACACACAGACACACAGACGGACAGACGGACATGGCTAGATCGTCTCGGCTGTTGACGCTAATCAAGAATATATATACTTTATAGGGTCGGAGATGCCTCCTTCTTCCTGTTACATACATTTCCTGTCGGCACAAAGTTATAATACCCTTCTACCCTATGGGTAGCGGGTATAAAAAAAAACAAAACCTACAACTGAGTCATGTTACTAATAATAATTACATATATTATTTCAATTGCTTAATTTAGACAATTAATTTTAGATATTATAAATTAACAATATCAATTACGATATATTTAAACTAATCAACAAATAGATTGACAATAAATGACATAAATAATATTTATTTAATAACGTGTTCTATTCTAATTCAACTTTAATGTTGTATGTGAACTAAAACAATTTAGTCAGTTTAAAACAAACTTAAATTATAACAGAAAAACTTAAGACCAACAGATGTCTGAACAAATGAAAAAAGTAGTACAGTTAACCAGATTTTTTCCTTTAATGATTATCTAAGTAATACTGGATTTATTCAGAGTTTAAGCTTAGGTAAAATTGCATGACCTATTTAACGATTATTTGAGTAATACTTTAATTACTTAAAGTTCAAACTCAGTCAAGATATAATACAATTGGACAGTTTCAGATACCGTGTATCTAAGTAATATTTCAATTACTCAAAATTGAGTCAACTTACTTCATGTTCAAGCGATTGGCCAGCTCCAGCATTAGGCGATGATTGACTTTGGATATCGTATCAATGTGTCGCAGTGACATGTCCTCGATGTCGATGAACAGATCGGGAAAGGCAATCACTATGGCCGTGTTGAAGACAATGCCTTCCAGATTCTGTCGATACGTAATCGCCGAGCCATAATGCTGCAAAGCATGAACAACATGTCGAGCATTGCGGAGGTTTTGTCCAACGATGCGACGCTTCAAGGGCTTCCAGGCAGCAACTTTGTAGACGTCCAGCAGGCTGGCCGTAAAGTGTTCCGTGTCGTTATACCAAAGAACCTTCAGTTCGCTGTCGGGTGGTATAAAGATCTCAGCGTCCTCGAGCAGCTCGACATCCGGCAGATGCTGTGAGAGCAGCAACCAATAACGGTTCGTCGTAAAGTAATTATGCTCGGTGGCAGCGGACCAGCGTAACAGATTCAGGGCACAGGGACTGGTGAACTGCAGCAGCAGGATGCCCAGTTTGTTGGCCAATGCGGGCAGCTTGAATGACAGCTGCCAGTGCGTTGCATTGTCGACGTCCGGAAAGCTGCGTGGTGGTGGCGCCTCTGGCGTGTCCGTCTCATTGTCGGCATGACGCAGATCGTTCAAACAGCGCTCCGTGATGACCTGCACATAGAAACTGTGTGCGGCAAAGTGTTGCACCAGCAATTGCAAATGTATGGCAGCTGTGGCAAAAGGGCATCCGAATAGTTGAGATGAATGGATGGTTCATAAATTTTAGGATGTGCTGTGGGGATAAGGAGTGGGGGGAGGGAAACATCCAGCATTCACAACTCACCAATGTCCGCGTGACAAACAACGAGCAGCAGACTGTGCACGCCATGCTGGCGATAGTAAGCGACTAGCATTTCCGGCAACTGATTGCCCCATGAATCGCCTTTGACCTCGCGCGTTTGCCGCTCCGGTTCTTGCTGTCCGCGGGGGATTGCCCCGGCAGCTGCTGGTGACACGTGGACTGACATTGATGTCGCTGCCGTCGCTGTTGTCGCGGCTGTCAGCAGGCAGAGTAGCCGTCCTGGGAATATTAACGAGTTCATGCTAGCGACTCCCGCTTTTGCGTGGTCATCGCCACGGCTGAGAGTCGCCTTTTATAGCCCGCGTTAAGTCATTAACTATAACTGCATTTAAAATACAACAAATGGCATTAAAATTATGCATTGATTACGCATTGGTGTCCACATCCAGTTGCACTTTCATTTTTACTGCCATATTACGTATACGACGTGATGGTCATGCAATTTGTAGCAATTTTCTGACGACAGCTGCAATTGGTCGACGATGGCGTTTAATTGGTCAACCAAGTGCTACTGAAATTGCCCAGCCAAAGTCAATTACGTGCCATTGATGGAAACTTACGGCCATCCACCCATTGAATTGGTTTATGGCAATGCAATAAGTATACGACGCGTGGGTCTTATACTTGGCTGACTTCTTTGATTGCTTGCTGGATAAGCAGGATAAAGCGTGGCGGAAGTCTACTTTAATTCTGTTTTGAAATACTTGCAACGGACCAAAACATTGGCCAGCGGAGTAATCAATTTAATTGAGACCGCTCAAAACGATGAAATGCCACATGTAATAACTTTGAGCGGAAGTGAAATGAAATCGTTGCGAGTCACGTGTGGCAAAAAAGGGTAGTGGAAAAATGTAATGGAATAACGAAATGTCAGATATGAAGAAGTTTTGTAAATTGATAAACTTCAACTAAGGATAAATTCGATTAAATATTAGAGAATCTTCTTAATTTTATAAACTTTTGTTAAGTAAAAATGAAGTTAAAGCTTGCTTTAGTGGAATATCACACATTAAACATGTGAATAATAATGTTGCCTTATTTTAAAAAATTATAAAACACTAAAATATATAACGAAATTGAAAACTAAATCTGTATGAATTTAATACAAATAATTTAATATTACTTTTAATTTTCATTTATATTTTAAAGCAAGTTCTATCAATTTTTTTATTCAGTTCAATTTAAAAGTTAGTTACTAATTAGCGCATATAATTATTGAGTTGTATGCTAATTATTTTACTTACAAAATTCCTATCATTGATTCGCGCAGCTTTTGAACAACTCTTTTAGACAATGAAGAATGGTGCGACTAACTGAGCTATGATTAAAAACACTCAAAGATAGATAAAAAAATATTTAAGAATTTTGGTAGATAACACAATTTTGAAACCTTAATCTAGTATTTTGGTCTTACCTTAAGAGTTTGGCATTTATAAGTCTAATGGTATTAGTTTTAAGAGTTTGTTAATTTGAATACAATTTTTAAGACTAATGTTCTTGATTTTAGAATCTAGTCTTTTTTTTCAGTGCATATACGTTTATATTAATAGTATATAGTCTCATTTATTTTATACTATAAACATTTTGTCACTTACAACAAGAGATCCTTTTTCTAAAATAGCACTTTCCATAATCTTCGGCAAAGTTTCAATAGCTTGCCATTATTTAAGGCTTGTATTGCGCACCTTTTGACACCTTCTCTCTCAATAACCCGTCTAATTGGCTCTAACTCCAATTTATCTTCTTTGACGTGTCGACTCGCGCTGAGAGCAGCGACAAAAAAAAAGAAATCCTCTAATTGATTTGAAAAATGGCGTAATAAAGATTGCAGCAGCACGCCCAGGCTCAACTTTGGCTGGCTTCCTTTTTGCCCAATCTGCTCTTTACCTCAGGAAGTCGTGTGCTCTTGTCTCGTGACAGTTGCTAGACACAAACGTGTGATAATCTGGATCTTGGCTGTTTGTTGGTGTGGCAAACACACTAATGGCACCCACTTTGTACGGCAGTTTTCGACCGCTTTTCGCATTTTGCTTGTTGCCCATTTGTTTTAACCCCCCGCCACTTTGCTTGTGTCTCTCTGTGTGTCTTTGCTGTTCCTTCATTTCATGTTTTTTCTTTAGGGGGGAATAGCAAAGACTACGGCCATGCTTCAATAACTTTTATCACTTTTAATTGGGTTTTTCTTTATAGTCAACGCATGTCTTATGCGGCCATAAGACTAACACATGTGCAGATTGTAATTGTGTTAATATGGGTGTGCGACCAGTGTGTGTATACGCGTGTGCTTGCGTGTGTGTGTGTGTGTGTGTGTGTGTGGTGACAAGGCGTGTTCAGTTTGTGTTTCGGCTTGTTTCTGTGACAGCAGACTAATGCCACTGTTTCTCGTTGTTGTTCGCTTCAGTTGTTGTTCTCTTTTTTTATTGTTGTTTTTGTTGCAGTTGTTGTTGTTGTTGTGTTTGCGTTGTCGTCCCGAGATTTTCATGCTTTCAATTTTCGTAATTGCTTCTTAATGCGCGTCATACGCCGACAAGCACAAACTTGCACAAATTTGCACAAGTTTGCTCTTTAACTCGTTGTGTCTGTGCGCAAGGAAAAGTAACTTTAAGTAATTTGCAACATTATCATACCCTCTCTGTACTTCCTTCTAAAAAGGGTACAATCACTCGATGTAATTAGCTAAATGCAGCATTACATTTTTAAAATCAGGATTTTAGGATTTTAAATTATTTATTTTCTGCTCTAAAGGTTCATAACAATCCCGAATTCAAGAAACTTTCACTATGTTTTTTTTCTATAGCATACTTTTTGGCATCATCAATCCTTCTTAGTTTTCAAATGTTTTCATTAAAACTGAATACGAGGTATCTTAAAGTTGCGCTTTAAACTTTGCACATTTTTAACTTGACTTTTGTTTGTGTTCTTTTTGTTCTCCTATTGTTTGTGTCTCTCATAAATAAATACAAACTTCGAGCAATTACCCTAACCTAACCTTAAATTGGCATCAAGCCGGAAAGTTTTATGTTAAAAATTAATAACATTTAGCAGAGCTTTTATATTAATCATGTAGTATAAAAGCTTTGCGTAATATGATTACAAATCACATTGAATAATTCATATCTATATTTACTTTTCCACTGTTTCCAATACTAAAAATAAGTCTAAAAGGTTTTTTTTTGTCTGTAATTGAATTGTCTTGGGCTATAATCTTATCTACAAAATATATTTTTAGCCTTTTGTTAATTATTTTTGGACACTAGTCAAAATTGATAAATCATGATTGTCTTTTTAATAGTGTGCAGAATTAAAATTTTGATTTATTGCTCGCATAATTATTCTCATATTTTTTGAGAAATTACTTCAATACTTCATTCTACTCACAAAATCGTTGCTCATTTTACTGCAATTTAAGCTTTTATCGCCATCAATTAAGTCAACATAATATAACAAAGACCGCAGAGAAGTTGAGTTTTAGTTTAAATTTAGTTCAACTAATTTTCGCTGTCATCCATCGACAGCGTAAAAGCGCTGCTGCAGAGATGTTGCCACGCCACGCTAGAGGGCGCTGCTGTGCCATTAATCATGCCCGCTGCTTTTGGACATTTGCCCGTCATGTTCAACTACTTTGATAATTTTCACGCTACTGTTGTTCGCTTAATTTTTCATCGCTGTCACAGTGAAGATGGAGAATTCCCCTTGGCGGCTGCGGCAGAGGAGGGGAAGGGGGTGATGTATTATGTTCTTGTGCTTAAAGATGTAACGACTGAGCAGAGTTGCCTTTATCATCCTTTAAGGATAAAGTTGATTGCCCCGAAGGCGAACTGCTAGCATACGCTTCATTAGCTGGTCGCTTGGTCGCTAGCGATGCTGACTGGCAGTAAATATTAAAAGGACGCTCTCACATATCCGCAGCTTTAGCCTTGTCTGATTTTATTGAGCGTAAGTCAATGTAAACCAAAGGATAACCCCTCAAAAGATACACACACATGGGGTCGGTCCAGTGCAATTATCGGAGATCTTTCACCTGACTGCACAGTTGGCAGTTGGCCTGATTTGCATAAGCCTCGCAGGCAACAAGCTGCTGTAAGCCTTTGACAATTAGCCAATATATTTTATTGGACCACACTGAATCCGACCAGCCATTGAATTCTTTCAAGTGTGTGCGTGATTGTCTGTGTGCACGAGGAGGGAGGGGAGAGGGGTGTGACAGCCCTAAGCTAAATTGAAGTGTGCTCGATGTTTATTATGTAACCACAATGCGATACTTTGTGCTACCTTTTAGCTTTCACGCCTTTGAAATACATTTAATCCATCATTGCGCTCAGACGGTAATACACACCCACACACACACCTACAAACACACACAGCTATATTTGTATAGCTTATATCTTGTATATGAAAAGGTACAGTTAAACAGTCAGACAGACAGAGAATTGTTCGCCCGAGGGCTGCACGCTTATTCTGCCTTTCGTTTCGTTTCTTCTTTTTTGGCTCTGCCCACAGCTTTATTGAGTCCCGCTTTCAATTTGCCTGACGCCTATTCACAACCTGTTGAAAAGGTGCAAAATGTTGGCTGCTTCTTTGACTCGCTTTCCTTTATGTTAAGCAAACACGCTTAGGCAGCCTTATCAATCAAAGGCATCTGCCTAACACACACACACACACACCCACGCGTATACACGCACATAGATTTACATACATACATATGTTATTAATATGTTCCATTTATATGAAACGACTTGCGAAGAAACCTTTGGGCGACTCCTCAAAACAAGTTCCGATACTTGAAAATACTTTAATGTTGTTTGAAGCTTTGCAATGGAATCTGAGCAATATTAAATTGTCTGTGAAGTCTAACATAATATAGATATATTTCAAATGTTGTCAGATTAATTCTTTATCAAACTCTTCATGTTTACTACTAAGATACTTATATAAGGCATTTTTATTATACTCGAATTCTTTCAATTCTTTTGACACGTGCTAAATAATTGGTTGGTTTTTACACAATAGAAGTTGCTTTATCTTGACCACCATGGCGTATTCGTATTATTTTAGCCACCTAAAGTTACTAAATATAAACTTGGTGGCAAAAATCGGAATTTACGCTTCTTTAATTACTGATTGTCTTATCTTGTAAGACGTATACGTGATATTTGTAGTGTTTTATAATTGGATCGATAGTAAACTTTAATATTATTGTATCAATTGAGAGAATGCTTCATCTCATGTTCACTAATTTAATGAAATTCTGTTCAGTATTTAATAACAATTTTTGCTACTTAATAAATACTCCATTTATTGCGCAATTTTGTTATGAATTATTAAGCGAAACTCATTGCGTTGATAATAAACTTGAGTTTTTGCTCTTTATTTCATTATTAAATTTGCAGTCCATTAAAAAGAAGAGCACTTATGTATATTTTCAATTATCTGCTATAAAGTTGCATTTAAAAATTCCTTTTGTTTTATCTCTTGTGACGTATTAAAAATATTTCAACTGATTCGGATGACTGCATTCATATGTCTGAAATGATAATAAACTGGAATACTTATTTTTTCTTATATTTTATGAATTGCGCACTTACAAAAACTATTTACAACTATTCAAATAATTTCAATCTACGATTTTACTAATATGCCTTGGGCGTATACGTGACATTTGTGGAGTCTCTCATTTGCAATTTAAACTGGTTAATCATTCATAAGCTGCTTCCACCTGGAATGCGCATGGCATTATTTCGAATATGCCAATAATTTGGAATCAACAAGTAATTAAGGTTTATGAGCCTCACGCTCGAGTCCTGGACTCGTGTTGTGGCTATTCGATTTTGTCCTTTGGGGCCTATAAGAAATACTAGTACTAGGATAATTAATAGACGCTCTAATGCCTGCGAAAACTTTGGCCAGCAGCGTCGGCCCGGTGGAAGCCATTAATCATTATCTGGCGCCATCTAGCGGTAGGCGTTGCTAAGCATTTGCGCCTGACTTCAGCTTAGCTCATTTATCTGCATCAAATCAATTAGGGAACACCTTGGGACCGTGGCTCCATTGGACCGTTGGACCGTTGGTCCGTTGGACCTTGGCCAACACATTCCGTTTCCTTAGAAATTGAGGCACCTTTTTTTCCCTTTTTCCGTTTATTTTTCTTCTTCTGCTTTCTGCCATTTTGTTGCTGGCGTTGTCCCTGTTGTCGACTGTTGTGTTGTTCCTGCTACGTGCCAATTTGGCTCGTTTTGCTCGCTCATTCGTAAATCTAAACAAATCATCAATTTTCACAAATTATACGCGGCGCCTTCCCCTCATTGTCGTCCTCGCTGCTGTCGTCTTCATACCCAATCCCATTCCCATTCCAAGTCCCATCATCCTTATCCTTGCCGTGCTTTCAGCTGTGTCCTTGGACCTAATTGCTTTCGTTTCATTCACCGCATTTCCTGTTGTCGTCTGCGTCGCTGTTCATTTTACATTTCATTAATTAACGCCAATGGCCGTCGAACTTTGACATATTGAGCTTAGACGCAAGCCCTTCCTCTCCTGCTCTTTCGCTACCCTTGGGGACTCCCAATTCTACAGTTTTTTTGTATTCTCTTTTCGGCCTATCTATTGTGAGCACTCGAATTTAATGAACGAAACACTCCAATGCCCAATCACACAATGATAAGACAATTCTTAAAGTATTTGTATTTAACATTTAGACAAGATACTATATATATATTTATTAATTTGTTCATCAATGATAAAAAGTTGTGAGATAATGTTAAATCGGCATTATCAGTTAGTCTAAGGCTATTTAAGCATGGATCGATGCCAAGACAATTGCTATTAGCAAAAATGAAGTGCATCTGTCTGCTATTGTTGGTTGTAGCTCCCGCTGCCTGGGCTCGTGTGCCCCTCCAGCCTCTGCCCGATGTGGAGCTGCCTCCACTCATGGAAGAGGAGATCTACGAGCGTGGCATCTACCTCGATCCTCTGCCAGAGGCCCGTGCTTCAGGTGAGTACTGAAAAGTGAACGATCCATCCATGGAACTGTGTTCAAAGTGATGCCTTCTCTAGGCTGCTCTGTGACCATTCGTGGTGGCATGCCCAAGCCAGAGCCTGTGGTGCTTGAGACTGATTCGGAGAACATCTATCCCTTCAACGATGTCGGCGCCATTGAGGTGGAGAACGGCAAGACCTTGCAGCTGTGGTGTCCCAGCGGCTTTACCACACACTCCGACAACGTGTTGACCCTCACCTGCGAGAGTGGCACCAACTTCAAGATCGATGGAAGCACCTACGCGTTCAAGGATCTGGCCTGCAAATCGTGGCCCACCTTCAAGGCTGTCAAATCGGGTGCCACCTGCAATGGCGGTGTTGTGATTCGTGTTGGTTTCCAGATCACCACATCTCGCTTTGCCGAGCAGTATTCCGTCTGCTTCAACGAGGAGGAGGAAGTGACCCGTTACTCACGTCATGTACTCTCCCCTGGCAGCAACTACTATGAGACCGGTGTGGATCGTATTACCTTCACAACCGGCGGTTTCTTCGATGGCAAGAACGTGGATAAGTTGTACACTCAGGTCACACAGCTGGAGACGATCAACAAGGATCTGGGCGGTGATGCTGACAAGTATTTCGATTCGTCTGCCAATGTTTATCTGGCTCGCGGCCATCTCGCTGCCAAGGCTGACTTCGACTATGCTCCCGGCCAGCGATCCTCCTTCCTGTTCATCAATGCCGCTCCCCAATGGCAGGTCTTCAATGCCGGCAATTGGGCTCGTGTTGAGGATGGTCTCAGGGCCTGGGTGTCCAAGAACAAGTTGAATGTCAACTGCTACACTGGTGTCTATGGTGTGGCCAAGCTGCCCAACAAGGATGGCGTTGAGACTCCTCTGTACTTGGCTCGCGATGGCAACAACAATGGTTTGATCCCAGTGCCCGCTTTGTATTTCCGCGTCGTCATTGAGCCCTCGACTCACAAGGGCATCGTTTTCGTTGGCGTCAACAATCCCCATTTGACTGAGGAGCAAATCAAGCGCGACTATGTGATCTGCAATGATGTGAGCGACCAGGTCACCTACATCAGCTGGAAGACGACTGACATCAAGGCTGGCTGGTCTTATGCCTGCGAGGTCGCCGACTTCCTCAAGACTGTGAAGCACTTGCCTGCTCTGACTGCTAAGAATGGTCTGCTTGTCTAAGTTATTACATGTATCAATAAACTCTGCGGTTATATCGAATATGCAAACATTGCGAGCATAACAATGGGAAGTGGGAATGAGTCAGAAGGAGAAGAAAATAGGTTGAAGGAAAGAGGCAGAATGAAAAGTAGAAGCCACCACTTGAAAAAGTTATGTAGGTTTAGATACTGCAAATAATAATAACTTATTATCTGCTGAGTATATTTTGATATATACTTTCAATAAATTCTCCAATGAAGACACTTATTATTGTTTAAGGAGTATTGAAGAAATATTTGAGAATCATAAGAAAATTTCAAAAGAGAACAATAAGAATTTAAAAAAAATGTTAATTTGTTCGTATACGTGATATTCACTTAATTTATTTGGAAAAAAATTGTATTACAAAAATACACACACTTACAACTAGCAAGTAAGAATGTGAATAAGAATTGAAAAGCCAACAAATCAACTTGCAGTTTGTTAATGTCGAAAATGTGCGTATACGTGATATTTTACAAATTTATTTAGAAGAATATTTGTATTACATATTTGAGTTCGCAAGTAAGAATATGAATAAGAATGAAAAAGCAAAAAGTTAACATTGTTGTTTGTCAATATTGAAATATTAGTGGGTGCGTATACGTGATATTTTTTCTATATATAATATTTAGAAAAAAAATGTATAGTATATAAAATTTTTAGCTTGACAAATAAGACGAAGTATAAGAGTTAGCTAAGCAAACAATTAATATTTATTTAATAGTTTGTCAATGTGGAGAAAGTCATCAAAAAATGCGTATACGTGATATTTAAATTTATGTAGAAATTCATTCAAAGTAAGAAATTAAAGCAGAAGATAATTTGTTAGTTTCAAAAATATTGAAATTGTAGTTTTGATTGAATGTATTTTGTGCGTATACGTGATATTTTAAAATTTTTTTAACGAAAATGCATATAATACTAAATATTTAAATTGAGATAAGATTAAGAATTTGCTTAGCATTAAATAAAATTTATGATTTAACAAAAGGAAAATAGTATTAATTAAAAAATTTTTTTTTATACGTATACTTAATTTGTTTGTAACGTGTTTAGAAGCGTTTAACTTATTAAAAACTATTATTTTGCATATACGACTATAGCCAAATAAATAAGTCTTAAGTAAAACGAGGTATAGGAATACATTTTATTGGGGAAATGAGCGAATTCCTACTTATTAGAAATCTAACTGCAGCCAGATGAGCATTTTATTCGTGGTGCTTATGAATATATTTAATATACATATTATACCGACAGGAACTTTGCTTTTAACAATTCATTTATTAACACAAACTTAAACAGACTTCAAAGGAACTTAAACCAGCAGACCGCTGACGGAGAAGTTGGGCAGGTGGCTGACCTTCTTGCGGAACTCGTTGACCTCGCAGGCATAAGAGTAGCCGGCGGTGATGTCGGTCTTCTTCCAGCTGATCCAGTTGATTCGGTCGCTGACATCGTCGCACAGAATGTAGTCACGCTTGATCTCGTCGAGACTCAAATGGGGATTGTTGACACCGACAAAGACAATGCCCTTCCTAGTGTTGGGTTCGATGACCACACGGAAGTACAACTTGGGCACCGGGATCAAGCCATTGCCATTGTGATCGTAGGCCAAATAGAGACCCGTCTGGTGGCCATCCTTGTTGGGCAAGGTTGTGACACCCCAGACACCGGTCCAGCATTCCACATACTTCTTGTTCTTCGACACCCAGTCCCTGACGCCATCCTCGACACGCGCCCAATTGCCGGCATTGAAGGTCTGCCATTGGGGAGCGGCATTGATGAACAGGAAAGTGGCACGCTGCTCGGGTGGATACACAAAGTCAGCCTTGGCACCCATGTGACCACGAGCGAGGAACACATTCTTGGCCGAGTCAAAGTAGCGGGACGAGTCAATGCCCAAGGCCTTGTCGATGGTCTCCTTTTGGGTGACCTGTGTGTACAGCTTGTCCACATTCTTGCCGTCAAAGTAGCCACCAGGAGCAAAGTTGATGCGATCCACGCCAGTGGCATAGTAATTGCTGCCCGAATCCAGTGTGTGGTAGACATAACGAGTGACCTCCTCGTTCTCATTGAAGCACACATCGTATTGTTTGGCGAAACGCGAGCCGCTCAGCTCGAAGCCCACATTGATCAAGGTGGTGCCACCGTTGCAGCTGGAGCCGGACTTCTTGCCCACGAATGCTGGCCACGAGGTGCACTTGAAGTCCTCGATCTCGTGCTCCTTGTCGCCCACCTTGAAGCGGGTTCCACCGACGCACTTGGCTGTGACATATTTGCCCGACAGCGGCGAGGCGAGTGCCGAGGTGCAATGGAACTCAATGGTCTTGTCGTGCTCCACATCCACATAGCCGCTGGCCGAGAAGGGATAAAACTCCGAAGTGCCGGGCTTAATCAGCAAAGGCTGTGGGTTCTTCATCTCAGTGCTGCGTATCTTAATGGAGCAGCCAGCTAAGCAAAAAGTTCGGAAAATGAAGTTAACCTCGATATCCTATAGCTAGCTCAACTTACAAGCGCGGGATTCAAAAAGCTCCAGCTCCTGTGGCAACTCGATCATATCGGCTGACCAGAGCAGCTCAGCATCTTGGGGCAGCAGACGTGCCTGGCAGCTGGCCGCCAAGCAGAGGAGGACAATGGCAACTGGACTCCACATGTTTCACTACTGATGGAATTTCCGAAAAACCAAGGTGCTTATAAATCAAAAACGGCCCAAACTGATTAGATCGACATTTGGCAGGGGAAACTTGACAGACACTTAACATCCCCCCGTAACTTTGAGTGCGATTATGAGTGTGAGTGCGAATGTGAGTACAAACTACAAGCTGTGAATACAACTCGAGCAGATAGCGAGTGTGTTTCAATTTTGCGCTCTCACATCACGTGTTGCGCGTGCCAACGTGCGAACATTTTTGTCTTTTTGGGTTTTTTAGTCTTATCATTTAATTAGTCGGGCCCATTCCCACTGTTAACGTCACTCACTCCCAAGAGGCAAGTATCTGTCTATCGATTTGATTAGCAAATATATGAATTTTGACTGAACCATGAGTGGTTACTTCCCTCACGTGTCCCACACGTTTAAAGCTCAAGTGGTTAGGGGAGCGGGGTTCATTTCATTATGCACAAAAATCAAGTGTTTATTTTTCGCTATTATTATTTTGTTGTTGTTTTTTGGTTTTTATATCTCTGGGTATACATCAACTCACATTTAATGGTTAGTTTTTGTTTTGCCGGCACAACTGTACTTATGTACAATACCATAATATTAATAATATTATTAGCGATATGATTATTGTTCGATTGGCTTTTGTTTTTTTGTGTTCACTTATTTACAATAATAATACACTTAAACATTTACAACGTTTATAACTACATTACAATTTTATTATATATACTTAGGACTGCTTATTGTTTTTGCTTCTCTACGGCTGGTTAGACTTTTGCTGGTAATTATTCTTATAGCTATTGTTACGTTTTTAAAGCTTTTCATGCTGTGAAGCTACTCGAAATAGGGCGAAGACTATATTAATGAAGCAATATTACAGAGAGATCTTATCTGACATACGATTAACTCTTATGGCTGACTTTATGCTTATCTTTCTTTTTCAGTTGTAGCTATATCAAGTTGTTCAATTCTTCTGAAGAAAGAAAGAGAAACTTTTTAATTTTTTTCATTGCAATTTACAATATGTTTCTTTTAGAATGTTTTGTATTTTCTATATCTTTTTTGCGGCTCTGTTCCCTGTTTATTATACTTTTTATTTGATCCAGTTTTTGTCCACATATTTGAAAGTTTAACTAAACATATTCCTTACTTTATGTACACCAATCTTGTATATCGTAATTTGTTAATCATTTTATCGAACATTTTTAACTATGAGCTTTTTCAGCTGGTCATACGTCAGATCAGTTTGAGAAAAGAACATTCTTTAGATAGATTCTATTCCACTTCTTAAATACATGTATTGTTAAAGGAGAAACATTACCAATATCTAACAGATTTGATTTATTTTCTCTAGATTCTTTTTGTAAAGTATCTTGCATCATTTATAGAATTTATTTTTAAGGAAAGAATAAGAATATGCAAATTTTTGCTGATATTGTGATTTTTTTATACTTTTCAAAGCCGTCTTTCGATTTCTTTGAAAGTTTCGTCAGTTCATTTGCGATTTTTGCATTTCTATTTCCTCTTTTACAGCATGCTTAAGGGTACGATAACTATAGACTGATATCTACAGAAATATAGCGACTTGGGCATAGATCTCCACGGCAACCAGGAGACCCATTATGGAGAGATTCACAGCGCAGTAGACGCGTCGCAGTGAACGTCGACGTTTACGCTGACGTTGACCACAACATTTGCCCCGGAGTCGCGTTCCAGTCTGCAGACGCTGTCGCGGATTATCGTCCTCGCTCCCGCTCCCGCTGCTGTTGCTGTTGCTGCTGACATCACTGTCGTCGCCACTTTCTCCGCTTCCTCCGCCGCTCCCGCTCCCGTCGTCGTCGGTGGGTGACGTGGCAGTGTGACTCCCGCGCCCATTTGTTGCAGCTCCATTGTGGCATGGCGGCCAATGTCAAACCGACGCCAGCGACGAGCTGCTGTCATAGGCCACCAGCAGCGAGTCATTCTCATCGCTGCCGCTGCCCGCACTTCGCTCCGACTCATTGATCACCTCCAGCTGCGTCTGTGGTCTGCTGATCTTGTACTTGTTGTGTCTTTTGTTTATCAGTACACTGCGTATATTGTTATTGGTGCGTTGACGCTGACCTCGCTGACCCTTGACCTTCAGTGTGGCACTGCGTGTTCGCGCCTTGTGCACTCTGGCGCCCAGCATGCTGCAATCGGCATCATCCTGCTGCTCCAGCTCCAGTTGCTGCTCATCCTCATCGTCATAGTAATCGTAGTAGTCATCATAATCGTAGCCAACGGCATCTTCATCTGCATCGTCGTCATCTTCCTCGTCGTAGTCAAAGTCAAAGTCAAAGATGGCACAGCAACCGCTTTCCACCTCAACACTGTAGCGTCGCTGTCGCTTCGATCTCTTGCTCTCGAGATGCGCTGGCGAGGATTTGCTGTGAGTGCTTACGCTCTTGTACATCGGAGCAAAGATGGCAGTTTTGGCCTGAACAGAGGAGAAGAGAAGGAAGGCAAGAAATGAGAAGGAGATAATGATAAGGATTTATAAGTTTAACATGAATATTTTTTAAAAGACTTTAAATTATTTATTTATTAATAAAATACGACAAAGAAGTAAACAATTTATAATTTTGTTTCATATTTTTGAAAATCTACCAACATTTTCATAAATTCACAATAATCATTACATTCATTCATTATTTGAATGAGAGTTTGCTTTTGATGTCTGTAGTTGATGTTCTATTTAGTTTTAGTACAGAAAAGTCATTAACTAAGTTATTTGAAATACACTATCCTTAATATATCTTTTAAATATATATATTTATTTTGTTTTCTGTCCAAGATATAGAGTCAGGAAATTAGAGACTGTGACGATAAGTTGCACTTTTTGGACATACTGAAAGCTTTGATAGTATTTACTTTACATTTATATATAACTCTATACTTTAAATTAAAGAAAAATAAATCTAATAACAAAATTTAATATTAGCAAATACAAAGAATATTCTTGTCATTTAAGGACGAATTTAATAACAGTAGTTTTTTATTCAGACTATTTGACTACTCATTTAATATTATTAATTTGAGCGTAGATTACTTAAAGGATACATCTTTTTTAATTGCTTAAATATATATTTTCAGTGCTTTTATTTTATTTGTCATTAACTCACCTCTGGTCCGCGCCATGTAATTCCTGAACGTACCAGATTGTAGAAGCGCAGCACGCCCCACATGGCAAGAACCTGTTTTGATTTAGCAAAGTGCAAAATTGTTATTGATAATGCATAAATGCAATTCACAAAAGCACTCAGACACACACACACTGTCATTCACAAATCACAATTCATTGAATCGAATGCACTTGTGATTGATGCGCAATTAATAACATATTTCCTAATAACACAGACGTTAATGGATTTGAGTAGTAAATAGATTATGTATCAAATGCCAAACATAGCCATAGATAAAAGATATGTACAATTTAATGGCAGTTTTATTGACATTATCAATAAAAATCACTCATACGTAAAAAGAATTAACTGTTGATAACATTTCAGTTCACCGGAGATTTTAATCACAATACACAACAACTTTTAAATTTTTTATAGCAAAACATTAAAACTTTTTCAAGTAAAAGTTTTGCAATGTTCAAGCTAAAATCGTTTAATAAGCAATTTTGTTTATTGGCTCGTCATTATGGCCTCAAGGGAGAATTGTGCGATCAAATAATGGAGATTCCCAAACGTGATGACAGCTATTTTTTCACATTACGCACTATACTGATTGGATTGTGTATCTACGGGGTGGTAAGTATTTAGAAAAATTGTATATTATTAATATTGGTATATAATTATTTAAAAGGTGGATGCTCTATTCTTTACCGTAAGATCTTATAGCAAGAGAAGCTTCATGCCGCTGACTCTGTGGCAAAATGATAACTATCCTTTAATTTCTCCTGAATATGCACGATTTGTGCGCACGATTAATCGATTGGCACAACTGCATTTTTGGGTTTTTCTGAGCTATGCTGCTATTAATGTAAGTTTGATATTTGAAATAAGAAATAGCACTAGATTCAAAAGTTCTTTCGTTAATAGAATCTCATTAATAGAACACTTAATTTCACTTTTGTTGCATTAAAAGATAATAAAATTATATACCAAAATAATATATAAATAATTAGTTCAGCTAAGGAAAATAAAAACAAAAGTTAGTGCTATTTCTGATTTCGCAACTTATATATTTCGTTAAAATGTGATTGTTATTTTTTCCTACAGGTTTCGCCTAAATTCATGTGGCCTTGGCTGACTTATCAGTACTTACTCATGGTCGTCTATATAGCGAAATTTTTAATTGATTCAGTAAAGGGCTGTTTAGACTGGAAACACTTTCTAATCAATGAACTTTTCATGCATACTCTGATCACTAAATTTGTCTATTACTGCAAGCTTAATTATGAGAAGCAGCTGTCGCCAAGTTTGGATGCTATTGAACTTCCTACTGAATTAAAATAACCCAGCGATAATTAAAATTTTTTTAATGAGTAATTTAAAAAGTAGAGAAAGTTTATCAAGTGGATATGCATATTTTATAAATTTTAGAGTGTTTAATTTTGTTTTTATTTACATTAAATAGAGTTAAGCTAATAAAGTCAATTCGTTTTCATTACTCATTTATAACTCTAAACTTTACTGCTTATTTTTGTTATGGGCTATTACCTCTTAGCAGCTTTTCACATTTATTATGAAATCACCAAATAGTTCTATAAATAATGCAATGCTTTAATATTTGACGTCAGACACGCAAGGCACATTCACAAAACACAATAAATCAAACATACAAATTCACTTTCTACTTACATTGATAAAAGCACGAGCGATAAAAAACGCAACCTCGGCTTTACACATGGCATCGAATTGCTGCAATATGGAAGAGAAAACATGTAACAATTTAATTTCATTAAATTTATACTATCGCAAAAATGAATATTATTTATATGAAAGCTATTTGTAACTGAGACTCCAGGTGTCCAGGTAAAAATATGTAAACGGCTAGTCTGAAAAATGCAATAACAACAACAATAGAAGGCGTAACAAAAGTGAAACGGACAAGGCAGACGACAGAACATAAAAACCCCAAAGAGAAAGAGAGAGTGAACAAAAATAAAATGCCACCCACTGTGAAAGTTTTTTTGTGTACCGGCGAACAGAGCGCAAAAAACATGAATTTTTACCTCTACAATTGCAATAAATTATGCATGAGGCGACAATTTTGTAACGTTTTGGTAGAAAAAAACAACAAACAGACAGCAGCGACAACAACAGGAGCAAGAACAACAACAACAACAACGCAGGGAACAGGAACATGAGCCTCGCAGCACGTTCGTAATAGAGAAAGCCGCAAAAACAAATGTTGGAGACAAATATAAATTGTGGCAGGGGAAGCCGACGAGGGGCAGACAAAATGGCATGGAAAAAAAAGTACAAGTCACAGTATCTATTTGTCTGTGTGTGTGAGTGTAAGTGAGTGTGAGTGCATGTGTGTAATATGCCTCTGGCAGTGCTTTAAGTATGGAAGAGAGGCAGTTAAAAAGAGTGAGCGGGATAGAGTGAGTGGGAGAATAAACTGGAAGAAGAGCGGGGCAATGTTAACTGGAGAGAGCGTTTGAGAGCAAGTGAATGAACTGCATGTGTGTGTGTGTGTGTTGTCAGCTTTGTGCTATGCCGCCGCTTTTGCTGCTGCCGCCGTCGACGCTTTGCAGGCGACGGACTCTTGAGTTTTTTTCCTTTTTTTGCTCAACTATATACGCTTCATTAGGCAAAGCAGGTACTTTAGCTTCCTCATCAGAAAGAATTCCACTTTGGGATTTTTAAATGAGGTTTAGTAAATAGGTACGAACCACTAGCTATTAGATACTTAAGGCTTAAGAACAAAATTAAAAGCTTTTTTTTTTACAACAATTAGCTGCTATCTCAATTGCATTGGACACTTTAAAAAGTTTTAGAGCCAAAGGTAAAGCAAAAAATTAATTTTAAATTTATATTTATTTATTTTGCTCAAGCTTACGGGAAAGTTATTTAAACTTTTCGTACTTTTTGTAGCGAACAATTTAATTTCAGCTCATTTTCTAACTTGTAAGATAACTTTGCTATTTATTTCTTAAAATTACAAACAAAGTTTTAAACACTGACAAATGAGGATGAGGAACTTTCTTAGCTTTGTGCTTAATTGATATTTACTCAAATGAACTGAACTGAACCTTTTCACTGAATCGTTTTTGCAATGCTAAATTACAATTGGAAAATGTAGTCAGTTGTGCAGATATTGTTTGATAGGTACACTGATTAAAAGATTTGCATGACAGCTTCCTCTTTCATTATTCCAATCAAATAGTTTTGCAAATTAGATAACTATCCAGAGCGTATTTGATTTGCCTCATTCCAAGCATGTTTCCCAACCAATTATTTGACATGCACACTGATTAAGTGAAGTGAATATATAGTGTTTGCCATGTATTTATTATTCTAATCAAATGCTTCTCCCCCTGAGTTGAAGCAAAAATAAATTGGTCTGTTGCTGCTCAAACACTATTTCCCATTTACCATTTTCAATTTATCGTAGCTTCTCCCTCGCTAGCTCTCTCTCTCCTACTCTTTTCTACTTCTAGCATAGCATATGCTTGGTGTTTGTGTTTACATTTCAATTTCATTGTCTGTGCTTTGCAGCGCATTCAACTGTCGCCAGCAACCGAGCATAACCTAAATCCTTTGTTTGATTTTAGCATAAAAAGAACCAACTTTTACATATGTAACGGATTTGCCTCTTGTTGTTGCTGTTGTTGTTATTGTTGTTGTTGCTGCAGTTGTTGAACTCGTTATTGTTGTTTGTTTCCTAGTGCCTGGGCCTTTGTAATTTATTTGTTTGTTTTGCCAGATCTTTGTGTCTTGCTTTGCTTTTGCCTCCAATTGATTTATGCCAACGCGGCATTCAACAACTCTTATTGATATCACTCACCAGCAGCTCCCGCTGCGCCAAAGCTTTCGTGGAGTTATGTGCAAAGTCTGGGGGATTGAGACTACTTTCACGAAGGACAAGAGTGGGTTGCCTTTCATTAAATTAATGGATCGCCCTTGGCGAAAAAAGCATCTTAAATATGCATTAAAAGCGTTTGGCTGGCGCTCTAAATTCCCCAACCTGTCGACGATGTAGAGCGTTGCCCGCCCCCCCCGAAAGGATTCTCACTTACCTTATTCACATGATCACGCAGAACATTCGAGTAAACCATGGCGACAGCTTCCAAGGCCATAAACGTAATATAGCCAATTATCCAGGGTACAATTAGGCCAGGGTTTTCCTGTGAGAATCAAACCAAAAACACAAAAAACCGGTGAAACACAATATTATATCGCTCTTAGAACATTTTCACTTCGACAATAAGGTAAATGTGGGGGCGTGGGCGGGGGAGAAGGGAATGGAAGGAGGCTGCCCACAAAAACCATTCGCACACCTTTGGCTGGGAATCAAATTGTTGGCATTGATTTGCTCGCTGCCACTATATAAAATATTTTATGTGCCATGTGAGACCATGCAGCTGTGAGTGTGTGTGTGTGTGTGATTGTGTGGGCCTGCGTGTGTTTCTGTGTGTGTGTGCTGTAATTTATCTTGCAATGGCGCAAAACCTCTGATTGGATTTTTGGCGCTTTTTCGCGTGTGGCGTTTTTCGGTTTTTATTTCGTTTTTTTTTTTGTGGGCAGCTGCTGCTGACAGTTTTAACCACATATTTTGCGCAGTAATTTGTAGACCAAAAATGTTTCATAACCTTATTGCGTTTAAATTGTAATGTCGATGTTGCAGTTTGTAAATTGCATAGTTTATATTCATTTAATTGGTTTAGTCTAGGTAAATAAAATAGCTTGTTGAATGAAAATGGCTTTCATGTTTATATTTTATTTATTTTGGTAATCCTACCGCTACAAGTGTAAAAAACTTTTAAATCATTTCGAAAGTCAACATCATTGAACTTAAATTCTGTTCATTAATTTAAATTTATAAATTTAAATTCATTCAATTCATTATTATTTCCTAATTTTATAATATAATGATATTAAATAAACTATTTCATTTTCTTTTCATTTATTTATGTTTTTATTTTATTAGGTTTAATTTTTCTACCTTACTTTAATATTATTGCGATAATCAGATCAACATTACTAATAGTTTAATTGAATTCAATTCAATTCATTATTATTTCCTAATTTTATAATATAACGAGTTAATTTGTTTATTGAACAAAATTATTATCCAATTGTTTAATGTTTTCTGTCGATAACTAAATCCTAATGTAATTACGAACTTTTCGATAAAAGCAAACATTCTTTGGTAATAATTAAATAATGCAATTAGCATTATTTAACAAAAGAGCGCTTGCAAAAATTTTAGTTTATACACAAGCGAATTTTGTGTTGACTTCATTGCAATTTTTAATACACACATATTTTATTTTCATGCGCTTAACAATAATTGCTATTTACATTTTGCCACATCAACACTGATTGTTTATTGTTGAATTAAATAAATTAAAATGTTGCATAAATAAATATATACAAACTGATTTTCGAATAATTAACTTATTGGCATATAAAAACATCAAGTAATTGTTGTTTCCGTAGAGTACACATCATGTTGTTGTTTTTAATTTAGTTCTCTTCACGCAGCTGCACATTGAATAGCATTGTTGGCAAACAAAATTGTTGCATTGTATTTCAAAATACGTTGGCAGCTCTAATTAAGGCCACTTTCCAATGTAATATTTAAGCGCATCAGCTGCTGGCGTCTAAAAACAAACTGCAATTCATTTGCTCAACAAATGGCATACTCTCACACTCTCTCACACTCCCATACACACACATGCACACACTTCCACACACGCATACAGTCGTACTCAAATAATTGTAGCATACTTTTCGGGGGCGGCAACTGTATCGTTGTCATCGCCGTTGTTTTGGGCTGCTTTTGCTGTTCTGTTCTATTTGTTGTTGGGTCGAAATTAAAAAATTCCACACAAAGCGCTACGCAATGTTCTCTTTCCTGCCTGGCCGTAATCTTTGTCATGTGTCGCCGGCAGTCGTCAGTTTCAACTCCAACCTCATCCTCATGCTTAGCTAAACCGACAGATGGATCTTCATACCCAATTGTGTGACAAATTGTCTACATTTTCAGCCACTGCGAATGTCATTTTGTTGTTGCTGTTGTAGCTGTCCTTGTCATTTTTCTATTTTTTTTTTGACAACCCTTCCAAATATGCCAGTCGGTCCATTTGAAGTAACAACATATTTGCATTTGTTGAAGCTTAGAACATGAAGAGTTCATCACGGGGTTCATCTTTATTTAGAATTTCAACCCATCGACTAACACATTCCTCAAGCAAACTATGCTTCATATGTGGTTTAAGTCTATTCACGTTTTTTCTATAACTTATAGTTTAATATCTTATTATATTTTTTAAATCATTAATAATGTAAGAAATGAAATGATCAACGACCTTTATTAACTAACAACTTTTTCATCTAGCTGCTCCCACATAAATAATGTATCAACTCAAATATTGAAACGGAACGTTTTGGTCAGAAAAAGATTTATTTGTTTCTGGTTCCGTCGCAAAAAGGGCATTTGACTTTCAGCAAATTCACTAATGACCTCTAGTTGTTACCATTGTTTTTCAAATATCATTCGATGCAGCAGTGAGTGAATAGGGGAGGCGTGTCGGATATGAGCTCCGCCTACCATATATAGCTGGCCGGACTGGTTCGTAATTTACATTTGAATGCGCTTTATTTGCCAGGGTCTGGTAAACAGTTCAGTCCAGAGTTCGAGTTACAGTTCCCCAAAAATTCGCATAATTTAGGCACATGCGTCATATGTATGTATATGTAAATGTGAGGTTGTGTGTGAGTGTGTATGTGTGTGTGTGTGTTAGGGAAATCTGTTTGCTTGTCAACCTTTTGTTGAATTTTGTGAAATGCCCCAAAAAAGCTCTTAACCAAACAGTGAATGAGACTTACCCGACATATGCCAAATATCAACACAATGCTGAGCAATATCATCGACATTTGTGTGCCAATTATGGCAAAATATGCAATTTGCACACCTGCAAAACACAAACACGTAAACGTATAAAATTAGTAACAATTCAAAAGCCATTAGGAGTGCGTTTTGTATCAACAGGAATTCCCATTTTTGCCATAAATTACAAAGAAATTATTCCCACAAATTCTGCAGAAGCTGCAAATATGATAAATACACATATTTTTCAACTGGAAAATTTAAACATGTTTCTTTTAGCAATGTTCTTTTACCCAAACAATTTAACTCTTTGAGCATTGGAAATATATGAAAAGAAATGACTGCTGTTATTTTAAAATAAATACTGACTCGACTGTGTAGATTAGAAAAAACATTTTTGGTAGCATGTTATCTATTATACCTGTAGTTGTTTAAATAGCAGTTCAAGGAATACCCTGGATACCATGCTTAGTAGTTATAAAATCAGATTGGAGCTACAGTCGAATGTGTTAGACTGTGCTAAATAAAAATTGAACAGTGCTTTAATATTAATTACTATTCCAAAAGTGTACCATATACATATATATTTTTTTGTAAAAATTGTTGCTCTATTTCATGTAGTCTTTGATAGCTAGGTGTTTGTCAAAAAAAGGAATTTGTACGAGAATCAAAAAATTATCGAATTAATATATTTAATCGTAAAACAGAAAAACTTCCTAAACTTAATTAATTTGTTTTTTTAGGTATACTTAATATATTTCTTTCTATACTTCACAGAATTATTTCTGTATTTGTATTTCTGTATTTCTTATTTCTGTTTCTAATCCAGAGCTACAAGAACAACCTTTACTTATTTTTAAAATTGTTTCAGTTGATGTTTCTTTCACTGCGTCTCATGTGACATTTTTCGCCAGAGAATTACCCATATATAAATGGCAGGGTCTGTAATACCTCCTTCTGTTACATATAATTTTTGTACGCTTAAATTTATAATACCCTTCTCCTCTTTAGGTAACTCGTTTACGCTTACTGAATATCCAGAGTATTTTATAGTCTAGCAGTTTAACGCAATGTTCGTCTGCTTGCTTTGAAATGGAATGTGCTTTATTAAGTTGCAAGTGTGACAGCCGCAATGCTGTCTACGTATTATTTATTTATTAAAATGTCTTGTTTATTATGCTGATGTTCAGTTTATTGCTGTCCAGAGTATTTGCTCAAAGCCTGTATGTGTGTGTGTGTGTGTCTCTGCGTATGCTTAATTGCTTATAAGTATTTATGAGGTTTATGCTTACCGTAGTAGACGTCCTGCAGGTCGGCAGATTTATGCATGTTCACATTGATGCGCCACGAGTATATCAAGACAATTAGCAGTGAAATGTTCTAAAGCGAAAGAATGGCTTATTAAATGGTTTATTAAAACACATATCACGCATACGCAACGTGCAACCGCATGTAAAATGGTATCGTATCGTCGTATTCTCTTTGATATCCGAATGAAACACGTTTTTACTTTAAGCAGGCATTAACTCATTGGCAGAGCAAAACATAAATGCGGCACCTCACCTAATTAAATGCGAAATTTTGCACTCGCTGAGCACATTTATTACTCTCAAACTCTGCCTCATTGGGGGTAAGTGTACTTGGGCTTTGCATTCATGCTAAACACGTAGCCTTCTCGTTGCCAACTCACTCAAGTGTCTCTTTGCAACAATAAAACGTGGCACTAATTGCAGCCAGATACGAGTATCAAAAAAAAGAAACAAAAAATGGCAACAACAGAAACTGAGGGCGAAAAACAAATCCAAGTTAACTTTGCCAGTTGCATGCACATAATTTGTTGCAGTCGCTACGGCAATTGTGGCAAGTTGTTGCTCCCATTCAAGTACAAGAGAGTACAAGAGTACATTCAGGCGTAAGTATAACAAGTAAGAAAGCTACAGTCGAGTGTACTCGACTGTGAGATACCCGCTACCCATTTTTAATAAAAGAAACATATTTTGCGGTATTTTCTCAAAATATACCGAATATACTGCAAAAATACTAAAAATATACCAAATGGTATATTTGGTATATCGACATAGTACCGCATTCAAAATATACCATAGACGGCACAATATACCAGATTGTCACCCAAAGCAACTCAGACCCCTACTGAGTAGGCGTTTTTGCCCATACAAAAGTATTTCTTTAATAACTTCGACAATTTTTATCTGATCGCAACCAAATTTTCAGGAATCATAACTACTATAGTAGTTATTGTATATACCAAAATTCGCAATTCTAGCTTTAAAATTACGCTTGTTATTCGATTTTTTTTGATTTGCGGGGGCGGAAGTGGGCGTGGCAAAAATTTGAAACAAACTTGATCTGCGTGCAAACATAACAAATGCTGTCGAAAAAAAAAATTATAGCTCTATCTCTTATAGTCTCTGAGATCTAGGTGTTCATACGGACAGACGGACAGACACACAGACGGACAGACGGACAGACGGACAGACGGACAGACGGACATGGCTATATCGTCTCGGCTGTTGACGCTGATCAAGAATATATATACTTTATAGGGTCGGAGATGCCTCCTTCTACCTGTTACATACATTTCCTGCCGGCACAAAGTTATAATACCCTTCTACCCTATGGGTAGCGGGTATAAAAATCCTGAGCACGATTCGGCCATTAACATAAATTATAAGCCATAATGAGCGACATGTAATTGTAATTTATATGGGGCAACAGATGAGCACAAAGAAGTTGCTACTGCTCTGCTCTGTTGTGCTCTCCATAACACTCCATCGGAATGCCATAAACTTGAATATCTTAACTTAAGCCTCACTACGAAAAAATAATGCAGTAGAAACTGTAGATTGTGCTAGACAACAATTAATTTTCATTTGCACGGAACCATTGGCTACCAAATATCTTTTGAAATTCTTTGATATTCATTTTTACTAACTAACAAGTAAAAAAGCTACAGTCGAGTATGCTCGACTGTGAGATACCCGCCATCTATTTAATATACCACAAAAATATTAAAAATATACCAAATGGTATACTTGGAATATCGATATAATACCATACCATACATTCCAAATATACCATAGAGTGCAAAATATACCATTTATTCTATTTTCCTTATTTTTCTTTATAAATGTTAATAAACTTTATATATTTTTTATTTGTATTTTTGCATTTTAATTACACATGATAATTTTTCTTTATTTTTATATATAATTTTTGTATTCGAAATAATGTTTGTCTATTTTTTTAATCTTCTTCTATGTTTATCTAATTTTTGAGGTAATTTTGGCAAGCAAATTAATTTTTCTTTTTCAGTTATTAAAATTTAATAAACTGCATACATTTTTTATACCTGTTTCTATATTAAACTATTTTTGCAAGCAATTTTCAATTCTTAAATTTTGCAATTTATTTTTCTATCTTTGCAAAGCTCTTTTGTAATCAAATTATTTACTCTTTTTTTTTAGCTATTTCATTGTGTATTTTTGCATGCAAAAGCATTTTTGTTTATTTTATTTTAACTAAATAAAGTGTGTGCACTTTTTAATCGTACTTTTGTATTGCTTTTGTGGTTTGCTTTTTAGAAAATTGTGGTCAGGTCATTCACTAAATAAAAAGAACCCGACTTCGTACAGGACATGATAATGAGGTTTAAACATTCGCGTTGCAAATGAAAGGAAAAAATGCTATAAAAATGTTCGCTTGTCGCGACACTTGTATTAATTACGACATAATTACTAGAGGACCATAAAGGACCGGACCGAACCGGAGGCGACGGCAACGCGATAATGGTTGGGTTGGGCGAAACAATGGTAGCAGTTTGCAGCGACATTGCGCATACCACCCGTGGGACGGGAGGCACTCATTCAAAAACAAACAATGTGCAACTACAACTTAATAACAAATGCAGAATGCAGGCAGAAGGGGGAGAGGAGAGGAGAACTGTTGGACTCGTTGCACTTACAATTGTGTAAATTGCACTTGTTATGGCCAAATTTTTGGCATGCAACATGCGACAGCAGCGAGTGCCACCAGTTAGCGGTCCATATGGATAAAGGATGACGGACTTCATTTTTTCACTGCTCGCTGTGGCAACCGAAATGCAAGTTTTGTGTTTCGTTTTCATTACGTTGACAACATGACGAGGACCAGTTGTTGCTCTTGTTGTCCGCACTTATTGTTGCTTGCGTCCTTGTTGTCGCTGTTGTCGTTGTTGTTGTTGTTGAGCTAGCGACGCAAAAACATCCATTGAAGGCGACTCTTTCACTGGTTCTCTCTGTGTATTCTGTTGGCCTGCAAAAATTAAAGATAAAATTCAAATTTGCGTTAAATCATTGCATTTAAATGGACTTTTCATTTATTGCTCTGCATTTTTTGTTGTGTGTGCTCTCGTGATTTCTACTTCTCTCTCTCTCTAATTCAATCAATCTTGCACAACAACAAGCATTTTATTTCCCCATATGTTGCTCTCAGTTGCCTCAACAATTTGCTGCATCTACTTCATTCTATATGCATACACATACTCGTATTTGTTGTAAATATTTTCATGTGAAATGCTTCGAATTGTTGGAATTTTTGCTGCATTTCTCGCTTGAGCACTTAAGCTGTTTAAGCCCGTATTAAATGCTGTTCATATTTTATACATATACATATGTGAAAGTTGGACATATTGAGTTATTGCTTCATGGCTCAATCAATCCGTACTGCGAAAGGCTTTAACAAGCGTTCAAACATTATTAATGAAGCTTTTAATTGAGATCATTTTTGATGAGAAAAGTGTTCTTTACATTTTTTTTTTATCTATAACACGTAAAAAAACTACAGTCGAGTGTGCTCGACTGTTTGATACCCGGCACTTATTTTGAATAAAGGTATAATAGAGAAGTAATTTATTACAAGAAATACTAAAAAATTTATCATCGATTAAATTTGGTATATTGATATAGTACCCCACAGTATATATACCAGATTCTCAACCAATACAAAAGTTTTTCTTAAATAACTTCCATAATTTTTATCCGATCGCATACAAAAATTAAAAGATTCATAAATACTATATTTATTATATGCATACCTTCAAAATTGCGCTTCTTATTTCATTCCACCTGTAATAGTCTCTAAAATCTAGGTATTCATTCGGACGGACACACAGACGGACAGACAGTCATATCAATATCGAATATATATACTTTAAAGGGTTGAATATGCCTCCTTCTGCCTTTAACGTACATTTCCTCGAGGCACAGTGGGCAATAAGAGAAAATCCAAATTTCGCTAGAGTTGAATGTTGTTTTATGCAAATGGAGAAGTATTTAGCTTGACAACAAAATAAATAATTGATAGAAACAATTTCAGCAAACGTCTCTTATACAATATTTGCGGCATTTATTCAATTTGCGTACCTTTTTTTGTGTCCCTCCCCAGGCCCCATTCAAAACCATCTTTCCATGCACACTAATACGCTTAGAAACAGTCCAACAACAGCAACACACAAAAGTCATTTCGTGTTGCGATACAGGGAACAAACCATTGCCATGTATAGATTCTCTGATCAGCTTATGCCACGCCCCCTCCTCCGCACATCGCCCACATTCATGCATGTGGCAAGCACAGACATGGATAAAGTCAATGCTTGCAGGTATCATGCAACAAAAAAAAAGACATAAAAAACTCTTATCGACTCTTTGATGCTCTCGATTGAAAATAGAGAAAAATATACACAAGAGAATCACAACGAAATAAATACATGGCTTCAGTGTAACAGCTGATAATACCCTTGATTGGTACTCTTAACGTGTCGAGGGTATACAAAAAGTGGAACGCAAAATTGATGCAGGCCATGTTAGAGCGCTTATTGAATTGAATTTGTTGACTAGGAATTCGTGAACCGCTTTGATATGGCAGCTGTTCCGTGTTGCTTGCTACATGTCAACGCAGCGATTGCAATTTGTGTCGACTCGTGGCGCCTTTAGTTATGCAACAGCAGCGGGAGGACTTTAGTCGAGCGAGTGCCTCTGTGTATGCGCGCCTCCCGAAATCAATCATACGCCAGCATGGCCGCCAAAATCGAAATTGACACAAACAAAAAAAGGGACGAGAGAAAAAAAAACAACGACCGAACTGAAACCGAAAACAAAGCAGGCAAAGTGTGTAATGCGATATTTTTTATTGATTTTTTATATGTGCTCGTCTCTTTCTCTTTCACTTTCTGTGTGTTTGCGACACTCGACTGCGTATAGAGCGTAGAATAAAGCGGAGTGATGTGTGCGAGGGGAGTGCACTGGCACATTGTATTTGAGGCAGACGAGTTGGCTGATATGAAAGCTCTTGATGTTTGCAATATGCATTTGCAACTTGACTCTAAGGCCAAACCCCATTCAAAAGCTACACAAAAACCCTTCAAGCTGCATAACCGCAAATGTGCGAGAGCATGCTCAGCATTCTCTGCTGTTGCTTCTGTTGCTTCTGTTGCTTCGTTTGCTTCGGTTGCTTCGGTTGCTGTTGCTGCTGTTGCACTCAACCGGATTTTATGGCTAGCAATCTTGAGACTCTTATTCAAGTTGGCATGCAGTGAGTGCAAATAATAATTTAATTTCAATTAAAACAAAGCAAAAAATGCTGCATATCTCAACTGCAAAGTGCTTCAGCACTCTGGCTGGCATTTGGAATTTGTTTCATGTTTATTCTTTCTTTTCGAGTGCAATAAGTTAAGACATATCCTTGGCCTGAATGTGCCATTTTTGTGGTAAGAGTATTCGCAGCCCTTTCATATTCACCTGATCATTTTTGCCGTGTAAGCTGTGCTGGCATTTTCTTATTTGTTTTACTTTCAGCGCTTGCCATTGTTTGTTTTGGTTTCGCATTTGCTGCTGATATTTTATGACACTGTAAACATTTTACATTGTGAATGGGATTCAGTATGTGTAGCTTGTTGGCCGTTCTTTTGAGTCTGACCATCAGAGCGTGTGAGGTAAAGAAACGTGTCCTTGCACTGCGCACATACCTCGGACTGAGCTAAAGAGTCTCTCTCGGAGACATGCCACATTTTACCCTACTAAATGCTTTGCTTGCCAATTAGTTCTTAACACGGCTTTGCCATCAATCATATGTCAGAAGTTTTTGCATTAGACATAATTACTTAAGCGCCAACTAATTGAAAGCATCTTAGAGATTTGTCTGGCGTTGATTAAGTGCCTTGTGGTAGGCCCCACAAATATCTGGCGATATTTGTCAAAAAACTGACAATCCTGTGGCCCATCATTAATTAAGCATACGCATGATTCACCCGACAACAAATATCACGGGTTGTCTGCTCGCACGTCAATTGAAACTTTCGCTTGCTTTTATCCGTAGCAGCGTCAGCGTCAGCGTCAGCATCAGCATCAGATACTGATGTTCAGCATTAACTTTGGGAACCAAAGTGCCATTGAGTGGCAGTGCGAAAAATAGCATTAAAATCGATTGCCACTTTCGCAGTGCATCGAATATCTTTAAGTGTGCCAAATTGAAAGTGAGAAGATAGTGAATTCAAGCGCGTTTATTATGTGAATGCTTGTAGATGTTTTGATTATAGATGCAGCCGGCAATTCGACTTTAGGGAAGTTATTTTCTTATAAAACGAATTGAATAAGACGATAAAGTAGAAGCCACAAATTTTAAACTTAAAATTTGAGTTGAAAGCGGAGTTAAGAACTATTTGCGCAGAAGTTAAACAATTTGTGTATGCTTAAACAAAAGTAGAAATTTAAAGTTGGCTAAGTCAGCCAACTTAAGGAAAGTTTTCTTATAAATTTCTACATGAATAATTGAAAATTAACAAACTTCTTTTTGTTAATGATCGAGAACAGTTAAAATATTGTTTGTTTCGCTCTTCGTTTCTTCTCCTTAGCAGCTGGATATGTTATCAAGCAAATTGTATCTCTTTTTATCAATTTTGCTGAAACCGAATGTTCCGTAATTTATTTTTTTTCTTTTCTTTGGATATACGCAAAATTTGTGGACTAGCTATTGGAGCTGTTCGACAGTCAGTTGATTATTACTCAGTCAGAGGCAGTCATCAGGGTTTTTGAGGGGCCGGTCACAAATTACTATTTGAAAGCTAAGGGGCAATAGGCAAAGCGGAGGTGGAAAGACGGCAAGAGAGCAAGAAAGATGAGCTCATAGCAAATGTGCAAAATCTCATTTACAGTTCAGCTTAAAAATGGCAAACAAACTCAGAGAAAAGCCCAAAGCCCAAAACTAAGAACCCAAAAAAAGAAAAAAAAACCAAACCCAACTCTAGGCCAATCTGGAATAGCCACAGAACCAGAGATAGTTGGATAAACATTGGCCAGCTGCCAGCCAGGACACATCATCGACAACCAGAGGCGGCAGAGAGTCGTTTTGTTGTTCTCCTTGTTGGACTATTTCCGGCTTGAACAAACTTGACTTGATGTTATTAACTTTGTTGCTGGGCGCACAATTTGATGAGCTTTGATATGAATGTATGAAATAATTTTTAAAATTAAAAGGAAAATGCTCAGATGGGTCGCCAGACTTAAAGTCGAAGGCGAAGGCAAAGGCGACATTGAATTAAAGTGAGAAATGTAGGCAAAAAAAAGAAGAAGAAAGAAATGGTGACTTTGTAGTAGGCACAAAATGAATAAAGCGGCTTATGAAGATGTAAGAGATGCGAAGCTTAAGTTAATAAGGCAGCCAAGATTAATGAGGAACTTTTGCGTTTTTCTTTACGCACAATTGAAATGCAAGCTTAAAGTAGAGAGATACAGCTACAGTTGCCATTGGCAACCATTTGAAAAGTCAGCCACGCAAATAATAAATAAATACATATATACATATATGCATTAATGGCATATTTCAGCTGATATTCGTTTTGCGAACCCTTGAGGCGAAAAACCGCATGCCAGTTAATTGCACATTGGGCCGGGTTATGTACAGATAATCGCCACATAAAGACATTTCATTATTGCCCTTTGTTTCGGTTATGGTTTATGCTTTATGCTGTGTTGTGCTGTGTGTTACATTTTTATAATAATGTAACACAGACAAAAACCACAACAATAACAACAGCAACATCAACGTTAATAACAATAACAAGCGTGTTACGCAAGTTGTGGCAACAAAACTGGGCCCCAAACTTTACTTCTTGTCCTGCCCTCAGGCCTTGTCCTTGCCCTGACTTTTTGTGTATTTGTTTGTTTGTGTGTGCGTATTTGCCTAGCAAACATTAAAGTTTTGTGTTGCGTTTGGCTTTGTTTGTTAGCCGCTTGCTTATTTGGCTAATTTATGCTACGCTTTATTGCTTGCTTTTGTCGACACGCCATAACATTATCAGTTAGCTTGGAGCATGCCTCCCAGGTTGGGCAGGCAACACGGGGCGTATGCGTATTGCGGCTGCCATTGCCGCCTTTTGTCTTTGACTTGAAGGTGTTTACCATTTTGGGGGGCCGCATTATGATTCATTGTTTTGGCTCGGTTCGCTTGTGTTAGGCCACAGTCAAAAGGTAGCCAATTCTGTAGATTTATTAGTCCCTCCACCCACCGAAGCACATACTACATAATGAAGTTCTTTAGCCAAGTTAATGTTTCTGCAGTTAAACGGCAGCTGCTGTTGTCAGCATTTATTAATGAGTGTGCAGGATGAGTCGAGAATGGACAGATCACAGAGATTATTAATCGACCGATGAAAGGGAAATGGAATAAATCGCCTTGAGTGTCCAGCCAAATAAATTCATTTAAATCGATTCAGAAACCTGAGCATGAATTCACTTTGTTGACTATCTCTTCGCCTTCTTAGCTGTGTCTAAGTACCTGTTGCCGCTGCATCACAAAGCAATTTGGCCCAGTCTAGCAGCTCTATTCATTTCCTAGACCTTTTTGCGCACATCAGGCTCAATTTGTCAGCAAGTGCGCGTCTAACATTGCAACAGACACTTAACGTCGACCTCCTTCGCTTCTGTTTTCCATCTACTTCTCTTTCTCTATTCCATTCTCAGTGCTCGCCGTGAAATAAGCTCAACCGTGTTCTAACAATGCCTTTTACCTTTGCCTTACCACTTAGTGCTAAACCCAAGCCCAAAACCCAAATGCGATGGCATACGGGGCGTATGTGCAATTTACTAACTCAGACAGCTCGCCTGGCTAAATGATGGCAATGTGCTTGAATGTGTGTTACACTCTGCGTGTGTGCTTGTGTGTGGTTGTGGGTCTGCGTGTGTACAGGCTGGCAGACAAATTATGCAAATATGCGTGGCATATGAGCAGGGAATATTACGCATACGCCGAGTGTGCCATTAAACGCCCAAATGGGCGTCATCTTTGTGGGCGGGTTGGGCTGTGTGTTTTGTGCCTAATCAAAAGTGCTCCAAGAAATCGCATACATTTTGATTATATGTCGTTACCGCTTGAGCTTTGATACATGAAATTTCAACACTTTTGTTTTTTTACGGCTTAGACAAGACGCATTAAGTTTTAGAATACCTTTCTCTTAACAATTTTGTACATTTCTCATAACATTAGGTTTATATATATATTTATATATTAATGCATGTTTTATTATACTTTTTGGTAAATTTAAAAAATGTTTAGATATAACATTTTTTGATTTTAGTTAGCTATTAGACGACGAAAAATCGTATTTGAAATATGTAAATTTACAAATAAAATCATAAAGGAAAAATATTAAATTAGTTAAGCTTTACTTTTTCTTCTCAAAGTAAAAATATTGCAATAAAATGAAGAGAAATAAGTAAAGTTAAATAAAACGGTAGTTTAAATAAAAGGAAATTATTCCGAACCTCAAAAGATAAATCGATTTATTTGTATAAAGTTTAATTGAATATTTTATATTGATGAAATCTAAAGTACCCATTAAATCAATACTAGTTTTTAATTAATTGCATGATTATTGAATAATTTACACATGGAGTACTAAGTACGTTTATTTTGATATAAGCAAATTAGCTTAGTGCAAATAAACCAAATAAATAATAATTTATGGAAATGCAATTTGATTTCTAGTTTTTTTTTTTATACAAATACAAATACAAATAATATTGAATTGTGTATTCTGGAATGCGATTTGGCAAACTACGAGTACACAAACGCAACGCAGCTCAGCTTGTTGTTTATTTTATTTGGCTCATGCGAAAAACTCAAAAATTGTCGGATTTCCTGTTACGAACGCGTATAGCAAACAGACACACTACGTCACGCACACACACACACTCGCACACACTCACACACATACACGAACTTACACAGGTGTGCGGCATCGTCTGTCAAGTGGCTTGGGACTCAGTTGGTTTTTCGGGTCGGAATTCGTTACCTTCTTCAGCTACCGCGTGGCTCGTTTGCTGCGTGTTTACAAATTTAAAAATTTGTTTGTGTTTACTTGCCCTTGTCGGTGGAAAATTGTGGAACGGGGGCAGGTCGAAAGGGAGTCTGTGGCAATGGGGCTGAAAGGTGTCTTGGCATTTAGCGTGCATTGTCATAAGTCTGCGTGTTCTGCTCGTGACTTTTAAAGAAATTGTTTTATGCCCAGCGAGAGGCGAAAGGCGGCTGACTGTGGTTTAAGGTGTCGTGGCAGCATTGTCTTTACCTACTTAATAAATGGTTTCATTTAATCACAGACTTTTATGGGGCACGCATCTAGGATTTATGCATATTTATCTAAAGCGTCAGCCAGATCATCCAAGGTTAGGTAAACTTTATCCTGCGGTTGACATAAATCAGCATTAAAATAGGTCGAAAGCCAAGGCCGCAACTCTCTGCTGAAAGCTGATGAAAAGCATTTTCGGCTGACTTCTAAACATTTTCATGAGTCATAAAAGAGAGGTTTAATTCCTCAGCCAAATACAATTTGTAAGGATGAGCGTTAAATGCGCTAAAAAGATGACTCATGCTAATTGGTATATGTCGGAAATTGCTCTCATGCTTGGCAGTTATTTAGCAAGCTATACTACAGAGATACTAAAGAAGTATATCTATCTTAGGTGAATAATTTTTCATTCGATGAAGCTTAAATTACCTGCCACTTTCAGGCATCCAAATCAAATTCATCTTAGCCTCGAATTAAACCACAAATTCTGTGTACTTCAGCCAGTTGGGATAAAAGACCGCAAAAAAGTAAAAAAGAAAAACAACTTTGTGGCAAGGGAAACTTTGTCATTGCTGCCACTGCCGAGATCTAAGTAGGAGACAGAGAGGAGGCTCCAAAATAATTTGCCACAAACTAAATTGCAAAAAGCCTGGTGACGAAAAAGGGGGGAAGAACAAACAATAGGGCAGGTTTTGGCCCTAACACGAACTGTCAACTAACGTCAGCCTTGCTCTCTCCCTCTCCCTCTCCCACTGTTCTGTTTTTGTTTTTCTTGCGTCTCTTTCTTCTTGGTTGTTGAGAGAATTTTTGAGCCGGCAAGCAAATGCAAAGTTCAGTTGTAGGCAACTTTTTGCCAACCGCTAAAATGACTTGCAGCACTTTTTTGTCTCGGGTTGGAGGAGTGGAAGGCAGCTCGAAGAATATGCCGCATTAAAGTCCATTTAGTGTAATTGCAGTCGCTGAGTTGTAACTTTGGTTGTCAGCTTTAAGACATGCAACGTAAATTCCATAACACGTTTATATAGTATTATGTGCCCGTCGTCCAAAAACTAAAAGCAATTAAAGCCCCTTGTCAACAGCTGCTTCCAGCGCAATTTCTCACTTCTCTCTCTCTTTCTTGCTGTCTCTTTCACTCAGTAGTGCTTTTCGCTTCTTCATTGGCGCAACGCATAAAATTTGACTGATTAAGTGCTGGGAGGAAGTCAAGTGGGCTTGCTTGGATTGGATTGGAATGGAATGGTCACCAGGATGTGAAAGATGGGAGAGTTTCAGTGCAGCTGCAGGCAACAGTCGTCTGCCAAAAAGTTTTCTTCGTCATCTGCTGGCTTTCTACCCTCTAATGAAGATATCAATGGGGTTGATTATTATATTTCTAAATTTGAATATATTATGTAAAATAAGATATAATCATTTAATCATAGATTACTTTGTTAATCTGTTTAAACCAATTATCGAAATAATAAGTTAAGAAGAAGAGCGCTTAAAATAAAGAGTGCATAGAGAGTAACTTGTAGTCCAACCTCAGATTAAAGTTGAACTAGTGTTGGGTTGGCTTGATTTTATGTAGGCCACGTGATGTTCGTTTTTGTTTTAGCCTCATCTCCTTTTATTGTCGGTGCTTTTGTGTGCGCTTCTTTCGCTCGGGCAGCTGTTGAAGACATTTGACGTCGGCGTCTTTTGATGTTGCTGTGAACAATTGCGGGTTCAATGTTTTTGGTCATGCGATTTGATGACCTTGTCCAGGAGCGACTTTTATTTTTACGACTATGCATAGAAAGTCATGCGGCTTACATCTGAACTGGATGATAATGAAAGCGGATAAATGCAAAAGCTAACATATTTCTCTGGCATTTCGCAGACCAACTGGAATTACTTCTGCATAAGCAATGAGGTCTACGTCGGAGCCTCACTTTTATGACCAGCTTACACTGCATTTCGAACTCTAATGAAATAATTTTCACATCGTGCAGATGCAGTCGTAAAATGTTCAACAACTGACGCGATCCTCTTTTTGATTAAAAGGTTCTGAAGTTCATTCCACTATGATTATTTAGCTTGAAAAAATGTTCATCTAATTTGTTTTGATACATTGTTATAATCAATTTATTAAAATAGTTACTCCTTCAATATTTTAATTCCCAGAGCATATATAACTTCTTAACATATTAGTCTCTGAGTATAGGAATATGATATCTATGCATTTTAATCATTGTTTATTAAATTACATATGTAAATGCAGATTAACCGCAGCTGCATTTGCAAAAGGGGTAAAGGTTGAGGTGAGCAGAGAAGTTTGATAACCCGCTAATTAGGACTTTAGGTAATGCAATTTGAAATGCTTGCACAGACAGCTAAATCAATGCTATCTAATTTCAATGAGTGCTATTCGAACTCTTTAATTATTTGCTTATTAACTAAAATTTGATTATCGAATTGTGTAGTCAAATAACACAGGAATTTGGAATGTTTGTAATCAATAAGTTGTCAAAGAGATTAAATCGATTAGAGAGAATTCCAAATTAGTTTTGTTAAGTACACAGTTAAAAACAATTTAATCATAGAAATTTACGAGGTGATTTCAAATCATTTTCGTAGTCAATAAAAATGATCGTGACGGAGAATGTCTTGTCTGACCGAACTCATTTGAAGGCAGTTGAATGTTGAATGTGGAATTGTTACCGGTAGTTACCGCTACTCAAGCGTCATCAGCTTCCAATTGAATGCGGACTGCCAAAAAAATTTGCATATTTTATTAAATTCCCGCACAAATATCCAATCAATAATGTAGTACGCCATTGCTGGATCCGGCTGTCCGTCCGTCTCTCCGTCCCTCAGTCCGTCCGTCTTTCTACCCGGTAGCCCAACTCCTCGGCTCCGGCGCCAGCCAAAGCCGTGCCAAATTAAGTATGCATACGTATTCAAATGGCTCAACGAGGCTCTCGCACTTTGGCAGTGGCAGTGGCAGTCGAAGAGGCTGAGGCAGTGGCAAAGTCAAAGGCAATGGCAACGCTAAAGCGGGCTATACAAATATGTATACACATATATAGAGAGTGGAGCAAGTATGCAGGATATGCGAGGATTGGGAATGTATGCCCAGGAGAGAGATTTTTGGTTTTTTCCAGACCAATGCCCCCTGCCTTTGTATTGGTTAAGGCGCATCCTTAAAGCCTCCATCGAATCCAGATCCGGATTCGGATCCTCTTTCTCGCCGTTTCGCTCTGCGTGTCTGACTGTGCTTTGGTTGTTGTTATTGCTGGTGTTGCTGTTATTTGGGTTTTTTCTTTTTGTTTTAGCCGCAGCAATAATGCTGTGAAAGAAAGAAATATCGCCAAAGTCGAAGTCGTAATGGAAAAAGGAAAAGAACACACACAAAAAAAAAGAGAAATAATAATAATAAAATTATGCCAAGCATAAAAATAAATTAATGGCTATGCGTGTGGTGAGCAAGGACAAAATGCTGCCTAATAGACCAAACCGTCCCCTTGGGGGCTTTAATTAGTCGGACCCCGCACCGAAAATTCCACATCTGCTCATACCATTGGCATATTCCTCATACGCCCCGTTGCCACATCTATTTGGCTTCCATTATTTACTATGCGTAATTTCCTCGCCTCGCTTTTTGAACGTAAATATTTCATTTCCTTTTTGGTATAGCGAATTCTATTTTGTTTTTTTTTCTACTTCTACATCTACTTTTCCGCTTTCAGCCTTGTTTCACAATTTTTCATTTGTATTTGATTTCTGGGTGCTCTCATTTCATTTTATTATTTATTGTTTCGCATTTCATTGCCAAGAATTTTATGTTTATGACTTGAGTGGAGTGCAGATTGTTGTAAAGTGCTCCCACAACTCAAGAGCGGCCTTTTTGTTGAACGCCCGGCACAAAAGTAGACTATAGTTCCCTCCATTTTCCCTTTTTTTTATGGAGGGAGTTGTCGGGGGGGGATGCAAATGTTAGAGGTGGTACTTTAGCAAGTACTATATTAAAAGAGACTGCTCGTACTTTGATAAGAGAGCGTTTGAATAAATGCAAATAACTTTATCAACAGCGCAATTTATACACAGAGCAAGAAAGGATTTATCTGTCGAGCTGACAACTTGAATGAGAGAGGTAAGTGAGAGTGGTGAACGAATTCTATGGAATAATTTCGACAGAAGAAGAAGTACACTTGAGTCTGAATTGTGTATGTTGAAGAGAGTTTTATAGAGTATTTGCCGGTCATGCATATTCATGCTAAGCTCAGAGTATTGTGCATAGAGTGCAACAGTGGAAAAGTTTTCGGGCGTTTGCATTTTTATTGGTTGCAGAGAACTGCGTGCGAAGTGCAACTTGCAACGTGCCAAGTGCCACGAGCAACGGACAATGATCGCTGGAGAGTTGGGAGATTGCATTTTGGCACGATTTGCATTGAAAAGTTTCGGAACGGATTGACAACAGTTCGAGGCCAATGACAAAACAGTTTATGCCGCAGGAAAAACTTAAATAAAGAGGTATTACTTGTTGTGCTGCTCCACTTGCCATTTTCTACTTGCCACTTAGTTGTGGCAGTCAATCTTTCAGCCATTTGCATATTCATTTTGCGTTACTTTGTCACCAGTTTCAAGTAGGCCAGGCCACTTTAACTTGGCCCACAGCTGTGTGACAACTCGAGTGGAAAACTTTTAGTTTTACTTTAAGCTCAAGTGCAGCAGTTATTGCTTTTCACTTTTATGATTTGCCCCTGGAAATCCCTCTGATAATGGCAGCCCATTGAATTGATGCCAGCGCGGCTAATGCCAGGCTCTAAATAATTAAAATGAATGTCTTCATTTTAGGCCTCATCGAGACTGGACTCCATTCTCATTCCCATTTCCATTCGCATTTCCCTTCCCATTGTCAAACTGTCGGAGGCCTGGAGGCCAGTTTCTGGCACTTACAACTTAATTGCCAGCAAAGTTTCGAGAAACAAAAATATTATTTTATGTGTGCGCCGTCGAAATTAAGAAAACTTTGCTTAGCATTCGCAAGAGCTTTGAGCCAACGGCTTGGTTACGGTTACATCGAGGTCCACAGCCCCGAAATGAGGCGGTTCCGACAACTAATGAGCGTATTGTTTGCCAGCTAAGCGTGGCCAGAGGCGGCAGGAAAAACGATGGAAAAAGTAACAGCAGCGGAATAACAGAATAACGGCGGAAATGGCCGTTGTTGTCGACGGGGCGTTCGGCTATTTACCAAAGGGTTGAGGCCTTGAAAACTTGTATCCAGCTAATGTGCGTGGGTTGATTTGATGCTCGCTGAAATTTGCCTCAAAATCTGATTACATTGTTCTACTTTTGTAAGGCTTCCATGATAATTGTTAACTGTTACAATTACTCATTAAATTACTATTTAATATTTCTACAAATTAAATTTAAATTTAGCTTTCGCTACTTTCGTAATCGCCGCTTAGATTTCAAGGATCTCAAACAGTTGCAGATAACTACGCAATTTAATTGAGCTGATGTCCACAATCAAAATCCATTTGAAACACTAAATTTTCAAGCTGTCAATAGCCTTAATTCGAACGAAATGTTCTCATGGCAATCTCATTGTTCTATGAGTCCCCCCTTTGATATCTTATTTCTGCATTTATTCATAAACAGTCTGAATTGTTTTTTCACTTGAAATGAAAATTAGTTGAGTGCAAACTTTTGCTCTACAGTTGGCTAAATGTTTTCCCCAAAAAGCAAAACAGTATAAACTGGAATGTAATTAAATTTTTCAGCAATTCGTTTAATTGAGTTTTAAGCCGCAACTTTTGGTTTTCCAACGAAATTGAAAGTTGCCAACGTTCTTGATGCAGCGTCTGCTACTAGCACGTCTCTCTATCTCTTGGACTCTCCCACTCTCACTCTTACTTCCACTCTCTTTCTATTAATTTCTGTCTTTCTGCTTCGGCTATAAGAGTATAAATGTCTGTGTGTATTTTTTGTGGCTTTTTGTGTTTGCATCGCATATTTTATGGCCATTCCCCGCAACTGTTTGCGCTGTAATTAAGTGCGTCTAATTTGTGTTAAGCGCCGCGCCACTTGAGCGTTGCCATTTTTTCTTCGCTGTGTTCCTGCTCCTTCTTCACTGCTTCACTTAAGCCTACGCGATTCACATTTTCACGTGCAGGCTTTAAAGGATGCGCCGCTGGCAAAGTCAAACTGCCGTAAAATTGCCGCCCGTTGGGAATATTCTGTCAACAAACATTTTTGTGAGTGATTTGTGTACATGTTTTAGGCATTCTCTCTCCCTCGAATGCGGCACAGTTATTCGCTAAAGCCGTGGGCTTCATTCAGTTTATGTTTCGATTGAACTCCATATATTAAGTACACGCAGATTCTGAGAAGCGTACAACATAATGGAATATTTGTTGAGAAGAAGTCTGACTTAATTAGTAATGATAATTGAAATTGATGGATGAATAATAATTTCATATGTTATTATTAAGCGTTGTCAACATTTATTTTTTTTAACGTGAAATTGCAACAGCCTTTAGTAAGACATATTTTTAAATATTTCAAGTTGTTATTGTTCCTATGCTAAACTCTTTTAATTTAACGTCTTGTTTAATTCCCTTAATCGCTTGTAAAACATAAGCACTAATTAACGGTTGAGCACAAGCAACTTACCCGAATGTTTATCGCTTGGATTTAAAAATGTAATTTTCTTTTATTTGTACTTTTTTTATTTTTTGCTGTGCTCTTTCACCTTTCACCTTGTAGTTCACTTTTTGTATCATCAAAAAATACTTTAGAACTTGTTTTTGCCAAACGCATTCATGCACTTTTACCGGCAAACTCTTTGCTTCGCCTTCGGCTTGGCGATTTAAATTGGCGCTCGAAAGTAGGCAACGGTTTTTGTTTGCTTCTGGCGTTATTTCTTCTACTATTTCAACCACACAAACAACGATACACACACTTGAGCTGGTCACACCGATAACTGCTGCTGCTGCTGCATTGGCAACGCGGACGAAACGGCAACTGTTTTTGCGTTTTATCAGCGCGTCTGTTTATAAGGCAGCGACGTGAAAAGCTTTTGGTTGTCGGTGGAGCTTTTACGAGAGCACAGGCGACGACTTTCGACCTATTTGCGCATCCGTTTCGACCAGTTTGCCATTGGCCATTTGCTTGTTGTTTACCGCCAATTGTTTTGAGTGCAACATATCGAAAGCCAAGTCAACCCCACACATGTTTTATGCTTTACTCCTGGCCCACTTCTCAACGTTTTTTTCTTGCTTGCCTCTTGCATACGTGGTCGGTGTGCGAAAAAGGTGTAAGAAAAACTGCATGCAAATCATTTGGTGCTCATAAATTATGGCCCACAGTCAGCCGAGCAAATAAACTTCAATTTATCTTGACTGAAGTGTTCGCTTTGGATGGTCCTGGTTGCTAGGTAACCTGTTTTTGGTACTATTCTGATTAGCTGATCTCGACATTTGGCAATGGAAAGGGTATTGCCTTGGAATATTCACTGCTATGAAACAGATGCAACATTAAGTATTATGGAAATGTGTTTCAGCTTTAAGCACTTCACTGCATTACTTTCGACGTTACTATTTGTTTGACCTTAAAGCAAATCATAAAGTCCGTTGAGCAAGGGCATTTAGTTGTCTACGCAAAAGTAAACATTTAACTTTTAACGTTTTTTCTGTGCGTTTGAAGCGGAAACGGAAATGCCAGCAGTAGAAGCCGTGCCTGCAAAAAAAAGAAAGGAAAGGAAAGCCGACATGGCTGCTGGGCACTTGGAGGACTCGAACATGAACACGGACTCGGACCAATGTTCAACGGAGCCGTATTTTTGTTCAGTTTTTCGTGTATGCAAATTGGGAGAACCCTTCGCAAAGAGCAAATATAAATATCGATTAGACAATATCAAACTACTTGACAGCCTGACAAGGACTTAGAGGCGGCATTGAACTTGTGCGAGTTTATGTGCACTCAATATTACACGCACCAGGCACCACGCACCGTTTTCGCCACCGCCACCGCCATTACCATCGAAGTCAAGTGACTCTCGTCAGCTTGCATGTCGTGTCCACAAAGTTGCGATAACCTTTGCATGATTTAATTATTTGTAGCATACTTTTGTGCGCCAACCAAAAACTTCACACCTGAATGCACAACAGCTCGTCGTAGGCGAGCATTTGCTGAGTGCTGTGAAACTTTTGCCACTTTTGCATTCACAGTTTTGTATAGCGTAGACCCGAAGTGCTAGTTGTTCGAAAAGTTTGCAAGGGTTTTGCTCTCTCTCTATCTCTCTTTCTCATTCTTTCTCTTGCGGTTTTTTTTATGTTTTTGTTTTTGCTGTTTTTGTATGATTTTTTTTTTTTTTGGGTTCGAAATGAATGTCTCAATTCATTTTACGCTACACTGCGTCCCAAGTGGAGCGAGCCATGCAAAAAGGACTGCGGGCTCAGCTCGGGTTCACATTCGGGATTTGGAGTGTTTTGCTGAAGAAGGCTGGGGCGGGGGGAGAGAAAAGTGCAAGCGTCGCAGAACAGACTTCTGCTCTCCCTATCTGCTGAGCATCATTACAATTTGTTGATTTGCTTCGTTAAACAGCAAACAACAGAAGAGTTCGCTGACGAAAAGAAATACAAAAAAAAAAAAAAACGAAAGCGAAAACGAAAGGAAAGGAAACGAAACGAAAGTGAAACGGCACGCGAAAGGATAAACTTGAAACGAAGACGACAACAACGTTGACGGCTTAGAAAAAGAAGAAGCAGTAGAAGAAAAAGATTCTGACTGCCTGAAGGCAACGCCGGTTGCGGCCAGTTATTGCTTTGTTTCCCTTCCCTTCCCCTCTCTTCTTTTCTTTTCTTGTCTTCTCCTTTTTTTGTTTTTGCATTTAAGGGGCAGTCAATGCATTGTCCCCACTTACTTGCTACAGCATGATAACGTGAAGAAATGCGCAAAAAAGCGAATAAAGAGCAATGGCAAAATGACATGGAGACTGGCAAGGCGTTGATGGCGGCAACGTTGACGACGGCAGCATCAAAGACAGCGCCTCCAGCACTCCCAAATCCGCGTCCGCATCTACAAAGCGATGAAAGTTGATGTAGCCGACGGCTGTGTGAGTAGCAGCAGCCGCAGAGGCAGCAAATGCAAAGAGATGGAGAGATGAGCGTAAAAGAGAACAACAGATTGCTGGCGCCTGAAAAACAATCATGACTGACTGACAGACAACAAAACCGTTAGAAACAACGCGAGTTGCCCTTGCCGCTTTGCTTGATGTGGCTGCGGTTGCGCTTGGAAGTCAGTTATCAGGAATGTTTGCTGGGATTAAGCAGTAGTGAATGAAAACTAAAAGTATAAACTTTTGCTAAGGATTACATTATGCATAATTCTAATTTTAAATAATCGATATTTTAAGAATTTCCTAGAATAATTTATAATTTAAAAACTTAAATTATCTGTGTATATTTTGCATATCAATCTTAATTTATGGTGAATTGTTTACGAGTCCTTGCCGCACCTGATGTCCCTTTTTTGTGTGCACGAATTTCTTTTTCAATTTGCTCTTTTATCAGCAGTCCGCTGTTCGTTGTTCGCTGTTCGCTGTTGACCCTCTTCTAAAGACAATTAGATTTATTTGCAAATTATAACTTAAATTGCCACATGCCCATCTCCACCTGACTCGAAAGTGTTTCTGTTTTTCTTTATGACCCTCATTGCGAGCGGCGCGGCAGCGTATGCCATAAAAACATTTAAAGTTGTCCGTTTTCATTTTGGTCATAATTCATTGCATACTTTTAGGGCTGCCTGATAAGTAACCACAATGTAATTAGCATTTAATTTTGCAGCTCGCTTCATTTTTGTTGTTGTTTATCAAATATGAAAAAAGGCTCATCGGGTCGTTCATTAAATTAGTATAAGCGGATATGCGGCTGATCATAATGATTATAATTACAAGTTGATGGCAGTTTTTGTGAATGATATTCGGATGGGCTCCCATGTTGTTTTGGGTCTCTCGCAATCACATCCCATTATAAAAAAAATACAATTAAAATACGCGTTGTTAAGTTACTGCGTGTGATGTCATCAGGGACCTCGTATACCAATCATTTATATCATTTCCAGTTAACCGAGCTAAAGCAATTAGTAGTTACATTCCATGCTTACGCTCATAAATGTCGTGATCACGATTATCTGAATGTTGGAGGTAAATGCTCTATACTCTTACTTATCTCTTTCTTTAGTGGTGCCGGGTGGTTCAGCTGGGATTCGTTCGCCCAGATGGGCACTTATAACTTGAACGTGCCAAATAGGGACAGACTTGCTAATTGCTTTGTCGTGGGGCAAGAGCTATTAGTACTGTTAGCTATCTCCCGGATAACAAAAGAGAACTTTACTCATATTGATCGCATTTGAAATTGACGTCAAACCGGAAGCAGTATTAAACTAATTTACCATTACTTGTCAATTATTGGTATTAAATGTAGTGATTGAAAATGTTTTTTTATTTGATAAATTACTTTTCGTTTAATTTAGTTGATACATTATTTCACTGATGAAGTTGGTTGAAAATTTAACAAAAAATTGAATTCTAGTTGCATAACAATGCGAATATAAAAATTCAACGAAAATGAAAAGTTTTTTATTTCCTCTTTGATTTCTTTTCCCCGTGTATATTTAACAAAAAAAACTAAATGTAAACATTTGCATACCCTCTTAATATTATTCAAGCAATTCGAAAACGCCGGTCTTATCAGTTTTGATGATTCCTCGTTAGTGTGCCACTTTTTTCACTACCCTTTAACCTTGATGAAAGCAACACAATTATATCATTCAATGTGTGAAGTTGGGAACAAAGTTTAATCTGTTGAAAAACTACATTTTAAAGTAAACTATACTATAATTACACATTAAATGAATTAATTGTCAAATAAACCAGTAATTTTGCTCTTAATGAAAATGTTGAAACTAAATATTTGTGCATTCGTTTATCGACATTGTAAGATGAAGGGAAGTTTTTATCTTACAATGTTTAAACGCAGAGAAAATATTCGGATAACCTTCAGATCGTATCGCATACATAAATTCGAAATCTGTAAACTTGGGATTGCCCGTTATTTGTTTTCTCACATCGATTTTAACCTTAGTATAAGTGACCCGAAAATGTTCACAGCTCTCAGTAAATAAGAAACTAGGTAGGCAAGAGTTGTGGTATTTAATATGCAAATACGAGGATAATCAAGACTCGATTCACACCCATTTCACAGCTTCCGCCATTGAAGATCAAAGCAAAAGCTTTTTGCCAGCTGAAGTCGCTTGCGAATTAGCACATCTCTCTCTTTCTCTCTCTCATAACAATTACCTCAATTCACCATTTCGCCAATTCTGTCATTCCCCAATTCGCCATTTCGTCAGTTGACCATTTCGGTGCTGTAACAACGTCAGCGGTGAATGCTATTATTATATGTATATATGTGTGGTTGTACTTTTTCGTGTTGTTGTTTTTGTTGTCGCAGCAGTTGTTGTTGTTGCTGCTGCTACTGCTGTTTTTGGCCGGGCGCATAATATTTTCGTGTTTATTCGTGATCGGCATTGGGCTGTGCAAAGAGTCGAGTTCAGTTTGTGAACAGCGCGCGAGCGAACGAGACACGCCGCGGCAGATCAGCGAGTGCAAGAGCGGGCCAGTGATTTGAAAGTGAGAGTGAGAGTGAGATTGAGAGCGATAATTACAGTTTTGGAAATCCATTCGGTTACAATGCACATTACACGGAGTGTGACAAGGGCGGCAGCTGTAACAGAGCTGCGATCATCTTGTCGCGTAACAATCGATTTGCACTTTCGCACTTTCAATAAGAACTAATTGAATGTTATGCACAGAAATCAATAAACACGCCAAGCAAAACCAATAAAACTCTCTCACAGCGAGTGAGCACGTGAAAGTTAATTAAAACTGTGCCATGCATATGAATTGAATCAAGAGTGCAGCGTTTTTTACATAATACAACACTCTTTTAAATAACAAAACAAACCGTTTAAACACTCGTCAGCAGACGTGGTCAATTCGAGTCGTCTCTTTTGCTGCTTTGCTTTTTGATGGTCAAGGTCGTCGCCACATAGTTGGCAATGGGAATCTCCATTCAAGTTGTGTGCAAAATATTGTGTTTGTGTCTCTGCCACTTTAATGATATACTACAACTTAGCACTGAGAACTGAGCACTGAGAACTCACAAGAGTTTAATTGAGCATTTGAAATTCAGTCGACACGATGCGCTTAAAGCTTCTAGGGATGAGTGAGCAATTCTATTGTTTATTAAAACATTATTAATAGTTCTTTGTATTTAAGTCAGTGAATTGATTGGCTATTATTTTTTTAATCAGATAGTTAGTTAGAGAGTTGAAAGGGCTATAATTCTTTTTCCTTTTTGTTTATAAATTGAATTGTTTACAATGTACTTTTCGGTACATTGTGTTGTTTATTCGTAATGATTTTACTTTATGCCGGAAACTAACAATTTTTAAATTATTATAAAAATTGAGGATATTTCTAAAAAAAAGATTTTTCGATAACTCTATTAAGTTTATACATTTTAAAAATATCAAAATTTCTTTTTAATAGAGAAAATACTGTAAAATATATTTAATAATATCATATTTCTATTATCAATAATGGTTAAACTGACGGCTGTCACTTTATATTCTTCTATTACCTAATACTATTTGATAGAAAGCCTCAGGCTCTCTGTAAGTTTTCTTGTTTTTAATCGAATTCGGTTGCTCAAAGGCAGTTTGCAGTCAAGTGCAATTGGTGAACTACATGAAAATGTTTCTGCTAAATTGACTTCAAATGCAACTTAACATTTGTAACAAGCTGTTCGCATAGCAACAATAGAAATCGACCTAGAATAGTAATAATTTATCGTAAATAAGTGCATTTGGCATGCATCAAGCTTAACTTCGTGACTTATGTTAAACGAACTGAAAATATTTCTGAATTTGTCAAAATGTTCTCTCCAATAAAATGTGATTTATAAGACTTGAATTGCATGAGATTTATTTCTATATGCATCGAACTATTCACATTAAATTTCCTGCTGGGTTGCTGACCATTCAACTGACAGTTTTCTATATATATTTGTGTGTCTTATACCCTGTGAATATCGAAAAGAATAATGGGGAGTATTATTTACCATTTTTGTTAATAAGAATGCAATGAATTAAAAGACACTCCATTAGTTATATTTATTTCTGTGTATTTCATTTTATTTTAATTAATACTTCTAAATACATAGAGTATCTCTTAATTTAACAGTTCTTGGTTCTCATTTTGTTTTGACTTGCTGAAAGAAATTGTTGGCATATTGCAAGTGAATGAGAATCCGCAATCGGGGTGCATGGTTCGATTTTGTTTTGCGGGGTTTTGACCAAGTTTTTCTCGGTTGTGATTTCGATTGCCGCTTTCAAAAGAAATTTCATTCAAATTCGAAGCAAATTGCTACACATTTTACTCGTGTTTGAGAATTTGTGTTTATAATTGTATTTTATTTTTCGATTTTTCGCAATATCTCACAAAGCTTTTGCATTGTGTAAGGTCATTTCTTGATTTTCTTCGCTTTCTTGCTTTTTCGCATTTTGCTGCTGGCTTTGCTCTTGTGGTTTTTGTCTCTTCGTCTCGTCGTCGACGACGACGTTGAATATGTGATATTCAAAATATTTGTTAGCTACAAGCAAAAGATACAACAAAAAAAAAGACTTGACAAATGTCGAGAGCGACAGCCGCTGCCAGGGACAAAACTTAGACGACGATGACGATGACTCGTCTTTGGGTTTTTTCTTTTCTCGCCTTTTGTTTTGTTTGGTTTCGCAGAAGTCACTGTCTGCGTCTGAAAGATAAGTGTATTTGCAACTAACGTGGTTGCAACAACACCGTACTTAACCATATTACAACTTGTTGGCTTATTTCTTTTCTTATTTATGCTGCCAGCTTTATTCGTGTGTGTTTGTGTTAAATGGGTTAAAAGAGCATTGCCAAACTTTGCCGCCTTGGCTAACACGCATGCCTTATTTATTATAGTTTTTTGTTTAAAGGTTTCCAACTTTATGATGTTTTGCAATTTGTTGTAATTATTCTCTCCCTTTAATTGCGCCTAATTGAAGTGGAAACCCGTTTGCTGTATTAGCAAATTTACCACCCGGTTTTAAGCGCTCAGATGCTCGATTGAATTGAGCGGGCTTCAACCGACACGAGATGTATTCGACACTTACATAAACATACAAATTAAATACAAAATATCTGCTAGAGTGCTGCAAGGCAACTTTGTATCTGTAGTTAATGAACTTGTAGTAAACAGATTCAAATGATTTATTAAATTGTCAATCAGGTTTGCTATTTGCGAATGATGTAATGTGTTTTTTCACTTAAGGAATTTAGATCTATGATACATTATGCTTTGATAAACATAACATTATTATGCTCATCATATCTTGTTTTAATCGATATCCATATATTTTCATTCGACTAGTTCCGGGTTATTAATTTGAAATATTTAATTATTAAGCAAGTTTTAATCTGCAATTTTTGCTTTGCTTTCAAATGTTGTTGCCCAATTGTCCATAACCAATTTCTATTGTCGCCTCTTCTTAATTAATTGTTGTACTTTGCATTTATTGCCATTTGAGCGTGCGTTAACGATTTGCGAGTTGTGAAACGATGGGCAACAAAATGTCTGAAAATGATTTTATGACTTTTATTTGGAACGCTTCGTTTACGCACCAAAAAATGTGCTAAATGCCGGACTCGAGTTCTGTGCTAATTGTGTCAGCCAAAAATAATATGAAAATTAAATACTTGATGACGGGGTTTGTAAATGAATTATAGACAAAAGATTAGCGAATCTGATGAAATAAATATTCCATAAATTTGTGACTAAGTGGCAGATTATTCCGATCACACCTGCAGCATGTGGCATCCATTCAAAGTCTGTGTTTCTTTCGCTGTTGCACGTTGAAGGTCGAAGCGAGAGAGAGAGAGAGAAAATTGCATTTTGGGAATGGGGAAATTGTTTATGGTTATTGGGGTAGACCAACAGTTGGTTGGTTGCTTCAATTACATACGTTGACTGACTTGAGGACCGGTTTGCAAAGCGGAAAACAAAAACAACAATTACTTGCATAACCAACAAGGCAAATACATATGAACAAACACATATATGTGAGTAGACATGTATTTACTATAATACGTGTAGTATTTTAGTATGCCCGGTCGTTTGTTGATTATGTTTTTAGGAAACGAGTTTTCGAATTTTGGGGTGCCTCCAGACAGTGTGAGAGATGCCACAGCTCTCTTGTCTCTTGTCTCTTTCTCTGGCCCAACTGTGCTCTTTAGTTATGTTGCCCTAGGGCAAGTCACGTGCCTTCTTATGCCAGAGCTTGTTAAAAGCGGTTTAACTGCTTCTGCTTCGGCTTCAGTTTCGGCTATGATTTGCATTTCTGCTCCCAAATTTGGTGCGGGGTATTATGAATATTATTGTTACTTCGTAACGCAGCTTTACACTTCGCTGAACAATTGTGAGCTGCAGCATTAAATAGAGCCTAACAGGTGGCAAAGTTGCGGCAATTCAATTGTTGGCCAATCCAAATGGGAGCTGAGACAATATTTCGCAGCCAATTCCTAAGAAAGTAAACTTTTAAACTATATTAATTAATAAAGCAATGAATGATTTCTTTATGAGACTACATTTATTTATAAAAAAAAGAGTTTAATATTACTTTCAGGATTAAACTGAGGCTTAATAAGTCTGTTCAAAAAATCCTTTTAAATTATTTACATTTATTTATTAAAAAAAGAGTTTAATATTACTTTCAGAATTAAACTGAGGCTTAATAAATCTGTTCAGAGGATCTTTTTAAATTCTTTAATTCCTCTTATTTCCTCTCTACTGCATGAGGTTCAAAGTGTATTTCGCATTCGCATAAGACGCGTGAAAAGGGTCCCAGTATTAAAATGAATTATTCATTTCTCATTCATAGATCGTCATATATTTGTCTGCGGTGTCTGCTGGTACCAACCTGTTGGAGTCTCGGGGCTCCACTCAATGAGTGTTTGGTGGACATAAGTTATGCTTACTCCTACCCTTTTTCTTTATGTCTCTCCCCTTATCCCACTTGCTGTTATCGCAGCTAAGTTGCAGATCACATGACCAAATATAAATACAAGCTGAAACGCGTGCCAGTTTCTCAGTTGTCAAACATAATTCGCGTTGTTTGCGCGACTGTCGTTCAAAGTAATTAAAACAAAGTTGAAAGGATGAAATAATGAATAAGATAAAATGAATAGTGAAATAAAAAGTTGTGCAAATAAATAAAGGACACTAAGTGACTATACTGCAATCTCAAGTTAGGACTCAAAGGATGTAGTTATAAGAGAAGGTTAAGAGATAATAATTGGCAAATGATATAATAAAAGCATCATCTATTATATTTTAAAGTCATCCTTGATCCGTGCTCAAATGTCTCTAGGGAAATATACTTGCTGTTTCCTTTAATTTGAGGTTATTGCTCTCCGCTCTGCTGGGTCTAGACTCGCAGTTAGCATCAATTCGTGCTTTCAAATGAATAATTCATTGCCACGCAGGCGCAACATCTCACTCGAGTTTGTCACGTGAGGTGTGATTGATCAGCAATATTGTTGACAATTGTTGCTTACGTTTTTGTGTTTATCATTTTAGCTGCACTTTGTGACACTTTCACCGATCACTTGTCACTCGTTGTATAGGTTTAGCCCTGGAACGCAGCACCCATCATCCGAGAGAGTGTGTGACAAACGATGCAAGCCATCGGCGAGATAGTGACATTTTTATGAGTGCTAACAAAAAAACTAAACAGCCAAGCAACATAACCGAACCGAAGTCGGGCTAAAGAGACGCCTCTGTTAACTCGCTCTGTTTATACGGTGATAAAATGTGAAGTGCGACGAGCTGAAGTGAAACTAAGCAAAAAGCTAAAACAAATCGCGCTGAACTTAACAACAAAGACATCAGCACAAAACTTGCCCTAGTTCGAATTTATTGCAAGTGCAAACCAAACACATAAAATACACACACATACACATAAGACAATATGGACTCTCGAGAGGATTTTGAGCGTCTGCGCGAGTTGGAGCAGCAGGAGCAAGTTGAACTAGAACTCGAGCTGCAGCGAAATCGCACAATGAGGATGCACAGTTTTCCAAAACTCTCCGAGTACTATACACGTGAGTGAAGTTTATACTTAGTGGTTTAAAAAGTATAGCATACTTTTAGGATTATACAAAACTAAGTTTTGTTCAAACTAAGCTAGGCTTTCTATTAAAAGGCTGCTCCTAAAAGTATGCAATAAATTTAAATTACAATTGAATGAATCTTCTTGACACTTCATTAAAGTTAATTGGTTAAAGTACTTAAATTATCAGAGCGAAAAGTGAAGAATTTCAAACATTTCTGAATATATCTAGTGCTTCAAAAAAACTTATTGTTCTCCCTTCTTAGATATGACAGCCTTCCTCTCGCTGGCCATCTTTATAGCCGTATTGCTGACCATACTCAACATTTCCATATATCTGACGACTGCCATGCGAATGCGACGTCATCTCGACAAGCCGCTGAGAATTCCTTCCATACTGATGGTTAGCGTATATCCGATTATTTCACTGGCTGCCCTGGTGACGATATTGGTGCCTTACTCCTGGTTCATATGCCATACGGTGATGCATGCCATGTTCATGGCCGGCGGTCCCGTATTTCGCACGCTGCTCTTTCGCTATGTCGTCTCCGAGCAGAACTATCTGAAGGAAACGTCCGCAGAGGCGGTATCGCTAAACACACCGCCCTGCTGCTGTTGTTGCGGCTGCTTGCCCACGGTGGTGCCGACGAAAGCGAAACTCTGCATCTCCCGCTACATGGTGTGGCAGATGCCCTTCTGGCAGGGTTCCATTATGCTGGTGATGAACATACTCTACTATCGCGATCGTCAGATGTATTTAGATGTGATGATCTTCTTCATACCATTCATCGTTGGCTCCATTATAATGGGCGCTTGGTCGCTGCAGATCACAGTGCGAATGATCACAAAGATACGTGGCGACTATCAGCTGAGAAAGAAGATGTTCTGTCTGCAGCTGGTCGTGATGCTCTGCAAACTACAATATCTGATACTCTACGAACAGCTCAACTCCGTGAAGATGGGTGGCGAGTATCCGATTAATCACACCATCTACAAACAGAGTAAGTTGTTTACTTCTAATTACACACGGAATTTGAATTGATTCGAACTTCTCTTTACAGCCATCATCAATATTCTGATACTGGTCGAAATGGTGCTGGTCTCGATGATGGCTCAAAGTGCCTATCGCACTCCCATACAAGTGCAAGTAGATCAATCGAATGTTCATAGTTCGTAGACTGTGCATATCCCGTTGATTAGTTGCAAGCCCTTAGAGCAAAGTATTGTGATAATTTAATACAAAATAAATTAGCTAAAAAACAAACTGCATATCATGTGCTTTTATTGCTGAGTTTAGGTTGATGAATGAGCTGTTTAAATGGCAATCTTTAATTCCAATTCTATATACACTTTATTAAATTATTGCTATTAAAGGCATCTGCTCGAGTTTATTTACGACACCAGTAGTTGCATTTTGGTCAGAAATCTTCATAACCAGCAGTATGCCGACATTTTCGAGTGTTGTAAATCAAACGAAACGGGACAAATCTCACTTGGCTTGTTGACCAAATGGCCGACCACAAATCATGTGTTGTCCTGTCTACTCTCTACTGCTGTAGTGCTTGCTTTGGTCAGTCCTCTGCTGGAAGTGAGCCCTAAGGGCTCCCAGGACACGCGTGTCGCGTTTAGCTCATAATTCTCAATGGACCCAAGGGGGGTGTGCTTTACATTTTTCAACAAAATTGTATGCGGCTTAGGCCAAGTGCCTAGGCGCCATAAAAATACAATAAATATTTTTTTTCCTGCTAGATAGCCTTTTTCGGATAACTCAATTGCCGTCGCTTGGGCATAGGCTAAACTCCACAAGCAGAACACGAGAGAAGAGCCGAGTTTCCGGTGGCCCAAGGACCAGACGGTCGAGACGCGTGTCCCGGGAACACAAGACCCGGGACCAAACACAACAATTGCGTGTTGTTGCGGCAGTGCGTTGAAATTTATGATTTATTTGAAAAGAAAGTACATTGTGCGCTGCCAAAATAAATCACACTAAAGACGCTCGGTAGTAGAAAGTCCAGAGGGAGGAGCCCAAAACGAAGACGAAGAACGCCAGCCAACGAAAATCAAATAAATAATATGAAACAGACCCAAAAGTTGTATACAACCTGAATATTGGATACTCTAATAAATGTGTACGCTTAGAAATTAAGCGGGTCCTAAACAAATACTCCACGGACACAAGTTGCAATGAATGTAATATTTTTTTGACAGGTGCCACAAAGTAAACAATAGAATTTCCATTTGCATGTACAAAGTGCTTGGGTCAGCTATTATGCCTACATAGAAAGAGAAAGGGCATCGAGTATCTGGGTCTCGGGCAGGAATATGGAAGAACAACAGTCAAGTGCCTTGGTCGGTCGCTCTTATCTTATCGTTCCTTTATGATGTACACAACGGCGCACAGCGCAGCTATGAGAAGCATTTTTTCTTGCCGCTGAGTGTCTGCCACCCATCTCTTTCTTTGCCTTGGACTGTCTTCGCCAGTATTTGGGCTGAGGCTGAGGTTAGTGGGTTGTGTTGTCGGTTTTTATGAAGACGCTTGTTTACTTGGTTTCTGCCAAGCCGCCGTCGAGCTGACAGACCGACTCTTTGCCCTACTAGCACGGGAAGGCAAGCCAAGGCAAGGGAAAGGCAAGTAAATCAGATTAAGTACCCGCTGCTCATTTTGATGAGTTGCGAGTGCCAACGAGAGCGATGTCTGCAAGTTGCCGGCACGTATCGAGTTTAGAAGGCGACGCGGCCGTGTAACCCTGTGTGGCTTTTTGATTTCAAATTGGATTTTTGCAATGGATATATGCCGCTTCCGCTACTCACACATATGTGTGCAGAAAAATTTAATTAAAAACGCCAATAGCGCTGAAATGTAAGCTTCCAACGGAAGGCGCGTGTGTTTTTCGGTATTTCATCGGAGATTGCTGTAAAAAATGCGATTGTGTAGAGCGAAAAAAACTATTGGCAATATCGTGAAACAGAAGAAATGCTTTTGGGAGTCCTAAACAAAAATGTCTGCTCTAAAAATTACATTTCACTTGAGAACTGTAGTCATGCAATGTTATTTCTTTTGAATTGTTGCCACAGCAGTTCAATGGGCAATTTTAATTATGTGCCTAAAAGCACGCAACACATTTTTGTCAACATCGAAACGCCGACATTTTAAAACTTTTACTGGCATTAATAAAATATTGTAGCATACTTGTGTGCGCTGTAAAAAATGTTTAAAGCTTTTACAAAATGTTTGCACGCAGAATGTTAGAAAAATGTTGACGCCCACTTGACGGCGACGCCAAGGAAGACGATGTCAAAGCCGTTGTCCTTCCGTTGCTGCTTCTGTTGCTCCTGCTGCCATTGTCTACGCTGCTTAGCCATGTCCGAACACGTTAGGCCATCAACTGACACAACAACAGCAACATCAACGAGCGCAACAAACAAATGGTGAGGCTGTCAGACACTGTCTTATGTCACTGTCCATTAGACGCCATTGGGGAATGGGCTGTAAGCTGTCCAATGAATTGTTTACGTTAGCAGCATTAATACTCGAATACTCGGGAATACGGGAATACGCACTCGTATTCATTGAATTGACATAGAGGCCTGGGGCTAGGCCTAGACACTTAGCGACGACGACTTGGATAAATTTCATGGCTGCTTGGGCGCGAAAACACTTAGAGAAATTAAATAATGCGCATACGCCATGTTGCGCCATGCGGCTGTTTAATTCTACTAATAGAAATTATAACACAATATTTGTCATTCACAGACAATTTAACAGATTCCAAGATGATACGCAACTTCACCAAGCATTTTATGATTATTGACTTGACTTGCGCTTTTTATGGTTGCTTCTACTTGGTTTGTTTCTTTTGGTTACTTCGCATCGCTTTCCACTGCTTTTGTTTTCCTTAGTCTCTTCTCTGGCATTATTTATGCTCGCCTTTGGTTTCAGTCTTATGTCCGCCTTCACTTCACTGCTGTGAGTGTGTTTTTTTTCCTTTGCTGGCAGCTGTTCGCTCATTTCGCTGGTGCTAAGTAAATAAGTTTTATGACTTTTTTCGCTTGTGCTGTTTGCTGGCAGCCTCGTAAAATTGCAAACGTCTGTGCCTTATGCTTGATTGATTTCATGATCAACTTTCACCCGATTTTCCCTGGCTCTGATTTTCTTTCTTTTTTTTCTTTTCGTTGCCACTCTGCAGCGTCGACATGCGACACGCTTCATGCTTTCAATTTCATTTCTTGGTTTATTCGTTGGGTTTTTATAAATTGTTAACTCATTGTTTGGCCAGGAGGAAGCCAGCTTAAGCTGCTCAACTGCATGAGCTTATGAGAACTGTAGAAAAAATGATTAGAATCGAATTAGATGAGCAAATAATTGAGGGTGTCTGCCATAATTGACATGCTCGTACTTGTAATTCTATGTAATTTTCGTATTCATTCAATCTATGAAACGGTAATCAGTTGTGAAATACCAATTGAATTTCCTTAATGACATGTAATTTGTTGTTAATTTTCGTATATTGCTGTTAACAGGCAGCTGATAGGTTATTCATTGTTCATCAATTTATTTTGATTGGCAAGTCCTGGAATGTCCCCAACAATAAATAAATATTATATATAAATTTATCTTTTAATTAAATATCTTATTGAATTTATAACCTTTTTCCGGACAGCCGACTGCAGGAAATTCGTTTCATTACGTTTCCTCAATTTAGCGATGTCTGCCAGGACTGAGGAAATGGCAGTTTTGGTCGCATTTGCATTATTTTGTTTGGTTGTTTTTTTTTTGTGCGCTTTCTGTTATGAAATTAGGCAAACACGCTTTGTATAATTTAATTAAAAACTTTTCGGAGCGTTGACTTTTTTTTTTGTTGGCCAAAAGTCAGAGCAGGCCACACATTTGAGCCACTTGAGCCGCGTTGGCGCCTTAAATTAATTAATGCGCCGCTTCGAAAAGTAACCAAGCATAAGAAAATATTTGTGCATGTTCTGGCATAATTAAAAGGGTTTTTGCACACTCCAGTGAAAAGTGAACCGAAAAAACTCACAAAGCCAACAAAATAAAGACTCTTCAATCTTTGAGTATCCTAACTAAAAAAGCAATGTAACTAAAAGCAAAGTTTAAATGATGACCGAATATTTTATGTTTTTTAATACAATAATATTTTTTAGTTGTGGTTTTAGCTCTATACTTCTTAGGGTATATGTAATTCGGCTAGATCTTCTTACAGCGCTTCTTTTACCTTTATGCCCGCAGCCTTGGGAATCATTGTGCCAGTAAGAGAAACAGGTTCACCGCTTCACCGTCGGTCCACCGGTCCATCATCTCGGGCTCGGGCTCGGCCTGATGCTGAGCACTCAGTTTAACAATGGCAAACAAGTAAAGCGCTGCCAAATCCGCTTAAAGAGCATTTGTATGTAACAGCAGCAGCAGCAGAAGCAGTAGAAACAAAACCAAAACTGACTAAGCAGCGATGGCATCTGCTCCAGCTTCAGCGACAGCTTCGACGCTCCAGCTTCAGCTCCAGCTCATGCTGCTTTTTGCTGTTGTTGTGCTTTTTTTACACCTCGCCATTCCAGCTCCATTAGGGGATTTTGCATAAGTGACAAGCAGTCAGGACTGGGGCAGCAGCCGCAGTCTCATCCACATCCACATCCAGCTCCATATATGTTAGTACTCGTATGTTCTGCCGTCATCTTCGTTGTTATCCTCTACCACATAGCGTGGCATGTGTGTGTGTGTGTGTAAGAGTGGCTTGGCTAAAGCTCCAGGCTAATGCAGCATACAGACAGGCATAAGGCGCTGGTAACACGAAACGCTTGTCAAACGCTCCCGAGTGTAGGTCGAGGCTACCAGACGACAGTCGAAGAAGAACGCTGGAATGGGAAGATGAATACCAAAAAAAAAAAGGAAAGAAGAGCAGAAAGATCCAAGTCTGGGCTGCATAAAGACGCTGCCAAAGCAATGCCAATGCCTCAGCATAACTTGTTTAATTGAATGGGATCTCCCCAGCTTCCCATGACTGCGACCCTTGAGGGGCATTGTTCGGATTCTGTTTGATTGGATAAATGATTAAGTAGTTAGCAATTACAATGGGCCAGGCCAGTTTCTTGATGAAAAACTCAAAAGCTCTAAAGCTGGCTGGTAATAACTTTTCATATACTTCGTTTTGGGTTAAGTGAGCGTAAATCCCCAAAGGGCGAAATATATAAGCCACAAGATAAATAAAATGAAAACTGATTTCATTCCAAAGTTGAACAATCGCTTATCAATTTACAAAATAATTTCAATTAATTTTGTGGCAGCATTCCATTAAAATTAATAGAAAACGTAAATTGCTATTCAAATTGTTTAATGCATATAGAAGGATGTATTATAATTTAAAATTGAATTAGGCAATTAAATGTTGATTAATTATCTATTATAATATTTAACGAATTATTTAGTTTGAATTAACAACATTTATTAAAGTGAATTGATTTTGCAATTAATTTAAATTTTTTAATGCATATAGAGGCATGAATTATAATTTTAAATTGAATTAGGCAACGAAATGTTGATTAATGGCCTATTATTATATTTACCGATTAATTTAGAGTGAATCCTCAATATTTATAAAAGTTTTTATTTCATTTTTTTTAATAAATTCTTGGTGCTTTTAATTAACTTGAAAATCTCACACTTACTTATTGTTCTTTAGAGTCCACTTGTTGGACCCCTGGGAATCATTTCCAGATGAGGTGCTGTTCAATGCCGCGCCGCCCACAATAGCAGTAGCAGTGTCCAGCGAGGAGCACAGACAAAGGAGTAACAAATCAGTTGAAGAGCCACATAGGCAATCAGTCAGCGTTGCCGTTTGCAGGCAACACAAGTAACAGCAACAGCAACAAATAAAGCCGTGGCATAAATAAATAGATTGTGGAACAGGTAGCCAGCCACCATTCGAAGGTAACTGATGCTTCTCGGTCCTCAGTCCCGTTAACGTTTTGCTTGGCTTCGTGCCTCCTCTGTGTGTGTCTATGTGTGTGTGTGTGTGTGTTTGGGCGTAGCCAATCAATTTAATTTCACAAAAGCAATATATTACAATATTGTTGGTGTGGGCGTGGTCGAGAGGCTATTGACCGGACTAGCAAACAACAACTGCCCGTAGAAATGCTTGTGATGGACACCGTTGCGTATACTTGATACGCTCACTGCTCTGTATTGCTATTAAAACATTCGCAGCTCGGTCATTGACTATTTATGACTTCTGAAAGTGATATAAATTTTGCAATTGCAGCATTAATGCTAGTGATAATTATAAATAACACAAATGCCAATTAGAATATCAGTTTGTGCGTTGTTGTAAAAAGATTTATTGAATGGTAATAATTAATTAATCTGCTGGTAATCAGTTTGGAATTGTCACATTTTTTTTTTTTTGCAGAAAAGTTTGATTTTATCGATAGTCATTGACTTACTTGTAATATTTAATTAAAATTATACAAATTTAATTGTTGGGTGCAATCAGAAGCAGTCTTTAATTAAGGAACATTAGAAGTTTAATTAGATTATGCATCACACGTCGCTTTGTGCATCTAACATATGCACATCTTTTTAAGTTAGTTAAATATTTCTATTCAACATTTCTCAGTTCTTCATTTGCTCCAACGAAATGTTTATTACGTATACTTCATGTTCAACGAATCTCAGCAGTTGTTGTTTGGATTAAAGCCTTAATGTGCGTATATTCAAATTGATGACTAAACCTGTGAGCATTGTCAACTTTGGCATTTGAATGACAATCTCGTGTCCTCAATTCGGCCACATCGTTGCTGTCCAAACTATTCTGGCATTTCAACTCCGACTAAATTAGATTCTGTCGGTGTTTGAGTTTTATGAGACCACAAAACTATGCAGTTGGGTGACGTTCCTGGGGAATACCGGCGGCTGCGGCATGCGACAACAATTGCCATTTGAAGTATGCAACATGGCAATACAGTTTTTAAACCCTCAACTGAAATGCGTGAATGTGAATGAGTGAGAGAGAGAGTGAGAGAGACGAAATGCCATTAAGGCACTTGGCGCCGTCAAGCGTGTGGAGAGAGAGATCAGCATCATTAACACTATTTTCCCTAGGTGGTACTTCACAATGATGACGACTGCAAAGGGCTTGGGAGGGATAGACAGGCGACAGTCGACAGTTGGCAGTTGGCTGGAGTGAGTTGAGTTGAGTTGAGTCAAGTTTAGTTTGCTTGCCACAATCATTACGCACACTTAAGACTTCGCCTGACAGTCACATACTGACAGCGCTGTCGCTGACACAGAAGCAACCAGAACCCACCGAAGGGAAGAGGGTATCGGTGGGTGGCAGATGGTTGGTGGTTGGTGAAGCTCGACGGGATGGCGCACTCGAAAAAAGGGACATTTCTGCGTGCGGCGCTTGTTGGTCGTCATCTACACTTCAACGCACTTTTATACACTTACCAGAAAGAGAGAAAGAGGGAGCGGAGAAGTGAGAGAGAGAGCGAGAAGGAGTGAGAGATAGAGCGAGAGCATGTCAAGTGGTTGACTGTCCTGAATGCCAGTGAAGCCAAATAGAAATCCATTTAATTTTCAAATAGTGAAATGTTTGCACACACACACATACACATAAGTACACAAACAGACACATATACTTACACATACATACACGTATTTATGCACACATAAAAGAATGTCCTAGGGCCTGTCCATTATTTTCTTTAGTATATCTCTGCTCGCGTGAGTTAAACACATTTCACTGAAATTAAATTCCACATTTTCCATTTGTTTATGCGTTCGAGTGAGTTGGGATCCTTAAAGCCAGGTCACACAATTCATTGGCTGACCATTGTGAGCATAGTCCCTAGTTGATAGATCGTTTCATTTTCGATTTGTGTGAGTTTTTTGCAAGCATTGTCATTTTAATTGCGTATGCAAATGTATTTACGGCAAAAAGTAAAGGTAACAAATTTAAATATGTTGATTTGGTAATTGCTTTTGATTGTAATCTATTAAAATCGAAATAAATTCAATTACAATAAATTATATACAAGTTTATATTTAATAGTTTCTATAATAATATGTTATAGCGTTCTTTTTTGATTTTAATCTATCAGAAACTAAGTAAATTTAATTTAATTTGCGAAAGGGACAAAATATAATATTCATCATATGTAGTTTATATTTTTTTTAATTTTTTAAATATTTTTCTGATTGCAATATTTTAAAATTGAAGTAAATTTAAATTGACAAAGGTATATAACAATTTGTAATTATTATTTTATAATATTCATTTCAATTGTAATCTATTAAAACTCTAGATTAAGCGTCATTCTCAAACAAACCGACTCCATCAGTCGCTTCCTTCTAGCGGATGCAGTGCGGCTGTGAAGTCTTTGCTGCTCAAAATTTGAACTTCTCTTTTATTCAACACAAGTATCGAGAGAGAGGAAAAAAAGAAGTGACACTAAACTTAGCAACGCATACGAAGCAACCCACAGCCTCCGTTCAAAAACGAAGCCATAAATCTCCCAGAACTAGTATCTACCAAGACAGCAAATGGTCACACCATAAACTCGCATATCAAATATTCCACTGCATTACATATTCCCTGACAAATAGTTTTAGTATATTCATCTCGACTCAGCAATATAATAATTTATATTTACTAGTTTACTTTCTAGTTTATACAATATCTAAAAATTAGGTTGAATCTTAACTCACAACATTGTTGATCAACTCGATTGAATTCAAAGTGCTCTCTGGAAGCCAACGTCACATGAGTTCAGCAAACCTATCAATAAAAACGTCCTTTGCTCCTCTTTGCGTGTGTACTTACGAGAGAGACGAAAGCGAGTCACAATTGCAGGGCTCATTAACTATGCGCGCTTATATGCTGTTAATTCAAATGCCAAACAGTCCGTTCGCCTGTTGTTCAGATTGTCAGATAGAGTAGGATGTCACGCACACGGAATTGCCTTTAAATTGCATTTTAGTCGCCGTCAATTTGCAGACTCATTTTTGGACCATACATTTGAGGTCGCAAATGAGCTGCGACCCTCATACACAAGCACAACGAATGCTGAATGCTGGATAGTATCGAGTGTTGTTGTATGTTATGTACTTTACTTTGGTTGTGTGCGTGCATTGATGTGCTTATTTTGCATAATGGACTGTAATTGGTAGGCAAAAGTATGGAACAGTCTGTTGCGGCTACATAATTGGCATTCTTGATGCAACACAGCGCGTATACGTAACAATTTGAGGTTTTCAACAACACTAATTGTGTCAGCAGATCAAGTAACTTCTTGGGGGAGTCAGTCACGTAGAGCGCAGAGTAAGTAGGAGCACACGATGGCCGCTTAACTTAATAGCACTTGTTGGCCAAACACTTGAAACACTTCAAGTATATTTAAAGTAAGCAAAAGTTTTCCTATTTTCGTTGTAGTAAATATTACAAAAATTATACAAATAAGTCCCTATTTTAATTCTACTTAAAGAAACCCCTTTCATAATAATGGTAAAGAAATTTTATTATGATGTTTCAGTTTAAAGTAGAAAATTTGTATCTTTATTGTTTATTTATTAAAAATTTATTTATTCTAAATTTGAGTTTGAGATAATAGAAAGAAATTCAAAATTATTTTAATGAAAACCCTTACATAATAATGGTGCATAATTTACATAGAAAACTCTTCACAATTCTAAAGCTGAGAAGGTGATGAACGTTTTATGGTCGATGTTGTTCATTGGAGTAATAACAAGTAAGAAAGTTACAGTCGAGTGTGCTCGACTGTGAGATACCCGCTACCCATTTTAAATAAAGGCAAAATATTGCGGTATCATTTTCAAAATATACCGAAAATACTAAAAAAAATACTAAAAAATATACCAAATGGTATATGTGGTATATCGATATAGTACCGCATTCAAAATATACCATAGACGGCACAATGTACCAGATTGTCGGCCAAAGCAACTCAGACCCCTAGTAAGTAGGAGTTTTTGCCCATACGAAAGTATTTCTTTAATAACTTCCACAATTTTTATCTGATCGCAACCAAATTTTCAGGAATCATAATTATTACAATAATTATTGCATATACCAAAATTCGTGACTCTAGCTTTAAAATTACGCTTGTTATTCGATTTTTTTGATTTGCGGGGGCGGAAGTGGGCGTGGCAAAAATTTGAAACAAACTTGATCTGCGTGCAAACATAACAAATGCTGTCGAAAAAAAATTATAGCTCTATCTCTTATAGTCTCTGAGATCCAGTGTTTCATACGGACGGACGGACAGACGGACAGACACACAGACGGACAGACGGACAGACGGACAGACGGACAGACGGACATGGCTATATCGACTCGGCTGTTGACGCTGATCAAGAATATATATACTTTATAGGGTCGGAGATGCCTCCTTCTACCTGTTACATACATTTCCTGCCGGCACAAAGTTATAATACCCTTCTACCCTATGGGTAGCGGGTATAATAATAATAATTATAGACATATTCAAGCAGTATTCAATTAAAAATCTTCTACAATATTTTCTTATATAGTAACACACAAAGGGAATTTATTTCATGAGTACTAGATCGTTATCGTTGTCATAGACTCAATATAAGCAACTGTATTGAGTATTAACTCTTAGACAATCACTTGCCGAGGCAGCACGCGCGATGATAAAATGATCTCTGATCTGTTGGGCTGCCGCATATCCAGGTTAAAGTGTTTATAGTTCATTTTCGAAAGCTCCTTAAGTTTGCTCGCTGCTGTCCCGTTAGAAGCGTCGAGTAAAACACAAACACAAACACAAACAGACGACAAATGAAATGTTTGCCATACAATGGCGATGGCAAATACGAGTGCACACACTTAAACATGAATTCATGCTTTCCCTTCTCCCTTCTCCCATCTCTCTTCTATATTCCTATTCTATTCCCTCTGACGATGCCTGACGCCGTCCATAATCTTTCGGGGGGCAAAGGTCAGTGCTTTTGGGTGTTTTGCTTGGCGTGTTGTGTTGTGTTTTGTTGCTGGCTTTCGACTTGGGTTTAGGTTTAGGTTTAGGTTTTACGAGAACGCCGTGGGGTGCCAATGATGGCCAGCGGCTTCTGTGGCACCAAAGCACAGGAGACGTGAGGTGAACGATGTGTGTGTGTGTGTGAGTGTGTGTGTGTGCTCGACGGGGCAAACACGTAAAGCATACGTGTCGGTCTGATTGCACATAAATTCTCGTATGTATTTGTGTTGTCGTTGTTGTTATTATTTCTATCGGAGCGGGAGGCAAAGGTATTTTCGGGTTCTACTTGGAATGCATGGACGTAGGCGTTAGGGGGCGTAAACGGGTGAGGAAGTGTGTGAGGGGGCGGGGGATGAGGCGTTAATACGACGCATTTTGTGTACAACTTTTCACTTTCAGATTTTGGCTTTCAGTTTTTATTTGCTTTTCAGCTCTTGCCATTCGACAATTCGCATTCCCATTCGCATTTGGCAGCTGTTTCTGTTTCTCTTTCGTTTTTTGTTGCCCGCTTTTTTTTATTTTTGCTTTTTCTCCATGCGTCGTCGTCGCTTGCTATTTATTTATTTATTTGTTTGTTTATTTGTAGTTGTTGGCATTTATTTGTTAAACTGTTTGGATATTCATTTGGAATTTGCTAAAATATAAAAGGCATCGGCCACCACATGTCGATTGCTTTGCATACAAATCACTTTGTACTTTTAACTCAACTCGACGGCCCCTTAAAACTAAGTTATGTGTTCTTAAGAGAGCTCTTCACGAAAGCTTTATACTTTGACTACAAGCTGCGATCAGATTAATATCATTCCGAGAAGTGATTTCAGTTCATACACGGCTTTAAATAAACATAAATTAAATTAAGCCCTTTGCTTTTAATTTATGGTCAAGTTGGTAATATAATATATATAATATATATATACATATATATACATATATAATATATGAATTCAAATGTCAAAATCGTTAAAATTTCGAAAACTCGATAGCATAAAAATATTATAGAAGAGTTCTTTCAATTCGGAGTGTTAATCCCTAAATTTATTATTCACTTCAACTAGATGCTCAACGGTTAAAATTATCTAAGTTAGTCTCTATATTACCACATAGTTTTCCATTCTCAACATATGTATTTAAATATAATGAATGAAGTATCACAATTTATATAGTTTAGTATTATTAAAGAGAGTTTTAAATTCAGAGAATTATTCCCTAAATATACTGACACTTTTCCGTTCTCAACTATTTATTAAATCGCTTAAAATACATATTAAAAAGCTTATAAAATGTACATATGATACAAATATTGGACTCCATAAATGATGCTATACAATTGCTCGCGTGCACCATTCTGGCATAGATTGCTGAGTACATAGGCGGCTTCGCGCTTTACTCTAGAGTCGCTGCTCCACAAGTTGTCAATGACATTAGGCATTAGGCCGGCATCAATAACTTGCTGTATCTGTGACACGCTACCAGCCACGATATTCGATAGAAACCACATAATGTTCCTGCGAAGTTGCATATCGGGATGCAAACAGAGTGATGGAAAGTACGATAGAATATTGGTATCAAGCACCGCCTGTGTCTGCTCATCGGTTCCAGTTACAATGTTGCCAAGACAATTCACGGCAGCACACTTTATATACGCAACGTTGCTGCCGACCAGACTCACGATCTTGGGCACAATGCCACTCTCGACGATGATCTGGATGCGATCTTTGTCTTGTGTAAAGTTATTGATAGCCCATATTGTGTCCTTCACCACCTGAACGTCAGTGTATTCGAGCAGCACTTTCAATGCAGGCTGAATCTCCATTGTAATCTGTTGCGATACCACGGGCTCCCATTTTCTAGATATGTTCCCAATCACCCAGGCAATGTTGCGTACAAAACTAATTGGGAGCTCAGCCTTTAGCAGGATAAGGATTGGCTGAATGAGGCCAAAACCAAGTACAAAGTCTCGTTTCTCGGGCCCGTCGCCAATAATGTTGCCCAATGCCCAAATGGCTTGATCGGCTACCTTATAGTCACCTGCACTGAGCAGATTAATTAATATGGGCACAGCTCCAGAGGTGGCCACTTTATGTGTTAGTTCAGATGGTCCTGAAGCAATGTTTGTCAATGTCCAGACAGCTTCGAGCTGCAATTGTGGCGAATTAAAGGGTTTGATGCACTCAACTAGAATGGGCAGCATTCCGTTGTTTATCAGTGTTTCGACTGGCGCATTCTCAAGTGAAACCAATTCACGCACCTTCTTAACAGCGGCCAACTGATCCTCCGGATGTGAGGAATCGGAGGCAGCAATGGCGAGTAGCTTGGCATTCATTGAGTTGGGCAGCAGCTCATTGACCGACATCTCATTCTGATCCTTGCCTTTGTTCTTATACTTCTGACGACGATCCATATTTTGGCAGCAAATAAAAAATTCAAGCTCAACTTTATTTTCACACAAATTTTTAAAATATGTTCTGTACTTTCCGGCTTGCTTCACTGTTTAATATGTATTGAGTGAAAGATTGAGAGCAAATACTAAGCTAAGCTAAATTTCTCTTGACGTTATTGATCGGTTTTTTTTGTTTAACTTTGTATCCGAAGGGTAGAAGGGTAATTTAACTTTGTGCTTCTAGGAAATGTTTGTAACAGGCAAAAGAAATTATCAGACGAGACGGTATAGCCATATATGTATGTATGTCAGCCTTTCTGAACACTTAGATCTCAGAGACTATAAGAGATGGAGATATACTTTTTGTTGACACCACTTTTTATGCTTGCATGCAGATCAAGTTTATTTATTAAATCGATAAAAATCGAATAACTAGCGTAATTTTAAAGATAGAATCGCAATTTGATAATAATTACAATAATTATTATAGTATGATGACGACTAAAAATTTGGTTGCGATCAGATAAAAATTTTAAGTTGTTAAAAGAAAACATATATATTTAAATATAATGAATGAAATATCACAATTCAAAAGGTAATATATTTAGTTTAGTATTATTAAAGAGAGTTTTAAATTCAGAGAATTATTCCCTAAATATACTGACACTATTTGACTATTTGTTAAATCGCTTAACATACATATCAAAGCTTGTAAAATGTAAATATTATAGGAAAAATATTGCAATTCATAAATCATCAAAATTGCTTCTTCATCATTAAAGAGTTCCTTAAATGCGGAGAGTTAATCCCTAAATTTACACTCACTTTCTCAACTACCTGGGAAGCCTTTTTAGTTCGTTGTTAATTTACTTGCGCCATAAACTATCACCAAAGTACTGCTGCATTATTAAAACGCTGTAAATTGTGCAATTTTTTCTTCCCCATTTGGTTAGGATAGCCAGAAAACTCATCAGGTATTCATATTTGGGGCTATTTGGCCATTTACGACACGCTGTAAATCAAGGGGAATAGAAAAAGGCTAAGCACCTTGATTTATAGCGCACAATATTTAATTACGTGGCAACGAGACCTTAATGTGTCGCATATATCAAGTGCACACCGTAACGCCAGCTCTATTGCAATTAATTTATGCCAAACGGCATGCAAAGTAATTGTACCAAATTGACATGACCACAAATAGCAAAGAGAGAGAGAGAGGGAGAACGAGAGAGAGAAAGAGAGACAGAGCGTGAAGGACATGTAGCGACTCAAAGAGGCAGAGACAAAGAGGGCGAAAGGTGGGTCAGGTGGCAGGCATTATGCATGACTTGGCCTGGCTCCTGGTCACATGCTAAGCAGCCTGGCAATGCATCAATATTGCAAAGCAGTAAGAAGGCATTAGGAGGCGGTTGCATCAGCAGCAGCATTAGGTTGCACAGAGTGCAGCACGTGACCCAGGCAATGAGTGTGAGTGTTTGTGTGTATATGTGTGTGTTATGTGATCGATGCCAAGTAAGTCCAACTACATGAGGCATGAGGCACTCAGCCAGAGGCATGCCACACACATCAATGTCTGCTTAGCTGAGCAGCTACTGTCAAACTTGAATTACAAATGAGGGTTCGAGACTCGCTCTCGGCACACGAAGCTGACAGTTTTTTCACAATTGAAAGCTTCGAGGGTTTATCATTGTTTGGTTGCCAGCAGGCTATAAACTTGCATCCGCCTTTCAAACCCACAATGCCTTAGCAACTCACTCTTGAAAAGTGATTTTCATTCAACTTTGTGACAACTTTTGCTCAGCTTCTGTTCGGTCTCTCGAATGCATTTGTGGCATGCGGCAAGGTACGAGTAAATATGCATAATTAATTTTTTTAAATACTTCTATCAATATTGCACAGCATGCGCCTTTGTATTATGCTTCCTTTGTTCCATATTCTCGCCATGCGAGTAGCCAATCAACAAGAATGCCACCAGCAGATAAGTTATTCTGCCAATGCAAATCATTCGCACATTTTATCACAATTTTGTTGGTGCAATCAAAAATTGAATTTTGTGCAATATTTGCATGACAAAAGTCCCTTCTCTCACTCTCACACATTTTATGGGCATTTGCTGTAATGAGTTTTTGTGGCGAATTGCGAGCGAAATCGATTTCGAGCACCTGCCCTTTGGGGCTGCCCATAAATATCGAGAGAGGAGAGTGAGCTGACAACAAAAGCTGGGCGCAGATGCCACGCTTCTTTCCCTCTCTCCGAAGTCACCGATTGTCAGCCATTTCCGCCTTGCAGAATATGTTTTCAATAAACAAAAAATAAAAAGCGCAGCAATTTGCATATTTATTTGAGTTGTTTTCAGTTTTGTGCGCCGCTGCTGTCGCTGGTTGCGTAACTCAAGACGAAAAAACCAAATTAAAAAGTAATTTAAAACCTTTAAACGCAAGTAAATTATGCAAACATTATGGTTGGCCCTCGCAGCGAAAAGGACAGCGTCACAGCGTCACAGTTTCTCTCCCCATTCGATGCTGTGCATCGAGCAACTTAGCTGCCAAGGTCATATGCGCCATGAATGTCCCCCTCGACTACTTTCCTTGCCCCAGGACAATTTTATGAGAATTTAACAAAATTTGTTTTTTTCTGTTCTATTTTTTTTTTTTCTCCGCTGAGGTCCTGGGGCGGTAGCTACAAATGACACTAATAATTTCCATTTAAATGAAGCCATGAATAAAAAGCAAATGCAAGCGAATTCGTCCTTTTCATTGGTCTACAAGCATTTCCATAGAGGCAAGGCGTTCAACCAAATGACTTTTAAATTGGGGTCGCGGCGGCAGACGAGCAAGCCAATGTCTGTAAGCCAATGAGAAAAATGCTAGAAAGTACTTGTACTTAGACTTGAGGTAAAAATAAAGGCTCAAAGAGAATTTGATATTGTTTACGAGGCCCGGGGTAAGGTAAAAGGAGACTTTTTATTTATAAATGCGAGATTTACATTAAATGCAGTCTTAAAAACAAATTTAAGCAAATTTCGATAAATTACGATTACGGATTTGAGAATATGTTTATTCATATTTTAAACATTAATGAATAATTAAAAAAAAAAGAATGCATGTGTTTGAGGCTTTTCTTAAAATAATTTCGATATGCATATTCAAATTGAATTAATACACTAATGTAATTGGAAATATGTTAGGAGTTGCGAAATATAAGATGTTAAGTATACGCACTGTATACCAATAAAAATGGAATGAGCTGCCGTCAGTTTGCTTTCCAGAGTTTGGATTTAAGGAAACATTTATATTTTGAACAGATTTAATTGAATAACTCAAAAGCGACAAATACTTGATTGAGGTATGCCATTACAAATTTTAAGTAATGAACATAACAACGGTTAATAACGGTGAACAATTTTGTAAATACAGAATTTAAAGAAATGGAGCTAAGTTGTGCGAGCATGTATAAGTATACGCACTGTATGCGATTAAAAATTGAATGACTTGCTGCCTGGTTCATTGCCAGCGTTTGGATCAAACTGAATCTGTGATGAATTTAAAGTCGGTAGCAGGCAATCTTCTTCGTCATTATCTACAAAGTATGTCTCAATCAATTGGAAGGCCAACTTATAAATCTCGTTGTTCTCATGGTTCTGAAGACTCTCGATTTTATCGAGTCCTCCGCACTCTTCAATCAAAATGGCAACTTCCAACTGATTTGTTTCGGCATTATCCAGCATATTTTTCAATCCATTGAGTACAGACTTAATGAGCTCTATATCGTGGCAAACCAACAAATGACAATACGGCGAAATGACACGATCGTGGATGATGGAATTTATTTGCTCGCGTGCACCTTTGCTGCATAGACTGCCGATTGCATAGGCAGCTTCGCGCTGGATTCCAAAGTCGCCGTTGCACATGTTCTCAATGATCGGTGCTATCAGGTTGGCGTCAATAATTTGCTGTATCTGTGACACGGTACCAGCCACGATATTCGATAGAAACCACATAATGCTCCTGCGAAGTTGCATATCGGGATGCAAACAGAGTGATGGAAAGTACGATAGAATATTGGTATCAAGCACCGCCTGTGTCTGCTCATCGGTTCCAGTTACAATGTTGCCAAGACAATTCACGGCAGCACACTTTATAGACACAACGTTGCTGCCGACCAGACTCACGATCTTGGGCACAATGCCACTCTCGACGATGATCTGGATGCGATCTTTGTCTTGCGTAAAGTTATTGATGGCCCACATTGTGTCCTTCACCACCTGAACGTCAGTGTATTCGAGCAGCACTTTCAATGCAGGCTGAATCTCCATTGTAATCTGTTGTGATACCACGGGCTCACATTGTCTAGATATGTTCCCAATCACCCAGGCAATGTTGCGTACGAAACTAATTGGGAGCTCAGCCTTTAGCAGGTTAAGGATTGGCTGAATGAGGCCAAAACCAAGTACAAAGTCTCGTTTCTCGGGCCCGTCGCCAATAATGTTGCCCAATGCCCAAATGGCTTGATCGGCTACCTTATAGTCACCTGCACTGAGCAGATTAACTAATATGGGTACAGCTCCCGAGGTGGCCACTTTATGTGTTAGTTCAGATGGTCCTGAAGCAATGTTTGTCAATGTCCAGACAGCTTCGAGCTGCAATTGTGGCGAATTAAAGGGTTTGATGCACTCAACTAGAATGGGCAGCATTCCGTTGTTTATCAGTGTTTCGACTGGCGCATTCTCAAGTGAAACCAATTCACGCACCTTCTTAACAGCGGCCAACTGCTCCTCCGGATGTGAGGAATCGGAGGCAGCAATGGCGAGTAGCTTGGCATTCATTGAGTTAGGCAGTAGCTCATCGACTTCTATGTTCACATCCATATCGAGCACATTGCGTCGCTTCATAATTGCATCATCGCGTTTATTTTTACGCAGATCGACAGTCACCTCACCACGTCGACGACGCATCTCATTCTGATCCTTGCCAGTGTTCTTATACTTCTGATGACGATCCATATTTTGCCAATAAATAAAATAATTCAAGCTCAAGTTTATTTTCACACGAATTCTTAAAATATGTTCTACACTTTCCGACTTGCTCCACTGTTTAATATACATTGAGTGAAAGATTGAGAGCAAATACTAAGCTAAATTTCTCTTGACGTTATTGATCGGTTTTTTGGTGTTTAATTTTTGTACCCGATACTCATAGGGTAGAAGGGTAATATAACTTTGTGCTTCTAGGAAATGTATGAAATAGGCAAAAGTAAGGATCAGACGAGACGATATAGCCATGTCCGTCTGTCTGAACACCCAGATCTCAGAGACTATAACAGATAGAGATATACTTTTTGTTGACACCACTTGTTATACTTGTTTTTATTAAATCGATAAAAATTGAATAACTAGCGTAATTTTAAAGATAGAATCGCAATAACTATAGTATGATGACGGCTAAAAATTTGGTTTGCCAGATAAAATTGTAGTTGTTAAAAAAATGTCGTATAAGGAAAACGCCTTTTTACTACGTGTCTTAATTTTTTTTTGGCTGCAAATCTGGTATATTTTGAATGAAGCACTATATCAATATATTTGGAACATTTTAAAATTAACTCCGAACTGTTTTGTTGGTATACTGTTTTATTTATAATGGGTAGCGGGTTTCTTACAGTCGAGCACACTCGCTTCCTTACTTGTTTAATTTAATTACTTTGATTAGCTTTGAATTTTACTATCTTATCTGTTCATGGCTGCTTCAATTATTTGGGTAAATATTGTAAAATTACTTGACAATTTATCCACAAGATTGAACGAGATTTAAGGCGACATTTTGTACATACTATAGAGTACACACTTGCACTAGTCAGATTTCTGCTCTGGCATGTCATCAAAATGTGTTAAATGGAAACTTTCTAACCAAAATCACGAACATAAATCAGTTAACTTGTAAACAACACTCACACACACACACACACACATACACCTGGAAACCACCTTGGCCTTAGTGCCTTATGTCTTCCCTGTCCTGCCCTATGCGTGTGTTCTGTGTCCTGTGTGCTGTGTCTTGTGTCTTGTGCCCTGTCTGTTATCGCACAAACTTTGCTCATGTCTTCAGCACCTCATTTGCAAAATTGAAAGTCAAAACTTGTCCAAAGTTGTTGTCTGGCTTCTCTCTATGGATCCACGTATGTAGTATATATAGTACAGAAAATGAGTCTTGCTCTTGCCTCGTGTTGGTTGTAAAATAAATTGACATTTAGTTGTCAATGCCTGCCTGCCTCTTCTTTTTGCCTCTCCCTTGTCTGTAGTGTCTTTGTCAATCTCAGCTTCCAACTGCAAATGTCATAACGTGTTAATAGTTAGTCAACGTTCGTCGACTCGCTGAAAATGTACTTGCATATTTTCATTTAAGCTGCCTTCACCCAAAACCCATCAGCTAAACGATTTCCTAGAAGGCGCTGCCTTGGCACTTTGACACCTCGTCAGGTTGACACATTGAAGGGCATTGGCAGTGGCAATGGCAATGGAGATGGTTTTGGGTCCTTTTCCTTGTCATGTGATGAATTTGCCGCACATGTCACAGTCCCCAGGCGGTTTCTTGCTCGACAACAACACGACATCGTTGCTCCTTGCTACTGTTGCTGTTGCTAGCTGCTGTGATTGCATCTAAAATTCGCAGCTCACGCGTTCCTTGCGTGTCTTTCAGACTTTTCCATACTCTTTGCCACATTTCAAAGAGCAAGCAAAGCAAGCAATTGCATTTATTTGCAGTTTATCAATTGAGTGCAGACAATACGACAATTTATATTACTTTTTTTGTGGGATACGATTTTCTAGAATGGCTCTTCAAGTTGACATATACATATTTGTAGGTCATTAAAGTCTCGATTACTATTTCAAGCTTATTGAATTTTCTCAAGACCATCTTTATGAAAGAGAACAGAAAATGTTATTATCAGTTTTAGATTCATTTAAATAAAATTATTTATCTAATTTAGAAAACTTTAAATTATTGAAATAAATCCGCAAATTCATTTAATGCATTAGTTGTTATAAGCCGTAAATATTTAAATAAGCCTAGAACCAATTGAAATTTGCAATAAATATGAGTATAACTTTTAATGCTATTATTCACTACAATTATTTCACATTATACCAATGAATATTAAAAATTGATAACTATTATAGCATGGCGAATGAGAATTATGTGAAATATGAACATCACATTTAATATGAGCAGCGGGTTATCCAATCCAACGATGCTAATTACACAAGTTTGCCTCTAATGGAATGAATGAACACGAGTGAAATTGACTTTGGCAGTCTGAATACCCCTACACTCATTAGCTCACATTGTTATTCGCTTTTCAGACACTGTATTGCGAAGTGCCCGTATTTTGTGTACTCGTACTTGTGTAGAGTGAATTTTGGCCCTGCTAGTTTAGCTCCAAGTAAATGCAATTAAGGCCAATCCAATTTGTATTTTTTCATCAACTTATCGCCCAGCTGTCTGCCTCTTTGGCGCCCTGCGTGCCCTTCACTTCGTCCTTACCTCCGCTGTTTGCTCTCTAGTTTTATCTCAGTGTTCTCATATTTTTTTGATGCCCTTTTTCTAATTCCATTACGAAAACTGCAAGCTTGTTAATATTACCTGCTGTTCGCTCAGCGCTTTAGCACCTACTGTCTTTCCCCTCAACCTCCCCTCGTATGCTTTTACCCCTTAGCTTTCGTTCACACTTTGCTGTTGTTTCGTAGTGGCTTCAACAGTTTGGCCAACAACTTTGGTCCTAATAACCCGAACAGCTTACACTATACATATATAGTATAGCAAAAGCCTAATGTGTTTTTGTTTAACATAAGCAGCTACCTCTTCGCCTCTTCGTCTTGTTCCTCATATGTGCCATGAACAGCATCAAAGTGCGGCGCACTTAACATAATGGCAATGCCGAAATCAAGAAAACGTTTGCACATGAATTGGTCGAAAAGCGTTTGCTCTTTGGCAAGAGAGCGCCACAAATAAAGAGAGCGCATTTGACGAGCTTAAGAGCGAAAGCTTTCGCAACGTGCAACAGGCCGTCGCGACTCGTCCTTTGGCAGTCCTTGTGCTGTGTCCCTTTTGGTTTTTGTTTTTGCTTTGCTTTGGTTTGGTTTTGACAAACGTGTTTTGATTTCGCGAGTCGCGACTTCGCCTAATGCTGAAATAGTGCGAGGAAAGTGTGAAACAAAGAAACTGAAATTTACTTTAATGCGACAACAATTCAGGACGAAAATTTACGATAATTGCGACAATTACACTTTGCAAATGATGGTGAAAACAAGTTGAGGGAACCCGAGCAGCTCGAACTCGAATTCAACTTGGAATCTCTTGTCCTTGCGCTGTTCGCTTTTCGCTGCCATCGCTGACAAATAGTTTGTCCCTCCTGCCCCTCCCGTTCGCATCCATTTATACATTCCCCCCTCGAGGGCTATAAAAGCAAATTGAAGCCATTGACTTGAGCAAATCTTGGATGTCATTGCATTAGCTCAGCTTTGGCTTCGGCTTTATCTTCCCGTGTTTTGTCTTTGAAGGTTCTAGATTTGCAGCTTTTATAAATTTCAATTTGTTAAATGTTTAGCATACTGCGGGGCGGTGGCACGGTGCTATTCAACGTAATCAGCGGCATTAGTTTATCTTGCCTAGAATGTGGCGCACGGGGCGTATGATTTCATTCACGCGACCCGCAAGTTAACAGTTATTAAGACTATGACTATTAGTGAGATACCATAGCAATAATTTGCGTCAAATTTGTTTATTAATTGAATTTCTACATCAACAAAATTAATTCGCCTTTAAAACAGTTTCTGCGAATTCTATAGAGAGAGCTGGTTCGGTAAGTGTACAACGATAATTTCTATCATTCACATACCAAAACAGCATACTCATTACATTCTTGGAAAATTCAATTAGCGTACATTTTCGCACACATTCAGACGTAAACACACCATCACACACACACACACGTTGATAACGTACAATTAATGCGTGTCATTTTTATTGCTCATACGACGTGTTGCGCACGCAAATATTTCGCCATATGAATTCATATCTAATTCAATTTGGCGAATTGCCTTTTTGCTAATTATTAAGCTCGACTGAATGCACATAGCCTTCCACATCATCATCGTCATTGTAATTTGCTTATCATTTTTCGAACATCAATTTAAATTCACGCACAATCCACATGATTTACAATTTTGCTGAGTTGTCATTGGTTTGATTTTCCCTAAAAAAAAAAATAGAATAACGGAAATTACCAAAATTCGTATTTTATTTAATTACAACAAATTGCCACGTTTTTGCAAGATTTTTGCAATTGCCACAATATTTTAATCGTTGTTGACTTTTTTTTATGTTATTTTGAGTTTTATTTTGTTGCGGTTGCGGATTGCAAATTGTCAGGCCACATTAGCAATTTATCAGGCATGCCGACCATTGCATTATTTATGACAGCCTAAGTCACTCTTCTGTGGAGGATACACACCAATATACGAATAATAGTTTTAAAGGATTTACTACTAAAGGGGATTCTACACAACGGCAACAGGGATGAACGTAAACGTAAACGTAAACCAATTTAAGGAAACCTTATGTAAACAGTTTTACAATGGATTATGTATGTGTGTGTCTGTGTGGATTACATTGGTGAATTGCATTCACTGTGTGCTCCGATGTGAGAGTAAAAAATATTCTCGGTTATTCTGTGAGTAATTCTGAGAAATGTTGTAGAAAGAACGGAAATTTGTTTGACCACGACTCAACTGAAGAAATTGCTTCTAAATTCTTTAAATTTTGTTTTAGAAAATACTTTTAAGTTTAATTAAATGAATGAAATGAAATATTTTTTGTTTTGTGTATGTTATAAGGTTTTATTTAAGCGAAAATCCCTTTTAAATTCCATAATTCTTTGACTGTTGATTAAATACATTAATTGTACATTTCCTATTATGGAGTTTTTTTACGTTTCATTCCTTTAATCACTTTTGGATTATGGTTTTTTTTTAAATTTACTTGAAAGCAGAGTAATCCGTTGTCATGGTAAGCAACGTTTTGATTTATACGTGAGCTTAGACTTAGCAGCAAGTACTGTTGAGAAAATATAAAAAAAGCCATTTGTTTGTCTGGCACAATGAGTCAACCACTGAGCCGAGCTTAAACGTTGCCACATGCAACGCAAATGGGGTATGGACAACGCAGAGACAAACACACACACACACAGAGGAGAATGTCTGTAGTTGTCATTGTACAACTAAATACAAGTACTGTCCGTTTTCTGCATTATTCTAGCCATCAAATTGCTCTGGCCACCTCTGGCGCAATAAATGGCAGCACAATTTGCACTGCTGCTAAGCCGAATGGCTTCGTCTACTGTTCTCTACTCACTGCCCCAGTTTCTCGTTTTATCTGTCACAATTGGCTGCCATTGTCCACAGGATTTGCTGACCACACACACCAGCAGCAGCTCAAAAGAATCCTTGGTATGACATTTTTTCTAATTACGTGTGCTCTGCGAGTGCAAAGTGTTCTTATGGCGTTGCAGACAAATTAGCGAACGTAGCCAAATATTGATTAAAACCAAATCTTGATTAGAGTCTTATGTGGGGAACAATCTAGCTTAGACTAACTATGATAGTTTACTTAAATTAAAGTGGTTGCAAAACTCTTTTGATCCGAATAAAAGTATTATATTATTTTGTAAAATCTTACAATACAATTTACTCAAATAAAATAAAAACATTGCATACTTTTGAGGGGCAAAGAGCCTGCTGCATTTAAGTTAGAGTCTTATTTTGAGGAACTATCTAGCATAGACTAACTATGACAGTTTACTTAATTTAAATTGGTTTCAAAACTGTTTTGCTTCGGATAAGAGTAATATATTATTTTGATAAAGCTTTCACCACAATACTCTCAAATGAGAAAAAAAAAACATTGCAAGCTTTTGAGGTGCCTAGAGATTGCAGCACTTAAGTTGTTGCAACTAAATTGTTTGGCTTGCCTATGACACTCATTTCTCTCTCCATTCGCTTTGTGTGCTGCTATTGCTATTTCAATTTAGAAGATTTATCCCTCGAGAATTTCGGGGAGGACCTAGATCTTGAGTTGATGAATTTAAAGCTTAAAGCTGTTGACTGCCAATCGCTTGTATTTGTGAGACACAGAAATATGTCTGCCTTCAGCAGTGACATTTGCATAAAATTAGCATTAAATTACGAGCAATATTGTTGTTTTCTCTTTATGGTTTTCTTTCTCGTTATTTTCATTTCTTTATTTTTTAATTTTCTCTACAAAAGCAACTACAAAATTCGAATTTAATACAGCGCAGACAGCGAGAGATTTACTTGCGTGTATTAATAGCTAAGCTATGCTCGGGTCTTGTGTGTGCACGCGCTCCTTGGAGTATGATGTCCTCTGTGATGAGAATAATAAATGTGAGCCTTAATGAAATTATGTCTAGGCAACGGGAGCGCACGAGCACATCGACTGTCAGAGCACACATTCAAATCACGCATACGCCGCGTACGCATATCAATACGAGTCTATTTTGCTGTGTTCTTTCTTTTTTATATTTTCTTTTTTGGTAACAGACAGCTGTCATCGCTGCTCGTCTGTTGGTTTTTGTGTCAATCAATTTCGAGCTGTCATATCATTGCAATGCAGTATCAATTAAAATACGAATCTGCCTTCCACAGCAAAAAAATAATATGAGAATAATGAAAAATTGATTTGCAAATTATAAAGCGCCTCGAGCGTGCTGCCGTTGCCAGGAATAATTCGATCGCTGCTCCCCTTGCAACACGTAACGAAAAACTTAATTTCCCCTTCGATAAATCTTTGCATTTGCCAAACAATCACTTGGGTGCGTGGGCGTGAAACTCTCGATGGGTGTGTGTTTGGCTTTTGTAAATTTTAACGAATCCACTTGCAGCATATGCAGCATCTCTGGCATTGTTTGCTGGCATTGCCACGAAGATTTCAGGTGCTGCCCCTGTCACACAACGGATTCAAGTGATTTCCGTTGGCAAAGCCGTCGCAGCCGTTGCCTTCTCACATATCAATGAGCTGGGCGCTAACTGTGCCATGTTTTTGCAGTCGTCTGTCTGGCAACACACACGCAATTCGCATTTTAAGTATAATTTAAGCACATTTTCAATGTCGCCATGGCCAACACATGTGCTCGACTAAAAGCCGCAAAGAGAGCGGAAAATGTGACATTTGAACTAAACTTTTGCGAAAATTGAACAATTCTATAAATTAATAGCTTTTTAATTCTCCACTTTTCATTTACTCCACAATTAAAAGCATTATCATAGAGACAATTCCATTAAATGTGGCGTGAACTCATAAATCAAATAATAAATATTTATTTTATTGAGCATAAGTTGGGTAATTTGATCTTGAGTTCACCTCGAGATAATTGGCATTATAGTTAAGAATTTTATATTTTTATGGGTTTATTTATTTTCTGCTTTGTTTTCCAACTACCACATCCACCTGTCTCTTGCAGTCCCGGGATTAGCCGACAGCTGTACACTTGAAACCAATTAAAATTTTATAGCATCGAGAATTGGTAACTCTTTTAAGCCACTTGCCGTGTAAAATTTTAATTGAGCTGGTTGCCTTGATTAATTGACAAATATAAAGCATTCACCCTCTCTCTTCTTCAAACCCTTTCCTCTTTCTCTCTAACCTTATTTAATGTTAGCCACAGGTGCGATGTTTGCCAGGCGAATTAAATTACAGTTTCCCCTCTGGTCCTTCGTCTACTACTTTGTTGGATGCTGGCTGCACTCGTTTAATGGCCAGTTTTCAAATTAGCAGCTCATTCAGAGGGCAGCAGTCGGCAGTCAGCAACCAGCAGGCAGCAGGCAGCAGGCAGCTGGCTTAAAAAACACTTTCATGTTCTGCCTGAGTAATGCCCATAAATAAGCCAAAGGGTTGCATAAATTTCTCAGCGTAAGACCTTTTTAGCTACAAATGTGTGGGGTTAACACACATTTTTGCTTCGATTACGTTTGTTTCTACAAATAGCTGACGAGATGCCGAGAAATGTGTTCTTGAAATGTGCCGAATAAACGAACTTAAATTCAACTTGCCTCGGATTCGCATTTCATCCATTTTGCTTCAATATGTTGAACAAAAGGCATTCTTACAGCTCGACTCCGTTCGATTCGATTCGACTTGAATGCTGTGCAAACTTTGAACTGGCTACGGATTCAATGAATTTATTCATTAGTTCACTTTGATATGCACTTCAACACGCCCCCGTTGCTGGTCCCTGAGTTACACACCACACTAAACAAACAAAGTTAAATGCTATTTGCCGCAAGGCGATTCTTCACACTGGTCCCAATGTAATTATCATTAACTCATTACCAATGAACATGTGAATTTATTTTGCGAACTCTTTACTACTGATTAGGTGATGATATGATTAAAATTAATCTTAACACACTCGTGAAATGTGACTTAAATAATATTATTGTTCTGTTATAAATTTCTAATTTTATTTTTAAATACACCTTAATAATTTTTCACATTATTTCACCAATAGTTTTAACCAATGTGCAACTGGCAGAAATAGAATTTATGTCTGTGTGTGTGTGTTACTGTTTTAGACAGAGACAGAGAAAGAGACAGCATGCTACAGCTGCGTCCTGCAAGCTGCATTCACACACAAACTCACACACAATCACACACTCTCGCATCGACTTCACATGAGTTACACACATGAGTTACCAACTTAAAGGCTTAGAGGTGTGCGAGCCTCATTCTCTAACCCCGCCCAGCTCAGCTCAACTCAAGTTGGACCCAGCCCAACTAATGCGATTTATTTTTATGGCCAATTTGCCTGATTAGGTTTCGATTTTCATGCGCTCGTTGCACTCGCCGCAGTTTTAAAGTCGAGTTTATTAAAGTTGCACAAAAAAAAAAAGGAAAAGTTGGTGATTAAACGCGGCAGCTGCTATAACAACCAAACTTTGCACTCACTCAACTTTCTCTTGGACTTAATAATGTGGGAAATGGAAAGTTAATGAATATTGGCCTAGGCCAAAAACAATAAACAACAACTGTCAACAGGGCGGAACTGTATTCAAGTCTCCAACATTGTCATTGCCACACACTCAATTGAATAGCAGCTAGTTTGCTGTGTGTGCGTTTATTCTCAGCGATAACTAAAGAACTCGAGTGCAACCGCAATTTGAACAGAGCTGGCGAGTGGCCAACAGGCAAACAGACAATAAATGTCGCTATGTAACTGGATACAAAATGCACTGCTACCAGTCTATGAGAGGTTCTTTCATCATTTGATAACATTGCTACGCTGAAGTTCATTCTATAAAATGTTGCGTGTTTTTTTTAATGAAAAAAATCATTACCTAAACTAATGAAACTGAATGTTAACTTTGTATTAAAAATGTTTTATTGGGCATATAATTTTCTTAGTTTGAGAATTATGCCGTTTATATATAATAATAGTAAATATATATAATTTAGCTTTAACTTACAATATATATAATTTATTATAAGTCGATAACTGAAGATTGGCATTAAGAAAAGCAATATTACTTTATGGAAATGTGTATAAATTGCATATACGATATACAATAACGATCTATCTTTAAGATAACTTCAATATTATTTGTATATACAATTAATATAGTAATCTGATATACAATCGCTTCGACAATAATGCCGGCAACTAAACCGTCAGCTATCGCATTTGTTTTAAAAGCCATGCTTGATGTCGAATTGGGGATATGTACATATATAGAAGGCTTTTACAAAGGGAAGGTAGTAATTTATGTCCGGTCAAACTTTGTACTAAATCAATTTATGCCGATATTTAATATTATATAATTATGTTAGTTACATTTTCGGATCTATGCAACCAATAGTTTACCGTATCGTTTATCGTTACGCTCTATTAAAAGTCACGTCTTTTTGCGCAATACATAATTGTTTATTAATAAATTAAGGCACCGCCCAGACTGATATGCACACATAGAACCCTTTAATTACTAAAAGTTTTAATAATTCTTTAGCAAATAATTCTTTGCTACTATCATATATGATATAGTATATATATATTTAATTATATAAATTTTGATTGTTCAGCTATAAATTCTTCAATAAATTTCAATCCGAAAAGGAAACATTCAATGCTTGTTATGGCTTGATTTTGTTTTATCCTTGACTTGCTTTCATACTGTTTTATTTGACCAAGATGTGCTCAATGAGTTGTAATCCTGGCTAGATCGTAAATAGCAGCATATTCTATAAACTTTTAAGTTGCGAGTGCAGTAATAGCATCAGCATCAAAAGGTTATGTTGCGCAGTGTGTGGAAGAGGAAATACCGCATGGCATTATGACATTTATGTGCCATAAAAATATGCTGCTCTCTTTTGTGGTTCATCGTTCGTCTGTTGCTGTCCTCAGTTTGCCTTCGCGAGGCACCAACTAAAAAAATGTCACACAGCAATGCCACATTTATCTGAGTGAATGTAAGTGTGTGGGTGCAACTACATATATCAGCACCATGCAAGTGTATTTGTATGCGTGTAAAACATTCTATGGCATATATAAAAAAGAATTCCGCACTGTCACCCCAAAGCATGAAAGGCATCAGACCCTAGAGCTACCCCAAAAATAGGTGTATGACCGAACACAGAGAAATAGAGAGAGAACCCTTCAGCGAGGAAACGTTGTCAGCGCTTTTCTCTTTTTTTACTATTCATATTTTATGATTATATTTTTTATTTCTATGCATAAAGCGTGGAAAACGCTGCAATACTTTTCATATTACGCATACGCCGGGGGTGATATTACTGGAAAAGCTTGTGCATGTGCTCTGGCTTAATTAAAATAGCTTCGATAGACTACATACAATATGCAATGTCCATGGGAGCATAAACTAAAAGTGAACAAATTTTCTATGGCAACTTGTTAGCTGCGGAGCTGAGCACAAAGTAATCACGATAAAGGCAATAGCAAGTAGCAAGTGGTAAGTGGAAAGTGGAAAGGGCAACGCCATCGGAAACGTGACTAAATCAGTTTTGCCAATAAGACACGAAGCCAGCGACAGAGAAGCTTGGAGCCTGAAGCCTGAAGGAGCCAGGCGGATGGATGCGTGTGGCCAGCAAAGATGATGATACTATAAATATAAAGTAAAAGAAGGCGACGCTTCTACGACGCGACGGCATTGAACTGTGAAATGACTTCATTAGTGAAAATATTGTATGTTGCCCCTTAATGTAAGGAGATGAGTGAGAAGAGACCTTACTCCGCAGTAACTCGAAGCAGTCGTGATTTATTGCTTCTGTCCACATACTCTCTCGCACACACACACACACACATATTCGTATTAAATTATTGCTTATGACATAGAGGGAAAGACTGGGACATAAAAGACACCCCTTAAAAATGAGAAACCCACACAATTTCACACATTTCCCCGGCTTGTATGCGAAATTTTATGTAAATTTAACAAGGGCATAACCGAAAGGCAAAAAGTTGATCATACAAGCATAAAACATAAAGCGCAAATTAATTGAGGCAAAAAGGGAAAACGGGATTGCAACGGCAATGCCAGGGAAATGGAAAATTGGGGCCTCTTGTGTTGCCTGTGGGTACACTTCGCTTTTTTTCTTGTGCGTCTTTTCTTTTATGGTGACTGGGCAAAGGGTCGGAAATGGCAGGAAGTGGCTGATAGCAGAGGCAAAAAGGAGATGCTATACGATCCTTGATTCCGGTGTTTGCTTAGGTGCTGTAATTATCTTATGATATGGCGAAAATTAACTGAAACTGAGCCCCCTAAAAGATATAGTGCCTTAATAAAACCGAATAGCACACACATTCTAATAATTAAGCTTTACTTTATGTATAAATACACATTACATATAATCTGATGCATAACAATTTTCTAAGCATTTGCTTCTGTTCTAGATTTTTTTTAATTTAGTCAATTTAGAGCATTAACTAATAAATCCAAGTTGTGCTCATCAATTACCATTAGTCATTTGAACCCGTGTTTCGGAGGATTTACACGTTATTGCTTAAAGTAAATCAATTGTGCAGCATCATTTTATTTTGTCCATCATTGATTTCCATTATGATGATTAATTACCACTTCTTATTTCACTTGTCTTTTATACTTCTCTCCCATTAATCTAATATCTGTCAGTAATAAAATGTCATCTTTAAATATAAATAAAGAAAAAAGTGTTTTATTTTATCATTGTTCATAGCAAACAAACTTGAAGATAAAGCAATGTATAATTACGTAACTCGAATTTCGCATTTGCGATTGTGTCCTGAAAATACCCAAATCAAAAAGTTTTCGTCTCCCAAAGTGAAAAAGAGTTAAATACACGAAAAACAAACGTGCAAAAGAAACACACAGTAACGTAGTCTAATTCAATTTGAATTCACAGCAGTGTTGTTGGTTTCATTTTAGTCCTGGTTTGTTTTTTACTTGTTTTTCCCCATTTTTCACTTGTTGTCGACTTTTATGAGAAACCTAACAGAGGTTGCACTGTGCTGTGTGTCATTTTCGGGTACTGTTTATGGCAATGGTTTGAGGACCTTCTGGTCACTGACCTTTTGTGTATGGAGATAGCTGTATATGTATGTATGTATATATACTTTGGTTTATGGTATAGCATAATACGCTGCTTGTTGTTGGGAAACTTTCATGAGCAGTGTCGTGTTTATTTCGAACTTACTTTACTTCTGTTTTTTCGCTTTGCTGCTGCAGATATTCGCGTCATTGTCCTTGTTGTCCTTTCAAGGAAAAGTGCGAGTTACCCATTTTAATATTTTTTCGTTCCCTGTTCATTTCTCTTATTAAATCACCCTCGTCAATCAAATGCGTTGACATGCAATGGACACACAGCATTAGCTTGGGACGCGGGGCTCGGGGCTAGCTGTGGATTATTGTGTTTAATAAAAAATTAAGTGCAGGGTTCAAAGTTGAAACATTCGCCATCTGCTTTAAGTGAAAGCGTAGAGCACACACAAAAATCGCGCATACGACACATTAACGCGTGTCTCAGAAATGCACGTCACGTTTCAATTGTTTCACTGCACGCGTGAACAAACATGTAGCAAAAAAAAAAATAATAAGATATAGCAAAAAATACTACTATATATATAACATATTACTGGCACATGTGTGTTTTTGTGTGTGTGTGTGTGCGCGCGGAGAAGTTAGCAGAAAACGGTCACAGCAAGGACAAATGCCAACAAGTGTAAGGGTATAAACGTTATTATTACATGACGTCCAAGAGACTTGTTGTTGATTTAAAGTATTTCCGAATTAAATTGTAATAGCCTTTAAATGGTTGGAAAAACTATGGGAAAGGCTAAGCGAAAATACTCACTTAAGTTGATATTTTAGTAAACGGATTCGTAACACATTTTTATACCCGCTATCTATATGGTTGAAGGGTATTATAACTTAGTGCCTCAATTAAATGTATGTAACAGGCAGGAGGTATCTGTTGAATTTTGGTATAGACAATAATAACTTTTGTTTTTATGACATACTTTTGTATATGGAAAAGCGTCTACCTTCTACGAGTTTTAGTTGCTTTTGCTAGCAATCTAGTTTTTTTTTAATGTAGAACTATATAAATAATACAAATATATGATAGTGTGGCATATTTTTAGTTTTTTTTGTGGTACGTTAACTTAGTATATTTTAAAATTAACACCTGGCTTGCGTTCATTAAGAAATGATAGCGGGTATCTCACAGTCGAGCACACTCGACTGAAGCTATCTTACTTGTTCTCTATTTCTTTGAATAAAGTGCCCAGAAGAATTTATCGTTTCACAAGCATTAGTTCGTAAGTTTTTGTTATTTGCTCCCTATTGTTTGGCCTGTCATCCCAACCAAACATTAATTCGAGTTTAGCAAAATTTCCATCTTACACCTCGCCTATACCCCAGAATCTAATTTTAATACAAATTTTGGTCAGCAAGGGTGTAAAACGTGTAGGGCGAACAAGTGTAAAAAGTTTTATGCCGGGCGTAAACTTAATTATTGAACGGGCGACGCCGCATCATCAACACTGGAAACGCTACAAAAAAAAAAAGAAGCGGGAAACTTAGGAACAGGTGTGCCGAGCAGCCGCAGCCACAATTTGTATATTAAATATGCGACTTAGAGAAATTTTAAATTGAAAAACTTTGGCCGGTTCGCAAATTAAAAAAGCCCATGTCCAAACTCGCCGTAAAGAATGAAATTCAACAATAAATCTGTAGAGCTTTAAGAGTTTAAAAAGTGTATTGGTAGAAAGGGAGAGCAAGGGAATGAGAAAAAATGGAAAATTGCCAATAACAATAACTGCCACATGCAGCAAGCTACACACAAACACAAACACACACATGTGCACACTTTCAATTGTGGCACGAACTTTAAAAAGTCACGTGCTAAAAAACTGATTGCGTGGTTTCCCAAACAGGTGAAAAAATGCTGATAAGGTCTAAGGGACTAAAAAATACGCTGTAGGTATATTTGTAAACATTTTTAAAGGGAACGTAAAAGTCGGAACAACTAACTATTTACATAAATTTATTGTGTATTTAAAGAGTAAACAATTCATTTGACTAAAATCCTTTATTAAATTAAATATTTATACTAATTGATATTCATTTATGGCACCGCTAAATAGTAAATAAATGAATTTAATTAAGGCAAACGAACAAAGGAAAATATATTGCTGTGGAATGAGATTGAAAACAATGAAGGAAAAAACAATATGCGGGTGTTTGTAAATAGGCTAAGGAAATTATATTCACGCATTCAGCTTAGCTATTCAAATGCAAGAAAATACATAAATAATTCAAAGAAAAAAGTATTGCTATATTAAAAGAGAATTTTAAATTATTTATGAATTTTTGCATCCGGTTCTCCAAATGAGTTATAGCTGACTATTTTGCGAATAATTAACTTGTAATCTGCATTGTTATTATTTAACTTTATTTATTAATTACTATAGTTAATCCTTCAGTTAATCATAAAAACTGGTATATTTCGAATTGCCGATTATACTTTCTACTTTTATAGTGAGTACAATCTGTTCATTAAAACTGCCAAATTCCCGTTTATTACACAAGAAGATACAATCTTTTTGAGTCGAAAGGAAAATGATATTTATTGAAATTTCATTCAGTGTAAATATTCAGCAAGAAGTAAGCGGCATTAAACAAGTCTTGACTCAAGCATTCGCTTTTAGGCATGTGCTGAGATTAATAACAATAAGTAAAAAGTCTTTAAATTAGAATACCAACAAGTAATATTTAAGTATAAATTAAAAGTATTTTAGATTTGGAAAACATTTGAATATATAGTACGAGTATTCTAGTTTCTTTTTTTTGTTTTTTTTTGATAAGTATTTGTTTTGGTTTGTTTAATTATTTTGTTGGTTCTATGATCTTGGACTCACAGTCCATGGGATCAATATCCTGCTCAATGATCAAAGTATTTTTCGATATAATGTTGGCCAACTTTGTCACCGAGTCCGACGGAGGCTGATTAATGCTAGATCTGGTCGTGGAACGCTTGCGAATATCCGCCTCTTGCTGTTGCTTTCTATGTATATCACTTAATCTAAAGGCCTCGAGGAACTCATTGAGATCCACCTTGCCATCGCCATTGAGATCCATCATTCGGCATTTTTCTAGCATTTCAGATTTGGATGTGTCGCCCGGCATATGGGCATCCAGGAGATCAATTGCCTTCTCAAACTCATCAAGTGTTATTTCGCCTAAAGAGAAGTAAAACAAATTAGAATCAATATGGCGTAAAACTGTTTTAAAACAAACCAGATTTATCGGCGTCTATTATATTGAAAATGGTCTCCAAACTAGTTTTGTTGGCATACAAAGCATCCATAACTGATGTGCCATCAGCTTCTGCTTCCAACTGCAAGACAAAGTATTAATTAACTTAAATCTTCGGCTGAATGGTGAAAGTTGTAGCTTACTATAACATCCGTGTCCAGCAGATCCAATGTTCGGAAATAGTTGACACTCTTGCTGTCGGTTCCCGGTGCTAGTTTCTCGCGCAGCAGACGCCAGGGCAGTCCCAACTTGGTCACCTTCTCCATGACATAGCACCACTTCGAGATGGTTATGTAGCCCTTATCATCTGGATCGTACTTCTTAAACTCCGTTTCCAGCTCATCGCGATACTCGCGCATCTTAACGGCCAGCTCCTTTAAGGCAGCACTCTCCACAATGCCCACACGCTGCTTGAAGGTGAGTTTCTTGGCCTGCGAGGCAGCTGAGATGTACTGGACAAATCGTGGCACCAACTGGTTATTGAGGCGTATGTACGCCCCTTTATTGGACCCCAGGGCATAGTAATTGGAGGCAGAGAATATGGTGATGACCTATTTCAATAAATTTTAATCTTAATTTCAATTTAATTCCTGCTTTATTCACCTTGTTGTCATGCGTAAACTCGTGCCCATTTGGCTTGCATTCGTGTGATCTGATCATGTAGCTGAGTCGATGGCGCTCCAAGAACTTTTCAGTGGTGTCTGGACCAAACCAAACACCAGCTCCACGTAAAGTATTTGGTATACAGCCAGGCACAGACTGCGGATCGCTCCACATGATATCGAAAATCTGCAGAGACAACAGTTTAGTACATTTTAATTTTCAAAAGTGCATTCAATATACCTGCTGCCACTCGGCTTTGTCCAGCGGCTGACCTTCTGTGAGCGGAGGTCGCAAAATCGAAACGTACTACAAAAGAGATTAAATATATAATATAGTTTATATTTGACTATTTAAGCAGCTTTACCTTGCTTCTATCTATAGTTTTAATGAGATCCAGATCTGTGTTATCCGAGAAACCGCCATGCACAATCAGAACACGATTGTTTATAATTGATCCCAGTGGCAGCCAGCGATAAACTTCATCGATTAAGCGCAGCAAACGTTTATAATTGCGCTGAGTTGAAAATGTTCATTAAAGAGAGATTGTATAAAGAGAAAGATATATATATATATACTCACTGGATACTTGCGCTCTACTTCGCGACTAAAGCCATAGCGAGCATTCATTACGCTGTCCTCGTGATTGCCACGATTGAGGAATACAGCATTGGGGAATGCCAAATAAAGCGACAGCAGCAGCAGAAGCACCTCAAGTCCCTTCTTACCTCTGTCCACAAAGTCACCGTTGAAGACATAAGGATTAGAAGTGGACGGTAGACCATTCTGTGAATAAATTTTATTTCAAATTTTTAAATGATTTTTATGATATTTTCATTCTTGTTCACCTTGCATAGCACTACTAGCAAATCATCCAGTTTACCATGCAGATCCCCACAAACTGTCACTTGCTGCGACACTGCAGTGGAAACCATCGAGAGGTTTGGCATTTCCTTGAGTGACTTGGCAGCTTCTCTGAGTATTAGCACGACATACTTGGGATGCAAGCGATTGTTCTACAACGAATCAATTAAATAATTCTTTTTATTCACATAAAGAAAACACTCATCTGACTCACTCTCTTCTTGCGGAACACATCGATAAGTAGGTCTATGTGACTCTTCATTATGGGTATTTCAACTTTGGTAGACACAATATCAGTCACTTCTTCCAATAGCGCCTCACTTTCTTCCAAAAGAGTAGCTTAAAAAACATATAGAAAATATAAGAAATTTTTTTCATAGCTGACAGCAAAATGTCAGAACTTACTGCATGTTGACGTTGGACTTTTGTTCCCTGTCCCAGCTGCCTGGGGCATGTGCTTGATGAGCTCATGGAAAAATTTGTACAACTGCAAAGAAAAGCAATTAGCAATGCTTTAGAGTGCACCATAAAACTAGCGAAAATGGAATACATAAAGTTAATTTAATTAAACTAGTGCCAGTTATAAATGGCACCCAAGCTGCATTTTCTGCTTTGCATAATATTAAAGAAAATAATTGACATCTTACCTCGGCTTGGTCCTGTTCGCTGGCATACTCCAAGTTCTGGAAGATTTGCCAATTACAACGCTTTCTCATTTCCTGTCTGGCCTGATGCTGCCGATACCATTTCTGAATGAATATTGCAGCTCTGATTGCTAAAAAATATCAAGATATGGCGGCTTAAATTAGTTAATTTCAAATTAAATGGAAGCTAACATAAAATGTGAAACATTATAAAAGATTCATAGCTATAGCTATAGCTTTCTATAGTCGAGTGTGCTCTACCTTAAGACACCTATTATCCGCTTTAAATAAAAGCAAATAATCTAACAGTGCGGCAGTATTCTTAAAATATGTCAAATCAATATACAGAAAAAATACTAAAATATATCGAAGTCCATATTTTGTATGTCAATATACATACTACATTCAAAATATGCCAAAGAGTAAAATATATACCATAGAGTGCAAAATATACCATATTCTCAACAAAAGAAACTAAGACTCGTCTGTAACACTCATTTACTACCATAGCCTCTAAGATTTGTACCTAATCGTAACCAAAAAACTGTAATTTGTACCAAAAATTGATACATACATACATGATACATGCTTTTTCCGTACGCACAAAGTTATAACATACTTTTGTCCTGTGTGTAGCGAGTATAAAAATATATTTTATTAACAATTGTAAATGTTTACGAACAAAATATCTGAAAGTATTTATTTGTTTTAAATTGTTATGACACGCTTTTCATAAAAACAATGCTCTTACTAATTATAAAATTTATTACTCTCCAAATCAAAAAACGGAAACAATAAAATTTAAACTTCGGTCGGTGCGAAAATTGTTTTTTTATGCTTGTGTGCAGTGTTAAAGTTTTTCAATGCATTACGCAATAGTTACGTAATAGGTACTTAAACAATCTAGAACACTTTAGCAAAACTATAAAATCTTTTTTACTTTACTTCGCACTTGGCACCAATGCAATTCTCAAGAGATTGAAAACAATTAGAGTTTTCCAATTGCGTTATTCCAATAATTTTAGCCCTTTAGCTTGAAGCTATATATTATAAGCTCAGCTTTCTTTAATAGTAATTTAAAAAGTGTAAATATAATTTATTTTTAATACAGTTAAAAAAAAGGTAGAAACTGCTACTCTTTAATTATTTTCAACCAAGTGGTCAAAGTAATTATTGCCTTGTCAAAAGTGCATTATACCACACACTCCCAACCCTCTTTTTTTTATATATATGTATATTTTTAGTTTCTTTTTGTCGAGTAACATGAAAAGTTTTGAAACTCTTGCCACGATCTGATAATGCAGTTAAATGACCAATTAGGGTTGTAAAGAGCAAACGAAAACGAGGCAATGCTGACTCACTTCATCGCGTGTAAATCGTTTTTAATATGTTTAAATGTGTCATTATGCATATTAGGAAAAATATGTCGTCCCCAGGGGTGCTTTTTAGTCAAAACTTTCGCACTCTCCTAAATTATAAATTCTTTTAATAACATTATGTTGTCAACATATAGATTTTCACAAAACTTTAACTAGGTAAGTTTAAATTTGATATTTTCTTTATACATTTGGTGTTATATAATTACTCACCATTTTCATCCATTACCAAGTACATACTTTTAGTAAACAGTAATTAAAGACTCCTTCACTACACTCAATTTTCGTTCGAAACACAAAGTTGTTTTGTAAAATTAATGCTTTAAGAACTTGCCCTCGTTTCAAATTGAAAATTTTCACGGACAAACGTTAAAGCATATCGATTTTGTGTCGAGACTTTAATTGCTTTGCTTTACTTTGTCTTAAATTGAAATTGGGTAAAAAGAAATTGTCCGAGTTGTGAACACAAAAAATTGTTAATACGCAGCGTGGCCAATAAAAATATGTATGCCAAGTGGCTTTTATGGCGAAAATTGTAGCTACTTTCTGCGTTCTGCATAAGCTTTATAAAGAATTATGAAAACATTTTCTTTGTTGTACACGCGAAACCCAACGCAAGACTGGGACTTTCGAACGGGTAGTTTTCTCTGCTCTGTCTCGATGTCTGTGCTTTTCATTCACCCTCTGCATTCCATCAACGCATAGATGTGTGTGTGTGTGTGTGTGTGTGTGTGTTTGTGTGTGCCCGTTTCCGTGTCAGTGTGTGTTTAGCTCTATTTGACCATGCAAACAAAAACACACTTACGAACACGTACGTGTATATGTGTGTGTATTAAAAGGGGCAGGCCGGTCGATATGGCCACCCTTTGGTCAGTCACTCAGTCAGTCAGTCAGCCATTTAGTCGCCGACTCGGCCAGAATTGTAGCATAAAGATTTGGCTGTCTTGGCTTTCTCAACTAGTTGGTGCCACAAAATTGTAGCACAAACTAATGCGGAAATAAGGTCGCTTTTCTTTCGAGTGCTGAGTGAAAACTTTCTAAAGTAGTCCACTTGTTAGCATTCGCTTTCTTGTATTTTCTGTGTGCTGTCGTGTTTTCTTGTTTTCGTTTTTTATTTTGGCAAGTACTCGTATCGATTCTTTTTCGCGAGAAAACACGCTGTACTCAAAGTACTCGACGTGTAGTGTAGTTGTATGTGTGTTGTTAGCATGATGACATTTACGATGTTTGCTTTGCCTTTTGGCTCTGGTGGCTTTTAGCTTGTGCGGACACCAGAAAGATGAGGCGACCACAAAAATTGTTGATGGAAAATTGTTTATAAATTTGCCAATTTCCCCAGAGGCTACTCACTTTTCTCGGCCTGCATCGGGCTCTTGGGTCGCTGGGGCTTGCGGAAGCACTTTGGACCTTTCCTGTGAAATAATTGCAGCAGACTGGAGGTCCGTGTGCTGGCCGCCTCCGTTGTTTGCGGCCGGCTATTGGACTCCAGTTCGGACATCCGACTCGATGAGGCGTCTTCCACCGAAGAGGAGCTGCGTCGCTTGCCACCGCCGCCTGCCTTCTGCAGACATCCGCAACTGCAGAGCATGTTGATGGCTTTAGGCGGGATAAGCTTTTGTCCACACACGCCTAGGCCCAGGCGTTAACCTCTGACCGACTGCCCGACCGACCGACAGACCGACTGAGGTGAGGTGTTTTTTTTTTGTTGTTATGTAAATAAAGACCGCATACAGAAACCGTCGAGAACCGAGCACTGCGAATCGAGAACTATAAACTGTAAATTGAGAACTTAGAACTGAGAACAACGAACTGAAAGACGCAACTGTGCGTCGCACTTATGGGTCTACCATGTGGATATGTCGCGTCTTTTGGGTGTAACGTAGTGTTCGAGCTTTGTCGCGCGGTCCGTCTTAATTGCGGCTCCACAAAGAACAAGCGGAGGCAGAACAAACAAATTTCACTGGACTTATGTCACAACACACATGCATGCATGAGTCTACCTTGAGGTTTACTTTAGTACTGAATGTGTATGCTGCTCGCCTCACAATGTAACATGATATGCCCGGACTTGCCCCGAAAACACATTGTCCGTCCTTCACCCAGTGTGCCGCCAGTGGCGCTTTGTTTTGCCGGGTGTGTGCTGTGCTCTACTGCTCTGCTCTGCTCTGCGCTGAGCTGAACCGAACTGAGCACTGTGTACTGTGCGATGGTGATGAGTGTGTATGCTGGCTGGCTGAATGGCGTGCCTGTGGGTCCGCAAGGGTGGAAAATGAGTGGAAAACTGTTGCATGAAACTTTGCTTCAGTTATTTTTTTTTTTCATTTGTTCTTTCTATGCTTTGTTGTTGCCGTTGTTGTCTTTGCTTTGCCTTTCATTCATTCAACCGGTATCAAACTCATTTTAATCAACGTGTTTATCACCGATTTCGGATGAGCACCCAGCTGGGTGGAAAATGTGGGAGTCCAAGGCAGCTAAAGTTTAATTTTCGACCGATCTGCCTGCTCTCACTTCGAAAGGTCACAACAAACTAACTAACTCCACGGAAAATGCCAAATGGCAAATGTGTGTTGGGAGTTTGCGTTGCGAAATACCATGCATATAATATGCTGAGATTTATGCTTTAATTATTGTGAATTAATTATTGTGTGGTAAGTAAAACGCTTTATTTAGTTCGAGGTGGTAGGGCATTTAATGCTGTCATGTGTATTTGATTGCTTAATATTTATTGTTGCATTTAATTTTATTTTATCTATAAATTATTTGAGTTATTATTTATATTTCATTACGAAATAAATTCAATATCCATGTAAACACTAAACTCTTTTCGTGTCGTTATCTGCCAGGGTATCTTTTGAGTAGCGCACTTTCACTATCTTTATGGCTTCAGATATTGTTGAATATGCCCGAAATGCCACTAAAAGCAGGCAGCACACAAAGTTTGTTCAAAGCTGGGTGGAAGGGGTGGCTTTTTGGTTCCACACAACTTTCGCGCGCACAGAATCGATTCTGTACGAAATCCAGTCACATTCGCACGAGTTCTTTCTCTCAGTGCACTCGTAAAAGTGATGCCGTGGCAGCAGCCGTAGCGGCAGCAGCAGCGGCAACTGAGGCAGCAAACTGTGGTAGCGACAGCGACAACAACAGAGCAATAATAGCACAAACACGAACAGCTACAGCCAGAATTTCGAAATAGCACGACAAGCTGCGTGCTGCAGCAGCAGCAGCAACGCCAACGCGAACGCCAGCAACAACAGCAGGCAGTGGCAATGTCAATGTTACGTATACGTAATGTTTGTATACATATACGAATCCGAATCCGAAATACGTATAATTACGTATTACGTATACGTATGACCCCGCAGCGCGTTTGTCGCTCTTGCGTTCCCGTCTTTCTTGCATGAAATTCCGATACAAACTGAAAGCACGGAAGTCGCTGGCGGCGACAATGCAAAAACAAAAGCAAAAAGCAGAAGCAGAAGCAAACGCAGAAGCGTTTCAACGTTTCAGCGTTAGCGAAATCAGCTGGCGCAAAAATCGTTCAAAAATGACCGAATTGAGTCGAAAATCGATATCATCTGCGAGCGAAAAAGCGGGTAAATCAGCTCTATTCTATTTCCAGAGCCGGTGAGCGAAGCGGAGCGAGTGGTGGCAACAGCCACACAAAAACAGAGGCAACAAAGCGAGATGAATGTATTATACATATACATATTTCTGTTAAAGCGTTTCTTGTATTCGATTAACGTTTAAAGCGCGCTTGCTTGAGTTTGCTTTACATAACAATCACTCAGATGATGATGATGATGATGCATCGCTTGGGGTAATTGTTGCTCGGATTATATTTCGTTTTTCTCCGGCCGAGAAAATAATTGTCGACTTGTGACTTGAGGGCAAATGTTGGCTGGCTGGATGGTTTGACTCTGCTCTGCTTATTTAGGATGCCTCCAACAATTGCTTGCTTATTTAGGATTTCGAGCAAGTCAATGTCAAGTTGAGTCACAACTAACTGTCGCCTCTCTCTCTCTCCCTCTCTCTGTGTTCTCTGCTGATGGTCCCCAAAAGTCAAGGCCATTCAATGCTGTTGCCCAGACGACAACGACGACGACGACTACTTACATTAGCACTTGTCTTTGGGGATGTGTATATGGAATGCTGGTTGTTGGTTGATGTCATTAAAGTTTTCATTGCTTGATTTGACATGGACGGCAAGGACAAGGCCGAAGGATATGGTCCATCATCATCATCATCATCTGCATTATTTGTGCGGCTGCCCCAGCAATTTAACTGCGCAGTTGCCAATTGCTCTGCTTATTACATGCTGCCTGATGGATGCGATGGGCGTTCAAATCGCCGCTGTCTGTGTTTACGACTAACTGCTGCCGCTTACACTTGTTTCTCGCTCTCTGTCTCTGCAATCACATTGTTTTTATGGCCTTTAAAAAAGTTGAGCACACATTTGGGCGCTTGTTAAACATGACGAAGCCCTTTTATGAGTCCGGCTTCGCATATTGAACTGCCCAGAGCATAATAATCAAGTTGCAGCCTTACAACCCTAGCCTTGGGTTGCCACAAATTATGCTTGGCAAAAGGAAAGCCTAAAAGAGAAAATAATACATGAAAGCAAAACTCATTTTCTCCGCTTGCTGCATATAAATTATTCGCGTAGTTGCATTAGCCAGCTGTACGGGATCAGCATAAGGCGAGCGAATTTTTGTGGCATGCTGCTGAGTAGCCTTGAGCCAGGCAACAAGCACTTTTGGCCAAAAGTATTAAAAGTTTTGTGCGCCTTTGATCCGCAGCTGAGTGCAAACGACAGCAAAGAATAGCACAAACTGTGGGCATCTCTTTTTTTCCTTACTTCGTTCTGCAAGAACGTGCCACGCATTTCAGTTGCAGTCGCAAGTATTTTAAAGGTTAACTGCCGCGAAACTGGCGAAATTCGTTGACATTAATTTTTAAATAGTTCGCTGTCGTCGCAACTCAATGACCCAAATGGGAGTATGGCATTGAGTAAATGGCGGCAACGGACAACGTGCAGCATCGGTAGTCATGTGGCATGCATGCCACAGTGCCACAGTGCTGTCGGCATGCGGCAGCTGTTGCATGGCCTAGCATGCCGCATAGGGGCTGGAACTTAAGCCTCGCTGACAAAATACGAATTAAAAGCTTTTCAAAAGTACTTTTAAACGGGCAATGAAACACGCCCTGAAAATATACTCTGAAATGTTTATCGAGCCAAAGTGGCATTAACACACCAATCGCCTGAACAAGAAAGCGCAATGGATTAAATTAAAAAAAAAAACAACTCTTTGCTTATTCAATTGATTTCTCAATAAACTAAATCAATTGTATATAGGCAAGGCATTTTCTTCAAAGTTTATATACTAAAAAACTTATAAATACTTATAAATAAATATATGTAAATATAATATAAAACTTATACATAAATATGAATTATATCCTGCAGATCTATTCTACCATATATGATATTTAAAATATTTTCTACTCAAGTTGCGATAAATAAAATTATCTTTTCGTGGAATCCATATTTATAAAATATCAATATTTTCAATTTGATTTATCTCCTTTAAAATTCTATATTTTATATATTATTTATAATTAAGTGCTTATAACATACATAAGTATGAGGTTTGGAATGAAAGAGTTTTTCATAAAATGTGTTGTTATAGTACTTTATTGCTGTACTGGTTCAGCTACTTAATAAATCTAAAATTTAAATCTGAGTGATATCTAATACATTTAAAAGTATATTATATAAATGTATCATCGCTTCATAAATAAGTACTAATAAATACAAAATTATATTTTCTTTAATATATTTTAAGTCTTGATAACACAGTTGAATTGAATTGTCAGCGAATTGTATTTAATCGCATCGCTTTAGTGGTTCATCTATAGTTGCAACTCCTGCATCGGGGCAATTGGTGGGTTAAGTGCAACCGCAGGTAACACCTGGGCCAACTCAATCGGGCTAAGCGGTCGCCTAGTTGACATTTGTAAAAACGTTTTGCCTCTTGGCCATTTTTATTGCCTGCCATTTTACAAAATGGCGCAGACATAAAAAATGGCTGGCACGCAATGCGGCAACTTGTTGGCTCTCAGATTTAAGCCGATTCCGCCAAGGGCCACTTTGATTTGCGGCACAACTTATTAAAGCCCTCAGGCTGGCTGTTGGCCATGGCTATAAAGTAGGCAACATACAAAAAGGCAAGTTTCGTAGGGTTGCTTTCTATGTAGGTCTGTGTGGGTTTAACTTGTTACTTGGACCATTTGTATGCAAGCTCACGCTCGGCGGCAGCCCCCGAAAGCAAAGTTATAAGCCAAGGTTTCGTAAGTTTAGTTTAATAGTTGTTGTGTTCCGTTCTCAACTTGATCCTTCGCGCGCTTCTTTCGACTCTTTCGCTTTTTGGCAGCTCGCGACGCGTTTTAATGCAAATTAAAACGTTGCCGGCGTCAAAAAGTTGCCTCTGCTTCAACACTCGTCCCAGCGCGTCGCGTCAAAGATTAAATTGAGCTCGTAGACTGCCAAAATTTAACACTCCCTCTCCCCCAATCCGAGCAGCTTCCTGAAGCAGTTGCTAACGGACTGCATTAAGCGTAGTACACAGTCAAATTGCTGTTTGCACTAGTTCCTTTTGCCCCCAAGAGTCGCCAATTCCTTCCTATTTGTACTCGCAGTTTACACAAAACTTGAGAGCACACTTGAGAACTTTTAACACTTCTGTCTGTGTTACCTTAGCTTTTACTCCAAGTGCTGTCAATTAACATGCCAATTCTTGTAATGGCAATGACTAATTATATTACACATCTACAGTAAGCAATTAGAATGATTTTTATAATAGAAACAACACACGGAAATTAATTAGTCAGCAAGCATTTAAGAAAAGCATTTTTTCGCTTGCCAAATTGCATGACTATCATAATATGCAAGATTGTGAGATTGCTTCACGTAATCAGATGACCTTAATCCCTTGTTCTAACTTTAACTACTTACGAGTATGTCATGCTACTCTTAACTGATCGCACTTAACCACTAAAAGCTTAACTACTAATTAGCCTACGATTTAGATATTTTAATATAACTAACTATTTATTGGGTGTGTTGGCAAGCAAAAGTTTTCTATACGCACGAAGCATAAATTTGTAAAAATAAAACATTTTATAAGATAAAATTCATTGCAAATTGTTGCATTAATATTATTAAATTTTTAATTATTAAAATTTGTATAAAGTTATATTTTGTGTTGTTAACCAAAAATTAAGTATACCGAAGAAATCAGCAAAATAAATTGTATATTGGCAAATAAAAATTAAGTATACTCACGAAGCATTCTTTGTAATACTAATTTATTTTAAAATATATACTTTTTTAAGACAAATTTTGAATGGAAAAACAAATATGAAGTATACAATAGAAATACAACTAAAAAAAAATATGTAATTTTTATAAAAGGCTATTAGAATTTGTATAATAATATAATAATACAGTGTTTTATGACGCTTTATTATTATTACTATCTGATAACACAATAAAGCTAAACCTTAAATTTATTTAGCGTGTATATTTTATTTTATTAAAATGTTATTTGCAACTACCATTGTAAGTAAATTGCAAATTCCAGCTAATGTTCCACTTAATTTTGCTCCTTTCGAGTGACTCAAGTATTTTTGTTGCTCGAATCAACACAAACAACTGGAGTTTGAGTTGGTATTTTGGTATTTGCGGTTATTAGGTAGAATGTGTTTTGCGCCCTTTTACCGTGATGCTGTATTTGCATTAAGTTGCTGTGGCATTTGCTTCGACACGGTGGTTTTCAGGGCTTAGACATTGGTTTGTGGCTCCTGTCTGCGGTTTGTCTTATTGCCAACTGATGTTTTGCCTTTACTCCCCCCTCTCCACCTCTTCGGTGTTGTTGTTGTTCATTTGTGTCTGCTGTCAGTGTGCAATTTAATTGAATTATTTGTGCGCTGGATACTTTACTCCGCCTGTGACAGCTGCTCTAATTAGTTGGCCAAGGCTCTCAGGTAAAGGCGTTTAATTAGTCTGCCTGCTGCCTTCTGTCGAGTGTCGAGTGTCGAGCGATTGGCGGTGCCTGGAAATGAAGGTGAACCGCAGTAGGGTTAAGCCGCTTAACGTTGGCTAACTGTCATTAGGCCAACCGTCAATGCGATGCCATCATCCATTATGCCCAAGTGCCGGGCCATAATCAAATTGAATCTCCCATCTTCGTCATCTTCCATTTGCTATTCGTTCGATGTAGTACACAGCAAAATCAGAACGTTTAAATTAATTTCACGTGTCTTTCAGCCGCTCCCACAATCTTGCGAATACCAACGAATCAGCGAATTGTATTATCTATGATAAGGGCACATTACGAGTATTTGCTTTTTGCTATTCACTCCACATATCGACAGACAAGACAGCAGCACTTCCCTTACCTTCATCACATTCACTTTTTCTCTTTATCTTAATCTCCATTGAGCGCAGATTGCTTTTTTCTAGAAAGTGAGTTGTTTTTTCTAGGCTGTCGACCAGGGATGAAATAAAGCTGAAATTGAAGCTGATTTGCTTTTGCTTATTAATGAGATATTAAAGAAGAACTTGAATTAGTTTATCTTAGAATCTACGAGCTTTAACCTGGCTATGGTTTGTACTTCTTAGTTAATTTACACTCTTTGATGTATGTCTGTCATAGACAAGTATTTAATAGACTCGAAACAGTTTTAGGTAATTACAAATTGTAGCTACAGTCAAACTAAATCAATTAAATAATTAATACACAATTATCAGCTTTGTATTGAAACATAATAAAATAGCAAAGATTTTAACAAGGAATATTAATATAATGTTCTTACCTCATTTCAAGACTTTATCATTTAATTTTCGACAATAAAACATAGAAGTGTCTTTAATGCCTTTGCATCCCTAGATGAGGAAGCTCCTACTTATAGAAGTATTCGATGCGTCAGCTTGTTAGGAGTTTTCTAGGCTGTGTGTCGCTGACATGTTCGGATGTCTGTTTATTGACTTTGACTAGGCTTGTTAGGCTGCCTGGTTGTCATGTCATTTGAGCCACGAAAGCTGCCATAAACACGTCGCACACGTATGCGCCATTTTTAAAATGGCGTCTACGCCACTTCCGCTGTTTACGGCAGCCGAATTTTGAGCGTGAAGAGAGAGCGACGACGAATGCATTTGAATTCAATTCAAATTGAAATTACAGCAAATGCCAACGATGCTTATGAAGTCGTTAACGCGACTGCTGCTGCTGCTTCTGCTGCTGGATCCTCTTTCTATTCCCCCAACTTCGAATCGTGCAGTTAGCAATATTGGCACATCGTCGAAAATAATTGCCGGAAATACAAAAGGAAGACAGCTCGGCAATGGAGCTGACGCTAGCAATGGCAATGCCAGAAATGAAATCAAATAAATGGGGAAAGGAAAAGGCAGCGGAAGAGATTTCCAATTTTCTCATCAAGTTGCCTGCTAAAGGAAGCACCACAAGTCGTTCCAGTTGTAGTCATTTTCATTGTCGCCATCCATTGTACTTAGTTGTAGTTGTAGCCTTACTTGGCTTACAGTGCGTATGCTTAACCATAATTAATTACAGCTTTTGTATGTGCGTACTACATGAATGAGGAAGAACTTGAGTGTGTGGGTGTGTGTGCTGCATGTCCTTAAATGGCTTCTTTTCAATTTCAATTGTGAACTTGGCGCCCGGCGCCCGGGGTTCATTGACTGTCCAGTTGAAGCAGCTTCCAATGCGCTATAAAAGCTCAAATCCTTCGTGGGGCAAGCAGCATTCCTGCAACGCACAGCCGAGTAAACGTAACAAGGATTTGCAGCAGCATTAGCAGCGAATCGGAAGTGAACGCAGAGACCAACAAGTAGCAAGCAGCAGCTTCATCTCTACCAGCAGCCAACACTAGCATGGCCTCATTGCAGTTCCTGCTCTGCTGTGCTACAACGCTACTGATTGCCAACGCCCTGGAGCTGACACCGCAGCTGCTCAACGCCGCCGTCAATGATCAGGCAGCTAGCAACAAGGCCAATATGCTCTACACTGCCTTTCCGCCCGTCGATGGTGATGAAGTCGATGCCGTTGAGGTGCCGCTAGAAGTGGAACAGGTTGATAACATTGTCCAGCTGCCGCAGCCATCGTATTCGCATCATTCGCCCCCCGACTGGCTGCAGTTCGAGAAGGAGCCCGTTCAGAAGCCGAAGCACATTAAGACAGCCTTTCTAAAGCATCAGCATAAGCATGGTGCCCATGGGGCATGCCACATCGAGATCACCAGCAAAGTGCCGGGCATTTGTCAGCCCATGAGACAGGGCAGCGCTTGTATGTCGGGTCAACTGATGGATTTCTATTCGGCACCTGATTGCTCAAGTGCTCAAGGCTAAATAGGAAGAGTTCTACAACTTTGTTTCTATCTCTCTTTTTCTTTGTCTCCGAAAGCATTACGACTACCTGGTGCACAAATTAACTTAGTAACATGTGTATAAATAAAGTTTATTTTATAAACATTTGCTAAACCATTTTTTCCATGTTGAGATCGTATCGTTACAAAATTGGCTTAAATATATTTTAGATTTATGTTGCGCACACTTTGCACGTTTTATAGCTTGTTTTTGACTTAACTAAATTTACATATTTATTATATTCACTATAATTAATGGAATGTTCGTTTTAGCAAATTAAGTGTCTGACTCAGATATCTTTTAGATATGCAGTCAGATTTATTGGAGTATGAATTCAATCATAAGAAATTCGTCACGACGAAAGTGTTTCCCCAACTAATGAATAATTTAACATACAGGCGAAGACTGACTGATTAAGCTAATCTATACAAAATCATTGAAACAAAAAATAAAAAATAGTATTAATAGAACAGAAAGCTTTTAGTATGCAATAAATCAAAGTTATTCTATGTCAAATGAAATAAAAATACCATTTTTGCACACGTATATATAATATATTGCACAAATAATTAAAAAGAGCAATATAAATTTGTAGTTTAAGATTTCTCTTTGCTGAGTTTTTCAATGCACACAAAATACATGTAAACATTGAGAGAAAACATTTTTTCGAACAAATCTTGAAATAAGATTTTAAGGTAGAAAAAATCTTAAATCAAGTTTTTTATGTTTAATTAAAAATATCTTATTTTGAGATTAAGACCTTGCTTCAAGAAGGTTGTATTCTATATTGATGTTAAACAATCTAAATTTAAGATTGTTTGATCTTGATTTAAGACCTTGTCTTCTTGGTTAAATTTTGATATTTTTACATTTTTGAAACAAGATTTAAATCTTAAAGATTGAAGATTAAACAATCTTAAATTCAAGATTGAACAATCTTGAATTTTTGTAGAATATTAATCTGGATTTAAGAATAAACTTTCTTGGTTCAATTTAGACATTATCTTGATTCAATATTTTGTTATGGATTTTAGAACGTTTTTTTTTTTGTTTGAAGTTGACACTATTAATACTTAAAGTTGCTACGAACATGTCTAAGTTTACCTCAGGTTTAAGTAAATTAATATTGCTAATAATTCTTCTTAAAGCTTCTTACATAATTATTGATCTTTCCTTAAATTCCTTTTTCTTGGTGATTCCATACATAGATTATTTACATTTTAAGATCCAATTAACTCTTTGCAAAACTCACTTTCGCCAGCCAATTAATTATCTCATTTTGGGCCATATTGTTGGCTTTGTGGGCTTCGCTCCCAGCACAGTTGTCGAGTTGCCAATGGCAACGCATTGGCCACCAAAAACCTCCAGCAACTGGGGCGCCTGGAAGAATGGAGCGCGTTTCCATTCAGCTGGACCCACGCGCTCAATATGATCGTAGATTAATCCGGTTACATCGAAGGCACGAAACTGCTCCAGCAACTCTTGATTGCGCAAATCACTGCCCCACAGAAAGACAACCTGCAACATATCCAAGCCGAGATCAACTAACTCCTGATTGTGCTGAAAGTTCTGCACATGCGGCGCAGTGCCAAGAATCTCGGCACTCTCCGCAAAGTTGATGGCCTGCAGAAAACTCTGAGTGCGCAGATCCATGTAGGCATCCCAAATGTTTGTTTTGCCCGTGGTCAGCAGCATGACTGGAAAAGCTGTTTGCTTCAACCTCACCATGCTGCAAATGTCCGCATCGAAGCTGGCGAAGATTAGCGGTCTACCACAGCCATATCTGGCTGTTGTCTCAATGATTCTATCCACATAGATGTTCTTGTTGTGCGTCTGCGTCGACTCGAGTGCACCAGATGCCATCAGCTGCGGCCACTTGATCTCCACAATCAAACCCAAGCTGCGAGGCAGTGCATCGTAGACCTCAGACAAGCGGGGAAAGAGTCGCTGCAACTGACTCGCATTGCGCACATTCAGATGCGTGTATTCCTGGAGGCTCCAGCGTTTGAGGATGAAGACACGACTCGCTTTGAGTTCTGCGTAGCTCAGCTGCCGAATGAGCACATAACGCAGATCAAAGCGATCCACGATGGGCTGAGTGCTGACGCTGTTCGTAGTGTAGAAGCCAAAACCACGCCACACAATGGGCACATAATCCCGGGTTAGTTGCACGTCCAGCTGAACCATATCGCCTTTGGCTTTCGGCACAGCTAGAAAACTTTCGATGGTGTTCTCCACTAGGCTTGTGCTCGCCTGATGATAGCTCAGTCCCAGACCACGATTGCCCACATCCAAAGTGGGCCAGTTGTTGGGCCAATAGCGCTGAAAACTTCCGCTTAAATTGATGTCATCCGCACGAGGCAAAGGTTGCACTACCAAGTAAGGCAAAGTGAGCTGTCCAATGACTTGCTGACTGCTCGGATGCTGCACAGCCAGCTGAAGAATGCCACGACTGCCGCGTAGTTGCTCCGGTAGAATATAGACCTCCCCCAGCGCCGGCTGTGAGCGATCCAGATCGTAGATGGACAAGCGAAAAGCGTTGGCCACATCCAGGGGCTGGCTGAGGCGATAGATGACAATGGCGCCCTCGTTGTACCTGATGCCCTGGCGACTCTGCAGCCGAAATGAGGAACGATTGTAAGCGTAGCGAGAGACCTCAATGCGTGTGTTGTCCAGCAAACTAAGTGGCTTCAGTTTAAGACGCAGCTTGACCGGATTGATCTGCCCTGATAGCTGCAAGTGTTGCTGCCAGATGAACTTCAACTCAATCACGTACTCGTGCTGCAGCCAGCCGGGTTCCAGCCACTGGCCACCGCCCACAGAGCGTGCATATGCCTCGCCAAAGATATCCGTGCCCGGCGAGCGATAGATCTCGTAGGTCTGCAGCATGCGTGCCACCTGTTGCGCCTCCCAACGCCGCAAGACTCGCTCTCCATCCGCATTCAAAGTGTAGATGAGATAGCGATAGTAGACACGACGACTGGCACAGATCCATTGGCGGAGATACCATTTGGTGCGTTGTTTGTTCTGGGCACGCAGTGGCAAAGCTTTGGTAATGCTCCAGGCGCCCAGTGCTTGATGATCACCACTGACGGCGACTGCCTCATCCGGCGACAGTTGGAAGCCCGACGGCAGCGCAACGTTGAAGATGCGAAAGAAGGGCACGCAGAGATAACTGCGTCCGGTTATCTCGTTGGGTCTTTCCTCATCGAAGACCTTAAAGGCCTGCAGCTGCGCGGAGCTGAACACAGACGATTCATTCACAACCGTATTGGGAGCGAGAGCGGGAAAGGGAATGGGAAACGCGTGGAAAGTGGCGGCTGCTGTGCAAAACAATGGCCAGAACAAAGCGAGCTTGTAGAGTATGCTAATTGATTTTAGCACTCGATACATCTTTGTTGTCCAAATCAAGCAGCAGCATCATCTCGCACCCAAATGAATAAACTTGTTTTCCCAATACACAACAATCTAAATACAAAACAAAAAAACAAAACCGGCGTTAAGCGAACAAGAAGTCTAAATCGATGCCGTTTCACGATGGCCACTTTCTTCGATTCGATTGAGTTCTTAACCCGGCACTGACAGACGATCGAATGAAAGAATCTCGCATGGTTCACCATAGTTTTGTGGCTGCCAATCAGCTGAGTCTACACAGAGAAAAAAGAATATACTAGAAACAGAAATAAAACAAGGGGCCCTTATTACAATAAATAAATCATATCCGCTCCAACTGTGAAGAAAATTAGAAAATAATCATTTTAAATTGATGAACAGTTTGAAAGAAATTCTGACAATGATTTATTGCCAGAAATAGTACAAGTGTTAAACAAATTATCTTTGCTGTCAATCAGTTTTTCAATAATTGAAAAGATAACAAATTATTTTTAAAGTAAAAATAAAGAAAATGAAAAAAGTATTGCACCTAAATAATTAATAATTTTTTTGTATAATTAATTTAAATGCATAAATTGAAAACTTAAATGAATTGTTGAAATATAAATTTTATTGCACCTAAATAAAAAGTCATTTTCTATAATATATAATATAAATGCATATATTGAAAAATTAAATGAAATTATGAATAGCAAATTTATAACTTAAATTCACATCGTTTTATTAAATTTAATTTGGATTTATTTAATGAATTCATATTTTTCCGTTGAAGTGATTTAACATTTTTTGTTTCAAACTTTAAATTAAAAAAAAACCCTCCTCTTTCATTTTCTTTCAACATTGTGTTTTCTTTCAGTGTGTGTTAATTTTGTCGAATTCCGTTTAATAAGTCACCACAGCGAGCTAATAAGCTTGCCCCCCGAAATATTGGCATAGTCTTGTATGCTAATGTTGCAGATGCCGAAGAAAGTTGTGAGAGAGTTGCTCAGATATTTTCGTCCACGACCAAAGGTTTCACATAATTTGGATTATAGTCCAGATGCATATAACGCGAGAGATGCCAACGCTGAATCGGCGCCTTGGATTGATTACTACAAGTAAGCTTATCAACCAGATGGAAATGCTTCAGAGATAATCGCACACTCAGCAAGTATTTTTCCACCTGATTGATTACCTCATCGCTGGGCTGTGCAGCCCTGGTATAGATGGCCATTTGATGACGAAACCAGGGCAGCGAGCAGTGCAGCTCCACGGCATAATTATCATAGTCTGTTTGCGTAATGCGTGTCCAGTAGAGATCCACTGCAACAGCAAGTGAATCAGCATCAGAGAGCGAGAGTTTTAAGAGAATTTGAGTCGAACACTTTACTTACGATCTTCAAAGTAGCAGCGATCGGTTGGCTCGGGATTTGTGCCATAGATCCACCAGGTTCCCCTTATCTGTGAAGCACTTGTAACATGTAGATTAATTTGCATATCTCGCTGAAGATCAAGACCCATTCACCCTTTGGGCGTCCACTGGAAACTCTTTGAACAAACATTTCCAGCCAATGACCGCATCGAAATCACAAAGTAGACACACACAGCACAGCAAACCACCAAAAATAGATCCAATTTCGACTCGAGACATCGATAGGCTGTCAATATTGTGTTCATCTTCATGCAAATGAGACGATCGCATGCCATCCACATTGCCATCGCCATCGCCATCGATCGGCATCATTCCATAATTGACCATACACCATTAAACTGTAGACAACTTGGCTTATTTTATTTGTTTCGGCTGTGTGACGGCTCTAAAAACTCAACAGCGTCTATTAAATAATAGCATATCGAAAGGGTTCTCTTTTGATTCTCTCTTTAAATTTTGTTTCTCTCTTAATTTGTTGCTTAACTTTATTTTACCGCCGCTGACTTCAACTCAATTTATGTCTCTATAAATTTGTCAATCTCTTTCTTTTCCCACTAATACTTTCTTTCCTTTACCTTTTAGAATTCACGACTTCATGACAGTAAAATTTCGCAAATTAGTTTGTGTAAATATATCATTTTATTTTATGTGATTGTTTTAAACTTTCTTTTACAGTAAAATTTTTCATAGGAATTTTTGCTTTTTGCTAGTGTAAATATTTGCAAATATTTCGTGTAGTATTCTTATTAAATAAGAATATATTTATAAGCATATAATATTTTCAAATTGTTTGATTTTATATATTTTATATATACTCTTCTCCATAATGAACATGCCATAAATGTATCCAACAAATTTCGAAATGTTTTTTATAATTTTGTAATGCATGGTCTTTTAAATCATTATTGTTATTGCACGATATTCTCACGTTTCTTTTTGTAATTCACTTTTAATTACCATCGTGTTCGTTAAAGAGAGAAGCTAAAAATCCCATATGATATTTTGTAGAAGCATAAACAAGCTTGAAGAGGTATTCTTTTGTTTATAAATATATTTAAAAATCATTAGCAAACCATTTGCGTTTGCTTTCTTCCTCTGTCTTTTATTGCGTTTGCAAGAAACCCCCTTAAACAGCCGTTGGCCATACTTTTTATATTCTTGAACAATTTTCACAATTGTTGTTGGTATCAAAAATAACTTTCTGTCAAAATTGCCAAACTGAGCAAAGAGTATAAAGTGAAGTTAATAGATAGAAAATGTAATACGAGTATAGCTTTTGGACTTGATGCTTGTTATTAGACGGCATATTAAAATAAATATATAAAAAACAAATTTACAATCTTAAATCATTATAGAAGATAGCATCAATTGGACTTGGCTTCAGTTCACACACATTTTTCTTTTCTTTATACATTTTCTATTTCTCTTAGCTATTTACATTCTTTTTTTGTGGAGTCGTGTGAACTTTGCTCTATATTATATCGACTATATATATATTTAGACTATGACTACCCGCCCCTTTTTATACATCCCATGCTAGATCCGGCACTGACCCTCGAACTCGGCGAGCAGGGCGCTGGAATTGAAGAAGGCCCGCTGCTTGGCCTCGGGCATATAGAGATCACTGCGATCGTAGCAGGTGGCTGTGGCTCCGATCTGTGTGAAATACTGTACACGCTCCTTCGAATTGCAGTCATCACCCCAGATGACGGCAATTTGCCCTTGATCGCGAGCCTGTTGCAGCATCTGAGCGGCATTCTCGCCCAGAAAATCCTCTGCATGCGGCGCTGTTCCGGCCAACTCAAAGGCCTGAGCATTGTTCACAGCAGCCATAAAGTTGCGTGTGCGCAGATCACTGAAGGGTTGCCACTTCTTTGTCTCGCCCTGGGTGAGGAACATCACCGGGAAGATGTTCTGCTTGAAGCGCAGCATGGTGCACATATCGGCATCGAAGCTGGAGAAGATCAACGGCCGACCGCAGCCATAACGAATCACTTCGTGGAGCACGCGATCGGCGAAGAAGTTCTTGTCGATGGTCTGCTCCGCCTCGGATCCGCCGCCTTGACGCCGTTGTGGCCACTTGATCTCTACATCGATGCCCAGCGACTTGGGCAGCTGCTGCAGCACCTCCACCAGCCGGGGGAAGATGCGATGCTCTGTCCGTGGCTCAGCATTGTGAGCGGGATACTCAAACACTTTGCCGTTGATCACCGAGAAGATGCGCAGACGCTTGAGCAGCTCATAGTTGATGTCCTTGATCAGCACATACTCCAGCTGATCGGGCTTCTCGATCTGCTTGCCAGGCGGCGCTGTGCGCAGTCCAAAGTCATGATAAATCACCGGAATACCATCCGCCGTGAGATGCACATCCAACTCTACCATGTCAGCGTGATGCGCATGCGCACTCAGGAAGGAGGCGATTGTGTTCTCACGCTCCTGCGGCGCCTCGGCAATGTAGCTCTTGCCGTTGCCGCGATGTCCGACATCTAGATTGGGCCAGCTGCGTGGCCAGTAGTGGGCATAGGTTGTCTTGAAGTCCAGCGGCGAGTATTGATAAGGCTGCACCAGGACATAGGGCAATCTTAGCCTGGCCAACGTCTCCTCCGGTCGCTGGGCGGACTTGATGTGCAGCTGGAGTAATCCCTCGCTGCCTGTGAGTTGGGCAGCATTCAAGGTGGCGCTGCCGAGCAGCTGGTGATCCAGACTGTAGCACTCCAGGCGGAAGTGCTGCAGCATCATCTGCTCCAGCGGCAACGTGATGTGAAAGATGACAATGTCGCCTTTGGTGTATGGCACACCAAACTGTGGCTGCAATTGCAGCTGACTGCGACCGTAGAGCTGTTTGGAGTACTCCACGTGCAGGCCAGATGACTGCTCGACGGGCACAATCTTGAGTTGCACATGCTGTGGGTCAAAGGTCTCGATGTCGTGCACTTGAAACATTTTCTCGCCATTGAATTTAAGCTGTACAATCGCCTCATGATTGAGCCAGCCACGGTGCACTTGTGATTGTGTGTTCTCCAGGGGATTGGCAATGCCAAAGGCGTCCACTGGACTGTTGCACTGCTGCTCGGGGCAGGGCAACAGCAGACGTGGCTTGAAGTGTGTCTCCCAGCGGCGAATCTGCTTGTTACCCGCCGCATCTTCCACGTAGACAAAGTAGCGATACTCGATCTGGCGGCACGATTGCAGACGCACCGTTGTCTGCCAACTGAGCTCGTCGAGACGATCCAGGGGCACACAGCGCGAAAGTTGCCACTCGCCCAGCGCCTTGACATCGCCGGTGAGCGCCAGTTGCTCCTCGGCCGCAAGTGCGGTCTGCAATCGTACATTGAACTGCCTCAGCGTCGGCTTGCAACCGGTTGAGGGAGCTGCCTCGAGTAGCTCGTTGCCAGTGGCATAGTTGTCGCCAGCTGTGATCGAAGCAGCATCTGCATAGGCGGCACACTGCAAGACACAAGAGACCACAAGGCCAAGGATTAGTGGTGAGTTGAACATTCTCTATGCTCTCTGCTAAACTGCTGACAGCTAACAACGAGATCCAGACAACTACTGAATTGCTTCCACGCTGGACAGCGGCTCAAATACACCGTGAAAAACAAGGCAGCTTTCTCCCTCTCCCTCTCCTTCTCTCACTCTCTTGTTCAATCTCTCAGCTCAATCTGTCCGATAAGGCAGCTGCCCATTCTAGCATTCTGCTTTATTCATAGAAAGTAGATCGGTGCCTTATCAAATCGCGTTTTAAGTCGCGTTTGTGACTTTAGCAAACAAGATCACGTGTTGCTCCCCCATCTACCAATTAATCAGCTGCAACTTTATATTATTTATTTATGATATTTTAATCAGCTTCTTTTCAATAGTTGTGAACGCAATTCATTTGATTTATTGTACAACATATTTTTAGCCTCCAAATCGCAGACTCGCTATCAAAAAAGTCTCGTTTCTAGCTAATTAATCTTTTAAAAATTTGCTTGTCAATGTGTTTTTTGAATAAAGTCTCGTTTATAGCTATTTAATCTTTTAGAAATTGCTGTCAATGCGTTATTATTCAATTATTTTGTATATTATTTTTGTATGCTAATAAGGCAGCCAGATTACGTCGAGCCTATAAAATTTGTGAAATTCTACACTTTTCATATGCATTGAAGACTTCTAAGAACACTACCATTGCCCTTAGAAAAGTCTCCACATTTTAGTATTAAGAAAAAACGCGCGCGTTATAAAACGCCAAAACGCTAGCGATTTTACCTGTGCGTGAAATCGCGCGCGTTGCGCCAAACCTTGTTGCTTCAAACAGCGTTTGATGATGCAATTGCCGCTATTGTTGCTGGTGCCAGACAACGACAACGCGCCCTGGCAACAGTATCGCAATGCCAAAAATTTATGCAAATTGGTAGCTACGGAACCCATAAATTCAACACAAAAATTTCAAAGTCTGTTTTTCTCGCCACGATCACGTGTTGTGTGAGCAACAATTTTGTTGTTTGTATTTTGTTTTTTTGTTTTATTCAATTGTGACGATGAACACAACAAAATTTATATTACAGTTAGCCAGAAATGGACGCCCACACGTAACGAAACAGCTCGCACCGGGCCAACAACACTGAATGCTTTGGCAATAATTCAGTGAGGAAGAACAGCAAATAGAACGCAAAAAAAAAAAAAGTACAAACTAGGAGAGTCGAGAGTCTACTAGTCGGAAAAGTCGCGTGTTCTCATACTATAAGAAATTGACTATAGATCGTGAAATTAGTGGGTAGTATATATAGTTAGCGGTGTCTAGTTTTTCCGTGTTTTTCTTATATTTTTGGTTGTCTTACGTCAATCAATTGGTCGAGCCCGTTTCGTTCTTGGCACAATTAGCACAACCTTGTGAACGGGAGAGTCGACAATAAACCATTTGGCACCATCTTATCTAAAACAGCAATAACAACTAAGAGGCAAAGATTTAGTCTTAGTAGAAAACGTTGTTGCTAGTTTATGTTAATTACACTCCACTTTGATATTGTTCATCGCACTGTTTGTGTCTTTCGCTCTTGCACGTGTTTGTATAGTGAACTCAACGCAGGCGCTTTCGCTCTCTCTCTCTCTCACACTCACTCTCTCTTCAACTGTAAAGCTTTCGTTGTGCTTTACATATGTTCTTTGTTTTGGGAAATTTCATGTGTAAAGCTTTGGCAATTTGGGGCGTTAGTTTCTTAGCATCTGTTTCGACGGATTTCTTATCACGAAACAACACTGTTGTTATGCCGCGATAAGCATCAAGTTGCACGTCAAGTGTGATTTATCACATAGTTTGTAAATTCAATAAACCACAATCTAATCGATGTTGATTTAATATACGATGCCACTTCAAAGAAGTTTTCACTTGAGAGCAAGTACTCATGGGATAGCAACTAGCGAGAGCACGTGACAGCATTCCCCTTTTCAACATGTGGCACTATTCCCAGAGCTTTCGAAACTTACTTGCAACGAGACTAGAGCGATACTCCAAAAAAGGGTTGGGGTATGGGTTCACTATAAATAAAATGAGTCAGCTGCCCACGAGACATATCAATTTCTTGTTTATACTCGAAATGATATCATATGTCGCACAAAGCGAAACTTCGAAGTGTTGAAGCAAGCACAAAAAATAACGCTGAGGCCATCATTAATATATTCATCCTAATTCATATTGACTTTTTTTGTAGTTCTGTCTCTTTATTGATTTTGTAATTCGGGCAGAGAGAAGGAACGAGGAAAATAATTGCAAATGTTGAATGACAACTGCTTCGACCTTCAGATGAACCAAAGAGTCAAAGTCGAAATATTTGCATTACACTTGACGTCACATTATTCGCATTACGTATGAATCTGTTTACACTCTCGATTAATTGCCTAACGCAAATAGCAATAACCATAACAATAACAATGACAATAATAACGGTAATGTTATTCATAATTACATTTTGCATGTGCTCATCCGGAGTCTGAGGTTCCATGGGCGTCAATAACATTGGGACCGACATGGTTTGTAGATTTTGTTGTTGTAAAATATATACACAGTATAAAAATTCAAATTATAATGTATATCACAGTTTAATTATCTTTGCTTTGTATTATTCTTGCACTACGCGGCGTATGCGCAATTTCCAGCTTTGCTAAGCAAGCATTTTGTACTGATTTATTTTATTAAATAGTTTTTCAACGGACTTCTTTTGAATAATATTGTAGTATTTGAAGTATGTTTTTATCCTTTTGGAGAATTATTGAAACTAGGACGTTTCCGACGTCGTCGTCGCACCGACGTTGCAGTCGCAACTGTTTTCAGCGATTTTGTTGTGCGCGCAATTTAAACGATTTCTTTTTTATCGAAAACAGCTCATGTACTAAAGAGCTTTTTCTGCCCGTTTTCTTTGTGTTCGTAGCTACAGCGACGACATTCACGTTGCCGTTGCCGTTTTGTTTTGGTTTTCTGCTTGGGGTACAGTTGCTGCTCGGGCTTTTTGAAATGTTGTTGGCCTCCTCTGACTACAACAACAGCAACAACAACAAGAACAGCAACAGCAGCAGCAAACAAAATAAAAACAAAAACAAAAACAGACGATAATAAAACGTGTATACCTGTGCAATACTTATAGTATTGTTGCCGAGGTGACTTTGCGATGCTCTCACAAAAACAAAGCGGTAAACGATAAGAAAGATGCGAACATTCTACAATGAATATCAAGAAATGTGCCAAACCTAATAATACTAATAAATTTAGTGTTAAATTATCACTTCCCACTTAATTAAAATTTCGATTGTGGTTTCAGTTTATCGCTTAGCGTTCAAGCCGAGGTACAGGGTATTCAAATACACTCACACTCGTTTACAAATGTCACTATGTACGCCGCTTTGTATGTTTCACGCAAAGACAGCAGCTCCAAAGCTCAAATCAAACGGAAACGAACAAGACAACAAGAACAGCTGCAGTAGCAGCAGCCAGAGAGCAAGAGTGTGAGAGAGAGAAGCACGCATTGCTCCAAAGCAAAACGTGTTGGTCGTGTGCAGACGTTGACGTCGCGGTCGCTGTGCACGTGAAAAGTTTTGTTTGTGGGGCGTCGACGTTGCCGGGCCCCTTATGTCAGTTTTGCGTGATGCTGACGAGAGCATTAAAAAGCTTTTGCTCTTCTCTCTATTGCTTGCTCTCTGCTCTATTAAACCGGTTCTCGTCGGTTATGTGGTCAATGTTTTCCTTGTTGTTTGTTTACGTGTATGAGTCGTGAAGTTGATAAGGCAACAACAGCTAATAAGCGTTTATGGGAATTGAGCTTTTTTGTGCGCAAATCGCTTTCGATTCAAAGCTTTCCGGTCAAGGTCTATCTTCTATCTATGCGTACAACGATCATAATCATACAAAATTATACTTATGTTTCTTCACATGTTGCCAGGCGCATTTTGTGGTGCCATTTTATGTGTGTATTCGAATATTTATGTATGTATGAATATTTATATATATATTCTACAATATGATTAAACTTTGTTCTTCATTAGGTTCCGTTCCCATTGCATGAGGGCAGCTTTGTTTACGCTTTTCACAGCTTTTGATCGTTTTTGTTTTGATTTATTGACCGCGTATTTAGATGTTTTTGTTTTCAGATACATTTGATTAGAAAGACACACACCCCATTGAGTCTAAAGTACAATTTGAGCAAATTATTCTACAAATTATCGCCATCTCAGATATTATTTCGTCATATTTCAGAACTACGTATTCAATTTCTATGTTTATGTACACAACATGTTCTCAGTCACGTTTGCATTAAAAATTTGGTGTAAATTTATACTTGTTTATATTTTTCAGTCGCATTCCAACGACAATGACAGCTGTTGTTTGTTTACATCAACACTGAAAGCTTTTCGATAAGGCCCCGTAATGGAGCAAAACAAGTAGAAATTGTAGCATTCGATAAGCGACGTAAATAAATAAATAATGTAAACAAATCGTAAAGGGATCGTGCAATCAATTGTTTGTTGTATAACACCTTATTTGTAGTGCGATAAATAGTAAGACGTTGTGTTATTAAAAGCCTAAACGTTTGATCAATTCACACTTGACAAGGGACTACTAGTTAATACCAGACTATAAGCGTTTAGATCTTTCGAAAAGGTTTGATCTTACGATCTTAACTGGCGTATTTCAATATTGGAAACAATAAAATATTCCTATCACAATCTAATATTTTAAATTCAAAGATTCATTTAAAAAAGCGATGCATTGTTAGTATAATTCCTTTACTAATACTGATATTGAAAAATCGCACTCTATCCCATTATAAATTACTTTCAAAAAGAGTAAAAAGCTATTTTAAAATCGAATCGTACCTTATCGCACATAATAGTGTCAGTGTCGCCAATATCCGTCGATGTTTAACTTGTATGATATATCAATTTCGCTATTTAATTTTTGAAAATGTAGATCCTTCTAGGTTTTAACTCTTTAGCACTTCGACAAACACTGCTTATCACGCACACGACACGACTAACAGCAAGGGACGAGATGAGAATTGAGAATGTTGTACAGTAATGTCTTAGAACTACTGCTAAATAGGAAGTCGCTGTCGTACCAGACGCCGGAACAACGTAAATACAATTAAATCAATTTAAAACAATGAAAATCGTACCCACAGCCGGACAAAGAGCCCCCCGATGGATGACGATGACAACATCGTGATAAGCTGCAACAAAAGCAAGAGAGCGCAACGAGAGAGACCCAAGTAAAATACAACTGATTAACAGTGATAATGTATTGCTATTTCACATTAAGTATTCTTTGAGAAAGTATTCCAAGGCGTCACGTTGTTGTTGTTGTTGTGGTCGTTGCAGTCTCCTCTGTTTTCGCCACTTGCTGCTGAGTCTCAGCTGTCACATCTGCCGCTTTTGTCTCCTCCTTTGCCTCAGCTACCGCGTCAGTTGAAGTCTTCGCCTCGCGCTCAAATAAAATGACCAGCTCCGTATGTGTTGTATGTGGAAACATGTCCACAGCTACAGCGGACTTGGGGTAAAACGGTTCGCCTTTCCAATGCTTTGACTCGGGCCGTGATAACTCAATAAAATTGCGCTTGGCACTATTAGGATTGCAGGAAACGTAGACCAGACGTTTTATGGCGCTCGCTGAACGTATGGCGGCAATGGAACGATTGTCTGTGATGCATAAAAAAATCAAATGAGAACAAGAGACAATTTGATTGAAGTGACACTCACACATTAGAGAAGATTTCAAGATTCAAGCAGCAAACAAGCTTAATTGCTTTAAGTAAATGCAATTAGACTCATTTAAAGCTTAAGCTATGCATGGTGACAATTCTCTTGGAAATAAATCTAATATGCAAGTGCAATTCGTTTACTTACGAAGTCCGGCTCGTGGCGGATCCACAACAGCTATTAAATCCACTGGCTTGCCGGGCTCTTGGCTATATAAAGCCTCTTTGACCATGCTCTTGATGTAATCATCTGCATTGCCAGCAAAGAATTTGCAATTTGTAATCTTATTCGCCTCGGCATTGTACTCCGCATCCTTGATGGCATCAGCCACAATCTCCACGCCAAACACTTGCTTGCAGTGCTTAGCAAATGCCAGAGCAATGGTTCCAGTGCCACAGCAGATGTCCAGCATGGTTGTGTCTGGAGTTGGCGCTGCCAAATCAATGGCCTGCTGATAAAGGACATTGGCGCCGGCCGTATTGATTTGAAAGAAAGCCAAAGGACTGATGCGAAACTGCAGTCCTTGTATGGTGTCTGTTATGTGTGTGCTGCCCGCAAGATGTGTGACGGGATTAATCATTTGGCCCGCCTCGCGATGCTTGACATCCTGATAGTAGAGCGAACTGCACTTGTGAGTCTCATTCTGCTCCGGTTGATCGTAGAAGTTCTTCAGCTCCTGCTGCAGCTCAACTTGTTCGCTTTCACTTAAATTGGAGGAGTAAATGCCAGCCACCAACATTAGCTCGCCAGTGGCACTCGAAGTACGCACCATTAGCTGACGAAAGTGTCCCAGGTTGCCCACAGGATTGAAGGGCTGAAACTTGGACTGTCTGACCAGCTGTTGAAAGCTGAGAGCCGCCCACTTTGCCTGCGCTGGCAAATGAGGCAACTGTTGCACATCAGCAACCTCAACGGATCCATCGCTGTAGCTGCCCAATCGAAAGCCAACAATAATCTCTCCATCCGCGTTTTTGCCTATGCTGAACTCGTTCTTATTGCGATAACCATCGACAGCTGGCGAGGCTAAGACACCATTGAATTGGAACTTGTCCAGATGTGGTTTGGCAGCTGCATTTAGACGTCGCAGTTCCTGTGTGTATTTCTTGAGCAGAGTCGACATCTCCTCCGTCTTCTGTTCCAGCTGCTTCTCGTAGGTTAGCTCAGCAAGAGGACAAGTTGCCTCCTTAGCGGTGCGTTGACGCTTTGGTTTCGTTTCGCCGCTCAACTCTTCGCCACGTCGCTTGTGCAGAGGATCAGCAGATGCTTTGGCAGCCATCGCCTTGAGTACCTTGCCCTTCCACTTATAGCCATTGAGCGTTTCCAGCGCACGTTGCTGGTCCTCCTGGTTGCGGAAACACACAAACGCAAACTCCTTGCGTGTTGGCGATTTGATTTTTGTAATATCCAGTTTCAGAGTGGTCTTAAGCAGTTTCTTAAACTCCTGCGGTAGGAATAGGATTAGCAAATAACCAGTGATTTATAATTTAGCAATACTTACGCCAATGCCAAAGTAGCCCAAGTTCTTCACTTCAATCTTATAGATTTCCGAAGTGAACTCATTGCGCTCCAGATACTCGAATTCATTGTTACCGGCTTTTTCAATCTCATCACTTGTTTTCACACTTTCTGAAGCCTGTTCGGCACTTTCCTTATTTTCCACATTCTCCGCATTTTCAATATTACTGTCGACGCTAAGAGTGTGCTGGTTTTCCGCGTTTTCCACGTCCATTTCAATTGTTTTCAATAATTAAACACAAAACAACATGTGCAACACGTGAAACTAACAATGCGTGTATCGATAACTTATATCGATATGATATGTTTTAGCCGATATTTAATAAATTCTCGGAATGACATTTTCCCATCAAGATAAAATTTGTTAAAATACTTTACAAGTCTCATATCATCTCTATTTATACATATCTTTTCAAATTTTCTTCAATTTCTTGTTTAGAGTAACATGTGTAACGGACAATATTTGTGGCGGTTGGTCGATTGCATGTCAAACAGCTATGTTAAGTATACATTTTCAGCGTTGCCAACTACTTTAACGATTCAATTCAAATAGGTTGGCGCAAATCGGTTATATTTCTTACAAGAAATAACTTTAAAATAAGTGTAATTAATGTGTATTAATTATTCAACAGCTGTTGTAAATCGTCCCAGCGCTGCATCCAAAATAACTTTTCGCTCTGCTAACAACTGTTGCATCTCTGGCTCATGCTTCATAATGTTGGCAATTTCCTGAAGCAATTCAACTGCCTGTTTGAGCTTTGCTTCACACTCTGTGGCATCTTCCAGCCGTAAGGCCTTCGTCACAATTGCTTCCTCCAAATCGATTAACAAATTGCCACGAAATATGCTCCAACCACTGTCTATAAGATTTGAAAGCTGCAACAATTCCTCGCAGAGATCAATCTTGCGTTGCAGCGACTTTTCACTGAGCTCTGAGGAAATTACAATTAATTAGGTATATAATAGATAAATTGAGAGATTTACCTTCCATAGAGAATCCTGGCGCAGAGCCATAGAGTTGGGTCAGTGCGTATTTCGCTTGCAAAATGTGCGTATTTGTCTCATGCAGCTCAATGCGATGACGATAGAGGAAATCCTCTAGAGCGGCAGGTGTCGACTTGTCCAGCGACTCAATCTCCTGCTGCAGCTTGGCATCTTGTGTGAGCACCTCTCTGGCACCTTTGACAATGTTGCATACTTGGCACTTCCAATTGGCGGCATTTTGCAGAGGATTCACTGAAACGAACTGCATGAGGAGGATGCAAATGGATTAATTGAATGAATCAAAGATTATCTCGACTCTAGGCTCACCTTGCCAACCTTACACTTTTCACACATGCGTGAGCCGGCATAGATATCCAACTCTGTGGGATCTGAGCACCTGGCACAGGCGCAATCAAAGCATTTGACCTGCTTAAGATGCAATCGCCTCTGGATGGTGCTTCTCAGTGGTTGTGTGTAGGAGATGCTGAGTATTTCACCCTTGGCAATCTTGCGCTTAGCGAGGAACACAATGTTCATGTCATCGTCGAAGCGATGCCGCAAATTCGGCACACAATCGTGGGCAATCATTGCACCGCCCGGAAAGATGGCTCTCACCTTGCGACGCTCGGCGTTCTGTCGCACCTCAAAGGCATTAGTGTCGAGAATCGCCGCCAGACGCAATATTTCCATCTCAGGCCAATCGCGCTGTCCCAGCACCGTCTTGATGAAGGTGATCAGATTGGCACGCAGCACTTGATACAGCGGCGTATCTAGTCGCTCCTTCAGATGATCCTCGAGAGCGCTGAGTTTGGCAAATGCCGCCGGATTCGATTGCTTTAGTTGCATACAACGCAGCAGCATGATGACACAGTAGGCGGACTCCTTGAGCTCTGGCTCCACTGGATTGTAGTTGATTTTGGACTGAAAATTACTGGCGGCCATCAGACGACATTCATCCCGATGGTAGGGAGATTGCTCACACTCCTTGCCACACAGCGGCCAACTGCACGAACTGCATTTGTAAAAGTTATCCGAACGCTTCGCTGGCGGCAACAAGTTCCTATGGCAGCCCAGGCAAATGGGTGGCGAGGCCACCTTTGGGCCAAGGACCAGAGGAGCCTCGCGCATGATTTGCTCGCCCATGCGAATGTCGCGTGTGGCACGCAGATGCCTGCCCAGCAGCTGGTTGGTGTCCATCTCGTAACACTTGCACTGCGACTTGTGCTTCTTCCAATGCTCCTTCTGATGCTCGCGACTGCAGTAGACAACGTTGCGGCATGCCGCACACACTTGTGTGGCACGCGCCTGGCACAAAGCGCAGCTCGTTGGCGAAGTCATTGTTTTGCTCCTTATTCCCACGAAAATCCTTTGCCAACGCTACTTTGTCCGCTTGTTTGCGTAATGCACAACGTCGGAAAACTCACTGAGCGACGAGCATTAAAAACAATTTTCCGTCTCGCCGCGAGGCAATTTTCTTTTGTGTCTCTGCGGTTGTTGCTGTCGCTTCAGCTGCTGCTTCTGATGTTGTTGCTGCTGCGATCTCAATCTCGATCTCCTCGATCTCTTGTCACTTGGCGCACGACGGTTTATTATTAGACCAAGCACGAGGCTACAAGCGAACAATGCACAATCTGTTGCTAAACATTTGTGCTCTGACTTCTCTGCTCTCAGGGATTCTCTATCTCTACCTAGACATTGCTCTACATGTCTCCCAGTTTAGTCGGCATTTCAAAATAAACATATATACTATTTTATCGCCCACCGTTTAGACTGATGAAATTGAAATGTCTCCGACATACTGCTTCCCATTTAATTAATTTGTTAAAAAAGAACATTTTCATTAGCTGCTGTTTTAAATATTGTTTGCATATTTAAAAATGCTGCAACTATTTTCCAATTAATAACCAAAGATTGAAAGTTTTATTTATGCTACAACTATTTTCTATATTATTTAAAAGCAAAGTTAGGCATGTAGTTTGTACATCATATTTAGATATTCTTCTGTGAATTATTTTTTTATTTATTTTAAATTGTCATGAGTTTGTCATGAATCGATATTACAAAATATAAATATAGGGCAAAATTACCTCACTTCTAAATTAACGACGGGAATTTAAAGTAACAATGTTTAGGACGAAAAGGTTTTGGCAAACAATTAATAAAGCTGCAGTCGAGTGTGCTCGACTGTGAGATACCCACCCCATTTTGAATTAAAGCAAAATAGTGCGGTCTTCCTCAAAAATATCTAAATATGTCGAAGTCTATATTTGGTATATTGATATATTAATACATTCAAAATATACCGTACTATACTAAAATATACCAGATTTGTCAGCCAAAACAACTAATACCCACCGCCTACGTTAGTGGCCCATACAAAAGTAATTCTTTAATAACTTCTACAATTTAAAAGCACAAAGTTATAATACCCTTCCACCCATTCTGCGAATTAATATTCTTAATAATCATATTCTAAATTTAGTTCCTATAAAATTGGGTCCTTTAGCTGAGATATATTCTTGTATGTATTTTTGGTATTGGAAATTTCTAATGAATTTTCTTGAATCCACAGCAATTAAATTTACACTTTAATTGTAATTAAATTCAAAACAACTGTCCCATCAATCATTTTTCATGCTCGCATAAACTAATTAAAAATGCCGTAATTAATTTTTGCAATTCAATAATTTATTTAGAATTTCTCATAAATTTTCTATATATATATTAATATATATATAAGTATGTATATATATTTATTTATTCGTACGCAGATAATTAATGTATTGTTTAATTGGAAATCAGTCTTTTTTATTTAAATAAGAGTTAAATGCATTTTGTTTGTTGTGCTTCTTTGTTGTTTTGTTTTGTTGATTGATTGAATATTTGATTGATGGAAATACTTAAACAAGTTAGGCATTGAGAAAATGAGAAAAACAAAAACCAGAAAAACGACAAATGATAAAAACATAAAAAAAATTAATGAAAAATAATAATTGAACTATGATTTGTGGTTGATGTTCGATGTTTTTTCTTTTTTTGTTTTTTTGTTGCATTGTTGCGTGTCTTGTTGGTTTGCTTTTAAAATTAATAGTATTTTAATTGCTATATAAATAATCATGATGGTAGTTAACTTAAATGGAGGCCATAGTTCCATATTAATAATAATAATAATCATTATACAGAATAATAATAATAATAATCTTTATAGACAAATGTTGCTCTCTATACACGTAAAAGCGGCGCATAAAATTTCATATAATAGACAACAAATTTTCCATTTAGTATTTAGTTTTTTTCAGTGAATAATTTGCACTAAATAATCGAATTTCTTTGCATTATATAATTTTGTTTTTTTGTTTATGTTTTTTTTACACACATAGAGCGATGATATGTTGCTAGGCTGATAAGCGAAGCAATCGATGGCTATTTAAATGTTATCAATGTTGCTAAGGCAAAGGCGCAAATATCTTAACGTTAGCGGGAGCGGGGGCGGGGGAGTGGAAATTGAGGGGATTACTACTCTCATTTATGGGTGAGCGAGGCTTGTGCTGGCAAATTTAACAGCTTCAGTTAGGAACAGATCGAGTGATCTTAACTTAAGTTTGCCTCGCACATAACAACAAAACTAATATCGTCATGGGATTTTCTTTGAGTTTGCATTTTGCTTAATTTTCTTTGCTGCTTTTTAATGCTAATTTAAATTACAAATTGCGCTAGATTAATCATAAGAAACATAAGCAACATTCATATATATAATATATTATGTATATGGTAGTATTTTTTCTTCTTCTTTTGTTTGTTGGTGTATACATTTAGTTTGATTTGATTTTAGACATCATTCTGCTCCTTGAAGTGATGATAATGATGATGTATATGCTCGTGCACATAGCGATGTATCATCGAACTGGACGCACTCGTATCCAGATCTGCATCCGCAGCCGATGCTGGCTCCTCCACATCCTTGCTCGTTGTCACCGCCTCCGCAACAGCCTCGCCCACATCATCATTCAGATCGATCAGCGTGTCAGTGGAGACAACTTTGCTGGGCGTGCTTGTGTGTAGTGGACTGGGTGCCAGCTCCTCCTCCTCGCTGGCCAGCAGATGGGCGCACTCCAAGGCATCGCCATAGATCTTCGATGCCGTCGAACTAGAGCTGGAGGTGGCTGGACGTGACTCCGCCTGCTGCTGTTGCACCGTTGTGGCTGCTAGTTGCTTCTGTTGTTGTTGCTGCTGTTGCTTGTGGCGCTGGCGACGCTGCTCGCGCTCCTTTTGCTGCAGCTGCTCGCTCAGCTTGGCATAGATGAGATTGCCATAGTTCTTGTAATCCTTGCTGCCTCTCTGCGACTGCGACTGCGGCTGCTGTTGCTCCAATCGCTGATAGCCATGTTGACCCAGTTGTTGCTGCTGCTGCTGCTGTTGCTTGTTGTGGCTGCTGCTGCTGCGCTTGGGAATGGGCTGCACGGTGGCCACATTGCTGGGCGTGGCCGGGGGCGAGTGGGCCGCAGCGCCGCCGCCACAAATGGTGGCATGCAAAAACGAATCGTAGCCACAGAGATTGAGCTTGTTGTGTGCGCTGTTGTGGCTGTGCTGAGCGGCAACCACGGCCGGATTAATGGCCAGCTGTTGATGGTAGATGGGTATATGCGGCTGTGGATGCGGATGCGGATGCTGATGAGGATGCGCATGGTAGAGCTGGCTGCTGTTGTTGTTGCCCGCCATATCGTGTCCGGCTTCGATGTGCTGCGTGGGCGATTGCGTGGGCGGACTGCAGCTGAGCGGCGACTGCGGACCGGCCTGCGGACTGTGATTCGCAATTAGCGTCGGGATTTTCGAGCCTGTATTGCAGCGTTGGCGTTGCTGCTGCTGCTGTTGTTGTTGTGCTGCCGGTTGCCGTATGGGACTCACATTGGCTTGGGGTTTTCTGCAATGCATTAAAAAAAAATGAAGGGATTTTTTTGCAATTAGCTGGCGAGTTTATGGTAATTTTTTAAGGGTTGCGTTCTTTTTGTTTTGTTGCATATTGTTTGTGGGTCGCCATTAAAACGAAAGAGTAGGAAAAAAAAAATGAACAGAAACCTTAATGAACATGTGATTGATGGAGTGCTTGAGTGAGGTTGGGACAGCAGCAAACACAACGATGCTGAGAGGAAAACTATTAAAGATACATCAATTGCATCTTTAAGTGCAGCCAAATGTATCTTTATCTTTTCATTGCTGCTGAATTTCAATTTACTGCTTCCACTCATTAACGTTCTGTTTTTGTTGCTGCTTTCCCAGTTGAGTTGATTTCTGTTTTCCTTACCCATTCAGCTGAAAACACAAGCGATTCTTCTCCATGCTCTCCCTGATGATGCTAATCAAATCGTTGCGATTTAGCGCCGACTTCCAGCATTCCGCAGACTTTCGCTGCTGCTGCCCCAGCAGCGATTGTGGGCGTGGCTGGCGCAACTGAACGCCATCGAGCATCACCTCGCCCAACGGTGGCGACACCGAGCTGCTCTTTTGCTGTGTCAACTGCTGCTGCTGTTGCTGTGGTTGCTGCTGCTGATGTTGTTGCTGCTGCTGCTGTTGCTGCTGGAGATGGCGATTCTGCCAGCAGGAATCGTTGCCCACGGAGAGACTGCGTTGTCGCGTTTCTAGGCAGTGATCCTGATACTGCGAGGATGAGGCGCGATATGAGTGTGCGTTGTGATGCAATCAATCAATCAATCAATCATGCGTTATGAGCAAGTCAACCAAAAACGAAAAGAACAATACAAAAAACAAATTAAACATAAGAAAATCAATCAAATGCGAGTCAAATTCATGCAAGAAAATATTAAGAAATCAAAGTAATTAAAGGTGAAGGAATAAATGGCATAAAACGGCGATTTTTTGTGGAGATTTTTGGTGTTCAAATTGGCTATCCATATGCAGAATATTTATTCAAAAATTTCACTTGATTTCGACTTTATTGAATTCAATATAATATCAAATTTATTCAAAATTAGGAAAACATATTTTAGTTTTAAAATATTTTTATGTTTTTTCTGAACTTTACTCAGGAAGACTTTAAACAGTCGTAAACTTTTATTACTTGAAAGTCGCATCGAATAAAATCTTTAATGGAAAACCAATTCAGCAAATGGCTGCGAGCATAATTTGCCAAAAAAAAAACGTCGGAGTTTTGTGTTTTGTGCAAATGTGCCAACTGGGAGCTGGGATAAAAGATTGGAGATTGCCAGGTTATGCTTACCTTTTGTTTTCGCGCTCTTCTCAGCATTTTGACCCGTTGGGTGGCCTGCTTCATATAGACATCCTGGCTGTGATGCCGTGAACGCTGCGAATGGGAATGGGAATGGGGATGCGGACAGTCGAGCATGTCAGTCGCTTCCTTGTTGTTGGCACCGCTGCAGCATTTGAGATTCAACATATTCTCATAGGTATTGTGGGCATTGTCCGGCGTGTGCTGTTCCGCCGACTGCAGTTGCTGCTGCTGTTGTTGTCCGTTGCAGCATTGCTCCACTTTGGCATTGTTCTTCTGGTATCGACTCTTCGCCTGCTTGCCACTCGCAGGCTGTTCAGCACCAACTGCAGCTGCTGCTGCCGCCGCTGCCAGCTCCTTCTCCTTCTCCTTGTCACTGTTGCTGTCATCGTCCTCGTCATCGGACTTAATCAGTTTGCGTGGTCGATGGCGATGCTGGCGGCGTGCGCCGCCGGATGTCGTTAGTGCCATGCCATTCATAGTTTTTGACATGGCCGCCATCCCCGTGGGCAGCTTCTTCAGTTTACTGCTCTGGCTCTGGCTCTGACTCTGACTATGGCTCTGGCTCTGACTGTGGCTGTGACTGTTGTTGTTGCTCTGGCTGTTATTGTTGTTGCATGTGGCAGCGGCGGCCGCGACTGCCTGCGATTTCGATTTGCCTTCGGGACTGACGGTGAGGCGAACGTTAATTGTCTTGCTGCCACAGTGGGGCACCACCACGGACTTGCCAATGGACTCGTATATGGTGTACACAATGCCCACAATGTCGTCCTTTGTTATTTTGCCATGATGCCCGTCCAGATCATAGAATGTGAACGAGAATTGCAGCGGCTGTGACGATTTGCCGCCCTCAACGGAAACATCGCAGGTGAATTCCTATTTTTGCAGAAAACAAGGGAGACAAATAGAAAAACAAATATTTGCTGTTAGTAAAATGCAACACTTTAAATCAAAAAAGGTTTCCAATTATGATTGATATTAATCAATGCAGAAAAGGTAAAGCAACATTAAACATTTAAAGCATTTATCTGCAAAATAAATGTATTTAAGTATATCATTGATATCCTTATATTTTGGCATACATATTTAATATTAAATCGATATACATAATTTCAATTATCTAGCTATAAAATAACCATTTGAATGACAAACTTATTTCACACAATAATCAAGTATACCACTTGAGTTATGATTAATATAAATTATGTTTTATTTTCGCAGAGAGCAATATACATACATTATTTTTCCTAGCTTTAAATATCCCTTTAAATAACAAACTCATTTCACTCAATATTCAAGTAGATCACTTCAATATGAAGTGACAGGCATTTAAGTATGTTTTAAACTTCGAAAACTACTCTGCGTATAAAATGCCACGCCAAAGTGTTAAAAATATGCTAATAAAGTGTGATATTTAACTTTTAGCAAAAGTTCGAAAAAAGAGTGCAGTAAAATCTGCTGCAGTGAAGCAGCCAATCTCCCCTCGCAAGCAACGCAAGCAATTTAATGCGCCCGCCCGAAAGTATGCAACACTTTTTGTTCAAGCAAAAACTTCCCCAATCTGTCCCTGTGTGTGTATGCGAGTAACAGTGTCTGTGTGCAATGCCGCAAAAAGCAACAATTACAAGTGGAACAAGAGCAGCAACAACAATAATAATGGCTGAAAGTTGAGTCGAATATTGTGGCCATAATTTGACTAAATATTTAATTTCTCGCACGCTGCGCCAGCGAAAAAGCCAAAGCAAAACAATATAGCAAACACTGCCATTGATAAAGTGGTGCCAGAGAAGCACAGACAAGCAAAGAACCAAAGGCAGCCCCTACAATCGCCCATTACCATCAACTCCCACTTGAGTATTGCCACTTGCCGCTGCGAAAAGGGAAATAAATATAATTTCTATTTCTTGCTACTTGGCTTGAAGATTTTTAATTGCCTTTAAGTGCTTTCGCTACGAGTTTGTTTTTGTGTGTGTCTCTCCCTCGCTCACATTTCGCTTGAGTGTCAGTATATGTATGTATGTTGTTGTTGTTGTTTCTTTTTTCTGCGCTTTTTAATGGGTTTTATTGAATTTTAATGTTTTGATATTTTTCCCGTTGTTGTTTTTGTTGTTGGGGAGCCCTGAAGACAAGGGAATGTCTGTTACAGTGGGTGGTAATTGAAAATTGCCGGCAACATTGCGTTAATGAAATATATATTCTTACGCCCCTCCATCCCTCGACCCCTGTCTAAGCAAATGGCCAGTGCTCTGGTGTTGTTTTTGTATCACGAACCATTGAAATTTTAATTAAAAGCACATTTAAAAGTTGAGTTTATGTGCTGCTGCCCAGTGGGTCATGAAATATGGCGATGCTGCTGCTACTGCTGGTGCAGCAATAACAACAGCAAGTTGATTAAACTTGACCAACTGAACAAGCATTTCAAGAACTTATACCTGGTTGGGGGTCACAATTTCGAGTTGGGAATCGAAATTGGAAAATGCTAAACGGTAAATGGAAAACAAAACATCATCAACTTGAATTTATACGCTTACATTCAATTGGACTAGGAAAAATCAAATGCGAAATTTATAAGCAGAATGCTGCGCTTGAAATTGAAATTGTAGCACAAATCAGCCAACGAAATAGTGTAATAAACCCCATAATTTTATTGTGTATTATTTGTAATTGGTTTTAATAAAAGCAGCAATGGAATTCTGCTTGGCAAGCATCGCTGCTTTGAAGTTACATTTATATAAATTAAGGCAATCGAAGTTGGCATATTTATTAGACATTCCTTCTCTTCCACTTTGCTAAAAGAAATCCAACTCACGTACTACAAATAAACAATCTTTTTCGCTTTATTGTGCTACTCGTATTTCTTGCGACGAAATATTTATGTTGGATATTCAAGTTGAAGATTGAAGTTTTCTATTTGATTTAAGCAAAGTATATTTCGTATTTATTTAGTGAGCCCAAACTTTGTGTGTGCACTGAGACACTTGTGAAGCAAACGAAATTCAAAGAGGATTGCCATCAATCAGTCACTCAGTCAATCACTCAATCAATATGGCACTACAAAACTCACCTCCAAGCGTATGCGTTCCTCCTTGCTGTGATGATGCAAATGTCGCGAGTGTTGCGGATGTGTTGCATGTGGTGTTGGCATTGGCATTGCTGCCGCAGCATCCACAACATCCTCCTCCAACTGCAACTGCAACTGCTGCTGCTGCTGCTGCTGATGATGATGGGATTGAGGCATATTTGCATATTTGCCATGCTTGCCACTGGAGCTGCTGATACGCAAGTGTTTGCTGTGGCTGCCACTGCTACTTATTTCCTGCCGCTCCTGCTGCTGTCGGGTCACGTGATGATGATGATGCTGATGAAGTGGCAGTGTCTGCTGTTGATGCTGCTGCTGCTGCTGATGATGATGTTGCTGCTGCTGCTGTTGTTTGGCTGTGGCTGCTGTGGACGCATTGCCTGGTGGCGTGGTGATTATATTAACCACCGGCGATCGCAGTTGTATATTATTGTCACGTTCGCTGACCAGCAACAAATCTGGTGGCGCACTGCATGAGGATGAGGCGCGTACCTGATGATACATCAGTTCCTCTGAGTCTGTGGTGCATTCCTGAACTGCAAAAACACAAAAAGAGGGAAGGGAAAAGATTCCATTTTAATTAAAATGCAAAGTGGCATGAAATTGAAGGCATCAAACATTTGGCTAGCTAGCCATACTTCCCACCCACTTCTCTCTATATATATCTAATCTGACACCCGCGATACTTTCCCCGCCTTTTGTCGGCAGCCTTTGACTACGTCTGCGGCGGTGACGGCGGCGGCTGCTTGCAATTTATTTGCAATTTGCACAAAAACGCATTACAACAAAAAGCATTTTATGCCTCAACGCCAACACAAAGCGTTGGCGACCAGGCAAGCCAGACAAAACACTTGAAAGGCGACTGCGCCGAAAGCATTCCTAATTAATGACGTCGTCGTCGTCGTCGCTGGCATCGTCGACTTCAACTAAAAAGTTGATTTTAATTGAAAATGCTCGAGTGTATTTTGCGAGCTTTTGTGGTCAGCGGTGGGGCGGCGGCGGGTCTGAGCAGTCAAAAGTGTTGGCCATTTCATTACTCATACGCCGCATTGGGCACCGCACAAGGCTAAGCCCTCAAAGGCGCAAAGCGAAACAACTTTGCTTTTATCTCAGCCAAGTGGGGATGTCCCTTGGTGGAATCTTTTCGCCAATTTTCTCTAGTTGCTCCCTTCACTTAGTTGTTTTTGTCGCCTTGCAGCCCGCTTTTAATTAATTAAGTAGCACACACAAATTTCCAGCTCTCGCCTCGCCTAGCTGACCCAGTTTCGCATTTGCAATTCTCAGCAGTGCTTTGGCTTTTAATTGCATAAGTATTATGCAGGCGAGTCCTGAGTCCCGTCTGTTGTTTTGTTATTTCCCTCCATTTCCCAGCTGTATTCAGAAACCTAAAGAGTTGAGCTTGAGTCCCTTAAAAACGCGTCCACAATTGAAGACAATTAGCCAAAGTGCCAGGGGAAAAATGAGTTGTTGCTCGGTGTTTTTGTGTGAGCGAGCGCAGTTTGATTGTCTGCGTAGCTGAAAGTGGGTTTAGTTGAGAGTATTTTTTGATTGTTTACTTGGATCACAGTCGACCTGGTTTCTTTTCATATCTGGCAAGTGCGGAAAACTGGGTTATAAGATCAGACGAGAAGCAGAGCCAAGTGGTTGCAGTGCTTGAATATGTTTTGTTAGAATAATTCAATCAATTCAAGTTTACTTTTCATTAAAAAATATAATATTTCCCTTTACACTAATTAGTAAATTTATAATTCTTTCCTCATCACAATTTTGAATTTCGTTTTTAGCTGAAGTTTGTTGCTTCTGTGGAACTCGCTTCGGAGTTAGTCACTCTCTAATCTAGTCATCTTTTTAAGCACTTTGAATGGCTTTCAATTAACTTGGCCCAAAGTTTCACTTGCCCGGCCACTTGTAGTTACTTTTGCCTTGAGCTATCCGCCAGATACGTCGTTGCCTGGTCTTTGGCCTATGCGCGGTCTTTTCTGTAAATATATATACATATATTTTTTTTTTGTTTTTCTTTACTTATATATACATATATTTTTTTGCCATGTGTTGATCTTTATCATGTGGCCTGAACATTTTTGTGCGTTTCGCCCTCGACGGTTTTTGTTTTTGGTTTTTGTCTTCTTCTGGTATGCGACTTCTCATTAATTGTTGTTGTTGTTGTTGTTGGTCGTTCGCGTCAAAAACACTTAACTTCATTAACACTTACATGCGAGATATGGCCACAGCTACAGCTACAACAACTTTTGTTTTTCTTGGCCACACAGACACAATTATGAAGTTTATCTTTAGTTTATATCTTTTTTCTTTTTTTTTTCTTTTCTGTTTTTTTTGTGTTGGTTTGAAACTTTGCCTTGTTGGCACATCATCTGTCTAATAAATTGTTGCCAAGCAGCTGGCAGAGCAGCGACTCAAGTCGCAGTCGCAGTCGAAGTCGAAATCGCAGTGGAAGTCCGACATTCATTAGCTGTCGTCATTTTTTATGCACTTTGCGCGCCCCGAAAAAAAAAAAGATGAAGAGAGGCAGCTTTGGCTCCACGTTTGCTTGTGTTGTATATTGTTGTTAGGCTCTACACCTTTTCTAATTAAAGGCCGACCACTTGATGTGCTTGCTGCGCATCTGTAGCCATAGCCAAAGTATCTGTATCTGTATGTGTATCGGTAGCTGTATCTGTATCTGTATCCGTAGCTGTATTTGTATTTGTATCTCTGTATCTGCGGCTCGGTCGGTCTGTCTTTTGGGCCTCTCGTTGTCTGTTCTCGGCCGCTTTGTTTTGCGTTTAATTATCGCCTTTGTGTTTTTGAGCAAATACCGCGCCCGGTGCCGACGATCGTGGCGCCAAGATAAACCAAAAGAACATGTTTTTCTCTCAAGTGGTTCGACCACAGCAACAACAGCAACATCACCAACAACAACTTAAGAAGTACAACAACAACTAGTAAGAGAATCATGTTGTTGTTGAGTCATCTTGAAAGCATTTTGGCGTCTGATATGAAACATGCCGCCTTGCAAATTAACTTTGGCCTAAGCCACTCTGAAAGATACAAATCGTATGTGCTTATAGGCGCAAAGTGTGGATGCAACGACTAACAGAATACCCTATGAATACTCTATGAAAAGTTTTCTTTATTACAATACAATTTTTCTGTGATCATAATAATTCTATGATTATGAATTTTGTTTATGTTTCTTGCTGCACTTTAAATTTGATTCAGCAACATATTTTTAAAACTTATGACAAAAGCGCATCAAAATTCTCATATACCCCACAATAAGTTGTAGCTGCAGTTCGGTTCACAATGAATTGAATTTATACATTACGCAAATGCCAGCCGAAAAGCCAGCAAATGAGAATGAACAGGCAGAGTCCGAAGCGAAGATGAAGGCAGCCTAGGCCACACGACGAAGCACTCAGCACACACCGCACTTGGCTCCTCTTAAGTCCATTAGACGACCGCAACACGCACATTGCCTAATAGCAATGAGAGGCAAGTAGAGAAAGAGAGAGGCGAAGGAGGAGGGAAAAGCGGGACAGAAAACGCTTGGACGGACTACCTGAGAGGTCATTGAGGCTTATGCTGAAATGTTTGCGGCGCAGCAGCCTCATGAATTTTGTATGATAAATGAACGTCACGGCTCGAGGCTTATCTATCAAAAAGTTGTTTGCGGCGTACGTGGCGCATGAGTAATGTATCTTTGCTCTTGACTCAATTAAAGGCGCAACAGCAGCGATACACCAATACACTGATACACACACACACACACACACACACACGTCTGCAGCTTCAACGAACCATTTTTGGACTTTTTAGGCGCAGTTCATAAATTCTCATTAACATATTTTCTTATCAAACAATATCAAAAAAATAATAAAAAAAAAAAAATGAAATGAAAAACAGCAACAAACAAAATTCGAAAATTCGAAAAGTCAAATAGAGGCGAGAGATGGTGTAGATTAGTTTTCAATGTGGTCAGAGGATTTGCATAATTAATTGGCCAACTCGACTCTACTATATGTGGGCTTTTTGGGCGTTTTGCCTTTGGGTTTTATAGTGCACATCAAAAATGCGCATAAATTGCCAATAGACCCAACTTAAATATTATAAATCGTTGTAATAAAACACGAAAATTAACATGAAACCCAATATGAAGTTGTAGTCGATACAACATAACAGGTGCCATTTGCGATCTCTCATTGGCACTGCAATCGCAGCAGCATTCATAAATATTTAAACCCTATTTATTTGGCCATTAAATGTAGTTAAGTCCCTGCACAACTAATCAATGGCTAAACGTCTGCGAAACACGATAGCAAAGTTTATGTTTGTTTAAAACGAGATGTTAAATAAACCATAATCAAATGTGGAGCAAAACTCAATTAGGAAATCAAATCGAATCAGCGAGCGAGCAGCTCGATTTTATCTGCTGTTAATCTGCCCAATGAGCTTTAGAGAAATATTTAATCATTTTGAATACTGACATTAAATAAATTTCATAGTTGATTAACATAGTGAATGGTAATGTTACATTTAAGAAATTTGATTTAATTTTTGCTTGATATAAAATGATAAATGAAGCAACTTTGAGGTTTAAGCTCATCAAGCTTCGAAGCACATTAAATTAAGTTTAGCTTTCCTAGCTCTGTTTTGTAATCATGTAAGTAGTCACATTAACATTTAGTTGCTATTGTTCTGCCCAAATGAGCTTTAAAGAAATACTTAATCGTGTTGAGTTTGAATAAAATAAATTTCTTATTTGATTAAATTAAAGAAATTTGATTACATTTTAGCTTAATATTAAATAATACATTAAGCAACATTAAGCTCATTCAGCTTTATGAAGCTTCGAAGCACATTAAATTAAGTTTAGCTTTCCTAACTCTGTTTTGTAATCATGTAAGTAGTCACATTAACATTTAGTTGCTATTGTTATTCTGGCATAGATTAACGTTGTTTTTCACTACCAATTTATTATATTTAATTTACAATGATTGCAGTTGATCACTGTTCGATCACTTAATGGTCATAAACCCCATAGACGGCTTTGATAGTGCTTTCTTGTGTAGTCGGCATATGAGTCGACGAGACTCGAGTGTTTTACTTTATTTGTTGCCGTCCTTACTTGCGTTTTTTTTTTTTTGTTGTGTGTGTGTTTGAGGCACTCGATAATTTACAAGCACAATTTGGCAAGGCACTTATCAAAGCCAAAGGCGAAATAAAAAAAAAATAGTCAAGAAAAACACCGGCAAAAATCAAACGAAGCGCTTGAAAGAAAAAAAATATTTCACTATCGTCAAAAGAAATCTGCTTCAGTTAATAGTGTTGTTGTTGTCGTTATTGTGGTTGTGGTTGTTGTTGTTGTTGTTGCGCTGTTGCAGGTTTGTGTTATCAGCAATGCTTGCTAAATACCAGTAGCAATTATAGGGGGATCGCTGGAATGGGGCTGCTTTAATTAAACGCCGATAATCGATGAGAGAAAACAGTTACACGATGGCGAACTCAATGGAAGTCATTGTCGTGTCGGTTTGCGAGTCGTCATCGTCATCGTCATCGTTGTCTTTCTTCGCTTCGCTTCGCTTTGCTTTGCTTGGCGTCGCTCTGCTTATCAGCAGCAGCAGCAGCAACAGCGACTGAAGTTCATGGCGTCGTCGTCGTCGACGTCACGCGTCATCAATGTTGCGACTTTGGCATTCCCCTTGCTGCTGGCCTGTTGCATTTTAGCCAAGATTGAAGCCGACATCAACATCGACATCGACATCGCCAGCGACGAAGTCGGCATTTTGAAAAGTTTGCTTTAATGTTAATGTTACAAATCAAGTGAATAGACGACGACGACGACGACGACGTCAGCGACAGCGGGCAGATCGAGCGTGCCTTTTGTATGATATACTATACATACATATATTGTAGTTTGCTCTTGCCGTTGTTATTGTACAATACAATCCCTAACCGAACCCCTCTTTCTCTCTCGCACTCTCTCTCTCTCTCTCTGCTTGTCTCTCTCTCTCACTCTCGGCTCCAGTTTGGGCTCAGCGCGTGTCGCTTTTGGAGGCCTTCATCTTGCCGCACAACGTGTTCCGAAACGGGTTTGTTGGCCATATAAATATATACATATACATATGTATATACTTATGTACATCTGTCTGTATGTACACGTATGTATCTGTTGTTTTAGTATGGCCATAAACTTACAACGGGGTCGATGCGCTTTAATATCAGCCATGTAACGCCTACAAATTACAAGCTATTGCAACTATTGATTGGCAATATGATTTTGCAATATAAAAATGGTTTGCTAACACTTGGATTGTGCCAAAACTATGCCAAATATATTAATAATATATTCGCAATTCATTTTCCAAATGTAAATTCATTCAAAACTTTTCACGAGTAACTTTTTGAAGAGTTTAAGAATTTAAAATCTAGATGCATAATAGTATAAAAGATATTGAAATACATTGCTTGTGTATATTGTCCAGATGTAATCCAAATTCTTTTTCTAAAACTAAATTCATACTATACTTTTCAGAGACAACTTGTTTCAGCAGCCAATATAAAATTAATTTAGATACATTTGTAACTGCGAGATATTGATCAAATAAAGAATAGAGAATGTAGACAGAAAATTTAATATAGGATTAGTCTATATTCTTATTTATTGCTTAATAGTTGCTAAAACATTTACATAAACTTTTACTACAGAGTAGAATCATAGAATGTTTTTCATAATTAAATTATCTATGTATCTGCAATATTTATGGCAGTACAAAATATATTGAATAGAAATAAATTTTATTTTCAGGTTTTAGGCACACTTATTCTTCAAGAGTTTCTGAGCCTTTGAAATAGTAAATTTCTACAATAAGATTCATAATTAAGTTCAATTTTGTTTCTTTAATTGTATCTGCAACTTGTATGCCAAAAAAAAAAAAAGTTGTGAAAATATAGAAAATAATAGATTATCTGGATATTATTACCACTTTTTTAATAGTTTCAACAAATTTTCTTACTAAATATATTTCATAATTAAACTAAACTTTTTTTCTTCAATTATATTTGTAATATGTATGTAATAAAGCAGTACAGAAAATACAAAAAGAAATAGGACTATTTTATCGCTATTCAAAATTCTTTTTAAGTACATACTTTCTAAAACCGTTTTCTATAGGCAATTTAACTTGCTCTTAGTGTATGCCGCTTTCGACTAATCATTGTGAACAAGTTAGCTTCGTTCTTTTGCTGTCTCATTGCACTTCTGTGTGTAAATGTATCTGTATCTGTATCTGTATCTGTATCTCAAGCTGTGGCGGTATCTGTATCTGTAGCTGGATGCTTGGCCCTGGTTGGGGCTTTGTGTTGGCCTCTCCTGCTGCGGTTTATTTAAGTTTAACGCCAAAGTTTGTTGCGGCTACACACAAACGGAAATTAATTACAAACAGCGCGCTTAAACTTGCCGCAGCAACAAGAGCAACAACAATAATGAATGAGCGGCATAATGAGTGAAGGTTCTTCGTGTTGTTGTTATTGTTGTTGTCGGAGCTTGGCTGTTGCTTTGCGCCATATTGAAGTCAATGGGCAGCTTCAGATTCTGCCGCTGTTAGCCATTAGCATTAACTTAGAGGCGTTAATATGCCAGGCCAACAACATCAAGCGAACAAAACGAACGTTGCCAATTTCTATTGCAAATTTTTCCCAGTCTATTTGTCGCTGCTGCCGTAATTATTATTTATTTGGCATTTTTCGCTTGGCGCCGCTTTGTTTTGGCATTTTATCAGCTCTGCAGGCATTTTGCCAATCAAATGTCAATCAAATATGTTCCAGTTTTTTTTTTTCACAGGCAGCAGCTGTTGCTGCTGTTGCTGTCAATGTTGCTTTTGTAATTTGATTGCTAAAGCGTAGAAGCTGCGACGAATTGTGTAAATATGCATGTACTTTGTATCAGCTACAAGTGAATGGAGACAGACAGTCGAGTTGATAAGATACATTTTGTATGTAGAAATGTTTAACGAGGGCAACTCGATCAGTTTGGAGACACATCTAGCTGTATTTTCGACATTCTTCTGCATACATGTAAAGCACGTCTTTACACCTGAAATTATGGCGCTTGTTTTTATGATTGTTGTCGCTTTGCTACGCTCGCCCTTTTATGGCCATAACAAAATTGGCCAAGGGGTAAAACGATACCCTCGAAACTGAAACTGAGTCGGAGACGGAGACTGAGAAACTGTAACTCGAAGCGAGCTCAACTCGCTCGAGTTTTATGCGCTGCCATTATCAGAAAAGCTCGCATCTTTCGGCAGCTCTTTATGACCACCTGCAATGCCGGAGCGGCAGATAAAAGATACAAATTTGTATAAATAATTCAGTAAAAAAAAAAAGCATAATAATACAAACGAAAGGCAAGGTAAGAAGTTACTCCACCTCCCACAGCCTCGTAAAATTGTACAAATTATGAACTTGAAGCGTGACGTTGCTGTTGTTATTATTTTTGTTGTTGCTGTTGCTGTTGTTGCGACGGGAACTGTCTGTGACATATGCACTCCAAAATTGTTTTTGCAATCCATATAAATATAATGTGAAGCGCCCCCCTAAATTCCCCGACTATATCAGAGAGTATATATACAAACATATATATATGCCATGTATATATGGTTGAATGTGTAGGTGCCCAGCCCACACATTCTTGCCGACACTTCAAAAGCATTTCGGGGCGCTATAATAAAATATACGAGAATATACAGAACAGAACAGAACTGAACAGAGCTGAACTGAATTATACGCTGCTTTCAACTTTTGCGCCTAATTCACACATATTTTGTTGTTTGCTGTTGTTTGTGTGTGTGTAGCTGTGTGTGAAAATTTTATGTATTGCCTTTAGCAGCATCATCAAAAAAGCAGACAAAATACCAAAAAAAATGTAGTAAAAATGCGAAATGCTATAAAACATGTTTCTATGATACCCTGTAGAATATTTTGCACAAACATTTATTTCAATTACAAAAATCTAAAAAAACATTTTTCACAAAGCTTTAAATGAATTTGCATTTGTAGACCGAGAATAAAGTTAGAGAAATAGAGAATAAAGAGAATAAAGTTAAAGAAAACACATAGAATTCACAACTAAATTTAAACGAATTTTAGTATATTTATCCATCTTTAGTATTTATTTATATGAAATTCTGGAAATTCACAACCAACTTATATCAATCTTTAATATTTTTATCCATCGTTGGTACATTTATCAATCTTTAGTATTTGTTGGTATGAAATTCATGAAACTCACAACTAATAGTATTTTTATCCATTCTTAGTATTTTTATCTATCTTTAGTATTTATTGGTAGCTGTCTGCCAAATTTAAGAAATTCGTGAAGCCAGTAAAATAAACCCATATGAATTTAAAGTAATCGACGCATTTATAATAATTCCTCTTTTAAATAATATATTAATGTCGTAGCAGCTGCTGGATGTTGTCTATTTCATAATTCAGAGCAGATTATTGACACCTCATTTATTTGTTTGCTACAGGGTATGCGAAGTAAGGCGCCCGAATAAAAAGAAGACATCAATATGAAATTTTTGTCACGTTTTCTAATGTGCAAAAGGAGCAGGGGCGCAACACCAAAAGGAGGAAGCCAAAAAGTGCGAAGAGGGGACAAAGTATGCCCGCTGGCAGTGGGAGGATGCTGGGAGGCTACCCAACGAGATGCATGACCGCGTGTAGGCGCGAATTTCTCGCTCTCTCCTCCACCTCTCTCTCTCTCTTGCTGTCTCTGCCTTTGCCTAGAGCAAAAGCCGCGGGCAGTAGGGAAAGGAGGCGGGGGCCGTCACATAGGTGGCATGTTGTGTGTTGTCAACTGGAAGTGTGAAATTGAAATTCATTCTGACGCGATGTGACAAGCATGTCGAAGGCGGACACATACATGGCTTGGGCTTGGGGAACTTGGCTGGTAAGAGTTTAAGCCGCGGGCTTTCAATATTATCATATATAACGAATTGGGTTTACTTTGCCATTAGACGTATTATATGGAAATGCAAATGTACATGCGAATGATTAAGTTAACATACTTCAATTTCCTTATTGTAGCACCCTCCCTCCCTCCCTTCCCCTCTTTGCCATGCCACTGTTCTAGGCCAACTCGATGGGCAATACATATATCTCTCGTTCTCTCTATCATTCGCAGCCATCAATGTTTTTATGTTGTGCTATTACTTTAGCATTGCCAACGCCCCACATATAAAAACATGGCACATTACCCCCAACCCCAGTTGAATGGCCCCTCTTGCTCCTCTCTCTCTCTCTCTCTCTCTCTCTCTCTATCTCCCTCTCTCGCTCTGTCTCTTGTACATAGATTACCCACACAGAGCCACGCATGACTATAAAGCATATTTTAGCATGTCAAGCGTTGCGCATCCGCTTTGATGTTTATTTGACAGTTTTTATAGCGGCTTTTATCTGCCAACTACTTGGCTAAGACGTACCTCCCGCCCTCCCCTCCTTCTGTCTCTCACTCTCTATATTTACTATATGTATGTTTGTGTGTTCTTCGTACTTTGGCAGATTCCTCTTTAAGTTTGCCGTTCTCATTGAGCTGTCTTCCTATTTTTGCCAAAATAATAGCAAAAACAAAACACTCACAGACACACACACACATACACAAACACACGCATACACACATGCGAGTATAAACAGTTTGTTTTGCTTTTGTTGTTGGCCAAGAATGCTTTTGAAGATTTATAATTTGTTTTTGTTTTGTCGGCTTTGACTTTGAGAGCAGAAATGCGTCACACACATAAATTGTTCATTCATTTGCCAAAGAGAGCGATAACAACAACAAGGAGACCAACATATACGTCGGCAGCAATGACGACAACAACAACTAACAAGAGGAATAACTAATTGCTCACGCAGACAGCTCATTCAGCTTTACAGCAATTTCTGCTGCCTCTCTTTGTCTCTCTCTTTCCTCGTTGCTCTAATGCAACTCAAGTGCATGACAGCTTTTACTCTCTTCGTTGCTCTCTCTCTCTCTCTCGCTCGTTCTGTTTCTTGTTCCATCACACTCTCACGTTGTCTGCGCTTGCCTCCTTGGCATTTAGCACCTACACTTAATGGGCAAATTTGCCGTCTTGCTTGCTATACACTGCAATTATAGGTTGACTTGCACTCAATGTAAGTTGGTAACGAAATTTGATTTACTCTCAGGGTTTGTGTGAATAAACTTATGAGATATAAATGAATACTTGGCCTAATTTATTTCTATCATTTCATTCTTTAAATATATCAAATTTTTGATAGTATTCAAAATATAATTTGTTCTCCTAAACTCTATAATGTAATATATCAAATCAAAATCTTTTGTCATATTTTATTTATTTGAATTGACAATAATTCTTTCATAACTAATAATTTATTCAATTCGCATAATCAAATTTTACTTATTACTATTTTAAATAGTAAATTTTCGATATAGTTTCGCTTCTAATATTTTGCATTTTTGGGCCAAATTTTCTGGCATTTCAATTGCCGTAGTTGTTGCTGTTGTTGCCACTGTCACTGCTGTTGTGGATGCCACACAGTGCGGAAAAGCACTCGACAGGCGTCAACATCTGAGCACCGTCATTTACAGCGTCCATTTGGCTCCCCTTCCGGCACTTGTCCCACCTTATTTGTTTGCGCAATTACCTCGAAACATACAAAAAACAAATACAAAATGCGAACAATTTTTGTCCAAACGGCGTCAAATTAAGTTTTTGCCCATAAAATCCAAATGGATGCGAGCCCAGAGACGACAAAGAGAGTGAGAGTAAGAGAGGGAAAGGGAGAGAACGGAGCCTGGCTAACATTTGGCTAAATATTTTATGAAAATATGCGTATGCCTGACTTTGGCATTGTCTTTGCTGTCTTTGGTTTTTGGCCAAAAATTGCAATTACATTAAGAATACTGCAATCAGTTGGTTCGTTTATTATTCATGCTTTCGACTTTCGGGGGGGCCAAGACAACTAACGGCACTAACGAAAAGCCGGCAACGGCAGCGATCAGAACCTTTCATTATTTTAAAATCAACATAAGCAACAACATTTGCATAAGCTGATTGCATTTGTTACATATCTTATGTTATATATATTTAATTCCTTAAAGCACTTTGCCAGTAACTTTTATTAAATAAACTTTTCGACTGCAGTCAGCTCAGCTTCATTTCGCCGAGTTCAGTGCCAAAAACTTTGGCCATAAAATAGTTTTATTGCCCCGGCTCCAACTCTGACTCCAACTCCGACACCGACTCCGGCTCCATTGTCGCCATTTTTCCGTAAGCTACTTTCCTGTAATTAACTGTTTTTCAACTGTGCCCGGGACATGCTCTGTCGTAAGAACAGATTGTAGATTGTTGGATTGTTGTGGATTGAGTTTGGGCCGGGTTAAGTTACGCCGCGTCCGAAAAGAGCTTGAGAGTGCTACGTGCGCTTCTTACGAGGAGTTAATGTAAAGTTTGTCTCCGCAACTACGACTATGAGCAGAATGTGTGAATTTTGGCGATGCAGTGGCGCCATGAGGGGTTTTAATTAGGATAGTACTACACATTTAAAGGATATGCATTTATAGGAAATTGTGAATATAGTCAATTCTTGTTTGCAAAATTGACTCAAAGAAATCAATTCAAGTGCTCAAAAAAATGTCTCATTGTTGATCTATTATTGTCATCCTGCTTCGCTCACCTTTTTTACCTTTTGCCTGCCTTTTGATGTCTAACTTTCTGTCTCTTAATTCCCATATCAATTGCTTTTCCAATTCCAATTACACTTCCTGCCTCTATTCCCCATTTACCTTCGGGCTCTTTGCTACCTTCTTAGCTTAAACCCCCTTCGGGCGAAACTAAGTCTCTGCCTCTGCCGCCCTCAGCTTTGGCACATCTCTCTCTTTTTCCTTCGTGGCCTCTGGTCTCTCTTTTTGTTGCCTTTTGGCTGTCGTTTGTTTACTTTTCATATGACAAAGTCAACCGACGTCGTTCTTGTCGGCAACTTCTTGGCAATTTTTTCGTTTTGAGTGTGTGTGTGTGTGTTTGTGATGGTTGGTTTTGTTTTTTTTTTATTTATTTCCTTTGCTTTTTTATTCCATGTGCTCTCAACAAATACTCAACACGCAGCACGTTCCCCACGTCCTTCACTCCACACAGTCCACACAGTCCAAACAGTCGCATTCGCAATCGCTGTTGCACGTAGCGTATTTAAAAAGCCCCGAGATTTACGTACAAAACTTTGGAGTCAGCCCCGGGGCACAAACATGCGACACAAGCTGTGGCTTCGACGCACACACACACACACATGTGGGCTGCAACGTCGAAAGCTGGCAAAAAGGGGATCATAGTGCGGCACAGAGGCAGACAGACAATTGAAGACGTCAGAGGGGTTGACGGAGCGCGGCAACTGAGCCTCTGACAACGGAGCTACTGTTTGGCGAGTGAAGTTTTTTTCTGCTGCTGTTTTTTTTGTTTTGTGGCTTGTCGGCAAAACCAGTAGCCAAGAGGCAGCCAAGCCTCACAGTGCTAACTCCAGCTCCAACTCCAACTCCGTCTCCGACTCCGACTCCAACTGCAGCTCCATGCCACGTTGCACTCGAGTGCCGCCGAAGTGATTGTATATTTTTGTTACCACATGCATACCCTGTACTTATGTAGGTCAAAGAGGGTAGTTCAACTTCTAATTTAGTTATGTGTTTCATTGTCAGACAACGCTTCTTCATTTAATATTATTTGTTGCTACTCAACACTAAAGTTAAGGCATAGCAAACTTTAAAGTTTAACAAAGTTTATGACAAACTTTGTATGATAAAGTTGTAACAATATTTAAGTTTTAAATTAAGTTGTGCGTACATTTGAAACTCTAAAGATTTATATAAGTGAATGTATTTAAAACTAAACTAAGTGTTAATCAAATGCTGTAAATTTTGACAGCTTTGACAACTCTTGACCTCTTTTGCATATAAAAATCTTCTTTTTAATAATCTTCAAATTTCTAACTTTTCTTTTCGCTTAACAACTCCACTTCATAGCAAGGGTATTCTTTGTGTGTCATCTGGACAATTGTATTTGCTGCATTCTTAGTTGATTTTTATTTATTTTTGGCAAAGCATTTGTTGCCTCTGCTGTTGTTGTGGCTGCTGTTTTTGGGGATTGTTGTGGCCTCGAATGGATTCAAAATTAAACTCGCTTTGTGCCAGTCCAGTTGCCTGCCAGTTTGAGTTTGAGTTTGAGTTTGCTCTTGGCCCGCATTTTGCGGCAGTCCACAGAAATATTTGTGGCCCGTCTGCAGTTCCAACTCCCAACTTCAATCCCCAACTCCAACTCCAACTACGATTGCGACGGCGAGTACGGCTTCAATTTGATTGCATTTTAACAAGCGGGCAGCCAATTTCTTGATGCCGGAAAAACAATAAGCAAGCATTTGAAAATTCAATTGTTATTGCTCATAGCTTTTCTTTTCTATGGCATCGTCGTGTATCGCGCTTGCTAGTTACAGTTCTTTTCTTTTCCTTTCTTTCTTGTTGCCTTTTATAACAATTTCCCGCTGTCCGTAGTCGGAGTCGGAGTCTAAATTGTTTTCCATTATTTTCTGACTCAGCACTGTCGCCGTCAAGGGAATGGCAGGAACACAACCAAAGCAGCAGCCTCTTCATCAGCTTCAGCTTCAGCTTCTTCTGATTGCTGTCCAGCTGCCCGGACCGTTCTTGTTGTTGTTTTTCTGATTTGTCATTATATTTTTGCCTTTTCCCCCACTCCGACCAACCGTCTGGATATTTATGAGTTATTGCTGCTGCTGCTGCTGCTGTTGTTATTGTTGTGGTTGCTGGTCGCGTCCATAACATGATTTCCGTTTTAGGCAAAGGGTCGCTCGTCTTTCAACACAAAGTCTACCGTCTGCCCCCCTCTCACTCTCTCTCTCTCTTTCTCAGCGTACTCCCTACTCTCTTCTCTCAGTGGACATGCAATTAAGGCCCCGACAAGAACTTCTTTGGCGGAAGTCGTTTAGCTCTTCAAGTTGAGAGTAGTCTTGTAATTGATTTTCTTTTCTGCAGTTAATTGCCTGACACAGACCGCAAAACACGTCGACCGCATGACGCGCCAAAGTGCTATGCAAATATTCCCAGCACAATAATCAATTTGAGACCGAACCAACACCCCAAGTAGCCTCTTCTTCTTCCCCTCTTTGACCACTACCCATCGAATACTATCTAGGAAACGCCATATTGCCAACCAGCCAACTTGACCCAATTCCTTGGCATCTTCTTTTGCTGTCGCTGCCGTTGCCTCATTATAAAACTTCAACACTGTTGCAAAGTTTATTGTTATCTGAGGGATTGTGAGAGAAGTGGGTGGTTTATTTTATGGAATACGCGTTCTTAACATTCTGTTGCATCATGGCTTTCGAGCAGCTGTTGGAGTTTTGCTCAAACAGCATACTTGCAATAGTTACGGCTTAAATTGTTGTACTGCCAACTTGTAAATTAACAGAGCAGAAAGATGGAAAAAGGTGAAGCTTTCTTTGTGAATTGGTAAAAGAAAAAGAATTGTCTATAATCTGCTGAACTTTTGCAGTCGAATACAGAAAACTTAATAATTGTAATCCTTAACTTCTCCTGATCTTCTCTCTATAATAAATGTGGAATTTATTATATATTCATGGTCCTTAAATATCAATGTTATATTTTACACTAATGCTCATGCTTAACTATAACATAGAAATATATAACGGTCTTATAACATTGTAATTTATTTTCAGTTTTACTTCCTTATATCCTAAACAACTACTTCTTTTAGACTTTACACTAACGAGTAGAATTATCCCTACTTCCTCAAAACCTTTATTTTTCATCCTTATCTAAAAACCTTCCCTTAGACCCAATAAACCTTACTTCCTTACACTTTTCTAGCACCATTCATTTAATCAGTGTCGTATGTTTACCTTATCTAACTTAGCTCCAGGTGAGCTTACTTCCTGAAGTGTAAGTCTCTCTTTGAGACCCTCATTTATTAATTTCGTGCTCATTATCCTTTACACTCTTACACCGCTTAACCCTAATTTGTTAATTCTACTAATCCTCGCTCTATGTGAATTGAATGCCAACAAATCAGGGTTTTTTCTCTTCAAATTCCTGCATACTTTTGCAATAGAAGTATTTTCCCCTCAGTTGGCGCTTTCATGGATAGTTCTCTCATAGTTTTGCTGTACTGAAATGAGCTATTTACTTTGTCGCAGGGCGAAACGTGACAAACCTAACAAATTGACACCCACTAAACCACATTATTTGGCCATGGTCCTTTTCAGAGCATGGCCACGTTAAAGTGTTTGAAAAGTTGCAAAAGCTTTAAACTTGATTGAACTAAGTGAAGGGCGGATGTGGAAAGCGGAAGCGGAAACGGGGGGGCTTGGGGAGTTCTGGCGACTCGCTGAGATGAGTGATAAGACCCTCGAGGCTAAGGAGCGGGGTTTGGCATTGGGCTTGGGCTTGGGCTACGGTCAAATCGGCCACGAGTTTCAGTCAAAAGTCTGGGGTCGGCTTTGAACTTTTACTTAGAGAGTCTTGCCCCCGGCCACATTTGCTCAGTTCAGTTCAGTTCAGTTCGGTTCAGCTCAGCTCTGCTTTTGTCGCTGGCATTGGCAACAAAGTTAACTTGATTGAACTTTGTTTGGCTTTGCCTTTAGCTGCTTTTCTTTTCGCTTTCCGTCCACAACTTTTATGTGTTTCGTTTCTGCCCTGTTGTTGTTTGCGCTTTATAAAAAACTAAATGGAAAATAAATTTTGTTTGCACTTTGTTGAAGAAAGCGAAAAAGGAAATCGCAACTTGAGAGAGTGTGAAGGAAACTTTTCCAAATGCCCAACGGAGATATCGAATGGATCAAAATGTGAGTAGATTTATATAGCGTAGGAGTCTGACTATTGCGTAGGAGTTGTATTTCTCTTTCTTTCTTTTTTTTGTTGTCTAATTGTGCTGCATTTCCTTAACCCTTTTGTGACCACAAAAAGACGCATTGCGTCATCGGCACAGACAAAAGGTAAAGTCAAAACTTCAGACCCAACCCCCAGTCGCAGTCGCAGTCGCAGCTGCAGGGGCAAGCAAAAGCAAAGCTTTTGTGTATCCAACCCCCTCGAGTGGGGGTTGCAGCCACAACGTTGCCATTTCCGCTGCAGCTCAAACATCGAGCGAGGTCTGCAATCCTAGCGATAGCAATCCTCGACTCTTGTCATATTTCCCAACAGTCTGCCGAATGCGGCTTTCCTAATTTGGGGGCGTGTTTTCATTTCTTCGTTGTTTTTTTTCCCATTTTTGGTTTACTGCCTTTAAGGAGGGGGGGACTAAGGGTTGTTGGCTTTAAAGAATACGGAACGTACGTGACTATTTTTCGGTGTGGCTCAAAAAGTCACCCCACTGATTTTGATGTTAGCTGGCTGGCAAAAACTAAATAGGCAAAAGTGCTGACTGCCTCTGACTGCCATCGATTTTGGTCATTTATCGCCCCCAAATGCGATTATAATACTTTGGATATATGTTTAATATATGCGCCTGAAGTTCTTTCACGCTGAGATTGTCCCCGCCGCTGGCTGCAGTCTGTTAAAGCGTGTAAAGTGTATATAGCACACCCCTCAACGAAGAGAGAAGACAGTCTTAAGGGTTGCCCGGGAGTAGTAGAAGGGATAAAGCTTTAAGCCACTCTTGGTACACACCTGCAAGTAAAGGAAAAACATAAGAAAAAGGGTTGCATTAGTTAAGCCAAAGTGTGGATAGACGGGTATTAAGGAATTTGAGTTGCGAGGGGGGAAACTGTTGACTGACAACTGGCTGAAATCTTCAATCAGGCATGCCATCAATCAGTTTATTTAATCAGCTCGAACGTGATGGTTTGGATAAATAACAACAACGCTAGAAATAGGGGATGTGCACTGCTTTTGGGGTTGTGTGACAACTCTGTGATTATAAGTGATATTCCTGAGTGACTTTTTCTCATTTCTTTTTGCCATTCATTTGACCATTTTATGGCTGCCACTTGCAAAGAATGTTTGCATGCCACTCGCAGCACAATAACTTTTGATTACAGTCGTGTCTCGTCACAGCACCGTTTATAACAATTAACTTTGGCTCCTTCTCGCTTGCACTGTAATTGCTTGTTTTGCATTTCCCTTCTCCACCCACTCTTTCTCTTTTTTTCCTACTCTCTTTGCTTCTTTTGCGTCTTTTTGCACGCCGTATGTTATGCCCATTAGGCCTAATATGCGCTAATGCTATAAATAAAACGTCGCCATACGATTATGGCATACTAACAAACTTCTCTCTCTCTTGCTCTCTCTCTCTGTGTGTGTAATTTACAGTTGTGCAGAATGGCAACAAATGAGAAGAGACAACGACAACGAAAACGACAATGGCAAAGACAACGGCGCAGACAAGAGAGTCTTTAATGTCTTTAATCCAATTTCCAGAGACATGAGACCAAGAATGAATACAAATGTGCGTACGTGTTAAATTTTACCAATTAAATGGGTTGCCCAGCAAGAAGAAGAGGAAGAGCAGAGTCTCAAGCATGTAATGTTTGCTTTTTTTGGAGTGTGTTATGTTAGTATGTATGCCAACATGTCTTGGTCATGTCCATAGCCATATCCAAGGCCTGGGTCTAAGTTTTGTCTGTCATTATGCTACTCTCTCTCTCTCTCTTATTAACGTTCTCGTTCATTCTCTTTAATCGATATTTATACTTATTTTGTTTGGGCCATTGACTTAATTTCTTTTCTTTTGCTGCGCAACAAATTATGCAATTCAAATTAATGCGGCCATTACATGGCCCCAAAAAGATTGAGAGAGCAACTCAGCAAGACAAACATAAACAGAGACAGTTATCGAGACTAAGAGAGAGAGAGAGGGAGCAAGAGAGAGAGAAGGGAGGGAGGAAGTGGGTGCCAGACAAGGACGCCCTTTACGTTAGCTGTTGTTACCAGAGACGAGTACAAAATGAAATTAATCCGACATGCCAAATGCCAGGCACGTATCGATGTGGCCACGTTTCTTTCATTTGCTCTCACTCTCTTCATGTCTTTCTGTCTGTCTCTTGGCCATATGACTTTTCAATAGCCCCTTCTACTTCACCCCCCTCCTCTACAGCAATCTCCCTCCGCTGTCAGTGCGAGTGCCTAGAACAAAAGCCTCTGAAGCTGGCTTAATTCTGTGTGCTTTGAAATCGAATTAGGCTAGTTCACATGATGTAGGCTGAAAGAGTCCAACAATCTCTCCCCTTCCACATGCAGTTGTCTTTCGCCTGGGTTCAATTTATGCCACTCCCCCATCCACCTCTCCTCCATAACATACACACACACGTAACCTGGTTGACAGCTGTTGCCCGGGGCGGACCTTGCAGCTGAATGATAACAACAAAAGGCCAAATAAGCAAAAAGACAAAGCAAAAGCGAAACGAAACGAAACGTAAAAACAACAAAATGAAAAAATACAAAAAAAAAAACAAAAAGGAAAAAGAATGTGACAGGCGTAGGCTTTGCATTGTTAGCAGTTAGCAGTTGCCAGTTGCCAGTTACCTTTTGCATAGATTGCAGGGCGACGGTGGCATTCAGGTGGGAAGTGGGGGGAGGAAGCAGGAGAAAGATTCAGAGCATAATTGGCTACATTGGCATTTCACTTTTGGCGCAACTGCTGCCAGAGCACAATAAACGTGGCGCTTAGCAAATGTGACTGCTCTCTCAGCCTCAGCCTGTCTCCTCGCTGCCACAAAAAGGCCATTCAATTGACCCAGTTTTGCGCGATGATACAGCCGACAAAAGTAACCGAAGCGGGTTCGGCAAAAGCAATTACAATTCTTGTTAAGGTTTGCTATATAAAAAGTAACACTTATAAGAATTGTAATTGAGATTGACTCAATTCATTTCAATTTAATTGTATATTGTAAAATATAATTACTTATTGGATTATTCTTGTTTAAGATATGATGCAATAATACGCCGTCAGGAAATCTAAAGCTCTTTGCTTTGAATTTGAGAATACGTTAATTGTTAACGTCCTTTTAAATACATTCATAACATTTATATATGAAATCGGCTATAAAAATAATAATAATTGTATATGATTCAATTACTCATTAAAGATGCAAATTGTAAATAGAACAGATAACTTTTTTTGCCAAAGTTTCGTATAACTTTCAAACGAGTTATAGTCAGCATTTATTTGTACAGATTTTAAATCAATTTATATCAATTTATATTTTTTTATTCATTGTGCCTAACTCAATAATTAACTAATTTATTTCTTTGCAAACTAATCAATTATTTTGCTGGCAAAATTCTAAATAAAAAAGCTATAATTCTAATCATTTTCATGTGAAATAAATAATCATAATCTATTCTGCATCTCACTTCGTTTCAATTTCTAATTATTTACTGCTCTATTTAAATTGTGGAAATTTAAAAGTTATCTGCTTTGATTTATTGTCGATATCGGAGTTGTCGGAGTTGAGCTGTCATTGGGGACACCTTTGTCGCCTGCACCTGAATGGCATTTGACATTGCCATTGCCATCCATTTGCCTGCCACTTAACTAGACGCATGCAGCTTCAGCTACAGCTTTTGGTTAAGGTTCAGTTTCAGTTTCAGCTTCAGCTTAAGCTTAACAGATACAGTCAAAGATACAGACACAGAGCACGCATATGCCAAAGCTATCTTCTCTATAGGTTTTCCAGAAATTGCTTGCCTCAAATTGGCAGTGGCAGCAACACGCCTAACGCCACTCATTTTCCCCACTTCGTTGGCGACATTTGGGGCCCGCCTTAACGGGAAAATCTTCAAATGGCAGTTTTCACGCCAAAAAGCATTTCGAACGAGTCCTGAGTTCGAGGCAATCACAATACCTTCATTATGGGTAGGAATCGAAACGTGTAGGGACCGCAAAACGGCTGATGGTATGGTGTGGCATGTGGCATGTGCCATGTGGCAAGTAGCATGTGTAGCTGTCCTAGGAAAAGCAAAACCTCTCGAGCATAAGCGTCTTTTATTTTATTGTTTTGTCAACGCTTAAAAGAAATGCTTTTCCATTTAGTTGAACACTTATGAGCATTGCCACGGATATGTTTTTTCTTTTCGGTTTTGGTTTTTCCTTAAACAAAAAAAAAATAAAATAAAATGTCTCAAGCTTCACACATGCGAGCATGTGTGTATGTGTGTGTGTGTGTGTGTTGTGTGTCTGCGTTTGTTGTTTGCCCGACGACTTTTCACACCACATCAAAAGGCGGCAGAGCGGAGTGCACTCAAGTGTATAAACAATGGCGTTAAGTGTTTAAGTGCACGGAAATATCAAAGCCATGGATTGGCCCCACATGACACCTCCAACTCACCCCCCTCCCTTTGGGGACGGGGGCGAAGAGCAGCTTTAATTTCATTTTATGGCATTGGCAATTTACAAAAATGCAGACACAAAGTTTAATTGCCGTCTAACAGCTTGAAATAGTTGCACATAGCTAGCAGCCAGAGATACAACTACAACTACTACTGCAAATACAGATATAGATACACAAACGTAGATGCAGATACAACCGCAACAACTTTTCATTGCCCCAGTCAAAGGCAGAGACAGAGACGCAGCTAGAGACGAACTCATGCTTTTCCGCAGATTGTCCAATGGAGACATTGCTGTATGTATAATTTTATGGGCGCTTTGTGGCCGCCATTTGGCCCCAGACGGACAGCGGACAGCGGACAGGCAGTTGGCGCCAGGGCAGGATGAAGCAGCTACCTCGTCCCATACACCTGCTGCCACTGAGAGATGGACCGTTATGTTGTTCCCACAGAGCCAACAAGAGTGCTTAGGTTACACACAGCGCAAAAGAAAGACACAAAAAACCTACTCGTATTTACAGGTAAGCAAAAGAGTGGCAGAGGAAGGAAGGCTTAAAGGCAACATGGCAATTGACTCTGGCTATTACTTGATGTTCATGTCCGTTAGCTTAATTCAATGAACCAACCGGCTTAGTTAGAGACTCGACTCGACTCAACTCCGACTCGGAGCGTAGGCTTAATCTGGATTGTTGGCTAGAGTTACACACAGTCTAGTTCACTTTTCCTCTCTTTGCCCATCTCTTATTGCTTGAAAAGTAATTAAAAGATTATTAAAGCCACTGCACTCAATCGGCAACAGACAGCTGGCATTTGAAGAATGAGCAATGAAGAATGATGGCTTTCCAATGGAACTGCGCGATGATTGATGAATTATCTTAAGAGCAGCGCAGCTGCTGTAAACTGAAACCGAAAACCCAGATCACAGATCCCAGAGAGCGTACTTTGATCCCATATCAATTTGAGAGCAACAAATCAACTTTGGTTTTGCTTTAATCTCTTGCTTAGAGACCCTTCACTTGACTCTGCACCACTCATCATTATCGTCGTCTCTCGAAATAAACTTGTACTCGCTTATACTTTTTTTTCTTTCTGTTTCTTGTACCTGCTACTCATAGGCTAGAAGGGTATTATAGCTTTCTGTATACCCGAAGTGAATGTTAAAAGCGGAATAAAGCATTTATAACCACTTATACTGTAGAATATTTTTACTCGAGCGAATTTATTCTGGATTTTTTCCACTGTATGGTACATTTTTAATGTAGCGGTATATCGATATAGTATTCTTCGGTATATTAATTTGAACTATTAACGATAATACTACTTTCGTCTTGGTGTATCGATATACCAATATAGTCTTCGGTATAATTTTGTATATTAATTTGATTTTTGTAAAGAGTTATACCGCACTGTTTTGATTTGATTGAAAATAGCCTTCTGGTATCTCCCAGTCGAGCACACTCGACTCTAGCTTTCCTTCTAGTTTTATGGTTACCTTGGCCATTGGCATTGCACCTCGGCACAGCAGCCATTAATGGCTGTTCCGACCTCGCATAGAAACCATACACCAACTGAAGTAACAGTTAATTGCGTTCAACACCACCGCAGACTGTGCCCCCTGTCCCTCCCTCCGTTCCTCCCTCTCGCTCTACTAAAGCACTCACGATGCAGTAAATAGTTTCAAAGTTTAAGTTTATTTTTTATGTTTGCTGTTCCATAATTAGATGCATGACTTGGCAGCGCCTTTTTACGACCCATGGTCCATCCCCGTTCTCGCCGCGCCCCCTTCCCTGTCTCTGACTCCACCGGGCTACTCAATTAGCCAGAAAAGACATTAAACTTTCGCCGGTGCCCAGATGAACTGCCTTGTGGAGAAGTTCAAGAGTCTGCAGTTTGCCGTCGACTAATGAAGTTAGTGCAGCAAAACGGAAAAAACCCAGAAAAAAAAGTAGGAAAAATTTGAGCGCCACTTTTTAAAGCAGCTGCTAAATTGAAAATCAAGCAGCCCATTCATCCCTCTCCCATCCGCCCTCCTTCCTTCCCATCAACACACGCTAAACGTCAGCCATAAATAAAATGCAAATTTTTGCCGACTAACAAAATTGCAAGGATTGCTGTGGGATCAGCACAGCAAAAGCACCGAAGGGCGTCCGTGCAGAGGTGAGCTGAGGTTGTGGTAGAGTGCGGTGTACGATGCGGTGGCCCCATGCCTGTTAGCCTTTGCTGTTGCTCCTGGCTGCGGTTTGTGTACGTGTTTTGTTATCGCCAGTTGCAACATATTTTTCGTATCAAATTTTGTGCAAAATGCTCGCTCACAGCTCGATGAAATTCTATTGGGAAATATTTTTGGTAGCAATTTTACATATATGCTAAAAATTCCTACACTTTGCTAGGGGTAGCAACACTTTGTGTTGAAGAATGTGGTTTAATTTTGTATAGAATAACACTTGATAAACTTATGTAAACAAAAAAATTATGTTTTACATATGTTTTACCTTATTCAGTTTTAACTTTACCTGAATCTTTTGACTGCTTTTGTGATAATGAATTTAATAAAATATTTTAAGAAATATGTTAATTCGTAATCTTCATTCATCCATTTCTGATTTGTACTTTAATACAATATGAAATTAATGAATTATTTATTATAATCATTAAAGAACTTTTAAATTAAAAAGAAAATCAGTTCTTTGATTTCAACCACCTCAATTTAGCATCCATCATTTTATGATTTATATTTTAATACAATAAAAAATTAAACTCGAATAAATCTGATTTATGGTATATCAACTGAATTCTACACTTAATGAGTTGTATTTGAATAGCAATAGCATTGTTATTATTCTAACTAACACGTAATTTTTTACATTTTTAAAATGTATTTCCTTAATCAATTTAAATCAATCCATTTTAATGGCACTTTGTCCTAAGACCAACTCTATTTATTTATACTGACATGCTTCGGATTTTTAGTGTATTTAGGGTAAGGGTAAGGGCATTTGTTAAATGATACTTTATGCTTGGCATTTTATATTTTATTAAGGCTCTTGCTGAAACTGGCTGTGGATTAGCGAGCAAAGCTGTAGCAGCAACTGTGAATGGTGGCTCTTGGTTGCTGTTGAGACCATTAAAAATGAAATGCCAGGGCACATTTTATGAACGAAAATTATTTTCGACAAAATTGTTGCTGTTGAAATAACAATGTGAGAGGCAGGCAAGCGGGCAACTACTATTAATAACCGGCGGATCTGTAGCCCTTACCCTTAGACCCCCGCGCGCCTCCGCTCTTTGACTTGACTCCTAATACAATCATATAAATTACGCTGTGAGAACAATCAATCAATGTCAAAGTCAGACACTGAGTCTGAGTCTGACTATGGAAAATACAATATGTATGGTGTAAGTAGGCCCGACGACGACTTCGGGGTAGATTTAAGCTAAGCTGCCACGTACTTGGCCGCTCATCAATTTCAATAAGCGCGAGCGAGCGGCAACAGCAACAGCAACGGCAACGGCAAATGGCAACAACGGATCAACGTCGTCCACGTCCGAGTCCAAGTCCGAGTCGATGTTCGGCCAAGCGACCACCAACGCCCCATTAGCACCTAGCTAAATGCTGCGGCATTTGTCAAAGTCCAAGCCAAGAACGAGACGACGACACCAGCGTTGACAAGGCGGCAGATCTTGATGGAGATGGACATGGAGATGGAAATGGCAATGGCGATGGAGGTGGAGGAGAGGAGAGCAAACTCTTGTGCTAGTGCTTCATGTGTTTTGCATTTTAAATTGTCGCACAAACGAAATTGAAAATGGCAGCAAAGAGATGTGCAACAATGCGACAACAATATCTAAATGTCTCGCTGTCGCTGTGTATTTGTGTGTGTGAACGTGCTGTGTCTGTCTCTCTGTGTATGTGTGTTTGTGTGGTGTCAACAATGGCAACGCTCTGGGTGGCATTTCATTGACAACAAGTCATAAATTTTACAAATGACAGTCGGCAAGTGGTGAGCGACAGTTGAAACTCGGGTGGGAGGGGGAATGTCTGTCAATGGCATTCGCTTTAACGAGTTCCCACTGTACTGTGTATGCAAAACCATGGCAATAGCAGACAAGCAGCACACAGTATGAGCTCAGCTCAGCTCAGTTCGCATTTATTCGTCTACCTGCAATTCGCTTTGAAGCAGCCATTGCTGTAATTTCAGGTGAAACATTTTGTTGGATCTGATTGTTAATCAGACAGGCAATCACTTTGTGTAGTAGAGCTTAAACTCAGCCTTATTGTTGGGAACATACATTATATTCTTGAAAAAGCATTGGCTTAGCTCATTCTGAGTAAATCAATCATAGAAACAGTTACTATATTGTTAGGTATTAATTAAAGTTGGTTTGACAATGGTAAAATAAAGAATATTCAGTTCAAAGTCAGTGAATTAACCAAGATAATGTTTAATATTATACGCAATCAGGAAATCCATATTCAAGGAAAGAAACAGAGTAAGCCTTGAGCCTCTTTTACACTTCGGTACACACCTGCAAGAAAAGGAAAATACAAAGTTTGCGTTAGTTAACAATCGAGCAATCAGTTCTAAAAGTTTTTCAATTCAAGTATGTATAAAGTAGAATATATATTTTTTGTTTAATAATCTTAAATGTAAAGGTTGTTAAACGATTATATCCCTTCAAGATTACTCCATGACATGTCAATTACATTCTTCAAACTGGTATTTACCATAGCTCAACACTTCCTTTGCTACACTTCTTCAAATCTCTTACTAATTCGTACTTATGTGTACTCTCAAGCCCGCAGCTAGGCACAGTTTTAAATTGCTATGCAGCTCGACATCCTTGCTTTAAGTGCATTGAAGTCAAATCAAACGATATTAACGTGCTTGTGCTGCAACCAACCTGCCAACCACAATTACCATTCAGCAGCAACCGGAACTGAGTAACTTCATTCGACGGGGTAGGGAGGGGGGATGTCAGGAGAGTGTTTGAATTCAAATCCAAATCAGCCTAATAAGAACTTTGCAACGTAGCATTTGGTAAGCCGCATACAGTTTGATGCAATTGAAATTTGAAATTTTCGTTCGCTTTATGGAACACAACTCTCGGAACAGACCACACCCAGAACACATTTCCTTGAATTTACCAACAACCAGAGATGTACAGAGAAAAGGAAAGAGAGGGAGAGGAAGAAAGGGCAAAGCCAAAACCAAAACCAAAGCAAGGGGACAAATGCTGGCGACCACAAACGAGTCGGCAGAGCGGACAACACCTGCCTATCAGGTGGCCAAAGAGAGCTGAGAGATGGCTGCAACGGAAGTTCAGATCTGACTGCCATCGAGGCAGAGCAGAGGAGAAGAGAGCAACCAACACACTAATGGCTGCGTATTAACAGAGAGGGAGCTCTTCGGGGCGCCGCATTTGGAGCAGCTGTGTGCATGCGGTTTATGAGCTATGCAGGCGGAAGTTTTAAATGCTCGATACACAGACACACACACAGAGACCCACCGACACACTCACACACAATTGAAATCAATTGCAGTGAAGCAGCAGCAAAGACGATGTTTGGAAGCGGGAAACAATCGGTCTACCCCCCGCCAGTGAACGAACAGCTCAAGACACACACGACGCTTCGCTGCCGTCATTAGCCGTGTCGCCAACGACGACAGCGACTGATGTGAAGTGAAATGAACGAGAGGAGCAGAGGAAGAAGACGCATAGTTTGCTGCATGTGTCCCGCTGTTTGTTGCCACGAAAATCCCAAAAACCTAAACTGAAAGATTGCTCGCCATGTGTCCTGTGGCTGAGTCCCTCTCCTGGTTGCCTCGCTTTGCCTGGCTGCCTCTTTGCCTGCTGACGTTTTTATAGCTGCTAACAATGTGTCAGGTTTTCTTAGAACTCACAACGAGCCTTCTACTTCTACTTCGTCTTCGCCGTAGTCGCAGTATCATCTCCTACACATCTCTCTGCAGCCAAAAAGGCGACTCATCCCCTAAGATGATAATTAGGTGCAGTTGCCTTGAAAATGCTCGTAAATGATTCTGCTTCCACTTCTACTTTGACTTCCACTTCAGCTTATGCTTGCCACAGTGTGCAGTGACTGTGAGGAAAACTATTTCAAAATTGCTGCAAATTATGTTAGAAAAAGATATTGCGAAAGACAAATAAATTGATTTTTGAAAGATATAATTTAGGTGGCAAAATTGTTTTAGTTTAGTTTAGTTTTTGTGTCACCAATATATTGTCATGAATATTTAAATTGAATTGCGAATTGAAAGATTTTGCTAACTTAGAAAGAGAAGACAACAGGAACTAATTTTCAAGAGATACAATACAATAACGAATTTATTTTTGTAAATACATTTAATAATTTGTTCCTTTGACAATATTCTATTATGCATTTTTAAGTTGTTCTCGAAATGTTCTTTATTTAAAGCCACTTTATGAGTGTCTTTTTGCTTTATTATTATTTCCCACTCTTTCATTTATTGCTGCTATTCTTCAACTCCAATCAAGTCTACCCTTTGAGTTATTCAGTAGTCAATTCTTGGCCTATTAGCTGCTTCCGCTCGTTAGCTGCACACTCGTCGAGCTGCTCGCTTTTTTTTATGGTGGCACCCAAAGGAAGACATAAGTGTATGTGTTTTTTAGACCCTGACAGAAGCCGACAAACAAATTGCATGTGGCTTGCATATTTTTGGCCTAGCCATTAGACCATTTCTCGCTGTTATTATTTATATTTTTATGTTTTTTGTTGCCTTGCTCTGAATGGGGGGCACACACAAATTATGCGTAAATATGTGATAGACGTCTCCCCGCAGCCTGACAGGCCGACAAACTGTGCAATAATTCTCGTTTATCGCTTTGCGAAAAGTCAATTTTTATAACACACAAACCGACAGTGCGAACGAGAGACGAGTCATAATACTTATAACCCGCTGAATATGTGTATGTTATATATAAATTCGAGAAATGATTTGTGGTTTGCCTGAAATTGGCGCACCAGGCAATCAAGGCAATCGGTGAGGGGAGGAGAAAGCTTAAATTTGGTTAAGGGGAAGTGTTCAGAGGGGAGTGTCAGGAGGCGGTCATGCGTGCAAGCTGCGACTTCCTACGCGGCGCGCAAAAATGTAACAAATTTGTAATTTGAACGCCACAAATCATAATTTTACATAATGATCAATTCATATACGTCAAAATGTTGTTTGCCGCTTTGCTGTTTTGCAGTCGCGAAGTGAATTATGTGGCCCGGGTCGCCAATTTCATGGAATTCTCCCCTCCTCCCTCGCTCACATTTTACTGACAGCCATTCGAGACGATTGGCCGTGTTCAAGTCCGAGTCGCGTCGAGTTGAGTGTGTGTGGCACACTGTGCGGCTGCCGGCTGCGTAACGGAAATATTTTCAGACCGGATACGCATAGGACATAACACACAAAAATATACATATATACATATATATTTGTATGTTATATGTATACAAACATGCCTACAATGCGTACATGGAAATGTATACACGACGTATACGTATTATGGGCGAGTGAAAAGTGAATGGAGAGGAAGGGAATCCGAATCGGAATAGGAGCTGCTGTTTGGGGACGCACCGAAAAACTTTCCACGAAAACTAATTAAACAAATTGCATTATGTGTGTGTTTGCAAAGTTAGTGCAATGCACTCATACGGCTATATCCGATTACGTGGGTAGCTTAAGAAGTTTATCAAAATTTTTATATCGTAAAAAAATTTAAAAATAAATAACTAATTTTTAGGGTGTAGACATGCGTAAAAAAATTTAATTTTGTTATGCTTTTTTACTCAATGTAATTTTAAATGTTTTGTTTACAAGCAATATCGTGTACACATTTTCTTATTAAAATAAATACACAAAAGAAGATTTGAATAGTATCTTTATTGCGTTAAATAATATTTTTATTTAAAAAATAAATCGTTTCATACAACATTTGCAACAAAATGTTAAAAATTTTCATTTTTGATCTACTAATATTGTTATCAAAACAAAAGCAGTGGCTTAATGGCTTATATTTTAATTTGTTTAAATTACTCATAACTACTGCTCAATATATGCTTCTTATTAGCTTTAGTTTAGTAAATAAACTCCCCTCGCCATGCAGCGCCATCTAGTGCCCGACTGTAGCAGCAGCAACTACAACAACAACAACAACTGACAGATGGCGATGGCTCCTTCAGCCTGCAGCATATCAAATTAACACAGACACGAAGTTTTAGGAAAAGGGAACGCCAGCAGAGCTGCACTTGGAAATAGTAGGTGACAGGGACACGGAGAGAGAGATGGAGAGGGGGCGAAATAACAGAAGTGAAGAAGTGAAACTGAGAGATGCTCTTTGCTGCCCATTAACTGTGGCACTTTTGGGGGCAGCCCGCCGCAATTTGTTGGTCAGGTTTTTGCAGCCGTCGTCGCAGCCTCAGTGGCAACGTCGTTGGGCAGCTCTGGCAGCCAACATGGCTGGGTTTTATGCACTCCCCAGCACCCCTCTCTCCCCCCAACTCCAACTGCGATGCACACACATACGAGTATATGTTATTTTTGTTTTTCTTGATTTTTAATGAGCATCGTGCAGGGTTGGGTTTCGTTTCGTTTCGTTTGCGAACTCCGACTGCGAGCTGAGCTGAGTCGCGGGGCTCTGGCAAATTGCAGGTTCTCTCTTTTGCGCCTTTGCCTCAAAGTGTTGCACTCATATTTTGCCGGTGTGCGCCTTAATTATATGGTCGCCGACAGAAATTCAAGTGAAAACCATTTGGATCGGCTCGAACTCGGTGTCGGAGTCGGTGTCGTTGTCGAAGTCTCTCTGGGGTCGGGACCACAGAATTCGTGGCAGGCCTAAGCCTATTTCGAGCCGCTCTTTAAACCATGAAAATTTAATGCCAGCTTAGCCCAGACGAACAATAACCAAGCGGGAGAGCGTTGAAAAAGATGTCGATTCGATTTTGAGTTTTGATTTTTTTTTCTTTGGTAGTGTTTTTGTGTTCAACATTGAAAACAATCTTTGATGCCGCATTTCCGCTTAGGTCTGAAGCCGCTTAACAGCTCGACAACAGCAACACGCATTTTCTTTCCTTTCCTTTCGACTCAACTCGACTCTCCTCCTCCCACTCCCACAACACTGCCTCTCAAGTATTAATTATGCACGCATAAAATATCTTTTGAACCTTTTTCTCAGCCAACTTTGGCTCTTTCAACATATTTTCTGTGAATGAGCGAACCGGGCGCGACATCAATGGGATGCAAATTAACTGTACAAACATAAATAACACTTGGAATTCTTGGAAAATATCGGAGCTCGGGTCGTCTCTCCATCCCTCCGTCTCTCCTTCTTTCTAGGCATTTGTCAAAGCAATAAAAATTGTTGGGCTTCTGTGTTGGGTCTCTTCTCCGATGCGGACCTTTTTTATGATAAGCATTCTTATCATATTTGGGCTAGGCTTTGCCATCTTTGTTGCCTTTTATCCCACTCTATCTCGCACTCACTTTCTCGCTCTCTCTCTCTCTTTGCGGCTGCGGCTGACCTGTGACCAGGGAACCGGTGACCGGTTTTTATGATTGTACCCTTTAATGAATTCAAAGGCACGAGCATCCTCTAAACAACTCCCTTCCCTCTTCATGGAATGCTGCGAACGCGTGCTCATTACCCTAGATACCAGTGCGAATACTTTTAGTGCTGACTGTGCTCACGACGATGACGACGACGACGACCCAATTTCATCTTTTGCCCATTTGCACTTGTTGCTAACTTGATGCTGAATGGCATTTGACAGTATTTTTTGAGTTCACATTCACTTCGTCCGCATATTCTGTGAATTATGCAAGCGTGATGTCTCTGTCGCTGTCTCCTATAAATGTATCTGATAGATACGCCATCAATTATTTAATGTACTGCAATGCACAATGTGCGCTCAAACTTTTGAGCGAGATGGCTTTAAAAAAAACACGAGAAAATGATTAATTGGCGCTACAAATTTATGACGTCGTTGTGGATTCCGCCCCGCCCCGCTCCGTACCATCGCGCTTGATAGCGAGTTGAATGTATGATAAAGCCCTTGATGGAGTTTTCCTACTTGTCACCCCTCCACCCTATTACCCGCAGCTCGCTACGATTAAAACTTTTCGTCAGCCACCGCAGCAGCTCCAACTTCGAACTTCAACTCCAACTCCAACTCCAGCATAAATACATTAATGTAATACCGCATATGTGTGTGAGTGTGTGTGTGTGTATGTGTGTGTGCCGCGTCATTACGGTTATTGTTATTGTTTTCTCTTGTGCAATAAATTATATGCCATAATAATTATTTATGAAAGTCTCATGTGAATTGAAGCCGTGGCATTATTGCGTATAATGTGCTGTAAATATCATTAAAAGTGTTGCTTTTATTGGAAGAGCTATTGCTCGCGGGCTGATTTGACCCACACAACACAACACATCGCAGCGCTTCACTTTGCTCTGCTATCAAGCAATAGACTATTTTATAAGCACAACTGCGAAGAATAGCACAAAAAGCCATCAAACACAGAGTAAAGTTCATTTTCTAGATATACGAAAGAGTTGCTTACGATCTTTATAAGTCATTAATCATAACACAAAAAAATCTTTAAACAACAGCTTGAAAGTTAGCAAAGATTATCGGTAATACTTCAACAATATTTGCTTATTCTAGTTGAAGTTAATTTCTTGATCAACGTAAAAAAGAAGCAGCCAACACATAAAATGTTAACAAAAGTTTTTTCTGCTCAAAAAGTGATGTCAATTTCAAGACCAATCTATAAGATAAGTAGACAACATAGTAAGTATTGATCTTCAGCAATCAACAGTTTCAATATTCTTTTCTATGTTCTCCTTAAAACAAGATCAATATAATATTTTAGCAGGCATTGCTAAAGATTATACATTCACTATCCACCAACTAAACGAAAATACATTTTAATAAAAGTTCTGTTCTATACAACATCAAAAAAGGAAACTTAATTTGAAGATCAAAATAAAATTTTTATCTTGAACAGCTTAAATTCAGGTACATCAACTTAACTAAAATAAATCTGAATACAATTATTCAATATAGAACTTGCATAATCATAAAAGATTAGTCTTTCCATATCCACCAACTTAACTAAAATAAAACTAATAAAAAATCGTCTTTAATACTATGAACATTAAAACTTATTCCATTAATTCACAAAAAAAGTTTATCATTAATAAAAAAAAAAATAAATGCAAAGCATAAAAATTCAATTACAACTTTAGCAACTCCAGTTACTCCTTGATCTCAATGATTTGATTCAATCACAGCCTTTCATTTGCTACCCTTTGCAACTGCTACTAATTGTTTCATCTCTCAATTTTCTGTGGCTCCTTCCGTTCACCCAAAAAGATTGCCCAATTTCAATCTGGACTGCCTAACAGTGCGGCAAGCCATGGCAAGGCAAGGCAAAGCAAGGCAAGCTCTTGCCAATTTATAGAAAATTTCAATTGTGAATATTGATTATTCATTTCCTGAAGCGACAGGGGCGCACCTAGCATAGTATAACGAATACGGATGTGGATGTAGATGTAGATGTGAATGCGAATGATGATGGCTTTGCTTGCGCCTTTGCCTATGAGACGGAGATGGAGATGGAGACATCGTCATGGCCATCATCATCGTCATCGTCATCATTGAAATGGCAAATTGGACTGCAGAATTGTTGTATTGGAATTGCTGCTTGGTACTTGCCATTTGCTGTTGTTATTCTTCTATGTGTGTATGTGTGTGTGTGTAATCATAACGGCTCGCTTGTTAACATGCTACATTAAATTTTTATCAAGAGCCATGGCAACAGCGCAAAGCAAAGCAAAGCAAACCAGACCAGGCCAAGACCAGCACAAGACCCCATAATACATAAATATCTAAAATAATGATGTTGTTGTTGTCGTTGTTGTTGTTGATTATTATGATTATTGTGGCATGCTTGCAATGTAGCATGATTAACACGGCACAGAGAGCACAACACACCACAGAACAGAATACAAAAAAACAAAACACAGAGACAGAGAATAAACCGCTCGCTAAAAGCATTGAACAATGCCCGGCCACAAAATAATTCACATACATTACAAATAATCATAATAACAATGGCGTTGCCCATCGGCTCGTTACGCATACGCCGCGTATGCCTCCACTATACAACTATACAGCGCCATATAGGAAACCCAACTGGAAGCTGGTCTGGGGTGTGGCCAGGAAGCATAAAATAGCGTTAAATTACAAAGCGCATGTTAAGTGCTTCAAGTGAATTGAGTAAAAAGGGCTAAAAGCCAGCTAAGTGGAGCTCTGCCATCAAGCGATGGCTAATGGTAAACCATATGCAATTGCTTGTTAGTGGTATTTACTAATAAATACTGAACACATAAACCTCAAAGGTTTGACTGATTATTTCTATATATTTATTATACACACTGTATTATTTACTCATTAAAAGCAAGGCACATAAAAAAGAGAATATGTTCGCAAATATTATCAGTAAAAAAAACCAAAAACAAAAAGTGCAATATCAAAATATGTGTAATTTTGTATATATTTTGTTTATTTATTTTTTGTGTAATATAATTTATTCATTTTCCTTTTATTGCAATCAACAAAAACGTGTTCAAATATATAAACAATGAATACAAACAAAAGTTAATTTAACTAAGTTCTATCTACTATACTTTAATTTCGTTTTTAAATTGATAATAAATTAGGGAACTACCAAAATAAAAACCAACTTAAATTGTATAACAATACTTTTCTATTTAATGTGATTCATTTTCCTAAAATCAATGCTGTTCGATTTGTTGACAAATCCCGCAATTTTTTTTTTTAACAATTCTAGCATGTCATTCACATTGCATTAAACCCCTCTAACAGCCTTAACCAGCATACAAGTCGACCATCCATCCATTATCTGCTGTCGACCATTTGGCCAAAAAGCACTCAGCATCAACTTGGCCAGTTTTCAGTTTTGCATTTGCAACTCGTTGCAGCAGCAGCAGCCGCCGCACTTCCGTTTCCCCAGTTTCCCGTCTCCAGTCGCCATGCCATTCACTTTGTCACAGTGTGCAACACGTTTTATCATTTAACTCGGTGGGTCGAGAACAAACCCAAACTCAAACACCCGAAACACCCACCGAACCACTCAACTACTCAACCACTCGCCCACTCATCCACAGGGGCATCAACAGCGTGGGAATTAATATCAATGTCGTCGTCGTCGTTGTCGACGACGTCGCTTGGTGCTTTTGCTATCAGCGCTCAGTTTGCTGCACAGCCACCATAGCGTATGTGTAATGCCGTTTTTTCTATGGGTTTTACGTTTTTTTTTCTGCTTTTATTTTGCTTTTTATCAATTAAAAGCCACTTCAAAAGCGGAAAGTGTCTGTATGCCGTTGACACACACACACACACACTCACACTCTCTCGCATGCTCAAACAGACAAACGCCCAAATGACACACACACACACACACAGGCAAACACCCGCACACACAGACTCGTAGTACGCTTTTGTTGTCGTCGGTTTGGTTTGTTGGACGCTTTTAGTTTTATCTCTCCGGCGAATACTTTTGCTATCACATTTTGTAGAGCTCCGAAAACAAAACGAACAAAAAAAGCAGAAAATGCGGAATTGTTTAATACCCTACAAAATGCACGTGAATTGCCAGCAGCAAGTTTAATTATGCAATTGAGTTGAACAAATATGAAATTGTTTGTATTAATTAATTTTTGAATTATTAAATAATAATCTTTGACATAAGCTGTTAGCAAAAAAAAAAAGACAAAAATGGAAAATATAAAATTATATTTAAATGAATTTAATGCTCAACGCCAAATGAAATAACAATAATCTGATTATCGCAGTTTGCACAGCATATTTCACAGCGTTTGAATTCACATTTGTGATTGCAGCTGGCAAAAGTATTTCCCATGGCACTCGACTACACTTTATGCTGTTATATTCTATCCCCCCAAATGCGGTTAAACTTTTGATGCGGCTTTTCGCTTTGACACAATCAACGAACCCCAACCGTAGCGATTCCCCCAAAAGCAGCAACAGCAACCACAAAGCAGCAGCAGCGACGGAGGCAGCGGCGGCGGCAGAGACGGCGGCATCGGCGTCCACTCAAAGCTAATGACCGACAAAGCGTTTTGTATTATTTTCAATTTCATTTTCACTATGCGACGCTCTGCCTGCTGCTGCTGCTGTGCGACTCCACTTTGGAGCAACCTCCGAGCGTTTGCCATGCATTAAATATTATTAAGATAAGGCTGAAGCGCTGCGAGCTCGCCGCGCTTATCAATCAGACGTCAGAGTCAACGACGAAGCAAACTATTCAATTTGCAGACAACAACTGTGAAAAGGGAAAAGGAAAGCCTGTTGTTGGCCACCACTACTGAAGTGACATGATTTTTCCATCATATTTATTGAAAAGTAACTAAACTTAACTGATCGAGTCGACACATTTTGAAGAAAGAGAAACCAAGGAATGTCTTCGATTCGTTTCCAGGGAATTCACTTTAATGTTTATACTACAAATTTACATATAAGCTATAACACTATATTATGAGATTGTCCCATGTGTGCGTGTGTGTGTGTGTGTGTGTGTTTGCTCATTGAACTCTGTCGGCACATTTCCAAGAAGCCAATTGCTAAATCAACAAACACAAACAAACTCTGACGAGCAAAACAAAAACCTCAAAAGTCATTACATATATCTTCTGATTGAGGCCCTTGCTCTCTGCAACTCTCTGCCGTCTGCCGTCTTCAGTCTTGAAGTCTTTCTTCTCTTTTTGCTCCACGGTGCTCGAAAAATTCAGAAGCTACAAGCTAACAGCTTTTTATCTTTTGGCACAGGCGGCATTGTTTTTGGCGGTCCAGGCCAACAGACGCAGCAAGAAAACACACAGCACACAGCAAAGCAAAACAACACAACAAGAAAACCAGTTCAAGCTGGTGTCCAACAGTCGCTCGAGGCTCGAGGCTCGGGCCATGCCTTATAAGGTCGCTGGCATGTCAGGCGTCTGCGGCTGCGGCTGCGGCTCAGACTGCGGCAACTTCCTGGCTAATATTACGAAAATTGCTTAAAGAGAGCTGCGCTCTGTAGGTAGGATCAGCCGAAAAGTGCAGCGACTGAAGTCTGAGCCTGAGCCCTGTCATGAGTGCCTGCCACACTGCCAGCCAAGCAAAAGCCAAAACCAAGACGAAGCCGAAGCCAAGCCAAGTAAGCCAACCAGGCAACCAGGCAGCCAGTCAGCCTGCCATTGGAGTCGCCTGTTGCCTTCTACCGTAATTCACAACAACAATAATAATGACAACAGAGCCAAGGCAAAAGTTGCGAAACTTGCGACAAGCACAGTGGTACACAGGCAGCTCAACATTGTGTCAACTTGCCATAGGAAATAAATAAATAAGTTTTTATTAACATTAAGTGATTTAGTTTCTTCTAACACTTCTAACAAAAAACCTTTTTTAAACTCAGTATATTAAAAACAATTTCATTTTTATTCATATTGTAGTAATAGTTAAATTTAACATACATACTATCTCAAGAAATACCACGTAAACATAGAAATTCTACCTTCGAAATATATTTGCCAAATTACTTCAAACAATTTTTGAAAAAGTTCCTTTATCTCAAAGATACAAAGAGGCATTCCACACTGCATATGTATATACAAAATTTATATTAATTTTAATTTATATTAATTTTGTATATCTCCAATTTAATTTTTTTGGTACTAAAGCATATTATATAGCCTTCTGAGATCTAATTTCCAAATTGATTTAAACAATTTATGGAACTCATAATAAAGGTAATAATAGAACACAACTCAAAAATGGGAATAAAAAGTATTATAGAATTTAATGTACAATAATGTACAATTCTACAATTTTCATTTTAACTTTCATGAAAATATTTTAAAAATTTAATTTCATATTTTATTATGTAATTTTAATTTTTTAAGTATGCATTAAAATAATCTCATTTAAGTATCTTTTCTTCATCATAATTTATCTTCTATTCTCATTCGCTTTGTAATCTTTGGTTATCTTCCTATATCACTTTCGCCGCCAGCAACTGCAATGTTGCGTCACTGTGCACGGTCGCAGTCAAAGGCGAAGTCAAAGCAAAAAGCGCATCTTTTGAACAGAGCGCAAAGCGCAGCTTGTACCGTCCCATCGCTCCTTCCCTGTCCATTTACAAGCAGGCACAACAGGCACTCAACGCGCGGTGTGTGTATCTCAAAGATACAAAAAAAATAAAAGACAAAAAACAGCAACAACAACAACAACAACAACATCACAACGTACGCTCGCTTTGTCTGTCTCCGTCCATCGGCTGTTTGTATGTCGGTCGTTTGGTCGGTCGGTCTGCTTTGTCTGTCTGTCGATCGTCGGACTGTAAACCGCTTTTGTGTATGGCCGACGAGATGTTTGGCATAGCTGGAAGCGCGGAACTGGTTGGAGCACAAGCTGAAGCTGAAGCTCGAGCTCGAGCTCGAGATGGAGCTGCAAGCTGCAAGCTGAAGATAGAGATGGAGATGGAAGAGTCCGCTGGCTTGCAACGCGCCGACGCCGCGCCGTTTGCCGCTCTCAGTTATTATTATTATTATTTTTTTTTGCTTGTGGCGGCGACTCAACAACGACGACGCCGCTGTTGTTGTTGTTGTTGTTGTTTATCAACGTGAGGGTTTTAAAAGGTTTTTGTGGCATAGCAGCTGCCTCTCGTATTCGTATTCGTTTGTAGCTCTGCAGCTCTACCTGCAACAGGTAAGAAATTTTCGCTCGCTCGTTCAGCATTTCAATGTGTTTCGCTTCTCTGCTCTGCTCTGCTCTTCTCTTCGGTGTTTTTGTTTTTCTTGTTTTCTTCTCGGTTCATTTTATTTTTTTGGTGCCTTTGCCTCGGTGTTTTTGTTGTTGTTGTCGTTGTTGTTGCTGCTGAGCTGCTGCTGCTTTCTTTGAAGTTGCATACTTCGGCGTGCCTTTGGATTTCCTTTGAATTCTCGGCCAGCCTGCATCTGCAAGCAATTAGTGTATGGGGGCTTGTGGTATGCCAGGGTTACCATCCTGTCTCTCTCTCTCTCGCTCTCTCTTTCGCTCTCTTTCAAGATCCTTGGACGGGGTTCAAAGTGTTGCCCTGGCATTTAATTGGTGCAGCAATTGTAACCCTTCTGCTTCTCCTTCTCCTACTCCTCGCCCTTGAGCAAAACGTTTCCACTGAACTGCTTCGAAAAAAACAAAATAACACAAAAACAGAAAAAAAGAAGAAGCACATTGATTGATTGATGTGCCAGGGACGACGCGACGTTTTTTTTTTTTTTTGTTTGTGCAGAAAGGTTGCACTAAGATTGGCGGCCACTTGGGAACTCGTATATAACTCGATATACGCAATATTATTACGTTTCTTCTGTTTTTATTTTAGCCTATTGATCACGTTTGTCTTTGGGGGATTCACATTCGATCTTCCGCTCGATACTCAACTCAACTCAACTCGAATCGATTCGATTCGTCTCGTAGTTCTCCTCCCTTGACCCTTGCCTCTCTGTCTCTCTATATCACTCTCTCACTCTCTCAGACACATTCTCCGGAGCACACTTGGTCGGTGCTCTTTGGTTTTTCCATTTTCTATTTATTTTTCGTGCGTCGTTTTCTTTTGATGTTTTTGTGAGTTGTTGCTGCTGCAGCTCTGTTGCTCTTCTGTCGCTTCTTTCACTGTTCCCTGTTCCTTGTTGTTGTTGCTGTTGCTTTGGATTTTCTACGTTCTATTTTTGTGTGTCTTTTTTTTTCTTCTTCTTCGAGCAAGCGACCACAAGCGAACGCCGCCTCGTTCTGTGTATCTTGCAGATAAAGAACGCGCTCTGTCGATTGCCTACATTTTCCATTCGCTTTTGTTGTTGTTGTTGTTGCTCATTCGGTTGCTTTTGTTGTTGTTGTTGTTGTTGTTGTTGTGTGTAATTATTGGAAAAGGATGTGGGAGAAGCCCTTGACTGAAGGAATCTTGAAATGTGTGTCTGAGATAGACACACATCATTTGAAAGTATCTTCAAGATACTTTCGTAGATTTTTAGCGCATTTTCAGTTACTTCAAAGGGTGGTTTATTCGTTAGTTGCATTTTAATTGAATATAAGCTTTTATTTTGTTTTAAATAACTAATTCACATCCCTCTTTTAAGTTATCTCACCCTTAATTTCAATGTTCTTATTACTATTTATATTTTTAAGGCCTTCCTTCTTCATTTTGTACTGAATATTATGTATGGTTAGATCTTCTTTCAGTTATTTTAATTTTAAACCCACGAAAATAATTAAAAATTCATTTAACATCCGTTTCTCTGCCTTTGCCTCCCTTAATTGAATTTACTTATCGCTAGAATGTTGCATAGAAGAATTGAAATTGAGAATTGTGTTTACCTGAGAATTGTTTGTAGCCGCCAAGTATCTTGTGCTTCCACCATTTGACAATGTTGCCCGCCATCGCAAAAGTTCTTTGCTGTTTGTGTGTTTTGTACGCAATTTACGAGTCTGTAGCGACTTTAACTGTAATGCTTGCTGCTTTTGGCCAAAATGTTTTACGGCCTTTTGTGCTGTGCTGTGCTGTGCTGCTGTTGTTGGGTGGGGTTTGGTTATCCTTTTGTGCTGTTTTCCAGTTGATGTTGCCACTGCTACTGAGACTAATACACTTGCTCTCAGGTGCCACACAGAGCAACGTTGCGACCTTAATTTGTATCTGGCATTATTTTTGGGGCAACTTGAGGGTGGCGTTAAGGTTGGATCGTAAAACTTTTTACAGCCGTGATATGCTGCATTTTAGTTGAATTTTGCGCATATTGTGTGCGTTCTCCTTCCCCAACTTCCTCTTTTACTTTTTCGTGTTTTTGCTTTTTTCTTTGTTTTGTTTTTGTTTTTGCTTTTGCTTTTGTTTTTGTTTTGGTTGTGTGCGCTCTCGTTGGGATTGGGTGTATGTATCTTGCAGATACTTTTTGACGTAGCGCGCGTAATTTTAATTGTAAATTTTGTTGTTGCTGCTGCTATTTGCACGACGCGACGTAAATAACTTGCCGCCGAATGAACAACAACGACGACGACGACAATAACAACAACTACACAACTACAACAACTGTGACAACAACAACAACTAAACAAATAACAACTGCAAAATGCTAAAGCGCAAAACACGATTTGTATTTCCAAATGCGAACGGCGCGACTGAGACGCTGACTGCGACGGCAACGGTGACTGCGACTGCGACAACGACCACGACGGCGTCTCTGTGATGTTGACAGCGAATATTTTTGGGGTGTACTTGTGTTGTTGTTGCTTTTGCTGTTATTATTGCTGCTTGCTGTTTGCCATTGCTTGGCTATGTTATTGTTGCGGGGGCGGTTTTAGATTTAACGGCACTTTCATTCGCTCCTCGCCGCTTTGCTGCTGCTGCATAGAATGCACACCGAACAAAATTTCACTTTACTTTTCTTTACATATGCTGCTTCATTACATACATTCATCGACTTCTATCACTTCACACACAATTCTTAGTCAGTTGTTGTGTTTATTTATGTATGATTCCGTTTGTTAAGGACGCACGTTTGCTTTCGCGTAACTTCCAGAATAACATAACACACGCACAAACGACGCGCTTCGCTCAGATGCACGACCAACTCGATGGGCGATTGGAAACAAACTGAAAATGCGAAACACGAAACGTTCACATCGACTCGCACCAAAACAAAAAGTGGTTAGTTCAAGAGAGCGTGAGTGTAAGCGAGAGAATGGTGAGTGAAGAAGTCCGCTCTGTTACTCTCGTCGTATGAAACGAAATGGAAACGAAACCTGTCGCTGTGTAAAGTTGATGTAAGTGCGATAACAGAACGAAATTACTGCTGTTAAGTTTAACAGTTAATGTTAGCATATGCTACAAAGCAAAACGTTTGAAATTATTTATTGAAGAGTTTATCTTATGCTCTTTTGAGCGTTCCTATACACTATAAATATATCTTAAATAGTTATTTTCAGTTTCCCAATTTGTTGATGCGCCCCGCAATGTACACCGTCTTTTTGTCCTTGACCAAGAACACAAATGGATGGTTGACGGCAGCTATAAATTGTTTGCTAATTGATCCAAAATCCGACACTGTAATAATAAAATGATCAATTAATAGTAAATAATTAATACTTAAGATTACTAACTATCTATTTTATCCTTCTTGGCACCTTCGTCCAACTCTATTTGAACTTTATGTAAGATCTCGTTAACTAAATATTTTGTTGGACCTGTCATTCCACTCAAATTGGCATTTTCAAAAAGATCCTTAATGCCAAAGTTTTTTAATGCCTCTTTTAGTTTCAATGTAATGCCTATCTTGAACTTTGGCAAGAGGATTCGGAAATTTGACACAACATCCTTTGGAACAAGATCATTGAGTGTGAGATCGTTTAAGTTCTGAATCATATGATGCACGCCATCCATTGCCTTGGGCTGTAGTATGATCATTGACAACTGTGGATGGGCATAGGGTATTTCTATGGAATATGCTTTTAGTTTCTCAATAAAATTATATTGATATTGGCCTAATCGCGACATGGTATTGATTTTGGTAGTGTAGAAATCTCCAGTTTTCTGTGGTATATAGAATGAAGCCAATTTTGTGTCAGGCACCTGGAATGGTTCCTTCCATTTGCCATTAAAAGACATTGCACCGATCTGAATTATTTGCGTCTCGTTGGTAAGTTCGTTTATTGCTTTAATCAGCTTGACAGAAGTTTTATCCAGTATCCAATCACTTATTTTGAATTTTTTATTAATTGAACTCCCAAAATTAACCTCCGCCACACTGGTATTGAATAATTCCTCATACTTTTGTAAATATCTTAAATCCACTAGAGTATTTTTCGCAACGTAGGTGCGACTTGCTTTGTTAAATGTTCCATAGCGATCTCTTTTAAATTTTACAATATTATGGATAATTCCATCTATAATATTAGTCTTTGATAAATCCTTAGAGAGCTGCAGTGTTTCTTCAATTTCCTCAGATGTTTTTCCATCTGCTCCCAAATAAAGTTGCATGAGGCTTTCCTTAACCAAATAAGGTGAAAATATTATATTTTCCGTATCGCTTCCACTCAGCACACTTTTGATCAAGGATGTTGTTACTATATCTGCTGGAATCAGCGGAAATACACTTGATCCTATAAGCACTATCACAAGAAACGCCAACTGTTTGCCGAACATTTTAAACGAAATTAAACACTGATCTCTATTACTGAATGTCTTTATAGAGAACAAGTATTGCGACTTTTGCATATATAAATTCATTCGTTTTAGATTATTCGATTTATTTCATGAAATTGCAATTATTAGTTTGTAATAATAGAAGACTCGCTTACTGCATTCCTATTATCGTGATGTAATTTATACTGATAAATAATATTTGTATAATACCAAAGTTCACAAATATAATAACTTAGTTGTAGTTTTAGTGTGAAAACAGTCAAAAGGAAGTTTAGAAAACAAATCTTAAAAATTAATTCATTTAAAGAATTTATTTATTTAAAAAATAAATTATATAAATAACCCAAAGCAAATATATTAAAAATGTGTTATTAAATTTAATTTTTGCCGGTCAAATTTAAGTTAAAAATTGGACTACAGATTCGTAGAATAAGTCTTTTTACTTCATCCATAACGGATAGATGATGATTTTGACATTGTCCCAGATAAAACCGAATTCTTTTGATGCAAAGCTTCTAATTAAGTACAGTTGAAAGAGTATGTAAGTCTACGCTATACACTACATAAAGATAATAACCCACTTTTGATACGCTGCAAAGGCGCATCGAAAATTTGATTGTTTTTAAATTTGAATGATCACTGGTTACTGGTTAGGGTCGGGTTGCAGGTTGCAGGTTGCAGGTTGCAACGTCTTCTCATCTTTTCTTTTCTTGTCTCCCCCCTAGTTGAAGCGTTTCTCAGTAGTAGTTGTGGTTGTTGTTGTTGTTGAGGCCACCGCCTGCTGTGCTCGACATCGGGGCAATTACCCAACAGCAGCCGCCAAAAACATGCCTCAGTCCAAAAGAGTCCAAAGCCCGACGATAATAACAGAGTAAGCAGAATCCTGAATTACGCTGCAAATTCACAAAAACAAAACAAAAAAACGTATAAAGAGAACAACAACAACAACAACAACAACTACTAAAATGATTCACTTGAAACGCTGACGGGGGCAAACAAGTGGAGGTGCTGGCGATGCCACAAATCGTCGGCAACAGCGTGCTTTGTTGCGTCCACTTGTGCCCCCAATCCTCCACAGCCTGAGGCAGCATTCGCTCCAACCACGACCACGACGACGACCAGGGCGAATACGAATGCGAATGCGAAGGCGAAGTCGAAGGCACCGACACCGACACCGTAAACGTTCCGCATTGGGTATAATGGCGCTGTAATTGAAGAAGAACACGCGATCGCAGCGGGAACCGCTGGCAAAAGGAGTTGCGTAGCCGCCTCTCAAAACAGCCACAAGGCAATCGAGGCAGTGGAAGGGTTTCTTTCTGCTTCTTATTCTTCTTCTTCTTCGTCTTTGGATTTCAGTTCTAGCTCGAGTTGGAGTTCGGGTTTGAGTTCGAGCAGCGTTTCCTGCAGCGTCTTTGTTCTGGCTTCTTCTGCTTCATCATCATCATTATCATCGGCGGTATTATTGCGATTATCATCATCATCATCATCATCATCATCACCATCAAGAGCAGCCGCAGCAGCTTCAGCATCATTGATCCATCGCTAGTCGTCTTAATTTCATGTCGTTCTTTTGTATAATTTTCGCCCCTACTTCAACTCCCCCTCTCTCATTCTCTTCTCCACTCTCCATTCTCCCTTGCCTCTTGGGATGCATTCAATTTTTGATTGTTCCCTGCGCTCATTTAACCTACTACAAGCCTTTGATTGATGTCGGTTCGATGTCAGGCCGTCCTCCTCCTTCTGTCCTCCATCTCTCTGTCCGCCTGTTATTGATTTATGTTTTTGTATGTTTCGTAAAATATCGCACAATTTTTGCAATGCGTTTGACAAAAGTTGATGAACAGTCTGTCGTCTGTCGTCTGTCGAGTTTCGTCTGTCCTCTGTTTTCTGTTTTCTGTCCACTGATGGATCCATCTCGCATCCTCGCTGCAAATGTAATTACCCAAAATGGGCGGACCAGGCTGCAGTTGGATAGGTCATTTTGCTATAGGGTTTTAACACTCCTCATGACATACGATGACTGAGTGGCAGCAGCCATGGCAACTGTCACTCTAATTGACATGGGCAGTTGCTTCAGTTACACATTAAAACAGGCAGAAGGAGGATTACATGCCTTCTCCCTGACTCTCTCTATGATTCGGTGATGATGGTCTGTCTGCTTGATGGAACTTCATTTGGCTAGATTGCATCGCATAATTAGTTTTCAAGAGATTAAATTAATTTTTCGATACGATAAATGTCCAATTGCTGCACATATGACGTTTATTTGATTTGGCACAAGAACTGAAATGGTTTCATTGCCTTTGGCTTAATTTTATACTAAAAGTCGGTACGGTAAATAAAAAAAAATGTAATAAGTTTTAAACTAAATGAGAAAATTAAATATACAGTAAATATTAATGTTAGATACTCTGTGATACTAAAAATATACCAAAGGCTATATTTGGTATAATGATACAGTACTCCATTTACAATATACCATAGAGTGCAAACTATACTAGATGGTCAGCCAAAGCAACTAAGACCATATTTCATACAAAAGTATTTATTGGAAATTTGTATCTCATCTCAACCAACTGGAATCATAAAAACTAGAGTTGTGATTGTATGTAAATATATATAATATGGTTAGTGGTTGTTCTATATCAATATAGCACAATAAACCTTGGTATATTAACAGTATTTTTGTGGTATATTAGTTTGGTATATTTAAATTTCTTACTTGTTTCAAACAAAATTAGGCTGTAAGACACAGAATTAACTACATTCGCCGAAACTCAAGAGTGAACATGAAATATAAACAAAAGCAAATGTCCACATATAAATAACAATTTTGGTACTGTTGTAAATAGTATAATAGTTTACTATTCATATATGTATGTATTCCTAAATTAGTATTGAAAGAAAACTACGAAATTACTATTTAACTAATCTAAAGGACTTCGCTGCTATTGCCTTACCAATAGCGTTAGTATTAATTATACCCGCTACCCATAGGGTAGAAGGGTATTATAACTTTGTGCCGACAGGAAATGTATGTAACAGGTAGAACGAGGCATCTCCGACCCTATAAAGTATATATATTCTTGATCAGCGTCAACAGCCGAGACGATCTAGCCATGTCCGTCTGTCTGTCTATCCGTCTGTGTGTCTGTCCGTCTGTCCGTATGAACACCTAGATCTCAGAGACTATAAGAGATAGAGCTATAATTTTTTTCGACAACATTTGTTATGTTTGCACGCAGATCAAGCTTATTTCAAATTTTTGCCACGCCCACTTCCGCCCCCGCAAATCAAAAAATTGAATAACAAGCGTAATATTAAAGCTAGGGTTGTGAATTTTGGTATATACAATAATTAATATAGTAGTAATGATTCCTGAAAAGTTGGTCTTATTTGCTTTGGCAATCTGGTATATTGTGCCGTCTATGGTATATTTTGAATGCGGTTCTATATCGATATACCAAACATATCATTAGGTATATTTTTTGTATTTTTCAATATATTCAGTATATTTTGAGAAAAATACCACAAAACATATTTCTTTTATTCAAAATGGGTAGCGGGTATCTCACAGTCGAGTACACTCGACTGTAGCTTTTTTTACTTGTTTTAATTATAACTAACCTTTTAAATAAATAATACTATTAAACTAATTAGTCCGCTTTGAATATATCAAATATTCTATGTAGTTTTCATATTATTTTCAGCTTAACTTCAAATGGTGAATTACACGTAAAGACACTTATTAGTTTCAGATTACTTTAAATATGTTGTAGTATTTTAAGTGTCTCCACCTTGTAAAGCTAAATTCCTTTTCCTACTGCATCAAATAACTTTTAATCGACATCTTATAAACCAACTCAGTTGTGGGGTCGATCCATTAGCTATTCTGCCGTACTCTAAATGTTATCTGTTATCATTTGTTTTTAATACTTGCGGCTAATCTGCTGGCATCGTGTTTTTTTGGCATCGTTAATCTCGCCATAAAATTGCCCTAGCTAACAGAGTTTTTGAACTAACAATTTGGACACTCTGCGTGGCCTAATCGTTGAATGATAAACCCCTGGACATGATGTGAACGCGCCAAAATCTTGTAACTGAAAATCGTAAAATCACAAGAAAAGCGCCCAACAATTTCAGCCCGAGAAAAGCTCATAAAAAGTTTCAGCTTCATTCGTTCACAATATTTTCTTGGATAGATTTTTAACGATTTCGGCCTAATAAGCAACAATTGGTCGAGACTCTTGCGCGTTCTCTCTACGAACCAATCAATAGAACAACAGCAACTCGAACAACAATTTCCTCTTCTACTTGTTATTCATTTTCATTTTTTTGATTTTGTATTTTGAATAGAAGTTGCATACTCGTATATGCATTGCGAGGGGCGCGTTTATCAAAATTAATTGGAAATTTTCGTTGATTTTTAACGACTTCTGCGTAAAAGTCATTTGGAAAATGAGGCAGACAGACATCAGACATCAGACATGAGACATCAAACGGGGCAAGTTGCACATGTTGGGGACTGGCTGGCAGCCTGAACAGAGATCTCCATGTTGTGGGATCTGTGAATGGTTCGGCTCGCCTGTCACTTTTATGGCCTTACAATATAATTTCCTGTCAAGAGGCAGCCGGACGACCCAAAGACAATTCATAATTGCTTTCAAAATTTGTTTATAAGCGCACTGGGCGCCCCCCCTCCCTTCCCCCGTTCCCTCCTTTCCTTGATCACTCCTACACACTATAGGCCGATATAGCCCCTCGATTTGGTTGTCGACAACTTCATTTGAATTTTATGACAGACCAGGCATAAATATTTATGACCAGCACTTACAACAAAGTTAATTTATTTAATAGTTGCATGCGTACATCGCTCGCTGTCTTTTCGATTTTCATTTTAATTTTTTTACGAGCTTCGAAAATACTTATGAAAATATTTTGATAGCACCCTCCCTCTCTCTCTAATCAGTTGTTGTTTTAATTTTAATGAGCACTGTACTGGCGCTGTGACGCAATATTGCCCGAAAAGTATCTGCCGAAAGAATGTGTGTATCTAATTTATGTTGAACACATAATTTATTGAAAATATATTCCGCAAACTATATATATTTATTTCATATTTTGTATTCTTTTTTTGCTTGACTTGCTGCACCCTACTCATTTATATAAATAAAATTCACAAATTGTTGTTCTTTACTCACTCGGACAATCAAAATATACAACAACGAGATATTTTGATTTTAATTGAAATTTACGAGAATCACTTGGACAAGAAATCAATGAAGCGCACATTATTATTCTAGATTTTTCAGCTCACAAATAAATAATGGGGAGCAAAAAAAAAAAATAATATTTCAAATTCGAAATTCACACATTTTGAAGCACACACAAAGTGAAAACTTAAGACGTGCACAAACACTTCATTGGTTTCCGAGCACAAATAAATTCACAAAATTTCACAAATTTAATATTCGTAGAAATAACCAAATAAATAACAAATAAGACACACTCACTTCAATTCCATTTCGCATTAAATAATAAACAAACAATCAGTGTTGAACTGAGACTGAATTATGCAGTAGACGAATGTGAGTTGATGACTAGAAAATACCCTGTATATATTTTGTTTAATGTGTTTGCTTATTTTATATAAAAAATACATAAAAATTACAATAGAAAATATGAATAATAATGCAAACATAATAAACATTAAAACTAAAATTAAATCGAGTTAAACAATCAGATATTTCCTAATGTTGTCCAAATATATTTTATTTGACAATAAAATTTTCGCCAGGCTGAAATTTGCAAGCTTAAAACATTTTCTTTTTGCTTTTTCCCTTTGGTGTTGAACAATGTTTGTCAATCTAGGTTTTCATCGGCTTTGCGTGAAGTGCAGCAAAACATGATATAGAATTTAATTTGAATTCAATAGAAGCTGTTAATGGATACACGAGATGCGGAAAGCGAAACATATATGATATAAATGTATATTTAACCTCTTTGTTGTGAGTGGGAATGAAACTATTATTTGAACATTGAAAGCTAGACGTTGTTTTTATTTGAGGATGCGGCTCAATGATTTTAGATTGCATAAATTTGTATGAGCCACAAAATTATTTGTGCTGGTAAATTCATATTACATTCAACTCGTAAGCGTTTAATATTTAGTTCACAAAATGTAGTTAGTTAAATAAAATACTTAGTCACTAATATAAAATACTATGAAAGAAATACGAAAACTACCGTCGAGTGGGTTGGGCTGAGAAATATCCGCTATCAATTTTCAATAAACCATATTCTACAAATATACCGAAAATATAACACAAATATACTAAAATATACCGAAGCCTATATTTGGTAAGTCGATATTGTACATACTACATTCAAAATATACCATAGAGTACAAAATACACCAGATTGTCAACTAAATCAACTAAAAATCAATTGCAGTAGAATTTTTTGCAATACAATTTTATAGGATTTATTAGTACTGTAGATATTATCATATATATGTATATTCAATTGTATTTGCATTTGATATATTCTCAAATAAACAATAAAAAGTGCACTAAGTGATTTGTATATTTAATTCTATTCAAAACAATGATAATTGCTAAACAATTTTGCACTGGCAAACAATTGAATTCCCACAGTTCTTTGCTAACATAAATAATAAAAATACGGTTTTATTCATCAAATTGGAATTTACTTTCCATTTCCATAGTATTGGTGGAAAATAATAATTCCACGTTCGACTAGCACACAAATAATTGAAGTATCCGAATCCATAAATTATGCATTTTAGTAATAGCCACAACACAACGCAACACATTTTGTTTCGTTAGATCGGGCACAACAACAAAATAATATAGTACTTGTGCTCGAACTCGGACATGCATAAATAAATAAAATGTTTGCTGTACACGAGTAAATTATAGAGAGAGGCGCCCGCCGTTAGAGGCCCGTTGAGGCCAAAGCGAAATAAATATCAAAATGAAAATAAAAATCATTATTTAAAGTGCGGACACAAAACACTGCAAGGCGTTGCCGCAGTCACAGCCAAACCCCCAAAACTCGACTCGACTCGACTCGGAGTCTGAGGCTGACTCTGAATCTGAATCTGAGTTCGAACACAATCTCCAGGCAAGGCGGCGGCAGCCTTCGTCTGCATCTCACATCTCGCGTCGCGTTCCATCGCGTTGCCCATTATCTGACTGTCATGGATAATGATCAACCGTTGGCCACCGCCTTTGCCTTTTAATTAAACGCTGAAGCCGCTGCTCGCTGCTGCTGTTGGGGCATGCACCACGATTTCGAGTCTTCAATCGCAATGCATCCGCGTTCGCGACGTGTCGGCTGCCTCTTTGACGCTTTTCCCTTCGTTGTCATACACCCGAAATGAGTGAGAGAAGGGAAGGAAAGGGAGGAGGAGTGGCAAAGATAAAGCGGTAACATTCAGGGACACACACAAAGAGCCAGCACACACACACAGACAGTCGTGTTTGCCGCCTCATTCAGTCATTGCTTCATTATCCATGCGCACATCACTCAACGGACACGCAGCATTCGCGGCAGCAAGAGTCGAGAATCCCCCGTCAGTTGAGCGTGTTCTATGCTATCCATGGTCATCCATAGTCATCCATCTATATCCCCACATCCATTCATTTCAAACATCTGTCCAACTGTCCATGCTCGACCGTCTCGAAAATCAATTTTCTGCTGCGTTTTCACTGGGCTCTCAGCTTTTTTTGCTCTGTAGCACATCTTTCGTCATTTTATTATTTTCGAAAAAAAACACTAAAGAAAACAAAAACCAAAAAAATACAGAAAAAATAACGCAAATGATGAAAAAAATTTAATTTCGTTAACGTAAAAAATTGATTTGTTGTGCAATGCGATAGACAGTCGAAAAAAAACTTTGAAGCTGCGAGACAAAAGAAACGTTTATTTGATCATATATGTGTGCTTATACATAAGTATGTAATTATGTATATATGTATACATATACGTTATTCTGCCCCCTTGGCGCTTAGTTGTAACCTCATCTTTCGGTTACACTTTTGAATACGGGCTAATGATACCGCTGCTCAGGAGGGAGGGGGGGAAGTTGTAACTTCGGCTGTGCTTTCAAATGCTAATCACACTCTTCATTTATTATCTAAATCTTTTCAATTCAGTTTACATTTACTTCTATTTTTGGATATCTGCTTTTGTTAAATTTGTTAAATATAGATTACATGATGTTTTAATCATTTATAGTTTTCAACAAAATCAAAAAGTTTGAAAATTCTCAGAATATCAAAATAAATAATTGCAAAATAAAATTTAATGATATTTACATATCTATCTATTATATAATACGTGATTGTTTTGTCTGAATTGAGGAACAATTTAACTAAAATCAAGGCCAAGTTTTTCTTTTCAATCAAACAGTTGGTGGTCGGATTCAGCACTTGAATTTTGTTTTAATGATTTAAAAAATGCCTTTTCGAACATCAAAAGAAAACTAAACTATATTAAGTTTGTACTTTATATACTCAAAGAAAAGAATTAAATGTTACTCTTTTTTTCTTTAATTTCCATATATATTTTCAAATTTAATATGAGCAACAATTTATGCAAGCACCCCAATATATAGTAAAAAAATAATACTATATACTGTATGTATAGCATATACATAGTATAAAAATATATTTTATTTTACCAGACTAACTTTTCGAAATATGTATATTTCATAATAATTTGATCTGTGAAAATTATTATTATTTTTTTTTATTAAAACCAAACTCACAATTAATTCACTCTTCATTATAATTTCGTAAAATAGTAAATTATATAATAAGGCCTTAGTCACTCTGGCTCATCTCATTGAAATAAGGAATTGTATGCGTCATTTAAGTAAAAATAATAATAATAATATAATACCTTCCGTATACATCTAATAGAATCTTAATTATGACAAATTATTTAAAGATGCTTCCGGTCTTTAATGAAGTTTAAAATAATTAAATAATTTATATATAGAAATCAAATTTAGAATCTTTAAAAGAGCAATCTTAAATGAAGTGAAGTATTTTTTCTAATCCCTCTTTACAGTGCTGACCCACATTTGCGTAGTTTCCCCTTATACGAGTAGTTGAAAGCTCACGCCGTCACTGGATTTTACAATTGGTTCCCTATACGTTTTAAGTTTTTATTTTTTTCGGCTTTTGACTGGGCGTTAATGACTTTTGTGGCTCGTCGACTTTTTTTAATTTTTTGTTCGATTCAACGCCGGCAAACCCAGACAGATTTTTTGTGAGTTGTGCATGCCGGAGACAACAAAAAGAAAAACGAAATAACAAAGCGCGTTTTTTGTCTTACACACATTTCGAGTTGAGAGTCAGAGGGGGAAAAAAAAGTGGAATGAAAAATAAAACGCGCTTTGGGGTTAGCCTGAAGATACTTTTTAATAAGTTTTAATAACGCTGCCTCAGTTTGACTAATTTCAATTGTCGAAAATTAATTGAAGTTGCCGATGCCGAGATATATCAAAGGGTAAGTCCGCGACTCTCCTCGACTTGAATTGAATTGAATTCCCAGCTTGTTGCTGTCTCAATTGCAATTATCTGACGGTGCGGTAAATCTTGAGTTTCGCACACCCACGACTGCCTTCGCCATATGCCATATATCATATGGCGCTCCCTCTTGCCACCTCCACCTTAGCCTCCACCTCCGCCTTTGCATGTTAATAGCTGCATGCGTCACTTGCATCCTGGCGCATTGCAATCCGCAAAACCGCCTGCGCTTTTCCTTGTCTGTGTGGGCGTTTCCTTTGGTGTCTCTGTCTCAAGCTCCTCTCTCACTGTCCCTCCGTCTGTCTCTCTTGTCTCCTCCGTCTTGCGGCTTTCTGATTTATAACATTGTTTACACGGCACGCCAAAAATGTGATTTACTAGCCGCTGCAACTGGCCACACATGGGCCCATTTGATTGCCATAACTCAGGACTCACGCATGCTCAGTTTCCTACAATCCTCCGCACCCTGCACCCCTCGCTTCCCCAATTTCTTAGGCCCCACAATGATGATGATGAATTAGGTAGAATTGTTGAACAGTCCGAGGTATTTAACTAACTGTATAATAACTGCAAAGACATGTGCATTAACAAATATATCACAATGATTTACCTGGACAGCAATTTGAAACGAAAGTAGATGAAGTCTGACTTAGACCACATTTTAAAATGATTTTAAATACATTTAAATTTAATATATTATATTGTGTTGTATACAATTTATTACTGAATAGATTTATATTTTATTTCCATTGCATTTAATTTAGTTTAATTATATATATGGTATATTTATTTGAAAACAAATTACTTACAGTGAAATTCATTAATTCATGAAATACTAGTAACGTTAGAATAAAGATTCTATTAATATGCCCGAAATTCAAGTCAATTGTTTATACTTTCTAATAAAGTCGAGAAATTTTACAAGATCCTTAAAAATTAAAAAGTTAAAAAATGCAAAGAAGAGTTATAAAAATTGTCCCCAAAAAAGTATTTTTAAAATGACAAAATGAAAAGAATATCAATATTATTACAAATACAAATTAAAAAATTCACAACATTTTAAAACCTAAATTAAAGTTGAACAATTATCGAAATTTTGTAATAAAATGAAATGGTTGAACTTGTAATAATATAAAATAAATTGAATTAGCCAAATAACAATAACAACATTTGAAAATCAAGAAGAGTCTAAAATAAAAAATTTAGAAATCATCAAAACTGTTAAAACAAAATGTAAATTAGGTTTTCATCCAATATTAAAAGTTAGAACTTAACTCTTATTTTTGATACTTTTTATAACTAAAATGCATTTTAATAGACTTAAATTACAATTTTTTAAATCATTTAAAATATGATTTATAAACAATAATAATATAAATATCGAAATTAAAGTAAAAATATAATTTAATATTAGACTGATTTTTTAAATAGTAGTGTAGTTAACATTCGCCCATGTATTAGATAAACAACTTTATTTAAAAGTTCACAAATTATGGCAGATTCCTGCGGTTCACTCAAGTTTTTAGCTCGTCATATTAGAAACAGTTTTAATTGAAAATTTCAGAAACTTCAGCTTTTTGAGATTAAAGCATTTATGGCCTAGCTACATGCTGAGAATCTCAGAGAATGTGATTAGAAATCTGAATATTAAAGCATTCACCACTGACCGAGATGTTGCGGACTCGAACACAATTTGGCACTCAGAGCTTGGACTTGCATTAGGCCCAATTGAGTGACCGAAAAGAAAAGCTGCCACATTTTGGCATGTTTCACATTTTACGTACGAGTTTTGAGCTGCATTTGATTTGCTAACGAACTGAGGACATCATTGCTGCGATTGTTGAAGTCGTAGTTGTTGTATGAGCAACTTGAATATGCTGTGGGAGCAGGAAATGTACCGAGTGTATCCGCAAGGAGCAGTCGGCAAGCGTTTCCTGTGTGCCATCCTCTGGTCTGCATCCGCACCCCTTTTGCCCACTTTCCCCCTCTTTGCTGCACTGTCCAATGTGAGTGTCTGCTAGATGCAGATAACAGGCATATATGCACACACACACACACATACATGCACTCGCTTGACGTCAAGATTTGCTTTGATGTCTTTTTCATGTACCGACCAAGTCAACCGAACCCAGGCGAGGTGTGGAGCGTCGAGGGGCTGCTTCTGCTGCTGCTGCTGCTGTGGGCTCCGCTTTTGGGTGCGGCTGCTGTTGCTTTTGCTGTTGCTTTGTCCATCTCCGTGTGGGTTGACAACAATTAAAAAGTGACGGGCCGCATTGATGATGATGATGATGACGATGATGATGACGTCCCTTCCCCTTTGCCCGTTTGGACGGGGTGTGGCTTGCTGCCAACTTAAGTAGGCAGCAAATACATGTACAAGTTGTATCCAGCAAATCTCTGATTTCCTCTCTCTCTGCTACCCCTTCCACTTTTCTCTCTCGCGCTGTCTCTAAGCATTTCAATTGCCTTTGTTTATGAACAAATCTCCCGCCCACCCACGAGGCATTTTGCTGAGAAAGAAAAGAGAAAAAAAAAAACCCAAAACGCTTTGAAGTTGAAACCGTCATCTCTTCTACACTTCTCTTTCTCACTCGCTCACTTTCTCTGTAGCTGTCTCGCTTTCGCTTTGCCTGTTTTATTTTTGGAGCAATTTTATTAGCAAAGGGTTGGCCGAACGCTTTGAAGTTCAAGTATTGCGGCAAAGCATTGATATTTATATGTGTATGTATGTCTGTCTGTACGTACAACGAAATGAATTCAACTCACAGATGTACGAATGTATGTTATGTACGTATGTATGTATAGAATGTACATAATTATGTCGTCTGTTTGGCACATCAAACATGAATCGCCAAAGCGTCACAAATTGAAATATCACATCAATTTGCCATGCGGCCGTCGCGCTTTGTAATAAAAGTAAATAATAATTTAATAAAAGCCGCAAAAAGCATTAAACGCTGACGGCAAAGAACAAAGGGAACAAGCAACGGCAACAGCTAAAGCCAAAAGGCCGACGATGCCGACAACAGCTGGCGATTGGCGGATGACGATGGAGGTGGCGATGGCGATGGCGATGAAGATGGAGATTCAGATATAAGCACGAATGCTTTGGGTATTCTCTTGTGTGTGCTGCAGAGCTCACGAGCGCCCTCTATGTGTCAGTGTCAGTCAAAGCGGTTTGCGCATGCGCCTTTTGCAGCTGTTCTTCTCTCTCTCTATCTCTCTCTCTCTCTCTGGCTGACCGCTTCAAATTGATTTGAACGAGCGCTAAAACTTCGGACAGCTGATAAGAGCAAGCCGACAAGGCAAACTTTTCGCACGGGTGGCACAAACATTCACAGTTGCCGCAAGCACCACACACATACAAAACAGGACAGACGGACGGACGGGCAGAGAAGCAGATAGACAGACTGACTGGCTGACCAGTCAACTGTTCCTCCGATTCGACTGTGTGATGGCGGCGGCGCACATCAAAAGCTGCTGCTGCAGTCCCCAGCCAACGAATCGAGCAAGCAACCAAGCAACCAGGCAACCAGGCAACCATCCAACTGGCCACTGACGCCTGCGGGCCAAGAGAGCTCAATGCACATGAAACTGTTTTGCCGACCACAGTGGGCGAGGGTGAACACAGATCGTAGCTGCTTGGCTAATCAAGCATGATCATCATTATGATCATCATCATGACCATCATGAGCATCATCATGCGGCATTTACAGTTAGTTGGTCACACGTGGCAAATGCATAATGACAGAGTGACAGCAAAATTGCAAAACAACAAAAAAAAACTCATTGCATTATTTATCGATTACAATCGATTTATGTTTTTTCTTTTATGGCTGTGATTTTATTTGCTGTTCATCAAGCACTGCGGAGCCATCAAAGTTTATTATTGCGCATCGTAAATGCAATTGATAACTTATAATGTGCTTACTTAGCCTAATTAGCAATCACTAGCGTTAACTTAATAATCTCAAATGATTAGAAATAAAATGCATTAACCTAGTTATCGATCAATTGCAAGTATACGTATACGTAATATTCTCACTTTTAATTAGGTAATTGAATAAATTGTGTAATTGTAAATAAATTTAATTATTTTTAAATAAATTAAACCAATAATAAAAAAATAATTAACAAAGATATTTGCAAATAAATTATGTATAAATGAAAATTAATGTTGAAGATGAGTTCCATAAAAAAATAAATAAATAAAATAATTATAAAAATAGTACTAAGGAAATAAACATCTGTCTTTTCAGCATTATATCTGTTATACATATTGTATGTCCAACACTTTCCATAGAAAAGTATCAGTAAATATTCCTTACTGGTTTATTTTATTATGTACTTACTAAATTGAAATATTATTTTACTTACTAATTAAACGAAGTAATAGAAAATAAAAAAAGTGGTTTATTCCTTTATAACACTAGGTAATTAAATAGTCAATTTTCAAAAAGTTTTTATCAAAACTAGCATACAAATTGTAATACGAAACCTCTTTCAAATAAGAGGAATAAGTAGAATAATTAATTATTAGAATAAATTAAAGAAACAATACAATTGTGGTTAAATAATCAACTTACAAAAAGTTGGTATAAAAACTGTTATAATAATGAGAATACAAAACTCCTTTCAGATGGAGAGATGGATGTCATTTTAAAAGAAATGTCATAAATATTTCCACACATCGTTTCTATGGCAGCCATTTCATATGCCATAGAGTACACATCCTGACAAATTCCGATTATTCCGTTTGCATGCAAAAACCAAATTCCAGTTGTTGTATAAATTGACCCATTTGCTTCATACCATTTTGTTTGTTTTAAGCTGACTGAAAATTGAAATATCAGCAATCGCAGAGCATGGACTTCGTCCTATGCCATAAAAAGGAACTTTTGCTGACTCTGTGCCGTGCTGTTGTGTTGTGTTGTGTAAGGCAGTACTTTGATTTCTCACGGCTTTAGTATCCATTCCTTCACTCTACACACACTGTGTGTGTGTGTGTGTTTTTGTGTTTGTGTTGCGGCTGCAACAGCTGCCACTTTGTATCTGGTTTTCATTTAAGTTGCGGGCTTTTATGCAAATTGTGTTGTTGTTTTTGCGTGTCACCGAAATCAGTAAAAATTCTGTGGGAAGCTATAGTCCGCTCTTCCTCCTTTTCCGCCCCCTCCGGCGTCTCCACGCAATCGATAATGCAAATGGCGCAACAGCAGGCAAAAGCTTCAGCTTCAGCTACAGCTGCAGATAGCACTAAAAGATACAGATACAACAAATTGTATCTTCTTGTCAGATATTCGCTACATGAAATTTAATTTGTGAATTATGAATTTTAAATCCCCCTCCCACTTCCCCCCTCTCAAACTTTGCTTCACTTAAAATGAAACGGACACAAAGAGCAAGAGAGAGACTGCACATGTTGTCCTAAGTCTTGTGTCCTGTGTCCTGTGTCCTGCATCCTGTTTTGCTGCTTTAGCAAACTTTGTCCTTTTGTTGCCAGTTGCGTAACTCAAAAGTAATTAAATTGCAAAATGCACACACAGCCGAGCCCTGAGCCAAAAGCAAAGATAGGGGCGTGGCAGAGAGCTGCAGATACAATTGCTATGTGTGTGTGGCAAAAGTCAAGTGTTGCAAGTGAGGGGGAGCATGGCAACATGTTGACAGCTGCCCCCGCTCTGTTGTCCATGTCTAGGCAAAAGTTATAGTTATGATGATTGTTGATTTACAGTTTAAAGTTCTCCTCCCGTCTGTTGCTCTCCCTCTCTCTTTCTTTCTCTTAGTCTCTGTCTCTATTTCTCTGTGTTGTTCTGTGTTTTTGTGCTTTGCTCCCTTTGTGGCCTCGTGTAGCATGCAATTAATTTTGTAGCCAGCACTTCAAAGGCGCCACAAGCCGCTGCCTGAGCAACAGAGAAAGAGAGACAGAGTGAGAGAGAGAGAAGGGCTGTCAATGGGCCTTTGATGCAGTTGCTCGTTGCACCCTTCTTTCGGCTGCATGTTGTTGTCATCATCATTGCAGGCTGCCGACAGTCGCGCTAATGGTCGCTGCCAGCCAAGAGGGGAGAGACAGCGAAACCGTTGCGATCTCTGTTCCCAGCGGTAACCCGAGAGCTTTGGTATGTCAAAGTGTCTTCTCTGTCGGCTTCTCTGGAGAAGATGATGTTGCCGCTGCCGCTGTTGCTGCTGCTGTTGCGGCTGCTGCTGGAGTCGCTGCGCTTGACTGCATTGTGATGTCAATGTCAAGGCTTGACTTGTTGCCTTTGTGGTTGTGACAATCACGACGTTGTCTCTGCTCTTGTTGGCCTACTCATTTTGGCCAAGCTTGCCAATATATCTTTTTTTATACCCGCTATCCATAGGGTAGAAGAGTATTCAAACTTTCTGCCTCAAGGATATGTATTCAACAGGCAGAGGGAGGCATCTCCGACCCCATAAAGTATAGATACTTTTGATCGGCGTCAACAGCTGAGTCGTTATAGCCATGTCCGTCTGTCTGTCTGTCCGTCTACCCGTATGAACACCTAGATCTCAGAGACTATAGGAAATAGAGTTAAAATACATACAATATTAACTTCAGTACTTATGATTCCTGAAAGTTTGAATACGATCAGGTTAAAATTGTAGAAGTTATTTAAGAAATTCTCATGTGTGGCAAAAACGACTACTTACTATGGGTCTTAATTGCTTTGGTATATTTTGATTGTAGTACTATATAAATATACCAAATATAGCCTCTGGTATACTTTTGATTTTAAATGTGTATTAATTTGGAATATTTCAAGAATATTACCGCAAACTTTAAGAAAAATGGCTATTCATCAAAATGGGTATCTCCTAGTCGATCGGTTTACTTGCTTCTTTTTCTTTTGCTCTTCATGTGGTAATTGATAACCTTGGCAATCGAGCGATGTACTTTGTGGCAGGATTAGATACACTGAGAGCATTCTTGATTGCGGTTTCCAGTTTGCCATATCAAGTAGCCGCCTGTTTAACCAAAAATATGCGCATAAAATGGCTTCGAAATGCAGCAAAGGAAAAGTGCTGCTCGACTGTGGAAAAGTCAAACGAAAAGCATCCTCCACACACACATATGCTTGCTGCATAATTACACTTTTATTAACATGCAACAAGGAGAAGCCAACTGAAAAATTGCCCCAGCTGTGGCATCGTCCTCCTCTCCTCTCCTCCACCTTCTATATCTCTCTCTCTCTCGCTCTTCTCGTTGCTGCCTTGCTTCCGCTGCTAACGGCAACAACTGCCAAAACCCAAACTGCTGCTGCTTCTGCTCCATTTCTATTGTGCATGTGTGTGCAGATGTGTGTGTGTGTGTACGTGCCTTGACTGTTGAATGCAAACAGGTGCCGCGCCAGCCTGCCACTTGTCCCCACGTCCCCCTCACCCCCTTTGGCAGCTCTTACTGTGCGCTGCATCCGTCGCATCGCATCACATGGCAGTCACATCCTTTAGAGACACTTGAGGCGCACTCGGCTTAAATGAAGTGCACACGCCGTCATGCACATCAAAGCGAGCCGACAGAGCCGCCGACGAGGCAGCTAATTAGACACGCCTCCATTGGCATCGCCGCCCGTAATTAACATTAACTGTTACCCACACACACACACACACACAAACACACACACTCACTTTCATATGCTACCAAAAACTGTGTTTGGTTTTGGCTTTGTTTCGTTTTTGTTTGTGTCTCTTTAATAATATCCGCTGGGTGTTGGTTTTTACGCTTTGCTGCACACCCAAAAAATATACAAAAATAATGAAAATAAAACTATAAAGTGCTCATAAAATCATCAACAATAAAACTAAAAACAAAATATATGTGCATATGTGTATATAAAGATAATTACAGTTTCAGAGCATACCCAAAATTTATGGCTTTAATCGTTATTTTTGATAGTCAATTAAGGAAGTAATTGAAAAAGATTCATTTTTATAAAGTGGCGTAAGTGCAAAATTTTTTTTTGCAAACAACATTTGAATAATTTGAGAGAAGAAAATATTAAATTAAATTATATTCATGTGAATATGGGTAATTATATGGAGAAAATGTCGCGTGCGTAACTATTTAAGGTAAAAAATATTTATATTATAGCTTTTGATTAACACTTTAATTATAGCTAAGATTGGTTTTGGAATTATTGCTCTGTTTTCAAATAATTGAAAAAATTGAACGAATCGAAAAAATTTATATATTTTATCGTAAAACAGAAAAACTTCCGAAAATTAATTCTAGATCTTAATATAGGGCGAATCCAGAAGCATAAGAAAAACCTTACTTACATATTTTTAAATTTGTTTCAGCTTATGTTTTTTCACTTTTCTTACGTTAGATAGTTATACCTATATTATATGAATAGTTATCTGTGCAATAAAAAGCTAATTTAAATTTTAACTAATTTAACTAACAGTATTAAAAAAAAATGATGATACAATGTATAAATTAAGAATTTAAGTTTCATTCCCAGAATGACAAAATATGTTACAACACTCTTAAATATTTATGTATAATTAAGTTATTTCTCATGTAATAACAAAAAGCTTACCTCATAAGATATATGTACTATATGTATAGCTGCAATGTCTATGACGGTTTCACGGCTGACTAAATTTCCAAACGAGACAGTATGAATAGATATGATATCATGGTATAATTGTGTACAGTAAGTTGCAGTTCGGTAAATTAGTAAGTTTTTCCGCACTTTTGTTTATATTTTTTTGAAATGCATGTTATATAATTCGAGAAACAACATTATTCAATAGAAGTCTATCACATATTCATAATTTCACCATCGGCTCGATGCAGGTGCAGGGTTTAATTTTCTTTAGTCTTCTGGTTCAAACTGAAAAGCTTCGACTTAAGGAAATTAACGTGGGAACCCCAAATTAAATCAGCTCCAATTTCGTAAATTATGTTGTATGAAAGTTTCAAGTTTATAGCTCTTTTCCTTTTGATTCTGCTTACCACTTACCATTCAACTGTGACTAAGTTATTATTCTGAAAAGTATACACCAATGTTTTAAAGCTTGTTCGTCTAACGAATTTTAATTTGCATTTCATACATATATAATACTAACGCACAAAATAAAAATGTTTATTGGGTAATTTTGTTATACATATCGAACTATACTTTAATAACGCACAATATCATTTGCGGACTTTTATCACGGCTACAATCTAAACATAGTGTAAGCTAAACATACGTATAAAATAACATAAAAAAACACTTTTAGGGGGACCACAGACCAACATATGTAGATGCATAAAACCACGCTTAACACGCTAGTTATTAGAGATGTACATACATATCTTATATATAAATACAGAGATATATATATGTAGTTTATAAGGTGTGAAGTCTAGAGATATATCGTTAAGCCAAGCAATCAACTATCGACATGGCTATAAAAACGCTCGCTCCTTCGTGTCTTCCTGCGGCGATTCCTCTGTATGGGTTGAGTAAACTCCTTGATTAACATAGAGCTGCAACGGCGATAAAGTAGCAGATGGCGGTGGAGGTGGCGTCAGATCCAGCGGCGTCGTCGACGCACTTGACGGTGTCGTAGGCGTTGTTGTCGAACTAAAACTAGAGCTGCTCGAACGCGCCGATAACGATTGGGCAGAGCGCGTTCTTCGCAACGGCTCCGAGGCACCGCCACTTGTGCAGCTGCTGGGATCGCCATAGCTGTGCATACGACCCACAGCCTTGAGTGTGGTGCGATACGGTTGCTGTTGATCCTGTGCCGCCTGATTGTAGTACGATCGACGCAGTATACAGCACGTTGCCACAAATGGCACCGTAAGTATGCCACAAATACCCAGCACAATGATCAGCAGCACATCGAGACCCTCCGATCGCCAAAAGTTAAGAGTATTCGCATGTGATTTCAGGAAATCAGCTCCACCAGTCTCCAAGATAAACTCAATATGATTGAGTGCTTTGGCCGATGCCTCCAAGTTCTCGATATTCAAACGTGTCTTCAGCTTGGCCAATTCCTCTGCATAGCTACTGTTAAGCGTTAGTTGCCGTATGCCATGCAGCAGTGCATCGTACGCAATGACCTCATAACCCACAGTCAGCGAGGCACCTCTATGCTGCAAGCGCTTGGCCAGCACCACCTGCTCAGCCAATATGGGTATGGCAAGTATGGGCGTATTGCCCGCAATCGATTCCCAAACGCTTAGCTGGCCGCAGCTGCTAATAAACACCTTGACCTGCGGATGAGCTAAAAAAGCAAACAGAGAATATTAAGACACGCTCGGATAGCTGGCCAAGAGCACTCACCTAATATGGCTTGCTGTGGCCACCAGCTGCTGATCATAATGTTCTCCGGCAGCGGCTGCACAAACTGTTCCGCTTCCCACTTGAGCAAGAAGTGAAACTCCTTGAGGTGCGCGAAAACGTCCAGCAAAATGGCCAGTTTATCGCTGGGCAACTGTGCTGTCTGCACTTCGGCACCCAGACTCATGTAAATGACGCCACCAGGCGCCGATTCAATAAAGGAACGTACATGCTGCAAGCAGATTGTAATTAGTAACACGAAAGTAAAGAAATAATATTATATTAATAGTTACATTTGGCACGGTTAGCTCTGTTGGCTCCAGGAGATGCAGTCCGCCCACTTCGAGCATGTTGGGCAAATAGGCACGAGGATAATCCATGGCCGGATGGGAATTGATCAATGCTAGACTAAGATTCTTGCTCAGATCGCGATAATTGGGCAACTCCTGCACCAGTAGTTCAAAGTGATTAGAGTAAACAGACTGTTGTGAGATCAGGTGGAAAAAACTGAAAACAAAAACTAATGTTATGCAAAATAGTTGCTGAGTATTGAGGTAAAGGCTGCTCACTTGTAGGTCAGACGCTCGAATGTGCTCATCAGCGTGTTGGCAATGCGTTGACGTGTGTTCATGCGCTCCGTGAAGGGCAGAAAGTTGCTGGGATCCAGCGACGAGGATTGCGGATTGCCAAACATATTATTAAGCCAAGAGTTGGCACCGGTGGGACTGATAGCCACAGTGGGCACGCCATAGTAATAGGCCAAGCTAAAAACAAGACACATTATAATATCAACTAGGAAGTTATATGTAGGAGCACACTTACCCTAATAGCGCTTCACTTAGAAACAAATCCACAATGAGTAAATCAAACTTTTCGCCACTCGTGAGCAGTTTACGCACTTGAGGATCCGAGAGCAACAGATCCACATTTGTGGTGCCCGCATAGATCATACGAGTGAAGCGTTCCATTACGCTCTGGGCATGCATCTGTTCCGCCTCGAAGCTCATGCCCATGTCCAGCCAGTTCTGCTTCAGATCTGGATCCCCGATGCGAATCTCTCGTATATTCTCCAACGCTGGTTCACTATTATCATCAGCATCGTCGACAGCATGAGGACTGATGAGTGTCACTGAATGATTCTGTGGTCCGGCCACCAGCTGCTGTAGCAAGCGACGACCAAAGAGATAATGTGATCGCCAGACGCTGGGAAACACGGCCAGGATGTTGGCGCCTGTTGCATGGCTGCAGAGCAGCCATAACAACAACAGCTGCAGCAGACGCATCTCTTCCAGCAGTGCAATGAACCACACACGGATGAGTTCTTATGTCTGTGTGGGAGTGCTTGCTTGTGTGTGTGTCCTCGACTGCTCCAAGCTTGTTTTGGCTTATCCGGTTTGCACAGCTTCTTCTTCTTCCCCTGCGACACTATTATTATTATCTGTTGCTGTGGCTGTTGTTGCTGCTGCTGGCGCTGCAACTTGCCTTCATTTTCACACCGCTTGGCTGCCGCACTTTAGATCTTACACAATCCTACATTGCGTTTTGCACCCTGCGATAAATAATGCAAATTAGTTTAATATCACGAAATCTGGTGTGCAAAGTGCGCAACGAAAGTGAAAAGAACACCGCAACAACAATAGAAATACGTTTCTGCCAGGGCTACAGAGACCATGGCCTGCGTTCACAAGTGAATGCTCAGCGCCGCGCGTCATCGATAGCTTTCGCGACTAGTAATAAATCGATAAGTTCAGCCTAAAATTCAAATTCCCCTCAACAATTTTGAAAACCGTTTCAAATTTATTTAATAATTATTAATAATTAAAACAAAATTTATAAACTGTTAAAAACTAAGCAGTTTTAATTATATTTGTATTTGTGGATTATTTGGTTCTTTTTAACATCGCCAAAAATTAAACATTTCTAACATTCAAATGCTGCGTTTGCGCACCTGGCAAATCTTATCGTGTTTTATCGCAGCCTATCGATATTATTGCAATTTTTGCTTTCGCAATCAATTCTCATCTGAGGTAGTTACAACAAAAAATAAAAATAAACAAATGCAGACTGAAGCGAATTAACATCAATTTAAATGCAATTGTGCTAAAGCGGACTACAAAAGGTACTCGAATTATTTTATTCTCAACTAGACAACAGATGTTGCATGTTGGCAACCGGCAGACAACAACAAATACATACAGCATTTCTTTCATTCATTTGGCGTATTGCCAAAAACTTGCAGCATTGAACTGCATTAGAAGGCAAAAAAATTCAGGCAGCCAGCTGAGCAACAACGACAACGACAACTACAACACCTGGTCGCAACTTATCGCCGTCGCAATCGCGAACCCTCAGCCCTAAGTACACAACAAGCAATATAAAGTCGAATTATCGTTCAGACAGCTGACGAATTCGTTGGATAAACGTGTGCACATAAAACACATCAAGTATACGGCAATTGTACAATTACGTAAGACGCAATTCCAGACGATGCCTGAAGAAACATGTGAGTTTTGCTAGTTTTCATTGTTTTTCATCAATTACCCATAACTGAAATATTATAGCTGTTGCCAATATCGATGTGGACAAACCGCTGTTCGATGTCAATACATTTACGGGACGCTTTCAGTACTATGCCTGGATGACAGATCCACGCACTGTCCTCCTGTCTAGTGATCGTCTGCTGCAGGCCAAGCAAATGGTCGACAAGTATCGTGCTGGAGAACCCGCCAAGGATTTGAAACCCTCTGAAGTGCACTACAACATGAAGCTATATAACTCGGCATTTCATCCCGATACGGGGGAATTGCAAAACTTTGCCGGTCGCATGAGTTTTCAGGCAAGTCGCGTGACTAATCGCACATCATTCTTGGCAAGCGTTCTAATTTGTATTTTCTATTGTGTGCGTAGGTGCCCGGTGGCATGTTGATTACTGGTGGCATGCTGGCCTTTTATCGCACCGTGCCCGCTGTGGTGCTCTGGCAGTTCCTCAATCAATCCTTCAATGCGGTCGTTAACTACACCAACCGTAATGCCAACTCCCCCACCAGTGTCAAGCAGTTGGGTGTCGCCTATGTGTCGGCCACCACCTCGGCATTGATTGCCGCCATTGGTTGCAAGAACTATTGGTCCAAAAAGGCCACACCCATACTGCAACGTTATGTGCCCTTTGCAGCGGTGGCAGCGGCCAACTGTGTCAACATTCCCTTGATGCGTCAGAACGAAATCCTTCATGGCATTGAGGTAAAGAATGCCGATGGCGAAGTGGTGGGTCAGAGTCGTTTGGCCGCCGTTAAGGGCATCAGTGAGGTGATCTTCTCGAGGATCACAATGGCTGCACCCGGCATGCTGGTGCTGCCCATTATTATGCAGCGGCTGGAGAAGTTGCCGGCATACAAACGCATCAAGTGGATCAATGCGCCATTCCAAACGCTTCTGGTGGGCTGCTTGTAAGTGGCGTCTAGCGTATTAATCAATATGCTCTACTAATTGTTTGATTTCGCTTCGATTGCAGCCTGTGCTTCATGGTGCCCACAGCTTGCGCCATATTCCCGCAACAATGTGGCCTGGATACCTCAACAATGCGCACTTTCGAGCCGGAACTCTACGAGGATATGGTCAAGCGTACAAATGGCGCTGTGCCAAAGCACGTCTACTTCAACAAAGGTCTATAAGTAAGGTACTCAAATGGAAGTGGATCTTAGACAATAATGTGCTAGTTGTTGCTTGTCGTCGTCTTAGGCATTTACAAAGAATAGGCGCAACGTGTTCGTTTTGTTCCTTAACTCATCTCAGTAGACGTTAGTTATTAAGCCTAAAAGTATCTCACAATTTCAATGTTTTCTGTCTTGTTTTTATGTGTTTTATATGTCATTAGAAATTCAGCACACATTGTGTGCTATCAAAGTTTCCAAGCTACGGCTACAACGTTCAAGTTGTAATTAATTCGATTTTTGTTTTTATGTAAAACTGTGCTACATATGTATATCTGATATTCAAATGTGTTTATATACTCACGATGAACAAAAATGCTCTAGATACAGTTTAAAATTGATTTATAAAACTGCCAGTTACAATATGTTTGAGGCTTTACTTTTGATATTTCAAAGAATTGTGATTCTTTTTAAGTTCTTGACCAAGTGGAGATTAAAACCACATCCAGTCCTTGTCATCAATAGGTTGTTTTATGTTTTAGATCAAATTTGTATTGTAATGTTCACTAATAAATAAAAAAAATACGAAAGTTGAAATTAAAAACTATGAAAATGTTTAGTTGCATTTAAAACGAAAACTTCAGATGTGTGTTGCGGGTTTATAAACGGTTTTATTAGGTATATTGTTTTGTATCTTGTATATGTATATGTATACATATATATGTATATATAATCGTTTATATATATATATCGTAATTAGCAAATCTTTGCGGAGTTTCTTCATTGGATTGTGTTGTAAAATTTACAAAATGTGCAAAACACAACTAGTTAGAATTATAATTATAATTATTATGTTCTTGGTTAAGTACGAGGAGACTTTATGTATTGTTTTTTGTTTTATTGTTCGACTATTAATCGGTAATTTTTACTCATAGTTTGTGCTCTTGTACTATACTACAACAAATGGTTTCGGTTGCTCTTATTTTCTCTTCGTTTCATTTCGTTTGTTTTTTGGACATTTTCAAGGTACAATTTGAATTGATTTTCTTTTTTCTTTATTCCATATATTTAAGTTTTTCGTTTGGTTTTTTTTTTTTGTATTTATTTTTCACTTTTAATTTTCGTTAAAATGTTGGCACTGTCGCAAAATTCTAAACATTGATGAAAAAATTCAACACTCAGATATACAATATACAATATGTAAAATTGTGTGTGTGTTACTTAAGTTTAAAAACGCACTCCCGCTCAGCTGCCACGCCCCCAAAATGCAATGGGGCGACTTTATAACAAATGCGCTGCCAAGCAGCTAATTTCGTTTCCGTATATTTTCACATGTAAAATGTCTGAATGGAAAATGCAATTTTCAATTTCCAAATTCCTTTTCATACACTTTAATTTTCAACTCGTTTCGCGCACAATAATCAGCAAACATTTATTTATTCTTTTGTTATTTAAGTTTAATAATCGTGAATTATTTACTTTTTCAAAATGGTCAACACACAAATTATTCGTATTCGTATGTTCCGCAATGAAGGGACTTTATAAGGTTTATTTAATTCTTGCCATTATTATTTTTTGTTTCTTACTGACTGAGGCATTTAACAATTAAATGGCTTTGATTGCAAACATTGAAATTACTTATTTAAATTTGCATTTCATTGGGCTCAGAATCCGTAGGGTTTTAGGCAAATCGTGTGCGCTTACAATGAAGGAACTCGTTCCGTTTTAGCTGCCTTGTTTTTCTTAATTGTTTTTATCAATATCAAAAACGTTGTCCACACTTTTTTGTGATTTAAAAACATCAGACTGTTTTGTCATAAACCTTGCAATGAATCTGTTAGTTGGGAATTGTTTATAAACCCAGCATTAATAAGACAAGTTTGGATCGGGGGCTGTCAAATATTACACGAGCTCCTTAACATCGAGATTATTAACTTGTTTTTTCTAACAAATTTGTAATAAACTCTGAATTTGGTTTTCTTTGTTTATTTTTTACACCAAGTTTAAATACAATTTATATCAGCGCGGTTGACGGCTGACAAAATCTTGCAGAGCTGTTGATAACAACGAGCGCGTCATACGTGGCGTATGCGTTACCTATGTCAAATTCCTGAACTTACCATCACAAGTATTTCGACTGTACTGCACTGTGGTCATCTGACTCCTCCACCTTCATCTCCACTATAAAATCTGTACAAACATTATCAAATTCAACTCCCGATTTGTTATTCCATCTCTCGGATCTTCCATAGTCAAATATCCTTAGTCTCTTCGAGCCAAGTCTCTGCTTTGCCAAGCTCGACGCCTTGCCGAACTTTAGTTCTACAATTTAATCTTCAACTCTTCGGTACTTATTTTCGTTCGTTTCAATAGATTTCGTTTCTATTGAATGTATGTTTGTTTCTTCCCCATTTTTATAATATTTTTCTTTTGCGCACAGCCTTTTTTTCGAAATATTTCTGCTTTGTATTTTACATTTTCTTTCATTTATTTATTTTTGTTTTCTTTTTGAATGGTCACCTTATGAACCATTGTTATTCGTGATGACGACACCTGATAAATTTTTGTACCAACATTCATCAAGGACTTGCCTTATTCTTCTTCATCTTAATCTTCTCAATCTTTGCACGTTTCAACGTTCATTTTTTAGAATATAATTTTCAATTTGTTTCTGTTTTTTTTTGTCTTCGTTAAAACTCTTATAAGCTAGACAAAAATTAAATATTGCAAAAGAAAAAAAAAACAAACAAGACGAACAAACCGTTAATTAGGCGCGCCTTGAGGCTTTTTTTTGTTTAGTTATATTCAATTTTAAGTTTCTCTTTTATGCTCTGCCTCCAATCTTCGTCAGTCCCCCGAGGTCGTGTTTCTGACATTTTCATCTTCTTTTTGGTTTTTTTTTTTCGTTGCTCAAAATAATAATAAATATCTGCTTCATCGTTTTGTTGTTTATTTCGCATTTTTAGTATTTAATAATCTGCTTGCAACTTCAACTTTTGTGTGTATCATTTTTACATTTATATGACTTGGCTTTTCCATATATTTATATCATAGAATATATATATATATATAAATGGTTTTCTTAATCAAATTGTTTTTCGTTTCTTTTGTATATAACAATTACACATTTATTTAGTAAAATTAAAAAAAAACTATGCGCCTAAAAACAGTTTTGTAAAGTTTAAACTTTATAAATAACGCGATTTCATATTTTTTGTGTTTCTGTTTTGTGTATTTTCTCTTTTTGTATTATTCATTTATTATGGTATATTAATATTACTTCATATTCAACTTGTTTTGACTTGGCTTAGGAGTTAATTACAAACATGTACATAAGGTATTACAGTATATGTATATATATATATTTGTATATGTATGTAGATATATTATATATAAATATATTTCATATATTCTTTTAGTGGTTGTGTGTGTTTGAATTATTTTCCATTTGCAAATTACTGCGAGACTATTTCTTAATTCATTTTTGTTTTTTCTTGCGTTAGACTTAACTAGAAATTATATCTTATATTTATAGTTATTTTAGATTATTTTTTATGCTTCATATGTATGCGTGTGTGTGTTTGTTTGTGTTTGTGTGTGTGTGTTGGACAACCAAAGTAGGAAAAAGAGTTTTGCTTTGTTTCTGTTTTGTGTTTGTTTTGTGTGATTAGACTGGATTTAAGCCGATCCCTGCTCTTCGCACTTGTTCTTGCGGCCATCCTCGAGGACGTTGACTGGGACCAGCTCAACCACCGAAACAGCCTCGGCTGTGGTTGTTGTGGACGTGGAGGAGCTGGTGGTACTGGCCGGCGACATGTTGTCCGCATTGCCCGGTGGCGGCGAACTGGTCGCAATTATTGTTGTTGGCGAGTCCTGACATTGATGATGACTACAACTATTACTACTACTACTGGGTGGCAGCACAAAACTCTTCCCCACAAGCTGATCTCATTTGAGTTCCGTATCCGATGCTGGCGTCCAGCGATCGAACTCAATGCCCGAATCCGGTGACACGCCCGTTGCCTTGGCCAAATGTGCGGCCATAAATCCGCCCGTTTGCATGCACTTGCAGTCGGCTGCAATGCAATTGCATGAGAATTTCGAGCCCGAGCGACCGCAGCGGGCGGCAGCAACTAGGCTGGGATTGGCACTCAACGTTGTGGCCGAAGAGCAGCTGGCCACTGACGCCGCCGACGGACTGCCGCCCTCGTCCATGGCCTGACCGTCGGAGCAGGAACTGAGACGCAATTGGCTCTCAAAGGACTGCAGCTGATGCATGAAATGGAAGTTGGGCGAGACATCCGGTTTGCGTGCCCGCACCAGCATGAAGGCATCGTTCAAACTGAGCGCCCGAGTGTGCATCAAATAGGCGAGCGTCACCGTCACCGAGCGCGACACGCCCGCCAGGCAGTGAACCAGCACTGCCGAATTGGCACGACGAGCTTCCTCTGGAAAATATGAATTGAAAACCGAAGTTAGAAATGAATTAAAGTAGGAAATTAATGTAAGCTTACCTATAAACTGTATGGCGGCTGGAAAATGCATGGCCACATCCTGGGAATAGTGATCAGTTATGGGTATTTGTAGATACTTTATGACGCCCAGCTGCTCAAACTCATTCGGCAAATCGGGTGTCACATTCAGCACATACTGGAAAATCGAAACGAAATATGATTAGCAATTGTTTTATTTATAATTTATCATCTTTAAACTTACTTTAATGTTGTACTTTTGCAAAGCATTCGAGTCACAGCTGTGCGAGGCGTTGCCCAGAAACAGGCCGGGCACTATTTCAACGGGCACCTCATTGAAATTATGATGATGATGGTGATGATGATGATGTGTGGTGCTCTCGCAGTCCGAGGATTCGCCGGAGCTGCTACATGCCGAATCGGAATGTGGCGTGGAAATGCGTAGCGATCTGTAAAACAAAGTTGTAAAGAAAGGAGGTTATAAATTGTTGACATAAATGTGGAGCAGTCAGAAGAATAGTAGCGAGCACTCTATTAAAACAGATAAGATTCTTTATGTTGCCTTAAGAGTTAAGTATTTAATAAATAAATGAAACTATTGGCTGCTGCTTTGGTAATAATTATTTTCTATGTAATGTGGTGAGTTCCCAGGTTCCCAGTTTATAATAGCAAAAGTTTCTTTACAATTCTTGTAGAAAATTTGATCACGTTTATATAAAAGTTGAAAGTATTAATATAAAATTACTAGTGAAGAACTAAGTATCAAATAATTAGATAACTTTAGTAGTTAATACTTTTTGAACAGATAAATCGAGCGATAAAGATAATCAATTTTCTTTAGGGCGATTCTATCTCTAGTTAAAAATGTATCAGCTTTAAAATAAGCTGAAGAAGATACAGCAAAAACAAATAAAAAACAATAATAATTCTATCGCTAATTAACCATTGCTTTAAGCAGACATTGAGATTTAAAAATAGCAAATATCATTGAAATTCTTTCGACTAACTTTGCGGAGAGTTTTACACATTTTAAACTTTAAATTATGAATTTCAGTGCTAAATGACACAATATGTTTCCATTGTGTTTTAAGAACATCAGTGGATGTTGTCACTAAATGCTACCTACGAAATATTATTATTTTATTGAAATAACAAATATAATTCCCTATTGCAGAAGGACTAAGGCCTTCAGACATTTCTAGGAAACAATCTTTAATTACTTTATTACTTTAAAAAGGAAATAATGAAGAACCGATTACCAATTTCCAATTACCAATTACCTATTTATTCAATTGAATAAATAAAAGAAAAAATAATTCTTTTTAAATATTTCTAGTATCAATTATGTGTCCCCGAATACTATCAAGTTAGTTTCAAATATTATGTCATCGAAAAAACTTACCTCAGACCCATCAATTGATCGGCCTGTGTGTTGCGACTAGATTCCATTTCTTTGCTGTGCGCCTGGTTGTCGTCCTCACACCATTCCGGAAATGCTTGATGAAAACTGGAGAAGCCATCTGCAAGCACACACCGAAAAAAAAATAAAGATACATATGAAACATTAGATACAGATATAGATACTGAGAGAGATACAGATACAGATATAGATACGCAGGTTAAGTTTACTTTTGAACTATGCGGTAAGTTTGTGTTTCGTTTTTTGTTTTGTTATGTTTTTTTTGTTTGGCTTTTTGTACGCTTGAAAAATATTTCGTTATGCTTGGCCAAGTGTGGCCTTTTGGTCTATGGGTAAGACAACACCTACAGCAGCCACTCCCCTCTTCCCCCTTCTTCCTACCACCTTCCATGAATGTGTTGCTGTGAAGCGTGCGTGAAATTCTTGCAGTTTGTGCGGCTCATTCATAAAAAGAAAGACGCAACGACTTTCAATTAGAAACGGAAGTGGCCGCCATACGAGACCAGAGAAAGACAGACAGACAGAGAGAGAGAGAAAAGGAAAATCGCGGCAAAACGGAAATGCTGTTTCTATATTTATGCACAAGTATCGTATAAGCCGGCACACAAACTACGAATACGAATATGAGTATGAATATCTATTCATCCATCCATCCATCCATCCAGTCAGCAGCTACAAGTATGATGACTCGCTGCGAATTGTCATAACACAAAACGGAAGCTTACAATTTCCTACTTGGCGCATAATAAATGCGATTCCGCATTTGAAATTGAGCAAACAGCACAGCACAGCACAGTACTGGGAAAAGCCAACACACACACACAACAATAACAACAACAGCAGCTATAAGAAAGAGCAAGCAGTCGTCGGGTCAACGGGTTGTATACGTGTTCAACGCCTTGCCGAATATGCGGGCAAACTTGCAGCAGGTATAATGTAAGTGGGGAGAAGCAATTTCTCGACCCGCACAAGTGTCCAGAGCACTCCAAGAAACAAAATCAGCATCAACATCAGCAGCAACAGAAGCAGAAGCAGAAGCAAAAGAGTGATCCAAGGGCTATTGGAAAACTCAAAACTGCATTTGATGGCAATTTCCGTTGCAACAGAAAATAGTGGAAAATTGTATTACACAGACCAGCTTCCCTCTCACTCTCTCTCTTCTCTCTCTCTCCCTGTCTGCTTTGTAGCCCATTTCAAAATGCAAATAAACCGATTGACATGAACAGGACACAAAACGCGGAGAGCGACGTAAGGATGGAACTTCGTCTACATATGAAAATTGAATGCGGCTGAACTGGCGTTAATAGAAAATGGGATATTTCCAATTTTGGACATTTAATCGATGAGCCAAAGCGCTGTCAGTTCTGAGAATGGATAAGGTCGTGTCTAAAGTCTGAAGGTAGTCTTCACATTGAGCTCGAAATAAAGTATATTCCATATGGAAGATTTTAAAAATATTTTCAGTATTTTACACCTCAAATTTTAAGTTTTCAATTAAATTATTATTATTATTTTAAACTTGAGTTAAATTAAATTACAGTATTTTTTAAATATCAAGTATTAATTGTATTTAGTATTTTCTAAACGCTGAACGATTATTTTCAGTAATTTAATTGAAATACATTTCAAACTTTATGTTTTAAATATAATTATATGTTTTCGGCATCTCAATCCTCATAAACGTTAAATTTAAAATCTTTAAATTAAATTTCAGTATTTTTTATATATCAATTATTAACTGCATTCAGTATTTTTAACTACTAAAAAGTGTTTTCGGTATTTAAATTGTTATACATTTGAAACTTTAAGTTTTCAATTAAATTGGATGTTTTTGGTATTTCTTTAGTATTCTTTAAATATCGATTCTTAATTGTGTATGTTAATTGTATGTTAATGCAATACTATTTCAAAATTTGGTTTTCATTTAAATTACATTCTTTTAATGCTGAAATTGAAATAAAAAAAAATAAATTTATAACTTAGTATATTAGCAGTATCATAGTATATAACATATACTATAATAGCTTACTACTGCTTTTATGTAACCTATTGAGCTTATTGATTTGCAGTTAACGCCTTTTAGCGGGAAATTGCAATTACTTAAGCGCGGCTACCGCAGAAGCGTGCCATAAACAATATTACTAAGTTGATAATTCATTGGAACTACATTACATTCATTGCTTTCAACAAAAGCTTCCCGCATGCTAAAATCGGCTAAACTTAGTCAGCTACAGTTGAAATATATGTATGTGTTTATTTTGTTGTTTTTTCGAGTTATTTTCGAGCTCAATTTGAGGCTGGCTTTCTACCCACATGTGGCGAACTCTGCGGCACAGCGTTTGACAATAGAAATTGTTTTATAAATAGAAATTTATTTGATTTTCAATTGTGGTTTTGGCATAATTTGCGCGTGTTGCGCTTCCTGTTTTTGGGGAGTCGCAACGGACGTTCGTTGTACGTGTCCGGCAGTCTGCTTCAGTTCAACCGAACGGATGAAGGTTGTTCCACAAAACGATTGCGACTGCAACGCACACACACACACCCGCATACACACAGTGCGTCATCCGCCTGAGAGGGGGAGGTGGAGGGGGAAGTGAAACCTGACCGCAGGCCAATTGCGAGTAGGCAAATTAATTAGCCTGGCCACCCAATTGGGCAGAAACTACGATCCAAAACATAGCACAACGAAAAAAACCCCCTCATCCAAATAGAAAAGTGTATGAAACTCAAGTCGAGCGACCGCTTGTCTAACTGTTTACGCGACAATAGTGCGCCTACGTCATATCCGTTGAGAGCGAAAGAGAAAGAGATAGAGAGAGAGCCCATTGGGGACTAATAACTAGGCAAATGTGAATGAATAGCGCTTCAATGCTCTGAGTGTGTGTGCGTGGGCGTATTACATATGTGTGTGCATGTATGTGTGTGTGTGTGCTGGGTGCTCAAGTTAAGGCACAAGCAAAGTGAGCTAAAAGTTACTTAACTCACGTTTTTGCACCTTGTAGACAACTCTTTGCAAACGGGCATAATGAGGCAGTCAATAGTTAAGATCGAAAAAGATTCTAGTTTGATATTTTATGACAAAATTCATATGCTACAAATAACTTTGCAAAGTATTCTTAACTATAAACTACAAGTAATAAATGTATGGAAATAAGATTTACTTTTCATTTAAGTTCAAAAATGGTTGAAAATGTAAGTTATTATGTTACAAAACAGATTTGAAAAGAATATTTTATTGAACATTCACGCCCTTCTTAAATTTGTTGTGAATATAATTTCAAATTTGCAAAACTACAAATGTAAAATACTTAGAAATGAATTTCAAATTTGATATAATTTGCGAAGAATTCCATAAATATTTCAGCGCACTTTTTCTTAAATTTTCAAAACTTAAATGATTATATTTAAAATGTTTGAAAAGAAATTTCAGTTTTCAGAAAAGTTCAAGAAATATCAAAATTGATATTTTACGTAAAAATATAAATGATTTTTTTTAATTTTTTGTAGATAAAGACAACATTTAAAAAAGTAAATAAACTATATTTGAATCAAAATGTTTTTAGAAATAAATTTCACTGCTTCTTTTTAGTTCAATAATAGATGGTATTCGATATTTTATACTAAAATACCTAAGTAAAGAATACTCTTTAAGAAATCCTTTCAAAGAATTCACTATACATTTTTTAAATCATGCTCCCATTTATAAATATGAACTAGGTAAAAAGCCGAAGAATTTCAAAATAGTAATAAATTCTACTTATTGTTGAAGACTTCAGCCTGATCTTCTGACTCCCAAATATTTTGGCATTCATTGAGTGCAGCGCACTTGACAGTCGAGCAGACGCAGCAAAAGCTCAGCAAACTGGACGTGTTCTTGCTCATTTTGTTATTTTTGTATTTTTTAACTCACAGACAGACAGACGGGGCAGATGGACAAATAAACAGGCGCGGTAGATAAGGCAGAGACAACAACAACAACAAAAAAAAAAGTAAAAATAAAATCAAATGAAATAAAAGCGATAAAAATTATAAACAAACAAACAAATAAATGGCAACAGCAGCAGAAGCAGCAAAAGCAGCGTCGCAGCGAAAACAATGAATGGAAAAAAGACACGATTCCCTCGCTATCTCGTTCACTCTCTCGCTCTCTCAATCTAACTGCATATGTCAGTCTCTGTCGCACTCTCTAGCGAGAATATGGAAAAAGCGAACGAACTGCGACGACGACGACGACGGCGACTTTTTCGCCAGTTGTAAAAACTGCCATGTATTATTTATAATGTTATTTGGAAGTGTGTTTGTTGTAGTTGCTGTTGTTGTTATTGTTATTGCCTTAATAAATAAATAATCCAAATTTTGCGCTTAGCATGACAAGCACATCCCGTGGGCGGTGGCTGAAAATATTCCAAAAACAAAAAACAAACTCGAAACTCAACTAACCATGGGTGGGAGACTTTTGGAGTTGTAAGCAGAGTGAGGTTAGAAACCAAGTGAGAGAAGAGTGGGGGAGAGAGGAGTGAGGGAGAGGGGCGACACACACTGTCAAGCTGAAATCCGGTTTTAAAGCCCACAATAGACACAATGACAATAAATAGGCAATATGTATGTATTTTAAGTAGTTTGCGCTTCTCGCGCAGCTCACAAATTGTTAGTGTTATTTATTTATCTTTATTTTTTTTTTTGTATTTTTTCAAGTTTACATTTTTCACGTTTTGAAGGTCGTTTCCACAGTGTGCTCTTGTCATTATTGTTGTTGCTGCTGCTTTTGCTGTTGCTGTTGCTGTTTATTGTGTGAACTCATCAATGAAACAATACACAGCGAATGCGACAACACAAAACTGTATACTTAGAGAGATACTATATAGCAGATATAGTATATGTTGATACAGCAGAGGTAGACTTATATGGTGTGCTGACTGTGTGATAAAACACTTGCGAATATTCATTCGCATTCATTCATTGTGAATATGAATGACGATAAGAGAGATGGCGACCTTTGAAATTGCTTTTCTTTTTAATTTTGTCAACAATATTTGTTGTGCATAGTTTTTGCTTCAGCTGATGCTTCAATGCTGATGGTGTTGGCAATTAACTTTGGCTCTGCATTCTAATATTCTTGCGCTTGCCACTCAATCAATCAATCAATGAGGCTGTAATCAATCAACTTGACTATTTAAAATGTCAACTGATTGCGGTGGGCGAAGCAAAACCAAAAAAAGGAGAGCGACACATCAAAACATTGTGTGGCAATTTCTTAACAAATTAATTTTACATGCGCGCTGCTGACAAATGGCAAAAAAAAAAAAAAAGAAAAAGTCAAAGGCAACGAGGGAAAAGCCCTCGAAGAAAACGCAAAGTTAACTCAACAACTTTTTGTTGTTGTGCAATGCATTAAATAAATTCTCATCAAAGGCGGAAGTGGCAGCGTCATTAATATGGTTTTGCCTTTCGCTTTTCCATATTTTTTAAACCTCCCCCGCACCTTCGCCCTCTTGCATTTCCCATTTGTTTATACGGCGGGCAGCTAAAAAAAATGTTGCTCCAAAAATAAGCACAGCCAACGCTGGAAAATTTGGGGCGTCTGTGGAAATGTAAACAAAATGGGGCCATTTCGGGTTGTTTCTTTGCGCTTCTCTGTATTTTTTGTACATTTTTTTTACATATATATGCGAGTATATATATGTTTTTTGTACGACAAATACATGTGTGCATATCGCCCGATTATCTGTCGAGTGTTGTTGTTGTTGCTGTTGTTGTATGATGCCCCATTCTGAGTTCTGAGACCGCCAGACTCGAGACTCGAGACTCTCTGTGTGACTCATTGACAAATAGCATTGAACTGCAGGCGATGTTCGCCGTTTGTCGGCTGTTTCATTCATGGAGCATGGAGCCAGCCGTGCTATATACTTGCTTCTTATGTATCGCTATATATGATACATATATATACACGTATATATATTTATAGTACGCGCCATTGTGCAACACATGGCTGACTGCATTTGCTATGATCGAGTAAGTGACTGAGGGGAGCACAAGGCGGAGCGGGGACGGGGGGCTGGGAGGAGTGTTGGCTTTGGGGTGGCATATATGCATCAACGCATAGGCGGAAGCGTGCTCAACAAACAGAACGCCGCCATGGCCACACACATGGCGTATGCGTAATATTGATTTTATTCCTCGTTCATATGCATATGTGTGTGAGTGAGTGTGTGAGTGTATGCGTGTGGTATCCACAAACAAATCCTTATGACAAACAGAGCAAATGCGTAGCTAAACAGCAAAAGAGGCATTATCGAAAACGAAAACTATTTGGAATGCATTTAGCGGCGGATTCCATGGCATCTGCTCATGCATGGCATTAAACCATTAATACACTCTATATACTTTGGGCATGCCAAGCGGCCATTATTCCATTTGAAACAGTTTCAGAATTTATGTGGAAATTCCACTGAAGCAGAGACCACAACAATGCAAATGGGAGTAAATGTATCACATCATCAATTATTTCGAACGAATTGCATTTCGATAGCAAATTTGACGTTTGTGCATCGCTAGTTGTGGTTATCGATTAAACTGGCAGTGCGATAACACCAAATTCGCAAACCGATAACTTTGCCCACACACATCAATTAAGCAGTGTGTGAGTGTCAGTGTGTGTGTATTGCATGTGGATGCCATTCCACTGTTTGAGCACTTGACGTAACGACGTCGACGTCGGCAGTTACAACAGCAGCGACAACGACAACGACAACAACGCCCACGCGACATAAACACAACGACAACAAGAACAAGCAAGCAAAGCCGCTGAAACCACCTACGGTCATAATACCAAAAATGAACGTGGCTGAAATTGTATTTGCAACAACAACAAAAGCAACAGAAGCAGCAGCAGAAAACAACAACTACAACGCGCATAGCACAACACAAAAAAAAGTAACCAAAATTCTACATAAAGCAACGCCCGCGCTCACCAAAATATTTATTGGGAATGAGAGAGGTGCGAAGAGAGAGAAAGAGAGCGAGAGTGAGACAAAGGCACAATAGCGAGAGCTCAGCTCTGAGCTCTGAGTACAAATTTTAGCATAGACAAAAACCGGCGCACAGCTTTTGCTTATATTGCTGCTGTTGCTGTTGCTGCTGCAGTTGGTGGACTTTGGGGCGTGTACACCTGTTATACACACACACATACACATACACAAACATTGGCACACAAACATAATTGCTGAAAATGAAAGAGAGTTTGCTTTTACATAAGCCGATGTTGTTGTTGTTGCTGGTTGCTGCTGCTTGCCTTCAAAGTCGAACGCGGCGCCCAAAATGCCAAAATGCTTTTTATGAATGAATGCGCAGCGAAAGAAGAAAGAAAAAAACTATGCGCACATGGTGAAAGAAAGCAAAAGATAAAAGGCAAAATGGCAACGAAGAGTGAAACGGAGACAGAGAGACAAAGCGAGACAGCACGACGACTTTGTGAATAACGGACAAAGCTTAGCACGCAACTATTTGTTAAATGGCAATTTTGCATTGAAAATGAGACGCACACACACACACACATACAAACACAACAAATGCGACAAATACATGTGTATAACAAATGAGGAAAAAAGTCATGGCCCCGTGTGTGTGTGTGTGTGTGTTTGTGTGTCTTTAGAGTCTTTCATTCCATTTCCATGCCATTCATGCATTCAATTGAATTCGTTGCCACATTTTTAGTCAATTTAATGCAATTTGCACACAGCAACTGACAGAGAGAGGGAAAGAGAAAGAGGGAGAATGCGAGGTGAGCTTTAAAGCTGACAGCAAGCTGACGTTCGACATAATTTCCAGCAAACTGCGATGGCTTCCGCATTGGCAAAGCTGAGCAGCTGAGCAGCAGAGATGCTAAAATGCCGCTCGTCAGTTGGTCAGTCGATCTGTTGCACAGCCTCTTAACTAGTCAACCACTCGTTCTACATTGTTGCACATGCTAATCGCTGTGCCACAGTCACGTTGCAAGTGTGAGAAGCGGCAAACAGTAGCGACAAAAGCTGCGAGAGAACTTTAAGTTTAATTGAGGAAAAGAATGCTATTAAATTTTTGTAACTATAATGATATATTAACTAATTTAAACAAGTAGTTTTCTTTAAATTTAAATTGCTTGTGAATAAATTCTCCCTAGAAATAAGTTTTCTAAAATTCTTAAACTACAAAATCTTGTGACCTATTTATGAGAATTTTTACTAAAATTTGTTTCCTCACAACTCTTAACTGATTATCGATTTCTGAGCATTTAAATACCACATAGATAACATAAATTAATCCTTTTCCTACTTGACGTCATCTAATTCTTGCTATGCCAACCAATCATAGACTTAAATTACAACTATTCCCATTTTGCTTTATTCCTAGCGAAACTTTCGCTTCATTTAATATTTCCCAGTTGGCTTAAATTGCCATCGAGTTCTTTTGATGGCATATCAAGAGCGAGTTTACTGCGTCGCATAAGCAAATATCTTTCGGCGTTTGCCAAACAATTAAAGCACGTTAGCATAAAAACCTCCAACCATCAACGATAGACCCAAAACATTTAAGACTAATGACAGAGTTTATATTGCTTTTGTTTTTCTATTTTTTCTTGTTTTTTTGTTGTCGTATACGCAATATTTGAGGGGGTTTATATTTCTAACTGTTGTCGTTGTTGTTGTTGCTCATCTCATCGTGGCTGCTGCGGTTCAGCGTGTTATTCTGGCCAAAATGTCAAACTGCGTAAGCCACGCAGCTTATACCAATAGTAGAAAAGGAGGAAGGGAGGTCGTCGGGTCTATCTCTCTATGTAGGTCCTGGCCTTTGAGCAGCTATAAATAACACGGAGCAGCTTTCGAGGTATTAGTCGAGAACGTCCTGCGGGACCTTTTTGCCTTGGCTAGCTAGCTAGCTAGCTGGCTTTTTGGCTGTGCGTTCTGAAAGCTGCCGCACATTATTAATTAATTATGTATAATTTTGTAATTGCATGAAATTTGGCAACGTCGCGCCCTCCAACCCGACGCCCACGCAAATTCACGCACACAAACTTTACAGTGCCGAAATGATACAAAAAAGTGTAGTTGAGCTAGCAGGAAAGAGAGGGAAAGGAAGAGAGAGAGAGAGAGAGAGCATAAAATCCCGGATAATTGAAACTCTGTTCGTATCTCTCACAGCGAGAGAGAGAGAGAGAGAGAGCGAGCAAGCATCTGTAGCTGTAACTGTTAAACGTTGTATCTACAGCAGTAAATCTGTATCTGTATCTGCATCTGCAAATGTATCTGTATCTCTGTGTGTGTGTGAGTTTCCGAATGTTTTCGGCAGTAAGTGGTGATTGGGGCTGGTGGAGATTGGCAAATGGGGTCAAGTTTAATGTGCAGCTTCCTGTTGCTGTTGCTACGATAATTGCAGATGGATTAGCTCTCGCCTCGTTGCCTCGCCCGGGGCATGCAACAAGTGCAGTAGCAAAAAGCGAGACAGAGAAAGAGCGAGCGAAAGAGAGTGAGACGGAAATGCCAGAGAGTTGGAGTCGCATTTTATATCAAATTTATTGATTTTCCGTTCGGACATTTCCGTTGCTGAGTGCCCCACGCGCCAGTTATGCAAACGACGACAATGCACGACTTGCAGATACCCTGTAAACGTTCTCCCTTTGTCGGGAAATAGTTGCAAGGCTTTACAGTTCACGGACTAATGCATAACAAAGGGCAAAACAACAACAACAATAATAATAACAAGAACAAAAACATGAAGAGGAAGAAGCAGAGCATACACAGTAGCAGCTTCAACCATCGTCATTTACTCAGAATGCGCCGCCATTGAGCAACGTGCCCAGAATTTCATTTCGAAATGAAATGGCAAAAGCGCACAACAACAACAACACGAAGAGGAACGAGAACACGAAGAAGCAGAAGACAGCAAAAGCAGTAAAACAGCAGTCTGGAGCGGGAAGCGGGGGGAGGGGGGCAGCATTTATAAATATTGCATTCGAGGCAGATGAAAACATGAATTGAGCAACGAATGTGCAACAAAGGACCAAAGCAACTCAGCTGAATTCCGTCGAAGGCTGTTAAAGCTTCTAAAGAAACGACGAACGCAGCACTTAGCAATACTCTTGAATAAGATTCCATTCCATTCTTTACGCTCCTAATAAATGAAATTCCATTGTTATCTACGCATATTTCAAGCAGTGCATTATTAGTTTGAAAAGCAAGTTTCTCATTAAATTCCAACATTACTTTGTATAATGCAAATAAGCTATTTCTCTAGTGGCTTTTGGTTTCCTCAACATTTGCTTCACATAATTCAGCTAGTTTTTGAAACTTCCGTTCTGAATTCCATTAGTTTAAAGTTCCATCATTTGCATTCTCATAAAGTTAACTTGAACCCAACAAAAAAATGTGTTACGATAAATTTCAATAAAATATAAATTTTCAAAAGTTTAGGGACAATATTTTCGGGTTGCCTTTCGAGCTGCTCCCAAAATGCAGAGAAAAGCAGCACAGCAGGAGATGTTATGTGGGGGAGGAGGAAAGGGCGACGCAACAGGATGGCAACTGTCAAGGGGGCAACAGCAATGTCATTGGATGCGTACCACGAAGCAGAATCAGCAGAGCAAAGAGAGAGAGAGTGAGAAGTTTGAGCGTTTGTGTTTGTGTGCGAAAGCATCGAACAGAAGCAGCAAAATATCAGCGGGGAGTAATATAGAATGGAATGTACAGATATTGAACGTTCGACTGTGCACACACAAAAACCAAGCAACCTTAAGATAGAAAAGAAAATCTATGATTGGTAATGTTTACACCACAAAAAAATACAATTAATTATCGATATCTTCACGTGTGGATCGTAGTTTGCACATGTTACAAGACGAGTATTCTGCATTTATTATGGCACACACACTCTCTCTTTTTCTCTCTCTGTCGTCTTTCCTTTCCCTCTTGGCTACAATTCCCGTTACAGATCTCACCCATTTTTTCCCCATTCATTTGAGCGTCTACTAACAAGAACAAGAAGAGCTCAGCTCAAAACTGCATTCATCGCTTGCCTTAAGCAGAGACACGAACCACGCACACACGCACGCACAGAACACGCATACCACAAAATACAACTTGCATTAAAAAAACTAACAAACAGAATCATTGTCGCTCTGTTGCTGTCTCATTCACACACTCGCACTCGTACCCTTTTGCTCCATCTTCTGCTTCCACTTCTTCTTCTTCTGGTAGCTGCTGCTGTCTCGTTTGGAATCCGCTGCTAATTTGCACTTTGATGAAATGCGTTCGTTCATGTTGTCGGTGTTGTTGCTGCTGTTGTGGTTGCCTTCGCTTGCTGCTGTTATTACTGTAGATTTATGCATGCAAGCGCACAGCGACGTCTACAACAACAACAACTTTCAGCTCCATTTCATTTCGATGCCGCCTTTTCACACAACCACACACACAAACATATGTATGTTTGTTTGTGTGTGTGTTTGTCTTGCTCCTTTTTTGCGCCGCAGCACAAGCATAGCAAATTCAATCGTTCTTGTCTTCGCTTTATATTGTTTTTTTTCCTTTTTTTTACTTTGTTTGCTAATTCCAAGAATACAACAACAATTTACGCGTTCGTCGGCTCCCCCGCCAAGGCAGGCGAGTTGCTTGGAATAGGGATAGGCAGCAGCATAAGTGGGAGGGAGAGGACCAGAGTCAAACGTCGTCGTCGACGTCGTCATCGTTTGTATTTCGCAATGCGCCACTGATTCCTCGACTTTTTGACTCTTCCCCCATTCTGCGCTTTTGTGTTTATGCTATGTGCAACAGCAACAACAGCGACAGCAACAGCAACAACAACAACAACAACAGCAACGCCCTGGAACTTCCGCTGAAGTCATGCGAGGAACGCTGAGGTATGCAACACTACAAAATACCCCAACACGCCCTCGCACTTCTTTTTTGCGTACTTTTGTGCTTTTGACCGGAAGTCAGTCGCCTCGTCGTCTTTTGGCGTCAATATTTTTTATTTTGCAAATATTTGCACACACTGTTTGCCGTAAGAGTGTGTGCGTGTGGCGGTCGGTCGATTACACAGCCTCCGCTATCGCAGGTGGCGGCTCTGAAGCAAGTCAATGTGGGTCTCGCCGTTAGGCGGCTGCTTAATTAAAACCCACACAAACTTTGACCCAAATCCAGCGACAAAAATCTTGTTGCTGTTGTTGTTGTCTGTCTGTCTAAGCAGCAGCCGTAGGCCGAGAGTATTTCGACCAACAAACCGACAGACCAACAAAACCAAAAACCCAACCAACTAACTCCAACTGTTCCGTTCCAGCTGTCCAATGTTGTCAAATGATTTTTTTCTTTTCGACTACCTTCATGACAACGTGTGTGTGTAAGTGTGTGCGAGAGTGTGAGATTGCTGTATAAGACGCCAACGTAATTGATGCTGTGTCTGTCTGTTCGTCTCTGTCTGTCTCAGTGTGTCCACTTTGCATGTGGGCAGCATCAGCATTGTGGTTGTTATTGTTGTTGCTGTTGGTGTTGGTGTCAACGCCGAAACCTGTGTGCACAGTGTGATGATTAAGCCGAAACTCAAGTGTTTTATTATTTTTGTGAATGATCTCTCTTTCGCATTAAATTCTAGGGCTGGCCAAATTCAATTTTGGCAACTGGTATGACACATGAAAATGTCGCTGAATAAGAAATGCAATTTTCAGACTGCAACTGTTTGCGCACTACTGTTTGAGTAACTCTCTCTCTCTCTCTTTCTCTCACTCTGAATGCAATTCAAATTCAGCCGAAAAAAACTCAGCTATGCATTGCTGTGTAGCCAAAGGCGTTTGCGTTTTTTTCGGTGAAGGCAGACGAGTTGCAAACTGTTGTAGGAGCTTTTAGGGGAGAGCGAGAACGAGAACAAGCGCAGCATCGTCTGATGAATTATCATCAAATTGTAATGATGCAAGCTACGGCCTTGGCCACAGAGATATGAATACACAAACGTGCTGCTGCAGCTTTGGCTTGTGAGAAGATGCCACGTGTTGGGTTGTGTTGTGTTGTGTTGTGGAAAGAAATCGAGGCGCAAGCAGAAAGAAAACTTGTGAAAATTGTTTAGGCCCAAAAACAAAATTAAAGCAAGTTGTCCACAAATGAGGCAAACAACTCTCCAATGCTGCAGCAAGTCGACAAATATGTAGAGGAGAGCTGTTGGCAAGTTGGGAAAATGCGAATGCGGCGTTGCGACGCGTGGAAATGCATACCACAGACTTGGTTTTTTATGGCGACAACGCGACGTCGCAGTTGCAGTCGCAGTCACAGCAACAGCAGCAGAGCATGCGCAGCCAGGCAGCCAAGCATTTCTATAAAAGGGTCGACGATGCAGCCAAGTCGCAGACGCAGCAACGCACAGACAGAGTCTGACTCGTGGAACAGTGGAGCAGCTTTGTATCCGCCTGGCTATAAAAAAAGAAGCAGAAAACACACACACACACACACACATACAGACAAAAACGAAAAAAAGAGAACCAGAACCAGACGAGTTCTCCCGACAGACATTGGCCTGTGTCTATAATTTGAACTCAACTTCCAACTCCCCAATAAAAGTGGCAGCAGTGGCGACGTCGCCGTCGCCGTCGTCGTCGTTGGCGTCGGCATCGAAGTCGACCGCAACGCATCGTTCGTTGACTTTACGTTTGCTAGGGTCAGCGCAGAGAGCGAAAGAGAGTGAAAGAGAGAATGAGTGTTGATCATGCGATGGGTTTGAAACTTTGCTAAATCTAATTGAATTAAATTTCGTGCAACGGAAGCGCTTAGTTTATGAAACTCAACTCAACGATTACTGTCTGTGTGCACTGCACATTGTGTGCACTCTCTCTCTCTCTCACTATTTGTCTCTCTGTCGCTCTTCTGTCTCTTTGGCATAACTGTGCCACTTGCCCCCATATCTTAATTGTTTTAATTCTGAGAAATGCATACAAAGTGGCATTTAATTAAAATAAATTTCGCATCAGCAGCATCAATGTGCATAATGCATCCGGACTGCCTTAATAAACTTGCTGCTGCTGCTGCTGCGTACAATCCTGCCACAGTCGTTGCCACAAGCCCTGCCTCAGCCTGCAACAGACAAGCGGAAAGACAGAAGCACACAAGAGAGCCGCATAATTGCCCGACTTGATTAAATTTCAAGGTTAATTAGCGGCCTGAGAGAGTGAGAGAGTAAGCGAGCTGCCGAACTGTGGCGGCTTGTGGCAAGCTTTCTGTTGCCAACTTGGCCAGCGCCTTTTTCGGGCTGTCACAAAGGGAGACAAGATACAGATACATTTGTATCTTTGACTGTCCTTTAATACAAGTTGACGCTGTCGCTAAAACGCTTTAGACAAGGTTACTAATCGCATTGCCACGATTATTATCCATATCGATTGCGTGCCGTCAATTCCTGCAATTCATTATCACATTCCAGCCATAGATACATCAAGGCCAAACTAACATACAAACATATATGTGTATGTAAGATATATTGTATTGTTCATATTGTATATTGCGATTTACCATTTGCATTCACAGAATGAGAAAAAAATGTGGAGAGTCAACACTGCGACTTCCCGAACCCAACTCCGACCCCCCCGAAACGATAAGATAAGCCAACTTTCGGAACCGGGAATGAGAATGGGAATGGGAATGTGAATGTGAATTGGTTTGCAATAGAATGCTTCTTATCATCTACCTACCTACGTACATATATACACTAATGTATGTATAGCTAGTATGTATGTACATTTATGTACAAATGAAAAATGAGAATGAAATACACGGAAAATGGTCAACGGAACAATGCGACGACGACATCATTAAGTGCAACGGATTTGCAACAATGGCCGGCCACTTGAAGCATCCTTTTTATGTTTTTATGGTGCCTCAACAACAAGGTGCCAGAAATTTCACATTTCCTTTTGTGGAAACTCGGGTTAGTCCCCGGGAAATTCCAGTCATAAAAATCTCTTTCGCGCGTCCCTTTTTGGCTAATTACCGGTGTGTTGCTGTTGCAGGTAGAGGAGCATAAGGATCAGCGGCTCAGCTCTAGGCTCTGTGGCTCCTTGACGTCATTGCGACCTTATGTTATGCTAATTTGCTGCCTTTTTCTTTTTTTGGGAGAGTTCTATTTTGGAAACGTGTAAATAAAAAAGCAAAGTTTTTGGCGGAGAGAAGGTGGGAGGAGGGGAAGACTCTAGAGCCGGTCCATTGCTTGACGCCCTATTGTCAATTTGCGATATTAGCACGCTGAATGGAACGTGCGTACGTCAGCTACGGGAAGCTTTTTTTTCGGCCTATGAGCGGAAGGGGGCAAAGGAGCAGAGGGCGCAGCACAGACAGCTGCGAACGGAAGGGGAGCAACAACAACAAACAACACAACATACACACACACACACAACCATACGCATTGGGGCGCTTGTAAGCGAGCGGAAATTGAAGTGATAAAAATAAATATGAAGCCAGAGTCGGTCGACAGCAGAAGCAGCAGCAGCAGCCAGATAATTATATATTCCTTCTAATACATATAGACACACACATATATACAATGGATATAATGGATTTTCTCTAGCGATTTATGCGGCTTGAAAGCATAGAAGGGCTTGGGCGTTAACTGAGACAACTTTAAAAATGAATAAACATAAAAAGCATATTTACTGAAGAACTCGTGATTTTATGGCAGTAGATTAACGACTCTTTAAAGATACATCCAATATGCTTCTCTGAAGATGTGCTAAACTTAAGATTAAAGACACATTTTTCTCAGAGAAACGTCTTTTAATTTAAAATTCTATCACAAGCATTAGTTTCATTCGATTGAAAGCAGTATAAAAACGTTTTTCAATGACAGCAGAGAGATTAGCACTTTTCCAAATTTCTAATCAGCTCTCAGCTGTTTATTTTATTCGTAAAAACTGCCAGCTTAGCAATTTGTCAATTTCTTCTAGAATGCTAGAAATTAGTTCCCTTTGAATACACCTGATAATCTACACTATCTAGCATGCCGCTAGCATGCATTTTCTGGTGAAATCAATTCAGAGAGTGAACAAAAAAATTCCGGCACCCAAACAAGTTCAAAGCGTCAAATTAATTTATAGGCGCCGCTAAAATGTTCCTAGACTCTTAAGCTATTTGAAGATCATTTTATAGTACTCGTCTGTCTGGTTGTCTGGCTGTCTGACTGATCGACCGACCGACCGGCTAACCGACTGACTGCCTATGTCATTAATCTATTCATAGACCTGGCGCTACGCTTATCAGCAGCCCATACACCTTATAGATCTGTATAAAAAGATCTCTCATGTCTCTCGCGCTCTCTCGGTTTTTCCTCAATAAACATTTCATAAGTGTTCGTTCGACTAATAATAACATTTATAATAATAATAATGCATAAAATACCGAGCAGCGAGTGTGTGTTTATTTATGGCATATTATGATTTGTTGTTTAGCATTTCTCATTTGTTTTGATTTCGTGCTAAAAATGCCGCAACAAAAATAAAACAGAAATGCGTAAGGCCAACAAAAAAAAAAGAAACCCGAAAATAAATAAATATTTTCGTTTGCTATTGTTTAACGGGGCAATTTGTATTTGTATATTTTATTTATTGCTGAAAAATACTTGTGACTTGGGCTCAGGAATTTTTCAACACACACATCGTACAACAAGAATTCCAAGTGGTTTTCCCTCTATGATTTATGAACTCACCTTGCAGCGCAACCACGCGACATCCGTCCTGTTTGAGTCGACGATGGAGAACATTGATTGTTGCATCGTTGCCATTGCCAAACATTGCACCGGCAACATCTTGAGGCTGTTGTTGCTGTTGCTGTTGTTGTTGCGATTGGTAGCCAGAGACGCCGACATCGTTGTAGAGTATAAAGAGACTGACGTTGTAGCCCATCTGTATGCGAACCTTAAGCTCGGGCGATTTGATTGTGGAGGCCAAATCGATCTTGCCTGCGGCAAAGCGTCGTAACATTATGCTCGGTATGCTAAAGTTAACAGCGCTGCGAATGTGCGACTCGCTGTACTCTTGAGAGCCGCGACAGTCGAGTATGATCAGCTCCTTGGCATCGTAGCTGGTTCTCAGCTCTGATTGGAGCCACTCTTTGGTGCAGTACTCGTATTCGGTTTCCGGCATCTTGAAAGCTTTTTTGTTTTCTTCAGCACACCAAATACTCTCCACTCACAACAACAATAAACTCAAAAACTCTACGCGACTTGACTTCGACTTCGACTGCGACTGTTGACTTTAACTCTCCGCTCTCCGGTCTCCACTCTCAAGTGTTTCTAGTTTTTGTTTTTGTGTTTTTTGGGTAACTTTTTCACAAAACTTTACAACTTTTGCTTACAACAAAAAAAGTTTACATCATCTGCTGCGGCTGCTGCCAGGCGCACATTTTATTTTTTTTTTTGTGTATTTCTGCTGCTTCTGCTTTGCTTTCCTTTTTGTGTTGTGCTTCTCACTCGCATACAAACATACACACAACACACATACACACACGCGCACGCAAACGCAAGCAAGCAAATGAAACACAATTTTTTCTTTTCGTTTTTTACAATTAAATCTTTTCCAGCAACTTTTTTTTATTTGGTGTGTAGTGTTTTCACTCGGCTTTTGGTTAAATATAGTATTAGAATTGCATTTGTTTATTTGGCATTAGTTGTTTAAGTTTACACTGTGTTTTTGTATCGCACTCCAATTCTTTTTCGTTCGTTTCGCTTCTTTTTTGTATTTATTATGTTTTGTTGTAGGCTCTCACACACATTCACACGCACACTAGCCCGCCAAATCACTACCGTGTATGTATCGCTGTAACTGTATGTGTGGTGTATGTTGAGCAAATGAAATAAACAGAGCCTAAAAAAACGCGCACTGACCGACACAACGAACAACGTGCGAGCGCGCCACAAGCGACAAGATACAGATACGCTGAAGGAATGAAAAAATGGTTTACAGCGCTAGTCGAACGAACAGGCTTCTGTTAGCTACACCGCTGTTAAACGACTGCTCTCATCTGCTGTTAATGCGTTCGTATGTTATCTCACTCTAGCGCTGAGCATTTATGCGGCAGCTACCTCACTGCAAATTATTTCTTATGTATGTGCTTATGTATGTATGTGTGCTGCTGTTCTGCTTCTCATCTTGAGGTGTTTCCATGCTGTTGTACTCAGCAAGTGCTGTTATCGACGTGTTAAACTCTACATCGTATACTTGTCGGCTCTGTTAAAGAACCTGAGAGCGTAAACACTGTGCGCCCCGATAGCCCAGCAGGTAATGTCAGCATGGAAAATGTGCTGAAATGCGACATTAGATATTCCACGCCGAATACGTTATGCAGGTGAACAAATTAATGAATATAATAGAAAAATTTGTATTTAAATTAATTATAATTTTATTTGTATAGTACAATTGTTGTTTCAATAAATATTTGTTGTGTTTCGAATATAAAGCTAAAAATTCCTGCTGTGCCAACATTCAAACCAAATCGGTAGCCTGCAACAGCAGCACCCACATACAGACGCATAAAGAGAGAACAAGAGATTTACAGAAGGTGAGCGTGCACATTGCGCCCACTAGGAAAGTTAATGGAAGAGTTTAGTATTGTAATGCGTAGCAGTGTTATCGACTAGTATACATTTGTGATTAAGTCATTTCATGAAGAAATTTCTATCTGCAGACGGCAATTTATTACTGCAAGACTTTATTGATTGCTTTTACTTAATGCGCTATTTGGCATCAATAAATTTCCAAGCTGCCTCATTGCGAGCGCTGCTCACCTCTCTCACATCTCTCGCACACACTGATACACACACAGACGCACTCTCTTTTTCTCTGTCTTGCTCTCGCGCTCCCACAATAGCAGAAATCTTGCATGTGCGCATAGCACGCTCACAAGTTTGTGTAAAGTTCATTGATATTTTTGTGCATTGGTATGCGTTGAATGCGTGTGTTGATTCATTGAGTTCGCAGCAAACTAGCAGCCTGATATATGACAGTGTGTGCAGTATGTACATGTATTCGTACATAATGTACATACTATATACATAGGTGAATACATACAAGCATGCATGTAGGTATGTATGTGCTTAGTCTACACTTCAACGAGTGCTTATGAATGCGAAACAACTGATGCCAATGTGTAAGGAGGAGGGGGGAGTAACTGGAGAGCAACTCAGTGGAAGCTCAACTAGGCAAATGTTGAGCGGGGCGGGAAGTGCGGCTTTCAAGTGTATCGAGTTGTGTTGAGTGCGAAGTGGAACGACTTGCACCCAAAACTCATCAATGAAGTTGGAAACCGTCAACGAACTCGCACACACACAGACACACGCACACACACACCCAAACACACAAATATGAATACGAATACGAAGTTCGCAAGGACATTGCTGGCAGCAGGGTCGTTTTTGGAGACTAGCAGAATGTTTAAATTTATAACCGTGACCCTGATATTTGCAAAAAAGCACCAAGAGCAACAGCAACAACAACAACAACTACAAAGCACACACACACACACACAAGCCAAGCACAAGAATTTCAAGGATATGCCTATGCGCGTGCAGAAAATTTCTCCAAAAAGTGCCCCAAGTGACAGACCAAACGAACCCCACAAAAACGGAAACTCAGCGCAAAGCGCAAGCGCAAAAATAATGTGGTGGACTGAGGGGGAAGGGGGGCATAACGGCACTGCGAACTTGTGGCCCAAGCTTATGTACACACGCACACACTCACACACGTATGCATGCATGTATGGGTGTGTGTGCGTGTGTGGAGAGCACAACGTGCTTTTTATGTACTCGACGACGACGACGACAGCTGCAAATGTGTGACTTGAAACAGAAATTTTCATGAATGAAAGTCCCACGCAAAGGCAAATACAGTTAAGCAGTCCCAACCTCGCCGCCCCTCACTTCGTTCTTCATCACTCTCCGTCTCACTCTCGTAATCTATGCGAAACCCACGCGATTCTCGCAAGCGAATCTCGGGTTGCGGAGTGGGGGGTTTTTGAAAGACCCTCAGGATTGCGCCTGACACGCCTGGAAATAGAAGCGCGGGGGTGCGCGCATGAAAATGCGTGGGACTTGGCCAAGTTGAGAGAAAATTGAAAATTAGGTAAGCCCTGCGGTGAAAATTACGCGACCTGGCAACATCAAAGTGCAGCCAACAGTCGACAGTCGACTCCTCTGTCGACGACTCTGTTGACGGCGTGGCCTTGACGCCCGACGCCCACAAGGTCAGGTTGGGAGCCAACTATATAGCTTGATAGTCCGATGGGTGCGTCTATTGACGTGCCCCAAACAGTCCCCAGATAAGCCAATCTAACTGCATAGCGTAGTTTTTTTTTTTTTAGCAGGTAGCTGACTAATGCACAGTGGAGCACTGAGTCACCTCAACTAAGCTTGAAAAAAAAGGAAACGGAGAAGTGAACTTTAATTGCCCGAAAGTGATTTGATTTTATGAAATAGACAAAAAGCGGACAATGACTTAACAGAATGGTTTATCTATAATGACTGACTGACTGAATTGCATGGTTTATCTATTAGTAAGTGAATAAACTTAGAAGTCAACTGTCACTTTGAGATATATAAAGGTTAGATACCTGATGAATTGAATTGATCAATTATATAGAAATACAGTTGGTGCTATGCGGGTAATTCTGGGAACTCGAAAGTCTTTCGCGGAATGTTCTTCAGTCCGAAACGAAAGCGAAACGAATCAATGACCAATCTCATATACAATATCTAAATTTAGTTGCATCTAGAAGTAATATTTCTGAGAACAAAAAATTCCGCTTCATAAGTATTTGAGCTGAAATTATAACAACATATGCATAAAGTATTTTCTAGATCAATAACAATTTCTTACTTCAATGGAAATAAACTGAGATTGACGTACACAACTTTCCAATAGAATTCGATTGTTTTGTGATTGACTTTTGAGAAAAGTGAAAGAAAGTATTAAAACTTTACTTTACATAATTTTAAATATGTGGTTTATAAATTAATTGTGTATTATATATCATATATATCTTGTCTAAATATGATTCACATGCTAAAGTAAATCTTTAATACTCATAATACTCAGAGAAGAAGATTCATTTCTTTGTCATTACACTGTCTGTTCTTAAACTTCAACATTAATCAGCCAGTGACTAATTATAGTATTGTTTATCTCGACTCGTCCTAAGTATTCTTTGCCTCTGTCTCTTCCCCAAAGCTTTCGCTTTCAATTTACTCGGTTTATTCGTGGAATTTACACTTTATCAACACTTGTCTCAACGCTTAGTCGCACTATCGTCAAAGTTACTGACCTAAAGCAACGCCAAAGGGATTAAGAACTGCCCCTCGCACACTCATACTCAAAAAAAAAATACATTCAGATAATATGTTTACATATGCATGGTTCGCATGGTTATATCATGTCGTAAACTGGCATACTTCCGGTCTGATCCGCAGCATTCCAGGCCAGTGCAACCCACAGAGACAGAGGCTGACTGTAGCTGTAACTCTGGCTGTAGTCGTAAGTAAGTATAGTATTAGTATCTCTGACTCTTCGACGAGTCGACCAAAATCGAAAGAGCGCACAGAAAATGAAACTGAATCGGAATCTGAAACTGATTCATGCGGCGGATGTTTGTGGGCGCCAGTCGGTCAGACTGGCAATCGACGATCGACGATCAAAAGCATTTGACGGTTTGACTGGAGGCTGTTGGAGATTGTTTAAATGTTGTGTGTGATCTGGTGACGTCACACAGCTTGCAGCTGCTTGACCGCCGAAACTGGCGATTGATATGAAACAAACACAGCGAACCTGACCATACTGAATGACTGACTGACTGACTGAGTAACGCATCTGTTTGCTAAATACAATGCCTCAACACGTTTGACATACGCCATCGGATGGATAAAAGAGCGTAATCAGTTGGTGGTGAGGTAGGCAGCAGGAAAAAAAATAAATACATAGTAAATTGACTTTATTATTTAGTATACTTAATTTACGTATACGTAATTTTAGTGAAACCTGTCAAAGCATCTATCATATCTAGGAATTTATCCTAGATTATAACAGCGAGAGATTTAGACTGAAGATTTTGTTCACAATAGCTATACTATCATTCCAATCTATTCAGAAACTTTAATTCAACAATTTCTATTTATTTAATGCCTTTTTCCCCTGTTACAAATGTATCTACACATATCTTATGATATCTCCTAGAATATAAGAATTAGATTAGAATTAGATTTTCTTCCTAAACTTATAATAAAACATGGAATAAGTAATTCTCATATATGAGTAGCTTACCAGGGATATCATAAATGTTTAGGTTTTTTTTTAGCAAATCCCCTCCAAGGATCTATGTTTTGAAATCTTTTGATATAAATCTAAATCCTTAAGATAAGCGATACATAACCTCTATTCTCCAGAAACTTTCGTTTGAACAATTGCAAAAGTTTCTTCAAAGAGTGCTTCACAGTCGAGTTCGCTTTATTCGGCGTCTGTCGAGTTCGTTCTTCTGCCGTCCGTTGCAGGTTGGCGTAGCGTGTGACTCAGCTTACCAGTCATCCAGTCATCCCATCCAGCAGCCAACAACTGTTTCTGTTCTCCACGTGCTGTTCCTAAGACACCTACGCTAAAAAACCAAAAATCCTTTTGACGTCATTCGACGACGGGCTGCTCATTCAGTTCTTGAAATGCTCTGAAAGCACATCATTTAACCGCACAGGTGTACTTAATTATCTCGCAGTCGTGAGATGGGATTCTATTGAAATTCTCTAAAATATATAAAGAGAACTAGTTCTAAGAGTTGGTTAACATTTTGAGACTTTGTAGTTACAGCATTTTGTGGTAATAATTGGTAAAGAATAATTGTTTTTTGGGAAAAGTAGTTCGAAAGAACTAGAACTGGAACTAGAACCAGTTCAATCATACTACAGTATTAAACAAATGTATTATTTACAGAGATTAAATCCTCTTTATGACGGAAAGATACAATATTTCTCTCTTTCAAGTTCAAAATGAACTTTGAGGTAGGGAAATTTAAAGGATCTAGAATTAAAACCAGTTCAACTCCTCAAAATAAAATAATTCACTCTACCACGGATAAATTCTCTTATACCATTTGAAAAAACTAAAATTTTCATAGGCGTCAATTGAAATTGTTTAATAACCGATTTTCTTGTAATCCTAACTTTTTTCGTGTATCTCAAAGAAACCTCGCACTGATTTTGTTGGCATTGCATTTTCTTTATCTAAAGTTTTCAAAGTTTTTCCAAACATTTTCGGGGGTTTGTCTTTATTCTCGGGGTGTTGCTCGCTGCCTCTTCATTTGATGAGCATGTATTTTTAAACTAGAGCGTTAAGCTGAAAATGAAAATGTGCTGCCTTCTTTTTTTTCTCAATTGGGGCCGTGAGGGGCTAACGAAGGTTAATGCGGCTGTATTTGACCTTTAGGGTCAAGCGGGAGGCAAATTAATTGCGGGAATTGAGCAGATCTTACGCGATGATAATAATGAGCAAGATGGCGATGTCGATGATGATGATGATGATGATGATGACGATGTGTGGAGAGCTTTGAGCTGCTTTAGGGTGACTGTAATTGATACAAATACGGAGAAAAAAAAACATCAGCGACTACAACTACAGAAAAAATCATCCAATTGCAGCCAATTGAATCAATAAACCAAAATGTGAACTTTCCAAGTTGATTTTCAATTGTGAATTGTTGTTAGTGCTGTTGTTGTTGATGTTTGCTGGCACTTCCGTTGTTCTTCGCTTGAACGCATTCGCGTGCTCTGTCCCACTCGCACTTGCACTCGCAGTAGCAAGTTCTCATTGGCTTTCCCATTCCCGTTGCCACTGCTGTTGCCATTCGCATTCGCATTCAGTTGGCAGGGCCGTTAATTATGTTGACCCAAGTAATTTGTAAATCAAATGTGGAGCGTGTGGACGTGTGGGCGTCACATAAAAGTGCGCCGTCATCATCGGCCCAAACTGCCACTTGGATATTGTAATTTGCCACAGCTAGCGAGCGAGGCGGCAGCACAAAGCCCACGCAGCCAAGTTGGCCTGGCCAAAACTGTATGTATGTATGTATGTTTGTAAGTACATAGCCAAAAGTATATAAATGTGTATACATTTTATTTTTGATAACGCGCTACGGAATTGCACGCCCACGCAAAAGCCAGGCACGCAAGCGGCAACGTCGCTGTCGCTGTCGACGTCGACGCCAACGTTTCCTTTCCAGCACGCCATTGCCATTCACCATTCCACCCGCGCCCTAGCAGCCGCCACTGCAGTGGGAGCGAGACACAGCATTTTACGCATTCCAATCAGCCAGCAAAAATGCCAACGTGGGCGATTTCCATTTCCCTTTTTAACTGCCGCAGCGGCCCCATGTTTATATCTACCTAAGTGTCTGTATATACGCGCCTATTGTCAGTGTGTATGTGAGTGTGTGTGTGAGTGAACGTGTGTAGTAAAACAGCTAAAAGTTATGAATGAAAAGCTGTACCAGCCGCAGCAGTTGTTTCGCGTGGGTTGCTAGAGCTTTGCGCACTGGGGCGTTGTAAGCTTTTTTTGCTGTTGTTCTTCTCATTGTTGTTGCTGTTGCTTTTGTCTCTTATTGAGTGGCAGCTGCTCAATACCAATAAAATTGTACTACAAACATGCACGAGCGTGTAAAAACGTGGGATTTACTCTCGTTATACACAACAAATATTGATTTAAAGTTGGCGTCATCTGCAAATGTTTTTCTATCACACAAAGTGCAGTTTTAAATTATAGAACAATTTATTTATTACTTCTTATAAGTAAAAGTCAGGTTTTATCTGCAATTAATATATTTTTAATGGCTGAACATGATTTTATTAAAATTTAAACTGTTTAATTCGATTTTGATTTAATTATAATTTAATTATTATTTTTTGTTGTAATTTGCTTTAAATTTGAATTTCAGAAGATAAACAATTAACGTAAAAGTGCTATAAAAACTGACCGTTTATAGCAACATTTAGCTGGTACAACAACCATTTTATAGCGCACGTTGCCCACTTGTTGCGCTCATGCTTGTTTGTGTAAAGTATCGATGCCCAGTCAACTGTTGCGCAGAAACTTACAAGAAAAATCAAGCTGTACAAATGAATGCACTTGTGTTACGTTTGCATAGTTCAATTCTGCTATAGGTGATAATTGTGCATAGTTTGGATGTAATAATTTTCAATTTATATAAGAAAAACCCCTGCTGGCGCCATCTTTGCAATCAACAGCTGTTTTCGTGGGCATGCAATCGATTATGTTGCGCAGCCCTGTTGCTGAGAAACATTCGATATCTATTGCTATGTGTCATCACTAATGGGTTCATTAGCTTTTTGTCTCGTCTTTGCCCCTCCTGCTTCAACGAATCCCACATTTCCCCCCAAAAATTGCTTTTTGGCTGTGTTTGTATTGTTTGCATTAAAACAAACGGCGTCGAACGTCGAGGTCGTCTGCCTTACTTGATATATATATTTTTTGTGAATTTGTGAAATAGTCTGCGTCATTTCGCACGCGCCAGACAAGAAGCAACAGCAGCGAGTGCAACACACGTAAAATACGAAAAATAAGCTAATTTTCAAATTGCAACCGATGGAATCGGATACGACGGAAAAAGAAAGTGCGGCGGCCACGACAGAGTTGCAAGCGTCGCCTCAAAGTGAAAGCGTTGTGGCTGATGATGCTGCCAAAGGAACAGACGCTGATGAAGCTGGCAACGGAAAAGGGGAAGGAGATGGGGAGGCGACACCGCCGCCAAGCAAGCGAGTGAAGCTGCAAGAGGAGGAGCAGCAGACTGAAGAGAACGGGGAGGACCAAAAGGATGATGATGAGGAGGAGCCACCGCAACTGGTTGCCGTGGAGCGCGTGCAGAGCACACAGAGCAGTCTACGTAAATTCAGTCGGATACCCGTGTTTATTGTCGACTATCACAACGATGTGCTGGAGTTCATCTATCGCTGTCTGGGCACACGGCATCTGCCGCTCGAGCGGAATGTGCTGGTTCACTTTGACTCCCATCCTGATTTGGTGGTGGCACGTGACATCCCGGCCAGCGCCAGCTACGACAAAGACACCATGCTCAACGAGCTAAGCATCGAGAACTGGATCATGCCCACGCTCTATGCAGGTAAAACCTTACCTATCCTCTGCTGTCCAGTTTGCAATTAAAGAATAATCTCTCCCGCTTTCAGGTCACTTTAATCGCGTTGTCTGGCTGAAGAACTCATGGTGCCAACAGATTCCCACAGGCAAACACGAGTTTCGTATTGGCCACAAAGATGATCGCATTGGCGTCGACTGTCCGCTGGATTACTTCATGGCCGAGGGCAACTATTGCACCACCGACGAACTCCAAGAGTCGCGTCCGGTGCAACTTCAGGTGCACGATGCCGACACCGACGACTTGGATCCCACACAGTTTTTATCGGCGGCGGATGCAACTGGTTTCATACTCGACATTGATTTGGACTTCTTTAGCACATCGAATCCGTTTCTGGAGATCTACAAGGATGCCAATTGTTATGCCCAGCTCACCGAAATCTTTCACTTCGAAAGCGTAGAACCAGCGAAGCAAGCGGGCACCGCAACCATTGCCGATTATTGTGCCACGGCGGCGACACGGCAAAAGCAACTGGATGCACTGAAACGCATCTTTTGGCACCTGGAGGAGCAGCGCAGTTTCGATGGCTTGGAACCGCCAGATGAGACAGTGGTCACGCCACAGATCTATGCGAAAATTCTGCAGCTAGCCGAACAGTTGCAGGCCAAGTATCCGGATGATGAGATCGATTGGCTGCTCATCTTCGATTCGGGCAGCACCACCGACAATAATGGACTGCCGCATCACATTAGCACCAAAAAGGAGCTGGAGGATTACTTTGCGCACTTTAAGCGCTTCCTGCAGCGTCTGCCGGTGCCACCAGTGGCCATAACCATGGCACATTCAGCCCAGGATGATTACTGTCCACAAGATCAGGTGGCGTTCATCGAGGAGCAGGTGCTGCGACTGCTGCGCGAAGTCTTTGGCGAGAAGCTACACGAGAAGGCCATTCTGCACTACATGGACGATCCGTGGGATGTGATGAAGCTCTAAGCTGACTCTGTCCCATTGTCCACTTCGCTCACGTCAAGTCTGAACTGAATCTCTTTCACTTGGACGTGCCGATGATTCCAAATTCCATAAAATGAAAAGATTGCAGCAAAAAAAACAGCAACGAAAACTCCATGCTAATTTAAATGAGCAAAGTAAACTTACTTAATATATTATAAACATACGAAACGTATTTATTAAACATAGTACACACACACTTACACAAACACACACATACACATAACATATACAATACATATGCTACATTTATACAAAGTCCCCTAAGCGTGATTATAAATTTATCGCAATAAACTAGATGACAATTATGTAGATCAAGTGTTATAATTATATGCAGCTTGGAAGGTTATTATAATTTTCATCTAATTCTTATCAGTTTTCGGAGCCAAGATAAATTTAAAATTGGAGATCATATATAAATTTTATATAAACTCAAAAAACTGTTTTAAGACCTATTGTGTTTTCGATTTACTATTTAATTAACTTTTACGTTAAATTATGACTATACTTTATAAAGTTCAGAAAATTCTAAAATTTAAATTTTTTAAATTTAAATTTACAGGAAATTTATTTCTATACGGCTTTCTCGAAGATAATTTAAATGAAAAAGTGAAGGTAATATTTAAAAATTCATTTATTCATTGATTTTTTTACAAAAATGAAATCTATTATTTTAGTATGAATAGTTTTATTTAGTATTATAGTTTTTTTTGGTTATTACTTAAAACTTTGAACTGAAATGAGATTGATTACTTTAGTAAAAATATTTCAGTTTGGAAGTTTTCCTAATTCTCTTATTCACGTTAAGCGGACAACGCATAAACTTCGCTAAAGGAAATGTTTGCAAAGTTTTTGTTTCCCCCTAAATGCAGTTGCTAATCGATAGAGTGCCAAAGTTTAGCTGCAGTCGCTTTGGAAGCCTTTTGGAACACAGACGACGGTGAGTAACTTAAATACACTTTTTTCTTAACTACAAATCTCTCTTGGCAAGGCTTCTATAGCTCCTCCTTCTCTCCTTTCGTCTTCTTTTGCTTCTCCCCTTTCGCTTTCTTGTCCTTCTTCTCCGGCTTCGGCTCTGGCAGCTGTTCCTTGAGGCACTCGCGCTCCTGGCGATGCTTCAGCACATGCTCCTCACACAAATGCTTCTGCAACGACTTCGTCTCCTGCAGCTTAAAGTACCAATCGCTAATCTCATCCTCGTATTGCTCCAACATGTTTTCGCATTGCGTTTTCATTTGGGTGACCTCGACAGGCGGTTTGTCCCACAGTTCGTAGGGTATGCCAAGGTCGACCTTGACGCCTTTGTCCACTAGGCCGTGCAGCGTCTGGAATGTCTGCGACATGCCCTTGGCGAATCTTGTGCTGTCCGTGCGCTCCTTGTGCAGATTATATTCAAGCACACGCTCACACACGTTTTCCAGGGATTCGAGTAGACGTAATTCGCTGCGTCGGTACTCGGTGCGCTTCTTGGGACGCACATCGTCCACGGAATACCCGATCTCAATCACATCGTGCGATTTGCCGGTTTCACCGAGACGCGCCTCCAATTCAGCTGCAAGAATTTTGCAGGCTTCGCAGCGATTTGCATAGCGAACGCCCTGTTCTTCCTCGGCGGTTTGTTGGCCATATGTTGCCTTTAGGTGGATCAAGGCCACCAATGAAAATATAAACAAAGGTCGCAACATTTGGGACAGTTGCTAAAAACAGCGACAAAAACTGACGTGTGTTATTTGATAAGCTGCGACTACTTTTTGTTATTGCACAGCTTCTTGCAAATTTGCCATTCACATAAAATTCATATAAATTCTGCAGGGTATTGAAATTAAAAACATATTAATTCTACAAGCAATTCAATAGCTTATTATAATTTAATTTATAATTTTAAATTACTGGAGAGCTTAAGGTCAAACCTAATGAAACAAAATAATATTAAATAGCTGTGAATTGCAACTGCAACAGCAAAATAACTGTTATCGATAACTTGTTGCTGGTTTGAAAGTTGGCGATATCGAGCGCGCGCTGTTTAAACTGATTGCCAAGGGCAACACCGCTTGCACGGTGACCAAAACAATGACAAAATGCTCCCCAATCCCCAACAATTAGCCACCCTGTTGCCAGTCGAATTCCAAACACTTTCACTTGGAGACTGCCGTCATGTCACACACCGTCATGTTCTATGTGCGACTCGAGCTGCAGCTTCACGCGGTTGGTAGCCAAAGTTCTCAACAGGTTTCTCGTTGCTTTAAAAAGCCTTTACTATTTTATAGCTCACTTGTCCAGGGGTTTGGCTTTGCTCGCACGGCTATCTGGAGGCAACTGTCAAGACACTTGGATATTATTTTCGCACAGGCGCCATGGAGCCTCGATTTCCCATGCTGTGTCACGACCACTTCAACATGGAGGGCTACTTCAAGAGCGTCGACTCGTTGGAGAAAATGCGTGAGATGCTGAACGCCGAACAGCTTGAGATAACATTGTGGCAAAACGGAAGACGCCTAGCCTACTACATAGGCAAGCTAGCCGATGTAATGCAACCACCTATTCCACGCCTCAGTTGCGCTCACAATCACAATGTGCAGCTGCTAATGAAAGCGACGACTGCCTTTCCAGGCATTCTGGCACCCAAGGTGGAGCTGTCAGCTGAACTGCAGACGCAGGACAAACAGCGCAACAGCTGCCACATTGATCTGCAGCGTCCACTAAACAATCGCCATGTGGAGAGCCGTTGCCTAAGTCGCTTGGAGATGCCTCGCAAGCAACAAGCTGTGTGTCATGCCAAGCAATCTAATTGCTGGCCCAGCAGCGCAAGCTGCAGTTACTCCACATCGCCAGGTAGTCGGAGACTGTCGACTTGTTCGAACAGCACTCAGTTGAGTGCAGATTCTCAGACCTCCAGCTGGACGCAGTGCAGCCACGCGACTACGACGGACTTGGGTGGCACAACAGAGCATCAGAGCAGCAATTGTCACATTTGCCAGGCTTACAGTCGCTTATTTGGCCAAGTTTAATATTAAAATACATACATGCACTTATAATTTAATTTGAATAACAATACAAAAAATGGACTTAAAGATAGACAGCAAAATCAGACTGCGCAAAGACTTGGGCAATGAGGGTAATGATGAGATTGTAAGGCGCTGCACGTTCCAGTTCCGTCTCTTGCAACATATTCCGATGCAGCACAGCGGCGCGTCCAATGCAACGCAAAGTGCTGAACACGTGCGGCTCCAGCGGCAGATGCAGACAAACCAGGGTGGCATAAAGCCATCGTGCCAGCCAAGTGTCGCGCCATAAATCAAAGGGTTGCGCGCTGGCCGAGGTGCTGGGCTCATCACTGGACTCCTGCTCCGGTTGTAGCCACTTGCAGAGCAGCTCTAGGAGCAGCTCCAAGTCGTTTTGGCTCAGACGGAGCAAGGTGCTCAGCAGCGGCTGTTGTTGCTGGCAGAACTGCAACCACTTTGCGGCATCTGTGGTCAATGGTGGCTCCACTTTTTGGTCGTAGTGCTGGGCATCTAGCTCACCGCGCAAGGTGGTGACACGTTGACGCGCCTCCTGGAAACTCTTGACCTGGACATTGCGCCACTCTGGTGTTGGCAGCAGGCACTTGTGCGGCGGCAGTGGAGGCTAAAGAGAACATTCACTTTACTCAATTGAGGACAACAATATGCTAACAACTTACGCTTGCAACCATTTCGATGTTGTTGCACACATCGCTTTTAATTTTGGCGGAACGTTTGGTCACAATAGCTGGGCAACGTTTGCGTTCGTAAAGCATGTGCATTAGATACTCCTCGCCGTTCTGTGGCTGCTTCTCGGGATCAAAGTTTTCATCTGGCTCCTGTATTTCCAAAGCTTGCAACTGAAACGATTCTTCTTCGGTTTGCATTTTGATCAACGAAATAAACTACCAAACAATTCAGCCGGCAAGCAGCGTCTATCGAACACATGCAATTTGTATCGATGGCTATCACTCGTGCTTCTTATCGATAGTTACCAGCTGTTATAGCGATTGCCGCAGAGTTTGCGCGCTTATCGCTAATCGAATTTAACGTCTAAATTTGAAACGAAATTAATGGGCTCTGTTTACTTTTGGCAACATTGTGCGTTTGCTATTAGTAACTTCCTTAATGTAATTAGCAAAGTATTAAAGTGAACATATTTTTCATTTGATTAGCTTTCTCTTGTTTGTACAGTGTCAATATATTTAATTTATTTATGTAACGCTCTGCTTGGCCAATTTGCTTATGCAGTGAAAGCACTTGTGATATTGTCAAACATAAAAGTTGTATGTCCCCTTCGGCCCTAAGTTGCGCACTTGGAGGCACAAGCAAATAATAGGCTATAAAAAGGTCATTTCATAATTGTCTTATGAAGACTCAGGTGGTGCCGACAAGGATCCCTTATTGTTCCGGGCGGACAGGACCTTTTGTGAGATGGCTATAAAATAGCCGTAAGAAGAAACTTGCCCTCAATTAGCTGTCAAGCACAGGGAACAACGCTGTGAATTGTATTCTGAGAGGGGACGGAGACTCTACGAGACGAAACTGCTCTGGATGGCATTTGTATTGTCTGGACTCTGAATTTTCTTTGCTCTGCGTCGGATGGCGATGCTATAGATTTGAAAATTGTTTCCTGCGTGCATAGTTACATATCAAAAATGTTTATTAAATTTGTGCGTTAAGTGAAGTCACATTTAAAATTCATTAAAAACAGTGCCAAGGCATTAGCCAAGGGCCAGCAAAAACAATCACAATAATAACACAATAAAATGGAGTGCAGGAAACGCACACACGTACACACGTACACAGACAATTGTGTGCATGTGTTGGGAGAAATTTAAAATTGAAATTGCAAACTGCTCGACCAAGTGAGCTTATGCGTGTCATAAGGAAATCATAAAAGAATTATTAAAAAGCTGTAAAGGGCAACAACAACAGCTGCTATGCATTGAGCTACACCCTGTAATGTAAGTGTAAGCGAGACCTGATCTGCAGGAGAGAGAGCGAGGGAGAGAAGGAGAGCAAAAGCTTTCTGTTTGTTTGCTTTTCGCTTGCTGCATAAATAGTTTTCGTTTTCTACTTTGCGTTGTGCTGCTCGCTTTTTGCTACTCAGTCTAATATACCCTCTGGGAAATGTGAGCAAAGGAAATGCGCAAAAAAAACTGAGACAGACAGCCAGCCAGCTAACGGTAGACATTGTGTCGCTCTTGGCTGTCGTTGTCGCTGTTGCGCTGCTGTTTCTGTTTCTGTCGTTCTCTCTCTCTCTCTCTTGCTGCTTGCCAGCGCGCTGTCCACTAGCTTTTGTCTGTTTCCACTTGTCCCCAATGTGCGTGTATGTTTGTGAGTCTGTGTGTGTGTGCGTATGCAATGCCGATGGGAAACAAAAATGCGATGCAAGCTGCTGTTTTTTGTTGCACTGTTGCACGAAGCTCGACTTTTTCTTTGGCTCGTAAAATGCTTGCACAAAAGGGAAATGAGCAAAAGCAAACTAATTTCCATTGTTGCAGGAGGCAGTTATGTTGTGACGACGTATGCATAAAATATGTACACGCGTCTCTAAACCCCCAAACACACACACACACATATATATTAACACAACAGTTCAGTTGTCTGCCCAATTTGGGCATTTATTTAAAACTTCGTTTGTTTATGTGTGTGCGGGAGAGAGCCTCCAAAAAGTGCCTACCAAAATATTTTGTGTGTGTTTTTATCAAAAGTTATTTACCCGCAAAATTTGTGCTGCGTGGGCCCTTTAACCTTTTTCTCTGTGTATCTTTAATCATTTTTAATTGAAATGCGAAAAGGTCTTAAAAATTTCAAGATACGAGAAATGCTTTTCTCCTTGTACTTGCTTCTTCACTTACTTATTTACTTTGTCTTTGACCATTTCTTTGCTCTTCTTTGGTAATTTACGCCTCGGCTAAAAATAATTTCAGTTTACCAAAAAAAAAAGCTCATCCTTTTAGGTCTTCGATTGGATTTTTTCCCCTTGCTTGAAAATTTCGCATGTTTTTTTTTTTAATTTACACTTTTACGTTATCCTTCTAATTAAAATTAATCAAATTTGAGATGACTAATCAAAATATAATTTACAACATAATATACAAATACATATAATTAAAATAATATTTTGATTTAATTTTATGCAGAGCAACAAGCTTTAATTTGATTTTTTGTGTCGCTAAATTCTTCATCATTTACACTTAAATGGGAATTGATTAAAAAATCGAACTATCACAAATAAATTATATACAATAATATAATATTTAATAATATTTCGATTCTTTAGGTATTTAAATTGATTTTTCCCCTGGCTTTAATATTTTTCTAGTATTCTTATTAGGTTAAAGTTTAGGGTTTCTCCAAATACAAGTAAATATAACTAATAAATGAAGTACAAATTAATAAAATTTGAAGATTAGCTTTATTTAATTTGACATCATGTTTAAATAATAAGTTTCAATTCAAGTTTCTGTTTAACATTTTTAAGTTAAAGTTTGGAGAAATACTTCCAAACTAAAGTATTGCAACATAAATATTTTTATAATATAAAATTTGTATTTTATAATTAGTTAGCTTAGCCGTTTAAATGAAGGTTTTCTTATCTTAAATTTGATAGTTTCTGCAACTAATTTTATGTTTTCAGTTTACAACATGCAAATGTGCGAATTTTAGAGATGTTAAACAAAAATAATTTCCATAATAAGAATGCTTTTTATTTGTATTTTTTATTGGGTATTAAAAGAACCCAATAATGTTTTTTACTGGTTTTGGCATTAACGTTGAAGTTGGTTTTTGAATTCAAATGTGAAGCGCAATAAAATATATTGCCAAGTTGCTCGCAGTGGCCGCTCGACAATTTTTCAATTTGAGAACGCTCACATGCCTCAAGGACACGACTCAGAGTCAAGGTTGACTGGGCTGCAGAGTCCGCACAGCGTTTTCCTTTTTTTTTTTTTTTGCAACAAGTTTCGAAATGCATACAACACCTGCGTACTGGCGGCAGTTGCAGCTGCATTTGCTTTGCTCTCAAGGTGCCTCACATGGCTCTCTGTGTGTGTGTGTTGGTGTGTGTGTGAGTGAGTGTAAATGTGTGTGCCTAACCCGCGGCGATGCCTCGAATTGCCGCCAACGCCAACGCCAACCCGCCGTTTGCTTTACCACCTTTCAAATCATCCACATCCGCATTCGTATCCGTCGCTCCGCTTTCCAACCTTGAGATCTAAAAATATGCCCAGGTCGAGCCATATCAAAAGGTAAAAATGTTGAGCATTTTTAATGCAAGTGCCGCCTGCCGCCTCGAAAAAAAAACACACACACACAAACGGAGCAGAGGCCACATGAAATGGACATATATATAATACTATGTTATGTTATGTTATGTTATGTGCGAGACGCATTCCCCAAAAAGAATTCGCTCAGATTGCGACTTTATTCTTTTTTCTTCGTTTTTTTGCTTTAATTAATTGTGGCGCACAAGCAATATGGAGAGAATGCAAATTAAAGCAGTGAATTAGCATTTAAAGAACTTGCGCTAAAAAGTAGGCAACATTTTTTTTGGTTTTCCCTTTTTCTAGAACAACTTCAGCTTTGAGCTGCAAAAAGCAAACATCGATACTCGCCTAATGTACTACATGTGTGCCTGTGAGAGCGTTTGTGTAATATATAGCACCATATAGTACGACTATATTCCACAATGTCTCGTTTCCGGCTACGGCTTTGCCTTTGAAATGAAGAAGAAACTCTGTTACTGTTGCCGTTGCTGTTTCTACTTTTGCTTTTGCTTTTGTTTCTCTTTCTGTGGTTCTTTGCGCTTAATTATGCACTAGATTCGTACAGAAGTCGACGACGGCACCACAAATTACACATATGCCTGCCTTAATACCCTGTAATGTTAATGCAAAAGTGGTTTAAAGAGTTTCACTGACTTGCGTTTGAATTTTGAATACTGAGAATACGCAAATAATATTTTATTAGATAGTAATTTTATCAAGCCTTTCGGGAAAATTGTTGAGGTTGTATTAAAAGTAAAAATATATATTAAATGACAATTTAATAATATGAAAGTGAGTTAATAGTATATTCTAAAAACAAAAATTAAAAAATATCGAACTCTAAATTGTGACTCGGAATTTTTTTTGCTGTCTTTTTCTTCAAACCTTTAAAACGCGGTATCACATATTCCAGCATACTTAATCTTCATTTACTTTGCCAATCTTGAGCTGCTTTCATCAACTGTTTCGTCATCTTCTTGTATGTTTGTTTGCTCTTCCCTTTTTTTTCCACATGTCCTTTTCTTGGCCATTGCTGTGCTTTGCTGTCTTTCAACTTAATTTAATTTGCTGTGAATCAAATCAACACCAAATTGGAGCAACGCTTCCAAGTCGTTGACTCTGGCAAATGTGTTCGTCTCTTATGTATGTGTGTGTCATGTGGACTGTCTAATTTTCTGACAAAATCTAATTGAGTTTGCTTAATTATTTAGATTACGATTTGGCAGGAAATGCGCACTGCAAGCACCAGCAATTTATCACAGAAATCGTATTAAGTTGTTAACTTGCCAAACAGACAGCGAACAGACAGAGACAGAGACAGAGAGTGAAGGGGTGAGAGTAAGACAGAAGCATAATATATGAGAATAGTTAAGGATGAAGTCGCCTCTGAGATTTGCTGAGTTCCTCTGATGTGTGTGTTCAAATGCGAACGTGTGTGTATGTGTAAATTTTGCTCTTATTTGCCAATGGGTTGAATCAGTTAGGGATTTGTTCTATAGAAATTGCCAGGATATTTGTACAAACACACGCACACACACACATACATCTATATTTGTATAATTCCTCTGTCAGTACTTTGTGAATTCGCAAATGAAATCCAGCACATATTTATTTTATAAAGCAATCGTAATTATTTTATCAATTTCAAACTCAATTATTGCATTTGTAAACAAGTTAAGCTTGGCTAATGATAATTTCCCCTTTAATTAAACAAAAATGTTAACCATTTAATTGACTTGGCAACAAAAATGATTTATATTCGCTGAAAATGACAATCGAATTAAGTGAGCTGTAATTTATAATTTACACATCAGCAGTTACTTTAGCTAATGATTCCCCATGGCATCTTTTGTTTGCTTTTCCTCAGAATTATCTTTGTATTGTACTTTTTGGAGCATTTCCAATTAGTTTTCATCACAATCATTACAGCCTGTTGCTGCTGCCATCAATCCAAGCCATAAATCATCAACTCATTCTACACTTGCATAAATATGCATGAATATCCTGCGCACTTTACTGTATCCTTGTCACTTTTAATTAGTGCTCTGACAACTGAGAACTTTTGAACATGGCCTGACCCGAGGCCTCAGTGGCTTCAATCCAATCCTCTGCTCACTGATTTAAATGAAATTTGGGTTTCAATTAAATTCAAAGAAATGTCTGAGATTAAATAATATTTATTTTTGTTCAGAGTTTCCATTTCAAATTCACTTTTTATACCCATTACCCAGAAGGGTATCATACATTTGTGAAATGTATGTAACAGGCAGATGAAGGCATCTCCGATTCGAGCCATGTCCGTCTGTCCGTCCACATGATTATCTAGATCTCAGGGACTATAAAAGATAAAGCTATAATTTTTTTTGTCATCACTTTTAATTTTTGTACATACGTAGATAAAGTTTGTTTGAAATTTTTGACAAATTCACTTCCGCCCCCGTTAATCGACAAAAATCGAATAACAAGCGTAATTTTAAAGATAGAATTTTAGTAAAGGCAATTATAACTACAATATTTGTGATTCCTGAAAATTTGGTTGCGATTGGATTCAAAGTTAAGAAGTTATTTAAGAAACGCGTACTTACTACAGGTCTAAGTTGCTTTGGCTGACAATCCGGTATATTTTAGTACTCTATGGTATATTTTGAATAAAGTAATCTATCAGTATATCCTACGATAGATTTGTAGTATTTTCGGCATATATACGTCGGCATATTTTTGGCATTTTTGTGTTATATTTATTTGGTACATTTTAAAAATAATACCGCATTTATTTGCACTTATTCAAAATGTGAATCGGGTATCTCACTGTCGAGCACATTTGATTGCAGTTTGCTTACTTGTTTTTATATGAAATATTGATTTTTGCTGAAACGATTTTGAATATTATTCTGCACCCACTAAAAGCAAACACAAACTCTTGAAATTTCATTTGAAAATGTTTATTGTTGCACGTTTCAAACATACTTCAGTTACATTTAGTTGTTCTTCTTGTTGTTTTTATACAGGGACAGTTAGGGGAGGGGAGTGTGTTGGGTAGAGGGGGTAGCTGCTGGGACAATTTGATAGTGTGGACATTAAATATTTATTTGCATTTATTTGCCACTCGTTGCATGCATATTTTGCAGTGTCGAAACACAGACGACAGCCTTAATTAAACATTAATTAACGTGACGCTTTTCAACGAGTTTTCCCAACAAGTTTTTCTTTCAATTTTATTTAAATGTAATTATCCATTTTTCATTATTATTTCTATTTAAATATTCGTTCCTTTTTTTTAATTCGTGGTTCGTAAAAAAAGGGAAACTAAAACTTACGCCAGCATTAATTTGTATAGTATTTTTTCTTTATTTTAACATTTAACATACACTTTTTGGATTTCTTTTTATAAAATGATTTGCATAATTTTGAAGCCAAGCTCATAGAAAGTGAAAATTGGAAAAAGGCTCTGAGATTTTTTAGAGGTGTGCATTAATTTAAAATATATATAGTATTTTTTTGTATTTTGCATTTTTAGTATTTTTTATGTAGTTTTTTATATTTGGTTTTGATTTTTTTTTGTAAAATTGTTAGGAAAGTAAGGCAGCAAGTTTTAAATGAATTTTGAGTTGGGTTGAGTTGAGTTGAGTTGTTATTGGGAAGAGTAAGGCAGCAAGTTAAGAGTAGAGAGAGTTTTTGTTTCTTTCTGTATTCAGCAAGTGCTTTGTCACAATTAAGCCGCTTAAATGTACATTTATAAACATTTACGCTAGATATATTTCTCATTGTATAACTATATTATGTAAATAACTACCATAAATATTTAACTTGATGCATTCGCACATTGTGTTTGTTTTTTCTATGTTCATAATTCAATTACCTCAATTTGGATTTTTGTTTTTGTTTTTTTTTAGCCATCTAACAACTCAGTACACAATTTCGTAAACATTTTTCTTGTTGATGCACATCTAATTACATATAAATACAATACGATTTGATTCGTATTTACTTTAAAAATAATTTCATATAATTTGCTTATATTTTAAAATGAAATATTTAGAAATATTACACTAATAAAGAGGCTGCAATAAAGAAGGTGAAGTGAAGCAAAAAGGCAAATAACTATGGAGAAGAAATAAAAGAATTCATTTAGATAATGTTACTAAAAATTTACTAACAGTTTTTGCATGAAAAAAAAAGAAAACAATATTTTCAACGTATAAATATTATATATTATAAAATACTCTTATTAGTTAAACGATAAATCAATGTGAAAAGTAAGTACTGAAACTTTGAAATATATTTCGAAATAAAATTTAAGTGTTGCAATAAAGCAACAACAATCAAATTTATTTGTCTTTAAAGAATTTTCAGTATATCTTAAACACTGAACATTTTTGATATTACATTTTTAATGCAGCATATCTTTTTATACCCGCCACCCTTAGAGTAGAAGGGAAGTTATTTTGGAATTGGGTTTTTGTAGCATAAAACAGCTTCTGCAGTCGGGTTTTAGTTGCATTGGTTGACCATCTGGTGTATTTTGAACTCTATGGTATATTTCGAGTGTAAAAGTATATTTATGTACCAAATATACCGAAATATTTTTTTGATATATTTTAAATGTAATAGTATATTAATATAGCATTCAGTATATTTTGATATTTTTCGATATATTAATTCGGTATATTTTAAGAATAATACCACACTCTTTTGCTTTTACTCAAAATGAGTAGCGGGTATCTCACAGTCGAGCACTCTCGCTGGAGCTTTTTTACTTAGCTTTTAGTAAAAGTATAAAAAAATACTTTTTTTTGCAAGTAAAAAACAAATATAAAGTCGAATCCCATTTGACGATAAATTGTAAAAATCAATGTGCTAAGTGAATAAAAGTTAATGCACTCAACGCCACTGATGTGAACTTAATTTATGCAAACTTTTAATAAAAAACGTTTTTATAAAAATAATAAATTTGCCTTCATTCACGCTGCACTTCACCGCTCCTTCCAAATTGTTCAGCCATATCAATTTGCATAGGACCATTTAAAAACAATACGAGTATGTTAGGTAAAAAAAATTAATTTCAACACCACATAATTTACATGAATAAAATTGCGATTAAAAAACTTTTGATTGTTGAATACAAATAAAAAATCTATTTGAAGTTGATAAATTTCTTAACGAAGCTGCTGCCAATAAATGAATGAAGATTTCTGGTAAAAGGTTAAATTCGATATTCAAAAAATGAAATATATATTTATAGCTCAAGAGTTAGTTAGGCACTTTAAATAATGAAATGAATTTATTCGATAGTTATTTTATTGTTTAATGTTATATTTATTACAAAAAAACGTCTCCTACGCTCTAAGAAATGCGAGAAATGCCGCGCGCGTTTTTTACCAGCGATTTTTTGAAGGCGCGCGCGAGTTTTTTAGCAGCGAGTTGAAGCGCTTACAATTAGTTATATATAAAAATAATTGTTATTTATATATAGTATAGTATATATGTTTACTATTGATAATGATAATGCTATTACTGCAATTGAAACATTTACAAGCCTAACTGTAAGCCTTCTATCTGTATATGTGTGTGTGTGTGTGGAAATTTGCTTGTCATTTGAAAAGTTTATCACAAAATTTTTCGTTACCGCACTTTGCGCACAATTTCCGACTGCTACTGAAAGTCCGCCTCTTTGACACCTAATTGGCTCCTGAACCCCGACAAATGTTTGCCCAGACTGCGGCCTGCCGTTGTGGACGAGAACGAGTACGAGGATGTGGATGTGGTCTCGCCTCCATCCGGATGCGGATACTCGTAGCTGCTGCTGCTGCTGCTGCTCGTCTGATATGTGACAGCGAAGTCTGGCGTCGGGGCCAGGAGCAAACCTCACGTGCGCACAAATTTGTACACTATCAAAAAGACCATGAACGAGATGGCCACCAGGACGACGGCGGTGACCACTTTGGCGCACGTATTCAAACCGGATTCATGCGGATTCAGCGGCCTGGAACTGGTGTGCGTTGCCGAACGGCGGCGCTTCGTGGCCAGACCCCGTGCGAGGGCGGGGAATGCCAGCGACTGTGTGAAGGTCAGCTTGTGTATGGACTCGCTGAGCGAGTAGGGACCCACAGAGCCGCGAGCCGCCGCCCGGAGCAGCACGTACTCCAGATCGAGGGCATCGAACAGCGAATAGCGGGCGGTCATTGTCGATGACCGGCGACGGCCATCGTGATGCTGCTGCGACTGCTGATGGTGCTGCTGATGATGATTGTGATGATGATGGTGGTGATGTCCGCCATGGCGTGAATCACGATCGGATTGCGGCTGCAGCCAGGGATCGGAGACGCGCTGCTGTGCGCCCGCGCCTGCGCCAACAGCAAAGGCAGAGGAGGAGCAGGCGCCGCTGCTGGCGGTGGCAATGCCACCGCTGCTGCCACAGCCCAGCCCACCAACGCCAATGCCAATGCCCATGCCCACGCCAACGCCAGCGGCTGCCACACCCCCGCCCAGGCTGACCGCTGCCACGGATGTCAGCGACGACGTCGTCGACGACGAGGCCGAGCACAAACGCATATTCGTCGCCAGTCCGTTGTCATGGAACTCGTTCGCATCCTCGATCGATGTTTGATCCGGCGACGTTTGCGCCCTCTCCAATGCAGCCGCATGCTTCATGCGCAACGCAAACAGACGCGCATGATCCGGATGCAGCAACGCGCTCGATTTACGGCGATAATTCGCTGCCGCACTCCCGCTGGGCACCACACAGATGCTGTTCCTCATATGCCGCCGGCCAAGTGATAGATTTGGCGAACCCTGCGTCGGCGTGCTTGTGGGCGACACATGACACGAGCCGCCTCCGGTTTGGCCATGAGGTAGGCCAAGGATGCCCGGCGGTGCGATGAATGCATTTGGCGATGGCGATGCCTGCACAGAATCGATGCCAGAGTCGCCGGCATGGAGAGTATCACAGTACAGCGAGCTGCGACGCTCTGTGCTCAGTGTCAGATGATTGTTGCTGCGTCTGGTGGTTGCTGTTGTTGTTGTGTTGCTTCCTGTCGAGTTGTTGATGTCACTGTTGTTGTTGTTCCCGCTGCTGTTGCTCGTCGATGGAGCGCCCACACTGGTCTCCACAATGGCGGGAAAGATGAAGGATTGTCCGTCCGCTTCGCCGCGCGGTGAATCCTGTAAACAGCCAATGAAATTTGTAATCAAAGTGCAAGGCTTTTCGGTTGTTAAATCTTTTCTTTTTTTTTGGAGGGGGATTTTTAAGCTTTCTTTTTCGGTGCTGGGAAACGCATTTCATTGTTAGAGGATTGAGATTAGTTCGGTGACTTTTTTGGTGTTTTTTTTTGCATATTTACATGGTGAGAATCGTGTGGGTTCAGGGATTGAGATTAACTTACACATGACTCTGTGTAGAACTGAGAATTAATCGATATCATCAACAAATGTAATACAAAATGTTGATATAAAATATGTACATAGTTATTGGTGTCGTGTTTTATCTGCACTCTCAAAATAAATATTCAACGAAATGCCAAAGAAAAATTTGTTCTTCAGATTTGCAGAAATCACAAACTAACTTTCTGTAACTTTTGGCAAAACTTTTTGCTTTCGCGTCCGCACGCAATCAAAAAGTTTCCGTTGTATTTGGAAAAGAACATAAAATATGTAATACTCTTAATTTGCAGCTCATTAATAACGACATGATTTTATTGAACTTGTACTTCGAAATTTATATGTGGATAATTTAAATAGAATTGTTTTGAAATGTAAAATAATTTCTTGTATAGTATATTACAACATATATATTCAATTTTATTGTATTTATTATTTCTGATTGGCAATTTAAATAGAATTTTAATGAAATTTAAAATGATGTATTGCGTTACTTGAATTATTACTTTATGGTTGAAAGTCTAAGGTTGATCATGTAAATTGAATTTGCGTGATATCTAAAATACAACATATTGTGTAATATATTACAGCCTATTTTCATCGGTAATATTTGCTTTATTTTTATTCGTTGCTAATTAAATGTTGATGGTTTATTTTCAATTGAATAGGTAACTAAACAAATGCCCTTACTAATATGTTATACATTATATTATTTGATTTTTTTTCAGGTTGTAAATCAAGTATTGATTATTACCTTTTTTTAATATTATAAATTTTTTGCGTAATAATTATGAAATGTTTTTCTTCAGCGGAATTATAATTTAGATTTCTTGTTAACTAAAAAATATTTTTCTTACAGCATATTCATCATATTATTAAAAATGATAATTTATTTGGCATTTTATTAATAGTTAAAAAAATTTTATTTCTAATAAATACTATATATACAACACATTCTTCATCATTTTGAAATATATTCTTTCCGGTTGAAAATCTATTGTGATAATTTAAATTTTATTGAAGGCAAACAACAAAATATGTTCTATTTAATATATTACAACATGTTCTTCGGCATTATTTGATTTATATTTTCTTAAGTTTAAATTCTGTGTGCAGAAAACGAAAGTGCTCTTTAAAAATGTACAACATTTCATTGCAATTAATATCGATTAATTCTCTTATGTTGTGCATATATAAATAAGTAAAAAGTTATACAAGAATTCGACAAAAGAGCCCAATAAAAGTCTAGTTTGAAAAAAACTTGATAGAAAAAATATACGCAAAAAACCTCAAGTATTACGGGTAGGTTTGCTTAAAAAATGCTATACACAATTTAGTCAAAAATAGAATTTGTAGAGCGAGCTAATGGGAGCTCGTTTGCTTTAAATATGTTAATCGAGGCATGCAAAAAAGTCTAGGATTTAGTTGCAGTAATATTAGAGCAATGGTAGTTGTAGTACGAGTAATAGAATTAGTTGAAAGTAAGTTGAGTAAGTAAAATGAGAAGACTAGAGAGAGAAAGAGAGAGAGACTTGATGTAGTAAAAAAGGAACGGAAGCATACCCGCTGGCCCTCGGGGCCGCTGTTACGACGCAACTGTACGAAGCCCTCCTGGCGCAAAAGCGGCTACCAAAACCAGCAGCAACAAACCAGGAAACCAGTAAACCAGCAAACCAGCAATCAAAACCAAACCAAACACGCAACGCACACACAGAAACATTGTATAGTAGTAGTAGTAGATGGTTTGTTTTGAGTTTATTTTTGGTTTTTTTTTCAGGGATTTGAAAGAGAAAAGTTTGAAAATAAATTAACACAAAACGCACAACATAACCTCGCAGACTGCAACTGAAACAGTAACAGAAACTGTAACGGAAACGGAAACAACAGAAATCATATTTCTACAACAGCAGCAAAACTCTTTGTTCACACAGTTTACCCATTCACACATATAGATCACTTTAAGGCACTCACACACACACATTAACACGCACTCATAGACTGAGAGAGTAAAGAGAGATAACTGTGTGAACTGTGTTTCATTGTTTCCTTTTGTTTGTTTTTTTTTGTTCTGTTTGTCGTCGTCTGTTTGTGCCTACCTGGCTGGGCCACACCTGTAGCAACGGTAGCGAACAGGATGGTTTGTTGCTTGTCGACGCCGTCCCAGCACCGCCATTTGCCCCTCCACCGGCAGCCCCTGCATTCGAGGATGATGTGGTGCCCGACCCCTGGGAGAGGCTCGTGTAGTGGAGATGATTGAAACGCTGGGCATCGCTGCTGGCCGGCTTTGTGCGCGTCGGACTCTCATATCCCGTCGAATCGTCCGAGGATGTTGTCTTTGGCGAGCGCCAGAATCGCTTTAGGCGCAGTTCGCGCCTTTTTTCTTGTTTCTGCAACGAAACGCAAACCAAATCGATTAATGCCACGAAATAAACGACGTTTGCTCTGTGATTTTAAGCCATATGGTCGAGCAACTGTGTAAACCAATTTGCCAATTAATTTGTCGTATTTAAACACTACTCTGCTACAAAATTGTCAAATTTCATTGAATGCACATATATATAAATACACACATTGAATAACACAGCCAAAATGGTTGTTGATTGGATTTGCATAAAAAAGTTTGCATACTTTTGGGCGCAACTTTATTCGTAAATTGATTTGCAATTGTCGAATGTGTTTACACAGTTATCATTTTATGTTTTCACTATGGCATATGTTATTGAGTATTTTTGAAATATTACTACGTACTATATTTACTTTATATATCATTAACAAATAATCAAATTGCTAAAGTAAAAATACAAAACTGCAATTTTACTATTAATGATATTTGTTAAACAAATTATTATTTTTTACATATTTCAAATTAAATTAAAACAGAAGTATTGTATATTAATTTTACTTTTTTTAAATTTATTTTATTTATTATGTATGCAATTAAAAAATAGTCATTTGCTAAAGAAAAAATATGAAACTGCAATTTAAAGTTGAGAAGATTATTTTTTTTACATAATTAAATGTATTGAAAAAGAAGTTTGGAAATAAACAGTTTGAAGTTTGATAAACAGAATAATTCAAATATTAAATTCAAATGAAAGCTGCAGTTTGATGTGATAAGAAAAAATGAAATGAATAAATAAAGAAATGCTTTTACATTTATTTCATTTGTAGATTGAACATTAAAATTTTAATTATAGCCAAAAGACTTTAGTCGCTCCATGTATCTCATTTCATTGCAGAAAGAAATTGTATTTGGTATTGATTAAAAAAAAAAAAATAATAATACATTTCAATATATTTCTAAATAAATCATATTTATTCAATTGAAATAGATATACCCTTCATACAAACATAAAAAAAAGTGATGTAAAAACATTAAATTTCTAAATCAAACTATAATTACTTAGACTAATAACACAATTTAAAAATGGAATGCCTTAAGGTTTTAATATTTTTGAAATTATGCATATTAAGTATGCGTCAAACTGTAGTAAAAGCATTTTTTAAGAAATAAACTAGACATGTGAAATAAAGTATTTTCATTTGCTTTAAATTTATTCAAATTTGCGAGATCAATGTCAAGTCACGTTTTTAGGTATATTCAGCTTTTTTTGAAATATTTGGTAGAATGATTTAATTTAAGCTCTCTTGTAAATTGTTATTTATATATTCACAATATGAGTTTCACTCTGTCGGTTATCATGTTATATTGATGCGTTATCTTGTCTTGCATGCTCGTATGAGCGTAGCAGCGCTGTCATTTATTAATACATTAACTGTTTTTAAATTCAGCCTTCGCTTTTTTATTGGAGCTGTACTCGTGTCAGTCTCTGCGTGTGTGTATTGTGAGGGCGTCTGTCTACCTACATGAGTGTGTGTATGTGTGTGTGTGAGAGTGTGGGCTTCGAAGTATGCGTGTTAAATAAACCAAAATGCATTTTGCGCTCAATGCCAATAAATATTTGTGTTTGCCCTGTTGCTGTAAGAGTATAAGTGTACTCCTCTGTGTTGCCATCTCTGCATCTGTGTTAGTGTGTGTTTGTATACCTGTATGTATGTATTTAGTTGTATGTTCGGCTGACGGCGGTTCTCCATTTGGGAATTTGCTCGCACCGTTTCGTTGTGTATTATTTTTTCAATTTAACGAGAGCTTTTGTATTTGTTGTTTTCGTTGTTCTTGTTGTTTTTGTTGTCTGACTTTCTTATTGCAATTTGTGTGTATGTCGCGTGAAAGGTCTCTCAACGGATATGAGTGTGAGCTGTTGTGTGTGTGTGTGTGTGCTTTGCTGTTTTCTGCCGTTGACAAATGTGAGCTGCCAGCGAAAACAGCAACAATGACAGCAACAACAACAACAACAACAAATGGCAAAGGGAAGTACAAACTTATCGCGGAGGCAACGTGCCACGTGCCACGTGCCTCGTCGCCGCCATGTTGCATTTACCGATAAGCCACAGTTATTGCAGCTCCAGTAGAAGGCATTGCACGTTAGTCACGATATTTGTACAGCTTCATTCACAAAAATTTTACTTTTAATTTAATGAATATACATTTTCATTTGCTTTATTTGTTAATTAATTGCTGAATACACGAAAATTTTCATTGAAAATATAACATTTTTTACTCATATTTAAGCATTTGCTAAATTTCTGATGTTGTTAAAGCGACTGAATAATTTCTATGCAATCCATTTTTTATTAAAAATATTTAGCATATTTCGATTTTGTGTTCAAGTTAGAGCCTTTAAATATTTGCAAAAATATTTCGCAGATTTTAGTTCGAAAAATATTTTCAACAAGTTACTTTAGAAAATTTATACAAATTTATTTAAACTTTCAAAAAATAAATAACTTGAAGACTATTGTATAACAAATTGTTAATATTTCATAGCTTGCAATAATAATAAAATAATAAAATATACAGAAAAGAATTATTTATTGTAAAATATTTGGTAAATTTCTAATGTAGTTATATAATCGAATAAATAAATCGACAAATTGTGTATAATAAACAGTTAATATAGCTTGCAGTAATTATAATACATAATAAAAATATAATATAAGGTTAGAAAAATTTATTTTTCTTTTTTTTTCAACAATTGCTAAATTTCCAATTAAGTTAAATTATAATCAACCATAATATATCATATATCATTTTGTATATTAAAAAAACCCTAATCCAACTTCTGTGCCAATATATCTTTAAGTTATAAATGATTAAACCGTTTTAAAAAGATGTATGAACATCCTTAAATGCTTGCATTTTATACCGCTTTAAGTAATAACGAAAAATGCGCGGATTTGTGTTAAATAATGCATGTTTAATAGTGTTGAGGATATATTTTGAGCATCTCGTTTCTCGTTTCTTCCGTTGCTGTGGAGCAAGACAAATGAGAAAAAAGTGCCGACATTGTTACCTGCATATTTTTGTAATATCAAATCCAGTTTATGTGTTTGGTATTTCATCCCCAGTCTGTTGTTGGCGCAAGACGAAAATCGATGGAAAACTGCAGAGGCATAAATTCTGAAATAAAAGAAGGAAATTGTGATGAACGAACGTAAAGCAGAAACACGGAAAACACAAAACACACAAAAACGAAAACTAAAATGAAAATATAAAATGTGCAACGCTGTCATCGTCGTGATGCTTGTCTGCAACAGAGAGAAGGATGGATGAAAGCACGATGTATCCTCCTAGGAGCTGGCCTAAACCTTCCCTCAAAAAAAAAAAAGAAAGAAAGGAAAGGATGGAGGAAACACATTTCAATTACTCGCCGCACACAAACAAACATTTTACATGGTTTATTCGATTCCGGCAGCATCCGACGAAACGCATAAATAGAAAGGATCTTCTACTGGCTGCAAAAGGACAAGAGAGGGGCAAAGAAAGTGAAAGCGAGGCGTTGTCGACAACATCGTCATCGTCATTGACGGAGCAGGAAACGCGCCTTGACTGTCACACATTAACACACGACAAGGACAATGAGGAATGGCGAGTGGCGAATGGAGAATGGCGAGTGGCGAATGGCGACGACGCCATTAGTATTTGACAAGGACATTTGACTCATACAACATGCAGACACACGACCAAACCCCCAATATGTGCAAAACCCCTTCATCAAAATGCCCTCCTCACCCCTCACAAGCTCACATGGCTTAACAGTCACCGTCCCCATTGCCAGCCCCATTGGCTCTCTTGGTCAAGTTGAAGGGCAAAGTCTTTGCAAATTTACCACATGAACGCAGATGAACGTTGTGCGACGCCTGAAAGCATAAATCAGTATCGTCTGCTGCTGCTGCTCCTTCTGTTCTTCATCCCCTTCCTCAGCTACCTCTCTCCCTTGCTCTCTCTCTCTGTCTATTTTCAGACCCTCGCTGTGAGTTGCCTTCGATTGGCGTGATTAGAGCTTAGTCTTTGTACTTGAAGCTTATAATTAGTTTGCGTCGTCAGAGTTGCCTTCACATCGATTGCACTTGTCCTGTTTCTGTTTCTGTTGCTGCTCCGGCTTCTGGTCCAATGCTAATGGCTGCCCAGTAGGATATATGCCACTTGATGCCACTTTTAAGCTCCTTTGAAGGTCGCCCCCTTAAGTGTGCACAGTTGTCAAAGTTTGGCAATGGAATTGCAATTGGAATGCAAGTGTTTTATGACATTGTTGCACATCCTCGTAATGCCCTCAAGTAATCATGTTTGCCATGCAATTACCAAGTAATAAACTATTTTAAATATGTGTCCTTCAGCAAATTTCATTGTTCGCATAATAGCTGCAGTTATGTCTTTAGCCTTTCAGTTTAAAATAACTTTCAGGGCTGCGTGCTTGCTCGGGCTTTAGCAAAAAAGGTAAAATATATAATAATTCTTGGAACTTGAATGCGCCTTTTCTTATAGTAAATATAAAATTTCATTCTATTCGAAAGATTGCTTTAAATTTTTCAGTTTTTTTAAAATATATTTTTGTTACATATATTTTTGGTTGGAATTTTTTATTAGAATATGATAAAAGGTATTAACAAGTGGGTGAAAATTAGTCTTTTATTTAAAAAGACTCAATTGACAATAAAATTAATGTCGTCAACATATAAATTTTGTTGAGTAAGAAATGTTTGGAAACTAAACCTCTAATATTTTTTATAAAGATTCATTCTCCTTAAAATCCTTAAGAAAATTGTAAAGCTAATCAAATTTATTAGATTAGTTTAAACATACTGAAATGAAATGAGTTTTAAGTAACCAAGAAAATCTCTTGATATATTTTGTAAAAGTCATATTAAAATGAAATGAACTGTTCAAAAAATTGTGATTTCTTGGGCATGCAAACTTAATCAATAAATAAATTATATTAACAAAGTTTGTCCTGAAAAATTGTATTTTCTCAGTCCGCTTTTAAATACTTGTTCAATAACTTTGTTAATATTTCTTGCTATGCATTTAATAAGGTCACATCTGTGATATTCTATTCAACTGTGTAACACAAATTGCCATCGAATTGTAATTGAATTTTTAATAGAAAAGTTTATCGTATTTTACACTTTGAATTGTATCATGCTTTGCCTTGCTTTAAGCTGCTTTTGGTATTAACTTGTTTAGCTCAAACTAAGTACTTTATATTATTTTGATACAGCTTTAAGGCAAGACCACTCTGTATTCCTGTCCAGCTGTGGCCACTTGTCTAGCCACCATATGTCTTGGCTTCGCCAACAACAACAACAAAAGAATCTCGAATGAAAGGAAAGGAAAGCAGAAAAGAAAAAAGTAAAGAAGCAAAAGAAAAGCCACAACAAAGCAAGTTGACAGCTCCCACAGAGTAAGTAAGCAGTTGCACTTGAGCTGACCCCCCGTCCGCGAGAATCAATTCCCACTCAGTGGCCAGTTGGTAGCTTGGCAGCTCACAGTTGGAAGCCTGGCAGTTGGCCAAAGGTAAGAATGGAAGAAAAAAGAAAGAAACGTTTATGCCGTCGTCTGCTTGTTGCATTCCATGTCAATTGAAGGCCAACACGTGGTTCACTCAATGGCGGGCTCACCCCAACCTCAACCCCAACCTGAACCTCAACCTCAACCTTAAGCTGCGACATGCACGTTGCTGTGCCTCGTTTATTCAAAAGTCCGATTTGAGGTGTCCTTGATTGCGGTCTGCTATCCGGGTGGCCACACATTGCAATTGCCATTGTTGTGCGCCATGTCAATTGATGTCAACAAGCAGCGATAGTGGCAAAGTGGTGAAGAGTGCTGACCATGGTCAAGGATTCGTTTGCCATCGCCTTGTACCCCGGGCGAGACATATCAATAATATATGCAGCCATAAATCGTTGGTATCGTTTCAATTACTACCAACTGAAGCTAATGCCATCAACTTACTGTTGTATTTTTTTTCTATTCGCTTGCTCTTTTTTTTTTTAACCCAATGCCTGTCACGATAATGTCCTTTCTTTCTAGTTGCGCCGCGGCCGCGTCGGCGGCGGCGTCCTTGGAGCATGTCATGGCATAAACTAAACGACTGCACTCCATGTCCCCTACTACTTTAGATTCTGTAGCTATCACCCCTTTGTCGCCCAAAGCACGCCAGCAATTACACAAATCGCCACGCCCCCTTTTGGATGGGTGACCGGAGAAGGGGAAGGGGAAGGGAGGCGGGGGCGAGCTGTTAACTCGCTTTTTGTGTTGCGCGTGACGAAAATTTTTAAATTGAAATAAATTTCTTGTGTTCCTTCTGTGTGCACGCCTTGTCGCCCGATGCCGACGTTGTCCTTGTTGTCCTTGCTGTCCTTGTTTCGCTCATACTCGTGCATATCTGCATATCTAACTATATAGTATCGTTATCGTGTTTGCTTAACGTGTTTTTCTTGCCGCTCGTTATACGCTCCTCGTAAATACAAAAATATATATTTTTTTGCTTCTTTTTCTTTTTTGGTTTTGCTTTTGTTTTATTTTGTGTATTTTCTTGTGTTTTTGGTTTTTGGTTTTTTGTGTATTTGCTGCTTTGTTTTTGTTGCCGTTTTCGGCATGTATTTGAATTATAAGCAAATTTGTTGCCCGAGGCCAATTCGGTTTCGGTTCCAGTTCCCGTTTCCTAATGCCAAAGGTCAGGGCTATAGACAATATGCTTCTGTGTGTGTATGTGTGCGTGTGGACAAGGACATCGCTGCCTGTTGTCGTGGTATCCTGTTACTCCTGCCACAGACACAAACCACACACACACACACACACACACACACAAATTATTGGCAGCTTAGCAAATTCATAGTCGCTGTCTGTCGGATTCCCTTAATTACACTTAATAAGCACCAATTATGAATAATTAGTGAATAATCGCCTGACCTGTCCATCAACCCTTTTGGCCATTTGCATTGTCTGGCCTTTTCCTAATTGAATGGCACACGTGATAAGATTTTTTTGTTTATGCTTGTTTTTTGTGGGCCTTTTTACTGTGAGTCTAGGAAATACCCAAACAAAGCCGGCTCAGACAAAGCAATTGAATTTTTATTACACGCCATTTAGTCAACACTCTCACACACATTCGCACTCACAACTCTCACACTCACTCACGCACACACACATAGACAAAGACATATACGTGTTTGAGTAAATTATTTATATAGCCCGTGTGGCCTATAATGTGCTTCTTCTACTCTGCAAAGCGCGTGCTTTAAGGGGCATATTAAATATAAATGAAGAGAAATTGTTATCAGTAGCAGCTTAATTTTGTTTATTATTTGCTGTGATTTAATTTATAAGTACATACATTTAATTCTTCCATTAGTCAAGAAATTGAACACAATTAAAAAATAAAGAATATTACAGAGTGGTAAATAAAAAAATGTGAATTTGTTGCAATAAAATAATAAATTCGAATGTACATATGTTTAATGTATTACATTATAAAATACCAAAGCAAGCTTATTTTCCGAATGTCCTGTAGTTTTCCTAAGCACTTGAATTTATTAATATATTTAAAACTTTAACTGGCGCCATCTATGTCTCGAATGTATTGTATTCATATGCCTTGTTATATTAAGTATACGGTAAGAAGACTTCTAAGCAAAGTCTTTATTTTTATTTTAATTCAAATTTAAGTATAAGAAAATTCTCTTGATATTCTCGCTAAGAAAATGAAGTAAGGAGCATTTTCTAGTCATACATTCTATTCTCACTTTGCAAATTTACTCGTGCACTGCATACGTTTTCATGTGTAAATTATTGTTGCATACTTTAGCGGGCAACGCCAAAGTCGTTTACCTTCCTGAGCGCTGAAAATGAAACAGCTTTAGTGTGTGTGTACTTCGTAAGTGAGCATTGTTTCCTCTGTGCACACAACTGTACTGTGTGTGTGTATGTGTGTACACAAGATATATATTTTGTGTACCAAGTCGAATGTAATTTAAGGACCCATTAACTGCTCCTTTGGGAGCTGCTAGTTTGTTGTGCGACTGTCAAATTAAGTTGGGTTAACCTAATCAAATCGGACGTTGACCCGGGATAAAAACATAACATAGAGATTCCCATTTGACTTCCTATTATAATGCATATTATGCTTATTCTTCACTCAACCCAAACGTAATTTGTTTATAGCTTAACTTTCGAAATAAAGCGTTGCAACTAATTTGCACCCTCAAACCCGGCAATTTATTCAACTTAAGCTCAGTGTCTCTCCTCCCCTCGGTAATCCTTGAGGACAACCATAAGCGTTGCATGAGTGAAATGTCAAATGGAAAACCGCTTAGTTGATGAGGCATTTAAAAAGCACTTAAACATGTTTTCTGTTGTTGTTGTTTACAGCCTCTTTGATACTGTCAGCACAAGAAGATTTGACATCAAATAAATTAATCTGGGATTATCTGGCATAAGTATGCCAACTTTTTGCCATTCTATTTACCTGTTCATGCTGGGTTTTGTTATCAAAGGCTGCTGTACTTCTTATGCTCAATAAGCTCAACTTATCAGCTAAATTACAATATATTCTTTTAGCTAGTTTAATCAGAAAATGCTTTTCAATCTCTCTAAAGTTTCATTCAGAATTCAGAAGCTGAAAGGCAACTAGATTTAAGTTGAATTCAACACATAAATTAAAAGTGCTAAGTAATAGATTATAACAAATTGTATGCTTTAATCTCGCTCACAATGCTGTTTGTCCACACACACTTTGAAAAGGACTTCGGTATCGACTTGCACATCCTTCAGGTTCTTTTCTTTTAAGCGAGCCGCGTAAATCAGCCAATGGAAATATTTTTCCGCACAATTGAGCGCCAATTCAACTGGCAGGCTGTTGGTAGCTTTAGATGCTCTGACTTTCCTTCGTTTCTCTCTTTCTTCTCTTTGCTGCTCTTGTTGCCTGTCCCTTTCTTTTTAGCTGGCTACTTTCCCTTGCACTTGGCTTGACTGGCAGGCAGGCAGGCAAATGGCGCAGCTGTTTCTCGTTCGCTGCTTTATGCAAAAGCAATTAACTTAACTTTCTTTCATTCTTCTTTTCGCGCTCGCTACCTTATTTTTTACGCTGTTACCTTATGGGCAGAGAGCTTCCTTTTGTAAGTGAGGTATAAACTCAATATAAAGGTACAAATACGAGTTCGCGTCGCGATAATTCTTTTTTCTCTTGCTTGAAAATTTGCATGCCAAACGGGAAATGGCGGAGAACTGGCTGAAAAGAAAGCATCCAATACAAATTGCGAGTAGTTTGACCTGTTTTGCGGCTTTCGTTTCCTTTCGTTTCGTTTCTTTTCGTTTCTTTCTCATGGTTTCTGCAGCTGTTCAGCCTGTATTAACATTTTAACACATTTTATAGTTAAAACGTGACATTTGTTGCCATTGGTTTTTGGCTTTAGCTGCGGCTTTGGCGTTGGCTGCCGCTGCCGCTTTCTGGTCTGGTCAGCAAACCGATTGTGAGTCGAATTCAACGGAAACGTGGCGAATTTTCGCCCAGAAGCAACTTAATTCCTTATTCTGCTCCGCATATGGTTCGCTGCCTCGGTGTTTGCTCTACTACAGTACTTTTTGGTATCGAAGTACCTTGAATTTGGCAATAGACTTGAGTTGACTACTCAGAAATAATAATGTACATAAATACAAGTATAAAGTTATTTCATATTTATCTAATTTAATTACTGAATTCGTCTATAAAATCACAAAAATTATATGAATTGCATTCTTGCTTTGATTAAATAAAAATAATTATTTAACTTGCTAGAGATTATGATTAAATTGTATGGTAGATCGTAAAAATAATTTTATAAATTATAAAATCAAGTAAATTTTATTGCTTAAAAAGGACATAATAACAATACTAAAATAATAATCTAACAGTGGAAATGTGAGACTTAATTCAAATTTTAAGAATAGTAGTTGAATAAATATTAATATATTATAAATATTTATATATAAATAAAATATATGACAGTTGCTTCATAATATATTTACAAATACTCAGCTTTTCCATATCCATATCCATAGTTGGAAATAATAATCAAATTTCCAATAATGGATAGTTAAAATTAAATCATATGTTTATAAATAATATTTAACTAAAAATGATTTTATTATTAACTTAAAAGTAAAGCTTAAAAGCTTTTCCGTATCCAATGTTGAAATAAAAATATAAATTTCAGCAATCGACAGTTGAAATTGATTTATATTTTCATAAAATGTATTTAATTAAACATGATTTCATCAATAATATGTAAATATATAAATTAAAATATATGACAGATCCTACGTAACATATTTATTAATAATCAGCTTTTTTATACCCAAGTATTGAAATAATAATGTAATTTCCATTAATGGACAGTTGAAATCTATTGTGTTTAATTTTGATAACTATTTTGTTGTATTATTCTTCCAAGATAGTTTTAATTTACTCCCTACACAAAACTGAACAACTCTTTATATAGTGTATTAAGGGGGCCAATGTGTCGCATTCGATTTGTGTTTTGTTGCATGGAATTTCCTGTGGCGCATACACGTGCACGATTTGTGGCAGTAGTTATTCTCGGTGTTGTTGTTATTGTTGTTGTTATTGTCTACGCGGCAAACTTCCGGCTGATGTTGCCACTGCGGTTTCGGCGTCAACGACGAACGAACTGTCAAGCGTTGCGACCTGCCACAGCTCTTTGGCGGCTGCGTCAACCGGAAACGCCAAACACTTTCCGGTCACGCAGTTTGACGACTCAGCCTCAGTCGGCTTCAGCTTCAGCCTCTCGCCTCTCGCTTCTCGCCTGCCTTGGCCGCAGCCACAGCTGCCACAGTTCCACAGTTTCATTGTTGCCTCTCAAAAAGTCTCGAGTAGTCACTTAAACTTAAGTGTTGTTGTGCGCCAACCATTTTGTGGCCACAACAACACTAACAACAATGACTTCAAGGGCCAACTCAATTTCTATGCGTGGCACGCGGCGACTTTTGCGCCTGCCGGCCAAAAAAAAAACCAAAAAAACCAAGAAACTTAAGCAACAACTACTGTAGAAATAACCATAATAATATCAACAAATTGTTGCCAACCCAAAATGTTGGTTGTTCGCTCGCTGCTTTTAAGTTGGACGGCGTGCGGCATGCGAAATTTTGATAAATTGCCCTTTAATTGAGAATGCAGGTCAAAGTCAATGGCCTATAAAGAAGCTATCCTGCGTTTCCTGCAGCGTGCGGCCCATTTTCATTTACGTTTAAGCTACGGCAAACGCATTCGCACAAATCGCTTTCGATAATCGAAGCCATGTGCATAACGACAGCGATTATATTTAATGCTCATCCCATTAGTTAAACAACTCGGCGCGCCGTCTACTACGCTCACGTCTCTCTCCACCCCGCCCCGAAAACTTAATAAACCAAATATCAATGTGTTAAAGTTGCCACGACTACGTCCCCAACGGAGAAAGAGGTGGGAGGGAGAGAATGGCAAGGAATGGGAGCAGACGGCGTATCGCAGTCTCGTGTAGAAATTCAATAAAAACAAATGGCAAGTTTGAACAGGTAGTCAACAGTTTGCGAGGGGTTCTTCGAGTCATCTACTAAAGATTCAGCGAATAGATAAGTTATTAAATTATACGTCTTTAAGAACTGTTTCTCGATTGCGTTCTAAGCTAACAATACGGTCTTAATGACACATAATAAATGCATGGATTGAAATCTGAAATTATAAGCTCAGAAAATGTAGTTTTTTAGCTTCATGTTTAATCAACTACTAGATGACATTCTATCAAATGTCTTTAAGCAAAAAAAAAAACAAAACAAAACTAGTTTACTAATATTAATATTTACCGAAACTTTTCATCAATTGCTTAGTGCGTGTCAGTGCGTATATATGGATAATAAACTATAATTCATAGCTCAGATAATTTTTTCTAACTTCATATTTATTAAAGTAAATAGATTTCGATTAGTAAACTTAAGGTTGAAATAGAACAAGATCAAAATATTTATGTATTTTACTAACTATGAAAATAACAAGTATCACAAATACTAATGTAATAAGGAAGTATAGAATATATACATATAACACGAAATACAAATATAATATATAAAAATATATATGTATATATATTAAATATATATACGAGTTTATAAAAATAAAAGTTGTTAAGCTTCGTTTTAGTCTTTCCTTAACATCTTACAATAAACTGAACAAAATATTAAATCAAAATAAAATAATATTTTACTAATTACGAAAATATAAATAGAATGGTAAACTAATTTGAATAAAATCCGAAGACATTTGTTAAATTTCTCTTTAGCTACTTACAACTTTACCTTAGTATTAAACAGGCATTAAAAAGTTCCATGTAATATTCTCGTCCTACATAAATATATCTCTTTCACTGAAGTACGCTAACTTCATTCGAGTTATACTCGATGTGAATCGATAATTTTAAGTAGAAGTCGTGGTGTCATGACTTTAATGTCAAGTTGCAAAATTTGTTGGGCAAAGTTTGTTTCACGGTGCGCGCTCGTTTGTCTTGCTCGTAGTTTGTTAGTTCTTTCGTAGTGGGTCTCAGGTATAATCAAAATTGAGTTAAGGGGAATCATAAAATTCAGTTGATTCAAGACTTTCTCCCCACTTTCTCCACATTCTCCACCACTTCCGAACGTAGTAGTTGTCGCTATAGACCTGTGACTTGGCAAGTTTGGCGTCGTCGTTGTCGTTATCGTTTTATGCCATGTCTATGGTGCAGCAATAGCACAAACCATGGCAAAAATGTGATTTAAGTTGATGTCATTTTGACACGCTAATATGGCGTGGTAACCAGGTCATAATCTAACTCGCAAACCAAACACACAAATACACACACAGACACAAGCTCGCACACAAATCGAGAACTTTCACATTTCATTTGGCATATTGAACGAGAAACTGCGTCTTGCATTCGAAGCAGACAACCGACTGCACTTCACGATAATGATGATGATGATGATCGGGAACGTAGTTTCGCATTCAATTCAATTAAGTGAGTTTAACTTTTTGTGCAAAAAACTTATCGAGTGCTCGTCGGTGGTGCGTCCCATCGCCTCGCAAATTTTATCTGGCTCTTTTAATTGTTTTCATTTGTGCTCATCAAAGTTTGCCGCTTCGTTGATGTTTGACTTTTCACGCGAAAGTTGCATCTTTGTATGCGAATGGGATTCTTTATCGCTGTTTCGTGTATCCTTGAACAGCGTCTGTAGGGCTCTTTAGCTTCTACACTTTAAGTGCAGAATGCCTCGCCTAAGGTTAATTGAATTTGTTCTCATGTGTGTGTTTTTTGTATGGTTCCAGTTTGACATTCAGCTTTGATTTTGTGCTATATTTTGTGTGGCCTTGCTCCTGGCCCACTTTTGAAAATTTAATTTGCACATGCTTGGACGTCAGCTAGGAATTGCGAATGTGTTTGCTCATGCATGCCATGGACATTATTTGTCGGTGCCTCTCTCACATTGTTGCATTTTATAGTGCGAGCCACAAACGCCGACATGGTCATGACTCAAACTCAAACTCAAACTCAGTGGCAGGCAGAAGCGAGGCAAAGAGACAGAGACAGAGACTGAGGGTAGAGCCTAGAGAATCTGAGTAGGGCTGACAGTTATGGGAATCAAAAAGGCGCCGGCATGTCTTATTTATTTGCTAAACAATAAAATTGACAACAAAATGTAGTTTATTACATACGGTGCGTATGAGTATTAAAAGTTTATAGTACTTGTTAACATCAGTATAAATATTATATGATACGCCAATTTCCCTAACAATTGAAAGAAACTTTAAGTTGCCTTGCTACGCTTTTAAAAGAGTCCAAATTTATAGCATAAATTGTAAAATATAATTTTTGACATACGGTGCGTATGAGTACTAGAAGTTTATACAACAGACTTGTTAACATCAGTGTAAATATTATATAATATTAGTATTATGAATGCAGCTTTAAGCTGCCTTACTTTACTTTCTCAAGAGTACAAATGTATTGCATAAATTGTTATAAGTAATTTATTGTATACGGTGCGTATGATTATTATAAGTTTATAGCACTTGTCAACCAATGTATAAATAATATATGATGCGATGTGTCCCTAGAAATTTAATGAAACTTTATGATGTATTACTTCTTTTTTTAATTTAGTGCATAAAGTGTTAAACTGCTAACTTGATGTTTGCTTGTTGTTTAAATCAACGCAGCACTCGGTTGTATAATAATTCATGCAATTGCATTGCTCACCGCACTCACAGACATTAATTGTGTGAAATGTGGCCAATAGCCAAAGCGGCAAAGTACCGAGCAAAAAAGAAAGAGCACAAATGAAAATGTGCCACTGTTTTGTGGCCCTAATTTGGTTAAACAGGCAATTAATATGCACGGCGGCAACGCGCTGTAAACATTGCCGCTCGGGAATCGGCCAATTGCTGTTCCTTTTTCTCTTTCGTTTTTTTTCTCCTTTTTTGTTCGTCCTTAACCATGCCTGGCATACGGGCATTCATTTTGCTAATGGCGTGAGTATAAATGAAATTCCACTCGTCACAGTTGTGACGTTGCGCATACGCCGCGTTGTCTCTCTCCCTTACACTCCCTCTCACACTGGCTAGCTTTGCATTTTTAATTAATTTAATTAGCTTTTCGCAGAGTAATTTCGGTGGTTGCTGCCGTGCTGCTAAAAAAGGTATTCGCTTGTACTAATTGTTTTTCTGGGGCGGACACAACACCCAATAGACGAGCATCCGGATATTGTGAATAAAATTGCACTGTTAACACCGTGCAATTTATCGCATTTTCCTGCAACAGTAGCAGGACTAATTGCTTTTTTTGGGAATCATTATAAATAATAGATGTGTAGTCGAAGTGAGTCCCGAGTGCATTGTTTTAGAAATGTAGAAACAAACAACATGCAAGCGTTTTCTATAAATAAAACTGTTTGTCAATAGCAGTTGTAGTAGAAAATTGAATAATTTTCGATATGAATAGCAAATGGTAGTTATATATTTTGCATTTATATATATTTTAAAAGGTGTAGTAAAAGCAAATATTATTGAAACAGATCTTATCATATTTTTGGAGTGAGCTCTGACATTTTAGAGTCTTATATTCATTTTGTTTGGTATGAAAAAAGTAGAATATAAATAGCAAATGGTATTTTTATTTTGTGAATTTATTTTTAAAGTAATTCGAATATTCTAAATGTGCAATTGATTCAGCTACAAAAACAGAATTTATTGTTTTTTTTAACACTAAAATTTCTGAACAATTTAAATAGTTAAATTTTGAAGTTTTTCTATAATTTGAATTTGAGGTTCAGAAAATTATATTTTCGTTCATCGTTTTGGAGTAAACAAAATTAAATTAATTATAGCAGCTTAGTTCGTTGCCACAAATCAGTTAACTAAGCCACACGTTGTTTACCAACCTCTGGCGATATGTCGCCACATACGAGGCAGCGTATTAGCTTCAGCAACATTTGCCTAAGCGCTTGCCACTTCATTTCGCCATCGTCTGTTTATCTTTGTCGCCGTTGCTTACCTTGCAACAGGCCGTGGCAGGGGGCAGCAAAGAGCGGGACGAGAGCGCTGTTGGTCGCCTACGGTGTGGCATGTCAGTGAGCACTTACACTAATTTCCAGTTATTTGCATGCAAAATTACCCAGCAGCAACCCGAACCTGAACCCGAACTCAAACCCGAGCCCGAGAGCCAAGTCCAAAACACAAACATAAAGTCAGCTTCTGTTCTTTTTTTGCGCCTCAAACCGCTGTTCGCGTCGCCTGCCAGGCAATTATAAAGGCAAATTATGTTAATTTTAGTTTTGAGAGAGGCCTCGCTCGCTGTTTGACCGCAATTGCCGGGCGATATCATTTATCATGTGACCCCGATTGCCTGGACACAGTTGCATCTCTCCACCTCTAATACCATTCCATTAGCACTCTGCAAACTCTAAGGACTGCTTTTAGCAGCCCACGACTTTCATTCATGGCCCACACGTAAAAATAAAAAAAAAGAAAAGCCACAGCGTGCGCATTGTGTGTGGGCGCTAACACATGGCTAACACACGCCCACAGTGCTGCAAAGCAGTTCTCGCCCAGACATCAATAATTTATTGTACATATGCGAGCTCACAAATACACACACACATCTACATATTTATATTATTTCATTTGATCAATTATTTCGTTTGACAGTTGCGTTTGAGCGAGCGCGCGCGTGGGCGAGAAAAAATCCTAAACAACTTAATTATAAGGGCCTGAAAATTGACTTGAATTGAGCCCATTGATGTTGTCGTCGTTGTTTTTGTTCTTGTGCCTTTGCCTAAAACTTTTTCGGTTAACAGTTGATTTCATTTATGGGAAGTTAAGCGAGGGAATAGCTGATATACTAAAAGGCTTAGATGTAAATCTTTACTATGAATATTTTATTCATTTAATAGACAAGTTCACAAATGTTGTTCGCTAAAATTAAAAAGGTCGTCTTATAAAATTCATAAATATCAATAAAGAAATTTAAATTAGTAATGTAAAGAGCATAATTGTCCTTCAAAATTAAGAAAACATTTCAAAATTATTAAATATTATGCACATCATTTTTCTTTTCAATTAAATGCGATTTGAAATTATGAATACGAATTTCATGAATATTTTTATGTAATTTAATAAACAAGTTTTTTTGCAAATTTAAATTGTTTAACTATTGTAAAGAATTATAACTATATTGCCAATATCCTTTACAGAATTTATATTTTTATTTAAATTTAACTAGACGTGATTATGATTGATCGACGATCGGATTAGTTATCCAAAGTTAGATTAGTTATCTAAAGAAATCATTTTATTTTCGTCTGAAAATAAAATGTGGTATCAATAATTCGAAATAAATGTAATGCTTTCAAATAGTTTGCTCTATAAGCATTTTAATTCGATTTTTTAATATTTATTTACTAAAATTTTCCTTCATTGTAAGCTAAATCATTTTATTTTCAACCGGAAACTAAATAAACATTTGACAATTTAAAACCATTTTATTCCGATGCTTTAAACTTTTATTTAATAAGAGTTTCCGATGCTTTCGAGCTTTGAACTTCTTCTTAATGAAATTGATAACCTGTCATAATGACAATCGAGATTTAAATTGAGAATTCAACATATGACAGAGCATTAACTTCCTCATATTGATCGAATGCTATTCAAGACCATTAATATTGAGTGAGGGGAGCAAAAAGCTGAGCACGAGCAATCGCTGCCAGGTATCGATTCAGGTGTACGAACAACGGGACGGATACTTAATTTCACTGGCAATGTGTAGTCAATACTAAATAATTAATGTGATTTCACTGGATTTGCTGTTGAGCAACTCGAGCAACTTGAACCCTCGAGGGCCGCTCAATTGCAAGTTAAACAACTCAATTTGCCCCCAAGGCAAAAAGGCAGAAAGAATAAGGCAAACAAACGGCAAAAGCAATTGCACAGCTCAGTTAACTACGAGCTCGAGTATATTTGAGTATACACATATGTCGAAGGATAAAAGGCAAAGGATAACACACACACACACACACACACGCACTTACAGGCAGATAGAAAGGCAATCAGTGCGTTTTCCTGTTCAGTGTCGCTGGCACAAACTAAAAAACAATTTAATTAAAAATTTATGAGCGTGACGTTCTCGTTGTTGTTGTCTTGACAAACAGACAAGCAAAGCAACAAACTGTTGCTGCACCCACACACACACACAAACAAACACGAACATTACAAGCGAAGTGGCGCCCCCTGGCGGCTAAGTGGCGCACCCACACACACACACACACACACACACATGTCTACCGGAAATGGCCTGCTGGCACTGTTCCCATTCCATTTCCATTGTTCAATGCTGGATATCCGTCTTCCTCCCCTCTCTCTCTCTGCTTGTCTACATTGCATTTATTGTTATGTTGGCTTTGGCTCATTTGTTTTGAGTTTGCTCGCTTTGCTTAGACTTTTGTCTGCTAATTACCAAAGCACTCGTTTGTGTGCTCTACTAAAGACAGAGACAGAGAACATGCTCAAGGCGCCCATTGAGCTTAATTATCAAAGTTTTTGAAACGCCTGCCGCAAAAAGTTTTCGCACAGCGACATAATTGAAATGTTTATTTGCTGTTTGCTTGTTGTGTGTGAGTTTCTTCTTGTTGTTGTTGTTGTTGTTGTTCATGTTGTGCCACAAAGTTGCTCATTCATTTCAATTAATTTGCAATTTTTGTCCATAATTGCATGCATTTATTTTCCTTCTCCCATGGAGCGAGCGAACGATTTTCTGCTCATTTCCGGCGACGCAGCCGGCTTCATCTGCTTTTGCTGCTGTAATCTGAATGCTAATTATAAACCTACGTAATTACCTACGTTGCCTCCACATCCGTTTTGCTCATTATATTCTTCTCCTGGTGCGTAATTTATAGCCCTGGTTATCTATTGAGCGACGCTTCAAGTGTTGCCCTATTTATAAAAGCGTGGCAGAGACTTAACTTTACTCCCTTCCCCCAGCTTTGTTTGAGCGACATGGGTAAAAACAGCCACGGCAAATGACAACGGCAAAAACGAGCTGTAGATGTTAAAGTTGAAGTTGGCTTTGGCTTTAGCTTTGGCGACGGCGCGTGTGCGACATTCAATGGCCAAAACGACTGTCAGCCAAGTCAGCGAAATCAGTTTATGGTTGGCTTGGCTCCGTTTTCGCTTTCGCTTTCGTTGTCGTTTTCTTTTTTTCGCACAATCTGTGGTTTCAGCACATTCATTTGAAATTGAATAGAATAGATGTTTGCTGCCTTTTGCCAAATGAAAACTGTTGCAAACTTTCGGCTTCATAAAGTTTTCCCGAGTGCCCGCAAGCGCTTTTAATAGAGAAGAATATATAATTTTAAATGCAAAATGTTCCTAAATGAATGTAATTTGATTTAATAGTTTGTGAAAGACAACTCAAATGATAGTTTATTTTGCTTTTGAATCTTTTTATGTGCCAAGTTTCCACTTAATGAATAAATGCCAACAAAAAGGGATTATTGTACTCTACTTTATTGTCGTTTCAATTACAATTGTTCTTATTAAAAACGTGTTTAGAATTGTGGTACATTGATTGACATAGCATCGCAATTGTTATATTTAAAAGAAGATATTACTTTTCGCTTTTTCTGAAGCAAGCTTAAGGTAAGTTTCTATGCACTTAATAGAAAATTCTGTGTGTAACTGTCAGGATTCGCCAAAGGAGACTGAGCTGTAAAAATATATAAAAAAGCAACCTTGAGCTGCTGTGATTTACCCTTACTAGATTCTCCATTAGCTAACTGATGTTGCCTTTCAGCAACATTATGCTTTAGGCTAGATAAAAAAGTGTTGCGCACAGGAAACGAGTTGAGTCTAAAAAGTGGAAAAAAAAGAACATGCGAATTTCCTGTGCGAAACTCAATCGACTACAGTTTAGAATATATATATGTGCGTGTGGGTTATTTGTATGCTATCCACAGTTGATTCCCACGCAAGAATGATCCTTCACAAGTATATTGATTTATGGTAAATATAATAAAATATATTTTGCGCTTCGCTCCTTGTGAGGCTGCCACATGTCAGGCACTCACAGTCGCTGTCTTTCGCTCTCACTCTCGGCAATTCAATGCCTAAAATCCGCTTTCTTTACTCTGGTTATATGGTTATCCACCCACAAACAGTTACGCGTCAAGTTGATATTTTGTTTGTTCTCTTCGTTGCTTATACATTTTTATTTGTTGCACGCGTTTTTTTCGCTACACAATACACAATATACAAAAGACACCCAAAGTGCGATTACTTTATGTGTAGCATACTTTTCAGCGTCTGGCGCCAATTGTGATTCTGGTTTACATTTCACGTCGAGGGCACTCCATATGTTCGCAATGGTTTGGGGATTGCTTCTCTTGTTGTTATTGTTGTTGTTTTTGTTGTGGAGTGGGTGCTTAAAAGCTCAGCCAATTGTTGAATATTTTACAGTATTTTATTAGCTTTGTGCTTGCGATTACCACAAGTTTTGTTCGCTGGCTTTTGAAGTGACGCCCTCTCTGGCTTTCCACTTTCTGTTGTTGTTGCTGTTGTCGAAGTTGTTGTAACTCCAACTGTTGTTGCTTTGGTTGGTGTTGTTGTTGTTATTATTGCTGGCGTTGTTTTATGTTTATTTCTCATTAACAACGAGCGAACTGCGCTTTTTTCTGGCCCCATTTTAATGGCCTACGGTCCGTTGATTTTAACGTCTCGTGCCAGTTGGCGTTCTTGTTTTTGTTGTTACCATATTTGCTATTGTTGTTGTCTTCATTGTTGTTGTTGCTTTGCTGTTGCTGTTGATTTTTTCACAAATTAGTCGCACGAACATTTTGCTGTTGTGGCACTAAATGGCAGGAAAAAGGCGACCGCGACATAGTCCTGCCTGCCTGCTCCCCATTTGCTTGGCGTCTGCCTGCTGCTTGCTGCGATGGCGGCAAATTGTTTGCAACATGCAAAGTGATGGCCCGCAAATAGGCCGACATGGCCAGAGGAGCCCAGACACTGCCACACAGCCAGAGAAGAGACCCAGTTCCAGTTCGCGACTAAGCAAACATGCAGGCTCGCATTCAGGCTGAAAGGCAGACAGTCAGTCAGGTAGGTAGGCAGAGGACTGTGTGTGTAGCTTATCTACTGCTCAGCCAGCGTTGTCCTTTCTGTCCTGACAAATACACAAAGCGACATGCCATACACCACAACTACTGCTACTACTTTTCGTACTACTTTCTCTCTCTCGCTCTCCCTACTACTCGATTCTTACCTCACTTCAGCAAAATGCTTCGGCTTTTCAGTTTTCCATACGTATGCGCCTTCCTTTCCTTCTGCTCCTCCTCCTTCTGCTTGCTCTTGCAACACATTTGCATGGGGCACGAAATGAATATGGATTTGCTTTTAATTACTGACTCACAGACCGAGAGAGCGAGCAATGAGCCCCCAGGAAAACGACCAGAAACAACAATAATAAAACCATTTTTCGGTTTCTATTTTTGTAGCCGTTTTTTCTGCTTTGCGGTTTTTGCTACCATTTTGTATGGATTGTATTGCAGTTATTTTTACCGGTTCAACAGCATCATATTTTAGTAGTTAAATTATGCTGTTGCCGCTTTCGGACTGTTTTCGTTTTATACCATTGCCATTGCCATTGCGATTAGGTTGAATTATTCAGCATATTTATAAAAATTGTTGTCAACTGCGCAAGTAGTGAATATAAATATATGTATTTCTGTTTTTGCCTTATTTGCACACTATAAATTATTCAATGTCAACCACAGGAAGACCGCTCAAGCGAAATGCAGTTAAATTTCTGGTTTCAAATTGCATTAAAGATATGGAAAAAACATTGAATATTAAAATAAACGTCTTTAAATAAAATAAATACAAGTATATCATATTATATTGAAATTTAAATGTAAATTTATGTATGAATATTATTGATGCATATGAAAATACTCGAACTTAAATAATTATCACATCAATATCAAAATTTGTCATTTAACATGATAAAATATTAGATTTTTTTAAAATTGTATAGTAGTTGAAAATGAAGCTTCAATATTAAAATAAAAACTTATAGATAATGACGAGTATTAATATCTCAGAATTTCAATCAACATTTTATATATAAAACTCTTGAAATATTAATTTCACTGGATTTTTTCTGAGTTAAATTTTAATAACTAATTTTAATACCTTCAGCTAATTACAGCTAAAATAAATCTGATTAAATTACATTTAATTTAAAACATTAAAACCCGAAATATTCGATGTCAAAAGTTTTGCTTTTTAATAGAATTTTTAATAATAATGTGTTTAATTTTAAGCATACAAATGGAATTTTGCTAATTAACAAACGAATCGACTGCCTTTGACAATCAATAGCAATAATAATAACTGAATAAGCATTTTTTCGTTCATAATCATGTCATTGACAGCCGACGTTAAGTAAATAAAAATATATATAAATTAAGTGCTCAATTCGTTATGAACTTGTTAAGCGTATTGTCTGAATTATCAATTATAATTGACAAAAGGTTTTAAACGGCTGATTAAAATGTTGAATTTTCGGAGAATTTTCTGCTTTTCTATGGGACTGAGGCGTATTTACCTAAAAGCATTTTCACGTAGCTGCCAGTCATCTGGCCCATCTCACATTTCTTCCAATTAGTGTGCGATCCCTCTGGAGTCTCTTTTCATCGATATTACCCAGACTCAGGCAGGGCCAGGATATGGCTCGTCATTGCTGGCTGGAATCGGGGTCAACAACAGAAGCCCAACCCATAAGACACATTTACTTTGCGTTCCTTAACTGAAAATCTTTTTTGGCTAAAGCAAACACACACAAACACACACAGCCATAAGAAACATGCGCCTAAAAGGTATGCAGCTAACGCACACACATACAAAGATAAAAGCACTGGCCGCAGGCGTTGGCACAACATCTAACCATTCCACTTGCCACCTGCCACTTGCCACTTGCTTGCTCCCCCAGCCACGCCCACTTATGCCACCTTCATGTGCCCGTGTAAGTTGCTTAGTCGTGTGGCAAAGTCGCGTACGCGTCGCTTCGTCTTGTGCTCTCTGTGTGTGTGTGTTTGTGTGCAGTTGTTTAAATATGTATTGGCTTGCATATTTTATAAACTACACGTGCTTTTCAGACTTCACATACTCCCACACACACTCCTATGCACACACTCTCACACACAGTCTGACACACGTTACTAACTCGATAATATTGATTAGTTTATTGGAACGTTGCAAGCGTCACGTGCTGCGGTCCACTCCAAAAGTTTTGTGAATTTCTCAGTATTCGGTTTCCTCAATTTTCAATAGCTCAGGTTGCATAGTTTTTGTCAGTGTCATTGTCAGGGTCAGGAGAGAAGTGTTTCGACTTACCCATTTAACATGCTACATGCTTTATTCCTTTGTCTCGATCCATTGTTTCCCAGAAAGAGAAACGCGCGCGATTATAAACGCGACGTTTTTTTCTTTTTGCGCAAACACACGCACTGTTCTCTGGATGTGTGTGTGTGTGTGCACGTGTGTGAGCTCTTGACAAATTACAGGTACGTAGGTAGGTTTGTGTATGTTTTTTGCTTGTTACTTTCAAGTATTATCGTATTTGTTGTTGTTGGTTGCTGTTATTTTTCACACATTTTGTAGCACACTTTTGGGATGCTGATAAATTGCCCTTTTGTTGAGCATTTTAGATGTACTCCACACGAATATGTCCCGCAAAAGATGATGTGATTTTTCTTGCATTAGATGAATATTTAATATTTCAATTTCATTTCGTGACAGCACGTTGACAAGAGAGAGAGCGAGAGAGAGTGGAAGAGAGGGGCAGAGAGGGGGGAGAGAGACTCCCGCTTGACCATTTAATTGCTGCCTCTCAGCATTCTCGTTATCAGCTTGGCTAACCTGCCGCACACATACACATGTAGCTCACTTCAACCTCATTCGCACACATGCACTAACAACCCCTTCTACACTTTGCCCGTCCCCGTCTCGAGTGCGTCATTAGGCGTTGGTTAATGGCTTTTCAGTGTCGCCATTTGCCAGCAACAGCAGCAGCAGCATCAACCATGGATTCGGGGGGAACAGGGGAAAATGGCAGCAGCCTGAAAGTATGCAATGCACTGCGAGTGTAAACTCATTTAATATGCTTTATGACGTCATGCGCTAGCTAGCTTTGTTTGTGCTTGCCTTTACGGTTTTTAACTAGGTCCCTACACCTTGCTCTCCGCCCTCCTTCTAGACTCCTTTGCACTGTCCTGTGCCCATTGGGCCATGCGACAATTGTGTTTTGGGCTCCTCCGTTGTTATTGTTTCGTTTCGTTTTTTGTGCGCCACGCCTCTTTTGTTTATTGTTGTTTCCATTGTTGTTGCGCTAGCATTGGCCATTTCAAATGCAGGCAGCCTTGGCAGACCTCTCAAAGCGAGAGCCTAGGTCTATAACACTCAAAAATTCTCCTGGCGCCGGGCCATAAGTTTGCCGCTTTTAATAGGCCAGTGAATTGCCAATTTGACAACTCGTTTGTCGTATGTACACAAAGGTTTTTGCAAGAGAACTTTTTCAAAAACTAATGGCATTTCAATGATCGTAAACAAATTTTAAGCTGTTGAATTTTCATACAAATTTGAAGTGAAATTGTTAATTTAAAATTAAACTTACACAAATTGTGACTGGACGGACAGGATTGCTAATACATATAATGAATATTCTAACTTTTCTTATAAAATCCTTACAACCCACATTTTATGAAGTCAAGGATTAGTAATTGGGGTATCCTTGGTAATACGACAATAATTATAAGTTTGAAAAGTCCTCAAACTTTTTATCCACACCTTGAATAACTTGATTAACTTTTAAATGCCGAATTAATTGGTAAAGCAATTTACAAGTCAGCAACTTTGGACTAATAAAAAAAGGAGGACTTTGAAAAATGTTGTTGTTCTGTAAATTACGAATAATTATGCAGTCTATCATCCATTGCAACTATATTTTTACAAGCTCAAAACATTGACCAAGCTCAGCAGTCAGCGGCAGTGGAATACGTAAATTTAGTTAAGAGCAATGTTATATTTTTGTTGCCAAAAACGAATATTCAAAGAGTTTAAATGAAATTTAAATATTTGAAAAGGTTATTCATTTTCAACAAGCTAATTAAATTCCAACATTGAGCGGATGTTTTCAAAATCAAATTTTTGTGAAATGCCAGATTTTCTGATTCGATTTGATTGATTGCCGTAGGCGTTTCTCTACTGATTAAGTTAATACCTAGGCGTATACGTTATATTGAAGTAATCACTAGTTCCAATCTATCATTTGCATATTGTATTTTGAAATGTTCCACTATGAAATTGATGAATTACCCTGGACAGGAAAATTTTAGGTTGCTTTTAAGAGCTTTTTTATAGTTATTTTCCAGATAGTTTCATTATCTTTTTTACGATTGTTTGCTCTAGTTGCTGGCGAATTAAAGTGTTACACTTCATTAGAACAGCAAGCATTTGGCGAGGCTTAAAAGTAGACCTATGTTATACTGCGACCGCAGGTCAGTTTTTGTGCTGACCTTGTGCTCCTTGTGGTGATTGTGGTGCTTGTGGAGGGACAAGCCTTAATGTGGGCCCCTGACTTGGTCACGATATTTGAAACGTGTTCACATGGCCCCAAAATGGTTGTTGATGGTCCCGTTGATTACATGTCTCAGCTGCTGACTACGATTGCGGCTCCAAGTGCGATTGTCATTGCCCACGGTTAAACCACTTAGCAATTGGTTATACAATTTTCTTTTATTTTTTTTTGACGTCTTACAAGTAGTGTTGGGACTAGCCCAGTCTATTGTCTTGGCGTGCTTCCTATGTAAACGTTTCTTGGCCTGGCAAACTGATTCCATTCAGATTAGCCTACTTGGCTCCCCACTTTTCGGGGCCTCGAGTCACGTCTTGAATGCTTGTTTACATTGCCGCATATTCCGTTGGGGAAAAGTCGGCCACAAACACAAGCGGACCACAGATTATGGCTAGACTACTTCTACTGCTGCTAGCTGCTCTTTTTGGCCTAGCCCTAATGTTGCCTGCCATCGTTAGGAGGATCCCTTGGCACCGTCTGTCCTGCTCACTCCCTCAGTCTCTCGCTCTAGCTCTTGCTCTGTTGCTTTCGTTGTGCTTTTGCTTGTTTGGGGTTTAGTTTAATTTTTGCTCTAGACATTAAATGCCATTAATATATGCACACGCACACACGCAAATGTACACACGCTCACACACACACACACACATGCATTGAGTGAATAAACTATTTTCCTACATACACTGGGCATTACTTTACTTTACTTCATTTCACACAAACTCAAATTCCGAGTAACTCCATTTTGCTACCACTTTGCTGTTTCGTTTTTTTATATTTTTTTGTTGTTTTTTTCTTTGATTGTTGTTGTTGCCGAGTTAAAGTTTTGGCCGTTTCGGAGTCCGTAGCCGTGGCGAGGCGTTCACTTTTCGTCCCGTTCCGCGATTGACCGTTGCTGCAAGAACTAGCGAACCGACGGACAGACAGACAGTAAAGAGAAATAATAACTGTAATAACGGAAACCGCTGTCGCTGTCTCGGTCTGTGCTTCGGCTCTGTTTTCTAGACGTCCGTTAGCGTGCAGGCTGAGCAACAAACTGTTGTCGCTAGTGCCAAAAAAAACCCAAGTGCGTGCCTCGAGCCTCGTGTAAAGCTCCTTGCTTCGTTCGTGCTCGTGTTCGGCTTCGTGTCCGTGCTCGAGCTCTACTGCACTCGTGTAAGTGTTTGTGTTTTTGGCGATTGTATTTTATTGGGCTTTCGCCACACACTGAAAACACGTGCCGAGCTTGAGCTTTTCGCGTTTGGCAGTCCAGCACGTGAGGCCGAATCATCGCGATTCTCAACAAGTGGAAAGCTTTCGATGCGCCATTAATTAGCGCCCTTGCTAATTGAATTTTCATGGCTACCGAAATGAAGATAAAAAGCTCGCTGCGAACTAAAACAAAACAGCAAAGAGAACAACAAAAACAAAAAAAAAGAAGAACTTTAATTTAGCCTCAACCTGTTGACCATTAAGGCAGCGTGCCTAGCATATTATAGGTGAAGGGAGGCGGTGGGGGAGGCCGAAAGCGAAGGTGGAAAGCAATAAAGCAATAAAGCTTTCATTGCATGCTGGCTTTTGTCCTTAGAGTTTGCAAATAGTTTTCTGCAACATCAAGGACCTTGCCTTGCTCTTGAAACTGGCAACAAGCAACGAGCCAAAGCGGTTGAAATATTTATGCATTCATAAGGTCGCCGAAGCAATTTGTCCGCTCAGCTGGCACAAAACATACACACGTACACACATAGACTTTGTATGTGTTAGTTCGCCAAGGCATAATATTTTCGGTTTTAATACTTTGTCAAGGACGAGGTGGTGGCGAAACTTTGCAGTTTTCACTACAAATGCCTATAATTGAAATATAATTGAAATATAATTGAATGCGGTATATATTGAGGTGTCGGCATGCCACAATAATTTAAAGCAAAAGATTCTTCTGGAGGGTCACCCTCAGGTTTAAGCAGCTGAAGTATAAAGTAAACATTTCAAGTCGTAAACTCTCTTTCATTTACCTGATTGGAATTTAAATTGTAACTGAAATTGGGCGAGCTTTCAATTCGAAACTCTGCAGCGCCATCTATCGCATGAACATGCCAACAAATGAGCTTTTGTATGCGAAGTTATTAATCAGCTAATGCTTGAGTCGTCGTTTCAAACTTATGTTTAACTACAATTCGTATAGGCTGTGCATTAAGAAAGGGGTTTAAAAAATTACAAATTTATATGTTTGGCAGAAGTGGAATATACATACTTCTTGTGTAACAAGAGTTCACTCGTGTTTAGTGTTTTCTCAGAGATTTGAAATACAGTAATAAACATTTCTACAGAAACGCAAATATGCATGTTGTTTCGAGATGGTTTACTGTGAAGCCTCTTGCGTTGTAGATAGTCTTTTGTTAATACTGCAATTGCTAACTTTAGATTGTAAAAGTATTCAACTCATGGTCAATGAAACAATCATGGATCTTTTTGTGTTTGATGTACTTGTATTCGTATAAGGTGCAAACTTTGTTTTAAAAACAGAATACATTTTATTGAATAAATTCCAGCATGCAAGAAATTTATTTATTATTACCGCATATAAGCCTGCAAAATAAAAAAATATAACTACTTTCGCAAAACAAACCTCACTACATAAAACGAATTAATCCTACATCCTAATTTTATTACTGTAAGTAAATTATGCACAAAAAGTTTATATTTGGAGTATTTATTAATATGATCAACAAAAAAGGTAAATAAATTAATTGTATTCACTACTGTATACATATGTTTCAATATAACTCTTCTTATCACTACAAACCTTACACAAATAACTTAATTTGACAGTATATCTATTAATGATTAAATACTTTAAAGAAATAAATATATATCCCTGTATGTATATTAATTTTTAAGTACTTTTCCAAACTATTTTTGAATAAGGAAAAAGGAGAAAAGAAACCCATCACCCAGGCAGGTTGATAACCTTCGTCAACAGATTGTTAAGGATAATGGAAACAATTTATTAGCCACCCCACGAATTTTACAAGCCAAAGCAAAAAGAAGTGAAAACCTCAAGCGAAACCTGGCGATGGAGGCGATGATGAGAACGTCTAGAGAACAAAGCTGAAGCTGATGAACTCCCAAAATGAAAAGTGTCTGATAGTAAATATTTACAGAGTAAAATGTTTACACTATCGATTTGCGGTTTCTAGAGAGACAAAAAAGCAACAAAGCGTGCAACAAAACCCAACTGACCGCAAGACTAACAAATTTTGAGGCAACAACAAAGCAAAACAAAATAAAAAATCAAAAAGAACAGTCTCACGAAATTTACGAGCTTGTGTTTTTGTTGTTATTTACAGTGTTGGTTTTGCATCCTGTTGTGGATTAGCACTTTCAACCGAAAACGATATTAAAGACGAGTTAAAACCCATGATTGATGGCCACTACGACTACGAATAAATAAATAAATGCCCTCGGGGAAGCAATTGCTGTAAATGATGCTGATGCTGGGCAGCAGCTCAATTAGTGTCGATTATTTTGAATTTGCATTCGAGAAACCACAAATTTTGGGTATGGAATTAAAGATTTTGCAAGAATGCTGTTGAAACAGTTTATCACATTTAAATGAAAAACGAAAACGTAAATGGCGAAAACTGGTTCTTCAATTGACGTAAATTTCATGAAGCAGATGTGGCTGAATTGTTGTTGAAGCGGAAACCAGGCAATCAAAATCAAAATCCAAATCAAAATCAAAAACCCAAAACCGAATACCAAATACCCCAAAAACCGAAAAAACTTATTCAATATTTAATTTTATATGTAAATCCAAGCGATAGGCAACAACGTGTTGGTTGACTTTTTACTCCTCTTTGCAAATGTCAAGAGTGGCAAAAAAGAAAAAAAAAAAAAAAAAAATACAAACGATAGAAGAAGAGGCAGCAAAAACTAAGAAACTCGAAATAGACAATGACAACTCAAAAAGGTCTCTAGTCGTATGCGAATGACAAGCAGTAACAGCAATAGCAACAGCAATAGCAACAGCAGCAGCAGTAGTAAAAACAACTCCAAAAAAAGCAACACACTTTGGCACACTTTAAAGTTGAGGCGACAACGTTGGCAGTTCGTCACGCCTTTAGACGCCTCACTGTCATTTAGTCGCCGTCGCCGTCGCCATCGCCGTTGTCATAGTCTATGTGTATGGGCCATTATTGTTTTTAATTTGGCTTTAAACTGATCAAGGTCGCCGGTGACGAGAAGAAAAATAATCAACAAAAAAATATATGAAAAAAGCGGCTTTAAATTGGAACGAGCCAGAGACAACGCCTGAGATGCCCAAGTCGACATTTAGCGATATGCAAAAGAAATATATGGTGGTAATCTAGTCGAAATTCGCATACACTTGATTGCCAGATTGCTCGTCAAGTAATAGATCTAATAAATCTTTGCAGCACAAAAGTTTAACAACTATTTCGAATCGGATATCGGATAAAGAAACCTGCCAACCCATCAAACCCAATCAGATGCAAACCGGTTGCATACACGCTTATTATATACATACTATATAATGTCCCATCAGACAAATAACCCAAATACTTTTTGAAATATGACTCTTCGAGACGACGATTAAGGCAAAATTTTCAAATATTTATTTAAGTTCAATACATTTTGGTATAATTTAAGCATTGATTATGCAAATCAAGCGAATGAAGCTCACTTCGGATACGAGTCTTCGAGCATGTAGATTACTAACATAATGAAGAGAGTTTTATTGGACCACTTTGTTTGCCTTGAGCGCTGGTAAAAGCATATGAAATGCACCACTCGAAGCTGTGTGTATGTATATGTAAATGCAGCTTTGGCCTTTCCAGCTGTAAATACTTGTAGCCCGAATATCAACAGCATGTTTATACTACATGTGTGAGAGATATCACTGTACTCGTAATTATGTGGGCACGCCCAAAAGAGACAACAGGCAGACAGGCAGCCAGGTGAAGCAGGCAAGTCAGACCTTCTGGAATTTGCCAAAGCTTCAGTTTTGAAGCCAAGAATTTCATTTGCATATACGTAATGGGCAGCGCAGCGCAGCGGAGTTGACTTCAGCTTAGCTTCAAGTGCTTCAAGTGAATGGCATCCACACACTTGCATTCCACACACACACATAACATAGAGTTGAATTGTTTGTTGTGTTAGCTTCAACACACTGCAGATGCTACTCACCACGCCAGCAGCGTCGAGCAGCGCATAAAGCACATTACCCCTTTTACTGCTGCCATTTTGCATATAAAAGAGTGGCGCATACGTGCCGCACTTCTCTCTTTACTTTTGGGCGACAGTCAAGTCACGAGCGCTATTCTGAAGCGACGCTTGTGCAACCCGAACACCGAACCGAACCCAACCGAACAACGAACACAACAACAGCCGCTTAAAAGCTCTATTGAAGTACGTGTGTGTATTTGTGTGTGAGTGTGGATCGCGTTGCTGCCCCTACGGCTGGTAACTGTAAAAAAGCTCGCGATATTTCACCACAGCGCCCAACTGCTGCAGATCGACACCAAAAAAAGAGTCGACGTCGCTGCCGCTGCCGCTGTCGCCGCTTTGCCCGCCGCGTGTAATAAAAGAAGCAATTTTGAGTTGGTTTTGGGGCTTTGGCGTCAGCTTCGAGAAATTGTGCGCGACAACGTTGCAAACAGTGTAAATGGAGCTTTGATAGCGAACGGAAGGACAAACCTGCTGCTGCTGCTATTGCTGCTCTTGCTGATCTCAACTCGAGTGTTTTTAGTGATACATACAAAAAAAAACAACCAAGACTTCAAGATAAAGATCACGATAAATAGCTGATCAGAAATAAAAAGAAACTGTGCGTGTATAATTATTGTTAGACCTCGTTCAAAATGGCAAAACTTTTCGTAGTTTTTGCCGTTTTGGCTTTGGCGGCCATTGGTGCAGGTAAGCAAAAAAAATACAAGAAATACGAAAAAATAAAATAAATTACACAACTTCATTTTAAGTACACACATTTATAGAGTATGTATAGTATTTAAAAAACACTTAGCTATAGTCTTGGATTTTTTTAATTACTGCTGCCGAGCTGCCTCTTGCAATTTGCATTTGTCCAGCGGAAGTTGTCTGTCAATTATAAAAAAAAATACTGGCCTTCAAAAAAAACAAAATTGCAGAAAACTGAAAGCTGACAGCTGGAAGAGTTTACATGAACGACAGTTGCACAGTCAACTGTGTGTAACCTTGATTATGCAAAAAGGACGCACAGCGAATTGGCCAACAACAGCAACTGGGAAAACAACTTTCATTTCTTGAGGGCCTGCGTAGATCCTGAGATGACAAAACAACAAGTATTCAAAACGACATTCAATACGCATACAAGACAAAATCAAGTCAACTTCAATTACAATTCGTTTCCATTTCGAATTCGATTCGATTCGACATGTTGTGGAATGCATTTGTTGGCTCTGACAGGTGATCGATCAATATGCGATATTATACTCTTTGGTACTTATGCTCTGCTAGAGTTGTAGATGTTGTTGTTGCCCTCTGGTATCTGGCCACCTGTCAATTAACTGTTAACAGTTATGCAAATGTGGCAACTATGTCTTTCTTTTCATGCAACTCTTGTTGCCAACTGTGACTGTGAAATGTCAAAGTTATAGCCAAGCGCAACAAGTTTTTTTTTTTATTTCTATTTACTCGTATTATTATCTCCATCTCTATTTTTATTTCAATTCCAATTTTTTTTGGTCTGTAGCTCTCCGTCTGTCTGTCTGTCTATCCTATACATATGGATATAGTGTGTTCTTTGCATCTGTATTGGTGACATCGTATTTCATAATGGCAAACTTGTTTTGGCCAACCCCAAGAGACACAACCAGCTAGACGACATGCCGTTAGCCCCAGTCTACATCTACATATGTCTCTCTATGTCTATATCCATGTCTGTTTCTTTTCTTTCTCGTCGCTCGTTCAGTTGCTATTGCTATATTGCTATATTGCTGTTGCTGTTGTTGTAGTTTCTGTTTTGTTTTGTGTAACAGGAAGTGCCAGCCAAATGACGTGGACCAACCCACATTTGCAATACCAAAATGCACCATGACTTAGGCTGAAATTCTTCCGGTTTTGCAACCATATAAAAATCCAAAACAAAACAAGTTGTAAATTGATTGAGCTTTACTTGAGTTTTGACAGAATATAGCAATGAGATTAACTGCTTCTGTATCCTGATTTAGTTCGATATTTATGGTGTTTCAAAACTAATTCGCTTTATGTTTATTTTTTTAACAGTCTTAAAATACAGTCATGTACTTCTAGAGTAGACAACATACATCTTTCATTAGCTAAAATTTCCTAACTTTACTTATTCCTTTCCCTTTCTCAACTTACAGCCGATGCCGCTGAGGCGCGTGTCAAGCGTCAGGCCACCACCGAAGAGCCCAAGAAGGAAGAGTCCTTCGAGAAGGAGCTGTGCAAAGACAAAGATGCCGGCGAATGGTTCCGTTTGGTAGCCGGCGAGGGCGACAACTGTCGCGATGTCATTCAGTGTACCTCATCGGTAGGTTTCTCACAACTTTACTCCATTATTCGGTTATCACATGACATTATTTTGGGTTTTTTTTTGTTTTCTTTACTTATTTACAGGGTCTGCAAGCCATTCGTTGTCCGGCTGGTTTGTACTTCGATATTGAGAAGCAGACCTGTGACTGGAAAGAGTCCGTGAAGAACTGCAAGAGCAAGAACAAGGAGCGTCGTGTGAAGCCTTTGCTGCACACAGACGAGCCTCTGTGCCAGGATGGTTTCCTTGCCTGCGGTGATGGCAACTGCATTGAGCGCGGTCTCTTCTGCAACGGCGAGAAGGATTGCTCAGATGGCTCCGATGAAAACACTTGCGGTAAGTACCTCCAAAAGTAATGGCTAGAAGAAAGCGAGAGTTGGCAAACAACCTGAAAAGAGAGCGAAAGTTTTTTTCTTCGTGTTGGTAAATGAGAGCAGAAGTGTTGTGCATACTAAAGAGATCATGGAGATCATAACATTTGGGGAGTAGTAGAGAAAATGATTTATAAATATGCTTATGAGTGGCACTTGAGCTTGTGTGTTTGTTGAGTGTGTGTGCGGTGAATAAGCCCAACACTCAACGATTCGTAATGATTCAGCAAAGAGTCGAGAGTGAATTAAGCTGCCAGCATTACACAGGATTGGCCACAAAAGCCGCTATTACTCCATCAGCTGGGACAAGAAAATAATAATAAATAAGATACGAATTGAAATTCAAATCTTCAAGTGGCATACATTTTATTTGTATGTATGTGTGTCTGTGTCTGTGTCTGCATGGTTGATAGATCGTGAATTTCTTCAGTGCAGTGTGTCTACGGCTAAGCCTGTCTCAGTCGAAGTCAGAGATGGAGTCGAAGTCGCACCTTAAAACCGGTCGGCGGCATTTAACATTAAGTATCGAGTTGTCTGTCTTTGGAACTACTCTCGACATCACCGACAAAAACTATGCAAGACACAAGTGTCAGACACCGTTCAGAGGATGCGGGCAAAGGGAGTGGGAGTGGCAGCTCCCTCTTACGCCTACGCGACTGATTTCGTAAAGCCCTTCATCGAAATCTTAAGCCTATAGCATTACAGTTGACTTGATTTCTAAAGAGATTTATTTTATTTATTTATTTGTTTTTTTTTGGGGAAAATGTCAAGTGTGAAATGGCAGCAAATGTCAAAGAAACGACTTACGAGCTGATCTCATCAGTGATCCAAACAAAAAAAAAATAATAACTGGGCTGGGTCGTGCATTGCTTTGCATCATCAATTTGACTCGTATGACACGATGTTAGGCCACATTCAGACTCAGACTCCGATTCCGACTCAGAGCTTAAGTCACACAGATCTCGCATGCAACATGTTAAATGTTAAATAAATTAATAATTAATTTTAACCTTGGACTTAAAAGAAATACAAACTAAAGCAAACGCTCTCAGCGAGGGGTAAAGCAACAAATTTACAGACAAACGGACGGACAGACGGACGGACGGACAGACAGAAGCAGAAAGGCGGTTCGAAGCTCGTTCGATTCATGTGTAAATTAAGCTTACATAATCGGTTTAAATCGTTGTATTTTTAGCAATTGCAAAAAAAGCGCCGAATAACAAAAGACTTGTTATTTATTTATTTATTATTATTATTACTATATTTTCTTAATGGCAGGCAAGCAAAAAACCGCAACTAATTTTAAATAACAACTAAGTGGTGTCTTTCTTTGTGGTTGCCTTCGCTTTTGCTTTTATTTTCTTCACTTCTCTTCTCTTTATTTCTCTTGTGTTTATTTTTTTTTTTCTATTTATTTGTTGTGCCCGCGAGTTTACCTTAATAATTTGCAAAACACGATGCCGACATTTCTCAAGAGGCGACCGCATATAAATGTGCATTAATGAGCAAATCAAATGCCAAACACTAGCCAAGAAATAATGATCACAAATGCCTCTAGCCGCCGGCCAATTCTAACTCAAGACTCGCAACAAGTGGATCGCAATGCTCATAGATTATAAGTAGATCGCAGATCGTGTCTTGATTTGCACGTTTTGCAGCCGTTGGCTGTGTTTTATTTTTCTTGCTGGTAATTTGCGGCAACTTAACGAATGCGCAACGAAGCATTAACTTGTAAACAATTCGTAATTCAATTTGAAATTAAATAATAGCCAACAACAGTAGCAACAGCAGCAGCAAACAGAAGTGCCCGAAGGCAGAGCCATTCATTCATATGGCTGGCTGGCAATAAGGAAGCCGCCAAAACACTATTTCTATGTGCCAATTTAAATGGCCCCCATCAAAAATATATGCTCATAAAGTGTGCAACAAAGCAACAAAGCGTCGAAGCAAAGTTTAAGTGTGTGTGAAATGATGATGTTACGCTCAGATAGGCAAGGAAAACTGCTCACTCATAAAATTAAAGACAAATAGTGCAAAAACAGTCGAAATAAATCATCAGCTTAGAATATAAAATATAGTCAAGGAATGGCAGAAAGTTTGTGACTGTATTCACTCTAAATAATTCCACAAATAATGATTCCTAAAAATAATATAAACTCTACATAGAATTGTTTATCAACACAACTACTCAGAAAGCATTTACTCATCAAATAGAGTTGATAATAATTCTTGGGAATTAAAAGCTTGTCTTCCTTTCTCCCAAAGCCGATAGTTATTTGGAAATGAATTAAAAAATTCTTTCTCATCATTTTATTAAACAATTTTTAAACGTTATTTCTAAATAAATTCAAATATTCTCTGTCATCATTGTATTAAAAAGATATTATTCTTAATTTCTTGCCCATTATTTCACAAAATTATTTTCATTATTATTTTCAAAAAATCTAAAAAAAATATAAACTCTGATCATTTTATGAAAAAGATTCGTAATTTCAAAATACACTTAAAAATTCTCTCATCACTTTATTAGGCAGATTTGTTTCGTAATTTCTAAATAAATTTTAAAGTGCTCTCTCATCATTTTATTACCCTCACCGTTAAGTGACAATATTATAAGCAATTATTTACGATGCTGTTCACTTGAAAAGAATACACAACACGCCAAGCCTTTTGCCTTTCATCGTTCGATCCGGTTTCAACTGTTTTGGCTTATGCAATTATTACTCAATGGATATTTCTCAGAATCCAACAGTGCAACAGATATCCCTAATTTAAGGCAATTCAATGCGGCACTTGGCCGACTTTATCACGTAATCTGCCATTAGCTGGGAACATCCTCTTGAACGAGTTGTAAGCCAGTTCAAGAGTTGGGCTTAAAGCAAGTCCAGCATAAAAAAACACAAATAATTGAGAAGCAAGCAAGAAAGAAGCGAAAAAAACAGCAGCAAAATACAAAAAGGAGAAACAGACAAAGAGAAATGGCAGGAAAACTAAAAGACAAGCCCTAAAGTCGCTTAAATGTCAGGGAATATTCACAGTGCTCTGTGCAACCGGTTCGATGTGTGCGATGCGATGACATAACACTTGGCTTTAACGACAGATTATTGGCAACATGAAATGCCTACAACGCAGCAGTAGGTGTAGTTAACAGGGGAAGTGGAGGGGAACCGGGGAGGGGAGTGGCAGCTGCGGGGAGAGTGATAAAAGGTCAGGCCGGAGACAAAAGCCGGGTGCGACCTACTTGCAAAAAGCGATTCGGAAACGTAAAACCAAAAAAAAAGTGAAATACAAATCCAAAAGCTGTTTCTTTTTTTATTTTATTTATTTTGCCTGGCCTTTGCGTGTCTTGTTGGCATTTCACTTTGGCAAGTGCCAAACAAAAATTACGTCAAACAATTTCGTTGTTTAAAAAACTTTCGCAGTTGATTTATGATGATGATGATGTGGGGCCAAGCACACTATAACTGGGGACATGGATTGCAAGTGCAAGGCTTACAAATGACGCTAGCAACAAAAACGAAAGAAATAAATAAAAAAGAAAATAAAATAGCATACGAATAATAATTTGCATAAGGTCGCTAATGAATGGCAAACACGTGGGCGAAATGAGGATGAACCAGCTTGAAGATTTAGAGAGCTGCAGAAGCATAGATTAGAGACTCGGGGGCTGTCAGTGTCTTCTCTTTCTCTATTTTTTCTGCCTAGGCCTGTGACTGGGTCTGGGCATGGTTATGGGCCAGGTGAACGTTAACTGCATACCAAAGCAGTTACCAATTCAATTACCAGCTCTTCGCTTGATTGACGGCGACCACTTGGCTTCAGAAAAAATTAAAAAAAAGAAAAAAAATTCAAAATAATATTATGAAAAAAAAGAAGAAAAAAATTTGAGATACTGAAATTGTGCAGACATTTTCCATTCACTTTGCGTTTTGGTGACGGCGGTTTTCCCGGGCACCCAGCTTGTGATTTGTGATTGGTTTTCCATGCCCGACAATGCAGTTCATTGAACCAACTAAGCCACGTTCACGTACAGTTAGCTAATTGTTTCAAATATTTTACCGCCAAGTTGATTGAACTTTTGACGTTAACAGAATGTAAATTGTTGGTCAACTTATGAGCAAATATGGGGGAGAAACACTTCAATAAGATTGTATAAATAATGACTATAGCTTAACACATCGATTTTGTTTTTATATTAATACAACATTTTCATAAAGTAAATTCTTTAAAAGAAAATAAATATTCATAGAGACTTAAGCGGATTCAAAAATATTAAATTCTTAGCATTTGTCATACTTTAAAACAACATTTTTATTGATAAAATTCTTTAAATGACAATTACATTTTCTTGGCTTAGAATTCAAAAAAACAAATATTATATATTCATTTCATTAAATTTATCGAAGATACTTAGTCGATAAGTTATATATTAGTATATTTTTTTAGATTATCTTTATTTCCAAAAATTTTTACCAATAATCGCTGCATATTTTATACATAGTGTAACAACAATATTTATGTGTCTCTCTTCCCCGCTTTTTCTCTACCCAATTACAGACATCGACAACGATCCCAATCGTGCTCCTCCCTGCGACCCCGTGGTTTGTGTGCTGCCAGATTGCTTCTGCTCGGAGGATGGTACCTCCATTCCCGGCGATCTGCCCGCCAAGGATGTGCCCATGATGATCACCATCACCTTCGATGATGCCATCAACAACAACAACATCGAGCTGTACAAGGAGATCTTCAAGGGACGCAAGAATCCCAACGGCTGCGACATCAAGGCCACCTACTTCATCTCCCACAAATACACCAACTACTCCGCCGTGCAGGAGACTTCGCGCAAGGGACACGAGATCGCCGTCCACTCGATCACGCACAACGATGAGGAGCGATTCTGGTCGAACGCCACCGTCGATGACTGGGCTAAGGAGATGGCTGGCATGAGGATTATCATTGAGAAGTATGCAAACATCACCGACAACTCTGTGGTGGGAGTGCGTGCTCCTTACCTGCGTGTGGGTGGCAACAATCAGTTCACCATGATGGAGGAGCAGGCCTTCCTCTACGACTCGACCATTACCGCTCCACTCTCGAATCCTCCACTGTGGCCCTACACCATGTACTTCCGCATGCCACATCGTTGTCACGGCAACCTGCAGAGCTGCCCCACGAGATCGCATGCCGTGTGGGAGATGGTCATGAATGAGCTGGATCGTCGTGAGGATCCCGCCAACGATGAATATCTGCCCGGCTGTGCTATGGTTGATTCCTGCTCGAACATTTTGACTGGTGATCAGTTCTACAACTTCTTGAATCACAATTTCGATCGCCATTACGATCAGAATCGTGCCCCATTGGGTCTGTACTTCCATGCCGCTTGGCTGAAGAACAATCCCGAGTTCCTCGATGCCTTCCTCTACTGGATCGATGAGATCCTGGCCAATCACAATGATGTGTACTTCGTCACCATGACCCAGGTGATACAGTGGATGCAGAATCCACGCACCATCAGCGAGGTTAAGAACTTCGAGCCCTGGAGGGAGAAGTGCGTCGTTGAGGGCAAGCCTGCCTGCTGGGTGCCCAACACCTGCAAGCTGACATCCAAGGAGGTTCCCGGGGAGACCATCAATCTGCAGACCTGCGTCCGATGCCCCAACAACTACCCATGGGTCAACGATCCCACTGGCGATGGTTTCTTCTAAGTCAGTCTGAGAAATTAAGCGAGAAAGAGAGAGAGCGAGCAAGTGAGAAAGTAGAGAGAACGAAAGAGAGAGAGAGCGTTAGCATCCAAGCAGCCCCAATCCAAATTCCTACAGTCACCTAAAGTACTCAACGTTTTTATAATTGTTTCAATTTAATCAAGACTTTTTACATTTATACTCTTATTTTTTTGACTGCGCCGCGTTTTCAAACGCTACCAAAAAATGCGCCTTGGCTAAGTCTCTGCTGTGTTACGTTATTAAAAAAAAAATGAAAACAAAAACAAAACAAAAAGAAAAATCATAAACAAAAACCATTACAACAAAAAATTTACAAGAAACGAACAAGATGAAGATGAAAAAACTGCAAGCAGAAACTGATTTTTGTAGTTTTACGTTAATTTGTATGTGTATATTTAAAAATACCTAATAAAAAAAATATAAATAAAAAACAAAAATAAAAACATAAACAAGAAAAAAACGAAAAGTATATTTCATCATTTTGATTATTTGTGATGCTAATCTTGAGTAGCAGCAGCCATAAAAATGCTATTATAATGCATACGAGGTGTATTTGATGAGTTTAGCAACTGCTTTGCTTTGCTTCGCTTATACCTAGCAACAACCCAACAACAACAACAACATCAGATACAACAACTATAACTACAATCAACCTAATTTGTGTGCGCTACCCACTGACTTACTAACCAGTTTTATCCCAACAAAAAAGCAAAGAAAAAAAATAATTTGAATAACAAAACGCGTTTTGGATTTCTGTTTTTTTTTTAGTGGGATTTTGGTTGTCAGTTTTCAGTTTCGATTTCAGTTTCATGTGCATTATTTCATATGTAAATTGAAGTATATGTTTTTTTCTTCTTTTTATTATCATTTCCTAGACTGGTTTTGATTTTTTGTTAAGTGAAGCAACCGGTCCAGAATTAGGCATACTTATATGGTTAATACTTCAAATAATATGCAAAATTAAAAGCTTATTAACAATTTTTTGCTAATTATTATGCGAGCAAATAGACTTGACAACAGATTCTTGATTCATGGCGAATCTGTCGATATCCCCCCCTGGCACAGTGCGCAATCACAACAAATCACACACACCCACAACACAACGCATACCATCGATAATTAATTTTCAACATTGCGAATTTCAAGTGGCAGGCCAGGGTGGGAATTACCAAAAAATAATATGCGTATTTACTACAGCAATGCCTTACAAATTTAGCTGACTAAATACTCGAACAAATAAAATAATAAATAAATAAATTCACTCAGACATGAACAGATAAATTTATTTATATATATTCATTATTTTTTTGGCGAATTTTTGACGCATAAATAAGTTTTATCACCAATCAAGGTAAGCGACATCGTTGACAGCAAAAATGAAAAACCAAAAACTGGTAGTAAACAACAAGAAGTCCAGCTACTGGACTAACAAATACTCTTTGAGTATTTATTAAATACCGAAACTTCTACAAAGTTCTCAAATTTTAAGGTACTTTTCAAGTTAGAGTATCTTTTGGCAACAGTTTTGTGTCACTGAATTTTGTTTGCAAAATTTGAACAAATATGCAAACTATTTCCTATATTACGTATACGTATATTTTAAGAACTATTCTGCATGAGTTATAGTATTTTAATGTACTAAAGGGATTGTGGTATTGTGGTTGTAAGCCTTTGATTGTGGAAACAAGTTTCCACTTACGTATGTGCTTATTTGCTTGTGTGTGGATAAACTTTTACTTTTGCTGAGGTGAACTAGTTGCAAAGTGGAAGCTTTGCATAAATTGCACATGAGCAGACAGCGCACAGTGGCTAAATTCTGAGAAATCTGCGGGAAAATACACCAAATAATAATAAAACAAGTAAGAAAGCTACAGTCGAGTATGCTCGACTGTGAGATACCCGCTACCCATTTTGAATAAAAGCAATATATTTTGCGGTATTATTCTCAAAACATACCAATTATACTACAAAAATACTAAAAATATATTTTGGGGTATTATTATTAAAATATACCAAATATACTAAAAAACACTAAAAATACCAAATGGTATATTAGACCCCTAGTAAGTAGGCGTGTTTGCCCATACAAAAGTATTTCTTTAATAACTTCGACAATTTTTATCTGATCGCAACCAAATTTTCAGGAATCATAAATACTATACTTATTATTGTATATACCAAAATTCGCAATTCTAGTTTTATATTTACGCTTGTTATTCGATTTTTTTGATTTACGGGGGCGGAAGTGGGCGTGGCAAAAATTTGAAACAAACTTGATCTGCGTGCAAACATAACAAATGCTGTCGAAAAAAAAAATGATAGCTCTATCTCTTATAGTCTCTGAGATCTAGGTGTTCATACGGACGGACGGACAGACGGACAGACACACAGACACACAGACACACAGACACACAGACACACAGACGGACAGACGGACATGGCCAGATCGTCTCGGCTGTTGACGCTGATCAAGAATATATATACTTTATAGGGTCGGAGATGCCTCCTTCTACCTGTTACATACATTTCCTGCCGGCACAAAGTTATAATACCCTTCTACCCTATGGGTAGCGGGTATAAATATGTTAATTTATTGAATTAAACTAATAGGAAAAATATTCATCACAATTTAAGTGGTTTAAAATGAGTTGTGAAATATGAATAAGAATGGGATTCACGCTAAATGGAAATCATTATTTATTAATAGTCGCCCATTGTATGCCGCCTTCGCCTGTCTGACGTAGGCGTTGCTAAGTATTCTCGTCTTGACAGTGGCAGCTCAAGAAATTCTCGCATATGCTTCCTAGTTTGAAAGCAGCCTCAACTAGTCGGCCAGACATAGGCCAGGAATCAGTTAACTTGATGTTTCAGGTGGTCAGACACGTTTCCAAAAGAAAATGAAATAAATGTGATGTGATAGTAATTTAGGCGTTGTTGATTTGATTGCGTGTAAGATACATTCAAAAGTCGAAAAGAATTTAAAACAAAGGCGATAAATGAAAGAGTTTTTTTCGTTTGATTTCATAATGAAGGGCAAACATTATAGATCGATGAGATGTGCAAATGTAAATGCTGGTGGAAATTGGGGAATGGGAAATTGAAAGACAAACATTTAAATACAACTCTCGTATTTAAATCTCAAATACTAAAAAGAAACTCCGTTGTAGCTTTAGGGTCTGTCGGTGATGCTCTCCACTTGCCATAAATTAAACGCAGTCACTTTGGATCGTTTTCGTTGCTTTTGGTTTACTTTGCTTTGGATTCGTTTCTCGCGTTGGGATGCGATCAATTTTTTTTTGTTTTGAGGAGGGGAAGAGCAACAACGAGCGAGGGTGAAAGGGCGAACGAACAACTTATGCAACTTTATATGTGTGTTTTATGGTTATGCATTTCTCTTACAGTCCACACACAGTTTACAGTTTAACGTTCACAGTTTACCATCCATCCACCATTTACCATCTACCATTTACCATTTACCGCTTACAGGCTCATCTTCATCGTCGAACAACATTTCCTTCATTAACAATTCCGCTTTTGTACACTTTTCTTATTTCTTAAAGGCAATTTCTCTTTTTTTTCGCTTGATCCGATCATCGACTTGATGAACTTTTGCATGTACGTTATTTGGTTTGTTGTTGTTTAGCGTTAATCGATTTCAATTTGTAATTTATCTTTAATTATTACGCAAATTATTTGCGCACCGTTGATTAGTCTAAAAGTTATGGAAAGGCCCAATACTGCCAAAAATTGATTTGCAATTTCATTTTAAGTATGTCACTAATTTCGCCAACTAGTTTGCTGACCTTTTGACGCAAAAAAGTAGCGTTTAAGCGTCTTCAAATATCAAATTTTTATCTCGAAGATATCATAATACTCCAAATCAAGTCACAAAACTAAAATCGAGGGCAATCTTTTGACTACACACACACAAATTATGTAAATCCACAAATATACAAAAAAAAAAAAAAAAAAATACAAAAAAAGGTTTTCACTCGTCGAAAAAATTAATTTCAATGCCGTGTTGTCGAATACTGGAGGTGCCATCACCATCATCAACATTTTCACTCTAATTGAAAAACCAGTTTAACAAATTTAAGAAAAAGAGTAATAATAATAATAATAAGCATGATGCCCCGCATATCCATATGGGCGATTATATCACCAGCAAAGTGTAAAAACCGTTGCCAACTAAAATTAATTGTAACTATCAAAAAAATCAGAAAATCAGAAATCAGAAAAAACACCAATCAACAATTGCCAAAGAAGGTAAACAACTTTTTTATATTTTTCTGCGGCATCTTCTACATGTGATGTTTTTGAGTGCGTGTGTACTCAGAGTTTCTCGTAATTTTAAATATATATTTTTTATCTTAATGTTTAGATTGGTTCGCAGCTGTTGCACCCTTCACTGTGGAATTGAATTGAATGTTAATTGACGTAGACAATTAAAATGTAATTGTAATGAGCTGCAATTTCAAGAATGCTCCATCAACAGCAGCGGCAGCAAATCACGCATTCGCCGCGTTAACCGGCTTTATGTCTTGTCTTTCGATTTTGTTTCTTTATACCTTTTCTACCGTGTTCTAGTACAAGCCAAACCCGTTTTCAAGTTCAGGAAATAACTATGCAATCACTCCGAGTCTCGAAAACCGCATTAAAAACTGCAGATATACTATACTATACTTTATTCACTCAAGTCGTAGACGAGACGACTATCGACACTCCTTCTAGATCAAGCCAGCAGCAGTAAATTAATTGACCACTAAACTGATTGACTGATTGACTCATTGACTGCCTGACAGTCGTGTCAATTGCATTGTGCACTGACCAGAACTAAAATGTTGCGGAAAAATCACCAGCATTAATTTAATCAATGCGTCAGTCAAAAATTAACCAAATCATATTGATTTCAACCTCAACTTTTAACCTTCGAATCGAAAATATTTATTTTTATTGAAATTCGTTATAAACACTCGAAACGATCACTCAAAGCTCATCTTTTTCCTCAATATTTGCAAGTCAAATGTTTGACAGTTCAATCAAAATATTGACAGTTTGCCAAAAGTCTATCTGCATCTGCAGTTTTGACGTTAAATAAACGCAGATTCTTTTCGCACTCTTAAGTACTCTGAGATGCACTGCAACGAGCAGCAAAATAATTATTGAATTTAACAGTCAACGACTTGTCAATATTTGCTGTAAATGTTAGTACGAAAAAACAACATTATTTGTCATGGCTAATTGAACAAATAAGTCTTTTAAAATATGCTCAAACAACTGTGCGTTGACCCAAAGAAAGTCCGAGAATAACTAAATCAACAACTTCACAGCTTACGGCCAATTATGATTTTGCATTTTTCAAATGTCTTTGAAAAGCAATTGCTATTATTGCAAATATTTGCACAATACAACGAAAGGCAAAGAATTTCATTTAATAAGTGTAATTATCTATTATTGTTAAATTATTGTTTAATTGGATAATATTTGACGTATCCAAAGAAAAGGAAAGGAACTCTGGTAATACATTTTATATTATATAGATTTATATATATAGTTTATACAAAATTCTAGAAAAAAAGTGAAATGGTTGTAAGTAATTGTTTAATTGGATAAAGAGAGGAACTCTATATTTTGTAATAATGCCTTTTAAATCAGTTAATAAAAATATTGAAAGACATTGAATTTCTAATAATAATTGTAAATATACATTATTGATAAAATTTATATTTAATTCAAAAAATAAATTAGGAAGAAATATATGATTGATGCCCTTTAACTAAAGATTATTTCACACAGCGATAAAAAGCGAAGAATTTCAATTAATAATTATAATCATCCACAATGTAAGTGGACAACTGAAATAGAAAGGAATTATAATGCTATTAGTGATGCTTTCTTATTCAGTTAATAAAATATTCAAGAAAAAATAGTGAAATTTAATTATAACTAATTAGTCAAATATATTTATATTAATAGTTAAAACTTTGCTTAGTTAAAATTATATAAAAATACAAAAAAAAACTTTATATGAATCATTAAAAAATATTTACTTGGATGTAGAGCACAGTAGCCAAAGTCACTCTTAATTTCATTTTAATAATGTGCTACAAAAAAGAGCTTGTAATAAAGGTAATATTCGGGCAGATTGTTGCAATTATGGTGTAATTATGTAATAAGTTGATTATTCCCTTGAGAGCTGTGATATTTAGTTACAGGATTTGCGGTGAATCTCAATGATGATGGTAATATTTGGGCACGTCCAAAGCGATTTCGCATCCGGAAACTTGCTCCGGTTTTTTGCACATGTGCATAAAACGGATCTGCGAAAATAACATACATACACATATATTTAGTAAATATGTACACATGTGTTTAATATAGGTATCATTATCATCGTCATCAGCTCATACGAGCTCTTAACTTATTGAATAACAGGCTGTGCTTGGAAGCAGCCCTTTTGGCTTGGCTTTTGCTTGGCTTTTGGCTTGCATCTCTTTACATAACCAGGTGGGGACTGCAAAATTGAACAAGCGCATAATCAATTTGCCATTAATTAAAATTTCGTGATCTTCAGCCAAGCGCGAGATCCAACCAAAAAAAAATGAAATAAAGGTAAACAGAAATACAGAAAATAAAAAATCCAAAATACACAAAAAAAAAATAAAATCATGTAAAGGCAAGTTTAATGTGTGTGACTCAGCGTCAATTAAAGTGTTTGCCACTTCTTTTGCTGGAAAGCACTGGATGGAGGCGTTTGTTGTCTGGGCACGGGGATGAGAGGTTTATTAACCTCCCTGCGATATACCTGCGATATACGCCGGTGTCTTAGCCACGTTAACAAGAATTTAATGCGCAACTTGTGAGCGGAATGAGCAATTTGTAGCGACAGACCAAAGCGATGTTAAAATGCAGGTGGTGGCGTGTGGTGTGCTGTGGTGTGGCTGCCTCTAACCAATTGTCATGCCACACGAGTGTGGGTGAAAATAAAAAGTAACTAAACGGGCGGGCGGCATCAACAAAACGTGTTGAAGATGATGTACACAAAAGTAACAACGAGAAGAGTATAGACAAATAAAGAAGAAAAAGAAACAGTTACGAAATCGAGATTTCACGTTATGCCCGACTGTAGTTGTTGTTGTTGTTGTTGTCGTTGTTGTAGAATAACAAGAGATGACAAAAAAAAAGAAGAGAGACAAAAGGCGCAATTTCAGGGTCAGTTTGTCGATGATTGATGTGAAGATGTGTGATTTATGCAACTGAGAGTTGGCTGCAGTGGGTGCCCGACACTGCCCACTTAGCTAACATAAGCAAAGCCAAAGGTGCAGCTCCAGACAAACAAGATACGTATAAACCGAAGGCAGCTCGGTTCAGCGCAGCTTAGCTCACACCTGCGTCCAAGTTAATTAACCTTTCTTCTCACACACACACTCGCACACACTCGCAGTCGGAGCAGAGTTGAAACCGCCTTGGCATTTTCGAAATGCGTTCCACAAAGCGTCGTCACTCGGCATTACCCCTTCGAAAAGCTCGACGTGAAGTTGCGCCGGCGCCGTCGACGTCGTCGAGTCGTCGCAAAACTCACCACAGGCAGCCTGAAATGGCGCACACACCTCGGCTTAATAAATAGAACTCGTTGCCCGTGGACAACACCTAGTGTAAGCGTGGCTGTGTATTGGAAGAGTGCCCTCCGTTCACTCGACTCCTACCTCTGCCCAGCGTATCGCTGTCGTTTCTACATTTGCTGAGCGCTCAAAGTAATAAAACGTAGCCACCTACATACTATATACATACATATATGAAGTGTATTCGAAGTGAAGTTTCTTTTTCCTAATTTTGCATTCGATTCGTTCGAATTTTTATTGAAATTTTTGCAGTCAGCGCTGGGATTGAACATGGCGCGTTGGTGGCCAATTTTAAGCGTTTTGCTGCTCTGCTGTGCAGCTGGTGAGTACAAATATTTCCACCCCCCCATCCCCACTAACCCCTTACTAATCTCGCTAGACTTAAGCTGTGAAGTTATAGCTCTAAGTAGCTGGCCACGTTGGCAAAGCCGCCCACTTGACCTTTACCAGCTGAATAAGCAGAAACTGAATTCAATTTTTTGCACAAGGCTACAAAGCAGGCAAACACAAACAAAAAGAAAAAATGCATGAAGAAAAATCAACAAATCTTAGCTCGGTCGTTGGCCAAGGCAAATGGCAAAAAAAAAACAAGAAAAAAAAACATAAAAAAGAAAAGAAATGAAGTGATAAAGTTGTTACAAATCATTAGCAGCATGCAATGGCGAGTGTATACATCGATTTAAATGATTTCCTGAGCTTCATCAAAACAGAGATAAATCGAAGAAAAAAAATTAACTGTGGCAAGAGGACAGACAAGAGGGAAGCCAAGTCGGCAATGCCGGAGCTGGCCATAAAAATTAGCATAGGCAGTTTTTTTTATTCGCTGTGAGTACGATCGCGATTGGTTCCGTTTATTATTTTTGGACGAGACAACTCCATTGTTGTTTATGCAATATCTTTAAAGTTTAACTGCAAACGGGTTTCGCAGAAGACTCCCCCCTGCTGTAACAGCAAAGACATCGGCAACAGCAACGGCAACAACAAATATTAGCCAATACACAAACCAGTTTAGCAACAGCAGCCGCTACACCTTACCGAGATAAACAACATGCCCCATTAGCAGAAGTAACACTTACACTCACCGAGTATCGTATCGTATTGTATTGTATATCGTATCGTAAAGTTGTCGCTTTCAATGCGACCGACCGCAGCTTTCGTTTGCCCTTTCGATTTCATTTGCCGACTTGACTCGAGATGAAAGATACTCACTCGCCTGCTGGTCCAACGGCAACAACAACAAAAAAATCGAGAGTTGTTTTGGTTTTAGAAGTCGTTTGAATTAAACCGGTTAACTGCCGTGTTGGTAGCACCTCAGCACCATTTAAGCCGAAAACAACCAAACAGATCATGACCATAAAGAAAGCCGCTTTACGATTTCCGATTAAATTATATTTGACACTTAAAAATTACCATGCAAAAGATTATGTTAATTTTATTGGGAATCACGCTAATAGCAGAAGAAAAGATTGTCATCTTATTTGAAGAGTAATCACCAATATTTTAACATAGCAAGCAATATTGAATTTCAGAAAATGCATTTAACTAAAACATATCTTTTTGCTTTATTCAGAAATAAATTAATTTCATATTCAATAATATTTCAAGAACTCATTTCAAAATATTTAACTTAAAACAACTATTAAAAAAAAAAAAATTTAAAAAAAAATACATTTGATTTTAAATTTATACAAAAATATTACTCATTCGCAGTGAAGTACAAAGACTAATTCGATTTCTAAAAATTAAAAGATTATAATTAGTTTTTAGAGCTTTAAAATTATTAATTCAATAATTTAATTTAATTTGATTTCGTTTTTTCCCCTTAGCACAAAGTCAGGACAAACTTGAGGGTGTCGATGTAGAAGAAGTCTGCGCCGACCGTCCCGCTGATGAGTACTTCCGTCTGGATACGGAAGGCGATTGCCGTGAAGTGTACAGGTAAGCAATAGTTTTTAATTCAAATCAACTCCAAGGTCTTTGGATTGGGGGGATATTGTTTTGTTTTTAATTCAATTATATTATTGCACCAATTTCCTAAAACGAACAACAAAAATTCCGAAACATAATATTAAAGGTGCGACAGTGCCGGAGAAGATGGCACGAATCGCTTGGCGCCGATCCGCTGCGCCGGCGGCTTGGCGTTCGATGTGGAACGCCAACTGTGCGATTGGAAGTCGAATGTCAAGAATTGCGATGTCGCTGCAAGTAAGTGACACGTGTGCCTGAGCCCCGCCCAGTTTGAGAGCCAAAGTATACTTCAAAAGAGCTCAAGAATGTCCTGTTCACACTGTCTAACTATATCTCTACCTCCTCTCTGCCTCTCACTGTCTCTCTCTCTGTTCTGTAACGTCTGTGTCTCCCCCTCTGTCTACTGTATCCATCTCTCTTTGTGTGTTTTGCGCATATCATAAAGCTCATTATGCGTCTCTTTCTCTGTCACTAAAACTAAAATCAAAATCCAAATTGATCGTGTCATTGCATCAATAAATTAAGTGACTTAAAACCCAATTTCCCCGGGACAAAGCTAGTGCCAAAGTTCGGTTAGCTAGAGGAGAAAACACGATTAGCCAAAGACAAAAACGAAAGCAATATCTCAACAACAAAATGGAAAAGCAAACCAACAAAATGAAAAACCAAAACGAAAACAAAACTTTATTTTTTAGATGTACAAAATCAGGTCTGAAAGAAATTCAGTGCCCCTCCGGTTTGGCCTTCGATGTTATTAAACAGACCTGCGACTGGAAGGCCAAGGTGACTAACTGCGATGAGAAAGAGAGTAAGTTGAAGTTGAAGTTTGACTGCCGCCAAATTAGCCAAGTAGACACAACAACCAAACCAATGCAACCAAAACAAACACACTTGTACATAGCACTTAGAAGAGTTAGTGAACTTTGGATTCTCTCAACCAACAAATCAAATCAGACTAAACCACAAACAATCTAATCCTAACACCCATCACAATCATGTGTATACTTCTCATTTCAAAATTTAGACATTTGTTGTCACTAACAGACCAAAAAGAAGAGCAAACCAAACAATTGAAAGCCATTGCCTAACATTTGATTTATTTAATCCTTAATCACAATTAGAGCCTCGCAAGGCCAAGCCCAATCTGAAGACAGATGAGCCCATCTGTCCCGATGGCAAACTCTCTTGCGGCGATGGCGAGTGCATCGACAAGGAGCTCTTCTGCAACGGCAAGCCCGACTGCAAGGACGAGTCCGATGAGAATGCCTGCTGTAAGTACCGAAAATTATCATCCAAACTCAGACTCAGGCTAACTGGAGTTCGCCTGCATACTTTCAGCTGTCGATGAGGATCCCAACCGTGCTCCCGAGTGCGATCCCACACAGTGCGCTCTGCCCGATTGCTTCTGCTCTGCAGATGGTACTCGCATTCCCGGCGGCATTGAGCCCCAGCAGGTGCCACAGATGATCACCATCACCTTCAACGGTGCCGTCAATGTGGACAACATTGATCTGTATGAGGATATCTTCAACGGCCAACGCCAGAACCCTAACGGTTGCTCCATCAAGGGCACCTTCTTCGTCTCCCACAAGTACACCAACTATTCGGCTGTGCAGGATTTGCATCGTCGTGGCCATGAGATCTCTGTCTTCTCGCTGACCCACAAGGATGATCCCAACTACTGGTCCGGCGGCAGCTACGACGATTGGCTCGCCGAGATGGCTGGCTCCCGTTTGATTGTCGAGCGTTTCGCCAACATCACCGATGGCTCCATCATTGGCATGCGTGCTCCCTACCTGCGTGTGGGTGGCAACAAACAGTTCGAGATGATGGCCGATCAGTTCTTTGTCTATGATGCTTCCATCACCGCCTCGTTGGGTCGTGTGCCCATCTGGCCATACACGCTGTACTTCCGCATGCCACACAAGTGCAACGGCAACGCCCACAATTGCCCATCGCGTAGCCACCCCGTCTGGGAGATGGTCATGAATGAGCTGGATCGTCGTGATGATCCCACATTCGATGAATCACTGCCTGGTTGCCACATGGTCGACTCGTGCTCGAACGTCGCCTCTGGTGAGCAGTTTGCACGTCTTCTGCGCCACAATTTCAACCGTCACTACAACAGCAATCGTGCTCCTCTCGGTCTGCACTTCCATGCCTCGTGGCTCAAATCGAAGAAGGAGTACCGCGATGAGCTGATCAAGTTCATCGAGGAGATGCTGGGACGCAACGATGTGTTCTTTGTGACCAATCTGCAGGTCATCCAGTGGATGCAGAATCCCACAGAGCTCAACTCGCTGCGCGACTTCCAGGAATGGAAGGAGAAGTGCGACGTCAAGGGACAACCCTACTGCTCCCTGCCCAACGCCTGCCCGCTGACCACCCGCGAGCTGCCCGGCGAGACGTTGCGTCTGTTCACGTGCATGGAGTGCCCCAACAACTATCCCTGGATCCTTGATCCCACCGGCGATGGCTTCTCCGTTTAAGCCAACGGCCATATCTATCTCCTAACTATCCGTACTCTTAATACTCTTTAAATCTTCTCTACATTTCCTTTTTCTTCAAAACAACAAGAGAACAACTCTTAAGTAGTTCAACCGAGAGTCTGATAAACTAAAACAAACAAAACCCTACACTCGAATGTCACTCTATCCCAGTGCTCAAGTGTTAGATTTCTCCATCTAACTTTTCTCCTCTTTCACTTTGCTACTCCAACTATATTCGTCTTTATATCTTATTTATGCAAAATCTGTCTTTTAACTTTGACTCTTCTTTGCGTATCTCTTACACTTTTTCCACTTTTCTGCTGTCTACTTTCACTGCTCGTTTTGTTTTCCCACTGTTGTTTCATTTTTCCTTTTTTGATTAATTTGAATGATAAAGTGATTTGTTTTAATTTACACACACATACACACACAAAAACAACAACAAACAACTTTCGCTGCTTCTTTGTTCTGTTCAGAAAACATTTTTCACAAAAATACCGCGCCAAAAATCGCAGCAGCTAAAAATATCTTTGTAATTATATAAGTATTTTTTATAAGAAAAATATAAAAAATATATGAAAAAAAAAACAATAATTATTTTGCTTGTATTTTATTTTAAAATTTATGGGAGTAATCAAAATAATTTGGTTTTACATTCTATGAAAAAAAGTTCTTTCATGATTGATCAATACAACCCGATTTGACATTTTATAAAACTAAAAAGTAATATTGCAAACTTCAACAACTTTAACTCTGAAGACGTGACAATAATTTTTATGATTATGTGAGGAACAAAAGATTATAGACATAAACTATAATTATTTTTGCACAAAACTTTTTTTTATTTGTCGTCGAATTTTTTGTGGACTCTACTCTGTATTTAATGTCAAATCAAATCACTTTTAAAGCTATTTTACACACACAATAGAAAAACGCAACCTTATTAACAATTTTAACACAAACGAAGAAGATCATTGAGAAGATGAAAAGTCAATATCTGCACGTTCTATCAATTTTCAATATACTTTTTGTAAGTTAAGCAAATTTTCCAGACACAATGTATAAAAACACACGTATGATATGATATGTTAGCTATGCAGAATTCAAGACTTTATTGCTATACCCATATCGACGTCGTTGACACCCTCAAACGCCACAATTGCACATCGAGACTTGGAATTAAAGGCAAACTTAAATACTTCCAGCACATCCATTTTGACAACCACAAGTACGCAAGAACTTGATAAAAAGAAATTGAGACTAAAAGTCCGAAGTGATGACACAGCCAAAGACAGAACATTCCTTTCAATATTTCATAAGAGGCAGAAACTAGGCGACAACTCGAAACGATTTCCATGGAAGGATATGCGTAGACTTGAAGTCAACCCCTCTCCTAGTCTTAACTATTATCCGCCAGATTTTCCGCTAAGTACTGTTTGCATGGGTAGCACAATTCCATATGGCGAATACAAGATCATGGATTGGATTAAACGTGAAAGATACAGCTTTCTACTTCAAGAACGTCCATTCTATATTTCTCTTCGACGGCAAATGTATGAAAATGGGAATTCCGAGCAATGCCATACTCCAGCATATAATAAATTTTATCCATATATACAATGTGCACTGATACGCCATCAGAGAATGGAGTTCGAAGTGCCCAGATATCCAGTACATCAAAAGGATCACCCTATGAATAAAAATAGATCTGCCACTCTGCCTATGAATAATTAATTAATTAATATTTGTTGTAAATTCACTTATTGCATCAGACTAGTTTCAAACCTTGAACTTATTCTATTGAAAAAATCCTCAAAATAAAATAAGCAATTTACTTAAAAAAAAAAAAACTTTAATGTCCGCTTTATAGCTATAACATTATTTTAGGCAGTAAAAATAAATGGAGCTAGACTCAAAAGATAGAAAATTAAATCTTTCAATCAAAAGGGAAAATCTTAAACTATCAGAAGCTATTCAAATAACACTGAATTCCAAAATTATCAAAGCAGATTTAAACAAGTAAGAAAGTTACAGTCGAGTGTGCTCGACTGTGAGATACCCGCTACCCATTTTTAATAAGGGCAATTTATTGCGGTATTATTTTCAAAATATACCGAAAATACTAAAAAAAATACTAAAAATATACCAAATTGTATTTTTGGTATATCGATACAGCACACCATTCAAAATATACCATAGACGGCACAATGTACCAGATTGTCAGCCAAAGCAACTCAGACCCCTAGTAAGTAGGCGTTTTTGCCCATACAAAAGTATTTCTTTAATAACATCCACAATTTTTATCTGATCGCAACCAAATTTTCAGGGATCATAACTACTATAGTAATTATAGTATATACCAAAATTCACAACTCTAGCTTCAAAATTACGCTTGTTATTCGATTTTTTTGATTTGCGGGGGCGGAAGTGGGCGTGGCAAAAATTTGAAACAAACTTGATCTGCGTGCAAACATAACAAATGCTGTCGAAAAAAAATTATAGCTCTATCTCTTATAGTCTCTGAGATCTAGGTGTTCATACGGACAGACGGACAGACACACAGACGGACAGACGGACAGACGGACAGACGGACATGGCTATATCGTCTCGGCTGTTGACGCTGATCAAGAATATATATACTTTATAGGGTCGGAGATGCCTCCTTCTACCTGTTACATACATTTCCTGCCGGCACAAAGTTATAATACCCTTCTACCCTATGGGTAGCGGGTATAAAAATTTGTATATCCAATGATTTTTAGTTTGACTGCATCTACAATATAGTATGTATATTATATATTTTGTTGTATTAGAATATATATTTAATAAGACCATATACGAATATTTTGTAATGCAAAGTCTGCTTAAGAAGCCTTTGATGTATATATGTAGTTTACTTGATGTACTCCAACTACATTTCATTCATTTCTGCAACTGACACTCATAATTGTAATAAAAAGATTTTCAAATTGTTTGCTTGCCATTGCATCAATCAATGCAATGTCATGGACTTTATTGCCAACTTCTTGTCTGTGTAATAAGCTACAACGTTCTGTTAGTTATATTAATAAGCTATGCATATAGTATGTATGTATATTGAACCAAAGTATGGAGTCGTGGACGTAGTTCAATTAAAGCCACAGGCGCACTTGCTGATCCCAACTGGTTGAGGCTAGACACATGCCATTGGGGCACAGACTGATGCAAGTAATGCGATTCTCGTGTCCAGACAGTGTGCCTATATATTGAATGTGGGGAACAATAAATCAATAAAACTCAAGTAGACAGTTGAAGTCACCACTCAGGCACCTCACAGGCACCTTCTCTATGGTCTGTTACCCACCCGTGTGCTTCTGCTTCATGGCATCCCACGAGTGCACATTGCCCTCAATGCCGGCGCACATTAAGTAGCGGCCGCTGGTCGATAAAGCTAATGGGCACAAAATCAGATTAAAAATTGTCAATAGTCAAGGCAAACTCAAGAAAATGTGGAATGCCCGTAAAACAACAACAAAAGAAAAGACAAAACAAAAACAACAATGAAATACACACCACATGAAGTGAAGCCCGTGTTCTTCTGGGGCGGCTCATAGAGTCCAATTTGTTGGTCAGCGCGCAAATCGTACATGCGTGCTGTCTGATCCTCCGAACAGGAGGCGAAGCCAAAGCCACTTGGATGGTACTGCAAGGCAAGCGGGAATGATGAGAATTACTTTTTATATAGAGTCAGTATTGTGAGCAACTTACACAAACTGATGAGACGTCCATGTCGTGGCCAAAGAACATCTGCTTGTGTCCCTGTTCTCGCACATCCCACAACTTGGCAGTTTTATCCACAGATCCGGTGATGTAAGTCTTCATGTCGGGCGACAACGATAGACCAGCAATATCACCAGCATGTCCATTAAAGTCCATTGTTTTGACGCCCTTCTCTAAATCCCAATGGCAGCTACCAAATTAAATGAATTCAATCACAATCAATTGAAATTGAAAATAACTTGAGGCTGCCCACATTTTCATATCGCCAGAGCCGGTAATTAAATGACCATCGTCGAGAAAGCGACAGGAGCTCAGAAAGCCCTCGTATCCAATTAGCTCACGCACCATCTTGGCTACTCCAGAGGCATCGCGATTATTCACATCGTAGACGGTGCATTGATTGTCCATGCCACCGCAGGCCACAAAGTTGCCCGATGGCGAAAATGCCACAGTCATGACCCAAGCCGAGCGTAACGGTATAATCTGCACCTTATTGGCCGTCCAAGTGTCCCAGATAATTAGTTTGCCATCCAGTGAACCAGTGACACAATGACGCGAATCGCCTGCAAAGTGCACCGAGTTCACCTTGTTGATGTGACCTTTTAGGATCTTTTTGGACGAGAATCGAATTTTGGACACATCTCCCATATCCCCACACTTGTCGCCCAGCGTGCAGTCCGCTTTACTCTTTTGGTCATCCTAAGAATTTATAATTTATAATAAATCTTATTTAAATCCATTGGAAATAATTCAAATAAACAAAAATATAACCTTGAACTTTTGTATCATGCCATTAATCTCATCGTAGAGCTTTTGGGTTTCTGGATCAATCTTCGGCATGATTGAGCATTAATTTTAAATTATTGCAATTGACTTGATGTTATTTTTGTTTTTTCCTCTAACACAACTATGTTTAGCAACCGTTAAACTTCCTAAGACCAACCACGAACGCGTCAAAACACAAACTAATTCCGAAATAAATGTTATGATGAATTTGTTGCAATGCCTGCGACGCGGTAATGCAATTAACTAATTGGATTAGTTGTTAAGCGTAAGGTAAAACACAAAATTTTAAGCGATATCCAAAACTTCCGCGCATTGAATTCAAACACCAACACACATACGCGCGCATGCCCATGCGCAGTGGAAAGTGTTGCCAATCGACAGAAAGTAGTATTGGAAAACACAACAGTGTCATTTTAATAGAGCGACTCCACGCATAACAGATTTTCTCTTATATTAGGAATTTTATTTGTATTTAATGTAATATATAAATTATTAACTATGCATTTGTAGAATATTTATTTATTTATGTTATCAGCCAATTTTTTGATGTTCAAGCAAGTTTAAAACCGTTAAATAACATAAGCGATTCTGCAGCCCTCAAGAATGTTGTTAGACTTATCGATATATCGATAAGCAAGCCAGCTGGTGCGCGTGCCATTTAACAGCTGTTTGCTCATCCGTAGAACTTGGACCAAGAATTTGGTTTAATATTATTTTAACGATCGCCGGAACGCGTATCCGCCAAAATGAGCCAAAGGCGCTAAGGTACCAATTGTGCAGTGTATGATGGAAACGCTGCCATGCGCCAGCGAAGTGGCGCAAATGCAGGGACACCAGCACCAACAGCAATCCGACAGCCTTGTGAGCATCAAACGCGTTTCGTTACCATTTGGCAATCACAGCCTTATGGAAGCCGTCATTACCAAAGCGGACGATGTATCCCAAATTCTGAAGTCGCAGAAATCACAACACACAGACTCACTAGTAGAGAACGCGGCCCAACTCGTCACACCCAGCAACAGCAGCATGGACAGCTTGTGCGAGAGTGTCGTGACCATACCCAAGGAGTTAATACTAATCTCATTAGTATCTCAGGAGCAAGCGCTCTATAATCCAAAGCACCAACTTTACCGAAGCACAAAAAGCAAAGACGAGAAATGGAACCATATTGGCAGTCAAGTTGGGTGGTCAGGTAAGTTTGTCACAATTCATTTCAGGATGGCGAATAGCTGGCTAATCTTATGTACGTGACATTATTTAGATGCACAATGCAAGGCTAAGTGGAAAGCTATGAGGGACCAATATTGTCGCGAACTGAAGCGCGCTAAGGCCAACAAAGGCAATGTCAAGTGGAAGTACTTTAAGGAGCTGGACTTTCTGCGTCCTTTTGCGCTGGCACGCAAGTAAGTAGTGACACAGTAAACAAGATTAGATTATTATAACCATATGATACTTTCAGCTATCGCTCACGCGGTTCGCAGAATGGGAACAGCAACAGCAGCAGCAGCCAAAACTTAAATCTGAGCACAGATAACAGATTTTCTAATATTAAAATCGAGGAAACGAGCGCATCACTGCTAGAGAGTTGCAGCTTTGCGGCCACCGCCACAACAACAGTGACCACAACTTCCACTCAAACGGCGGGTGTGGACAAAAAGTCGGACTCCAATCGTGGACTAATGAATGCTTTTATCTCTGGCCAAATCATACATCAACAGCATCCGCAGCAGGACACCAATTGGAACTATTTAACCGACACCAGTGGCAATGGCGTTAGTTCAGCCACATCCATAACTGTAACCTGCGAGACGCCAAATACAACAGCTGGCGATACGCTGTACAATGAGTTTGTAGATTGCGTCAATGCTGCAAACGCCGTCTCGCAATCATCAACGACGCACAACACACATCAAACGCACGCTGATGAAGAGGACGACGATCCCATACACACGTTTCTTAACATGGAGAGCTATTTTGAGAAGGAGCTCATTACATTGATACAACAGGAGGACATGATCTACAATTACAGCAATCAAAACTATCGGAATGTGAAACTGAAGCTCGAAGCATGGGATGAAATATCGCGTAAACTAAAGAAGCCAGGTAAGCATCGACAATATAAGCGAGTGAAGTGAATTCTTTATGAAATATTTATACATTAACAGTCAAACAGTGCCGTCAGAAGTGGAAGGCACTGCGGGATCAATATGCACGTGAATACAAACGTCTGAAAACTCAGATGCATGTAGATGCCATCTCACGCTGGAAGCATTACGACTCCTTGGGCTTTCTCCAAAAGTACATACAACAGAAGTCACTGTAAGTCGCCAAATTATAACTACAACCAATCGAAAAAATTATAATTGCGAGACCATTTATCTAACAGCGATGGGGATGCATTAAATATGCTGTTGCCCAAGCATGATTCAGTGGTCGAGTCTGACGAACATTTGGATCAATCTCCCTTACGCCATACAGAACCCCAGGCCAACACATTGGAGGCATCTTCCAGCAACTCGTCGCAGCTAAATATGTCCGCACTTCCGCCACTCACAGGCCCACACAAGGCAGAGTTGTCCATCTCAATGCAGCAGTCACAACAACAGCAACAAGAGGTGCAGCAGGCTAGTGAGCTGTGCGTGACTACCTATGATGAAATGGACATTGTGGAAAACTATATAAATGGCAATGTGACGCACGATGATGACGATGAGGAGGACGAGGATGAAGATATGGATGCCACAGCAACATCTAGCGAGCAACAGACACAACAACATCAACAACAGCATGTAGTCAGCTATGACAATGAGGAGGATCCGGTCTATATGGCCGTAAGCAATGCGCTGTCGAAACCAGAGCAATTGGCTAAGACAGGCAGCAACCTGGAAGCGCAACAGTTGCATCAACAGCTACAAACCAGTAGCGATTATTCACAAAAGCTAGAGGTGCACACGCCACCATTGAGCAGTACACGATTTCAAACAGCGGCCACCACGCCATCAACGCCTAGTCAGGCGGCCTTTCCCATAGGTGGCGCCTCTTCTGCACCTGCGGAGGAGGATGAGATCGGCGCCTTCTTCAAAGCCGTAGCCATGAAAATACGCAACGCACATCTGGAGCCAGTGGCCTTTACAGATCTGCAGATTGACATACTGCGGGTGATCAACGAGGCACTGCGTAATCACTAGCCAGCCATACAAAAGTGAAGAGAGATCTCGATGAACCAAGTCCCCTCCCCCATATGTTCCCTACAAAAAGAGAGAATGGTTTCACAGCGTTGCGCATTATTAGTTCATAAGTGTTATTTGAAAAATGTTTTTTGGCTATATGGCTGCGATTTTTCTTTGTAAAAATCTTTTATTTACTTTGTCACTTTTAAATTTCTCACACACGTCCAAACAGACCCACAAAAAGAAACAAAAAACACACCCAAGAACTTAACAGAAACAAACGTATGCATAAGAGCCGAAAATGGTTTTTTTGTACATAGGCAAAATTGCCAATCAAACAGAAATGTTGTTTAGCTATAGGGTGCTTCCGGTCAACACAACCGGAATTAAAACACAAAAATTGTTATACGAGTAGGCCTTCGCCACAGTAACAATGTCATCAAATATATCTACGAAATGGAACATCATAGACAAACGGAAAATATACGTATATTTTTCAAAAGAAATAATTGCATTCGCATTTTGAATTTTATTTGTTTTTCTTTTACAGTTGCGATATGGTGGAAATCGGCAAACTTTGTATTACCTTTTACCTGTATTCGGAAATATAAGTTCTTACTTATATTTAAAGTTTTCAAGAAATATAATTTTTGATTACTAAACAATATAGTAGTTGAGTTTGTTTGAATTATAATTTTCATTTAAAGAATTAACTTCGTTATCAGTACATTTTGTTGGTAAACCAACGGACACCCATTCTGAACTCCTGTCAACAGGGTATAAAAATCAATGCAGTTGGCAGTCAGCAGTCAGTTGATGTAGCTACTTTTGGCATCCTTTGAATGCTTACCCCAAGCAGGCTTCACTCCGCCGCCACCCACTTTACAGCATCTGTGCACAAACATTTAGACAACTGCTGAGCATCGCAGCGAACTGAAGCTGCCTGTCAAGTGCTCCACTTGCGCAGACCACCCAACCCGCAGCCCCAGTTATATATACATAATATATATCTGTACTATATGTATGAGACAACAGTTGCTGCTCCTACACTCAGCTATACATATTTAGTTTGTTGGCGTCGCAGCTGGCCCTGAAGGTAACTGTTCCTTGGCATTGGCCAAACGTTTGTGAAACGGACATAAACAAACTCAGCTGGCGCATCCAATGAGCAAGCGGCGAGAGCGAGACGACACTAGTGCGCTTTCGATGTACATAAGATATGCAAGGGGCGGGACCAACGCCATATGGCGTCGTATTGGGAGTGGCCACTTAACCAACAGCTGCAGCTGCTGCTCTCAAATTTATGTAAAAGTTAACATTTTTAATAAACATTCGCATTTTCAGGCGGAAGTTCGCAACCGGAGACGGCTAATCAAACGGACCAGAAATGTATCGATGTTGGGAAATCTCGGAGCGAGTCAGTGGGCAAAACACGCTTGATTGATTTCGCATACGCCCAACGGAATCGCTCCATGGTTTATCAAATATGCAGTAGCTCTTCCCTTTGTAATGAATCTACATATTTGTTATTGCTGTTTGTTGTTGTTCTTGTTATTTCAATTAATTCGCAAGCCTTTCTCTATGGTTGAGTGCGTGAGCTTTAATTAAATCCAGCATAAGTGTGAGGCTACAGGTAGCATTTTATATATATACTATACGATTTTGTGTACATAAATTGAATTATTTTATCTATGTATATATTCATTCAAAAGTGTTGCATATTATATAAAAAAAAACTAACTAAACATCTTACCCAAAAAGATAGATTTTTTTAAAATTGTTATTACAAGTATTTTATTATTTATTTTTAGTAAAAACTACCAGAATCTAAGTAACTTTACTTTACTTAAATATACATATTTATAAAGACTTCGATAAACTTTAACTTTTATTTGAAAACCTGAGCTGATTGTAGCAAATTAAGTTTTCTTGATATTCCAAATAAGAATTGTAGACTTAAATTTGCATTTGAAGATTACAAAAAACCTATTTTAAGATTAATATCTTGATTCGACAATGTTTTATTCCATACAGAGAGGAAAAATAACCTTTTAAAAACTAAATTGCAAATCTTGATATTTTCTATCTTTAAATATTGCTTTTAAAATAAGAAGATTTATATATAAATAACTAAAGTACTACTACTAATTTATCTACAGTGTCCTTTTATTTTTGAAGTGTTCACATTTCCAAACATGTCAATTCAATCCAATATTATAGCTCCTTTTTAGCACACCTTAATCAGCATCTGGGTCGTACTGACAACCCTCTTATTTACTTACAATGTAATAAAAAAAAAACTTGAAGAACATTTTCAACTTTTCATCTAAAAATGCCAACGTTAACATGCAATTTTCGCAGACACAGAGACGGAAACTATTTTCGCGGCTCATTTAACGGGTTCACCCGGCAGACACGTAGATAACTAGGAAAAAAATGGCATAAAAAATATAAATATACTTATAGAAATATTATTATTGCCTGTGGGCAAGTGTTACACTGTCACACTTAAGCTCTTTGCCGCTGCCACAGTTAAACCAATTTGCAGCACTCTACCCTCTGTTCTCCACTCGTTGCCTCTGCCCGCCATTAAGCATATCAAATTTACGACGATTGAGAATATGCCTCAATGCTTCCACGCCCACAGAGTCTGCCACACAAGCAGCCCGCAGGCCAAGCGTGTTGCAACTTTGAAGAGAAATGAACAAGTTGAAAGACTTGACAAAAAAATATGTAGTTTATAGAGTATTACCGATAAAATTTTACTGTAACAAATTAAGTTTAATAAGATGCTAAAAACAAAAACTTAAAATATGATAAATGTTAAGATATTATTTATGTAAACTACCTTAAACTACACTTTAATTTAATGTTTGCATCTTTATGTATTTATTTACATTTTTTAAATAATTACATAATAACAAGAAAATTATACTATTAACTGGATATATCTAAGTTTAATGTTTGCCAGCCTTTATTAATTCAAACTGTTGACCTGATTACTTAGTTAAGTATACCTCTCATCAACGTCTCAACAGGGTATGCTTATATTTAAAACTCATTTCCTGTCATGTGACGACTTTTCACTTGCAACAATTTATGCGCCTGCAGCTTTGGGTCGCCAAAAAGGAAGAAAAATCAAAAAAGCCACAACGAAAGTTGGCGACAAAATGCTGACAAACTGTGACTTGTCTGGAGCTTCGTAGTCCGTCGGTCTGTCTGCTTAAGTGTAGACTGTGTGTGTGGAAACTGGAGGCTGTTATCATAAATAAAGAGCGCAAAATGTCAAACGTTGTCCGGGTTATAATATCATAAAGTAAATGCAAGTGGCGCAGAAATCAAACATGCAACATTTCGAGCATTCGAACGATGCACGATTTATTGGCCATGTTCATAATGTTTGCCGACTTCGACTGCGACTGCTGCACTCTCTGTTTATTTTGTTTTCTTTAACTTCTCTCTCTTTCTCCTTTTTTTTAGTTTAAACTGAATTGTTTCCGGGAACTGCCGCTCCAACACCAACAACAACAACAGCAACAGCAACAACAATGGACCACTACAACTGCAAAGAGCGAAGCGCTGAAAAGCTTGTAAAACATTTGTAGCAACTGCAGCCGTAGTTCGCAGTTCGATTCAATTGCGATGCCAAGGCGGCTTCGCCTGCTACTGTTGGCCACGTTCACCCAGGCGAAATGTTTTATTCATAAAGCAACAGCAGCTACAGACAAGATCATCGCCGTTTGCTGTTGCGGTGGCTGTTGCTATTGCTGTTGCTGTGAGTGTCCGCAGGTTGTCCATGCTGCCTTCGTTTCAAGCCAAGTACAGAGCCAACTCCTGTTTGCTACTGCTGCTGCTGCTGTTCATATGCCAGGCTCAATCGTCGGCCTATGCTAATTTTTGAGCAAACTTATCAGCCGGCGCGCATCTTGGCCAGCTTTTGGCTGTTAGATTGCCCGACAAAACCAACTCACAAAAGGGGTGCTAATCGCCAAATTTACAACTTCATGCAAACGCTAACACAACACACATAAACACACACAAACACACACTCATGCTAGACAAAAGCAAAACGCAAATGGTGCAGAAAACAAAACGACCGCAACAACTGGGGGTTTTAGTATCTGTAACTGCAACTGTTTTGTCCTAGACAAAACTATAAAAATCAACACAGCGCAGAGAGAGCTACAATGATATCCACACCCAAATGTACAAAGTGTCTCCCCTCCCCCTCCACTCTCTCTTCCTCAGTACAACACAGAACACTCGCCAAAAGTTGAGGCAACGACTTTCACTCGCCCCGCTAAGCATGCTACGAAAAACCTAACATTTGAAAAATGTACTTTTTTACACTACCCTGCTAGTTCTCCATCTCTCTTTCTCTCTCACTACCCGCTACCCACACAGCTGATGGTGACAGTGTCTATTGCACAGTGGTGCAGAGTGTGTTGTAAAGTTTTTATTGCTCATTATCTACACAATCTGTGTATCTATACCTTCTGCTTAAAAATAAAATATTTTTAATCTTGTTGCATGCACCCGTATAAGTCAAGAAATTAATATTACTTGCTAGTAAATTAGGCCTCACTGTGGATTAGGTTATTATATATTGATTTAAATGATATTAATGATTTCTGAATAATTAAAGCACAAAAAGAAGTTTTCAAAAAACAATAGATTATGTCCTCAACAAAATAAAAAAAAATTTAACCCAGGCCAGCAAATTTCCGAGTTTTTAAATATTGAAGGTACGGCCTCTTCGGTAATCCCGCACTTTTTAACAAAAATACAGTTGCAACTTATTTCATATTTTATATTTCATATTTTGACACACTCACAGTAAAACTAGTACTGCAAGATTTAAGATTCTTTTTTGAGAGTGTTGTTTGTTGTAGCTTTCTATCAAACAAGAGTTGTTTTGGTTGAACAAAATCATCATTTACTATGGATAAATTATTGGGATTAATATTAAATATTAATCCATTTTTTTAATAATATACCAATAATCAACAAATGAGAATAATTCTCGGCAATGATAATAAAATTCAAATTTTAATTCCTTCGCTTTAGTCTCACTTACAATTCCTCTACACCACTGTGATTACTTGGCTTGGTACGGTATGAGCTGGAGCCTGAGTATGTGGTTAGGGGTTGCGGTGTGTCGAAAGGGTATTTTTACGGCCACACACACACACATAAGCGCATCTACACACTCTAACACCATCTCAATCGTGCATAGTGTTAGTTACAAGGCACATAACACTTTGTTATGTGCGCTTGACAAAGTTGTGCGGCGCTAAAAGTGCTTAGTGCCTTAGTTTAAAGCAATTTGTATTTTTTTTTTGTTGCTGTTGTTTTGGGCGGAGACTAGAGATAAACGCACAGGACCTTGAGATAGGGTGGGGATTGGAATTGGGTGCTAATATGGTCAAAGTGCTGCGCATGAATGGATGAGCTTGGGACTACGACTACAACTGATGCTGGTGGGGATGGGATGTGTGTAAATTCTTTTGAATCTTTTTATTCGATTTTCGTTTTTTCCTTTTTTGTATTTTTGAAAATTTAAAGATTTGCACATGCTGATAGGTACAGCGAATAAATCTCTCAGAAAAAGGAAACGGATAACGGATATTTGCGGAATTTGTAGACACGTGTGTGCAACTCGGATGAAACAAATGGCACAAGCGGAAGGCATTTGGGGCGTTTCCTAGGGTAGCTGCCACATCACATATTGTATACTTTATTCTTTTAAATACATATGTTAGACGACCCCCAGCTGGGAATCGTAACTGAGGGAAGTCAGTTGAGGGAAAAGTGCCAAAATGCCAGGCGCGACAAGTTCAACACCTTTTGGCAAGGCGAAAGCAACGGCGAATGTTGATCATGATCCACTCGGCCAGACGCACAAAAACAGCAGCAAACAGTAGAAGGCAGAAGGCTTCTTTGTAGCTGAATGTCAACTTTATTAAAAGAAATTATAAATTGGTATGCTGGTCGGGAACAGAACTCAAGAAGCGGGGTTGGAGAAGCGCGGATCTGGCACCACTTCACAGGCACCGCGCGCAAAATTCCAGGCTCACACATCATTAAACGAGCAAGAAACGGAGTTGGAGTCGGAGTTGGAGTAGCAGTCAGACTGAGGCAAGCTGTCTGCGATCCTGGCCTGGCTTTCAGCCATTACAATTACTGACAAAAAGCATCAAGGTAATAATAAAAACAAAAGATACCATTTGGCGAGGGTTGCCTAAGAAGAGTAGAAAGTAGATGAGCAAATAAATCTAAATTTTATGACATACAATGTATGTTTACTTCATTAGATTGTAAAACATTTTGAAAGTCATTTTCTAATATACATTTTAATTTCATTTGGATTGATGCAATAAAATTTGTCAGATGTAAATGAAATGCATTTAACTTAGGTATTATTGATGTATTTAATAATTTCAGCTTAATGCATAGTCTGCAAATTTAAATTTGAAATACACTCTTTTAAGGCAATGCTAGAGAAAACTTTTAGTAGCATCTGTATTCATTAATCTCCAATATTTTGCTTTACTTCACTTGCTGCCCTCTCTTCAACAATGCAGTTGAAGAATTCCTCTACAAAAATAAAGAAAATAAAATCGATTCGATTCGCATTGGGCTGCTGAGACAAAGAGCCAAAGCTCATGTCAGGACATTTAGAATTATGATAGAGTTTTGATGTTGTCATAAAAAAATTTAATTGAAATACCAAAAATGGCAACGAAAACCGTCAGGCATCCAGCCAGCCAGTCAGACAGGCAGCAAGCAGCAAGCAGCCCGATAAAGACGTCAATGTGGCTGCTGCGGCTGCCACTTGAAGCGGGCCGAACGAACGGAGTTTGACTTTTAATGTGTATATTTTTGGTAGGCATTAAGTATTTATTGCAGACAATGTCCACATGTATCACTCACTGGCCCAGCTGCTGTCCCAGTAGCAATCGCAGTCCAAGTCCAAGTCCCAGTTGCAGTCGCAGTCGCAGTCCATCTACAAAACTTAAAACAAGATGTCAAAATGAGGCCACTTAGGCGCGACTTTTGAAAATCAACTCACGAGGCGGCAAAAAAAAACCGCACACACACACAGACGCTGCTGAAAACTGATGCGACAATGATGATGATAATGATGACGATCACAATGACGATGTTGACAACAAGAAGAAAGAGCAGCAACAAAAAGGAAAAAAACAAGTTGCGGACCGCTTGCTGTGCAGACCACAGAGTAGAGTCGCGTCGCGTTTCGTCCCGTCCAGTGGTTAACTCTTTAAGGTGTTGCCAAGACAAACAAGTTGCAGCAACTGCAAATAAAGGAGGAAGAAGAGACCGAGGAGATGGCCCACTTCATGGCTACATTTCAATTACTTTTTGGGGCAGCCATTTAAATGAAAATGCCACACATTGCCCAGGCACAAGCCACACAGTCGACGCACAGCAGGTAGCTTCGTCCTTTGCCACCCTGTGCTCTCAGCTCATACATATGTGTGTATGTGTGTGTGTGTGCTTGCGATGAAGGCAAGTAATCATAATCTTAAGGTAATAACAGGCACATTACATGTCACATTAATAAGCGGCGGGGCCAGGGCCAAAAGCGTTTAAATTAATATCATAATTCATATTGCAATAACTTAGCATGTTAGCAACGCACTCACACACACACATGCCAAACTTGCTGCTTTCGTCCTTGCTTATTAATTTTATGTGACTTTCTTTTTCGCTCACTGAGGTATTTTATTTTTGGCAAGGGTGCTCTTGCGGTGCGTCCTGCGGTTTCCCTTTCGCGCGTGTGCTTGCGAAAAAAAGCAAAACACTAAAGGCAACTTTGCAAACACATAATGAGAGTGCGTCGTCATAGGCAAACACAACATATTTACATGCAAGTCCTTTAAGCTTGATAAATGAGTGGGCCAGTTGAGTCTACCTTCAGGCCTCTGGAATACAGCAAAATTGCTGTGGCTACCTAGCCAAACCAGGTCATGCGGCGTATACTTAATATTTTCGCTGTCGATGTTGCAACAGTGCAAAAAAAGTTAGCCTTGCGATTGCTGCAAAATATTTTTGGTAACTAAGAGAAGCATAGCAAATTGTGTAAGCGATGTAGATTAAATATGTTTGGAAATTGAAATATAAGAGAAATGTTATTGTTATAATATCGATATATTGTTTATTTTGTAATCTTGAATTGCAATAATGTGCAGTTTTTTCCTTTTTTTTATGAATTAACTACTATTTACAAAATGAATTGAAAATAAAAATATTTGTAACATAACATATTCTTTAAATTGATTTTCATTAGCATGCGGAGCTTGCAAGATATTAAATAAGCTTTAAAGGAGAGATCAATCTATCTATAGCATTTATTTTCATGTGGAAATATTTTTGTATTTATTTTGACTGGTTTCCAAATACCTTGCTGAACATTGAAATGTTGGAATACAATATTATCGGGTAAATTCTAAAAATGAATAAATTGCTACTCTTTATTTTTTTAATAATATATTAATATAATAATATATAATATTATATAATAATTTATTTAATTTAAAGGTAAATCATGCGACACTTCAAGGCTCGTAATGCGCACATATTCATATTTATTATACACATTTATTTGCCATGTTAAGTCGCAGTCGAAAGCTAAATTATTTGATAGCCATCGCGTAATAAGCCTGAATTGGACAACACATAACTAACTTGATGTCAGTCTGTGAATACCAAAATGCAATATAATGGCGATACACTCGATACTCGGTGTATCGATCGAAGGCAGCAGCATCAGCAGCAGCAGTAGCAATAACCACTAACTGCTACTCCAGCTTCAGCTTCAACTCCGACTGCAACTTCAGTTTCAACTTCAAGTATTGAGTGACTTGCCGCATCGAGTCGAGTCGAGATTTTCTTGTGTGCATTTCATTTTCATTGACAGCCTCTGTACAAATGTCAAAAACAATTTAAAATGCCATTTTTACATGACGATTTATTTGTTGACATGTTTACAGGCTCATTCTCCCAGTCACCAGCAAACAGTCTCCAGTCAGTCCAAGCCAAAGATTTTTACATGCGACTGGAGTGGAGAGACTCTAGAGAGTGCAAAGAGTGAAGAGTGAAGAGTGGAGACTCGAGGCGCACAGCTGCAAAAAAAACGGCCGTTGACAATCGCTCGCGAATCCAAAAACCAAGTTGACGGCAGCTGAAGATGGACGCAGACAGATTGTGTGTTTTGCATGTTCAACTACAACTACAACTACCAAATGTAACAACAACAATGTGTTGCGCGTAGTATTCACACAAGTTAACACCAAAACACAACATAGCGAAAAAGCAAAAGTATCCGAGCAGCTGCCCCATTCAGCATTGACCACGGTAGCTTCTTTTAAAACTCAATTTGCGCTAATAAATCGCCGAAAAAGCATTTTGACAGCTTATGATGCGCAATGGCGCGCGCATAAATCTTGCACGTTTTTTTCTTCTACCTTCCCATCGAATTTCCAACGAAAATCGCGCGCGCGGCTTTAGCGACAAACGACAAAGTGAATCTCGATGCCAGCAACTGACCTGCAGCAGCAGCAACATCAACAACAACAACATCAATACCAAAAGCAATAACAGCAACATCGACAGCAACTCTGTCAGTGTGTGGGTAAAGGCTATGGGTTGGCTCTTCTGGTTGGCATTCGTCATTATTTGTTCATTTTTAGCATTTAACATTCCGCCAAAGTGCTGGAAAGCTGCCGCACAAACAACAACAACAGCAACAACAACAGAAAGCTCAACTCGGGCACTCCTCTAAGTGGCTTGATTGAAGGGGAGTGAAAGAAGACAGCGGCTACCGCTTGGTTTGGCCAGCTTCAAACTGTGGGCATAAATCGATCAATCCGACAAGATTTGATCAATCCAACTGATCAAAGGGTAGAGATTACGGAAAAATACACTTTGTTATAAATACATTCGACTGTTTCATTCAAATTTTTTAGATTTGTCTATAGATTTTTAAAGCAATTGCACCAGTCCAATCAATATAAATAGTGTCCTATGTAGAAAGAAATGATGAGAAACATATTCAGGCCAAACATCTAGCTCACATCTTGACGATACATATATGTATAACGTCATTCAGTTTTAGAATTTTAATTCTCAATACTCTTAAAACTACCTTATAAACAACCTTTTGATGCTCTATAATAAAATCCTTCGTTATTTTTGGTTGTCATTCAATTTTAAAATAATTTAGATAATAGCTTTTATTTTTTTAAAACTTAACCTTTGGATAGTAATTTATTATTGTAGATTGCTGATAAATACTGTAAAACTTAAATAAAGAAACGATAACAAAAATGTGCTTAGTAAGAAATGCTGAAAATATAGTTATTTTTATTTAAGAAAAATAAATAACATAGTAGTAGGAAAACCAATATCAAAAAGTATATTGGTATAAAAAAGGTTTCGAAATGTTTGTAATAAAATATTAATTTCTATGGGACTATATGAAAACATTAATAACCTGTCATTTGGAACTTTTTGGTTTTATATATAAATTTAGTTTATTAATAAATCACAGTTCCATAAAGAAGTTACTATGTAGATGGGGAAATTTAATAAACAAAATTAATTAGATGGTTCATTCAATTTGCTCAAATTTACACATAGTATTACCAAGTTATACCCTGATAAAAAAAATTATAATTCGCAATTTAAATTTGAACTTTGTCACCCATTGTGCACACACATTCAGACTGAGAGCTGAGTTCGATTTGAGTTTCGACAGGTTCTGTGCGCATCGTAACGCTTGTATTGTATTCAATTTTTGTCAACAACTTGGCAACTTTGTGACTTGGACCTGGACCGTTGTCGTCGCAGTGTCTGCCGCAAATTTTCCAGTTCTTATATGGCTGGAGTATGTTTGAGAGTGGGGAGACTATTGGCTAAACGTGCGCCTGCCCAGAAAGGTTCCCTAGGCTAATTAATTCCCCATGGGCAACACTTTTTCGGGGCCATAACTTGAGCACACAAATTTGCATAGCATTTGTATGGAAAGTACTCAAAAGCTGTGCTGCTCCGAACATGAATTCAGTAGGAGTTCTCTTCATATATTCGTATTTTTTCCTCGCAAATTTCTCAGGAAATATATGTAAAGTATGAATGCGAGAGTATCTCTCTCTCTCTCTTTTTTTTATAAGTTACGAGTGCAACACACAAACACAGGTGTTCGTTCGATAATCATTTCTCAAGACTACAACAAGATTTTGTATTTTTTTTTCTCTGTTGCTTTCGACAATGACAATGCCACATACAGTAGCCTCAGTGTCTACGTTGTTGCTGCTCCAGTTTTAGCTGCTGCTGCTGTTGCTGTTTCTGTTGCTGTTGAGATGCTGTTGGCCTGGCCAAAGCGAAATCCAAGAATTCCAACTGTGCGCTCAATTGTTGGAGCGACCCGAAAGCTCAGAGATTCTTTATAAGCGCGCACAAAGTCAAAGACAATCAAAATATTTGCATATTACCAATTTTATATGCAAATACCCCGTGTCAGTCGTGAGTTGCCGTCGACGTCGTCGTCGTCGCTTTGGCTAGGACACTATGTTGGACTCGAAGTCAGAGTTGAAGTCAGGCGAAACAGACTTGGACTTGGCTGGGACTGTTTTTTGGGGCCGCTTTGGCGGCTTGTAGCATGCAGCCAATGTAAGGAAGTTTACATTCTTACTTTACACAACAAGCGGCAACAAAAAGAACCCAGCCATCCAGCCAGCCAGCCAGACAAAGCGACAGCCCCAATCGCATGGATATGCGACACGAGTACTCGTACTTTTATACTCGTATTCATACTCTTAGTCGTACTCGTGCTACTCGCACTGCCGCCAAGTGGTGTGACAATCGCACGTGAAAGTGCATTGGACCTTGCGCCCAAGTAAGGAGTCAACAAAAGTCGAAAAGTCGACGAGGGGGAAACTGTGAAGGAGGCATTGAATTCAAAGTGCTGCAGCACATGGAATGGAGGAAACGGAGTGGCTTTGGCTCATTTGGGATCTATAACTGTGAAGTGTACACAAACCATATGGACGATTAAGGTTTCCACTCACAGTCGCCTGCCACAGATCAGTGACAATGTCTGGCAATATCAATAACATTTTGGTAATTGCAGCACAGGGTTAAGAAAACATAGCGAGAGTTTAGCTGCCTTTATCTTAAATTAGAATGGGAGCGAGATCAAGTATTCGGATGTTATACATACTGTATTTATGGCAAATAACTTAGAGAGGACTTCGTCTTAAATGGAATTCAATTAAGTGAAGTGAGAACTTTATCCTCAATTAAATCATTTAAGATAATGTCTAATTGTCAGGTGGAATTTGTCGCGGGCAACAAAATTTACAGCAACAAAACATAAAATGATAAACGATTAAGTATATAATATCGTTCATTAAAACAGAAAAATACTTCAAAACCATTCTTAGTTCTAATTCTACTCAAGAGCTATGTGATTAATCTTTGCTCAAAATAAAAAGTTCTTTTGGTATATGTTTTTTTCACTTTAGATAGTTTTGCAAGTGACATTTTCACCAAAGAATCACCCATATTGTATTAAAAACAAAATTTAATTAAATTTTAGTTTCATACATTGTCTTAATTTTGATAAATATTAAAAAAAGATTATTTATCTCTAAAATTGGAAAAATTAAAATTATAATAACTTATATTATTAAATTATAATAATGCTAATATATGGTAATTTTATATTTTAATATTTTATACAAATTGGCCCACTCTGTTTATCTCTATCTTATATAATTAACATAATATTGTTAAAAATAACTAACTAAATATATAATGCTTCTTTTCGGAATAAAAATTAACAGCTTACTTTTAAATCTGCTCTTGAAAGTTTAAATTAACTGGTATACTCTATTCTTATACGACTAACAAAGTTATTTCTCTATTTATCTTGGGGTTGCCATCTAAATTCATTACATAATATAACATTTTTTTCATTTACCTCACAGTTAAAGAATTCGAATTACAAACTCTTATATGTAAGACATAAAAGAGCTCTCAGATCGCTTTGAGTTTCATTTTTCCTACATTATTTTGTAGTCGCAGATATTTTTTGTCGATTTTTATTTACCAATCGCATTACAATTTTCCATTTGCCTTTTTCGCTTTCAGATTTTTTAATAAATTGCAAACAACATAAATCAGACTATGAATCGACCCAAAAGCGTCAACGGCTTGCCGCCATTACGAGTATTTTTTCCATCTTTATTTTTATTGTGCATTGTTATTGCAATTGTTGTTATTGTTGTTGGTATTGAGCTTTCTGTTCAGCCATCAATCCATTTAATAAACACCATTTTTGGTTTTGCCAACCATTTTTTAAGCCATTTTTAATGCATTGGTCGGTCAAGTGAGCCAAGTGGACATTGGACGCGGGACGTTGGACAAGCAATTAAGAAGCGAATCGAACAAATCGAACAGCTGGCTCCGGACTCAATGGAGGAGGGGGTGGAGGTGGACTCCGGGTCTGTCAGCTCAACCAGCTTAATGCGATTTATACGAACTGAACGAACGCCTGTTTCTCTTAATTGGTCGGCTGGCCGCAGTCAAGAAAATAAAGTTGCTTGTTTAACATGGTAAGCGGAGTACTTTCTGCCATGTTGCCAAGGGTGGGGGGAGAGGACTGTGCTTGATTTAATGCCATTTTCATAGACAAGCCAAACAGCGGGACAAAAATGGCAAATGATTAATTAAAAATCTTTTTGGCTGCTGTTTGCTTAAATTTTTAACATAAATTGCACGTTTTTTAAATTTCAAACGCATTATTTCGAGTTCGTTAGCTTCACGCATACGAAATGTGCCTGGGCCACCTCATAACTATCCATCTATCTCATCTCAGTTGTCAGCGACACCATCGTTGTCTCTCTCACTCTCTCCCTGTCTGTCTGTGTGTTAGCCGCAATGCAAATAGAATCGACAAAAAAAAAAAGGAATTTATATATATATATATATATAGACAGTCTGGTATATCAGTGGCAATTCGCTCCCGCACACATTTTATGCAGATAAATATCCACGAATCTGACGATGATGATGCAAATCCGCAAAGTGCTTTGTTGACTTACTTAATTTGCAAGTGGCCAGTCAGCTAAAGAAGCGAGATAGAGATAGAGATAGCAGAGAGGGAAAGAGAAAGAGTATGAGTGGCGATTCTACAGCTCGTCTGGCTGCACAATTTTTAATTTCCGCCAAATAATTCGACAGCTTCTCGTTGAGCAAATTAACAAAAATATTTGAAGGAAAAAAATAAGGGCCAAAAAAAAAAGGAAGAACTTCAAAAGATTCTTATCCAGAAACTGGCCACTTAATCAGCATAAAAACGTCTTAGAGCAGTCAAATTTAATTAAATAATGTTGAACATTTGAGGCCACTTGCACAATTAGCTGGCAGCCTAAATGAGCAGCTAAGCGGCAAAGTGGCAACACCTGTGGGACACAAACAGAGGCGTCTCCCGCACAAGGTCAAGGGAGAAAGCCAACCGATAAAGCATCTATCCCCTTCCTTTCGCCAACTGCGCCCCCCTTTCCCAAGTCGAAGTGCGCATCAAACTTCAAAAAGAAATCAAATTAAATGTGTAAAGTGGCAGAGATAAAAAAAATGGTAAAAATGTGGAAAAAAGTCGTGAAAAGATACTTGTAAATACCAGGGAAAAAAAGGTCAAAGCGCGTTAAATTTAAGGGATTTTTATGCTTTTTTGGTTTTGCTTTTCCACTGGCGGGGAGGGTTGGAGTTGGTGTTGAAAATTGACACTTGAAATTTAGCTGATGAGGTTGCTGTTGATGAGTATGATGAGATAAGGCGGGGGGCAGTTGTTGAGCTGCAATCAGACAAAGCTGTGACGCAAATGCAACTTGGCTGCGGCATCCGGAACATAACTGGAGTAACATGTCTTTACCACCCTCCACGATGCTAATGACATTATAACAATAACGGGCAACATCATTGCAACAATGTGACGACAACGACGACGACGACAAGCAGGACACACAGGACACGAGCGCAGCACTCTGACATGTCGCTAATGTTGCTCCCCGGATTGGACTGCTGAATGTTGATTGCAGCTGCGATGCGCTTTTAAATGCCTTCATGCCTCATAAACGGACAGACAATCACTTTTCGAGGGAGCAATCAGACGATGCTGTTAACTAGGCGCAGCACATGCAATGATCATAATGAACACCAATTCTAAGCGGTATATATGGAGACAGTTTTGAAGCTGTGTCAAAGTTAATTTTGAGTGTAAAGGTGAGAGAAAGAGATGAGGAAAGTGAATAAGTGTTTGTTTAAACTTAACTTAAATTGTTGAATAGTTCGACAGTAAAATGTTAATATTTTTAGAAATTTTTAAGCAATAAACAAAATATTCTGGAAGACAACTAACAAGACCTATTTTGTTATAATGCGAGAAGACAAGAAAATACTTACATTTGAGAATCTCTAAAAAAAGTAAAGTAATCAATAAGTAATCAAGTAATTTAAAGTAAGTAAATATAGAATTTAATGACTAATAGCATAAATTATAATCTTAGCGATTAGTTTTAGGAAACAAGTAAATAAATAAGAGATAAGATCAACGCAAGGAATATTTTTTATATTATTTATTAAGTATTTAGGCTTACATCACATATAAAATAAAAAATATAATGATCCTTTTTATCTTGCTAAAAATAAAAAAACAAAATTGTGTACATTAACAATCGGAAAGAACTTTATATAATTCCCTTTTAATATCCACCATTTAAAAGAAAATGAAAACTAAATTGAATTTAGAAAGATTTCAAAGGATGTATAAAATTTCGGATTTTATAAAGCAAACAAATTAGAGTATATCCTTAGAAATACAATACAATTATGTCAGTCATACAGTTGCTTTCAATACGAGAAGTTTCAGATTTTACTAATACAAATCTGAACTTTTACTTTGTATTCTACGCATTAACAATATTATATAGCTACTCTATCAAAAGTTAACGTTCATAATATAATATATTCAAGCAAGTGCTTTGTTCTATTTCTTTATTGTATTGCCAAATATTTTGTGTAAATGTTTTGAGAGGTGCTCACCTATTTTTCTTTCTTGGAATTCGGGTTCTTTATTAAACATTAGCTGGAAATGCAAACCATATGGCAAACTATTAGCTAAGTCAAAGTGTGAGCAAAGTGAAGACTGTCTATAAACACAGATCTATGCATAAGTATTCAGTTGTTGTGGCACAATGAAATGGAAAAAAAGAGCAAAAAAGCAGAGTCAGCAGCAAGCAGCAGGGGAAATAAAAAGCCAAATCATATTTCACTAATTTCAAACAATATTTTCTCCCCTTTCCGCCCATCGTCTATAAAAAGTCATACAAAGGCGCGGACGTGTGGCCAACCACATTTGGCTCTCACTGTGTGCGATGGAGTGCACTCATAAACAACAACAACAACAACAACAACAACAGCAACAACAATAATAACAAGCATACAAATCGGAAATCAATTTCAGCATTGAAAAGTATAACTCACAAAACAAAACACACACAACAACAACATCAACCACACACAGACATGCACACACACTCGCATACACACTCGGAGTGTAAACTAAACTGAATGCGAGGACTGTTGCCATATGGTGCCACCTTTTTGACTGGGCGGAAAAGCGCACAAAGCAACAGAAGGCGAGGGCGAGGGCGAGGGTGAGCAAGAGTGGCAGCGATAGCAAGGGCTGCGCTGTGGTTGAGGTCGAGGTCTAGTCGCGCGTGGGTGTCAGACGGGGTCCAAAAGATTAGTGATGTTATATATGGGAATGTCTTAACCCCATCTAAACAAACAAATTGGCCGATGGCAGGCGAAACGCGACGGCTGCGTATGAAAAATATTCCAGCTATTTAAACGTGCAAACGTCTGGATGGAGAGAAACAATAAAACGACAATTTAATTTCATGTCTGCAGCCAAACGGTATTTGGGATCAGCCCAAATCATGTTGTACGTAGGAAGGAAGACAATGCCAATGTCTCTGTCTATGTCGATTAGCGTAAATTTAATTTTCTGTGACACACATTAAGCTGTTACTCTCCTCAACTCTTTCTAATTGCGCTCATTATTTTTGGTGTAATACTTACTACATTCAGTCAGAGCAACATTCCCCGCTCGACTTTACGAGCATATTTCTCCCCCTTTTTCTGGGGCGGTCTGCCCTTGGTTTTTATGGCCGTTTTGTTTGAGGAGTCGCTCTGTAAATTGGCGCACAACATAAAATTGTTTGTTGGATTAGTGTTGTTCTTGTTTTTTGCTGCCGTTTGGACTTTAACGCTTGGCGCCACATAAAATCAATTTGGCGTGAAAATGCCTCAAAGGGCCAAACATCATAAATTTCAACGGCCAGAACGCAAAATTTTGAATATACAATTTGCAAGCGAAGGTAAATGGTTAGGTATTGTTTTAGTTACCGTTTGCAATTGCAAGTGAATAATATAGAAGTACTCACTCAATTAAAGTTTCAGCTTCAGAACTGTTTAGTTTAATAATAATTACTGCTAGAATATACATTTTTGTTAAACTAGTTATTCCTCAAACTTAATTAATATATTATTTTAGCAACTATGAGATGGTACTACTTAAAAAAAATCATCAAAATAATATACCTAAATAAAATATACTTAGGGGTATATTTGGTATATTGATATACTATTACATTCGTAATATATCAAAATAATATACCTAAAGAATACTAAAATATACTTAAGGGTATATTTGGTATATCGACATACTAATACATTCGAAATATATCATAGAGTACAAAGTATTCCAGATTGTCGATCGATTTTGTCCGATATACGCCTTTTATTCTAAACGTGATAAAGTTTGATATCTAAAACTAATATTTTAATCAAATGGTTTCTTCAACAAATTGTGTTAACCCCATGACAAATCCTTCGTATGCTCAGTCCCCAATTCCCAATGAATTCTTCAGCTACTTAGCAACCGCTGTTGTGCTGTACGTTGAACTTTTGACCACCAATTAATCAAGGCAAATTTCAACAAAATTCATTTGTGCAACATATGGCAACAACAACAATTACAACAACAGTCGTAACAGAGCAGACGACTTTTTGTATGGTTTGCTGACTGAGTGTTAAGCTCCCACACCAACCGAATGCAAATGAATAATTCACTTTTAATTAGGTTTTTACACATTTCGAAATGTGTTTGGAACGAAAAGTTTGATTGTTCACAATCCAGTTTGCAGTGGAGTCGGTTGAGCTCGGTGGAGTTGTGGTCATTATAAATAATTTTGTATAATTAGAGACAGTTGCTGTTAGTCACAGTTTGACATACGAGCTGCCATTTCCCCACTCCATCTCCATTTCCTCAGCTCCAACCCGCATCATGGAGCATTTTCCCTTCTATATGTTAAGAGGGAACGAAGGTCGCTTATCTTGTGTTGACTTCTGCTGCAAATCCTTTCTGCTGGGCTTAACTTTTGAGCCAGGTCCTGTGGCCAGAAACAAAAGGCTCTTAACTATCTTCTGCTAAATTAGCAACGGAGGCTCATAAATTTGGCAATGACAACATCGCATTGTTTGCGGTGCCTGGAGGTCACAGTCTGGCCACAACTATTGGCAAGTTATTTTAATGCACTAAGCCAATTAGTGGGCTGCCATCCTTGGTTCATTTGTGGTCTGCTTTACGCCCTACAACAACTTTAACCACCGATGTCATCAGGCACACGTGCGTCCAAAGTGACAACGACTTTGAGAAAAATCCAAAGAAAAAACTGTTCATCAAGCCCAACTAACACTAAACGTGTCAAAACTTTTATAATATAGTCGCTCATATATCTGCCGAACGCGTTCACATAAATCCCAGCCAAGTTAGTGGCCCGAAAACATGCGCTGCAAAACAAAAGGGCTTCTCTCTGAGTCTTTTGCTCTCTCTTTGTCATAGCCAAAGTTTAAATTACTGAGCAGGCTGTGACAACGGCAGCCACAAACCCATCGAAAGGGAAACATGTGTGATGAATCTTCTTGCAGACAATGACACGAGTTGGGGACACGCAGACAGAATTACTTATGATGATGCATGGGCGCGACTAGAGATGGACAGAACACAAGCTGAAGAGATGAACAACCACTTTGGCATAGTGTCTCAGTTAGCTGATGATCTTACTTTTCTTTATAGCAACTTTCTTTAAGATAAGGTTAAAGTTAAGTTACCATGAATGTACTAATAGAGAAAATAATTAATTTTTTGATTATTAAAGACTATAAGCAAAATATATATTCCTGATCCTTGAATATTTCTCCAAATTAAGTTATGACGATGGTAACAATAAAGTAAAAGAAAAAAGAACGCTGATCCTTTTATATTTTTATAATTGTGATATAACTTTAATTCTAGATCTTGAAATTCTATATTGTATGAAGCCCTTTAATAAATTAAATTAATAATAATGTATATTGTTTTGGCATATTACCAAAGGTAAAGTAGAGAGTTCTTCCCCCAATAAATGCCAATTTATTATAGAATAAATTTAACAACATAAAACTTTCAAATGTTTTGAGGTATTTTGTGATCCTACATTTATTGAACAACTATATTATTTCCAGAGTTAACTGCATACTAAAATACTATACTTGCTCTTCCCATCCAACTTCCCGCTAGTCACGCTATCATCTCTATGCTGGCAACAACAACCCGCTGTTGACTAATATTACTTTAATGGGCTTTGTCGCTGTTGTTGTCAACGCGTTGAGCGAGCCCCAAAAAGTATGCAACACAATAAGTCGCCAGGACTTCGGTCGGTCATTGTCGCTGAGTGACCACAACAAATTGAGCTTATCATTGACGGATTAACACTAAACACACACACACAAGTGGCGAGGGAAGCAGAGTCGTCCACTTGCTTTGTCGTGCCGGGATGACACATAAATCTGCACGTAGCACTTGGAAGCGATGAGCGAGGTTGACTCCGAGTGTGAAGCAAAAATTAGCGGCGCCTGCAAAAGCATATTGATGAAGCGTTAAGACCACAGCTGACCCAAGCTGGTTGGGTCTGCACTTCGAACTGGAATTGGAACTAAGCTGGAGCTGGGGCTGGGCGCTGGACTCTTGGGTTAGGCTAGATCCAGATGGGAGGAGGAAGAGAGAGAGAGATGGGAGAGAGTAAGCGTTTGTAAGTGGAAAATCAATGCCGACATCAGCGGCGGGCAACATGACAAGTTGAGCCCTTTAAGCCGCAAGTTATGCCAGCCACGCACACACAACATCACACACAACACAGCACACACACACACACACACACACACACACACACACACACACACACACACACACACACACACACACACACACACACACACACCGTTTGACGACGGGTGAAGTCCGGGGGTGTTGCTACACAGTATGGGGGTTGACTTTTTGCTGCTGATGTTGTTACGGATGTTTTTACTGTTGTTGTTGCTTGCGTTTTTCTGTCACTTTGTGCAAATGTGTCCTTGCAAATCCTGTTAAAATTGCATTTGGAACATGTCAACATTGCGCTGGCAACCGAAAAAACCACAATACCCCCTCCTCGCCTTCTTCTCTCCTTCTGCCTTCTGTCCTTCAATTTTCACACCATGTTAACGCTCTGCTTTTTTCCACTTTTTACTACGATTTTTATGATACGATTTTGCTTTGTTCCATGCAATTTTCGTACATTTATTTCGCTTGTAATTCATTTCCATTCATATTTACATGAATCCATCGCCGAATTTCTCTTTTCGTTCATTTTCTCTACTGCACATTTGTCTGGGATTTGTGTGGGATTCGCTTTTTGGTTTTATTCCGTTTTTTTCTGCATTTTTTTTTTTTTTTTGTGGGTGGTGTTTGGTTTTTTATGTGAGTCGCAGATGTTTGAGTTCGGGTTTCTGGTCGGAATTGGCTTTGACAGTTTTCGCTTTGCACTTGCAATGCGGTTTCAATTAATTCGAAGGCGTGGCTGTCAGGGATTTGGCGAAATGAAGAAGACCAGTGCACCGAATCAGTGAGCAGGTGCAGACATTGGACTAGGAAATCGAGGAGAAGACTATGAAAGAGATTGCCAGCTTAGAAGAATATTTTATGGAGAGACGAGCAGTAGTACCAATACAAATAATTTTTGATTGGAATTATTCCAAACTTTCAAAGCTACATTATGTACAATTAACAGCCAAAAAATACAGTTATTAACATTGCAAAAAATATTGGGTAGTAGAAATTGTTGCCCATTCAAATATTCAACTTTTTATTGGAATACAGATTTTCTCCCGCTACCCGTAGGGTTGAAGTATATAATAGCTTTTTGTCGACAGGAAATGTATCAAACAGGCAGAAGAAGGCAATATAAAGTATATTTATTCTTAACCAAAGTTTACTGCAGAGACAATATAACTATGTCCGTCTACACACCTAGATGTCAGAGACTATAAGAGATAGAGTCAAATACACATTTCGGTATATTCCAGTATTTTTGGTATATCAATTTGATATATAAATGATAATAGCGGATGTATCGCAGTTAAACTCATTTGTCTCTAGCTTTTTTACGAGTTTATTGGACTTTATATTGAAATCTATAAGTTTAAAATAAATAAGATAAACACAAAAGCCATATGTTGAAATAAAATTTAAATATCTATTGATCAAAATCTTTTAAAAATCTTTAAAGAGTCTAATTAAGGTACTTTTTGTTTGCTAATAAAAAAGTGAATGTTTAATTACCATTTCTTCATAAGCATATATACATTTTTAAAAAGATTGTATTGGCAATTGAAAATACCAGCAATCTACCACCAATCTACCAATATTTTAATACTAATTATATAGATCTTCTATTTAGAATATTCAAAAAGAATCAAAAGAATATCAAAGCTAAAATTTGTCACATTAAAATTATTAACCGCTTAAATTTATTTACCAAGCGAAAAATTGGTCTGTTCATTAATATTTCGGAATTATTCAGAGTATAAGTAATATGTGAAAATTATTAAAAATATCTACTCATCAGATAAGACTGCGGCCCCAAAGCGAAAATGAAATAGAATTCAAGCAATTAATAAGTAATTTTCAGCAAGTCATTGTCAGCAATATAGACACACACATTATATGGGGAAAGCTCAACTAAATTATAGAAAATTGTTTGCCAAAAATATTAAAGAAGTGTGCGAGGAAAGAGAGTGGAGAGAGTAGAGGAGAACGGGGGAGGAGCAGCAGCTGCTTTCTTGGCCACTACATAAATTAGCTGTCAGGCCAAAATGGCACTCGGTTTATGGCCGAGTTGTACATATATATATTATGGTAGGTACATACATACCTACATATAAAAGTGAGCACACGGCCACACCCACGCCCCCTACTTCCCCTCCCACTTACTCATAACGCACAACGAGCTCAACGAACATCCAGCCAAGTGCTGGCCATAAAAAACAAAGACAAGTATTTAATTTTGTAGCGAGAAGCTGACAAACTGAGAAATACAAGCAAAAACCATCGCTGAGAAATCAGTAGAGAGGAGAAAGAGAGGGAGGGAACTGTAAAGGCAACGACAGCAGCGAACAGCACATAAATAAAATGAAAAATCTACTGCCAGCCAAATGCAGTTGAGTCGAAAAAAAACGGGCAGCTGCTCTACTCTTGGCAGTAGGTAGTACATGGCACATAGTACAGTAGAGTTGAGTAGAGTAGAGTCTTGGGCACTTGGTTACCTCGCTGCCAGCAGCGTCTAGTGGAGTCCTCCCCTATGTACTAGCTCATATAGTACAACTGCGACTGCGAGCATTAGGCACATAATGTAGGCTACGATGTGCGGCGCATGCGCCACAACAAAGCAACAAAACAACAAAGCTGCTGCTGCTCCCTAGCTAGCTGGCTGTCTCGCTCTAACGTTTGCTGGTGTCGTCTCCAGCCATCTCTGTCGGCAGCTGGGTCTCGGGTAATAAACCAAGCGATGCCTGCAAATTATAAAGTGTAACTCTGTGCAGGAATTCTTGAAATGTAAATATAATGAGCAAAAAATTAGCCAAGACTACGCGCGGCACATCTCTTGCAGGCCAACATCCAAACATGGTCAAAGCTAAATTTACTAGGCACCAATTAAAGACATGGCCAAAGCCCACAGAGAGGGCAACTTAGCTTGACAGCCACTTCTTCTTCGGGAGCTTCGAGCTTCGAGCTCTGTGCTCGAGCTGTGCTTTGCGCACCCATAAAACATGTCAAAAGACTTTTTGTACCCACTCTTTTTTTTACTCGCCATTTTCTCAGGCGTTGACTTTTTTTCACTCTTGATTATTTTTTGTGTTATCTTCACTGCGACTAAATTGCAGGCAAATATTTTATTTAGTTAGTACAAAATCACAACGACTCAAAATCACAAGCAACATTTTTCGCCTTCTTTCCTTGTTTTTGTGGTTTTTTGTTATTGTTAGTTTGCCTCTTTGAGCAGTTAAAGTTCTCCACTTGTTATTGCTGCTGTTGTTTGTTGTTGGTGTTCTTTTTACAGTAACTGTTTGTTGTCAGGTTCATATGTACACATGTTGTAATTGTGTAATTGTAGTTGTTGCCTTCATAATAATATGCTGTCCCACAACTATTTCGGTTTACTGTCAGTTCACTGTTCACAGTGGGCAATAGTCACAAATTGCTCTTATTCATTGATTTTAAATTACATTTTGTAATTACTTTTGCAATTCTACTAATAAAAGTTAGCGTTAGTAAGAGACTTATAATTCCAAATATTCGTACTACAAATAAATACAGTAACATTATGAAAGAAACTTCAAAATTATTATTCTTTGAAATTCAAATCATCTAAAAATTAGAATGTTCGTCAGCAATACATCTTTCTTTATTTATATTAATGGATAAAGTACAAGAAATACTGGGGTATTCAGGTTCGAACTTTTATGTTTATTTAATAAAATAAAATATAATAAAAGAACCTTTAATTTACTAAAAACAAATCAACATTTTATAATTATATTAATATGTTTAATCATTGCAGTTGCTCAACAAAATCTTTGACCATTTTTACTAGCAAAGAAGTTATGCTTAAGCTTTGCATTTTGACACTAAAACTTGTTTTTGCCTTAAACTCATCATAAAATAGCCATAGGCAATGCTTCTTATGGGTCGGTAAGAATTTTCGCCATCTTCTTGGCCAATAAATACCACAGTAATGTGGTATATTAAGTGACCAGCATACAAAAGCCAACAAGCAGCAAAAAAAAGTGACTTCAAGATACTTGCAGCCACTGCCCAGGCTAACAAAAACAACAACAATGGCAATAACAACACGAGCAACAACAACCAACAGCAGGCCAGGCAATCCAAAGTAAAAATGCTTCTCATACGGTTTATTTACACAGAATGTCAAAAGAGTGGGAGCGAGAGCGAGAGAGAGAGCGAGTGTAAGTGAGTGATAGAGTATAGGAGTGGGAGAAGACAGTGCGGGGACCAGTCCCAGGTGCTGGCAGACAAACAGGCGTACAATAACCAGCAGATAAACAGACAAACAGGCAGCAGCAGCAACAAGAACAACAACAACAACGGTAACGGCAAACGACAAGAGCAGACAACAACAAGAACAAAGAGATATGCAACCATTTTGGAATAATAATGCACAAAAACAAACTCACTAAAGAGGTAAACATAATGTAAATGCCAGCAGTGTGCCAGAGTGGGGGAAGCGACACGATAACAGCAACAGCAACAGCGCTCAGCAAGTGGTGAGAGCGAGCTGGCAATAGTTAGCACACAGCAAGCAAACCGGTTGCGATGCGCTGGCCAATCAGAAGGCAGCAAAGCAGAGGCGTTGACTGAGCAGGCGACTGCGCAGCAGCAGCAGCAGAAGGCAGCGCACACAATTGAACGCAGACTTCAGCTGGCAGCGAAAACAGTTGGTCCAGTTGGACTTTTGCTGCGCGTACGTGCGGGTGCCACTAAAGAAGAGAGCTAAGCTGTGCTGCGTGCGTTTCTTTTGCCGTTTATTGCCGACGCGCGCGTGTCATAAATACAAAAACACAAATACACACACACACACACACATGTATATACGAATACTGTATATGTAGAAATTTTTAAATGTGTACTATGCATAATTTAATTAACTTGCATTTCACAGCAGTGCCAATTAATGTGTAATTATAATTACCATTGCAATTACAATTGTTAGTTCAAAGTGAAAGTGCACGCGTTATGCTGTTCAGTGCCAACAATAAATAAATTCATAATAACAGTACCAACAATAACAACAAAAAGAAGCAACAACAAATCACAAGTTGCAGATGGAAAGCAACGCATTTGTTAGCAGCCATTTGCCATCACAAGCGCTTGTTGTACTATCGGAGGCCGCTTCCGGTTTGCATGAGGCACTGCGTGGCCAACGTCCGTTTCCAGCGAGAGTAAGTAAAAATGCCAATCAGTCTTCCAGTCCCCACTCCAGAGATCGCAGTCTAATCCGCCAGACTACGGCTTCTGATGCAACCACATAGCGCCCACGTCGTCGTCGTCGTCGTACGGCGATTTGGCGATTCGGCCACTGCGACATATTTATGACAAATCATAAACTCAACTCAACTGCGGCGCGACGCAACGCAACGCGGCTTCTGCTTCGACTGCGATTCGAGTTCGAGTAGTCAAAGCTTTGACCCAGCGATGCTATAAATCAGCAGCACACCGTGCACCGAGCACCGAGAACAGCAAACAAAACAATGCGCATTGTAAAACAACAAACCAAACCAAACAATACACTGAAAAAAAGTTTTCTATTCTTTGATTGAAACAAGCAAATGGGAAATCTGTCTTCAGTGCTCAGAAATATACAAATAATATTTTCATTTATTTATGACAAATAACAACCATCTCCTCTAAACTTAAGTTCAGTTTTTTCATAGTCCTTAAAGATAATTAAAACTGTTGTTTAATTTTTTTATCGAATTTTTAATGGCTACCTATAAATATTATATATCCATGAAGAGAAGAGAAGCTCACATGAAAAAGATCATTTACTTTTAAATACAAAATCCATAACATTTTTTATTTTTTTCTTCGCAAAGTTAATCCATTATCCAAAGTTATTCTAATATTGATTAAATCAAGAATTTTTCAACTAGTGCTTTTATTTTGCTAAGAAAACCGTTGAATAGATTATAACTAAATAGATTTACAAAATATTATGCAATCCAGTTAAGCAGTTTTTAATTTTTTTAAATTAGTTAACTGTATAAAATAATTTGAAATGTATATAACTATTTTCATTGTTTAACTTTCGCTTAACAAGCAATATCCAATACTGAATAATAAGTGATAATAGTTGACAAAGCTAAGAACTGATTTTCAACCTTTCCTCTTAGTTTGCCTAATGAAATTCTAAGCGCTAATTAACTACACATTTCTCTCAGTGTGCAGCACTACTGGAGCATCAGTTCAAAGACAATCGAAAGTCGACAGTCAGTCAGATTCGGATTCAGATTCAGTTTTCAGTTAGCAGTTTCCAGAGTCGCATTCCTCGATCGACGAATGCGTTTGCAAACGCCCCATTGTGTGTAGATTTTTGCGTCGAACAGATTTATGATAGCTACCAGGTTGAGCTGCGCGTCTATAGTGAATCTGTTGATGTTGATGATGCTCTGTGGCGATCAGCCTCAGCGATCAACTCAGTTGGATCAGTTGGCTCCTCGCGTTGTCTTCTTCAATTGCCCCCGCTGCCTGTCATCATTGTAAACATGAGCAATGATCTTGACGCTGATGCTACAAATGATGAAGAACTCGAACTGATGATGAGCAGGCGGCTTTGGAAGAATTGGAATAACTTGCCAACTCGCAACTAACTCGACTGGTTACTGATCTCTGGCATTGGGATCGTCGTTGTGCAGCTTGTTGTGCATAGCATTGAGTAGCGTTAAGATATGTTAAACATGACAACAATATGTCCTGGACTTGTAGATGCGAGTTGGGTGATATGCTGGCTCCCAAGAAAACGTGTATTTGATGTGGTTGAGCATTGTGATGGGGAAAAATATCTTGAAAATGAAAGTCAAGCGACAAAACGAAAGTGAAACTCATGATTTACTAAGTTTATGATTTGATTTCTCGATGATATTACTGATCATTTAAGACTAAGTAAATATTTGCAATTAGTGCAAAATAAGTCTATTGCTTACTCCTATAAAAAGCTATAATTATATAAATATTCATCCCTTACTTAGTCGCACGACTGTATCATAGTAAAAAGACTACCGTGCAATTTCTGTAATATGCACATTATTTATAACCGAGTAATAAAAATTAATAAAAACAAGCCAAGCCAAGCATATTAAATGCCATGTCAAATGGTTTAATGTGGATCTGGTTCTCCATTTAACCACCCGAGCCGAAGAGCACAGAAAGAGAGCAACAAAAACGAACTCACCGTAACAATTTTGTAACCACAACAACGACAACAAAGGTAAACAGACTGACCCCCGGACGCAAAAAAAAAAAATATGGCCACAATCGGAGACAGAGTCAGAGCCAGGGCCACAGTCAGACCCCAGGCAGCAACCCTGGCCTGGAAAATTATGAGACAGACCTGGAACAACATATGAAATGTAATTCTTTATTTTCATTTTTGCACTCGCATGTATGTAGGCGTGTGTGTGTGAGTGAGTGAGTGTGTGAGTGAGTGTTTGTTGCTTGCGGAGGGCGCTTAATTTAATTTATAGCAATTTATCAAGAGGGCAGAGCCTGAAATGCACAGCCAACGAGGCGTATAACAAGAAGTTATCATGTCGAGTATCAAAACTTGTTTAACTTAGTATACAATGCTCTGGCTCTAGGAAGTGTCGAGTAGGAGAAACACTCGTAAATCGAATCGCTTAGCCAGTGAAAAATAAGCTGTGGAACAATTACATACACACAAATGTTAATTAAAGCAGATTTGAAATTATGAACTTACTCTTGAATTAGAAAATATTATAAAAATAATTGCGGAGACATTACAAATTTGTTGTAAAAAAGCATTTAATTGATCAATATTCTTCAATTCTTCAATTTCATTTACAAATATATAAATTATTAGTATGAGTTATTTAACAAATTTATTTTTAACAAGAAAAAGGAATAGTCTCGTTGATTATACATTCAAATGAAAGTATTATTATTACAGATCGATTCCCTTTCTTTTAAATAAACTTAAAATATATTTAATGGAAGCGGATATTGTTTCGCTCAACATTTTACTGTGATGAGATACACAGAAATTTTAACTAAATAATCTTTAAGGTCCAAGTCGCTTTATAGATAATTTCTTATATGTGCATACTATACATCTAAATATGTTGGCATTGCCTACTACTACTATATATGTATAAAATTGCAATTCTTAACATTACATGTTATGATATTCCAAAAAAAAAAAAGAGATATTTCCGATTCTTAGATAATTATATGATTCTTAGATATGCATATATAAAATGTACATTCTTTGTTAATATATATCTTTATGGAATCGTACATTGTTTTGGGCAGCTATTGTGCTATGAACTTACGACGATTTCTTGATATGTTAGTTATATGTTTTTCTTATTGGAACTTCAATAAATCCCCAATTCAGTTTCATGAAACACAAAACATTCCTCTATCAAAACACGCCTTAGTTTATGCTACACTTTTTTTCTGGCAAAAAAAAGCAATCGGACTTCGCTGTTTGCTTGTCGAAAGCCATAAACATTTAGTTCGAGAAAATTGCCAATTGCTAAACGTTTTCAGGTTGCGTTTTTTCTTTTCTTTTTTTCCATGCTGCCACAAATTGAGATTTATATGTGGCAGAGCCTGAGAAGGCAGTTGTTTGTTTGTTTGTAGTTGTTGTTGCTGTTGTTGTTTGTCTATTTTGTTGTCTGTGTCGTATTTTATGGCCAAGTTAAGCGAAATTGGCAATTGTATGTGAACAATTGGCTCATGCCACTCGTGTTCACTCGTGTTGTTGTAATTAAGTTGTTATTGTTGTTGTTTGCTGCAAGCAGCTGCTGGCTGCAACGCAAGAACAATCTTCATCGACGACAAGTGACAAATGCCAATAATTCAAGTGTTAACAAAAAAACAAGCGAAAAAACAAACAACAAGCTCAAGCGCATTATGCAAATCTGTAGTAGATACAACCCTCGACCCAAAGCATTTGAATCTCGGCTCTAATAGAAATGCAAACAATGCGGATGTGGCAATGGCAAAATGGGGTGGCAAGTGCCACCTGCTGCACATAAATCAATGGTAGATTTCTATAAGCAAGTTTACATAGCGCATTAAAAACGCATTCGGCGATGCTGACAAATTTACCCAAGGCGACAACGAGCCGAATGCGTCAAGAGTCGCCAGTGGTTGACCACTTCCTTCTCCATTTCCATGTCCACCTTTCTCTCCTGCCTTCATCAGCTGGATATGTAGCATCTGTGCACGTGGCATTTAATCAGTGCCACTCATTAGGGGGTCTGCCATCAAACTGATTTAGCCCAAAATGCAACTCATGCGGTTGCCAAAACACCTCATCCACAAGCCCATCGTTCATCCCCGTCCCCAACCTCATCCCCAATCCCACGCACAACCCCAAAGCTTATTTAGCACTGCAATTTATGCCTGTATATTTGTCTAATGGCTTTTCGGTTTGCTGACTTGCATTTGTTTGTGCCTGGCAACAGCTTTAAAGTGCTGATGATGGGGCAGGCAGCTGATACTTGTCTGCCAACACCTCGATACTGGGATCTGTTTCAGTGCTAATTCAGTGGTGCCAACACTTTGATAAGCCCCAATTAATTGCTTTTATTAAACAACAAGGGAAATACTCTTAATGTGAGCCAAAAATCGAGTAGTTAAGCCTTGAGTACACATAACTCTAATATTAAAAAAAAACTTTTCGATACAGTTTGGAACTTTGTAATGTATACAAAAATCATTAATTCGCATAACTAATTCAAATATTTTCAAGTGAAAATTAGAGAAATAAACAAGTTTTTATTTTGAATTCTTAAGTTCGGGCTATATCATTCAATTCTTAATTTGTTACTCGGAATAATAAACAGTATTCTTAAATCTAAGTTGCAACTAATACTAACTTCAAATTGTGAAGAAAACTAATATAATCTCGATTGATTTTTGAAATTAAATATTACATTTACAAGACCCTAAACAAATTTATAGAAGTCAACATTAAAATTGAAATGTTTTAATCATTTTGAATTGAATCAATAATGATCCCATTAATACATTAATTGCCGACTTCAAATTGTGAATAGAACAAATATTTATCTCGATAAACGAATTACTAAATTTTGTAAATAACTTATCCAATTGATTTTTAGACTTCAACATTAACATTACATTTAATACACATGATCCCATTATAACACCTTCTAAGTAACAACTTTGATTTGCAATCTGGGAAGCCAGAGCTTTAATTAGTTTGCGTGAGCCATGAGAAGCTAAGTGAGCGTGAAATATGAGCATTAAAATAAGCATTACATGGAACTGCTGGAAAATTATGACAGCCACATGACTTGGCACAAAAATGAGCCAATTATGCTTAGGTGGAAATGCGGAAAAGTGCTCAGGGTGCAACATATGGTAGTGAAAGTGAAGCAGGAAAAATCTAAACCAAGAAAATCTGAAAAAACAAGTCTTAAAATCCGAAAGTATGGAAATTTAAAGATGCTAAGATGCAGGACAGATCAATAGCTAAGCCGCCTTAAAATATGCACCAAAAATGTTTAATTTACGACAAATAAATGTTAAACGGCGCAAAATTGAGAGATTTTAGAGTTACGATATCGCCAAACACACACCCACACACACAGCATAAACAGTGTCATATGAAGAACAGAAGTGTGAGTGGAATGAGTGCCACCAATGGGGTGTAAAATAACGAGCGAAAATTTACCAACACACAAAAAGACTTTGCAAATGATATGGGTGCCCCCAAGGGGGTGAGATTGAGGGTGATGCTCAGGGTGAAGACAGAGGAGGAGGGGAATTGATGATAAAAACAGCAAGGGATAAACAGACAAACCGTTTACAACAAATTGAGCCTGATGAGTGTTAAGCGTCTGGGACTCACACACCCACACACACACCCACACACACACCCACACACACACATGAGAGCTCTCGTAAGCGACGACGACATGTGTGACAAGTATTCGAGCAACTCAAACTGTGGAGAAACTTGTCTAAAATGAATTTACATACAAATTTGTCTGCAGTGCGCTGAAAATGTGTTCCGGGAAAAGTGTGGGAAAACCACTGATACGAGTATGTTAAGCTCAGCAAAACTTTGACTAAAATTGTCATGTGACAGTTACGATATTTATGGCATATCATATTGTGCTATACAATGTATCTCTTACAAATTCTGTAACTCTTCACAAATATAACTATTGATAAATTGCTACATTTTAGGACTTAAAAATAAATTCATTCGTTTTAATGAAATTTATTGTTCATTTGCAATATCAAAACAAATACAATTTGAGCTTAGACTTCTAAAATTTTAATATTTGTAATTATTTGCAAGTTCTATTTTATAAAAATAATTATTGATTTAAAATACCTTAATTGAGTGCTTACTTTTGAAATACAAAATCAAATAATAAGGACACTTTTTATTACATATTAAAAATACATTTATTTTACAGACTACAAATTTATGGTATTCATTTACAAAATCAAACATTGCAAATAAAAAATTCAAGAAAATTGAGAATTCCTTCTAATAAGATTTTTAAAACTCAAGTTTTGGCCTATAAAAATATAAAGTAATTGGAGGCCTGTTTACATACAAAGTATATAAAGTATTATATTTAATAAATTTATTTTGTAATTGACAAAACTAAATATTTTAACTTCGGAATTCTACAAATTCGAAAAATAGCTTTTAAGTTAGCTTTTCCAAACTAAAGATTTAATTATAAAATTAAATAATTTAAAGCATATGTAATACATTTATGTAAATTTATGTTTTTTTTTAAGTTTGCAAAATCAAATATCTTTATTGCAAAATTTTAGAATCTTAAGAATCGCTTCTTGGTTAGCATTTTAAATAGTGGTTTCTAAAGCACATTCATTTAATTTACAAAAATCAGTTATATGCTATCGATTTATTTTATAAATGTTCTAAATTTTGGATTTCTTAAGTCCTAAAATCTCCAAAATCGCTTCTAAGATAGATTTTTGAATATTTCCAAATTATAAAATAGATTGTTTTTCCTTATTAACCTTATCCAACTTGTATCTTTCAATTGCAGTTACCTGACGCCAAAGATCTACACAACATGTCACTAGTCGGCAACTATAGCACCCAATTCCTGCACAACTTCCATCCGCACTTGCTCCAGACCCTCAACCATGGCATGCTGGCGGCAAATGGAGCAGCTGCAGCAGCAGCCGCCGCCGGAGCACCGGGCAGTTATTTTGCCAGCGAGCGGTCGCCGCTGGGGAAGCCGTCGGTGCTGTCGAACTTTTCACTTCCGTCGGCATTTTCGCCACCCAAATACATTGGCATATCTCTGGACCAGGTGAGTGTAAGAGAGAGAGAGAGAGAGAGAGAAAAGGGAGAAGGGATTGAGGAGTATTGTGAGAAGGAGTGACAGTGACTGAGCCGTTGATAATCGTGTGCGGATTGGCAGTTTGTCATAATTGGAATTGAATTCTATATTTCTCTGCAGAATCTCTTCAATGGAAGCGAATCATTTCGCACGGATTCGGCCAGTCCCACGTGCACATCACATGAATCCATGGAGGGATCACAGGATTACGATGCAGTTGAAAAGGGTGAAAGTCCGCGCAGCAATAACTCTCAGGATCCCAGGGATTTGAGACGTAAGTTTAGCTCACAATTTCCCTCTTGTGTGTTTATTTTACAAATTTGCATGTTGCCAAAATTGTTGGCGATAAAGCAAAAAAAAAAAAAGTGGGCGGGCCACGTTTGCCTTTGCCTCTTTTTGATCAAAATCTTTTGGCCGTATTTGTTTCAATTTTACTTTTTCTGCGCAATTTTAACGCTTCACTGGGTTAACTTTGACTGGCAGGCATAAGGCCTGGAAAGAGACGGGGGTAGAGAGAAGCGACAGGCCGCACTTTAGCAAATCTTTTATTAGTTTTTCCTATGCGCAGACATTTAAATCAATTTCCAGCAAATATTTACCTGACGGGGTCGCATTCCCTTTCCCATTCCCCTCCCACTTCACTTCGCTTTAAAGCTACTCCCATTTGGCTAAAAGTAGGCTAAACAAATTGCCTACAAATGCGTTGCTAATTGGTAAGAATCAGATTCGGAATCAGAATCAGAGACTGCGTTGCGTTAAGCGCCTTATGCTCAAAAGTCAGCAGCATATGAACATGATAAATATGAATGCAAAAGAGCCAAGTGAAGGGGATGTGATTTCAAGGGGTGGGGGGTGTTAGGTCAACAGAGACTTTTGACGCAGTGGCGCAGCTGCTCAAAGGATTCGCTAATGCCATTTACACAGACAGCAGCTCTTGAGCAAATAGTCGATATTACATCAACTTTGACAATTATAAATATTTTCTTAATACAAATTAAAAACATTTGCATTCATTTTTAAAACCTTAAACTTTTTCATTAAAACTTTTTGATTTTAACCATTATATTAAATACTTATTAATTTATTAACTCAGAATTTAATGTTAATAAATCTTAATAATAGTATAAGAGCAATTTACATTACAGCACGTTAGAAGGAACGAAGGAAGTTAGCTGATAAAAGTATACTTAGAATCAATTATTTGTATTACGGATAATTTTTGTTGAACAAAGAAACCTTAAACGATTTAAGTCAGCTATGCTAAGGACACAAAGATGCGACTGATTTGATTTACAATGTAATAATTATAATTTGAATAGAGATGATAGAATTTGTAGGTGTAAACCCAAATAAAGAGTCTTGAGCTGCAAATAACATAAAAAATAATTTATATAATTTTTTAATAAATACTTTAAGAGAACCGATGACAGAAAAATGAAAGTAATTTCCATCATTAAAAAAAAGAAATAGTTCAGGATAAGAGAAAGTTTTTAACAGTTTATTTAGAAATTGAAAAGCTTAAAAAATTAAAAGTTATCATCATAGTTACCAACATATAAAGAAAAATACTTCAAGATAAAAGAAAGTGTTTATTTATAAATGATAAAGCGTTTAGTTATCATTATTAATATTAATCAGTAAGCCCTAGTTTTTCTAACTGAACTTTGTGCTCTAGAATTTATTACTAAGTTACGCACAGCAAAAAACAATATATAAAAATGAAGTATTACAAACAAAATTACTTTAATATTGATTTCAAATAATTATGCTCCATTCTAATCACGTTTCCCTTTAACTACGCCCCTGTTCAGCTCTTGTATAAGGACAACTTCTCTGTTTGACTTTCATATTTACATATCTATTTAAGCCGGAAAACCAGTTTTCCGCACATACACACACAAAAAAGTTTTCCCGATGTCACTTTGTGTGTTTAACTTTTGGCTTATGTCAGTGGCCTGAACTAACCCGAAGGCCATAAATTAATTTTAATAAATAATGCACTTTTAATTAGCTGCGTTTAAAGCGCAGCATCCATCGATAGCTAGACCAAAGTCAACTATAAATGCAAATATTCCTTTAGCTAAGCTCGGCTTTCTGCTTTCTTATAAAAGTCGAGCAGCCACTTGGCGTTAAGTATTTGGCATGGAAGGGTTAACTCAAGGGTGCGCATTAAGTGTTTTAAATGGCGCACTGGCTTATTGAAATGTAGCAGCCTCTGCTCTCCAACCTTCTCCCCCCTCCTCTCCTGTCATCTCCAACCCTTCTCGCTGTGTGTGTGTGTGTACGTGTGGCACTTCACTACAAAGTCAAAACCGCAGGCAGGACGCATCCTTTTTCAGTGCGGCACGAGGCACAAGGCAGCTAATTACTCAACCTTGCGACAATGTTGCAACTCTTCTCTTACCACTTGAGCCAATTATAAGCTACCCCCAAACTACCCTTCATAATGTTTGCTCATTTATTGTTCACATTTTTTTTTTTTTTTTTTGTTCTTCTCTGTGTTGGTTTTTTTTCGTTTCCTTCAAAGGATGCGCAAGTGTTGCAAATCGCTTTGATTGCATTGTTGGTATTGTTATTACAAGCATTACTTATTACTTATTATTGTTATTATTGCTCAGATGATGTATTACGTATTATATCCAATGCACACTTGGAATTTTCATATTAATTTCTGTAATATTAATGGCACTCGCCATAAAAGTCATATTTCATGCCATGCACGATACCAGCATATGGAATGCTTCTTTTTCCTCTTTTTGTGAGTGTGTGTGTGCGGGAGAAAGGAATGAATGCAATGAAGTCTTGAGCAGATGAATCCAAATACATAGATGGACACGTGATGGGGAGGAATCTTGTTGATTTATTTGCAAAACTGTAGTTTGAACTCGGATTTATTGTCTCTAAAACATAGGATATTGCATATTTATTATTTATAGAGTAGAAACGGAATTTAATCTGTGGTTATTTTATAAATAAAAACGTTTAAAACTCGTAAAGTTTAAACAGAGTAAGATATCGTATATAAATAGGTTGGATAATTTGAGTTTTTTAATACCAAAAGTTGATTCAATTTAAAGTTTAAAATGGTGGAAATTACTCATGTTAATTTATTCTATGGTTTCAAATATTTTTCTCTCTTTTTTTGGCTACTTTTAACATATAAAACAAGACTATATGCATGTATGTACTTTAGGAGTCGGAGATACATCGTTCTGAATATTACATTTACTTTTGGCACAAGCTTATGCTTCTACCCTATAAATACCATTTATAATTAACAACATTGAAATACATTAGAAATGACATACATAACTTATTACACATATGATAGTTGAAAAACATGTTGCGTTGAATATAAAATGTTGATTCTTTTTTCAAATTTTTCAATTGTGTATAACATAATTTTTGTTAAACATATTCTATGAAAATAAATCTAGTCAAATTATTCTATGGGTTCATATGTTTACTAAAAACTTTTAAAGAGTTCTTTTATTATAATTAGTTTGAAAATTCTTAAAAACAAAAAGGAGTTTTAATTTTAAGTCTGTATAATATTCTTTAATCAGTTTCATTTAATACGAAATTTCCTATACTCTTTGCTGCAAGTGTTGTTCCTAAATTATTCTGCTCTGATGCGCTTTCTATGACAAAAATTTTAAACTCAAGATAATCCTCCAATCCAATCTTAGTTTTTTACCTCTACAGAAGCGTTTTTTCTAAGCACATTTAAAGCTTTAAAATTTTCTTAAACTGCGTTGAATGCATTACGTATTTAATAAATATAATTGTAATTTATGCAGCATTTTCGCACAGTTGTGCAGCAACCTCATCTCGCACTCTTTGGGCCATTTTAGCCAACATGTTGACTGCTGACTGTTCTGACTGTCAAACTGTTTCTGTTGTTGCTATCCGCGGTTAACCGACGCATTCAACATATTATGCTGCCACATGTAGCACGCAGCACTACTCATTCGTTTTAGACACAAATAACAATTGCCAGCAAACGGTAGGCCAGCAAGTTTACTATAAATGCAAACACACATATATTTTTAGTCGCATTTATTGTAATAATATTTTAATTGCCGCCGCAGTCACGTGCAGAACTTTTGACTGGCAAACACAAGTTCTCGTTTTGTGTTGTGTGGTTTGTTGTGCACAGAATTTCCTTTTTTTTGGGTAGTGTACGTGCTGCTGACAGTTCGCAAGGATACGAAGGACATGCGGCAAACGTCGAATGGCAGCAAACGGTTTTTGGAAAAGCTCCACCAAAAATAACGAGCGCCAATTAATTTGGGCTAAGTACGTGTTAAAAATGTGTAGCATGCAATTAGAGATTGGCCAGCTAAATTTATGGACCAACCCAGTTTCAAATCGGGGTGGCAAACGGGGGGCGATTTGATTGTGTGGAATTCCAAAATTGAAATCAATGCGCGACTGTTTGGGGCAAGGGAAGGGAAGAGAAGGGGGAAGGGAATTTGTTGGAATTTCAATTTTTATTGCCCTGATATTGCACGGCGCTTTGATTGATGAATGCGGCATGCCTAATTCCTAATTCCTAATTCCAGATCTGCATAACGTGAGCAAGGCGCACACGGTCGCCTCATCCTCGACAGCATCCAGCAGCTCCTCATCCTCCTGCTCGACCAGCTCCGCTGTCGCAGCCATTAGCTCGGCAGCGGCCGTTGCAGCGGCGGCCACAAGCAGCGCCGTCGTCTCCATGGCCACACATCTGGCGGCGCATCAATCGTCGCCAGCAGCACATCATCACGCCCATACGCACGCCCAGCACTCGCATCCGCATTCGCATTCCCATCATCACGGTCATGGTCATGTGGGTGGCGCCGGTTCAGCCGGTGGAGCGCCACCGCCGCCGCCGCCAACACATGCCCATCACATGGCCCACGCTCATCCCCATCCATTGTCGCATCATGCCGCCCATCATGCGGCACTGGCCAGCCTGAGCATGGCCGGATTGCGTGCGGTGCCGGGTGGCTTGAGTCTGGTCAGTGGACTGCAGGCAGCTGCGGCTGGCGGCGCCATTCCCGAAATGTGTCCCGTCTGTGGCTTGAAGCTGAGTGCCGAGGAGTGGCACACGCACTTTCTCACCGAACTGGATCGTCTCTACAAGCTGAGCGCCGGCTTCGAGCGTGCCAATCTCCAGGCGACCTACATGTTTGCTCCGCCATGTCCGGCGCAGGAGAACGCCATACGCACCAGCCACAATCGCTGGGAGGTAAGAGACGAGTACTAAATAATAATATACCCACAAATCGTTTAATAAAGACATCTGCATTTAGTACCATTAGAATTATTGGTTTCAAAATAAACTGGTTAGAAAAGCAAAGTAAAAAGAGATAAATTCTGTGAGTTGACTTTATGTCAATTCTGCTAAAATAAACCATAAACAAGCCAAAAAGCTACAGTTAATTTTTAATTAAAAACAGTGTATTATCATTTAAATGTACTGAATTCATAAAAGTAAAAAATACTAAATTATTCGAAAAGCTACATTTACATACATTTACGTTTACATTTTTATATTATATATTTATTATATACGTAATATATAATAAATATACAACAGTATATAAACATACCTTGCCGGTTTTTGTAATATCACCTTAATTCTTGAATACCTTCAACATTTCCTGCTGCTTGGAATAGAAACAAGAAAAAAAGCTAAAACTCATTTTTTAATCAAAGTAAAATAATGAATTCATATACGTAAAAATACTAAATTATATCAAAAGCTGTATTTAGTACCACAATGTGCTATATACGTAATATACAATAAATATACGACCGTATATAATTCTTGAATAGAGTTTACAATTGTCTGATGTGAAATTTATGTTTAAAATCCAATCAAAAACTAATCAAAAAAGTAGAGAAAATATTGAATAATGCTGTTCAAGGTCATTTGGTATTTTCTTATACTACAATACAATTCGTATATTACTCGAGCAATCTCTAATTATCTTGTGCCTTGCAGACCTTTCAACGTATACGCAATAATCGCCAGAATCGACTGCGACTGAAGGTGCGCAAGCGTAAATACGGCGAGATGTACATGATGGAGAGTCTCTACTGCAGCAGTTGTCCCATCTGCAAGCGCAAATATGCTCTAGAAACCGGCAAGCTGCCACCAGAGGTAAGCAGCAGTAAAAACTCATAAACGTATCGCAGCTAATTCCCCACTTCACCTGTAGGAGGATAATAAAATGCAAGAAGAGATTGAAACAGTGGATGTGGAGAGCTGTAACGATGATGTGCCCGACTCGGGCTCAGAGCTAGCTGGCGCCTCAGCTGGTGTGGGTGGCTTGGCATCCAATCTGTCGGCTAGCAGCATGCACAATAGCAATGCACAGCCGGGCAAATTGGATGGCATACTGTATCGCACAGCGTGCGTGATGAATCAGAAGGATGGGCATGCTGATGAGCAGGATGTGAGCACAAATGTCACAACGGCCAGCAGCAGCAGCAGCAGTGTCAGCTGGTCGGGTGAAACAACACCGAGCACACCACACACCCAGGCACATATCAGTGGTGAGTTAAACGAGCAGCTAATTATCATTGCTAGCCATTGAGCTAAAGGGTACTATGAGTTCATCACAAGTGAAGAAATTTGTGTTATACAAAAGAATGTACATTCTGAAATATTCTAATCAGCTATATCAGTTGAGGCAGCTAATTCTGGCTATATATCTTTATGTTTGTACGTTTATTTAACTTAGTTCTCAACGATTCTAAAATCTTCCAACAGCAAACTTATAAGAATATAGTCAAGATTTTCTTAAATAAATCTAGTTTAATTAAGTGCACAATTATAATATACTAATAATAATATATTCATTCATTTAGTACTAACAAATATATTTGAAATAATTTCAAAAAGCTCTAGCTGAACAGTTAAAATAAACATTCTAGAACGAAGAATGAATATATCCCAAAATACTTGAAATCAAAACCTCAATTTACTATACATAACAAATATGGAAAACTTGTTTTTAACATAAATTTGTTTAAGATTGAACTCTTGATTCTACATTTTGTAGGATTAAATATGTTTGAATTCCATAAATTTATTCTTGGCTTTCTATCGTAGTTTTTCCTTTTGTATAAATAAATTAAAGTTTGTCACACTTAATGTGCTTAAAAATCAGTTGAGAGTATCTCACAGTTGAGCACTCGCCAATGCATATATATTACTTGTTCTCATTATACTCATCGCCCCTTCTACATCTTTCCTCGTATAATTTTGCAGTGAAAAACGTCAGCGAGCTGTCATCTACCACACATCACTACTACAACGCGGACTCCTGCGGCGTGGGCGTCAATGAGCAGAGCAGCAGCAACAATAACAACAACGGCAGCGGCAGCAACAACAATGGCAGCAAGGAGCTAATGATGGACACGGCATCGTGCCAGAACGACAGCGACGAGGATGTGATTGTCGATGATGATGAGACGGTGAAAATGTCGACCAAGTCCGCGCACAGTTATAAGCGACGTCTGGACGAGAATGTCGGCAGCAGCAGGTAAGCTTGAGCAGCAGTCATAGCCAAGGGATTTCCCTTAAAAATGTTAATTGACATTTGCAGAAGCCTGGAAAACATCTCGCCCAGTGAGGAGCGTCCGCGTTCCGAGCCGCAGGTTAGCAGCACTGAACCCGGTCCCATGGACATCTCCAACAGCAGCAACAACAACAACAATACAACAACAGCAACCAAATATGTCGAGTCGATGGAGAACAGCCTGTCGCAGCTGTCGTCGATGGGCGTGCCGGGATTAACGCAATTGGACACAAAGGTGGGAATAAGTTCGGATTTAAAACCGGACGATGAAAACAAATGTTTCATTTGTAAGGTAATTTCTCAGTTTGCTTCAGTTCTCTCTTTTTTGTCTCCACCCTCCACCCCAATCAATCTCTCACTCTATTTCTCTGTCTGTCTCCCTCACTCACGCTGTTGCCCACACTTATTGCACTATTTTTTTGCATGTTATTGTTGCCTCAATGAATGAATCTATCATTGCTCTAAGCCCTGCCTCTCTCTCACTTTGCTCTCTCAAGACAGGCATAAAGGATCTCAACACAGATGCGTTTCTGCGCGGTCGCAATTTCTATTTCCATCAGAGCTGTGCCAATGTCATGAGCAGTTATCGTCTCAACAAGGAGCTGCTCAGCCAGGCGCAGGCACAGAGGGAGGCTGCCGCCAATACGGCAACGCCACGCAGCCTGTCGCCATCGCCCGCCCAGTCGCCGCAACAGAGCGTTGCCACCCCGGCCATGGAGTAGATGCATTGTGGCGAAACGAGCAATCAAAGCGTGAATTTATTACAGTTAATTAATTCAAATATTGTGGTAGCTAATGAAACGAATTAAACAAAAATCAAATGTTTAATTGAGCATGTCAAGCGGTCGCCCCTAAAGTGGGCAACACTTTTTTTCATCGTTTCGTTTTTCGCGTCGCCTAAAAGCGAGCAACGTTTTTTTATTTCCCCGTTTTTGTTTTTGTCTGTACATTTTGCGTACGAAATTAACAACAACATTTTTGTTTCCTCGCATTGATATTTAGTGCAATTTTGTGTTGCCTTTTTCAGCTGTTTCTGAAGCAGCTCTTATTATCCCAATTATTACAATAATTTTCTCCCGTTTTAAATCTAAATCTAAATTCTTGAATGTGCTATAATTGTTAAATACAAATGAAATTAGTTATCATAACTAAGCAAATTAGTTGTACATTTTAAACGTAAAATATTTATGAAAAATCAAATAAAAACATAAACTACTAACAAAGTAACGAGAAGAGTATTTCCTTTGGGTGGAGTGATCAAAGCTTTTGCTGCTGTCGAGCTTCGCCTTAAGAAGTGATTAAAAGCTTCAACAATTACGCCGCGATGTCTACACGCACACATACATAGGCTGATGTCAGTACATTACAAAGAGAAACCGACAACAGCAAGAGATAAAAAGCTCCAGTTCAATTGAGCAATGGAAAATTTTGTTGAATGAGTGCTGAATAATAATAAGAACTCAACAACAAGACTACACATCGGTTAAGCTATTTATAAACTCACGTACTTACATGTGCAGACGCTCATGTATATTAAAATATGTATGAATGTGTGTATTGCTAAGGAGCTTATTACGCCGAAAGCTACGCAGATAAGACGACTAAGTAAGTAATCAAACTAAGCTACGAAAACAGAGCAAAAACAACCTGCTAAAAATTAAGTACAAGCACGCTATAGACAACGGTCCCAAGCTCTCTCTCTTTCTCTTCCTTTCTCTCTTAATGAATCTACGCTGGGGGGCTGCACTTAAAAAGCTTATCGCGTATCGCCTGACTTGACAAAAACCAAAAAAAAAGTATAAATAGCGCGCTGTCGACGCCAGCGAACTTTCAGTTAGTCCCAAACAGCGATCAAGAGTAAAAGTGTTTGAACGTTTATTATTTACAGAGCGAAAATGTTTTCCAAACTGTGCACACGCGGTATTGCCAGCCGTCTCGGTGGCATTGCCCAAAAGACACAACCCAAAGAGGCGACTGAGAGCAGCAGCCGCTCTGAGGCGGTCTTTGCACGTGAACAGAAATACGGTGCACACAACTATCATCCGTTGCCGGTGGCGCTTAGCCGGGGCGAAGGTGTGCACGTGTGGGATGTGGAGGGCAAACGTTACTTTGACTATCTGAGCGCCTATTCGGCTGTCAATCAAGGTCACTGCCATCCCAAGATTATTAAGGCTCTGACGGAACAGTCACAGAAACTGGCGCTGACGTCACGGTGAGTTGAAACACCCAAAAGAATGAGAGAATCACTTTCCACCAGACGTGCCCCTTTTGCATCTTATCGGGCGGAGCTTTAAGAGCTTTATTTTCAAAATATTTCAGTGACCTTGACATTAACTACACTTTGCAACAGAGTAATTAGGTTTTAACACGCAATATGTGACAAAAGATTAAGGGGAGCGTCAATTATAGTAAAATGCGTATTTAAGTTTATAAATTTGTTTATAAAAAATAGTAAATATTTTTATTTTTGTGTTCAATTTTTTATTAGAACTGAAAAACAATAATATATACTACAAAACAATTGCGGTTACAGAAAAATATAATACTAGTTGCTAGGACTCAAAAAAAAGGAATTTATGCAACGGAAATGATTTGCTATCGCCTAATTCGATTTCCAGTTAAAGTAAAGTCAGATAATGAACTGCCGTATAAAGTCCGGCAAGGGTATTTAATCTTCATCATGCTTAAGATAGCTATTCCATATTGTTTTTTATGTTACTGTGCCAGCATTAGGTTTATTGCCCAGCCGTAATGAGTGTAGTATGAGTGTTTGATTTTAAGCTATCAGTGACAACAAGTTCCGTTATCAATAATCATGGAACTGTTGCTAACTGCGGGAAAAAAAACACAAAACCAATTGACGGAAAATTTGAAATACTTACTCATTTTTCGAAGCTCAAATAAGACAAATAAAATTCCTCAAATAATTGATTGGTTTTTAATGATAAATTCCTACCAACTGACAGAGTATTCATAGCTTTAATCAATAAGTCTGATTTTTTAATTGAATTAGTTAAACAAAATTAGAGCAGAGCTTTTACTGAGTACAGTGCCAATTGACTGTCTGCGACTTATAAAGAGATAACGAAATGACAACTGAATTATCTGTGAATAAAAAATTACTTCACAAATATTCCACTTGTTTGTTCATTATTCCGCCTACAACAATCTCTTAATATATATATTGGCAATAGTAATGTTCTTATCTAATCAAAGTAATTGATGATTATACTTAATATGAAGTACTCTAGAGAGCGTAACAAAATATACTACTTAAAAACAGGATGAATGATAATTTGGCTCTCGAGTGTAATGACTTTAATCTCGTGATTTGCTTTACCAACACCTAAAATTATACAAAAACAAAAAAACATCTTATCAGCTAAAAATGTATGCCATGTGCTAAAATTAGCAAACAAGAAAAATAAAATAACAAGTGATTAATCAACCTCGTATCATTTTATGAACCTTATAAACAATCATTGAGCCTAAAAGTCAAACATGACAACTGAACCTGAAACAAAGAAAACCAATTAAAACCGGCGACAATATTCTCAAATCTCTCATAAAATCTATTCAAGTGCAACGGAATACGATAATGATTTCAAATTATGATTTATTGATGCATTCAGAGTGTGAATTGCGACTAATATTTTATTTTGATTCAGATTTGAAAATAAATGACACTTCTGGGGTTATCAGTAGCGAGATTGATTTCAATATTCCTCTTCTTATGTAGTCATGTGACTGCTGTCATAGATCTCAATTATTTCCCCATACGATTAGTATTTTGCAGGTCAATAGTTGAGTCTAGAATAGAGCCCTTCAAATGGTGTCTTTATTTTTAAATTAAAATCTGTAATTTATAAGTTTTTCTCATTTTAAAAATTCGTTTTTGTCTGTACTTTTGTCAACCTGATTTTCTTATTTCAAACTATCTATATTACATTTTTATAATAAAAAAGTCCATGTTTTCAAACAAGCTATAATATATTAGAAATTGTTTGATAGTATTTCTCTTCTACTATAAATACATATCTATTATTTGATTTATTATTTTTTGAAGAGTTTTCTACCATAAAATATTCCTTTTATTTACTTTTAAGAATTACTTCTTTTTTTGCCACCTTTTTTAATTCCTCTCCGGCTTTCTTTCTCTATTTAGTGCTTTCTATTCGGACGTTCTCGGCGAATACGAGGAATATATTACCAAGTTCTTTGGCTACGAAAAAGTGCTTCCCATGAACACGGGCGTGGAAGGCGGTGAGACAGCTTGCAAACTGGCCCGCAAGTGGGGATACCTCAAGAAGCAGATACCCAAGAATCAGGCCAAGATCATCTTTGCACGCAACAACTTCTGGGGTCGCACATTGTCCGCCGTTTCCGCATCGAATGATCCCAGCAGCTACGAGGGCTTTGGTCCATTCATGCCCGGCTTTGAGCTGATCGATTATAATAATGTGACTGCCCTGGAGCAGGCTCTGCAAGATCCGAATGTGTGCGCCTTCATGGTGGAACCCATTCAGGGCGAGGCTGGTGTTGTGGTGCCCGACGAGGGTTATCTGCGCAAGGTTCGTGAACTGTGCTCCAAGCATAATGTGCTCTGGATTGCGGATGAGGTGCAGACAGGTCTGGCACGCACAGGACGCATGCTGGCCGTGGACTACGAGGAAGTGCAGCCTGATATTCTGATTCTGGGCAAAGCTTTGTCTGGTGGCGTCTATCCCGTTTCGGCTGTGCTCTGCAACGATGAGGTGATGCTGTGCATCAAGCCTGGAGAGCACGGTTCCACCTATGGTGGCAATCCACTTGGCTGCCGTGTGGCCATGGCTGCCCTAGAGGTGCTGCAGGAGGAGAAACTGGCCGAGAATGCCTTCAAAATGGGTGAACTGCTGCGCAGCGAACTCTCCAAGTTGCCCAAGGATGTGGTGTCTGTGGTCAGAGGCAAGGGATTGCTCAATGCCATCGTCATCAGTTCAAGTAAGTCATAGATAAACTTCATTTCAGTTCCGATCAACAACTAAATTCTTCTTTGCTTTCTTAGAACACGATGCCTGGGATGTCTGCATGAAGCTTAAGGACAACGGCTTGCTGGCCAAGCCAACTCATGGTGACATCATTCGCTTTGCTCCTCCGCTGGTCATCAACGAGGCGCAAATGCTGGAGAGCATTGACATCATCAAGAAGACCATTCTGTCCATGTGAAGCGTGTATTACAGAAGTTTCCAATCGAATAGCATTTAATAATTAGCCTCTTACAACTCTTTCAAAAGTCTGAACAAAAACTTACTATAATTTGTATAATAAAACCGAATTTTCTGCCAGTTTAAATTAATTTATATTCATTTATATTTATTATGATATTATATATGGCGTGTTGCAGCATTTCAATTTTGTTTATATGGTATTTAATTCAGATTCTAAATCTCAGCGTTTTGCTTTCACAATCCAACATATTGGTTATTATGTTTTTACTGTATTGGTAATATATCTTTTATAAAAGGTTATTGAAAATGTCTGCCTACAGGAAATATATGTAACAGGAAATATATGACAGAAGCCTGTTTTTCACTTTTCGGTATATTTATAATGTAATAGTATATTAATATACAAAATATAGACATTTGCATAATTTAATATTTTTATTTGGTATATTTTAAAAGTAATACAGCACTATTTTGATTTTATTGAAAATCCGTATCTAACAATTCTAACATTCTATTAAAAAAATTGCCCTGTTCTGATTCTCAAAATGTCTATTTATAGTTTTTGAAACTCGATTAATTACTATCAGTATCAACACTTTTATTTGAAGCAGTTTCAGTTATATTTTGACCCCAATTTATATTTTTTTAGTCATCTTCGTTCAAAAGTGCGTGAAATGTGCCTAAACTTTAAGCATTCATAACGTTAATAACTAAACTGAACATCCATTTACCATCTTCCCCATTCTTCACGTCTATCTGTTCCCATTCTCTTGCTTCATTCACTCTTTTCCTGCCATGACTGAGTGTGTCAACGTTAGCATTCCTTATTTTTTTAATTAAAATATAAAAAGGAGACCACACTCTGAATGGGGCCAGAACTCGGAACTTGGAACGTGCCGCGGTCGTTAGGCAATAAACTTGGACACCGCGCATCCTGTAGGACAATTACAAGGCGGAAAATGTCGCAACATTTTCGCCTTATCTTCGCCTGACTTTGGTGCTTTAAAAGAATAAGGCGCAAACACGCATAAAAAACGAATTAACACTGGGCGAAAGAATGCAGGGGGTGACAAAAATGTTGCCGCATTGTAACTACGCTTATCACCAGGCCGAGCAAGGATGCGCTGTGTCCTGACAAACATATTTCCCCTTCCCCATCCCCATCACCGAAGAACCTTTCGTCGCAAAATCGTTGTGGAAAATCTTTATTTTTAATTTTAACGCTTTATTTAATTATGTGAAGCGCCTGCTGAGGACAACAGCAGACTGAAGACAACTTCAAGTTCAAAAGTTTGCTGCTAATAAAATGCTTAAGGAGTGTCCTGTCTGGCAATAAAACCCACAAAAAAATGGGCTAAAAATTGCATTTTCTTCCTTCATTTTTTGTTGCCGTTTCTCTTTGGTTTCTCTTCTTTTTTTCTAATAAAGACATCAACAGATGGGCGGCGATAAAATGCCCAAGATTATGGACAAAAGCTAGAGCAGAGCTGGGCACAAAAGGCAGCCAAGCGGCGTGTGGTTTTTGACACCCCCAACAAAAGCAGAGCAGAGTCCTTTTCCTTTTTTTTGTTGTTTGTTGTAGACGATAAGCTTCGGTCTGCAACTTGCCATTCACATTCAAAGTAGCTCATAAGACGTTGTATTAACCCAAGACTTGAACTGGCCAGGTCAACTTCAAGTGCTTTGATTGCAATTCAGGGAAGGAATGAGAAGTTTTGCCCAACGTTTTATGAGCTTTAAGATAAGATTTCCACATTCGCACTTCGTTGTCAACTGTTTTTTAATGTTCAAACTTTTAATTAGCTGAGACGGAACAATTTCTTCCCTTCTTATTCCACATCCACTTTGCAGTTCAATTGTAAACTGTTACGGGTATTTGGCATATCGCTTTCAATTGCTTTTCAATTGCTGCCAGCAAATTGCAACAACAATAACAATCAAATACAACGCGATAAAATCACAAATCGAAACATTGTCCCGGGGGCAAGCTTTGCACCTTGTTGACAGCCAAAGCAAATGGGGGCGTAAACAGGAGTAAAATTGGGATGATGGTGCAGTAAATACCCTGTAGAAATGAAACTCCTTAATTTGCAGAAGAGTATGGGCTTAAAAATAAAAGTTTTCCTTATACGATTAGTTAAAATAAATTTACAGCTCTTAACTATATTGTTTCATTGATTTTTAAGCTAATATTTATATAAAACAATTGAGCGCAAACATAACAAAATTCAGAAAATTCCAAAATTTATATATTTCTGTTTTTATTATATTTATTATATATATAGTATGTATGTTATATATATATATATATATATATATATATATATATATATATATATATGCCATTTCTATTATATATGTTCTATTCTATATTCTATTCAAAAGCATATTAGATTTAATATTTTTTAATTTATTTATTTTTTAGTACAAAATTTCTTATTCCTTACTCAAAGTTGAAACCTAATATTTAGCACATCATTGAAATTATATTCAAGTATAATATAAATTAAATTTAAGAGTTTTGCAGAAATTAAAATTAATTATAAATTATAAAGTAGTTTTTATTCTATATATTATACAGTTAACAACCCTTCGTGCTAGTCTATTTGCTACAGGGTATTAAGACTCTAACCTACTTATGGGCGTTGCGTTTCTTGTCACCTGTTGTGCCTGCTTTGCTGCTGCTTGCTGACTGCCTGGCTGCCTAGCTTGCTTCTGCTTTATGCTCGCCTGATGTAAATCTTTAAAATCAATATGCAAGTGACAAGCAGCTGAGACTCGAGGACAAACAAGACGCCCAACCCCCAACGAGAAGAGCGGTGCAGTTGCTTGAGGTGGGAAAGAGAATGGAAATGGAATGGGGACAGGTTGAAAGTTGACTTGGATGGCTTGTCAGTGAGATTTTGGCTGGAGGCAACAGACAGTTTGGCAAATTGAAATGGTTTAGATTACGTTGAAATTGTCGCTGAGTTTTTTTTTATTAAGCAGCATATGATTTGGAAACTGAAGATGCAGTGAAGTTAAAGAGGGCTAAAGAAAGCGAAGTTTTCAAATATGAAAGCAGAATATTTTTTAAAATTTATGTATAAATTAGTATCAACGGAAATATAAATTAAAAAACAAAAACAAATTTTTGAAAGATTTCTGTGTCATTTACACAATGATAATTTTCGATGTTTTCTAATTCTTATAAATTATTTTGCAATTTGAAGCATCATATTTTCTTATAAGCAATAACCAATTTACGATCTGTTAATATAAAAAAAAACGATATAAAAATCAACATTTTAATAGGAAATTGTGCAAATTTTGCCTGTTTTGCTTAAATGCTCGTAAATTTATTAGAGCTTAGCGATGCACAACATTTTCCGTAATAAGGCTCAAGGCTCACATGTGTGAACAGACAATTTTCGTTGATTAAAGGGATTTGCACAACGGAGGAAAGCAAAAAAAAAAAGATAATAAAATGAATGGTTGGAGAGAGTCAAATGATAAAATAAAGAGCAATGCAAAAGTAGCTTATTACAAAATGCCGCAAAAGAGGGTGCAAAGTAGACAATAGCAAAGACGATCCCTGCCCCAAGGACAACGCAGTTCTTTTTTGTCTTTTTGAGGGTAAAAAACTGCGAAGAAAGCAGTGTGAGTTGTAATATTTTTATGCTTATGACTTGATGGCGCACTTTGTGTTAATAATCTAGAGGCAACTGCGGCCATAAACGTTTTCGGTTATCGTGTTTTCTTTTTTTTTTGCTGTGATAATTACATTCAGATTGAGGATTAGATGTTTTTCTTTGTGGTCGAGTAACCGCAAGGCACTGGAGACAGAAGCTAACATTATTTTGCTTTACTTGTTTGTCGCATGAAAATTCAATTGCCAGAACTCGTGGAACAATTAAAAATGGCACAAGGTGAATGGAATGGTTGGTTCGAGTTGGAAAACTTGTGTCGCATATTAAACAGTTTTTTGGGGGAAAATCAGAGACAGTTCGGAGCACGTAGTGGTTGACTTCTCTTTTTGCAGGCACATTTTTAAATGGCAACACTGAGTGAGGCACGTGCATTAAACAGCCCAAAGGCTCCAACAACAACAACAACAAGAACAACAGTAGCAACATTGGCATGTGTGGAGTAATTTACAAAACTCGTCGACAGTCGGCAGTTGAGTTCAACGCGTTTGTCTGCCCGGGGGACGCGCAATTAGGCAATTGACCATGCAACTTCAACTCGCATGGGGTGTGTATATGTGTGTGTGTGTGTATGTAATTGACAAAAAATGACATGCAATTGTGGAGGACAGTCGCCCATGCAGCAAAAATAAACCAAAAATTGATTTTCATGTAATGAGTTCAAAAGGCCTGCATATGACTGTGTCCTCAACAATTGCTCGCTTCGTTCATTCTATTTTTTAGTCCTTTTTTTGCAACATGCTGACTGCATATTAAAATGTGCGTGATGCCATATGACGAGAGCTGAAGTTTTTTATTTATGCTCCCGACTGTAAGGGCTGTCAATTTTTATGAAGTTAAATTATCTGGTACGCGGGGGGCGGCAGCTTGTTGACTACGCACTGTGTATGTGTGTGAAAAGGTGTTACATGTAATGAAGCGCATAATTTTAATTGGCTTTTCATGAATTAAATTGAATGTGCTATAATTCAACTGTAGATTGCCAGCTGAACACATTCGCTAATGAATTCATATTAATAAGCTATCATGCCAAAATAAAAAACCGTTAAAGCCGTGGTCTTTCATTTTAAATTGTCATTCAAATTGCGCGCTTTGCGTTGCGCAGTTTTATACAACACTAACGAACATTTATCGATTCTGCGAGCTTGTTGCCAGTGCTGCCCATAAATATTATAGCGCAGCTTTTTAATCTGTGTATTTCTGCAATTTATAATACTATACAGCATTTCAAAGACTACACATTTATAAATTGTTTAAATAATAATTTTATTAAATATTTGAAACAACATAAACAAATGTATCGATTACAGCAACTTGTATATCAACAACAGTGTGACTGCTTCCAATATATTATATATTTTCTAGTATACTTTGAATTGTCAACTACGGTCACGCTGATCAACATACCTGGGACGCAGCTGAAAAGAAAACGAAACAATTTATTTTGACGCGTTGTGCAAACGTTCGCGTACGTGAATAAATCCATAAATCATGTCGCAACAACGTGCAACAAGCAGCAGCGATGGCGGTATCAATAACACAGAGCCAAACACCCCCAATACCAACAATGCTATCATAGTTTTAGACGACAGTGACGACGAGGAGAAGGATGTGCAGTTTGTTAGTGTTGCGCGTCCTATTATGCCTGTGATCGATCTCTGCATGTCACCATCCACCTCAGCTGCTGCTGCTGCCGCAGCTGCTGCTGCAGCGACGACCACTTCCAACACTGGAACGGGTGATTCACTTAAAACAGCAAACAGTGAAACAACGGGTAACAATACACTACAACAACGCAAGTGCGTCTCTTAATAAAACCTTTTGTTGTGACTTCTCAAGATGGTGGCGCCTTGGCACCTGCACCTGATGCCACCTCGGACTCTCAAAGCGCTGCACTGGAATGCGCCATTTGCCTACAGACCTGTATACATCCCGCACGTCTTCCCTGCGGTCACATCTTCTGCTTCTTGTGCGTTAAGGTGCGTATTCCAATCACAAACCTAAAAACCCAGCCCCTCACCCAAAGCCGGAAGCATTTGCAAGCTATTTACGCATGCAAGTTGCGTTGCTGTCGAGTTTTTTTGTGAATTAATTTTCATTCGCCCAAAATCGGCTTATTCGCGTGCGCCCAAAAGCAAGTTCAAGGCTGTTTCTACTACCCAAATCGAACTGGACGTGCGCCAGCTTCAATTACTACATTCTATTAGCTTCCGCATAGCGACATCGAATTGCTTGAAAAGCATAAAGTCGCTGGCCTCAACAGAAATCTTCTACATTTTTGTAATTGAATTCAAACCAGTTTTCGTTCGTGCAAGGATAAATAGTTGTTGCACATAGAGTTTATAAATAGAATACATTCCCAGACCCGGTTGTCATTACAATGATTTAAGACAGTTTATAAATCAAAATTTTTATTTCAATGTCGAATAGTTTCAATTAAACGTTGTTCTGTTATAAACGTTGCTGTGCTCGGCTAAGCAGATTGTCGATATCTTAATATGTTAAATTATGCAAAGTTCTTCATTTACATTGTTTCAAAGCGACACGATTATGAATTTAAACTTGAATAATAATCAACCAGGAATTCAGCTTTCTATCTCTAGAAAGAACATCTTTAAAATATGTAAGCCTCAGGTTTGGAAGATTAGAAAGCCTTAGATTTGTGTTCTCATTTGTAAAATGGTTTTGATTTATTGTGTTTCATAGTGTACGATTTGCATTTAAATGAGAAGGATTTGACTAAATATCCAAATTTACCCACTTTCTCTCCGATAAAATATTAAGAAACCATTTGTTAACCCTTTATATTGTTCTTACAGGGGAGTTGCCTACAAAAATCGTCGCTGTGCGATGTGCCGACGTGAAATTCCCGCCGAATTCCTTGATCACCCACAGCTAGTGAATGGCATAGATGATATTTACGCCACACGTGCCACCGAGGATGGTTATCAATGGTACTACGAGGGACGCAATGGTGAGTGTATGCATTTATTTTTGGTGGTGGTGATGGTGGCGCCGCCTTTGGCCCCCCATGGAACCCAGTTCTCCATTTGTCCATAATCCAAATCACAAACACACACAAAATCAAATCGTAGGCGGTTGGTGGGCCTACGACGAGCGTACGAACGATGACATCGAGACTGCTTTTAAGGCCTTCGAAGCATATAAAACCACAAATCCTAAATGGATGACGTCTACTACACAGAGTAGAAATTCGCGTTTCTCTATGAATGATGATGATTATTGCTTCGACTTCGAGTACGAGGATGACTTTGACGATGTTGAATGTTACACGCAGTCCTCCACTGACAGCAGCTCCGACTGTGAAGCAGTGACGACAGATCCAAGCAAATTGACGCAGCTAATCTGTGGCCAAATATACATCATTGATCTGGCTCAAATGTCGCAGGCGTTGAGCTCGCAGCCAATCAAAAAGCGCAATATTGTGCGTCTGAAGTCCTCGGATCCAAAACCAGTGGTTAAAGGCGTCGCTGGACTTCGTGCCAAATAACTACAGATCATTTCATCTAACAAAACACTTCCTCGTTTCCTAATTTCCCGCATTTCACCATTCCATAATCCTAAGTCAACAAAAATCCACTTTTTAACTGCTTACTGTGCAGGATGGTGGCAATATGATGATCGCACCAGCCAGGACATTGAGGAGGCCTTCAAAAAGGGTGACAAATCCTGCTCCATACTCGTCGCCGGCTATGTGTACATCGTGGATCTGGAGCAGCTGGTGCAGCAGCGTCAAAACGAGCCGAATCGATGTCGTCGCGTCAAACGTGACTTGGCCACCATACCCAAGAAAGGCGTCGCTGGATTGCGCATCGAGGGCAACCAGGTGACCAGCGATACGGTCTTCAGTCGTCCCAGCAATCCCACACCGACAGCTGCCGCTTTGGGTGGCCCCTCCAGCTTTATATCGACGATCGCGGCCAGAGATGCAGCCATCCGGATTGCCAGCGACATCATTGGCTCAACGCTTGCCCATGCGGATGAGCTGACACGCGGCCTGGCGGCCAGCAATATCAGTGACAGCGTTAACGATCTGAGCGGTGAGCAAACCTACTCCAATCCACAACAAACCAATCACACATCAGGTGCAGGTGCCGGGGTTGGGGCCGGGACAACAGAGCAACAACAGTCCCCTGGTATGGTGGGTTTGGGTGCCTCGCACTCGCGTTCGCTTGCCTCCTCGCACTCGAATTCGATACAGGATCTCATGCTCAGTGCCACCGAGGATCTGCTGGATACGACACAGCAGGTGATTGAGACCAATCAGCATACCATAGATCTCTTCGAGCAGGCCTTGAACGATTTTCAGGCGCTCACCATGCGTAACTTTGCCGACTCCAGTGATGAGGATGACGATGATAATGACAATGCCGATGAGCATAATGCAGGCGATAATAATACCGCAGTGGTTGAACAAACGGAGGCGAGCGAACGCCCACACAATGGACACAATGGCACATTGGGTTTTTAAACTTTCTTGAGCACACCACACACACAGACACACACATCCACACAATTCTACATACAAATCTACAAGACATAGCTTAGGAATACACTAAACAAAAAGTAAAATGAAAGCAGCTAAAAGCTCGAAACGCGATCGAAGTTCCTTTTTAGAAATGTCATCATTTCGGAATGTTAACTAGAGAAATGCCGCGCGTACCTGAGAACTAACTATATAAAATCACTATATAGGGCTCTATGCGTGAGCAAGAGTGCAAGACAGAAGAAGCCAACAGGGTAACATACATACTTACAAAAACAAATACAAAACATACACTATATATACATACATATAGTACATAGAAATTCCTTATCGATCTGAACCTGAACAAACCGTAAACTGTAAACGAGCTAACTAAGAAGGCGAGATGTGATTAGGTAATTGTAATGTCAACATATTCAAATTGTCTCTCCAAGAGTACAGACAACACACAAACACACAGAAAATATTAACAGAAATCCCAGATTACCAAAATACCATATAAAGTATATTATTCAAAGTTAAGATCGCTTCCGAATCTCTTTAATGGATTGTTGTCAAGCTATTCACATATGTATGTATCGTAATCCTCTGTGTTTAACATAAGAATACTTGTGTTTACAAACAATTTACAATGATCATATATAAATGTAAAAAAAAAACACAAAAAAAGAAAAAGAAAATCTATTAACCCCCGCAACCGAGCCAATTAAGCATCCACCAAGAAAAGCGTAGTGTGAGAAGGACAATACAGATCTGTATATTCGATTGGGTGACCAAGAAATCAATGGACAAACTTGATGTGTACTATCATTTAACTGAAGTGCAATTCAGTTTATAAAGTAGATGTATTATTTTTGGGTAGCTTCTGCAAAACTGAACAAAATCTGTTTTGTTAGTGTTACGAGTATAAGTCCGCCGTTAAGTGCGTTAAAATAATGATTAAAAAATATATAAAACATTTCTGTGAACATTTAATATATAAGTTATTATTAACATTTCGGTTAGTCACAATTGAGTCTGAATTTTTCTTTCTGTACTTTATATTTTTGTATTCCATTTACGTTGAACGTCAATTGTGTCTAGCCCGAATGCATTTGCAAATTGCCTATATACTCGAAATCGTGTATAATATATATTAATAATGTATTTATGTATATTTTGTGACTACTGTTTTATAGATTCGTTTTCGATTTGTACCCCGCCATTACTTCTAACTGTGAAATGCCTATTCATAGCTACCCTTGTATCAACGATATTCCTAAAGCTCTACTGACTACAACTGCGAGAGCTCTCCTCCTCCTCCCCCTCCGGTAATATCAAAACGCAAAAAGCCAACAAAAATGTGTATTACTCATATGTTTAACATACCTATCACATTGATCCTCATGTCTGGCAAAAAGAAAAAGACATTCAATTAGATTAAGTTCATTTTGTATGCCTCCTCCCTCTTGACAGTTTTTCTCTCTCTCTTTCTCTGTCTCTTTCTCTCTGCCTCGCATAGTCATTTTCTTTCTCCAGTTGGTTCTCTTTGATCTGATAACTTTAAGCATCACTAAAGACTTTATTCATTTCATTATAAATTCATTCTCTAATTTAGTAATGGGAAATTAAATCAAATCAAAACTCTGTGCCAAGCGCAAAATATTAACAACTCCGCTTATTGTTAACCTTACATTAACAGCATGTCACATTTATTTAAGCAATTCATTTATGCATATACATATGTACTTGAAACATTATGAAATACTTGGTAATAACCACTCTGAATAAAACAAAAATAATGCTCCGTAATGAGGCATATTTTTAGATATACCTAGTTTTATCTAGCGGAAGATGAAGCTGATGTGTGCAAGACACGTTGATTTAGTATTATGTTTAAGAATCTTACCTATTATTGTAATTAAGTTGGCAATAAACATTCACATTCAACAAAATACCGGAACAAGTTGTTTTCTCTAATGATTATTTAACTAAATAAACCGCAAATTTATCTCAGTGCACCAGTAAGTAAATAAATAAATAAGTAAGTAATTAATTTTGAGATCTACGTTCCTACTATATTTTACATGAGGCATAAATCTTTCTAGATATCTAATCTACGGAGTTATCTAGTTATCTGCAGATGAAAGAAAATTGTCGATCACACTAATGGCAGTATGATTTCTAGAATGTCAACTCAAATATTGTTTGTAATATAATTTGCAGAATGGGACTGTCGAAGTACTGTTAATAATCAAATTCAGAGAATAAGGAAAGAGTAAGATAATTCATAATAAATGCTTAATATCACATTAAATCGTTTTTCAAACTACTTCCCTTAAATTTGTATAATGGTAAGCATAAAAACTCAATGATTAATGTGACAGTACAATATACAATATCGTGCAATCACAGTTCTATTGAAAACATTCAGATATTTATCTTTTTCTATAAAGACTTCCATAATTGGTGTCAATAGCAAACAACCCTCTTTCAAGAAGCACTTGTTCTCTATACTCGTTTACCTGGTCTCGACTTCAATTGAAATCCTTTTCGTTACCTTTTTGGTCTTTGTTCTTCGTAAGGGGAACCAGAAAATCGTTTGGACAAGGGGATCGGCATCGGACCCTGTCCGTCTACAAATGCTTGACTATTGAGTCATGCGCAATGGACCAAAAGAAAACGCACGTATGCAGCATATTAATTTACTGGGCCTCTTATTATCGCCGTCGCTGTTGTTGTTGTTGTTGTTGTTAGTGAACAAACAAGAAAACGGACAGCAACAGGCTCAAAGCAGTGTAAGCGTGCGAAAGAGTGCGCAATGGGACTGTGTGAAAAAGATGGAGCAAGCAAAGCAGCGATCGTAGCTGTCACATAAATATGTATGTTCGGATTCGGGTTTTGGAGAGTTCTCTGGGTGTCAGCAGTTCCCTGTATGAGTCATCGCTGTTTACCTAGAAATTATGCTACCTGCTGCATTTTTTCTTATGCCCTCCCGTATTCTTACCTGTTCTTGAAATATCACATAATTAAATAGGCAAACGTCGACAGAACTTGTGTAACACCATTGTTGCCGCCTCTTATCAGACAAGCTGCAGTGCTTGCACACTCGAAATAATCTACATAATTCTGAGAAATCGTTTATAGCACATAGAATCTAAATTAATAATCAGATTAATGATCAACAAAAGCATTTAAAACAAATTTATTTAAACGGTCACAAAATGCAAAGCTTCGGATTGTTTTAAAAGTTTACGGTAACTAAGCCTAAAAATTGTTCAAATAATGGTCTTATCATAAAATTGGAAATTCTATATACATATGTCATTTAAATCATTTAAGTAAGTATTACCAAATTTTATACATAAATCGATTTCACGGAAATCTATACTTAAAGGATGTAATATTTCCAGGGCTCAAAAAAGTTTTCAAATAAGATAAAATATGTTTACTTCAAAACTATGTTAAAGTAAAAGTCTTATTTTAACCTATAAAAATAACGTATACGTAATAAAAAGACTACATACGATGCACAATTAGACAATTACTCAAAGAAAACAACATATCCACTCAATTTCAACACAATGTCCCACTTTTGCAGTCCAGTGTAAGTCAAACTTTTCCACTCAATAATGTGAAGTACACGCAAGTATCAAGTGACAAGTAAAATTAGTTTCATCAAACACAAATAATTAGCACTATTACTACCTATATTTGAAATCTTTAACTCTTCTCCAACTTATCTATATTACTTGACAAAATTATATCGAAAAGAACCAATGTATCTGAAAAAGAATAAATATAACACCTCCTTAGCGTAAACAAATAATATGTAGTGAGCTTTGAAGCTCTTGTAACTGTACAACAGAGCTTTTCAATGGCTCGTGATCGTGCATACTTCGGCTTTGACTTTAGCCAAACAACTTGAAAAGCAAAGCAACAACAACAACTACAGCTTAAATGTGTTGGTGGTGGTGTTAATGTTGGTGTTGGTGGTTGCCATCGTTGTCGTTGTCGCTGTCGCAGTCGTCGCTCACTGGCCATGGGATGGCTCTCAGTTCAGCGTTCTCTCACTCTCCCTCGCTCTCTCAGCGTATGTCTCCCTCTCACACACACACTTGCACAGGCACATGCGCAGTTCAACCTGCGCTCCAAACTGGTTTTGAGGGAGGAAATTGGCCCGCTTGAGCGCTGTATCAGCAGTTGGTACATACCAATTGCTGATGCTCTCGGCCAGAGTCTCAGGCTGAGCGTGCGCCAGTTTTTTTTTTTTCGTCTTTTTTGGTTAGTTGATTTGTATCTACCTTTGGTGCGGACGGTCGGTCGGTCGGAACGTTATCTAAAAGCGCAACTAAAGGCAAACCAGTCTTTTGTGTTTGTTAATGTTTTTTTTGTTTAAAACTACAAATAAATTTCTCGAAATACACAAGAAATGTAAGTGATAATATCAGTAATGAAATTTGTTGGCAAAACTAAGTGAAAAATTTACAAAACTGCAGTTGAAAGTGCAAATAAAAATTTATTGATTTTCTTTAACCGAAGCAAACGAAGTAGAAGAAGAAGAAGAAGCAGCAGCAACAGCACAAAAGTATAAGCTGCGCTGTAAGGTTTCCAACTGACTCTGTGAGAGACCGTGTATCGGTGTACGTGTGTGTGTGTGTGTAAATCGCGTTGGTGTGTGTGGCAAAATTTCATTGTAGTTGGTTGTTGTTGTTATGTTCTAGCTTTAGCCAAGTTAAAAAGCACAGCACCAAAAAACAAAAAAAAAAAAATAAAGCAAAAGGCGAAGCAGAAGAAGTGGAATACAAAATTGGACGTTGCTGCTTATGTGTGTGTATGCTCAACAAACTCACACACACATTAAAATGTCGATGTGCGTGTGTTCGTTCTTTTGTGTAATTTGCCAAGTTAAGGCATATACGATAAAAATGTAAAAAAATGAATAGCAGCGATGCATTTGAAAGTGAAAAGTGCGGTAATTGATAAATGAATAAAATAAAACTATACATAGACAAGTGTCTGTATGTGTAATGGTCTTGAAATTGTTCAATGGACTATCGACGTCTCTTCTTCTTGTGCTTTATCACGCGCTTCCGCAATGGCTTAAAGCTTTCCTCCCCCTTCTCACTGTAGATGCGTTAACGCTTTGCGTGGGTCGCTCGCCATCTACTGCTGTAATTTTTGCCGTTTGCGCATTTCGCTTTTTCTTTCTCAAGCGTAACGAGAAGGGGGGACTGACGCCAATGCGACTGAACGTGCCTGCATCCCCCAATGCTAACGTACACACATACGCACACACTCAAACACAGTATTTGTTTGTATGCGCATCCTGCGAGTTGGCGTTTGACGTCGTTCGGCTGCCTATTGATTTTACGTAGTTTTTCATTGATAAAATGTTTGTGATACGTTTTCGACTTCTAACGCGTTCAACGTTGCTCGTTCACAGCCTGACCGTTACGCCCAGCATGTCGTAGGGCACCCAGCAACTATAATTCCCCCACAACAAAAGTAACGGACAATGCAACCATTTAGCGACAGTCTGAGCAAAAGTCGTGATGATTTGGTCAATGTCGCCGCCTCCAGGCAGCAGCAGCAACAACTGCACTACGGCAGGCGCAGACATCATGGCAGCAGTCCAAATTTATCGCTGGACCAAACCGATAATTTGCGTAGAAGGTAAGCTATCGATCTTGTATCTTGTGCATAATCGAAAAAATGTCATAAATTGTTATTGGTCAAGGTCATGTTCATTGAGTGTATAACAGTTTTATCACAGCTAGCGAACACTGGAATGAAACCCCCTATTCTTAATAAATAAACACATACACTTGCAATTGTTTGTGTACAATATTGGATATTTGTATGTTTGCGATAAACAATTATTGAACACGTGCAAAACGCCGAGTTGTGGTGAAATGATAAACACAGAATCGGGAACGTTTAAGTTTCCTTGTTCACAATGGGAGGCAGGCAAGCAGGCCACCTTTGAAAGTTGAAATTACTGCCTTACAGAAACAAACACACACCTGCATGTGTCGCAAACTGGTTTCAAAGCTAAGGCGGACCAGCCCGCATGCTGTTTTGTTGTTGTTGTTGTTGGTGGCGGTGGTGTCCAATGCAAGCACTTCCCAAAGTTGGTCACTCTAACAACACAACTTGATAACAATGAACGTGCAAAAGCACGAGAGCGAGAGATGGAGATGGAGCGTAGCGAGAGGAAGCGCTAATGAGCACGAGGTAGAGGGAGTGGGAGAGCGCAAAGCTGTGCCTGATAATGTGAAATGAGCGTTCGTTTGGGGGCTATGCTCCAACGCTTACGCTCGCAATTTAGTCTGCGAAAATCAATCGTTTCAGTTGGTTGTCGCCGCGTAAGAGCGAGTGAGATCGAGTCTGTGTGTGTCAATCAAATTGTGAGCCTGCCTTAACGTGTCTCTGTATTTGTTGTTCATGTGTATATGTGCGAGCAGACAAAAATAATAAAAATAACACTGCTTATCGTCAAATCAGTTGCGAACATGTGTTAGTGTTTGTGTGCATACGTGCATGTGATGGCGCAGTTTTTATACGTTTTGTGCAAAAAATTCATGAAATTATTACATACACCTACACACACAAAACGAAAGTGTTACGCAGCCGCTTCTTGGTCGTGTAATTAACGCAGCCACAGCAGCAGACAACAACAGCGACACTTTACCACTTACCTTGACGTCATTTTTTTTCTGACGACAACAAAAAACGCCAAAACGCGTATAGTTGTTCTTGTTGTTTTTGTTGGTGGTGTTTGGTTGGCTGGTTCGGTTCGGTGGCTGGCTGTGCTTGGCACGAAGCGAATGAACGTTTTTTAATCAAAAGTTGTTGTTATTATTGTCACTGGGTTTATACAGTGCGTAAAAAACGTCTGGCAGCGACCGCAAAAAAGAGCCGAGTGTAAAAATTTGCATTAATGCAGCAAAGCGTCGTCGTCGTCGGTGTATTAATGAATGAGTTCGTAAACAACAAAAAAGCAAAAGTGCGCAAAGAACAACAAAACTAATTGCAAAAACAAACACAATTAACCGTGAAAATTAGCGCGAAAGAAGCGGTGAAAACAACATCAGCACAATGGTCTATTATATATCAATTTTTGGTCGTACCGATCCACCAGATAAAATAATAACAAAGGAAAAGAGGTAAATTAGCAAAAATGGCGTTTGTGCAATCAAGGATATCGATAAATTGCTGGCCGTTAGAGAAATAATACATGTTCTTTGCTCTTTTGCCAACACTGCAACATCTGCAATTTTGGGGAAACACAACACTGACTCACTTCAGAAAATACCGTTATGCGTTGCACTTGCTGAGCTTGGCAAAAAACAATACCCAAGCAAAACTAGCTAAATTTCCGCGTTCTATGAACTGCACGTCACCCAAAAAGAAAAACAACAGCAACAAAAGGTCAAAACGTGCTGCTATAGCAATTAATTAATGCGTTTAAATTTCATAATTAAAAGGTTTTTGACATTAGTTGTGCGCTGTCGGCGTCGGCAGCGGCATCGACGTCGGCGTTGACTTGTGAAAAGAACAGCTTCATCACCCCCACACCAATAAAGCAGTGCGAGCGGGATGTCTATATAGCTGCACATGCTGGGAAACAAAATCTGCACAGAGCACACAATGTCAATGTGTAGGTGCCGAATCTGTGTCTGTGTGCGTGCGTGCAAATGTGTTAGTGTGCTTATCGACGGCAACAGGTGATTTTGCCTGTTCGCTCACGTCGCTTCGACTTGACAAGCCATCAGACTTTCTATGCCTGCCTATTTGTTGTTGTTGTTTTTATTGCTATTGTTATTGTTTTGATAAATGTTTTTTCACCTGAAACTAAAAAAGCTGCGGCAACGGCTGCGAACGCTAGGCTGTCTATTCATGCTTCTTGCGCTTCCCTCTCACTCTCTCTCTCTTTCTCTGTTATTGGTGATTATTTATCTTATCGCGTGCAAAATAAAAAACAACAAATACAAATTCCAAGCACAAGCTTCAAAACGACAGGAACTACTTTTGTGTTAGTGCACACAAACTCTTGGAATGTATCTGTGTGTGTGGTGTATGTGTGTATGCTTAGAAGTTTCATTTGTGAAAAGAACTATTATCGTGATCATTCTCCGGCTCTTTGACTATTTATTTGCAGAGCTTTAGTTGTGCATACTTATAGTATGTATACTCTATAAACACTCTGAATGTACATGTGTACTTTAATGACACACTATCTAATATTCTAAATATAAAACCCTCGAATCACTTAGATTATTGTACGCAATTGATTTATAATTTACCGTTCAACATATCTGTTATTGCGACTTGAGATTTATGTCCCATAGTTGTATTGTTCCTCGATATGATAATGAACATTAGAATTTTTGTATGTGAACCGGTTTTCTAAAATTAGTTTCCATTCTATTGGAAATGTGATCTGGAAACTTGTCAAAGCGCCTTAAATGGACAATAGAAAAAGCGTCACGCTATATGATTTGACAAAACCAGATAACGTTGGTGATATCAACATCAAGATACACAAACTTTGTTTCAGATAAAGAACCAATTTTCCATGCAAATTGTCAAGTGTTATCAATCAAAACTTTTATTTTTAAACTACGCACACGAAGGAGAAAGTAAAAAAATTCTATAAACGAAAAAGTTAACAATTTTACAAAAAAACAAGTAAGAAAGCTACAGTCGAGTGTACTCGACTGTGAGATACCCGCTACCCATTTTAAATAAAAACAATATATTTTGCGATATTTTTCACAAAATATACCAAATATACTACAAAAATACTGAAAATATACCAAATGGTATATGTGGTATATCGGTGTAGTACCGCATTCAAAGTATACCTTAGACGGCACAATATACCAGATTGTCAGCCAAAGCAACTAAGACCCCTTGTAAGTAGGCGTTTTTGCCCATACAAAAGTATTTCTTTAATAACTTCCAAATATTTTATCTGATCGCAACCAAATTCTCAGGAATCATAACTACTATAGTTATTATTGTATATACCAAATTTCGGAACTCTAGCTTTAAAATTACGCTTGTTATTCGTTTTTTTTGATTTGCGGGGGCGGAAGTGGGCGTGGCAAAAATTTGAAACAAACTTGATCTGCGTGCAAACATAACAAATGCTGTCGAAAAAAAATTATAGCTCTATCTCTTATAGTCTCTGAGATCTAGGTGTTCATACGGACGGACGGACAGACGGACAGACGGACAGACACACAGACGGACAGACGGACAGACGGACATGGCTATATCGTCTCGGCTGTTGACGCTGATCAAGAATATATATACTTTATAGGGTCGGAGATGCCTCCTTCTAGCTGTTACATACATTTCCTGCCGGCACAAAGTTATAATACCCTTCTACCCTATGGGTAGCGGGTATAAAAATTGAAATAGTTTTGGAAATTATAATTTTACATTATTCACAATATACGTGAATCTCACTTCTAAGAATAAATTAAAAAAAAAACAGGTCAATTAAATTTTGTTAAACATAGTTTTTGAAATTTTCAAGATTTGTTTAAGACTAAGAGATAGCAATTTTGGTACTTAATTCAGTTTTTGGAAGCTAGATATAAAGTATTAGAATGCAACTGAGGAATCTGAATAATCTGCATATATCCATTTAATAGGAAAATATATACTTCTTTTCGATCTTATCTAGCTGTATAGCTTCAAAGTTTACAATCAAGACAAAATATTATAAATTTCATTTACTATATCTGCAATTTTTCAATGATTCTAGAAAGGACTTGGAGGAAATTCTACTACACGGGTTTTTTTGAATCTAGACTATTTTTTAATTATTGAATTCCATTTTACTCTTTTTATTTCAAAGCATGGCCTGTCTGCAGGATGAGTTTGGACATCTAGGACTGGCCACAACAGATCTGCCCTTCAAATCAGCCGACATCGACTCATCTGCCCCGCAGCATCACAATAACTATGCAGAGATCACGGACAGCAGTGCCGAGAACACGTGCCAACAGCGATGGCCACCACACGCTGGCGGAGGAGGATTGGCTAGTGCTTTTGGGCACCCGGATAAACCCATTGGCTGGATGTATGGGCTGCTGGGTTGTATGAAGCCCGTGTTGTCTTTCATAGGCAAAGCTGGTGTGATTGAGGTGAAGAATCCACGTAGTGAAGACTGGGAAATACCCTTCGAGTCCATAACGGATCTGGAATGGTTGGGCAGCGGAGCCCAAGGTGCCGTCTTCAGCGGCAAGTTAAAGAATGAAATTGTGGCCGTAAAAAAGGTGAAAGAACTGAAGGAAACGGACATTAAGCATTTGCGCAAGCTGGATCATGAGAACATTATCAAATTCAAGTGAGTTTTATTTAAATTAAAAAGTTGAAAAGTTTTCTAATTGAATGTTTGAATTTCACAGAGGAGTTTGCACACAATCGCCGGTGTTTTGTATTATTATGGAGTTCTGTCCTTATGGTCCACTACAGAATATACTGAAGGAGGAGCAGGTCATGTTGCCGTCCCGTTTGGTCTCTTGGTCCAAACAAATCGCCCTGGGCATGCAATATTTGCACTCACACAAGATCATACATCGTGATCTAAAGAGTCCCAAGTGAGTGCAACTAAATTCAAGTTAAGAAAACGAACTCTACTGGAATTCTCCACTCTCTCTTATTTAGCATACTGATTAGTACAAACGAAGTGGTGAAGATTAGCGACTTTGGCACCAGTCGCGAGTGGAATGAGATTAGCACCAAGATGAGCTTTGCCGGCACCGTTGCCTGGATGGCGCCCGAAGTCATACGCAATGAGCCCTGCTCTGAGAAGGTGGACATCTGGTCGTATGGTGTGGTGCTCTGGGAAATGCTCACGTGTGAGATACCCTACAAGGATGTCGACTCATCGGCCATCATTTGGGGTGTGGGCAACAATTCGCTCAAGCTGCTCGTGCCCAGCACTTGCCCCGAGGGCTTCAAGCTGCTCGTCAAGCTCTGTTGGAAGAGTAAGCCACGCAATCGCCCCTCGTTCCGGCAGATACTCAGTCATCTGGACATTGCCGGGCCGGAGTTGTTGCGCAAAACTGAAAAGCAATATTTTGAGACGCAAAAGTCTTGGAAGGAGGAGGTGCGTTGCCATCTGAAGGAGATCACACAGAATGGCACCAGCATTCACAAGTATGAGCAGGATTTAATAAAGCGACGCACTGCTGAATGGCGACATGCCCAGGACATACGCATGGTCTACGAGGATAAGCTGCAGAAGACGAATCAACTGTTCTTCGAGCTGAGCGAGTGCATGACACAGCTGCAGGAGAAGGAGAAGGAAATTGCCGAGCGAGAACGTAAATTGCCTGGATCTGGTTATAAGCCCACGAGGCGACTGGGCAACACACTTAGGAAAATGCAGCACTATCGGCGTCGTCTGAACGCGCCGCCAGCCCAACAAATCCAACAGCAGTCCTCAACACCCGATCCCGAAACCACGCCAGAGGTAAGTCTTATTTATTAACAATGACTCACGAACAGTTCAATTCAAGATCTTTCGTTTTATAGAGTCCTGTTAAGTGCATGCTGTATGCGCAGCTGGATGTCAACTGTCAGCCTAAATCGTACTGTGCTGTGAGCAACGGTCTCGTTATTGGCGGCAGCATGTGCAGCAAGAATAAAAAGACTTGGCGTCATCGACGCAATGGTTCCGGCTCCTTTGCCGCACCGCCCAAATACAGTCCGACACGGGATCGTCGCTACCAGAGCGAACCGGAGAACCGCAAAGTGCAGCTGGTCGAGCGGCAAACTCAAACCGATGCCATGGATGTTAGCGAAACGGATATAAGTCCTTGTGCCGAGCAACCGATCGATGTGACACCGCCTCCCAATCATCGCCAGTTGCCGCTGCAACTGCAACGCGTGCAACAAATGGCCGCTGTCATGGCCCAACAGGCGAAGGTGCAGTCAAGCACGCCAACGGACAACAATTCACCAGCCAATGTCGCCAGTCCATCGAATGGCAATTCGCTGAGCAACAGCGAGCTAACCTATCAGGATGCCTGCTCCAGTCCCGATCAACTCATCGACGATGTGATGAACAGCAACGAGCGACTGGACATCACCGACTGCTGCAGTGACAATGAAAATCTCGAGCGTTTGGGCCGCAAAGTGATTGAATTCATCAACGAGAATCGGCTGTCCATACAATCAAATGCCACAGAGAATGGCAACGGTGGCAGTGGAGTCAACACACACACCGGCACGACACCAGAGTTGCGTGATGTGGGCGTCAATAGTAGTCCCAGCCTGAGTCGTTGCAGCAGCACGCAGAGTAGAAGACAGAAGCGAACGCAGTTGCAGGAGAATCCCACAAATGTGATTGCAAGCAATGCGAATGGCGAGTCGCAGGAGCATTTGGGCGAGGATAGTTGGTCGGATGAGGAGGGCGAGGATACCGACTACAACTATGCGCTGCGCAGAAGGAGGTAAGTTTAATTGATGTTCAATCGAAGGACAGTTCTTTAACTCTTTGCAATTGCAGCATTGGTCGTCTGCCCATTGGACGTGGCATGAGGCCAAGACGCAGCTACAAGGCGCCGCTATCCCAAAAGATTGCCATACACAAACGGAATGTAGTCATTGTATCCGATGAGGAGAACACCTCCGAGTACAGTCACTCTCCATCGAGTCAGCACTCGACGCTCGAAAGCAATACGGACGTGCCGGATGCTCTGAAACAGACGCAGCAGCAGCAACATCAAAAGCATGCAAGTTCCAGCGAGACGGATTCAAGCGACTCCAGCGAAGACGAGGAGGAGAAGCCGAAAGCAACAGCAACAGCTTCGGCTTCAGCGTTGGCCATGGGCTCGATTCGCAGCAGCGATATTATATCCATACCGACCTACGAGGCTGATGGCGCCGTTAATATGGTTTAACCTAGTTACTCATAGCCTAAGTGAAAAACAAACTCCTACAACAATTAACCGCAAACAACTATCTCTATATACTCAAAGCAAAAAACGAAAAACAACAAAAAACAAAAGGAAATCCAAAACTGTATGGTATTATCTATGTCGTCGTATGTCGTACTATGTATGTCCATGTCCGATCGTCTCTTTAGTTTATGTATCTGTATAGATAATGGCCAACAATTTGAAGCGTTGAGCGTTTCAGTTACCATTAAATCATTTGCCTAAATCGCAAGGGCATCCACATTAACCCGACCCAAAACTCATCCTCCATATTCACTGTAAGGGTTTTTGGGGCAATCTTTGTCATCTACTTGTAATGTTTTCTTGCATTTCCTCTAATTTGCAAACCACCTATGTTAATGGTTTTATTTTAATTCAGTAAGCTGCCTTTGTAATATATTTAAAAAATGCCGTAATTGTACATTTAGTTTAGCCATTAAGTAGTATTCAATCGTAAGAGCTTAAATCGCAACACGCTCCCAACAAACAAAACAAAACAAAAACAACAAAAAAAATTAAGTAATTAAGAAAGAATGAAAAATAATAGAATTGGCCTCAGGCAATAAATAGAAAAAGAATGAGAGAAATACTTATTGTATGTGTAACGCAAAATAGTCAGGGATATTTTTTATATACGGAAAATTTGCTACGAAATCGAAGAGAAACGTTTTTTAAAACGAAGCGCATTAGATTTTATAATTTTGTAGTTTGCATTTGGGATACTTCCGAATCACGTTTGGATTTAGCCCATTCTGGTAATCGTACTTAATTTTTCGATATGCACAAAATTCAAAGCTTCAGTGCCTTAAAGCAAATATTTGAGAATCGACAAAAAACAAACAAAACAAAGAAAATAAAACAACTGAAAATTGTAATAGATCTGTAAAATGATTAGCCACGGCTTTGACGTGGAAAATGTGCGCTTTTAATCCCCCATTTTAAAACTTAGCTATATAAATGCCACCCAAATTGTCCGCTCAAGACTTGTACTTCTCGAAAGCGCACATCACGCTGCAAAACAAATAAGAAATAATATAAAAAGAAAAAAAAATACAAATTTAAAGTACATATTTCTATATACACTCAATAATATATACACTATATATTTACACACTAGTTGGATGTTTAGCTATCGTAAGATGCGTCGCATGCAAAAATTTCTCTACATTATGTAAATGTACTCCATATTAAGTTTAAATTTAACGACTCATACGAATTAGTAGTAATAATAATAAAACCAAAAACCCAAAAAGTAGCAACGATTGTGTTTTTTTCTTTTCGTTAATAATTTATTCATTTATTTTTAGCAAACAGTCAAGTTAATCTTCGAAAACTTTGATATTAAGTTTGTTTTCTTTATCATTATTTTATGATTGACGCATTCGATCAGTCGGACGTACAGACAGATTTTAAATAGACTTCAATTCAATTTAACAGACAGACAAACAGAATTCAATCACCTTAAAAAGTTTAAGATATGTTCACTGTATAAAATAGATTTTGAAGTGATCTATGCACAACGACCCAAAAATTCTTCGAATTGGTGACAAGAATCATCAAGAGTTGAATGCAGCATCTTGGAGGCTCGCAATTCCCGTGAATCGATCATATAACAGATCAGTTGACCCTTGGTCTTAAAGGGCAGCAAACCAGCAGTTCCATAGCTCAGATCCAGATGGCGAAATCGATCAATGTTACAGGTGCAACCATCGAACAAGTAAAACAAATGGCAATATCGAAAGACCACATAGTTGCCCCACGGCGTCATGGTGAGCACTCGATTGCTCACCTTGAATGAATAGTCTAGCAGACGCTTCAAGCTCTCCATGGTGCCGCTCTCAGAGCCAGCCACGGCTAGAACATGTGGATACTTGGTATAAACAGGATAACTAACTTCCTTGCTTGGCAATGCGATGCGATCTGTAACTGAACTGAAGTCATGTGGCAACTGGGCGGATTGAAAACTCGTCTGAGAACTTAGAATTTTAAGTTTTTTCTTATCCACTTGTTGTTGAAGTTTGTCAATATTTTTAGAATTTATTGCATTTTTATTTCCAAGTATTGTCTTCTGAACAATGCGAAGAGCGCTCAAGTTGTCCGTGGCCCTTGCATTCCAAACTCCCTTTCGTCTAGTTGCTACAGAGCTTGCATGGATTGCATTTGTTCCGGGAGCAGATTCTCCGTTTTTATTCCGATATTTATCGTAAAGATTTTGACATTTCTTTGTCGTTTTTGTTCCAGAGAATATCGACTTTGGTATCAACGGCTTAATTACTGTTGTGATTGGCACTTGACTTTTGATTTTGGCGATCTTTGGCTCTGCTGGCGGTGGTTTTATATCGGGTTTGATAATAACGCCCGCAGCTAAAGGCTTGAAAATCGGAGAAGCACAACGAGTGGGAGCGTGATTAGGTATCTTGACATATGTGGATTTATTTGTAATTTTCTCCTTATTCATTATTTGTAGTCTGAATTTGTTAAGCATTGAAGAGTTTTCTTCCTGTTCAATGGTTAAGACTGAAGACTTCTCCTGCTGTCTATCGGGAAAATCGAGCTCAATAAAACTACGGTCTTTGAGTAGAGTTGGAGTAACATTAGGTGGCTTAGTAAATGTGGACTTGACTTTAGGCTTTGAATGTTCCACTTTCTTAATTTTCTCGTTATTCTTAACTTTTTCAGCCAGTGGCTTCAATTTGGGCTCCTCCTGCTCACTTGGCTCATCCGGCTCATCATCACTGAGCTGTTTCAGCAGATTCTCATTGTTATTGATCTTTTCTGGAAATTTAATTTTTTCATTTAGCGACTTGACATCGTAATTGGCATCATCAGGCAACGGCTTCAGGGAATATCCCTGTGGACACTTTTTGATGTTCTTTATGTGCACCACATGAACAGAATATGGCGATTGACGATTGGACTCCTTGAGCAGCTGATGGAACACGCTGAGCATGGTGAGAATATCTCGAAACATGCGCACCGTTGACCATTTACCCGAAACGATCCCGTTACCTCCAGGTTTTAGAGGAGTTACCACGGTGTGGCGATAGGGATCGAGTAAGTAGTAAAAGTTCTCTTTAACCCACATTGCATAGGTCTGACTGTTTATCTGAAACAGTGCATTGCAATGGGCTTTCAAGGTCTGCTGAATTTCACGTTCCAGTTTGTTGGCCTGCAAAAATAATGAACAGATTATTAGGACATCGCTAAACATTTTTATATATATATATTAATGTGAGATCATCTAGTATAAGGTCAGACAAACACAGCTAAATAAACCTACCCTAATAATAAATTACATTCTAAAGGCATAAGGAAGAAAATAATTGTGAATAAATAAAATATTATGTAAGGGAAAGTAAGTAAACAGAAAAACAATAAACAAAGGTTTCAACCACTCTGGAACTGAGAACACTATTTTATAGTTATTCTAAAAATGCATTCTTTTACAATAGCACTCAAAATTGATATAAAAGCAAATCTAATTGGAACTTCAGAACAAATTCTTCAGTTGCTCCATAAATAACAATACAAAATAACAAGATAAATGCCAATATTTGTCTTCTTACCTTTTGAATATCATCAGAGTATCTCCAGAGACCAGTAAACACATTTGAGCCCAATATCAGTTCCACAACAAACTGACCCAAGCGCAGCTGAGAGGGGAAATTACTCAGATCGATGGAGACACGTTTGTCGGTCCAGCAACTGCGACAAATCTCGACCCCATAGCAAATGAGGCGATCAAACATGCTGGTGCTCCATGAGGCGGGATGCTCAATCTTGGATGCCAGAATGGCGGCCACGGCAACTACAAGACTACTGCGATTGCGCAGCTTCTCATCCGGATTCAAAGATAGATGCAGATGACTGGTGAGGTAGGCATAGTTCTGATTGATGACCTTGTACTCAACAGGCTGTGAATCGGATTCACGCATAAAGACTCGTCCATCGGGCGTCACCAAGCGGACGACGGCCAGTTCTCGAATGTAGAATTTATCGTTATAAGAGACTGGACTGAGCTGGGTGATCAGATGGACAACCTTGTCGATGGACTGCAAGCAGATCAACATTGCAACGCCATGCCTAACGCTGACCAAATCCTCACGCCGACGACCCTTCACATCCATCACAAAGTAAACTTTGCGGCGGCGCCAAATCAAAAGATATCCCGCCTTTGTGAGCAGCATGCAATAATGGGCAGATCGAAAGAATTCTTGCAGCACCGACTTGAGATTTCTGATAATGTGTTGAGGCCGTTGAGTGGAGGGTTTCTTCTTGTCACCCTTGTACGGTGACTTAAGTTCCAGCGTGAAGTTGTGCCCCTCCAGCTTAAAGTTGCGCTTGATGGGCTGCTCAGGGCTCTCACCAATGTTGGCCTGATGCTCAGGTCCATCGGCATGGTCATCATCCTCCGAGCAGTTCGTCTGGAACAACTGCTCGCCCTCGAGCAGCAACTTGTCAATATACTCGGCTGTCCATTCCTCCTCGGGCAGCACGTAGATGAGTGCGAATGCCTTGAGATATGTGGTCAAGTCCTGGCCAAGCGTTAGCTCATGCAACTCCTTTCCATGGCAGTTACAAGGACGCACAATTGGCGCCGTCGAGCAGGTCAAACGCAGGTGGGAAACTAATGAGTCCGCTTCGGAGCAATTTCTTCTAATCTTCCCCTTGTCAACTAAATTGCAGCGTTTTCTCTCCTTACTATAAACAAATATTTAGTTTAAAATAAGGAAAAGGCTTTTCTCTTTAATCCCTACTTATTGCTTGCTCCGATTTTGCTGTAAATTGAACGCTTTCGACTGGTTGTAGACTTATTCTCCTGGCAAGTGCTGAAAGTTGGTCTTTTCTTGATACTCGACATTTTTGTTATTTTTTGAAAACATAAAATTTATCTAATATTTTTTAGGGTGGCAATGGACGAAAGATGGGTAATTTTTCTTAGAGGCCGTTAATATACAAAAAATATATTTAAATTATCTGACTTTGATTTTAAACACACGGCACTACTCAAATATCTGTATATTACTCTTCGTTATTCTAAGAGAAGCTAATTCTTAAAATGTGAAAAATATAAATAATACAATTTTTATTTTTAATGATTTATTTATTTGAGAATTAAATATTACTAAACTTTCACAAATGAGAAAATTCTATGTATTTTATATCATATATAACAAAAAATGTATTTCCTTGAACGAAAGGAACGTCACGAACGTCCGCCCAAGAGAGACGAATAATAAAGATGTCCGCTAAGGGCGTCTTCACTAAGATTTTTATTATATTGTATTCCAATCAGATATTTCACCCTTAAACAGAATATAGAAAATTCCCTATTATAATAAGGAAATTAAATTTCTTGGCTACTCCTAATCAAGATGTTTGAACAATAAACTTTAAATTCATTTTAAAGCATAAAGCAAGCAATATAGAATCACGAAAAACTAATACTAATCATAATTGCAAACAACTTTTAAGAGACAATACAAATTTACAACTTTATAATTAACTGTAGGCAGTGTCGCCTCCTTTGCGAAAGCTATATCATTAAGATTCATTTCGGAATGTGTGTAAGCCTGGAGTTATAACAGTTGTTGCACTTCTGAAGATTCTGAAGATTAAGAAATGCAGTAAAATGGTAAAAATAAAAACATTTCAATTGAAGTGTGTATATAAATGTAATTTTTGATTTTATAGATATAAACTTAATGCTTAGAATAATTTAAAGATCGATAGACAGAACAGTGTTGTAATCGATCGATCGACGTTCGTTAGGAGCGAAAGAGAACCACAAACAAATTAGAGATAAATTTAATTAATTTTATTAACTGCGATGAGGTTTAAATTACAAGTACTTAATTAACGGGACCAGGAGCATTTTAAGGGGGCGAGGAGGACATTTCAACACTCCATGGCAAGTGAATTTGAGTTCTCATTCAGCGCCGTCACGCCATTCTCCATTGGCATAGCCAGACTGTTATCATCCATTGCAGCCTCGTGATGTGAAGATGCCGCAGCTGCCGATGATGTCGATGGCCCGTCGTGCATCATGTCGTGTCCGTTCTCATGGCCATTAAAGCCATTGCCATTCTGGCTGTGACCATCATCCCAGTTAATTTTGAAACGTGTCACACGCGGCTTACTGGCCAGGATGTTGCGTGTGAGCTTATCGAAGAGTGGCTTCGGTGGCGGATTCTCGCGCATCTCCTGGTCGGCATAATCGTTGTTCACATAGTAGCCAACGCGAACGAACTCTTGGCCACGGTACGAGCAGGTGAGTAACACAATTGTGACACCAACTGCATCGGGTTCGGGAATTTTGCTAACATCTGGCGGATCGGCCTGGAAGACAAATATGTGACGGCCTTCGGGCACGGGTCCAACGTATATGGTGTCCAGCACTTGATCGTAATCCTCCGATTCAGCAGATCCTACGTAGATCATTTTCCATTCGAGATCCTCCTTCAGCTCCTCGATGCATTCGAATGTTAGTTCGAATTGAAATGGATTGAAGAAACTGCTTGGATTGTCCAGCACAACAACGTTGGTTATGTGTACCTTTGCCATGCTGAAGCTGACAACGAAAATAAAACTGCACGCGCAGGAACTTTCAAGACTTCTATGGACAACACAAAGATGACGCTGAAGCGGCGCGCGTTTTTCTCCGGTATTTTTTTTTTTCTTTAGCGTGAGATGTTGAAATTCCACCAAACAGTTAATACGCAAGTTGGAACTTTACTAAATCCGTTCAATATTTATCGCTGATAATGTTGTCGCGTTCGGTTTATATTAATAATTATTTCTAATGTTTATTAATTCCTTTGTCAAACGATTTAATAGCAGCAAATGAATTTTGTGGACTGCGAGTGACAGCAGCTGGTAGAGGCTTTCCCGCCAATTCCAGCTGTCGGCACACGTTCAGTCAGCTTGATGATACGTTAAAAAAGGGTGGCAACGCTGCGATGATACAAGCTTTTGAATTAAAAATATTTCAAGATCTTATGAAACTCAAAATATTTATTAAATAAACGTCACCATTAGCTGGATATTTTATATTTTATTGAACAACAGCTGACTTTACATTTAAGTACATACACTTTGGTAATTGGCTTTATTGAACGAGTTTCCACAGCTTTGGACGGAAAAATGCTGCCCATAAACTAGTTCAAACGTTCTGTTAATAAAGGAAATTTTCAAAGGTTTGACTTCTATGCTAGTCTTTTATATGTTATTAACAATTCCTTGGAGGAGATAGTTTACTTTTCATAAAAGAAATAAATAGGTACCACATTTTATTTCGAAATTAAGAAACAGATGTAACGACCAAAACAAAAGTGTGACCAGTATATTTGCGCTACACCTGCCTAAAATCTAGTGGTGCAATTCATAACAATAAAGACAATAACATTAGCTTGGTCACACGGCGTGCGAAAGGCCGATTTGGGAGGTGTTTGTGAAAATAATAAACGAAAGTGTATAAAATATGATACATCTCACGGGACAAAACTATAATGCTCGTGATATAATTAAAAACATATTCTCACCTCTCATTGGTGTGCTGAGCAGCAACCAGGCCGATGAGATTTGCCATCGCAACAATTTGTCCTTTGTGGAGCTGCTGCAGCCTTTCGCTAAATTGCCCAATGACGGTGAGTAAACAACAATTACTTCATCATCATCTTGTGGGTGGTGCAAGGATAGGCCAATATCTGTACAGTAGTGACACGCTTTTCTCAAGGATGTCTACGTCATATGCTTTAAGTGAATGCATCATTATCTTGTCGTACATATTTAGCACACTTTCGAGATGTGTCCGGCACTAGCGTTTCGGTGCGCGGCTTGCGACTCAATTTCTGCGATGTGGAGTGGCGTCCACCACAAACGGTGCTGGCACGTAAAATGCTTAATGAATCGGTGACCAATGCACACAATGACAAGACCAAGATTGCAACAATTGGTGAGTTACCAATTTTCTTATTGTTCAAGCTACATACATATATAATATTACAATAAATTCTCTAATTTGCAGCTGACATCGATCTGGAGCTGCCCACATCAGAACCATGGTTTGAACAATGGCGTGAAACCTTTCTAACTGTGCAATTTCCAGCCGAGCACGAGTTCACCAGACATTTGTTAAGCTGTCTGCTGGTTTTGTCTAGTGCCGATCCGCAGATTGTTGAAACCGCCCAGAAGTTGACGCAGCGCGTACAGCAAATGCAAAGCATAACGCCACAAAAATTGCCCAAATGGTTTCAGCCCACCGATGTGCTTAACAGCTATGTTGTGCTGCATGAGGCTAGCCAAGGAGATCTGTCCAAGGCACAGCAGGGCTTCGAGCTGCTCAAATCCACGTTTGGTGACAACAAATGCTTTCTGGTCTCGATCAACTCACAAGAGACAAATACCATCAGCGACATTCCGGACCATTGGACATCATACATTAAACGACAGCCAAAAACTGATCCCATGACCTCAAGTGAGCTAAGTGCACCGAAATCGCCACAAGAAGCGGTGTCGGTGATCAGCATGCCAGCAATGCAAATGTCACAGCTGCTGGAGGGGGCTGCGGCACAGGAAAATGATCTCACCATGCTACATCCATTGAGTCCCATGCAGGAGAGCGCCACCGAAGCGATTAACTCAAAGTTTAGCATCAGCACCGAAAGCATTGCTTCGCAGACGATCAATCCTAATGTGTGGGCAAACGATTTGGATGCAGATGCGCCGCATGGACGTTGTCTAGCTGCGCGTGATGTGGACAATTTGCGACACTTTGTACAGGATTATGCGGTGCGCGCCTTAATACCGTATATCGAGCATTTGGTGGCCATACTCAGCGAGGGTGTCACAAACAAAAAGGGTGTTAGCAAGTCGCTGTTGAGTGCCACCAAACGTTGGTTTGTTACTAGCAAACCGGGCGCCGGCACCAACAATCAAAATGCGGTCATGTAAGTGACAAAGAATAGCTGAATTGAGTAGAAATTAACCAGCATTATCTTTTAGTTATACCAACGAATCAGCTGAGTTGCAAACACGCAAGCTGGGTGATCTGTACTTTATGTTTGGGCACTATAACTTGGCATTTCAGTCGTATCACCAGGCAAAGCGGGATTTTAATGCCGACTCCGCTTGGCAGTACTATGCTGGTGCCTTGGAAATGGCGGCGTTATCTGCGTTTATGCTGGGCACAGCGCATCGCAAAACTTACGACTACATGGAGGATGCCATCATGTGCTATTTAACAGTCTGCAAGTACGTAGAAGTTTAATTTGACCTTATTCGTTAGTTTAATGATCTAACTGTATTTTAGACTGCAACAGTTTGCGACGCGCGCCACTTTGTTGAGCATGGAGTGCCTCAAGACGGCACGTCTTTATAGCGAGGTGGCTAAGCAACTCATACGCATGACCAGTGAGGAGTCGGATTTACGTTCAGCCTTGTTGCTAGAGCAGGCAGCGTACTGTTTTCTTGTTACCCATCCGCCCATGCATCGCAAGTATGCGTTCCATATTGTGCTTGCCGGGAATCGTTATTCGCGTGCGGGGCAACGCAAGCATGCTTATCGTTGCTATCGCCAGGCGTATCAGGTGTTTCAGCAGCGTCAGTGGAGCTTGGCCGAGGATCACATTCAGTACACGGTCGCCAAGCAGGCGTATATGCTGAAGCAACTGGAGGAAGCGAGTCGCTCCTTTGCTCATTTACTCCGCCCTGGCAGTTTGCAGAGCGCCCAGCAGCAGAGCAGCTTCCTCAAAGAGTACATTCTAACCCAGAATGTAAGTTTACTGCACAAGTTTTGTCATTGCATTGCTTAACTAATGTATACGCTTTACAGGAACTACTCAAGCGAAGTCCTGAATTGGGACTACTGCCACATGCCTTGCCCCAAGTCGTGCAATCGTCTGTTCGCGTGTTGACATTAGTGCAGCCACCCAGCGCACAACCGCCTCAAGTGCCAGCGAGCAACATTGACATTAACTCAAATTTAACTGCCGACGAGGCGATTTGGCACAAGATAGAGGAAATGCTGGTCATCACAGCCGCCTCCAATAAGCCGTTTGTGTTTAAACCATCGCGTTATTTGTTCACCAAACAGCAGCCGGCTACAGAGTGTCCGCTGGCCGTGCAGGGTGAACCTATTGAGCTAGCCGTGACACTCTCCAACAGTGTACGCTGTCCCATTGCGTTGTCGGACATTGATTTGCTGTGGCGCCTTACGCTGGACAACGAAGAGGTGCTCTCAAATCAATGTGTATATGAACAATCGTCGGACAGCGCCAGTAAACTGGCAGTTAGTGCTGCTATTAAGACCAGTTGCGTGGCCACGTTGGATCTGGCCGAACAGGCTGAGCAGCTGTTGCACTTTAAGCTAACACCCAAGCTGACGGGTCGCTTATCTATTTTGGGTGTTATCTGCCGTGTGGCAGCCAAGGCGGAGCCAACAGCCAGCTTACTGGGTCTTTTGCAGTTTGAAACACAGCGCATTAAGCCCACGGCGGCCAAACAATCTTCGCAAACGTTGTTGGACAGCAGGCTAAGCATAAAGCTGGTGCCGCAAGTTCCAGCTTTATGTGTCAGCTTTAGTCCAGTCCCAGCTGAATTGCTGGCTGGCGAAATTGTGCCTGTTTCCATAACGCTACGCAATTTGGGCATTTCTCCAATTGAGGAAATCTACTTGGGTTGCGATAACCCGCGATGTGTGACGCTGCTCGATCAGCAGCAATCGGAACTGCCCCTGACCATGATGAGCTGTGAGTGAATAGATTATTTAAAAGTTTCGTCTCTAATACATTTTTCTTTACAGCGCTGCGTGATCTATCAAATGACAAGCTGGTGAAAGACAAGGAAATACGACGACAACGCGTGTTTCGCCTGTTGCAGCGTCCTGGGCTGGCTGCTCTTGATGCTCAACAGGGTCACACTATATCCATGTGGTTGCAGGCACCGCATGTCGCTGGCCCATTTACTCTGCGTCTACTCTTTTATTATGCACTGCCGGCATCGGTTAATGCCCACATTAAGTATCGCTTGGTGCGTCACATCTGGCAAGTTCAAGTGCAAAGCTGTTTGCAAGCTGATGCTACCTGTGTGATCAGCAATGCGGTGAACCGTGAATTGGGACTCGATGTCAGCTTACGAAATGTGCACGCAGCGCAATCAACCGAGGTCTACATCAATGCATTATCCTTGTACTCCAAGGATTTTGCATTGAAGCCTAACAACTTGTACAGTAAGTGAGCTGGGAGAATGTTTCGAAGTGGTATTAATTTGCTCTCCTCTGCTAGTCATGAATAACATGGAGATTTGCCCTGGTCAGGCTGGCAATCGTTGCCTAAAGTCGGCGAAATGTTGCAGCTTTCAGTGTCGCATGCAGCCGAAGGACGAAGAACAATTGCATGAGAAACCCAACCTTAAAACGTTGCTGCGAACGCGCCTTTCACGCCTGGATGTGATGCCGGCACAGCAATTGGAACAGCATGCACCCCAACTGCAGGAACCGCACAGTTTTCTAAGTAACGAGGAAACCGTTTTCTTTAATACCAACATAAGCACAGAAGAGTTTAATGCCAGCATCGCTACCTACGTGCCACATGCCACAGTCGCACTCAGCTGGAGTGCTCTGACGCGAAAGGATGATGTGCAGAGGGTTGCAAGTGGTGTGCACTTTATAAAGCTCTTCAATCTCTACGAAACGGGCAGCTGCCCAACTGTTGGGGAGGCTTTACTCAGACGTCGACCATCCACAGATGAGACACACCATAGACGTGAGTTTCAACTGCCTGAAGATGTGGGTAACGAAGCAGCGAGTGAGCCTCTCGCCGATGATGATGTGGCTGATTTTTGGGAGCCAAACGAACATTATGTGTCGCAACGCTGCATATTGGAAGATGAGAGTTTTGTTTTGTCAGCCAGAGCCTGAAATCTGAAAACTAATTGAATCTTATCATTTTTATTCAATTTGTATCTATTTGTGTAATTGTTAACTTCATGAGCGTTCCAAAAAACAGAGAAAAAACTAAAATATTGTGTCTTTTTGCATGTGATTAAACAGATCTACATAAGCTAATAAATTGACTGTTAATCTATGTATATATAATAATAATAATAATACAATAACAAAACAAATTTGCATGGATTTGATGAAGGTGAAATTGGAATGAGATATGAATATTAGCTACTCCTTCTTTGCGGAGATCCTGTAGACGAGAGTGTTAAATTGTTAGTTTATTATTATTTGATTGATTTAGAAATGTGTTAATTGTACATGGCTAATAAATTGCTTAAACTGGTAACATTAAAGTATTGTTAATTGCTTTTTTGGTATATAGTATATATGAATGTATTAGGTATAAGGAATTTATATTTATCTTAAGCTGCTGACTAGACGACAATGATGTGGAATTCATTCATTCATTTTTTGGATGTGGTGTGTGGTGGCAGCGCAACGTAAATATCTTGGTGGCAGGATAAGTACATATTGAATACATTCCATTGCAGTGTCCTCTTAAGAGCGCTTCTTGCTCATGTACACACGTCCGCACATATAGAGGACATGCGTGCAGGCATATATGTTACCCAGGGCACTGCCAAGCAGAGCTCCAATCACATTTGGTATGGGATACACCTGCCAGTCACGTCCCCAGTCCAACGGTGCCACAACGCTGCCGGCCCAGGCGCCAAGAATGCCGCCAAGAGCATTGTACTTGAACAGATGCAGAGCCGTATCCTCGCACTTGGTTATAAAATCGGGCTTCTCACAGAAACAAACTTGGAGTGCTCCACCGCCGCCCAGTAGGAAAACAGTGGGCGACACTGTCAGCAGTGTCATCAGCAGCGACAACACAAATGTCTGTTCGTAATTAGCCAACACTGGAGCGCCCAAGATGATGCAGATAAATGCATAGAGCAGCGTACACAAAAATTGCAATGTTAGTCCGCCTAATAGTTCACGGGGAGTAAAATAGGCGGCCTTTTTCTGTCGTTGCTTAACTGTCAGCACGCCGTCCTCGATGCGTCCAAAGAAGCGGGCCAGTATCACTTTGAGGAGCTCGCCAAAGAACACAATCGGCACGATCAGCGAGTCCCAGAAGCTGCCAAGATGAGCCCAATTTCGGCGGTATTGCATGTAGGTCATGCATATCAGTATGGTGGCCAGACTGATGGATACATGGAAGAGCTGGTGCTTCGTCTTTTGCTGATCGAAACGTGAAACCATGTTGCCAACAGGAGAAAGCACGCAAGAAAAGTCAACTTTTTTTCAACTATTTACAGTTCGCTATGTGGACGTTGCCGACAGGTCGATAGTTAAATGTAACGTAGTGATGTGTAAAAAAACAACTGTCGATTTTTTTAACATTTGATAAGCTTTTCTTATTGGAGTAATCGAAATATCGACTGTTATTCCACTACGCAAGCAAATCTTATGGTTGTTAAAATGGATTTTATCAATGAATATAACATTTTTATTTATTGTTTATATTTGAGTGCCATAATAATTACTTTTGATATTTGCACAATTTGTTTCTTATTGGAACACTCGACCAGTTACTCATCGAATAATTGTTTCCAATTTGAATTAACAGAACAAGATATGAATCAATCGATACTCAAATATCGCTCTGCCTATCGATAGCGAACGAACTATTGTATCATACTGGGCTGACATTTCATCAGCGCTATCACATAATCATTTTACACTTACACTTTCGATTCTTCAGTGCTTCTGCTCTTGTTTCTGAGTTATTTTTCTAGTTGTGCGTGTTGAATTAAAAACAGAAATGTTTACACGTGCCATACGTATGCGCTCAATGCTGCGCGGCCTCTCCACAATGGCTTCTACGTACACACGCCACAATCGCCATGCTCAAAATTCGATGGTTGAGTATTTCAATGAGGTACGATTGCTGCGTTTCAAGGGAGCCGCTGCTTCGACGGCACAGACTCAGCGGTATTTTAGTCGCAAGCGTGGTGATGAGGATGATATAATGGCGGAGGCGGAACCCGAACTCTTGACGGATCAACGTGACGGACAACAACTACCGGCAACAGTTGCGGTGCCCGATGTTTGGCCCCATGTGCCAATGTTGGCAATGCGCCGGCATCCACTTTTTCCGCGCTTCATGAAGATTGTTGAGGTTTGACAACACACAAAAAAGATGGTGTGGAATAGATTACTAATACATTTCCTTCGTAGGTTTCGAATCCGATTGTTATGGATCTGCTGCGACGCAAAGTGAAGCTTAATCAGCCCTATGTTGGTGTCTTTCTAAAGAAAACCGACGGTGAAGAGGAAATCATACACAATCTGGATGATGTTTATGCCGTGGGCACCTTTGCCCAGATCCAAGAACTTCAAGATTTGGGCGACAAGCTCCGCATGGTTGTGGTGGCACACAGACGCATTCGCATCACTGGGCAGGTGATGGAGGATGTGCAGCCCGCATCAAAGTCAGGTAAATTGCCAAGACACTTGTAACACTGACATTGATATTGTGACAATAGCGTCGTCTCTTAACTCCCAGCGAAAATGACAACTTTGCATTATCCACTATTTAATATAAAATTACGCATCCCAGCTGAAGATCAGTCGAATGCCGATACTGATGCCACATCGCGATTGGTCAATCGTAGCATGCGCAAGCCTCGTGGACGCAATGCCCGACGCCAAACGAATAAGCGTGAAGAGGCCGCTGCCGAAGAGCTTGTGCAGCGCCAGACGCTGGAGTCACCATTGCCAAGTGGTCGTGTGAAGCCTACAGCAACGCCTAAACCACCCACAGTGGCAGCAAGTGAGACCGCTGGCGAAGCCGGTGAAGAAAACAAGGATGCGGAAACAACGCCAACAACACCGCCTGTGCTCATTGTGGAGGTAGAGAATATCAAGCTGCCTGCCTACAAGCAAACCGAGGAAGTGAAGGCGCTAACTCAGGAGATCATTAAGACGTTGCGTGATATCATAACCATGAATCCGCTCTACAGGTAAGTGCATTTCCAATTACATTCAAGCTATATTTGTACCATATTTCCTTATTTTCAGGGAGAGCTTGCAGCAGATGCTACATCAAAATCAAAGAGTTGTTGACAACCCCATCTACTTGTGTGATTTGGGCGCTTCCCTGTCAGCTGGTGAACCTGGCGAACTGCAGAAAATATTAGAGGAAACCGATGTAAGAGCTCAAGGTTGTGCAACTGAAGCTGGACTTAATCAAAGCGTACTCTCTTTAGATACCTCAACGACTGCTATTAGCACTTGCGTTGCTTAAAAAGGAACTGGAGCTGTCGCGTTTGCAGCAAAAGATTGGACGTGAGGTTGAGGAGAAGGTCAAGCAACAGCATCGCAAATATATACTTCAGGAGCAGTTAAAAGTTATCAAAAAGGAGTTGGGCATTGAGAAGGACGACAAGGATGCCATTGGTGAGAAGTATCGCGAGAAACTCAAAGACAAAACTGTGCCGGAGAGCATTAAAACTGTTATTGACGAAGAGCTGACCAAGCTAAATTTCTTGGAGAGCCACAGCTCAGAATTTAAGTAAATTTTGCAGATAGACAATTGTTTTACTTGTTGCTAATTGTTAATTTTTTACTTTTTAGCGTTACACGCAACTATTTGGACTGGCTCACCTCACTGCCTTGGGGCGTCATTAGTCCCGAAAACTTGTGCCTTGATAAGGCGACCGAAATTCTGAACAACGATCACTACGGCATGGAGGACATCAAGAAGCGCATCTTGGAGTTCATTGCAGTCAGTTCACTGAAGGGCACAACCCAGGGAAAAATCTTGTGCTTCCATGGTCCGCCTGGTGTGGGAAAAACGAGTATTGCCAAGTCGATAGCACGCGCATTAAATCGCGAATATTTCCGCTTCAGTGTGGGTGGCATGACGGATGTGGCCGAAATTAAGGGACATCGACGCACCTATGTAGGCGCCATGCCCGGCAAACTTATTCAGTGCCTGAAGAAAACAAAAACGGAGAATCCCCTTGTGCTCATCGATGAAGTCGACAAAATTGGCAAGTGAGTAAACCAATCGAAAAATTCCATACACATTTATCTAACATCTGTCTTCCACAGAGGCTATCAGGGTGATCCTAGCTCTGCGCTGTTAGAACTGCTCGATCCAGAGCAGAATGCCAATTTCCTTGATCATTACCTCGATGTGCCCGTGGATTTGTCGCGTGTACTGTTCATTTGCACCGCAAATGTCATTGATACCATACCAGAACCTCTCCGTGATCGCATGGAACTGATTGAAATGTCTGGCTATGTGGCTGAAGAGAAGGTGGCCATTGCACGTCAATATCTAATACCACAGGCCATGAAGGATTGCGGTCTAACGGAGAAACAAATTAATATTACTGAAGATGCGCTGAATATGCTCATTCGCAGCTATTGCCGTGAGAGTGGTGTACGTAATCTGCAGAAGCAAATCGAGAAGGTCATACGCAAGGTGGCGTTCCGCTTGGTCAAGAAAGAGGGCGAGGAATTCCCCGTCAATGCCGACAACTTGACCACGTTCCTGGGCAAACAAGTCTTTAGCTCCGATCGCATGTACAACACAACACCAGCTGGTGTGGTCATGGGCCTAGCCTGGACGGCCATGGGAGGCTCTTCGTTGTACATTGAGACCTCCAGGCGTCATATACGCGCCGAGAAGCCTGAATCGAACACGGGAAGTCTACATTTGACTGGTAATCTGGGCGATGTGATGAAGGAATCGGCACAAATCGCGCTCACCGTAGCACGCAACTTCCTGTACACGCATGAGCCAAAGAACAAGTTCCTAGAGCAAGAGTAAGAGCTGTTCATTGGAAAACGAATTGTTCGTTGATGTTTAATATACCCCTTTTGCAGACACATTCATCTGCATGTGCCTGAGGGCGCTACGCCTAAGGATGGACCCAGTGCAGGTGTAACCATCATCACAGCTTTAGTCTCATTGGCAACCGGGAAGCCAGTGCGTCCTGATGTGGCCATGACGGGTGAGGTGTCACTCAAGGGCAAAGTCTTGACTGTGGGCGGCATCAAGGAGAAGACCATTGCAGTAAGACAGCGATAACTCGTTGAATTTGTAGCATATATATTGATATTATTTATGTTATTTCAGGCACGACGAAGCGGTGTCACTTGCCTTATTTTACCAGTTGACAATAAGAAGGACTTTGAGGAGTTACCCGGCTTTATTACCGATGGCTTGGAAGTGCACTTTGCTAGCGATTACGACGATGTCTTTAAGATTGCCTTTGCTGACACTAACTTGACGACTTCAGAGACAAGTAGCACCACACCGGTGGCGCAACGTGAGAAGATCCCAAGCGCAGCCACAGCCTCACCTAAGACAGGCAGCTCTTAATGGTAGCCATTAAGTTTAGGCTAAGCACTGGGTTGGGCCTTGGGGACGAGCAACTGTTACCAAGATTATAGGTATATATATGTATATGTCTAGGAATATGTATTTAGAACAAAGCATTTGTTGTGTTAATGCCGAGAGTAAATTGAATGTAAATGTCAATAATTTGTTTATGTTAAATGTCTGCATTGGAGATGATCCAGTCCAGATAGCGATCGACGCGTGTATAGACACCAGGACGACCTGCTTGAGCGCAGCCCAAGCCCCAGGAGACAATACCAATGGTGACCCAACGCATGTTGGGCAACTGCACCACCAACGGACCACCGCTATCGCCTTGGCAACTGTCCTGTCCACCCTCTGGCAGACCTGCGCAGATGACTGTGGACGGTATGTGCTCCACCATGGCAGCCTGACAATCCGATTGCTTCCACACCGGTAAATTTGCCTAAGAGATTAGATTAGACAAGGAATTTAGAGGATCACTAACTGCAGCTGTTCGCCTTACCTCCATGAGCACTTTGGAATGGGCGCCATTAAACTTTTGCGTGCCCCAG